>NC_046349.1:6651261-11451261 GCF_000738735.6 Corvus cornix cornix | reverse complement strand
GCCTTTGCTTACACTGTTGTTTTCTGCTGAAAGTAATTCAGATAATGTCTGTAGGAAACAAAAGTACTTTTTTATTGAGTTAAGTGCTTGATTTGTTGTCATCCATGTGGACACAAACTATCAGGGGAGAAGACCAAATGGGATTCAAAGACCACTACAGAACAATTAGCAAATAGCAAGCCTTTAAATATTGCCTGCTGAAAGGCAGAAAGTAGGAACAAAGATGTTTAATTTCTGGTTTCAAAGATAGAATGAAAACCTGTTGGAGTTAGACTCAGTGTGAAACTTATAAACAACATTTTTCTTTTTACTTTTCTAACAGTTTAGCAGCCCCAGTTTAGTACTTTTCAGTTCCAAGACCAGATCCACCAATAAGCAGAGGCACACGTTCCTTGTTTGTGTTGTTGACAGCTGAGCACTGTCAAAACCAGAGTCTCAGAAGCACCAGAAACCCTGGTTCTAGCAGGCAGTACTGTGAAATTCTCTTTCGAAGACAAAAAAAATTCTGTGGTTCTGTTTAAACAGACTACTATGCCTGGAATGAAACGAGACTGTGGTGGAGCAGCTGCTATTTTGGGTGCCTTCAAAGCCACTGTAAAGCAAGTAAGTAAAATGTGTTAATTGATATCGTGTATCCCAGCACTGCCAAGGAGCTTGGATAAATTCCCAGAGACAGAGGCCTGTCTAATCCTGAAGTTCTGACCTGCCACTGCTCTTTAGTGAGCTTGAGCCACTCTGCTCTTTCTGCTATTTCAGGAAAATATTTTCATCTTTACTGAGATTTTGAGAATTGTGAGAAATTCCCTGAGTGCTTTTTTTTTTTTAAGGGTCTTCCTTGAATTTCAGAGTTTGTTCTGTGGACTGAATGGTTTCTAGTCTCTTGAATCAGCTCTGTACTTGAGTTACCCAGTGCTGATTTTGTTTAAGCTGTGGGATTTGGGGCAGCTGTTGTCACCTTAGCAAAGAAGGGGACGAGTGACTCTGGGATATGAAGTCTTTCTGGATTCCAATTCCTATGCCAGGTCTAATATTAACCTAGTGGGGAAGTAGCAGCTCTAGCGTCATCAGGAGCTGCTTGTTGGTTTGCCTCTGTGGTCAGAAAGTAGTGGGGAAGCTGAGAAGAAGCCAGGTATCAAAATATGAAGAATTAAAAGTACTCCTCTTGCACTTTTAATAATGCAAACGGGGGGAAAGTGGCTGCTGCCAATAAAACTCTGCCCTCTCCACAAATCCAGTGACTGAGTCTTGCTGACAGAGCAGCTGTTGCCTCCAAGGAGTATCCAAAGTTCAAAAAATATTTACTGCTGCAGATTAATGCATAGATCTGATGGATGCTTTGTCCAGGGGCTGATCAGTGCCAAATTCCCATTTCTCAGTAGTCTAGCTCTGTGCCTTGGCCCTAACAGCATGTTTGATGTGGAAAGATTGTAAACTTCACAGTTACCTTCTGGGAATTAAAATGGAAAACAGATTTGTGAGCTGCATCTCGGGCAGAACAACTACCTTGCATTACTAAATCCTTCAGAAAGTTAGATCAGAGGTCTGCAAGGGGCAAGAGCTGGAACTTACACGGTGCTTTGGGAGACTTTGGGATAGCTGTGGATGGGGGACATCCTTCCAGTGGTTCAGTCCTTGTTTCCAGCGTAGTTCTGTGTGTGGTCATCTGCACTGAGAGAAGTTCCATTCACAGTCACAGTAGATGTGAGCACAAGTGATCTGTCAGTTCATACACAATTACTGCAACAGTGAATAAACTGGCAGTGATGTGTTTGGACAAACTGAGCCTGGAGAAATCTTTATATGCCTTTATATGTAAAAACAAAAGAATGAACTCACTGCTTAATTTTACAGTCTCGTGTGAGAAGACCTTTAAATAACATCCCTGCAGAAAATGTGTTCAGAGAGACAGTGGGAAGAATTTGTTGTTACTGTTTCAAGACTTTTTTTTTTTTAATGCTTTTAAGAATAAAAGAAAAGTTGAAGAGGTTTCACTGAGCTATGCTTTGTCATAGAGACTGAAGTGGGAAATGTGTGTTGGATAGAAAGCTCAGTGGGAAGAGGGGCAGAGGTTATTTTCCTTCTTCATAAAATATCTGCCTGCCTGCTGTTCAGCAGTTACACAACATGATTTTAAAGGCTTTGGATGGCAAAATTAAACAAGTGATTTTTCCTAGAAAGATGCATTTCCTCCATTGTGAGCTTTCCAACACAAGGGAGAAGAGAAAAACATTGACTTAAATTTTTGATTTCTTTCTTGTTAACATGATCCTGCATGTTAGCATAATAAATCCTGCTTTTGAGGAGCTACAGGCAGAATGAGAGTTGGGAAAAGGCAACTGATACTGGAAATAGATTTTCAGTTTTTGACAGTAGGTTAACAACATGTCTCTCTTGGAGGAAGAAAATCCAATGCAGTGAGATACTGTGAATAGTTGGGTTATGGATGGAAGGTTGTCTCCCCTGCAATGCTGTCTGCCCACCAGCTGGGCTAGAAACTGAAATGACTTTCTGGCTTCTAAGTGCTGCCCATTATTTTGAAAGGGTTTGATTGATGCCTTTGCCCTTTAGACTTCAGAACATGAGCTGATTCAGCAAGCCCAGATTTCTTTAGCCATGGACTTTTATCAAGAGATTAAGAGCAAAACTGGCCCAGGTTTTCCCCTAGAATTTGGTGTTGTTAACTATCCCAGTTAAGGAGGAACAATGTTTTCATTTGTTAAATGCTGCTGTCTCCCTGTCTGTTCCTAGAATCCCTCCACACAATACAACTGCTGTATAAATAACAGAATCATCATCCATTTTAAAATACCATCCATAACCACATAAGCACTTGACTTTAAACCAAAATAAAACATTATGAGATAAACCAGAAAAGAGGAGGCTAAGGAGAAAAAAAAAATAAAAGAAAAAAAACCCAACAGGTTAAAAATGCTGTGTGCCTCCTAGCAGGGATGACAATTTGAAAAAAACCCCAACAGGTTAAAAATGCTGTGTGCCTCCTAGCAGGGATGACAATTTAAAAAAAACCCAACTAACACCCGCCCACCTGTCCAAAAACCCTACCAGTTTTCCTATGAAAATCGTAGCATTGCTGTCAAGAAGTCTTAATCCCTCACTGATTTGAGTCCCAATAAATGAGCTTGATGTGAATTGAAAGCCATTTCTCCCCTCTGGTTGTTACAGGGGTTTAAGGACAATCTTCACGCTGTTTTTTGTCTGGCTGAGAACGCAGTGGGACCACGTGCAACGAGACCTGATGACATTCATGTTCTTTACTCTGGAAAGTAAGATTGTATCTATTCTCTTCCCATAAACAGAGCAAACATCATTTTCTGTTCATCTGAGAGCCATGCAGATTGTGAAGCTGTCTGTAAATATTGATAATAGTATTTCATACATCCATAGTAGTGAGTTTTAAGTGTGCTTAGAGTTTCCTGTGGGGTATGTAAATACACATCAAAATACATGTATATCATAAGCTGAACTTCCCTTAAAGCACTCAGATTTAGGTGGGTTTTGTAGTACAGGCAGTTTTCTGTGTCCATCTGTTGCTGCATTGTGTGGCAGCAGCAAGGACAGGCCACCAGGGGATCAGAATCTCTTTTAAGGACAGATGTTACCTCTTTGGCAGTAGTTTTTAGAATTCCAGCAAGGCATCACACAGGCTCAACAAGCAGACCCTGCCATGAGGGCAGTAGTGTCATTTCCCTTTTCCTTGTGTCCTCTGTCTGGATGGTTGGAGCTGGGGAATAGCAGCCCTACAGACTTGCAGAGTCAAAAAAGAAAAGCACAGGAGGTTTGAGGCTGCTCTCTAGTCCAGACAGGTGATCCTGACTTCCAGCCCTAAGCACTCCAGTCTGAAATGCCCTGTCTCCCTCCCAGAACTGTGGAAATCAATAACACTGATGCAGAAGGTCGCCTGATCCTGGCTGATGGAGTTGCTTACGCCTGCAAAGACCTTGGAGCTGATATCATTCTGGATATGGCCACTCTTACTGGAGCTCAGGTACAACAGTCTTACATTCATAACTCAGTTTCTTTTCTGTTCTTTATGCAACTTTTTGCTTTTGCATACTTAAATTAAAAATGGTGTTCTTCTGATGACATCAGCAGCTGATGTAAGTGGGCTGGTACTCCGTGTTTGCAATTCAATTTTTAATTCCCAGAACTGATTTGTTAATAGTCATCAGGATTTTCTTGTTCATGAAATGGCTTCCATTGTAAGTCATACACAGAATGGTACAAGGCTACAAATTTAACAGCATTATTTTCTAGCATCTGTTCCTGATTTTTAGAAGGTTCTATTGACGAGCAGTAGTGGAGGGTGACTTCTTCCTGATTTTGTCCTTTTTCTCACCAGGGAATTGCCACAGGAAAATACCATGCTGCTGTCCTTACCAATAATGAAGAGTGGGAAAAGGCTTGTGTTAAAGCTGGCAGGAACTGTGGAGACTTGGTCCATCCTCTGGTGTACTGCCCTGAGCTCCACTTCAGTGAATTTACCTCTGCTGTAGCTGATATGAAGAACTCTGTAGCAGTAAGATTTATTTTTTCTTTTAATTTTCTCTGTTACATAAAAACGTGTGTTTTTAGACAGTGAGCTGTCCTGCTCATAGCTGGCTGAAAGCTCTTCATAGGGGCTGTAACCTTTTAGAAATGGCCCATATTGTTTTGGTCTTCAGGGTCTTTCACCTGGGGCTTTGCAGGCTGTATTTAGTGTCAGTTTTAAACAGGGTGACCTGCTGCAAAGGTATCTTTGGGCTGCTTGCCTTTTAAATATGGCCCTACATGAATGCTGAATTCCTGGATGGAGACCTTTTAGGGAATCAAGATGGGCATTCCTCAGATCATACATCACCAGCAGAGACTATTGGCTGGGAGTGCAGAAACCAGGAAATTGAGGACAGAGGCCTCGGAATTGGTGCAGCTGCTTTTGCTGCATTTGAGAATTCCATTGTGCAGTGAGAGTCCAAAAACGCTGCAGAAAGGAGTGTGGGCAGAAGAGGAATCGAGCAGGGCCACACTACTGCTAGGGACTAAGTCAAGGATTTACAGTAAAGTTGGTTTGTAAGACTGTTTTAGGGCCATTCTTTAAGCTTTGACTGAGATTTGCGTAACTGTCTTTCCTGTAGGCAGAATGAACCACTGACATCTTTTCTTGCAAGACCAACTCTATTTTTATTGCTCCTACAGGACCGGGACAATACCCCCAGCTCCTGTGCTGGGCTCTTCATTGCCTCTCACATCGGCTTCGACTGGCCTGGGGTGTGGGTGCACATAGACATCGCTGCTCCCGTGCATGCCGTGAGTGTTCCTGACCCTCTCTGGGCACACAGGCTGGGGAAACACACCTGCTGATGGCTGCAGGGGCTCTGGATTGTGTCCATCCAGCTCAGGGTGACAGAAATAGGTGGAGAGGGGTCCTTTAGAAAAGCACTGACTCGTCTCTGTTGCGAGTTTCTTGGTTTGGTAGTTTCATCTCTTCGTATTTTTCATTTTGGTTTTAAAATATTCTAGCAGTCACTTTAATCAGTGACATCTTTATCATTGTGAGCATTGACAACTTGCCTGCTCTCTGTTCATGGCAATAATCCCAGCCTTCCATTCTCAGCCATGTTGTTTTAGGATGATTGACCAGAGTTGATCACCCTTCCAAAAATATGTTCCCTCTTGGGGATTTCCTTTCCTCCCTTTGGTGGAACCTGTGTATATTCTTTTTTTTCCTAAAAACCAAGGCAATTCACTCCACCTGCCTCTTTTTTTTTTAAACAGAGTTTATTCAGCTCTTATTCCAAATCCATGCTCAGGCTGGGTGGGAGATCCCCTGCCTTGAACAATGCTGGCCTCTATCCACCCACAAGTCAGTGGGAGCTCTGTTCTCATGTGTTGGTTTAATCCAGCTGGGACAGATTCCAGTGGCAGTGAGGATACAACAGCACAGAGCATGCCTGCCAGGGATTGGCTGTGGCTGTTGACCACCACAGAGTGAGTAGCCACATGAAAACTAATTCAAATCCTACAATCTGAAGTGTGAATTGTGTGGTTTTGGTTTTGTTCTAGGGTGAACGAGCTACTGGCTATGGCGTGGCTTTGTTGCTGTCCCTGTTTGGAGGGGCCTCTGAAGACCCTTTGCTGAACCTCGTGTCTCCTCTTGGGTGCAATGGAGACTCTCCCCCTGAGGAGATGGAGAGGGACTCCAAGAGACGGCGCCTGGTTTGACGCAGCCCCAGCCCTGCCAGGTGTGGGGTTACCTCACTTTGCACTGATCTGTTCTCAAGCAATGAAAATGTCCCACGTCAGAAATTGCCTTTTTTTTTTTTTTTACTATCATGATAAGATTTATTACTTGTTTCTGATAAAAACAGCCTGATGTATTGTTTAGTTAGGTTTTTTTTTTTTTTAAATTATTGGTGCACGCAGTTGCTGAACAATATCAGTGGTGCAGAGTCCAGGCTCAACTAACTGTATCAGGAAGAGGCCATGTCCTCCTCTGAGCTCCTCACAAAACCTAACTAAGTGCATTCATGCATGAGAAGCTCTCTCTAGTCTGAAGAAGCAACTGCAGTTATTGCTTACAAAGCCTTCTGAATTACTTATTATATGTGAGGTTTTATCAGACATTTCTGCAGGCCCCACTACATCTCAGAACACAGGACAAGGAAAAAAAGCTCTTTAGACAGACTTGGCTCGTTCAGAGACAACTTGGCTTAGCAGCAAAGGAGATGTAACGAGAAAAGGCCTATAGTTTTAATAAGGTGCTGTTTCCGCATGTTTTAATGTTCTTCTGACCAGTAAAATCAGCAAAAAGGGTTCAGAACATATCTCTATGTAATTGTTTCACATACAAATTACAGAATGTATTAATGTTAAATGAGGAAAACAATAGAGGGACTGTGATTGAGTAAAATGGGTTTACAAAGCAGAGTGGCTTCTTGCCACTTTATAAATTTATTATTATTAAAGAAGCTTACATATCCCATGTGGTGTTTGTGGTGTAATTTATATTTCAGAGAACTCTTGAGTGCTCCAAAACTTTGTGTACAACATCATTACTCTGTTCACATTCCTTTTCCCAGCACTCAGAGCTGAGAGAGGAACAGCTTGCACTGAGTGGTTTGGGGCAGTTCTGCAGAACTTCTGATTCACTTCATTTGTTTGATTCAGCAGCAGTCAGGGATGCTCAGTGTGGGTTTCTGTACAAGCCACAAGGAACTTCCAGGCATTGCTTTGGCTGGGACACCCACGGGAAGTGACTGGGCCCAGCTGATGTCATGGCAGTGGCAGGGTGGGGGACAGAAAGACCAAGTCCCTGTCCTGGGGCTCCAGCATCAGCTTTTGGAAACATTTCCTGGCTCCAGCAGCATCAGCACCCCCCAGCACCCCCGTGGCTGCTTTGCAGATCAGGTCAAGCTGAGCTGTGAGGGATTGTCCCTTTCTCTGTTGAGGGGATCTCTGGAGAACTGGTGCTGGTTTTAGCTGGAGTTCCAACAACAAGGGATACCAAGAGTCTTTTTGATTAAAGACTGCATGGAAAGCTTAATGCAGAAGGGAGAAAAAATACTTCATTCTGGTTGGGTGGCCCTATTTGACAGACAAAAAGTAACAAAAAAAAACCAACTGCAGAACTTCATTACTTCCTGTATTTGTTCCTCCCTTGCTGTTCTGGCTCCCCAGTCCACTTGAGTTTTAATAAATCTGTATCTAAATGAGTTCTGCCTTTGGTCATTCTTAACACTTGGTATAAAGCACTATCTGGTACCAAAAACTGCCATGGGAAATGTGTTGATGAAGTTATTTTTATTACAGACTCAGCATTGAAGCAAATACCAACATGCTCTAATTTCAGTGCTCTGAGATCATCTTCAATCTCCATCTTGTAGAAGCATTCTTTAAATTAATAAATTCTAATTTTGAAATGTAGTGTTTTGCCAGATTTTTACATAAAAAGTAGCCTGTGTCTTTGTGGCACGAGGCTCAGTTCTGATGTTATTCACTGAATGGTAACAGAGAAGTTGGGTTTTGATGGCTGATTATCATATTCTTCAACTTTGCTGTGTCTCAGGGCATATCATTCTGCTGGATTTAATTTGGAAGGCACTTAATAGAAGCCGTTTTTAAAACTAAGTACCTTATATTAAAGAAATCTATTAAGCACCTGAAAAGCAAATGGGATGTTTGGGAAATCAAAAACTGAAAACCAGATGAAGTTTGCCAAAGGACAGTAAAATAAATTAATTCAACACCTAATAATAAAAAAGTCTGATGCTTCCTCTGGATCAGAGATACAAAATAAAAATCAAGGCTCTTTCTTTCAAATCTGTATTAAAATGTCTTTCTGTTCCTCATGTACATTATTATTTCCTTCTGTTTTGATAAAAGGTCTGTTCTCCAGAGCACAAGCTTTGGTCCTACACAAGACAGTGATTTGTGAGCTCTATTTGCCAAATAAATTATTGTCTTTCTTCTGTGTTTCACTGAGCTCACACTAGGATCATTCCCATTAAGCTCACAGTGTCTCTTAACCCCTAATGAGTAGAATTTTAGTTCTTTAGTTTACTCATCTGCTTCTGGGTGCTGGGCAATTTTAACTCCTGGTTTTGCCCTGAGGTATCCTGGTGTGAGACCTGGAAGCATTCTGCAAAAGGGAGATCCCAAAACTGCCTTATAAATAGCAAATGCATAGAAATTAATATGTGGGGTTGTTACCAAAGTAAGAAATAAACCCATGTTCAGCAGTAGAGCTGGAATTTGTCTCTACAGCTGCCACCACTGCTAATCCCTGGGGTGAGCAGGTTCCAGAAGCCACCCTGACCATGTGTCCCACCATCACTGACATAGAAAGCTCCCCCGGCACTTCCGTGTGACAGAGTAGCAGTTATTTACAGGAAACACTTCCAGACACCAGAGCCCGACCTCTGGGTTTAGGTGACTGCACTTGAAGTGTATTCTGGCCCCACTTAAGCAACTTTAAACACAGTCCCACACAGGGCAGGGAGCACCTGCAGAGCTTTGCAAAACTACTGGGCCCTGAGTCCTCCTCACTGTGGGGAGCCCTGGACCAACCCTTCAAAGGCACTGAAGGTCACCTCAGTGTCAACGAACTGAACTTGGGGACCCCCAAACTCCAGGTTCCCAGATGTCCCCCTCCTCAGCTGCCTCCTGAGCACACACAGGAGCCAGAGCAGGGTCACAGAGCCAGAGAAGTGCCTCTCTGCGTTGTTTTGTAGGTCTTAGAGCTTAAATCCCTGCAGCTGTGGGTCCGGCACTTCTAAGAGGAGGTTGGCAACCATACGGTAATGCACCCCTTCAGGAGATCTCCTTCTCATTTCCTCCTTGGAGCTGTACCAGGATGGCCCAGTGGAAGCTGACACAGGCAGCAGGTGAGTTAAGAAGTGTCTCTGCCATGGTACAGACCATCCCTGCTCTTTATCTTGTGACAGCAACATCCTGTGGGCAGCAGTTTGCTATGAACTGTGTGGCAGACTTGGGAGGACAAGGCTGATCTGCTGGTTTGCTTGTTAAAGTGAAGAGGAGCTGGTGCTCAGTCAGGGAAAAACCTGTCTGTAATGTGTTCCACTTGTAAACCTTACTGCAGGAAAGGTCTTTTCTGGCCTTGTGTTTTGCCAGGAGGAAATTAAGCCAGCAGTGTATTTTATCCCATTTTGGTACTGCCAAGTGCTGTCTGAACTGGGAACTGGCAGCAGACACATCACCAGAGTTTTACCTGGTGCTCCAGAAAGGTGGACTTGAGCAAAACAATACTTAGGGATTAACTCCTGCTGGGCAGTTCTGACCCCGGGAAGGTGCAGTAGAGGTCTGGGTTCCCTTTGGGTGTGTTGGACCTTACCTGTAGCCTCTGGTTTTGAGCTGAGTGTGGAGGGATCAACACCCCCTGCTTTCCTGGGACCAGTGTGAGAGCGGGAGGCACGGACATCCCAGCCTGTTTGTAATGTGGACAAACTCTTGGACAAAGTAATTTGTTGGAAAATAGTCTTTGGGACATGAAGACAATCACCTGTATCCCAAGGTTGTTCCAGGTGAGTCAGAGCACATTTTATTTTCTAGTTACCTGTGCACAAAGCTACTACTAACCACATTTCCTACAGCTGGGAAAGCACCCATGCAGGCAAAGGTTCCTTCTGTACTTACACTGCACTGACCCTGAAGCTGCACAAAGGCACACGAGGAAATTAAATTGATTTTTCTCCATTTTCATGTGTAAGGGATGGAATTAGTACGTCTTACTCCTCAGGCCCCATTGTGATTTGTGTCTTGGAAATTCTGTTGCCTTGGTATGTGATGTCTTCTGGGCTCTGGGTGGGAAAGCAATAGTTTTCCAAAACTGCTGTGCAGGGATTTTATCTTTTTCTCTTTCATGTTTTCTTTCAAACGCTTCTCTTACACAAAACCCACAGAGAGAGTTCCAGGCAGCGTCCACCCATATGAAACCAGACATTTTTTCCACAATCTTTTTATAGATTTGATAATATTTAACTCGGCATGCCTTAAAAATGTATGGAGTACATAAAATTCATTATAAATGTCACCAAATGGGCCAATGGCTTTTTAATATCACTGCCACAAGACTGCATTTTAACCTATTTCCTGTCTGGATCCATTCCAGTGGCAATTCCAGGAGGGGAATATATTTAGTCTATATTTACTTAGTCTGTTTAACTTTCAGTTAGTGTCTTTGGCTGATCCCGTGGCCGTGCTATTTTGGGATGATTTATACAATATTTACATTAAATTCTGCTAATATTTCCTTGCCTCTTGAAGTCGGATTACACTATTTACATCTCAAAGGCCCAAGCTGGAGGAATAAGCAGCTGTTCCAGGCACCAGAGAGAATTTAGTGTAGGGGAGGCTGCCAGCAATGAGACCATGAGTCTGAAATACTTGTGGAGGAATTATTTAGGATTGGACCAGTCCTCCATGAAGGAAGGGGGAATCATGGAATGGTTTGGGTTGGAAGGGACTTTAAAGACTGTCTAGTTCCAAACCTCCTGCCATGGGCAGGGACACCTTCCACTGTCCCAGGCTGCTCCCAGCCCTGTCCAATCTGGCCTTGGACACTCCCAGGGATGGGGCAGCCACAGCTTCTTTGGGAAACCAACTCCAGGTGTGAGGTTGTTCCCCTCATAGAGAAGAATTTCTTCCCAATATCTAATTAAATCTGCCCTTTTTCAGCTTGAAGCCATTGCCCTTTGTCCTGTCACTATGCACTCTTGTCCAAAGCCCCTCTCCAGCCCTCTTGGAGCCCCTTTGAGCACTGGAAGGGGCTCTAAGATCTCTCTGGAGCCTTTTCTTCTCCTGGCTGAACAACCGCAGCTCTTTCAGCCTGTCTTCACAGGAGAGAAGCTCCAGCCCTCTGAGCATCCTTATGGCCTCCTCTGGACTTGCTCCAGCTGATCCATGTCCATAGATCAGAGGGAATTCCCTTCACGTCTCCAGTGGTGGAGCAAAGCCCTCAGCTGAAGGCAACGAAGTGTCTCTCTTACTCTGGCCTCTGTGTGGTGTGGCAGGAGAAGCAGGACAATGGTCCTGAGCTGTGTGATTGAGCCTTTACAAAGCTGAGAGAAACCTTCAAATCAAAGGTTGGATGCTGAGGTCGTATTCTTTACAGCAAACAAACAAACAAAAAAGTAGGTTTTGGATTTATAACAAAAATTAAGACCAAACAGATTCAGCATCACTTAATTTGACTGCAAACATGCATCACAGTTGGAGAGGAAAACATTCTTCTCTGCATGAATGGAAATTTATCTTCAGGATTGACCTGTGCAGTAATGAAGCAGCAAATGGATGAGATCAAAGTGCACTGAGCCAACCACCCTCAATCCCAACAATATTTGGCAGAACAAATGATTCTCCTGCATTGAAGGCACAATGTAATTTAGTGGTCCAGGGAAGAAATCCAAATAATGAAAATATTTGACAGCTACTCTTACTTGGGGGGGCGAAGAATCCAAATTAGCTGGAATTTCAGGCTATAATGATTCTCAGAGGACTCTACAGACTTTTTAAGTATAGAGGATGGTTCCAACAGATTCTTAATGGCTTGAAACTCTGGAAGCAAATCTTGCTTTGAAAGCCAGTGAAACTTTAGGATGAATAAATATTTTTTTTCTTTTTACTCAATTTAGTTCTCATTTTCAAGTCCATGAATTGTCTATAGTTCATGAACAAAACGTTTCAAGTCTTATATCCTTGCTAATCCACTCTAACACTGGGCTGAAGGACATTCATTGTACTTTAAAAATGTCTCATTTGCAAGGTTACTCACTTCAATACTAAGAAAAACTTCATCAGTAGTAAGAAAAACGTACCTGTGGATAAATAATCTGTCATCCAGAAGGATTTTGTTGGCCTTGGAACAGATCAAATGACATACAAAAAAAGAATAAAGGGCAGAGCCAAAGCCAGAACTGAAGCAGAAATTCCTGTGATTCAGAATGCTCACGAAATAGAAAGTCTTTCTGGCATGGAGAGCACAAAGCAAAGTACAAGGCAGACAGATAAAACCTCTCTGGCTCCTCAAGTTCATTGTCATGAAATATTCTGAACCACGGGGGTGGGAGGAAAAAAAAAGAAGAGTTCAACTGAATCATTTCTGTTTTCTAGGAACAAGGGGGTGAGATTGCTAAAGAGCATTTTTAGCTCAGATGAATCAATAAACCAGACCAGGGTATGGGATAATGGAACTTCTAACCACTGCAGGTGTGAGGTGGTAACAGAGTGTTAACCAAGCCTTTCCTAAAAGCTTTTGCTGACTCGGTCACTGATAATCCCAGTCTGGGATACTTGGGCTGATTTATGGGCACTGAGAGGATGATGTGAGTTAAATCATCTAAACTGTACCTGCTTGGTAACCCCTCTGAAATACCAGGGTGTGTTTACATTACCCATCACACAGGGCACCAAACAGGTGCCAGATTACTTTGTCAGAAGTTTAATTTTCCCTAAAAGGCCACAGAGATGATGTGCAGTGTGAAAATGAGCATCTGTCCCTGAGTATGACACAAGGACAGCCCTGGCAGGGGGTTTCTCTGAGGGCAGACACACACACACACCACTGGGACCAAGCCTCTGCCAGGGCAGCAGTGCTCATTCAGGACAACTGACACCACCTTTTTAGTCCACACATGATTCAAATCCTTAAAAAAACTAGAAACTATTAAGTGTTACTATATTAATTGTTTTAGATGGTTTTTGCACTGATCACATGCATATTGTACCTGTACTTCATGCTCAGCCTCAAAATGATGGTAACCACCAGGTCAAATCACTAAAACAATCTAAAAATCAGTGGAGTTCAGAGTTTTGTGGATGATTTAGAAAAACAAAATCTGAGGAAACTGTGCCTGTAAGTCCTGTGTGTGCTGATCTCAGTGCATGTTTAGATTTTTAGCACCAGTTGACCATAGCATAATGAAACACAAGTTCATGTCTGTAGTCTCTTTATTAGTGTTTTTTATGTGATGTTCATACAGTTGAAGGCAGTTACTGAGCTCTAAGTAGGAACATCTGGGAAGAAAATAATTTTCCATGTACATTGAAGTGTGCTGGGCAACAGCAGCGTTTGGGAAGGACAGAGTGGAAAATGTACACGTCTGGATAAAATACACTCAGTCCCCTTGGGCAAGGGCAGCTCCTGGAGGGCAGAGAGATTTATTCCTGCAGGTCCTGTCTGCCTGTGGAGACACTTCTCCATCCTGGTGGGCTGTTTCCACTTCCCCACGTCATCTTTCCTACTGGTAATGGCTCCTTGGCTTCCCCCTGCCCCGAGCTGAGCCAGGGCTGCCACCGGCTCCTTTTGCCATCATTTTTCTGCACAGCCCAAGGAGAGAACAGGGACAGAGACACAGAGTGACGCTGCTGCTTCACCTGCATCCTGGAGATGCTGCTCTTCCTCCAGTGGGCTTTTGGTTTGCTTCAAATTCTCACTTTTTTTCTGTCTTATTTTGATTAGTTTCATCCAACTTGTTGAAAACAAAGTTAAGGTGATGACTGCTCTAAATTAGGTGTGCACATTGTCTGAACTCAGTGTCTTACAAACACTGTCCTCGTGACATAAACCTGTAACTTCAATGTTATAGAAATCACCAGAAAACTCAGCTTTGATTTAGAAATTATTTTAAAAATGAGAAACGATCATTTTTTTAGTCTAAACTTTTTTCGACTAGTCAAATACTTTTATTCTATTGTTTTTTGGGTTTTTTTAAATTTCCTGTCAGATCAGCCCTGATGAATAAATCCAGATTGCAAATTGGGAAATATTTTTCCTGAAGACGTAAGATTAAACTAAAGCCAAGGAGGCACTGGCTGTAGGCCTGGTGTTTAGAACACCAGCCTTTTGTTTGTTATGGGCATCCACACACCAGCCTTTTGTTTGTTATGGGCATCCACACACCAGCCTTTTGTTTGTTATGGGCATCCACACTCACAACTTTCTTTTCCATCAGGCTGTCGCATTCTTTCTCCTAAGACTGGGTATCCCACCAAGGTTCTTCTTCCTGAACCATCCTTCACAAGCAGTTTCACAGCACTTCACCACTTTTCCCATCTGTCTGAAATCCTTCCACAATAGCAAAATAGCATTGCCTTTGTCTTCAGCAGACTTAGCAGTGGGCAAGCCCACAAACCTAATCTGAAGCCTGTTGTATGAATATCAGAAGGGATGAGGATGGCTCTTAAACGTGTATTTTGTTGGATATCACTTTGACATGTGAGATGTAAAGGCTGTGAGAGAAACAGACTTTAATCTCTTCGGCCAGCAGGAATTGAACATATGCCTTTTAAAATTGCCCCCTCCTAGGAACACATGTAAACTTGCAAGTCAGGAAATAATAGAGAGACAATTATTCATCCGAGTATTAATACTTCTTCTGATATTATTGTTTTTATTTTTGTGGAGCACAGCTTACTTTGGACCAGGCCAGCATTTGGAAGCTCTCCATCCCCAGATCTGATATCCAAAACAGGAAGCGGATTTGACAGGCACATGCAACACTATAGGCAAACACAAAGCACCACCGTAAAGGGCTGGCTCCAGACCAGCTTTGTATGTGATGTTGAAACATTTGGTGTTCTGCTTAAGGTTTCTGCGAGGAAACATCTGTGAGATTCTGCTGCAGATAACACAAAATGTTTGATCAATCCTTGTTCACCTAGAGAGGCACTGGGAAAGGCTTCACTGGAGAATGAAAATGTGCCTCGTGTTGGGATAGCCTGGGTGACCTGAGGCTTGCAGGGCTGTTTGCATCCCCTTGCTGAGGGTCCTCTCACCATTTGCTTCATCCATCTCCTCTCCCCTGGCTGTCACAAATATCTAAACAGGATTTTTGTTTTAAAGAGCCTTTTGCAACCTCTTTATCCCATGCAGATCAATAGATTATTTAGCCCACTGACTGAAGCAGAAGTCATTGAAATGATTTCTAGCCAACTGGCAAATGCATTCCAGCTCTCTTTAATAGAGAAAGCCAAACAGAAATAGAAGGATGAAAGTCAGTGCAAAAAAACCCCCAAAAACTACTCAGTGCAAACTCTGCTCGCACTGCAAGGTTCTCCTTCTCCTGATAAACACCACAGCCTGATATACAACAGAGCTTGGTACTGCTTGGCCCTCCTGTGACATTGCTCCAGCAACCTCTCAGTGATTAAAATAAGGCTCCTATCCCCAGGCAGGGTCAAACAGCCCTTGGCACCAGCCTGTGGATCACCAGGAGTTCAGGCTGCCACAGTGGTGTAAATGAAACTGAAGCTCACAAAACCTTTCTTTTTATTTTCCCCCAACAAAATTCAATAGAGAAGTGACAGTTTTTCCTCCCTCTGAAAATCTGTGCTAATGGACACTCTGGGTTTGGTTTTCCTGCTTGCCTGATGCTGGGCCACACAGGACCAGAAAAGCACAGTGTATGTATTCCAAATGCCACCATGCTGCCACTGAAGCTGAGAATTGACAATGTGGCAGCACAGAAATATCTCCAGTATTTAACTAATGTTCCCTTAAGCAGCAGGCCAAGTATTTCCAAAAGAAGATTATGTGGTTTGTCCCCTCCTGTAATAAGAAGAAAACAAATCTGTTGGACATGATGCTCTCCCCATACTGACTTGACACCTTTTCTATAATTATCCCTGTCTGTGGCTGCAAATGCCCCTAGAGTAGGTGCCTTATCTCGCCTTAAACGTTGTCACTTAGCAACTGAGGTCAAAAATGCAGAGATTGGTGAAGAGCAGTCGCTGCTCCTGAACACATGTAATGTGTTTTCTTCTACCTTCCATGGCATCGTTTGTTTTTCTCAAATACTTGAAACAGTGAGAGCTGAACAACTGGTAGAAACAGAGGAATGTTCTTGGCAGCAGAAACTTCTGCTTCAGGAGCCAGGTATGGTCCTCCCAATAGTCTGTGTTGCTCCCATATTGGCTGGAAGGTCTCTCCTGTGAGCATGAGCCCTTTCCATCTCTATTCCATGTGCTGTTTTGTGATATCCAAAAGCCTGTTCCCATTCCAGCACCAAGCAAAGCACGGCTAAGGGGTTTGCAAGAGCACACGTGGAGCTTCCCAGCCAAGCTGGGTACCTGTGTACACAAACGAAGTGCTTGTGTTTGCACAACTGGCATTTAGTAAAACTGTCCTAAGGACATTTTGGTAACGGGTTCCAGCCTTAGTTTAGCACAATGTTTATCTGTGCTGCTAAAGAGAAGGTCAGAGCACCACACCAGGAGGAACTTGTGTTGTTTCTTTACTGTGCTCATTCCATGTCACTTTTTGGAGAGATTCTTGTTTATCTTATGTCTCTCAATCACAAGTTGCCTTAGCAACAGTCAGACTGCGAATGCATAGAGGAGCTGCAATTAAACCACATTTGCACCTTATTTTTCCCACAGAACTTGCAGAGGTACACAAGCAACACCTTTCCTCGTGTGGTATTGAGAGAGATTTAGAACCTTACAAACTACACAAGTCAAAAAGGCAGCATAGTTTGGAGGGGATGTCTGTTCCAGTGGCCATAGCTTTTATAGGTGTAAATTAGGGAGTTCAGGTTGCAAAGGCTTTGGCGGCAGGAGTTGCTTTGTGTGGGCATTGCGCAGCACACTGTGAGGTCTGAGCATTATCAGAAAATGGAGGTGAAGTCTAATTGCTGCACTTTTCTTCAGTATCAGCAAATGGCTCTTTTCTCCAACAGTTAATTAAGTCAGCATAGGAAGAGGAAAGTTTCATGTGGCTGTAAAGCACCCTCCCCTCTGGACTCCACATTCCGCGTTGAAGTGCCGCGGACAAACTGAATGACAAGTGTTCCCAACACCAGTGTTCTCCCGTGCAGGCTCCAGCACTGGCCACTCACTGCTCCAGGCTCTCCTAAAAAGCCAAATTCTTGGGCTGTGATAAACTGGTAGGGCTGGAACAAGGTCCCAGTATTTAATAACAAGAGTTGGACTTTGCATGTGGCCTGCCCTCAGAGGCTGAAAATGAACACAGGGATTTCATGAGCGCCTTTGCCAAGTAATCCTGGTTTGTCCCTCACATCATTCCTAACATGTTTCAGGTTAAGGGAGAGTATAATACAGCATCAGAATGAAAACACAGTTAGTTTTACTTTTCTCTGAGAGGCTGGCTTACCTGAGTAGGGACTGAGAAAACGTGGAATTCCTCTCTTTGTGCCAAGAAGCATGCTGGGCAGTCAGTGTGGTTTGAAGCCAAAGCTGATGAGAACTGATTGTGTGATTCGAGGGAAGAATTCCTCTGGGGAGGTATTTAGCCCTGCAAAGAAACTTGGGACAAGCAGGATGTTCCCGTAAGCAGGAAGGAATGGGGAACTACGCAAGGCATGAATGCCTCTGGTCACGAGCCATCAAATGATGCAGGACCAAACCAGCAGAACAAAAGTGGCTCAGCTGCAATTGTGATGCCCTGGGCCTGCAAGGCAGCAGAAACAGGGAAAGAAATTCTGCCATTTAAATTCTGATGTGCTTCAAAATTCGTTGTATCAGTGCATAGATTTTCTGCGTTATCCTTTTTGATTCCCTTCTGCAAAGCAAAATTAGGGATTAATCAGCTCCAGAGCGAAAATGTGGTGTGTCTGCACCAAACAAGTGGGCATCCTGAAGGCTGATTTGGCCTGTCCGTAAGGAATGAGGTAGGACAGAATCCTTTAGGGAGCCAGGGGTCAGTGCCCTTTTGGCCATGTTTCTTGGCTCTTCTGGTCTTGGTCTCCACCACACTCATGGAGTTGGTATATTCAGTCCCTGTGCCTTTCATTTGCTGCTCCAAATGCCATTATAGTCCCATTTCGATAGAAAAGCAGATGTCACACTGGAAAACTATGTGCACATTGAAATTATGTGCAAATGTTATAAAAAGTATCCTGTTAATGTATTGTAAAGTCAGTTTAGGCAGACATAACAGACCAGGTGAGCACGTATGCTCTTCTTCATCACCCTAAAACTCAGCGAGGCCACACGATGTACTAGACAAAGCAAAGCTTCTCTTTAGCACTGGTTCCTTATCTCTTGTACGTGCTGTGAACAAACTTTATCCCAATTCCATTTTTGCTCTGTGCTGGGGTTTGAATTCGGGTCATGGAATACAACACATACCTCTTTGTTGTTCTCTTCCTCCTTGTGTTCCTAGTCTTCCGAATGAGACAGTATTTTGGGAATTTAGGCCTTTGACAGGTTTGGGGGTTTGTTTGCATTTTGGTTTGGTTTTTTAAAAATACTTTTGACACTACTTCAAAATATTCCAAGATCAGGGATCTGTAGGCAGAAGATATTGCCAGCATTGACTCTGCTGAGCTTGCCAAGCAGAAAGCAGTGCTGGAAAATGTACAGTTTCATAATTTTCCATCTATTCTATTGAATAATTAACTTGAAATCTCTCTTATGTCTACCACCCAGAAATGTAACTGCAGTAATAAAAAAAAAGGGGGGGGAAGCACCCTCGTGATATAAACCACAGCAAACTGCATGACAGTAACCAAATGTGCAGTGAAGTTGCTCCAGTAAAGCGTTTATTCTCTCTTCCAAGGATAGACTTATTCAGTCCTTGTGTTATAACTGAGATAAAGGATAGGATAACCTAATAGATGGTGCAATTGGATACCTTTTTTTGGTTTGTTTTATTTTGTTATAGCCAATACTGGATATGGTTTAGTGGATCTAATACACCACATTTGTACTGCATTCCAGAAGTAGAGCCATGCTTTGGCATCCCACCATCCAATCCCAACATTACAAACCCAATCTTCCCAACTGTACTTTAGTAGATAAGAACAAAAATGCCCTTCCCAAGAGGCAGCAGATGTGGAATGCTGGATCATAAGGCAGGAGAAGCTGTGCAGGAGCTGGACAGACACCGTCCCCCTTTCGCTGTGCCGGCTGCAGGTCTGGGGAACCGTGGGACAATCTGCAGGAATATGAGATGGGAAACAAAGTGCATTGTATGGGGTGATGGAGCTCTGAAATAAGAGGTGACTTTAATTGAGAACAATGATGGAATTGAAAGAAATCCCACATTTGTTTGGCAATACTATTGATATTGGGAACAGTATTTTAATTCAAAGCCATCTCTCCATCTTTCCACGAGCTCTGCTGTGCCTCTGGGAGACAGCCTTGAGCAGGAACTTGACTTCTCTACTGCTTAGTTTTGATTTTGACTGCAGCATTTTATCTCTTCATGAAAATTGTTGTAATCAGAATGTCCTAGACCCTTTCCCTGCAGTTTGAAGGCAAACTGGGAATGTGGATTGCTGGTGCATTTTGAAGGGGAAATGCTCTGATAATATGAGGTGAAAGGTTTGGATATGAATGAGGTTGATATGAATGCAAATAAAATCTATTAACAAGAAGCTTTGGGTAAACTTCGACTTTTAGATAATGAGAGAGGGATGGGTTGTTTTTTAAAGTACAGAGAAGCACATTTCCCTGATTTCTCTTCTGCCCCAAATGTAAAACATCTTTTCCTGAAATCAGAGTGGTTATTGCATAACCAATGAAAGTAGAATTCCGTTAATAACCTTTGATGATCTCTATTTTAAATTAATCAATAGCACATGGGAAAACCCTGAAATACTGATTTTGTTTCCTCAGACACAAAACTGACCAAATGCCAGTTTAAAATAAAACAAAAGAACTGGCATGTTTTGTAAGTCAACAGTTTTTTATTGCCAATTTATTCCTTGAAGGTGTGGGGCTGCAAAGTTGGGATTGTTAATGGGATGGAGAAGCACAGACTTCAGCTACCTCTTCATTGCAGTGGGTATTGCCAAGCTAATAATGCAGTTACAGGGTGCTGCTTTCAATGAGGGGTTAGTTGTGCCAAAAAAAGAAACACTCATAAATTAGGTCATATATTCATGTTGTCCAATTGTTTCATGTACCAACTTTACTGAGTATTTTCTTTAAGGGTAAAGAATAACCAAGGGTATATTTTACAGACTATTCTTCAAAACAAGTTTCCAAAAATAATAAACACAGGAAAACAAGTTCATATCAGTTATTAAAAACTCAGCTAATAGAATTTAAAGTAAGTAAAGTAAAAAATTTTTTGTAATAGAACAATGGAAAAAATTATCCTTCTTTTCCAGGAGAGCTTTCCATGCTAAATTGCACTCGTGTACAAGAACTGTCAGAATGCTACAGTTTCAGCAGGATGAATGAAGTTTTATATGATAGACTAAAATTTAAACCATGCATATTTTATGACTAAAAAGAAACCATTTATGAAAAAAGAAATCCAACTGCTGGTGAAGGTGAGGTGCAAGGAGTGTCCCTGTGCCAACAGCAATTGTTCTCATTGCTTCAGAAAGGGGGAACAAGCTCCCAGGGAGCTGTTCCTGTTTCCTTGCCCTTCAGTTCTCGGATGGAAAGCACAAACTGTGTCCATCGATTGCTTTGCAGGTACATTTACTGTATACATTTCCAATCATCAAACCAAAGGCTGGGATTTGCTTTCTGTCCAATAATCCTCATTTTCTCTGAAATGGGAACTATTGATCCCTTATATTTCACTTTAATCCAGACTCTTTATTGCTGAACAAGTACTTTGAAATGTGGCTGTAGGATCATTCTTTCTAAATTAGAGTTTCTCTGCTTGGTTTCTTTCCTGATACAGGTAACTAGTCAAAGCAGAAGTGTTCTTCACATTGAAAACAAACAAAAAAACCCATCTTTTTTTTATTAATGCTCTAAAGTCTAGTTCTTGAGTTTAAGATGAATGCACAGAGTCTCTATGCAATGTATCCTTCAATGCTTAGTAGGCCATATGAAGAGACTTTAAAGAACATTCTAAGTAGCAACCCAAGCATCACAGAGGCCTGAACTGTCCACCTAAATTAACTCAAATGCTTATGAGGAATGGCTACAGTGCTAAATGTTCTGAATTTCCACCTATTCATCCAGTACCAACCGAGCTCAGAGCAAACTAGGCTGGAGACTGGGGACAGTAGAGGTACAGCAGCACAAGACTTCTGGTTTATATCCTCAGTAATACTCAGGACAGGATTAACTGGCAAGGCAGGACACAATTAAGTTGATCTAGAGATACTAGTACTGCTGCCTCACTCAACAAATCCTCTTTCTGTCATATTAATTATTTACTGAAGCCATTTGCTACTTAAACTGTGAAAGCTGAAACGCATCTGTGAATTTTCCTTTTAATCTTTGGCTAAGGATTTTGTAGTAGATAATCCAGCAGAGTGTGTATGGTGGGTCTGTGATTTCTGATGCCAAATGTATCTGTGAATGAACTTCGCAGCTCTGAAAACACAGAGCTCTTTACAATTATTTGCCAAAAAAGCAATTACAAGCTGTTTGGAGGCTGGTACTTATGCAGTCTCCTTTTATGTTATTGTTAGCTTTAAAGGGAATTCATCACAGGGTGAAGCAGAGCTCCCATCCAGAGTTCAGTCAGAATGCTGGAACATGTTTGCACCCCTCAGCACATGGATGGAAATGTTCAGTTGAAGCAATGCAGGTGGTCAGACTGTGCCCTGGATCACACCAATTCCCAGGGCTTCCCCCAGCCCTGGGCAGCTGCCTGCTGTTCCCACACAGGAACAGGGATTAGTCCAGGGACTGTGCCTTAATCACAGCCTTTCCAAAGGGAGTTTCTGTCTGTGGATGCTCCCCTCTGTGGAGTGTCAGTGCTGCAGAGGAACGAGTCCTTCTCAAGTCCCCAGCACAAGCGAGGCAGTTAAGGAGTGACACTCTGCAGGCTCCACACACTCATCTGTTTCTCTATTCCAACTCCAGGTTATTGCTGCTCTCAGTGGAATTTAATTCAGTCCATGGGAAGGCTGAGTGATAGTTAAATTTGCATTCTGCACCTAAAATCTTGTTGGAATGACTGCAGACTGGCTGGTGCTGGCTGTAGGAAGAACTATTTCATAATGGGAACACAGATGTCCTCAGCAAAAATTAAAAAAGCTCATCAAAACTTCCTTTGCTGCCCAGTGAAAAACGCTCCTTGAGATATAGAAAATCACATTTTTAAATGGAAGTGAAACCAAAGTATCTTGTATCACGTTAACAAAGGTGTCTTTTTTGCCACATGGAACTGTTTGTTATCATGAAAAGACTTCATTGCCTTCATTGTTCCATTCTCTTGTAATATTTTCAGTAGTAATAACAGCAAGGGCAATCATTAATGCTTTGCACTTCCAGGAGGGCTTTATAAATGAGAGGCTTCAAGGTTTTTTTTTCCTATTTTTTCCGCTGTTCTCTCTTTCACTTGGACCTTTCCATTTTGTTCAGTGGAGGCTGAAGGTCTCCAGCTTGGCACTGAAGGACCCTCCTGGGTGAAGGGCAGCTGTCTCTCAGATTTAAAAAACACAAGTCTTTTCCTTGGACACTCCAGCCTGGAGTGTTTGGCTCTGTCCAGGCAAAGAGTTAATCCTTATTCTACAGAAACCATTGGGAAGTTGAAAAATACGACAGTGAAGTAACAGCAAAATACAGCACGTGAGGAGGATGAGAGAGAACATTGTATTTTCCAATGTTTTTTTTTCTGTTGTTGCACCAGAAGAGGAGAGGTGAAAAACTCCGGATCGCTCCCTTTTGTGCTTGCACCTGAGCACTGCAGCATTAGCAAGGAGGAAGAACAGGCAGACCCCTGGACTGATGAGACAGCAGATGTGAGAAAGCATGGAGCGAAAGAACAGCCAAAACAGTGAGAAAGAAATGAAGCAGTTTTGTTCTTTTTTTAAATTTTAATGAGGCTGGTGTTAATACACTGGGGCCTCATTAGCAGCTTACAGACGGCACTGAAGCTGGCCATCTCAAAGCAGCAGCTCTGCCTTTGCTCTTGGTGGACACTTTGAGGGACGTGGTACCGCAGGACCAGGCACAGCCAGCCCGTGGCACTGGTGACATCTAGAGGACTCCAGCTCTCGGCACCAGCCACAGCTTCGCGCAGGGGAAGGATGGGCTTCCCGGCCGTGGGCCATCTCCTGCTGCCAGCTGAGCTCATCTCACAGTGATGTGGCAGAGGACAACATTAAAAATCTCTCCGTGTGCACATGTAACTGCCCCTGAGGAAACTCTCCACTGTAGTTTCAGATTTCATTAACTGAGGGTGTAAATTGCACTACTGCAAGCAGGGAATAGGCCAAAACCTGCTACTTCACTGCTGTGATTGACTTATCAGGAGCCTGTGTCTGGGGAAGCTCTGACACCATCCCCACAGCTGGGGTCGAGTGACAGTGTGTGACACAGAGCAGATGCAGCTGCTGTGCTCTGGGAGCATTTCCCCTGTTCCCTTCCCAGTCACTTGATGGTATCTTGCCCTGGAAGCAGTGCACAAATAATCAGATCACATAATTATGACCACAACTGCAGCTACAGTGCATCGATGCCTCTATTTCCTGCAGTCCTAATGACAAGCAGGTGTCAGGCAACATGAAAAAATACACAGAGAAGGTGTAAGTGGGAGCTCCAACTGCTCTGCAGGGCTGCTGCTTCCCAGCTCTTGTGGGAACGTCACTGCAGTACCTTCCTGAGAGCCTGGGTTTGCTCAGCCTCCGTGGTCCTGGCAGCTCCCACTCTCCCTTGGCTCTGGAGTGTGTTGGCACAGAGGTTCAGTGGCAGAGCTGCCAGGCTGCTCCAGGGCTTGCTGGAAGTGGGGACACCAGCCTTCCCCATGTCCCCTGTCCTGTGCAGCCAGCGGTGCTTTCGTGTTCTGTGCTTTTTTCACCAAGAAAAGTAGATCCCTTGTTTCTCTGACATTTTCTCCTTTAAAGATGCATGAGAACAGTGAAGACTAGCAGGCAAAGTCAGCCTGACCCAGTGCTTCAATGGCAAATATTAAACTGCAGCGCTCAGAGAAATTATGAAATCTCTACTGGTAGAATTTAACAACCTACTTACACTGGAGCCAACCAGGACAGATTTATAAAGCTGTAAAATCAGCTAATTCTGTTTTAAATTATTTCAGAACCTGAACAGCACAAGCTGTCTTTTAAAATCAAAGGGCAAATTTGACATTAAAAAATGAGATTATACATTGTAGCCAAAATTAAATGCTGTTGACCCAATCATATAACAAGTATTTGTGAGGAATAGCAGGGACAAGGATTTCTGGGATCGTTTCCACTCAAAGAGAAAATTGATGGTAGTCTCCATTTCTCTCAACCCTCCAGACCATGCTATTCTAAAAGTCCTCTTCCACATGACATCCTTCCATGCCCACAATACCTCCCTGCTACTTGTTTGCCCTTTCTCTTGCTCACAAAGTGCTGTGGGACCATCAGTGCCCAAATCAGCTGGGTCCTTGTTTGCAGAGTGTTTCTCAGAAACCCCCTTGGGCTGCAGAGTCAGGCCTGGGACTTGCCACACTTCAGGTTTTAGTCACTCAAACCAGAGGTCTGTAATTGCTCCATCGCTAAGGCTGACAGAGCAGTGTGTAGCCCTGTTACCCACTTCAGTTCAGCCTTGTGTTAATTCCGTGAATAAGAGCACTGACATACGATACAGGGTTTGCAGCACGGAGCTTTTAACCAAAGCAGGATGCTGGCTGAACTCCAGGACATACAGTTGTTCTCTGCTTATTACACTAAACATGCAGTTATGTTATCCAAACTGTACATCTGAGTAAGAGTTTGCTACTTCAGCTGAAACGCTTTGCTCAGATCTTACTTGCTTTTTCCAAAAGGTTGTGTGATGTCTTCAGACACTGATTCAGAGATGAGTGTTCGTGTCCTACTGCTTTAATTAGTCACATGGACTGAGGAACGCGCTTGCTGTGAAGCAGCACAGGCTGGCTTCAACCTTCTCCTTCAGAAAGGCGACTCGTGCTCCTTTAGGATACGAGGACAGCCGCGGCATTGGAAGGACGATCGCTGAAGGAATTGCATGTTTCACAGGGAACACGGTCATTGCCAACCGAGTTTTCTAAGTGCTCGCCCTTGCTGCTGGCCGGGGCTGTCTGTGAGTCCCTTATCGCCCCGATGCGAGCGCTGTTATTGCAGCATCGCTCGCCCCGGCTCTCGTTCCTGCCGCAGGCGCTATCTCAATGCGTGAAACCACACGGGCTTGTTTTTTCCTACCCGGGTTGATAAGAGCCAACAGATGTCAGTGCAGCCTGAACAACACGGGGCCGTGCTCTGTTCAGGGCTCTGCTCCTGCAGAAACATCCCCGGGTGGGAGTTCCGCCGTCGGATGGCTGCGGATACCTGGGCGAGGGGGAGAGCGGCGCCCAGAACAGTATCGGTGTGTTAGGGGAGGCTGCACAGGCTCTCACAGCTAAAAATACCCGCCCAAGTATTTTTAAAAACACGTTCGAGGGTCCTTATAAACACACGGACTTTGTTGACAGAACAAGACCGCTCATTTATGTTGTGTATTATCCTTGAAAACCTGCTCTGTTTGTGCAGGGAGTCCCATGACAACCTCGGCTTGCTGAGGGTGCCACAATGATCTCAACAACAAATGTGTCCCTTTATCTGCTGGAGAGGGACAGAGGGGAAGCAGGAAGTATCTGCAGGCTGTAGGGAAAGCAGTTAAGAAATGCGAATAAACTGCTTTATCAAAATATTGCTTTGCTGTTTTCGCAAGTGCAATCCCAGTGGCTTTCTAGCCCAGCTCAGGGCGCCTCTTCTATGCCAAGTTAATGCCAGATTTGTGTGTAAAGCCCAGCAAAATCAGTGGAATTGGCTCAGTCATCTGGTTAAGTAATGTCTGAATGGAGGGGATTTGACAATGGGATTTACTCTTTTCCACCTGAAGCCATAAATACGTTTTCAGGTGGCAGCTCTAGGACAGAGAAGGCCGCTCTAGAGAACCTCACACATGGTCTGGGGGGGGGGGGGGAAAGGAAGTGAAAATATTTTGATATCCCTAAAAGAAAACTTGGGCATGAAGCCACAAACCGAGATAATCAGGGGAAAACCAACCATTACGATAGCCAAGGGGAAAGGTAGCAAGTTTTATTGTATTTGAGACTGAAAAGTTTGTACTTTGGAGCTTGGATGGTGATACTGGCTGGTTCTGTGCCTGATCTTCTATCCCTCGCTGCATTGTCAGGACCAGAGAGAGGACAAATGCTGGATATGGGGATGAAAGATCTCATGGAAATCACCGTGTGATAACACACCTCTGCATAAAGTTAATCAGGATATGAATAAGTCAGATGTTTATCTATTCAGCTACACACCACACACAGTGAAGTGCAGAGCTTTGCTCCTGGAGTCCAGGACTTATCCCTGTGGCTGATGGGAACCAACATGGACTGGAAGGGTGTCAGTCAGAACTGACATTTAGACCAGGACATCGTCCCCTCCCCCAGCTGTATCTACATGCTCCAGTCTCTCCAAATAAAGACTTTGCCTTTTTCATACATGGAATGGACTTGGATATCCTAGATGGAGGTGGCTTTGCTCAGCCCACGCCCCATGAGCCCAGGTGGAAGCTGAAAGCTGCTGTGCAGGAACAGCAACACTGTTTGTTGACCATGTCTCCAGACACTTTGCCATGGCTAGAAGCACCAATACCTCTTGTCATTTTATATCTGAAATACATTTCAAATGGAGCTAATTCTACCCATCGTGCCTTATCTGTGCATCACAATGTTTACTTTACAGATGAGCCACCTTTTAGATTAAGAGATGTGACGAGGCCAGTGACAGTGGCTTTGTGTTATAGGTATCAGGAGCTCTTGATTTTCAGATTTCTTCAGAAAGAAGACAAAAAATTAACAGTTTGGATTTATACTTAAACAAGGATTTAGGAATCCATGATTGAAATTAGGCACTTAGTCACCATTTTAGATCCAAACTACAATGTAGGAAACAGAGAAATGACAGCAAAATAGGAGTTAAGCGAAGGAAAGAACCAAAAGCAAAGACCAGATAGAACCTGCTTCAGCTAAAATGAATGGAAAACTCTCACAGTCTGCAGTGGGTGTTTAGTCATATAAACACTGAACAAATCCCACAAATGTAGATTTCTCTCCTTATGCCCATAAAGCCTTGTTTTGTAACTGGGTGGCAGGATTTATTTTCAGGAGTGCTCAGCACCCTTTGTTGCTCCAGCCAGACAGTGCACAGCACTTTCAAGAGCTAAGCCTTTACTCAGATGTCTTTAACCACCGTGCCAGGCTACAGCCACCTACACTGGAAAAGCTGAGTGCAAACTGAGGCCCTGGAGAGCGGCTGCCTGTGGGAGGGCAGTGCCAGCAGCAGGGCTGACACATGCTGCTTTGCACCAAGAAATGAGGCTTGTACATATGGATCACTAAAAGGGGTGGGAGTTTGAGTTCAGTCAATTATTTTCCTTCCCAAGGTACAAATAAATGCAAATTTTACTCATCTACATTTCTCTTGTTGTCAAATTTCCTAGTGTTGATCCAACTATTTTTGCTTGTGTCCATGTGTCTTCTTTTAATGTTGAAGTCTCACAGTTGCTGCCTCTTTTCTTTTCTTCCTTAATATTTTCTGCATTCCCAAATGACCCTCTGCTTTTTAACCTCTCCCCTTTCCCACCCCAGTTTCATGGTAGAAACAGCAGAATAAATATGCAGAGAGATCTGCAGCCCAGTGCTCAGGGAAGGACAACTGTCTATTCCCTTCCTCCCTCCTGTCAGGAAGAGGCAGATCTTGAAGGTAATTTCCTCTTCTATCTTTGAAACTGCTGATTTCAAAAAGCTGTCAGTCTGTGTCATGCAGTCTTACCCAGGTGAAACATGTGACTTTACCCTTGCTGTCACTTTTGGCCACTAGCTGAAACTGGTGTAAGCAGGGAAATGATGAACTGTGCCTGGCATTGTTAACAGCTGGAATTCAAGTAACTACGTCTATGCTGTAACCACGGGCAGGGCCATAGCCAGGGCTACAGCAGGATATGAGATTTCTGATTTCCTGAAACAAGTAATTTGTAAGTTTTATGAGTTATTCTAGGGGTTTGGAATAATAGGATGAGGGAAAGCCTGTCTTCCACTTTGGAATCCTACTTCATTTTCAGATTTCCATTTCAGAGGATGGACATTACAGCCAAGAAAGGCTTGGTGTGCTTTGCAGAACTTGTCACCTGCACTGAAAGTTTTCAGAGTAACCAAACCAAGACAGGCTGACCTTAAACTTGTCTTGCTGTGAATTGCACCAACAGGAAAACTCTACCTGCCTACCCCCAGAGTCAGGAGAACAAACTTATAGGCTGAATGTTCCTACTAGTTTGTCATTTTAGTTTTTGGGTTTGTTTGTTTTATTCACAGTCCTCAGGAGAGTTCCCTTTCCTTTTTGCAGGTGGCACATGGAGAGATCCCCACAAACCAGCCTGTTTCAAAGAACTGTCCTGTCTGCAAGTATAAGATGCATCTCATCTCAGTGTCTCTCCAAAAAGCACAGGAAGAGAAAGAAAACTATTAATAATGTTCTAGGCTGACCTTTACATTTTCTTGTTATACTACAATCTCAGGGGTGTGTTCATCAAAAGAACGAACTCTGGGTCCCAGAGGAAAAGGCATTACAACAGTGGAGACAGAATGAGTCATGTGGGCATCTCGAGCCTGATGTGAGGTGGATTAATTGCTGCAACAGGCAGCAACTGCTGCTGAACCTTGGGCTAACAGTGATGTGCAAACTGAACTTCCCTGCCGTGTAGTGATTTCATTCTTACACTTGCCAATTGCTGTAACAATTCCAGGAGATTTTGAAAGAGAAATTTGCATCAAGAAGACACCTAACTTGTGAGCAAGCACTGAGAGGAGAAATGGAGATTTCAGTGAGAACGACACGGGCTATTTGCAGAGGACAGGCTACAGCACAGAGAGCTGGTTGGAAAGCTTCAACTCCAGAGTGCAGGATGTGTGGCCAGGCCCCAGAGACCATTAGTCATCTCATAAGTGAATGCTCAGAGCTGGCCGGAGATGAGTAGAAAATACAGCATGACAAAGCTGGCAGTGCTGTGCATGGACCGTGCTGCCAGGGAAGGGGGCATGGCCCCAACCGGCATCATCACCCCAGGTAAACTGAGAGGACTGAGGAGGTGAATGTGAAGTTTGTTGTCAGAAGGCAAATGTGGTGCCTCCAGAGGAAGTTCATCAGTAACTTCTCCACTGGATGACGGCATTGGTAGAAAATAACAAGAAGTCACTGACAAATATGTGCGTGGCAGGAAGTGAATTAAAAACGGGGCATGAAAATGGCACAGGTGTTGGTGCCATGTCCTTCTTTCCAGTAGGCTCAGGTGTTGTGTTGAAGAGCTCAGGCGCAGTGTCCAAGCTGGACACAGCTCTCTGTGGACCAGCGCTCTCCCCGCCGCCGCAGCATCCTCACGATGGGATGTCGGCTCAGGTCCCGACCTGGCAAAAGCCGGGGTGAAACGTCAGGCCAGCGCTGGCTCCGGCGGTTTGGGGTGCGGGGAATGGGAAGCGCTGACCCCCAGCTCTCCCCGCGGGGGCGGAGGGGGGTCCGCAGACAGCCCGCAGGTCCCCGCCGGCCCCGGGCGCTGCGGGACGCGACCCCCCGCTCCTCGGGGGGGGCAGGCGGGGGGCGCGGCGGCCGCTCCCCCGCAGGGCCGGCGGCTGCGGCGGGGGCCGCTTTCCAGAGAATACGGTAAACATGTCCGCATCACGTGCGGCCGCTCCCGCCGGCCGCGGCGCGGGACCGGCCGGGAGGGCGGGACGGGACGGGACCCGCCGCTCCGCGCCCGGCCGAGCGGGGCCGCTTTAAGAGGCCGCCGGGCACCGCCGCCTCGCCCTGCCCGCCCCGGCGGAGAGCGATGCCCGCGGCGCCGTAGGGCGGGCGGCTCCGGCACGATGGGGCTGTGCTACAGCCTGCGCTCCCGCCTGGCCGCCGCGCACCCCTCCCGCGCCCTACGGCAGCCGCGGCGAGCCGGACACCCCCGCGCCGGCGGAGCACGGGGACCGCAGGTGCGGCACCGGCTGCGGCAGGACCTGGTGGCCAAGGAGCGGGCGGACAAGAAGCGGAGCAAGAGCATCGACAAGACCCTGAAGGCGGAGAAGCGCGAGTACAAGCAGACGCACCGACTGCTGCTGCTGGGTGAGCGGGGCGGCGCAGCCCGGCGCGGTTCGGTTCAGCCCTGCCCGGCAGGTGCGGGGCCCGAGGCCGCTGCCGGTGCCCGAGCGGGCGGAGGGGGCGGCGGCCGCGGGGGCTCCGGGGCGGGGCGGGCGCGCACGTGGCGGCGGCGCCGGGCGGGGGCTCCGGGGCCGGGGGCTCGGCGGGGCTGCGGCAGCGCGGGGGGAACGCGGCCGGGATTTGCGGGGATACCGGGGCTGTGGGGGGGTCCGTGGCCGCAGGTGCCGCTGTGTACGGTAGGAGCCGGTGGCCGGCCCGAGGGAAGGAGCAGCCTCCGCACCCCCGTGAAGGTGATGCTCGGCGCCAGAACGGAGCCGCGGCCGCCTGTCCCCATGCTGGCTGCTCACACAGAGCCACGCAGCGGGACCGCGGCAGCAGCAGCAGTGGCTGAGCGGGGGCGGCTCTCCCGTAAGGAGCCAGCCCGAGTTTTCTGTGTGCGGGCGTGATTTGCCGTTGTCTGCTCCGCCTCCCCGAATGCACAGCGGGGAGATGCAGCCTCTCGGGCTGCGCGGTTCCATCCAGCGCTGCCCCGTGCACCAGCCCTTGTTCCCTGCATGGCAGCTCGTCCCTGCCCTGGGCTGCGCAGGGCTCACGGGCGGGGATGCTCCTGCACGGTGACAGCACCGGCAGTGCCTTCCCGAGGGGTGCCTTATGGAAAGGCAATTTATTTATCCAATTGTGTGATGTCTGACCTTGTGTGGTACACGACCCCAACCCAAACAGATGTAGAAAGTCAGGTATTGGCCTTCAGGTAAGTCGAAGGAGGCTGGAAATGTTTCTACTCCTTCTTCCCCCAGTGCAATGCAGGTGGAATACAGGTTACCCTGAACATCTTGGAATAATAGAGAATATTTTCAAATGTTCACAAATAACTTAAGCGCTTCTCACCCTCAGAGCGTGTGTGGTTCCGCAGGACATAAACAGCAAAATTTGGCTCTCTTCTTTTTGGTGTGTATATGCAGCCTGTAACAGAGGAGTTGAATTGTAAGGAGCTTTAGAAAACAATACTGGACCTAGTTTTCTGCATCTTGGTGGTAAAAGTTTCTATTCCAGAAGCAGAGCTTCTTTTGATGTGGTTGCAGCTATACTGATGCAAGTCTGTTCATAAAGGTGTCCCTCCTTCTCGTGGGAAGGGGGTTGAGCAACACTTGTGGGAAGAATAAAGCTTGTGTGCTGTGACTGTTGGTCAGGAATCACATCTCTACCCAACGTGCATTCCTTCCAAGCACACAATACCTGTAGGGATGTTATCATTTGGTGTTTGGTTTTAATGTATTTCCAGTTTGTTCTGTCGTGAATAAGTGTATGAAGGAGGAGCCGTGAGAACTTTTCTCTCTTTGTAAATTAAATAACTCAGAAAAAAATCCAACAGCAGGGCTAGTTTTGATGTTAATCTGCAAGCCTTTAAGTCATAAAAGCTATCTTATACAGGCTTCTGTGGCAATATTTCAGTTGCCTGGTTTTTAATAAAGAGCTGGGTTTTGCTGCAATGACATTGAACAGTGAGTGGGTTAAACAACACATCTGAGTGGTTTGGAGTTGTCTATGGTGAAGCCAACAGAGAGAGCTTTCTTTGTCGAAGTACTGATTTATAAATCTGATGGATATGAGTCAGTGTTATGCTGGCAGTCGTTTATTATATTTCAGCCTGGACTTGAATAGCAGGAAGTCACTTTTTGGCCCTCTTGGAAATCTTGGGATGCCTAACAGACCCATTTCCCTGCTCCTTGCATGGGGACTGTCAGTTTTCTAGTTAGCTTCCTTCCCTTGCTGCTTCTCCCCTGCATCCCGCTCTCACTGTTGCTTTGAGAATTTTCTGCCTCTAAGCTGGAGTATGAAGTTTGGGGTACATTTGGTGATCTTTCATGTGCATCAGCAGGTATTGCTGCCACAGCTGAGTGTGTCTGTGCTGAGACTGCATAGATGCTTAGGGATTGCACACACAGAGCAGGACAGTGATGCTTAATGAGGGGGCAGGAACATCCAGCTGAGATTTAAACCTGCAGCTGAGTCTTCCTCTAAGGAATGGAGTTAGGGTGGGGAAAAAGTGCAGAGCCAGGAGTGTCTCCTCACTTGGGCTGAAGCTCAATGGCAAAAGCTGCAGTAGATACTTAGAGTTTCTCATTTGTGTTCCCAACTTTTTAGGCTGACGTGTAGGAGTGCATTGCTGACATGGACAGTGAAGGACACCGGGGTGCCAGCTCTTTTTTTGAGAGTAACAGATTTAAATGAAAACTGCTCTGTTGCTTCAGGTCTGCCCTGTCCCTAAGGCTAAACTATTTGTAACATATGGCTGCAGTAGCTCATGCACTTCCAAGGGCTGTGCTGGGAATGTGGAGTGTTCCTTCTTATGGTCAGCTGTACAGGACACAGGGAGTGCACAAAGTCACTGTGCTGTGTGTTTTTGTGTTGTAGTGTGTGTGTAACATACAAGTCTGTTACTCAGAGTACCACTCAGGTTATGCTCTTCAGCACAACTGGTACTTATCTTCCCACATTGTAGTTCCCTTTTTTGGAAGGAGAAGTTAATAATTTTATCTGGGTGTTCAGGGGTGTGCAGTGTAGTTACTCAGTGGACAGCTTTATGCCATTAATTGATTTAGGTTTCTTTAATAAATTTTCAGTCCTTTTTCATCACCACAGTTGTATAAGGTAAATTCCCAAGCCCTGGAACTTCTCTTAATCACAGTAGAGCAAAGATCTTGCATCTATTCTGTTTTGGGACGATAATATGACTTTGTACTTGCCATAGAGTAGAGTTTTTTTACTTTGTTTTTGTGAAATGCTCAACCAGGTGTAATCTCACTGGATTTTGTTTAGTGAACTGTACAAGTCACAACTTCAAGATTACAATCACTGTTATGTTGGCAGCATAGTGTGAGGGATACTACTGGGAATAGGAGGTGATTTTTCACTGCATGGGGGTTGTTTTTTTGTTTGAGAACAATCCTGGCTCTAAAAGTGAAAGTGTGTGGTTATGGGGGAAAAGATTTTACACTTTGTCATAAAACAATTCTATTATGTGTGTGCTTTCTTACTGGTGACGGTAATGTGGGTTTTCCTCTATCTTTTTCTTTTTTTTTTTTTCTTTTAAAGACTTTAGAGAATGAATCTGGCACGCTATAAGAGAGTGTACTTGGGCTGGTCCCCTCTCAGTGCTTTGCCAATCTCTGTGTACTTCGCTTTTTCACTCTCTCAGGCTGAACTCTTGCCTATGTAAAAAGTACTTGTAGCTTATTCCCATCTTGAAAAGGAGCTGTGGCTATCAATATACCAATAGAGATATATGCACTTGCCACCTTAGATATTTATATTAAACTACAACATATAAAATAATGGCCATTCTGAATCTTCCCTGCATTAGTGCTTAAGTAAAAATGGTTTTAAGCAAAATATTCATGATGGTGCAAATATGAATATAAGATATGCAAATGGGAAGTTTTTATGGGGAAGTATATTATACAGAAGAAAAACACACTTTAAAAAGCTGGGGAATACCAGCATGAAGACTGACCACAGTCACCCTGTCTGTGTGTGCTGCATGGTGAGCCCCCTGCCTGCCATATAATTAAAGACTGCCTTGTATGGTTTACATTGTATTTTTTCCACAGGGCTGGTGCTTCATTCAGGGCACAAGATGGATGTTGTGCAGTGAATGAGCAGCTATTCAATATTCTTGTCCTCCTCATACAATGTGTCACCCTGTGCCCTATTTGCGACACTCCGTCCATACCCTGTACTGAATAAAGAACTGTTGAACTCTTCATGCTGCAGCACTGATCACTGCAGGGACTGAATGCTTTGCAAATGTCAGTGCATGGCACTGCTGTGAAATGAGGTGGTATCCTCCTCCTTTTGTGGATGCTGGAAGGGGAAATGCCACCAAAGACTGTAAAGTTGAAATTGTCTGAAGATACCACTGATTTTATATGCCCTGTCTTTGCCAAACACTAATTTTAATCCATAGTACTCAACTTTTTTTTGTTGTTTTTTTTTAAGTAAACATTTTCTGTATTTAGAACATGGACCTCATTGTTGTGAACACTCAGTGCTTTTGCAAAGTGAGCTTTAGGTGCTCTGAAGTGCAGCCCAGGAGCGAGAAGCACAGCTGGTTATCCCTGATGGAAGCTGCATGCTGCTCTGCTGGTCAGGGCAGCTCTGTAGCAGACTGAAGCTGGCCTGGTTCTCCAGGGCAGCATGTAATGGCAAATCCCACAAAATATTCCTTCTCTTGTGGTGATTCCCTATCTTGCTAGCTCACAGGGAGGTGGTGATCCTGGCACTGCTTCTCTCAGGATGGGGTGGGGAGAGGAAGACACCCAATTATAAAGACAGGCATGTGCTCAAGCACTTGACAAAATTCCATCTTGTTGGCAATATTTTCATTCACTTGCAACCAGTTTGTTTCTTGTGCCCCGTGTGTTGTGAGCTGCAGGAGAGGGCACACAACCTGCTGAAAAACATATTATTCTTATCAGAAGGTAATGTAATAGATGTACAGGACAAAATAGACTAAAAATGTAGAGGGAATCTTATCCTGGTGCTTCCTAATTCTCAAGAACAAGATTTTTGACATTAAATATGTTATACCAAGCTGGGATTAAATTTCCCCTTCAAGAAAAGCAGGAATAGGACCAAAAAAAAGTCCTAGGGGATGCCTGTGATAGGGATGCCTGTGATGTGTGTATCTTGTAGCTGCCTGCACACTGATAATTGCTGGAGAGGCAGCAGTGTGCACTTCTCCAAAATGGACTGTCTTTAGTGGTGAAGGAATTACAATATTTTCCAATAGGGCCCCCACTAATTACCAGATACTACAAGAACACTTGGAATGGGAATCTCTGTGGTTTCCATCTGCCCAGTACTTCCCAGTGCAGACATGACAATCCTGCTGTGGACAGCAAGGAGGTGGAATGCTAATTATGGGCCTTCTTTTGCAATAGGGAGCCTCTGCAAGAGGAGTCCTACTCAGTTCCCACTGCTGTATCCAAAATGTGATGCCTGTTCAGCTGGTAAATGGAGATCTTCTGGATTGGAATATGGTCACCCCAAACAAAAATACCTGGAAAGTTTTGCAAACTTTAAGAAAGATTTACCCAGTGTGCAAGCAATGCTGGCTGCACCTGTGATGTGATTTGTGATTGTCTGCTGAACCTCAGAACAACTTAGTGTCCTCGGCAGTGGCACCTCTATGCTTTAGATCACTTAGTAAAGTCTTTTCTCTCCTGCTCTCATTTTAAATTTCATAGGAAGGAGAGAGGCAAGCTACTTCTCATTTCCTGCTCTGTTTTGTTCTGTTTTGGTTGGTTTTGTTTTCGTTTGGGTTTTTCCTTGGGAGCTCCTGATAGTGACTCTCCTCCACATAAACAAAAGGATCCTTAGCCTCAGGCAGACACATGGTGTGGAGAGCTTCAGCCAGGGTATTTGAAGTTTGGCAAGGTTTGAGCTGCTTCAAACAGGGTCTGGCAATGGAAGGTGTCTAAAAAGCTGGAGCTGCACCGCTCTGAGTGTGTGAGGATGGAGGGCTGCTAATGGATGGCAATGCTGTGTGAGGCAAGGTGGATGTTCTCTAGAGGGATCTGAACTGCAAACGAATTCCTTTCATAGTTGTAGCTAATGCTGAGGGGATGCTCTGTGCATGTGTAAGCATGGATTTTTTTTGGGAAGGGGGTGAGGAGTCTGTAGGATCCCCTGATCCCCAGGACCAACCATGCCTGTGCAGTCACACAGCAGCATAAATGTACACAGTTTCTCCCTTTCCCCAGCAGAGATGCCATCTCTGTGTAGTGGTAATCTGTTTTTTTCACTCATTAAATGCCTGGTGGCATAAAGATCATCATCCATCACTCTAGCAAGGCTGCATTCATCTGTAGCCATGGATCTAATTTCAGAGTTATCCAAGACGTTTTAAAGCTAAAACTCCACCCCAACAGTGCTCTCTTTTTGACTTGACTTTTTTCAGCTTGTGATCCTGTTGCTTGGTCAGCACCATCTGCTTCCAGAGCAGGCAAAATGTCTTGCTTGCTTCTGCGCAACTGCTGCCACCATTCTCCACTGGGACATCTTAAATTGAGCTGTCTCCTGTGCAAGGGCTTCCCTAGAGGAAAAGCCTTGAGGAGTGCAGTTAATTACATGCAGTTCTTCCCTGGCTCCCTTAAATTTGGGAGTGTCCATATTCACAAATATGCATGATTTCATTGAATTTCGTTCGAATTGCCACAATTTAAGAATGTCAGGAAAAGAGCTTGGCAATTCCCTGGTGTGAGGACAACGCAGATACTTTTCATGAGAAAGGCCAGTTACCAGGCATCTAAATCCATGATGGTTTAGATATTCAGACCTGAAGAATGTGTCTTGAGAAGTTGAACTCCACGACTTATTCTTATTGCTCCTCTGCTCAGTGAAGCATTTGAGAACCAAGCCATGCAAGCTTTATAAATAGCTCAGCCAAAGTTTTCTTTACTTCCTCTAATGTGTTCCCTCTGCAAAGAAAACTCACAGTGTCTGTGTCTGGGCAGCATTTTAAAAGATCTGTATGTCACTAAGAGGACAGAAAAGTCGATGGATATTCTCTGCATTGAGGAATGTGGAGAGGCAGCAGGTGTCACACAGATGTCAGAAAGTTAATATTTTTATTTTGCCAAGTGGAGGAAGGGGATGCTGAGGAGAATGGGTTGGTCCCTAGTGGGGAATAAGATGCAGTTTTACGATCTACAGTCTTGCTCTGTTTAGCCACATTTCCTGGAAATGGCTACACAGTGGCTACAATTTTCCACACAATTCCTGGGAAAGCCATTACATTCTGATTACAAATTGGAGGCAAAGTTGGGGGGGTCCTCCCACTGAAGGACCATTCCTCCCCCTTTTCCCCATCCTAAGCACAATTAAATACTCTTGCAAGGGGAGTTTGCATACAGAATCATAGACAACACACCAACTAACCAAACCTGGTGCCTCCACCCCAGCACACATCCATCCCATGAGGCTGAGCTTGGCACTGGGCTGGCAGCGGATTCAGCACTATTTTCAGAATCCAAATCCACATATTTCTACCCCAGCACAGCTTCACACGGGTTGGTTTGTGCACAGTAATGCTACAGCAGCTTCATGGCTTTGGCCTCAAGGAAGTACATTGGATTCAGTGGAAAAACAAATGAAGGGAGAGCCCAAGCCCGCGCCCATCCTGTGTGAGCCCTGTGTGGGGATGGCATTTTTCAGTGCCAGTGGGAATGAACTGTGGGAGTTGCTCCTGGAAACGTCACCTGCAGCTTCCCCCTGGGAACAAAGGTGATTTATGTGTAAAGTGGACTTCTGACAGTGTAACTCAAAGTGTTTTTATGTGACTTTCATGGCAGAGGCTTTCTTTTTAAAGCGTAATTTCAGACATGACCAAAGAGCTTTCAGAGCTGTTGCTGGATCCTCCTGCCCTGGGCTGTCCTGAGCAGTGCTGTGATCCCACATCTCCATCCCTGGCCACTGTCACAGCTGTGCTTCCTCTGCATTATGTTACAGGAGACTTAAACCCAAATAAGTTGCTTTTATAATGTAATGCTTGCATTTTGAGAGCATTCCTTTGACTTTGAAATCAGTCATATCTTGCCCTTGTGCTGTTTGACTGCTGAGGCTACCTTGCAGAGGAGCTTGTGAGGTGTGTGCTGCTCCCTTGGGCAGCCAGAAACCTGAGCCTTAACTGTAAATTGTTCCTGTCACATTGCAGAGATTTTAGATTTCACTGATACACTGGAACAATTTGGATCATGGGCTTGCTGCTGATGAATGTGTGTTGTGTGCCAGCCCCTGCAGGGACCAAAGGCTGGTGGAAGGGATTCTCCAGGCTTTAGTCCTTTCTGACTCTTCAATTTTGCTTATGGCAGTTTGAGTGGGACACAAACAACTGGGAAATCCTGACAGTCACTTTGTTGGAGATGATGAGCTGTGCTGGCTTCTTGGTGGAGGTGACAAACACATCTGAGTCCACATGCCCTGGAGAACAAAGAGCCTGGAGTGGAAACCAGCAGCTTGTCTGTCCCCAGGCTCTCACAGAATGTGGGTGCTCTGGTCCCTGGGGCACACAGACTTGGACAGCTCTGATGGGGAGATGCTGCTGCAGAAATGAGAGAAAAAAAGGCACTTTTTAGGGTTTGACCTTCTCTTTCTCTGTGTCATCCTCATTTCATGTACACCACAACCTCTTCCTCTTCCCTACCCCACCCCCCACCGAACACAGTTTTTAGTTTGTGGGCTGTATTTGTTTGGGTTTGCATTTTTGCTGGTTGCTTTTCATGCTGAAATCTCAGGATCACTGGTTAGCCGGGAGGTTTTCAGGAGCACGGAGGGATTTGTGGGACTGGGACTTAACAAGGGGAGGAAATGTAGACACTGAGGAGAAGGGCACGGTATTGTGAGCTAAAAATCTGCATTCAGAAGTTTTGGGTTTTTTATAAATACCAGTTAAAACTGTCTACTTGGAAGAAAAATGCTCCATGAAATACTGTCTTGATGCTTTCCCTGCCTTACCTCCACACAGGAAATTCACCATTTGATAGAACTGATTTGTCTCTGCTGATGAAAAGCATGGAACAAATTCCTTTTAGACTTTAAAAGCGGAAAGATATTTTCTCCCCTGATCCCTTAACACTATCTGTGCTCTCATTTCTCTCAGCTTCTGTGAAGTTCAGCCTCATCTGTAGCATTTTGTGGTTTTAGGTGGTGAGTGATGCAGGACTTCACTTGCTCATGTTTCAGAAGAGTATGTATTTGTTTTTAACCGCACTTCAGATATTCACAAGGAAAATGCTTCTCGTCTGTTTTCCCCAAACAAAAATAAACATGAAATTTGAGTGGATAGTTCTTAAACATGTATATATCCTTGTGATTCCAATGGGATTATTCAGGTGAGCAAGGGCAGTGTCCACTGTCCCCTCAGAGCCAGTGGGAACAGTGAGTCACCTGTGTGCTGCCATCCCACCTGGACACTCCATGCCCTGGGCAAGGCACAGGGGCACACCTTGAAACTGGGTGTAACCCACTTCAGTGCAGAACCAGCCAATGTAGCCTGAATATCACTGTCAAGCCCAAATGGGAGTTTTATGGTACAAAGGAATTTAAGAAAATGTTATTTGAAACTTTGTTTGCCGTTGAATTATTCTTCTTTAGAAGGTTTGAGAATCCATTGCTTCTAGTAGAGGTCTAAGCAAAATCTAAATACTGCAAAAGTATTTAGTGTTCAGGATTATTTTGGGAGGGGGCTGAGGAAAGGCCTGATAGGTTATGTACTTGACCACATGTAGTTAAAAATATTATTTGGAATATAAACTTCCTTGTCTGAAGACCAGCTTTATGCACTAAGTCAAAAAGCACAAAAAGCAGTTCTCCTCCTGGGCTCCATAAGTATACCTTAATGCTGCTGAATCCTGGAAATTATGCAGGGCATGCTTTTTAAATGTTGATTTTGACTTCTTGCCTGGGACCAAGTGTAAAGTCTTTCCAAGGAAATACTTAGAAGACTTGCAATGAAACCCAAAAGCTGCTGCCAAACCTTAGTTTTTAGAAAGGGAGTAGGGGGCAATCTAGCCTGTTAAAAACTTCCAGTTGTTTGTAATTAAATCCACTTCTTCTGTGCACAATAAACATATACTTAGAAAAAGATCATTTTACATAATACTTATGTGGTTTAGTGCTGCTTTTCAGCTGCTAAAAATCAAGCAGTAGGTTTGCTATTTTTGTCTGGGAAGGTTACTGAAAGCTGGGAAGGCAGGGCTGATGCAGCTGTGCCACCGCAGTGGCACGGATCCATGTATCCAGTGGTGACACACAGAGCAAGCCAGGGAATCCTTTTCTCATCATGAACCATCTTTCCCACTAGTTCAAGTTTGTTTTGGATTGACAGGGATGGGAATGAAGAGGAGATAAAAATATCCCGTCCGCACGTCCCTCCTTGCCAGCAGCAGCACCGCTCATGGCTTTGGTGGAAACTCTGGGATTGCAGGAGCTTCTCATCACTTTGGGGACTGGCAGGAGGCAGGACCACCAAATCCTCACCACCCTGAGCTTGGTCTGCCATGGTTCATTCAGGATTGTTTCAAATTCACTGCCATCATTCATCTGGAGGATGGGACATTAGGGTGAGGGAGACAGCCCAAGTGTGAGTTTATCCAAGAGAGAAATTTTATATTCACCCTTGACTAGGGAGGGGATTTTCTTCCAGGATGGCATGGAGAAATTGTCAGTTTTTACTGGGCAGGTTGCAGGAGCTGTTGGGTGCTGAGATGGAACATATACAAAGCATAAAAAGAACAGAGAGGAGCAGCTTAGAGGTATTATCTGATAAGTGACATAAGAAAAACTATGAAGCCTTGTAGAGCAGATTTGTTAGGATTTGAGATGAAAATCCCTGTTGCTTGCTGAGATTATCCCCCCAGCATATGGCAGGGAATGTAACAGAGATGTTGAATTAGCTGCTAATGATCTGGACACCTCTTGAAAACAGATGTTTGTAGTCCCATATAACTGCTTGCTATTTTGTTCGTCTGAAATCTGGATTACTCAGCAACAGGCCTGGCATGGTATTAGAATGCTTACTATCTTCATTTCCCACTGATCCCACCCAGTACAGATCACCTGTTTCTTAGGAAGACTGCTGGAGTAATCTAATGTGAAACTGGGATGGAGAATGAGGGAAATGGCCCTCACTGCAGTGCCAGCAGACAGAGTTAGCCAAGGGCCAGGGAGTGGTGGGGAAGCTGCAGGAATCTCCTTGGGCAACCCAGGACATCTCTATGGCACTGTGGCACTACCCTGCTGCTATTGCATGGACAATGTTCAACTGGGGTTTCTTGAGAAGATGAGTTTTTGATAGATCTGTGTGGCAAATGATGCTGCAGTTGAGGAGGGGATTGCTCAGACTCAGTGCGGCTGCATGGGCAAGCCCCTGATGTAAAACCCCTTCTGTTATACACTTTGGTAGTTTTGGTACCCCTTTACTCACCCTGACTTTGAGCTGTCAATAAATACCTGACTTACCCTCTCCATTGTTTAAGGCACCAAAGTTTCCAACTCAGGGATGTAATTCCTGTTGCTTCTCTTTGGGATCTCTTAATTTATTTGTTACTTGAGCAATCTGCTCTATAACGCTCTTGCTATGCTTAAATTTCTTTACATTCAAAAAAATGCTCCCTAATTTACTTATCTTAATTAATATTATTGGAAGACATCTTCTTGGAGCTGGAAACCTTTATTAAGGTGGGGAAAAAAATATTAGCTGTCAGTTCAGCTCATCTATTTTCCACTTCTTCCTTAGTGTTAAACTTCCTTTTGGACTCAAGCTTTTACAGTAAAAGCAAGACCTTAACCTCAACTTCTCTTTCTAAGTTAGATTCTTTTGACCTGGCGTCATCTTTGTTACAAGGCTTCACACACTGCAGTACAATAATATTTTTCTTGTGGTGCAATGAACAGCGCTACAGATGCTGTTCCAGATGGGGTCATTTTTTCTCTAAATTAGCAACTGTCTTAATAGATATTTTCCGTGGCTTCCAAACTATGTCGTGTTGTTTGAACAAAAATGTAATTCCACAGAGAGATTTCAAGCCCAGCTTTTGCTGGGCTTCCAGAAACAATTTTTTTTTTAAATTATTTGTACAGTCAAAACGAGTTTGCAAGTGTATTGTGCTTGCATGTCGCAGTTGTGTCTTTAGAATGACATGGAAAATCTGAATATTATCTGGTATATTTTTCTCAAAGAACAGTATTTTCATGCAGGCTACCTTATTGATGTAAGGGTTCAACTATGGCAAATGTATTTTGAAACACTGGAATATTTCTTTGCATCAAGAGCAAAAAGCCCAGTTCTCTGCCTCCAGAGATACTTGTAAAGCTTCACCTCAGACTGGTTAATTTTCTGTCATTTTAAAATAATCATTTGAGATTGCAATTTTAATGTGAACAACTTGCTTCCAATCACTTGAAACTTCCATGGAGGGGTGTAGAGGATTCTTGCATAAACAAAATGTGATGTGGACTCACGAGATCCTTGGTGGTGGCTGCTCTAGCAGGACATGAGTGGACTCTCAGGAGCATTTGCTTGAGTTCTTCTTTGTCCCAGACAAACGTGGAAAGTGCAGGAAATCGTGAAACATCCACTAGGACATAGTACAAGCCTTAGGATCACAGATACTTTTCAGAATATCAGTTTCTAAATAGTTGAATTTATTCCAGAGAAATCCTAATATGTTTGTTGATTATTCAACTAATATCATTACCATGGCCAGTAGCAAACTCTTAAATTTAAACTGTGCTATTTCTAGGATCTGTAATTGCTTTTGAGATGGAGAGTTTGTAGTTCAGTCCCATGTTCTTCTTGTTACTCATTGTCCCTCCTGGTTCTGTCCTGAGCCACCAGCACTCTCAATCATTCCCTGTGCTAGGCAGGATTTTTTTTATGCCAAAGGACTGTTTCAATTTTCTTACAGTTTCATCAAGTGAAAGGCCCTGAACCACCTTTAGGCCTTGCCCTGGAGCGTTGCACCCTCTGTGCTTTCGAGGGTGGGCAGCGATGGCCCCAGTCGTGGCTCACATGCCACATTCCATGAACAGCCTGGCACTGGATAAGGTGCAAAAGGGACAGCAAAAGGCACTGGGCAAACCCTGGCTGTGAGCAAGAACAGCCCTTTGTGTTTGTGCACTCGGGATCGAGCACAGTTTGTGTTGGAGCACGGAAGTGGCTCATCCTTTCACGCTGGAGGCCCGTGAGATGCTGTTGGAGCTTTTGTATTTGAGGAGAGAAAGTGGGATTTTTGTACAGCGAAAGAGCTAAAGCTGTGCCTGCAGGGCGAGGGAGATCCCTGCCAGCTCCCCATGGGAACAGGGCTGAGAGGGCATGAATTTGTTATATCTGTGGGGGCAGTTTGGTTCAGTTGAGTTCTCCTGTGAAGATGTCACAGGAGTGCGTGCCTTGGCAATTAGGAATTTGTCCATGCTACATTATCAGAAGAGATTCCTATTCTATTTTTTAAATTTTATCCTCCACCTGCATCCTACTATGCATAGGGAAAATCTTGCTTCTGTGACTTGGGAAGCAGCAATTTTCCAGTGCTTCCCAAAATTTCCTCCAGAAAGAGATTATGTCACATCTGACCCAGGTGCTTATGCAAAACAGTTTGTCTCAGCACGGTGAGTTCTGGGAGGGACCCTCACACTCAGGAGCTGATCATAGCAGTGAGGACAGTGTTGGGGGAAGAGAGCTTTTCCTTGGATTAACTCAAGGGACAGTCAAACACTTTGGTTTGGCTGGCTTGGCTCTATTTCCAAGCTAGACCTTCCTATTTCTCAAGTGGGAGTAGTGTCCCTGGACCTCTAAAACCTCCAGTATTTTTTCTTTTCCTGTCCTTTGATTAAGGACTTGTTTGTTGACACTTCAGTGGGTTGTGGCTCTGATGACAGCAGCCCTTGTGTCAACCAAGAATGAGCTGCTCACTGTTGATAGTTCCAGGCTTTGTCTCTGCTTCCTAGATGTGGTCAGATAGAGGTTCTAATGGTCTTTCAAGTTGTAAGTAGGGATAATTTTCAGTAGAAAAGTCAATTAAGTAGATTTTTGCATTTCTCCAACTGTTCCCTGTTCATATATGTGGACCAGTCAGAAGAACAATGACAAGGCTGTGCAGATTTCCAAGCTGATTTTAATAGTCTGCCTGAAAAAGCAGATGTGTAAGATAAAATAGAAGGTCCTATCTGCTCAGTAAATGTTTAAAAAGTTAGCTCTGGATGTACTTTAAGAAAATAAGTGACTGAACCTACCATGGTAGTGTTTCCAGTGAACAAAGTGTGGTGTAAAGTTCAGATTTATGTTTCTTATTATAGCTTAGAGGGTTTCATCTTAAAGGAGTTTTAATAGGTGCCAAATGCTCTTGATATCTGTCAAGGTCAATTATAGATGAGATTTTTCTCCCCCCTATGTTTGCATGGAGCAGGAAACATGAAGCATCTTATTGGAATTGTTCCTAGAAGGTTTGAACTTTGCAGATGTGTGAGGTTTTCATATATCGTGGTAAAATGCTAAATCTGAAGCTCAGCAAATTACTCTGCTGGCTGTTAACAGAAGATTCCAGCTATTGCTGGGTCGGCAGGAAAAGAGATGAGATTGAAAGATTTCCAGCTCTGCCAAATGGAGATGTCCTGGTGGGTAACTGGTCCCATCAGAAAGCTGTAGGAGCAGCAATGCTGGGGCCTTGCTGCGATCGTCTTGGCAGGCCTGATCCAGCCCCAGTGCTGCTGGAGCTCTGGGCTCTTTGGCTCTCTCAACCCTAACCCTAAGCGTAACCTTAACCCTAGCCCTAGCTCTTAATCCAGACCCAGTACCGTGGCATTTCCAGCTTAGAAAGATGGAGGAGCAGCAGTGTTGGGGCCCTGCCAGGATGGCCTTGGCATGCCTTTTCCAGCCCCAGTGTTCCTGGAGCTCCAGGCTCTTTGGCTCTCTCGAGCATAACCCCAGCCCCTAATGGCAGCTTGGCACTGGGCCAGAGGTGCTCAGCACCATAAGTGGCACAAATTAAGAGGTGGGCAGTTGGCAGTGGTGGCACCTCTTAAGCCTTGGATCTTCAGATCCAGGGGTTTAGCTCGAGGTTCTATTACTCTCTCTTAGTGCAAGGGAGAAATCCCCACCAGATAGATTCAAGAGGTGAAAATCACACTAAAGTTTACTGGCAAATATGTCAAAATCAAACAATCAAAAACCAGTGGTCTTTGACAAAGGATGAAATACAACATTTAATTCAACATAAAACCACTTATCACAGCGTTACTTAGTGTTAATTTAGCATAAACTTAGCCCAACTGAGAAACCTACGGCAGCTCGGCTGTCTGGCTGCTGCCATCCCAAGGCCCCTTGGTCTGGCTTGAGGGCTCCAGCAAGTCAGAACTCAAGGGTAGAATGTGCTGCTCTGGTTTCCAGCTGTAAACACAGAGATCAGTATCATGTCACAACTAGAACTGTTAAAGTTGGACGTACACTGTTTGTTATTACTTGGTTTTTTAAGCATAACTCTTCACTACCACAGAACACTGCAGCAGAAAGGATTCGTTCATTTGCAGATAAAGTGCTGAGTTACTTTGTGCTCTATTCTTTGTTTTCTTATCTTTTCTTGACAAATGTGGGTTTTAGGGCGTCTTTCTTTGATTGCTTTCCCTTTATTAACTTTATCCCTGCCTTTTTACACTTGGTTTTTGACATGTAAGCAGTACTCTTTACATAAATATATTTTTATAAGACTGATGCTGTAGTTGTCCCTAATCTTTGGCAGAACAGTCCGTATATCTTGGGTGTCCAGCATACCTCCTTTTCCATATTTATATTTCCTCAAATTTAAAGTCAGGCTTTTTCTAAAACACTGTCAAGGGATTTTTTAAATATTAAACTGTTAAGGACATAGAGCACTGTTGTAAAATGATGAACAAATACAGTACTGCAGAAATATTAAAAAACATTGTGAAAAGTCTTTTCTGTTGTCACTGCTCCCTTTACTCTCTGTTAAGCAGTCAGTATTAATCAAAGTTAAAAGTCTTAGTTCACCCCCAATATATTTTTTTTCAAGGAAACCATGTAACTCCTGCAATGACAAACATTGAGCATACCACTCAAAATTGAGAAAGAACAAAATACAGAAGTCTTACAATAAAAAAAGGGATGTTATCAAATGCATTGCATTGGCAGAACTTTTGAACAGAGTTTTCTCAGACTGGCAAGTTACAACTTTACTCAAAAAAGACTGGTTTTCCCTCCAGCTTGTTTGACATTGGAGCAGGAAAAAATTGGAGGAGCTAATTCCACTAGTTCAGAAAGAGCTGAAACATTACCATAACCCATGGAGAACAAAGTAGTCCATGGCCTGACACTGGAGGTAGATGTGTGCTGGGGGTAGAATCTCAAGAAAACAATCCCCAACAGGGAGGGATCTTGGAGCTGGCACTGAGCATCCCAAACTGCACATCAGCATCCTGCAGGACCTGGCTCCTGAAAGAAAGAATGTGGGAAGGATGCAGTGGAGGATGCAGCAGGTAGAAGGTGCAGGAGGGATGTGGGTTCATTTGTGAGGTCCAAGAAGCCCTTGCAGGGAGGATGCTATTAAAGACCAGGGAAAATAGTGCAAAACAGGGTGATCAACATGCCCATAAAGGACTACAGCAGCTCATGTATCCCTTCCAAGAGAAATAGGTGCTTACAACTTCATCACCAATTTTCTTTTTGCTTAGTTTAGTGCTTTCTCACACTTTCTCATTTAACCTAAAGCAAGGAAATTATAATGAAAGAAAATAATTCTGAATGAAACTGTTTTCATGTCGTCCTTCTACTTTATCACTTCACGCAAATATTTGAAGGCATAACTAGGTGCTAACCTTGAAAGTTTAATGTTAGGACTAACTTCTGCTCACTGTTCACCAAAACAGGGCCACTGTGTAACAGCAATAATGTAAGTCAGTGTCAACACGGGGTGCTGATATTTTAACAGAAAACTTGAGTTCATAATAAAGCCAAGTCAAGGTTTTTAGGGTGAGTTAAATTTACTGCAGCAGCGCCCTCAAGTGCTGTGACACTTCCCAGGCCCGATGGTGTCTGTCCCATGGGACACTGGGGTTCATGTACTGAGGCTTGATTGTTTAGCCCAGTAAGAGCATGTAAATTATCTTGGTGGAATTTTGATTGCTCACACAAGTCTGTGAGACTGTTTAAATTAATACCAGTGTGAAGGGAAGGGTGCTGGTTTGGGAGTTTCCCTTTTAATTGCTCTGTGGTAAGAAAGGTGCTCTCGGGACCAGTTTGGTTGGAAGTGATGGTGAAAGGAGACCTGAGCAGAGGAGCTTTGTTCAGACAGGTCAGCCATGGGCCAGGTCCTTCAGGATGCTGATTTGTAGTTTGGGATGCTTGGTGCCAGCAGAGCCCAGTGCACAGCTTTATCAACTGCTCTGCAGCTCCTGTGGCCTTTTCTTAGTTTAGGCTGCAGAGACAGAGGAGCAGAATCTTCTCTGGTGTGACTCATTACCTAAACAGAGAATTTAGGATTTAGGGAAGTATCCACTCTCCTTTGGTACTAAGGGAACTGTGCCTGATAGGCTGTGGATTTAACCAGCACACTACTGGTATATGGTGAAAACTGTATGGACAAAACTATGGCAGTGCAAAACAACTGTGGTCTGCTAGAGGTGTTGCACATCCTAAACATACATTATTATGGTTGTGCAAGGAGCCCATAGGCCCTGGACTCCCTGGACTGTGGCTTTGCCAGCAGAATTCAAGCTCTCCTTGAGGCAGCTGCTGGAGGGAGCCCTGGCTGCACTCCCTCCTCAACTTGTGAGCAATGAAGCCCCAGTGGCTCCCAGAATTGCAGCATCTCTCGCAGCTCTCTGACAAAGCTGTCTGTGTGATTTCCTCCGTTCTCCAGAATTCCCTTCTCTTGAGCTCTCCACCTCTTGTCTCCCAGCATGTCTGATCAAAGTAGGTCAAGTCAGCTTTGTTCAAAAGCAGAATTGCCCAGTGATGCCACTGTGTCTGGAGAAGCAAATTCAGCCTAAGGGAATGATTCCATGGGGGTAATGCAATCACAGCACCTAATAATTACCTGTATCCACAAAATGAACATTTGAGGCATTGCTCAGAGCAGAAGGCATCACTTGCAACTCTCATTGTGTAAAAGTAATGCCCTTTCCTCCTAATTATTAAGGAGTATTTTTGTAAAGATACTTCAAAGTCTTTATTTCTAATTCCTAGCATATACTATTCAAATGCATGTTCTGTAGTGTCCTTTTGTGTGGGTTTCTCTGGATCCAGAGGGAATAGCAATTGCAATAGTGATAGCAATCTGTGGAATGAGAAATTGCAACATTTGGGCCATACCCACTCCTTATATTTTAGTCTCAAATGAGTATTTCTAGAATAAAACAGGAAGAAAGTAAGAGGTCAGAGGGAAGAGAACTTAGAAATCATTCAATTGTTTGAGTTATGAGAAAAATGGTGACACATCTTTAAAATAAACAAATACAAAGGTCAGTGGCCAGAAATTCAGTAGCCTAGGGCTTTTTTGGCCACTTAAACAAGGAAGTTCTAAAGCCTTTGGCCCAAGTGCTTCTCTCTGCTGCACATGGGGAGTTTCGCACAGCTCCTTCCTTAGGTGACCTCGGGCTGATTTTGATTTGCACACAGGAGAAAGGATGGCTTTTCTTTTGCTGGGAGTTTTATCACTCCGGAGCAGTGCTGTGAAGAGTTGGTCACTGGATTCAGTCCCTATTACAGCTCCCTATTACAGCTCCCTATTACCCCCTGCTGCAGGCTGGAGGAAGATGTACTAAAGGTACACCCCTCTCCAGGTGAGACATCCAGCAGGCTCCTTAGGTATTTTGGGCCAAAACACAGGGGCAGTGTGTGAAATACTGTATTTTAGATGCATCACACCCCATATTACGGTATTGCAGAGACAACCTGCCTTGTCCCTTTGTTCTCTTTACACCTCTACCATTGCCCTCCAATAAAGGAGGGGGAAAAGAAAGAAAGGGAAAAAAGCCCCAAAAATGCAAAACCAGAACATGAGGAGAAAAAGGAAGTGACATTATTTGGCAAAGCTTCAAGGGGAACATGACCAGGGAGTTTGGTTTTGCTGACAGAAGAGGGGGCCAAAGCTGCAAGGACCGAGGGTGGGTTTCAGATTAAAAAAGAAAGAGGGTGACAATGGGAAGGAGCCAGGGAAGTGAAGGAGCAGAGTGAAGGGCTGAGCACTCTGGGTGCACGGGAGAAGCCTCTCCCAAGCAGTGTTGTGGGTGTGAGACTGGGGTCAGCCTGCCCACGGGAGCTGGAGCTGTGCCTGCCCAGCTTGGGCCACAGCTGCCACTGTCCTCTGGCTACAGTTTTGACATCTGCAATGAGTTATTATTTGCGGGGGGGGGAAGTTTGTTGAGCTATACTTTGCTTTAATAATAATATCAATTTCTATAACGGTACTGCGCAGGCATTTATTCATAGCTTGGGTGAGGTTGTACTTTCTGTCTCTGTCTTGCTTCTGCTGTTGCAACCCAGGGCATAGCGCTTCCATGGCTAATTCAGGGCTTTTGGAGAGATTTTCACTCTCTACCTGGCTGTAAAGTACCCCTGGCCCCTGGGCTGAACTCTCTCTCTTGCTCAGAAAAGTATTTTGCAGAGCAGACACAGCAAGACAGGTTTGTCCAGGGATGCTTCTGTCTTCCTGTGCCTCTGAATGCATGTTTGCCTGTCATTCTGCAACAACGTGGTGATGGCTAAAAGGGAGGATAATCAGGATTTCTTGCAAACACAGAGTTACAACACTGATAGCAATGTGGCAGCAAAGTTTCCATTTCCCTGCTTAAAGCATCTGCTCCCAGAAAAGCATTTGCAGAACCACTGCTGCATTCTCCTATTAATGACTTTTCAGTGATTTTTGCTTCTAGCCTTTCTGAAAGCAGCCTGCAAATGGCACTTCATTGCTAATATCACATCATGGGAGATGGTTAGTCTGAACCCCTGCCTGTAGCAGGCATCTAAAAGCTAATGGAAATCGGTAAAAATCTGTATATTATAATAAAAAAAATTATAATGCATACATGGAGCACAGCTCCAAGACGTCTGACCAGCCTGCTGCATGTCTGGTTTGGTGATATGTAAAATTTTGGACAGGCAGCGGTACACATGGACACTTTTTGTTCCTGTATAAACAAAGCATGTGAGTGCATACGTGGTCGAGCTATGGAGGGAAAATACAGCCTGAAAACTCCTGTGAAGGCAGTACAGGAGGTGATGTGACTTCCCACTGAAAAGCCAATCAAGAAGAGTATCAGAAAAGCAACTGAAATGGGGCTATTAGGAGGAATAAATGTAGGTAATGATGTTGCCAACTGTTACAATCATTTTTTCTCTGGGTCTCACCATGGTTATTGCTTTTTTTCCCTCAGCTACAATCCGTGGAGCACTGGCACTGAACTTCTGCTGTCAGTCCAAACAAGCCACGTTTTCTAGCTCTTAAGAGTTCTGAGAAACATTTCAAGTGTTCCCAAAAGGCTCATAACTGGAAGGTGTATTTTTCCTTTAAAGTCTGAAAACTTTGGGAGGGTTTGATCCCTTATTTTAAGTGGCTGGGATTTGCACATTTGTGATAAATTTCACTAAAATATTGTGAGTGGGGTGGTGTCTGTTGCCACTCTTCAGTGATGTGTGAGCTACCATCATCCTCCTGAACTGGGATTCTTTGTTTTGGCAATGAGAAGAAAATGAGGAAACCTGTGCTTCCAAGAGAGGAAATTTTAAAACACACAAGCATGTCCATATGAGATGGGAGGTGGCATTAGTGCGGCACCTGGCTCTTCTAGGTGGGAAGGAGTGGCACCCACTGAACTGGGCGCTGGGCTGTGCCCTTGGGACTCTGTTCGGTCACGCAGCTCCTTCTGCTGCACGTGCAGCCTGTGAGTCCTGCACATGCTAATGGGAATTTCTGACAACAAATTCAGAAGGTATTAGTGAAGGAATAAATCCCGCATTGTTAAAATCTCTTGGATGAATAATTACTGCAGATAACCCGGAGTGTTTATGCCTTTGCCAGTTGTGGTGCCACTTCCTGACCAACTTCTAGAGCTGACTCCAGCATCACCTTCCAGCCCCTCTCCACATCCAGACCCAAAACCAACATCTGGACTTGTCTGGAATCAATCCAGGAGCTGCTTCCAGGATAATTTCTAGAACCACCTCTAAAGCCATGTCTAGAGTAATTTCCAGCTCTAAGGTGATTTATAGAAGAGCCTTTGAACTTGCCCCTGGGTCAGGGTCTGCAGTCGCTCCCAACACTCCTCTGGCGTGAGTTAATGTGTTGATCACACATGGAGCCAAGCTGGAGCTGCCTCTGGAGCCCCCCCTTTGCTGTCTGCCGGGTGAGGTCCTGCTGGGGCCCCCCTCCAGCCCCGACCACCTCTGCTTTGCCCCCTGCCTCCTCCCTGGGCGCTGGGCAGCAGGGCACGGGGGCCAGGAGGGCATGGGCCAGCCAGCATGGCTTACTGTAGCGTTTTTTTCTTGTTCTTGTTTTTTTTTCCCCGTCACTTGTGCCGCTCTCCGCGGGAAGCAGCAGTCATTTCAATGTGCGCTTTGTGGAAGCAGAGCTGTCTGAGCCCTTTAAGCGGGAGATGAGCTCAGGTAGAAGGAACGCAGAGAGCTCCTTTCATCAGCCAGGGCCCCGCCGGCGGCTGCGGGGCATGTCCGGCCAGTTATAAATGGATCATGTGTTGCTATTTTTAGCCGAGAGAGGATTGTAAATATAAAAGGGTATAAAGTGCAAAACTTAGCAACAGTGGCGTTTGTTTGCTTTTTTCTTTTTTTTTTTCTTTTTTTTTTCTTCCCTTTTCTTCCCCTCCCCGTTGGCAGAAATGTATTTGGAGAGGAATGAAGTTAGAGCAGGAGCTTTGCCCGTGGACTTTGCACTGCTTCTATAGACAGGGATATATAGATCTGTATCGCCAGGCGGGGGGGGGAACGGGCTCTTCTGGTGCTGTTTGAAGAGATCCAAAAGTGCAGCCTGAAATGAGATGGAAGCGCTGGGAGGGGGAGAGGGGGGACCCGGGGCGGGCTGGGGGGAGCGGGGCCGGCTTGGGGACAGAGTTCAGCAAATGGAAAACACTGACACGGGTAAAAATAGTAACAGCGGGGTTAAAAATAGCATCTGGTGAAATAAACGCGCAGTAACTCCTGAAACCCTCCTGGGAACTGCTCCCTCCCGATCCGCCCCTGCCCTGCGCCCCGCTGCGCTCCAGCCAGGAACCCCAAAGCAAACCCCCTCAGCAGCTTGAAACCATTAAAGCAGACCCTGCACTCTGCAGAGGACGGGCTTTGGAGACTTTTTAGACGATTTTAATGGATTGTTTTGTTTTCTTTTGTTATTTTGTTTGCTGAAACTTCTCGCCAGAGAAAGGGGGAACAAATCCCTCTTTTTCTGACACCCTCGTGCGGTCCTGGGACAGAGCAGTTAAAAGGTCCTTGGGGTTGTTTCTCTCTTTTTTTCCTTCCTTTTCACTTTTTTGGTGTGGTTTTTTCCCCTTTTTTCTTCCTTTTTTTTTTTTTTCTTCTCTGTTTACTGGTGGTGTTCTTGCTTTGGTGCTTAAGACCGTATTGTCGCTTCTGGGAGCGCAGAGCTGTCGCCCTGCCCTGGCCCTGGGCCCCGGCAGCGCCCAAAGCCGCGGGGCAGAAGGATCTGAACCCCTGCACTGAGCTCCCCACACATGACGAAGGTGCAGGCTGTTCTCCAGGCACGGCGGGGTGGCAGAGGGAGGGGACAGGAAAGGATGGAGAGACCTTGAGGAGCTTGTTCTGTGGAGCAAAGCCTTGGCTGGTCCCCTCTCTAGAGGTGTCGAGGGCTTGAGAGTGGGAAGGGGCGTCAGGGAGGAGCAGGCGCTCCTGGGGCAGGGGAGATGCTCAAGAGGGCTGGTAGAAATCTGCTTCGAGATCTTTTATAGCTCTGGCTGTAAATGTTGTGTAAATTTTGACTGGACCAGGTAACTGAGGCGGAAACAATTGTTGTGACAGAAAATGCAGACCTGGTTTCTGAAGCTGCCCCGCCACAGGACAGGGACAAACTGGAGGCCCTGCAGTTCAGAGGCAATTACATTTTTAATCAGATTTTTTTTCTTTCCCCCAACCAAGCAGCTGCAAATCTGTACGTGGCTTTTTGTCGCCCAGGTGGAAGGGGTGGGTGTCTCAGGGGTGCATTTTTAACACGTCCTCACGGGGTAGTTCTCTGCTCTGGCTGTGGGTGGAGGAGATGCCCCGGCAGGGCTGGACCAGCCTTTGTCTGTGGGATTCCAGGTGCTCCTCTGCTGAAAAACTGGGAAACCAAACGTGATAAATGTGATTACAGGAGTTTCTGTATCGAGGCATTTCTGGAAGTGGTTTGCAATCGCAGGTTGATGTCTCCCTGTTTTCCCAGGTCTGGTGCAGCCCTCCAAGGTGGTGCCAGTGCTGGAGGTGAAGGGGAGGGCGTTTATCTGGCAAAACGACAAAGAAGGAGAATGTCCTTAATTGTATTTAGCAGGCTAAGCCCTGAGCATTTAATTACTTTTTTTTTTTTTAAGGATTGGACATTCCACAGCTTGTTTCTCTAGATCATTTTAAATTAGTTTTGATGTTTAAATATATTTCATATGAAGCCTGTCTAAATCTTTTAACCAGTATATTTTGAAAGCGCAAGTATGCTTTCCTTTGATAGAGTACCTAGAAAAACCCTTTTTGTATTTGAACAAAGCTGTTTTGTTTTTATATTAGGTTGTTCCAGTCCTTCTAATTTGTTCATTTCAAATTTGATTCAGCACACAAAAATGATGCAGAAACTCCTGTTATGAATCTAAACTGAATGTTCATTTTCTTATCAAAATATTATTATCAAAAAATATTAGTCATTCTTCTTGGCATAGTAAACAAAGGAACATGTGGATGTGTTAATATATTCCAGACCCAGAAAACAGGGATAGTTTATATAAGTAAAATAAATAATTCTTGACTATTTACTAATTGGATCACTTCAACAATAGTTGACTAATAGTCACATGTCTAAACTGCATCTTGCCCATTTCTATTCTTTAGGGAATTGAACACTTAGAGAGTGTTTGTTTGTTGTTGTTTTTTTCCAGGGATTGGAATTTTTAAATTGTTACCTTTTTACATACCTTATAGTTCTTGTCTTCTGTAACTTAGGAAGTCAGAACTAGGAGGAAAAAAGCTCAAATGCAGTTGAAATGAATCCCTTGGGAGTCTGCAAAGAAATTAAACCGAGATGGTAAATAGTGTGAAGGAATTTAAGATGAGTGAACACAAGATAGAGTTACTTTACAAGTGTATTATTTAACTGCTTTGCATAGATAGAAAAGATTTGGATTCTCAGAAACAGTGATGTGTTGATGTGTCATTTATTGGTTTTGTGTCAATGGATTTTTGAATTATACACCTCTAATTCCAAATTGCATTGGTGGCACAGGAGTGAAAGTAAAAAAACCTGATTTTTTTCCTCACTACTGTAGTATAAATGTGCCAGCCTATAGCATATGAAATTCCTATATTTCTACATATGGCTCTGCTAAATTGTTACTTGTTCAGTTGTTAGCATTGCCTGTTGAGTTATTTTGCTCCTGTTTGTAACTGCTTTAACATTTTGTTATGTTTTTCCAACTTGGAGAACACAGGTGGCACGTTGGTAATTGATAACAGCCAGCCGAGATTAACTCCTGGGATTAGGTTGTTTTAGATAACAGAATTCCACATTTGTATTTTTTCACTTGCCTGAGCTTTAAAGAAATCAATCCTGTGATTGTTGCTTGTAAGTAATAAAACTTAACCCCCCTCCTGCCAATGGTTTGATGAGGATATTGTTTGTTCAGTGAGTACTTAAATGCTCATGGGTATTTTACTACCCTCTAAAATAATTTTTTGTATTTATATATATGCATCAGAATCTAGAGTGCATTGATAACTTAGCATTTTATTTGAAAGGGATAACTTTCGAATAACTGATATTATTAAAATATCAGATAATCTATTTATTTTAAAGAGAATATATTGGAGAGTTTTGAGAACAAGTGAAAAATTTGTAATTTTTTGACAACATAAAGAGAATATCTCTGGAAAGTCACAGCTAAGATCTTGTAGTCCTTGTTTGTTCAGAATGATTTTTACAGAACTAGAATTTTTGGATGCATGGTAGGGAATTCCATACTGTGCTCTAGAAACTAAACAGAAGAATTATATTTTGTTAGAAAAAAACAGACAGTAATTGCAAAGCCAAAAATCTAAAAATAAATTCTTCTTTTCCTGGTAAACTTTTCCTGTTGCATGTTTCACAGTGAGGGCATAAAGGAGGGGGGTTGAATCAACCTTTTTGATACTTGGATTTTTCCTTGGAACCTACCTCCCCTTCCCTTACCCTAAATGCATTCAGTTTGAGGTAGCATAAATAAAATTTGTTAATTTAAAATATTGGATAATATTTTTCTTCCTCATTTTTACATAGATGAATCAGATGGATAGAGTTAATGGTTTTCAGAATTTTGATATAGTCTTTTTTAATTTGAGGTTGGTCCACTTTTTCATCTAAATAGTATTCTATTATTATCAGATTAATATACTTAATTTTATTAGCATTTCTACAAACTCCATGCTAAAAGACATGGAGATATATGAAACTGCTTTACATGTGTTTGAAGATTATTCTGTACTTTTATACTGGCTCAGTACCTTTGTCCTAAATGTGAACTGTAACCATAGTGTTAAACATGCAATTGTAATACCTAAATTTTAAGGAAAAGTAGGGAATTTGGTGGCAGCAACCATGGTTAGAAATTTGGGTATTTTAAATGATGGGAGAAAGTAATACCAAATATTATTTTGTCACTCTGTAAAATTCTTAAATCTGGTGAAAATTAATTTTTTAGCATTTTTCTATATACTGAAAAATGAGCACAAGGAAAACTAATATTCTGGGAAGGTGTGGCATAGCATTTCGAAATAAATGAATGCAATTAGTGAGATACTAATTATGACATTTGTTATTGATCCTTAGTGGGTTTTTTCCTCTTAGGGAAAGCTGGTTAATTAAAACAATGAAAATGCTTTGTTGAGAGAAAAAGAACCCAACTTACCTTGGCACAATTCAAATAGTAAAACCTACCAAAGTGTGTCTCAAAGGAGCAGCTCTGCCAGAGCTCGCAGGAGATCTGCTCCCACTTCCCCAGCTCCTGCACTTCTCCCTGTGTGCCACAGCAGGAGCAGACACTGAAATTGCTTCTTGTTTCAGGGGAGCACAGGAACATCGGGAGGCCCCTCTGGGTGGGGAAAGCTGGGACTCGTTTAGTGATGATTCTGATTATCTGTAATTATTTGGCAATACTGGACCTGCTCAAGTCTAATCCCTTTTTCTTTATTTGAGTGTATTTTAATAGTATTTTTTTGAGTGAGAGATGTAGGGAAAACGAAGCTTGGCAAAAAAACTCAGAGTATTGACTTGCTGTTTGCATATTTGGGAAGGATTCCCTTCGAAATACTTCTAAGGCTTTAGAAAACTGGAAAGGAAAAAAAACTTTTTACAGTAAAACCACTGATGTAATTACCATTTCTTAAAGTGATGCAACACTTTCAGTTACCTAAATAGATATTTCCATGCTAATAACAAAACCAAGGGAGACAACTGACCTGCAATTTTAATTTCTTCTGTCAGATTGTGCTAGTTCTGTTACTGTTTTGAGACAGAGTTTTCATTCTTGAAGTCTTTACTCTTGCTCATGAGCTTTGCAGCTTCATTCCTGCTGCACAGGCGATGAGGTCGAGGGAGAGATGCTGCTGGGTCTCCTTCACATGGACAGTCCCCCTGGAAACCTGCAGAATATGAAACGTGTGCCAAGAAGGTCAAAAGTCATGTGTGATTGATTTGCTTGATTTTTAACAATTGTGAGGAAAAATAAAATGTAGTCATGATTGTGTAGTGATTAATAGCACTTACTCTGGATTTCTTCTTCTTATTTCCCCTCTGCAAATCCCTTGCAGTCAGAAACACAGGCAGGTATTCAGTGCATACTGCTGGTTTCCTAAAACATCCCCTCTCACAGATCTCTCCATTAGGCAGCAGAGAGCTGCCAAAGCAGGATCCTGCCGAGTATCAAAGGGCATCCCCTGCAAGGAAACGCAGCTTCTCCCAGCACTTTGACAGAGCAGCTGTCTGGCATAACCAGAGCTGCAGCTGGATAGTCCCAGCCCTGCTCATCCTGCTGTTTTTTGTTAGGAGTTTATAAATACACACTGCTGCTCGTGCAGTTAGGGTCAGGATTTTGTGGGCTGTTTGGGTCCAAAGGGCTCTGTGTGTTCCCAGACCCGCACAAGAACCACTCCCAGCCAGGAGTCTCCAGCTGCCGGCAGCGGCTCCGCTGTGGTCCTGGTGCAGCTTCCTATGCTCTCCATACATTCAAACCAATAGAATATTCCCAACAAACTACTGGCAGCTGCCACCAGTGGTTCAGGAGCGCGGTTCTTCACCCTCCATCCAGGGCTCTGCAGCAATGTGTTTGCTCAGATGCTCTCCCATAGCCGAGGGAGACATCTGTTAGTGCTCATCCTAAAAACAGCCACTCCTGGGGGCTCATGGATCACACAGGAGTGTTAAAGCTTGGGATCCCTTGACCCTACCTGGGGGTCTCAAGTGGAGCTCCTTAGCCCAGGGAGCTTCCCACTGTATTGCCATACAATGCAAGCCCAGAGGTTGATGCTGCTGCTCACACCTCAGCTTTGGGCACGGAAGTATTGGATGTACAAACGCAACTCTGGATGGAAGGGTTGGAAAAATGGAGTAGTTTAATTGAAACAGGTTTAGTCAAGCTGGCAAGTGAGCCCAGTACAGAAATAATGGGGCTTCTCGCAATGCAGCATCACCCCAGACCACTCAGGGAGAGAGCCCAGGCAAAGCGGGAGGCAGGGTCTGCACGGTTCCGCTCCCGCTCGTGCCTGGGGAGCTGGTGCAGCAGCAGCAGGTCAGCTTTCCCATATATGGGAAAACCCTGCTCTAATTTTTAAAGCTGTGTGTTGTGGCAGTGCTGAATATGGGAATTTTATAAGCAAAGCTGAATGCTTGTTATGTTCATCTGGACGCCAGCATCTGGCAAGCTGTCATTGCGGTTGCCAACGTGTGCTTGCAGTCTTTGTGAAAGCAGGTTCCCAGTGTTTTCCCACCTCTTTAGGATTTTCTAGTAGCTGTGTGAACAAGGGATACAGGGGAAGGCACGATGATGAGATGCTCTAGGAAAGCAAATGACCAGAGGGCCTCATACACGGGACATTTTGCATCAGTAGTTTGGTGAGAGAGCCAGGAGAGGATAAGGATGAGCATGGCAGCAGTAAATGTGCTGGTTCAGGGGCCTTATTTGTTAATACATATTATTTTGGTATTATTTGGATTAACACTGAGCTCATCCCTTTACTAATCTGAGTGCTTTACTCTTCTCCAAGCTGTTGCTGGCTGCCCATACAGAGAATAGACAAGCAGCCTGTCATTTCTGTAATTCTCATAATCTAATTACTGCCTGCCAGAGCAGCAAGGAACTTCTGCTAAAAATCCATGATGTACTTACTGCCTTGATGCAGATGTCTGATCTGGAGTAAAGATCAGCCAAAAATGTCCTGAGGGCTCCTAAGCATACCAGGAGGCTGAGATGCCTCTGGGACTGTGACCAGGGTTGAATTTTTCTCTTGGTTGCAGTTCACCTATGTGTGAGAATCTTAACTACAGCAATTAAAGGCTGAGGAAAATGGGAAGGACACAACCATGTCACCTCTAGGACAAAGTAGCTGTTTATGAACAAGGTTCCTGCCCTGGCAGCCTGGACGGGACAGGCCGAGCTCCCCTCCAGGCACTACTTAGCATTTTGGGTGCTCTAAATGCACTCATTTGGGGTTTTATGTTTGTTTGCTTCTAAGGTAAAAATAGAACATTAATTGTTATTTGTAAAGGGCTGGATTCTCACTACTGACCAGCCCAAGTCAAGTTAATTCATACAGTAGTTACTTCACTCAGAATACAGGGTGCAGTTTGCTGCCATTGCCCTGCTGACCACTGCTTTTGAGCCAGCAATGTTCAAAAGTGCCTGGTGGTGCTGTTTGTGGCTCCTCTGGTGTTTATCCCTTGATTTCGGGTGGCAGTGAAAACTCTCCTTTGATGCCAGCCTGCCTGCTCCAGTAGCAGAAGTGCCAGCCATGAGCAGGATGTGAATCTAGAAACTTTTTAATGAACTTATTTAAAACCAGCCATTTTGCAGCTGTTCCAAAACCCCAGAAATGAACCCACCCTGGCCATTCTTGGCGGGCTCTGGTTATTCCCAGCACATGCCCTGTTTTAGGGGCAGCACCTGTGGGAATTTGCCATTTTCTCAGTAGCTGGAGAGGAAAACATTGCAGGTACTCCCTGGCTGGAAAAGAGGGATGCAGCAAGCAGCAGCTAGTTGCAAAATAGCCGCTTTAAAGCAGAAGCTGCCTCGCTCTGCCAAAGCTGAAGGGCCAGCCCCGGAATGGAATGCTTATAAAAATAAGATGGTAACCATGCAGCAGAGACGGAGAGAGACCAGGAAGTTTCAGTGTTACATACAACATGATACTCTGCTTGGAAAAATATTGTCACAATTGTAGAGATACGGGCACGGATCCATAGTTGAAAGGCATAACCCAGTACCTATCATTAGGGTGATTTCAATCTCTCATTTCCAATTTTGTCTGTGTAAGAAAACTCTTTTTGGCTTGGAAGTTCTCATGTGAAATGTGTAGCCAAAGGAGATGTGTCTGGGGAAAAGTTTGGAGTAATTGGTTAAGGCTGGTTTTGAATTAGAGAGGGGGGAAAATTTGTCTTATACCATTTCAAAACATAACAGTATATTGATTTATTTAGAAATTTACAGGATGATGGATTTATTTTAGCTTAACCATGTTGATATTTATGTGATGGCTTGGATTTTCAACAAAGTGAAAGAAAGTGCTTCTTTCATGCAACCTGATGAGGAAATAAAAACATGACAGCGATCTTTGAAAACATGAACGTTGCAGCTTCTCAGTCATACTAAATAACAGTGGGATATCTTGGTTTTCAATACTAGGGAAATCTTGCAGTCTGTACAATGAAGGTTTTCCTCTGTTTTTTAATAGTGGAATCTGATTTCTGTCATCTTGAAGACAGGCTATTCCTTGAGTTTTAATTACATCCAGAGAGAGAAGTTTCTGCTGGGACAGGGACTGATGAGATGCAAGAACTAATGTAAACTCTCTGACTTCATTCTCCTTCAGCAGGACCCTCAGGGATGCTTCCAAGAAACCAATGTGGGGCACCGGAGAAGGGGACAAACCTGATCAGAGTGTGCTGGGTTTACACTTCTATTTGTGCTCTCTCATCTGGGAAGATGTAAAGTTCTAGCACTCCTCCAGGTTCAAAAATTGTTTAAGAACATGTAGTCAGAGTGATAGAGAGGGGGTGTACTACAATTCCTTACAAATTTGGGAAAAAAATGCTAAAGCACTACTTACGTACTCTCTCTGTCTTGTGCTCCCCCCCCTCATGGGGCGCATAGACACTGAATTTTCATCATTACCCATTAAAGGCTACTTCAATAACAAAAAGATCACTTTCTTGCTTTGTATCAAAGATGTCATTGCTGAAAAGTGAGTAGGGTGCTTTCTTTTGAGCTGTCAGTTTACAGGCGAGCTGTGCCTTCTTGTGGGATCCTGGCAAGGAATTAAGAAATTACAGATTATTTTTCCAACAATCCATTTACTTTTCTCACTGTTTTGCTCTTATCACAGTAGGGACAGAGTGGTTCACCTCTGGCGTATTTAGTTTCAGGGCAGACAGTTTGTGTGGAGGTGGGGGGTATTCCTCATGCATTTTCCTGCATTTTATGCTTTGTTTTGAACCTTCAGCCCCCAAATTTCAGTGGAGCAGATGGACCTGAGGTGAAATCACCCCACGGGCTCTGGTTATTTGCATTGTGTCAGGGTTTATCAGTGTCTGTAAAAAATACTTTTCCAGCTCTGCGTGGGGTTCTGTGTGTGTTATACTGGAGGTTTTGCAAATCCTACCAGGGCTGGGAAGCACTGAGAGGACACCCAGGCCTTGACTGCATTATTTGGGTCCAGCCCTCCTCTTTTGCAGCCCTGATGTTTGGTAAGTGTATTGCTTTATATCACCAGACCCTGCTCTGGTTCTGTGCAAAGATTTTCCACTCCTGCTCTCGTCTATCTTTAATAGATAATGCTTTGAGAGCATTTTATTTATTACAAAGACCTTGGCTGACATGATTCATCTTGGCAAGCAGTGAAAAAAAAAAAAAAAAAAATTATATATATATGTATTTTTATGTCACCTTTATGAGGTCTACAAAGAGTGGGCACTCAAATGTGGTACTTCTGTCAGAGATGTTAGTGTTTACTTTACAAGCAAGACAAAACTCTTAAGAACCAGCAAAAACTAGGTCTAACTAAAATAGCTTAAGTAAACAAAGATGTTTCTCTTCTGCGAGGAGGTAGATGTGTCTGTGTAAGGACGTGGTCCCTATGGAGTCTGCTCTACCACAGAGTATAAATAAAAGAAAAAAAATCTACAGTGGAAAATAAGTAAAAATAAAAAATCAGGAGGTTTGTTGCTCTTGCTTTTGGAGTGTCTCATCATCAGGTCACGGTTGGTTGGTGTGTGCTGAACACTGCTTCCCCAACTGCATTTTCCTCACTGCATCTTCCTGAGGGACAACAGCAGATTCCTCCTCTGCATGTGGGGCCAAAGAATTTCAGTTTTCCCCCAAAATGAGGTGGGGGCACGTATAATTTCATGACAGGAGCAGGTTCTGTGTAGCAGTGTGCTGAGTGTCCCCCTGCCCCACTAAATCTCTGCCTGGACTGAACCAAGGGGATATCTCAGCCTTTTTTATTGATGTAGTTGAAGACAGGTGACCTTTGTTATTTAGCAGCTTTATTGTCCTCTGCTCCACCTCGAGTATCATCTGGATTTCCAGGAAGTAGATGAAAACATTTTGTAGCCTGCAGGACGGAGGTCATCTTACAGAGGCATTCTATGAAGTTTCTTTCCTGAGGAAAGGTTTTTTTCTTGTTAAGAAGCTTGTAGCTCTATTTAAACTTTTTTTTTTTGTAGTCCATAAAGGCAGGAGAAAGATGCTGTAGACTGACTGCACAGCCTGCTTTGTATTGCTTAAAAACAAATTGTTTCCCTTGACCTTGGAGGGAGTTGGGATGAAGTCGCAGCAAAGGAATATAGCATAAAATACAGGGTAGAGGGTTATGCCTGCCCCCTTCTAAATCTGTGATAACCACTAAGCTTAAGTAACTTCCTAAAAGGTGTTTTATAAGGAGCCTGAACAGTGGCAAGGACTGGTATTTTAATTTTAATAGATTACGATCGTTTGTCTAGGCAGAAAATTTAATTAATTCCTGCATCAAGCTTTAGTTTTGGCTTATAAGACCTAATGCCTTTAAAAAACTCCAGTCTCGATTTAGAAGCTGTAAGATGTAATATAAATACTTTGAAATGCAGGCACCAACATAAATTTATTTTTAAAAAGTAACAGAAAAATGTAATCTTTGTGATACTATCAGCATGCCAGATATCATATCACCTGAAACTTCTTGGGAGGTTTTCTTACAGCTCTGTTAGCTCAGACCCTGCGTGGATCAACTTTTACACATTTTTCAAGTCAGCAAGGCTGCAAACAAGGATTTAGAGACTGTAAAGCAGTAAAATTGCAAAGGAGAGACAGTGGCGTTGGAGAAAAGGGACTCTGATATTTAGTTTCTTTTTCTTGGCATTATTTAGACTCCCAAATGACAACGTTTCTAGTTTTCTAGCACAAAGGAGGCTTCATGCTGTTCAGGATCTGCTGTAAAGTTCTAGTACAAATCATTCTGTATCCCAAACAATTTATCTAGTTCAATGATATTTTTATTTCACAGCTACAGTTTATAGGCCCTAGTCTAATAGCTGGTATTTTTGGAAACCTCCCGTTTATCTAACAATAAGAGCCAGGATGGAATATCAGTTTCCACTTAGATTTTCCTGAATTCTCTCCCATGAAATCAATAACATTATTTTTTTAAATTAAGCTTTCTTTTGCTTTTAAGGAGAAAGGCTAAAAAGGAAAAAAAAATTAAATTCTGTTTTAAACAAATACCAAGGCATTAAAAAAAAAAAGAAAAATGGCATTAATTTCAGATAAGTTAAATAATCAGGGTGGGTTTTGTTACAACATTTACATCATAAAACGTGATTTTAATCGAAGGAATGTTACTGATTTACAGCATGCACTGTGAGTGCTAGAAGTACATGTGAGCAGGCCATTGTAACTTTAGTTTGTGTACATCAGTCTCACGTCTTAAATCCAAACTGTTGGGAGAGGGGCCGGGAGGCTGGAGAGGGAGAATCACATCAGAAAACTTTTTGACAAACTGACCTCCAGAAAATAACAAAGCACTGCCTCCCGGTTTTCCATTAGTCCCAACTACCTGAAAGGAGCTTTCTGCAGATGTATAATCATCGCAGTAGCACTTTCATTTCTGTCACAGAGGTCTAAATAAATGAATTGGCCATCTGCAATTAATTCACATTGTACAAATAGTTTGAAGACTGAGTCGTCTGTCTTCCGAACAGAGCGATCTATTTTTAGCTTCTCAAGCAAGCCTGTTTTGTGTTCTTTGTAGAGTCAGCGACATTCTTTCAATTTTTCAGCTTAATTAACACAAAAGAAATTGTAATCTGAGAAGGCAGCAGAAACAAGAACCCCCTGAAAACCATGAATTTGCAAGAAAGACGACAGCTTTGCAAAAGATAGATGGCAAAAAAAGAAAGAAAAAAAGTTCAGCGCAGTTTGTGGTTTTGGGGCTGGACACTGTATAGGCTAAGTTGTACACAGTTTGTTGATTTACAGTGAACACTCACAGGTTTTGCAATTAATTTTGGATTCTTTATTCTGAAAATGATGAGGGCCACAGAAAGAATGGTTTCACATGAGATAACAACTAAAACAGAATAATACTTGTGAATAAAGCAGATTTCTGTAGAATTTCTTACACAGGTCTGGTCTGGGTGTGAACCTTGGTGTGTGTTCCCTGGATGGTTGAGGGGACACTGAATCCACTGTGGATGGACTCTGTGTGCTCACAGTTGTAGGTAAATAATTATTCCAAGCTTAGATATATTCATATACATGTAATTTTTATTAGAATCTTCTCCTGACTAATGTAAAAATACCCCCTGCATCACAAGATGTATTCTGCACTGCTTGAGTTAGAAAATTTGTAGTGATCATTTGAGAGAAGGAAGGCACAGCTCGCTGCTCACAGGGATTTGAGTTAAAATGCTAGTGCTAGGTACAAAAAAAGGGAAGGAAAAAGTGGAAAACTCAGAACACCAACAGCAATCAGTGAATGTTCGGGAGTACTTTGAAATAACGAGATTTCTGTGCCTGCTGGCAAGTGCTTTTTTGTTTAAATATAATATCCATAATATAAATATACAGTATTAGTGTTTTTTGCTAATTTTAATTTGCTGTGCATTAGTACTATGCATGCATAGCATGTGAGCTTCCCAATTAAATCTTTCTAAGCGTCCGTTTGTGGGTGCTTGTCTGAAATACGCAAACAAAAGGAGGAACAATCCTAACATTCAGCCTCCCCTCTCTGAATTCAGGGAAAGAGCTTGAAAGGCTGAAGTACAACTCCAAAAACCTGGTGGCTGCTGCAGCACAGGGAGTGGGGACATGAATTCCTGCATCAACTGGTGCATCCATAGCCTTGTGTCCCGGAGTCACGCGTGCCCTCTTTTAAAAGTAAAATGTTGTATATCTTTTTTAGAATTATCCAAAAATCCAGCAAAGTTCCTAATGAGAGCCTACTGTTGTAGGTGTGGCAAACAGGTTCACCTCAGGGGTTCAGCTGGATGCCCTTGTTGAGATATACCTGCATCTGTACCTTTTGAAATCTGGTCTCCATGTGCTTTGGGAAACTATTCCCCAGACATCCTGAATATCAGCTTTTATCTGGTTCCTTCCCAAAACTGTGTCTGTAGAAGTTATATCCCACATCACCAAAAAAAAAAAAAAAAAAAAAAAAAGGCAGAAAAATGGTTTGTTTAATAAGCTGAATTTAGTTCCCAGAACTGTAAGTACCTTTGAGTGTATCAAGTTAAAGCAGAAGCCGTGACTGGGCTCCGATTAAAATATGATTAGTTCTTCAGTTGTTGCAGAACTGGGCTCCTGCAGGATGCCACCAACCTCTCTAGCTCTAACCAGTTCTGCAATACTCGAGCCTTTCCTCCCAAATTAAGTGCTGGGGGAGATTCCTTTCACTGCTGAGGGTTTGGAAGACTGTATCCTTGTTTTTCCTTTTCTGCAGAAACGTGCTCTATTTCCCCTCTGTAAATGAAAAGTGCTGTTAGTGGGGAGGAGGAGGAACATCCATGTTCTTAGAAACAAATAAGAGAGTTACAGAGCTGTTGCAAAGCCTCTGTGGAGGATTAAGGAGGTGTGTGACTGGAAGCGATGCTGAAAATAAATGGGAATGGTGAGCAGTGGTGGGACATTGGTTTGCTCACCTGGAAACTCGGAAAACCCGAATAAAGTAACTCATGTCATTAAAAGCTGCCTCACTCACTGTCACTGATCTTCCCAGTGCCAGATTTGATACACAGCTCTAACTACAGGTCGTACAAAAGCTGTTTATCAACGCTGGAAGTTGGTGATGAATATTAAACACTACCAAAAAATCAGTTTGCATCCCTTTGCATGAATTTGGGCTGCAAATTTTTGCACACAAAGCTGAAGGAAGTAGAGGAAAATGTCAGTATCATCTTTTTCAGTGTCTGTAACAGAACAGGCACATGTAATCAATGATCTGGGGCTTAATTATTATTTGAGTTTTAGTTGTAGGAGTTTTCCATTCTGAGCAATATGCAGACATGCCTTTTATGTTTAAGTGCTAAATGCACACATACTAATGTGTTTGAAAGTCTTCACTACTTCTGATTTTTTTTTTGTTAAGGATTTGTGGGTATTCATTAAACAATTTCAGTACATTAAAAACAGTAAGATAGGTTTCTGTGATCTTTGTACCCTTAAATTTTTGGATCTTTGTTGAAGGAAAAGTAAGTTAAGTACAGCAACGAAACAGGAAGTATGTCCTAAAGTATGTTTGTTTTAAGTGCTGTAAGAAAGTCTATTTAAGGATCCTTCTGTAAGGATGTAAATTCTAAAATACCTATTTTGTGTAAGAGTTGTAAAATATGTGAGGTAGTCAATCATGCCTTTGGCTTTTATACCCAGCTGGGTTACTTGCCAACATAAACAAAGACTTGAAGACTTATTTTTCAGAAGTTTCAGACAGAATCCAGTGAACCTTTCCTTAATCCATAATATCCTACACATTAATTATTTCTAAAAGTATTCAAGCAAGACGGTAATTTCAAAAAGCAGCATGAAGGTATCTTCCACTTCATCCATTTTATTCTCATATGATCCTCAAATAAATAAAATATTTCCTTTTCTTTTTTTTTAAACACAAGACACAATCTGTTGATCATTTCTTTAGAAGGTCTGCACCCAGTGTGTTTTCTGTTGAGTCATAAGTTATGTCTGTAGACCACTGCATTGTTAAATAACAGTAAATATTCTTTGCTGCTGAATCACCCGTGGGAAGGACAGACACAGCACCCGGGCTGCAGGCACTGAAGCCGAGGGACAGAGCGCTCCATGTTGTTAGGCTTTCCAGAGAATTCTTTAGATAATTGGCTGTCCACAGTCCTCCATACTCTTAGCCCTGACAACAGCCTCCTCAACAGAATGAAGAGGAGTTTATGCTCACATGGCTGTGATCAGCTGGGCTAACCTTGCACAAGGAGTTCTGCAACAGGCTCCTTGCAGCGACTGCCGCTCCGGTAGCGGTGTCAAGGACCGTGTGACAGGAACATTGCAACCAGCGACAGCCTTGAGCCGGCCCTCTTCCCACGAGGAATGCCCAGAAACCAAAGCTAGATAGTGTTATCCCATCCATTTGTGTTCTTTACTCCCTACTCTTGGTCTTGCCTGCACTCCTGAGGGGCTCTGGCAGGAGGTTCTTAGCTCCTTGCAAGCCACACAAGAGGTCTGTGGATAATATTGGGGAGAGGTTTCCCTGCTTGGCATTTTTGGGTTTCATACATGTAACAACGTGAATTTTCACAATACAGTAATTCCTTCTGCTGAGGAGAACTCTGATTCCTCACCACCTCTTGCCGTGTTGCTGCAGAGCCCAGCAGGCAGCAGAGGGAGCACCACAGTCCCTTTTCCAGTGCCATGGGATAGCAGCACTGATTGTGTGTAAAACAGCAACGAGAAATGGAAGAAAGAAAGAGAAGAGTGAAAGACATCTTGGTTAGCAGCATACTGGAAGTAGATGAAAGGGCTGGAGGGAACAGGGTTAAATGTCTGATTATTAGGGAACGAGGAGCTAAATATGGCATCTTAATATGGCATGTGGCAAGAGGCCAGATCTGTTAGTTTGTAGATCTTAACCTGCTTCCAGTATTTGGTTTTGAGCAGGACTAAAAAACAGGAGGGGAGGGTTTTTTGGGTTCTGGTTTCGACAGCGATGGAATCTCCTGAAGAGCAATTTTAGTGCCGTGGCATCCAGCCCCAAATTTTTGTCTTGTGAGACCTTAGGATCCAAGCCACAACTCTCTACAGAATAATGTGAGTGCAGCTACAAAATGTAGTTAGGAGATCGTGGCTCTCTGGAAATGAAATGTGTCATTGACAACTGATGTTCATATCAAGAAGAGTGAGAATTTAGCTTCTACTCCTGATTTAAAATGGGTAGCATCTCCAAGGTGTCATCTTCTCATGCTCTGCATTAGACGTGTTTATGCAGTACCAGAGCTAGAAGAAGTTTCTAAAATACAAGTTTTCTTAGGAAACAACTGCATTAATGACTTTGTTATATCTGAAGATATAAATGAAAGTGACATTTATATAACAGACTTTCCAGTATAAAAGCCAAAGTCTGTTGGCTAAAAACACTCAGAAGGCTTTACCATGAAAAATGGTAACAATCAGAGGTTAGATGAAATTTAGAGAAAATGTAGTGCTAGATGGGTGAATCTACTCCTTTTTCATTGCTTTTTTCCAAGTGGAATGACTTAAGATGAAGTTAACTTTTTACTACTTAAGAAGATTAGGTGGTTCATAGAAAAATAATTCAAACTGCTTATTTTTAAAGCTCTTCTAATAAGAAAACTTCAAAGAAGTTCATTTTAGAGTAGAATTCGAGTAATGCAGGTAAGGTAGTTAAAAACTCCCTCACTGAAATGTAGTTTGAAAAATAAACTTTCATGGCACCTATACAAGTATTTCTATAGATCCTTATCTGTAAGAGCAGCAACATATTTCTTTTTTTAATTAAAGATCATTATAATTGCTAATGTATGATTGTTTGGGGGCATATGTGAGTCAAACTGTGGTTTTGAGAACACAGTTTTTGAGAACACCTTCACCTTCACCAAATCTTTCGCCCTGTGCTTTAACATCTGTGCTGAATTAAAATACAGGCCCATGTTGGAGATGGCCTATGTCCTTGCCAGGGAGAGGAGCACCTCCAAAAGGACAAGTGAGAAAGCTGGGAATCATCCAAAATATTAAGGAAAAGAACTCTGTAAGACAGTGACCATTTTGCAGAGAAGCTGATTGGCAGTTCTGGAAAGAAACAAATAAAGGAATCTTTGAAGCCAAAGCAGAGTGGCAGAAGAGTTCCCATTATTTAGGGAATAGGTGCTGTCTCACAAAGAAGTAAAAGTTTCTAGACAGACGGGAGGCAAAATCATTGCTGTTAGGAAAGGCATAGCCAGTCTAAGAGATTAATTCAAGCCTGTTTGGCTTTTTCCATGTATTTTTGCCTTGCTTATGTGTTTTTGTTAGCTTTTTAATTTTTTTTTGTGGGGGGAAGTTGGGGTATTTTTGAAGACTTAGGACTCTGTGTTTAAGAGGTTCCTTTGCTAACCCTATACTGCTTTCGTATCAGTCTTTTAAGGATACTGTTGGAAAACCAGAGTTTCTCACAGCCAGTAAACCTTACTGAAACGTACTGAAAAACCTGTCTCCAGAAAATTGTTCCCCAAGTGCTGATGTGCCCAGATAGTGGCTTTCCAACATGGAGTGCTCTTCAGCTCGGGTCTTCAAAGGTAGTGATTCATTCTGTGATGTGGATCTGTCTAGACATGAGAACTTGATGCAATAAAAAGGTTTCTTACTTGGGTATTAAGAGACTCTAACAATTACAGAATTGTTGTTAGGGCAGAAGGTCTCAAGCCATGGTAGGTTATTTCTGTCGTGTCTTGTGCCACCTTTTCTTTATGCAGATCAGTTTGGAGTGTTTGCCAGTGAACCTCTGTCCTGCTGCTACCTCTCACCTGGTCATTGCAGACTTCATATTGATGCTTCCATAAAGAGATCTGCTTGAGGACACTCTTTGGGGCAGTGAGATCCTGCAGTCCATTTTTCAGCTGGTGGAAGTACTGCTTCAGCACTTCACATTCTTAATTCCATGATACAATCTCAGTTTCAACTCTCTGGTAACAGGAAATCTTTTATTCATCCTTGGGCAAGGAATTTCTTAGCCTTTTTAACTTTACTCTTAAGCAGTTGTAAGCATATACAGATCACTGAAAAAGAGCATTCTTGCAAGTTGCTGCTGCACAGTTTGATCTTGTGGCTGGTGTGTCTTAGATTGGGTCATGGTCCCTACACCCAGCAGCTCTTCTGCCTTCCCTCCAGTGCAGTCCACACTGACCCATAGAGAGTCAGAATTCCATTCTTTCTAGCCCGCTTTCTTCCCTCCAAACCAGCTTTTAGGGTGGAGAAGAATTAATTCTTTTTATTTCTATGCTGAAAGATGGTTTGTGCTGGTCATGGTGGTTCTTTCTGCTTCGGGCCATTGTCATTCAGCTGGGTACAGAGTGCTTTGATCCACTATGGGGGATATAAAACCAAATACATGTAAACAAACCTTATAGCCAAAATTATGTTTGCAAAACAAAGCAGGGTTATCATTTTGATGGAGAACTATTTTTGGTGTGTCACAATTGCCTTGGTCCCTTTTGCCTGCCAAAATTGTGAATTTATAAACTCCCTCACTGGTCTCCTCACTCGAGGGAAGGAAAACCAGGAAACTGAAACTCCATTTTTCTTTCAAATGAATATTAATGGCAAATGTTAGGAGGTACTTGCTCAGCTTTGTAATAATATACATGTCCATTTATGAAATGGTCCAGACAGAACAGAGGATTAGGAATACAGAATTTAAGACTGAATTTGAAAAGGCAGCACAGGAACTTCAGCTCCCAAAATATCCTCTGAAAGTTTTGCTTTATTTCACGCTGTCGGCCAGGATTCTCCTTACAGCACCACAATATTCATAATAAAGAAATAAATTAAATCCACCCCTTCCTGTATGGCTCACAACACACAGCACTGTGTGCATGCTCAGCACATGTGTAGTTTTGATAAAGAGACATTATCGAGCCTGAAATCATTTTAAATAAAACAAATAATGTGGCTGCCCAGCACTTCCTCTGGAAGTAGTTCCTTGGACAAATCTTCCTTAACTCTCACATGTATGGAGTTAGTATATATATCCTTCAGTAACACCAATTCATAGAAAGAATGTTTCAGACTCACTGTACAGCTGTGTATTTTATATATAGGGTGTGAAGTGCAGCCACGCAGGAGGGCCCTGCCTTCAGCCTGGGACTGCCGTGGCCGGGGGGATCCGGCATCTTCCAGGTGCCCCACGGCACAGGGCTGGAGGGCACAGGAGCTCCCCAGCTGTCACCCCAGGGCTGGGGTTGAGGGCAGGGCGGGTTACCAGCCACTCTTGTGTTTTATGGGGCTGCAGGGGTGGTGGCAGCAGGCTCAAAGCCATCGAATCCCCGGCCCCTTGCAGCAACCCTCGTTCCCTGGATGTTCCAAGGGCTTTCCATCAAACGTGGGAATGCTGACACGGCTGTGATCCCACCGAGCAGAGGGGAGGGGGCTCACCATGGGCAGTGGGAGATTTTGGGGAGCTCATTCTCTGGGGATGACACCCAGGAGGCGGGTCCAGGTCTGGGGTGGAGGGAGCTCCTGGCCCCAGAGCTCCGGGGGCTCAGCTGTGCTCGTTCTCTGTTTGCACAGCAGAGACAGAGCTGTAAAAAGCTGATTGCTTCAGAAGGGAACAGGTCACAGTTAGACAAGGGAGCAATGGAAAAACAAATTCGTTCTTTTAACACCAGAGAGCATAAAGCAAACTGGGAGTGACCTGCAGAAGAACACAGCACGGGGTTTCTGTCCTGGTGGGTGCTTCATGGTGGGCAAAGAAAGACTGAGAAGTGTGCAGGCATTTTTTTTTCCTATTTTCAAAATAAAAAGTATCTTTGTCTGGTACTTTGAATGTAGCCAGCATGCTGGTTCTAGCTTTCCCTGGTTTTGCTGGAGGGCCTGTGGGAGACGGACTTGACAGAGTACTAGCAGCTTTCTCACCATTTTCATTTAAGAGAAACAGCATTAAGATTTTGAATAGAGCCTATTTTCTTTTTCATGAAATGTTGCTGAAAATGTCTGAGTTTGAGTGGTGTTAAGAAAAGGAAGACAGACTATTAAAAAAACTTACTTCCTTTTTGAATAATTATTTTATGATGAAACATGTAGCAGAAGGGCTTAAAGGTCACCAGTGAGACCAGGGCCCCTTGGTTCTCAGTGCTGTGCAGACACGTCGGAAGCAAACAGCTCACAACCTGTAAGAGAGGCAGATAAAAGATAGCTGGACAAAGAGGCACAAAAAAGGGAAGTGGCTCGTCCAAGGTCACCCACGGATCAGTGGCTGTGCTGGATTGAACCATCTGCAGTAGATCAGGTCTGCTGGATCCTGTTCCCCTGTTTGATCCCCACACTCGTCTCCATTCACAGTTTGTGAGCACTCAGACAGGTCTGATCATCCACAGGAGGGGATAATTCTTCACCTCTGCTGGTTTTGATGTTGCAGAGGGAAAATCCAGTACTGGACCACAGGTTCTGACCCAGCTCCCGCCTGGTTCTGACAGCCCTGGCCATGGATGTCTCTTTTCTGGCTTTGCCTGAGATAGAGCAACAAAGAAAACCTTTCACTGTGCACCTAAAGCCTTAGAGACAATCAGCTGGTTCATACACATTTCTCAAATCTAACAGACACAAAAAAAAGCCCACACCAGAAAGACTTCTTCACTGCAAAAAGGGTCTAAATTCTGCAACTGCCCTAGGGCACGTGGGGCACTCTTAATTTAACATCAAGGCACTTAAGACGTAATGGTGCTGTTAGTTTGCCAGACAGACAGATTCTTCCAGGAAAAACAGGGTACAAAAGACCCCTATTCTATAACTGTGTCAGTATGTAATCTTAGGACCTAGACTTAACATTTTTTCATCTAAAGAAAAAGATGTGAGAAAATAGCCATTTTCAAAAGGAACACTTTTAGGCCTTTAGCAATGGAGAGACGGAGTAGCAAAATCACAGTCCGGTTTTCCTTGCAGATCGTCTCTAATAGCTGCTGGTATTGAGAGTATTGTGGTTTGCTAGCACTAAAATGTAAAGTTATTTTGAGCATGAAAGCCTGGACGTCATTCTATTTAAAAAAATGTAAAAGAAGGAGAGGAATGTTTACAGCACATTAAAACCTGTGTGACAACTTAGCAAGAACTATTTTAACAGTCTTCTTATTCCCTTTCCTGTTATGCACTATAAAACGAGAATGCCGTGTCAGTAACAAATAATATTGGCATGGAGGGATGGCTCACCGTGCTCCCTGAGTCAGGCTGGGTCAGGCTCAGCCCCAGCTGCCACCCTGCTCTGGTGGGAACTGGGGCTGGTGCTGGGCTGCCCGGTGTGCTGGGGAGGTGAAGGCAGGAGCCTCCTCTCCTCTGCTGACCCCCGGGCAGGAGAAAAGCTTGGCAGTTTTGTGCTTCTTTGCAGGAATTAACTATAACCAGTATTTAGAAAACAGCCTCTGCTACTACTGCCTCCCTGGGCTTTGTGACCTAAACGTAACAAGGATTAAAGCAAGATATTTCTTTATGAAAAAAGTTTGCAGTCAGGGCTAGGACTGCAGCGAATGTTGACAAATACTGAAACTAAATATGAGAAAAGACTTGTTCCAATTTTTTTTTTTCAATCGGCATTCCATATGTGTTATGTGGAGTGCTAGGATGTTCTGCTACTTCTGTTACATAAGAGGGTTTTTTTCTTTTTTAATAAAGTGCAGTGCAGAATGCATGAAGAGTGAGCAGAAATATCAAGAAAAAGAACTACATGAAAATAAGAAAAGCTACTAAGTGAAAAGCTGTTGCTCAGTGTGTTATTTCCGTAATTCCATTAGTTCCTTAAAGTCTCTTTTAATGTTTCTGAAGGAAAGCCTCGAAGTGAAAGGAGGGAGGCAAAGGGTTTCTTTTCTTTGGTTTAAAGGAAGATCTTGGTTACTTCTATTAGTAGATTTGGGCTTGTTTTTATTTAAAAACAAAACAAAAATCCCTTTTAAGTTTAGAATTTCTGTATGGAAAAATTCTTCTTCTTTTGCCAGAGAGAGAAGTATCTCCTTTTCATTCTGTTTGTTTTGGAGTATCTGTAGTTAAGTGTTTTGTGTTTGTTCTTTATTGAATACATTAGTGGTGCATTAATTCCTCCCTGACAATGCTCGTTTCATTGCACTCACTTCTTCCCATCTGACAGACAAACTTGTCCTTTCACGTGATGATCCTGCTTTGCCCTCCCAGGGTTCGATTGGTAATGGCTGCATTTCCTACCTTGTTTACCTCTGAATGGTTTTTGAAGTGATTTTTGTTCTGACCCCCACAAAGGAAACAGATGACAAAAAACCCCACATTGAATTCCTGCTCCAATTCCAATCTGTTTGCTTTGGTTTTCCTTTTTAGATTATTGTTTGGCTTTAATTTGTTTGTTTCTCCTTTAAACGGGCTTGAGATTACTCAAGGGTTCCTTGTTCAACAGGTCAAAGGGTAATTTGGAGACTTTGAAACCGTCTCCCTTTTTATCACCACGTTTCGTTCTTCCCAGAGTCCAAAGGATTTTCGGTACGATAGCTCGATAGCTCGTGGAGGATGGCTCCATCTAAGGAAAACATGAGCAGCAGACCTGAGTCACTGCAAGAAGCCATGGCAGTTTTTTTTAGATGAAAAACCCCCCACTGATCTAAGTCTAAATCAGAACCTTAATTAATCCTTATCTGTAACTAAAAGATTAAGTTTACTGGGGCTTAAATAAATTGAGGTTGGTAGGTTCGATACTCAACTACCAGTCCAGGATGAAGACCCCAAATTTAACTAACTTCAAGCCAGAGAGGCATCCATACACAAAAATATACAGTGTGTGCTATTAAAAAATGTCCTTTAACTGAAAGAGTCAATCTGTTTCAGAGTTAATCCCTGCTTTTAAAAGAGGGAGGTCAGTTCCAACTGCTCAGCCACGGTACTGTGGATTTGTAGCACAGTAAAATGAAGCATGGGGTAATGTAGGCTCCTGAACAAAAATCCAGGTGTTGCTATAATATATGTTGTTTCATGTTCCCCCAGGTTGAGTTCTGTATCCTTCCATGGAAAAGACTTGCTGAAAATATGCTATTTCCTACAAACAAACAAAGGAAACGGTACAATTAGATCAGCACCGTTGCTTTTACTTTCTGAGCTACAGATTTTGTCCTCTCTGCTGTGTCTCCTGAGCCGTGGTAGGAACTGGAGTACAGGCTATTCCAGAGGCAAGGAAGGCTGACAACCTCCTCAGAGGCTGCAGTGCCATTTCAGTCCAGTTGCTAAGGGATGCTGGAGCGAGATGTCATCTGTGTCTTCTCTTCCAAATGAGCACATTGGCTTGGTCACAACTCCACCCCCACAGTTCACAGCCAAAAGTTTACAAGGTCACATTCACTGTGGACAGCAAGAGCCCGTAAGGAAATGCACAACTGTCCCATCTGAAAATTAGTTAACCATTTCTTCTTTCCTGGAGGCATCCAAGTGCTCAGTGCCTTCAACTCATGAACAAATGTGAATTATTTGCAATAGGAAATAAAGGTGTTTGTCACCTGGAGGGCTTGGGAGGAAGCTGTGGGGTAAGATGGGCATCTGATCTGGGTCTCATAATCAGCTGTAAATACAAAGAGTAATTCGAGTGAATTCAGAGCCTGACTTTGGTCAATTGGGAGTAAAACTGATGCAACATCAGAACTGTAAGCAGAAAGTTTTATCCATTTAGTTAAAAAGAGAAAAGAACAGAACAACATGAAATATGTGTCTGAAAAGCCGTTTTTTAAAAGGCTCAGAATCTACTCAGTTAAGGCAATAGTAACTCCAAAACCAAGTCTTGCATTTACATTTCCAGCCAACATTTGTGAATTTTACAACAGTATTTCCTTGTCTCCTACCTATATTAGTGTGAATATCCTCATGCACAAAAAGGGAGACTACCACAAATAAATGCATTGACATACATGTAACAGTGTGTCAGATATAAAGTAAAAAGATAGTATTTTTCTTGAGGTCCTCTTGAATGATTATATCAGCAGGTATTACATGTAAATCTTAAAAGACAGAAGTTTATGTGTATAGAGTGGGGGAAGCATAAAATATGTGAACTTTTCAACACGTTCTCTCTCCTACTGCTATTGATAGTCTGCTTCTACTTTAAATCTTTTTACCCATTTCTAAATCAAGCTAATATAGTTGTCCTAGCTGGGAAGAGTAAAGTCTGTGTAAGTTATGCATTTCAGTGCTCAAGAGTAAAGTTCAGGTTTATTTACAGGATTAGGATATTGTTACAAATCCTTCTTCATTCTCAGACACCAGGGAGTAGATTTTGGGGCAAAAGCTGTGGAAGGAAAATGGAAAAAGAATTCATCTTTCATGAAAGAAGTTAAGAAAATTAAGAGATCTCATGATTTTCATTAGGATGTAATAGAAATTAGGTCAATGGGACTAAAAATCTATTAGCTAAAGCTATCAAGTGGTCTGAAATGGATTATAGATACAAGGAAATTTTGTACATCCTCCTTTTCTCCCAAATAGTCAATTGAAATATTACTGCTTTGAATTATCCTGCTGCTGCTCCTTGTGAGATCCTTTCTGGTTTGAGAAGTGAAAACAGCAGAATATTGTTTCACACTGCCAACCCCCCTGTTCTTTTTGTGAAATCCTTACGCCGAGATGCATGTTGGTGTGTCAGACTCTTTGCATTTACTTTAGACTGAAAAATAAAAAACACAGAAGGAACATCAATGAATCTGAATTTAATCTGTAAGTGTGCAATACTCGCCATCTTCTGTGTGCCACCTTGTATTTCCCATTAATTTAAATAGTGCAGGATTGAGTCAATAGCTGTAAGTCTTCTGATGTCCTTTTACAGCCATTTCCACGTTCTTGTTACCTTATCCTTTTGGAAAACATTTTCATTTAACATGCAGCAGTGTTCTTTAACACCCTATTTTCAAGCTTCAAATAGTTAGACATTTATCACAGAGGCACTATGCCCATACAATATAGTTATTTTATCTTTGCATTATTTGTTCCTTAGGCTGCAGGTTCTTTGGAATCAAGTTTTAATTCTGTGATGAGTCAGGGGTCAGATTGTGCCTGCACTTACCCTTCTGATGGCAGGAGTCTCGTGAAACTGAAGTTCATGGATTTTTACAAGATGGAAGCTAATGGAACTAGCTCCAATAAGAAACACAATTTACTCCAAAGACACATTAGCAGCATTATGTTATTTAAACAAATAAAAAAGAGTGAGAACAGCTAATGTGTTGGTATGCTCACTCTTCAAATGATGGGCTCCTAATCACGACAGCAGTGAAAAAACTCGTGGCAGTTCACTGGGTTTGTGAAGTGCGGATGGTGCCTGATGTCCTGAGTCCTGTCATATTTCAGAAAGACAAAAAAAGTCTGTAATTGCTGTTAAGTGACACAATGTGGGAGTTTTCTTCTTTGTTTTCTGTAGCTTTTGACACTTTCACACTTTAGTAACACTTGTAATACACCGAGCTAATTCTTAATTCTGTTGTAAGTAACTGGGAGCTTTGTGAATTAGCTGAGTGTTTTTCTTTTTCAGCTACCTCATGCTTTGCTTAGCCTAGAGATAGAGACACAGGGTATCTGCAGCAGGGGGGCAGTGATTCCTGTCAGAGTTTAACCTCGAAGAGCCTGTCCTGGTTTCTGTTTGGGAAGGGATGGGTGTGCACTGCTGGTTAGTTAACATTAGCATTTACACAGCCATGACTCCCTTGTCCATGGATGCTTTGGCATATTTATCCATCCTGTACAGACACCATTCACCAAGATTTTAGCCTTTTGTATATCTCCAACAATATTTCTCATCTTGTTTGTGTATTCCTTCACGTTTTTAGCTTGAGACGGGCTCCCTTCCCCCCAGGTGGGACCCGGAGGGAAGCAAAGCCTGGAGGCTGGGGCAGATTTTCCCTCCTGTGTGAGGTGAGAGGTACTGGCATTTCTGCATTCTCTTCATACCTGAAACCATAAAAAAAGTATGAGGCTTTATAATTTTCAGTCTGAATTCTGCTTTTTTGTGTCCTTTATGCCTTGTAAACTCCCCAGTTAAAATATATTTGAATATTGTCTATTACATGAAACTATACAAATAAATAACCTATTAAAGATACAAGAAATTATTACCATCTTTGCTTCAGATGAATCTGGGCATTGCTGAGCTAAGTTTCTCTAAGACCTTTCAAAACCGCTCTTAGCCTAAAAGAACACCTAGGGACACCAGTAAGAGTCTCTCCTCCAGTGACTCCAGAACTCTTAGGCTCTGTGGCATTTTAAAATAGTGATGTTATGTTCCCTGTTTCTCCTGCAGTCCCCCCCCCTCTTTCAGCAAGGGCAGCTCAACAGATGTATTTGATGACATTAGCTGTGACCTCCTAGTTGTTTGCTCTATTCACATAATTATTTTACTGTGTGTGTTTCTAAATATAGTAACTGAATGATGTAAGAAGGTGTGTTCGTGGGAACAGTGTGGCAGATAATTGAATTTTGCAAATGAGGGTAAATAATATTTGTATAGTAAAGGACATTTCACTAACTCATGTGTGGGGATGTGTGCATAGAGAAAAACTACCTGTGTATTTTAGTGAACAGGGTTATACAAAGAGCAAAGCGCCAGGCTTTGTTTTCCAGGTGTAAGTGATAAGTTGTGTAATTTTTGTAATGGGGTTTCCAAAACATATTTTAGAGAAGAGAATGGAGCTAGACAGGGGGTAAAACCATATGTAGAAACAAGTGTGTGCATCCAGTGGTACTCTGATGGTGCACATGGCATCCCCAGGTACCTTGAACCTCCCGTCCTAGCCGGGATGGAGCCCGGCGAATCGCGGGGTGCGAGCGAGCAGCCCCGCGGCCGGGAAGCGCATCCACCCAAAACCAGACACAAACCATTCACTACCGTAACTTCCACATTAATTATTTTCAAGCGTAGCACAAGGCGCCGCGGGGCACGACTCCCGTACAGTTTATTCAGAATCCTATTAACTCCAAGCCCGGCTCCGGGTGCCTGCATCCCGCGGGGCGGGGGGCGGCCGCGGGGCCCCCGAGCGGCGGCGGGGCCGGTTCGAAGAGGGCGCCGGCGGCGGCGCGGGGTGACGCGGGCATCATGTGAGCGGCCCCGCTCGCTCCCAGCGTGCAGTGTGGGCCCGCTCGCCCCACCCCGCGCTCCGCCGCCGCGGAGCCGCTCAATAGGGGAAGGGAAAAAAAAAAAAAAAAAAAAAAAGGAAAGGGGAAAAAAAAAAAAAGGAGAGGGAAAAAAAAAAAAATGCGGGAGAGAGCAGGAAAAATAAGACGGGGAAAAATCCGCCCGTGAGGGACAGGTTCTGCTCGGGGCACAGAGCAAACGGGCGCTTTTTTTTTTTTTCTTTTAAATTTTATTTTGTATTTTCTTCTTGCCGAGAGGATTCAGCCGCCTGGGAACCGCATGTGAAAAGAGCAGCAGCAAGGAGAGGGGAGGAAAAAAAAAAAAAAAGGAGGAAAAAAAAGGGGGGGGTTTGGCTTCGACCCCCCCGCCCCGGTGCGGGAGGAAGGACCCGCGGCGGCCGGAGGGCGAGGAGCTGCGGCGGCCGGCGAGGGAAGGGACCGGGGCTGCGTGACCCCCGCGGCGCGGGGGGAGAGGCGAGGAAGAGACGTTTCCCGATCCTCCCCGCCGAGGATTTGGGGAGGTTTCCGCGCCTGGAGCCTGTGCCTTTGGATCTAAAGAGGATTATTATTTTTTTGGGGGTGGCACTGAAGCTGGATTTGTTCCTGTGCGTGCGGCGCGGGGGGGGCATTTCTGCTGCCTCTAGAGGAGCCGGCGGCCCGGCCGGGGCGCGGAGATCCCCGCGGATCGCTCCGCACCCCCCGGGAAAGGTGCGCCGAGGGGATCGGCGGGGGGCGGGGGAGGAGAGGCAGCTGCAGCTGCCGGGGAGGAGGCCCGGCGGAGCGGCAGCAAAGTCATCGCTATCGGCCCCCCCTCGGCTGGCTTCGGGCTCGGCGCTCTCCATGTCTCTGGCTCTGGGCAGCGGCCGCCACAGCAGCGAGTAGGGGGGGAGGAGGAGGAGGAGGAGGAGGAAGAAGAAGGGAGCCCGGGAGTGCCTCCCTCCCTCCCTCCCTCCCTCCCCCCGGCAGCCCCGGCCGCCTCCCGTCCCCTCGCCCCGCGTCCCTGCCTTCCCCTCCCCAAGATGGGCTGTTTAGGGAACAGCAAGACGGAGGATCAGCGCAACGAGGAGAAGGCGCAGCGGGAGGCTAACAAGAAGATCGAGAAGCAGCTGCAGAAGGACAAGCAGGTCTATAGGGCCACGCACCGGCTCCTCCTGCTGGGTAAGGGGCCGCGGGCCGTCCTCTCCCCGCCGGGGCACCGGCCCCAGCCCGGGCACGGCGAGGCCGGGGAAGAGAGGTGGGGCCGGGGGGGGGTGGCGGAGCCGCAGGGCCCACCCGGGGCCGCGGGGATCCGCTATAGCAGCGCCCGGGGCGGCGGGGCCGGGGCCGCCGGGGGGACCGGCGCGGTGCGGGGGAGCGGCGGGGAGGGCTCGGGCAGCGCCCGGGGCACCGCGGGAGGGGCCGGGGCAGGTACGGAGCGGCGGAGCGGGGCCGCTCTCCGCCCGCGGGGCAGCGCCCGTCGCCGGGGTGGCAGCGGGCCTCGGGCGGGCGTGGGGAGGGGGCCGGGGATGCCGCGGCGTGGGGCCCGCGGGGAGCCTGGGAGATAAACAGGGCAGGGCAGTGACAGCGGCCGCGGGCGAGCGGCGCGGCGAGCGCGGGAGGGCCGGACACCGCTCCCCGCGCCGGGGCCGGGGTGCCGAGGGACGTGCGGCCAGGCCGGGGAGAGGAGGAAGAGGAAGGGAGGAAGTCGGGGAATCGTTTGGGGGAAACGGAGGGAGGATGTCGGTCCCGGAGGGAAGCGCGGCCGCGTTGGGGCCGCGGAGCAGTGCAGGGTCGGGCGGGCACGGCCCCGGCCCCGGCGGGCTCGGCAGCCTCCGCTGTCGCACCAGGAATTGAGGTACCGCGCGTTGGAGCGCTGGCAGAGCCGGGCTCCAGGTGCTGTTCCAGCGGCTCGTTTGGGTTACCTGCTCGTGTTTTTCAGGAGAGACATTTACAAATGCGGGCTGTGGCTTTCAAGGAAGGGAAAGGTCCAAATATCGATATCGGAGAGGACAAGCGTTTGTCAGGCTCGTTATTTCAGAGTATTTTGAAGTAGTGTTTTAAGATCAGATGCAGTTACGAGCCGTGGGTTGTTTTGGTCACGCCGAGGGACCGCCTGTGCACGTTCTGCAGGGCTGTAGCGTGGAGCACAGGCTAGGCCTCGCCGAGCTGACTCAGTTTTGGGGGGAAAAAACCCTGATTGAAGGGGGAAAAAAAAAAAAGAATTTTTGAAGTGAATTGGTGAATTTGGAAGTGTATTATCACCAGTAAAATCTTTAAAATACTCATTTGAAGAAAGAGACTTAATATAAACGGAGAGTGACTGGGACTACAGCAGCACCTGCAGCACTGAGGAGCCTGCCAGGGCTTCAGCAGAAATCTTTTAACAGGATAATTTGGACTTCAGCTCTTGGGAAATGTCTTGGACTTCCAGATTTCAGGCTGAACGTTACGTAGATACGTAGAAACTTATTTGTCATCAGACGGGTTGCTTTCGTAAGAGGCAAAATTTCAGCAAACAGAAACATGATGGGCTTGCCTGGGTTTTCTTTCTGTTTCCTTTAGTTTTGGTGGCTGAAAAATAGTTTAGATACTCGCAAATAAAAATTTGCGTGTGTTCAGTGATGGCAGTAAAGTCATCTACGTGTGTGTTTTAAAGTGATAGTTCAGCTGTTACACAGTTTCTGCCTTGAATTGAGGATAGTCTGTAACTCAGACTTACTGGTAAAAAATATAAAAGCTCACCTCCCTCTTATTATGTTACGTTTCCTTTATAAGACATATGAAATAAGCCAGGCACTTGGAAAGTGTTCTTAATTTTTTCAAATCATATTCAAATAACAACAAAGAAGAGCTGCAGAATATTCAAGTGGGTTTATGCTGCTGCTCATAGGCCCCATCACTGTACGCACGTGCTTGCCCCGCTGCCACGAGCAGTCTCCCTGAAATTAATGGAACTCTCCTTGGTGGTGAAGTTAAATGTGTGTGTAATTGTTGGTGAGAATATGGCCTTAACAAGCAGCCAAATATAGAGCTAGACTTATGGAGAAACGTAGATGTAATACTTCATCTTGGTTCACTGGTGTTGTATCCGATCCAGAGAACCCAGGTGTGTCAATACCAAACCGTATGTGTTTATAGCAAATGCAACAACTGTCCAGCCTCCTTCTTGGCCCAAGTGAAGTAAAGATTTTGGCTCCCAATGCTTATAAGATGTGATTTAATGTTACAGCTGAAATTTAGTTGTTATTAATTTTTAAGTGGACATATGACTATATCAGATACTGCCTTTGTGAATAATTCTTATTTGTGAAGATGCTCCAGTCTCTCTATCTTATCCCAGGATACTAATTCTTGATTGGTTTTGCCACCTGTGTTTATTGCATGATGCAGTCTGCCTGATCAGACAGAAGGTGTATGGTATAAAATAGTGGTTTAGGGGAGAAGTGGCACTTACATAAAGAGTTGTAGATAAAAACTGCTCTCTATATGCTTACAAAACACCAGTGAGCAAGGAGAGGAAAAAAGAGTAAGGCTCTGGGATTAAAGTGTCAAAACATGCAAGCAGGTTTTATGGAGAGCAGAGGAGGACTTTTGGGAATTCATGAGGGAGAAGGAAAGGAAGGGAGAAAGCAGAGGGGGAAAGCATTTGTGAGAAAATGAACTTTGAAATGTGACTGCTATAATACAGTTTTGAACATGAGTCTCAAAATGGAGGCTTGTGCTGTCAGTGTGTGCTAGCAGAGGCCTGACATCCTATAAATACAAACTGTACCTCCCTGCCCGTTCTGCCACAGATGTACGGTTCCTGTGGGTGAGACACAGGCTGAGGAGAGGAATAAACGAGTAGCCACGAGACACTAAGGGGAATCTTTCTGAATTTTGCCACGTTATGATACTACTCCTGCAAAAATATGTTTGCTTTATATAGAAAGCTGCCGATCTGGCAGCGTGGAGCAGCTCAATTAAATGCTGCTGTTGGAGTTGTTCAGCGTGCATGGAAAAACGGGTACTATAGGCAGATGGGCTGCCCTGTGCACTGGCATCCAAGCAGCACAGCAGAAATAGCATCCATCTACTTATGGAAACTGGACTAAAGTGGAGTGGGGTTTTTGCACTGCAGGTATGGAGGGGGGGAGCAGGGGAGAGCGGAGGGGGGCTCTTGGGAGCAGGCAGCCACAAAAGGTGGGCTCTGCGTCTCGTTGTGTGTAGGGTTGATTTTGGAACATGTAAGGGAGGGTGGGAGGCTGCTTACAAGACACAAATAAGAGGAGGTTTTTTGTAGCTTTGTGGGTGGAGGCTTAAAGGGATGCCTTCCTTTTTCAAATGTGAGTATCTACATATTTTATTCCTTGTGATTTAAGTTACAGAGTTTGACTGGGTGATGATGAACTGCAGCCAAACTTAGAATTCTTTAAGGGTATTACAAAATTTCTTTGGTGTAATAGGGACTTCAGTCAGTCTTTCCCTCTGTCAGATAGTAGTGACAAGGCAACCAGGTCATGACGTTCCCCATCGTCTTCTCTGTAAAATGTTGAGGTTGTCCATTTTCTTTCCAAGTACTGCAATCTGCTTTTAACATTGACACTGGAAAAACGGACAGTGAAATGATCCAAGATTCAGATCTGACACATGACTTGAGCTGGGCATTTATTTTTAGCTACAACTGAAGTTTCCAGTGGCAATTACTTCTTTCACTTTTCGCTCTTGCACTGAGAAACCCAACTTTCTCGATTTTACCCCGAAGAAAAAAATTCTAGTGTATTCCTTAATCACTTATGCTTCCTTCTGAAATTGATTTACTTTCATTGTCTAGGTGCTGGTGAATCCGGTAAAAGCACAATAGTCAAGCAGATGAGGATCCTGCACGTGAATGGATTTAATGCTGAGTAAGTGCATTTGCTTTTTCACTTTACAACGTACCTTCCTCCTTTGCGCCGCAGTCAGTGCTCCTGGTTTATATCTTGTGTATTTTCCTCTTGCTGTTTCCCTGTCTAGAATTTGGATGTGTATTTTTAGATGAGATTAATAGACATTAACCTGAAGAAGTCAGGCACCAATCATAAGGAATATCTAGCAGTGTAAAATTATTTATATCAAGGCAGAGCTGATTTGATTAAGTCTTGAGTTTTGTGGGTTTGTTAACTGCAGTTCCTTTCACAACATGGCTGACACTGATCTACCTCAGCTATAGCACATTGATTCATATTGCTGTAAACATGCCTTGTGTCAGTGTACAAAATGAGCACAATTTTCTTTATTTAGAGCAAATAAGGCTTTATTTTCTGTCTCCTCACAGAATGAAATAATACTCTGAATTTTGGGGATTTTGTTGCGTTTGCTTGTCCAGATGTTTGTGTTAAATTATCCTTCTAAAAGCTTTTATTTTTTGCACCTAATGTCTGTTCAGTTATTTGGCAGTTGTGAGGAGGGAAATGGCATTAAGATAGAGAGAATGGATATCTTGTCCTTCATCTGAGAAAAATCTGTGTTTGCTAACTTTTCAACTAACTTTGCTAGAGAGTAGGAAGAAAGTCTTCTGTGTGTTAATTTATGTTTGCAATTATGTGTGTGTGTATACCAAAACTTGCTAAATTAATACTAATTGAATCAAAGTGTTCAAATTTCAAAGCTTATTTTCTATGCTTTTTTCTTTTTTTTTTTTTTTTAGATTGTATTATTGGTTTTGTCTTGCTTGTTTTCAAACATAACAGTTTTATATTGCCATCCTTTAGTTTTTAGTGCTGTCATCTATTTTGTGAATCCTGCCTTTTTGGAAAGGTTAAGCTTTCATTAGTCTTCCAGTAGTTAATTCTTTAATGAGAATATCTGAGCTAAAAGTTTAGCCAAGGAGCCTGGATAGTACTTTCTAATCAGCAAACGATAGTTCAGGATAAGGTACACAGTCTTTTGGATGAAAGTTCAGACTGATTCATAATAAATACATTATGTGCTACATGTTTTTAGCTCCTCTTTATAACGAAGATTTTCTTTTTCCAAAATGAACTTTTTCATAAGCACCTAGTCCTGCATCCTGTTACTGCTGAGCTGTCTCTGTCCTTCAGGCTGCTCTTATGACCAGAAACCTCTTAAAAGACTTGTGTGACTTCAAAGACTTCCATGCGTTGACTTGGTTGAGCAGCTCTCAATATCGGGTGCTGAGTAAAAAGTTCATAAATGAAAGTGGAAGTGAAGGATCCCTGGTACCTTTGAAAGTATCAATCCATTTGATCAACATGTTTTTTTCTAGGTTTTTAAGCACATGGATGCTCTTAAAAGGATTAATGATGCTGTGTAATGGATGGTGTATGATATGGGTAGATAACTTCAACCTACAAGCTACATACCCAATCTGTGTGGAACTGGGAGCCCAGAGACCTGTGCAGAACTGGTGAGGGGCTGGGACACACTGCATTTGCAGTAGCAGTGGGTTCCTCGAGTGTCTCACTTTGCATTGTAGGTTTGGGCAGAGCTGAGCCTGCAGCTGCAATCCAGGGCAACATGGCAAGTTTGGCCTCAGGAGGCTCTGCTGGCTTCTGCCTTCTCATAGCAAGGGATTTGGATTACGGGGCAGCCCTGTGCCAGCACAGCCCTGCTGCCAATCACAGGGCATATCCTGGTGTGGGAACCATGCGGGCATTGCAGGGGAGCTGCCTGGGGCTCAGGAGCTGGGGATTGTCCACCCATGGCATTTTGTCCCTTGTCCTTTGGTGAATCATAGTGTTGGAATACTGAGGTGCATAAAAATCCACTACAGAAGTGGGGTATGTTTAAAGTGTGCAAGGAGTAAGTTACAACACATCATTTTTGGGGTTCTACTGCCAAAATTAATCAGTAGATTATAACATATACTTTGCAGCAGGGAACAGGCTGTTTTTCAGTGTTTTGAAATTCTTGCAAGATACACATCTGTCCTTAAGTAACTTGTATTTTCTTCCAAATAACTAACTGCTCTCTATGTTGTCTTGCTTTCCGTTACCCTTTTTGCCTGATTCATTCCCTTTCTGCCCTGCTTAGCCTGTGGAAGAATGATGTGGGATTCAGCTAATGAGAGAAATAGCATGGAGGTTTTTTTGGAAGTGTAGAAAGAGCAAAGCATTACTTCTCTTCATGTCCTGATCAGCTGCTCTGGAACATAAACGTGTTTGCACACAGCACCACAGCTGATGTGATGAATAGGAGGGGAGAAGTGGTGAAAACACTAATATGCTGCAGATGAGGAGACTTTTCTTTAATTTTAGTGTACTTAATACATAACTAGTTCGGAATTATTTCGGTTGGTGCAGCTTATTCTTGTGCTTTGAAAGAAATCCAGTTTAAAGTCCTGTCTAAAAATTGTTTGCCTTTGGTTTGGTTGCCCTTCAGCAATGGATGTTTGAGGCAGAGAGAGGGATACCTGTTAGGAAAAATGTCTAATGCTATGAACGAGGGAATCAAAAGTTTTTATTCAGTGTTACTCTTCTTTCTGGTGACTAAACAGGATATCCAGTGGTAAAAATGCTGCCCTACTTCAAGTGAGTGTGAGGGGATTTTATTTGGTTTGGTTTTAGGATTCTGCCCCTAGATAGATATAGTTATTGTGTGCCTTTAGGTGAATTGTTGTAGCTTTTAACAAGGTGAAATCTACGTAGTTCTACAAAACTAGAATTTCCTCTGGGACTCCAATTCCCAATCCCTTTAGCTAATTAATTATTTGAAGAACTGTATGGAGTCAAGTGCTCCAGGTAATTAATGTGCTGAATAGTTAAAGCTAAGATTAATATGAAGGTGGTTAAAGTTGTAGGCAAGTTAACTACAGTAAAGACTATTTTTTTTCAATGTTCCTTTTATAACCTGTAGTTGAATTAGAGAAAGAAATAGATTTCTTTTTTTTCTGTTTCTGTTATGAAGGTGGTGTGTGGGATGTAAGAGTGCTGTGGCATTGGTAAGGGGAGTAGAGTATTGGAGAAGCAAGGCATGCTCTACAGCACAGGTTCTTCTGCATGGAGTTTTTTGGAAGGGCTTAGCCTGCTTCCAGCTCTTGCAGAATGGCTTCAGGTGGCCGTGCTATCCTCTGACATCTTCCTGCAGCAATTCCATGAAAAATGGGAGTATGGCTTCCCCACAGTATTCTTCCAGTGTTCCTGGTCTTTAACATGGAAGAGCTGCCTTTTAAGCATAATGAAGAAGCCATATCAACCAAATTTTCTACTCTTTGCATTACTCCCAACAACAGAGGCCCTTTTGACGTAGAAAGGGTTTAAATTTGGCTTTTAATAGCAGGAAGCCTGTGACTTCCCTTCCTTTCCTTCCCTCCCTCCTCAACACTTCAACTGTCTTTTCATGAGGCTGTTCCAGAGGAGCAGGTCTCTGCTGCTGCAAAGAGTATTTTGTGAGCATCCACTGATAAAGTGGAGCCAAAACCTTCTCTTTTTGACTGCAGAAGTTAAGATGGCAATCTTTGTGAACTGGAAAGGATGAAAAATGGGAAAGGGAGGATAGGAGGAGTAAGGAATATAGTTGGAAGAATTAAATGTGTAGCTCAGGTTGAAGAAGAAAAGAAAAACAGCTCTTTTTTTGTGCTATCTAGATAGAGGCCGGAGTTCTTTGCTTCTAAGAAGATGGCCTTTCACTTACTTCTGATTTCTTTAAGTCATCTTTCCCCTCTGTGATCACTGTGGCTTTGGCTGACAGACTCTAAGGAGAGGGTCACTGTCATGCACAATTTTAGAAAGCAGGGAATAATTGGCACGGGCAAGAGACAATTTTGAAGTGTCATGGGAAAAACTGGGACAAGCAGAAATACTTAAATAGAAATAAATGGTTGAAATGTGACTTACGAAATCCACTACAAAGATTGTCAAATAAGGGGAATGTGCCTTTGTGATTATTAAGTTTGGATAGTATTTAGGATTCAGGAAGTCTTGAGGTTACAGGGAATTTCAGGTAAGGCTTTTCAGCCTCAGTTTCCCAAATGACGGTGTAAAATGCTGATGCTTTCTTAAACTACTATGTTGAAGTGCTGAATAGGAGTTTGTGCATTTATTAAATCTGGTAGTGTTGATGGCATAAGCAGAGCTGAATAGCTTTGTTTTTAAAACTTAGATGACAAATATATTTGCATTTCTCTTGTAGTTTTAAAAATTATTTTCTCTTAGTGGGAAAGCTAAGAAAGCCAAGTCACCCTCTGACAGATCTCGAACATTTTCTCTTTAATACATCCATTACCACTGTTCTGTCATATAAAGCAGTAAATAATATTATCTAATCACTTCAGTCAGTGTCAGTGTCTCTTGTAAGTGAAACAGCTTCTGGCTCAGTAACTTTACTCTTCAGTTGTCTGATACTGTGAGTTTTTTCCTAACTTTGGTCTTTTTAGCCGTGTGATTTTATGGAAGGGAAGTTAATATTAAGAGCGAGGGAAAAGTATAATATTTATAACTAAGTCTTCCAAAATAATGAATTCCCTCCTAATGGCTAATATTAGCTTATATACACGAATATAATTGCTCTGTTTTTATAGTTCCTTTACATTTGTGTACCAATCCAGTGTTTCCAGAATGATCACTTCAGTTCCTGGCCAAGAAACAGACAGACTTCATTGTGTTTTACTTGACTGGCAACAAAAGTAATTTTTTCCCGGTGTTTTGAGTAAAATTGAGAATTGGAGGTGGGGAGGCTTGGGGTGTGTGATTCCCCTCGCCCCTTTCTTTCTTTCTTTCTTTGCATCACAGTATCTGATGAGAGGCTTCTGCACCTTTGAGGCACAATGCTTTGGGTTTTTTTCTCAGCTCCTGTTCCAGGGCACTGGTGAGGTGCTGGAAAATTTGTGTGTACACGTCTGTTCAGTTCCATCTGAATAACTGGCTATGGCGTTTGATCAAAATTTGGGCTGTAGAACATAAAGTGGAGGTGTGGGCAAAGATGGGAGCAGGATTTGTGCTTCAGTCAGTTTTAGGTCTTGTCCTGAGAGCTGACACAGTTGTGTAATTGAGTTTTGTCAAAAGACAAAGATATCCCAACAGCTAATAAATTCTATGAAAAAGAACTGACTACTGCATATAGCTTGTAAAAGTTTATGCAGAATGTTTATACAAGTTAAATATAACTTTCATCAACTTGAAAGAAATGGGAGGTAATATCTGGTGATGTTAAACTACCTATGCAACCAAGCAACTCCTTAATTGTTAGAATGTTTAATGGAGTTTTTATGTGCTTGAAATTATCTTTCCTTTGAAAATACTTTTATTTCTACAAGGGGGGTAATTCTATTCTATGACAGAGTAATAGTGAACTCAGTGAAGCAGCATTAATATTTTTTTAAGTTAAAAAAAAAAGGAGGGGGAAAAACTTTCCAGTTGGGTTTGGGTTTTTTTTCCAAGTTTCTTATGGGATCTTGCCTGAAGATATGAGACATTGTCCATTAGGAACTTGTGCAAATGTTTTGCAGTTTAGATCTACTACTCAGGTGTGATTTTTAGATACTGTAAGATGAGTTTTCAGAATATTTTGATTGTTTATAATACCTACACAGGGCCTTATTTGGCAGGGATTCTTAACATACTGTGGCACTGAAAATTCTAGTAGTCACTGGAATAACTCCTTCACCTTGCTTAGAGGCTTTCTGAAATCAAGCTGTTAAAATATTTCCATATTCAAGTGAAGTGAGGTTTATTTTCAGGGGAAAAATCATGTTCTTTAGGTTCCTGAAATATTACAGAAGAGCAGTGCATAAAGGAATCTGAAAGTTTAAAAATCTGGTTAGTTTTATCTGCTTTTAGATGCTCGCGGTAGGCTCCGTTTAACCATCAGTGGAGAGATTGCAGCACAGTGTTGAAAGAAAGCATTGACTTTCATTTTTACATTATGCTTTGTTTTCACATAGGTGAAAGAAGGAAAGTGCAAATTGAACATAATTTCTTTATTTTCATGGGAACAACATGGTGTTGCTCAGAGCAGAACCTGCATCTTATCTTCATTTACTGGTTGGGAAATGCTGACTTCTCCTAGCAAAGCAGTATTTAAACTACTAGTTTTATGCTGTTACATGTTGAGAGCTCTCTGTTCTTTGAATTACTTTTCCTGGCTTGCAACTTGACATTTGTGCTTTCAGTTAGATATTTTAGTTTTCTGAAAAAAAACCCAACAACAAAAAACCCGGTAGAAAACTCATCCCTTAAGCTAAGTTTGCATATGTTGCAGATATGATTTGGCATGTAAAGGGACTGGCCAAAAATATGGCAGTAGTTTTATTTGTTTTGAGGTTTAAATTTCACAAAAGCTTTTTAAGTATGCAGCTATCAACCTAGGAGAAAGCTTTATAGTTGTAGAGAGCTTGGAGAGCAATAACTATGAATAGCGGAATAAGCACGAGTGATGTAATCTGAGAAGCAAAAGAGAGAGACAGAAGAGAGCTTAAGGCTTAACTATGTGGAAAACATTGTGAATGGGTTTGCAAGGGTTTTGACTTTTGATGGTAGATGTGGGATTTTTCCCATTAGTTTTGGTAAAATCAAACAAATGTGCAAGTTTGCTTTTATTTTCCCAAAACAGAAAATAAACTGTTCAGGGTAGCTGTGTGAGTGAAGTCTGGGTTCTGGAACTTGTTCTGTCTCCCAAATCCTTTCTCCCCTGCAGCATCTGCAGCTCCTCTTTGGGACCTGTGGCTTTATGAGTGTCTCTTGTTTCCTCCACTCCTTGTTTTTTTTCCCTTATGCAACATTGGCCCCTAAATACTCCTGCATCAGCCTACCCTTTATCTTTCTTTTTCTGGTTTTCCTGCTACCTGGACAAAGTCAGAATGTGTTGTGGTTGGTATAGATCTACATGAACTCTTTCTGGTTTTCCTCATTGGAGTGCTAATTTTGTTCTCTCTTCTACTCAGCCTCTGATTTTGATTTCTGGAAATTAATTTTGCAACAGCAACAACGCTTCTTCAAGTTTGGTTGCACAGCAGAATCTGAGACAGAGTGAGACTGAGAAAAAACAGCTAAAATAGTCTTACTCTTTCTCAGTTCACTCCAGATTTTTTTTTTTTTTTAATACTTTTAGTCTCCACGTTCATGAGTTAAAGTGGAAGTGGTGTATTTTTCTCCATTTTCTTATCTTAAGCAAACATTTGGTAGTATAAACCAATGTATCGTGTTCTATTTAACTTATTTAATAAATCATGAACTATATTAAATACTGCAAAAAAACTTCAGATTACTTAAAAAATACAGCTCTCTATGGAGAATATTAAATGTATGTCTATATTCCACACTTCTGTGTCCTTTCTGAAAAATTTCACTGTATTTTTCAGGTTTTCACCAGCTTTTCTTAATAATTAGATGGTGCAGAGTGATTACCTTTTCTCTAGCCAGTGCTACAGAATCAGCACTATGTGAAGAATTTTCTTCTGTAGTATCTCACTGTATTTCTTATTTCCCATATATTTTGTATGGGCAGACTGGGCAGTACTCTGATTTTCCCAGTAAAAAAATGTTTTTACTAATTTATGCAGAGGGATGCTTGAATTAGTTTATATATTAATAGAATGCTGCTTATCATCTTAAGTTTATTGCAGTTACCTTTCTGATATTAAAACTATTTGCTCACATTTGTGCAAACGCTGAAGATTCCCCTTACATTTTATCTCTTGCCAATCATTCCAGCTGGGAAATTTTTTTTTCAATTTCATTGTGTTAAAACCTTGTGGTTTTGTCCCATAAGGTAAAACTTACTATTAATAAAAGCTGTGCCTTTCCCTGCTCCTTCTAGCAATCTAGATATGAGTGGGATTTCTTGTTCCTATTTCTTAGGTTGCTGAGCTCCCGTGTTGTTCTCTTGGGCTGGGGGAGCAGGTTTGGGGGATTTCGAGACATTTTTGTAAAAAGTGAAGACACTACTCTTGTTCCAGTTTTGTGAACATCCTTCCCCAGCATCTCAGATCAAGGCAGGCAGAGCTAAGGCTTTGAAGTGTAATCCAGCAGGCAAAGTTATCTCTATCTTTAATTTTAGATATATCATGCATTTGTGTATTAGGGTTGCCCAGGTCCCATCTCTGATGCAGAGCTGAGATACAGAAATTGCTTATCTTAATCTTGGTCATTCAAAGCTCTCAAGATGAAATGAAGGAATTTCCATTGATGAGGGTTTTTTTTTTTAGTAAAACTTGAATCTTGATGTTAAAAATAGCATGCCTTACATTTTACTTTAACAGTTGAACCTTGAGTTAATAGTAAATCCAAGTATGTAGGATACAGTGCAAGTGTAGCTGCACCAGCCTGTAGTAATTTCTACAACTGTACTCTAATGTAAACATGCAGTTAATTAAAATTTCTTGTTTACAGCTGAGCTTGCTTAGAAACAGCAATTCATTAAGGGGTGTTTTTGACAGCTAAGAGGCGAAATCCCCCACTTTTTGAAAAATGTGGTAGTGGAATATCTCAGTGAGATGCTTTGTTTCAAGGTGTTGCTGTTACAGAAGTACAGGAAAGCTTGTGACCTTTTCTCTGAGCTACCTGTTGCTGGCTGTATTCTCCACAGGGCTATTGAATAAGTCATTGTGTTTGCTTCTCTTTTTAGTTAAGGCACCAGAAAATAATTATCTCTCCCAGCTGCACCCTTGCAGCCTCCCAGGAGTGGTGGGTGAGCTAATGGAGCAGGCAGAGGTGTGCAAGGTTTCCTTATGGGGTTTGCTGTAGTCCCAAGAGATGCTGCATTTAGCCTTGAATGGCACCTTCACAGCTTGCTGGGGGATTTACTGCTGCCTCCTTAATCACTGGAATTTAAACACCCCCTTCTTGTCTGGAGGTCTGCATGCGTAGAAGCACTTTGGTTTCCTTCAAGTTAAGACATTTTTATTCTGTTTTGACAGTACAATACCTATGTAATATAAATGTTCATGTTAATTAGAAAATGTTGCAAAGAAATGGGTGTTTGTGAAGTAAATGTGTTCCTTAAGTGTGTAGTAACAAAGGATGCCTTGCTTCTATCTTCCTTGATTTTTTTTTTAATATGGATAAAAATGTGTAGTGAGACACTTAGCACAGTAAGTTCAGAAAGCTATGTATAATACCTGTTTTAATCCTGATAATTTAAATTAAAATAGGCTAGGTAAATTTGGTTTAATGTGGCATTACTATGGAAAAATTCAACTAGTTGGTTTCATGAATTTTAATTTAATTGCATAACAGTGACTAGCATAGCTTCATGTATTTTGTTTGTTGTTTTTTAGCAGGTTAAGACTATTTAAGATAAACATGAAAACTTAGAGTTGTAATAACTTTTTTTTAAATAAGCAAAATATAGTAATCCTAAGGACATAGCCATTTACTGAAATGATTTTGTTGAATATCTTCTGAAATTAGGGTGTAATCACAGCACTGCATTATTTGTGGAAAAAAACTACAAGCACAGTGCAATGCCTAGGAAAACTATTTTTCCTTTAAATGAGAGAGAAAACTGAAGGGGGAAGGGCTCAGTTAAGCACCTGGGGTTCTCAGGAAAGCTGGGACTACTCAGTCCCAATGTACCACACAAACCCCAAGTCCTTGTGCAGGTCAGGCAGAGCAGCACTTTCTGCACTTCCAAATATTTGACAAAACAGTTGCAGAGCTCAGTGTCAGTAAAAAAATTAAGTTTTCTAGTACTTTGTCTCAATGTCTTCTGCAGCAAGCTTGTTATACAGCTTTCTGGAAGATTTGCTTTAATGGGGTTGGGGTTGTTGTTAAATTTCTGTGTTGTGGGAAGCTACTGGATTTTCTGCTCTGGGTTTTGAAGCACACTAAAATAGATGCCTGGAAGTTGGATGCAACCTTTTAATTTTGCTATGTCAAAATGATTAATGTTGTTTCAAAGTAGTTACTCATAGGAACACATTCTGCTTATGCTGAACACTGTAGATAAAAATATGCTCTGCAACTTACACATAGGACACTTAAAAATCAAAAATGTAACTATTTTGCCTGTTAGTTTTTTGAACTGGAACTGTGTCACTCTTAATTTCCCCAAACTCTTGGGAACTTGGGATGCTCCGTGCTGCCTCTGTGTTTTGCTTTCACTTAATTGGACAGTCTTCACTTTATATAATTCATCTTATGCAATCAAATGTTTACTTTCCTTCTGTTTATCACCGAAGAACTTGGGATCGTTCTGTTACCTCAGTATCTTTTTGACACTGTAAAGGGCAAGAAAACAGTAAAAAAGATGGAGTTTAGTAAAACATCTCTGCATTCTGTGCAATTGTAGGGAGTTGGGAAAAACACTTTGAAATCATGTAGGCAGCATAATGTCTGACTTTTTTCCTCATAGTTTTATTCATACTGAATAAATTTTTTAAATGTATTTTTTTCTAGGATTAACTGGAGTCAACCAAGGCCTCTGTTTTCTTAACTGAAATTTATAGGTTCCATTCTGAGAATTTCAGACAAGGAGAAAACAGTACTTTTTTTTCCCACTTAGTTTTTTAATAGTATTGTTTGGACACAGATTTTCTGTTACTAAATGCAAAAGGTAAAATTACACATAGATATGTAGAGAAAGTAGAAATATTCTATATATATTATTCCTTACCAAAGAAAGTATGTTTCCATCCTGGATAACGCTGCAAACAGAAAAGGAAGTTTGGTATCTGTTAGAAGGACAAATATTGGGATCATCTCTGTGTGATTCTGTGATATTCTTATGGAAATAGAATATGTGTATTTTCAATAAACAATGAAGAAAAATCCCAGAGGATAGCCTGTGAGAAACTATGGGAAACACCAATTTATGTAACTTATTTATAATTATTACTGGGAGGGGTGATCTGATAAGTTGTACTTAGAAATTTGTTTTAATGCAGCTGAACATGAGAGAGTCCCGCAGGAGTCAGAGTTTAGATTGTATCTGTAAAATTGGAAAGGGACTTGAAAGTCAATTAGTTAAATTACCTTAGTATGGTTTGGGATGTTTTTGTGGCAAAAAGACAAATGCAGGCTTGGATGACTAAAAGGAAAGCGAAACATAAGTGATAAAGGGGACTTCCAAATCTGATAAGAGCCTTACTAAAATAGTATATCCCATGCCTTCATGAAGGATGTGGAATTATTGGGAAGAATTTAAAAGGAAGGCCACAGGGGTTGTCCCAGGTCCAGAAGAGGGGTGTCCAGATGTGATTTCATGGCCATGTAGAGGTGATGCTGTGCAAGAAAGATACCTAAAAATGAGGGCAGGCATGAGATTGACTTCCTTAGCATTAGAGATACTTTATTTGAAATAATTTGTTGGGAATGAGGAAGCCTCATTTAAGCAATATTAGGGAGGTACAGGTTTATTTTTAAACTGTATTTCAATCCACCTTCTGAAGATTCAGCTTTCCTGACGCAGGTGTGTGTGCTCAGGGTGCCCACTGTGGTCTTGGGGAGCACAGAGTCTGATGCACGTGCTGGAAGTTCTTCCTTTTCATACCCTGAACATTTTTATGTATTTGCAATTCTGTTGCTGTCTGAAGCCTTGAAACCTTTCAGCCCTGTGTCTGCCCACAGGCATCAGAGAGGTGGGGAAGTGTGGAGGTTGACTTTTGGTTTTGGTTTTTTCCCTTAAGATAATTTGCTACTTGTTTTGTCACTGTTTTCACTTCCTCCTAAAGCATCAAAGATTGGGCAGGGTCTGAGATGATGTCAGAAGATCCTCTTTTGGACCATACTGGTTGATTCTTACTCACGTGATGTAAAGTTAGTTGAAGAGCTTGAGATAAGAAACTCTTTCATTAGGAACTGCTAGGCTTGTTTCCATCTTCTCCTGCACAAGGCTTTCTTGACCTCCTTGGATTATTAGAGCAGACTTTTTGTAAGTAGTTCTCTGTCCTTGCAGGAGTCCTGAATGCTCAATCTCATCTAATTTCAAATTGTGATCTTCAGGAATAATTGTTTTATTTGAAATTTCATCTCAACGCTAAAACATATGGAGAAGCACAGTGGCTTTATGGTGCACTGAAAGGCAGACTGAAGTATTCAGCTGTCCTCTCTGGCCTAAAATTCTTCAAAATACTTAGCAAATATCTGTGTTTCCTGTCTGTTCCATGCTGTTTCAAGCTGCTAGCCCAGGTAAAAGCTCTGGTTGTGAAGTCTGTTCTGTAGAGGGAGATATGTATGTAGCTGAGGAGATGGCCGACTGGATTTAGTGCTACTCTGTGAATATGGATCTCTGTACTTTGAAAGAAACAGCAAAATTTCACTTTAGTGTGGGTAATTCAAATCAGTATATTTTGAGTGCATTAGTATCTCCTAATTAAACCAAATATAGTTCTCTTCAATTCCATTCATTCTGGACCTTATCTCTCCTTCTGATATGTCTCACTAGTTGCCAAGCAACCTCAACAGTAGTTCTGCACATCCAGCAGTATTAAAAAAAAAAAAAAAAAGTGAGTAGTTGTTGCTGAAAATAAGATGCCTTCTGATGACATGAATGAAGAGAGCTACGAGAGAAGGAAATGGGGAGTGGTGAGTTTGGAGCTGCTGTTCTGAAAAAGCTAATAATATTCAGCACTTAAGTAGTGCTTTTTATTTTCCAAGCACTAATCAAGCAATCGTAAGATTATTAAATAAAGACTGTTTTTTTCCTTTCAGTGAGTGATGCACAATTATGTTTATGCTTCCGAGAGCAGAGGGCAGGATTTAATCCCAAGAGTGAAGGAGTTTAGTATATGTATTTCTTTCTCTGACCTGTATTGACTTCCCATGTGCAGGTTATCTGGAGGGTTTGGGAAGATTTTTCTTTGTGTGTTTGCTGATACATAGCCAGCACTGTCTATTTATTTAATGCAGATGTGCCTGCAGTGTGTTGGGTTTCAGTAAAATGTTTATCACCTGCAAGGCCTTCCAAACTAGAAGTATGAAACATTGTGTGTAGGTCCTTTATGACTTGATAGTGCTGTAATGCTTATAAAGCAATGAATAGAACTTACTTTTATGCTTTGTCTCCTATGCAAAATGTGATCTGAGAAGCAAACAAACCACTGAATAGCAAAGGAGATTATTAATGGAAGTGAAAGCTGATTTGGGAAAATTATTCTGGTTTTAGGTTGTTCAAAAGGAAAACTTTGTGTTTCATGTAGACTGACCAAAGCAACATTTTTGAGGATACACTTAAGTTAGAAAGTATCTGAGTTAAGATGGCCATAATTTGAGTTCTTTTTAGTTTAGGACACCATTACCAATGGCTGCCTATATAAAAAGATAATTTTCAATCCTTTAACTAACTCCTAAAAAGCAGTTGTAATTCTAACATGGGGTTTTTTAAAGCAGGTTCTGACACTGTGAACATTCACTTTCCCTGTCACAGGCTGCCTGGATTACCAAATTGTGTGCCATTAAGAGACAGCAGAGTTGGGCTGTCCTACAAGTTCTGGTTTGGAGGACTGTTGGTCCCAGTCACAGTTCAGTCCTTTCCTTCCCACTCATTTTTTTTTCCTGGAGATGGTGGTCTTAAAAAAATGTTTTTTCCATTTCTGAGAGAGGGTAGTAAAGAAGGGATGTGCTGCAAATGTGTCAGAAATGGAAATGTGTCAATTTATACACAAAGTAGGATGTGTTGTGAGTTACACTCTCCATGTCTGTGGCATACAGATCCACGTGTTGGACATGCTCCACTGAGGCTTTTTACACACATTTTTACATGCTTTGTGCTCAGCCTGTGGTTACACACTGCATCTCCACATGGGTGTTTTGACACTGTTGAGGATAAAATGAATACAACGAAACAAGATTATATACGAGGTGTTTGCTGTGTGATGCAGATAAACACAAAAAAATGTGGGCTCAGTGTGCAAATCCACAGCTTATCCTTGCAAGGCACTTCCTGCTCTCCTGCTTCCACAGAGGGGAAGGTGTTTTACAGGTAGAGTGGTACTTGGAGCTGTTACTAACAGAACACACACATTTTGCATTAGTCTCTGTGTTCATCTGCATCACAGACCTGAGTGAATGCCTGCCTGAGTGGGTTTTGCTCTGTGTGAGGGGTGGTGAATGATTCTCCAATTGCAGTTGCAGTGAGTCTGAGTCAGCTGGTTGTTGCTTTTAATATGAGGACTAGAAACAATACTAGATAATTCTAGGTTTAAGTTGAATTAAGGAAGGCATACAAAAGAACTATAGTTGCAAATGGTTAAAACACAATGAAAAAACATCCCAGTGTTATGTAGTATTTTTACCACGTTCAACTTCTAAGGTTTATTTGTGTTGGACTAAAATTTCTTTTGACATTCTGCAGCTAATAGAGGTAATTTAGAGATAGAAAAATAGTCTGTGTGTCTGTGTGTGTGATGTGTATACAAAAACTGTTTGTAGTGGTGGTATTTTTATCCTCATCTTCTAAGAGAAAAAGACCAGTCCTAGTTCATGCTTTTTTTGTAATGCATAAAATACATGGATTTTGGCAGCTGCCTCTTGCCTCTAGGCTTGTAAGTAGGTTTGTCCATGCAAGATGTGGGTAATTATTATATATGTGTGATGTATTAGTTGCTGCACCAGTATTGCCATGTAAACTTAGTTGCCCTTTTATATATATATATATATATATGTATTCTCTGTAAATCTAGTTTTAAAAGGGTAAATATTATAAACTGGTTGCTCAAGAGCAGCACACTATAAAAAAAGTAATAAGCACATCAGTAAAAGTGTTGGAGGTAGTAATAAAACTGCACTATAATCCTTCTACCAATTTATTGAACTCTAACTATAGTTATCTATGACAATTAACTGCTGCGTATTGTACATTGACCCTCTGTAAGTAGCTGTATATGCAGTGATACTCCATGTGGCTTCAGTGCCTTAAACTTTAGGTTTTCAAGCAAAGGTGTCATCTAATTTGATAATACAGTTTGCTTGTTGCTTTTCCCTTTTTGTCCATCTTTCCTTTCAACAAAATAGGACACCCAGTTACTTTGGGGAGAACATCTTTTTCACAAAAATGAAGTATTTTTGCAAAATGAAAGTAAACACATGACTTATTTTAGATTTCATCAGTGTCTTTAAAAGTAATAATACTGCAAAAGGTGGTAAACATTTAAGCATTGTAATCTCTGCTCCATTGGAACACACAACTCCTGTGCTCTGCTGGGTGTCCAGGGGTGGTTTTGATTCCCAGAGCCGTTTCCATGTGCTGAATGTTCACCAAGAGCTGGCCTGTGTAAGCTCAGGAGTGCAGCTGTAAATACTCCGGCGAGTTGCGTAGCAGATGTATGATACTGTGAGGTGAAATTACAAAGCATTATTTCTCATTAAATGAAAGAGGTCACTCTTAGTCTAACGTTTAAATTTTCTAAATTCAGTCTTCCAGAAGATGATTGTTTATATTTAAAATGTCCTAAAATGTCCTCAAACTGCTGAAGTGTGTTGGAAGTTGAGACGACAGCTTTTTTAATTCAGTTGTTTGTTGCCTTGGCACAGGAGTTTCTATATATTTAGTGAGTGTCCCTGAATTCCAAGAAGATCTTTAAAATGGCAAGCAGTTACGTTTGAAGTTTGGATCTCATGATGTCAATATAGATATGTAGTAAAATATTCCAGGGTGTGGTGATACTTAATCATTAGTGATTGAGACTTGGGGCATTTCCTGAATATTAATGCTGGCTATGAATGTTGCTTGCCTATGGTGAAATTATCACCCAGATACTTCTTCTCTCCCCTCTCTTTTTTTATTGATTGCTAATGCAGAAGGGATAAATGCAGAGCTAGGTCAGACAAATATTCGAAATACTCTGTGAGGCACAGTGCTCAGGACAGAACACTTGTACTACCTTTGTACCTTGTGGATTTCATAATTATCATGTTGCGTGAAAATGGTTATTTTATTTTTTTTTTTCCCTCTAGTGACTTAATCTGTAGTTACACAGCTCAGGCTGTAAGTTGTCAACCAGGATTCCTTCCCTCAGAATCACTTGGTAGAGTCCAGCATTGTCACAAGCTTCTGGTCTTGATGAAGCTGATGTAGAATTTTCTCTAATTGTGTAAGTGTAACTGCCACTAAGGGTAAACTGATACGATGCCACACCTTGGATGTACTTTAGTACTTAATCTGCCCCTTAGGAAAGGATTGACTAGCTCATGTCAGTGCAGTGCTTTATAAAAAACTTACTCATAAAAATGTTTATAGCTAGGTTTACATGATTAATGTTTTTAGAGAAATGTAACCTTTTGCTGCCAACACCAACTGTTAATAACCTACTAAAATGTGTAACTTAAACATTTCATAAATGTGTTTGGAACACACAGCATGTGCCGTTGGTTATGTTGTGTGCTATAGGTCTAAACTCCTGAAAGGTCCCTCTTAATTCCTGAACAAAAGTACAGGAGGAGGTGCCAGCGAATATCATTATCCTGTAGGTACACTGGTGTTACCTGATTTCCAGGTAGTAAATTCATAGGGCATTCCTGCATATTGTTTGCATGTGTTGAAAATACTCTCTTGTATCTGGTGGGAATAAACTTGGTTTATCTTTCTGTGAAACTTTCCACAGAGAAAGAGGTTTTCCAATCCTGTATGTTAAACATTTGGAAGGAAAGCCTCGTCCCTCTTGTAAGTCAGTGATTGCTACAGCAGGGTCCATTCTCCCCTTTTTCCTCCCAGTAGCTGGGAAGTATCTTCTTACCCCGTGGCTGAGAAGCAGCTTCTCTTACTTAAATGAAGAAGTGTTTCATGTAGTCAGTTTTATGTATCTCATAAATAATATATTTTAGAATGTTGTAGATACTGATGATTCACCAAATTCCTTTAATCAAATCTGTGGTACTAAGCACACATTTTCTGTAACAGTGGCATCTGGTCTGCTGAAATTTCTAGGAAGAGAATTTCTAAGAATCAGTTCAACACTAGTTTAGACCACTGGTTTGTGTAGTCCAGTATTATGTGTCAGAAATGGCACTTGGGGAGGATTAGGGAAAAAGTGTAAGAGAGATTCACTGTGATTCCTCTTCAAGTTCTGCCACTGCCACTTCAGGAACTCCAGGAAGCAAAATTCATAACAAGTTGTGAAGTTAAGTCACATTCAGTATGTTTGTCTGTTTCTTTAAAAAGACTAGTACTTGAATAATCTAAAAAAATCCTCATTTTCCTTTTGAAGTTTCAAGTTTTCCTTCGTTTCAAATAGAGTGCAAATCCAGTGAAACAGTTGTGTTGCCTGGTTTAATACCTCTGCATTAGCTGGGTGCCACTGAGGTCAATTAGATTCTGGTAGAACCAAGGTATCTCCAGCTTCTCAGAGCTTTTGCTGGGGTTTTGTTGAACCCATGGTAGCAGCTGATTGGATCAATAATTGTGCCCAAGCAATACTGTTTAAGTAATTTGCAGTGTTACACATACTCTCTTGAGATTATTTTCTTCTCCTGTGTATAAATTTCTCATTCAAACAATATTATTAATATTTAAAGGACCATATGTTGTGAAAGTAATTGGACAGTTATGATGATTTGCTGTATATTCTAACTGATGAGCTAAGTATCAGCAAGAAATTTTTCACATGAATTTTGGCCTAACATTCTCATTCATTACATACTGTCAGCATGAACTGTGTCTTTTACTTTTTTGTTATCATTTAGAAATGTCAGGTCAGGGCCAGGACATGATAATTGTGCCGTTGCCACAGTTTGACTTAAATTACAACAATATAACTTCCCTTTTATCAGGGAAATGAAAATTAATGTGCTTATTCAGGTATAATTATTTCCAATTTTAAGCTCAGTAAAAGGTCATTCTTCTTACAGGTTGAGTTCAAATATATGTAGATGTTAAATACAGTGAAGTGAAAGTTTCTTCACATTGTGGCTTCCAGACTTCTTAATAAGAGCTGTTTGGAATTTTTCCAGTTAATTTATGTTGCATTAGGGAAGGCTCTAGTTTGGATCCAGAGTTTGTCCAAAACATCCATGAACCATTCTGGTTCTAAATGGTTCCTTCCTGGTTAAATAAACTCCCTTGGTACTAATGGTGGGGTTCCCTGGAAGTCCAGAATCATGGTCAAGTGTGGCCTGAAATTGTTTTCCCTTACCATGCATTTTAAGTGGGTGTGCATAATGGGAAATACAATATCTAGGTAAGGGAACCGTGCATTGTGTTCTCAGATTCATTTCTACAGCTCCTCTGTATCGAAGGAAGACCAAAACAAAATTATTTCAGAAGTAGCAGTACGGAAACTTGAGTTTCTCTCAATAAATTGACTCCAGCTTTTCTGTAAATAGAGCTCTAGATGTCTAAAAAAAGAAAAATAGGTATTTTTGATGTCTTTTAGTTGACAGTGTCTCCTAAACAGCAGGAACATCAGGTAGATGCTGTTGCCTGAAACAATATTCCCTGACACTAGCTGAAGAATTTTGCTAATGGGTTTAATGTGGTGCTGACAGTGTCGGTGCTTGGAAGGAAGTAGGGGTATTTTTGTTGTTGCCTGGTAATATTTGGTGTTTACTTACAAATACTTTTCTAATATCATCTTCACTTCTGGTAGTGCAAAACTTCTAATAGCTGGAAAAGAAATTAAAATATCTTGTATCATATGAAATATAATTATAGAAATCAGTGTTGATACTTAAAGGCAGCTATTCCCTGATAATTCTTGCTCTCTGGGCCACCAGAGGTAACTAATACAAAAATACCTGAGTTTGGGCTTGTTACCAGTGTGGTGCAGCCTTTGAGACTGATAGTTTTGGTGTCAAGTTGCTTTTGGAGAATTTACTTATAGATTTGATTCTTTGTGCTTTTGCCTTATGCTTCCTTTTTCCAGTGTTGGCTTTGAAATTCAGCATGGTTCATCTCTTTTGCATGGCAGGTTGGTTATAAACAACTTCTGTGTTACTTCTTGGACTGTTAAGAGAGTAACTTTGCTTGTCTAAGTGTGTCAGGGTATTTGTGTGTAAATACACTGGAACTTTACTGAGCGTATGAGGAAAGTATGCTAACAGCTACAATTTTCATTTAGCTTTGCCGAGTTTAAAGTTTAATTTGGCTGTACTTAGAGACTGCCCTTCTTAAGATCATAATTTATTCAAGTGATTTTTCACCCCTGTTACTTTGGAAGACTAAAACGGAGAAAACTTTTTCAGAACATGAAACTGGCCAAAACCACTGGCAATAGCACAAGTAAGGTGCAATGGAAAACTTCTCCTCCTGTAGTTTTACAGTTTCAGGAGACATAAGTGTTGTTTGTAACAACAGGGGATTTGAAAATATTAGAAAACAGATTTTAAAACTTACAGGAGAGTCTGTGCTTCCTTGACTTCTTTGTCTAAAACAATAATCACAGAAGTTTCCCGTGAGCTGTGTAGGAAATGTGAATACTTTGGTTGTTCACTTAACAGATATAAACTATACCTTTTTCTTTTACGTTGAGGGCAGCCTTAACTTGATCTGAATGACCTTTGCTGTAACCAAGCCAGTGTTACTGTACCTCAGAGCTTTAGGGTTGGAACATGCTAATCTAGAGGGGAAAGTTTTGTGTGTCCCTTCCAGTGATGTTCCAGGAGGTGTTAGAACAGCTTTGGTGTCTGCAGAGGGCTCAGTGGCACCAGTGACAGGAGGAGACCTTTCGTAAGAAAAAGCAGGTGTTGGTTTAGACCGACAAGCTTTTTGCTCTCCTGAAATCTTTTTTTAGAAGGATGCTAAGACTTGTGCAAGATGTTCCCTGCTGGATTCCCTGTGGTGAGTCTTGTTTGGTGCTCACAGCAGTGTTGCTTTGTCGTAGCTGGTCTGAGCACTCCAGCTATGGGGGACATTCAGTCCCTGTCTGGTGCCACCTTGAAATTTGGCATGGTCTTGTCTCAGTAAAAATTTAGTAGTAAAATCAGTGGTATGGGGAGATGCAAAATAAATAGCAATGCATTCAGGTTACTTGAGACTGAATGCAAAAGTTCTGATTTTCTGATCCAAGTGCTCTTTCACTGAAACTAACTCACACTGAATTTTGCTTGTTTTAATTCTCGTCATCTCATGGCATAATATACTTGCTTCTTACTACACAGATACAAACCTTTATAAACATGAGGCTGGGTATTGATCTGTGGAGCTCCATGTGAGCGGGTAATCAGGGGTAACAGAGCTGAGTGGTTTATTTCTGGTGGATGTTGCTGGGTTTGCTCTGTTGAGGATTACTTGCTCACTGACACGTGTGCCAGAGGTAAGGGAAGATCAATTAACAGTGATTGGGACTCTGGAAAAAAATATTTTAAAACCACCCTGAATAGAGAAGAAACTGCTTTTAATTCCAGTTTGGAGCAGAATTGAAATGTGTCTGTGTTCGAATGTAGAGTAACAGCTCTGGTTAACCAGTGGATTGCTGGAAGCTGTGAGGACACACTGAAGCTCACAAGATTTTGTTTTAAAGATGGCACAACGTGGCAAAAGTACTGAACATATTAATGTGAAATATAGACAGCCTTAGCTGAGTGTTGTGTATGATGCTGAGGATTTCACTCAGAGCCAAGTACAGCCATGTGGTTTTTTTTGTTTGCTTTGCTTTTGCCTGATATGCTGCTTTAGCCTCCTGAACATCTTTTTGGAGAAAAGCTTTCTTCTGTCATAGTTACTCTGAATTGCCTTTTGCAGACACAGTCAGTTTGCCTCCTTTCCCCTATCAACAAGGATTCCAAGCTTGTGCTCACACAGTACTGCTGTGATAGATGTGCACAAGTGAAGTAGAAATACTAGAAGTCAAGGATAAACTCATTTGTTGTACAAAAATAACTGCAAAACACTCTGTTGTGATAACTTACAAAGCTTTTCAAGTTAGAAATTGTCAAAATTATTACTAAAACTGTGAACAGTAGCAGCACTGCAAAATTTGTTTCTCGATGCACTGTTTTAATCAACTGACAATTCTGGCAAAAAGTGGAAACTCTGCAGTAATATAGTTTCAAAGCTTTTTTTTTTTCTTTTTAGTTGTGTTTAATGGAATTTTTAAGTTCCCTGATAGTGTACTTCATTTGCTATAAAATCCATAAAATAAGCAGTAGTATTTAATTCCCTTGCTGCAGATATCTCAGAGTGCATAGTCCACACAGAAGATATTTGGTTTTGTGTTCTTTCTGCTGCTTGTTTACCAACAAGTAAAAAAACCCAACCAATCAAACAAAAGACCAAGAAGAAAATATCTGTAAGGGACTTTTCAAATTGTTCCATTCTGCCCTTTTTTAGAAAATTATTTTATGAAACTTGGTCACATGTTGTGGAGCCATATTCAGATAAAACAAGATCAGGAATTTTCTAGTGCGTGGTTTAGAGATCGAGTAAGTCACCACTGATTTACAGAGGCTCTCCTAGCTAGAAATTGCAGAGCGGGTGTGGGGTTTTGTTTCTTTTTCACATCCTTAATACTGTCTGTATAAAATACTTTAAAGAAATCCTGTTTTTACTTAAAGGTATGTATTTGCAACACCTTATATCTGTACAAAAGGCACGTGCACAGCTTTGAATATCCAAAATAAAAGAGAGGAGTTACTGCACTGTTAAGCCTGTTGCAGTTGGACATGTATAACACAGGTAAGAAAGGCTGTAGTACTGATGTTTGCAAACTGCAACCAGTAGCATGTTATTTAAGAGTGTAGCTAGTAGCTAAATTTTTGGTGTGCTTAACTGATTCCCCTGTTTCAAAGCCAAGTGTGATGGGCAGAGGTGACTCCTGTAACACAGAGCTGTCAGAGAAAAACAAGGGCAAAGTAAAAATTTGTGGACCTCTTGTACATGAGAACCCTCATTGTATTTTATCCTCAAAGACTGTGGAAGAACTTACATCTCTTGAGTTTACATAAGCAGAGCTGGGTTCAGCTTACGGTAAATTTGGATTTCAAAGTGTTTATAACTTAATTGTTCAGTGGGAGAATGCTGTATTTTCTCTGTGTAGCATAGGCCATGCAGCATTCTTAAAGGTTCTGGGCGTTCTGGCCCCCATCCATCACAGTACTTAAACCATGAGTAGCCCTATTAAAGTTGATAGAATTACTGATGTGCTTAAAATTAAACATGTGCTTAAGTGCTTTGATGGATTGGAGCCAAAGTTGTCAGCACCTTGCTTTGTTGTGTGCTGTGTTACACCTGCCTCTCCATGCCCTGGCCTGGGTCTTCAAGGGACACATTCTCAGATTTGCTCATTCCAGTATTTAGCTACTCTGTGTCCTGAAATTGCAGTTTTTGTGCACAGCCATAGTAAATTCACACACAGTCTGGAACTATAAATAGACAGCTACAATTCTTGAAATCTCTCAGGCCTTGACTAATTTCACAAGATTTTTTTCTGGGTATTTCAGAGGAAACTTTATGCTAAGTCTTTACATGGAAACATGATGTCTGTAATGTTTTTCAGAAAACTATCTACTGAAATCTGTATTTTAATAAAGTGTGCAATAGAAGTCACCATTTAGGTGCGACAGCACATTCTTAAGAACTACTGTGAACTTGAACTTCCCTAGAGCTGGGATCAGTAGGGCCTGTTCTAGTTTCTGCTAATAATGCTGAGTCTTGTAAGCATTTAGGCAATTCTTTAAGACATACGAGCAAAGTTGCATACACCTGACATCTCTATCTTTGAAGGTAACTGTGGAAATCTTCCTTGATTCAGACTTTGTCCATGGTAAAAATTCTGGATTTAATGGCTGTGAAGAAAAGACTCGATTCAGTGAAAGTAGTTCAACACTGTCAGAAAGTGTGGTGAACAAAACATTTAATGTTAATATCTTTCTGAAGTCTTAACTTTCAGTGACAGCTGCATAGTTTAGTAAACATTTCCTTTGTTCCTGTCCAAATAGTTTCCCCTGTTTTTTGGGTACTGAATGTCTACATCCCCTGCCTTAACTGCTTTTCTATTCAGATTGTCATTCTGAACTTAGAAGCTACCAATACTAAATCCTACAGCATTTATAAAATGTTAAGGGTTTGGGTCATTGAGAGTTTAATGGAATTTTTTAGAAGTACCAGGGGGAAAATGGTGAAATACTTTAGGTAATTGCTTTTTATTTGAGTGAGGCAAAAAACTTTGCCTTTTGTCACTGCGAGAGGCAACCACCTTCCAGATTGTCTGCCTACCATATCACACACCAGAAGTGTTTCAGATGATAACAGAGATCATAACCACTAAAAAAAAAAAAAAAAATCAACTGTTTTCCACCTGTCTCATCAGTGTCTTCCCTACTGCATTGCATCCTGCTTTGGCTGGTCTGTGTTTACACTTACTTGGCATCCAGTGTTCCAGCCATTTTTATTTTAGGGCTTCTTTCCATTTAATACTGGCACTTAGCCAGCTGTGTACTTTTTCAGCTTTAAGCAGCACTGAGGTCATCAGCCATTATAGGAGCTATTCCTCTCATTCTTGTGCATGGGGACGTGATCGCCTTCTTTTCAAAAGCTTCATACCAAATCCTGGCTGAAGAAGTTACTGGAATGCAGGCATTTACAAAACAGTTTTAGAGCAAATGACACTTGTAGGACACTCATCAAATCGATGTTTCAAAGGTTAAACAAAAGTGCCTCGAAAGTGAGAACTGAGGTGAGAACAGGAACCCCCCATAACGCTGCTGTTACCTGCCTGTGTTTGAAAGCAAAGGATGGAGTGAACAGCACAGCAAACGGCCCAGATTTAACAGCAGGTGCTGTTGATCCATGTGTATGCACTGCCTGGGCACTATATACTCACACAATAGTGTTTTTTCTGGGCATGCAGAGATTGAGGAGAACCCAGGAGGCTGGTTCTGCTCTGAGGGATGGCTGTACAAGCAGACAGCCTGGAACAACAGAGGGGACATCCCGAGAGGTGTCTTGTGCTGCGTTTCGATGCTGCTGCACAGTTGGGCAGAAGTGTTTAAAAAATTGGATGGGCAATGGACACTTCCTTTATTCTGTGTTGATAATGGCTACAATCACAATACATAAATAAATAATTAAAAAGGTTTCTGTGCTTCCTGACAGCAGTTTGATTGTCTCAAAGCATTGAATTGTGCAAGGCAAGATGATTCAGCAATTTGACTTGAGTCCTTTGGTTCCTGCCGGTTCTGAGGTGTCCTTTCAGACCCGAAAGGAATCACAGTGTCCTCTGAAGACTCTACAGCCTTGTTAATTATTGTATCAAGTGTCTAGAGAGAATGCTAAACTTCTGAGGACACCTTTTACAGCAATATGCTTTAATTACCTGTACTAAGAGCAAGAAAATGACACTGGAGTGTTCCCCTCTGAATGCCTGGGGAGCCACAGGCCAGGTTTGCAATTTACAGAGGTGTTTAATTGCACAGCAGGAACTAAAGGGCCTTTGTCAAGCTCATACATCACAGAGCTCTTTGTGAACAATTCTATTTTCATCCCTTACCTAAACTATTGCTAGTTAATTAGTTGAGGTAAATGGAGCAGGATAAGCAGAATTATGCTTCTTAGTATTGTGTCTATGATGGTCTCTTTGTGCCACTAAAAGGTATAAAGGGACTGTAAACCAGTTAAACTGGTTTTATGTGGGAATTTGCGGAGCTGAAGGGGAGCCTTGAAGTGGCTTAGAGCCAGAATAGCATCTTTGTGCCACATCCACCTGGGCAGGTGGTATGACCAGGGTGCCACGTGCCTGCTGCCAGAGTCCTGGAACTTCATCAGGAGCAAAGTCTGCCCACAACCAGTCTTTACATCAGAATATCCATAGAGGCAAAATAAAGTTACCCTTTAACCTTTGCACTTTGGGTGTCAAAGGGAGCAGAGATAAAATAAGCCTAAAAATGGAGTTTATTAGGTTTATATTCAGGGATGCCTTTTTTAGAATTTGATATAATTTCATTGTGGTACCGTTCCCAAAGATGAGAAACAAATCACACCCTAGCCCCTAACACTGCAGTGTAAATAATGATAAAAAATAACAAGATTTCTGCTTTCACAGAGCTGTGATGTGTTTTTTTTTAATCAACACTTCAGTAATTTGTGTTTCTTGACTTTTAACTCAGAGAATGGTTCTGTCATTCCATTAATAGAAGGTATCTCTTTGTGCTTATATTTCTTATGTTCATGTGTTTATGGCTGCATAGTAAGATATGCATGTAACTCATGGAGATAAATATTGCAATGTATTAGAACAAGCAGTGGTAAAACAACTGACAGTGCTTTTCACAGTCTTTAAAAGGGAACTTGTGGAAGCCCTTTTTGCATTGTCCACTCAATACATTGCATCACATATTGTGTGAGAAAGTGATTATGCTTCAGGGGGTAATTGAACTAAGTTCTCCCAAATAATTTAGGTCACAATTAGATCTGTCCAACATAATCAATTTTTAACTGCATCTTTAATTCAAAGTGTATCAAACAAAATTATTCAGCCTGTTGGGTTTTTCTTTTTTCCAAAAGGTGTTACTTATTTACAGAGAAAGCAAATAGTTTATCCTCATAGCTGTCCTTTCTCTAATATTATTTCCTGTCACAGTAAATCATGTCTGGTAGCTGGATGGTACAATTTGCTGATAGCCAGAATCTCAGAGAAATAAGCCCAAGAATCTTCCAAGTGAAGTCGATGCTGGGGTGGGGGAAAGGTGGAAGGAAGAGCATAATGGTAGGGAGGAGAAACTGCTCTGCAGGACGGGTCTGGTGCTTCCAGGGAGATGCTCAGCACCTGTGTGGTCAGAGTTACCAGCACACACTGACTGTAAAGTGCTTTAGGGTGCGTTATGTCAGCTTCCTGTGCCTTGGGTACCATTTCATTTTATCAGGTGCTGACCAAGAGCAAAGTATTAACGTGGTTAGAAAATCTCTTTCAGCTTCACTGCAAGTGAGGACCCAAGTAAATCCTATTTCCTGTTATAAGCAGTACAGAGTTATTGCTGTGGAGCTGCTCTGAGGCAGCTCCTGCCCCATGGCACTGCAAGGGTTTGTCTTTTCTGAGCTTGAACAGTACAAACCAGAAAAATCTCTTTGAAACTGGCAGAATTACTGAGGTATCTCAGCAGTGTGATACAAATGGTGTTGAGTTTGCAGAAGATATGTAGTGGGTTTTGCTATTGCATTTTAGTAGTTTTGTCTGTAAAATTGGTACTTTGTCATAGGTCTAAGATGAATTATTTCAGCTTCACTCTGAATACCCTAGGCAACTATTTTCCCCCATTTTCAAGTGCCTCTAACTTGGCCTCTGCCCTATTTGCCGTTCTAGCTGTTACATTTGGAGGTAATTGCCATGTTCTGTTAGAAATAACCCAGGCTAAACCAAATTTATCTTTTAGTTGAATTGTAAAGTACTGCAAGATTTTTGTAGTGTGGGGTTGGTAGCAAAACTTAATTGAATTTCCTTGCTCGTGGTCTTGTGTCTGAAAATCTTGACTGCACAGCTCTGGTTCTCTGAGGTGGATTGGCAGGTAGTGCTCTTAGCTTCCATAAGGTTCAGTAAATAAATTTTAATGCAGATTTTATGGAATATTTATTAAATCCATCAGCATGTTTCACTGCATCAAAGACACCGTATTTAGATGAATAGGCATGTTTAAATCCCACGTGTATATGAAGTACATGACTGCCTGTCAAAGAACTGAATTGTGTTTTAAAACAAAATTACCTATTAAGTTTTCATTGGCTGTCAGTCTGTAATTGATGGGCTTTTGAAGGTGAGCAGAAAGGGACAGCCCGTGGCTGCTTCCCTGGGCATTCATGTTTATTGGCAGTACCTGAAAGCAGGGAGATGCACCTGTGTGAAACACAACAATGTCATTTTCTACCATAAAAAGTCAGAGGCAAATGAATTGCTTTGTAAGATTTTGATTCTGGCTCTTCCACTTGCAAATTGACTCATTGACTGCAGAGCTTTGCCTGGGGAAGGGAAGCCTTGCCCTGCTGTAGTTGTTATGTCAGCAAGTTCAAGAGTCAGCGAAGTTTGACTGTTTCAGAAATAAAGGTAATTTATGCATTACACCAATCCCTGAAGGTGATAGAGGCTGGGCTGTTTACAGCCTTGTAAATGAGACAAAGGCTCTGTATTAACACTCTGTGACTAATATGGCTTATTAAAATAGTCTATATATTCTCCAGAACTGCAGAACTTTCCAAGGTTTCCTAACCTGTCAGCACTGACCAAAAAAATTCAAATTTCTTTGCTTTTAGGAATTAGATTAATGGCATAAAGGTATCGCATCATCCCTGTCCATCCATCTGTGGCCACCCCCAATTCTTTAACAAGTTTTGTTCTGACGGTTCCATTTCAGAACCCTTTTTTAAAATTATTTTCCTACCTGTGAGATGCTTAAGGGTTCAGGGTGAACTGAATCCTTATCCTCTGGAATGTTGTTTTTAAACTTTAAGTATTTTTTCCAAGTAATGGTTATTCATATTATCTGTAAAGTAAACAAGAAATGAACATTAAATTAGTTTGCTTTCTGATAATCTGTTTGTTAATGTGTTCTCAGACTTTATCAAATTTTATGCAAAGTAAAAATGTTGCTTTTTTAATAGTAAAGCTCAACCACAGGTGGAGAAGTTCTTTACTAAATTCTGATTAGGTTGGTTTTCAACGAATATTTGATTTTTCTGACCTTTGATGTCATTCTAATTTAATGTTACTTGAATTAAAATGTCATCTTTTTTTATAGTGCCTAAAATAGACTTTATTAGTTTTCCTGAAAGCTATGTGCAGCTTTGCTTTGGCCCATTTAAATATTGAAAACAGCAGGATTTGAGATTTTTCTTCTAATCCTCAACTAATAGAGTTTAATGCTTTGTTTGGCCTACCTTGCACAGCCTAAGCAAAAGTTTTAAACAAGATTAAAAAGATGACCTTATTAACCCATGGCATCTGAAGATACAGAACAGGCCTGCAGAGACATCAGTCATTCCTTAGCCAGGAGAGCATTGGTGCCATCCCCAAACTACTCAGGATGTTCCAGAGGAGAACATTTTGACAGCCCAGCTTTTTTTCTTTCGTAGTTTTGTGCCAACACCTGGGAATAAGAAATTAAAAGGGAAATAATCTGTTTCTAAGTTTAGAATAGTCAGTCTTTGTGGTTGTGGAAAATAAAAGTTTGAGTACTTCTGGAAATTTGAGGTGCAACCTGGCTGGGATTTATTTTAAAAAAAAGGGATGTTGCTTTTGTGTGCTGTACCTTGTTAGTCCCCGAATAAAATGAACGTCATCTTTTTGGGTATTTTTTTGTGAGAAGTTAGAGTTACTTGTAAGCTGCTGTTGGATGGGTGATTGATGAACATGCTGAGTCCCAGAAGAATAAAGTGTCTCATTGTCATGGAAAGTTTATGCCTAGTAAACATTACAAAACACAAAACGCTGTGATACATTCACTGCTGTGTAATAAGATTCCTTGTTTACTGGGTAGGCTATAGGGCCATGGCAACACCACCAGAAATAGGAACTATGAGTATCCTTGTTGTAAAGATGATGATGGTTATCGAGCAGTTTGTTAATTGCTGGAGGTTAACGTTGCTCCGTATTCATTATCACTTAGTAGTGAGAGGATCAGCCAAGAGGTGTAAATGTGGAAGTTTGACTGAAATCTTTAATTAAAATAATGAGATTTATAGAATGGCATGGAAGAGTCAGGTCAACGTGCACCTCACTGATGCTTTGAGACAGTTAATAGCAAGTGTTCCAGGGAGTAGAGCATAACAAGACTTTGCTCAAAAACAATGCTAACTTCCTAAACTTCTCTTTTTCTAATGATATTCCAAACCAAAGCAAAAAGAGTGATGATGCTGTAAAAATACTGGTATCTTGCTTGGCTTTCAGCATATCAGTTGCCCTTTTGATCTAAACAGCACAGAATCTGGATACATCTTCATTTGAAGTTCAAGATCCAGCTGAAATTTGGAGGCACAATAAAGCCAGACAAATTGCTTACACTGTCGTTGATAAACACTTCCTGCTTTCATACCATTATTTACATATTTTTAATAATTAAACATGATTTTTAAAAACTGAAAGCGGATGGTGGTTTTGCAACCATATGTGCGCTACTGAGGAAGAGAGTATTTGTGCACCCTACGTCTTGGTTGTGGAATGGAGAGTTTGTCAAGACCTGGGGCAATAGAAAGCATTGCAGTTAGGAAGGAAGAGGGTGAAAAGCCCTCAGTTTTTCCTCTCATATCCTGTCTTAATTTATTTTCCTTAATTTGGTGCTTTTGGCCTTTCTTGGCTCACTGCCTTGTTCTCATCAGTGGTGCCAAATCTCTAAAAGCAAAAAACTGGTAATCTTCAGGAATAAGGTGGTCTGTAGGTAGGTAAAGAAGTGTTGGAAAACATAGAATTTTCACCTGATTATTGATCATTCAGTTCTCTCTCTGCATCAAGCTTCACTGACCTTCCTTCCTATCCCTGCCCCAAACTCCTGAGGACACGTGGTCAGTGAGGAGCTGATGTTTCGGGATAATCACATTTGTATTTGTTGGAGTTGTGCTGCTGATTAAGACACGTTCCCTACACAGCAAAGCCTTCCTGAACGAGATGATCTGTGCTGCTGCTGTTTGCTTCCCCTCTGCAAGAGCAGCGCTTGCATTGCAGTCGTGCTGTCACAACCTGGGAAGGTACAACCAGATCCTCCACACCTCTGCCTAAAAGGCAGAATAACATGGGGCTGGCATGGTGCTGTTTTCCTTGACCCTGTCTTTTATAAAAACTGCCTTCATTTTTCATTTGGTAGCCAAAATTCCCACCACTCCTGGATGTCTGTCTGCCTTGTTATTGGAGTAGTATTTTTTTTTCCTGCTGTTCTTCTGCATTCTTGATTGGTGAATATGCTTTCAGTTTCATTTTGGTTTTTGACTGTGAGTAATTATAGAAAGGCAAAAGTGATAAAAAGCATTTGTAATATGCTTACTGAATTAACTCACTAAAATGAGGTTTTCAAGCTGGAGTCTGTAAGCTGAAAGTGTGAGTTACTATTTTTGAAAGGGTAAAAAAAGGAAATGCTCTTGGTACTTCATAATCTCTGGGACACTGCGCTGGAAAATGTTAGTTTTCAAAATGAAAAAAAATTTAAATGTTGATATAAATATTCCATAATCAAAGAGTTCTGGAAAAGCAGTTCAGTAAAGATTAAAAGGTCACTTAGACAGTTTAGCTGGCTTTTTTTAGTAATTACATGGCTAACTCTGTTTACCTCAAAGTAGTGATTTTACGCTGTGTACAGCAAGAAATTATTAATGTGAAAAATTTTATCATAGTGCTTTGCAATTAGGTTACAGTTTACAGGCTCAGTGCTAGCAATACTTCTAGGGTGCTAATTCCTGGTTATACCAAATGTTTGATCATGCATTTCATTTGCTTGCACTGTTCAGCATTGAAATTAACTGGTGTCAGATTTGACACAAAATGCAGTACAAAGGAGCAGAGGCAATGGTTTGCACTGTCCTGCTCCAACCTGTTGGGCTGGTTAATGTGACTGCAGTTAATCCCAAATGATAGTGCTCATTCCAAATGGTTTTCCAGCCTACTCCTCTGTTTGTAGTCAAGAGGTAATTTTGTATACTTGGTTAACCCTTTGCTGGTTATGTGTCACATCCAGACTATTTGAATGTCTTGTGTCAGGTTGAGTTCCCTGCTCTAGCTTGTTCTGCTAAGGCACCATTTTTGTGCTTTAATTTTTTGTGCTTTGAGGTTCCTTGGTCTCCTTTCATTTGTTTCTACTTTTAGTAACTCACCCTTTTTTCCTTTCTGTTTGTTTCCAGTGTATGCCTTCCTAAAGAACTTTCACGTATGTCTAGTATTCTGCAGAATGTCTTTGTCCCAGTCTGAGACTGTAATAAGTTTTTATTAAAGCATAATTAGACACTGATTTTTGGATGCAAGTAGATGTTACTGCTTAAAATAGATGCAAATAGATTTTACTGCTTAAATAGAAAAGTTATGAGATATTTAATTGAGCCTATCTACAAAAATTTTCAGTGACTGAAAGCACTTTAAAAAATGCAGTTTTGATAGAATATTTTTCAAGGTCATGTTCTGTTTTAAAAAGGTATTCTGCTTTTGTGGCTTACGAATTTAATGATGTATCTTTTTTATTACAGGGAGAAGAAAATGAAAATTCAGGATATTAAAAACAATATTAAAGAAGCTATAGAGGTAACTTATGAGCTATTGTTTTTAACTATTCCAAGTGGCTATTTAGACACTCTCTGCAATATTTTACTTGTGTTTCTTTGCAGACAATAGTGACAGCAATGGGCAATTTGGCACCTCCAGTGGAACTAGCCAATCCAGAGAACCAGTTTCGAATCGACTACATCTTAAATTTAGCAAACCAGATAGACTTCGATTTCCCTCCGGTGAGTAATTCACAGTGGCTGCAGCCATGCCTTTTTGAAAATGATTATATTTCCCTGCCCTGTAGTAAATATTTCCCCAGAGCAGCAAGCTGCTCTCTGGGAATTACTGCAGTAGGTACCTTTGGTGAGTGCCAGTTGAGTTTACAGCAGCACAGCCGGAATATTCCTGCTGATCCTTCAGAAACATGAAGACCCTTGTCTGCTTTTTGTGCTCTGGTGAATTAATCAGCCACAGAGTCAAGATGGACAGTGCTGAGTGTAAAGTTTGGATATTGCTGGGAATTGCCCTGCCCAAAATGAATGGAGATACACACAGCACTCTGTTGATGGTTAGCTGGCGTTTAATGATTTCTCTCTTCTGGAAGAACAGTGGAGTTTTCTTGCTGATTCAGACTCTGTGTCAGCCAGGCTTTCTGCAGAGGCTCCACTCACACATCCTTGCCCCAGCCCTCCCAGTCCTGGTTAATCATTCGAGGTGCCAGCAGTCCCAGAGTAAATGCAGAAAGGATAATTATTTGGTTGATGATACAACTTTGTGCCCACTCACGGTGATTAATTTCTCCTGTATCTCAACCAGACTTGTAGCAGAAGCCCATGAAAATACAGTTTGCAAACACTGAACACTTAAACACTGAGAAGATATTTTTGTCAATTGCCATGAAGTACTTTTTACTTGCAGTAATGCAGGAATGTTTCAAAACTTGTATTTCTCTCTCTGTGCACTGTTCCAGGGGGCTGAGGGAAGGAATTACGATGATGTGTCAAAAATCATAATCTATTTACACCAGAATTTTGTGTCCAGCAGTAGTCAGTCCCAGATGCTTGAAATGAAAGTGCAAGTGCAAATAATAGTAAGATGTTGGATAGTTTGCACTGCACCAAGGTTTTTGTAATTTTTGATTTGTAAACATTATTGAACAAGCTGTTCTGTGCAACCAGCGACAGTTACCTTTTCCTAATGTTGCCACTTCTAGGAATTTCTCTGCTTTGGTCAGTCTTTATCAAAAGAAAAATAACCAACCAAACAAACCTACATGCTTTTTGCACATGGCAGAAGTCAGGTGACATTAGCAATTAATTGGCAATACTGCACTGTAATCTTCCAATCAGATCATTTTCAATGTTCAACAGGCACAGACAGGTTGATAGAGGGGAGGTGTATGATTCTAGCACATAAAATGTGATAATTTTCATTTTGACTTAAAGCATCATAAATTCGAGATTTTGGGATTTTTAACTTCACACCTCTTTAATTTAGACATTTATCAGTGTTACTCACAGAAATACTTGATCCCTTCATGGATGATCTCTACTACTGGGGGCACAGAAAAGTGTATGCTTTGAAGATAGTTTTAGGAGAATATCTGAGAGAGAAGACAGTAGTTCCTTGCTCCACCCTCTGTGCTCCTGAACTGGCTGTGTGCCCACAGCTCTCCTAATGCCATTGTTTGTGCTAGTTCAGGTTGTGATCTGTAACAACGCTGCAACAAGTTCCTGTGACCTACCTTGCAGTGAAATACTGGATTTTCCTTTTCTCTTCTATGTCAGAGGTTTTTTTTCTTCGATTCAATTGGAGTGCAGTGATTTCTTCTAATTTTTCCCTTTTTTTAACTGAAAGCAAGGTGTAATTGTGTGACTTACAAGGTCCTTAAATAATTCCAAGTTCAGTGAAGAGTCTTTGAGGTGTTGAATGACACACAAGTTCAGGAATAACAGTGCTCCAATAAAACTAGTTTTTCTTCTCTGAGCAAAGGTATTGTCTTAAATTTTTAAGCCCTGAGTCTACAGAGGTTTAGGCGTGTACATAACTTTGACTAGTGGCTTACTTCATTGGCGTGATTAACTTATTTCATATGTAAATGTTTGTGGGGTTGAGGTTTTAAACTGGATATGCATTAGCCACAGATGTTGAAGGACTATTGTTGGCTCTCTCTGCCCTTGGTGATTATATAAGTTAATATATCTCTGATTTCTGAGTGTGTCTGAATGTAGGTTGTAGTCCTTTGGTACCTGGAAAACTGAACCTGCATTTTAACTGCATGATTCAAATGAAGTTAAGATCTGGAGTGTCCCTAGATGCCAACTCTCAGTGCATAGTGTCAGAAATCACAATCCTTGAGTACTGCTCAAGGTCATCATCTTGTGTGTATGAAGGAGTAGTTGAAATGAATTTTAAGGTAGAGGCCAAAATCTGTGTTTATAATTCCCTGTGGAACAGGTGGAGTTAGAGTGCCTGTTTCCTAACAGCAAGGTTCAGTGTAATGTGAAAGGCAGAAGAAAGTCAAGAAAAAGGTAGGATGCTAATACTGGGATCTGGCTTTAGATGTAAATTAGGATTAGAGCAACTTTTGTGTTCTGATATTCTAATTCTTTTCTTAGTCTGGGTCTCCATCTGTTTGCTTTGCAGTTTTTGACTTACAGGAAATGTGTGTCATTTGTGTGGACCATATTGTTTTGAATTAAAAAAACCTAAAAAACAACAGCTTGAGTTAAAAATAATGTTGGTACAGTGTAATGCTAGGTTAAACATCCCCTTTAAAGCTGAAAATTTAGTATGTTGGAGATTTATTAATTCAGCACAGTTGGTATTAAGAAATTAGATTTCTTGAATGCAAGTAGTAGCATATGGAGAGAGGAAAAACATAGTGCTGACTGAAAGGAATTCTGTCCACATAGTCATGCTGGTGTTTTAAAATATTGCAGTTTTTAGTAGATCAGATCTATAGTTGAGACTTCCAAATGGCATTTCCATCATTACTGTCTTTTGATGCATTTAGCTTAACACAACTCTGTGTGTGTTTTCAGTGTTAAAACTCAACCTCGTAAGTAGTTTCAATAATTCAAATTAGCTGTATATCTGTCTCAAATGTCAGGTGATGTTGGGTTAGCTGGGTTATAAAAGTGGTATTTTTATTCCTGTTCTGCATACCAGACAGTGGTTAGGATATTTTCTCCATCCCCAGGATCAACTAGAATAGTGGCCTTCTTCTCATCCCTTTCTTTTTGCTCTTACTTTTAGAAGTGGAAAGGAAATGTTCCTGTTCTATCAACATTTCACACTGTATGATCAACCAAATCGAACCAAGCTATGAAATGAAACCTATTTACTTTGGGTAGCAGTCCAATTATAATTCTCTGGTTTTAATGAAATATTCAAAATAGCTGGGCAGGATTTACAGCTGCCTATTTTTAATTGATCTGGACTCAGCTGAGGAAGCTGTCTCTTGAAAATACCATACTAAATTCAGAAAAATGGTATTCAGAAAGTAGTAGAATCAGAGTATTAGCTATTGAAGGGCAGAATACCAGAGGAATGACTCCAGCCTATGGCTTTCTAGGTTGAGGATGTTTAGAAGAGATGCTGATGTTGTCTGCCGGTCTCTTGGTTCCAGTTTAAGTTTTATTACACTGCTGCATTGTAGTTATTTTGAATCTCCCACTACCACTGCTGCTGAATGGTTTTATTATGGTTTCTGAGTGGTGTCCTTGAGCTTTACCACACTCTGGCTTCAGCCTCAAAGGCAGCTCAGCATCCCCTGTGCCCACAGCCAACCCTTCCCTCCGCTCCACACCGGGATGTGCCACCCGCACTGGGCCAAAAAAACCTCCACTGGGTCCCCGGTGTAAATCAGACCATTGAACCACCCCAGGTTAAAAATAACCCTAGTAACCCTTACTCCTTCTCTCTTCTATTTTGGGGAGATTATTTTTAACAGGGATCAGTTTTGAGGGCTGATTTACAACCTGGCCTGTGGGCAGTGTGGGTACAAAGGAGGTGGTGCACAGTGTGATCCCTTAACCTGCAGCAGGGTCAGAACGGGGCTTTGGAGTCCCTAAAATGGTTTTGACACCAAAATCTTCAAGAAGGTAACAAGATAATAGAGTCTCAGTAAGAAAAGATGTGAGCTGGGATCTCTTTGCTGCCAGAAGTGTTCCTTAATTATGTAGGCAACAGAACAAAATTATGTGTCCCTGTAGATAACCACCCTGATGGGTATAGTGATAGATATATTATTATTCCTGTCTAAATACATCATGGGAGAAGAAGAGAGCTGTTCTGGTTTGACAGCATCACTAGCTTTATAAAGTAATGACAAACATATTCACTGCAGTGGGGGACATTTCCCATGGGAATATCTCAAATGTCACAAATTTTGGGGTGTGAAAGTGGGCAAAACTTTTCTTTGCTGAGGATATTCGTGGGAAGCTGGGAAAGGTGGGAGACAGTGCTCGGTTTCTTGGGTGTCTGGACAATATTGTGTGCAGTTTGAATACGTACTACAGAGAGAAGATTGAGGGCTCCAGCTTTTTCTTGTCCAGATTCTCTTTAAGATTTTGAGCAAGACACCTCAATGTCCTATTTCCCTTTTTTTAGTGCCCTCTATCTTGTTATGTGTAAAATAGTGATAAATACATATATATCTTCGAGAAGCATCTTGAGGTGCAGAATTAGTAGAAAATGTGGATATGTAAAGTATTTTTGCCTCGAGAATGTTAATACTCCGAGAAAGGAGTGGGAAGTCTTACAGACAGTATCACTGATGTGGTGCTAGATCCTCTGAAATACTCCTTACTTACTCTTTTTAAAATCTCTATTATCTTATCTACACAGAGCAGCTCCCTCTAAATGGGCTTCCAGATAATCCAATTGAGTTTACCTGATCGGACTTTAACAGGAATTTATGTAAAGCTGGTTTTCCTGTCCTTTAATAGCAGAAAAATTTCTTGAATACAGATTAATTAAAGAGTTATTTTGAAGCCTTCTTTTAGTAGAGGGTCTGTCAGGCAGGCAGCCACTTGATTTCATTTCTGTTTCTCAAAATTGAGACACATATAACTACTAATGATTTGCAAATGAATCTCCTGAAATCTCTGATTTTTGCCTACATGGATAAATGCCTGGTAGGAATATTTTACTCTTATGTGTGACTAGCAATATCTAGCAAATTTTGTTAGTGCAAATGTATTTATTGGAAATGATTTTTTTTAAATTTCAGCCCTTTAAATTCTGCAGTGCTTTCACTGAGGTGTTCACATAATTCTGTTGAAATCGCACAAGGAATTTCGCCCAGGACTTGAGACACTGGGGATTATATACATCTCTTTTCTGTAGTCCAGTTGCTTTTGTAGTACAAAACCCCCTCACCCTATATTTTGCTTTATTATTATAGATTTATTTGATTAGTATTTGAAGTAAAAGCTAATGCTTTATTCTGAATTTATATTTTTATCCAGTAAATTCCCACCATACCAGACCATATTTACAGGTTCAGAAGTTCACGTGACTTAAATTCTCTTGATACATCATCTTTGTTTTCCTCAGAGCAATCTTAAAGAACAAGAACAGGTTAATTCAATTTATGTTGAAATAGAAGAGCTGTCAGCTGAATTAAACAGGAAATAGGCATAATTTAATATAGAAATTCTTGAGCATTTTCTGGTTTTAATCACAGTAAGAGACTATCACAAAATATTGGTGTATGCATAGATGAAATAAAATTATACCTGTGAGCCTCCCTGGTATTACAGTGGATCCAGCCACAGCCCTGTTGTGTCCAGCTGACTGGTCAGGGTTTTCAACTGGTCTTTAGAGAGTACGTGACATTTCTTCAGTGTTCCAGTAAAATTTAAGATTTTTTTTTTTTTTTTAAGCTCCCAGGAAACAGGGTATCTTTTTACTCTTAAAAAGAAATCCCAGCAATTAAACAGAACTTTAAATTAATTTTTTGAAGTATATTTGAGCTTCATTTTTTCATGTAGACTTTATTGTGAGCCTGTGAATACTTCTATGAGTACAGATGCTGCTTCTTCAGAAAGGTTGTAAGAGGGTTAGTGAGATGTCCTTGGGAGGAATGAGGAGAACTGTTTTATCTTACACTCTTTTCTGTTGGTGGAAGTTTCTGGCAAAAAGAGGCTTTTTGTTTCCACTCTGAAAGGAGGCAGCAGAGTTAAGTGTGGTCCCAGGTGTTTGTTCTTGGCACTATGTGAGGTAGTAAGGTCATTTGATTTGACTGTTCAAGCTTACTATAAATTCATTAAACAAAAAGCAGCTAAATAATGTAGTATGAAAGACATTTTCCAAACCCTGATTTAAGGCTCAAAGGAAATTTCTCAGAGTTTTATTAAACTTTCCTTCTTACACTGAAGTCTCCAAAAATAGCTGATGGTTGAACTGCCTCTATCACCCCTCTGAAGTACCCTGGAAGAGAGCTGGAATGGGGTAGAAGACTTCTTTGTGCCTTTTATGCTATCAGGAAGTTTGATCCATTAATGAATTGCCTCTTTCTATGTATGATACACTTTGAAGAAGCAGAGGAACACTGATTATTTGGTTTAAATCGCAGAGGAATCTTGAGGAAATGGGGAGCAGGCTTGATGCTTTCACCCAAAGTGAGTTTTCCTCCCTAATAAACCTTGAGGAGCTGTGTTCTGGTATCAACAGATGAAGTTTCTGTGGTGATTAAACTTCTTGGGAAAGTAGAAATAAAAGAGAAATGGTTTGATATTATGTTAGTGAGGACTTCCAACCAAGGGCACATTGTAGCTTATGGGTAGGGATTTGTGTGTTGGCACATTTCTAAAATGCTGTGGTGTTTTGAAACTCTTAACAAAGGGGAATAATGTGAGTTCAAACCTGACAGAAATTTCTTACGTAGAATTCCCTTCCCATTGGCCAATCCTTGCAGCCACGTCCAGTTTAATTTACTAGAAGTTACCAGGCAGACGCACAGACTATTTCAGAATCATTCTTCTTTTCCAAGCATGCAAAGCTATTGATAATGAGCCTGAATCCTTGCTGAAAATATTTCTGACTCAGTTATGGGAAGTGCTGAGTGCACTGGCCTCTCCCAAAGAGTTTTGTATTCAGCTCTGGACACGTGCCAGTAACTGGAGAATATCTTCAACTATTCGTAGGTATGCGTTTCCTTTGTGATATCATCAGCGTATTTGCCCTAAAATAGCAAGCAATAATTAACACTTGTTCACACCATTAGGAATGCAGATGTTTCCCTATTCAAGTAAGTGGCTTATTAAACTGTCTGATTTGACAAATTTAATACATTCTGGTATCCCTGCCCAAGCTTGGGGAGAATGAAAAGTTGCCTTGAATTCCCTTCTCTGAGTGCCCTTAGAGTCAGTAGTGATCACTTGATTTCAGCTACGAGCAATGAGAAATAAATCAATTTGTTGGGTACTTTCCTATCCTGGAAGGAGAAAATCAGCTGGTGCAGTTTGTCTTGGAATGCTCTGTGCTGCCCTGCCATCCCGTGACCTTGCCTTGTTGCAATGCCTCGCTTGTGGAATGCAGCAGAACTGCCTGGCTCTCAGGAAAGGAAAGTTTGTGCTCCCCCCTGGCAGAGTAGGTCTGTGAAGGGGTTTGAAATCAATGGTCGGTGCTACTTTAAAAAACTGAACACGTTGGGGAGCAAATGTCCTCCAGGAGACAGTTTTACAGTTAGAAGCTGGTTTGACCTTTAATCCTCAGGTTTGTAAGTCGGTGACCTATTTAAAACTCTTATTATGAAATGTGCAGCTCCATGGGACAGTGAACTTTGCCCAGGAATTGAATCCCAGTTTTAACCACAACATTGTGTAATGGTTGTACACACCTTTTAGGAGGTAAGGTTTTTTTCAATGGCATTGACTTTTGATGGAATTAGTAAATAAACTGCTCTGCTGAAGGATCCACCCTATATTATATTTTACAAAGAAAAGGTAATGCAGCATGTCCATGCTAAGTTTCCTGTGAATATGGTGTCACAGTGGCAAGGACTGTGCCAATGTTTTTCCCTGCCAACATCCTAATGCCTATAAAACATTGCTTCATAAACATTTTTTTAACGTCTCTTGAGTATTTATATATCTGGAGGGAACAAAGCCTTGTAGACAGTATGTCCAGTTATATTCTTTCATTTTCTACTAATATTTTATCCTTTTAGAATTCTTCTCAAAAGCAGATCTTGGTTCCTTTATTTTTTCCCAGGCCTGGAGTTTGTCTCTTGAGGATTATTTTTTTTAACAACCAAAGCGGTCAACCCCCAAGTTCTTTAACACTTTCTGTAGTTTGACTTTAAGCAAAACTACTGTTTACTTGCTGCCATTTATTCAACTTGGTGAAATTTGAAATAGTAGGTTTTAAATTTGATTAGACTCTGCATTGTCCCGTTTCTAATCCAGACTTGTGTCAGCAAGATCTTTCTGGAACAAAGAACTGTTTTCCAAGCATCCCTTCTGCATTTCCACTGATGGGTTTTTTTCTCTAGAGCTTTGCAGAGATTCCTGTAAGTGAATTCAAGTGATTTACAAATGCTGCCTATTGACTCATTGGATTGGGAAGCTTTCAGCAGGTGGAGAAACTGTTGCCTCATAAATAAAACATTAATAATGAAAAATAATTTCACATAAATGCAGCTTTCTAACCATTGTGGCAAATAGGGTATTATGAGAGGTGAGGTTTCCTCAGCAGCAGCAAGTCGTGGTCTTTGATCCTTCAGTTATCTAAGCAAAACCAGAGAAGGTTTACCCAGACAGAGGATTTTCTCAGGGTTTTTTATAGTTTCCCAGAAGTGGAGCCTGTTCTTGGGGATTGTGCCCGGAATTCAAACTATGCCCCTGCCCAGCCTGAGCAGATTCAGTCAGGCCCTGTTTGTTCTCTTCAGATCTGTGTTACATTGACATTCCTTTCCCTGAGTGTTCTCCTCAAGGATTTCTCCCTCTTTAGGGTTCTGTTAACGCTTTGGGACGTGTGAAGTCTGCTCTGGTGGTGAATAAATGCTCCAATCCTGACATAAAGCTTAGGAGGAGTTCACTCCTCACCTTCCCTGGTGGTGCCATCCTGTCACCACTTCTGTTGACTTTTGTTGCTTTACACAGCTTCAGCTGTACTTTAAACAGGATCTTGGGTGTGTTTTGTTACACTGCAGCATTTTATTTCTTTTTTAATGGAAAATGACATAATTTGATTTTTTTTTTCAATTTTAAGTATGCAAAGGGCAAGAGTGGATAATATGATCCTGCACTGCAAATACTATGGATCGTTTGGAACCTAACATTCAAATCCTGTTTGTTGTGGAATGTCATCTCAAACCAAATTGTTATTTAGTATTATTTGTTTATTTTAGCTGTTTTGTTAGGAGTTCCATTTTCTAGTGCAAGAAAAACCTGTGTTGATGCTGCTGTAGTGTCTGTTATATTAGAATGTGCCAGCAAATGAATCAGTGTTGTGGAAACAAGAACCAGACATGTAAGGACTAGTTTTCTGGCTATTTCTTTTCAGGAAATTTTCCTGCTACTTTTGGTTAATTTGTTTCCTAACTCATTATTTTTAGAGCTCTCATACAAATTATACCTATTTAACTAAAAAAAACCCCAACCCTGTTACTGACTTGATTTTTCTAGTGGCCTCTGAAGCCCCTGTTTTACCTAAATACATAACAAATCTTGTGGTTTTACTTGCCTTCCCTGAGAGTAGCCCCAGGCTACATTCCATGACTCAAATGGGATGCTGAGGATTTCTTGTGTTATTCTTTTTCTTAAATATTATTTCAGAGCTGTGGTTAGTGTAGGTGTACTGGGGAGCAGGGAGAATCTGGGTTTTTGCAACCAGCTACTATGTCTTAATTCTAAAATCAGTCACTACAGTAAGGAGGCTTCTAATAAAGCAGGAGATGAACTCTGCAAGCCTGGTTCTGACTTTGCTTGGGTGAACAACCTTCCTGGTTCACAGCTGTGTAAGGTGGCTCAGCATTAGTCCCAACGTGTGTAAAGATGTGTTTGATGTGGCCTAAAGACAAAAAGGTTGTGTATGACCATCACAAGTCATGTAGTTCACTTTTTAAAACACAATTAATACAAACAACAAAAAAGGACTAAAAGTAACAGCAAAAACCCATCCCAAAGAAACCCCACTGTGTCTTAGTAGAATAACCTATTACTCTTCAGTTGCTGTAGATCCTGATTTTGAAATCCCAATAAAAAGTTCAAAGAATGTGGAATTAAATTCTTTTTCCATCCCACTTGGACAGTCAACAACCATACTGAGAAGATTGCCTAAGTATTGCTGGTTATAGTTCAGATTAGCAGGACAGGCATAAAGGCAGTTTTAAGTATTTTATTGCTAATTTGGCCTAACAAGGCACAAACACTGATCTTTATCCCATTACTGTAATTGACATATTTTCTTAGAAGTGAAAACTGCCCTTAGAACACAGGGAGGACTCTTCTAAACAATATGTAACTGTTCTGGTAAACTAAACCCTGGGCTTGCTATATCAATGTGTTTATGCTAGGGCCGGGAACTGGTTTTATTTTTCATCCCATTTTAAGATCTGATTGCAGAAACTACTCCAAATGTAAGGCATTATGGAGTTTAAAAGGTCTTTGAAATAATTGCTTTATATCAGCTCTCTGCCAAAGTGTCATAGTTGTAGTGAGAAACAGTAATGAGGAAGAATTTTTGTGGCAGAATTTTACTGTGCTGTGCCTTTTGTTATTAAAGCACTGCCTTTTTTCACTTTGTATCTACAGTTGTAGGTGATGAAGAATGTTTTACTGCATTTTTTGTAAACTTAGCTCTGCCTAGTTATTTGTCCATTTGAATCAGCTGCTGTTTCAGGAAAAAAAAAACCTTGTAAAATTGCCGATTCCATTTTTCTGATTCCCAGCTTTGTAGTAATAAGTTGAGTGAGCTGTATGATGTTCTGTATTGGACAGTTTTTACTTCTAAAAATAAATATAGAAACATTCCCCAAAAGGGGTTTGGTTCAAATATAGTGAGATTGCAGATAATTCCTTCTCTCTTCTTTACTTTTATCTTCCTTCTCCTTTTTGCTTTGGAAAGATACTTTCCTCACTGTGCTCTGATACAGTCGAAGGTGACTGATAGTCCTCCAACTGCCAAGAAATTGGAAATCTTCAAAATTTAAGTATCCAGTGAAGATAATTCCAGCAGTGGGAGACAGAAAACTGAGGACTGAAATTAAGATGTTGGTTCATCTTTTATTTTCCTTAATAGCAAAAGCAAATGGTTGTGCAATCTGCAAATACTAAAAATCAAATAAAATCTTCTTACCTACTTTTGAAGGAAATTTAACTGGTCTTTTTGTTCATGAACAGTTCATAAAAGCCAGGAACAAACTGAAATCTAATACCATACATAAACGTCATAATCTCTTTAAAAGAAATCAGAACAAAATTTAGATGTGTATTTTGTGTTTACTCTCATTTTTGTGTATGTGCAGCTAGTGAATGCTTAATAGCAATAAAAGGATAATGAAATTTGCATCTGATGGGCTGCTTCCCTTGTTGGTATTCACAATTGTGTGATCACACAATCACACACGCATCTCATACCTGCCAAGAAGAGGGTGCTCTGAAAATCAGCATCACTAAATTTACTTAAGATGCCTTTATGCATCTTTAGGATGCAATTTAAAGGATTTACTGTTCTGTTACAGTTCAGGTGTTAGTTAACATTCTGGTAGGAGCATGAATTTTTTAAAAAACTGTTTTCAAAGTGAAATTTGCAATGTGTCCCCTTTCTTTGTACTACACTGATAGTAAAGGAATGTGAGAGACTGATATCCTAAGAGATGGAAGAACCTTGAAGCGGTACCATGGCTATTCAAAAATAACACATTCTTCTTCTTCTTTAAACTAATTCTGCTGAAAAAAAAAGGGGTGGGGAGAGATAGAATATATACAGCAAGTATTTGAAAGGTCTTGTGCTGGTCTGGATTAAAAAAAAATACTTGCTACTTAAAATCAGAAAGCTCTGAGAGATAGCCAAGGAGCACCCATGGTTGTTGATAAGAGGAATGCCCACAGTGGTGTCTGTATGTATTTTAGTCACCAGGCTGCTGCTGTTCTTTTTCAGCCTATTCAGAGTTCTTAGACTGATGGCCAGAAGTTCAATCCATGTTGCACATGCTGTTGGAGCCAAAGTGCATCTTTCATATGCCAAATGAAAGGGCTTTTGGTTGTGTTGTTAACTTGTGTTGCAGGTTCAACAAAACTGAAGCATTGCATTTTTGGCTGTCTGCTTTCATATCTGGGATTGCAGTTTTTAAGGCTGAGACAAAACATGATCTAGCCTTGTATCACTGTCTTTCTTCTGTAGTTCAATGTCTTTTTACACTGTAAAAGAATAAATTTATGAAAGTGGTACAGAGTTAAGTAAGATACGGATGTCTGTATAGTCCCTGAAGATCCTCACTAACTTGCAGAGTCATGTAAAGCTTAATTATCATTATCATTCATGTAGGAATTATAGAGAAGTAGTGTTTCACTGAAGAAAAAAAAATCATGACAGCCACAAAAATGTAAAATAGTGACACCATGAGTTAAAGAACAAATGTTACCAAATAGCACTGATTATTAAAAATGCCAACGAAATTGTCATTGATGGGATATTAACCCTTCTTACAGTAGGTGGTTGGATTCAATCAGGGATTGAGAAGCAGTTCTTTAAGTGTTACAGAATGTTTAAGTCAAACTTAGAAAGCCAACTGAACTTGTAGTGATGTTCTAAAGCATGGTTAAAGATCATTGTTAAATCTGCTCCATTTCCTGCTCATTGCAAAATGAAATGATATGATACTATTTGATGATTCTCCTCATCTCTAACCCGTTCCCTAACACTGTTTTCCCATTTCAGGAGTTTTATGAACACACAAAAACACTTTGGCAGGATGAAGGTGTGAAAGCCTGCTATGAGAGATCCAACGAGTACCAGCTGATTGACTGTGCACAGTAGTGAGTATTGCTCCATTCCATTGCACGGGGCTTTGTGACTGAGGGGAATGAACTGGTTTGATGTCCTGCTGCTTGCTTTCCCTTATCCCTGGAAAAGGAATTTGTGGTGCATAATGAATTCTTGGTAATCAGCTGTTCAGAGAGGTGGGACAAGCTGGTGTTGTATCTACACTGAAAACCTTGCAGGTGCTTTCAAAAGGTCTTTCCAAAGGCTGGCCCCTTAATGAGGGGACAGTTTTATTATCTCCAAGGCCAAATTTCTGCTTCTTCCACTTGGCCCCGTCCTTTCCAGATGCCAGCTTCAGGTGCTGCAGCAACTTTCAGTAAGTTGGAGAGAATGTGGGTGGGAAACAAACCTGTTTGTCACTTTGGTTTCTAGTGCAATTTATTTAGCTGGAAACAAAGAGATGGGAGCAACAATCATGGGAAGCAGCCTGTGATCAGTCACCGGAGTTCTGCTTGTGTGCCTTCATGCACATATCTGAGAAAGAGTCATTCTCTTCTGGTATTTATACTGCTGGGGTAATTAGTATTGTCTTGAGAGTCTGCTGCATGTTTGCAGTTACTTATCACATCCAGCAGTATACTGTGGTTCAGGATTTTTTATGGCAAGGTGCTCAAGTTAATTGTGACCATTCCCGGTACTTTCGCTGTGCATACTCAAGAATTGCAGGACTTAAATTTGAAATATTAATGCTTAAAACTGTTCCTTGTTAGTTTCTCTCTACTTCTTTTGGAGAAACTGAAATAAGGTTTAAGGTCAAGAAAATGAAGGTTTCTTGTTTCACACGATTATGGCAACTGCAGTTTGTCTAACACTGCATCTCTTAAAGAACATCTGATGAAATAAAATCTGTAAGGTTCTTCTTTTGTTTGTTTGTTTAGGTAGACTTAAAGGTAAATCAACAATTAGCTCTGTTTGAAAAGAGACAAGAGAGATAATTTTACTATGCCTTGCACAGCTCCAGGTCTGTAGGAGCCTCTTTGAAGTTTTGCCATTGTTTCCAGAGTGAATTTGTTTGATGTGTAACGATGTCTTTTGCATTAGGTGACTAATGTTTGATCATTTGGCATGAAGCTTTTTGCAAGTTCAGTTGCTACAAAATAAAAAAGTACTAAGATTTTCATTTTCAGACAAGCATCCAGTAAATTTTGTGTTTCTAGTGTAAAGTTGATAGAAATGAGGAGGAGCTGGGTTTGTTTCTGGTTAGTGTTTGTTAATAGTCAGCTTCTATGCTGTGAAGAAGGAAGTATTGTTGAGCACTAAGAGGCTTTTGTGTTGCCCTTTTTCTGTCCTGAAAGCACAGAAGAAAGCTAAAATTCTTACCATCCCTGGACACTGACTTTTCCGTGGATCAGCAGGGGAAGTTGCCCTCATGATGGCTTTACCGTCCTGCTCCATCTAGTGGAACACTTCATTCTACATCATGGGCTGTTGAGCCAAAAATAAACTTTGAACATTGCTGACAAATGAGATATTTTTCCCCTAAAGAAAATAAAATAAAAATTGCTGTTTCCTTCTAAAAATATTTCATAATTCTAATATTTATTCAATGTGATAGTAAAGTATAGTCTTGCAGCAGTAGCTTTCTAATTGTCAATTTTGGTAGTTTTTGTCCTTTCTGGCATTTTTGACCATGCAGTGGTGTTGTTTTTAATAACAGAATATGCACAGTAGGAGTTTTTTAATGGCAAAATGTTTGCTTGGAGTCTAATGTCACTTTGAAATGCTGAACTTGTTTTTATCAAATTAAATTTTCAAGGGACCTAACAAAAATTGCTTCTTGTAAAATCTGACTTGATTGAAGCCTTTAAATTAACCTGGTGAGCACACGCTAACAAAAATGTGGCAAAAGCAAAATATAAAATGTATCTGAGATTTATTAAGGGAGGGCTGTTTCAATATGAATGTGCAAGTCACTGCTGTTAGTGCTAATAGAAGTGAAAAGAGAATATTGAGCAATCTCTGTTGGGGTTGTCAATTTTTTCAGAGAGGTGTTTTGGGTTCTGAACACCTGTCCCCTTTTGAAGTCCCCATTTAAAACAAGAAAGGCATACTGGGAAATGGAAAAGTGGCTTTTCTCTTTCAAGATCAATCTGGCTTCCAAAAATCCTATCTTGTTTTTGAAAGTTGCATAAATTCTTAAATATTAATGGCTTCTTTCCTCAGTGAATTGCCTTAAAATTTTAAACAATGTTTCTTGTTCACAAAACTTTTTACAGTTGTTTGTAAAAAAATTTGATTTTTTTCAACTGTGATTTTTTGAAGGGTAAATTGCTTAGTGTAAAGTTTGTCTTGGTATGGGCTTATTTAACATTTTGAGTTTTTTAAAAACTCAGATTTTTTCACTGTTGTGACAAAGTTTTATGTAGGAAGCTTTGCAAGAACATTCTGCTGAACATTTAAAAATTAGTTTTGCCTGTCTTTTAGCAATTCTGCTTTCCATGGTTAAAAGCTGATTGTCCATGAAGACAGCTTAGCTGTAGTCCAGGAGAAGGGCTTTCCACGATTCAGGGCTGGAGAATTTGGAAAGAAAGATGTTGGGGAGATGGCAGCTTAAACTTCTGCAGAGTTTGTGCTGAGGAAAGACAGGAGTGTGCTGATGGGTCAGGAGCTCTCCTGAATGGACAGAGCGTGAGGGAAAAGCTTTCCCAAGAAAGTGGGAACAAACGAAATTCTCGATGTTTTATCTCCATAACTCCAGTGCAGGGATTTAGAGTCTGGAAGTGGTATTTTTCACCTATTCTGGAGCAGTAACTTCACATGTACAATGCTTCCTTCTGAATCTCTACAATTTTCAGTGTCTTCCCTTAAGAAGTGACATTAATACACGCTCTTACTGTTGCTCCACCGAGTCTCTGGTTGTGTTGGCTCAGAGAAGACTACTTTACCAAAAGCCACAGGTACCTGGCTTCCCATTTCACTGCAGTTGTGATCTTTGGAGGTGTGAAGCTGGGAGGCCTGGCCAGTAACCTCATCTGCTGGAGAGCCCTTCTGGTATCCTGCCCTGTATCCTCAAGCTCACTGTGGCTAAATGAAAAGTGTCACTTCGAAGGAACCCTGTTCATTTTGAAAGAGTAGCTGCCTCTGCTCGTCATGAGCTTTACTGTACTTCCTGCCAAGGCATATTTTACAGTCTTGAGACGCAGAGAAAGGAAAGAAGGTTTGTTTCCCTTTTCTTAACTGGCCTTACTAAGAAATCAGTTTCAATTCTGCTTTTAGAACAACACGGTCTGTGACATTGTCACCAGTCTGTATTTCAGCAGTGAGGAGGGAGCTTTATCTATGAGGAGACCAAATTTCATTGCTCTTGCAGGGGTGTACACAGAGTGTTCGTATGAAGCTGCCATGTGATCCTGCTCTTGGCTGATAATAAACAGAAGAACACAGAAGTGTCTAGAATACAGAAAATCCCAAACGGTGTTAAATTATTTACCATCCTTCATATGTCTTCTCTGAAGGCACAGGATTGCATTTTATTTAGAATATATTACTTATTATTAAAAATATAGGAGCCATTTCCACTGTGATGTGCCAAAACCTGTTTGTCAAATCTGTCTTTTGTCAAATACAAACCAGTGTGATCTCTTTGAAGCGTTGTTGTTTCCAGTACTTCTACCTCAGGTTTCATTTGAGCAGCTCTGGTTTTAAAGACTCGTAAATACCCAGCAGAGCAGTCAGAGTAAGCAGGATCTCTCCCCTAGGAATGTGCTGTTCGTGGCACAAGGACATGGATGGTGCCCACGCTGTCCTGGCAGGTCTCACCCAAAGCCTGTGGATGGCCTGAAGAAACTTGCTTTGATGTCAGGAGCCTTTGGGTTAACTATTCAGCAAATCAAAAGCAAAGCCTGGGTACTACATGAGCCTTCTAGTGCTTCTTCTAGAGTTGCTAATGCTAGGCTGTGCCCACAGACCCCTGAATTTTTGCTTTAGTTAGCCTTGGCCACTCATTTGACTCCGGCTTCATTTTACTCTGCGCTTTCCCTGCGAATCTCCTCGCTGGCGCTTCCTGGTTTTGGCTGGGGTGGAAAAGGAAATAATGTGAGAGACAGTGTTTGCAGCCCATTTCACACCCTGCGATGTCAGGAAGGGCTGGAAGTAGCACGAGGAGCCCATTCTCACGCTATTTCCTGCCACCAGCTCCTCTCCTGCGCTGCCATTTCGGGGAAGGAGAAGGCGCAGGGAGGAGGCTCTGGAGGTGCAGAGTCACGTTTCTGGAACTCCAGCACCAGCAGAGCCTGTCTCATACTTTGAAACTGTACTAAAAGTATTTGGCTACAGTCCAGAATTCTACAGACAAAGTTCTTCAGCCAAATTTCTTGATGGGTGGCCTATACCCATAATGTTAATTAACAGAGTTAAAAATAATTCAGTAAAGAGAAGAACAGATTCCTTGTTACTAGTGGTAAAAATGGCCAATTGTGTTGTTTGATAAAGAATATTATGCTTGCATCACCAAGTGATTTTAAACATACAGATAAATGACAAAATATGCGTAATCCCAAGGATTTCTGTTTCCAAAAGAGAAAATAAAGTAATCTTGAGCTTTTTTTAAAGCAAATGTCAGATGCATATTTTTGTAATTGCTTTCAAGTCTGTTTGGTTCAGTAGTGTCTGGACTACTTAGTCAACATACTTCTGATACCTGTTCAGGCTTCTGTTTTGTTTTTTGTGGTTCTGTTCTCTGCAAACCTACAAATGCAAATGCAGTGGAATTTTTTTTTTTTTTTTTGTGGGTGAAGGGAAAGTGTTGCAATGCAATACAGCAGGAGATGTAATATAAGCAAAAACCTTTGGTTAATTAAGCTCTCACTAATTTCTGCATTTTAATGGCAACAGGTTCCTCATTCCTTCCCACTGTGCTTTCTTTCCATCCTCAAAAGTTTTTGTTGTGGCATTAAGTTACAGTCTGAGCGAATATATAGTTATGTATGAAAAAACATATTTTGTTCACTGAGGCTTTTGGAGGAGGCTGTTGGTAGGTACAAGTTTGTAATAGAACGAGAATTAGTGAACAACACTGGCTCTGCACATTGTGCCTAAAGCTAAACTAACCTGGGGTTAGTAAACAGGGTTAGTTAGTAAACAGGTACAGAGTAGCCACCCTGAAAAGTATATGATCAACTTCTGATCAAGGAGATGTGTAGGGTTGACTTTTGTTGATTGATTGATTGTGAAGTTTTGAGACTTCACAAATAATTTTGCATGTAATTAAAATGACCAATATTTTTCAAACAAGTAATATAATGGTAAATAAGATATCATGTGTGTATTCACAGCCCTGACTCAATGTGCAATCCATTCTGAGCAATTCATCAGTGTTGTTATAGACAAAACAATTTATTTAAGAAATTAGTATGTTGCACTGTTCCATGAGATCATTAAATGCAGCTACTACCACAGCATTACTACACAATTATATTTTTCTTTCATGATTGTAAAGATTAAGAAAAATTCAAGAGCCTGGATCCATGCTAATAGAAACTCTCTTGAAGTAGATGATTCACTCCTCCTGTGAGTGAATTCATTAACAACAGGTTTCACAAGTCTCTCTGATTGCATGGATTCCGTGGTGTTCTGCTGAGCAGCCTTTCATCCTTCTAGTGATACCACACATTCCTGGAGTGAGGGGATCTCACCAGTGTAGTAAACACTGTGTTGGGCACTCGTGCAGAGCTGATGAACACACCCTTGGTGCATTTACTGAGGACAGGCCCAGTGTGTGATGGGGTTTGACACACGCAGAGTCAGACAATTGGCAAAGTTACGTAAATGCTGAAAGCTCAAGATTCTTGGGTTTGCCTTTGCTGTATGTGGATCTTACAATGATATTCCTTGGTTTTCTGTATTTTTAATCTAAATTTGCCACACAGAGAATATACCTTTTTATGGTAAGGAAAGTGCAACAAATCCACCCTAGAAATAACAGCTTACTGCAGGTGAAACTTCTGTAATCGCATTGCTTGAAACACATGTTTTGAGAAAACTGGAATGAGTAAAATAGTAGATGATTGTGTACACAGTAATCCTTCAATCCTCTGGTTTTTGTGAAGATGGGTAGTGGTCAGTCTGAATTGGGAATGAGTAAATATCATAAATGAATCGGTCAGAATGAATTAGGGTGAGAAGTCAGAGGAGGAATTGTGACTGTGAACTCTGTAAAGTTTGTCATGCACCTTGGGTGTACTAGCTTTCTGTATTTTTTTTTTTTAAGTTTTACCCATTAATATAAAAAATATGCTCAGTTCTACCATAAAATTCCCATAAGCTTATTCTAAAACAGAGCAAATCTTGAATTGTGAGTATTGGACTTAATGGTATAGCTGTCCTGGATTGCTGTACTGGTGAAACACTGTAGCTGTCAAGTAGTGAGGATCAATCCAAGCAACTCTTAAAACTCATATTAGTTCCTGAGAATGAATTTTCACTCACCCTTCCAGGCTCTTGCAAGGTCCCTTTGTGCAAACAGAGAAAGCCCCAGATAGGGGTAGTTTTGAGCTATGATTTGAACCAACAATTCAGTGTGAGACAGAAACAACCAGAATAAAAGACTTCCACACAGGCTGGAGCAGCCTTCTGTAGGAATCCCTCCTGCAGGAGGAAGATCTGCAGGCACAAAATACAGGGCAAGCTATAAATAAACACTTGAGGAAACGAGGAAGAGCGTGGCATTGGTTGCATCATTTTTGCACATTTTGTAAGGCTGGATTATTGTTCCTGGGTGGATTCTGTGGTAGGAGGGTTGGGAAGCTGATGTGGGATGCAGTGCTGGACTGGCTGGGGGGGTCTGGCAGGGGACTCCCAGGTCTGGCTGCTGCTGTGGAAGCCACAGAAAATGCTGCTGCAGGAGGAAAGGGCTGCAGGAATGATGTGCATCGCTGGTGCTCCGATAGCCACGATCCTGGAGCAGGTGTGACCAATATTTTTTAGGATTTTGCAGTTCACTTGCCTGGGTGGGTGAGTGGCTGCTGGAGCTTTTTGCCTGACCTTGGGAGCTGCTGTTTCTGCTGTTCCCCGTGAGCAGGCACAGCAGCTTCTGGTGCATGGGAGGTGGTTGGGTTTTACGAGAGCTCTCATGGCTCAGTTGCATTGCTGCAGAAAAGGAACATATCAAGATTACAGGATGACAATTAGGAGAATAGTTTCATCGAACTTAAAACCTAAAAAGATACTGTAAAACCTCATTAAAGACTTGCTTTAAAAAAGGAAGTAAAAGCAACAGTGTTCCCAAAGATAGAACGCAACAGAAAATTCCTGATACAAGGATGAAATGAGGCCAGTACATTTGCTGGTACAATGTGAAAGCGCCAGGTTCGATTCCCAATTATTCCCTGGGCTGAAACACTGCAGATGCATCACTGCCAGTCCCAGGGAGAGGGAGCACTGGATGCTGCTGACTTGCACGTTCTCCCCTTCATTTTCCTCTTCTGTGAACTCCACTGCTCAGTGATACGCCAAAGCCTTTCCTTCACTGGGGACTTCAATTTAAATTTCTTTTGTCTGGGTGCTTGCCTGCAATCACAGGTATTGCTGAAGTTACTGTTTTTTAGAGACCCCTGACAAAGATGTCTGGAGGACATTTGGTATAAATTTACCAGCAGGCTCAAGCGTTTATTGAGACCATGTGCTTGCATGCAGAGAACATGGTCATAAAATCTTGACTTCGGGAGGGGCAGGCTGAAAATTAAAAAATAGATTAAGCTCATATTAGGTGAAGTTCTCAAACTGAAGCTGAGCTTAAGTAACTTTTAGTACTTTTTATAGTATGTGACTAAGTTCTAAATAAACTGAAAGAAATTGCTGGCTAATTTTACATGTGATTAAGAGTAATTCTGGAGCAGGATGTCATTGATAGGCTTTGTGATTTCGAACTGATTACTCTGTAGTATATTATACATTGATTTTATAGCTGAAACGTGTTGAAATAAGTTGTAGTTAAATACAAATCTCTGTTAACTTTATTTGTATTGTAGTACACTAATTGAGTCTCTGAGAAGGATATGCACCAATAAAGCTAAATTCTAATGTGTTCATTATGGAAGTGAGGGGTTTCAGTGTCTGGATGGTAATTTACACTTGAAACTTGTTGGCTGCCCAGTAAATTTTCTGTGAGTGCCTTGGGTACTCTGCAAGGTTCCCCTACCCCCAGAGGGCTCATGTAAACTGCAGCCCGAGTAAAAGCTGGCAAAGGACTATTTTTAGGAAGCCTCCTGCAGCTGGGGGAGGGAAGGAGTCTTGGCTCCTGGGCAGCTAAAGGATCGTGGTGCTGGCAAGAGCCACATCCAGCCCAGGTCAGGCGCTCAGGTCTGCTGTGGGATCTTGGCTGAGAGATTGGTGTTTTTACAAAAAAAAAATCCTTCTGAAGCCTAAGTAGTTTCTTAAAATGAATGAAAATAGCAATAGACGTACAAAATCCCCACAATGTGTAAAATTGCCTTTTTTGTTTGTTCATTTATTGCCAATGTTGGTAATGCTTGCAGAGTTCTGAGGTCCGCACTGTCCACCACTTCTGCTGTTAAGGACATCTAAGAGGGACTTCAATTACTCATTTATAATGTTACAAAATCAGGAGCTCTGTGAAGAGACTGTGGAGCTTTGTATCTGGCAAGACAATTTTCTTACACAGTTTCATAAAGTGTGGCTGTTCTCGTATATTCTTTCATCAAACTGAATCTCAACAGTGAGCCTCCTGATTGTTTTTTTAATTTCTTTATTTTTCATTAGCTCTGCCTATCAATATGTGTGCCATGAAGAAGAACAGAGTTTGCAGTTAAGGTGTGCAGTCTCGTTTTCTTCCCTGGGTTGGAATGGCTTCTCGTTGTTTATTCTGGAGGACTCCCTGTTCACCTCTGTCCCATGGAGCTGAACTGCTTTAGGATACACACATTTTGTTAGCTGAGGCCAGGCTTGGGTGAAACATAATTTCCCCTTTTGTAAACTAGTGTTTTGATACAGCTCTTCTTCAAGAGGATTTTAAAAGCTCACATCTGCAAAAACCCTTGGGTGATTTTGGATAGTGTGAGGTTTTAAATGAAGTCATATGAATGAAGGATGATCAATCTTTCATGGTTTTAATGCCAAGAAGTACTGTAATGTCATCAAGAATCTTGATCAAGATCTTGTCATCAAGATTCTTGATCTTGAATCTCACAGTGAAGTGGTTTGGTGGAAGTGGTGAAAGGATGGGTTTAGAGATCTCCTGTTTTACCATGGTATATTCCCCAAATGGGCATTTGAGAGTCTAGGATCTTACCATGTCGTATTAAAATGCAGATATTAGTACATTATCTGTGTATTTTCAGTGCTAACTCTAGTTCTCTACCCCTGTTGTTCAAAGTTTGTTTCAAAAAGATGTGTGGTGTGTATGAAGTGTGGAATAGTCTTATGTGAGGTTACAACAGACTCATTAGTGCCACAGTGTGTTACCAAGGGAAACAGTAAGTAAAATGGCCAGTTTAAAAAACCTTTTTGGGGAAGAGCATGTCAGATTATCACTGGCTTTACTGTGATTAATGTGGCTGTTTCAGTAAATTTGAAAATACCGGAATTCCTCTGTGCTTTCTCAGAGCTCTTTGCTAGGTGGGATCCTTGGCCCTTCTCCATTGCTCCTGGAGCACTTCCCTATCCACCTCTCTCCCACGGAGCTGAACTGCTCTGTGATCCAAGCAGTGTGTTATCACTTAGGGTACTCACCAGCTCTCTCCAGACCCTCCCTGCTCCATTTCCCTTCCCTCCCCGCCATCTCCTCTCCCGGGCACGGTGTGAATTGTGCAGCTGTGTGGAGCTCAGGCAGGGAAAACAGCACGAGGCAGGACTGGACAGGTCAAAGCAGAACTGCTTTCATTAGACTAAAAAAAACCCAACCAAACCCCAAGCCTGGCCCTCAACCAACTTTTAGGATCAGAAAGGTGTTGAGCCATTTCCCAGTTTCAATCTGATTGGAGCTGAGCCTTGCAGACGCTTGGGAAGCCGGAGCTCCACTGCCGCTTAATTGCTTCTTGTTTTGAAGGATAATTAGGAACTTTACTTAAAAATAGTAACTTTAGTGTTCAGTCCATTAAATTTGTCACCAAGATAATTTCATTAGACTCCCAGCTGTTTTCTTATTGGAATTGTGAACTAAAAATAGGTGGGATTTCTGCTGTTGTGTGCAGAGGCTAGTACCTCCATTTCAGCTCTAACTTTCCCTAATGATGTGAAACGTGTTTGTTTCCCTCAGAGCTTTCTTCTGGGCTGTATTTAAGAAGGTCCTGCTAATTATGCCAAAATTGTGCACTGTGGTTTTCTGATAAAGTCACATGGCTGTGAAGAATATGAAACTGATTTCCCTCAAGACAAGTCTTACAAACGAAAGATTGATGCCGCACCCAGTGCGTTTTTCTTTTTCACCAGTCTGCAGGAGATGTTTGTAATAGTTGAACAAATACCTTTTAAAAACAAACAAACACTAATGAACACAGGTTTGTTACTATTATTATGAAGGGTGTGATTTACTCTCTCAGTTCAGTTCTCATGGGCAGTCCCTTTGTTGTGCATAATTGAAATCACAATGTAGATTGTGAGATAATGTGACAATTACCGTGTTTGTATTGTGTGAAACACGGTGTTTTTTTGAAACAAACCTTTGTAATTACCAGAATCTGTACAAGCACATGCTGCTTTTTTGCATACATGGTTTACAGGGTGAATCAGGTTATAATATCCATGTTTAAGCAATGGGGTTTTTTTAAGTTCTGAACTGTTTCACATTTATTCCTGACATCCACACCAAAAGACATCATAATGGATTAATGCTGGACATGCAGAAAGCTGAAACAGATTTTTCTCTTCAGTTGGATCTGTCTATGTAAATGTATGGCAGTTTCCCTGCATACTTATTTAGAAACCAGTAATCACAGGGTCACACAGAAGGAGTCTGGTTGGAAGGGACCACTGAGGCCATCTAGTCCCACCTCTCTGCTCAAGCAGGGTCCCCTGAAGCATCTTACTCAGGGTTGTGTCCAGACAGGTTTTTAAAAAGTTGCATTTTTTGACTGATGTTAGTCAATGATTTTTTTTTTTTTCCCCCTTGGGATACCTTTTGACTGTAACCACTCAATATCTGCAGTTTGTGTTGATAAAAATGAATGTAGGTAACAGGAGGAAGTTGTGCCACAGAGCAGTGTGGGGCGTGTGGGGTTTTTTTGAAGGCTTGATGTTTGGAGCCACAACCAAGAAAGTCAGTGACCCAAATGTAAATTCGTTTTTTTTCTTCCCCACTCTGTTGTCTTTAAGCAAAGAAACTGAAAATCATGTGTTAGTAAAACAGGTCTCTGCAATGGAAGTGAGCTCATTCAAAGGAGGAAAATTTTCTTCCTTAATTAAAATGAAGGATATGCTTATCTGCAGAAGCACTCCAGTGATGTTCCCTCAAAACCTGTATTTAGATGCAGTGTGTAATTCTGGCACGGTTTATTAGCATCTCAGATCTTTTTTAATTTTCTCATCTGCTTGTTGGCAGTCTGTTCCTTGGACTTCCTGTGCGTGTGCGTTCCTACAAAGCAGATAACTGCAGTTTTACAAGCTGGAGCTAAACGTGGGTGGGATGGCGTGAGGGAAAAGTGCTGTTTTGAAAGCTCTGCACCTGTCACTGGTTTTGAGCATCATCGTCCATGCAGGGCAGCCAGTGTGTGCAAGATGCTGCAAAAATCTCTTAGGCAGCAAAATGTAGAAGAAAAGCAGGAGTGGCTATATTTAGTAGTTGCATATTATTAACTTCTGCGTAATGTACCAGTTGCTGTGCTCAGACACCCCTTTTTTGTGGTGAATTAATAATTTGCTGCTGAGGACAGGAAGTGGAGTTAAAATGCTGTTGTGTGATAAAAGCTGTGTTTCACATATGGTTATGGTGGTTATAGACTGCGTATGTATAAATAAGCACCTGATACAGGGTAGGTAATGTAGGAACACACCTCCCTTTCACCAGAATCTTTGAGTGTTCTCTCCAGACTTTCTCCTGACCCATCTGATCTGAGTCTCTTCCACCTTGAAGCCTTTGCTGCTGTTCTTAGTGTAAACCATGATCCGGAAGCTCTAATTATAGTAATGCAGAACAAATGGAAATCCTGGAATTGTCTCCAGCACTCTCCAACTGCATAGTTGCCAGTTGCAGGTATCAGAGCAATAGGTGAGCCAGCCCAGGACTGTTCCCCTGGAGCTGTCTCATGCCTCTCCTTCCCAGCACAGCTTTGAATTTTGCATTTATTTCCAGATCTGTGGGCTGTGACTGATGGCCACTAAGTTTTAGGCACATATTTGAACCAAGACTACCATCTGAGGGGTGCTGTTCATCATTTAGTGCTTCTTTAGACATTATAAGAGGCTTGCTAGGTTTATGGTTTTTTGCAAAATAACAGACTTGGATATTGGGCAGCCAAAAGCCCCCAGCTGGGGCTTAACAGATGTTGATGTGGGAATAAGCACAATATTTGGGGAAGAGAAATACCATCTTAGACCCCTTCTCATCTTTCCCACTGAAGCAATTATACCGATGATTTTTAGTGTCTTTTTTAGTTCAGTTCTTCTCCTGAGACTGTTAAGTGTTTCTTTCATGTAGGAGAGGAAATTTGTAATCTGTTAATGAATAATTTAGGTTTAGGGTTTCATCCATTTGAGATGCAAACATGAGACACTGCCCTCTGCAGACAAAGAGATGGTGAAGATGTGCCTGCTTTCTACTGGAATCATGACTTTTAGTAATCCAGTGGATTTTGGAGATTTTTTTGGAACTTCAGTGCACACTTTGGGCTCTTCAGTTTGGCTTTTCCTTCCCTTGGATTCCCTGCTGCCTGTCTGTGATTGAGAGCACGGGGGTGGGGACTCCACCCACTGGTGGTGCAAAAATGAGTTGTTATTCATAGCTCTGTGATACTTTCTTTTCAGTGTCATAAACCAAAAAATCATAAACCAGTATCACTGGAGTTTCAGAATTAACGCCTACTGAGATGAAGTTCTTTCCCACCTCCTGGTGTTTATTTCATGCTCCCTGCACGGGTAGAACTCTCTGCACTATTTTGTACTTGCTTCACAACCACAATGGGCAGAATCTTTCTTTCTTTCTTTCTTTCTTTCTTTCTTTGTTCTCCTTGCCCCCATCCCCAGAGGAAAGGTGGGACTGGAGTTAAGGTTTCCGGAGAACGTGGCAGGAATTTAAATTGAGCAGTTTTGTGCAGGGTAGCTCAGTGCAGAGGTTCTCTCCAGCCTCGGCCAAAGGGTGGTTTGTGGTCAGGGCTCTGGCACTGCCTGGGAGCACAGAGAGCTGTGTTAAGAGAAGGATGGGGCTGTGGGAGAAGATTGCCTGCCCAGGCTGTCCCGGTCCTTGGCCTCTGTAAAGTCTGCCAAGAAGGAGGCCAGTGAGGGTGCTGAGAGGCGTCTGTGTCACCTCTGGTACCTTCTGAATCTTATTATTCTTCTGAGTGTAAGGTTCCACCTCAAGACAGAACTATACTTTCTGCCGCTGAGGGCTTTTGGAGCTGTAATGCTGAAATAATTATGTTCTGTGAATAATACATGTAGTAATTGTTTAGGTAATTACAACACTTTTATATAGGTAATAAATAGAGTCACTAAAGCTAATTCAAAAGAGCTAATTCCACCTGAAGCAGCTGAATGACTTCCTCATTTTAACATTACCAAATAAGCTAATTAGAGAATAAGGGATTTTAAGAGTTGTTGCAATATTTCCCCATCCCTCACCCACACCCCATCTCACTCCAGTCCTGTCTGGATTCCGTGTTTTGCAGCACCTCGCTGCTCCTCTGTGAGTCAGGGACTGCCGTGGTGAACGTCCCTGAGCCGAAACCAGCGACGTGACTCTTGGCTGCGAGAGGAAACAGGCAGAGGTTGTGCCTTGTCAGGGATTTTACTTTTCCTGTGCACGCTTCATTCTAAATTCTCTGCAACTCCAGTGTTAAAAGCACGCAGCTTAGAAAAGTCCACATGAAAAAACACATTTTGCAAATGTTAGAATATGTTTTGTAAATACAAAGTCTATCCTACTGTGTTTTACAGACATTTGAATGACTAGAGCTTTTTGTACTATTTTAAGGTCTTTTAGAGCCAGCTGTGTGTTTTGAGAGGTGAGATTTAAAGTTCATATTTTTGTAATGATTTAAATTCTGCTTCAGAGTCAAGTTAGGTCAGTGGGGAAGAGAGGGGGAAGGGCCAAAATATTTTATTTAAAAGATTCTAAAATGGCTTGGCATGTCCCTTGTTAAATTAGGGCTGTTTATGGGTCTTTGTAAAGCCACATTTTTCTGTGAGGTGTCCATTTTAATTGCAGGCTTAAAAGCACTAAATACCCAAATGCAGTTTGTGGAAACACTTCATAGTCAGTGGCTGTGTATTAATGTTGTCACAGGCACGTGAGTAAGGGTCTATATTAGATTTTCCTTTTAAGAGTGGCAAAACACTAGGCAAAGAGCGGAACCATGAACCTGGATGACTGACAGGTTTTTCACTGAGAAAAAAAGAGGGCTGCACTATTCAGAACCATGGCGACTCCTGTGAATGGCTTTTCCACAGAAGTGGCGTGGTCACCTTTATTATTTACCTTTGATTTTGGCTTCAAGCTTGATTTCTTGTTCCTTTTATCTGCCTGAACGTAATGTGTGCCAGGGACAGACAAGCACTTGAACTTGACTTCTTCATTTTGTTGTACGGCAGAACACAGAACCAGACATTTGCTTTTCACTGTAGCCAAAGATGAGTGTCCCTGCACTGCTCTAAATTCACAGTATAAAATGCTGTTGCAGCTCTGTATCATTTGCCTGGTTTAAAATTGTATTTTTAAAATATGCCTGGTATTAAATTTCATGATCAAGCAAATGTTTTCAAGAAAAAAAAAAACCAAAAAACTTTATATTACAACTCACTTCCAAAGGAGAGGTGTGCTCTTTACAGATGCTTTCAATTCCAGGTGCCAGGTTGTGCCTCTGCTTTTACAGAGGCCTGGAGTTGTTTTTGCTGCGTTGAAAGCAGAACGTTTAAACAAGAAGGAGGGGGGAAGCCACATTCCTCTGAGGAAAGCAAAAGCTGAAATGTGAGCTGCTGTGAGGTGTGGGACTGTCAGCCCCAGCAGGTATTGACAGGTAGTCGGTCCTGTGGAGACACTGAGACCCTTCCAGCCCCTGCCCGCGGCATCACAGGACAGAAGTGAACCTTTTCAGTGTCCTGTGAGCAGCATCAGAGTCAAAATTACTGCCTTTTTGATAGAGAACCTAACTTCCTAAAGTGCTGAACAAAAATCCCAGCTGGGATGGTGCCTAAGCAGACAGAATTCCAACACTGGATTTGTATCTTGCATTTAAATATATGCAAACTATTTTTCTGAAGATCTTTGTACAAGTGTATTTAGACAGGGAGGTGAAGTCCTCCCTTACCACCCTGCTCGGAACCCAGCAGAGATTTGTCTTCCCATTGTTCAGGGCTCATCTGGGGCCTGATTCCTTCCCTGAACTGTCACTGCTTCCTTAATTCCTGCGGAAACTCAGTCTTGGGCTCAAAATTCCTTTTCTGTCACGTGAGGTCATATCAGCTCCACCTACCCCGGTCCCTAAAATTCCTGTTACAACTGATGTTGCCCATTTTTCCAGTAGTATTTGGGGAAGTGCCTGGTTCTGTGTTCTCCCTGTTTAGGTTTACAAGCCCCACACCAGCTGAAAAACATGGGAACTGTGTGAACCTTTATTTTACCTGGTTTTACAGATAGCTCTGTTTTCTTCAATTTAGGGAAACTAGTATGAAGTATTAGGCTTGTTAATTCTTTCATCATCTGAATGCACTTTTATTAATATTTTAAATTGTTAACATTATTCTTACTTATTAGTGCTGTCATTAATTCTGTCGTAATAATGCAGTTTTAAAATTACAGATGCATCCTTTATCAGCTGAAACCAATTCTACTGATTTAATGGCACTGGAGGGAGCTACAGACCATGAGGACAGGATTCATAAAAATACTTGGTTGAAAGACAATGAAAGGATATCCCATTAGGTTCCCCTGTTTTAATTGCTCAGAGCAGCCTACAATAGGGGATTTACACCCAAAACATGCCAAGGTTGTTGCCGTATTGGAAATGGGATCTGGGATTGAAGGAAGCTTTCATGTCCTTATTTGAAATCAGATATGGGGAATTTCAAATAAATTCATATTCAAATTTCATTTAAAATTCTTAATTCTGAATTTGACTTTACTTAAACAGACTCCTTAGTCTAAGTTAACAGAAAATATTCTTAAACCTGAGAAGATCCTTATTGCACCTGATGGATTTAAATTAGATTGTGAAAAATTATTAAATTTCAAGTTTCTCTCCAAGTTCAGTTCCCACAGAGCACAGTAGGAATGCAGTCAGTGATGAAGTTTTTGGTTTCTTCTGCTGTATATAAGGTCCGTGACTTCAGCTTACAATTTTAAAAGGCTTAAAACAGAAAAATCCCTGACCTTGTTCATAGATACTTTTCCACCTTCCAGAAAAAGGGCATGACAAAAACTATTAAAGCTAGGGATGTTTAGGGGGAGCAGGTGGGAGAGAAGTTCACCATTAGCCACACTGGAGTTGTCACTAGTCCAGCTTGTTGGTTTTTAGGTAGTAAAGTCCACGGAAACGATTTATTTTCTTACAATTAAGTGTTAGACTTCAGCTTTTAATTCCTCCTGTAAAGTTAAACATTGTAGTCTTTAGTGTGCAGAGCTTTTGCTGAAATAACTGGAAAAGATACCAAACCTGATGGAGGACCTAGATTCTTCAAGATGACAATCTTTGAGAGTCACAGGAGGTCAAAACCATTTCCAGCATCAGGAAGGACAGAAATGGGGATAAGTAAAAATGAAGGCAGGCAAGCGAAAGTGTAGAAAAGATAAAATATTCCATATCTAAAGCAATAGATTTGGTAGTGTCTTGCAAGAAACAGGTTCATTAATTAGGCTCAAGTTTCTGGTGTGTACGACCCTCCAAAATCCAGGAGGAAATGTTGGAGGAGCAGTGAGCAAAGTGGAGTGAGGAGTTTTGTTGCGTGAACATGTAATTGCTTTGCCTTTTCCCATGGTTTTTGTCTCCTTTTGCAGCCTTGTTAAAAGAGAAAAAAAAAGTTAATAGGGATTGCGCCATGTTCCTCCCCACTCCCTCGCCCCGCGCTCCCGCCCCGGGCTTGCCCTGGGATCCTGGGATCAGATGGTGTTGTGGTGATCTCATCCATACTGTTACCTTCCACGTCTGTTCCCAGCCTTGGCCTGGGAGCAGCTGAACTCATCTGGGGCGGGGTGAGGGGTGCCCTGGAGTTATTTAACAACCCCAGGCTTGTCCGGCCGGGGGAGCCTCAGGCACGGGAGCGAGGTGGTTGAACGGTGTGGTTGGGTAGTGGTGAGAGTGTGGAAACACCTCCCTACACGCTGGCGAAGTAGGAGTGAAGGCAGCTGGAGCAGCCCTGAGTGCTTGGCTTGGGGTCGTGTTGGTTCTCCTGGGGGAGGCTGTGCTGGGCAGTTCCATGAGAGGCTGGGAATGGGCATAGGATGCAGAGTTTGGGGTGAGCTGTGCCCCACTCAGTGTAAAGGAGCACAGATGATCCTCCATAAGGATCATCCAGTTAAGGCAAGGAGTTATGGCAGAGGGGAGCTGGGGATGCCATGGAAGCCTTTCCAATGAAGGACTGGAATATTGGCCAGGTTTGGGTTGTCTCGTGTAGTGTTGGCTATTCTACAGCCCTCCTCCCCTCATCTTTCTCTCAGACAGTCTCTCTCTCTGTCCCTTATGTGGGCCAGAAAGGGCTACCTTGTAGTAATGTATGAGTTGCTTTCTTAAGGAAGAGAAAAAAATAGTTCTTTTTTTATATGATTTAAATAAAAACTTGCAGCTGGTGATAGGCTCTTAGACTAACTTGGAGTATCTTTATAAAAACCAATAAATCCTGCATTGCATGTTTCAAAGAACATTATCCAAAATCCTTCTGTGCAAGCTGCTGTTCCTGAGGCATACATTGTTCAGATGGCAGGGGAGCAAACTGGATGTGGTGAAAAGCAGGGGGAGGGGAGGGAAGTTTACATACAGCTTGAAGCCTGGGTGGAAGTAACTCTGCAATTTTTAGCAATGAAAATATCCATGTAGGGACCTAAAGGAATCCTGTGGGCTGATGGTGCAGTTTGCGTGGAGCGTGTGCACGGTGCCTTTTGGCAGACGGCAGATATTTTACTGTGGCTTAATGCTTATTATAGTTGCAGTTTTTTGATCACCATCTGTAGTCTCTATTGGTTTTTGATAGAGCAACTAGGATTTTATATTTTGGGAGTGGTGTTCTCTGCGTTCTATCACGCTGACTTACTACTTCCAGTATCTGTGAAATAACAAAATCTCACAACTTCAGTCTGGTTCCTGAGCTGCTGCTTTCCTCTGCTGGAGAAAATATTGAATCTCCTGATTATACAAATGGCTTCTGTTGGGTAATATTGACAAATACACTGAATAACATTTTTGACATAACATTCTGTTCCCACACAGATAATTTGGATGTAATTGAATGGGTTGATCAAGAGTTTGTGCTAAAAATACGACATTTTCTCACCCACTAAGTGGAAGAAAATGTGTGCTCCAGAGGCAGTTCAGTGGCACGGAGCTGTTGGGAAGTGGGATGGGATATGCTGTGACTGTGGTTCTGTCCACTGCTGAGGGTCCAAAGGAGTGATGCTGAGAGCAGCCCTGGCACAAGGATCTGGGAACCACGTCCCACTCCAGGGTCCTGGAGGCACGGAGCAGCCTGAGACTGATTTTAGCTGGAGCAAAGCGCTCCAGCCCGGGCAGGATCCCAGCCAGGATGCCTGTCAGGCCCGCAGGAGCACTCAGTGCACTTGAGCCAAAAACATACAGAAATAATTGGGGGGGGGGGGGAAGTTTTGAAGATCTCTTTCCTTCTGTTTTTCCTTATTTTAATGGTCTCCTGGGCAAAAGGCTGCATTGTTACAGTTTCAAAAGCAGGGTGGTTGTGCTGCAGATGGGTGGGGAAAAGAACGAAAAATAGACCTTAGAGAAAGGCTGGCTGTTTAGTATGCAATAAAGTGACTTTTATACCTCTCCCAATCTCCTATCAAATAAATCTCGTGCTAACAAGCAATCAAACCCGTTTCCCTGCCCTGCTCCACACAGCCCGAGCCACATTGTACCTTTCCAGCCTTTGAAACTGCCTGTGCGTATTTTTATTTGTCAGGCCAGGGCTGGGCTGGCCCCATTCCAGATGTGTCTCACAAGATTTGGTGCTGATGAGCTATTTATAGCCCTGTGGTTCCATTGTCATGGCAACCGTGCTAGAGGCCAAGGCGGCTGGGAGCTATTTCTGGACTTGTGCTGTAATGTAAAACTGATTGGGAAAGTTAGTGCATCCTCTAAGCCAGACTAACTTTAGACAGGCGGGGGGTGGGGGGGGGGGGGGGGAAGAGACAACTACAACCTCTTTAAATAGATTTTTCTTTTTCTCCTACCTTTTCCCCACTTCCCTTTTCGAGTGCTGGCAGTTTTTGAAGGGCTGGTTTGCCTTCTGCTGGGTTTGTCTGAAATTCATTCATGCCTCCCGGCAGATTACGCTGCTTTAATTAGGCAGTTTGGGAAGTCGGGTGTGTAACCAGCCTCGTTTTTAGGGCAAGGTTTGAACTTCATGGAGACACAAAAGTAAAAGGGGCTTTGCTGGCGCGTCCTGGTTTTTTGTGATAGTTGCAGTTCTTTGTACCCCATAGTTTTAATATTCTATTTTTTGTGTGTGCTTCATGTTCTCCATGCCATATAAGGAACTGTAACCTTGATTACCACAAGATGATTCCAAATATATGGAGTCATACTTTTCAGCTTTCTCATTATTTGCTTCAAAATTAGACCCATGGTGCCCCTTCGCCTCCAAGTGGTTGGAATGCTCGAGGTTCTTCTGGAATTACAGCTGGGGCCGCTCTCAAAATCACTTTTTTGGGATACGTACACATTGATACCATCTATAATTAAATTCTGAGCTTTAGACTATTTGTAAACCTTTCTGTGCGATGTACAGTTTTGATAAGGAAATGATAATAACCCTTTGATTTGAAACTGGAGATCAAAAAGTGTTTGCAGCTTCTTGGGAAAGTTTTCTGGAGAGTCGGCTTTTGGTTTACTTCTGTTCACGTCTTATACCATATTTTGAGGTTCATTTCCAACATTAATCTGTTTTTCGATGAAATCCTTATGTCTGAGGACTGACATGGAGTATGTTGTTACAGGAACATCGTATATGAGATGTTTTTAGATGCAATATAGTGCTCTCCTCATTATACCAATAATACTTGGTACAGTACTGTCCCTGTGTGCCTGTCTCTGTAAAGGTTTTTTCTCTTTCCTAATTGTGAAGTTGTTAAAATAATTGCAAAGGTTTTGGAATTTATTTTCTCTCTCTTTATCTAATTTTGTTTAGGCAGAAAAAACAGCATTTTTAATTGTCCAGTAACATTTGTGGCACGTCTTCAGTGACCACCTCAGCAGTAACAGCTCCACCTTTGCAAACAATAGAAAATATCAGTATACCTGTAAAAAACAAACAGCAAAAATCTACTGATGTCCCAACTTTGATTTTTAACTTTTATTTGGGGAAAAACCTGACAAGTTTGGTGTCACATGCTGTCCATGTTTGCAGGACACCATAAATACCAGCAGATTGAATGTTTGCTTGTTTTATTTGTATAATTCCTGTAGCTTTGCCTTATGTTCTGCTCCTCTTGCAAAATAAACTAGTTGAAATCTTTATCACCAGTTGAGGGATTAGATTCCCTCCTCTTCCCACTCCTTCTTGCTCCCAGGAGCAACAGAAAGGGACAGAGTTAAGGGATAGTCAATTCATTCATACACAAAAACCCTTTTAAAAGAGAGTTTTTTATCTTTATACTCATCCTGTGTCTCTGGCTCAGGATAGACAGCATAGCTGAAGAAAGAATTTATCAAATAGTTAACTGCAGAGCTTTGAGAAAGCTTTGCTGAATAGCATAAAGGATTATGGCGAGGACTAAAAAGGCAGGAAAGCAGAAGTAAAAACATGGTCTGTTCTGAAAAATAAAAAATGCACTCTTGTTTACAATAAACGCTGTTAATGTTGAGTTAAATTTCAGCTTAAAACTACTTTAAGTAGTACTTTTGTAGTCCTGACAGGGCGCAGATAAATAAAAATCTGCAGGGCGTTTGCACAGTTTGGTCTTCAGGGTGATCAGTAAAAAATCATTAATTTCTTTCTGGACATAGAAACCTGAATTGGAAAGACTGTTTTAGAGGTGATCAGGGTAAATGCCAGTGTAATTCTTAGTAAAATCTTGATAATTCTTAGTAATACTCTGGTGGGTTCTTAGTAATATCTTGGTAGAAAAACATGACTCAGTGGAAATGGAAAATCATTTCCACTGACTCAATGGACTTGGGGCAATTTACTACTCAGTGTGCCTGCCTTTAAAATAGGGTTTATTCCAGGTGTGCATTTTGGACTGCGATAGCCAAGGCAGGAAATGCAGCCTCAATGAAGGCAGGCAGGAGCTGGAAGTCTGATTTACTGTCTGTAAAATACCTCGAGGCTTTCAGAGGCAAGGAACTTCACAAATACAGAGTTTCAGTGCTACTGTTGAGGGTTATGAGTTATAATCTTGATTTAATGAAGTATCTTACTGACACTGACAATGAGATTTCAGTGTGTCTTTTAAGAGAGACATTTTATATGCAAATTCAAGTTACGACTTGACCAAAAAAAAAACCTGATGGAAATAAAGCTCTTCAAATATAGGTGTGTTGTCAGTTTGAAGACACCTTTCCAGTGTTGTTCTAGGCTGAAAACAAAAGCTCTTCTTCACAAAGCAGGAAAAAGAAATAATTCTTGTCTGCCAACCATTTCGTCAGATCACAGAGTAACATTTCAGTTAGTGTTTATTGAGAAGGCTGTCAGGAAATGCTCGAGGAAAGGCAGCCTGAGTTCCCCTCCCATGCTTCCCCAGACAGTGAAGCTGTGCTGGTTCTGAGGTGGAAGGTTTCATGTGTTACACACCTTTCCAGCAGGGAAAACAAGCTGCAGTGCTTTGTCTGGCAGCAGCACTGTTCATTCAGGAAATTCCCCCCCACATTGGGATAAAGCAGCTCTCTCTGGATGAAAGAACTCCAGAATAACTCAGGTATTGGCATATATCTTGATCTGAAAATTGGGACATGTTTTGACATAATAGGTTTTCGTTAAAATTTGGAAAGAATTGGGGATACATGTGTGGCTTAATTACTTAGACCCGCTGCAGCTAAGGAAAGCCTCTGTGTACCTCTCTGTGAATCTGCCTCCTGAGTGCCCCTTTAAAATTAAAGACACCTTATTTGTCACAAAGAACTGCTTGGAACGCTTCACATGTGGTTTTCCTTCCCTAAGCTAAAAAAAAGGGACACAAAGATGCAGCATTTTTGTTTTATTTCAGATTGTTTTAATTTTTTGCTAATACCTTTCATTTTAATATCTCAGAGACATAACTGGTGCTGTCCTAGAGATGCTTCCTCTCAGTGTTGCTGACTACAAATAACCTGAAGTCTTTTGAGGTTTTTTTTGTTAGCGTGTGTCAGAGCAGTATCAATGTTTTATAACACAGGCAAAGAGCCTCTTACTACGTGACAGAATTTTGTAGAGCAGGAGCTGATCCTGTTACTTAGTCATGTCCAGAATGTGGCCCAAAGTGAGAACTGGCAGCAATGCTGAATGAATTATTTGCTTTCTGGAAAATGGCTTTTCCATATAATCTCTGGGAAGATTTTACAGAAGAAAAAAACTGACTTTGTAACTTCGTTCAAGGCTTGCTCGCAGTATAAAATTTGGTTTTGTGGTTTGACAGTTTTATGGGAATTATTTCACCAAGGTCACTTCTGCTTCTCCCTGTAAGTTCACTGCTGACACAGTAGATGGTGGGCACGTCTCCAGTAGGCTTAGAACAATCTCTCACAGCAGTGAATTCAGCACACAAAGTAGTACTCAAGTGGCCTCACTTGTGTTTTGGGTAGAGCACAGCAAGAATTAAAAATAGAAATTAATGATGGTGAATTTGTGTTTATTTTGAATTAGGCTTTGTTCTCATCTGACTGGATTATTAGTTAAATTTACTGGATAAATTGTTTGGTCTTGACTAACATTGAAAAGTCTCTGCACACAGTGTATTGATCTTTTCTGAACTCTCATGCTCCTGCTGTTGCTCCTCATTTTAGATATATCAGAGTGGATCAAATTTCTGCTCCCTTTTTCTCCTTAAATTTATTTTTGCATTGACCAACTGAAAGAAAAATCCCCTTTCTTTACATTTGAGCAAAAAATCAAACTGGTTTTTAATGCCTTCAGCCCTTTCTAAAGCTGCTGGAACAGACTTCTATGAAAGGCACAGGGGGAAATCTTCATCTAATGTATCACTGTGCTGTGTTTTCCCTAAAATGCCCCTGGAAGCAGGAGGGGTTTTCTGGTGACTGTCACACACTGAAAGACTTCCTTCTCCAACGAGCATTGTTAGGAGTATCAGATGTTGCTGAAAGTTGGAGCTTGTTTTGGGGGGAGGAAGAAATGTTTATTCCATTTGAACTTGTTTTACCTGGCATGAGCATTGCTGTTGGAATTCATCTCAAGTACAGTACTGCTGCTCCTATGTGGCTGATGTTTTTCAAGGAAATCATAGACCTAAAAATAGTCTGCATAAACAACAGTAAGAGGTTTGTACTTTCAGTTCCAGGTTATAGCAATATCTTGTTGTTATTTTCTAATTTTCAGTTTTCAAAATCCATTAAGCTGATTAGCAGAGGGTTTAAAAATAAAACAAAAAAGCCCCAAACCCAAAACAAAACCAAAAACCCCCCTCTTGTGGAACCCAGCATAAAATGTTCTGCTTGGATAAATTCATACAGAAAGGCTGGGTGATTGCAGTAATCACCTTTGTATCTTGATGAACATGTTCTGTTCGGAACATTTTTCAAGCATCCTCCAACTTGTGAAATTGCTACGTGATTCTGAAACCGTGCTCTGAGGGGAGAGGATGGGGTGGAAACAATCACGCTGCTTGGAACTCACGGGTGTTATACATATTTAACATCCTCTGTGTACTGAACAGAGAGTTTTATTTCTTCTCTTTGGATTAAAAAAAAAAAAGAAGAAAAAATGACTTAACAGCCTGGAAGATAGGAGGAAAAAAAATCCAGCTTACAAATTGCAGAGCACAGTTTGTCACCACTTTTTCCTTGTGTGTCTGTGGCCATGTCACGTTCCATGATGGAAATTGATCTTTGTACTTTGTCTCACGTGTTTTTGTAGTGTGTTTAACTTAAGATACATTTTAATGTGTTTAAAATTCTGTAATTCAATCTAAACAAAAATTAATTTTCATGTGTCTCTGAAACAAGATCATCTAGTTCCTGGTGAAAAGGGCATTGCACTGAAGCCTTTGTCAAAATCTACGATTATTTTTCCCCATTCCCTGCTCCTCATTAGGTGTTTTAGGAAGTCAGCTGGGGCTGAAACTGGGGCTGAGTCCTGCGGTGATTTTTCTTGGGGGTGGGTTTTTTATTCGTGAATCTGGGACAGGGCTCTCTTTTCCCCTCTTTAAGCTGTGACTGTTGTTAATGCACGTTGAAGGAGGCAGGGAAAACTGGCCTTTTCTTTGTGATTTCTGCTTCAGAGAGAAAACAATTCATGCAGAGGAATTTCAAAGGGAGCTCGAAGCCTATTGGTTTAAGGGCTGATTAATCATTAATGTTAGGGGTAAAGGCACTGCTCAAGTGGAAGGGGCTGAGCAGGGGGCACCTGGCCAAGGGCGTGGTGTTGGGCAGTGGGACTGGGGGCAAACACCATAAAATCTGCATCCTGAGCTGCTGCTTTGCCACCACAATAAAACAGAATTAACTAATTCCTTGAGATTTTTGCTCTTTGAGTTGAAGTGAAAGATAATTATGAGGTTATAGTTAATTGGTAAAAAAAATTTAAATACTCCAGAGTATCATCTGTAGGTAATACCTAATCAATTTTAATGAAATACATCTCTTATTACCCATTTACCCAACTACTGCTGCTGCTCCAGAAAGTAAATTGAAACACTGAAAAATCAGTGTCCCCTGTCACTTAACTGAACTTGGACTGAAATTGGTTAAGGGCTTTCATTTATTTAAAGAACTATAGAGTTGATATGTTGTTTAAAATTACTCATTTTACTTTCAGGGAAAGTACATGTGGGTAATTTGCTTGAGTCATTGCTTTACCGTTAATAGTAGCAGGTTATATCGTAGGATTCGTATGAATAAATGACCTAAATTAAACTCCTGTTGTGTTTGTGGCGGCGGGAGTCGGCGGGAGGGGCTGGGATGAGATTCCCAGGTGGATTAATTAAACTGGGCTCAGCCCTCTGCCGGCTGCTGCTGGGAACGCTCGTCCTGCGGGCAAGGACCCAAATTGAGCCATTTCAGTGTGCGATTTTTCATCATTTTGTGAGCCTGAGAGCATTAAAATACACCAAAACTTACCTGGGAACCGTCAGTTACTAAAGCATTAGAAAGTTCGTCTGATTTGAGACTGACAAGTTTCTCTTTTTTCTTTCCGCTCCCCAGTTTTCTCGACAAGATTGACATAGTCAAACAGAACGAATACACCCCATCTGACCAGGTATGTGGAGCTTTGTTAGGAAATTACACGAGTGACCTGCCTCCTTCATCTTTGGGGATAATTCATTCTTTTTCTAATTGCCATTCAGGTATTGCCATGCACTGTACATATTTAGTACTCCAGTAAAAATGGCTTTGTCCTTTGCATTTGTTTATACACATAAATGACTTACAAGGTTACATCAGTCACGAGATTTCCATTGTGCTTCTGTGACACTGAACACTCCAGTGCTGTTCCCTGGTGTCGCAGTACAGCATGGAATAAAAGGGGTTTATTTCCATTGCTGAATATATGAAAACTCACCAAATATCTGTGTTGAATCCATGAATTTTTCTTTATGCTTTAGGATCTTCTCAGATGCAGAGTTTTGACATCAGGAATTTTTGAAACCAAGTTTCAGGTGGATAAAGTAAATTTTCAGTAAGTATAATTTTTTTCTTTTTTATGTTTTTACTTTTTTTAATACAACACAGACAAATACATGGGTAAGCTGGGAGGAGAGCCTACCATAGTTATTGAGACTACTGTATTTCTCAAGTATCGGTGTTTAATAGAAAGCAAGTGTTTTATTAATTTTAATTTAGTAGTCTGGCTTGAAGAAATGAAAATTGGTGTGCAATTTCTGCTTTATTTTAAATCATGAAGAACAAAATGTTTTAAATCTATTTTCTCTGCATGCATATGTTCATGGATTGTTTACCTGTTCAGGTTCATATAATCCAAGATTCCTTTTAGCTTCTATGACACAGAAGTCCTAAAATTTTTTACCTTTTCTGTAAGTATGCAGACACAAAAAACTCAACACAGAATGATTCTGACTGACTGGATTTATGGTTTTTTCTCAGTATGTTTGATGTCGGAGGGCAACGAGATGAACGCCGAAAATGGATCCAGTGTTTTAATGGTAGGATTAGAATTTCTGTTGGCTTCATAAAATAGTTCTCTGCAAAATTGTAGTGCCTAATCTTCATTTTCTCAACTGTGTGAAACCCATCATCTTTCCACATAGCTCAATAAGGAGTTACCTAACAGTCGTATAGAATGGAGTTTTTCTTGACATGTAAACTCCTGTAACTACATAGAACATCTTCAGGGAGAATGTAGGTGGAGAAAAATTTGAGTTTGATAACTTCAGCTTGGCCATTTTTTTTTTGGCTTCCCTCTCTTCATTTAATTAGCTAATTTTGGAGGTGGCTTTGTGCATTATTTGCCATCCATGAGAGTGTAAATTCCAAGCCATGTTCTGTCTTCCACATGCAGGTTTACATATGTATGTGCTTATGCAAAATACAGGATAATTACTATATGCCTAAAATCAGAATATCATGGTTTTGTGTATAATTGCATCCACTTTGCTCTGTCGTGGTGCTTCTTTCTGAATCAGCACTGACCCAGTAGTGCACAATGAAGTTGTAGGGATCATCTGTCTGGTTAGACGTGGTGTCACATCTGGTGAGAGCTGGAGTCTCTTAACACCAGTGTCCCCATGAGTTTAGGTCAGGTTTAATTCCCACATGACTGAAATTAGGCAATTTTGTGTCTGTCCTGAAATGTAACAGGTACCCTCACTGCAGCTCTTTGTTTTACTCTGTATCTCTGTTTAGATGTGACACCTTTCTCCAGGTAGCTGTTTTTAAACCTACACTTGGTGAAAATATTTTCTCTTCCTTGTTGTTTGGACGAAATATTGATGAAGTTACACAAAAATCCACCTTTTTGTAGAAGAGTTACAATGAGATCCTAGAGAATAAATAAAGCAGAAAGCAACTTGGAATTCATGGCACATTGCTACAGTTCCTGTCACAGAATCAGCTGGACAGTGTGTGTGTGTGGGGAAGGACTGTGCAATATTTTCTCCTGTGCTATTAATAACAGATTTGTTTGGGTTTTACCTCTGCTCCTTCCTCTTCCTGTTACCTCATGGTCTGACTCATCTCTTCTGCTGCTGGTGCCTGAGGTAGATGAGCCTGGATGTCAGTGTGAGGGACTGGAGCAGCACAGCTCCACAGAGACAGAGGGATCCGGATCCTGTGATCCTGGGAATGCCTCCCGGGGAAGAGATGGGGCTCTAAGCAGTAAAACACACTACAGGGGGACCAGAGCAATTAACCATGAATTCACTGCAGTCTGCTGTTGTCATTATTACTCTTCATGCAGATAAAAAGTGCTGTTTGTCCTGAGGTTTCTCCCCAAGGGCCTCCCTGTCCTTTCCTGATAATTCACAGTTGTTTCCAATTTTCTTTACATGTTTTAAATCTCCTTTAAATTCTCCTCTTGGCTTTCTTCAGTTTCTCTCTCTTGCTTCAGTTCCTTTCTTTCCTATACTTTCTGTCATTCTGTCAGCTTCTGTTCTGGGGCCTGCCTTGCCTCTCTTTCGTGGTTTCTTCACTTTCTTTTTTGATTCCTGGTATTTAAAACGCTGTCAGCAGCATCATCCCAGCCTGTTCTCTGCACGGAGCTGAGAGTCTGGCAGCTTCCTATTGAATTTCATGATTCCTGGATGTTTCTTCCGAAGTCTGGCATTAACTAAAGGGTATTTCTTGGTTTAGATGTGACTGCTATCATATTTGTGGTGGCGAGCAGTAGCTACAACATGGTGATACGAGAGGACAATCAGACCAATCGGCTGCAGGAAGCACTAAACCTCTTCAAGAGTATCTGGAACAACAGGTCTGTGAATGGCTCTTATCACTGAGATTACTGATCCCGTCTCATACTGCAGTCACCACTCGTGGATGGGCCTGGCTGGGACAAAGTTCATTTTCTCCATAACAGCTCATACAGTGCTGTGGTTTAGGTTTTGCCCAAAACAATGCTGATGGCACACTAATGCTGCTGAGCAGTGTGTGCAGAGCATCAAGGCCCTCTCTGATCCTTACTCTGCCCCTGCAGTGAATCCATGGGGATGTTGGGAGGGGACACAGGTGAGCAGACCCAAACTGACCAGAGGTGTGTTCCATGCCACATAACATCATGCTCTACAGTAAGAGGGAAAAGAGGGGATTTCGGGAGGCTACCCAGCTTGCTGGGTATTGGTCTGCCCACAGGAGGTGGTGAGTGATTTCCTTTACATCACTGGTTTTGTCTTCTCCTCGCTTCCACTTACCCTTCACTAATTAAACAATCATTATTTCTATTTTATCTTGACCCCCAGATTTTTTTGCTTTCATTCTTCCTTTCCTCCTCCTCCATCCCCTGAGGAGGAAGGTGAGTGAGGAGCTATGTGGTGCTTGGCTGCCCCCCAGGGTTAACAGCACTGGGGGCTCTGTTACTCACATCTCCCCGCACAGTCTGGGCTGATTCTTTGGTCACAGCCTCCCACCTTTAATGTTTATTACACTCAGCTCATTGAAAAGAGCTCTGCACAGCTACTGATTGGTGGTTGCCATATTGAGGCTGAAGTAATTAAAGCAGTCATGGAGCAGTGCTTTGGGAGGTGGAAATGTTCCCCTGGGATGGGTTTGGATTAACAGCACAAAGTGGGGACCACCCGAACAACCTCAAGGTGTGCACACCTGGAATTACACCCTTGGGATTCAGGTATAAAAGGAATCTTTCCAAATCATTTCAGTGTCATATGATCTTGTCTCCACACACTTTGGGTGACTTATTTTAAGTTTCTATGTGATCTGGGCTGTGCCTTCTCACAGTGTTTGGTTTCCATTTTCACAGGTGGCTACGGACCATTTCAGTAATCCTTTTCCTGAATAAACAAGATTTGCTAGCAGAGAAAGTTTTGGCAGGGAAATCTAAAATTGAAGACTACTTTCCAGAATTTGCTCGCTACACTACACCAGATGATGGTAAGATTTCTAGTTTTATTTGCAGTTTATCACTTCCTTGTTAATCACATTGGTGATGGTTTTGGTAGCTTCAGCTAAGACTTGAAAACTCTTAAGTAGATGTAATCATCACTGTCTTTCAGCCAAATTGTAATGTTGAATTTTAGGTATTAATAATGAGAGATTCCTGCCTCTTAAAACATTTAATATATTAATAATTTCATCATGACAAAATCCTTTTACTTTGGTGTATACCACAGTCTGACACTTTGTCACAAGTGTGTCCTCGGGACTCCCCCTAATCCTGCCTGTGGTCATTTCTCTTACCTGCCAAATGCCAGGTACTGTGACCATTATAATATTCCCTTGTTCTCCTGAAATCTTGCTGGTTTAAATAATGTTATGATTTGTCTTGTCTCACAGTCAGTTTTGCTAAGTGTATTTCTGTCATATGTGAGCAGAAAACAGGACAAGTTGAGATTTTTAGGTGCTATTACCAGAAAACATCTGTTTTAATAAGATACTTATTTTATTATTAATCAGCAACACCAGAGCCTGGTGAGGATCCCAGAGTTACAAGGGCCAAGTATTTTATTAGAGACGAGTTTCTTGTAAGTATTTCCTTTCTTTGGCTATTTCTTACATGATTCTTCTCAAACCCAAGCTCTTGCTCACCTTCTGCTATTGCCAAGTGCTGTCACTTCTTGTGTTGTTTATATCTAACATCCACATTGCATCAACCACTGTTATATTTATGACCTTTACTGCTGTTTCTTAGCTGCTGTTTGGATATTTGTTTGTACATAATTAAATAGCAAAAGAATTGGTGAGAATTAAGAAACCCCAAATAGAATGATGAGTGAAGTTCTGCTGTTATTAATAGGACCAGATTTTTATTCCATGCATTATTTTTAAAGATAGAGACTAATCAAAAGATGCCTCATCTGTCACATATTAATGTTCTCTTTCCCATTACTGGTCAGCTGAAGCTATAATGGACATAGTTTGGGGTTTTTTTAAATATTGTAACTTGTAATGGTGAGGCTGGCAATCAAATTGTGGACTCATTTTAAAATGGAGCAAAATTAAAAGTTGAGGGAGGCTTTCTGTAAGTGTGATAAAAGGGGATAAAAGCTTTGTACAGGGAGACAAAATCCTACTTTTTTCATGGCGAAATGGACTAGGAGTTGTGTTGCTAAATCCACCAAAGCTGCATATAAATAATGGCATTTCCCTGAGTTCTCATTCCTCTCTGAAATTCCCCAGTTCTCAGTGACCATCTCACCGTGTAATTCTGATCATTTTAAACTTCACGTTCCAGGTGAGAGAGCGAAAACTTGTGGGTATTTTGCCACTCAGTTCCACTTTCTGAAGACACAACTCACACATTCACATCTCACCTTCATTCAGCCCAATTTTGGGGACAGGGTGGGGTTTCCCCAGTGGGTTTTATTTTAACCCAGTGTCTCTCTCTTGCTTTGCACAGAGAATCAGCACAGCAAGTGGAGATGGAAGGCACTACTGCTACCCTCACTTCACGTGTGCTGTGGACACAGAGAACATCCGGAGGGTTTTCAATGACTGTCGGGACATTATTCAGCGCATGCACCTTCGCCAATACGAGTTGTTGTGATGGAGAGCACTTTTTTCTGTGTTTTGGACTCCTTATTCCTTATTAAAAAAAAGAAAAAAAACACCCTTGCCCACATAGGGTGGAAGAGAACTGTTTGAATCTCCCATTGATTTGCACCCCTCAACTTTTTCTCCTTGCTGGACAATAGCAGCACTTCTAAGCTTGCTTCTGTACCCCTCGGACAGATTGAGATGGCCCCTAACACTTAAAAGGCCATTTCCATGAGGATTCCCTAACACTGTTATTAACAAAAAAGAGAGGGAAAAAAAAACCAAAACAAAACAAAAAAAAGAAATAAAACCTAATTAATTAAAAGCCCTGAATGTGGAACACCTGAAAGAATTGGGGATGAAAAAATTAAAATGTGAAACAAAAATTGGGGGAGAGAAAACTTTAGGTAATTTAGCACTGCTGCGGGCATAATCCTATAACCCGTGATCTCCACTTTGTATCACTCACTGCATCCGAGTAACGAAGGTGCCAAGTCACAGACCAAGTTTGAAGACAGACCCTTGAGTTTGGTTCTCTGACTGTAATGTGGCTTTGGGCGGAAATACTGACAATTCTCCAACAGACCTAGACAGTGCAAAAACCAACTGCTACCTTTCAGAAGGGTATTTTTAAAACCAGTCTTGGTGGTCTAAAGACAACCGTGGACATTTATGAGTTGAACTGCGTATGGCCTGTGATTGCAGAAAGAGTTAACCACACACTGTTTTCAGTTTGTCCACTGATGATCCTGTCTGCTCTAAAAATCATTATCTGGACTGTAGTCCTCACAGTCTTTCCCTTCTTTTTCTTCTTCCCTTCCCTCATTTTTTATTTTACTGCTGGATTATTATTCTTGTACAGACTGTAAAATGTATTATTTTGTACAACTTTATTGAAAATAACTTGTAGAAGATCTTTGTGCCTTGATTATGGCTGTACCTGTACAATGAGCTAAGATGTAAGTATGTTTGATTGCGCTGTACAGCTTTGTCAACCCTATCTGCAGCATTAGCTCAAGGTAGGGAAAATTTATCTGTAGTTTAGTTTTTCTGGTTTATAAAAGAAGGAAAAATACTGTTTAGTAAAAAAAAAAAGGAAAAAAAAAAAGAAAAAAAAAAGAAAAAAGTACAAATTGTGCAAACTTAACCACTTTAAAAGTGAGGTCTTCAACAAGTGACCAGATGTTGCAGCATCGTGCTTTTTAATTTTTAGCTTTAATTCATTTAAATCTCTATCCAAATGCAAAACATGGCTTGTTTCTACATAAAACCAAATTTTGCTACAAATTATAAATGTTAGTCTTTGGTCATTCATAGTCCTTTTTTGCTAAAGACAAAAACCAGAACAATAACAGACACGTAGGGCATCATGCAGGTCTGGTGACCATCTCTAGACTGGGCCAAATACCCACCAACCTCGGCTTGCGCTGCGTGGGCAACGACTACCGGAATGACAAGGTGTGCACTGCCCTTGGATTTGGCCACTGAATTCCAGTTTCAAATGACATTTTTATTTCTCTTTTAATAAAGAGATACTTTAGAACCTTTTTTGTTTTATATTAACTATATAAGTAGCTTAAAAGTGAAGATGTGTGGATTTTTTCTTAAACTTGAATAATTTATGCAAATTATATGCTTAGAACAACATGTGGTACAGTAAAAAGAAAAAAGAGCAAAAATCACTGTAGCAATAAGAGAGCATGTAATTTTAGTAACTACTACACTGCTTTATATTTTATACCTAGGTGTTTTATGTCTCTGTGAGTGTGTTACTTTTTCATGTGTCTAAACCTACGTGTACAATTTGTACAGAGTCAGAAATTACAGGTGTAATAACACATCTAGAACAGTGTTAGCCTATATTACTCAAACACCCCTGTTCCCCCTTCATTTACACCCCTAAACTGATCTGGATCTTACTGCAATGACTTTAAAAGGAAAAGAAACAAAAACGAACACCAAAATTCTTGCCTCTTTGCCTTTCACACTAGCTTCCCTCCACTCAAGAGACCGTGTTGGCTTTCTTTTTTTGGAAAGAGATCCAGTTTAAATTCAAGTGAGGGTGTGGTCAGTGATGTCTGTGCAGCTAGATTTGCTTCAGGTATCGGATGCCTTTTCAATACTAAGAACTGCAACTGTTCAGAATTGTGACTTTTCATTTGCTTTTGTGTGGCTAAAGTCTTAAAATGAATCACATAGTCCATTTTCACTGAAGAGCTGGGATATGAGGGAGTTACTGTCCCATCTCAATTCAGAATTACTTCCAGAAGACACTGAATAGTCTAAAAAAATTAGCTGCAGTTGTTACTCGCCTTTCAAGAATGATCTTTCCTGTTCACAGGTTTAGACAGTTGCCACCTGAACTTTGTAGAGCTGTAGGAGAAAACATGACTGAAAACAGGCCCCTGCAATTCAGAATGTATCCAGTGCCTGTAGGTGAAGGGCTGGCATTTCCACTAGGTAAAAATGGGACACACGTAGTGGAAAGGAAATTCATTGTGAGCCTTAATTTTAGTTACAGGAGCCAAAATCTTTATTTTAGTGCCAACCCTTATCTTTTTAAGCCTAGGAGGAGTTGGTGTAAACACCAAATTTATAAATGGAGAAAACCTGTAGTGGTGTGAGGAATGTAATCTCTTGTCTGAGAGAAACAAAGCACCTCCATTAAAAAAAATAATAAAATAAGCTTCTTCCTCTGATGAGGAGGACACATAATAACAATGAGCTATATAAGACAGCAAAAGTTTAAGAAACCTAAAGCTTTATATGAACAGATATGTTTAGGGGATGCTTTTTTTTTTCTTATGTGAGGAAAAAGGCAATTGTTTTGAATATGGTTGAGTTGCACAAGTACGGAGCGTGTGTGTGTCTTAATGTCTCAGTATTGCCTTTGTTAGTCTCTTTATTAGTCCATGCAGTTTGGTGGCCTGGTAAATGCAAGTCTTATTTTTAACAGCTTTCTTTTTCTTTTTTTTTTTTTTAAATACAAAACCATAAAGCTTTAATGCTTGCTATTTAATAAGTAACTGTGTTTTCTTGTGTCTCTAATTTAGTGGCCATAATTTGCAGTTAATTGAACCATTCCAACCTAATGCTTACCCATATTTCTTAGTTTTGTTTTATTTATTTATTTGAACTTCTTGTTTTCATGATTGAGGACTGTCACTTCTGTCTCATTCATCTGTTTGGAAACTTCTGACCTTACAGCCAAAACTTAACTCATTCTACTCAGTATTCATCGTGATGCTGAAGTGTAAGATACCTGCAAATGTAAACACTACCACTTTTATTAATAAAAGCAAATACAGTGTTTTTAGGGCACATTTGCATCACTGTAGTTGAGGTTGTGTCAGTATTTCCATTGTAAACCTATGGAGGGTCTTACCTTGGCACTCAACTGCCCTAAGCTGAATCTTTGCCATACAAGGCTTCTGCTCAAGCATGATTTGGTGGGTTGGTTTTTAAACAGTTTCCAACACAAACTCTTGTTTCTGTTTTAAGTTATACAACTGTTTTGTTGGATGGGGGTTGGTTTAAAAAGAAAACAACAAAAAACAACAAACAAACCTGGTTCAAGATTGTTTTTGGCACTTCTGTAACTCAGAAATGGTTTTGATTTTAAAACAACCTTCGGCAAGCCAGTAACCTACAATATGGTCTGATCACTTTGGGTATTTTGTAAAAATAATAATAAATTGTAGAGATGTTGTGGTTTCAAAATCAGCTACTGTGCATTTGCAGTAACTTATTTCACCCCAAGAACTTTTAGTAATTCGTGCATCAGAGCACACATTCAGTGTGGTGCAGCAGAATAGGGATAACTCCTAAAGATTTTTTTCTTTTTTAATAATGTGGAGAGATAAATCCACTACAGACTAAGAAAGGATTCAGCTGCCTCTGAAAGCATCAAACACTGCTCTCAGAGGCTGAAACTGGAGCTCTGCAAGTTGATAGGAGCAGATTTTGATGCAAAAGCCTAGGAAGGCATCCTGGATTAGCTGTCATAGGCAGGAGTCCTGAGGGCTTTTCTTCATTTATCTAAACTATTTTGATTTGTGGCATCAAGGGCAGGATTTAACTGAGGGTATGTCCTAACTCCAGAGGAAGGGAAGCTATCACTGCTCCACTGTGCTGCACGGTATTGATACCTGCAGGATAATTTCCTTCTGCCAAGAAATCTATGCACAGAAATGTTAACGTTCATGGCTTCAGAGCTTGAGCACCTTGTAATTCGTCGTGGTGTGTTGTTCCTGTAAATGATGGAGGATGTTTTGTATTATTTACCTTATTTTCCAATGTCAAAAATCATGTGCCAGTGAAAACAAAAGACATAAACACAGGAGATTGACTCTAGATCTGGAGGCAGAGCCTGTGACAGCTGAGTACCAGTCCAGTGCCTTAGTGACAATGCTCTTGGTGATTGGTGCTATACAAATGTCTTAAGAGTGATAAAGTTGTTCTAAGTTAAAAAATTATGTAACTCATTGTGGAAGAGAGTAAGTTCTGTTCTTTCCCCAGCTGTACCTAATGCGCTGTGTGTATTCCTAACAATGCTGGCACTTGCAAGACCTCTTCCATGGAAGTAGATAATAAAATTCCTACTAACTTTAATAAGCAGGATCAGGGCCATAGATTGCTATCAGTGGAAATCTTTCACAGGAGCAGGTCCTCATCTCTAAAATACATGTTGAGTTTGTGTAACAGTAAAAATATTTATAAGCAAACATCTGTTTGCAGTCCAAAACCAAACGGTGCCCTTCTTCCTCAGCTTGCTATCTCTGAAAATTCATCCCTTGGGAAAAAATCTTCCTGTTCTATGATAAACTTTGAAGCATCTTTGTAAATAAAATAAGCTACAAAGGGGATTTCTGAAGCTCTGCTGATGAAAGCTTGACACTGAAAAATCCCTCTGGTGACTGATGACAAATTCCAAGAGTGAGCCTATTTTAATTCTGGTCATACCTGGTTGGCTTCAGTCCCGTGAGTGGATGTGTGTCAGTTGTGGGGAGGTGAAACTGCTTTAGTGTTACTGTAGTGCTCAGACTGCTAAAATTGGAGCCAGAAGTACCGGCTTCATAATTAATTGTTTTGAACCCTGATTCTCATCTTATTAAAAGCTCAAACTGCTTTTTACCCAGGTTACTTTCAGTGTACTGAGCTGAGCAAAATGGGTGCAATATAAAGCACAAATCTGACCTGGAAAGGCAACATGGGAGGAGGTGGGGAGGCAAATAAGATCTCTCACTGGATCAAACATAAAAATAATAAGGTGGAGGGTTTTTTCTGAGTTCTGCGTCCTATAAACTTAGCCTGGTTTTGTAGAAGACACAGGGAATTCCCCAGGGTAACAACAGCATTAATACCTCTGTAATGTGGATAACTGACCAAATATGTAATAGATAATTACAAATCCACCAGAAAACAAAACTTGCAGATTTTCCTATTTTTTTTTCAATTAGGAAGTCTGCCTCAAAATTATTTAATGACAGGACAAAATAAAACCTTTAAACATTGTCCCCAATAGGGAGAAGGATAAGTTTTTGAGGGAGAAGATGCTGACATTAGAGATTTTTGTGTAACATGCTTTCTAAGGCTGGGGTACCAGTAGACAAACGTAAGCAAATTCAAAATTTAAATGTGAATTTATCTCTTCACTTTAATTTACCCAGTCATTTTTTTGAATGAGTTGGCTAATTTATTTTTTAATATACTACTACTCAAGTTTGGAGAAAGACAAGCCTAAGGACAGAGGCAGTAATGTTGGGAATTCTCTCAGTTCTGTTGTTCTGTTATGCAAACTATTGTTTTTAGGCTGTGAATTTTATGTGAATTATTAATAGTGAAGTACAGTGTTTCTATCTGTAGTTTTCTGGTATTTGATGTGACTTTGGAACTGTATCATTCTTGCAACTAAAATGCCAGAGTGCCAGCAGAGATCAGGCAGAGCAAGGAGCAGCTGTGTAGGGGTCAGGAATTGCCACATCAAGGGGCACGTTCCAGTTCTTTTTTGCAACATTATCAGTTTGCTGTTGGCAGGATCAGAAGAGCTTCCACAAAAGGACAAATTAGGGGCTGGATGTTAGAACCAAATATTGTGGAAGAGCTCAAAGTTTTAATGGAAGGTGTTTCAGACTGGTGCTGAGGTAGAGCCATGGAGATGTGTCCTGAGGGGGGTGTGATGGGTGATTAGTATCTCAGTAATTTTAATCTCTGTTCTCTTACTGTTTGAAGGCACAACATCCAAAATGAAGCAACAGATTCTGACAGTTTTGGTGCTAACCTTGAGTTCTGTTTCTCACAGGACAAAGCTCTGCTGGGCTACAGAGGTTCACCTGTGTAAGGCAGTCTGGGAGCCCAGAGCAGCCACGAGCAACAGCTCTTGTGAACCTGTGATTTAAAACTGGGAAACTTAACAGCCAATTGCTCTGTCTGCAGCATGGCCCAAACCCTGCTGCCTCTGGGTTCAGCTGCTTTCTCCTGTCCTCACCCCCCTTACTCTTGTAACGATGTAGTTGATAAGAGAATAGAGCAGTTACGAAGGAAAGGTATGAGACAACCTCAGATAAAGTTTAAAATCCATCACCTTGGACACTGAAAAAGAGATTTAGGGGGAAATTCTTCATTCCCCAGGTGAGTGACCCAGTCTGGGATCCTCATACAAATTTTCAAGGTCAGACAATGCAATCTATCCCGAAAAGCTGGGATATCTCCGGTGAAGGAACTGCAAAAAAAAAGACACTTTGTGCAACCTTTAGAGCTGGGATAGTTCAGTGAAGGGTGAGTTTAACGATCAGTGTGCAAATCAACTGGAACTTGCTTTGAAGCAAGAAAATGTTTCCACCATAGGCTCATCTTGAGAAGTGCTTGGGGTATTGGGAGGCTCAGTGTTTTAAGCAATCCTCAGTGTATAAAATACAGTTCCAACTTTTAAGTTAACATTTGAAAGACACTAGAGTAACATCATGTCAGCAACCTCAAAACCACCTTGTTTTGTCTCAGAATATTCTTGGTTACCTGGTGAAGTGTCGTGTGTTCAATGTCTGGAATAACTGTTACCAGTACTCGAGGTACAAACAAAAATGCTTCATCTTGAGGCTCTGCTTGAGAAGGAAGAACTCTTTAGCCAAAACTCATTAGCCTAACGATGCTGCTGTAATTTCCTACTCCATTGGAAAGTTATTACCTTATCTCTAGTTGAATGTATTGGCTGCTTTGTAAAGGGCTAACGATTACAAAATACAAATTTATGCTAAAAGAATTTGTAGAGGGCAAGGAGCAGAGGGAATGACAGAGAATGCCAGGGTGGATATTTTTAAAAAACATATGAATAAAAGGCAAACAGTTTTGTTGGAAGTTGGCTCTTCTGTTTGGGATTTTTCTTTTATTTTAGGAAGCAACCAAATGAAGCTGGATGATTTCGTCAGCTATATTACATTCAGCCCTTTAGGTAGCAAATCCTCAAGTACAGTTTTTAAATAATTTGCTCAAAAATCAAGGAACAAATTTTGATAGTTGGAATTGAAACTTGAGCATTTGGTACTTTGTTTATTCTTCTGTTAAAAAAAAAAAAGGTACAAAAAGAAACACTGATGTAGTTTTCCATGTTCCTGTACATCTGGCTCTTCACACACATTCACTTTCCAAAATGCCTTTACTGCTTCTCAAATCATGCAGCAGAGACACCAAGGCTGACCTTCACTGGATATTTACTGGGTTCCAGATTTTCTCTGTCTCAAAATTTATCTCAAAATTTGCTCTCTGCCTCATCAAAATCTCATTAGATAGAAATTGTCACTCAAGAATATTTTACACATAAAATGTAGTCAAATATGCATTCGGCTAAAAATTTGTTGAATTAATTTGCTGCATAATAAAACCTTTCAGGGACATTCAGGTAAATCTAAGTGCTTTTATTCATTAACATTTTCCTGAAACTTTGTAAAACACAAATCCGTATGGGGGAATGCAGTTAAACCCAAGAGACAACCAGCATTGTTTCCATTCAAAGTTGTAAAGGTTTAGTTTGCAAAATCAATTTCTGGTACATTAAATATTTCATCACATTTTAAGTGATATCTTGAAACTGTTTGGTTTAATCTGTTTTTACCTCTTGTTTATTGACCTGAAGTGAGGCAAGCTTGGATATTGCAATTCTGCAAAGGGCTATTCAGCAAATGTCTGGCTGTTACAGATCCCTAGTTTTCTCCTCAAGGGAAGTTGAAAGTAAATGCTTTGAGTATTGTTCATTCTTTATATATTAAAAAAAAAAAAAATCCTTTTCTGTTACTGCAATCAAAATAAAGAGATATACATATATAAATACAAAAACCCTTCTAGTTTTAAGATTCAGGCACTGAAATTGTATCACTGATGTCTAATACCACTATGTCTCTTAATGGCAGTTGGTTCTGGGGACTGTTCCCATTTTCTACTCAATTAAGCAGGAAGTTTTGTAGTGTAATTACCACCTGAAGTCCCACAAGTTCAACTCTTGTCACCAGACAAAACTTTTACCTGCTCTGGAAGTGCTTTACTGAGGCTAAGACTGTTTCAGGCCGTAAGCTCCAGCACAATGAAATTCTCCAGGCTGCAGATCCAAATGTCCTGCCCAGGAGATGCACAGCAAATTTTGGTCATGGGAAGGAAGCCTCTCCTACCTAAATAAAAATTGTCATAGAAAGTGTATTTAGTTGAACTTTCTGTAAAGAACCAGGATCTCTTCCTAAGCCTCATGAAGTCTCATGTGGTTTTCCCATTCAGTTTCATTGGAATGTTAAGTCCTGGACTCACTTTTTCTCTAATTTTAAATTTTTTTTAATCTTCTGTTAAGGTACTATAATGGTTACTCTTAAGTCACCTCCAGAGAACTTGTCTTACACCTAATTACACATCTTATAACTTCATTGCAAGCCAAAAAAAAAATGATGAAGCACAGGAGGTGTAGAGATGTTTCTTATGAGACTCTCAGAAAATACTTTTTCTTTCTTGGTTTGGGATGGATTAAATTCAGGTCTGGTACTTTCTTAGGAAGTTCTGACTGGGTAATCACACTGTCTGTTCCAAGTTCACTATTATTTCTCACGTCTGTGGGATGGAAATTGCCTGCTAACCAAATGGAGATGAGCCAAAAACTTTTTCTCAAGGATATTTCCATCGGCTCCCAGCCTCAGCCTGTCACTTCAGTCCCTGTTTGTCCTTCATAAAAAATGACCGGTGGTTCCACAGGCAGTGGGATGTCCCTCACTGTTCCCCTGCCTGCAGTGGAAAACGCGTCCCCTGTGCCTCAGTGTCAATCCGTGTCGATTATTCCGAAAACGTCTCTTTTCCTTTCTGCTGGCAGAGCAGAAAGAGCATTATCCCGGGCTCTCTGCAATGTTGGAGCAGTGTTTCAGGAAGGGCTGCTTCACCACTGTAGGGCAGCACACGACAGCACAATTCGCGCTGTGCTGCAGTTCAGGTACTGGGCTACATCTTCGGTATTGAACTTCAAAGCGCAACAAATCCTTTGATTAGCACAGCGACCACATTTGAACAAGAATTTTGTCTGTTGGAAATCCTACAGCTTATTCAACTTATTTCTGAAGAGGGTTTTTTTTTTTTTGGCCTTTCTTATCCAGCAATGCATGGAAGACAATGTAATTTCTTTTTACTATTTTTCAGTTAGAAACTGAATAAGAATAAAGGACCTTTTAAATAATTAATCAGCAAAACTCCTGGCTGGCCTCCAAATCCCAGAACACACCCTCACCCTCCCCTTTCTCACAGCTGAACTCTTATACAACTGCGTGGATCTGAAGAGACAAAGGGACTCTGTTTCTCACATGGTCTCACTAATGCCTCTTTACTTGCCTGAGGCCTGATTATGTGATCAGTTTTTCATTGTAGACTTGCCCCCTGTCCATCTGTCTCTAATTCCCTGTCCCTCCCTTCTTTGGGGACCCTCTTGACCCGCTGTCTCCCCTCAGCTTCCCCAGGAAGGGTCGCAGGGTGAGCACAGCCAGCGCTCTGGGATCCAGCTCTGTGGATGGGGAACAAATCCTGTCTCACAGCCTGCCCTGCCTGGTTACAGAACAGCCTCAGAACAGGGAATGTGGCTCTCACAGCACCTTTCCTCTGCCCAGAGATGCCCACATCCCTTTTCTTCCCCTCTTCCCTAGCAATTCCCGTCCGATTGCTGCTACGCTGGGAGGCTTTGCACGGCAATTTGATTTTAAATTTCCACTGGTTCCTTTCCCCCGTGAGCTACTGTAACCCCCTGCCCGGTTCCCCTCAGAGCCTGCCCGGAATATCCACCCTACCCTGAGGCGCCCCTCAGCCGCCGCCATCCCGGGGCCGCCCGGCCCCGCCTCCGCCGCCGCCATTCCGCGGCGCCCCGCCCGTTCCGGCTGCTCGGCGGGGAGGGCCGGGCCGGGGGAGCCATGGAGGACGCCGATTACTTCGAGGGCAGCGCGGCCGAGTGGAGCAGCGAGGCGGACGGGGGCGCGGTGAGAGCCGGGGGGAGCGGGGCGAGGGGCGACCCCTGGGCACAGACCCCGAGCGTTTCCCTGAGTCTGGAGCATCCTCCGGGAGAATCCTGGAGTATTCCCCGAGAGGGACCCGGAGCGACCCCCGGGTGGTTCCCGGAGCGTCCCCGGGCCTTCCCGCTCCGCCGCGGGGCTCCGGGCTGAGGCGAGAAGGGCCGGGTGTGAGGGGAGGAGGCCAGGGTGCGCCGGGCCCGGGGCTCCGGGGTTAAACAGGGGGAAGGCGGTGCTGGTTTTTGTGCCTTCTCCGTTATAATCGCTGTTTGTCAGCGGTGCAGGTCGCCTGCGGTGCTGAGCCGAGGTGTGTGTGATGCTGTGGGCAAAAAGCCTGAATGTGGGAGTGTGGGGGAAAACGGGACAGGGGAGGCTGACCTGACTGTGCTTGTGAACAGCAAGATGATGAGGATGGGGAGGGAGAAGATGATGCTGAAGTCCAGCAGGAGTGCCTGAAGAAATTTTCAACCCCTGACTATATAATGGAGCCGTCTATATTCAACACATTAAAGAGGTGAGTGTAACCTGATGTGTGTTACGGTGTGTTAGAGGTGTCACTTTGTATGGAAATGTGTGAAAATATATAAATAGTGCTGTTGTTTTCCCTTTAAATTTAGAGTTCGATTGTTTTTTAGTTTTAATATGACTCAGTGTGTTCTTTTGTGATCCTTTCATCAGGTATTTCCAAGCAGGAGGATCTCCAGAGAATGTTATCCAGCTCCTCTCTGAAAACTACACTGCAGTGGCACAGACTGTCAATTTGCTGGCAGAGTGGCTCATTCAGACAGGTATGATATGTGATACAGTGTAATTTGGGTCTATAGTCTTTCTTCCATCAGAAATAAATGAATTTGTGGCAAATTTGATCATACACAGGAAGTGGATTGCTGTAAAGTTGTCATCCTGTGTGTGGCTAAATCTCTTGTAATAATAGCTTTATTGCACTTGGAGAATAATGAAGCAATATGTTGATGAAATGCCAGCAAACTGCATTATAAAAGGTTTTATAGTTTAAACAACTGCATAAATTATAGTTTCTTTTAAATTTCATTCAAAGGGCAAGGGTGCTGTTATATAGACAGTATAAACAGTGTTTGATACTTTGTAATAGAATTATATAATCATTACATTACCAGAATTATTATATTATGAATTCAGAAATGTAGAACTGCTCATGGCTATTTGTATGTTATTTTGTAGAATACTATCAAAGGTACTGATAATCAGTATATTAAAAGGATGAACTTTAGTGTGTAGTAATGTGGGTTTGTGCCCCAGCCCTGGTATCCCTTTTTTGGTTAAGATACCCCTGCATTTTGGTGTCACACCAGTAACAGTCCTGGGGATGACTGGCATTGCTTTTTGTGTGTCTGATGAGGAGAGCAAGAGAAAGGGACTAGTGTGACCTGCCTGAGATCCTAAGCAGTTTAGCATTGGGGAAAAAAATGTGGAGAATCTGTAAACCTGTATCAGCGTGGCTCTGTAGTAGAACTGATGGCTCTCCTCTCATCTTCTCTGTGTTGATAAATTTTGTAGTTTCTGTTCTCATTGGAAAATGTGAGGTACTGCTGCTGCGTTCCATTGGACTGCATTGCATCTGCCAAGTGTTTTATTCCTTCTGTGCAGGTGTTGAGCCAATGCAAGTCCAGGAGACTGTAGAGAACCACTTAAAGAGCTTACTTATCAAGCACTTTGACCCTCGGAAAGCAGATTCCATCTTTACAGAGGAAGGAGAGGTGTGCATGGAATCTCTGTTGCTGTCTCTACAGTGGATGCTTCCTAGATGCCTTCATCTGATGGAGTGGTGGATGGTGGGGGAAGGGAAATTGAATCCTTAAAGCTCAAAGGAACAGCTGGTTTCAGAAAACCTGCTCTATCTCACTGGAGTCCTCAGAGGTTTAGAGAACTTGGAAATTTGGAATGCATCCTCCTTTGTAATAAAGCTCTGTAGAACAACTTGCTGGACTTGTGAGAGGTAAAAGCCTTGCTTTTTATGATCCTGACAGCTAAATATTCTTAAATTTCTCTCTGTTGCTCTGATCGTTTCAGACTCCAGCCTGGCTTGAGCAAATGATAGCACATACCACGTGGAGAGATCTTTTTTACAAATTGGCAGAAGCCCATCCTGATTGTTTAATGCTTAATTTTACTGTGAAGGTACTATACTTAAGTGTAATAAATAAGAATATCCATAGAGGGCTAATTGTTCTGGCACTAAATATTAGCTGTGGTCTTGCTTGTATTTTTTATGTATTTGTGCTAATACTAATTAGTAAAAGTATGCCTTGGTGGGAGGACTTGTGCTACAGGTTGCAGTAAGTGTAATTTCCCAGTCTGAAGTACTGTTTTTTCAGTTTTTGTTTCTTTTTGTTTGTTTGTTTTCCTTTACTATCTGTTCGAAAATTCTGGATTTCTGCTGCAGTGGAACGTTTCAGTCAGTTTTTTATGTTTCTGTGAAAAGAAGAGAACATTATATTTTGTTGTGCTCTGCTATATTTTATATCATTATGCTTTATTTTTGCTACATCTTTATTGGTTTCCTTTTCTGAAGACCACAATATGAATTCCAGTCAGTGTATGCAGAGGTGCAACGTAGATTCTGTGTTCTTCTAGATTTGTTAGGATATGAGAAATACAGCTGTAAATAACACACGATTTCTGTGATGTTTTTATTTTTATAGCTTATATCTGATGCTGGGTATCAGGGGGAAATAACCAGTGTTTCAACAGCATGTCAGCAACTAGAAGTATTTTCCAGAGTCCTGCGTACGTCTCTGGCAACAATTTTAGATGGAGGAGAAGAAAACCTTGAGAAAAACCTCCCTGAGTTTGCTGTAAGTTTGGGGTTTTGGGTTTTTTCCCGTTTTATGTGGAAAAAGAAGTGTTCTGCTCTCTGGTTAGGAGATACAGACCACTGTGGGATTGTAGCCAATCTTGATGTTCTACAAAAGCCTATGAAGAGAACGTATTGAGTTAAAACCTAGAAATTTATGCTTTTTGGTCATTCTGTGACCAAAAATTCCTTGGGTTGCTTATGTGACACTTCTTACATTATTGTAAAAAGGTGTAGGTAGAAATGTTGTCCGTCACATTTACTGCAAGATCTAAAGATTAGTCTCGTCAGTCCCTTGACAAATGAAAATCATTCTTTTCTGATCCACATCCGTGTGAAAGTTGCCATCTGAATCAACCCAGCATATGTTCTGTGTTGTGAAATAGCACAATGATTTTCAGAGGGCTTTGAACTTCTCTAAGTGTTTAAATACTGCAGAGAAAGTACTGAGCATAAGTAGAATACATTTTCCTCTCAATTTTGGCATTTAAGAAGTGAAGTTCTCAATTCAGCCATTTCTTTTTGCATGGTTTCAATCTGTTCTGTACTTTCCTCTTGGCTGTTGGGTTTTTGGCTCTGTTGTTTAGTTGCATACACTTCGGGGTTTTTTTCCTTTGCAATTTTGCTGTTTGGTTTTTTTTCTTCCCCTTTACTCTCACGGCAATGTAATCACAGAAACACACTGGGATGTTTGTTGCTGACTGACTGGTGAGGTTTGTGCTGTGCTTTCACAGAAGATGGTGTGCCATGGAGAACACACGTACCTCTTTGCTCAATCCATGATGTCCATCCTGGCCCAGGAGGAGCAGGGGGGCTCCGCTGTCCGACGGATCGCTCAGGAGGTTCAGCGATACGCCCATGAGAAGTGAGCGGCGGCTGTGGGATCAGGGAAATGTAACTCACCAGGATCTGTAAACTCTGCTGGCTTTTGCTCATTCTTGATTACCTTTAACCAGCAAAAGGAGAATTTTTAGCTGAAACAGTACAGGGCTGGTAGCAGGGCTTGAATTTGTGGAACAGCAGAAAAATTCGGTGTTCTGTACCAGGCAGACCTGAAACTGGAAAAGCAAAGACTTTTAAGTTTCTGTCTATTAAGAAATATCTATTTTTATTGTTCTATGAACATTTTGGAAATAAACAAGGCAAACACAAGCCTATTTTCTGGAATTACCCTAAGGCATTACATCCCATAGAATATGCCCTGTTGACTCAGTGAGACTTCATCTAAAATATCTGAATTAAGAGAATAAGTCAGTGTGTGTGTTTCTCTTCCTGCAGAGGCCATGATGCCAGTCAGATCACCTTAGCACTGGGTACTGCAGCCTCCTACCCCCGAGCTTGTCAGGCTCTTGGGGCAATGCTGTCCAAAGGAGCTCTGAATCCAGCAGATATCACTGTCCTCTTCAAAATGTTTACAAGCATGGACCCACCTCCAGTAGAACTGGTCAGTAGTTACCTGTTTGTAACCTCTGAAACTTTATTTCTGGTACAATAGCACTTGGAAGTGGGATGCCTTGTGCTAAGTGTTGTATGGACACAAAAGTTAAATTAGCACTCACCCCTCTGTGGGGGGTGTAGGTAATTGTAGGTAATGTCTAAATGTGAAACTACTACTTGCATTCTGGTTTGCATTAGGTTATTGGTACTTTTGTTGGAGTTTTTAATCATTCCGAGTTGTCTTTTTACATGTAACTAAATTAAATGAACTTTACTAACACGGGTTTTGGTAACAAAAGGCAAGATTTTGATACTCTAGCAATATAGTCTGTAACTGATGCCTTTTTTTCCTTTTTTTTTTCCTGTCAAAAGTCTGCATCTCTTCAGAAAACTGTTCAATGTACTCTTAAAGGAAAATGTGTTATCTGGCTGTATGCAAGGTATATCAGATGCAAAAACTCCATTCTTAGTCACCTCTCATAATTCTCAGGCTCTGATAAACTGTTCATTCTCTTCACAGATTCGAGTGCCTGCATTTCTGGACCTCTTCATGCAGTCCTTGTTTAAACCAGGTGCTAAGATCAACCAGGATCACAAACATAAATATATCCACATACTGGCATATGCAGCTAGTGTTGTAGAGATGTGGAAAAAGGTAATGTTCCCTTCTATGAATAATATTATTTTTACCTACAGCAGCCTGCCCGTGCTGAAGAAAATACATGGTTGTGAAGTTGCTCGGTTTAAAATAATGTATTCAGCTTGATTTACTTATTTTAATATGACATGTTCCTGCCTGCAAAGGAGGTGATTAAAAAGTGTCGATCCTGATCAAACGAAGGTCTGAGTACACTGAGAAATAAATAAAGCAAACATCCTTATACTCATAATTAATTCTCTTAAACTTGCGTGCGAGTCTAAATTTTGAGACACCGGATGCAATCCTAGGCTTATTGCAGGTTACAACTCCTTTCCTTAAATAACCAAAAGCATCTGCAACTTTTGCATTCAAACATTGCAATAATTTTGCAGAACAAGAGAGTCAGCATCAACAAGGATGAACTCAAGTCGACCTCAAAAGCCATTGAAACCGTTCACAATCTGTGTTGCAATGAGAACAAAGGAGCATCAGAGCTGGTTGCAGAACTGAGCACTCTCTATCAGTGCATCAGGTGAGCAGAGAGGCTGGGAATCTCTCATGAGGACATAAATCCCATCTTTCACACACAGCTTGTCCTTCTTGGGTTGCAGAACATATTTTTCTGTGCCAGTGCAGAAAGATGGCAGATTACTTTGGGTTCTTAATAAAACTTGCGTTTATTTTTCCTGCTGCTGTGCTAAAGTGATCTCTCTCTCTCTGTAGGTTCCCGGTGGTGGCTATGGGTGTCCTGAAGTGGGTGGATTGGACGGTGTCAGAACCACGGTACTTCCAGCTGCAGACCGATCACACCCCAGTTCACCTGGCGCTGCTGGATGAGGTAAGAGTGTCTAGAAAACTTGGCTGGAGAGCAAGAACAGTTCTGATTCTTGTGTAACACCCAGTGCACTGAGTGCCAGTCATTTGCAGTAAGGCAGTAAATATGCAGAGATGAATCTATTCAGCGTTAATTATTTGGTTTTGTCAGCTCAGCATTTATTTATGCCAGGAAAACTTGGGCATCATAGAAAGAAATGATGGAATGCTTTTCTAAATTAATTTCTATCTGGGACTGGACATCAGTGTAAATTCGTCTGGTGCATTGTGTTTTAAATTGTGGTTCTGAGGATGTCACTTTGCTGTTTTGTTTGCAGATTAGTACATGCCATCAGCTTCTTCATCCCCAAGTTCTACAACTTCTTGTCAAGCTCTTTGAAACAGAACATTCGCAGCTGGATGTGATGGAGCAGGTGATTCTCAGAGGATTCTGTGTTTTTGCTACTTCACATCAGTCACTCTTACCCAGTTCAACAGCTTTTGCTCTCCCAAGAGCTCTAATCTAGAAATGGTTAAAATGTAGCATGGCAGATGTTGAATAAATTAACCTTGCACACTTTGGAAGTTCTAATGTGTTGGCTCTTCCCTCCCTGCACCACCAGCTGGAGTTGAAGAAGACTCTCCTGGACAGGATGGTTCACTTGCTGAGCCGAGGGTACGTGCTGCCTGTTGTCAGCTACATCCGCAAATGCCTGGAGAAGCTGGACACGGACATCTCACTCATCAGATACTTTGTGACAGAGGTCAGCAGCAAAAACTACTGCAGATAAGTTTAAAATGAGCTGCATGTGTTTTGGCTATTCAGAAATACTTCAAGTTCAGGTCAGATTCTAAGCGATGTCTCAGTGTTCACCAGGATGTGATTTGGTCCTACTGATCCTGACTTCTGGAAGTAATAAGGTGCTCAACAGAGTACCACAAGAATACATAATTAATTACTTGCACTTAGGACCTTTTGTTCTCCGTACAGCTACTTGTATGCTTCCAAAACTGGTATGTGAATTAAATCTTGTCCCTCCTACCCCTGTAAGTGGAAGAATCATCAGTTTTTGTCTGCTGTTTCAGGTGCTCGATGTGATTGCTCCTCCATATACCTCAGACTTTGTGCAGCTTTTTCTTCCAATCTTGGAGAATGAAAGTATTGCAGGCACTATAAAAACAGAAGGTGAACATGACCCTGTCACTGAGTTCATAGGTAAGTCACATTTATTCCTTGCATACCTGCTTGCATTTGTGTCTCTTACAGCTTGCAAATAATGTTTAGGAGGAAGATTGCGAAAAATAGTAACCAGCTATTTTCACAGACAACTTCCCTTTTAGGGGCCTGTGTTTAGCAATTTTCCTGTAATCAAGAATCTGTGGGCAGTAGTGAAGAAAGTGAAGATAAATACTGCTTTTTGGGAACTAGCACGGCAGCAGGGAAAGGAGAGGAAGGAAAGTCATCTGTCATAATATTATATTCCATCCTAAACCAAAAATATCTGTCCAGGCCCTAAAATCCTAATTATTTACATAATGCAGAAATCCATATGCAATTATATAAATCAGAGATTCATAGTAACGTACTGAACTGTCTCTTTTTTTTCTCTCCTTTTAAGCTCATTGCAAATCTAACTTTATTATGATGAACTAAGTAGTGGAAAACATCAAGAATGCAGACAGAGCTCACGATCACTGCTTTGCCATGCTCTCCACCAGTGAGGTTCTAAAACTCGGCAACGCAGCAGCAAAAAAAACCCAACACAACCAACAAACCTAAAACATGGAGGAAAAGGTTGAAGGGCATTTGCTTGACTTGCGTAGTGACCTTGAAGTTCTTATCAGAGGAGTGCTTGTGTTTCATATCAGAGAACTGTTCCTGTCATTTGGAAAATGGAAGGATACCAAAGGCTTTTCTGTTGTTACACAAATCCATATAAATCAATGTTCTGAAGAGGATGGATATCAAGAAACAGATGTATTTGAAAGAACATTATTTTGGTTACTTGCAGAATTTGTCACTGATTCTTTGTGTAATAAACAAAATCTGAAGAATGGGGAAGGCAATTCCTACTAAAAACACTTTGCAGATAGTTCTCTGAATAGGTCTTGAATGCTCTAGGCTTTGATGTTGCAAGTTGTAAAAAACAGGAATTTGTGGGATTGGCTCTGTGCTGCAGCAAAGCCCTAATGCCTGTTTCTCCCCTTGGCATTATATTAGAATTATGAATATCCTACATGAAAACAAAAAACCTGTTTTGTGTAACACAAGAGGAGTTGTAACAGTCAAGGTTAGTTTTGCATTAACAGATGAATTCTATGGGAGTGTGTTACCTTTCAGAATCTATTTTTTGCTAAATAGATGCATCAGATGTTACTGGTAAGTTTCATTACCGTGTCATTACTGTCCCAAAATATGAATGTGTGCTGAAATTTCATTACTGTTTGTTGTGGCTTTGTTTTTATACTTATCTCTACTCTGTCCTGGCTGATGCCAAACAGTGAGAGATACACCCAACAATATAAATTACCTTTAAATAAAGGTGTTTGTTCTTTTCCAGCGATGTCTTTCAGTTTCATTAAGAGGACTCATTCTCTCTGTTCATGGGACTGAATTCCTCTTTCCACCCCTCACTTTTAAACAAACAAGCACATTTTGCATTTCCAAGCACATTTGTTTTCTGAAGAACCTACTTTCTAAAAGACACTGAAATTCTAAGTCCAGCTAGATGTAAATGAAGGCACCTGAAAAGGGCAAAAGTTGCTTATCTTTGAATAGAAGATTTACTATTATTCCAGCTAACTCTCACCATTTAAACTTGCATGAGACCTAGTCTTCATAATTTAAGTAAATTGTAACATTAACAACAGAAACTATTCACCCTATAGGCAATCAATTTAGGATGCAGCCCTGTACAAGCTCTTAGTGATAATCACTGCAACTTTGCCAGCAGTTTAAACAAGATTTATTTTTGCTTTTCCGTGTTCAGCTTGGTATCACTTCCTCTAAACAGTTCCTCTGCACTGCTCCCTGGAGATGATTTTTAACGTGTTAAACCTTTTGTGATGCTGTGACCATGTTCATACGCAGGTGTTTGAAGCAGCATCGTTGCTGTATCAACGTGTCCATCAGGCCTTTCACAAGAAAAAGACCAGTGAAAACAGCAGCATCGAGGTGGAAACAACTACACACATGCATTAAGAAGCTCTTATAATAAATACCCAGTCACATAAGAGATAAATATGTTTATTAAATGCAATTAACAATGCCAATTAGTAACATTGGATATGGCACTGATTTGTCAAATTAGTGAGGAGTTCTGGGTTATGGCAATTTAGATTTTGCCTCTTCAGAAGAAAAGGGCACAATCACATATTAAAGCAAGAAATTTGAGCAAAGACTAATTAGTTAGGAAGTGTTTAGACTGTCTTTTGGTCAATTTCCATTATAGCATTTTGGTGGATAAAAGCAACCTCATCATTTGAGACTTCCAACACCACTGTTTCACCAGGAGGTCCAGGAAAGAGGGTTTAATATTTTGAATTTATCATGTCCAGACTTACCATGGCTTTTGCATCATTGCAACATCTTTGGTTAGTATTGTCAGAGCATTTAAAATAAGCTCTAGACCCAAATATTGAGTATACTTTTCCAATACCTCTACATGATTTGTATTTAAAAAAATAGATATTTACATGTACAGATTCTGTAATTCAGTCAGTGTGATTTTAATACTGTGCATCAAGGTAGACAACTCCTTCACGGGTGAGTTACTTCAAGATGTAAATAATTATCTCAAGGCAGTTCTGTATTTTTTGAAGGCATTGCATGTTTCATCTGGGCTAGTTTTGCAGAACTGCCTGATGGTGTTGAACTGTGAGAGTCTTAGGCTACTATTCTTTAAACAAAAAGAGGTTGTGCTAGGAAGCTTCCAAACAAAGCACCTAAACAAAAAGGTGTACCATGTAGAATCAAGGAAGTATAGGATCTCCATAGGCACAGTCCTCTTCAATAGCCAGATTGTAGTCTGCTCCTCTTCCACCCTTATAGGCACTTGTCACAATCCTCAGCCATCCTCTTTCACCCTGTAAAGGAATTAATTTGCATTGTAAATTAGGAAACACAACTGTAGAAATTGTATGTTTTGTCTGCTCTGCCAAAGCTGATAATTTAAGTGAATGTAGGAATTCACTCAAGCTGAAGTGTAACCCTGGATTCATATGGAGCAACCTGCTTTGGTGAATTTAGATCCTACTCATCCAGTTTAGTATGTGATTGGATTTTTGCCTACAACTAACAGCAACTTCCAGTTGCCCGTAACAAGAGTTGCACACCCTTGAAAGGTAGAATTTGGGATAGAGCTGACATTACTCCAGTAGCTTTGGCCAAATATTCTTGTCTTCAGATTAGCTGGGTTTCATTTTTAAACTACTAGTCTAGTTCAAAGACAGTTCTAACTTCTATATCCACAGACTGTAGCTTTGCAAGTGACAAACCCCACCTTCCCTCCAAAGTCAAAAGTATGTTCCCATGTCTCCTTACCCAAGGCTCACCCCAGGAGTTACGAACTATCCAATATTCTATCCCATTCTCCACTCCCCAGCCAGCCACAGACACGATGTGATTCACTGTAGGTGAGGGGTTGTACTCGGTGTACAGTCCCCCCGTGTAAGCATCCAGCTTTTCAGTAGCCATTATGCCACAGCTGTAAGAAAACAGAGAGAGAAGTTTTCATACAAGGGGATCAGGGCAGGGACCTGGCTAAAAACCAATTGGTTTTCTTGCATTTTGAATTCTGAGCTCAGTTTATGTACAAACTGAAGTCTGCATATTAGTGCAGAACTTCGTCACGTACTAGAGTGAAAATGTACACTGAGTTTCAAGTATTTCACTCCCTATATTACTAGTATATAAACATTTTCTTTTTTACCTAATTGGCCCATTAACATAGATTTCTGCCATCATTTTTTCTCTTCCACTGATAGATCCATAGTCAGCAACTTTCCAGAGAGTGTAGTTCTTGATCACGTGGCATTCTCCAAAAGTGACACAAGTTCCACACTGGTTGAACTTCTTACACTCTATAAAACAGAGGTGAGAGTACCACTGCAGGAGGTTGCTTTTCTTCAAATGAAGTAATAGTCGGACACTAAGCTTTTATAATTCAATTGAGGCAGATATTAATAACTTCAGAGTAATTATTAATACATATTCTCTCTGGTGAACTCAATTATTTTCTGGAAACCACATTTAAAGTCCCTATTGTCACCAGTTACTGTTCTTTACTTCGTAAGTGCTTCATTGAAGACATAGAGAAACCATTCCAGTCATACATGACCAGCCAAAGGTTAAATTTCTCCTTTGTTCAGCTTGAGGTGACACTTGTAAATATTTCAGTACATTAGAGATTGTGTGTCACAGATTTATGAGATTAAGTTAAAGCAATCCAGCTGTGCAAACTTGCCTGAGCATGATTTAGTGCTACGCTGTCTGTATGGAGTAGGAGACACACACAGGCCCGTAAAGAAAACCTGTTCTGTCAGTCAAATGGCAGGAACCACTACTCTGAAAACCCAAGAATACACTAAACCTGGGAAGAAATCCTACAACAAAGCAGAGACATCCTACTTTGATCCTTGGCTTGGTAGTTGTTGCAGGTCTCGTCGGGAATGCCGTGGTCGTGGGCATACATCCAGACCCCAGAGTGGTCCCCGCCCTCGCAGGACCCGGCGTCAGCACAGTCGATGACATTCTGGACAGACAGGTAGGCAGAAGGCCAGGCACCTTTCCTCTTGATGTTGATTCGGTCTGTAAGGATAAGAAACTGGGGTTTGTGACTGGCATGCGTGGGTGGCTACACACTGCAACTGGTTTTGAAACTGCTTCCTCTTCATTGAACCTGTAACTGTTTGCAGACAGCAGCACTTGTGGTTGGAAAAGCCTCTGCTGTCTGCAGTGAGGAACACAGCATGACCTAATTCAAACCAGAGGCTGAGTTATTATTGTGGGTTTCCATTAGGAGGGTTTTTTTCCATTAAAAACTCAGCAAAAACATGCAGATGAGTAAGCTCTGTCTAAAGCCTTGAAGAGCCCTAGACCTCTTTTAATTTAAAAGAAAACTGAAAACTTCTGGATCTGATTTCTGACTTTGACAGCAAAGAGTTTTCAAATACACATCATAAAAACAGCTCTGACCAGTATTTTACAGGAGTAGAGATTTATGTGTAAGACCATGCATAAACATAAGCCTGTGGAGCCCAGGTTGCTGGCTCTGAGAGACAGTCTTAATGCAACAGAAGGCTTTCAGAGTGATCTCCTTGCTGTTACATCAGCATCTCACTGTTATCCTGCCATCTCAGACAGGCACTGCCACCCTGCTGCCTTATTTTGTCAGAAACAAGCAGCTTACTTGGCAGAAAAGCTTCCTGGAGTATTCATAAACTGCTTCTCTGCATTAATAGCCTTAACTGCTGCCACTGTAATACTTCAAATCCTATTAGTACCAACAACATTCAAACATTCTCGACAGAACTAGGAGCTATCATCCCACCCTAATCTTCTGCAAGTTGCTGTATTTTACCTATCCTAGTACTTCACTCCATCCTGGCAGGTGTCATACATGTCCATATCCTTGTACTGCCTAGGACTCTATCCTGCATGATTCCTGCTGTCTGCTCACACCTGCCTTGTCTTCCCCCTTCTCCCCAGTTTCCTCTATTTCTACTTCACAGGTAAATTTCCTACAGCCTCCCTGTGAAAGCAGTGCTTCTCCAGCACGTAACTGTTGCATGCAAATCAGGTATTCTCTCTAGAACCATTACTTCTCCATCTGTAGCAAACCACTGCTTCCCCTTGACTGAGAAAAAGGCCAATAGGAAGATTCCTGCTGAAATCAGATTTGTGTGTCTGCTGTAGTGGTCGGTTCATTTGAATGACAGGACTCCTTTGTTGACAAGAGGCAACTTCTTTCATTTCCTTATTCCCAGCATGGCTGGGGAGCCCCTGCTGTAGTGCAGCAGGCTGAGGTACCAGAAAGGGAAGGAGACCTGACAACTTTTTTGCATCTGCTGCTGCCATCACCACACCTCCGAGGGGAGGGCAGAAACCCCAGCTCTCACCCCAGGACCTAAAGAGCACTTTGGGAGGACCTATGGCCACGTTCCTTCTGCACACAGGTTTTTAACCACACACCAGCATTCCCTCCTTGTTCCCTTTGGATAAGGTGGAGGCAGCCTCACTCTGATTGCTTTTTCTATTGAAACCAACCTTCCTTGCCTTCACCGTGGGCATCCCCACTGTTCTGGTGTATTCACAGACATCTCAGCCTCGGTTTTGCTGCGTTAGTCCCTGCAGTGATTTAGCACCTTTTACCAGCTGTCAGTAACCTGAAGCTAAACTTCCTTTGCTTCCCGAAAACTCCCGATTCCAGCGGGGAGCCAGCCCGGCAGGTGAGCCCGAGCGTACCTGCCAAGGCGCTGGTGCTGCCGTGGGCCCAGCAGGACCCGCAGTACTGGGGGATGTGCTGGTTCCGAGTGGTGCTGGCGTAATTCACCCCGTCCACGTTCCTCCAGTCCCAGCTCTGCGGCAGCGCCGACACGTCCAGGTACTCGTGCGGGCGGGGGTACGTCCTGCAGGGGGACGGGACGAGGAAGTAGCGCCGGCATCCTCGGGCGGAGGACGGGCGGGTGTTTTTTTTAAAACCACGGATTTCACCGAGTTTCGTAAGGAGGCCGCGAGTGTCCAGCGGGGCCACGTGACCGCCCCCCCCAGCCCCTCAGCCCTCCCCAGCCCCGGCAGGGCCGGAGCGGCCGCGGGCCCCCCCCAAAGCCTGGCTGTGCCTGCCCAGCCCTTGCCCAGCGCTTCTCTCCGCCGACCCGGGAGGGGCCCAACCTCACCTGAGTCCGGGAGCCTTGCGCAGGGCCGGTTTGTAGCAGTGCTGCCCTTCCCTGAAGTAGAGCCCGGCGCGGGCGGGCGGGCAGAGGCAGCCGCAAAGCAGTAGCAGGATGAGGGGCTGGAGCAGCGTGGCCATGCTGGGACAGCGACGGCTCCCGGGGTATGGCCGGCACCGGGGTTTAAGGGCGGCGGGAGGCGCGGAGGGACGGGCGGGGCGGGGCCGGGCGGGCGCGCTCACCTGCGGCGGGCGGGGACAGCCCTCGGGGAGCGCCCTGTGCCGGGCTGCGCTCCGCTGAGCCCGCGCCAAGGCCGCCCGGTGGATCTCTTGGGGATGAGGAACAAACTGAGATCCCGTGTTCCCAGCGCCCAGTGACGTTTCCAGCTCACACGCTCAAAAATCTGATCACATGCGTTGTGACAAGAGGACTTGTATCTGGGCCAGGCCCTGTTACAGGCTTCTTTACCTTTGGTCTGACACCTCAGCATTGCGCTACACTGTGGCCAGCGACTGTGACTGGTTTTTTTGTTTGGTTGTGGTTTTTTCCTGGTCCCAAGTTCTGAATTTCTCAAGCCCTTTAATGCTACAATTAGCAAAGAAACACAGGCCTGTGTCCATTTACTCGGCTGCTCCTTAGGGTTCAGGCATCTGAAAATTCTTTATTATCTGCTAGAAGATCTACTCAATAGTAAAAACAGTTTTCTAATTTTCCTGCAGAAGGTTCTAGTGACTGTGTGAATGGATTACCAGTCTCCTTTCCATACATTAGCTAGAAGCTTTCATGTTTGATAAACAGGTTTAGTAAACCACAAACAGTTCTCCCCTCATAGCTTCTCTTCCTTAGCTCTCAGCACTTTTTGTAGAAGGCCTGAGGCTTATTAGGTCCACACTATGAATAGAGAAACTGAGGCACTGGGAACCAATGCACCAAAAGAAATGGCAAAGAAAGAACCAAGCCTGTGTGTTGAATGCAATGGTTTTTGGTAGCATTCCTAAGGGTGATGCAGCTAGCCCAGGTTAGCTGAGACTTGCATCAGCTCGTCTGGTAGCCATACACAGATCTCTCTAAAATTACCTGATGGCCTGTAGCCAGGCTTATCTCAAACTGAATAGGCTTTCCTCTCAACAATCTTCTCTGCTACTCTGAAAAGCCAGTTCCTCCCATGAGGAGATTGACAGCTGGACTGTCAATCTCTCAGAATCAGACTTGAAACCAGTCAGAATTTACTCGTGAGAATATTACAGTGAAATTCTGCAGCTTTAGTAAAACCTACAGAGAAGGCCAAGAAGATAATTAATAAGAGAAGATGTTCTGGACACAAAGGGAGGATGTTCTTGTTATGTTATATTGAGAGTGTACAAAGAAAAACTTGTAGATAATGTGTAGCAACTATACTTTTGCTTGTATAGCTGGTTGTTTACTGCCTGAATGGTCATTGCTTGTTAGACAGCCTTGTCATTGTTTGCTAAGCAGCTAATCCTAAATTAGACCACAGCGATTATGAAGAGGTATAAGAATAGCAATAGAAAAAATAAAAAATCTTTCTACCTTTCTCAACTATAGTTTATGACTAGTGTGGCTTTTATGTCCGCCTTGACAACAGCCACACTCCCAAGCAAACTGTATTTTAAAAACTAAAGGCATTCCAGAATGCCTCCCTTCACATGCATATTTTTCGCCAGTGGGTTGCAGCAGAAAGACCAAAAATCAATGAAAAAACCAAAAACAACAACAAAAGGCCCCATAACCACAAAAGCCTGGCTTCTTTGTGGTCTCAGCTCAAACCCATCACCAGGGCTGTGGTATCTGGGGCCTGCTCTGGAGGCACTGGAAGCAGTGGGCAGCCTGATAATAGACACTGTAGGACAGCTGTAATAGCTGTGCCCAGTGCCAGGCTGCTCCTAATCTCCCCGGTGCCAAAAGTCCCTCGGAGTCAGCTCATCCAGCACAGTCCCCTCTCTCCCCAGTGACTCTGCTAATCTGCAGCTGCACATGTGCCACAGCCGTTCCTGGGAAGTGCCTTGGGCTGTTAACAGGCTTGGGGCTTCTCAGGGCTGAGCAGGGACAGGCCTGCAACTAAATCTACACAGAAACACGCCCCTCATAAGCTAGGTCTGGGGTAAAGTCAGACTTAGAGGTTCACAGAAATGCAGATGGGAAGGAGAGGGAAAAGAGGCCCGAACCCACATCTGCTTCACAAAGCATCTCAGCTACCTGGTGTCATGTGCCAGAATTTTTAAGACTCTATAAGGAAGCACTTCAGAGGAGGCACATGATTCTAGGGAGCTATTTTCAGCAAGAGGAAAAACCCTTATTTAGTGATTACATATTTATTTCACTTCTCTTTTTCCCCTTTCCTTCTGAGATGTGCTCAGCAAATATATTTATTGCTGAAATTATTTTGTCATATTTTTGGACAGTGAATTAGCACCTTCAGCCTCTTCTTCCCAAGCTGCGTCTTTTGTGAATACATTGCATATTTTAAAGAGTATTTATTTAGTGCCAGCAGCTCTCTGCTGACATTGTGTCAAGGCAGCTCCCATTCAGAATCCAGCAACTGAATATACAGCTCAGATCTCCATTATTGCTCTTAGCTAAGGATGGTTGGAGAAAACAAGTATGAAATGTGCATAAATAAAATGAGATTTGCTTTTAAAGTAAATGTCCAAATAACCTTTTCAGAATTCTCTTAGGGAATTGTAGAGAATATCCAAAACCATTGTGGGAAATATTGTGAATGTGGCAATTGGACAGAACTTTTGCATATCTTGCTGGGTAAACTGAATGGCTTAGAGAATACCTATCTTTTGTAAAATGATAAAATGATTGTGTTTTAAGGAAACAAAATTAATCTACCTGAACTCAAAGTCTTCCTTTTATTGCTCCCTACTGAGTATGCTCATAGCATGGCAGACAGGATGTTTGCTCTCTACTCTTTTGCAATGCGCTTCTGGTGCTGAACTCTGTGTTAGGAGCAGTTGTGTTTCTTCATTGGCTGGTGGGAGAACTGGAAGTCATTGAGCAGTGGGGGAAGCCTGGAATAAGCTGATTTTTCTTCTGGAACAATATGGAAGTTCAGAAATTCCTTATCTCTAGCAACCCATAAGGTGGCAAAGTAGTTACCTTCAGTGAGTCAAGCCAGTGTCACCATTTAATGTTAAATAATTTAAGGTGCTTTTCTAATTATAGTTCCTTTCCCCATCCTTAAAGGGAACACTTGCAAGGCAGTGGCAGTCATTTGACATGTAATGAAACTGCTCTAGGCTTCCAGAAATTAGTCCATCCTGGGTTTCTGCTGCTCAGTGATACTGGTCCTGGTTATCAGCAGCCAAACATGACTGTGTTGTGTTTTGTTCTGCCTCACATAGTTTCCTTTAACACAGTGAGATGTTTCACTCAGTGAATGTTACAGTTCACTTCAGACAACTTCAGTGGAATGGAGTTTTCACCTCTAACATTTTCCTGGCAAGGTCTGAAGTACATCTGAGATATAAGAAATTAAGAAATATTAGAAATGCAGTTATTTCTTAATGTCAGGAAATGAAGAGAGAGAGGGAGAGAGAAAGAGCATCCGTGCAACCTAGCCACAAGTTAATTCAAGTTTTGGCTGTAAATGATGGATTCTTATAACTTTTTAAGGACCATGCATCACTGAGAGTGCAGTGTTCTATCTATGTATTACAAAGTATTTTTTGTTACTGCTCCTGTCCCCCTCCTGCATGCAGTCAGACACTGGGAATAATGCTTGTTAGTGGAGTTTTCCTTGCAATGCACTAAATGTTGTGATTATAGGAGGCCCCTGCTCACAAGTTGTTACTGTTTTTATTATGGGTGTTGTCCTCTATGACTCATATGATGCTAAAATTTAAATTATGTTGCAGAAGCACATGTGCTTAGTAAATTAAGATCACTCACTTTGGGCTATAATCTCTAGATATGCACATACATTTGTATATAGATTATGTCTAATATAAAATAATGAAACACAACTAGAATATGCACATATATTCATGCATCACGCTGCTGCACAGAGAACTGGAATCAATTGTGAGAGGGTGCATGTGACAATGTTGCTTTCCAAGCCACTCAGTGATGCACCTGTTCTGTTGTACCTGTACCCAGGCAGTAAAGAGGCCCTTGGCTCCTGGTGCAATGCCTGGGGCTGGCTACTCCCCTGGCTGGCTGAGTGACAGTCCCTCGGGTATAAAAGGGCCCCTGGGGCGGGGCTGTGCTGGGTGTAGCTGATAGAGCAGCAGGCAGAGGGCTTTTTCTGGGGACTGCAGCTGGAGAGCCCTGGGTGAGGTTGTAGCCACCAACAGGTCCGAGCCACACAAAATGCGTGAAATTGTGCACCTGCAGATTGGCCAGTGTGGGAACCAAATTGGATCCAAGGTAAGGTCTCTTTTCAACACTGATCATTAGTAGGAGATCAGAGGTAGCAATGCAAACATCATCAATGGATGGGGACTTTTGGGGGGGAACAATTACCTTGTTAACTCGATGATGGGAAGCATGGCATGTTAGCAGGGAACTTGAGTACTTTGGTATGAAAAGCCAAAAGCTGGGTTTGCTCCTCATGCAAAGTTTAATGTTCATTTGCAATAGCCATGGCACAGTGATTACAAGTGCTCCAGAGCATTCCTGCTGGGACTCATATTCCCAGGGGGAGCTCATACACTCTGCAAAATACTGGGACAAGTGATGGAGCCAGTAATTCCAGGGCTGTGAACTTGTGTTACAGGTACTTTAGTTCAGCCATGCAGCAGCAACTCTGCCACATTTTATTCATTAATATCATAGAATCATACAATGGTTTGGATTGGAAGGGGCCTTAAAGATCATATGGGATCATATTAATCAACAGCATAACCTGTGTTAAGAGTGTGTAAAGTGTCACTGGCCTCCTGTGAGAGACAGACGTCATTTGGAGTATTTTTGTGTAGCTCAAACACTGGCATGCTGTGACGCAGAGGGCAGTCACTATTGCTGACTTTCTAGGTTAGGAGTAAAAAAACCCTCAATTACTTCATGCTGTGTGATGTCCATCCTTTTTTTTTTTTTTTTAATTGATAAGTAGGGAGTTGTCAAAAAATTATCTGGTTTGGGCTGGAAGATCTTTTAAGACATGGGATAGTTGAGGGATGGTTCTGTTGTGTTCTTCCTCCTTTTTTTTCTTCCACAAATCTCATCCTGATTCCTTTTAATGGAACATGAAGCATGGAACATGCACAAGTTGGCAGTGGTGTATTTGTACACTCAAAATGGGACTGGATGCTAACCCAGGAGACTTTTAATATTAGAATAGCCTGGTCATTACAGTGGGTGGGTGTGACTGCATGAACACTGCTGTGGCTGCTGCCCAGATAAGAGCCCAGCACAAGAGCACATCCATGTGAGTGTCAAGATAGGGTGTTTAGGACCAGCAGCTGTTTGTGGAAAGCCTTGCTCATGTACAAATTTGCCTGTGCCAGCTTTGTCATGCTATGGTCCTATTCGTGCATGACAGGACTCAAAGCAACTCTCCCTAATCCACACCCCCACAACCTTTTAGTTAAGCTCATACCAAGTAGTAACTGTTATTTAAACTTTTAAATTAATATCAGTTTTCTTTTACTATAAAGAGAACAAATCGAGGCCCTCCACCTATTAGTGTGTGGGCATAGCATAAATGGTCTGCTAAACTTTTCCCTTGAATTTATTTGGGAGGGGTAGACAAGGATCCCTGTTCTGATCTGGTAAGTACATGGCAAAGCATCCCCTGCTTCAGGCACAGTTCCCAGAGCTGGTGCTGAACATGTTGTGCTGAAAATAAATAAATCATTCTCCGTGCATTGTACCTCTTTCCTTTTGCAGTTCTGGGAGGTGCTTGGTGAGGAACATGGGATTGACATCACTGGGAACTATCGTGGGGATTCACCACTGCAGCTGGAGCGAATTAACGTGTACTTCAATGAGGCTTATTGTAAGTGCTCAGCAGACCCAAGAGGGAGAGTAAAATAAGTAATTAAAAAACCCACAAAACCCCTAAACCACTATATAGGTGGATTGGACTTTCCAGAGTGGATTGTAAGCCTGTTTCTTTGACCTCTAGCAGTAATTACATGCATTCATTTTGTTTTGTTCCAGCCCATAAATACGTGCCCCGTTCCATCCTGGTGGACCTGGAGCCTGGGACGATGGACAGTGTCCGGTCCAGCAAAATCGGCCCCCTCTTTCGACCTGACAACTTTATCCATGGTATGGACAGCACACTGCCAGCAAACTGACTGCAGGCAACTGTCCCATGGAACTCCTTTCAGAATTCTCGTTAACTTTTTGGCTGTTCTTTCTGTAATTCTGTTCACAGGTAATTCAGGTGCTGGCAACAACTGGGCCAAGGGCCATTACACAGAAGGTGCTGAACTGATTGAAAACGTCATGGATGTGGTCAGGAATGAGTGTGAGAGCTGTGACTGCCTTCAGGGATTCCAGCTCATCCATTCCCTTGGTGGTGGCACAGGTTCAGGCATGGGGACACTCCTCATCAACAAGATCAGAGAGGAATATCCTGACAGGATCATGAACACCTTCAGCGTCGTGCCCTCACCCAAGGTATCCGACACGGTGGTGGAACCGTACAATGCCATCCTCTCCATCCACCAGCTGATAGAGAACACAGATGAAACCTTTTGCATTGACAATGAAGCTCTGTATGATATATGCTTTAGGACATTAAAGCTCACCAATCCCACCTATGGGGACCTCAACCACTTGGTATCCCTAACGATGAGTGGCGTCACCACCTCGCTGCGTTTCCCTGGCCAGCTGAACGCGGATCTGCGGAAGCTGGCTGTCAACATGGTGCCCTTTCCTCGCCTGCACTTCTTCATGCCAGGCTTTGCCCCGCTGACAGCTCGGGGCAGCCAGCAGTACCGGGCCCTGACGGTGCCAGAGCTCACCCAGCAGATGTTTGATGCTCGGAATATGATGGCAGCCTGCGACCCCCGCCGCGGGCGCTACCTCACCGTCGCCTGCATCTTCAGGGGCAGAATGTCCACCAAGGAAGTGGATGAGCAGCTGCTGTCTATCCAGACCAAGAACAGCTCCTACTTTGTGGAGTGGATCCCTAACAATGTCAAAGTGGCCGTGTGTGACATCCCGCCACGAGGGCTGAGGATGGCAGCCACTTTTATTGGCAATAACACGGCCATCCAGGAGCTCTTCATCAGGGTGTCCGAACAGTTCTCGGCCATGTTCAGAAGGAAAGCGTTTCTCCACTGGTACACGGGGGAAGGCATGGATGAGATGGAGTTTTCTGAAGCAGAAGGTAACACCAATGACCTTGTGTCCGAGTACCAGCAGTACCAGGATGCCACTGCAGATGTGGAGGAATTTGAAGAGGTAGAAGTGGAAGCAGAACCCAAGCCAGAAAAGGAAGCAGAGTAAAAAGTATCCAAACATTGTCCAAATGAGCCTGTTCACATTCACTAAAGACAAAGCAATAGCCATCATCTGCATGCCCAAAATAACATTCTTCAGAATTTTTTCCCTGCATCTGGCCAAGTATATCTGATATTACAACACAATGCTTTTGAAATTAATGGCAGCTCTGCTTTACTGTCTTAAACAACTGTTGACACTGAATCTCTCCCAAAACCAATCTACTATGAAGACAAATTGTCTCATAACAGCCTTTCCTGTAAATGCATTAACTTTTAGAATACAATCACCAGATACTGAATGTACTATACAGCCACTGTGCCTGTGTATATAGATCAGGATCATAAGCAATAGCAAATTATGCTGTCAGTTCATCACATTTATTTATTCTCAGGTAATCACAATCAACAGTCCCTTGTTGATTGTGAACTTGTTACTGGTTTAGGAACATGTGCACATCTCTAAGGCCTGCAAAGGCAGTGACTCTTCTGCTATCACTCCACAGACTGATGCAGATCTGCAGAAACATCAGGGGGAAAATGACTGAATATGCACATTCTTATTTTCTCTCACATTGCTGGCTTATATTATTGCAGAGCTTGTATTCATTATTATGGTGTGGTTTGTTTCTATTTCTAACTACAGGTTGAGTTACATTAGCACACTAAGTTGTGACATTGTGTAAAAGTTTTGGTGTGGTATTTTTTTTCCTAGGTACTAACTACTGTAAATTTTTTCCTAACATTCAGTACAACAAAAATGACATAGAATGGTTTGCAGCTTGTTAATATAAGTTACATGGAAGTCACTAAAACAAAATCATATTTTGCCTTCAGTGAAAAATTTCTTGCCATCACAGCTGTCTACTTAACAATGTATTTATAATATTCTTTTAAATAAAGATTATATACCATTCTATAAAACAGTTTTATACTTGAAACAGTTGATAGACAAGAACCCATAGTTTATTCTTGCAATAACTAACTTTGAATTGCATTCATTATACTCTTAGATGAAAAGGTTTGTTATACTCTGAAGAAAGTAATGCCTCATGTTTGAGTTCAGTCTTGGTGAAGGAACCTGAAGCCAATTCTCCTGTGCACTGGGACAATGTCACCCCTGCTGTGAGGACACACAGCAGCAGGAAAATGCAAATACCTCCCCCAAAACCACGCATGTCAAAGTACATCTTTGCCTCCCAGCCAAGAGAAATGTCACCCTCCATTTCTGCTTCCCAGGGAACGTGTGTGCCTCTCCCTCTCCTGCCTTTCATGACAAAGTGTTAATGAGGATAAACAATTCAGATTCCACTGTCTCCTTCCCCACCTTTTACATGAAACCAGGTCTCCCAATTCCTGATTCACTGCTCAGTGTCTCAGACAGATTTGGAGATTAGAATCCCAGCAGCACGTCCATGGCACAATACTCTACTTCCAGTTTTCAAAATAATATACTATGTTCTCTGTTGATATAGATTTTCGCCAGGATTTTTTTCCAAAGTAATCATTAAAATGTAGTAGGCAGGAAAGTTTTAAACAATTAAATCTCTCACTCACTTATGAACCTGAAATATCAGCATGAAACTCAAAAAGAGATTTGGCTTAAAAATAAACAGTGTTGCCACTGAATGTCCAGACTGTGGTAAAAGCAGTCTTTTATCAGAAGTGAAACCTGAATGTCTCTGCAGAAGAGAAACTTTGTTTCAAGAGGAACAACACTTTCCACACATTCAGAAATTACATTTATTAGGATGCCAATTTACATACAGAGGCAAGTTCTACAGTTCATGTAATGACATTACATCGCAGAGTCTTGAGCATGCCTACAGCACTGCAGTTATTCACCACAGATCAGCTCCTACAAGAGATTTAAAATATGAGTTGTTAGATTCAAGAGTATGTGTAAGGTACTCTTCAAATAAAAGGTAATAATAATATTTAATTTTAGATCAGGAATAGAAGTTGGTCTATTCAGAACAGAAAACATTTCAGCTGCTTGTGATGTATGCAATGCCACAAATAAAGGTACAAGTAGTATCTGTCTCGCAAAGAGCCCTTTGTGACAACGAGTTTGCTGATCAGGGGAAGGAGGAATTCAGAGAGGCTGTCTGCTGGCTTAGCAAGTATGAAGCATGTGAACATCACAGAAAAACCTGATGCAATGAGCATCACGGCAGAGCCCCAACTGTTCTGTGTAAGCCCACAAAAAGTCTGACCAAACCCCAAGTGGTTCAAGGCAGAGCTTGACAGACAGTACATCTCACTTCACTAATGAGATTAAGCAGTTTCCGATCTCACACGTAATCGGGTCACAGACACCTGCGCACACTCGCACACCAGCTGCAATCCCCTCCACTCCCATGCCTGGAAATCGAGCTGATTATTTCCAGATATTGGGGATTAACGGACTCGGCAGTTACAGACCATCGCTTACCTGACCCCCGCACTGCAGAGCTCCAACCCCGCGCCCAACCCACCCCACTCACTTACATTTCACTCCTTTTTGGGTTTCACCGTTTTCACCGTGGCCGCCGCCGCCCTCTCCGCCTCCGCTTTGTACTGCGGCTTCAGGGCGGCCCGCACGGCCTGGGCGCAGATCTGCGAGTACCGGATGTAGCTGCGGCCGGGGGACAGAGGGCGGTGAGACCCGAGCCCGGGCCCAAAGCCGCCTCCCCCGGCCCCAAACCCTCCTTCCCCCCCCACCGGTGTGACCGCACCCGCCCGGCACTCCCTGATAGCGCCTCCCCGCCACGCCCTCACTCCCGCCCTGTCGCGGGGCTGTCGCGACAGCGGTACCTGAGCCCGGCCTGTCGCCAATACGCCACCATGGCTGCGGCTCCGCGCGACAAGGTCAGCGCGCGCCGCAGGGGACGTACCCGCCGGCCAATCAGCGGGCGGGAGCTGCTCACGCGCGTCGCCGCTCACGGGTACGCGCCTCCTGCAACGACCAATCAGAGGGCTCCGTTCGGGCGCGCGGCTCCCGCCCTTTCCGCCTGACCCTCCCCGGGCTCGCCCGCCCCTTCTGCCCGGCCCGGGCGGCCCCGGGGCCGTGAGGGGCGGTGGGTGCGGCTGTGGCGGTGCCGGGCCGTGCCCGCGGGCTCATCGCAGCTGGTCCCGGCTGTGGCTGTTCGGGAAAGGTGTGGGCCTCTCCCCGTGTGGGAGGGTCCCGGCTCCGCCTCCTCCTGTGGCCGGCCGGGGCCTGCCTCGCTGTCCAAAACGATGGGAGTGAGTGTGTTGGTTCAGTGGTTCAGAGCCGGTAATTTGCCGGAAACATGATAAATGTTAAGGCGAAGTTTTCTGTGAGGCTCATGGCTAGTTATATAGCAGTTGTGTTAGTTACACATTAACTCCTTCCTAAATAGTTTGTTGTAATCTCAGAATCCGACCAAGTGGTTAAAAGGGTGGTTTTCGCATCTAAGTCTGTTCTTACCCCTTTGTACCATCACTTCTTGATTTTTCTAGAAAAGACACTAAAGAAGAAAGCGTTTTACAAGCAGGTGGAGCCAATGATTTTTTTAAACAGACTTTTCTTCAATTTGCAGTGTATGGTCAAGCTGTGACAGTTCCGTCACATCGGACACAGTGCTTTGCCATGGGGTTCCTTTGGATGTAAGACTTGATACAAACACCTGAAATTCAATCATTTGCTCTAAACAAATCCATAAAAGGAAACATAACAAACTAGAAGCTATAGACACAAAGTAAAAACAATTTCCCACATATAATAAGCAAAACGTTACTAGAAGACCCAAATCATTTTTGCTATGGAAGCAATTTGGTCCTAACCTAGTGTTCATTTAAATAATTAAGACAAAATACTTGAGGAGATTAAATATTGCGTTTTTAACAAATCCTTGCACTTTTGTTTTGTTCTTTTACTTCCTTCCATCCAAAGTCAAACCATTTTTAAAGCACAGAGTAATTTTGAGCTTTATTAGAGATCTCATTTAGTCCAGAACTGTTGCGATTAACAATCCCCACAGTAATGTCAGGAAAGAGTCACCAGAACAAAAAGAACAACTGTTCACCAGCTAGATCAGTCTGTCTCCAGCATACAGCAGTAAAATCTGCACCAGTGATCTGTAAACTGTTAAACAATTCTGCTCCTATAGAATTTTGGGTTAATATGTAAACCCGCATATTGCAATTGTTCCTACTTAATTTTGAAGAAATAACTAGTGCAAATGAGGCAGAAAATTCTTACCTCATGCATTTGTTTTCTTCTTTATTTTTGTGTGAAACATATTCTACTGTTGTGACACACGTGGCATATTGGAGCAAAGCTTTCCAGTTTGCAAAAATGAAATAAATTTAAAAATATTTGTTATGACAAACATGTTTCTGCCCTTTTAGCACAGAAAGGTGCCAGTGATATTGAAAGGAAACATGCTTGGTTTTGAAGCCCCAATGATAACAATGATAACAAAAAAGATACAGGACAGCACCAAAGATTTTGGAAAGCCCTTCTGTGCTACCTAAGCAGCATATTTGATGCAAGACAAGTAACTGCAGTACTTACATATATTGAGAAAGGGGATGTTACATGCAAATGGCAACATCTGATTATTTGATAGGTGAAATTATTAGCAATAAGATTATTTTAAGCCTCATGGGCAGCCCAGGCCACAAACATGGCTTGGCAGAGAAAAATCATGCCAGCAGAGTTGGACATTTTCTTCCAGCTATGTGCCACTCTATTCCTGCCCCATGGCTTCTCTGGTTCCTCTCACTATCCCGTCTCTCACCTGCTTTTTGCTCCACAATTTTCTTTTCCCACCTCATCTCTCTCTGTACTTCTCTGTGAAATGCCTCTGCCTGCAATTCTGTAACATTAATTCAGATTTAAATCCATAAACAGAGATACACAACCTGGATGCATTTATTTGCACATTTAGCTCTATTTACTATTTGTTGGTCTTGGTAGATAAAAATTCAGCATGACTTGAAAAAGCTAAACCTTTGGGAGAGGTACCAACCATGCTGAGGCAGACTGGATATCAATCAGTGACAGAAACTGTGCTCTACAAAAATTCCAGAATAAATGTTGGTGTTCGTGCAGCTGTTACAAGGCACCGTTATAGATTTGTATGACCTGTTTTCATGCCCAGTTTAGATGCCAGGAGATATTTGTAAAGCCCTAAACTTCCCTTAGGTAAGAACTTTCAGAGAGAGAACATAGGAGAGAGCAGATAAAGGAGAGAAGTTTAGGATGGAGAGAGTTTCCAGGGGATAAGTTAGGAGGGTTAGATGCAGAGATCGAGAGAAGCTGAGGTGGTGCAGTTAGCAACGTCCAGAAATGTGAGAGTGGAAAGGTCTGGGGGAACTAAGGACGTGAGGTTAGACATGTCCAAAGAAACTGAGGAAGTGAGGGAAGAAGCATCCTGAAAGGTGAGATTGGAGACATCCAAAAAAGGTGTAGAGGTGAGATTGGAAACAGCCTCAGGAGTTGGTGAAGATAATCCAGAGGAGCGCTGAAACATGAAATAGTTAAAATCGGTGAGGTCTAGAGATTCCAACGAGGTGGAGGAGCTGTACTCGGAGACACCTGGTGAGGATGGAGGGATTGTACAAGAAAAGTCCAGGGAAGCTGAGGAGGAAACATCTGTGGAGGACGAAGAAGTGAGACTGGAGAGGTCTAGAGAGAGTGAAGAAGAAGGACTGGAGAAATCTGTGGAGAGAGAGGTGACACTCGAGAGATCTAAAGAGATTGAAGAACTGTCCCCAGACTGATCCAGGGAGCCAGATGAAGTGAGACTTGATAGGTCCAGTGAAACTGAAGAGGAGAAACTGGAGCGCTCCCAGGACTCTGAAGAGGTGAGACTGGAGAGCTCTAAGGAAATTGAAGAGGAGGTACTGGAGAAGTCTGAAGAAGCTGAAGATGTGAGACTTGAAAGGTCCAGAGAGGATGAAGAAGTGAGACTGGAGAATTCCACAGAGGATGAAGAGCTCAGACTGGATAAATCCAATGAATCTGAAAAGGGGATTTTAAAGAGTTCCAAGGAGTCTAAAGTCTTGACTCTGGAGGGGTCCAGGGAGGCCAAAAAGGGAGACCAAGCAGGTCCAGGCAGGTTGAAGAGATGACACTGAAAAGCCAAATAAATCCCCAACATGATGGGTGTTAAATCAGGAGTATTTTAAACTAAAGATCTCTATTATCACACCAAAACAAAAAGACAGCATGAACCCCCAAAAGTTTTTTTTGAAAATAATGATTCAAACTGTGTGCATGGTCTCTTAGTAGTTTCTCTTTTGGTGCAGAAAAGCCCCAGTAATAAGAGCTCACAGAATTATTGAGAACATTGTGCCTTTCCAGGGGACCAGTACAGAACCACACGTACAGTTGCAGACAGTTTTCTCTCCTGGCATGTCTGTCCTTGTTCAACCAGATTTATTCTTCTGTGTTGCATGTGCAGGATCTGGTTTTGGAAGCTAACAGTGTGCTAAACTGAGTCTGTGTCTGAGAAATACAACAGGCAGTTCTAACTGTTACTCAGATAAAAAGAGGTCTTATTTTGTTACCTTTCTTTTATACCTCTGGACATAAAACCTGTGTAATAATAATTTTTTATTTGTGGCTAGTTTGAATTATTTAATAAAAATATCCTAAAGTATCCTAAAGAGAAGTTGTGATAGAAGGCAGATGTGCTTAAAAAGGGAACAGAACAGCTTAAATTTCAGTTCTAAAAGGTGCATCTAATTATAGTGTGAGTAGATCAAGAGGCTGATCGACAGCTGCCTTCTCTCGTCTCGAGACTGCACCACAAAGCACAGAGCACTCAAACCTGCGGGTGCCTCTCCAGACAGGCACAGGAAGGCACATAAAGCTCTTCATTCATCACAACCACATTTTACGGACCAAGGAAGTGCAAGATACAGGTACAGGAGGCTGCAGCTTCTCAGGTGAACACATCCCAGCTTTTCCTGTGTTCTTACACAACCCATTCCAGATGAGTGTGTAATGGATTTAACATAATCACCATGGGTGCAACTCCCACCCAGGTCACGTCTTAACTGAAGCAGGTGTCTGCTGAACAGCCACTGAAATTGAATGGTGTCTTACTATGCAAACATTAAAATCGTGGGGATACAGCACAATGCAGAAGTTACCACACTAAAAAAAGAGCTGCTTATATACCAATGATGAGACCCCCAGAAGTTCTTGAATATATTTAATATTTATAGATAATGCTTCTGTAATTTTAGAGCTGTTGCAACATGGTTGCAATTCTTTCAAGAGTACAATGTTTATAGATCAAAAGGCAAAACAAATTAATTTTTCCAACCATGCATAATTTATGATGAAATTACAAGTTTGCTTGCTGTCCTGTATTCTTAATAAAACATAAGAGTAATTAACACCTTAAAAATCCCTTGCTATCTAAAACCAATATAATTTTGTGACTATCTTTAATCTCAAGGGTTTCTCAAGTTTATTTTACAGGGGAGACCAAATATTTTTTAAAAAAGGCAAATTAAAATACAATAAAAAGCCAGTGTCCAACAGGCTATAAATTCCATCATGTCTTCACCGAGCTCTTTCTGTCTTAATTTAAAATAACAAAGTTGTTGCACTTTTTCCTATGAAATAACACTGTCAAGAAATGTGAAATTATGGTCACCACTGTATAAAATGTAGAGGTCAGTAATAATGTTTCCTACCTTGGAAAGCTGTGGATTTACCTCCTTTCTCTGCCTGGGTAAGCCATACTGGGCTGTGCTGGTAAAGCTCCGCTGTTCTCTCTGCTGCTGACCCTAATCTCCTCCACAGCCACTGGAAATGATGCCATGCTGATGACAATACGGGTCATCTTCTGCTAAATCCTGTCTAAGCACAGCACTGCACAGAGTGCAAGCAAAAACTTCACTGAAATCAGCTCAAATCTTAAGAAAAAGACACAGTTCCGTGCTGTTTCCTATTACAGGACAGTATTTTGAAGGTTAGTTGATGAAGCAGATGAAGACATTAATTTTCAACTTTTGGACACCTGGATTCAAAGTAAAAATAATTGTGCAGTGTCATCCAAGTTCTCAGCAGTCCATTCTACAAAATCTGACATAAATAGCCTGTGGAGGGAGCCAGGATCTGCAGAGCAGAATTCAGGTACACTCAAGTTTTAAAAACCTTGTGCATTGCTTCCTCTTTTCATGTGTTTCATAACTTGTGTTACTTTTAAATGTGGTTATAACAAAACAGCATGATGATGTAAGATATTTTGTCCACAGCTGATGATCATGGACCTCCTAAGGTAAGCAGTTAGTTCAGCTTGGTTGTAACATGTAGCCTTACCTTTAGAATAATTCAGTTCTGCAGCAACATGTAAAGCAAAGCTATCAAGTTATTTAAGATAGAAATTAACAGGTCCTGTGCAAGGGAAAGAAAAACCCCCACCTTAAGAAATTGAAGGATTCTAAAATGCTTCACTGCTTCCACACAAGTTCTTTATCAGTACTCTTCAGTTCTTCCATAAACGTGAACCTCAACAGGTTGCTGACCTTCCCTTTGAATCAATGCTCTGTCAGGGCCAGGGGATTGGAAATGTTGCAGTTATGAGACAGTGGGTGCTTATGTTTACTCTATAGGACATTTATTTGAAATATAAACGCAAGTACAAACCACAAGAGACAGATCAGCAATGTTGTAGGAAATGGTGGTTACAATTTTTCTGCTTTTTTCCAAGCAAACCCCTGGCTGACACTTGCAGCTCACTGCTGTCTGGCTGAACAGGTGCTGACACCCATTGGTGGGCAGGGATCCATCAGAGTCCACAGAACTGATTTGTTCACATCACATTCCTTCACCTCTGCTCTTCCACTACCTGTGTCCCCTCCCCTTTTTTAAAATTCTTCTATCCTCCTGGTCCTTCAGTTCTGTCCCTCCAACTGTAACTGCTTTCTCTTCCCCACCTCCTCCATTCCTTCCAACCCTCAGAACCCCCTCTCACAGCAGTGTGGTGCATTCATCCACAGCAACCCACATTCACTGCAGTGAATCTGAACACAAATCCCAGCCCAAGATTGAAAATCTTTCCACAGGATGGATTCTCCACAGCAAACTGTGAAATCTGGTTGCTAGTTAAAGCCAGATTTGCAGAAAAGCAGAGTTATTAAGAACCAAAAAACACTACAGCAGCTGTGAATGTGCATTTTAGGATATGCATTTCAATAAAAGAAGCCACTCACTCCAGCGTATTTCTTCACCCCTCTCATTTCAGATAACTCACCTCATAGTTCTAAAACACAAATAGACCAGAAAGTTTCAGGAATTAGCCAGAATTGAAACAAAATTTTATTTAAAAAGCGCCACATACAGAAAGCCATACTCTGACAGAATGAGAAGGCAGGCATATAAATAAAATAGAAGAAAATTATTATCTTTCAAGAAGTTGTTGAATGCCTGTAAAAATCAAACAGTAAGGCTTTTTCCAGTGCAAGGCCAAACTGTGAGTGCTACTATGCAGTCCTTAGTGCAGAAAAATTTGGAAATGAAAAAACTGACTTTAAAATATCAAATGATGCTAATGGCAAACATATAAACATATAAAATGAGTTTCAAGATAAGCATTTTTATCAGAAATGATGGTACAGTTTTGCAAAAGTTTCACATATACTTTTAAAATTGAAATGTTATTTCAGTTGTAATAATCTCCTGTAAAAGTATGGCAAACCTCAATGACTTTAATTAGTAAGGTAGTCTCAAACCATTTCTGTTTAGAAAAATATTTAGAATAGTTAATTTTTAAAAGTTATATATTCCTGTTTTCTTCCCCCAACACAAACGTTACAGAAGTGTTCTCATTTGTTTACCAGTTAAAATAAGCTCTGGTTCTCTATATAGCAGACACTACTTAATAGGCAATTTGATATACCAGAAATGGCATGCAAAATCAAATATGCTGGGCCAGGTGACAGTACAGTTCATAAAGAGTAACAGAGTCTTGAAATCACTTGTAAGCTTAGAATCAAAATTCCAGAAAAAGCCTTGGGCACCAAAATACCACCAGTCAGCTACTTCTGGGCTGTGCCTTTGCATCTTTCTGTTCACACTGAAGAAGCCTCGTGGGACAGAGTCCCTGTGAGGTCCCCAGGACTATCAGCAGACTGGCACACAGTGTGAGGTGTCAAGGGCTGACCTTTGAGTTCTTGCAGCAAATGACTGGTGACAGTACCAAGAACCTACAATGAGTACCAGGAAACAGAGACTGGAGAACACCAAGTGAAACCCTTGAGAATACAAAGGGCCTTGTACTGTGAGCAAACGAGTTCAGAAGGTAAAGGGATCTGAACGTAGAACAGAGGTTAAATTAAAGGACAACACAATATGCAGTGGATGTAGCAGGTTATTTCTGGAGTGTGATCAAGTTAATGAGTATATTGTTAGATACTACTTCCTCTTATGTTTAGGTATCTCCTTAGCCACCTTCACTAAGGTTTTTTAGTCTTTAATTGGTTCTTTGAAGTGAACACCTACTATTGTAGCAGCTAACAAGATTTTAAGGTTCTATGCTTATTGTACCTTTATGTAATGGGCTTTTAGAAATGAAGATACTTATTGTAGGAATTTAAGATAAAATTTGATCTTAAGGTACTGCATGCCCAGCTCATTAATGTTGCATTTAGGAGCAGGATTTAGGTCTTGGTAGGTAGGTAAGAGACACTTTGATGTTTTACCTATAGTGACTGAAAAACAGTTTGAGTACCATGTTAGTCCAACTAGTCAAGTTAAAAAGCTTATCAAAAAATATTTTCTACATTCTTTTATATTTCAAGCATCAAGTAATAAGCTTTCTGTTAAACCAAGTTGTATCACACAACTGTCAAAAATCAACAAAAAAGAACAATGCCTGAACAACCATTCTGCCTAATTTTGGGCTTGGTCCCAAAAGAGGTAGTCCGTAAGTCACACAAAAAATAAAAGTTAGCCTAACATGCCAGTGTCCTCCACCATATGCAGCCTCACCACTAAATGAGGCTATTTCATATCTGCAAACATTATAAGTTAGTGTTCATGTAAATACAGGAACTACACTTGATAATTATTTCTTCATCTGTAACCGCAATTCGGTCCAGTTCACCCAATATATTAAGTAGTCTCTGAGCCTCAGCCTTAGTAAGAATTCAGCTTTTCTCCAAATTAAATTTATAACATGCCTAATACACACATCCTTTAAATAACAAAGGATACATGTATTTAGGCCTGGAGAGAAGCTGCAGGTCGTTAAGCCTCGTTAGTGATACACATCTAAGAACTATCATCATTTCTCTACAAATGCTGCTGCTGCCATCGAATTCCTCATGGTTCCTCTTGCTGAAGCTGCAAACTCTTCAATTTCAGCATTCAGTCTTTTAATTACCCATTCCAATGCTTCACGGCCCTACAGTTAAAGAAAAGTTTATCAGTGTGTAAATCTTAATAAATAACTAAATCAGTTAAATTCTTACTGAAATTGACTAAAGACACAGTAGTTGAAAAAGGAAGGAACAGAAATACATGCCTCTGATATTTGTTATTTCAATAACTGGAGTACTGCTGGAACATGTTCTGCCTTACATTTCATGAAAACAATTCCTTGTATCAGCAGTTCTCACATTATGATCCACAAAAGACTTTTTATCCAGACTGCTTTATTGTTCTCGAGCTGAACTTGAGATATCTTTGGATTGCCAGAGGACAGACTCTCAACTAAAATACTGTTTCATTGCTCCCACATAGTTATTTCAGATCTGTCTGAATGTAGATCCTTTTTTGACAGCAAAAGCAAATAGATTGCATCAGGAGGACAGCAAAAGACTGACAGTGTCACACTGCTGAGTGAGTGGAGATGCTTTTTCCAGTGAAGATTCAGAGACCTTTGCCAATAACAATTCATTATCTCTATTCACAAGAGGAAAAAGAAGAGGAAGTTCAGCATGCTGAGCATTCAGTCTCTACAGTAAAGGCAGCAGAACTACGTGGCTCCTTCCTAAGATTGCTCACAAAGCCAAAAAGTAAAACAGCGATTTTTATTCCTTTTGACATTCAGCCAGTGACCACACATTTTACACAAAGGCCATACTTACTTTTTTAGCATTGGAAGAAATTGTGTTTGCCATTAGACCTTCTAAGTAACTGCTGAGACTGACACCTTTTACAGATATTATTGCTTCTTGTGTCAGAATGGTTCTGAAACAGAGAGCAGGAAACTGAGTTACTCTGAGTAGTTTAAAAAAGGAACTCGCTCCTCCCCAACAAGTACATTCCCTCATCAGCTTTGCTGTGTAACACAGAACTTCTTGTCCCCTAAAGACAACCCACTTCTACACTGTAACTGCTTTATGCTTCTACTTATAAAACAAAGCCCAAGAGTACCCGCTAAGTCCAAGCCTCCCTTTGTGGCACTTAGCCATTTCCATCTTTAGCAGCAGTATGTTAAGAGTGGAAACAGCAGATTTGGAGTTACACTATACTGGGAAGACAGTACTAAAACATCCCCTTCAACAAGAGGGTTTGAACATTTCTGACCGTCATGACAGAAAAAAACTCCTATGTTAGAATCCCTAGAATGATCCTTCAGAATTATCACCACTTCCAGCAGTACAGACTCACTAAGCTCTAAGTTGCCTTAAAAACCCCAAGTAACCACCAAAACACAAACCTCCAAAATCAGAGGCTAAAGGCACAAAAATGTGCTTTCTAGTGCAGATCTGTGCTCAGGCTGACAAAGAGATCAGAAACAAGGAGCTGAAAACTGCAAATGTACACAAACTCAGTTACAGACAGGACATCCCCTGAAAAGCTGAACTGGACTCCAGTACAGCATGACCCAAAGTCTCCCAGTGACTCAGCAGAACCAATATCACTGCAGGAAGTGACAATCCTTTTAATCCTGTTTTAGACAATTATCTGTAACAGAGGTCGTGTAAACCTCATCTTCTGATCAAGGGAAACTATGGACATTTTCAAAGCAAAGTCTCATAGCTGTGGGCAAGCTCAGAGCAGGGAGGTACTTACTTGTGTGGTTCATGAGGGTGTGGTTTATAGACAAGCCTCTCATCTACCGACACAAGGTTTGTAAATGAAATCTGTAGAACACAGGACAGAATTACCCCTTACAAATAACACAGAGTATTACAGAGACCAAAATGTTACATGATAAGGAAACAGCCAGAGTATACAGACACCAAAAAGCTTTAAAACATTTTTTCTCAATACCACCTCCACGCCCAAAACTCCTCCTGCTCATCAGTATGTTCACATGGCTCAGTCCTGACAAGTTCCAAGAGCCAAGTAGCTCCTTCATGAAAAACAGAACCAATCAACTATAACCACATTACTTAAACCCTTAACTTGTTTTGTTCTAATGCAATTTTCAAGATGATTTATTTTTCAAATGTACAAGGTGCTGTTATACTCTGTGATCCATTCCAGTGGCACAAACACAACTACTTACATTACAGGATTTAAGCTCCATTGTTTTTTTCACGGGGTCAACAACAGAGTGCTCCTGCACATATGTCCTTGTTCTGCAGGTGCCGATGAGCTGGGGGACAGGCAAACAGAGATGGCATTAATTCCACTAACCCACTGCAATTTTTCATGTCTCTAAATACACAAGTAGTGGTTACTGCATTGAACAGATACCAAGAGAACACAATTAGGATTTAGCTTAAAACAAAGCTATTCAGTTGAAGTAGGTCTCATTTTCCAGATGGAAGCAGTCTCAGATCCAGGCAACTTTTGGCTATCAGGGTCACTGTGTGCCGCCATTGAGCTTTCCTGATACATAAATGCCTAAACCATTAAACTTTAATGGTTTAAAAGTTATGAAATGATACACATTTATTACAACAGCTGGCTCAGGAGCTTCCCCTCCCTGCGGCATCCCTTTCTAGCCTGTGACACAATACACACCGATTTCACAATGGAGGGGATTCCCCACTCCGTGCTGAGGAGTCTGTGGCTGTGCAGCTTCCCACTGGGATCCACGTGTCTGTCCAGGACATCAACTCCAACCACGCTGGGGTTCATGGGATTGGGGTATTTCCGCATGGCAGCTGTCATCACAGTTTCCCAGGGGTGACTGCCCAAACAGAACCAGGACAATAAGTTGCACGCTTCTGTTTTCAACAGGATTATATCTTTCCCTGAAGAAAAATCTATTTCGTTGACTGGGTGGTGCACATGGACATCAAATATCCAACACACCTGATTACTTAAGTGTCCTGAGTTCTAGTCTAACTTGGTAAGAATGTTTTCCCTTTGACACAATGCCAAAAGACTACGCTTTATCCAAATTTCGGTAATACTGGAGTGATTTATTAAGTTGCTACTTCCCTCTAACGAGCACTCCCTTCGGATTATTTTTAACACAGGTATTCTAGAGCACTTCAGCCCCGACACCATGACGGGCCTCATCGTGTTTCGGCCAGCGCTGCCGCGGGAAGCAGCGGGGCAGCACAAGGACGCTCCTCGGTGCCGACAGCGCAGGTGGCCCCGCACAGGTACAGCCCCTGCTGAGCTTCCGCAGCCCCACCGGCTCCAGAAGCCTCCCCCGGCTCGTGACCCCGGGCCGGCAAGGACGCGCGGGGGAAGGTCAGGGGAGGCGAGAGGCCGCGGCCGCCGGAGCGGGGCTGCGGCGCGGAGCTCCCGGGGGGCGGCCCTGGCGCGGCGCAGCCCCCACAGCCCCCGGAAGAGGCACCCCGTGCTCGGGGCCCGGCCCGGCGCTACCCGCCCGCCGCCCCGCACGGCACCTACTCGAACACGTGCTCCGAGGTCCAGATCTTCATGGCTGCTGCGGCGGGCACAGCCCGGGCGCGCTCCGGGGGCGCCGCCGCCGCCTTTCGGCACCGCGGGCCCGGCTCTGCCCCCGGCAGCGCGCGCCTGCGCGGGCAGCGCCCGCCAATCGCCGCGCGGCGCCGCGCTGACGTCACGGGGCGCGTACCGCGTGACCGGGGCCGTGCCCGACCGGGGACGTTCGGGGTGAGGTTGGGGTGGCCGCGGGTGTGGCCCGTGATCACCGTGGCCCGGGTGAAGGGCTGGGGGTGAAGGGCGCGCCCGGGGCGTGGCACCGCCTGCTCCGCCGCCCATCGCGCAAACACGGGCGGGTGCGGCCTGTGAGCCGCGCTCCGGTGAGGGCGGGGCTCGCAGGGCACGGCCCGGTCCGGCCGCCGCTCGCCGCCTTGCCCGGGCACGGCGGGGCCGGGGCCGCGTGTGGCCGATGACGTCACACCCCCGCGCCCCTACCGCGTGCGTTCGGCCGGCAGGGGGCGCAGGGGCCCCCGCACCCTGCGGTGTGACGTCACCGGCGTGAGGCGCGGGCGGCGCGGGGAGGGCGGCGCGGGCGGGCGGGTCTGTGGGGGGACCCCGTCAGGGCCAGGGCCGGGGCTCCATCGGCGGCCGCGGCTGCCCGGCGCTCCAGCCAGCTGCTTCCCTTCCTCATCCGTGCCGTGAACCAGGGGGATTCGCGGCGTTAATAAAGAAGCGGTTACAGCACCAAACAAACCCACATGCGTTTCTTGGCGCGCCACCAAGCAGTTCCTTCTAAAATTCTCAGCAGTGTTGGAAAATGCCGTGAGTCCGGTGAAAACGGTACTTTTTTCAAACAGCAGGATAGCGTTTCATGCACACGGTGAGGGCGTGACCTCTACATACTCATAACCGCACAGAAATAGCCTCACTGGAAAAGCATGAGAGGGAAATTTCCCAGAAACAGGTTATATCACACGGTGACATTGCTGACGCCCTTCTGCGGTGCCAGAAATCAGCCTGTCTTTGGAAGGACACACACAGAGTGATTATCCCCTGTGCACCCCGAACATCAAATCCAGCAGCTCTGGGACAGAGAAGCTACTACTTAGTGATAAATACCTGGTTCAGTCAGTAGCAAACAGTTATATGAGAGCTGTTAAGAGAATAAATTCGTCTGGGGATACCTGTCTTGATCTTATTTTTCCTGACTCTCACCTCACGGACTGTTCCTGAACATTGCTAACACGCCCCTGATCGGTCACAGTGTACAGAGTTATTGCTGGGAGATTGCAAGGCAACTCTAAATCCATTGTAGTCTGAATACGCACCGAGTGATTTTTGCAACTGGAGAATTTTGCAAAGGATGTTAAAAATGCAAAGCTTTTTGAGAGGTGTCAGTGTGACACACAGTTGTGAAGGTGGTGACCCTTAAATAGACAGGGACAGTACAGCAGATACCCATCCCTTATCCATCAGGCTGTCTGTAGCCTATCATCAGGTTTTTTTTTTTTTCTGTAAAAGAAATGTTATCTACTGGAAGCAAAGCAAAATGTCATTCCCAAGAAGGAAGCATGCCAACATATGGTGCAGATTAGGAGCTAGATTTCATCAGTTCTTGCTCATGTAAACTTCAGGCTATTTTAGCAGGAGATTTGTTCAAGTAGGTTTCTGAAACCGAGTGATACCAAGTGTGGAACTACTTATAAACCTGACTTGTAAGAGAAATAACACAATTTTGAATAATACAGCCAGACTTTAAGAAATAAAATGTGCATTTTTAAGCTGCAGAGGAAAAAGTGGCACATCCTAAACATTAGAATTATTTACATATACTATAATACTATAAAATCCAATATCTTTGCCCCTGTATGTTGTCAGTATCTGTCTAATAACTGAAATCAAAGAAAACATTCTATGAGTTAAGTTTGTCCAGTCCCAGGCAGTACCAAAATGATCACTGAGGACAATGATGGACACTTACAAAAGAATATAAAACCCGTGGAAACCCATGACGAAGTTCCTTAGTCCGTATGTGTCTTTCCAGGGCTGTTTACTCTCAATTGCTCAATGCAACTGATGCATGAAATGGGCCTTGTCATTTTGGCAAAGCAATCTCCTTGGAGTGGTTAAGAAATACTGGAAATTGCCCTAGGAATTCTGGGGGCAAGTGCTCTGAGGTCCCAAACAATTTGCTCAATGAGACATAAAGATTTTTTATTTCCAGACTCGATTGCCAGCAGGGAGGTGTGGCTTGTCCCCTTTAAGCAGCCTCATAAAAAACCCATCATTTTGACCAAAAAGCATAAATATCAGGAAATAACTCACAACCCCAAAGTCTCTTTATCTCCAGTATTATATCCAGATCATTCCTCCTCTCCACAGTGGGTACCAAAACCCCAGGTTGTCAAACCCAATCAGGCCTACACGACCATGGTTTTGGCTTTCTGTAAGACAAATACAGGTATTGTATCTCACTTAGGAAAGCAAACACCACCCTGGTTCAGAGCCCAGAGATCAACCAGAGCACTCTGCAGCACAAAATGTCACTAAATTCCATCCTGAAAAGGGTTTGGTGACAATGGCAGTGACTCAAGCTGCACTTCTGAGTGAAATGAATGCAAGCCTGAAGTGCCATTCATCATGGGTCACCAGAACTGAATTGTACAGAGGTGACACTGCTGGTGACTGATACTGAGAAGGGTAAATGGGGAAAGTTCAGTACTCACCTGCTGCACTCCCTGTCACAGGCAGAACACGGGCTCTGGTTGCTTCCCTGCTTCAGGTGTCACAACTCCACAGTTTTCACATGACAGCTGAGGTGTTTACTGTTTCTTACACTTAAGAAAATTGTATTTTGTGGTGTATTTCCCCCCTTGTTGTATTCTGAAATATGGCTACATTGCAGTAACACTGCACCAGTTCCTTGATCTGAAATCCAAGTTTTATTAGTATGAAATACTGGTATTCACAGGCAATATTAATGGAAACCATTCAAAGGTCTTGCTCTTTTCCTGAGCTGGAAAAACAAGTTCCCGCTCCCTCTGTCAGTCTGGCAGTTGTAATGATAGAAAATCGCCAGTGTTTTCTTTTTTAAACATTCCTGTTCAGTGACTTCCATTTTACAGTTCTTCATGGCTGCCCCATCTATAAACACTCTTTCATCAGCTGTCCGTTCAGTATCTCGGCCTCCTCGTGCTCAGCTGTATTTTCCTGAATGCACTTCTTAAAAGAAAACGTTGTTGGATAGCAAAGCTCCTTTTCAGTGCTTCCAGAATTGGCTCATTAATGCCTTGTAAATCATAATGCATCCCTGTCTGACAAGGTCACATCCAGTGGTGCTTTTAATAAACAAATACCTTCATTGACAGAAAGAAAGCATAGCAATAACTCAGTACAAGATGGTACCAACTCCTCTGGCTTTGCCCATACTTTAATAGGAGTTTTGTTCAAGTAATTTTGATCCTTCCAGATATCTGATTAATATCCAAAGGAGACACCAATGGGGAAATGCCACCACTACAGAACATTCTGGAAAAGTGGTGTTAGGCACAAAAGAGTTTCCATAATGAGATGTTTGTTAGGTCAGAACAGAGCTCACACTGTATGAGGGATTAACATTCACATGCTTTGGTGCATCTCTTTGTCTCCTCAGAGAAACATAGATGGAATAACAATGTGTTTTTATCATTCTTTAGCAGTTTTACCTCCTCTGCAAGGCATTAACAGTTTCACTGCTGATGTTGAGTCCTAACAGTGCTTCTCACTGCTGCTGCAAACTGGCCTCCCACTCCAAAGCCTTTCGACTTCCTTCTTCAGAACTGATGTGATCCCAAATCCTAGAGGGAAAGGACCAGAATGCAGCACTTGAGACCCCTGAGCTCTATAAACCTCACAGCCTCAACCAGGGGAGCTGCACTGCCAAACTCCTCCTGTGCAACTGATCTTCAGCTCTGCCCAGGCTGTGTGAGCTGGCCCCGGTGCCACCTGAGGACAGCTATTTCTGTTCTGGGGCTGCTGCTCATGTTGCTCTGGGACAGCTCTTCATGTGGCCATGATGAGCACTGTGAGGGAACACGGCAGCTGGATTTCTGTTTGCAGAGTGAGCCGTAAATGAAACGGAAAAATGACAGAAAGGCCATGCTAGTGCTGCAGAACAAGAACAAGTGTTCAGGGCTGATTTGGCCAATGCTGCGCAGCCCCAAAACACCCACTGGAACCAGCTTGGCTTTAGCCAGACCTGCAGCAGTTCTCTAAGTTCAGTGCATTTGTTCTTCACTCGCTGACAAACAGTGACTTGCTGTTTGTATCACACCATTCAGTTCAACTCAAAACACAGAGCAGTGTAAGACAACCAAATGCCTGTATTTGTTTCTGCACTTTATCAGTTGACCAGGAGAGTTTTGTTTTCTGTCCTGTAGTATTTAGGGCTCTTCCCCTCTCAGTTTGAAGGAATAACAGCTTATAGAAATAGCCAACAAATCCCTTTCCCTTAGTCCCTCATATTCTGGTGGAAATAGCTGTCAAGTTGCATATGAAATACAAATAAAAATTTTTACAGATGATTATTTTCTATCCTCAGACTAATACCTATCACTCCCTAAGACGAGATGAAATGCCAGTAACCCTATCAGCTTTCAGAGAAGAGATGCAAGTGTTTATATAATTACTAAGGAATCAGTTTGAATTGATTCCTGCCTTCTGTGTGGAAAAACCACGAGAGGGGGCTGGATCACATGGGCTATCTGTGTATTCCACTCCCTGTGTGGGGGGCTTCACGTACTTGAGAACTGTCTTTCAGATTTCAATTTCCACAAGTCCTTATCTATGATGGAGTAGCTTTTCTTCCCTTTTCAGATACTTGTCACCACAGCTACATTTACACCGCACAACTCTCAGGGATGTGATTGCAATAGAGCAGATCCAGTGTCTCAGGTAATGGCAGACGGAGGTGTCCAGACAGGAAAACCTGAGAACAATTCAGTGTGCAAAGGTCCTGTTGTAAACCTGTGCACTCAGTGTCAGATAAGGGCCTTTGGTACTTCATGGAAACAGTGAGGAAAGCCAAGGACATCATTCACAAAATGCAGTTGAGGGAGCTCTCAACAGGAGGTGAAGAATACTTTTAAAAAATTTGAAGTAGTCTTAGGTTGGAGAGAGAATAGCCTCTTCATCTTGACCATGGAATTGCTTTTCCTTGGAGAAGCTCTGAAAGGCAGAGCTGCAGTCTGAAGTGATATGAAAGAGTGGTATAAAAGATGATAAATCTCCTGTCAGATTCTACCTGGTTCTGCCATGGTACCCACAGAGGGAATGGCACACCCCAAAGAACCCCTCTGCAAACTTCCAGGATATTCTGACTGAACATCACAGGATCAATAAGCAAAATCATTTAATATTCCACTCACACTTGATGTCATTTTTAATGAGTGAAAAACAAAAAATTAGTGATAAGATCTTCGGAAACCTGTGGCCACCTGATGTGAAAGGACAGCATGGGATCTGAACTGCTAATTGGTGATACTGCTACACTGCTGCTACAGCCACTCAGTTTTAGCTGATTGGAGATAAGAACATCAAGGAGAGACTGAGATTTTGTTACCTGCCATTTAATATCTCTCCCTTCCCCCAATACCCCTGCACACCTTGAAAAACCCTGCCCAAATCCCACCAATATCCTGCCCCCCTCCCTCTAATAAATTCAAACCCAGACATTATCTTTGCTTCAGAACACAGAGTTTAAGTTAGGGCATATTAAAAATGTGCATTTTTAATAGGAGGATCTGGGACAATCATTTGCTTTTCAGATCCCTTTTATTTTATTCTTCTCCCATAAAATGTGCCAAGAGGCTTAGAGCTGCACACCTTCAGAGTACTGTTGCCTCATATACCTTCCTTACCCAGCATGTGATACATCTCCTGTGGTTGGGAAACACTGTCTGTCACTGCCTACACTAACCAGGCTCTGGCACTGTTTATATAATTTGAATGCAAATAATTATTTTTCTTATCAGCTTCCTCGCCCACCTGACAACATCCAAAATGTAAATGCCCTGCACAGAATCCCACCCAGCTGGCCTGAGCTGCCTGCTTCTGACACTCACTCCTCCACCTGCCCTCTGGGCTCCTTTGTTTTAGCACACTCAAATTGCCACAGAGAAATGATTTACCACATTACACAGCTGTGCTTGGCTTTATGTTTGGCAGCAGAGGTCTTAAACAGGTAGTACATGGCCCTTAAATGACTTTTGGCAAGGAATGATCTGGTTTCCATTTAAAAACTGACTCAGAATTTGTAACAAGGTAGGTGCTGTTTGACTCATTTTGACTTTTTAATTTAGGTTGTGCAGTTTCCTTGACTTGCAGAGTTCAGGCAGTTGGATTATGGCTTGTCTGTGTCAGCAGTGGGAGCAGCAGCTGCCACCAGGTGTTAGACTGAGCGCAGGTCCACGGCGGTGCACGGCTCATGGGTGCAAGAGGACTGTGCTGTTGTCTGGGAAACAGTCTCTGAAACTCTGCAGAATGTGGCAGATCCCAGCCAGATAATGTTTGCTCTTGCAAGCCTCACAAATGTGCATGTGATCAAGTAGGCAGATGATAATCACATGTTATCACCCACAACTCATGAGCAAGCACAGTAACAGCACAATTAAAGACAAAACCACAAATCTTAAAGTACTTTGAAAACGCTGATGGTTTTGTGTTGTTTGGGGATAATCATGTTTCTCCCCTAATGATCCTTGTGTAATTCAAAGGATGACAACAATTCTTATAAAAACACCGTGCTCTCAAACATTTGTTGGGTGCATCTTTCAGTGCAAAGTCTGAAGAACCAGTGGCGACAGGTCGTGGTCAGAATTACGTATTAAATCACAAACATCACTCATGGTCTTCAAACCTTGCTCCCATGTCCAAAGTTTACATCAAGCTCTTTGTGTCAGAAATCTTGTGCTCCATCAGCTATCTTTGGACATGGTTTAAAGAAACCACAACCTGGAAATTAAAGTTGTCAGTTCTTTATACACAAAGTACTGCATGAAAGTGGCCACTTAGTCATTAGTGCTGACATCTTAACTGTCACCAAGACAATTATCAGATCAATTAGAAACCAAACAGTCTTGAGACACATAGGCTTTCATCTGCCAGTGGCTGACCACACAGCTCTGGTGAAGGCAAGCCATTAAATCATTTTTATTCAAAGTTCTGTGGGCCAGAGAACAGGTAGATCCTGGATTTAGGAGTATTTCTGCTTTCCTTAGTGCTGGGACAGTATTTGTCACCTCTTTGGGAGGGGGAGGATCCGGTCTCAGCAACGGAGAGCACAAGACCTCCTCTCTGGGACCACAGTCCTCAGACCTTTATTAGGAGCAGCAACTTAAGGCTCAGTCCCAGCCTTCTCAGCTGGGCCTGACAGCAGGAATTCCCAACCCCAAGCTAAGACGAAATGCTGGTGTTTGGACAGCACTGTTGACCCACAGGGAAACAGCGAGCATGAAAGTCAAAAACTGCACCTGAAAATGATCCTTGTCCTTCTGGTGATGAGGTGCTCTGACAGTTTTAAATCTTTAATATCTTACCTGGCCAGTGGTGGTTTCCTGTTTGTAGCTTCACTGAAAATACTCCTCTTTTCCAAACAGCCTTCTGAGGCTGTTTCATCCAACCTAAGGGATAAACTATAAAAAAAAAGGAATAAAAATGTTAATCTAAGAGTTTAAGATGGAAACATAATGCAAGGATCTTCCATGCAAATGAAGTAACAGAATACTCTTCATGCACAATTGGGACAAAAATATTTTCTTTCATGGTATTCTCTAATAAATATATTAAACTTTAAGCAGACTCCATAAAATCTTCATTAATGTAAAAATCATAGATTCCATTTATAAAAAATCAAAGGCCATGAGATGCTGTGATCAAAACTGTCAGAGTCCAGCTTGATAGAATGCCTGAATCTGCATTTCCTGTGACCACTGTCTGACACTACAGGCCATGGGGGCTTTTTTATGTACTTAACTGTGAACTATTGTAGCACTTAAGGAAAGTGAGAGGAATATGTAGGAATACTTTTAATCTTGGAAGTCCTGCAAAAGAACTCCACTACATTCTGTCCTGATCCAAAGCTGAACACATTTAACAGGCCTGTACAAACCTGCTATATACAGACCAAGAAAATTTGAGTAAAATGTAGGCAACAACTTGAAGAGGGTCTAAGAATTTATTAAAAATTACAAAAACCTATGAGCTGTTAAAAATCCATTCACAGACCAGTCCTGGGTGCGTTGCACTTGTAAAGGACTACAAGTAAATATCCTCACAGCCCCAACTCAGCCCTCAGACTCTTCTAGGCCTTCAACCACCCTCATTATTGTTAATTAGTGCAGCTTCATTAGAGATGATTAATTAGAGACCCCTTTGGGAGAAAACAGCTTTTTCACCATCATACTGCCTAGATGTAATATGATGCTGAAACAAAGCTGTCTGCAACTTCGTGTTTCAGCAGTAATTAAAAGAATAAGCCACATGTATAAATAAAGAAAGAAAAAGTTAAATTCCAGGCACTGAGAAATCATCAAATTCATCCCAGTATGATTAAGCTAGCTTGAATTAATCCATCTCCTGAGAATGTATTTATGTTCTCTGTTACAGGAGTATAGAGTCCAAAATGTTAACAGACAGCTACAAACTGAAGTTAAAAATATTTTTTAAAGGAATAAGTAGTTTTAGCAGTGACTACTCTTCTCACAAAACAACCATTTAAAATGTAATTTTTCATATCTAGGTCTTGCATAATGTACATTGAAGCACTTTCTAACTAGCTGCCTCAATTTATTTTTTCTCTAAATTGAGTCATTTAAGAACTACTTCCGAAATGCTGTACAAGTAAATAATATTTATATCAGTTTTAGTGCACTGATTCAATAGGATATCCAGCAGGTTCATGATTAATAGGATGGCAAAAATGGAGTTTAAGCTTCTTAGTGTCAGTGTTTGGTTTTCATGCTTAGAAATAAGAGGAATTTTTATATACACTTTCTACTGATGAAAAATTCAGAGCTTACAGGAGCTCTCCAAAATATACAAAATCCTGTAAAGCAGGAATTATTAAAAATTAAGGTCTATAAAAGGCAAGATGAAGAGCACAACTCTTCTTTTTGATCAAGATGTGCATTCTGTGTCTTCAAAGCCAGGGGATCCCAAATGTACAGTGGGATGAGTAACACAGGAACAGGAAAAACAAATCCGGTGTGAGCAGCTGGACACTGCCTGAGCGGACAGACTGACACAGGGATCGGTGCTGCCAGATCCATCAGTGAGGGGAGCAGCAGGCAAGGAGACTTCTAAGGAAAACTATGATATTAATAAAAATCCTCCACAAAGCTTCATTAATCGCAAAACTTGGAGACAACCCAGTATCAGCAACAATTAAAACTTATTTAATTTGCTTACTCTGAAATCAATGTCTGCTCCTTTTAGAAATGTGTGTTTCAGTGTCACATGTATCTTAATCCTAGCTGATAAAAGAGGCTGTTAGCATTTTGAAGGAAAAAAAAATGATGACGATGATGATAATGATGATATTGCTGAGGTGTCACTGCATCCCCATCAAGAGGGGAAAAGACCTGGGTTTCAAAACTGACACCTTTCTGAGTAGCTCGTGTTTTCCCGCTTCCCTGATGTTCAGTGGAGGTATTTGAATTATATTCACAAATTCATTATGTTTGGGTGATTTCTTTATACATTGTAAACTGTTATCTGCAATCAGAGATATTCAGATATTCAGTGTTAGGAAATGTTCCCTTACAAGCCCCAATAACCAGTATTTGGTTATTAAGGATATAACCTTATTAGGGTGGTTTGGGTTGGAAAGGACCTTCTTGGTGTGGATGATTTTGATTTTTTTAAAAAAAAAGATAAAATGTGTGAATTTACAGTCTTAAGTTGCAGAAACTAAGTAGAAGAATCTATGTAATTAGGCAGGGAGCTCTTTACAGCTGACCATTAACCCAAATAGCACTTTATCATTCTGTGCCTGATTCTTTGATGGCTTTATTCAAGAAAATACAAAATACTCATGCCCACAGAACTCTAGTAAAATACATAAGTAGTAGTATCTGAGATGTTACAAATATGAAAATGTTGAGGAGATTTTCTAGGATCAGCTAAGGACTCAATTCCCAGGAAAAAAACAGTAGGAGTTGAGCTTCCAACTCACATGTTATCTTTTCAGCAATCTGTCTTGGATGGTTTTTCTGAGACAAAAGAATAGTTCACCTGGAATTAAAATTTAAGAATTCACAGTTCAGTCATGTGAGCCACATTTTCTCCCTGTACCTTCTTATGTTTTGAATTTCATTTCTGTGCTGGCACATAGGATGGGTGTGTGAGGGAGTCCTTGCACAGAACAAAACATAAAAATTTGCTTTCCTGAAGTAGTTTTACTAATAATCGTTGGGGAGGACAGACCCATCTTTTTCCCCAAACCTTTGCTGATGGTAGGGATTAGGAGAGGTTGGTGAGTATTGAAAGGGCTCGGTAATTCTAATGTATATTTTTTTCCATTGCTGTGTTTTTAATTAGGAGGAGCCTTGAGGAGTTTATTAAATTTCCAAGTACTTCAGAGACTTAGTTTTTATTAAAATGAATCCTGGAGCATAATTTAGCAATGGATCTTTACAAACACAATCACTGAAATACAGACATGAGTTGAGCTGTTCAGATGACTGTTTCCATAACAGCACATGGCTACAGCAGGTCCTCAGAGACACAGGATACTGTTTCTATGGTAATAGAATGTCTGAGCCTCAAGGATGCACAGAAATCCGTTATGAAAAATAGGAACTAATATTTTAGATGAAAGAGACTTCCTTGTTCACACTTACTTGTGTTTAGCCACTTGTCACCTTTTTGCTATGCCTAGATTTTAGGTTGGTGACTCTCTTGAGCTTGTTTTTCTAAAACAATAGGTGGTATCTGGACACTCTGTGTGTTCACCTCTTAAAACTTTTTAAATTGTTGGTTAATTTTAGTCCAGTTCCACTGTGGCACTGGTGTGTATCTCTGGCTGGAGCTCAGCACAAGGAGTGGTGACACTGTTGCTGGGACATCCATACAGTGCATTCAGCTGCTTTCTGTCCTCTGCAGAGGATGAGGGCAGGAGGGATTGGAGGGACTGGAAAGAAAGGGTAGGGGTACGGAATATGCACTTACAGTGCTTTGTGGGCACCTGAAATAGGCAAGTAAATGGTAACAAGTAAATGAAAAGTGCTAGAAGGCGGCACAAGAACAATTTCAGGGTGGTAGGAGGGTGCATAAAGCCACAGACAGTGTAGGAGTGTCACTTTTTGTCTTAAGAAAACATGAATTATGTCCCTGCTAAGTGATTCCAGTTGTTAGCAATGCTGGTACTCTCAATTCTTTGTGCTTTTCCCATGTTCCTGCATCCTGAGTTGCCCAGATCCTTGGCTGCAAAAATTCTTCCAGATTATTCTACTGGGGTTACATTTACAAAGGATCTGTAAGATGCTAATACCCAGCAGATTCACAACAGAACCTGTGCACTCCTTTGCAGGAGATCATCAGAAATTAAAACTAATCCAAGTAAAGAGCAGACTATTTTCAGTAATTTCAGAGCACCATGTATGGAGCCTGAATCTGGCTGAAGTGAGTGTCTGGATGCTGAAGACTTTTCTGAGCATGTACCCAGGATTTCAGGACAAGGAGATAACACGTTAATAGCTGAAAAACTGCTGATACAATTTCGGTGTCTGCTTTTGAAAATCGGAGCCATTAATGGTGTCAATAAATTTGAAAAAGTCATGGTAATCCAATTACTGCTATTTTAAAACACTAAGGTTCCTTTGTAGCTATGGAAACAAAAATGCAGACATTAATGAGCAAGAGGGAGAAAACCCTGGTGTTTCCTTGACGACAGATAAAAGCAAAGCTCCATGAGACCCAAAGGAGAGAGGGACAGAAATACCTCTCACCATGACAGACAACTGAAATCCAAGTCCAGTGCAATAATAAACTTCACTCTGCCAGGAGTGTTCTTTCACATGACCACTCCCTGCCTTTATCCTGCAGTTATCCATGCCTGAGGCATTCAGGGTAAGAATTGCAATCTTAAAGCACGAGGTAAGAACTGGAACCCTCCTGGGGCACTCCTGGAAGAGGTGAGTGTTGTATGGAACATGGAAGAGCTTCTCAGACCTCAGGGTGGGAGGCAAAGTGACAGATCTGAGCCTGCCCCGGTGCTTTGCAGTGTGGATGTGACTCAGGTGCTCCACATGAGCTCGGTGTGGGCACAGGGGACACCAGCATGGCACCCCCAGGTGTTGAAGAGCTCTTGTTCCCTGCAGTGCATCCTAAATTCAGGGTTCATCTATATATTTATATATAGCACCTCTTGTCCCAGTGAAAATCTGTATAAATGTTAGAGAAAAGTATGACACAGATACAAGGAGCGTGCAACTGCAACTTAATTGTTATCACTTGAAATTTAGCTGGAAGCTCTCACAAAATTCACAAAATATTGTTTGTCAGAGGAACTCAACAATATTCAAAGATAACATAAGTGTGGAATTGGGACAGAGAAGACACCAGTAAGATTACAGGGCTATTTTTCAGTGGCTAGCATATAGCATAATTGAATATTGATATGTAAAATGATTAATAAAATTAATAACTAGAAGAGTTAATTGGCAAATTTCTCACAGGCATTTTGGAAGAGCTGAACTTTCAAAAAAGGTCTCATTTTAACTCTATCCAGCTTATGGTATAAGTGAAGATCCCTTCATAATGGGAAGGACAGTGTATCAATTGTTTCAAAATCCTAAACGTTGGTGTGTCAATAGCAATAAAGAGCTGGATACTAAGCTACAGGAGTGTAGGGTTTCCTAGACAACATGCTGAGAAAAACCACAACTACATAGAAACTTATGGGGGAAAAAAAAGTACATAATTGAGTTGTTTGAATGGTGTGGACCATGGGCTTACTGGTGACTGGTGCTGGCCTGGGGTGATGGTGATGGGAATGCTGTGTTTCTATATTTACAGTTACTGATGCTTCCTTTTACTGGTTTTGACAGGGATCTGAGTTGGTTCAAGTGATCAGTGTCAAATTCTATTCTCTCTCTCTGTAAAACACATTAATGTTAGTGTACTTGGTGGGCTTTAGAGCATTTCTGACTACTGTCAGTTGTTCTGAGTTATCTGTTTTTCTGTGACAAATAAGAAACAGATGGAAAAATGAATACATCTGTAGTTTGTGTGCACGTACAAACCACTGAACCTTGTTGCCTTTTCGAGTTGGAGCAACTGTTCCTCTGAAAGCTACATTGCTTCTAAGTGTGTCATAGTGGTAATTACTCATGTTTTTGATGTGATATGCCTGAAAAAACTACAGCCCATTAATCCTGCAATCTATAAGGCCTGGAAAGACCCTTCCTATTCCTCCTGCAAAACATCTCTTTTGTGCAAGAGGCACCGTAACATCCTCTGCTTTTTAACCTTTCAATTGTCCAAAAGGAAGATTTGAGCAAGGAGGAGGAGGAGGAATTGGAGCTCTTCATTCCCACCTGATACTTTAGGAGCAAAGCTGGACTCACACATCTGCTTTTTCTCTCTGATGTCCAAGATTTTTCTTGGGTTGTAGGCTATCCTTGTAAATTAGTCCATAAAACAATCCTTCACCATAACTGCTTATGGTGAATTAATACTAAAAACCCAAACCAAATAAACCCCCAAATCAAACTGTGTGATAATTCAGCATTTAGAGCTTACCTAAGACACATTAAACCTAAGTTTGGAAAAAAGGTTGGTGAGATTTTAATGGAAGATGGCTTGAGGCTGGACTTTTCCCCGTTTTTTTTAGATTTCTCCTTTGGGTGGGTGTTTGCCTCTCCAGCTCTGCTGCTGGGCTGTGGAAAGAACCCAAGCACTTTAAAGGAAAAATTCAATTCTTAGTGAAACACTGAGGTTGTGTCTGCAACCAGCTGAACCTTTTCAGTTTTGTGGCTGCCTTAGCATTTTTTCAGCAGCCTTTGAGTCTTTTCCCTATGGGATCCATTACTTCTGTCTTCTGTTTTAATTTTCCTTGAACTGACATTTTTTGGCAAGGAGACCCATGTTGGCTTCTAATGAAGCTTTGTCTCTCCCTTTTGCTGTTTAAGCACATTTTTGTCTTTAAGGTTTTTTCTCTTGGTAAGGCCTGACCAGTTTGTTAGGGTTACACTCCTCTTTGGGTGGTAGTTCTTGCTGGCTCAACAAACAGAATAAAGTGCCAGATGAATCTTAGTAGTTGTTATGCAGTGTTGATAGGAGGGCAGTAGTTTGCGGGCCAGTTGAAAAGAATGGGTTTTTTTGGAATATTTTTCTTTATTCGATTTTTTTCCAGATTGTTAATAGTTGCTTAAAGAAATTCTGTCAATTCACAAAACTGTGATCTTTGGGAAAAAAGTCATCTTAAGTACCATGCTGGAAATGATCAAATGAAAGATGTGTAGGCAACCATGATTTCTGTACATGCAAACTTAAGAGTTCATGTCTATAAAAGAAATATTGCTACCTGTGATTACCAATATCCATCTTACACAATGGTTCTTCATGGGGATTACTTCTCAGAGGAGGATTAGGTGCATTTAGACATTCCAGATGCTACTTCACCTGCAGCAAAGTCACCAAAACCATGGAGAAATGGTGACTTGGAAATCTAACAGCTACAGGGTCAGGAAATAGATGTCCATGTCATAGAGACAAAAATGAGCAGCACATACACCTTTGAGAGTTACTGCTTCAGGATGTGTATTTTGTTACTATACTTTTCAAACTGAGTCAAGAAAATAGTATTTTTTTTTTTAAACTATGAATGATAATAAAAGATTGAGCTGATACCACTCATTAATAATGCATGATGATTAACTGGGCAAAAAGGGTCTTCATTAAGCAGACAGAACACAAAGCTTAAGAGTTTAGAGAAGGACAGAGTAATAAAAAAAGTTGTGGTTCGTTTTTTTTTACTTCTATCCACACAGAAAAAGTTTACAGTGCCAGGAAAACAACCAGTTTTACTGAATTGATTTAAGCAATGCCAGCTTGCAAACTACATCAGGTTGTGCAATGGCACTCGGTCTGCATGAATGGAACCCTGATGGGAGCCAGATTTCTTGTCTCTCCAGACGTTCACTTTTCTGTATCAGCTGAGGACACAGATATTTTTCCTGCAAAATTTTCTTGAAGCTGATCTCAGCTGTTAGTGTATGCATGGAAGAAGAATTTAAGTTTCTCCTGTGGCCAGTAGCCAGACTCCACTTTGTACCAAGTCAGGCTGTACTGCTGTGTAATAATGGCGATATCTGAGAGAATTTTACCCAATGAGGATCGTTTTTCATTCACTGTTGGGTGATTCACTGTTTAACTCCTTCATCAGTCTTTGTGAAAGTTTGGGATTAGCAGTCTGAAGTCCTCAAGCCCAGTCCTGCTGGTTTTATTCACACTGACTTGTGCTGGTTTGACATTCAGCTCTGGCTCCTCAGTCCTGGGACAAGGGGCAGAGGACTGCTGGGGTGCCTGGCTCTGAACAGCAACAGGGGCATCACCCAGTGCCTCCTCTCTTTCCCTGCCCCTTTCTCTGTGCATCCAGCTGCTCTGCTTTTCACTGTCAGCACAACACCAAAGGCAACAGAAATCCTGCTTTATTTGGGGCTCATCTGAATATTTGCAAAGATAGACACCTAAACCCCTGCACTGCAGAGTGCACATGCCTTCTGTCCGAGCACAAGATTTTCAACTTGGCTGTCTCTTCTCAACATACTTGAAGATACACATTTGTCAAGTGCTAGTCCCTTACTACCATGGAGCAGCCAAGTCATAAAGATTCCTTGAAGTTTTCAAGTTCCCTTCTAAAACTGTTTTGTCTGTCTTTCACTCTTTGTGGTAAAAAATATGTTTAAGAAGTATTCTTGCTTGTCTGACAAAACCCTTCCACCTGTCCCTCCCAACAACAGTGTGTTCATAACTGCTTATAATCACTGTCAATTGTGTCAGCACTTTTATATCAGCTGAAATACCATTTTCCTCTCATTCCCCACGATATGACAGGGAACAGCCCCTTTGTCTCACTCCTGTTGGTCTCCAGTAGTTACAACAAATATTCAAGTCTGTTTTCTGCCCAATTTAGATCCGTAAACCTGAGGTGTTGCTGGACTACTGCTGGACTACTGAACAAAAGTGGGCTGCCAGCATGTCTTGGTTTTTTTGGCTGTGTTTTGCGGAATATTCAAGGGATATTCCTGGGCTCGGATGTCCTGCCTGGCCAGTTGTGGAGTCACTGCTCTGTCTATTGTACTGTGCTACTTGGTGCTACCAAGATTTAGGCACCTATTTGGCATGTTCTAAAGCAGAAATATAGGTGTCCCCTGAAGACTTTTACTGTGCAAATCTGGATACCCTTCAGGAATACAAGCTCTTGTAGATTAATTAAAAAATACCAGCAAAAATTATAACAAAATATTCACACCATGTAAAATACAAAACCTTCCTAAATACTCAATTTACCTTTTTTTTCTTTTAGAGGCTGAGGAAGAAACTTGACTAGATTACATCTGCTAAGTTAAAACAAAGCAACAAAAAACCCTTAGAAAAAGATAAAAGGAGGAAAGTGATAATTTTCATTGGTGCCTGATGGGGTTGTGTTTTGGTTTTTTTTTAACTGTTTGCAAATCTTCAGTGTAATGGTTTGAAACCCAGTCGTGTCATTTCTTTACGCCCACACACAGAGCTGCAGTAGTGCAGACACTGTAGCAGGCAAACCATATTCCCAGCATCGGCCATTAAAACTCTTCCTACACCAGCGTGGGCTGCCTTCGCCCCCTCCTCTCTCTGCACACACCCCACCACCCACCCTTCACTTTTCAAATGCTTAAAAAAAAAGAAGAAGAGAAAGACACTGAAAAAAGAAAACAGGATGCTTCTTTTGTTTCAACGCTATTCCAGGGACCTGAACCTCTCCACCTGCCTGTGAATTGGCCACCTAAAGGTTAGCAAGTGTTTTGTTATCATTTTCTATGGACAGAGAGAGAATTAAATTCTAGATGGTAAGACAGGAATTTTAAAGTTACAATTTTTATTTTTTCATTGTGATGGTTCTTTCACTTAGCAACGAGAAAGATTTTTTTTCTAAAACACAAAGCATTTCAGTTCTGGCCCCACTTCAGCTTTTCAGAGGGCTTTAATCGGTATTTTTTCATCATTTAGTCCAGCCTCCTAAACTTTAAAAGATGGATTAGGGTTATTATTTTTCTCTTAGAGCAACCTGTTGATTGCAGTCTGCTGGCTGGAGGTTGTTAACTCTTTCCTAACATGGGAAATGCACAGGAGCAAATTTGATGAAAGGACAAAAGAATCAAAATCCTTTGAGGATTTTAAGCACTAAAAATCCTATTTTTTTCTCATTGTGAAGTCACCAAAAGTGTTACAAAACCAACAGATATATTACATATGTTAGATATGTTTCTTTTTAGAGATAATGATGTAAATCTAAACTAGAGACATATATTAAACTAGAAAGCATTTCTTATTGCTGGAGCTGAGAAAAGTAGCAGTGTAAGAAGTAGAATAGGAAATATTCTTGATACAAATTGCATGAAGAGGTCAAAAAGGCCAATACAGTGTTTACTTACACATTCAAATGTATTTTAGGTAACAATATTTTTACTGATTTAAGCCTTTGGAATGTTTTCATTTATGGATATTCAAGAAAAGGAGCATAATAATTATAGAAAACTGCTTAATAATGATCAAACCAGTTGCTGCTATTCTGGAACAAAGGGAAGGTAAAGCAGATCCTGTTCTTCCTAAAAGATTTTAATACTGTATTCTGGTACAGTATTTACAGAAATAATTGTTTAAAAAAGGCCAACCTAAACAGTTTTGCTGATATTACACAATTGTGGAAGTAAGTGTCAATAATATTTGTCCTTAGGATACGGTACAAGAAAGTTCCCCCAGCAGGTTTTCTAGTGGCTTCGTACTTCAGTAACACATGAAGAAGGGCAAAACTTCAGAACAATGACTTGTACCAAGCAGCAAGATTTCCCAAAGTCAGAATTTGAGACGTTACCGTGGAAAGACTATAAAGGTTTCAGAAGATGATAGAATTAAACATTTTCAGCCTGATTCTGCAGGGGACTGAGGCTCCCAACTTTGTTCTGAAGGTACCGGCAGCGTGCAGGCTGCGGGTGGAACCGGCAGAGCTGTGAGATCAGACACATCCCTTAAGAACAAGGGGAAAGGTGAACTCAGTACTTGTGTTATGAGACATTTCAAGATGCAAAGTCAAACCGAGAAAAGAGCAAAGGCAGAAATAGCTTTTAAGTAAAACAAGATTAACAGTCATTTCTGGGCTAGCCAGGAAATGGGTCTGTTCCATTTTGCTTGTTTGAATTGAGAACTAAAAAACTCCAGACCTGGGGTGTACTCACAAACATTTTGATTCCATCACAGAAGTGGTGTTTGAAGTACCTGCACAAAACTTATTTCAGACGCTGTGGTTCACTATGACTCTGTGATGCTAAGATTGAAGTAGAAGCTTTGTGTGGTCTATCAAGGGAGTTGTGCAGGCTGTCAGTGGTGGATGAGCAACTGGGAATGATAATCCCAGTGTCTGTATCTTCCTCTGACAGCAAGACACTGTGTACCGCCCTCAGCATCCCTGCCCTCACAGGAAATATTAATAATTAGCAAACCTGTAAGATACTTTCTTTTCATTTAAGTTTGCAAAGTTCTTTAAAACATGTAGTTGTAGGACCTTTGGAATCTCTTTCCTCATCAGCACAGGAAGCATGTTTTTTGCTGCTTTCACTTGCTCACACCCCTGACAAAACTCTGTAGGTGTCTTTGAAGGATGCAGGGTTTTAAACACCTGGGGTGGGACCTTTGTCACACATACTTGGGACCCAGAAATGTGTACCAATGGTGAGTGACTTTAATGCCTCAAATCCTGATGGGGACATGAATTGAGAGTGGACTGTAGCCCCAGAACTCCCTTCTGTGCAGCACCTGACAGCGGGCTCAGCTTTGTGCGTAAATTGACACTTTGCTGTGCATTGAGACAGCTGAAGTTAGCAGGGTTTCTCTGAGCAGGACAATATTTTAAATTTAAATGAATATAAATAATCTTGCATAGAGATTGCAGCTGAGGAAGCAACACACATAAATAGATTGATTAGAAAGAGAAAACAAAAATCACTTAATTTCAAACAGAACTAATGCAGGATAATACTCTGTAGGTGCTCTGTATTTTATGTACAGGTCAAATTACTTCCAGCCATTACAGCAACCTGTTCATCCATATAAAAGGAAAGAATCACAGGATGCTGTGAGGGCAGTCTGATTCCAGAGTCACTTATTCAAAATTTAGAGATTTTAGATCAAGCCTCAAAAGGTTCTGCTAAGCCCTGAAACTTCTGTGATAGTGGCAAATACCCAGACAGCCACTTGCTTTTGCTGTAACTTGCTTTAATTAATTATTGTCTCCTTAAGCCTCTCAAGGCAAACAGTTTGCAGTTTTAGCATTTGGAATTTGATACTGAGTGATCTAAATAATGAATTTTAAATGCTTATATGTGTTTTCAGTTTGTTACTAGTTTGTTAATAGGTCCAGGACACTGCTGCAATCATTACTACTGCTTAAATTAAGTGTCCCTTTTAAGTAAATTCACCGTAACTTAATAATAGTCAGTCTCAAAGTGGAATAAAATATAATGGCCTCCAGAAATGTGATCGAACTGAAGACAAACTAATTTTGACTGGTTATGTAAAATGCCCATAATCATCTGTTTGTATGATTTGATTCATGCCAGTGTTCTATTATAAGATGTGCATCTTTTTTCCCGTTGGTTTGTTGACTGTAGCATGCAGTAATCCTCCAGAAGATCTCACTTAGAGGTGAGAACACATTCCTTTAGGAAAGTATCTCCCAGCAGAGCTGAAACTACTTGGTGCATGTAATTCTCTCCATCTGGACAGACTGAGTCTGTAAAGCAGAAGCATGAGTCACTGAAAAGCGGTTCAGAATGTCAAGTATTTTCTAGATTCACGGATTTGAAGCATCTGCAGTGCCATTACCAATGACTGGGAGCATTTCAGGGTATGGTAGAAACCAGGAGGATTTTAAGCAGTAATACTGGGCCCTGTTAAGAGCTTTCTGCCCCCTAAATAACTACGTGACAGGCAAGAAAGATGGGGAGAACAAGACAGAAATATTTCTCCACCACCAAAATGAGAGGCCTGCTAAATCAGGGCTCCAGAAATAAATGGAAAACAATCCAAACAACAGGCAAAACTCTTCAGGATCAATAAAGCTGTTTGGAATGGAAATCTACTGAGGCCTGTAGCATAGATCTATCACCAGGATTATTAAAAGAAAGAGCTCCCACTGAAGTGGATATTGGACAATTATAGTGTTACAGTTTCACCACTCCCAACAAGGGACAGGCTGCAGGGTCTGAACTGTGCAGCTGCTCATCACAGGGAAAATAAAAGCTGTATCTTCCAAAATATGCTGTTCCTAAGGAAATTATACAGGCCAGCTATGCCAGTTTTGTTACATTATTGGGAATTCCAGTTTGGGATTCACTCAGTCTACCAGCAGAGGAGGACGCAGCCATCCCAGTCCCTGCTCTAAACAAGTGTTTGCATAAAGAAGAGTGGCCCCCCAGGACCCCTCAGTGCTGCTCACTGTGTCACCTGAGCACTCTTTAGGAAGTCGGCCCCCAAATAAAGTTTACTTTTTTAAATGACCCTTTCACTTGACTGTGCCCTATCCTGTTTTCCCTGCAGTTTTCCACAAGTTTATGCAGGTTTGTTGAGCACAACATAAACACTTTTAACATTCCTGAGGCATTTTCCCACCTGGTTACTGCTTTCTCCCGTCCCACAGGGCACCACTAGAAGAAGGTGGTGGACAACACCCACGCTGGATAAGTTTAGCACTTCATATGTGGCAAGTGTCTTCTCTCCACCATTGTTTTCTTTCCCAACATATTTTAAGAGAGCCCTTTACTGTAAAGTTAAAATAAAATTACCTTTAGGAGTATAAATAAAAAACCCTACCATGGTGTCAGTGTATTTCAGGACAAAAGACAGAGCACAAACCCCCCACGTTTCGAAGATTCTGTTTAGAGCTCCCTACATAAATAGTGATAAAGGATACAGAGAAATTGAAATGCCACTTCATTTTCTTCTGTTTCAACTCTTCCTGTTTTCTGAAGGTTGTTACTGTGACACCAATGTAAAAAAAAAAAAAGAAAAACCCAACTTCCTACTTCTAATCTGTTTCAAGTCTTTGTCCTCGTTTCTCTCTGCTTGCATCAAGTATTGACAGAAATTAGACTTTTATTGCTGAAATGCCTGGCTCAATCAAAGGTACGTGAGGTAAAATTATTTCCAGACTGAAGACTTAATTATTTCCAGACTTCCACTTCTGCTCCCTGGTATTTAAGGTAGGGATCACTAGAAGGCTTTTAAAAAGGTAAAGACTCCTGGTATAATTGAGTCTATTGTGTATGTTCATAACGTTGAAAACCTGTTTCTATGGGGTTACAAAAATAAAGTAGCTCTGTCGTGTCTCTGGGTTGTACCTGCAGACCAAGGTGGGGGATTGAGCAGTTGAGCTCTGTGTCTGCTTAGAGACTGATTCTTTGCTCAGTGGTGTGTCGAAAAATTATATGTAAGTGCAGAAAATAAGTATTTACATGTTTAGTTATTGATTTAGTTAATAATGGTGGGCAATTAACAGAGCATTTCATGTGCCATGCAGAAGACAAAAATCTTTTGGTTGTGTAGTCCAAAATCATAACAAGTGCTGACAAAATGAAACAATTTTTATAAAATGTATTTGGAATTCAGGAAAAAGTCTATAAAAATTGAACTTATTTGATTTAAAATGAGTTTTTTATATCAACCTCTTGTATTAAAATACTTCATACGTATAAAGTGAGTAAGAGAGTTTCTGCTACAATGATTTCTTATGTGAAACTGCTCCATTTTTCAGTGTTCCACAGACCTGCCTATGGTGTGTACCTGAAGTTAGAATTTCAAACCAGGAACAAAATAGTTGTATTTAATGGAATTTTAGTGACCAGTTTTGATAGCTTAAGAAATCAATTTAGAAAATTTTGGGCTGGCCAAATCCTGCATTATTGGAAAATTTTCCTTATCTAAGTAGGATCAAATTCTTATGCTGGTAGTTCAATGCCACAAGTTAGAAACAGCTGAGAACATTGGGTGGATGCTCAGTAACAGAACCCAGGGGATAATAAACAGAGGAATTTCTACTTTAGGCAAGGACTACCCTGAATTAGCCTTGGGGCAGAATTCATTTGAGATAAGCTATTTTTGTCAACATACAAAGAAACACAGTGGCCTTTTTTTGTATATAAGTAACAGATGTGAAAATTTTGATGGTATTTGCCCCAGTAGAATACAAGTCATGGCAGTTTCACTCAGGAAGTACTTTTTCTTGCTGTGAAAAGCAGCAAACTACCACACCTGATAGAGATGTGTTATTATATTCTTAAAAGTACATTAAGTATCACCATTAGTTTACTTGTTGAGCTTTATTTAAAACTTTCCTTTAAATTTTCTGTCACCACTTAGGTATTTTCTTTGTAGAGCATTACAGAACACTGAAATGAGTCTCAGGCTGTGTTTTGGGCCCCAGAAACTTAACAGCATTAAGTGAAATTACACAGAGCCTCTGCTACTTGGGAACCACAGGATTCCTATGAAAAACATTTGTCTGTGGTGGCCTTGAAGGGCCCATCAGCTCTGCATGGCCAGGAGGAAATCAGAGAGAGAAAGAGTTTGTGACCCTGGAGCAAGCTGGTGGGGGAAATGTAAAATACGTGGAAGTGTATTTGCACACCTCTCTCTGGGGGAGGGGAGCAAAGACACGGTGTCTGATGTGGTACTTGTTAGATCTTATACCTACTGGGTATTTAGGCTTCACTTTTTTTCTTGTAGTCTGTTCTTTGAAGCATATTTTTTTTCCCCAAAACTTTTTTTTTTTGTATTTTGGAAAAACTACTGCGTACTTAATTTGTATCATTGTCTCACATCTTATCCCTTATTTTATGCTGTGTTTAAATTCAAAAGTGACTGAATAGCTTAGGAACCATCTTAAATGGACTTGAAATGTTGATAACATCACTTTGCAAATTAGAGAATTCCACTTTTATTCTGTAGAGGCAACCCCACTGCACAATATGGATAATAACTTAATTTCTTTAACAAGCCATATTCTTTTAACATTCTTTCATCATTATAGTCACTACCTATAATAAAAAGCCACTTAAGTGATTATTCTGCATAGAAATGTCAGAAGTGCATAAGAAAACTCCATGCTTGATAACTGAGGTTGATTTATAGCATTCATGAGGAAGAAAAAAAGCAAAATCTAACACTTTGCTGTGCACTGATCAGTTCAGTTTACAGGTTGTTTTTTGGGATGGAACCAGTACAGATTTCAAACCACATTTTGAAGTAATTCTTTTACTGTTTCCCAGTAATGATAACCTATTAAAATGATCCAAGGAAGTTACAGAAATACCACTAGAGATTATGCAGTAAAGCAACAAATTGCAGATTTCAAATTGAGCCACTGATTATGTTATTCCAAATGGTTTTTTTATGGCTGTTTGCACAAGAACAACCCATTATTCATAGCAGCCAGTGGATACAGTAAGCATAACTGAGCAAGAATCAAACAAACACTCACAGATCACCTGATGTTCATCCAAACTGTAATTACAAGGGGTTATGCTCATGCCCCTATCAGCTCTTCCAAAGAAAATTTTCAACTTGCTTATTTTGATAGTTTCCTATCCTTTCCTCCTCCTTTGTTTTTTAGAAAGAAAAAAAGACAATACAAATATTTGCTGAAATAAGAAGTAGTCTGGACCAGCACCTACCCTGCATATATTAGGATAGATTTCAAAAGAACAGGTTCACTTTTTTCAAAAACTGTGTCTTAGAAGATGTTTTCATCTGGCATTGAAAGCATCTAAAAACAAGCAGTACACTATAATATCTCCGTTAATTAGACCAAATTAATTTGGGCTACACAAAAGCCAACTTTAATTTATCACACTATTTTCCTATGATACCATCTTTTCTACTTTGCACATATTTATGCAAATCTGACTTTTAGAACAGGACACGACTTTCATTTTGTTCATGTATTTTCATTTTACACCCCTTGCTGCAATGTGTTTGGCCTTAGCTCCCTTAAACTGGGTAAGCACAGATAATATGCAGGCATGTTTAATGTCCTGTGTTTGGAACCAGTTGCCCAAAGAAACTGTGCAGTTTTATCCCCAGAGATTTTCAAAACCAGACTGGTAACACCCTGACAACCTCATCTGACCTCAGTGCTGACTGTGCTTTGAGCAGGTGTTTGGACTAGAGATGTCCTGAGGTCCCCTCTAACCTCAACTGTTGTGTGTTTTTGTATTAAAAATTACTAATATTAATTAATTTTAAAAACATGATACAAATATATAATGGGAATATGGTTCCGGAAAATTAAAATTGTATTATTCTTGGTGTGCCTAGAGCCTCCATTTGCAAATCTGAAACTCAGACTTGTTTCTAGTGCTTTGGGTACTTACTGTAGGTTGTAAGAGTGGTTTTAAATGTAGTGTTCAGTGTTCTTTACACCGTACTGAACTTTAACTCCTAGATGAGAAATGAAAAATGAATCAATTTAATTGGGAAAGGAAGTAATTATTGTCTGTTTAATGCCTGCATGTAAGATTAGTGATATTCTTAGTTGCTAATTTTACCAGTCCAGCGGTGGGAAGTGTGTATTTTATTTGCTGCCTGCCGACTCCTGCTTGTTTTGTGTCCCCTCCTGGCAGATCCATGAGCACATGGCAGCTGGCCCCTGGGATGGAGGCCCAGAACCCGCCGGCTGTCGCGGCCGCCCCAGCAGATCCCGTCCCGGGCCCTTCCCTGCGGCCCTCGCGGGGCTCCTCAGACCCTGCCCGGGGGCAGGTCCTGCCCCAGCCCCTGTACCTCAAAGCCCTGACGATCCCGCTGCTCCAGCCCGTCCAGCCAGGATGCTTCCAGCCACACGGGCCCTTGGTGACCGGCAGGAGCTGTGTCCACCTTGACGGCGGCAACATTCCCCTCATCCTCAACCCGCTCGTTGCTCCGGAAGGCACGGAGCAGCCTCAGCCGGTTTTCCAGAAACAGCTTGGGCAAAGCCTAACACTGAGCATAGTCAGCACTTTACCAGTTTTATCATCACCAAATTCTTGCGTAAATGCATCTATTGGAAGCCCGGGAAAATCAAAAAAATCTGGGAAATACATCTGCAAACACTGTGGACGAGATTGTTTGAAGCCAAGTGTCCTTGAGAAACACATTCGCTCTCACACAGGAGAGAGGCCCTTTCCATGCACCACTTGTGGCATTGCATTTAAAACTCAGAGCAACTTGTACAAACACAGGAGAACCCAAACACACGTCAACAACGCCAGGCTGCCCTCAGACTCTGACATCACTGGGGGACCAGAGCAAAATGAGAGATCAGCAGAGAGCACCACCTCTCCTCAAGGCAGCAAAGCACTGAGTAGCACCAGTGAAGACCAGGGGATACACATCAAACAACCCAGTTCAGAGACCAGTGCAGCAACAGACACTAAGAAACCTCATGAGCTCTCACTGCTAGCAAAAAGCTCTTCATCAGCTGCTTCAGAAAATCAAGAAACAATGAATCAGTCCTTCAGTTCAAAGGTTAATCAGGGGGTTCCTGAAAGAGAACCTCAAAGTTTAGCATCTCCAGGAGCTTTGTCAAATGGTCCATGTCTGAGAAAGAAGATGCAGGAGCAAAGAACTCCCACTGCCAATAAGCACATTCAGCTGCAAAGGCAGCAAGCAACCTCTTCAGAGAAGCAGTGGGATTACAAACCCTTGGACTGCAAGCTGAAGAAGTGTGAGAGCACTGACTCGGGGTATCTGTCGCGCTCTGACAGCGCAGAACAGCAGATGACATCATCCAGCCCCTTGCACAGTCTCTACGAGCACAGCACGGAACTGGAAAATGAAACTGCCTTCAGCGGCCCAAGGTGTGCCTCAGGAAGCACTGCAAAGCTGGAGGCAGCTGACAAAGCTACAGCCTCGATGCTAGAGAAAAAGAGACTGGAAGAACACATTTCAAAGCTTATTTCTCACAACAAAAGTGTGGTGGATGATACCCAGTTAGACAATGTCAGGCCCAGAAAAACTGTCCTTTCTAAACAGGGAAGCATTGACCTGCCAATGCCTTACACATACAAAGACTCTTTCCATTTTGATATCAGAACTTGTGATGTAAATAGGAAAAAGAATCTTTCTCTTTGTTCAGCAAAATCTACCTTTGCACCCCTGGAGAAATGCAAGCCAATGTTTTTCCATTCAGTTCCTACCCAGTTCTCCACAACAATCGACACTGTGCCTGTTACTCGGAGCAACTCCTTGCCTGTTGTGGAGGGAGCAAGGATGGTACCTGACAAACCAGGTTACTCAAAACCACTTTCTCTTACTAAGCAGTCTGCAAACACAGGCACTGCTGGTTTGCTGCCTAGCAACGATTTTGCTGCGAATTCAGTGGATTTCCCTAATAGCCATCCCCGAGCTCTAGTGAGACAAACAGCAGTGGATGATTTGCCCCTAAGTAATGCGGCTGATCACCCTTCTCTGTCAGAGGAGTTGAAAGGGGCTAAAAAGCTTGGGGCCAGAGAAGTAATCAGTGCTAAAAATAAGAAACACAATCAAAGGAAGTTGAAGATGTTCTCTCAAGAAAAATGGCAAATGTATGGAGATGAAACGTTTAAGAAAATCTACCAAAAATTGAAAAGCAGTCAAAATGCCAAGAAAATTAAACAGAGAGAGAATAAGATTACAGATATTACAAGCTTGATTCCTAATTCAAGGGAATCAGCCAGCAGCGCTGAAATTACTGAGGAAAGAGATGGCAGGAGCTCTTCAAGTGACAGTCCTTCCGCCCTTGTGACAGCAGCTTCAACCACAGGTAAATCAGGAACTTGTACTGATGCTAATCATGTTCTGCAGAATGTGTCCTCTGAGGAAACTGCAGACAGAGTGTCCTACCTAATGGAGACATCACATTCCATAACTGCTGAAGCTGTAACCAGCCAAACTTCCCAAGAGCTCCGTGGCAGTGACACAGAGAAATTCACAGCTGGCAGCGGCACGCTGCTGGCTTCAAGCAGTGGTGATCTCAGGCTTCAAAATCCTGAGTGTCAGCTGAGCAGCGATGGAAGGAATGATGACTGCTTGCCAGTACAGAGTAGCAACTGGGAGAAACCAAGCCCTGGGAAAGAATCCAGTGCATTTGACTTAGACTGTAAAAGCACTTCACACAATCTTGGGAACCATCACGGGACTAAGGAAAGTGGCCAGCATGGCCTGACGTCCCCGTGGGTCCATTGCAACAACAGAGAAACAGAAGGGAAATCCCACATTTTGCCATCAGAAAGGAAAAAGCTGAAATTCGAAGTGGAGAAAACACAAAATGTGATTTCAGTGTCCTGCCCTAGTCCCAGTAGAGAAACCACTGCAGCAAGTGAAGCAGAGAGAGTCCATTGCTCTGGTACTCAGTGTCCTCCCACAGCTCCAGTGAAATTCTCCAGTAAAGCAGAGGAGCAAAAATCAAGCGCAGGAATTAATGATGTCACTGGAGGTACTGAGAATGTGGAATACAGGAAAACAATCAAACTTCCCACAAAAGCTCTTAATTACAGTGACATTAACCTTCTTTCACATCCTGCAGGTATCTCAAAAGCTTCACTGGCAGGATTTTTAGGATATGAATTAAGGGGAAGTGATTCCAACTCTTTTGCCTTGCACAGTGCAACAGATGGAGATGACAAAACACATCTTGTAAAAACAGGAGCAAAAGTGCCACTTCTCAATGACAATGCTGTGGATGTGTCTCCTAAAAGTCATCATCTGCAACCTGATCATTTAAGTCCAGTCCCACAACAAAATGCCTTCTCTCCAAAATACATCCTTAAATTGCCACAGGACAAGAGAACTTCAGATCTGTCATCTTTGCTTAGACCTGAAGGGGAGATGACAGCTTGCAGACCTCGGACAGATGACTTAACCACCCCACCCTGCTCTTGCAGCAGCACATCCCTCTGTTCTCTTTCCAGTGATGTGGTTTGGTCCCCTTTAAAATCTGAAGTGAGACGAAAGGCTGGCAAAGGAGAAATTCAGTGGAATCTTCACACAAACTGGAAAACTCCAGGATTCTGTTCATCAGTCAACTCAGAAACCACAAATATCATAACCACAACAGAGAACACCTTTCGTAACCAAATCTTCAAGCAGCAGGATATTGCAAAAGAGGATGAGAAAAACAAACAGAACAAAAATAAATTAAATTATCAAAGGCAAAGAGAAGAGAAGTGGATGAGTAAAAGTACTTGCTCTACACAGACTCTGCAGAAGAAAATATGCTTTACTTCTGTGTATACAAGTGGCTTTTTCATATCTGCTGACATCAAAGATGAGAGGAAGGCCTTACATCACCTTTGCTCAGAAAGTGACTCTTTGATAAAGACATCAGTTTCTAGCAAGCGTGCAGAGCCAACAATCCTGGGATGGGACAGAGCGGGAAGTCCATGCATCCTTAAGGACATCCCACCACCACTGCAGGATCCACAGCATTCCCAGAGCTCACATGAAAACCCCACTTATTTTTGCCATTCTTTTGGCACTTTCTATTGCCACACTCTCAGCACTCACTGTAAAGAATTGCCAGTGCTGCCCCACAATAACAGGACCTGGTACTCTGGCACTTCTCCAGTACCAGGCTCCAAGAGCACCTTCCCATCCCTCAGTGCTGAGCCCCGGCTGACCTGGTGCTGTTTGAGCAGGAGCTTCCCTCTGCCCTCAGAGCAGAGTGGGAATGCAGCCTCTGCCCATCCCTCCTTGCACACCTGTGACAAGGAACCCAGCAGGGAATGCACCCTGTCAAAATATGACATTTCCATTTTCAAAATGAGAAATATTAGCAAGAATGTGGCATATGGCTTAACAAACACAAGTTTAAAAACGTTGGTTTCATCATTTTCCAAAGGACACCAGATGCAGGAGGTAATATTAATAATCCTATTTGCTTTCTCATGAGGGTGTTACTGGCTGACAGCCCACCCCCACCCTCTTACTAGAAAAATGAAATAATTATCAGAAGTGTATTTATGAACATTTACAGGCATTTGCTAATACAGAATTTAAAATTTATGTTTTTATAAGTCTTATATTAATTTGATACATCAGAAAGATACACTTCTGTGTGAATATGTTTCTTTCATTTGACTATTTCAGAATGCTGATAGTGAGAGGAGTGAATTTCTCTTTCTTAATTTTTCTACCCTTTATGGGGATGTTTTATATTTTTCTCTAATAGCATCTGTATTTAATTGTTTTCATTCTAAATGAATATTTAACTTAGAGTAGAATTTAAATACAGAGTTGTGCTACTTAACTCCTTTGCTGTTCAGTGGTATTTAAAAAGTGCACAGATTTCCAACCTCACAGTCAATGTAATTCACAGATTTCATTTTTTCCCAATATTCTCAACAGTTAAGCTCAGCAGTTCCTGGTGTTTCTTTCAAAAATATTTCAGAGCAAAAGAAGAAAACAGTAGCTTGCAAAAAGGAAAAACTCTCAACAAATAAACTTAAGAGGAGCCACAAACAGAAAAGGATTAAAGTCACCCCTAAATGGTAAGAAGTATGGCTTTCAGGTTCACTGGATATAGATATAATTTTGCTGTAATGGGTATAAAAACTCCACAGAAAATAAAAAGTCATCCCCAAAATTCAACCTTGATAAAATTGGGAGAAAAAAAGATAAATCTCTCAGAAAGAGCTATTCTTATACCACAGCAGTGCCCCAAAGGTAAACTATAAAAATATCGATCTGTTGTTTACTATTAGGAACAGACTTTTCTAAGCAAACCAGACATATCCCACAGAAAGATGATGCCTGGTTGGTTGAGTCTCACTATGATTTAGAAATTGTTCTTATCTGTCAAAATTGTGAGCATTTACTTTTGTTTGAAGGGAACCAAAATGCTTCTGTTTTTAATCCCGTCACAGCTCAGAGCAGTGTGCGAGGCCCTTTGTCCTTGGAAGATCCATATCCTCAACTGGTATTCACAAGAGAAGGCAGAAGAATAAATATCAAGTTAAACACAAACTAACAGAACCATCTGTAGTTCAAAGGATCATTTGGTTTAAATAAAAAAGCAGGAAGAATTTGAGCATAAAACTATCAAGGGCACATTGTCTCAATCAGTACAGCTCCCCCTCCCTGTTCAATGGGAATTCGTATCAGCGGAGCACTTGCCCTCTAATCTTTCAGGAGTGTGGGGCAGCAGGATGTCTGATGAATTGCTTCATTAAGAAACACATATTGTGTGCATTCATCCCTCTTACTCTATTTCATCACCAAAATCAGACAGAGTGACTCCCTTGAGGACAAATCAGTGTCAGTAACTTAATCACCATGTCTAGTTCAGCAAACAGCCCTGCAATTTTGAAGGGCCATAAGAACAGAAACAGAAGACTCAGGTCTGTGTCACCCAGCCTAGTGACATTCTTCTAGGACTTTTTTCTGGTTTGATTTTTGGGTGTTGTTTTGTTTTTGTGGGTTTTTTCCTGCTGGTCTCAGAATTTATTTATATCAGATTTATTTATATCAAATAAGTGCAGGGATTCAATTAAGTACAGTGTCCTGCAAGCTCAGGTTATGCCTATTAGTAGGTAACTGACCCAACTGGTAACCACCAAGTGTAAATTAATTTTCTAATACACCAAACACCTGAACAAGTGCATCCTTTTAGATTTACACCTTGCTCTGTGGATAGTGACAGATTTAGGGGTGGGATCTTCCAATGTACTTTAGTCTCACTCATTCAGAGTTACTGAAAGATGGAGCCAGAGTAGGAAATAAAGCAGAATTTGATTATTCAGTGTGGGTTTTCTAAATAACTGAAATCCTTATGTTGCTCCATAGTGATGATGAATAAGTAGCACTCAAGAAGTGAAAAAGAAAAAAACCCAACAACCACACAGCCTCAGGTGATTCCTGTCTTTGTGAAGTATATTGTTTTAAAATTCCAGATACAGGGAAAAGGATCTGTTATTCCCAAATCCTTTTCTCTTAGAAAATCAAGGATTTACTGAATCCTATGGAGGAAAAAAAAAAAAAAAATTGTGGGTCTCTTGCCTAAAATCCTGATTTTTTTTTGAGTTGACATAAACAAACACCTCCCTCACAGTAATAAATTGCTGTTAGACTTTAATGCACCCGATGAGGTGATGTTATTCTCCTCTGGCTGCTTTTACATCTCCCATACTTGTTTATCCCCTCAATGCCCCTGGCACTGCAGGTACAGAGGGAGGCACATCCATGGATTTGCTCAGCTGAAAATGAACCGGCTGAACAAGAGGCCCTCTTTTCCCAACAGAGCTCTGGATGCTTTGAGAAAGGGCTGCTCATCCCAACCCCCCCGATTTAATAAGCATAAGAAGAGCCATCCTCCTCAATCCAAGATGCAAGGTAAGTATTTAGAATATTTGTGTTAAAATTGATGTTATTGCAGTGATATAATGAGAAATGTTGTAAGTTTGAGCATGTGGGGGGAATAAAAATTAAAGTCAAAGTCTCTTCAACCTTTTTTCAATAGAAAATTATCTACACCAGCAAAAAGACATGTCATATTCCACCTCAGACAAACAACTTTGCAAAAGGAAAAAAGAAGCAAAGAATAACTCAGGAATATCTTCCCATACTGAAAACCGAAACCATGTTAAACAAAAAGACAAAATGGATAAAAAAGTAGGTATTGTACCTTAATTCTTGTATTATTTTTTATTGACAGAAAAAAAAAGTCAATTAAAACCCAAATTATATTCAGCTGTTTTAAAGTTGATGTTGAAACTATTTTGTATCACAGATTTTGTTTAAAATGTTGAAAAATGTGTTAAAGGTATTTCTGGGGGTTAAAATAAAATGAAAACTTACTGATGTTAGAATTAGCTAAAATAACAATTAAATTTGCATCAGTTGGATGAAATTGCTCTGGACTGAAAACTTTATGTGTAAATTTTTTCCCCTCCTAGTTCCTACAGGACATTTCTGGGCAAATCAGGGAACACCCAAGAACAAACGCCTCTGTCCAGAACATTACAGCTCCTCTGGGAATAGCTGTGACAGCTCATTCCTTTTCCTCCACAGCTGACATGTCCCTGCAGGAATTCAGCAGCGACGTGGCCATTTGCTGCTGGGTGACACAGCCCCTCGTGCTCCAGCCATCCTTGCCTGGGGAATCCCAGCCAAGCCTTCGGAGTGACCCCGTGGCAGCTTCCTTTGGGTCTTGCTCTCCTGAATTTACAAACACAGGCACAGGTGACCAGCCTGACAGCACAAATCCAGAGGCTGCTGCTCCTCTTTCCTTACATCCAGGAGCAAGCCAGGAAAACAAACTGAGAGTAGAGTCAGAGAGCCAAATATTTGGAATGTCAGACCCGGTGATCCAGGCCTCTAGAAGGGAGAAACCTCCAACTGAAGAAAACACACGTTCACCTCCCAAAGAAAACTCACCTCCCAGTTCCCAGCCAGGATGTTCACATTTGTTTGGATCGCAAGCAGAGTCTTTTCCTGAGTCAGTCACGAGGGCTCAGTTACCCAGCAGAGAACACTCAGAGAGGGCAAATTCATCTCAGCATCTCCTGGACCTGCACGGAAGTGCCGACAAGAGCAGATCCCACCTGCAGCCCAATCCCTATGGAAGTCCACATGGAACAGCTACTGCTACCTTTAAAAAGCCTCCAATTACTCTCAGATCCCCCGAGTTCAAGAGTTTCTCTGCAACACCCCCCAAGACGTATAAAAAGAGAGGTTTAGAGATGATGAGGAAACAAACACGGGTGGAGTATGATGACACGAGCAGTGATGATGAGGACAGGCTGGTTATAGAAATATAGCAACAGGCTGCTGCCAGGGGCTTGTGTGCCAGCCTGTTACAGCAGGAAATGCCAGGGATCTTTGATCCATAGTTCTGAAACATCTTAACATCAGCAAAGCCATTCCTCTATGCCAGAGGCAACATCCTCTTTGGAAGGGCCCTTCCTTTCAAGGACTCAACCTTTTTTAAAAATGCTCATTTGAGGCTGGCATCGCACATTTAAATGCAAGAGGTAACCCTGTGTTCCTGTCGGGTTTCCAGCATTGTTAACATTCCTGCCAGTCTCAGAATTCCCACAAGTGCTGGCTGCCAGTGGGTGTGTTACTCCAAGCCTGCAGTGGATTGGGTTACTTCAACAATACAACCGCAGCAACTTCCTCAGTTCCTCAGCTCAGATTTCCTGGAAGGGTACGGATGTGTTCCCTTCTCTATATCCCTCTTTTCTTGTAGTCACTGCCTCCATACTGGGAGTGACACACTGGCATTAAGGGGAAGATCTGTTCCTTAAGTATCTCTGATATTGGAAGAGTCTGGAAAAATGCTGGTCTTTTCCCATGTTGCACAAATGTCAATGCTTCTGTGTGAGAAATGACACAAGCATGCTTTGCTTTGTGTTTTGTGCCTTTTATGCCAAGATCTACTCAAATGTTCTTAATTTCTAGGTGGAGAATATGGGTGTTAGTTATCGGTATTTCCTTGTAGTAAAATTTCTGACAAGGATTTTCTCATTATATTTGTCACATTGTGCTCCAACTAATGTAATCTGGAATGTTTCATTTTTATTGTAGTTTTAACTGCAATGATGCCATTTTATGGAGGGTAAAGAAGCTATATGGCATAGCTCATTTTCTTTTTTTAACAACAAGTTTTGTGCTACAAACCTTAAAGTTTACTGGTTTCTATGTGAATAAATAATTAGATATTTCAATTTGACCAAATGTATTCGCTCACTTGATTAAGCTGATGAACACCGAAAACATTCCACTTCTACATTATAGTCAAATTCTAGACTTACACTTCTACTGTTCTTGTGTTGTGATTCACACGTAGGGATTAATGGATTAACCTACACAGGACATCTGGAGTTGCTTTTTAGTCATGCACATGTAAAAGATTAAACAGGTCATACAAAGAAACCTAGTACAAATGATCTGAGAAAAATAAATGTGTACGTGTAAAAAATGCCCAAACAGCTCAGAGGGTTAAACCACATGCCAAGTCCTGTGCAATTCCTGTGTATTTGGATACAAATGTCCTACAAACTTTACAAGACTTGAGGTCATAAAAACAGAGCTTCGCATTTATCCTTTATCTTGCTCTGTTCAGTATTTGTGCTTCAAGAAAAACTGCTGGGGTACTGGGGTATTGGGGTGAATTCTAGGTGCAATGAATTTAAATAGTGTGAACTCAAAGACGTACACAAATAAAATTTTGGAAGAAAAAAGAGGAAAAGAAGGGGGATGAGGAGGAACCATCAACACTGACACAATATTGAAACATTCAAAGTTCTGGAGCTTTTTTTTTTTTTTTCCCTAATGGAATCACTCACAGCTACAGCTGGATTCTGAATTCGCAGAAAAAGCAAAAGAAGAAGAAACACAAAGCTTATAGAGATTCCCAGATCCCAGTGTTCCCAGCAGTGCTGTTGGCCAAGCACCTTTAAAAAGCACAGTATAAAAATCATTGCACCAAACCACACCAGCACCTCCACAGCAAGAATTTTCACTTCTTGCATGTGCAAGAGCTAATTATTATAATACATGGACATGTAAGGACTATTCTATATAAGTTTTTCTGCATAATGTCTGTGGCTAAATGATGCATTTAAAAGTAGAATTTCTAGATCAGTAATTTAGAAATATTCTAATGACAGAAGTGCTGTGCAAAGAAACTTTTATCCTATATTTTACAGTATGAAATATAGAAATTTCTTTTTCATTCTGCATCTGTAGCTGGAAGAAAAATAGGACAAGCTAGCTGAGAAAGTAAATTTTAAACTCCATTTCCAGACAGAAGTAATCCTTGACATTTTACCTCTCTATCCTGTATAACAATTTGACCTAACATTAGTTCTTTAAAAGTGCCAATAGCTCTGTGGTGGCATTTTAACAGGATCACTGCAAAAGGCAGTGACTCCAGCATAAATCCTTTTAGCCGTAACAGCCCTTGGAGGAGTCAGGCCTGAGTTAGGTACACCAGTGTGTGAGCACTGGGAGAAATGGTCTTGGTCTAAATTAGGGAACTCAGGGAATTTGCACATCCAAATCCAGCTGGCTGTATGGAAAGCTGTATTCCAGCTTTCCAGAACACACTGTACTCACAAAAAAGACTAACAGGCAAACTCTTCTGTACTTTTTACACGGCACAAGAATCAGCTACTGATGTGTTTAATTCACTCCCAAGTAGCTGAACATAAAAACCACAGGAGGGCAGCAGGCACAGAGGGAAAAATCTGTGTTTCCTTCTCCTCCAAAGCCAGCAGCAGTTCTGATGGATCATCTCTTTGCTATAAGCAAAGCTGAAATTCCTTTGCACATGAATGCATCTCATCAACTTTATTCTCCTTCCAGTGAAGGAAGTAAATTATAAGGAATGCTGACTAATATAGACTAATAAGGTCTTTACTCAACACCTACATCTACCCAGGCAGATGTAAATTAATGGATGTTTCAGATTTTGCCTCTTTGGATGGGAACACATTATTTCTTATTGTTTCAGACTTTTCTAGTAGATCTTATTAATTATTGATTCTTCACTGATCTGCCTATTGGGCAAACTCCAACTCTTACACAAAGGTGGGTGAGAGGGATGTGAACCAACCAGAGCAAGCTTGAGATCCCTGGCAAATACAAAGATATACCTTGAATAAAAGGTCTGGCTTAGAGCTGCTGGAATTGGCTCTGTAGGGGAAACTTCCTGCAGCTCCTCACAGAAGCCACCCCTGCAGCCCCCCACTACCAAAACCTTGCCACACAAACCCAATACAGCATCATGTTATTTAGGGCTGGAACATATTTTCTTTCCAGCCTTATTTTTACTCATAAAATCTTGCTTGCCAACGGCTTCCCCAAAACACAATTCCTAAAATATTTAGTTCTTCTGTGTATGCCCTGCTGACACACACAGGGAGTGGTATCTAAACACACACCTAAACCTGGCTTTGGATCCTGCCTAGGTTTTATTTGCACAACCAAATTTGTTCCCATTCATCAGTGTTTATATTGTAATAGTTTTCCTGTAGTTAAGTAGCTTTGTTAAACCATTAATTTTACCTTAAGGATCTGTGTGGAATCATGGCCACAGATTAAGACTTCTGGCCTGTATTTTTCCTTTACCATCAGCATTCCACAAGAGTCACATGGATGAAGGGGTCAATAGTGGGGTTTTTTTAGACTTTAAAATACTGTGAGATTTTAACAGCTGATTTAAAGTGTCCTGGTGGAACTGGATAAATGTCACGTAGAAGTACTTAGAGGTTGTGTCTTCCAGGGAACTGTAATGTTACCACAGTTTGGTTATAAGCCATCCTCTTAAGTACTTAAACGTAAAAAAGTGGTTTTCTTTCTCACAGTCGAAGTACCTATTGACTACTCATGACAACTGCCTGATTATGTTCTGCATTTATGTAATACTTGGGTTTAGAGGAGCTGCAAGAGCCAGTTAAACAAGGGATGGACTCACTTGAACAAATTTGTGGGTGACTTTGCAAATTTGTGGGTGACTACTTTGCAAAGAGGATTCTTGGGCCATGGCCATATAGAGGATTTTAGCTTTAAAACCCCCACTATAAAAGTTTCATTATCGGTCCCTAAAAATTATCAGGGTTCAAAACCCAATGCTAAACAAGGTGATTCTAATAGAGTCAATTCATTAATCTACAATCCGTTTTTTTAAGCATCACAAGGATGGTGCACATGCATCTGTAGCATATTTTTGATTCACTGATTGACAAAACAAGCAATGCTGAGTACAACACCAGGACTATGTTCTTAATCCAACCAGGACTGGAAGTGTTTCAGAGTGAGTTAGTTGGGATATATTAGACACTGATCCTTTTCAAAGATTCCTATGCCATTAACAAAAGGAGAGACTGGATGAGAGCCATGGGAGCTGTTTCATAACCTCCTGTGGTCTTGTCTTCCAGCTGACTTTGATGGCCACTCAGGTTTTGCTGCTGAGGTCAGACATTCTGGACCAGCACAGACAGTTAAGCCTTGATGGAGTCAGGCTTCAATTACACTTAACCTCTGCAAAGCAAAGCCTCTCACACATTACAGAGGTATTCACAGGGCAAAATTTAGGTCACATCAACAGCCCTCCCCCACTCTTTTTACATTGATCAGTGTTTGTATCTAAAAAGCTATGATTTATTGTTCTGCATTATACATATCACATTCAGATTTTTCTTGAAAACATCCTTATTTCATTGCACATGCCCAAATTAAACATTCTGTCTCAAACACACAGCTGCGAGTATGACAGGATCACTCAGCTGAGCTGCTGTCTTCTGCAAAAAGAGGCCATTACAGAGATTTCCTCTTCTCCATCAAAACGGTTAATACCAAAAAAAAAGAAAAGAACCAGATTGATTTCCGTAACATGCTTTGGCAGCAACTGAGGTGAGCAACTAAATGGGGAAAAGGGAGCCAGGGTTGTTCCCACCTGTGTTAGGAAACCACAGTCTGAGAAGAGCAATACTTCACCGGGAAGCCGAGCCAGGACTATAACAGTTACCTCAAATCTCCAAACTTGTACGTACAAATGGAATTAGAAGATTGGCACAAGCAGCAATTCAGAGAGTTCTGTGCACGTACACGTTTGTGTGTTGGCTGGGAGGAACAGGTAAAATTACACTCCTTAAAAAGTAATTTGACCATTAACTCCACAATGGCTCTTAATGCTCCCGTTGCTCACAGGGAATCATTTGCACTGAGCTCCTCAAACAGAAGACACAAAAAGCCATCACAGCCTCTGCAGCCCACGAGTGCTTGGTATTCCATCTCATCCCACTTATGAAAAAGTTTTGTCTAACTTTGTTGATTCTACTTATGGGTTATGTTAGCTCCAAATGGAGCAAATATTGAAAAGGGAAATCATACAAAGGCCTCAGACCTCAAATCACTGGTTGTCCAGAAGCAAGAAAGTAAATATAACAAAGTAAAGCATAAAAAACCTGCCTCATCCTGCCCAATATTATAAGGTTTAGAGATTATATGAAAAAGGATTCACAAATTTTGATTTAAAAACAAGAACAAAAGCAAAAGGGTCATTATTACATGTTGGATATGAAAAACACCAAACCTTTTTTTATTTGTACCAGATGTGGATAGGCAGATGTGAACTGTTGGATAATATTCACAGAAGCGGAATTAGGGAAATATCCATAATTAATAGCATGCCTGTGGAAGCATGTTCTGTGCTTCAAAAAGAATTCAGGTGGTATTAGAACGGGAAGAACCTCCTTACCCTGAAGATGTTGACAAATTTGAAGAAATTCCAAGCAGTGAAAAAAATCCTGATTGGAGAAACAGATTATTTGTGCAGAAACATTAAAGGAACCAATCTTCTGCTCTCAATTACACCAATGTGGTCCAGTTAAATTCAGTGGAAATGTACCAATAGAAGCAGGAGAAAAGCTTGACTTAAACATACAGTATGAAGGATTTTCTTAGAAATGCTCAGAGGAAGAATTCCCTTTAGGAAGGAAAGGAATTGGTAAAACATTTTGGGGAAACAGTAGGTCCTGTAAGATTTAAAGTGCAAAGAAGGAAAATAACAGCCGGAGAATGTTCCACTGCAGTAACTCTAAATACCTCCTCTGGGATATTTAACAGAACACAGCAACTCACTGCACAGAACAATTACACACAGGAGGTCGCCAGAGAAAGCCATCAGGCAGTTCTTCCCCTGGATATCCCTGTCATTCATGGAATCCACACAACATGTATGTTCATCTTGTCAATGCCTACATCCATTGTTTCTCTTCACCTTAATTCACACAGTAGTGACTAATGCATCATGAAAATTCATCCATGCTGGTTCAGTTACTAAAATGTAATTGCATCACCTCTGTGCTCTATCTACCAGATGTTCCCTTTTGTGTTCATCAACACCCTCACCATACTTGGTTTAATTACAATGACACTGCAAAAAAATGGGGCCAGAAAGAGAGAAATCTTACCCCTTATCCTTGCCTCCTGGACAACAGGATCAAGAGAGGGTTTGTAAGATAGACCTGACAATACATATATAGAATAAGAGAATCACAGGACCCTTAAGGTTGGAAAAGACCTCTAAGATCATCAAGTCCAACCATCAACCCAGCACCACCACCTTGTTCACCACTAAATCATATCCTCAAGTGCCATATACACACATTTTTTAAACATTTCCAGGGATCAGGACTCCACTACTTTCCTGGGCAAGCTGTTCAACAACTTGTCAAGCCTGACAACCTTTTCAGTGCAGTTTTTCCTAAGCTCCCATCTAAACTTCCCCTGGTGCAACTTGAGGCCATTTGCTCTCGTGCTGTCATTTGTTACCTGGGAAAAGAGACCAACCCCCAAATCACTGCCCCCTGCTGTCAGGGGGCTGTGGAGAGCCAGAAGGTCCCCACTGAGCCTCCTTTTCTCCAGGCTGAGCCCCTTTCCCAATTCCCTCAGCCGCTCCTGATAGATAAGGTTAACAGTTGCTGGTCACAGTGTGGACTTATTTGTTCTCAGAGTTGGCGTGCTTCTTCTTAAAGTTTCATCATGCAACACCTTCCTTGCAGTGCGTGTTCCCTGGTGTGCTGTTTATCCCGTGGGAACTGGGCTAAGGTTTCCTGTCGCTGTACTTTGTAACGCTGGCCCATGATGTGACAGAAGCGCTGCTCCTGGAGCCCGCACCCGGCCGTGCCGGCAGCCCCGGACAGCGGGAGCCACCTGCGGGAACCCATCAACAATTACAGCTCTAACCTGTCCCCGGAGGCAGCCTGCGGAGGGGACACCTTCCCACACCTTCCCTCCCCTGCTATGTCATTAGTGGCCTTTGAGAATTCTGAAAGTTTTGGATATCCCATGGATGCTAAAACCAGCACAGTCCTATTGCTGGGCAGCAGCTCGTGGCTGAATGTGTTCCAGGTCTCGTTTATGGTTAAACAACTATTTAAGAACAGCCAATTGCTGCTGTTCTGGACATGCTGGACCTTTAATATGAACGGGAGTGGTGCCACAAGCGACACTCGTCATGCACCTTCCTCAACCCCTTTGGCAGTGGAGGGCAGGCCACACTTTGCTTTCCCTTGGAGGGGTATGCAGTGCACCTGGAATCGACTGTCCCAGGGGTGGAAACACAGCCTGCCATGGACTTCCTAGAGGGAAGCTCCAGAGCACCTGCAGTACGTTGCTGGCATTCTCTGTAGGGTAACACAGTGTGTCTTAGTCTGCGGCAAGGCACACATCCCACACCAGCTCACTTGAGCCATTCAAATGACTCTGCCACCCACCCCTGCAACTCCCTGATGTTTCTGACTTCAGAAATCAATAGAAATCTTAAGCCAAAACAAAACCAAATCTGGCTTTTAGCATAGCAAAGAATCGATCTAAAATTAAATAGAATTTACTTCGCCTCTCCAAGCTCTGCATGTGACAAATTTCAGAACAATGAGTTATGAACCATTTAGAAGTCAGTGATCAAAAGGCTATTTTGATGGAAAGATTCCAGATTGGTCTGTAGCAACAGTAACTATGTTGCAGTAAGGCCAAATCTAAAAAAACCACTAAGATATACAAAGGGAAAGAGCCATTTTTTCATGTGTCCTCACATGAATATTCCCCTCCTTGATCACTGCGTGACAATAAGAGAGCTGGAGTCAACACAAAACTATTTAGTTGACTGTCCCTAAGTTCTTTACATAGCTGGTATTGCTTTAAATATCTTTGCCCCCTGAAAAGTTAAATTTGTCCCACATTCTTCTGGGAAGGCTCAGAGCTGGCGTTCCAGCAGCGTTCCTAAGGGGAGCCTTACAGAACTGGAATGTATTCACAGGTACTCTCCCATCCCCCCCAAGTGAGAAATCACAATTATGGGATGCAGGGAGAATTAACACCCTTTGTGAGAAAAAGGCTTCATAGTACAGCACAACTTAAAACAGACCACAAGCCTGCATTAAACACAATCATCTCCAAAATAAAAAAAATAATACAGAATGCAGTAAATGGCTCCAAGGGATCCTCAGCCTATGAGTCTTTTTTTTTCTGTTGTTGTGGGAAATCATTTGCTATTCTGCAAAAATATGAGAAATGTAAAGAAGTCCTAAAAGCAATGAAATCCTAATAGTCTTTTAACAACTTAAAGGATTTGAATTCTCCCACTAAATTAATCAATCATTAGATTGATTCAGAAACATTCATACTTTACCAATGCTGGTCTGCAGAGTTGTATGACCCTGGCAAGCACAAAGGCTGTGGTCAATGAAAATAAGACTTGTTCTTCCACTCAAAGCTGCAGATCACATCATGCCTGAGGTTGTTCCTACTGTTGGCATGTGCTGGTGTTTGAGATGAGTGCAGAGAGCAGGTTTATGAAACTTCCAAATCCTGATTCTGTGAAAACTCCTGTTTCCAACTCTTCTAATGACATTTTTGCTAACATAGTGAATTTAACATTGTATTTTCCTCTAAGCACTGGCTGAAGGGGGTGTGAGATGCAAATAAATATATATGGAAAGATTTTCAGACTGAAAGTAGGGAACAGATCTCATCTCCTTGGGGCTGCACAGAAGCCCCCTGCCTCCCTGAAAAGCTCTCAGTGGGTTGGAAAGGTGTAACTGCCAACATCTTCACTTTGCCAATGCAGCTCAGACTTCAGCAGTTTAGGTGGCACACTTACAGAAAATTTGATGTACTTGGCCTGATTTCTATTACATTCGCATTATACAAAAATGAGATGCTTTTCTACTCCTCTTTCCCCTAAAAGGGGGATGAAATGGAACACTGGCAACAGCAAATTTCGAGAGAACGTGTGAACTCCATTGCTGGTGAATATTTCTAGTTCATTTTGTTCAACAATGGAAGAGAAATACTTAATAGTCACTGCAGTTACACTACTTTATAACTAGCATAGTCATAATTGATAAGAAATCAATTCCTTGTGCCAGCTGCATAATTTCATTTAAATTTTTACTTCATCTTTCAAGTAATCACAAAAGCCCTCAGGCCCTCCCCAGATGCAGAAGAGAGAAAACCTCTGTTACTCTGTTTTGAGAACACCCTCAACTGCCAGTTCAGTTTAGCACAATGGATTTCTATACATCTTAAATTTTTAGGCTGCCGTTACAAAGCAGGTGCTTTTACTCATAGAACAGAATTCTCTCTTACAATGCAGGACATCTGACTTGCACATCAGATTGCAGAGTAATTTTAGAATTTTCTAGAAATATTTCTGTACAAAATTTTCTTTCAGATAATGCTGTGTACAAAATGGTTATAGCCAGTGGTATTTACAGGCTTTTTATCTAGTCAATGAGCACTTTTAATTCTACCTAAAGCTGGATTTTCCTTTCATGAGTAGTTCATGTCACACCTATCAGCTCATAAGTTTGATCTTTATCTTTGTCATACAGGCCTTGGCATCTTCTATGGCATTTTATTATACGGTAAGAATCTGTTCCTTTAGGAAAAATATAAATTGCTTACTTGATCCTTGATTTCAGAGATAAGAAAGAAGAGTTTCAATTGGAGGTAAAGGTTTTAGGCTTCTTCAATGATAAAATATAAACCCCCAGCATGACATGAGTGTAATTCTGTCCAACAACACACACAAGTGTGTGTGTTTCAACACACACTTTCAACAGTTTCCAGTTCTCTGTTGAAAGAGAACAACCATCCACAGCGCTAAAAAAGCAGTTTCCCCATCAGGTGCCCTAACAAAATTTTCAAACGATTCAAACACAGAGGCATAAATCAAGAAAACAAAGCTTTTGCAAGATGTTACATGTAAGTTATACTAAGAAGTTAAAGAAAACCAGCTGGCCATAAAATGTAAATACAGCCAGCACACAAAAAATTAAGAGGAAAATAAAACCAACCATGCATTGCAAATGCCCCAAACACAGAGCTTTCATTCTGTATGACCACTGAAGTCTAACTCCAATCATTCACCTTGAACAAAAAATTCATTTTTCAAAATACCAATGAAGCAGGGCACTAAAGCTTATGCAAGATGGAACTTTTTTCAACTTTTTGGCTTATTCAAGATACAGTTCTTCAAGGTGGGGAATTACCAGCATCTCTTCAGTGGCAGCTGTGAATCAAAGCTGGAAAGAGACAGTGACTTCCTAAATCATCATGGAAAATATCTATCAGGATTAAACCTAAAGGGTTTGGTTCAGTTTCCCATGTTGCTGTCTCTTCAGTTTCTGAAGGGTAAAGCAATCTGGACTTGCTTTATAGACCCAAGAGATTCTGAGTAACCCTGGGAGGAAAAAAGATAGAAAAGCAAATGTCTGGCTACACCCCCAAAGACAGGAGCCTGCAATGTTGGAGGGAGATTAGAAAATACCTCAAAAGGCTCTATCCATGTACAGCAACTGTTTTTCAAAGGTGTCTATAACAAACAAAGAAAAACCTTTTTAAAATCAAACCCTAGAACTTAGTGGGATAAAATACCCGAACTCTGGATTTTTCATGCTGACTTAGTTCAGATCACTTACATAATCAACATACTTGAGATTTGATTACATAGCTAGATTTTTTGTTTATTTATTTACTTTTAAACAGGATGCTTGCTTGGGTTTAAGTTAGTTTGGGGAAAGGGAAGTAGGAAGATTTTGAAAACAAACAAATTACTTACAAACAGACAATTTAAAAAAATAAACCTGTAATGCCAAAGCTCTCCCTGTCTCTCGAGGCTGGTATTTTTGGATTCCCAGCAAATTCCTCTTCTTCCTGAGCTCATGTAGTGACTGGGAGCAACCAGCAGCCTGGAACCCTTGGCAGAGCCCAGATCACAGATGATGAGACTCAGTTTGTCACTGATTTCAGAGATAATTATCAAGATAGGGAATTCTGGCTTAATGTCCTGATTCGAGAAGGGAGTACGTGATCCCAATCATAAACCATCCTGTGAGCAGCAAATGATGTCTTAACAGCATTTATAGCTGAAGTTTAAAATACTCACGGAGTTTGTATAAAACAGATGTGAATTTTCAAACTAAACAACAGATTTTTCCTAAGAGGAAAGAAGTTGAAGCAGCAGAGGAAACCTCTGTGTCCGCCTCTGCTTCTGAGGAACCAAAAAGGGAGTGATGGTTCTCTGACAGCTAATGTACTAAGTTTCAGTTCTCCTGCTCATCTGTTTTTATTCTCTTATTACAAATAATTTTTTCATAGTTTGCCTTTCATACTTCTAGGAAATTCTATTTACATGTGCTTTGTTGATAGGTCTCATCTGTTTATGTAAAAAATACGTTTGTTCCCCTGAAAGATGATATGTTATTAGCCTTATGTGTTGAAGTTATTGTCCCAGATATTGTATTTATTTGGCCTTTAGCCTGAAATCTGCATCTGTTCTTAATCCATCCATAGGAGCCCTAATGTATCTCTAATAGGCTCTGAAATCACCAATGTGTTGGGTTTTTTTTTCTCTCCTTTCCTAAGCCAGCTAACGCGGAATAGCCTGGGCCATAATTTTCCAAGTTTAGTCAATCTTTTCTAAACCATCTTACCTTTGGGTTTCCCACTGTGTAAACCTGTCTTGAGCAGGAACAATCAGAACAGAGGAAAGTAACAACCGCTTCTTATGCACATGCAGTGGATCAAACAACCACATCCTTCTCTTTTGGCCCTTTAAGTTGATGCTACAAAACAAACATTAAAATAAAATAAAAATAAAAGAGCTCCATGACATTTCCAGGGAGGCCAAATGCTCCTGGAGTCTGTCCTTTAACTCCAAAAAGCATACACTGAAAACTTTATCGTAGAATCATTATGTGGAGTCATGGTGACTGTCAGGAAGGCAAGAGGAACTAAATAAAATAGCAAATAAAGGTTTTCACTGAAAACTGGTAAATAAGTCTGAACTTTATTAGAAAACCTCAGAGTCAGAGCAGAATTTTCTTCATAGAAATAAAGCATGCCCTTTTAATTAAAGCTTAACATGTTCCTGCCAAGGCACCACTGTGAAACACAGGCTGGAAGCACAATGGAGGCTTCCAGCGCCTGGTGTGGCATTGCCTTGAGCGGTGATGGACTGGAAATAAAACTGTTTCTTCAGAAACAGTTTGAACTGTGACCCAGCCTTCTCAAGAATGACAGCCTCAGACATTCTGAAATCACAGGAACTGTTTGTCTGAAAAAAACCGCTCCAGAATTTCAGGAAAACAACTTTTAGTTTTTGGCCAAACGGACAAGAAGTCCCAGTGGCTCACTGCCATGGTGCCAGAACTCTGCAGAGTGAGAGTAAAAGAAATGCATTCACTAACTCAGCATTCAACCCCTCCCCCCAAACCCAAGAAAAATGGCTTCTATAGTAAATAATTACGGAGGATTTACTACATGTGAGAAGAGTACTGAGTTTAAACAGTGTCACGCCCTTTATCCCACTGCGAACTGCAGTATCTGGACATTTGGCACAGCTGCTGTCCTTGTGTACACCCACAGTTTAGTAACAGCAACCACAATCACAATACTCCCAAGAACTGTAAATTTGTTACATTATTTGTGTTGCTGCCTCATAACTTCTTCTCCTTGATCTTGCTTTCTCTACTTATTTTACAGGCAGTAAAACTCAGTAGATTAATAGTGCTATTACTACCTTACTTTATCTGCCAGATCTTCTTGGGTGGCCAGTTTCCAGCTGTATAACAATCTTTGCTTGCTCACATCTCCTTGTTCTCAATGCCACCCTTTTTACTTTTTAAACTGTATTCTGCACATTTTAAGGCCTCAGTGCATTTTCAGGACTTGAGATATAAACTATTTGAAAGCAGTAGTTACAATTCATTAATAACTCATGCATCTTTTCTCAGAGTAACTAAAAGCAAATAAAGGTACGTGAATGACACTCTAGCTGGTGAGACACCTATGAGATTTAGTGGAAAAGCAGAGAACCATTATTTAATTCATATTTTATGCTATTTAACTGGAGACTATAATAATCATCATCATCCTTTTTGCAGCTACCCTATAGTCTATGATTTTCTGTCTGTCACTATTATGGCAATGATGGACATGTAAAATCCTTGCCTGCAGATTCTGACTCATCACAAAGTGACTACAACTCCTGTGTCCTCTTCAGCTATTTGTCATTATAGAGTCACTACCAGTCTGACTTTAACTCATATACACATTAGGTTAAACTTTGCTGGCAAAATTGCAAGTATCAAAAGCAGAAACTCTGACTCCTACTCCTCTATTCCTTGAGTGAGAAAAGATAAAACAGTAAAAGGAAAAATGTCAAAACAATAATAAATCACTCCAGAGCCAGGGATAATAAATTACATTATGGCCTTTCTAATGCGTGAAATGCTGTTACTCAAAACTGGAAAGGCATGGAAACAATTGCACTTCAGAGTAAGAGAAGTATGATCCCAGCTCTTTTGTTCCAGTTCAAACACCATACACGACCCTCGCTAACAGCTGTGGTGCACTGTGTCTCCTTAGGTCAGCAAGGTATATCCAGGCTCCAGAGAACAGCTTGAAGCATCATTGTTTCTTTGGAAGTGAGAGTCAATAAAAATACTACAAAGGAATGCAGCTAGGCTCTTGGAGTTGTACAAATTCCAGTCCTTCATTCTGTCCCTCATCAAGTCCTTCAAGGAATGAAACAACTTTTTGAACTTGTCTTTTTTTTTCTAATTTGCTTCAATTTTCTTTCCAATGCTTTCCACAATGTATTTTCTAAAATATCTGAAAAGTAACACTGTAATAAGAAGTTACCCCAGACTCTCTGTTTTCTCCAAGCCTGTAGCTACACAAACACGGCTTGAAAATGTTTGCAGCTGAAGAATTTTCAGCAGGGACATAGCAGAGTACCTGGGAAGCTCAAATGACAGCCAACCACTCTCAACAGCCTGGTGCCTGCTTAGCTCTTTGCTTTAAAGAGGCACTCAGAGGCAAAAAACAGAAGCAAAGTCCCAGCCATGCTGCTGGAGGGATAGACTTTACCCTTGGCCAGAGATTAACATCTCATTCTCTTCCTTTACCCTGTTTCTTTATTCCTTTTCTCTACATCCCCAACTGATATGCTATTGTATCTTTTTACTTTTTGTTTATTCCTCCTCCTTTTTGTCTCTTGTCTTTATAATAGAAAAGATACTTCCGTGAAGAGTGAGTTGACTTTCTCTTTTCCCCATCCTTTGCCTATTGTTTTTCCTCATTATCTTTCCCATTCCCCCACAAAACACTGCTACCTTCCCTGCCCTGTTTTGGCTGATGCCCCAGTATTCCTCCCTAGGAGCTCACAGAGAACATTCTTTTGGGATCCACTCTTTCCTTATAATCTGATTTACTGAAACTTGCTTTACCAACCCTGAGAAGGGAGAGTGAAATGCAGTTGTGGAAATGTGAGAAAGCTCCATCAGCTGCATTCAAAACTTCCATGCAGGTTGTATGGTACTACCTCTCTTCTTACCCTGATATTTCAGCCACACAGAAGGTAACTCATGTACTTAAATGTACGAAATGTACAGAAATCCTGCCGTGCCTAAGGTTCTGCACTGCTATTATTCCCAGGCTTGTGTTCTTAAGCTGAATGTGAGGTCAAGACCCTCCACAATAAGTACAACCATGTCAATGAGAACAGATAAATAGATTCAGAATTCCCATGTTACATTAGGTTTATGTTCATCTCGTAACTCCCTGTGTTTATTTTTCAGATCTCTGCCTCTTCTGGAAAGGCCTTTCAAAAGGGTTCCTTTTGAACCATCAAGGAAGATGCTGTCAACTCTTACTCTTCCAACAAACCAGACTAAACACCACATTGCCACAGACATGAATTTCATAACTAGGGCTGCTTTGGATATCTGTGCCATCTGTTATTTACCAACAGCACCTCAAGCTGAAAACAGCTTGGTAACCTGGATCTGCCTGACAATTACCTCTTTGCCATAAGATATGCTGGGCCTGTAATGCACACCTAAGTGGAAATTTAGAATGCAGAAAGCCAGCTGTGCACCCTGAGCACTGCAGGGAGGGCTGGAACACTGCACATGCACTTTGGCAATGCATGAGCTTCCTTAACCTCACTTGGTCAAACCTGCACCAGCCCTAGGCCACACAATCTGCACACAAAATCTGCAGGTGTTATCCCAGATTTCATGTTACAGCCCCCTGAGCCCCCAGGGACTGGAATGATTTAACCTGCTCAGCCTCTGCACCAAACTGGAATAATCCCAGAGGGCTGACAGATCACTCACAACACTGATGCCCAACTTGGCCTTGTCTTTGTGTTCAAACATTTGTGCAATTTCATCCCAACAAATCTGGAGGATTATAATACTATGCCATTGCAAAATGTAATTTATTCACAAAACTAGGTTCAGGAACTAAAGGTTCAGGTTCAATCAAAGCTTATCAACAAAGCGAGCTGCTCTCAGAGGGCTAGGTATGAGCAGCACTTGCAGTTTGTCATGTCACACTGTTTAAATAATACAAGTTCATTTTTCATTTTATTTTCCCTTTACTAGTTCATACAGGCAGACATTTGTTTATTTCTCTCTGAAAGTCTTTTCTTAGTGAGAGATAAGTAACTTGGGTAGAGGAAAGGTTATATATTCAAACATGGTGTCAAGGTTGTTGCTAAACTGATGAGTCTCAGCTGTGGATCCTCCCAAAAAAGAAATGGTCAGACGTGTATTTCTCTTTAAAATTGGATTTACCAAGAAGTTGCAATAAGGAGTCATTAACTTCATTAGTAGCAGGTAACTGCTGCAGAACTTTTCCTTATACTACAAAGCAGCACCAGAAATATTAATCTCTTACAAATGTTGTTAAGTACAAATTTGAAGAGGAGATTTGTCACAGAATAAAGGGAATTATGACCAGCCTGTTTAGTTTTTACATGGGTGAATAAATTATTATCACATAGTATTCCGACTGCTGTGCATTAACAGTCTGGTCCACCTGGGCTCATAATATAAAATAAATCAGGTTTTTGCCATCAATGTGCACATTTTTTGCACCACACATTACATTAAGCTTTGCTCCAGACTGCCTTTATTATGTAACAAGACTGGCTGTTAGAAAACACCTGTCTCATCGATGGACTTGTAAATAGATGTTCCTGTCTATCAGGGCTCCAACACAGGGTATTTTAAATACTTGCAGTCACCTGTGGGTCACATCACAGAGCCACAGCAAGAGAAAAGCCCCGAAAGTGCTTAACCAAAACCCAGAGAGACCATGCATTTCTGCAAATTTCTTGCTCTTAATTAAAAGCCAGCAGGTGTTGCAAAGCTCTTCACAGCCAGAAGAGCTATGAACCACATGATTTGCATCACAAGCTTGAGGCTTTTATTCCACCCAAGCTGCTGCATCTCTGCTCAAAAGGAGCTGTAAAAAGTGCCCCAGTACCCTCCCCCACTGCTGCTCCATCAGCTCCCAGGGCACAGAAATGGCACTGGCCAACATTCACCTCTCCAGCAGCCCAGGGCACCCCTCCCCACAGATTCCGCTCCAGGCAGGACAGCGGATTCCGGGCTTCTGGTCCTTTGTTTTTTCAACAAACACAAAAAACCCGCTTCTTCAAAGGCATCCAGGCAGGCTTCAGCTCCAAGAAGGGGCTCTCCCAAGGAGGAGCTGTCAGAGAAGCACGTGGATGTCACTTTTTGTATAATAACCTGAGCGTCAGCCATAGCCTTGGCGACATCCCCAGTCTCAAGCCCCCTTCTTCCAGCTTATCTTTACACCTCCCTCTCCTCCCAGGACTCCAGACTCCCCCAGCCACTAACACTACAAATGATTGACCACAAGTTTCCTACCGGTCTTCTGAGGAAGGAAAACCAGGCCAGAACCCAAACCCTTATACATGCACACCACTCTCTCCCTCTCCACATCACCCTCCAGAGTGGCTTCTGCCCAAAATTATTTGTTTTGGTACTTGAGTTTTATTCCCTGCCAGTGCACCTCCAGAAACAAGCTGTCCCTCCCAAGTCCCTGCTCATTTTTAAATGTGTGAAGTTCTTTTGGCAAGACAACCACCTCAGTTTTTCACCTCCAGCTTCTTATCTGCTGGCAGCTCCCTGTCAATTCTTTACAAATACAAGAAGTATTCAGATTGATCGTATTTTGATATGGAATTCTCTTTGTTCAGTAACATGCCCAAACGTGAATAAATGTCAAGGAAAAGAACTGTTTCATGTAATAATTATAGAAAATTCTCTTCCCTTAAAATCCTGTTATTTTCACAAAGACAGAGATTGTTTGGATCAAGGAAGGGAGGTCAGGTTCAGATCCTGGGGAGAGTGGTGTATAATGATAATAACACTTAGGATTTTTGCAGCATTCCTTATCCAGAGATCTGAGCCCCGTCTCCAGTACATTACAACAGCAGGATATGTTATCTTATGCAAACTCCTTCCTAAATTTCACAATAGCTGTAACAAGCAGGAATCATTAAATTAGTGTGCCTGAAAAACAGCCACAGAGTTCCTTCTTCACTTTGTTTTTATCTAAATAAAGTGAAATATGGTCAGACCTGAGGCATTTGTCCTCTTCATTGTTTACCAAGTATCTACATTACTCTTAATGGTATATAAATACTAAAAGTAATTTTAAAAATGGGAAAACAGAAACGAGTATCCCAACTCTCCTCCTTTAAGCAAGTTACCCAATTGCAACCCCTACAAATGCTCAGTTGCCCTTTTACTACATCTGGTTCAAAGGCCACTAAAAATGGGATTCTTTGCACTGACATCAAAGGGCTCTGAATGGGGCTGTCTGAAACATGAGGGGAGACAAGATTAACTTCAGCTTTCTGCCTATAGAACTCTAGCAAAAAGTAACAAATAATAATCAGAAGATAAGGTTTTCTTGAGAACCTACTAATTTCAGCACATTTTTCCAATGTCAACTACACTACAAAGTTGCTTGCTTTGTGACAGTGATGCAGAGTGTGCTACTAAACACAGTGCTTGCAGCTTAATATGACCTTTTCTTTCAGTAACACTAAAGAACACGGTGACTAAGAAGGAAGCAAGAGGGTGGGAAAAGAGATATGAATGGTTTATAAAGCACTAGATTGGTTGTCTTTATTTAGTACCGTATCTGTATTGATCAGGCTTTCCTCCTGGCTGCTGTGAAGCTGTAAGAACAGGCATCAGTGCCAAAAAATCCTGCACTGCTGCTGAAATCTTACCCTACCTTTTAACTACAGGCTTTATTATTCCTGTAAATACATCCTAGAACTAGGCTTTTAAAGTGGTTTCTCTCAGTAACCAACTTTACTTAAACACATCTGGAACTTCTTTGTAACTCAAACTGCTTTGTGTAGTCACCTGTATGATGAAGGCTGAATGCCGTGGAATTACTGCTGGGGTCTCTGATTGCCCCATAATCACAGGAGAGGATGTATAAAGCAGGGACACAAGGGGCAGAGGACTACTAAACAAACCCAAGATTATGTTCCTAATTGAAATGGCAGCCCAGGGTCTTCGCATATAAAATCTGGAATCTGAGCTTACTTTCCTTAACATCACGTGTTTCAGCTGCCCCACATTCCAGGACTCCTTCAGCCTTGACCTCATCCCTGAGATTATTCTCTCTTCAGTCAATTAGAAGTTCTCAAATATACAATATTTACACCCAGCAACGAGGCAGATCTGCTGATTGTCTTTCTTCAGCTGCCTGGGTGGCCCTAAGAATGAGGAAGTGTCCCAAGACTGGGGAATTCCCACTGTCTGTGGAGAGAAGATCTGTCGCTCGCAACACTGCCAGGCTGGGCTGCACAAGGGCAGGAAGGGATATGTTGGAATTGGGAAGACTGAAGATATGAAGAGAAGGATTAACTCCACACATTTTGTCCACGGCTCTCAAGATTTATGCAAAGTACCCATCCACCCTAAAGATCTTGAAACTGGAAAAGAAAAAGGAATATATGAAGTTAAAACAATTTTAAAGGAAAAGCTGAAAAATACTAAGAATTGGCTTCCAATCTCTGCCTGCTACCTCCAAGGCTACTACTCCTTTTTGTTTTTACTAAATGAGAACATAATCATTAAATAGATTTACAAAACTATTTTGCATCATATGTGAATATCACTGACAATGGTATATCCAGATATCTTTTATTTGTTATCCCAAATCAAAACAGAACCTGGATTTTAAAAACTTATTTGTTGCTATTTCATTAACCAGCTTTCTTGTTTTGAGACTGCTGTATTTATGAAACAAAAAGTTTCCAAGTCATTAGGTAATATATGGCCCAAACAACTTGATAATCCATGTAAATGAGAATCAGCCCCACAATATCCAGGAGTATTAATTCCTTTGATGAGAGTATCTTCCTTCCTGTAGAGTCTATGTCTTATCTTCTAAAGCTTACATTAAGTCATTTGGCCAAACCCTTGCCCTTAATTTCTGAACCCTGGTAGCTGATTTAAGAATATATTTTATTACTCCTTTTGTTTGCACAGCAGTTGGTGCTGATATTGTCTCCCCTTTAATCTTCAGAGATTAAACAGCACATGGAAGAAAAAGTAGAGCAATGTAGAAGATGCCTTCAAAATTTCTTTTAGAAAACAGAACAATATTTTTTAGGAAAATGTTGTTAAATCGGTTCACAACACAACCTTTTTTTGTTATGACATATCTATATGTATGATACAGTTATATATTTCTCAATTCTATGATAAATTTGCATCATTATTATAAAAATGAATAACAGTTGCAATAAGGAAAATGAAATTAATGAATCAGAATTTAGACTCGCGTCATTGTTACTTATACCTGCAACACATAACCAGTACTTCCTAGTCACTGCAGTGTTCTGTTAAACAGTAACTGCACAATAAATCTTTTTTTCTTTTCCAGATAAGCTAAAACGCAATCATTAGCATTTGTCAAAATCAATCCTGTATCTAACACCACAAGAGTACAATATCTAGAACTTCCTGATCTGAAGCAATTAATTTTTTCTAGATCTATAAGAAATAGAAACATCTTCAAACCAATTCCTTTTTTCAGAGATGTTTTGTCATAATATTTCTCAAAACAGAGGACGCATAGAACTGTGAGGCTGCACTGTAACTCTGCCGATGCTTCGGGAGCATGATGGAACACACACAAACCCCTAATCCAATAAAATAAAGGGTACAAACATTCAGGTCACTGCAGTTCCTCATCCCTAAAGGTAAGCAAGCACTTCCTTCCCAGCTCAAGCATGAACTTCAATACACTGCTGAATTCAGTACATTACAGGGGTTCTGTTGCCCCCTGTATTAGTTATGAGAACATCATGTCATTTGCACAAATTGTGTGAAACAAAAGCAATTTAAATTTCCACAGAGAGCTGTGGGCTCAACAAAACCTGAGAAATTGAACTTTCTGGCGATTGCCCTGCCTGATGACGATCGTGCTCTTGTGACCAGCTGGGAATATGGTCAACTACAAAACTCTCAATCTTCAGGCACTGACAAAAGGCAAGGCTTGACAAGCTGACAAAACATGACATCTTAATGAGGTTTTTTTGCAAGTGTTACTGGATAGTCCACACCAGAAGCTGGAGTTGGGGGCAGGGCTGGAGAAGAATGCAAGGCAGTAGAGAACAGTGTTCCTCACTTGGATATCTCATGGGTGATCCTTCAACCAGTTTTCTACTCACAAACCAGATTTTAGTGAATATGTTAAATTGGTATGATACATAAAAGAAATTTTGGCTACAGCTCTTTCTGTTAGTACTGAAACATTCTTAAGTGAAACATTACATTTTTATTTAAAATATCCACAATTAAGTGTGCGACCTTTCTCCATGTGCTCTCTATAGCATGTGTTTCCCATAAGAGGATATACTACACATACTACTGTAGGAAAAGATATAGCCAATTGCCTGAAACCCTTACCTATTATCGCTTAATAGCTGATACTATGATAAAAAACGGGGCCACAGGCAGGAGTGTTCTTCTATGCTTAGCTATCAGGTATTTCACACAATATGAAATTTGTCTTAAGTGTTGCACTCTAGGTGGGTTTGCCTGCAAAGAGGTGCTCATAAGTAAATGGGGAAAAGAAAGTATTAATAAATTAGTGACAATTTCACCCAGGGAAATCAGTGGCAGAGTCTCAGAGTCTTGGGGGAGGGGGGGGGGAAAGCCCGAACGACTCTCAAATCTGTAGCCCAGCTTTGAATCAAAAAGCTGCATTATTACCACACAAGCGATTCCTCCTGGAATCAGACACGGAGCAACAAGACCACAAGACCAGGTCATTTAAAAGCGATGAACTAAGGGCAGCATGAGCAGCTCACTAGACTGTACCTCCCCTGGCGTTCCCGGGAGGATGTGCTGCCCTATCCCTGCTTCTACCTGCCGGGGGGAAGCGGGGGCGGTGCGGGGCCGTGCCCGCCCCCGCCCCCGGCCCTCGCCCCGGGGGAGGCCGGCAGCTGTCGGCGGGTGGGAGGCGTCTGCAGCTGGAAAACAGCAGCTCCGGTTGCTGATCAGATTTGGGGGTGGGGTGGGAGGTGTGTGTGGGAAAAGCCAAGCGATGGATCTTCCCTTCTTTTGACAACACTCTCCTCTTCAGGACTAAGTCTGCACTGGAGGAAAATAACTGCGAGGGAGAAGTGCTAATCACACCTCCGTGTGGGAACTAACTCCCGGGAGCAGCGAGTGCCGCCAGCCCAGGGATATTCCCTGCCTCCAGCCTGAAGTGATTCCTCCTGGAACGGTTCAGTCGCGCCTGCAGTTCACCTCTGCCTGCAGTTAACCAGCGTGCAATTTGGGTTTAATGGAGCTGGGTTTATTGTTCCTCTTTGGACTTACGATTACGTCAACTGCAGGTAACGTGAATTTCTTTCTTTGCCTACTTCCACGCATGCACACAAAGAAAGGCTGGGTAGGTTTTTTTTTATTGCCTTTTTTTTTTTTCCTCCCCTCTCCTTCCAAAAGGCTGTAAGCAACAGCCCACTCCGGTGCGCGGTAAAGAACCAGACGCCAAAGGCATCCTTTGGCCGTCCGTAGGTTTAACCCGAACACACCGGGCTGGCGCTGCAGCCGGGGCGGACACAAACATAACGGTGCTCCCGGCGCCCCGGGACTCCGCAGGGAGCGGGGATGGGTCGGGCCCGGCCCGGGGGGGCTGCGGGCGGGGGCTGTGCGGGGTTGGGGCGCTGGGAGCTGCTGGAAGCTGAGCGCGGCTGTTGCAGGGTCCGCGCTGCCCCGGCCCCGCTCCGCGCTGCCGGCGGCCGGCCCGGGACACCGCGAGCGCGACGAGGCCAGGGGGGACGGCGGAGCGCTGCGGCACCGGGCCCGGCGCTGCACTTGCTACACCTACAAGGACAAGGAGTGCGTGTACTACTGCCACCTCGACATCATCTGGATCAACACCCCCGAGTGAGTGCGGGAAATGGCGGGCGGGCGGCGGGCGGGGGAGCCCCGGGGACCCCGCGGGGACAGCGCGGGCGGGGGGAGCCGGAGGCGGGGCCGCCCCCGCCGGGTCAGGGCGGGACGGGGGGAGCCCAGCGCAGCCCCCCCAGCCCCCGGAGCGCCGCTGTCCCGGCACCTGCCCGGCCCGGGGGCCGCCGACGCCGGGACAGGGACCGCGGTGTGCCGGGCATGGGGGACAGGAGGGAAAAGCGGCGATTCCGCATGAGAAATCTGTTTCTAACAACTCACCCGCTGGGAAAGCAAGAACAGTGTGTGTGCGTGCAACTATACTAGTTTTGGTACAAATTAATATGGGAAAATACCGAGACGTTAAGATAATGTTTGAAAAATTCAATATGCCAGATTTTAAGTTGTTACAAAAGAAAGTCTTTTTCAACTGTGCTCTACGGAAACACAAGCTTTTGTTTCAACTCGTAATAAAAACAAATTTTGAAGCCATTTCCCCTGGATTGGAAGTTCTGAGCTCCACACAGGGCGGTGGGGGTGGAGCACACGTGCAGAAAAGCTGCTCTGCTGTCTGTACTGACAGTGCTTAGTGGGAAGAAAGCATCCAGGAAAAGTGACACTTTGCCTACATCCTAAAGGTTAGAGGCCTCCTTTTCCTACACTACTGTATGTATCCTGTCTTGCTGACTAACCCAAACAGACTTCAGATTTGTAAAGATTCTCACAGGCTAATAGGTTCCTGTAGCAACCACAGGTATCAGTTCAGTAAAAAAATAATCAGGAGATCAGATGGACCTGAAAACAAATGACTTCAAGAATTAAAGTTCTTCAGACTCTGTGATGTGAACTTCTACACATACCACCAAATACTCCAGTGACTACAGTTTGGGAACAGTTGTAATGATTGCAAAGCTTTTAATGAGATTAAAATAACAAAAGGAGTAGAAAAATAGAAAGTAGCAGTAAAATAGGTTAAGTCAAATGGGGGTTAGGGCACTTAATTTGTAAATTCACGTGTGTGTCCTGGCTAGAGGCCATGTCTGATGACGTCTTTTGAACTTCTACCAACCTGTAAGTATCACGTTCACACAAGTCATTCAATTCTTCTAGTTCCATACCTGCACTAATCCACCCCAGGATTACTTAGGGTTATTTTAGCCAAATATTTATGACTCAGTAAATTTAAGTCAGAGCTCACCAGTGAAAATGGGGGAATGACATTCCTTTTCCCCTACTCACTGAATAAATAGACTTCTGCTAATTTTAAACACGCACTCCTCTTTCCTCTTTTTTTTTTTTTTTTTTTTTTTTTTAGGATATCCTGTTTTAAGTCTACAGGACTTAGAATTGTCATTCCAATGACAAAATTATTTAGTGTGCATTAATTCAGTGATGTGGAGAATTTTCCTACATGAAAGCTTTGTGCAAATATTATTAAAAAAAGAAAAAAAAAGAAAATAGAGGTAGAGGTATATAACATTTTCATGATACCTGTAGAATTAGCAACGAAGTCTGTATAATAATCCAAATATTAAACAGCTGGGATTCTAAGTCTTTGCTTTCTTAACTGAAGTCAGTTGTACATAAAATATAACCCCTGCTGGTTATAGGTTAACCTGAAATTATTTAATGTGAGGACTAAAAATTCCCTTTTTATAATTTTTATGCCATGTGATGGGACATTTCTATGCATACATTCAATTTCAATATTAAATATTCACAAAGAGTGATACATTTTAGCTACTGCTCTCCAAAGACATGAACTTGTATAATGTAACAACGCTGTTGGAACTGGGAGAATCAGGATGCTGGGAGCCCTCTGGGTTGACAAAGAGTGGATGGATGATGGTGAAATTAGTCTGGAATTAGTCCAGTAGGGACTGAATTTCCTGGACACTGTCTGAACTGAGCATTGCTGTCCTGCTCCATGGACAGGTGGCAGAGGTACAAATCTCTTGCTGAAACAGCACAGTTGTGATTTTCAAAAATCCCAGGATTCTTCCTAGGAATGCTCCCAGGGCAGAGGTAAACATTAAATTAAGTGTATTGGACATTTTGGATCATTTCAGTGCAAGAGAAGCAGGATTTAAGATTCCATGTGCCATGAACAGGCACTAATCCTGCTCTCATGACTGACTTGGAATAATGTCTCAGGAAGTCAAAAGGTTCTTCTGGATGTGAATGGGCGGAACCAGGCCTGCTTGGGCAATTTAATATCCCGAGCAAGTTACAGTACTTCTTTGAAATAGAAGTAACCATTAGATGTGTACGGGCTGGCTGTTTGTAAATGGGGCTTTTACATTGTTCTTGTACACATGTTGTGGAAAGTTTTTATATTTACTAAAAATTTGGATCCAACACAACTTGGAGAATCATACACACAGTGAGAGGCCAGAAAGTTGGTGTTAAAGTTTGGAGAAGTTTTCCTGACATCTGTTGATTCTGATATTTTTCTTGCTTATTTACTTTTTTTCCCCCTTACATCAAATGCTACAATTGTCCTTCCTTCCATCTCCCCCTAACTTATTTATTTCACTTTATCATTTCTTGTTCCCCACAAAAATTCCTCAGTACTTTCTGTTTTCAGGCTACTCATACCTCTACACTTTAAAGACAAACTTTAATTCCTCCTCTGGTTTCTTCTGCTTTTCCCAACAGAAGCTGTTAAGCATTGTTGTAATATATTCAAAACAAATCTCGGTCATGGCCTCTCCTCCTTTTCTGGAAAAGCAGTTAAAGTTTTTATTGAAGCTGTTGGAGGCAGAGTGACAATAGGAGGTCTATTTCTATCCCTGCTGAGAAACCGCTTAGATCAGCAGGGTGGCAGTTGTAGAAAAGCCCAAAATTGCAGAATGTGGAGCCTCTGACTCCCTGCAGCTTTTGCCAATTAGATGAGAAATTATCTCTGCACACATGTTTCGAGTATTGCTTTATACTTGACTATGAACCACTGCTGTTAGTCCAGACCACGAAGAGCATCAGTGTTGTTTTGATATAGTGAGTCTTTCATTCTGGGAACAGTGGGAAAGTGGAAAAGAAGATGACCTAAAGAAAGGCAGGTAAGTCAGAACAGAATAATGCAATTATGTGGTGTAGACAAACGTTGTGTAACAAAGGTAATTAAAAGCTGGTAAACTCTTCTCACTGATAAGACTGATTAGGCAGGAATTAATTTGCAATGTATTTTTTTTTGGTCAAGTGATTAATTATGCTTATCTTGATCTATAGCTACAGACACATTTTAAAGAATGAAGTGTCTTTTAAACAGTACCCACTGATGTAATACAGACCCAGCTTGGTGCTTAATTTTTTAAGTTAAAGAAGAAAATATAGGCAAGCAAAAAAATATGAGCAAGACTACTTTTAGATCTGCACTTCTTCAGAGGGGTCCTGTATTTCAACATGAACTGAGGTTGTGCATCCAACAGCAATAATAACAGTTAATTAATAACAGTTCAATTGATAATGCTAATGTTGTGGTGTGAAGCTTTATCAATGCTCAGAATGATGAGTGATAGATTAAAAGGTGACAACTCCTAAGAAAGTGTTAGTATCATGCGGGCAAAATATCAGATACTCAAGTGGTCTTCAATTCTAAAATAAAAGTGTAATGAGAATTTATGCCAACAATCCAGGTGTTTCCAAAGGAGAATTCATCACTCAAGCTAAGCACCAAAAATAAGAACATTTCTTTTGAAGGGTCTAAATCAAACCAAAAGTGGTGGGGTTTTTTTTCCTAAATGACATGTCCTTTTGGTATTTGTTATTATGTTCAAAAGAGGAGTAACTGAATGAAATTCTGTGACCACACTGTAAAGACCCACTTACATGATGATCTTAGAGTTCTGTCTCCCAATTACATGAATTTCTGAATCAGGAAAATTGGATGGACAAAGTGAAAGGCAGATTTTGATCTAACACTGCATTGCTGCTCTGGTCCTCTGTACTTAACAGAGGACTCAGGACCAGAGGACTGGTGAGTGCTCCATGGTGAGCACATGGGGACATTGGAAGGATCTGATGTTTTGTCACTCTAATATTTATTTTTGTGGCTCATGCAAGTCATATAATCCTTAGCAACAAGTTAGCTCCAGATAGTTCCCAATAGAAATGTGTTTTCCTGACCTCAGGTGACCACTGGCTGGAGTGGGAAAGCCTTTTCAAACACTTAAATTCTTGTGGTCATTGCTGTAAGTGATGACAAATGGGTTTGTCAGGAGCTAAACAGACTGAGCAGATCCCACCTGCACCCAGCTCTCCAACAGTTACAAGTTAATCATCTTTGCTCATTACCGACTTAGGTTGCCATCAGAAAGTCATCTTAGAATGGAAACAATTTGTACCCTATCATCACTTCACTCACAGTTTTACTTACACACACAGATGATGTCTTGGGATGGTGTTACAAAAGATAAGACTTAATACAACCCAGCGGTTATTCTGCTCTAACTGCGTGTTCTGCTGGCCAACTTTTCCTTCATAACATCTTTTTGTTACCTGCATCTCTTTGGTGATTGAGTTTTGTTGAACAGAAGCCCACATAACAAAATTTAAGATGCTTTTAATCCTTATGGGCATTAAGTGATGTTCTAAATTATTATAATTACCCCAATTCTGGATAATTATATTCATCAATAAATAAATGTAGATGGTGTCCTGTATTTAACTGGAAATAAAAGTACACAGCTAAAGGTCTCTTGTTCAGCAAAACAATTAAACAGGTGGTTATAAACTCTAGATCAGATTGAAAATCCCTGCTAGCCAAAGGCTTGATGATAAAACAGTGGCTGCCAGCCAGAAAGCTCAAGTAAGGAAGCTGATCTGTCAGCTGAACAGTGCAAATGGTTAACCATCAGAACCAAGTGCCAAAACTGAAGTGATGAATCTTTGTTGAATTGATTTATTTTTCTGAATGAAGCTTGCCCTGATTTTGCAGTCTTTACTGTTCACGTGTTCACATGCAATCTGTTTGTCTTGCGAAATCTTCATTTCAAATGAAGAATATTTCAAACCGATTTACTGAACATAGTAACAGGCTCCTGCTGTAATTGTTATGTTTTATTGTGGACAAACTGATTTGATTTTAGGCTTCTCTATTCAAAGAGGTATCCCTGCATATTTAAATTGTGTTCTGCCTTCAAACTTTCAGTCGCTCACTGTCTGAAGTGTGCACAGCTTGCATGCCCTCCTCAGTCTAGAATATCTCCTCTGAGCTTACTGACAGTACTCCCAGGACTGATGTTTTACAGCAGTCTCTCGGAAAGACTGGAAATGATTTGGCTCTGCAGTTACAATCCCACATCCCTGCAGGAGATGGCCCTGAGAAGAGGAGGTCAGGGATGAGACACGCTGATAGCCAGGGCTTTGAAATTTCACTACTGCTGCTCCTGCTGGCCTAATTCTAAGAGTAAACACTCTTGAAGGCTGTCAAACCACAGTCACTTTCACCAGTCTTACATTTTAACACCACGCATTTATTTTCCCCCAGGTTTTTGTTTTATTTGTTTAAAACCAGCGGTGGATTTTGAACTATACAGGCTCTGCAGAGAGAGGTAGGAACATGCATTAGTGTGTGTTCCTTGTGTGCACTGCTTTACTCTGAATTTTAGCTTGAAAAAAATCTTAATTTGATTCCTTTCATCCATATTTCCCAGCTACTCTCCCTTTTGGGATTTACCTCAGTGGTTTCGCACCACTGGTAAGTGATAAGAACCACTAACTAATAATATTGACTGCCAGTCAGGGGGAGAAAAGGAATAATGGGAGTTTGGGCCTGGCAGACAGAAGATGCTGCTCCAAAGTTTACTTATTTCTTTAAACTAATGATCGTGTATCTTGCCACAGGACTGGGAGCAGACTGGGATTGATACGAGGTACTAAAGGAGATGCTGAGAGTTGTTTTGAGAGAGGTATTTCTGTGAAACACTGGCTCAGTTTATTAAGTCAGGTGAGCTCTACCCAGCCTCTCTGGGGATTTGGGGTGTTAATGGACACCCCCTCCAGGCTTGCTTCATATTGTTTACCTCAAGAAATACACCCCAGCTTTTCACTCAACAACTCAGGTATTGTTCTCATCATATTTGAGAAACAAAACCTGTAACATCCCTTAGACAGCTACAGGAGGAGGATGGAGAGTGATAAAAAGCCCCCAGATTCTCACAGTGCCTGACTTGGGACCAAGAAGCCCCAGGGGGAGGAAAATCAAAGAACTCACGTGGTCAGTGAACCTGGATGACGAAGCAGATGTGTGCAATCCTTGGCTTATTACCTAAGTTAGCTGTAACTAATGGACTAAAACTAATTGGCATCCTCATGAATTAGCAAGTATTAATTAAAGGATAAGACAGCACGGTCATGGAGGTGTATCTTTTTGTATAATAGGAGCTGGGCAGGTATCTAGGAGCACTGACTACTACTAAATTGAGGATGTGGAAAAGAAAGGTGTGGCTATAAAGGATAAAAGTTGTTTCATCTGAAAATAACTTTAACTGCAAAATGTTACTCAGAAAAAAGTGCATCTTCTGAGAATGTGGTCAGGATGACCAAACCATCCAGTCAGGCATTTACTCCTTAAATAATGATAAGGATGGGTTAATAGGGGAGGTACCTCTATTGTGAACTCTTAAAAAACCACACTTATTACAGGAAGAGCTGGAACCAACTTCCAGAGCAGCCAATAATCTCTTCATCTATAAAGCTACACAGTGCTACTGCAGTGCCTTTATACAAAAATATACACAGAAATATCTGTTATTTCCCCCAGGCATCATCCTTGGTTCTGGAGACATTTTGTCTCATTTGGAGGATGGTAAATTTTGCTTCCTTTCTGTGTTCTTTGCTCTCAGTGGTCCTTACAGGGATCTCACATATTTTTGGGATTGTCTGAAAACACTGGAGACTGTTGGGAGCCTTGCTGGCCTGGGTATGTGCCAGAAAATATATTGCTGAATACTGAAATCACAGCATCTAAGATGATTGCTGCAACCCCCTCATCCCTTTGTTTTGGCTGAAACTCGCCAGTGCCCTGGAGGTATCTACTGTGTTTAAGTGGTTGGGAAAGTAGAAAATAATAGTGGCTCATAGGTCCATTATAACATAGCATGAGAAACTCAGCCACATGTTATAAAAATTAAAATAAACCAATTGGATTTGTCTGCCTGAATGCTGAGCATTAACTGTGAGTGGGGGACAGCAGGACTCAGGCAAATCATCCTTTCCAATTCAACCTGAAGGCATTAATCCTTCAATAGGCAGTTTTCTTCTGTGAAAAATTTTCACTGGTTCAAAATGGCTGTTCAGTGGAACAATCACCTGGTAGCAATTACTTGGTACTTCTTGTCTTTTTTCAACAAAAAAAATGCTTATTTATTTAATTTAATGGCAAAACCTTGCACCAAGAGCTAGCTGGCTTTTAGGGGGAGAGCTTTTATGTTTGTGTTTTGTGGACACAAAGTACAGAAATAATCTCGGTTATTTCAGCATCTCATATACAATCTGACAAGAACACACTGTGCTTTCATTAGTTTTGTGCTGCTCTGTGACACATAGGATTATCTTTGGTTAATTATCTGTTGCACTGACTAAGCATAATTACAACACATGGAATAATTGCAAGTACTGGAGAGTTGTGCTAGTTTGGTTTTTTTTGTTTTTCTGGTTTTGTTTTTTTTCTGTTTGTTTTTTCATACAGAGTAAAGAACACATAGCTTATACTGAAGAATAAACTATTTCCTTGAACTCAGACCTTGCCTCTGTTAGAAAAAGCTTAAAAACTGAGCATGCAGACTTTTATGCAACCACTGTCTGGCTGGAGTAATCATAGTGAACCCCCCAAAAGAGAGTAATTCCTGAGAAATCACAGATTTGGAAGTTGCAAATCAGATACCAGTTCAAAGTAGTACCTTGGAAGGCCTGATTCAGAAATGTCTAGGTTTGCTTATTCTCTACTTTTTAGAGAAGAAAGGCATTAAGGACTCACAGCACACCTTAGCTTTAAATATGCTGAAACCCATATTAGTTTACTTCAGGAGAATTTTATTCTCCTAGAGGAAGAAATGCTGCATACTGAGTTAAAGGTCAGGAATTCAAATTTTCTTGTGAAATGTAAGCCTTAAAAAAATAAATTAATTAAAAACCTGTGGATGCTGCAGAGAAATTTCCAAAAGATTAGTAAATGGCTCCTAGCCAATACTTTGGCCAGGGACTGGGTCATAACCACAAGAAACACAGTGTAAGGAACTGGTAATTCAGGATCCCCACAATTCTGTCTCTGCTCTACTCCAGCTGATTTTCATCTTCACTGAGGGGACATAGAGTGCCCTGTATATATTCAAGTAATCAAGCTCTTTGTGATTATTGTCAGAAAGACTTTGGATTGCTATTGAAGTGTATCTGGTTTGGGTTTGAATTTTTGGATTAGAAACCAAAACCAGGCAAATTGGGAGTATTATTGTATTTCTATCTGATTGGAAAATCTGCACATTATCTTACACAAAACTTCAATATTCTGGTTAAAATTCTTTGAAACTTGAAATACTGGAAAATGTAGTTGCATTGGCACATATTTCTGGTCCACTGACAATGAGGTAGCCTTGAATACTTTTCTAAGCTATGAAGCATAAAGTACTTCATTAGAAAGATCAGAAGGAGTATCTAAAATACCAATTTCCTCCTTTGCTTAAGGCTGTGATTCATGGCTCTTATCACTCGTAATTGTAATTATGTTCTCCACTCCTCCCTGTTTGCTGGAATTTACTGTCTCAGGAAAGGCAGCAGATTGGTAATGGGCCCCTTCCTCAATCACTGTAGTTCACATAGTGCTGGATTAAGGTAAAATTGAAAGTTGATGACAATTCTGTTGGTCCATTAATTTGCAAATTGCAGCAATTAAGAATAAAACTCATGCCCTTCTTTCTCTCTGGCTGTTCAGGCAGAGCCTCTGACACAGGGCAAACTGCAACACAGTCCCACAGAGCTTTTGGTTTAGAGAATTAGAGTAAAAAAGCCCAGTATCATATTCTGAAGGAGTGCACTTTTGAACAAGAAATCACTTTAAATAATGAGAATAACATATGACAGTATTTTATGTCTCGTTAGCATAATGTAGGATGATGTCTGCAAAAGCTACAAGAAGCTTCTTTATGCCTTGACAAACTATCTGTCATTAAACAGGGCTCTCACGTTTGTCTAAAACACACAAAATTAATCTTTCCATTTCAGTCTCAGTTTGAGCAGGAAGTTAAATAACAGAATTTTACCAGACAGTTTTCATAGAGGGTTTGCCACTGTTAAAAATAAAGGAACTTTCCCTTGCTCCTGCCTCTAAATACCAGTTCTTACTTCATAAAGAACATGAATGTGTAAAATATACGACTATGGAGCAATTATTTATGTCAGAAGTTCCCTACATTAGCCATTTCACATTATTCTAAAGCAGATGTCAGTATAGAATTATTAATACTCTTAAATTATAAAATGAGACTTGTTCCTAATCCTAAAGACAACAAAAAGCTTTTTAAATGATGGTTTGAGAACGGAGGCCAAAATCAAATCCCAAAGTCTTTTAAGACAAATATGGGTATTCTTGGTCTCTCCCAGTGTCCCAGCATAGGAGTAAAGTGGTGGAAATAAGGAACAGTTTCTGCATGGAGACAGACCAGGATCTGCTGGAGAAAAACCATCTCCTGGGCTCTGAACACAGAAATACTGCTTGTGACTTTCTCTCAGGATGATTTTATGATCAGTTTAACTCTGATAGGTTCAGGCTGTGAAAGACAAGGTGCACTGTTACAAATGTGCTGTGAGTGCAGAGGCTTTGAATAAATGATTTGCATCAACTGTACTGATGCTGCATCAAAAATATTGCAGAGATTAGGAAAATAATGTTTCTGAACCTTTCAGCCCACCATGTGTGTGGGAAAATGGAAAGTTTGCAGATTTCCCATTAGCAGCCTAATGATGTTTTTATGAAAGCAAATGAAAGAAGCAGAACTATGTGAAGGTAGTGGTTCCAGACTCATTATTCAGGCTTTGTTCTGTAACCTTTCTGTAACCTTTCTAGATTGACTCTGGTTTCCTCTTCCCTGCCTTTTTTTTTTTTTTTTTTTTTTTTCACTCCTCCCCTCGTTCTCATTTTTGAATGTGAGATTCTCTTCAGATTTTTAATTTTTGTGGATTTGTGGCTTGCTTAGCCCATCCCTCAAGTCCTCAGGAACTTTTATGAGACTCCAGAAGTTTCATGGGGAGTACAGCTGCTGTTGATTGAGATTCTTTAACAACTTGGAGGAGAGCAATTTATGACATCAATCCAAACTATCCAATTCTTTTTGGGGATGTTAGCAGGCAGTGATGAACCATGTCCTTTTCTGATAATAATATTGACTATAACCCATTAAAGAGCAAATCATACAGGGAAATAAAGAGAGGTACCTCCTACTATTTCTTGGTGTGCTGCAGTACAGAATAGGATCTCTCACAGAAAGGTAGAGCCATACAGGGAGGATTACCTAGCAGTTTCTCACACTTGTAATTCCAGGGGTCATGTTCCAAACATGATGCTGTAAATGAATCATGCTGACAGTTTTCTCCATTTCTTGATGATAAAATTAATGGCAAATCAGGACCAGAACCATGAACTACATGACAACTACACAATGTTATTGGTCTGGTGAAATCAGCACAGCTCCTGTCACTTTAGACCAGCCATCGCACTGAATGTAATAAATTTTGTGCATTGAGTGGGGAAACCAACACGACCCAGGAATAAGGAGTAAAATAAACAATAACCTGGGGATGTATTTGCATCACCTCTTAGGTATTCCAAATTTTTTTTGACAGTGTAGTTGCCAATTAATCCTGCCAGTAGAGCTGACTGTCAGCTAATTTGTAACTTGGTGAAAGCCTGAGTTGATAGAGCAGAAGTTACATGAGCAGAGGGTTTGATTTTTCTGCTACAATTTATTGCTTTCCATCCACAGATCTCTTCACTAAAATAGAAAAGACATAGAACATAATTTTAATTGTTTCCTAAAATACACAATACTTGTGATTCTCACAACAGGAGGACTGTGCCATATGGACTGTCTAACTACAGAGGCAGCTTTAGAGGCAAAAGGTCTATAGGCCAGACTCAAAGTACTTCCCAGTCCTCATTCCGGTGTTCCTGTTCAGATGCTCATGACAAGCAGTGTTTGCAGTTTTGCAGAAGAATGCAGGACAGAAGAAGGTGAGTATCTTTCCCTAACACTGCAATCTGGCCACATGATTAGTTCATTCATGGAGATAAATTAATCAAGTTGCATTTATCAAGTGGAACTGATTAAATGATACTGATTTTAAATAAAATTCCCCTCTGCAGTTGTGGTGGGTTAACCCTGGCCAGCAGCCAAACACTTACACTGATGCTTGTTCACTTCCCCCTTCAGTGGGATGGGGGAGTGAACAGGAAGAAAAAAAGCAAGAAAACTCCTGTGTCACATCAGAGTTTAATAAGTGGAGGAAAGAGGCCAGACCCAGCCAGTACTGTTTGGAATTTTCTTTTTGCTGTTTCTTTTTATGATGTGGTGCTTTTGAAATGAATGCTTTATGTAGTCTAACAAAGAGCTTGAAATGATCATTTCATGAATGGGGACATTGATGAGAACACAGTGACAAGCTTAGGCAATCTCTATTCTACAGAAATCATGGATCAATGAAAAAGACAGAGGAGAAAGACCAATGCAGGGAAGAGGAACACAATTTCATTCAGTAGCACAGAGTCTGGAGTATTCTGAACAATCAGGTATGTTACAGATGCTTAATGTTGACAAGAAATAATAACTTTCCATAAATGTCCTTTGTACTTGCAGAACCCTTAATTCTGTCAACTGAATATTATCACTCCTTCCTAAATAAGTACAGAATTTGGCCCATGAGTTGTTTGGGGGTTTTTTTCCTAATTTAATTTTTAAAATAAACTTTACACAGAACTGCTACAACCTTCCTTGTGTTGGTGTAACTCCTTCAAAAGTTGGATTACTTGGCTATAAGCCAATACATATTTTGGCTTTTTTTTTAGGGCAAGGGCTGTTCCTGTCTATCATGTTTTTGCTCATTTAGCACTGCAACAAATTAAGCTACACGTCCCAGTGCAGTGCTCCAGTAAAAGTTGAAGTGTTAAGGCAAAGAAACAGGAAAACCTTTGTGGAAGAAGCATCTGGAGGGAAAAGTAAATGTGCTTTTGATGTTGGGTATAAAGAGGTTACTGTAACCTAATAGCCAGTTTCTATTATTGCCACTTCTAAAAGAGTCACACCATTACCCCAATTTTTTTGCTATGAAGGGAGGCACTTGGATTAGAAGTCCCCAAGCTGAATTTATTGCTGTGACTATTTGAGCAGAGCTAATTGGGCAACTGTGTAGAGTTCACTCTGTGTACATACACATGAACAAGGAGGGGAGCCACAGTTCCATCAGGTACCAGGGACTTAGCGCTGAATATTCAGCAGTTTGGCTGTATTTGTTTGTTTGTTTTCTTTAAAGCTTTAACATTTATTTGCTGGAGCTCAGAAACAAGAACTTAAACTACAACTCTCCCCTGAGATGGACAAACTTGATGCTTCAGTGTGATGCCAGTGGAGAATTCAGCAGTAGGCAACACTTCTGTTTCAGCAGTGCCACTCTGACGGCATGGGAACCTGTATGAAGAAGCTTTTCTTCCCTCGAGAGAGCCTCAGAAAAGGATAATCTTTATCATGTAACCTGGCAGGGAATGTATCACTATTGAGGAAAACTTCAAAGGCAGACCCAAACTTCAGCAATGCAAAGCTTCAGGAAACGTTTCTCTCTGTGATTTAAACAAGTACAGTAGAAACTGTTCCACTTACTGCTTGCTCTGTGTCTGAAGAATCCATCCACAGCTCTGTGCAGGCAGCTGCAAGTGGAGAATGTGGAGAGTTAGAGGGAGATTGCCTCTACATGAGTTCTCATTAAGAATAAACAGATACAAATTATTTCTCTTGTTAATGTATGCAAGCCTGAATCATCATATTGTAACTTTGTGGCAGATGTTTAAATGACAGTATCTATGCAGAATAAATATGAATGGCTAATATAAATATTATTATAAACTATAGCAAGTTACGAGTATACGTTGAGTATTCAATAAATTACCTAATGTAGGCACAAATTATTCCTGCACTTGGAAGTTCCATTCAGAAACACTTATAGTGATTATTTAGGGATGCACTGTAGTTGGTGAACAGAACTTCAGTGATTCATCCCAAAGAATTTTCCTACAGATGCAAGGGTAGGAAAGTGGAACTTCATGCCATCAGAGTAATTTCTGTGCTGGCCATTTGCTGTCCCAGGCCCCTACGCCCACAGCACATCCCCTGGGCTTTGCCAGTGCTGCAAATCCCACCTTTATCTCTCCATTGAAGCACCATCACCAAATAACCTGGAAACTTGGCAATAAGGAGTAAGTCCAACCCTGGACATTTTTCAGAGTAAACAATTTCTTCAGAAATCATGGATTTTTTTTTGCTACAAGGATGCAAGAGTAAGCAAGGGAAAAAGAGTAACTTTTGCAAATCCTTTTCTATATTATTTAAAAAGAGAGGAAATCCCTTACTTGTGATGTTAAAATTTTTTTGGGGGGGGTTGACTGACCTTCCTGCAGACTTTCCCCAAGGCACATAGGTTAAACTCTAACCCCATGTTGTTAAATTATATTTTATAAGAAGAAAGATGGAGACCAAAATAAAAGTGAAAAGAAATCAACAATAAAAATGTTTAGTTAGGGCTTAAACCAGTGGTAATAGTTTTTGTTTGAAACAAGAAAGGGAGGTCTTTGCCAAAACATATGATATATTTTATATATATGTGGATATATTTCATAAATAAATTATTACAGTTATAAAATTAAATATATCTTTCAGTTATTGCATTTGTCTCCGTTTCTTACTTGCTGTATAACTGATTTTGTACATTTATAGAAAGCAGATTATTTATTGTATAAAACCACTTTACATACTATATTCCCATATTCTTTCTTAAAAGACATTGTATAGTTTTGGGGTTTTAAAAAAGAATCAAGCTTTGTTATGAAGAATGCTTAATGTTCCTAATGTTCCTTTATGACCAAAACCTGGAAGTTTTCCCCCCTGAATGCCTACACCCAGGTAACACAACTCGCTGCCTTCAAGAGCTTAATAATTCTCCTGACAGTCTGGGAATTAAGTAGGAAAACAGGATAACAAATTCAGTGATAATAGTTATGCCTAAAAAGTGACATTACAGTTTTGTGTCCCTTTTGCTATGAATGTAACCCTCATCTGTCCCCTAATCCTGGGACAAGCAAGGCAACAGTTATTTGTCCTGAGAGTTCCTTTTGTGGACAATGTCCACTGATTTCAGCTCCAATCCCAAACACATCCCAGTGCTGACCAAGCTTCCAGAGCCTCCTGAATGGGTACAACCCGGCTTTTACATGAACTGCTCAGTCTGTGTTTGGAATTCCACTGTGTTCTCCCATGTGAATTCGATTTAAAGGTTGCATTTGAAGATGGATTCACACCTTCCCTAGTCCCACACACTTTCAATTTATTTTAAACATTCACCAAAAAAAAAAAAAAATTCAAACTGGGTTCTTTCTTTGACGTGGAGGCAGATTTAGCCCTTGAGTGGTGGGCTACAGGTGTTACTGCTGTATTTTCTCCTTAGGAAAGAAAAATCCCGATTTTTTCTACATGAATTCCACTTTCAAGTGGTTTGCTTTTGGGACTCTGGTGCCAATACACCAGTTAATGTAAAAATCAGTCCATTGTGAATACAGCAAAAGAAGGAAAGTGAGAAATAATGTTGTATCAAGCTCAGAAGAAAGAAAAGTTAACTGTAGATATTTCCAAATAAAACTATAAACCACAGCATTTCCCTGAAAGTTCTGTGTGCTGGATTCTGGCTTTGAACTATCATTATTCCATCTGGGAACAGTTAACAACCATGAGACAGTTTTTACCTAATTTCATGTTTATATAAAATGTCAGCAGTAATATTCCTCAGTGACTCTGTTTACCTAATTTTTAATTTGTACTAGAAGGTGTTGAGCTAATTTGAAGTACAACTCCTTAAAAATTATACAGAGAATTAACTTCATATACAACTAATATATGTTTTTAATTAAGAAACAACACTTAAAATCTGATAAATCATAAAAGGACTATTTGCAAAAGTTAGAATTAAATGCTCTTTCACCTTTCAACATGTAACATTACGTAGTTAGGTGTCCTCAGAATCACTCTTGTTCTGGGATGTTATTTTGAGGACATTTGTACTTTTACTTTTGTAACAACAAATTAGTTCCAGTTCTTACTCTATTCAATGTAAAACCATATATGTTCAAGTCTGCTCTAATTCTGCCAGATTTCCATAGCACTCATTCTAATTCCCAGTACTGAAAGTTCAGTTTTGTATTGTTAATAGCAATAAAAACAATAAATGATCAAAAGCAAAGAAAACAATGTAAAAAGGAGCCTTGGAAGAATTTATGGTTTTAGCCTCAACAGAGAGGGAAGAGAAGAGATATGAGTGCAGTTGTCACATGCAAAGGGCTGTGAGAGAGAGTCCAGTTTTGTTCCCTGTGTTCCCAGAAGGGATTACAAGGAGCTTGGGGCTCACAGCAAAGCCCCTCAGGTAATCTCATCAGCAGGAGAGAGGAAGTGCCATGGAACAACGTCTCCATCACCACTGCACATCCCCTCCTTGGCTGTGCCTTGTGAAAGCCACAGAGTCTGCAAGTGAGAGCCTGAGAGGGCACCAAAGCTGGGAGTGGAAGGGGCCGTGTCCTCCTCCAGAGCTGGGTGACTGTTCCCATTCTCAGAGCAGAGCTCATCCCATTCCCCGTGCTTTACAATAAATGGCTGTGCCTTGTTGCTGTGCCTGCTTCTGGGGACACCATTCTGTGGATTTTGATTCTCTCTACGTCCAAAATTCTTGTAAAATCTGGGAGCCAAGTTCATCTGTAGATCCTTCTCCTTTATGTCATCCCTACATTGATCCCCCACTGGCACCATCCAACATCATTCACACGCACTCAGATGCTGTTTTTAGGAGCCAGCTGTCAAACAAAAATAACTCTGCTGTGACAAATTGCTGAGGACAATCATGACAATTTGATTTAAGTCGACAAAATCGTTTGTCTTGACAAAAGTAAAATACAGGCTGACTTAAGGCTGAGTAATGTAACTAAAAGTTATCATTAGAAAAGGAACAAAATGTATCCATATGAACATTAAATCTTTCAATCCACAGCTTGAAATCTATTGGACGAGTAATTAAGGAAAACTGCAAACAGATGACTCTGGAAACAATGTTTGTTTTCACTACTAGAGTTTTACAATGCATAATATATAACCTGATCTGGAGAGCTTTATGCTACAAAGAAATGTCAGGATTGAGAGATTTAAAATGCTAAGCAAGTTAAACAAAGCATATTGCACTCTCTGTTCACCTTGCAGTAGTATCTTCCAAACTTTGCTTAAAAGTACATTTTAAAGAGTAGGTTGACTTCCAAGGTTTTCAGCAGTGCTTTAGAGGACAGATGTGCTTTGATGTGCACTTCAGAGCTATCTCTGCAGATGAAGGATCCATGCAGATTGTTGGTAGCACAACTGAGCTTCAAGAGAGATTTGGGATGAGATTCAAGTCTTGGCTCCTGTTTTGCCATGGGAAACGCCTCTCTGAAGCCTTGGGCTCTTACTGGGTTTTAGCCTAGAGTAGTACCAGTGTCCACATCAAACACCCCTCCCCTTATCTAAGTCTTCTGGATTAGTTCCCTCATTTTATTTCAGTAAGGTGCTGGTCATTTCCTGAACACACCACTTTCAGAAATTAGGTAGATATGTAGGTCTAAAAACTCCTTGTGCACCTCTGTGTTACTTCAGGGATCTAAATATCTTTACCATGTGCTATCATCGGTCATTGGTAAGTGGATACCTTGGCTCATGCTTCTTGCAAATGTCTCGAGCAACATAAATGGAACTGACTGAAGTTCGAGCCCTTTAACAATAAAGATTAGAAGTCTTTGACATTCAGACTCCATTTTTTCCCATAAATATTCTTTTGAAAAATCCTATATGGACAAGATAATGTAGACACTAAAGGGCCAGCATGTTAACAATGAAATAATCTTTGAGAAGGTGAGAGTTTCCCTTTTACCTTTTATAATGGATATTCCATTAGACTACAAGTCACATTTCTTAACTAATCATTTCTGCTAAAGCTGTTTCTCGAAGTGTGAACCAGCTCTCCCTTAGGTTACTGAGTATTATGTGTTCTATTAATGGTACTTTTGCCACAATTTTCCAGGAAATATTTGCTCTACTGCAACAAATTAAATAATCGTAATTTTTTTTTTTATAGTTCATTTTGATTTAGCTGTCGTGTTTTTACAAATAATCCTCTCATCCCTACCACAAAGAACTGACTGAATTTGGAAATATTTTAGTGTCTCACTGCTTCTCTTTGGTGTTCCAGGCCTGGCAATCTGTATTGCTCTAGAGGAGAGCTGCCTTCCCTTACCAGTGCAGGCCCTCAGCTACGCAAATACTTCCAGTGGAGTGAAGAGGGTGGGAGCCTTTTGTCATTAAAAGATAAATGTGCAAACTATTGTAGCAATAGAAAATATATACTGAATGGCTAGTGCATGAGGTGAGCTACAAAACTACAGAAAAGCAGATGTAAAAATCAAAGCCCAGAGGCTCCATTAGAAGATTCCTGGAACTATGCATACATTTATTCAATTCTGATATCATTAAGTTGCAGTTCCCAAAGAGATGTTTTTTATATCTGTAGTTTGTTTCCCCATATCAATCACAGAAGAGGAATCCATTAATTTCACAATGAAGCCAATTTGCAGCTCCTTCTGGGGTCAATTTGTATAGTCATGGGTCAGCTGAAGGTCACCTTTTCAGTGGTTTTAAGACACTACAGATTGAACCTAAGCATTTGAATTCTTAAATGTAAAAATTTTTTTGTACAAATCTGCTAGTGAATTAATACATTCAAAACACCTGTACCAGGTCCCAAGGGTTGTCTTTGATTGACATACTTCTGTTAAGCAAAGTTCCAAAGAGATTGGATGCTCTGTATTTGGAGAAGCACAGAAGAGAAAAAGAAAACTGGAGCAGAGGAAATCCTGCATCAGAGTTCAGTAACCCCCGAATCATAGTTCTGATTCTGCTATCTCATTACGGGATCTCGGGCAAATTACCCAGGGTCTTATTGCAAACACTGGCACAAGGGCAAGACCCAAGGCAATGTCCATGTTAAGATCCCTACAGAGCCAGTCCTAAGCCATGCCTCTCTCTAAGTAACATTCTTACTTATAGGTGCTTCTGGTCATCTTCGAGAACATGTGAAGGATCTATGTCTTTCGGTGGAACTGTCACTGCACCTCTGATTATTTTCAAAGAATTGGTCAGCTACTGCTTACCAGAAACAAAAAGTCCATAAAATACTACCATAATGTACATAGAGGAGCATGCACACAGCAAACTGTTTGGTGATGATTCAGAGCAGAACTAAGGTAGAGCAAAGGCCTGATTTGGTTATGGCTGCCTGTGCATTCAGGTACACATTGTTTGTCCTGAAACAACCAAGTATTGCTTTGGCTGGTTGGTTCCAGTCCCCTGCGTGCCTTCAAGATTTTGAAAAGAACACTGACATGTTATTACCAATGCAAACTGAGGAACTGTAGCATTAGGGAAGAACCTGAAGAAAACTAAGCAAGGGGCATGAAAAACTCACTGGCAATGCACATTCTTGGCAAGAGCCCAAAAAACCAAACTCATGTACACTGTGCCCAGGTGCTCAGAAGTCTCAATATTGCTACTGCTACCACTAATATTCAAATGCATGTCCCAGTTGCTTGTGTGCATTTTCTGAGGTACCCCTTGGTGTAGGATCCTGCACATCTCCTTAGAGGCAGCCCAGGACGTGACACCAGCCAGGCTGTCCCACCCTGTGCTTACCAGGGAAGGGGACAGTGTGGGCACCGGGTCCTGTCTTCAGGTCATGAACTTCCAGAACTGTGTTACCCAAGCCAAGGATTCCTGACAAGGGCGTTTTACTGCAGCGGTATTTCGTTCATTGATGTTGCAAATCTGTTCCCCCAAATACCACAGAGCAAACGGAGTACACATGTTTTACCAGTCACATGCACTGCCTTCATAACAGCTCTCAGAGCCTTTATTGCCACATATGCAGCACTATGAGTTATTTTATTTTAAAAGGCCATGTTAGTTGCCAAACTCCTTCTACTGTGCCTGTCTCACTGTGTGAAAAACACCATTTTGAAAACAAACACTGCCTATTGGAAGAAACATGAGTTCCAAATTCCTCTTTCCTAATTTTCAAGAAATTCTGGTAAAGAAAGAACATGGCACAGCTACAGTGTCTGATGTGAGAGGCCTCCAACATCTGTTGCCTCTGCAGCAGCTAGCGGAACTTCAGTACAATATTTCAAAAACTTCTTTTTTTTTCCCTTTTTTTTGCACATCTGCCAGCATTCTTGATCAGTGTGTGTTTCCTCAACTGGCCTGAATAAGACTTCTTTCTTAAGCAGCACTTTTATGAAAGGGTTGTCTAATGGTATGGATTGGAACATCAGTCATCCAGAACATTCCTAAGTAGTCAACTCCTGTTTTCCAGGTGTTCCTCTGTTTGTAAACAGTGAGTAGTTTACACATGGGTTTTTGTGCTTCATCTGTTCCTCCTACTGCAGATTCCAATGTCTGCAGATCTCACTTCTGGGAAACAGTCTTAAGATGTTTATCAACCATGATTTTCACTTAAAAGCCCCAGGAATATTGCATGCTGTACAAAATATCACAACACTGATTTCTTGAAAAATTCTAGCAATTTTTCATTTTTCTGTTAAACTTGTATCAGCTCAATCCCCCATGATTAAAGAGTTACCTTAATAAGGAATATGATCACTTGATATATTGTTAGCACTTGAAATGTGCTTTTAAATAATCAGCTGGTTTAGATGTAGACCCATTAGAAAGACATTATTCCTATTATTTATTCACATTTTCTGTTTCCAGAATCATATGAATGGTATTGGAATTGAGTAATTGTTCTAGTTTCTCAAATACAAAACATTCGTCTTGAAACTACACAAACCCAATTCTGCTGTCCATTGCTGTATTGTGCCTCCTCTGTACAAAGAGAGACCTTGCTCAAATTAAGCCCTAACACCACTAAAAAATTGCCTTTTAGATAATTAAGGAGAGGAAATCCCATGTGACATCACTCAAAGTTTATGTATTACAGTAATAGCAACACTAAACCATTAATTCTTCCAAAACAGGTTTAAAGGGGTCTGACATGTGTTTGTATTCTTTTAAATGAATCGTTTAATCAAATTGTAGTTTTCCTGTTAATTCCTCACGTGTTTACACAATTCTGTCCTTTTCCCCCCTTAGAAGATCCTGGATCTTCAGAGGATTTTGGGGGTAACAGGGAGGCTGCCTTGAGTCACGACAAACACTGGTGGATGGGTCATTGTGGACAAACCTATAAAGGAACTGTTTGTTGCCTGATGATCGGCTTGTACTGAACTAGGCATTCAAGGACACCTAAGATTATTAACTCAGCCAGACATCTATCAAAAGTGGTCCTAAGAAGAAGAACGTCTGAAAAGTTCAAACACTCACAGCACTTGCCTGAAAGGCAGAAGTTTGCTTTCTACAGGAAGCCAAAAATGCCTGGAATTTCAGAAACGTGCCAGACTAAAACAAAAGTGTAACACATTACCTAACTAAACAGCTTTTTATGCAGTCCTTCCCTCCTAAAAATAGTAAGTCCATTTCAAAAGTATAATAAAATAAATTAATTTCTGTTATGATTTCATAGAAAATGGCAGCTCAGTCGATATACAGGAAGAAACTTATGACTGAGATGCACTGCCAAAAGTGTCCAAGCTTGGGGTTTTTCCCGTGGTTCTCTTGAAGCAGCCACAGACTTCACTCTTCTAATTACCCATAAATACCACATGACACTGTCACTCTTTGACCATCCATGTCTTGGCATTTTCACTCTCCACCTTCCCACAGGTAAAGTATCTACACTGGCATTTTGCCTCTTAGAAGACAGGTAAAGTCCCCCGCCAGCGTTAAATGAAGTCCCGTGGGAGAGGCCTCACTGACAACAAAAATCCTTCCATGTGGCAGCAACAGCAGAAATACTGTAGGGAGACTTTGCTGTCCCAAAGCGTTTCATCTGAAAGAACAATTCACATGAATATAATTTAATTTCTATACTCTTTTGCCCCTTTCCCCTGACACCCCCACTGCAGGCAAGTGGAAGTTCTTGGTTTGATTATGGAGATTTATTTATCGTACTCATGGAGAAGTCCTCATATGGGAATGATTTGTGATTCATGAATGATTTGATCTGGACTTAACTGATTTTGAGGTTGGTCCAAGAGCATCTGCACAACTATCCAAATGCTTGCGTAAGTTACTTCCACACGCTGTTACATACCACTTCACACCTTCTGCTACAGCTTTTGCATGCAACCGCCCCCCCGCAAAAGCACTGAAGACAATGAAAAATCAGTTAGATTTAAACTATAATACCTGATAGGCAGGTCATGTCTGTAGCTGTCTAGTAATAAAAGCCTCTCAGTAACTGTAAGTCTAATGACATTAATTTAACATTTGTGACTTTTTTTTTTTAAATCCAACTTTTGCAGTAATTCTTGAAGTTTTAAGAGCAAATTTGAAAACTGGGCAGGGATGTTAAATACAAAAATTACCTTTATCGTCAGTACTTTTATTCTGTAGAACAGGACAAAAGTAATGACTGCATTTCGTTTTTCTATTAAGGGCAATTTTCTTCAGTTACAGTTGTATGGTCTGTCCAGCCCTTAAGGCTTCACTCAGTAGTTTTTGTAGCACCTCACCCTCAGAATACTCAGTGCTAGTCATAACATCTATTGGAAACAATGGCATTCCTCCAGTATTTAATATCTTTCCTAGCAGACAAAGATACACAGAGGAAAGCAGAAATGGCTGTTTACTTCTGAAATGCTGCCAGGAGTGAACCTATTTAGCTCCCTTGGGAACTGCAGAGATTCTACTGTACAGCCTGGGAGAACAGGATTATCTCACTCTTACATCCCATAACTTATCCACAGCTCTCAAAGCATTTCACAGAAATCAGTATCATCACTTCTGTTTCACCAACAACAGAGGCTGGGAAATAGGCAAAGCCTTCCCCAGGTTCACCAACTGGAAACCAATCCCTTTCCCCACAAAACTGTTCCATCTCTGAGGCAATTGCAGCACTCTGGGGAACAGATTCATCTTTCTATTTGTTGCTTTTTTTGGGGTGGGGTGGGGGGTGGTTTTGTTATGTAATATCTTGCAGAATTCAAGTTCAGCTTGCAATACTTGTGTATTTATCCAGCCTCTCTTAAATGCAGTTAGGAAAGGCCATACCCACAAATGCTGTAAAGGCATGGGAAAAACGCTGCTCTCAAGAAGTGCATGCTCAGAAGAATAAACAAGAGCCTGTCATTACTCATCTGCAGAAGCAGTGGACAAGGGGAAGTAGCTGTCCTGAGGAGCTTTGTTAGCTTCCAGAGCAGAATTTCATGCCTGAAAATGTCCCTTGGGCATGGTACTGGTGGGTTCTGTACTCACAGCAGTTCCACGGGGATGGGTTTACACGAAAGCTCAGCAGGAGAAGCAAACATCAGCAGAGCAGTAATTTATCTTGGGTCAGTGCCATTAATAACTTCTATTCATGTTGCTCAGGCAATTTTACCTTATTGGTAATTAAGCAGTTGAAATTATCTGAAATGAAGCAGTTGAAATTGCTTGCACCCCTTGCACATTTGAGTACCAAAATTTATGTTCAGGTTCAGTCCAGACTTGGGAATTACCAGGCAAAATAGGAACGCAAATAAAATTAAGATAAAGGAGAAAAAAACCCAAAACTCCATAACCTGGAAAGAACTGCAAATTATGCATTTCCCGAAAAAATGGATTACCAAAGCCCAAATCCTTCAGTTTTTTCCTCTTTTTTGGCCTACAAGCTAGGAGAATACAAAATTGGGTTTTATATAGCATTGTTATCCACAGATTTGGGGTTTTTTTCAGGAATGTGAAAGGAAGCCAGCATTTGTATTCCAGATTTACGTTAAAAAAACCAAACAAAAAAGTGTTGGCTTAGTTACTAATATGGAAATGGGAAAGGGGAAAAGGGCATATCATCCCATATGCAATCATGTTACAAGAGCATCCAGGCTGTTCCCAACACACACACACACACACACATACACATATTCTGAGAAAATCTGTGGTGTTTACTATCCAATAAACAAGAGAGTGGAGCAGGAAAGACACACAGAGGGATGGGCCCAACCAGGAGCCCAGCGCATGAATTACCGGAAACGAAACTACTACAGCCAAAAGCAACTCCTATTTGGATCCTGTAACTTGGTAGTGATGATCCCTCCTCCTTCAGCCACCCAAAATTCCCCTGTGCCCTCTGGAAGCAGCAGAGACTTCAGTTGCTGTGTCAGTTGTGTGGGGGGCAGACTGCAAGCAAAGTTTAACACACACTCATCACACTCCGACTTTGTCATTCCTGTTCCCACCTACTCATTCTCTTCCCGTCTGCTTTGGGGGAGGAATAAGGAATTATCTACCTTCCACAGTACACGGATATAAATAACCCTTTAGTTGTATTTTCCAGCCGTTATTCTGCCAATTACAGAATTCCTGGCTGAATTCCTGGAAGCATCACCCTTGGTAGTGCTAATTCTAGGGAAAGCATCAACCCCCAAAGTGGCAAGAGCAAGACCACAACAGTTTTGTTCTAGTGCAGCAAAGCAGCTATTCTGCTCAAAAGTGTAATGCTCCCCGGCCTCACACTGCCAGTATTCTGAGGGTTTGGGGTTTTTTTCTATTTTGAAAAAAAACCCTCAGGAAACATCCACTTAATCTTCTCGTCTGAACCACTCTCTTTTTGGCCTTTCTTTAACAGTGAAGATGAGAGCAATGAGAAAAATGGGGAAAAGGAAGAGAAAAAGAAGTGTTCATCATACACTTTTAAATTACTATAAACTGTTTAAATTAAGGAAAAAGTATTTTTTTTTTAAGTAAGGCCAGGAGAAATCCTGCTTTTCTTCCTAAGATGCAGCAGTGGAGCAGACTCTGTGCAGATGCAAACATTTGTTCCCATAGCAGACAAAAGCACAGGCAGACAACATCCCAGCACTTGTTTGTTGTAGACTGTGCTCATGGGCATACCAATAAAGACATCTGGAACAGGACAGTTCAGAAATTATGATTTTCAGTCCCTGTGTAGGCTTTTTACTGAGTCCTATTATTACGTACAAGAAGACTCCATATGTCCTGCATTGAACCCAAGCTTATTAAAATCCAAGAATGACCTAAAGATTGCACATACACCCTCGATTTATTACCTTTAAACAAAAAATAATTAAGATTCATATTGGGAATTGCTAGCTTTTAGTATTTACAACATTTTTTTCAGTTATTTCCTTATTTCTGCAGGATTCTCAATATGCCTCCCCACATACTTACCTACATGTGCATTCCATATGTGCTTCCTTCCCTTCTCCAATGTGATTACTGCAGTATGTTTTCTCTTTCTGTCTGTCTGTCAAATACAGAGCTATAGGATTACACTTTGCTAGGCTTTAATTAAGATGTAGGGACTGGTGTAATGGATAAAACCATGACAAGGAAACATATCTCAGAAGCCAGGATTAAGATTTGATAATTGTTTTGTACCAAATCTGGGATGTGGAGCTTTGACATTGATTCAGCCTGATCTTTATACATGGCACTGATCTATTACACCATTCCTGACTTCCCATACAGAGCTCCCAATCCCTGGCAGATTTAAGCAATTTGTACTGCGGAGCATGATCTCAGTCTGATCTCCTGTTCCCATATAGTGTCCATGAGGAAAGTGATCCAAACACTCTTAGTGCTGTGGTGATGCCCTTGGCACAACGCAAATGTCAAGGCAAATGCCAGGAGTGCCTGGGGTCACGCTCCCACTTTCCATGTGTCCACCACCCAAACCTATCCAGGGGGCTTCCTTTGTCTGCTGCTTTTTTCTCTTTTCATCCTATTTTTTTTCATGTCACAATTACTGCCCCTACATCTGTGCTTAAACAGCCATTTCTGGGACCACATGGCAAACCAGATGGATAAAAGGAAAAAACTTCTCTAAAGATGCTTTATCATGTTAGAATTATAAAATAATTAATATTTTAGAGGAAATCTCTGAAAATCATCTAGTCCAATGTCACAGCTATCTTCAAAGCTAGAGAAAATTTCAAGTTGAGATCAGGTTGCTCAGGACCTTGCCCTGTTAAATTTTGAAAATTTCCAAGCAAAATTTCTACAGCTGCTCTCAGGCTCTAGATTCAGTGACTGACCATCCTCACTTGGAAGAATTTTCCCTGCTGTAACCTGTCACTGGTCATTAATGGGCCTCCAAGAGCCACCCCAGTCCATTGGCTACATGGCTAGGCTCGAAACCACTGGACAGTCCCTGCAGCCTCTGCCCCAGGATGACAAACCCAACGCTCTCAGGCTCTGGCTCAGGTTTGTTCAGCACCTAAGGGCTCCAAGCAGTACCTGGTACTCTGTATGAATTTATCAGTATCCTTCTCAAGCTTGGCTCCCTCTCAAGCCCCAAAACATGATCTCACAAGTGAATACAGGCTACAACCACTTCCTTGGCCTCCTGACAGCTTTTTCCATGCAGAGACCATTTGGGTCCATTGACAGAAAGGAAGGAGCAGCAAAATTCACAAGTGTAGGGATGCTTAGAATGCAAGTTTCCACTGAGACTTAATTCAAAACTTAGTGAAAAATAACAGAATCTTTCCTGACTTTACCCAGTGTTCACTGAGATCCTCACTAGGGCCAAATCCTTCCTGCCTGGGGCTTATCTGCACCAACACGTTTAAGTCAGAAGAAGGTGCATCAAAGCAAAAAGAGTACTTTATAAGTGCTTTGATCAAAATGTGTCAAAATGAACCATCAGTCTTCTCTTAACCACAAATCCTACTTCCCCAAAAGGGGGTGGATTTTTCCCTAGGGATATGAAAGCCCTGTAGAAGGGATAGAACGGATTTCTGCAGTTCTTTGTGTTGCTGCCATCTCATAAGGTGGGAAATAACTAGGCATGTTGGCATAACTACAGTGCAGAGGCTGGGACTTTGCCTGGCCACAAACTGAACCTGGGACACACAACACCACACTGGCACCAGAACAGCAGAAAGAGCACTGATAGGTTTGGGGAACAGTATTGCTTGAAAGGTGTGTGAAGTAATCCCTCCTTTTCTGCTGTACCGTATCTAAAAAGAATGCTCAGCTAGTAAAGAAAGAGCCAAGAGAACAATAAAGACGGGGAAACATCTTGTAAATGTGCTTGCAAGAGCAGAGTCAAAATATGAAGGTTTTCTGCCCATGCTTTTCCACATTTTCCAGTCCCTATGCAGAATTTTTTGGATTTATTGTGCAATGCTCCCATGCTAGTCTCCACTTTCAACCAAATAAAAATAAGACTAACCTTTAATTAATTTAAATTTAATTAATACTGCTTGCTCCTATTTGCTGTGCTTGCACAGATATGTCCATATCTTTTAAAAAAGGATTGTCTACACAATTATTTCAAACACTTCTGCAAGCAGAGAAAAGCTGGTCTAATGTAAAGAACAGACAGTGGGGGAGGACACACAAGGCAACAGTTGTCAGCTGTGTTTAAAGTGCAAAAAAAAGGCAGTAATTGTTTTCTCTCTTGGCTACTTGAATAGCCTTAAATTACAACAAATGTTACTCATGCCAAATATTGTTTCAAGGTTTTCTTCGGATGAGCTTGATGTCCCATAAGCAGGAGAGCAAGGAAGAGGAATCCTAGGAGGATGAAGACAACAGAATCCCAATGATGCAGTAAGAAATACTCTTTTTGGCACAGCCTCACTCTGCATTTCTGCTGCTTCTGGGTCTAAAAACTGAACATGGCCACCATATGTTAGAATGCTTCTCACACCCAGGAGTTTACAGACAGCTTTTGATTCATGGGATTTCTGAAATGGATTAGGGAATCTGAAGATAATCCATGTTGCTATGCTTCCCTCCTGCACAAAGCCTTCCCGTTCATAAATGGAAAAGGAACAAAGATTTCAAACTTCGGCTAATCAGAATAGATTTGTTAATCATGGAGCAGCCTAATTTAGGAGCATTTACAACACCAGAATTTTTGAGACATCTCAATAGTCTTCCATAAGAAGAGAGTAAGATAGTTTAGGAATGAGCCATACAGTGCTAAGTCTATCTGTCGTAGAAGATGTGATGGCAAACTGAAGAACTAATTAGAACTGCTGTGATTAAAAGGGTCTTTGTTTACACTCCTGGCTCACGTCAGCTGCAGGTTGACTCTCATGGAGATGTAGAGTCCTGGTGGGACACCTGAAACAAGGGGCAGTGCTTGCTGTGCATCTTAAGGATGTGTTTGCAGAACACGTTTTAGAATTAGTTTGTTCAAACAAAAATCCTTTCCCTTCCTGCAATACCAAGATGTGTCTAAATTTCAAATATTTCTGTGAGCTTCATGGAAAGCTGCTGTTTTCAGAAAAAGCCCATTACTTCCTTGGCAAACAATTCAAAGACAAGATAGGACTTATTTCTTTGTGTCAAGTCAGACTGTTTCACCTTTCATCTTGAAGAGAGATGGAAAAACTGATAAATGCAATCTGCTGAAGGAGATATTTGTGAATTTATCCTTCTCTAAAGCCACTGGGAGTTTGGCTTTAGAGGTTGGAGGTTAATTTCAGAAGCATCATCATTTAACTTATCAGGAAAAAAGGAGATCATAAAGTGATGAGTACTTAAAAGGTTCTTTAAAGCAAAACCTCTGGTTACAGTTCTGGTATTTTGTTCTTATACCATGCAGACATTTTTAAATTAGGAGAAATCATTTAATATATTAACTTACATCAGCACTCATAAATTTTCAAAAGCATAATAAGGGACACTTAAGAACAGCTCTGTAACGTGTCTTTGTTGCAAAGAACCACCTAAAAAATAAATTAAAGCTTTTAAAAATGGGTAACAAAAGAAACAGTGTTCAGAACAAGGTCCAAGGTAAACAGAAATTATTTGCGAGACTGTAGTTTATCAAGAGAATTTCAGAACCAATCAACAGATCACATTGTCTGTTGATTCCTAAATAATGGAAGACATTAATTCAAAAATTGTGCTAGAGAGAAAAAAACTTCACACAACTTCCAATAAATTAGCAATGCAGAGTCTATTGATTTTGTGCTATTACATATATCTCCCTTTTAAAATTGTTTTAAGCATACAAATGTATCAGGATCTTGAATAATGAAGTACCCTCCTGTTATCTGCATAAAATAAATTAAATTGCAAGGCGTAGGAAGACCTTAGAGCCACATCTCTTCCCTCAGGAAGTTTCCAAGAATGATACGGGAACATGTATTGTACTTTTATTTGTTTCCCAAACAGCTAAAGAAACGCTTCTACAGGAAATGAAGAAATTCGAGATATTTAAAGCATGGTGATAACAACAAAAAAGTAGTCGAGTATTTCAGTATTTCCCCCCCAATCAGGAGAGCTGAAGGAGTGATTTAACTTTTTTCAAAACACCTGACATAGCCCAGGACTGCAAATTTACACAGCAAGAACCCTGACACCAAAAGGTGGACACGGAGACACGTCAGGCTGATGGTGCTTTTAAATATTGCTTTCTCTAAAGTGTTTAATTTTCAATAATATGTTGTTTTAAAAACCAAGATGTCATCTCTGATGCTGCAGGTGTTGACCTGACCCATGGAAGGTGATGGTAGTGAACAGAGGTTTAGTGCCTGAGGGCTCGGATGGGAATGAGTGGGCTGGGAACGCTGCACCACAGAAAGGGATGGCCGCAGGCTTAAGTGGGGCACCCCAAAGAAATCTAGGAGCAGGGTCAGTGAGGCAATTTGTTTAGGAATTGTCACACTGCTGACCAGTGTTTGTCAGGGAATAGAGTAGAATCACCTCTAGTTTGGCAATTCAAAATCCCTCAAGCATAACAACAATTTGTAGATGCTCTTCCAGCAGGGCCTGCCCTGCATGCCCTGTCCATAAGGGCCACGAAAAGCAGTTTTATGGAAAATCAAATAAATAAGACTTCCCAGACTTTTATTGGCATTATACCAATTTCAAGCCATCATTCGCAGGAGAATCCCTCAACAGGAGAATCCCTTTGCCCTTGGGTGCCTTGGTGCCACTGAACTCCAAAAGGTTGATGAGGTTACAAGGTACAGGACAAACAACTCTTACCATAAAATGGATTTAAATATATATAAAATGGTAAATGCAGCTGCCGACACTTAGTTAATAGTCTTAACTTTGGAAACAAACCAAAACCATCTGTGTTTGTAACAATACCTGCCCCTCCTAAAACCATAAGACTAAGCCTAACTCAGAACTGAGAAGGGCATTCATTAAAAAAGTAATAAGAAGGAACATTCACAGAAGATTAGCTGTAATGTAGTGTAATGATGGAAAAGTACCAATTTATATAACAATTTTACAAGCCTCCTGAAATTCTTTTTTTGTTATTTTTCCAATGCCTGACGTTGCAAAACATGCAAAAGGCAAGGTCTTGCGCTTTCATATTTAAGAGTCTGATTTCAGGTTATTTTACTGAGAATCACTAACAAACACGGGCACTGAGAAAAGTGCTCATGTGTGGATGAATGCAAAATGAAATATATTTTCCAATACTTGGTTCTGAAATATTTTGACTTGTTCTGACTAATTTTGCAGGAACAGACACTAAATGTTTTAGAAAATTCCCTCCAGAAGGTCATATACAAGCCCTCTCTGGGCAGTTTGTCCAGTGCTCAGACACCTGCACAGGAGAGAAGTTCTTCCTCATGTTCAGGTGGAACTTCATGGGCATCACTTTCTGCCCACTGACTCTGGTCTTATTACTTGGCACCACAGAGAAGAAAATTTAGTTTACTTTGTCAGGATGTTTTTCATTACTGCATCCCTAGAGGCACTAAATGACTAATTTTATAGACTTCATTGAGATTCTTTGAGTTATTCAGTGAAAGGAAGGCTCTCAGAAACTACTCCGAGCATTTTACTCTGTTGAGTCAAAGTTCTTTCTGTTTCACTGGACTTCAGATCAGAATCTGAAAACTAAATTCTCTTCAGGAAAATTCATAGTTCAATAACCCTGTTTACTGAGTTTGCCAGGCAATCTTCATTCAGAACCAAAAATATTTTCCTCTCAGGATATCCACCTATATTAGCAGATCTTAAGCAATATTTTAAATTTAATTCCAGATACTGTCTGTATTTTTTTTCTCTTTTGCACTAAGACTTCCATTTAATCCAAATGATGGCTCAGGCAAGTATCTATCCTTACAGATAGGTTGATTCTTATGATGGGGTTTTCAAATGTAGCTAATAAAAGTCGGGAGCACATATTCCTTGTGCTGTTAGGCAGTTGGAAGCTTTGAAAAGTCCCTCCCCTGAAGCCAATGTTACTACAACATTAACATCATAAATAAGGCAGTGCCTGCTTCCCCAGCAGTGCTTCTGAAGTAGCCTTAAAAACCTGCTGTGTCACAAAAGCAGCTGCAGTTAGATTTTTTTCTTTTAATATTTACAATATCTGTTCGCTTAATAAACACAGCTCACGTCAGGAAGTGTGGACATACATTGCCCAACACAACTACTGCTGGTATGGGGGCAAGAGAGTCAAATCAGCATTCGAAGGCAATTTAAATCATGTCATTTAGTCATAATCTTAAAAAAGCTGCAAACTGAAAAGCTTTTTAAAAACATTGCAAAGGATTTGAAAAAGCTTAAATGTGAACAAAATTAAAATTTTGGATTTGGAAGAACATGCTCTTGGTGCTGGAAATGGCAAACTCCTTGGCCTAATAAGAAAAATAATCAAAAGTAAATACAACCCCTCAGAAGAAAATGTTACAGAATATCAGCAACTACAGCCAACGGTACCAGTGACAGCCTGAATGGACCTTACCAAGGCACAGCTGTACTGAATCCAGCCCCTCTGAGTCTCTCCTGTCAGGAACAGGATGCACTCATTCAAGACCAAGATCAATCTGTCTTATAATTTCTAAATATATTTATTTAATACCATGTCTAAAACCATGGTGTGTTATGAAACCACTCATTCAGAGCTCCAATTAAAGCCCAGTCATGTCAGTAGCACAAGTCTATAACGTGCACATAGTTTTTGCATTTTTGCCAAAGGAGAGAGAGCTAATAGGTGAGCTGAAATAGCCAATGGGATTAACCGAAAAATGAACAATAATGAAATAAAAGTTTCAAACTTGCTGCCATCGGCCAAAGTAGCTTCCAAATCTATAGTAGTCTTATAATAGTTTATTATTTCAATTCACAGAACAAATATCTACAAAGAATTCTCCCACACAGAACTTATGCCTTATGGGGAAGGCTTTTCTCATGACAGGTCCAGTTCAAACCAAATGACAAAGCAGGAAATCAGGGTCAGAAAATTATAATAGAACAATAAACGAGAATGCTGTCCTGTAGACTCCATCCCAATTAAGTTATTTTTACGGATGGGATCTAAACAAACACCCAAGGAGTTTATCAGTAAATTTACAGGAAGATCAAAACCTAAAAGTCCTTTTATGAGGCTGCCACATTTAAATAGAACTTCCATCCTTACAGAGATCCTGAGTCACGCTGCTCTTGGAAACTGCTCTGTAACTGCTTTCAGAATCCTAATTTTGCCAAAGGTTTGGGAGCAGTTTCTCTGAGAGAGCTGCTGTTCCCACTGCTACAAGAAAATAATTTGCTTGGCCAACTGCAGAATTTTTAGTTTCTTAATTCTGATACTTTTGGCTGCAGCTGCTGCCTTCTCTCTGACTACTGAAGGTAACGTTACCCACTGCATCTTAGCAACAGTGCAGGGAAGGAGGGTCTGGCTGACAGCATAGTGGGGCCTTTTGTTCAGGACTTATTTATCTTGTGGAGAAACCAGGGCTCAGTCCCACAACCTTTATTGGTTTGTGGTGGTGGGATATTGTGGAGGCTTAGGTTAGAGTACAGATAATCTCTTCCACTTCAGACAAACAAAAAAGAGTATAATAACAGAAAGAAACATTACACAAGAATATTAAAAGTTTGGAATACATTACAGTCACTTTCAAAGACTACTCACAACCTCAAGGCAAAATTTGTTATGTAATGAAATCCAGTGACTTATCTGCATTTAAACAAAACAGGTTCGGTTTATGCTGTGTGAGTATTTAAGAATGATGGACACAATGCAGGCTAACAGTTGGCATATGGATTCAAGGAGAAAGGACGTTCCAGAGAAATCTGATTAAAACGATGAAAATGCAGAAACAGTGCTAGAGAATTCAACTAGTTTTTCAATCTCTCAGAGAGGCCTTGGACAGTCTCCCCTCAACTTAACCAAAAATAACGTCTATCCAACATTCATCAGAATTTTCTATAGCATCTGGACCATGATCCAAAAACTGGACAGTCCACAAAATTATATTCTTTTGAGAATACGAAATGAACGCCCCACGCAAAAAATCCTTCAGTAGATTTTAGAGGTAGAGAGGAAGAGGAAATTAGTTGGTGGTTATTTTTTTTTAAAACTGTACTTCAACCTTTTGTGAGGATAGGAATTATAAACATTAAAAAAAAAAAAAAAAGGTCAGCTATCATTCCATCCAAGTCCTAACAGTTTCTTCTCCATTCTTGGGTCTTATATCTGGCTTCTAGAGAAAATTTCTCTTTTTTTTTTTTTGTGGTGGGACAAGTCTGGAAAAGAAATTTTTTGCAAGCTTAATATCTTTAATTCAGCCTTCTTTTGGCCAAGCCTGTTAATTGCATTATCTTTTCTTGTCATTTCTCATCCTGATATTTCCTCACCTCTTTCTTTAAAAAGTCCTAAGAAAAATTCTTCATTACTAAGGAAATATTCGCAATTTATTAGCCTGAAATTTCTTTCCCTTTTGTTTTTTCCATCCTGCTCAGATAATGAGATTTCTGACAACTGAATAAAATATCTTCTTTGATGGTAAATGCTCTAAATTATGCCAGTGCTGTGAATATTCCTGCAGTTTTACCTTTGGCAATCCATACCTGTAAGAAATCTGCCTAGAAAGGATGGGGTTTGCAGCACTGAAACAGTAGCTGGGGGCAGGGGATTGTGCAAGTTGCCCTCCAAAGCTTGTTGCGCTGGGAAATGTGCTTCCAGAGCATTCTGATATTTATTTTTAAATCCTCTTCCCTTAATTTTAATAACAAACGTTCTCACTTACTTTCTTCAGGCCCAACTCTTTCCTGGAATATTATTCTTTTTGCTCTGATGGATTTTTACAGTGAATGGATGTGGCCATGTCACAAAGTCTGGATGCACTGAGCAGCCTCTGTGGCAAATAAAAGCTGCAAGTTGTGAGTGATTTCACACCCTCCTCTTGTGCATTTTGTTGGTCTGGGCAGACACCTCATGTCTGCAACCCAGGTCAAAGGTACCACGTGTGAGTAGTGCTTTTGGCTCACACGAAATCCATTATTCATTAAAGGAGTTAGTTCCCACCTTTCTGAATACCTGGCTGCCAGGTGTCCAGGAAAGCAGCCAGTTAGTATTTTCCCATATTTTTATGATGTTACATGGAGTTTCTGCAATAAGTGTGCACCCTCTGGGTAGCCTCATTGGATGTGTGTGTTCCTAATTCCATACCTTTGTAAAATCCAGGCATTCCCATGCTGGATCCTTGCTCTCGCTTATGGGTCACAACACCTCTTTGAAATGTAGGCTTGGGGGCAGGGCCTGTTTGCTTATTGAGTTTTGTAACTTTTGCAGTTCTTCAGAGTCAGCTCATCCCTTCAAGCAGTTCAAACATGTTAAACTCTGCCTGTCACCCAGCAATTACCTCCAGAGCCATGGAACAGCTCCAGCTGCTCTGTGGCCATGGGAAGAACTCCAAGGAAAGCCATCGATGTCTCCTGAATATGACCTCCTGATGACCAAGAAGGGGCACTGAGGCAGAAGTGTGATTGAAAATAGAAATTGAATTGAGAATGAGAACTGAAAATATTCCAGTGGCTGATTGTTCTCCTTGTGGAAATTTGTCCATTTGGTTCTAGCTGAAATCTCCCCAGAAGTCACTTGTACCCATTACCCCTTGTCTTTCCCATGTGATTCCTTGTAAAGGGGAAATCTCCATCTTTGTAGCCACCCTTTAAATACTGGCCCATGGTGATAACGTCTCCCATCAGCATTTTTACCCCAATTCTCTCAACCTTTCCTCATACAGGAGGCTCCCCAGCCCATGGAGCATCTTTGTGGCCACAGCTGCCACATGATTAAGGACCTGCCCAAACTCAGTTAAATCAATGGGTGACTGAACAAGAGTTTAGACCAGGATTTACATCTCAACTCAGCACAGCTTTTAAAGTGTGAGTTTAGCTTTCACAGAAGCGATTTTCCCATCTAGGGTGACCTGACCTCAAACAACTTGGCAGCTCTTCAGGATCTGAGCAATCAGAACACACGGGGCACGTCAGTCAAAGAAAGATGCCCCTCAAGGCAAGGTGGAAAGCTGCCAGTACTGGAATGGCAAAAAAATTTAAAAAATCTACTTAATAAGGGCAGAAGGGGCTTAATCCATCCTGGGATCCCAAACGATCCCGCGCCATCCGCTGTGGGATAACGCGACCCCACAGCGCCACCTGGCGGCGCGGGGCGGGGCCGCCCCCGGGAGGGACCCGAACGGCGCCCGGAGCCCGCCGGGACCATTCCAGAAGCCGGGAAAGGGACAGCGGCCCTTTCCATGGCACGGCTGCGCTGAATGAAGGAAACCCGGCTTTCGCTCCACGTGAGAGCGTGCCATTCCTGAGAAGCCTCCTGGAGCTGGGTGGACGAGTCAAGGTCTGCTTCTGGGCAAAATCTGCAGGTAGAAACCAGGAGGTCAGGGATTGTTCCCTTCCCATTGTGCAGCAACGGGGATGGAAGCGCACGTATTATATGGAGATTTGGAGATTTACAAAATGTCCAAAGAGAAGACAAAAAATTCTGAGAACCAAAACGTTTGAGCTCCATTTCCTCCCCTAGAATCACTGCACAGAAACCAGACATTATGCAGCCCAGTGAATTCATGAAGGGTACTCAGAATGGTTCTGGTTACCAAAACTACACTTGCATCTACATTTTTACCAGATTTCCACTAAAACCTCTTCAGTGTGTCCGTAAAGTTATTTCACTCAGCCTCTTCCCACATGTGACACAGTAACTTTGATTTAGACTAAGATCCATGATTCTATGATTCAGTTCTATGGCTCACTGTCAGTGCCTTTGATGCAATTAATTCAGCTCACTAAGCTGAAAGATCTTAAATGGGTTGACAAAAATATCCCCATCAATGTTCTATTTTCAGTGGGCAAAATGATACAAAGCCAACCTGCATTGGTTATAAATATCTATGTGACTCGATATTTACTTTGGTTTGTGACAAATGACAAAAATTGGAAGACTTTAAGACAGCTTCCATTCCACAAATCAGCATTTCCACTTGGAGATTTTAAAGAAAAGCTTTGTAATCATTAATCCCAATGTGATAAAGGTGTTAGTCTCATCCATCTGTGGAACAAACTTATCATGGACCAGGAAGAGATACAGGTCACATCTTAATTGCAAGGCAATTATCTGGATGCACTTTTTTCCCTGCATGCAGCATTCTAAAACTTAAAAACAGGTTTTTAAAAAAAATTTAAGTTTTTTACTTTTTATTAAAATTTAGAATTCTAGAACTTTGATATAATGTGCTCAAGTGAAAACCACTCCAAATTCTCTGTACTGCCTGCAATAAAGTATTCTGGGCTACTGCGTAGTTTAGGAACATTTAAAAATAAACTACCCCAAATGCCACAGATTAATAGCACAAACAATAGGCACTACTTAGTCTGCAGGACAAGAACTGACCAAACCTCTCATAATTCTTTCACAGCAAAGATTAAAAATCAAATCAAACAATAAACCCCACTAAATTCCCAACAAAATCTCTAACACAGAACTGTTCAAACACCACTGACCAACCCCATGGGGGGAAAACCACAAAAAATTGTTATAATGCTCCTGGGAGTTTTTGTGTCCTCTAATTTAAGCTTGAATCAGAAATGAGCATTTTGTATTAGACTGGATGAACAAAGCACTGAGTAAAGTGAGTATACTAATAGTTATTTAATGTTATGAAATTGTTTAAATGAAGTTTGGACCTTAGTTTTTGAAACATCTTGAGAAAAATACTTTGCACAACTAAGTATGAAAATTCAGAGTCTGAAAAATTAATGGATGTTTTCTGATCACTGTCACAAAACAAAAAAATTGTGTAAAATTTGCATTAGTATTATTAAGAGCGGGGAGAGGGCAGAGCAATTCTCGTGCTTCAGAAAATAAACTTTATCTAAATTCTCTGTTAACTTCATAAAGAATATGAAGACGCAATTTTGGAAAAAGAAAAGCTGTGCTTAAATACTCAGAATTTTTTTCAGCCATGCTGGTTTTGTTTCTATTTATTAAATTATTTCAGAGTTGACTTACTGCTTTTGAGTAGTGAGGGTAAAATATATTCTAAATACTATATATTACATACCTACAGAATGTAAACATTATAAAGCTTTATTCCTAACTTGAATATTAGCCTCCTGGTTTTGCTATAAATCTTGTATTTTTGTGCGTGTGATAACTCAGTTGAACAAAGATTCCTTCAGGCTTACTGCAGGTGCAACTGGTTACAATTTTAGATCATTATCTTCCATCCAAAAGAACTTTATCACACAGTCCCATCTATATTTAAAAATCTGAAATATATCATCCACCTTCCTAACACCATATGAACACTCCTTTTTCTGTTGCTTTTAAGAATAGAATATAAGAACTTTTCATTTCTTCAGAACTGGCTCCAGTGCAGAAGCTAAGATGATTTTATTTCTGTCCTTGAGACTTTTGCTTCAAGGGTCACAAAACAATCAGATAGCAAAGTATAATTACCAGATGAGAAAAAATAAACAACAAATAATTTCATTATGACTGGATTCATACCATTGACTTCAGAGAGATTACTCATGAGCACAAGTTAATATAAATAAGATTACGAAGCCAGATTTGAAACACGCAGTTTTCTGACTGGGCTGTAGTCTTGGCATAGTAAAATTCTAATACAAAATGACAAATTTATCATGTAGTCCAACACAAAATTCATACCACTGCGTGTCAGCAGCTCTGTGCAGTGCAAGACCGCTTGCTCTTTCCTTCCCTGAGAAGAAAACCTACTTCAAATCACATTTTCATTACTGCAGCTGGGGAAAATGGACAGAGCAAAGGGAGCTTTCTGAGCCTCCTGAAACTAAGCTGATGTAAAACGAAGTAAAACAGAAAACTATAATATCTGACAACAATATAACATATTTATATTTATATTTTGGAGCTCTAGGCCCCTTTTCTGAATTCTCAGATCTCCCCCAACCCTTCATTTTCATTTCCAAACTTTAAAAAGCAGCAGAACACTGAGATCTTTTCAGTTCTGAAGTAAATTTCAGTATAAAATTTTCTTCAGATTGTAAAAGGAGGGGAGAAAAAAGCAGAACCCCACCCTATAATGAATCACTCCCTCAGCCACTACCTTGATTACCAAGGTCTAGATTAATTTGGGAACATTGTGGAGCAAGGAGAACTTTGAGTACTCTCAGTTAAGCCTGAGAGAAACTGAATGCCAGCAACAACAGCTCTGGCTTTTCCTCTGTCCGTGTTACAGACTATAATTGCTGACTTTTTCACCGTAAGGCCTTATTTTTCAGCATTCCTAGAACTATGTATTAACACACTGAAGACTTCTGCAAGCTTGAGGAGAAGCTGGATGTTACAGACAAGAATGTTTGCTAATGAATTTCCCTTTATTCACGGTTTTTAAGCCACAAGGTACATCTAATCAAGCACTTTCTAGTCTTTTTTTCTCTCCTTCTCTGAATATATTTTCTATATGTGGACTTTATAAATCATATTTAGATACCTGTTTATAGGCAACCCAATAGACCTGCATAACTGTGAGGTCCTTCCTGATTCTTTACCGTTTTACCATTGTAACAGATGAAAGTTGTGTAGAATGTTTAACACCACATTTGTTTCTAAATGCCAGCATAATATGTAAAATGCATATGGAGTTGTTACCAATTAATGTGTACGATTTCAAGTATTTAAACTCCTTAAAAGCTAAGCCAAAATTTAAAATCATCCTCTTTTTTCTATATAGATCGGTACTTTGCTAAATGCAGTGACTGGATGGTTTATGTGCTAAGCGGCACAGGAATTGTGTAATACAGCATTCTTGGCACCTGTATATAGTAACTTACATATAAAATAATGAATATTCACTATATCTCATTGTTGTCTTTGATGCTAAAGGATTTACCCATACAAATGGCACAAAATAACCATTTAGTTTGCCAAAATGATGAAAAAATTTCTTATTAAATTCTCAAGAATTCTTATGAAAGAATTTCACACTGCCTAACGAATAAACAAACTCAACTCTCCTTTTGGGCAGTGAGCCCACAGTGGTCAAGTCCCCCAAATAACTTGGTGCACTCATTTCAGTTCTTCACATCTTTATGACCTCAGAATGGAGAGCTTAACACTAAAGATGACAAATGTATCAAAGATCATGGGGGCTTTGAACAAACCCCATGCGAGCAGCCCTTTCTCTTCCTGGCTTTGCTTTGTCCAATTATAAAATGCATTCTGTTCCACAAAGTCTGGAATTCTCATCACTGACAGGCTCACCCCAAGGATAAACATGTGTAAAACAAATATAAATAAACTCAGCCCAAAACCAGCAAAGGGTTTTTGCTGAGGACTGAACTTCTTATCAGACAGAGAACTGCATTTTGGGAGTAAATGGAAAAATCAGAGGGGTTTTGTTGGGGTTTGTGCTTGATTTTTTTAAAGAATTAAACTCATGGACAAACAGTTTCAGCCACTTTTCAGCTCCTATAAGTATTCTGCTGGCTTGTATTTAAAATCAATATTTTTTCATAGCATTTTCAGAGTTGTTACATTAAGATCCTCATTGATTCAGAGGGATTGGTTTATGTTAATTTCTAAATAGATGCAGAGTGAGTAACACTTAGCAATTTTTTCTAGCTAGCATCAAAGCAATTTTATCTAGCTAGCATCAACTACATTACAATACTACTCAGGACTATGCATTTTGTAATCATTATTCTCCTGCTGGAGAACCCTGGGGATTTGTTATTCCAGCCAAAATGGGGATGCTGATACGACAACATGACAAAACACTTTGAGACCTATATAGGACATAACTTCTAACTGGTGCGTGCTTTTTTTTAATTAATTGAGGATGGATTGAAGATACACTAGCTGTGCATCAGACTGAAAAGCTATTTATCACCTAAAAGATAATTATTCTTGAAGCCTCCATTTCTTGTGTGTATTCTTTGAAGTGATCCACTTGCTGTTCAAATGTCAAACGACTTTTAAAATACTTAATGCACAGAGTGTGGACTCCATCTGTTAATAAAAAGATTATTGTTTCTGATGTTAAAGCTAATAGGATAATAACGTTTGTTTTTATTTTACCATTATTTCCGGTGCTTTTATATTCTTAGTACAACACATAAAACGAAGAAAACTAAACACACACTAAACTATGTGTCCTTTGCAGTAAAACCCCACATCCATTAGAAACAGCCTTTTTGCCTGTGTTTGAGAAAAGTCATAACTCTAAAGATGATTTTGATTAATCAGTGACTTGAAAGTAAAACAACCATTTCAGTGTTTGCATGTTTTCTTGGCACAGACCATCAGAGCCCATATCCACAGGCTGAACAGGGAAGGAACAAAGTCAGTGTGCTCATGACAAACTCTGGTTTTGCTGCTCCACCACCAGTGGCACCACGTGCTTGCTGAATATTTGGCCCCAATTACAGGGAATATTTTTTCCAGCAGCCTTTTTCAAAAAGCTGACCTGCACCCCACAACACTGATTTCAGTGAGATTCAATAGTGCTGAGAAGGGACTGAGAGGGGATTTCAGAACTGCAGGAACAACTTAAGGATGGGCTGGGCACTGAATGGCCGAGCAGCAGCTTTGCAGAGGAATTTTGCATCCCAGCGGAACTGGAGGCAGCAGGAAGCCCTTGCACGGTGGCAAAGGACAACTGCACCAGTACACACAGAAAACAGCTCCAGGGAAACCGCTGCTCCCCTCTGCTTGGCACATGTGAGGCTCCTCTGGTTCTGGAATATTGTGTCCAGGCTTGGAACACCCATGAGGAGACAGAGATCTGGAACCCAGACAGGGTAGGAGAGGCCACCACATGGCGAGGGGACCAGAGCACACCAAGGCCCATGGAAATGGCTTTAGTCAGCCTGGGACAAGGAAGGCTGAGGAACAATTGGCATTCCCTGCCTGAAGCAGGATACAGAGAAGCTGGAGCTAAACTCTTTTTTATAGATCCATGGGGAAAAACAGGACAAAGGTTGCAGTAAGGGAAATTTTGATTGGTTATATGGGAAAAAAAAGTTCAGAATTAAACTGATGAAGCATGAAGCAAGTTGCTCAGGAGACTGGAATCTCCATCCTCAGAGATTTTCAAAACATGACTGGACAGGGTCCCGAGTAACCTGATTTAACTTACAAGAGGGCCCTGCTTTGAGCAGGGAGATCAAGGCCTGGATAACCTCCACAAATCCCTTCCAGCCTAAATGTTTTTAGGGTTCTGTGATTTCTAAAGAGAGATTAGATTTAAATTTAAAAAATATATACAAGAGATCCTTGAAACGCAATCATAACATTGCTCCTTTTATGTTTCAGAGAACTAATGAGAGCCAATTAAAACACAGAGCCCTTTACTGTACGTGAACTTTGACCAAGCATACTTCTTTATAGGTAAATAATCACCAAAATTCTTTCAAAACACAGTGTATTTTCAGAATAAGAAATGATAGCTCACCTCTTAACCTTTCCTTTACATAACTGATAGTATTTTTTCAAAGCATTGACTTATTGTCATTTTAGGAATGGAGGATGTTCTTTCTTGCAGCTCTGTGTAGATGTGACAGCATTGCTTCAGCACAACAGATTCTGCCAGGATGGACAAACACTGATGTTCTTGGCCACGTGCAAACAGCGATTTATAATCTGGGCATAGAGAGAAGAGTATATTCCATTTCTTATCACCAGGACAAGAGAGCTGTTGCAAACACCAGGCATGCAGATTGTGCTCTGGATTCACTCTCCCACTTTTCTTTTGCACTAACAATGGAAAAATTGGATTGCAATTACATGTAGAAAACCTGCAGAACATTTATTTTCTTTACTCTTCCACATGAGTTTTCAGGGCAAAAGGGCACAATGCATAAGTAGAGAAAGGCACTACATGAGAACAGAAACCATTAGTGTGCTAGATTTCTTCGTATTAAAATTGACCTAAGTTCAGTTCCTGAGAGCAAATTTAGAGGATTTTTTTTATTAACATACTAATGTGTCGCTGTGTTCTACACAAACTCTTAATTTGTCCAAAAGCCAAACTCGTTACTCATCAGTCCATTTACAATGTTTATATTCATCAGGTCAACGACATGCTGAGACTGAGCTACACAAAGCTCATTATTTTAACAGGTTTATTTTCATTATACTTTGGTTCCTAAAGTGTTTTCTCTGCATGAGGTAAGTAGCTGTGGTTAGGTAACCAGAACGTAAAGGGTTATTGTTGGTATGTAACACAGGAAATTAGTAAGATTTGAATGGTTACTGTGCCAAAAAAACACTGCTAAAAGCACTGCTTATACAAATGTTTCTCCATTCTGGGACATGACAGTAACATGGTCATTTAGCACCATGGAGGAGCACACTGGAAACTCTCTGTACCATTTGTCATAACCAAAAGATTAAAACAAAACAAAAATTCCTATTAAAAAAAAAACCCTTTTAGCTCAGCTTCACAGACAAACTTTTCCAGATAATTGTTCTGCAGGATATATAAATATGGCCAAGTGCCCCATGCTTTGAGAGAGTCGTTAAATGTGTCATTTTATTCCTGGGACTGCTTTCTTACTGCCCAGATGGAAGCAATGGAACAGCATAGAAAAGAACATTGAGATGCACTTCACAAAGCCACTGCCACCTCTCACTTAGCAAAAGCCTCCAGGCAGGCCAAACAAATTGGGAAATCCCATTGTGTGAGCAGAGAAGGGATAAACACTCAATAGTAGAGAACACAGCAGGGAATGTGAGAGCTAGAAGAGCTAGTGAGAACACAGGGAAGGCAAAGGATGAAACATCATATTGTTAATTCAGAACAACCACAACACTGATAACATTCTTTATTAGAGGGAACTCATTGCCAGACACTGTTGTAAAGCTTAAATATAAAAGAATGAAACAAACTTGAGGTTGCTCTTCAAAAATTTACCTTTTCCTGCTGTCCATACATATCACCCACAAACAACCTTTGATTTTTTTGGCCAACTTCAGTCAAATGAATAAAGTGCTAGAGAATTACTATAATTATTATTATTTTAATATTTGTTTTTAAAGGTTTGCAGAACTGATCATAGGTGCCAGAAACTGGTTCTGTCTTGGCACGAAGGGAAACACTTCAGTATCTGCAGCTCAGTCAGACTAAAAGCACTGTGGAATGCAATAGAGCAGTGAGTGCCTATTGCCCAACTATTAGTTTGGGAATTCGAGAGGGAGATGGGGATAAAATGGGGATATTTTGTGGGTAAGCAAAGAAAACAGGAGGGGTTTGGTCACTGAAGCGAAAATCATTTGATAATGAGAGGCCAGAGACTGGGTGCACTTGGGATGGAAATGGAGTGAAACTCTGCGAGACACTGGGCTGTAGCAATGCTGCTGCTTTGGGAGCAACTCACTGCTCGTGTTCACCCTCTGGTGATCTGAGCTGCAAACTGGGCAAGCGCCACCAGGGCAAGGAAAATCAGTTCTACAGGCAGGAAGTCTAAAGCCCAGAACTGGAGGTGTGAGAAAGAAATGAAGGTCACTGACTAATGAGGCCTTCCAGATCTTAGAATGCAACTTTAGCAAAGGAATTCCAAGTTTTACAAAGCAAATGTATTACCTTATGCATAGCCCAGTAAATTAAACCTCACCCTTTCAAATTTAGACAAGACATGAGTATTTTCTTGCTTTTTATTAGGCAGGTTTGTAATTTGTGGGTTGTTTTTATTTGCTTTTTTAAACAGACACTAAGGCCAGGCCTAGGCATTGACAACAGAGATCTAAAAAGTTCTGCATTTACCAGTAAACAAGAAACAAATTGTGCTGGTTGGCCAATTTAGACAATATAACACTCAACACTGAGAAGTAAGCAGAGTAATTTAAATGCTGTCATATCATTCATCACAGAACATTAACCTCTCAACTGTGACTAAAGCATTCCCAATTTCATTACCCCCTAGAGGATTCACCTTGGCAATATTCTGCAGCCCCTCCAGGCTTTCCTGTGTAGATGTAGTGGGTCTTCTTTGATCTCTTCCTCAGTTCTAGAGGAATGGCAATTGCCAACTCACAGTTTATGGCTGAGTCACACCATTAAACCCAAGACAATGCTAGCAATATATTCCCCCTTGCATTATTGTTTTTAATCCTATTTCTTATCTCTACTTCTCTGATTCACTTGTATCATTCATCTTTCTCTCCCCAGAGGAAAGTGAATTGCATTTTACCAGTGAGGAAAATGAGGTTTTTGGGAAATTCTTCCATTGATGGTAATGAGAACACTGGAATAAGTTTCAACATAGATAAACTTCCTTTTTGAAGTTGATTAGTTATTTCATTTCTCAGTGCATATGGAAAAAAAATCACCTCACAAAGGAGGCATGAGAACACAGGATACTTGCCATCTTCACTTCTTTCTAAGGACAAGAGTAAAATCTCTAGAAGGCAAAGCACTATTAAGGTAGAATCAAGAAGAGTTCTTTTGCCATGAGTTACAACAGCAGAAAATTCAGAAGACTCTGATTTACAGTGAATGGATGAGTGGCCCCAGCCAGCCTGAGTGGTTGAAAGGTGTGTTGGGGGAAAAGACCCCAGAAAATTTCAATCCCCTGTGTCCAAACATGTGGCAGCTCATTTGGCACCAAGGTTGTTTAACTGCCTTCAGCAATTTGGGTCTTAATTTGTGTTCATTATCAGATCCATCAAACATCCAACTGATTCCCTAGTATGTGTATTTGCTTAGGAACAGGCTTTTCTAAATATTTTGTCAGCTTGTAATGCAACTGGCATAGGGACAGTTTGACTTTTCATTTCTTCTGTCTTAAGAGGGAGACTAAACAGGTCAGTAGATGTTTGCATTTTTTTCCTTACAGCATTTCTGTATTGAACAGCAATTAGTTTGCTGTACAATTATATTTTATCCAAAACAACTACCACAAATGAAACTTGGACTGTGGAAAGATGCCATTGCACACAAAACCTTAATAAATACTGAATTATATATAATTGTACAGGACAGAAAGCATGAACCAAATATAAAGGCAGCAATCCAGCCCCAAGTAGAATTCAGACTAACATCACACCTACATAATTACATTTGCAGAGCAATTCACAAGCCAAAATATTGTTGCACTGTGATTTTTCCAGAAGTCATTGAATTAACAACCTCTAACTCAGTTGTATGCAGCAACATGAAAAGAGTTGCTCCATTTCATTATTTAAATTTGACCCTCCTGTATTTCAGTTCTATGGGACCTGAACCCCAAAAACCTCTTTGTTTGCATATTTAGATCCTGTGACTGTGCCACAAAAAATCAACTAAGCCAACATCACTTACCAAGATATCATTGTCCCAAGTAAAACATGTAGTTATGTAATTATAGGATTTATGAGAAACCGATGCAAGGCAAAGATGTTTATTTAAATATCACAGCACCAAGTCTCAGCCTGTCAGCCACACTTATAACAGGGCTAATTCCATCCAAAGAACAGCTCATAAGGTTTTGCTGCATCTTATAAAAGGAGCAGTGTTGCAGATGACTGAGCAGATGTTTTAAACAAGTCAAAAGCAGCAGCTGGAAAACAGCGTATTATAAAACATGTAAGAGCACAAACTGTTCTGGTGAAGCAGCAGTAATCACAGCAAAGAGTGAACCAGGTTCTGCCATAAAAAAAAGCAAGTTCTACTGGGATTTATTTAGCAGTATTTTTGCACTTGTCCTTACATTATTACAGAATAAACAAGAAGCACTAGAAGGCAGGATTGGTTGTCTGGTGGCTTGAGTAAACCCCATCAACTTTAGATGCACAATTCTACCGTACTAGCCAGGAATGTTGAGTAAACTTGTAACTTCCATTATGAAAGAAATTTGCATCAGCAGCATCATCCCTCTCTGAGACAGGACACCCCACACACCCATATTCAAGTAAAGAAAACCAACCCAAACAAATCCAGCATAAGAAAAACAGTTTCAAAAAAATCTAAATATTTTAAATAACCTTTTTTTTTCCCCCCAAAAAAACCAGACAGAAAATTGCTCTGGCTCCAAGCAACTGCACGTGCCAGACCTAATTCTGGTAACAGCCTCAGCTGCTCCAGAAAAGATAAGGGCATTCCATAAAGTCCTCTTAAAGGCAGGGCAAGTGCTATCAGGGAGCACAAAACCCCAACATCCCCACTCTAAAGGTGCCAGGCCTAGAAAACTTATCAGTCCTTGGAATGCCTGGCAGGGCACCAGCAGGGCCTTCACTTAGAATGGGTTATTTGCTCTTTCGTTTCCATTTCAGAAGCAGGATTAAGGAAATGTTACTCTATTCTGGCCAAGAAACCACAAATACTGAACATCTATGATTTTTAGCACCCTGTGAGCCAACCAGGGAGGTTTCACTAATTATCAGTCATGTATCTGTCAGAAAGTGTGGTGGAATTGGTACAATTTTTGCTTCACCAAGACAGTATTTTTCAAATAAAATCCCAGTCTTTGATTTAAACGTTTCCAAGCTACCTACTCAGAATATCACAATCCTGCTGTATCACAAGTATCTTTGCCTCCAACTCTCCCACAGAAAGATGTCTGCAGTTTCACATCAGCTCCCCCTGAACTAGATTCCCAGTGAGAACTTAACTGGCCCAGGTATTTTCCAAAGAAACAGCACTGATACATTCACACATTACAAATCTAAATCCAAGCGTTACTCACAGGCAGGAAGTCTTTTCTCCAAGTGTAACAAAACAGACGATGGCACCTTCTCAAAAACGGGAACAGAAACTCTGCAGAGGCTCAGAGGAATTTCCCAGTGGCCACCCTGAGCCTGTTCTCTAATTTTGCCCATTTTGAGTGCTGTGCTCTGTCAGATGTTTGCTGCCTCCCTCACCTGTGAGGCTTCACTTGCATTTTAGAGACAAGACCTTCCACCTGGAACAGGAACCCTCCAGAACTCCCAGCTGTCTTGCTCTCCATATTCCAGTCTTTCCTAAGGCTCTCATCTTCTACTCTCCAAATCTAAACTCATCTCACAAGAGCAGATACCTGGCATAACATATAAATTCCCTTGCCAATTTAGAAGCAATCTTTTTTTGGTTTACCATCCTCTACCCAGCAGCCTCTTAATTTTTAGATTTTTTTGTTTGTTTGTTTTGAGAGTGTTTCTTTGCTTTTATTTTCCCACTCTCTAGCCAAATTATTAAGACTTGATTTAAACAGTCATTCTGGAAGACTGTGCACAATAAAAACAAAATGAAGTCTTTAAAGAGTACTACAGTTCAGTCCTTCGTATCTAGGGGTGATGGCTGAGAAGTTCTTAAGGTGAGTTCCTGATATCCAATATCAATTTGAATCTTCAAGTGTTCAAATATCACCTTTGCCTGTCTCCTGAATCCAAAGTCCACAATAGTGGCTCAGCATTCACACACACTTCTTACAGATAAATATTGTTACTGATTTTAAGATAAGACAGATTCTGCCAAAAACAGAGAACAAAACCTGGCTTTTTAATCTTTTGAGCTGAGTAACTGTTCTTGGATGCTCCCTACAAGAGAGGAATGCATGTGGAACTGTTCCTTACAAAACCAACGTTCTTGCACAAGGGGTCCAATCTTGGTCCTCTGTAGCTCAGTGAAGTAGCTTGCAATGATTGTATCACCAGCCTCTTAAAACAAGAGGAAAAGCCTCCCAAACTGTGCTCAGGTATGTTACTCACAGTTCATGTTTTTATCACCTTTATACAGGCTTGGTTGCCAAAGGGAGCAGTATCAGGAATGAGCAGTTATTAAAGCACAAGAAGCAGCATGTTGGGCACAAAGCCTTTTCTCAGCTCGTTAAGATGCTGCTGACATTGGTCTTTTAACCCTGGTTGCCTACGGGCTCCTCCATCAACCTCTCTCCCAGCACTAACTGGTCACACCAGTAACAGCATGTTTGAACCACTCTGCCAAGGCTTAATTATTGCATTTGATGACACCTGCATGATACAATTTCAGACTGTTATGAAATATTAATTGCTTTCTGTGCAGTAGAATAGAACATATTCAAGAGTGAAAAATAATGCTATTACTGCCTTTATAATTTCTTTAACCAAATATTTTAGATTATTTCCCCACTATCACTATCTAAAAGATTCTGTGTTTCTCCTGAAAAAAACATGCATTTATCCATAGCCCTCCTCACCTTGACTAAAAGGAAGTTCCATTATTACTTGAACAATATTTCTCTCTCACTGTTACCTTCTGCCACTCAAGGCAAAAACACAGAACTACTACTATTGTCTCACACAGAGAAAAGTAATTTTTCTCCTACATAGGCAATAGTTTCTTTACCCCACATGCTCTGCCCATTCTCTCCAGAATGATTTCTATCTTATGTCATTCCTCTTGTGAGATGATACATTAGAAATGATAAGAGATAGAGGTTTTCTTTATGGAAGAGTAGGTACAATTGATTTCATTTTGTAAAAAAAAAAAAAACAACCAAAAAACAGCAACTTAAAAAAAAGACAAGAAGGTCTATGGTCTTAAGAGGAGAATATATACTTCAAATGATTTCAGACAGAATCACTCTTGGCAAATATCTAAATAAGTATCACAGGAGATTTGTTATACGAATACAACACACATTTTAAGCTCAGCTGCTTAAATTTCCTAGATTACTTTAATTAGGGACAGCCAACATGTCAGGACTCAGCTACAAAGAGCAAACATTGCAGAACATGTAACATGCAAAGCATTCCCTCCAGACGCAGGGAAACCTTTGCCATTCCAGAAATCAGGATGAAAATGCCTATTCCACAATAGGCAGTGGCTCCAGCAGGGCCAGGATTTCAGTGCTCTGTTTTCAGCAGCTCAGCCTCTACTTCTTTCTCATCCATGTAGAGGAGATCCAGCATCACAACAAGTCATGGGAATCCTGATTTATTTTCTTCCTTCTAGAAACCAGAGGGAAGAAAATCCAAGAACTGGTGCATGCCATGTGCCCTCTTCCCCTGACTTGCCTGCTTGGTGGGAGGAGTAGGAAAGCACAAACAGAGGTTCCTGAGGGAGCCTGCAAAAATCTGAACCTCAGTGATTCATGGAAAAAAAATCTCAAAAAATTAATTAAAACCAAACAATGAAAGTTACTGTAAATAAAGAGATCTCCATCTCTACCTAAAAGAGAAGAGGGAACATTCTTTTGAAAAATTTTATTACTAGTACTATGAAAAAGAAATATTTATCAGTGCACTCATACATATATGCATTTAAATAAGAAGAATATGCAGCAACTGCCTCAAAATAAAGCAAGTTTAATGTTCCAAGGCTGAAAGAGAAAGAGCAGATTCACATCACACATTTGGGGATGGACCATTAGCCAATACAGATCACTGCAGTGTCAAAATTCAGTAATTAGTTTGATGCATTTTTTTTCCTCCAAGGCATTTATTTCTAAGATAAAGCAGGTGAACCAGTGACAGGTATACCTGGGAGGAAGTATCTGGAATATTTTCCTTGAGGGTTCAGATCCAATCTATAGGGCTTTCGTAGCCAGAAAAAAAATAGAAAAAAAAGAAGTGTGTTTCTCAACCAAGTAGAAAAAAGCTAAAAAATTTAGTCACATTGGAGCACACATGAAAAATGTTGTGTTTTGAAAAAAAGATGCAATGAAGTGGCTTTGAGTGAGGTGGAATGAAGTAGAATAACATTGCCAGTATATAACTGGATAATAAATGAGAAAAAGGGTTGGGTAACCAAACTGAGATTAAATAACCCACCTGGATTAATTCTTTAGTAAATCCTGTAATTTTGCTAAATTTAAAGTAGTAGACAAAATGTTACTGACTTCTCTCATCTCTCTTTTCCAAGTGGGGAGAAAATAATCCTACTACTAATTCCAATACTATAAAAAAAAAAATCTTGTTTTATTCAAAAATAATTAAGAACATCACCATTAATCTTGATATGGATTTCATTCTGTAGCTTTTTCCTATAAGATGAAAAAATAAAAATATTTTCTTTCAAGAAAAGAATTTAAATTTGGAAGGAGTGGACTCATTTTGAAACAAAAGCAGTTTAAAAGACTTAAAACCTTTGTAAAACAGATTTTCCATTCTTTTCCAAAGTGGATTAGTAATATCCTTGGAGACATGCAAGAACTCCAGCCAGAGGCAAGCCATGTTGGAACACAGAGAGCAGACATTAAAAAGGAATGCTGCCATTCCACTTCAAACAGAAAGTTTTTCACAGTGAGAATTTTATTGTTTTAGGAAGAACATACAGAGACAGATGAGAACTGTGAAGAACTAGGCCACCAGTTAGGTAAGGGCCACCAGTTAGTTATGGAACAAGCCAGAAAATATGATTTAAAGAAGGAACACAGAGAAGGAAAAATTCTGCTTACATCAAATAGTTCTGGACACCAAGGGAAGGAAGAACTCTGATAAACATTTCTTCTAAAAAATTCCCATCTAAGCTAAGGGTGGTAACCAAGTTTATAACCTTGACAATAGCAATTTACAGAACAAGCTAAAATGCCACTTTTGCCATACAGTAAAATCAAATTTAAAAGTGATGAACAGAAGCCCTCCTCAGATGGTAATCTAAACAGCTTGTGGCACAAAATGAAATGCCATGGTTAAAGTTGTCTAGACCAATAACCCCTTGCTGGCTTCTGTCTCCATTATATTGGAGACATTTTCAAACATTTTCAAACATTTTCCAAATTAGGGTATTTCTTTCAAACTTAGTAATTACTTCCATTGCTTATTAGCAGCACAAGCTGCAGGAGATTTAATTATTAGTTAGCCTCAAAAGACAATCCAATTTCGGCATAATTTCTGCTACTGTCTCAGTCATAGCAATGAAGACTTGATAATGTAGACAGGAACGAATACAATAAGGCTGGATTCAATAAAAAAATGAAAGACCCCATTTTTTTCTTTTAACTTTAACAGAAAGTATTACAGTTTCTCTGAAAAAGATACACCTTTTAACAGTAACTGGAAACTACTGATTCTACCAAACTGCGCTTCTCCATAGGCAGGTTGATTTCTGCGCAGTCAACTTTACTAAATTAAAGCTTCAAATCTACAAAAAAGTGCTCAGAATTTATAATAAAAAAATCAAGTTTCCTAAAGGAGCTAGACACATGAAAGCAGAAAGAAAAACCCTCTGGTTTTGGTTTTAAATCTTGCCCCAGTCATTTACAAGCATATAATTATTAATTTTCACTTAGTACAAATGGAAACCAAACCCAAACAAACAAAATAAACTTCAAATAGAACAAACAACCCACAAAGACAGCAAGCATTTAGGTGCTTAATCATTCAGAGAATCAAATACAAGCACAAAAACACCAACCACAATGAAGTGAAAACGTATTAAAAAAAAAAAAACTATACCTCAGAATCTTTTCCAAGCTTTGGGGAGAGCTTAGCTGGGCCTCACATCAACTCACCCCGGTGCTGAGCTGTAGGGAAATGCTCAATGGCAGGCACCAGCCATCCCTGGTGCCAGCAGAGCTATCTCTCCTGATCAGGTGGGTGCTTGTTTTAGGTTTGTCATTAGATCTTTCAGAGCTGCCTTTCAACGTGTTTTCAAGCTGGCTTTGCAGGACACTCTTTTCGTTTCCTCCTCCTGTGTTTTACACGTGTATCATGTGCCCAGGGGCTTGGTGTGAAGGCTTAATTGCAGGCTCCAGATGCCACTGGAACCAAATCACTGAGCTGATCACGGGAAGAATCACAGCTGGTCCCGCTCACGCAGGAGTTAAAAAGAACTGGGATGGGTCCTTGCTTAAAATGAGTGACAAGTAATAACACTACCTTAAGTTTGATTTCAGAACTTTCAGCATTTGGTGAAGCATTTAGATGGAAGGATGGCATTCATGCTTCTGTTTTCACAAGGATCACCCCAAACATGTTACACTGTGACAACAGCTTCCAGCTCAGTGTGGAATCACTGCTGTAAGATTATAATAGACAAACTGATTGTTCTCCCCTTCCCTGCCTCAAGAATTAGGAGCGGCCTTGCTGTGGCTGGCTCAAGCAAACCTGTCCCTGCCAGCTTGGTTCTCTGCCCCAAGTTTGCCAGCTCCTCACCATTTACAACGTGTGTACAATCCTCTTTCCAGGAAGGGCTCTCAGTAAAGGAGCAATATCTCCTGCCTGAGACACCAGAAAGTCCCTGGAAGGGATTGTCCCACTTTCCTTGGACCAGACTCCTGCAGAACCTGGAGAACAGCTTTTGTCCCTGAGGAAGGGCTCCGAGCATACTGGGGGCAGTGGCCAGGAGGAGGAAAAAAGAGAAGCAACCTCTTTTTTCCCCCCCATTTCTTTCAGCACCCCAATTTACTCAGGCTGCCCCAGAAAGCCCCACCTTCCAGGGTAATAAGTTGTGCCCTCAGGCTTTGGATTGCAGAATTCACTTTTGCCTGCACAGGTGAAATTGCTTTCTCGCTGCTACACTAGAATGAGCACAAACAACAAAGCCACTGTTTATCCACGATACTCTTGAAGGCTATAAAAAAAATCTGCTCTGTACATAGGATGTGGATGAAAAATCTGGGAGAAAAAATAAACTGCAGGAACTAGGTTTTCTGTGAGATCCCCGGGTAAGCTGAAAATTTACATGTCTTTAAAACCAAGCCAGGCAATCAAGGAAGATTTGTGCTTGTAGAAATGTCTTAGAAGTTTCCACTGATCTTCTGCTTTGCAGCTTCTCCCTTTTGCAGAAAATAACCAATTAAGATCAGTTCAGAACACAATCCAGGCTCTGCCACTGGTCTCCTCAGGAACACAACCTTCTTCTTTCCTGGAAAATGCAGGGAAGAGGGAGAAAGTTGTGTAGACCCAGCAGGCTAAGACATGTTAGGCCAAGCAATCAGTGGTCAGGTGTAACACAAAATCTGAGCTGGTTAACAGCTTTATCCTGCTGAAAACATATTTTCCTCCCTCTCTATGTAGACTGAAATGATTAAAGATGATTAGCTAGAAACCAAGACACATTACTTCACCCAGAAGAAAAGATAACTTGGTGCTGGTGGGACTATGCAGCATTTCCGTGGTATCCAAACCTTACCAGATTACTTTACATTTTATCTTCATTTACATATCTGCATAATGTATACTCAGTGCAGAAGGATATTTTAATGTAGCAGCAAATTTTGGAAGTTCCAGGCATGGAATTTGTGCTCAAAAGACACGTTTCCACGGAGCAGACATGGGAATGCTCCTGCTCTTCCTAACCCTCAGACCTCAAGGCTGTAGAGCCCTGCCAGGCTCCAGGCCAGGGGCACTGAAGGGCAGTGGATTCCCCCTTGATATAAACAGGAATGACTTCTGGGATCTTTCATTAACATTTTCTCTAGAAATTCACCCAAATGTATTGGCAGCACCAAACCAACGAAGGCTCTCTGAGAACACGAATAAAGCAAATGTCAATAAAGGCATGGAGGTTGCTGGATGGATGTGGCTGCACCAATTCCTGCACCAGGATGTTTTGCAAGCCTCCCTGGCATTTCAGCAGTTGGAGAAATAAGCACCAAATTCTATACAAAGCCTTTAATATTCAGCTTTCATACAGAATTTGAACCTCAAATGCTCAGGTCACAGCTTACATCTGTACTTACCTGTAAAGAGTGTCTGCCTGGGTTCGAATGAGCAGAAGGTATTCAGTCTACAAATATGCTTCATAAAAGGAATCTCAGCTTTTAAATAATGCATCTTTTCTCTCAAATGGAAAAACTGAAGGTGCAGTTCCATGACACTGCTACATCAATTAACACCTATTTTCAGCCAAAAGAGCTAATCTTCACCTTCTGAAATAGAATAGAATGAGGTAATAAAGTTCAGTTTGCTGAATTATTGAAGAATCTGCACTCATTTGAGGAAATTATGTGATGGAACAAATATTTTTTGAAGTGCCATTGAAACTAGTTTTTAGAAAAATTACCTCCAGAAGTTAATTTGCACAGCAATTTATGGAAAAAAAATATAAGGGCCTTTAATGTGAGCAAACTGGAAACAGGGTAGTTTTGATTTCTGATCTTCCCATTCAACTGCAGGACCAGAAAAATGAAGTTATTCCCACAGCCACAGTTAATAAACCTGCAAGCTTATAAATAAACCAACCTGCTGGGCTGCTCTGATTCCTAATCCTTGGTTGAATCGTTTGTATCAGATGTAAAAAAGGAAGTATTACACTTTTATCTGGAGATCTTACACTACTCAACAGAACTCTTAAAAACATTATTTCTTCTTCATGCCCACAAAAGAAATGCAGAGGATTGAAATACACAAAGAAGTTTCTGCAGGGCAAGCAAGGGGATAAACCTGAGGAGCTCCAGTTATTCCATGAGAAATAGATACATGCACATCCTTATCTTAACAAGTAATTATTTCAAAAGGGGATAAATTCTTGTCTTACCTCAGGAGGTGAATGGGAGATGGATTATCCTGTCCTGGAGTAAGAAGGTCTGTTTGGCAACCCTGCTGAGAATCTGAAGCATTTCAAGTTCACACAATGGTTTGAAATATTTATGCCCTGAAATAACTTGTTTAGGTATCCCTGATCAAAGGGAGTTATCCCAGCTCAGTGGCAAAGCCAGGACAGATCCGTGCATCCACTATGGAGCCAAGCTGGGAGAGCTGGGGGTGTCTATCCTGGAGAAGAGAAGGCTCCAGGGAGACCTCAGAGCCCCTTCCAGTGCCTAAAGGGGCTCCAGGAGAGCTGGAGATGTTCTTGGGACAAGGGATGGAGGGATAGGACACAGGGAATGGCTTCCCACTGCCAGAGGGCAGGATTAGACGGGATATTGGGAAGGAATTCCTCCCTCTGAGGGTGGTGAGGCCCTGGCATAGGTTTCCCAGAGAAGCAAAGTTCTGAGCACAGTTTTCATTCCTTTCAGGAGGTTCAGGCACCTCATACCTGAGAGAGAACAGAAGTGCAACTCACAGCAAAACCCTCATTCCAGGTACTGGGAAAAGTAAATGTAACCATTAGTTGATCCTAAGTGAAAAACTCTGTCCCAAAGAATATTTTCCCAAGTGCATTATGGAAACCACCTGTGTCAGCTTTGAAGATGAAGAATTCAATATTTGCAAGGAAGGTGATCCTGTACCAGATACTACAGAGCTGAGGGGAACAGCTGGACTGATCATCTCCAGTCATTGCAACATGGAATTCTCAGCACCATTAGCATTTGGTTAAAGATTCCACATCAAAAAGAGGAGAGGTCTATCCAGTTTTAATATTCCTACCCTTTATAATATATATGGGCAGATATCTTTCTGCAGCCTTTCTGGTAGAGGTTTTGCTTGGCATTTTAGTTTTACTTGTTTGCTTCAGGATGTGTCCAAACAGCTCATGTAAAGCAAGAATGAGAGTTCTAAAATCTTAATTGCCAGCTTGCTGTTAGATATTGCCTGATTGAAAAAGGTAAATGAGAAAACTACATGAAAAAACCTGGGGGGGGAAAACTACTTTTTTAATTTACTGCAACTTTTATATCTTAACCTACCCAAAGAAGTTGCAAAAAGATTAGTTAAATGAAGCACCCATTTAAAAAACTACGTCAGCAAACGTGTGCTTTTCTTGGGGGAAAATAAATATTAAAAATTTAAATAATATATCTGATCTAAGGAAAATAGATTGCTGACCCATGTCTTGGGGCTTTTTTTTTCCCAGTAAAGATGCTATTTTAAGGTTAAAATTAGAGCTGGTTTGAAAGAAGCAGTGAAAAGAAATGCATTGGTAATTTGACCAAATTAACTCCAGTTTTGATGAAAGCCAGCCACTTTGAGTAACATCATTTATAGGCATTATAAAGTCAGTGTCATTTAGTACTTAATTTTAAATTCTTCATGTTTCTGATTGTAGTAATCCTCTTGACACAGCAGCCATTCAGTATAACATTACACCAGGAGGCACAGAAAAGTGGTTTTTCTAACTTGTCATGCCAGTTTTGCAGTTCAAGCTCTTCTCAAATGCTGCTTTTTGGCAGCTCATATCGTGCAATGATTATAAAGAGGCATTTTGGAGTTTCTAAAGGATACTCTATGAAGGCAGCTGTGACTGCCTCATTCCTACAGTGCCTCAGTAATTATTTCTCATCCTACAGGGCTTCTAATATGTAATTTTATTATCAGAATTAATCAAGGAGAATGATTCATGCTTAGTGGAAAGCAAGGTAAGTTCAACACAACATTAGGATTGAAAAATGCACAAGTCTTAAACTGAACTCACAACGGGATGAAGCTTTAACAACTGGCTCACGTAGACTGTTCTCTCTGCTGTCACTTCCAAAAATACAGTTCTATTCCAAGAGTGACAAAATAACAAATGGTTCCACACCTGCTTCATTTCAGTGATGGTACAGAAATGGGTGTATTACAGCAACCCTAGGGTGTATCACCGTGTCCCGCAGCCACAGGGAGGAGGAGAGAAGATCCAGCAGGCAGGAATTGTGCAGCAAGATTGATTGATTTAATTATTTTACAAACTCTTTTATAGACTTTTTTTTTCATAGTCTAATTGGGCAAAGGATCAGCCACCCCTTGGGGTGATTGGCCAAAATCATAAAACATCCATTGTCAAAATATTTTTCTACTATACCATAAACAAGACTTTTCAAGGCTGCAGGTGTTTGGTTGTTACGTAACTCTGCTACCTCTTCTGTGAGAGAGAAAAGTCTCTCACGGGCTTAGAAAATAGCAAGAAAATCCTTGCCAGCAGCATCTTTGTGTCCACATGGGTGCTTTGGCTCGTTTTCCTAAACTGATGTAAAACAAGGGGATCTGAAAAGGAAGGAAGGAACGGAATGGAGAAACTTTTAATTTTGTTACTGAATCCACAAAAATTCAAGTCCCAGTTCATATCTGTTTTGGTACATAAGATGGTGTGTACTACTCTTTCCTTATAGTGTCAGCTCTAATAAACACAATTTAAAGTTTCACTTTAGAGCAGCTCAGTGCCTTTTTTACTGGGCTCATAAGGGACAGCACCTCCTGGTGCAGAACATGTGCAGCTGGAGATCACACCTTGCTTAGGAAGAGATCTGCAAGGAAGCATCTACATGTTTATGAATCCTCCTTTTTTTTTTTTTTTTGTGCTAGAAGAAAGCCAGCAATATTAGAAATTTTCAGGTAACTCTGAGACATCAGAGTGCCTTGATCAGACACCACCACACTGTCCTTGTGTTTCTCCTTCTCAGAAAAATAAAATCACCTCTGCAGCAGACAATTCTGGGAAGATTGGATTTACTCTGAGTTAGCCCACAGAAGTAAAGTCAGGATTAAGGACAACAGCCAGATGGCAGTTTAAAACTCCAGTGCCCTAAATGAAAATATATAAGCATATTTTTCAAGTCCAATTAAAGTTTTGGCTCCGAGCATTTGGCAGAAGGAGAAGAGTAAACATGTTATGACTTGCCGTTGCACGGATGATGCTATGAGGAGTTCATGTATTAACTAACAAGGTCCCTGTGAGGCATTTTTGAGTTTGCAAGAGTGACATGGGAATCAGAGAATGGAGGGAATGTAGATTGCACTCGAAGCTGTTTTATCCTCACTCCTGGGGGCAGTGTGTTCAGCAGTGAGAGAGAGAAAAAAATCACTTTAGTGGTAACTGATTTTAACACAGGAATTCAAAGAGTTTCTTTGCAGGATGCCTCCATCTCCTCAGCTCTGCATAGGACTGATGCTTATCTCTGGCAGCAAAAAATGGTAACAACTATTTCTAGACCTTGAAAAGAAATCAGGGCATATGGGATGTGAGGAACTACTGCAGCTCCTGTAAGGACTTTTGAAGGCAATTCCTGGAAAGACTCTAGATCCAAGATTTCCTAGAAAACCTGGGAAAATTCCTAGGAAGGGCCTAAATCTAGGATGGGAAATTCTTAGAACAGCACAGAAAGTACTTCAGGTTCTAGATCCAGAAATCCCTATAAAAAGTGAGAAAATGCCAAGAAAGGTTGTAGGTTCAGAAACTGTAGAAAAGGTCTCTGTCCAGGAATTCCTGGAAAGATAACACATTCAGGAATACCTGCAAAGCCCAGGAAAACTAGAAAAGATTTCGATCAATTAATTCCCAGAGAGTGATAGGAAATTCTTTGAAAATTTCTCAGTGCAGTAAATCATAACAGAGGTCTGAATCTAGGTATTCCTGGGAAGGGTCTTGATCCAGGATGTCCAGGAAAACTCCTAGAAAGCCCCAAATATTCCTAAAAAGTGTATAGATGTCAGAATTTAAAAAAATACCATATCCTGAATGTTGTTTATTCTAAGTTGCTTAAACAAATTGTTTGAGTAACTTTTACATTTCATCACTTGATTTAAAGCCAGTAACACTTCCCATATGGCCAAATCACTTCCCAGCTGAGCATTCTGGTACTGGAAAAGTGAATAAAATTGGAGAGTCTTTTATGAAGTTTCCTCATTATTTGTGAAGAAGAACAACAAAAAAAACCCCCCAAACAAACCCAAGAAATGTAGAGGGACACCTGTGAGTTATTATTTAAAGCATTTTGGTTCAACTGTCAGAGAAGCAATGTGGGCTTTGTCACCAAGTACTTCAAACCAATCCTGCTAATTAGGATTTCAAGTTTAACACTGACATAAACAGATTGGCAAACTAATTTTGGGATCTGCAGCTCAGGGGAGGTTTTTTCTAGTCTGGTCTATTTAGGATGATGTGATGAATACCACTGTCATGAGAGGGGTCTTTCACATCACCACATATTCCATTTACACAGCTGGTCCCAACATTTAATCTCTACAGAATCCAGTTAATTCCCCTCCAGCTGCTCTGACTCGACAATGCTGACAGAAAAATTTCACTTCAGTAGAACAAGTACCTCTGCCCCTCAGCACCAATTTCTGAAGGAAGGAAACACTGTTCTGTGACAATCCCTTTGCTGGCCACAGCTGCACTCACCACTCACTGGAAGTAGAGCTGCAGACCTGGGGAGGAAAACTTTGCACTTCTGGGCTGCTCATTATCTTCTGAGAATGTGTTTTCTTCCACAGGCACTGCCAAGTTTTAAGCTACAACCTTCTGCTCATAAACTAAGCTGAAAAACACCAATGATTTCAATGAGAAAGTCCTCCCAAAAAGCACACAGGAGCTTTAAAAGGGCAAAGTGTAAACATTAAAGGCCCAGCTGATTTCAGAAGGATGCATGAAAAGAGAAAAAAAAATCTCAAGGCACAGGTACTTCAAAAGAAAAGAATGCAATTTTTTTTCTGGGGGAATATGAAAGATAGGCCATGAGATCTAAAAATATACAGTGTCAATCAGATAAGGAAACATCAAATACTTGGATCAGGAAGATACTAACAGATTCATTCATGCAGCATTTTCCCTTTAAATCACCATTTCTCTGAGTTTATGTATTTTACATAGATCCACTCCATTCATTGTTCGCTGAATCAGAATGATTTAAGGCAGAAGTTTTTCTAAGGATAAGCTAAAGCAGAACCAGATTCTCTGAGGTTATCTGTGCAGCAGGCAGCAAAGCATCATCATTCAGCCTTACAGTAAAAATAGCCCATACATTAATTACTATAGGGAACTTCTCCTGGCTACATTACAGACCCCAGAGAAACTCTACTGAGTGAGAATTACATGTTGATGAGAGAAGCCACCATGAATAATAATAATTGTGTAAAGCAAAATGCCAGAGGTGCTAAAATCTTGGTTTAATATCCTCTATTTTGTACAGAACACAATAGGACTCTTCAGAAACGTGGAAAAAGCCTTTCACATCGTAGTTCACCACACCCTGCTTTGGAAAAGAGACAATCCCGTAGTGCTCTCTAGTGGCCGCCAGTCAAAAAACCTCTGCAGGCTGCACTGCAAGTTTACATAGAATTATCAAAATATTCGGTTGCCCCTGTAGTCAGCCACGACTGCCTAGGGAGAGAGCAGGCACCCGTGTTTGCATTAGCCGTCTGCACTGCCCAGGGCTTGTTCTTCCCTAAGGACTCAATTCCACAACAGGACTGCAAATATTGATGTGCTTGAAATTACATGGAATAAATTTAACACATTCGATGATGATGAAGTGTACGAGGTGTCTCAACAGTCGGTATCAAAAAGTGGCACCTTCTGACTCTTTAACAAACTCCAGCTGTGCCAGATTTCTTCCTCATCCTATAAAAGGTGAAGGGAAAACCATTCCCTTCTGCTCTATCTGGACTTTGCAGTTGAGACAGGCACGTTGCAAAATGGGTGCCTATTCTGGGCTATTAAAACTCTCTCACTGTGCTTAAAACACAATTCATAAACCAAGCCTGAGGCCATCAGTGCTGGTATAAAACCATCTGCGCAGAGACAATAATGCTCTGCCCACAGTAAGTGACACATTTCATAACCACTGCCAGGTTACACTGCTTTTGTAAATTGTCTTACCACTAATAAAATTGTCCGTTGATATTTGTTACTTCAGATGCATAAGTAAAGGATAGATGGCAAAATTACCCTTTAAGATAATAAATTAATTCCTAGGATAGCTACATCAAGAATTTCCTCTGTCCAGCAATGTTTCCTCAGTGGATTCTCTCAGCTCCATCAGACATTTACTCAGCTAAATAAAGAACAAATTGCTGAGTGTAAAACCACTACCAGGGGTTTGCAGTACCATCCATTAGCTCCAGGATTTCCTTGACAGCACAAAGGATTGCAGGCTGCCAATGATAATTAAATAGAGCTCCCTATGGTCTTAAGCAGAGCTCCTCATTGCCCTGGATAGGAAAATGCAGGTCAAAACCCAAGAGTAATAGAAAATGGAGCTAAACCTGGTCCCAGGAACTGCATTTTCCAGAACTGGAAAAACCTCTGTAAACACCATGTAGATGACACTTGCCCTGGGTAGAATGCACAGGCTGTGACATTCCTGTAGTGTCAGCTGATCTTCTACTCAGGAAATCCAGTCAGAGCCCACATGAAAATTTCAGAAGTACATACTGTGCCGTTCAGATGCACATATAGAAGATCCTTACAAATGGAGAGAGAGATTGCTTTTGACGGCTTCGGTTCGTAATGCATTAATAAACAGAATTTCTGTAACAGCCACGAAGCCAAGGGAGAAAGAAGACTAAATGTTAAAATAATTCATGACTTCTGAACGATTTGGAAGAAGCAAACTTACTGGCATGATCTAATTGGATTTATTTCCACTTTCTAGGAGAGGGGATAAAACAACATCAGCAAAAAACCCCTGTTTGCTAGTTCATTAAGCAAGGGTATAATTACCTAATTATAAATACCATGGGTCATACAATCCTTAGCTGCATGAACATCCATCTCCATACAACACAGAGGCTTACACATGACAAGCAAGATTTCTAAGCAGTCATTCACGTACATAATTAATTGCATATTTAGCAAAAATTTGTGTTCCAAGTCTCTGTATTGGGTTAGAATAAAACATTTTTACACTACATGTTAATAAAAAAAAATCTAGTTGTGCAACTGAACCTCAAAACTTGAAGGACTTGGTCTTGCAGAATGATTTGTAGGAGAGAAAGGTTTAAAGTATCTGTGTGGTTCATAGATTACGTTAAACTGATGTTGGGAATTCCTTTGCAATGCATTTTTTTGTGTCTAGCCCTAAGAGGATACATTTGTATAACAACGAGAGGCACATGTTAGGGACAAGTGAAACAAAGGGACTCTTTGTGGCAACCACCTGATTTTGGACTTGACTGGAAGAATTTGCCAGACAAGGTCTGCACTTTACTTGTTGGACAAAGATGTTGAAGGATTTATTTCCAAAATGCAGAGTCTGAAGGTGTTCACCTCATTACAGTCTAGGCTGGTTGGAAGCAAGGCTGGCAGAATGTTTTTTACAATAGAACAGCACAGAAAATTCCATAATTACATTGTTCTGACTTTGTTTATGACAGTGTCCATCTCCAGCCTTGAAGTCATGGAACAGAAGATCCATCTAATTCTGTCCTGGGATAACTTTGCAGGTTAAAGGTTTGCTGTTAGGGCTGTTCCTAGAAAAACTACCACTGCCTCTGTCCATGAAGGGAGTTGTGATGGAGTTGCTGAGCAGCCTGACCTTCCAAAGCTCACAGCAAGATGGCATTAAAACAGCACACTGAGCTGCAGCCCAGAGGGGAGGGGATGCCCTAAGATATCCTGCTGCCATGGCAACATCCACAACTGGCCAAAAAAACGATACTTAAAAAGTAAACCAAGTTAGCTGGGTTTTTGCTGAGGAATGGTTTCTCAGATGACTCACTGCATCTGCAAGAGAGCAAAGCACAGCCTCCCCAGCAGTGATCTTGCTGCACATCCACATTCCGCCTAAAAGAGGATGCAAACTACTGCATAAATCCTTCAGCTCTGAGGGAGCAGTAACTTTACCATGTAGGAATGGCATGAAGTCCTAGTTTTCCTTAAAATTAAACTAGAAATTCCAGAAATTTATTGGTAGCTGTTCAGCTTCCCTTCCCAAGTCTTGTTTTGGGAGTTGGTGAGCAGGAAATTGAATAGACAGAATCACCCCAAAAATTAGTGTGTCCAGGCAGATAAAAACCCAACACACAGGAGCACTCGAAGAATGAATATGTAACACAAAGTCACCACAGCATTTCTCCCAGGGGAAGCTCAAACCTCAAGCTTTGTATCAGTTCTCACTGCAGCTCCCTGAGTATGAGACCTGGAAGTGCTGGCCATGACTCCTGGGCTGTCATGCAGTGCACAACTTTCAGTCTCAGAACAGAAACTGCTCTGCTAACTTGGACCTTGCTTATTGGGAGTTCCAAGCAATTTGATCTTTGATTCTCTTGTCTTCAGCTGCTGATCAGCTCTAGACTTCCTATATTTCCTTCCATGACTTGAAGCCCAACTGAGGTTGTATCTTCTGAGAAATGCTCATAAATCCTGATTATTATGGTCTTCACTGGATTTCAGGTCCCAAAGAATTGCAAACTGTGACCTCCTGAAGGAAGCACAGCCACTTGTTTCATCTGTCACTGGCCCCAAAAGTATTTTAACTCTCCAACAGCTGTGTATTGTGGTCAGAGTGTGAAATATCACCTGAAGTCCTGTCTTACACAAAAAATGGAGTGACAATAACAAAATACCATTGAAGTAAATGTATTAACATGAGTGGAATCAGGATTTTGTCCTGCAACTCTACATCAAAGACTCGTCAGCTCTCATCTAATTAGCACAGAGCACTACTTTTCCCTTTCCACCTCTGCTGACAACTGAATGATCTTCACTGTTTGAATTAATTTGAAAAATTTATGTGTCAAAATTATTCCAGATTTGGCAACAAGATGAGATCTGAATCAGAATGTACTGTCTGAATGCAATACATAATAAAAAGAAATGACATCTCTGATCAGGCTACAAGTTATCCAAACTTATCTCTGAGGCAAAAATGAGCTGCATTGCTTCTAAAACACAGACTTGCAAAGAAAATCAGAGGTTTTTCTTTTTCAGAGGCAATTTGTTTCCAAATGGAATTTAAGTGCTCCAAATAGTTATTTTAAAAGTCTGGCATCTTACTCTGCATTCTTTCATATTTACAACCAACAGCAGTTTCTTGGAGCTATTTTTACTACCCTGAATTCTAGAACCTGCAGGACTGATGTTATAAATGTAACAAGAAACAGCTCATTGGGGTTTTCTGTATTCATTCATTAGAGCTTGCAGGGTTTCAATTACCCCCAAAAAAGGCTTTCAGACCCTGCATATCTGCAGTTGTTTGTAGTTTTGGGTATTTGAGACCATGGAATACTTTGGGGATGGAAGCGAGAATAAGGAACTTCTGGCCACATGCCTTCTTAAGAACACAGGGCCTGTAAAAAACCAAGATATTCCATATACAAGAATATTAATTCCCCAAAATGTGGGAAGGGGAGGGAGATTTGAACCTGCAGTGGAATTTATATATACATCCCTTCTCCTCAGACTTCCCGCAGCCTAAGGGGAACAAGAAACCAGAGAGGATAATGAGATTCATCCCTTCAAACTGGCACAAACAGCATTTATGTGGCACATCACCTGGAACCTTGCTGGCTTCAACAGAACCTCAGGAATCCTCCAGTGATCGCACGGAGCTGCCTTTTCCTTGCTCCTCATGCACAATTACAGTGCTCAGGGACCAAATCCCTGGAGCTCTCTGCTGGCCTTGGCATGTTGCACATACAAGTTCACTCCCCACACACGGGGCTGTTACTATTATAGGCTGCATAATTTGAAATAGGAGTAGAGGTTCCCCTCCTTATCATCACAGCATAGAAGGATGTGAGCAGAGCTGTGTGTCAGGGCAGAGAGTTGAGCTGAGGGCCCTCCTTTACAATTTTCCAGGCCTCTTCCTTTCCTGTTCCTTCACCTGTAAAATGGACGTGAGCACTGGAACTGTGAAGGAAATCAAATGTGAAAATCAGCTGGGCCATTGCTAGAATAGCTCCTGACTATCAGAGATGCTCAATGTGCACATGAGGCCCCCAACAAACGAGCCCCTGACGCTTATTCATTTTTTATTTGCTTTCAGTAGTAGTACTTTGGAGAAGACGCATCTCAAATCCCTGTACTCACAAAGTTGTGACTGCTGGATGATATTTTATCTCTTCTCAGTGACATGCATTTATGGTCTTGACAAACGAAGGCTCAAAATAGGCTCCGTGTCCTCTTTACAAAGAAAGCATCTGAGAGGAAAAAACCCCCAACAAAGTAAATAGAGACAAGAGCTTCTTGAGCATGGGAATGCTCATCTCTGTTACGGTGAGCACGCTGAGCTACAACAAGCTGGCATAAAAATCTCAAAAACTAGGTTAAGACTCACAGGCAGCAGAACAAATGCTTTCTGTTGCTGCATCTAAGAAAACTGCTCCTAGCCAGGCTATTTGTGCCTTGGTCATCAAAACAATTTGAACATGAAAGCTGATACTGTCAATCCAAATGTACCCTGAATTCATTTTTCTAAATAACAACACAAAACCCCCACATCAGTGGTGCTCAGAGATCACATGTAGGCTTCAGATTAAGGAAAATGAGGCTGTTTAATATTCTGCTGATTCGAGAAAAACAGCACTGACGTGACTCACCTCTTTTTTCTCCCCTCAGAGGATCATTCCTTTCTAATACAAGTTTGGATTTCTCTTTATATAACCAGCTCATACAACAGGCCTTCAGCTGTCTGTCAGAGAGAAAACAAGCGAAGCAAATCATCCATACCATTTATATAGTTGCATTTAAAAAAAATATATATCAAGGAAAGTCAGATCAAATGGACATGTGTTGGCTTGGCTGTGGACTATGCATCAAAATAAAATTAAAAAAAAAGTATTTTCTGTGCTCCTTGTGTGGATATTTCATTTGAAGAAGTATTTTCCTGCAACTGAATGGATGCCAATTGCAGAGATATCTGCTATTAAGGTAGAAAAATTTCATCATAACTTTTCATCATAAAAATAAAGGGCTAGAAATCCTCTGAGAGATAACTAAAGAGATCAGATCATTGCACTTTCCGGGAAAATGCTGAAAACTTGTTTACCACAAGACTGCTGTAGTGAGAAAATAAACCAAACAAAAGGAGAGTCATGTTTCTGGTCCTTCTGATCCTGCAAATAGTTTTATTTGCAACACAGAATCATATGAAGTCGTAAATGGAAACTTGAGGACAATTTTTCAGGTGCTTTGTACCCACAGGTAGAACCAGGCTTATTTTCATTCCAATTTCATTCAATTTCAGAGAGATTTACAATTCAGTATACTTGGAATACATTAGTTAGTGCCTGCCTCCATCAGCTTCTATTTACTTTTGTTTAAAGGCTCCATTCCTTTTGGTGCTGGTCTTTCATCATGAAGACAAGACTTTGCCTCACATTTATTTTTCCCTCTCCAAAGCCCTGCCCCAGAAGGAATTCAGAGCCTGCTTTAAGGTAAGGAAGTACAAAGTGCCACAGATACATCATCATCATCTATGAAACTTGAAAGTAAAAGACATGCAGACAATCCTACTTTTAACAGGAGATATTATTTAGCAACATAAATTTAAATAATTGCATACAATTATATTTTCTTTTGGCACCCCCTCTCCCCAACATGATGATGGCTCATTTGGAAAGAGCAAGGTCCAGGGGCAGCTCCATCAGCTGGCATAAACCACACCTGGGATTTATTCTGAGACTGAGCCTCTTGATGCTTGGTTTGTCAGGAATGAGAGAAAATGCTCTTTAACTAAGTCAAAACAGCAAGGCAGATTCCAGCCCTGTTTGAGTGTATTCTACCACACAACATTTTAAATCTAAAGGAATCCTAAAAAGTGTCCTCTACAGAGGCAACCAGTATGGGAGCTGGTTAAAAATACATCCCTCTCATCCTGTGTGCTTCTATAGCTACTAAAAATGTCTTGGAGATACTTTCTTGGGTTGCAAATATTTTAATATATTCAGTCTTGTATGAATGCTTAAATCTGATATGGAACTTTTCAGTCCTACATTTTAAACACAAAATCAGTGTCATTCTTCATCTCAGAAGGCAGCTATGTGGATTAGTGCAAACAGACTTTCAGAGAATTCACTAGAAACCATCAGCATTTTCTAGCATGACCTAAAATCTATATAGAGAAAAACCATTTAAAACTTGCTACTTCCTCTCCTTTTAGGACTAAAAATAGATTTGGCTCATTATCTCACTTGGCACCTTAATGTATTCCATTGCATGATAACACAGATTAAACCACCACACGCTTCTTTTTCCTTAGGATCTACCTTATGCACAGCAAGAAGGGACAGTGCTGCTCATTGGACCAGGAACTCTTTGATATTTTACTTTAAACCCTTTGTTCAGGTTCTGTTCTCAGGACAATATTCCCACTTGCTGTTGGATGCAGCAGCTCACCCCAGCCACAGGCAGACGTCAACCCAACAGCCACACTCAGGCCTTCCTCAAATGGAATTTTGGATGAATTTTCTTATCAAGCTCCACCATTAAATCCACGCCCACAGGCTTTTTTCTTTCCCCAGAAGGTCAGTAAGTTAACTGAATCTCAGGGACACGTAGCCCAAAAGTGACTCCCAGATCAGATGTGTGCACACGTTTAACTTTGAAATTCCTGCTTAAAGAAAAACATCAAGCACATGGCTCACTGTGATAGATCTGGGTTAAATCCCCCCAAACACAACAAAGACATAACCCCACATAACCCCCACAGGGCTTTGTTTGCCCTGCTTTCAGCAATGGCCAAACCCCATCTTCTTTATATAAGAGAAGCAAAACGTTTTCCACATATTTACGTGAAAACAGAGCGAGGCTCTTCTCAGTGGTGCCAAGTAATAGAACAAGAGGCAATGGTGAAAAACTGATGCTTAGAAAGTTTCACCTGAACATAAGGAAGAACTTCTTTGCTGCGCAGGTGAGGCTGTGTAGTTTCCTTCATTGCAGGTTTTCTTCACCTGTCTGGACACAGCCCTGTGCTCTGGAATGACCCTGCCTGAGCAGGGAGATCGGACCAGGTGACCCCGCTGTGGTTCCGTCCAACCTGACGCATTCTGTACTCCTGTGTGTGGGAATAAAAAACTGCATTAATGGAAAATTTTCTGATGCAAGTATTCATCCCTAAAATTTTGCCAACTGGTACCTGCCTCACAACAGGAACTTGGTCAGCTGTATGTATAACCACTGCTCTTGAGTCAGCCCAAGAGGTGAGTTATTTCTTAGCATTAGTTTCACGTAAAGCCAAAAGCAAAGTTTAAAGCAGGCTCCTCAACACCGCCCTGCTGAAAACACGAGGGGAGAACCCCCACAGTCCAGCAAGCACTGACCGAGCATTCTAAAGGACTTTCCTCGGAGAGTGATTAAAAAACATCCCTGGTTTTACAGGCTAAAACTTCAAGAAAACCGGGAACAGACCAGCATCTCCTCTGCCAGTACCCTGCGCTGGATGGGCAGGAGCAAAATAAAAATCCATAAAAGCAGTTATTCCCCTTAAATTCCCAACCAAGCTATTCAGCCCGAGTTGGAGCATCCCGTTCCTGCGGGGTCCCCGTGAGACACCTCCTTTGCCACGAGGCCCCCGCCCCAGCCCAGCCCCGCCGGCTTCGCGGAAGCTCCGGCCGAGCTGCGCGGGGGTGCCGGCGGGCGCGGAGCGATTCCCCGCTCGTCCTGCCCAGGGGAAGCCCGCGGGACACCCTCCTCCGCCAGCCCCGGGGAGAAGCGAGCGGCGGACACCGAGCCCGCGGCCGCCCCGGTGCCGGGGGATCGCGCCGCTCCCTCCCGCGGGGCAAAGGGCCCGGACGGACGGGACAAGCAGCGGGAGGGCTCGGGGAACACGGGCGGGTCCCGCACAGCGGGGCGGAGCGGAGCGGAGAGGAGCGGTGAGGAGGAGCGGTGAGGAGGAGCGGTGAGGAGGAGCGGTGAGGAGCCGCGGGGCGGAGCAGGGAGGAGCGGGGCGGAGCAGGGAGGAGCGGCCCCTCCCCGCGGCCCGTGACGCCTCCGGGCGGGCGGACCCCGCGCACCTGCGGAGCCCCCGCCTTTGTGCAGTGCAGGTGCGGCGCCCACCCCACCCCCCCGCCGTGACGTCAGGCGGGCGCTCGCGGGGCACCATGGGAGAATCCCAATGTTTTCCAACGGATGCGCTCAGCAGCGCGGCGGCTTGAGGCGACTCCGGGAGCGGCGCTCGGGGGGCGTCCCGGGAGGGGGCGGCGCGCGGGGGGCCGGGCCGGCGGCCCGCGCCCCGGCTCTTCCCCACCCCGCCAGGCGGCATGGCCCACCCCCCTGAGGCGCCCGGAGCTGCCCCCTGAGCGCCCGGAGCCGGCGGAGCGCCGCGCCGCAGCCCTGCCGACGGCGCCGGGGAAGATGCTGCCGCGGCTGGTCCTGCCCGGCTGACGCCCCGCCGCCGCCGCCGCCGCACCCCGTCCCCATTGTCCCCCGGCCGCCGCCGGCTCCATGAGCGCCTCCTCCTCCCCCCTCCTCTGAGCTTCCCGCCCTCCACCTCATGGCTGCATCGGAAGAAGGGACCGGCTGCTTTCTCCCGCGAGGCAGGTCGCAGAGTGACCCCAGCATCCTCACCGACCCCGCGGGCCCCGGGGAGCACCCAGGTAACGGCTCCGCTCTCCCGGCGGCGCTCGGGGCGGGCCGGGAGCATCCGCCAATTTGCAGGGAGCCGGTCCGCCACGGGCGGGCAGGGATTGGGAACATATTTCCTGCAGTAGGTGCCGAAATGGTGCAGCGGTTTAGCTCCAAACGGGATTAGAGCGGAGCGCGTCCCGCGGCTTTGCCATCGCGGCGCCCGTCCGCTGGGTGAGCGCGGGGGCGCGGCTGGCGCCGGGTCCTGGCCGGCCGGGGGTCCCGGGGCCGCCGGCAGCGCTCGACCCGGGCTCCCGCAGAGCTAATTTATGACTTTGGTTGGGAGGGGGAAATGAGGGCTAATAAAGCAGGCTGTTTGCATGGGATCGCCATGGAGACAAGGGAAGCAGAGTCATAATTAAACGCTTTCTGCCCACAAGAAGGTAATTTTCACTTCATAGGGAGAAGCGTAATCTCCTTATGAAGTGTGGGCACAGAGGGTGGTGCTGAGGGGACACAGCCCAGTCGTTAGTATATAAATAGAATATTGTGATTAGATTTTTTTTTTTCTTTAACAATGGCTAAGGGTGTTTTCATCTTAACTTCACTTTGAGGAGTAATTCTAAATGTCTGTTGGTGGTGACTCAGTAATTTCAGATTGTCAGAATCTAAGCAGTGTTGAGACCTTTAGGAAAAAAAAAAACAAATAGCTACATCACTTTGATGTGATGTGATTGCACGGAAAGGCACAACAACAAGCTGGAAGCAAAGGGTAAGAGCCAGTTTACTCTCAGTTTCCCTGAATAGATGATGGTCACACAAGAGCTGTCAGGTTTCTTTATGAGAAAAGGAGTAATCAAAACAGCGTAAAGACAATGAATGACGTGTTTATCGTCACTGCCCCCTACACCGAATTCTAAGCCTAGAAACAGGTTTAGGTTTTGGGTCAGGCAGTATCAGCCTACAGGAGACAATCCCTGGATGCAATTTCGGGTTGAACTTTGCTCCCCTTTCTCAGATTACTGAGTAAATAAAATATTCCAGGCTCTATTCATACACCTGCTATATTGCTTCCTTCTGAGCCAATGAGGATATTAATATTTGTATCTATTTTATGTTCTTCTGTTTGTTTGCCTTATCAAGCAATTCTGAGCACATTAGTCTGGAGTGAAATACAAATTAAATTAAGGCAAACAGTGGATGATTTATCCCTGATTACCAACTGTTCCGATACCCTAAGTGAAGGGAACAAAGGACTCTTCTAACATGAACTGCTCGACTCACTCCCAAAGGGGCAATCTTGACTGAAAGAGGAATGTATGTTCCTGCCATTTGATTTCTGGAAGCAGAAGTGACTAATGAAAGGAAGGCGTGTGCAACCTCAGTTTTAATTCCTCTAGATTATTTTCCGCTAATTAATTCTTTTGGCCTTTGTGAGATACACAACAAAAAAAGTACAGAACATGTCCGACAAATCGACAAAGATATAAACATTATTGTGCTTTTTGTTAGGAGAAGGAACTGTCAATACCAAGGAGCATTTTTTCCCCTAATAGAGACTCCATCAGATCAGCTAGTGCCCCATTGCATGGCAGAAGCTCTACTGAAATGCAAGAGAAGGTGTCTTTTATGTATTGTGCTCCACATACAATATGTGGGGAGAAACAAAAGGTGTTAAATACATACGGTTTTTGTCCAGGTAGGTACATATAGTCAGTGATTAGCATGTTTGGTAAGCTTTTCAGGCTTTAAATTTGTTCATTGAATAGTATTGAACATCTGTATGCTTCCAGATGATAATAAAATGAACCTAAGTTGCTTAATTTAAATAAAATTTTGCCCTTCAATGTTGTGAGTAATCATTATGAGCAATTTCATACATTTGGCTACTTAAAAGTCTGGAATACAATTTATATTATTTTAAGAATTCTGTATGCTAGATGACATAATTGCAATTTATCTTATTTTACTGTCCTGCAAAATAATTTTATCATTATCATTATACCAACCTAACCATCCATAGACTCTAAGTCGAAAGACAGTCTTTAGGAGTGGGAAATGATATGTCCAAAGTTTATGTTTACATCCCAACCCTGCTTGCAGACAAACCAAGTAGAGAAATGTGAACATGTAGGATTCTTTGTTACTCTAAAAACGAAATTAATTTTTATTAACATTTAAGTGATGTGTTTAAATTATACAGACAAACAGACCAATACCAAAATAGAGTGTAACCATAGGATCACTACAAAAACCATTCCTATTTTACCTGGCATTTACCTATCCCTACTGGAGATGCACTCTTGTTTTGGAACAGCTTTTTGAATGTGTGATGGGGTCGGGGATTATTCTGCACCAACTCATTTGGCTGTGCCTACTGAGGAAAGGATATTGACGTAGGAAATGTGGTAATAGATGAAGCCAGCCTGGACTCTAAAATTTTTTCTGGTTATGTGGAGTTGTTTAAAGACATATTTATATTCCTCTTCTTGACCTGTAAAATTACAGTATTTTTTTTGTTTAGCCCAGCTTTATGCATGGAAGTTTCAGTGCCATAGCTGAGAGTGTAGAGCTGGCAGCATAAAGATTTTCATGTATGTCCAAAGGAAATCCTGTGATGCAGTGCTTCATTTTTCTTTCCCTCCTGAAACACCAGTTTAACCAGTATAACTGACCCATCACAGCGGGGTTTGAGCCTCACTGGCTGTCTCAAAATCTGCTCTCACTGGACCAAATCATCCCTTTTTAGCTGATCCTGAGCAATATAAACATCAGATCCAAGGAACACGGGATGAGCACACTGCAGATGGCGAGGTTCACCTTCCCAGTCCTTCATTTGCAATTTTATGATGAACTATTGCTTGGGTGAAATGTCAAAGGGAGTTTCCCCATCTGAGAGCAGAGCTGAAGTTTGTTTGTGAGGTTTTTGTCGTGTTTTGTTCATTTTTAAAGAGGACTCTGTCTTCATCCAGCAAGAGCGTGGAATAACTCAGTAACTGGCTGGTTCAAATAGCCTTAGATGCTGATTTTTGGGAAGTTCTGCACACTCACAGTCCTGACTAATGCCAGCAGAAGCTGCAATTACTCCAAGCCTTGAACAATAAAGGCTTCATGATAAGGTCCTTTATCTAGTGTGCTTTTCCTCACAAAGCATTCACTGTAGAAATGAAAAGCTATTTTATAACCTTGATTTAGAAGAGCTGTAATCTTTACCGGCTACAGGGAATTTTATCACATATAAAAACTTACAAAATTACTACAAGCCACTACAATCTTACAAATATTCCTATAATAAATAAGATAAACAAGGTGTTCAGTAAACTAGACTTGGGACATTTAATAGCTATTTTTTCCAAAACAGAGATACAAATTCACTGATTTAGATCCTTCACATGGAATTTTAATTAAACAGCAGCTCCTCACAGTGATCAGTTAAGATGACAGTCATGGTCTAAGAAGAAAATATGGACTTTAGATCAGGCTCTACTCACAAAGAGATGATTTCCTCCAGCATTTAAATGGTGCATTGAGGTCCTATTGGGAATGTAGAGAATACTGGAAATAGTATAAGAAAGATAAGAAGGAATGAGTGTTTCTTTGCTTTAATTGGATCACTTATTTATTCTCTCCTTTAAGATAAAATCATGCATTTCAGCCCGTGATTTAAGGGAACTATTTTATGGCCACTGAGCAGTATTTGATGAGAATTACTGTAGTACAACAAACACTGGGCTTCATGTTAGATTCTGTTTAAGCTCACTGTCACACTGAGTGAGCAAGCCTTGAAACAGGAATATGTCCTCAGTTTGGGAAACAGACATCAAAATACTCATGTCTTGCTTAACTGTAGGCTGTCGCTAGGCCAGGTTGTTGTTAAGCAAGTGAATTTCATCTTATTCATAGAATCACAGAATGATTTGGGTCAGAAGGGACCTTACAGATGATCTGCTTCCAACTCCCTGCCATAGGCATGGACACCTTCCTAACCTGATTACATAAGGTTGCTCCAAGCCCCATCCAACTTGGCCTTGAACACTTCCAGGGATGTCAAGAATTTCCTTATCTTATATGTCTTTCCCCTCCTCCACCTTTCCAGATAAGGATCAAGAGAGAAAGGAGCATCTCAAGAGAACAGATTTCAGTATCACCATGTAATTGAGAGACAGTTGTAGGAAGCCAAAATATTGCTCTCATTATATCCTTCCAGCAGTCACAGGGCACAGGGAAGATTGACAATCTCATTTGATTTGTATCATAAAAGGGAGGGGTGCACAGACTGAAGAAGAGCACACCATGTCAAAACTCTGTATTACTTGAGGAGATACAGACAACCATGACAATCTGTGAAAACATCACCCTCCTCCCCCCCTTAATTTTGGGATAATCCATTTGAATTTGTGTAAGTACACATTGATGCCATCACGTTTTGCTCTCTGTGTGCTGCTTTTCCTTCCTGGCACCACACAGTTAAGGAGTGTTTTTTCAGGATGGGCATTACTGAGTTCTCCAGCAGACCTTGCCAGTGGTCCACCATGTGTTCCTTGTCCTCCAGTGAGGATCTGTATCGAGGCAAGGAGCTGTTGTGGTGCAGGCAGTGGTGGTAGATGTTGTTAACAGCTCTGTCATCGTAATTTCTTCCTGCCTGATGAAGGGGGGCTCCTCAGCCTCTACTCTGGTGTGGTGTGCTTCAAGACCTGACAAGTTAAAGCTACTGCAGAGTAGCTGTTCCAGAGGTACATGATTATGTCTATGCCAGACAGTAATTCCCTTTTTATTTCTATTGATACCACGTGTAATCAGCAGCATTGTGCTCTGAATTAACTCCAGGGAAGAACAACTGCACAAGACTTAAAGCTCCTTCCTCACTGCTTCTAGTTTTCGTAATTCAAAAGTCCTGTAGCAGGCAGCATTCTTGTGAGTATTCTTCTAGGATGCTAAGAAGAGATGCTGAGATGAGAATTAAAGTGTTTTGTTCCTTTTACATCATCTCTCTTTGGGTTGGAGGCTGACCTGAAAGCCAGCAGAGCCTCACAGGCAGCGTGAGGAAGGACATCAGCTGTCCAAAAAACGGCGGGGGAAAGTTGTGATGCAATAAACAGCAGGTACAGGAATACTCTCTAATATGGCTTTTCCTTTCTTGTCTTCTGTTTTGAAGCTGTAACCTCCCCTGGGTGGACTGTGCCACTCCATATCTATCATTGTCTTCTCTTAACATTTTAGGGGTGATTTAGCTGCTAAAGATTTTAATTGACTCCTCTTACTGCCATATTTGTTCCTTGAACAAGATTGCTCAGTTTGAGTCTTGAGCAGTGTTAGGAGCCTGTGAGCCATTGGAAAGCTGGGCTTTCCCCCTAACCAGGACTGGTAACCTCAGTGATGTTGGAAGCTACTGGCAGGGGAGGTTTGGAAACTCAAAAGCATATTGAGAGTCAAGTATGGTAGGTTTGGGCTGCAGGTGCTGGTATGGAGTGAAGGGAAGGCAAAGACAAACAGGAATACAACTGGAATCCACAGAGATTGGTTCCAGTTCTCTGAATCTGCTTGAGTCATCTTTGCTGCAAGTCTGTTCATTCCAGGCCCGTAATTCAGAAAATCTTCTAAGTGTGTGCTTAACTTCAAACATGTGCTTAAGATGCAGGAAATGGGTAGCAGAGGGAGGATAGAGAGAGAGGCTGTGGGTGCCCTGCCTGTCATCTGGGCTGCTGCTTCATCCTTCTGCAGTCGTTTAGATCACTGCAACTTAAATCAGGGACTTAAAGGCTTATCTGTGATGTCTTTAGTTGTTGCATGAATCTTTACATTTGATCCTAATGCTTGAGCCAGGCCACCTATAAAAGGTTTGTGTTTGGTGTTTTTTTTGGGTTTTTTTTTTCACCAGAAAGACTTTGGTTTCCATTTCATTTTTCTCTATCAAGTCTTTTTTGTTAACACAATTTGTTTCCCCTGCATCATATTTCTTCTGAAACAGAATTTTATCAGGTGTCCTACATCCTTTTCTATATTAATTTATGGACAAAATTAGCTAATCAATGCTTTTGCTCCAGTTTGTAACTGAACCCTATGTTTTGTGTATATGAAACTTAGTGATATTCTCTCACTCAAAAATTCCTATTCAACCAAAGGGCTCCCTGCAGAAAGTTACTATTCCACACCTAAGGGGGACCGTACTCAGGAATACTCAGTAGAGACTAGAAACATGCAGGCTGTTAGTTAATATCCCATTTTCCTTTCCATTGAAATCCAAATTTAGGCCCTATAAAGCTTCCCAAAACATTTGCTATTTGTGTGAATGCAGAGTTGGAGGTTTTCAATACATAGCACCTGAAAAATCATCACCATATTACCAAGTACTGCAATGGGAGTTATATTTTAAGAAATGGTCCACTGTGCTTTTGAGAAGGTCTTTTTCTTCCTCATCAAATTCCCAGTCCCTTGCTGGTCTGATCCAGCTGGACCCGAAGTCCCTGTGGTGCAGAGAAACTTCACTGAAAGCACAGAACTCCCATTTTTTCTGTGTCCTGCAGCAGAGAATCCCCTCTTTCCCCAGCAGCCCTTGTCCCTGGCACACGACTCATCTCACACATGGCAGCTCTGCTCCAGCATTTTCCAGGAGGGGAGAATGATCTCTCCAGGTCTGGAGAGGAGAATGGGCACAGTGTACCCAAGAAGCTGCACAGGTGGGACTTTGGCATGGATTCTCTTGCTCCAAATGCATAATGTTTGTCCTGTACATATAATTTGTGTCAGTGGTGGGGTATCATTACACTCCTCAACACGATGCACACTTAACACAAACTGTTTTTTGCTGTTGCCTGAGTATTTTACTTACTGATGCTCAGTTTATATTTTGGGAATCAAGAGAGAGCTTGGTGAAGTTATGTTTTAGTGCTACTTTAGCAGAAATTAAATGAGGTCAGTTAATAAGTATGCTGTTCATGTTGAGGGGAGGTTTTAGGCTTTTCCAGGGTTTGAGTGTTCCCAGTGTTTGGAGATTTGCATTTAGCCAAACTTTAGAGTTCTGTAAAGGAAATACAGAGCTTTAATGGGGGAAAAAGTGGTTTAAAGTTGTCTTTTCTTCTAAATCCCAAGTTGACAGGTAGTCTGAGTGTTGCTGAAAAGACACTTAAACCATTAAAACCTCTTTGTCCAAGAAGTGGAAATACTGATTATACACCATCAAAACCTAGGCTGGATTTATGAGAGTGAGGTCATCATATTGGAAATACCTGGTGGTTTTTTTATGTTTACCTTTGACTCTTTAATTCAGGCTTTCTTTTAAAATAAAAGAAAATCTAAAATTTAATTGCAAACCTTAAGTAAAAGAACTCAGACCTAATTTGCACACCTAATAACTTGTGCACACAAGTAGTTGCTTCTCTGTGCAAATAAGAGAAACTCATGTCTGTTAAATAATAAAAGATCTTCACACCTTAGCTATGAATGAAGATGGTTTAAGATTATTCATTCAGTTAATGTTTGTACCACACTTGGAAATGGAATGAGTTACATAATGCTGGGAGTCATGTTTATCTGGAAATGTAACTGGATATTTTAGTGAGTAGTTAAGTAACAGTGTTAATTTTTCCCAAAATTTTTAATTTGGGAACGCTGTTTCAAGACTGCCCAAGTCGTTCTCTAATGAATGGGCTACACCATTTATTTATTTATAACATGGGGTTTTTAAACCAAATTTATGGCTTTGTAGTTTTAAAATTTAACACATAGAATTAATTGCCCTCGCTTCTTTAAGCAGGTCAGGTCTATAAATACCAAGAGTAAGTAAAACTAAATATGATACCTTGATTTTGCTTCAAAATGTAGCCAGTTTGGATGCTAATACAATGGATTCTTTGTGCCCATTAAATCCCATACTTTTGTTTGAAATTCAAGTTGATTTATGGCCTAATGTATACGCAATTTATACATGCCCCAGAGAGAACATCATATAGCAGCTTGACACAGGTCAATAGCTCCGTGCTTGAGTCTGCATAAATATTTCAGTAAGATGATCTGAATCAAAGGGTATTTTATCCTGCTTTCTGTAGTACAGCAGTATTCTGGGTCAGGAATGTGGACCTGTGGTTACAGCTGAAGGAAGGCTTGTCCTTATGCATAAAGCACTTCAGAATTGTTCCTATAATGAAGAGACAGTTCGTGTGTTAATTTCCTTGATCTAGTTTAGTTTTTTTTTAACATCCTCAAACTGTTCAATTGCTGCCTAACCAGCAAGTGGACATAGATCACTGCATTACATCAAACCAGTGAGGCCTTCACTGCTTTCTGAGGGCTGCTCCATCCCTCAGGCCACACAGTCTTCCCTGTGCCTTGTCCATATTGATCTGCTGGGAATGGCTGTCACTTTTCATTCAGTTGCTCTCAGAACTCTGCATCTCATCTCTCAACTAAACAGCCTGCACCAAGACTTGGGCTTTAATGCTTAAAAGAACATAAGAAATGCTGCACTGAGTCAGGACCGAGGTGTGTCCAGCCTGGGCCAGTGTTCTTGTCAGGGGCTGGAAGCTTGGGACAGGCTGGGAGCAAAGAGAAGGGTGGCTGAAGGAGCCCACATGAATTCCACATGAAATAGTCAGGGTCAGTCTCCTGTGCTGCCTTCAAATAACAGCCACAAGGGTTGATGCTTTGGGCAGGTTTGCTCAGCATCTTGGAGCAGTCCTGCTGTCTTGGGGAGCTCTTGGAAATCAGCCTCCAAGAGAGTTTCTTGGATCCTGCAAGTTCCTTTTTAATTGTTCCATCATGAATGAGATGAATCTGTGTGGAATGTTTAAATAGAGCGAACATGATAGAGTATGCAACACTGACTTAATTGGGTTTCTCTGAAGTTTATGCTTTGCAGATGGGACTTCTGTAATTTTGTAAGCTCTGCATTTAGGATAGAAGAAAAAAATGTAATTTTTTTTTTAAAATTAAAGCAGCTATGTAGACTGCGTAGCAGCTTTATGGGATTGCAGAAGTTTCAAGGAGAAAAACATCCTATTTTCAGATACAGCACTTCAGCTTAACTTCAGCTTAAATGTTGCCTTCCATGACAGTTGCTCATTTGACTTTGCTCTCTGTTACAGTGCCTAGAAGGAGAGAATATGTGCTTACATTAGACTACCAACTAGGCAGAGAAAGCTCTAGTAAAAAGAAAATGGAGCCTAGTCTTCGACTCATACAAATTCTCCGCTTGTCCACCGTAAGTTTTAAATGCCTTGTTTCTTGTTTAACTCAAGAAAATTAATGAAAAATCAGAACTGACATAAACTGTGAGTATCACTTCAGGTTTCACAGGAGATACTTAACAGTGGAGAACTTAATAACACATCTTCCTGCAAGGGAGGAACATAAGTGAACTCCTGCCACCTGGGAATCTCCTACATTTGGGAACATACCAGAGGTTCCTGAGAATGTCCTATTTTGCTGTAAACTCCTGATAGCAATTCAGGATGGAATGGCGTGATACAAAAACTGCCTATCCTCACTAAACCCTTGATTGTGTTTGATCTGTAATGGGAGCAAATATCAGCCACTGCCCGAGGCTGGTGCCTTGAACCCTCGCAGCAGTGGTGAACTTAACAGATGACATGATCAGATGTGGATTTTCTTAAGGCAAACATAGGGAATGTAAACTACAGCTGTCAAGATGGATAGCAGAGAGACTTCTTAGTGTTATGGCGTACATTTGTTGCTGTAATTCAACCAGAAGAATAAACTGAAAGGAAGCCAAGTAAAAGAGATGATTTTAACATGTAGAAATACAAAGCCATGTCCTTCAAAAATCCAGAATATTATGCATGAATGAAAATGTTTTAAGAAGGGGCCCTAATTAATAGAAATTTATCCTGTATCTTTCTTCTTCAGTCCAAGGAAGTATCACTGAAGGCAACATAGGCTGGTCTGGAAGACTGGCATTCCTCTTACCTCACTGGGTTGGTGCCTCCATACATTCTCCTGTCCTCATGTGACAGGGTAGACCTTGTTGCAACTTCTTTTTACTTTTCAGTCTGTTTTTTCTACAGTTCTTTTCCTGCCATCTAGTCTGAGTTCATTCTTGTAGCTAGCTCTTTTCTTCTGCCTTAGCAAATTCAGCAGCTCCTGCTCCAGAGGCCTTTCTCCCAGACAATTCTTGTGGAAATTGGATGGGTGTTACTGCTGTAACAACCGAGAAGCCAACAAAGTTGGCCTTCCCCCAGGTCCAGCATTTTCAGTCCTCAGTTCAATCTTAAACTGTTAAAAATCTCGTTTATGACTGAGGACTTCAGATTGGCTCCTCTGTTGTCTAATGAAGTGTCAGGCCGAGTGAACGCTCCTCCCTTAAGGGCCTCGCAGCAGCAGCTCTCCTGGGGGTGCTCTGGTGTGGAACCAAACCTGACCTCACACTCAGGCTCCTCACACTCAGGCTCTTCCTACGGGTAGCACTTTAGAGGGTCACTGGTGTCATTTTTCACCAACTCCACCCTTTGCTGAAAGTTGCCAGTGAGCTCCAAAGTTATTGTGGGTGAGGGGAGATGAAGTGGTTAAACAGCCCTTGTTTTTGAAAGAAGACCCTGGGAGCAAAAACCCAGGAGAGGCTGTTTTCAATAACTTGTTCCATTTATATTTTTCTCACTCTTGCTCTCACAACACAACTTCTAGGCTTTATTCCAACATGTCAAGGGTCTCTAGTTCTACCAACCTCTTCTAAAAAAGCTGCACTATGACCTGGGGCATTACTCATCTCTCTTATTTGGGAGATGATATTTTATATAATCAGCTATTTGTGTTACGCACCTGCAGAAAATCTATTCTGCTTTGCACCCTGGAATTTAATATTGTTGAGTCACCTGTTTTTTTTTTAGGATTTTAGACATATTTTGCAGTAGCTTTTTTTAAAAACCCAACAGTAAAAAAACCCCAACCTCCCCAACCCAAACATTTGGCAGTGCCATGAGCTTATGCATTTTCAGATCATGGTTTGCCTGGCTGCTCTAGTGAAATAATTATAAAAGAGTTAAGTTACTGATTATACTTTTAGTGGCTTAGACGTCATAAAATACCAGCAGAGAAATAAACTCACACTTTCTGAATAGAAAGTATGGGATGATGTTTTCACTCTATCCAAAAGGACAGATCTCTCAGAAGGAGGATACACTTCATATATATTTTAAAGTTTATTTTCTCATCCTATTAAAAGAAATGGAAAGCTACTTCTGGTGGGTTTAATTAATTAGTTTTTAATTCAAATTCACCTCCCTCCCTCAAGAAATTCCCCCTCAATTTGCCAGCAGAGCATTGCAGAAATCTCTTTTAGATCTTGGTAGCTGCTGTAAAGTTGTCTGGGAACAAAATCTACTTTTCAACAGATTAATCTAAATGTACATATCCAAGTAGGGAAAAAGTGGCAGTAGCTTCAAAACTTTCATTTAAAGTAGTTTCTTGAAGGAAGAGGAGGACTTTAGGTATTACATCATGGTTTATCAGAAATACTCATTTTTTAAACACAAGAAAACTTCTTTTTCCTGCTTTACATTAATAATCTGATTTTTAACCAGATATTATCTGTTAAAATGAAATCACAGGGACTTAGAAATATCTTTTCTGACAGAAAGAAACAAGACTAAGCATATTAGAGCTGACGGGAATCGTGCAGTTTAGAGATTTTGTTGTTACAGATCATAATATTCTCATAATACAAGAGAGATTACAGAAATATGGCATAGACTTGTTTTGTCTGACATTGTAAAGAAAGAAAGACTTAAAGGATTAGTCTTGGTAACTTAGCTGTTCCTTTGCAACGTATTGCAATATAATAGGAAATAATGCAGCGCAGATCCTGAACATGAAATAAAGCCTCTGGTCAGAATCTCGTTAATGCCAGAAATGATTTAAACCCAGCCAACAGCCCCAGTTTTCTGTCCCAGAAATGACAACACAAGATGTGATGCCTCTTACTCTAATGCTGCATAAGAGCATATCAGGCATGTGATTAAGATACGATTCAACACGACTAATTCCTCAAGATTCACTTCTCTTCATTGTTAGAAACCCAAGGACAGCACAAGAAAGTTGGGTTAGGTTTTAGATGGAAGCTGCTGCTTTGACAAGGAATGAGACGACTTCCTTTTCCAATGTCGAGAGGGATGGGCTAGGGAGGCAAAGTTAAATGTTTTTTCACTCAAGTAAGCTAAGCACCTAATTTACACATTCATTGGACACAAAGCATCACTCACTGTGCTAACAAATCACCATAATGAGGCATTTGCACACCCACACACATTTATACTCATGCTGTTGCTCAGCTTGCACCTGCAGTGGTGGTGAATAGATGTGTAATTGCATCTTGAGTTGTTGAAAGCAGGGCCACAGGCAAGGTCTGTATAGCTGGAGTGAGCGGCTGCCTTTTTGCTTCACTTTGCTGTGGTCGGCAGCTTTTTGGAAGCTGTTTTACCACATCAATCCTGCTTTTCTGTTACAACAGCTCTCAAAAGCTTTTCCAAGGAGCCTTACAGGTGTTGGCTTTGAGTCATGAAAATGTTGGGTGACTGCTCCAAGGGCTCCTGTCTCTTGCAGAGTCAGAGCACTGTGAGTCCCTCAGCTGATAGCAGTGAGGGACTCTGATAAGCTCAGAGCAAGGGCGAGGGCTAGAGAGCCAAAGTTCAGGCATGCTCAAGTCTTGCAGATAAATGGATTTGTGAAGAAGTGGTCAAAAAACTGGTGCTGCAAGATCCTCCTGAGAATAAGAAGTAATACATACTGAAATCGGCAAAGTTTGTCGTGGCAGTGCTGATTTCCTGCCTTACAGCCTCAAGTCAGATCTTACAGTCCCTTGATACCAGAAATCAGCAATCCCATCTTCAGAGGAACCACGAAAATGAAGTCCTTCCACTGCATTAAACATCCAAGCCATGTTCCAAACTTTAGATTCATGACTGCTGCTGTGAAATTTTTAATTACACCTTCTAAAGCCCAATTTTTTTGTTCCCTCATTTCTCATAGAGCATCCACCTGTGCACAAAACAAAACCATTGCTAACTCAGATGTTTTGTAATCTCCAGAAAAAGCAGAGAGACTCCTTTGCAGGCATTTTACCATTGCAGCAGCCTGACTGACCCAGTGCTCTCATCTTGTCATTTGGGTGGCTTTCAGAAGGTATGACTTCAAAGCTTCTGTTAAAAATAGTATGTCTGGAGTGGTTTTAAGTAGCTGTTTTATTTCGTCCTTTTTCTGCCCAAAATACACTCTGCCTTCTGAGATGTGAAGAAGGCTTTATCTATTCCACTGCCACCTGAGTCTGCTTGAGGTGACAGCCTGGTTATTTAGGATGTTTGTGGTGACAGATGGGTTATTTACAGCAATTGTATCCCAAAGATGTACAAAGTATCATTTTCATACATTGTAGGCAGCTTTGGGATCCCAAGTATTGCATGCAAATCAGCAAATTCCAAGCGGCTCCAACCTCAGATTCCAATAACACTGGTGTTTGAATAGTAAGTATACATTTTTTAGAGTTTTGTCTGAAATGTAACAGTTCTAATGCATTTTTACTGAGCATTTCACATCTGTGTTTGATACCATCAGTTTGTTGGACTGAGGATAATGGGAACTCACAGTTGCACATCTAAACCAGTGCATCATTGTAAAACTATTTGCACAGTTTAAATGCCTGGACACTAAACTGTGATTCCCTTTCACGTCCTGTGCTATCATATAATCCATATCCATTGAAAATTGATTTGACATGCATAATCACTGTTTAATTGTAGTATCTCCTAAGGAGGCTGTTTTATAGAAGTGAAAATAAAAGCATAGGACAAGTATATGGTTTTCTCTTAATAAGCAAGTTATTCTGATTACCCTGCCCTAATAGCATAATTGCATTCTGGGTGTTCTGTGCTCAGCAATAACTCTGGTAATTACAGTCTATGTGTGGTCCAGGTCCTGGCAGGGGGCAAGGGGGTGGGGTTTGGGGATTTGCTGTTGTTGATGTTGTTGCTCAAATTTGAATTTTAAAAATATGTGCCCAGATTTTTCTGCACTGCAGCTATGGTCAGGCTCTAGGATAACCTCCAGGATAAGACAGAGCAGCTATCAGGTTTTAATTTTTCATTTTTCACCATTGTTGCTGAAAAAAAACCCCAATTGTAGCCTTCATTGGTAGAGGAAAGTGAGAAAAGGAGAGGTAAGGAGGGGATGGCAGCTATCACCTGTTTACCTTTGTATTTTGTGTGTTTTCCTATCAACATATTGTGTGAAAAGCACAACCCAAGGGTATCTGGATTTATGACATTTTCTTTCTTCATGGCTCATGCCACTATAAATCCATCAGGCCTGCAGTCACATCCTCACAGTAGCCTGGAGTGATCTTAGGAGAAGCCAACCTCGAGCACCAATTCTGCTCCTAATATCCATATAGAAGAGGTTGCTGAAATTTCAGCTATATTTAGGACTGAATTTCAGCTGATGAAATACCACTATAACAGCTCTTTCTCCCAGAAAATGTAGAGCCTTAAATTAAGTCATTTGGTCATCATAAGAGATGAGGACAAAGCTTTTAAATCCAAGAGGATTTAAGTGTGGAACAGTCTTGTAGGAGTGCTTGGACAAATCTACTCTGATAGTCCTTAAGAAGTACTACATAACCATCCTCATTTTCCAATTTTTCCCACCAAAAATTACATTTACAGTTGTAATATTCTAGTCCTCATCTCTTTGAATAAGATTCCAGAAAACCCAACCCTGCCCAAAGTTTGGTCCCCCAAAAAAGGGAAAAGCCAGGCAATTACATATGTCTGTACCTAGGTTATTGCTAATGGGTTTAAGCAGAAAGTGTTCAAATACTCAGATCACAGACAGCATAAAAAAAGTGTTTGACAGCCCTAGGAGAACAGCCAAGGTTTGACAGGGCACAAATAACTCGTCCTGATGATGTGGCTAAGTCCTGATGGGAAGAGCAATTTCATTGCTGTTGCATGGGGAATTCTTGTTCCGTAAACAACAACCTCAGTTCTCCTGGGAATACTGCAGTCACTTCAGGAAATAATACAGCTTGCCATTTGTTAGTTCATGATATGCACTTTGTTTACTACACAAGAAGAGATTTAATGAAATGGCTTGGGGTTTGAAACAGGATTTTTCAGCTATTCATAATTTTGTAGCTGATTTAACCATTCACCTGGAATTGTGATGCAGAGCAAGTAATTGCACATGCTAATGGCAATTACAATAACTAACAGGCATAATGAAGTGTTTTGCATATGTACTTGTGGGATTTTTGTGCATGCAGATCATTTGTATATTTTGTACAACTTTTTTCATTGTATGTAAAAGGACTCTTTTATATGTGGTTGCCATGCCTATTTTATTCAGGATATTAAATGAAGAATTCGAAGAATTCAAGCACACAGCTACCACTGATATGTGTGTTATAATTGACTGACTGCTTAATCAGATTGCATGAACAGTGCTTCTTTTTTTAATCAAAGGCTGAGTCTTACATGTTTGTCTAGTTCTCTGGTAGATCAAGGACTGTCTTATTTACTAGAAATACAAAAATTTTTACTGGACATGGAGAAAATCCCTCTGGGGATTTTCTTCAGAATCTACCACTGGAAGAACTTCACTAGAGTTGATAACACAGAAGCCAGAATTTGCCAGACTGCTCTTCTTCCTTTGGTTTTTTTTTCATTACTTCAATGTTCCTTTTTAATTTAAGACTGAGTAAGTTGTGCTACAAGAAGTCATTAAACTTATCCACTTTTACTTAGTCCTGGTTTCTCCACATCCAGTTCCTTTCCAGGTGAGCCAAGAAGACTCCTCCAAGAGCAAAGTGCTGCTGTGACTCTTTGTTTGGTAGAGTAAGGGTTTTTCTTTGTATATCTTTGCTTTTTAAAAATTCTGATGAGGTTAGCTTTGAGCTATCTGCAAAACCCGTTTCATCATGAAATGGAAAAAAAGAATCCCCTAAATTCAGGGAACCAGCTTGCACAGGAGGACAGCCCAGAAATCTGTAGCTCTATCAGTGGAATGGTTTGGCAGTTCTGTAATGCAGCGTAGACTTCTTCCAGGGAGCAGAATGACTCAGTGCAGAGGAGACAGAGCTAATGATGGCTGAAGAGTCCTAATGATGCGTGTTGTGTACAAACAAAGTACAAATCCATTATATTCTGTTTTCATTTTATTAATTGGTCATTCATTACCCAGTGCACTGTCAATTAAGTGGCTCTAAAGAAATTCATGGTATCCTCCTGTTCTTTTTATCCATAATAAATATGTCAGTCTCTGATTAAATGCCTGAGTGGGTAGAACATGTTTAGAGGATATGACATCGTCTACCTCTTCACAGTATGACCCAAGGCTCTGATGACACAATTAAGGCATGCTCCAGCGGACAGACCAGTTCCCCACAGTGAGCCTCCTCAGTGGGCTCGTCCAAAGTCATAAGGGTTATGATTCAACCTAAAATCAGTCTCCAGGAGTGTCTCAATATACCCCCTGCAGGAGAGTCTCAGTGTGCATATGGCTCAGAACTCACCGAGTCAGCCTGTGCTGGGCTGAAGCTCGAAGTGAAACCCAGGAACAGCCACCCATGCTCAATAAAACCACCAATTCTTATTTCAGAGCATTTGGAAACAGATAATATTTAAATTCTGACAAGCAAGGTACCAAATAGTTATGTTAGTCTGGGAACACAGTCAAATGGTTCAATCTATTCTAATTTGGCTAATTTCTCCTAAAAATTATAGTGGTCTCTCCCATTTAACAAAATTAGGCAGCATCTGTGCAAAGCAAGGTTTGAATAGCCAAGCATATGTTTTGCACACATGCAAATAAACTTAATTAAGAGTTGCACTCAGTCACAGAGTGAGCTGACATAAGGTATTGGACTAGGACTGAGCAGTGCCACTTGTGTTTGGCAGCTGAACACAGACCATACACATTTCAAACACTGCAGAAATAATCTAGCAGGTACGAGCTGGTGATGGTGACAGGAAAACTGACACAGTCAAGGCAATATGCAGATAGAAAGTATGGAGGTGCAGATACATTACTCATCAGGAACTATTTGCTCAGCTGTAATGGATGTCATTGCATCTGACTAAATCAGTAAGGGCTGTGAAAACAAATTTGGGTCATGCTACCACTTAATTAGTAACTACTAATCTTGTTAAGCTTATTGTCTTCTCAACCAGTCAAAAACCCTCAGACTTTTGCCTCCAGTTCTCCAGATGACCTGTAATAACTTTCAGATTGTGTTTTATTTAACTGATCCTGACTTGAAACATGAACAAGTTCTGTCCTTCTCAAAAAAATACAGAAATAGTTAAAAATGTGAATTGGAGAGAAAGTCCTTGCTTCTTTTTATAGTCACAGTTTGAATTTCATGCATGGCAGTAGCTCTAAGGCACTGAAGCTATTAGATAATTTTTAGTTCTACCTATTATGTGAGCTGTTTTAGAAGAGAGAAAAAACCTACTCAAATATATTTAAAGATAAAAGCAAAACATGAAACACATCATTTTGAATGTATGCGGGCGTCTGCATCAATGGAATTCACGAGCCAAGTGCTTTCTGAAACAATCACACAGAGCCTGAATTCACAGCCCAAACCATTACATAAACACTGCCAGCTTCAGTGGATGTGGCTGTTTAATCTCCAGTGTAGCACTGGGAGATGGCAGCCGCACATCCCGGCCATGGCGCTTCCTTTTGTCACTAATTCACACCAGTCCGACAAGGGTGGCTTTGTACCCAAACTGGGGGACAGCTGTGGGGGGAAGACACTCAGTCCATGCAGTGTGACTGGTACCAAACATACTCAACCTGCTGAGATCTCTGGCGGGTTGGATTTCCAGCTGGTGGAAGATGATTCTCCATTGGGATCAGGAGAGTTAACTCAAGCTGGGGAACTGGTGTGTTCTCTCTCCTTATCTTTCACTTTCTCCCACATTATCTTTAAAATGTTTTAACTGCTTCTACTGGGCAGAGGAGAAGAAGAGAAGCAAGGTAGGTTTTTGTCAGAGTAATCACCTTGTTCTCTCCATTTTAATCAAGAGTAGGCTTAGGTATCCTCACATTTGGGAAAGCAATTTTGAATTGCTGTTGAAGAACCAGCCTGGAAAAGTCATCCAGATATGTATAATGGAACATAGGCTAAATGGGGTGCATAGAGATCCCTAGGGTATTGCATGAGCAGAAGGCCATTAATTCTTAGACCACGGTCATGAGTATTGGATCCTCACCTGAGCTTGCAAGCACTGCCATGTGCTGCCCTTTCTGTGCAGCTCTGGGGGAATTGGACATCCTCCTGCAAGTAATGCTTGCTAGAACAAGCTCCTGGGCAGTGGGAAATACCCATGCAATGGCAGAGTTGTGTAGCTGCTTGTTTTTCCATATACCAGAGGCAAATGTTTGCCTAATGAAGAGATACAGAGCTACCTGGGGTTTTGTCTGTGTTTGAACCAGTTGTGCACCTTTTTGCATTCTATTTGTGCTTGCTTTTCTTTCAAAGGGGTTTGGGGGTGCTTAGTGCTTTGGAGTGCTTTGAACACAGTGAATAAGAGGAATGTGGAATTCAGACTTCGGAAAGACCTGTGAAAAACAACAGGAGATGTAGAAATAACCACTGAGTGTTAACATTTTACTACAAGGACGGCTTGTAATCCAGTATGGTATTTAATTTTTTCTTATGCTTTCATAACCAGGGGGTTTATGGGTTGTACATATTTTATATACACTGAGAAGTATTTTTAGCCAAAGGTATTTTTTGATCCCAGGTGCTCCCACAGGATTGGGATTGGCCTTTTCCTCTGGTCTGGTTCAACCTCTAGGCTGACTCAGCACAGCAATGATGTCTTCCTGAGATACATCCTTTACCTAAGTGACACATTTGTGAAACAAGAAATGGAAATGTACAGGGACTCCAGTGAAGATCAAAAGAATCCATATCTTAAATTTCATCTTTTGTTACTACTAAGCAAGAATAGAAAAATATTTTTTCCCGTCCTCTGCATGAGATGATTTTTTAGACACAAAGACCTTCATTCTGTAGTAGAACAATGCTAAAACAGGTTTCTTGTTAAAAACTGCTGTTCACTCTCTTTCTCTAATACAAGAACATCTGTGTTTTCCTGAACAGAAGTTACGTGGTGCTAAAGTAATAACTGAAAAGATCTTTCCGTTTCCATTGAAGGAAACAGTTGAACTTCCATCTGCATCAAAGGATCTCTTTCTGTACTCCTGGCCATTTTAATGGTTTTCTCTAGTAAATCTGAAGGCTAGAAGAGCAGTTGTCATGGGAACTGGCAACAGATGACTCAAGAAAACAAAATTAAATGTTGGCTTGATGTCAACAGCTAATCTAGTGCCCTGCCAACTGCAATCACAGCTAACATGAGCCTTGCCCAGCAAGCTGTGATTTGAAAGGAGTTGCAGCCAAAGATAGAGTTTCTCACCCCATGAACGGGAGAACATTTTAAAAACTGAAACTAATGAGGGGACCCAGCAACTTTGGAAACAGTGAAACTTAGAAACATTGTTTATAAGTGCTGAGTTAGAGCCTTAACAGCTATAATTCAGAGTTTCTTCTTTGACATCAAAATTGTGATGTCAAATTAATTACCATTTCAAGATCTGTCTTAGCATTTTCAGAATCCATATGATTGATTTGTGCTGGGACAGAGTCCAAAAATTGTTTCAAATTGTGGTTTTAGTGCATCTGTTATCTAGAAAATCCAATTCCTATGCTATAATCTATTTTGCAAAGGAACATCTTTAAGTATATCTTTTTTAGACATGGAATTTAAAGACTTTTTTCTAAGAAATCACATCTAGCTTCTTTTGCTCATCATCAGTGAATTTTAAGGCCTAAAGGGCTGCATTAAGGACTGTAATTCAGAGAATATATAAAAAATTGTCTTTTATATCCAGTGATGGAAAATACAATCTTGGTTAAGAACAATCTGCTAATACTTGGCTCCTCCTAGTGACTGTTAAATTAGCCCATATGGACTGTAACAGAAAATAGAACAGTCTTGAAATGAAATATGAGTGTGTTTAGAGCTTGTTTACATAAACACAGCCTATGAAAATCCATGCAGGTTCACTTATGAAAGTACAGTGCATTAATTAACTATTAAAATCTGTGTGGACACTCATGTTGAGAATTAAAGTGAGCTCAATTTAATTTAGCTTTATTCTGTTCCAAAGTAAATGAACCTAAATTGAATTAAGATTACTTTAATTCTAGGAGAGAGTATTCATGCAAATTTACTGTGGTTTAATTAAGCTACTTCCAAGCACACGCACTTAGGTAAATTGGATTCGATTTTGTAAGCATTTCCATGTAAAAAAGCCCATAGGATTCATGTAAAGGACAACTTTTGGGCTGAAATGTCTTTGTGTGCAGTAATGTATCAGTCTGGCCACTTAAGTAAACATGCAGTGATTGACTTTTCTCTTTGTTCTGGGATTTCCCATGTGCACTGCTGCCATGTTCTCTCTAGTGCTGCTGCGCATTCCAGGTTACTTCACGGGGAAGATTTTCTAACCTTACTGCAGTTTGGGTTTTTTGAACTGTGTACCAAAAGTGTCTACACCCACAACACTTGGAAGTTGTGGAAATTTTAGACTCCCAGGCCAGCTTTGTTGTCAGTAGTAAATTACCAAAGAACTTGTTCAGAACCTATGACAATCCCTTCTCTAGATATTAAAGCTCTCATTAGCTTGATACATAATAAATCCAGTAGGACCTAATTTGCCTTTTCACATGTATAAAATATATTAAGACGCCTTCTGAATGAGCATCTCACATGCATCTAGATCAGTTTAAGTCAGGAATAGATTAATCTCAATCTACCCAATGCATCCATGTTTCAAGTCCACTCTCAAAAGGAATAAAAGTCAGCTGAACCTACACAGAACCAATCTCTAGTTGCATCCATCCATCCATCCATCCATCCACTGAAGGGACTGAAAATGTGTGTCAGTCTCCATACATGGGGCACACATTTCTCTTTTTTGGGGGATGTAGCTGAGGAGCAGACAAGAAGTGGAGGGAGCAGTAGGTTTTTCAGCTGGCACTGCCCTGCCCTGGTTGGTGAGCGTGTCCAGGACATTGCTCACACGCTGTCGAATGCTTTGGAAAAGGCTCATTTGTAGCTGGCCTACCATGAAGCCAAGAGGGAGCTGTGCTACAATATTATGTCTTTGGAGATCGTGCAATTTATGATCTTTGTTCAAGCCTGTGCCTAAAGGCACGATTTAGCCCATATATTGTACATAAGGGGTTCAAAGAAAAGTACATGCAAGTGCAGTGCTCAATTCACCTGGCTTTTCTTCCACTGCAGCTGCATTGTGCATTACCGAGTGTAAATAGTGTTACAAACTTACCTCACATCTATTTGCATTATATTCCACATAGAATGGCCTATAAAGAATGCCGTTAATGAATAAAATACAAGATTTAGATTTAAAAAAAAAATCTTCTCTATTGCTGTTCAACAAGTGTTGAGATTTCTCTGTGTTTTTGATGGGAGTCTTGACTTTTTCGTGAGTCAAGGTCCTTTTTTGTGGGCTGTGCATAGTCCTGAGCTGACCTTGGTGCTGAACACCGGCGTGGTCCTCCCTGCTCCACATTACCACATCCCTGGAACTCCCAGTGTGAGAGAGAGCTGCAAGTTTATGAGGATAAATAACATGTTGGGATATCTTACTCTTATTAGATGATTAATGTAGAGCCAGTTTCAAATTCTTACAGCAGTTTTTTATGGAGAGTGCTGAAGAGAGGCCCAAAACAGCAGTCCATGAAAGCATTACTAAACAGGAAAATCAACAATTCTTGATGTGTTGGCTTGGATCTATGGATATGGAAGTTTTATTAATGAAATGAAAATTTATGAATTTAATGAGAATTTTATCCATTTTTAATCTTCAGAGGAATGGAAATACAGTTTTAAGGCTATGGCCTGTGCCACCAACCCTGTCCTCATATTCCGTTGTTTCCTGATTTATCCCATATAGGAAGGACAAAAACCCGTATCAGAACTGACTAGAGACAAAATATGTACTTTTACACAGTGCAGAAATTGCCTTCTCACTGATTATTCTCTGGAAAGACCATCACAACTTCAAGTGAAAAGGCAGGAGAGATTGTGAAGAATGCTCATAGAATGTGGGAAGCGATAAGAGAAAATCCTACAGGAATTACAGTTGAGTGCTACTTTTTGACACCACTCTTTTCACTTTATTTTATGTTGGCTGGTGAAAAAGTGGTCATCCCTGTTTCAAATGATATGCTCTGTGGTGACAAATGTTAGAAGCTACAAAGATCTTTTTTAACAAGTGAGAAGAGAAATACATGTTGTTTGTGATGTTAGGTAATGTTTTTAAAGCTTCCCTTAAAAATTTATTTAGAGCTCAAACTAGGAATTTCAATTGCAAATAGAGAAATTCATCCCAAGGAGTGGTGTTGGTTATCAACAACTGATTCACTTATGAATTTTTTGTACAAAATGAACCTGATTTACTGTTTCTTGCTTTACCAAAGTTGATCTTGCAGTCTAGAAGAGTGGATAATTTATAGGCTTCTGAACTTTTCCAGCTTTGGCCAAGTGGAATTTTCTGTTGTGCTTCGGTGTTTCTGCCTGAAGGTCAAAAACATATATTTGGGACATCTGTAGAAATATTGGTAAATAATTGATGGATGAGGACGTGTATTTTATTTGTAGGGGTTACATAAACAGATCACAGGATCACAGAGTGATTCAGGCTGGCAGGGATCACAGAAGATCATCCAGTCCAACACAAAGGTTCTTTGCAAGGAAGAGTTTCTAGTTTCTCAGAGGATGCTGTGGTTGGAAAATAAACTGAATTGTGAAGCTATATTTTGTTACTGCACAAACAAGGGTACAGCATGATTATATTTCTTTGTTCTGTCAAATAGCTTAAGAAGAGCTCTTACTTCTGTGAAATCAGTGTCAGTGAAATAAAAACCCCAGTGTTGGGTCTTTCACTGCTTTTGGAGTTGTACTTATGTATAATCAGTTTAGGGCCAAATTCTGCATCCCCCACTCATGGAGCAGTGCTTTGCTGTGTGGATAATCACAGCAGTGGTCAACAGGAATATGTCTGATTTAGTGACCTGAGCAATACTCGCAGGATCTGCCATTTGCATTAACTGCACCCTGATCCTCACTCTGGAAATAGCTGTACATGCTGTCACAGGGGCTCACAAACTGCATCAATGACATCTTCACCAAGTGATAATATTGCCCATCCACTGTATTCATTTACAGGATTATAAATGTGTATTGATAGAAAGCCCTCGAATCCTGACCCTGGTGCAGTTGGAATGATGCATTTAATCACTCATCACCTGCACTGATAAATCCAGGCTTAATGATTTTAATAATAGCTCAGCATTGCACTGAGTGGCTTCTGTTTGGAAAACTCTGTGTTGGAATAATCACTTCAGACCTGTGCAGAGCAGTTCTGGCACTACAGACTCCCCATTGGCTACCTTATGGCTCCAGACTCTTGCCCAGGGAAGCAGCTTTTTATCCTTGGCATCCCAACATTAGGTAACCTTTTCCCTCTTGCCCTCACAGGAGCTCTACAAACTCACTAACAAAAGATAGAAATACCAAGAGAAAACATATTTAAATTCTCAGCCTTTCACCATTTCACTGTTTCCCCCTTACAGTAATTTCTGGGCTTGGACAGGGTTTTGTACAACTCAGTTGCATAACAACCTTTCAGTGAACCATTAAATTGCTTACACATACAACAGATTTCTGTGACAGATGATAAAAATAAAAATTGAAAAAAGGCCTTATTGAGAAAATTAAAGCAACTTATTGTCACATTTTAAACCCCCAAATATAGTAATTAAGACGGATCAAGACACCCAGGGATAGTAGTGTATGAATTTTCTAGCTTTTGAGTATAATTCTTAGGACATTTTAAAGATACTTCCAGGAATATATTGGAATCTCTGGTCTCTCTTTTTCTACTAAATATAACATTAATTCCAAATCAGCAAAGGTTACAAATGTTAATTACTGCAGTAGTAACAAAGTACTCCAAGCATGTTAAGTGTATTCAAATGAAAAAGACTTTAAAATAAGAGAGGTTTCTTTGGGTTCATGACAACAAGAGAACAAATGCCTCATTCTACAGTATTTCTAAATCTAATCTTAAAGTTTTTGCTTTAAAGGGTAGCTGTTTCCAATTTTTATGAGTATGCCTCTGCTGTAAGTATTCATGAAACCTGATAGAAAAGTCTCAAAACTGAGTCCAAACACAATTTATGAGTATTTAAGAAATACTGAATGTTGTAGTCCTAATTTCACCTAATTTAAAACCTGTTAAGAAGGATTCCTCAAATATCAATTTTTCTTCACTGTGTCTCAAAGAGTCTTCTGATTCTATTTGAAGAGTTCTAAAATTAGCACTCAGCATTCTGATACACAGACAGATTTTCTCATTATCATTTTTTTCTTTGAGAAGAAGAATCAAAAGCCAAACACCTTGGATTTTCAAGAGGTGACCTACCCACTTTGCACCCAATGACCCCTTCCTCAATGAAGAAACGAGATTTTCAATATCCACATACGCTTTGTGTGCCAAGTTTGTGCTCTGTCACTGCCCAAGCCATTACCTGGTAACTTTGACAATTTAATCTCTTTTTACTGGAAGACTTTTTAAGAAGTTGTGCAACAAAGCATTAGAAGATGGAATGTTGCCCAGCTTCAGTGAAGGGAGTCACAATTTATTACCAGCAAAGTCTTATATTTTAGCTATAATCCAAAGATCTGTGAATCTCATAAATAAATGAATGTCTTCTAACACAGAAATACACTGGCAGCTGAAATGTAAACTATTATACCCAAAACTATTGCCACATACACAGAATTTAGCAGGAGACCTTTAGGATGCTTTACGAAGTTCACATACTTGAAGCATGTTTGCTAAGGAAAGCTTCACTAAAACGTGGTTTCCACCAAGAAATGGAGAACTCCATTCCATGGAGAATACAAAGTGTATGAATGGAGCTCAGATTCTAAAAGAGGTACTGTAGAAAGGGCTGTATTCACTGTAGAGATTATTCATTCCTGCAGTGTAAGTGGCCAGAGGTGCTTCATATATGGAAGTGTAAAAATGAGAGTTCTGAGTCTCATGCAAAAAGGGAAGATTAAATCTGAGTCTGGTAAGGAGGAAAAGTTTTATTTATGGCATTGAAAAATCTGAAGTTAAGCTGTTCTAAGCTTTTGGGGAATTTTGCCCACCAGCAAGAGTACAAAGCAGCAGCTTCCTCAATATGTTTAGTCCCTTGTTAGTCCTGTATCCAAAGTTTCCTCTTACCTTGGTTGCTGCAGCCTCAGGAGCCTCCAGCATTGCCTGAGTGGCCATGACACAGCTCCTGCATTGGGTAACAGCCACTTCTCTGCGCCTGAAGAGCGATGATTCATAGAAACTTCGGCACCAGGAAAGATTTGTTTATTTTTCACTTGCAATTAAGAAGCTTTTGCCAGATTTTCAAACTTGCGTGCCTAAATTTCAAGTATTTAGAAGCTTAGCAAACGTGGGTTTAAAACTCAAAGAAGCCTGTTTGGAATAAGGCATCTCCCTGGCAGATGAATCCTGTTAACCTTGCAAAGACTAAGTGCGTAAGTTTAAGCACATGTTTGGGAACTTTGCTCTAAGAATCTTTAATTTTTAATAGAGATTTTGCTTAATATTTTTATTTGCACTTGAAGTTAGGCCTTTGGTTGTCATAGCTTTTTCCAGAACTTCAGTAAGTAGAAGGGCTGGTACCTGTGCACAGAATGGTGAGAGATAGACATTGTATTTTTTTTTTTTCAATTAACTGATCAATACAACCAAGAAATCAGGCTTTTAGGTACAAGGATGTTTGTCCTTTGCTTTGTTTGACTTCCACATTTCCCTATGCAAAATTTTTGACCTGGGTTATGCCACTGACATTAATTAAAAGACTCCCTGTGATAATAAGTTGTTGAAGCAGTACTTCATTAAACTTGTTCCCTAAAGTATCCCTTAGGGAATAAACAATGGGCTGTCCACTGAAAGCCTTTGTTTTACATATGTTCATTGAATTAAGCCAAATCAGTTTTATATTATCCACATGATTAGTGCACTTTTTTTCAGAAGAAGCAATTTACCTGAGCTGCGGTGGATCCTTTAGTCACTGACTAAACTATTCTGGAAAATAAACGTGGGTGGTTGTAGATGATGCATAAGAAGACTCAGTAAGAGAAAAACTGTTAATATCTATTTCCTGGGGCAAAAAAAGACTGCAATTTACTTTAAATTTATAAGATTTTATTGAAAATGTGTTTAGATTTTCTTCCTGGGTTTTGGCAGTTCCCTAGTAGGAGGTATGCTCAGGGCTCCAAGGTGGAATTTTTGCCAGAACACTCTTTCAGGAATTACATGATCTAGTATCTACAGAAACAGACAGTGCTCAGTTCACTTGGAAAAGATTGTCCTTTAGAACTGAAAAATTGTAACTTTGGAACGTGGGTTTAATTTCCAGCATTTCAGTGTACAACAGATACAATACAATAGTGCTCGTTAGTATTTTTGAGCACTCGGTGAAGAGCTGAAGCATCCATGGAATGAAATTTCAACAAAGAACTGTGAACAGTGATTAACATGTACAAGAATTCCTGTACCGGTGCTTTTTGGCCAGTTCTGTACAGACACCTTGCAAGCAAAGACCTTCTAAACCACTTTGTTTTTCACTTGGATCTCATTTTCTGCATCATTGGCACAGAATACTTGCACAGAACAGTCATTGTGGTTTTAAGTCTGCTTTTGCCTTCGTGCAGGAAAGCCAGTGTTTTTAAATTTAGATGGTAATAATATGTTCCCACTGACAAAATAATGTAGAAAACCATTCTGAAATATGGCTCTCTGGAAGCTGAGAGCAATGCAGCTGTTCACTGAGTCCTCTCCTGTTTCTTTTAAATCCAGAGCATCTGCCTTCCAAAACACTTCAGCATTAAGTCTCCCTAATGAAGGCATTTAGGATTGCAGGAAGGAAAGACTGTTTTCTTGCATTTTGGGAGCTATGGCTAAGACTTGGTGTGGGATAATATAAAATGTAAATATTGTAGAAAAAAACAGTAAGGGAAGAGGCCAGAACAGGCTTTCACTGCTGTAATTTGGGCTGGAATCTTTTCAAGCAGGGCTGGAGCAGTTTGCTGACAGTGCTACGAGACAAAATTGTCTTGGGAGAAAGGAATCTCAGGTTTGATGTGGTAGCTGATCGAAAGTTACACTGGGGTTAGAGGCATTTTAATGGCCAAAACATCTCCAGTGTGTTTGTTTCTGGTGTTACACCAAGTCTAGAGCTTTGCTCCAGCATTTCCAATGAAAGGTACTGGTTAAACAGCAATTTCCAGCTTCTTCTGATGGAGAGAAAAAGAGAAACTTTTGCAGCAAAGAGAAGTTGATTTTCAGATTTTCATCTGGTTCTGCATTCAGAGAGCTGAGCCCGATTCTGAGCATTCCGTGGGCTTTCACCGTTGCGCACAGTGCGCTGTTAATGATCCCGGCGCCCGTCAGTGCAGACATGATTTCCGTGGTTAAAATAGGAAATGCATTCATCTGTTTTACATAATACACACAGAACTGAAGAGAGCCCAAAGGGTCCATCCTTGTGTTCCTGTGCAGCTCGAAAAGAGAAAGTGAAGGAGTTTCAAGGGAGAGCAGTAACAGAGGGTGAAAGGAAATAACCTTTTTCTGCCTCGGAATGAGCTGCTGCCTTCTGTGTGCTCCGAGCAACAGCAGCACTCGGAGGTGAGTAGCAAGGGATAAAAGAAATGAACAGAAAGATGGATAAATACTTCCTTCCTGCTACAGATGCCTTATTTCCTTAAACTGATCTATTTACTGGGAGTTTTAGCTGAGGCGAGTGGACATTAAAGCTTCAGATATTTTAAAAATATTTCTGAGATTCTATATTGGGGGAATGCTGCGAGCTTTTAACCTGAAGGAATTAGGACTCCTAGGATGTTTTGCTTGTGATAAAATATCTAAGAATGTGTTATCTCTGTGATCATTAGGAACAGAGGAAAAAAATTCCATTGGCTCTCTTTTCCCTAAGCGAGTAGGATTGTTCTTTCATACTTTGGGCTCTGAAATCATCCATTTCATAACCAGGAACGTGTTCTTCCCAAACTGGGAACCAGGGATGGTGCTGGCAGATCAACTGCATAACTGTTACACGTGCTTATTTCAGGATCAATAGATAAACTTTTCCAATAGGGAGAGGGATTTTTGTCTGCAGTTACGTTGCAGAGAAGCTGGAGGGAATGGGGGCAGGAAACAAGGAATTTTTCTCACTGCAAGTGCCATAATACTTTTGAGTTTAGGCGTGTGCTGGATAGTTTGTTTCTTTCCTCTTGGCACTGATGAGAAAAAGTTTTGCTAAAAAAATCCAACAGTGCAAGAAAATTTCTGTCTATGGAACCTCTAAATCTGGTCAGGTAATCTAAGAGTTGTCCTGCAAGCCTCTGACTGCATTTTGCTGTAGTTTGAAGGTGCAGAATGTTTTTATGCTACCTAGTACTTTAGATATCAATGTATATTCATTTTCAAGCTACAGTTGGAAAAAGCAGAAAAGAAATGGATTATTTTACAGAATGTGGACTTTTTCAGTAATGTATATGAACCAACATACAGGAGCATTCAGGAGATTCTTTTTTTTTCCCCTACAAATTTGGATCTGCATTATGATTAAAATAAAGTGCCTGGTGAAATTAAACTCACATACTTAAAAAGAAGCCATCAGCTCCCTTCCTCTCTCACTCTTCCTACACATTATTCATCTGCTATGTGAAAAGCTGTTCTGTGGCTTCCACACAAAAGCAAAGTGAAAAGAAAGCCAAAGATGTTTTATTTAAATAACGATTGATTTCAGGATCCTTCTAAAGCACAAAACAAAATGTTCTCCAGATACTGTGAAAATATATATGTAATTTCAGATAATCACATGTTATATACCAGAAAGCCGCTATGTTAAAAGCACATTATTGAGATTTTAAAGGCATGCACTAAAAACTTAGGAAGTGCCAGAATTATGGTTGCCTCTGCAATCTTCACTTTGTTCCTTGGTGCATATGCATTGTGATGCAGCCTTAAAGTGCACATCACACACATTTTTCTCCAGTAATCTGTGAGGGCAGAAGTTATTAATATATTCAGAAACTTTTATGTAGTGCCTGTCACTACAGTACCTGCTGCACAAAAGCTCTGAGTAGTGTGGGGCTGGATTGTCCACCTTACAGGCTTGAGGGGTGTGCAGAGCATCAGGGATTTTAAAATGCTCGTTTTGACTGCCTTGAGACGTGTACACTGTGATTTTCCAGACCCATTAGATAAGGCAGCACTTCACATGCTTAGAGAATAATGTCTTACTAAATTCTCTTGTGGATTCTCAACTACCTGAAGATTTACACATCAGCTGTACTGTGTTTAAATGATTTACTTTCCCCCCCTGGCAGTCTGGCAGGGTTAGGAGACAGAACCCAGTTCTCCAAGGCCTTCTCCATCTTCCTTTTTCCACAGTTCCCTGACCCATGCACAGCTTTTGCAAGCAAGCCACTATACAGTTTCTCAGGGAATGACAATAGAATATTGCATAAGATTATGTAGCTAACAGCAGGCATGTGAGAGCTCTAGTAAAGACTTCAGAATATCAATTAAACCAGCCCCAGACCTTCTGCCACAGAGTTCAACATCAGTGTTCTGTCTGCAGTTCTTCAGGCAGCAGAGGTCCTGCAGAGAGCTGCAGGGTGACAAACTGAACCAGCAGGTGGGAATGAAGGTGGAACCTTTACCAGCACCCATCAGGTATTTCCCAGTAGAGAAACAATGTCTGAAATCTTGGATTCCATTTGAGGCTCTAGAGGACAGTGTGCTTTGGATTCAACTTTTTTCATTCCCCTTAGATCTCTCCAGCTGAGTTTTGTCTCTCTTAAAATTCTGGCTCCAGATCTTTCTCTCTTTCACGTTTCTAATCCTACGCTTCACCATTCCGAGGCACAATTTTTCTTCTCTTAATTCTAAGTCTGGGACAGCGTTTTAGGACATGCTTTGACAGCAAAGCCAATTAAGAAGTTGTTCTGCCTTCAGCTACTTGTTTCCTTTCCCACTTGTATTCCATCATCCTGCACCCAGCTCCTTGTCCTCAGTTTTGCCCCCTCAATGGTTTCTGAGGCAGTGTTGTGAAGTGTAGCACTGAAATAACCCAAGTTAAGACAACCCTTTAAAAAAGAAGTTATATTATACACATTGAAGGGTTAAGGAGATTTTCAGTGTCTCTCTTCAAAATGAGCCTAGAAAAAAATATTTTAATCTCCATTGAAATGAACAGTATAGTTTTTTTTGCCATTGGATTTTTAGTGTTAGTCAATAGATTGAATCTATAATGTGTAATTTCTAGTAGTGGTAGCCTTCACACCATAATATTCTATAATGGCCATGCTGTAAGCATTAAATGTTAGACAGAAGAGGATGCTGTGAATGCTGTATGGTGATTGATATTATGAGTTGGTAAATGATACTTGATTGATTTATGAATCTCAAATCTTGTCCTCCACTGGAAGTCTGGCACTATTTTGCAATTACAAAGCAACCCTGAGCTAACAGAATGTGATTTATGTCGTTTTTAGTGGGTTGAAAAGGAGTTGATTTATTGTAGACCTCATGGGGTGGCATTATGGTATTTATTTCAGCATGGTCTTAGTAAAAAGTGCCCAGTACAACTTCAGAGTTGTGTGACTGGAGCACTTTTCTTCGCTCTCCTGGTGGTGTTGGAGATGAACAAACCTCAAATGAGAACAAGTAAAGGATTTCCAGTTCTGCATTAGTATTTTCCTGCTCTGTGGTTTTGACCTGACCACTTAACAAGCTCATGTGGTAAAGTGAGAGTGGAGTACAAAGCTGTTTGGAGAAAGAAATCTATTTATTTACCTGGGGAAATAAGAATGTTTTCCTTAATGAATGGCCATCAAATGAAACCTGATCAAGCACACAAAGTATGAAAATCCCAAAGGCCTGTGTGGTGAATGGAATTAGATTCCTGTTTGATTTGTAGCTGTCACTTTACCTTTGCATTGCAGTTTGATTTTTCTGTTTCTAATCTCACAAAGTGATGTCTAGGAGAAGTAACTTTGCATGGTAGGATATTTTCCATCCTTTTTGGCACTTTACAATAAAGACTCTCACTAAAGCAGCTGTAGGGAACCTAACAGTGAAACTTCTTAAAATAAATTAGATGAATGACTGATCTGATTTACACATTTCCTACTGTGACCTGAGAACTTTCTTATTGTTTCCAAGTATTGGAAAAAAAATTTCTATTTAAACATAAAATTTTTTAAAGTTACGGATTTTTTTCGTGGCACAAGAAATTTTGTTAATATTCCTAACATTTATGAAAGTACTTTCATTTGATTTATATTGTTTAACTTATTTTGTACTGGAGAGTCCTGTGACAGATCTTCAGTTGATATAATCAGTAACAGATCAACTGATTTCTTAAGAGCTGGAACAATTTATAGCACTGATAGTGAATCTGCCCTTGAAAAATTATGTTTGAAAGTGCTTAGTTCTCTGTGGTAGGAAGAAGTTCAGTGGTTAGGAAACTGGACTAAGGAAAGGATCAGTTCTTTATTCAGTTCTTCAAAACTTTGGAAAATTCTTTAAAATCTGTGCCAAAGTCTGTCTGTAAAGCTGGACTAACCTCCTTTAGAATATTTAATTGCAATCTCTTCAGAAAAAACATTCTTATTTATCAATTATTTTCTTGGTTGTTTTTCTGTCTTATTTCTTGGAATTGTTATATGGCTCCAAATATACCTTAAACCTGCCCTGCAGCTTTTACAACAATATTTTTTGAATTCTAAGAGCCAAGTTGCAAAACAACCCCCCAAATTCTCACTTGGCAGGACTGTAGAGCCCATCACTGCGGATGAACCTGAGCCATTTACAAATGGGGCTGGTTTGCTGTGAGTAGTGATCACACAGTAATCATGTTATGACAGAGATCTAAAACAAGAATGAAGATGTCAGAGCTACCTAGGAGCAAATGTAAATTTAATCTTAAGATAAAAGCATATCAAACATACCCAAGTGGCTTATTGCCAGAGATACTAATTAGAAAAAGCTGTATTATGCAAAGCCATTTGTTCCAAATGGCTCTTCAGGGGGCAGGTTAAGGAGGAGTTTCCCCTGTGTGGTTTGGTCTTGTTTACAGAGGTTGTTAATATTTGCAAAACCATCTTGGTGAAAAAAAATACGTCAAGTGGATAAAAGAGACTTAAATGGGGCTTTGGAATTTTCAATGAAAAAAAAAGATTCTAAGGAAAAGCTGTAAATTTTAGAGTAGTAATAAGTAGAAGATTCCCCTCATATAGCCTGGATCACTCTCTTTTCAGGACAAGAGGGATAAATAATTCTGGGCACAGTAAACAACTGCTTTGTCAAACAGCAGTTTTAGGACCCACAAGAAGTGAATTCAGAATTTCATCTGGAGTGGTGCTCGGGGCTCAGTTCAAAAGTGTTGAAGGAGTAAGAGCCAAAATCCAGTTCTGTTTTGGGGGGATCAGAGGCCCAGTGCATCCAGGTGCTTAATTACTAGAAAAGGGACCATGTAAAAATGAGGTGATCAGGAAAAAAAGTAAACCCTAAAATAAACAGTCTGAAAAGCAAGATGCCTGCAAGATGCCTTTAAGTTGATAAAAACATACTGTGTTTGAAACCCAGGTGAAAAATATGCCCATAACTCAAGATAAAACTGTCATAAAATACAATGAATGGCAGTGGAAAAATTAAGGAGATACCGTAGGGAAAAGGTTGGTTTTCAGAAATTAAAGTTTGCCAGGATGAATGGAGCAGGATCACTGTAGAAACTCTGGGCACATTTCTCATTTCCCCCTCCCTAGCACTGAAATGGGGCTCCTGTCACAGGGAAGGATCCTCCTGCCAAAGCAACTGCCAGGAATGTCCTGTCTGTTAAACACACATCCATCTGTTATCCCAAGACTCCAGTGGACATTGCAAGTGGTAATCATACCTTTCAAAGTAAATTAAATTTCTTGTGTCCCTTTTACTCAAAGAGGATAAATGAAGCCCAGAGGGAAGGAAAAGGTTGCTCAAGGCCACCAGGCAAGTCAGTGGTAGGACTGTACAAAGAAATATCAACAGATCTTCCAGGCTTGGGCTATCTTGGCCCATGCACAAGGCAGTCTTTATGAAAAGTGACAGCAAAAAATGTAAATAGTGTCCAATTTATTGGTATCTGCCTGAAAAAAACCACACTGAAGTATAAATGCCATAAAACTTGGGGCTGAATCCTGAGCTGACAACGCTGTCTGTGTGTGAAGCTCTCTAATATAATATCTGATTAATCATGAATTTGCTATTGTGCAGCAAGTGGAACTGTATCAGTTTATAAATAGTGTACATACATCCCTGGCTGCATGACAGGATTACTGCTGTGAAATTTTTGCAAATCTTTGAAATCCTGCAAAATGAGGCATCATCAGGCAGCAGAGAAAGGGATGACAAAGAGAGGAGGAGCCTGGGGAGAGACAGAAATACAACACTGGCCCTATTAACAGAAAGCTGAATTTTTACCTGAAAATACAGGTTTAAAAACTGCAAATGTGATATTCCATTATTTAAATACGTGGTACCACAATCCCTGCTCTAACTGCGCTACCTTCAAAGATGTTTCAGTTTTAATAGATTATGTGGCACTTAAAAATCCAAGTGTGGAGAGGGTTGCTAATATATTTAGACTGGGGAGCTTCATTTTGGTCATCTCTGCCTCCAGCTTCCTCTTAAAACATTTAATGGAGCTTCATTCCTCTTGGCTTCTCTGAAGTGGGGACTCTAATTTATTTATGCTGATGAGGAACTTTTCAATATCCTCTTCCCCTCCTGTCAGCATTACAGAGAAGAGAGCAACGATTTTTAAAGGAAACAGTTTTTTATCTAGAACATGCAAAATGAAAAAGATACTGGAAAATGCAGCATAATTCAGGCTCACAGCACTCTCGAGACCTAGTTAAAGAATACCTGTTAATGGATTAATTTTTCATGCTCCACATATGCAGAGAAATGTATTTCAGGGGATATGTAGGCCTACAATATAAAATCAATTTCAGAAGTAATGTGACGAAATGGTAGAAGCTGATGAAAGCACTGATTTGTTTGAATATCCCACGATTTGTTAATTGTACAGCAAATGCCTGACTTCACCCCTTGTGCAGTGGTTGAAGAGGAAAATGCCACAGTGACAACTCTGACAATTATTGTAACATTTAATGCAGCCAGCCCTCTCTCAACCTTCTGCTCCTGGGTAATCTATTTGGTATAATTTGGCTACCAAGTATAACTTTAAAACTAAGGCAAAGGTCAGGATTATTACACATGAAGGATGGGTCTCTCCATCCTGTCTTCCACTGAGGCTGCTTGTGCCAACTTTCTCCAGCTTTGTGCACCAAATTCCTTCAGATTTATTCCCTGGTCCTTCCTTGTTCTTTAAATCTTTCTACACAAAGTTCATCTCCCTCCCCAAAAATCTCAAGATTTTCGTAGAAGTCATGTAACTTAAATTAAACCATGGGCTATTGAACCCTTATGACTCACTTTACCAAGCTCTGCTGAATAACCATGTGGGCCAGAAAATTTAATTAATTTCTATTGTCTATCTGCAAAATCTGTTAATGTTCTTCAAGAAAAATAAGCTCTGTCACTCACGAAAAACTCAGCTATCAGACCCTAAAGTTATTTTTGCAGCACTATATTTTTTGCCAAAATTAGAACTCAGTCTCTTGCAGGATTATCCAGGCATGATCACCAGGCACCACTACCTAGGCAGCGCTTGGGAAGATGGACAAATATATCCAATATCAGAAACTTTCAGAATGCAAATTTCTGATTTTCACTTTTGGGAAATAAGCCTTGAGAATTTGATCCACATGCATTCTACTGGTTCAAAAACCAGAGGGGCTTGCAAGGAGATCCATCCCATTCCCTTGCCCCTCTCCCACTGTTTAAAAAAAAAAAAAAAGAAAAAAAAGAGGGGGGATATAGGGGATATATGCAATTTTCAAGGGGATGTTGTAATTCACACACCTGGCAATGGTTATAAAGCCAAAAGACTGTTCCTCTCCCTATGTCTGCAGGTCAAAAGTTTTCTCCCTTGTTTTCAGTGCCAGAAAAATAAAGCTGGGCCTATTTTATGGCACAAGCACAGTGCCCCATGGAGACTTTCCCTGGCCTGTTGCACCTGCACTGCCACTGGAAGCCAGCTAAAAATATTGCCCAAAGTAGGGAAAAACAGCAGGATCCCCTCACCTCCCTTTTGAGAGAATGAGAACTTTTCCCAGTTTTTCTTATTTGTCTCTAGAAGATGAAAGATAGGTAATAATTCCTTTTCAATACAGGATATAACAATCATCTGGAAGGGGGTAAATGCAATAATCCAGAGAAGTTAGCACAGTGAAACCCAATTAAAATGAGACAGCAACTGCAGTGATCTGCACATCCAGAGGAGGCAATTTATGCCAAATGACACATCAGATTATTTTCTTCTGAGCATAAAATTGCACAGAATCTTCCCAAACACCGTTACCAATGCCAGTTACTGTTAGTTCCACATGTATCAAGACACAAATATATCTGTCATTCCATAACTGCTGAAACACTGTTTGATTCTTATCCCACTGGGCTACTTTTTTTTGGAGTAGTTCATGATTCTTTATTTAGAATTCATAACAGAAAGTGACACACCCCTGAATAACATTTGGATTTTTATGGACCAGCTACAGATAGGGGGCTAATACAGAAATTACCCACAGTTCATCTGTAACCTGGTCTACAGAGTTCTCACTTCTCTCTCAGTTGGGAATGGAGCTGGATTCATAAGCAAGCCATGAAACAGCTCTTCCCCCACTCTGAAAGACAGAGCCCAGTTTGAGAGGGGAGAAAATCCCAGGAAATTTGCATTGAACATTGCTGAAGATTCAAAATAACATTTCAAAGATGCTTGTGAAATTCTTCGAATGAAATATTGAACAGGGGTCTAAAAAGGAACTCTGGTTATTCAAAATAAACAGCATAGAAAGAAAATTAGTCTAAGAAGAGAAGGGAACTGTTTACTTTTTATATTTCTGCTCATTAAAAGTGTGATTAAATTGATAAGGTGAGATAAGGAGACCAGGTGTCGTATTTCACTGAAGAAAACCAGTCAGCATCGGATTTGACTTCAAACTGAAGTCCCCTGCAGCTGTGCATCCTGGTGGGGCTTGGTTTTTTTAAATGTCATGCTAGAAACCATTACTTTGCTGTGTTTGTAGGAAGTAGCTGCTGGTGCCATCCCATCTGTGCCTGAACCCTCATTAGCCTCTGCTCTCATTTTCTACAAAGATTAATCTATTTTGAGAAGAATCATGGCAAGAAATTCTGCTTGTACAGCGAGGTCTCATTGTGGAAATCGTGAAGTCGTCATTCTGTTTGCACAGAACGCGAGGGCACGGTGTCAAGGAGGGGGTGATTAACTGAGCCTGCAGAAAGGCAGGGATTGGCAATCCCTGGCTTTGCTTTGGAGCTGAGTGGTTACACATCAGAAGAGCCCAAACCCACAGCCATTATATGATTCATACCTCCAGCTGTGGCAGCTATATCTCAAATTAGGTCCAAGTATGCACATACTTCGTGTACAGCTGCATGCTACAAGCACTGAAAATATTTTTCTGTGGAGGTCAGTGCAGTCATTCTGCACAGCATTCAGTTTTGGTAAAAAAATACAGTTACATTATCCATTTGTGCACCTTCAGACCTCACAAACTCTGAATTCTACCATGTTCAGAGCAAGATAAGGTATCACATCACAGGGCAGCTCTGGGGAACTTCCTCTGCCTGTGACCAGTCAGAATTTGCTGGGCTCCAGGATTTAGATAAAGAAGCAGAGTTCTGGAACAATATTCAGAGGTGAAGTTTGTCTTTCCAGCACTGGAACAAGCTGACTCAGGTTCCACTACACATTTTAGCTTTCCTGCTCTGTAGAGCACTTGGGTATACAATTACAAAACAAGATTATGTAAGACTCAGCTGTTATGTTGAAGTAACAACTGGAAAACATGACACTAACGCATGATACTCAGCTACTTCATGTGGGTTTTTTATTCTTAATGACTGTTGAGTGCCCAGGTTAGTTTGTAGAACAAGATGTCGAGGACCACTCTAGTGAAGAATTTGTGCGACTCAAGTGGCTTTACAGTCGCCATGGTAAAATTTATTTGCTGAGTGTCAAAGAGTATCATGGAAGAAGACAGTTGTTTTCCTTCTTAAATGGTCAAAACATAAGTTAAACCTGCCTTTAGGCTGGCTCAGCATATCCTGAAGCCACCCTGGAACGTTTTCAACAAATAAGGAAAGTTTGCAGTTTGGAACAGGAACATTTGGTTTTTTTCAGCTGGCTTTGCCAGTTTTGGCTTGGGAAATGTCAAAGCTTTTCACTTTTGATGTTGTCTAAGTACAAAGTAGCACTGCCCTTCTCCCCTTGCCCTTCTGCCAGCTCTGGAGGCCGGGGGTGGGGAAACAAAAAAACAAAAAAACAAAAAAAAAAAAAAAAGGGAAACTAAAGAATCAGAGGAAACAAATAGCAGGAGAGATGAGGAGACCTAAGGAAGCCTTTAATGGGAACTGCAGTTAACTCTTGTTTACAACCCTTTCACTGTGCATTTAGGCACTGGAGCATTATAAATATGAACGTGTAAGACAGCACTGTAATAGATGCCAAAGTCCAACTTCTAACTGATGCCTTATCTTGTTTTATTTGAAAGTCATCACACATGCTCCTCGGATGAATGAGATGCATTATTGAGGAGGGGTTAGGAACAGCCTGGCTGAGTGAGGCAGGCTGAGCACTGGGTTCTGCTGGGGAGCTGGGCTGGGTTTACAAGATCTCTGGTGCTGACTGTGCCACCCCAAAATCAAGCTCCCAAACCCTCTCTCACTCTGACCTCCACAAGAAGCAGCTATTTTATAATCAAATCCATATTAGCAGCAGACTCCTTGATGGTGTTTTTTAGATTTTCAACGTGTAGTTACACAATATAACATGTAATACTGCGTGCATACTTATATACGGTATAGATATAATATATAGATACAGACTACAGAATAACTGCTGAATTTGTGGTGCATAAGCCAAAAGCCCCAAGCCTAAACCCAAGAAGAGCAAACATGAGGGAAGGGTGTCTGTTTTGCTCTGAAAACAGAGCTGTTCTGCATCCCCCTTGCTGGCTGCAGCTGCGCAGCACAGGCTCATGCCCTGCGAAAATCCTCTCCTTGCTGTTCTTGTGGCAGGAGCTGCTGTTGAGAGTTGAGGTCACTGAGCAGAAGGATGTGCACAGGGCTGGAGCCACCATGTGATGTCTCATTTTTGTCACCCTGAGCTCAGGGCTGGGGCACAGGCAGAGATATTCCATTAGTTTCCCATCACCTTCTGGCACTGCCAGGCTCTGCTGCCCTACCAGAGGCTGATGTTGACACCAGATATGTGCACAAGGGCTTCTAACAGCAGGACAGGTTTCCTGCAGATCAGGCACGGGCAAATTACCATATTTCTGTCAAATCAGCCAGAGCTGTGATCCACTTTATGCCAGCTCTGTGCTTTTATGCCAGATTGATGCCAACTGGGGGAAGACAGACAATTCTTGATACAGCATAAAGTCCAAGTGGTGCAGAGAAATGATACCTGATCCAGCAAAAAGCTTGCAGGAACAGTGTGGACTAATAAATGTATTTTAAACAATTTGAGAAGTGAGAATGAATTTCTACTGGATCTGCACTTTGTACCATTGGGACCGTGGTCATTTTGATCTGTTATTGAATACCCTAAAACACAATTTATTGGATACCAGCCCAAGAGTTTGTAAACCAAGACCTGCTTGGCATGTCTGTATCTTCTAAGGGAAGAAGATACATCTTCTTGTGGAAGAAATGTTGTGTTAGGGGCTCTGAACTGCTGTATCTAATTCTGTGCCATGCATACATCACAGAAATACATAATTCCTCCCATCCAGCACCCTGCTAATGGGGAATGCTGCTTAGCTCTCCATTTTAGACTCACAGCCATGCAAATGCTGCAGAGATAGACTTGGGTTTGGGTTACTTAGAGATTTCTAGCACAGTGTTCACTTTACAAATATTTTGCCTGCATTTCCTTATTAAACCAAGAACAAAATCCAAAAGAGGTATTTGATTTTCAGCTTTAAAAGCCTTCTATTCAGGTTTTGATGTGTTTATTGTGAATCACCTGTTTTGGGCAACATACCCCCGTGTTTTTGTGAATATGATCTGTGCATGATCCCACCAGGAATGGACAAGGCACGTAGCGCTGGAGTGAATTCCTAGAATGGCACCTGGGTGCAGGATCAGTGTGTGAAGAAAATGACCAAGTGCTGGCACATGTCAGGGAAGTAAAGCCTCATGGATCGGGTGCCTGGAAGCAGCATATGAGCTATTCATTATAAAATGTCCCTTTAAACTCCTGGGGAGGTGCTCTGTTTGCTGACTTACTGTGACAGGAATTGTCATCCTTTGCCCACAGGAAATGTCATCCCAGCTCTGGTATCAATTTCGTACCTCTGCAGGGAGATCATGGGGACAGAGCAACACCTGCTCTGCCAATCTTGGGGCATCTGGGTCAGGTTCAGGCTTGGCTGAGCAGCACCTGGGGAGGTTCTGCTGCTGCATCAGCTCTGCCTGGTTTTGGGCATGAAGGAAAACCTGTAGTTTTCAGGGCTGTCAATCTGGGATCCTCCAGTTTTCTTCCCCCAGCACTAAGGGACAAGCTGGGTGGGATTCCAGCAGGGGTGTAGCCATGGGATACAACTGTGTGGAGAAATGATGCCTTGCCTTATTTCCAAATAAATGTGTGCATTTTAAAGCTGCTATCTGAACTCATCATCTGAAGGTTATACTGATAGCCAGATGTCAGAATCATAATTTTTTGTTCTTTCAAGCTTTTTCCCAGTAGCTTTAAATAGAAGAATACATTTTCCACAGAGAAAGAATCTTCTATTAATAGCGTTAGATCATTTCAGCATTTGAAAGGAAGAAATTAGTCGAGAGTTTTTATAGGGGTTTTTTTTAATACTTTCTAAAATATTATAAATTCTTTTATTGTGCAGGCAAGAGTGTCTGCCTTCAGAGTTTTAATTACTAGGGAAAAAATAATTCTGTTTCTCTGAGTTCAAAAAACAAATATAGTGCATAAGATTATGTGAAATGACTTAAAATAAACATCTTCAAACAATCTGGCCCTATGTGTCAGTTCTCTCTCATGCTTTGATAATCTCATTCTGTTGTTGAAATAGATTTACACAGATTGCAGAGGAGGCTGGAAGCCGATTGAAAAGACTTCTGCTTATCCAGTGCACTGAATTGCCAATCAGAGGTGATGTTCTGGGGGCAGTCTCAATAAATTCCTCCCTGTATTTTCTCACAACTGAGAAAATTCAGCCAGTTCCACTCCTGTGATCTCACATTCTAAGATCTCTCCTCATTCATGTAAGAAAATGAGAGGAAAACAAGCTGCAGGCTTCGCCGCCTTTTCCAAATAAACTTTGTTATCCTCTTATGTAAAACACTGGGATATTCCAAGTGACAAAGAGCTTTATACACAGCTCCACTTAAAAGCAAAAACGTAAAACAAGTTTTGTGCTGCAGTCACAGAAATTCCAGTCATTTGTAGCAATGAATGGGCAATGTCAGAGGAACATATGGTATTTTTAGCTCTGCTTCATTACCCAATGTTGTAAACGAACCCTGAATACTTGTAATGTCTAAAAGCTTTCTTGGAGAAGAAGGGCTTTTCCTGCATAGTTTTGATTAAAGTCAGGCTGTTCTGTGCAGAGGCTCCGCAAACTGCACTGAGCAGGGAGGGGAGGCTGCAGGGCAAGTCAGAGCTGTACAGAGATGAAAGGACAGCAAAAACAGGGGTGTGAAAGCAGAATGTGACTAGAGAAGGGGAAGGGCAGCCCAGTGAGAAAGGGAAGAGTCTCAGACAGGGAGATGTGATTTCAGTGTGACCAACTCCTTGTCTGACCTCATGTGCAGGAATTTAGGACTGAAGCTCTGTGTTAGAGGCAGATAAGCTCCAGCCAACAGGACTGAGCCAGGGCACTCTGAGGCACAATGATACAGGCCTATAAATGCCGTAGAGCTGATGGGCACGTTTGATACCAAGAGCCTCTGTTAATGTTTCACAGCATCTTTTTACTGTTGTGTGTTTGCTCTTTGAATCCATTTGACCCACCAGTGAATTTGGTTTATGATTAAGTTGACCTTTCTTTGTTTTTCCTCTCACTACACAAGATCCTTGCCCTGGTTTGCTGTGCCCTGCTCAGTGCAGACATGAACCAAAGGAAGAGGGGTCTGGCTTGTCCTCAGTAAATTATGGCATTTCGGAATGTAGGATTTCTTTTTCCATGAGCTTCCCCCATTTTTTCTAAATATTTCCTAGGCAGCTTCAAAGAGATTTGGTTTGGATGTAACGTACAGTGTATAGGAAGGGACAGGCATTGGATGAACTTAGTGCCTTGGAATAGTGTGGATCAGTGTGGCAAGCACTGAACACCCTCCAGTTCCTATAAAAGCGTGTGGATTTCAGAATTTCTTGGAACATCACAGGACCAAGTCCAAATTATGCCTAGACCAGTGAAATTCAATACTGTCATTACACAAAACAATCCACAAAGTCAACAGCAGTCTGAAATCTCTGCAAATGCTGAAGAACAATTACACGAATTTCAAGACAGCGATATGGCAATCCTCGGGTATCCTTATTATTATTACACTCATAAATAATCTCTTTTTGCAGCTAAGGTATTGTCACTTCCTCTATTATTTCCCATGGAGGTTTTTAGCACAAGAAGATTTTTGTGGTTTTTTAGTGGTATCCCCCAAAACACACAGAGGCTCCCTCCTGAGGAAGCAGTTATTACAATATCGTGGGGGGTTCTTGTTTCCAGCTCTCCATGACTCATGCAGGCAGCTGAGAACACAGTTAAAATATAAGTGCTGAAAAGAAACTGAGAAGAGGGAGTAGTTATTCCGCTTCTCTTTCTCTTGGAAGAACTAAAACATACATAAATTTAGGTCAGACAGGGTAAAAATATTCCATGCTGGTTTTCCTTCCAAGCTGTTTGGGCTTTGTGAGACATAAAAACAGGCCCAGGATATGGTTGAAATGAACAAGACTATTATTTACTTGTTTAATAAAAACCTCATGCATTGAAACAGAAATTCAGTTCATATTTTGTGGTAGTTATAAAATGATAGTTTTGTCACAGATCTGGTTATCCCTTTTGTGTAAAAAGTAATAAATTAAGAAAATAAGAGAAGAAAACAAGAAAAGAAAGTCAAATATTCTTGCTGATGAAAGGCAAATGTTAGAAAAACACTCATTAGAGGTTTCTGTCTCAAAAACATGTCCTGAATGAAAATCAAGAGCTGGAGACAAAGGAACTGTCCAGGATTGTTGGTTTAAAAAAATGTGAATTTAAAACTTGTGGCCAGTAAAATTAACAAAATTGGTCTGTACAAGGAGAGAGCCTCCTGTCTTACTTTAGTTTGGGGAATGGTTGTTACATTTTGTTCTTTTGCATAAGCCCTGACCAGCAGAACAGAAGTGTACTCATGTGCTCCCTGGACACTTCTCAAAATTATAGATACTCCATGTTTTCTTTTTTTTTTTCACCATTACATTATTACATTACATTGTTTTTAGCAACAATTGTCTAGTTTGTGTGGAAAGAATGTTTTATGAACTAAAAAATGAATACAAAGCTCAGTTGTTGCACTGAACTGCAAGGAGACTCACTCCAGTTAATAAAACCAGTACAACTCTGGTTAAATGCAGAGTCCATTCTCCACTAGATTCAGTGCACTATGAACCTTAGAAGACAAGATGAAAGAAACTCATCCATCTGTGCATTAAATTTGCTTTCTCTGTCACAGCCTCAGCATCATTCTAGGAATTTTGTAATTGCCATTGTTAATGTTAATTTATGCAAAGCAATTTCATTGATGCTAAAACGTGTTGCTGGAAGGCCCCAGGAAGGTACCTGCCACTCTGGACAGAGGTATTTATAGTGAACAAATGCAGTATGAGAATATATCAGATAAGCTTTAATATGGGGTAAAATGCAATACAAGGGAACTTTTACTTCACCAAAAATTTGAGAGCCAACGTCTTGATCAAAGTTGGTGACTTTTGGTGCCAACAAGTCATACAAATTTGCATGTGTGATTAGGGGCTTTTGAATCTTGCAGTTTAATAAGACAAATAATTACCTATATCCTTCCTCTGGGAAGAAAACACAGGCATCCTTAGTTTATTTGTGGAAGGATGGTTGTTTAGCTTGGTTGGTATTTTTATTATCAAGAAGAATCGTGTTTCCTTTGCACTTTGTAAGGAAAGAGCTCGTTCACTGTTGAGTTGGAGTCACAAGATCACACCTCTGCTGCTTAACAAATGCAGCCAGAAGGTGTTGAGTCCTCAGCACCAGCTGCTCACAGACCCACTTCTAACACTGCATTTCTTGCTAATGCAGACACAGCCAATAAATCACATTAACAAGAGGAATTGCAGTTACTTCCATAGTTCTCCCTGCTTGGCTGCTTGGTGACACAGGGAGTTAAAGGACAGACATTGCTGTTCTCCTGCCAAATTCTCATTTTGTTGTTGCCATGTGGGACATTGTCTCTCTGTTTTCCCATTTCTTACACAGGCCAAGGATTACAACTCAGTAGTTTGTTTTTCCTAGTTCCTATAATAGAAGGAGGAAACAACCTGGAATGGAGTCATTCCAAGAGCTGCAAAAGGGAGACAGCTTCATATATTTAATTTCCATGTTTATTCTTGCTCTGAAGATCCTGCCATTCCCATTAGGACTAGATTGTGGTCTTGGTTCAGGCAAATAGTGATAATCACTACAGTAAATTTGATAAGCAATTATTTCTCTTGGCCCTCAACCAGTGAAGAATTGAATTTTGGAAGGCATGCTGCAGTTTGGTTAGATCAGTTCTTTAAAACCCTTATCTGGGCCTTGAGAAAGTTCCATGCTAAGGATGGTGTTTAATGCAGGATTTAACAGGTGAGAAGTGCCCTCGCCCTTGGGGACTTGATAGCATCTGACTCTGCTCTGTGTTTAAGCACACATATATCTTTTCAAAGGCTGAGGGTTTGTGGTACCTTGCTTTGGAGGCCTGCTGAGTATTTAGTACAATTGAGTACAATTTAGCCTGTTGAGAAGTACCAGTAGACAGTGGATTAAATTAATTTTTAGAAAAAATGTTCCCCTTAAAGGACTTCCTACATGTGTCTCATATTTACAAACTGTTACACCCAGCAGAGCAAACCATCCCTAGGAAGTATTGACCCATTCATTCAGATGAAATGACCTCCCAAGAAGGGTTTCATTACAATTTACATACCTACCAAGTGTATAAATCACTGGGAGCTTTAAAACTGTTTTACAAGGAGCCACGTTGGATGCATAACCTTAGACAAAAGTTGAATTCGCTCACTGTGCCTGTTTTCTATCTACCTTTCCCTGTAGCTGTTCTGATTTATGTCAGATTTTTGTTGTGTAAGTATTCCTTCTCCCAAATCTCTGTCCTGTGCTGTAGAGCAGGCCTGGAGTGAGCACCAGAGACTGGTGACTGGTGTGTATTTGTTGCCAGTGGGTGTGAGGAAAGCGAGAGTGTGAAGCAGCAGGAGTGATAAAGGAGAAAACAAAACTAAACAAAAGGAGATGCTCTTGCATTTCACAGAGCACAAAGAGCGTTTTCCATCTGCAGCAGTGGCACTGAACAGTCACAGAGCACCAACAGAGAGCTGTGATGTGTTCGAGCAAAGAAGGAAATTCTGCATGGAATTACAAGGGCATGAAAGTGCATAGGACATGAGGATTTGATTAATTCTCGAATAGACAAGTTTGGGATAGATACAAAGTGAGAGATGATTGTATGTCTGGCAGACACAGACTCCCATAAACTGGAGAAACTCTGAACAGGTCAGTCCTGGGCCATGGATCCCAGAAAAAGTCGTGCATGGGTCCCTGCTGGCAAACATGATGCCCTTACACTGATGGCTTCCCTGGGTGTTCCATGTCCCTCCAAATGCAGCTGCTGTCAGCAATAACTGCAGTGGAAGGGATTTGAAGGTGCCTCTTGGAGACAGCCCAGGGTGTGTTTCAGTCTGCAGACTCCCTGAGGATGCTATAAAAAACATCCTTTCAACAGGTTTGCAGCAAGGCTACAGCTAATTAAACAACTGCAGGTGATGAAAGGCTGGTCCTGCAGTGCAGACAGCAGCTTTACTGCTCTGAGTGCATGGCAAGCCTGATCCAAAACGTTCCTGTGCTTGCTGGGCCTGGCTCCCTGTGTCCTGCAGCACAGCATCTCTCCAGGAGCCTGGGGGAAACTGCCCAGCCCTGGGGATTGGTAACGTGTGTGGCACAAACCCCTTGCAGCTGCAGAAGGAACAGAGTTGCTCCTGGCCCTCTGCAGAGGCAGTGCCCATTTGAATGAATTTTTATCTTATTTGAATGGATTTTTTGTGGATCTGGGGAGATGCTGCTCTGCTGCCTGAGCCAGCTCTCAGTGGGGCACAGGCTTGCAAACAGCAGCTTTCCCCTGTCCAAAGCAGACACTGTACAGGCTCAGGTAACTGAATTAACAGTGATCACACAGTAATCCTTCATCAGGCTCATTTTCTTATTGCTACTGAGCCCTTTCTTACCCAGGTAAAGCGTGTTGTGGGTTCCTTTATGCAAACCCTGACAAACCTATTTTGTTAATGAACTGCTAATGTCACACCGTGCGTTGTAAATCACAGCAAGTGGTGTTGGAACTTGACACAATGATCCAAAAGCATGAGAGGTTCCTGATTAATTTCTTTGCACCTTGGCTCACTTGGTGGTAATGCTGGTAGGTGATATGTCAGCTTTCCAAAGGAACATTTTCTGGAAGAAATCACAAATCTCAGGCATACAAAGCATATTTTTATCTAAGAGATTTAGCTGGAGTTGCCACTTCCCTGCTCTCTTTCCTTTGATAAGCATAATCTGTTTCCCCATTCATGTCAGGGAAACCTGGTTTTAAAATCCAAATACTTTGAAGGTAGGCTCAGCATGACAAAATGGAAATAAATTTCCCTGGCAAGCACAGCTCCCCCCCTACCACCCACAAGTTATGTTTTGTTTTTTTTTTTTTTAATTTCCTTCAATTAGAGAAAAATGTTAAATCATAATGTAACATATTAAAGAGCAGTGGAAATTATGGAACAAGGACAAATGGCAAACCTTTGAGTCTGAAGTAGAAATGGAAGCTCAGCCTCTGGAGACAACACAATAAACTTGCATTTTCATGCAGGGAAGTATAAAAACTTAATCAGGATTTATATCACCCAGCAAAAGGAAAAGTGATTGAGCCCAAGCATAGCCTTTACTGAGGGGAAGCTGAACCCAGAGCTGTTTCTGTATTTCCCTGCCATTTATCTTTGCATTTTCACCCTGCCTTCATGGATCTCCATGAGTCTGCAGCCTGCACAAATTTACTGTGCCAGATTTTTCCCCCAAGGTAACTCAGGGAATGACGTAGATGCCATGTGGATAAACCTGGCCCACTCTCCATCTGCTCTTTGTGAGGTTAAACTCTCAGAGAGATGAAATCCACGGCGGGAAACCATGAACATAAAGGGTTGCAATAAGAGAGAAGAATTCAAGCCATTTTTTCCTTACACTGTTGAGCATACAAAACCTAAAAATTTGGGTAAGTAAATGCCTGAGTTTGCACCTCAAACCTGTAATTTTCCCTACTTTATTTCAGTTTTGCTGGTGTAACAAATATGATGGGTCAGAGCAACAATCTATGTCACATAAGCAGCTGTGCACCCAAAATCAGCTCCTGATTACATTCAATAATTACTACAGGTACCTTGCCTTTCTAAATAACTAAACTGTTAGGAACTAAGTTTTCTATTTTACAGAGGATTCTGCGTAAGTTTTTTCCAAACCAACCCAAAACAATACTGAAACATTCACAGCTTCAAATGAAAAGTCCTTCAAAAATTAAATAAATTTCAGGTTCTTAAAAGACTTTTTTCTCCTTTATAATTTTCATTTCTAATTTCTAACAGTCATTCAAAATTGCAAAAATCAAAATACTGTATGTATGGAAATGGAAACTTCAAACTGGAACATTCTGCTGCAGTTCTCTTTCAAAGAGAGTCAAGAAAGAGAGCATGTCTGCAGAAATGCAGGTGACAGAAAACATTTTTAGAACAAGGAAGAGCTCCATCACAGGAAACATCTAACTAGTGCAACAAAAAGCTCTTCAGTTTGAATTCTGCTTCTCTGGAACATAACAGAAGGATTCAAAGGCTCCCAGACACAAGAAGCTTATGCCTGTCCTGCATGTTCAGTCACTGTGGCCAGTTCTTTCTTTTTTAGGATGCTAAACTGAGAAAAATGGCATTGTCGCTGCTGCTAATGCTGTTTCACAATGCTCAGGATAATCCTTACTCTGAAACCAAGATCACCTTTCTGCCTTCCCTGCCCTGCAGGCTCCTCTCACGGGATGCCAAGGACCCTCAGCAAGGAGCACCTCGAGGGAAGTGCTGTGCCTTGGTCAACCTCCCAGGTGCTGGCTCAGTTTGGGGCTAGCCAGGAGGAGACAGGAACCCATTAAAAGCTGAGCTGCCTCAGTGTCATCCTCCCTCACATCCTTTTTAGAGGCAGTCCTGAATTCCAGGCAGCACTGAAAGTTACTGGTGGTAAAGGCACCTCTATCCCAAAAGGTCATTTTGATTCCATTCACTGTCTCTCCCCCTCTGCAGTGGACCAAAGGGAAAAAAGGCCATACTTCCTTTTTTTAGCTCCATATATGAGTTGCAAAGACAGATGCAATGACAGTAAAGGGGAAAACATGCAGAGCTGCATTACAAACCAATTCATCAGCAAACAGAGCACGCCTGCCTTACAAATTTGCCTGCAGCTCTTGTCTGCTGTGTTATTTTTAAACTGCCTGCAGGTTGCAGATTTTTCAGTGGTCCTTCTCCTACCAATGTACACACAGGATTTAGCAAGGCACAACTTTCATTGCCATGAATTTAAGTTACCAAAATTTCCAGACATTAAAATTCAGCATACTTCATCTTCCCACAAACTTCTTGCTGCATTCACAAGAGGACATGCCATGTCTCCTGCAGCCTGTCTGCGTGGCAAGGTCAGTGTAAGTCAGCCCTACATCCCTGATGTTCCCAGCTGCCCTTCCTCAGCCTGTGGAATGCATCCTGCAGTTGCTGTAATCAGCAGCCCAGGCATCCAGCTACAGACTCTGGCTCATCATGAAAAACCCGAGAAGATAAACCAAGCTTGCTGAGCCCAGTGCTCAATTTAACAATGCTGTTATCACCCAGACATGATCACTTCAGCACCAAAGCCAGCTGCTGTACAGATGAGGGCTGTGGGCAGCTCAGGGCACTCTCCATCACACATCCAGCACACAACTCACACAACTCCCAGCAAACCTGCCCCACTTCTGTTGGAGGCTGGCTGGGATGGAGGCAGGGTTTGACAAGTGCAAATGGGAGAGCTTCTGTGTGCAGAAAACCTTCACAATCCTTGCACAATTCCCACAGAGAGGGGACTTGCAGGAAGAGTGCTCTATTTATGGCACCACAATGTTTTAAAGAAGAAAGCAAGGGGGTGTTTTTCACCACAACTGCTACTGATGTAAACAGAAGCTGCAGATGCTCAGACTTTCTGAGGGGTCAGACCCTGGAGCCAAATGTAATGAATATTATGGTTTGTTTGCTTCTTCTTTGTTGCCTGGTTGATTCTGCAGCCCAGAGCTGCCCTGCAGAGCAGTGCCCATCACTTTGGAACCTCTCCCCTCCTCTGACAGGGGATGTCTCAGACATTAACCCACTCACAGTGGACCACTGTCAGGAGCTCTAGAAACTACCCCAGCTAGCATTGTAAGAGCTTGCCCAGCATCATCAGCAGGGGCACAGCCACATTCATTTCCACCCCTTTGGCACACATGGAGCAGGTGACCAGTGTGATACATGAGGGGTTTGTTTTGGGGCTGGAGCTCCAGCATGGAAGACTTTGCCCTCAAAGGGGTACAGCAAGGAATTTAAAGTGGTTTTCCATAAACAGCCAAGAAGCTTCAGCCTGAGCAAAATCCTGTGGCCCCACAGGGCTGAGGATTTTCTGCTTGTGGGGCAGTGAGGGCCAAGCACAGGCTGGCCTTGCTGTGCTGGGGGTTAAACTGGTGCTCTCTGGACCCTGTTAAGAACTGTCCCTCATCCTTCCACATTACACAGCGAATTAAGCTGCTGCTTGCTTCCCCCTGCTGATTTGGAGAGTCATGATTTGGCTCTTGGCTGTTTATATTTTGCAGACATCCCCTGTGTAATTGCATGGCCTGGCCCCAGGCTGTCAGGCTCTGGGAGAAATAACCACATTATTCCACAGAACAGTTAGCATAATTAAAATATTGACTGCAGATTAAAAAAATGTGCTGAATGTTTCACAGAGTGGTTGGAAGGTTGGCAAGCCTTGGCAGCTTGTTGGCTGCAGGAACTGGCTGATATTTAGGAGTGCCTTCTCCTCCAGTATTCATTGCTGTATGTGGGAACTGCTTTTTGTGCTGTCAACTTCTGATCTCCCAAGCAGCCAACCCACAACCAGAAGAAAATTAACTGACTGGAAATGAGGTGCTCCAAGGGCTCTCTTGTGATTCTTATTGCCAATGAGACTATTTCCTTGTTATTTATGACTTCAGGACATCTGTCTTGCTGTGTCTCTATCTATTTTTGTGTCTGTCTCTCCCAATGCACAGTATAGAAACTGCATATGGTGAGAATGTACCAGGTGATAAATCCATTTGCTTAAGGACTGCTTGTACCATATGAGAAACATTAATAAAGTTAAAAAGCCCACAAAAACCTCCACTGGAACATTTGTTTTAGCTGTGATTCCTTCTTTGACATTGGATTTCTACCTGTGCTTCATCTTCAATCAAAGACCGAGGCACAAAATCCTTGCATTTCCACAACCAAGAGGGCAGAAAGAGAGGGAAGAAACCCAGTTGGCAAGGCTGATGGAAACCACAGAAGCACTCATTCCAACAGGGCACTCAGGGAAACCTCATTGTCCTTATGATATCTCCCCATTCTCTTTCTTAGGGGAATATCTGGGACCATAAGCATTGCTGGAGGCGCACTGGTATTTTGTATATCCCCTATCTGGCAAAAGCTTAAAATGACCTCATGCTGGCAGTGTTAAACAAAACACATGCGGCATGTCTAACCCACTTTGCTGACACCTACATCCTGAAGGAAACACAGCAGAGTCAGTAGCTTGCCAAGGTACTCCTTTAAATCAGCTTCTTGTTTAATCTTCACTTCCATGCTTGAGAAACTCCTGGCCTGGGAGGAGCAGTCTCACTAGCAAGGACCAGGGATGGCTGAGCTGAGCTTTCCCCACTCCACTGCAGCTCCCAGGGCTCTGATTCACAGGCTCATCTACAGCTCTTCTGAGATGAGCCAATTTTGTGAACATTTCTATTTCCACTCAAGAGGTGTCACAAGAAATGACCAAATGCTATGTCCTGAGGCTTCTATTACAGCTTTAAAGTGATCATAATAGCAAATTAATAGGAGATCTACTCTGCCATTTTCCATTCTCATTGCTACTGCTGTAATCAAGAGCAGCTCTAATTCTTCAAAGCTTATTTCTGTGGTACTGCTCATTTTTGAATACACTGCTAGGAAAGGAGCAGAGTATCTTGGCGCTCTAGCTGTGGTTTGTAGGCTACTGCCTCCCTTCTGAGCAAGGCTCATTGCTGTTTTCTGCTCTCAACTTAATACTGACCTCCAAACTGTAAATTATAAATATCACCTTGGGTAGGCACCACACTTTCAAAGGCAAAAAAAAATATTATTACTTTAAATCTCTTGTAAATTAAACCCCAGATAAACTCAGTGGAATGAGAAAAAAGGTGCTCTAAATTCAGGCAAAGAAAGAGAATTTCACTGGGCATGCATGGTGTGTGTGGGGAATTGTTACAGCTTTTCTCTGCTCTGATAATTCACATAGCCAAGTTTTTACTTTGTTTCCACTGAATGATTCATCTCAATTACCAGTATTTTCAAAATTAAATGGAAGAGGAGGAATGTGTTCATTCCCCTGCTGTGTTTAATAATCTTCCAAAAATTGTTTCCTGTTTACTTGGAAATCCCCACCTCCACGCTGTGATTTAGGCATTTTCACCCTGTTAACTTAAAAACAAAGCCTAGAAGATGCTGGATATGATCTTGCAGTCATAAAGCAATTTATGATAAATGTTGTTGTTCCAGAGAAAAATTACTTGGAAATGTATGTATGTTCATAGCTTTGCATTGCTGATTTAAATCATAACTGGTTGTTGGGAAAAAAAATTACAAATTGTTGCTCAGCTTTTGTTTCTGTAACAGATCTGATGGCAGCTTCTCCTTCAACAATTACTGTATTGGTGCTCTAATATAAATCTCAGTAAAGACATCAATAACCTCATTTAAGGGTCTGTCCCACTGTCCTCCATGGCACTGGCTGGCACACAGCTGTGAATACTCAGTGGGTGTTGTTTTATGCAACACTTGTCTATTAGCAAAACTTAGGGTGCATTTTCAAGGAAAATTATTAAAAATACCTCAATTGATTTTCCAGCTGAAGTATTAACTCTGAATTCCTGTGGCTTGGCTGGACAAAAGGGAAAGAATTTTCCTCTTAGCTTCGTCAAGGAATAAATTTTCACAATCGTTCTAAGGTTTTACTTAAGTAGCAAATATCAAACAAACTCTCCTTTTATATAAGATTTGCATTAGCTCCCAAAAGTCAGCATGTTCTGTGTTAGCTCATGTGAAGAGTTCATTTAAAAGGGAGTCATATCCTGTGACCCAGGAACAGAACTGGAAGCTGGGGATTCCGAAGGGATCTGAGCTCTCTCACACTTCCTCTCAGCTTTTCATAAAGGTCTGCCTTTTTCTAAATGAACATTACATTTATGTGATTAACTGGAGGCCACGTGAGCTGGATTTACAAATGTGTTAAACTTCCACTGCTCTTGTTAAAGCCGTGGGGAGCTCTCAGCTCCCCATGTTTCAGGAGGCTGTGACAGCTCCCTGCAGCCCTTGGGGGGACAGTGACACCATTTCCTTGGTGAGCACCTTTGCCTGCCCTTTGCAGGTCAATGTGGAAGGGTTTTGTCCTACAGTTTTTTCCTCTCTTCCCCTCAGATGAGATGGAGCAGTCCCCTGCAGTGCGTTCTGATTACTTGGTCTCAGGGATTCGAACTCCACCAGTGAGGAGGAACAGCAAACTGGCAACACTGGGCAGGATCTTCAAACCATGGAAGTGGCGGAAAAAGAAAAACGAGAAGCTAAAGCAGACATCTGCAGGTAGGCTGAGAGCAAGAGAGGGATGCTGCACAGCAAAGCTTACATGGGATGTGTTAAAGGTGACCTGACAGAGCCCAATTCAGAGATCCAACAGGTTAATAATGTTTGTGGCTAGGAGGGGCCCATATAGGCTGACTTCCTATATAACACAATATAGTACACTTAGAAGAAAAGGTCAAAATATGAGAGTGAAGCACAAGCCTTGCCCCCAGACTGCTTTCCATGGGCTGTCCCTTGTCCACATAGGCTGTGTTTATGGCCTGAAGTATTGCCACCCCTTTTATTTGGGGTGAAGTTTATATAGGTCACAGTAACATTATGAAAAGTGACAGGAGGGAGCTGCAGCATGTGAAATGCCTTCCCTCAAGCAGCTGTCTCTGCAGGGAAGGAGCCCAGCACACAGCACAGCATGCTCTCCGTGGTCTCCAGGGATGGCCCAGGAGATCAGTAAGGAGACAAACTGACTTGCATTTTCTTAAGATGGGATGTTGCAGTTCCCTCCACTTGCTCCTGTACCCTGTGGGAGTGTCCCAGTGAAGGGCACTGTCCCAGGCAGCTCCAGGGTGCCACATTAAACAGCAGGAAGGCTCCAATATCCCTGTGACTCTGCACTCAGTGTGATCTGACAGCACCGTCATAAACCTCAGCTTTACATGTGGTGATTTTAACAAAGGAAGAGGCACAAACAGGCTGACGAATCCATGCCCCCAAAACAGAATCCTTGCAGTCCTTTCCAAGCACACAGGGGCCCGAGACTAGAGGGAATTTCCATGTTGCATCCTTCTCATCACATCTCCTGCTCTGTTGGTAACTGGTGCTGTGCTGTGCCACTTCTTTGTGCAGTGCTGGAGAAGAAGATGACGGCACGGCAAGGGCGGGATGAACTCATTAAGAAAGGTCTTCTGGAGATGATGGAACAAGGTAAGTAAAAATGCTTCATTTTTTTTATCAGAAGCTCTTTCAGGACAGTAGGAAACACATATTTGCAAAAGCAGAAACCTAACAAGCAGATAAATAAAAAGGAGAACCTTCAATCCAAACAGGGAGAAAATCTCAGTGTTTGAATTAAGGCTTGTCTTCCTTCAAGCTCCTCCCTGCTGCAATCACTCCATGTAGTTTAGTGTCTGATGCTTTACCATCTCGAATGCAGCTCCATCTTCCCTTGGTTTACACGTGGTGCAGCCTGAACTGCCACATATGTTTTATGCAATTCCTCTAAACCCAGCTGAATCCTCCTGCCAAGAAATCCAGCTCAAGCTGGATAAATATAAACTTCAACATACAGTGCAGTCGAAGCTAACATGAACAACTTACGGATCCAAATCCCATCAAATGATCCTAATCTGATGTGTTCAGCTGTTTTCCAGTAAACCAAGTTTGTGATGTAAACACGTTACCAGTCCACCTACTTTTCATTCCCATGGAAAAGTGAAGCATTTTGTGGAGCCATTTTAAAGCTTTCCTGAGTACGAACCAGAAATAATGGAAGGAGAGGTGATGAAGTGTCAGAAACGCTCACAAAGGACGTGGTTTTTGTGCTCCAAAGCCCTGACAGATGCTCAAGGGAGACACAGATCTCGGTGACTGTTCTGTGAGATTAACTGAACTCCCAATGTTATGGACAACATCCCAATTGCCATTTCCACCTAAACAGAGATAAACCCCACAAATCCATCTTTACTTTGAAGACATTATAGCAGAAAGTACTGTCATGAAAGAGGACTGGCCTTTTGAGTTTGATTAATCTCACAGATAGAAGTTATGTTCTTTGAAAGTAGTAATTGAGTTTCTTTTGTATAAAACAAATGCCATGCCTATAAATAACCCCTGGGACAATACTCAGTGATGCTGTGCTGGAGTGAAACCAAGCAACTGAAGAATCAGAAAAAGAGCATTTTAAATAGGATTTTTTTTTTTTCCATGGCAGTAAAGCAATTTTAATATTATTTTCTTGGATGTATTTTATGTTTCATGTTAAATAATCTATCAAACCATCAGCTTATTCTAAAATGGAAGTTCTTAGAAAGCTCATTTTTAGTTCCTGTCCATTGAAGTCTTTGTGTCTCTCATAATTCTAGATAATTAGTTGCCCTATTAACATATTAGCACTACTGGATATACACCGTCTCCACTAGGAGTGGGAAAGTTCCCTATTATCCATGAATTTGAAAACATGCATACGTACAGCTCTGCAAAAGAACAGTAAAATAAAACTTCTGTAGAGCACATTAAGAGGTAATAATGAAGAATCAATAAACCTCTTGCATGCATAAAGAACAGCTTGGGAGGAGAAGGTGATGCCAAGCAGCAAGAGCATTTTAACAAAATCAAAATAGTTTAATTAAATATATTCCAGTAAGGTGTGAGGACAAGCTGTGCTTTTAACCAGACAGCTGCAAACAGACTGCTTACCTGTCTGCAGGAAAGTTGCCTAGAGCTCCTATAAACATCACACAAATATCCAGTGCCTCCCTGTGCCCAGAAGGGGAAGAATGGATCACAGTCAGCTGAAGGACATTGCAGCTGTCTGCAAGTTATTTTTCTTTATGGGGTGTTGTGAATCTCCAGGGTTATTTTATTATATTAGCAGAAGCAGCTTATTAACTGGAATAAAAAACTGACCCAAATAATTCTCAGTAAATGATTAGTGCCCTACTTGGACTGAGCTGAAGTGGCAGCAGTTTCAAGGCTAAGTCCTCGTTTACGCAGTAAGTTGCAATTGTCAAAGCAGCAATACTGTGCTAAAAGACTACGGTAAATCCTCAGATCCCTCTATTCCATCAGGCTCTACTCCACTCCCAGGAGCTGATTCCTGCTCGCTTTCATAAATGGCCCAACTGGCATGATGCTGCAGCCTGAGAAGCCTCGTGCAGTTGTAATAGGTGCCACTCAGACCCACAGCATAAAGTCTGTCAGCAGCGTTTGGAAGTGGCCCTGGCAGTGGCCCGTGTGGCTTTGAGCTCTCCACAGAGCTCGCGCAGGATCTGCAGCGCTCTGGGAGCAGCCCAGGGTGGAATTGCACCGTCCTTTGGTGGGTGATGAGTCACCCTGGCAGGTTATGTCACCCTTTCTCCTCACACAACCCCCAGCCTGGCTGCCCATTCACTGCGTGGCCTGGGCCACGTCTGTGCCCTTCTCTCCTCTCCAGCTCTGCTCACACAGCCAGATGCCAACCTGCCCCTGGAAGACTCCCGAAATGCAGCTTCACTCCAGGGAAGCAGCTTAACTCTCTAACTCTCTGAGATGTTACAGGCTGCGGGATCTGGCATACAGTGGGGTTAATTCCCAGCAAAATCACAGCCCTGCTCCTGATTACCTTGGAATACTGAGGACCGGTGTTTTCCTTACCCATGGATCTAAGGTCTGTGCTTTGTTGTGTCTCCAGACCATCTCTAAAATATGGTGTTGGGACCCACTGCAACCCAAAGCAGCACATCCACTTTGATCAAAGCACACGCTGATCATTCCTGCCCAAGAACATTGCTGTTGTGAGCCTCAGAAATCCTCCAACAGGAATGTCTTCTGCCTGTCATCTCTTCATTACTCACTGCACTTCCACGGGCCGGGCACTGAAGGAGCCCTGTCTCTGGCTGCAGTTTCATTGTGGCACAGCTGACAGCTGCTTGCCTTTCCCAAGGATGTGAGGAACGTGCAGAGCAGTGTTACCTTGAACACATTTAGGGAGCTCCCCCCTCGATGTTTCTCCCCATTGTGAGCACGAGGCTGATGAGGTTTATCTGTGCTTCCAGCACTGGGGTAAGGGCTGCCTGTCAAGCAACGCGGGCAGTGGTTCACACACCGATGATTGTGTACAGGCTGCCTTCACAATGAGCTGAAATGTAGGCAATGAACTTTTTCCCCACTCCCCTTCCCTGTATCATAGCAACTGTGCTACTGCAAGGGCTATTTTAAGAACAGTAACTTTTCACCAAACGTGATTATGAGGCAGACTGAGTGAGCTCAGTGTGCAAAAATTCTGCATCCCTTCCGCAGCATCTCTGGGCCAAAATCTGATAGCCTCACCCAAAAGCATAGGAAATTACCCTGCAGATTGTCCAAATAGCATCAAAAAGAGGCAACTGTGAATGTTGCTATTTTAATTCAATGTTCAAGGAACTTGTAGTGATACCATTGCAAGAAAACACAGCCCTGTCAGGAGCTTCCAGAAAGGAGTGTCCAGGGCTGAGAAATACAAGCTGGGAGGTGAACTGCAGGAGTGTCCATCAGCATGGAGAGCTGCCCAGGGAGGGAAGTGATTGCTTTCTGTGGTTTGCAACAGTGATGTAGATCTTGTAAATTCTGCAGGAGTAAAAGGGTGGTTTGTATTCTGAGGACTCTTGCCTGAATAGGAGAATACTAGAAAAGCTTCAGTCATCAAGATGCGTACAGCTGCAGGGATCACTGGCACAAAAATCTTTCAGAGTAAGCAAAGGGAGCAGTTTCTAGGTCTGCATGAAGAGGGATTTGAATTTCTGATCAGCTCAATCACACAGGACACACTTTTCAAAGCTGAGTAACTAAAACTGTGCTAAAAACCTGCAGCTCGGTAGGGAATGTGAGCAGCCTTTCTTTCCTTCAGCAAGGCTCCAGCATCACTGGATGACAGCAAGTCGTGCACAGAGCCTGACACAACCCAGACATGTCAGACCAACCTGGGCATGTGCTGCTCTGCTTGTGCGAGGGAAGAATTGCCTTCTCCCAGAGACCTCTGCCCATTGCTCGTCTCCCACATGGCAGCTACTTCCAGAGCACAGTGGCCATTTGCTCAGGCTGCTGAATGCCCACAGAAGTAGGTGCCTTGTTGAGAAAACTGAGTGGGTTTTAGTATCCAGATGGGCTGGATCACAAATCACAGGATTTGCATTACAGGTGGTTAACAGGGAGATCGGGTGCTGTTCTAAGAGAAGTCTCAGTCCTCTGAGCACTGGGAGGTTTGAGACCCCCTCTTCTCAAGAGGATAGCAGGGGGATCTCAGCCTTCACTGCTCATGGTTTAGTTAAGATTAAATGATTTGTTGTTTTAGATTCTGATGGCAAAGCCTGCACCGGTGACGATGCCACGAGGGCGACGCAGAGCGAGGCTCCAGCACCCGTGTGCCAGGCACTCACCTCAGAGGAGGGGCAGCAGGAGACCACAACAGCAGCCACAACAAATGTGACCTCCTTTGGTGAGGAGCTGCACTTGGATGAGCCAAACGAAGATGCAGGTATTGGATAGAAAATGTTTTCAAAAAAACTATGAAGTGTTATAAAAATACTTCTGCTGAGGAGTTGAATTTGTCAGTGCATTAAAGGGTCAAAGCACCTTGTTCAGCTCAGCTCCATACTGGGTTAGCAATTGGTACTTAAAAGCAGTGATTTGTGAGACTCCTACCAAACTGAGGAACTACACAAAGCTTGGCATGATGGGATTAATTGAATTATGAGATGATCCAGTCTTGGCATGGTGCCCCTTTGGTATCAGCAGTGGCTGCTGTGAAGACGAAATAAGCTTCTCTTAAAAAGATTTCTTAAACTTCTGTGCCAAGCCTGAATTTGTTTGTCCTGGCTCAGGAGAGCAATGTCAATACACAGCCCACACTGTCCATATCATCACCCTGTCCCCAGCATGCTGCAAACACCAGTGAAGTTCGATACCAGAAGCACAGATCAGCTAAACCAAGCTCCTTTCATGCAGCTCTGCTCCGGTGAGCTCATCCATGGCAGCAGTTCCTAGGGACTAGAGCAGCCAGGCACAACCCAGCAGCTGGAGGGTTCCATTCACTTCCTGACAACCAAGAAATGCAAAGCTGCAGAGATAACGCTTTATCCTGGTTTGTGAGGAGTGCCATGTAGTGATTATGGATCTTCCTGGCCTCTGCTCAATCTTTACACCTTCTCCATCTGCCTCAGCTACCTTTTGTTCTCTGTCCCACCCTTTCAGGCCCTGCTTTCTCGGGGGTCCCAGCCCCTGGCTGCTTTCCCCAAGCCCACCCCTGCCTGCTTCCACCCTCAGCCTGCTTTAGCAGCTCAGAATGGAAATCATTCCCTCATTAGCTGAGGCAAAACCCATTCATCTCGCTATTCTTACAACCACCAGATAAAATCTTCACCAGATTACAGGTTTCTTTCCTTCTTTCTCTTTTCTAGGGTGTTTAATTCTGTATCACTCATGAAATTTCTTTCTGAACTTCTGATTCTTGCCATGGGGACGTACTACCATGGAAAGATAGCACCAATAGGGTGTCATGTACTTAACCTTATGGCTCTGCATAAACTCATACTGTGATTTAAAATTTACCTTACAGTGTGTTCAAAATTGTGCATTGAAGCTTTCAAAATCATCCCAATTTCTTAGGTCTCTTTCCCGAATCCTAGTTCCTTTTATTGTTTCCCTGAAACAATCTTTCCTGTCTTCTGTATTTCTTTTCCTCCATTTTTTGAGGCATCATTTTCCAAGGTTCCACAAAAATCCCTGTGGGATTACATTCTCCTGCCTACCTAGTCTGAGAGACTCCAATTTGTAGGAAATCTTTCTATCTCTTCCATTGGTGACCTCTGGCTTCCAAAAGAATTACTGCTGATCTAGTCTTAATGTGCTAATTTATCCCTGTCTGTACATCCTAACATTCCTGTCTCTAGTGAGTGCACCTGAAGGAATTAAATGGGTGGGAAAGCTCTTCAAAATTGTCAGAGTTTATTGTCAGTGTTGCTAAGTTTATTATAATTCCGAGTTTTTTATAACATTTGCCCTTGAGCTCAATCCAGGCCTAATGCAATGGGTGTCTTTCTAGAAATCTATATGAGTAAGTGACCAGCTAGAAACAAAGTGAATATATTTGCTTTGTACCCAATGTGTTCTATGTCATCCTGAGGATGTGGGATAAAAGCCAAGGGGGGAAGAGGAGAAAACACAATTTGTAGACTTCATGTTCATGTTAATACACAGAAAAAGAGCAGCCAGGGCACAAAGAGGGTGGTTTTCCCCACCTAACTTTGCCAGCAGCCTTGGGGCCAGTCCCAAGGGGAGGATTTCTACCTGGTAATGAGATTGAGATGGCATTTTGACAAGTGGCACTCCATGAATAATTCGCTACTCCAGCAGGAGCCTAGTGCTGAGCACTTGGAATATTTTCAGCAGGATAATATTCACTCTGCAGCATGAAATCTGTTAATGGGTTTGTGTGCTCCAGACTCAGGTCTGCCTGACACCACTCCCAGACCAGAGTGGAGTTCAGGACCAAAAAAGTCTGACTGGGGCTGAGAGTGTTTGGGATCCACCTTCTCTGTAGCAGAGGTCCCACTGTGGCTGCTCCTCTGCACCTGTGCCAAGCAGCCCTTCCTGTCACAGGCACACCCACTGATTCTGGAGTTACTGCCAGAGAAAGCATTGCTCCACTCAGGGAAATGCACTCAAATCTGACTAATTTTCCTCTCAAGCTCCTCACATCTACTGGGGCTCTTGATCTTTCTATAATGTAACCCATTAGTGACTTTGTTTTTCCCTTCCTCTATTACCCATTTTGTCTCCTGTGCAGTGGGCACAAACACCCAAGGGATGTCACCCTGGAACAAAGCATTTCCCTAGAAGTACATTCAAAAAAATTATTTCCTTCTATAATGCACATAACTATCACATACGGCAGCTTTCCTGTCATGACAAATTTCACAAGAACTCCTGTTAATGATGCATATTTATTCTACTTTCCTGTCTCTTTTGAGTGATAAATACTCATTCCTCCTCTTCTAGGCATACTCATTAATCTGTTTGTCAACAAATTAAATGCCATTATCTTGCTAGTGCTATTGTTTCCAACTGCCTGAGTGCTTTGGTGCCTCCCCACGCACTCTGAGCACGAAGCTGCTGAATGATCATTAATACAGAGAGTTTGAATTCCCAACGAGACACACAAAACTGAGCCAAGAAAAGATTCGTGATGCAGCAGCTGTGGGTGCCACTGCAGCGAGATTTCAGGAGACGCCCTAGAACGGTGTAGAGGGAAAGGTCCTCTGGTTAGACAATCCAGAGTGCCAAAAGAAGTGGGATTTGCCCAGGAGTTTGGACCTCTCTCATGCTCTGCATGACCCCAGCTTTGGATCCTCAGCACAGGAAGACATAGACCTGTTGGAGGGCCAGAGACCCATCAAAAGGATCAGAGGGATGGAACACGTCTCCTGAGAGGGCAGTCTGAGAGAGTTGGGGTCATCCAGATGGAGAAAAGAAGGCTTCAGGGAGATCTTGTTGCAGCGCTTCAGTACTTAGAGGGAGTTTAATAAAAAGATGGGGAGAAACTTTTTGATAGGACCTGGTTCTGTAGGACAAGGGGCAATGTTTGTAAACTAAAAGAAGGAAGGCTAGATACAAGGAAGAATTTTTTTTACAATGAGGGTGGAACACATTGCCCAGAGAGGTGGTAGATGCCTCATCCCTGGAAACATCCAAGGTCAGGTTGGATGGGACTCTGAGCACTTTGATTTAATTGAAGATGCCCCTGCTCATTTCTGGGGGTTGGACTAGATACCTTTAAAGGTCCCTTCCAACACAAACTATTCTGTAATTCTGTGCTTAGGAGAGATTTCAACACTGATCTCCCCATTTGGATGAGTGCTTTGCCTGCTGGGGTAGGAAAAATGACCCTCATGGCTGCTGCTGAGCCCAGAGTGGCTGGAAATGCAGTTTGGAGGGAGCCTGGCCATGGCTGGGCACCTGGATCAGAGTCAGCCTCAAGCCTCTCAGTGGTTCCCCACACCTGCCAAGGCAGAGATCAGGACATGCAACAGAGTGAGAGCCCAGCAGTGAAGCTCTGTGCAAGTCTGGGCATTGCCAGAGCAGCTGTATCTGAGCAGAATTCAAGGATGCTAATTTTGGACTTCATCACTGAAATTCCACCTATGTCCTGCTTCAGCTTCATGCCTTTCTGGATCTATTCCCCTGTGCCCTCGTCACAGCCGGGTCAATTTGATGAACTGCTTAGTGATTCAGCCTGCACTAGCTTTCACAGCTAAGTGTTTTTACCATCCTTGCAGAGACAATCCTGAAATGAGCAGTGCTTCACAATCTCAAATTAGGGCTTTGGAGACTGAATTTTTTCTTGAGCACTTCACTGCTCCCCTGTTCCACTCCAACTGCTCACATCCGATAGCAAATCTTTTTTGTGGCAGGTTCTTTCTGGTTATCAACTTTAACCTCAGGACAGGCTCAACAGCTCTGGAGTCAGGTACAGTAAAAGGAGACTCGGGAAGCAAGTTGAAATAATGTATTAAATAAGATAAAAATCATATGGGGAAAATAAACACATCAGCTATTGGAAAGTCAGTTTCTAGGTAATAATATGGGTTTGATACTCTTTGCCCTTTGGCTGTGTGTTCCTAGACAGAAGACTCACCCAGTGACTGTGGCACCACAGCTGTGTGCTCTGAGAAAATTCATTGCAGTTCTCAGAAGTAGCTTTGCCTCACTATCCTCATTATTAGAAAAAAAAGGAAAAAAGTCAGGGGGAAAAGGCTATAGGGAAATAAAGGAAGCTCAGCAGTTGTCTCAGGAACATCAAAACTAACATTTCTTCAATATCCTCATACATCTTATTCTTCACCTGCCCTGGCTGGTTGGCTGTTTCTCACAATTACTTTCATTGTGGAAAAGAAGTGCTTCTAGCTGTGTGCCATGTGTTCAGTTTCTCTGAATGTTCCTGGCATTGTCCCCTGGCCTGTCATTATTAACTTTGTGTTCCATTAATTTCACACACCTTCCCACTAGCCAAGAAACCTTCAGCACCCATGGAAGAACTGGAGGATGCCAGCCTGCCCGCATCTGAAGACAGTCCACAAGCCTTACCTGTACCTGAATCCACAGACTCCCCCCAGAAGCAGACAGAAAGAAACCCAGCACAGCTTCCCAGCCCTCCATTGCTCCCAGCTCCACCACCTAAGGCAATCTCCAAGGTCACCAAGAACATAACAGGTCAGTCATCACTGCTCAGTAAAGATTTTCCCATCCTTTATGTGTTGTTCACCTCCTATCAAATCCTTTTCTCATGTCTGTTTTTAAGCCCCAAACTGCTGAGAATCAGGCCAGTTAAACTGAATGAGCCATAACCATGTCTGGTTGCCTGATAACAATGCACTGATCTTTGTACTTCACATATTTATCTGAATCTCTCAGGGGATTATTTGGTGTGAGTCTATAGCACTAAACACACATAAAACAAATCAAACCAACTGCAGACATCTGCTGAATCCCATGCTCATATCGATATGCCATAAAACATAAGGAAGATTTAAATGTTTTCATTACCTAGACTCCCACTGGAGAGCAGGACAGCAGCCAAAATCTGGTTCAAGTCAAAGGTTCTGCAGAGGTTTCTGTCAGAAGGGTTTGCTCTCTAGGGCAGGTCTAAACTAGAGCTATGAAATCTGGTCTCGTTAACAGAGCACACAAGAGTGATACACCTGGCACTCCTCTGTGCCAGACTTCATTGAATGTTTCCAAAAGCAATTCCCCTGGGCCTGATTTTCTAATGTATTGCCAATGTTGTTACATTTCTCAGCATTCTGGCACTGCAGAAAGGGTGCTAAAATGAGAATGATTTTAGTTGGTTCCAATTTCAGGGTCCCTACATATGGTAAAAGCAGTTAAAAGGGCCTTATTGCAAATTAGAATCAAGTCCTGACATCTAAATGTCAGACCTGTTGGATATTTAGACTTTTAAATGACAGCCATTATGTGAGCCCTGATTTGCATCCACACTCATCATCTGGCACAATGAGTAGGGTTTTCAAAGTCACCAGGAGACGAAACATCAGAGAGGCACTGTGACCTGACCACTGGGCCTCACAGAAAATACTGAGGTTTCAGTCTCTTTGAAGAAAATTACAAGTATGTGTTTCCCATGGAAACAATTCATACTTTGTGCTTAAATGCTGTAATAACTCAAGTGGGAGCTGGATTCAAAATGGTATTTTAGTGCTCCTTGGGAGCTGCTGTTCAGGTTGCTTCACCATCCTGTGCTGTGGGTGAGGCTCCCCTTCCACCCTGCAACAGGAACAGGCAGCCCCAAGCCCCCTGTGCCTTTGCTCAGCTGAGGAGAAGGCCATGCTTGGCATCAGATGTATTTGGAAACCTGACCCACGCAGGGCATAGAGATTACACCTCCACCAGGCACTTCAGAGCATTTAGTGTTCAGATATTTTGCTGCTTAACCCAAGTATTTCCTGTAGCATCTGAGATATTTTGGGTTTTGGTATTTAATTCTCATTTACATTTTCCACAAAGAACGACTTTTAATTTTCTCAATGACTCCAGTAACTCTAGACCCTTTTCCAGTAGTGATTATACATGTTTATTTTTGTGAGGATGTGGAGGCAGTGCTAAGTTAAAATTAAACAAATACCGTCAGTGAGTGAGAGGAAATACAAAAGTGTAGGGAGAGAGGGCGATTATGAAAGAAAAGGAAGATGAAGAGGCTGAAAAGCTCTTTTGTGTTCAGTTTTTTTCCCCCCTATACAATGCCAGGGATGCTGTCAGCAGAGGAGTGAGGAGTAAGTCAAGCACCAATTAATCAGAGAGAGGAGGAACAGGGCACAGTGCCAAGACATCACTTTGCAAGATTATTCACCGAGCATCTGTCATTAGGACAAATCAGGTGTGATCTCAGGAAATTCTCAATATTGTCCAAAGCTGCAATGAGGATGAAATTGGCCCTTGACCTGTTCCAGGAACAAGCTGGTGTAAAGATGAAACAAAGTCTTCTCTTTTCCTGCTTTAGGGCTGAGCTGAACCCATGGTTCTTGCCCTGAGGAAACACAGACCCCTTCTCCCTGTGCAGAGGATAAAGTGGCTCAGGAAATGGTTTTGTCCATCCCCTCAGGCTGTGATTCAATGGGCAGCAATGATAATAAATGTCCTCTGTCCAATCTCCACCGTAGCACAAAATCAAAACTCCCTTGAGTACCAAACCCCATGTTTGCTCAGCGGAGCTCAGCTGTGTTCTGGCTGGAGCAGCCACCCTGAGCAGTGCAGGAGGAGCTCTGGGGTGGGAAGGTGTCTCAGGCATTGCACTTCAGGCACTGTGACACTTGGAGAAATGCCTCTGTGCTTTCAGACTTTGCAGATTTTAAACAGGGTAAGTTTTGGGCTAGTTTGAGCCCTGTCTCCTGTGTGCATAGAGATGGACAAAGCCATTGCTAAGGGTTCTGGGCTGGAGGGACACAAATGTGCACAAACAGCCCCAGAAATGAAAAAAAGTAATGTTAGACCTTCCTTAGAACAAAAGAGATTTTATTGAGGATGCAGCTCTCCCTCCCCACTGAAGGATGCTCTTCTCACCCCACAAACAAGAAAAGAGACCAGGCTTAGTGTTGCCACACTCAGATTTTCAGTGTTAGACTTTGGTTATCACTTCGGGAGCTCTTCTTAAGCAAACTTAAGAAAAGGCACGTTTTTGGTAACCCTTATGCAGGATGCTGGCTCTGAGAGGAGATATTTAATATCTGAAGTTAGTGGTTTTTACCCTCTCCAGTTGTCTAGCAAGTTAGCCTGCTAAGTGGAACCAAGTCCTTATTACAGGACCTATTTCAGGATAATCCTGGCTTGAGCAGAAGTTTTTCTCTGCTATGAATGGAAGGATTTATCTCAAAAGTAAGCAGAAAAAAAGGAAAAATTACCTGAGAAAACACATTTGTACCAAAGCTGCACAAGCTGTGCCAGTTTAAATTCCTGTGTGAAGCACTAGGTGGCAACAAGGGACAAGAAATACTCTGGGATGAGGCACTCGCATTGCCTTTCTACACCCAGCCCGAGCTGCTGGTGTAAACAACTCCGTATGCCAGAGGCTTGGGACAGGGATCTAGGGGGAGAGGGAAAAGGACTGCAGAACGGGAAAACTAAGCAGCATCTTTTCCAGGCCAGATGTTCAGTTATCCTAAGGGTGGGAAGCTACCAAATTTACAACCAGGGAAACGTCCACTGTGTTGCAGACTCAAATGCTAGGAGATGTTATGTATCAGTCTAAATGTATAACTCAACTCTAACTTCAGACAAAATGTTTACATTGCATAGAAAATACCTGAATCCGGGGGTAAAAAGAGGTTAGATTGCCCCACCCTTCTTTTTTCTTGTTAGTGCTCAATACCCCATCTTTCATTTGGATGTCTTTTGGTAAGTTTTGTTATGCAAACATTATCCTCATATTATAATGATTTTGGCATTTTCTCAACGGGCATATGAAAGACAGAGGTCTGAGCTGTGCAGCAGTCACAGAGCAGCAGCGAATAGACACTGGTACATTTTGTCCAGACTCAGAACCACGGGGCATAAATTTTAATACAGTCTGCCAGAGTCCAGCAGAGAAAATGCTGGATTGGAAAGGCACCACAGCCCAAGACTTTGGTGGTTAGGAGCAACAGTGTGGGCAAGCAAAAAATGCATTGGTGGGCTGGGAAAAAGGAGGATCTGATCCTGTGAGAAAGAGGGGAAGTGGAAGAGGCATCTATTTTGCTAGATTAAAGGTGTGGAGCGGTGCAGCAAGAGCATTTTGAACTCAGTTACTCAGCCAGTTACCTCACAGCAAGAGCAAAACATCACCATTTATCCTCTGTTCAATATAACAAATGCATTTCAGTGCAGGCTCTGTGCAAAAAAAAAAAAAAAGAAAAGAAAAGAGCACTGCACAACCTCTTCCCCTTTTGTGTTTTGACAGTGGGAAGTGAAATGGATGACCCAGCCATGAAATCTCCTCCTTCCACCATCCTGAAGAACTATGTCATTGTTGGTTCCTCCCAAATCTCAGGACAAGCTGCCCTCTTCCACCCCTCTGGCCAGAAAAGCTCAGAGCCCCATGGCAGAGGCCAGGTAACAACGCCCACCGGTTCCCCTCACCTGGCTGCCGTTCATCTGCCTTTACCTCCCAGCAGAGTCATTGAAGAACTCCACAGGGCTCTGGCCACCAAACACCGGCAGGACAGGTACCTACAGCCTCCTGGCTCCAGGGCTGCATGAGGACACTCATCCCACCACATCCTCTTTCTTGGAAAATGTTCCTATCCCTGTTGTTAGAGTTTTAATTGCTCCTACAGCTTGCGGTTGCCTTCCTCGTGATGTCACTGCTTGGAACATCCATCCCTGGTTAAAGTGCTTAATTTGGCAGCTACTTCAGAGGATGTTCTTCCTTTATAGGGAGGCTACTGGGGCATGGAGTAGGTTTTCAAACAGATAGAGTAATGGGATAATCCTTGATCAAGTTAGAGTAGCAAAGGCACATCCTGCTCCAAGTACCAGCCCTCTACACATGAGAAATGCTGCAATTTCTGTGTCTCTTGGCTGGCACAGGAGCACATACAAGATCCATTTTTAATACAAATACTTCTGGGAAGCACACTGGGTGCTTTATCTGGGTTTCATTATAAACCCTCCTGTATATCAGAGGAGGGCAGACATAACCTTTGCCGTCCCAGAGCTTTGGAGTGAAGTTGGTATCATTTCTCAGTTCCCTAACAACTACTGTCCCAGGGCACAGATTCACATGCTATCATTTCCAGGCCCTGTTAAACCTTTTTCATGATCATACAATATCATATGAATAGTCATGTTTTATGCCACGCATGTTTTACATTAGAAGACCATGTTGTTGGGGGGTTTTTTAATCACTACAGTTTATCTTGTGACCATATATATCAAAGAAAAACATTTGTCACCACCCCTCCGTATCTTATTTTAATGGCAGAGACAGGAAAGTAGATCCACATTAGCCATTCTCAACTTGAAAATGCCATCCTGTGTTGGTCCATGCTGAACTCCCTGCCCTGTCCTTTACGAGCTACAGGACATTTTTCTCATTCTCATATAAGTTTCTACTGCAGCAATAAAACAGTCTTTGTAAAAACTGGGCTGTGCATCTTCCACCCACAGCTTCCACGGAAGAGAAAGCAAAGGCTCTCCAAAAAAAAGAGTGGATGTCCGTCCCTCAAGAACATCGAGTATGGAGCGCAACAAGGAGAAGGAGAACTCGCTGAGTTATGGCAGCGACTCAGAAAACAAGAGGAACTCGGTTAAAGAGTCAGATGAGAACAAAGAAAACATGATCATGAACTCAGAGCTCAAGGAAGAGTCTGTTTTTTATCAGGATGAGGAAGTTTTGAACGACTCTGTTATTTCTGGTAAGGAAAGTCACTGTATTAGAAAGATACACTCTCGCAGCTGAAGGGAACGCTCTAAAGGCAGCAGGCAACAGAAAATATTGAGAAGGGTAAATTCCTCTACTATCACATCAACTGTTTGAAGGAATCCTGGTGAAAAGCTGAAGTTAAATTGGAGTCACAGTGATTGTGATTGTCCTGGCAGGTACTGCACACTGAGATGTATCACTGTGCTTTACCCTCTCAGTTACTGGTGCAGCCCTTGGACTGCTCTGTATGAACAGCAGCACTCTCAGACATCTCACTGTCAGTAGCCAGAGCTTTCTGTACACCCAGTGCCAATGCTGGTGGTGTTTTGGAATTTCAGGACTATTATTCCATGCAGTGATGGTACATGGAAAAGTGATTGAGACCAATCAATCTAGGAAGGACAAACATGTAGAGAAAATATCTTAAAGAATAAAGTTTCTCTCCATTTGGTCCATTTTACCCCTTCTTGAGACATATGGGGAATGCATTTTATAAACCTGTGCAATTATTTAAGTGAGCTTTGGCAAAATAATCAGCTCTCATTAGAAAATTTATTTTTCATTCAAGGTTTTAATGTTTTCCATGTTAGCAAGACAGATTCAATCTGAAATGAATCCTTCACTCTCTTCATGAATGCATTAAAAGAAGGCAGGCAGAGAACAATTAATCAAAAAATAATTGTTGTAGCAGATGAAAGATGAATTTTAAAAGATGTCTTTGAAAGCCTGAGCCAGCAGACAGGACACGAGTTCTGCTGCTGTGTCTTAAGACACCAAGTAACAGAACAGACTCCTGAGGTAAGGCAAAAGAAAAGAGTCCCTTGCCTAACTGCTGTGCATTTAAGGATAGCTTAAAACATAAAAACCACCTTTTAAGTTCTATTTTTTTTTCTGCCTACGTGTGTAAAAGCGGTCTCCTTTGATAAAAATTCCAAGAGCTAGAGGCAGCCAGGCAAAAAATATATTATCCCCTACAAGCAAAACCAAATCTGAATATTTTACTATTGAAGGTGAACCTCTCTATATTTAACAAATAATTATTCATGATTATGATGATAGGAGGACGCTGGTTATTGTAAAAGTTTCAGTGATATCTAGAAGCAGCTCTGGGCTTTCCACAATAAGTGCTTGAGTTTTGGAAAATGTCTGCAGTTGAAGGACAGTAGTGGTGTATTGGGGATGGCTGAGGCCAACTGAGAAAACCAGCTCTGTTTTAAAGATATTTTGGCTTTATCGTGGCTACAACAACACTGCTGCTCAGCACAGAGGATACTGAGCTCTGTGACTGATGTCCAGTTAGACAAGCTGGGACATTCCCAAGGCATTTCTGGTGCGGACACTGGGAAGCACTGCTGGTGCCAGCATTCACTCAAGTGAACCACTGAACCACTCCAGAGGTGCAGTAGTGACAGGAACAGCACCAGAACAATTCCCTAAACATCCCCAGATTCCTTCTGGTTTGAAAAAAATCTGGGCTGGTTTCCAAGTCAGGGAGTAAAACTATCCATTAATCCCTGTACTCCCTTAGTACATCAGCCACTGCCACCACGACAGGGCACACAGCCCTGTGGCTACAGGGAGGTACAGACAGGTCACAGACAACTCTGGAAAAAGTGAGGAATTATACCTTGGTTTTCCATTAGCATCCTACTCAATAAATTATTCTTTGAAACCTCCGAAAACTCAAGGCAAGATGAGCTTAAAAATCAGCATTACTAGAATGTAGCCCACAACTGATAACTGGTACAATCAAGGTCTGTCCGGCATCAGGCAGTGTTAGGATTTGCTTTTTAATTGATAGAACAGTGAATATGAGAAAAAGAACAGTAAACATACAGGAAATTAAATGTCATGATTCTACTGAATTAAACCAGGAAGTTTTTGCAGGAACCTGCAGCCCTAACATGAAAAGGGTGTGAATTTCACAAGCATTTCTTGTTGACCTAGCTGAGGTGTGATAAACCATGAAACAATCCAGCCAAGATTCTGCCTGAGATAGATGGTCATGGGACAGACTGGCACTGAACGTGCCTGACTGACCAGGAAAAATAACCCTTAGGAAGAGAATACTTCAATAACGGTGTTTGCAGGTTCAGTTTCTTCTGAGGTAGTGATCAGGAAGGAATTTGTCTCAGGGTGCTGAAAATGGATGTGGGGAAAACTAGCTTGGGGCTTCATTTTCTCTTTGTTCTCTAGTTTTGTTTGATTCACATGCACTTATTCTCTTTTAATATTTAAATTTTGCATGTATACTTGCATTTGAACCTGTTCTGGTAAATGTTTCATTATGAATAGCCCACCTTTGATTGACAGATGGAGCTGACACCATTAATTAGGATTTTGATCACACTTCCTTTAAAGTCAATGACAACAATCCTATAGATTATATCACTTTCCATGCCCCCAAGGTGTCCTGCCCTGCCCTGGGACACACTGCACTGGCCAGTGCTACAGATCCCGTGGCCTGGACACACAGAGCTCCTTGTTCATGTGCAGGCTCTCCACAGAAACCTCCTGACATGGCCAAATTCCCTATAACATACTTTAACATACTCAAGTGAGACTGGGAACATGTGCAGGGATACCCAGGAGTTTTCTAGCCCCGAAAGTCCTTCAGGTTGTTTCCAGCAGGAATTCTGTTGGTTCCTGTGCACCCACTCCCAGCGTGGTGGAGGCTGGAGAAACCTTGTCAGAGTCCCAAGTCTGTGGCTTTGTGAGCCAAATGCTCCTGCTGGAGTCAGATACTCAGTTAGCAGAAGGCTCCATGTGGCAGCAGCCAAATCATTTAACTTCCCTGCCCATCTGTTAAATGTATATCTGCTACTTCAGACAGGGCTGTGTGGTTTAATTTAATTAATGCTTGCGACAGACTGTGAGAGCATTTCAAGGAGGGTGCTAAATAAGGGCACAGCTTTTAGGCTCCAGAAAGGGGTTTTGAGCTGATTATGGTTTCTAAAAAGTTTAACTTTAGACCACTGCAACTCTCAAGAGATTTTTCACTGCTCACACAGGGAGACCAAAACTACTCTATCCCACTCTTGCCAGCCGGTAGATGTGGGAAGGAGGTTGTACAGACTCCTTCCCTCTGCATAAAGAAATTCGAGATCAGTGGTGATAATAATAATGGAGGTCCACAGATCCCAAGCAAATAAAACCCCAGTATTTGGGGATGAGAACCTATTTAGGAGTTAGAGTCTTGTCAACCTCCAGAGCATCCTTTAAAAAATGGACTTTAATCCTATCTCAAATGCCAAATAAAAATACCAATTAAATGTCATTTTCTTTAAAAACGAGGTGACCTTCTGTAGAAAAGGTGAAACATTAAATTAAAAAGAAACCAAACCATTTAAAGCAAAAAGGAACCAAAACAAATTAACCTCCCTATTACACACCGTGCCCCCAAGATGAAACAAAGATTTAACTGCAGCTCCTGCATGCCCTGAGGAATATGTTCCCTCTGCATTTGTGGTGGTTTTGTGTCTGAGCCCTGCTCAGCTGTAGTGCTGCTCTTGCACATGGATCACTGCCACTCTGTGCCACCCCTGCTCTCCAGAAGTTCCTGTTTCATCCCCAGGAGCTGCCTTTCTAATAACTTTCCTTTCAATGCATGTCCCAGGTACTTTGCCAAGAAAATGCAAGAAAGAACTGCTGGCAGTAAAACTACGGAACAGACCAAGTAAGCAGGAGCTGGAAGACAGGAATATTTTCCCAAGGAGAACAGATGAGGAAAGACAGGAAATCCGGCAGCAAATTGAAATGAAACTCTCAAAGTAAGTGCTGTGAATGAGAACAGGGAGAAGCCTCCCTTTACAATGGAGCATCCTCTGAGTCCTGTCAGATGAGATACTGTCACCCACCCCTGTCCATTTCCTGCAGGGAACCATCCACAAGCCAATACAGCACATTTTCAGCTGTCAATCAGCCACAGGAAAAAAAGTCTTAACTCCCTCCTCAGTCAGGATTGCCTTGATTTCAAGGGAAAGCAAGACAGAAGTCAATTTGGAGACAAAATCCTGCCAAATCTACCTGCAGCTCTGCTGCTGCAATCAAGATTTGGAGGTCCTTCAGAAAACCCAGTGCTTTAACAAAAATAGTAATATAATTATTTATCAACCTGATTTGGCTTTGTCAGCTCTAGCTGAATGTGAGGATAAAAGCAATTGTTAGAGCTGCACACTTAGCAAGGGAAAGCTGCTGTCTTGGTGGCTGCACTGGTGCTTTAAGGCAGAAGCAGTATTGCCCTCACCTGGGGAAGGTGCCTGTGTAAGTCCAGCTGCAGGCACAGCAGGGATGCTCTGGTTTTGATCAGTAACCAGGGCAACAGAGGAGAGCTGTGAGAGAAACAGCATCACTGTGGCGTGTAGCCTAAAGCAAAGACTGAAGGTAACCAGGAGGCTCACACTGCACCATTTGGTTTTTGTGTGTGCCTTTTTTAATAGCTGTATTTGGATATCTGCAGACATGAATATTTTAGAGGAGACAAAGTGGATTTTTAAATAATCTGTGCCGTGCTGCCCACACGGGGACAGCGAGCGCTGCTCTCCGCCAAAATGCTTGGAATCAAATTGAGAAACATGAATAGAAGCTCATTTTCAAGGCTTATTAAATATTAATATCTCAAGCCTCTCCTGAAAGAAACATTTATTGATATTTAGACTAACTCATTCATGTGCATGCTTTTGATTAAACTTTACCTCTGGGGACAGGGAATGAGAACAAGTGTGTGGATCAGAGCACAAGTCCTAACAGACCGGAGTTTATGGAAGAGAACATCTCTGCCACCACCACCCCTGCCCTCAGCTAAGGAATGAGCTGCTGAGGAACACAGAGGAGGTTTTGAGTGCCCTTCATGGTGCCCCTGCAACAGCAGAGATGGAGTTATGGTCCCTCCAATCTCAGTGGGTGCACAGCAGCACTTTGCACCTGAAGGGGAGCAGTGCTTTGTGCCAGGGGCTGCACAGCTCAGTGCAGGTGGCAGACCCTGCCACACAAAGCACGTACATCCAGACAAGTAGAAAAGATCTCACTACAGTCTACATTAACTTCCAAGAGTTACAGAGTGGATTATAGGTGTGTCCCATTAGTACCCATCACCTTTGGAAGGGAAGATGGGCCTTGATCATCCTGACTTTGCAAGCCTTGTGCATTCATTCCAGGGAAACATGTCACATTGCGCCCAATATTGTTAACTCCATTATTTTAGCCGTTTAATCATTCCTAAGGTCTCTTCATACATCAAAGGCCGAATTTGATTGCTCTAAAATGCCACCCTACTGCATCCCTAAAATCAAGTTCAACCATCACAAAGTATTCACTGAATGAGAAGATTGTGTCATATCCAGCCCCATCTCATATTGCTGAAATGCCTGGAAGGTCACATCTCTTCTCAGCCCTGCCTGACTTCCTTTAGTGTGAAAGGTCTGATGGAATCGCAGCTTCAGGTGCTGTAACTACAGGATTTATCCCTTTCTTTCCATTTACCATTTATCTTGCTTAATAATGAGCCTAAAGAATTATTGTAAGGGATGCATTCCTAGAGTCAAATGTCAGTACAAGGACTTGCAGAGGACACTTCTGGACAGGTGAAAGGGGCTGGTCCTGACGAGAAGGCAGGAAATTTACTGTCTGTAGGTGAATGCAGCTAAGGGAGCCTCCCCTTCCTGCTGTGATCTCATGCAACAATCTGGGATGCAGCCCATCAGTGTCACTGGTGAAGTCTAGAGAATGGCTAAAAGCCATCTTTGTTCCAAATGCTGGAAGTCAGGCCTTAATTTGGTTCCTTCTTCCTGGAACATGGAAGATTGAGTGCATTTCGGGGAACAGACGGCGTAGAGATTGCTGGAATAGCCAGGAAAGGCAAAACAGATTGGGAGCAGTCTCCCACACAACTTCCAGCGCATATGTGCTGGCAGAGCTCAGCTCAGCTCTTAACTCATCCACCAGAATAGAACATGACCATGCAAACAAGCTCAGGTGGTGGATGAATGCAAGAAAATATTTACAACACCAGGAAAAGCAAGTGGGTGTACAAAAAAACCAAACAGCCAACCAACAAAGTTAAAACGAATTCTGGCAAAAGCCAAAGATCCCAAGTCATAGAGATACCCCTTTGGAGTTTCTGACTAGGACTCACCTCACAAAACCCAGGCCACCCCAGAGCCCACACTCAGAGCACAGCCTGGCTTGTGGTGCAGAAATGAAACCAAACTGGGAAGAGTGAAATTCTTGGATGAGATTTTGAGGTGTTTACACTCATTCATTTCACTGGTACTTGTGCAGCACAGTCTCTGTGTGACAACTTGGAGGTTTATAGCTAAGGAATGTAGTGCTGGGGTGGGAAGTGCTGCCTGGGAAGTGGGATCCAGCAGAAATGTCTGTTCTCTGCAGGGCTTTGCCACTCCCTGTGCAGAAAAGAGCAGCACATTGCTGCTGCTGCTCTGATAGTAACAATCGGATAACAGCAAATCATGAATCCACGTGTACCATCAGGCTATAGATCTGTGTTTAGCACAAAGAATAATCTATGGGCATATTAGCAAGTAGTTATTCAATGGCTGACTGCATAAGAATGGCTCATAACCAGGCAGTTGTTAACAGGGTCGATATTTTTCAGCACAGTTGCAGGGTTTGATGGTCTGTAGCTGTCTAGAAAATTGCCTCAGCCCCACAGCTAACATAGCCTCACTCTGTGCTCTGGAAGGAAAGATGCACTGACATACATAATGTGTAAAATACACAAAATAATTGTGTTTATATAGCTTTAAAAATGGGGAGACAAAAGAATAGCATCCTCTCAAAACCTCTGTATTATTGGAATGGTTCTGGTTGTAACACATTTCAGCAGTAGCTGTGAACCTGCTGAGAAAAGCAACTCTCTTCTATCACTCTGATGAGTGTTTATGAAGTCAAAGCTAAAACCCCTTTTTTTCCTTCACTTTTCCACTCATTCCATCTCAAAAGGGAGAGTGGGAAATTCTGTATTTTGAGCCAAATTCTACTTTTACAGAGTGCAAATCCACTGACTCCGGATTCATTATCGACTGACAGCAGCGTGAGGAGAGATTCCAGGATTTATGCGCATCACTGCTTTTGAAAAGTGTAATTCCTGTATTTCGTGCTCCCAGCCAATTTAATCTACCACTTGTTGCCGTGGAAACATGCACTTTTCCCTCCTCCTCCATCGAAAATGGCAATATTCCAGTTTTCCCTGTGCTGTAGTGCTTCTCTTACTAATCCATGCATCCCCATGCCCCAGAGCGTGGTGTACACTTGGAGTACTCTACTGTGCATTAGGCAACATGGCTCCCAACAGGTCTTGGCTCCATTATCATGTGTTCAGAGCACAGATAATAAGCCCTCAATGGAATTCAGTGAATTGAGAGCTCTTTGTGTCATGAGGCAGAAAAGACATTTGCAAGTATGACTGTTTGCAGTATCTGCTTCCTGTCTCATAGACACACTCTGCTCTAGAAGGGGTTTCAGCGGAAACCTGGGGGAGTGAAAGACTTGCTAGACTGAAGGGTGACTCGAGAAAAGGTTGCTTCATTAAATTTGATATCTGGCTGTTTAGAAAGTTGATGTTTGAAGTGCCTGGGTGGCTTGTGCTTCTCAAGAATGCCTCATACAACCACAGTTAAAGACACTCCAGTATGACTTAATGTCTTGATGAAAACACGAATTCCCAGAAAAGATTATACTTGTAATATTCACTTCATGTGCTGCTCCTTGGGTATTTGTACAAGTAGACACGATGGGTGAAGTGGCACTTAAAAGATGATAGAGGGAGGAATTAAGATACAAAAACGTGGGCAGAGGAGTCAGACAGGAAGAACAAAGGGTTTGTGTACACAGAGAGGAACCCAAACTTGAGCACCTAAAGCTGATCTTGACTACACTGAAAATCTTGGCTTGGCTAAGTGGATGATGCTAGGGCAAGGTCTCCTGGCAACATAAAGGGAAAAGGAGGCATCTTTATTCAGTCATTACCACAACTGGAGTCTGTAGTTGTGGTGCTGCCCTGAGGTTCCTGGAGAGGCATTTTCGAGTTGACTCACCCAGGAACTGCGGATGTAGCTAAAAGCTCACCTAGATGAGACCCTGGTTTGTCCCTCAGGTAACAGAGCATGAAGTTCACAGTGCTGCTGGAGACAGAACAATACCAGGCAAACAGCACTTCAGACTGGCAGCCTAAAAGCAAAACAGCACCATAGCTCAACACGGAGCACTCACAAGGACAATTTTACCTTCTGATGACACAAAAGCTGTACCATGTTTCCCAAGGACAGCAAGTCCAGTGCCACTTCCTCACAGAAATGTCTCAGTTCAGCTTTGCTCACTGAAAAGGCAGCAGCCCTCCAGACTGAGACATTCAGCAGGGAGCTGGGCTGAATGCACAGAACTTTGGGGAACATTGTGTTTAGATTGACCAAAAAAAGCCGTGTGTGGGTATGCGTACAAACTACTGGTAGCCCTAATGCAGAAGTTTAGGACATGCTGAACTGAGCCCAGCCTAAGCTCATTTGAAGATTAGCCAGGTTTTTTTGATGAATCTCCAACTGTGCTCCAACTCCCAGTCACTGGACTAAAAACCAGGGAACTGCCCTAATTTCAGAAGGCTGGGAAGGCTTGACACAGATTCCTTCCAGAGGCAGAAAGGCAGGGAGCAGGTACAAAGAACAGATCAGCTGTCAGCACTAATTAGCTGTGTACAGTTTAATGCATTTCATTAATGGGCAGGAATCATCCAGGTAAGCATCTCGCTGATGCTAAAAATAACCCCAGCGAGCGCAGCGTGGGCGTGTGTGCAAGGCTCAGCCCCTCACACGAGGCAGAAGCTAAATATAGAGCCACAATTTAATTCTGTGGGTGTGTGGGAGCCCAGGGAGTCTCCCATCTCCTCGCTCTGCTCCAGACAGCAGACGTGATGCTGGCAGGGGGACAGCTGGGGGCTGCTGTCAGACCTGCACATGGCTGCAGGATTTTAATAAGAGCTTGCACAGCACCCATGTCCTCGGTGAGGATTTGGGATTTTTTGAATGTTTTGCCCCTTTTCAGTTATGGCCTCTGCTTTTCAGGCTATGGAAAAGCAAGATACTGTGAGGGATGGGGGGGAGCAGTAGGAAGAATGGAGGAGGTGCAAGTGAAGCTGAGATTTTTTTGGGGCTGTCTCAAGGATTAAGATGTCCAGGTCCCAAGGCATTAATATTCCCTATGCTCTTCCTTGGTGTCAGGCAGTGCCACACAGCTGGAACCCTGCTGTGAACACAGTGACAGCACTGGCCTGGTCAAGGAGCTGAGGGTGGGTAGTGTTTGCTGCTAGAGCTCCTGAGACTGCCTTCAGTGGTAAAAATCAGGAGGAATGGGAGAAGACTCAAGTGTCATTAAGGTCTCCAAGCAATGAGTAAGTTCAGCCTCCTGTTTACAGGGCTTTTCAAGTCCAAGGGAGCTGCAGTGCAGTTCAAATAAAGCATTAGAGAGGATTCAAGTACATCTGTACATGCTGTACCTGGACTACGCTGTCCCCTTGTCTAAAGGACTGAAAAAGGTTTGTTCCTTTCAGGTATTAAACTCCAATAATAGAATGAACCTTACTAACACCAATCCCTGGTCAGGAGGGGAGGTAAACCCAACCTCCCTGAGTGTGTGATCATACTCTGGACAGCAGCCCTTGAACCAGAGGTGCTTCCTTGCTTCAGCAGCACTTGCACAATTAATTATGGAGCACCCTGTCAGCTCTGGGCAAGAGCTGTGATCTGCAGCTGAACCAGAATGAGCAATTTGCTGTCTCAGACCAGCCCACAGCTTGTCTGGCAAGAATTTTTGAACACACTAATTCATTTATAAAGGGTTGAAACAGGGTTGCCTTAAGCCTGTGTTATTTTCTGGTTTGAACACATGCACACCACCCAGAGCTGCTCTCAGTGCAGGATGGTACTGCTGAGGATTCAACATTCACCTCCTGCTGAAAATGGGGGTATTTGTGCAAACAAACATGAGGCAGTGTCACTGCAGAGGCAGTAAATTCTGCCAGGGGACAGAATAAAGTTCCAAATTCCCAGGGCACAGCTGATTAAAGATTGTCTTCTGGGAAGACACTATCTCCTTGCACTGCTCTGTTTTACTTCCCTGACTCCAGTGCTGGGAATTCCTAATCAAACCTGTTTTGCACAGCACAGTGAAGGCAAGGGCAGCAGGTCAGAGCACAGCAGGCAAGGGAAGAGCAGAGCAGCAGGTGGAAACACAGATAGGAATATACAGGGCCTTTTCTGGGACACAGAGTCAATTCCTCAAATAGATCTGGCGTAAGTGGCACAAGTGAAACTAGAATAAAAAAATCAGAGTGCAGAAAGCTGTAAAGTATCACAGAGGAGCATAATTACATAAGTAAACTTACAGGAAAACTGCTAAAGCAAGTGTAATTGAATAAGAAAAAAGCCTTTTGGGGAAGAAAACAGTGCACTTGTTTTGCCCTGCCAACCCGCCCACAAACAGGAGCACATGCTCAGCTCAGATCCCTTCCCAGAAACTGGGCACCTCCACATGCCTGAAGATCTGGGCTCTACCCCTGTGGTGAGACAAGCAGTCATAAACCAAAGTGGAAATGCATGAAATGCCAGTAATATTCTGTAATGCTTCACCTTACACTGGATTCTGATTCAGGTCCTTGAGCTGATGTGGGCGTGCAGCACAAGTAATTACACAAAGAAATTGCTTTAATTTAATTTGCAGATCTTAATCGATAGAGACCAAAGTAAAGCTGCTCTGGTTGTCACAGTGATTTGTGCTGTTGAGGGATGAAAACCTGACCAGAACAAGGGGCTGTAACAGTTGTGAGCTCCTGATAACCCAAGGGTTGGGCAGGGAGGGATTCAGGTATGCACAGTGCCAGCCCTCACTCTGTATAGGCATGGTCACTGTGTCACTGAGATGATTTAGGATTAGATTTTTTTGGGTTAGATCTGTTAATGATTTCAGGAAAAGTGTTTTCTGCACTTAAAGCCAAGCACTTACTTCACTTAGCTGGAACAGAAGCCAGATGGGATGGACAGTGTGTATCTGAAAGGCTATGAACTGTATAAGCACAGTCTCAGCCAGAATGGGGTTTGGCTGCATGTTTTTTAACACATCCATCTCAGATGTGCCACTTGAAAGCATTTCAGAACAAAAGAGAGGGAGGAAGTTTTGGTGCTGTGTTGGTTCTCCCCCCACTTGCCTTTTAAACCTAAGCAAATTTTTATGCAGACTGGATATAAATGTCCCCGTGACTGTTGCAGTGAATTGCCTGCAGAATACCTAAATGGGTACTTCTCCCACAAAATCTGAAATGTGGCTTAGTTTGGAGAAAAAGAACCTCCTTCCTGTGCAGAGCCACAGCTGCACACCCTGTCCCTGGGGGCAGAGCACTGTGTTATCCCTGGTTTATGGGGAGGGTTCTCAGATGAATCACCTGCACCTTCCCATGAAGAACTTGATCATATTTTTGGGCTCTCTTCCAAGAAAACTGTGTCTCAGTACATGTGTTCCAAGGAAACTGTAATTCATACCCTGCAGTTCCTGGTTCACCACATTGAGAGTTACTACAGCTCCCTCCTCCCGCAGCTCTGAGCACAACTTCCGTAGCCTGGTTCATTCAGGATCTCAGTTCCTCCAGGAATTGGAGGCTTGGGCTTGCTGCTTTCAAATAAAACAAACTGGGTCCGTCTAGCACAATATCTTTTTGAAATAACTTCAGAGAAGGTGAGGGGGGAGAAAAATGAAAGAAATAAATACTTAGAAAATAGGAAGTGGGGGAAGGAGAGAAAACAGGTCAGAACAGAAGGTCACTGATTTTCCTCAACCACTGCTCAAAAGATGATGTGCAATTGTATCAATTATTAAAACATGGCTCTAGCTAAGTCTCTTTGATTGCATTGCCAGTGCCCTTCTGACAAGCTGCAGCTGTATAATCAGGTCTTGGGAGCTACTTGAGTCAACCAGAGCACTGCAAGTTTCCTTCAGTATCTGTTTTTCAGGATAATGAACTCATCCAAGTGGCCAGCACACTTCCTTGACCTCCCCAGACTCTGGAGAGTGTTTTTTTCCCCTGAAAAAAGCACTCTTATTTTCCATCTTTTCCTTTAGCTCTCACATGTAACACACCAGAAAGCAAACAAGCAAACAAAAATAAGGACTCCCAGTTTTATCAATCCATGCTCATGTTTTTATCCAGTGAAATTAAGAAGAAATGGACCTTTGGAGATTCCACTTCATGTGGAAGTCCCCTTATACAGAGGGTATCAAGGCAACTGGGAAACAAGAACCAGCTAGTTGGCAAAATCTGAGTCTTAAAGCACTTTAGAAACAGATACTTCAATCTAGTTAGTCCATTGTTCTGCAAAGATGTGTCAGTTATTTTGTTTTCTTAAAGCTATATAGAATACTACTTGGGCCAGAGCCAAAGAGCAGAATAAAACCCGAGTGCCTGACTGTGGAAGAAAAACCTCTCAAAACCAGGACTGCGTGGCTCACAGATGAAGCACCAGTGTCATTTTCTTGAGATGATCATATTCATTAAGCAAATTAAATTCTGAATGAATTAATACTTCATTAGTTTCTCAGAAATTATGTTAAAAAAAAAAAATTAAAGCCAGGCCCTGTCAGCAGTCTCTGCAGAAAGCAGCTGGCCTGTTGCACAGAGATGCGGCTAATTCAAGGGTGTCTGCAAAAGCCATATTCTGGCCAGGCTACACTGCAGCCTTGTTATAATCATCACTGGGAGTGGCTGCAGCACTTCCAAATACCACCCATCTGGGGAAAAATCCTCCTTCTCAAGAAGAGGTTAAACAAACCAGGACTAATGTGGTAAAGGAAGTTATATTTATGGGCGTTGTGCAGTTAAGTTTACAGAAATCCCTTTTTCAGCCTGTTTACACCATAAAGGAAAAAGGTGACAGGGAATGATGTGTGTGGAAATGCCAAGCTTAGGTCTGCAAGGGGGATGGGAGCAGGAGGCTCAGGGTTAGCAGGGAGTTTTGGTAGAGCAGAGGACCAGCACTCCAGTGCTGTGACTTGCTGTGCATCAGCTGCAGACCCCAGGAAAATCAGCATCTGAGGGAGGGCATGTGCACAGAGCCAAGGCCTGTTTGAGCTCTGAGGAGTCACTGCCAGCTTCCACAGCTCTGCCTGGCCTTCCCCAACCCAGCAGTCCCTCCTCAGGCAGGAGACAACTTCAAGGACAATCACAGAGGTGGCACAATGGGATCCTTTCCCAAGAACACTCACAAAGGTTTTGTGTGGCAGCCTTGAGCTTTGTTAGTGAGAGACAGTGCGTGTTGTACCACAACAAATCACAGTTGTAACATCCAAAGTTAATGTTACATAATTGAATTCTTACATTTTATTCAATTGAGGAACCTGGATTTCAGAAGTTCAGAATATTCTGCTGTATTTGCCAGCAAATTCTGTTTGGATTTACGTGACCAAAACTAAACATAGGATCCTAAACAAAGTTAAGGAGGGTTCCAGAAAGCAGACAGAATATGAGGATGACGTTTTAAAATTCAAATCCTGCCTGTATTTTCCTGTAAGTTAGCCTGTCAGCAGTGCTCAGTATCACACTTTGTGGCATCGAGTGACAAGTCATACTCCTCACCCAGTCCAATTTAAAAACAAAGAAAAACAGAATTACTGAAATACCATTTGCAGAGGGAAGTGAATAAATTCCCAGAGGGGCTGCAAATCTGGTTTTTCAGACAAGACAGTTTGCCACATTCTCCTGTTCTGTACAACAGAGATAACCATATAGAACAGCTTTGCAGAGCATTGTGAGAGCTGCTGCTGAAAGAACTACAAAACTGATGCTTATTGAGACCAGGGGACTCGAACCCCTACAGACTGTTTGGGCCACATCTTTGAGCTATCAACAGAATTTCTCATTTCACTCTGCACTGAGAGCAGGAACACTCTGTATTCAAAAATCAACAGATGAACCTCAAGAGAAACTTGGAAAAAATAGATGGGAGTGCAGTAAAAAGCAGGATTCGGAGCCTGCTGTGGGCAAAGGCTGTGTGGCTCTGGCCAGCCAAGGTTAGTGACAGTGGGAGGCCAAGCTGTTGGTCTAACTCTGTCCTGGAAAATGCTGGGCCAACAATAGTGTGCATGAGAGAAACAGAAAATCGTACAGCAGATGGTGAAATGCTGTCTGAAGGCAGGGATATCCCATCCTTTTGGAGATGCTGTGTGGGTGAGTGACAGGCGAGAACTAGAAAGTACTTGCCTTGCCAGGGGGAGCATTCCCAGAGAGATTCCTGCAGGCTGGGAGCAGGTGTGCAGCCACACACACGGTCCCAGCAGGGGCTGGCCATCCCAGCAGCATTTGCAACTTCAGAAATTGCTGTCATTTAGGTTTTTCCTCCAGGGATTACACAAAGTACTTGGAGAGTGCTGCATTTTCCTTGATTTACTTCTGTAATTAAGAAAGCTGCTCCTTGGCATTAAGCCTGACATTACAAGGAGTTTGCTAAGTGCCACAGCATGTCCACTCCTGCTTGGAGCTACTGGGTTAGGAGGCTCACAGCTCTGGGGTAAATCCTCTCTGTTCTTGCAGAGGGCAAAGACACCTTGCAGAGGTTTATTTGTCACCCCACAGACTTTGCAGATTGCCAAAGTGTTCCTGGTATACAACTCCAGGTGGCAGGGAAGGATGTTCTCCAGAACTCACACTGCATGGGGAATTCCAGCAGCTCACACCCATGGCAAGAAGGGCCATTGTCAAATTGTTTTGCAGCAGGTGAGGGGGAGGAGGAGAACTGACACACAGCTGACAGCCCACGCACACCAATACTTTGTCTGCTCTCTGCAAATCCAGCTGTGGTTTCTTCCAGTGACCCAAATCCCACAGTTGCACATTGCAGTGGCATCTGTTGTAGGGGCAACTGTTTATGGATTAAGTGCATGGTACTGCAGGGTCTTAATGCAGCCCTGAGCATCCCAGCTGAGTCCAGGGCATTCTGGGACATTTCCATCCATGGACAATATCTCTTATTTAATGTGCTCTGAAACAGAACTAGTGCTGCAGTCCAAACTGACATGTCTCTGTCATCCTGTCCCTGTTCTCTCTGCCACAGCTGAAATTGCTCTCCTGGCTGCCCAGGAAATTGAGTCACGAGCCTACAGACACTTCATTTCATACAGGGCACAAAGGTGGCCGACAAGCCAGCCTCAGCCTCCCTGGAGGAGAACAGGCACAAACATTGTATTAGGGATGGTTCATACAGTGAGGTTCAAAATTAGCTTTTTTCTTTTCTTGTCTTTTTTTTTGTATCTAGTGCTTATCTATTTTTGTACCCAGTAAGCACCCAGGACTATGCAGCTGTCACTAGGACAAGAAAGTCCCAGGTCAGTGGCAGTACCCACCACTGTCTGCTGGTTATTGCAGACTCCCTCCTGCTGCTGCTCATGCAGTTGCTATCAGAGCTGATTTTAGTATCATTTCAGCAGCAGCAGATGTCTTTATTTAAAATGATGTCATGGTAATAAACACATAATGGGATAGAACTAAAACCCTGGGATTTATATGATTGCTTTTGTTTGCCTGTCCTGAAGCATCAAACCCACAATGTTCTCGATTTGCCCAAATCTGAGATGTGTAGCACTGCTTTTAGCTTTTTCATTCTGTGGGAACACAGGGCTCCAGAGTTTTACTCCTATTTCAGAGGAAAAAAAAGGAAAAAAAAATAAAAAAAGAAAACCTATTGCTTTACAATGAAATTGTAATGGTAGAATTGAAAATGATTACTTTACAACCATTTTCAGTGACGTGCACAGTGTGACCAGGTCATACCCAGCACATGGTTTCTGCTGGAAGACCCTCCAACACCCATTTTATACCCAGCCTGAAGCTCTCCTCAACCTTCAGCAGAGGAGGTGCACTGGGATGCACAACTCACTGTTATTTGAAGAGTGTGTTCTTTCAGCACTTTGCCTCGCTGAGCTATTTTTAGTTTGAAAGTATTCCCCAAACCAGCTCTTTGCCCAGCTGCAAGGCAAAGCAGAAGCGAGAACAAGCTGCTGTTCATGAGAACAGTGCTGCTCACGCTGACACTGCATCAAACTACAGACAGGGAACATGTCTTTGGCTGAACAACCAGTTGTACTTTTGTCACCCTAATGACTAAATATTGTAATTCTATTACAAACAGGACAGATCTAATAGCCACCAGCTCTGTTAAACCACAGAGTGGGGAAGCAGGTGGAAGGGAGAGGAGAAAGCTGCTGTTCTGAAATAAGCAGTTAGTACATTTAAATCCCGTGTCAGCATGTTAGCTCTTGCATATTGACCAATAACTCAGTTGAAAATTAAAGCTGTTCTGTTATGTTGGTCCCACAATGGGCAACACCATCCTCCAAGAGTCTTTATCTGAGTGTGGAGAGAGGTATGAAAGCAAAAGCCTCCTGAAGGTGGTGGAAGGATGCTCAGCATCTGCAGTGAGCTTTGCAGCAGGTCTTGAACTGGGTCCTGATCTGCTCCCAGCTGTGCCTGGCCTTTCCTCCTCACACCTTGGGAAAACCAGGCACCCAAAGGTCAAATGCAGCAGGGCTTTCACAGGTGGTGAAAACAGTGATTACCCTCAAGCTTTCTCCACCTGAATCCTCTCACACAATTAGATCCTGCCTCTGTGTTGTTTCAGCCCACACAGTGCTTACAGCCCTGTGCAGTAACAAACCTGTCACAGGGTAGGTCCTTCAGGGACAGTGGGTTATGATACAAGAGTCATGCTGGGCAAGTGTGTGGTTTCTATTTCAGCTGAAATCTGAACTCTTTGCAGGGCTCCTATCACAGAAATGATAATGATGGACAACTGTAATTGCCTGGTAGATGAGTGGCAACATAATTAACTGAACTCATGCTGATTGGCAGCTTTGAAAATCCAGACAGAACTAAAGGCCAAACAAATAAATAACACATGTAATTAAGGCAACACTTATAGCCTCTGTGTTTATCTGCAGCTTTCTTATTTGGATGCAAAAAATAGTTTATGATGGCACAGAGACAAATATCAGGCGATTCTAAAGAATGCAACTTGCAGCATTTACCGAACCAGCTCACCCTTTTCACACCATTCTGAGCTCCCTACCCTCAGAGGTCAGCAGCTGCTCTTAGGATGATACTCTTGGATGTTCCAAGGGCTGGAGAACCTCTGCTATGGAGAGAGAGGCTGAGAGAGTTGAGGTTGTTCAGCCTGGGGACAAGAAGCTTCTAAGGAGATAATACTGTGGCCTTCCAGGACTTAAAGAGGGTTATAAAAAAAAGAGGCAGATACATGGGCAGATAGTGATAGGTCAAGGGGAATGGTTTTAAACTGAAGGAAGGTCAGGTTAGAGTAGATAAGAGCAGGAAGATTTTTACAGTGTGGGTGGTAAAACACTGCAACAGGTTACTCAGAGAGGTGGGGGAATGTCCCATTCCTGGAAACATTCAGTGTCATGTTGGATGAGGCTCTGAACAACCTGATCTACTTGAAGATGTCCCTGTTCATTGCAGGGACATTGGACAAGATGCCTTTAAAGGCTCTTTCCAACTCAAACTATCCTGATTCTGTGATTTTCCTGTTATGGGAAATGCTGGCACATCAGTTCCCACTTTTTACATGATCCAGAATTACCTTGGGGTAAAAAACATGTTTGTGTCTCAGTGTCTGCCTTCTAATTTTGAGCAGACAGTAAAAGAGAAGTCCCTCCCACCACAGATTTACTACTACCCATAATTGTACATTGCAGGCAGGCACAGTGCAGTGCGTGGGTGACTCAAAGCCCTGGCACATACTCTCTTCACAGCTACTTATAGGAAGGATGAAAATAAACTTCTTGTTGAATTGAACATGGTGTTCTGGCAATAGAGATGCCAATTTAAGAGGCAGAGCCTCTGCCTCCTGATGGGTAGCAGACACAAGCAGCTTTATGAGAAGCAAAACCAGGGCACTCCCATTCCTCCTCCCTTTGCCTGGGCTGTGAGAGGGATCTTTCCCACCACCTCCCTTCCCGACTCATCTGCAAAACCACCTGACATGAGGGACAATCAATGCAATTGCTGCTGGCTACAGCTCATTTACTGATGGCTGGATTGATTGCTCACTTGTCAGTCCAGGGTCCACAGGCACATGCACGTGTCCAAGTCTACCCAGTTCACTCCTCCCTTTGGAGGAGATCATCAGAATCACATGGATCTTACTAAGGCCAGCAACAGGATTCCAAAGTATAACTTTTGGCTTCAGCTACAAATCTGAAAGAAATTTAGTTTTGTGGAAATCATACATACAGATACCGTGCAACAGATTCTACGAAAAAAATATATTTGGGGAACAGGAACATATTCTGGGGACAGATAAGGAGCCACACAAACCTGAGCTGGTTTTCACTGGATTCTGCTTGAATCTGCCAGGCAGGTGAGACTAATACAGACTAATAAGAGGAGAGAAAGGAAGGAGAGACTGCCCAGAAAGGAAGGACTGTCTGAAGTGTGGAAAGCCGGCACAGCCCCATATGCACACAGAGGGCTGTGCTTGCTCCACATTGGCCTCTCATCAGCTTTCTGTGCCCACACCTGCAAGCCCTGAGCTTACTGTGGCTTTGCTGGGGTGCAGCTCCCACAAGGAACAAAGGAGATGCTGCTGAGGGTAATTGAGAGGGCAGATAACTTGGCAGCACCTCCTGCTCACAGCACACATCGATGCATTGCCCATCTGACAGCAGCCCCTGGGTCCTGGTGACACACAGATCCTCCAACTGCTGAGCCCTCAGTCACCTGTGACTGTCCAGTATGATCACTCCTTGTGTAACAGCGGCCCCAAGACATCATTCCCTTCAGTGTGAAGGAGACAATCGGGCAGTGTGAAGAAAATATTGATCTCCTGATCAGCAGTCAGAGGCACATGTGCGAGCCCCTGAGCTCACAAACATGTGATCTTGCTCCGGAGGGGACGAGCCATTTGTGGCTTTCCCCACACTCCAAATCCACATCTGTACTTGTGCTGGTGTCCAGCATGATCGTAGCAGGGCTCTGATGGCACAGGGCAGCCTGTTTTGCTGCAATTACGCACCACACACGTTCACCAAGGGGAAAAGCCAGGCACCACAGATCCCCTGCCCCTCTGAGAGCCAAGGGAGCGCTCACAGACGTCAGAGGATTCCCATGTGCACATTGCATGGGGAAAACAAATACCTCGAGGCCATGTGCAAACTGGGCACCTGGGGTGCTTTGAGACCAAGAACACCTGGCTATACCTGCAGGGTGTTCTGAGGAGAGCCACAGGTGACTGCACGAACCTGCAATGACCTGCTCCTCTCACCCACAGGAGTAACACTGGGAGAGCACAGGAGTAAACAAAGTCTTTGGCTTCTATATGTAATAATATACATATTATTATCTCTCTGATTTCTCTTTCTGAGCCCAAATTACTGGAGAAAACACTGAAAATACACCCAGAACACTCCCCAAGCTTCAAACAACTGAAGAACACCTGCTGCTTGAAAGTTTATGCCCACTTTGCACAGAACAACAGTAACATAAAACCTTTGCAATTTTTCTGAACATGAGAAATAGCTGCACATGAAGTGTTGTGTGCCTGTCCCCTTTTACCCCCATACACTTATGGTGACTGCTTTAGTATTGTGAGAAGATGTTGGCATCTATCCAAACTTGAAGCATCTCTGAACTGTATCGAGACATCACTTACAGGGAAGTGCCATTGGTGCCTCCAGTTGTGCTTGGTTTCCCTGAGGCAGCTGCAGTCACCTCTGAGGTGCTGCCAGTTCAGCTCCACTACTGCTGCTCTTGGCATCCCTTGGTTTAACAGGGAAGCAAATTCCCAGACTGAGTACTCTTCACGTGAGACCATGGCAATTCCAGTGACACTCTGGGGCAATCTGGACAGAGGTAGGACCTGCCTGCAAGTTACTTAAGCATTTTCAAGAAAGGTTCAAGACCTTCCCAAAAAGAACTGACCTGACAGAGGTGCTCAGAGGGAGCACTCCTACCTCACCAGGCAATACAAAAATACCCAAACCTAGGTTTTCATAACACCCAAGAACACAACAGCATTAATTGGCTGTTTTTCCCAGAAGCAAGAAATAGATACCGAAATTGGCTGAAAGGAAATCATTGCTGTCACGTAACAGAAGTGGTGGACTACGTGAGTGCTCCCTGTGGAGCTCACAGTCACCTTGCTGAGGTGAATCCACATGGGGCTCTGAGACCCTAAGTGAAAAAAGAACGGAAATGGAAAGCACAGGACTCACCCAGCCATGACCACACTGTGTTGCAGCAGTGCTGGAGCCTCCTGTCCACCTCAGACCTTCAAATGGCACCTCCAGAGCTGCTGAACAGCACAGCAGCCACACTAGCCCAGGGTAAGCCATAAAACCACCCTCACTCAGGTGCAGGGACTTCACTGGATCCACAGGAAATGAGCCAGGACTCCGATTCACAGTCATTTGCACCTGCCTCATACAAAATTCTCTCTGTGCAAAGCCTGTGGAGACCATCCATAGTCACTGAGGGGTCAGGTTTTAGCCTTCACAAAGGCTCCTTCATGGCAAGAGCCTGTTTTTATTCTCCAGAATCACACACTGGCTTCCCTGCGCTGCAGTCTGCTGATAATTGTTATTCAGCTGGAGTTTGTTTCCTTTAAACACGAGATTTGAGCATCCCCTCTCTGGCTGCTGAGTCTCTCCACCCCCTGTTCAGGGCTGTGCTGCCCAGCCATGGCATGAGGGGAGCTGGGGGCCATTTCCCCAGGCCAGCTGTCCCTGAGGTGAGGCAGCATTCCCGAGGCCGCAGCACTGGCTCTCTGCAGGGATGGACAGTCCCTTCTGAGGAAACTCACTGAGCTCAGCACACAGGGTGTGTTTTTGAAGCAGGATTTCACATGTATCAGCTTCAGGGAAAACATGAAATAAATATCCAAAGCAGAGCACTTGTTGCTCGGAGCCTGCAGCAGCCAGAGAACGGCTCACCCAAGCAGAGGCACAAACTCATCTGAAATGATTCTTACATTAAAGCTCCTTCAGGAGGGATGTGCCCTTTGGCAGGGGTGACCTGTGGCTTTCCCTGCACTTGCTGAGGCCCCTGCCCTGCCAGGAGCCCTCAGAAAGGTGCCCGTCCTTATCTCGCTCTGGGTCCGGCTGCAGGCGGCGACTGAAGGTGCGGCTGGGGCTGCAGGCCCCGGTGTGGGGCTGAGGTGCCCTCACCCTCCCCCAGAGCACCTCAGGCAGGGTGGGCTCTGTCCCACAGGGAGCACCTGCTGCAGCCACGTGTGTCTTGCTGTGAGGGGCGATCAGACAAGGCAGTGGATTCACTTTACAAGCGGCAAAGTCCTGCAGAAGGGGTCTCTGGAGCCCCAAGTGACCCCGGCCCAGCTCAGCAGAGCCGTGTGGCCCCAGGCCGTGCTGCAGCCCCTGTGCCCCAGTCACTGTCAGGGCGTCTGGAGCCCTTTGCCTTCAGCAGCTCCCCAAGCCCAGCCACCCCACAGCAGCTCAGAAAGGAAGCGAAAGTTGTTTCTGGTCACAGAGAGGCTTCTCCTGAACAACAGAAATAACAAATGGACCCAAAATGTCCCTGGACCTTGATAGCAACAATGTCAGAGGTTTTTACCACTTCTCATTTGATCGTGACTCTGGCTGTACTTGGTGTTTTCACTCTATCCCCACCTTCCTGAAACCCTGTTAGAATTTTATTTTTAACCAAAGTCCATGTCTAGTTTTGTGACTCTGAAACAAAGTTTGGAAGTGTGGTCTGTGTCTTTGAAAAACTCAGGAAAAAACCCTGCAATGCTCTCATGTGCACATAGCTCTCTGTGTGTCTGCACCTTTCCTTCTGTTGGGGGTAAAGCTGAGGGTGTGCGCAGAAAAAGGGCACTTACCATGAATTTATCAAAGCCAAAAGGGAAACAGGGTTTAAATAATCAACCATCATACATATGATATATAAATACAGGGCATTCACACAGAATCGCAGAAAATTCGTATACATTTGCATTTGCATAGTGCTTTACTCATTCTGTTAGGCTTTTAATCCCCCAGTTTAAAAGGGGCCTCTGAAATCTAATGTACAGATTTGGAAGAATCTATCAATCTCAAATGGCAGGGCTGTAATTACGAATGGCTGAGAGAGAGGCATATGAGCAGCAGGTCAGGTGGACCTTTCATTTGCAGATGAGCTCTTGGAGTAAGTCATTCTTCCCTGATTTATATTATAAAACACATTTCAATCTGTTTCAAACAAAACCTAGCCAGAGCTGTGTAATTTCTGAGACATACAGGGAAATGAGCGAGGAGGGAGGAGTCCAAGGGTAACAGGAATCAGAAATACATGTGTAAAGCCTTTAGTTTCAGCATCATTCCTGTTTCAGTTGGGATTATTGCAACTTCCACTGCTGGAGTATCCAGCTTATTACCCAACGAGAAGCCGAAGGTCAGGAGAAAAGCCTTAGGTGATACAAAGTGTTAGGCAGAAAGAGTGAGAGTTAGGCTGTAGGTGTTTCTACACAAGAGCTCATCTAATCCAAGTTTTCTGTCGGTGTGAATTCAGTGCAGTAGTTGTGGTGTCTTCCTGTGGCCGAAGATGAGAGTTTTTCCAGAGAGTTTAATTAAAAAAGGGTAAGGAGTTGTTGGTCTGATAGCACATGACCACAGAGTTGATTTTGAAGGTATATTGGGTAAGGCTTACAAAACAAGGAGAAATTGGAATCAGGTGCTTTTACTGGTTCTTTTGCAGTGTGTTAACAATTACTTCATTTTTCCATCTGCTGTATATGTGATAAAATGTAGATCCTGTTACAGCATGACTTTATAATTATTCATTTATTCCCTATACCCAGTAGAGGAATAACTGCAGCAGTTTGCAGTGTGGTCCCTGCTCTGAATGTTTCTTTGTCTCTGTAACTTCATCTCCGGCTTGGAAACATCTGCTGAGAGCAGACGATGAGAATCCTTAGCGTTGCCAGAACGCAGGCCAGGAAGCATCGGAAACTCTTTCCGATCTGCTGGCTGGATTATTACATGAAAGCCAGCAAATGCAGCCTCTGTGTGTGTGTGTGTGCCTGCCTAGGGGAGGGCTCCTATTACCTGAGATCCTCTGCAGATATCACAGTGCCTCGTGGGGGAGTCTCATTTAGTATGCGGAATAAAATCGCTGTGGCACCGATCATATGATTTGAAGACTCAGTCCTGAGGCAGCACTACTGAAAAGGGGAGGTGGAACCAAGACGCTCTGTTCAGACAGCGCGAGGCTGTGAGCAGCACACGAATTGCATTCAGCAGGCAGGAGCAGAGCTGGGGGATCGGGCTGGTAGATGAGGAGTCGGGAAAGCTTTATTTCTGGCCAGTCTGCATTTTGTCAGGATGGTGTTAGTAGAGAAAAGGAAATGTGCTGCTACGTGTGATTAAAAGGTAAAGGCAGTGATAGAGACAGAAGATCGCTGTGAAACTCCTTTGATAACCACCTTGAGAGTGAATTTTACCTCTGGAGAGTGCTGGTTCCAACTGACTGTCTGGAAAGTGAGATGAAAAGGATGCACATTCTGAGGAAGCATTTCACTGACGGCAGAGCAAACTAGAGGAGAACTTTTACCTGCATTACTGACATTTGGGAAAAATAATATAAGAAAGAATTCTCTGCCAGGATTCTTTTCTTTGTTCTTCTTCACGAGTCCTGGAGAGAGATTTTGTAGTCCCCTCCTGAGGAAAACACCAACCAGAAGTCAGAATACTGCAGACTTTCCAAAGAACAGGCATGGTGCAAAATGTGATTTTGGTGTTTTTCCGCAGGCGACTCAGCCAAAGACCCGCTGTTGAGGAGCTAGAAAGAAGGAATATACTGAAACGTGAGTATTTCTTTTTTCCTTAAGTATTTTATATGTGTTTCTTGAAATCAGTGATTGCATTTCCAGAATGTATTATTTTTAAATAGACAAATTAAATAGACAAATAGAACAAAGGTGTTCTCAACACCTCTCAAATTCACAAGGCAAAACTTGCAACTCTTTTCCTAAATGTTTCCAAGGGATCAAGCAAGTGATGAACATTATCCCTTTCCTTAAAACTGCTGAATTAGGGAAAGGTGAGAGAGAGCTTTGAAATTGTCTCCACTATGGATCTCAAAAGGGGGGATCCATCTGCTATTTAGTCTATTTAGTGTGGAAAGACAAAACCTGGAATGATGTGAACTGTAGTTTCCACATTTAGCAAGCACAAAACATAAAGCCACAGAAATCTGTCACACAAGCAGTGCTGCCTACACTGTTTAATTTATATTTAATCATGTGACTGTAATTCACTAGGAAAAAAGTTATCTACATTGCATTACCTAATTTAATGTATCCGAACTTTCTTAGCAGTTCCTAGGGAAAAGCCTTATGCTCTTGCCATTGAAGTTATTTGGGATTTCATCTGAGTTTCAATACAAAAGGATTCCACAGGCAACATATATTTAGCAGTATTTTCCATGCTGTTCCAATGCACAGATCACACACCGTAAAATGAGCTGTATTTAGCATGTGCACAGCTTGAGGAGGAAAAGGAAACCCTCCTTGCAACATGAGTGGGTGCGCTTGGCCAAACTTCACCTGTCATCTACCATGAGAGGCAGGAAGAAACAGTAACCCAAGATCCTGAAATACATGGGACCAGATTTTCAAGAGTCAGTAACCAAGACCTCTGAAAATCTGTCTTTGGGATTTTTTCCTGGCTAAGGAAAAGCTGATCTCCACTGACAAAATCTGTTCATGTTTACTTTTTTGAAGTGTGTTGGTTACATCCTTAATCTGGGTTAAACTGACTGGTTTTAATACTAAAAAAGTTTGAATACATTCATATAATGAGCTTAGAGAGAGATAAAGCAGAAAGAAGATAAAGCAGAATTAAAGATAGTTCCTGAATACCAGCTAAACATACTGGTCTAGATTTGTATCTCATTTAAAGAGCTCCCAGCATGGAGCAAATTTATTGACTTCTGTTGAGTTGCTCAGGCTTTATACAGGTTCAGCTGGGATCAGAACCACTTCCATTTTATTTACCTCTGCCATTATATAAAAAGCTGAGTATCCTGTAAAGCTGTAGCAGTATAAAAGCCCTTCAGTGAAATCTCCACAAACTCCTCCAGGTGTTGTAAGGGTTTGTGCAGTTTTAAGTTGTGCATTTCCCAACATCTTTGATGTTCATAAGTGGTACTGCTGACAGAAGTTCTTTTATGGACTCAGAATTCACATTTGTACAACTCTGGTAAAAAGAGAAGCATATTGCAAAGTACAACTACTGTTACTTTAAAGCAAATCTCAGCAAGATTTCAAAAAGTGATTTCTTATCTCCTTTAGGGAGTTGTTTCTGAGATAAAAGTAATACTTAAAAAGCAAACTTAAAGCCAGCACTTTCTTAAAATTTTCTTGATCTTCCAAGTCCTTTAACCATAGAAACACTGCTGGCTTCCCACCAAACATGAAAAGCAAATGAACTCAAATCACAGCCCAGGTGTCAGATGTGGCCTTGCTGTACTCGACAGAAAGCTGAACTCCCAGCCAAGAAGGCATCTCTTGAATGCCACTGTACAATCCCTGCTTCATTCTGAACCCAAGGAATTGCCTTAGTGTCACGCAGAGCTGAGAGCTCCCTGAGGAACTGGCAGAGCACAGAATTAGTTCCAGCACTGCACAGCCCCCCTCAGAACTGGGAGCATCTCTGCTGAGATTTACAAAACCAGCCCTCAGGAATGAATGGATCTTGTGTGGGCAGAATGATGGTGATGGGAAAAGCCTCTCTGGGTTGTCTGAATAATAATGCCTGAGTTCTAGAATCCCTCACCAGCATTTCATAGCAGTTCTCAGGGTTGGTTTTATTGGTAAAAGAACCATTTCTTTTATTTCTTCGAGGTGGAAATAAGCACTGAACCCAAGTGAATAGAAATAAGTCACTACACAGTATATTTGAAAAAGTATTTTCTGATCAGAAATATGTATTTTTGGCTTTTCTTTGGGAATTAGAATCATAGAATCCCAGAATGGTTTGGGTTGGAATGGACCTTAAAGATCATCTTGTTCTCCCCTCTGCCATGGGCAGGGGCACTTTCCACTATCCCAGGTTGCTCCAAGCCCCATCCAACCTGCTTTGAAGGGTTCCAGGGATGGGGCAGCCACAGCTTCTCTGGGCAGTTCTCTCACTGCATATCATATCACACCTTATAAAGGCACTATGCTACAGAAAATTATCAATTTTAATTAAAAAAAAAATACAGAATAGGATTATCTACTCCAAAAGGGGTGAATTAAAGCTGAATAAGTTCTTGCAGCTATCTCTACATCTAAGAATACCCTCTACTTTTCAAAACCTGTTCTCCTTTTCCACATTGCAGACTGAAATAGCTGCTCATCCCTGACACAGCACTAATTTTAGCTGACCTGTTCTCTTTACATTTTGTGCCTTGCCACTGAACTGTAATGCAGCACATTTTAAATTAATTTGATTTACATTTCTACCATAGCCAGGTGGAGCTACTACTTTGTTATTTTAAATAGATATGATTGCATTTCAGTGTCATCTGAAATGAGACTGCATAGTGGGAGCAAAAATAAGGGAGAAAGATGCTTCATTGTTAAAAATATCATCTTGGAAATCCATCTGCAGTGCTAGTGGGTTTTGGAGGCATAGTAGAAATCACATGTGTCCTTTAACACTGGAAATATTTAATGCAAGTGGTGTAATAAACCTCACGGCAGTACCCAGAGAATCCCAGAATGGTTAAACCTTTTTCTCTGGCTCTGCAGCTTTGTTCAGGTCATGGGCTCACGCCCAAATTTAGTAACAGATAGTACTGGAAATAGAAACGCCATTAACTCGTTTCCTAAGGCAGGGGATCTATTTCACACAGCGTTACAGCACTCGGGTCTATTTTTAGAGCCAGTGTGTAGGAGTCGTCACGGCTTGAATGTTAATAGACACAACACACAAAGACAAGGGGCTGAGCTCAGAGCAGAACTCTGCAAAGGAAGCCCTGGGAGGGGAACGGGGTCTCATGTCAGGGAAAGCCAAGGTGCAGGTCAGAGCCAGCGAGTGATGCAGCCCGAGAAAACGGGACAGAGGGCACAACGGGCTCTCCCTGGAGCTGCTGCAGTGAGGCTCCTCAGCATCTGACAGCATGAATGGCTCCAGCAATATGGAGAGTAAAAAAGGATGATTAATCAACTGTGGAGTGTTTTGATTTTCCTTCTAAAGTTTCTCTGAGTGGAGTGTTGGTGTGGCTGCTGTTGTTTCATTAAATCTCTGTGGAGTTTTAGAGAGCGCAGGCAGAGCTGACATTGGCACCAGCACAGTGTCCTCACAGAGAGGTGATTCCGTGCTCCAACACACACCAGAGATGCTCTGAATTACCAAAACACACAACTACAAGCAGCTCCTTTTGCTGTGCTCATTATTGCCTGGAAGTCAGGAAAACACCAAACTTCCTCATGAGGAAAGTCATTTTTTTTTTTATATTCTCCGCAGAACGAAATGATCAAACGGAACAGGAAGAGAGAAGGGAAATCAAGCAGAGACTGACAAGAAAGGTAAAACCTTGCAATACCTGCTATTAGCTTTTAGAAATTTACTAAAATTACTATAATATCAACCAGCCATAGAGGTTGTTATTATACAGAACCTCCCTTAATATGCATCCTCCTCAGCAGTGTCTGATAGTAGTGTCTGGTAATATGAATTATAGACATACCCACCTTATCTCAGCCAGATGAGATATAGTAGAATATATACATGTAAACTTGGGCAGAAAATGGGCATTTGTTTGCACACTGCCTATCAGTCAGCTCTATTGCTAGGAAAGGACTTTTTCATTCTTTGTAGCAGAGCTGGCTCCCTGCTGAGCACCAGGTCTGCTCCCATAGTACATTTCTTTTTGCATTTAAAATATTCTCGGAATTAGAACGAGATCTTGTTGTTCTGTTCCTAGAAAACCCTAATGGAATTACAGACCAAATCTGCTGATAACTTGTTAAAGCCAGACTAAAATTCTTAAAATGGGTCTAGTGCTGAGAATGTCACACAGACAATCTGCCTCTGCCTGTAGTGGAACATCCTACAGCATCCAGAATCATCCAGAGATCAAAAAAATCCATCATGATTACTTTTCATTTTGAAAATGTATTTTATCAGGATCTGGGTTGAAATGCTTTCTTTTGTCCATTATAAAGGCACTGTGCTGTAGCCCATAACTCCATTTAAAGCATTATTACTCTCCTAGCAGTCCTCCAAATGATTGAATATTTCCCTGGAGTTTCCAAGGGTTGGGTGGTTTTCCATATGTGTAAATGCACACTGAACCAAGATGAAAAGCAGCAAATGTTGCATTTTTTACTGATACGTTTGTTATTAACCCTGGTTTTATTTCACAAAACTTCTGAATACAGCTTAACCAGAGACCTACAGTTGATGAACTGAGAGACAGAAAGATCCTGATTCGATTCAGTGATTATGTGGAAGTGGCAAAAGCACAGGACTACGACAGGAGAGCGGACAAACCATGGACACGACTGTCAGCAGCAGACAAGGTACTGACAGAACCACAGATTTCTGCTTTCTCCTTGCTTTGTCTGTAATGATACCTCACATTCTGAACAGACATTTAATCTCTGGAACATTTAATATCTGTAAATTTTACCATTATTTTTTATGCTGAAATCACATCAATGTAATAAAAAATGCTATTTATAAAAATGCCTATTTAGTACTGTAAAGGCTTTTACCCCCCACCCAAAAAGGTGGATACAATCTTTTGGGCTCCAACTCAAAACCATTTCCAGCCAATAGAGTTTTAACCTTTTTTCTCAGACTGGAAGTTTCCTCTCCTGTTTTTCCTGTGAATGCTCAAGGAGTCACTGGACCCACATTCTCCCGAGCAGAAACACTCATTTTGTCCCATCTCATACCTGCCATTTAGCTGATTTACATCCCAATTTAAGTATCACACTTAGATGCTTGAGTAGTAAGAATAGGTCACCGTGATTCCAGCCAGTTGGGAAGTTTCAGGGCTGCAGGAAGCAGAAGGAGCAGGATGCTGAGACAATTACTGGCAAAATGGCAAACACAGGACTGTTAACATGGCTTTGTGCTGGTATGTGGAGATCAAACACTTTGGTTTCCATCCCAGTGTCTCCTCAGTAAGTGACAAATGGCTTTAGAGGACTCATAGAAAAGGAACAGAGCATTTCTACTCCAGTAGTTGTTCTCCCCAGCTCTCTAAAATGGTTAATAAGCTATTCCATAGTAATCAATGGAATAATGATTTTATATTTTCCTTGTACGTACTTTTATTAAAATCAGACTTTTCCTGGTTTTACTGTTCCAGTGTTCATGTTTCAATTAACAAGGCAGGTTTATAAGCCAAGAGAAAGTGACAGTTCAACTGCTCACACTGGTGGCACACATCAGGAAGTCAGGGGCAGAGCTGGACCTTCACATTTGTGACTGAAAAACGGATCAATTTCTTGGCAACTTCTCTTATCTTTAATAAATTTTAACTGGAATCTTATTAAATGTGAGACAACCAGCCCTGAGGTGTTATTCTGTCAGAATTGCTTCTAGACAGCAGTGACCCTGTCAGCAATCAATAACTAATGAGAAGTATTGTGTCACCAATCCATATAGCCCTAATATTCAGCATTCCTACCAGCACGGAGTGCTCTGCTATACCCAATACCTGCTTCTCCTACCCCAGAAAACTGTTCTGCTCTGCAGGTCTGGCATTTTGCAGTGCTCACAAACACAAAATTATTTGTTCATGTTTGTCTCTTTTCAATTCCTAGGCAGCAATTCGGAAAGAGCTGAATGAATACAAAAGTAATGAAATGGAGGTCCATGCATCGAGCAAACATTTGACAAGGTCAGTTTTCCAGCTATTTATTTCCACTGCCTGCTAAAAACTCTGCTTGAGTCCTGCACCTGTAGATTTTATTCTTACGTGTTGGATGTGGGAGAATATGCAAAGGGAGCTTAATATTAAAAGAAAATTGAAGCATTTCTCTTCCTGAAGAGAACCCAATTTTCTGATTTTTTGGGGGGCTTTTATTAGCATATACCAAGAAGTTTGCAGACATTCTCCAGGGCATCCCTCAGTCAGCATCCCTTGCACCACAGATTCAAAGATAGGACAAAAAAATAAAGCATATAACACAAAAATAATATGATTTTTTAAAGTAGAACAGCTTAATACGCTGTATAAAGAGCTCTGAATTAAATGTACTTGAGTCTGCAGCCTTATCATAAACACTGGAACTTCCCTGCTAAGAAATACAAAACTGCACGGACCATAACAGGCCACGCCCAGCGCCCAGGGGTAATGCCTTTGTTCTAATTGGATTTGTTCTAAAGGATTCAGCCTGGGGATTTCAGTATTCCCTGTCAGCCCAGTTGCTATTGGAAGGAGCAAGCCCCAGGTAACTTAATGACACTTAACTCCACGGAGGAGGTCAGGAGAGAGAACAGGTTTAGATTGTTGTCACTCTCCGTGTGATCAGGCCACTGTGAACCTGGTCAGGGCAGTGCTTGCTCCATGTGCCAGCACTGGTGACAGGGTTTAAACACACATAAAAACATTCAATTCCTTTCTTAAAGTGGAGAAAAAATGAGAGGCTGATTCCACAGGCACTGATACTTGCAAAAAGGCCTTATTAAGGGCAAAGCAGCATCACTGCATTGATGGAATGAAACATGGGAAGGGAAGAGGGGATGGCTGCAGTTTCAGTCTGAAAGTGAGTTATACATTCCCTAACTGAAGCTACCTGGGGAGTTTGAGTAGATGATAATGAGAGATTTTGAAATTTGTTCAGGATATGAGGAGTAAACAGGCTTACAATTTACAATTAGTGCTAAGGCATTACAAATGATTGGGACTTTAATTACAGATCTCAGCTAAAAAACCAAGCCTACAGAGAAAAATCTATTCCAGACTCACAAGACTATCGATTGTATCTCCTCATACTTTATGAAGCATTTTGACATTGTTTAACTCTTAAAAAAAGCCAAGAGCACTGCACAGTAAAGACTATTGCTACCAATGACAAACTGTGGCTTCATTTACTACACGGAAAAAACCCCAATCAACTAAAGACCTGTACTTGCAACTGCATTTCCAAATAAATGTAAACGAGGTACACTGGGCCCTGAGGATGGCAGCTGCACTGCAGTCATGGCACAGGGGTGGGAATGTGCTGGGGAAAATTAAGGGTTGCTAATATTCTTCAGTACTGTTACTGTACCTTTAAACAGAATGAATACTTTTGTGGGCTTTTAAAATTTTATTAATCTAACATAAACTCCCCAAAATAATTGAATTCTATTGCGAAGTGGTTTGAAAAATGTCTCCCTTTTCTCCTAGATTTCACAGGCCATAGAAATTTTCTTCTGAGAAGAATCTGTCTTTACTTTTTGATATTGCTGCTGAACACACATCAGGGAATACTGGAGTCTTTCCCTGAGGTTCAGCACAGGCTCCCTGGATGTTGATGTGACAGAAGGACTCTGCAGCTGAAGCCTCTGCAGCACTTGGGGACAGGACACCAGCCCCGAGCTCTGGAGGCAGAAGAGTGCTGGCCTGTGGAGTGGGACAAGCTGCTGAAAAAGACTGAAGTGAAGCTACTTGGAAGAGCCTCCTCCTCTCCTTTCCCACCTGTCTGGAACTGGTTTGCAGCCTGCCTTGGAAAAGGAGATGTTGTGCATGTACAGGCTTTACCATTCCAAGGCCTATGACATAAACGGACATGACGCTCTGTCATCCAGTATTATGTTGACAAGAAATTTTGAACTTACCACAGTTAGTTTGTAAAACACCTAAGTTCATGTTCTAAAAACTAATTTAATGTATTATAATTTCATTCTTTTTTATATACTGTCTAACAGAATCACAGCTGCAAGCATTTTTGATTCCTGTTACTTTTGTTCTTTAATTAAATGACTACTTATTGCAGGAAATGAACATGTTTCCTAAAGCTCTTTTTTTCCCAGGGATAGTTGAAGAGATTATAATTATTATGCACCAAACCATTTGACTTCTTCATCCACACAGAGTCTGCAAAAGGATGATCTCAATTAAGGTTTTCCATCTTGTGGAATAGAATAACCTGGTTGTCACTGTGCACCAGTTGAGGCTCTGACCCTCTAAAGAATGACAGTTTGGTTCACTGTTACTCAAAAGTACTAAATTGGATAACCAGAGGCAGAAATGTAACAATGTACTTTGATGTTTAGCAAACAAATGGTTTTAATGCTTTCTTGACAGTAAGAAGAAAAAAGTTACTAAATGCTAATTACAAAGCAAATAGAACTCATTGAGAAAAATGTAAAGCCAGACATTTTAATAATGCCTGACATGGAGAAGCACCTGAGGATTTATTCAGTACTACTAAAAAAAAGAAAAAACTTGTGAGGAGAAGAATAATACATTGATAGCTGTTAACCACACCTGATCAGTCAGAACAAAATGGTGAATTCACTCACAAGACAAACATTTCTCTGCAAGACTCTGAAGTGCTACCATTCTAGGGAGTCATTCAATGTTAAAAACTTGAAAAAGGCATTCTCGGTCTTGTAGCTTCATTGGGATGATCTCCATGAAGTGTGAAAATAATAAAATGCAGTCTGTCAAAGTGTCTGTATAGACTACTACTGAATTGCTGTGAGGTGGGAACAGTCCCCACACAGAGTGTCTGTTCTGTCCCAGGTGGGGACGGAATCCCAGGAACCAGAGCTGCTCCTGGGGAAACTGTCAGGCAGGAATGGAAGGTAAGGACACACAGTGCAACACAAAGTCTGTGCCAGTGCAATGGGAGAAGGAACTAAGGGCTCCTGGGAGAAGCGGTGTCAACATTTTAATGTTTATCTTACTTGAATATCAGCTGAAGACTTGAATGACCCCATCACTTGATCCAAAGATGTGTTTTTTCCTCTTTATTGAAATTTTTTAACTTGCTGGCTTTTCACAGAAATATGTAACATCATAACTAGCCTTTTAACATAAATATATTTATCATTTTATTATTAATAATACAGCATTAATTCTTAACAACAATATAATGATAGTCCAGCTGCAATATACAAAAAGTATAAACAGAAAGGAGAGCAAAGTTTCTTCAGCAGAAGAAGCATTTTCAATTTGAGCAGAGCAGATGAGCCACTGTTAACTACAAGCTAAACTTGGCTAATTACCCATGCACAGAACACTCCTGTTCAGCAGTGACACACGCTTCCACTGGTAATAAAGATTATATAAAACACATTAAAATTACATTGAAAAACATAATAAAATGAAAAACATTGTAAGGGTAACTTAGAGCAGCTTTTAAATGTCAAACAATGGCCCTGAGCTGTGTCACTGCTGCACCTGAACCCCGGGGTAGCTCTGGGTGGCTCCGTCCTTCCCGCGCTCTCCACTCCTTCCTCAGCCAGCCCGGCCTCTGCTCTGCTCCTGGGAGAGACACAACTCGTGACAATTCCAGAGCCACTGACCCCTGGCACTGAGCACTGCCTGCCTGCTGCTGGGGGAGGCTGTGGAGGGGTCTGGACACTCCCTGGGCCATGGATTGTGCTCGGTTCCTGCTGCAATTTGGGATCACACCTCAGAGGGTTCAGGGAGGCTGTTCTTGCGCAGCTTCTTCCCAACAGGAAAGAGAAACAGGCCTGCAGTGCACAGTTCCTATCACTAACTAAAAACAAGGCTGTTGTATTATCTTTCCAACATGGCCTCACTAAGAAAAGAACTTGGGCCTTGCAGTGCACTTTAAAAACCTTGTAAGTTACAAGAAAAGTCCTCTTTCATTCAGATAAAATTCAATCAGACCAGGGCAAAGAAAAGTTTAACATCTCACGGAGTCCATCTAGTGGAGATTACAGTGAGCACAGGCTCAAAAAATCTCCAAACCACACAAAAACCAGAGGCTCAGAAAACATCCCTACGCTTACGTAAATGGGATGAGTGGACTGAGTTATTTACTGGAAATTGCAGTATAATCATTTCCAGAGACAACACAGCCTTGTGGTTTTCAAATTCTTACCCAAAATATTTGAACAGCAGCTTTATCTGACTTCTTACTGATTTAAAGGAAAATAGAAATGACATTGTGTAAAAAACCCAACAGATATTATCTGTTTTTCTTGACCTGTTTAATACAACTATTTGCAACACAGTTGCAAACACAGTGTTCAAACAGTTCAAGCACAAGTGTTGAGAGTGTTCTCTCTTAGAAAATCCTACTGAAATCCAACAAACAGCACTGAGACCAAACCAGGTGGTTTGGTCCCTAAAAAATTCCTGACTGTATTCTGGATCAGACCCAAAACATAGATTCAAAGTGCAATTCAAAGTCATTTCTCTGAAAGTCAGTTAAGTAACCTATAAAAATTGCTAAAGACTTATTTAAAAGTAGCATGTGCTAAAAAGAAAATTACAAATTACATTTTAGGAGACTCAGTAAAATAATTCCAAATCTCACTGGTGAGTGGAAAAGTCTTATCCACACAGATTTTAGTATTACTAAGGAAAATAAACTTCCATTACAGTAGTTTCCTTAAGTGCGACCAAAAAAAAAGAAAAAAAAGAAAAAGCTGTCAAATTTTCCATTACAAAAGTGTTTATATTCACCTCGAATTTCAGGAAGGAATCTGAAAAATCACTTCAGAATTCTGCCTTTGATTGAAACAAGGCCTGCAATCCTCGGCGAACATTACACAGCTCCTCTTCTTGCTGTCCAAAAAAATTACCTTTATCACTTTTATCACTGCTTATCACATCAATCACACCACATTTATCACATGCTTTTGAAAAAAAGGCAGATTTTATTTAATGTACCTGGTGCACTATACATGCTGCTTTTAACATATCAAATGTGATTCTTTTCAACATTAAGACTCAGAACTGAGTCCATTCACATAAATTAAAAACCAGAAATTAAAATTTTAGTAATTTAGTGTTCAAACAGCAAAAACTAAATAAAAATGAGGACAAGATAACTTTATTTACCATTTCTTTTAGAAATTTGTCTTGGAGTCCTTTTATGTCTTCTTTCATCAGATGCATCTACAAAAAGACACTGAATGCATCTCCTCTGCTCACAACTGCCAACACATTTTCAAGCAAACAATTGCATCCCTAAATGTGTCACAACCAAGAAATACAGATGCACATGCAGCCACCTGCCTGTGGAAAGGGATGTGTGTTTTAAATTTGTTCTTTCTTGCATGAGTAACACCAATAAACAAAGCCACAGAACCCAGTGTAAGTCCTGATAACTGCACACACCTTGGAATGGGTGAAATCTAGGCATAAACGCTGAATATTTTTAAATTAAGAACATTTAATAAATATTAAAAACTACAAAAATGCTTATGTATCATTAATATAATGCTGAGGACAAAATCTTCAGAAAAAAGGTCTGTACTTATATCTGTGGATACAATTGAGGAATTATTAAAATGAGCAAAGCAAAAGTTCACCATACCTCTGAAGTAAAAACATTTTCTTCATAGTCAACAGAATGGTAGATACTCTTTTCAAATGAAGCTTTAAGAATCTGAATTCTAAAGAAATACAGGCAGTTCAAACAGCTTTGCTACATATGAACACCCTACACAGAGCACAAATACAGCTGCCCATTGTTGGCAGTCTATTGGCATTTAAAGCATGGATAAATATCCCCATCATTGTTACTGCTGGAACAGTCCCTCAGGTATGTGGAGAAATTTAGCTGGAGATTACATGAACATTTTAATCTCATTTTCTCATCTCATCAACCATCTCTCTTTATGGAAGAGAGAGGAGTTGTGCTGACTTCTCTCTCAACTGAACAGAACACAAATCTCACCCCAGGATTAGTGAACCCTACTGACCTCTGCTGCTCATTTTTCATGTACGTACTAAAAGTGTGGGAATGCTTTTTCCAAAAGGCCTGGAAAGAAAAATATTAATAGATGCTAATCATCAGAAACTGATTTTCCAAACTAAAAGTAATTAATATCTAATATGAACAAAGTGACCACAAGAACAGACTAAACACAGAAGGGGCAGGAGTTACACAACCCCCACAGAAGCTGGAAGAAACCAGCCCAATAAAGTACTTGTAGGAGTTTATTGTAGGAGGAAAAACATACAGGAATTCATATAGTGGATACATGTAGGAAAACATAGAGTGGCCCGAGAATTCTAAGAGCATCCTAACTCCTCAAATGCATTATTTGAAATTTGAGCCAACTAGAAGCAAAAAAGGCTTTGAAAATCAAAGTTAATGATCTTAAGTTAAAGATGAAGTGAATAATCTATAGATTCCACAAGAATTCCCTTTTATTCAAGATCAAACAACTAAAATACAAACCAAGAATTCTTTTTCCATGATTTTCAGGGATTGAGAATCCTTTTCAAATTTCTCAAGTTCTTCAGTGAGAGTAAAATGAAATTTGTCCAGCTGCCTGATCCTACCAAAACAAACCCGGTTACTTGTAGAAGGTATCCACTGCATTTTAAGGATGTTTTAACAGCAATCTTCCATTACTGACCTGCATTCATGGAGTTGGTAACTCATTGTTGCCAAATGCTGATGGGCAGCTCTCAGTGTTTGCTTATTAAAATTATCCATTTTCCGGGAGCGGTTCTATGGGGATGTTTTAACATGAAATTCAGATTATTTCCACTTTAGGAAAAAAACCCTGTAGTATGTTCAGTACTGTAACTGCTTAATATCACAGCAAACCCCCTTTTTTAAAATGTAATTGTGTGGTGCAAGCCAAGCTGTCACCTGTGTGCTCATGTACCCCCCAAGTGATACTGTACATGAAGGGTCTTGCCTCAATTTTCTTGGTAAATTCTTTCTGGAGCTGCTGACAAATGCTGATGGTTGAGCAACCATGCTCCCAGAATTCCCCATCCAAACCACACGGGTCATTTACAGACTGAGTGGAGACACTTTCAGACACTGAAGAGAAACAAAACATAATGTCAACTGCAGTATTATAAAGTCCCCTATGTGAAGTTAGCACAGGGCCTAGGACAGCTTTCGTTATATATAAATTAATGTCACCCATTAGATGGCTGAAACCAGTTTCTATTTTCATATCAATTTTCTGACTTTTTATATGGATCCAGTCTCCAAACATTTAGAATATTTTATTTCTCTGCTTTAACATGTAAAACGCCTTTTTTTTTTGGATATTATATTTTCTTGTAAAAACTTGAATTTGTCACATTATTTTAAAATTTTGCACTGTCAGTCCATGACCAACCTCTGTAAGTAGCAGCATCATCTGTTTTAAATAATTTTTTTGGCTTTAAACTTATTCTTCTCCTTCCTTTCTTTTCCTCTTTGCTTGTTTCTGCCTCATCAGAGTTGCTTTCTGTGTCACTGTGGTAAGTTCTTTTGAGGTATGTCTGTGCACTCGGTCCTTCATAAACATGGAAACAGTGCTGCATTTTAGCATTATTTAGAACAATCAGATGGAAGGATAAAGAAGATTTTATTGACCCATTGGATGCAAACTCTAGGAAGATGTGTCTTGGCTTTAAAACATGAGAATTATATAAAAATTAATAACCATTACATTTATAGAGGGGACATTCAGCTGAACTCTGACTCATGAGCAAATCTGGGATTTTTCTTCATAAAACCATTAGCCCCATTTTTTCCCCAGTATCAGTGGGAATGCCTCTTTCTTTGGAACACAACTAACTCTTCACTAAATCGGTATTTTGGAGTCTAATTTTCAGGGTTTTTTAAGAATAATTAAAACAGCAGAGAAAATGAGAAAAAGAGTAAAAAATGGAATAATACTGAAACTATATAACAAGATTTAAAAACTTTGGCCATATTATTATGCTAAATAAAACATTTTTCTTAACCTTTACGGAGACACATAGGAAGTCTTTTGTGTTAAATGTCTGTACCTGACTCATCCATGGGGACATAAGGTTCTTGAATCCAAGACTGTACTCTACTCCTGCTGGAAGCAGACAATGGAGATGGTGGTACACAATCCTAAAAGAAAAGTCACTGGTTTATTTACTAGCTTCAAAATTAAATTGCTTTTAGAAGTCTCCATCAGAAACTCACATTTATGTTGAGAAAATAATTTATTTTTTATGGGAGGTCACTAAGAAAATATTTACTCCCTGTTGTTTTTTTTAAAATACGAATTGTATCTGATCTTGTTGGAATATAATTCTTTCATTGTATCCATATGATAAATAATTATCTAATTTATCTCCAATATTTAAAAATTAACTATTAGCAGGTCCCAAGAAGATCTGTGTTTAATATGGAGATGCATTTCCCTTAAACCTCAGCACCTGGAAAGCAGATAAAACAGATGCCAAGCTGCAGCCCTCTTCTGAGAGCAAGAAATATACTAACTCACCTCTTTACTTTTAGTGAGAGGCTTGGTGGGATCCTGGAGTTTGTCTTTAGCAGAAAGTGTGTCTGAAAAGCAAGACTGGAGACTGGAATCTTCATTGTCATTCCCTGTTTCCAGCACAGCTCCCTTTGCATGTTTTCCACTGTCAGTTTTATACGTTGTTAAGCTGAGCTACACATTAAGAAAAAAATCGTGATTGAAAGGAGATGTCCCTTAAATGTCACCACCTGTAAAGTGGTAAAACAGACAAAGAGCTGCAGGTCTCTTCTGAAGAGCAAAGCATTTAGGAACATACCTCTTCCTTATTTTTGGGGATAGGTTTAGTGATATCCTGAAGCATTCCTTTAACAGAAAACGTGTCCGAAAAGCAACGTTGGAAACCTGAATCTTCATTATTGTTACAGGTTTCTGGTGCAGCTCCCTTGGAATTTTTGCCACTGACAGTTTTATATGTGGTTAAGCTGAGCTGTACATGAACAAAACCCCCCAAACATTATTGAGAGGAGAAGCACAGAACAGTTGGCAGCTGAACGGAACAATTTCAGTTAAAACAGCTCTAGAGAAATGTTAATGCTCTTACCAAAGATGCTTCAGTTAAAACTGGTGAGAAGCTTTTCCTTCCCAATGTCACCTTTGTAACTGCTCTCTCAGGGGACTGACTTACACCCAGACTTTGCATACTCTTATTTTGTGGACAGAAATCACTGGGAGAGATTTCTTTCTCAGAGTTTAGCATTTCCCTGTCTTCTAGTGTCGACTCCTGAAGACCAAGTGACCTCTCACTGGAACTGTGCTCTGGAGTAACATCTCCTGACACTCTGTCAGCACCTAGGAAACAATTCCTGCACTGTCAGCGCCAGCAACGGGAGTTACACGAGGGAAGCCAAAGCCCCACACTGCTCCCTGCTCCAGCCTTAGGAATTTCCAAGCCTCAGATGGGTGGAATTTGGCACAGGCCTTGCCACAGTTCCCCTTTCTCCCTCTCTGAGTTTCAGCAGTACCAGATTTGTTCTAACACTGACATGATGTGTTTCTATATTACACTGATGTCAAATAACTGCACCAACCCGTAGAAATGTCAGTGACATACTAATACAATTCCTTAAATTATGTGGAGCACCTGGAATTATGGGCTATCTCTTGTTTTAGGACCATGTAATAAAATTAAAATTTACTGCTGTGATAACCCTCAATTAACCTCCACTTCTTGATTCAGTACTGCTAGAAATTAGAAGACAAAATACCTACATCTCATTGTCTCAAGCGAGGCAGGGCTCTCAGCTGAAGGCATTTCCACTTCCTTCTGTTCTGCAGAATTCCTGGATTTGACCAGTGCTTTCTGCACATAGCTATCCACTCTCTTTGGCTCCACAGGTACAATCTGCAGTACCTTTGGCCACCTGTAATCCTTGTTTGCACCATTCATATGTTTCTATTAAAGTACAAAACGTTATATATAAACATCTTTGTAACCACAGTGCACATAAAAGCTGATAAAGAGAGATATGGATATATTATCTATATGTACCATTGATCAAGCTGAAGGACCATCATCAGAAGTACTTAAATCCATAAGCAAATCAGGTTTTCCAACATCAATAACCACTGAATTTAACTCAACACATAAATTTCTATTCTTATGAAATAATTATTGGAGGCAATTACTGATGCTTCAGGACTTAATGAATGAAGGTCATAAAGCTTTCCATGTATATTGACATGTTATACTAAAACAATGAAAATGTTTCAGCAACCAGCGTTCATTTACTAAAAATCCTACTTGGATATTCAGCAAATGTACTGACACAGCATTACCAGCATCACATCAACTCAACAAGATTTGGCTCACTAAACCCTCCCATTTAAAGATACTTTCAAATATTGTCACATTTGAAAAATACAGCTCACAGTAGTCCTTTGCAGCAGAGTAATACTCAGAAAGAGAAACTAAGAAGATCACTTAGGACTGATTTTCTCAGCAGCTCAATACACATCATTAAAAAAAAGCAATATTAAAAATAATAAAATTAACTTCAATATACTCATGTTGGGCACTTAAAATTCAGAAGTAACAAGTACAAAGCAGAGCAGAGTTTACTTTGAAAGACATGGCAGGAATGGATTTTTAATAATCAACTGGAACCACACACCTGTATTTTGGATTTCTTCTCCTTAGAGGTGCACGTTGGAATCTTTTCTTCACTCTCAGACTCAGAACTGGACGGCTCTTTGTAATTTTTTGTTGCTGCTGCTCTTCGAGGGAGTTTTTTTCTGGTGGATTTTACTATCATTTCATCCGTTTTTGAATTCTGGGGTTTACATTTGTTTGTCTTTGGAAGAATAAAACCATCTTCAATTTACAAGAATGATTAATACAAATATAAGATAAAATGGCAGGTAACTTGGTTTAATTACCTGAAATGTATTATCTCAGAGCAGCTAAAAAGGTTTAACTTTACCAAAGCTCAGCGAGTCCAACCATCATTCTACTAAAAACAGTATCAATGTACAAAAATCATTCTAACTCACTTATGCCTACAAAACCAGCTAAATACTACAAGAAAAGAATATAGTACTTGCAAAGAATAAACTGTATTTAACAAATGATCTGGGATAAATATCCCATATTTATGAAAAATTATTTTAAAACAGTTTCTGGGGGAACTAAGAGATTTTGAATCTATATTAAAAATCTAGTTGAAAATTTACATTTACCTTTTTCTTATTTGTATTTTTGCTTTTAGGTTTATCCACGTGGCAAGCAGGTTCCGAGAATTTACCTGCTGTTACAATTCAAGAAGGTTGAAAAAAATCAGGAAATATTCAAATGTTTGTCATTACTTTTAGCTGTAAAATAACAGAATCACTTTCATGCCCACAAATTGATTAATTCAGTAACTGATTTCAGCCCATTCTTTTTTTAAAAAGACATTTTTTTTAATTGACAACAACTTCTACCTGTCCCATCCTCCAACAGTTTTCCACATTAAAGTACAGAATTTCTGTAAATTGATCTTTATAAATGATTAGAACTAATTTGAAAATTCTTTATGCTTGGAAACAAGACAACAAAAATATATGGTACCTGCAACACAGCACATGCCATGCTGGGCACTTAATATCTAAGGACAAATCTACTGCAGCATTCTTCAGAAATACGAAAAAGGTTTCTTACTTTTGTCTGTGCTTATTGGTTTCCCTGATTTTTTATTTCTACTGTAATCAATTATCTGGGCTTTAGGTTTTCTCTTGGATTCCTCCAGCCAACTGATCTCTGTCTTGCTGTCATCCCCTCTGTTTTCTGTGTCTGAGTCACTAAAGAGATGCTTCTTGTCTCGATTGCTCCTACTCTACAAAACCCAAAAAAGTTCTTAAGTTATTGATTTGTTTTTACACGTAGTCTGCTTACATAATTGATATTTAAAGGCAGGAAGACAAGTTATCCTGATCCATAAAAATCTGACCCTTACCTTTTTTCCTCCTTTCACTTCCGCACTGGATTTACTGGTGGTTGTGTTCCTTAATTAGAGAAATAAAACCTTTACACAATACATTTAAAAATAGTTGTTCTTAAACTTCCTACTATTCCTATGATATGCAGACTAAAGATTCAAACAGAGGTACCTACTTTTGTTTCCACATTATTTTGGAATTACCTGTTCACCTCAAACCCTAAAGGTTGTGCTTGTTTCCCAGTTATCAGGAAGAGCACACAGTAACAACACAGCCCTTTCCAGGAGGGTCATTAACCAAAAACCATCCCCCTCTATTCAGGAGTTTCTCCCCCTGTAGCATTCCATGAAGAGAACTGTTTCCTTCATGGAACACATTCCTTTATATCACCTTCCCAAAGGACAATCATGGAACAGCCTAGGACAACACAGCAGTGTTTATTGCTTAAAAAAACCAACACAGCCAAGATATTCTTGTCATGCAACATTCCCTGGAAATTTGTAACTGCCTGCTGGAAAGTGCAGGCTGTACTTGGATAATCAGCAATCAAAACAGAACTTCCTACCCTTTTTTGTTTGTCTCTGTATGAACACTCAGTTCAGTCACACGCAATTCTTGGATCTAAAAATGCAAATAGAGAGGAAACAAATGGAGGTTTTCATTTATTATAGAACTTGAACAAAATTAAACGGGCTACCAGAGAGTACCTGCTAAGGGTTTTATTCCTCAGTTATTACACTGAGAAACTAATGGTCATTAATTTCTATCTTAGAATTATTTATCAGAGCTCACAGTTAAAACCAGCTGCAGCTGACTGAAGCTTTCAGTATCTCAAAGCAACACAAGAGTTCCCAACCACCTGCTTCACCACCTTCCCCAATTCACCAGGCTCCTCTGAGCCATAAGAAGCAAAACCATCTTTTATCATCATTAGATTTTCTTTTTGCTCAAACATCTGGAAAAAGATGTCTTTGAAATGGGGATTAGAAGGATGGCAATAACGTTGTCAGGATAATTTAAGATAATGATACTCCTAACACACTGTTTAATTCTTAATTCAGGAAAAACATCATCATAGCTTGAAGTGGCCAGAATCTTAAGACAGAGTATATTAAATATCTGAGAATGCTAGAGGTATTTACATGGCAAACCTTTTCCCCCACTTAGTTCACTGATATAATTTGCATTTTCAGATCTTTTTTATACTTTCAGTAGACAACATTTGACTGATTTCCTTTCTATCTTATTCATAACATATAAGTTGCAGTTATTTCTTACTCCAAGCTTTATTGTAGGCTCATCAAACCCACTGATGTTAAAGTTGTAGACATCATCCCTGCAAAACAGACACAGAGATCAATTTTGTGAGTGAAGTAATGAACATTTCACAGTCAGGTGTGAGTAATCAGAAATCGTGTTTGAAAATGTTGTAACTACTTACAGAACATGACCAGCAGTTATATTAAGAAAAGAAGTGGTTTTTAGGGTCCTCTCCTGAACTTCTTCCTATCCATAAATGAAAAGTTAGCTGCTCTGTCAAATTTGGACTGTGCATGCATAGACACTGTCATCTCAAAAAGCAAAATCTTCATCATGAAGATAATCAGCAACAGTTCAATATGGCAAAACATACATGCAGCAAATGCATAATTAACATCTACAAATACTTAATATTCAATGGTATTTGTTAACTTTCCCTTTACACCTACTGACTACCACCATATATATACATATTAAAAACAATTCCAACAAAAGCACTGTTACCTTGGAGAGCCAGGATTTATTTAAATGTGTCCTAAAAATAAAGATACATTTTGTTAAATGCTCATTAGAATATATGCATTAGAATAGTGCCTATATAAACACAAACCTTATCAAACCCAGCAAATTTATTCATGCATTTAAATACAACATCAGTTAAAAGATGGATTAAAAGAGCCCAGCCCCTTTCATTTATCAGCATTCATCGGTACATCACAGAGACAGCCAGAGGCACACAAAGACTCATCACAACAGGAAGTGGTTCACATCATACCTGTTAAAGCCCAGGGAATCTCTTGCTTTGCTTTTCTCATCACTCTTGTCTTTGTATCGGTCACTGATTTTACTGATCAGTGATTTGGCTGCATCTGCCATTTCTTTAGACTTTGGTTTCTATAAAAACAGTTTAAGACTCAACATCCAACAGAAGAACTAAGCTGCACACAGAACTTCAGGTTCCTAACAACCCCCTAAACTTCATTAAATGTCTCCTACATGGATTAAATTACAGTCATTTGAAAACCATTTTCCCTTCCATGACAGTAAACCCACCAATTCTGAAACACTGAAAATTTGACAATTCTCTTAATTGCAAGTGGAAAGGTAAGAAACTCTCACTGTCTTTGACTGTTTTGGATTTGAAGTCTCTTTTCTGAGGAGAACATCAGGGTCCTCTTGTGCAAGATGAGTATGCAAAGATGTGTCAGACACTCTGGCTGAAAGAAATGTTTTAAACCATGGTTCAGTAGTAGTTTCAATATTTTTCCCCTCTGTATTTAACAGTTTCTGTTCCAAATGATCAACACTCTGACTGCCACTAAGGATGGTATCAACTTAATTGTCTTGGTTCTGTTTTTTTAATTTCTTTACCTGGAGAGGTACTTCAAAGACCTGAATAAATGCTTTTTGTTTCACAGTTCTCTCAACCAACAGTAATAAAGGGGGGAAAAAAAGCATCATTGCAAGTTAATTTCTCTGATCTATTTTTCAGAGTAACAGTTGACCAAGTGTGACCATCACCTGGATGGGATGCACATGCTCGTGATGGATTTGGCTTTTGCTCGTCCCCAGTTGTTATATTCTTCTCAGGAAGAGGGAACGTTCTTTTCTTCCATGGCTCAGTTTTATCAAAAGAAGTCGCCAAAAGACCAGGCAGCCTAACAAAGACAACACCATCTTACTGTCAGAACTTGAGTCTCAGTTACAATAAACATGCATCATAAAATAGGAAAATGATGATATATCTTAGAGTATCAAAGCATTTTAAATTTCAACAAAATATTAGGTCTGGTAATGCCTGAAAATTCTCCCTTCAAAGTGAGTGACAAGAGTGACTTGGAATTCTTTTCCAATACTTACAAAGGTTTGTTGCTTCTCCCAGCTGGCTGAGAATCAGGAACAATATCTAGCACTTCATCTAAATGAGACATTAATTTGGTGTCAATTATTATGACCAAGAAAATGGAAAAAATTAAAATAATTTTAGAAGTAAGGACTATCAATGCTTGTAAAATTACTTGCCTAAAGTTTGCTTTTCTGTGGCCTCTTGTAAAATTTTTAAAACTTCTTCAGAACACATTTGCTACAGTGGAACGACACCCAAAAGGAAATATTAGTGTAGGACCATAAGCAGTACAACTTCATAAACTTGTGCTTTCCCTAACAAAACATGACATTCTTTTTCTCATTTCATGGAAGTGCTGTATTTTTCACGTATTTTTGCCTCATTCATGGTATCTGACTTCCTGATCTGTTCTGTTTCGCAGAATTCATTGTCTACTGTGCATCTCTGCCCCCTCTAAAAAGCACAGTAAGTAACACTGCCAGTTACAGCCCATAAAAGCCAAAGAAATGCTCTAAACAAAACATTCTGTACATGAAAGCCTTTTTCAAAGCATGGCTGGATCAAAAAATGCTTCAGAGTCCCATAGTCTGGGGCTTGACCTGAATCTGAGCAAGGCAGACATTCACAACCAGAAATAATATAAAAATATTATTTTGCAGTCATTGCTCAATTGGAAGAAAACACTCAAAAATATTCTTAAACTGCAGGTCAGTGACACCTATTTAGTTTTTTTTATAGTAGTGAATGCCTGATCAAAAATGCACTAACACTTTAAATGCTACAAGCTGAAGACATGAACATTTCATAAGCACAGCTGAATGTATTCTGTGTTTTACGGCTATTTCACTAGTGCATAATCAATTAGAGATTATTGCATGCACCTTTCTCCTATTATACACAAAGGAAGAACTGAGGTTCCAGAAATAGGAAGTTAATTCTGGGGGCAGAACTGATGAGCGAATGCAAATTGTGCCTAATTTTGTTAGAGCTCAGTCTGACTTCAAACATGTTAAACCTGAAATTCAGAGGGCAAGAAAACATCATGCAATAAAGTAAAACATACTATTTTCTAGAAGTGACTTGCTGACTGTAAAACTCTAGCTCTCTGAAATATGAATTAGGAACAAATTAGAAATTAATGTTATTCTAAGAAAAAGACTTAGCTACAGAGGACATGCATACTCCAGGAGGTTCCTGATAGAAATTCTTTGTTCTGCTCTCATTTATTGCATCATTGTCAGACCTTTTAGTAGAGCTGGTCATTTCCAAAGGCAATTTAAATCTCCCTTTAAAAGGAGTGGCTGCAACAAAACAGAGATGTGTTAGAATTGCACCAGCTCTCCCATTACAATTACAACAAGAAGAGTTTTGCCCACAACCACAGCTATTCCATGAACTCCAACAAAAGCTGGTTATTTTTCATACCAGCCCCTTATGGACCTTTAATAATTCCATTGATTCCAACTACGTTACATTGAGATTAAGAGCTCACAGACTGTGGATGTCTGGAGGCAAAAGCAAAGCTTGTTACAGGCTGGCTCTGGTAGAAAATAGTTGGTTGCTATTTAAAGACTTCCCTGTAATATATTTTTACTGAGTTCTCAGCTTGCTCCAGCACCAGCAGCTGTCTGACAGCTGCAGGAAAAAGGCCAGGTGACCCTCAGCTGTTGGGAATGCAGTGCAGCCCCTGTCCCACACCATGTCTATGGACGAGGAGCAAGCAGCCCTTAAGCATTTTGAGTTTAAAGCATCTGCTCAGGAGATTTTATAACCTCTCCTTTTCATTTCCAGCTCTGCCAAGGATCACAGTTCATACCTGAGTTTCAAAGACCATTTTCAAAGTGCATTTTTGCCCTGAAAGCACTTGCAAACTTACATGTGCTAACAAAACCCAGTGGACTCCTTGTGGAAGCTCCTGTAGTTCCAGGAATAAGCACAGATGCTTCAGACACTTTCCTTTTATGAGATGGAGTTATCTTGAGGAACAGAAAAAACTTGACCGTAATACACTGATTTAAGGCTGACAGAACAAGAATTCAGAAAATCTATTGCCAGGAGTCTCTTGACACTTTCCATTTTTAGAGTGACAATTGCTGCTGCAGCAGACATCAAGCTAATGCGATTTTTATGCAGTTATACTTCAGTTATTTTTAAACTGAGATTCATGGTTTTTGCTTTCTAAATTAATTCAATGAAGTATGGGCAACTCCTGTCCCTTGCCCAGCAAGGGATTCCCTGGAGATTCTGCAAAGCTACAAACTAAGAAGAAATAGGTTTAGAAACTCCTGCAAGACACCCACTGCTGCCCGATGAAGACATGGTGACTATTTCAGTTTTTACCCCCTCCCCAGCAGTCTCTGAGGCCATACTTGACTTTTCCATACTGGGGCATCTGAGCATGTCTTCAAAAACTTCTCTTTAAAGAGAATTCTCAGAACACTGTTGTCTAAAGAACATTAACAATTCCTTTTCACTTCTGTCACATTACTGCAGTTTCAAAATACTAACGAATTTTTTAGCAAAAGGATTGTTATAGTTTAGTGTCAAGTCATAAGAAAAATAATCAAACCCTGTAGTAACTATATTCTAACTGTCAAATAAGAAGGGGTTAGAATATTAAATATTACAAATATTTAAACTGACATGCATTTTCTCTCTACTCCTTTTTGATTTGACAATCCTACTTACCTTGGAGGAATCACCTCTGGGTTTTTCTTGACTGTTATTTTTACTCTGAGTCCTCAAACTTCCAGGAGGTTGCTGAGTTTTGTACTTACTGAGTTTCTCCTCCTCCTCTCCAGATTTTTCTTTCAAACCCGGTGACAATTGACTTTCTGGTACCAGAACCTATAGAATTATTTTAATTTCTTTTAATTTGTATACAATATCAGGATTTTATAATGTCTTATTTTTATATTTATACTAATACACAGAGCAACTTCTTCACCCTAAGTAACACATCACCCACTAGAGATTCTGATAAAATTCAGAGGTTACAGACTTTTAGTCTAAAAAGCTTCCAACTTAACTACTAATTTTGGTACAAGAATGGGTTTTCAAGTAACAGTGAACATAAAAGAACTTCCCCTGCGCATATGCCTGTTTTATTCTATGATTTAGATGTTAGTATTTCCCCAGAAAAACAATACATACATACTAGACAACACTTGCCTGGCTTTAGACTTATCTATACCTATTGATATTTTAAAGTCCTTGGTAATTGTTCACAGTGAAAACAATTATGAATAATCAGACTAATTATACAAACCCAAGAAACCATCTCAGCACACTGAGGTAAAATACCTGGGATCCACTTTCATCAAAGACGATGTGAACAGTTGTTTCGGCTATTGATGAAGACTGCTTTTTGCTGAAATCCTGCAAAGGGATATGTCAAAATAGACATTTTGCTCTTATTTTAAACAAGACACAAAATATTTAAGTGAGAGATCATAAGTGTCTGAAATCAGATTACAGAGAAAAACAGATGCTACAAATTCACAGCATTTCCATCCCTCATGAGTTCCTCAGTCAGTCAGACTTCAGGACAAAGAGCTTGTTACAAGCAGTAAGGAGTAACGTATGGCTTGCTAGAAGTGTTTTACTAAATGAGTAAATTCATGAGTGGTAATTGCATTGCAAAACAAGATAGCTCATGAATAATTTCTGAAAGTATTTGTAAGCAACCAGGTCGTGTTTCTGGAAAATTAAATATGCAATATTTGACATTAAGATATGGTGTTTTTTCACCAATCACCAATTTCAGGTGATTGAGTCCAGCACTGTCAAGCCCACCACTAACCCATGTCCCCAGGTGCCACATCCACTGTGTTCTAAATAACCCCAGTGATGGGGACTCCACCACTGCTCTGGCAGCCTGTGCCAGGGCTTGACAACCTTTTCAGTGGAAAGACTTTACTAAAATCCAACCTAAGCCTCCCCTGGTGTAACTTGAGATAATTTCCTCTTGTCCTTATTAAGCACCTTTCCCAAAGCTTAACATATTCTGCTGTTCTGTACCAGTTAATTAGAAACTCTTGGTATGGAGAGATACCAATAATCACAGCTGGAACATTTATATGGCAATGAGACTGATTTTGAATCAATTAAAAACTATTCAAAAAGGTGTTTAAATCTTACCTTACATTTACGAGATCCGTAAATCTTTCTGGTCACATCTTTGATTTCCAAGATAGAATCAAAATATAAAAGAAATTTCCCTCCTTCAAGAGTGCCCACATTCATTGGGCTTTTTAGATCTATTGTTAATAATTTCCTTGAACCTTTTTCTGGACAAAAACAAAATTTGAAAAGCAACTTCATTTCAATTTAACAGCATCTCATTTCATATAATGTTTGTAAGCACATGACAGATTCCTCAGTTCAGGTACTAAGACTAATATCTTATTTAATTCACCCTAATCTACAATAATTTTATTAGTGAAACAATTTAAGATTTAATCTTCTAGAAATACTTATTCTGTATATTATTCCACAGAATTTTCTTTGAAGATTACTTACTATAGCTGCAAACAAATTACAGATATTTATTGTTCTAATTAGATCAAAAGAAATATTATCTGTCACTGTCTTATGGCTTACTTTGTATTGAAATAACTCTAAGACAAGATTATGAAATTATTTTCATAAAATCACACCTGCATGCCCAAAGTGCAGATGCGACAGCAGTGCAATTTTGTCCCTGATAAAAACAGTTCCTACAATACTTTAAGGGAGAATTCTGCTTTGCTAGATTAAGTCAGTACTTTTAGATTAATCAGTTTGACATCAGTTTGCAAACCCAAGTAAGAATACAACAAAAGGTCCCATTTTTGAGTTCAAATACCTTCCAGGCTGTACATGTTTACATCATCTTCTCGTATAAGGACGGTTTCCCACTGAAGCTCCTTACATGAAAAACACATTTTGAAAGAAAGAGAAGTATTATATTACAATTAAATGAAATCCAGAGATCAAAGTCATTCAGTGAGGACAAATTTCCAACCTTTTAAACATCTGTTACACAGAGTGACAGGAACTTGTGCTTCACTATTGCTCACTGTGTACATGTTAAGCTATTTCCAAACAGCATTAGAAAGTCATTACTGTGAAATTATTTGATCTAAATATCAGCAAATCTGGATTTTTTTTTAGCCTCATCAACACTGGAATGCACACAGTAAGTTCAACATGTTGAACGTGGGGAAATAAAATCTGACACACTCCAAGGAATGCATATCTGCTGCCTCATAACAACCCAGCAGGAGACAAATCTCAGCTTACTGCATCCTCTGCTGCCACGTAGAAAGAAATACTTCTGCTGCCAACATTGAAATCAATCCAAAATGCTTCCAGGTTTTCATCCAGTGGTATCTGGAGCTAAAACAAAAAGAACAGGATACAAGAGCAGAGAGCACAGATTTCTACCAGCTAAGAAGCTTCATGTTGATCTGAACCTGTGACAAACTTTCAGTCCATGTCTACTTGTATACTTTTGAAAAAACGTGATCTTATTTTAGCTCTATTTTTTCTTAACTAGAAGGCAGAGTACCTTACCTCATATTTATCAAGAGCTGCTGTTAGACATGGATATGAAAAAACCCTGTAAGAAAAGGATATTTTTTCAAGTATTCTACAATGCTGTAAATAAATTTTGCAGATCTGAACACAGCAAATGGATTTTGTTTTCATACACTTTAGAGACTTAGAGATCCCAAAGTAAATTTCTCCCCCAAGGATGTAACATGAAATTTAATCACAACATAAAAGCCCAAAACAAATCCCCAAAAAAATCCTTAGCATTAAAAAAATCACTTTTACCTTCTTTTGTCTCCAAGCATGCCATTCACCTGGTTAAGAAATTTTCTGCAATCCTATTAAAACATAGAACTTTCTTAAACAATTGTAAATGGAAGTTTCCCTCCCTAGAAATATTCTTTGTGTGACTTACTGTCTCAAACTCCGAATCTTTAATTCCTCTAAATGCAGTGGCCACAAACTCCATGGGAAACCACTGCGAGGCCAGTTCTCCCCTTTGCTTCTCTGCCACCATTCTGCACAGAGCTTCTGTGATGGCCACTTGTGTGTCATAATCTGCAGCACAACACAAGAGGAGATTTAAATAACTACTGAGGTGAAAAATAGTATGAGAAAACTGGCGTAAGCAGAGCTGAACATAGTCTAGATTCTATTAGATCCAAATATGTAACCCATAAAGGATAATTAGAAAAATAAGTATGGGAATAACGATGACTAAACAACTTATTTTTCAAAATGAACTCCAACCAAACTTGCACAGACTGTCAGAGCCACACCAGGTGTTTAAACAAGAGAAAGTTTTCAACTTTGATCTCTCTGAGCTGGGAAATTGCTGGATACCAAAGTGATCCCTGAGGGAAATTACAGTACTACTACCCATGGTCACAGCTCACAGCCTCAAAGACTGACTTCCTTATCACTTTTCCTATTTTAAAACTTTCATTCTAGAGAAGAATTGAAAACTTTAATGCGTTTCCCCTATGCTGAACACACAAAAACATTTCAGCTTGCAGCTTGTTTTCCTGCAATATTTAAATTTTTCAGATAACTCGAATCACAACATTCTGCAGCTTCAAAACGCCTTCTCTGGTTTCTTAATGGGTCTGCATCTAATATTTAAGAAGCTCAATACTAAATTAAGTCCCATGCTCACCTCCAGCATCCAAAATTGTCCTCCCCATTTCACTCCTGCCAAACAAAGGAACATTTCATCAAAAAGTGACAGCAACACAAGGCCCAGAGTAAAGGTTTATTATAAACTTTCAATGTGTGAGACAAACCCCTGATTCCATGGAACTGAAAGACTTCCAAGGGGTAAATACCTCTGGGAGCACTGCTGGGGGACCTGAATCACCTGATAGATACAATTTTGATTTTATTTGCTTTTTTGAATTGCTGTAAAACAATTTCCAGTGTGAACAACCGAACCTTCCAGCGACTGATTCACTGTGCTTTTTAAGCACATTCTTACAAATAGGAGTTTAATTATTTTATGACAACTGGGATGAAGAGATGCCTGATCCAGACTGGGAAAGAGGAAAATTCAGGCTTCTAATGGAGAATAACCCATGAGAATACCTGTCCACAGAGAATTCAACAGCAAGTGCAGAAGTTGAGTTAAACAGGGATCAATCTGCACAACAGCTTAGTAAAAACTGCCTCCCAGCTCTGCAAATGATGGAATGATATAAAAATTATACTAAAGATCATTTACATGACAAGTAACATCTCCTTTGTAGAAAGTATCTTTTTCCTGGCATCTCGAGGGATCTTGTCAAGCAATAAATTCAGTTTTTTTATTACCTACGAAGAGTGGAAAAAAGGGAGCAAGATTAAATAACGTAAGTTTGTTAAAGTTTGAGTTATTCTTATTTTTGGCCCTTGTAATATATTTCATACCACTGAAGAAAGCAACAGGCTTAAGTAACTGCAAAACAAGAAGAGACGAGTTCTACATGAGTTCTAAATGGTATTTATCTTACTAAAGCAACCTCAATTTCAATGAATTACTTAGTTTTAATGTGAACAATAGTTGCTAAAAAATAGGTTAAATACAGAAACAAAATCTTTCAAAGCCAGAGTTCTCTCTGCAGTTGATTGCTGAGCTAAAGTGTACCTTGAATTAGCATTAAAAAGCCGTTCCTTTAGGGATGTAGCCTTTACAGAAGACTTTTTTATAACTTTCCCTTTCTTTAGAGGGAAAAAAACCCTGACAACCTGAGGTTACTAAAATAAACAGGAGAAATTTGGAGTGTACTAGAAGGAACGCAAATTTCCTGCAAGTGAGTAAAGAATTTACAACCAACAATCTTAATCCTATTTCTAGCAGCTGTAGAGCACACTGTTTCCTCTGCTTTTATACAGCTTTCCTACCAGAACTTTATTATCACTATTTTATAACTTACTCTCAAAAAAAAAAAAAATTGTAGGTCAGTAATCTGAAACAGCCCCAACATATGAATAAATCCAAACATTCCCAGAGAAACATTAAACAATCCTTCTGATCCTAGAGCACCACAATATTCTCTTTTTTGTAGCATCTGCACAGTTAAATAACTCTCTCCACAAAGTCTGTTAACACACTAACCAGAAAACTGCTGCTTAGAAAGAAGGATGTTTACCTCCTGCTGAACATAAATATTAATTCTTGCATCAGTGATGAGGGAACATGTTCTCAGAACAAAGTTTTCTAATATTTGCATTTTACCTAAAAAGCAGGAAAGAAATAATTCAAAGAGCTGTCAAGAGTGTATTGTTAGGGTGCCCCGTCATAAACATTTGGGAAAGGATTCCTTTTCATTCAGAAATAAAATACAGCATGTCTGTCTTTTTATATAGGATTAGTGATATATAAAACAGAATGGTTACTTCAATTTATAGTAACTATGTTTCTATTCCTGTGCATCACTGTGTAACTCCCCTGGGCAGAAGATTTTTAATTTTTAAATGTGATTGGTCAATCCTATAACTCAGCTGTCTGAGATACAATTCAGGTGGTGGAATTTTTCTCCCCAGGGCCAAAGAAATGAATCTTCCCTTTTGGTCATGACAACAAACAGTCTGTAGGGACTTTCTCTAGTGCCACACTGAAAGGTAAGGGCAGGGTGACATTCATGAGGATAAGGTCAATAAGGAAGGGTCACTGTGCTGTGCTGAGCTGTGACAGGACCTTAGAACCACCTTTTTTAAAAAATAATTCAGTTCATTTGCCATCTCTGAGACTTATAGTGCTTTTTTATTACTGACAACAGCAAGTTACAAGGAAACCTGTCCATAGAGAAACCTCAAACTAAAGCTGACATGTCACAGGAATGAGAAATGTTGTCCTTTCCGTGTTCTGAGAGACATTTTAAACATCATTTCTGCTTTTTAAGCTCACCTTCAGGTCTGCTATCACACACAGCCTGCAATAAAGAACCCAAAACACATCATTTTGATAAAGAAAATATTACAGCATTAAAAGGTCAGGCAACATATATCTGAAGAAAGTAATCAAAAAGCATTTAAGAATTTGAAGTTATTTTGTCCTTAACAAAGAATCTAAGAGATGATCTCTACTAAAAAGTGTGTTTTCCCAAAATTATATTTCAGTTAAATTTACTGAAATTATTTCACCAATGACAAACATTTTTATGAAGAGAAGAAAACTCACAGATCTAACTGGACTAGAATACCAATAATGGATGTAAACAAAACTTGATCAAGATGAAAAATTTTTGTTCATTGAGCATTTACCGTTATTGGTGTTTTTTCAATTTATTTCATGATGTCAGCCATGAAAAGAAATTAGTGTGAATACAGCAAACTGTTTATCCCAAATGATTTATAATCTATTTCAGAAGTCATTGCAATGTTAACCATAGGAAGATATTAAATAGAAACACATTTTAAAGTCCTTTTATTTCTAAACTGGTAACAATTACTTTGATAATTGTTACTGGTTACTTTAATAAATAAATTTTATTATCAATGTATTTTTACCAGCAACATGATGAAGAAATCTTCAGCCAGACTTGTAAGCATTTCATTCTTTTCATCTCCTCTGAGGACCAAAATTCCTTTTAACTTTTCAAACCAATGGACCATGTAAAGGGAAAATAAAGGTAAATCTATTTTAATAGCCTGGGAAAGGACAATGGTTTGTATTATACTTAAGTAAATCTATACAAACTCCACAGTGATTCAAACAACAGCATCACTACTCTGCTGAGCAGATGTTGGCCCCAGACTGAAATTTTTCACTCAGGCTAAACAAAGTTAGGGGATTTTAGGGACTTTTTAACACAAGAACTGGAGATCTACTTTGACATCTGCCACCACAGACAGAACAGCTGAAAATTGATAATGACTGAATGAAAGAATGTTGTTTCTAGGTGTGAATACAAGGATAAGGTCATCATCACCCTGGTTTTGTTGTTTATTATTAAAGCAGCTGAGAAGGCAATTGAGTAACTCTCATCTGACATTGCCATTAATTTTCTCCAGTGAAATCTCTCGTGAAAGCAGTTAGGAAGTGGTATCTGCTCAGGATTTGCTGAGTTACAAATGATTCATGTTTCTAACATGCAGGTTAAAATAACACCAAATAATCAGAACAGCACTAAAATCTGTTGAAAGAGCAGGTACAAAATTGCTGCTGTGGGAATTAACCAGAAAAAATTAAACAGCACTAGGAAATTCTAATTCTTGAGTCCATAGCAATATAGCAAACTTGTATGAAAATATATCATCTTGTTTTAATTGCTGGAAGCATATCTAAATTAATTATATATTGCATGATTTGCAAAACCCTCACGGGGATAGAGCAGCATCCCTTTATAAGGGGTGCCTTGACAAAGAACATTTATATATGAACAATGTTTGTTGCAAAGTTATGGGAAATTCCTAATTCTGACCCAATCAAGAACCAAATCAAACACTGAGCTGCTCAGCACTGAAGCACTTAAGCTCAGCTTATGCACTTCATTGATGTTCATATATTTATTTAGAAGTTCACAGATGCTTTATGGTTTTACTTATCCTTCCAACAAGACCGTGTTTTATCATTGCTGGGAGTCCATCTTCTCCTGCTATGCTGATTTTTTTCGCACATTTCTGAATAGCATTTAGTAAAATAGAAATGCTTCTGACTTCTTGTTTGTCAAGTGCCTGAAATTGAAATTACAACATAAACTTTAGTGTGAAGTCCCACAAGAACCCATATTTAATTAACCAGATGACTTTTTTGTTCTCAAAAGCCACCTTAACTGCAGATTAAAGGAGAGATTTCATGCTTAAATTTTATTTTGGGTTCTTAAATCAAGTGGTGGTATCAACCAAGCCAAATGAAAAAATCTTTTTCAGTCTCTTCCAAAAATGGTGTAGATGACTTTGATGCAATGATTACATTACCCAACAGAGAAGCTTGTCCAATTTGTTGGCAAACTGTTTGCTGCATTTGTGAGAGACATTTTCACATTCATCTGTGGCCAGAAATTGTTCTAAGGATTGGAAATCCTTTTTTCTTGTAGCTTCGTCAATTAACTTTTCAAACTGTAAGCAATAAACCAAAGCAACTGTATTACTGTGTGCTTAACACTGATACAACACATTAATTAACACAGATTCGATGCAAGTTTTACACAATCACCTGCTGCATTTGAAGCAAATATTCTGAATCACAAAATAATTAAATGTAAAACCTTAAGTATAGAGCACCTTATTCAATACATTAATCCTGCAAATACTTACGCACTGAGAATTATTTCCCTTAACTAGCTATTTTTAGTTGTAAATGTTTCCTCATTTACAACTAAATTCCTACAGAAGTGATTGTTGTATCAATGCCCCTTACTCAGTATATTTAATATTTACACTTCCAAGTTACCTTAGGCATTTTGCCCCTTTATTCTTTCTAAATCAGTTATAACTGGATTTCAACATTTTCATTTTAAGCATCACCTCAGTTGATTAATCTCTGCCAAATGTATATGATTTATTTTCATCAATAACAATTTCCAGTTCCTCTTGCTTTCCACCCAGCTACTTTGCACTAAGCTATGTCAAAGGAAAATTTCTTCCTACCACACTGCACTGCCACACTGAAGACTTTACTTGCAATTGCATGCCAGTAATTAAAACAATCAATACTCATTCTGCTCCATCAGCACATACCTGCAACTCATTCCTGGCTGGCATTTTTGCAATTCACCAACTCAGCTGCATAAAAGGGAACAATCATCACTTACACTTTAAAGAGGTTTTGCAAACACATTGGCAATCAGTCAAAATACATTACAAACTCCAAAGTTTGTCAGTAGTATAAATGCTATATAAAAGCTATTTAATGGGGCTATAAGGAAACTTTCTTGCATTGATAAACAATTACTTAAAGCAAAAGAGAGGAAGGAATGATCAGTTTCATGGCTGGAGGCACAGACGGGCCTGGGACAACCCTCAGGATTTCCCAGCAAGGAAAGAGCACAGATGGTTATTTGGGACAGGTGAGTGAACAGCAAAACTCCATAAAGGCCTCACCATAAAATGGTAAATTGAATCATTTAACACAAATATCACAAATGATACAGGAAATAGACTTCTTGATTATATATACAGCGATGGCAAAGTGACTGTCACCAGCTAAAAGCAAGATCTGGGTGTCAGAGGCTTCTGAAAACAGTGTCTTAATACTCAAGGGCAGGTAAAGTATTTGCATTGTTGAACATTTAAGAAAAGCAATGAACCTGTTCATGCCTTGTATGAATTATTTTACACCAACCAAACCATCTACAGTCAACAACATGCAGCTTTGGTCTCCCCATCCCAGACATTATATAGACCAAGCAAACAGTGACTAAAGATAAGAAACGACTTCTGTAGAATAGCAACTGGGAACACAGCCTAGCTATTCCTGTACTAAGTAAGACAGAAATAACAAATATAGGGTGATTTTAAATTACTTTTTCCAACACAAGAACGCAACGGCCTCCGCTGAGGCCTGTGCTGACACCTCACAGCTCTCCTGTCTCCGGCACGCTCAGACAGCCCTGAGGAGGAAACAGAACCCCCTTTTGGACACAGGAGACCCCCACGCCCGGCCGGACCGTGCCGCCGGCTCTCCGGCAGCGAGCAGCCGCACCCGCGGGCAGCGCCCGCCCTCAGCGCGGGCCCTCAGCGCGGGCCCCGCCCCTCACCGCCCGCGCGCCCACCGGCGCCAGCCAATCAGCGCCCGGCAGCTCGGAGCGCGGGCCAATGGCGCGGCGCGGGGCGGGGCGGGCGCTGCGGGCCCTCAGGGCGGCCGGCGGGAGCGCCTCGAGCGCGGCGGCCGCGCCTCGGGCACTGGAAGTTGTGTTTGTCTACAGCCGGTGTTTAGAACCAACTTCCGCGCACACACAGAAATTACTGGGCATGAGCTTGCTAAACCAGTGTAATCCATTCCTGTGCTTAATTCAGAAACCCTTTCACGGCCCGAGTAGGTGCAAAGACGCTCGGTTACAGACCTGCTGTGGGCAAATGGCTTTGACTGACATCTGTGGTTTTTATGATGCAGAGGGAACTGGATAATGTGCTTAAGTGGAATCCAGCAGCGCACTGGATAATGTGCCTAAATGGAATGCGACAGTGCCAAAGAGGGGCTTTACCTGTGCTGGTGTATCTATTGCCATACCATAAATACAGATGATAAAATTTATAATGAATCTTACATACTCCAATAGAGTCTCTGTTCATACCTAGAATAAGCAGCAATAGTGGAGCATCTAGGAGAGAAATCACCTTTCACAGCAGGTAAACCTGCAGCAATTGTAAATAAAATAACACTGCTGAATCCCTGAAATGAGAAATACAAAAACTCAATACTATAAAAGGAAAAAAAAAAAAAAAAAAAAGCTGTGCTGTACAGAAAGTATTTAAAATACCACGAGATGTCACTGTAATGCAAGAAAATGACAAGTGGTGTGAGAAGTGAAGTATCTGCACTGAGGAGCTGGGAGTGAGCAGTGCTAAAGCAGATTTGTAAAACAGCTTTACTGAGAAACCTACTAAGGACAAAACTGCATGAGGAACTTGGAGAATCAGAAGTTTGCTATGAAAACTGAACCCTGAATTGTACTTTCATCCTATGAAGCAGAAATAATCAAAGCCAGTTTGAAGTTGATGTTTTCCCTTACCAGTCACATGAGCAAACACACAGGCTGAGCCTGTCCAGCCTTACTCATTCTATAGCAAAAGAGAAGTGAGACAGTCCAGAAGTGGATCACACACCTTCCTTCCTGCAATCTACACTGAGATTGCTTCAGCTCACTTCTCATTCTCTAATACTAGTCTATTTTGTTTGGTTTAGCAGAAGGGAAGTCAGAGAGAAGTTTAATTGAGTTATGTGTTAAACAGACCAGAACCAACAGTGAAACTATTTGGCCACAGTCATTTCAGGCACACATGAAAACGCTAGAGAAAATGGAACCAAAACTCTTTAGGGTAGGGTAGCACTATTTACAGGGACCCTTATTCACTACAGCAGTATAAATATTTATCTGTGTGAAACTGAGAAGGGTTAGAAGTGTTGATACCAACAGTTTGAATATCAAATGTCAGCTGAAATACTTGCAGATCTGAGATCACAGGGAGAAAGAAGTTGGGAAAGAAGTCAGTACTAATGTTACACTCCTGCTGCCAAATGAATAATCACTCAGACTTGCAGTTCTAAGTTTTTACCAGCTGTAAAGTACAACTGAGCATGGATGATACACTACATTAAGTGCTGTAGTTTCTGACTGTAGAAACATACTACTGTCATTACAAGTTGCAATTTTTTTCTTTGTAAAATAAATACAAATAAGCTATGAATTTGAAACTAAATGTAAAAATACCACCTATATTAAAAAAAACATTAACAACCTGTAAGATAAACCTGATAGTTGGATGTTTGCAGAAAAAAACAATCCTTTTCTTAAATAATCTTACATTTTTGAACAACTTAATATTGACAGGCCCATGTATTTAAACTGATTTGCAATAATCATCTTTTCCCCAAGCAACTCTGACAATGCAGTGCTGAAGTTACTAGCACTGATTAAAAAGTAATTGGTAATATGTATCTTTATTAATTCTGTCTGCTAGTTAAATGGCCCCATTTTGCTTTAGGAGAAACCTGGCAACTGATAATTCCAATCTTGAAGTGTATCAAGTAAATGCCTGACCCCAGAGGAGCAGCATTTCACATGGAGGATAAATCAGGCACTGCATATCGACACTCTTAACACAGCACAGGTAGATACTCGTGAAACCTGTCAGGAAGAGAATGTGGTTTGAGAAGAAAGGCTGCAGCAAGGAGAACTGAAAGGAAAAAATAGAACAAATAATAACACAATTGTGAGGCCCAGAAATGAATGTGTGAAGTACAGTCTAGCACAGATTTGGAAAGTGCAATTTGAGGAAAACCCCTCTCTCTTCTCTTCCATGAAGCTGTATTAGAATCAAGTCGCGGCAAGCCTTTTTCCAAAACTGGATCTCAATCCTGCAGGTGATACATGCACAGAACTCTGAGGTGAAAGGACAGCAGATCCCATGTAGAAAGTGGCAGCCTAATCATCTTTGCAGATCCATACACCAGTCACTGTATCTTTATCAAGTGCTGTTCATTGTTTACCAACTCAAACCCACCTTGCTTTCCTAAGTATGCTGCTCTCTAAGTGACAACTCAAGTTTTTTCATGAGCTTTCTTAACAGAAGTACCATTGACAAAAACAACAGAAAATTGTGAAAAGCTTTTATTTTAATCTTCTGTATTACAATAGCCATAGTTTTATTATTGCTTTTAAAAATTAGTTAAGCACTTTGCAATTTTACAACTGCTAGACTTTTTGTCCAGCATATGTGCTTTATTGATATACTGTGTAATGTACTTTATTCTGGACAAGACATTTAATCAGGAAACACAACCCCTTTTAATTTACATGGATTTAATGTTTCTTTAAAAAACATGCTTGAAAGAACCTTTAAACTGTGGACTACTAGACATTCATTTACTGTATGACAATAATAAATACATGTTTTTAAAAGTGCATTGTATGGTGATAACCCTTGTGAAGAATTAACTTTTACAAAATCCTCATTATAAGGGAAGTGCTCAATTTGAACAGTGCAAGCAGTCAAGTTGTCCTGAGAAGATACAAATGTGGTGTAAGTTTACCTTCACGACAGGTGCATATTAGCACTAAACAGCTTAATCCCATTTTCGTCAACCAGAAGTGCCAAGAAAACCTAAGTGCAAATATCAGCTCTGCTGTGACAGGTGCCAGTACTGGTGTGAACGTTTAGCAGCTTAACCTGGAGATGGCTCTCAGTTCCACTGCTCCACTGAGCCAGCAGAGCCAGAGAACTGCACTGGCAGGAATGGAACTGTCAGTCCTCCTCCAGCAGTGCAGAGCAGCAGAGAGAGCTAAAGGAAACTTGGGATAATGCACATTCAGATAGGATTGAGCTTTCTGAGTACTCTGCAAAAGGTGCCCAGCAGCTCACAGAATCCTCATTCCTGACTCTGGTTTCTCGAAAGCCAAAGACCAATGGAATGAGGCAGCTTCCTCACTTGAAAGCCCAGCTTTGCTAAATGGGTATCACAACAAAGAAGCAGCATTCAGTTGCCAGACAAATTAATTTTCTTGGTGTTTCTGCACTTCCAGAATTACTCAGTGGACTTTTCAGACTAATATATAATTGGCCACGGGTTGCTTACAACTGTGATTTTACAAACAACTTGTGATTTTGATAAATAAACACCAATCCAAAGTAAGATGTCCAAATAAGTGGCCTAATTTTCATAGCATAGTCCTAAAACACAGCTCTTCTAATATTTCCAGCCAGCTCTGAAAGTTTATGCTACACATATAAAGCTAAACTTTCCATGCAGTAATGAATATGTATGGAAACAATTATGGACGAGCTTTTATTTAAGAGAGTTAAGCCTGTTGCATATCTTAAACCACACTAAAACCACAGAATGAAAATAATAGAGCAAGAAGCATGGGAAGATGGTCTAACAGTGTTCCTGTTCTAACAGACGGGATTCTGTTTATGGGTCTATGTAAGTAGCAGTTTACCAAATTAAGTGCTTTGAAGTTCCAGCTTGTGTTGCAAAGGCTGCAGTCTTAAGAGTTCAACTGTTTTATAATGGCAAGTAGTTAAATAAAGAAGCCAAAGTTAATTCTGCAGTAGCACTGGAACACTGGGGAACTGCCAGGATTCAGGGTTCTGGAATGCTATTCCAAGCCTCTGTACCCTGCTCCCCCTACTATTTTTTTCCTTATATATATTTATATCATATCCATTTCTTGATTTATAATTTTACCAGCAACGGTGATAAAATCATGAGCATTCATACAGTGCTTTGAGATCTTCAACTGCAACACGAGTCCAAAATTGCTCACGTTTCCCTTAGTAAAAACAGGTGCACCAAGAGAAGACAATTCCTGTACCACCACCTTGAAAAAAACCTACTTGGGCTTCACTTGAAAAGAGAATTTCCCCAGGCGATCTGCCTTACACACACTTTGGTAACAATCACTCCTGCTGCAAGGAGGAGATAAGAAAAGGCACCTTTTATTTTTTTCCCCAAGGGAAACAGAGGGGCTGATGGTACATTTTCGTGTATGTTTTGCTCATAGTAGCATTTAATTTCCGACTCAAATATTAATGGCAATATTTAACGTGGTTACAGCCTTAATAACATATATATATATATACACAAGTCCTCCCTACAGTGTCTGCCATCCAAATTATGCATAAATGGAATAGTGCCCTGACTTGGTGAAGTAATATAAACAAAATTAGAAACAAAACCTGTAAAGCCACACTGTCCACTTAGAAAACAAACAGTAGAAAAAGGTAAGAGAGATCAGTTAGAAACATTCTATGCAACCAAGAGTACCACTAGCAACAAGAGATGTGTTATTTTGCTCTCTGGTAGCCTCAGAGCATTCCCTGGAACCATTCTGCAATGACTCATACACTCAAAAAAACCACATGGCCTTCCTATGATTGTATCTCACTACAGATTTTTAACTTTCCCAGAGGTTTTGAACAGGTCACTGGCTGCTTCTCAGCCCTAGGACACTTGGCCAGGTTTGGCAGGTTTCAAAAAGAAGACTGTTGCCATAGGAGCAGAGAGCCACGCCAAGGGACAGAGTGCCACCGAGACCACTGACACACTGCTCGGCACCACTCCCTTTGTTCAGATGAAGTGGATCCAGCTCTCCTCACATTCCCTTGGCAGCTTCAGGGGGTGAGTCCGGCAGGTGAGGGTGTAGTTCTTGCCTCTGTTGTTATCCCAGTACTCCTGGCCGTTGACTTGGTACCTTGCTGCAAACTGGACGAGAGTGCTCAGCTGAAGAAGGAAAGGAGGCACAGGAAGAAAGAAAGTGAACACATCAACCTGATCCTGCCCATTTTTCTCTGGGAGGCTCTGGTGCCAATGAGCACACACCTCATGGAGGCTTTCCCACTCGTTGAAGGTGTAGCGCACAGACACCTGCTTCTCAAAAGCAACATTGAGAACCTGGATGGTGCCACTGAGCCCCAGATCTGAGCTGGTCACCCGTTCCAGACACACCTGCTGCTCCTGGAGTCGGGATGAGAAATCCGGACAGTCTGCAGGCTGCTGGAAGTCAGGGACCAAGCATTGCATAGTAAACTCCAAGTTCAAGCTGCTGTACCAGAGGTCTGAGTTTATGGAGAGCCTGGAAAGGACATGCAAGGGGATGGTTGGATCCTCCCCAGTCTGGAAGACTTTCACTTCAGTGAGCTCCAAGCCTAAAGCATCAGCAAACCTGACCCGGTTCATGCGGCTCTGGCAGCCGGGCTCCTGACACTGCACTGCTGCTCTCTTCTTCCTCTCGGGTGATGTAGGCAGGGATCTCGCTCGGCGGCGGATGATGGGCCGCAGGGCTGGGTCACAGCTGGAGGGGGTGCTGCTCGGAGGATGGTTTGGCTGGGAGCTCTCCTTGGCTGGGGGACTGCTCCAAAAAGTCTTGTTGCTACTTGTATGGACTGCTGGGGACTGCTGCTGCCCTCGCCCCACTGCTCCTTCAGCCTTTAACATGTTCTCATAGAGATCTGAGAGGTAGCTGGGATTCCTCCAAGGACCACGCACTTCCATTCTTAACTGGTGACAAAAAATCAGCGTTAATACTGCAGGTAATAATGAGCACTGCCCCTCTGAAGCACTGAATTTGGGAATGGCACCACAGTAAGGTCTGAGGTTATTGCACTGGATGCAGCAAGGATCACCTGGAACAAAGTCACATTCGAACGAAGGGCAGAAGCCCGGCAGCTCTCACGGCAGCTGGCAGAGAGCCAGCAGTAAGGCGTAGTGTTGGAAGCTGAAGGCAGATTCAGTGGCCGATGAACTCGAGATCGCTGTGCTGGGTGGTGGCCCCGAGGCTCAAGCCGGAAAGAGATTCAAGGCTATCACCGCTGATACTGGAGGAGCTCACACACAGGCTGGAGAGCGACTGGAGGCTGTCGTGCTGGATGAAGGACTCCAGGCTGTCGGAGAGGTCGCTGGAGGCGAGGTGCGCACCGAAGCACCGTGTGCCGGAGCCCCGGGCGAGAGGGGCCTGCAGGCTGTCCTCGCTGGCTGCGGCCGAGCCTGCGCTCCGGCGGCAGCAGCAGCAGCACGAGCAGGGGGGACACTCGAGGCTGTCACACTGGATGCTGGGCGAGTCGAGGCCGGGGAAGGCCTGGAGGCTGTCGGGCGGGAGGGAGCCGGGGCTGCTGCAGAGGCTGGAGGGCGGGCGAGGGCTGTCGGGCGCGGCCGCGGCGCCAGGCTCGGTGTCGCGGCTGGCGGGGGACGGATCCGCGTTCGGGGCCGCCACAGCGCCCATGGACGGCACGGCCCCCGCTGCAGCCCGACCCGCCGGCCGCGGGGGCAGCCCCGACCCCCAGGCCGACACCGCGGCCGCTCCGCTCCGCACGCGCGGCGCAGGCGCAGGGCCACTTCCCCCGCCCCGCCTCGGCCCGGCCCCCAGGCTCTGCGCTCGGGCGGCGCTGCTGCCGCCGCCCCCGCTGCCGCTGGCGACGGACGCGGAGGAAAGGCAGGTACCGGAGTGGGGGTGAGGATCGCCGGGGAATGCGGGGGCGGCCACTGAGTGAAGGAGCGGCCCTTGCAGAGCGCGGTGACAGCGGCGGCGGGAGTCGCCGGTGCCTCCCGGGAGGGAGCGGAGCGGGCCCGGCTCGGCGGGCGCTGTGGGCACAGCTGCCATCGCTGCGGGCACAGCCTGCTCCTGCTGGCACTGCTGCCGTCCACCGCAGGCACTGCCTGCCATAGCTGAGGACACAGCCTGCCACCATCCCGGGCACTGCCCGCCCGGCGCTGGCCCCTCGCGGCCGCTGCTCTGCCCCGTGCGGGTGCCGGACTGCGGCGCTCCGGGGCCCGGCTCCGCTGAGCGCGGCTGGGGCAGGGTGCGGGAAAGCGTTTGAGGGATAGGACGGGATCAAGTGTAAATAGCTGCGAACGTTAATGTGACTATAAATACATAAACAGCACTGCAATAGAAGTAAAGGTGGGCCAGGAGACCTGTTTGTCACCTGTCACATTTGCGGACCATTGTGCACCCCTGGAAACGTGCAGTTCCCTGGTACGGGAATGCAGCTCCTGAGAAGTAAGAGAAAGCTATGGATGCTGCTCTGGGTATTTTTAGTAGGAGCTGATGAGACATTTGTTTTGGAAAAAGAAAAAAGGTACTGGATACAAAATTTGCCTATAAGAATATCGGAAGAGCGCATTTTTTGACAGAAAAAGGACAACTCAGCTCGCACAGCGCGCAGGGGGTTGATCATCTGCTCTCCATAAATTGGGAGCAGGAACACCCACCCCGTTGAGCTGTGACGCCCGGATCCAGGCAGCCCTTGGAACTGCGCAGGCTGAGCGGTGGGGATGGGGATGGGGATGAGCACATGACACTGCACGGGAAGCTCTGGGAGCACAGCCGTACCCTCAGGTATTTCCATAGATTGGGAATAGTAAATTGAACGATGCTGCTTCCCACTAAGCGAGTGCTGGGGGAGGAGACTGTTTTCCAGTACAGTTTGGTAGCTGATTATGTTTATCTTACCGCTTTAAAAATAGAATCACATCGGGAGGATTTTGTTTGTTGGCTGCATCTCCAGGACGTGGGGATGTCTGCATTGGATACACTGAGTCTTGCAAAGCCAAAAGACTGGAGCCGTTTGAAGATTATGTAACATAAAAGGGGCAGATACCCTGTGGAAAGAGGAATAATGGGACCAGGCATTCAGGAATATCCCTTATTACTGCACAGAGAGACACAGCAGAAGGAAAGCCACAGCCACGCCAATGAAAACCACAAAGGAATGGTAAAGTAAGGAACTTAATTTCTCTTTTTATGGTTACAGAAATGTCAACGTAATGTGGCTTAGTTAATAAGTGCCTGGCTGTCCTGTTCCCACTGCCATCCTCTCCCCTGATCCCAGGGACAGAAATGATTGTGCAGGTCACAAGGTCACAGAGGTGACTGCAGCAATGCTGGAGGCACAGGACTTAGTTTCATTCTTTTATAAGCTCTTGAATTTGTGAAATCATGTGTTTTTAAAAACAAAATCTGGCTATACTGACATAAAAACTGAGAACGAGATGTACAGCCTGGCAAATTAACAGAACTGCAGTAAAGCTAGATTAGACAGGATGGCACAGTTTGATTATTCCTGTTCTTAAATGATATTTTAAAGCTTTCCATTTGGAAATCAGTATTATTTCCTGTTTGTAGAACAAACACTCTTCTTATTCATACAGAATATGCTGATTTATTTATTTATTCTGTGTGTTTATGCAGAAATGTATCTGGTTTAATTATGGAAGTATGTTTTAGTTCTAAGCTGCCCAGATCAGTAATGCCATTCCTTCTGCTCGCATATGAGCTTTTTCTGATAATAATATTTTCACAACCCCATTATAACATGAAATAGTGATTTTTTTATGCCTTCATTGGGAAATAGTTCGTATTAATATCAGAATAGACCTTATGCTCCCTGTTCACTTCCACTCATCTTCAAAGGAATAATCCTTTAAATTTTGTTGGGAATATGCAAATGAGAAAGACAAACAAGATTTGGCTTGCAGTGACCTTCATATTGTACTTTATAATTAATTTTGGTAAATTGCAATGGGAGCATCTATCAGGTACTGTAGAAATCAGCAGTTAAATATCTAGTCTGTAATATTTATTATCTTCAAAGGAACTTTGGGATCCTCTGACAGAGGATTCTATATAAGGACTACATTCTATTATTATACCATCTGATAGAATTAGTCACTTTTGCATTAATAATATTAAAAATACAGCAGTGCCTTAGTACTATGAAAAGTAAAAAGTGGCCATGGCATAGTTCTGATGAACTTTAAGTCTAAGAATAACTGCAATCAACCCTTTTTTAAACTCAGTTGCACTCTAAGCTTCTATTCTGTTTCCATTCTGACACCCATATATGCTGCTATTTATATCTGATATTCTATTTAATCCTTTGTGGTTACAGTAATGGAAAAAGCCATCCCAGCACCAAAGGACTAAATAAACCAATTTCTTATGTGAAATCTCCTCCTGGAAGATTAGGCAAAAACGTATCAAGTGCCATTGAAAAGGTAAATAGTCCCTTTTTCTAACATAAAAAGGGTACCTACTCTAAGCCAGCTTCTCACTAACATCACAAACTTTCATAACCCTTCAGATTTCCCATGACACTCAAGATGGTCACCAACCAAGTGTTTTTAAGAAGGGAAGGAACCAGCTGGATGGCAATAATCACTCAAAAAGGTACTTTTATGTTAAGATAATCTGTTTTATTTGTAGTCATTTCAAATTGGTGTACAAAATGCTTGTGATGAAATTGTGGCTGCTGTGGTTTGCATTTGACTTCACTGGCCCAAAGTTCAGCATTTATGAGAACAACAAATCTAAGTTATCAAAATGGAAACTTGCTATCCTGCTTTTGTGAGTTCTCAAGCAAAATCAGAACTAAAAAACACCCCCAAGATCAGTAGTAGGCACTGTTATCTCTACCAGCAATTATTAATTTCTCCTATTACTAGGTTTCTGTGCCAGTTTTAGCTTCCCTCTTGTAGATCCCCGTCCTTGAAGGGGTGGCAAGACCTTTGTAAGCTGCTGTTCAAAGGCACTGACCATGCTAACAGGACATGATCTTCCTTTTCCTTTAGGATCCCGAGTGTTTGCACCTCTCTGCACAGTGCACAAGGACCAAAGAGGAGTCTACCAGAAGGAAGGCAAAATGATTCCTTCCTGCACAGGATCCCCCCTGGCACAAAGGGCAGCACACAAGGAAGCTTCTGTAGGGCTAAGGATGTCCCAATGCAGCATTTTTATTGCAGTAAAAAAGAACAGTTGGGAAAGAGTCATGGAGAATATGCTGAAGCCAGTCCAGGCTCTTCGAAATGGCAAGAAGCATCTGTAGGTGAAATGTTTCTTGATTTTGAATCAGTACAAATTATTAAAGAAGATGCTGAAGATGATAGTGCCAGTGACCTCTCTGACTCAGAAAGGATTCCCATTCCCCCCTCTCCCTGCACACCACCAGAACTCATCCTCAGAGCTGAAGAAATTGACCCAGTTTGTTTGGAACACGTCCCTGAAATGGGATTTAAAGAATCTGAATATTACTACCCCGACTTCCTCCCACCCCCTTTCAACTCGTGGGACCTGAAGCAGCTGGCCATCTTTGTCCATGTGGAAGGGAAGACGGATTTCCGCCCCAAGCCCACGGGATCTCTGGAGAAATACATCGAGCGCCTGGTGCAGCTGGAGTGGCTGCAGATGCAGACGGTGCAGAGTGAGAAGGGCAAAGCTGCCAAAGCCCGGCCCCAGACTGCCCCTGGCTCCACCCGTGCCCTCAAGAGCCCTGGAAAAGGCAAAGCCTTGCTCAGCCCTGTGCCCAGCAGGCAGGCAATGCCCCAGGAAAGTGCCACCAGGCTGCCCAGGAGCTGTTTGGGGCACAGGGCAGATCCATACTCTGAGGAGAGTCGCCAGGTACGTTCCCATCCCGGTCACCTGAAACTTCCTGAGAGAATGGGATGTGCAGCATCTTCTCAGAGGCAAACTGGTGATATAAGGAGTGAACTGAAAAAGAAACCAGCTGCAAAGCAGCAGCTTCTCAGTCTGCAGTCCCCTGAGAGCAGCTCTAAAATCCAAAGTGTTGGTAACATCAGACCCCCCAAGCAAGCCCCAGCATTCCATGGTGCAGCTGCTCCCATCAAAGGCTTAAAAACATACACGTGTACAAATCCAAAGAAAAATGGCAATGCCAGCAATTATGTTCCTCCTAAAAAACCAACAGCGGACAGGAAAATAAAAACAAACGGCACAAAGCAAATGCCACGCAAATTTCAGTGAGGGAAAACTCATTAGTGAATATTGATGCTTCTTGACTGCTAGAAAGCATCTGGCCAGTGCAGAAGAATTTTTTTTTTCTTCATAGGAAGATCCTGAGAAAAATGTGTTCCTGACACATGGTTCTGAGTCAGCACTGCTCATTTCTATACATTTGATCTTAAGCCAGCAGGAAATGTTTTCCCTGAAGGGAAGTGTCTTCCATTGGTCTTTCCTCAAAAATATTTGTAATTGCTCAATGAAGATAACAATAGCACAGTGTGAAGTTTAGAGAAGTATAGAACGTCCTGTCTGCGCCATTTGAAGTCTGAGGTGTTCCTTGTGCTTACCCTGCTGTGTGTGAGGGAATAGGGTTCACGCTCTTTTTCCTTGCCCACCTGTGCTTTTTGTAAGACAGGTTTGATTGTGGTGTTTTCTGATGGAAATGGCTCAGCTGTTTTTATAAAATAATGGAGCCTGTTATCTATGCAAAGTCAACTCTAATTCTTCACAGAAGATGATGAATTGGATTTTTTTTATGAAATAGATATTTTTTTGAGAAGAAGAAGAAGAATGGAGATAATGTTTTGAAATATTTTAATGCAGAAAGAATTCTTTTTAAGACAAAGTATTAGGGACCAGACAGCTTCAATAATGACAGATTAAGAAAATGGAATGTGTATTTTTATACCCTGGAATCTTCACTGTGTTTACAGACAGTTTTCCTGGAAGTTCATTTTGTAGGCCTTGATGGTTTTTATCATTTAGGGGAAATGACCAAATTTCAAACTGCACATGGATATATTTGAGTAATGCAGCTAAGGCTTTTAGCAGAGACTGTATGGTCTGAATTTCAGAAGTGGTAGCCTCTCAAAACATAAAAGGCAGACTCTTAAGGGAAGGATTTAAAGGTTGTAAGTTCAAGTAAAGATGTATTTTGATACAGAGAATACATATTTTCAGTCACCTAAGATGACTCTTATCTATCCTGTGGTCCAGTCTAGCTTGGCTTCTTAATGTTTAGGGAGGTGAGATGGGGAAATGTCCTACACAAAGAAATTGTACAACCAGGACTGGGTCCTGTCTTTGGGCCTTCTGTCTTCTCTCGTGTCTGTGAGATCCAAGAGAATACAAAGGACAGTTCAGAGAATATTCAAGTGTCAGCTCATCTGTTATGATTTCAAATCAATCACAGCAGCTGAGGACAGGATCATGTTAACACGAAATTCTAAAGAATGTTTTTTACTTTCATTTTAAAATCCTGGTCAGCATATTTTCCTCCTCAACCACCAGTCACAATCTTCATGAGAAGTGAGCTGAGGTCTGATGGACCAGATTCTGCAAGTGGATCCTTCATGTTGTGATAAAAAAATGAAAAAGTAGCAAATACTGAAGAGTACATTATGTATATAGCTAAATTGCACTTCTCTTGGTGAGCTCATCTTGGTTTTAAGATGCTTAGCTGTTTCTATCTTTCATTGTGCCTACCAGATCTTTAGCTTTGTAAAATTTCAAAGCATGGATTTATATGTAGTTTAAAAAGTGAGAATATTAAGAAATGTAGTAATAAAGTAGAGTATTTTACAGTACATAAAAACGTTGCTCAGGAATAGTCCAAGAAATATTTTTAGGGTTTTTTTCCTAGTCTACTGCAGACCAAACGTGAAATTTTGAATTGGTAAAGGAAACGAATGTAAAAGACACCATTACATTTCCAGAATCAGTATTTGTAAAGTTACACTTAATATGAATTGTAGTTGCATGTACATTCAGCTCTATGCAATTCAAGTGAAACTTAATCTTACGTGCTCAAAGACCAGAGAAGTTGGCTGTGTCTGAGGTGTGGTGGCACTCAGGATGGGACTGAACACCAGCAGCTGCAGAGGACCAGCACATCCCAGTGTTGCTGTTTCACCCTTTTGTTTTGGTCCAGCCTCATGTATTTCAGCTTTTTTAAATGAAAGGTTCCATCACCCAGTGGTAGTGTTTCAAGCTCTGGCCAAATTCTGCAAGCCTGCCTTAGTCAAGTTTTCCTTAATCACATGAACAGAAGTGAAAAATAGGAGGGCTGCTTTGCCAGTAATGAGGCATTTAATGCACTATTCTAGTTCACTGTCAAAAGCACCAAACCTGAGGTGAGCAGGATCCAGGCAATAATAGAATAGCAGTTTTTTAAACCAAATTCTGTTAGATACAGTAAATAATTCAGCATGTTGTTGTAGCATTGAATATTGCTGGATGCTAAATTATCTAAATTGAAGCTTTCCTGGCTTGTAAGGAGGGCATGTAGATACAGGCACATTTTGCATGAGCACTTCTTAAAAGATAAATAAACTCTATTTCAACCAGCTGTGACCAGAGCAAAGGTGATTGGCACTGGGAAAAAGGTTTTGTCACAGAGGTAGGAAGGTTTTAGTGTAGTGTTTGTCATCTTATGGACATCAGTCTGTTGTTGGAGACTAAAAAGTGAAGCAGGTGGAAGTGGTGATGCAGCTTTAAAGAAGTCTGAAAACTTGTTCACCTTTGGGCTCCGTGTCCGTGTGGGATCTGGCCAATTAAGTTTGTCTCCCATGATAATCACACCAGTCTAATTTCTGTCAGTGATTTGCTATTTCTGACATGCTTGTCTCTATTCACACACAAAACCAGAAATTCTGTGTCTGCCTCAACAACAGCTCTTGGCCTGAGCAGACTTGCAAGGGTTGGGTTTTATTATGTATCCATTGTAACTTCACCATATCCTGGGCCTACAGAGGGAAAGAGCTCCTTTTATGAAGAGGGCTATGGTTTATGTTTCTTTCATTTTGTATTGCTGGATATTGTCTTTAGAAGCACTTCTAAACAGAGCAGAAAATTTATTGCATCAAATATACTCAATTTAAAATTAATTAAGATACGTCCACAGCACATTGTTTGTGTGGTTATTATCCTTTTTTTTTGCAAGGTTTAGCAATACAATCTTGTGGATCTGAGCCTAGCACTGGTGATGCTTCTTGAAGAACAGATTACTGTGATGTGAGATATTTAGAGTGACTTACTTTTTTTGCTAGAGAATGTAAAGGTTTTGTGTTCTGCAGTATTACCTGCAGAACAAATATGCTCAGGTTGCATTTTAAATAAACAGGCAAATTTTACTTGAGTTACATGCATATAAACTTTGAACAACTCAGTTGTTTTCAGTGAAATGACCCTGTTAGATGTGAAGAAACAGAATTTTACTCCAAAATGTATAAACTGCTTTCCTTAGTAATGCTAATGTATTTTTAGTGCATCACATGAAGAAATTTAAAGCAATACTGTTTTTCTCTTGACATGTTCTTTTTTTCTCCATTGCTTGCATCTCATTCTGAGGGCAGTTAAAGTTTACCTGCCCTGCCTCCTCTCCCACCGCATTGTCAGTTGGATACAGCAGGATAATGCTGCGAGGAGGCTTGTGCTGATTTCATTGGGCTAAACTGTCCTGTTTGACTCCAGACTGCTGAAATCTGCCCTAATCCCGTCACTGTTCATGTCCTTTCTGTGTTTCATTCATTGTTCTTTGAGGTAACTGTTACCTTGTATTTGCTATTTACAGGATCTTCTTAGAACTCTGAGAGAATTTTGACAGTTTTTTCAGCCAGTATGTGCTACCCTTTTTTGGAGCTGATATTACACTTTAAATTTCTACAGTATGAAATTGCCTAGAATGTACTGGGTTTTGCCTTATTTTAAAGGTGTTGAGCCTTTGTTGCTCCCATTGCATTAGTGGTTTTTCATTTGAAAAATAAACGGACCACGCTGGAAGGACTGAATTTCATTAACTGAGGATTTGCAGCCCAGCTTTTGATGTTGGTATTCATGTGTTCTTATTTATTTGAACTTTTTGTGGATATTTTTGCTAGTAATTCCATGGAAAAGTGATCTTGTAATTCAAAGGTACCGTATATTTGCTACATTAAAAGTGAGATACTGCTCTGTTTGTTGCTGAGTTTTGTCTTCTCTCAGGATGGCACCACTGAATTTTCTTGGAGAAAATTCCAGTGTTGCAGTGTCGGGTGGAGGGTGCAGCTCAGCACACCCCGGCTCCTGCCGGACACGGGGAGCCATAAAAAAGGGGACAATTCCATCCGGGATCCAGGCTGTGGGAAAAACCCGGACGGGATTTTTCCTGGAGTACGGAATGGGGGAAAAACCCGGACGGGATTTTTCCTGGAGTACGGAATGGGGGAAAACCCGGACGGGATTTTTCCTGGAGTACGGAATGGGGGAAAAACCTGGACGGGATTTTTCCTGGAGTACGGAATGGGGGAAAACCCGGATGGGATTTTTCCTGGAGTACGGAATGGGGGAAAACCCGGATGGGATTTTTCCTGGCGTACGGAATGGATTCAGGGAAAACCCGGACGGGATTTTTCCCGGAGTACGGAATGGATTCAGGGAAAACCCGGACTGGATTTCTCCCGGAGTACAGAATGGGTATAACTTGTTTTCAAGTGTTCAGCTGAGGCTAATCCAGAGGAAAATAAATGGAGATTGAAAGGGGAAACCCCAGAATTTTTTGTTGCTGAAAAATCCCTTTGATTTGCTATTTCTGTAATCTTTATAGTAAGCTTTACAAAGCTCCTCTGTGAGGTATCACAAAAGAATTTTACAATCAGAACCTTCTGCTATTTGAGGTTTTCCTGATGTCCAAGCCTTCCTGCCCTGCACTGCTATTTAACCTGTTGCTGTTGTTTGTGAGTCTCAGAAGATCCCTCCTGCCTGCCTTCCCACACTCAGTTACCATCGTGGCCTATTTGACATGATCTATTGCTTTTCTTCTCACCTGAACAGATCAGTTCTTCCATAATTCTTCCTTTCACAACTTCCAGAAGTCAAAATTCATTCTTTTCCACTTCTAAAAGAGAATAAACCTTATGCCCAGTAAAAGCAAATCAGGAGAATGGAAAATACTGCAAGAGGTGTTTTGAAAGAAGCCAGAACCTTCTCCCTGCTCTTTGGCACTCTGTTTCTTAATTTTTAATTTCCTGCTTCTTTATGTAGTTTTATGTAAACCATGTTTTTGTTCATCCTTGCTGTCCTAGGTTACAATGTAAGATGTAACCAACAGCAGTATTCTGTGATCATCTTCACAAGCTGTTAAACTGGGTGGGGCAGTGATCATTATCTCCTACCATGACTCATCCCTGATAAGCTCCCTCCAGGTGCTGTCTCTGTTTAATGGGCAATCAAGGACCCACCATGTGACTCATAGAATGACATCATCCCACTGTGAGCTGCTCTGCCCAGGGGGAGGAGCCAAGCATTCCCACTGGGATAGAATCTGGGGTTTGGAACTGCATAAGCAGCCCTTATCTATGGGACTCCCAGACGACAAGAGCTCTACCACTAGACCTTTAGGTGAAGACCAGACCCTTTTCTACAGGATCACTGCTTCAATGGGACCACTTCATTTGGACTGCTACCACCACCCTGACTAACAGAGTGTCAGGTTTTATCCTGACTCTGTCAGCGTTCTTGTACTATTGCATTTATTTTAATTTTCCTATTAAATTATAATTCTGGCTTGCGATCTCTCACTGGTTTGTTTTCAAACTAACGCACTTGTGTGATGGCTTTTGGGTGGAAGAGGACTCTCTGGGGTTGTTATATCAGCTTTCAAATAAGCTTTGCAGAGCTCGCTCTCGTTTCAAAGTCTGAAATCATAGAGAAGCAGCTCTCCTGGGCATAAACCCAGATAAACCCAGCTCCTGTTGAAAGTAAAGTTGTGTGTTTATTATTAGCAAACAACGGTGAAGTTATTAGGGAATGGCATTTCCAAGGAACTGTTGAATCAAGACACGTGTTTACTGTTAGTTGTAAAATGGCAATAAAATTGCAGCCATAGTCCATTTATTGTGTGTGGAGGTGGCAGGTGCAGACTGACTGAAGCAACCCAACACCATGGGAGGACTGAGCTTTGCTTGGAGTCAGTTCAGTTTGACAGAAACAACAGTTCGGTTTTTTCACTTTGTCTGACGGGGTGGAAATACCTGCACTCCTCTGGGGCTGCTCACGGGGCTGGATGCAGGTGGAAATGCTGGTGGAAAAGCCCTGGGCTGCAGGGAGCCATCACACAATGTTCCACAGACCCACGTCTGCTACACCTGGATGCTCTCACCTCCCATGGCAGGGTCTTCCCAGATCCCCCATGGTCCTGCTGCGCCCCTTGGAGCTGCTCATCATCCTGCTGCTCCTGCAGGTGGGTGTGGGCTGGGATGTGGGCAGGGGGTCTGGCTGCACAGGAGGCATGGCAGGAAGATGGAGCCAGGATCTCCTTGGGGTGCTGAGCAATAGGATGAGAGGCAATGGGCAGGAGATGGCAACAGAACACTCCACCTGAACATGAGGAAAACTTCACTGTGCAGGTGGCTGGGCCCTGGAACAGGCTGAATGGAGAGGTGATGCAGTCTCCTTCCCTGGAAACACTCAGAATCCATGTGGACACAATCCTGAGTAGTGTTCTTGAGGGGACCTGCTGGAGTAGGGAGGCTGGACCAGGTGATCTCCAGTGCTCCCCTCCACCTTAACCCCTCTGTGAGTCTGTTTGTCCCCACACGGTGCCTCCGAAACAGGCGGTTCCTCTGTTCCAGCTCCTGGGCTCAGGTCTCTGGGAAGGGCTTTCTAGGGATGGGGACCCTCTGCTCATTCTGCTGGGGGTACCGGAGTGTTCACACCTGGCTGAGCATGCTGGTGCCTGGTGGTGACCCTGCCATGTGAATCATCATCCCCCCCAGGAATTCAGTGGCATTTCCATGCGTGTTTCTGTGGGATTCATGGTCCTGTACCGGGTTGTTCCTTTCTAGCAGTGCCCATGGCTGGAATGGAGACAGCTTTACCCCATGGCCGTGCTGGCACACACGAGGGGTGGGGAAGCCAGAAAATACCCATTAAAGCTTCTAAAATCATTAAAAGTGACTACACATAGAAAAGGGGAAAACAGCCTGTTCAGGGGGTCCAGCAAGGCTGAACCTGGAGAAAATCCAACATAGACAACTTGCAAGTGCCGAGTTGAAGCCTTGTTTGCTGTTTATACATGACAGAGCTTTTTCCTGGGTATAAACAGCTTTACAGCTCTAAGGCATTACTGGTGAACCCAATTCATTGCTCAGCAGGTTTATAAACTGACAGTTTTACAAGTGTTTTCTTTCTTTAGAATAAAGTCACGGGGTAAAGGCCTTTGCCTGAGTCTGGGCAGGCAGAGATCTGTTCCACTTTTGCAAACATTTGATAGGATGAGTAACAAACCCCAAGATTTTCAAGGACAGTGTTGGGAAGGAGGAGAAAGGTGTCCAAGTGACCTGTGAGCTAATGGCAATGATTTAATTTGAGCACTGTCATAGTCCTTGGAGGTGAAAGATTTCCAGTAAAAAGCAGTGTTTGAGGCAGGGAAGGAAGCTTGCATTTATAAAAAGGCAAAATGTGCCAATTTGGGTGTAGCCACCATTCTCAGTGATTCACTTTACTCATCTGAGTTAGAGATTTACTTCTGGTAAATCAGCTGTGCTTGGAACACTTCAAGTCACACCACAGAGCCCCTGAGACTCTGAAATACCTCCCAGACTTAACTCTTTTTTGCAAAAGTCAGTTTATGTCCTGTCAATACCAGACAATTTCTAAAGGAGCACTGGACACAGAGAGACAGGAGTGAATATTTAAAAAACCTGGAGATACTTGATTTGGGAAAAGCCACAGAGATGATACCATGGACTGGTATCTGTTTGGACACAGCATTTTTATGGGGACTGGCATCGTCTGACCAGAGGAATTGCCCTTAAACTGTCATGGCATTCATTTGGAATGAGATAGATGATATTTATGATAATATTTGTGGACTTAAGAGTTAGATACAATTCAATACAATACTGTCAAAACTGGATCAATATGTTTCTGTGAAAGCAAATTCCTCACAGACAAGACATCAAGGTTTTCTAGTGACTCACACTTGTCACAATCACTTTCCTTTTTTTCACAAGGTTCCTGCTGCTGACAGTTTTTCTCCTGAAATTGAAGATTCCAGTTTAAGACAAGCCATCAGAACAAAGAGTATTCAGGTTTGTAGTCAATATTATGTAATAACAGATAACAACAGCTAGTGTGCAAACTGTGACACTAAACCCACTTCTTTATCCAACAGGGGATGGATTCTTATCAGTCAGACTGTCTGCGACCTCTGAAGCGAACAAAAAGGACCTGGATTATCACTACCATTGCTATTCAAGAGGAGGACAAAGGACCATTCCCCAAATATGCTGGACAGGTACAAGCCACCTTGTAGGAAAAGTTCTGCTTGAAGCTCAGTGAGGCATTCATCACCTCAAATTGTACACTAAAATACCTCAGGGAGCAGAAGGCAAGAAGTGTGCATTAAACAGCAACTTTATAAAACTTACTTGTCCAAACTTGTCTAATTTCCATGGAGATAGGGAGAACTGTGAGGTGGGAGGGATTTACCGGTCCTCCCTGTGGGAAGTTGCAAGGACACTCAGGGGAAAGAAGATTATGGAGAGGGAGTGGTAAGAGGCTCCCCCTGCACACTGTGCAGTGGTGCTGCAGACAGGGAGCTGTGGGGTTGGCTGAGATCAGGAAAGGCCCCATCTGCAAAGGGAAGGGGGGGCAGAAAGAGAATTGATCTAAATTATTTTTATTTGTCTTCCATCTTCCCTGCTTACGTTGCACTGTCCTACTTCTCTCTTCAAAAGCTGTTCAATAACAAATCATATAATACATCACTGAAGTATTTAATCAGTGGACCTGGGGTAGATGAGCCTCCAGAGGTTGGATTGTTTTCCATAGAAGATGATGCCAATGGACACGTGTACGTCCATCGCACCATCGACAGGGAGAGGACCCCAGCTTTTCAGGTAACACACTTGCACAGGACACTTCTAACTGTCTGCAAAGGTTAATTGTTCTCTCATGGCTAAATGCGTCACAGGAATGAGACACACCTATAATAATGTTAAATGTGTATTTTCATGACCTGCTTTTCTTACCTTGCACACACGAATAAATGCTAAATCAATTGGCTCAGCAGAGACCAATTAAATTCCACATCACTATTCATTACAAATCTCTGTGGCTTCTTTGAACTTCCACAAATATCTACATACTCCTTTTTGACCTTTCTGGTATGACCCCTGATCATAACCTGAAAACTTAAAAAGCTGTCCTGAAATTCAAAATGTGTTACAGCTCTGGTGGCCAGAACACTGAGTTGTAAACACAACCCCCCAGTCAGGAGAATGCAAGCAGATAGTCATGTGTCACAAAAAAGTGGGTGTTCCTGGAGGAGCTGCAAAGCTCTATTACTGGAACTTTACATAAGAGGAAGCATATGTTTCTCCTTAAAAAGCAGGTAAGTGTTCACAAGAAGGAAGTGCAATGAAAGAAACGTGGTAACAAGTTTATGAATGAAATATGTGAGTGTGGGTTTGTTTTCGTCCTGAAAAAAAAATAATTCAGTCGTGGTCTCCTTATGTTTATTCTGTAATGATATCTATTTGTGTCTCTGTGGATTAACTGTACCCAAATTATAGCTCTTCATGTGGTATTCTGTACGACATCTTGCCTTTTAGGCAGCCATTTCAAATAATCCAGCTCCAGTAAAAATATTGTTTTACTTTTAAAAATGTTGTTTGAGGCCCAGGATGACCATTATGAATCTACTACCTTTGAAAGGTGAAATAATGATTTAACCATGTGATTGAAAGCCAATGCTAAGCAAATTTGATGGAAGCAGCTTCAAAACTGAAGGTTTTCTGTTCTATTCTGATATCTAAATTGTGCTGTTCAGTTCATTCTGATGTCTGTGTTGCTACTCATTTAGATTCGTTTTGATATTGAGAGCAGAAAATCTGGTGAGTTGTTGGACCGCCCTATATTTTTCAAGATAAAGGTCAAAGATGTTAATGACAATGCACCAGAGTTTTCCAAGGAAGAATACGGCACTACAATAAGAGAGAACCACAGTGAAGGTAAGTGCCACCCCAACAACAATTATTACTGACGGTTCTTATCCTAATTCCTTCATAGTTATTATCCCTTTCCTACTAAATCTATTCCTCTCTCTACTTTTTACTTAAACACTCATGAGTTTAGGGACAATTTCCTGTTTCCTACCTTTCAACCCCTTTCCCGATTAACCTCAATTTACACTAGAATATCATTGGAGACATTCTGGAAAAAATTCCAAGATACCTTGTCTTAACTGCAAGCCACGACTGTAGCAGGCTGATCTCAGCTGTGGATTTGGAAGCTACACAAGCACCCAGCATCACAGGAGATGGTCAGACACTGCTCAGAAATACAAAGACTTAGTCTGGGTGCATACTCACGTGGTGTCAACTCCTCAGGAGCTGACATGAAAAAATAGTAAGTGTTTTTGATGAAGTAATTTCAGAAGCACGGTAATTTTGTTCTCTAACAGCTCTTCAGGAACATTTGCCACCCAAATGAAGTAGTGACCAGAGTCTGTACAGGGATAACCATGACCACAGGAAAAGCTGCAGGTTTTCTTAGGAGTTGTGTGTTTAAGAGCCTGCAGACAGGCCTGAGAAACTCCACACTGAGACTAAACACTCCCATTAATATCTCAATTCTTCATCCTAGATGAGCCAGTTATCCAAGTCACAGCCTTGGACAAAGACGAAGCCGGCACTGCGAACTCACAGGTGTCCTATTCTATAGGAATGCAAATGCCCTCTCCAGATGGGCTCACATTTAACATTGATCCTACCACAGGATCAATATTTCTGTCAGGCTGCCTGGATTATAAGGTGATGTATATTTAGCATCTTCTCACCATTTAATATATGGTACGTGTTCACTGCACCGTTACCAGCTACAAGGGGAAGGACAGTCTCACATCCAGCTGTGGCTGGCAAAATGTGGGAACTGCTTCTGAACTAAGTTTCAGGAACTTCCTTGTTTCTGCTTTTCAGACTGCCAACTCTTTCAAGCTTCTAATTAAAGCCAGTGACCATGGAAGTCCCCAGCTGTCATCTACTGCAACAGTGACTATTGCTGTTGAAGATGCAAACAACCACCTCCCTGTATTTACTAGCGATAATGTAAGGGAAAACATTATTACTTCACTGAGACTTTCTAAATACAGCTCAGTCCTTCCAACTGCTAAATGCACACAGCAGTGGAAATAGAAACCCCCAGAACTGCAGAACCAGGACAAAACATGTGCAAATGAGATTCATCTGTCAGATGAAAATCTCTTAAAGCGCTAAATGTTGTTAATTTTCTCTGTATGGCACGAGAAGGCTTTTGCCTCACTGGAAACATAAGGAAGTTGACAGATCAGCTTATTCTGACATCTGGGAAGCTGAGGTGCTGACTGCCCAGAGCAGTGGTGGCTGCTCCACCCCTGGAAGTGTTCAAGACCAGGTTGGGCAGGGCTTTAAACCACCTGGTCTCCTGAGAGGTGTCCCTGCCCACAGCAGGGGTTGGAACTAGGTGGCCTTTAGGGTCCCCTCCAACCCAAACCATTCTATGATTACAATCTGCTCTCTATTTTAAAATCCTAAATAAACTATCCCAGCCAAACCCAGCACATGTATCCAGAGTGCTGAGTCATGCCAGGTACTGGTCTGTGTAAATATTTGAGGTTGTGAAGGGCAGGAAGAGATACAGTAGGGTTACAACAGTGTGTACAAGGTTACCTACAAAAGCCAACACCTTCACCAGTGTCTCCCACCTGGTGTTTGGAAGACCTGAGGGAATAATGTTAGATCACTTGCAAAAACAGGTTTACACAAGAAGCCTGTGCTTTGTCATTAGCTCCTATCTAGTGAAATTCTGACCCTTCTCACAGCTGTGATTTGTTCCCTCTCTCTGAATATCACCTTTTATTGCATTTTTAAAAGTTGTGATGCAAGGACAATGCTGTTTGTATATTAGAAGGCAAGAGCCTGAATTTTCAGCTCTCAACCAGTGACCAATTAACTTTAAGAAAGAAAGGCAAACAAATTACATATTATTGCCATCTCATCACTCCTTAGGTGATTTAATTGCCATTTCTCAGTCTGCCTATGGAATGCTAGTTAGGCAAGCTGGTGGCTACATTGCACCATCAAAAACTTAAGCCATTTTGATGAAATTACGTAAGATAGATAGATATCATCCTTATTTCCTTCCTTTTACTTCCCAGTACCAGTTGCAGATTTCAGCAGGAGAAGAACATCTGGCTGTGTTACGGCTCCAAGTGGAAGATAAAGATTCTCCCAACACTCCAGCGTGGAGAGCAAAATACAGAATAGTAAAGGGCAATGAGAAGGAGCAGTTCACCATTAAGACAGATCCAGCCACAAATGAAGGCATTCTGAGTGTTATCAAGGTGAGGAGATAACAGCAATAGATAAGCTGGGCATGACAATGTGTCACGTGGCCTGTCTTATTGTGAAAATCAGAGTCAGCTGACTTGAGTGAGTGTTATCAAGGTGAGGAGATAACAGCAATAGATAAGCTGGGCATGACAATGTGTCAAGTGGCCTGTCTTATTGTGAAAATCAGAGTCAGCTGACTTGGTAAACTCATCTCACCTGTGCTCCAGGTAACAGAGGTGACTGCCAAAACAAAGGTCATAACTGCTAATTTAACTGTTTTTGTCTTGGGTTTTCAGCCTCTCAGCTATGAAGGTGACTCTGAGATGAGACTTGTCATTTCTGTAGCAAATGAAGAACCTTTCTTCTGGTGTAAAAATGGCATTGTGATGATCTCTAATCTGGAAACCACAAACACAGCTGTGAACATCAAGGTCTTACAGTCACAACGTGCCCCAAGGTTTCATCCTCCTATCCTTATTGTCCAAAAGGAAGATTCAATGAAGCCTGGGAGGGTATTTAGAAAGTACCCTGCCACATATCCAGATGATGTGCCAAATAAGATAAAGTAAGTGGAGATGTTCCAACTCTCAGAATAAGAATAGGAATATATATTTATATATTATATAGCTATTATATAATAGCTTAGGAATGTAAAGAGGTTTGCAAGTGTAGTTTGGTACCCAAAATCCATTTAAAATAATAATTTGTAATTTTTCCCTTTCTTTTTCAGATATGAACTAGCCCATGACCCAGATGGTTGGCTGAATGTGGATGAGAACTCTGGTGTTCTTACTGTGGCAAAAGAATTTGATCAAGAATCCCCTTTTTTGAACAACAGCCTGTACACCATTATTGTTCATGCTACTGATCGTGGTAAGCAGCCAGTCAGAGAATATTCAAGCAGTGTTTGGACTGTGAGATGAGGTGCATGTTGAACATAAAAAGATAGCAAGACTAAGGATCTAAGTGGTTAATGGATAATAAAACACCCTAATGTTCATACCTTGTGCTATGTGTGACTGGTAGGATAAACCAGGTAGATCCTGCCAATGGACTGGCACTTGCCAATACCCTGTTGTGTTTTTCTGTTTCTTTTGCTCCTACCCAGGCGTTCCACCACAGACTGGCACTGGAACCATCCTGCTTTACTTGTCTGACATTAATGATCATATGCCATCATTGGTGGCTGCTTCTTTAGACATGTGTGACAAACAAGAAGGGACACCTCTCGTTATAGAAGCCAAGCCTGCTCTGGCCCATTCACGTTCGGGGCCATTTACATTTGAGCTGGCTGAGGACTCTGAAGATGTGAAGCGTAACTGGACATTAGGAAGGAACTTTGGTGAGTTCTTCCTTTTGTGTTCTTCCTGAGTTTATTGTCAGTTGTGGGCCCTCTGGTTATTTCACTGTCTCTTACCTTTATGGTTTGTTACTGATGAGTCTCAGTGAGACTGAAATGATGGGAAAGAACAGCCTTCAAAATATGAAGTTATGGCAGTTTGTAAAAAGTGACATTGCTCCTCATCTCTGCGGAGGGCAGGACCAGCAGCAATGTGGTCAGGCTGCAGAAAGGGGGATAATGCAGCTGAGGAACCACTTCTTCATTTGATTAAGTGCCTAAGGAATTCCAGAGGTTATCAGGGAGCTGTGCCAGTGTGCAGTCAGGCTGGGACAGATCTCTGTCCAGAAGGCTCAGAGAGGTGATGAAGTGGGATGTAATTTAATCCTATTTGCTATGGTGCATTAAGGCTGGAAAAAGTATTTGAAACTGGGGTGCAAATGAGCTTCCTTTATCAACACAAGGGACTGTAGAATATTAGACTTCTTTCTGTGAGTCTTGAAATGATTCACTTGTGTTTTTAGGGCAGTCAGTTGAACTTCTGATGTTAAGAAGCCTCCCACAAGGCAGCTACTTGGTGCCCATCATTATTCAGGACAGGCAAGGATTTTCGACAAGGCAGAACCAAAACATCAAGCTCTGCTTTTGCCCAGATGGACACACATGTAAACATTCACCAGTTCTACAAGCAGCAGTGGGACTTGGAAGCGGTGCCATTGCGATAATACTGATGGCTTTGTTATTACTACTGGGTAAGTAAACTCCTAAGTTGGACATGCAGGTTCTCTGGCATCTGCCCACTGGGTCTCACTGCAATTGCAGCTGATGAGCTCAAATCTATTAAAATCATGATTGTTTTCCATCTAGATGATGACTGGAAAATGTAAATTGTCATTAAGCTAAACTCTAGTAGAACATAGCAAATATTTTTATTTGCATTGAATACAACCAAATACTTGACTTTTTTTGACATTTACTGTGTCCTGGCAATCTGAAAGTAATGAAATTCTCCCATAGGGTTACCCTTGTTCTGGAGCTGGTTCCTCTGTACCAGCTCATGTTGGTTAATGTTGGAGAGAAGAACTGCTGATTCCTTATCTGAAGAAAAATCAATACATTATCTGAGCACTGTTTCTCTGGTTACCTGTGCATGATCTGTCCTGTCTGCCTGCTCAGTCTCACCACTCCAACCAAGAATTCCATCTGTACAGCTGCACTGCTGGGGTTTCCCAAGAGAGCTCCTTTGGAATTGGGCTGGGAACCTCTCCCACCACTGTATTGAGCCAAACACATCTATTCCCAGTGCCAATTTCTCCTTTCCCTTTCTCCTCTACAGTCTCCAGCATTGTGCTTTGCCAGTGTTACAGGTCAGGGACTAAAAGCAAAGCCATTACTCCACCCCAGGAAGGTGAACAGACTTTAATCAACTACAATGAAGAGAGCAGAAGCTCTTTTTCTGAGGTGAGTGTAACAGAATATATCGACACTACCCCACCAGTGAAGTGTAGCTGAATGTGCTACTAATCATCTCTTTAGTTATGTTTCCTCTGGTTTTGGTATTGAGCAAAATAAAGCTTTTTTTGGCACTAAGCCTGTCTGGGGAGCTGTGCTCTGCATGGGCTGGATAATGCCACTCTGGTGACAGACTGTTACCACTCCTACCCTTCTTCAGTATCAGCAGGACCTTCCCAGGTGCCTCATCCTGCTGGTGAATCCGACAGGTGAGGAAGCATAGCACCTCTTGTCACTCTACTACACACACATCCTGGTGTGTGCAACAAGGAAGCAAATGAAAATGGAAAATGGAATAATCTGCAGAGGTGTGATCCTTCACACTTGGTTCAGTTCCTTATTAACACCATCCCTCTCCCTGTGTGCAGGCTGGGCTGGCTATTACACATGGTGCTACTCTACCACCTGTGTCTGTGGAAGCTGGAAAAGAAGTGATTGCTGAGGTAACTGCCTGGTTCTTGATGAAAATGTACTTTTCTATACCAAGGGAAGTGGTAGCCCAAGAATTAGGTCTGGTATTAATAGTAGTGGGAAGAATAATGCAATATCATTCAATTAGAAAATAACTATCACTTGTTGGAGTAACTGGAGAAGGCAGAATAAAAGAAATGGATGTATCAGAGAGAAAGATAGTTGGAGCTATTTGTGAGTGAAAGAAATGTCAGAAGGTGACTTTATGCTGGTCAAACCTGAGATGCTGTGCTTGTCTTCCAGAATGGCCATTTCACTGGTTATGGGTCATCCCAAGAAAGACACCTGGATTGCTTCATGGAGACAGTGGACAAAACACTGGCTCAGGTAAGAAATGAGTGCAACTCCTCATCTCAGAAGCACTGCAATTGAAAGCAAGGGATATATTTTATGGGAAAACATTCAAGACTTTGTTGAAAATACCTTTTTTCCTAGACTGAATTGCCCTTCAGGTGAGAGAAGTGGGGCTAAAATGCTTTCTGTGCCTAAGCAGGGTTAAAGTCTTGTCACCTGCTCTTACACTTCTGTGCTGTCAGGGAAATTCTAATTCCTCTGGCCATGCCCTATCTGATCTCTGCATGTTTACAGTCCTGTCCTTTGGCCTCCTTGGCCAGACTGCAGGCCCTACCAGCCAGGGTCACTTGCCAACTCTGGTCCAGGAGAGAACAAACTCCCTTTTGTGCCTCATTTGTACCCTGGGGAAAGTTCAGGCTCTGGAGCTTGTGCAGCTGGAAGTTTCTGTAGAACTCTTCCTTGTCAGACAAAGACTCATATCCTTCCCTGTAAATTCCTGCCTAATTTGCATGCCAAAATTTCCTTTAATTTTCAAAAGGGCAGAAGGAGCTTTTGTGCTGACTTGCCTTGTTTCTTGCCTTCTCTAGAAAGTGTATTACCAAAGCACGCTGGAAGATTACGGGGACCTCTGTGAACCTTGCAGATTCACTGAGGAAGGGGAACTAGAACCCAATAACTCCCCCTGCTCCATCTCCATTGGCAGTGAGGACTTGCCTGCTGATTTTTTGAACACTCTGGGACCAATGTTTTCTGCTTTGGAAGAAATCTGTCAGAAGTGATCTCCATCATTCAATAATGTCAGAAAGCTGTGACTGTGGTGTTGCAAAGGCTTCTGGCAGGAGCACTGACAGTTTCAGAAAAAAAGGACTATCTGTACTTGGAAGCGTTGCAGTGTTTGCACCATGAGTACCTGGCCTTTCATTCTTCCTGCCTGACCTGTTTGCATGTGGGCAGCCAAGGACCTGGCATGTCTGGAAGGTCCACTCTACTGTGCAGAGGTGATGGAGGGATTGTGGCATATTTGTGCACACTGACACAAATAAAAGATCTGATATTAAGAATCCTCAATTCATTATGCAAAGGAAAAAAAAACCCAGATCTACTAGGCCTGAAATTCCAGGCAGAGTTCCATAGGGAAATAAGTCAGCTTTGAAGAGACAATTCAGTTACCTGCTAGACCAGTGTATGGTCCTTTCTCCAGTAAGTGGTCTCTTTAAATCCAACATTAACTTTATATCCTTTATATATGACACTGAAACATCGAAGAGAAAGTTCACTTCTCCTCTGGGTCCACACACTTGGGACAGGCATGCACCATCCTTCCTTTAAGCATGAAAGAGGCACTTTTGGTGCTTGTGTGCTGTGCTGGCATCTGCTGGCTGTTGGTATCACAACACTGCTGTAAATACCCTAAATGCTGAGAAATTGTTGTCAGACAAGGTTATTCCTTTCAGTGAAGTAACTACCTGCTCTAAATTAGCCACAAGTGCCTCTGAGGGGGAAATTCGTGGGTTCCCTCAAGCACTGTTGATGAAACAGATGAAATGATAAAGAAGGGACAGTATCAAATTTCCCTATTAGGAAAGCACGGATGTTACTTTTACATTTGGAGGTTTGGACATGTCTGCCTGTGTGTGACTGACCTATGCTCAGTTATGGCATGAAGGCTGTGGGTCTTGAGGGAAGCGCAGCTCAGGAGATTGTGTTCTGCCATCAGGTAGGTTATACACGCAGGAAGTGTTACAATTAGTTACAAATCTTCCTCCTGCTCTATTAAAATCCTGTGCTGAAAGAAAAATGTTTTGCCTACGGAAAGCACTAAGTCTGGGAGCTAAGCCACTGTTTTTGTGTTTCAAAGTTTACTTAAACAATAAATTATGCTTTTGCTCCAATATTATTAACTAATAATTCAAGGCTGGGAACTTCAGTCAAGTGTGATAAAAGAATTTGGCTGAGTGGCAGGCAGCTACGTGTTCCTAAATGCCAGCAGCAATATCTGTTTACACAATAAATCACTCCTGTAATAAACTGTCTTTAATTTATAACTCCAGATGGAAGTCTTCAAGGCAGGCCAGTGACTTAGCAGCACTGCTAGTAACTGAGGTGACATTTTTATTGCAGGTGATAACCATATTGGTAAGATGAGAGTTATGCTGTGTTTTGCTATTTCTTCTGAAAATTACGCAAGACTGAAAATAATCACGGACGTGGTTCTGTGTGTTTATTGCTTGAGTAAACTCCTGTTGGGTTTGGAGCACAGCATGCCTGCAGTCACCCAAACGTGAGATGTGATCAGACCCATGGTTGCTAATGTTGGTAAAGTTCTCTCTCTCTTGCATGGGAGAAAAAGAACTGTTTTATTGAAAACCTATTTCTTGGGAAATGAGAATGTTCCCTGAAGGTTCTCACAACTGTACACCCTGTGCCCACACAGGTGGTAACATTCAGTATTTCAGTGTCTTCAAGGATTTGAAGACCTGCACACACTAAGCTAATACAGCTTCCCAGCACCATTGTGAGATAAAGATGCAGTGTTCACACTCAAAAGAGCAGAAATTTAGGCTGAAAGAGCTGCTTGGTTGACCACAGTCACACAGAGCTGTGCCAAACTAAGGAGTGGTACTTATCAATTGTGCTGCATGTCTATCTTGCCTTCCACCAACAATGTTTCGCAGCAGCTTTAACCCTGTTCCTTTTGAGCAGACCTGAGGGAAATGTGCTCTGCTGTGGTCGTTTCAGACTAGTACAAAATCTCAAATATCTACAGTCTTGGAGCAAACAGTGATGGAAACAGCAAATAGTTAAAACCTTCATTTTACAGGTAAGAGACAGATGCACAGAAATTCTAAGTCAGCGCCTGTAATCAAAAGGAGACTTGCAGAATGGATCTAGATTTTCAGAATCCCCTTTTGTCACTGTAATAATTGAAGTATTATTATATTCATAATTCCCACCTAGCCCTGTCATTTATGCAACTACCTGGCCAAAAATATTCCTCTTTTTTCTCATTAAAAATTTGCAGTCAGTAATTTGGTGATTTGACACTTGAACTCCTGTTAATGATCACTGAATACTTTTATGTAGGAAAGACAAAACATAGTACAAACACCCAAATAACTGCTCAAACTGCTGAAAGCTGTTATGAATCCTGCTGCCAACACAGGGACAGGAAATCTGTCATACATCGACTGGGGGGATCTGGGACACAGCAAAACTCCAGCACTAGGTCGGGGTTGTAGGTATGTGTGTCAGCTCCATAGGACAATTGATTCTTCATCATTGCATTAGGTTTGAGTTGACATTCTTCCTCAAAGGGGAGTGAAGGAAACCTAAATTAGATTATTAATCTCCCATTGTTTTAAAACTAGAAACTTCTGCTTGAGGCATCGGTAAGTTTTTAGAAGAGCTTGGCAGAAGGGAGGCCCAGGCTGATGAGGAACAGCTTCACTAACAAATTACTACAATCAAAAAAGTTTATTTAGAGGCTTTCACGAGGAACAATGATTACTAAGAAGTGAAAATGAGGCATAAATCAGCGCATTTCTCCCCTGCATCACACATTTCCATCAATCACACTTTAAAGACACTATTGCAGGAAGCTGCTCAGTGAATGGCTCTTAAACAGGTGAGGCAACACCAGGAGACAAACCAAGAGGGAAGAGTTGGAGGCAGCAGGTTCATTTGTGCCACACATCATGCTGAACATGATAATGATACCCCAAGCAGGTTTGGGCCTCACAGCTGCTGCTGTCTCCACAGGGTGTGAGGGAGAACCATCAGAATCCTGCACTGAGGGAGCTTTCAAAGGTTCACAGGGATGTTGATGCTCTGTCCCTGCTGGACACACACCATCCCTGCCAGGGCCTCACAGCAAACCTCCCTTGACCTTAAGTATGGGCAGGTGCCACATTTCTTCCCAAGGGCCCTCTGCTTGTGCCTCCTGTCCCCAAGCCAGGCAGAGAACTCTGCAGTGCCCACAGGAACAGCCCCGGTCCCCAAATGCTCTCTGTGCACACCCAGCTGTGCGTTATCCATGGCCTCAGCCCAGGCACGGCTCATTCCCACTGGCAGAGGGAGTGTGTGAAGCCTCTGGCTTGTTCAGGGTCTGCTTTAAACTAAGTACCTCCATGGCTTGCTGTTTTCCCACTGCTGTGATGGTCTGCAGTGTTTCAATTACCTGTTCACAGTGAGAGGTCTAATCAGGACTCCTGTGAACCCCCATTATTTTTGGCCCCTGCTGTGCCCAAGCCAGTGGGAGTCTCAGCAGCACAAATGTTTATCTCTGCACAATCTTCATCTCTGTCTTTGTTTTACCTCGTTTATAAAGATCTTACTTAAAAGCAAATGACACACAATCAGTAAAGGGGAAATGAATCACGCTGGAACCAAAGTTCTGACACTGAGTTTTAAAGGAAACAAGAGACACTGATCACAGGCTGGTCCTACAGAGGGGGAATGTCAGCATGTCAGTGATAAAGTCTTTTTGTCTCAGACAGAAAGCTTTTCCCTGTCTGCTATTTCCTCTACTCTGCTGAGCAATGGGATCCCCTGGGATCTTTGGGCTGCCACAGAAGGCATATAAGTTTTAATCAAATCTTTCTGTGCCAGTTTGGGGTCATTTTCTTCCCTCTGAAGGATCCATTTGTCCTGATTAAGGTATTACCAGAAGTCATTTAAAGGACAGATAAATGACAAGAGATTTTACAAGTGAAGGGGAAATCACATGCTGAGAGGGTTATAATTAGTTCCTTCTATTAATGCCTTAGGTGTTGTTGTATTTCAGAATCCTAATAATTAAACACTTAGTGGAAGAGTGCTGGATTAGTGTTTAAAAAAACCCCACAGACCAAGGTGGAGGCTTTCTCAAGGTTTTCTGAGATCAAGAAGGGAACAGACATCGTAGCACGTGTGATAGCGGCAAAGTTTCCCAACTGAGTTCAAAGGCCATGATCACCCTCAAAGAAACTGGAAATAGGATTTTCATTCTTTAACAGGTGCTGATGCTGACAACTGAGAAAAATGAGAGATTTATGCCATTACAATGGCTTTCCATTTCAGCTTGTAATAGCACTTGGACAGAAAACTGGTGATTGGGGAAAGCTGAGGGAAGGCACATGCAAAGCACAGTCGAGCAGGTGCTGAACATCCCTTCCTTGTGCTGCCTCTGCTCTTTGCACTCCCATTATTTCATACTTTTCAAAAGTGGTGAGGAGGCTTCACAATGGAAACATCTGCTCTTGTTAGAGAAACACAGCCCATTGACCTGGGCCTGACCAGGATCCCTCCTTGATGCCTGGAATAACATAACTCACAATGTCCACTGTAATTACTAAATTCTATCCTGATTTTTTTGGTGAAACGAAACTTCACTAAATATATCAGTATTGTTGGGACTGCAATTACAAAGGTCTTTTTGGTACAATCTACTGATTATTCATAATAGTTGAATATGATATGTTATTAATAATTCAGTAGTTTTTGAATTGTTCTAAATTCTATAAAATAAGAAAGAAAATTATTTCAGGGATTCAATTAGCATATTATTTCAAGGCACTGATAATTATTAATGCTGCTTGATAGAGGCTTTCCCTGTGTAGTGACAGTTCTGTAGTCACCCAGGAGATGGCATAAGTAGGCCAGTTATCGACCTCTCAGTACCAAGGAGTAAAACCAAGGAAGGATTATTAATACCCTAGTTGAAAACCAATCTGCTGACAAAATGTATATTTTGATGTGGTCAGTGGAGAGGAGGTTTCTTTCTCAAGACAAAGCCCTTTCCCCATCAGCATCACACAAGGAAGGTAGCAGTCCATAGCTGTACAGCAGCACTGAGGCAAAGGGATGTGAGGAGGCCAAAATGAAAATCCTAAGAAGATATTCTGACTTTTTTTCCTTAAGCTATGTCCATTATATAGAAATCTTTCTATTTGTCCACTCTTTTTTTATGAAGAAGAGACAGCAGCAATGACTGATAAGAAATGCCTCTGTTTGTATCTGCATTGTTCTCTGTCTACCTCATTCCATCCTGTTTGCTTTTGCAAAGGGTTTTATTCAAAGAATTTCTGAAAGTATAGAGGATATGGTATAATCCATTTAAACCTACAAATGAACACTTCCAGCACAGAGGAGGAATTAATGTTTGCAACTGGCCTTCAATATGTAACTTCCCATCTGAGCCTTTTACATATTCTGATATATTTTGTCCCTGTTCAAACCTATCAATCCCACAAACAGAACAGATGCTCAGCACACTGTGGTAATGGATACTTCAAAAAAGAATCAAAAATTTAAGATCAGTTTCCCTCTCTCTGTTCAAAAATGTTCTCTCTGTGTTTCAAAATGCCTAAATCATGGCTCAGGGAGACATTTGATACTGTCAAACTGCAGTTCTCAATGATATAAATGTACTTGGGGTTAGTGTGAAATTTCCTAACTTGAAACCTGCTGCTGTCACACTGAGGTTATTGTCCAGAAGTGAAACCACAGAGAAATGCAATCAGACAAGAAACCCTTCATTGGATCTGGGGTCAAATCCTGAATATGCAGATGCTGAAAGGGATCTTGATAGACTCTGCATTCACTTTTTTTTTCCCTAGGCATTTGCAATGTACCCCAGAATGTCACAGTTGAAACCTCCCACCATGAAAGGGCAAGAGCTGAGTTAGAAGAGTTATTGCAAATCAGCTCAGTGATGCAGCAGCTCAGTCATGTGGGGGGATTTGTAAACAGCTGGCAAGGCAAGCACCACAGTTCTGAGTTCTGAGTTAATTACATGGAAATGATAAAAGTACCATGTCTAGGATTAGGGGAGATGAGCATATTAATATAAAAGAGAAGAAAAAATATTAAACTTGCCTATTTCTTTCGGAATTGTAGATCATCAGTTCATCATCCTTCCTGATCTCCATCAAACATCAGTGAATCTTATCCATGTATTCTGTGGGCAGGTGGCATCTTTTAGATCCTTGACAGAGCCCAAAAAAAAGAGATTTTAGTCCTTAATTAGGGCTTCTAGATGCCTCTGCAAGAAAAGCAGTAACAGATAGACACAGAACTACTGTTTGTGCTATTGAATTTTTTTAACCATATTTTGCAGGATATCTGTGAAAGGGTGTTTTGGGTTTTTTTATCCTGTAATATTTACTTCCTGTCCAGAATAGTTTCTACATGGCCAGAGGTAGGAATCTCATGTTTTAAAGCATCCATGTTTTTGTTTTCAAACATTTTGTTTAAAAACCAACAGCTATAGCCAGGACTATCATAAACGCACAAAATCTCAGTCCAGTTCAGCTTGTCACTTTGCCAAGAATGCTGCTTAGATTAATATAAACAGCATCAGACTACTTACCTGAATTGCATTTAGGAGAGATAAGGAAAACAATACAGATGATTGTGGAAGCTGCACCAACCAAACTTCCAAAGAACACGTTACAGAATTTTATATGGAAAAAACAATAGCAAATATATTAAAAGGCCCTGGCACTCACAGTTGCTCCTAGCAGAAAGGCAACATAAAGAAATGGCTTTTAGTGTAGAAACTGGAGTGTATCCTGGATCCTGCAAAGCTGCTGACACAGGCTGTAACTGGTGGAAAACCAACAGAACCTGTCATCCCCATGTTTCAGTACTGACAGTGTAAAAGGGTTTTTTCCATTTAGAAATTAATTTGAAAGCAGTGGTGACAAGTGAATTCCTATTTCCATCTACAGTGGAAAGAATTTCCCACTCCAATGGTTGATTCTTCTTTTTGTTATTTTAGGGAAAATCAGGGGTGATTCTGGCAAAGCCAGGGTGGTTGAATAAAGCAAATGGAGAGGATGGGACCCCACACATCTCTTGGTCAGAACATCCCTGACTGTGACAAGGACATTCTATTCACAGATGCCAGGAGGACATAGTAGGAACCATGTCTTCTTGAAGAGTGGATGTTTTATATTCAAAAGGAGACACATGGAACTGGGAAAAAACAAGCTCAACTTTCCCAATGATCTTGGAGGATGAGAAAGTTTGGACTGTAGAATCTGGGCAACTCCTTACTCAGAGAGGCTTAGAAACCACAGTAGAAAGGAGTATCTCTTCAAATCCAAATTGGAATAAACAAGAAAAAAGAATTCTGGAGTGACTCAACACTAAAGCTGAAGAGGCTCAACATTGCTTGTTAGCAGAGCCCTGTCCTGGGCAGGCTGTGATGCAAACACAGACATCACTGCTTCATGCATGGAAGAGTAAAACTGCAGAATCCCTCTCCAGACACAGCAGTGGCTCCTCCCAAGAAAATCAGGACCTCAGGTGCAGGAGACAGTTTGTGTTTGCATCTTGTCCCAAGAGAACAGGAAAAGGTAACTGGAGCAGACATCCAGCACAGGAACTGGGAAGCACTGCCAAGGCCAATAATTAAGAAATTATTTCTGTTTTCTTTCTTAAAGATGAAGGTGGCTCCAAAGCAGAGTGAGAGAACAAATACCACTGTGGTATGATGGATATTGAGGAAGGTTTGGCTCCAGACTGAGCTAAAAACCTGAGCTAATGCTGCTGTATACACCTGGTTATGGTATTTAAAATAAAGTGCCCTCAGCATGAGGAGAAAATCAGGAAGGTTTGTGTTCCAGCAGGTTCACTGCAAATCACGCTTTGTGAGACTCCTCTGTGACCCTGGGCAAGTGACGTGCAGCTGGATTTTAATAAACTATTCAGCATCTACCTCCACTGGAATTAGTGGAAATTAAATGTCATAAATCTGTCTATTACATCTCTCCAGCTGTGAAATGGGAACTGTCCTTCCTGCCTCAAAGAAATACTTCCAGGGATTCTGAAGTGTTTTGACAGGGCAGTAATAGAAAGTGTGCACGTATCCTAAACAGAAATATGAAGTTTCCTCAGCTGATGCTGTGCTGATGTGCTGAATAAATATTGTCTTTAGGTTTTTCGCAATATTCAGGTTTATGAGCCAAATGAAAGCCAGGCATGGATGGTATTTTTAATGTGCTGAATAAATATTCATCAGATTATGCATTTTTTAAGCTAAAGATCCAATATTATTTATAGTCTGTGCTTTCATGTAGAGAAGCCAGTTATATGAGAAATGAGGAGGAAAAGTGACACCCTGCTATGAGGTTGCTGGATATTTGCTAACAAGACCATGATGAGGGTGAAACAATCCTGTGCTTGACTTCAATGGAGAGTGTGGGAGTTGAAAAATCGAGATTTATTTCAGTATCTTGTTGAACTTGGATGGATAACTTTAGGCACTCAAATAGTTCGTGCAAGATACTTGGCAAACATCAGAGTGAGACATTCACAGAAACAGGTGAAAAACCCAAACACATACATCCACTGATTCAAGATCCCAAGATCTTTCAATGTAGGTGGTTTTAAAACAGCAGAAGAACATCGTTATTGGGATTTTTTTTTTTTTTTTTTTTTTAATGCTCAAGAAAGGCTTATGCAAAGCCAGTGACAGAAGAGTCTCTCCTTCCCCCAGGACAACTCAGGGACTGTTTTCAGTCTGTGCTACTGTATACATTCCATCATTATGTGCCTCTAAAAATGAAAAATAGGTCAAGAAATTGCAAGGTGAATGAGTTAATATATAAACCATTATCATATTCAAGTGCTATACAACTGAATACCTTCTATTTAATTATGAGGCAGTGAAGTCAGTGCAGTGTGGTGACATTAATCATCACAATACTGAAATTTTGTTGCCATGGTGTGTTTTTTAAGAGGAAACTATTTTAAGATGTAAATTAACTTTGCCTTAGAATTTCCCTCCTCACACCCTCAGACAAGCAGTAATCAGTGTTTGTAGGCATTGTGTTGCATGAGCAGCTCAGAGACATTGTTAAATGCTCTCATCAGAGCTACATGATCCTCATTTTGGCCCCATTGCAAGGCCTTCCCATTTCCCTGCTGTCCCTTAGCACTTTATAACAGATGTTTTAGCAGTCAGGGAATGTTATGCAATGACAGCTATGAACTTTAATATCCCTTATCTAACATAAAGAATCATAAACCGGGTATCAGTTCCCTCCCCATGGCCAACCCTTCTCTCAGGGCAGCAGGGTGTGTCCCTCAGCCCTGTTTGTTCTCCAGACCTCACACCAAGTGAGCTCCCCTGCAAAGGGACAGACCTTTTTGTGCACATGCAGATATTTACTAGAATTTACTCCTGCAGCGTCTACCTATAAGACCCACAAATCAAACAGAATCTTCACCCTGCACTGCAGATCCATCCCCATCACGCCCAACCCTTGGGTTTATGTCCTAAGGGGTAATTTAGGCTCTCACAGCTGGACAGCAGCACTGAGATGATGGACTGGAGTGGTTTCTGGAATCAGACCAGCTCCTGGGGAGAGGGAGCTGGGAATAAATCCTTGGATCAGACCCAGGTTAGAGATGCTGAGAAAGCATTTCTGGCCTGGGCTGAAGGTCTGCTGAAGAGATCTGGTCAGGGAGCAGACAAGAGTGAAAAGATTTTTTGGGTGTGAGAAGCTGGAGCAGGTGATACTATCTTTCAAGCAGGGACCTGTGATTGTAAATCTATAGTAAAGTCACCATTCCCACATCCACAGAGCTGAATTTTCCATTGGGGTAAATTTTGTCAGTTATCCTGATTTTGACCACAAAATAGTCCCTGGAAGTCAGACTAGGTTATTGTTATCGCTACGAAACAAATATTCTGTTATTGTAAAGGGCAACCATTTTGTGCTTCCTGAGCTGAAAAACTATTGTCAATAAGTTACGAATTCAGACTAGAGCCTGAGGGACTCAGACACTCAAATGCCATTGAACTTCATAAACAGCTGAGTGCTTACATCCTTTAGGCTCCTAAATCCTTCCCTTAAATTACAAATCTGATCTATAAACACAAAAATCTAATAGTTTGAAAGAAAGGTTTGCAATAAAGTATAGATCCAGCCTAAATCCTTTGTTCATGAGATGCTGATCAATGTACATAACTCCAGTGTCAGCTCATCACTTGTAAAATCTTTTGACCTTGAACTGATTTTACTTCTTAATTTCACTTGTTTAATTTTTTGTTGCCAACTATCTGAATCGAAGCTCTCTGAAGTTAGAAAAGTCATATTACATATTACTAATTCTGTGTTCACTGGCTCTAAGCAAGGTGGGCAAATCTGCATCTTTTTGCTTACAGAACAGTTGTAGAACAGTTGCAAAGTTTTCTGTGCAGTCATTTGAACCACATTTTCAGCTTCTAATCTCCTGCTGGAGTGAAATTCAAAGCACAATGGACCGACCAGAATTCCTTTCTTGAATTTGTTTTGCTTTTAGTAGAACTCCAGCATTTCTGCCTTTTGATGGGAATCCCTTTGTCCTGTCCCACCCATCAGAGAGGTCATGCCTAGCTCCTTTTGGCACCGAGATGCCTTTTTGCTATGAGAAAAGGAGCTGCATGCAGCACACTGTGCATTTGCATAACCTCTTTGGTAGCAGTTTGTCAAGAATCCCTCTCACTGTTACTTCTGTATTGTTCTCTGTCTCGCTGAGAGAACAGTGCAGTTTCTAAGGATGCAAAATGATAGCTCTGTCTGGCGTATTATAGAATATTAAATACATTATTAAAATCCAGCTACTTCTGACAGGGTTCTTCTAGTATTTGTCACTTAAGGGTTTGTTGAACCCCTACAAAGCACATTTTCTGACAGTTGATCACAAAGTTTCTCTTGGTAAAAAATTTTTGAGGTGCCTTTATAATCTCTTTTCCTTGCTTTGGTTTACTGAGATGATTATCAGAAATGTAAACAGGTTTTATTTTGCTAAATATCAACACATTCAACTGCTTCGCTACTTTTAGCTTCTGATCCTAATCAAGGTTTGACCAGAGCGAATCTCTGGAACCTTTAGCAAAATACCCTTTAGATTCCCTGAACCTCTAGTCATTAAAACACCTTTATGACCATGTAGGACAGCTCAGGGAAGAACCACTACTTAACCAAATTCCCATACACTTACATAGAAATTTCAGTCCATTTTCTATCTATTCTGAGAGGGGGTTTGTGTATTTTAGGTCAGAAGCAAGACTGGCTCTGCATTGCTGCAGAGGATCGTGTCTGCTGAGGTGCATCCAGCTAAGGGAGGAATTCCTGGCAGCTCCTGGGCTGTGGGTGCACAGCAGGTGGCACTCGGTGTCTGGAGGAGACAGACGGTGCCGGTGCCTCTTCAAGCAGGAACCAGAAGGCCGCCAATCCCACCACTTGCAGAATTAACCGCGCAGAGTATGTAATCACTAACTGTGGATCAATTCAATTAGTGTCCTGTCAACGTGTGCAGTCACCCTTTTGATCTATATCCTCACACACATCTCTGATGTGTCTGTTTCAGGGTTTACAAACTGGGAGTTAAAAAAGAGGAATGAGAGTCTGTGACTGGAGCCCCAGCTGTGCTGGGAGCAGGGGGCACCACTGCTGTGAAAGCCACGAAACACGCGTGTTACCGACGTGTTATTGCCCAGCACTGCGGTCCTTCTCTGTCTCCCCCGACACAGACACTTGCAATAAATTCAGACAACACCAGAATATAAAAAGATAAAAGCCCTTTGTTCCATCTAAAGTGGGTGCTGATAAGCAATCACTATTAACAACACGCTGTTGGAAACCTGTTGTACAGACAACATTCAGCAGAGTGTAAGACACTTCCCAGCTTCAACCACTTCAGATTTAAGATACAAATGCCCCTGTATCTTAGCAATCGTTGCTTGACAACTCATATATTGTTGGAAAAACATATCAGAGTCCAGCAACAAAATCCAGTTGCTCTCACTTAGCTTGACTTTCCAGGAACCTAATGGAAAAAGTAAATTGTATTTTGTTTGATAGATTAGCTGATAAGTCTGGCATGAAAGGGGGTGCACACAGTTGTTTTGTTCAAAGGCATGAGAGAAACTGATTTTTTAAATGTTACATAAAAGGTTGGTCACCAATGAGAGTGCATACTGATATTGAAAACGTAATATCAACAGAAATAAAGAATAAATCACTAAGCATAGTTTGATTTAAGAGCAATGCACATGAAGATACTGTGATTTTTTTTCCAGCATGTCTTAATGAAAATGTGGATTTCAAAAGGATTCAATTGCTCCATGTATTGAAATTAGTAGGAGCTGAATTTTCAGAGCTGTAGCTGTGTTTCAGAATTCTACCAGAGCAGCTGGACCTGCAGCATCCTTTTCTTATCAGTGATGAGAATATTTCTCATGCACTGGAAACACCAAGCCTAATAACAGGGCAACAAACATCCTTTAAAATCCACACTAAACCAGGGAAAATTTAATTGCAATATTATTTGGCCACAGAAATGATTTTAACTTCCATTTTATACCGAGAAGTAAAAAAGTGGTACAAACAAATGAGTTCTCAGGAAACTCCGCAGCAATTTGCCCACTGGCCTGTGGGGAAGCCCTTGTGCTTCTGGCTACTCATGTACAACCTGTGACAGCTGAAGAAGGGACATGGATTGTTGGAGCTGTCTCCTTTCCCACTCCTCTCATTATTTATGACACGGATTTTGAAATTGGAAGGTGGACCAAGGGTACAGGATGGAGAATGGGATGAGATGAAGGAGCTGCAACCTGGCTGTCTCACAGCACTTGTATTCTCCACAGGCTTTTGGGAACATCATTCTCTGACATAAAAACAAGCCACAAAAAAAGCGCCCCAAACCAAAACAGCTGCAATGTTAGATGGGGAAACAAATCCCATTTGGAAAACATACAAGTTCTGATTTTTATACAAACATGATTATACTGTCTGACATTATTGATGTTGACAGCAATTGTAAAGTGAATTTGGAGAGATTAAGTGTATAGGGGTATTGCCTGTAATTTTTAATAATCCTCTTCTCTTAGATCCTGAAGAAAAGGAGCATTATTGTTGTGGATGTATTAATGGAATCTGCCTGTCAAAATAATGAAATTGAAAAAGCTTTTATTGGGTATGTATATCATAGGAATGTTAGCATTATATATGTCCCTTGTGCCAAATGTATTACCACAGCAATAAGCAGAGAAGCATCAACAGGAATACAGTATATAATGATGCTTAAAAATCCCTCACATATTGACATTGCTATAAATCTAAACAGGTCTAGGAGCCACATTCCCCCAAATAATTTGCAACAACTTCTATTAGCATTTAACATTTACTGTTTTCTTCATTTCAGGTATTATTCTAGTAGGAAACTACTAAGAGGTCTGTAATGCAAATCCAAAGCCTTTCATGTCAGGTGCAGCATTACAGAACCCATTTCCTCTCCTTAGCAAACCTGATCATGTGAAATGTTCTATATCCTACCCCTTTCCATCATGAGACTGAGGTTTTCCATGAATGATTGGCCAACCAGATACAAGACAAATACAAGATGAAATCCATTTGAATAACTGCTAAATATTATAGTCAGAAAAGTATGTAACATGCATCATAATGCAGAAGTTTTGTGGGAGCTATAATGGACTCTCTCTGTATATCTGCCACCATAAACTCTGTAGCAGTCACTAAGGCCATGTTATTGCAGAAAAAATATAAAATAAAAACAATCTTGGTAAAATACAGGCAGTAATTATTTGTTTGTTTCAGCTGAAGTAAATGATCACTGGATCTGAAATTCATGCTTTGGGAAAGCTGTTGAGAAAATGAAGTCAGAGAAGACTGACTAAAATGGCAGCAGATGTAAACAAAACACCTGGGCTGCTCTGCTGAAGGAAAGACAACACTGAGGGAGAGAAGAGGACTACAAGATATTTCAAATATGTTTCCATCTAATTGTTCTCCCTCTGCATAGAGACAGGACAAGAAATGTAGGATTTCACCTTTATGAAGGGAAAATAAAAAGAGTCAGTTTTCTAATGTTGGTAAGGGAACAGATTGCCTAAGGATACAGTGGAATCATCATTGAATAATTTAAAACACGTGGTAAGAATGGTAAAAATATCCCTGATAATCAAAAGAGGAGGATGGACTAGATAAAGGTACCCACCCTGTGATCTGCAAGGCCACTGCGAGTGGCTTAAAGGAAATGTGGAATCCCAGAGTGAAGAGCACTTTTAGATGTCTTTTAATGCAAAGAGTTTTTTTCATGGGTAGTGGACTTCACACTAGTATAACTATAACATTATACACTGGAACACAGCTTCACACATACATTTAAAACATAGTACTATACCAGAGTTTTAAATAAATATTAGGAATCAGAAAACTGGCAACAGGGATTAAGTTTTTTAACTTTTGGAATGGATTTTTGAAGCAATGACTCAACTATTTTGTGTGGTTTTGGTATGCACACACATAAACGGGATCATATATCTGCAGGGAATTTGCATTCCTGAAGATGAAGGATTTCATGTCAGTGTTAAACAGTGTGTGATGTACAACACCAGCACCCCATCTCTAGAATTTATGTTCTAGTTAGGGAGTCTATGATCAGGAAATTCAAAACAATGTAGGAAGAAATGAATGTGTCAGCCCTTAATATCAGGTTAGAGAGTCAAAGTCAGTCTTGGTAAGGTAGGAGACGCTTTTTTCTCATCCAGCACTTCTGAGAAAATGAAATCAAAAGTTGGTGCTGCAGCTGTAAATTGACAAGTTAAAAGTGCTGTGGAGCTGCAGCAGCAGGAACAGGGAGGGAATGTCTCCTTTGTGGCAGAGGCAGCTTGGAAGGAGAACCTGTGTGAAGCACTTAGCAGTGTCTGCAGGTGGAGCTCTTCAGAGACACTTTTGTTTTCCCTCCCTACCAAGAATGATTAATTCCTGCCTCTTCAATGCAGCCCAGCTGTTTCTCCTCTCTTGCAATGACACCATGGCAGAGATGGGGCCCTGCAGTCTCTGTGGGCTGGACCGGCAGCGCTGGCTCCTCCTGGGCTGTAGTGCTGAGCCTGAGGAGCTGGGAAGGGCCATGCAGTGGGAATGTGCTTGGCTGATTCTGCTTTCCAAGTAGGAGAGGATGCACAGGGAAGTCCCAAAGCTTTCCGTTCCATTAGTGAACATCCCTGCCACTGGCAACAGGACTGAACTACAGCTGGTACCAAAGAGGGAGACCCAGATGTCACTTTGCCGCTCGCATACACGTGTAGTGATTTGTTCTTGTATGCGTGAATATTTCAGACATGCCTAAAACACTTGAAAGAGTTACTCTGCCTCAGCCTCACTCCAGCTGCTGGCAACCATTAGGCTGTTTGTCTCATCTCTATTGAACTGGCATTGCTGGGAGCAACACCACTGGCATGACAGTGACTGACAGGAGATGCTGCAGGAGAGGCACTAATTGGGGGAAGCAGGAGCAGCAGAGCACGGCTCACCGGGCAGCTCAGGAGAGGGAAGGGACTTGGGAAGTGACCTGGACTCCTGCTGATGGGGAAAGGGCAAGGCAGGAGGGCTGAACAAGAGAGAAAGGACACGCCTGTGTGAATGTGTGACCCTGAGCAGCAGCACAAGGTCGTGTTATCAAGTCAGCTTTTTGCCACGGAAGGACATGATGTGACTTTTCTTTTTGGATTAAAAAATGAGAATTACTGTGGTGCCTACAAGCATGAGAAACTTATTTGCATGCCCTGCCATCTGGAACATTACCTCCCTTTTCATCCTGGCTGCTGTCACATTTTTCATACCATGGCTCAGTTCTTACTAGAAAACCTCCTGATGGACCACTTATTTCTTTCTTTATCCCATCATGGACTGCATTCTGCCTTTCTCTTGGAAAGACATTATCCAGATCTCCCTGGCAATGGCAGCAGCTGCTTAAAAGCAGCCCAGAAGGTCCCTCTTCAAATCCAGTTGTTTCAGTTAAAAAATGGTCTCTTCATTGCCATGACAAATACAAAGGCACAGAAACAAATAAAATAATACCATCATCAAGAGCAAGGCTTTAAGGACCTCTATTAACAACTCATTGTAAACACAAACGTCAATGCTGGGCTTAATCCCTGTTATCTCTCTGAGTTCATTGTGGAAATACAGGCAGGAAGGTTGCCCTGGCTGTGGAAAGAGAGAGATGCATGACACAGGAGAAACATGGTCATTCCCTGTGCTCACAACCTGATTTTCCTTCCGTGTGGACAAACTTCTCTTCCACAATATCACCATAATTTCTTTATTCACTTCAGACGGTAAATGTTTTTCAGCAGATATTGCATCTCTGTATTTGCTAACAAGGCAGCAGGACAGATGGCACACCTAAAGTGTACCACAAGACATATGTTTTTGTGTAAGTACGTGAAGGTTTTCAGTATGCAGGAATGTGTGTTTATTTTTGTTAGTAGAACCTGTATATCTACATTGGTCAGCTGATGATCTGGCTTGGCATCCATGTAAAATCACAAGACAAAATTTCCAAATTCCAAATGTCTACCTGACTTTTAAAGGCTTAAATTAAAGTTAGCTTTGCTACTCAGCTACAGGAGGTTGATGAGGTGTTTGAGATCTGGTGTGAAAATTCAGAGCCATGTGATATGACTTGAAGAATGGAAGATTCCTGTAAATAATTGGGGTATAGACAAGAGTGGAAGATATTTAGCCTTGCCTGTCAGGTTGCAAATACCTCGTGGCAGCTGAAAAACATGCAGGGCAGAAATTCTGTAAAATGCATTTGTGGCTGTGGAAGAGAAAGAAAAAAAATAAGACAAAACAAATCCACAACATGCTTTTGGTTGGGGAAAGGATCAAAGGTATGGCAGTGCAATTGCTTTTGGAAATCTCTCCAGGAGCAGGATTTCATGCAGACACCTGCTGGTGCTGTCTGCTGCTCTCTGTGTTTGTGTGGTCTGTGCCAAGGAGACTTTTGGGAAGTGTCTGCAAAAATGTGCAAGTTGCTGATAGAACATTGCAGAAAGTGATAAGTTTTGTTATTTAATTTACACCAACTATTTTTTTTTTTTTTTTTTTTTTTTTGTATGGATCACGGTTCCCTGGGTACTCACAGCACATGGGAGCCTGAGCACTGGCAGACCCTTGGAGCTCTCCTGCAGGAACAGGAATGACTGACTATAGGGGTTTCTTCACAGTTTATTAAAACTAAACCAATGCCTTTCAAAACGCCCTCGATGATCTCTAAGCTCTGGATGCTGGCGTCACTGGATTTCTCAAAACATGAATCTGGAGTGGTTTTAGATATCTGCCTTCCAAGCAGAAAACAGAAGCATCTGTGAAAAATTTTACTACCTTCTGTCATCATGTGAAATATTTGACCTAGAGGACTTGCAGTCAAAGTGGCGAAACTAATTTGTCTTCTATTTTCCATATGCTTGGTTTTTCCTACTATTGAAATAACTTTAAGCTAAAAATTGTCAATAAGAAATAGATTTTTAATTATTCTTCATCAGTGTCCTGATTTTGATTATTACACAGTATTTTAAAGAAAATGTGGGATCTGGGAGCTATAAATTTTTCCAGCTTCTGGATGAAATAGAGACACCCTGCAACAAGGATGCTATCTATGCATGAATAGAAAAACTCTTTTAAATTATAAACAAAAGCTGGCCATGCAGCCAAGCCTCCTTTTCATCTTCTTGTCAGTCTAGCTCAAGATGCAAATGCCCTGAGTGAGTAATACATCCTTAGAGTGACACCACTGGGCCATCACTCACTTGGAAAAACCACACAAGCTGCAGCTCTGATGGGCTGCAAGAGGAGATGGAAGCTCTGCAGTGAAGGCAAAGCAGTAAAAAGGCATCTGAGGTGCAGAGGGGTGGACACTAAGCAGTGTGAGGGATTTCAAGTCTTCATGCAGAGTGCTGGGAGAAGGTGTGGGAGATGTCAAAATCCCCCAAAAGGATACAAGGAGCTCATGGTCTCTCTAGCCTAAGCACAGGAGGACTCTGCTACTCAAAGATAGCACAGAGGAGAGAAAAAGTACCTTAATTAAATGCGTGGTTCTTAGAGCAATGCATTAGGGTTCTGTAGGAGACATAAAATTGTATTTTTTTAATACTATTCATTGTAAAAACACACTGGAAGACCTAATGAACCTATCCATAGCCATGGGCTGCCACTAGGACCTATCTGATCACAGAACATAACACTGAGCACTCAGTCTGGTGCTGAGGGAACCTCTTGTAGTAGGGATGGAGGATTTTCCAAGCTGGTCTTTGTTAGAAAGATGTGACACAACATCTCCCTGAAACAGAAACATCAGGGTTGGCCATGTGGTTTATGCCAGACCTTTTGAAACATCCAGGAAGATTCCTTCTTTAGTGACTGACACTCACAAAAGTTGTCAGGGTCTAAAGGAAGCCTTCCAAACAGACAAGAAGTGAGACTGTTCTTCAGGATCAGGCTCTGGTTGCCCCAGGACCATTAGCACATAACACCTATCCAGGCCCAGATGAAGCAGCTGATGCAGATATCAAGAGGTTGAAAGATATTTGCAGCTACACAGCTTTGGCATCTCAGATATTTTGCTATTTTTTTTTCTCTCTGAAAGGAGCATTATAGCTCTTCCACCAATTTTAGAAGAATTATCTAAACAGCCACCTACAAACCTGTGAGGCCTGTGAAAACTTCTGTTCCTTTTGCACAGAGCCAGCATAGCTCCTCTGCCTCTCACACTTTGGGGGTTTATAACCCCTCCTTCCTTCTTCTGGACCCTCTCACTGTGCACCCTTGCCAGCCTCATGCTCCCATTTTTCTTACCCATCCTGAACTCCTTACCAGAGCACACTGAGAAGAGCAGCTGCCTCTACACAAGTCAGATTGATGCACATGATTACATGGACTGTTAACTTGGGTTTAAAAAAATTATTTACCTGCCAGCAGTCACAGACACCTTCACAAACCACTTGCTGATGACACTTGTGTTCACCTTGGAAAGGACATGGAGTGAAGAACGGGGTGTGACACCCTTAATGGATTGCCTGGAATTTGCTGCAGCGCTCGTAGTGTCTGACTCATGTCATGTCTGAGAAATACAACTCCTCTAAGAGACCCAGAAGATTTACTGAGGAAATAATGTCTATATTTCTGTATTATTGAAGACATTACGTATCTCAATTTTATAGTGCTTCGCTCAATTCCACGTTCAAAATACATTTTAAAAAGGTAGCAAGATATCTACTCTGTAGTACAGAACCACTTATGACTCAATTTTTCCATATTTTGTATGCTCGTTGAAAAAGGAAAATTTTGGCAATAATGGGAAACTTTATGTTTTTATTTTATTCTGATCTGCCTGTGCACACTTGCATAAGTGGACAAAAACTCTCAGGAAATTCAGCAAAGAGCATGGCTGAACACAGAAATTTTCCATTTTTACTAAGGAAAGTGTTCAGAAGTCTCCAAAATGGTTGAATTTTTCTAACCAAGACAGCATCCACTGCCTGGCATTGGTGATGTTCCCTGACTGGGACCACTTACCTGATTCTTTCCCCATGGCCCCCAAACCTCCTGCTGAGCCTTAGGGGATTTCTGTGGAATTCATAACTATTGCTTATCCCAAATATTACATATTCCATCAGGAAGTAAAAATGAGGTTTAAATAATGAACTTCAGCTTCTCCTTTTTTTGACCATATGGACCAGATTCTGAAACTGTGAAGACCAGAATTTTCTGGTGAAAATTGATGAATTCCCCATTCACTTGACTCATATTCATTTGATTTGCTTGACACTATAAAAACCCAAAATGATGGGTCTCAGCCTTAGTGAGTGCTGGTAACCCTGGCTGTTCTTTGGAAGTGGAAGTGTGATTACTCACATGGCACTTACTTTGCATAATAAATAAATAAGGACATGTAAATTAATAGATGTTCTGTAAGACAGTGGAGGGAAGTGCAGCAGTGACCGCCTCACAAACTTTGTTCTAATAAATAACTTAACAGAAGCTCAAAGACATCACACCCTAAAATGGGAGCTTCTGCAGAGAAGAGTTTCTACAAAGCTGGAGTCAAACATTTTAAAAAGGTGGAATTGATGCTTTTCAAATGCACTCCATTTTTGTCACTATTTTATTTTGATCTTATAAGGTACGGCTCTATTTATGGAAACTTACTGATATTCTAAAAATGGGATGTGTTCCTGTGCTATCTCAAATAAAATGTGCCATGTTGGAAGATGAATGTCTAGGATCTTTCTAAGAGAAAACAAACAAACAATTGTTTTGCCTTTTGAGAACAACATTTCTTTGTCACAAAGAGATTGAACTCTGTGGATCTTTTTAATCCCCATGAAGAATTTTGTGAATATTTGCAAGATGTCAAAAATAATTAGACAAAAGCAGTTTCCCCATCTCTGGTATAAATAGTACATACATTGTAGAGATCAAAGGACTTCAGTTTCTCGTAAATCTGAAAAAGAAGGTTTCTTTGAAGAAAAAATAGGAAACAATGGTAAAGAAAAAAAGAATGTAACACATTTATCTACTAGAGTAACTGCTGCTATTAAAACTGTGTCAGAAATAGGTCTGGATTAAAGGCGGCTGATCTCAAACATGATGAAGAGCTGAGCTCCTGCAGTGCTACTGTACACGCTCAGAGTTGCTGATTCTTAGCAAATATTTAGAATCACTCAAGATTTATCCACTGATTCATTTGTTCAGGGTTAATGTCACACAATATTTTTTGAAATTATGCTTGCCACTATGAAGTATTCCAACAGAAACAGGAATGATTAAAATGGCAATTATTTTTAAAAAATTCTGATATGGTAACAAAGAGTATTTACCCTAAATGAAATAGAAAAAAGGAGAAACTCTCTGTTGTGCCTGTCAGCTGACTCTGTACCCCTCACAGCACTCAGTGCTGGCCTGTCTCCTGTTGGACTGTGCTGCCACATCCCCTCTGCAGGCCCAGGCACAGCAGCAGACACACAATCTCACTTTAAACCAACAGCATCACCTCACTTAGTGTTGTTCAGTTAAAAAGATAAAGAAAATCCAAGGGGGCATAAGGGATCTGAAATCCCTTTTACACTCTCACTTTTGCTGCTTTCTCTCCCCATCTCTTCCTTGGTCTATCAGTTTGCATTTGGATTTGCCATTTAAATTTACCAAAACGTGGTTTCTCCTCACCAAGGCATGGCTGCTGCAAAACCTGGCAGTACACTTGGAGTGCTGTTCTCATAGATCAAGAAACTGGGTGAGACCACATGAAGAAATGATTAAGAAATACACATTTTGCAAAGAAAAACCCCTAAGCAAACAAACTCAATAACAGCAAAGCATACCAAAGAAAGCCAAGATGAGATGAGAAATTACTAACACACACTGTTAGGGCTACTTGTATGTGTCACACTTAGTGCACACATCAAGGGAAAAGAAAACCCATATTTCTTTCTGTCTCTGATCCATGTTCATATTTGTGGGAATCAAGTGGATGTAGTCCTCTGCTTAAAGTTAAGCCAGGTACAAACCCAACTGTTTGCAGGAACTAGTCCTCGGACTTGACAGAATAAGCATCTCTTCCTACAGTACATTCAAGTTCTCAGCCAGGCAACTCTTAGGTAGCAATATCCATTATCAAAAGCATCTTATGATAAAATATTGAACTGCAGTGTCCTTCTGGCAGTTCTGCTACTGACACTTGGATGCTCCTGGTCACCCTGGGCATTTTCTCTGTCTCCCATGTAAAGAAAACCTATCCCTGCTTTTAATGGAAGATAATGTCTGATGTTCTGAGTACTTTGACGATGTAAAGTGCAATTTAATTGCTAAGTATTGCTACAAAATATAGAAGCTTCCAGTGCCTACAGCACAAAATGCTAATTCAGACACCACCCATTTAAGCAATGTTAATCATACACACATCTCTCAACTCTTCTTCAGTACATGGGTGGAGATATGTCAAATCTGTCAAGGTAGTAATTTATTACTACATCTGCTCTACTTATTTTCTATTAACTCACCCATCACAGCCACCTTATCAAGACAGAACAGAATCAAAATATCCACTGCTTCCCTTTTTATTATCAATAGCAAATGAAGGACCCTTTGCAAGTTGTAGTTATTTGAGTAGCATGGATCTAATGTTTCTGCTCTAAAATACAACAAAAGATAACAGAAGTGAAGGGCAGAAGAGCAACACCAAATGAAAATTGCATAGATCTCTAAAGCTTAATAAAAGACAAGCCAGAGGTTCCATTTTACAGGAGAGGCGATGGAGGCACAAGATGGTTTGTTGGTGGAGCTACCTGACAAACACCAGGACCTCAAGGTTCTAACTCTTCTTCTCCTCTCAAATGTTCACTTCCCCAAAACCTTCAAATCACTTTGATCATTGTTCTTGCCTGCACAACTGGCATAGGAGGCTGCATTTTAACTCTAGCTAGAAAATACCCAATTCACGAGGAAGAGTACAGTCATACAGGTTGTGTTCTCCCTGTAAGTCAAAGAAATGTCAATTTAATGACGTATCAATATCTTTGGAACACAACAGGATTAAACAAAAAGGCCACACTAGGCAGCTACACACAACATTTACAAACAGTTACGGAAAATTCTCACCAGGTGCACATGTGCTCATTTCAAGTCTATCTATTTATCCACTCCAGGTTATGCCTCCTGCTGCTCTACTGAGTGTGGGTTTGGCTCAGGCATGACTGAGAAGGAGGACAATAATAGCAATAATCAGGACTCTCACGCCTTTAGCTCTGGCATCTTAATTTGTCTCTGCTTGGTGACTTAAAATCGTCATGTGGACACCCATTTCCTATCCTGGCATAGTATTGAAGCTGTAAGAGTTGGTGTTTCCTCCATTTTCCTCTTGTTTTTACTATCACTTCCCTCCTTCTCTACCATTTCCTACTTCCATTTCAGTGAAATGCCCTTTCCATTTATGAATGACATTTAAATTTGAATTGAGGATGTGACCCTGCCCCTAGGAAGGCTTTGCTGACTCCTGCAGCATAAATACAAACAAGGCTGAAGTGCAGGTTACTTCAGCCTTGTAGATGGTTCTGCCCTGGAGAAAAGGAGAATGCATTGAATGATTGTATCATAATTTGTTCTACTTTTCTTTCTCCTGGGGAAAAATAGGCTTTTATTTCTTTAGCAAGTAGAGACTCCTGGGGTATTCTACCCTTTGGATATAAAGCAGGATAAGATAGGGGTTATTTTAGAGGCAGTCTGGCACTCATACTGAGAAAAACTTCTGGAATATCTTTCCTCTGTAATTATCTTTTAAACAATCATGATTTAATATGAAATTTTACATTATTTTTACAGATGTTATGAAAATTGTTGATTCCATTTGTTGATTTACGCATTTTCACAGTGGAAAGTAGGCAAACATGGGAAGTAATTGGGGGGTTTTCTAGGCTTTATTTTGGTAATTTCAACATCTGACAAAAAAAAATCTGCAATATATTTTTTTTGTTAGGAGCAACGTTTTTTTCCCTGAAATAAATGGACCAACTCTAATTATACATTTTATATTAATGAGACACTTTTCTAGGTGTTTATCCTGCTGGCACTGTTTTTGCATATCAGGCAGAGACAGCCCAGCACCTGTCTCACAGAGGAACATCAAGATCCATTATTCTTTCTGCTTTCTCCCAGTACCCCAGGTCTGTAATGATGAACCAATTAATAAAACAATCCAGTTGAAAACTATGAACATTTGCCTGTTATAGTTTCTGTGCAGTTAGGCATCACTGCAGGGGGAAGGTTCTGGCTTCTTTCAAAACACCTCTTGCAGTATTTTCCATTCTCCTGATTTGCTTTTACTGGGCATAAGGTTTATTCTCTTTCAGAAGTGGAAAAGAATGAATTTTGACTTCTGGAAGTTGTGAAAGGAAGAATTATGGAAGAACTGATCTGTTCAGGTGAGAAGAAAAGCAATAGATCATGTCAAATAGGCCACGATGGTAACTGAGTGTGGGAAGGCAGGCAGGAGGGATCTTCTGAGACTCACAAACAACAGCAACAGGTTAAATAGCAGTGCAGGGCAGGAAGGCTTGGACATCAGGAAAACCTCAAATAGCAGAAGGTTCTGATTGCAAAATTCTTGTCTGATACCTCACAGAGGAGCTTTGTAAAGCTTACTATAAAGATTACAGAAATAGCAAATCAAAGGGATTTTTCAGCAACAGAAAGTTCTGGGGTTTCCCCTTTCAATCTCCGTTTATTTTCCTCTGGATTAGCCTCAGCTGAACACTTGAACACGTTGTGTGTGGAATTAAGTTATACCCATTCTGTACTCTGGAAAAAATCCAGTCTGGGTTTTCCCCCATTCCATACTCTGGGAAAAATCACTGTACAGAAACATCTGGCAGGACACTCGTTGTGGTTTAACCTACAGACAGCTGAACACCACACAGCTCCCTCCCTGCCTCAGTGGGACGGGGAGAGAGTTAGGAAAAAAAGGAAAATTCAGGGGTTGAGATGGACACAGTTTAATAGGGCAGCACCCCCTGGCCAGATTTTCCTCATGCTGCCACATGATCTGAAATATCCCTTTTGTCTGTGGGATCAGCTGTCCTGGCCCTGTCCAGCCTCCTTTCTTGTGCCCCCCTCCAGCCTCCTCGCTCGCAGGGCAGCATGAGAGGATGAAAAGTCCTTGGCCACCGTTCAGCAACAGCTCAACCATCAGTGTGTTATCAACACTGTTGTCATCCCAAATCCAAATCACAGATACTGGGAAGAAGAATAACTCTATCCCAGCTGACACCAGGACAACATTTTAACAACGTAAGTTGCTGATTTTAAATTATTGCAGTAATTTATTTTTTAGTTAAAATCATGAGAAACTGAGTTGATGAGCAGGTGCTTTATTAAGCACTTACCAACCACCTGTAGCCTGGACAGGTATCAAAAAAATCGCTAGAGATTTAGCAACTGCTTTTTGAACTCACTTTAAATTAATAACAGCTTGATTTTTTTTCCTTTCCTTTGCTTCACTGATTTTAATCACTTGTCACCAAGTTGTATATGTGTCACTGTTTTTTCTGAACAGCTGAACTCCTCATTTCAAGCAAACTGTTTGCACGTACTTGTTTGAGAATTTGGGGCAGCAACATAACCTGATCTGCTCTGAGCGGTGGCGATGCACAGCTTCATGCCCCAGGAGCACACGAGATAAGAAACAACAACTGCTTGGAAGAGATGCAGCTGCACCACAAGGAAAATTGCTTGTTATTCATATGGATCAGTCTCAAGTGAATTCCCTGTCTGAATGAGTTTGCTGTTGCTGGGCTTCTTTACAGGAATTCTGGAGTTTGTTTCCAGTGCTGAGTTAACTGATAACAGCTACAGCTCCTGGTTTGGCTCCCAGCTAACACAACCTGCCTGAGCCTAAGTGTTTTCAACTTGCATTGATTGACCCAAGGTGGGTTTATGAACCACAGCCTCATTAAGCACAACTTCCCAGCCTCTCACAGGAGCACAGAGCATGCCAGACCAGGCCTGGCTCATTCCAATGCAGCTGAGCTCCTTCCTAGGACCTTTGCACAAAGTCAGAAGCAGAAGGAACAGCCTCACCTGTCCCTAACACATGTGAATCGAAGCAGAATCTCCAAGCTTTATACTCCAGGTCACATAATATTTTATCAAACATTACACAGAGGGCATTTTTTCATAAACTCACTTTTAAAAAGTGGCTACAAAATTCTCATCTCTTTCCACAGAAACACAGAACACTGAGGGGGTTCATTTGTAGTAATTAAAAATATATATAGTCCAGAAAGTGCTTCTCAAGAGCTACAACAACTTTCCAAATACAGTATTTCTTGAGAAGGATGACATGATAAATAACATGATAAATAGTATTACTAGAACAAACATGGGACTACACAAACATGCTCTGGAAGTGGATATTGGATTCTTGGCCCCTGGCAGCAAGAGAATGATACCTGTGGAGCGAAGGGCATAAATCTTTCAGGTAGCAACTGCCAGCGGCTCTTTGTCCTCTGTGCTGACCATCTGCCTGAGGGAGTGCAATCCTCTTTCTCAGCATAAGTTCTCAAGATATTTTTCTTGCACCATCCATTAACTTGTAATTTTTTTTTCTCTTTTGCCTTTTGAACTGGTTTTGTATCAACTCCCCCCCATACCATTAGTAACCCTTTAAAAAAACTTTAAACTTTAAAACTTTAACTTTAAAAAAAGTTCTTATTAATATTGGGTTAAGCAGTTTGGTAATTCAGCTAGAAAAAAAGATTCTTTAGTATTTGTTTTCACTGATGTCCTGTTCTATAACTTGTTCTGCTCTGTAAGGTTATGACAGTCCTGAATCCTATACTTTTCACGGACATGACAGGGAATTTCCAGCCAAGACTTGTAAATCCTGGCTGTATGAGGGAAGATGGTGCTTTGTGAAAGTAGGAGTTTCTAAAACATCATGTTTCCATAGAGACATTACTGGCGTTCTCTATTAAACCTTTTAAAGGTGTCCTTTGGCTACTTGGGTAAGCAAAGAGAGAACTGAAAGTGTGTCATGGTCACAATCTGTTCAGACTGGAATATTCATTCTGCTGAATGCATCAATGATATAATTGGAGAGCTTTAATCAGAACTCCTAAAGAGGTGGCTATGTAAATGTTATGCGACGTCAAACTAATCACAGAGTCAGATATGAACTCACACCAGGGTGTCTGATCCTCCAGGGCACACTGCCCTTCCACTATGATTTCATCTCCTAGAAAGGATCTCTGGTGTGAAAACAAGCTCCCTGGAACCCTTCCAGTCCTCCCCTGCATATCACACTTGCTGTAGAACAACTGTAATTTAGCCAAGTCTTTATAGACTTCAAATGTGTTCAGAAACCATCTTGATTTTTGGCAATGAAGGAAAAACCCTGAAATTACTTAACCATCTACTGATTGCAGCCTTTGGAGCTGGCTTTAGTTCTCTTTATTCAGTCGATATCTTAGCTGAGGCAAACACAAAATACAGTTGTCTGTGCTTTGTTGGAATTGCCAGCACAGGACTTGTCTGTGTGCAATGGTCTCTAGCAGCGTGTGATTAACTTGGAGCAGCTTCTGAGTTAACCTGTCACCATGGCACATTTAAACTGTACATCAGGGCAAAGTGGGAGGGTACAGAACTTGTCAGCATAAGAACAGGATGGAATAAAGTTTGTACTGTAATTAATACAGATCATTTAATTGTTAGAGCTTTTCACTAAAATTTCTAAAGATAGGGAGAGTAATGGCACAAATAATTAAACTATGCTATCTGAAATATCTTCTACCAGCACGTATCATTTACTGTAGAATTAGTTATTTAAATAAACCTCACATGAACCTCAGTGAAAGCAGGGAAATGTGTTCAAGACCTGCAAGTCCTCAGGGAAGCAGAGCTCTTTGTCACTTTCCATCACAGACTATGGGTAAATATTCTAAATAACCAAGTGCCTTCATAGGCATAATCAAATTGCTACCACAGTTTTATATAGGCAATGCCCTCCGAATACTTCTAATGTCAGGTAAACTCTCACTGGTTAGTAACACATTTGAAGTTGTTATTATTAAAAAAAAATAGCCAGCCTCCTAATTTGACCATTTAGAGTAACATTTAGTGATATCTCTCTTTGCTGTCCTCCCATGAATAGTTACCATATGTTGGAGTTAATAGAAACATTGCATCATCCTTTATGAGTGCATCAACTCATGTGCAATTAAGTTTAGATTGTCTAATAAAGTTCTGTGACATTTTAGCCTACATTTTATTTCCCATTAAAAGACTCCTCTGAATGTTATTGCCATAAGAATTCTTATAATGAGGAAAGAGAAACCATTTCACTTGAGGCTGGACAGATGAATGTGTCAGCAGAAAACACAGCAGGTGATAGATGAATATACAGTGAGTGAAGCAGCTGAGATGAGGAACTCTCTGTATGAGGTTCAGCCAAAACTTCTTGATCCAAGAAGCTCCAGAATTGTTTAACAATAAAGGAGAGGACTCCGTGGAGTTGGCACTTTTAGCTTTGTGCTGCTCCGAATCTCTGTAGAATTGCTTACGCATATGAGAGAGAAAGACAATGAAGGACAAAGAATTTGCTGAAGAAAGACTCAAATCCTTCTGGCAATTTAATAACTGTTCTTTCCACACCTTCAGTTGCAGGAAATGGCTGACTAAGGCATTTGGAGCTTGAGCTGAATTCCCACAAACTTGGAAGTTTGTTGTTGCCCAGTATCTTGTGTCTTGGAAGGTCCCACCACAACCTATGAGATCCAACCCACCTTGAACTGAAAGTCCACTGAAAACTATAATTTTTTTGGGCTCCTGTCCAAGTCGGTAAAAAGTGTGTATATTGTGTTTTCTTTCCCCAAACAGAGCACTTCATGGGAAGGGATAAATTCAGTGTTCCAGTCAATCCTTGGCCTTGTTGAAAGCATTCCCAAAATTGCTAATTAATGCTTGTGAAAACAAAATTGTATTTCTGGATATGGATATCTAACATGGCAAGGCTCCAAATTTCCCTGAGGATATTTAGAGTCTGAAAGCACAGAGTGCTCTAACAGACCATTCCCCAGCACTCTTCACTTTCCAATTAAAAAATTCTCCCTCTTTGCTGTAAAATTTACATTACTCTACCTTTTCCTGAATGTCATGCATTATTTATTTAATTTAAAACCCTTGTCTTCAAAAAGAAAAGGATAAGAGATGAGGCTACTGGAGTTCTGGAAAGGTTGATAGACAAGGATGGATTACAGCCAAAATCTAATTGAAGAAAAAGTGTCAATTCTCCATTTAAAACTGAAAGCAACTTTCCAGCTGAGGATTCATCTTCAAACACAAGCCTCGTTCTTTAATGAAAAAGAGAGCAAAACACACTTTAAATAACTGTCCTGAGAGACTTTCAAACACTTTGAATTTGTCACACCAGCCTAGGTTAACAAATGTTACGGATGAACCTTTTGTTATGAGACAGAACACGTGCAAAATCCTTCATGATTTGGGTTTTTTGAAAACCTCTCTGAAACTGTTCATGAAGCAATTTCATACATAAAATATCCTCCTGGCCCTCACCCAGTGGCATTTTTATTATTACCCTAGACACCAATGTCTAGCTTGGAGGGAAGGAAAAAAAAGGACAACTCATTACAAACACTGTAGGATCAGTTTTGCTGTGGCACGTTCGTTTAGATCTCAGTTAAAGTGAAAAGAAATTGAACATCATGCTGGAATTCCGCACGCAAAAAATAAAAAGAAAAAAAGAAAAAGCAGATATGTCACCTTTCTTTTCCAAATACAAAGAAATACTACTCCATGGAGAAGAGTAAGACAACTCCAGACTTATTAGGATAAGAGTAGGTAGAGGAAACAAAACAATGGCCCAATGAATTTGAAGAACCCTTAGTGTTTTGTGAGAAAGTTTTTCTACCACATTTTGTGACTCCTCTTGAGATACTTTTCCACTTGACTTAAACTTCAAAAAGATGGAAAAAAGTTGCTGGAATTAAACTTCCCCAATCCTCTCTGTTTTTCCATAGCATGGCACAAAGAAAACATCACTGGACACTGCTCATGGATGCATTCGTGTGCCTTCAAAAATGAAATCACACCCAACAATTTGGAGAAAAGTAACATTCTCAAGTAATCTTTAAATAGGAATGGAATGTAATTTTAAAATGGGTATTACTTGACTGAAATGATGTGTTGTTATGTGCCCTTATAGGCAATTTAGTATATTTACTTTAATAAAGCATAATAGGTGTTTGAATCAGATATGCAATTTAATAATATTTGTTAACAAAAATGTTTACAAGGTGTAGCCATTTAGAGGGAAGACATATTAGCCCTAGAATTAATAGACTGTCCCTTCCCTCTGCTTTATTCAATACAAGATGACAAAGAGAGGCTTCCTTTAGTTCTTAGTCTGAAATACTCTGTTATTCAACTTGGAATAATGTATCCAAATGATTTTTACACAACAAAGAGCTGCACAAACCAAGCACTAATATTTAAAACTGATGGATATAAACAACCCGTCCATATTTCATCCTCTTGCAATATTTATTCAGCAGAAAAGAGATGCGGGGTGGGAAATGAACTTTACAAAGTAATTACTTTGGATCTTGACAAAATCTATTCACAGGCCTTCAGGTGAACATCAGCTTGATGGGTGCACTGTGGTTTGCCACAGTTACATGTCCTGTTTAATGGAAATGGGATGTAACTTAAACCCAACAACTGGCCCAGGGAGGAACAGAAAATATTTAGAAAAAATGTAACTAAAAATGTTGGAGTGGAAGCTTCTCTGGACTCAGGCTCAGAGGGAAGCCAAAGGACAAGGGTTGAATTAAAACCTTTGGATAAGCTGAGATACATGAAGCCACACCAAAGTGAACTAGAAATACAGATTTTTAACTTTTAGTAGAAATATATGCTAAGTGCCTTAAACATTACAAAGCTGTAGCAGAGAGCTTAAACACAGTTCTTGCTTTTCACAGAATTCTTTACTTTAGACAAAATGTAGATGGAACTGTACTGTTCACATTTCTTAGACAGTGTTCACATAAACAATAAGAGCTGATAGAAACTGTACATGCAAATCTGTGTAATACCTGTGTAACACTGGTGTAAGGCTTACAACTGTTAGAATTAGACCAGGATAGGTTAAGAAAAGAAAAACTAGAATCGTGTGTTAATCTTATTGGTCAATTAACAAATATAATCCACACTTCTGTAAGAAGAGAATTAGATAATAGAAGAAACTAGAATTAGAAGAAGCAGCTGTTTTCTGCCTGCTGTTTGCTGTTGCTGCTTGCCTTTATCATGTAATCCCCTTGAACTCTGCCTTCAAGAAAGCTTTGAGACCATGAAATAAAGAATTTAGCAGAACAGCAGCCTCCTCTGCTCTTTTACTCTGGTCTGAGAAGGAAGGGTAACCCATCAAAAGCTCAACATAATAATAGGTGAGAAATGTATGAATTAAAAAGACAACTGATGGTAGGACTGGATTCCACAACACAGCAGTTACCTCAGCTAACACACGCCTGTATTTAGCCCCATTTTTTCAAAAGGTCTGTTTATAGGCTTGTATATAACAAATACTTAATATATTGAAATATTTTGAAAGACAGCTTGGAGAAGTCTTCTAGAATTATAGATACAACATTTGATAAACAATGAGGAAACAACATCACTATTAATATTGCCCAAGCCCCTTCCCAAAATGAAAACACACAAAAAAATGTGGTTGATATTCAGAATATGATCAGGTCTCTACTTTTTCTGGCAGTGAGTTGTGGGAGTTCAGAGCTTGCTGTGAAGTCCCACCCTCAGTGCCATCACCACTAAAGATTTATTAATGCCTTTATTAGAAAGACATTCTCTTAGAGATGATGAGACACCAAATCCACCTCCCAAACATCCCAGGACACAGCACGGGACGCTCACTTTCCATTTGAAGCCACATGTGTGACACTGCTGGATGTCACCAAATAACCCAACAAGCCATTGTGTGGAGGTGGCTGCATTCTACATTTCTTTATATAAAAGTCTGGAAAGCACATTTGGATCACTCAGAATGAAAGTCATTCTGTAAATGTGATTATAAATGGATGCTGTTGAATTTGAATAAAATTTTCAGGGAACAACAACAGACTTTGCATCTCTTTCACACTTGCAAAGAAAACTGAGCATAACGGAACATTCTAAGGGGAATAATCAAACAGCACCATAAGAAATTGAAAGCTCCATATTACAGCAAGCAGATCTGGAGAAGATGGTAGGAAATGTTTTATATTCATATTTTCCTTATTATACTTTAAGCACACAAAAAAAGTAAAATTTTTTACAGCAATACACTTAGTGTGGAAGTTGTTTTACTACTGTACTGATTTTATCTTCTCATTTCTTCATAGATAAGCAGCAATAAAGAAAAAATGGTCAATAAAACATTACTTTTAAATTTTTTGCATATTGCTCCTACTCCAGGTTACATTCTCAGTGTTCCTAAATAAAAATCTTATTTAATGATCTCTGTTATTGGTTGTTATGTGAGGAAACAGAGCTGAGAATTTGAGAATGAAGAGTCTTCCAGATGGAGCTTACACATTAACATTTAATATTTATGACATGGAAAGGCCACCATGCAAAACTTTATACCAGCTGAACGAAAAGTAAATTTAGAAATTAGGACTGGCTGATGCTCAGTTCCTGCTGTGGATGTTACAATCTGGGAAGTGATAAGTAAAATTTGGGTTTCAAGGAAACTGCAAGAGATTCCCACGTGGGGTAAAAATTTTGGTGAAAATACTGTTTAACAATCTGTGCTGTGCTGGGGTAGGACCTTTTAGGGAGCTCCAACATTATCACACGAGCTGCTGTGCGAGTGTAGAAAAACCACCCATGTCCAAGGGGTCTGAACCTAAACAGGCTGGGTTTGCCTTTGTCTCTCCCTTCCCTCCACTCCACTCTCTCTTGATATTTGCTTTTCTTTGGCAGCCACGTGAGTGGTGTAACATTTACTTTGAGCTGGCTGGGAAAAAAAGAACGACAACTTACAAAATTAGACTGGTCTAAATCTTCAGCTTCTATTTCCATTCTCAGGTACATGTTTCCCTCCAGTTTATTTGTTTTTCTATGTTACATTTAGGTCTAGTTTTGCTCAAGTGGAATCTTGTAAGAGAAGAAAAAGTAGTTGTTTTATAGATAACTTCCAAAAGATCCTTTCCTTTGTGTAAGAGATCTGGAATAAGCCAACAAAATACAAAGATTTGTCACAATCTCAAGTGCCGTGGTTTTCCTGATTTTCTTGTTTCTCTGTGCAGAAGAGGACGGTGAAAGTGAGTGGGGAAGTGAGGAAGAGCAGGATGCTGGGAAACAGCAGCGTTTGGCTGAGGAGAATCTTTAAGTCTTGCACGTTGTTAATTAAGAGCAACAACATGCAATATTCATGGGAGTGATCGCTGTGACTTACTGCTTGGCAACAGGAAGATCCCCCCTAACACAGCCCTTGGGAGAGGCTTATCTACGGTTTAAAACACCAACTTGCAGATGACCCTAAAAGGAAATTAAGTGTTAATAGCGATGCATCTGTAATGAAGCAATTGCTGATCTATTGGTCTGTTTTGCTCTTAGAGCTTGAGAATTCTTCCCTGTCTGCCAAAATCGGTGTCAGTAAGACTTTGTCAGCTTCTCTGTATCAAACCTACAAAAATTGAGCTCTGCACATGGAACTTCCCAGCTCCGTGCTCACTTCTCCCCAGGAGCAGAAGAGAGGCAGAGCCTGCAAAGCCCTGGAGGTGAGGTGGTGGGAGCCCCACAGGATGTGCTGTGCAGAAAGGTGTGAGAGGGAATGTCACAGCATGGAAAGAGCCTCTTGGTACTGGCGAGAACATTTGAGTTCGACATATTCCTGAGGTGCTGCTAAGAGGTGACAAACAGTGTGGCAGTGCTCCCCAGCAAGCAGGAATTGTGTGTGTTATCAATTGCAGAGGAACACACAGATAACGAACACAAACTCGTGACAGGAATCATCCAAGCGCACAATGGGGTGTGCCCGACGAGCTTTGGGAACAACAGTGGGGATCCTCTCTGGTTCCAGAGCGAGGAGTGCCTGGAGGTTATCAGGACTAAGAGTCCCAATAGTGGGAGGTGAGGAGGGGGAGAGGGAGGGAGGGAGACAGGAAGGAAGGACTGGACTGTAAAATCCCATAATAGGCTTGATATTAATTTAAAACTCCCTAATCGTGGGAAGGCTGCAAGGCAGTGAACAGCAAGTTATTCTCAACTGTCAGTTTTATGACTTGGATCAAACCAGGCCAGCTTGATAATCTGCCTTTCTCTGTTTACTGGCTCAGAAATGTGCATTTTTCCATGAAATGTTCACTCAAACCTGGTATTAAAAAGGAAGGACAGAGATGTTTTGCCTTTCAGCTAGTTTCAGAACTCCTTAAACAAGAAGGTGAGAGTTCTCCCTACAGAGTCACTTTTTCAGAAGAGCAACACTTTGAAGGATAAAGAGGTTTTCTCTCTACTGGGGGCAGAAGAGCCTTGCAGGTAGGAGCTGCCATGTGTCTCTGATCAATCAAAGCCCCAAACCAGTGCTGCTTTAACCTCCCTCTGGTGACCTCCCTGTCTCTGCTTTGTTCCAGTACCATCAAAATGAGAATATGGCCATGTGGACATGCAATCCTCTGGTAGAGGTGATTATGGTTATTGCCATTTTCACAATTTACACCGAAGGCCATGAATTTCTGCTCACCTGATTAAAAGAAACTGTCTGGGAGCAAATTTTATATCATGGAGCCATTGCAGTAAATGGAGATATCCTGTTAATGCCATCATTTCTGCTATTTAGACACCCCTAGACAACAGCTTGTCATTGAAGTGGGCTACCTGCAGTGCTGAATAGAGGAGTTTTCAGAAATCAATCACATCTAGACCTATTTGATACTCTTGTCATAGTTTGTACCTGAAATAATGAACTGCATAAATCTATTCAGAATTGGCTTCAAAATTATACAGAAAATTAATCAATAACTTGATTGCAGTCCTCTTTTCCACAGCAATGTTGCATTGACATTTTCAGGTTATAATAAGTGCCTATAGCTCTGAGTACACAAAAACCATCATTTTTGGCAATGACAATACTTCAGTGGCTGGAGTGTTAGAGCCTGGGATCAGCTCAGGTCTAGGATCAATACAGCAGCAAGCATTAGTCAGTTAATATTGAAAAAAACCTGCTACAACATCCAAATATGAAGCAGCCTCTTTTGAAGGTAATTCATGCTTTTCAAAAGATAAAAATAACAACAAAGTACAGAAGAAAACAGTAAAATATTAAGTTGCTCCTCTGTGCAGCTCAGTCTAAGCTGGTCTGTAGTCTCACAGGCCACCTGCTCCCGTTTTCCTGCCTACACTCACACTTCTCATCATTCCAACATCCTCTTGACCTGGTGCTTATCCCCTTCTTGTTCACTTTTCAATGTCCTGCCCCATGCTCAGCTCTAGAGGCAAAGCAGAGATTAAAGCACTGAAAATCCGGACCCAAGTAGTCTTGAACAAACATTCATGAGTGGAAATAAAACTTTTTTTTTCAGTATTCCATGTTAACAAACAAAAAGTTTTATTTAGGCTCAATTCAAGCAGAATTTATTTTTCCCTCAGTTTGGCAGCTGAACCAAAAAAAAATCAATTATTCAGAGAGCCCTAAGAGCCTTACTGAAGCCACCAGGGACCAGTGCTGCACTAACGATTTTTTGTGAGTTATTTTGGTTTAATAGTAAAAAGGCTGCATCTGAGTTGAGCCAAGAGCCTTTTTTAATGTTTGTGTGTCAGCATTACACGGCCTTTATTTTCTCTTCTCTAAAGTCAGATTGTTTGAAGCCTAATACTGTGATCATTTATTTACACATTGCCCAGGAGGAAGCAGTGGTGCTTGGTTAATATTCAGCACAGATTTCTGATTGTCCGTGGGTTGCAGCTTCCACATCAGACAGATGCTCTAAGCTTATTGTGCACAAAAGGATGTTGTTTCCACCATGACATTATAATTTTGTAATGGACTAATTTTCATCTTAATCTACTCAGGGATGATCTATCGGTGGAGAATACAACTGCCAGGCCCTTCTGGGCTTTTCCAAAGCTATCACAAGAGCACTTTACAAGTACCAGACCACTGTTTTCATGCAAACCATGGGAGCAGAAGAATGAATACTGAAGGAGGAATAATGCACATGTACCTTCCAATGGGGAAAAAAAAGGGCTTTTTAAAAAACAGAATCATTTGAAGATAAGAAGCTGTAATGAAACACTCACAAAAGATATATGACCAATATTTTATCCAGTATATGCTGAAACCTAGGTAAGGTTAACAAATAATTATTTTTTTTCTCTTCAACCTTTCCAAACACAACTTCAGCAGGTTCTCTTACAAACCATTGCCTTTTGAATTTCTCCCTCCATGAGTGTACAGGCATGTTTGGAGAGCCCAGTGTATTTTTGAGAGAGATCCCAGCAAAAAATTACAGAATATTTTCCTCTGGAGCAGCAACTCTATGAAAGCAGCTGTGATAATTAAATTTATAAAGATTGTAAAGTAAATTACACCACTTTCATGCACTAATTTGGTCTTTTACACTACATGTATAAGCTCTAGGACACAAGGGTTTGGCTGGTGAGTTAAGCATCTGTACCTGATAAAATGCCTTTAAACACTTGTGCTGTAGGTTAGTGCCACAACGCAGATTTTATTGCAGTGCCATTGGCAAGAGGTGCTACCTTTGCTTGAATCTTTTATCCAGTGTATTTGTGATATTTCCAAATACAAAACTTGTCCTAGCTGATGCTTGCTAAATGCAAACTACAGGCAAGCTGTTAAAACAGAGCCTTAAGGCACGTGCTGAGGGGTGTGTGTGTTCTGTTTGTTTGAAAGAAGGGAGCAATTATGTACGGTATTTATTCAATTTATATACTACAGCTAATACAGCATTAACTGATCTTTTAGCAGCTATTCCTAGAGTGCACCCCACTAATGGAAACAATGTGAATTTTAATCCCAAATCTGGATTAAACCCTGAGTAAATCCTCTGAAGAAGATTGTAAACTCCCTTTTCTCTTGGTGCAGTTCAGCAGCTTTGTGCAAACCAGGACTCAGAGAATTTGTCTAATAACCTCTTACCATTGAGACCATAGAGAGAATGAAATATTTTACATTAAAAAAAAAAAAACAAACAAAAAAACAAACAACTTTTTTGTTTGCAGGAAGAAAGTGGAATTAATTAACTATTACAGTGAAAAAGAACTCTGCAGTTTTTTGTTACCTTCATCTTGTGTCTATAAGCACACAGGTCATGGCATGGCCTATATAAGCTGCATGTGTTTACTTTACATAATTATGTTATTTCTTGGGAAATTATAACCTTCACAAAACATGACATTTATGGTTTGACTCAGGGATGAGTCAACTCCTTGCTAGACATTTCCAAATAATGATTCCTAGAACTGCAGTTCTGGATGAATCCAACATACACAGTGTTACTGGGGACCTAACAAGAAAAGGATTGAGGTCACAAACAGAAATCAAACTTTGGGATCACATTTTAAAGTCTGTGAGGACGTTTTAAAAATGGAGTGGTTCTGAGGTGGATATTTAAGTTGTTATGGATGGCCCTCTCTTGAGTAATCTTTTACTCGTTCTGCTACAAACTCATTACTCAGTTTGTTTAACCTTTTAAATTCCATTTTAATTTCTCTAAAAATGCTGTTTTCCCCACTTTAATGGCCAAGCTATGCCACCCCCTCTCACTCACTCTTCTGTTCATCCCAAACTGTTATTTTGACATATATCTGTTGAGGGTCTGGTTCATTATCTCCTGAAGAACATCTTTTTCTCAAATGTCAAAACAAAAGTATGCTCAGCTGTTCTGCAGAAATTTGCAAACTAATGGACCTTTCACTCTAGAAATAAAGGACTTTAATTGAGTATTTTAATGTGTTTGGGAGGATGTGGAAGATGGATGAATGAAAGTGATACGTCTTTTACCAACAAAGACTAATGTTGCAAGAATGTAGGGGGAAGTGCATAATTAGTTTCCATTTTCATCAGAGCAGATACTCAGCTTCCAGAAGGTCTGAACGAAACCGATTTGGATATGTAGCCTTTTCAAAAGAAAATTTTAATGCTCATCTACTGCAAAAATATGGTGAAAGACTGTTTCCACTACTTATATTAAAAGTACCACAAGTTGGATGTTTTTGGCTAGACTTTTATTTGAAATGTTTCTATTTTCTTCTAAAGGTAAATTATTTAAAATTATATTGAAGTGCATTCTTATGCTAATGGATTTCAGGAGCAGCATCTTTCTAATTTCCCGCTCTGATAAGTCTTTGCCACGGGATCTCCTGCCCATGAAATGAATCCTGTTGCTACCAGCAGCTCTGATGTATCATAGCAACAACCACCAATGTGGAAAATTCAAACAGAAGAAAGACACTTGACAAGCACTCAAGTGATATTCTAGAAGACCTTGTAGGAAGTTCCTCAACTGCTCGGGTTTTTTAAAAAATTAAAATTTCAAAAAACCAATTTCTGCTCCTACTTTCGCAGAAATCTTACAACTAAATTTTAAGGCAAACACCACTTTCTCTGTATACAAAAATTTGAACATCAGAAATTTTACCTCAGTGCAGAGTAGGGGTGTGAGAAAAGTTTTCCCATTGTTGGAGTGCAGGCTGCATGTGGGATCTCGTAAAACAAATATCTCAATGATCAAATTAATTTGGGGGAATAGAGAGCAGGTAGCTCATTAAAGTTTCCTCTGTCCTTTTCACTGTTCTAAAGACTATACGCAAACTCTATGAAGTTCAAGCAGTTTCTGAGTGTTAAAACCTTAATCTGTGTTCTTCCCTTATTTTTTGCCTATCTTTGTACTTCATCCTGAAATGGAGCACAGGTGTGCTGATGTACAGCCAAAAGAAGACTTTTTTATGCTACTTTTCATTTAAGAGTCTAAAAGTATTTTCTTTAAAATTGAAATGTGATTTCTGCTACATATTTCTTAAAAATACCCCCAATTATTTGAACCCACCAGCACTCCAGTGACTCATCTTAACTAGTGGTAAGAAACTGGAAGAGACAGAAATGGGAAACTTGTCTCCTGTAGTGCAAAATTCTAACCATTAAACCCTCTGCAAATCCATTTGGTTTTTTTGATTTATTTCGTAGGCTTTAAATTCCTGACAATTCTGCAGCAATTCTGAATCCATCCAGCCATGGGATGGGAGAAAAGAAGGGGATTTGTGACTGATGCTGTCAAGTAAGACAGCAAACACAGAGAGAAACACAGGCTTTTCCCAAAAACCTTGCAGCCATGTCCCATGCCATAAATGTGTCTGTGAGTGACTCACAGCAGGGCAGCAATAATCAGGCAGACTACAGCCCAGTGCTGCAAAATCCAAGGAAATGTAATGAGAGACCCTTCTCACCAGTGCACCATCTGTTCTTTCCCTGAAAGGATATCAAATTGTTTTGTTATTTACATTAAAAAAAAAAAAAATCAACAAAGATCCAAATGATGGTGATCTGAGTTTGTTAAGAGCTGATGTACCATCAGGAGGATTTTGAACATAACTACAATGCAGATGCTCAAAATGTACTTTAGAAAAAGACAGCCCTATATGGGTCAGGGATACACTGCATGGAGTGGAAAGAGTCATTAATAGATTTGGCTGGTTTTTCACTGCAGTGTGCTGGTTAACTAAACCTGTTTATGCTTCACTCCCTTTTGGTTTAGCAGGATTTCTCTCCCAATCATATAAATGCTTTCAGCTGATCTACCACACGTCCATACTGCCCAGTGGCCGGAAGTATAATGTGAGCATAAGTGGGACTCCTGTATTCCTTGGAGTGTTTTATCTAATTTTTACTGTCTGTGAGAGGCTAAGTCCTGGAAATGCCCAGAACACTAAAGGAAAGAGCCACAGCTCTATCCCTTGGTTTAGGAATACTACATTTTCCCCTCACCCCGTAGTTTAATTTCTCACGTTACAGTCATTTTGATAAAGTAAAATTTTGTTGTTTAAATCATGTCTCAGGAAAGTGGTGGCAAATTGAAAGTGAATACAATTTGTTCGTTAACACCTCATGTTTTGAAATAATTTATCATATAAACATTTCCTGGAAAACAAAAGCCACTTATGTGCAGGCAACTTATAAAACGTTACTTGTTTATCTAATAAACTACCCCGGGGCCAACGACTACATTAGCATTGCACAAACTTTTTAACTTATTCATCATCACTATTTATTATTAAAACTTTATCTGTTTCAAGTTAGTGAATAGCTGCCTTGGGATACACTGCTCAGAGCAGAGGCAACCGAATAAAGTTTACACAATTTGCATAATATTGTACAGCGGATATTAGCTTAGAACAATATGAATCCCCTGGATCATTTGCACAGCCCCTTTGGTGTTTAATGTTGGTAAATATTTAAATAACAGCAAGCCTATATAATTACGAAGATTCCTCTTCCTAATCTGCACAGATTGAACAAAATGTTGTAAATCGTGTCTGCTACACAGTCTTAGCCAGACTGAGAATGAAGAGATGATTTAGAGATGCTTAATGCCTTTTCTGGGAATTTTGTGACCCATCATTCAACACAAGTTGGCTGCCAGGCAGGAGGAACACGTGTGAGCACTGCCCGGTGTGGACACTGGGTGTGACGTAGGATGGATGCTTTGAAAGTTGACATAGATTTAATTGATCTGTTGTGTTTTTGTTTTTACTACAAATCAGATATAAATCAGGTGCCTGAGAGGTTTACACTTCCTCTGTGTTATTTTGTACTGATGTACAAACTGCTAGGTAAAACAGAGTAGATGAATTTTTTTCACAGAACTGGTAACACTCCTGAAGGAGATGTCACCTCACAGTGTAGATTAAATTGTTTAATGCTGGTAAACTACTCCCAGCTTGTGAATGCACATTTAAAGTCCTGATTCCCAAAACTGAAGAACACCTTGGGATTTATGATGTACTGTGGAACAGCAGAACTCCTTAGGATCTTAAGATCTTCGCTGAGATTCTTATTATGGAATTCACGACCTTCATAAATCACTTGTTTGCACATTCACTTTTTTAAAAAAAATTTCTGTCAGTGTTATGTCCATCCACTACTGAGCAGAAGCTACTTCTACTAATGTCAAAGCTGCAACGTGCTCTACATTATGTAAAATTCTCAATATCTGCAAGGATCGAGTTCAGTTTTTAGGTCTAAAAGCGTAGCCTGGTGGGTGATGTCCTGGATGAAGATACATGAGACCTGGGATCTATTTCTAACTCTGACACCAATCCACCACCCATCAATCAAATGTTCTTTACATTCTCTGTCTGTAGAATGACATTTAAAATTATCGTTTAAACTCTTTAGTGCAGTAAGGTCATGGATCTTTTTGGGTCTACAGATAGTTGAATGCCCCCCTTATTATTGTAACCAACAAAATTAAAATCAAGCCAAGATAAAACCAAATCAACTGTACATTTATCAGTGCTTCTAAATTTATCTAGACCAACTAATAGCTAATTTCTAACCCACCTCAGAAAGTAGCCAAGTATCTCTCTTATATTTTCATGACTGGTACAAGATACAGATAACTATTTCAAAAACACAGCTCCTCTTTCTGTGTCACTCAGTGGCCCATCCCAGGCTTTTAGCAGTTCAGTAGAGAAGCACAGTTAATCCACTGTTTCCATCATGGTGTTCAGGAAAGTGAAAATTAAATAAAGGGACCAAGAGATATTTTGATGACTCCAACGTATTTTTTCACCTTTTCCCCTTAGGACACACACCGGGATTTAAATAGATATTGTTTTTGATGTTTTTTAAAGAGACTAAAATGGATATCTGTGGAGTTAATAAAATATCTCAGCCCTGAAGAGTGATTACATTTCTTTCACTCATGAGAAAGTCCTTCATAATTCATTTATACCTGAGGGTATTTTGAGTTTTGGGTCATTCACGCTTTTGAAAGACACGTGATACCCTTCATGGATGACGTCTCTTATATGTATTGAAATTGTAAAATTAAAGTGTGGAGATTTTGAAGGCATATTCTACATGTGAAATATAACTGTGAATAAAGAATATTCCCCTCTCCTTTTTGAAGGGCCAGCAAGGCCTCAGGAGAACTTGACAACATGAAATATTATAGTGGAATTCAATGTAGGATGTGCTGCATGCAAGACAAGGAGTAAGAAATTGAGTTTTGCATCCATCTATGTCAGCAGAATGCACTGTATAGCTTTATTTGCAATGCTTTAGATGTGTCTCTTTTATACTTTCAAATTACTAACAGAATATGAGTATTTCACCTGAAAGTATTAGCATTATGTCAGCAGAACATCCTGATACTGAAGAAGCATTTTGTACACTAAAAACCTATAAATTCCTGTGTAGAGGAGACTGAGTGGACACAGCAGGGTGATAAGCACTCCATAGATTTGCAAATATAACACTGTAAATCTCATACGGGTGCCTCAAAGAGATTTGAACACAGTTGACCACATTTCCTCTGTGTTCTACTTAACATTTATAGCTAATTTTTAATTAACTGTCACACAACACTATTTAGGTGCTTAAATTGGTACAGTGTCCTTCAAACTAATTCCTGGAAGCTCTGGAGAAGAGGGAGATAATGAAAATACACATTTTAAAAGGATCACTCCCCAGATGCTATACAAGCATGTCACAGTCACTGTCTGCTTTTCCTCAGGGTTCAAGATTATGTGGATGACCAAAGTATTTAAAAATCATTGTTCATTCGTCCAATCATTGCAACTGTGCCCGGAAGGACCTTCACCATCCTGTCCCCCAAATCCTTGTAAAACCTGAATACCCAGGGAAGGCAGGGAGCTCATTCTGCTGTGGTGTCACACAGAGTCCCATGTGGGCAGAGCTGGCACCTCAGTGGGGCTCCAGGTGTGTGCAGAGCTCACAGCCTGAACCCCTCGTCACAGCACAGACCCCCTTCTTTCATCACCTCCCCACCTGCAATCTCAGGTGACTTCATCACCCTGAGCAGCTCCTCTGATGCCAACTGACAGCAAAAATAGAATTCTCAAGGCAATTAAGCACAAATATATTTGGAGAGCTGTCCAAACAACATTTTACCGTCGATAACATGGACAAATGTTTCCTTCAGGTACAACTTGACTGCTCCTGCTTCTGCATGCACCACTAATCATTGTGATGCATATGAAAACACGGCACGTAACCAAGTGACAAACGAGCACTTGCTTTGGAGTAAAAGATGAAGGAAAAAATGGGGACAGATGTTGTGCAGAAACATTTTAAATAAATGGACAAAGTGTCACGGTAGAAGCAGAACTGTCAGCTTGGACAGATATGAGATTAGAGACAGAGATCAACCACAAGGCTTCCAAAGACACACATCGGTCAGCATGAGGCTGAAAACATAAAGTCAAGAAAGAGTGGTGAAGTCTGGAAGGAGCTCCAGTTCAGAAATAAAACAGTTAGAAGAACAATTAACTCATCCATTTTGTGGACAAGTCTTGTCAGCACATAGCCCGAGTAACATTAAAATGGTAGTTAGGAGTGATTCTAATATATTAACGCCGCATAGAATAATTCTGTTTTATTGAGCTCATTACAGCACATCTGTATTCCCAACACTTTAATCTGTTACTGGCAGAAGATATTAATGTAATCCTTCAGGCAGAGGAAATCAGCATTGTCCTTTTCTCATGCCTGAAGTCCTCCAACTTCTCCATATCCACCGTAAAAAAGTGGACCTGTATCAATGTCTGGCTAAAGGCACAAGACAGGATTTGTCTGGGTAGTTCAACTCTGTCACACAGAGTTGTGGTCATAAGTCACCATACCAAAAACCAGGACTCCCTACAACAAAATAATACTGAATTATCTTTCCCTACCTCCTTAAGATCAGGTAGAAGATCCAAGATTAAAGACTGTACTTTTCCTGCCTTTTCTTTCATTTATGGTATTTTTAAACAAGAGATGAATTAATGAGGGGCATCAGCTCTCTGATCCAACAACCTGGTATTGGTAGTGACCAGGAACAAAATGTATCCCCTTTGGATTGTATGGGAAAAAAAAAGAAAAAAAAAAAAGAGAAGGGAGTGTGACCCCAAGGCTCAACATGAAAGAGTAAATGAAGACTGAAGTAGTCTTTGGCTCAACTGATAGGAGAAAACAAAAAGTCTTTTCACTGAAGAGAGTGTTGATAAAAGGAGGGAGGAGAAATAGAAACTTTTGAAGATAAAACAATATGCTGTAGGTTTCTAAAGGAAAAGGGCAGGAAAATGTTAGGTGAAGCATAAACAATTCCTTCTTTTCTTATTTCCAAGGAAAGAAAGGCTACAAGAATATTCCATAGTCCTTGTTTAACTGGGAAATGATTATGATGGACTGATGAGATTAAATGACCAAGATCTTTTCTTTTTAAAAAGAAAGTGTTTAAAATGAAGGCAGATAAACTATGGTAGTATTTGCTTTTAAATAGGAAGGCTTTTGGCTCTCAAATTTTCCAAGTATTATATAACAAACTTATTCAATTTAAAAAAAAAATATTTATTCTTCAAACAAATTAACAGAATTTTCTTTATGGAGCAGAGGCAGCAAATGTTGCTTTGGCATGATTTGAAAGGAAAATGGTAGTGATCCAGAAGCACATTTTGTATATGTTAAGACCAAAGGAGATGCCTCTTACAACATTTACAGTTCATTGTTTCTTAAGACATTTTGCAGCCTAAAAGAACCTATGAAAGAGTTCTTTGGTCTCACCCTTTGATTGTCCCTCTATTGCCTCACTCTATACTCTCTCTGTAGGGTCTCTGAGACAACACTCCTTTCATTAATCTTTTTCTCATGACCTTTCTGGAAATAAAAACAACAAGATGAGGCACAGTACGGAATACATATTGTTCTTGGATGTGGATTAGAGCAGGGGACGAAAGAGGAATTCCAGGATTTCACGGGGCACCGTTTGTCTGCAAAGCTGCCAATAGCAGCTTCTTCAGCCACAGAGTCAAGTAAGAAATGATCTTCCTCCAAGAGAATTCCCTCAAAGTTTGTTTCTCCCCAAAAACATTAAATGAGAGGTTTTTTGGATCATCATCTACCTTCTCTGTAGAAAACATTTCCAAGGTACAAATTCTCTTTTCAGTCTGTGTATGCATTTGCATTCTCAAGCAAAAGAACCTTTTTAATTGAGCAGTGCCTAGAGCAGAAATCCACACCATTCCTGAATAAAGCACAGGGCAGAGCGTTTTGAGAGTATACCCGAGAACGTACGTAGATAATGAGCATCAAAACTTTCCTAAATCTGTGCCAGAAGTTCTGAAACAAAGTGCAAACTGTAGAAAACTGAAAATTTAAATCTAACCAAGTTAGGGCAGATATTTCCATTCACTGAATTAATGTAAAGTTATTTTTTCTTTAATAAATCTTGCTTCATATATCAAGTCCCAGATTATAGTTTTTTGCAAACATATATTTAATAAAAATTATCATCGCATAACTCTGAATTTTGGATTTTATAAAAGAATGATTTTTAAAATTACAATTTACCAATTCCTTTTTTACTTAGTTAAATGAACTGAAGAAAATGAACTGAAAAATTCTAGCAGAAGTGATCAAATACTCTGGTGTTGTAATGCAAATATTTTGCTTTTCTAATTGAACAAAGAAAATGATGGTGTGGAAAAACTAATGAAACCGGAACTGGGATGGAAAGAATCCCACAAGGAAGGGGAGTGAGTTTGTCCTAGAGATGGCACTGTTGCATTTCTGGCATTACTGGTGGATTGGCAGTGGAAAGCTCCTAACTGGGGAAAGGAAATCAATCTATGCATCAGCTGTCATGGTACAGCATTTTCAATGTTAAGTTGCTCCCAAAGATCAAAATCCCCTCACCTTTTTTCCTGTCAAACTCAGATAACTCTGTTGGTCTACCTAAACCAAGAATAAAGCAAAAGGTTCTATTTGTCTGTATAACAAATTATGGCATTTTGCTCTTCGAAAACTGAATTTCTTCAAATAACTATCTTAATTTTTGTATGGAAAAAACTTAGAAAGACGAATTTAAGTACCAAGGCTCCAGTTACATTTGTTCTACTGCTTTAGACATTCCATTTTATTTTTGTGCATGTGTGGGAGTGGACATGCAAGTGTTACATTCTGGGAGCAATACCAACTGAGCACACGAAAGATGAGACACCCAGGAACACCAGGAGCTGAAGCTTCCCACCTTGGTGGTGTCAGTTAGTGCCTGACAGAAGAAGATGTAAAGCAATGCAGAAATAAAACTTAAAACTTCAACTCTTAAAACCCCTAAATCCCAAACTTGACAGTGTGGGTTCATGTTCTGTGAGCTGCCCAAAAGTGGGAAGACTCTCCTTTGGGAAAGAGGCATCTCCTCAGGTGCTTACAAAGCAAAGTCCTTGCTCTGAGTGAGGTGGGACCAAGGTATTCCCAGGAGTGCCCTGCTCATTCCCAGGTTTCCTTCACAGGTTCTTTGCTGACTAAGGCAAGGAGAGGTGCCAGAGTTAGATAATAACAACGGTGGGGAAAGTCCCCAAACCCAAACTGCTTCCTCAGCAAGAGGAAGGCTCAAAGCCAGGCCTCTGCCTTGTGGCTTGCATGAATAAAATTGGCACAGCAAACAGAGAGAGCAGATCCTGGGAAATCTTGCCTTTGCTTGTAAGGACAGCAACGTCTGACCTTGTCCCTTGTCTGGAAGTTACCTTGATAAAGCTGAGTCCCTTTGCCAAGCAGAAAAGATGAATTGTGGGCATGAATTGATCAGCACAACTGCCTCACCTCAGCCAAGCCTTCTGAACAGGTACAGCTACTGCAACATCTTTCTTTAAATAAAAGGTACCATTGGAGGCCTACATTTAAAAAAGAATTCAGTGATGAGGTGACCTTGTACAGCCAAGTCAAGCATATAAATCTGTTCAAGTATTGAGATCCTTGGAGGACACACTTGTTCCTGCTCGCATATTCTTACCTTTTTTCCTAAATATGATTTAATGGGGCATTTACAGACTGAGAGCAGCTCTTTGTTACAACTCAGCATACAAAAATTAAATACCTGATTAACTGCTCTGCAGGACCAGATCCTCATTTCACACTATTTTAAAGAAGTAGCTCCCGTGGAGTAAAAAGATTAATTCAAAGTTTTATAGAATTAAAATTTTGGTTATAAAATTGCTACGCTAGAATTATACATGATTGGTTTGTATCATTTTAACATACACCTAAGACATTAAATAGAGTGTTGTAAAAGTGATGGCTTTGCCAATTAACAATGTTTTTTTGCCTAAGAACTTAAAAGAATGAGTGTATAAAAGTGTACTTTTTAAATTTGAGAGTGAGCTACTGTCATTAAAGCTGAAATGCATCATGGAGTAGGCAGGTGTAGGAAAACAATCTGTGTTTTCTGGCAGACAAGTAACAGGTGATCCTTCTGTGCCCTTTATCCTGTGTTCATGTTGGAAAACTGCTTTTGGTATCAAATTAGGACCCCTGAAACAGATTATTGGGCCTTAAATCATAACTCTAATGTTTTTGAATATACTTTAAGTAGCATTATAACAAAATTTGGAATATTTTGTTCGCAAGATCTGTCTGAGCAGTGTGTCCTGTCAGGAGTACATGGAAGAACACGTCTGTAGAACAGCAATTCCATGTGCCATGAAATACAGTGCCTTCCTGCTCTCCTGTCGGGTGGAACAGGGAACACAGAGAACAACATCTGTATTAGAAAGGTTTGTGCTCTTCATATCTGCAGATCAATGAGTGCAGTGCTTGCATTTTAGAAGAGCTTACAGCCAAAGTTTCATAATGAATTGTCTAAGCCACTGCAGCTGACAGACATTCTCTTTAAAGACAAAGGCAGATGAACGGCTTCGAGGCGTTCTGCCCCTCTAACCCGTGTGCCCCTGCTCCCCTCACTGCTGAAGGCTGTTTTGTCCACAACAAATAAACACAAGTCACTTGTTAGTCCCAGGAAGGGAGCACAATTCAATATTGCACCTGTAAACAGTTACACATTTCTATAGCAACTAATGTTTGCCAGCATGGCCAAAGAATTCCCTTTATTATACAAACCCAAGCAGAACAGTAGGGGGAAAATCCATTACTGAAGAAATACCCAATTCCAGGCAGAAAGGTCAGAATTGCTCCTGGGTCCTCAGCATTGGATGCACGTACCTCTGGGCACTTCAGCAATCCACTCAAGTGCTCAAACTGCATTTTTTTATACCACCCACATGCTGCTGCTTGAAGAACAAAATTTTTAACAGTCTTATAAAGAATGAAGATAGAGTGAAATCAAATGGACTCTAGTGACCATGTAATTTTTTCTCTCTTCTTAATATTGAAGAGGTTTTTGAAAGTGGTAAAACTACAGCTGTCCCAGGGTAGCCCGGGAGGTAAAATTCTGGGAAATAATTCTCTGAGAATCCCTAAGGAAAATCCCTGAGTGCCTGCTTTGGATACAGGATAAACAGTTCTAGTCTGGTAGCACAAGTTATCAATTATTAGCCTCAGGACTTCAGGTGTTATCCATAGGTTTCCAAGGAGTTTACCACAGTGCATTTCAAGTCCATGGAGGATACCAGGGGTGTTTTGGTTAGAAGTAGTGCAAAACCAAAAAATAATAGGGGGTGTTTTCAAGCTGGGTTCAGAATTGGTACAAATCCAGTAAGAAATCCTGATGCCATAATAGGTTACTCAGTGTCTCGCCTCATCTGCATCCAGGAAAAAAAATTCTAATTACATGAAACACAATGCACAGGTCCTGCCAGTTCATGTTAATGGTCTGTACTGGCCCTCCTTGTAGGGCTGGAAACAACAATTCTATTGTAGTATGCCCTATTTCCCACTCCTCTTTTACTTAGAAATAGTTTTAACTAGTCTGGTTTCCTTCTTGCATCCTACCCGTTGGTAAAATTGCTGGGCAGAGTTAAAATCATGCTACAAGTGTCAGCCTAGGGACTATTATTTAGAAGGTATTGCATGTAGTGGTTCTGAAACATTTTCAACACTTTTTTTTTGTATTCAGGACTCAGGTTAAAATGGTTTTTGTTAGGGGAAAAAAAATAGGACAAAAGTGTCTGCATTATCATAATCTGGAAAAGAAATTTTGATAAATTGGCCGGGCAGCACTCATCAGGACTGAGTGACCCTTGGAGACCTGGGCACTGCTTGTGCCATTCAGTCCCAGCAATCCTGGAGTGGGGGCAGAGATCAGGACAGGTGCTGGGTGTTTGAACTGAAATAGATTCATTGCTGAGCTAATGATGGGTTGTTATAACATGCTTTATGCTGGCAAAACCACCATCTTGTGCAAGACCCCGTGAAGCCTCACCTGATTTTATTAGGATTGTGAACAAACCTCTGCCCTGCAGAATATTATGGTGTAGCTACAAAAGCAGTGCAGCTTAGCCAGATGGTGTCAGGAGCAGGATAATTTGTCTTATCAAAGCCTCCATCAAGTACCAAGCTCCTGGTTCTTGAGTTAATTTGGAGAACTGTGAGACAGAAAGGCTTTGCACAGTATTGACAAATCCTACGCTTCATAGTTCCAATTTTGGAGCGAAGAATCCGGGGAACACAAGTGACATGAATTTGTTCAGTAATCTCCACAGTGTGCAGACAAACATCCCAGAGATACAGTGCCCCTGCAGCCGTGCCCAGCTCCCAGGGAATGCACATCCAGTGCAGACTGGGAAAGGCAAAGCCTGGGATTTCTGAGGTAAATAACTGCAGAATGGGAATAAAAATCCAATGTACTTCACATACTCCAATTTCTTCTTATCTAAAAAGTGGTGATAAAGATAAAATTTTCCACGTGGACAAAGGTGTATAAAGTATTCTCGATTAACTAAGGTGAAGGATGAAATGCTGGATGTTAATGCTGGAAATAGTTTATAAGTGGGCTCTTTTTCCAGTGCAGTTGGCAAGTGTGTCAGTAGGAAATACTTTGCCCCAGATTTTCAGCAGTGCTCATCACTTTAAAAATCCAGTGATAAGTATGCTTTGCTGAAATTGACATTTTTATCAATTTTACCATATGAAACCTCTAGTAACAAATTATGTTTCAAACCTAGAAATAATTCCAATCTAACTGAAAACAAGTTCAGCACTCCCTAACTTTATGACAAGAAACTACAATACAAATAGACAAATAGAAAAACCCCCAAATCCTCCAGTGAAAAAATACACAAGTTGTGCTCCTAAAAGGTGTTGCCATGAGGAACTGCTTTGTCCCTCACGCTGTGCAAATCCCCAGCATCTGGATCCATATAAATCGCTGTGAAGATTCATCATCCTCTCCTGAAACGTCCCTGTAAGAAACTGCAGTTGTACGAGGTGTCTGCCATGAGATACTGCTACAAATAAATCTGACAAGCAAACAGCTCCAGCAAAATGGATTGCAGCTGATGGAGTGTCAGCTGGCTCAGTAAGCTGGGCTCTTTTATGGCTGCAAAGAATGGAAGACCAATCTTTGTGAAAAAGTCGGGTGGCTGATGGAGTCAGTGCTTGGGCACAACTGTTTTAAAACACCCCCAAGAATTCAGTATATTCTCAACTGCCTGGTCACACAGGATGATCAGAGAATCCTAATAATATTGAGGTGTGAGAGCAAATCTGATAGGTCCAGGTGTTTGTGTGTCCTGGACGCTATTTTGGAGATACAAACCCTCACTTTATTGTGCAAAGATGGTATCTTGTGTTTTATTTATAATCATTTCCCAGGAATGGAGATTTGAAAACATCTATTAAAGTATTAAATGATCTCAGACCCCTGGATAGTCTCTATTTTGGAAAGATTAACCACTGTCATATGTATAGTTAATTGTATGTGTACAATTGTCTTTTCTCCCTTTTCTCCCCTTTTCCCTAAAGAAAACTTAAATATTTACTCTAATGAATGAATTTAAATTATTTCCACTGAGCTTGAAAGTCCATTCCCATATCAGATATTCAAATAAGTAATTTGATTTAAATTAGTAATTAAATTTAAAGTTATTTTATGCTTTAAGAAAACCAGTGCATATTAAAATTTCTTAAAATATATTATAAAATAAATGTTATGAACAGTTATTTCTATGAAGGAAATATTAGTCCAATAATAAGAGTACGAAATAGTCAGGCTATTGGAATATGTTGGATATTTATGCAACTATTCTTACATCATGACTGTGCATTTGTTCCTATGATTACTGTAAATTATTTAAATGTATGTTAGATCAATACAAAATGTTTGAAGAAAGACCAAGGAAATTCAAAAATCAGAACCACTCTTAAAAAAGCCTGGAAATATATGTATCCTCACAGAAGATTAAGCATTTAAAAATACAGTCTATAAACCCGAGATAAATTCATAGCACAAGATTAAAAGCTTTGAGTACATGTAATTCTAACTAGATCATACACTAAAATTGTGTTCTAGCAGCCAAGTATTAATTCAATGTATGCACATCTGCAAGATTATTTAACAAGAGGAGGCAGAAAAGTAATTCAGATGACAGACAGTGTGTTTTCCTGGCTATTTGTGTGTGTGGTGCAACTGTGTGGGAATGAACAAATATTTCTGCTTTTTGGGAAAAGAGATGTCCCATTTTCCAGTCACTGAAATTAATTCTACCCACAATAATCTGGTCTCTTTTTGGTTTGCTTCACAAACAGAAGTCTCTTGCACACAGTGCACTTTAAAGGCAGAATGTACTGTTCTTAAGTATTAGAAAATAACATTATTTCAGAGGCAGAGCATCACTCACAAATATTGGCTATTTAACAAGGAGTCTTAAACATAAACCTGCTGAGCTACTGCATGCCATTTTTCCAGAGAAAATGCACACTTGCCAGTAAACTGCATAAATCAGAAATAAAGGAAATATATGAAGACAGAAAAAATACAGTCCAATTTTATACCATTACATAGCTTTTTATATGACAACATATATGTCAAAAGGCACTGCAGAGAGGAACATTTGCATCTCAGCTGTAAAGAAGAAATCTCCCCTGACTTCCATTTTCTGCCCTGGAATCAGAGGGATCCCCTGAGCTGATAGAGGGGGTGACATTTTTTCAGCTGCAAGACTGTGCAGCCCAAGCTGTTTCCCCAAGTTTCCTGCAGCAACTCCCATCCCCTCCCCTCTACCCCCACTAAAGATTATTTGCTTACAAGAGTCTAGACAACAAAAAAGTGCTTATGAAAGGAAATGATCAGCAGAGTAAAGCCAGCGGTGTTAAGGTTGAGTTGTTGAAATTTCGTGTAATCTGGGGTTTTCCTTTGGACTGGATTGAGTCTGACTTTAGGATCCTCCCCATCATATACAGACCAAACCTGCCTAAAGGGGCAAGTGCTGGTTTGGACTCAGCATCCCCACTCACTGGTGGGTGGCCTGAGGACACTTCATGGGCAGAGATTTTTCTTAGGATTGATTTCTCAGATTGATTTTTCTTAGGAAAAAATCTGCTTTGAATTTACCAGAACCCTTCTGCAGCTGAACCAACATGTGGCAAGTGGGGACAACAAAATTCGTTTATGAACTGCAGCTCTGAACAGATTCATGGATGTGACCCATTAGTGTGAAACACATCATTTTTTGGAGGCTGGGAAAGTTCCAAACCCATCTTAAATTCCATGTTATATTGTCAGCAGCAGCCAGTTCAATGAAGCAACTTATATGGTGCAAGAACTGAAACCACTAGGGTAATTCCAGTTTGGGAAAGTGACAACAAAGAAGATGCAAGCTGAAAGCAAAGCCCTCATGTGGAAAGGCTCATTCCCCTGGCAGGAAATAGGAGATACTTGGTGATTGAACAGTGTAATGCTGTGAACTTGAGACTAACATTTGGAAGCAGGTGAGGGAGAAGTCTTTAAAATAGAATAAAAAACAGCTGGGAAAGCATTTCTGAAAGATGTTACATAGAAATACTATAGTATTCCACTAATCTGAAGCACACCCTGTTTTTTTATGTAATAACATGTGAATGGCTTTTTCCTTTTTTTAAAACTGTATTTTTAAAAATTCATTCCTGTTTGTTGGATTCCATATGCATACCAGGCATCCACCAGTATTAACATTATCTTTGTTTCTCTGGTGCTGATGCAACAGGTTTTCCATTTCCAAGGTTAAATTTCCCTCTGTACAATAGAGCAGGATTATAAAAGTCTCAGAAATGTTAAGATTGCACTGAACTATGACAGCTGTTCTTGGTAACTTTGCTGCTTACCAGTGCTGAGGCTTCTACTGAGCAGAGAATTAACATCTGCTGTCACAAGCTGATTCCAGAAGTTAAAGTAAGTTGCAAACTGAAAAACATTGGCAGAATTTCTCTGTCTCCTTTACACTGAAAGCAACTTATGGAATTCACTGGCTATGTGCAAGGGAGGCAATGTGCAGTAATTAATGGCATATTTAAAATCTGCGGCACACATTTGCACTTGTCTCTAGAGAAAGAGTAAGATGACAGCACCTAGGTAAATACTCAGCAGAATTTCACACTCAGGATTCTTCTGTCTCAGTAACCTGTAAGCTTGCTGGAATCAACTAAAGATTATATTTACCCCACTGGGAAAAATTTCTTATTAAAGAGTGTCCCAAGACAAAGAGTTTTCTGACTGTTTGTGCTATCCCTTTTTTTCTCCCCCACATTTAAACTAATCAATATTAAATTCAGAAAAAGCGTCCAAAAGAATATTGGAACATCAGCTTCCAGGGGATGGCAGGGAGACAACTGGCTGGTTCATCTCTGTCACTTTTACTTCTTGTTTTGAAATCAGCTGCTGGTGAGCGAATACTCCCGGCTCCCTGTGAACCTGTCAGGTTTGCAGTGGGCAGTAAAGCCCTCACGTCTTTCCAGGTGAAAAACTGTTAGCGAATGAGAAGTGACTTCAGTGATCAATGCCCAGAAGGAAGAGCCAAATTTGAAGACTGACATGTTTGTCTCACTGCGTTTGACTCCTCGGTGCCACGTGACTGGATCTGAGCTAACATTAATAATGGAGAGCACAGAGCCATCTGTTCAGCTGTCTGTCGGAAGTGACTCAGTAGAGAAGCCCAACTCTAACTGCTCAAAACACCTACAGAAAACTTCTAGGAAAGAAAATGAGGCAGTTGTAACCCCAAAAGGCTTCATGACTGCCAGGAATCCACAGGTACCTCACACCACTTACTCAGCCGACTTGGACATGCTGTGGCAACATCAGAGAAAAGCCAGGCTAAGACTAAATCCCGTCTCCTCTGCCAGGGTGGTTTTTCTCTTTGATGCAGCTGTTTCAAGAAAAATATGGAGAAACATCCCAGTCACTCTCTTGGAAGGAAGAGAGTACATCTTCATCTGTTTGCTCTCAGAAGACATGGCGAAGTTGTCATTGCAAATCATATTTTAAATAAGTGTGTGGGAGTACGTGTGAGACGGAGGGAAGATGAGAGAGCTTACACTTAGATAAGACAAAGACAAGCTCTTTATACACAAAAGCTATTCTTTTGTTGCTCCTACTAATCCTACCTCCTCCTCCCTGAAGTTTCCACTTCCTTTCACTTGATAACATTTCCTACAGCCTCAGGTAGTTCACTCTGGCAAAATGCTGTGCTAACTGAGATCTAAATTTTAAGACACTCAGAACACATCACTAATTTCACACAGGAAAAACATCTTCAGCAGGCAGCCTTCAACAATAAAGAGCATTAAGTAACAGCTTCTGAAACATTCCTGGTAGAATAAAAAAACCCCCTGACTGACAATTCATTCGTCATAATATGGTAAGATTGATTGCCTTAGAAAGCCTATGAAATCACATTCCCAGTGATATTATTTGAAGGCTCTGTATAATTCATCGACCGCTCTGTCATGCATTGTGCATGTGATGTTATATTTCGGACACACTGGGAAGTATTAGATATAAAATTACTTTGTATGATGCAGCCCAGATGTAAAAAAGTGCATTGCTTGGGACTACATGATTCAGTGAGAAAATATAAATGGGAAATTACTGGAGCTGAAATTTTATTGCAAAGTTATTTATCTTTGTTATTACTTTCTGAATCCTTTTGTGCTTATGGTTTGCTACAACAGATAGAAAAACTTACTTACACTTTACATTGAGGATTATGAAGGTGGAAATAGTAACTACATACCAAAAAAAGAAAAAAAATGGATTGTATGGTCCAATTTTGTGTTTATTCTCCGAATGTTTAAAACGGAATTTTATGTATATTTATATGTATGCTTATATGTATAGACACACACATCCAGTCTGACTAAACAGGTCTAGAATTAGACTGAGCGTGAATAGTGATGCATTATTTTAAGAGAGAAAGATGTGAAGATGACTTGATTTTAAAGAAAAGGGAGGGTCTTTTCATTGTGAGGAGAAGGAATTATACGCATATAAAAATGCCTTGACTACCCATAGATTTCACAGGTAGAAAAGCAAGTTTCCAAGGAAAACATATTTATTCATAAAGGTGACTATATCCATCTATAGCTTCTAGAAAACCGAGAATGCTTTCAGTTCCCATCTCTGCAATGGCAGCCTGGCTCAGGACTTCAGTCAAGGTGCATCCCATGTACCATTTAGTTTGTGAAATTAATTTCCTGTTCATGTATGCAATTAGAGCACTGCTGTTCCAGAAATGGGCTTTCATTGGCACTCTGGCTGTAGCCGCTGATGGCCACGGCTGTGCTTGCAAATCAGTTATGTCCTGCACTACAGCCCTGAGCGTGCACTGGATGAGGGAGGATTTAACTTTGGTCTCTGCCAGCTTTAGTTTCTGACCATTTAAACTTCTGAACTTTCCTTTCAGGAGACTCTGACAAATGACACACACAAAAGGCTGGAAGAGAACAAGTTCTGAGGGAAACACACGCAGTTTGCAGGTGACTGCAATATGTTACCAAACCCCATCTTGGCATCACTAAGTCCAAAGCCATCCTTAGCTCTCTTTCATAAAGGTTCCCGCCATGTGATCCATCCCTCCGGAAGAAGATGGAAAGAAAAAGGACATCTGCATTCCAATATCATAATCTCCAACTGGATTTCTGTACTGCTAAGAGTAAAGGGAATTAGAGATTTCCAGAGAAGGCTTCAGCATGTACACATCTCCAAAGACTTGCCCTTTGCTCCAGCTCCTTCCCCTGTGGAAGCTGAGCAGGATGGAACTCATGTTGGTTTTAAAGCATTTTCCACAAATATGAGAAAATGAATCAAAACCAGGAGACTGAGAATCCCATATGATGCAGCCAGCTGAGCTCTTTGCATTATTTCTTATTCTCTGTAGTCTGAAAGGATTACAATAATGCTAATTTTTGTGAGGACTCATCGTGGCAAGTTGAGGGGGAAGCATATCCTACATTGGTTTATGGGACTGTAATAGAACTTTCTGTAACTCATGAAAAGAATCTAAAGATTTCATGACCTGCACAACTGTTCATATACAGGATAAGAACAGAAATCCTAAAATAAATGAAGAATCAGATTTATCAAAATTGGTAAATATTCTGGTCAAGACAGGATCTGATAGACATGTAAAATGTAAGTACAATTAAACAAGAAATCTCATGTTTTAAGCTATACAGTTGCAGAACTGCTCATGCCCATAATTTCACAAATTGGAAACTTCCAGCTGAAAATTTTATTGTGCATTAAAATCTTTGCTCTTAATTGTGGTTATATGATAATAATGTTAATTAAATGATCTCATAATTATCTCACATTGGTATCTCTAAGTATCTACATGCCAATGGGAAATTGCAATTGCATTCCTGATGTCTTGGAAATAAATCTAAAAATTAATTTAAATCCTTACAGAGGCATCTCTGAGCTTCAAACAGAAGAATTTTGAGATGCTCAGAAACAGAAACAATTTTTTTTTTCCGGTGGAAAGGTCCAACATGCTGGTTCAGAGTAGTTAATGAACAACTAAACTGATTCTGCTTGTAATTAGGAAACACGTATTTGGTGTGAGAGGGTATTTTGAAGGTAAAGAGCAGAAGAGGAAAGAATTTTTCATTTGAAGAAAATAATATCATTTAGTGCTTAGCAGCAAAGAAAATTATTTCTGGCTTTTCCCTTGTCTGTCATTTTCCTATGCATGTCAGGTTGTGTGCAAGCCTCCATAAATCAGCTATAATAAAATCCAGCTCATAGAAATGATATCAGGTTATTTAAGCATGCCCAGAAAGAAGGCATAGGAATGACAAATAATACTTTTATAAGGTAACACCTGCACATTGGCTATTAACCGGTACATTTAATTTCTGTTTTTATTTAAAAGACAGATTCCTAAGTGCATTTTCATTGTCCCCACATCAAGGGATCTATTAAAAGAGAGAAATGCCTATGTTTGGTTGAGACATATAATTTGCTCAGCTCCTTAATCAAGTACTGAAGTAAAGCATTATTTCTTACAATTCAGTGCATATTAATTTTTTGCTACAAAACTCATCTCCTAAGTTTTAGTCCTGCATATATCTGCTGGAAAAATGCATTCAAACACTGCTTAATAGAAGGGAAGTCTTTTAAACTTTTGTAAAGTTAAACCCATTTTCCAAAGGTTAATATTTAACATGGAATGAGTACTGAACAAATGGAGATTTTACCCCAGGCACCGTTAGCCAAGTGTTTAAAAACCACCTTTTCTGCATGAAAGGATGATTCCAAGTGACTAAACCCCAGACATTCAGCTGGTTAAGTAAATTCTTCCATCTATCTTTGCTGAGCGAAGACTGAAACCTGCTCACCCCAGAGCCCCTGTAGCAGCAGGCTGCTCACAGGGCTGGGCTGCTGAACTGGACCTTTTCCCACTCATCCCAAACTACTCCTTTATGCTCTCACTGATACAATTTTTTGTTGGAACTGAAAGAAAATACCTCTCCAGAACAACCTGACTATTTTGTTACAGCAAACTATGCTCCAGTCTCCACAGGAAACCAAAGCTGGGCTCTGCATGGAATTCCCAATACTGTAAATATTCATTGCCAGGTAAGATTAATTTCTTGCTCTGCACACAGAGTCCTTCAAAGCACATTCAAGCACCATGCAGCTCAAAAAATTAATTTCTCTTTATTCTTCCTCTTTTGCTTTAGATTTATAATTTTTTTTCCTCTTCACTAAATATAAAACAATTTTTAATTGAACTATCTCAGCATGGTGGGTTTTTTCTGTATCACCACAGCCCTGCAAGTGGTTACCTTGTGAAAATTGCTCTACATTGATCTAACCTGAGTTTGCACTGACTGCCTCTGTATCATGAGCCAGACTGGCACTGTAACCTGAAGAGACATGTCCTCTAAATGTGTTCTTTCTCTGGATTCTTTAAGATTCTATCCTGTACAGAGAGCTTGGTAACATGTCCTCAAATCCCATCTAGCTCAGCCAGCCAGCCTCATAAACACTGACAGTTTTAGGAAAGAGCCCCAACTTTTCACTGTCTAACCACCTCTCCATTAAAAGAAAACTCTTCAGCTACGCCTCCTGTATTTTATAAATGTTTTTGGATTCATAGCAAATTGTATCAGTTTTGTGAATGAACAACATTTGGAAAATGCAACTATTTGAGTTAAAAAAAGATGCACTTCTGCAGCATTACAAACTTTCTAAATTTTGTGTCGCCTGTAACTGAAGGGCCAGGAAATCGGGCTGTAGGCTGAATTCCTTGAGTTCACAGCCCTGTTTGTGGCTCTGTCCTGATGTAGCAGCTGACCAGAAAAAACAATTTCCTCTGTCCCCAGCCCCGCTTTCCCAGTTCTGAAACCCTGAGCCAGCAAAAAGCTCTAATTAAAGCTTCGGGAAAAGTACCAGTAACCACAGGCCAACCTACCTGCACACCTTACACTATAGACAGCCTGTGACTCACGGTCGAGGCGTTATGATTTTATGCATGAGAAGCAATAGTTGCTCTAATTATGCTCTAATTAGTTTGCAATTGACTGCAAAGGAAAATGCATGTGCTCCTCTGACAGGTGTGTGAAACACAAAAGAGAGGAGCAGAACTACAATACTGTCAGATGCTCCCAGACATGCTAAACAATATATCATTCCAATAAATTTCAGTTTTGAGATGAATATAAAAGCTGAACACATTCTATAGAGTAGCTCTAGACAAACTTCCAGGAAGAAGAAGATCTTGAATTCACAGTGTTTAATATATGATCACATCTCCAAGTACGGTAACTCAGAAATGGGAGGGTACTGAGGGAATGTTAAATGTAGGGCATTATATATTAATATAATTTCTTTCTTTCCCCAAGATAAAGAATACTTTTGCTCACACAGCCTTAATTTAGATGGTCTGTCAAGTCCTCCTTTCTGCAGCGTCATGGTGAAAGACACTGATGTGGGTCAGCAGAGACAGTGCGGGGGCTTTTCAACTCTTACTGTATAAATGCTAATGAATCTCCTCCAATGAAAGCCCCCAGCCAGCTTCCTCAGCTAGACCCTCCTTACAGCACCCATAAATGACCCAGTTGTTTGCTTGTGCTGAATCTTGGAATGTTTTGGGATCTGCTGAAATCCACACAATGTCTCACTCTGATTTCAGAGGGTGCTATAACAGTCCTTAACACCTGGATCATCCTGCCACGAGTCCATGCTCGTGTCAGGTCCTGCAATAAGGCCTGTGTGCTCTACACCAGTTCAGGGCTTGTGCAGAGCCTGAGCAATGACAGAGGAGCTGTGCTGAAAGGGAGATGGGAGTTCAGCCTGGACTGTGTACACGCAGCCTAACACCTGCAGGGCCATCCCCAGGCTTAGGGAGAGAGCTGGATGTTGGGAGGCAACAAAATTCCTGGGATGCTGCTGCCTATTTTACCTGATAGAGCCCTTCCAGAACAAGGCAATCCCAAAAGGCTTTGGGCACAGTCTGTATGGACTGTGGGGCAACCACTTGTACTGGGAACTGGTTCCCCAGAAATCTTTCCATTTCCATACAAGCAAACAAAACAGCTTTCCATGGGGCTCTCCTCTCCCTGTTACTCCTGTCATGTGAGAACCCATGTTTCATTCTCCCATGGGACAGGAATGCTGAGGCCCTGCCTTCTCTGGGGACTCATAATCCAATTTTGCCTAAAGTGTTGAGAAAACCTGAGCCTGTGCTGAAACACTGAAAACTCTGCCTTCATCTTCACTTGTCATTACACAGCTGTATTATCAGGGCATGCTACAATCACACCTTTGTTTTTCAGGGCAGGCACATCTTGCTGTTTTTCCTGTCAAATTACAGGAGACATTTGCTGGTCTGACCATCCTCATTAAGCAGCTCCTTTATAGCCATGCATTGCCACAGTACAAAGCAGTTTTAAGCTCTTACAAATAAAACAGTTTATCATAATTAACTGCATGATGGGAGAGAGCTCCCTAAAGAAAACTGTAAATATTGCTTCCTTGCTTCTGACAGCCTGGCAATGAGGATTTGCCATGAGGTGAAAGAAGCATCTATATTTTACTACCTCAAGCAGCAGAGTGGGCTAACCAGAGCAGTAATTGCAATGATCATGGTCTTTGCCACTCTTGACTGTGCAAAGAAATATGCAGTGACATCACTTGAGAGCGGTCTTTGCTGAGCTGGATCAGTGGGGATGCAGCCAGGACTGGAATGTTAATGACCTGCAGTAAAATCAGCCAATTTATGTTCTCCTCAATCACAGATAGAAGAAATGCACTGAAAGAATGTCCATTGAAAGACTAGCTTTAATTAACTCTCACCCCCACTCAGCCCAGGGAGAGCCGTGCCTGGCTCAGGCTGCTCTAAACGTGCTTGCCACGCCTGCAAAGTGGTTGGATTGAGCAGCGAGCACATCTCAGGTGGCTCCTGCAGACCAGTGTCTCGCAGCTGGGAGAGCCACTAGAAGGAATCAGAAGGGTCAAGAAGCTTTGAAATTTTTACTGTAATCTAAATCAAAGGAAATCATGTTCATCCATTCCCTCACTCCCTTTACATCTTTCTATCTCAAGGTCAAGTATTTTCTGTAAACTTTCCCAGGCCCACACAGAGAAAACGACGCAAGCTCAGCCTTGCCACAGAGCCACTTTAGCTCTCCCAGGGTAAACGTAAAGAGTGCAATGAAAAATGCAAGGAGGGAAATGGACAGTCAGTGGGACCTGGGCTGCTCAATCAATATGTAGCACAATAACCATTTTCAGTGTGGAAAATTTAAACTAGAAATCTCTGGCTGTCAGTACCTTCCTTTGCAAATGAAACTCTGATGCCTCGCTCCTACAGGATCTGGACGCAATGAAAATGTCATCCAGTGTGCTCAGACTGAGAGACAGTTCCCCAAATGGTAACTTTGAAAGAATAAGAAATCTCATGATGCAGAGCTGTGAACTCAGCCCCAGACAATCAGGAAAATGGACAGACTGACAGCAAAAGACGCAGAAGGCTAAGCCTGGTCACAAGCCACAGTTGTGCTGTGCCTCCAAGACAGAAAGTACTAAAAACCAAATAAAATCTTAAGAACAGAAAGTCATCGGCTCAAGATACATCACATGTTCACTCATTCAGATCCTTTCCTTATTTTTGTGCCACAACCCTTAATCCCTGGTGTCAAGAATCTCATCTAATTCTTTCAGTTTCTTGACTATATTCTCTCACATTGTTACGCAGAGGTGCAGGCTCATTACTTGCTACATGAACCTGCTCTGCAGAGTTTGTATTTGACTCCTGATTTTGTAAGCCTTCAGATTAAGCCCTCTTATTGTTAGGCTCTTTTGGATCAACTTTATAAAAATTTTTATTTCTTCCTTGAGTTATTACTTTATTAAATTTAAAGCTTTAATAAAGTCTCCTTTCCCCCATGACAATAAACTTAGCATGAATAAACTTTTCTCACAACTTTTGCAATTTCCAAGCCTTTATTTTCTCACTCAAATCTGAAAGATTTCTACATAAGGTAGAAATAAGGCATTATTTCTTTAGTGTTCAAAAGAAAGAATAGAACCTCCCTACATTAAAAGTATGAGTTGTGGGTGAAATTCCTACTTGCAGCACACCATGTTCTTGGATTTACACATATCTGTTCTGTTGCTGGAATGCCTGTACTAAGTTAGAGGTAACTACATCTGTGGCAGTGTCATTCCAATTCCTATTTGTTCTGTACCCTTGTATAAGCTAAAGCCAGCTCCTCAGTTATGTTTTGCTTGGGTGTGCTTATTACAGAGTCCTGTCACTGATTCTAAAACTGTGCTAATTGATGATGGCTTCATTTTGATCGTGATAACAGAGCCAAGCAACATCCTGAGATCTTCTCTGCCTCCCCTACTGGATCATGAGCTAGGGCTTTGTTTTTTTTGTCTCCTTTTCAACAGCATCTACTTGCACAACATCCCTGCTCAGCTGCTGTGTCTGGAGCAGCAGCTCCTGATCAATCCAGGAGAGCAGGCAAAGACATTCTTCTGTAACTGGCAGGCTGCACTTCTTCAGGAGCATAAAATCCATGTAAGGTCAGGCAAGCAACACTTGTGGTGCTGCAGACTCCATTATTCTTTGGCTGGTTTCTCATCAGCCTTGCAAGTTAACCTCTCAGGGATGAGCTAATTAGAAAACGGCCCATGAAATTATCGAGACTCGCGCCTCACACCTCTGTCTTGCTCCTTCAAACTCTCTCCAGAGTGGTGTTGTCTGGATCTCCTGCTTTGTCACCTGGAACTCAAGGCTCGGTGCCTTTAATTAGGGGTGTGCTGAAGCACCTGGGTCTGATGGAGGTGCCGAGGGCAGCTCTCTCCATCCCACTCCTGTGTTCCCGGTGTCATCCCAGGGAGTGGCTGCAGTGCACAGAGCATGGAGCAGCTGATCCCCTGAAGTGCTGGGGTTTGATCTCTGTCCCTGTTGGGCTGAACCACGTTCCAGCACTTCAAACTCCCCATTTAGCTGGGCCACACAAAGAGCTGCTGTGATAGAATGTGGCATGACACTGAATAATCAAATTAATAACCTAATAACGTGACACCTGCTGTCTACAATTACAGTGGCCACTGCTCATGAGTTTGGCTCCTGGAAAAGGGAAGGATAATGAATTATTCATCAGCTGCTCTGATCATCAGAAAATTCATACCTCCTCCGTCTTCAGTAAACCTTTTCACTCTTATTTATAAGCAACCTTTTACTTTGCAGTGATAGATGCTAAGTACCTGTTAAATATCTCTGCCATTTCCTGAATAAATGATAGATACTGAAAAATGGTAACAGATTTGCATTATAGTATTTTTTTAATGTTAAAATTAAACTAAAAAAAAAAATAGAAAAAGGAGAGAATATAATCAAGGTCAACTAAGAGGCCCTGATCAGTGTAAAATGAATGCCTTGATAAAGAAGAACGATGATTTGTTGACATTGATATTTCTTACAAGTCAGTAATGGTATTATTTCGTTCTAAATAAGAATGAAAAATGCAGTGGCTCTTAGCCACAGATTAGATTAAATGGTGGTACCATCTGCTTTAAGCTTCTGTAACTATTATTTGGTTATTTAAACTAATACATCAGACTGAGATAAAATCAGTAACTGTTGCATATACAGCTCCCACAGGGAATTTTCAGGAACAGTTTTGCTCTGCGTATAAACCCAAAATATACTAATAAAAAGTCTGAGTAACACAATATTTTATGGAGAGTCTCATGAAAGTTGGAAAAAATTTTATTCCAGCTCACTGTAGCTGTTTCTATGCTAATCTTTGATGCTATTGTGCTTCTTCCTGTACACTGTAAGCACACGTGCATTGCAGTGGAGATCTTGGGTAACAACAGGGATTGAACCATTCCCTGCTGTGCTGAAAACCTGTCTTGGCCTTTTGAAAATCATATTCCTCCTGTCCTCAGTCTACAGAGATCACAGACAAGCCAGTTACAATGCACTAGAAAATGCACTTTTCCAGCTTGTTTCTGGCTTCCTTAAATTCCACATTTAAGCAGCTACTTAAGGCTCACCGTTTTCAAAGTCACTGCTTGTCTGGAGCCTCCTCTATCTTGCTGTGAATGTTTCATTCTTTGATTTTTTTTTTTTGACTCAATACTCTAATTTTTAGCACTAAGTTTCTAAGTATTTGTCCAATTCTGTGTCTAACCTGCTAAAATAAACCTTCAGTCCAAGTTATAGTAGCATAAGATAATATTTTTATTGAGTTCACTAAGCTTTGGATTAGGGTTATGTGTAAAATAATTTAAGATTAAAATAATTTAAGTAACTTAACAAGTCATAACTTTCAACCCATATGAACTTTGATCAATTCAGGCCTGGCTGTAAGAAGTTCTGAGCAGTTCTTGCTTACTTCAAAATCAATAAGTGGCACAGCAGCTCTCAATCTCTCTTTATTTGATCCACAAGTAAGAGCTTAAGAATTTGACCCCATAAGGCAAAATTTTTCTACATAATCAATATGCGAGACCAGAGCCATATCCCAGCCAGCTCTGCTGCCCTAAACCCTACTTAAAAGTTATATCAGTGTCTGTGTTGTAGATAACCTCGGGCTCTGTGGACTTTCAGGAAAACAGCTGGGATTATCAAGTCTATAGAAATGGTTTTCAGAAAGGATGCAATGGAGTCTTTCATAAATAGAAACTTTCTGCAGTACTGAACTATAATTTACTGTATGATGATGTCATCCCAAAGACAAAACCTTTCAGCTCTGTGTGATTGGGGCTTCTTTATTCTGGTACCAGAATCAAAAATGTCCTATCAAGCCTAGGAGAAAATGAAGGGAACTTCCAGGACCCACAGCTGAATCCTTTTCAGGATGACTTAGTCTTCAATATGACAAAGTAATAAGGTTCTCTACATTGATGCAAATGCATTCCTAAAGGTCACCTTAAGTTTAAAGAAAGCGTTGTGAGGAAAATCTGATTTCTCAGTGCTGATTCAATAGCACAATGTGTTAGCACTTTCACAATGTGCTAGCACTTTTCAGGAGACTTTGCCACTGGCACTTGCTATTTTTATCTACCCACCAGGCAGCTCAGCAAAACCCAAGAAACAATTTAACTTTGTTCATTCTTCCCCCTTGTGTATATAATAATACAGGAAGAAGAAATAAGGTGAAAACATAAAATGATCATTAAAAATGAATGAGAAGAGTGTGGATAGAAGACTTTTGGGTAAATGGACTGTATCTTCATTGGCACATGGCTTTTTTTTTTTTTTCTTTGCTGTAGGTTAAACAGAATATTAACTATTTGCTCTGATTAAAGTGCATCGTGTTGTTGCACTGAAGAAACAACGGGGGAATAAATTCTGAACAGGAGATCAATACTGTCACTGGCTGCCTCTCCCTTGCTCCAGGGGAAGGGAATTTTGTTATCTTTTGTTCTGCAAGGCACTTCCACTCTGTGCTCAGTTGATACCTAGCACTTTAGGTGGAGCTATGACTCTATTCCATCACTGCCTGCCTGCTCCTCACCCTCCATGGAAACTGGGCAGGAGGACAGTGTGGGGTTTGCAATATTTTCACATATATGCAAGTGTTCAATAATTTATCAATCTGATCTGAAACCAGAGCATGAAAAGATCCCTGTTTTGCCATTGACTTCTATATTACATGTTCCAGTGGCAATATTGGTAGTATTGGAATGGTAATCCTCTATAATGTAACTTCACCTGCAGAGTAGTTCTGCTGCCATCTTTGGGAGCACCGAAGTCCTTTAAATGGTTTGTTGCACTGCACACTAAGGTTATAAAAACTAATTTAATCAGGAACAGAAGTCTGGGATAGCCATCCCCCACTACACTAATTAACAGCCTAAAGGCTCTCCTCCTTGAAGGAGGAATAAGGACATCCTCAGCAAGGCTTAGTGTGCAACGTTTTGTTCACACATGAGCTCATTTCACAGCTTTCTCACACAGGTAAGCACAATTCATTCTGATAAATGTAACTAGACAGCCTTTACATAGCTTTGTCATAAAGGGGGGATTAAGAAAGCCTTTTTCTGCTGAAAATTCAAGTAGTTACACTTAACATAGGAGACTCTTGGTAAAGTGTTAGGTCAATCTGCACCCCAAGTACGCCGAAAGAGATGGTCACCAAACAGGGGCTGTTTGGATTTCTTCTTGTTTGCTGTGAGACCCTTCACTATGACTGCTACAGCTTTCCTAGGCTGATATACAGAGGAGTCCAGGCACGAACTGTAAGCCAGGGAGCATTTCTAGTTCAATCTGTTCTACAACTGCATGATCATATTTAACACTTAGCCAGCATTTAGTTCTACAAAATGACCTTGCTGCAGCAGTTTCAGAGGTGTTCAGACAACACTGGTGTTACAAAGTGAAATTATAATTCATGGAATACACTGGTAGCTTTTGAAAGCACTCATAAAAGCACTGAGACAATAGAGCAGCACCACAGAAAACAAACAAAACCCCCATTTAAGGCTGTTGAACTGTAGAGTTTTAAAACTGCTTTAAGTCCAGGATGATACTGAAACAACAGATGGTTTGACAAACATTTTCCAGAAGTGCAGTTATCTGACAAAGCACTATTCTCCCCCCTCCACAATGTTACTGTCTTATCAACATGAAAATGGCAGAGCTTACAGTGACACTTCCCAAGGAGAGGCCTAAACAATACACACGATTGTATCAAGGCCCTAAGAATCTGCCACAAGCCTCCCTTCTGCCACTGCAGTGGGGTCCACTGCCTGTCCTGCAGACCCCGTGCCATTAGGTCATCTCAAAGCATCCCAGTCTGTTCAGGGCCAACACTATAAAAGCTACCAGAATGTTCTGTGAGGCAGAATTTATGCCAAGCAGGGATCTCAATAGGAATTTTTGGGAATGCAGCAGCAGGGTGCAGAGCATTACTACTTTAGTCAGTAAGCAGATGGCAGCAATAGTTTGTCTCAGAAATATGTGACCAGAGCTGCTCGGTGCTGAGCCTCTTGCTGCATTATTCCACAAGGAGGAAAGCACCCTACTTTTTACACATTTGTTATCCTTATTTTTCAGAGAACAGCAAGAAGGTACGTGGGAGGGAAGAATACATTGTTGCTTAGCAATGAGATGCTCATAGCACGGTTGGTTTTTTTAAAGATTTTGCTAAATATACACATACAAAACTAAGATAAAACCACCCTGAGTACAATGGGGAAGTAAAATTACATTCCTAAGAATGAAATTACTGAGGCCAAAGATTTCATTTCTCTCTGTATCAGGTACCCAACCTTCTTAATACAGATACATTTAAAAGTACAACCATTCCTCAACAATTTATATTGAAGCACCAATGAAGTTTTTGTTCCAGTTTGTATTTCTTTTTGCAAAAGTTTTTTTGAATCTAAAGTCCATAGAATTTAAAAAACTCCAAGTTTATGACTTGTAATATGTTTCATAAGATTTTTTTCTGCTATTATTCACTAATATTCATGCTGATGAAAGAAAATCTTATCTTCTTTTTCTGCCTAATTAAAATGTGAAGAATGCACAAAAAAGTGAAGAAATAATCAAGCATATTTTTCTAGTTCTTTTTTGCTGGAATAACATTTTGAGAAGAGGTCCTTCTTGTTTTTATGCTATTAATAATCCTCCATTTGCAAAATCATCAATGTCTGCACAATTATAAAACTGTAATTTCAATTACTGGAGTATGAACAAGTGGGATGAAAGCATGAGTTATGAGGGAGAAACACTGCTTTTTCTTCAACATTTCACTATTAAATCAGGAAACTAACAATCTGTGAGTGGTAAATGGACTTATTTCTAAACAGAACATTGGGTAAAATTAGATTACACAGGCAAGTAATTTCTGAAGCTAAGCAGATTTGAAGTGCTATCAGCTGGGTGGACAAGTTGCACAGCTGGTGTTCTTGTGGGAGACTCTAAGCCCTGGCAAAGAAGAGATACTCAAGTGAATACACATCATTCCAAGTATTTTGGCTACTCCTGTGCTGTGATTTTCAGCAGCACCTTCTGGCCTCTCTGATGGGAAGATGGGGCAAACTTTCTCACCCAGGTTAGCAAAAGGCTTTGGTACAAGAGCTTTCCCTTGGACACTTCAACCTCTCTCCTGCAAACAACAATGAAGAGGTGAGACCATCTAAAACACAGTGGTACTCAAGCATTTGGGGCTGGCTTGCCATGGAATATGGGGGTTTTCTGAAAAAGTGACTGAAGTCTGTCTTTTGGGAGAAATCATAGAAAATCTCCAGAAATGGTTAAAACAAAACCACACCACTCAGATCCCCTTTGTTTTCTTCAGAGCTGTCTGTGGACTGAAAAGAGCAGAACTATAAGAAAATGCATTTAAATAATACTGAAGTGTTAACGGAAACAAGGATTTCACTGCATTTGGAAAGCCCAAACCATGGCATCTGTGAGACTCCTGTTGCACCTCTCTGCTGACAGAAAAAGTTTTGTCTAAGGTCTGTTAAGGAAGAGAATTACAAACCCCCAGAACTGTAGAAGCTCAGGATAAAATAAGAAGTGATAAAAACTTCAATTGTCTTATGTAACTGAATTTTATTTTGTGAATATACCGAATATATCCAAGCTCCTGCACACTGTTGCTGCAGCTTTTCTTGCATTTGTTGCAGCAACTGCTGAAAAAGAGAGGACAAATTTTGCTCTGGGGTTTGATGAGCTGTATACTCTCATAGCCAACCTCTCTTCAAGGCAAACCTTGGTTTGAAACTATGTATTGTCATTTATTCTTGGCATGGTTAAAAAATGCAGTTCTGAATAGCCCGAGTGATTTTTGTACCAAATTCTATTTCTAAAATATCAAGAACTTGATAAAGTTGTGAGAGGGAAACTACTGTGAATTTATTTTAAAAGGAAACATCACTATTTTTAATCCTTCATCCTAACCACAAAACTTTGCATCTTTGAAAATTAAAACTGCAGCTTTGCAAAACTGAGCTTACAACTTCCAGCCTTCTAAATTCTGCTGCTTCTCCTTGCAGCGTTAATAACCATGGAGAAGATAGATAATTAAACCATAGAAATCACTGCATTTCCACCTCCCATCCCTTCTTGGCTAAAAATGTAAGAAAAACATGGTAAATGAGATTTTGTCTCAAGTGTTTTTCCCCTGCTATTAAAGATGCTTCTCTGAAAGGAGCACTTGCTGTTTTTCTGCTATTAATAATCCTCGATTTGTGACATCAGCCCATCCTCACAGCAACACACTGTGTTCAGCTACTGCCTTAGATCCTCTGGCTGCTTCTAACCAGAGATGGACAAAAGTCATGGAAAGCTGGATGGCTTTTCTACGTAGGTTGGATATTTGGCTTGTGTTTTTTTTCCTCAGTAGGTCACTCTTTCATTAAGAAGGGGAATGTTCACCGATTTAATGCAGCAAATCTGCACCAAAGCTTGGTAATTTGGGCCCATTTGCCCTCAGATAAGTAGAGGTGAGTTGGACCATCCCTATAAGTAATTAGATAATACTACAAATAGTCTGATAATAGCAATGGAGGAGATTGATGCACCTAAGTGGAAATTTGGAGAGCTTCTCACTGCAAACCTACTGTGTTCTGCACAAAACAAAAAAGAAAGGAGGAATGAAAAACAACAACTCCCTATGTGATATTCAGACTATTTTAGTGCTGCCACTGTTTAAATCTCTGAAATACTGTGTTCAGGAGTTCTCATTAACATGGATTTTAATGGGAGATGTTTGTCTGAGCAGCTAAGTCGTTTATGCTTACATAAGGCTGCCATTTACAACTAGAAGTATAATAGCATCTTTGAGCTTTTTAATTAAAAATTAATTAGGAGATTTAAGAACAAACTCATTGGGGGTTACTGTACAATAACATGTTTACAAAATTAGGTCTGGGCTTTTTGTTTTTGTTAAGTGTTTCAATCAATTCTGTGTCTATTAAATATAATTACGTATGATGCTTCCTCAAAATTATAATGTAGCATTTAAAGAGCAGCTGGGAAAAGTCTGTAATTTTAACTTCAGAACTAGGGTAACCATTAAAATGCAAATAGGTGCAAACAGCAGTTTGTTGATGAAGAGACCCCTCAGCATAAACATTTTATCCATTAATCTTGAGATTACAAAGATTCCTTCTGTTTTATTACTACTTATTACTTTTGCCAGTCAGGTTTCCTAGAAGATGTTAGGTTCCCTCAAGAATAATTCACTGTTAGGAATAAAAGCCAGTTCTTACTGAGCAGGATAACACAGATATAAACATTCCCTTCTGTACATATACCTATGCTAAAAATATATTATGTGGAAATGTCTACAGTGAATTAAGAAAGAAAAAGAAAGAAGAAAAAGCTTTTGTTCCCTTTTCTAATAGAGTTATCAGTTTGAAACAGAAGCTGTGTTCCACTTCTACCCCAGCTTAAGGAAGTAGCTTAAATGGATCAGACTTCAATCTTCTCCTCTGATTTAGAAAGGCATTCAACCATTTGCTTAATTTTACTTTGAACAAGGGAAAGAAAGAATGAGCTCAGGTTTCAGAGATGTACTTCTGGCCTAGGTATTTATTTATGTTAAATTTATTTATTCCTAAGCTTTAAACGGAGTTATTCTAATTTGCTACTGCTTCTTTAAGAAGAAAATTTGATCCACTGTTCTTCAATGAAACTATACGGATGAGGAAGTAATTAATGTATATCTGATTGAAATAAATTATTTCACAAATTTAGGTAAATTCAGTTTAACAGCAGTTTATCCAACAGAACTTATTCAATGCAGAAATTTGAATAAGATTGCAGTTATGGATGTCATGCTGTGCTGGTAGAGAGGTGAAGTGTGCACAGGTAATCTCCAAACCTGGCCACATGACAGCTCTGTTGAACGTACAAGCAGAAAGTGCCACGTAACTCAAAGGTGCCGCTCCTGTGAATGACAGCAGCACGAGCACCAGTGGCTGGGACAGCAGAGCTTCACCCACACTGCAGCTTTACAGCTTCCCCTCCCAACAGGATCGGAGAACGTGTCACTGTGTGGTTCCAATCATTGGGATTCCTCTGCCAGACAGCTCCCCTGCCATGCACACAGCCCTTGTCATTCAGAGAGGATCACACACTTTGTGTTTGATTGTTTTCATGGCCAACATCATGGTCTCCTGCCCCCTTACACCCCTTTCTGGGCATTCTGTTAAAATCATAATAAAGGATTCTACCCCATTGTTACCAAAACCCCCAAACCTCTGCTCTTACAGGGGATTGAAGAAAGAGTCCTAAACACTTTCTATAAAGAGATGATGGTATTACTTTGTATTGCTGTAATCCATGCCACACAATGGCTTTCACACTGGAAAAGAACAGGTCACTCACTTCACCCTCACTGCCCCAAGCATTTACTGAGCAACAATTCCTCCAAACAGTCCTTTCCTGCTTTTATTGTATGGAAATGTTTTCTCCAAATACTTATTTTCTTTTTCTGTGAATAGTAGGTAGGGTTCAAGAAATAGTGCATCCCACTAACATCTAGGCTACCATTTTCAGAGAGGTCGTTTCTTCGCAGGAATTTCTTAGATTTCGGATGTGAAAAAAACTAAGTGAGGGGTGAGCAGTGAACAAAGGAATTAATTACTCAACTAACCACAATAGGTTGCACATCTTTGTGATTCAGCTAAACAATTCATTAACAGACAGATGCTTATGTTAGAGGCTTCTGGGGGATGATGAATCATTATAACACTTGCTGTTGGCTGAAGGCAACTGGCCTTAACATTTCCCCAGTTCTGCGTTCAGAACAACATCCCCCAAAAGGATGAGGAAAGAAAACAGATTTTATGTAGAAATCCAAATTTAGACTAAAACAAGACAAACTTGTTCAAGAAGATAATGAATTTTCCTGAAATGCAAACCCATGATTTCAAAGTGAAGATCAAGAGGCTGCCTGATTACAGGCAATGAGCACCCAGAGTGCCAGAGGGCTTTAATCAATCAGGAGAAATTATCTCAAACTGAATTTGGCTGCTGATACAAAGGAGAAGAGACATGGAACTCTGGAGATCAGGGGAGATTGCTGAGGATGGGAAGGAAGCAAGAAGTACAAGGAGAAGGATCAGAGGTACTACTGGCCAGTCACCCTCACCTCACCAAGGACAAGAGCACAACTGAAATGCAGGGAATTCCATTTAAACAAATCAAAACCCTTTTTTCCCTAGAGGAGTTGTGGAGTCTCCATCCTGGATTTTGAATCCCTGGATGGACACAGTCCTGAGTGACCTTAATTGACCCTGCTTTGAGCAGGATGGTTGCATGAGACACTTTCTAGAAAGAAATCAGATTTGTAATGTGACTTAAATTGTAGCTGTCTATTAGACTTTATTTATGAGCTCTTTACATACTTATAAAAACATTGCTTTTCCCTCTGACTTTAGTATGTAGACAGTTCCATATAATCAGCATTTTCACTACGGTAACTATTACTAAATGATATATCGTTGTCCCAGTATGAGCCTTCTGTCTGTCTTCAACTGAAAATCAAATTACTTCAACAGCTTTATTGAACTTTAAATGAAGCAGAAATGAAAGGACTATTTAAAAAAAACTAATCAGAAGAACATGAAGATAAATCTAATTTTTTAAAGTTTCTTTAATAATATTAAATTTTTCTATTTTTACCAATTTTGCTCTCTACACAGAAAAGACCTGTCAACATTTTCAGAATGTCTGTAAAGAAAAGAGATGGAAATCTGGTGTTGCCCACATGTGAAAATTATATTTTTTGTTCTAATTAACAGTAATTTTCATGTGGCTGTCAGCTTCTCACTACACTAACCTTTGAAATTAGAACTTGTGGTTGTGCCTTTAAAATAGCTGTAACACATTAGTGTGAAAGGTTTACAAAACCCTCATCAAGGTGCAGAACAGGGAAGGTGAGAAGAGTAGAGAGGAGACAGAGGTGAAGTGCAGGGCCTGTGCTATGTGAAGCAAGAATTTTTTTATTCACAGTTTAAGCAGGGGATGGAGCTTGTTGTTAAACATTCTGTTTTCAGAGCAATATTTTGAAATCAAGGCTGAGGGTACTGAGTGACTTTGCCATACAGTTAACTTAATTTGTCACACTTAAATAGCTACCATAATTAATAGTTTAACTATAATTTTTTTTAACCACGGAACAACAAGGAAAAAGCAAAGTTTAATAGTTTTGCTACCAAAAGGTACTGAGCCATACAACCTGTCACGGTAAGGTGGCCTTCTAGAACAAATCACTGCATGCGGAAAACTCTGCTGAGCTATCAGTACTTCATCCCCTTTGCCCACACATTTAATTCCCAAAACACCACTTCTATGTGTGCCATCGTTAAAAGTTTTAACGAATTTACAGATGTGTAAGTACCAAAAATGCATTTTACTCGAGCAATATTTGATGTACACTTCATTTCACACAGTTCTGCTATGCACAAAAATATCGTGAGCCTGATAAAGATAAGATTAAAGACTGCAGTTTATACAAGTCCATCAGAAACTGTCCAACAAAATTTGAAAACCCTAATGAGCAAGAAGATCTCAACCTACTTTCCAGCCATAACAGCAGGGCAGTTACCAAGCCATTCCACTCAAATGTGCTGCCCAGTCCTTTCGTCTGCCGCTCGACACCCACCTCCTGCTTCTCCCCCCATCGCTGCACTTGCAGACACGAGCTATTTCACATGCTGTGTGAACCTCTGCCTTCTGATACTGTGAAGCACCTGAATTAAAGGAAGCCCCTTCACTCACCTCCCTCCAGGTACCGACATTAATCCTTACTTTGGGAACAGGCAGATTTCAGACAGACCTACCTGGGGCTGGATGTTTCCACATTGCAGCGAACCCATGAAGGACAAAGCTGGTGACCCAAAGTTTGAAGCTCCTGCTTGTTGAGCTGGAAGGACTTGCTGTGTGGAGCTGGGGGGAATGATTGATGCTTCAGCTGTACTCAATTTCACAGCTCCTGCAGAGAAAACCAGTAAGGTTGAGAACCAGTTATAAAAATACGAGTTATGCAAAACCAGCTAATTACTTACTTTTGACCCATTGAGACTGTTATGAGTAAGTTCAAAGGACTGGAATATCTTGTAATAATGGTATTTTGCGGTATAAAACTTGCAACTGAAGACTATGAAAAAGTCACATTGAAAACCACTAGATTATTCAAAATTATAGAAAGTAACTATGAGGAAGAACCACACAAGTCAGAGAGATTACTTGTCTAGTAATACTTTGTTCCTGCAAGAAACAAATATTATGATATATCAGTGTTTCATCCATACTCTTAATATGTGCTCATATCCATTGTAAAGGAACAATTTCAACAAGATTTAACCTTGGAATTCACAATAAGATTCCACTTTCAGACCTGAGGCAGCCTAAGTGTCTGGAAGACTTAGCTTTAAGGAGCTGCCTGATTACTGATTTTTTTTTTTTTTTTTTGCTTCCCCTATAATACAGAAAAAGGATACATACAGCATTGAAATGCATAATTTATGGGAGCATATAAAAGGAACACATTTTCCTAGCAAGCCACTGAAATTTAATTTAGTGATGGAGGAGTAGGTCAAGGAATATTTTTAAAGCCATATTTCACTTTTTCAAGATTTTTACATCTGCTTCTTTCTGGAAGCAAACAGTGCAAAGCTGTGTTTTCACATCCTATATAGAGCTAGAGAAATTCACACAACTGTTTATGTTGTGACTGGGATAACTTTATGTGGTGAACTTATGGATGCAAAGTTTCCATGGTGTTCAGTGAGAAGTTATCTGGTAAGATATTTTCAGCGAGAAGCATTAGACTGATTGTATTATTCACCAGAACTTACAGACAACTTAAAGAGTCTGGCTGCACTTCCTTCTACCTTCCCACCAGGCAGCTGTAGACAGCAATAACATCTCATTCCTCTTACTTTTTAACTTATTTTTGTTTGGATTCATATATGTGAGATAAAAACACATGGAGTATGTAATCATTTATGAGTCTCATCAGGGCTTGCAATGAAGTCCGACAGAGAGCTGAAAATTGAAGCTTGATCTGAAACTCAGCCCTTGATTCTCTGTAGAAACACTTCTGAAAACCAAAACCACTGAAGACAAAAATAGGAGCTTCATTGAAGAGCTGTAAACACAGACAAAAGCTTTCAATGACTATTCAGAGATTCATTCCACAGTCAGTGCTCTGTGTGTGCAGAGCATTTACTCCAGAAATGGCTGTAAGAGTGCCAGGAGACGGGAGTGTTCAGGAAAATGTGAGTGCATTTGGAAGATTTTGATGTTTTGTTCCCAAGAGCATCATGTGAGCTGTGATGGTTTCCAAGTTCACCTGTTACAGTCTCTAAAAGTTTGCTACTTGATCCATTGCCTTTTCTTTGCCGAGAAATAACGTTAACAGGCAAATAATTGTATTTTCAGCATGCCAGAAGTGATGTGCTCTGCTGTCTGCTTTAGCAAGGTCAGATATTATATCAACAGAATCAAATTAAGACGTGATTTTGGAGTGGCTTAGACACCAAATCAAATTCTCTTAGATGAGTCTTGGATTTTTTAATAAACCTACCAAAATATGTTGAGGAATTAATGGAAGGAAATAATTCAGATGAAGAACAACTCTCATACTACTGAAGTTTGTAAGGGTTTTTAAAATTCCTTCCACCATTTTGAGCCCTACATATATTTCTTCCTATGATTCAGGCTGGAGAAGATCGTTCTCAGACTTCCTGCAAGCAATGCTCATGCCTTCAGAGAAGTCATCAAGAATTCAGATCTGCCATAACATTTTTGACAGGTGTTGATATTACTGCTCTTCTGGGCCGGAGATCTATGAAAATAGGGAACAGTTTTATGGCTTTCTGGTGCTTGATAGCTTTTATTAATTTCACATCACTTTCCTGCAAACACGTGGGCTGGTACAAATTAAAGCAGTCTCATAACGGCTGAAATGTGTGTGGTTGTAGGAAGCCACAGAAGGTCCAGAGGAGGGAGATGTTCCAACCAAGTGGCTCTTCCAGAAGATCTCCACTTGGGCTGGGCTTACACAGAGGACTAACAAAGGTACATCAGAGAATTCACAGAAGCATCTGCTGGTTTCTCTCTCATCACTATTGCCCCAGTAAGATCAATGAAGAGTGCAGGAGTTCCTCTTGGCACCTTTTCCCTCCAATTCCATTTCTGCTGATGGCCAGGACACTGAAATTTCCAGAGATGCTTCACTACCCCAAAGGACATCCTGGCTCAGCCTGCTCCAGTATCCCCTGGAAATCCCTCTGCCCATATCCTTGGCACAGCATGTTTTGAGAAGGGTTCACAAAATAAATAAGCCATTAAATGGTTCAGCCCTAGGACATCCTCCAGAACTTTCCAAGCAGCCATCAGGGCATTTTGTGCCAATCTGCCCTGTGGAGACATTTATAGAAGGCTTTTTTGCAGAGGACAATGTAACAGCTCCTTCAGGGAGCCAAAAATGAATAAGATTAGTCACAGCATAGAGCCTTAAGAGTATAAAAGCTGATATACATTAATACATTATGATGAATGACCACGGAGGAAAAGCAGAGAATATCTAAACATGTTTTGGTTTATGTTAGATTTTGGTAAATTAATTCTATAAGCATTAATAAAATCACTTATTAGTTTACAGTGGACTAAATTCTAGGGTTTGAGGGTTGTATTTTTTGTAGTTTTTTTGTTTGGTTGTTCTTTTTTTTTTTTTAATAAAATTTTAGAAAGCTATGATTTTGCTCATTTTTTACCCTGGATATCATCAGAGAATAATTAAGAAACCTGGGGGAAAAAGTAGCATTTATGTCAACCCCTGTTAGGCTGCTTTATTGTAAGTAATTACAATGAAAGTAAACAAAGAAAATAATAATTTGTTTGCCAAAAAAGCTTCTGGCAGTGGCCTACTTGAGAATTAAGAGATTAACTGTGAGTAAAAACGAAAAAAAGCTCTGTATGTTGGTCTAGTAATTTTCAGTTAGGGTTTTTATATGCCATTTGCAGAGGAAAAATGTTTACTTTAGCTCAAAACTCACTGTCACAGGGATGGAACTTTTTCTCAAGGAGATTTATGCATGAAATTCAAACATAGTTAAAAATTTGCTTTTGTGGTTTATGTAAGCCATGTGCAGAAACCTACATTTTCAGGTGTTAACTTATTCATAGGTATTTTTAGCTCTTCATTGGATGTAAGGGAACATTTTCAAAGATACAAGTGGGGTTTGTTTTAAAATCCACCCAAGAAGTATCACTGTGTACTTTTTTGGGGGTTGATGAAAAAGAGACATGCCAGCAGCTTTGTGTAAAAGCATTTTAGTTTGAAATATTGCACAGAATTTCCAAAAGCCAGGAAGATTTTGCTTCTTTATATGTGACAGAGAATCTACCCTTGAAGCTGCAACACAAGGGGAAAGGAAAAGCAACTTCCTACAGAGGAAATGAGATTAAAACCTTGCAAGATGCTACCCAAAAATGCCACAGACATAAGGCAGATAGCAAAGGTGAGGCATCTTCCCTTTCCTCTGCAGAACCATCCTGTAACAGTAAAATTCACATTTTTGACACTGATAGGTCCTGCACATATTGCTAAATATTTAAAGGAAGAAATGGAGAATCTCATCAGGCAGAGGGGTTTTCTTTTAGGATCTTCCTTTTCCAAGCCCAAGTGTGGAAAGAAGCTCTGTTCACAACAGCCTGCCAGTCAGAGAACCAACTTCCCTATGGCTGCTTCCCCTTTTTATTAGAGTGGAGAAAAAAGACAAGAAAATGGGACGTGAAGTAACTGCAAAACATTAACAGCCATTGTCCTTTCTCACGGGCGGGGAAAGCACACACAGCATTTCCAAGAGACTCTTGTAGGGTGTATTTTTGAAAAATAACAGCCAGAGACAGAGAATTCGTAACCTCCCTGCTGAGGCCACTGCTTATCTATTCTCACCACTGAAAAAGTTCTTCCTAATGCCTGTTCTGTGCTACAATTTCAGCCCATTATTTCTTGCCATTTCCAACATGCCTTTGGAAAACAATTTACTTATCTCCAGTTTGCATCATGTTAAGGTTAAAACTTTGCTTTCTAGACTAAACCTGTCAGTTTTTCCTGTGCACTTTTGGTTTTTCTTGCTCCTCTCTGGCCTGTCTACCTTTTGAAGTGCTGTGGCCAAGTTACACACATTACCTCAGGTGAGGCTTCATTAAAGTAAAAGCTGCTGAAGTGCTGTATCAATGTATGAAATCAGCTGGGCTTTCCATCAAGACACATATGGGAGCATACAAACATTTCATTTTCCTCTCTGTAGGCAGAGGCTTGAGGATGGAGCAGACAAGGGCAAAACCTGCGTTTTTCCACAGCAGAACAGGAGCTCTCTGCACCAGAAGCACAGAGTGGGCTGGAGCACTTTCTGTCTCTATGATTGCTGTTAAAAAAGCAACAAACCAGCAAAATGCAGCCTCCATAGCCACAAAGATCCTTCATTCACCTCCTGCTAAGGGTTTACCCGCAGCAACTTAGCGATTGGGAACAAGGACTACAGGTGACACAGTCTTCCTCTACACAAAAATTAGTTCATACTAAAAGGAAGCATTTATTTGGGACAAAGTCACGTGGATTAGGTACCAGTTTAGCCACTCTGCTGTACAGAAACAGAAAAGCAAACAATGCCCCATTATTTTACTCTCGGTAATAAAAGGTCAGCTAGCCTTTACTTTTCCTATAGCTACAATTAAGTTGGTAACAGGCAGGGTGAAAGATGTCTATCCCTCTATTGCTACAAATTAAACAAAAATCACTTACAGAAAATTGTGAATAGAGCCCTGGAGAGCCAAGGAGCAGCTTAGCACATTTCAGAAAGTAATTTTCTGCAAGAATATTGCATGGGATAATAAAACTGCAGATAAGAACCTCATTTTAGTGCATATCTTTTGCCTCCGCCGTGTTGTTACCTCAGGATTATGGTAGTGTTTTGGGAAGATAGGAGACAAAAAAGAAACCCCAAAGAAGATATGTGTCGTCATTACTCAGCCATTGTGATGAGAGGTGACATAAAAATGCCTCTCCTCAATGAATGAGATACCCGGTGGAACCCTTGTGCCAGGTGTTGTCAGGTTCAGTTACCCAGAGGCTCCAGCTGGGAAAACTAAACTACTTTGGCATGAGCCCCCACCCAGTGAACCTGAGAGAACTAAATTAACTCCCCCAGGTACCCTTGGCAAGGAATAGTTCTGAAAGCTCCAGCTTTACAGATTTAAAACAAATCATGCTGTATTGAGAACAAATGAAATTTCGCACAACCTACAGATAAAAATTAGCAAATTCCCCTAGGGATAGCCAGCATTCCTTTGAGGATCCTGCCAGCAATTTTAACCCCCACCCTTCTCACACACTGGAGTGGACAATGAAGTGATATTTGTAATGCCAGTCCTTCCAGAACTGCTGGGTTACCTGCACTGCTGGAAGTCTGTGGTGCCTGGGTAGGGCCAGTGCTCCTTTGGGGCTGGAGCAGCTCTGTAAGTGTGGCCTGCCATGAGAGGAGGCAGCTTTGACCTCCTCCTGCCCCAGCTGGGGAGGGCTGTGCTTGATTCACTCGTGTTGAGGCTCACAGCAAAGCTTCCACTGTGTCAGGCGTTCCACATTCATAATCTCTCCACTCAAGAGGCTCCAAGATCAAGGTACGCACATGAGGACAGTCAGACCAGGAGTGGGAGAGGAGATACAATGCCTGTCTCAAAACCACAGTACAGAAAAGGGGTAAGGAAGAGCAGTTTCCCCTGTTCTTTCTCCACCTGGCCTCCGTTTTTTGCTGCAGCTGCTCTACCATGAACAATGTGGGCGATGCACATCCAGCCTGAGCCTAAGCTGGGCTGGAACTCTCTTTGCTCTACCTCATCCTTCCAACTTCTCTTTCCATCTCAATGAATTAATGCAGCCCGTTCCCAGGACAGGACTGGCAAATAAATCCTTTGAACACAGAGATTGCTGACAATCTCAGGCCAATATTATTTTAACCTTTTTACTGTGCATTTCCATAATGACACTGGGCAAATTGGCAGCAGCAAAGCAGCAGAACACTTCTCCCCTGAAAAGCTGACAGGAATTTATCTCACAAAACCCACTACCTTTCTTCCTGGTGGCTTGAGTCTTGGTTCAGTTGTTACAGTTAGTAAACTATTTAAGCTGTAGTGAAATACAGGGTGTAGATAAAGAATATGTGTCCAAAACAATACAGAGAAAAGGGACTGTTTGCTTTCTCCTGCCCAGAGTGCCCCAGCAGTAAAAAGTTTTCTTATTTTCTTTCTTTTTGGCTCTCTCACTGGCGTGTGTAAAGTTCCTACATGGAGGGGCAGGAGAGCTGTGCTGTGCCAAATAATATTTAGGAGGTGAAGAGGGGTAAGAAAACGTATCCTGGACAAGAATTCAGAATTTCATTTTAGGCACTGAAAAAAATTCACATTCAATGAGCAGCAAAATTCTGTAATGAACAAAGGGTTATATTACAGACATAAGAATACTTTTCAGAAAGAGCCTGAAGATAATATCCCATACATTAGTAGACTTCTGCTGTAATTTTTGTTAAATTAAATACATGCTGGATTCAACTGACTTGATCTCCTGTTGGCTTTGAGAGCTGCTTCACTGATAAGAAAACAGTGACTTTTTGCATGTCTTCTGTCTTTTATCATGGGAGTAACTTATTATGGCAGGTTAGATTGTAACACACCTATTGTGTGATTCTGTGCAACAGATTGCAGCTTAATAAGCTAAGTCAGGAAATTCAAGATATACGTAAGGTCTTTTGTGATTTGGCAATATCTTGTCTGTCAAGCTGCTGGATATCTGAGCTGAAATAGAAATGACAGGGAAAAGAGGAGGGTGGGACAAAACTATGGGTTCCATAATGCTGATTTAGTAAATATCAACCTGCAGATTGCTCAGGCAAAGGCAGTGGGAGTGCAGGTTAAGTCTGCCAAAGCACAGAAGAAAACCTGTGCTGCTCCTGTTGCTGTCAGGAGCTGACAGACAGCATCAGGGGCTGTGTCTGGAATCAAGGTACAGACACACAGCGAACAGAAAGAAAGTGGGACCTGACCTGCTCTTTCCTCCCCTTTTCTCCCACCCTAGTGATGTATCCCATTCCCTCGCACACACTGAATGCTGCTCCTCGCAAAACAGGAGTATAAGGGATGGGATGTTCACGTGTGTCCACGCAGCAGGAGGCTCACAGCCTGCCCAGGTGGAGCAGAAGACTTCCCAGAATGGGTGTTTTGTTCTGTGACAGAGATGGAGCTTCTGAGGAAACTAAAACCCCGTAGTCTGCTCCTGCCTGAGACACGGCGAGCTCTTCTAACAACCCAGCAGTGGGCAGATCTATCAGCCCAGCTATTTAATATCATTTATGGCTCTGAAGTAGAACAGTAATAGAATGTGCCAGCCTTAGCAGGAGAAATGTCTGAACACTGACATTCCCTCTCACCTGCTTCATCTGCAGGCCCTGTCCCTGCTGCCAGCCGCCTGTGTGGAGGGGAGCTGGCAGTGGTACCTGAGGGTACCTTTGGGTCAGCATCCTCCTAAAGAATAGGTCTGCCTCATTTTTATCACCTGGCTCAGGACAGAAGAGATACAAGGAAGGAATGTGGCAAATAAACTGACATCAGGAGGACTACAAAAAACCCCCTTAAACTATGCTATAACCTGCTGAGAAGGAAAATATTGGTTATATATTAGAAGGTTTTCAGTGGCTTGTGACTGGGTGCATGCAGCTTGTTGACATAGCAGATTTCTGTAGTCAAAGCTGTGAATGACGCTCCTGCTTTCCCAACACAGTCCTGGAAACTGGGACTAATAGGCTTAATGCAAATGAGACTTGGATGATCATGTTCCTGCAGGAATCTATTATGGGAGGACAGATTGCTGAAGAAGTGTCTTAAAACTGATCCAGTGAAGATCTATAGAATACCTATTTAAAGAAGGCTGCACCATTAGCACAGAGAGAAATCTTACATGAAAAATGTGTTTGCAGTTACTAAACAAACTTTAAAAATTAATTCTCAACGAAGTGGTATCAAGAAACCAACACTACAGGACCTTCTAAGAAGAGCAAATTTGCATTTTGTTCTCCGGTGGACTTTTAAAAACAGACCCAAGAGCTCCTGATTAACTGAATTAATAGTACACACCTATTCTGCCTATTAAATCCTCATCACTGTGTGTCAATTGATAAATAGCAAAAGAAGAGCGTATACGCTGAGCATCTTTCTGATACTGTGAGAGCTTGATTCCGCAGGTTTCTGAAAATTCCTTATTCTATATTGGTCTCACACCATTTTAAAATATAACAAGATGCCTCTGTTTGGCACAGTTTAGGAATACTTTTCCTACCATGGGCTAATTCTTTGTTTATATTTATAAAAAGGATGTATTCTTTGTGTGACACATTCCCATAACTAAATAAATAAGTCAACTCTAGCACATATAACTGTCTTAATGGAATTGTTTACTACACATGAGAAAACACTTCCAGAATATGCCCTAATGATACCCTAAATAGCATTTTACTTTCAATCTGAGAAACGCAGTTGTTCCTGGTATAAATTCAAATTAAGATTAGTGACCAGAATGCCAACAAAATAAATGAATAGTTGGGGAATATTTAGATCTATCAGTGGAATGCCTGCTGTACTGGAACAGCATTATGTCCTCGCAGGTATAGAATTTTAAATCAAAGTAACATTATTATCAGTGTCTGGCTTCATGCACTTTGCTTCACAGACACTATTATGCATTGAGCAGCAATTAGTGAGTCACCAGGGATACTTTCCTAGACTCTTCAGGTCAGAAAAGCTAATTAACCTTCCTCCTATATTCTGAACAGACTTAAAATAATCAGTGCAAAATCTTATCCTTCTTTTTACTGTTTTTCTTTTTTTAAACAACTTTTAAAATATTGGTGGCAAATTAGGAAAAATGTAAAGAAGCTCTCCTGATAAAACCAGAAAATCCACTGAAGAGGTCAAAGAGCTGAAGTTGTGATCCAGGTTTGTTTGTTTATAGCAGCAGTTCTTTGTTTAATAGATTTCTTACAAAGCTCTGTGAGGGCAATTTAATTAACTGCCCATTTGCACTCCAGGTAACTGCAGACGCACAGTGGCGAGTGGTGCCTGAAAACAACTGGGTTTGCTCCGGTCTGGGTGCAAATGCAGCGACATTTGCAATTGCTGCCCTTGGACTGGGGTAGCTGGTGACCACCAGTGCCAAGGGCACTGCAGGATGTCAACGTGCACAAAGTCGTGGAGGGCAGTGGGATGACACCTCTGGAGGGGATCTGACCCCAGGCAGGGCTGCCATGCTGGACCTGCTGGTTTACAGGTGACTTTTGGGATGGATTTATCAAGAGGTCGACTGTAGTGCCAGTACCACCAAAAGGTGGCCAGAAGGTCACTTCAAAGCCATGGAAATACTGGGTTTGTGTATTGGAGTCGAGTGGGACATACACAATTTTTAATGAGTTTGGTTCTAGGTTTGGTACCTCATGAGAGGAAAGAATGCACTCTCTCATGAGTGCTCCAGAGAAGCAAACTGACTGCCTAAGCTTTCCCCACGTAATACCTGTCTGATTCCTCATGGCCTCTTCCCTTGCAGTTTGTTCTGAAAATAATGACACATTTATTTCCTCTACACCTGCTGTTCTGGCCTCCCTGCAGATCATTCAGTTAACCCACAACCATGATTCAATGATTTTCCTGATGTGAAAAAGGGAAAACCTCATGAATTTCAAAAGCAATGCTGTGGCCTCGTAAAAACAGACCAGCAAATGGATCTCATTCTGACCATAATTCCAGCACCTCTTGCACAAACTGCTCCTCACATTTTATTTATCTTTAAAAAACAGCAGAGGGAAAAGTAAAAGCAAATCTGGCAACCATTGCCATCTTGGCAAGGCACCTTTGTGACAATGGCCTACATCCAGCTGAGTCCATGAATGAAGGGAAGGAGCTGCAGTTCTCCCTTGTTTCCCAGGATGTGAGAGGCCCATGCAGGACTCTTCTACACTTCGCTGCAATTGCAGTAATCAAACCTCAGCCACAGGGTGCATTGAGAAGGGTGAGGTACTTTGCACATCCCTTGAGCAGGTCAGAGGATGTTGTCATGAATTTGACCAAAAAAAGAAGGAAGAAGTAATGTGCACAAAGGGAACAGGTTAGAACACTTTTTCTGCAGCATTTAAATATAGGAAAAAATCTTCAGATCCTGGTGTCAGGTGTACTTAGGGAAAAAATTCAATTTAATGTTTCCAGTGTTTTGCCATGCATTGAGTAGTGTCTCAGGACTCTTAACTGTACTAGAGCAGCGTGGCATATCTGTAAAACTAATGTTTCAAACTGCTGTGTGATAAATTAAAATAATTCCACTCATCATACTGCAAAAAACTAGCTGCTCAGAAGCCTTTGAAAAAGTACTTTCAAGATAAAATATGTACTTGTTGTTTCTGTGTCTTTTAAAAAAGATGTTGTATCTTCTTCACAGCTTCAGTGGTGAAAAACATTTCATGTAAAATGTGTTTTTCTCTGACATTTAGATGTCTTGCAAAGTGGTTTATTATAGATCTTCTGGACATTTGGATATTTAATTAAATGTCAGAAACATATTCTCTGTCCTCACGTGAATGAATATCAGGAGTTTATTTATTCATAGTCTATTTGTTATTCTTTTTCTGTTTCTCACAAAATTATCAGTTGGAAAGTCAGTCATCAGGAGCACTTAAAATTTTTAAGGGTCATAAATCTAATTAACCTCAGCAACTGTGCTTAAAATGGTGAATAATCTTAGACAAGTTCTTACAGGAATCTACAGAACCACTCAGACTTGAAGATGTGTTTGCACCTGTTTTTTCAAGTGACCTTTAATGTAATTCTCAAAACATCCACGGAAGGCATGATGTGAGAAGCTGGGAAACAGAAACTGGGCTTGTATGAATTTCACTGCTTATCAAATCCAGGAGTTCACAGTGCAGGCCCTGGACTGAACTGGGTTCATTTCCAGGAATAATCCTATTAAAGGTGTGGACCAACACTGTGAGCCCTGCTAAGGGGAAGGAGTGGAATACACCAGAGAGCTGTCAGAGAGCTGTAGTGAAGTGAGATCTTCGGGTTGGCATTTTTTTATTTAATGAATGAGTGGAGAAGAAGCAATATGCTGTACAAGATTGGAAATTAATAACCTGAAGAGAATTCATTTTATTTAGGCTAGGTAGATATGAAGCAAATTTTCTGACTGTCTTTAACTTGGATAAATCCTAAATTCTCCTGCTTTGCAGGGTGTAGAGTGGGAAAGCATTCCTTTTATATTCTGTTTTCATCAGAATTGATCACTCTATAAGGATGGCAGGGGAGAACATCTATATTTTTTGCCTACCAGAATCAAGAGTGGCCTCTGGTTATTGTTGCCTGGTACCATGCTGTGGGGAAGAACACCTATCTCAGACCTGTGAGGCTGAAAAACATGAAATATTGAACAAAGTGAACTGTAAGAGACCGTGTGATTGTAAACTTCCCAATAGAACAGTGAAAGAGCGTTTCTTATAATTTAAGGGGAAAAAGTGCAGGTGGAAAATTGAGCAAAGTAGATATGTGGTTTTGATTCAGGAGAAAGGGGTAGAACCATTGATGAGCTCTTGGTTTTGTTTCTAAATATCTGACATTAGATCCAGATAACACATTCTCATGCATTAAAATGAATAACGTTGTATGGGAGTGTTTCAGCTCGGGCCCTGACGGGTGTTTGTTCCCTGTTCACTCAGGGAAAATGCTCAGGGATTTGTTATTTGAGAACTCCTGGTCTGACCATGGTCCTGTAGGAACGAGTCCCCTCAGACACAACCTGAACTTCAAAGCCATCAGTTCTGTATCTTATGTAAGGGAGCTTTTCTGGTTACAGAACTCTTGCCTCACGATATGCTGGGAAATGGGATTAATCCTAAGGAGAGAAACACATCAATTTCCAGGCCAAAAAGCTATTCTGATGAAACCATCCACGAGCAGAGATTTACACAATTTACATCAAAAAGGATAAAAATATCAGCTGGTGTCTCTGCATTGATTGCTCTGGATCAAGCAGAAGGATGGTTAAAAAATACTGTCAATAATACAAAACTTCTGTCAGAGGTCCTGAAAAGAAAACCCAGAGTGTTTCCAAAAATGTGAAAAATCCAAGAGTTTTCTGTAGATTATCTGCTCAACATTGCACTGTGTTTGCTATATTCTTGATAGAAATTTTCACCAAAAAAGATTTCCATTTTAATCCTCCTTTTTACTGTCTATAATGAAACAAAATTCATTCTAATTTATGCAGCTACACACACACAAAAAAGCATCCAAAGTCTGCCCAGAATAGTTGACTTACTTTTGCATTATTTTGCCACAGAATATTCAGTGAGCACAGCAGAATACTTAATTGTATTGAAGGTTAAAATCTTGTATATTTTACACTATAATCTGCATTGTATTTTAAGTGAAGATAATCCTTCACTATTTGTTTATGTGTGAGGGTTTTCTTTGTTCTCTGTGGTGCAGCAATAGTTTAAGACTGACAATTTTTAGAACTTCTTATTGTTATTGTAAAAGTACTGAGCAAAACCCAACAGAGCTAGATATTGTTGGGTATAATTTTATTAATTCTTTTTTCTTTTTTTTTTTCCACAGCAGTAGAAGAAACTATGAAAAGGAAAATTCTAACCAAGCATCTACTGAGGCACTGAAGTGTGTATTTTTGAGGATATTCAGCTGCAGAAGATAGAAATGTAGTGCCTGAATTCTGTTCAGATGAGCATTATCTATTTTGGGTGCTTTGAGTTTCCTTTATCTTTCCAGAAGTAGTTAAACCTTGGAAGTTTTAGGCACGTAGGACCTGTGATCTGAGTAGAGCTGAGGATCAAAGGCTGAATCAAAAAAGCTTTCTGCAAAATTTCCTTCAAGTCTTCTTGAAGCTGGATCTGTTACAGCTTTGCATGTGGGCATCAGATTGATGCCATTGCACTCCCTTTCACTGCGTATTTCAGATAAAAATGTTCATTATTAAACAATTAGCAGAAGCTGTACTATTGGATGTTACTGAGGAATTCTGTTCACTTTTCCCAACTGATTTCTGATGTGGGGAAAACAAAAAATCCATATTTTTATGAAATAAGGAAAATAGAATTAGATAAATTTGGTCTGAGTGCCTAAAAATCAGAACTAATGCACATATTTCTGTCATTTCTGAAAGCAACAGCTGATCTTTGCCACTGCACCAGTGCTGGTACAGGTTGCTCTGGCAACAGGATGCACACTCAAGACTCCACTCAAGGCAAAAAGTTTAAGAGGGAAATTTTCCCTCTGATATTTATAGCTGTAAAGTTGAGCACATACTTAACTTTAGGCATCTCAGTAGTCACCATTGATTTTAGCTCTCCCTTCTCACAAGCCTGGTCATTTACTTTGACTACAACAGAATAAAAATTACCAGGAAAAAAAATTTATTCCTCTGACTCCAAAGAGTCCATCTGCTCAGGTTAAATGTCTAGTTAGGGAGGAAAACTGCTGGTGGAATTTTTTATGGATTAGTACTAGGGCCCATTTTATTTAACATTTTAATTACTAAGCTGACACAAAAGTTTGGGACAATGCTTGTGTCATTTGGTTCTGAAACGTAGTTGGGAGACATCATCAATGTAAAGGAAGAGTGGGATACCCTGCAGGACAATTTGGATGACATTTAGAACTGGAGTAATGGAAACAGGATGAAATGTAAGAGCACAAAATGCACAACCATTTACTCAGGAATGAGTAACAAGAATTTCTGGTACAACCAGGGAGCTCATTAGCTTGAAAATGACAGAGGGTGAGAAGGAGCTGGCTCTATTACCTGATCACAGAACGACTGTGAACCACCAGTGTGACTGAGACTATGAAATGGCAAAGGTTATGTCAAGACATAGCAGGAAAAAATCCCTGCTGGAGTTTGAAAATGGAACTTTTTATAAATAAAATATTAACCATAGTGAGGAAATCTAGCAGAACCTGCTCTTCTGTCCACACTTTTTTGTTATTTTTCATCATTTAAAGTTACTTTTCAATTTCACAGGCACAGATATTTATAAAGGCATTAGACTAGAGTAAAGCTACAAAAAAGTTAACAAAGAAGTTTTACACATGGATCTCAGAGTAATGGAAAAACTGAAATAAATCCTGGTTGCCTTTGACCCTGGCAGCCCATTCTCAGGAACATCAAGTCAGTCCTTCCTTAAATCACAGCTGGCTGCTCGAAAGTAAGATGAGGAGTACAGGGCAAGGCATGGCAAGTTAGACATTCCAATACCTTCCCTGCCTTCCAGAAGGAGCAAAGGTGATACTAATGCATGGCTGGGCCTTGAGTTCCTTGGTTAAATCTCTGTATCAGAGCCCTCCTGCACCCTCTGCATGCACATCATTCCACTTGCATTTTGAGGACAGAATTTTCAAAGCAGATTTCACCACTGCAGGAAAAGTGATACTGGAGTTGGTCCAACCTTGCCAAAAAAAGCTGTATACCCACATGTTTCCCAGAGACATACTGAGCATAAATATGAAGTGCTGAGTACATGAGCCAAGCAAATTGTTACACCTCTGCAAATGAAAATTGTCTCTGAGAACTGCTTTTTCCAGCCATGGGCTTTCAATTCTTGACTGTTTCAGGTTTTTATTGACACACAACAGTGATGAACTAGAGGTCAGCTTAGAAGTTTGTTCTGTGCAATGTTCATGCACTTTTAAACACTGCAAGGTAATGACACAGCCCTGATGATTATTCATTCTATGTTTTCAGTCACAGTATTAATTTCTTTGACCCCTATTGTCTGTTTGGCGAGCTAAATAAAAAGCAGCCATAATAGCTAGAAACTGACTACTTTAGGACATATCCTGGGAAAATAAGGCCACAATAAAAATGATGATGGGAGGGCTAGAAGATTTAATGATACAGATTATGGTTTAGACTTCTGGAACATTAGAAGATTTCCATACATACGAATGCAGGTAGCACTCAATGAAAGAAATGTAGATGGCACTCAGAAGTGTGTTGCATGCTTCAATTTTGTCACATCAATAAAACCTGCTGCTGCTGTTCATGGCCAATCTCTTCTTTATGCATTTCTTAGCATCAGTGTTAGTAAAGGATTTGCTATTTAGGTTCATTACATATAGCTAGAGAGCAATCAGGCATTCAGAGTGTGCTACTCTATAATGGCATTACACTTCATACTAGAAACGTTTAGGGCTACATATACAAACAAATTATCTATATTCTCTCCACTCTGTTCCCTCAGTTCTGACCTAGTGGCCTAACGAGTTAATGTGATTTTCCATTTCAGTAGGCTTAGTTAATCTTAGTGGATGTGTTATGGTTATACCAAGTATAACATAAACCAAATTACCAAAATCTTCAGATCTCCTTCAGTGACTCAGTTTTCTGCAAGAAGGCATTTTTATCCCCTTTGTGCGTGCCATTTTTCTCAATCTCTGCCCTTTCTTTTTAAATAAATAACATTGGCAATACAGCAAATGTTGGCTTTGATCACTAAATTGCATTACATGTTCATTCCCATGTATTAAGTAGCAAGATTCAAGATTGGAAGCTACTTAAAATAATGCAGAGTCACATCTAGGGGTGGATAATCCCATTGTTTCTAACCAAGATTAGGGTTACAAAAGGAGATCCAGTTGCCAGGTAACTCAAGCCATGGAAATCTTTACAGGGCACTGCAGTAACTTTGCTACTGGATTCAGAGAAGAGACACTGCCAAAAGTGCAGCCTCCCTTCATGGCTACTGCTGCAATGGAAGAGGAGTAAGGGATGAAATCCTCCTTCAGAAAAATAAACCATGTAGAAAACCAAATTAAATAAAGTCTTTTTGGGACGTCACCACCACCATGACCCCCAACACAAAAATCCTCTGCAGGATTAAAAGGTAAATGCTGAAGAAAAATAAAAATAATGCAGTAATAGATATTAACAGATGAGAATGCTTACATGCTAAACTGAAGAAGGATTTAAAGCTTACATATTGTTCTCCTAAAAGCTGCTTGGAATGCTAACTAAATACTTTATCACGACGACACCTATAAAAATGTTTTACCCTTTAAAAGATGCAGCATGAAAATAATTTTGCTTCCTTTTCACACACGGGGGTGTAATACAATAGGCAAAGGAAAGGCACAATATGTTCTGAATTTTGTTGAAGAGGATCTGGGTTTTCAAAAGCTGGATTCAACGTTCTGTACGTAATGGGATCCTGTGTTTCCTGGGGCTTCACCTTGTCCCAGAATTGCAAAGGTTAGAGCTACACCCATATCGTTGTGTAGATTGCTGACAAAATACATCAGATCCAGCTTTAATCGAGGATAGCCAGAGCAGAGCAGTTCAAATGCTTGGGAAGTAAATAAATAAATAGCCAGGGTGTTCTGTGCTGAAGCCCACATCTCCCTCAGCAGTGAATAAGGACAAGGATGGACCTTTCTTATATTTGCTACACACAAAACCCATACCCCCAACACTCAGAGATAAGGAGGAAAAAGCCATTCTTAGGGTATCTGGTGATCCTCATCAAATGCAGTCTTATAAACCACGTAGAACTCAGCTGCAACAGAGGTTTAAAAATTGTGTTAAACAGGTATTTGAATTATGAGGTCTCAGTAATGGCTTTCACCATTACATTAATGTAATTATAAGATATCTTTATCGATTTAGATGATGAGTCCACAAACTGCCTTGTCCTGCCCTCCCAGAAAGGAATCTAAAGGATGGGTGGGTGCGTTACAAGAGCTTTGTGCCTGTGCTGCTGCCCTGCTGAAGCATCATGTTGTCCTTGCCTTGGAGAACAGAGGAATGGGAATTACAGCACCAGTGCCATGGTACTGAGGGAACATCTCCATGCCGCCTAACCCTATTTTCCCTGACTGCTTCCAAGAGAGCTCTTTTCTGCACAGGACTGTGTGCTCTGATTCCATTTGTCCTTAAATAGGTGAGCCCCCAGAGGCTGTAGGACCACGCAGTCAGATGGATGGTATTTGAAAATATTGGTCAATTGCTCTTCTTTTAGCCTAATTCTTGCGTAAATATTAAAGCAATGTTGCATAATTGTTTTCAGCCACAGTTTGATTTCTTCAGGTTTCAGTCAAGGAAAATATGTAGCTTCTCCTCCCTCAGTTAGCACAGGAGTAAAGACAAAATAACTTCTATTCCACAACTGAATGAACCCATCAGCTGTTCTCAGTTCAGCTCTTAATGTGACTTTGAGGATCATTTGTATTATGCTGTGGAAGGATGCTGTTTCCTGATCTTGAATTGGGACCTGCCTTTGCTCCTAGTGTGCAGACACTGCAAAAAAGACTTTGTCTTTACCCTAGATGATGCCAGCATAAATTAACATTCCATAAAAGCCCTTTTCCTGTAATTTTATGAGCTTCGGCTCTACTTGCTCTCTTCATCATGATCACCTCAGGGTATCTAGAATGGAGAAATGACATCAATATATCAGATTATATTTTGGAAGAATCCATCGAGAAGTTGTACTGGGATCGAGGATACAAAAGAATGAGCGTGAGAGATATCTTTAAATTTTAGAGACAAGAACTGGTTGTATTTGTACACAAATATTGGAACAAATGTGAGTTAATATCTCAAGTATTCCATCCTAGTCATTTTAACTCAGAGAAATTGACTGGAAAATCAGCTCGTGTACTAAATTGGGTTAGCAGATAATAACAATGCAGATTTTAAATGTGTTTCATCATTCTGAACATGTCTAGATTACAGAAATTCTGGTTTCACTGTAATTATAAATCTGCATTTTACGGTTTTGCATTTTGTATTCTGGATTCTGCACAAATAATTCAATTGTCCTGGGAACTCTGTCCATGGAAGTTAGTGTGCAAATCTCTTTTCCCTCTTCCTGATTACTGCTGATAGTGCTAAAGTTGGGGGTTCAAGCTCTGCCTTCCCCACAGCCTATGAGGTAGTGGTGTGAATAATCAGACACCATCAGATCTGGCAAGACAAAATTTAATCCCAAATCCAAAATTTAGATCAAATCATGGACTTAGTTTTACCAGATGAGATTTAAGCTGTGACAGAAATGCACACAAATGAATAGAACCATATAAAAGAGCGATTAGTGAATGAAACATATATTTTATGACTAGCTCCTTATTTCAGCAACTTTTTCTCTCAAGTATCTGTTCTATAGTGGAATAATTTTGCATTCAGCAGTAATCTTCATGAATTCACTTGGTATTCATGTAGATGTCACATGTATTTGCACTGATTTTCCACTACTGTTTAGGATTAGTTAATGGGCACTTAAAATAGAGTGTTATCCCTATGGGAATAAAATAATTTCAGTCTTGGTGCACACATTTCCAAGTCAAAATATAAATGATGAAATTATATTGAGAACAGCAGAGGCACTTGTTGGCTTTTCAAATAACCTACCAACAGCCTGTTTAAAAAAATTTGGGGAGGGCAAGTGGAAAGAAACCCTTTTGTCTCTGAGAAAAAAGTACTTAGGAATAAAATAATTGCTCAGTCTCTAAGTACAGGGAGACAGATGCTGCTGTAAATCCGGCTGGCTGCACTGTGGTCAATGAGGCTCTGTTAATTTACAGCTATTTGTGAGGAGATGTTTGCTCAGTCACTTTCTGATGGTGATGGCTGGTCTACAAGCAATTCTATTTTATAGAGGGTTCAGCCATTTCCCTTGTTTTCTACCTTTCTGATTGGTGTGCATTACAGCAGTAGCAAATACATTTTACAGCCAAGGAAAATGCTCTCTCTTGTGATTCACTGATTACTTCCTATAATCTGAATTCAAGTGTGACGAAGAATTCTTTTCAGGCAATGCAAAATAACCAAGGAACACAAATTTGTCTCACACACTCTTAATCAATAGTGTACATGACTAATAACTACCTCAAGATTTTTGCTCTTCTATTGAATGGTACAGCAGAAAATTGGTACAAGAAGTGAAACAATTCTAATGTTCTTTTGTAAAAGATTTTAAAGCTAGTTACTTTAAGCATTGCAGATGCAGTCTTTAAATGGGTTGTCATTAGATTTGTGACGTAACATTTGAGACATCAATAGGAATTCTGAAATAATCTTTTAAATTGACAGATCGAATTCCCTGGTGAGTAGTCCAGTACTCATCATATTCAGGCTTAACGACGGAAGATGGTGTAGCCACAGCCATCCTGGGCACTGAGACCTGCCTGAAGGTGCTTCCATGTGTTGCTGTGGGCTCAAGAAAGGTGGGTGTCTTGCCAAGCTCAGAGAATGCTCCAGAAAAAGGGATCAGCTTCAACTCAATTCCTATTCCCAGCACAGGGAAAGAAATAATGCCATTATTAAACTCCACAAGTTGCCCATGGCACAACAAGGCATCCCCAGAACTCTGCTGCACCCTGGCTATTCCCTGAGTACCCTCCTGTTAACCACATTCTGGGTTTAGTTTCCACATCAGGAGTCACTGCTGACGTGAATAAGGACAGGGGGATTATAAGCATTTATTAATGCTTTGTGCTGAATTTCAAACGATCCCAAGGAATCTGGCTGCTAGTTGCCCATTAAAATTAATGGGAATTGGCATCCAGCATGTCCCTGTGGTTTTGATATCTCAGCTGTAACATTCTGTTTGTTTGTTGGTTTTTTGAAGTGTGCAGACCCTGAGCTGCAGACACTGCTGAGATCTGACACTGTTTTCACTGAGACACAGGAACTGTTTCTGTATTTGCACTGATCTTTTCTTTATTATCACCCTGCACAACTTGGGTCAATTCTACCACAAGAGTTCATTTCAGATGACAGATCTTTTAAGCTGACTCTGTTTTCTTTCTCTTAATAGAGCAGCCTGGGGATGTCATTGTCCCAGTGTTTTGTTACTCAGGTTCTGTGTCATCACTTTAAACATTTGATAGATGAAGCTATGGAGAATTGAAATATTATTTATATTCACACCCCTGAGAGTTACAAACTGTAAATTGAGACAGGAAAGCTCTCCCAAGAGGCAAAATCACTTCTTTTTACTGCTGATTATAAAGAAGATTGGCCGGCAGATGTTAATATTGGCAGTTACTCTCTGACAAATTTTCTCTAGGTGCGGCTAATCAATTTTTTCTGCATGGAATGAGAAATGGAGCTTGAATATTCAGATGTCTAGACATGTAAATATATTACCTTTATAAATAGGTTTAAATGATTAATTGCTATGAGAAAAATAAACATGAAAAATGGATAAACTAGAAGTGTAGGGTGAAGATTCATAGATGATTTAGATGATGGATAACAAAATTTGTCTATATATTAGGAGGACAAAATGACCTGTACAGTCATCATACAGGTATTTATAGACAACACTGGTCTTTCTGAAAAATCTCTCTGAACTTATAAACTCTTTATTCCTTAAGACAATTTAAGGGCTGTTACTTGAAACAGACTTGTTCTAGACAGAGATATCATCAATGGAATAATAAGGATAATGCAATTTGATCCATTAACACTGCAGAAATAGATGCTTTCTCTGTGCAGAGTCCTACAAACACTTCAGGTAATTTAATAGACCCCAATGGGATGCTCTAAAGGCAAAGGTTTTGAGGAGTGACAGGAGTGATCCCATAATTGCAACATGATTATTTCATTCATAAGAGTTCTTTCTTCGTGGTGATTGAGTACAGATCTCTGGAGGAAAAAGATGGAATTTCCTCCCTGGAGATAAGCTGTGACCATTCCCTGGGGTGTTATCAGCTCCTTTGCTCTGCCCATGGGAGCAGCTTACAGCTCTGTGATGCATCTGCAGCCAAGCTGCCCTGATAGTTTCACACACCAAATCACAGCAGCTCCTGTAAGTGCCTCTGACAACCCCTGGCGAGCTGCCACGGAGCAGTTGTATTATCCAGGTACCACAGGAGATACTCCCTGCTTTCCCAGCATATCTGCTCACTTAGCTATGGTAATATGATTAACCTGATTATTTCTGAATCAGTCCACTGTGGCAAATGATGAAGTGCCATATGGCTTTTGGAGAATGAAAGCAACGTGTCTTCTGTGTGGTGCAAGAAATTTTTCTGGATGGGTGAGGGAATTATGTATTATGATTCATAGTTAAATACCAACCTAAAAGAAAATTCTTTCTATGGAGACTATTTAGACTGTTTCTATATTTTATAAAAGGCAATGGATCAAAGAAGAAGTCTAAAGCAGCAATGTGTACTTAATGACCTGTTCCAAGGAGTAAATTATGGCTGGAATTGTCAGGGTTTTAAACTTAGTAGAGCAGAGCTTAAGCAACAGGGATGGAAATTTTCAAAATACAGTTCATTCTTTTACAGTGACACAATAGCAAAATAAAGGAACCTCTGACAATATGATTTATTGAAGAAACTAAACAAAATATGTTGGAGTTACTGCGTCCCAAAGTCATTTAGCTGTTCTATTACTTTTAATGAATAGCCAAGATCAGGGAATATATTCAGTGAGATAAGGCTCAGTGCATTTCTGATAAGGGGAGAAAGGTAAAAAAAAGAAAACCTGCATCAATTTTTCATTCAGAGGTTTATTTACTGGAGATTTATACATATAAAATCCCAAACAAGCACCAAAATGAAACATCCTATTTTCTCTCTGGCCCTTTTATCCATTTAGAACCAAGGCTCGACTAGAGAAATATATTTGTGTGATAATGTTTCAGGAAAAGGTCAGATAAAAATCAGATGAGAGTTTCAGAAATTCACAGGTGTTTGTGATACATTCCTCTGTTCTCAACGGGACATGAGGCTAAGACAAATCATGGCCTCTGCTTGTAGCAAGCAGCTGAGAAAGACATTTTACAACAGCTTTACTTGAGCAATGACCTATGGGTTAATCAGGAAAGGACCATCAGTTTTTTTGGGCTAAGCCTTCAGTGCCTGAACAAGCCTGACTAAATGGTCTTGCTGCCCTCAGGCTGTGCTGTAGATAAAGACCATTACAACATTCACAATCTGGGCTTATTTTGCCAATTTAAACCCGCGTAGCTTTCCCAGTGCTAATGAGGGTAAGGACATGACTTGACTCTCTCCCAATGATGGACTCTGTAACTTTTTTTCACCCTACTTGAGAGTAGAAAATTCCTTTCCTTATGGTATATTTCCTTCTTTCCCTGTGTCCCAGGGAAATGCTTGTTGCAGGTGCTAGGTATAAGAAATGAAGCATTCCTGTTGCTCTCAGGCGCACAGGTGTATTGGATGTTTCATAAACTGACTCAGGAATTATTAACATGGAAGTTTTTGGTGAAGAAATACAGCTGTTAGCACTCATTTGGGTCTCCTAAAAATATACGTGTGAATAAGCACAGTACACTAATAACTACTTCAAAACTGCTCAAAGATAAGGAGTAGCACATTGATGATTAACTTAATAAACTATGACATGCTATTAATTTGATGTCTAAAATCAGTACTGATCACAGTTTTAGGAAGGTGTAATGGTTTTCCTTCAGACTGACACCACCCAATCGCTCAGGTACTTTTATGTAATGAAAAGATGGTTTTGGCATAAATGAGTGATGGGTTTAGGAACAGCAGTGACAGCATGGCTGAGCTCTTTAGGTGGAATCAAAGCAGATGGAAGCTGTGAGGAACACTTAGAAAAGGGCACTATAGAAACTTCATTCACTTCCCCAGGGATCACATTCCAGGCATGCAAGGAACCAAGACACTTATGAGAAATTCTGCTAAAAATCTCTTAAAGCTGGCATTTTTGGGGAAACAAAGGGAGGATATGATGACAACATGAAGATCTGAATAGAATTTATTAATAATCCATTTTAAAGCCTCATAAATATATAAAGAGTTCTATAAGGTCTAGATTAATAGAGTCCTTCCTCCAAAGAGCTCATTCAAGAACCTCAATTCTTCTCCCAACTGCAGCAAATGGCAAAGCTCTCTTGAGCTCATGTCCACTCTGAGACATAAAAGCCAAAGCAAGATACAGTGTTTTAAAAGACAAAAATCCTTTCTTACTAAGGAAAAAAAACAAAAAAGAGAGAGGAAAAAAAAAAAGAATTCTTGGAAGTCAGAATACTTCAAAAAATATCCAACCCAAGAAAAGAGGGCATGAGGAAGACTTTCTGAATCACAGGTTGACATGAAAGACAGATCCAAGGGATGAGTGAGAGTTTAGGAAGTTACATAGTTTAGAAATTCCAAGGTCTCTGATGCCTCTAAAGTTCACTGTTAAAATCTTGGCTAACATTTGTACTGGTGGATTTTTTTCTGTCACTGTGAGACCCAAGGTCACACATTGACCAGTGTGATACAGGATCTGACTGTATTAACACTGTCTGCTTAGAGCAGTTCATCTCCTTCAGCCCTCCAACCCCCAGGGACCAGACACTGTGATTATTCCAGCATAGCTCAGACCCTGGGGCTGTATTTTGCTATTGATCCAGAGCTCTCACTGTCATTAATGGGAGCTTCTGTTCATCATGGATGGACTACAGCACTTGTCTCTGGAAAATCTTGCCAATGACTAAAACCTTTTAAAAACTACAACAAAATAATGATAAATAACATATTTAAGGAGCTATAAAACAAGGAAACAAGACAAATACGCAGATAAATCTTTGATGATTTATATTCCTGTGTCATGGATTACCTGTAACTTTATAATTAATCTTAATTCTGCATTGAGAATTGACACTGTCAAACAGTCTAAGTCAGTTAAATGGAAGAACAGAGTATTCTGTTTAGGAAAAGGCTGGTAAAGACAGTGAGGAAGAAAAGGTGTAAATGATGTGCAGTGGACAGCAACTAGCTGTGGTAATGACTTTGTAACACTGCAAGGCAGGGGCCTGAAAGGTCCTCCACTCCTCAGACACTGAAAGTTCAGTTCCTGTGCTCTTGTCCTCAGAAGGCAGGGGTTCGACGGGTGACAGTTTTGGGATCAAGGTACTTACTTGTCTGAGTTTGTTCTGAGTGTGACTCTGTGACACTGAACAGGGAACTCCACTTCTACAGTGAGGAGCCTCCCTGGGCTGGGGCCATCTGGGGAACACACAAAGTGAGAACTCAACAAGGAACATGCAGTTTCTTGTCATCTTTCCTTTAAAAAAGGCTGATTTGACTCAAACAACTGGTGGTATCTTTGGGAAAATTTAGGGTATTTTTGCAATTTACCCAGGTAGGTCCATTACCCTGACTGATGCTGCGATTCTTCAACTTTTTGGCCCCTGCAATGTCCTTTCAGCTCATCTGTCTTTGTACAACTGCCTGAACTGTTGCCACCAATTAATGATAGCTAATAGGTCCCTGACTACTGAGAACACTTGAAGCCAGTAATTACAGCCTGTTCACACTCCTCTGCCCTGTAGGAGCAGAGCTGCTGCTGACTCTGCTGAGTAACATTTTATGACCCCTTTTAGAGACTTGGGAAGGCTGCGATTGAGTATCCGAGAAAACACTGATCTAGTATTTATAAAAAGGTATTTGGTAGGAGTGTGTAAAACGTGTTTTGTGTCCATTTATACTCCTGCATAGTACGTAGGCTTACCAAGCTTTTACAGGTTTATTTTTAAGAAAAAGTCTGGTGTATCTAAACTATGACTCTTTTCCTCCCTCTCTGAATGTGTCAAAACCAAGCAGTGGTGTCAAATTGCATCACTGCAGAAGGGGAGAAGAGGAAGCTCTGGTTTTTTTCTTGTTGCTGCTTTAAAGCCAGACCCTGAACACTGTGGTACTGCTGTATTGCTTAGCAAAGAGCTTTCCTCCTGCCCTGGCTTTCCTTTTGCATGATGAGATGGTGTTTAAGGAACGGAGCAGACTGTGGAGTTTTAGTAGCTCTGCTCCCTCAAATAGTAGCCAGCTTGCATGGAGCAGTCAACAGCACTAAAATGTTACTGGCAGAGCTTATTTCTCCTGCCATAGCAAACTAGAGATTCATGGAATCGTGGAAACACAAAATGGTTGGGGTTGGAAGGGACTTGTAGAGGTTGCCAGGTCCGACACCTCTGCTCCGTGGATGGAGACTCCACGAGCTCCCTGGGTAAACTGTTCCAGGGCTCAGGCACCCTCACAGTAAAGAAGTGCTTCAGGAGGCTCAAACAAACCTCCTGTGCTTTGGTTTGTGCCCTTTGCCATGGAACAGAGTCTGGCTCTGTCCTCTTTGCACCACGCTTTCAGGTGTTTAAATGCATTAATAAAATCTCTCTGCCCCAAGCTGCTTCTACTTTAGGCTGGCAGCAGAGAACTTTATTTCACTGGCGTTTATATATTCCATTTCCTTTCTCACATCAGAAAGAAACACCTCAATTTTACCTTTGATGTCTCGGGTGTGCAGAATATTGCTCATTATGTATCTGAAATACAGAAAATAGAATTGTTCCCTAATTTCTCTGTTGGTTTGAAGGTTAGGGAACTTGGTGAAAAAGGAATTCATATACAAATTCTCCCTCTGTTCTTGGTTTTACAAAACTTTCCTGTTTGCCCAGCACGATGACAAAGTTTTCTCTCTAACTTCCCTTCTAGAACTAAGGTGAACATGGTAAAGAGACCAGGATGTACTGACATTACCCCACTGCTGGTTTGCTTCCCTTTCCCTACCATCACTTATCCTCTCTGGAACTTCAAAGCAGCATTGCCCAGCTTTATCCTCCAAATTTTACACCCTGCCTCCTTTCTCAGTTGCACTGTTATTAACTCCATAGTTTTAAGAACGCTGTACAAATTATAACATGCTGCCTTTGTTTTCCCTTTCTCTGGAATAAGAACTTTGTGGGCATAAGGAAAATACTGCCAATATACCTTTATTTTACATAGGTACAGTCAGGCTAATGAAAGCAGTAGGTGTCCCTTTTCCAATTACCCAAACATGTTCTGCCACAGAGGGCTTTACTTCCCAACAACAGGCAGAGAATTAGGAGTCCTGAGGCTTTTGACAACCTTTCACTGCATGCTCTTTTTCCCCTCCATGTAATTACATGCTCCAGCAGCCTCAGTCGCAGTGGCTGTGAAGGGAAGCTATTTCCTTCAGGGTTATTTTCTCCTGCCTCTGGGTTCTAATGAGAAGAGGCAAAAGAACAAAACACATTTTCTCCTGTGGTACATCCCTGGTTTCCACCTCCATGTTGCTCATAAACTCTGGTGCCCAACAGTACAGCTGTTCTCAGAGAAAAATTCTTTCTCACCTTATGCACAGGAAATTTTTTAAACCCTGGACACAAAATCTTCAGGAGACTACAGGCAGTAGCTCCTACTCAGTAAGTGCTCATTGTAGAAGGAGAAAGTTCACAAAAGTCACTTCCATTTAACCAGAAGAATTAACAAGTGACTCAAAGATATTCACCATAAAAAAGTGATCTACACTGAGGATACATTCCTTACTGCCTCAGTGCACATATTTCATCTTCTTGATTTACAGATATAGAACTTGGGGTAATTCTGTGTACAGACTGGCCTGCTTCTGATTTAAACAATTTTGGCAGATATGTATGCTGACTTGTAGAGATGTAAACTTCAGAGAGTGGTTCATAGGTGAAAAGGCTTTTAGGAGGTCAGGATGTTCTTGGAAAGGTCTAGAAAAATAGAAAATTGGAAATAATTTTCTGGGAAGGCTGAATGGAAAGGTGCCTCAAGGTGAGCAGGCTGAGGATACTTCTCCTGTCCAGAGGGAAAAGCTATCCCCCCTACATGATCCTATTTTTAACAAAGACACAACTTTATTAAGAAATCATTAACAAGTTAATTACCACTTGATAACCTCTGCTTTGCACTCATAGCAATGATGATCAAAACTTGCTGTAGTCTGAACTACACAAGCTCTCTAAAAGCAACCGTTTATGCAGGAGTTCTGTATGTTTTGGTGACATTGGGCACCACTCAGGAAGCAGCTGTACCATCCCACCTTGCAGCATCACCAAAGCAAGAATTTCACCCTTCTCCAGAAATACACCCTGCTAGGGCTGGCTGAGAACAGGGAAGGCCAGAGGCCCACACACATAAACCACTCTCCTGCCTTCTGTCTGACTGTGCTGGGGCTCCTAAAGGCCAGCTGGGACATGAGGGACTGTGAGAATCCAGCCTGAAGCCTTCTCCAAAATTCAGCGCTTCTCAACAGGTATCACAAGCAAGAACAATGTCCACAAGCTGCAGCACAAACCAGTTGTTTGTACACTGTTGAAATCTTTGATGTGTGAAGCTCCCTGGGAGTGTGTTTCTGGAGTGAGGAAGAAATAAAAGCATCCTCTGGATTTATTATTTCTATTGCTTAAAAAAAAGAAAGAAAAAAGTGAGTAATGAATACCGCAAAATCCCCATCAGTGTAGTAAAATGAAACATGAAATTGTGTTCAGAGATGAAATCCATCTCATCAAAGGCTTTTGATGGACGTGATTTAACTGTTTAAGTTAAAAAGGATAAAACCTTGGAAGTAGTTTGTATCCATGGATTGCTCAGTAGGTTCACCATTAATTGTTTTTCTACTTTTTTTAATTCTCTGAGGATCTGGGTCACCACAAACCAAGAATGAAATGCCTCATTACCAATTTATTTGTTTCAAAGAACAAACAGACATCACCAAATAGCTTGTTTTACTTTCTAGAAGCCTAGTGACAAATCAGAAGTGTGTCTTTCCAAATCACCACGAGCTGAGCTTTCTCTAGAAAATTCGTATTTTGCATTGGAAGGTTATTTTGAGATCGTATTTTCCAAAATAGCTTTATCAACTTTCCTGCCCTTCACTCCTTCGCACACTTGTGTTGCTGATTAGGTGCCACAGAACCCATTAGCACCTCAAGTGTCAGGATTTTTCCCTCACATTCCACATTTATCCAAATCCTTGGGATTTGCTAACACACTTCCACACCCAGCATCTATTCTGGGGAAACGGTTTCTTTCCTACTACTATTTCTATACTATTTATTCTATAAATATCTGTGGTGTTATAAGTAGAGTGTAAAAACTACTCTCTTTACATGCCAATTTAGAGCTTTAAAAGCGTCTCCATGATTCAGTGGAACTGTGTGTGACTCTGGCTGGTGCTGTGAGCAGAGAGCGAGGCAGTGGCTACACAAGGGCAGTAAAAAACATCTTTCATTTGCAGCAGCTGAATTCACTTTTTGTGGATCAATGGAACTTGACTTTGACAACTTTTTAATCCTTACAAGCAGTTTACCTGTGGCTGCTGCTGCATATCAGCACCAGAGGCACCTGGTTGTAGCCCAGTGCTCTCACTGGTTTGTCACCCAGGGGCTGCCAGGAGCTTGCAAATGACTGCACAGCCTGTTGTTCTGCTCCCTCCTCCCAGCAGTGCTTCCACACCGAGGCACTGCTCTCCAGCTGTGTCTCACTGCAAGGAAACAATCATTGCTAGCTCCAAATTGGCCACAATAAATGGGCACCATCATCTGTGGGGGAGGTGAATTCTGGACAGAGCTGCAAATGGGGCTCAGCTGCTGCAGAGGGGAAGAACTGCAGCAAGGTCCTGCCTCGTTCCCTACAGCAAGGGGAAAAGGAATGGGGAGTGTTTCCTGGGGGAATTTGTTTGCAGTGCCTCCAGTGCTTGCTGCTGTCTCCTGTTCTGCTCAGGGCAACCACTGAAATCATCTTTACGTCTTCAATTTATTTAAGCCAAAAATATCAAATTCTGCTTTACAATGCATTTCCTTTTACTCTAACAAGCCTTTTGATGAGTATTTTTCAATTAATTCCAATCATGTAATAAAACCTCAAGGAAGGATAGTTTCACATCATTTAGCCCACAAAGAAGGCACAATACAAATATTTTACTCAGCTCTCCTCCCAGTCCTGTTAGATTTTTATAAATGCAACATGTAGGATTTTTCTATGGAACCTGTGAGAACAGAAAGACAAGATGAATCACAAGTATTTTCCTGGGATATTAAAATGTGTGTATCTTTCTGAAACTCATTTAATAAATGATGTGAAAAACATCAGCTTGACTTGCTAAATGCAAATGAAAGTGGGTCTCAAGTTGTCTCTTATCTAACAGTCACTTATTTCAATGATGTGCAAATGAGCAGCTCCCATATACAAAAATTATGGATTGGCAGAAAAACTTAATAAATCAAACTACTGCAATAGTAGTATGTCTAGGTAGTGTCATCTGTGATAAAACTGTTGATCTGATTTACCCTTTTTGGTAAAGATCTTATGCTAATGAAATGGTAACTAAATTTGAGAAGTTTAAATCCTTACCACAAACAGATCCCACACCTTAGTTGGAATCAAATTCATCCACTCAGTAATCCCAATGTAATGCAGCTGGAGAATCAATCCTATCAATATGTTTCAAAATTCCTTCCCAGTTTATTCCCATTTTAAAGGCTATACCAGACCCTGAGAAGGAGGCATTTTCAGGTAGGAAAAAATCTTCAATGGTTAAAGAATTATTTACTTTGCAGCACAAATTCTAAGCAGGACCCCAGAATAATCTATGGAAGAAAGTAGCTCAGGCCATGACAAGGTTTTAATCCTCCTGCATTAGCAAGTCACCTTCTCTTTTCTTACACTTGTCCAAATTCACCTGCACTGAAGGTCATTGTGCTCTGCAATGGGACAGTGCTCCAAGTGTTCCTCATTTGTACAAGGCAGGCATTGGTGCCTGGTGAAGTGAAACATGTGCATGACAGGATTGCCATGCAGGCTGTATTGGGGAAGCTGCAATGGGAATTTTTTCTCAGTAAGAAATTGGGTAAGATTGAAGCAGTCTGTTTTATTTTGCTTGGAAACCAAAACATCAGCACTTTCCAACAAGCAAGGCTTTTATCTGGACATTCTTTATTTCAGCCCAGGAGGAATATAAAATTCCTGATTTCAAGTTCCACAATGTAACCTTGTCTACAATAAAATCTTCATTAGGGCAGTGTGGGTCCACAGCAGACACGGAAACACACAGCTCCCCAGGCAGGCTGTTTGCACAGCATCAACCATTACATGGTGAAGGATGTGTGACAGAGGGTCATCCCGAATCTCCCTCAATTTCTGTGCAGCAATTTTTCCACAGGGTTGATTGTGATCTCTTACTTTGTTTTAGGAAGAAAACCCCTCTCTGAAGTATTGCTTGCTGTGGGAGCTCATGTCACCTTGTCAATGCATTCATAACCATTATCATATTCTACTAAAAGATTGGCAAATTTGTTCAGCTGTGTAAGACAGATGTTATGGCATTTGACAGATGATTTCAGCACTGAGATGAATTTTTTTGGATGTGCTGTATACTTTGGCACTGCATTATGCAGCACAAGAGTGAATTTTCTCATTGTTATCAGCCAAACAAGCCTTGAAAAGTGGGAATCATCAGGGAAGAATTATTCCTAAAGCCTGAAAACGGATTTTTCAAACACTATGGTTTCAGTTCTAAGTCCCTAATTATGTATGACTTTGGTCACATTCCCATTCTGATTGGCTGGAAATGGGTTTAAGATGATGTCTTTCCTTCTCTAGCTCTCTAAAGAAGATGGTATTTGGGGAGGATGTCTCCTAGTTCACCAACTCATTTCCATAATGGGATTACGATGCCTAATGCAACTAATGAGGAGCAAGGAGAGAAGAACAGTAGAGAGAAAAGCTTGTAAAGGATTTCTGCTCACAAAGAAATACCTTTTCACTGTCTCTTCTGTCTGAGACCTGAGAGAGAAACCCAGCTTCCAATTAACTGAAACAGTTTCTATGATTAAAATCTCAGCAGTAGAGCCTCAGGCTCCACGGGTTGATCCAGTGGTTGGGGTGAGAGCTCTGAGACCTCAGAATTACACCTTTGTTGCAGTGTAGGTTTTTTGTTCCTCAGTTACCTCTGCACTGCATTCAGCGCTGCTCCCCTGCCTCACTAGGGGTTTGTGATGGTGAATACATCCAACATTAAGTCCTGCACAGACACTGTGATGAGCTGCATGGACAAAAGATGGCAAAAGGACTGAAAATCGCCCCACCAATCATGTGAGAAAAGCTGATTTGATGGTGCCTGTAAATTTGATAATCACTCTGGTGTGAACACTGGAATATCTGGCAGTGAGAAATGACCATCAGCTTTAGGAACTTGAAATTTGGCACCCATAAGCTTTTCATGGCTTCACAAACCTGCTGGAGTGGGAAGAGGCAACTCACCTCCTCACGTTCTGGCTTTTGCTGAGAAAAATGAAGATGCTAAATAGTCTTGTTTGAGGTTGGAAGATGAAGGGTGAGCTCAGTATTAGGACATCAGCTTTGGGGAAAATAGGAAGTATGTGAAAGAGAGGTCCATGTAGTTGAGCCACCTCATCACAGAAACTACATCTCTTAATGATACAGTTGTGATTAGAAACCTCATTAACTTTTACTGAGAAGTAGCATTTTTCAGAAGCAGGATGTATTTGGAGGTAGGCAGCACCTATAATACCTTCTCTTTGGTGTGTTTTTTTATAGAAGGCTGTCACATTGATGGCAGATATTCAGCCTGCTTATTTGTACCTCACATTTTCCAATGCAGGGTGCTCTGGCTTAAGTGATTCTTCAATTATTTTCAAGACGTAGTGTTTTGTTTTGTTTGGTGTTTTCAGTGTTCCAGTAATTAACAAACGTGGCAGAACATTTGTCTTAATTGCACAATGAAAGCCCCTCACAAAAGTAATTACTCTAGAAAAGTCCCATAAAAAAAATCTACTTGGCTTGTGAAAAAACATTCTCCAATAACAACCTGATGGAAAGAAAAAGTAAAGAAAGCCCCATGTCCTTAGCAGAAAACTTCTGTGTGTGTACACAACACACCCTGTCAAAGCAGACAAACAAAAAGTGTTCATGAGAAAGTGGGGGCAGGAGTTTAAAACCTGAATCATAATTGGGATTCATTTAAAAAAGCTTTAGGGGATGTTCCCAAATCACAGTTTTGTAGCCAGGAAATGAGTATGCAGATGGAGAAAATAAGAAAACTGATCACAAACTACATTCCAAAAGTGCAACATTACCCCAGACATATTTAGAAGTCAGAAATTATCCCAGTAATTTGTAGCTGGAATAATTTAAGGAATGATGCATATCACAGAGTCACTAAGGCCTCAGCCCAGAAGCCTGATCTGTACTGGGGTACCCCTGTGCTCTCCCTTATCTCGGTGAATTTTTTATCAAAAAATTCTATAGTTGAAAAGATGAAATAAAATAATCTGTCCTGTTTACAGAAGAATTAAGGGCTGTTTTTATGGGTCAGCTCCAAGTCCATCAGGCCTGTGTGGCCTCCACATTCTCAGGTAAAAGGTTTTCTTTAGGTGCTGGAAAACCTTGTTACTGATTAGGGAGCTGCAAGGACTGTAACCTGAGCTGTGTTAGAAGTATTTTCCAGAATGCTGTTTCTCATCATCAAATGTGATTTCAAAACAATTATCTAATGTAATTTGTACATAGATCTATGATACAATTGTACCTGATTATGATAATACCTAACTATAGGTTCTCAAATGTCATGAATCATGATTAAGGTGTTTGACACACAGAACTGAAGACTCATAACAGACTTCATCTGTGGTACACCTGCTTATCAAGTCAGTTTTCCACTTTTTGAAGGCACTGTATATTATGTACTGAGATTATGTACAGAGGGTGGAGATGGAATGAACAAACTGTATTTTGAGCATGAATTATATATGTGGGTAATTTATTCAAAGTCTTTCACTCCTATAATTTTAGCTGAAAGCCTCAGAAAGCTTCTGCCAAAGTTTTTTCTGTTGGCTCGAAGGAGTTACCCAGGAATATTCTCTGGGAGGGGGAGAGGTGCAGTCACTAAGCACTCACAGCTTTCAGCATCCTGTGACAAATGTACCTGCAAATTGTTGCCTACTGACTCTACCATGCACTGGTAGAACTCAATCGAGGTACCATCAAAATTCATGGAACAATTCTATTAAATTCAGTGCACTGCAGATCAGACTGACAAGGTAGTTAAAACCCAGCTGAAATTTTAGGGCTAACAGCTACAATTCTGCATTTTTTAATATTCTAAAATTGAAAATGTTGACCTGCTTGCCATGCTTTTACCTCAATGTCTGGTTTTAGCAACACAACAGTAATTACATTTCCTTTCTCGCTCAGAGACTGAGTTGTTTCTATTAAATAGTCCAAATTAACAGGTTATTCTGCATGCTCTGCCTTAACTAGCCAGGATTTGGTTCTTTTGAATGTCATGTAAACAACATAATTAACAAATCCAAAATCTAAGCCCTACTAAATTTTGGTTAGTATTATGTGTTATTGTATTAGGGCATGCTGAATTCATGTGCTTCCAGTCGCTAAGTACACACAAAATCACAAAGCTTAATACACGGACCCAGAGATTAACTGGTTAAAGAGGATGGTTATTGTGGATACAAATATGCTGCTAGCAAGAATTTTTCTTGCTTCTTTCCAGTCCCGTGAGAGACTTTTCTCTCTCACAGAAGATATTAGCAGAGTTCTATAAACTATGAACACCTGTGACCTTGCAGATTTTTGTTTATAGCACAGTAGAACAACATTTTGACAATGGATGTTATAGGATTTTAGCCAATCACCCCAAGGGGTGGCTGATCCTTTGACCAATTAGACTATGAAGAAAAAAGTCTATAAAGGAGTTGTAAAATAATTAAATAAATCAATCTTGCTGCACAATTCCGGCCTGTTGGATCACTCTTCTCCTCCCTACCACTGCAGGACACCACGACAGGTTATAGGTACAAATAAAGGAAGTGTTTGCCTGGATCACACTGGCACTGGGTTTATGTGGAGCACTGGGTTCTGTGGAACACAGAACACTCAGCAAAAGTCAGAGACCTTGAAGGACTAAGAGAGAAGAAATAACACAAAATCACTCCACACTGGTTAGACCACGGCTGTATGCCTTGTACTAGGAAAGGCCCAGGAAACAGAATCATCAGAGATGTTGGGAAGTCAGCAAGAAACGTGAAAATGGCCAAGAAACAGAAGGGATGCTGGATACCTGGAATCTGTGCAGCAACCTCTTGCCAACAGCTGCGTTAGAAACAAAAATTTCACAGCAAACCCCGCCTACAGCAGGGTAGATCCCAGCGTGCCACAGCCTATAAGGCACAAGAAGATGAGTTTGCAATCATGCTGATTTATTCAGTTTGGGAGTTGCAGTGAAATGGAAAACTTCATCAGATACTGTCATGTCATTGTGGGTTTTTTCTTCTCTATAATGAACTATTAGAATTTGTCTTTTAAATAGACCCACTCTTATCAAGTGAGCACATCTGTGTTGGCTTGCAGTTGATTGCTGGCTCTTTATTAGTTCTTTCATTGTAAAGTTCTGTTTTTCACAAGCTAATCCCCAGAATGACAATATTCCAGGAGTAATGTCTATTCAGCAAGTGTGGATGTTGACTCGCACTCTCCTCATGAGCTCTACTTTAAGCATTTGTAGGCCTTAATGATCCATATGGTGCTGTAAAGTTGTAGGCAGTAGGATAAAATACCTTATTTTTACCAATAACTTTGCCTGAAAAGAAAACTGATTTCCAAGAGAGACAGGTGAGAAAAATGGGTAAATGATTCAAAAACTGTTTGTCACATTGTCGAGAAACAGCAGCTACCACAGACCCAGCTTTAGGCCACATAGCTGCAGTTAAAAGCTGTTTATATTCCTACCAGACCTCAAAACTGGCTGCAAGAGACAACAACCTATTTCAGTGTGCAGAAATCTGTGCAATTACAGCCCCATCCAGCAATAATGACAGTTCTCCTGCCTCTGTTCCATGCCTCACAACTATTCACAGCCCTAGCCAAACTCCAAACCAAGAACTATTCACACATTAAGTCTTGCATTATTGTTCAAGCACAAATCACAGTTTTGAAGGAGACGGAAGTAAAATTTCAGCACCTTAAGCTATGAAAGCAAAGCATTTCAATATTAGAGCGAAATATCCCCGGAACACAGGCTGTAATTTGATATCTTGTGGTGGAAGTTAACGCCTGCCCACGTTATATACCCAGACATTCGTTCTGCTTTGTGACACACACTATCATCTAAACAGCAATACTGACTGTTCCTCTCCTACTTTGTAACTCTTGCATCCCTGCTATCACAGATTCCATCTCTGTGCAAGAAAATTCTGCCAAATTCCTATCTTTGCTTCTATAATGCTATATTTACAACCTGACAGTAAATGCTGCATGGTATAAGCCTGGAAGGAACAAAGTCTGCTGCTGTCAGTGGTAATGTTTGCACCAGCTTCAGTGGGTCAGGCCTTCAGAGAGGAAACCCAAAAGATTTGATGGTACACTCAGACTAGGACTCTTCTCTACAACCCCTGGGGGAGCAGAACTCAGATCTCCAACAAGCTCAGCACTTCAGCTGAAATGGAGCATTGAACAACAACCCAGTTACGTAAATATTTCACCACAAAGTCAGACACCAAATGAAGTCTGACTGATTTCTGAAGATTAAAATTAAAGTAGGTTAGATTGATTTAAATATCTCGGCATGATGGCTTCAGAAACATCAAATTCTTGAAAAGTTGACAGAGGGTAGGAGAAAAACACAATTCTATAGCTATTTCAGCTGTTATAAGCATGTTCTGAAGTAGAGTTTCCTTAAAAAAATGTGTTTTAATATTTATAGAGATGTGTATCCAGCACTGTAATCCCTTCCTAGACCATCAGCAAATTATTCATACTTAAAAGCCTTGCAGCTTTTTCATGGCTGATTTTCTCTTTTTTTTTTTGCTGTGACAGAAGGAATTAATCATGGCTCTAATGGCTCTCTGGCAAGTGCTACTTAAAAGCAACAAATGCATCTGAAAAATCATTAAGTTTGCCTGGCCAATTTAGAGTTAAAAAAAAAAAAAAATTAAAAAAACCTCTTGTATCCTAAAGTGTTTGGGAGCTGGAAAACAAAAATTTGAAAAAAAGAAAGAAAGGAACTAAATTGTCCTTTACAAAAAATTCCTATCACCTTGTGCAGTCTCTTCAGGAGTATCAGGTTCTGCTGCAAGGACAGCAAAGTTACTTGGTTGGGGAACAGACTGGCAGTAAAGTCTCAAAACAGGGTTAAACTGTCCCTGCCTAAATACCAGCAGTATTTGCCTTTACACAGATTCAGCTTCTGGTCTGTAAAATATGATGATATTTTCTGTATGAGATGTACTGATAAAAATCTCTGTATGAGGGGCAAACTTCAGTGGTTTTGCTTGTGTGTTTTGGTGTTTATTTGCTTGTATTGCAAAAAATAATAATCAATGTCCATGTTCATGTGCTTTTCCTGTAACTCTGTATTTAACTCCTCCAGTATTCACCAGCATTAATACAGACAATGGTCTTCAAATGAAGCTCCTTCTCTTATAGTTTAATTCTGATGCTCCTAAACAATTCTATTCCAATAAAGGAATATGTAGTACCAGATTTTAGTTGATTAATATGTTTCTTAGAAGCCTTTACACCAACATGCCACATGAGGGAAGTGTAGATACTCTAGACTTCTCCCTCTGAAAATAGGCACCCAATTCTATTTTTATCTTGTTAATGGATTATGAATGACATGTAATTATTTTCCCTCTGAAAATCATGTTAATTTTCGAGAGAAAAGGCCCAGCGATAGAATTAGTTATTGAAATGTGATAATGTAACACTGTTTATTGGTAAAACAGAACAAGATTTCCTAATCCTCTGTAAATCATTTCCATCAATCCAATCCTAGGTGACACTGCTGTATTAATGAGGATGTGCTCTGTCCTCCAGGCACAATGTGCACACAAGAGCATCGAGGTTTTTGTGTGGGCAACTTGAATCTGAGTGGTTCACAAATGAGTCATTTTGGATGAAGCCTTCAACTAGAGACTGATTTCAGGACCATAACAACCACCTCCAAAAAGAGTTTTTGTCCCTTATGATCTGGACCTGCCACTGTAAGACTCTGGCTCAACAGAACAGCGACGTGCAAGTCATGATTGAGTCTTCCTACATTGCAAATCCACACACACCAGGTAATAATAACAGAAATAATCATAACCATCATCATCACTATGTAAGGCCCTCTGTACTTCTGCACGTTCAAATTGCTCATATTGAGCACAGTGACCTGTCCAGCCCCTCACCAGAAGATTATGATAGAAAGGTTTTCATGTTCTATCTTGAGTTTGCCTTGTTCATTGCCACCTTGGTGCTGTGGAAATCTCCACTGATCTCCATTTAATGTTTTGGATAGTGCATTGAAGATAAATTTTGGAAACTATTCCTTGCAAATGATTACACGCAGTAACATTTCACAATAGCACAAATAGTTAGAAAACTAATTTCCTGTGAAGTGCATTATGTTTTCTTTATTAATAATGGTGCTCCAAGTTGCATATATTACAATTTTCTTAAGTCATAGTTCAGACTAGTATTTTATTTCTTTATTTTTAGATTTCAATAAACTTGACATTATTGAAGAGAATTCATAAATTTTACTGAAATTCAATTACTGTAACAATTGGTTCTTGCACAGTGTCCTGACTGAGCCACTGGTAGAAGTATGAGGATTATATATTCTCACCTCATTTCACAGGCAATAATAAAAGAGGATGAGAGTAAATCCCTGCTATCTAGGTCTTTATTTAAAAAAATAACTAGGGCTTGTGAAGATTTCTTTCCACTCATAGTTGTTTCTCTGCTTTCAGAACAACGAAAACAATTAAAAGAACTGATTGTTTAATTAGGAAAAGGAATTGCAAAGGCAAGTTGGTCCTATAGGAATTCTACCTTATTTTAAAAAAATTGAAAAAAAAAAATGGGAATAGATGGTTCCACATCTGATGAATTACCTTTCAGAGGTAGGAAACACCTTCAAAAAAGAATAATTCCTTAATGCTAAATCTAAAAATTAACAACCTCCAAACCCTTATTCTTTGTTCCCCTAAGGTCCAAGCAGGACAAGGCTCCTCACAGTGCACTGGGGCTGCCAGCACTGCTCCCTGAAAAGGACCAATTTGTCTGCAAATTTAGGAATCGGCCACTGAGGTACTGCCAGGTTCGAATGGTCAGTCAATTAACGTGTGCTGAATAAGGGTGAAGTTTGAACCTTGGCAACAGCAGTGCCTTGTTAACGCCTAACCTGGGAGTAGTGAGAGGACTGGAGACAGTGCCAGAACAGGGCCCTGTCGTCTGAACTGCTCACAAGCTTTCCTTACTTTTCCTCTTGATAACTTGTCTCTTATTTATTTGTTCACAGCAGATACTTATAATACATGTTAGTTCAGTCTAGGAGGATTATTTCAAAGAAATCTGCTACTCAGTACACAGAAAAATATGCCCTAAGCATATTAGGAGCAAGGAAACAAGTTAAAAAAATAATAAAATAGAATTTCATTACAGTTCATCCCTAGGTATAGAAAATTCAGGCCATTATAAGGTAACTCTATAGAGAACGGCAGCTAAATTTGCTGATTATGACCCATTTTGTCAAGGAAGAATGACAGTCTCAGCTTTTTATCAGAAATAACTGTGGACACCCTTAAGAAAATCCTAAACCAAAATCTTTTGGGGTTATCTTAGACTGAAGTTCATCTTTACTTATTCTTACCGTACAGACTAAATAAAATCAAACAAAACTCTAACATTACTAAGTGAGAGAATATTGCCTATTCTCAGCAATTGAATTAAATATTAATTTACTGTTCTTATTTTTGACATTAGATTTCATTTTTCAGGACATGTGGGTCAGAGGACGATTGTATTAATCTGTCTGTCCCCGAATGATAACTTGCCATTATAACCACAGGGCACAATAGAGCTCAGGATTTTAAAAAATCATTGTATTTATTATTAGGACACAGAGTATAATTTTTTTTAGAAGAACTTAAAATCTATGAGACTCTCTCCGGTAGCAAAACTCTAAGAGAAGTTCGTCTTTAACAACACATCTGCGTGAGACATCATTTTCTATTCCATTAAATAACACCTATTAACTTAGCTTTATTTTATTTGATATGACAAAGAATGTCTGACCTTTCAAAGCTTTTCATTTGCTGAAGTTTAAGAGAAATGCTGTAAGATACTGCTGCACGGGAAACACCAAGGATTCAAAGAAATTAAACTTGGATGTGAATACAAAAGACAGCTCCAAATGTCCCTGCTCCTCGCCATTGTATTTGTTTCCTATCAGAAAGCTGACATTCAGAACATTCAAGAAATATGACTGCCCTTTCAGACTTCAAATTTGGATTTATTTCCTTCCCATGCGATGTTTATTTGACCCTGTATTAATGTCAGACACAAAAATCATGTTGTGATGAAAATGAAATATGTTGTTTGACTTTTTGATTCACATATACAGCACAAATGTCATTAGATGGAAATGATACTCCAGGTTTGCTGATATTCTACAGCTGTTCTAAATATTCTGGGAGTGCTTTGGAATCTAAAGTTTAGCAGCCATACCAGTTTGGAGGAGATACTTAGGGAGGTGAATGTTAAACTATGATAAAATACATCATAATAAATTTATTTCCTTCAAAGATCTCCAAATGTTTTAGGACAGGATGTGCTGTTAAATGCCTGCTGGGAAAGATCCCACCAGACTCACAGAGGGACTCCAGTGTGGCCCATTCTTTTCATCCAATTTGTTATTAGAATTCCAGCTTCAGATATTCAATGCTCTAAATGCTCTGCTCTTATGTAGCAGATTTTTCACATCCTACTAAGCCAGGGAGAAGTATTTCAGTGAAAGTATTTATTGCAAGCATCACCTTGACTCAGAAGTCTTTCAGTTATTCATTCTGGTTTTCATTTATTATTGCTTAATAATTTATGATACATTTTTCACTATATTAATGTTTTCATCTCAAATATATATACTGAAATTTCTGTTAAGGTTACTACATTGTCACATAATTGTTAACCACCAGCAACTAAATTCTGATAGAATAAATGAAAATACAATTTTTACAATTGCAATAGAGGAAAAAAACTCTCCCAGAAACTGGATTAAGTGTTGAATTTGCCAGTTTCATCAGTGTGGAAAATAAAATGCTATTCCAGCATTCCTGCTAGTATAGGAACTCTACATTTAGATGGCTGGAGCATAATATTCCAACTCATTTGGAATTTATAATTTCTCCATGAATGGCAATAGGTTGGATTTTTTTCTGCAGGTAACCTGAATTTTGAGCAGTTTTAAATGCAAGATGCGCCACTTTGAAATAATTTCTTGCTGCTGCATCTGTAGGTTTGCCAGTTGATTCTTCCCCCCATCTTTGCCAGGTATTTCAGCTGCCCAAATAACAAAACCTCCACAGAAAGCATTTGAGATGCACAGCACAAGAGCAATTAATTGAAATCTCTTATTTTGGTATTATTTAATGGATAATTTGCAAATGAAAGCTGATGTGACTTGCACAAGTTTAAAACCTGTTACTTATTACACTCTGCAGTGCAGGCAGTGCTCAGAAGATGTTGTGTGAGCCATTCTTTCCTTACTTGAAATTAACAGTTCCGACAATTCATTAAATTATAATAAATTATTATGACAAAGTTACAAAAATTAGCATAAAACCCACTGTAATGGCAAAGTTTGCATAAAAATCAACAGCAAATGACACAAGGCATTGGTTCTGCTGCTGGAAGGGCACCAGCACTTCTCTGAGCACGTGGTGCCCCATTCTGAGGAGTTTTATGGAAGCCATGCAGCAGCTGCTATTCCATGTTTTGTGGATCATTCACGATTCCTCCCAGCAAACACATCAGTTATTTCTGGGTGAGTGTGTGTGTGGCACACACAAATTCCTGCCTGGCACCTGACAACAAAGCCCAGCAGAGGAGTCACCTGTCAGGGAGCTCGTGCACAGCTCAGACCTCAGAACAAATCTATGCAGTGCAGCTTCCCCAAATCTCTCCTCAACTCATTACTTATCCCTATGCATTAAGTGGCACTTAAAGGTTCTGCTTTCTGGAGTTAAATAAGCTTCCTTCATCTAGCTTCACAACACATCAGATATTGGTTCAGGCTGCTGTACATTGCACACAGATAATACTGTGCAAAAACACAAAAGGCAGATGAGGCACAGAGCTGAGATCTGCCCTTGCCTCTGTGTCTGACAAAACCAGCAACTCCATCCTGCCCATTTATTTCAGCTGAGTCCCACTTTCTCAGCGCTCCTGAGACAGTTTAGAAAAATTGTTCAAACTCAGGGCCAGCACCTGCTTCAAGTCCCCCCAGGCAGACATGCCCGGGGAGCTGTTTCCTTTCACATCCAGAAAAGTTCATGGTAGAACATTGCACTCTGTGATCTAGTCTCAGCTAAGATACTTGGTCTGTTACAGTTTGCTTAGCTAATCCCATGATGTAGAAACAAAATCTATGCAAAAACATGTTCCTGAGACTAAGAACTCACTCAACCAGAAACCTCCAGGAATGTGGGAAAGCAATGAAGCTTTTGGTTTGCTTCAGTCCCAAGTTCTAGTGCTGGTCTCTTCATCTTCAGGCATTCTGATTTACAACTAATAATTACTCCATCATTAATTTTGAACTGAGAGAATAAAGAAAAGGTAATTAAAAAATCTCTGGAGAAGAATAAAATAAAGAGACAGAGTGACGTTAACTGAGTGGGAGGCAGAGATACTGAGCTACTGCAAATTAATATATCCTGAGCAAATGTCTGCTCTCCCTTCCTGGTCTGCAGTTAATCGACAGTTAATCTTCCATAGAGCAAGTTCATTTTCCTTCTGCAATGAACAATTCACTTTGTTTATAGCAATTTCTCCAGCCAACCTTTTCTTCTATCCTTTTATAAAATGACTCCAACCTCACTGATTTTCCAGTCTCATGTTCATACTTAAAACGCTACAGAAGGCTGCACGAGGGCTATGACAACTGCAGAAAAGCTTCCAACAGCTTCAGAATATATCCAGATACAGAGAAAATCTACCTTAAAACTTTAGGTACACAACTTTAGTGTGGCTATCTAAAATATCATGCTGACAAGCTTTAGTTTAAGTGGGTCCAAAATTACAAATTTTTCATGCTTTTCTCAAAAAGGATGGATAGAATAGAATAGAAAGTACTTCAGAAAAAATCCCCAAACAACCAGCAGATAAAGGAACCTGAGACTGCAAATACATTATTTCTCATTATTAACCACCTTTTTCCCCAAAAGAGAAGTTCAAAAAGAAATGTATATTAAAAAGAGTAACAGATAAATTATTAAAATGGATATCTTTGAAAGAAGGGAACTTCTAACCTTAAGAGTTCCAGGATCAATTAGAATGGCTTGAGGACCTTAGAACAATGACATCAATTTAATTATAAATACAAAAAGAAGCCTTTTACTTACAGAGATGCTTACAAAGTTACTCTTCGAGTCACTAAATGCACAGTAGTGCAATGTTTATTTAAGAAATAGGACAATGATCATGTAGTGAGAGAAATAATAGTACACAAAGAACTAACAGGATGGGATATCCTAACCAACCACAACATTCTTGGCTAGTTCTTAAAATACAAGAAATCATTCACTGAAGCCAAATTAGGCACAGCCTGCTGGTCAGCTGGGGGTGCTGATGGAGGCAGACTGAGGCCTGGGGCCAGCCTTGACTTCGGGAGTGTTTGGGAGAGCAGCCTTCAGGAGGAGGAGGTAACTCAGAGGGAGACAAGCAACAGCAAATAGAAAAAAGCCTGGCTCCTGCATGACACAGCTCTGGAGGGGGGAATTCTTGCACAAGACAGGGCTCTTAGAGCAGAAATGAGTCCTCCTATCCAAACTAATCTTTCCTTGGCACTTCTGCCCTATTAGAGCTGGCATTTCACCTTGAGCAGGAACAATGCCATGGTAACAGATGGGAACAGCACAGCCATGGAAAAGCTGTGTCTGAGCATCAACTGTTTGTGGAAGACAAGATCCCCAGCCAGCGCTGTCAAACGCTGCGACTCAGAATCTCTCTGTGATGGAGCAAGAACAGCCTCCAGCCATGAGCCACTTCAGCAGAGTGGGACTCCAGTGACTCAGATTAAGTCACACAGAGGCACTACTGATGAAGGGAGCCCAGCACCTTCCCTTAGCTCCCACTGTAAAAAAATTTCTTCAAATAAGCTCAGAACTGCATTACACAGAAAGAGGAATTTTCTTGTTCTTAGAAAAGAAGGTAAGAATTTCCATGGGATAAAAACCTTACCCTCCCTCAAACTACTCCATCTCTTCCCTCACCCTGTGCCCTCTCAGAAAGAACCCACCAAAAACCAACCAAAAATCCAAGCAAATGAAATTAGATGAATGGACACACAAATGGGACAAAGCTTTCTATCCTGGTGGAACAAGGAGACCAAGGGATATGAAATACCAAAAATAAAAAGGATTTTAAGTTTTCTGCTACCAGAGCTACACAAAGTCAGAGCCAACTCAATCTTACTGGTGGACAAGAAATTCCCCTGTGCTACAAAATGTGGTTTAATTCAGCTATGAAAGATAAATGCACACCCTTGCAGTGCAATACTGCTGCATTCCCTGTGACATAAGTTATTAATATTCCAGATGTTCTTGAGCTATTTCTGCAGAAAACCAGTGACAAACCAATACTCATGGCAGCTCATGCTCTCTGGTTTTGTGCAGGAGAGGTTAAGAGTAGTTTTAAAGATGAAGAAACTGAGGAACCGTTTCCCACCAACAAATATTTGGCAGGTTTGGAAAGCAAACCTGTTCCTTTGAACTCCAGGGGAGCGCTCAGACTCCCAAACTGTACAGCCTTACCTTTTCATTGATAAGGATATGGGTCTTAGAACCAACAAAAGTTAAGACATCCAGGGAGCTTTTATGGGAGTGAATTTTCCTACAGCATCTTGCAGGAAAGCAGCCAGCAAACACAGTTTACATCCACTGCAGTCCCATGGAAGTTGCTGGCTGGTTTTGTGCATAAACTGGAGAATGTGATATCTCTACAGAATTAGGGCCTTGGTTTGCACATCATCTTCCCAAATGCCAGTGGGAATCATGCAGTCCTTGACAGGGTGATGACTGAATAATTTCTACTCTACTTATTCCTTAGGCAACACATTTCAAAAGATAACCTTATTGGACAACCTGAAAACATATTTTTATCACAAAATGCAAACCCAAGTTTAGGTGAAACTTTGATTCATTTTTAACCAAAACCTGGAGCAGCCTTTCATCTTTCTATCAAGAGTTATTTTGACCAAAAGAATCTCCTCCCTCCTCAAAATGCATAACATGAAATGATTTTGATTCCACGTCTTTGAATCATAGTATTAATCCACCATTTGCAAAATATATCTCCTTACAACTTTTATAATTTCGTATTTTAAAACTCAATTTCAGCAACCCATATTTCATCTTTTTTCTCATTGGGTTTAGATCAAAAATCCAGTTATTTTGCTGAACAACTGAATCATAAAATGGGTTGGTTTGGAAGGGAGCTTAAAGATTACCTAGTTCCAACTCCCCTAGCATGGACAGGGAAACAGAATTTCTACAAAAATTTCAAGCAAAACCATTTAACTGTATTGGAAAGAAAAGATTAAAAAGGATTGAAGATAACTGAGCACCAGAAAAGTCATCAAAAATTAAAATAGCTGCATGTTTTGCAAAGATTACATGACAGAACACCTATGAAGAGACAGAATGAACAGATAAACTTTAAGAAGCAGCAGCAGTGGTGTGAATGATACCCTTGACCTTAACCCCAGAGTTACAAGATTAACTATTCCTTGACCATCCATTTTCCAGACAAGCTTGACAACTTGGAGATAAATTGTGTGAAATGTACCTGTAAAAACCCCAATCTTCACAAATAATTGTACCTGACACCAGGGGCATTAGATGACCCAAATACCCATCCATATTCTTCATGTAACTCATCTCACTGTCACCAAGGTGGCTTTGCTTAGGATCTGCTTCTCCATAAAGAAATTGCAGGAGCTAATCCAAATAGGAAAACAGCTACAGGGTGGACAGAAGAAAGGACTTTGAACAGTTTGGAGACACAGTGAAGATTTTTCTGGTTGATGGAAAAATATAAATAATAGCCAAAGAGTGCTCCTGGATTTCTCAACAATCCAAAGTTTGAATTCCTTACATCCATCCCTAATCAGTAACTGGTACAGTCCTCTTTGAGGAAGCAACTGACACCTGATCCAGACTGCACACCTTGGAAAAGCTGTACCAGTAAAAAACATATTTAATTCACCCTTTTCTGTGAGACCATCCTGAGAGAACAGTCTCAGGAAGGAAAATGCATTCCCTAGACAGAAGTTCTCCCCACTGTTTGATGAGGAGACACCATCTTACCCTGTGTGCTGTGGGATTTGTCACTGACAGCAGTGCAGGGGAAGTGGTAATGAAGCCATCTGTCCTTGAGAAACACACAGCTCCCAGGTTTACCAAAAAACCTGGAGGTAAAAGCAAATGCAGCATTTTTCCCAACAAAAACATACTGTTTTATTTATTTTCATTCTATTTACACAAACACAGCAAATCCACTGAAACACAAATGGCTTCCAACTATGTACCTTCAGTTCATATTTAGCCCCATTTTTCTAGATTTTCTTGGCAGTTTTAGCTCACTACTACTTCACTTACTGGTCAAACACCAGTGCAGCAAAGCAATAAATCAGAGCCAGAAGTTTAATTTAAAATTCCATGTTGATCCAGCTTTAAAAGAGGATGTTTCACCATTCAGGGCATGGATGATAAAGTCCATTCACCTGTTCCCCTTCCCACCCCCTTGAGTTATCTTTAGCAGCCTGTGAGTTAAAAATGTAACTGCAGCTCCTGCTGACGTACCCAGATGAGCTTTCAGTGAGATTTGATGTGCCCATGTGGGATGCAGCACCACACTTGGACAGCAATTCTTCATGTCTGGGAAGGAAAGTGTTAAATCTGAAATTCTCTTGACATAAAAGGGATATTGAGATGAAAGAATAATCAATCTTTCATAAATAATATACATGGGTGGATACATTATATATTCAAAGCTACAGTCAAATGGTTGGGGAGAATGATAATTTATTCTGTTGAATTTCTTCAGAATGAATCCTGGAACAGATCAAACAAAAAAGTTATAAAATGGGAATTACAGGTAATGAAGGGCTCCTTGTTGCACAGGAGATCTGCTAGCTCTTATACATAATTAAAATATATGAGGTCAGGGATAAGCTTAAAGGTGATTATGTCAGGAATCATTTTGTTATTCTTTTATTAAACAATACTAGACCTGTATTTATTTTACCAATACATATATATACAATATGAAATGACTGGGATTGGAATGCATATTTTATATTAACGTGTTTTGATTAAACACAGAAGTAGCAGAGAACTTTAATATTTGTACCTTGTATCTTTAGCAGGCTTGCTCTAGATATCTAAATTATTTGCCTTATTGCAAATTCATTCCAGGAAGCAACATTTCCAAGAGGAATCTTTTGGGGAATGATAGACACCACCAAGTCTCCTTTTTTTGCTGAGTTTTTCAGCCCTCATGTTTTGGTGTGCAGAGAACATGATTAAGCAATGGCTCCTTGGCCCAATAAGACTCATTGCACCTCAAACATCTACTTTGCATAACTTTTGCCATAAATATTTTTATTATTTGGCTACCTGTTTATAATACTTGATGCAGGACAGCAATGGTGTGGTCCATATCTGTACCACAAACACACAAATCAACATGCACATCTTTAACATTACATATAATATATAGTTGGAGCTACAAGCACGCTCATGGGATGGTGAACAATTGTGTGTTACTCAGCCAAAATGAAAGCATGGGTTTATGTTTGTTTTTAGAACACCTGTTCATCTCCTTTAGCTATAATTAATAAACAGCTGAGAAATTTTGAAACCCGACAGAAGTTTTGAAACCTGACAGAGACAAGTAACTGCTCTCAGTATAAACCTCATTTCCATGTGAAAGCAAAAGACCCAAAAATGAAGGCAACACTAGAAGAAACTTTTTAAAAAAAACCTCCACTTTTTTTTTGTCAAGACAAAAAAAAAAAAGTCTTGAAAAAAGCAGGATCTACGAAAGACAGCAGTGGGAACGAAGCTAGGGAGGGTGGATGATAGGGGATGGACAAAAGAGACGGGGGGAACCTGAGTTCACATCCTCTTATGAACAGCAACTGTCAGGGAAGAGCAGTGATTACTGTGCACAAGTGCTGCAGACAGAGGCACAAAGGCTGACAATCCTTATCTGGTGGCAGATGTTCAATGGCTTTTGAGAGAACAGAACTGTGATGATTTGTCCCATTCAATTTTGAAGAGAAAACAAAAGGAAGAAAAAAGTTTCTAATATGCCTCCTCTTATGCTTTCAACCTAGATTATAGTCTCTTCAAAGGCTGGTGCACACTCAGCTTCCCAAATAGTTTTAAAGGAAATATATAAACTGAATTTTTAAGATTTTTCTGCTTCAGTGTGACAGACTGTCAGAAAATTAAAGTAGCAAATTCAAGGAGGCTTTAGTCTTTGTTTTCTGGTTCTTTTCTTCTTGGCATTCACTCAGAAAAGCATAAACAATTCTCTTTGTACTGGCCACATAAGGATTTTTTTTCTGGGGGAGGAAAAAAAAGCAACATCCAGGGAGATAAGGAGCTCTTGGATCCTTTTCCAGCATGAAAAACAATGATTTGAGAAAGGGAATCTGTGAGATAGTAACCACCTTTCCAAGTTTAATTGAATTAAATTTCATCTACAAACATTTTATTCTCAAATGCAAATTCGGGGAAGGACCTGTCTGCATTTCAGATCTGGGCCATGTTCTTTTGAGTCACCTGTTTCTGTGTGAACAAAGAAGGGAAGGGAACACAGGTGGCTGCACCTTTGGAGGTTTTAAATTATTCCTGAAGTTTTGGGTGCTTCTGGAGTTCCGATAGGAAAGTATTAACTGTCAGCACACTGCTGACTGTCAGCACCCTTCAGAGAAAGAGCCCAGGAGCAGAGGAATGGAGGGGTGGAGTGACAGAGAGGAAAAGTGGGAGGCAATGAAAGTGTAGGGAATGGAAATGGAAGATAAATGTTACCATTTATTTGTGACTACAACAGTTATCAAAAATAGATTCTACAGGGTTTAACTCTAAGAGCTACAAGAAAATTGCAAGTTTTAATGGTGTGTTCAAACATCTGAGGGATGTATATTTTTCAGCCATTTTTTCAATATCGAAAAAACTTATAGATTATCTAATTAAAATACTAATTTATTTACTGTTCATTTTCATTACTGTAAATAGTTTCATTTACTTCATAGCTGAAAGTTAACAAAAAAGGTTATAAGAAAATCTTATTCAATGTAGAACTGGTTATATATCACATTTGAATTTTGATAAACCATATTTATATGACAAATTCCATTTTAATGTTAACTCATGTTCTACCTAAGAAGCCAGACAATGTGCGTTTTCCCAATAGTAAGTAAAAAAGTTATTCCAAAATATTTTCTAGTACTTCTACTTTGATTACATTCACAGATCCACATTCCAACCCTTTAGAGTACAAGAATTCAAAGTGATTTTCAGCTTTCTTCTGCACACCTGTATTTAAGAACTGTGTGTGAATGACACTATAGACTCTTAACATAATTTTTATTATTAAGATGATAATAGGGAGAGAAGTGATCTGAAAATTTATCGGAACTTCTGGGTCTAATTGTAGCAGTTCTTTGGCATGTCCATTAATGTGACCACTTACACTATTAAAAAAGTATTTCATGGATCAAATTAAGAACTGAAGAGAACATTGCATAGTTCATGAGGTAAATAATCACATCAGTAAAAGTTCATTAAAAAACCAGGGATACCACAATCTCCCTTAGAGTGGCAGCACCCCTGTAATTACAAGCTCAGTCCATGTTTGGATACACAGCCCATGGAACATTGGAGTTGCAGGGAATCCATGGTACAAACCCCAAATGCCACAGTGTCAGATAAGCAGCAGCACAGAATGAGGAGAACAACCACAGAAAGTATGTTCCTGACATATCCTTTAAGTAGAAATAATTCAAAAGATTTTCATGGACTGCTCTTTAAAGGTCACATTACATTGCTGCTGTTTATTTCCTCATCAGTTAATCAGGTGCTGTTTCTTTTTGTAAGGTCGCCAAATCCTAGTAATTGAGTTTAAGACTTTTAAAAAATGTTCTGAGCCTGAGCAAAGTAAGAGTGTTTCTTTTTCAGATCACAGATTACAAAAATGTAGAAGTAGTTACTGTGTTAACAGAATTCTACTTATCCGGGCTCTCATCCTGAAAATCCATACACATGTCTGTAATTCACATATTGGAGTAAAATTGTGCTTGATGCCAGACATTCAAACCCTCAGTACTGCAAACAAATGCAAGAAGAGCTCACAGGGAAGATGTCTGGGAGACTGTTCTTAAATGCCTCCCAAAAAACAAAAAAAGGATCTGTCTCAGAATGGAAAGAAATAGATATTGGTAAAAGTGAAGACTTGTGTTTTGGTGCTTTTCAGGCACGTTTTTTCAAAGGATCAAGATCCCCAAATCCACCAGACTTTACACCCCTTACATCCTTGTAAAATTCTGGTTCCTCTGAGTCACTAATAAATCTGTGTTTCCTGCTTCTTTCTGAACCAAACCTCACTAGCCCCAAACTGGAGGCTAAAGAGAAAAACCAGAAACCTGCAGCACCTGACAGAGCCCCAGGGAAAACATCCCCAGGCACAGCCCTGCCTCTGCTGCCATGCCAAGAATTCTGATACTTTTTTATTTAAATTTCTAGAAATTAGGAGGAATACCACAAAATGCAGAAGTTTGTTATCTGTGAGTTTAAAATAGCATTTGAATAACTAAAAAAAAGGCAATTAAAGGTAAATTTGTGCATCATTTACCATAAATTCATTTAGGTTTGAAAAAATCCAAAAATCTCCTCATGCTGCACTGATTTTTCTTGCACAACACTCACTTTATTTTGACAGGTTCTGTCTTTCAGACTAATGACTACTGGCATCAAACCCATTTAGTTTTCCTCAATTCACTTCTAAATTGATTCTTTTACATTTTATTTCTGACTTTTTCCTCACTTTTTTATTCTGCCTAGATTTTGATAAAATTCTAGCTTGCTAGAGATTTTTTTTGAGAATTTTTCCACATTCTCTTTCAAAATAGACTTCAGAAGTGGGAAGAGATATTTTAGACTATTTTTGCTGCCCGTTACTGCCTGGTTTAATTCTTCTGACTTCTGAATTTTTATGAATGGTGCTGATTCAGAATTCTCAGTGACAAGCACATCTGACCACTGGATTCTGAGTGAACACAGTACCACTGTGGCACAATGATGCAGCCATCGCAAGAAAAGAATCAGAGCCCATAAGCTTGAAACTCAATTAAAACACCCATTTGTTTATTTTGTTGCTAAATAGGTAGGACCTATTACCAGGTCAGAGGAGAACACCTACAAATTCTGGGAATTCCTCAGCTCTGCTGCTACTTTCTCCCATTGCCTCCTCCGCTGTCTCCACACATTTATCAAGTTGTTGTTTCCACTCAGCCCCTGCCAGGTAAAACTCCAGCATTAATAGGAAGTGTAGCAATGAAAGGCTTCCTTCATGCATTTTTTTCCCCTCTACACTCCCTTGCAAAGGCACCTAAATGGCCCCAGAATGCTACAAAATCTCAAACACCAAACTGACACCAGCCATTGTTCTGAGGCAGGCTCAGCTGTAGATGCTACCCAAGACGATGACATTGCATCAGTGGCTGCAGTAACTGTTTTAATTTTAAAAGTACATCTTTGAAGAAAATTGATTAAATGCATGAACTCTTGCAGGAATGAAAAGGGACATTAAAAGTACGGGTTAATGGGAGTATTTTTGAATTTTTAGAACATCTCAACATTAGATGTATACATCTTTGGGAAAGCTTTAAAAATTCTCAATTCCTCTGTGATGTCTTTACCAATTCTTAGTTCATCCTGTCACTGGGCTGAGAAGCAGAGAAACCCCAGTGATCACTTGGTTTGGTCTTCTTAATCAGTAGGAAGAAACGTTTGTTTTACAAGGGGCATGCGCTTGCTCAGCTATTTATGGAGGGAGAGAATCCAAGAAATCCGCTGCCTATGTACACAATAGCTGAGAAAGGGTTTGATACTCATTACATGAAAATACTCATTTTCAGAGTAGTATTTTCCTGCTAACATTTAAGAGTTATGTGGAAGGTGTAATACAATTGGGGTTTTTTGCAATAGAATGGGGGTGCACTAAGATATAAAATATAACCTTTTATTCGGAGTTATTAATGAAAAGGTAACTTCCCTTAGAGCTCCATTGTCTCAGTTTCTGAATTTGGATACCAGTATATAAAAGTTGAGTTCTTCTACTTTCTAGCCCTTGTTTTTAGGGGAAATGATTATAATCAGTATTTCATGTTCAAGAGTTTGAAGCCAAGAAATATTGACTGGGATAGAGACATCTTTTCTGTATTAGTGCTGATTTCCTGATTTTGAAAAGTTTCTGCTTCTGTAACTTCATCTTCAGCAACTCAAATTTCCCCATATAGTTTCAGCCAAAATGACTGAAGTATTACATGAGCAGAGGCAAGCATGTTTTTAATGATAGAATATTCTTTTCCAGTGAGATATTTTCCTAATTGCCATGATTAGTCAGTATATTTATTTCCTACATTTATCATAATATATATTTCAAGCATCAACATCCCAACAAGCTGAGAACCACACATGCATATTGTAGAGCTATTACCTTCCTTAAACAGAAAGACACAAATTATCTGCGGACATGAGGTCCGATTTTCCCATGTTTTTCGAACATGACACCAGGGATGAATGCAAGATGTGTCTACTGCAGTCCTATTGAAAGTTCATGCATTTAAAGTTTGTCTTTTGGTATATTTAAATATCCCATCAACAGACACCACTCATTTCATTTGGACACAATGAAAATTTATCTTACCAAAGTAACCCTGGGGAGTCTCAGACTGGTCCAAAATAAACCCAATATATTTCTCCACTAAATCAGTTGCCACCACTGCTGTCACATTAATGGCAAGAGAGACATGAGACTGGGGCCACTTTTCCTTCTGTGGCTCCAACATGAAGGTTTTATAAAGTTTTTTCACCTCCTTAAATGCACCAAAATATTGAACAGAGCTCAGGAGTTCTAAGCTCCAATCCACTGCCCTTTACAAACTCTGTTCTACCATGGAGATTGGTTTATATTTTTTTAAGTTTCCCTCAAGATAATTCATACACACATATGCACACTTAGGCACGTAAAACAGTGCTTAAAAGCAGCATTTACACAATTTTATAGCAATTCATAGCAGACTAATGAATTCAGCCATCTTTGGGCAGGAAGCACTGCCAGCCACAAAGTTTTTATGTGACTATCTTTGCTGCTTCAAGATAACTAGAAGGCATTTTTCAGCTAAATGATTCTGTGGTGCTCTCATTGATGATGTATAACTCCATTTACAGTTGTAATCTGGGTAACAAAATGAATAATCCATCATTGTACTATGAATAGTAAATTAACCCAGATAAAAGTGTTGAACATCCAATCAGAATCATTAAGTAAGCAGAAGGCTAAGATTGGTGGGGACACATTGGAAGCAATTATAACTAATGAATACATTAACTTCAGGCTTGAGAACAGCACAGCTGATATTCCAGTCCATCAAAATAAAATTAGATTGGGGGCAAGCAGACACAATATGGAACAGTCTCTGAAAATAAACAATTATCCAGGAATGTAATTATTTTGAAGAGAAAGCTTCCAAGCAGTGATGTATTTTACATCACAGAAGACCTGCTGCATCTGCTGAAGGTGGTGCTGTGTAAATAACAGAATAAAGACGTGTACTTAAAAATGTGCTGCAACAGAAACACGTCAGAATCACCAGGGTGGGGGAGAAGCAAAGACAAAATAAGTTACAAATGCTTTTGCATATAAACCCAAAATGATTAGCTGCTTTGAAGATCATGGGCTCTGCATTATGCTAATTACATTAGCTAACCAGCAAGGTAATAAGATAGCAACACACTGATTGTAAAGTCTTTGCAGAGTCAAGCTTGTTGCCAAACCCCAAAATATTTAAATGACTTTGCCTGTACACCTAATATGTTGTGAAAGAGAATCACTGGGCCTATATTAGAGAAAGAAGTTAATCTTGCACAAACCCTTTGAATGTGAGATACTGCTTTGTTGTCCTACAAACAGTGCTTCTGGTGATACCAACATTTATCTATTCACTGCACCTCCCACTACAGTCTCAAGCCCCATGTAACTACATTTTTTACCATGAGGAAAAAAATCATCTTTGAGGTGCATATGCAGCTCTTCTGCTTAGTCCAACAGTTGTGAAATCTCTGCAGACCCAGTGGGTAACACTATTTTGCATAAGTGATACTACAATATTCATGGAAATCCTTAAATAAGCTCCAAATCTGATTCAACTCTTGTGCCACAATTCCCTGGCAGACCTGACTGCACCCTACAGGCTGGGTAGGGTTGAACCATTGCATTAAATTATCCCTCCCATCCAATTAATTCCCTGGTCCTTCCACACAACTGCAGGTAACAGTTGATTTACATAAAAATCACTGCACTAGGTTTTAAAGTAAATTTATTATAATACTAATTTTCCCAGCATTTAAGAAATGGGACAGTGTTTACTTGTTTATTATTTTAGTCACTATAAGACACCCCATAGATGGAACAAATTCAGGGCAAGAAATAAAACAAGCTTCCACTGGAAGAGACAGGCTGTATCTTCATACTTACAGCAACTTAGCTATAAATTAATTTAGTTTCATTTTTAAATAGTTTATATTTGTGGCAGGTGCTAAAAATGAGACTTTAAGGCATTCACAGGGAAATCTGGAGTCTTCTTATTTTCACCACAAAATTACAAGTCCAGCAGCTTGGAAGCTGGAAGTGCTCTCAGTGACCACTTCAGCAAGGCTGGGCTGAAGTCACTGATGTTGAGTCACCTGTTAGAGGCAGCTCCCTTTCAGTCTCCAGTCCTTTCAGAATCAAAGAAACCCACTCACAGTCCAACACCAGATTTTGACAGGTGTAGAATTTGGCAGCCCTCAGACATCAATCTACTCCTGCAAGCAGATCTAAAAATCTAGCTCATACCTAGGGCCTAAAAAAAGTGGGAATTTCAGAAATGTTTGGCATCTGATGATTTTCATCCCATTATGAATGGCCATGAACAATCAACGATTAACTCTTTAGTTGCAGAATGCTGCACAATACAGCACTACTCCATCTTTTCAAGGCTTATTTCTCCTGAATTCCAACTGAATTTTACATCAGAGCCAAGCTGGAATTACCTTAATTAAGCATAACAGTGAAAGATTGGTTTTACTTAGCTGAAATAACTTCACAACATCTTTCTTGTAACTGGTTACCTGTCAGTATTTAATGGGCTGGTAATTACTCATTTTATCTTAAGTCAAACACTACTAATAAAGTTTTAAAAACATTGCTCTTGCAGAGCTATTTTTTTCATTGTGGGCCTAATACACAAGTAATTATGTCATAAAACTGGAAAAAACTCTCAACTTGATACATTAGCTTATTCTGGGTTTGACAATATGATTAAAATTGCTTTGAATCTTTTTCCCCCAACAATTTACTCTGAAGTAAAAGTGCTGAGAATTGCTATTTATAAGCTAAGGTTTCAGTGAAAAAAATGAGCAGTTTATAATATGCAAGGTGGTAAAAATGTCTGAAATGACACAGGTAAAAAGCTTTACTGATTTGACAGTGACTGCAATGTAGCTGGAGACTTGCAGGCTTTAGACCTCCTGCAAAAGCAGAGATCATAATCTTTAGGAGTTGAGTCTCCAAATCTAACACTTGAATCTTCTGACCTTTTTGTTTTTTAAAGGATTTGATGGATTAGCTCCCACACCCAAAAAGGAAAAAAAAGACCAAAACAAAACCCCCAAACCAAACAATATCTTAGATTTAATCCCAGATGTAAATAGAGCTGGTTGTATCAATTGCACATTTGGTTTGTATCTTGCTCATGAGGCAATTAAAACTGGTCCCATACACCTGGTTGTTACACTCTATAGTTATGACTTCCAGTTTTAGTGACTACAAAAAAACCTAGGCTTTGTAGTCTTTTCTAACCTCGTGACTATAACAAAGAGAAAAAATCAGCCTTTTCTACAACAGCAAACTGGAAAACTGACACAAATAACTTTTCACTTTGTTCCATCAATCCAAATATGAAATATCTTGACTTTTAGATCAATATTTCAGTTTGTACAAGTGTCACCAGATTTTTGACTTGTAAATCCTATAGATCTGGTATGAAGGTCATGGGGGAGGAATAAATACGAGACACTAAGCTGTCATTTTTATAGTTTTCTGTTCATTACCACGCTTAAAAAACAACCCATTGGTTATTTTTCTTATTCTCAGCTAACACAAACTCCTTTTTTAAAGCCTAGTCTATGCATATTTTCATTGTTTTTGCATAATAAGCTTTTTCTTCCTCTCATTATTGATTACTAACTTCAGATTTGCTGGTTTTAGGAGGCTATTCTTAGTACTTTTAGCTTTCCTAAAGTTTGATGAACTCAGTTACAATCTGAAACTCAGTGACAGACCCACAAAATCCAGGTACTCAGGCCTTTTCTTTTCAAATGTCCTTCCCATCCAAAGGGAGAAAATGAAATATGTTTTATAGCAGAGATCATGTCAAATTAAAAAACCCACATTATCCCAGAAAAGGGTAAGAAAGCTCGACACTGAGCCCATGCATCACTCATGAACTGCTCCACTGCTACCAAGGAACACACTTGACAACTGGAATTAGCTCTGATGGTGTGTAAGGAGGAAGCCTTACATCACTGAGAGCAGAAGTGTGAATCTCCTAATATTTCCATGGCTCTGAGCCAGGGCTTTCTCCTCCCACTGCCTGCATTCACAGCAGTTAATATCAGAAGCTTTAAATACCATTATTTGTACTGTGCCCCCTGTTCACTGTGTGCTGAAGAAAAGAGTCATCCAGGCAAGGTTGTGGCCCACCAAGGAGTGTTTACATTTTTAAAATAGAGATGGGCACAGCAGAAGATTTCTATAGTGAGAGAAAACGTCCACTTCAGCCCAACACTTGTTAGGCTTTGCTGAGGGGTAGCGCTCTGTTCAAGGCTGTGTTCTGCTGTTAAACTGAAGGACACTGGAACTATCCACAGAGACATTGTGATGGCATTAAACTGGTGAAAAAAACCCACAAAACAACACTTTTTTCTTGTGAAGTGAAAGTGAGGAGAAGATAACAATGAATCTTTGTATTATTTTAAAATAAAAGTATCAGATACCCTCCTTTCCAGCAGTGGCTGAGCCATAGATAGCAGATTTATGTAGGGAAAGTAAATGCAATGAAGGAAACCAACGCTTCTAAATTCTCATTAAGGAGACCTTTCTCCCCAGCTCAAAATAATGAACTAATATTTTTATTTCCCTTCCTGCAAAATACATAAATACTAAAATCCCACTGGATTACTGCTCCTGAGACTGTATTTTTTTAACATATTTACTTATTCTGCAAACACAGGTGAAGCATCCACCTGGCTATGAGGTAGCACCCAGCAGAACAGAGCCATAGCAAAGACTGGGTGAGCTCAGGGGGTGCTGTGTTTAGGGATGTAACTCCTAAGTTTGGGCAGCAACATTGGCCCCACTGTGGCTGGTAAAATATGCAACAGCCTTGCCCCCTACCACTGCATCTGGTTCAGTTCGTTTTCTCCAGACAGAAGCCCAAGTTCTACACCAAAAGATATGAGAAACACTTCAGACACCCTTGTTTGCCTTCCATAGGTCTCTATGGAAAGAATCAGACACTAAAAAGTCCTTTTTCTTTTCCTAATACAGCTCATTAGCTCTATGTGTACATGCAATGATGGCCAGTAGTGGCTCTGCTGAACTTATCCTATGTGCAGAAAAGCATCATTTCCACCTTAATTCAAGGACAAACACAACTTATTTCTCATTCCTTTCACTACAGTGGTAGTTCTCAGACCTAGGATTTTGATATCCTTGCCCAAGATCAGTTACCAGTGCACTGTGCAGATCTGCCCCAGGGAGCTACAAACCATCATAATCCTTTGCATAATTAACACCCTAAAACCTCTCACTAAAAGGAAAGACAGCAGCAGCAGTTAACACTTATCCTTATATCTGTGCAGGAAAACTTATTCTTTATAATTTCATATTTCTTGTAACCTCCAGGTAATGTAACAAGGGTAAGTTTTATTCTAGAATTTAGTTATCTATATTGTAAAGAAAAAGAATTCAATGGCAATTTTATCTAGAGTTTGAGAAAACATGACAATTTTGTTTTCAAGATCTCCAATCAGAAGTCTTAACTACTTTAAACTCACACCTCTCTCTTTCAAATATATAATTGGGAAGAGGTTTTGCCACTTTTTTTTTTCCAATAGCACACATTTTAATTGAAGCTTATTTCTTCTTCAAAAGCAAATGTAACTACACAGTTTCAGTTCCCAGGTAGTTCTACCAAGCAAAGATAGGGCTTCTCTAAAGCTCTTCTCACACATGAATCAGGCACTGAAAACCATTCATGAAAGGCACACCCAGGTTGCTTATATGAAACTCTGGATAAAATTATACCTTTATTTCAGCAGGTTTGAGATCTGCCCCTAAATATCACATCCACACTACTTTAGACTGCACTGGATCAGGAAGACTTAAGTTGAAGCTGTACTGAAGGCAATGAAAATTCTTCATTTTTTACAACTTAAAATGAACCATTTTCAATGGACAGGAAGTCACTTGGAGAATCACAGCATGAATTGCATAGCTCTCTTCACATACCATTTTGAAAGATTTCCTTGACCTACCACAATTAAAAAGTTGCCACTTGCCAAACATCACATAGATATTCTGCTTGGAAGGGTGATTTGAAGCACACTTGACTCTTGGTGTAGAAAATAAAATGAAAACGTCCGCATAGAAATAACCTTATGTCTACATTTTATTGTAATCAGCCAGAAAACAATCAGAGAAAAACATATTTGTCTTTTCTATAGCTCTAATCATAAAAACAACCTTCATTTGAGGCCTGTAATTAACCTTTTTGTATTATTGCAATTTGCTGAAAATCAGAAAAACTGAAACATGAAACTGAGCTTAAAAATGCTCTTGCTTATGTAAAAGGAAATGCATCATGCAGCATCAGACACTTCATTATAGTAATATTTTCCTTCTCTCTTTGGATCTTTGGCCTTCTGTAATTATACAGCATTAATTCCTCCTCAAACAAAAAGCCAGATGTTTGCAGGCTCTGAGCTCAGACTGATCTGCTGCTAAAAGCAGCAAGTCCAGCATTAGCTACTAATGGGTGTCTTCCTTCCATTAACCTGGATACAGGTAGCACTCCCAAAAGGATCTGCCAGCATCCAGCTTTGAATTACATTTTCTGGGAAGACAAACTATAAGACCGTGGTCAGGGTCTGGACATATTCTCAAATAAACATTAAATAGACAATCAGATAAGATTTGGGTTAGTTTTGTTTTGTTGCAAACCAATTCTGGAACAGCTAAAAGGCTGCTTCCATGAATTAATTTAATTATTACTATGAAAGCTAATTTGTAAACTCTGTTTTTCATTACAGCAGTGGTGTGGAGGGTGGTCTCAGAATACTGAGATTAGATCCAGCCATTGTCCACTAACAGCTGTTCTCCAGGGCTGTCTTGAGGACAGAATTCCACTTGTCTGTCACCTGTGTGTGACAGCACTGGAAGGGGGTCCCAGGGCTCTGCTGTTAACATCCTGGAGCAGAAACCTGAGGTACAGCTGACACTTAGTCCTTTTCCTCAGACATTCTTATCTTACCTATTCTGTGGAGAGTCTGTGATCTGCCACTGTCTTCCCTTGCCAGGAAGGATCAGTGGGAACAATCCCTGCAGGTGCCCCACCATCCCTGGGTGAATCTGACACAAGCTCCTTTGTGGGCAAGAGGGCACCAGAACTTTGTCAAGCAATAAAAATAAAGGCTTGAGGCCAAGCCCAAACACCACACAAGTAATTAACTGACTGATCAGGCCTGGCAGGAACATAGCCAGCAAATCTCAGGTAGAAGCCCGGCTTCTCCACCAAACCAGAACAAAAGAACTTCATTTTCCTTTGTACTTTTCCCATATCTACCAAAATGGAATGTCATTTAAAAAGGGGAAATGACATTTCCACTATCCATTTTCTAGACCTTTCTGAAGTTGTGATATATGAAACACCACATTAATGACAGACTCTGTTAATGACAGCTGTTTTATGCTATTACAAGAGGCTGTTTCTGCTGTACTGGCATCTATAAATACAAAGGAATGCATCAGAAATAATAGAAATATTAGGAAACACTTAAAATTAAATTGTAGTGGATCAAGATTAGACTAGTGCTTCTATTCCCTTGGGGTACATTTGTAACTTTTAATCTAATCATCATTCAGCAGTAGATACAATTCCAGACTACATCAAAGCAACTAAAATACTGCTTTGATGGTTTAATAGTAGCTGGCAGTGTAATGACAGGTGGCCAGAACCACAACCTAATTTGAAACAAGCTGCAAGGGTGGTTGAAGACACAGCTCTGAATTCTGTGAAGCATATTTCTTTGAATAAAGTGAGAAATTCAGTTGAGATCAGAGCACAATAAACTTTGAGTGCTGTGCTTCCTATACCTTCCTCATTGCTACTGCCTTAGGAACCTGCTGCAGTGAGTGTATTATTCAACAGCAGTAACATTGCTGCTTGCTTACGACTCTTTTCAGTACTCTTAGTACTCTTTCTGTGTTAACTTAAGAGGATGAACAAAAATTCTCATTGTAGGTGTTCTACAAAACATCACACAATCGCTTTAGCAACTGGGCAGGGACTCACAAGAAGCTGAATTAGGATAAACCCACTGTGTGCTTTGTTGTGGCTTTCATTGCCATGCCCTCATCCCTGGACTTCTGTTAGGGAAAATCCCAAGCACCCATTTTCCTGAGAATTAGTGAAAATGCATTTTCTGCCGTTACTTTCTGTAAGTAAATCTGCTTTGGAAATTCCTCTCTAGCAAAACTTGTTCCCTTAACTGTAAGATTGCCAAAACAGGAGAAGATTAATTACATGAGCTAGAAGCTAAAATTACAAGGTACAACAAAAATCGTTCATCTACTTCAAAGTTTCACAGTAGATGAGGCTTTCAAAATATTATGGGTTTGTTGTATGTGGAAATACCTGGGGTTTTTTTGCATGCAGAAACAGTGTACATCATTTCTAAGCTTAATCACAACAAAAAACCTTTAGGTAGCAAAGGCATTACTCAAATATTCAGAGGGGCAGAATTTAGCACTGTGCTATGCAAAGGAGGCTCTGAAGTCACAAGAGGTGTTTCATGATTCTTAGTGCAGCACTCAGAGCAGCTTTTTTTATTAGGAAAAGATATTCCCCCTTCACTAATAGTAGCAAAATATACTTACCTTTCAAAATATTATCTATAAGTCTTTAAAAGACACCTGCTTTGAAATTCAGCAGGTTTCTTCAGGGAAAAAGTGTAAAACATAACAGATTAAAAGGCCCTTTCACGAAGCAATGAATTAGAGCTACATGTTATCAAAATTCTCTGAGCATTCACATAGCAGGGAAAAAATTTGCAAAGATTAATTGGTAGAGACAAAAATTGCTCTTTAAAAAAGCTGTAAGCTGAAGTGAATCAGGAAATCAATTCCTTACATATGTTTAATCAAAACAACAGGAGCATATTTGTAGAAATAAACTGTAGAGAAGACATTATCTTGGAAGGTTAGGCTTCTTAGCTGGACAATTTTTCTGGGTGTAATCATCAACCATGAAAGGTATTTTTTAATAAAAATGACTGCCCAGCAACACATTGGTATTTACTGCAAGTCAATTTACCAAGTCATGGCACTGAAATAAAGTTTAAACTTCAGTTAAATGAGTTGTCCCTAAAATTGTTGTAAAAATTAATGACTGAGCAATCTCTGCCCTTCTGAAGTTCCTTTCTTCCTACTATTTTGTGCAAACTGTGACAAAATAAACAACTTATGAGATCAAGGATCTTCACATTTTTGCTCTGTTCCCTACTTCATAAAGCCCTTCTCTTCATCAGACATTTTTGCATTGTAACATTTAAGAGTTTCCAATCCAAGGCCAAAAAAAAAAAATTGAAGTTTTTCCCTATAGTTTGATTTTGAATTGGCATGGTTTGACATTTCAGTGAAAAAGTATGGACTGATCAATATACTTACATACACAAGAAACAGTTCAATGTGTTTTACCTTAAAACATACTTTGTTTTGAAACCTATCTTGTCCTTCAAATCACTGTAAAACACATTGCCTTGTAAGTAAAACATTTTAAAGGACTTTATTGCACTGTGCTATATAATACTAAAAAAGGGATTTATTTAAAACTCTTCAAAATCCCAGTGCACACAACAGAGGAGGTGTTATTATGCTATGAATTACACAGCTTTCCAGCTCAGGAGTTTGTGACTAATTAAGAAAGCTTTAGAAGTGTAGAAAGGCCAATAACATTGCACAGGATGTTAAGGGATCAATATTTTTGTTAGGGGATCAAGTTTTTCTGTGCATATTTTCAGCTTGTTGGCAATTAATGATCTTGCTCTTGCAAGAAGCCTTCTGGATCACCTGGGAATGCTGATATTCAGCTCCTGTTTTGGAGAAAACAGCCTGCACTTTCTAGCCCACAGTCAGAGGACTGTACAGTCCTTTGACTGATCCTCACCTAGAGTTCCTTCTCACTGGCCATTTTTCATTTTGCCTCTGATGTATTGGAAGACAGGAATAAAGTGACTTATGCAGACAATGAAAAAAAAAATTCTGCTGATTTTCTTTAAACCTAAACCAAAAGAAAACAAAAGCTTTGATAATTGGCAGTCTGGTCCCACTAAAATTCAAGTGGTGCCATCCTCCCATAGCTGGTAACAATGATTATCCCAACACAGAGCATTTCCACTCAACTGGAATTACAGCTCCAAAGGAACACAATAATTTTGCAATCCCAGCCATCACCAGCAGTTCACCACATGGAACAGAGATCTTTAAACATACAATAAACTTTCACTCTGTTTCATGTTGCATCTTCAAAGACTGCCCCCACAGACCTGTGGAAACCTTGGGATTCACTTAAACTCTGGAGTACAGGATAAATGTTCACATCACATTTTTCATCTTTTAAAGTGTTTTATTCAAGAACACTCACAACTGAGGGTGAGTTACAGGGGTTCTGACAAGAACTGCAGAAGTTTAATTGTTACTTACAATGACCAATTAAAATAAAGCAGTTTCCTAAAGCCTTTTTCTCCTATACAGACACAAATACAGTTAATTATGTCATGTGCCCTCATTTTCAATATGGGGACCATAACCCAGATCCCAACCCATTATCTTCTTAGATAACTTCTAACAGAGAACTTTCTCTAAAGTGAAGCTGTGTACTCAGTTCTTTATATACCTGCCAGGAAATTATAATATAAAATTTACAACCTCATTTTGCTGACAGGTACTTAATGCCAATCTTACACTTCCCAGAAAAGCACCCCAAAACAAACCCCAAGAAACTTGAACATTAGCTATATCTTCTTTGCTTAATTTTCAGGAGCAATTAGCAGGTTACTCTTTGTTTAAATTTCTTTCTTGGAATCTAATTATTCCATATGTCCTTTCATATTTTGTCTGATTTGCAATTGTATTTCTCATTATCATTTTGTGAGGATATGCTGCTATTTCCTCCGGTTTCATTCTCTCTTTTATGTTTCACTTGTACAAAATTAATTACATTGTACCTTCAAGCATAATTTTAACAGTGTCTCCATTGCACTGTGTCTGCCTTTAATTAATGCTCTTCTAATGCAGGTTTTTAGAGCCAAATGGTGCAATATTCTGAGCATCAAAGAAACAAAAGATCTAACAAAGCTGAAATGAAAGAACCAGACAAAGCAGCAGACAATGTATTCTCATTTGAAAAATGTCACTTCAATTTTATTTTAGATAGTAGAACCAAAGAAGATTGTTTCTACTTTTTCCACATTCATCACTAAACTTTGTGGTAAAGCTCACTCCAATCTGGGACTAAATCTGTAACTTATGAAATGAGATTAATTTCTCAGTTGTCTGCCTATCTGTTACAACTCTCTAATCCACATCCCTCTGGTAGGATTTATCTTTTTGTTTTAAAGACCCAGCAAGTCTTGGAGCTCCCCTATCAAACACAATATTCACGTGCTCTCCCCCAAAAAATTGAGATAAATCACACTCCAGTTCTCTCTTGGCTGTCAATTCAAGAGGGCAATGGGAAAGGAACATTCCACAGATTGGACCACATGCCCTTTTTTCAGAAATGCAGTGTTTGCTCACCGTTGATCTAACACATTCAACCAGGAACTTAAGCTACCACAGACTGAGGTAATAATTGTAGGGCTCTGGGTGTTTTAGACTCATTCTGATCTTTGGGTTTCAGGGACTTCAAAGCCAAGCCTTGGGTGTTTCCTGTTTCTATTACGCACAAAATAGATTTTACTGAGGTCAGGAGTTTTCTTATCACATTACATTTTCATAATTAATTTTCAATATATAGCAATTATGAGCAAAATGGAGCTTTTAAAACTTTCTGATAGTAAAAGCCAATCTTTCAGCTGGACACAGCTATTTACTTAAGTGAACTGAGCTAAGCTGCAGGATCTGAAGTGTGCCTTCAGTTAGATATTTAGATAAAAATGACAATGGAATGAACTAAAAATAAGTATCTTTCACAGTTGCAGGACCTATTGAGCAGCAATGCTTGTGTGTGTATATATATCACAGTGACTTTATTATGCGCAAAGGTGGTGCCTGGATTTCAATAAAATCATTTTCTGGGCCATAATAAGCCGAATATTCGTGAAGATCATTATAGGTAATTAAAGCATTAGGGATTTAGTTTTGTTAGATGGAGGCACTCAGATTTAAAACAAAAGTACATTACTCAATTTGGGAATTTACCTCTGTGAGTTAAAGGGGTCAAGTTAAAATTATTTTCACTTGAAAAGGTGGGGGGGGTTGTCTGAGGATTATTGCAATGTGATATACTTTTAATGGGGACAAAGCCTGTCCAGGGATTCACATGAATGGTTATCAAGGACTTTGATCAGCACTGTATCCACACATCAAAAGACATAACTAATTCTAAACCAGTTTTGCTCATTGTTTGATAAGCACTAGTCAGTTAAAGTTTGTATGCTTCAACCACCTGCCTACATTGATCTGAATTATGTAAAAGTCACTTGAAATCTACACTCCTGGATTTTTATTAGTTTAATTTTAGGAAGAAAAGCAAGCTTTGAAGCACTGTATGTAGAAAAGAATCAAATAAGCTTTGTAACAGAATAAGAGGTAAAAGAAACAAAACTAGATGGGTCATATTTAGAGCTTAGCAAACTTGACAGTGTCTTTAAGGTGAAGGAATAATACAGTTAGTCAAAGTTCTCCCTTTCATGGTCTTATAATGTCAAGAGAACAGCATTTCAAAGCATGACATTACACGGGCTCATTCTTTTCAAGAACACAAAAACTTTGATTTCAGAAACAAATGAAAGGAAAAAAGTGACTCTGAAACAAAGCACTCCCCAAATGTATATTTTTAGTGCCACGTGTTCAGACTAAAGGACCATATGCCCTCACATTACTTAATGCAGGAAAAAAGGCATTTCCAAGCCACCTTTGAAATTCCAGTTCTTAGACAGTAAATTTGAAACTGGCCAGTAGGCAGAGGCCTGAGCCACATTTTGTAACATTAAATAACTTTAAAAAAATCTTTTGTATTTCAATTTTACTTTTATCCCTGAATCTTTTTCTTTGAAGATTTAACAATGGACCATCTTTTTTTCTCCTGCAGCTTCGTTCTAAATCCTAAAGGGGCACTTTCCATACAGTCAAAAATACAAAGATCAAAATGTTCAGAGAAAATAAAGATTGAATTTAAATGGCTTGCATACACTGTAGATGTGGCTGAATTACACTCTTTTGCCTTTAACCTCTGCTAATATTTGTTCTAACAAAGGCAACAGTCATAAGGGTTTTATCACTGCAAATCCAGAATATATTCCTTTTGCCTCAGTATCATTGCAATGAAAATTTTCACAAATGCATTTTGTGCCTTAACTTCTGCTGTTTGTGGGACAAGCATCAATAAATGCAACATTCCACAGGAAGAATGATGTTCTTTGGGTAGGATTACACCCCAGCTTCAGAGTGTTCTCAGAACTTCCTGTCAAAAGGAAGATAAACCCCAAAGCCTCACATGATCCAGCACTGATACTCCCTTCCACAGTCTGACAAAGCAGGCAGGTCCCCTTGCCATCTTTAGGAATAAACAGTGCCATAAGCACTGCTTGATTTTTTTGTTTGCTCAGCCAGGCTCATTGTACACACCAGCTCCACTTTCCAGGTTTTGCATTGCACCAAGTAGAGATTTTCAAAAATATTGTTAAATACTTTTTAAATACTTTAAAATATTGTTAATGCTTTTTCAAGTATTCTTCATGTCTGTGCTGCAAAGTTCAAGATGCAGATGTTCTGTCCTTTGAGCCCCACAGATGCTGATTTCTGGAACTGCTTTGACAAGAACAGATAGATATTCCACAGGAAGAGCTTTAGATTTTTTTTTTTTTCTGTGAATGGAATAAGAGTAGAGAGATATTGCAGCTTTCAGAAGAAAACTGTCCAAATTTGACTCTAATTGAATGGTGACAAGTCTAAAGCAAAAAAGCCAAGTGGTTTTACCTGAACTCAAACCTCTGGCTTTAAGAGGACTACTTCAAATATATTCAGCTTTTACATTCTCCCACAGTGACAAAGTGCTTGTATTTCTCCTCCTACAACCCTTGAGAATGCACACAAATATTTGGATCCTCCAGCCCTAAGGGACAAAGCAAGGGGCATCAGATTCTACAGTCATTTTTGCTGTTGATCACGAAGTCAAACTAGTAATGAAGAGTGTATTATGCCTCTGGTAATCATATATTTCAAACCCCCCTCAGCTTAACTCCATAATCTTATGTATTTCACTAGAATGCTCTTCAATATTCATTATTTTACCACTGTGAATTGTTTTTCTTTTTGATGATGCCTATAAGAAAGCAAAGGTAAGGACATTTTGAAGATACAGGGACGTGAGAGCAGCAGCAATGTGACATTCACTTCAGTAAATGAACCAGTGTGCACTCTCTGATGGATTCCTGTGATAAGGTCACTCTCAGCACCAAGGGACAGGTAAATACTTTCTTAAGTACTTGCTGGAGTTTTTGAGAATAAAGAGGACCTTCTGTAGCTCCCTACTTCCTATTATTTTCTGAGTCACAGTGTCACTCACCAACAATGCAATGAGGCAATTACCACCCAGCATGAAAAGCCAGGTTTAGGGTTCTAAAGGTCACTAATTCTGGCAAGAATCCCAATTCCATCTTCATGGTCAAACATGTCACAATACTCCTCACAACAAAATAACTACCAGTGCCCAGTGATATAAACAGCATTAGTGGTGTGGAATATGAGTCATTTGTCACCCTTAGTACTATGTAATTTAAACTATTCAAACACATGAACCACCCTTTTGTCTAGCTTAAATTACATGTTGGAAACTCAATGGTTTGGTGAATGAGTTAAGTTCAGAGAATGTTCACTTGCTCCAAAAGAGAGATGTAAATTTCTGGTCTATGAGCTGTGTTAAACAAGCATTTATGGGTACATGATAACTATATTAGCCAAAACATTAATGATTCTGTGATGTAAGACATTAGTTACTTGTCTGCCTATAGAAGGGGCTGGTTTGACTGCACTCATTCTCAGTTTTTGATCCCTACTTTTTCACAGTAGCACTGTGGGCAAGCTGTACCCTCCTTCACTGAGCCAAATTTCTTCATACGGGATTCTAACTCTAAGAAAATGAAATTTTCAATATTGAATAATATATTGGAATCAAAGTTGTCTATATAAAACACACCTGAAGAAAAACTACTTAAAACACAAAATCTGTATTTAACAGGCTTCTGAGAGAATTTAGTTGGCAGATGTCTATATCCCAGACATATGCAAGGAGAGTTCCAAAATAAATAAAACAGGTACAGGTCTTGACATCATAGCTTGATTTTTTTCCAGTAATGATTTTACAGGTTTTATAGCCTTATGAAAATGCCTTTTAGCTACTATTCTGTGAAAGAAAAATGTTTTCATTGGGGCCCAGCTCAGAACTCAGCTTTGCCTAGTGCAGAAATACTTCAGTGTTATCAAGAATTTCCTTTAATCAGGCACAGCATGAAAATATCTTCTCAGCCCTCCCAGTACTGGTGTGAACTCTCCCCCCTACAGCTTCCAAGAATTCCAGACTGCTCTGGACTCTCACACTCAGCTGGCTGTGGCAGCTCTGCTGCCATACAATTCTAATGAAGCTGTCCATCTTTTCACAGTGCAGTACCACCGATTTTGTTTTGCCATTGACTAAGTGGCATCAGGTCACCGAAGGGAAAGTCAGAGGATATGGATGGCTCAGGTCGTTTTTGAACACGGACAGAAAGAGAAAACAGAAGTCAGTGCTTAAGTGTAGCTGCATGCATCCCTGTTTGCATTCCCTGCTCCTATTGATCTGCTCTTACACGTGCACATTTCAGGCTCTGTGGAATAAGATACCAGAGAAACACTTGAGGAGCTTCAAATACCAAATACCACAGCAAAATACCAAAGCTTCCAAATGAGTGAAGTAGCAGACTGGATACAACTGACCAATTTCAGCACAACCAAAAAGATGATGTGGAGCTAAATCCAGTCTTTCTGGCTGTAGTTAATTGAACTGACTGTGCTTTGAACCCAGCAAAAATAGGGTCTCTAAACAACCCCTCAGCATGAATTGCTTTCAGATAACTTGCTGCACTTGGGAGTTAATTTCTAACTTTCTCACATTTAGTACATGCACATAAGTTCTGGTATGCTTTGATCTTTTCTTTTACAAGATAGAGGTTGATATTACTGCGCAATTTCTAAAAGAAAAATTAAAGGAAATTAAAGACACCACTAAAAATGGATTTTAACTTTTTTTATATTAAAAGAACTCAACTGGGGTAAAACATCTCTTTGGCTCAAAATGGGACTGATCAATTGTTCAACAGTTGGAATTCAGGCAGTCTTATTTAATGATGTGCTCTAATGGCAGCCTTTTTATGCTTCATTTCCCAATGGCAATATACAATGACACAAAGGAAAAGCCATGTAATGTGCTGTAACAATATCATGGATTGTTACTAAGATTTAAGGGAAATAAAGTAGTGCCAAACTGTTAACACTCCTAAGGAAGCAGACTGATGGATGAATGGTCTGTGCAAACTAACCCCCAGTGGAAACAAGATCCATTCTTCTGTGGCTGCACAGAGACACTCACTTGCATTTGAAAACAAATTAATTTCAGGCCCTATAGGCTTGCTTTTCTGAGAAGTTTTACAGACCTGGCAATTCCTACATGTTCACCTTCAACATGTTCACTACTGTACACATCAATAAAATTCTGTTTCCACATTTGGATGTTCATTCACAATTATCTGATTTGCTAACTGCCATGAACATTTCAATGTCAGCATAATATCAAAGGCCAGTTTAATATAAAAAGAAGATTCTGATACTTGTAGAGCATTTCCAGATAAAAGCTGAAATAAGTAACATTACATACAACTTCTGTTACTCTATTTTACTCAAGATATGTAAATTCTTCAAACAACATGGATATGTGGAAAGATTTGGGCACTTCAAGTTCAGCATTTACTTTTCAAACCCATGTATAAATCCAAACCTCACGCTGTAGATGTTAAGATCACAGCAAGCTAAAAAAGTTAACCAACAAAAGCAAAGACCTTGGGTATAACGCTTTGAAATGGTGAAACACATGCCCACTAACTATAGAGCTACAACAAAACCCTTGCTCACACTGCAGAAGGTTCATACTCAAAGGTTTGTAGGTTCACCTGGGGAATACTCCCAAGCAATCTGAAGTTGTATTGCAATGACAAATGACAATATCACACAGATGATCATAATTCCTTTTCCTTAAATCTGATGCTGTTATTAAAACACATTCCCCCTTTGAAACAGCAGTGGTACTTCAACCACTCCTTGCACAACATTTTGATCCCTTCATAGAAACCAAACCTTTACTGCTATATGCTCAGAGCCCACACTTATTTTAACTCTGCAAAAAATGAGCTCTCTGCCTTTAAGACATTCCCTTCCCTCTGCAGAACAGTCATGCAGTCCTTTTAAGGGCTGCTTTTCCTTTAGGCCGTCTCCTGTTCGCCTCTGGCAGCTGAATAAAGTACATGAATTTTCATGTCCTGAAAAAATCAAAAACTTAATTTCTTATCTACATCTTCATAGCAATGAAAGGTGATCACCTTTCTGAGCCCATGTGCCATACATGTATTTATTATATGTACAGACTTTAAAGCACATCAATCTGTACATGTAAATGAACACCCCACATAAGCAATAAGCTTTCACTATGAAACTGTAAAGTTAATCATCCCTTTGATAAATCAGTCATATCACATAACAAAGAAGTCTCACATTTTGTCTAGAAAAGGGCTTTTTACTTTTTTATTTGAGTTGTAATTGGTCATTAAGAGAAAGATACATTCTGCTTTGTCAAACTTAGATTTATATAACATGCTCCCATTTTAAATCTCTCTAAAGGTATCTTCACTCAAAGTCACAGTACATTTAACTAACAGTTTCAATTCAGCCCAAGATCTAAAGGAACTAACATATTTATTAAAGCATTTTGATCCTTCAGAGACAGATTAATAAGAAGCTAGTGACAGTTCAGCATGATAAAATGAACCAATAAACAGCAATGTGTGCTGACGTTAGATATACTGATCCACAAATAATCTAATACGTATTTGGTTTGTCACAAAGAAAAATCACTTGAAAAAGCCATTGCCATGATTAAATACTTTCTGCTATCTCAAAATTTCTGTATTCTATACAAGTTTTCCTTACAAATTCCCTCGACAAATAAACCCAGCAAGTCTTTTTTATACATAAGGAAATCACAGCCCTGTATTATCTCAATATGGAATAATGAGTCAAAATGCAGCATGAAAAGGGTTTAAATATTGTATGGATTTTTGGGATAAAAATAGAGCACTAGATGCCAGAAGTGCTCAGTGTTCATTCACTCTGAAACAGATGTTCAGGCTTGCCTGACTAGCTGTCATTTACCTACCTATGAATTATTATTTGTATTATGCATTTATTTTATGGTAACATCTCAGAAATTCAAATTTTTTAATGCAGTTGTCAGTAACAATAGGGGGCTAAAGGTTTAGATTTGGGATATTCTTTCCCATCCAACAGCCTTCTCTATTAGAGCTCATCCCTTGTCATTCTTCCTGTTCATCCATTGCTTCATATCAAGGGTGAAGCTTTGGAAACACACACACACTTCAGACATGTTTCTGCCACTAAGCATTGAATAATGGAGTCAATTGTTTTCTCATTTTTACTGTTTATACATCAGTGCTGCCAAATGACTTTTCTGATGTCCATTGTGATTTATGATGTGAGAGAATACTAAAACTAATTTATACTAATAAATGCAAACAGCCCCATTAACATCAATACAAATCCTAATTTACACCACCAAAGAATCCATACTGGTATACTTAGAGCAATTGCAGAGTATTGTCTAATGAAGATAAAAGGTCATTGTGCAAACCAGCAGTGATGGAAAGTTTACAGCAGCCATCCCAAGGCTCCAAATGCTGTACATAAAACTTAATGTAGTGTACTGCATTATACACTAATGCTTAAAATAATAGCTCCTGAGATTCCAGTTATAATGATCCTGATCTAAATGTGAGAATAACTTAATACAATTTTTCCTCCAGTCATTACTTCCTAATCTACTTTCTCTCTTCATCCAACCCATCAGACTGATAGGAGCTTAGACTGATAGGAGGAACTGGAATAAACCCTACAAGCAGCAAGCATACTCATTTCTTCTCACAAGATTCATGCTTGTTTTCTCTGGCACAGACATGACAGTATCAGTTAATTCTGTTACATTGAAATACCACAGCAAAACAATGCACAGCACACAGGAGGAAACAGCAGCAGTTTAAACTGCAAGAGAATAAATAAAATAATTAACCCCCAAAATAACTTCAATTTTGTTTACTAACTAATGTTTTTGACTTACACCCAAAACAAGTGTCACATTCATAGTCTAGAACTTCAGCTTACTGTTGGGGTTTCTTGTTTGTTTTCTTTTTTGTTGCTGTTTTTTTCTCCTGAGTACCCAGAAGAGCACAGACAGCCTAGAAGGTGCTGGCACAAAAACCAAATTACCTTTCTTAAACAACTACAGGGGTATCACCAGGACAAGCTTTTCCCAAGAGGAAATATTTGGACATATTTCTTTGTTTTCTTCTAGTGACATAGAAATTAGACATTTTAAAACTATGCGATAGTGTCTTATACTTTAGAGGCAACATAGAAAGTTGCTAAGTTGTTACCCTAACACACTGCATTCGGAAAAGACAACAGTAGCATTAATATTTTGCTATTTTATTGTACTAAATGTATTTCTGTACTTAGAAAATTCTCTTATCTGTAATTTCTCAGCAGGGCACAATGTTAATTAATACATGCTTCCAATATCCCAGTTAACCAGAGCCTGGCTCTCCATACATACATTTGGGAAACAGACAGACAAAAGGGTGATCCAAAGTCAACTGCAGCTAATGCACAAAGCCCTGCTAGTCCCATTGGCAACTTCTCAGCTGGACTGTACTGGCAATTAAAAGCAGATGGGTGCTGGAAAGTCAGCCCTGGTGACCAACAGCTAACCCAGGGTCACATAATGAGGCTGGCTCAGACTTGAGAATGGAACTCAAATCTACTGAATTTCTACCCAGGGGTTTAATCACAAAACCTCTACTCTTAATTTAAAATCAAGAGGTTTTGAAAGAAATATTAGTAAGGTGCAAATTTTTCACTTCAGGGGAATATATCATTATTCAGTTAACCATTTTTTTAAAATTTCAGACCAAATAAGTAACCAAAGTTCTTTGCTATGGTGTTAATTAAGGATCTTTATTCATACCTCTGAGCAATACACTAACCTCTAAATGATGTTCCAACTGTAGCCTGAACAGGAGCAAAACCAAAGTACAATTAAGGTTTGCAGATCTGCCTATATTACAGCTTTTTAGCTGTAACCTTTCCACCCTGTTCTGTAATTAGTGAACCAGCTCATAAGTTCTCCAGACACAGACACTTGTGAGGAGTTCAAAGCTTCTTTGCAAACCCTTAGCAACAATTCCAAGAACATAAAGGAATTCTGAACCAGTGAAGCAGTACTACCACATACAGCACCTGCCTACCTGGCTCCACTTTACAGCAATTGAGATTTTTCCCCCCCTCCATCACTCTTGCTTATTTAGGCCACAGCTTTCAAGTCAATAAAACACAAGGTTTTTGCCTTTCAGATTTCTCACACAGCCTAGCTCTCTTATGTTTGTTTTTATTCTTGTTCCCCACTCAGCAGAATAAACCAGGTCTGCATCTCTTTTGAACACACAGACAAAAGCAGCTTCCCTCCACACCTCAGCTCCTTCAGCAGCAAACTCCTACAAGGACCCACAAGTCAGAACAACGTGAACACACACAGGGCTGGACATGCAATCACCATTGACAGTATTTCTGTGGCAGTTTGTGAAACCAGGGCTTATAGGTTAAAATCCACACTCTGTAGCTCTCGAGCTTCTAGCCAGGGATTTACAAACCAGTTCCCACACAAGGGAGGCTGATCAAAAAACCAGATACCTGGTGCACCATCCCCAGCCGATTCCCTATTAATAGGTGCTACCCACCTATTCCCCCCAGCAGTGTGTGAGCTGCCAAGAACCCCATGGCAACTCATTGGCACCCGGAATATGCCATGTTCTAGCCAAGAACAGAGACTTATCCTCTGCTGGGGCTAAAGATGGAGCCATCCAAACCAGAACATGGCTAGTCACACGTATGGCTGAACACCCACACCACAGGAAGCTGAAGTTGTGCTACCTACAAGCAGAAGAAGCCCCTGCTAGGCTAAAAGAGCACTCATAGCACCTATCTCAGCTTTTATACCTCCTCACAGGCTGGAGGGGGTAACGGGGTAAGCAGAAACACCTGTGCTGAAAAACCACCCGTCCCCCAAACGAGAGCCAGCTGGTGCTCAGCCCAGCTGGAGCTGCACCTCAGGACCTCGCCAGTTCCCACAGCACCGAGGGCTACTAGCACCTCCTGCTCTGTCCCCAGAGCAATTTAGGATTTGATTTCCACCCTTTTATGACTGTAGCACAGGCTAATTCCTGTGAAGAAAGCCAGAGGTAAGTCTGAGAGAGCTCCCCATCAGAGGCTGCTGGCCGGCTCTAATTTCAGTCGGTGTTCTGCTTAGAGTGTATTGATTACGCAGAAATTCAGGTGATATTCCAGATTTTACTGTGTGAAAGTGTGTGGAGTGTTCTTCAGTAGGGCTCTGCTGTGGTAAAGGCAGCCCTGTTAGGTTCTGGGGCAGAGCAGATTATTTCCCTGCGATGGGATATGCACGAGAAAACTATCTGGAATGTTTTTTCTTGTGGGCTGTTTGCTGGCCTGAGGAATGGGGGCATGTCCAATGACTCCAAGGGCCAAGTGGGTGGTTTTGGTGGGGGACACTGTATGGGAATGGCATTACCAGGTTACAGAATGAGTGTGAGCAAGTGGGTCATGTCACTAGAGCAAAGCCTGCCCTAGTTTGTCACCCTTTATACATCAGTGTCATGAGAGAGTGGTACAAGGAGATGATTTTACTGGCCATTTAATATTGACCCTCTGCTGTTCTGGCAGTGCTCCTTGGAAATGCTTGGCCTGTTACACGCTATACCAGGTTTGTGCTGTTTATGTGAAATACCTGTTTGTGATCAGATTACGGCACTTACCCATAATTACTTCATAAATCCTAGCAATTAAAAAAATCTCCAACAAGCAATTCTAAAAGTGTATTAAGAATGTAGTCTCTGTTTTTTTCTGTTTTGTTCAGAATAAACCTTTTCTTTGCCTTTCACACAGAGCTTTTAGAGTACACTTGAGTCATACTTTCATACGGTTCTCCAGAACCTAAGAGCTAGCAATATAAGGATTTTTAAATTGAAGTTGGGATTCTCAAACAATCTTAAGAGCCTGAGAACTGGGACTGTAGGAGAAATAAACATCACCAATCTAAATATCATGAGTATGATAACACTGAGCAGGGATAAACCAGAGATTTATAGGTGAAAGGAATAAGGGAGGAAAGCACAAGATAAAAATAAAGATGTAGCTTTCTAGTTTATTTAATTTTTCTGTTTAACATATTTATTAGGAAAAAAGTGGAAAGTTGCTGATGAGACTGTGGAGGGAGAACTGATGCAAGTGTTTTATTTGGGGAGGTTTGTGCTTATCTGCTGTAGGTGAAACAGCTTGTTATCAGTGTGGGTGAGAAGTGGGGCATGGTTATAATCAAAAGATAGCTCTGGCTGTGCCAGACTGTTTGGCTGCTTATTTGCTACTGTAGTTTGACCACTTAAACTGCTTTTGTCACCGTGTTGGATATCCTCTTGTATTTCTGAGAAAACAAGTCCCTTAAATAGCCCTTCCTTTGCAGTCTCTAATTGCAAAGTACTATAGAAATCAGACCAAAGCATTTTGTGTTTACCGTGTGTCTTCAGTGCTAACAAAGGAAGAAAAACTCTATCCTGATCTAGTAAAAACATATATGCTGTTACTTTCTTTAGTTTTATTTTTTTGGAGTTCTGTAAACAAAGTAGAGTTACCGAATGGGTGGCTTTATGCAAGCTGTTCTTTCCAACCTGTCAATGTGCCATTTGGATTTGTGGTAACAACTGGAAAAGCAGGAGCACCCATTTCCCAAGTACAGGGCAAGCAGATCTCCAGCAGGCTCCTGTATTCTGTGTGGCCACTACAACCAGGATTTCATCATCAATCAGGCCTAGTGAAATAAGCTCTGGATAAGTGATAAAACTTTTAAAATATTAATGCAGCCATCATTGCATGAGGCTTGGGTTTTACAACACCGGTTCTTGATAATACCTCTTTCTTGGGAAACCACTACACATCCAGGCCAGTTATCTCAGCCTAACATAATTATTTTTATATGACTGAAAGTACTGCTCACATAGCACTTAGACAGGACAGTTGTATGGCTCTTTAGATTGAAACTCTCCAATTTTGTCCATCCATAGATTAACAGTAATGGTGAAAAATATAAGGGGTTTTGTGAAAAATGAAGCTTCTATATTCTTATCACGGCTTTTCTTTTTAAAAATTGTCAAAACCCAGATGTTTCATTCTATGCACTTTTAGATCAGCTATTGGAAAGTAACTTGAATCTTGATAGGGTGTCCCGAGGCAAAGACTCCTGTCAAAATTGAGGGGAGTAGACGAGAACTCCCTGAGCAGCCTAGAGACAGGTCTTCCAAAACTCTATTTGCAGGTTTGTTATTGGTTTGCTGTAATTGCCCAGACAAATCATCTGCTTGTCACTTCACCTGACTGTAAAATTGGAACAAGTAAGGGTCTTCAGGTATTGCATGGGTTAATTTTACTGATTTAATACTTTTAAAATGCTCTAAAAGCCCTAAGTATCTTTATTGAAAGTATTTTCGAAGCTGAATTACTTTATTTGTGCTAACTATATAACTTTATAGGAGTGATGTGCTGTATGAGACAAGTACTGTGGCATATTTTGCTTTACACATCTTTTGCTATTAATTTGATTATTTTCCACTGAAAAACGTAGTTCACTATATGTTAAAATAAGACTAAATTTGCTTGTTAGGGGAATAAAAAGGAAATGGTCCTTCAGGTAGTGGGCCTGGGGTTATGCTAATTTCACTGGTTTATTTTATACCATTTTGCTGGTAAAGTGTTTTGAAGAAGAAAAGTTTTAATCTTTTGTCCAGGGAACTTAATTTTCCATTGCTTTTACACCTTTAGAGTGATTTCTAAGAAAAGAGACTACACCACATAAAATGTTTCACAGTTAGGAACTAGCAAACATAGTGCTCATAATATGGTTGGGCTGTGTAGACTTGCATCTGATAAATACAAATAACCCCCCTTTCAAATTAACATGAGCCAAAAGTCAACTTAGTGATCTGATGAGGTACTGAAAAATTCACATCCTAACCTAAATGACATTTGTCACACTGAAGTAGAAACAATTATTAATAATTTTCATTTCATTAGGAGCACTACAATGAAATGTCAACAACTTCAAAAGTGTAGCAGAAGTGTACAAATTAATTTTGATTTTCTGAAGTGTAATTATTTTTGTAAGTACCACACTGTGTAATCACTTTTGGCGCTATTACTTGTGCAATCAATAACACTTAAATGTACTTAACTGTTTTCAAACATGGTTTCCTAAGGTCACCCTTTACTGGTGAGGATGTTTCGATGGAAGAATGAAAGGAGTTGTTTTAAGCTGGTCAAAGATGTAGTAAATTAAAAACCAAAATTATTTATGTATGTTTTTATTTTTTATGTTGACTGCCATGAAAGGTTTCTCGAAGTCTGTGCAGTTTCGATGTGAAAAAAGCCTGTCCTGTCTTTGCTGGTGAGTGAGTCCATTTTTGTGCTCTGGGTGGCAGCATTAGCTCTCACTCCTGTGCCTTCACCTCCTGGGGCTCATCCTACTTGGCACATGCAACCTGACTGCAGAGTTAATAATATTCTCTTGAGCCAGGCAGTCAGGCCAGATTTGGCCTCACATTAGCCAGATGAATGGTTGGTAATCATCTAGAGAAGTACATTGTTCCCACAAGCTTAGTCAGTCCTCAAGTGCCAACATTTGTAATCATTCACAAGCCTGTAATGCTCGAGTACAAAAAGACCACAAGAATGCACATCTTGATAGAAAGTTGCTTTCCTACCTCATGGCTTAAGACTTGTGTGATTTTATTTGCATTCTGATAGGCTTCCTCCAGGTTTGGACAGGAGCATTTTGCTCATATATTTGTTCACTGTTTTATCAGTTTTCTGGAGATCTCCAGGATCCTCTGGGAGCCTTTGCCATCCCCTTTACAGCAGTAGGAGCAGAGATGGTTGGCTGCCAGTTCAGTGCTCAGGTTATTTTTGGGAATTAACAGCAGTGCCTTAAAGGATCCAGTTTATAATTTAGCTTGAATGGCTCCTGGAGTCTCTTGCTGTGACTCAGCTTTCAACCTTAAATTAACTCCATTTGTAGAATTGTATCAATGACTTATCCATACTGGAAGATAGAGCAAAGCTGATGTAACCAGAGAGAGGAATGGAGACTGTACTTAAACTATCAAAATTACAAATCCTTCCCATTAAAAATGAAAACCCAATAAAAACTGATTAAATTTCCAGTCAGCTTAGTAAATTATCTATTACTCTAAAGAAGTAAAAACAGGAAAAGTTACTTTAAGCCACAAGGACAAGAAAGTCCAAAAATGTACAAAAAAAGAAGTATCACAGTCAGCAGAACATCTCTTGACATCTATTGCTAATTGTCATTAAAAATAGTGGTTTAGCCATTTATAGCAACATGACAATTTAAGAAAACAGCAGATGAGGCATTCCAGGCACTAACTTATTTAGAGGCTGGATATGAATATCATTCTGAATCCAGAATGATATTAACATCAAAAAAATACACTCTATTTTAATGTTACTACCTTTCTTCCAGTAGTTATTATCTGCATTTTTAATCTATATGGAAGAATAACTTCAGTACATTGTCAGTAAGTTTGTTCTGCTATTTAGAAGTGCATACATTACACAAGGAAATGCAGTTAGAAATGGGGGAACTGTGTGTGTGTGTACCTACTCAGTAATTGCACCTGAAAACAAGTGTTTGAATAATTCACTTTGTCTGAACTTGTGTGCAATGTAAGTCTCTGTCTCAAGTTTCAATATTCTGAAATTTTGTTTGATTTTTGGGACAACTGGAACATGAAATTCTTTGCCAATACTCCAGAGCCCACAGTTTCTAGGCAGTTGTACTGGAACTGTTACTGGGCTGACTGCCAGGAAGCCAGGTAGGGTTTGTTCTGCTTGAAACTCAGCTACGCTGCAAAAATGTTTGAATTTTGGTGACACAGCAAATGCTGTTGCAAAGTATTTTGCTGGAATTTTCAAACTAAGTGCAAGGTCCATATATGAGTTTGTTTGCACGTGAATTTCACATCATTGTTGCAGGTACTAATGGATGAGTATGTTTTAAGCTCTCAATGTCAGTATATTATTTTATTGTTATTTAAGTTGTCAGTATGTTTGTGTTATTCTACTATCACTGAAGTAATCCTCATTACACACCAGTGACTTCAGTGTAAAAGAGAAAACAGTGGAAAAGTCCCTACCAGATTTACTCAGCTGTGCTCCATAGTCTTAGTTCCTCATCCATCTCATTGGATCACAGCAGAAGATCTCCACACCTGTTCTCCTGCTTTCTTGGGAAGAAAAACTCCATCACAGATTCAATTATTCTGAAATATTCGTACCCCTAGAAAGTCTTTGGTTTATCTTGCAGAAGAAATAAATGCAGAATTTGCTTCAAGCAGGCAATTTTTACTAAATAAAACCAAAATCAAGCTCCAAATCTAAACATCTTGCTGGTTTGAAATTTCTGGGCAATAGTTGCCTTCATCTTCATGTGACTATGTTCAAAATCCTGTAGCAGATAACAATTTTGTGTTATTTCCATGTGCCAGAAATACTGTTCTAATGAATTACAGCTTAATTTTCATACCTAATCAGGTTTAGTTAGCTATTAAGAATGTCTGGGATTGTGAGTAATTAGCTAGGTGGGACTTGGGAGTTACTCTATAATTTGGATTGGCTTTTTAATTTTGTCTAGATTAAGATTTTTATTACTTGAGTTGAAGGACTGGAGATTAATAAAAAAGTCTATGCTAGAGAACATGTTTGTTCTTTGAGGAAAGAGCGAGTTAATTGTGTCTGTCCTACATGGATTGCATGTTTGCTTACTCTACTTGCCAGCAGGTGACTGTGCTAACCAAGAAATGTTTCATGCACTGAAATTTGGTTCAGGATAACAGCTTTTAGTGAGCAAACCCAGGAACAGTTAACACAGTTCTGCCTACAGCCCACCAGACCACCCCCAAAAAGATGTCTGAGCTGTATTCAGCAGATGAAACAGAAAAATTTTTTGTGTGATCTGATGGGATGCATTCTAAATCCCACAAAATGATGATGGCATGTTTTTGTCACAGAGTATTGGGTTTAAAAGGCAGCATCATTAAGTCAAAACTGGAAAAGAAGGAAAAAAAATGAAGCAGACCTTGCCAGCTGCAATTACATCTTCTAGTCACTGAAATGTAATATAATTCAATGTCTGTATTAGCATTCAGCATTGTTAATTCATGGGCAAGTAATTTAGTTGAATTCTCAATGAGAAATTGAATTTGAGGTGACTCAGCAGGAAAATCAGTGTGTTCTGTAATTGAATGGAAAATAGTTGAGTTATCGCTGGCAGCGAGCTTGATGTAACAAGGCTTTGTATCGCATGTGCCATGAATAGACTGAATGGTTCAACATGGATTACATTTATCTCAGATAATGGAGCACAATAAAATGTGGAGTAATTAAGCACTAAAGAAAACTCCATGACCCAAATCCAGTGCGGAAGGTCCCAATTTAGGGAGAAGTTAGGAAGTATCCATATAAGCAATGTTTATGGTAGAGTGTTTCAATTTTGACACAGTTGATTTCTGCCTTGCTACAGGAGATGGTTAGACAGTGTTTCTTATCAGGTCCTTATCAATTTCTTTTTTGTACTTCTGAGGTTGTTTGCAGCATTCACATCAGCATCCAGCATGAATTTAAGTGGAGGAAGCAGTGTGATAAATGTCCTCTGAAAGATAAGTCACCAGATAAAAGAGCTGGTAAAGGTGCTGCTCTGCTTTAGGGAGCTGCATCACAGCACCTCTCTTGTTTTACCTTCTGCAATAACTTACGATAGGCTGTTCATTTCTGGCTCAAGCTTTCTGCTTGAGGAAAAGGTGAGGTTCAGCTTTGTCTCATCCAAGTACGGGACAAGTGAACCACCCTTCCAAAGGAACAGGCTCTGGGGGCACTTATTCAGGTTTTATAGTCAGTCTCAAAGCTTAAACATGAAAGCTTTTGTAAAGGATTTAATTCAAGATTTTTCCATGTCAGTAGACTTGCCTTGAAAATGTTTTTTACGCACCAAATGCAAGTTTTGTAATCTGATTTGTCAGGTGATGCACTAAACATAATCATTAAACTTGTGGTATATTCCCACAGATTGTTTTCCTCTAATGTCCATGTTTTTAGCCTAATATCCATTATCTACATTAGAGTTTGGACTCTCCTCTGTGAAATGTGCAATTGTGGAAAACATACTTGTGGAAAATATACTCAACTCCAAGTAACACAGCAAGCAGATCATGCGTGACAGCTCATCACAGCCCTTGCAAAGGTGTGCTGAGGAACAGATGAGTATCAATAGCATTACAAGAACTCTTTTGAATGTACAGGTGTCTGCGGTTTTAGTTTGTCAAATGCTTTAAAAAGGCTACTAAAACCTGATTTAAACATAAAAGCAGATGCATTCTTTTGAACAAGGATTAGAAAGCAAATAATTAATCATACATACCTGAGGATTTATGTAAGCAGCTGCTTAAATAAGAACCATAAACCTACAAATGCAGTCTCTCCACCTACTTTGCATTCTCTTGAATTTAAAAAAAGTGTGGATTTGTTTGGTAGATAGCACTTGACATCAAAAGAAAAATGCTAACATATTCTCCTGGTACCATATAGAAATAAAAATATTCTTTACAAGCATCCTGTGCTGCTTTTAACTAGATGGTAAATGTTTTACAAATGCTGGAGCTTGTAAGCTGTAGTGGTGATTAGGTAAATTAGGATTGCGGTAACTGGAGGCTGTGTAGGCCTTCTACACAATGGAAGTTTGTTTTCCATCCAGAAAAAGATGGAAATTTGCATGAGGGTCACGAAGAAAAGATTGGCTGGTCTGAAAAGGCTTGTAAGTATTATGGGAAGTGTATAAAACTGACTGGTTTTGACTTTAAGTCAGGTGAAACCAAGTTGATTTCACAGTTATGTTTTCGAATCCGCACATCAAACCAAAATCAAAAGGTCTGGATCTGAGGGAAGTGAAAGAGAAAAACAATTTTTTGCATGAACAGCTACAGGATGAGATCACCAGGAGTCACACAGCTTTAGTGTTTGGTGCCAGTCTCTACCACATACCATAAGAAAGGTCTGTACTCTGTTCTGCTGAGTGACTTGCTAGAAGTTCATCACTTGCAGTGAATTCTATGAGATAACAGAGTTTTTATGAATAAGGAGATGTAATTCTGGCAACACTTCTGGGATATGAGGGACCAATACTTTGCATATCAGTTTATTGAATTTAGACTGAGGTGCCAGAGCTGTAATAAGAAGTTTAAGCTTATGGCAATAAAGCTACCTGCAGTAATATATTTAGGCACGAGGGCCCAAACTCCTGCAAAGGAAAAGTGACTCACCTTTATTCAAAATTCAGCTCTCATTGCATTTGTTTCCCTGTTACTTCTCTTGTCATACTTCATGAAGCTTTTACTGTCCTTGCACTCCACTTCTCTGCCAGTTAAGCACTCAAGATGTCTAATTAAAATTTGTTGTGAAGATGGAGGAATAAAGAGAAGCAGGAGAGAGATGGGGTGCCTTCCGAGGGTTCCCACACATGCGTGGTCTCTGGTGCTCTCTCTCAATTCTGCTGGGGATTGGAAATTACTCTTTTCCTTTTCTGAGCAACATTTTAATCTTGTTGCTGCCTTGTCACCATGCTCATGTATTGCAGCCTTGCAATTGCACTGAGCTTGTTTTCATGGGTTCCTTTTTCAACATATCTACTGATGAAATTGAACACTTGGGGGTTTGAATTTGACAGCTGAAGAGGAGAGAGGGTGTCTCTGATCCTGCTTCCACAGAATTCCCACAGTGTCCCCTACACTGAAAAGCTTTAAATGTATCTCTCCTTTGAACATCTGATGCTGCTAACAGTAATGCTTTTGTAGTGTCTACAACTCACTTCATCTTGTTCCAAGAACTGACAGTGTCCCTAGAATACTTTTAAAAGGAGAACTTCTTGGATAAATTCTTCCACTGGTATATTTTTCCTTTTTTTCCAAGCAGCAGCTTATGAATATATTCCTTGAACAGCATATTTCAACAACTGTTACCTTATAAACTTTTAACCCTGTCCCTTGATGTAATGGCCTCTTTCAGGCACACAGGACTGTGGAGGACAGTCACTCTGCACTAACTAAAGATAAAAATGCTACAGCAGAGTATGACAGGTCTCTTTTTAAGGTACAGCTGTGAATCTCTGCTTAAAAAAATCAATGGGGTTCAAGTACCACAGGGTCCATGTCCTGTGGATCCACATGGATTTTTAGTTGACTTGTAATTTCCTTGGTTTCCTTCAAAGCTGTGAATTTTCATGCCTCCTCCTCAGATGCTAAGCAAGTCAAGGGTTCATCCTACCACCAAAGTTGAAAGATTTAGTGGGAAGAGATTTGCATTGAAATATTCACAGCAATTGCTTGCAGCTCACCGCAGTCTATCAAGCCCCTTTTTAAACTTCACAGTTGTAAACCCATTTTTAAGCTTGTCGTTTGGAAACAACTCTACATGAGAAGGTGAAAGGAACATTTTCCACAGCAGTTTGGAATGTAACAGCCAGTGAGAGGAGCAGAATAGGGGAACTGCTGTGAGAGCCTTCAATAAGTGGCTGTGTTGCAGCAATCATTGAGTCTTGCATCTCAAAAGCTGCCATGGAGCAGTAACTCCCACTATTGCTCTGAACTTCATTGATGAACAGCAATTTGCCTTGCAGCATTTCAACCTTTACATGCAGTGGAACATTTGTCTGAGTACCCTGATCTAGGTTGCTTTCCCTACCTGGAAAACACCTTTGGAATTGTAGTGTTTCACTATTGAAGAGCAAATAAATGGGGCATGTGTTGACTCTCTCAGTACTGGAGGGTATTCATAAACCAACTGCATCCTGAAAGGATGAAACCAAATATGTAAGAATTAAATACATTACTGAAACAGAAATTACGGTATTTTTTATAGAAGTGAACAGGTGGTGCTTTTAATCCAACCAAAATTAACCCATGTTCAATAATTTATGCACTCAAATTGACTCTAACAAATGCTGCTTAATTATGCATTCTTGGAAACATGCTTTACATTTGGTTTCAAATTGGAATTTACATCCACCTATGGTTATCTTCCCAGAGCAGTTTCAGTATGTAATGAAGTGAGGAGTTCAGGATATAAAGAATATTCAAAGTAACTTTGCTCTGAATCCAGCTGCAGTTGTCTACATAGTGTAATTGTTACATTTTCCAACAATGAAAATTTTAAAAAAAAACCCCTATCTTTTAAAAAAAGCTGTTCAAAGAATGTTCTCACAAAAAGAGAATAAAAATAGAGCAGCTCATTAGATCTGTTGCTTGACTCAGGAAAACATAAATACAGGAGTCAGTCTGTGTTTGAAGTAGAAAAAAGGAGGACAAATATACAGGTTGTCAGTAATCTTTAATGTCTTTTCTTTGTCTCACTCTGAAGTAAAAACAACTGAAACTGTTGAAAGATAGGTTTATCTAATTCATGCTAACAGACACTCTTTCCTCCTCCTGATTAGTACTTGGAATAATCTTTCTTTATTGATGTGTTGCACACTTTTTTGTGTGCATATCTTGCTGTTTTCTTCTGAAGAAAAAGTGCTGGAAGATGATCAAATATAACTTTACTATACAGTTTGGAGGAAACTCTGAAAATTATTTTCCTCTGCTCTTAGTGTTGCCATAAAGAACTATTTAATGTATTTTTCTTATAAAGGGAACTGGAATAATACTGCAGGAGTGAATTAGCATTAGTGCTAATCTTGCCTGGGAAAAAAATCAATCATGCTTTTAGCTTTTTGTACGTAAGACATCAATGGGATTGTTCACATGAATAAAACCAATTTTTAACTTTTACAAGACCAAGTAGCAGCACAGAGTGCTGCACAAGGTAGTAGTGCTTATACAATTTTTAGTGTTCAGCGGATCAATTTTCAGGGAAACTGAAATTTTCCTTTTAAGCCTGTCTTGTAACCTGCTCTCTGCTGCCACACGGGATGCCATTGACTCTGTATTTGCATTGCTAAAAGTAGATGTATTTATTTTTACTTGTAGAATTGAGGAAAGAATGCAGTGGAGAAAAATCAAAGCTTTTTCTGAAAATCCTGATCTCTACTCAGTTGAGAGTGTCCAGCTGATGTGTCCAGGGTTTGAGCAAGTTTGGCATCACCCTTGTAAAACTTCTATCTCAAATTGCAGGGAGCTTGTTGATAAAAGTAGAAACTTCATCCTGAGGAGCAAGAAAAGCTCCCCATGAGTCTGACTTGAGGGAGAAACCCGAACTGAGTGAAAGGTCTTGGATAGTGTGGAAACCTGAAGGACATTTGGGAAACTGAGACAAATACTGAACCGAAACATAAAAGTTCTGACTTTCTCTTCATCCTCAGCATAAGCAAAATTTTTATTCCAGTTCAAATATTGAAACACGATGAAACATTGCTGTTGTAAAGCAGTCACTGAAGACCTTTCACAAAAGGTCATGAGCTGCTAGCATGAGGAACAGCATCCAACCAGAAGCCTTTTGCTTGTCGTTTCTTGTTACGTTTTTCTCAGCTTGTTTCTATACAGAAAGGTAGGCGAAAGCTCCCTTCTGTCAAGGGATGTTTGTAGGCAATGAAAAAATAAGATCCTGGGTGACATCTAGGGGATGTGGTGGGTAGGTAGCCAAGGCTGCTGTGGAAAATTTGGGAAAACAGTCCACAAATCTGTAGTCACCTGTGTTTACCTCTATTCGCAGCTCTTGTGTTTGTATGTACTTATGTACATAAATAATGATATGTATGAGGAAAAATGAAGAGACAGTTTGGTTTGCAGTCCCAGGAAAGCTGAGGAGAGCAGAGTATAGAAAGCAGCAACACTGTGTGCACACCTCAATCTGCAACAAAAGAAGGAGCTAAACACTACTTTTGTTTTCACAGACAGTGAACTACAATTCTGTCTCTCTATTTGTCTACAGTATTTGAAACAATACTACAGTAAAGAACTTTGTTATATAATAATTACTAAATAAACTTAGGCATTACATTGAGCCTTCAAAGTTTGATGCTTACATTGTTCACTGTGCAGGTCAAGGGAGGCAATTCTGCCCCTCCAGTCCACTCCCATGAGATTCCCACCTGGAGTATTGCTTCCATCTCTGGGGCCCCCAGCATAAGAACATGGGACTGCTGGAGTGAGTCCAGAGGGGCACAGAGATGATCACAAGGCTGGAGCACTTCAGCTCAGGAGACAGGCAGGGAGAGCTGGGGGTGGATGTTCAGGCTGGAGAAGAGAAAGCTCTGGGGACAGCTTAGAGCCCCTTCCAGTGCCTAAAGGGGCTCCAAGAGAGCTGGGGAGGGACCTGGGGCAAGGGCCTGGAGTGACAGGACAAGAGGGAAGGGCTCTAAACTGAAAGAGGTCAGATTTAGATAAGATGTTAGGAAGAAATTCTTCCCTGTGAGGGTGGTGAGGCAAAGGTTGTCCAGAGAAGCTGTGACTGCCCCAAACCTGGAAGTGTCCAGTGGGGCCATGAGCAACCTGGCCTGGTGGAAGGTGTCCCTGCCCATGGCAGAGCATTGGAATGAAACAATCTTTAAGGTCCCTTCCAACACAAACCATTTTATGATACTCGTAGTGATTGGATAAAATGGAATGCTAGGGCAGAACAAAGGAAATGGGAAATGAGACTGATCACAGCTACCTCCTGTTATTCCTGTGACCAGCAAACACTAAATCCAACCCAAACCCCCTTGTCTCTGTAGTACCCTCCAGTTTACAGTGCAGAAGTTCAATTTTTAGAGCTCTCATGAATTGTTCAGCACACGCTCTTAATTACCAGCCACTATGAATCACCAAAGTCATAACCTGACTCCTAAATGAGTTTCCCATAAATCTGTTCTATTCATTAGAGGTCAAGCTGATAACTGCTAAGAAGGAATATCAATGCTGCATATCAGTCTATAAGGGCATAATTGTGACTAAAAAACCCCAATCTTCCTCTCCCTGTGCTCTAGATAATTTAAGTGTGCAACTCAAAACCCTCAAGTAACTCTTATTTCTTAACAAGATGCTGTGAAAGAGGAGAACAAGTGAAAAAACCCTTGCAAAATAATTATGGACACTTCTGAATATCTTGTGTGTCTATGGAATAGAGATGTAACAGTCTAAGCATTTGTTTTGAAAATCTTAAAGAGTTATGACCAAACCTTTTCCTAAATACATTATCCATTATGGAGGATAATTATCCTTAGGAAATATAATCCATTAGGAGATATTATCCATTATAGGAGATAGTTATGGACAAGCTTCTTTCTTGGAATGTGGCAACAGGAGGAATTAATATTGAGATTCAGATACTTTATGAAGATCTACTCTTGTATCTTCATATTTAAAAAATCTGCAACTTTTCTTCTAAATTTGATGGTTAGTTGATTAGGAAAAAAAGTGGTTGAAACTCAGAGCATTTTAAATTAGAACAGTTCTACTGTGTACACTGTAAGGTCACATCAATTTGAGAAAAGCCGCTGAAAAAATCAAATTATGAGCTAGAAATGTAATATAAACATACTCTGAAACTAAATTATATACCTCATATACACCACATTTTTGGGAAGTTACATTTGTGAGCTTTCAATAAGAAATGGAATGCAGTAGAACTTTTGGGAGCAATTTTAATTTATTATCATTTGCAATATACGTTTAACAAAAACATGCAAGTTGTCTTTGGAAGAGCTTGGATTCAGACAGATTTATTGGTCTGGGCATCAAAAATAACACACCAATAATTCAAAATGTCTTTTTTGTTAAAAGGCATATCCTTTTTGGGTACCTAATTGTCATGTGATGTACAGCCCCATATTTCTGCTGAATTTACTTAACCTGACAAAAATTAAGTTGCTCAGAAGAACTTTTTCCTTTTTATGGACTACAGTGCTTTAATTCCTGATAGATTTGCAGATAGGTACAATTTTGTACCAATGTGAGGGTTTTTTGAAAAATCTGGGGACAACTGCTGGGTAAATTCCACATATCTGAACACAGCTACATGGTATTTCTGCTGCTGCTGCTGTGAAATGGAAGCCAAAATAGAAATATGTAGAATTTTCATAACATGTGAATGATGAAACTTTGAAAGAGATATTGACAGAGGAGTTTATTTTTTTTCACTAGGATTGCAGGATGAGAGGTGAGGCAATGAAACAAAAGCAAGGAACTTTGAGATGAAGAAAAATCTGACAACTGAGGTCTACAAATTATTAATAAGTTTATAGTTGGTTTAATGGATCCAATTAAATGTAATTGACCTAATTTTATCAGCAAAAATTGTTCTGTTCAATTAGCATAAAATCAGGAGAGCACCTACATCAAAAGCTCAGTATTAACACTTTTCTAATATACAGCATCTTACAGAGGGTCTGAGTCTTCATCTGTACAAGATTGTCTCTATTTGGATTGTTTTAAGTTTTCCTATAACAGAGCTGGTTTGGTTTGAGCCACATGAATGAATTGTTAAAGTCTCATTTTACTGACAGGTGTGACAGTAACTGCATAAAACTGTTTATTATATCATGGGTCCTACTCTAAAACTCATCAAATTAACTGGAAAGTCATCAGTTGACTTCAAACAGGCTTTTAAATAATGCCCACAGATAAATGTGCACACTTTGTACTGTAGGTCTTCTCAATTTTAAATTTTAATCTTTTAGTGCTGTCATGGACTGAAAGCGCAGTTCTGAGATTTCAGAGCTTCTTCACCAGACGCTTCTCTTGAAGATTTTAAATTCGTTTAATCCTCTGACACGAAAGGATCAGAGGCTCTCCCTCAAATTTGGACTGTGTCATTTGGGAGAAGAGGAATAACTTTTAATTTTTGATTCCATTCCTGAATTTGGTGGGAGATGAACGAGGCATTTTGAGATTCTGCCTCTTCCTCATTAAAGAAGAAAAAAGAGGTTGTGAGAGGTATAAAAATCTCATTTGTTAACTTTAATCAGTTAACTGTGAGTGCTGTTAAGGATTCAATCAAATCATACATTTTCTTAATCAACATAAAATCTGTTATTATTTAAGGATAACTGCTGTTCACCAATACCTGGCTTGCATTTTTTCTCAGTTTTAATTACAAGCTGTTACTCTTGTTGTTTTCTTTAGTAATTCTTTGTCTATACAGAAAATTATAGCAAGTTTAACAAAGTCCTAGTTCAAGGAATGTTATTTACATGATCAGATCCTGCTCTGACGTTTATGGTTCTTTGTACCTGGATTTGACCAAGGCACTTAACCTGTCTCCCACTTTCAGAATGTTTAAAACACATCTCTGATAACTTTATGTGCTTCTCTTTACAAAGATGAAACCTGCCTGTATCTGGAATCCTTTTTTCCCTAGGTTGTTTTTATGGCAACATTTCACTCTTCTACCACAATTCGCTTCAAATTTGTCCTCTGTTTCTGTTGAAGATTACAGTGACCCAGCTCCAATGCTAGAAAACCCTTTTCAGCTAAATTCTTGCACCCTGAGGAAAATGTCTCTGTATTTTGCTTTAGGCTTTTTTAGCCATCAATGGCAGGTCTTTCACAAAGATGCTCCAAGGCCATCTTTAACCTCTTTCTCCTTTCACTCTCTGGGTGCTGCACAGCAGGTGAGGGAGTTTTAAATACATGCCAGGATGTGTGGAGAAATAATTCCTGATAAGTAACTGTCCTTATGTATTCTATTTCTGTTCACAAAAGTGGCTTGCAGTATTTTCCATACATTTTAGAGTCAATAATTACTGGTTAATAGTGCATCTTGAAGCTGAGTTAGGAATATTTGACTAGATGGGTTATCTGCGTTGCATGTTTTATTTTTATTCCAATTAGAAGTAGGATAATAGTATGAAGTTTTCTCAAAAAAGCAACTCCATGCTTATAGTTAGAATATTTCCTAGCACATCCAAAAATATTCCTTGCATATCTGTGCACTAAAGTTTTTCTAACAAATGAATTCTGGAGCCAGGAACACAAATGAAGCGAATGTTAAAAATTTGACGAGTATTTTACATTATCTCTTCTGATCTACCTCTATAGCAACTTCTGTAACACAAAGCAAACAGCATTTCTCAGAGGAAAAGAAAATGAAGGAATTTCGTGTAGATCTGTTGGATGAGTTAGTAGAGGGAGAAATACGTGTTTACTACTAGAGGCTCCCAGTTCTTGCAATAATTGCTGGTGCTCCTAAGGGTTTACCTTCAGGAGTCATTTAATGCCCGTAAATCAAAGCTTCCTTTCCAGGTAAATATCTGGCTGTCAAGGCTGCAGAAAAAAAGCATGAACCGAAGCACACCCTGAAGTTAAAAACCTGACTAAACAAACCCTTAAAAACAGGTGAAGTAGAAAGATAAAAGATCAAAAGAAAGTGAATTTCTGTAGTTTAAAAACATGGGGTTTTTTCAGGTTCTACTTGTTTTCTGAGCACTGGGTTTATTAATGCTGTTTTTATTTGTATGCTGATGACCATAGCAGTTTCTAACTCTTTGAAAATGAGTCATCTGAATTCCTATGGGGTGCTCGGGATGCCACCACTAGCAAGAGATCTTGCTTTGGAGGCATTACAGGTTGGACATTGAAAAGGATTAAAGGGCTTGGAACTCTTGGTGTTCACATAAACTAAATGTGACTAGCTGCAGTTGTTCTGTTGCACATCTTCCTTGCTCAAAGTTTACTTCATCATGTATTTTGTTCAGCAGTAAATATCTCTTGCTGTCCTTCAGAGACATTGTTTTCTCCTTTGTCAGCATCTTGTTCCTTATGTACGTGAAAAATATCCCTAAACCTCAGTCCTTTTAATTCTGTTTTTCTGCCTTGCTGTGTTTAAAATGTCTGTGACTTACCTGTTCCTCAAGGACTGTGGTATTTTTGTACCTTCAAGTCTTCTGTTCTTCCCTTCATGTTTTCATCATCACTTCCCCAAAGTGCTTGCTCTGGACAAAGATATAGCCTGGGAACACACATAACCCTGAAGTGTGTTGTACAGGAGTAAATTCCTGGACTAACACAACACAAAAAACCAGGATAAACATGGAAAAAGCACTGTTTTCACATAACACTGAGCAGGGAAAACAGGTTAAAGCAAAGGCGAAAATGAACAGCTCTGCCCAATGCCCCTCTTGTCACCTAAATAGACAGAGTGGAGGTTGCACTGGTGTCCTGTGAGGAACTCAATCATTCCAGTGGGACTTTGATGTTATCATCTAAAGGTCTTGGGCTGGACAAGAGGAAATAGCCTTTATTGGAACATCTGATGTAGTTAGAAAAATTAGGTGTACTTGTGTGGGAGCAGAGACCCTTGCTCAGGTCATCTGAGAGGATTTTTGTATTTTTAAGACCTACTTTGTCAATAAACACTGTCTAACTTAGGAGATCCCTGAGGGAACTGTAGCACTGCTCTTAAAAGACTTTTCTTTGATATCAGGATCCCAAGCTGCTGGTGTTTGACTGTGTGCTCCCTGGGTTTCCCAAACCCAGACCATGTAGCTGTTCCCAGGTTGTAATTTTGATGCTCAGGCTCTACACTACTGCTGATTTATTTCCAGGCTTCATGATCAACTAAATCCCTGCAATGAACCTGGACATGGCAGAGCCAATATGAAACTTCTCAAACTGGTAACCTGCCAGTGTTCTCACCTGAAAACCGCACAAAAAAATATCATGTCTTGGAGACTCCAGACCAGCATCTGGGACTGTGAATGTGACCAAATTCTGTGTGATGTGGATGAGGCCAGACTGTCCAGAATGTTCCAGCTCTGGCCAGTGTGGACATTACCAGAGTTCAGCTGAACAGCATTTCCCTAGAGAAACCAAAGCACTGAGAATATGAAGAAACTCCTTCGCTGCACACTAATAACCAAAAAAATCAGGATACAGAGAAGTCTCAGAAGCACCATATGCTGATTAAATATCCACAATATGTATTTTCTAATGTATTTAAATCAAAAGATCAATCTAGATTTACATTAAATTGCTTTATCTTATTGTGAAAATAAGAGAAGTCTTTAGAGTTGCTTTGCATGCAAATTAATGCTATTTTTAAGAGTTCTGGATAGCTGGATCAGCACTGTATATATATAGAGGGGAAAAAAATTGGGTTTTACATCTGTACATACAGAAATGAGGGTTTGACACCCCATGATTCACTTCATTAAAGTTAGTTATTTCCAGACCTCTGTTCAGAGCAATAAAATGTGGGGAAACATTAAGTGAGGGAGGAAGGAGTGCATTAATGTCAGAGCAGTTGTGAAATTAATGTGACCCTAAATAATAACCCTTTAGGCAGTACTGTTCATACAGTAGTGACCAGGGCATTGCCAAGAGCTAAATTTGAATTGCACATTGCGATACAAAAGCAGTGTTCAGCAGTTCAGGTGGAGTTAAGGTTCCTCTTCTTCCAGAAGTAAATAGAAGCAGAAACCCAAATCAGAACATACCCACCCACCCCATGGATTACAAATAAACTGTGGATGGATGTGTGCACGTGTACAATAAATACCTGTTTATGTTCTGGCGAAAAAAACCCCATCAGTTTCCAGTAGCATCAGCAGTATCTGTAAATGCTGTAGTAATTGTTCAACAATCAGGAAATTCCCAAAATGTAGATAACAAATGTAATTTTAGTAATGGGAATTGAGTTGCAGGTTTTGTGTATTTGTTTGCATTTTTTTTAAACCAGCAATTTCAATAACTGAATAAATTTGTGAGTTTAAATACACTGTGAAATTTCTGTTCATTACCTGCACAATTAAGCAATACTAACTTATAGCAGAATTATAGGTAAACAACATGCCAAATATTTTCTGACAGACACCTTTTTATGCAGTGAGGCAACAGGGAAGTGAACCTTAGTGTACGACAAAGTGTACGGAGAATTCTGGACTTTATTCTTCCCACATAAGCATTCAGCCATAAATACTTCTAATGACAATAAGAAATACTTGTTTCTTGTAATTCTCAGCTTAGCCAGACTTTTAACCATGTGTTCTGGCTTTGTCACCTGCAATAGATGTGGGAAGAGCTGGTTTACACTCGGAACATGTGAAGTGTCTGAAGAGCAGCTCTCCAGTTGATGAGATTGTAGCTGGAACAGCGGTATCCGTACAGCGAAGCCTCTTTAGAAACAGCTCAATAAATAGCCCTTTTCTGTAGCTTAAGAAGGAAAATAAGAAGTTGAGTGTGATTCTGTGATGCTGGCTTAAAGAATGTCACTTGCTACCGTGACCTGTGTTTTTTTAGGTCTGATTAAATGGCCAAAATACCTAATTTTTTCTTTGTATAATAGTTCGAATGCTGAGGTTTGAAATATTTTGGTTGAGAAATGTTACTATACTGCCTCATGGAATTTGAAAATCATGGTTAAATAAATCTATGAATTTGTGAAAGGGCAGCAAAGCTGATAAAACCATTAAAAACCCCACCACTCCTCAGTGTTTCTTCTATCACGAAGTTTTTCATTTAAGAACCAAATTCAGGAGCAGGGATGAAAGGATGCAGCTCTGCTCATTTCTCCTCACTTTGTGGAAAGAAACACCCAAGTTTGTTTGTCTTAATGGCAGCAAGGAGAGCCAGTTGTTGTGTTTTAACACACATTCTACATTTAATTTGTAGTTTCATTAGACAGATCAGTGAGCAGCCTTTTCTACCTCCTTGTTAATTCTCCTTCAGTAGCTTCCCAAGAGCTCCTTTTTTCTTTCACTTTTGTGTTACTAAACTGTAGAAGGCTGATAAAATTTTGAGGGAACAGCATTTGCAAGATTGCAAAAGTCCTCTACATACTTTTCAAGCTACTGCTATAAAGTGGGAATTGTAAAAAGATGTGAGAATTCCTTCAGATCCTAAAGGTTTCATATGAAAACTGTCTCTGGATATATCTGTTTAATAATCATGCTAATGAAAAGGTGCCAGTCCCTCAATATTGCAATCTTTGAGGATGACAATTGTGTAGAGGCTTTTAGTACCTGGGTGTGTTCTTTCCTGCTTCTGCAATCAGGAAGGTTCTTTGCATCAGGAAGGTTGCTAATTAAAGTTTTTCACTGAAACAATGGTGAATGACTTTCAGCAGCGAAAAGAAAAAGACACTTTGGAGGTACAGAGATGCTGTAAAAAAGAAATAAAAGCCACCAAAGCAATTTCCCTGCTGATACAGTTCTGTTAGTGTTTTGCATTATTTAGAACATACAAGAGCTAAATTGCTGTGAAAGATAATTGGTGTCATAACAGGAGTTTTGAAGGCCAAAAGATGGTTGAAATATTTGACAGGATTTTTATTATTACCTTTAAGGTTATATTGTCTGAAAAGCAAGTAGACTTTATGTCACCCTGCAGCAGGAGTGTGTTCTTCATTTGACTGTGGTAGCAGTAAAACCACATTTATTATAACCAATAGACGTGTGTGTGTATATCTTAAAGGTATGATAATTGGGGGTGTGACTACAAAGTTGTCAATGGCTTTTGCTATTTTGGAACGTGTTACATTTTTAAAGAGACTGGAAAAAAAACAGGTATTTCTCCAGCTGAAATAGTAAGGAAAAACTGCAGAGACTTAGTGCAGCAATTCCAAACAGAAACATTAAAAAATACCTTTATTTTTGCCTGTTTGTAACACTGTTGCATGCACAAACCACATATCCTAAGTATTATTATTTCCTGCCTTCACATATAAACAGCTTTTCAGGATGAATATGAGACAAGCTTTAGAGATGCAGTCATCTTTCCAATAAAAACAGGATAAGAAACCTCAAGTCTTTCATTGGATAATTTTATTGTATGTTTTAAATACTCTCTGGGAGAAAGGTTCAGTGTACAAAAGCTTGAGCAGCTGAAGGCTTATGTGAAACATTTCTAAAGAGTTGGTAAGAGCACAAAATGGGAGTATGAAAATCTCCTGCAATATGCCAAGGAGAATCTTTCACACTGGAGTTTAACAAAACAGTCATATTATGGACTCATATTTCTGTGTTGGATGTTTTCTATGCATCAGGTTTGCTCCTTCTATCCTGGTTCTAAAACATTCTGCTTGGAAGATTTAGTTCAGCCAGTTTTAGCTCAGAAAGAGTCTATCACAATTTCCCATGTTTATACTTAGGGCACAGGGAAGTATGGAATTAAGCACTGTTATAGGAAAATGAACCAAATTCCCAACTTTTACAAGTGAGTTTTCCTTCTCAGATTTCGCTCTGATTAAAGTGAATTCCAGTTTGGTGCGAAGTTGTCTCACTGTTGCTAAAATTGTCAATATTGTTCCTCTCAAGCTCAGCTGCATGGCAGGGTAATGGGATGAAGTTGATATTAGATGAGGCTTGTCGCTTTTAATACCTTGAAAAGAAATACCAGCTTTCACCCAAAAGCAAACCAATTCCCCAGGGCACTGACTGGAAGGGAGCCATGGGTTGGTCTGTTGAACTCTCCCATCCCGTTTTGCTGGGAATACCCTGCCACCCCACAAAGGTGCCCTCTCCAGCAGCTACTGGCCAGGAGCAATTTTACACCAGCCCTAATGAGCAGCAGATGAAAACCTGCAAATACCATTGACTGTCTCAAGCCATCCAATTCTCAACTCAACTCTGCACATGTTAACATGTTGATAATGACATTTTCTCAGGCTTCAAGTGCTTCATTATCAGGATTAATCGTCATTTTATTCTTCATTCTAATATGTATCTTCAATGTTAAGTCTTCTTCAGGGATCTCTTACCATTTTCTGAACCCTCAATTTAGTAAATCCTGCTTATTCATGCCCTTTTATTCTATTTATTTCTTTTAAGGGTATCTATTCTTACCTAGAATTGTCAAGGAAGCCACCATCTTTGGCTTAAACAACATCCCCAGATCTTGAAGGAGCAGTGTTATTAGATGGAGGAGTGAAATTACATTTTAATTTGCTTCCTAAATTACATTAAATTATGTATGATCTCTCTTTTGCTTAGTGCATCCTTTAAATTAGAAAGTTTAAACAGAAAAGAACTTTTTCATTAATAATGCCCTGACAATTAAGTATATACTGATTTTGTTTCAAAAACCATTAAAGGTTTGAAGTAGAGTCCCTGAATCACCAGATCTTGTAACAAAGCATAAGAATAAATCTCATCCTGTATCAATTGTTATTTTAGTTATTATTTTAACATAAAATGCCACTTCAGTGCTGCTTCACTACTCACTTTGTAGGCAGGAAAATGACAGCACTTGACAAGAAAATAATAAGTATTTGTCTGGGAGGTCCTCCTTGCTTTACTCTATAAAGAAATTTTTCCCCTTTTTGACCCACAGCTGGAAAACACCATCTCTCCTTTGGATAAAAAATAAAAATATCAAGTTAATGCCTTTTGAAATCCAGAGAACAGATCAAATACACTAAATAATATAAATCTAATTTAAGACTGTAGGTGAGTAGAAGTAGAATGTATAAATTACTGTAATGTTGTCAAGTCTCTTCCAGGCGTATCTCATCTTGCTTATTATCAGAGTTATTTAAAATGCGATACATGGGGAGCCTCCAGCCAGGTGTCAGCCTTTCCTTTCCCTGAACTCTGGCTTGGCTTTTAAGGAGCAGAGTTGTCACAAAGAGATTTTAATGGAATGAACAGGGCAAGGGGACCAAGGGACACAAAGACTCCGGGGAAAGCACAGGAGATTAAAGAGATCAAGATAATTGCAGCAGTTTGGTGAGGTGTCCACAGCCACGTGTATTCGTAATATCTTAGAAAAGGCAAAGCTTCCTTCTCTGGGCTGAAGTGTAAATCACAACCTCTTAAACAGACCACAGAGGGGGTGTCAAAATGCAGAGCACATCATTTTGTATTTAGGAATTTATCTTCTAATCCACATATCCTTCTAATCTGGGCCCTGGCTGCCTCCTGGGCTTTATGGCTTCATCTGCCTCACTTCCAAACTACAAACAATTACCAGGCTCCTCCTGGAGCCCTCTCTGGCAAAACTTAGGGAACACGAAGAGTGAATTTTACATTACCCAAAGTATAGAAATAGAAGTTTTAAAATTCCCTTGAACCCATTATTTGTCTGTTTGTGGTTTTTGGTTTTGTTGTGTTGGTTTTTTTTTTCTTGTCCTTGCTTAGTGCAAAAGATTAAGAAAGAAGATTTCTCACTCATTTTTCCACTCTTTTGGTTTCATTAAATCAAAATGCTTTAGGTCTTTAGCAAGCATCAATTCTCCAAATGTTTTGTGGAGAGGAAAAATGCAGTTATGTCTTTGTAGCAACATTAAACAAGGCAAGAAAAGTGACAAACATCCCATCAGGCTGTATAATTATTGCCTATCACTCCTGCAATGTTTTCAGCTATGCATTTATCTTCTGTACTTCTTTCTCCAATCCTCCACTGGAATGAATAAGATCATCTACACCTACACCTGAGGAGAGAACAGAATTAAATTATAGACATTCTCTTTCAAATTTAATGAGGAGTAACATGTGTGTTACTGAGATGGAACCTGGATCTTGTAACCTATAAACACAAGAAATATCTTAAGCTGAAGACAGGACTATTTTTCACATCCTGATCCCAGCTACAGCCCACTTGGATGAATCACAGAACTACTTAATAGCATCGAGAAATGACAGGAGTGACAAGTAATTGTAGCAGCTTATTTCATTTTCCTTTGCTGATAATGCAGTAGCTGAGGACTGCATGAAACTACTGTAGCTGTCCAGGAAAGAAAAATAAAGTGTAAGCATGGGCTTAGTGGAGGAAGCCGTAGGCAGCTACATTGCACCATTTACTTTCTTTCCATTTCTGGTGAGACATCTTGATCCAAAAATAACATTTCCTGTTCCATTGGCTTTATAGTGCCAGACTGTTGGACAAGTGGAGGGGAAAGAGGTGAAATTCAAATTACCAAACAAAAAAGAATGCTCCAATATCCAGACATTTTTAATACTAGTCCTGTCAGGATTACAAATGAAACTGCTGCTGCACACCTGTTGTGAACTGCCTTAATTCAAAACCAAAACTTTCCTAATCACAAACAAAATTTAAAATTTACTATTAAAACTAGTTTAACATTTTAATAGCACAGTATGTAGCAAAATCCTGATACGACATTAACTCCAAGTTGATTCTTCTGGTCTTAACTAACCTCTAGGTGCATGTCTTTATGGTCTGATGAGGTTTGCACAAAAGGTTTAGAAGTTCATTCTCTGGTTTAAAACATACCGAGAAGGGAGAGGAGAAACTTTTTTCTCCCCTCTCCAGCCTCTGTGCACAGGTATGTATGTGGATGCTAGCTTAGGCAGGTTACAGTTCAAAGCATAGAATTTTGCTTTCTGCCAGTCTGATGATCCATGGGATTTTCCTTGGTTTATTTGCTAAAAATTTGTCCAAGAGCCAAGTTTGTAGCTGCTCCTGTTTCACTTTTGGTCCAGGGCCCTGGTAATAGGGGTCAGACCCTTCCCAGGGGCACTTGTCCCTTCAACAGACACCAAGGAAAGTGCTTTGGTTCTTTACATCAGTTGCTCTGTCCTCAACAAGCTGGAAGATCACCTGGTGATCGAGGGGAGACAGATCAAAATACATGAGAAAGGAACATAGTATCAGTCACCCATTAGGATGAAGAAACTAGATGGTGTTTCCCTAGTTTTATCTCTATGATGTTTTTATTTTTATTTTTTCTCTAACGAGATGCAAGGTTCTGGCCTGAAATACATCCCCTGACTTCACTGGAAACAATCTTAAGCCTTAATTCTGGATAAATTGAATTAAAGTGTTTGGGTCATGTTCAGCAGCCTGGATAGGCCATTAGCCAAAGGCTTTTGATTGGCTCTAGCACAATAATCACCTAATACCCTGATCTGGAAAAGAATTGTGTGAAATACTTTTCTAATTGTAACAGCTGAGCTTCTCTGAAGCCCTTAAGTTCCAGGTGTGCTGCAGCTCGTGGTGAGTGCTTGGCACGCTTGGGATTGGGTGCTCTGCCTGAATGCACAGGTGGATTGGGGAGGGGGCTGTGGGAGGTGAGCATTTACCTGGCAGCACTGGGGCTGGGAGTACGGCTGGGAGCAACTGGGCACAGGCTCTTTAAGGTAACGGGGCTCTCTGGGTTTGTAGGGTCTTTATTAAACCTTATGATTGTAAGAGGGTTAAAGACTTATATGTATTTTGTTCTCTCGTTGTCTTTAACCCCCTTTTTTCCCTCCCCAATCTGTTTTGTCTGTTGCACCAAGACATGAGTTGTGACTCTCAGTGCAGAAATTGGTGTTATTGTGTCACAGTTGTGTGCTCAAAAGTTCTCCCACTTTTTATGTGTATGTGGGGAGAGTTTAGTGTTTTATATCTGCCCCTCAGCTTTCCTCGTACTCAGGTTAGCCTATTAAATAGTCTTCTAAATATAACAAATATTTGATATATCAATATCTCCTCTTGGTCTTCCTTATATCAGATATTCTCAAAAGCAATATCCCACCCTTTCAGATCACAATTCTCCCTTTGTATCTCCATTTCCTTTATCACTGCTATCTTTAGGATCTTTTGTATCTCCTACTTGAGGGTTTTTTCCTATATTTATCAGATTCCCTTGTTCTCCCAAGAAGGGTTTGGTGGTTTTCCATTTTCATTTATTATTTGGTAAGTTTATTTCTGCTTTTTGTTCTGCCTTAATGTTAAAGATAAAAATTAATTTAAATAACAGAATATTTTCTGGGCCAATATCAATCTGTGGTAGTGGTAAATGGTGGCATTTCTATGTTAATCTATAGCTTACAGCAATCTCAGAAAATGGATTCTTTGTTTTGCTTTAGTGTTGCCTTCCAGAATTTGCTGTGCACTTTTTGACAAATTTTAAGTTTTTAAAAGTCAAGGATATTTCTCTAAAATTCTTAAGAATTAGTAGTTTACCGTGATTTTCATGGTGGGTGTCTATGTGGGTGCAGAAATTTTTAAAATAAAATAAAGAGAGCATTAGCAGAAACTTTTCTATAATGAATGTACCACCCATTGTTCAAGGGCATGATGTGTGCCTGCGTATCTTTCTTTACTGAAGGCAGGCAGAAAACTCTCTGAGCCAGTGGGTGGAGGTCAGAACAACATCTGCTCTACCCATGGAGTACAATCTTTGCTGTTGCCCGGAGAATCAATTGAGCCTGTAATAAGGAGAACTCCAATATAGACAAGATGCACAGAACTTATTGATCAGAGCCTGAGTAAACCGGGCCATGGAGCCTGTGCTGAGGCCGGCTGTACCTTGGGCAATTTACTGCCCATGGAACAGCTATTAGCAGCAGCTTTCCTGCTATGTTCAGGGATAAAAACATTCCAGACTGCAAAGCCTTTAGTTAACAAATGATGTTAGTTGTCTCAGTTGTAGCCCGGATCCTAATTGTTGTAATTATTGAGATGTAAGGGAAGATGTGTAAGTTATTAAAATGGCAATGTATGTAACGTTTCCTGGTGCAGAAGAATTGGTAAATAGAAAGTTCAAATTTCTAAAGTGTTGTTAAAAAGTAATTTTTTGGAAGAGAGCTTGTAAACTGATGAAATTAGGAAGCCAGTATCAAATAGCAAACACGTCAAAACCGGTTAGTTCTGGTAGAACTGTCTGGATCTTGAAAGAGAATTCCTAGTGTGACTTTAAGAATAATAAAATATCAGCAACTTCAAATGAAGACTGATTATTCATCAAGGACGTTGCTTCTGACATCAATCCTCTAAACTATCTTCAAACAGTATGTTGTGCTGCTGGTGTATTTTAAGTACACTTTTCATGGCTGGTGGTGGTGGGGGTTTTTTTGGTTGTGTCTATTTTGTTGGGTTTTGTGCCTTTGGGTTTTGTTTTGTCCTGTCCTGTCCTGCCTTATACACTAGAAAAGAACTTGTCTATCTTAAGGAACAGAGGTTATGGGAACAGCCTTAGGGCTGTGTGTGCTCTGCAAGGCAGCACAGATAAGCCCTTGCTTGTCACTGTCAGTTTGAGAGGCTTCTGTAACTCAGTGAGAGGAAAACACCAACTTCCACATCATGCGCTGGTTGCTCTTCATCTTCCTGCTGCCAAATTGGCAAAGCATGTTAGCTTTGACTGCAGAGATGAATTTATGGGAAATCAATTTTGAAGCAGTTGTTCTGGGCAAGCAGTGTCTAATTCAGACCGGCTTAATTAGTAGCAGTTTTGCTTTCATTTTTAAACCCTGTGACTACGTGTGGAAATGGGAGAAGGTAAATCCAGCACTGGTCCCTGTTCGTGTGCTCCTCTAGAAAGAGGAATGAAAGCAGCTGATGGAGGCTGTGCACAGCACACCCAAATCCAGAATGATTTTTTTTTTTAAACTTCTGATTTTTTGTGGCTGTAATAGGTTCCTGTTACTTAAAATTAAAAGATTGTATTGCTAAATGCATTTAACTCTCACTAAAGCCAAAAATGTACAACTGAAAAATGCATACCCCTTAATTACTACAGTAAATGTTGTGTGTTTTGCTGTTAAGGTATCTGTGCATTTGAAATTGTCTAATACTCTTCCTCTTTTGAATACACACTCATGTGAATCTGTTTCTCAGAATTGCTTGCTCTCCATCATACCAAAATTTTTTGCAAAAAGGAAGAAAAATTAGCTGTATTTATGTACCAAATCTGGAATATTGAAACATGATTTAATTAGTCCATTTTAGAGGCTGTTAATGACAAAATGATTTTTTTATTTTAAATTCTCTGTAGCAGTGCTTAATTTGGCTGAAGGGTTTTGAATGAAATTTAAAAGTAATATCAGATAATGTACTGGAATTCAAAGAAAGTCACCAGTGTCTAGTGTACATTATAGGCTTTCATTTTGAATGGCTGCTGAGCCTCTTTAGGGACTGACCCTTCCTAATTCCATGAAAAAGGGTCTGCCTATCCAAAAAAGTCAGGAGACAAAGTGGGAGAGGATCTAGTGCCTGTCTCTGGTTCAGTGTAGGTGAAATGAGAACTCAGACTGGGTGTCTCACAAAGTAAACACACTCAGAGACCATTACCCCTGTGTGTTTCAGGTCTCTGTGCGCACAAAAGCGTCAATACAAAAGTTGCAAACGAAATATCTGAGGACACCAGAACATAACCAGATGTGACGTGCACTTTACAGCTATACATAAGCTGAAAAACAAAAATCTGAGCGATAGCATATAATCAAGTTGTCAGACTGTTCCCTTCTACTTCACAATTTTAGGATATGATGCAAATGAGCTTTTAAAATCGATTTGGATTTGTCAACACTGTTAATGAAAATGTTAATGCCTTGTTAGCTGTCGACTAATGATAGTGGAGGTTCTCATTCCTCACTTAATGGTAGCACCAAATGTAAGAAATCCTGATTTATGGGCTACAAATGGAACCACAGAGTGAGCTTTCCTGCTCCCAGCACTCCCCTCCTGCCTGTGCTGTGCTGCACGAGGTGGGATATTGATGAATGGGTTTATGACTCATTTGGGGAGATCTATGAAGGCAGTTACTTCATAAGGTGCCATTTTATCACAGTTGTGTTCGACCCACTGCAGCTGACTCATTGATTGGAGTCAGCCAGGGGAAGTGAAAGGCACAGACTCAGGCAATGCTGGGGAAAGTGCTGATATTTGTGTCTTTTTATATTTCTTCCAAAGACTCAACTTTTGACAATGTTCCAATGATTGCTTTATGGATGCGTAATTATTCTGTCATTAGATGAGGTTTTGTAATTCTATTCGGAAAGGCAAAGTCAGAGTTTAATGTTAGCAGATGCTGTTTTTCCTTTTTGGTGTGGTTTTTTTTTTTTTTTTCCCTTTCCTCCTTCTTTGGCAGTGTTTTTTTTGATTTTTTGGTTGAAGAAATTGAACTTTGAATCTATACACATTCATGCATCATTTAGTTTGTCGACCTCTGCTCAATTACAATGCAGAGCAGAGACGTAGAGAGATCTGTGTGAGAATTCCTTTCCTGAAGAAATAATAACAAGCTTGAAATGCTGGTTTGTGGATGTGGTTTAGCATTATTGGCAAGATGAGCAATTAATGTTAAATGCTCTGTTGGCTTTCAGAACTCCACCTCATTAAAAAAAAAAAAAAATCTAAATTTAATGCTGAAAAATTTTTAAGTTTAATACACAAAAAATTATTTTGGTCAGTGTTTGGCTTTGTTTTCCCACTGTCAGTGATAGGTAGCTGTTACTCTGTGTGTAAGGTAAAAACCTTCTCAGCTCTGCTTAGCTCCTGAACTTAATTTTGCCTTTGATTTGAATGATTGGAGTGTGTGGTTTCTTTATTAGCTTGTTCGCGGTTTGGGTTGAGTTCCTGGGTTTTGCAAAAGAAACTTTCTCTCATTCAAGAAATGAATTAAGATGTGCTGGATATTTTTTTATTTACTATTTCCTGATTTAATGTGCTTCTCATTGCTCGTATAAATGGTAGATGTCTGAACTAAACATGAAGGTTGTTTCTCAGGGTTCAAAATTAAATATTTGGCATAAGAAGTGTCAGAAGTTACCCCAGTATGAACAGACTGGCAGTCACTTCATGAGTGGTGTTTGAAGGGAGAAATAAGTAACTGTATTCAGGGTGTACGTCCAGAACTTTCCTCTGGAATCTTTATTCAAAAATAAAACTGCTCATATTTATGTCCCTCAGAAATAGTACCTTTAAAAATATATTAGTAAAGAGCAGAATTCTGTTCTTCTTCACTCATCCTTCTAAACACGTGATGTACTGGCGCATTGAAAAACCAAGAAAAGAACATTCCTGTTCATAGTGAATTGATACTGAAAACATTTGGTAAAAGAACTGATTTGTCCTTTTCCCTGCTGGGTTTAGATTTCAGTTAACAAAAAGCTGTGCAGAAGTAGCTGGTCATATATCAAAGAGTTTAGCTCTAATAGGTCTTTGAACAGATAGCGTAAGCATCTGGGAATAGAGGTTGAAAGCAGAGATGTTCTTTTATAACAAGAGATGCCTTTTTTAATCCTGGTTGGTGTTGTAAGAATGCTGTCAATAAGTAAAAACTTGCTGTAGCTGGTGACTTTATTAAGCAGCAGATTTGATGCCCATTTTTTGTTGTATCAATATTATTGAAGTACACCCCAAAACAGACCTGGACTCCTAAAGGGACATTGGAAAAGTCCTGAATTTTTGGTTAAACTTTGCTTCTACAGTCAATTTTGCTAATGTAAAACATTCTTCCATACAGGGGCTTTTTGTTCATTTGTTTTTCCTTTTCCCAGTTGGGAAGGCGTTTGCAATCAGCAAAACTTTCAAAGTTTAGTAGAAGAATAAACTTTTAACTGTTTGTAATGCTGTGCTAAATTATAAACTTACTTCACATTAGTATTAGGTTTTCTTATGAAAATGATTTTTATTTATATTGCAGGTTTATTTCCCAGGTACTTTTTGCTACTGCAACTAAGGGAAGTATTTTTGTATGATAAATCCAATTTGTAGTTTGTAGAACTCAAGGTTGCTTTTATTCTAGATAATTGATTAATCTTTGGTTACCTTGATTCTTCTGGAGAAAATAAGCACAACTCTCCCTTGTGCCTACCTTATTTTGTTTTACTCAAGTTAGGCTAAAGTGTTCAGACTGAAGAGACAATGTTTTTGGTTTGTTTTTTTCTTTTAATGAGGAAATGTTAGGGATCCTCAATGCTTAGAGAAGAGTTTTATTGAGCTGAGCTCCTAAAGAGAGGACAATTTAATTCATAAGGAAATCTAAAAGCATCAGATTAGTGTAATAGCAAACTGCAGTTCTCAGAGGGGGAAGCACACATATTTACTGATTTCTAGCAATGCCTCAAATGCTTTCTCTGTACTTTGGTTTATTACGAAATCATTTTTCTCAGTACTATGACCTAATCTTTCATTATTCTCCTAAAGAATTCAATTTAATCGGACTGTAGCTTTAATATAATATTTTGATCAAGAACACATACACTTTGTGAAAATGGATGCTTTACTATTTCATCCAATTGTAGCAGCAAACTGTTCTTGCTCATCTGATGAAAGTTCTTCAAAAGAAGTGCTAAAGGTAACCTAAGGCCTCTGGTTTGTTTGAGAGTGTTTGTCTTCTGCACAAATGTGGCCTAATTTATATTTAGAATTTGCTTGAAGAAGGTTCAGATCATCAGATGTATCTGAAAAGTGATTCTGGACAAAGCCCTTTTTCGGGGCTTTTTTCAAGTGTACAAAACATATTTTAAACTAATCCCATGTTTAGAAAAATTTACCATTGTCTGATCACTCAAGTAGCCAGAACCAGTTTTATAAACCATCCCAGCACAAGCTCTGTGTCTGCCCTGAGGTGTTACATGGGACAGCATGAGCACAAAAAGGGTGGAGTCCTCTTCCGAGCACTTTCAGGATTCCGGCGGGGAAGCACCTGGGGAGGAGTGGAGCTCTGGGCAGGGGGGCGTTGCCTCTGCTGGCAGTGCCCAGGGAGGGGAAGGGGCAGTGGGATGCATGTCCCTGCCTCGGGATCTCTGGAAGGTTATCTGGACTCATCTCAACTATTTTAGAGCTGGCCTGTTGTCTCCTACTTTTGCTAAGAGTGGCTTTCTGCTTCTTTTGTGTTTTGGCTCCTCACATCTTCACTCCTATTTGTCTGTTACCCTGTTGTGAGCCTGGGAGAGATGAAAAGAGAAAGGCAGAGGAAATTTGCTTTAGATCGTTCAACACCCCTTGTTTGAGAGCCACAGTCTGAGCATGAAAATAATCTCAAGAGAGGGCAGCTGAGCCATTTGAAAAAGAACCTAATTTTGATGCAATCCAAGTGATAATTGGGCTACTCAGGAACAGCAAAGCACCAGGTGTTTGACAGTGTTCCTGCTGAATCAGGGAATGCATAAGGGGCTAAGGAAGTCAAAGACTTCACAAATGAGTTCTGTTGCTTTAGGAGAGAGGTGTTGGTGAAAAAAGAAAACAAACAACCAAGAAATTAAGGCAGGCAGATGTAAACATAAATACTTTTCTGTTACCTTGCAGAGAACTCCCCTTCTAAAGGCCTATATTTCTAAGACATGTGTTATTATATAGAGGAGCTGAAATCAAGGATTCTACCACAACAGATTCTTGTAGGACAAAGCCTTTCAGTTGATCAGCTAATCAAGGCAGGCTGGAGATTCCTTGGATACACACACTTCTCTTAAATTCTAATAAAATATATGTTGTATATAAGCAGTAAGGAATCTAGGGCTGTGCCTGGTCCAGCAGAGTGCACAAAGTCAGCTTTTGTAAGGCCACCATGGTGTGTTTCCCATGTTTAGGGAAGAATCTGTAATTGTGTTTTCCCTCTGCTTTGCCTCTCCTTTGACTGTTACCTTGTGCATTAAAAAAAATACACATGTACACAGCCAATATTTTTAAAAGAGGCTTTTATGAAATCAAAGATAGTCAGCTGATAACTCTTAAAAACAGCATATTTGGAGCTGCCTGTGTTGAGTATCATCAGATTTAAAATGTATGGCAAGTAAATAACATAAAACTGATGAACCAGAAAATAAAAAGGGTTCGCATGCTTTATTTTGTTAGTCAGCACGGCAGTAAAATACCTGAGATGTTGAGATGTCGTCTCCTGATACAAAGGTAAAAATGCATCACTCATAACAGTATCACAACAAGGCAGAGAGAAAGTTTGTCCTGTGTTCATAGTTCACTGCTGACTTGACAACACACAATTATTTTGGTTTGGCTGGGGAGTAACATTAAGACCCCTTCCTTTCTTCAGAGGTTTGGGCACTTAATACAATCTATTCTCAGTATGTACCAGGTGCTAAAATATACCCTGTACCTAAAGTGCTGTGGCTCACCACATCTGACACATTGAATGTGGAGCTTTGACTGCAAAGGTCTGATGAGGTGACACAGTACAAATCACAACCAATGTTTTGGGAAGAAAGGCTTTCAGATGTTGTTTTCCTGAGCTTAAGAGTTTTATTTCCAAATCCTGACTTTGTCTGTGGTTGGTTTTAGGGAGTGGGTTGGCAGTGTAAAGGTGTCACTACTCTAAGCTTTAATTGACAGTTTAGACAGGTCATGCATTACAAATAAGTAAATAAATACTCACATGTATTGTTCAGTTTTCACTGCTGAAATTCTATGTTCACAAGCAAATTATTTTCTCTAAGCACTATAGAGAGACACCTCTTTGTTCTGCTGCTTAAGGTGAAATTTAAGCCTGCAAGATTGAACTCCTAACCACTTAAACCAGCAAAATCATAGTGCCAATAAATTAACTGTGGTGCTGAATTCACAGAATTCTGCCACTCTGTCCTTTTCCTCTGAGCTCAAGGACAGCAGAGGGGGAGACCAGGCAGCATCGGATGTCAGGGAAGCACCTTTGGAGTGTCCGTGGATATATGGGGTGCTGTTAGTGTGGGAATGTTCTACAGGCAGGGTGATGGATAGATGGCTGAATATGATCTACCTGCTATCATAGCTGGACAAAATCACCTGAAGCAGGAGAAGGGTTTTTTTTTTTTTCTGCCATGATGTATAGTTTATAGGCAAAAAAAAAGATAGATTTGAATGTTTATAAGTGGGTGTTATGAATGCTCCTGGCCTTAAACACTGGCAAGTTATTGCTGTGTGCAAACATCCTTTACTGGAGGCAATGTTTGCTTCAAAATAAAGCCTCCCACTCTGTCTTGTGAGCAGTCCAAGACTGTCTTCTGCAGTGAGAGTGGTGATCTGAGGAATCTATGTATAGCCACAAGCTCGGTGGTGTTTGGAATTGTTGGTATTAAAAAGGCTGTAGATACAAACCCCGGATTATTCTCTGACTGGAGTATCTGAGTGATGCTTTCCTGATTTAATAAATTATTCAATTGGGAGAACCCATATCCTTGAGGAGTCTGGAAAATATTAAATTTTTGACAGGCTTTGCAATTCTACTTAAAAGGACATGCATTTTTTTTTTTAAGTAAAAAAAAAGGATTTTTTTTTTTCTCCCTTCTCTCACGTTTCCTGTCACCTGCTTTACGTTTATATTTCTTTCTCAGGAAAGATTTTTAGATTTTGCTTAAATTCCTTCTGCTACCATGTTCCTCTCTGAGAGAACACCTTACATCTTTGAAAAAACTGGAATAGCAGTACCAACTGGGCACTGGTGCTTGTTTTCTTCAAATAATACTTAATGGGAACCTAAATCACCAGGTGGGTAAGTGCAGAAATTATGGCAATTTGCCCAGTTGCAGGAATAGCTTTAGATTTGTCCCTAAGTTTGTTCTGGCATAATTCCTAATTCATCTGCCAGCTGGTCAGCCATACCCTTGATTGCTGTTTCTGCAGGTGCCAACTCCATCCCTACTGCAGGTATCTCTATTTATTTACCTATTTAAAGGTTCAGTTGCTTTAAGGCTTTTTCTCTTCGGATGTGATACTCATTTTGCAAAGGTAGTTACTTGTTGTTAGAGAGAGCAGCAGAGCCTGGTACAGAGCCCATGGAGCCTCACAGGAAGGTGAATGCTTTGCTCAAAATATAGATCTGTTATGATTCTTCTGGTCTTCCTGGTTAGACTAATGTTAATCTCCCAGGAAGGCTTATAAGGTTATTTTTCATGTTTGATTTTCCTTCTGCTGCCTTCTTTAAAAGGAGAGGGGAAAAAAATACCCCCAAATTATTTTATCTACTTTATTCCAACTTTAACAATTTTATACAGTGGAACTCCAGAGTATCTCAAGCTGCTCATATTTGAAATGAAAACCTCTGCAATTTGTAAACTGTCAAACTTAATACAACATCTTAGTGTTAATAGGATTTTATTGACTTCTACCATCAGCAGAGGAAGAGGTTGATAAAGTGCCACAAAGGAAATGAAGATACAATACTCATTTTACTTGCATCTCCAGAGCTGTGTAAATCTGATTGCTGAATTTATGGTAATCCAGCTCATTGGCCATTGCTCTTCTGGGGAAGTGGGGACATGAGAGGATTTCTGGAAATGAGAGCAATTTTACAGACCTGCAAAATCAGACTTTGTGGAGATTTTGTGAGAACAGATTAAAGTCCTGGTGGCCAGCTCTGTGAGAGAACACAAGGTTGCACTGTATTATTTATTTCATATGTTTTTGCTGATATTCTTCCTGCTTTCCTTTTCTCTGCTCCCACAGGCAGCTTCATTTGCACAGCTATTTTGGAGTGTTGTTGATAGAATTAGTGCAGTAGAATGAACAAGACTAAGAATATTAAGAAAGTGAAGCAAAGTGACAATGTGAACCTTGTGACACTTGCAAATTAAGCTGCCTTTTTTTTTCCCCTCTCTGTGTTCACTGAAGGCACGGGCTTTAAAATGTGTGGGGATTGAGGAGAGGTTGTAAGTTAAATACAACACTAAGGCCCTTGGAGATTAGGAAAAAAAAAAAACCCATGAGGTGAAAAGTACTAATCATAGCACCAATCAGTTCTGTTTGCCAGAGACAAAAACATGGGCCTTTGCCTTTTTAAAGAGGATGTGTATTTGAAGTGACTGTTACAGCTTTTTGATGTTTTAACCATTCTGTAAATGTGGCATTGAAATAGCTCAGCTGTTTTAACAGTAAATTTTACTTAGCTAAGAGTAATAGCAAAAGTTTACTACATTTCATAATTATTTTGTTTTTCTAGAGTATTTAAATGTCAAAGATTTATAGCTTATAAAGCCAGAAGTATTTCAGGTTAAAGGAAATCTTTACTAATGAAATACCAGTATACTCTGATATGTGTATATACTTTCTGCTGATAACAATAGCATTTAAATACTTTTTTGATACCAAGACACAAATTTTTGTTTTCTGACCCCTTTAATTTTGTTGCTAATTCTCTCAAAGTCTCCAGCTCTTCTAATTTAATCCAAATGAAGAACCACAAACTTTCCTTTTAAATAAAAAATACTTGAGGTTTCTGAAGGAACTGTTCCCTTTAAAGCTTCTTGGAGACGTTTACAAGGGGCCTCAGTTGCAAGAGGGGTTGCTGGCATTTGTTTTCTTGCTTCTCCACGTTTATTTCCTCCTGTATGTGCATCTTGGAATCTCACATTTTGATTCCAGCCCTCAGATTGCTCTCATGCAGGTACTGCAGCATGACCCTGAAAATATCTGAATATACTGATGTGTTTTACAAACATATTCTCTTCACCCCAGTGTGATCCAAAAGCCATACTGGATTTCCTGTATCACTTCTGGTTTGTGGGATAAGTTCATTCAATAAGGATCAGAAATTAAAAAAAAATAAAGGCAGCAGATAAAGCACTTTACTAACCCGACTTTCCTCAGTTGTTATAATTTCCTATATTTATTAAATTTCCACAAGTGATCTCCACTCCTACTGAAGGAAAACATATGTTGCATAATTCATTGAGCCCCAAAGGCTTTTTACATATATTATCATTTGTGGCAGGGGGGGGAAAGTCTGTTTAACACCCAGGGCAAATGATTTCAGTATAATTAAGGAAATGAATTGTGGCAGCTAAATTGCAAAAATTGAATAACTAAATCACAATGATCTCTTCTTTCTTTCTTTCTTTTTGTTGTTGTAGGTTTTTTTTTTTTTTTTTTTTTTATTCTTTCCCCTTCTTGCTTCAGGACAAATTGCAAATGGCCCAGGCAGAAACTCCACTGCCTGCCTTTTTTTTTTCAGTCTATCACATGCCTTTTGTGACAGAGTTTTACCATTCGAACTAAAATTGCTGTGTGTAAATATCGGTACAACTTCCCCTTGTGCTCTTCCAGAGCAGAAGAAAACTTCTAAAAGGTATCGTGGCACAAAGGATTCTTAGATCTGCTCATACAAAATATTTCTTCAGAGCCCTAAGAGGCGAAGTGAGTCAAGCACAAACACAAATATAGGAGGATTCTGGGGGATGAAGCCAAAGATTCTCCATCATTCAAACCATACAGGTCTCCACAAGGAGCTATTCAGGTCTGCATGAGGAACTCAACATGTTAAAATCTTCGGAGCATTCAAGCTCCCAAGAAAAATCCAATTAATTATTTACGTAGAAAGGAATTATGGTTTGGCGAACATTAACACAGCTGAGCAAAATGAATTAGGAAAACAATTAATTTATGCTGAATATAGGCTTTTTGGCTAAAGGGAAATTTCATCCAGCAGCTATCTCACACTAAAGCAAATAAATGGCAGATCACTTTTTTTTAACATTGAGACATTGCCTAGCGGTGTTTTAATTCAAAGGAACATGTAGCAATCAATAAAGGGAGCACTTTTATCTTCATTGATTCTTTCTTGACAAACATCCGTTTTACCTCTCCACCTAATGTTTGCTGCTTGATAAAAATGGAATGGAATTATTTATGTAATGTGAAAGACTGCTAGACTGGATTTATTAATACCCATGATCAGGTTTTTTGCTTATCTCTTTATAAATGGAGGCCACTGCCACAGGCTCTCCTGTATTTGCTGCACTCTGACACAGAGTGTCATCAAAGCTGTTCTTCTGTCAGCATTTATATGGAATATGGGAGTGTGAAGGTTTGGGACATAAGGGATGGCAGGCTGCATTTAAGAAATTCTCTTGAACAGCAATGGAATAGCAACCCTCCTAACAGGAATCAATTTGCTTACTGTGTATGAGTATGAATTAAATGGATTCAGAGAGAGGTCTTGCTCAGCTTGCTCAAGTTTCAGTGACCTGGTTGATAGGGTGTTTGCTTTATGATAATGCTCAAACACACTTCAGAGGGATTAATGAATTGCTTTTGAGAATCCTTTTCCCATTCATGTAAACTTATTTTTTTAAGTTGATGGGTTTTACAATAATGTGACTCATAGAACTGAATACATTTTTTAATTTGAAAATATACCTCATTTTGAAGCAAACCCATCCTCCAGCCCACACATCTTAATATGGTGTGTTGTATGTTAGATATTCTCAGGACAGTATTTATCTAGATATGAGAATGATTCATAACCCTGAGCTTGTCTTTGAGATGTGTTTTGAGAGCTCTGATGGTACCTGCAGGTGAGACATTGTCAGCTTCAACAAAGCCATGGTGCTGCTGCTGCTGGCACTCAGACAATGTGAGCAAGGACTGTGGGATGGGGGCTGTTGTGGAGGCTGGGTGAGGAACAGTGAACTTCCCTGTTTGGCAGACTGTAAGGCTTAAGGTTCTTCCATTTTCATTGTGTATGGTCTTTGTATTTCCCAAACAGAACAAACTTAAACAATAAAATCTGAATTATTGAGGGACACAAGTTTTTCCAAAACACGAAATGTTCTGCTAGGATTTGAAGGAGCTTTGCTGGGAAAAGATGCTGTCCTTACCAGGACAAAGAGATTCCTGCTTAAAATGCCAACATAAAATAATAATTTGTGTTCTCAAGTAATGCCAGCTACCTGGCACCCTGTGGGTACTGCAAGGTTAATCATGTGGCCAGGGAGATGTTCTAACTGTGCAGAAAACGTGCAGAAGAAATTCAGGATGTGTGCATTCAAAAAATGTTTCTGGAGTGGCAGTTGAGCATGTAAAGTGAAAAAGAATGTGTTTTGTGCCTTGCATGTGACTTCTCTTTTTAACTGTCTGATTTTTAACATAGGATTTTCTTGTGTTATTAATGGTAAAGCAGTGTAAACACTGTGGTCTCTTAGGAAAGTTCAGCAGTGGTGTTATAGAATTCACTACAGCACAATTGCATTACTGGCTACATCTGATTTATTTTTTGTGGTTTCAAAATGCCTTCTGTGGCTCTTTCACAAGTTTCTCTCCTTTCATCTCAGGAAATTAGTCCACTTTAATCAGACAAAATCGTGTATTTCATGAACAACAGGGTGTTACTTAGCAGACGGGCTTTTATTCCTTTAATTCAGAAGAAAAAAATGCCTACTGAGATGTGGTTTAATATTTTCATATAACCTAGTTACGATCTATTTTCACATATTTTATCCACCTGGAGTGTCCTTTTACTCTGGCTACCCCTAGTTGCCCCCTTCTTTGCTGGAGCAGTTGATCTGTGGGGAAAAAAAAAGCTTCCTACAGTAATGCCCGTAATTAGAATGTAATATTGATATAATTAGTCTGGGATATAATATTGGGTAAATCTTTACAGAACAAAGTTTTTGCTGGAGCCTTAGTTTCAGCACTTTTCATTTTAAAATGAAGCAACAAACCATAAAGGAAGGAGAACAATGCAGATCAGGCCAAGACATAAGTTGCTATTTCAGTCCTTTCTATGCAATAGCAAAAAGTGCATTTCTCATTATTTCAGGAATAAACATGTCATCTCCAGGAAAGGAAAGTGTGAGGTGTAAGCCTGGGAAAATGACGACTGCAAGCAAATGATTAAAGGTTAAGCACATGCTCTGAAGTTACCCAGACAGTTCTCCCCTGGAGCTGGTTTGACAGATTTTAGGTCGGCCAAGAGATTTTCATCAAAGGAGTTGGTTCTTTATCACTAAAAGAAAACGAGTTCTTGTCTCTCTCAGCTTCCTGGTGTTTGGTGGTTTGATAAGATCATCTGTCATGACCTGAAATATCCTGTGATGGATTCTAATTACCACCATCCCTGAGTTTCGTGATCACTTCAATTTTTAGTGAGAACCTCCAACGCGATCAGGAATGCTTTTTCTGTACTGCAATTCTTTAAAAAGATTTCCCCCCTGCTCTGCAATGCACTTCAAGGAACAAATTCCCTGGTTTTAAGCTCAGAAGTATTAAGAGGAGTGAAGAAATGTATTCTAACCTCTTAAACCAAGAGCTGAATATATAACCTTGATTTATAGATTGGAAAGCTTTGAAATAATATTTATGGTCCATACCTCGGGTTTATGTGTAATTCCACTGGAATGCCTAGCTGTTTGTTTGGGGTTGTTTTTTGTTGTTTTTGTTTAATGTAAGAAATCCTGGTGAAGTCAAACTCTTGAAATGCAAGATTTGCTATTGGAAAGCGAGGGCCATGAACTCTGTGAAACAATGACCTGTGTCAGGAAGGGACTGCTGCAGTCCCTGTTAGTTGAGTTTGGGTGAACTCTATTATCATGGACATTTGTCTCCACTTGGAGAACATCTGAGAGGGAGGGCTGTGAGATTTTTGTGTCAGACACGAAGCCTACAGCGAGTATCTGCCAAGTTACTCAAGTGCACATGTATCCAGTGTCTCCCACTTATGTCACTTTTATGCAGAAAAGACAAGAAATTTAGTAATTCCCAAGTTATGCTACATTTGCTGTAGTGTTTCAAATTGTTTCATTTCTCTGAGCATGGCTTTTAAAACAGAGTGTGCATATATGTGTGTATATATGCATACATTGACTTTTCTCCTTTTATATAAACAATATATTGCTCTAAAATTGAAAAATAGAGTGAATCAATGTTTGGAACACACAGCTTGAATCTGAAATAATCTGTGGGTGACTGGGTTTTTGTAAAGCATTCTGCAATGTTTCCATCTGTAGCTGCTTGTTTGAGAGGAAGCAGTTCTGTGTCTGTGAAATCAGCACCCAGAAAAAAGATTCTGAAAGTGCTGCAATGAGCATCAAATCGTCTGCTTATGTCCCTACCCTGTTCAGGTAGTCCTGTAGCCTCATAGTTAAACAACCAGCTTGGGAAATTTCATTACAAATAATAATAATTCTTCTGTGAAAGTACTTAGTGATTCATAACATGAAATGAGTTTTCATTCCTGTATTGGCCAGAGTAATTCATAGGGCAGTGCTGTAACTCTGGGCCCTGAGATCTTCAGTAGGACCTGTGCTTTGGTCTTTGGGTTGTTTGGCTTCTGGCTATTGGAGGTGAAGCTGGTAGCAGAGGAGCTGAAAATCTTGCTAGAATCAGACCTAACCTCCTTCCCTTGGAAACCTACAGTTTTACCAAGCTCACAGCATTTGCTTCCTTGCTTCCAAGCAGCAAGGCTGTGCAAGTAGTTTGAGGGAATTAGTTCAAGGTGAGCTACTAAACATTTGAGGGCTTGTTTATTATACAGAACATGTCCCAACAAATTTGGTCTAGATATGTCAAGTAAGCAGAAGAAAATATTCCTAAAGAAAAGGCATTTTCTTGTGTTTGGTGGCTTGGATTTTACTCCCTTCCTTTCCCCTTGTTTCATAAAACCAGAGTTCACCATTTGTGTGTTACCCCAACTCATCATCATCCCCCATGACCCCAAAAACCATGCCTGTGAATGTTTTAAATGAATAACCTTTTCCCCATTGCAGTTATTCTGGTGGAAGTTTAAAGCTGAACTTTGTACTAAAATGGTAGTTTTGTTGAATCAATAAGCTTCTATCCATTTTTCATCTCTAGTTCTAGAGGAAGCTTGTTTGCACTGTTTGGTTTACTTTGAATGTTAAATATCAAATCAGCTTGACATACAAGCTAAAACTTGGGCAACACCTCCATGTTTCTCAAAATGAGTTTTAAATTGTTTTCTTTAAGCTGAGATTAAATATGCATTGGTTTAGGTTCATTGTTCTTTACCCTAGCTGTTTTTTTTTTTTTCCTGCCTCAACTCCGAGAAAATGGATTAGAAAATTTACAAAACAAATCACAAAGTTTCAAAAAGACTCATTATTTGCATCTTGGGTCCTGTTCCACAAAGCATAAGTTGGTTTTTTTATATATTCACACATATATAAACATGTCACCTGATGACTGTGTTTGATTAAAAATCTCGACACACTATTCTTCAGTGTTTTAATTGTTATTTTTCATAGACTCTTCCTTGCTTTGGGTGTTTGTTTTTCTGTGGCTTTAAGTGTCATTTGCACATAACACCACAAACCCCAGCATAACATACAGGACACAATGTCTCCCAACAGCAATGCCTAGAAAAATGCTTATCGAGCTGACAATCTTTTAAAAGCAAGGGAAGCATTTATCTTCTATTAATTTGAGGCATATCCAACAGTTGTTCTGATATTCAGAAATAATGATTAGACAAAAGACAGGAGTTTCATGATAGAAGTAAACACTGAGGTGTTTCCCCAGCTATAACTGTTTATGTCCTTTCAGATCATGCTCTCAGCCTGAAGAGACTTTCCCCAAGACATTCAGGAGACTGAAGCTCATTGCCTTATTTCCACTGAAGTGCCTGATTTTTTTGTAAAATGAAAATTAAATCAGGTAATTTAGGAGTCTAATCCTTAGCACTTGTGGAGCAAATCTTCTGTGTCTTAGTGGAACAAATTATCCTGCCTGTTTCAGGTATCGCTTCCTGCTCATTGGGGTTAGATGAAAAATAAATGTTGCTGATGGATGGGGAAGCATCCCTGCAGGCACAGGAGTGAGGCCAGCTCTGCACCAGCTACCCAGATGTGGCTGTTTCCCTGGCATCCTGTCTCAGCAGCAAGGTTGGAGTTTTCTGCTAGAGAGGGGCCCTTTTCATCTCTCTGGTGGTTCATTTGATGCATATTTTAGAAACTCATGTCACTTACAATACTGAAGATGGATTTCTTGTGCTCCTCATTTCTCCCCAAAGTGGTGAGTAGCACTAGCCCTGCTTTAGACATTTCCCTGCCCTCCATGAACTTTAGTATATATTCCCACCCCAGCGTGTTCTATTCCACATTGCAATGCTAATATTTATTGGATTATTTATTGTAACATCCTCACACTAAATTTTCCATCAGATAATACTATACCTTGCAAAATAATTTATGGACTCTTTGCATGTTTTTCTTCTCTTTTGAATTCTTCTGTTTCTTCTGTGCTGGCTAGGTGTATATCACTTTGGTTTATCACTGTAACTGAGCAATGTAATAAAGCATTCCCTTGTTTCACTCCTCTGTTTTCTCCTTTAAATTATACATCCTTCCAGTTTTGTTGTTCTCTTTCTAATGTCTTCACTCTGGGTTATACCAGGTCCTGATTCGCCATTCTTTTTCTGCCCAGTCCTCGCAGTTCCTCCCTGAACACCCTTTGTATCCTGACCTTGTAATATTTTTCTTGATTCTTTCGCTAAACTGAGATTTTAAATGGGTCTGACCTTACCCCTTGGCTTGGTGCAGGCAGGATCTTGGCTCTTGGGGCACTGGGCCAGCACAGCTTGGTCAGAGAAGGGACTGAATGTGCACAGGGAAGAGATCTGTTGAGTAAGACCTTGCCATGCTGACTATGATTCGTCTGAATGATATGTTAAGGTTTTTAAAGAATAAATCAGCCAGCATGAAACTGCAGAGCACAGCTCCAGATAATTTCATAATTAAACCTGAGTGTGTGTGGTAAAGCTGATTTCACACCAGCAAATCCCAGTGCCAAGTGCCACTGTTGGGAGCCTTTACCAGGCTCACCAAGTTTACCAATGCGGTAGAGGAGAAGGGGAATAGCTCATGTCATGCACTAAATATTTACTATGATCCCCTGCTCAGTGGGAAATAGCACTGAAGAGGAATCTAAAAAAAAAAAGGGGCTAATTTTAACTCCCAGTTTTGTTCCGGCATATGGAGAAGTTTGACCATCCCACTAGAAGATAAGCATAGGTGTGGATCTGTTTTTTTGTTTTACCATCCCTTCTTGGATAGCAGCAGAAGGAATATTAGTCCAGAAACCAATGCCACTGTTTATGGCAGCAGAGAATTTGTCTGTCAACTTCTGCAATGATAATTAGTGCTAATGTAGTGCTTAAGAAATGAAATTATGTGAAAATACCTGCTTGTGCAATTTTTGGATTGCACCAAATAAAATGTACTTCTTTCCTCAGATTTGTCAAACTGGGGTAAGAAATAATTTCATCAAAGAGAAGATGGCACACTGAGTCCTCTTAGATAATTCACCTGGAAATAACCCGGAAAATAGCAAATGCTACGAAAAAGATCTGAGTTTTCCAGCTGCAGTTTAAATTCTGCCACTTCTGGTTTGTTCACCCAAAAGTGAGAGGGTGTGGTGTGGTTACAAAGGGTGTAACTCAACAGCTCTGAGCACTGACACAGGAGATTTAGGAGGTGTAAATTAATTTACTGTAAATAGGATTTATGGAAGTATATATTGTTTTCTTCAGTAAATAAAGGAAAAGATTCTGCTGACTCTGGAGATTATCACTGTTTATCCTCAAGCTATTTACACACCAAAATTAATATTTTTCATCAGGTTTCCTCTTTTGAATGCCTTTCATTTGTAATTCCTTCAATGTACAAGAAACAAATTAATAGAAACTCTAGACAGTTTAATGTCTTTTGACATTTTTTCTTGAGTAACCTGATGGTCAGCTGTCTCATGAAGCTTATATTTTCTTTCTCTTCTTCCTGGTGACAGAAATGAAGCATATTAGAAGAGCATTCCTGATGTCTCTGCATTCATTTAATATTGCTGGTCTTTGATGGTTTATTTTAATACAATCTTTAAAATTTGGCCAAATATTCCTATGCAGACTTGCTTTTAAAGAAAGCACAGAATTGATGCAAAGCCCCCTGTTTTTCTGGTAGTGTTGGTTCCATACAATTGCAGTCTGAATAACTTTTCAAAGTCAAGATGCTGTTGAGTTGTTTTCTTCCAAAGTTCAGAGGAGGAAAATGAAACAAAACTCTGTCCCTGTGGAAGCACAGTTCTTGCATAAAAACAGCAGGATTTTTAGGAACACTTCTGGCAGTGTGGAGCCATTTCATGTTCTCCCTGTGTTTAGTTTAACCCTGAATGCATAAAATGTAATTTATGCACCATGTAACTGTGCCTTGAGATGTTTTCCTAATTCCTCCCTAAGGATTTCTTAAGAACCAGGTAAAAGCTGTCACTTAAATATGCTGAGACAGCAAGGAGGTGTTTTAGCATGTATTCATGTAATTTTTCCTCTTTTATTTCTTTAAAAGTGTGTTTTTCTTTCAAGTATTTGTTGACTACATAAAGTCATTTGACAACAAAGGCCTGAAGTTTACCCCTTATCCAGTGGATAAGAAAATGGCTGCACATTTTTTGTGTGTCTAATAATGCCAGGGGTAAGGGATTCTCTGAGCCAGACTTCTGAAGACATTTAACATATCTGGCTTTTTATATACCCGTGCATAAAGTGGAGATAAGAAACCTTGTATTGGCCTCAAAACTAGGAGAAATATAGGATATGTTACAGCTACCTCTATAATGCTCTGTAGTCTCAGGGGGCTGTGAGGAGTGAATAAAGCTCTTTTGTAAGGCTGGAGATCTGCCAGCCTCAAAGTGTGCAGTGGGAACTGAGAGCTTTTGTAGTGCATCAATCCCATTTGACTGCAACAAGAACCATTTTACAAAAGAACTTAAATGACCAAGGAACTGTCACTACTTGGGTGCTTTTGAAAATAGTACCTCAGGAAATGTAAAAGCAAACTGCGAAGACAGAACTTGGTGGTTCAGAAGTGGAGCAGCAGGTGATGGATGCATGACAGGCAACTTTTTCTCCTGAGGTAAAATACAGTCAACATCTAGGAAATGTTAAATGTGAATACAGGATTTTAATGAGAAAATCAGTTATATCCAGAAGAAAACTGTAAGACTCAACACCTCTGTCCATCTTGGATAGCTTTTCTATTTTTATATATTTTATACATTTATAACTCTTTACTATTTTTATATTTTTGCATGCACAGCACATGTAGCCTGCTTGTAGTTTGAAGTTCAAACTACACTTGTAGTTTGAATACTCAAGGAAGATGGAGCTGATTTCTTTTGGCCTTTTACTAAGGTGTCACTGAGATTAGGCTTTAGTAGCTGTCAGGCATTTCAGAACATCCTACAAGGCTTTGATTTTAATTGAATAACAATAAGGTCACATCAGTCTACAGTCCTGAACATTTTGGGTGATGCAGCCAAAACATTTCTGGCCATGCACTTAAATTCACCTCGGCAGTACTTTTGCATGAAATTAGTAACATATTTCTGTTGGAATAACTACTATGGATGAGTTATTGGGTGTGACTTTGATTCCAAAAGAGCAGGAAAATTGAAGATGATTTTGCTGGATTTTTTCCTCTGCTTTCTTGTGGAAAATCTGATTAAACCTTTTTCTAACCATTCCTCCCTAGAGGCCTCATTTACTACTAAGAAATTTTAACATTGCTTTTGAACTGCAAAAAAATTGCAACACAAGCAACATTTTAATGATTACCTGGTTATATTTAACATCCATAAAATTTCTCTTGTTTAGGGAGCTCAAAATAATTGAAAATATATTGGTTTTAAATTATGTATGGACTGTTGAAGTGGAGCACAATCAGAAGAAAGCTATTTCTTGTAAAACAGCTTTGGCTGAAATAAGCCTCCTGTCTACCTCAATTATCATGGGCAATTTTTTGAACATTGCATGGAACTCGGAGTGTTGTGCAAAGAGGTCCTTCATCAAACACAGTAGATCTTGCTGTAGTTAAAGGTAGGATTCTGTATCTCCAAAATCCAGCTGCTCAAGGGACTAACAGTGTTCATGTGAGCAGTTAAGGGGAGAGGGCAATTTTTTGGCTGCTAATGAGTGTGACCAGAACAGTAGCACTGAGCAAGCTACTCCCAGTGCTGGTGGTGTGGGATGAGCAGCTGGAATTCTTCCTATCCCTACTGCTCCTATGTGTGCACAGTTCACTTTAAACTCCCTTACCTGCAAGGTGTAATACAATCCAGAGCAATGAAATGGAATTTTCCTAAAGTCATTTATCCCTAGCACTAGGTTTGGTCATCGTTTCTTGCCTTTCTTGCACCCAGTAAAACGTTGACATGTTAGCAGGTGGCATTAAAACAGTCTGTGGGCAGCTGTTGATGTATATCTTGGTCTGATAGGCTGTTACCAGCATACATTCTTCAGTAAATATATTCTGTTTTAACACCTAAAATGTGCAGCCTGAGAGGCCGCAAGGTTTGAATTTGCGGTGCGGTTTGTTGTGACTTGGAGGACACATTGTGATGCTCTGGCCCAGGGACCAGTGGAAGGTCACAGAGTTCATGGTGGTGCCTTTCTGGCCTTGCTTGTGACTTGCATATTTTGTGCCAGGGTGGCAGTGCATCTGTCACAGCAGATGGAATGACAGAAGTGTTTCTGCAGGGAAACTGAAGCTTTTGTGCTTTGGTCTCTGCTCTGTTCTGCTCTATGGTGGGAAGATGAAAGGGAGAGAGAGCAGAAGAAAAGCCCCAGTGGCAGAGCACTGACCAGGGACATGTGGGTGGCTGCTGGGACAGTTAATCCCAGCATGGATGTAGACATGGCAGAGATGGACACAGCACTCAGGTCTCCCATGTCTGATGTGTGTTAATGCTGGGGAGTCCTTCAGACTCCACTCAATGAAAGCTTGAGCAAATAGAGTGAAGAAGCTGAAAGTGTTTGGGGTTTTTGTCTTTCCCTCAAACTTACAGAATCACAGAGTGGGTCATCTGGTCCCACCTCCCTGCTTGAGCAGGGCCATCCCAGAGCATGGGGCACAGGATTGTGTCCAGATAGCTCAGGAACCTCTCCGATGAGGGAGACTCCATGCTCTCTCTGGGCTGTCTGTTCCGGAGCGTGGTCCCCCATCCTTTTTGGAATGTACTCCTGTTCAATAAGGCATTTTGCATTTATTTCTTAGTTTGTGGAGGTACATAGAATTTGAAAAATCTCAGGTTGATCCAGTGTTATTTTAAGGAGACAGTGTTCAGATGGATTTTTTTTTTCCCCCATTCATTTCTCTACAGACATATGCAAGTATTTATTTTAAAGTTTAGAGACAAGTTCCTTTCTTGAGACAAACTCCTTTTATCAAAACAGTCTGTAATTGAAAGAAAGTGCTTCTATTTGACATTTTTTTTAAGAGGAAGCAATATACTAGAGCTAAAATAACACATTGTGATGATATCACATTACGTACTGAGGTGGTGTAACGTTAACACGAGCATTCCCCCACACACCCTGCTCTGCAAGTCCAGCCCCAAGAGCTCTCTTCTTTTGATGGATGGTGAGTCTTGGAAAGCCAATGTATCAAAGATGTCTTGAAAAATCAGAATTATCTGGTTTTATTATCTTCTGTGTGTGTTTTTTTTAAAGTACTTTATAAAGAGTACTTGAAATGATTCATTGAGAAATGTCTTTCATCAGAGAGATCTGGATCACTTTTACCATTCACTTCTGTGATGAAGTTTTCCATGACTTGAATTGATCTGAATCACAATAAGGTAACACTAAGTCTGTGCTTTTTATGTTCAATGGACTATATAAAGGTCTGGCTCAGTATTTTTTTTTTCATATTCACAATGTTACAAAGACTTGGCATACAAGAAAAACTTGTGGAGTTGTTACAAATTAGGTTTTGAAAAGCATTTCACAGCCATCATTTTGTTTTGTAAATATTTTTTGTCCCGACAAATTATATAAAATATCCAAAAAACACTCACCGAAAAAATTCTGCTCTTTAGTCACTTCTCTGTGGCCTTCAGCTGAAAGGGATGAGTGGGAAAATGTTCCTAGTTTTCACGCATCCAGGATTTCATTGTGTAGTCCTCAGCAATGTTGCAGTTGAGAGTTTTCTGTCTGTTTTGCCAGCTAAGTTGGGCACTGCTGTTACTACAATTTAAAAGGGAGAAGTTTCTGTTTCTGAAGTTAAGGAGCCTTCAAGAACTCTTCAGGCAGAGCTTAATGCACACAGATGAAGTCAAGACAAAGTGACAAAGACAGCTTGTTCCTGAGGAAAGTTAAATATTTTTTTTCTGGCTAATTCGTGTGACACCTAAAGGAAAAATGCAGAATGAAACATTCCATAACACTGGGTCTGCCTACAACCAGTGCTAATAGAAAGGGACAGTGACTTGTACACTGTCTGATGCAATTTATGATTTTATCCTGCGCTATTCAGATACAAATATGGTTTCTCATTTGTGCTTTGTTTTCCTTGTGCATTGAAGCAACACTGACAACTGAGTGGCATCTTTGAATCTTCTATGTGTTTTATGGCAAGTATCAATAGCAAAGTATGTGTTGAAAGACTTGATGTCAATTTGTACTTTAGAGACAAGTTCTCAAGTGTTTTATCAATTCTCCCAGTAAATGATGTCTGCACAGATCTGTGCTGAGCAGCTCTGCTGTTCCTTGTTTTCAGAGCAGACACTGTCTGTGCTTCTGCCACCACCAAAAAGGCAAAGGGCTGACTCAAGCCAAGAGGAGCGGGAAAGGAGAGGTTAAAACAACCTTTGGAACTCTAAAAGGATGTACTCACTAAAAATGCATGTAAACACCCTGCCACTCCACCCCATCCCTATTTGACTAGAGTTAATTATAATATTGTCATTTTGTAGAATACAAGACTAATTGCAATATTCTGTGCTCTGAATATTGAACACAATCAGACGTTTCAGTATTGACCAGTCAATACATTTTCCCATCTGCAGCGGCTGTGTTCCCTGGGGTGAACACCTTCTAGAAATAATTTAGGTGCAGCTTGTAGAGCCACTGTGAAGCCACCCTGGAGATTTGGCTTCTGCCTGACACAATGGGAATGCAGCTGACTGACAGGAGACCTCCCTGTGACTTGAACCTCCCAGAGTACCTGTAAATTCAGCAGCAAGAGGAGGTTTAAACAGTTTCCCCCTGTGCTGCTGGGGAAAAAACTGCTTTATCCTGATGCTTCTATTCCTCCCCTTCTGGAGAGACTCCAGCAGGGATGTGGAGAAAAGCCCCACACCTTCCTTGACATCACACCTATGCTAGGGGGGCTTAATGCTCCTATTTTGTGTCAAAAATGCTTCCTGCATTCATTGAAATCTAAAAATCACAACTTGCTTGTTTACTAATTGCCCTAAAACATCTTTAAGTGTTTTTGAATTGGGAGAAAGTACCTTTCAGCAACTTGGTAACAGCTGCATTTTGTACCTATCTTTTCTTTTACATTTAAATAGAGCAAATTGTGTTACTGTGCTGTATATCTGGGCACAGAATGCTTATTACCAACAGGAAGCTTGTGGAAGGAGATTTTATTCTTTTTAATGTTTCTTGCAAGTGCAATATCAGAATGATTTCATTCGTATTTCTTTAAGGCAACACAATAAGGAATCAAAACTTTTCGTACTTGATTACTCTGAGCATTTCTAATTGTGTGTTTGTTTGCATCCTTTCAGTGCACATTTGCTAAACTTGAGAGTAAGAGCTGGAACTTGCTAGTGAAAAAAAACCTTGACAGAGTTCTCCCTAAATGATTGCCTCAAGTGCAACCACTCAACCTGTATTTATTCATCTAAATGCAGATTTTAAGGATGTCATCCTGTTTTAATAATGGTACCATTTCTGACACAATACAGGAGCTGCTGACAATCAGGTTCTAGGAGGTCTGTGAAAAACACAGCACTGGTTCTGCCGTTTGTAGGTTTAATTGCTACTGAAACATTTAGGGGCCCTTGTGGTGTTTGTGCTCAGATTTTATTGTTTTCACTTGCTCACCCAACTGCTCTTGCAGCTTATGCAGGTGCACGCTCCTGATCACACGAGTGCTAAAGTGGAGAGATGGAAACAAACCAGTTTTGTTTTGCCTCCCAAATGGCCAGCAGGTGACCTAAGCCATTTTAGTTGCTGAAAAATATTTTCAAGGAGGGAGTAGATCCTGATCATCTGAATTATCAAACCTGATGGATAAGAGCATATTTGACTGTGTGCTTCTGCATTTTAGTGCCCCCTTGACCGCATGCATATGGAGCACCAGGAGAATTTCACAGGCTTTCCTACAGCTTTGCAATTCATAACTGTGCAAAAATGTGCCTCATTTTCATATGCTGAGACACTTCAAGCCTGGGGACCAAATTATTGGTGCTCCTGAGCTGCTTGTTGTGGCACCAGCCTGGTGCAAAGTGTCACCACTCTCTGCTTGTAAAATTTTTACTCGTGCAAAATTTTTGCAGCCCTTCCTGAGCTACGGCCTGGCCTAAAGGAAGGAGAACCATGTTGGAGGCTTGTCACGGGAGTGGGATGTTTATGAGGCAGCACAAAATTGCTACGTGTGATTTTTCCACTGATATAAGTCATCTGGATTTTGATTGTATTTTCCTGGTGTGGTTTTACTAATTTATTTTCTTTTATTAAGGAAAACACCCATTCCTTATTGTTTGTTTTTATGCACTTTCATACAATCAAATCTTGAGAATCCTTCCGCTTTAAACTTCAAGGCTCCAACTTCCCCATTCACTTCTACACTGGCCATTATGGCCTTAAGTCTCATTTTTAGGGAAACTATCTATTATTGATATCTTATTTTGACAGGAAGAAAACATTTTTGCAAGCATTTGCAGTCAAAACATTTCAAGTGCTCTCTTTGCCTCTTTGCTCTCTATTTCTCCAGCATTCCCTCACAAAAATCCTGCGAGTACAACAAACACAGGGATGTGATTTATACCTTTTAATTTTTTAATTTTTTTTCATGTTCTCTTAAATTAAATCTAAGCAGATGACAAGGGGAAAACATCTTCTCTAAAGAATTTGAATTAGGGTCATTTCCATTATGGGACCTGAAATGAAAATTTAATTTGTACCACGAGACACAATCATGTTCAGAGTCCTCTCTGGACTCAGCATTGTGATTGAGTGGGAAAAAATATTTAAGTGGCTTGAAAATAATTTAATTTTTAAGGTTGGGTTTTTTTCTGGAGGTGTGTTTTTTGGTTTGCCTTCCCATCAGTTGCAACTTCGGTCTTAACCTCCCTCCACACTTGGAAGTCTCGGATGTGCAGAGGGGGGGTGTTTATTCTTTGTTTCCAAATCTATCCAAGGGAAGGAACAAAGGGAATTAAATTGTGCAGGTGTGTTAGAAAAGCATTCAAATTAAGTGCTTCTGTCTAAGACTTACAAGCTGGAAGCTGGAGGAGCTGACCAGATGGGAGGTATCTGGCTCAGATGATCACCTGTCATTGACTGAATTGTTAGATAATGTCTGCTAGAGAATATTTGTAAAAGAAATCTGCATAGAGAAACTGGTGAAAACAGTACTTGCTATACTTGTTACTCAGCAGGAGAAAAGAAAACATGGAAAATTGCTCGGGGAGGTCATAGAGTGATTTACCTGAACGCATAAACCACTGTTGCTTTCAAAACCACTTTTTCCAGATGACAGATTCTGCCATGGGTTTTGCAGTTCTATCAGGGATTTCTTTTCTCCTCTGTACAATTAGGAACATTTTAATTATTTTTGTTGTTGCAGAAAAAAGTACTTTTGTCCCACAAAAGAACAAGAAACAGAAAATGAGACCAGAACAAGCCAAGGTGCATTCCCACCTGAGCTTGGAGAGTGATAGAATGAAAATTCTGTGGTGGAAGAGGAAGCATGGGCAGATTTTTCCTTTCTGTATGTTGCCAATAGTTTTGGTGTTTGGTTTTCTGGTGTTGTTTGTTTAGGTTTTTTGTTTGAATTTTTTATTTATTGAGACTAACTCCTCATTTTTGTGGCTTTTCCAGTTGAGTGTAGCTCCTGTGTTCTGGTCCTAGAAAGAGCTGCTTCTTTTCCCTCTGCAGAATAAGAGCAGCCAAGGCCAACACTGCATTTGCTGCACTGGGCTGGCTCTGAGCAAGGCAGGGCAGTGCTGGACACCATGGAAATGATGTTTTGTGTGTCAGACATGGGAGCTCACGGGGGGGAAAAGGCACACGGTGTCTGCAGGACCAGTTGTTTTTAATGGAGTCATAGAATTGCATGAGAGATTAAACTCTAATTACTAAATAATACGATACTGGTGACAGAGGGAAGCTTAAAGTGTGTAGTAACACTTCATTTTTCCTTTACTTCCAATTCTCTCCCTTTCTATCCTGCCTGTTGCTCTTGGGCTTTTTGATTTTAATCCTCCTTGGGCGTTTTGTTTGTTGTTGTGATGATGGCTTTTATTTTTCTTTTTTTGGTTTGGGGTTTTTAAAGCCATGTTTCTATTTTTTATGCAAGGCTTAAGGAGGGGAGAAATTAGAAAATTATTTCATAAGGGAAGTTTTTGAATACTTTTTGTACCTTCAAAGGCAATCATATTTGGCTCCTATCAAGTTTTGGAGGCAGATTCACTTATCCCTTAAGAGATATAAAGAGAAGGATGGTGGAGTTATAGCAAAAATTCACTTGAAAATGGTTTTACTAATGCTGCTCTGAAGTGTAGCTACTCAATTAAAAGGAAAAATAATGATGCTTTTATTAAACAAAAGAGCACCAGCAGAGAACATTACTAAAGCCCAAGGACAAGTGTAACTCCTCTACCAACAATAATGCAGATTTTTTGCATATATTATGGATTATATTCTCTTTTCAATGCACATGCATTAGCATTAATGGGCAAGAAGAATATGATAGATCCATTTGCACTTCTACCCAGTATCAGCAGCAAAATTCATTACATTCACACACTCTGACTCTTTTGATTCCTTTTGAAATAAATCCAAATATTCATCATTCAAGGACGTTAGGGAATAAATTATTTTCCATTTCTAGAATGTCCACAAAAAGATCAGAATTATTTCATTTGGTATTATAATTTACTCAACAAACTTTGCAGTTTGTTTTCCCCTAATAAAAGTTGTGGAAAGGGTTGTGGGTTGTGGAAAGGGTTTGCTGTAAAGTCAATGCTGTAGGTGCTGCTTGGTAAGGATTGATTTTGTAATATTGTTCTTTCATTCCATTTAATTATCCAGTGCAAGGATAAGAGGAATGATTTTATCACGTGATGCAGTTCTCAGTGAGGCATCTGATAATAACATTTTAGGGAATTCCTTCTCTCCTTTGCAGCCAGAACAATGGGAGTTCAGTGTCCCAAATCTCTTTATGGTATCGCTTTTGAATCTCTGCAATTTTCTGTGGCCTTCAAAGCTAATGGTGAAAAAAAATTTGCTGCCTCCTCCCCGTGAAAACCATGGTTTGGGTTTTGTTAAACTGAAGTGAAACACTGGAGAAGGGTTTCTTTCCCCAAAACCAGGCAGATGCAATCACAGGGATTTCCATGTGTGGAGCTGTGGGTTTTCTCAGGATGCTTTTATCAGCAGCCTAAAATCCTCTCCTTTACAGTTTTCCATAGGAATGTGGGAATCAGTGGGAATTGGCACATTACAGATGCACTTTAAATCTTTCCAGGTTTGAAGTCAGTGGGTGTCTTTCTACAGTTTGGGATCCATCTGTTACTATATCAAATAAAGTCTGGGGGAGAGAACTTACTGGCATGGGCTTGGTTTGCCAGGAAAGGCTTTGAGGTTGGAACATTGGAGCTGCAGGGATGAAAATATCTGCAACAAAAGGAAATATAATGGAAGTTCAGCTTTTGGGCTACTTAATGTTGGGGAGTAGAAAAATGCTCAAAAGTATTTGGAGATAATATTGCAGATGTCCTTAAAATGAGAGACTGGACTGGAAGGGCAAATATAAAGGGACGGGGGGAATGTAGAAGGTAGTGTTTTGGGGTTTTGGTTTTTTGGGTATTTTGCATAATTGACAGGTTTTTTTCTCTTTAAAATCCCCACTGGCAGAACCAGAGAGAATTCCCTAACTGGAGATGGTGTATGTGTGTATATATATCTATATCTAAAAGATAGTATTTCCAAAAGCAGCAAGTGGAAAAAATGTGAATATTCTGAACATTTTAATTGTTTTATCAAGTTTTTCATTTCTTTCTTAGAAAAATGTGTAATTTTAAAGTGATACAGGCCTCAGGCAATGAAGATTTACTGTCAACAAATTATGCAGGATTCATATATCATATTTTTTGAATTTTCTGCCATTCAATACAAATCTTTTTGTTCCTATGGCAACCTTGATGCGATCTGAAATGTACACAGTATTAGATACAAAGGATTGAATTCAGGCCTGGTATCTCTTCTGGAACGAAATCTCCTCCTTATGCAATGAGACTATCCCAAATCAAGGGGACCAGCCAGTGAAATAAAGTTAACCCACACAATTTTTGGCACATTTTTACAGCAACAGTCAGACTGGAGCAGGAAAGAAGGGCCATGCATCAAGGTTGACCTTTTTTTGTACCTTAGATGAAGAGCCATGTGGAAGTGATGAGAGTGTCCTGAAATCTGGGAAGGTGCTCTGTGTTCTCAGATCTCTCAAGACCTGCTGCACATCACTACACATAGGCTGTGTTCTTTCATGGCTCATCAGAAATGTAAAACTACTGAATAACTTGTCTTGAACTCAGGGACAAGTCCAGGACTAGATTATGGGGTTGCCTACTCTACCCCTTTCCATACACCACAAGTTTTTAATTAGTGGATCTATTGCTACTGTTATCACATCTAAATACCAGAGGCAATGTTTTCTCTCACAGAGCATGAATAAAAGCAAGGTTTAGCACTAAGCTTGTGCCTCCCTCTAATACAGATGCTAAATGAATCATGTTCCACATCTGCTGTTGGGAGAGGGAACATCATAACCTCCTTAAGTTCTTATTAACTGGTTTTACTTTCTTTAAAATGTGTTTTGTTAAGCAAGCAAAACATAAAAACTTCACACACACTGTGATTGATGACCTTTCTCACAGAGGCCATGAACAGGAACAACTGAAGAATATTGGAGCAATTAAGAAGTTTCTGCACAGGCTGTACACTTATCAAAATGACTCACAGGCATTCAGCTGCATCATTGCCCCTTTTGCCTTACCTACTGTCAAATCAGCTCTAACAGCACCCACAAAGACTATTTTAGGCACATCAGCAAAATGCCACCATGAACTTTGAGCAGCAATTATAGGCATAAAATAAATTGGCCTTGCAGTGATTTAAGATGAACTCCTCAATAGCATCTGTCCAGACACTAATATCTTACCATGTACTATTTTTCCTCACCTTACAGGTATTAGCTGTTAAGGAAGCATTCACATTTTCCTAGACAAAACCCAGACTTTAAAATGCAAAAGCTGAACTAATTGTAGTGGCAACAGAGCACTTGTGTGGAATGTCTCCCTTTGAAATGCCAGTTACTAATGCAAGAAATTCAATGGAATGGAAAGAAATTTAGGCCAGATGGCAGTGCAGGGAATGTCTATTGGATATTAATGTCTGCTGTTCTGGAATTGTTTTTTAAACATCTTTTTTCAGGACTACAAGAAAGGAAGAGAATTTGGGCATTGAGTAAGGCTCTTTTGCTGTTGACAGCATTGTCTTCTAAAGTCTCTTTCTTGTATTTAATGCAGTTTCTTGATGCAGTGAAGTTGTTATCCTGATGATGGAGCTATTCGAAAAAAACGTTGGCTTTAATACTTATAAACATTAAAAACCTAGAATAGTTGAGTGGAATGAACCTCTGGAGGTCACCTGGTTGAGACCCCACTTAGAGCAGGGCCAGCCTAGATCAGGGTACTCAGGGCCTTGACCATCAAGTTTTGAATATCTGCTGGGATTAATATTCTTTCAATTGAAACCTCAGCATGTCAGAGTAAATTTCTGTGTATTATATGCTTGAGCCTTGTCCCTGATCTCGTGGTAAAGCCTCACACTTCATGGGGTTGCATGAATTCAGCCTGGGAACAGAAGGGTTAAGTCTGCAATAAACATGGAACTTTGTTTTTTCCCTTCTTTTTCGTTTGTTTCTTTTGGGTTTTGTGTTCGTTTTGGATTTTTTCTGTAAAAAGACTTTTAGTGGACTGGCAAAGAAAGATACCTTCCAGCTTTTCTCAAATAGTTTTGTGCTACCATAGTCTGTAAACTGAGATTTGAATAAAAAATTTTTCAAGGGTACAGTATGTTTCAGTCTAAAAAGAAGTCAGTGGTATGTATTAAGTATAAAACAGTTTCCAAAGAGCTGGGTGCCATAAAGTGGATGCCAGTTATGTATTTTTAAATTGTCTGGGCTTTCTTCTCCTCCTTCCCCGTATAACACTCTTACTTTCTTTTGAAGTAATTTTATGGTTTCTCCTAAAACTTCACAAATTGATTCATTATATTTGAGTGGTTTTTAAAGCAGGCAAAATGACCAATCCACTTTTCATAAAGAAAAACAGGACTTTCAGTTTCCTTGTGGCCTTTAAATCCATTTTCCCCAGCTGAAGTCTCATTGCAGTTTATGAAGGAATGTTCTCTGAGCATAGATGAAAGCCTGAAGGAAAATAAACTCTTGGCTATGGAAAGCAAAGTCAGGGAGATCTTGGCTGGTGAAACTAGAGCACATTGAGGAGGTGATCATGAAACTCCTTGTTTCTCCAGCCACACAGGAAAACCAGAATAAAGAAGAGGGACAGTTTTGTAGAGAGAACAGCAAATGCCAATTTGAGTAGGTGCTCCCTGAAGTCGAGGAATGAGCATTGCCCGGGTGCCAGTGCTGCTGCTGCTGCCACGGTGCACGTGGCAACTGTGCCCTGATATTGGCAACTTTGCACATTTCTGTGCCATCCCTGCGTTCTCCCTATTCCCATCTTACCTTTTCCACAATCCACCTGTTCCTTCTCTACAGAGCCAAACCCACAGCTTCGCTCTGACTCTTCAGTAGCTCTGTCTGGGCTGAAGGTGAAACATCTTTATCCGCTGAGTGAGGGAGCTTGCTTTCCACCAGAGACAGGCTCTTTCTTTGCTGAATGCATACAATATAAATCAAAGGATGTGCCATTATTAATAAATAAGGCATTGGGTAGGCTTTGTCTGGAAGTCTGCTTGAAAGCACTGATTATGATCCAATAACTTTTGAAAAATGCATAGTTGCCTTTGGGATATTGAAGCATGGAATAATTAAGCTGCAAGTTTGCAAAAGCAGAGTTGTAACTACAGACAGGGACTATTTGCAGCAACTGATTCGTTTGTAGGGTTAAATTCTTTTTTTCCTGATTTACTGAATAGTATCCTACTTAAGGATTTCAAAATGTAAAATGAATTATTGAATATTTTCAGCAGATACACTTCAAAACTGTGCTAGTTATTGAAAATCAGTGGTAATTGACTTTGCACTTGGGGTTTGTGGTGCTGATATTTAGGATTTTAGGACTATTATGGGCTAAATAGAAAATGAATTGACTGCTCTTGAAGGGAAACTTTGTGCAGCAATGCTAAATTCAGATGCGACATCTATTGTTTTATTGGAATTGAGCATCTCTCAGTTCTCTTGAACTTTAATTGTTGCACTGAAAGTGTAATTGTGCTGTAGCTGATTACAAACGGGAGTTATTTCTTCTGGCTATTACTGGGAAAGACTGAAGCAAATGTGCTTTTCTGTCTATGAAACCTTCAGGTTGTGCTCAGATGCTTCCTCTGTCAACAGTGAAAAGGAATTTGGTCCCTGATACTCTGTCTTTTGTAGGATCAATCACTTGCAGCCATGGAAGTTACAGGAGAGGGACTCTAATGTTTTATCCATATTCTTTTCAAGTTCCATATTTCAGTCACATCTGTGTACTTCTCTTTTTATACAAACCATGCATTTACTGGGGACTGCATGGGCTGTGGATAAAGGTTTCCAAAGGTGTCATTAGAACAATCTGCAAAATCTGCAGGGAGAAGTAGTGCCCAGTCCCTCTGTGCTGTGATTAATAAGCCCAGTGCATCTTAATCCATCACAACTTTGAGAGAGTGTGTTACCTTGCCTGGGAAACAGATAATGCTGTTGTAAGACAAGAGAGGATTTAACACTCAGCCACAGTGATAAGAGGAAAAACAGCATAGAAGTGCAGCATAAAACTGTTTTCTGTCAAAGCATTGAACTGGAAGTACATTCTGGTCTTGAAGTTTAACAGAAATCTTTAATTAAGGACGTCATTGGCACTGTAATCTTTGGGTTGGATAGCCTGGAGAATGACTTTTACAATATGTTGCACCCTTTTCTTTAGTTTGCAGATTCTCAAACTAAAAACCTTTCAGCAACATGTACTTGTTCTTCAAATCTCATCTTATCTCAGAAGGATGAATGTTGCAATTAAAAATTCAGAATCCTCTATATTTTAGTAACCATGCATAAAAATTAACTCAAGCAAATGTAATTTAGAATTATAATAACATGTTTTCCAAATGTTTTCTATCATGGTGAAGATGGTTACTATAGTACCACTGCTGGATTTTATTGAAGATAAAGTAATTCAGTGTGGTACATGTTCTCTTGAGAGCGTTTCTGTGTGTTTAAAAGAAGTGAATGATGCGAGTGTGAGACAGTAAGAGAACCTTCTGGTTTTTGTTGGGTGAATTCAGTGCTTAGTAACATTTTGATACAAAAGCAATAGAGCAGTGTTTATTTTCAGGAAAAGGTTCTGAACTTTGCTATTTGTCAGTGGCTATTTCTAAAATTTCCGTACATATGAGAGGCAAAAAGAAAAAAAGACGTGTACCAAGTTTTCCGCCAAAATAAATATTAGACACAAGACAAATAGTTCACCCAGGTTATTAACTGTGTGGTAAATAAACCCATTGAAGTTTGCTTGCTGATGTTTACCCAAGGTATTTTGCTGACATGAGGCTGAATGTGCCACCCAGACTTCTAATTAAATGTCACTGAGGAGCCTGTAAAAAGGTTTGACTCCAAAAACACAGAGGAGTCATAGGCCAGATTTTTTGGTAAACATGGTTGTAATTTGTTTACGAATTTCCCAACCAGGTTCAAGAGCAGTTTATGCACATGAGCCTTTAAGGATATGTAAAAGCTTAAGCAAAGAAACTCTCCCTATTAAATGGGTGCTTCTAGGTAAGAAAACTTCGCTCACTGAGTTGCTTGAGTGAGGATAATATTTGTGATGTGGGTTTGATGTTGTAGATTCTCATAGAGGGAATCTAATTCAGTGCATCTTGGGTTTTGCGCTTTTCTGGTGGTTTGGTTGTCTGCTTCCCCACTCTGTGGAAATGTGCCTTCACCCTGTTTTCCTGCTGGATGTGAATTTGATGCACCTGTTTTCCTGCTTTGGACCATCATTTAGTTGGGCCTGATATTTATGTTAAAGCTGAAGTTTTTACTCCAGGTCCACCATCACCATTTTCTCATAGTCAAATTATGAACAGGTTATTATCAATAAATTAGATCCACAGCCATTTGCCAGTGTGTGTTCACAGGAAGTTTTATGTGAAAAAAATTCAAAGTTATTAATCTCTGGCCTGGCACACACTAAAATTCGAGTCAAATTAGAGACACAAGAGTTTGTCCTGTCTCTGTAGGCTCTGTAGAGGAGCTCAGGAGAGGCAGGGAGCTGTGGTGTGAGAGGCAAACTGGGGAGCTTTCCTACAGAAGGAATGGGCTGAGGAGTTGTGCAAAACCAGCTTTCAGTGGATAGGATGTGATGAGGGAGAGGAGGAAGAGCCTTGGGAAGGGTATTGGTGTGGCTGGAAGCCAGGATGAAAATAGTGCTCCTGACTGTTGGATGGGATTGTTTTTAGCACCAGACCAGCTGGATAGATGTCTTTCCTCCTTCCAGTGGGTTGGCTTCTGCATATGTTGCATGGCTGTAATTTTGATATAAACTGTTCTATTAAATTTGAGGATTTGGCACAGAGGCAAAGGATGAAGTTAACCTTACTTCCAGGTTAAGAAAGACTTCTTAGGTTTTGGTCTAGACGCTTGAAATGCTAAATTTCACCTTATATGTTAGGGAGGAGGTACAAAAGCCCTTGTTTTCTTTCCCACTGCATGCAGCATTCAGTAGGGTGAGACAAGAGAAGGCAAAAGAAACTCGAGTGGCTTTTTTGGCACCTGGGTTACACATGAAAAAGAAGTGCTAAATTATATCTCACATCTCAGTGTTAATGACTTACTTTGCTGCACATTAAATGTGTAGCCCAAATATGTTTCTCTTTAGCTGCTGTGGATGATGTGGTTTGCCAAGCCTTTCTTGTTGCATAATGTGAATTTTCTTTTTGTGGCCATATTTTATTTAAAACTATGGACCAGGTGCCTCCAGTGGGTATGTGAGTCTTGAACCGTGCCTTTAATGCTTATTGAACTTCAATATATGAAGAGCACATTTCACAAAACCCAACTGAATGAATGTTTTAGGGTCAGGTGGAATCATCTAATTCATGGGGAAAAATATATCTCAGTGTGGAAACTTCTGAAAGAAGTTTTAGGAGGATGCTGGGGCAATCCTGCTTCATACTGGTGTAGGAATTTGGAAGTGATTGTCAGATCCAGGCTTGTGCAGCTGTAGGCATCTCATTGTAGAGATGTTTATATAACAGCAGCCCTGGATGAGGTTTTGTTCCTTAGCTTTGTCTTGTAGTCATTGAGCTTATTTTTTCCTTCTGGCCACAATCAAAGCTGGATCTTTCCTTTGAAATTTTTTTTTTTTTTAAATCCTGCAATTCACATCTGTATGAAATATCTCTTAAGGCTCATGTGACATAGAAGCAATCGTAGATAAAAACCAAAATGGATAGATTGCAAAATAGCACCCAGAAGAAAAGTAATTTTCTGAAATTCCTAAATAAATTGCTCTCTAATTCACAAATAATGCAGTACATATTTAGGTTGTTAGAAAGAATGATTACTGAATACAGAGCTCAGAATTCATAAGAGAGCAAAAGCATATATGGGATTGGTGAGAAAAAATGAACTATGAAAATACAGAACTCCTAATATTTAACTGATTTCCTTCATAAATCACTTGCTGCTAAATGAAAAACAGTGGGATATCGGAAGCAAAATCATTCCTTTAAGAAAAATAACCTTCAAAAAAAGTTGTGTCTACCATAAATTCTACTACAAATAGTGTAAATAATGTCTCTGGTTTGCATATTAAAGAACACCTCAGACTTTGCCTCTCGCTCTTGTCAATCAGAAACAGAAATTAAAAAATTTCAGTTGATTGAAGATAAAGTGTTGGTCTAATCTTGATGTAGATAATAACTGCTGCATTAGAATACCATGCTTTCATCCCCAAAATATAGCATGGAAAAAGAGGAAACAGTGCTAACGCTGGGGTCCATTGGAACATGCAGAGGAGTAGAGCCAGAGTGTTCAGACACAAAATACTAAGGCAAAAAATTGGTTTCATGTTTTTTTTTCTTTTCATGAAATTGACTTTGAGATTAAAACTGTTTTTTTGAAACGAAGCTGTTCTGAGATTTAATTATTTGGCCACCCACAAGAATATTTTGGCACTTTGAAGTTGTTTGCTTAACAAGAATTATTTCCTAACCTTATCCTTCAGATTTGACAGATGTACTTTGCTTACCAGTGTCCAAAAGACTCTGCTTTCACCAGAGAAACCTTTTCTCCAGAGAGAGCTGAGACAGAATGCCTCTGAAAAGTCTCAGGAAGATAGTGAACTTCCCTGGGATATGGGAGCATGAAGGGATGAAGTATTCTCTGCTGTATTCTGATGAATCAACTCATTTAGCAGCTGATGACTTTTGGCACATTGCTGGTTTTTGCCTTTTTTATGTTACTCATCATGTCAGTGGTGATTTCATTAAAGAAGGATCAGAAAACTGAGCTCCATCAACAGCCCCAGGTTACTGTTGATTCTCTGACCTTGCTTCATCTAAGCAGGTGTTATCAAAGCATATTTTTCCTATTTTTTTTTTCATTTCAATCCCCTTTATAGGACCCTCTGTCTCTGATGTAAGAGCTCATATATTTTTGTTACTGGGAGGCAGAATTTTTTGAAACTCTTTGTGCTCCATCTTGTTATTGCTGCTCCAGCAGCTTTTGTGGTGGTCAATATTATATGGGTGGAGTAATACAGACATTTTCCAGACTCCATCAAGTGCACAAGGACACAGAGGGAGTGGGAATAATAGCAGTGGCCATCTGTGTTCTTTGTTATTGTCAGTGCAGAGACAGTGAGCCCGCTCACTATTGAGAGCTTCATATGCACCATGGCAACAGAGGGATGATTATAAGTGGTGCAAGTCAAAGGATATCAGAGATGTATAGAAATGAAAGGAATTCCCTGTTTCTGAACCCAAAACCCAACCCTCAAATAGCTGTTGGTAGTTGTATTTTCAGGACTCTCAATTCTTTGTGCTTTCCTTCCCTTTCCATCTCTAGGGATAAAGCCAGGAAAACAACTGCCTGTGGAAGCTCAATGTAGGCAGCATCAGTGAAGTTTTAGGGAGTGAAGTGACTTTGAAAGGCCAGAATAAAGACAGGGTTATGAAAAGCAGAAGCTGCATGTCCAAATAAGTGAGGTATTCAACAAGACCCAAATATGTAAGCATAGGATTGGCATAAGTAGAGTTGAATTTATCATCCTTTATTTCTGGCTGGTTCCTACATTTCTGAAAAGTTTAGGGTTAGAAGTTAGCACTAAGTAGCTGCAGTTAATAGCTCCTGATCCTGGAGGATTCCTGGTATAGGAAGTTCCAGAAGGGTAAGCAGAGAATTGACATAAATGTCTTTTGAATCCTTTAGTATTGACTTCTGATTTAGAGGAGCCCATGTTAAATCCAAGGTTTTATTTAGGATTAGGAGCAGTGTGACTCCCAACCTGAATGACTACAAGAGGTACATTCTGGGAAGCAAATTGAGACCTAGAACCAGGAATTTCGAATTTCTTGGTCTTATTTTTTGCTCATAATAGTTGATATTCCTGGATTCAAGAATGCTGTATTCCAAGGAGGGTAACAGAGACTTGGTAACAAGGACTTCCAATGACTTATTCTTATGAGTGACTTGTAGCAGGTTCTTATAACTTCATGCCCCTATTGGAGGTCCTCAATACCTCTGAAAGTTCTGCTCTCCATTGGAAAGTAAATGTGCACAGTCTTGAGAGGTAACAGGAACCAGTTTAGCTGAAATGAGCATTTTTAATTCAGGTAATTGCTGATTTTTCAAGATTGTATCTTTTACAAAAGGCCACTTAGAATTATTTGGCTCAACTTTTCTTTTCTGAAGGAGAGCCCGTAGGTGTTTCCAAATGTTTTTAATTTTAGTATGAGGTAAATGTTTTCCTGTCAAAATACCACGTTCTCACAGCTTGGAAAACAACTTTGGAAACTTCTGCTTGCTAGAAAGTGGAATGAACACTGGGCATGAAATTTCTGTAAGATGTAAAGGGCTGCTTTGAACAAAAAAAGCCTCTTCAAGAATAAACAGTTTACAGTGTGCAATAAAATAAATAATGTGATTTTTGGGGAAGAGGGACTTTTTAGCTGCCCCTTCCACAGAAGGTAGAGAAACATTAAAAATACATTTGCCACTGATAGGCTGAATTCATTTTAGCTGGCATAAATGGGACAGATGAGCTATTCAAATGTCTGATGAGTACTATATAATGAAATATTTATCACCTTCTCATGGTCACTGCATGAGAAGCCAATAATTTGTTTTCTCTCAGCACTGGTATTTTGTGGCGCTTATAATAAATTATACATTGCAAGCTCCCATCCTTCACCCTCTTTCTATTTACCTATCTAGTCTGGGATCTCATTCATCAACGTGTAGCTGGGTCGGGGACAAAAGTGAGGCTATAAATTGATGTATTCTAAAGAATCATGGAATTTATAATGCATAATGGTAGGGGGCAACGTGGCTGGGATGTGGCTACTGGGAACAGGTGACATTTGGAGCTGTAAAGTGGGAACTGAGCAAAAGTTTTAGAAATATGTAAATACATATATGTGTGTGTATATATATATATATATAGGCAAATATTAGCCTTAGTTGTGCTGATCTGAATTTAGGATAACAATCAAAGCTCTCCAGATTTTGGCCCATTACCAAGCTCAAGCAGATGCCACAGATTAAATTTTTCTCATGACTGTCGAGTTCTCTAAAGCAACTTTTAATGTCAGAGGTATAAATTATCTTTTATTTGCTTTGTGTTGATGCAGAGTATTTAATGAAGGAAATATTAGGATTAAAAAAGTATTCCCAAATGCTAGTGTTTGTAGCATTTAGATACAAAGCCTTCAATGTTAGAGGAGCTTTTGTTTCAAAAATTGAAAACTTGACCCTGGAATTGCTTCAAAATATAAAGAAAATTAGCAACTTTCATTCCCAAACATCTTTTTTTTCAGTGTGGAGGGGAAATAAAATTCTTGCTTTGCATTGCCAGATTTTAGTCAAGGTCTCCTGTTTATTATTCTTGAGAATTCCTGATGAAGACATTCAGATGGAACTGTGTTCCTGTATGAGAGAGTGATCTGGTCTTGTGCTGAATTCTGGTGTGTTAGAAGGTGGAAATTTTTGTCTTTTATTCTTTCTGCTTCCAGTCAGAAATTGCTTGACCTCAGCACAAAGATAAGACCACCACTCGCCTCACTTATTCAGGAAACTAAATCAGTCAGTGTTGAGGAGGCTGGCAAAGTCCATTATTCACTGCTCAAAAAGTCTTTAGAAATCTATCATTTCTGCAAAGTCCATAAGCCTGTAAATTAATTTCTCATGACAAAATCATTTAAAATGCACAGCCTAAAGGATTTCTAAATGACCTTCTACTTGGATGATACAAGGAAAATAAACCTAGAGCCTTTCTCAATTAATCCAGTTGAAGTCCTGTGTACATTTTGACCATACAGACCCGGGGTCAGGTACAATCTGGGGGGGTTGCATTGCCTGAAGACATGGGAAATTTGATTCCCATTTTGTGTTAATGAGGAGCGTTGGCATCCACGTTCCTGTGCTCCTGAACCTGGTGTTTCTGTTTAGTAAAGTCCTCTCTGAGGGGTCAAGATTGCAGTCTTGGAAATCTACACTTAGGGTTATATTCCCCAAATTTTTAAAGGCACATCAGTGTTACTGATCTAAACATTTTTATAAGTTGACAGGGCTAACTTTTAGTTCCATATTTTAAATATTTTTTTCCTTGGAGTAATTCCCAGCACTTTCACCAAACAAATGATTGGTTCCTTTTTTGAAAACACTGTTGTAAACACAATATACCAATAAATTCCTCATAGCTACATTGAAAGGTTCTTCTTAATGCATTTTCATAGTGTCGAGATAGTGCCATAAAGATTTTTTTGAATTAAATCAGTTCTTATGAAGAGAACAAAGGAAAGAAATGACAAAGCAAAGGAAAGTAAAATCTGTTATCAGGATCCCTGTGTACTGAGTAAACACAGAGATAGCATGTGTGTTCTTTGCATATTTTATTAATACATAAATTGGAATCACTTTAATAACTTTTCATGGAGTTAGTTGGATAATTTGTTGCAAAGAAATTACCCAGTAAAATACTTTTTCCTTTAATAGCTTTAGTTTGTATATACATGTGCAGATAAATACATATAGGCATAACTGCTAAATGTGTTTATCTCTATAGATAAGTTTTGAAATGATGCAATTTCACTTTTTTTCTCTTGTTATACATGGAATAATTTGATTAAAATAATAAATATAAATAAATTGTATAAATGAAAACAATTTCATTGGATCCTAAACTAATAATCAAGTTCTGAAACATCAGTATTTTACTACACTGCACGAATTTAACATGGAATTTTAATCTTAGAAGTAGCTGTTCCTTTCCTTAGTCTGGATAACAGAAGTTAGTTTAAAATACAGCAAAATACAAGTTGTCGGCTTGGCCAAAGTCCTGACATCAAAGGGTATTAAAATGTTTCTAAGAACAAAAATGGGAACTAAAGCATTATCTTAATCAGTTTTAAGTCTTGACAAAAGGTAGGGGATATAAACTGGAATTTGAAAAATAAAGCCAGATGTTTGCACATCAGTATGAAAGGTATCAGTATGAAATAGAGGTATTTACTCCTCCAGTAAATATAGAAAGAAGTAAGCCTGGAAAGATTACTTGTTAAATTATTTTCTATAAAATATTCTGTTACAAATCAAGGACAACGTTTGTAAGACTTTTTTTTTTTTCTTTTAAGCTTTGTGGGCTGCATGTTTATGTAAAAAGAACTTTAACTTCTTCCTTGAATTTTGACTTCAGTTTCTATCTCTACACACCTGTATATTCTTTTTTTGTTATTACACACTATTTTAAATATATATGGCACTATTAAATTATGCAGTCCCCTCCTGCCTGATTCTGAGGAGCAGGTTTGGTGGGAGAGGGAGGCCATGAGGGAATTCCCTCCTGCAGTTGGAGTCGCTCTGTGCAGCCGATGCTTTGATTTGAGTGACCACTAAGTTGCCACCTCCCTTCCTAACAGCACATCCTCAGGATTATGCAGTCCTGACAGATTTCAGTGAGAAATTGCCACAGTGCTCACCCGACTTCATAAACAACTGCCTGGGCTGGCCTTAAATCTGTATTCCCAACACAGTCCCTCTCTCGGGAAGGGGAGCAGCTCTCCTCAAACACAGCCTGGCAGAGTTTCCTTTTTCACTCTGGGAGCGGTGATGGAGGAGCCTTGGACTGTGTTGTGCAGTTGTGCTGGTAAATTATTTAATGACAGAAAGGAGCTGACTACTTGAACTTTCCTCTTGACCTAAACTGAAATACCAGCCTGGGTGAATTTGTGTGTAAGGCCGTGTAAACTGAACTTCTTATCTTATATGCAAAGCCAGGATTTCCTAATGCTTGTCACCGAATAGGGAGGCTTCCTGATCCCTTGCAAATATTTGTGCTTGTTTCTGCTGGCATAGAAGTTCCAATATCCGTGTGCTCTGCAAATCCATAGCTCTTGTGGGAGCTGGGGGTGAAGGTGTCAACAGCTTGGCAAATGGGAAATTACTCAGGGTATGCTACAAATAGTAGAGGGCGTGATGATACCTTCAGCAATAAAGGCTGAATGCAGACACGAGCAAAGAGCCATAGAAGAGAGGCTATTGTTCAAAATGGATTTCTAATTACACATATATTTTGCATATATAGATAGGAAGGCTCTTTTGATGACTGACTTGTGTGTAGCTGTACAGACAGTGCTTATTCCTGCTTTAGGGAGGAGAATGTGCTGCCACAAAGAAGCAAAATGAAAGGTGTTCCTTCCCCAAATGCAGTAAAAGCTGTCTGTTAATGAATTAACACACTGTAATTTTGGTAATATAAATGTTTAACTACCAACCCCCACTATCTTAAGTGATTGTGAAACTTCAAAAAGAGCAACAGGAAGCTGAAGCACTCACTCATATGTCAGGAGAAAACCAAAACTCTCATTTTCAGGAGTACAGCAGAGGGAGTAAGTAAAATATGAGACTGAGGCTTTATGAGATGTCACCTATGTGCTGGTTTAACATTTTTATACAAAAAGTGGTTTTAATTAAAAATTGTCTTCCTGTTTTTCTGAAAAGATTATTGTTATGGTAGAATTAATATTAAACTGTTCTAGTTAGAAAATATTACCTCTATTATTATTCTGATGTTTAAAAATTGCCACTGTTTTCTATCTGTTTTTCTAATGTCCCTTACTAGCAAGTGTATGTGATTAATGCTAAAATTTACTTAGGGATGAACTCATCCAGCCAATCATTTCCAAGAGCAGTTATTATCGTGTTTTGTGTATTGAAAACATATTAAAACTCCAAGAGTTCAGAAGCATAAAGCAGGCACAAAGCAAAGCCTATTATGGTACTGTTTACCAACAGATTTATAATTACAAAATAAATTAAGCATGAAATGGAACACTTTTCATTTTCTGCCATAATGGTATGAAATATTTGATGTTACTTTACAGATTATTCTGGAATAGCTTTGAAAGTGAATAATTCTGAAGGTTGTCATGGTTTTTTAGCAGAACCTAAACATATCTCCCTTAAAACACCCATGTCCTTTTTCCCTGCAGATAATCAGAATGCCCAAGAAAGAGAGAGAGGCTATTCCAGAACTCAGTCTTCCAATCAGAATAATGATAATGCATAAAACAATTAATTTCATAAGAAATATAGAATTCTAATATTCTCTCTCTCATAAATATCTTAAATTATAACACCAATACAAAATTATGGAACACCTCTGAGTGGTTTGGGGGTTTTTTAGTGGGACAGCCACATCTGAATGCCTCTAGTTTTGTGTGCCTACAATTCTGATAAAGTTCTGTACCTTGAGAAAAACAGTTTACTAAACTTGGCCATTGAAACCTTGCATGAGCCAAATGTTCTACCTGAGCAGAGTCATTCCTAGTTGTGTTTCTCAGCATCCTCTTCAGCACCATATCCTGCATTCCTTCCCTTCAAGAGTTGCTTTATTTTTATCTGTTACACCTTTTTTTGAGAAGAGCTTTAATAAACATCCTTTCCAAAGCTGATCCTTGATGGCTGATCCTTAAGATTTCAGTTTGTTAGCTAGGGTTAAAAACCCCCAGCACCACTGATTGGAGCCTTGGAAGGGTCCTTTCCACTCTCTCAGGCTGTAGAACCCCTCCCAAAGCCACCTCTTCAGGGATCACTAATGCTTCTCCTGTGTTCATGGCTATTGTCTGTATTGTTCCTCCCCAGAACCAGCAGGGATCTCCACCTAACCCTTACCCAGTGTGAATAACTTCTCTGTGCCTCCACTGGTAACCACTATCAACAGCCCACTGCAATCAGAAGCTTCTCCAAGGCCAAATTCCTGCCTTCCCACATGTGGGATGATCTCTGCACCCTGTTGTAAGCAGCGGGGTCATTTATGTAATTAATGCCTGAGGTGGTCCCAAAGAATAGGCTGCAGGAAAGGGGAGGAACTCAGTGTGAGGTTTGTACGTGTAAATAGTCACCCCCGGGCTGCAATTTGAAGAACTTCTTTCTTCTTATTTTTCAACAAAACTAACACATATGTTTCACACAGAGGAAGTCTGGCTGTTTTCCCTGTTTCTGCCATCTCCTGATTTTTCATTTTCCAGCACTCATTCCAATTCAGGAAGATAATGAATATTCAATAATTCATCTCCTGTTAAGCAGTAGGATTTTAAGAATCTAAATGGTGTTTGTTTTTTTTTTTACCCAACAGCTCCAAAAGTGCATTAAATGTCCCCAGTTTTCTTAAGAAGGAATCTTTTCTAAAAGTTGGGCTACACCACCTGAGGGTGTTGCTCAGCCTTTACTCCTGCTGTCTTCTGGCAAACACTTGGCTTGTTCAGGGGCATTTTTCCCTGCCCAAGAGTCTGTGTTTGCCTCCAGAACTGGTGGAAATTTTCAAATCTGGTGTTTTGAACACTGCGTGATACCAGCATTGCCCAGCTCAGTATGAGATGTTGGGGCAGCCTGACTGTGCTTGCCAAAGGCTCCTTGGAAACCTCTAGGAAGATGTGCTCCTCTCCTCCTCTGTGCTCCTTCAAACTTCCTGCTGTAAGAAATTTAGTACCAGCAGGGCTTGCTGCAGTGCTCACAAATGCTGTGCTTTTGCTTCCTCTTTCCTTGGACTGTTGGGCTCATTTTTATCCTTTTCTCACTTTGATTGCAAGATCCTTGGCCTGGGAATCTTTGTGCTGTATTTGCCTGATACAATGGGGTCAGGTGCTTTACAGCCTTGTGGTGACTCAGGTTTAGCCAGGCTGTAGTTAAATCAGATGATGTAATGGGTCTCTGTGTTCTTTCTTGGAGTCTCTGGGATTTAGTTCTCTCCTTAAGTTGGACTGGCCAGTCTTTGGATCTTAATAACTTCTTTTGTTAAATGTAGATTTACTGTAAGGATTCACTGCCATAGCTGTCTCCCACAGAGATAGAACAGAAGGTTGTAAATCAAGCAGATTTTAGTGTAAATTATTCAGAGTTTTTTTTCTCTTCATTGTGTAAGATTCCCTGCAGAATATCATGGCCCAGTGAGCTACTGCTGATTGTTTCTTGAGGTCCAAAACTATATGTAGTTCACATATATTATATATGTTCCTTTCAAATCAAATTAGGAGGAACATGTTTGACTTGGGTCCCCTCTCTAAGGAGAGGTGCATTAATGAATGATCAGCATGCACTGGAAGCCTCATTGCTGAGCTAATGAAATCCAAATATTTTGAGACCTAAGAAACATAATGCAGCTTGATGTTTCTGCATCATTGTCACTTTTCAGAGGGTTTAGCACTGTAAAACTTTACATTTGAGTAGTTGCTGGCTTTATAATTGAAATACTGACTTTATTAAGAAGAACTGCCTGAATTGACCTATACACAAAAGAGTTTGTAGGATCTGTTTTGGTTTTTGTGAAGGTGAGGCTTGTCTGGGAGACACAGAAGCTCTTTGTGCTTTGTTTACATCTAAATTTCTAAAGTGATGCTGGCTATAATTACTGGGTGGAAAGAGCAGGCAGTTCTCACTTGAAAATCATAAGCAGAGCGGCCCTTGGCTGAGGTGGACTCCAGGTGTTATGTCTGTGCGGAGTTTTATTTTGCAGATGACTGGAGCAGCCTTTACTCACTGTCCTGCTGCCTCAGCCATTTTTTTCCCCCTTCCCCTCCTCTTATCCCTCTTTTCACTGCTGTGCTCTACAGTCCTATTTTTTTTTCCCCTTGGCCTTTCCAACTCCAGTGCTACTGAATGGTTCTTCTCCCTTGATATTCCTGTTCCCCACACCCTTGTTATGTGTATTTCATATTATTTAAACAACAAATCCTTTCGTCACCTCTATCTATGTTGTAGTGAGCTGCTCAGCTGTTCTTCAAATGACTTTGTTTCTGCTTCCTGGGACGTGTAATGTGTGTAGTTGGATGCAGAATTTTAACTCAAAAATAGAACTAAGAATCAATTAAGGAAGAGAAATTACAAAATGGGAATCTCTGCCTCCATGCTAATTAAACCTGTTGGAAAGAGCCATATCTCAATCTGCAGCCACATAAAAAATATTGTTTTATTTCCTTTCAGAGTTCTTGCTGCTTCCTTTGACAAGGGGAGCACACACATTCTGCTGCTGTGTGGCAGTTAATCCTCCAGGTTGGTTTTTCACAACCATTAACATAAATGGTGTGCTTACAGTTGGATTATTCCTTCAATTTGTGTTTCTGGTGGGGAACTCCAAGTCATCTTCTAGCAAGGAGATTGGGACTCTCTGCCAGAAGGTGGGGGAAACAGAAAGGTGCTTGGTTTGAAAAATGAAACCTAAATTTCTCATTTAAAAGCCAAAGAACAACATGGAAGTAAAATAATGATACTGAAAAGTAGCAACTAAGCACTTGATTGAGCCAGATGCAAATGTTTTCAATAAACATTTATCCCTTTAAATTATTTATTTCTTATTTTAGTCCAGATGTATGCTTTTGGGGATAGAGTGTTGAGCTAAATCATTTTAAACGTGATTGCAAAGAGGGTAAGTGAATGTTTCCTTAATGAATGCGTGTGTGGTGCTATTGCTGTGATTATAGGCATGGCGTGACTGGAATTTGAGTTACTCCTCCTCCCTAGACTTTCAGCCTCATCTTGTTTCCTATTATATTCAAGGCACCTGTTTTTCCTGTTAAGAATGAGAAGTGTTAGCTGAAATCATAAAAGGAGCTGCAGGAATGTATGAAAAGCAGCCACCTAGCATGATTTTAATAATTCTGTAGCATTTATTACATTCACTTCTTGATATTGATGGCATAATTTAAAGTGACAGAAAGGAAGGAACATGACCTTTAATGTCATGACATGAGTTGTCACAAAAAAGGAAGGATGAGCTTAATTCAGCCAAATGGCTTCCCAGGAAGTCTTGATCCATAATAAACAGATTTATCTTTGGCTGAGATTACACCGCTCAAGCTGTGATTTTTCTTTTAGATGAAACAAACTGACTGAAGAGAAGATGAAAATATTGTTCTAATTTTGATCTTCATATTACATTACAGCAAATTAATTCTAGTTTATAAGAGGGAACATGTAAAATATGCAACAGAGGAGAGCTACATATAGTGATTGCTAAGGTGTTTTCCAGAACAGGATCCAATGTTCCTAAATAAAGAAGTGGTTATATTGCTCTATAAGCTTTGTCATTAGACACAAATGTGCAATCAGCTGTCTAGAGGCACCACATTTCCCTTCTGCTGCTTAGAGTCCTCTTGTACTAATCAGTTTTTGTAGTAAATCCCAGAAGAAGGAGCACAGATGTTTTCGGTCGTTGTCACCAACGATGTCCAGTTGGTTTATAACTTCAGCAGTGAGGTGAGTCATCACTTAGTTTTTAAGGTGTTGCATTTTTAGGGGTTTTTTTCACATGAGGGAAAAGTCAAGGCATTTAAAAAATTACATTCTCTTTTCAAATATAAAAATCACTTGGAATTTTCTTCCAAAATAAGTCTTCCATTTTTAGTCAAGGTTGCATAGAAAGTCAGCATAATCGGTTGGGAAAAGAACAAATCCTCTTCCAGAGGAGATCACATGGCAGCATCATAAAAACTTGTTTCTAGGAAAAGTGTGTACTGAATCAACTCTAAAATGTTATCCCTCTTGAGTTTTTGGCTCAGTTTGATACAGGCTGCTTCAGCACTGTGTTTACAGAGAATTCAGAGAACAATAGGGAAAGGTATCAGTGGGCCATTGCACTGACTTCTATCTTTGATGTTGAATTTTTGGCCTGGGTGGGTGTCATCTGTCTGAGTCTGGGATAGACAAATCTGAGCATCTCTGATGGTGTCTTCTAGTTCCAAGCAGCAGTGTGTTCTGTGTTGAATTTAGACCAGAGTGCATCACTAGCAGAGCCTCCTTCAAGTATCTGCTTTTTCATGTTAATGATGCTTCTGGAGTTAGCTAAGCCTCAAGGATTTTTGGAATTCCTTGGGCAGCAGGTTTTTTGTCACAGCCTAGAAGATCAATTTTATTGTCAGGTTGCCTTTGATTTGGGCAGATGTCAGCAAAGGCCCGAGCTGCACTCAGAGGGCTCCCTCCAGACAGGGTGGGCAGCCTGGGCATGTGCTCACTGCCCTGCTGGCACTTCCAGGGAATTCTTTAACCAGCGTTTTTCTACAGCTTAATTGGGTAACAAATGGAGTCCATTTCAAACTGACAAACTCTGAACCAGACCCATGACCTCAGCACTGTATCATACTAGCAAACCCCACAGCACTGTGAGAATTTATGAAAGTTGTAATTATTCGAGTGGATTAACTGCCAAAAATATATACAGGGGGCAGGGGACATCCCTTACCTGGACTGAGAGAATGTGAAACACAAGCTGAATTAAGCTGAAGTTTAATTTTCTGAGAAATTAATTTATAAAATAGTAGTATCTATTTTGCCATACAGTGTTCCCTAAAGAACAGCAACACAGGGAATACTGAAGCATCCATCAAAGTAGAACTCTTTACTAATTACTGGTTTTCTTTTCATGAAAAAAATTCATTAAGAATAAAATGTAAAATATCTTTATGGATGCACAGTTACCTAAAGTAAGTGCAAATAAATAAAAAAATCTTGCAAGAAAGTGCTTTTTAAAAATAAAATAAAATACTATGTTTGCTTAACTCGGGCAAAGTAATTATTTGGGGATTTTAAGAGAATATATAATTTACACATTGCAGAATATTAACAAAATTTTTCAACCTATCAAATGCTGAAAAATAGTATTATAAATTAGAATAGGAATATAACTACTATGTAAAAATAATAATACAAAATAATTAAAAGAAAAAGATGGCTTGAGGCAACAAGAAGTGCTTCTAAATGACTCTGTGAAGCTTCTGGATCACGGTCAAAGAGCTTAAACTCAGTTTGAAAGCTTTTTTGCTGCAGTAAGTGTGACTCCTTCTGTGACTGCCATGGTTTCAAAAGGCACTCGTGACTGAAAATCAGAAGAACTGGAATATATGGCTTTAATTCAATAGTTTGTTACCTGCCATAGAAAATCACCCATCACACAGGGCCACAGGTCTCAAAACAGTCCCAGAATCAATTCATCTATCAATAGATTCATACCACAGCCCTTTATTTCAGAATGATCCATCATTTCCTTAAGCATTTCCTATTGCTTTTAGAGGAGTTTATCCTATCAGATGGCGCTTTTTTTTTTTTTTTCCCCCTAATTATACCAACACATTGATGAGAAAAGTAAATTGCCAGCTGAGATACCGGCTCGTGTGTGTGGCACAGGAGCATGGCTGGATGCTGCTTGGATTTCTATATCATTTTAAGAACAGTGCCAAGAGCTAATGACTGTGATTTGATCCCACATTAGCAGGGCACTTGTTATTGAAAGGATTCATCATGCATAGAAATTATTTGTGCTCTAGCTGGAGGCCATATTCTGTGCTCTCAGCACTCGGCGTGGAACATGCTGTCTTCATTTCTACTCACTTAGCCGTGAAACAAATGACAGAAGGGAAGGGACAAATGCAGCCTATTTGTCATTTTCCCTCTGTGCCTCCTCTCCCCCCGGTTCAATAGAAGGATGGAAGGAATAAAGAACAATCCTGCTAAATGCAAAACTAATGAAAAACAGGGATGTGTGAAGTGACCTTTTTGGTGGTCTGCCTTTAAAAAAGGCACAAGCCACAACCCCAAAGCCTGGTGATAACAGACTCAGAGCAGTTTAAGACCACTCTGCTTTTCAGGCCCACTGTGTATGTCAGCACTAACTATTAACAAGGGAGTCATAGCTCTGCTTCCTGACAGCTCAGAAATCCTAGTAAAGTTCCAATAACCTCATGCTGCTCGAGGGGTAAAGCCGCCCATGAGAGGCCAACTTCCATTGACACGTCCCTGGTAATCCCTGCTCATGTTAAAGGGAATTCCCTCACAGTCACAGACAGACTGAGCCAAGAGCCTTCCTCCTGCAGGAGCAGCATAAAGAGCTCCTGCCGCCAAAAAGCACCAGCACAGCCCAGGCATGGGTCCTTCACAGCTGAGGGATGCAACAGGTGACTGAAGGGCTGGCCTTAGTTGATGTGACCTTTGTCTCACAGAGCCTCCCCTTGAGAATCTCCACTATTAGTAGTGCACTTTCTGTGGATCGTAGGAGTTATGAGAAATGAAATTTTAATATTTATTTCCTCTGGGGGAGATTCAAAAGCTGTTTTAGTACAGCTTCAAGACCAAATTCATAAGCAAATATTGTACCCAGAGTACAGGTATTGACAGTACCTCACTTTATTTTCAGTGATTTGAAATAAGCTAAGCACTTGGCACCAAGAGCACGTGTATTTAAATGTAGCAAAGTTCCACTTAAGCAAACTAAACTAAGTTGAGGTGTCAGCAAAGCTTCACTACACACTGGATGAAATGGTAGGTTAAGTAAGTAAACTTAATAAAGAATTGGCAGCTTTTAAGTGTAGATGAAAAGTGACTCAATAGAGTCACCCAATAATTCATCATGCCCTTGCATATCTACATAGCACAGCTATTGCAATATTTGTTGTTGGAATTTAAAAAAATTAAATCCTTAGGCTTTTGAAAGGACTATAACTTTTTTCTTTCTTTAACTTAACACCCACAAGGTAATAGAAATTCACATTTTACAGTAATCCAGCAACAGAATACATTCTGTTCCTGCATATGAAGAGTTTTAAGTATGGCAGCCTCTGGTAGCACTTGGTGATTTTTAATGTTTACTTCTGAATGTCAGGAGAGTTTCTGTTTCAATTTAATTGACAAGTGAGCTTGTATTTAAATTGAATCCAGTCATTCATGACTAGAAAATAAATGTCTTTGTGATAAGGCAAGATTGATCAGAAAACAGGAGCTTTAGTCCACTGTGTATGCTATGGATAAGGAGAATCAGTCTCCAAGGGACTTAGTGCCATTTTTCCCATTCTAATTTTCTAATTACTTCTATACATTGAATTTTGAAAATCTTTCCCCTAATCAAGCCCATATTTAGTTGTTCTTACTTTCAGTAAGTTCACTTATTGCCAAAGCAAACCCTTGCTCTCGTCCCCTACCATGAGTAATTAGTTCTATCCAACTGAATCTTGTTACCACTTCATCTCCATTAGTTTTGTCCCTTAGAAGTGTTCAGGTTCACGTTTTCCCCTTGCTCCAGAAGCCACACTTTTCTAGAGAGCTCTCTATTACACCTTATGTATTCTCTGGGCCCTGAAACCTTTGCCTTGAGCCTCAAAATAATGTCTGAGACCCCAAACAAGGAATAAAGAAGAAGAAAGTGGAATTAGAAGGTTGCCATTTGGCACCCATTGTAGACCATGGGTGCTGTTCATGCTTTTGGGATTGTCCTCTATATGCAGGAGAGAAAAACATCACAACTTCTCAGATCTGACAGTGCAGTAAGAATTGAGAGGTTTTGGAGTTGGTGCTGCTGCTGTTTTCCCATTTCAGGTGCTTTGTACTAAGGAACTGTTTTAAAAAAAAATCCAGTCTTTTCTCCTTAAATCTTGCATTCTCGGGAGAAGAAAAAGACCACAGATGCTTATGAAGGAGCTTGAATAGCCCAGGAAACAATATTTCTTAAGATGTAATGCAGCAGTGTCGATCCTGAGCTGTCCAATTCAAGCTGTCACTGTTTTTGTGGGTCCATTACGGTGCTGGAGATTAAGGAGGGCTGTAAAGGGAACCAGCAGTGCCTTTACAGATGTTTACCAATAATCTGTTTAGGTGAGCAGCATGGGAGGAAACAAAAGCTTTTCTGAAAGTTTAATATTTGAGTCATGAAGGCTTTGCTGTAGTTTGCCTGGGACTGGCAAAGCCTGACCTACCAGCACGGTTGTACTCAGTGTTTCCACTCCAGCCTAATTTTTGATGAAAAGTCATGTCTTTCTTGCCACTTAGTTAAAAATCACTTTATCTATATACATATCTGACAATATTCAGCCTGTTACAGCTGAAATTTTGAGAGGTTTGGGGTTTTTTTAAAATCTGTGAATGTCTTTTTCAGCTGATTTTATTTCCTTGATTGTGCGCAGAACTTCATGGGGAAAGGAGTATTTCTAAGTTGGCATCCTTGATTTCTTCAACTTTGAACTGAAGTACTTGCTTGGCCCATTAAGCAAAGCTCGATAGAATTTGCATTTATTCAGTTACTCGTTAAATAGGGACATGTTTTGCTGGAGGGGCTTAAGAGCTTCCTTTTCTAGAGGAGCAAAAGGACATTATCATCAGTAGGTTCTTTTTGCACCTTGTGAAAAATGAAAGATGCTGCTCAGCAGGGAAGGAGAGAGACTGATGTTGAAAGGATAATTCTATTTAGGGAGGCACTTTTCACAAGCCAAATCTGCAGGCATTAGCACACAAACTCCTCCTGGGCATAGTCTAGAAGTGGTACCAGGGATGTAAAGGCACAGAGCCAGAAATGCTGGATATTTGTTAAAACACACCCATTTCTGTTGCAGATCCCTCTCTTCTCACAATAATTGTGATCGGAAGTCGGAGGGCAAGGGAGTGAATATTCCAGAATTGTCCTTCTCCTATTCACAAAGATTAAGCCAGAGATTCACCGTGAATACAATAAGAAAATGGGATAAAGAAGAGTAGAGGAGGGAGGAAATAAGAGGTAAGCAGTGCTGAAACACCACACTAACCCTAAAACCCACCAAACACAAATTAACAGGTTTTCTCTTTCAGTCTCTGGCCTTTTCGGGTATTGAACACAAAAACTCTCCAGAACAAGGAACCTTACACTGTGTATTTCTATTGTACCAGGTTACTGTGAGTATTTCATTTCTGTTTGGAATTTTGGATGTCATTGTGTTAAATTCAGCAAATTACGTGTTATTTGAATATTGATATTTGCCATTACATCCTCCTGCTGAACTTCAGGACATTTGAGGACAATGTCACGAGGTTTTTCTCTGTAAAAAACAAGTGAAAAACACTTCATAAGTCAGAGGAGCAACCCAGCTCCTCTTGAGCTGTTTGGTGTGGGCATCTCCTAGAGAGGCACAACAGAAGGAGCTGTTTCCATGTCCCTTTCACAGAATTATGGCCTGAAGGTGCCATAAATCCTGCTGTTCCAGATGTTAGGCAGTGAAGTCAGCCAAATGGAAGTGCACCTCCTCCCCATGCAAAGCAGTGTCCTCTTGTAAGTCATTAAAGGATTTGTGATTTATAATCAGTTTATAAAGCATTTATTGTGCCTTTCAAAAAGAATTATAATGGGGATGCTTGGAGCAGATTGACTTACATGGGACCACCAATTAGGACACATAGCTGCCACAAGCTGTTGTTCACTTCTCTGTTATAATTCTTTGGACACAGTTTACTTAAACTTCTCAAAGCCAACTATTGTGCTCCTGAGTCATAGAAGAGAGAGTGCAAATCCTAGAAATTCTAACACATGATGGAATCCAGAAACCCTGATAATAAGGTCACTCTAGGTTTGATAACAACCAGAGTCTATGAGACGACCCAGACTTTTCCGAATCAAGTGTACTAAATATCTTTATTTACAGAAATTCCCCTCAGATCTACTTGGGGCCAGATTCACATTGTATCAATTGTTTTTAGGTGCTGTGAGGGACTTTGTTACAGGAAAGATGTACACGAAAATTAAGTGCTGGTTTTCTAAATCAAAGGCCAGCTACCTTGAGGCTCTGGTAAATACCCTCTATATTTTAAGTGCTGGTTTATTGTGTGGTTCCAAATTGGAGATGGTGCAGTGCTGTGACGAGAGGTGTGATTACAGCACAAGCAGGATACCTGCGATAGCTTTTGTCTGGCAACTCTGGAAGTGCTGGGGCAGCCTGGATTTCAGAGTGGGCTGTCCAGGGGTATTAGTGAGGCATCCTGGACATGAACTGAAAGAAAAAGCAATGAGTGAGGTCTGTGCTGCTGCAGTTCCATTGATTTCTGGCACTCTAGGTATATTAAAGATAATTCAGATATGAATATCTGTGTGGCATTCTCTGCTTGTACAGCAGCACACCATATCCTAAATAGAATGGTAGCTTGTCATATGGAGATAATGGTTATTATTCAGCATATCTCCTCTATAAAGATATTCAGGCGGTGTCTTTCCCCTTATGAGATATTCATCTAATTCTTTCCTGAGGCTGTGAGTCATAGAACATCAGATTTGGGTTTAAAATTCAGAACCAACTGTGCTAATATCATATAGCGTCTTTCTGGCAAACAACGCAAAATCTCAGAACACACATCTGAAATTCTAAACATGCTGGAGACTTGGGCTACAAAGTTGAGTTTAGACGGAAGCTGCCAATATGCACAAAAAAGTTACGGCATCACAGGAGCCATCAGCCAGTCCCTGAGTGATTGCCAGTTCTGCCTGAACGTGGCCTAAAAGCCTTCATGCTCATCTGCCTCTTCAGGTAATGTTATTTTTCACTTATATTCCAACCACTCTCAAAACAAGCATTCTCTCCAATGCCCTGATCCCACCAGGGCATCACAAAGATTTTACATGACACATTTTACCATATGTAATCTCTGTGGTAAAAATGAATCCTCAGGGGTTAGATGTTTTTGTTCTGCTCCAGAGCTGCTCAGACAAAGTATCTAGGGAAGATACTCAAAAATTAATGATCCACTGGTTTTAGTACCGCAATTCTCTGTTAAAATTGTATTTATTGAGCACACAGACAAAAAGGAGGCAGGAGATGCCCATGTCCCTCATCTGGAGAGCAAAATTGCAGGACTCGTGTGGACATGGTAGAATTGTAGCAGCTTTTTGAACCTCTGCCCCTGAAGCACCTAGAGAGGCAACAGGTTCATGTCCTCATTACCTTTGTTGCACTTTGTAAAAGTAATTAAATATTCATCAAAGCATGTGCAAGTGGGATCCAAAATATTTGAGGGAAAGCACTAAAAGTGTTTTCACTAAATTTGACACTATTGTGAGAAACAATTCAAAGACTAAAAGACAGCAGTTGAGACTCAGGAATTCAAATAAAAGGGTGTCATATTGTGGAGGGCTTCACCTTGCTGCACTGAGGAGAAGGTGAAGTCCATGACCTGATCCTGCAGCAGCAGTTTGGCTGCTGGAATAACTGTGTCTCTCTAGTGACCTGTGGTGTCCTTACCTCTGAAGCAGGTTGATGTCAGCTGTAATATGCATCAAGCTTCTGCATATGTATATCTATATCCCTGCACATTATATGTATGATGTGTTTAAATTAGGGCTTTGTTCATGCTCCAATTTAAACGAGTGCTTTTTTCAAGTTCTAATTTTAATGATGCAGAGAAAATACACACGGCTATGTCATAACAACAGGATAACCATATGCCACTCAATCATCTAATTTACGTTTTGAAAACAGAATCAGGGTTTTCTGAAAACTGTCATTTTGGGATGCCTCAGCTCACAGCTCAGTCATTCTTATCACATAGTGAAGTTCCCCAGCCTGGAGTATTTCATCAATGACACTTCAACTGAAGAATTTTTAAAATATGCTGATTTGTTTGAAGGGGAAAAACTTATTTGAAAATATCTGCAAAAAGAAGGTTTGAGGAAGTTTTAAAATTTGTATTTTGCCTTTTTTGAACACATATTTGAACAGATGAGGTCTTGTCCTGAGAATCTGTTCTATAGATGGGTGGGGCATGTGTGTATCTAGAAATATGTAAATATGTATTTATGCAAGTACTTATACAGATGTTACACCATAGAATGTGTCAAAGTAGGATTATTATGGGTTTTTGGTCAAGATTCACTGATGCATCTCTTGCTCTCTCACATCCAAAACAGCTTCATGAGTGGACTGGATCCATTCATTGTTTATGTCTGGTCCAGGGACTGCTTGGTCTTTTATCAGTGCCTCTGGCTTTGAGGTGCAATTGAGTCTGTTGAGCTCATGAAATGAGCAGCTCTGTAGCTGCTGACTTCCAAGGAGAATGGAGAGTTATTTCCTATCAGCCTGGTACACTGCAAGACAAAAGAAAATATCCCTCCTCCGTCCAAAGCAAACAGTCAGGTTGCAGATATTTATTAGTTGTTTGCACTGAATTCCCTTGGACTTTACATACCACACAAATCCTGATTCCCCTCATGAATTTGTCTCCTTTTTGGCTTTTTTTGGTCCAGTAGGGACTCGGGCCTGGGTTACAGAGCTTTGCAGGCTGGGATGTGCTCCTGGGCTTTTCAGAGATGTTAAAGACTGGAAATGTTGGTTTGCCCCTTTATTGCACCTTACAACAACTCAGGTTTGTAACTGCACCTCTTGCTGATGAAGATCTGCCCCACATCTCCTCAAGCAGGGTATTTAACTTGTGCCCTGTTTACAGGAGCTGGAATCCCTTAGCCAGAGGAAAGTCTTTTAGAAATAATGCTGTAGGGAATGTGAGTCTGCTCACTGTGGAATGAGAGAGGAAAGGAGGAGCAGGTACAACAGCACCTTTTATATGGAGCACTCACCTGGGAAGCAGGAGACCTAAATTTAAATGCCAGCTTTGTCTTACACCCCTATGTAATGTTAGGTAGTTATTTAATTGTTGTTTTTCTCACTTCCCCATCAATAAAATAGAGGGAAATGCAGTTTACAGGGAGACCAGGAATAGATAAAGATCAGAAACAGTGGGAGAAAGTCCCACACAAGCAGCACAAACAGACAAATACATCATCATTATGGATTTTCCCCTCACAGCCCAGCAAGGTGGCTCTTTACATGTAGAATTCCCACAGTAAAAATCATCCAAGTGAATTAGATGTTTGTGTGCTGTGCCAAGAAATGCTCCTTATGTGAGAAATCTCTACCTAAATAAGAATCCTCTGGAGACACTTAAGGTACAAGTAAAAAATGGTTATGTCAACTTCTGTGTATCTTTTAAGCAAGAGAAATGTTACTTTTTTTTACATTGCCTCAGTCTTTCTCCTCATTTAACTGCCAAAAAGTCCTCTGATCACAAGAGTGCTGTTGTATAGCTTGACCTGCTGTGCTGAACCTAAGTACTGCAATATATTTTAAGGTGGAATGAGCTGTGAGCATTTTAAATTAGGTTATGTGCCTTAAGGTGGCAGTTGCTGCTCCCAGGCACAATTAGAGTAATGAAATGAAAGCTGATTTAATGGTTACAATAAAAGAAATAAAATAGAGCAGTTTGGCCAGACCAGTTTTTATTCAAGTTTCTATTAAGAAAGAATGGATCTCATAAAAATAATACCAAGTTGGAAATCATAATGTTTTTTCATATAATGATAAAGATTGGATATGTCCTTGCTGAGAATTTTTTTAAAATATTCTTAAAAAATTCCTAGCTTATAATCAGCACCAGAAATATATTTCAGAGTGCGTTCTTCCATAAGGAGACTGGCTTACATTTATCTGAGCTACATTTTTCCAAGAGAGTGGTAATAATATATAGAGAGACACACCTGGAAATATCTAAACGGACTATTTGTCTATCCTATCATCCTTGATCTGCAGTGAGAGGGATTTTCAGATGCTGATCTGGGGAACAAACACATACAGGAGCACTCCCAGAGTTCCTTCTCCCACAGGAGAGGCTATGTGGTTGTAGTTGTGCATTAAGCATAGCCCAGCAGAGATGGGGCTGTATCCCAATTTCCACCCTGTGTGATTTTTCCAGCCAAATTTTGAAGTCAGGGGAGCTCTGTCAGGCCTGGTCCTGTGGCCCTGTGCACCTGGTACCACGCTGGATAGGAATCCCAGCCTGCAGGAATATCCTTTAAAATCTCTAATTACGGAGGGAGATGTTGTGTAAGTGACAAGTGGGTCTCATCCCCATTGCTGTCAAGCTCGTGCTGTTAGGGATGATTTCAGTTGTTATCCTGGGACTGAGGCCAGAGGCAGCAGGTGCAGAAAATGTCTGGAATTCTAATTTATTATCCTTTACCTTCTGAACATCAGATGTCTTTAGCAAAAAGAAGTACAGCAGTTTCTTTCACAGTCTGTGTTTCCAAGAAATTGATAAACCTTTACTTCCGGTACTCTTTGGGAAAATATATAGATAAATTTCTGATAAACATGGGCTCTAATAGTGCAGAAAGAGAATGGCGTGCTTTTCGTGGAAATCCTTACTTGCTAATGTACCTTTCCCTTGAAAACCAAAAATTTGTCACTTTTCTTTCAACAACAGATAAAGCGACTGGATAGTTTTTGGGAATGAAACACATCCTCACATCTTTTACCAGTTCCGCTAGATAATAAAAAGCAGCCTAATCAGGCCAACTCCCAAAAACTGCTGCTGGCTTTCAGATATTTGTAACAAGGATGGAGATAAATTAAAGCTGGGAGGGGAGATACACAAAGATACAAGTACAATCTAGAAGCTATATTATTGTGGAACTGTAAAGAGAGGGGCTGTTATAAATAAAAAAAAATGTATTTAGTGTAATGTCTAAAACTCTTACTGACACTGGGGTTGGGGGAAAATTGGACTGATTTCCAAAATACGTGAATTCAAGATGGTGTTGTGGGTTCTTGTTGAGGTTTTTTCCCTATATATTTGACTTTTTTTGTAATGTAAGTTTTCCTGTTGTTTATTTGGGCCAGGATGTTGCACTAATAGTGTACAGTCAGTGTGCCATTAATACACAATAATTTTGAATTTGTGTCACATGTGACTGGAATCATAACTAGCCACAAACAAACTCTAGTTTTAAAGATAATAAAGAAATAAACTACAGGAGCTGAAGAGACTCCAGAAGGCTCTTTTGTGATAGAAACATCTTTTAGTATAGAAACTGTCCTAGAACCAGGTGATCACAGGTTTCTGTGTCCCCAGAAAGGTTGTTAATGGAGGGCCACCTTTGTCCTTCAAGGAAAACTCCAGCTACACTACTTAGCTCAGAAGTCTGAAGTTCATGCAGATAAGGAGACCCTTTATTGTGCAAAAAGAAAATATTAATTAAAATCCATATTTCCTACAGCAGCAGTGCTAGGAAGTATTACCATTTGTAATGCCAATTCACTGTGGACCACATTTATCTGCCTTATGCCTATTTTGCATTCATCAAAATGAAAATTAGGCATTTTAAGCAGCTCAAAACATACCAGACAACTAAATATTATTTCTTGTGCAGAACACATTAGCCTTAAAAAGATTAGTAAAGTCTAAGCTGCAAATTACACCATTTCTTTTAAAGTCTGCTCCACTCACGGTTGTGATGCTTTTAGGGGAGTGATGGGCATCAAACAGAGCAGTGCAGAGGAGTTAAACTGCTGAGGTCAAATTAAACTCAAACAAAACTCCTGAGGGTTTGTCCAGAACAGAAGGAGAACCGGTTTAGTGTGGAACCCTCCAACTATTCCACTGTCAGACAGACTGGCCAGATTGTGATTCAACATACTAGACATCCATTTAGACATCTGGCATTTTTATATGATAGAGGGGAGTTGAAATATGTGTATTTTTACCCTGACATCTCTTTCTTTGTATGCACAGATAGAAATATATTTATATTTTGCAATTTATTGCATAAAGAATACCTATGATAGGATTCTTAGTGAGCCACAAATTAAGTATCATGCAGATAAAGGATCACTTTGTGTCTTGATTAGTAGTGCAAATCCTCTCCTGCGGTCTTCACCAACAACATCACCCACTCATTTCCATTCAGACCATTGCTGCTGGAATATTACCTCTGATTCTGTGATTGTCTTCTCCACTTGATGAAATATTAATTATTTTTCCTTCTGTAAAGCCATACCCCACTTCTTCTGTCATCCTCTAGGATGAAGAGGTTGTAGCTTGACTTATCCCCCAGCCTGACAACTGCCCCAAGGAGTACATGTAGGATTTTGGTGCCTTTTCCATGCTGCCCTTGAGACTCCCTCTAACCCTGAGTGAAACAAAGTCATTTCCTCTTTAAAGCTCTCCTGAGGGAGTCAGGCTGCCAATGTGCTGAGCTCACTGCCTAAAGTGCTGACCAAAGCTGCGTCATGGTTTCCTTGAACTGTCCCTGTTTTGTCTGCCTCTTGTTTGACATCTTCAGTTATAAACCTTGTCGGTCAAGGACTTTGATTTATTTTCTTTGCACAGTGTCTTAAGGCCACAGACTGTAAGTGAGACAATTGTTTTTTCATAGTAGTGCAAAAACTAAATGTCTGAGGCAGGACTAAGCCGTGCAGGTCAATACCCTCGAAATCAGTGTCCCACAGGACTTCAGGTGGAACTCACAAATAAACAAGTTTTAACAAATACATTCTCCTATGTACAAGAACCCACCTCCTTGCACCCTGTGCAGTTACTGTGGCCTCAACTCTAACAAATTTAATGACAGTTTTTCCAGTATCCCTGGTGAGTTTTGGATCAGGTCCTCAATAGAGGACCTGTGCTAGTTTTGTCTGGTTTTGGCAATTAAGAGATTATCTGATTTAATTTGCATCATCAGGAGGCAAGGGTTGGCAAATGCTCCTCTTCTGTCTTGCTTTCATACTTCTTCCTGAACTTTGAACAAGCATTATTGAAAATGTGAGTCATGATAGCGCATTAAATATTAAAACCAGTTTAAGATTTAATCCCAATTTATAGTGCAGCTTTGTCTAATTTACTGCATATTACACAATTTCCTTTACAGATAACGTTTAGTGTGCTATATAAATAATAAATCAGCCTCTCGTGATTCTCAATTGTTCTACTATGGTTTTATATTAAACTTACATTTGCCATCATTTAAATGTTGCTAGACCAATTTATTTTTTCTCCTTTACCTATTCAGATTGCACACTAGTTCTTCTACAATGTTATAAGTTCTATGTAGAAAATTACAGCCATTCAAGCATTTTGAGTTCTTTGTTATAATTTTTTTTAAAGCAGGATGGAGACAACCTTGGCATGCATAAATGACAAAGGAAAAGCACGGGTTCGGTGGGTCACAGGAGCTCATCCCTAATCAGTGACAGTAATTCTGGTGTCAGTGTGTTCTCTGTTCTGCCCATACAATCAGCTGAGAGATCCTCATCTTGCTCCTGCTTATGCAGCTCTTTGTGTTTGGTATTGAGAATTTGCAGATGGGGAAGAAACTTTGCCACAGTATAAAAACTTTGGGGTTTTATAACAGCCCAGATGAAAGCTAAACATTTATACCTAATTTCATCAGGCATTTAAAGGTTTGGTGGGGTACCTATGACCTATGAAACGTTATCAGCAATGTCTCTTTTTCTCTGGTGGATATTACCAAGTGTTTCTTTCAAAAACATGAAGGGAATCTGTTTCTAAGGCTATTTTCTAAAGGGTGAAAAAATTTATCTTTTCATTAATAGAAAATTAGGAATTATTTAACCAATCTTAATTTCTGCATGGTACAAACAAGAAAGTAAATATAAGGGAAATAAGCACCTTAAAGACAGATTTTGGATGTTGAAAATCTTTACTGAATATTAAAAAAAAACAGATTTTCTTTGAGGCAAAAGAAAAAAAAATCATTAAAAGTTGCTTTTCTCCCAAATCAATTGAAAAAACTCTGAAAGGAGAAGAAAGAAATAGTACATTACACAAAGAGGTTACACCCTATGGCTATCCTGAGGAAAAAAAATTGGGACATAAAGGAAACCAACAGAAATAATGATGTTTAAGGCTTTACATCTTGGCAGTTTTTATTTTCTGTTCCCTCCCACTGATAGTATGTACATTAATGTTTTATTTAAAACACTCCTTCACCCTAAGTGTAAATTTGGCGGGGGGAAGATGTTAAATATTGAACACCAACTATTCTGATAAGCTCCTGCTGAAGAAAATGAGGGTCTATAAACTTTTACTCTGTTCAGACATTCACAGGAATATGACCTGCTCATACCATCAAGGCCTCCTGCCTTGCTCCTGCAGTATTTTTGCCTGACATCCAAATGGAATTGGGATTCAGGACCATGAAGTTTCACAATATCCACTGAACAAAGTCTGTATAGTCAGAGCAGCTGCGTCTCACCTTAAGAAAGGACAGTATTTAATTCATAGAAGAATCTGTAATGAGATGTGAGGCAAAGGTCTTAATTCTTCAGAAAACCTGGCCTAAATAGAATCTATTTGTTAAAAGAAATAATGATTGTAAAAAAATCATAGCCTTTCATACCTCACCTTTACCTGCAGAATCTGAGAAACTTGTTTCCTGTGTACAAGGACTTCCTGGAATTCTGTTAAACAAACAGGCCAAAGATGCTAATGAAACTTTGGTGTTTTCTAAAGTTACACAGTGGGGTATTTACCACCTTTTGGGAGCTGTGGCTTGAAACAGTAAAAAAAAACCAAAACCACACAATAAAAGGCATGAAGTTGTCAGTGAGGTTCATTCTTTTCTGTTCCCTGGTTTATGGCAAAGCTGCTTAGCAAGCAGGGTGGCTCCTGTGAAGAAGAAAAATCATCTTATTCCAAACATGACATGCAGTGGTTGGGAGGAAAAATTAAGCAGAAAACATTTTCTTCCAGTGGCATTTGGAGGTGCTGTTGCAGGCAGGTCTGGGTTAGCCCATTTATCACTTCCAGCTCTGAGCACATCGTGGGATGATCCATGAGCTCCAGTTTCTTCTGCGAACCTTCAGTTTGAGCTGCTACTTTAACTACTTGTGCTCATTTCATATCCTATTAAAGTGGGAAAGAAGCCTTGCTGTGCTCTTCTCCATTGCTCTGAGCGTGGCTGGCTCATACAAGGAGGGAACTGAGTCCTTCCACACACTCAGCCATCATCCCCCTTCCTGCAGAGTTCTTCTTTGAACTGCCAGAAGGGAATGGGGCTCCTTACCCTTCCTGATACGTCTTGGTGAAAAGAAGTTGTAGGACAAGGGTGAGAGAGGAACAGAGTCAAGGAACCTGATGCTTTAGAAGAGGGTCTCAAGACTGACAGGCAGAGCCAAAAGCAGCCCAGAAGGTGGAATGGGTGAGGGGAGCCAAATTTCCAGATTTTTAGGGAAGGAAAGGGATCTCTCATCTTTGACATCACTCTAAAATTTCAAAGAATATCTCTGAAAATTATAAGCAAAGGACTAGTGCATTTTAATGTTGGTTTAGGGGAACTGGAAGAATAATACATTTCTACAACAGTTTGTGATATTTTTAATTTTCTAGCCATGGAAAATAACATAATAATTGACAATTAAATCATCATAACACTAAAAACTTTCCACAATCTGTACCTCTTATTCAGAAGTGTCAGTGTACAACATTATAGGCAGAAGCAAAAGAAAACATTTTAGACAACTATTGCATTGATTGAAAATATGAATTGCTGAGTTTAGTGATGGGTTATTGGTTATTTAACCAATAAATATAATTGTGAACTTAAGGTTTTTAGAATTTGTGGAATAAATTACCTAAGGAGGTTTATTGAAGGAAGCACTTCCACTTATTATTGGTTGTTATGACAGAATTTGGTGTATCAAGTTTGATGTTGCATTGTTTAGGATAACTGATGTAAATTCAGTTTTAGGCAGAGTGAATGAAATAACTCATCTTTCTGTGTAACTGTAGTATCAGATTATGAACTCTGTAATTGACCCATAGCTTCTGGTTATCATGAATAAAACAGCAAGGCCAAACCAACTTTGGGGGAGTATTTAGTATTACTCCCAATTATGATCAAGATTTTAGGTTTGATATTCTAAGTTTATGAGTATTCTTCCTCTTTTTTTTAATAGTGTAGACATAAAAGGGACTGGCATTACTACAGCTGCTATCCTCAAACACGAAAAGCTTTTTGTAACTGTATTAATAGTAATTTTGAGGACAGGTCTCTTCCAGGGACAAACCTTCCCCTTTATAAAGAAGTTTCTCTGTATGTTGGAGTTCTATCTTTATTATTTAAATCTAAATATTATTTAAATTATTGGCTAATATTACACAAAATTTATTTACCTTACACAAAATTTCTTTATCTTTCTTTGTACTTTTAAAGTATCTGTGGAATTGTCATGTTTCTGTGGGTATCTCATGCTCAGCTCCTCAGGCTGCCTCTCTAAGTGGTTTGCAAATTGATCAATAATTTTTTATGCACTAGAGTAGGAGCCAGCTGCAGCAATATCACAGAGCTGAATTCTGCTTTTGTATCAGCACAAAGTGAGTGAGTGCTGATCATGCTTGTTTGAAGTCAACTTAGTTTGGCAAATCTTAGAAGGCTGCAGGATGAGTGGCCAGATTTTCTAAAAAATGCACCTTAGACTATGCATCCTTCAAAACACAGCACTGTTGGTCTCTGAAGGGCTGTTTTGTTACTGAGCCAGAAGACACTTTAGGGTTAGATTTAAGCGTGGCTGTAGCAGTGCTATGTTGGTATTTGTGCATATAACCCCCTCTGCAATGTAAAGTTCAGTGTGTGTCTAAAGAAATGAAACCCATTTGTCAGCAATCCCTGCTCCTCCTGCCTGGGGGCTCGGGGAGTGCCTCTGGAATGTGTTTGTGGTTCCTGGGAGTGCTGCAGGCAGGGGGGTCGATCCCTTGCAGATTTTACTGAGCTGCCAGCAGAGCCCTTGGGTCTGTGTCTCTGTAATCTGGAAATCTAGATATTCAGATTGCTTTTAGTAGACATTCTTTTGTAATTGCTGAGCCTAGTGCTGCTGTTTAATTCCAAAAATTGTCTTGCTAGGAGGCATTCCAGCATCAGCCCATGGAGCTGATCTGTTCTCTGTGGATACCCAGCTTCAGAGCTACCAAAACCTGTATGGGATGCATCCCAGCAGCATCCCTACATTTCTAGGTAACCACAGCAGGTATTCAAGCCACGTGAAATCTACTGTGAACACCCTTGTAAAAGCTTTTAAGCAGCAACCCCCCAGTGTGATTGCCTCTGATCATTTTGAGGGAAACTTTGTTCAAGATTTTTCAAAGGCTGAGCATTGATCGGGTGTATTATTTGTGATGCAAAACAAGTGTGTTTACATCACGATGCCCAGAGGAGACTGAACGACAGTCAGATCTTCTTTAATGTATCTGCTATATTATTTTCAGGTTCGAAGATACACATGACGTAGATTCTTTGATTTGGACACACCATGATCTCATTTAAAGTCTGTTGATTTATACTGGGTTGGTTTGTGCTCCTTCTTAAATAGATCAACCATTAACAATTGGGGATAAGCAGGGTATGGGATTCCAGGACAATTCCAGTCATGCAAAAAATCAGGGGCCACAAATATCATGTCACAGCATTTTCATGGTTTCCCTTCAGCTTTATCTAAACTTGTTTCTTAAATATTGTGGTGGCTGTACCAATCAACCCCCGCTCATTTAGTTGCTTATGTGATTTCTGTCTCCAGTGTTTCTTGCTCAATGGCTCTGGTTGAGGTGTTCTGTCTGAAAAACAGCCCACAGGTGTTTATAATGCATCCCTAGATTTCTGAATCATATAAATTAAGTAGATGTTTGCACCTAGAGTTTTGTTTCATACTAGTATTTCTAATTGAAGTATTTATTATATTAAGTATTCTTGTACAAATGATCTTTAATCTGCATCATACACTGAACATTGAATAGAAAAGCATTTGCCTCTGGGAAAAAAAAAGGAAAATAATATTTTCATTATAAAAATATTCTTCAGTTGTGCTAGAAGAGAAATGATCTAACAAATGAAAATTTGCTCTAGAAAAATTCTGGTATTTTATCTTGTAGCTTCCAAAGTACCTAAGGTGCAAGAGTTCTTCATTACAGTGCAACGGAGCAGGTGCAAATTAAATCAAGTGGTATGGACATGGTGTGGGAATCATTCTTGATTTTTGTGGACATAAAGCAGGGACAACCAAAATGGTCCCTCTTAGCTGTAAGTCTCCCTCTAGTATTTTGTAACTTTTTTTTTTTACTTAATATTTTCAGATATTTCCTATAACTATTTACATATTAGAGCTGCTTTGTGTAATTGCCCACAAGATAGTAAAGACATTTTTTTTTTTGGCGTTTTTGTTTTGTTTAGTTTTTACAAATTGCACTCACGAATAGCTCAGCTTGTTTTGATTTTTATAAAAATACTTCGAACAATTTTCAGACAAGTCTAGGATTGACATGAAATGTGTTACTGGAAACCATCAAGCTGGAATAAGACCCTAAAGGAGGCAATGCATTCTCACCATTCAATGGAAGGAAGCAGACATAGCCAGAGAAGTCTGGGATTCATTTTGTCTCTGCTGTTTGCTTCTAACAGAGTCGAAGAAAAAGAGCTTTATCTGAAAATAACAAAGAAGAATTCTGTCATTCCTGTTTAGAAAATATGTCCAGAAACCTGACCTGTTTATCGTGTGCTCCTTTCACTGAATCTCTGAGATCCCTGCACCAGGCATGGTACAACGTGCCACACATGCATTACACTATCAGCCAGTGACAAATTTCTCCCCAAAATGTGTGGCAGAACTGTGACACTGAAATGGTAGGGAAAGACCAGTGACATACCATGCTCTGCTACTTTATACAGTTTTACCTTAAATCACGCATAATCAGAAAAATGGTAAGGTTTTAGATCTGTGTCTGCCACGAAGGGATTTCTTAGGTAAACAGGAGGCTTTTGCCAGTTATTTAATCATTCTTCTTTCAGCACACACTTGCTGAGAGACCTTCAGCAAAATAATTCCAAACATTAAAATCAATGTCCAAAAAGATGCATCCAAGTCGTTCAGCAGGGTATCGAGCTATGGAGTCAGCCCTCACCTCCAGTGGAGGCAGAATAAAAACATATTAAAAAACCCAAGGACTCTACACTGCCTTTATGACTCCCCAGCCCTGGAGCAGCTTGTATCCTGTTTATCCCACGGTGGAATGTAAAACAGCCTTAAGTCTGTGTGTTTAGGGAGCTCCAGGTAGCGATAAGGTGTGGATCTCTCATTAGCACACGGGCTCATTCCCTGCTCATGGAGGCAGGAATGAAGCAGGATCCATGCACACAGTGTTGGGCCAGCAGGTCTGTTGTTTGTTTGGGGTTTTACTCCCATTCTGCCTTCAAGACTTCTCTAGAGATTTCTCTTGAAATTTTTCTTGTTTTATAGTGGACTAGTAACGTGTAGATAGCATTGTTCACTGTGAGGAAGAGGACATAAAAGCAAAGCAAAATTGTTTTACATTAATCTTATTTTTCAACTTTATACATTTTTCTTATCAAGTATTCACACTTTGCTTCAAGTGAAGAACAGTACGATAAATTCATTTCTGTTCTGTTTCCTTTATAGCACAGCACTTGCCCTGCAGGGAGAATCAGCATTTTTGGATCACTTGTTAGCTGCAAGTGCATTCATTTGAATTTTGCCATCGATCTCTTCCACCCTATGACTCACATTTCTGGTGCTTAATTTCTAAGACACTGCTTATAAACTCCAAAGAATGTTGTTTTTTTTTTCTCTTGCCCACCTTAATCCTTCTCTAATGAGTAAGTTCAGAGGCAGGCACTGCCTGTATAGATCAATATTCTGAGGAGGAATTTTGCTAGCAGAAAAAATGGAATGTTTCTGAAGGGTAAACTGGTGAAATGGTGCATAGCAGAGACAGAATAGAATCCCTTTTACTTGGAATTATTTCCCCCCTGACACCCCAACATGGGACAGGGCATTACAGGTTTATGGTGTAGGTGCACAAGGGATGGTGGTTTTATCTGGAGGTCTCCTGCAGTGCCTCAGTCACTGAATATTCACCCAGTGCCCTGCTCAAGACCTGCTCCCCCCGAGCTGTGCCTGTCTCTCCTTGCTGGACCAGGACAGAGGAGACCTTCACCTCCCCACTGCCAGCCAGCTCTGAGACACGGCAATCCTCAAGCCTGGCAGAGAATAGGCAATCCCCTTCTTCCTGAGGGAAAGCAGTCCCTGAGGGCTGCTCCCCAGGAATAGGAATTCCACGAGCTGAGGAGGTTTAGCAGTAGTTCTGTCAACAGGGTGCTGTTAGGGCTCTGCTGTGGAGAATTCCCCCATGGCTCAGCTGCAGTGATTGCAGAAATAACCATGAGCCTGGTGAGAAACTCCCGTGGCTGTTTGGGGGGTGTTTTGCATGGTGGGTTTCAGGGCTCTTTGGAGGTTTTTGAGAGCCTTCAGAAGGGTACCTTTGCTGTCCCAGCTGAGCTGGGGGGCAGATAAGATCTTATCCTTACTTTGACAACCTGACTTTCTCTCACCTCACTCACCTCTGATGTGCAGAGGAGTTTGAGCAGAGACACTGATTTAGAGGAAGCTCCTGGGGTGAGCTGCTAGCCCTAAAATCAAACCAATTATCAACCTACTGGGAAAAACATGGGTCACGTTCAACATAACTACGTTTCAGAAACCATGTTAATTTTCCTCTCTGCCTTGCAGTCACACGTGCCTGTGTGCATTTAATGCAGTTGTGGCCTCTGAGATGTGAGAGATCCCTACCTTGAGTTCCAATGTTTATAGCATTCCCTTGGGTCGTCAGATACAGTCAGAGGGTAGAATATTTGCTATTTTACTTATCCGAAGTCTCTTGCAGAAAATTTTAGCTTTTCCTTTGTTATAGAAGTAAAATTAGTATATACAGTCATGCTCAGGCTATTTCTTAAAGAAAAAAAAAGTGGCTTGACCTCTCCTTACTTTATGTTCTGCAGGAACTCTGTTCATTTGCAGGGCACAGGTGTTGTTTTTCTTCTCCTATCACACTTAGAGGTAAAACTGAGATGTGGAGGAGATCTGAGAGCTGTTCTGAAACCGAGTCATAAATGCAAATGAATAATAAGAACATGGTTTATCTTACTGAGAAACAAATATAAATATTGTACAAAGAGAGATCTGTGGCATTGGAGTGCATACATCAGGCTATCAATGCATCATGTAGTTGTTTCATTTATTCCAACTTCTTTTCATCCTGTGAACAGCTGTCCCTTTATTTCTAAAAGCTATTTTAATGTGGCAAGGGTGTTTTTTGTTTAATCCGCTACAATATTCCTTTTGTCTCCTTGTCATACTTCCAGCTTTAAAATATTAATCCAAGCTAACAAAGAGAATTTTTGATGTATTCTAAAATCCTGAATGCAATGCATAATTTAAAAATGAAAACATTTTATTAGGTTATGTTCATATTTAGATTCAGATATGTTTGGCTTGAGTTAGGCTCCTACTAGAGATGGTTTTGCAGAAATAAATATTTATTGGGCATTAACAGTCTCCCTAAACACAGCTACATGCTACAGTGTGTTAAGTGCCCTTTCTGTGCCAGTCTAATGCTGAAGCTTTGCATTCTCACACTCAGAGTTCAAACTCTTTGCCCAGCCAGCAGAAGTTCATATTCTAAGTTGAAGATTTCACATTCAATTCCAGTCATAAAGAAAACCCATATACCCTGGGTTTTCACCTCCCCTCCTGGGATTCACATGCCAGAAACCTTTCTCAGACCCAAATTCAGAAACTTTTGGACTAATGACAAATAAAGATATCAAATGGAAAGAAAAGCACTCATCAGTAAATATTTTTTAATTCTTATATCAGTGAAGGTTTTGTTTTATTAACTGAAAGTCATTGTCTATTCCTGATCCTGGGTAATTGCTGAAAAGATGTGGAATAATTTCTGAGTCCCAAAATTTCAAGTACTTTAGGATATCCCAGTTCTGGCACACAAGTTTTACACACCTATGTGATTTCATAGGAAATGCTCTACATAAAAAGTAAAGTGTATAAAAGTCATATGTCTTATTAAAAGTGCTTAGAAATTCATCATTTAGGAATATCTGATATGCTACTTTTGGAACAATTGTGTCTAGCTGGAAAGTGATTTACCAGCCCCCCCAAAATGGTGTGGTTTACCTTTTAAGTTTAGGGGAACATATTCCCTTTCAGATACGTGAGCAACTGTATTATTTGTAAACTCATTTTTTGGCATTTAGATGATAGTATTTCCCAGTGAAAGGATTTCACAAACAATTTGTAATGACATCTGCATATTTCCGACATGATAGCAATTAAAAACCACAAGGAAAGAAGCAGCTTGGAATTCTGTTGTGCTACAAGCCTTGACTTCCCATGTCTGATATTTTTAGGAGGAAAAGAAACAAAGGGGAAAGCGTGCTGGGATTAGCTATTTGTAGCATTTACCCGTGTAATTGTTCTGCAAATGGCTAATGTAGGGTAGGTCACCTGAGACTTGTTAGGGAAGGGTTTCCAGTGGTGGAGCTGCACGATGTGATGAGCAGAGGAGCTCTGCTGTTACAGGGCTTGCAGGGTGATCCAAATCCTGCCACGGGAAGAAGGCAGTCAGTGGGCTTTTGGTGCTGGCACCACTGAGAACTGGATCAAAGTGGTGACAACTGGGGTCAGGACAAGCCTTGGTTAACATGTACCTGCCAAAAGTCTCCTCTTCCCTCAGCTTTCTGAGTTTTGCATCCTGCCTCACGTGTGGTCTGTTAAACCTGCTGCTCCTGGGCTAATACTGGGCCAAATACATGGTCTAAAAGGCTGGACTAGAAAACCAAGGAAAGAAATGTGACAAATTAAAACTCTGTGGAGGACATCTGGTTTCTCACCTGAGATAATATTAGACTCAGTAGCTGAGAGCATTTCAAGATTGGCGCTTGGCTGAATTGTATTCAGTCTGGAAGTCAGGAACCATAACACATTCAAAGATAAATTTAGGATAGAAATGGTTTTCTGCTGAAGTGCAAACACACAGTTGAAAGAGTTTTAATTCTGCTGCAGCCAAAAGCTGTTCCAGGAATTATCATCCCAGTTTCAGTGTTTATATCAGAGCATGTGCCAGACTGTCTCTGCCTCAAAGTTTCCTCTGGCTTATTTGGCCTTATTTGAGCCAAGACAGTTTCTCCCAGGCAAAGGTTTGACCTCTCTTGCTTTCTGTGGCTGTAATATTCCTCGGGAAAAGCCTTTCCATTTGAGCTGTGTATGCCTTTCTTTCAGAATGGTATCCAGAGCTGCAGAACGGACCAGTCCATCCCAAGCTGAGCGAGAACCAACTGAACTGAATTGTCAATTTGCAAAGGCTCTGACTTCTGTGTGGGTTTTGGATACTCTCTCATAAGACACCTTTGAATGTAAATGCTTTGAACAGGCTGGGGGTAGCACTTGCATTTAAGCCACTTTCCCCACCAAAAGTTACAGTGCAACTGTAGAGGAGAGAAACGCAGAGTAGCGTGGAAGGAGGGGCAGGGGAGGACTCAGCAAAGCATCATCTAAAGCAGGGCTTTCCAGCTCATTGGAGCTCTATTTGCTGCATGCTCAAGAGACTGCTGGAATAACAGAAAGCTCTGCTTGAGTGTGTAGGAAAGGAAAAGACAGCTGTTGTGCTGTCCTCAGCTAAATGAAACCTGATTGCTGGGTTGGTTGCCCTTCTCCAGTTATTACAATGACCATCTGGGAAGTCAGTAACAATTAGTCATTGTTTGGCCACATAGTGCCAGGAATCAGCTGCCTACATGGACTTGTAAATAAGCTGGGGCTTGGCATAAAATGAAAGGGGAATTTATTTCATGATAGAATGTGGGTCTCTGACCATGAGGGAATAGTTTTATACCCTGAGGTAAGAATCCATGAAGAACTGTAGCTTTTTACTATGAGCCTTGACCCCTCCTCCTGTGATTTCTTTTCCCCCTTTCTTGTCAAAATACCTATTGTCATCCCACACCTTCTTGTAATGGCCAAAAGCTCTGACTTTTCCTTGACCCAAGAGTGCCCCTGCTCCATCGGAGACAGGGAGCAGAGGAGGGTTCTTGTCCGTGCACCTCATGCACGCCTCTTACACACCAGCACACATCAGAGCTGGGAAGTAGGAGCCAGAGCAGGGGAAGAGCAACAAATAGAAAGAAATGTCAGATCTGTGACTACCTGGATCTATTGCTTTTAGCCATCCTCTGCCTGGTAAGGAAAGCCAATTGTATTTGCTGGAGTACACTCATTTGTGGATGTGAGGAGTGTGTTAGGACAAGATTCCCAAGGCCCCTTTCCCTGCAAACACGACTGTCTCAGCTTTGTGCAGGAAGGGGTGCTGGCCCTTTCCCTGCCTGCATGTAACAGAACACTTATCCCAAATAAACACATCAGCCCTGCCGGAGAACTGTAGATCTCTGCTCTCCCCACCCAACACCAGCCTATTCTACACAGGTACAGAATGTCAAAGGATTTTGTGCTCATCTCAAATAAAACTGATTGTTTTGCTAATGAGATAAATTAACAAATTTGAAAGCTTTCCTTACAGGAACAACTTGCTGTGCAGCTATCTGCAGCACAGTGGCCTGTGCTGTTTGCTCTAGATGTTAAAGTCAATTAAAAACCAAAAGGGAAATGTGCTTTATGGATGGGCTATTGTTTTTAATCCTTTTAAATACCATTGATTTCTATTTTATTCTTTTTCATTTCTTTTTGGACTTGAAGTGGCTTTACATTGATTTTGCTTGTTATCTTGTTTCAAGTAGCCTTTTATGTTTCTTCATGCAATTTTTGTTGCTTACCTTTCAGCTGTGTGCGTACACAAACCACAAAGGTGCAAGTTTATTTTCAGTTCTGTTACACTTCTTCCCCCCTCTCTTTTCTTTTATCAATGTGTTATAATTGTGCTACCCTATCCATTTTATCTTCATTTTAATGTCTCTCTCCTGTGCCCTGTAAACTAAAAGCTTTTTTATATATATATATCTTGTTATGAGTTGTTTCTTAGTTTTTTAGGGGTTTCTCTCTTTTTTTTTTCCAATAGAACTGCAGTTTTTATTGGGATAGAAGTTTTTTAATACAGACTGTTGTCACAATTCACACTATGCTGTAATGGCCAAACACAATATTCTATACCAATGGGTCCTAAATTTAAATACTTTAAATTATTCTGTTTTAAACATAGAGGTCAGTATTCAAATGGGAGTTGAGTAATAAAATGTGCCACCTGCATAAATGCCCTGATTGATCAATTTGATCAATCTCTACATGAGCATAGGCTTTGTGTGCTCACTGATGGAACTTTGAGAACCTCGGTGTGAGCATGAGCCCATTGTTGATGACCTAAAAGTAGGAAAACTCAGTGATCAGGTGCACATTCAGGGCTTTCAGAATGACTTGCCTTGTTTGAATAGAAGCAAGGGTATGAGGGGAAAGAATGAAATACAATTCAGGTACGGAAAAATATAAAGAAAGTGAAGCAACTGAAGTGTTCATGGCAAAAAAAGCACTTTTAATCTATAAAGCAGGTTTCAAGGTTAGTCAAGTGTGCCAGTTCATTTATTCTAAAGCCCTATTGCTTAGATTTTAATAATCATTCTTCACTATGATACTTTATTGTTAATATGAAACATATTGGAGGAAAAGAATAGCTAATGGTATCACTTTTTAAGTGCTGTTGAATGCATTCTTCAAAATGGAATTAAATAGCCTGAACCTTATATAATTTTTCTCAATAGGCTGAGTGGTAGCAAGGAAAGGAAGAGTCAATATTGAAATGTTTGTTGCCCTTCCCTAAAAATCAAGTGTTTCAGTATTCTCACCTAATTAATTAGAACCAGAAATGTAAGGCTGAGCCTTGTTGTGTCTATATAAACAGCAGAGGCTTGAGAGATAGATTCATTAGGATGAAGAGAATGCTCGGGCTGCAGACAGCAGCCTTCCTTTGGTGGTGGCTCATCACATTTGCTCTCCCTGTCTGCCACAAGCTGAAGTTTGTGCTGTCAAAATCAGCACAGTGAAGGTTAGTAAAGAAAATTCTTTTACATTGCTGCAGTTCCATTGTCCCAAACTGCCTCATTTTCCAGAAAAAGGAGTTATGAAGGACTGTAAAAATAACAGATAAAATACTAAAATAGGTGGGCCCTTCAAAAACTGTCTTAAGGCATCTCAACTGTTTTCATATGTTCCATCTCCAGTTGAGGTCCTAAATAAGTCAGCCTTTTATACCCTTTCTTTTCCTCCTGTGGGTGATGGAAGAATCTCAGAGTGCCTTAAAAACCTCAGCTAACCTGGACCTTCCAGCTCTGCTGAAAATGGGACTGTAGCAAACACCTCTCACAGCCTCATCTCCTCCTCCCTGTCCCACCAGCTCTGGGTCTGCAGAGGAGCTGGAGCAGCCTCCCGGCCAGGCACTGCCAAGAAGGGACAGGCCTGGGACCTCAGTTCCTGCTTCCTCAGAATTTCCGAGGCTTTAAAATACAGACACAGCAAACAGGTTGAAGATAGGAGGGAAAAAGTGCTGGAAAACAGCCAGAGAGGGAAGGACTGTCCCAGAGCAGCCACTCAAGGAATTCCCATCCCACATCCCTTCTCTGAGTCTGCAGGGAGAGGCAGTGGGTCGGATGGCCGCTCTTCTTTCCTGGCAGACTGGAAATGAATTAAAAATCTGAAGTTTTTGTGTGTTCTCTTAATCAGGCCTAGACACAGCAGGCAAGGCACTGTCACTTTGTGACTGCAGCTTCCTTGAGGAGAGCACATTGCAGGTGCAGGAAGGGGAATTTCAATGAGGAGATTTTCTGTGCCAGGGCTCTAATGAACCCAACCTGCTGCAGGGCCTGGTGGCTGTGGGTGGCTGTCCCTGTTCCTCACCTTCTACCTCCCTGATGGGGAAGGAAGAGATGAGCAGAAGGTGGCTCTGTGGGATCTGGCTGTACAGAGTGGCAGGGAAACATCTGAGGAGGGAAGAGTGTGGCCCTTCAAATCTGGTGTCAGGACATTGGGATATTGCCTCAGCAATTTACAACTCACTGCAGCACATTGTGCTGCTGTCTGAACACAATACCTCATTTTTCTTGGTAAAATTAAATTATTCATTGAGGGAGTGGGAATTTTGTATCTTTTTTTTCCCTTTCTGTTAAAATGCTATTTTTAAACTGAGTTATATCTACCTAAAAGGCTTTCTGAAACCACTGGCAATCCTCTGTGCTACAAAGTGAGATAATTCCTTCAAAACTAAACCCCAGCAGCAAAGGATAAAGCAGTGAAAGGTGGTACATGATGTGCATACACGTGTGCTGTGTCATTGCAAGTGCCTACAAAGGGCTCCTTTATCTTTTCTCTTGCTCAGCAATCCCGTTGGGCTGCAGAATAACAGCAATCAAGGCACTTGTCTGGGGCAGATTCCCTGTTTGTTGGCTTGCTTTTCTCTCAAATTCTTTTAGTGCACAAAGCCCTCTATGGTACTTGACGTGATCTGAAGTTGGTTTTAGGAGTGTGTCTCTTAGAGTAAATAATCTCACTAAAGCACCGAAGGAAGTGGTGCCAATTTCCCTTTTTTCTAGCTGCCTGTTTGCCACATCTGTTCCTCCTGGCTGAGCCCAGAAATCAGGGAATGAAGTGCAGTGGGAGGCAGAGCACTGCCTCTTGGTGGCCCAGCAAAACAGGAGGCAGCTTTTCATCTTCAGATTTAGCTCTTGCTATTAACGAGCTCACAGGCTGAGGTGTATAAATTACACGGAGCAAACTGCTGGGAACAGATTTTTTAAACCTTTCTAATGTTTAGTCATGCTGAAATGACTAAGTTTTAAAAAGCATTGAACTTACGGGCTTTTGACCAGGTCAAAAAAAAAAATCTGGAAGAATGACCAGCTTGCTCTCCTGACCATCAATTTGCTGCCAGAACAGAAAATAGTAGGTGTTTAACAATTTGAAAGGCCAGCCCAGACTCCTGATGAGTAATTTAATAGTCTGTCGAGGTGGTTCTTGGTTGTCAAAGAAGTAGATTTTTCTTGGGCAACTTAGATGTCTCTGTGAATCAAATTTCAATGATGTCAGGAGAAGGAGCCCTCCAGTGCAATGTTCCTGTAAGAACAATGCAAAAAGGTGACTTTTCCTTTTTTGGGGGAAAAAAAAAGTCTTTTGCATAGAAAAGTAGGTATTTTTTAGTCCCTATTATTTCTGCCTTTTATGTGCCAGAGTATTCCTGATGTTTCTTTCTTTGTTCTCTCTCCTTAATAGTGCCCCTGGACAAAGGAAAGAATATGTACAACACCTGCAAATCATACTGTGAAATAGAAATTATTCTCATTAATCTGTGAACCTTTTCCCCTTAAACTTAATACAGGGTATCCAGAGAAGCAGCTTTTGTAAAAATAGGCTGCAGGAATATTTCCTGTGAGTGAGGGAGCAGGGCCATAGTGTGGGCTAGCCTGACCTGGTTGGCTCGAGGTCAATGTTCTCCCTAAATGCTTCTTTTTGTCATCTTTCTTCAAAGAGCCAAGGGGAAACCTTGTCTTCTTTGAAGTCAGTGGCAAAACCCCCATTGACTCGAGTAACATCCAGTTTTCATCCTTGGAACATTTCAGCCCTTTGAGAGGGTTTGAAGCAGTTGCAAACACAGAGATGCAGCTTCCTGAAATGCAGAACAAGAAGCCATCCAGCCATCTGGAAATATCCTTACAGCTTCTTCTTAAGTTTATCTAAAAATGATACCATGCCTGCTGTAAGGTTCAATTCTTCTGCATCTGTTAAATTGCTTTGCATGAAACTGTAGCTCTCAGGTACCATGGCAACCATGTTTTCTAATCTGATTTTAAATTTTTACGGTGCAATGCATAACATATTGGTACCTTTTCTAGTTTTTGATTTATAAGTGGGAGTAAAGATAGGGACAGCAATTTAAAAGGCATACGAGTCTGTACGGTTAAATGCTTGCTTTTTTTTTTGGATGGTATGTAGAAAATGGTTTCTTATTTTATTATGAAAAGTAAATATTGATTGGCTGATTACAGATGTCTAGATTATAGCTGGCATTTGAGGTCTTAATAGCAAGTAGTATTTCTAGGCACCATGTGGGACATTTTCCACTGAGTTCATGTAGATTGTAGAGAATTCAGTTGTTTCCTGCATTTCCCCATATAGAGTAGGTATCTAAATATCTGACAGATTCTGCCTCTTACTGAATATATTTAGTGTGGAGATAACTTTACTGGTTTAAAAATGATTCTGAAAGACCTGCTAAAACACATAAAAATTGCTCTTTTCCCAAGAAAGCTAAAGATAACGCTTAGATTTTAGCCTTGTATTGTATTATGCTCTTAATATAATCTCTAAGTCATTATGTTTCCAGAAACATTCTAAGAAGAAAATCCCATTGTGCTTAAACGCTTGTACGTGGGAAATGTGTCGTGGTCAGTGTGAAGCCTCTCTTATCAATTGAATTAGGCTGGCACAGAGCACATTCTGCAATTCAGATGTGCAAGAATGCCCCTGAAAGATGTCAAGCTCAATTCATCTCAACATTTGACCTGATGCCCATTGCACCTCCCTGCCATGGAATCACAGCCTGTGCTAATACACACTTTGAATTTGGCTTCAGTTGAGTTTTATAATTGGAGAAATTGTGGGTTTAGGTGCAGGGAGGACACAAAGGAACTGTTCGAGTGAAGAGAAAAGAAAAAAAGAACAGAAATATTTGGGAAGTGTTATAATACATCAATTAACTTTTTAACTAGGTAACGTGACTTGCTGTTTTGACCGAACAGCCGTCCTGTGAACCCCATTCCAGTCTCTGCATCACACCTGATACCTTAATAAAAGTACAGGCAGCATCCCAAAGAGATAAGAGGAAAGTGAGCTTCCTGTTTCAAAGATCAGTGGGCAAGAAGCCCTGGAACAGCAAGAGAAACCAGAGCAAACTCCATTGTGGATATTCCAAAATAGCCTTTGTGTATGTAGGAACCTCATTAACAGGGGAATGACTGGAGGTGATCCTTGATCTCAGCCCTTTCTGGAGGAACAGCTTCTGATCAGTTTAGGAAGTGGGGGGTGCACGTGTGTGTTAGCAATGATTGCTTGTGTTTCTACTGAATTAGATTTTCATTGGCTTTGTGTGCACAAACGTGCTGGGCAGATGACAGAAATGTGTGAGGTTTGCCCTAGAATGTGTAGATGACACAGAAAATTAATAAAATCCCTGGAGTCTCTAGTGTACATATTGTTCTTGTATGGTTTATAAACATTTTAGCCATATTCTTTTATCTCTTTCCTTTTTTTACCTTCCATTTTGAAAGTAGTAAATTGTCATTCTTAAAAGTGGACTTGTCTAAGCTATAATGTTGATAAAAGTAGTTTGTTTCAGTTTTTTTAGCTGACATGTGCAAAGTCACTTTGGATTGTGTCACTCCTGGTGAGTTGTATCATAGAATAAAGCAAGACTGATGCAGCCTGACATCACATGCCACAATGGGATTTTTCAGCTATAATTCTGAGCTAATTTGTTTTTCTCTAAGCTGTAAATTCCTAAAACTCGAGCTTTCCGGGAAGAGGGAAGCAGCTTTGAATGAATTTCAGTCGTTAAAAGTCAGTTTAATAAAGAAGAAAATAAAGCTGTTTTCCCACTAGTTTTTTTAGTTTCATTTTTTATTTTCCATCTTAGTTACACATCTGCAAACCAAGAGTAAATACACTGCAGCCAATGGTTTACAACTGTTAAAGCTGAGCAACTGATCCAAAGTGCAAGTCCTCAGAAGGAAACAGTGAAATCCACATTTAGCTACAAAGAATTCCAGCCTTGCAGAAATCTCAAAGTACTTGCCTAAAGAAAATGGAGGCCTAATTTGTTCATAGAATACTGAGAAAGGAGGTGTAAACAGATTTTCTTTGTACTTTAAGAGAGGTCTTTACATGAATGTCAGAAAAAGTGGATGGCTAAATTCCTCAGCTCCTAAATACTGTAGAAAATGAAATTACTTCCCTAATTAAATGTTGTCTGCTATTCTAAAAAATAACAATATTGCTGAAGATCTTTGTTCAGAGCAATTATAATAATAGAATATGTGTAGTTACCATGAACTGTTTTATTTACTGTTATATCAACTCAGTGCAAATGTGTTTGCCTAGAAATGAGAAGATACACCAACAGAAAATCCTGGAATAGTTTGTGGTGGGATTTCAGGGATAAAAAATTAAGACCTTTTCAACTCTCTAGAGCTAGATCATGAGTAAGGCATTGTAGGATAATGGAGCTTTCATTAAAGTAACAAGAAATAAGCAAAGCTCTGTACCAATTTATATTATTTTTTTTGGTTATAGTATATTCTTTGGTTAGTGTCTGGAAAGGATCTGTGGCCTTGACTTTCTATTTCCATTTTTTATATTGATATAACTAGGAAAACTTGCCTCTGAAATCATGGCATATCAGACAATTGAGTAAATAAACTCTAGAAAATATTTATTGACAATTTTTTGGTGTTGTTTATATAAATATATGCATTTCCTCTTAGCCATGGCAGTTTTCCTCCAGAGCTCAGTGTATTAATCAATGTGATTTGCAGTGCTTAGTTTTGAAACTTCCATAAAACTTCAAAACTTGAAAAAAAATCAAAACATTGCCAAGTAATAGGAGAAATTTTTATCCCAGCCAAATGTAAACACTGCTATTATTTTGAGCGTTGGCATAAGTAAACAGCAACAAAAATTTTCACTATCCCCCCTTCTGGTCAGGAAGGATTAAAGTCCATAGTAGGATGTGCTTTAAAAGCTACTTTCATGCATTTTAATCAAACAAAATAGGTTATCACATTAGAAATGGGCTGACAAAGGCTTACAAGGACAAATGTGTTGTGTCTCCTACATCTTCTCTTGGCAGTGACTGCTGGAGCTGCCAGGAGAAAATGGATTGAGAGGAGTGAGGAAAAGTGTGCAAAGATGACTCGTTTATTGCTTTACACAGCTGTTCTAGGCTGCTCTTTCTGTTTTCAGGTGATTCCAAAATACATCCAATGTGTGTGGTTTGATGATTAGAACACTTAGAATAATTGCCATCTGAAATCCTCATGGTGGTATGAAGTTAGAGGCTCCTAGAGTAGATATAATTTTAAAAAAGGCAACCCAACCCCTCCATCTTTGTCTATATATAACCTCACATATCTAAAACCATCACATTTGATACTGCCACACATTTACTTTAGGTTAATGATCAAAAATGTTGATGCTACTCTACAAAAAATAATGGCGTGTATAAGCAATCTAATAACAAAGAGTAAGCTGTGGTATGAGAATCTGTGTGTAGGCTTTTCCTAGGGAAAAACCTGGATTTCAGACGATTTTATGGAGGTCACAGTAGAAGTCTGTACTTAGGGGTCATTATAGAGAAAAGGCATTTCCCATTAATATAAAAATACAATTTGTTTACAGCCAAAATAAATATTATGGGCTTATATGTGTGTAAGACTCTGGGTGAAGCCTTGAAAATGGCAGATCTATCTTTTGATGTGGTAAAGGACCCTTTTTCTCATATCTCTTTTGTCTCTCATCCAGTGGCAGCTTCTGCAGTAACCATGAGCTTTTTGTAACCATGTTTCACATGTAACCATGTGAAATTTTGTTGACTCCATGCTCGATGTTCTTCTGGAGTCAGATTGAAAGACTGTTTAATCCTGAGCCACAGTTTATGCAGCATCCACCTCTGTTAGTAACACCTCGTGATGCTCCACGAGTGTGAGTGCATAAATTTTCCATTCAGGTTGGATGCTCACAGTTTCCCTCCCCTGTAGATGTCACAATGCCAGGTCTGATGTGAACAGCTGAGCACATACTTTGCTTTATGGCTTACCTGGAAAGAACCTGCTTGCAGCTCAATCTGGGGATTATTAGCTCAGCCTCTACCAGCTTCATTTTTTTGCTTCAGCAGCTCCACTGTTCAATCTCTGATATGTCAGCAAATATATGACAGCTGTCACAAATATGCCAGGTTTAAGATAAGATACCTATTTTCAGATCTGCTAACAGTCAGGTGTTGGAATTTGAAGCAGTTCAGGTTTCTAGTAAAGCAGATAACGTGTCTGAAATTATTTGCATTTTCCCCCAAAACTGCAGATTTTCTGTTGGAAAAATCCCCTGAATTCAGTTTATTGAAGTATGACACACTCGAGTCCCTCTTTATAAGCAAAGCTTTCTCTTTGCCCTGTATTTCCACTCCAAAGATCACTAAAATTGCTGCTTCAAATACACCCTCTAGGAAATCAATAACAAATCAAGTTAGACTCAGTGAGATCTGTTGATGCAACTGAGTGAGGCTGCCAAAAATCTCTAATAAGTTGGTGGTATCAGGATGGGAGCAGATCTATTCTGGGGGTGTCCAGGCTGCTTTGATACCTTCTCTTACATCATTAGGTGCTGTGAGAGCTGCCTTAGCCCCTTGGTTCCCTGTGATGCTCCGTGGCTGTACCTGCTCCTGTTTAATGAGATTCAGGTCAAACATGTGAGGTACCACATGAGAATATTTTCATCTTGCGCTTTATACAGTTCTAACTACATCTGGAGAATTATTTCATGCTTGGATTGGTTGTTATGGATCAGATTACAAAATATTTACTTTTTTTTGACTGGATGCTCTTCGTGGCTGTTGGTGGCCTGGAGGTTGTTAGAAGTTGGGGAGGTAATAGGTGCATGCACCAGAAAATCACTGAATATTTGCACACTGAGTTGATAACCTCAGCAGAGAAGTCAAGAACCAAACTGACAGAGAAAAAATGATGTTTTCAGGAGTCAGTTCAGAGCAATGAAATAATCTGCCAGTCTATGGCAGAGTTTTCGAGGGTCAGCAGAGAACTGCATCAGCATTTTGAGGGGGGAAAGCTCACCTTGGCATGTCAGAGCTGCGCAGTTCTGTATGACTGGGGAGTTTTGGAGGTTGTGTTATTTTCATTAGTGCTGTAGTCATTTAACAGAGGTCATTATTTTTTGAAATTTATAGCTGTCAGTTGTCAGGGTAAATCTGCATTTTTTTCTTATTCATATGAGGAAATACATGAATTTACCGTATTAAGATTTCAGTCTTCTCTATCTTAACGTACTTGCTCAGAGAAAAGATTTAAGCAAGAATGAACATGTTCCTCTAATGAGTCCATCTATACATTAAGTACTGCAAAATATCTGAGATATAATTAGTGCATGCTTTCCAAAATTTGTCCAGTTAAGAACTTCGAATTTCCATGGGAAAGTGATCTTGTAATTCAGAGGTACCGTATATTTGCTACATTAAAAGTGAGGTGCTGCTCTGTTTGTTGCTGAGTTTTGTCTTCTCTCAGGATGCACCACTGAATTTTCTTGGAGAAAATTCCAGTATTGCAGTGTCGGGTGGAGGGTGCAGCTCAGCACACCCCGGCTCCTGCCGGACACGGGGAGCCATGAAAAAACCGGGATTTTCCTCCGCCTTCGGTCAATTCCATCCGGGATCCAGACTGGGGGGAAACCCGGACGGGACTTTTCCCGGAGTACGGAATGGGGGAAAACCCGGATGGGATTTTTCCCGGATTACAGAATGGGGTGAAAACCGGGACTGAGTATGATAGTGCCAGTGACCTCTCTGACTCAGAAAGGATTCCCATTCCCCCTCTCCCTGCACACCACCAGAACTCATCCTCAGAGCTGAAGAAATCGACCCAGTTTGTTTGGAACACGTCCCTGAAATGGGATTTAAAGAATCTGAATATTACTACCCCGACTTCCTCCCACCCCTTTTCAACTCGTGGGACCTGAAGCAGCTGGCCATCTTTGTCCATGTGGAAGGGAAGACGGATTTCCGCCCCAAGCCCACGGGATCTCTGGAGAAATACATCGAGCGCTTGGTGCAGCTCATAAACAAATCAGAAATTGCATACCAGCATTTTGAGTTAAAAATACGTTTTTGGGAGATCAGAACCAGTTCTTAATGATTTAACAAACAGGAGTGAAACAACCCAAAATTCCCAATGTATGTAATTTGCCAGGCCTGGTTGAAAGGCTCCCAGTAATGGCTGCATGTTCTCTGCACAATAAATACCAACCTTGGAGTCACACTGTTACTTCTGTTTGGAATGAAATAATATCAGCTCTGATAAATGATACTTGATAACGTCTTTGCATTCAGCAGATAAAATCTCTTGGTCTTTGGTTGTGAGAACAGCCAATCCTCCATGGAGGTCACAAGCTCTGAACTGCAATATCTGCTGATTCTTTCATTAATAGCACAACTCACCTCAGGAATTCAACACCCCTGAGACTAGAAAACTTTTAACTGGGGCACAGTCACAGTACATGACTGTTGTCTCTGTATGGGTGAAGTCTGTCTGACAGCATCACCTGATTTAGCCTAATCAAGTGTCAGATCTCCTCAGGCAGGAAAAAAAATGCATTTAGAATCTCGTGAATATACATAATACCCTCTTTTTTTCCTCTACAGTGTTCACTGACGCTAAAAAGATCTTATGAGACCTTTTTTACTTTAAACTGTTTGACATCACAGACAGAAAGTATGAAGTTTGTGGGTGAAGTACCTGCATACAGTAGTTCAAGTTCACTTCTTGCAATTGTGCTTCTTTGCTGTCTCTAAAAAATCCCTTGGTCTTTCTGCATCTCTATATTTCTAATACACATTTGTGTTTATTTAAAATAAGTAATCTTTCCAATATCCTAAAGTTCTGTGTTTCTCCATGAATTTCTGATTTAATAAGAAATACTATGAGAAATTTATGGAGCAAAACTTATTGTGTGGTTACCTAAATGAATGATTCAGTTGTATTTCCCAGCACCTTGGTTCATGACAGCTTTCAGTTTGTTATTGACAACTGACAGACGTTTCTTCTATTCCTGGTCTCTGTGGTGCCAGGACCCGAATGAAGAGTATGTTCTCTTTTACCCTGTGGGATGTCACAACCACCTCCTTAGAGGCTCTGCCTCGCCCCGTGCCGCTGTGTGTTGTGTTGAATTCTATCATTGCCAAGCCTTCCCCAGCACAGCTCCTTGCTGGCTCTGTTTGGAGCACTTCAGGGGCCAGTCAGACTTCAGGGGTTCAGGAGAACTCGCCACTGCCCTACATCAGAGAAAGATTCTCCCATTTATTTAGGGGCACATGAATCCATCAGATGAAAGCATTACCTGTGTATTTGGCTGCTTAAGCAATGCCTTTCTGCTTCAGCATGAGGGACATTTCCCCTCTGCTTCCCTTGGGAGTTCAGTGAGCATGGTTCAGCATAAAGTATCTTCAACCATGGAGTTTTACATTTCAGAGCTGTCTGTGTGTGAGCAGGATGGGGACTGTTCGTTTTAGGGTTACATTGGGCTGAGGTGAACATATTCTTCCTAAGGACTATTAATAACATGTATCAGATGGCTCTCAAAAAAGCTGAAATGATGAAAACTGGCAACAATCATCATTCCTTCCTAAATTATGTGCAGTGAAATATTTCTCTGTCTCAGCCTTTGTGTTCTTGGTGTGTTCTGCCAAGGTTAAATAGTTTGCTAAAAAGGAAAAGAAGCCCCAAAACACACTGGGGATATCAAACCAATAGAAAAGAGATGTTCATCCCTTTCTTCTTGCTCTGAGTCAGTACAGATTGACTGTTCAATAATAGCCTTTATTCTCTTCTAAAAGGTGCTCAGGAGCTATGGAAATGATTTCTCATAATCTTGTCTTTTGTTTCCCTTTGCTTGTTTATATTGGCAGGCTTTAATTTATTAATTGGAAAACTGTCAACATTTGTTAATGTAATATTTGAAACAAACATATAAATAATCTTAATAAGGTTTGATAAATGGGCTTAGTATTTTTTTTTTCCTTGAAAGTTTAATTAGAAATGGATTTATAGAAGAGTTTATACTATCTGCCTGTAATAGTAAAGCTTTGAATACAGGTTGTGTTCCCTACTTGGTAATTTTTAATATTTATGACAACTCTCTGGTATCCTGATAAAGCTTTTCTAGCACAAGCTAAATCATCACAGGTCTGTCTCATGTACAGGCCTCAGACACTTCTTGATCTGCTGATATGCAAATCCCTAAATATTACTTTAATCTACCTGTGCACCAAACCTCTGTTATTTCTACTCCAGAATAAGCCATCTCCAGCATTTTGGAATTGCACCTCACCATCAATGGTTAGAGATATTTAAGGAACGTGTTTCTATCCTGGCTGAGATACAGCTTCAGCAAATTTGCCTACCCTTGGAAAGGAGGATATGGATTTAGCACTTGCAGAGCTGGTAACCTGGCAGATGCTCATAAATCAGGTCATTTTCCATTCAAATGTTAATATTTGCACCAGCAATTCATGTGCAGATGGAGGTATAACTTGTACCCCAAAATAAAGACCAGCATTTGAAACTGTGCATTTTATATGCAAGCAATTATTCTTTATCGTATCCCATCTATCCCTGGTGATACATTGGGAAAAGGAGCAAAAAGGCACAGCAAATTTTTTTTATCAATTCTGAATAATGCGACAAACAAGTTTAGGTGTACAAGGTAAAAACCTATCATTCTGCAGAGTATTTATATGGTTAGATGCCGATCATTCTCAAATTCTGGATGAAAGACTATTTCCGTATTTTCTTACAAAATTGTCTCTTTCTGGCTTTTAGAATTGTGTATTCTCAGCTATGTAATTGGTCCATCTTCTTGGCTTCTTTGTTCAGCTTTTGGGAACCTGTCCAGCTCAGATTTAGACATCTGTGTGATTTTATACAGTGAATATTTCCCTTGAAGCCAAAGGGAAATAGCATCATTTCATAAAATAAGGCATATGCATAACCCTCTGCAAGTTTGTGGCCTTGATCCCAGAGATGATTTCCAGCTTCACCTGGGTCATGGAGCTTTATAATGACTGTAATTAATGTTTGCTTTACTGGGAAAAGAATTTTTCTGCCTTCTTGGGATCTACCTCTCTTTAAAACATGGAAACCCCAAGATACCAGGACCACCTTTCAAAGAAGGCTGTCCTTGACATGCTGTGAGAGAGCAGTAGGGTGATAGCTACAGCTGCTAACTGCATAAACATTGTTTAAATTCTTTCTGAGACCATCATAATTCCAGGAATAACAGTTGAAGTCTGTGTTTCTCAAACATTTAAAGTCAGAGGACTGGCTAAACTTTTGTAAGAGTATTGCAAAAAAAGTCAAATAACTGCAGATGATGTTGGCTTGTTGGCACTGTGCTTTCTGTCCGTAAATTAAAATGCAAACATCCATTTATTGCTTGAATTTTGTCCCATTCTTTTTCCTTGCTTGCTTGTGGGAGTTATAAAGTGAAAAGCAAAAAAAAAAAGAGGGCTTTGTGGATCGATTCTGACTTCTTACAGGATGTCACTGGGGTCCAGACAAGGAACACTGGCTTGCCTTGCTGGGTTTTTTTTTTTTCCTGTGATTTATAGTTCTGAAGAAAATCCTTAGTTGCTGGATTTTGCCTAAAATACAGGCTGAGGCTGTACAAGCCAGGCAAGGTATTTGTTTTCAGCTGCACCAGGATGAAGATTACTGTGTTTCCAGTCTGACCTGCCTTAGGAACCAGATTCTATTATGTACCAAGTGTCCAAAAATTCTGCTGACACCAAAGAGGGTTTAGATCTCCCTGCACCTTCCCATACCCAGCCCTGGGTTTTTAAGTCTCTGTGCAGACCCCAGTCTATCTCTCTGTTTGATGACTGCTCCTAACAACTTACAGCATCTGCTACAAGTTTTCAGAAAGCGAGTGAAAGCACTGGAGACAGAAAAAGGAGGCTTAAAATCCACCTCTCTTACAGGAAGTGGATCCTTTCAGGTGTGAGATAAATGGCAGCTGCAGTGAAACCTCCTCAAAAGCTGCAGCTTAATGAGAATCCATCAGGCAGAGCTGCTTACTAACATCCAGCTCCAGCCGTTCAAGGAGAAAGGTGGGAATAGACTGAGTAACAATCGTGGTATCAGCCTCTGCCTGGTAAGAGAAGAAAGAAAGCCTGAGCACAAGATTTCTTAAACTCCTCGAGTAAGGAGGCCAACATGCTGTCAGGAAAATTCTACTTGTTCTACTGCTTTTGTTCACAAGACCCATTCAGTTAATTTAACACTGCAAAGAACTTGGAGTGGCACAAAAAACAACCACAGGACAGTTTGAGAGTGATTGTTTTGCTGAGGCAAAACATGAAAGTTGAATCCTGGTCTTGCTAGGAAAAAACCAGGTCAATTTGGCATAATCTGCTTGATATTATCCCTGTACTGCAAAAGAATTAAATATTGTTTTCTTGACAGCAAAAAACATAGCAGCAAAACAAGGCATTTTTATCTAATGACAGTAGCAAAGACCAAGGACACAGACAAATTTATGCTCTGAATCAATCTTGGTGAAAATGTGTTCAACATCAATATGAGAAACTTCCTCAGTGAAGGCTTTTACTGCACGGTTCTTCCATCTGCTAAGTGGTAATCATGATATGTATAATACTGAAAGGTTATAATTGAAAATGTCTTTGGATCATCACTGGTGGCAAAATTTGTTTGAGAGTTATCGGGTTAATCTAATAATGCCTATAAGGAAAGCATGAAACCACATTAGAGACAAAGCTGTGATTACCTCCCTTCCCCACAAAAGAATAGATGAATATAAACATTTTCTGAGTTTCTTTCATGGTAGATTAGGAAATAAACCATCATGCATGCTGAATATTTAAGAATGGGACTAAATTAAATTTCTGAAACAGAGGAGGCAAAATACTTTATGGCCAATAGCAGATATTCTAGAAATCTAATTTCTTGAAGCGAGATAAATGCATAAACAAGTGTTCTGCTTAAGCTTATTAAGCATCTTACTACATTTCCCTTCTGGTATTTTTTGGCTATGATTTTTAACAATCAGTAGTAATTTGGGCTGTGCCCACTGCTTGTGTTTTCAAGTTGAGACATCTCAAGAAAACATCTTTTTTAAAAAGAAATTGCACTGTGTGTGGGGGGTTTGTCCTCGGCTACTTATACTATTATTACGACTTTATCTTTTTTTGACATGTTTAATGCACCTCTGTAATCTCTTGTGGGCAATCACTTGGATCTTATAGAGGTATCAGCCATTTAGGGCTCTCCTTTAAAATTTCTCCTGGCTGCTGTTCTGTTGCTGAAAATTAATACAGCACAAAAAGCAACTGTAGATATTGTTCAGTGAATATCAACAACATTCCCTTGCTAATCCTTCTTCTGAGCTGAGCCACCAAAACTCAATCTCCTCTTTAACCTTCTCCTTTGCAAGAATACAATAGCCTAAATTGTATTATTTTGTCCCTGTGCAGTGTAGTGTTGGTACCTCTTGTCAAAGGGCACCCACAAAAATGTTCCTCTTTAGCTTGTGATAAATCCTTTGTCCTCAGGATGTGTGTACTTGCAGACAAGGCAGAAGAGGAAAGGCTTTAGAGTATCTTTCCTATCCCTTAAACAGAAATTTGCCCCAATATTAAGATGCAGCTCCTGGAGACAAAATCTCTGAGTGTGCTTGGGGGAAGTACTTGTACATGTTTTTGAAAAGTATGCAGAAAGAAATTGAATGGTGTTGACCTAAAACTACGCCCCCTAAGACTGGGGAGGTTTATTGTTGAATTCTGTGGGTGTAGAGTTAAACCAAAACAGTCTTTTGAAAATCTGGCTTAGAATTTCATTTCATGATGTGAATTTAGCTGGGCTATTGGCTTCAGAGAGCTGTGTTGTGAAAGCCTTGTTGTGGATGCTTCATCTCTCCAGAACACAGTCTCCAAGTGACTTCTGTTCCAAAGGCAAGCAAAGAAATATTTATTAAAAACCCTGACGTATTATCTGTAAAAATGAGTGGTTTTCCCCTTATGCGGTTGCCATTCCAACCAAAGTAGATCAGGCAGCTAAAAGCTGCCAGAGCCCTGGACACCTTGGGATCCAGCAGGGCTTGTCCCACACACGCCTCAGGGGGACAGGGATTCAGACAAGGGATGGATCAGTGTGGCCACTTTGCCTGCAGAATGTGCCTCCTGTATTCTCCTTCAATTCCCATTCATGGCAGGAAGATTCTGGGACTGTTTGTTGGTCACTTTTTTCAGGAGCTCACACAGTGATTTAAAGCCTTCCTTAAATGCCTCTATTTTGGAAAACCATGGCCCTCAGTGTTTTTATTTCTATTTTTTCTAGAATCACAGAACTGAGAATAGAACCCATGTCTACTGACCTGTGGAATAAAATTTATATCCATTTGAAGGGTTAATATAACAAGGTCATGAGAGTCCCCTGAGAAATTTTGAGTGTATCCTCCAATCACTCCGAAATTAAGACCCGACAGCTGAGCAACTTGGACAAAGTGACTGGGCTTGCTGGAGCCGTAGATGTGACTTGAAGGATGGGGAACTTCACAGTTGGTAACAATAGGTTTTTCTAGCCAAGGAGAAAAAATGACAGCTGAAAGATTTGTCTTTTAAGCATGACATAGCTTTTCAATAAAAATATTGGTGTCTCAGTTGGGTGAGGTGAAAGGGTTGGAACAACTTCACTAACACCCTTTTGCCTCCTGTTACCACTGTGTGAGCTTAAGGTTTTAATGTTATTTATTGGTGAGTCATTGGTGTGCCCCTAATGCTTTAAAAAACAATCAAGACAAGTATTGCTGTCCCCTAGAACTTATAATGCAAATTCATTATGTTTTTTCACTACCAGATGAAGAGAATCACAGTGGAAAGGTTATCACAGTATAGAGAAATGGTCATTTTGCACCCCTAGATGTCAGAGAGCAGTAAAGTTACAGATGAGTGTAGAATAAAGCCTAGTTTGGGGGTATTATCAGCCTGAAATCAATCAGGCAGAATTTCCTGTGAAACGTCTGTGTACTTGAGTGAGTTCCTTCTTACATGTGACATTTTATAAAGAGCACCAGACTTCCCTTTCAGCAGATTATAAAGGAATTTTTTAGGGACCCATCACTTTATTTGAAATACATGCACTAGAAATACTAAAATATTGAAGAAATACGGATTCTTGAACTAATTTGGGAACCACTAACTGTGGTTCTCTTTCTTGGCATACTCCTGTGTGAGGTGCAACCACTCTGCTCTCCAAGTATGTCCTGTAATTCCCACCTGCTTCTCTGTAGATATTTTTATTTAGGAGGAAACAATTCTCTAAGGAAAAGACCTTAATGGAGCTACTCTTGCTTTTCTCCTAAACTCAAATGTGTGAAGACAATTGTTCAGAAGTTAAATAATCTCCAGCAATTGTGACACATGAATGATGTGATTTTTGTAATGGCTGTGCTAATCCTTTTCATTTTTATATGGAAGACATTTGTTTTAGCCTTAATCTATTTCCTTTTTTTGTGGACTCTGCCCTTTTTAATATTTAAACATCTGAAAAAGAAATAGTCTTTTCAAGCTAATTGATAATCTAAGTAGTTTGGTCATAAAAAATAAACTGAAGCTAGTGGGCAGTTTTCAGCTTTTTCATACCCTCTATTTCATCTCAAATCTCTTAATTACAGGACCTCATCATAAGATAACCCTAACAGAGTAAGCCAATTAATTTTATACAGCAGCATAAAAACCACACAATGTGATGAATTAGGGTATTTGCCCTGCTGCAGACTTGCACATGAAGCTGGCACCTTGGTCCTGATAAACCTCAGGTTTCCAATATATCCACTGGGGTTTGAGTTATGTCTTTTGTCATTTCCCCCATGCTGTGGGGAAATGATTGGTGCTCAACAAAGTAGCAACATTACGAAAGCAAAAAAACCCCACCCTAAACTGTCATTTTCTCAAAGATCTGTGCTTTTCTAGTACAATGACTGCATGAGTTGAATGGGAATTTGTCACTGAAACAGCAAGAAGAATACAGTGTATGCCTGAAATTTTAGGGGAAATGCCTTGAAGTTGGGTGAATGTTGATGGTAATACTAATAGATAAGTATTTCCAACATGAAAATGAGAGATGGGATTGGAAAACAGCATGAAATTCAACCTTTTACTGCTATAGTAATTTGGGAAAGTTCACATCTGGGGCTTGACACAAATTTCTCAGCTTTGACCCCTTCTAATTAAAATGCCATCTCACGTAACTGAGGCTCACAATGGAGTGTGTCTGGGTTGAACTCTCTGAGCTCTGGTCCTTCCTCACACGGAATGCTCTGAGTGGATTCCACCTCATTGTTCAGGAAATCTATCTTACCCAGACCCTGTGTAACCCTTGGGTGGCTCCTTTGTAGGGGGGGACAGGGGACACTACAAAGAAAAGCTCCAAGCCCTCTGAACATTGCAGAGATGCTGCTTCCTAAGGACCTAGGAAGGGGTGGGTGGACAAATGGTGGCTCGATGCTCAGGATGAGCCATCACCTGCAGAATGAGACCCTGAAATTGTCCAGCATCACTGCCTGACTCAGCCACAGCCCAAAGTTACACCCCCCAAAGTTAAACCCCCTTGCCCCCAGTAATTTCGTGTAGTCACCACTTTTGTGTTCTGTTTCTGTGATAAACAGAATAACAAATACTGATGGTGAGGAAGAGGCTCATCTCACACGTATCTGTGCTAGAGGGTATTTTCACTGTTTCTATAATAAACACAAATACATGTCTATGCACTCTCAGACATGTATATTTTAATTAGTCCCTGCTCCCGAGTTTAATTACAAGCTATTCTATCTCCAGAGTGTGGCTTATAGTACAGAGATAAATTGATACGTTGTCAGGGTACCCAAACATCTTCAGGAAATTGTAAATCAAGTGGCACACAGTGTGAGGTTTTATGACTCAGCTATTCCTACCACATTATAAAGGGAACAATATATACACCTCTCTCTAGACTTGAGTATGCTAATGATTAACCGAGAATATTTTCTGAGTGATTTGTTACATTAAAAAGCACTAAAATTACTTATGCCAATAAGTATGTTATAGTTAAACTCTATGTATTATTTAAACAGTTTGGTTACTGCTAGCATGATTTATAAATTCAATATAAAAATGCTCAGATTTTTCACTGGTTATATTATTAGTCTCTTGATAAAAATTCCTTGCTTTTCTTCCATCTTAAGGGAACTTAATTTAAATATGAAAAATGGAAAAAAGCTCACTTCCAGAAATTTAAACTAATTGTGCCTTTTAAGGCAGAGAAACCTTGGACTGAATTTGGGAGGTAGCATAAAAGAATGAAATGGTATCAAATTGTCTTGTAACTTGATGTGTGATGAAATGCTGTACATGTTTGATGCACCACTTGTGTTTTGAAAGTCAGATATGTATCTCAGTAAAATATATTCATGAACATGCTAATAGTTGATAATTAGTGAAAAAAGGTATAAACTGACAAATCTCAGAGGGGGAAAAAGTCTTTAAGTTATTTGTAATATTTTCCATTCACATATTCCAGTAATACTGAATTGAAAGGAAGTGAAACCACATGGTGGTGAGAAAGGAGACTCATTACTTTTGAATAGCTAAAGTTTGTGGGGAAACTGTTGGAGCCCAAGGGAAGGGAGGCAGTGTGGGACTTGTGTGCTATCTTACTGGAAATAGTGCACCTCAGATTTAGGGGAGTTTGTCATCAGAATCAGCTACTGAGGCTTTCCTTACAAAGTATCTTTGTCTTCAGAAGTTCTGCACGAAAGGACCTCAGGATCTTAAGGCAGACAGCCTTCAGTGAAAGTGGAAAACAGTGAGCTGTAACTCAGTGCTGCCCCAGAAACACTGATGAGTCACATTGCTTTGGTCACAAAGACGTTCTTTGGCCTTCTGGAGAAGTTGGATTATTGAGAGTCCTGACTAAACCCAGGGGTGCTACTGCATAATGATCTGTCACTACTGGTTTGGTTTGCAGGAAGGTCCTGATGTTTGGGAGGTCTTGGAGAGAGGGTGGGGAGTCAGCAGCAGCACAAGTTGTCTTCTGAGTTCCATCAACCTGAGCCTGCTTTCCACCACCCACACCCTGACTGACACCTCCCAAGGTCATCAAGGTCACCAAAAACCAGCTGAACTTAAGGAAGGAGGAATATAAGTGAAGAAAATTGTCCATAGTAGTGCTTCCATGCTGGCTTTGATACCAGAACCTTTCAAAAGGAGCTGTGTAAAGCACACCCTAGAGCTGACCTTGCTTTTCATATTAGGTGTACAGATCTTTGTACCCAAAGCTATTTAACTCTGGTCAAAACATCTTTACTTTTACATGTCCTGATTTCTTTTCATCTTTACCATCTCCTTTTCTATTGCTTTGACATAATAAATTGAGTTGTTGGGATTTCAGAGGTCAGCTTGAGGTACATCCTTTCCAAGAATTAAAAATGTTTTGTTGAAATGAGAATTATTTGGTTTATTTTCACTGGAGCTTAAATCTGGCATGTTCTACAAGTGAAGAAGAGCGTGATGGGTGGTCCCATGTGTGGATGCACTAAAACAAACGTCAATAGTGGTTTAAAGAGAGAGCAGGAAAATACCCAATGGGTTAATTAGGCAAGTTCCATAGAAAGATTCAAATTAAGCTCAGTGGGTCACGGAAAAATCGGTTTTGTTTATCCAAAACCAGAAGTGGGATTCAAATCTTGATTGTGAGTTTCGAGTAAGTGTTCAGGCTGCAAACAAATGACACATTATGAATAATTTAGGAAGGTCACTGACTGTTCTGGCTGTGCTTTGAATTCTGTCTGCAGTCCTACTGTGTGCTACACTGGCGTTAGTTTACAAACATTATTGGCACTTTGGCATCCCAAGTTTCTCTCTTTTTTCCCTTCTTCTCCTTCTCCAGGATGTCTCATGCTTTTGTGAAGGTTTGGCTCATGTCCACTGTCCAATCCTCACAGATGTTGCCCACGTATTTCCCCAGCTGGGTAATAACATCCCTCAGGGTGGGAACCTGAAGATTTATCTGCTGCTGCCAAAGTCGTCTTGTTCCTTGCTCAGGGCAGAAAATGGGACATCCTGTGTCTCCCTTCTTTTGTCTTTGTTTCCTCATTTCCAAAGGACACGGCACTTGTTAAGAGAATGCTGGTAAAGAAAGTTAGAAATCACTATTAATGAGCCTTCTGTATATGCAAATTCTGAAATGACAGCTTATTCTCTGGTATAATTAGCAGTATTATTTCTGCTACCATGGATAAGGCTTTGTCAGTTCTCTTACCCAGTAAAATTTCTGGTGGAGTTTAAACCCCAGGAAACGGATCAATTTATGAGGAAGCTCTACATTCAGTCAAGAACAGGATACTTCATCAAATACTATTTAAATGACATTCAGTTATTTTCCATTAGAAGAGGGTAAAATAATACTTTGCTTACCAATTTATCATTATTTATTTTTCAGTTTTCTTACAGAAAAATATCTGTTCCTATTAGAAAGTATTTGGCCATTATTTTTCAGCAGCTATTAGTATATTGTAAAAGACTGAAGAAGTAAATGGCTGTGACATTGTAGGTCATAGAGTTATTCTAGATACAGAGAAAATATTCTGTAACCTATTCCCTGTGTTTATCCTTAAACATTTATCCTCCCTGAGTGCCAAATTCAAGCATTAGTCTGTGGCTGTTGCATCCTTCTGGCAGCCTCAGAATCTGAACCCTCTGGCTGCATTTTCTGCCCGTAAATCCTGTCACTTAATCTTGCCTAACTGAGCAGGGAAGTCAGAGTTCTTCATTAGCATACAACAGATCCTGGGATGAGGATGATTTGTACAGCAGCGCTCTCAGATGAGCTATTGATGATCCCCAGTGAGATCCTGGCAGAGGGAATCACTCTGATTTAAGACCACAATTCAACAACTGCTCCTCTCACCTAAGATTTGTTTGTTTAAAAAAAAAGACAACTTGCTCTGGTGGTCCAGAAGCTTCCCAGCAGAGGGGTGGGTCCCATCTTTCATTGCAGAGCTGTTTTAGGAAAACTGAGCCATAAAATGGGTTGAATTTCTTGGGGTTTGCCTTCAAAATTGTGGGGCTAGGTGGCAAAAAGCGCCTGTTCTGTTTTCCCTCAGCACATGTGTTACCCTCCTTTGGGAAAGCTGTACCTGGATCAGGTAGGGCATTTTGGAAGCAGCAGGTAATCAGGGAGTTGTAGATGATGGGTGGCTCCAGCCGATGGAGGTGGGGGAAGGGAAGGGAAGTTACAGCTCCAGCGTTCATGGGAATGGAAGGAGAAGTGTCCCAGAGACTCCATGGGACCAGGTCTTGAAGTGAGAAATTCCCCCTGAGAACATGGCTGGGAGGGAAATTGCTGCTTTACATAGCTTTATATATCTCTTCTGGTTCATTTTCTAGTTTTCTGTTCCAGAAGGGTAATCAGCCCAGTTTGCATCCTGAAAATAAGCTTTGGTTTGCTAACAGTGAGGAAAAGGTCTCGATGGATCCACCTCAAAACCCTGGCTGACTCTGGGAAGCAGCAGTTGCTGGATTGCTTTGGGGACTGTGAACAGAGGTGGTGCGATCTGGATAATGGGGAAGAACCATACATGGTTTTCTGTTTAATATTTTCTGCTGGTATTATTTTCATTCAAAATTGAGTATTTTGTTTGGCTTCAAACATTCCATGGGCAACTAAGTATTTGTTTTGTGGCACCTGGCAAGGAGCAAAGAATCTAAATTCATGGGATGACTTGAAATGATGAAATACATTTTAAAGTGAATTTCTTTCTCACCACAATAAATTCAGCCCATTGTTGTCACCACTTACATGGACTTCACTTCCTCACCTTTTCTTTACACAGACAGACACCTCTTCCAGCCTTGAAAGCAAAACATGGATCAATGCTGTTTTCAGAACAACAGTTAAACTCTTTCAGCTGAGGTGTCACTCCAGAAGGTGCCATTTCAGATGTGATTAAACAAAGGAGTCAAACATGCTACAGTACATTAAGTTTGAGCCAGTCTTTGGGGATCTCTTGAGTGACAGTGAAAAAGAATTTAGAAAATCACACAGGGATTCAGGATGCTGGTGGTTCTACATGATGTTTTGGGCTGTTTTCATTAATTGCTTTGTGCACTTGTGGTTCTTTTTGTTTTTGAAGCTTGTTATATTTATCAAGTAATGTAGCAAACAGGCTGTATTAGTGGCTGTTTAGTGGAAATAAATAACCATATGTTTGTGAGCAGTCCTCTGGCTACTTGCCATGTCCAAATTATTGTGAACAACCAATGCTTTGTAAGCTGCCACATGATCCCTGCTCTAAATGCCTCCGATTAATTTGATCACTTTGTGCGTGGCTTTGGATAAAGTAGAGTAATATGGGAACTACAAAAAATCGTAATGGTAGATTTTTCTTGCTTTAATTATTGATTTCAGGTCCATAAGTATTTATATGATTTGGGAGAATTTTTGGTTTGACTTTTAAGTTGCCAGACATGTTTTCTTTTCTTTCCAAACGGTATAAATATTGACTATCATGTCAGTGGGTGAAGCTAAATGTTAGTGGGAAGAGCCAGTCGGAGAAAAAGGGATGAGAGTAGGGAGAAATCAAGAAATAGTTTAAGCATAGTCTGGTTTAGAAGATTTATGAAGTCCACAAGCACGTACAGGTGACTCCATGGACTCCACAACAGGATTTTGTGGGGATCATACCTGAATTATTGAGTGTTTACTTTTCTTCAGAATTAAGAGAGGCTACTGTTCATATTGCATTTACTAAGTCCTCATATCTGGCATAACTCTCCATCTGCAATGAACTCTAAATACAAAAACTGTAGAAAAAAATGTACATCATCTGCATTGGCAATATTTGCAAACATATTCAATGTTTCATCCTCTCTTCTCCCATCACTTATGTATAAAGCTTAGAAGAAGCAGTGACAGCAGCAGTTTCTGCTGTATTCACCTCGAATTCCTACCCCAATTTTACACAAGCAGTGTTTTTAAGGATGTCAGCACCTAAATATCCACGCCTGCAGATCCTCTGCGTAGGGGCACCTGAGCAGAGCGGGAGATCTCTTGCACAGGCATGTCCATATTTCTCCAAACACTGTGAGGGAAGGATAGTTTCTCTTCTACAGATGGACAAAAAACCAGTAAAGTATTAAGCTAAGGCCACATATGGAGAGATTTAATAATAGGGTCCAGGTCCCCTGATCTGTTCCTTCACCAGGTGGCCAAACTTTCTTTCCAAAAACCTGCAAATGTGGCTGTTTTGAGGATGTAGATTGGGCAGCACTTTATAACCCCTGCTTTTCACTGCCATTATGCTTTAAAAATATTCAGTTCAATATTCTTTATGGGTGTGTTTCTTCCCCTGAACTGCTGTGTCTGGGACATTGGTGGAATTTGACCTCCAGTAACTGCAGATTTCAGTGTGGCTGTAACTATTTACTGAGCATGGAAAACGATACAAAAAATGAGACCTCTAGAATGATGCCAGACTTCATTCCACTGTTATTAAATGAAGGTTCATTTTTATAGAGCAGTTTGCTCAATTTTACTCCATATTAGAGGAGATCAATGAAATAATATGATATTTGACTAGAAGTGACATCTGGAGTTGTACAGTAATGTTTGCTTTTCTTAGCAAACCGACTTTTCCAAAAAGACTTTGATCCTGTTCTTGTATCCACAGACTTTGAGGAGTCAGTGCCTCTCAGCTACTTCAAAGCCTAACCTGGTGACATTACGGTTTAATAAATATATAGCTTTCCACTTTCACTTCCACTGACAGAATATTCTTTTCAGATTTCCTTTACCTAACTTTCAGTATGCCTTTCAGCACTGAGCTGGCCTGTAGCTGCTCCCATAACAAGAAAATTTGTTCTCCTAATTCCAGCCACACTGTCTCTCAGGCATCAATTCATCACTTAAATTTGTCGTAAGTGCGTTAAATAGAACACTGAAATTGTTCTTGTCAAATAATCTCCAAGAAGTATAGAGTATGACTCTGCTACATCCTTGGATTCTGCTCTGACATTTTACACTGTCAAAATAAAGCAGACGTTCCTTTCCTCCCCAGTAAAAATTCTTTAAGCCATTAAATTACATTATCATTTATACATATTTTTATCTGCTGTATTTGCATGGCTATAGTTATGGATCTGTCAGTATTTTCACTATAAACCCCTATTTCCAAGGATTTAGACAGTAATTCTGCCTTAATAATTTGCTCCAGGCTAAAGCTTAAAATGCAAAGTCTCAGGCTGAGAATAGTATTTTTTTTCACCATTTTGAAAAGCAAATCATTTTGCCTGGCCTTAAGTATGGGAACTGCAGTTATGCCTTCAGGGAAGAGCTCCCTGGAGGGGGCTGGGGGTGTCCTCCCAGGCAGAAGATCAGCCTGCTCAGCTCTACCCTCAACTTCAGGGTATTAAATGCTTCAAGTGAGAGAAATCTTCCCTACTTCTCCTGAAAAATACTGGGGTGTCTGTGCAGCCCAAAGATTGTCTGCAGCTTGCATGGGTTTGTGCCAAATAGATTTAAAGTGGGGAGTTGCATAGTAATAGCAATAGCTCTGGTAATGTAGAACTCAGCACAGGTTTTTGGGTGGTTTTGTAAGGTTTTTTTTTTTTCCCACACTGTTCCCAGATAGCTTTTTCTGCAACTGCTGAAAACTTGGCTGTGCTTTGGTATTCAAGTGGAAGCAATCCCCATCTCTTGCCAGCTGCCATGGTAACAGTCTTGCCCTACTATTGAAAAATGGATGTTATCACCCCAAAATCATGAGTGCCTTTGAAATTATGAGATTTGAGGTCTCTCTTTTATGATTTTTTTGGGGGGTGACTTTATTTGGAGCTTTTAAGCATTTTAGTAATTTCAAACTTCCATTGAGAACATGTTTTTTGCTATGTGAGAAGCTGTTTTATTTATTTTTATAATTAATAAATGAAGTCTGGATTAATCAGATTCTAGGACCTATGAATTTAACAAAATTTTTTTTAAAAATTGCAGGGCTTGAAGTAAAATTCTGATTTGGCACGGATGATTTAAATACTTTCTGACACTTTACACATAATTGCTGTTTAATTTCTCTCACTCTCCCTCCCCCCATTTTCTCCCTCTTGCAAAGTGCCACAGACACAAGAGGCTACATTCGAGTTCATTGCCAGAGAAATCAGATGGAGGGTGAACAAATTGATCACAAGAAGAGAAAGCAGCCATTATTTGCCTGATAATTTTTGGTAATCAGCAATAATGAGAACAGAAACAGAGAAAGTTCTTGCTAATTACATCATTTTTTGTGTGTGCAAAACGCTAATGTTTTCATGAGAGGCAGCAATCATTCAGAAGAAGAAAAGGGTTCATTTTCTTACAGAATTTGTTGCAGGTGGCTATTGTTTAAAGAGGTTTCTTTGTACATCTCATGCTTGTTAATTATTTAAAATAGGCTGCTATGATATCTAACTGATCCTGGATTGCAGAAATTTCTGGAAAAAATATTTTTGCTGTGAAGTTTAAAAAATGGGAATGAAGGTAATGAAATAACTGTGAGGAATAAGGAAATACGATTAGAATTGACCTTGATGCTATGAAGACTCCTCTCAGCTCTTGGGGATGGGGAGGAGAAAAATCAAAGATGTTAACCTTATTCTCTTTCTTCCCTTGCCTGCAGAAGGCCTCTTGGCACATACATCACATTTAATCTTATTTCTCCTTCTTGTATATATTGCATTAACCTCAGTTTGCATTTGGCTTGTTTTCTGCCTTTGAAAAATGATGTGTGGGGAGCTGTACCTTCCATTTGGCAGTCTCCAGCGATTCGGATCTTAATTTTCACCAGAAAATGATTTGGTTGGAGGGCAGGTGCAGTGGCCTCCAGGCTAACTTGTAATTGGTTTGGAAAATCCCCCACGGACAGCAGTTGACAAAGAGCTGGCAGTCCCTGGCTGCACCAGGCATCTGAGAAGCCTGGAACAAATCAGCTTCCGGGTCAGCTCGAGCTGTAGCACCATGTTTTATGCCGTGTTTTATGACTCTGTGGAGGTTTAAGATGTTGGTTTAGAGCAATGCTGATTTAGGACTGTGCAGAGGTGCTGCACGTTCCAAGTAGGTGCAGCAGCAGTGGTTTGGGAAGTGGCTCATTGGGCAAGTCAGAGACACCCCTGTTCCTTCCTCTTGTCTTTAGAGTCACTTCTGCTGTTGAATAATTTGCTGGTTCTCCAGGATTTTGTCAATTCTGACTTTGTGTGTGCTGCTCTTACCCCTGAGTCCTGGCCCAAAGCACTCACCAGTGCTTGACCCTGTGGATCAGCAGGAAGCAAAGCAGGCTTTGAAGCCTTCTTCCTATGCAGAATCTTGGAGAAGCCCCAAAATCCAAACCAAAGCCAAGCTGTGATGCCATTTAATAACAGAATCCAGGGCTGTACAAGGGCAGGAGAGATGCTTGTTCAATAACCTGCAAAAGCACCAGTGGAATAGCAGAGCTCAGTCATGCCAAGGAAAAGGCTGTGGTGGACTGTCTGAATTTTATTGGAAATCCCATGACAATTGGGTATGTTCTTCCTTAGAGTTCCTGTGCTCCAGTGAACTTATCTCTTTGATAACTGGGAAGATGTAAATGATCTCAGCCTTCTCTTCACCTCCCTTATGTACTTAGTGTGTCCTGAAGCTGAGAATTTTGGCAGCAGGCAAAGATTTTGTCTTGCTATTTACTTGATTGCTTGATTGCTATTTCTTGACAACAGCTCACTTACTGAGAGAAAGATTTTTGATCCAGAAAGTGTGTGTATACATATATATACTTTTTCTTTTTTTTTCTTTTTTTTTTTTTTTTTTTTTTTTTTTTTTCAACATAGAAACATTCTAAAAGCAGAACTGAAGAGAAGATTCACCAAAGTCACCAAAGTACCTGTCATGGAAATACTTGGAGTTTGGTCTAAGAAATGGGAATATACTGAATTTATGGTGGAGAAACTGGAGAAAATACATTTGTATCATTGTATGTGTATTTAAAACCAGAAAACTGTGAAAACTGACATCTCCACTTCCCTCTGCATTTTCTAAGTGACATTAAATGCAAATCTCAAGCTAGAAAAGTATCATAAACAAATAATATTATTTTTTCTCAGTATTTATAGTGTATTTACAGTTTTTCTAAGCATTCCTACACCATTGAAATGTTGAGGCGTATTTTTTTCTATACAGAAATACAGGGATGTTGTTTTCTGTAAGCTGAGAAAGGGAGGACTTTCCAAGACAGATTTTAGATATTTAAGTGTGTATTCTTCATGATTTTCTCTGTTATGCACATAAGAGCTTCTGCTGAGGCCAGTTATTATTGTGACAGTCCTTTTCATGAAACGAAAAATTAATCCTGCTGCATTTCCCCCCTGAAAAACCTGAAAGGCTGAAATCTTGCTTTTCATACCTGCTGAGGTAATGGTATTTTCGAGTGCTTCAGCTTTCTTTAGTGCTGCATATTGATTAAGTTACTCAATATTTGACAACACGAAGCTTCTTTTCCCAAGGTATTTGTTAGAGAAAATCTATGTTTTTCCATTTACGAGGAAAGGCATTAAACACTCTCCTCACTGTTTATTGTGTTCCTAATGTGCAACCAGCACTGGGTGACTGAGCATGGTGGGGTCTGCTGGTTCCTCACACTCAACAACTGCTGTCAAGTAAAGAAGCCACCATTTGAATAAACAGTTATTTTGTTCATGTTTCCCTGAAGAAATTATCTGCAGAATTTTCTTTCAAAAGCAAATCAACTTAGATTAAATGATGGTTTATTCCATTTGTATTGGGTTTGTGTATAGATAAACATCTGGGTTTGTACCTTGCTTCATAATTTCTTCCTTTTTCTATCTGAACAGGTTCTTTGTTTTCCCCACCAACACCACATACAACTTTCCAAGAATTCAGTGGTCTCAAAGTCATTCTGTCAGTCAGCCCTGCTCACAAAAATCTGTAGGGTTGCATATTTCTATATATTTTTATTTCTTTTAAGAATTTCCAGAGAAATAGCTAATGACCATCCTCACTTTGTGAGAAAACCTTCTGTCAGCGTTACTCTGGCTGCTGGGGTGAAAACTATGTGAAGTAGCTGTATATGAACTGTTGCAGTAACTTGTAAATTATAGATGAGTGCTGTGATTCCATATTCTGTAGCAGTCAGGTGCTGCATATGATCCTTTCTTCCATCCCTGCCCATTCCCTGACAAAATAAAAGATGGGCTTTCAGTATAACCCCTCTCTTTTAGCTTTATTTTATAAATACGTCTAGTGGGTATTAACTAATTTTGACTCCTTTATAGTCCACATGATCAGCGCCTAAAGGAAGAGCAGATTTCTCTATATTTCTTTAAACAAATCTCTCAAATATTCTTCTGTGAGCCATCAAACCTTTCTCTAGTTCTTGGTGACAGTGTATGTACCTGCTACACATTTTTGGGGGTTTAGCCAGTCCTTTTCTTTCAAGGACAAGAAACCACACGACCTTGTCCTGAGAGCCCTCACAGACAGACACAGCCGTTGTTTAGTATTAAAGACACAGGGATGTCTGCAGACATCCTGAAGGGCAGGATGGGAAGGTTATTTGCAATTTTTCAAGATGTTAAAACTACACTATGAATTAATTTCATAAACTTTTGCGTGCCTGTGTGTGCAGGCTGACATAGTGGTGACTTCATTAGCCAGTCACTGGAGAGCTGTGATTCATGCTCTGGTGGCACTCAGCTGCATTGCAGATCTATGTATTAAGTAAGACTTAATTAATATTTAATTGGCAATTAGGAAGGAAAGTTTTGAAGAAGTTGATTTTCACTTTTTTTTCACCTTCTGGGCAATACTAGACTCTTAACCTCTGGTGGTGATTATTGTTAAGTAGATTGAAGGAACTGAACAGGAAATACATAGAGAATTGAACTTTGAATGCTTTGAAACGACCCATTTCTTCTACCTCCTTCAACACATGTGCACAAATTCTTCCTTACAAAAATAGCAAAAGATGCTCTGTATATTATTTACTATCAAAAAGTAAAGGCTGAAGTTTGATCATAAAATATATTTCTGCATCAAGAAACCTGGCAGAAGAAATCAATAAAAAAGAATTGCTTGTCTTGTTTTTTTTTTTCCAAAATAATACTCAGAGAAAATATGATAACACGTCTTGAAGGCAGGTCAGGAAGGGCAAGTTTAACTGAGCAGAGGCATCGGCTGAACAAAGTGTGTGACTAATCCATGGCTTCCTTTATTGTCTGGGCGCTCTCTTACCGTCTCTGTTGGACCAAATTAAAGCAAAACGTCTTTTAACATTTTGTTTACCCAGCCTTTTCCACTGCCAGTGTTCACCACTAAAATGGCAGGATTTCAGTAATTTGCACAGATTTAGGGGTGTTTATTTCCACTGCCACTTGTTTGTGAGTGCTCGTGGAACGGGTGGCTCTGACTGCTGTGGTGGAAACAATGGCAAGTGACAAAACCCCCAAGGGCAGATTTGTATTAAATTTTGTTCATTGCTTGATTTGGGGTTTGCTAAGACCTACTGTATGTGTGAGAAGCAAGGGATTTTTCTTTTTTTTTGTTGTATATTTCTGGCAACATATATAGATTATGGGAATTTTATATGACACAAGAATACAAAGCAGGATACATCATGCAAAAAGGGCTGAGTTCCACTTTGGACAACTTTACCAAATTCATCCCCATTCTCCTTCTGTTGGCTTCACAATGTTTTCTTGAGAAACAATTGCTTCTTCACGTGGAAACAGGTATATTAGTGGCAGCTCCAGGCTCTATGCAGCATACGATGCTGGAAGTTTAATTTAGACTTGAAGAAATGAAAAACTGTGGAAGAAAATTTGTGGGGGTTTTCATATATTGCAACACACTAAACTATATTAACTTTATCAATGACCTTTGTTCAGCCTATGGTTTCATTTTGTGGAATTTCCAACAATTCCTTCCAATCTATAGGAAGACATAAAAGATGCTTCATAATAAATACAGTCACCTCACAACATCCAGTTTCCCAGGGTAATGATTAACTGTATTCTTCAGAATTTCTTTATTTCAGATTAGAACTCAGTTCCTTGAGGTGCAAGCTGCTTTTAGTAAATATGCAGCTAATTTTAGATGTACTATAAAAATTTTAAAGCCTTGATGGTTGGGTTTTTTTCCTTTTCAAGTTCTTGCAGATCTTTTGGCATTCTGTAATTCCAGGACATTAGTAAGGTATTATCATCCTTATTTTGACAACCAGAAGTTAAAATAGAGAGGAAAGTTTAAGCCCAATGTCTGTGGTTACTCCTTGAATATGTAGCCACCCTCTGACCACAAAACCATCCTCCCCCATTGCAGATTTTTAATGACTTCTTGCCAATAGGGTCAAGAATCCAAAGTTAATGAAGTCTTTCTCTAATGGTGGTAAACAGGCTGTTTGTTTTTTTTGTTTTTTTTTTTTTACTTTTAAATTTCAGCAAGGATTAAGCTTCATACAGAGCCATGGAAACCTGCAGTGCTTTAATTACTCAGCACGGGAAAAGCTTCATTTTGCTGAATAGTCTTTTTTGATTTGGTATGTTTTTGATATGCCCTTGAAACATCACTCACAGTAAAAAAAAAAGTAGACAAAAATAAAGTTGCAAAATTTAAATACACCTGCAGTGGGTTTTAATAAAATTCAGTTAAAGCACTGTGAACATGTCTTAAATTAGCTAAAATATTCTGTATGTGATCCTCATGTTTTAATTAAAATACCACTGGAAGGATTTAGTTAGTTTGGGATTCTGTGGAACTACTGAAAATTAACTATGGACGCAAATTCTTAGAGGGGTGACAAAAGTGTTGAGAGAGATGCTTGTTGTTATTTTAGGAAAAGTGTGTGATTGTAACCCCTTCCTGTAGTTTGCATCACCTAATTTGAATGAGGCAGGTTCAGTATTTGTCCCTTTTTCCAGCGCTGTTGAGCCTGTTGTGCCACATCCTAGAACAGCCCACGGGTGGTCATTTCCTCTGTCAGATTAATCTCCTGTCTTTTGGCAAAGAGAACAGAAATACAGAAGTATAAAAGCACAGCACTCTGCTTTCTTTGGAGCTTAAAAGTAGGTTTAAGATTTATTTGGCTCTTGATTATCAGTTTCATATTTTTTAGAAGTTGTTTTCATTTGTTCCTTGGAATCTGAATTTCATTGTATATCATTGTATGATCAGTTGATGAAATGATTGAGAGGGAAGAAAGTAATGAAGCAGCCTTTCAAAACTGTACGTCTGCAAATCTGAAAATCTTAAAAGAAGCTAAACAAAAGCTAAACTGAAGGGGAGAACCCTTCTTGAAAGAAAATTAAATGGCATTATGGATACTATTATTTTCTAAGAATATTTTTTTATACTGAAAAGAAACTCTTTTCAGCGGTATAATACATACAACTTCTGACAAAAGACTGGAAAGCAATTTAAAATTTCCCAAAAAGACTTATGACAGTATATTCCAGACCTCTGAAAACTGGGGTGATGCTTTGGGGAGCTTAATTATAGACCAAAGTTTTATCAAACTAAGAGAAATAGAAAGTACTAGACTAAGTATAAAGCTGCAAAGAATGTTCAGTAGTTTAATTCTCAGAGCAAAGCAAATTTTTTTATTCCTTTTTTTTTGTTTCCCTCAAGACCAGCTGCAGGACCACTGATAAGAAGTGCAGGGCAATAACAGCCTTTGGGCTACTTGTTCCATTATCTTTGGACGAAGATGCCCTCGATTGTGGATGACTGCTATATCCACCTCGATAGGAACAGAGGGAAAATACTTTTCAGAACTATTTTAGACTGAATAATGAATGAACATATATTTTCAAAAGACTTTTTTAATAAAGAAGTAATATCTTTGAGGGGGACTGATGTTTACCCCTATAACAAAGTGTAGTAGCATCCATCTCCAAAATGTCTCCCAGCTTTCCCAACCACAAAAACTCATCTATAGAGTATGAAAATGCTGCAATTAATTCCCCACAGGCTGGGAGGGGATATTGCCTGGCCTCTGTCACTCGTTATGCCTGTGCTATCAGGGAATGTTCCAGGCCTCCTGGCTTTTCTTTCTGTCAGCACTTCATGGCTGTATCAGCCAAATGGAGAAACATCCCAAAACCAGATTTTTCATAAACTTGGAGGGAACTTGAACCTAAAATTCCTGTGAGTGTTATTCTGTATATTAATGAACCCAGAACACCTATGTGTTGAATTTTAAGGTTTTATTCACCTTGAGATGAGGGTGCTCAAAGGATGTCTCACATTCAAGAGGCAAATGCCTCTTGTTCTTCTCTTTGAACAGCCTTCCACAAATTTTAGCTTTGCACTTCCTGAGAGACACATGGCTGGAAGCCCCAGACGATGACATCAGGTGGAGTCCATCATGCATGTCCTGATGTCATTGCTCTGGGGCAGGAATCATTCCAGTGACATGGCAGCCAGCCAAGAGCCATCCAGCTTTTACCTTAAAGGAACCTGCACACTGAGAGCTTTCCAAAACGAGTGTTCATCGACTTCCTCTGCTCTCCAAAAGGCAAATATCCCTAAGGGACATCCAGTGGCTTTTCTCTTTATCATCTTGCTCTCTTTCCACTCCCTGTCCAGGCTTTTATTTTCTGCCCATCCTACCCTCTCTTAACGCTTTTCTCACTTCTAATGTGCTTGTGTCCCTTTCTGCCCACCTTCCTCCCTGCTCAGTAACTCCTGTCCTGCTCCTGTCCCTCGGGTCCTGCTGCTAATGTGCTCAGAGACCCCTCCATCCCTCTGCTGCAAACTTGAAGCTGAAGGAAGTGACAGGCGGAGTGGACAGCTGGAGTTTGTCTGACATGACAGCTTTCCCCTGTGCCAAAGATTAGTATTGCAGCTGTGGTGGTGCAGCCAGATATGAAATACAACCACAGCCTTTCCCTGAAATATGCCCTATATAAATTCCAAGCCTCGGGTGAGAGAAAAGTTGACTATATTTGATGCCATCTTTTTTTCATGAACATACACAATCTATATATATTTTTTATATCCAAGCTTTCTTCCGGCCTTCCCAGTCGAAGCAGCAGCTCCTAGGCTCAAAGTGAATTGTACATATGTAACTTTTAAAGAATGGTTGATGTTCTGTGTGAATTGGCAAACAACGACAGAAATTCCTGAATCATGATTTAGCACAACCAGACAGTAGTTATCAATGTTTACTCTAATCAGGAAAATGAGTTAATCTATAGAGTCATAGAATCATAAAATTTTTTAGGTTGGAAAAGACCTTGAAGATCACCAAGTCCAATGGTTAAATTTATCTTTAAAGGAAAAATGTTTAATTTATCACTCTATAAAAATACTGAGTGGGCTACAATATTAAAAGTCAAGATGACCTGGATTTTGTCACTAACTATAGATAGTTATAGAAATAAAAATAATAATAATAACAGTAACAACAATAATAATAATAACATCCAGTTCGACTAGATAAAAAAAATTATCTAGTGTGTAAATATGGAAAAAACCCACAAAACTTCAATACTTTGTATTGTAACACCTGCTGTTGCTCATGGCTTACAGCAGCAATAATCTACCCTGTATTTGGCAGTATTTTATTGTTTGGTATGACAGTTGTCATGTTCCAATTCCAGAAAACAGGGTTTGACTATTCTCTGATTGACAGTAATATAAAACAGCACATTAGCTTCATTTTACTTACTTTACAGAATTCCATCACAAGGTAAAACCAGAATCTGTCCCATTAAATAGGCATTGAAAATCTGGACAAAAATCTCAAACCCATGAAACAGGTGAAAGTTTTAACATAAGATCACATGATTTTCACATTTACTTTGGATTAATTTTAGGTTTTTTTCCTGTGCCTGTCTGAAATTTCATGGGTCCGTCATGACTGATCTAAATTAATAACTAAAATACCAAAGATTTATTGCCATAAAAGGATTTCTGTTTTCCAAGTGATAAGAATGTTATGACATATATTGATCTACTGAGGTGGTAGTAGTCACTGAAAGATGGATCTTCCCATTTTTTTTTTTTTTGTCCTTTTTGCAATTATTATATTTATTGAGAACATGTCAGAACAATTGGCACAAAACCTTGAGATGCTGATAAACTGATAGGCCGTGTACATATCTGAAGCAGTAGCTGATCAATGTATATTAACTAAGGTTATTTGGACAAGGAAATTTAATACTTTTCACATCTCCTCTTGGAAATAAATTTAATAGTCTATCTCACCTCCCATGTGTGTCCCAGTAATCGCCTTCAGTTATTTTTTTCCCAATTAATTACAGCCTTTTAGATGATGAACGGAGTCTTTCTCATGGGGACATGAAGTCAGAGTATTGCTTGGAAAATGCAGCCTTACATACAGATTATTTCTAAGAAGATTTTTCCCTGTGTCTCACTCATCTCAATGCGTATTTGGAGACTCCAGAATTTATTCCAAGCTAGTTTACAACTAAATTAAAGGAGGGGAAGGAAACACCAGAAGGAAGATTTCATGCAGTTTGTCAGTGTAAGCTCTGTTCTATTGAGGATTATTCCCTTGTTTTCGTGGGGGTTTTATGATCTTTATTGTGATTTAAGGAGGAAAGTGCACAGGATTTGTTTTCTCTGTTCTCTTCTGTTTGTGTGAGCTCCCTTCCTCATAGTTCATTTACAATGCTCGCTCGGAGAACACACAACAGTGGCAACATTTAGGAGCAGGGCAAGATTTTAATTGTAGTCTTCCAAGGCAATGACGACGACGAACATAAACCATTCTATGTGAATTATGTTACAGCAGAGAATCTCACTGAGGAATAATGAGGAAGCAAACAGAAAATATTTGCAGGAAGGGAAAATTGGAGACAGACCAGATTGCAGATTTCTGTAGGATCTTTTTCCTTAAGCCATATCCCAGCCATGCTACAAATACATCCTAGAGCAGGAATTAACTGCTTAAGGAGGTCGTGCTAATGGGGATGGTTTTAAAGCATGAGAAATTTTGCTGTTTGTGTTTCAACACCAGGGAAAGAGGCATCATTTGGAACCCACTAAAGTAAATCTCCACGCAGACATCTGACAGGCATGAATATGTGGTGTGCATAAATAAATGCATACTGTGCAACAGAATTCTTATGGAAATTGCCATATTGCAGACAATATATTTTAAAAATACTCAAGGTATCAAAAGTGCATCACCTCCTGTGCTGCTTAGCTGCTCCTGGGATATTGGGGGAACGCTTGACATCTCAGTGTTCCTAATTCTGTCAGTGGGCCCCACTCCTGAGTGGTGTCACTGAGTCCAACTTTTGACCGTCACAGGTAATTTTTCCCTTTAGTATTGAGTTACAGGTCTGAATTTAATTTAGACTGCTTGTGTGAGGAAGTTCATTCAGCGTGGGCTTCACTTAATAGATGGGCCAGGGTTACCACATTGATTTGCACAGAAATTAGAATTGATCAAAACTAAATTATTGATTATTTCAAGTTGAAAAACACCCTCTTCAACCTTGCATTCCCATAGAGCACCTCCTAACTGATGAGTTTTTATTGTCACAGAAGTGGTAACATAATAAATGCAGGTAGGGTGGGATTTTCTGGTCATTTTGAACATTGTAGAACGGATAAATTTGAATCAGAAGAACTTCCCTTTAAATGCTATGAAGACCTGATGACGTGTTCTGATGTTTTCAACGTTATTTGGGAATGAAAAAGGCTTGATTTTCTGCTTCACATTAAAAATGTGGTTTTCCATTTAAAAATTAATTAGAAATATTCCGCCCTCTTAGGTTTTGTTTGTTGGTTTGGTTTTAGTGGTCAGATTAATTAATTCATTAAAAGTCCCTTATAGCATTTCCTACATTAAATTGCATTGAGTTTTCTTCCTCTTAACACTTCCAATTCTTTATCTCTAATGATACAAAACCCCTCTTCCCTTGCCTCCTCTTTTTTTCCTGTTACATGCTTTTTATTTAAAGAACTCACGAACAATGGCATTTATTGGAGAGCTCTGAGAACAAAGTTTAATTCTCATCTCTGCTGCAGGATCCCTTTATGACACTGAACAAGTTAGGCTCCCTGTGTGCTGTTCCCTATCTATAAAAGACAGATAATAGCACTTTCTTAACTGGCAAATCTTAACAATGAAGGTATGAAAGGTTATGTGTACTTGTGCTGAGGCATAGACAGAACTTTAAAATATATACAATTTTTGAGGTAGGTTGAGAGCCATTTCCTTCCTTTTATTTTACTGCTAACCTCTGCAAGGTTTTTCTTCTTGTTTCCTAAGAAATATGCTTGTTTTCAGAATTTGCTGCAAGTGCCATATCTGATCACAGGTTTCAGAGATCCATTATGAAATGGTCTGATTTAGAAACTGCAGAAACAGAATTCCAGAGTCACTTTTCCGCTACTTAGCTTCCATCTGAGGGAAGTCTGTACAGGAGGGTATCTTGCTGGAATTCAATATCTTGAATATTACTTTGATTTTCTTTGGGTAGAGAGGAAAAAGATAAGTTCATTAGTATTTACGTTGCGCCAAACCTCTCCTGCAACGACTTTCCTTTGGTTATTCAGGTAGGTGATTTCTTTTTTGCCTTTTGAGCCACATTCAGGTCATCCAGCTCCCTAGTAATTTGAATACCAACAAACTGGGTCTTTCTGACAGTCTGAGCTTGACAGGCTGCTCTGAGTCCCTCCACTGAATTGTTGGTCTGTCATGTTATTTCCCCTGGAAATGGTATAAGAGCTGATAGCAACCTGAATACCTAAAAATAGGTGGGCAGAATAAACCTCAGAATTTGTAGCTGGTATTTTATCATCTTGGGTCCCACTGCCATTGCATGGTGCAATGTAATAGCTTAAAATAATTAAGTACCATTCTTGTGCCAAAAATATAAAATGTCTTTTAGTATTACAGTATCCATTTCAGCCATGGACACACTCGTAACACTTCCTTCAGACTGTCAGAGTGAAAACTCTTGCAGGTAACCAAATTTATCCAATCCAGAGAGACAAATTTATTAAACTGGGCAAGATACAGTTCTCCGTCTGCACCCCTGGGTTTGATTCTTCTAAACTCTCCCTGTGGCCTGAGATCCTGTATGGTCCCTACAACAGCTGCTTTGTCTTTCCTCCACAAGTCAGGGACAGAGTAAAAGGATAAAATCCGCCTTGCCAACTTGCACTTTCTTATAGCCACGGGCTAATTTTGTTGTTCTGGGGGGTAGTGATGCATATAATGCATGTACAGTAGATTTGATGAGCTGGAGGCTTCTGCTTCAGATGGTGTTTCTGGAGTTGTTTCGCTGCTTTAATGCAAGCAAAAGGTCTCCTCTTTTTGATAGAATGGGTGTTGCTCCCACAGATTTTAAATGCCTCTCCTGAAAAATGCACCAAGTGCTGGAATTACTTTATAGAAAACCAAGCAGAAATTTTTACCCTAAAGGACACAGAATTGTGTTGTCATTCGTTTACCACTTTGCCTGAGCTGGAATGGGGAAAACCCAGCTGAGTTCTGATCAGCTTCAGTGCTCTGGTAAGAACCAGAGAGGGGAATGGGAAGAGTCAACCCAAAGAGCTGTAATGCAGGTCTAATCTTAAATCAGATAGAGGATTGTTTTAGCTCTTAAAATATCTACTCACATCCTGATTCTACCTTACTCTTCCTGTAGCTTCCAGCAGAGCCTTTCCCACTGCTGGGGGCTCTGCCTCGGCTCCGATGGGAGGGGAAGCGCGGTCACTGACACCCCGGCTGTGTCTCTGCAGCGCAGGGCGGCATGGAAAGGATGAGATCAATTTTTGCTGCTGCCAAGGGACAGGTTTTTTGAACACTTTTATTCAGTTCTCTGGCGCTTGAGAGGCCTGGTTGAGCTCTTCCGCATTCCGTACTCTGACCAGAATCCAGTCTAGGTTTTTCACCATTCTGTATCCCAGCCTTGAGCCAGTCCGAGTTTTTCCCCACTCCCGGTTCCAGGCCCGATCCTGTCAAAGGTGTTTTAGTTTGTTCAAACTTTTCTTTCTCCTTTTGGAAAAGCACAGTTGTCCCTTGCAATTATCTGATGTTTTTTTCTAGTAAGGAATGAGCTAAGAACTGGACAATGTTTATTTTATCATGAGAAATAATCAGTGTATAAGAGAGTTGGGCTGTCATCAATTTTTATGCCCATGTTAAAGCAAAATGAATGGCTAGAAAATGAGTGAAAATAACGTTTAGAGGGTCCTGTGGCATGTGTATTTTTGATACTTTTGCTTCCAGATCGTTTCACTCAGGTCCTCACTTCATCCTTTCTCCTCTCATTTCAATTGTTTTGGAAGTGCCAAAAGCATCTTGTTTGATTTAATAAATGTTTTGTCAGTCATAGGCAGATTGTTTGCAGAGCTGCAGTTCTCTTAGGTATGTTTATGAAGTACATAAGCCTGTTAGTGATGTTTTTTCTTTATATTCTCTTGTGTTCTGTATTTCTGTAGAGCTGAACAGGAACATCGTGCCATGATAAAGTTGGGCTGGTGGCTGACTCACCTCCCTTCTTATCCTCCTGAGCTGCAGTTTTCTGTGTTTGCCTTTTTTGCTCAAGTTTGGCAAAGACAGTGTGATCATGCACTTCATACTTTGTGCTCCAGAGGTAATGTTATGGATCTTCATCCTGCCAGGAGTGTGGATTCAGTGCTACTCTGGGCCGAATATTTGGGTTGTCAGAAGTGTTTGAAGGGTGGCAGGGATGGTTTCTTCATCTCATAAAAATTCATGTACAAACCAGTGAAACAAAACACAGGTCAGAGGCAAGAAGTGATTCATTAGGGTGGACAAATTGGCTTTCAAAAGACAAAGTAACTGCTCTCTAGAGGGATAATACAGCAAGTTGCCGAGCAGTCTGGCTTGAATCCAGAAAAGCATTTAACTTTGTGTGCTTAATTTTAAATGTTCAAGTAGTCCTTTAGCTTTACAGGGAAAATCCATGCGTGTAAAGTAAAACAAAATAGAGTCTTCACACAATTAAACTCTTAATCTTGCTCCATTTCCCTGAATTTTGCTCCAAGGCTTCCAAGTCACGATTTCACCTTGGAGTGATCTTGTTATTTCACAGCACACATGTTCTCAGCTGTGTGCAACCCCTGGTTTCAGATCTCAGCCCCTATCTAGGGGGTTTCGGGATATTCCCATACAGCATCCTCAGAATGAAGTTTACACACACTAAAATAGCAACAGGCTACTGCTGGTTTTGACAACAAATCCATTCTCTGTCCTTCTCAGGGCAACAGTTTTCAACTTTTTATTGGAGAAAAAGAGGGCTGTAGGAAAGGGCTGCTCACTAAGGACAAAGGTTCTGCTGTAAGTGAATATATATACATCAGCAATTAGCTGCCATATGATGGCGAGGAAAACTCAGAGAAAAGTTTTGGATAATAAGATGAGTTCAGGAAAATGTTTCTGAAAGACCTTGAGGCCAGATTCTAATTAGCAAATGACAAAATAGTTCAGAAAATAAGACTAGTACTGTAAGAATCTTGCCATAGTCAAAGCCCACCATCAGCAAAGATGCTTAATTACCCTGCATATGATAATTCCCTTGTGGAGTTATATGATAAGTATAAAGGGCACTGAAGTCAGAATTACCCTGAAAGTCTTTGGCCTGGCAAGCAGGAGCAGTGAAAGAAAATATAACAATGAAAACAATTTGAAACAAATTGCGTCTTTTCAGTAACTCCTTTTTAACCACTTTGTAAACAACATGGCAGGAAAACAAGGAAAAAATATGTGGGTTGGAGTCTCTTCTCTTTTACATGAGCTTAATTGTGTTTCATTAGTCCTGATTTTCATTATTGCAAGCAAAAATGAAGCCAAGGCTTGCTGCAACTTAAGCTGCTCAGCTCAGATGCATGCAATTCTTTGGAAAGAACAGGAGCAAAGCAATCTTTGGGTAACATAATACAACCCCTGAACTTTGATCTCAATCGAGGCACTCCGAAAAGAAACAATAATGTCATAACTCCTTGAAAGCTTACAACACCAAAAAATAAAACCTCCGTCAGAAACCTGCCCACGAACACTGAGACATAATTCTCCTGACCCCACAGCGCTGCTCCATATGTTGTATATACTAAAGAGAAAAAATGGGTTTTATTTGTACCTACACTCTCACCAATTATAGCTGAAGCTGTTGGCTCCCTGTGTGTTGTCATTGACACAGATGGATAAAAACAGATACAGAGTGTAAGTGACTATTATAACTCAGAGCTCTCGTGCTACACCACAGACAGGATTTAAATTCCTCTATACCTCTTAGCTTGGAAAGTTCTTGGAGAAGTAACCTCATAGGCTAGGGTCTGTGTAAAGTAAGACTTGAGGCCTTTGTGTTGGCATTCAGGCTGGAAGGCACAGCAGAAAGAGATCAGAGATCCCATGGGGCTCAGGGTTATTTACTATGGGTTGTAAGCTGCACATGGAGACAGAAACTTGCTCATTATGGGAAATGGATGGAGGGGGTTTTGCCTCATGGAACTGACCAGTAAGTGACAATGTACCCAGGACCCTTCAGGCAGGAGCCTTGTTCGTGCTGGAGCCGCACTGGTTTAGGTGGCAAAACTATTTCTTTGTCCCCTACTCATCCACGGAGAACAATGGCTTGGCTGTAATGCTTCCAGCTCTGAGCTGCTCAGAGCCCACCTTCCCACTCAGGGGACTCACTCCTCGAGGTGGGGACAGCACAGGGTCCCACCAGTGGGGCAGTGCAGTGCCAGCTCCATCACAGCGATGGCGTGGGCTGTGGCTGGAAGAGATCCCTCGGTCATGGGTGTCAATATGGACCAGAAATTTTCCTGGAATACAGAATGGGGGAAAACCCAGACTGAAGATGATCGTGCCAGTGACCTGTCTGACTCAGAAAGGATTCCCATTCCCCTCTCTCTACTTCAGGCAAAACAGAAATGTGAGTGCTTCTCACAAGACTTTTTTAGCATCATGGAGGACACATGGACCTTTATAGAATTAACTCAGACATTCGGCAGATTCTTCTGCCATCCCTGTAGTTCTGTGGGATTCAAACACATCCATGCCATTGACACCTGTCTCATTATCTTCAAATAGCAGTCCCTGGACTTATTACCAAAGTAGTCAGGTTAAAAATTAGTGTTGAGGCTTAACTATTACTTGGTTGCCATTAACGTTTATCAGTGCTCTTTGCATTTGAACTGACAAAGGGGAGATTGCAGGAGGCAATAACTGCGCTGATCCTGCTCAATGCAACGTAATTGCAGGGTCACACTTAACGTGTTTTCTATCAGTTTGTTCATAAAGCTGGAAATGCTTTCAGGAGTCCGTGGTAGTGCTGCAGTGAGGCAGTTGACCTGCCAGCCAGTGGAGGTGGAAAGGCCATCCCAGCCCAGGCACTTGGAGAGCACTTAACAAAAAATCCCTCTTTTGTGTGTGCGTGACTGTGGGGATATTTTTGTGCACTGAAAAAGAAATCAGTTTCCATGAAGAGTTCCCAGAAAACACCTTATATGATAAGGTTTTAAATATTAAAACTTTGTATAGACACCAACCCTCCAATGATACGACTTCTCTGATGTTCTGTCTTTGATTCTGTCCACAGACAATGCCACACTGTTGTTAGAAAAACAAAGGGAGTGCAAAAAAGGAAAAAATCCAAGGGCATTTAATGATGAATTCTAAAATCAATTTCTTCCCTGTCTTGTCCTCCCCCCTTCAGACACTGAATTATTTAATGAAAAGATCTGAGGGCACATGAAACACATTACAAAGGAAGATGTCAGCTGGGGTCTCCATTACCACAATCTTCTTGTGTGGCTTTTTTCAACAACAATCTAAAACCCAAACTAGCCATATTATTTGATGGAGTTTAAAGAAGCAGAAATTTTCAGGGGCAGGGAAAACAGTCTTGGGAAATGGATGAAAGATAAACTAACTTTCTCTGGAGTTTTTAATTGGAAGACACAGGGAAAGTGATAATACAACATGAACAAATGGTCTAGAAAGTATGTTTGTGATTGGGTGAATTTGTGATGCCAAACTGGTGGCAGCAATAGTGGATCAGAGGAAGAAGGAGGAGTTACTGGGCCAGAATCTCATTTAGACAGTGCATTTTTGGGGTGGAAACTGTGGACTGGTAGATCTCTCCAGTGAGAAAGGAGCTAGGGTTTGAGTGCCACATTCCTGTGCTGGCGCCTGTTAGTGCAAGTGAGCTGGGAATTAGGGCACTTGAGCCTCTCTGAATTGTTTCCATTAGAAAAATCAATTATTTATTGATTGTTAGTGATATTTCATATTGATTATCCATTTTCAATACATAAGGTATTGTTTTGACATGTGTTTTTCCTTTCTGAGGAATATGCCAAGTCCTTTTCCACACTGAGCTGTGACTTTTGGATAGGGTCTCTTTACTTTTCACAAAACTCGTGTTTTCCTGTGGCTACACAATCCTCTGGTTGTGCATCTTTGCGTCTAGTATCACTTCCTCTGTTGCAAAGAAACAATTATTTGAGATTTGCAGAAATACCCACACACCACACAGCATTTACTCCTTCCATTAGATGGAAAGTGGTTGCAGTCACCTTCTGCTGAATTATTGAGCTAAGAGGTCACAAGTAACAAATGCAATAAAACCCCATTTGCTTTAGGACTATTAGCACATTTTGGAGATAATTATATTATTTTTCAAATATTCCTAGGTATTTATTTTAGTTGTACAGTCATGCATTTGAACTTGAGCAATGGAAAGTGTAGGAAATTTCTGTTTGTTTTGGTTGTTTCTATAGAAATGGGGGGAATTATTAATAAACAGAACACTTGTTCTGGTAAGTCGAGTTAGGAGAGCCTCTGAAATACAAAGCAGTGCTAAAGAGTTGCTCTCGATGTTACCCAGCTGAGTTTCTGTATCCTCTCATCTGTGATGGTGTAGCAGCCCTCAGCTTCCACTGTTGTCAGTGGAGACACACTGGTTTATCTCACTCAAAGATACCACTGGTGTGTTTTAAATACATTAAAAAAAAAATTGACTTAGATATTTCCCCTGTTTCTATTGTGTATTGGTATTAGGGATCTAGCAGTCGAAGTCTAGAAATATTAGAGCTCTAGGTAGGTCCGTCCCACTTTGTGGACATGAGAAAGATATAAAAATGCATTTGACTTTTTCTGAGTTTTCTTTATTTAATATGAATTGTTCTCTGTATTCCTAGTGGTGGTAAGATAGAAATTTGCTAGTGAGCTGTCTGTGAAAGTCAGAAACATATGAAAAGCAGGCAATGTTCTGTGTAAGTTATTTAGCGTTGGTACACACCTGGCTGGAAAGCTTGAGCTAGAGATGAACTAGATCTACTCAGAGGAGGGACAAAGCCACATCCACTCATCCTGCAGATCTAAAAAAGGCTTAATTTATGCTTTAGGCTCTATCCCCCAGTGTAGCCTCTGTCCTGGTGTCTGTGCTGTCATGGCCACTGACGGGAAGGGCTCTGCTTTTCCTGCCATATTCCCTGGAGGACACCCATAAATTTAGTGGGAGCTCTGCATAAATAAATACTTCTTTAAGCCAAGAGAAATTAAGGAATAAAAATTCATGAAGTGCAGTTATGGTCCAGAGTCAAGTCCATAAGTTTAGTGATAAATTTTGGGGTTTACCAGGGTAAAATGCTGCCTGAATTCAGAGCTGCATTTGCTGCACAAACCAAGGTCGTGCAAACGTGGGAGACTGATTTAGCTTAAATCTGGCTCATATATCAGTAAGAGAATTGTTAATTGACTACAGAATCGTTTATAGCCACTTACACAATATCAAGGACTCTGATACTAAATTTACAAGTTTGTTTATCAGGCTGGTGAACAGGAAAACTCTTTCCTTGGAAGCTGCTGCAGTTTTAAATGAATTCATTGATATAAAGCTGCTATGTCAAATTCTCAGCAATACACTCCAGTTCTGCCTAAGAGAATGAATCTGTGCCAGTTTACAGTGTCTGAGACTTTGGTCCCATGAGTCCATTTTTAGATTCACATTTTGACTATAATTGTATTTTAAAGTGTAAGACAGAATATTATGTGGCATTTTCTTCTACTCTGTTAAAATGATCCCAGTATAATGGAAACAGGAAAAAAATTCACTTACTTAGGCAGTTTCCAAAATTGCAGTTCTGCAGAAAGGAGGGAAGTGAGTAGTTATATTTAAAAACGTTGGTAAATTGTCAGGAGCACGGATGGAAGAAGAAATGGAAGCGGGAATGTCTGCACAGCTTCAGCAATGAGTCTGTGTTTGTGGGCACTGCGCACACGTGCAGAGCCTCCTGTTGGCACAGCCAGCTCTGTGCTCTGGCAAAAATGCTGTGGGTTTGAGAAAGTTTTGCTTTGCATTACACTCACTTGACTTTACTTAACTGTGCACACATCAAAACCCTTACTCCTCTATCTAACAGAAAAATGACTTTGAAATATACACAGTCATCTTTCTTGGGTATGTATGAAGATAACGTCAAGCATTTTGGTGTATATTTATGAATAATTCATCCAGCTGCACACAGTTATTTTTTATTATTATTATTATTAATTATGTGTGTATAGCTGGAAAAGACAGGAAGGCTGTAACTGCTGCCTCATGAGAGATGCTTAATCTTAAGAATTTGGTTAGACCAAGATGTGTGATGTGAGAAAGGGAAGACAGACAGTGATAAATAGATCCGATGACACAAAGGCTTTAATAATGTTGATGGGGAGAAATGTCATTTGTTTGAGATGATTGCCTTGGGAGCACAGGCTACTGCGAGTTCCCTTGGCAGGAGCTGAGCTCGTCTGCTGCTCTCAGTGAGCTGTGGCTATTCAGAGCAGCAGTTTACATTAGAGCACATCTGGATATTCAGAGCACCAAGTCTACATTAGAGCACATCTGGCTCAGCTCTGCAGTCTCCGCGTGGTCATGGGAGCTGAGATGGGCAAGAATGTCAGGAAAGGGCAAGAAAGGCTGTCCAGGTTAGACCAGCCACCCAGAGGAACCTGCATGGGCCCAGAGGCAGCCCTGTTTGAAAACAGACTGCAGAATTCCTGATCTCACATTATTTAGCTCTCTGAGAGCAGAAAACGAAGATGCAAAGAGGAGCTTCACAGCAATAAACCACTCTCGGACAACATTTTGCTTTTATATTCCCCCTGCAATTCAGGGATGTCACAAACACCTCACTGAAATTACATCAAATGTAATGCTGTGATTTACTTCTGGCTTAACTCAAGGAAAATACTTACACTTCATGACAGAACTGGGTAGTCTTAATAACAATTAATCTCTACAGAGATAATTATAATACCTACTTGCTGTGTTTAGGATTTTAGGAAAGCATGTAAGAAAATAAACTGAACTTAATGCTGGTGCAAAGTTATTAATCTTGAATTCTGCGTTATGCAGTAAAAATGGAGTACTTCAGGATGAATGTACTATAGGAGTACATCCCCTTTGGGAATTTTATTTGGTCCTGTGCTAGAATAATTGAAAACTTTTCCAAATGTAACTAAAAGCAGCAAAATATTTCAATATGGTTTTGTCACATTTTATCAACCTTTAATCCCATACTGGGCATTAGAATTCCCTGTGTCCAACCCCTTCCAGTGCTCTTCCCTCTGCAAAGACACACACAAAGGCACACTCTCCTTGTACCTATAGATGGGGAAAATAGCTGTGCCTGGGTTAAATAAATTTCTAGATAAGTGAATTTGAGTTCTTATCAATTAGACTCTATATTATTGTTTTCAGGATTTTGGACAAAGTATTATTTAATGCTATTATAACTTTGTTATGAAGTTATTATAAAGATGGCTTTGTATTTAAAATAAGTTGTGTGTTCCAAATCCAGTAATTCAGTGCTCTGGACAGATACTTCCTTCACACCACCACCAAACCTCCTTTTTTTTAGTTACCCATATTTGATAAACCAAATCATCACAATGTCTTTAATTTTTCCTTTCTATAAGGAAAGGGTAGCTTTGTGTCTGAAAATGTCGCAGCTGCTAAATGGCTGAAAGGTTGCCTCAGTCTATCAAAAGGAAAATAATAGTTTTCCTTCTCAATAGCCTAGGTGTTGAAACTGTCGCCAGCTTCATGAAAGCACACCATGGAAATAATTTTCTAGTGGGAGATATAACGAACGTGTGAGGCATTTTTACAACATGCAGGAGGCTATAAACTTTTAGAGAGCTTTTCTTATTATTTCTATGCTGTAAGTCATATTTCGCTATATGTCATAAAGGTTTGAAAATCGAGAATGCATTATAATTACTCAGAAAAAAAAATGACTCATTACACCTTAAACTCAGGTAACAAAAGAAATACATTGTTCAAGCAGGATGTTTACCAGTTCTACTTATTCCAATGGGCCTGGGCCAAGGGCAAACAGTTATAAAACTGTAGCTATGTAAAGCATCCTTTGCTGTTTGAATGCACACAAACAATGACAGAATTCATCTGAAAGTGAGGGCTGATGGGATTCAAGGTGAAAATGTCCTTAGTAAGGATGTGTTTTACATAGCAAGACATCCATCTTTTGTTTTGTTCTAAAAGCTCTTCACACATTTCTGCTTTTACAACATGGTCACTGCCTTTTCCTGCAGAAATGTATACACATACGTGCAGTAGAACAGTGAATAAAAAGTGTGTCCTCCTTAATAAACATTAATTTCAGTATTCTAACACTCTTCCAAAATCAACTCTCTAGCGGATAAAAATATAATAGGATAACTCCTGTGCCAAATATACAGAATAAGTGTGTGAGGACAGTCACGAGGAGCTGCAGCCAGAAGGTGCTGCAGACACTTAATGCCCTAGTTCTCTCAGTGGCAGGGCTGCCCAGCTCTGAGGTTGGGCACCCTCCTGCCAGCTGTGGAAAAGGAGCCTCTCCCATGCTCCTGTACCATGGGTAGGGCTCAGGTTGCTGAATCTTCTTGGCTCCCTTTAGATCATCACATGGAAGCTGGAGCAGGTTTGGTGCTCTTCCCTGCTAGAAGAGCTGACCAGTCTGCTCAGGGCACTGAATTTAAGAGCACATAACTGCAAAGTGGGTTTGCAGCTGTAGTGTGGGTGAGGAGGAGCCATCACCATGCAGAGACAATAGGCAGAAGTGTGACACTTCTGAGAACATCCTGCAGGCTGAAAGGTACTTCTCTGTAATGTCATTCTCCTTGGAACACGCTTGTATGAATTGCACATACTGATTTTGTTCTGTCTCTAAACTGTTTGTTTTTATCTTTGCACGGATGTCTGAATATGTTGGCTTTTGTTTTCAAGGTGCTGTTATCGTTTCTTGAAGCTGAGAAGTAGTACTTTAAAAACAAAGGGGAATTTAAGAGCCAGATTGAAGCCTGCCTTATAAACCTGTTTGGAAAATAGGACACAAACCACTTGTTTGTTAAAAACAGTTTGTTGTATCGTGTGTGACTCCTTATAATCCACCATCTGCAGTAAACATCCTTTTCAAACTCTCGTTTCTTTAACACAGACCTAAAATAAGTGTAGCAATATTTTTGAACAAGTTCCTGCCTGTCACAGAAGTTCCAAGTCCAGCTGAAGATGAGGATATGATGCTGCCAGGCCTTACATGTCAGAATAAGCTGTCGTAAATACTCCATGAGCTGATCTGTTCCTCAGTTTAGGGCTTGGGAACAGCAGGAAGCTCCTTCTCTTCCAGAAATTACGGCATCAGGCCTTGGAGTGTAGAAAAGTGGAAATGAGCCCAGCCTTAAACATTCTTAATGTGTGTTGGTACAAATGAGCCACAGAGAACCTTATTTCACCTTCACATCTGAGGCTTTAAAGCTGACTTTTTTTCTACTTTACAACCAAAAGAAAGAAAGGAAGGCATTTGTCTTGCAACATGTAAATTCCAGCCAGCCAAGGATAAGGCAGTCTGATCAGTCAAGGATATTTGTCCAAATGTGAGTGGATTTTGCTTTATCTGCTAACAAAAAAAAGCAGTGGTTGCATAGGAAAAAGTAGTAATATAAATTTAAAAAAAAAACTAAAGGATATTGTAGTGAATAATCCTTACCCGAAACTAGACTTTCTCTCTTATCGGATTAAAAAAATCCACATAGTGTTTTACGCCAGTGAAGTACAGATTTTCCAGGGAATGAGAGAGAACTCCAGAGTCAGCAAGTTTGCATGATGTGCCCTAAAACATGATAGGGTGTGACTATCCTCATTCAACAGTTCCATACTGCAAACGAACTCTTTTCATCAGGTTAATGATTTTTATCTTTGTTTGTTTGTTTGTTTGCTTACATTGCAGCGAGTGGGAAGCCATTGCATTCTCAGAATTGCAGGTATTTTTGCTGTTAAGTGTAGATTGGGAATATTTCGACTACAAATCAAAGAAAGTGAGGCTGGAATGATGGGTTTTTCTAATGGCCTTGCTGAGGAGTTTTTTGGCGATAACAACATAGCTGCACACATCTGTATTGCTGTCTACTTAGGGCACAAAAAGCTATCATTACATGTGATGGAACATCAAACAACTATTTCATTAATGGTCCTATTATGAGGAAGCACAGTGACATTAGAATACCAGCATCTTGTTACTATAGATACCTGATTTCTCTGTAACACTGGTGTTTTTATAAACTCACATATATCTGGCTGTGTTTTATATACAAGCATGTATAAATGTATTTGTAGATACAATTCCCTCTCATTCAGGGAGGAAAATCTTTGCTTTTCAAGTATTTAGCACACTTCATCATTATCCACGGGACACTACACTAGCTGTATGTGAATGGCTTCAATTAGATAAGAGTTGTAAATTTAAATGCTCAAGAGAATAACTTTGTAATTCATCTTATCTAACAGCCAGCATATTTAGTGAAGACTCTCAGACTTCCCTGGTCTGTTTTACACATTTGCACTGTAATGTTTCCCTGTTGAAAGCAGTGGTTTGAGGGAGATCAGGTTTGGGTGTGATCACTTCAGCTGAGGCACGGAAAATTGTTTTAAATGTGCTGGAAAGTGAAAACTATGAGTAATTACCATTCTCTCCCTTAGTTGTGCTCAGACAATGTATATTCAAAGCATTTCACAAATGATAATTGGTTCTCACAATTTGTGTGGGCTAGAGAAACATGGGAATAGTATTTTCCTGACCATGTGGTAAAAAAAAGTGACAGGGACTGCATAATTTGCTTGAAAGGAGGTGGGGAGGGTCATGTAGTAAATCAGTGGTGAGATGAGATGTTCAGCCCTATTTGTGTGCTTCAATCACTGGATCTTCTGCCTCTGGGAAGAGACTGGGAGCAGCTGTGTGTCACTCCAGTACTGGTCTGGATTTTCCACAGGGGTTGGGTTGTTTGTTGCTTTATGAATGTTTTTAAGATTCTGTTGCATTTAGAGATAAAAGCACATCCCTCAGTACCAACATGCTGCATATTGATATAAAAAAGTGCTGGCTTCAGTTCAGTCTGACCTTACTCATTAACCCTGTAACAGGACAAGAGAGGAGAATTTGTCCTCCAGCTAATGAGAAAGCTGTAGAGTCCAAATTGTCTCTGATTCAGTACACATATTTTCTGGAATTTTGACTTTCTTGTCTTTGAAGATTATTTGCTTTTTATTTCTGCTGATTTTTTTTTTCCCCCTCTCCTTCCCAAAAATTGTTATAAAAATGATGTGGCAACTTCTAATGTGAAATATAGGCACTGTGCAGAGCCCGTGTCTGGATCGTGCAGAGATTTACGTTCTCTGCATCTCTCTGACCTTGAAGTCATTCTGTTCTCGTGCTGTCACTTGGAGTCTGCTCTGTAAGATGCTGAGCATCCCTGGCAAGCTCTCTCCACTTGAGTAGAGACAGTGCTTTGCAGGATTAGCTCCCTCACTAAATCCTTCTCCCGAGAAATTCTATCGGTAACTGCGTGCACGAGGGGTTGGATCTTGGTCAGGAAACTTTTTCTGCTTCTCCACCTAAGCCATGGAAAGGAGCAGCTCTGTCACCATTTGAAAGCATCTCATTTTGTTATGAACACAGCTTGATTGGGATGAGTTGTGTGATAGTTTTGTGATGCAAGGAAAAACCTTCTAGAGGTACAACTGTTACCAAGCTTCCTGGGGAGAGGAGGGGGGGTGAGTGTTCCTGTGTACCAGTGCAGGACACAATTGCAAGGTTTTTTTCATTCAGCCAGTACGTGGCAGAACAGAGAGAAATATGTTATTGAATTCAAACGTTTATTTTATTCTTGCTAGTTAGAAGTTGTGACATTAAAGCAACCATGTCAACTTATTCTGATTTAAAACCATTTCCTTTCAGAAGAAATGCAAGGCCTCAGAAATTGCATGTAACAGCTATTCTTCATAGCCTATACTTTATCCAAAGTCAGACAAGAAAGGGAAGATCAAATATTCCATCATACTTACATGTCCAAAAATGTAAGTATTTTGTTTATGATCAATTATACCTTTGTGTTCTGTATCACTGCTGAAACTTGGAGACCTGAAAAGTGAGAAAGACAATATCAGTTTGGATGATAGCTAAGATTAAACTCGAGGGGGTTTCTTACTGAGATTTACTTATACTCCTCTCTAAATGCTACCATTTCACACAAAATTGGGTTCTCTTTGGATTAATATATTTGAAAATTAAGTTGATTTATAACCAATTTTCTCCTCATTTAAACAGCGACCTGCAAGTGTTTCTCCAGGGATCAAGCAGGATCAGAGAAATTATGTGTTGTTTGAGTTGTTCACTGGAGCAGAATCCCTCACAAACATGTGCATATGGTGCTGGGTGCTTTAGGGATCACATTAATACATTTACCTTGTTGTACCTTTTTCTTCTCATCTTGAACTTGTGCGTTTTCCTTACTAAGAATTAAAAAAAACATACAAAACCAACAAGATTTTACTAATTTGATAGCTGCAGAAATAATATATTGCTTCTTATTCAAGTCTCTACATTGAAAGTGTAAAATGTGCTAATTCTGAGCGCATCTGTCGGGTGCCCTGGTCAGCTGCTTGAGGAGAGTTGGCAATTCCCCACCTCAAAATCAGATGAAACTGGGCAGTTAAACTATCCTCCCTAAAGGTTTGAAATAATGAGAGTGTTTTCTCTTTATACAGTCAATGTTTAAATGCTTGCTGTATTCGGAAACCACGGTCATATGTCATCTGAGAATGAGACAGAAAATAAGTGACAATCCTAAATTGTTCTCTAAGTAGCTGAATTAATGGCTCGTGATTTCTTACAGTTCAGTCTCCTTAAGACATTTCAGTCCTTCTGGTGTTTTTATCTGTTGATTACCATTACCATGAAATCCCTGTGGAAATGCAAGCTCTGTCTCTGCCCTGCAGAGCCTTCCTGTGGAGGGGCACCTTCCTACCCAGGAGGTGGGGGTTGGCCTCTTCTCCCAGGACAAGAGGACATGGTCTGAAGCTGCACCAGGAGAGGTTTAGGTTGGACATCAGGATGAATTTCCTTACAGAAAGGGTGGTTAGACATTGGAATGGGCTGCCCAGGGATGTGGTGGAGTCACCGTCCCTGGAGGTGTTCAAGGAACAAGGATGTGGCACTGAGTGCCATAGTCTGGTTGATGAGGAGATGTTGGGTCATAGGTTGCACTCAATGATCCCAGAGGTGTTTTCCAACCTAACTGACTCTGATTCTGTGATCTTACTCTGCTTGTGTGTCCATCACCCACAACCCAAACCTTAGTGTTGTCGGGAAGCGACGGCAGCGAAGTTACAAGATTTAAAATCTTGTCAGTATAATTCCTCAAACAATCTAATCAGCTCTAATGCTATTGCTGTGTCTGCTGCAAGGTAATTTCCCAGCCATAACTCGTCCAATATGCTCCTGCACTGCACCTTTCCCAGGGCTCTGCTGGATTAATTGCTGCGTATCCCAAGCACATGGACGCTCGCTGAGCGCAATCACAGCGGGACCTGCACTCGCTGCTCGGCTACCTGACGTGATAATGCATGCCCCAAAAAATGAGCTTAATGAAAATGTTTAGGATATCAAATTCAGCATCAGGGATGCTTAGAAAAGCACTTACCCATGGAGTAAGGGCAGCATAATGCACTAAGCTGTTGTAGGAAAGGTCAAGGTTTCGAATTCCTCCCCTAAGTTTCATGAAGAGCAAATTAAAAATAGCTATAAAAAGAAAAGTCATGAGGAAACAGATCCAATTTTTTTTTGAATGTTCCAAGGCTGTAAGAAGCTTGTTTTCTTTATTGAATATGTTGTCTAATTAACATACTGAAATGGTATCAAACATTGCAAAATGAGTCCATTGATGTGATAGTATGAATTATCTAAACCTTCAGCAAACTATTTATTTACCCTCCATGTTAAACGTTTCCACTGTAATCACACGAAAGGTTATTCATGTCTCAAAACTCCCTGAAGGCACAGGATGAGATTTCCCAGGCAATTCCCTGGGCTTATTTCCCTATTGGAAAACTAAACTGAGTAGTCAGGCTTCCAGACATCAGACCTGTGATCACACTGAAGCATTTCATTGTAAGGTGCATGATTACATTTAACATTAATAATACTACACAAAACATCTCTCTGGAACAAATGCAGTTTGATTATCCCACTATTGATGGGGACTGATCACATGGAGCTGTTAATGAGACAAGATAAGGGTCTGCAGGGTTCAGAGTGTTACATAAAGCAATAGTGATGTCCAATGCCAAGCTCTTCCATAAGGACCTGGTGCTTTTTGGCTCATACTGTGCTATAAGAAGCCTCTTTTGGGTAAAATGAAGGGATTTACCATCTCAACCAAAAGAGCAAACATGGACAGGCTTTGCCATAGATTTCAAGTCAAGGGATTCACCAGTGCCTTCTGCTGTTTCTTTATCCATCTCTAATTATTTCAAGACATAAGAGGAAATAGGGAATGACACTCTTTATTTGTAGGAGGATTGGATTTGTGAGTGAAGTTAGGAAAGGGTATGAGGTTCAGAGTTATTATTTGGGGAGAAAAGTTAGAAAATAACAAAGAATGAAAACTGACTGGGTAGGGTTAAATTTAGTCTCAAAGTTAAATATTTAAACCTGAATGAGGTTGGGCTCATTAGGCTTTGAGCAGGACATCTCCTGTTTTCTGTGAGGAGAACAGCGCTGTTCCCTGGTGCTCCAGTGGAAGAATGGGGGCAGAAAGAAACACAGAGATAATGAAATAACAGGGAGAAAGCAGGCATTGCTGCAGAATAATATTTCCAGGTTTCAGAAGCTGCTGATACTCAGGTCAAGAGCTGGGGCAGAAGTAAAAAGGGCTCAAAAGCCAAGACAACTGAAGGCTTTATTTCAGGCCTCAAAGTTTGATTTCACTATTTCTGATATTTAAAAAAAAAAACCTTTTTTTTTCCCAGTGTGCAGAACTTTAAATGGCTACTTTTGAAGGTTTAGTGCCTCTCATTCAATTCAAATTGCAGAGTCAGGCAAAATGTGCACACACCAAAAGAGGCATTTAGTGAGCAGAGAGACCAGGAAGGGACTCCTGAAGAAAGTGCCAGGAGATGGAGCAGGGCCAGCACCAAGGCAGAGCCCTGGTGAAGATGAGCCCATTCTCTACCTCTCAACGCATCACAGAGAGCCAGCGAAAGCTCTGGTCAGGACAGGCCCTTCAAATTCAGGGTTTCCGAGCCATGGCCTTGTTCTCTGAGCACATCAAACCCTGTTTGCCATAAAATATGAACCATTTCCCAGAGATTTCCAGGAGGAGGTGGGGAGGCAGCAGAGCTCTTCGCTCCACGTCCCTGTTTGATGCAGACAAGGAATTGCAAAGGAAATGGTTACATATGCTCTTTATATTTTCTCTAAGAAAAATAAACATATTAAAAAGACACTCTTAAAAGGAGATACCATCAATGCTTTCTTGACAACACTGTGGCCTGCAGTGCATTCTTGAGGAGGCAGGAAAAGGTAAAGCCAGTAAAAAGTGAGCTGGTTTATACCAGATAAAATTCGGTCCTAAGAAATGAGGTTTAAAAAGCTATTACTTTTGCAAGTTTCAGTGGAGCTTGGAGTATACTCATTTTTATTCCTTATCTCAAACACCACAAAAAGAGGAGAATTAAGGGGGACACTCCTAACCTGCAGTACTTCCATGTTCCATTCACTCTCAAGGCCTGTAGTTGCTGATGACAGATGTTGGGTTCGCTGCGGTTCAGTCTTTTTTTTACCCTGTACAGATGTGATTTACTAGATCATAAATCAGTCACTACTTTTGGAATTTCAGCTAACAGATGTTCTCTTTAAAGATTTTGATATAAACAGTGTTAACCCACTGATTCTTTTTTGAGGAAATGCCAGTTGCATATAAGAATGCCAATTGGCAGGAATGTAACTCGAACATTTGACATATTAATAGATTTTTTTTCTGAGCGAAATCAATTTATTTTTATAGAGAAGGCATGGCTGCTTTAGTTCTCCATTAGAGCCTCAGCTTGCAGTATCTATTTGCTTGCAATGATGTCATTAACTAGAAAACAGATGCACTCATGAGCATCAGAAATCAATCATAGCTGTTGGCACTTTAATAAACAGCTGCCTTCTTAAATGGTTTGGAATAAACACTGATCATCACCAGCTCTTTTTGAAGGAAGAGCAGTAGGTTATAAAACTGCTGATTAGAGGAGGGGAAAACCTTGAAATTACAAACTTTGGTGGTTGAAAACCCCTGATTGAGTTATTTTAGACTGTCAAAAGATTTACAGAAGAAAATAATTGCAAGACACTGGCTGCTCTGGGCAATATCAGTCATATGACTGCAGGAATGGTGCCTGATATATTTTCATAAACTTTCTCCTTCAGAAATAGATTTTATGTATTAATAAGTCATTTATCAAACTTGAGCAAAGCAGGATCTTATTGCTTCCTTGTGCAGTTCAGAAGAAATTTGTTTAAAGACACCAAATCCCTTCCCTTGCTCTCAGATGCAAACTAAGAGAAAGTGTTTTACCCTCCTTCTGCTCAGGAGATGCTTCTGCTTTCAGGGTCTTTTTACTACCTGTGCATGGGCCCAAGGAGTTACTTTTGAGATAGCAGCTGCAATTCACAAAAGGTACCTGGGAAGAGGCGAGCAAATATCAAGGAACAGCGCAGTGCAATAGCACATCACATCTCTCACACAGCACTCAGATTAGCTCCAACTCCACCTTGCTAAGTAGCTTATCAACAGAAGAGATGTAAGAATAATTCTACAGCAAATGCTTCAGATGGCTTAGTGACAGGAAAAGCAGAGATATGTTACAATATATGCTGCTGCTGCTGGTAATCTGCTTGTTCTGGCTGCTGCTACTGGGTGTAGCCTGCCCCTCTGCAGCTCCTGTGATTTTGGTGTACACTGTATTGTGCAGTCAGGTCATCATGTGGACCTTTTCCAGTGGCAGTGGGCCCTGTCAGTGCAAATCCTGGCACTGTGGCACAAAGTTCCTTGTACCTCTTTGCCGTGGCACTGTAAAAATGTCTGCACAAGAGATTAGAACTGAGGAAAGGTGTTTATCTACAGCTGAGGCTGTAGCTGTGTGAGGCACAGGCATGGGGCTGGCACAGGCCCTTCATGCAAGGCTTTGCACTTTGGGATTGTCGGCTGTGGCCATGGCTTTGGGAAACTTACACTGGTGATGATGGAGATAAAATGGCATTCAGGAAAGTCATCCTGGATCCTCTGGAAGTGTTACTTATCTCACCCAGCACACCCATAGAGAGAGAATCCATGCTGCACTCTGTTATGAAAAATAACTGCTCCAGTGTGCTCACAAAGGCTATTTGAAACCATATCCTTCCCTTCCAGACTGTGTATTATTTTATATTTAGGTCCTGTTTCCAAATGGCTCACAGAGGTCTATTGAACGATTATTCAGTGGAATCAACATCAGAACTCATCCTTTTCCCCCGGGGTCCTCATCTCTCTCAGCTCCCTGTCCCTGAGAATTCCACTGAGTCTCTTCCCTTGTTCTCTCTGTGCCACTTGGACTCTGCCAGAGGGACTTTCTCTCTCAGATCTTGTGTTCTGTACTGCTGCAGTCCCTGGCAGCCATGACAAGGGTAGAGTGAAAGTCCTTTAGCTTCTTGTTGCATTGAGCAAAGCCAGCACAGGATGAATCATCAGAGATTTTTAGGTGCCAAACTCGTTAGAGTTTTATTGGTCCTATACAAACTGAGATTTTAGGGGATGACACTGGACAGAATAGGAGAACTGAAAAAATGTTGCAAGGACTGCTAATGCCACGTATTAGTTCAACCAGTACTCAGAAAAAAGGAACCAAACAAAACAAAAACAACCAACCAAATATTAAGGCCCATGAATCTAACTTGATGGAGGAATGTCCCAGAAGCTTCTTCCCTCTCACTCCCCATTTCTCACGTTTCCTCTAATAAAGGAGCATTACTTCTGACAATAAGACTTGTCTGTTCACAGTGTAGCTGTGATGTTCTTCTCCTGGGAAGTTATTCACACTTTCAGTGCTGCATGGGAACAACCCTGGGACCTGTAACTGCTTGATTTAGTGTGCAAATCTCATCCTTACATGTACACACGCTGGGGATGTTTTTTGCCTGTAGTTAATTTTGTGGACAACGTCAGGCAAACATTAACAAACCAAGAAAAAATTTTCCCCCTGCAGGAGTAGAGCCTTACTCTGGGAATTCCTGGCACAGCTCACTAATGCCCATGACAGCAGCTGTCATGCAGTGGGTGACAAGCAAATGCTTTCCTTCATTACTGAATATTTGACTATTTTGAATCCCACTCCACTTTCTTTACAAACTGTCATGTGAATGCTTTGTCTTTCTACTTCTGTCTGTGGAAGTGTTTAATGGCTGGCTGTGCTGTCTGTTTGGGTGGCCATTGTCCCCACTGCTGACTGCTGTATGCCTCATTTACTCTCCAAGAACTTTTCAATATGTCTTAGAAATCCACTTAAGATCACGGTGCATAGTTTCTAGGTTTCATTAGCTTCAATACAAAAGCAGTTTATGCTCCTCCTTTGTTGCTGCTTGGACCTTGATTCCCCCTAAAAGCAACTCTCCAGGAAATGAGCAGCGTAGGGAGCTCACTCTGAGTCCTGTTACTGACACGGTTGTGTGGTGGCATGGGAGAGGTAATTTAGTACTGCCCCAGATGAAAAATGACTCCAAAGGGAAGTTGCTCTTGATGATTTCTTCAGGTCTGCTTGTGAAAACCAGGGCTCTGAATTTCAGCTGGTTCAGAAGAGAAGAAAATAAATGAACTGGTTTTTACCTTTGCCTTGCACCCATGTTATCAGAATGCTAAGCTTGCTCTACTACTTTTGATTGTATCCCTTCTCCAGAATTTTTTTTTTCATTTTTAAGATGAGTGGCATAGTCTAGGAAATTTCTATGGCATATTTTTTTAATAACTAGATTTAGATCTTCTTTTGTGGTGTGGTTGTTAAAACTCAAAGGTGTTCACAAAAATAGTTCTGAAAGTCAGGACCAGGTGCATACATTACCTGTGTGAAGAATCCATGGGAGGCAGAAGATATTTTATGTTTGGTCTTGCTTTTGTGTTACAGACCTGGATTTAAACCTGACTTCTAGCCAAAAAAAAAAAAAAGCATGTTTGCTATCCGTAGTTCTAGCGATATTTTATGTTGGAATCAGTATAAATATCCTAATGATATCATAAGCATACTTTGCTGCCATTTTGGTCTGAATAGGGCAGCGAGCTTCTCCGGATTTCACGGACAATGGAGACAAGACTGTGATGTGGAGGACTGAGGAACAAATCCCCTTTTCAAGTAGTGAAGTTCAGAGTAGAATTCAGTTTCACAGAGACTTCTGTGCACGAGGAGTGCAGTGCACTCTGAAGCGAGCAGTGACATTCTGGAGGCTCGGTGGCACTCGCAGCTCCAGCTGCCACTGTGCCCTTTGCCCCTGCCCCCACACAGCCCTGGGCATTGGGGCACTTCCAGAGGAGAAGAGGAGTGAGGTGGAGAGGGATTGGCAGCAGAGCAGTGCATAACACAATAGCTTTTCCTTCACCCACTGCCCCTATCCATAACCTCCCTCAATGCCTTTGAAAACTTTTTACTAAGGATTGGCCCGAAACTTCACATCTTTTAACCTTGGAAAGCCCATTCAAATTTTATGACTTTTAGCCCGTATAATAAGCCAGGCCGAATCCTTCTGCTCAAGGAAGATGTGGAGCTGAACTCTCACCTTGTGGCTCAGATATCCTTCCCTCTGTTTTTTTTTTATTTCATCAGTAAGCAGAGAAGGAATGGAGTACAAAAATCTGTAGAAGATTATCACCCCACATTTATCTGTGGCACAAGTTTCATTTGTCAAGTTTTCATTTGCTTGACTAAAACAGGAAAATTTCTGTCCTAATCAGACCCAGAAATAGCCATCCCCTTTTATTAAGTCTCCCTTCTAATACTGAAGCTTCAATCCATTCATGGTGGGTGTATAGCATGATCCTGGGCTGTGCAAAACATTTAATTAACCAGTTACAGCCTAAAGTTGTTTCTCCCTTTTTCCAACATGTTTAATTACCTGTTTTAAATTACCTGTGTTTAAATCACTCCTGTTTTTAAGCCATCTACCTGAGACAGAGACATGGTTGAAGGATGTATAGGTTAAAGATCAGCTCTGTTGTCACACAGTGCACCACTTTAATGAGGCTGCAGAGATAATTCACAGCAGGGTGTTAAACAGCCTCAGATTTTAGCTTTGTTTAGTTTATCTTACCTGCATCACCACGTTACAACACACACCTCAGCACATAAATGTCATGCATGGCTAATTAATGTCTCTGAAGGGTTTCTGTTGCACAGGGTATAAATGACAGAGACACCACACTGCATTTTGCACACCAGTTTACTTCAAATGAAACAGCTTGAAGTTTTTTCACATCAGATTTGCTTAACTTTCAGATATGCACAATAAATGTATTTCTTTATTAGTCTCAGTATTTAACTCCTGCCTTTTCCCTGTCACATGAGAGCCACACATCAGGGGGTGGATGTGCAGAGAAAAAGGTGAATATTCTGTTGTGTTCCTGAGCACAACATTACTGAGAAATGTGGCCAAAAACTCACTGCTCTGTGTGCAAACTGAGTGTCACTGGGATCCAGATTAATAAGGAAGCATATTCCATGTGACTGGAAGGAGAGAGAATCTCAGAAATCAGGCCAAGGGCTCCACATTAAGAATATTGCAATTTCACTAGTCAAATCCAGGTCAAAAGTGATCAATACAAACATAAATCTATGCACCTGTCCAGCATTCTGCTTCTGTTCTAGCAGCAAGCAAAGCATTTTAGATGGAGCAATAAAAATTCCAGCCTAGGTAGTTCTTCTACTGGGTTATGCTGCCCTGGATCAAAGCAGCCAAACTCTCAAATCCCTGATAGTGGCTGAGAACAGTTTGGACATGCTGTAATTCATGAAGAAAACCAAAACTTAGCATAATTAATCTGCAAAACCCACCCCTCTAAATCAGTAAGAAATCATCAGAGATGTGTCTTTTTTTATTCTTCCCACAGGAGAAAGTGGCATACTTGCTATCAAAAGAGCACTTTAAACTTAGCAGGGTGGCTTTATTCACTCATTGTTCTTTTCCACAAGCCTGTCTCTCCAAAGCAAGCAATATTGTAGGGTTTTTTTAATCCATTTATTTTCCTTTTTTCCTATCCTCTCTAACTTTGACTTTCTGGCATTTCAGTACATGTGATCCTGTCCCCACACTCTCCAATGTGCAAAGTCTGGACAGCAAGGCACCTGCTATCAAAGCAGACAGGTTCTCTCACTTCCCACTGTGATATTGTTTTTTCTGGCTCCAAAGTTCCCAGTGGTTTTGGAGACAGGAACACACATCCTGCACTCTGTGACTCATCTTCAAAGTCATGTCCAAAAGCCTTTTAAGGTACTTCTTCAAAATACTTTTTTAAAAAATGAAATTCATACCTAATGATCATGAAGTGATTGAACACAGCAAATGCATATAAATCCCCTGCTTTATAAAAGATCAGTCTGGAGAAGGAGGGAAGGCTGGTTTATGTCCTTTGTACTTACAGCCAAATTCTGGGCCAGGAGAGGGATTTTGGTGGGAATATGGATTATCTCCCAGCTCCTCAGATCATCTGAAGCAGCTATTGGTCTTTCAAACATGCACTTCTGGACTTAATTATCCCTCATTTCAGCTTCCCCTTCACCTTTTGGCACTGATGTAAAGCAGGAGGCACAATTTGCTGCTGCTGGAGCTCATTAACATGACTGCTATTGCTCACAAAGGATAACAATGCAAAGTATGAGATGGGACTCTGCTGTGGTGTAAACCAGCAGCAGTTTAGTGAAGCCACCAGAGGTGGGACAGTTTGCATCCACACAAGGCCTTCTCCATTAGGCCATGTCATGACTGCAAGTTAATGGGCTTCAGAAGCCTAAACATAACTGCATCAACAACAATGTGAGCATCAGGGACAGCCATCCCCATCTGAGAGAGGCACAATTCAGTGTGGGAGGAGAAAAGACACTCAGCCTTGCCCAGGCGGTAGCAGAAAGAAACCCTCTTGGTATTACCAGAACGTTCACTGCCAACCCTGCAATTTGGCAAATGGGGCTCGAGGGTTGCTTTTATCCCCCTGCATGTAGAATATTTAAGCTGATACTGGAAATAGGAATAACAGAGTCTTGGCGGGTAACTAATCTAGCTGAACACTGCTGCAGCATTACAGATTTGGTTTTCATGAATGACTGAAATTTTTGTTTGCAAACAGTGGCTTGAAACCTATTTTGGCTGGGAAAACTTTGCTCAACCTCACTCACAGCAAGCCTGTCCGTGCCAGGCTCTCACATATCCCAGGCTCACTGTCACAAACCCTGGACTGTGCTTAAAACTCCCTGTGATTTTACAGTTCTCAGTAGAGTAACTTGGGGTGATTTATTTTTCCTCCTCTCTCCCTCAAATTATATCATTTTCACAGAGGCCCCGGGGCGTTCGACACCCTGAAACCCCCACAACCCTTTCAGGCTCCTTTGAGAATGCCAGCCTAAATCCCAAATCCTTTCCAGGTGGAATACTCCAAACAAGTGAAATCAGAGCTGGCACTTCTTACTCTTACACACCTGCAGATCATTTTCTCACAGGAACTGCTCACCACAAATAGAACAGAGAATATAATTACATGTAACTTTTTCTATTATTTTTCTATTAAGGGATTTCTTAATGCAAAAAAAGTCCCACTTTTTAATAACGAATGAACAGAGAGATGTCTCAGCATCAAGAGGGTTTTAATTAAAAATGCTACCTGTAAGTATATCTAAGCAGTTGGTAGCAGCCATGGAACACTTCTAATTATAATCATCATTTTGTTTTTCTCTCAGGTAGCTTAGCTCATTAATTACTTTTAAAAAAATCAAGTCTAGCATTCACTTCTACTGTGCAATATAAAATTCAAATTAGACTGATATCACTACCAAAATATTATGAGCTGATTTATGTTGATGGTATTCCATACATACAAATATCTGTAAGTTATTGTCTATAAATAAATTGAATGGAGTAGTCCGAACCTTTGGTTTCCCAAAGTTCACGTGTGTTTAGGAAGTGATTGTCTTAAAGAAGTATTTGTATGAAGTAACTATATTTCTGTTTTATAACTACTCCTGATTACAAATGCACTGTGGGGCAGGATAAATTTTATCAGCACAGTAAGCTTAGGCCATGACAAGCAGTACAGGACTCTGTTCATTCCTTATAATAACATCCTCCATGGACACTCTCTGTGGTGATGAACTTGAATTTCAAAATTATGATGACTAAAGTAGGTCCAAGTTCAAACTGCTAAAAATACAGCTCCTACATTTTTGTTTTACTTTGCTCCTTTATGTCCAATTGACTTAAATGAGGTCACAACAGAAAACTGCTTTGAATAAGACCCAGACAAAGCCTCTGCTTTTAGAAAGACCCAAGGTGCTCACAAAGATGTGCTGAAAAATGGGAGTGCTCAAAGCTTCCCACCACTCTGCTCAGTTTTAGCTCTCCCTGAGCCAGCACACTCATGGTGGAGCCTTTGCCTTGGGTTGCTTTTGGAGGATTTTGATACCTGTGGGGATATGAGGTGACGTTTTCCTTCCCTGGAGGCACCACAGAACCACTGCTGAGGGCTCCATGGGAAGGAGTGTAGCGGTGTTAAGGAGCCAAACCTTCCTTCTAAGGGTGATGTGCTGTCTCTTCTTTTTTCTGTGCTTTATTCAGTCCAGTCCTCATGTAAATGTGTTATTGGGATGTCTCTTCCATGAGCCCATTATCTTTACACAGAGCATGTTTGCTTTCAAGTTCAATATTTTCCGAAAGCTCTGCTCCTTCTGGCGCTTTGCTCAAGTTCTCTTAGTCCCATGAAGAAAACTAACCATGAAAACTCACTCTAATTCAAGTGACTGCACTGGAATAATTTTGTGCCAGTTTTTCTTAAAGAAGAAAGGAAAGAACACCCTCAGCCCAGCGTCAGCTGTGCAAGTTTTTCTCCAGCTTTGTAAATGTTTACCCTCTCGTTTGTTCAACAACAGCTTATTTTCGCACTGTAAACAAAGGCCTTGTGTTTAACAGCATTAATTTGACAGTGTACAGTGTTGGCAACATCCCACTAATATGTGGTGGTGCTTGTTAAGAGGTGTGTTGAGCAGCAAAGCTGTGTTAAGCTCTAAAAGAATGATGCAGCAACAACATCCTTTGACTCTCTGGGTGGAGGCAGGTCAGAACTGCCTGGCTCAGAGTCCTCTGGCTGTTTGCAAACCTCAGGACATCACAAACAGTGGATGAGCTGAGCAGATCTGAGTGCTGAAGTGTCTGGAAGGAGCACTTGGCTCTCTGGGATTTCTGTTCTGACTTATAAGTAATGGGACAACAGGAAAAAATTGTTTTCCTGAGTACAAAACTCAAGGCACCAATTTGGTTGGGTTTACCTGAACAAACCCTTAAATAGAATGCTTCAGAGATGCCTGCATTTTGTGAATTTACCATATTGTTCCTCAATTTCAGACTTAAACTAAGCCACGGTGGTATCAGAGCCCTCTCACTGAACCCACGGTTTACTTATTTCAGTCACATTCAGCTGGCATCAATGTTCTTGGAAATCCAGAAGAATTTATGTGGGAGATGGAGTGCTTGCTCTTGAATAAACCAGGATAAGAATTACGACTAAGGCTGGAATGTGAAGAGAAATGAGGTCTCAGGCTTAGAGCGAGAATGTTCTGAGCTATTTTCTGCTTCCAAGTGCTTGAAATAAGTATCATATTAGAGAGGGAAAGTTATTATTGTAAACTTCTTCCAATTCTGTGTATATAATAGAGATGTCATGGAGGAGATAAACTGTATTTAATTTTATGTTTGAGTTCTGGTTGTTTGTTGCTGTGTCGGGGGGGAGGGAGCAGAAGGTTGTTTCTCAAGTCCTTTAGTCTTTAAAAACGTCAGGGTTTGATGCAGTGCTGTATAGTATGCACAATTTTTTCTCTCCGTGATCCAGAAATGATTGTGTTGTGAAATGCTGAAAGCTTAGGAGCTTCAGAATAACTGGAGGTAGTTTAACTATGAAGTACTGACGTATGTTGTGTCTTAGAGGATTTTATATTGGATTTTATTTGCAACAATGATGTGGAGAAATTCTGTCGTTCATTCGCAAATCACACACCGAGCTGAGGAGCTGGATTGCACCCAAAGTGAAACGCTGCTCACTTTCTCCTCTTCTCCTCAGGCCCGTGTTTCACATCGTGGTGGCTGCAAAAGCAGCTGCTGAAGGCAGTGTCTGATGCCAGCAAGAAGCAGCTTCTCTGCTCGGCAGTGTCTGGTGTGTTTGCACTTTGCTGCCTTCTACGGGGAGGCACCGGAGCACCACAGCTGCCTCCAAACAGCAGCAAAGAGCCAAGGGGGCTTTTTCAAGTGTTTGCTTGTCTGTGATTCAGTAATTAGAAAACCAGGGGTCTATATCTGGTCCTCCTACCAACACAAAGTTCAACAGTTCAAAGTGCGTCAGCAGCTGAAGTACCTTTTGACGTTAGTAAGAGTTTTGTGATAAACATTGGTGCTCGGGGGTTTTTTGGTTTTATTTTCAGAAGTCTGAAAGACTGTGGGGTTTTATGACAAATATTAATTTGATTATGTGCCAGAGGGGCTTAGCACAGCCCCAGCACATGTCATTCCTGGGGTTTACACTGGGCAGGAAGGGCAGGACATGCTGTGTCCTGGTAATGGGCAACTGACTTGAACTGGGGTTGTGTATGAGTTGTGCTTGAGAAAAACTGCAGTATTGAATTGACTTTGAATTGTCATTTCCCCTGAATTGCTCAAACCCTCCCACCCCACTCCTGAAATATAGTTAAATGATTAAAATGACTGCCTAGACAGAGCTGTTAATAAAATGTTAATGAAATCAGATTAAATCAGATCCATTATAGTTTAAACATTAATATTCCCCTATTGAAACTCTGGTACAAAGCTGAGGATTCCAGATGTCCTCCAGGGAGGGGCTGCGGTAAAGCTGAAACCTACACACCATGGAAATCAACCTACGAAAAGATGTGTGAGATCTGATATGTGTCGTTTCCTCTGCACTGATCTTTTCTTGCTGGAAACAGTTTCTAGAAGGTGAAACCCCCCCCCACACTGTGGCATATTCTGAAACAGAAAGCTGAATCATTGTGTTAAGGCACTGATTGTGTACATTCAACACAAACATATCTAAAAGGATGTTGTTGGAGATATTTGGGACTTTACCTACGAGTGAGGACAGGCATCCAAATTGCTACTGCACCCATGAGACCTCTCAGTGCTGCTGCTCCATCATTTCTTCCCCTTGCTCCCTGCTGATACTGGGCCCATCACAGGGAAAAATACATGAAGTTGTTTATTGACGTCTTCCTTTTTCTGGCTTAGACCTGAGCCCAAGCTGTGGCCAGAGTTTCTGGCCTGGAGGGAACTCTGCTGCTGCATCACTGGGGACAGCACAAGGTGCTAGAGCCAGGTCTGTGGATGTGCCCCCCCTCCTGCAACTGTGACTCTGTGGTGAGGCTTGGGGAGGACAGGATTAGCCAGGGATCCCTCCTGGTAAGGATCAGTGCCTCTCCTTTCTCTCCAGAGGGCAGGACACATGGGAAGCACTGCCACTGATATATTTATGGATTATCTTACTTTGGGGATTTTTGTGGGATGGTCTTGGCACCCTTAGAGACTGCTATGACTGAATCACAGCCTTCTAGAATTTGTGTTTAACTCCTGGAAATGCACTAATCTCTGGCTGGAGCATCAGGCAGTAACCTTCAGTCATTTATACACCTGCAACCCATCTGTCCCCTGTTTGTCACTGCTCCTCCATATGACACAGATCCATTTCATTCAGCCTGACTACCTAGGACAAGCACTGTGTCCACTTCATCATTTTTATTGCTCTCTTCAGTAGTGTCTCTAGTTTATCAATGTACCTTCTATAGAGGAGAGCCCTAAAATATATATATGCACTACATCAACCTTGAGCTGGGTTTGTGTAAGTGGGAATTAATCACCCCCGTGGCCTCATCTCCTCCCCTCAGGTGCTGGATACCTTCTGCTGGGTGCTAATGCTCCCAGTTGCCTCCCAGCTCCTGTGAGGAAAAAGTTCTCAGCCCACAAGGCTTAGTTTCCTGTGTCTAGAATTTAAATACCATACACTTCATATGTGGAATGATTGTGCTGCTCACTCATTTTCGGTTTTTCCATTATTTCCTCCTGTTACAGTACTTCCCTCCGATTTTTTTTCCCCTCTGATTGACAGCCTTCATTTTGATCTTTGTTTGTGGAATTTTGCTTCCATCATTTTTTTCCCATTTCTGGAACAGAACTGCCTAAAGTAGAAATTTCCCTTGATTTCTGCCCCTCATTTAAAATGTGTTTCCTGTGAGCTTATTATCTGTTCTCTGTTGTAAGTGTGGCAATTTCCAGAGCATAACCCCTTATTCTCTGTAGATAAACCCCAGTTTGACTGGCACAATAGTGACTAAGACACTGCACCATGAATATGGTTATTGCTTTCACCAGCTGTGTTTTCAAACACAGCAGACAGAAATGTGTCAGAGTGCACGTCCTGAGGACTCAGAAAGGTCAGCAGGGTGTGATTCACCCCCAATACATGCCAAAGGTTAGCTGAGCAAAAAGCAAAAACCTCAACCTCTTTCTGCCAGAGAAGAGCAAAAAAACCCAGTCCTCTGCTGTGTGTGACCAGGAGTTTGTTACTTACCTGCATTATGGGTATTTATTGTTGTAACTCTTTTATGGGTGTTCTGCTATTTCTTGTTCCAAACTCATATCAGCAATTCAATATGGATCTCATTTCTTTAAAGAAAGAAGAGACCTAAATTTCTATCCCACAAATCCAGATCAGGAACCTACTGCCTGTGCATACTCATGGTACAAACCCCTCCTTCCTGTCTGTGAGATGAGCACACACCTGCACAGTGAGGCTGATGACAGGAGCTCCAGCTCTCATGGTCAGAGAATTACACATCTGGAAACCAAAATTCTGCACTTACCATTTCCACAACCTGTATCCTCCCCCCAAAAAAATTTGTTGCAGTAACCCAGAAACCAGAGGAGGAGGAAAGCAGCCATAGCATCAGGTAAACCAACAAACTATCAATAAAATCATAGAGCTGTAGCACTCTGGTTTCAGTACCGCATCAATAAATTAATTGATCTAATATATAGGATATCAATGATATATAGGATACCACATCAACAACAGGCAGCCCTGAGTTTGGTGATCTCTGGAACTGACTTTGATCACTGCTGCCTGGCAAAGCTGGGGCTCACTGGATTGATTAATTCATTTCTAGCATGGTTATGGCTTCACTTCTTTAATCCTTTCTAACTTTTAGTTTTTAGAGAAAATGATACTGTAAGTTTTAATCCAGTCATGAGGATATTCCTTTTAGGTTGGGCCTTTATCAGGCTGTTCCACTTAATGTCACTAAATAAGATGATTGGGAAACAAAACAGCAAGGCATAAATTTTCCCTGGTTCTTTGACAACTCATATTGTATTCATCTGTGCTTAAACACAGTTCTGAACCATAACTTTAACTGGGAGATGTGAGAATATTATCAGGGAATGATTCATAGCATTAGATATCACCCTCCTCTTGCAAAACATCTTCTGTGTTACACTGTTTAGTTTGGGTTTTTTCATTTGTCGCATTAATGTGAGTTGTGAGCAGAGCTCCAGAGGCAATGTATTGCATACAGGAGTTGTTATAGAACATTAAGTCCATCTCATAATTAAATGCTCTATCTATTTTCTTGTAAACAATAAGACCATAAAAGAGGTAATAGAAAAAAATGATGTCCCGAGTGTAATGGCTTATACAAAATATGGCCAAAAGAGCTCAGCATTACAGCCTGCTGGAGGTGCCAAGTCCTCTGGCTTTGTCCTTATCCCAGTGGAGAAAAGTTACTCTCATCCATGGGTTTTTGAGCACAACAGATCGTCTCTTCATGGGCTTTGAGCATTGCATGGAGAGGATTCCCCAGCTAATGAACGAAAGAATGTATTTTTCCAGATACCAAAGTACCTTAAAAAGAGAGTTTTGTAATCAATTTAAAAGCTAGACCTGAATTAGTATTAGATTTTCCTTATGTTTAATTAAGCCTAATTAAACAATGCAGACATCTTCCTGTCACCTGTGGTGTGATTATGTTAAATATTTAATGTGTGTGAAGGATTAGGCTGCACATCTAATCTATATCTAGCAATCTGTTCTCTCTCTGGAGTATTTTTTATTTAGTTCTGCTTTTGTATAATGATCTGCATTTCAAAGGAAATTGTTAAATACTTTGGTGGGAAGGGGATGTGTCATGCTGCACTGTGTGCAGGGAGAATATTGTTAAGTAGGCACGGAGTGTGGGGGCTGCAGTGCCCTGCCAAGGGGGTGTAGCAGGGACAGCCCACTCCACCTTTCTGTGAGGAGAAGGCATCAAAATCAAACCTTTCTGTTTGTTTAGGAGTTTCCATATATCCCTCTTCCCCAGCAGAGCCAAATGATTAAGGACTTCGAAAATCCCAACACAGGGTTCACATTGAAAAGATCCCTTGCAGCGTGCACACATTTCAAGGTTGCACATTTCTTAGACTTGTTTTCCCAAGGGGCTGTCAACTGTGTAATAGAAAAATGTATTTGTACATCTCCCCCCTCCTGAGCATCCTCCACCCCTTCCTAATCTTTGCACTGCCTCTAAAACACAGGAATGCATCTGTACATCTCTGGTCACCTCTTGGCATGAACCCCTTTAAAGGAGAGGCCAAGGATGTGTTTCTGGGAGCAAGTGCTTTAAGAGATGGGAATTTGTATCTGGTCCTAATAATCATCTTCTCTAACAAAACCAGTGGAAAAAAAAACAGTTAGCTATTCATCAAAAATGGGTTAAATGTATTCTTATTCGTGCTATAAAAAGCACATAAAATACTTCTCTGGCAGTTTATTTGCATTAGCCATTACTTGCATCTGAGGACAAAAGACAAATTCACATAATTATTTTTCAATTGGTTGGGTCTGTGTCTGTGTAATCATTTTTTCACAGTGTATGAAGCCCTTTTTCAATAGACCATAACAGTAATAGCTATTTCTTATTTACAACTGGAGGAGAAGATGCAGCAACCAGATTTTATTATGCAGAGTGAACTTTTCAAAATTAAATTAGCAGAGCTAACGTGGTGGCCCATAGTAAACTAATTAGTTGTTAGACTGTTGGCAGAGATAGTATCAACTCTTTCAGACTTCCTAACAAACATCCTCAAAAATTACAAGCAAAGGGTTTCTATTGCAGTTTGGTTAAGCATGAAAATATTCATTCTCTTTAGTCAGAGAGAGAAGGTGATGGCAGAAGGAGCAGCTCAGGGGCAGAGCCAGGCAGCAAACGGCCCCCAAACCTCCCTGATCAAAAGCAAAGCCCAGCCAGACAGATGAGAGGTTTTCATTGCCACAGTTTAAGTGGCTTGAACATTGGTATCTTTATGATCTCTGGATAAACCCAGAGGCTTTGATCTACAAAAGCAATACAGGGTCCAGGGGGGTTTGTGGAACAGAGCTCGATGGGGTAACCTGGGCCAGACTATTGTGCTCAAACAAATGAACACACCCACCCATCTGCTGTGGGGCTGTGACTCCAACAACACCTTCCTGGCACCTGTTGGGAGCCTCGATCCTCCCTGTGCCACAGCCTGACTGGCTGCTCAGGAGGAGCTCTGGACTTATGTAAAATTAACAAGGTGTTTGTTATGAAATCCACGCCGCATCTCATTAAAAGTGCTCTGTCATTGAAAGTAGAAGGTGGAGGCTTTTTAAACTGGGGTTTTGTTGCCCTCTAGTGAATGAGGTCAGCATTATGCATGGGAAATTATTTTGATCACTGCATAATTAATGCGTTCTGAATTGGTACAAGAGTGCAGCCAAATTGCATCCTGTTCCCACTTGAATTAGTTAACCTACGGATACTCTCTCTTACAATGTGTTGCTTCCTTGCCTGAGCTTCTTTTTTTTTTTATATTCTTGCAATAAGAATGCACGACTGTGTGGGTATCATGATAAGGCAAGGAAGGCAGAGACAAAGAATAAATCAGCTAAATGGATCTGCAGCAGAGTAGCTTTAACACATTGGTATATACTTAATATGTCTCCTGAAAAGAATGTCTAATTATACTGTCATGGCAAAAAATGCATTTTCAATAGTGATAAATTATGCCATCATTTACTTTCTGAGAACATGCTGAGATTTATGAAAGATCACTGCAAAATTATCATGCCGGCATAAAAAAAAAGCCAAACTCAGTTATCACTGGCATCAGGAAAGAAAGAATGGGGAGAAAAGCCCTTTCAATAGTGAAACTGAGAGTAGACTTGATAAAATGTTAGGCAGTATGATAATATGCTGCTATGTAATGAAATTCAGCCTTAAACTGCACTTCTCTTCTGACTTTGTTACCTGTTAGAGACTATTTTGGGGCTTAGATGAGGAGGTTGTCCCAGTCCTGTGTATAGTTAGAAGCCACAGGGCCTAATTCTTCAATGACTAAAACTTGACAGTTTCGCTTATCTGGTATAAAACCAGGAGGAAGCGAAGGAGTATCAGGCCCCAGAACAGCACATTAGAAAAGATGAACTTATTTCATGTGGTCTTTGCTCAAACAGCCCAACTCGGCTGACCTGGAGTGCACAGGCAGAGGCAGCTGTTATGGACCTGCTTTTCTTACACGTGGCTTGAATTTTGTTTTGCAGGGTTTTTATCCTTATTCCTCACTTATTTTCTAAAGAAGCCTACAGAACTGATGTCATTTTGTGGCAGCCTGTTCTGCCTTTGCCATGTATTGTGCATCGTAATCTGTGGATGTGGAGCCACCCCTGGCTGCAGGCTCAGCTCTGAGCCATGAAGAATATCCCCTGCTCCATCAGCTCCTCCACTTGCAGGAAGGGGAGCAGCCCTTCCAGGCAGTGTTGTAGTCCCTTGTGCTTTTTTCTGCATCACACATGATCCAAAAATAAGCAAATTCTTTTCCTCTCTCCACACATCCTCCTACCAAGTTCCTTCTGAGCTGATTCTTCCCTCACTCGAAGGTATGGACTTTTTTGTGGATGGGATTTCTCTGCTGTTTATTCTAATGAGGGTGGGAACAAGATTAATGTTTCCTGTGACAGGCAGTCCTGTATGTGACTGGAGAACACAGAGCTGAAACAATGGCTGTCAAGGATGAAGGGAGCCCACACTGGTGTGGGAGTGGGTAACCCAGCGAGGTCAGTTAGGGGCTTGGATAAGGCTCAGAATGACAAGCAAGTCCTTTATTGACCACTCTGGGAGGAAAACACAACTTAAAATCAAGGCAATAAATAAAATGCTGTGGTGCTTGCTGCGCCCCATGAAAAACATCTAAAAAAACATCCAGTCTGATTTTTTGAGAGTGCATGAAGTGTTCTTTGTTTTAATGCAGGTAGGTTTTTCATAATTACTGAGTGTTTAGACTGCTTCTGACAGACTGGATGGGGTAGCTGGGAGAAATGGGACATTTGATGAAAATTCTTATTTGGAATAAGGGAAATACACTTAGTGCCACGCAGCACAGCCCGAGCAGTCTCACTGAATTAAAAAGGCTTTCCAGTAAAACCAGATAACCATGAGTATAATGATAAGAGCTGAGATAAGTAATCCATCTACCGAAAAAAAGGTCTTTGTTTAAACAAATAAAATACAAACATAACTCTTAAAAGTACGAGATGCTGTTAAATACCCCAAACAGCAATGCAACCTGTCTCCAAGTAACAGTTGCCTTCATTGTCTGCTGCTGAGAGATTTCCAGCAAATCCTCTGTGGTCCCGTTGGGATTTTCCACCTATTGGCTGCTTTGATTTGCTCAGCTATTCCCTGTACCAGCACTTCTCAGTCCTGTCACATGATAGCAGCAGTCCCAGTAATGTATGGACACAGTTCATGGCCAATAACGTCGCTGCCTCCGTTTGTTCTGCAGCATCTGTGATCTCAAACCAGGAACGTGAAATAAAACCAGATGTATTATTGACTGAGGTGTTGGGGCACGAGGACAGATCCCAATCCTCGCTGTGCTAATGTGGGTGTGAGCGACAATATTGACTTCAGAGCAGCTCAGGGACGTTTTGTTAACGACACCTGGGGTAGTTCAGGCACATTTTATCGGCTGTGATTGTTGTATGCAGCATATTCTATACCTCCAGCACCCAGCACTGAACTGCCTTTTAACTTTTTAGTTCTATCTTAGCTGCTGCAAGACATTTTCTTCCTAACAAGCATGATTGGCAGTTGCTTTCATTAGTCCAAGTTAGCAAACACAAATCAATCTCTTGTTCCCAGCAAACTCTTAATTTTTTAGAAAGTTTTTCCCTGTAGTCATCAGCAAGTACTTTTGGCCATAAGAAAATTAACAGCCTTGGTGTATTTTATAAAGACATTTACATTCATCTTCTTCATGTTTTACACTTGTTCCTTAACATTTTTTCTCACATGGTGAAATTTTTGTAAATATTGCTGCCTTCCTCTCTGAGTCTGCACACTCTCTGGAAAACACTAAAAATAGAGAGGGTTCCATTGGAAAGTACTATTTGCTGTTTCTAAAATTCAGCATTATGCATATGCTTAAATTCAAATACTATTGCAAGTTCCACAGTGAGGGTTGAAAGTCTTTCCTGAGTACGTGGTAACTACTTCAGGGGGTTGTTGTTGCTGTTGACATGGCAGGAAGAACAAGTCCACAGTTATTATTTAGCTTTTCTTTCTCTCTTTATTAAATACAGAGGTGATAATTGCTTGGTTTTGTTCACAGCTGGCACTAGATGATAAGTTTTCTCATCATTAGACATGTAAACAACTGACAGACTTGCTCAGCTTCTCCATTTTCATCAGATAAAATCTCAGCTGACTTTAGTCCCTTTAAAAGGAAGGCCATACTTGGTCCCAATAAGCATATGAAGTTTGCTTATTTTTTGTTTTTTAATTTGAATCCCATTAATAAAATTTTCTTGGATGAAAAGAAGCATTTTAAGGGAGGTGAGAAATGATGTGACCTGCCAGTCACTGAAGCTCTCCACTGCAGGAACCTGTGTGCCATGAGGTGAGAGCACATCTATGACTGCAAAATTTGATGAGATCCTTGCACTTCTAATTTTAAAATTTCTGGGAACTCCTACCTTTAAGACATAAAGCAATCCTGCATGCTTCCACACTCACTAATCTTCACTTTCAGTTTATTTAAAAATGAATCTTCATTTTCTTTATATTTATTGAATCATATTTATTAAATTGAATGAAATTTATGCAGAACAAATATTAGCTGTAGCACAAAATGACCTATTGAGCTCAAAGTCTGCAAGAAGAAAAGGAAAACAGTTGTGCTAGTCAGATCTGGCTTCACTTACAACACTCCTGCAACATGAACCACTAGAAAAAAGACTTGTTTCTGTGACTGAGTGGACTGAAAACAGGACATGGCCAACCAAAGAGAGATAATTTTTGCATGTGTGATTGCTCCCAAATGGCTTTGATACACTGAGTAAATAAGGGCGTTGTCTCTCACCAGGTTATTGCCAACACCCACCTAAGACTTCTTTTCAAAAAGATCAAAAATGTCGTTTCATCCTCAGTGAACTTCTGTACCCTGAGTGCCGCAGAGCTCTGTGGAGTTTGGGTGTCCTACAAATTATTCTCCATCTTTGGTTGGTGGGAATAACATAGGAAAGACTTGGGTTTCTTTAATCCCTTCAGACATCGTGGTCCTGACTCGTGGTGTGTATTTCCATCACGCACCCCTGCAGCCTGCTGGAATTTTGTCACTGTGAACCCAGGGAAGCAGATCTGATCTGATGGTTCAGAGGAATGTGTACTTCTGGATTCTTGCTTAGAAAGCCACGCCCTGGCAGTGTAAAAGTTGGTGCAAAATGGTTTTAAATTGATGGAGATGCAAGATCAACTCAGAGAGTCAAAAAGTCAAGCTCAGCATTTGATTTCAACAATAGTTACAGTTTTGAGGGGGAGAAGAGTTTTGGAGCTTTCATGGGTTAGTGGGATTGCTCTGATCTGATCCAGTGCAATTTGGAGGCACAGTTTTGCCCAAGAATTGATTACTTTGACTGAAAATTATATTTGGATTTGCGCACACAACCCCCTCTTCGAGGATGCTTTCTCTGGGAGGTTATGGGAAAGATGGTCAGTGATAAAAAAAGAATAACTTTTGAGGATTTAATTTTTTTTAAGAATACCTGCAAATTTGAAGGGCAGAAATAATTACCTTTCCTGCTGTAATAGTCACATATCTTCTCAAAATCTGAAAATCTCCAGTTAGATTCTTTAGGAACTGCAGTAGTACAAATACAGGAAATGGATGTTTGCTGTCATCTCTTCAAACCTCCAATGTTTGCTTCATTAAACTCCATACAAAATGTTGGTTCATGTGTGGGTCCTTTCCTTTCTGCAATATTTTTCAGTCCTCGTTTCTGTTTGTTCTTCCTTCTTATTAGTGATTCTGAGGATATTTTGTACCTTGTGCACATTTTTTCTTATTAAAAATGTAGAAGTAAATATTGCTCTTAGGGGTTTTGGAGTAAATCCAGAATTAACTTAATGCTGTCATGGAGCTTCCTTCATTTTTGTAGTGCCATATATCAGTGCTCTGAGCCAGAGTCCCTGCATAACATAAAATTTAAATTCTACCCAACAAAAATATTTCAGTGAAATGTTTTTCCATCTTTCCTCATTAATCAAAATAACATGTTTCACAGAAAAACAAGCCCTGATCGCTCTCTTTGTGAAAAACTGAAAGTGGATTATCTTGTTAGAAAATGTAAATCTCTGGAACCTGAATGGCACATTTCAGCTACCCACAAATCAGATTTTCATTCCAAATAAACTTCTTTTCTGGTTTTGTTTTGTTTAATTATATAAACCTAAAGCCTGTCAAAATCTCAGAATGACACACACAACAGAAAATCAGATTGCTGCCCACCTCTATTAGTTTCTATAATAGTCTTCAACTACAAGGAGGAAAAATGAAGCATTAGGAACAAAACTGTTTCGATGACAAGATGCATCTGAACTTCTTATTTTCTGACAAATAAGAGGAATATCTTTACATTTCTCTTTTCTGCTTTCCAGTTTTCTGGCAGTTATTTCTCTGCCTTCTTCAGTGCCAACAGAAATGAAAACATAAACCTTGATTTCCAAACTGCAAATCCCACTCTGTGGCTGTGGGACTGCGCACACACATGCTGGGTACATTTTTTTGTCTGGTGCCAATTAAAACACATATACCAAGGCTTGTGTTTTTATCTGACCATGCCTTGATGTTTATTTATAATAAGGTGTGCATTTTTGGGAGCCCTTTTTTCTCCCTCAGAGAAGCAGGAGATTGGTGTGTGTCTCATTTGACAGCTAACGGAGGCATTGACTCGAGTAGGATCATCAAAACCAACACACTTTGACAGAAAAGGCTTCATAAATAATGTGCATCGGTTTTTACTCTGTCAGTGTAAATGCATCTCCTCCACTACTGGTTTCCACTTGTTTTATCCAGAATGTCTAAGAGTAATGAATAAATCATAGTCCTGTATACATGTATGGATGCATATGTATGTGTATATATTTATGCATAATTCATGCCATAAATATCTATTTTGGTCTGGCACAGAGGTCACATATGAGTGGAGGTGTGTTAAGACACTGTACCTAAAGGATTAATCTAGTTTCAGATGCTGCAGATTATTTCATTTAACAAGAGAAACAGATGAATGCAGATCATCTTGATGCAGTCTTTTTTCTTTTTTTTTTACCCCACAAAGAACATGCAGCGTTTGTGATCCCCACTGGAAAGTTCTTTTGCTTATCACTTCTGGCTGTTTCCAGTCATTAATTGGCCCCAAATTGCTCATTAAGTTTTTCTGAGCCTGCCAGTTCTCCTCAGCTGTATGTGGTGCTTCCTTCTGCCTTCTCTCTTTGGTTCTCTTGTCACATAAATCTTCATAAACAAGAGTCATTGCCTTTCTTTCCATGTGTGTTTAAAGGAGTGGCACAAGTCAGTTTCTTGGGTTTGTTTTGAGTTCCTGGCTCCACACAGGAGCATAAATTGTTGATATATTCGCTTTTGTTTATACAATTTATTTGAAGAACATAAACAAAAGAAGAGACATATTTTGCTTCAAGCTCCATTTATTGGGCAGATTTTACACCATCTTACTTCAGTGATATTTAACCTCTTTGTGACTTAGAATACAAAATGGATAACTTCAGCATACAATTTAGCCTCTCCAGTTACCACATGGCCTTCAGCCTGTTCCATCTCTATTTTCTCCACAGGATAAAAGACACTCTTTGTTTTCTAAATCACTGTGCGGGTCCCCATTGCTCATTTGCAAACTATAATTTACACAGTGTAGCAACACTTCAGTATTGAAGCACCTGGAAAAAAAAAGAGCTGCATAGAAAAGGTGCAATATTGTCTGGAAATTAGCCTCTAGGACTGTGGGGTACAGAGCCCATTTTTGTCTGTCCTTTGCAGAAAAAGAAGATAATTTAGACCTCACTGATGTATAATTAGTACCCAAGGAGTAATATCTTCATTGGACAAGAAGAAAGGAATGGAGAAGGGTCCTCAGGAGAAAGGTCTTTGACTAGAGCTGTTGGCATCAGCCCTGGATACAATTGGATTTTATAGATATGATACACTAATAGAGGCACTCGTCCCCCAGTACAGGAAATGCCTCTGAGCTGGGGCTCCCAATGCACTAATTACTCTGTTTAACACAAAGACAGTTGTGAAATTGTATTCTGATAAAAAGCCATGTTATCTGTATGCCCTGGGACTCCTACTGAGTCCTGGACCAAGTGCCCTCCACCTGAGAATAAATGACAAATTACTTTTCTACTTTGCTCTTTCTTCATTACATCTGAAATTCAGGATGTGGTCTGTGGAATATTTTCAGACCACCTTGTTCTCCCCAAAATATCCAAAACATGGTTCAGTTCATGGCACTCAAAAAGTGCCAAGTCTAACATGATTTTAGTGTGTTCTAGGACATTTTTGCCTTTCAAATGAAATCCAGTTCTTTCCTGGGATTGTATACTCCTGATGAGTGAGTTTGGGAGAAGCTTTATTTAAAATGCTCAAATACATTGTAAGGGAAGAGGAGAAAATGAGAGGAAGGCATCAGTGCCTATGGAAGACAAAATCCTCTCTCTGCTTTCTCTGCACAAACCAGCCTTGTCCACACCCCTCAGAGTGTGAATGAACCATTGTACCCTGTGCTGCTGCAGGGTGTGAGCCACCAGCCCATGTCCAAGGATTTCCAAAGGGAGAGTTGGCAGGACTGCTGAGAGGGCAGTGAGTTCATCCCAGGCTGCCCAGAATCCACTGGTTGCATTTTGGAGATGGGTTTGAGTTTGGGCTTGTTGGTATTTTTTCTGTTTCCTTGGGTTTTGCTACTGAGGGAGGAAAAGTGAGTTTAAGTTATGGTCAGAAACTTGACAAGTTTAGAGTTGGTTGGCAAATCCAATGAATTGCTGGCAAAGTTTGTGAAACATCGAAGTGCAAGAGGTTGGAACACCTACAGTAACAAGTCAGAAGCAAATGATGACAGAGTGAGTGACTAGGGTGTTAAATAAAGTCACAACAAAACCTGTCACAGGTTTTCTGACGAGCTTTGGAAGAGCACCTGACAAGGTGTTCTCACATTAATAGCAGCAGTTATTGTTTGATTACATTAGTACTTTGAATGCAACAGGGCTATTATTTCATCTTTCAGTCTTCATAAGAAACAGGTTTTTGGTCACCATACCCTAGTTTGGCAAAGTTGTTGAGCAATTTTGTTTTCCTATTAATTTACGATGTCCCTTTTCCATGGGGAGAGGATTTTATTTTGACAAAGAGCAGTAACACTCAAGAACTCCTGATATTTAATGTCTAGAGAAGGTCATGAATTTATGTCTGTGCTGGGGCAAATATTACAGTCTCCCTGCCAGAGATGGATGGCACTTGTGCTATGCCTCACTGCAAAGGGAGACAGTAAATCATAAGATGTTGCTTCTCACCTTGCTGAAGTTGTAAAGTGGATATAGCATTTCTTTATGTTGAATGATCCGGTTAGGGACGGGGAAGGTCAGGTCACACAGAGCTGGGCTCCCCAAAAGGCAGAGTTACCTTCCCAGAGTAACTGAGACACCTTTTGAGACACTGAGTACTACATTTTGGTAGCAAAACTTAATAAATACCTGGCTGTCCATCACTGTCTCTTTGCATTGTCATGATGAAGCTTCTTCTTGACATCTGATTTAAAAAGAGATTGAATTGTCACTTCTGTTAATGCAGGGTTTATGCTGCTCTCACCATGGATCAGCCCAGAGTGCAGAGCTGGTTAGGCAGTCCCTGGGAAATCCCATCAAATTATGTTTGAGGAACACGTCAGGGTTTGCAGGATGATTTTTTTTTCCTTTCCTGTGCTCTGCTCCATTACCTCATGTTGCTGCAAGGTTTGACAGGCAAACCTGAGGCAGCAGCTCCTTTTAGGCAACTCCCCAGCACATTTCAGTTGGTGTGAAGGGGAGGTTTGGGCAGCTGTGGCTTGGCTTCTTCACCTCCCAGCCATGGACAGAGCAGCCTGAAGCCTTAGGGGCTTCTAAACAAAACTTCTTTGCTTGGGAGCTCAGCAAGGAACTAGCCTTTTGGGACAGCAGACATTTAACGTGAAATTAAGGTATTTCTGTGGGTTTGCTAAGAATATTTCAGATTAGTCAAATCAACTGATGCCCATGGACACCTTCCCTAAATTGGGAAAGTGTTCTAAAGCTTATTCTAAAGCTAAGATTACACATTAACTCCTGAATTATTTCATAAACTTGGATACTTTCATTCATTTTTGATTTACTTTTCAGGGTATTCACTTTGTGGTTAAAATTTGTGGGTTGCTCAACCACCTCACACCTTTTGCAAGAATCCACCTTTGACAATACTCAAAATACTGCAGTGACACAAACAAAAACTGGCTTACAAAGTCCAGAGATTACACATTCAAGCCCTGATTTTTGCATTACCATATTTATTTGCTGAAATAAGTGGGAACTAAAGGAAGCCAGTGCCACAGGCAATCTGTGTCACCAGCTGCAATGTGCATCTCCACAGGTAGTTTATAAACGAATTCTTTAAATGTTTTTCTAAATATTTTGAAGGTTTTTCTTCTGCATTTGTAAACCTGCTTGATAGTATAAGAAAAAAAACCCCACAAAACAGTCTCTCTGATAATGTAATATAAAATTATTTTAACTTGTTTAGCTGTGGGCATGGAATAAGGAAAAGATGGAAAGAATCCTGATGAGTGAGAAGAGGATTGGCTCCTGGAAAAAGAGTGAGGGTTTGCCTTTTAGGTTTCGTGCAAATACAGATCATTCAGCAGTGAAATGTGCAGTAGTTACAACATGAGTTGATTGGAGAGTTAATAACTTTGATGCAGAGGAATTAACAAAAAGAGATAGATGGCATTTCTAATAGCAGTTAAGGGGAATAATTGTTCTATCTAACTACTGACTGAATAATATGTCAGGCAATATCAGCATCGAAAGGAAGGTAAATGCCAAACAAGTAAATGAAACAATGATAGCTTTAAAGCTGTAATATTTGATTGGGAAGCAAATGAGGCTGGCATTCTGTAAGGACTTGTCTACATGGGGAAGTTCCTCAGTGTAACTTTATGGGTATAATTGTACCTTTCAAAGCCACAGAAGACTCACAAAGAAAAGGTACTTTGAGTGCAGAATAAGATTCTCCACGTGAGGAGTTGTAGAGCTCTAACTCCAATTACACCAGGGTGGTTCCAGGGGTCAGTTTGCCCCTGAGGACAAATCCCAGAGCATTTGATGAGCTGCTCCCACGTGCCTGCCCCGTTCCCTCTGTCCCAGGCTGGGCCATTTTTCCTTGCCCGGCAGGACAAGGGCTGCAGTGGTGTCGATGCTGTGATAAGATGCAAAGCCAGGTGAAGAACCCCGTTGTTGTTCAGGCTGTGACACATCAGGGAGAAAAGTGACAGCCCCACGTGGGAAACATCTTTTCAATGCATTCAGGTTTCTCACACACAAAACAACCCCGCCACTGCCATATTTTACTATGGCATAATTCCCAAAGTGTGTTAATATAATTTTTTACATTCTTTAACCTGCTTGCTAAGAAGAAAAATGAGAGTCTGATGTTCTCTACACCTTAATTAAGTTGATAAATAGTATCTTCGTGACATGTGAATAAAAAGTTAACTCAAAGCTTTGTGTTTGCGAAGAGTCAGTAATTTTCATGACTCAAGTTTTAATAAGCTGGATTTGAAACTCAGTTGACTGGGAAGCAATGAGGTAAAAGGAAAGATCTAGCACTTCTTTCTCAGCACCTCACACACTTGGCTCTGAATCTCTGAAACCTCATTCTGGTGAACACAGAATAAGTCCCTAAATGGGAAAATTCAGATCTAACAGGTGAAAAAGCCTAAATTAACAGATCTGAAAACCACTGCTCTCCAGGAAAGGAAAAATTTATCTCCCATCCAACAGTCTGAGCTGATTAAATGTGCAGCAGTGTCTGCCCTGTCCTCTGCTTTTGAGAAAAGCTCTAACAGGGACTACAGCAACCATAAATGTGAACAGTGACACCCCACAGGTGCACATCCTTGTGCTTCCAGGAGGTCTGGGCCTCCTGGAGCAGCTGTGCTACAGCTGGCAGTGAGTATCCAAGAGCACAACTGGGAAGTTTGCATCCCTCCCACCCCTGTCAGCAGCTCCAGCTGAGCAGCCCCCATCCCTATGTGGGAGCCTGCAGTGGGTTCTGCACCTGCAGACATTACAGCTTGAAGGAGCCCAAAGACAGCACTGTCTGGAGAACATTTTATGATTTTAACACACTTATGTACTATTTGAGTCTTTTTAAAATCACTGTAAATGCATGAAGATTATAGGTGCTCATGTAGGCTATACTTCAGAAGAAGAAAAATCAATTTTTCATTCGTCAGCGGCAGCTTGCAATACAACTGGAATATTACCTGAACCAAGTAAACAGAATTATCCTCTAACCTGAATAAGAAAAATGTAGCAGAAAGTCTATCTCTCTATTTTCAACTTATATTATCTAAGTTTGACTGTGATTTAAAAGAAAGAAGGGAGGGGAAGATGAGCCAAATGCAGAATTGTTATGAAAGAAGCAAAACCAGGCCCTGTGAAAGGTTCACAATGGAAATGATTTTCAGTTTAAATTACTTTTGCAGGACTGTAATGTGGCAGTCAGGAAGCTTCTGTGAAAAGTCCATTCTTTCTTCTTCTGCAGTTTTTTTTCCTTTTATTGGTTTGTGTTTGTATGAACTGCCTATGACCCTGCAAAATACCTGTTTTAAATGTTCTTCCCTATGTTCCTGGAATATCTGAGCACTTCACACACGTTAGGAGTTTTTCTTTTATAAATCCTCTGTAAACATTCTACTGTTGGAATTATTATTCTCCTATAACAGTTGTAAATTCCCAAAAGAAATAGGAATGGCATTTTTGTCATAGAACTTCCTTTTCCTTTTGTGCTTAGGCTCGAGATCTGTTTATAGAAATCTACCCACAAAACTCCAAAAAACAGTACCCAGATTGAGGATCATTCCATGGGTAGCAGCAATATCCAGCAGAGCATTGTGCTCCCTAGGTCCCAGCCCTAAACGCTTCCCAAAGGTGTTGCATCCCATTTTCCCACCTGGAATATTGTTTTGAGATGTTGGATGAATCTCAGTGACAAAGAGGACAGCCCCACTTGTGACACATCAGAACATTTTTAGAGGTAAGAACCTGGATGCTTTTTAGACTATATATATTGTAATTACTGTGTCAGAATTAATAGAACTGCACCAGTCTATGTGAGTGGAGTGTTTTCCTCAGGGGATTTTCTGTGTTGTGTCCATATCTCACTTTTTTTCAGGAATATTCATCCCCTGCAACAACACAACTGGCCAATGACCCAGGGTTGCACATGGAAACAACAAATGAAAATCCATTCCTGCTGGGATCAGATGACTTTCAGAGTCATGGATTCCCTCCTTCTGAATGTATAAAAAGAAATCTGGAAATGTCTTTAAAACTCACATTATATTGTCTCTCATAATTTATTCTCCCTTTTAACATCTAATTATAAAATCTGGCTTTGTGAGCTTTGTCTTGCATTTGTGAAGTCCACACAGATTGATACATTCCTTAAAAAAAAAGTGCAGGTTTAATTTTTCAGGATACATTGGGGGAAAAAAGGGGTGTAATCTTAAAAATATAATATAATATAATATAATATAATATAATATAATATAATATAATATAATATTTCTGTTCTTTCTATGTGGAGTCATACACAACATTTTACAAAGAGGTAAATGTTTCTAAATCAGGGGTGATTGCCATACACAGGGGCCAGCAGCTCTCCCAGAAACTGCTCTGTGCTCCTAAACTTATGGACTTAGAAGTAACTAAACTCGATTTATGGATCCAAATTTGCATCTCCTATTGCTTTGCAATGTTTTGTCTTCTATACTTCCAGATTTGTCTTTAATTTAAGGATCTTAGGACAGTATTGTTTTCTTTTCCTAAATTTCTAGGCGATGTTTTCACCTCCTTGGACTTTTATCATTTCATCTTTCATCTTGGAAATTGGACTGGATTGCTGTGAAGCTGATAATTGTTGTGGGAAAAAAAATAATTTTATTGAGCCTCAGGTTATTTCTCCCTTGAAATATTCTAGATAATTTTCTTTATTCTAAACTCTTTCATATGTTTCTTGAGTCAGCAAAAGTTTATTGTGTGAACTTATTAGTTGCCAGTGATCTTTCCTGGAAAATGGATAGCATCTGGTTTTTTGTAAGACCAATCTTGTCATGTTTTTAAAGACACCATCTGCTTTCCAGTGTTCCAAGGGGGACTGTGGTGTCCAGTGGGATTTTTATCATATGTTTACCTCCTTTTCTGAACATCTGAATATTTTAGAGAGCAGCTAAAGGCATAATTCTTCCTCCTAAACAGTATAATTCTTTATATATTAAAATCACATGGATGTATGTTCAGCGAATTGAGCTTGAAGTCGTAAAATGTTTTTTAGAAATGCTACACTTAATGATATACTTCCGTATTTAATCATGGATATTTACTGTGTACTCATCAGAAGCAATTTTTGGTTCAGAGTCTTTGCAAATATATTAAATTAGACAAAACAGACCCATTTTCTGCAATAGGAGCTTTGGATTTGGTCCCCTACAAGTTGCTCACCAAAACGCTCTCAGAAATGCCTTTTAGTATCACCAATCACATCTACATTTTGAAAAGAACAAACAAAATCTAGCTTTATTCAACTGTGAATTCTATTGACCTGATTGAGCAACTTCTGTTCCTGTGAAAATCCGTTCCTTGCATGCTAATTACAGCAGAACCCTTTCGTCAGGAGCACGGTGGGTGTGGGTGAGGACTCGCCTGACATTTTATTTCCTTTAAGTCTAACTCACATCCCAGGCTCTTTCAGCCACTAGCAGCAAAGCACACGCTCAGCTTTAAGCAGGAGCTTTAGTATTTTGTTGAATTAGAGATTTGGCAACTGGTGGGAATACTAATGGGAGTGAAGTCATATAGGTTCTTAGAGCTAGAGAGATCCGAACCATAGAATTAGTAAAAAATAAAATATAATCTTTTGCATCATCTGAGGTCACTTTCTGTGTCTCAGGACTGAAACACCAGGATTGTTTTGCTTGCCACTAATGAAAAAAAAAATCTATATCCATTATGTGCAAAGTCCTCTAGCCTGATCCCTATTTTAATGTCTGACTGTGGAAGATCTGAGGCAGTGGCTGAAGTACCTGAGTGTGTTGTTAGCAGGGCAATTTCCTTAACAAGGCTCTTGAATTTACTGGGCCATTCTCACGCAATTTTTCTCTGTTTTCCTCTATGTGCCAATGTCACTCCCAGACTGGTTTTTGCATGTGAGTGAGAGATGCTCAAATGAGGGACAGCCCAGCAAATGCAGCAGCAGATGCACCTTTATTGATGAGCAGCAGTGCCTGGTGCTCAATGGCATCAGGCTGCACTCCTCATGGAAAATCACAGGAAACGCCACCCCAGCCCCATCTGCTCCTGTCAAAGAGGTTTTACAAAAATAGGGAGGGCACATCCCTGCCTTGATTTATGACATTGAGCAATGCCCCAACACAATCTCTTTATATACATATATATATGTATATATATATATATGAGATATATATATATCTCTTTAATATCTCTTTATGTCCTTCTTCATCCATACTCATCCCACATGTCCTTGTAGCTTTCTACATTTTGTATGTGCAGATGCACACCTTAAATAATGTGTAAAATATTTATGCCTTCATACTATGCTAAAAAGAAGACAATATTTTTCTGCATACCTTAAAATCACATTGCTGCTAAATAAAAACTCTTCCAGAGAAACAAGGTACTGTATAATACTGAATTCTCTCTCATTGCCTAGAATTGAATTATATCTGAACACTTGATTCAAACACAACTGTAATACAATGAATATTAAGCTCTGTTTCAGCCACTATGAATAAATGAGATTATTTCTATTGAGGTGGGACTTTATCACATAATGTCCATAGATGTTTGTTGGTCCTTATTCTTTCTTACAGGTGTTAAGCAAGTGATTAAGAAGTTAAGCAGGATAGATCCCTGTTCAGTGACATCCTGTCAACAAGTGCTGCAGCCCATGGAGATCCTGGCTGAATGTTGCTCCTTTTAACTTTCCAGGTCATGCCACTCCTGCTGTCAGACAAATACAATAGGAATTACTCAATTTAACACCATTTCAGTTCTAATTGAATTCCATTTGCTAAATCCTGAATAAATACATTACAACTGCTGCTTCGGTCAAACAGAGAGAAATAGCCATCTTATAATGACTCCCCTGTGGATTTAATGCCTATTCTATCTGTTAGAATAATGATTCCTACATCACTTGAATATATTTAAAGGATAATAGTTATTTAAACATGGCAAGTCTTTATACAGCAGATAAGTATTTTTAATTTGCATTTATGGAATGAAAAGGAAAGCTAGAATAACTGGTTACCAATTTGTCTGTTTTCTAAAGTATCTTGGTATCAGAGCAAAGACACAGGATTATGAAAGGGCTTTATGCTTGCTTTTAATAGAAGTCTTAGGTGGGGAAAAAGGGCTGCATCAAGGATGGGATTCACATCACCAAATACAGAAAACTGACATGGAAATGCACCCCCTGCTCATCACCCCTGCTGGTCTGCTGGGGAAATTAAACCCCCTACATGGGACTCACTGTTTGAGCAGCAGGTATATGGAAAAGCTTAGATGAGTAAGTGATCTCAGCAGGGTTAAACTCAAAGGTATTTTGTCTATTATAGGGACCTGAAATTAGGTGAGATGAATCCCCCTGAAGACCACAATGAGAAGTCCATTTGTTGGAATTAGGAGACTCACCCTGGAAAGGAAGGTAAATTTAAGGGAAGGGAGGGAGTTAATTTGTTCCACTTGAAAAGAAAAAACAAACAAAAAACCAAATTTGGAATCTCTCATTTGCTTCAGACCAACCAGTTAAATATTTCAAAATATCACCCATTTTTTCTTTCTTTTCATAAGAGATATGAATCTTTGTTGCTGATGATGTCAGCTTTTACCTGGAAATGGGAGGCTGCATTGCCCAGATCCTGCTCTGAAGCAAGCAGGAGGAACACTTGAACCCACGTGTCCCTGTGTGAGATGAATGTCATGGTCCCTGGGACAAGGTAGGGATGCAGAGATCTCTGATGGCAAGTTTTGTGAATGGTCACCTATGTCCCACTTTCTTTTTTTTCTTGCTCAGCCCAAGATATTTGCCAAGCTTGACTCAAAATGGTGAATAATTTCAGTTCTAATTAACTTTTTTTTGAATAAACTATTCACAGCCTCCCACTCGCTCTGCCTCCAAAATTCCATCTTTAGCGCAGATCTTGTTAAACAATGTAGATCATGAGAAGGGAGAATCTAATAGAAATCATGCACTTTCCAGAACTTCTTTTAAACATAACATGTCAAGCATCAGGGCCTTAAATATATATGGTTGTAAAACCATATCAGTGCCTGATGATTGTTTAGGGCTGTGTTCCAATTAAATCCATTGAAGCTTGAGTCAGAGGTTACAGGTTGAAAATTCCCTGAGGCCGTGAATGACTCTGGCTACAGAAGTGGATTTACAGAAGTGGATTCCATCCCTGTGAACAGATGCAGTCTAATCCAATTGCAGGGTTTTTGCTCCCTTCACCCCTCCCACCCAATTAGCCAGCTGATGATATTTGTGTCTTGGTAGCAACATTTTTATAAGGGAGATCTTTGCCCTTTCTGGTGAGTCAGAGACTGACTCTCAACAATGAAGAGTTCAAAGACTCATGTAATGTTTTGTCTCAGAAAGTTGCCTCGAATGTTAAATGAGGAGAATGAACACTGAGAGAGAGAGAGTTCCTTTATCAAGAGAATAGAGAGGAGAGGAGTTACCTCCCCTGCTACCTCCAGGCACAATGCTCCTTCTTCTGTACCACTTCCTCTTTTTCCATACTGTTTTCCAAACACTCAAAATCTCCTTTGATTTTTATTTTACCCTGAAGAATTTTTAATATTTCACTAATGTTCCAAATGCAGATTGGCAAGTGAAGGTAAATCACCCAGAAATTAGCTAAAATGTAGCTATGCACCAGGAATAGATTTTATGAACCAAAACTGTTCGATCTGTTGAGTGTGATTTATCCCTTTGTGGAGTTCCTGCCCAGTCCTTTCAAAGTGAATGTTTAAAGTTGTGCAGGTGGCAGAGGGGCTCCTGCTTTCTTTACCTGTGGTTGCTCACTCACAGCTCTTCCTCCACTACCAAAGGAGAGTTGTTTTAAAATATATTCACAATAGTGCTGCAGGAAGTTGTTTTTCTTATCACAGCTCTTGGTAAATATGCACCCCAGGGTGAGTTGTCACCTGGTGGTATCACCATGGGTGGTGAAAATTTCTCGAGTTCAGGATTTTTAACAAGTAAAGAATGCAGCAAGAGAGTTTTATTTTTGAGTTGAGTGAAAGGGTGAGATATGGAGCCACTGAATATGCCAGACTGCTTATTTTCTGCTGATTTTACCATCTTTGGGGACTGAATTATTGACAGAATAAGTGAATTTCCACCCCCCTTTTAGTTATTTTGGTATATTTGTGGAGTACCTTACAAGATCAGAAACTATCTTTCTGTGACTGTGTTGTTTCCACAGGTTTTGGTATTTCCACTGTGGTCAATAAAGAGAATAAAGACAATAATCTGCAGTGATTTTGCTTCTTCAGGAATTAAACACTGACCAGGTAAAAATTTAAATATTTATTTAATCAATTTAAGCAGGTATTTAGGATCATCTGGCTGTGCTACCTGATCTTTTGAATATTATGGCCAAATGGTGACAATGTGTCTTTGGAGAACTGTCAAGAGACAGAGGATGGGCAGCTGTTCACAGCATCCTCTTTAAGGTTGTCTACTTTTGCTTCTTGTATTCCTAGATTTGAAAAATCAGTAAGAATTATTTGAAGAGATGGCTAGATGTGATACAGGATGATTTACGTTAGAATATATGGGTTCCATTTTCTAACAGCTTGCATTGCCCTTGTTATTTTTTCCTTGCTTTATCCTTTATCTCTTCTCTCTTCTCTTCTCTTCTCTTCTCTTCTCTTCTCTTCTCTTCTCTTCTCTTCTCTTCTCTTCTCTTCTCTTCTCTTCTCTTCTCTTCTCTTCTCTTCTCTTCTTTCTGTTCTCAGGGTGACCTTAAACTAATCTAATCTATGTAGATAAAAAACCCCATCTTCTACCTAATGAAAAGATAAGATAAACCCACATAGATTTGAGGTGTATGATACACTGTTATGTGCTTACAAACCAAAATGTATTGGCAGCAGCCCAAAAAGTGTCCTAGAAGATACACAGAAATAAGATAGACAGGTAGAAACAATTATTGATCAAGACCTTTTGTACTGGGAGCTAAAGTTAATAACATTTTATATCAAAATCAAGTGTGGATCCTGAGGGTGAGAGATGGATTCTGAAAATATTTGCTTGTACTTTGCTATGCACAGGCTTGTAGGGAAGCAATTCAAACTCAGTAGCATGGGGGCAGAGAAATGGAAGATCACAAAACCTTTGAATATGTAAGTGCTAATCAATCATTATTTGGTCTTTTTTGAGCTAATGTGGCTACATGTGGCCAAACACAACTAGACTGGATTTTTTTTTAATTTAACATCCCTTGGTACACAGAACAACCATTTCAGGAAAGAACAGCCAGATTATTATATTTGCAATCCACATTTTAGTCATGCTGTTTAATTAGCAAGAACAAATGTAGTGTGTGGTCACAGTATAAAATGAGGAACCTCAGTTAAAAATGGGTTGAGAAAACAGCATAAAGCTGTAGGCTTTGCAGAAAAGAGCTGTGTTTCAGCTTAAACACAGTTATTGCAACCATGGAGTTGCAGGCACAGGTCAGCTTGGACACTTGGTACATTTTGTTACTTATTCTGTGTGTGCAGTCGGAATAAGTAGATGTGGAAGTCAGCAGGAAGATCAGGTCAGTGTGGGAAAGATGGCAGAGGTGATGCCACAATTCCTGTACTAGAACACAGGATTAGTTTGTGGCAAAGCAGGGATGTGAATTGGGCAGACTCCAAAGGATCCCTCTTGCTGCTGAGTGCAGGAGACAGACTCGTTCTGTGAAGGTGCTGTGGGTCAGATTGGACTGAAGGAAGGTTTTACCAGGAATACTTCGGGTGTCTGTGCCAAACAAAATCACCACCCCAGACTGAGACAACTGTGAACAAGGAACAAACCTGAGCATCCTGGCTGCATTTACCCATCGTCCCTGTGAAACAACCACTCCTTCTTTCCTAGGTGTTAGGAATTGTGTGCAACCCTGAACTTGCACGTTCCCAGCAGGAGGTTGGGAAACTATTTTGTCTGTTCCTTTGTAGGCATTCTCACTCTCATCTCAAATTAATGAACCCAGTGTCTTTTCTTTGGGTCTGACCAACCGCAGGCACGTTGCTCCTGTAGGGACAGGTACACGACAATGTTTCTTTAATGTACAATTATGCCTGGGCTGGGGTTTCTTTCCAACCAGAATTATTTTATCCTTTCCATTTCCTACCCTGCAAAAACATGTGCAAAATATTTTATTCCCTTTCTTCTTCCAAGATTTGCTAATTACACTACAAGTAGGAACCTTACTCTTTACTTTCTGTTACATTTGAAAAAGACAGCATTACCTGTAGGAAAGATTTCTGGCAGAAGAAATTTCTATTCTCATAACAACACTCAAGGCTAAGTTTGTTTTGATTGAACACTCTTCAAATGTTTTGTTGTTTTGTTTTCTTTTTTTCCCTTTATATGAAAGAATAGCTTTTCTTTGAAGGAGAAATTATAATTTAAAGTCTCTTTCATACTTTGGAAGTTCCCTCAGATGCCATAAAGAATATTTCTTGTTTCAGAACAAAAAGGGAAATGAAGATGTTCGTTTCCCAAGTGTCTGATCTGCATAACTGAAAACTCTGAGACAAATGGCCACTGGGAAAAAATCCCAAAGTATTTCAGTAAAACAGGATTTCATTCCTTGTGGAAAATTCAGAGAAAGTAAATTAATAAGTCATGCACATTTGAAAAATACGCTTTTTACTTTTTTTCTTCTGTAATCCCCCTCACAACTGGTGATTCCACTGCTCTGTTTCCCTGAAGGCATTTTAAAAACAGACTAATATCAGGCCTCCTTGAGCTTCAAAAGTCCCTCAGAATGCCATGAACTCCACAAGCAGAGCAATATCCAGTCTTTCAAAACAGCCAAAACACTACTGTGGGCCCCAGTCAAAACTCATGATCAGTTATTACTCCATCAGCCACATCATTCACATTTTGGAGCTGTGAAGCATCTTGCAGCCATTCCATCTCTCCCCCATCATTCCTGAGCCTGAATTCTTCCTCACCTCATCAGAGACTACAAATGTAAATACATCTGTACACCCTGAGCTGCTGCCACAGGACACAGCCCAGACCACCCAACCTTTGGAAGCTCAGTTGTGGACTGCTGGATTTGGCAGCCCAATTCCAGACCATTATTGCAGTAACAACATCTCTTCCTTCATGTCCAGGTGGGAATGCTGCATCTCCTCTCCTGGTGTTCCGTGCTGGACAGAGTCCCCTGGGCTGAGCAGTAGAGCAGAAGGTGAGGGAGCAGCAGCTCCTGAGGGGAGCTCGGTTTTGCTCAGCAGTTTTCAGAGCAGGATTTACAGCTGCCTCGGCAGCTTCACGAGGCACAGCTAATTGTGACAGGATCCATGTGGAGGGTGGTCTTGTGCCTTTAGACCTTGGGAGAAGTGTCTTCAGATCTTCATATGGGGTTTTAACAACTTAATTGGATTTTCTACCTTTTATGCAGGTAAGGAATGTGAAATTCTCACACTTAAGCTTTGTTTTCCACTACAAGATTTTTACACGAGACAATCTGACTCATGACCTTGGATATTAAAATTAAATAGCACACATGCTTGCATAATTTGCATGTGTCTCTGAACATCTGAGCTAACCTGCATTAAAGATACCCCTCAGTAACACTGGATGCTGAGATCACCTAGCCAGGAGTTTCTAGGAAGTATTTGTCATGAAGCTGTGGCAATTACTGAAATGACTGTGCATTTCTTCTATTGATTGTTGGCATACCAAAATAAAATTACATTTGACTCCAGATAATTCATTTTCTCCCCTTGAATATTGGTTTGCTCTGTGCTGAGACCTATCAATAAAAAAATACATAGTTAGTGGGCTGGACGTTACCATTTTTCTTATTCTGGAAACATCTCATTAGAGACTGAAAAAAAAAAGGTAACCCCAGTGAGATATAGACATGTAACTGTCATTTCATGTTTGTATCTTGTGAGTCTTATTTCTAGGAGTCAGGCTACTTACAGGCACCACAAATATACTGGGAGGTGTGTTTAGAAAAGTCCTCATGCAGGCACAGAAAGTCACAGAAGGTAAAAGGACCAACATTGGCAGCAACTGGGTTGAAAGGATGCGTGGAAATTTGGATGAGGTAATCTCCTGCCTGTTGAGTCACTGACTGTCTGATTTGTGTCATTGCTGCCTGGTAATGTGGCACTAACAATTTAGAAGGCTAGGAAACACGAGAGACATAATTTAGGACAAGATGCTTATCTTGGTGCCTGGACTTTTTCTGTGTTATCCGTGTTTAATCCTACTATTTCTTGAAAGCAGATGCAAATCTTCAGCATTAATAACTGTACATAGGTGGCAAGGCTGCCTGCTGCAAGTTTGGCTGTGTGTTCATAAGGTGGTGGCATAAAGGAGGCACCATTTAACTGTGATTGTGATTTGTGCAGGGAACTTCAAGGATTCCTCACACAGAGAAGATGCCTTGGGTTGATAATGCTGACAGACTTATACCAGTCCTTATAAAAGAAAATTATAAACACAGTAAGTGTTTATCAGCAAATGTGCTGATATTTCAGTGCTTGTAACGAGGCAGAATTTTTAAAATGTGAGGTATTTGAATCCAGGACTGTAATACAGTGGCTACTGAACAAATCCCCACTGTCACTGCCTTCTGCACAGACCCAGTGATCACACAATACTGTAGATGAACATACCAAACACACTCGAGATGATTTGGAGCAGAGGCTTTGATTCTTCTTTATCTTGTGGCCATTTAGTACCAGTCTAACCCCCTCAGAATCAGGAGAGCTCAAACGCCTCTGTGCATATCCTCCCTGGCATGATGCTGGATGCTCCCCTGATTATTTACAGTCGGTTGTGGCACAACCATTTCATTACACTGAGAGATGCACAGAGCTCCTCAGGTAGAACTGTACACATTTAACAGGTTCAAATAATTTTCCCTTGAGGTTAACATAAGGATTCCTGCTGATTCAATGAGCACTGGGCAGAGCCCTTAGTGCAGCTTTCACCCCATATGTTTTAAAATGAACATTTCTTGCCAGTATTTTCAGGTTTATTGTAGCTTCCTTCTGCCTCAGGCAAGGAAAAACAACAGGACACAATGACAGCACATTATATTGGAAGTAGCATGATAAATTCTAAACAGATATAATTAGCATGTGACCCCAAAGAGACCTTCCTATAATTAATATTGAAATATGGTGCATGCATTATATAGGAAAACATATTGTGTATTCAGAGGGGAGCCTTTGGAGAATGGAGGTCTGTCTGTAATGGCTCGTAATTTTTTCATTTTAATCAGAATTGAAATTTCTGCACTTGAAGAAATAGAGAACGTTCATTAAAAAACACTTGGACTTTAGAAAGACACCACCTGCTTCGTTTTCCTCTTTTTTTATTGTAACAGTGGGGAAAAAAACCCCTTTAAATCTTCAGCTGGGGAAATGTGCACTAATGGGGAAACAGACCTCTGAGGAGCGAGCAGACTGACAAGCTGTTCAGGAGCATGAGGCTTTTCAGCAAATAGTATTCACTCCTCCAGTAGTTTTTGGTAAATTATGTCATATCTAGAAGTCCATACTTACTCAAATCCAGAAAAGTGGATGAGTAACAGATAGATAATGAGCATCCATGAAAAAGGGAAAGAACATCTCAGATATAAGGTGAAGATTAAGAGGGGCAAAGCCACCAGTGTGTTGCCTTCTGAGTGACATTCAGCTCCTATCACACAGCAGCTCGTTACACAGTCTGTTTATACCAGAGGGAAACAAATATGAAAGTTAGTCCTTTATATTTCACATTAAACGTAGGGAGTTCAAGGGAACTGAAAGACTTCATTATGGGATCTGATACCACACTGTATTTTGCTAGGTCCTATTTTAAGTAAACTGAGTAATTTTTGTGGGTTTTTAAAAGACTTTATATCAAATATTTAATTAACATTCATTCTGCAACTTTGGAAGCTGAGGCTTTGGATCCAGGATATAATTTTTTATCAGAATGAATAAATATAAAACAGATGTTAAGCAGAGCCAATAAATTTCATCTTAATTGTAACTCTAGAGATGACTTTCATCACCAAAACACTTTTTTTTTCCTCTGTAGCTTTAATTCTCAGCTCTGTAATTGCCAGTGCACTGTCCAGTTGTATTTTCCCCTCTATTAGTTCTTCCAGTTATATTTTTGCTCTGAGATAAATGTGAGTGCACAGCCACACTGTTGAGTAGTGGACTTTGCAAACAGACTGTGCCATGGCTCAGTAGCTGCAAATTCAACATTTTGGATTTTGTGGCAGTTCTGTCTGATGAGGTTGTTGCCACAGAAGGTATCTGGCATTTCTGCTCTGTAAATCTCCCATGTGTGATTGTACAACAGACTAAAGGATCGCTGGTGTCTGCAGGCAGCCTCTCTTGCTTTGTGACCTTGCTAGAATTCCTTAGTTAAATGAAGTTTGATTTGAAGCAGAGCTGAATAGAAGTTCTCGAAGACAACCCCAGATTGCAGTGGGAAGTGCTGTCAGTCAGTTACAGTCTGGCACTTCTCTCTGAGCTCCTGCCTGGGACTGATGTGTCTCTGGGTTTTGAACCATTGCCCAGTGTAAAACTGAGCTTTCAAATGGGAGTTCATTACAGGCGGCGTAAAACATTCACAGAACTGCCACAATTGGGCCTAATTGTTTGTTTTACCATGTGTTCTGAATATTTTCTTCAGTTAATAATTATTCTCCATTATTCTCTCCCTCTGCTGAGTAGTTGTTTAATATTGTGGTTGAAAACAATGAAATTCCTTGCTTACTGTGATTTCCAACCAATTAGTTCTGGGCAATGGGTTGCCCATGAAAACTCCTGATGTTGTCTCATGGCCAAAAGAAATTAAAAAAAAAATATATAAAGCAAACTGAGGTTATTGTAGAGGAAATTATAGATTTCTGCACAATATTGCTCAGTATTTCTGGCTCTTAGCAAGTAAAGCCTTGGATGAGCATCATAGAAAAAAAGCTGAACTGTCTTGTGTGTGTTTTATTTACATGAAATGCTTTTAGAATGAACCTGATAGAGATCTAAAAGAATGCAGAAGAGGTTACGAACAGAGATTTAGGTGGGGGGAAAGGGATGGTGGAAAGGTTCATAGTGCTGGCCATAATGATAATAGAACCTGAATTAATTGAGCATTTGAGCTGCTTAAATCTCCACATTTCCATGCTGTTCATTATATGAAAATCATATGAAAAAATGCAATTTTGCTTTCTAATTGCTGCAGAATGTTTGATTTGCTTTATTTCCAGGCCTGTGCTGTTGTTTTTCAGTGCTGACAGCAAACAGTTCATGTCTGGAATACTCTGCACAAAGCTGACTCTCAGACCTCAGCAAAGACAGGTGTGTTAATACATGAAGGGAAAGGTTTCCTGGGCCAGTATCTGACCCACAGCACAACCACTCCAATGTTTTATGATGCTTTGATAAGTGACTGAGCACAGAACATTATATTTCAATCCAATCCTATTGAAATCTACAGAACCATCAAATTGGGGGACTGAACTGGACTATTCCTGAAGACCACCGAGATTCTAGCAATAATCTTCTTAATTCCAAACAAACCGCTATTGTAGGTCATTTACAAAATGCATTTTTGAATTAAAAGTGCAGCAGCCTCTCAGTTTCCCTTAATTTTTAAGCCATTTAAAATTCCCACTCACTTTTCTTGTTCTGTTGTTAAATGATAAGCACCACATAAGGATTTCTGTCAGTCAATATTGCAAGTGGTTTTATTTTGCCCTTTTCAAATAGTGAATACCATTTTTAAGTTGTTACAAGGTGCTAGCTGTATACAAAATAATGTTCCTGATGGTAAAATTGCCAGTTACAAGTTGTAATTCCTTCATTGACTGTCAGAGCTGTCATGTTGCAGAAAGGTAGGTCAGTTGAATTGATGATTAATGGATCTATTCAAAAATAAGAATTTAGGGTTTTCACCCCCCCCCCAAAAAAAAGGAGTAGCTAAATCATTTATCTATGGAATTGACTAATGTCTTTATCCTTTTTAGCCAATTAATAAACTGTGATCCCTAGAACAGTAATTTCAGGATCATGCCATTATTTGCTAATTCTTCATTTCTTAAGAAAATATTAAAATTGCAGTTGGCCACAGCAGGACAGGCCCATGCATCATTGAAGAAACCAGTAATTTATGATGCTTTTGGAACTCCATATTAACATTCCAGGCTGTAATGAAGTTTCATATTGAACAAGGTCAGGCCTGATTGTATGATTAAATAATTTGGAAATGTTATTAAAAGTTTGCATTTCTCCTCAGCTTTTCAGAATAACTATTTTACTTTGGGGCACTCCATTAATCAAACCCCCAGAGGCTTTGTTGGGTCGTGTTCATTCCATCACCTATTTACACATGCAGTGATCAGGTTAAACAAGATGCAGAGGGGTTATAAAGTTTTCACAAGTGGTTGATTTTCTTCTTTTCCTTCCAAGCTGGAAATTAGATACGTGCCAGTTGTCGTGGCCAGGTCTTTTCCATGCCTGGGCCATCACTCTGGGAAAGCTCCTGGCTTGCACCTCAACCAGGTGTGTGCAGCATTCGAACAGTTATTCTTCTGTTGTGCTTCCAATTAATCTTCCATGTTTCCCAAGCTCTCAGGGGGCAGAGCTGCGGACCTGGAGCACATCAGGAGCTCCAGCCCTCAGTGATCCTCCTTACAGCAGCATCCAGTCCTTGGGAATCTGATGGATTTATCCCGATGCCACCTGGCAGCCCCGCAGCCCCTGTTTGCACCGGGAGAAGGAGACACTGAGCTGAGAGGATGGAGTTGAGCTCTCTCTGAGCTTCTGGGAGACAGGGCCTGGATAAACTCAGCTCTCCTAAATCCTTGAACCTAATCCATGTTTTGGGAAACATGTACAAACCTTTTGCATAGTAATGAAGTGATGTTTGGTAATGGATGACAGCTCCAAATACGGGGTTTGAGCACAGGATTGGGCTTTTTCTCCTGGGATTTAAACATTAGTCTCCACAGCCCCTTAAACACAAACCAGGGTACAACACATTAATACTTTATGTACTTTTAATTGACTAGGACTGTTATTGAGTTTGCTCTTTGCAAACCTCCATTAATATCCACATTTCTTGTTTGGAAATCTGTAAAACTGAATCCTTCTGCAAAATTGCACTAAGCCATCTTTCATCCTGCTACTTAGCAAGGACCTTTGGTCCTTGTTTCTCGCCTCTTTTCCACAGCTCTAGCACTTGTCAGTTTGTATTATGCATGTCTGTAAATAGCAGAAAATGAAAAAAGATATTATCCAGGTAGGAGGTTGTGGAAGTTTTAAAATGCAGGTTTTGAATAAGCCCAAATTATAATTGCAGTGTTAAATTTAGTGTGTGTGTGTGTGTGTGTAAATGTATAGCTTTATAGGGCATATACACATTTTATATTTATTTGTATGAATATATGCATATAAATAAAGCTTGTAAACATTTCCTTGTTGGAGTGAGGCTTCAACAATGGAAGATATGGCAGGAGATTTGCCACTGATATCAGCACTGTTGGATGATGGCAAGAGGAAAAATATTAAAAACAATTGTCATGTATGTTTTGTTCTCTGAATTTGCTTTCTTTTGCTTTGGTGGTAGAGCTGACCATCCTCCTGGAGATCTCAAAGCACCCAATGAGGAAAGAGATCCTGAAGTGAATGCTATTGTTTGAGTCAACCCTGCAGATGAGAGAGAAGGATGGGGAGGCTGCATGCAAAAAATAGAGCAGCTCTGAATTTTCCCATAAAACTTGTCAAGAAAAAAAAAAATCTTCACTGCTGGTATTTTTGCATTACATATTCAGCATTCACAACAAACTCATAATGCCAAGAAACGGGGAGTGCACTCTGAATGAAATGAGATGTGGAGAGTTGAATGGCCGGATCCCTGCCCTGCTCCCCTCTCCCTGGGAGGGTAATGAAGGTTAAACAGAGCACTCGGACAGGGATTCCTCTGGCATAATTGAATGTCTGATGTCTAAAGTCCACCTACCAATACCAAGCGTGTCAGGGAGCGGGAAGGGAGTGCCTGGAGAGTTCAGCAGTACAGAGCCAACAGGATGGTTCCAGGTGCTGGCTTCCAGCTGCTCTGCCTCTCATCACACCCCAAACACTCTGTCCCCAAACCCCAAGGAAAACACCCGTGGTGTGACACGCCAGGGACTTGCTGTACTTTTCGATCTACAAATTTTGTTCTCCTTTTAACAGTCTGAACTGTAAAATAATAAATGTGCATTTGCAGACTGTTATCTGTGGGCCTTGCCAGAGATATGTCATCTGATTATGCATGTAGGTAGCATTTAACATAATCTGCCCTGACACATTCATAAGATAAGACAAAAATAGTGTTTTATCACCGCACAGTAGAAGCCTCTTATCAAACTCCAAAGTCTTAATTAGGGATTTCTCTCCAGGTCCTCACTTGCCTGATGACCATATAAATATCTCAATTAGATAATTAATACAGGCCGTAATGCATGATAGTATACAGCAATTTAAAGCCCTAGGCAGGGAGTTCAACACAAATATTTTCGTTTAATATTGCTGGGAATTCAGCTGGATATGTACATGGAGAAGTTCCTCTTACAATATTGATCTTACTCTTTAAATTCTTTATAGTTTCTGTGAGGAAATGCTATTGTCTCCATTCTTCACAAACTCTGAGAGATGAGGGGATATCGGGTTTTTTATGATACTTGGCATAAATGACATTTTGTATTTTATTTGAAATTGTAATCAATATTTGGTCTGTAGTTCACAGAATAAGGAACAAGATGTACACATTCCACAGGGGGAAAACCTTCCCACTGCTTCATTTATATTCCAAATATATTATCCCTATTTTTCCTTAACAGAAAGCTTCCTGCAGGTTTAAACTGGGGTTTTGAAGATCCTTATCCATTTCTACCACTGTGGGAATTATGTCTAATATTTAAACAAGTTTTTGGTGAATCCAACTAACACTGAGAAATCTTTGTCTCTAAGTAATACGAAGCCACATTTTCAGATTTTTCCCTTGATTGTTCTTTAAATACAAGTAGTTGAATTTGTTTTTTCCAAATAATTACTGGAGGTAAACCAGTCCATGACAGGGTTCACAGTGTGTGTGACTCATGTCTCCTAAATGAAGACATTCATATTGAACCTCCTTCCTTGTCCAGCCAGGAACAAGTGGGAAAAATTTAGATTAATTTCCCAGTAGGAGGCAGCTGGATAGGTGGGACGATCCTTTTGGAAGACCTCCATGTTTGCTCTTGGGACTGTGGGAGCAGTGTCTGACCCTGCATAAACAGGACAAAAGGAGCTGAAAATTGAACATATTCACTCTTTGAATCCAACACGTTCATAAATGGTGATGTCAAAAACCAGAGTTAGTTGTACACAGCAAGATCTGAGGCCAAATTTACAGCTAACAGAATACAAGAAAATTGCTCCCAGAAAGAGAATTTGAAATTTAGCTGAAGAACTGAGGTCACTGCTACTGAATTTGTGATATTTTCTTGGAGATACAACAGTAACATTTCAGCAGCTCAGAACGTTTGCTTACATTTGAATTTATTCTGAAGAAAAAGTCTGTGAAAATAAAAGAAGGAAGTGCATGAACAGTGGGAAAGGCAGAGGGACAAGCCAGCCAGACCAAAGCCACCACGCAGAGCTGGCCTTGGGAAAATGGATTTCAACACTTGGAAGATATTGTAAAGAATTGGAAAATTCTTGCATCACAAGAAAGACATTAAAAATTGCATACACTGATTAAATCTTGGAAAGCCTGAGGATGATTGCAGAGGGGCCAGGATTTCTGGTGGTGAAGCTACTACTTGCTAAACTCAAAAACTTCCCAGGGAAATTGTAGACCACTCTAAATTTATTTCTAAATATGTAAATGCATGCCTACAAAATGTAAATGTCAGAAGAACCACACTGTTTCTGGACTTGCACCGGACCCTGTTCATGGCATTTGAATTTTGCATCTCTGCTGCTCTCTCTAGAGGACATTTTGGAGAGCTACTGTTCCTTACTATTATTTGGAGCTCAGAAATTATTCTATAATATAAATAACTCATACAAAGTTGCTTTGGGTACTTTGGCCACTTCCCCTAAAATTGCAAATGGTTCCTTCTCCTGGTAAGAATTTACTTATTTTACAGCTGTTATCCTCATTTCTATCAGATTTTCTGGTATAAAGTTGATTTACCTGTGATATTCCTTTCTCTCCTGAGAAATTCACATCTGTCTCTAACATCTGTCTCGACTCCATTCAAAAAGGGAGGGGAAGGGGTCATATGACATTAATTTTATGGATATACAGGTATTGTTTTATATCTATCAATAAATCATTTGTTTTTTTCAGGAAGAACCTGCAACCTCTACCTCAATATTTTTCTGAAGCAGAGCTAATGCACAGCAGCTAAAAATAATCTCATGGAACAAAAATGAAAAATACAGAGAAGTCAATGCTGTGAGTTAACACTGACATATTTTTACCAGAAAAAGACCAAAGAATCAGCAAAGCATCAGCTTGTTTCAGCAAAATTTATAGTAGTAATCAGTTCCTGTACAGCTTTGATACCCTTTTGGCTTTTGATTCTTGATTTAAAGGACTTCTCAGGGAATGTTGTGAATAAACCAGCACCCTGCACACAAATACAGTTCACAAAAGGCACTAATCCTCTCCCCAGAAGTTCCACCTCCTTTTATAAAGGATTTTGCTCAGCAGAGCAGCTCACATAGGCAGATATTCATTGGGTTTCAGTGCAAGGCAATGTTTTAGGGTCCTCAGATCTGCTAAAATGTGCTGACTGCCAAGGCTGAGCTGGGCCTGGCTGCAGACACACCACCTGATGGGTGGGCAAATACAGAGCACTGAACTTGCTCCCTGACGAGCCAAGAAATCCACCAAGGGACCATCCAAGAAGCTGAGCATTCATTGATCCACCCCTTTCCTCCATCCCTTCTTCATTTTGTAGGACAGCCCCATGGCAGAGAAAAGGAGTGAACTCCTTCATGGACTCTGGTTAAACAAATTCCTCCTCCTTCTATTAAACAGGACAAAAGCTTCCTGACTCCTGAATTCAAGCCTCGAGCCTCGGCATTCCTGGGATTGCACAGCCTTGCCCACTGATCCTTCCCCAGGGTCCTCTGCTGCAGCCTCGCCTGAGAGGCACCACGGATTGCAGAATTGCTTGGGGCAAGGGCTCTCAGCACTGCAAAATGTGGAATATGTCAAGATTACCTTAAATCACCATGTTCCTTCATGTAAGACCTTTGTGCACTTTCAAGCCTAATCAGCAAGAAAGGAAACCTGAACAGTGGAACCAGAGCAGCTGCATTTCTTAGCCAGGACATCCAGGAATTAACAGGCTGTAAGGATGTATTAAAATCAAGATATTTATGTATGTCTGTGTATGAATTGCTAATTTAGCAACACACGCAAGGTCCATGGATCCTAGAGCTGGATATGTTCATTATAATACTGAAAATCACACCTTACAGACCCTGCCCAGGTACAGACCCTTCCCCTGAGCGTGTGTAGGTGTCAGCCGGGGTTATGTAACCTGGATGGAAAATACCAACCAACCATAACAGAGGGGCTGCTCTTGGAAAGTCACTAAATCCGAATTTCTGTGTACAAATAATGGCAAGCCCAGTGCTGGTGCTTGATTTGTGGAACACACGGAGCATCCAGGCTTGCACAACTCTCAAATAAATAATCAGTGTCTCTCTCTGGAGTGTGTAATTATTGGCTTGTTGCACACCAGGTAAGGAACCCAATTTTGTGGGCAACAAGGGTGTCAAAACGCCAAAACAGCTCCTCTGCCTGCTGTGTTTCCACTTTTCCTGGGACCGAGGAGAGCAGAATCTGCAAGCTTGCATTCTCCTTCCAAATTTCCACCCTGTTTTTAAATTGCATCTTTTTTGGGGAGTGGGAAGGATAAAATCTACGTGTTGATATGTACTCTGGAAAAAAACATTTTCTACCTTTTTTTTTTCAATTGATAAAAAGATAGAGCATCTGTTTTAAAAATAAATTCTGGAACAATTGCAAGTATTAATTAAGTGTTTTGCTTCAGTATTATTTGGTAAGTACTTCAAGTTCTAACAACCATAAACTTGGAGAAAACAATAGTAATAATTAAAAAGGAATGGAAAGAAGCCAGACAAAGCTTTAAAGAAAAATAGAATTGTTTTCTGTAATCCTCCACTTCAGATACTGTATACCAGAGCTCAATCTTTGGATTTCTTTAATCTTTTGGATTGGCCTGTTCTTCCCCCCGATTTATCCAGTGGCACAGAAGGATTAAATCAGCGTAATGGACACTTGTTAAGTGTCTGCATCAGTCTAATCAGCTTGACAGTGCTGTGAATTGTTCGTCCCTGTGAACTGCGGCACCAAGAAGATGCTGCGCTGTTTAGAGCACCACTTAGTGGCAGAAGTCGACTTCAAATCCTCCCTTCAGAAATCGAATCTGAGGAACTTCGTTCCGAGTCAAACCAACCTGCAACAGCGCATCCTTTCTCCTCCTGCCTGAGTTCTCAGGCTCAGAGCCTCACCAGGCTGCTGAGTCTGTCCCTGCAGCACAGCATCCCTGACTGAGCCAGGCAGCGCCAGCGCATCCCTGTCCAGCCTCTTCCCCCCCTTCCCTGTGCCTGTTCCTCTTATTTGACTGAGCCCAAAAAGACATTTTGCCTGTGTTAGTGGCTGATTGAAACGTTTGACCTCGAGTTGTGGGTAAATAAACAGGTGCTCTGCTAGCTGTTATGCTCAATATCAACACAATGACCAGAAAATAGGAGAGTATCGCAAAGAAGGCTGAGGATGTTCCCTGCTTTCAGGAGCCAGAGCATATCCAAACAATTTGGACAGGTATTTTATTCTGCAGGACATTGAAGTCAGGGATGTTTATCACATCATACTGAAAGAACTTGTTCTCTGTATTGAATTTTAACAATGTTAGCATGAACTTTCTAACTTTGGGGGTATAAAGAGAACTAATCTGTGTTTAGAGATAACAGAACTTATAATAACATCAATGCCTGGAAAATTAAAACAGACAGATAGACACCCCTTTTCTCACCAAAACTCCCTGAACCTTCCAGAGGGATATTGTGCTGTCATACTACAAAGCCTGCTTGGATGAGACAAAAGGCAGCTTGATCAAGACACATAAAGTAAAATTTGCTGTTTGTTTTCAAAACACATACTGGACAGGCAACAGCAGGCTACAGACTTTAATTTTAATGGCACCATCTCTTGTGCCATCACACTGGTCTTATTTTTCTGAGTGTTTTTTACAGATATGACTCTCTTCAAGCCACAGATTAGCACAGGATGGCTGTAAGTGAATACAAAAGCAGTAACAGCAGAGATGGTAAATTCTGTTCTTACTGTAAAGCTCCTCACCAGCTTTTGCAGTTTCTTCCCAAAGCCCCCTCAGCTGTCCTACTTCTGGCCGTGTGCTCCACATCAGTTATTCCAACAGAGTACTGAGAAACAATTTTTTCAATCAGTTACGTGTCCAAATTGCAAAGGCAATGGCTCACAGAGTTGTGTGTACAATTACTGAGATTCCATGCGTGCATTGGGTAATTTCTCACATAAATGCACTTAATTAGTCATCTGTGCATGAGTTTTCCTATTTGCATACATACTTAGGGCAATTTTGCATGCAAATTAAGCACTTTATATATATATATATGTAAAAGTTTGACTCTCATCATGTTTACTAAACAGAAGCTTATGTTAGATCTGGAAGAAAATAATTGAGTTGTCTGACAGCACACAATACAATGTGGTAGCTTGCATATGGATTATTACAGTGTCTGCATCCTGCTGAGGTTTTCCCAGAAAGGTTATTAGATTTATCTCTCATAAAGTACTTAAGGATCAGCTTGCAAATGACTCTTCTGGTGAAATATCTGCATAGGTGAAGTCCAGGTTACCACATTCAGCCCACAACTCGCACCAGACATAATTTGTAGTAACTATTAAAACCTTAAGAATGTCCCATTTAATCCTGTGCTGCTTCTGGCCTACAATCAAACCTGTTCCATGATTCTGCCATTTCCTGTTGATGGATTAGCACAATCAGAATCAGTTAAAATGAGCTTTAGTAGAACACAAGTCTGCCTGTAGCTCACACCGGACGATGGTGCAGGAATATCTCCCATAGATTTCTCTCTCAAAGAGACCAAAACCACTCTTTATCTGGGGGTTACCCAGTCTTGGATGTACCAACATTTTTAGCACCTGTTTGTGTGTCCTGGACACGGTTCCAGTCTGACTTGAAAGCCTGTGTGCAGTTGGGAATGGATTAGGGGATGTGAGGCCACAGGATCTGCTGGTCAGAGTTAATAGGATAAACGCAGATAATCTCGTTAGATGAATGCATGAACTTGAAAAATTAATCTTTGGAGTTCAGGCATTTCTAGACACTGGCAAAAGCAGCAGTTACTTCATGTACAGAACTCCACCAACATCAAAAACAGCCTTTATCAGCTGAGCAGGAGTCAGGTGGTGACTACCAATGGTAGCTAATAAAACTTTAACCCCTGTGACTCTACACTTTCTCTTCCTTTCTGTTTATGCATGTGTGGAACACTTTGGTTTTTATTATCCTTGGCTTGCAGTCAGTCCATATTATTCACGGATATGGTGTTCCTATATAGTTCCCTTTCTTTTATTTCTAGGCTTTATTTCACTTAGGAATGTAATATTGTTAGTAGAACGTCATATTATTATCCTCATTTGTAGCTAAATCACGGATTCAGACATTTAAGTAAATTTCATATACATCTTTAACTTGACAGGAGCTGCAAGGAGGCAAACACTGTAAATTTCTCACTATTTTTCCTAATTGGAAATAAGTTGCATTACTCTGAGTGTGAGATATTTTATCACAAAGCAATCTCTTGCAAGAGCACATCTCTCCCTCTCCCCTCTCTTCAAGTTTTCTTTTCTTATCCTTTCAATTCCACTATTAAAATCCATAGGTTGTCAAAGCTGTCTCTTGCAAAGTGCTTTGTCTTCCAGGTGGTTTTTGACCAAAAATGCTGACAGCCCCAGAAAATTACTTCGTATTAAACAGGTAACTGGGGCTTTCTCTGAGGAGTTCTGCCTCAGCATTTACCAGGCACACACACACACAATTTACAGGATCTGCTGCAGTGCTAAAACTGTTGTTGGATATATTTGTGAGGAAAAAATATTTGTGAGGAATACCAACAAGCTGGGTGCCACAAAAGGCTGAGAGAGCTGAGAACATCATTTCTATTTATGCTTTACCAATCTGTGCAGAGGAAAACATATTTTTTTACTGATCAAGGAGAAAAGAATGTAGTGTCAGTGATATTAGAAAGGCTGATCTGGACCTCAGGTTTCTGCTAGGTAAAAAGAGCAATCATTTATTAATATTGGTGCTTGTAGCAGGGTAACTTAGTTTGAGGTTTGGACTGGAATAAGTTCTATTACTGTGAACATTTCAATGTATATGGGGCCATGTCTATCAGAAGAAGGCAATGGTGATGAGATTTGCTGCTATAAACAATAACAACAGCACAAACTGCACATTTGAAAAATTCTAATTTTCCTTCAGCAATCACTTAAAAAAGATATTATTTATGTTGATATTAATTCAGAGTTTTCTGGTGTGTGATGAGTAAAAATTACAATCCTGTAGAGTTTCACAGGTCAGATGCTGGATCACAGATCCTGCCCCCTTCCCCTGGTATCTCACTGAATGTGTGAGAGTGAGCATTCCAGTGGCACAGGAAATCACAGGCACAGGACTTTTTAGAAAAGGCATCTCCTCCTGAGCTGCTGAGGAGGGTGCACAGAGAGGGTGGGGAGGAAATCCCTGGGTTTATATTGTATTATATTATAGTACTTGATAATGTTCTCTTCTCCCATTGCTGTTCCAGGTAAAGCAGGTGATGACTCTTCAGGTAACTCTCTGTTCCTGAGGTGATGGCACGATATTGCTTAAACAGGTGCTCATACGAGGAGAGTCTTAAAATCAGTAAGTTTTTGAAGGCTTTGGGGAAACTGGGAATCTGTGGCCTTCCTCCTGCTTTTAAAATCACAGACTGGCTATTCATCTCTTTTTTGTACTATATCTGGTGAGATTTCATTGCTTCCATGAATATCAAGCACTGCCTCATGGAGCAGCCTGGGAGCTGCCTGCCTGCTGTGTCAGGGAGCTGTTGCAGTTTATTCTCCTTGGTGACTCTGAAAATAAACCTAATTCTATTTTTCTGCTTTTTTTTTTAATACCCCTTCTTTAAACTGCCATCCACTGCAAAGATACAGATCTATTAAGCCTCTCAGTCCGCTTTTCTCTTTTTCCTTTATTTTTGCAAGAATACAAAAAAAAAAAAGACAAAAAAAAAAAAAAAGAATAGAACTGTTACTTGTTTTGCATAGGTCACTTTTGTTTTACAATATTTTACAAAGAGTTCCATCAGTATAAGGTGTGTTACCTCACCTGAGGTGAAAGAGACATAGAATTGGGAGTCTCAAATTGATTTTAATATAGCCATTGCTGGCATGCTGCCACTAATGCCTGCACAGCTCAGTGAGGAGACCACAGTGTGCCTCATAATTGGAGGTCAGAGTGCACCAAAGTTGGCCTCCCTTGGCCGGTGTAATTAAGTGAGCAGGAAGGGTTTGTACAGGGCCTCTGAAGTTGTGTTTTCCTCATTGCCACTCGCATGACCAGCTGGGAAGAAGAATCCCTTGGATCCACAATGTGCGGATGAGTAGGTAGTGTAAAAGAAAGAAGGTTAAAATTCCTTGGCATTGCAGCCTGTCTGGCAGGACTGAAAATGTGCTTTCAAAAGAGCTGTTTAACCAGGGAGATAGCTGTGTCATTCCCACCATTCCAGCACACAGGGAGCACGTGCAGGGATGGAATCAGCTTGGACTAAAGCATATCCCATTCCTGTTCAGTGCAGCCTTTTCTTGTGGATTCTTTCTTCAAGTCATTTCTCCTCTGTGATTCATCATTTTGTCTTTAGATTTTGTACTGGAGCCAGATCATAAGCAATCCAGAATGTTGAGCTGTGCCCAACCATTCATGCAGTTCCAGTTGCTGTTACTTTAAAAACTTACATAAATGGACCAAACTCTGGCTTTTAGCATTAGTTATTTTCCTTCTGTGGTTGTGGTCTTCCCACTCAGGAGCATCCTTTGCTTCTTCTGTTGGTTTCCATCAAGATCTGGTAGAAGTTTTTCTTTTCCTGATCATTAATTTCTCCATAGCTTCGATTTACATTTCACTTCACTGTTCAGTTTCATCTTGTCCCCTCTTCCCTACACACCCCTAAAAGATCCCAAATGCAGATTAAATCTGAAGGCCTTTCTCATACATCTTTTTTTGAACTGCTGTCACAAACACATAATTTGCCATTATCTATCAAACTAGAATCATCACTATTTCCTGTTGTGTCCTTTGTTACTGCTTCTGACACAAACCCAAATTAGTAATAATGACTCTGGACCACTGGTCATCCAGCTCTCTCCTGCTAGAAAAGCAAGAATCATCAGATCACACAGAAGAAACCTACAGTAAGGCCTGCACACTGTATTAATTTAATTTCTTCTTGTTTATCGCACTTTTTAATAAAACCGCTTTTTATCCTTGGCATCTGGGCCACAACTATTTACTCAAGTTCAGAGAAATATTTACTTGTCAGAGAATTAAACAGGTTAAGCCAGCAGGAATATTTCCCAGATAAGGAATTCAGATATCATCCCTAAGCTAGGAAGGCAAAAGCCTCTTGAGACCCTGTTTTCTCACCTCCTGTCCATTTAATTTGTTATTCCCATGCTTTCACATACTTGATGGCTGCTTGACAATTTTATTGTATGTTGTACCGTCCCTCAGTGATCACACCTCCCTCTCCCTGGTTCCCTCTCCATGGTCACACAGCTCACATCCGATACTCATCTCCACCACTAAGGGTTCTATTGTCCCCTTGGTGTGGATGTGCAACTCCCACTGCTGTCAATAGGAATTACATGTGTGCATCAAGGAGGGAAAAATCCCTCGTGTGCTCTGCGCTCCTCATTATCCTGGCACAGTCAGCTCTGGAGATGTCTCATCTATGAGCCCTTTATTCTCTTGAGTGTTGTGCAGTACAGAAAGTTGCCTCCTAGGATCAGCAGTTTTGCTCTTGAGGTGTTTAGCAAGTTGATTTACAGTGCATGTGTACACCCTTAAATGTCTTCATCCCGCCAAACCCACATCTTGTAGCATTCCTGTGTTAGATGGTGGAGCTTCCTATTTCCTTTTTGTGCCAGAACACCAATTCCTAACCAGTCTCCCAGCAGACTCCAAGTGAAGCAAACCCTCCCAAATAACATATGTTCAGGCCCAGCTCAGGCCTGAAATCTTAAAGTTTGGGAAAAATTCAGTAGGTACAAAAATGTAAGTGGCATATTTTAATTTTCCTTAAAGATCTGAGGGAAGACATTTTATGAGCACTTCATGTGATGTGCCACCAAACAAGGAGGTAGTTCAAATAGTAGTTAATCAGTTAGAAAAACTGTAATTCCTTCCAAAATTAATTGGAGTGTCAAAAGTTGAAGGAAAATGGTAGAGTGAAAGCAACCACACACATAAACCAGAGATTTCCACTGTCTGAACATGGATCTGGATTCTCCTCTGCTCCTTCTGGAAACACCTCAGTTTGGGAGGCACCTGCTGTCTCACACCGGGCACTGTTACTGGAAACACAACTGAGAATTCACTCCATTTGCAGCCTCATTCCTTGAGCACAGAGTTTGTTACCACAGCTTAGAAAAGCGGGATGGCAAACTAGTTTGGGAAAAAAATCAATTTGCCATCAGATTAGAAATCAACTGTAAACATGTTGAAGAATTCTATTTTTTTTTCACTACTGCTCTGCCTTTTCTTCACAATCTGTTGTGGTGTCAGACTTATTTTGACAATACTTGTAGAACTTGTCATATTAACAAAGTTATCAAGCAGAGCGAGCACTTGCACAGCAACAGCTGTAGTCCAGCAAGACGCAAAATAACTGGCCATAGGTATTCAAAAAGGAACATCCACAGTGTATTTTGCCCAAATCCAAAATATCCTCAGTAGTCTTCAGGGAGTACTTGTAGTTTTATTTAAATAGCTACTGCCCTTAAACCTGGAACAATCTGCTTCAAGCTTTGAAACTGAGGATAAAGATAAAAGGAAAAAAATTTAGATTTTTTTAGATATATAGGGATTTATTTTTGCTGTGATAGTGTCACTCGATTATTTCTGCCACTGTGGAAGTGCTTCATAAGAAAGGGTCTACATTAAATTCAATACAATGATGGGATTTATTTCATGTTATATAATAAACTCAGAAATACTTATTTAAAAACAAAATAAACCCCATAATCCACTAAGACTGTAAATTGGTGGGGTTGGAACAATCTTTTCATTATTCTTGTCTATAGAGCTCAGTACAATGAGGCCTCAGTTCTTTGCTAACGTCTCTAGGTGTTAAAACAATGCCATTAAATCTACTCAATAGCCAAAGATGCAGCCAGTGGATTGATGTGTCTCATTCCTTGGGAAACGTGCAAATCCAACAGAATAGTTTAATGGCCGGATTTTTCAGCTGCAATGTCAGATTTTGCACGTACATCAGATAATATGCATCTATTTATGCAAATTGCTGTCGGATTTATATGCACAAAACACTCATGCCTGGGAATTCCTATCTGTGGCGTTGAGCTGGAGAGGCAGAGGTTGGGGTTTGGGTGCCAGGGTCATGCTGTAGGAAAAGAGCAGGAGCCACACTCTGCTTGAAACCGCTGCTTTCGGTTTTCTGTGAGACTGATGGAGTTTCACTTTCTGCCCCTGCACTGATCTGCCTTTATTTTTACACCAGGAATTTGCTAGTTTAGTGGAGTTAGCTTTCTCTGCTACTAATGTGGATGTGGATTAGGCCTGACAAGCCTATTTCCCTCCAAGAAAAGCAGGGCCAGGCTCAGGCTGGTTCACAGATACGGTTGAGGAGGCAATTCTGGCACTACTCATTTCTCTACCCTATCCTGGGATTTTTGTCTCTGGATAGATCAGTTTTTTCCTCCCCAATATGTAATTTTTTGTAGATTTGCTACTACTCCCTCACGCCACCCTTCCCTCACAGCCTGGGCTCTGCTCTCCTCAAGTGATATGCTCATTAACCACTGGACAAAGATCTTTTCTGTGGACACACTTATTTTTCCTCATGGGATACACTTGGTTTTCACCTGGGCATGTTGGTTTTTTGCCCACTAAGCACATCTTTCCAGGGCTGTACCAATTTTCCCCTGGGAGTGCTACTTGTTCCCTTGTGGGCACACGAAGAGGTCACTAGAGGAAATGACCTTAAACTGAGACATGGCAGATTGAGATTAGATATTAGAAATTAGATATTAGAAAAAATATTCACTGGTGGTCAGGCATTGGAATAGGTTGCCCAGGGAGGCAGTGGAATCACCATCTCTGGAGGTGTTTCAGAGGTGTCTGGATGTGCCACTGAGTGATGGTTTGGGGGTGACAGTGGCAGTGCTGGGTTAATGGTCAGGGAGTCAGAATCTGAGCTGGAAGGGACACAGAAGATCTTCAAGTCCAAAAGTCCAATCCTTGAGTGAATGGCGGGGATCAAACCACAACCTTGGCATCATCACCACCATGCCCTAACCAGCCTTAAAGCTCTTTTCCAACCCTGGTGATTCTATGATCTCCCTCCATCATCTCTGGACGCGCTGGCTGGTTGGTTTGTTTGTTTATTTCCCCACGAATGTATCAGCTTTTCGCGACAATTCACACATGTAAGTTTCTTCTCCGGACTGACGAGGCTCCCGCGGGCCGCGGAGCTCGGCACGGCGCGGAGCTCAGAAGCGGCGGCGGCGACACCGCCGAACCCCTTTCCTCCATCACCATCACCATCACCACCATCACCACCATCACCACCACCATCACCACCATCACCACCATCACCACCATCACCACCACCACCACCTTCCTCCTCCCCTCCGCCCCGCTCCCCTCCCGCGGGGGGCGGTGCCTGTCGCTTTAAGCGGCGCGTGCCCGCGCGCGCGGGGCGGGGCGTGGCGGCGGCGCGCGGCGGGCGCTTCACCTGCAGCCCGGAGCGGGCAGCGAGCGGCGGGCGCGGGGCGGCTGCGGGACCCGGCCCGACTGCGGGACCCGGCCCGACTGCGGGACCCGGCCCGACTGCGCACCGCACCGCACCGCACCGCACCGCCCGCCGGGGACATGACGGCCGGCCCGAGCCGCCGGCTGCTGCTGCTGCTCTTCCTTCCCGTCTGGGGCTCGGCGGCGGTAAGTGGGGCGCCCCGGGGAAGCGGGCGAGGAGCATCCCCGCCGCGGCTCCTCCGCGCTCGCCGCGGCAACTTCGGGGTCGGGTGTGAGGATGGTGGTGGCTGCGCGCAGCTCCTGCCGCTGCTCCGCCGTTTCGGCCCCTTTTTAAATTCTAAATCGCCGCTGTGCAGTTTTAAATTGTTGGTTTTTTGAGCCGGGACTCAGGTGCCGCCGCGGTACCGGCACAAGTTGCCCTCCGCGCTGCGCCTCGCCGCAGAAACTTCGGGGGCAGCGGCGCGTCCCGGCGCGGAGCCGCTCCGAGCCCCGCGGTGCCCCCGCGGCCGCGCTGCGCTCCCCGCCGAGCCCCGCGGAGCCTGCGCCGCGCTGCAGCCCGTAACTTTTTATTTTGACAAGCCCCTAGACCCACCGAGCGGACCCGGATCGTGCTGGGGGGTGATGCTCTGAAAAGTTCGCGATTTTTAGGGTTTTATTCACACGCCGCCTGAAATTGAGAGGTTTCTGTAGAACATCAACAAGCGCCTGAACGCGTGGCTGCAGTGTTACAGAGCGAGCCGGGTGGCTGCTGGGTTTCGGGCTGGGCTGGCTGCAGGAACAAGAGCCGCTTATTCCTCTGCCTCAATCCCCCGGTGCCAAGTTGAATCTGTGAGGATGTCCCGAGCCCTGGGGAGGCTGGTGGGTGCGCAGGAATAGCCCCGATGCGCTCTCGTCTAGCGAGCACCGCTCTAATAATGGGGCGATCTCAGATTCAAAGCCCGCTATCCTCGGTGAGACCCTTTGAAATGTTTCCTAATGGCAACATCTTGCCCGCCGCGGTCAGAGTCCAACAGAGCCGCCGCTTCCTTGCGCTTCCCATGCAGTAGCTGGCATCCGTCTCCCGAGCGTGATTTTAAGCCGAGTGCATTGGCTTGTGTTCTGCTTACTAAGCTCATCCGAAAGGACCCTTCTCTCCGCTTCCCTTCCGTCTGTCTAATGCAGCGCTGTCTGTGTGCAGGAGTGTTTCGGGGGACCCAGGGGGGCTGCGATGCTCCCCCGGGGAGGCAGGTGCACGCCTGGAGTTGCACTTTGCCGGGGAAGCGCCGCTCCCGGTCCCCCGGCTTCAGTCGGCGCTGCTGGGTCTGGAGGCGTCGGAGGTGCCGCCAGCATCGCTAAGCGATGCTCTGGCTGGCTCTGCCGACAGCCCGGGCGCGTTAGAAATCCCCTGCCACCAGCACTTGTTAGTGCGTAAATCACCTGGCACTCGCTAGGCATAAATCACGGGCTTGTGTGCTGTCAGCGAGTTCCTTTGGAGCTGGGGTCTGGGACCTTCCCTGCCGGGGAATCCCAAGGAACCTCGGCTGTTGTGACTGGACTGCCCTGTCCCTGTCGCGGGGGCTGGATCCTCTGCACAGTCCAAAGTTGCAGCTGAGTGTTTAGTTGGCTGCTTCCCTCTGGGTGCTGGCACGTTGTGCGCGAGACTGTGCATGGTTACGTTTTTAATTGGGATCCCCTCCGTCCCCGCCCACTGCCGGGGCAAGTGCAGACCCTGGAGGGTCCCAGAGGCAGCAGCAGGCAGAGCCTGGGATGCTGCTGCAGGGTGAAGGGGAAGGAAGGGTGTCCTCACCGGGTCGCAGGCTCCTGTGTTTCTCCCTCTCCCATCCTGGGGTCTGCCCAGTTTCTCAGTAGCAAACCTCAGTGATTTGGATGTTGCAACATCAGGCCTTTGCGTGTCTCCAGTTCGAGCACAGCGCCTTGATGAATTGCTGCTCTTTGTTTCCTCGCCTATTCTGACAGTGCCCAGTATTCCAGCCTTCCTACAAACAATGCTCTCTTGTAGTCAGGCAACTATTGCTGGCCCATTTTATTTTTTGCAGCTACAGTATGGATCCCCTCCAACAGATAGGCACTCTAACACAAGCAACTTCTACTTGCACACTGCTTTACTGTTCAGGTTTGCTCATGCCTAAACACTTCATCATTGGGTGCAAAACGTTTTCCCAAATGACAAAAGTCATGGTGTGCATTTTCCTTGTTTTGTTTTTGCAGGCACACAATGGGGATCTTACAGTTAGACCCACATGCAAGCCTGGCTTCTCAGAACAAGACTACACAGCATTCATCTCCCAGAACATCAATGAAGGGCAGAAGTTACTCAAAGGTAAGTGGAATAAAAAGCTTAATAGCTTCTGCAATAACTGTATTTTCAGGAGGTGAAAGGAGGCTTAAAGATGCTGGTTTTGATGGTGAAATTGTCTGCAGAATTATGTTTGTAGGAGGATGAAACACTAAGTGGTTTACCTGAGCACAGTTTTGAATACAGATGAATCATTCCAAGTCCGCGTGCTGTCTGCTTCAGGTGGATTGTTTGTTATACTATGCGAGGTCATCACTTCACTCTTGAGTCTCCCACTCCCACCCTGTCTGAAGGAACTCTGCATCTGATATTTTAGAAAGTATTTTTATGTATGAAATTCAAAGATCCCTAAATTATCTCTGCTTTGAAATGGATGATAAAGCAGACGTTGTTGTTGGAAATGTGGTAAACAAGCCTACAGACATTCTGTTCACAAATGTGGCATTCATTTTCATTACTGCCCCACTGACAACATGAAAACACAGGCAAAAAGAAACTACCAATTAGCTTTATAGTAATTGCAGGATTATAACCACTTTTGTGATTGTAAACTCTAAGATGTCTTCGTAATCCAAGTAACAATAGATTATCCTGTGTATTGATCTGTCTCCCTTTCAAGTTAAAAATAATTAAACTTTATATTTGCATGATACAGAAAAATATTTTATTCCAAGAGCGTTTTTAAAGATCAGAATCCCCTCCCAGCACCCCAGGAAGTTGGGAGCACATCAGGACTTGGTGCTCCTCTCCAGGCTTTATAAACCCTTTGCAGTGTTTTCCTGAGCACATTTTGCTCACATGCGTGTGTCTCTGCCAGAAAGCTGGGATTTCTGTCTTCCTCCAGAGCAAACACCTGCTCCTTTACTTTGATTTTTCTCAGAAGAGAGGGAGAGTTGTCAGTGCTCTCTCTGGCTTCAGCAGAATCCAGGACTGGACATTTTTGCTCTGCATGAGCTGGCAATCGCTTTTGTTTCTGTGCCCAGTTGTCTTAGTGTTGCTGTTCAGGAATTCTCTTGACTGGCCTGGCATTAATTAGTAGACCTTGGGGAGTTTATTTTTAGTTTGAAGGGTAACCAAAGAGGGAATTGAGATGGACAAGCCCAAGAATATGCAACTCTAAAGAGACCAAATAGCAGTAGTTCACACACTTTGTAGCAATTTTTCCCAAACGTGAAGGCGGCCTTACAGGCCAGTCTGGAAACTGAGTAGATTTCATGCTCTTTTAGCTTTGCAAATTACTTGATAAAACAATGTTCTCTGAGTACTGTAGAAAGCCATGTCATAAATACATTTGCTCAGAAGAGTGTTTTTCAAGTTTAGTGCTTGATATATTGTGCTGTGTTTATGGAGGTGGACAGCAGGGATGGAGCAGAAGGGTCTGTTTCGAGGCATTAGATGGCTGGGACTTTAAAAACAGCACACTGGCTGTCATTTCATTTCTGGTTTAACTGATAATTTTTAAATATGAAATTATATTTACACAGGCTGTCAAGTTGATTTGAATGAAAATATATTTCTATTTGATTTTATCCTTTAGGGACCAGTTGTAGTTCTACATTAGTCATGGCAAACCTGCCTCTGATTTAGGGCTGAACTCACCCTGGGGACATTATGTATCCATGCCCCACTTGTAAGATTCATGTCCTGGTAACATTGTCACAAGTTCTATGATTTATAAGCATTTTCTCAACAAAAGGAGGAAGAAAAAAGTGCAAGCACTGTGTTTGCTAATAAGCAAACTATCATCTTTGCACCTTTTAATCTACAGTCAAATACATGCTGTTGTTTATCATAGGAAGCAAATATATGTAATTAATTTATACAATAATGGGCGAGAAGATTCTTCTTCATGCTTGTGTTGTTCTTTATATATACTCTAGCATGTAAAATTGGTAGTTTTCCAGTTTAGATTTAATTTTACTTCCTAGCACTTGATGTGTCTGAAGCATAAAATGTTTATCTCTTTCTTCCATCTGGGTGAAGTATTGTACAATAGTTCAGACCAAAAATGGGTTCAGATTGCTTACATTATCATGTTTGATAGATTGACATATGTACTATTTCACACCATCTTACCACGCAAAGCTTTGCTGCCAGCTACCACCATCTTATTCATCAGCATTCAGTAATTCATCTGCAGGCCAAATGGGACTGTTTGCCTGAGCAAAAAAAAAAAAGGAAAAAAAAATGTAGGCAGGAATTCACCTGTCAGTGCTTTCATGGAATTTGGGGGGCGGAAAAAGCGTGCGTGTAGCTGGGATGGCTCTTGGGGGATTTCATGGAGCAAACGTGAGATTTTTATGGATAATGCTCACCTTGTCCTTAGAAGGAGAGGTGGGCAGTCCTGGGCCAGTTTATACGTAAAGGTTTGTCCGTCAGAAATCAGGGAGCATGGAGACCTCAGCATGGTGGTGAAATTCCTCCACACGGGGAAGTTTGGATGTTCCATGGCTCAGGATGAGCTGCATGGCAATAAATTCAGCATTTCCCCTTTAAGCTTTGCAACATCCAGCTCTCAAATGTATGCACTGTTATGAATGCATCAAAATGAAAGTGTTTATAGTATTCTAGGTTTGAATCAAGTTAAACAGATAATGACTGCTTATAATTGGTTTATTCCAATGGAAATAGCTTAGCCTTAATTTGACAACAAGAGCTTTTACAGAGTCATTGTTTTATTATAAGTATGCCGTAAGCTATTAGCTACTACTTTGTGGTTCATCTTATTTGCCTGAGTCAGCTCTCTAACATGCTCAAAAACATACAGATTCTAGCAGGAGCTATTTGTTACACAGTAATTAACTTGTTTATGATAAATGGATGGGAGAAATGTCACGGCATTTTGTTTTATGTATAAATGAAAAGCATCTGCATTCTAAAAATTTCATGTTAATTAGACTTAAAATAGTTTTCCCCAGTAGTGCCACAAATACCACACACTGCACATCACTGCCAACACTGTGGCCTGATGATGGGGTGTGAGCTGAGGTGATTTGTGGAGCCATTGCCTTCCTTAGAAATGCCATCACTGCATCTCTTAATGAAAGTTACTGGGGTGTAATCTGTTCTACTTTTTTTGTCTTTGTTTTTGTTTGCAGGATAATAAACTTAGTCTTGATCACTGATGCATGATAATGTTTAAGATATGTTCACTAAGAATTTTCTTCTTTAGCCTAAGGGAAAGATCTCCATGTCTCCAGTATGGCAGAGGACGATTGAGGCACAGGGATCTTTTCCTCTTTGTTAATTATTCATTTTAACTGATGGTGGTGAGAACATTGGTCCTGAGGGGTGGGGAGCAGGGGCATGTAGGGCTGCACTTCAGTTCAGCAGTGTCCCAGGGGATCTGATTCCTGATGTGAACTCAGTGCTTGGGAGTGATGATCACCAGTGGCCTCTTGGGGAAGGAGGGAAAGAAGGAGTAGGATGCTGAAAGTGGTGTGCAATATGATATTCTTGCTATTGGCTTTGTGCCCTTTTTTTTTGTAGTGTTTTTTAAGATTATAATTAACAAAAAAAGATGTTTTTCAAAATTAGAAGTTCAGGTTTAATTGGCATGCAGTGGGGCTGTGGCAACTGGGAGTGGGTGGAATGGCATCAGGGTGTTGAATGTATTATTTCTTCAGTGTAGTCCCACCACAGCTCCAGCGCCTCTCAAACACACCTAAACAAAACAACTCACAGCAGACAACACAAGCAGGTGAGAGGCACAGCCACTTTTTTGTTTTTCTGTACATCTCTTCATCTGCAGTGACTCACATTTCTTTGCCCAGCCCAAGCAGGCCTGTGCTGATGGAGCAGGGTAACTTCACTTGCATAGGCAGCTACGTTTGGGGACAAGTGCGTGGCAGCACAGTTTATTTTCATAAGGGAAGATGAATAAACTCTGCCAGCATGTTCTGCTCTAAGCAAGTGTATGAAACCAAAGGTAGCCAAGCTCCTGCAAATGCATAAAAATGTAATTGCTTCCATTCTAGGATTTTTACTAGCATGATTTTTGGTTAAAAACAAACAAAATTCATACAAGCTTTATTGAAGTACCTCTTTTTTCTTTTTATAAGAGTTCACTATGGAGACCATCTCTTGTAAGTTTTTTAGAGGTAGGATGTTATTCATGGTCCAAAGCTTTTTGTTCTCCCCATTGAGATTTCAAAACCTCCATCCTTTTCAGCCCTCACCACATCCAATATTAAAACTTAGGAAGGCTGTGAATAGTGTTTAGAAAGCATTGACTGCATAGACCAAAGAACCCCAGCATCCACAATCCCGTGGGATAGTTTGGAACAGTGTAGATGGTGTAGGCTTCCCACTTCTCCCGGGTCTAGAGTCCAGAAAATACCCAGGTACCCCTCTGCTGTTAATTTTGACAGGAGCTTGATTCCCACAGGCAGGTCAAGGTCTGTCTCTGGAGAGTATGTGGGGATGTGTGAGGCTTCCCCTGCCCACAGTCGTGCCTGTGTCTTCCAGGTGCTCTTTTGTGTCTCCTGCGGGTGCTTTTAGAAAGGGAAGAGCCTGAGGAATGTTGGGATTTGTGCTGGTGTTTGGTGGGGTTGTTGAGCACCTCTTGAGGATTGCTCGGTGCTTGCAGCAGCTCTGCTGCAGCCTCCTGGAATAGCCAGTACCTTCTCCAAGCTGCTCAGAGTTGAAAAAAGCAGAGAGGTTTTTCCATTCATGTTTTCATTATTTTCTGGTCTGTGATTCTGCATGGAAAGCAGTTACTGAAGTTATTGTACATGTAATTAGCTTCACAGTTCTCTAATAAAATCTGCAAGTAGGAGAACATCCATTGGGAACCCAGAATTCTTTCCCTGATCTTCCTTCCTTCCTTTCTTGGAGGAAGGAGAGGCAGACAGGCATCAGCTCTCTGCGTTCAGCTTGTACATGCTCCAGTGAAACTGCCTCTCAGAAAACACTTCTTGCATTCTGCAGGACAACTTCTTTTAAAAGCAGCTTCTTGTGATGGGCATGTTGCAAATCAAAACCATAATTTCCATCATGAGTTCCAGGGGAGACCCCAGAAAGAGCTGCTGCAGATCGGGGAACTGCTGATGCCTATGTATTTTTAATGTTGTTCTTCAGATCTAACTTCTGACACAAAAATGATGTTTAAGATGACATTTTTATCTAAATAAAATTGCACTTAATGAGACTGGAGTAGTCAATAACACTCTGTAGAGTTAATCCCCTTACACTGTTTAATAACTGTATATATTGCTTTCTAGTTCAGAGCTTTGAACCAAATTCCTCAAACCCAAGCAAAATTACTTTTTTCTGCATTCTGGGGAGTTAACTGATTTTTATCTGAATAAATCTGCTTCTCCAACAACAGATTTGAAGCTTCTCTCTTTTTTCAGGGATTTGTCTGTTAGAGAATTGCGCTGCTTCAAATTAGGCACTCTAAATAGGTATTAAGGAAGAAAATGAAACAATAATTTCTGTTGAATAATTTATTCATTTCTTTATTTATGCTTAGGCTTTTAGGAAATAAGCTATGTCTGGAACAGTATCAATTAGTTATTTATTGTGAAATACCTGTTGTTTTGAACTCTAAGCTGATCGTTTTAAGTCTTTTAAGGTTAGAAAATGTTAATTTTAAAGTCAGTTCTTTGTACAGGAATTGACTGTCACTGACAGAGCTCATGAGCTCTGATCTCCCTGAGCAGATGCTGAAAGCATTCTGGAAATTACGGTTTTTGCATGTGGCAATTCAAACTTATTTATTCTAGCAGTGAAATATTTTCTTGCTTAATTTTCATTGACCTAATGCCAGTTCTCATTGCCTAATTTCATTGATATTTATGTGTAGGCCTCCTTCTGCCTTAATTTCTACTCTGGAAATGAGTCTCATGTTTTTTTAGAGGGAGCTTATTTCATTGCAAACTCAAGGAGGGGAAGTACTTGGTTCAACAGCAGCATGGGCCATGTGCACAGCTCATAGAATATTTTAGCAGTATAGATAATACTTAAAAGTCTTATTTGAAGGGCAAGAAGAGATTAAAACTACAGAGGATAGGATTTCATTGGAAATCTGCTGCTTAATGTTTCTCATAGAATGAATTTGAGTAACATAAGGAAAGAAGGGAGTTTCTGTTTGATTTGAGGTTACTGGTATATTCAAAATTAGGGCCGTTGCTGTATCAAGTGGAATTTTTTATTTTCAGGCAAATGGAAGTAGTAAGAACTAAGACTATAAAGTGATGTTTGAAAAGCAAAGTCCAGTCCTTGCCTCTGGGAACTCCAGCTTTGAGCGCTTTGACAAGGGGGTTGGGATGAACCTGTGCCAGTGATTCCAGACAGATTTCTCCAGGATCCTGATGTGGAGCACTGCAGGAGGAATTGAGCTGTATCCCTTTTTGTGTATGTAAACCTTTTGTGCTCTAGCCAAAGCTTCTGAAGAGGATTTGGCTTCACATTCAGTTTTCCTTTTGGTGCCCACATGAACCCCAGGGTTGCTTTTCCAGGTAAAACCCAGAAGTGTCCTTGCCCAGCCCTGCCATGGCAGGGTTTTCTTACTGCTCAGGATGCCATGATATATTGATATTTTATTTTAATATTTATTTATTAGTATTTCTGAAAGGAGAGGCTGAGAGTGCTGGGATTGTTTAGCCTGGAGAAGAGAGGTCTCAGGGGGAGACTTCGTCATTGTGTATAAATTCCTTGTGAGAGTGTGTTGAGATGCACAGAGCAAGGGCAGAAGAAAATGGGCACTGACACTGCAATGCAGGACCTTGCACTTAAATGTGAGAAGAAGCTTTCAGTGTGAGGGTTGTCACACTGGGAGAGGTTTCTCAGAGGCACTGTGAAGTCTCTGTTCTTGGAGATACTTGGAACCCAAGTGGACATGGTCCTGGAGCCTGCTCTGGCTGGCCTTGTGCTGAGCAGGGACTCGGGCAAGCAGCTCTGCAGCCTCCACTGGGCTTTGACCCTGGCAAGCACTTTGCAGGGGAAGAGATGAGAAGGCAGAGGGATGAACTGAGCTTTTCTGCAAATACAAATCAAACAGCTTTAAATAAAAACATTGCAACAGCCTGCAAAACATGATCCTTACTGGGAAATCGTGCTTCTTTAATTTCTTGGAAGCACAACCTCTAAAGAGAGAATAATTGAAACACCAGGGACCAGCATTCAGCTGTTTGCTTCCATTAATGTCCAGACTTAACCTAGGCAGAGTTTGTCTCCTGGCATAAGGAAATGTTACACTTATATTGAAAAAGCACTCAGTTTCCTCTTTAGTTTTAGTAGAATGAAAGAGAACATGCAGAGTTTCTGTTTTCCCAAAATATTTGTCTTATAACCGGCTACTTCGTTTCTTTCAGGAGGATGTTTGTTTCCTGAGCAAGTTCTCTGCAACATGAAAAATACTTGGGTTGAACAGGATCTCTTTTTGCCACAGGCTTGCGATTTTTCTTGTTTATGTTCATTATCCCTAATTTATTTATTAATTTTGGATTGCAGTTGCACAGAGGGAGTGGGAAGTGGCAAATGTTCTGGCATATGGGCTGCACTGTCGTTGGGAACAGTCAGCCGTGCTTGCTGCCCTGTGCCTTGTGACCCCAGGCTGCAGCATCCAGATTCCCGTTTCCTGCTCCCTTCCAATACAAAATCCTAATGATTTTTTGCTGTGCCCTCACTACTTTGCTGCTGCTGTTCCTCCCCACTTGCCAGCATTCTGTAACAGAGAGCCAGTGGCAGTAATTCAGCCTGTGCTGGTTGTGCTGCTGCTCGGAGGGGTCGCATCAGCTGCAGCCCATTAACATGAGCGTGGTAATGGCAGCCGCTGTGTGCAACCCACAGTGGGGGTGTTGGAAGCTCCTCTGAGGACCCTGAAGATATGTATGGGCCACCCATGAAGGAGAAAAAAAATAAGATAGATGCCCTTTCTGCTTTGAAAGGAGCCAGTCTGTTTTCATTGATACCCAGAAGCGCTGCAGTCATTAAAGGCTATTACTATGCCTATTATAAATCACAATTTCCTAGCAGTTCAGAGGTTAGTCACAAAAATTACTTTTAGTCTAAAATTTTCTTACACTGGGTTTGTCTTGTAGTAATTCCAGTCCTTCTTAAAATAATTATGAATGTAGCAATTATCCAAAGAGAAACAGTCAAGATTACAAAAAGCTGTGTATCAGTGCTCTCTGTCAGTTCATGTCTAGAGAGTCATGGAAGGCAGGTCAGTGAAACAAATGTCTGTTACTTCACCATGTAGCAAGAAAAGCATATTGGAACTATTGGTATATGAAAGAAAAACATACAAGCTTGGGAAGATGGTGGCAAATAAAGAAATTGCTACAGGTGATAAAGTGCAAGTCAGGACTAGTTTAAAGTATTAAATTTAATCACCTGTTTGTTCCTGATCTAGTCAGTGGGGGTGAATAGATAATTCCATATAAATGCCGCAGTTCTGTCAGTGAGTCTCACAGATGTCACTGAGAGCTGTTTGTGGTGTCTCCTGGACCCGTGTGTTGGTGTTTCCTGCACTCAGAACCAGGGCTGGAGGAGTCCAGGAGGATTCTAGTGCACACTCCTTCCCCAGAGCATGAGCAGCTCCTGTGGAACAGGTTTGTCCCTGATGGGGACTTGAAGATCTGTTGGTGGGGACCAAAGCCACTATATTACATTGCTTCCCTTCCTCTGTGTTTAAGCTGGAGCTCTCTTGATGCAATTTAAACCTGTTTGTATTTGTCATAGGCACAGAGAACAGTTGCTGATTATTCTTCTCCCCCCAACACACTTGAAAATATTTTTTTCAGGTTCTGTAGGCTGAACCTCTCATTTGTTCCCTCTTGTGTGTCGTGCTTGGCTCCCTCCTCTGAGCCCTTATCTTTGCTACTAACTTGATGCGCCAGGTTGATGTGACACTGCCAGCCACGTCTCACAGTGCTGAACAGACAGGGAATATTACTTTGCCTGTTTTGCAGGCAATACTCCACTAGATTTATCTAATGTGATGATTGCTTTTTTTCTTACAGTATGATACTGTTGACTCATGTTCAGCTTGTGATCCAGTATAACCTCCCACATCATTTTTTGATGAACTGCTACCTACCCAGTCATTTTCTATATGTGTAGTAGATTAATCCTGCTGAATCGTGTTACCTTGCTCCTCTTCTGTTGAATTACATGTTATTTTCTTTTATCATCAGCCTTATCTAACTGGTTGGGATTGTTTTGCATTCTTGTCTTGCCATCCAACAGCATTGCAGTTGCATCCTGCTCGTGCATGGCTTGCAGATGTAACGGACATATGCTGCATTCCTTTATCTGTTCTGTTAATAAAGGCTTGAACAAACCCAGTTCAAAACAGGCTGTGGCAGAGCCCATGTGACAGAGCCTTCTGCTCTGACCATGCACCATCAGAACATGCTCTGGGTAAAGTTATTTCAATAACTAAAGTTGAAATGGTGCCTTGGTGAACTGAGCCTTTAAAGCCTTCATGTCGTCTCTCTGGGATCTGTAGGAACACAATTCCAAATGTCTTCAGTTGTCAGTACTTCTCCTGACTTTTAAGGGAATTACAGACACTGGGACCTTTGAATTTTCACCATCTAGAGACATTCTACGTTAAAAGCCTAGGCTAGGTTCAGGGAATTTAAATAAAATGCTGTTGCTGTTGGAGGGGAAGGACTGCTGGAATTCTCTGCCCACTGGGTTGTTTAAATGCCCCAACTCAGCTGCAGGACCAGAGGTGTGTCCACGCTACAGGACAAAATTTTCAGGTTGGCTTTCCTCTGGATGCTGGAGGTCTGCTAATAAAAGACATTTTTATTGACAGATATGTTACCAATCCCAGTGTGAGCTGAAAGAATGGGATTAAATTAAAGTTGAAGCAGTAAATGGCACTGTTTACCTGTATGTGGTATAATCTATTTCCACTGATGGCTGGGGATTTCCACCTTTCCTGTGTTCCCATTTCCCAGTTCATCTTGGAAGGTGTGGAAAGCAAGGTGTTCACCCTACACAAACCAGCTGGATGTTGCACTGCCTGTTTTTACAGATCTGTATTATTCACAGACTGCTTTAGGAGGCCTAGCCCACACTTAAATATTTTACTGTTTAGGATCTCTGTTGAATTTTGCCCATCACGTCTGTGTGTTTTGGTAACTGAGGAAAGGCAGATGCCTGCTGCTCCCTGTGCTGGAGGAAGAGATTCTCTCTGCTGAAGTCTTCTGGAGCATCTCAATTTAGAGGGGGAAAAGAGCTGGCCTAGAGAATTTCCAGTGGTTTGCTCCCAGTAAAAGTAATTCCCTGGGGAGGCAGAGAAAGTCATTGTTTCAGACCCTGTGTGCCCTGCTACTTGCCTTTTAGGAGCCTGATGTTGCTGGCTGGTTGCTTTGCTCCCTTCAAAACAGGTTTACACAATTACACATGAAAGGCAACTGCTCATCTCCATAAGCCTTAAATATTTTTATATTGTGCCTGAATTATTTTGGAAATTAAACTTTCACTTGTTTACCTTTTTATGGGCTTCGGAACATTTTTCAGTTGATTCATCTTCCTTTTGGCCCTCTGTAGAGGGTAAAGCAATGTGGGTAAATGGCATTATAAAAAAAAAAAAAAAAAGGATTTTTCATGTTGTTTGGATTTTTCCTTTGCCTGTGCAGAGAAGGGACAGGTTAAGGATGAAGAAAAATATGTGTATGGTTGATAGGATGAAGGAGAATCAATAGGTCAAGGCAAGATTTGGAGTGATGAAATATTCAAGGATTGCAACTATCAAAAATGTTTGGATTGCATCCAAAGATTTCCCCATCCTCTTTTCAAACTGCACGGAGAGACCCTCATCAGGACAAGTTCAGTGATCTCTGGAACGCTAAACTCTAGATGCCTGTTCAAATAACTGAATAGGAGATTGATTATCTCTGTGCAAAGTTTACTGAAAGATTTTTCTGCTTTTTTTTTTTTTTTTTTGTTTGCCTGGAGTCTCAGATATAAGAGAAATTCAAAGTTGAAAGGCTGGTTGCTAGATCTGCTAACAAGCAAACTACTCCAATTGTGCTGGTGGTTTTGAGACCTCCTGACAAGAAGAAAGGCAGGAGGTTTAGGTTGGGCAGTAGCAAAATTTCATCACCGTCGAGGTCGTTAAACATTGGAAGAGGATGCTCAGGGCAGTGGTGGAGTCACCATCCCTGGGGGGATTTAAGAACCATGAGGATGTGGCACTTGGGGCTGTGGGTCAGTGAATGGTTGATGATCTTAGAGGGCATTTCCAACCTAAGCAGTTCTGTGAAGCCCCCAAAGAAGGGCTGTGTGGGCAGTTAGAAATGCCTGGGTTGGTGTTAGCAGAGGTTTAACCCTCCTTACTCACTGAACAGGCAGGGCATGGCACTGAGGCAATTCCTGTGAATGCTGAATTAACTGTGGTGTTTTGGCAGAGATGAGGCGTTTGACCAGAATGAATTTTCCTGGTTTTTTCAATAAACAAAAGTTTTATTTTCCTTTTCTGCTGCGAATTGAGACATAATGTTGTCTGTATCCTGTTAAAGAGCAGCAGAACCGAGCAATGGTGGCACAGCCGATTTTACCTGTGCAATAATAGAGTAAGTTTCATGGCTGGAAGATGTGATGATGAAGCAAAGTTCTGTTAATGCAGCAGTTGTGTCCTTTTGCAATGCACCTGTAGGAGGGAGAGTTCAACATCTGTGGAGTGGGGCTGTTCTGGAAAAAAAAAAAATAGAAAATTAAAATAAGGATGGGAGGGATAAAGAAATGTGGATGCCTGGAGCCCTGGGGACCCCACAAAACTGCTGGGCCAGGGCTCCTGTTGGGTCTGGACAACACCATCAATGGTGCATATTCTGGAGACTTAAAGCAAAGGCAATATTTCTGCAACAGTTTATTAACAGTCTGAGTGGTTTTTTGACCTTTCATCTGCATCGGGGTCCCTTGTGAGCAGTCTTTTATTGCAGTGTATCTGTCTGCACTTCCAGGAGAAATTTGTAGGGAATCCACTCACTGAGAAATCTCTTCTTAGGAGAACTGTCCTGAAAAAGGAAAAACAAAAAACCAAACAAACCAACAAACCCAGCAACAAAGAGTAAAGAAAAAACCTCAAGTTTACATAGCAAAATCTGTAACACATGCTCAGAAAGAGTTAATATCTGGTGAATGTCAATTAAGTACTTCCTCGGCTAATAAATAGCTTAGGAGGTATAAAATTTAATACTCCTAAAATTGCAGAAGCCTTTGAAGAACACATTTCAATTGGACTCGTTGGAAAAAGGAGATTTAAAACTGACCTGTTCAGAAGTGAGTGGTGAAAAAGGTACAATGGAATGAGGCTGCATTTCTTCAACACAGAGGCATTTGGGCTTCAGTTTTGCTTTCCTGAGGTGGCTTCTTGACCAGTTTATTTTTAAGTTCTTGTGTAACACATCAGCTGAACTGCACTGGTAACAGTGGCCTGTTTATTTATGGGCCTATTTTTAAGTGTTTCTCAGGGCTCAGCTGGGCTGGGAGTGGGTCACTGTGCCACAGAAATAGCTTGAAGAGCATCTGTGTAGTTCTGCCCGTGGCCATATCTACAGGTCCTGCTCACTTTCAGCCTTAAAGCATCAATCTGTTCCCCATTTCAGGATCTCAGGTACCAGATTCCCACTTTCCTTCTATTCTCTCCCCATCATGGTCATCTACAGGAAACAAGTGAGATGTATGCATGTTTCTGAGGGTGGTTTTAGGCACATTTTACAAAGTTTATAATGGATCTTTCTTTGAGAGGTAAGCAGATGAGCAACAGAAACTGCTCTGAGGTCACAAGACATGTTGTACTCGTTCTGAGTTTATTTGGAAATGGGAGCAAACCAAACTTTGCCTAGTTGGCTTGCTTCCTCAGGAGCAGTGCCCCCTGGTTTCTTCCACTTGTGTGTTTTTTCCTAATCCCAGTGGCAGTCATTTTTTTGGCACTTGCAGTTAGGAGAAAAAATTAAGTAATACATGGCATTTGTTTTGGCGCTTGTTGTGACTCATAAATAGGGATAACATCTGTGCTGATAGTTTTTTGTGATATATAACCAGACTGACTCAACGAAGTTTTCATTTATTGCTGTTCTTTTGCCATTGTTATATTTAGGGAGCTCCAGTGTAAAGAGTGAAAATATATGCTTATGTACACTGCTCGTGTATAGATCAGAATTTATATACATCCTGTGACTTTCAATTTGGCCACTGTACGTTTTTAAACTAAAAATGGCTTATTGCCATTCCCTGAGCCTAAAACTTTTTCAGGATCCTTCCCAAATCTCAATCTCTTGAAGGCTCATACTGCCAAGACTACACCATTCTTTTAATTAAAAGACCAAAAAAGAGAAGTGAATCTTCCAGTGGATGTAAATCCTTATAATCGTGAAATGATGTAAATCGGTGCAGCTCCTTAAGTCATTGGAAGTATTCTGACTTACATCTACTGAAAATCTGGCACATAATATTCCTGCTGGTCCTTTCTTTTGCCCAGTAGTTGCTCTACACAGAGTTGGCACCGTGGACAAAGCACTCTCTTACGAGCTGATAGAGGGTGGCACGGCTTCCAGCACTGCTGATTCAGCACAGCAGAGGCCATTTTCCTGATCTCTTTGTGAGTTAGATTAAATTACTCTGCAAGCTGGACTGGAGCCACAGGCCATAGTTTTACAGCCTTATAACATGGTATCCTAGCCCATGGCATCTGAGAGGTCTGGCTGTGTGTAAAGCTCTTCTGCTTCGCTGCAGAGGATTTTTGGATTTGGCGATTGGTCCCTTTGTGAGGCTCACGGCAGCAGGACTGAAAATATTTTGATTGTCTTGTTGAGATACACTAAAGTGGGGCTCTTTTAATGGAAGGAAGGGACATCATGGGGATCAAGTTAGTATGAAAACTCCACTGTGTGTGTTTGTCATGGCAACGTTTCTTTAGATTTGCCTTACAGAAATGCAGGATAATAAATAACGAATGCAGGATTTAATGAATATAACGCAACAGGAGCACCAGTGAGGCTGGGGGCTTGTGCCATCAAAGCTGTTCCAGCTTACCAAAAGTGGGGGAAATCCATTTCCCTTCGTGTCTCAGTACAGGTGCATTTCTCATCTAATCTGGGCAGGTTTGGAGTTGAACCAAGGGGAGATGCCCTTTGTGGTGAGCTGTGCCCTGTTCACATCCTACAGAGCTGGGATGCCTGTGACGGCTGTAACAGGCGCATGGGCAGAGGCAGAAGCATGTTTTCTGTTCTCTGGCAGCTGCTGGCTTTGTGTATTTCCAAAGCAGAGCCAGCTCTGCTGGGCTCTGCAGTTGGGCTCCACGACTGCTGCTCGCAGTGAAATTGGTCCGACTGTCTTTGGCCAAGTAGTGCTCCCTCTGATTTACCCTTTCCCCTCCAGCCCTCATGATTGCAAAAGGGACTCTGGCAAACGGAGAAAGCAACTATTAACGAGGAGAGAAAAGGTCAAACAGATCAAGTAAAAGCCATCCTGCTTCCAGCATAGAGAACAATCTAAGCTGATCCTGTCCAAGCCAGGTGTTGGAGTGAAGTTGAGATCAGGCTTAAAGAATTTTAACCGTAAATTTAGAAGCTTCACTCTGTCCCTTCTCCCTCATCTGACTTCTCATCACATTGTTTTATAGCTTTAAGGGGCTTGCATTATATCAGGATGGGCACCCCACATGTGGTTATCTTGGAGTTGCATTATTGCCTTTCAGATTTAACTCTGTAGTTTAAAAATAAAAAAGAAAAGCACCACCAGACAAAACCCTCTGCTTTTAATACAAAGCTGAATATATTTTTGCAAATAAAAAGTATTCTTGATTCAGAACATCAGGCAGTAATTCTCTGGGTGTGATACAGAGGTGAAGTTCATGTTGCTGGTTTCAGTGCAAAACCAAAAGTGGGCAGATAGGAAATTCGTTTCTGAGTGGTTTGTTCTATTTTCTGAGCCCTAGTTCAGTCTCATGGACTCGGGTAGAGCTGCTGCACAGAGGGTTTATCTATTGATTTCTGAATGTATTGTGCTGTTAATCTAAAACCTCTTTCCCCAGTGGAATTTCTATTCAGAAGGCTCTAGCCAAGCTCAAGAAAGTTATTTGATTTGGGAAGTTTGAAAGAATAATAAAAGAAGGATTGATGCAGTTGGATTTTCATGAGCTCAGTCTTCTAGTAAAATAGACAGGCTGCTTCCTCCTGTGTGTGTCTGTGGTGCTTGGCTCATTATTTAGGAGGAAGGCAGAGTATGGAGATCACTTAAGTTTTACTGTCTGAGAATTTGCAATTATGAAACTTGTTCAGAAGAAAGTAATGAGAACAGTTTTGGTGATATAACAAAATATAAAAATTAATGGGTTAGTGTGGCTTTATCTTCCCATAAATTTGTGTGCTTTATTTCTTAGCAATTGGGCCTTTTCTGCTAATTTTTAAACTACTAAAAAATTTAGTGCCAGTATTTGGGAAATCCATGTCATTTCCCAATGAGACATATGTGGCAAGGGAATTCCACCATATAAATCAGGGAACTTTGTCCCTTAGATATTTCCTTTATAGGAATACCCTTTAAGCATTGAAGATCAACTAAGCCTTTTAAAAGAGCTGTGACAGCAGAGAAGATGGTGCTTTATGAATTTTCTTGTTATTAAAATATTCATTCCTTTTTCTGAGAACTGAATATGGGAATAAACAGTCTTGTGTTACAATTAAAAAAATCCCAAAAAATACTTTTTGCCTTTGAGTGCACTGGTGTTGTCTGTAGTGCAAGAGTTAGTGAAGGAAACAAATGAGATGAAATTGGTGATGAAATGAAATAAAATTGAGGGGTTGTTTTGGCTTTTTGGGACTAAGGTCCTGTCCAGCTGAAATCAGTTCCCTTTGACTTCACAGTGCCCATAGCTGGTCCAAAAATAGGTTTATTCTGTGTCATTAGGATGTTGTCAAGGAAGGTGGACCTGTATCTAAAAAGAGTTTCCTTGTGAGTATTCCCTCTCTGGAGCACTGTAGTTTATTAGACATGATTATTTCTTCCTTGGGTTTGGAAGCACACTTGTTGCTCTTATTTATGCAAAAAATGCAGCTCTCTGGAGGTGTGTGATTAACCTGAGGCATTATTTCATTGCAGACCCAGGTGGGAAGCTGGTAGTTCAGAGTATGCATGAAGAATTACCTGGGTATGAGGCAAAATGTTGTATTAACTGTGCAGTTAGTCTTTGTCAGCAGCATTTAGAGTTTCTTCAGCCCTTGTGGTGACTAACCTAGCAGAATTTTTTGGTGAATAGTTCAATTTGCTTAAATGGACTGATTTTCTTGAGTAGGCAGAAAGTACATCTTATTCCATGTCTCAGATTTAGTTCAAATGAAAGGCCAAATCCAGATTTGACTTGTGTTTCTTCCCAAATGTCTGTTTAAGCACTGGGTGAATAGGATACCCAGGATTTGGCTGAGGGAGCTGTTCAGAGGGACTTAATTTGCTGGAGCTGGGGTAAAGAGTTGCATTTAAGACCTGTCTAAAAACTCAACTTTGAACCAGATGGCAAACAAGAGATGCTTTTTTTCCCTTTTTTTTTTTTTCCACCCCCATGTAGAAATAAGCGCTTTAGAATATCTGAAACATCTACCAGTATCATTTCACTGCTGAGAATTGGGTAACTGTGTAAAATTATATTGACCTGAGGGGATTGAAATATAGAAGTGGCCGTGCGCTTAACTGTGCAGGAATCAAACTGTTTTACTGATAACATTTTATTGATTCATCTTCTCTCGGTGTTACAAGTAGCCTGAAGCCTGGCAAAATGAGCTGGCAATGCTTCTGTGTTGTGGACGTTGCAGTATTGCAGCTCTTCATAGATATTGAAATTTTATATATGGGCTGAGAGCTCACGTAATTATTGTGATTTGTAATGACTGAGACTGCAGATGGGGCTTCCCAGAGGCTTCATTTCAAGCTAGATAACTGGTAATTTCTCTTTTCTGTTTAAGAATCTGTTGTCCCTCCTTTTCTCTGCAGCTGCTGAGGTTTTTCTCTGTGAAAAGCTGAACCGTATCTCTGACTTAATGAAGATGCGTAAAATGACTGAAATTGCCTTAACAAGGCAGTGCTCTATACAGAGCAGCAATGAAAATGTGTCTTGCTGTTTGCAAGGGATACTTTGTCTTTTTTCATAAAGGAACTGTGGTTTCCCACCACATTATAAAAATAATAACAATAAAAAATGTCCTTCTTATGACAAAGCTTTAAGAAAACGAACGGCTTAAAAGACCACAGTGGCAGATTGTGAGTTCAACCTGCATGTGTTGACTAATTAAATTCTTTTGAAGGAGCTAATTTCATGTATTTTATTTAATGAAAGCTTATTTAAGATTTTAATGATGTGGGTCTTTTCTCTTCAGTAGAATGCCATATTGACTCATGACATATTTTTACACAGGCTTCATTCTGCCGTGAACAACAGTGGTTGGAAAAGTGAGCGCTTGATAAAGTATCATTAAATTAGCTTATTGTAGTTGCAGATTTTTATTACGCTCCTTCACCAAGATATGAATTGATCGTGTTGTACTTGCTGGTTTTAAAGGTGCAGCATTGTTATTGATTATGCTACTTTATCTCAAGTGTTTCATCAGCCTGCTGGCAGGTTGGTTCCCTCTACAATTTTAGAAAGTACTGGCTTTGTGCATTTTTTTTTAAATTATTCTGTGCCTTTTGTCTGTGTGCATGTCTTTTTCTGTTGTAAGTACCCTAAAAGAGATCCCGTTTTGGGGTTGTACCAAGTCCTTGTGCTCAGCAGCTCTGCTCTGTCCTGGGGCTTTGGGTGCTGCTGGGGGGAGGTGAAACCGTGGGTGTCCTGTGTGGAAACACTGCTGGATGGGCTGTTGTCCTCAGCTGATTTCCAGGGAATTAGTTTAGAGATCTACCAGTGCAAAGGGAAAAATCAATTCTGCTCAAACTTTATCGCATGCACATATGGAACAGGGGTTTCATCTGTTGGTATAATTGTTTGTAATGTGATGTATTTCACAAATAAAGTCAGAAAAACAAGAGCCTACATCTTGGTTAGTCAAAACTTTCAGATATTTTTCCACGTTAACTTGAGTAGTGGATTTCTTCTACAAATCTTGGAACTCCCAGACCTATTTCAATACTAAGTGTATTGGAAATGGATTGCTGTCAAGGCTTGTCCATCTAATTAAATTCCCTTATTAGCACCAGAGCTGCAGTCTTCCAGAGAAGACATTAGTTGAATAATCTTTCCAACTTATCTAGGTTAAAATGAGATGGCCTTTCGTAAAATGCTGAGCTGAAAGTCCAGCAACAAAATATGTAAGTCCTAGTCCCCCTTTTTGTGTGATCTGTGGTAATTCAATATATTCTTTAAATATAAATTGGTATTTCAGCTGTTCTGTGAAATGTTTTCAGACTTCAATTATCACAAGCTCTCGATGCCACGAGGACTCTGTCACCTCACGCTTCAGGCTGAGGGCAGTCCAGCAGTGATGGCTTTTATGCATTAATAAAGACTGTCATGATTCATTTTGGCATATGCTTAGCCAAATATAAGAACCTTCTTGTCATAAAGTCCTGATGATCCACAGAGGTTGTTGTATCCTTGTGGAAGAAGGGAATATCAAGATTTTGACAGAGAACCAAAGCACTCGAGGTTTAGTAAGACCCCTGATGGATTTTCCAACAGGTGGGGGTCTTGCCCTTGGAGGGAGCTACCAAGTGAAATGAAATATGCTTTGACCTTTGAGCTTTGCGAGTGGGCATTGAGTGACGCCCAGCAGATGTGCCTTAGCCTGGTAGAATCCACTGACCCTCTGGAATGTGAGAGCATCCAGGAGTCCCACTGCCCCTCTGCTCCCATATGGGAGGGCAGGGATGGTGCAGGTGGGAATGCCTTGTTTCCTCCCAAAAATGGAAGAGAAAAGTGTCTTTGTGTCAGACAAAAGACCCGCAGTAGCTCGGGGTTGGGAATGGAGAGCTTCGTAGTAACGCTGAGCAAGAGATGTTTAAAAATTGCTGGAAGTTTCAGGAAACAAGATATTTGTGCTAATTAGAGTATTTGCCTGTCATCTTTATTCACTATTTAAATAACAAAAAGCCCTTGAGTGAAATCAAAGCGTGGTAGAACATATTTCTTGAGTCTCCTTGATCAAAGCTTATAGAAGGAGGGGAATACTGCTCATAACTATTTCCTCAAATTCAGATGTGAGATACATTCTATATTGTAGCCCTCTCTGTGGAGGACTTGTGTATAACCTGTGGCAAAGTGGTGAATGTCTGTCAGGTATCAGACATCCTGCTCCTTTCCAGGTGTACATGCGATGAATTACTATTAGTTCTGTAAGGATGTGACAGAAATAAATGTCTTCAAATTAAAACAACCCGCAAACTAAATGTGTAATTTTTTGTTCTTACTTATTGACTAATCCTGGTTCAGTTGTGCACGTGTCTTCCTCTGTATCTACCCCTTGATCTTTTCATAGATTGCAAATAATCTCTGAGATGGAGATCACCATTTTCCTGGCCTGAGTTTATAAAGCAAATGGCATAGTGGGATCCTGGCCATGTGTGGGGTCTCCCAGCTTTTATCTTGAAGTCAATAATTAATAAAACAAACAGGAGATGCCTTTGGGTGGCTGTTCAGTCTCCTGCTGAGATGATGTTTTAGAGCAGGGTGATACAGACATCAGTTCAGGTCTTTTTTGGTGTGTTATTTTTTGGTTTTGGTTTGGGGTTTCTGTGTTATTGTCGTCTTTAAGGACGTGGGTGTTTTCAGAAAGGGCAGGAGAAAGGCACCCGCTAGACCTGAATAATTGAAAAAGAAGATTCTTCAAGCTTGAACATCCATGAATGGGAGGAAGTAATAGAAGAGAAATGGAAGCTTACACCTCTCTGGAGCCAGGTGGGAGGCAGTGGTCACACAGATGGCCTTTAGAGCAGACAGACAACCCTGGGACACTGCCCAGGTCAGCACAGCTGCTCCTGAAGCGCTGGAAGTTTTCCCTGTCTCGTTGTGCAGTCCTGAAGGAGGAGTAGAAAACGCCAAGGAAAATGGAAAAAGCGTGCCAGTATCATGACATGAGATAAGGGGAAATAATATCTGCAGTGGCAGCACTCATGTGCTGTCAGCCACTGATGTGCCTCTTACTCCATTCTCAACTTCATAATTGGCACCGGAACATTTAGCAGAAACCAGCTGATTTCTTTGTTTCTTTTCATTCCTCGCCTTCTCGATAAGGGAATGAAAGGATTCCTCCCTAGATGTGTTATTCAGATGTCGACGTTGAGGCTCATTACAGAACCCAGCCACAGCCTGCTGAAGAGAACAAAGCATCAGCGTGATGCCCCATCTGATCACCCACCCAGACACTTCTGTAAGCTCGGGAATACCATCAGCCCGAAGGATTTCCTGCTGTGGGAGTTCCTCACCTGTGCTTGTGTAGCTGACTCCTTCTGAATTTGCAAGCCACAAATTGTGTCACTTCTGCACAGGTGACTTTAAAGGATTTTTTAAAATTCACATCCTTTAGTCCACTACTCCTACGTCACATTTTAAATAAATTGGTCAAATCAGTTGGAAGAACAGTAGTCAGAATGTGTTTATTAATCTGCAAAGAATAAAGATGAAGGTTCAAATTTGGATGTTCTAAGTGGTCTTGGACTGGCCACAACCTGATTCTTAGATCTGTCTTTTGAAATTTGTCGCCATTAAAAACTTTAACTAAATGTCTTTCAAATTTATGGATTTTCTCTTCTTTCTCTTCTTTGCTCAGCTAGATGAATGCTTAGAGAAGGGTGTGCACTCCCGCTCAGAGGCATGCCTAAAACTGGAGATTAAAAGGAGCAGGGGAAACTAGGAGAGTTGTTAAGAGTCTGCTGGGTTTCAGGAATAGTTTAATTTATGGTGATAACTTCTCTTCAGCAGTTGACTTGCTGTGACCTTAAAGAAAGCTCTTGCAGACGGAGCTTTCACTATTTCTGGGAGAAGTTATGTACTTGGTGCATGTGTGTTTTACTGCCACAGATGGGTCCCCTTGAATTTGGAGGCCAAAGGCAGTAGCAGAAGGTTACGAGATGGCACTGCTGCATAGTAAGTTCCTAAAAACAAACACAGCAGTTTTTACCAGCACCCTGTAAGGTCTGGTTCAAAAGATATTTTAAAACTGTAAAAAAAATAAAATAAATAAATAAACCACAAACACACAAGAAAAAGGAAAAAAGGATGTGTTTGCCTGCTTGCATGCAAGTATCCCTGAAAAGTTGATGGGTTCATTTTTACTTATTTATGGGCAAATTACAGAGGTGCATCTGTTCCTTCTCTGTATACAGCCAGGCATCTCAAGTTTCTAAGATACTTTTTGACATTCTTTGAAGATTTAATGCCAGGTGGAAGATCAGTTAGAATTACAGATATCCTGAACTTTGAAAATAGTGCTTGTGCTGAAAACTTTTTTACTTTTGCTCCCAACTTTAATGAGGCACAGTCTGAACATCATAGTAACTGAGGCAGCAGAAAGGGGGAAAAAAAAGCCAACCCAACAATTCACAAGGAAATATTTTCACGTGTTTACAGTAGAGCCAAAATATTTGTGCTGTGTTTATTTAATTCAAATGCGTAGAACTATGTCATGTTATAAAAATAGTATTACTGGAATAAAACAGTAGCCTGCAAGTCAGATACCCGAACAGGGAACACTCAGCTGGAGTCCAGTTTTTACAATTTTTACAAGTTGCTTATACTGCTGTCAGTAGAGAGGGCAAATAATTGCAGATAAAGCTCTCTTTGCCTGCCATTAATTGTGAGCGTTAAGAAGGTGTCTTTAGATAGCAAACAGCCTGATTTGCATGTGCAATCAGGTACCCTGTAGCCCTTCTACATCTTAATTGTGTCTGCTAAGGGGGAGTTTTGGTTTAGAGATCACTCCTCTAAAAGTGGAGAACACCTAAGCTGTGCCTCACTGGGATTTTCCTTTGCTTTGCTTTGTCTTTTTCCCTTAAATTCAGTCACTCGTTCAAGTAAATGTGTATATACACTCTCTGAAAGCACGGCCTGAGGAATCTGACTCTGGCCATCAGTTAGTGGATTTTGCTTAGTAATTGTTTCATCTATTCAATACTATTGAAAATACCCTTGAGCAGAACATAGCTGCAGGGGAACAACACTCTAAAGCAGCGACCTAATTAATGAATCTTATTGCCACTTAGATGAGCATTATACAGTTGGCCTTGGCTGTCAGGATGGATCTGTTCTTGTGCCATTATGTGTTTGTCCAGGAAACTGGTGCCATTATTAGAGAAAGGAATGAAGTGGGATTGGGGTGTTTGGGTCTGTGGAGGCAGCAGGTTCATTCCCAGCGTGCAGTTGCCCTCCTGGTGGTACAGGTGTCACTGGCATCTCGTGTCTGCGTGGGACAACAAATGAGTTCTCTTGGCTTTTATCTTGGTAGCCGTGACCGAGATTTTTCACTGCATTCAGATGACGTGAAAACAAAGTAATCACAGCCAGAATCTGAAAGCAGGCAAATTGTTTTCATACAGTAGAAGGGAGAGCAAAACAGAAATAGGAAAGGATTTTCTTTTACATTTAATATTAAAAAAAAATCACAAGCTGTTGTGTGTGTCCAGAGAGCACCTGGGCTTTTGTGGATGGTGGTGTGGGATGTTTGTCCCTAGTAGAGTAATTCGAGTGGCAGTACCTGCTGGTGATGTGCCTTTTCTGAAGATCTTTTGAAGGAAGTTTTTTTTTATAACTAATTCTAAATTCCTACCTTTAAAAGTATTGAATGCTATGTTTGGGACCTGTATTGCTGAAATCATTCTACCAACAAAAAACGTAGCTCTGGATGCAAGTCAGAGCTTGTGTTTCTCATTGAAGTGATAGACAATTTACTGAATGATCAACAAATAAAAATTCCGAGGTTGCACCAGCCCATTTTTTGATGTCCTTCCAACCTTGGTTATTCTGTGATGCTGTGAAAAAGGCAAAAACACTTCTAAGAACTTTCTGTTCTATCAAGGACTACAATAACTTGCTCTTCTTTCAGAAGATCTTTTCTGAATGATGCTGAGCCTTTTGCAGAGCCCAGTTCTGCAAGTCCCCACTTTCACATGGCTCCTGTGCATATGAGACCTCACGTTAAGGACTCCCATATTGCTTATAAATCCTTTAACTTTCTGTGGTGTTTTAAAATGTAATTTCCTGCTTCTCAGTGGAGATACTGAAACCTGTGATTTGCCTTAGGAGACCTCTTCAGATAAAATAGTTTTCATTAGTAAATTCCTCTGATGGGCTTAAGAACTTTTAATGTGAGATCATCACTGAACCTTTTTTGTGTTCTCTGAAGTGACCTTGGCACGTGGTCCTGGAGCACCTTTCCTGGCTTGCATGTTGGTGATTAATGTGGCAGCTTCTCTGCTTCAGCCTGTTCCTTCTGCCCCAGCTCCTGCCTGAACTGCTTGGCCTGGCACAGATCTGCCTCACTTCTGCCTTCCCTTTATAGCTGCTTCAGGCATTCCTTGTCTATGTTGTGGTGTCAGCTCCTTACTCTTTTTTTTCCCCTTTTTTTCCATGTAGGGCAACACATGAACACACCTCAATGTGAAATTTTCTGAAGAATTTTTAATGCCTGCAAGTGGCACTTGAGTGGCTAATTCCAATGACTCCGGCAGTCAGTTGATGAAGCATTCTTTGCCTTATGATTTGAGTAATAGAAGTAGTTGCATCTGTGGTTATATATCAGAAAAATAGCTTATCCAGCTCTTTTCAGTCCCTGTGATTCATTGGATGTGGCCACAACACTCTTTAGTGCTGGTCAGTCGTTTTCAAGTCAGTGTGCATCTGGGTTGGTCATTAGCCAGCAGAGAAATCAATTAGGGCTGGTGGGGTGTGTTTGGAGGAGAGGATTGAAATACAAGAATTCTATTGATCCATTGTCCTGGATAATCAACATCCCCACGAGCAGATCTTAGAGCTGTGTGAGCACTCCATGGAAGTTCTTTTCTGCTCTTGCACCTCTGTTCAACCAAGAGCGAATCCTCCAGTCAACAAAGATGGCAACTCTCTGAGGTTCTGAATTCCAAACTTTGACAAAGCAACAAGCTAATTAATAAAGCATAAATTGTTAGCATTTTTCTGTGGAGCACTGCCGAGGATCCATTATTTTATTTAGTGTATTTGTCTTAAAGTGATTATGTTACTAATTATAAGGCTCACTAGTCTGTTTAACAGGAGTCCAAATAATTGTAATTTGTTTGCATTCCCACCCTGCGTATTTTCATGAAATAAGAAAAACATTTTGTTGAATGATTAATCTTGTGCATGCCTCTCTGTATGTTTAGGAAAATTAAATGTCTCATTTTTGTTCTAAATGAAAGATTTCTGGTTTCGCTACTCTTGTTCTCAAGGTGCATTGGTAAATTCTGAAGAAACTTGAGGATAAAGCCACAGGGGGGATGATGGGCTCTTAAGGAATGTTCCCAATAAAGTCCATTAAAAAATTCCTTTTGGTGTCAAATTCTTTTGCATAATTTATTTTGTGTTTAAAAAAAAAAAAAAAGTTTAAGTTCTTATTTACAGGCTATCTTGAAGCAAAAGAAACCCTTCAGCCTTGGAAGCAATTTGGCAGCCAAGTTCCATTGCTCTTACTGGAGTAATTTGAAGGGCAAAATTCATAACAAGCTTTTCGATAAATGCTCAATTTAGGGCACCTTGGAATCAGCAGCAGCATCAGAAAACCTTGTGTGAACTTGGAACATCCAAAGAATGTGTTATTTAATGTTAGGAAAAAAAATTGTCAAGATTTTATAAAAAGCTCAGCAAATTGAGGCAAAAGTACTGAAGTCACTCTGAGAGCTGTACTTCAGAAAATGGCTTAAATGAGAAGTCAGCATTGTGAAGTTAACTGTTTGTTTTATGGCAAAAAAAAATAAAGAGCTGCGTCTAGGAATCTACTTGGAAGTTTGCTGAAGTTTAGGTAGAGAAATGCTTGCTTGGAAAAAAGACCCAGCAGAAAAATCACAATTTCAAACTCAGATAATAGTTTCTGAAAATAGCTGGGCTGCCAGAATGTCAGAGTCTGGAATGAGAAGATTGCTAAGGGGAAATGGCAGAGTAACAAGGGGCCTGAGGAGACGTGAGGAGCTCGTGGCTTCATCTTGGTTTGAGGGAGAGAAAATTGCTTAGTGCTACTTAGAGCATCTCTCATTCAAAGATCTCAAAGCTTGCTGAACCAAACATAATCCTTTGAAGGTACAGACTGATGATCACTGTGCTTGTCATCGTGGTGCTGCTGTCCCTGCCCTGGAGCATCCTGATCTCTGGGCAGGATGGCACCATGGAGCTCAGCACCAAGGGAAAAGTGCAGCTGGGAAGGGGGAGAATGCAGTTGGGAAGAGGCCAGAGTGACAGAACACACTGAAGTGCCATCACTAAAGTGTGGACACCACCATGCTTCTAACGAATAAATAAGTAAGTCATCAAGTGCAGGTGAAGATATTTCGTTTCTTCTGACATTCATGTTTGTTATTCTGCCAAATGTTTCCTTTACTTGGAAGAAAATTGGAGCAGCCAAGATTCTTAGTATTAAAAGACCTCAGCAGAACTGTTGAAATTCCATTCTGTTCAAAATTTTAATGCCAGTTGGCTGTATTATCTCTTCATAATTTTCTTCTTCAGTGCATACGTAACTGCATTAGTTGGTCATTTACCAACAGACTTGAAAGACCAATACTATTAGCTGGAAAAACAGCTAGAATTTTTTTTATGTAGGAGAAAAATGGACGTGTTACTTGCTTTTTGATGATGGTAGTAGTAGTATTATTTATCCTTTTTCTTTTATTTTTCCCCACACTTCCCCCATAAAGCATGAACTCCAACTTTATCTGCATTAGTGTGAATAAAAACAGTGCATCCTCAAGTGAGATGCATAAATATAACCCCTTTTACTATGCAAGTAATAACTGCACTTGTAACTCTCGTAAGAGCTGTTACAATCCATGAACAGGTCCTGAGAGCACATTTGTCATGGTAATTTCAAACACAGACCTTCCCTCCAGAGTCTGCAGCCTGCAGAAAGCCCTGGTGTGTGCAGGGCTCTTCCCAGCATTGCACTTGGGGTGCAGGGAGCGGACGTGGAGAGGGGGAGCAGCTGATGAACGCTGGTGTTAGTCTGAATCCTTTTCCCGAGCCTTGGAAAGCCCTGCAAGCAAAACATTATTTGATCAGTGCTGATAATACATTGTCAGGCGTTTAGGCAACATAAAACTGCTTATGCCGAGCTCCCTGAACCAGAAGGAGAAGGAAACTTCCTAATGAACCTCCCGGAGAGCTGAGCCCCAAGCGTTGGGTCTAGCACTGTTTTTTCATCTGATGCCAGACGGCTCTAAATAGGTCTTAAAGCAGCTCCAACAGTTTATGCTATTTAATAAATCTAATCTGTAAAACAGGTCACGTAAAAAAACCTAAAAACTTTTCTTCTAATTACAGTAAGATTTTATTGAATGCACATTATACATATAGATCATAATACTTATTAAAAAAAAGACTATTAAGATTTTACAGTTCAAGATTTTATAGGCAATGGGAACAGTGGAAGCCTAATGCTTTCTGAGAATCATATCTGCATTAGCAAGATAAAGGACAATTTAGGAAGATTACAAAAGCAATGATTTAGAGTACAACATAAAAATCTGCTGAGAACTAATTCGCAATGCCAGCTGCTGCTAAGCTTCTTAATCTTTATCTAGTTCAATTAAAATCTGAATGTTTGGGATTTCATTAACAACTGGGGACTTGGAAATTACATGCACTTTTACACTGTATTCAACTCCTTATACACGTTACTGGAAGTTGCCTGAAATGTCTTCAGGTAGACTTGAGATATAATTAAAACTTAAGTACTTAAAGGATAATGCAGAGGTAAAAGAGGATTATTTTAATTTTTCTGTCAGATCCAATTGACAAAAAAAGAATCTCGCACGAGTTGAAACGAGTTGCAAACCAGTCAGAATTTTAATGCAAGGGATATTTATGGACGATTGTGCAATCAGATGTGCAGATCAAACAGCTTCATTGGAGGGCGGAGTGAATTGGATATTGTAATTGTGCCCTGTGCTGCTTGTGTTTTTTTGTGGAAAAACCACTTCACATCTATCATTCACTTCTGTACTGATGTAACCACGCTGCTATCAATTAATTATGCATTTCAAAGAATCCGCAAGTAGGCCTTTCTAAAATTAAACTAAGCAAAGTGATGAACAAGCTTTTAATCACTTAATACTGTGTATAAAAAATAGTTTCTTTCCATTAATTCCTCAAGAATAATTCTTCTAAAAGTTTTTCAGAAGTAGAAAAGGGCTTTTTTTTTTTTCCTTTTCCCTTCTTCATTGCTTGTCCCCCATTTTCCGTGAAAAATTTACCCATCATTGGCATACCTGCTGATTTAAAGGAGGGAAGTGAAATAGCATTGAGCAGCTCTGTATTTTGAAGCAGCTCATTGAAAAGGCTGAAGATTTGGGTATTTGTTGGTGTACAAGAGCCCTGACTTTTTCTTGCCTGCATGATGGAGTAGATGTCATGCTGGCTGTAGATATCGTGCTGTATTTCCAAGGAGAGCTGGCTGCTGATGGAAGTGCCCCGGGCACTTATTTATTTATTTATTCATTAGAAGCGTGGTGGTCTCCAGGCTTTAGGGTTTCATGGGGTTGGGAGCAGCACTGTGGGATCTGCTAGTTAAGCTCTGGGTCAAATCCTGAGCTGGTTTACATTTTCAAAGGTTCAAACTGGAATGGATTTCTTTCTCTTTAATTAGTCAGTTCTAATGATCTTAGGTGCCACGATAGGATGTGCAGGTAGGAATATTTCCAGCATGAATGAGGGTATTTATGGTGGTAATGTTTCTCTTGGAAACGTTGAAGAGGTATAGTGCTGCAGGATAATTGGTGCAAGACTTAGAGACAGCCTGGACATGTTTAAATGGTGTGTTTTGATCAAATTAACTTTTAAATGGTATAATGATAAGAAGAAATCATTCAGTAGCAAAATTTCTTAACACGTTTGGGGAGTTGGTGTTAACTTCAGTCATGGTGCTGTTCTTAGCAAATGAAGACAGTGAGGTTTTGCCTGCCTGGCTACTTAATGTTTTTTTTCTTTTCCTTCGGGGGGGGGAAATCATGCTTAGAAAGCAAAACTGGTGTGTAGGATTACAGCTATATATATAACTGTGAATAAAAAACCAAACTTTCTTCCCACGTCCCTGCTTCCATCATACTTTTAAGTGGAAACGTGTGACCAGGTAACCCAAGGCCGGTGGAGAATGCAGGAAAAGAAGGTGAATTTTGAGTTGGGCATAATTTGGCCACAAGGGTAGTTAATGTGTTCTGCTGTCCTGTGTCCTACTTGTGCCTAGAAACTTCTTCACATGCCAGAAAAAGGGATGAAGATATCCACTGAAAGTTATTTTTCTAAGCAACTTAGTGTCACAAAGTTCTGTGTTTGACATGAAGGGAAACTTATTTGCAGAAATTTCTATTTGGTGGTTTTCTTGCCCCTGCATGTTTGGATTTTGTGTTTTATATAGTGGCGCCTTTTATATTATTTAGCAAGGTAAACTGTGGTTTCAGAATTAAAAATAGGCCTTTTGCATTCTCATTTAAGGACTGAAGCAAAGATATGGAGCTTGCAGGTGTTAAGTGCTCCTGAAGCATCACTTAAGTCTGTCTAGGGCTGTGTGCTGGTACTGCAGAGGGAGCCTCGCAGCTGAACCCAGTGAGATAGACAGTATTTCATCTTCAGAGATCTTCATTTGCCCTGCTGCCTGCTGGGATAGTTGTCCTCAAAGAAACAGAGAATCTGCCCTTTCCTCTTGACTGTAGAGTACATTGAGGCTTTAGAGGCATTTCCTTAGAGTTTATTATGTGCTCTTTACATGGATCAGCCATTATTTAGGGAGCCTGGTATGATGGTCTGGACATGGGCTTTTACTCCTTGGATTTGGGTCCTGTCAGAAATGGAGGGGTTGTTATCAAAGATTAAAATCAGCTTCCTTCTTTTTTTTTCTTGTAAAGAGAAAACTGAAATAAATAAAATGAAGGGTACTGATATATCACAAATGGAAACAGTAAATGTGTCAGTGGGGAGATGAGTGGGAGTTGAGAGCAAAGATAACTACAGACATGAGAAATATCTGTACGTTTGGCTTCTGGTATTGAAATCTGTGCCACGGATTGATCCTGCAGGAATAATAAATACACATTATCTGTAATTATTCTCAAACTTCATAAACCTTACTTTAATAACATCCTTTGCATAATTTTTTTTTCTGAGATCTTGTATTTTATGACACTGTCAGACTTTTTAATTTTAACTCCAAGAAAATTGCTCCAGCTGTTACGGATTTTGTCCCACTTCTGTTCTCTGGAGGCCAGGAGTTTCCTTTGGAGAGCTCAGGTAGCAGGTTGGAAGGTTTCTATGTCTGAGATGATTTTTTCTTTTTTTAAAGAAGATTACAGGCAGTGAATTTGCAATTTTTATTACAAATACAGCTTTGGATGTAAAAAATACTTATTTTTTTAACTTACATCCTATAGTTATTATTTTTTTATTTAAAAGTATGATGTCAGATAGGAAAAATATTCTCATTGCATGTGTTGTAACGTGTTCTTTTATCAGTGGACACAACAGAGTGGTGTTCGAGTTCCCAGCCCTCCCATGGTTGCACACTGAGCTGGGATCAGCATGGATATTGAAACTGTTTATTGGGTTTCTTCTGCTGTTATAAGTGTGATCACATTTCATGATGTCCTGAGGTCTTAAAATATCAAGAAACAACAGTAAGCAGAATTTCAAGTTCAGCTTTTCTGAAGAGCAGGAATTAAATATAGGCCAGTGTGCTCTTGTGCATTCCTGGTGATGTGCTGGCCACGTGTCGTGAGCTGGGGATGCAGTTGAGTTTGAAACCAAAATTTGAGTGCACAGTTTTATTTCCTAATGGCAAAAAAATACTCAAACTTCCCTCATTTCCATCACTCGGGTCTCTCCCCCCTGTCCCTAATAAGGTGGATATCCAGCTGTGGGCTCTGGGCCACATCTGCCCAAGTAAAACTGGCCAGGCTTTTGGCCCTGTGAGGGACTCTCCAGGGAGCAAGACACAGGAGTTTCAGTGAGAACCTCAGATACTTCACTTGTCCAGAATACAAGATTCAGTTTTCCCGCTAATGTACGTCTCCATACTGCTCTTTCTTTAACTTGTCTAAAAAAAAAAAAGTTAATTTTTAGAATGAAAATTAAAACCAAACCGATAAAAAAAATTCTCTGTTCTCTTTTTATCTTTTATAACATGAAACCTGAGTGATTCTGAATAACTTCTGAGGAATTTCAGCCCTTGAGTTGAGTTTTTTTTCCTCTCCTACAGTTTTAATTTGAAATTTTGCATTTGCTAATGACACAATTTTACTCTATCTGAAGATTGCCATCTACTGGCATATAAGAGCTTTTGGGGTCTGTTATTGTTCATAAATTTGAAAATTCAATAAAGTTTGTTATTTTCTCAGTTGATTTTGTTGATTGCATTATGCTTTGCAGGGTAGGGGCAATAGCAGAGGAAACATTAGCAGCATTTACTTGATCTTACCAAGTGCTGTGCAATGTCTGCTTAATTAAAAGCACATTATAACAACATACTGATGCTTCCCACATGAATGAGCTCTCTACTCCTCCAAATGAAGCCATATTTCATATTTCTATCCTATAAGAACAGAAGAACGCATTAATAAAAGGTTAAAAATACCCTTTTTTCCTAAGCATTTGAAGTGATTCTGACCTTCTGGCACGTAACAATTAAGTAGCTCAATAAACTTAAAGGGGGTAGAATTCAATAGTGTAATTCCAAAATTATGGGAGACACCTCTTTCTCCTCAAGTAAATTCATAATTAATCCTAAAATTCTTTAAATATTTTGCTCCTGATGCCTCCCAGCATCCTCCCTACTCAGCAGGGCACAAGGTTCTCCAGAGGCATTTAATCTTCTCTCCACCAGCTGCTAACGGGCTGATGCCAACCCCCCCAGGCAAGCTCTGAGCAGATACAGGGCAGTGATCCCCTGCTCCAAGGCTGAACATTGGCACCTGGAACCAGCATCCCCTCCCAAATTGGGGGCAGCTGTGGCTTTATTGGGTGATGGATTGCAGGTGGGTGACCTGGCCGTAAGGAGGCCAGGGCGTGCTGGGAGCTAGGGTTTGCTGTGGGAAGTTGGGGGTTCAGGCTGCATGTTTGGCAGGAGTTGTGGCTCTGGAACAGGTGAGAACACCCCCAAGAAATCAGAATTCTGTTTTCTTTGTCTAGGTCTTTGCTAGATCTCGATGGTGAGGTGCTCAGTGTGCTGTCTTGTCTGTATTTTGTATTTAGATGCCTATTTTCTGCAAGGAAGGACTTGGGTTCCTTGCATGTGGCTTTGCTCTCCTTCCCAGGGTTTTGGCACCTAAAACTCAGCTTTAAGGGAGCTGGCTCATGTCCTGGCCTGTCAGTTGTGACCTGTGTGGAATTCCAGCTCTGTAAGTGAAGGTTTTGTGGTTGTGTAGAAGGGACTGTGCTGGTTTTGGTGAAAGTGGTGGGCAGTGTTTTTGCTTGTAGCAATGCTGACCACAAAAGCATCAGCACTGAGCAGGTGAGACTGGAAGTGTGAATGTGCTGCTGCTTTTTCAAGTGCTCTGAAGAGTACAGAAGCCTGTGTGGTTTGGGGAATGTGTCTTTGGGGTGAGGTGTGGGTAGCATGTGATGAGGGAGCTGTTGCTGTACTGGAAAGTAAACAGTTGTTGTAAACCCTGTGTAACTTGCTGAGATGTTAACTAAAGCTGCCCTGGGGTTGCCTTCACACACATGCACTATGGTTGTTGATTTCCTATCTGCTATTCTGATCTTATTTGGGAATTTGTTGCGTTTATCTAAGTCATCTTGATGGAGTTCACCCCTCTTAGTATCTGTTGTCTCTTTCTTATATAAGAGGGCTGATCTGCAGGGAAGGATGAAAATAATGGTAAAACAACATGTACATTTACATAAAAACATGTCTTGAGGTTCTTCTGTGTGAACTTCATGAAGGGTTTTTATTTATTCTGGATGTTGTTGGCACTACAGTTTGATTTCTGCTGGATAGAGAGTTGTCAGTTACACGCTGTAGATGCATTTGCTGCTAATTATAAACAGCCTTCTTGGCTCCTGAAGGCAAGCAGGCTTTCCACCATTTGCTCACATAAGCCTGTTTTACAGTTCTTTGGTGTATAAGTATTTGGAGTGTAGAAGAGTGGGGAGATTTATTGAGAGGCCATAAGGCACAAGCCTCCAACCTGCAGCTAAGCTGACTGTGAAGATAGCTGGATGCAAAGAGTGAGAACAGAAAGCTGCCTTATCTGGGGTAGATTGAAGGTGTTTCTGGTGTGCACCAGCTTGTGCAAGTACCAGATCCATGTCATGGTGCTCCTGACTGGAGTCCCTTGTGCCTGAGGAATGTGGCAGTGTGAGCCCAGCCATCAAACCAGCTGCTCCTTGTTCCATCTCCCTCCTAGTGAGAAAATTTACCTCAGGTTTTTTTTTTTACCTCTCATCAGATAAATATTGACTTTCTCAGTTCTTCAAGCAGCACCCTCTGAGAGGCAAGTGCTGATTCCCCCCCCCTCCCCGTAACAATCTCTACAAAGTAAATGCATGTTTACAGTGGAAAATGGAGCAGCACATTAATGCAGTGATTGATTGATGTGAAAATGCAGTTCTGTGATTGACGAGACAAATGCACGTTTCTCACAAAAGCTCCAAGGAAATGTGGTCTATACCATACTTGTTATTACAGATTTTTTTAGTGTGGGGATTTTTAAAATTTATTTTTATTATATGCAGTCAATTTACTTCCAGTTATAGAATGAGCTGCAGTAAATCTTGCTGTGGTGGTTAATCACAGATCAACAGGCATAAATCATATCAGACAAGTCTTGACTGTTGAGATGGACCATTCATTAACAGAAGCAACTGCATTGTTCTGGACTCCTCCATGGCACACACAAGTCAAATTTAAGATATTCACAGTGCTGGTGTTGGCCTGTAATCCATTGCAGTATCATTAGACGTACTGTGGAGTGAAAATTCCTTTGCCTGTGTGAATTAGAGGAGCAGTTTGAAGTTTTTCTGCTGCTGACTTGCTCCAAAATTCCTGTCAAAATGCAGATCACGAATCGTTCAGACATGCACCTCTTCTGTGGATAAGTATATTAAAAGGTGGTGGGATGAGAATGTTAAAAATGGAGAGAGACTCTTAACTTTTTTTTCTTGGTAGTGATAGAATCTTACCCTTGGTGTGTCCTGAGCTGAATCTTAGCAAAAACTTCACACAGATCATTTCAAACTTGTGGATTACGGTTGTTCTTGTTTGGTTTTTTTCCCTAACGTTTGGGATGATTTTGCATTAAACAAATCCAGTTGTACTCATGTCTGCTGGATACTTAGTTCTTCTAAAAAGTCAGTACACAAGCATGGTTTTTATTTTGAATTAAACTGAATTAAATTAAATCTTTGGCTGGTGTGTAGTAGGGGGAAGGGTAGAAAAAGTAAAATACTCACCTCCTTCTCAGCTGCCTGAATTTTTTTTTTTTTGAGAGGTCCTCTTCTTATTGAAAAATGCTTTATCTTTTGAGAAAACAAATTCCTGTGCTTGCTAAAGGTACAGCAGGCTGCCTTTGGTGGTGATGATTTAGCAGGGTAGTCACGTTGTTGATGGATTCTAATGTTTGATAGTAAATAAACTTGTTGACAAATGAAATTAAACATGAAACAATAACTGAAGTATTTTCCCTTTGTTCAATGCTGTGAAAAGGGATTGATCAAATGACTGTTGCAGTCTATGGGGGTGTGTGACTCTGAGGGATTTTTGGAACAGGATTAAAGCTGTTTACAGCTTTTGGCTGAGTTTATTTACAGGAAGGTGGGCTCGCAGATCGCTGTGTGCTTTTCAGGCCCTTCAGGTGTTTGACTGGTGACCGTGCCCATAAAAGTGACCTTTAGTAACAAACAGAAAGGTGGGGAAGGGGGGCTGCTTGGCCTCCAATGCCTGGCCTCTCAGTAATACTTGCAAGAGCAGGAGCACTTCTCTCAAAAATAGAAGTTTTCTTGCTGTGTGTTGTCTGCCTCAATAGCTCCTTGTCTGTGAGCCCACGAAAAATGAGTCTGTCATGGTTCATTTACCATTTGTGTTTGGATTTGCATTCTGGAATGTGGCTCAGATCTGATAATGGGTTTCTCCTCTAGCATGGCATCTCTCCCTGGCTACACACTATTACCTCTTTGCAGGCTCTTGCTGGGTGGGGATCTTAGGGTTGCCCTGAACACTCCCTTTTTGTGGGTCTAGAAATTACATGTATGGCCTTGGGAGGTTTTTGTACAGTTCTTCTGTAAGTGGCAGAGATGATTAAGCTTCCTTTTCTCATTGTGGCATTTCATGGATAAATTCATACGTCAAATAACCTCATTGCTGGTGCTGGTTTGTTAAACAAACCTGGCAATGTCCATCTGCATGTTCAACTCTGTTCCATGTTTCCTTGGGTGGAGGTTTGTTCAGTGAAAGCAGTTTGTACGTCTTCTATGGAACAGACATCTCGTTCTGCACAAACCTGAACAGCTGTAGTTTAAAAAAAGGAATAAAAGATTTGCATGACTCGTGTTAAAATTAGGAACTATAGCAAGTTATGCAGCTTTGTTCCTTTTACTGGTAAAATAGAAAAGTTGTCTACAGTGTTTATTTTACCTGTTGATGAACCTTGCATTCCTAGATCTGTAAAATAGTCCTTGCACTGTAGCATGTACCCACAAAAGGGCATCCCAGGTCATGATTTGATAAATCTATATTTATGCAATATATTGTTTATTGTATGAAAATTTGACCTTGTTAGCTGTAGTCCCTTTCCATCTCAGTTGTTATCTGAAGTGTATAATAATGAGGAGAACATCATCTCAATCTATCAGTGCAATCAGACAAAGAGATTCTGTTGCAAACTCAGGGAAGATTGTCCCAGATGGGAACAGCAATTTTAATTACTGACAATGGAATGAGTATGAAATGTTTCTGCACGCACAGTTCTGGACAGTGCCCTGCTTCAAGCCAGGCAACTTGGGTTTTGCAACATTAGGCTGGGAAGAGTCAGAGGATGGTAATCCCCTAAACTGAGGCTGAGAGAGTATGTGTGTGACTGGAAAGCTGGGGAAATGCTAATGAATTCATTGAGCCAAGTCAGTGAAATAGCTAAACATCTAAAGAGCAAATATCAAGCACTGATATTTATGTAGAGATAGCACAGGAAAACTTGGCCTTGGAGAGGCCCTGTAAAGAAGGGTTTTTTTCTAACAGAGAGCCTTGTTTTGGGTGTCTGCCTTACCCTGAGAGCTCACCTTGGTGGTGGCGCTGTGGTTTTTCCTCTGTAGGAAATGAGTGTGGGTGTGTAAGGCAGGAGTCACTGAATAAATACTGCAGAAATAAACCCAAAAATCTTACAGTGCTGCTACTTAAAAGCTGTAGTTGGAGGCCATGTATCCAGGCTACAGCTGTGAAAAAAACCAACTGACCAGAAGTTGGTTACAGGCTCTAATTCTTCCAGGACTTGCCAAACAGCTGCCCATTGGCATCTCTCTTGCAATCCAGGAGATGAATCCCTCTGTGTGCTGGAGGTAACGACCTTCTGGATGCTTTCTAATAAAACAATGAAGAGCTGACTTTATCATCCTTAAAGCAAATTACTTCTGCAAAATGCTTTACAAATACCAAGGGTGCTCTTTAGATAGGGATGTCTTCTATTAAAAAGTCTTGAATATTTTTCTGCCTTTAAGTGGAGAAGCTTTTTCAGTCCAGTGAGGTGTGTAGGAATAGCTCATAGAGAGAAGGCAGGGGTGTTTTCTGCCTGGATCTGTCTGCAGGAGCTGTGCCATAAGATTGGTTTGGTTTAAGTTGTCTTGAAGGTGCAGTAAATTAAGATTTATATTTTAACTTTGTCCTCTTCAGCTGATTACATCACTTTCATCTCTATACATAAGTGATATTGGGTAAAGATGTCGTGATAAGTCCATCAGTGCCTTAAATAGTAAAACGTTTGTGTCTATGTGTGATGGGAAGATGACACTGATAACACTGCAGTGCTGGGGTTTGGTGGGATGGAAATGGACGTGTTTCCTCATCAGCTGGAATGCCAGAGCCAGCTGTGCGCCCAGCCCCTGTCTTGGGGTGGATTCTGGTTCTGCTGGTGCTGCAGGCAGCTCTGTTCCCAAGTACTTCACTTATCTGTTTATGTTAATATTGGATAACAAGGAAAACAAGAAGCCTGGCCTCAGTGTACTACCATGGGCTTCCTGCTGGCTTGTTTACGCCTTCTCATCCCACAGGTTTGTCTGTTGTCATAGTTTCCATTTTCTTTCCGTTTTCAAAAGCAGGACAGGAGGTCTCTATGGAGACCGGCATCAGTTCCACTCCGTGCACTAAACTGTAGGGGTTGCTGTAAGAGCAGAGCTGTGAACATGCTCCATCCCCTGTGGAAGCCACGAACATTGCCACGCTGACATCTCCAATCCCCAGAGTCACCGGGAATTAACATTTCAAGGTCGCAGCAGCTTCACTATAACAGCACTGTCTGCTATTACCTTCATTGGAGCAGCAACATGGTCACAGAAACATCATCTCTGCACAGCACAACTCCAGCTCTCAGGGCTTTTTCATTGACTGCAGAAAAGGCACCATCCCAGTGTGTTCTTAGAATTAGTACACGTGAATTTCATCTGAAATTAGGAAGTTAAATGGGATTCCAGTGACTGGGTCAGAGGAGAAGAAACTTTCTAGAGATGGCTTTGCCATCGAGGAGGATGTTCATGGGATCTCTTAGCTGGTGTGCGTATGTAGCCACTCCAGATCTTACCCAGAGGAGCTGGGTTGCTGAGCACTCTTGTATAAAAGATGTGACTTATGTCTCCAAACTCCTCTGAGCAACAAATCACTGGAGACAGGGAGGTATCTGTCTCACCTGCTGTCCTTGTTTGGGGCTGAACGTTGTTGTTGTTGTCATTGTTGTCAGCCCTGTGATGGATGTGATGGGAAATGCTGTCAGGTCTGGCTCCAACACCTTTTATCCCTGTAATGACGTGGTAGGTGTTACAGGTGTAATTTTCAGAACTACCGAGGCAACTCAGGAACCCAAATCCATCAGCGGTGTAATCACTGAAGTTCAGGTTCCTACATTACATCACTGCTGCTGGTGTTACTCTGTCACAGTTTTGGTTTGTGCCTATCTTCATCTGAAGTAGAACTGAGGACCTAGCAAAGTGTGTGTATGTAAATATATATATATATACACACGTGTATTCCTCCCTTACACCTTTCGTGTGTGCTTATCTGTAATCACAAATAGCTGCACAGGAAAAGCCTTTGCTCCCAAGGCAGATAAAAAGGGGAAATGATAACTGCAGATGCTGTGAGAACAGAAGGATTGAATTGAGGAGGCTGGGTAGAATCTGAAAACTCCTCCAGACAAGGAATAAGAGTTACCTATTGTTACAGGTTTCATTCTTTGCTCCCAGAGGGAGCAGTACTGACCTACGATGTTTACTTTGGGGTCCTGAATGAACTGTTAGTCCTGATGCTGACAGAAATACAATTTCTTGTGAGTTTACTGCATGTGCTGTGCAGTTGAATTTCATATCCAGTTTCTTGGATAGCATTCACTTGACTACCTTGGTGTAGTTTAAATAGTATTCTGGATAAGTGGAACCCTAAGGAATGTTTAAAAAAAAAAACAACCCAGTGATTGGAAGGTGACATACTATCTTGCTCAGTGTTAAGACTCCAATTAAAAAAAAATTAAGAGTTCTAGGCTCTGGTGTCACATAAAGCATCCAAAACTTGTAAAAGCAGATGAGTAGTTTCCTGAGATGTCACCTGAAGCTGTCCTCAGCCTGTCACTGGTACCACAAAGCTTTGTAGCACAGTTCCAGATTCAGAGGTAGAACAGAGAGACTGTACAGGATTGGGTGTGAAGTAAAGGTCAGGTTCTGCTGTCTGATAAATCTGCTTTGTTAACCTCCTCGTGTGCCACGAAATTAAGGTTAATTCAGATGAAGTCATCAAGGAATATTCAGGTGGGCAGAGGGTTGGTGTAGTGACTCCAAGCCTGCGCACAGGTCACGAGAGGGAGCGGTCCCTGTGGGCTGCTGGCAAGAGATGAAATCCTCCTTTTACTCCTGGAATCTCAGCCTTGTGCCTGTGCTCGTTGCTGCCCACCAGGCACAGGTTGTTGGGGCTTTCTCAGCGTGGAAGTGGATTGGTTTAATTCCAGGTCCCTGGGAGCTCAGCTTTTTGGTGTGTTGTCATGAGCAGAGACAATTAGGGGGATTAAAACCACCTTTGTGTTGTAATCCAAGTGCTCAAGGCTCCTGTAGTGCAGAGAGGGGAGAGTCTCCAGGGGGATTGGTTTTGTCTCAAGCTGGGTGTCCAATGTGGGTCATCCTCTGGGAATGTCTATTGGAAGGGTCCACTGGGAATGGTTTTTATTGTATTTCTTGATACTTTTGGGATATCACTGTTCCTCTGCTATTGATGAAACATTATTTAAAGTGTAGTGGTTGCTTTAGGCAGTGACTTTGGCCTGTGTATGGCATCGAAGGAGTGTCGTAAGGTTGGGTGGAAAAAATGAGCAGAAAACTCTTCTGACTTACTGACATACTTCCATTTTCTACTCATTTTTATAGATATGATCAAATATAAGAGCTGTAGATAGGAGCAAATAAAAATCGGCACCAAATCAAATAACAAAATTTTGAAAAGGTCAAATTAATATATTTTTACAGCTGTCTCTCCCAGAATGAAGGAGGCATTAAAATTCTGATTATAAGTTCTCGTGAGAATGGCTTGTAATGAGAACAGGAACCAGCACATTATAAATCCACTCTCCTGGTAATAATTTAACTAGAACAGTAACTGGTACAAATGTAATTCATTAATTCATTTCTATCACAATTTAAAGGCTGAAATCTGGTTATCATCATGTGGTCTTCTTATGCCATATCTGGGGTGGGTTATTTGTCGCTAGAGTTGATCCATCATCAATCAGATGGATGCAAATCTCGTCGGAGTTTACCTTGCCACAACTGCTGCCTTCTATGAAGCCCCTGTTTCACTTAAGATTGGGTTGAAAGAATATTAAAAAGTAGTTCTGATTTGTGTTTATTTAGGACAGATGGCTAATTTAACTAGGCTGATCTCAGTTTTTTTTATTGGACTTCATCCAGCGGTCCTTGATAGTCTCATATCTGAATTCAACATTTCCCAGAGTCATCAGATGCAAATAACAAAAGTAATTAAAAGACTGCCTCGAAGTGTAAATATCCATTAAAAAAGTGTGAAATTTCTGCTAATAACATTTGTGGAGCTTTCGATATTTTGAAGAGTTTTAGTTGCATTGACAGTAAAGACTGACACCAAATATGGTGAGTGGTTTTATTTGTTTATTTGCTTTTTTTTCCCCTGCTGCTTCCAAAGTATGTTGAAAAAGATGCTGTACTGTGCCTGATGGTCATAAAACTTCTTGCCCTTGTTTTAGCAGGGCAGTGAAGGGAGGGATGATGGGATTTCTGGAGTCAGAGTTGTTTCAGGATGTAGGACTGATGCTCTCAGCATTGGCTTTTATCCTCTGCAGCTCCTGCTTGTGGCCTTTTGACAGGTCCTTAGGGCTTCCTGTGCTCCCTCTCAGGAGTTGCTGGTGGATGTGGCCTGTGTGACTGTCACAGAAGACATTTATATGACAAAATTATTGTGATCTGTCAATTTAAGACAGCTAGTTTTGCTTTATGGATTTTACGTTAGAATGTGTGCTTTTGCTGCCTTTGCCAAAACCAAGCAGTATAGCTCATTATCAGTAAATACTTGTGATTGGGGGAAACTCTAAAACAATTAAAATCTGTATTTTAATCTGTAGTGCTTGGACATCATGAGCAAAACTTTGGCTCTCAACAGAGCAAGTCAACAACAGAGCTCCTCATTGATTGGAGCTGGATTGTTATTTATGCTAAAATAGATGGATGGAAGATACAAAATTAGAAAATCCTTGTTATTTGATTCTTTTTGTTGTTCAAAATGTCTCTCCCCACCCTGCCTGTGTCAGGTCCTCAGCTTGTATTGGCTGCTGGTTTGCTGTAACTGGATTTTCTGGCATCTTCACCATGGGATGTGTAGCTTAATGTTAATAAAGATGTCCCCAGGAGCTACTGCATGAGGAAGTGGAGAGCTTCCCTCTGACACCCCTCACCTGTACCAAAAAAGCAGTGCTTCCAGAATCTTCATTAATATTATCAATGTTCAGAGACATTAGTGATGGTCCTTGTCCTAGGCATGGGCTTAATAAAGATTGTGCAGATAGTGCAAGAGATGTGCGTACATGGGGTGTTTTTACAAGGATTACTTTAAAAATTGATTGGACAATAGTAGATGTAGTTGTAGTTATTAACTGTAGATATTAACAGATCTTCCATGTAAATAAAAAGGTGTTTTCATGAAGTGTCTTTGTTGTGCTCTTTGGAAGCTTAGGTTCTTCATTGTCTGCTATGTATGCAGTGCTAATTTCATCAGTGAATGTCTATTTCGATCACAGAATTCCCTAGATTTTATATCCAAACTCTTTTTGTCCTTCCCACTCCTTCAGAGACAGTCTGTGTATTATATTGCAGGTTTTCTATTTGAAAGCTCTTTTAAAATATGATAATGCTGAGTTCCGGGGGAAAAAAAAAAAATAGAAAGGAAACATTGCAGTAAACAAAGCTGCAATCTGAACATGTGCTGAGGGATGCTGAAGTTCTGAGTGGAAGCAGTAAATATTTCCTATGAGCCACAGGCTAATGGAGCAGGGGCTGTAAACGACTTGTGGCTGCAAGAAGCAGCAGTGGCACTCGAGTCAAGAATTGTATGTGCAGGTTTCCAGCAGCAGGGAGGGGTGATTTGCTGGGGGTTTTGTTTTTGCACTGCACTGCCTATCAACAGAACACTGGTGGTTTTAATTTAGATTTTTGTGGCCCTGAACAATTTTCATTGCCCAGGCATCACCCCAAGGGTAACTCCTTAAGGTCCCTTCCAACACAAACCGTTCCATGCTGGTGCTTCCTAATGCTCAATTTCCTTTCTCCTATAAGTCAACATAACTTCATTGAAATTCAGGTTTCCAGATGGACAAAGTGGGAAATGGCTTAGAATGGTTGATTTTAGCTTATGGAGAGTTCCAAATTCTGTGAAGGTCACTCAGTTGCTGGGAACTGGTGTCAGTTTGGATACTCCAGCCAGAGAAGCTGCAGAGCAGAGGAGAGGACCCTCCAGTAAAACCTCTTGTTTTCAGCTATTTTCACAACTAGAGGAACTTAACTGTGGACTACTTCTGTGCCTCAGAAGTGTGATGGAAGGTTTGTTTCTGTCAGATGCAGGAAAAAAAAAAAAAAAAAGAAATGCTTGAGCTTCCCCTCCAACCTCAAAAGATCTTACAAGGCATTTTTGCCATGGCAATATTTTGCCACATCAAATCTCCCACAGTTTTCAACAGGGTATAAGAACCATTTGTATTTTAATAAACGTGATGACTGAGATTTGTTGCTGAGTGAAACTAATGAGATGAAGAATGTTGACAAGTCATGGATTTGTATTGTTCAGCCTGAGTATAACTTGAAAGCTCAGCAGTACTGGACAAGCACAGCTACTGACAATGTGAATATATTTACATGATTTGATATGAAATATTGAAGCCAATTTGTTAATGGGCAACTTCAATGCTTGTTTTTATATATTGAATAAAAAGCATTAGGTCAATTGTAATGTAAAAATGCCCATTTTATCTTGGGTCTTTGTTTTTAGTGCTAAGCCACATATTCAGTATGACAAGAAGAGAGCAATAACCTTTTGATTTGATGATATACAGCACCTTTTATGTAAACCCATGAAAAGTGATTACTGGTATCATGAGGAAACAGCACCTTAGGGAGATTAGCAGGCAAGGCAAACAGCTGGAACCCATAATCTCTTAAAACTCTGATTGTCTGTGGATCACCATGTCTACCCTAGGGGGCTATAAGTAATACTTGTTTTAATTATGCAAAACAATAAATTCTTTGAAAATTTTGAATTTAAAATTTTTTGTAACCATGAAGTTTAACTGTGTGTTAAGACAGATGTTCAAAAGCTCTAAGTTTAGGACTCTGCAAAATTTGGTTTTGTATATAAACGACGCTTTTCCTATTGCTTCTTGACATATAAGATTAACTATTCTAGCAGTTTACCTGAAGTTTAATTTTACTGGAGGGAAAAAATATTTCTAATCCATTTGAGGGTTTTTTTCCAACTTGAGTTAAAAGAAATATAATTGCATTTTTACTGAAATAGGCCTAGATTTGTAGGTATTTGTATTGATGTAATTAGATAAGCTTAAAAAAAAAGGGGACAGCTTGAGTGCACATAGAGCAATTGTATTTTTTTTCTAGAGTACAAATCTCTTGAGAAATGTTCCTGCCTGTCTGTTGACCTGGTGATTGTGCCCTGCTGTTGCTGCTGTGTGTCAGTGATTGAGAGGCTGCAGTCTGACTTTCCTATGGGCTTTAGTCATGCAAATTTCCTGAAATCAAGAATCATGATCTTTGCTGTAAAAGAAGTGAGATCATTCCTAAAATCCTACCCCAATCATATTTCAGTCTGTTACTAGGAAGGTAAAATATCCAGATCGCTTCTGGCACATGCAGTGATCCGAACGACGATGTTTTAATCATGACCTGGGGCCTGTGCAGTGCCCTGAGCTGCATCTCTGCCTGTTCCCAGGGATGTGGACGGTGCTGCTTCCCTGGAGGGAGCATTTCCCTCGGTGCTAATCACAGAATATCGAGCTCCTGGGGTGGTGACACAGTGCAATGAAACAAAAGTTACTATTTTCAGCCAGGCATGCTGCTCCCTGTTGACTTGAAAGCCCTGATGTCAGGCTGCATGCTGCTGACTCCAGAAGTGCTTTGGAGAGGGATTATCATAAATTCAGATACCTGCTAGAGATCCCTGCACAGTACATTTGTGTCTGTCAGCTCTTTCAGGATGCTAATTTTCCTGGCGGTTTGTATCACTTCTTTGGATCTCTGAGGGAGCTGTCCAAGAGGCACCTGGAAGAAAAAGGTGTTGGAACTTCTATTGTTAAAACTTTTTTCTGAATCTTCCAGGAGGGTGTTCCATTATCTCTGCAGCTAGAGGTGCTACTGAAATCTTCAAAGCCAGCTGTTGGACTTAACAATATAATTTTCACCTGAAACTTTTATTCTAGCAGGTGATAATGATTAGGAGTTGGATATTAAAATTTTTGCCTTTTTCATCCAGGATGAGGTTTTAGCCAGACATCAACACAGACAGAATGACTGTGTAGCTGAGTGCTGCCTTCTCTCATCTCAAGTGCCCTGTTGCAAATAGCTGCATCATTCTTAAAATGTCATCATAAAGCTTGTCAGACAATTTCCATCCCTCAAAGGCAAATTTGAGGTGATCTAAGTGTATAATTTGCATGTTAATTTAAATGTGTGAACTGGTTTGGGGTCAAACCCACAGGTTTGATGAAAGCATTGAGAGAAGGTTATCAAACATTGAAGATGAGTGATGAACAGGCATTGTGTAAGGTAAACATCCACAACTTGTTGTCACTTGTGGGAGTTTTTTAGGAAGCCTCAATTCCAGGCATTTACATTATCTGAGTAGAACTGGCATTTCCTTAAAGACAAGTAAGTGTCTAAGCATGTTCTTCAGGAATAGCTATGGTTGAATTTCCAAGTAGCCATCTCAGTTTATGATCAATAAGTTTGACAGTTGATGTGTAAATTTAATTTCAAATACAGTTTTGGTGTGTGTGATTCCACCTTTTTCTCACTGGTGGAAGTATCAGTTACTTAAAAAAAATTTTGAGCTTTCTTTGTATCTGAAGTTCCTCTGATTATGTAGCACTGAGTAGAGAGGACAGTTGAAGTTCTTCATTGTGTGTCTTTCTGTTGGTAAATTATAACACTGAGAAGTTAAATTTTCACTAAATGTACTTAGAGGTCAGGGTAAAAGGTATTGCTATTGAATGTTGGGATGCTTTTTTTTTAAAGCATTTTAAATCCATCCTGTTTTGGTGGGGAAAGGATCATTTGGCCTGATTATTCTTGCCTGCCTCTAATTTCTCTAGTTTTATCATAGCTAGGACATTGAAAATCATTATGGGCAGAAACTTCACATGCCAGCTGCTGGACTACTCATAAATTCTACTCTGGGACCAATACTTTTCACTTCTCTTACTTTTAGTCTGTAATTTTTGTTAATTCTTCATTATTCTTGCTTTGAAGTGTTTCTCCCTTCTTTTTCAAATTAACATGCTGTGTGATGTCCCAGTTGGAATCATTATGGGATGTTAGAGGGATCCTGAGGTAGAGCAGGACAGACACTTAACCTCAGAGGGAGGGATGGGTGGTAATGATGGTTTAATGGCAGTAACGCACACTGAATTTTAATCAGTTTGCTCCAGGTTTAGTATGCTGATATTAAGTAACAATAATTCATACAGTATTGTGTTGAAATAGCACTGTAGGGGTGTCATTGCTGGGCACAGAACAAACCCACAGGAAGATGTGCTGTCTCTGGACTAAGGGAGCACTAATCCAGCTGTGAGATCTCATGGATACCAGCAGAGGGAAGGCATAAGAGAAGGAGCCAAAGCTGGAATGAGTCCATTTCTTGGTTAGGTTTTAGGTTTTAAATATTGAAAGCTAACTGATACAATCACTTCACAGTAAAATTCAGTTCTTTCTGACATTACCTGGTGAGCTACAGAATCACCAAGCAAGGGTTCTTTGAGGTTTTGGTGCCTGGAGTTGGTGGGAGAACACTTACAGGAATGGAATTGTGAGTTACAGCTTTTTTAGTACTCCAGTTTTTCTTGCTTTAGAAGGTCTGGAAAAATAAAGCAGAGGTGTGGAAATAACTGTCCCACAGGAGCCCTGAGCAGCTGCACTCCCTTTACAAGGATCTGCAGTCCTTCTGAGATCTGGGATCACAGAATGACTGAAGTTGTGTGGCACCTTGAGGTCATCTCATGGCGCTGCTGCTCAGTAATGCAGTGGTGATGAAACTAAAGCTGTTCCACAGATTTGGGGTTGCTGCTTCCTGACTGGATAAACCAAGAAGGGTTTGCTCTCACAGCCTTTGTGTTCCTTTAAGGTTGTCTGCAAGGTTGAGATTCGTGGTTAATGCAGACAATGGGAATGTGGATTGCAGACATGGATTATGTGCATCTGTTGTATGCACAGTGTCTAAAAATGACTGGGATTATGATGATGAACATCTGTGCTGTTGTGAAAAGCTCTTGAAGCTTTGTGTGACTGCAAGAACTGGGCATTTTCACTCTCATCTTGGAGAGCAAGACCTGGCTGGGAGAAGGAGGGTCAGGTGATGCCACGAGCTCAGTGGTGCAGAGTTGTCACCAGGTTTCTGTGTCACACTGACCTTTGGCTGTGTTTGCAGAGATGTCCTTGCTGCTTACAGCTGCCAGGGCACCAATATCCCTGTCTGTAAGCTCATCCAAACTCCTCCACATCTCTCTAGAGCCTCTCAGTGTGCTGAGGTGCCCGAGTGCTTCAGGTGCACTCACTATTGGGTGTTCCCTGGTGCTGTGTGGATTTAGGGGTGTCCTGCACCTGCTGCAGGCACAGCAGGGCTGGTACAAAGCTGTGACATTGCTTTCCCTTCAGGAGGGACACTTCAGAGGGTGTTGGGAGCAGTATTGATCTAGTTCAGTCTCACTCACTTGCTTAGTTCATGTGATGAGATTTTAATCTCTTTTAAAGAAATACTGAGGTTACAAAGCTTGAAAAAAGATGCATAAGGTGTCTGTAAACCACTCTGGAAATTTTCCATCTGGGAGACTACATGATATGGTGCTACTTTTTTTCATTAAATTATTTTTGTATCTTTAACCTTATTTAAAAAATCATCTATGTCTTTTACCTGGAGAAATTGTTCCAGAGCACAATTCTTGTGAAATGTTAATGAGATACTGTCTGTGACTAGCTCTGTATTTCTCCATTCAGGATCACAGCAGAAACTCTCTTTAAAAACTAATGTTTGATTTTTATGACAGCATTTGGAGAAGAAGAATCCTGATTAGGCTGCTCCAGCCTCGCCCTTTTGCTTTACTCTTTGCTTTACTGACTGAAGGGCAATGACAAAGATAACTGTAAGGAGCTCCATGCTTCCATATTCCTTGAAAATAAACAAAAAATCATGCCCTTATGCTAAGTGGAGCTGCATCAGCTTATTAAAGTAACCAATAGTCTGTTAAGTGTTTTTATTTGGAGCAGGGAATTAAGTAATTCTGGAGTCAGGTTGGTAAACACCGCGGCCTGGCAATTAGGAAATTGATTGGGGCGCTAATTCACTATAAAACAGTCCATCTTTTGCTGGCCCTGTAAATATCTCCTTACTGCTTAATTCTACAGTCTCCTTAATGGGAAACCTGGTCATTTGTGAGGAATCAGCTGTACATGTGGTAGGCTCATCTGTTGGCCTTACTCTTTTTCCAGTGTTGATTTGCAACAAAAGCAATTTGGTGCAGATAAAAAAGAGCAAATGGTAATGGGCTCGAAGCTGAAAGCTCTTAGCTTTTAACCCTCAAGGCCTCAAAGTGGAGGATTTGGGGATAAAGAGACTTTACTTATGGGTTAGAGATCCTTTGTTCTGTGCTTGACTGGTTGTTTCTCTTTGGCTTGGTTTTGCTATAGTATTAGTGGATGGAGGGTTGCTTGCAAAGTAAAGATACTTAATTCTGGGGTCTTGAGCTCATAAAACATTTTTAAAAATGCAAAGGCAGCACTCATTGGAGGTCCTTTGGCACCCATGACACTGTGTCAGGATTATGGATTACTGCCAGTCATGCATTTCAGTCTGAAAAATTGCAGTTTAGCTTTCTGAAAACATGCTGATTTTAAGAGCTACCCATGCTGCTTAAACTGCTTGTACCAGGACCCTGGGCCTCCTGCATTCATGGGAGCTATACCCATTGCCTGAGTTTTGCAGTATAACTTCCAAGTGATTTCATGAGAAAAGGAATAAAATTAAAATGTAATCCTTGAAAAATATATATACACCAAAAAGATCATGTGTTGCTTATATATAATGCTTTCTCATCAGACTTGAAAGTAGCCAATTTCAAGGTTAAGCAAAGCTTATTATTGGATCCAAACAGCATCTCAGTCAATTGTAAAATGAACTTTTAAACCCTTGGCTTTGGAAACCTATATTAAGCAACAAGGCAAAAGTATTAATTGCTATGAAAATGCAAGCATGGGCTTCATTGTTAAGGGGCAGGACTGACATTTGCGGCATCTTTTTAGACCTTCAGGAGAATCATTTGTGCCAGCTTCAGGCTCCTGGTGGAGTCAGCTCTGCCTGAGCTGAGGGAAGGGTCCCTCCTGGTCAAGCAGCAGTAAATGAAGTGGTGGCTCTGTGTTCCTGTGTTGTCTCTCCGCTCCTCTTGATGGCCCTGTGGGCAGCATAAAAAGCTGATACCTGATACAGCCTGAAAGGTTGGCACTTGTGTACTTCACACACACCAGACGTAAGGAAGAAGTTCTTTGCTGTGAGTGGGGAGGCCCTGGCACAGGTTACCCAGAGGTGATGGCTCCCCATCCCTGGAAGTGTCTAAGGCCAGGTTGGATGGGGCTTGGAGCAACCTGGTCTAGTAGAAGGTGTCCCTGCCCATGGCAGGGGGTTGGAACGAGGTGAGCTTTGGAAGTCAACTCAAACCACTGCAGAAGGTGCACCCCTGTCACTCTGGAAATACAGAGAGAAGTGGTTTTTGGAGAGGAGTTAAATGTGTAAGGTGTTTTTGTAACACTTAACGTTTACTCTACTTATCCTTAACAGAGGAAGAACAACACAGGATGTGGACTCCTACGATCCATCTCAGCGCTGCCTGAATATAAATATCTGTGACAGGCTGCACGAGGATGCTTTAATGGCAGTTGTCAGAGCCATTTAAAATGGATTAGACCTTTCAATTTTTTTCCTCCAATAATGAATATTTAGTGAGACTTTTAAAGCTGTTAGCTATTAATTATAGAACCTAAAAATATGATCGTGTTCAGTCAAGTAGGAATCAGCACATGACTGTATGCAAAAGTATGTTCCCTGTCTAGCTTTTGTGACAGAGCTTACTACTTTACATTTGCTTTATAAATACAAGAAATGATTTTTTTAACGATGACAGCTGGTGATGAAGCAGACTTGCCCTTGAAAGTTGTAAGCAGGCTGGGAATATTAACACTAAGGAGGGAAAAGGAGAGATTAATAGGTAAATGTCCTGATACTTAAATAATGTATGATAAAATTAGGTTACCATAAATTTAGTTCCATTGTAGATAATATTGTTCTGAGGCTAGAAATCTAAGTGTGGCAATAGAAGGTTAATGTTTGCATTAATAAAAATGCAGACCATTGTCCTTTGCTGGTGTTGCTGCTGCTTTCTGCAGATAAGAAATCGCCTTTCTCTTTAAATTAGTTTATACTACCAAGGGTTACTTTTGCATATTGGAAATAAATAGGGTTATATTTCTACAGCTAAAATAGATGTTTCTACTGTTGAAATAAATGACTTATTCCAACAGTAGAGAGCTGATTATACCACTGATAAAGAGGCTGTCAGTCAAATAATTCTCATTTATGTATTCAAAAATCTTAACTAATAGTGCAATGAAAAAAGCTCCAGTGGCTTTATTAAATTCTTGCTTTTCAGGGTGATTTTTTTTTTTTTATTCGTAGCTGGAAATCATCTTGTATTTGTGGCTTGCTGTCATTTCCCTGAGTAAAGTGTTAGAACAGAGTGAGCAAGCTTTGAGTCTTTGTTTTGGTTTAGTTACTCTGTTTTGTTGGTGGTGGGTTTTATTTGGTTTTTTTTTTGGTTTTTTTTTTCCTTTCACCCAGGTTATTCAAGTGGTAGGAATCCAGCTTGTGGGATCTAGTTTTAGGCTTTGCTGATCTGTTTCTTTGGAAGAAATTTTCTTTTTAGGAAAGAGCTTGGCGATTCCTCTGTACCCCAGGGAGCACTGGCCCGCTGACCTCCTTTAGTGATCCATCTCAGCCCTGCAGCCCATCCATCTCGGATTTCTTGGCCTCCCAGCTCCATGGGGAGCAGGAACTGCTCTTGCCCCATTTTCCAGGCTGAGGGATTGATTTCCCCTGTCATTGCCACGAGAAGTTAGACATGGAGCCAGTGTTAGTTTGGTGAGCTCCCCTTGGTCAGCAGGGGCAGGGAGAAATGCCCTTGAATGCTGTTTGTCCTCTTCAAGCTCAGATTGAGATGAGTCTTCATTGAGACTTGCACAAAATCACATCAGAAATGTCTGGTAGGCCAGTGGCCTACACTTGATTTTTTTTTTTTTTTTTTTTTTTTTTTTTTTTAATTTTTTTTATTATTTTTTTTTTTTCCCCTTCCCTCTTCCTATCATGGTTTGATGTCCTGGCCATGGATCTTCACTTTGCTGTTGCCTGAGCTGGGGCTGTGACTGGAGCTGCCCTTTTGCCGCATCTTCACTGAGGGTCAGCATCCAAAGAGTTCAAATTCTCCCTTCCAGCTCTTTTTCTCCATCAGCCTTGCAATTCCTGTCCAGTGTAGTTACACCCTGGGTGTGGGGTGATGACCCAGACTGAGTCCCTTCCCAGAGGTGAAGTCAAGGTTCGCAGATGTTGGTGGGAATAGGACTGGAGCCTTGCCTGCCATCCCAGCAGAGCACCCTTTTAACTTCAGAACTATCACAGCTCCAGGGAGGGTGGGGGGTTACAGTTTAAATTTGTCTTACACGGATTGGATTGCTTTTTCTCAAGTAGCTTGTACAGTAAGAAGTGTGAGAAAATGAGAGCAGAGAGCCTAGAGGAGAAATTTGATGGCCAAAGGAGGGGAAGAGAGCCTGGGGATTCGTTCTGAGTCCACCTGTGTGCATGTGCATGCATTTATTTCTGCTTAGGCATTGACATTCCTCAAAGTATTCTCAGTTGATAGCTCTGAGTGCCCTAATGATAATTGCATTTACACTAAATGTGGAGCAGCATCAATACTGATATACAAATAATTTAAATCTGCCAGCCAGCCGTCCTAACTAATCAAATGGAGATTGCCCCCTGTCTCAGTCAGGAAAGACAGGGAAGAATTCATCTTCTTTAAGCAAGAGCTTAAAGAAGGGTGAATTGTGGGTGGCCCTCCTGTTAAAGGTCCTTCTAGGAGAAGGGATATGAAGAGGAACAAACACTGTCTTGGGCTCTGGAGCATAACTTACAGCACAAATGCTTAGTTTTTAAAATTGTAAGCAGTGATTGCATTTTTCAGCTCTCAAACAGAAGCATCTCAGATTCCATCCCTTGATACAGTTATGCTAAAAAAATATTTAATTGCTATTATATTTAGAAGGAAAATAGGCTTTAACCTTGAGGTGCTGAAACAGCAAATAAGATACTGTGTTCAGGTAAGGATCTGTGACCTGTAACAGGTGTGAGGGGCTGCAGAAGTGACCTGCTTTTACTTCACAGCATAGAGTAGAGGGAACCTTGCTGAGTGCTAATTAATTGTTGCTTTCATGCAAAATAACTTTTACCTTCAAATAGCCTTGAAAAGAGTTCTCCCAGTTTTCTCGTCTAGGAAAAGTAGATACTCACAACATCAAAAAATAGGCTCTAACCCCAAGAACTGAGCTCTTTAACATTATGAGGTTTGAACTGAAACAGGTTTGCTACTTTTTAAGCAAGCCATACACAATTTAAAAGTAATCCTGTCTTTTTCAGGGCATTATTGTGAAGGGGTTTTGGGGGTTTGGTTTTTTTTTTTTTTTTAGGGGCCTTGTTTTAACTATGGAAATAAGTATTGCAGGTGATTCTGTGGTTTTTTTTTTTTTTCTGCATGCAGTATTTTTGCTGAAATAGGAATATCCCCTGCCCCTTTCACTGACTTGCACAGAGTTTCCTCGTGGGATGGGATGTGGGATGCAAGCAGTGTTCTGGGGGGAAGTTCATCTGTGCTGGGAAGGTGCACAAACACCTGTAGCACAGGTAGCACCATTGCTCTGGCACCTGGAGGGTCCCAGCTTCCCTCCAGGCATGTGCCATGAGTAGCTGTGTGGGAGAACCCACGTTTGCATTTGTTCATCCCCCTGCACAGCGCATTTCATCCTGAGAAATAGAAACAGCTTTGTACAAAAGCAACCACCCACTCAAAATACATAAATAAGGCTCTTGGATATGTAACACTTTAAAATACAGCACAGGGGAGATTTCCAGGGAGTGTTTATTATAGTGACAGGTAGAACTGAGTAAGTAAAAGCCTCTCTTGGCTCTCAGTTCTGGAAGGCCCCCATTTGTGATTATAGTTGTGATGATAAAGCAATTAAATGCCAGTGAACATATATCTTCCATGGCTGTAAGGCTTCTGGAATAATTATATAATAAAAAAATGCCGTTAAGAGCAATAATGTTATTAGTGTATCACTTGGAAGAAGTGCACAGCTTGGATGCTAAGAGCACAAAACAACCAAAGCCCAAAACAAGCCCTGATGTTCCCAGGTATGGAACTCAGAACAGAAACCTGCTCTGTGCCTGTTGGTGTATGTACAAGATACTCCGATGCACCAAAAAACATTTGCACCTCCAGCTGGCCAAATCCTTTTTGCTTTGAATCCTTTTGGCTTAAAAAATCGAAACTTCAGGTCAGATATAGTCAATTAAAAACCACAAGACATGTCAAGTGGTAACTCCTAGGTCCTGACTCGCATCACCTCCTTCAGTAAAACTTGTGAGATTAAACCTTGCAAAAATGTGGAAATATATTCCTGTAGTGCAAAGCCTGTGTTATTAAAAATTCTGTGTGGATGTGTATCTCTGGTTTTAGATTTTATACTTCCAGTCACAGGCACAATCCTGTCTTGCATCCACCAAGATGTGCCATGTTGTTAATGAATGACCTAAAGGCTGCTTTGGTCCCATTGGTCCACAGCCTGGCTCATCGTTTCTCAGTGCTCTAGGAGTTAGATTAAGGCAGCAGACGTAGGATTCCTAATTCCATTTAATCAAACAGATCAAAGAGTTCTTGTTTCATAACTTGCATTGTATTTCCTGTTTTTAACATTTAGGTAATTAATTTGCTCTAAACAGTATTGATGAAAATCTTCCAGAGGTAGAAGCATGTCAATAACAGCTGAAACTATTTATGTAATAGATCTACAAAATATAAAATGTGTATCAAGATCTATCTGAAGGAAAAATGTTCCAAAATTCATCTTTTCTGGTTTGATATCCATGGTCTAGATCACTGCTTGCTCAGTATCACTGTGCTTTTGTACAAGGGAAGGGTGCTTGGGTATGTCATGGCTGGTAAGTGACTCTGAACAGGCTGTGACTCCTGGCCATAAACTCCAAATCACCTCTGGAAACTTAATAGTAACCTGTGTGAAAGGGGCAGAACGCTTATGAAGGAGGTCAGGCATGCCCTTAAACATAATAGCTTAAACATAATAGTCTTTTTGAAGTTAGGATTTAAAAATCTATTATTAAAAAAAGGCAAGAAACAAATTACAGCTGTAATGTTTTGTTTTCACGGGTGGCAAAGTGCCTTTTCAGAAATACTTATTTTAGGAAGAAAGCCACTGCCATCCAAGTGAGTGCATGTGTTTATTTCTTTTGTCTGAAATGTTTTTGAATGTTTGAGAATAGCACAAAATTACAGCACAAAAAGACTGAAAAGAGTTGAGTTAGAACAATCTGCCATCAATCTGTCTCAAAAGTCCAGATAAAATTTTTGTGGGAAAGGTGATTTTGCTCAGTTCCTCACTGTATCCCCAGCCCTTCCACTGCGTGTGGAACCTGGGATTGTTTCACCACTGAGTGGAGAATGTGCTGCCCCTAATCCAGTGGTTTGAGCAAACTCCTTGTCAAGGAAAACCATTACAGACCCATCAGGGACACTCCAGCCCAGCCTTTGGAGAGGATAGTGAGCCCTGTGTGGGTTTGGAATAGGGGTGGATGCTCTAGCTTGGGTTTATAACAAGCCTAGGGCAAGCACCAGCTTTATTTAGACAGCACTCACTCTCACATGTAATGAGCCCTTTAATTAGGTTTTCACAATGTGACAAAAAAATGTCTCATCAAAATATTTATAGTTGGGTTTTGATTTAAGTCTTCATTTCATATATAAAACAAAACTTGTCATCTGAGGTAAAGCATCTGGCAAGTCGGTAAGTGTTAGCTCATGAATTGAGCGTGACTATTCTGGGACTGGGGAGTTACTCAGATGTAGTAGGGATGTGGATGAAAAGAGGATGTCAAGTTTAGGGTGTGATTTTTTTTTTTTTTCCCTTTTTTTTCCCCTTAATGTTTTATTCAGGCCAGCAGGCTTATACACAGCTCATCCTGCTGTGTTTCCAGAGTTTATATCAGTGCCCATGGGAGCATCCTGGTAGTTCACGGATGGCATTTATTGAAGCTGTACTTGTGAGGTGGGCTCTCTTAGGGCAGTGTAGATCACAGGTACACAAACTAGTAATTTGGTTCCTTCCAAATGGGGAAAATGTAGAATTCTTAATTGTTTAGGATTTGAAATCTTGCTTGTTTAAGCTGGTGGCAAAAGTTAGCAGAGGGAGAGGGCAAAGAAATGTGCTGTGAAGTTAAGCTGAGGAGCAGCATGTGGGGACCAGCTCTGGGCCCCCCAGGCTGTGTCCCCTGCTCCAGCTGCATGGATCTAGCTTGGACATGCAGGTCCCGAGTAAGTGCTGGAAATCCTGGAAAAGCAGAGACCTCCTTGGGCTTGCTGTTTGGGGAAGAGCTTATTTTTCTCTGGAGTTTTCCCACACCAATTTTGCATTTTGAAATGGAGCAGATACCAACTGCATGGATAGTTTTAATTTTGGTGGAAAAGTTTGCCAGTGTTTCTGCTTTTAAATTTTTCTAGCATTATTTGTAAACCCTTGCCAAAAGCCTTTTTCGTGCAGCAACTCTTTTAAGAAAACTTCTTTGATCTGTTGTCTTATCTAAGATTATGGCTAATTACTCAATAAAGAACTTCTTTTCCAAGGTCTTTCCCCCCCCCCTTTTAAGTATCATCTCATGGGGTGAAATTTCTTCCTCTTTTGATTTTGTACCATCACAAATGAGCTTTCATCAAGATGTGTCTCAGAATCTGAAGGGAGCAGTTAGTGCGAAACGAAGCCTTTAGATTTTCCCTTTCCTTTTTATGCTAAAGCTGAAAGATGAAGCATATGGAAAAGAAAATAGCATTAAATCTCCCACTCCAAAAAGAAAAGCACTGAGGATCTGGCCGCTGCAGGAGAGGTTTGAGCTGCATGCTTCATTTACTACTTTGTGCAGACATAACAAAGAATTTACTTTAGTCCCCGTGGTACTCCACAACCTATTGCGTGGCAGGCAGAGGGAAAGCAATGAGCCTTGTGTTACAGTACAGCAGCAAACTGGGGATTCAGGTGGTTTAAAGACAAATGTTTCCTTAATAATCTCATTGTACAGACCTAGTTCCTTTTTGGTTTGTTTCCCAGTTCTAAAAAAGGAGCTTTTGAGCATTGTGCAAATAGTTTTGTTTGAATGAATTGTACAATAGGGCCCATAGCAGAAATTTTACTTAATTCAGAAAAGAAAGAAGAAAAGCAAAACCAATGAAGTCCTGTCAGAAGAGATCTGTGTTTTAGTAAACAAGGCAGAGGGGGAAATGTCAGAGACCTCAAGTCAGATCTCACTTGGTATTTGTGAACTAGTTCTGTTAAGGACAGAAAAATGCTGGCATGTTGCTTAGTCTAAACTAAATTTTGGATTTGAGGTTTTGTAATTTTGATATCTTATGAGCCTCTTGGAAAAATCTCAAAGATGAAAAGTTCCAAAAAGGGGCTTTCCCTATTAAGGACGGGGGGAAACCTGTAAAATTCCAATCTAAACCCAACCTCAATACCCTGGAACATGGAAATGCAGAGTGTGGCTCATCATTGGCACGTATTGTAGCACTGTGCTGTTAGGTCACAAAACACAGCACTGCCACTGCAGTAATGGGAGTAGATAAAAAGGCTGCTTAAGAGGCAGAGGTTTTTGTGTGCACACATCTCCTTACACTGACAAGTGGGAAAATATTGAAAAGCGCTGGAGCATTTAATTGAGTTTGTGCAGAATGTCCAGGTATGTATGGCTGGGCTAAGGGGGCAATTTAAGTGTTTGTGCCTGCAAATGGAGTGGGCACAGCTCTGTTTCAGGTTGTCTTTGTGCTGGGTTTTTGGCATTAGAAAGGCCAGGTAAAGAACCTGCTGCTGTCTTACCCCTGCCCCAAGAACCACGACAGTTTGTATGATTTTTTTTTTAATGAAACATCTATTCAGACTTTGAAAGCAACAAGGAGAGAAAAATGGATTTGTCTATATCCCCTTGAGAAGAAAGAATGATGGAAATAAGGGAAGCTTAATAAAAAATAAAAGCCAAATGGATTCAGCTTTTCTCCTGCCCAGGCTACAAGTGTATCTTAGGTCAAGGTGGGTTTTGGGGAGGGAACTTAAGTTAATTCACACACAGATGGGGTCAATAAATACTGAAGATAAAAGATAGTTATTTTAAAGCTCATGTTCATTGTCTAATCTAGAAATCCTCTGTAAAATAAATAATTAAAGTTTTGTATTCTTTGTATTCTGGCAGTTCTGAGTAGGCAGTGTTGCATCAAGAGCTTTTCAGCCTGTTCTAAGGAGACAAAGCTTGAGTGTCCCTTGTCTCTTTCCCTGACTTCCCAGGAACTTTTCAACCAGCTGGGCAGCTTCACTACCCTGTTACAGATTTTGCTGGCAAGAAGTAGAAGTGTCAAAAATAATAAAGTACCTGCAAGGGTTGTAGGTGGGCATAAGAGGAAAATGCTTCTACCAAAGGGAGAAATCTTTAACAATCTTATACCTTGTTTGACATTGGAGCATTGAGGCAGCAGGCAAAACCTTATTTAAAAAAAAAAAAAAAAAAGAAAAAAGAAAACCAAAAAAACGCCCCTCTCTGGCCAGAGGAAATGTTGTTTTAACTCATGTTAAAATAATATATTGGCATTTCATATGTAGGTTTTGCAATGCAGAAAATGGAAATGATTGAGTTCAGAGTATTGTCTTGTTACAGCAATGCTGTGATTTTTACCAGCAGCTAAATTTACTCACGGGGCTGCTCTCTGATCTGAAATGGCAACATGCTTCTTAATTTATATGAAGTTCTCTTTTAATTTTTCACACAATTTGATCACCTGAAGAGGTCTTTTTCTCTGAGGGAATTTTGAGGTAGACTTTTGGTCTTGCCCAGTCCTTCGTTGTGATATTAGCACTTAATTAGTTGTGTCTGTGTTTCAGTAAGAAAAATTGAAAAGCTGATGAATGAAATGAACAGAAAAAGCAGGTGTGGAATGTCCTTTGTGGGCAGAGAGGTATTCGTGGTATTTAAATTGTAAAGGAATTTTTCTGGAATAGAACAATGATTGCTATCAGCTGACATCACTTCATTATTCAGAGGACTCTGCTATTCTCATCAGGCTTATTTCTTAAAATTTTCCTTTTTTCTTGCATATTATTAGAAGCCAGTCCTGTTTACTGAGGTCTCCAGGGTTGCCTGACATCTTGGAGGTGTTGCTTTACTCAGACTGAGAAAAGCCGTAAGTCTAAGCATAAGGATTTGCAAACCTAATTATTGCTTAAGTGTGTGTTTGCAGAGCGAGAGCTGGTGAATAAAGGCTCCAACCCCTCAGGGAGTGACTTTGTGACAGGAATGGGGCCAGGATTTAGCTGAGCCTGGGGCTGGGTGGCCACCAAGCCTGAGCCAGGTGGTGTGGCAGGAGAGCATCTGTCCCTGGTGCAGAACTTCTCCTGGTTGAACGTCTTGAAGCACACATTGGTACTAGGCGTGGAAAAATCTGCTTCATTTTTGCACTTAACCAGATTAAAGACAGTGTAAACTTACAGTTGGCTTTGGGGAAGAGATTGCCTCTTTAACTGTACCCATTTTTAGCAAGTGAAATTTTCATTTGCCTGTTTAGCCCAGTTTCAGGGTGATGCTTTCACTTTCATTTGTGGAAATGAAGTTGCATCCCAAACAGTTCTGTGGACCGTTGTGTTGTGTTTTCTAGATTAAACACTGAAATTGTTTGGGTTTTTTGGGTTTTTATTGGGCAGCTGGTGTTTTTTCCAGTCTAGACTGCAGTTTAAATCTTTGTTTCATGACCCTTTGCAACAAGAAGGTTAAATGTTAGAGGCTTGATTTCTTACATAACTTGAAGAACTACTTGCAAAAAACGTGTATGGATTTTAAGCCTCCTATTTCCTGAAGCTTCCCAGCGTGGTCTTTGGCTCTGAGCATTTCTCACTTGTGACCACCAGAGTTTCCTTCCTCTGCTGTAATACTATTATCAACTTGTGGGTTAACTCCACTAAAAAATAGAGTTGAGCTGTGGTGGCATCAAGGCTATGGGTCAAATGTGACAGACTGTGCCAGGAACCCGCCTGAGCTCAGCAAAACCACCTCAATTTGCTTATTCAATTCTCCAAGAAAAAGACTAAATATGGTTATTTCCTCCCAAATCATAACTTGCATCTGACATACAATTTCTTCTGATTTAAAGCTCAAATGTGTGGCCAGAGACAATCCAGGCTGTGGGCTGCTAGAGCAGCAGCATAGATATCTTGAAAAGCACTTAATAAAGCAATTATGGAAAGGAAATGCGAACTCCACCTGAATTCTGATGACACCCCGTGGCTTCTGTTGTGACGGCCGCGGTGGCAGCCGGCACAGACACTCCTCTGCCTGATTGTGAGCTGCAGGAAGCTGCTGTTCTCATTTATCTGCGTGCCACCAAGTTTCCCACAAACACTCCACACCTGTGCGAGCTTGTTCAATAACTGAAAATTAGTTAAAGCCAGCTGTTGGGGTAAGGAAAGGCACTTTGTCATCCTGCCTTTATTTTTGTCATCTTATGGTGGGAGCTTTCTTCAGGCAGCTACTGAGGAAGTATGTCAAAACCAAAAGATGTTCAGGGTGAGCACTCAGGAGTTTGGGGAGGTTTTTCAAGGAAGGGCAAATACATCACCTCTGTGGAGATGGCCATGTGGCCTGTTTTTAAATACAGGTACCTGATTTTATTATACCTGCCAGTGGAGATACAGTAGCCAGGCACTGCTTATTTGGAGTAGGAATTTTCACTTCTACATGTGCTTAGGGCACAAGGAATTTGTCAGCAAAAAGAAGCTTGTTCCGATGGTCAGCAGGAGCTTTTTCTCAGCCCATTTCTGACAAAACTGCTCTTTGTTTTACTCCCTAATTTTGGCTGCTGATGTCTAGAAAGGTAACTGTTTAATTTAGATTAAAGTTCGCTAAGAGGAAGGCTTCTCATGCCATTCCTGTTCAGGCATCACTGTGGCATTCCTGAATTTCCTGAAGTATTTCGGACAACCTCTGTTTACTTGCTTTCAGGAAATTGCTGCTTCACAGACACAGCAGTTGGTCCTGTGAGTTATCAGAATATTTTTTTGATGACCATTATTTTTTGGGTTTTTTTTGCTCAGATTTCAAGCATGGCTGGAGGTTGAAGCAACTCATATTGAGTGGTGACAACAAGGCCTCAAACAAGCTCCAGAACTGCTGATTGCATTGATTGTTTGGAACCTTTTAGCAATGATGTTTTACCACAAATATAATGAAGGCTTTCTTTTTTTACTTCACATTAAGTCTTTTAATTAGAGGACAAAATTTAGTTGTTATGTGTAACTTACTGTACCACAAGCTGTGCTGAAGTTAATACTGTATTAAACCAGTAACTGTTTCATTAACTGTATTAACAGACCCATAATCAGACCGTGGAAGTTTGATGTCTTCCTTTTAATATCACTGCATTCCAGCTTTGTTTACAGCTTTATTGCCATAGCTGGTGTGTCAGCAGGTATTCTTACTTTATAGTATGCAGACCTTTTAATTGCCCTCATTGTCGAGAAATTAATTTCTATTGAATTTTGAGAAGCGATAGCTGCTGAAGCGTGTAATCAGGTTGGGAGGTATTTTGCAAGCATGAGCCCACAGCCCCTGTTGTGACAGCTGCTGGGCCACTTTTGTCTTGCTGTGTGCTGCAGAGATATGGACATGGTGAACATCAAGAAAAAAGAAGTATGTTGGCTGGGTCAGCAAGCTTTGCTCCTGCATTTGATGAGTAATTAGGTGATGTTAATGCTGTTGTGGTAGTTGAGATTACTCTTGCACTGAATGAAAGTAAACACCTATTTATCCTGCAGCAGGGTTGGGCTCTGTGGGTTTATCTCCCCCAAAATTACTTTTCTGGAATGAAATTTCTAGTGCTGAGTCATATTTTTTGAGATTTTTTTCCCTTTTCCTTCATATGAATTTGTACACTAAATGGTATCTGGTTTTGTGGAGCATGCAATGTTATATTGCTGTGTGTGCCTTGAAAGTGAATGCCCCACCTGCTGTTTGTGAAGGACAGTTCTCCACCTGAGTCAGACAGTCAGAGCTGTTGTATTTTAGAGTCCAAACCCCTTGAATTTGGATGATTGCTGATACCAGCTGTAGCACTGTGACTGATTAGTGTAATGGCATTTCGTAAAACTGAAAGTGCCTGGAAGATATCCAGTGATTAAGATGTTTGTGTGAATCTTTTGTAGGAAATGACTTAAGAAGGGATCTGAATAATTGGCTATAAATACCTTAAGAATCCAGGAGGCTTGGGAGAGTAGTCATGGGTGACTGGAAAGGCATGCTGATAACTTTTTGCAGGCAACTTTGTAGCTGATGAATAGGTGTCCTATGGTAAAACTTGCTGGATTTTGAACTTGGTGAAAACCCAAGTTCCCTGGGACACTATAGGGAATATACACTCGGTTAATCTTTATTCCTTCTCTTTTGCATTGAATATGTAGGAGTTCTGGGAGCCAGCGTTCACAGTAATTCACCAGCTTTTCCATTTGATTTCATGCAGCCTGGCTGTGTGACTGTCAGCAGATCCCCTGCCACCCTCTCCCGTGGGGTGACCTGGCTGAGCGCTCTGCTCTGGGTCACTTTCCTGCTGCTTCTGGAACTTGTGGGGACTCAGCAGAGGGGATCAGTGACTCTCAGGCACCACTGAGAGAAGGGTTTTTATCTCAACCCACAAATTTTCTCACTGTTACTCGTTGGATTCTCTCCCCCATCCCGCCGGGGGAGTCTGAGCCGTGGCCAGGGTTAAACCACGCCATGCTGGGAAGATTGTTAATCTCCTTCACCCATTGCTGCTGTTCTGCCTTCTGTCATTGATAAAACCTCACTTTAATACCAGAGACAGGGAAATAACCCCCCAAAATGCTTTACTATCTCTGGAGGAAATAGGGGTTTTATTTTCTGTATAAACATTGAAGAAATGTGTGCACTGCCACAGTGAGCACCACCTGTAGTTAAATGGCTGTTGTTTCTGCAGAGAACCAGGAAAGCTCTATTTTCCAATTACAAATGGGAAAATCCGCAGGGTGATATTGGATTAATTGACAGGCAGCCATGCATGAGTAATCCTGCACTTCCAAATGTAAATAACAAGTGCTTTGGAACAGTTAGAATAAAGATTTTATATTTATTGAAATTAATCCAAAACTCCGAGCTGTGTCTGTACGCAGTAAAGAAATAAGTGATCATTAAACAAAACCCACAGCCTTGTCTATGCTGCACAGAACCTGTGTACTAGCCTTTTAAAAATCATTGTTAGAGTAATTGCTTTTCTTTCTGCTTTAGCATAGAACAGCTCCAACATCACAGTTTAAAATGGGAAGAAAAATGTGCTTTAAGTGGTTTTTACTTAACTAATTACATGGTTAGGCGCGTAATTTAAATAAAATGGCTTGATTTGTTAATAACTTGTTTAAGTTACTAGGGGGGAAAAAGTGCTCCAGCAGTTCATCTTATACCCCTGCAGTTTCACATGGAATACCATGTTTAATGTGGCAACTGACTTTGAGGGAGTAATACACCACCAGCAACAAAAAGCAACAAAACAAAGAGATGTTCTAGCCCTGGTAAGATGTATTTCTCTTCCTCACAAAAATAAACCAAGGGAAGGAAATCACACTACATGTGCAGAGTTTTATTCTGTTTACTTTTATGCAAATCTGGCTGTTGCAGGGAAATTTGTTTTAAATGCCAAGACAGACTAATTTGATATTGTCCCAGAAAGATGTACACTTGAATATTTAACAAAAGCAACAATGCTAGTGAATAGATGACATTAAAAGTATTACTTTTGCATAATTTATGTTCAGTGGTGCTGATATCAGGCTTCACTTCATCACCTGCTTACACAGAGAGTGCTGGATGTTTCAAATCTCATTAAGCTATTTATTCATTGTAATGAATGATTTTAATGTACTGTATTAAGGTTATGCCACACTGCATTGTTCAAAAATCCATCTTACTGTACATATTTTAATGTTTGTAGCCAAATTAATACCTTTATTCCTGCCTCAGTGGTTGAGTGGACACTGTTCATACATTAATCATTGTTGTCTCTGCTCCATCCCATGCCTTTGCTTAAGTTTGTAGTGCCCCATTCCTTGATAGAGATGTAATGACCTACCCATCTGTGTGCAAAGCCTAATGCCAGAGGCTGGCCATCATGTTACTCAGGTGTTCTTAAATCCACAAAATGTATGGTGTTTCCATGCACCTTGTCAGAAATACATTAAATTTTAAGGCAATAAAAAGTGCACATCATCCAGCACCCTCTGCTAACTTCCCCTCCAAAATCCTTCATATTGTTGTCTGTGCACAGCAAAGACAGGCAATACTACTTCATGGCACCAACAGCAGGCAGTTTAAATTTAAGTTCTTCTAGTCCTACAATAAATCTGATCAGATTTTAGATTTAGATGCATTTTAAAAACATGCTAAGTGCCAATATTAGTGTGGCTGATAGGGATTTTGTACCTTACTGTTAACATAGCAAAGGGCAGGTGTCAGCCTTTACAGCTGAACTTGCAAATTACACATGTTCACTTGATATGCTTTAATAAATAATGTCTTTTGAGTTGATTGTCAGTCTCTTCCCTGGAGTTTTTTCACTCCTGGTTCTTTAGCACCCACTCAGTGTTTGAAATTCCAACCGTGTAAAAGGCAATTGAAAATGCTCATCTGGGGGCGGGGGGGGGGGGGAGGGAAGAGTTAAAAGTTGTGTTTTACTGGAAAATGATTGTGGAAAATTTGGTTAAATGGGCTTCAGATAACTAAATACTGACTCTGGTCCTAAGACTGTGAATGATTGTGTTGGCAAAGGCTTTAAGAAGGCCAAAAATGTCGGAACATGAAAAGCAAAGCCTCAGCTTGGATTGTAGCTGAATTGACTGCCCAAATGTTAATGAACCAAAATCTGAGTTTCTCTCACGGTAGTTAAAATTAGTAGTAGCAGCATCTTTTAGCCTAAATGAATTCCTTAACTTCATGTAGTGCTTGTGTGTTATAACAATTTGAGAATAATGAAGGTTTTCCCTCAGAAGATTTTTCCCATCATTAGACAGCAAAATAATGCTGGAATGGGTGCACTGCCCATGGGACAGGATATTCCAGCCCTGTGCAAGAAGTAAATGCTGTTTCTGTCTCAGCTCTTTCCAAGGCAGATTATCAGCACCTGGTTTCTAGGTCGTGGTCTGACATACAAATACACTGCTGTAATTTAACATAAAATACTTCTGAAGAGCACAAGGAGAACCTTGGAGACTGGCAGGTTCCATAGTTTGCATCTCGCTTCCCAGTGTGTGTAAGTGTTGGTGATGCTCAGCTCTGGCAGGTTGAAATTGGATCCATATCTGTGGTGGTGTTGCCCATTTTGGTCCAGGAGGACTGCAAGCCACTCCAGTTGGGGAAGGACAGTGAAATTCCTGTTCTTCTGAGTATGCCAGTAAAGTTTGGAGGCAGAGAGGTGCAGCTGGGCTGGCATTGGTGTTTTCTAGTCTGGCGTTATTTATGTGTTTAAATTAAAGAGAATTAAACCTTCTCTGCCCAAAAGTTTCTCCTAATTTCCAAGCAGCATGCTGCTGAGAGGCATTGGTGAAGTTCTTGGACTCCTGACAGTTTGCAGGATCAGGCTCTTTGGGAGTTTACCCTGGGCAGATGCACACAGCATTGGCATGCTGCTCAGAAAGCTGAAATAAATCCCAGCGATCCCAAATTTGGGCCAGGTTTTCTCCTAGTTGACAGAATGTCAGTGAGCCAGGGAAGAAATTTAAGGGGGTTATCTTCTCAAGATATTAAGCTCTTCCAAGCTGACAGCTTTGTTGCAGGGGTCAGCTAGGAGGAACAAGTAAGAGGCCCTGTGATCCAAAGATGGACTGACAGATATGATTTCTTTTTGCTTTATTGAATTATAATGTCAGTGGTTGTGTCCCATTACTCCTACGAGACTGGAAACCTCCATCTGAAATTGGAAAAAAATGGATTTCACTTGGTAAAGACAGATTTTTATTTTTTTTTTTTTGTTCACAACCACTCTTCAAGGTAGCTCAGGTGTGAGGCAGTGTGTGGGCTGGGGCTGGCTGATGAAATCTGAATTAACTTGGCATATGGAACAGAATCAGAGTGAATGCAAACCCTGAGGATGGGGTGTTTTTCCAGTGATGAATCTGCAGAGTCATCCTTGCAGCCCCCAAACAAAGGGGTTTGTGTAGCTCAGTTCAGAAAAGGCAAAATAATAAAGTTTTTGTCTGTTTGGTTGTGACTGTGTTTGAAGGCAAATCAAGTACAGTTTTCCTATGTAAAGTTTCTCCCTGGTTGCATGGTTGATAAAAGTCTTTTCCTAGTCTGGTTTTCTATCTCATTCTTTCACTTTAGTTGCTGCATGTACAGCAGAAAGGTCATCTTGCCTTTTGTGCTCTGCTTTTGTTGGTGTTGGCTCCATTTTGACAAAGCTGCATCATCAGCTATGAACACCAACCTTCTAATGTATTAAAGAGAAGAAAATCCTTAGAAAAACTGCACTGAATGTACACAATTACTTTGGGTAACATTATGTTCATCAAAAATAATTGGCAAGTTTGAAAGTGCCTTTTTGAGCTATATATGAAATGTCCAGTACAGTATGGCTAATACAGTAAATATGTGTAGTGTTTAAGCTTTCCCAGTGACAGCTCTGCTCACTGAGTAATGGGATCAGAGAAGAGCGAATAGAACCACCCAATTTCTCTTCTCCAGTCCTAAAGTCTCTTCATAAAACTGGAAAAGCAATTTCAGCCCTCAGAACAAAATGTGTGAATTAACTAGTTATATGTCAGAACCATTTTTTATGACCTCATTTGTTCATATTATGGTGTGCTTTGAGTGGCAAAGGTGTCAGGAGCTTATAAGAGGAGGCTTATCTGGTTGAGTGTGGTGGTAATAATGTGTACAGTGGCTATCTGGAGCAGCTGAGCTGAAGGCAACCTCATTCTGTAGGGTTCCTTGTAAGAGAAGAATTCATTAAAAAGAAGACCAATAAATTCACACTATGTTGTTGTTCTTGAAAGAACCTATATAAATATTGGAACTAATGAAGAATGGGGAAGTTCATTAGAAAAGTAAGTTGTGTAATCTAATTCTGAGACCCAGGATTTGTGGATAGGTGAAAAATTCCTGTCTTTTCATAATTCCCCTACTCTCCCCAAGAATATTTTGTTAATTGTGTAAGTATATGATGTCCCAGCCTTTGAGAGCTCTTTACTCTCCTTTTCAGAGAAAAAACCCTAAGTTTTTTCCAGAATTTTCAGTTATCTGGTCATCTAATGAAGGTAAGCATCCCCCCAGAGCTGCAGAGAGAGGCCAAGGTACGATGCGTGTTACAGCATTTTCCATTGCTGTTGGAGCAGCTCGTACAAACAGACAACAACCAATGCCATGGAACGTGGGAGAGGGTGCAGAGGAGGTTTATTTGAGGGAAAAGGGCAAGTGTAAGTGCTTGGCTTTGGCTCCTGGAGAACACTAACTCTGACAATAGCAGGTGATGAAGACAGCGCGGGCGCGTGGCCCCCCTGGATTGTTGGCAGAGCATTGCTGGGAACACCAACAGCTTTTCCATGGTGACTGATTGGGCACAGGCACTTCTGTCATCCCTGCAGTGGACCAAAATGACAACCTCCTGTGTCCTGTAAAAATGGGGAAAGCTCTTTATCAGAGTAAGAAAAAAATTAGGAAGCAGTGAAATGAGTCCTGTGTAACCTGGACTGCTTTTCATGGATGCTTTCAGTACAATTTCACTTGTGTGGCTTGAGAGACACCACACAGAACTTTTTGAAGGCAAGGCAGTGGATGTTTGTAGTTAGATCTCAGACAGATATTCTATAGAAGAAAAATCTTGCTTTTTTTTTTTTCTTTTGTGGGGAGGCCAGTAAGTTTGATTTTAGGAAAGATGATATGTAATTGTTTCTGATACGTGCAAAGCTAAAGCAGGAAGAACATTATTGTATTTGGGGAGCTCCTTACCATGAGAAGAATTCTTGCATAACTCTCACAGTATGTCCTGGCTGCTATTTCAAGCTAATAGGGATGTTTTACTAAGGCACGCTTCTGGGAATTGAAAGAAATGTGGCAGGAAAGAGGTTAAATCAATACCCAGATTTTCAGAAATGTATTTCAAAAAGAATTGTAGCAGTTGATTTTCTCCATTTTTCAGGGAGGTAATGAAAAGTAAGTAGGAAGACTACTTAGTACTTCATGTCTGATAACTCAGAGCATTTATACAAAGCTGTAGTCAATTTTAAAGGCATTTGAGGAGTGATATATTTATGGATGAAGGCAGCATGGACGGTGTCCTTGGCTGTTCTGTCTGGAGCAGAGTGTGTGGGTGTGGCAGTGTATGCTGAATTCTGGTTTTTTATACTTTCATGCCACTGACCAAACCTTCCTGATGCTTTTTTTATTTTCTCTGATATTCCATCTTGATGCAGGGAGGTATAGACAGAGAATTGGGGGCTACTCTTGAACACTTGCAGGCAGATACTGTTTACAGAGCTAAATAAAAACACTCTGAAGTTAAGAGATGACTGACAACCTACATCCATAACCTCAGTTTTAGTGCTTCCTACTTTTTGAGTGTTTCACTTTGAGATTTTTTACATTCTTTTAATGCATTTTCTTCTGGATGTAGGTGGACAGGAATAACAGACCTTACAGGCATTATTTGGGAGTGATGTTACTCTGAGGGTGGCTCTGTTTTATTTTAGTGTTTTTATAGATGTAGTGTCCTTTTGTTTACTCTAGCATGGATATTAATTGCATATTAATGCACTATATGCCCAACATAATACATTACTATTATGTGTGTAATGTTATATTACATATATAATGCATTAATATGCAATAATTAGCTTCACTTTGAGGTCCATCACAAATTCTTTAGCTACATGAATTCAATTCATCAAGTAATTTCACGAAATCTTAACCTCTATAGTGACTAAAGGAAGCCTTGCTGAGAGCTGGAACATTTTATGGATAGGACTATTTATCCAAAGTTCTATTATTAGCCCAGAAAGAAGGGCTCACCATGTATTTTTATTAAAAATGACAACGTACTTAACATCTTTAATGAAAACTAACCATTGTGATATGAATTTAGAAACCCTGACACCTTATTTTATAGAAATGAAGTCCCCTAGTATATTAAAATTAACATTTTTTAATAACAAAAAGTGATATAGTCCACTGGAGTAGGACTAAATTTATCTTATGATTGTACTTGTCATGGCTTTGAGTATTTATTGAGTAGTTTTAAAAGTTCATTAAACTGAAGAGATTAAATATTGCCCCGAGCAGTGCTCCATAAAAGAAAAAATATAGTGCTATTACTTGGTAAAATGTTGTGCTATGTTGTTAATTTAACTCCCCTGAGTTCTCATCTTCCGAGTCAAAAGACAGTTTTCGTTCTCTTGAAGATGACATTTTCCATGAATCTCGGTTGTCCTGGGCTGTTGGTCTGGATGGGCTCCCAGGGCAGCTCCCTCCTGCAGGTGCTGTCCGTGGAGCTCCCGGTGGGATCCTGTCCGTGGGGTGGGATGCTGAGCCTGCCCCATTCCCAGAGGAGGATTGTTCTCAGCTGGGGAATGCCAGCCCTGCTCCGTGCTTGTGGGAGCTGTGGCCGAGCTGCAGCTTCTCCAGGACAGCCCTGGGTGAGCCCAGGGGATGCCCGGCTTTCCTCGAGCGCTCCTGAGACTCTTGCCAAGGACTCTGCTCCTGCCTTGACAGTTTTCTCCAAGAATACACCTTCGAGGCCCTCCACAGGAATCGTGTTGCAGATTCTCAAACTGAGAGTGTATGTGTGGGGAGCTGTGTAAAATGGCTTTAAATAATGCAGCTGGTACTGCATGGGATCACTTACACATCCAGAGCAATCGAGTAGGAGCATGCGGGGACAGAACTGACGAGCTCTTCTTTGGCTTTCAAATAAGTTTCAGACAAATTGTAAACTCCTTTATTTCTGAACAATTTGACATCACTTGCAAGAGATGGTTCTGAGTAGAAATCTTGTTTTACTTTCTGTAACTTAAGTAAAATAGCTCTAATTTCTAATACATACTGGTTTTAAGAGATATTCTAGAAATAGAGCATAAGATTTCCTTATTTGCTGATGTGCTTTGTATTCTCTGGGCCCTGGAGTTTCTCTTCCCTTTCTCCTTATGCAGGTGGTTGAGGGCTTTCTTTAATCATTGCTTTTAACCCCCAGATCCATGTGTGTAGACATGAGGTAGGTGGATATTCTTCCAGTTCTGTACGTTTGTGCCCCAGTCCTGCCTGGGGATGTGCGCATTAAGCATGCACGCCAGGCAGGATGTGTGTGTAAATCACAGATTGATTTGAAAATTAAACTTGCTAGCCCTCTAGCAATATCTAAGTTTACAGTGACAAAACAATAACAGGGAATTAGAGAGAACCTCTCCTAAAATCAAATCAGGCTCTTGTTTTGCAGCGAGTAATTAGATTGCAGTTTGTTTCATTGCAAAACTCACCATGGCCAGTAAATTAAACTATCACTTGTCTTGCAAAAATAGTTGCCTTTGGACTATTTGGCTGTGGCCTTTCTTTTCCCATATTTTCCAGTTTTGTTACCAAATGAAATTAAGTTTTACATTAGAATTGGTAGCAGCTGCTGCTGTTAAATTTGTAGTCTCAGATCTGTTACACAATTTACTCTGGGCTTTATTATGAAATTTAACCTATTACTGATCTGTCTAATAATGTTATGGGTCTTGGGACAACCTGAATGCCGCAGAATGAGTCCTGAATGAATTGCCTTATACACAAGGTAATGGTCTAATAGAGTTGCAGGATAGAAAAAACAAGGTACAGCTCATCCTTTGCCATTGTATCCCTTCACCTCCTCTGAGCAAAATTTATATATCAATTAAAGGAGTTACATAGAATATTCCCATTTATCAACCAATTGCCCTTTTCTTGTTACTAATGCATTTGTTTGAGCCTCAAACATGTTTTTCAGTTGTGAAATGTATCTTCTGTCTGTACAAATAAACACAAGCTTTAGCCTTTAGCGAGATACTTGCAAAGGAGATAAATACATGTTTAACTCACTAAGTTATGCAGAAAAATGACAAAACAAAATTGGATGATGTTGTATTACCTTTGTATATGCAGGGGGCATGGGAGGTGCAGCTCTTCAGTGTGCAGCTAATAAAAGCTGATGTTTGGCCATTCGATGTTTCAACTCCTGTGCACCTCACAGGCTTTAGATGGCTCATGGAGAGTTTGAGAGATGTGCAAGTACATGATAATTTTTTGAAAATGAAGCATTTCACAGCTGCTTGGTGCTGTGCTGAAGCTTTAACCTCAGCACAGACATATTTAGAGGCTGATCTGACTTCCTTCTCATCCTGTCTTGTTGACCTCCCTTACTGTCCCATCTGCAGAACCATGGGGCTGTTCGTACTCACAGAATCCTCCTCACCAGCACCATCAGATGCTGATCATGACTGAGCATTTTGCAGCCCATGGGTGGGCTGCCAGTAATTAGCCCCGTGCTTTGTAAACTCTGGATAATTAATTCCTGGGTTTTTTATTCTTTTTTCATTTTTACTATGTATGGACTTGAGTGTTGGTCAGCCTTTTGAGTGCTGTGCCAGAATCGAGGTCAGTCCTATTTGATGATCACTTCTGGTGTGCAGTTTTACACAGTAGTAGTGTTTTTTCCTTGGAAATGGCTGGGAGAGAATTTATGCTGTGAAGCAGGGGGAAGCTGAGGCTTTTATCAAGGTAGGAGAGTTGTTTGGTTTCACTGCTGGCTTTTTTTATTATGAGATTATATTAGAACCAGATAGCTTTGTGGAAACGGTCAAAGGATCAGTAAAATTGAATAGTAAATTTTGCTGTGGTAAAATCAGTGTGGAACAGTAGTTATGATTTGATGGCATGCTCGTCGCAAAGTACAGAGGTGTTTGTTTCAGCCTGATCAAAATACAAAATTGGAACCCTGTTGGAACAAACTGCAGGTTTATGCTTGTTATTTTATGATTTATAATATAAAATGAAAACTCTACTGCGTAACCTTTCAGGTGAGAATTTATTTTCACAAATAACTCCTCACAATGTAGAGTAAGTTCTGAAATGCCAATGTACTCATTAGTTAAATATTCAACTTTTCAATTGGCTTTGAAGTGTTAAGTAGGCAAATTATTTCTGCATGCTTTTTAAATTAATTTAGCTCATGCCAACCCTAGCATTGAGAGTTGTGGTTCCACTCCTGGCAGTGTTAGGTTCAGAAAGACAGGAGCCCCACTTTTGAAGTGGAAGGACTGGTTTAAAATGGGATGCCAGACTGCAGGTCCAAACTTCTATCAGTTGGTGCTCTCCACTCAAGTAGTGCTTATATGATCCCAACTATTGGTTTTGCTCCGTAAAGTAAAATATGAACGTTACAGAAGGCAACCTTTAGAAAATATGGAGATCTTCATGTTCTTTTTTTAAAATTATTTTCTTGAAATATATAAATGACTAGCAACCACAGAAAATTAAAATGTAAGGGATAAGTACTGCTTTCACTTACTATTGACCAGAAAGCTTATGGAGTTGTAGCAAATATCAAGCTGGTTTAAATTGGCAGCTTGACAGTGAGAAGATATTTGCTGGCTTATTCTTTTGCCTGATTCCATTCATTTGACTCAATCTTCTGTGTAGCAGTAAGAACAAGAGAATTCCATTTTACTTTGAAAAGTGAGCTTTCCCTTTTTCCCCCTCCATGTAGGCAATAACATTGCAGTGGCTCAGTATCCTTGACAATACCATCTTTGGAAGATTGAGCTAATTTATTTAATTTTCACAGTTAGCACACTCTGTCACAATGGTGGGTTGCTGTCACATTCAACATCAGAAAGATTTTACGCTTCTCAGCATTTCAGAAATGGCCAGTGACATTAAAACTGTAGATAGCACCTGGTTTGGAGGTAATTCTTTGAAACTTAATTGTAATTATGATAGCTGCAAAGAAGCCACATGATGATTCTTGATGAGAATTGCACAGGGAGATGGTAAAGCTGTCAGGTGTGGGATGGCTTGAAGGAGAATTTGCTCCTTTATGGTTTTCCTCCAGTTTTGTCGTTTTACTGTTCCTTTATCATCTCTTTAGTGCCTTACGTGTATATAGCTCACTTGAGAGAAAACTGCAGATGTAGTCAGAGATTAGGGTGCTTCAAAAAGTCCATGGTGTGCAATATGTTGTGGATGCATGAGATTTTTTTTGAGTGGGGACCTTTTGTAGTTGGTTTATGCGGAGTTGAAGTCAAAAGACTCAGTGCAGCTCAAGTAAGTGCACTGAGAGAGATCATATATTTATATATGCCTGTATGTGTGTATATATATGGTACTAAAGGAATGGTTATCTTAGGGAAGCACAGGACTAATGATATCTTGACTTTTATCATCAAATTCCCCTGTTGGAGAGGAGCCTTGGAAGCCCAAATGCACTGGCTGGGCCGTCTGGCTGATGAAGCAGCCCTGGCACAGGCTGCATGGAGCAGTATGGAAGCAGTGGTGTTTGGAAATGGATTTCAGGGGATTTGGAGGTCAGAACTGAGCATCCAGCACCAGCATCAAGGGTGGTTTTCCCAAACAGCTGAGGCTGGTGATGCACAGCAGGCGTGGAGAGCAGGAAAGGGCAAGCAGTGCCGAGGATCCCGTGGGCAGGATGGGCTCTGCAGCACCCGGAACACCGGGTCAGAGAGTCCAAACTTTGCTGGGAGTGCAGCTCACACGTAGCCAGAGAGGTGGGAAGCAGCACATGGATGGATGGACAGGAGATCAGAGTTGTTAGAGGGCTGCTGAAGGCAGGAAGGAAAACAGGCCTGAAGAATTGCTCCTTGGCATTGCCTGTGGGCAAGATTGAGCACCCGTGTAAACACTTTACACCATCAGGGCCCACGTTTCATTTATTATTTTCTTAAAGGATGGGTTCTAGCAACTTTATGTGGGAAGAAGCAGCATGAGCTGGCAGCACCGTTTTTGCTGCAAAACTGTTAAACAAATAAGTGTTACAGAAGTAAACCTGTGAGAAATGAAACATCTTTGTACTTTACTGAGCCAATTAAAAAAAAATCAGGGAACCCTTCCTACATGTATTAGAAATCTGTTTTAAAAGCTGTTAGGTGGATATTTTCAGTTGAGGGAAGTTATGTTGCTGTAATGTTTTCTCATTCGTTTCATCTCAAATATGTGAAACCTGCTGTTTCCTAAATAAGTAAAAGCAGATGGAGCAGCCTCGGTGATAGGTTTTGCTGAACGCTTCAGCTCTGTTAGTTCAATTCTCACTTATTTAGTGCCTTTACATTAGAGATCTACTTGAAGTTTGCAGTGTGGAATGTCTCACAAATACAACATTGACTGGGAAAGTTAGTGAAATATATAAAAATAGTGTTTATCTAATCTGTTTTATTCTCCTTAGTATCTTTTACTCCAAAGGAATAATTTGGCCAAATCATAACATCAGAGTTGTGCCAACACCTTGAAATAAAAAAAAAACCAGTGCTAAACCAACAACCCAAAACCCATGAGTCAGTCTCCAGATGTTTGTGAGATTGGCGAAGGGAGATGTGTTTTCAAGTTCTTTATTAATTTCTTGGTTACCAGGACTTCAGATATATGCTAATTTCCAGTTTTCCAACATTTTTTGTGTAATTTTTTGTATTGTATTTATTTGTTTTAAAGGGAGGCTTTTCTAGTAACCTAATTTCCAGGATTTAGAAGAAAAAATAAATGTTGCAGGGTTTTTGATGTCACTGCTGACAGTGGTTCTCAGAACCACAAAGTGAATTTTCCTTGATTTTGTTTATTTGTTTTTACTGCTTTCCAAATGAGGTTGGGCCATCAATTATTGGAGTGTCAAGGTTAGCAGTACGTTTTTAGTCACGCACACTACGATTGGTATAAATTAAGGCTTTGACCTTCTGATTTTCTTTGCCTTCAGAAGGGGATTGCCAATGAAGGTGTTGGAAAGTGTTGTAGAGGAAATGCCAAAGGTGAGGAGGGAAAGTTTTCAAATAGAAATCAGTCTGGAATCGTGTTCATCAGTCTTTGTAAACACACAGAATCCAAATGTTTTAATCCTTCCCAGACCAAAGTTATCACATTGCCATTGTTTCCAGTAGGTGAGGATTTCATACCAGAGTGCTGCTTGGAGTACTTTGTGGTTTGATGAAAATAGCTGCCACTGTCTGACGTTGATTAGGTGAATAAAGTGAATGTTGTGTAGGTTAATGAATTTTTCCTAGTAATCTCTCCTCTTTCTTCAGGTACAGCAATTAAATTCATTCCTGAATTTTTGTGTGCTGAGAAAATCTCCTCTGAGTTACATAAATTTCCTTACAGTCTTTATTTACTTTATTGAACATGTGTAGTAAAAATATCAACCTTAAAATTCATCTTCCTCTTGGAATTTGTTTTGCCATCTGGTAGTTGTGAATGAGAGAGAAACTTTCATTCCTGCTGGGAGAGCTGTGAAGGCCTCTCTCATCATTTCTTCTCTCTTTTTGTTGAAATCCAACACTTTCCATGCAAAAAAAATTTGCAAATGGCCAGGATGGGATTGGGCTTCCATCAGCAGGACCTTGGCTTCATGTCTGGCCTCACAGCAGGCGTGGAGAGCATGGTGCTGCTCTTGGTTGTGTTTGTTGTAGGAACTCAGTCTCATTTCTGTGCACAATGCCCATGGAACTCATATATTTAAGGATAGTGGAACAACTTGCATTTTCTTAATGAGGCTCATGATAGTCGGCGTTGCGGGCCTTTTGGAAGCGTTAGTGCAATAGCGGGTTTCTGGGATGGGCATTGCATCTTCCTGTCTGCCTTAAAGGCTCTCTGGCAGATGGGCTACGAGGAAAATATTTTAAATGGGGACACGGGTTCAAAATAACTCGCCGTTTAATTGCTCTCTTTCAAAATCATTGTGTATCCTGAAGGTTTTACCACCAGTTAATGTTGCATTTACAGTTCTTAAGATGTTCATTATAGAAGCAGAGTCAAGAGCCTTTTCTGAAGGGAGCTGGCGTGAACATTCCCGAGATATTGTAGGCTGCGAGGCACAACTTTTTGTTTGGTTTGAAGCAAGGTACCAGTGCTTTGTGATGAATTTTAATTGATTCCAGTTGCTGTTCATTTTCAGGTTGTCATTGTTAAGAAGAGACTTGTTTAGTGTGGGGCAAAATATCTCTGTATTTTTCATTGTGACGTATAGGCCTTTATCCTCTTTTGGTGTAAATGAGCCTAAAGCCACTGATGTAATGAAACTGTGCCGATTTCTGCCACTTGAACTCCTCTTTTTCGCTGCCTGACATGCTGAACACAAAGGGATTACTGACTGTGGAGTGCCTGCAGAATCAGGCCCTTCAAAATAAATTAGTCACATCTCTGTCCAAGCAGATTGCAATAAAACAAGAAATATGAGTAGTGCTCTTAGAATTTTGAACATAAAATTTTTTTACTGTGCTTCTTCTCAAAGGAACTAAAATGTGGTCTCTTACAGATAAATATAAATGAGCAGACCAGTGAATTTGGATGAAATCATACCTTTTTAAAGATGCAAATTGAAAATTAAGCCTCAAAACAATAGAATCCTCCTGGGCCTTTCAGGAAGGATTGTATATTGCTCATCAGACACTGCTGCCAGGTTGCAAATTTTATTTCACAGTGAATTCCATGGGAGAGCTGCTGGAGCTCGCTTTTATGATGAAAAGAGAAGGATCTATTGAAAAGATGTATAGCTTTTTCCACAATCTGGATCATCTCTTTTAGAAAAGATATTCTTTTATAGAGAAAGAGCTCTAATGGGGAGTGTTGTGCTTACCAAGTTTTGCCTGGGCCTTTGTATTAAAACCAGGGGTGTTATGGGGATATTCCTCCTGATAAGGGAGAACCTCTTCTGTTGGCCCCAGTTTGGACCCACAGCTGTAGCAGATTGATTTCACACACACACCCCCCCCCCCCCGCCCCAAACCATTTTAGACCCATCTCTTTTCTGTTTCTTGCCTCCCTCTATTTTTTTTTTTTCATTGCCATTTTTTTTTTTCTTGGGAAGATATTTTCAGGCTTTGTGATGTCTTTTGACCACCGTCATTCAACTTGAAAGTCCCCAAACTGAAAATACAGAAGGGGAACAATCTGTTCAGGAATGGTTCTAAATGAAATATAGTCACGATAGAGGAGGTTAAAATTAAGTTGTTTACTCAGTTGGTAAACTCAAAGCGGAAAAAAGACTAGTTAAAAGAGATGGGAAATTGTCTCTCTACAAAATTATGGGATTCTAAGTAAGGTAAATTCTGCATTTTGATTCACTCTGATGGGGACAGAGCAGGGCTTTCAGGAGGTATTTTGCACTGATGTCATCCTATTTCTGCCTTTGACTGCTGCTTTTTATGGGATATGAATACTGGCCAAAGGTGGGAAAGGTGCCAGAAATGGATTTACAGGCGTAAATCCTGAGGGGAACCTGGAAGTGTCTCACAAACCTCCAGCTGGCCATTGGCTATGTTTGAAGTGAATCGCAGTCATGGACTTAAATGTTTGCAGTGATGGATCTTTTGTAGCATAGTTCTGTTAAAATAAGATACAGATAAGAAATATTTTGGGAGTTTGTATAGAATAAAAAGAAATCATTGTTAGTAGTACAAAGCTGCTGATCACAGAAAGTAGCCTAACTTCAAGAGAAGTCTAATTGTGATTATGAAGGAAGTATTTCCATCATTTCCAGTACTGCAGTCAGAAAACTCTTCTGCTTGTGGCCAGCTCCTGTTGATGCAGATCAGGTTTAAAAATGCAGTTTTACTGGGCAACTCTGAAACAAAGTCAATAGTTAATAAGGCAGAGACCTGCTGCTGGCAGGAAAGTGTTCAGGGCAACTTGAATTCAGCTGTTATAGGTGTTGTTCATGGGGAGTTTGACAAACTGACCCCTGTATGTGGAGCTTTGGTTTGGGCCTGGTTATAGTAACTCTGGTTGCACAGCTGCAATATTAATAAGCTCATGAAATAGTAGAAGTGCAGCAGTGAGCTGCCACAGAGAGGAAATCGGGGAGGAAATGGCTTAAAAATGTGGCTTTGCATATGTTTTCAGCGCATTAGAAATGTATTTTAACTTGCAAATTTCCTACTGCGGTGGTATTAGGAGCTGAAAAGGGGACTGGACCCTGCATTACAAACCAGCTTTTTTTTTTAATAAATGGAGGCTTCAGACCAGCTTTGAAACATGTTTGTTGGTTGATTTGGGTTTTTCTCCGTTTCCCTTGTAAATCAGTTTGTATTTAACTCCCAGTCCCAATCTGTCTCTGTACCCATGCTGTATGTGGGCAGAAAAAAGCACATTTGTATGAAACTGTGGTGTTTGCCCTGGCTGTGAGAGTGGGATCAGGAGGCTGATCATCTTCTGAGTCCATCCAGTCAGTCACAGCCAGAGTGAGATGGACAGAAGCAGGGACCAGCCATTCTTTGGGAGGATTCATCTCAGCAAGACTGTTTAGCTTTTTTGAATATTACAGTTTAAAAGGCTCAGTTTGATGCAGATAACACCCTGCAATTAGAATTTAATTTCAGAGAAGTACTAGAGAGCATACACTGACATGCCTCCCCCATAGAAAGTTTATTTCAAATTGTTGGGAAGATAGAGCATTAAGTAAATGAAATGTGAGTAATACCTTGCAGATTGCCAGAGAAGTGTATGCCTAGGCATTTTAAAAGTAAGGGTAATATTTCACCAGCTCCTGAGAAATATATCAAAGATGCATAGATTTTAGGGCCAGGAGGCACTGTTAGATCATCTCTTCTGACAACCTGCATAACAAGCTAAAAACTTTTCCAGTAATTGCATCAAACATACACAAAAAATAGAAATGAAAACAGTTCTGATTAAACAGCAAGAAATGCACATGTTGAAGGTGTCGTTGTTTCTCCAGGCTTCAGTTTGCCCAAGTTTTGTTTGCTTGCATGATGCAAATTGGATCCACTGCCTGACTCATCCAGCAGTACCTCAGTTTTGATTCCTTGTTTTATCATTTATAACCTTTAGGTGGATTAGATGTTCTTAAGATGAAGAACGTGTTTCACACAGAGGTGACTGAGTCCTGAAGGGAAGAATCATGAACTGAGCAGCTGGAGGTACCCAGTAGTGCCAGGTCTGGAGCTATCCAAACTTTGCCTATTTTGTTGGCATGATGTCTCCTCAGTAGCAAAAACTACCCAAAGGGGCTTTTTCTAGAAAGAAGTAAGTAATGATAATTAAAAAAAAAAAGAACAACCACAAATAAAAAAGCCTCTCTACTTTTTGAGTATCAGCGGTCTGTCTGATTTTGGAGCCGATTCTGTTATTTCCTGCAGTTTAGGTTCAATTCGAGCTCTTTGTCTGAATTACACTGTGTGCCAGCCTTCCCTTTTTTTGCCCTTCACCGCACCTGCAGTGATTTTATTTTGTTTGCTGTTGAAGTATGGCTTTACACAAACTCTGGGAATGGTATGCATATGGATCACGTACAAATAAATCTGTGTACAGAAAACATAGATTGCCAAGTAGGCAAAACATAAAGATGTCTGTGCACTCATAATTTCCTAGCATTACTGTGTGCTGCACTTAGCAGGATTAAGAGCTGTGTATCGTTGCTGCAGAACATACGTTCAGGCAGGAAAACCACCTGCATTAATTTTTGTTTTCAGGTGTCACCGCATGTGAATCTTCACTGCCTGTCGGGATTCATATAAAGGGCTGATGTAGCATCTGAAGATAACACGTTGTACTTGGAGGCAATATTCTGTATGAACTTAGATGCTCTTAATATCAGTGTTGTTTAGCTTCTCTGGACTCCATCTGCTCAATTATTCTCAGTGCAGGTATCCAAGGCTACTTGGGTACTTGCTTGGCTTTAACAGTAGTTAGAAGGTGGGTTTAATACAGGATAGCTGTCAGATAGGAGCCATATCAAATTTTAGATTTCACACAGGGCACTTCATAAAGTGCTTTTCGTTACCAGTAGTGGTGTGCTGATGGTTATGATGAGTTTGTACAGTGATAAAATCGTTCAGTGGTGCACTTGTCAACAGTGTCAAGGTAATAGAAATGACTTGAGCATCATCTCTTGCAATTGATGCTTTGAAGGAGCTGAACTGTTCTGTAAGCATACTTGAATTTCAAATAATCATAATATGTAAACAGCAGAGAAACAGCATTTTATTTTGCTGAACATTTAGTAGTTGGTCTCTGCAGCTTCATGTAGGTGCTGTCTTTGTAACTCTACATCCCATTCAGCTGGTGGGGTTTGCTGTCTCTTTGTCCCCTCCTCCTGCCAGCTTTGTTTCCATGTGCTTGACACAATTGTTCCAGCAGATATACTGCAGATGGATCAGGGAAAGCTCACATTAGGATAACATGAGCAAAGCTACTCCCTGAAATCACTTACTGATGCAGATTTGGTGAGTGATTTGCTTGAAAATGTTCGTTGTTCCTTGGTTAAGTGAGTGATCATGGTGAAGTTTTCCTCTGTATTTAATAGTCCATTAAAGACTCTTTAAAATACAGCTTTTTTGAGAAGCTGGAGATGGGAGGATGCTCTTATTGATACCAACTTGACCAACATCCACAACTAAAAAGAAGTTGGAGCAGCAACCACACTATTAACTGTGGTGGAGCAGGGTTATTCACAGATGATATAATCTAAATTTAGTAGAGGCCACTTAATTCTGACCATGGCTTGTTTGGACTCCTCTTCATGAGGAGATCTTCAGGGCTTAATTTTTCTCCTTAATCAGCGAAGCTTTCCTGTGGGAGGATGTGTTGTAAACAGCACTGAGGTCTCCTTCACAAGGTTGGACCCACTTCACGTTCAACACATTCAGGGTGGTGTGGCTCTCATTGGTTTGGATTTGGTTTTGGCACTGGTTAGAGAAGTCCCTGTTAAATGACATTTCATGAGGCTTTTTTAAACAAGTATTTAATTAGTGAGTCCTGATTTGTTTCTTTGCAAATGGATTTTATGCAGAAACAGCTGTTAATACATACAAAATTGGTTTGACTTAGTCCTCCTATTGATAGCAGCATGGTCTTTATTTCACATTGGTGTCCTCCATCTGCATCTTGTTGCAGAATTTCATCCATTTTTTTCGTGCAAAGAATTCTCTTCTTTGTAGTTCTGAATGGAAGTACTAGCAAATATCTTCAGAGTTAAAAAATGACAACAGCCAAAAAAAATTACCAAAAGAGTCTGCCCAGCCACACTTAAGTAATTGTTTACTTTTGGAATTTTGAAGGGGTTTTTCCTATCCTGGATGAGATTTCAATCTGGAGCAGCACTTGAGAATTACAGCAAGTATTGTAGCAGTGCCACCTAAGAGAAGATGCCAAGAAATAAGGAAATAGTCATTTTATTACAAACAGCATGTAGTTAAGTTCATGTAGCAATCAATGCCAAACATGTCTTTGCAGTGAGTACAAGGAAGTATCTCATCATGGGACGGCAAAGGAGGAGTCAGAGATGCAGGTAGCAATGATGATAAACGTTCAGGGCAGATGCTGCTCTTGCCAAGGTGTAGATCACCATCAAATAGGTAAATAAATCTTCCCTGTGTTGACTTGAGTTTCCTGCTGTGCCAGCAGTTCCGCTCCCATTTAGGCCCATTACTGACTTGGTTCACTGCTCTTGTGCTTTACTTACCAACACACGAATATTCAAAGCTTTATTAAGGTGTTGAACACCCTCTTCTGCCCTCCTTGCTGTCTTCTATGTCCTGGCAGTGAAACTGGTTTGGTTGACAGTGCTGATGTTTTTGGAGTCCTGTGTGTGCTCTCTGTGCATAAATGGGGGCATCTTGGAGTCACAAGTGGGATCATCTGAGTAAGGATTTTGCTGCTTTGGATGTGCTGCCTGAAGCTGTTGACTCCGTCCTGAAAGGTCTTTGCTGTTGAGGAAGCTGAAGCCTGTTTTAGAGTGGATGCACTGCAGTCCTGGTTGGAAGGGTTGACATACCTGCATATGCTTTGATAATTGATTTAATAACAAAATTAAGTGTATGTTAAACATAATTAGTTCAGAATATTTTTTGTCTTTCTTTTTATTTTTTTAAAGATCCTAAAGCCCATTTTAGGCAACAGTGACAGCTGAGTTTTTCAAAGGTTGGGAATGAATGATAATACACCCTGAGGCATATTATAAAAGGTCCATGTTCTTCACGGATGGGGTCATTGGAGAGGCACAGGAACAAGCTGTCAGTTATGGTGTGCAAGGAGCTGTTTGTTCCTATTCATTTTCAGTGGCTAAAGCTGCTGCTTCACGTTTTCTCTGACAGTCCTTTTGTCATGCTGTCTCACAGAGGTGGAGGGCACACAAACCAACTATTATTTCAGGCCAGTCCCAGGACTCGTCTCATTGTCATTGCTGTCATTGGGCAAAGCGTGTCATTTGAGTGGCTCAGGTCCCTGCTGTGTGACTCTGGGGGGACAAGTAGGGAAGGAGAACTGTGTTCTGTGGTGGTTTCTTCTTCTCTCTGTGCCGATATTGCATTAATGGTATCCCAGGGATGGGCTGTGGGAAAAGCCACCAGCATGTCCTACAGCTGGCAGCACCTGAAGGAGTTTTGTGTGTTTTTCATGAGTCATGAGTTGCTGGGGTTATGACTTCTGCAGTATCCCACTTCTCATGGCTGACATGAGAAGTGTGAGTAGGTGAGAGCTGTGATTTCTGGGTGGGATTTGTCCTCTGCCTGAGTCCATGGATGCTACCACAGTTGTTTTGCTCATCCTGGGATTTGCTGCTTTTATATGGTTAAATATCTGAATTTGAGCAGATCATAGTGCCAGAATGATTGAGTACAATAACTTTTAACATTGCCTTGTTTCCCTGTTAGTATCAGTGTGAGATATCTATACCAGAATGTATGAATTGCTTTAAATGGAGCAACAGGAGAAAGATACAGTTCTGGCAGCATTGATGTAGTGAGAGACAAAGTTTTGAATGTTTGGGAACCAGATTCTTCTGCTTTTTGTCAGTCTGGAATTCCAGGTAGTCTTGTAGGAAGAAATAGAAGGCGGAGCTAAAGAAAAATCCCATTATGTAGAGACGTCATGCTGTGAGCAGGGTTCTTGTGCAGACGGTGGCTTGCTCTTGTGTATGCATGGCTTTCACCTCCTCTTAGAGGCAGCTCCAGTTAATGTTGATATAAAACTGCCTGTTAATTGGAGAACACGGAGATAATGGTAGGTATAATCTCTAAGTAAACTCTTAAAAGCTCTGGAAAAAGGGTATTTAAAAAAAAAAAAAATCTCTCTCCCCAAAACCTGAGTTTGCACTCTGCTTTGAAGATAGACTCATCAGTGTGCGGAGCAGACTTCTGCCTTGAGGCCATTTATAGTGCCGAAGCTTGTGAAGCTAAAACAGTTTGATGTGTAATTGCAGGAGGAAATGGAAAACCTGCTGAGCATGGCAGGATATAGTGCCTTATCACCCTTTATGTGCATCCAGTGCTTGCTGAAATTGCCAGCGGATCCGCAACATCGACAGAACGGTGACATTTTTCATGGGCCGCCGTGTTCTGAATCAACACTGCAACAGCGCGATTAGAGTAGGTAAAGTAGGGGGAACAATCAAAGAGTTGCATGTGACAGATCAGGTTTTAGTCATTCCCCGCTCCTTATTGCCTGCTGTCGTGTGTGATATGCAAAACAGCTTCTCCAGACGCATTACACCTTCACATTACCTGAAAATTGAATTTTATTTGGTGGCCTGCATATAATTTATAGCACTCTTCCAATGCACTTCAGTTCTCATTTAGCTAAAAGTGTGTTCTTTATTTCCTACTGGCAGGGAAACAGAAATAAAACTGAATATTCAGCACCACTTACAGTATATAAGAAACCAGGCTATTGAAGTTTTAAGCTGCTTGGATGTGTTATTGACAAGAACTGTCTATTCTGGAGTTTAGCACACGACGTATTTGATTCCCAGAGGTATCATCTCTCCATAGTAATTAATCAGGGAAAAGGCACTGACTCTGAATAGCAGTACTTGAAGTTATGGGCCACTATTAGCACTCGAAAACTAAATGGTAATTGAACATACCATATGGAGGAGAAACAGGGGTCCAGGCTAAGGACTTGGGATCCAGCCTTGCAGGGCAGAGAGGAAAAAGGGTTTTTTAATTATTCAAATAGAAGTACTTCTTCTGCTAAGCACTTCACTCCATGGAAAAATACCCTGTAAATAATTTACTGCTTGTATTGTGTGTGTGGGGGGCTGTTGGGATCAACTCCTGGACCAGCACACATTGTCCACCCATACATAATAAAGTAGATAACGCTGCTAGTGCAGTATCTCTGTATCAACATCTTACTTGAATACAGAGAAACTGTCTGTGAAAAATTCATTTGGATTATAAAATGAAGATTTGCAACAAGGATTTAGGGTCTTTTTATTTCTCTTCTACATTAAGCACAATGCAGTGTGCTGTAAAAGATCCTGGGAAGTTTACTCAGCGAGCAGAAAGTTAACTGACTATCAGGATCTGTGGAAAAGCCTGGCTAAAAGGCAAAAGGAGCCTTTAGAAGCAAGAGGTAGACAGCAAAGTGTGCTAGAGAAGCAACAAAACTTGTGGCTGGCACAAAGTCATGGATGAAAACTAAAATAGCCCTGCTTCCCTTCTGCACCAGCATCCCAAAGCACCAGCACCGCCACGGCTTTTGGAGGGAGGCTTTGGATTTACAGCTCCTGTTGGGGAGTTTATGCAGTTTATGCTGATTTATGCAGCCCTTGGAGAACATTTAAAGGTGCACCCGTTCTCTTGGCATGTCTTCAGGTCAGATGTAAACTGCTCCTGATAAATACAGCAATAATGGGGCTCTGGTGTTGTACCCCTGAAGTTGGCACTGGGGATATCCCTCACTTGCAGTGCTCCGTGATATGAATTTTGACTAAGGGAATGTGTTTTAGCTGATGATTTCTCAGCTCTCTGGCAGCCACTTTGCTTTTAATCATGCAGGTTCCTTCTTATGGTTTTCATTTTCTTAGGTCAAATCTGAGGAATTGGAGTCTGGGGGGGGTTTTTTGGTGCATGTTCTCTGTTTATAATCTTCTTTGAGCTTGATTTATGGAGCAGGTCGTTTGATGCAACCAAACATTTATTTCAATCTTGTCTTTACAGTTTGATCTTTCAAATAAACTCAATTTAGTTTTATTCTTCAAGAAAAATTCATCTCATGTAATAGGCTTTCAAATTTGATAGTTTGAAAAAAATGAGAACAGCTTAAATGGTGTTTTCAGGCAAAACTTTTGCCAGCTAATAGCAGCGTGAATTTCAAAGTCTAATTACAGATGTTATCAACTATGAAATTTATGCTGTTTGTGGGGAATTTAACTGTGCAAATGTATGTTTTAAATTAAAAAAAAAAAAAAAAAAACCAAACAACCAAACCAACCACCTCTGAAAACACTGAGTGGAATTCATTTGGTAGAGGAATCCTGCTTCCAGTGGGGCATTCCATTAATTTCTCTCACCTGTTAGAGGATGCAGATGAATCAGCTTTCCCTGTACCTTGCAGACTCAAAGGCTTCCAATTTTGGCAATGTTTTCTGATTATATTTATTTAGCAAAGCTAGTGCTCCCACAAGTGCAGATATTGCTGTTCCTTGCATTCTTAATCTGATCTGTTTGGCAGTGCTGCTGGATTGATGCACCCTTGACTTTTAACTTGTTAAAATTAAAGAATTTCTATAGCAGTGTGAATTGCCATGAACAGCAGAGGCTGGACAGACTGGGAGGGGTGGCAGGAGTAACTGGAATTACAGCTTATCCAGAATTCTCAGTGTGTCTTCTGGGGCATGTAACATAAATCAAGAATAATTAAAAGCACTCCCAGTCAGGGCCGTATATACCAAGATCTCTGCGAGTTCAGGAGTTACACCTTTCTCATCTTGGAATATACCACCTAAAAATTCCTACAAAAAGTCTTCAATGTGAGATTTATACCTTATATATTTGTATTTAAAGAGGGTGAGGCTTTGTGGGTGATGTTTCATGTCTTTGAGCCGGAAAGCATGGCCTTCTCTCACATGTAATTATTTTGCTAGTCCTTTACACTACAGTTGTAAACTTAAATAAACTTTCCTTAGGAAATGAGTAGCAGGGCTATTTTATCTGCAGACTCTTTGGCATTGCTCTGGGTTGTTTTACAATAAAAGCCCTTTCTGGTGTGCTGATGTGCTAAACACAGTAACACATTTATATTGTGTTATTATGAGAACAAATGCAGTTACAGTGTAGGCTTGAATAACATCAACACAGATCTCTTCCCAAGGTAGAGATGATTTTTGTTCCTTTGCACACACATAAACATGGCTTTGATGGAATAACAAGAATGAAAAACATTTTTCCCATGCCCATCCTGAGCTACTCCTTGCACTTTAGGTTGATAAAACACTTTGTAAACAAAAATTTATCGAAATAGGAGTTGATGTTAAGAGAAGAAAAACAAAAGCAATACTGTTCTGGAGATGCTCAAGTCTTGATTACAGTCCTGTGAAAATGTGGTAAATTATTAAAAAAATTCAGTTTCAAGAAGAGCAAACAACTTGGTTTCTTCAAATGCATATTTAAGGTTCACATCCTATTCTGTAACACTTTTAATAAATGTATTTTAACAGCTTCCAGTTTATTAAATAGCAAGCTTTGTTTAAATTGTGTTACAGCAGAGGTACTGACTACCTTTAACACTTATTTTTGCATTTTTTGTCCTTTATTTCCTATTTATGTGAAGAGAACAACGTTAGAGCACAATGTGTCCATCAGAAAATATGAGAATATGTATCCCTGTCACTAATGGTATGGAGTTTCCTTTACAACACTTGTGCTTTCTCCTAAATTTTACTTTTATAGACTAGGTTTTGTTCTCCTTGAGAGTGCATTATAAATCAATAAGATGCATTTTTCAGCAAAAGGAAAACATTACATATGTGGAGTACTCTTTGGGAGAGTTTTATATTTTATTGAACCCTTGAAAAGTTGCTGAGTGTCATGCTTGGAGTAAGAGAAACTTGGCTTTCCATTGATGCTGGCTTGTGGTTATGGTTTATCACCTTCAGTGCGAATTTATTGCAGATCTGGGTGTCTGTATTTCACTAACGTGTGGGGAATGTTTATCGTAGTGAGCTCTCCTCTGCAGCAGCCATAGCAAACACTGGCCTGAGAACTGGTCAATATATGTGGAAAACCAGAGAAATTGGCTTCTGCAGAACCCTTCAGGGTGAAATCTTAACCCATTGAAGGGTGTGGGAGTTGTGGGTTGGGCTCTAATGAGCTGGTGGTAGTTCTGTTGTTGGGGAAGCACAGCCAGTGCTCAACGCTCACACCGTGGCAGTGCCTGAGGCCCCTTCCAAAATCCTGCAGGACAACCCAGATCTTTAGAAAGAAACCTTGAGGATGCAGATAAAAAACCCAAAACCCAAAAAGAACCCTGGTTTGGGATGCGCCTCCTCTCCCACACGGCTCCCAGCTCTGTCTGCTGCTTTAGTCCTGTCCCCAGGCTCTCCAAGGTCTTACTCTGGTTCTTGTTCAGTTGAGTAGGAAACAAAAGAAGATATTACTCTTCTTACTGTTTTTGAAACACTATGTGCATGCCCTGAAGGGGAGAAGAAATAAATAATTCAGGCACCAGAAAAGTTAAAACATCTAAATGAAGCCAAAATCCCAAATCACAGCAAAATACTTTGATTGGTTATTTCTTCTACTTCCCTGTGATGTTTTTATTTTTTTTAACCACCAGTAAGTCTGTCAAATCAAAGTGTTTATTTAAAGGAAATATTTACAGCAGTGTTTTCTTTTAGGAATCATATATTCTAAATTTGGAAAAGAATGCCTTTTATCTGTGTGGTTAAAGAGAGTTCAGCAGTGGTAGGATGTTTTATTTTGTTTCAGCCAGGTGACACATTGCCTCGCTGGCTGACAAGGTTCAATCTTTGATTGAATCATTGACCTTTCCCTCTGAAATATCTGCTATATTAAAAACCTGTGTTGTTCTGTTTCCTTTTGCTCTCTCATAAAAGGATGCAAGCAGAGAAGCAGGGGAAGCAGGATCCAAAAACTTTTGGAATTGCAACTCTTCCTGGGACACTTGTGTCACTGAAATGTGATCAATTTATGTGTCTTCCATGTTATTTATTCAGTCTGGCTCCTGGGGCAGTGTGGTCATGGGGACTGCTCCTGTGGGTGTTGACTTCTGCATTGCAGTTCGGTGGAAAACACTCTGGACGTGCACACATTTGTATTTTTTGATGTGGACTTGGAGTTTCTCCTTTCATGCAAATAATTGCCATTTTTACTACTGTTTCGTTCTATGTCTGTCTCAAAAGAGAGTGGGAAAATGCAGAATCCCTTAATCTGAAGCAGATTCCTGCCTGTGTGGCTCTGGAGCCACCAGCATCAGTGGGAGGATGATCCTCTTCAGAAGGAGAAGAGTTGATAGGAGAAGAATTCTGCAACATGTTGGAAACAGTTCATTTACACCTTGTCCTGGGAAAAAAGCAAGTCCTTTTCTTTAAAACATTTGTTAATCCAGATAAATCAAATTGTTTTCAAGCAGAATCTTCTATAGGAAGGAGAAGTTGGCTTTTAATGGAAAAATCAGACTTTTAGAAGCTTTGGCTGCTGCTTGAGTGGAGCCTTGTGTTTCAATGCCAAACACTTGTCGGGCTGTGGTTGCAAATCTTTTGCTATTCACATCACCTGACTCAGAGGTGAATACAGGTACATCCCTGTGCCATCCCCACTGCCTTGGAGCCTGTATGAGTTCTGGGGTGGTTGTTTGATGGAAAGTGGAGCCCCTCAGCAGTGGAAGAGTCTGTGTTAGTCCTCTCACACACAGGGTGCTCAGGGCTCTGCTGCACAGTACCACCAAGTAGCTGCATGTGAAAAGACACCTAAATAAAATCCAGGCTCGCTGTTTCTCTCATTAGCTTCATTTCCAAGGATTTTTTTTTTAGTGGAATAAATGCTTCAAAAGGTTGCAAAGCTGGGTTCATCTCCAGTGCTCTCCTGGAAGCAGTGGTGCTGTTTTAAGGATTATCAGGCATAATCTGCTGTTTGGTGCTCAGACTTGCACAACTGTTACTTAGGGCTGGTTAAGAGATGATAGGCTGTCAGAGCTGGTAGGGAAGGAGCTTCAAGGAGCCATTGTTCTTTCAAATTAAAACATTTAAATCTAAAGCCAGGACTGCAGGCTCATTTTAATTATTCCTTTTGTCTTGTGGAAATACTTTCCTACTGATGATCACACAGCTGTCACATATACATTACCTTTAGTCAGGATACATGACAGTGCTTTGCTATTAGCTGTCATTGTTTTACAAGGAAAACTAAAAACCACTAAGGCAGATATATTAATTCCAAAAGAAGACACTGCTGGTGAAGTTATTAAAATAAAAATACCTGAAGACTCAAATTCATCTGATTTATAGCAAAGGTCTGCTGTGTTGCCTCATGGCAGCTGAGGTGACAGGATTTTTTTGGCTGTGTTACTGCGATGTTGTTGCTGTCTGATCCCACTCCCATCAGGTTGAGGAGCACTAATCAGAGTAGCTGGTCATGTGTTGGTCATGTGTTAGTCATTCCTCCTTTGTGAATCAGTTCTGTAACAGATAATTTTATTACTTCTCTGCCACTCTCCTGTATTACTCTGATTAATGGATTATTTGGGGAAAATTTCAGGTAGTGTTGTTTTGGCTTAACATCTGTTTAACTCTGGCTTCTGAGCTGCAGAGTTTACTTCTAAGACTTAAAAACCTACCTGTTGCAACAGTTAGGCATGATTCAAAATATTCTTTTTCTGAGTAGATTAAATAGATGCTTTTTTAATTGTTTCTCTAGGAGATATTTCAGTAGGTAATCCTGGGGTCTGATGCAGCAGGAATGTTGATTTTCATGAATGTTTTGTTATTTGTTATGAGACATTACACAAAATAGAAAATCAAGAGTTCTATACGCAAAGGCAGGCTGGAGCTATTTGTCATTTACTGTCCAGCCAGGTACAGTTAATTACATGTGCTTTTTTCATGTCTAATCTCCCAAAATATATAATGTCATTTTATTTTCATTTGTATTTGCTACATTGGCTTGGAAATAAATGAATACAGTATGCTTTCTGAGAGTTCCAGAGTATTTTAAAAAGGGCAAACAAAATTGATTTAATCACAGATATTGTTAAAAGCTCCATTTTAATGGAATGTGCTGTGATTGCTGCTGCGAACAGCAGAGTTTCATTTTTGAAGTTGTTATTCAAAGAGAATATGCACGTCCTGAGAATGAACTGCAAAATAAAAATAATAAGCCCAACAACAAACAAGTCATAGGAGGAAAATGTTGTATTGGGAATAGTTTTATATAAGAACATTGGAGCATCTGGAACAGCTTTCCTGCCCCATAATTCATGCGATAAAATCATTAGAAAACATGAACCTTCAGACTCCTTTGAGTTTACTTAACTTTAAGTCCAGGGGAGAGGAGATGATGACTTTTCCTGGGAATCACCAAGTTCAAGTAGAAACCTTCTGATCCCTCATAATTTGCTTTTCACTGTGGATGTGACACGTGGAGTGGTTGTCACTAACAGCTTATTAAGAGGCCTGGCAGAGCTGTGGTGGGAGCTGTGTGCTGATGGATTGCTTTATTGCAGTGCAGTGTTCGTGCCTCACATACTCCAGGAGGGAATGTCCCCAGCCCTGGGGTTCCTCAGGAAGCTTCAGCACAGGAGCAGGTGTGTGCCGAGAGGAGGGAGGCATGGGTTTGACAAAGGTCGTGCTTGATGTCTACAGGTAGATGCCATCAGACTGGGGGGAAAGGAAATAATTAAAGCTTTTAATATCCTACATTACAAGTTTCCACGTTAGCCTCATTATCCGGGACAAGCTGCACTATGACAGGGACCATTTTCCACTTCCTTTCTTTTCCCCCATTACATTAGCTGAGTTGGAGAACACGAGCAGCTCTTTATGTAACAACTGTTCTGTCCCACAGTGTATTCTTGGCCTAGCCTTTGTTTTCCCAGACCAGTCAGTGTGAGTTGTATTTGTTAACCCTAATGCCAGATATTTTTTAAAATTATTTTTATGCACAACACTCCCCCTTGCTCTTCTGTAGGTGAGATTTCTAAGGAACTCTGCTTTGAGCCTGAGAAGCAGCCAGTGAGGACTCCGCTAGGGCTGTGTGCAAGAAGGAGTCATGCTTGTATTCCTAAAAATAGACCCCAGTTCTTTATCCAGCTGGAGCACCCAACCTTGCAACGCCTACAAGCCAGCTCATGTGGTCAAGCTGGAGCCTGTGTTTATAGGGAAGGATTTTGGGATTGGGAAGTTCCCAGTTCAGTTTGACTTTGTTGTTCCACAGCAGGACCCATCAGGGTCTCCAAGCAGCAGCACGAGTGAGACCATCATGTTTTGAGCTTGTGCAAAAAATACGGGAGAGAATGAACAGACAACTTCATGTGCACTGAGATGGTTTTCCTGGGATGACAGAGAGAGCAAAGTATAAACAAATGCTAAGATTCCTTTTCTTAAACGTGAACATTGGGTGGTTTGTGGGTGTAAAGCCAGAGTCAGAAAAAAACCACATTTGGAGTATGGCCAATGTTGAAACATTTTTAGCTAAATGTCTGAGTAAGGGTACAGCATAGTTGGCTGATAGAGACCATGACCAAATCCCTGCTGGGCACTCCAGCCCTTACTCAGCATGGACAACAAGGGTGTGACTTAATTTGTGTAGGTATTGTTGCTTATCATTGTGACCTCAAGTAGATTCTGATTTCTTTTCGTATCTTTTCATAAAAATAAAAAAGATGTAAAGGATAGTGCTGTTAAAGGGATAACATGTATGGCTTTGAGTATCTTCTGCCAGCATGAACTTGAGGTGCTTAATGAACCACAGATATTACAAGGGCTCCTCATTGGTAGGATCATTATTCTTTTTGTGTTGTTCAAGAAAAAAAAAAATCAAAGAAACTACAGTGTAATGGTAAAGAAACCTTATTTTCTATTCAAGTGAAGGTTTGGAAATCATTGGTTATTTTTCTGGGTTTGATTTTCATAACTGCTGAGATGGGAGCATTAACAGGTGTTGCAGGGCAGAGCAAGCAGAGTGCATTTTCATTTTATGTTCTTATAAAGCATGTGTATCAGAATTGACATCCACTTCTTGCATACAGATGCATTCTCTTTTTTTTTTCTGGTAGAAGCACTTGCATAAAAAAGGGAAGACTTCTGTCATAATGCGTGTTCTGTATTGTCTAATACCAATATACTTGCAAGTGTTGAATCTTCTCTGGGCAGTGCTGGTATGAATTTTAATATGATTTTCTTCTGACACTTGTTTTGGCTTTGTTTTGCTGCTGGGATGCTACTTCTTGTGTTAGGGCACTGACATCTGCATTGGATGTTAAGGTTCTGTCTCCTGTATGTGGAGATGTCTGTGTATCTGCAGATGTTCATCAAATTCTGAGTCTATATTAAGCAAGGAAATGAAGATATGCAAATGAAACTTTGAGAAATAACCATGTCAATTTATAATAAATGGCTAAATACCACAAAGAAATCAAGAAACACAGTCAACTTAGCTAAAACCTAACCTGAGTATATTAAAATATGCTATGCAATTAAAATGTTACTGTAACATGAGAGACTATTAGTGATTTATATCTTATACACAGGGCAAGATTCTGACTTGGGAGGTAATCCAAGAAGCTCACTTCGAGACCTGACTTTCCACTGAAGTACGTCTCATGTTTTGCTCTGATGGGAGCCTTTGACATAAAAGAGGGTGGAATGATAAATTCATGTTTTGCTATTTTCTTGTTACATGTTGGTGCAATTCTTGGCTGCCCCTGACATGCTTCAGGTTCACACAGGCAGGCTACAGGCAGATGCAAATGAGGAAGAAGCTTTCTTAATCTGAGCTAAAACATCTCACTTCTGCATTGAAATCCCTCTGGAATTCCAGCACTGAAGTCTCCTCGCGTGGCTGCCAGTTCTGCTGAGTTGTGCAAAGGCTTTGTGATGTACACAAATGGTCACTGGGGACTACAGTAGATCTTTTGACCTGAGGCAAATAGAATTTAATCTCTGGCCCTTGGAGGTTTTCTTTTTAGTTAGAGTGGTCTCTGTGTTCCATCAGTGCCTCCTGATCGTGGGGAAATGAGCTCACCTTTGCCGTGTGTGCCAAGTGACTTGGAGGGAGCACATCTGGACAGACCCAGGGATGCGTTGTTCTTTTGTTGGTGTTTTACAGCCTGAAGGAGGAAGTACTTAACTGTGCATAATCCTGTCCTTTCAAAATTTCTTGACGTTAACTATGGCAGCTACTTTTGCAACTGTTGGCCAAGTCCTGACCAAGTAAAGATTTACACAAATGTTCAGCTTTATGCACTGACTGCTCACATTAACCCACACAGGTAAATTGACAGTATAAAAAGGTAGCGCTGGTGCCACTTTTGAAGTCATTTGATGCTTGTCTCCAGGTAGTCCAGGGCTGTAAATCCAACTGCTTTTGCTGCACATTTTAGTGACTGGGTCCACAGGAGAGAGATAATGCACTTGAAAATATGTTCCTTTTTAATTGGGATGTAAGAATAGGAAGGTTTTTTTTATGTGCATATATAATTTTGTAGAAGATCCAAGCTTAGAGTAGTTAAACTTGTAATACACAGTGAGAGTTGTTTATATGCACATATATTGAGCTAAAATCTGATTACCAAAAATATGAAACAAATTGCTTCTATTGCCAGTAAAATGGCTGGGAAGATACTGTATGACAAATTCTTTTGTTTTCATACAGGATGCCCTCCTACAAATTGTGTACAGGGTCAGTTCCCATCTTGGCTATCCCACTTCAGGCTCTGAAGGGGGAAAAGCCCTAAATGAATTGCCCAAAGGCAGAGTTTATATGCTGGTAACCACGGCAGATTCTGCACTAAGCAATTAGTCATTGCAGCCATTCACTTTTCTGCCTTTAGCTGCGCCTTTCTCACATCTTTCCAGAGGTTAACAGCATCTCCAGATCGTTTCTTTTGTCCCCAACAAGGTGTAAGCCACGGGGAGCTGTCTCCATGGGAAACATTTTTATTCAAATAATCACGCAGCGTTGCACTGCATGAAAGCTGGGGCTTATGCAGGGCTGGGATGTCTCTGGTAATGACTGCTACATAATAGGGCCACCTGGTGATTTGTGTGCTGCATTGCTCGGTAGGAACTGGAGTTCGGGAGCTACTTTGGGCTCTGGCTGACAGGGAACACGCTGGGCAGGTGTTCAGCTCATTTGCTTTGTCTCTGAGTGAGGTCATGCTGACCAAGCACCACTTTGAATCTTCCTTACCTGCTGGCAGATGTAGCAGCTGTGAGGAGGAGGGAGAGTCATTCCACAGGAAACTGTGCAGGGTAGATGGATACTGGAAGCTTTGTGGAAATTAGGAGCCAGCACAAGAGCTGGATGTGTTTTTCCCATGTAACACTTAACGGGAAGGGTATTACACCTAATCCCACTTAAAATTTCTGTTGGTTGTCCCTTGTATTCCTGCATCCAGGGGAAGGTACAGGAATGAGTGCTCTGCCTGTGAATAAATGCATTCAAATGGTATCATCTTTTTTCTATTATTATTAGAGGCTGTATTTTGATAACTGTTGATCTGCATACATTTCTTTCCAGAGTTCATAATGCTAAATATGAGTTTTAATTTCTCTGCTTAACTCCCACCATCAATCGTGTGCTCTCTGGTCATGCAGCAAACCCCGCAATCGCCTTGTGCCAAGAACACTGCAGAGAGCAGAGCAGACATAAAAAGAACCACATCAGAGCAACATTATCAGTTTATACCAGCTGAGAATCAGACTCAGCAAACTCAAGAACAGTGGCTTTTCTAGTATTGGAAACATGCTCTTACACCCAAACTAGCTTTGCTTTGTTAAAACCCCCCACCTTTCTGCCATTGCATCTGGTCAAATTATGCCAAATAGGTGAAGTTGTCTCAAAAATAGTAATATTTCTGTAGAAGTGAATCTTTTTTTTTTCCTGCCTCTCTGCTGCTTGGTCCTTTGAAGATCTGCTGATCGACAGGGAAAGTCTCTTTAAGCTATGGGAATAGTCCCATATGTCTCTTCAGGAGTTTGGGAACAGGATACTAAAATATTTGCCTCCTACTGGGAATGAGCTTGGTTGAGGTCCTGTACCTGTTCACTTACATCTTTGTGTCAGCCTGGATACATTCCCTGGGCTCATGAGCATGCTGTGAGTGGAAGATAACTTTTCTCTCTATAGGAATATGTCTAGGAGAAAAACATAAAGTATTTGTGAGCATTCAGCAAGTAAAGTTGTGGGATCTGTGGATTCTCTTAGAATACACACCTACAGCAGTTCCCAAAGTTGTGCTTTCTGATCGCTGTGGGAATAATGCCTAAAGGAGTGAAGCCTTCAGGATTTACCCAACTTGCAGGAACTTTAGAAAAAAAAAATTTTAAAGCAAAAAAAAAAAAAAAAAAAAAAAAAATTCAAGAGAAAGAAAATAAGTCTTTTTCAGCATTCCCTTATGTCATAACCAGAGGATAAAATAGAGCATGCAAAATTCACCACAGCTGAATTAACAGGAGAGGAGGTTATTATACTTAAGCTGTGCATTTTTCTGTAATTAAGTGGGTTTCATAGAGAGAATGTTCCTTCTCAAGGAAAAAAAATCTCTTAATTGGCAGTTATGTGGGGTTAATGAACTACTTAAAGTACAGAGGGGAAAAAAGTGGGGAGAGGGGGGTGAGGAAACAACCCCAAGTGTCAGAATGCTGAGTGTCAGAACTCAGCAAATCTGTTATCAGAGAGAGCTTTAACCAAGCTCTGATGAGACTGGCCCTGGAGAAGGCCCTTCCCGACAGGAATGCTTGGGGAGCGGGGAGGCTGCGGATCAGAGCAGTTGCCTTCAAAATGAACGCTTGAGGCAGAGCCAGTCATATTAAGGAGGCTGTAAGAACAAAAATCTTAAATAAATAAAAGGCACGGGGTGCAGATCTGGAAGGAGATGGTAGATCTGATTATTTTCTCTTTTTTTTTTTTTTCAAGTGCTACGGTGGGGAAATTGGAACAATCTCAGTTTGTATTATTTCTGCATTTGTGAGGTTGTTCACTTAACCTGTGCAGTGACCTGGAATACTCAATGCCACTGAGACAGAAAGAGTAACTGAGAGACTTGTGATTTCAAGGAGGAATTTTATTGAACAGCAGCAGATTTACTTTACACTTCAGTAGTAAGTGATAAGAGAGGAATTATTCAACACACTTTCTTATTTCAGCCCTGGGAGGTGGTGTAAATTTTGAGGGCACAGAACATAGTGCCTCATATCATGAAAGTGAAAACTGTTTTAAAATTAAGATGAGAAGTGCCATGTTTCATAGATGTTGCTTAAATTCCTCTAGCGCTCCTCTGAACTTAAAGTTTTTAAGTCATGGTAATGCCTTTTGACAAGACATTTCAACAAGAGCAGAATGCTGAACTGATTAAGAGACTAAAACTGAAATTTACTTAGAAATTTCGGAGGGCAATGGTTTTGGCAATATACATAAACACTAGTTATGATGTGTCAGTCTGTATTAGACCCTGCTTTTCCTATCTTTCCATAGGCAGATGTTGCTTTTTTCACTTTATAGGTTTGTTAAGGATTTTGGTCTGCCTTTTTTGCACCCTCAGGCTTCCCATCAACCCAACCACAAAATGCATGTCATATAGGATTCACCTTTTCCTGTTAGATTAGATACTCCTGAGTGGTCAGCTGGAAGCTTTTTTTTTCCCCCTCTAGTTTGGTTGGTTTTGGGTTTGTTTTTTGAAGATGGGGAGGGGTTTGAAGAGGGGCTGGGAAGCTGAATAGACTCAATTATTGGAATTTCACTTCATAGCTGATAAACATGAAGAAAACAAACAGAACAGACTGTTATAGCAAGATAATCCCTCTGACAATTAAAACAAGGCTGATTTGGGAAAACATACACACCCAAAAGTGCCATTTATGCACTGGGTACTTCACCACGTGATGTTCTGAGCCCATATAATTGATGATAGTGCTCTGTGTAGTTCTGTGCATGCAGGAGATAATTTATATTGAATCTTAAAATTCAAATCAGCTTTCTGCAATTCAACGTGGAGTTCATACATGGAGTGCTTTTGGTTTTTCACTCGGAGATGAAGCATGATGAGAACCTTTTTTTGTTAAGGAAGGGTGACATCCTATATAGACCTTTAGTAAGACACAAAGATATCACTGTGATTTAACCAACTTGTTAAAGGGAGGAAATTGACTAATCTCCTTTTGGCAAATCTGCTCTAGGTTGTGTGCTGACACTGCTTTGAGAGCATACACGCTTCAGGTTGTTCAAATGAGCTCTTGGCTCAAATACCCACTTGGTTCATCAGGCTCCAGTCTGCCTTTGCAGGCAGTGTAACTTCTGGGGGAGGTGTGCCATCAGTCGTACCAAATGTGTGCCTCCTGGTCCTGGGGATGTGTGAGCCTCCTGTTTGAACAGCCTGGATGTATTTCAGTGTTTTCTAAAGATGTTTACAGAAAGAAAACGTTAAGGGTTGATGGTTTTCATCTTTTGGCTATTAAGTATATTGCATATTTTTTGTCAATACAATGAGATACATACCAATAAGACATTTTATCTGGCACTGCCAGGTGTCTTTTTCACAGAGAATCCCATGAATGCCTTGCATGCACATCTTTGTATACAAATTCAGAGGCTGAGAATGGCATTTGTTAAACACACATCTTTTCTACCTGCTGTTCTTTCCAGTTTCTGAAAGACTAAAGATACACATTCTTTGTTAATCCAAAAATGAGTAAAGTTTTGAATACATATAAATATATACGTGTGCTCAGGGTAGAAGTGAACGATTCTCTAAGATGTAGATTAAATTTTTTTTGAAATTCCATGTACCCTCTGTGCTTATTTGTTGGCTTTATCGGCAGAAGAGTTAGCTAACCTAGGTGAAACAGATGCCAGGGTTTGGGCATGGTTTTTTGGAGCTGAGGGAGTCTAATTTGAACCTTATAGAGCAACACTGAACATCGTAGTAACATGCTGTGATTCAGTGCATATCATTTCATAACTACCTCTGAGAAACTGCTCTGAGTATGAATTAAACAATACTCTTAAAATGTTTTATTATATTTAGTTCTCTGCAGTGCGTACCGCTGGCAAAGGTTAATTGGTTTGTGTAATGCTAGAAATTATAGTCCTTGATACATCTGCTAGTCTGAGTTAGCACAAGAGCTGCAAGATCGTTGCTAAGGATCTAATAGCTAATTTGAATGCCTCAACCCTCAAAAGAAGTGCAGAATAACTCTGAGTGTAATCAGAGTTCTCTCTAGAGCAGAACTGGACAGTGGATCCAAACTAGGTCGGTTTTCCATGACACAGATTTTCATCCAGTGGAGACAGAGTTGCTACCAAAGTAGTTTTGCTAAGAACAAAGTCCCCAACTTCAGAAACTTGGGAACACAGCAGAAAAGAATGGTACTTTCATCCAGGTCATGCATTTTTACATTTTTCCCTATTTAATAAGCTAAAGCCTGGAGGTGTAAAATTTGGTGCATGTATTAGGCAAGTCTTTGGAGTTACTGTATGTCTTCAAAACACGAGGGGTTTGGGTTCAGTGGTTTTTATTTTTTATTTTAACACTCCTTTACATCTAAAGGTTGTGCTTCCAAGTCCCCACTGAAATCCAAGAGAAACTTTGATCATAGACATGGAGCACTGGCAGGGTGTATGCTGAGGGAGCAGAGTGGGCGTTCTCTTGCGGGGCACGGAAGTGAATGGCCAAGAAGAATATTCAGGGGACAGGCTTTTTTCTGTCCTGCTTAAGTGGGAAAACCCAGCATACTGGCCTCCAAATTATAATACCTTTAGGTAAAAGTTAATAAAGTGTATGTATGGAATACACTGGGGTGCTCTCCTGTCTGCTTATCTGATAGAGCTGAGATCACAGTGCTGGCAGGTACCTCTGCTGGTCTGAGGGCCCTTCTAAATTAGGGCAATAATTCTGCTTTTCTTCAAGAAGAATTTTCAGCTGCTCCTGGGGAGTTGTACTGCTCTAGGTTGAGGGCCACAGTTGTGACCTGGTTACTTTTGCCATCATGCTTTAACCTTACTATTGAACACAGCTTTAATCTGCTGTAATAGGTGATGACTTGCTCTCAATTTAGGACCTGCTTCTTCTAATGGCTCTTGTGGCCAGTTTCAAATGGGATTTCTGAGCTGGGGTAGCACTGGGAATAGGCCTATGGGCAGTTCATTGACAATGCTCAATTTTTATAGAAGTCTTCTAAATATTGTACACGTCTGCATTCTTCCTTTCCAAATTTAAATGGCACCAAGCTTGGGCTTGCCACCTCCTGTGAGGGAGTAGATGTTCTCTGAGTTTTGTGTGCTTCTCTACCCAACTGAAGGCTTCTTTCAGAACTGAACGAGGGTGCAAAGCAGCACAATGTGCAGGGCTCATTCAAGTGCTGAGATAGCATCAGAACACAGCTAAAGACTCCCAGTGCTGCCCAGGCATGAATGAAGCTATTAAAGGAAAAGTGTCCAAGTGTGACTGCCTTTGATCCAAGGTTGGTGAGATCTGTGGAACTGACAGCCATTTAATAGGAAGCAATCGTGTTTGATTCTACCTGGCTCTTTCTTGGCTTCCTTTATCTTAAGTAATTTAGAGAAGAATTGTATGAGTAACAAGTACGCACTTAGCAGTGGTTAACACAACCTCAAAGGCATGGGTCGCTGCTTGTATCTACAGGCTCAAAATGAAGCTTGAACTGTCACTGTGCATTTTAGTACCATATAAAATTTCCTAATATAAGCCAGGAATTAAGACTTACTGTAATTTAGGCTTTGGTCCACTTTTGGAGCTGTTTGTTTGCCCTGGTCTCAAGAGCCACATCTTCTCAATCAAGGAGTGCCACGAGCATTGAGTTGATTTTCTGCTCTGGATGGGGTATTTATTCCTAATAACTTTTAGGTAAAGAGTCACCTGCTGCAATTGATGTGATACACACACCTACTCCTGACTGTCTGCAAATCTATACTTAAAGGCACCTTTAGGCAGTACTTTTATAGTGAAAAGAACTTAACTGGGTAAAATGTGCTAATCTTTCCTGAACCAGGGAAATGACTTTATTATTCTCCCCATCCTTATGGCATCATTATGATCTAGTGTTTTCCCTTCATAAATGAGAACAGTAGCCTTGCCTCTGACCTCCATTAATGTGTATCATAAAAGCTGCCTTTATAATATGCTCCTCTGGAAGACCTCGTTCCCTTGCAACCTGTTCTTTGGTGACAGTTCAGGGGAATGTTATGGATTCCCATGAAGCTTATCAAATGGATGTGATAACCCTGTTGTCAGAGGTTGCCTGAGCCATTATCAAGCACATATTGGATAGTCCATTTGTTATTATATAAACTCTTTAAAATAATATTAGTAGGAAAATAGTTAGGTAAAGTTAAATGCTGCTGGGTCCTGTTGTAGGCAAAACATGCAACTCTCAGATCTGGGATCTGGAGAAAAAAGAAGCTTCGATCGTAAGCAGAACAGGATGAAAATGTTCAGCTGTTGTGGTGTGTTGCAGTAGGTACTGGTCCATCCCTGAGTATCTAAAACACAGGAAATCTGAACAGAAATGCTGCTTGTATGGAGCAGCATCGCTTCATGAGTGCACATCTTTGAAGTGATGGACACAGCTTGTTTCTACTTCCAGCTGCATAATTTTGTAGCTATTTCCATATCATTTAGTGTTGCAGAACTTCATGGAGCAGTGAAACAAGAAGCAAACAGGTACAGAGCAACACCTGACACAAAACGCAGACAAAGGGTCTGGACTGTACAGACATTCAGAATAAGAATCTGAACTTTCACTTCAGCTGTAAGTTGCTGAAAGAGTTGCCAAAGCTAATAAAGTACTTCATGGGTGTGTGCTGTGTGGAGGCTTTCCTATTGTTGCCATTTTAGTTTGTTTCCATTAATATGGTGTCAGTTATTACCTAACTACATATAACCTTGGGAAAATAAAATTATAAGCTGTGTCCCCAAGTTTCCATGATTTTTCTAATATGGGAAATATAGTCTTTCTTTCACAGAAATGTTGTGAAATAACTTTATATATATACACACACACAGAGAGCAGTTAAAATGATATAAAACACATGTTCTCTTGGCACAATTTATTTTCTGAGAACAGAAGGAAGCAGTGTGAGTAATGAATCAGGGATTGTATTGACCTGACTGTCACTGTGACGACCTATTAAAATCTAGGATGTTTTATCATTCTCTTAAATTGGATTCAAAATCTATATGTAGCTAAGGATACAGTTATTAAATATTGTGCTGGTAATGCTCATATATGTGAAAAACAAATGTGTTGGAGATCACAGAACCATGAAGTTGTTGAGGCTGGAAGTTACCTGTGGAAATTGTGTGGTTTCTTATGTTTAAATTGAGTTTCCTGTGTTTCAGTTTGTGCCTGTCACGGTTTAATGCCGTCCCCTGCAGTGGGATGGGGAAGAGAATGGGAAAGAAAACCTGTGGGTAAAGACAGTTTAATAGGGAAAACAAAAGTTGTGCATACAAGCAAAGCAAGATATTCTTTAACTACTTCCCACAGGCAGGTGCTCTGCCATCCCCAGGAAAGCAGGGCTCCATCTCATGTGACGGTGGCTGGGGAAGGCAGATGCCTGAACTCTGAACATCCCCTCTTCTCCTCCTTCCCCCAGCTCTGTATGCTGAGCATGAGCCCATAGGGTTTGAAATACCCCTTGGGTCAGTTGGGCTCAGCTGTCCCAGCTGTGTCCCCCCAGACTCCTCGTGTGCCCCCTCGCTGGTGGGGTGAGGAGCAGAGAAGGCCTCAGTGGTGTAAGGCCAGCTTAGCACTGACTGAAACATCCCTGCGTGATCAACACTGTTTTCAGCACAACTCCAAACCACAGCCCATAGCTTATCTTGAAAAAAACGAGCCACCCCAGCCCAAACTGGCACTGTGCCCATCCCCTCCTGCCCTGGCACTGGGCAGGGAGCAGCCTTGGCTGAGGGGACCACAGGGGTGCAGCCTGGGATGCTGAGAGTCCTCGGGTGTACTGAGGACAGCACTCACCTCTTTTAAGCTCTATTTTGCTGTTTCCCCTCTTCTAATCCATTCTTTCCTCCAGACACTTCTAGTCATAGACCAGTTACATTGGCTGGCCTGGGCTGTCAATATTAAGTATCAAGACACTGGTAATAGTAACTTTTCCACTAAGCTCTGCATTTCTTGGAGGAGATTTTCTATTGTGGCAGAAGTGCCGGGCATGGCAAATCCTGCTTCGGTAAGGCAGAATGAAGTTACTGTGGAGTAAATCTCATTTAATGCTTTGAAACGTAAGAGCACATTCCTATTTTGATACACATGGACAATAAATCAGGTCTCATGAAGCCGTTATCTGTCTAAGAATAGCAAAGTATAAAGAGAAACAAAATGAATTCATATTGCATATAGATTTAAGTGTTAGCCCTCTCTGATATCCAGGATCTTTTTTCTTTCACAGTGAAATGACTTCTCACAATTGCACAATAATCAGTTATTATTTTAGAAGGTCAGCAATGCTGCTTATAGCTCATGAAGTACTGACTTGATATGTTCACTTCTATTCCATAGGCCTGTTTTATGCTTTCACTCAGAAAATTTTGGGGGGCAAGAACACTTTCTCCTTGGCTATCTAAAGTACACTGGGCCTGGTTTTTTTTAATTTTTATTGGTAATACCAGCAACACTTTTTGCTTAGCTCTGCCAAATATCTGTTGCTCATCTAAATAGGAAATTTCTCCTTTATTAAAGCACTTGAAAGAACTTGTCTTGGTTGACTCCAATCTCAGTAGCAGCCGTGGTGGACTCCGTGGCATATGCTGCCCCAGGATGGTGTGAGGCCCATGTGCTGAGCTTGATTTTAGCACCGTCTGGAATTTGCATCGTGCCCATGATAGCCTTCAGCTGAGGTTCTATTTTCATCCTTGAAAACAGGGATCGAGTTAGATGCTGATTTTTCCAAAGTGGGGAGCTAAATCTAAGTTTATATGTACTTAAATTCCCATTATTTGAGTTGGCTGAGTGCTTTACTAAGTATTTAAAAGTCCTGCTAACACAGGGTGCTCGGTGGTTTGCGGTTACAAACACTTGGATGCCAATGCCATGGTAACCAGGCCCGTTTGGGTACCTTGCTTGGCAAGATCTTTGTAGGTCTTTTCTCTTGGGCTCTGCTTTATATAGTTAACATAGAAAGCAGAACACAAAAGAAAAGATTTCACAAAATTAACATCTCATGTTAACAGTAGGGTAGGGATGCGTTGTCCTCCATGGCATCATCTGCTGCTGACATTCAAGCAGTTCTAATTACTTTAATGACTCCCACTGGTCCCTCTGTAACTGCTGGATGGTGCCTGAGGACACTCTTCAGAGGTGGGAGAATAAAGCCAGGGAGCAACCAGAGAGTGAAACTGCTCTTCTTGCCAGCAAAAAATTGTTCTTGAGGAGGTCTGTGCAGTTAACAGGCCAGGTGCTTCCCTCTTTGCCAGTCTCTTTTCTCATCCTGCTTTTAGGGAGTGCTTGTACCTTGGAATTACTTTAGATTCCAGAATCAATGCAAACTCTTTGCTGCCTTCTGTTGTTATATATATATATATAATTTCTAATTTTTTAGAATTTTTTTTTAACCAACTCTAATCTGCTTAGGATATTTTTTTTGTGGAGTGTGGCTGTGAAGTTTTCCATCTGTAAAATGTCTTGATAGTTACCAGTCTCCATTTTTCATCCCATTTTTATACAGTGAGCTACAAACATGCAAGATTATTTGATCATTGCATGTGGTGGGAGAAGATTGACATGTTTTCTTGGGATCACAGGCTGAGTTTTGACTTTCTCCCTTTTTGTAGTCTTAGACAGTGCTCACTTTCTTGATATGCACTTCCATAATGGACTTGTACATTATTATTGGTGTTCTTTGATACAAAAGAAATTCAATACCTCTGGGGCTATAAATATCATTGATTCACTCCAAATAGAGAAAGATACTGTAATATTTTTTAGATTATTACGACTTTCCCATTTCTCTCTGATGGGGAAGAGTTATGAATTTGGTAATCATTATGCCCTGGGTTACCGAAGTTACGCAATCAAACCCTCTCTTTAAAACATAATTATGATTGTTTCCAACATTTAATTCTTTTTCTCTTTCAAAATATTATTTTTAATGCCTTGAGTGGATTTTTTGTTTATTGTTTCAAAGAATTGCTCCTGTTGCTTGTGTTACAATAGAGGAGCCTTAGCAGCAGAATAGCAGATTATATTTCTCACCTACGAAGCTTTAATAGAATTATTGAGCATTTCAAGATGTTGCAGTAGGAATCCAAGCTTGAAATAAATTTATGGATTTCTTTTTCCCTACTGAATGACTTGGATGAAAAATCTCAGTCTTTTCTGTGTGGAATTCAGTTTCTTGGCCAGCATGTTTTTAAAAAAAATGAGAAAAATTTAGAGAAAAGAAGGGAGAAAAAAAGTTTTGTAAAGATGCTGGCTTGAATCTTATTAAAATAGCTGTCACTTGTATAAGTGATGTAAAAGTGTATGAAATCTTATAATTATTCCTTGTGTTTATTCATCAGTCACTAATACATACTGAGATAAAACTAAGGGAGAAGTTGTGTATATGCATGCACATAAATTCTATATAAATTTGAGTTCCAAATGTCAAAATTGCCTCATTTTAAAATTCACTCACACTTCTAGGAATTGTGATTGCAAGGGCTGACCTGTGATGCACCTGCCTTGGTCTGTGCTGCTCATGGGAAATGCTCAGGGTTGGGGCTGCCCAGGGGATGTGCAGCTGCCTTTGCAGGCAGGGGTAAAGTTCCTTTTGAATTTTATGGGGATAAAGGTACAGATATTAAAAAAGCCCAGTCAGAGTTTGAGTTTCCAGCTCAGCTGCTGTTCACCAGTCCTGTATCCAAGTTAGGTAAAACACAAAAGTTCTGCTGTGTTTTATTTCAGCTAAGGCTTATGGGGTCTGGGCTGCAGAGAGCTCTCAGGACAGAACTGGTGGAGCTGAAGTGCTTTCCATCACATCTGCTGTGTGCCCAGCAACGCCTCCACAACCCAATAATCTTCTGTCAGGGCAAACTCGGCTGTGGAGAAAACAAAAACAGCACTTGTGAGATGTGTGCTGCAAAACCACCAGCCTTGCTTGCTTTGAGAAGTTCCAGAAAGTTTTCCTGTGGTGGGTGTGCAGCACAAGTTAAAGCACATTAAATGGCGTGTGGATGTTGACGCTCAGGAGAAAAGCAGCGCTAAAAGCCAGGGGGGTGTCTGTGCTCTCCCGTGGGAGTGTTCCCACTGGGATTTAATGTGCTGCGACTCCTGCATGGTGACTGCACACCATTAGTGGATTTGCCTCAACTTTCCCGAGTGTCCTTCTGTTGTTGATGTGACTTTTGGTCCTGCTCTTGCTGCTGCCTGCAGACTGAAAGCCATGGATTTCCATGGGCAGACCTTACTCTGCAGATCCTGCACCATGTCGCCCTTATGTGTCAGTCATTTAATTAACCTTTCAAATTGTCTCTTCAGTCCCAGTTAGAAAGGGCAAAGTCCTATGGCCTGTTTTAATATTTAAAATGAGAAACCGATGTTCATCACTGACGCTTCATTTCCTGTAGAATGATGTGCCTCAGAGCCCTTTTATCTGCTGGACCTGATGTGCATGATGATGCTTCTGCTACATTAACACACACTTTTCAGCAGGACTCTTCCTACTTTAGGCTGATTAGGTTAAAAGAAGATCATCCAGAATACGATGATGATTCAACATTTATGGTTTTTAGCCATTGCAGGCTAAATATATTCTCAGCAGGATATCTGGGGGTAGGGAGGGACAGCAGAAATGCTCTGCTCAGTTGTATTTCTAACAGGTTTAGTAATGCCCAGTAGAAATGGTATCTTCAGTTTTCTTGGTGCAGGCATTTGTAACAGAGTACCGTGTGGTATAAAGGCAATTAATTGTCTGTCTGATGTGCCTACTGTACATCAAAATCTGCTTTTTAATTATGAGTATGAAGCTGGCTGCACAAAGGATCAATTTTTAATTTCCTAAGATACCTAATGTGTTATGAATAGGAAAATAAGCTGCAGTCAAATTGAGCATTTTATTCCTATTTTAAAGTAATTGTCAAAGTTATGAAAATATTTATGTAGAAACTAGTGTCTTAGTTGTCTGATTACATAAAAAATTGTGGACCTGTAGAAATTAATGGTAGAGAATGAGGTTTCCCCTCCCAGGAAATCCAGCAGCTGTAGACACTTTTTCCAATTAATCCAATTGAAAACATGAGACACTGACACATCTCAAAACAGGCATCCAATTTAGGAGTCTGTTGGGGACTGAAGTTCTTTAGATAGTCCAGAAAGTTTCCTGAGGACTCTGACTCATCGCTCAGAGTCTGCAGTAGTGAAGTGGAAGCTTGGATTCCTGTCTGTGCCTCTCAACCTCCCACCCCACAAAAAGGTGTGAACGCTCGCCTGTGTGTCTGAGGCCACATCTTCCAGCTTTGTGTCCATATGGGAATATAAATGATTAATGTTTGGCTGATGGTTGGAGATAAACATTGTTCTAGAGCATGGAAATGAAATCTGAAAAAAACAAACTGGCATATGACAGTCTTTTATCAAACTGAAGGCTCTGTTATTGTGGGATTTTGCATGAAATTTGCTGGTGGTACACTAAGAATTAATTTGCTGTTAGGTTTGAGGATAGAGCGGCTTCAAAATTATTGATAAACACTGAAGGGGAAAATGTGATTTTGAAGTGCTTTATGATCTAATTTTGAAGAAGCACGAAATACTTTGCTCTTTTTAGTTTTAGAGTTTCTGTTGATATAAATCTGTGGACGATTTGCCAGCATAGAATCAGAAGATGATCAAGTGGGTTTGACCTGGAACAACGTGAGCCAACTGTGGTATAAACTCTGAAAGTACAGAAAAGTGCTCAGCAACACTCATGGCTATCCAGAAAAGAAAATGTATGTGTTTATCCAATTAAAACTCCAGGGATAAATAAGCACTTTAGACACAATCTAATTATCCAGCTGGAATTTGGCCAGGATTCTAGAAGTTGACAGCCCTTGAGTTAGAGGTGTCAACAGGGAATTGATAGTGAGGGTGAGAAGTTGACTTGTGCATCCTTCATGTGGGGTGCTGGGCAGTTCTGACAGTGCCCACCACAATGAACTGCTCCTTTATCCCTGCCCTTCATTGGTGTGCCCTGAAAAAGTGTGAAATGTAATTAAAATAATCCGGAATTATCATTATTTTAAGTGCCATTAATGGCACTACTGGAGACAATGAGATGAAATAGTATCTAATTTTTCTCGTTAATACTGTCCTTCTAATTCCTCTTGCATCAAAGGCTTTTTCTGCATAAAATTGCTCTTGAGGAGGATGGGGCTGCATTAAGAGGTATCACAGAGTTTTGGGTTCTTCATCTTCAGGTCTTTAAGGAGGAAAGGTTTTTGGTTTGGTTTTTTTTTGTTTTTTTTTTTTTTTGAGCTTCTCTGTGGGGCAATCTTTGCAACAGAAAGTCCTGTTTTTAAGAAATAATAGCAGATGATGTCTATGCTAATAGTACCATGTTTGTAAATGTTTTTTCTCAGGCTGGTTTTTGTAGTTACAGCTGTCTTCCAAAGAGCAGCTGAGTTATAGAGGGAAAACTGGCAAGATTAATTTTTAATGTGATAACTTTGGCTAGAGTGTTATTCCTTAGCAGTGAACACCTATGAACTCAGGGGATGTGTGTCTCAGTAACACAGTATCAAAACTTCCTTCTCCCCTCCTCCCCAAAAAATAGGGGTATGTGTAATTCAAAGGATCAGAGAAGGTGTATTTTTATTTTTGTGCTTTTCTCTTTTCCCCTCCTGCTGTTTGGTGTGGCTGACATGCACAAGTGTGTGTTTTTTGGGTCCACTTTTGAATTGCAGCATCAATAGCTGCAGGTGAGTCTGTGGGCTGTGGTCACCGAACACAGTTCTGAGCTGTGGCTTCCAAGTGAACTGGCATATCCTTCACAAGCATTTTTATTTGACAGCTGATGATTGCTCAGAATTTCAGGTGCAAAACCTAATCTGCATTTTGTTGGGTCCCAAGCTGGCTTCCTGCCTGCTCCAGCCCTTTGGATCCCTGTAACTTGGTCAGCAAGAAAAGCATTTAATTGCTTGCCTTGCTCTTCCTGCTGCCCTGCCGCTGTGCGGTACTGGTGGGACTGGGAGGAAGCCTGAATGCATTGCTGTGCGTCCAGAGCCTTGTATTTAAAGCTGTTTGCTCCAGGATCTGAGGTGCCAGTGAGGCACTGGTAAAACGAGATGGAGGTTGCGCTCACAGTCACTGCTTCAAACACAAAACTGCTCCCGAGGCTCACTTGGCATCTCCCAGAGATGTGAACCAAGTGCTGGAGCATCTCTCTGTCTGATGTTCTCAAACCCAGGCTTTTGTGCATCTGTGTGTAATGAACTGAAGTGGTGGAATAGCGGAGACTTTACGGTGGTTGTCTAGACAGGGTGATGCTTATCCATAGAGATAAGTTCCTTTTTACCAATTAGGGGGAAAAAAAAAGGATTTATTTTGCTTAAGCAGTACCTAAGAGTAATAAGAGTAATGCCGTTCTCTCGGTTGGTTGCTCAACTGTTAAGGTGATGTTGGGGATATTATTGAACGAGACCAAAGTAAGTACCAAGGGAGAATTAGCTAATTCAGCTTAATAACTGAGCATTTCCTGTTTGGTGGAAGCAGGATGCCACATCTCTTCCAGGAGAAACAACTAAATTAGATTTTCATTAAGAGATTAGTCCATGTCATGACTTATATCCTACAAGATTTTCTGTCATAGCAGAGCCTGATTCTCAGCAGACCCAGTTCTGGAGGCTTTGCCTGCTCTTTCCAGTCTCCTTGTGTTCCCTTAATGTTGGGAAATGGGCTGTGGAGTCTCCAATAGTTGACACGAATACCTGAGTGCCATCCATTTTGTCCTGCCTCAGGCACAAGTGGTTCGGGATGTGCTGCAAATTATGGCTGTGATTGAGGGGCAGACACCACAGGGATGGTGTCAGGGATAACTCAAGGTCCTGACAACAGTCTGTAGGGAGCCGATTTCTGCAGACCCTGATAGTTACCCCAAACTGGAGCGTGGTCACTTCTGGACTAAGGGAGCGGCTGCTTTCTCTCCACTCATTATCTCATTTATTAATGAGCTGCTGCAATTCTGCACTGTCCTCCTTCCTATCCGTAGGAGAGGGAATCCACTGTGTTCCATGTCAAACATCTGCCCAACAAACCTGTCCTTCATGAAGGGGACCCCTCCTTCAGTTTCCCTCTGCGTGATTAATCCATCCCAGTGCTGCCTGCTTTGGAAGGAGCAAGAAAATGAGTCTTTTCTTTTTCTTCTCTTAAGGAAAACTGTTAAATACTTAAATGCAGGCTATTTTTTTTATCTTCCTGTGAGATGCCTCAGGGCAAGGTTACAGTAATTGTATGTTATGCTGCCCTGCTGTACATAGTCCCGTTGTAATTTGGCTCGTTCTTGTATCATTTCTCTCTGGAGAATCAGCTGGAGCAGCTCTTGCAGTATGTCAGTGTGGTTACAAAGGGGTCTGTTTTGTGTGCATGTTCCTTGGGAGGATGTCTGCCAAGGTGTGGTGGTGAAAACTGATGTGGGGTTTGTGACTGACATGGTTTTTTTTCCTCCCTTTTTTTTTTTTTTAATGGGACGTTGAAAAACTAATAGATCTTTAAGCAGAAAGGGAATTTTTTTGTAGGTTAGGTAGAACATTGTGGTCTCATAACTGTGGAGTAGTTTATTTTTCTCTGGAGGAATACACACTCCTCCAGAGAAAAATGGCACTGATTCCCTGTGATGCTGCAGTTCTTCACTCAGCCCTCCTATCCACGTTTCCCTTCCTAACAGTTAATTCTGGTCAACCTGACCCATTTCTGACCAGAAGTCTGATTCAGGGACAAATTAATCAGGCATTACATATAAACTGTCAGTTCTTAACACAGTAGTGAAATTCCCCTGAGCTCATTTTTTATCTTCCACAGAAGACAGAAATGTATTGCTGCTGGAATGGGGCCCCTTTTTAGACTTAACCATGTCTTGGTACAGGTTGTCCTCTGGGGACTGAAGATCTTTCAGGACAGACAAAAATCCCAAGGTGGTTTTTTTTTGTAATGGTTGCTAAGCCTTTACTGTTACTGAAGAGGAATTTAAGGAGTTAGAACAAGATTGGTTTAAAATCTATTTGTTTTCCCTCAAGTCACTACAGGTTCAGAGAATGGGTTGGTTTGTGCTTTGTTTCCTGGCAGGAACATGTTTTCAATATAATCCAGCCCTCTCTGTAGGTCGTCTTTGTTTGGATTGTGCTCCACAATGTTTCAGACATGAGAGCAGTTAGTATGGATTGTTCCTCTTGACCCTGACCACATTTATCCCCAACAATTCATTTCATTCCAGTGGATGATTCCCTTTTGGCTGAGAACGAGGTGCCTGGAAGCTTTGCTTTCCCCCAGTGCTTTTATGACCTATTTGAGATGCCAGAACACCTTTATACCATGTCACACTGTTCTGTCCTTCCTGCCTGTGCTGGATGCTTTAATGGAAGGACAGCTTGAAAAATGTGGGGTACAACCCAAAATGTTAGATTTTTCTCCAGTCAGTAGGGGTTAGTCTCCTTGTATTCAGCTCTCCTGACCTATTTTACCCCAGCAACCAGAAGCAGTCTAACTTTCTTGACATGCATCACCCAATTCGTTGCAGTTGTTAAAACACAGAGATGGTACGTTTCAAGATGTACCAGCAGCAACATTGCCTAGAAGCTCCCTTTTAGCAAAAATAAAAAATTCTGTGAACATTGGGGTGCATTAAAAATTTAAAATGCAACTAGTGTTTTCCATATTGTAGGCACATAAAGGTGTAATAGGAGCTTTTGCTTGGGGATTGTGTCTTTGATACGTGTGTGTGTGTCTTGACTCCCAAAGCTTTCCTGTCTCTGCCTGTTAAACTTGGCCGAGCTGCTTTAGAAATCCACCCCACACTGTGATAGCTCCAGCATCTCCAGGGTAATCTGGGATGCTGCATACAAATCCTTGTGCAAGTTTTCAGTCTGACAGGCTCAAGCCAGACCAGGCATATCTGTGAGGGGTGTTCAGCACCATTTGTACTGCCACTGGACTGGAAACTCAGCTCAGATGTTTATTGCCGGCGTCTCCAGCCCGAGTCCACTGTGTTCCACACAGCTTCTTCCCCTGATGGGGTTTTTTCTCAATAAAACTTCACGCCCAGCAGCTTCCCTGCTGTCTGAGGATGTGTTTGTTTCTTCGCTTCTGAGCCTGTGGTCAAGCTCTGTTGAAGAAGAAAAAGTTCCAATGTGGACTTCAGTCCTTTTTTTATAAAACTGTAAAACCACAGAAAAATATTTATTGAGAAGAGAATTTTTCTACAAAACACAGCAGCTTTTGGCACTTACTTTTGGCTCTGCTGCACTTTCAGTGTTACTTTGCTCTCTTGTCTCACTTCTGACAGGCTGGGTTACCTTAGCAGGGAGCTGAGTCTGTGCTGCCCAGGTTGGCCATCCTTCAGGGAGTGGTTTAATTTCTAGAATCTTAGAATCCTGGAATGGTTTGGGTTGGAAGGGACCTTAAAGAACATCTAGTTCCAACCCACCCCTGCCATTCAGAGAGATCCAGTTCACTGTGCCTTTTTGTTGTTGCTGTTGTTGTACTGCAGAGTGGCTTGTTCTGACTCTCTGTGCTAGGGAGGCACTGATGTTGGAGCTGATGCTCTACAGAAATGCCAGGGGAAACAGGGTCCATGAAAACTGACCCTGGTTGCTCCAAGCCCCATCCAGATGGCCAGAGCTTGCCCTGCAGTGCAGGGTGCTGAGGAGGTGGGCAGGGCTGGCGTGGGTGAAGGAAGCTGAGGCTGGAGAAGATCAAACTAGGCTGCACAGTGAGAGGGGGCTTGGTCTGGTGAGGAGACAGGAGCAGGACAAACTTTTGGGTGCAGAATATGGGAGGAGAGAACAGTCAAAGCCAAGCAAAGCATTAAAATGAATTAAACAGAGAACCATTCTCTGGATTTGCAAGTTTTCAGCTGATTCTGGTCTCTAAGTACTCTGCAGAGTGTGTGAGGCTGTTCCTAAGGGACCCCAGAGCTGCTCCTAATGAATTAGAGGCCTGCCAGGCCTCCAAATTTGTTTAATTTGTTTTTCTTTTATAAAGTGAATTTCCTTTGGTTTTGTACAGTGGGTGGAATTTTTTTTTTTTTTTTTTTTTTTTTTTTTTTTTTTTTTTTTTTATGTGCAGAGCATTATTTTATAAACTCTCTAAGAGGATTGGAGTATCAAAGCTCTGGATAAGTCTTGCATTTGAATTTTTGTGACTTCTTTGCAAACGGAGCATTATTCATTTTCACCTTTACGGGTGCTGCTTTCTGTATGAAATGCAGAATAACCAGCTGCTAAGTGAGTTTCAAATGGAGCTTTTCATTTTCTTCTGAGGAAATAACATGAGCAGTGGTGGTAATAGATCATCTGTACAGGAGGCAAATCTATTTTTTATGAGCGTGGTATTTTGATGGCAAGTGCCAAAATCATATAAAAATAAGAATACATATTGCAGATAATTAGTTCTGAGGGTTTGGGGTTTATTTTATGTTATTGTACTAAATTTAAGCTTTTACATGGGCAGAGATGAAGAGCTGCTTGCTGTCTATTGTCTACTGGAGTTTCAGCCAAATTGGGTACAAGCTGAGTGTCAAAGTTCTCAAGGTTTAGCAGGATGGTTGATGTAGAACAGAGGAAATTTGAGCCAGATTTTGGAAGCCAAGTCTCCCAACTCCAGCTGGCTTCAATCTCAGGCTGGGTTGTGTTGGGCACAGCAGGGTGGGTTGTGTCTCGTCCCTCGTAGCTGGAACGAGAACAGACTTTTGCAAATACTCATCCCAGCTGTAAATGCATCCTGTCACTTCAGCTCTTGGTCTGCTCTCCTGGAGGGACAGAGGGGATCCAGTAGCCAGGAGTCCCTGGTAGTGCAGCAGGCAAAGCAGTGAGGATGTCACTGGGCAGAGGTGTCTGTCCAGGCTGTTGTTGCTGCCCTGAGTGCAGAGCTGTCACATTCAAGGAAAAAAAGGCTGAAATAACACTTGTTACAACCACTGCAAAATATTAAAAGTTGCTTGGATGCAACACAGAAAAATACAATCTAGAGGATGCCATTTCATGCATGTGCCCCTCTCTAATTTGTTCATTGTAGTGTGTTTTATTTGCCAAATAATGAAAAATATTATTGCAGAAGCTGAAAATGAAAATTAAATTTCTGGTAGGATATACTGGAGTAATGAAGAAAAAGAGAATGTAAAAAGGATTCTTCCATGATAATTAAGAATTATAAAGTCATTACTTAAACTTGCTTTCTGAATTACAGAGAGAATTAAACTGCTTGTTTCAGAGCAGAATCCTTGTAGCATTCCTTCATTAAAATTCTACATTGTCAAAACGGATAAAAATGCATATACAATGACTAATTTTGTTCCAGCCTTGCCTCTGCTTTGGGCCTTATCTCTCTTCACAACAAAGCTCACCTTGAAGGGTCTGAAGTAATGATATATATTTGCTGAGCTGGAAAAAGAAAGAAAGAAGCATCTACTTTTTGCAATCTGTGTTCTTTCCCCTCCAGATACTGAGGAGGAAAAGACCTGTGGGGTACTAAAGCTCTCATGTACTATAAAGTGGTATTATAATGAAAAGTATTACTTTTTATGGCATCCCTACAGTATTAAGGAAAGGCATTTTTCTATAAATGTTAATCTTTAATCTTTATAAATTGCACTCTGTAAGACTAGAAGGTCTGTAAAGCATTTGTCCCGAAGGCTTAGAAGGATCAAAATAGCATTGCAGACTTTCTACTTTTTCTTTTTTTTCCCCTTTTTTTCCCTAAAACTTAGAACTATTACCTTGTTTGGAGGAGCAAGGGTGAAAGTGATGTAAGCCATTAGACTTTCCTTCCAGGTAACCCTTAAGCTGATGTTCAACTTTATGTACCTGCATAAGTCCAGTTGAGTCACTGGGACTTAAGTCTGTGCTAAAATCCTGTCTGGAATGGGAGGATTAAGGACTGGAAGCCCCACACACACTGAGCTCCTCTCCCAGATTTCTGCCAGCTCCCATCACAGGACACTTTGGGTGTGTGAAATGTGCTCTGTAACTGGAGTTACAGGGAAGCTTTTTACAGGCAGGAGTGGAAATGAGCAGGTTTGACAGATAATTAAACCTGGTTTGTGTATTTCCTGCCTACAAGTTTCTTCCCCATTCTTCTTCCCGGTGAATTTTTTGTTGTTTTATGCTCTGCCTCACTGCACTCAGCCTTTGCTCCACGTCCTGTTTCTGAAGGTGCTGATCTTCATTGCTGAGACGAGGTTTCCAGACATGGAACTGGTGTTTGAAAATGATTGGATTGGGTTGCACCCTGAATTTGAACCTTAAATATTTAAGTTTTACTTTGATATTAGCTTGCCTCGTGTGTATAGATTTGTACAAGTCTGGGCTTGGGGCTTGTTTTACCAGGTGGTGAGCAAGGGGTTGATTAAACCTAAATGGAGAGTATTAACAAATCCCTGCAGAAAGTTGTGATAAGTATCAGCAATTTCCAGTTTTGTTGAACTTTTTAAAATTGGTTAGCCATTCTGAAAAATATGCATTAATGGTATATTAATACTTGATATCTGTTTATCAATGAGACCTTCTATAATAAAGTATTTATGAGATGTAATTTTAATCTATAATGAAAGTTTGTCCAGCGAACTCTCATAATTTAAAAAGCAAAACTTTCCCAGAAGTTTTAACTCTGCCTAATGTGTCCTTTAATACTTTTTGTTGTTCTTGTTTTTCTCTAGGTAAGTGTCTCCATTTTGAAACTGCAGGAAAGTTCTCTGAATTCAGAAAAGTTGGATGCCTGCTGAGCAAGTAAAGTTCTTATGCTTAAGTTTTTTGTAAAGTCTGTCACAGATTTTCAGTCCTTTCTGAGTTTTTAAGGACATTTTTACCTCTGAATTTTGTCATATTTAATGGGTGTTGCAGATTCTTGAAGAGGAGGTAGACTTGTGTGCAAAACATTTTTAATTTAGATTCAAGTTTGAGGCTGACTATGGGTAAAGACTGAACAGAGGAAAATCAAGAATATCACATTTTTTCATGTTGTTTTTTTTTTTCCCTCTGTTGTTGTTGGGTAAAGCCACATTAATTTAAATTGCCTGTGAGTGTGCAGACAGGCTGAAGCAGTCTGGTGCTTGTTCATCTCAACCCATCTTGATGGTGCTACAGAAATATTATTGTGTAATAGCTATGATTTTAGCCTCCGTAGTAAAAACCATGGAGAGAGGATTAAGGGCTAGCATACGATTTTTCTTGCACAGTTTGGTTTGGAAAGAACTTTGTTTTGACAATGGCAGAGATTGGTTCCTTTGGAATTCAGCCTTCCCAAAAAGCATCAAGCTGACAGTGTCTGGGTTAGTGAGTGGAGAAAAATATCCTGGTGCAATGCTATTAGATTTTCTTTCTTTTTTAAGTGGGAATTGCTCCAAATCTGGGAATTCAGTGAAGGTTTTTACTGCATCCAGGTCTCAAAGCCTTAAAGAGCTGATGGTCTGGTTTCACTCCTGAACCCAGATTTCTGAGGTTTCAGAGCAAATCCAGTTGCACTGTGTTGTTTTCTGACTTAATCTGAGGGGCTCAGCTACATCTTGTTTCAAGACTGAAATAATGAGGATGTGTGTGTGTGGGAGAAGGAAAAAGAGGTTTTTGTTCTGTTTTTTTTTTTACATAAGGTTAAGAGGTAAATGCACTGCTTGATGCAGATGTAAATTGTAATTGTGGCTTTACGGTGTCTGTATTAGAATATTGACCTGAATTGATACTACTAATATAATTACATTGATTCTTTCCTGATGGCTATAAACAGTGACATTTCCCTTGATCTCTGAACAGAGTTAGTTATAAAACACATGCTCCACTTTTGTATTCACACATTGCATTCTCATCACTTTTGTCTCTTGCTCCCCAAGGGCTTGATTTAGAAGAAGTGTCTGATTTAATGGAAAAAATGATGAAACAACACAGACAGCAGTTTGGAGCATTTCTAATATAGAAGAAGGTGTTTCTTTTTGATTATGTTTCTCAGACTTCATTGGTTATATTTGAATATTTGGCTTAAGAAAAATACGATGCCAGGCTATTTTCCCTTTTTAAATTATTTTAAACCGTGTATCTGCCTTCATTGATCTCAGAAATGACTGTTACCGAAGTAAGAGCTATTGCTCTGATCTGATGTAACAAATCACGCTCCCAACTTCCCATCAGGTTCCCAGACTGGAGAGAGCTCTTGTATGAAAGGACAGAAATGAGACACAGAACCTCGGATGCTGCAGTATTTACTAGTGGCAGATATAGGTGTCATAAAAATAAGGACTAAACATTAGGAAAATGGTTGGTATTACGGCTTCTAATGTAGCCTGGTGGCTTCATTTCACAAATCATGCAGAGAACTCTCCAACTTCTACCTTATTTTCTTTCAAGTAGATATCAAGAAAAAATGCTCACGGATAAGCATTTAAAAAATGGATATTTCATTCAAAAATACTATTCTTTTAAAGTGACTTCTTTTGGCTTTCCTTGTTCTGTATTGCCAAGTTGTGCTTGTATCTCTGGAAACAGTTCCTGAGTTCTCTCTCAGCATTCTCAGAATCATCATCCCGAGGATATTGTGAAATGAGACCAAGTAATTGTAACTGAGATTGCTAAATGTGCTGTCAGTGCTAAGATTATAAGTGTGATTGTTCTGGCAGTCTGCTGTGATCAAGCCACCATGTTGTTTATCCTTATTTAGAGAGGAGTTTTTCTGGAATGTTATTTTAGTAGGCTACAAAAGGAATGATTATAATGTCTTGTTTAAGGAGACAAATGCTTCTGAGTGCTTAAACACACAACAGTTTTGTTCATCACTCCTCATGCAGCAAGTCAAGAGACTTTTCAGTCTGAACAAGAAAAATACCTGTACTGGCATCATATTAAAACATTTTTAAACATCTTACCTTTGCAAGAGGTGCCTGTTTGACTCACAGGAAGCAGAGCCAATAAAGCTGGTGTTTGTGTCAGGTTGTACGTGTAATCCAGTTTATACATAAAGAAGTAAAAAATAATGAAATGTAAAAAATAATGTGCCTTCTCCACAAAATCTGGAATAACATTTGCCAGTGTCTCTCATTAGGAGATAGCAGAGTAAAGCAGAGCTGTCTTGATTATAATAACCATCTTTCAGATAATGCAGCGGTACATCAGCATTTTACACTGCCTTTGTAATTAGATTTGTTTTATTTTCAGTTCCTAGCAGAAGCCAAATGAAAGTGTCTGATGCTTTTGACCAGAGCAAAGAAATTCCACCCAATATTTGCTGCTTCTAGAAAGTGTCAGATAGTTTTGGGGCAGATGGTGTTGGTAAGGGACTGGGTTGGGGTAATAGGAGCCTGGGAAGATGAGGAGCCCTTCCAGACAGGTTTTAGCAAGCTGGGTGGTACATTGGGCTAGAGTTTACTGTTTTTTCCTGTTCGTGTGCATTCTTCCAGAGCAGCACCTTGTTCTCTCTGGGCACAGACACTCTCTGAAGTCTTTCACTGCTGTTCATCCAGGGCACAGATCCTGCTTTTATCACCCTGGCTGTTCTGTCAGTGGTTGAGCAGCACTTCAGGATTTCTGAGAGTACTTGCAGAGCTGTTCAAAGCAGTGATTGCCCCTCCTTTGGACATTTGGGAACGTTACCCATCTGTGGGCCTTGCCTCTGCTTGTGTTTGTGTGGGTCCCTCCTGGTGATGGTGCCCGTGGCCGGAGGCACTGCCAGGGCTTGCCTTGTTGTGCTTCAGCTGCATCCATCCTGTCACCCCTCCCTGGGAATGCTGTGGGTTTCTCTTTGAACAAATCCACACAACAGCATGTCCCAGCTTCTAGAAATAGTGCTGAGTCTCTTCAGACTCAAGTGGCCCATTTTTGTATCTCCTGAGACGCCCCGTTGAAGGATCACACGGGGAGCGTGAGGGCAGGTGGCAGCTGGTGTGGCACAGAGGGTCTTGTAACTACATTCCTGGTTTAAATGTAGCATAAATCAGCCACAACTAAAGCTCTTCAGTGCTGGCTGAACCTCAGAAGAGGCAGGAAGTGGGGTGAAATTCATTTGGTCCCTCACCTTGAGAGAAAGAATAAAACATGTCTAGATGGGCCCAGTGCATGTTGATTTGTATCAGTTTGGGCAGAGGGGTTGGGGTGGACAGGCTGCTGTGCTTAATTAAACACATTACTTTTGTCCTCAAAGACTTTGCAGGCACCACCTTGCCTTGGCCTTGAACCCTCCATTTGTCCTGGTTTTGCTCTTTTAAAGCACCAGCTGTGGGAATTACCACTAAGGAAGTGAAAGCAGTTGGAAAGTAAAGAGTACATCTATATTCAGTTATAATACCAAATTAGGTGAGAAGAAGTCAGCATGTTTCAGTATAAAGCGCTTAAATCAGGGGAAAAATGCATAGTCTCAGTTTCAGATAGAGCACTGGCTGGGTTACAGCAGCATTTTCTGCACTGCTACTTTAAATACCTGGGGCAGTTATCACTGGGGGTTTAATATTGCCTATGATATTACTTTACTGTGATTAGCTCAGTGATATATTCCACATATATATAACCTCTGGGCTATTTCTTTGAAATGTATTTCCATTTTAAAAGTATATTACTATGACCATACTAAGAGGAAAATTACCAAGTTCAGAAGTCGTTGCTGCTGAGTATCTTTAATGGTACATATAACACTGTGCTGCCACAGTTTGCAAAATGTGCTTTAAACATGCACCTCTCCCTAATTGAATAGACACTGTTGTTTTTCATGTCGTGTAAAAATAGTGCTCTTACACTTATGTCAATTCAAAGGGCTCTTGTATAGGTGGTTATTTGAATTAGCTGATCAGAAAGCACCAGGAGCGTGCCTGGATGTTTAAAGTGTTGCATCTGTATAAATCATGTGTCAAATACACTTTCCAGTGGCACTAGTGTAGGTGAGGTTAGCAATTGATTTATCTGGGGGAAGTATTCAGCCCTTTCAGCATTCCCAAAGCATGTTTCTCAGCAAGTTGTTACACACAAAAATACCTGCATTAAAGGATATTAGAAAAGCAGCTAAACAGAGCACACAAACCTTAAGAAATCCTTAAATTGAGATTGTCTGTGCAACCTTTATTTGCATCTTACGTGCATCTCCATTACAATGAAGCCTTTATATGGTCTCATGCTATTTCTGCCCAGGACCCTGGCCTCATTCAGTGCACAGAAAGTAGGATGCTCAGTTAATGAGAGGCTATTCAATATTTTGTTTTCCTTTCATTAATCAATGTGTCCCCTATGCCTTATTTCTGCTTGTAATTCAAACCATGTTCTGGAGACAAAACTATTAATTTCCTTTTGGGTTCCTCTGTAGTGCTCATCATTTTAGTATTTGACTGGATCATAAGCACCTGGGCGTTTCTTTTTTTTGAATTAAAACTCCGTGTGAGGTTAAGAGAGTTCCAGTTTTCCCCCACCTTGTAGGATTGAATAGACCAACAAGAGATTAAGGTCAAAACTACCCATTAATTTCAGGTGTCCAATCTGAGATGACTTGGACCTGTTTTTTTCAGCTTACTTAGCAATGTACAGCACTTTACACAACCAGATTGCAGCTCCCACAGAGTCCATTTGCAGCTGTGAATATTTAGCCCCTGCACTTAAGATAATGAAATCACAGACAGAGTGGAAAGATTGCCTTCCTCCATCCAGGCTGGCACTGGTGAAGGTGAGGAAGGACTCCATTCTTAATTAGGTATGTCCTGGAGACCATTTGATTGGACTCTGTGATCTTTAACTACCAGCTCCCTGCCTGTTTCATCCTTTTCACCTCTGTGAATATCCTTTGCTACTCCAGCCTCTGCCCTTCCTGGCAGTCTTGTCCTCCTCACCTCTTACCCACCTTTAGCCATTCTTTACCTGACTTCTTGCTTTACCCATTCCTCCTTTCATGGCTGTGATCTGTGTTTTCCCCTGGAGCTCTGACCTGTTCTGTATGAAATATTGAACAGTGAAATACAGATCAGCATTTTGCTGATGGTGTGGGATCCAACATCCCAGTTTTCAGAGGGCTGAGGAAGGGTATCTCTTGTGTTCAAAGCCCCCTCCAGTAAATTCCCAGCCATTGCTCAAAACTGTGCAGATGCCACACCTTTTCAAATAAAAGGTTTGCCCGATTGTTTTAATGCATACAAATATTTTACTTACCCTGATCTTGAACCCAACTGACCTCCTTCAGCTGGAGCTTTCAACCTGGAGCAGGCAAGCACTTGAAAAGACACATCTTGGCCAGCCAGATACTGCTTTGGTTAAAAACAGCTAAGAAATTGGATTTTACAAAAGAAACATTTAATTCTAGTCAAGTTGAAACACATCTGAAAGGTACCACATGCATGAGACATGAAGTAAAGCTTTGCATGATAAGAGCATTTCTTTTAATTATTTATATTGCACAAGAAAAAGGTACTCTGATAACCTGACGTTAAGGGTGACGGCAGATAGTACACATTAGCTTGTATGAAAACTAAATATAATCACTGCATTTGCTTTCTTGTGTCTGTGAAAGAGGCTGCAATGTTTGTTGTCAGAATGACAATATTGGTTGGGTTTCTCAAGGATTCTGGCTGATGAAGAGTTGTGTCTCCACCTCGAAACCCAGCCCGGCATAAAATGCCAGTTTCCATTTCCCTTCCTAATGGAAAACATTCCTGTTTTCTCAATCCTGTCTTGCTGTTATTAAGTAAGAGAGACAGTCACACCTGTAGTAGATTAGAATTGATCATACACGATTCCTGCTCCACTGTGAACCCTTGTGGCATCATTATTTCATGAACTGCCACGTTCTCTGAGATGCATTATTACTGCGTTTTAAAGAACACCTGTAACATCCATTTTTCTTTTGTGTCTGACAATGCAACACTACTAAGGATGTGAAAGGTAAATGAGGCAGCAACCATTGTGAAAAGGTAATTTTGTTAATTGGTGATTGCTGCAGTGAGAACAGTTCTCTTTGTTTTGCCACAGAAAAGCTGTACGTTTTTATCCTGAAAATGGGTTGAAACAGAACGGATTCTTGAAGTTTAGGGCCAGAATTCTTTTTGACTACCTACTGAATGTATGTAAATATCCTAATATATACATATTGTATACTAATATAAATGTGTCTATAGTAGTGTATATATAAAAAATAGTGTTTTAAATAAGAAAAAAAAACCAAAAGGCCCCCTAAAGACTTGAGTGTCTGTGGTGTTTTACATCTCAAGACTCATCTTCTTGCATAGTGAATATAAAGGTTTTTCCCCTCTTCACTGAGTTCTAGAGAGGGGCTCTTGAAGCTCTTTCATAAATGAGAGATAAAATGAGGACATGCAGCATTTCCATGTTCTCAGAATATCTTCTGTGACTGTGGCTATTCCATGCTACTTGGGGACCTGTTCCAGTTTTAACGGTTTCCACAAGTACAACGGGCAGAAGGTATTAAAAAGAATTACAGACTTTTGCAAAGATTGACAAAATAAAGCTGATGGGATTTTCTCTTTCCTTGAAGACTCGGTTGGGTAATAATACCTCTGTGTGGTGTTCAGGGGTAACATTAATTTTAATCAAGTAGGGATAAGTAAACTTTTCCCTTTCTGTCTGTGGTACCAGCAGAGCTGAGAAGTGGCAGAAAGACATTTCCCTTGTGTTCAGGGAAGAGGCTTTGCTGGTCCCTGCACGTGCTTGAGGTGGTGGGAGTGCTCTGGAGGTGCAGCCTTGGGATCGAGAGCAAGAAGTTGTGGGAGCAGAGAGGGATGGATGCAAACCTGTTCTGGTAGTGTTTTCAGGAAAGGAGGAAAAGAGGCAGGGAGCCTCATAGGTACAGACCCCCACATCCCTGCTTTTGTGCTGCCTGACCAGCCAGGGTCATGCTGGAGTCTGTGGGGGCTGCACGCTGAGAAAACCTGTATTTCTCAATATTTGTGTTCAGCAAGACTTTGTTGGGTTTCTGGTCTGTAAATCAAGAGGAGACAGACTGGTGGTTACTGTAAAAATACTGTATTTCCATCTCATAGGGTGAGCTGTGACTAGGTCTGAAGAAGAAAAGGATCCCATTTTCAGTGCCATGATGGTCCATTATCATCATTGCATAAAGTTAAATACCAAATGCACTGGTAGAGCAGCAGCAACTGAGCATTCAATTCATCTAAGCCGAGAGAGCATATTAAATGTAGAGATAACTTTCAAATATTGCCCTTTAAATTATTATTAGCAGATGACTGTGTTCACAAATAATATAAAAATACAAGATACAGCCAATGAAAGATGCTGGAGAATGGCAGCCTCCCAGTGAAGCATCAAGTTGGATGCAAAACTTCAACTTCTCTTAAAGGTCTGATTGTGCAAGGATGCCAGCGTGCTGTGAATGTTATTAGCCCTCTGAAGTGGGTGAATTCACCCATGGTGATGAATTTCTATTTGAAATGAAATTCAAGCAACTTCTGATTAGCAGCCTCTATACTTCATCTCCCCTGTACTCACTGGGTTAATTGAGGTGGATCTCACCTGGAAAAAGAAGTCTTCAGAAGGCTCCCCCTGCCAGAATTCTTAATAGTATTCACAAAGACAGAATCTATCACCTAAGGACATTGATACTACAATAAACTGGGAGAAACTATTTCCACATCTTTCATGTGTATTGTATATAATGAGTCTCTGGGATGTCTCCACGCTGCTGATAAGCAGCCTGCAGCAACGTAGATACAGCTCGTTTTATCTTGATTTCAGACTGCAGCACTTGACTTCAGGGACTTGGGAACTTAGCAGCAAACCAAATAATGCCCTTCACAGGCACTGATTTTCCTGAGCTTCATCCTCAGTCCAAAGTCGGACGATCCCAGGCTGTTTCCATGCTCGGAGCTTTGCAAGGACACTTGTCACTGGTGGTGGAGACCTTTATGTAGCTGATTCAGTTCCTTGGACTTCTAGCTGCAAAGTCCAGCTTTAGTGCTCCTGCCTCACTGCAGGTTCTGCTCTGAAATTCCCCACTGGGCTTCAAGGGACCTTTTTTTCCTCTCATTTTCTCCATGTCTTTCCTAAAACCTTCCATCCTGCAGCTGTGGCCACTTTGGTTGTATCTACGTTCATGCAGGAGCACTGTGGGGCTCCCTTGGTGGGATTGGTTTTGGTGCACTGAATGTCAGGGTTAAGGCTGTAAAAATTAGGTTGAGTCAGTCCAATTGACAGAGCTTTATCCAAGCAGTCCAGGTCCAATTGCTGTAATAGGCTTCATTCGGAACAGAGCAGAGAGGAATGAGAGGTTTAATAACAGGGTTCACCAAAATGTACATTACTCTGCTGTATTACTTACCTTATGACCCAGTTCTGCTATTGTGAGCCTTATAAAAGATAAAATAGGTCATCAGATGGAGATAAATCAATGAAAGTAAAATTGAATGTGTTCATAATCATTTTAAGATTTTTATATGGGCAAAAGATTAATTAAATAGACAAAAGTAATTTTCGAAGAGCCTTTTTAATACCAAGTCTCACATAAAAGGGCAAATGGAGAATTGTACTGCAAAGCTTGTAAGCGTGGCCTAAAAGTGCTTGTTTGTAGTTGCTCACTTGAACAGGAGGACAATTGCAAAAGGTCAGGGAACTGCTGGGATCTGTGTTCTTGGCTTTGCTCTCAGTTTGGCCCCAAAATATGTGACTTCTCCTTGCTTCTGCTTAACCCAGGTGAGCAGGAGAGCTCAATCAATGCAGCTGCTTGGGGCTTGTGTGCTTGGTGTCCCAACAGTGCTGGACTGATTGCAAGTGCAAGTTTAGCATGAGGGAGGAGCATCCTGTAGGACAAAAATGTGTTGGTGGTGATTTTCAGAACTCCACCCTGGGCATCATCATCATCCTCCTCCTCAGGACTATTTTCCATGTACTGTTCACAAAGTCATTTGAACGTTTGCTTGTTAAAGTACCCAGTGTGCCAAAGGACTGTTCATCCTCAGCTTGTTATCTTGGACATCCTGCCTTGGAATCAAACAGCCCTGCTGTTGTGCTAAAAGTTAAACGGACGCTTAATCTCCAACAACTCTCCGTGATGTGATGATATAAAATAGAAAATGTTGTGTACATAACTAGAAACATGAAATTGAGGATTTTCTGATTGCTTAAAATGGTGCTTCTTTCTGGAGAGAGAAAAGCCAAGGTGAGTGGTGTTAAAAAGCTGCTTTACAAGTGTTGATGTAAAATTTAAATTAATTCACCTTGGCCACAATTGCATCACTTTGCTTTTTGCTTTCTGCACGCATCTGGGCAGTCAACTTTCACTGCTGAAATTCAAAGCCAGGCTGCATTTGTCACAGTGTAAAATCAACTGCATAGGCTGTGGAAAAAGAGAGAAAGCATAACTAATTGAATTTAGACGTTTCACAAAATCGAGGCGGGGGCGGGAAATGGTTCTTTCCTTGATGCTCAGGCCCCACTCTTGTAGTAAACACCCAGGGAAGTCAGTGGGCGCCCGTGCAGGCACTCGCTGTGGGAGCTGCTGTCACAGCACGTTTGATGGTGGGTTGCTAAAAATCCAGCAACTCCCATGCTCGGTAGTGCTGGTTCTCAGCACTCCGTAGCTTTTCCTGAGTCCCAGATCTGCAGCCTTTGGTTGGTTGTCTCCATCTTAGCCCTGGAGACTGTGCTTGTGCCATGGTACGGAGTGAAAAATCTCATTTCCAGGGAATGGGGAAGGACTGTTTCATGCATAGCATGAACAAAAATGTGATGCATTGAGCTGTGTATGTTGTGTGTAAATAAGGTTAAAGTAATAATGACTTTTCAGGAATAATAAGCTAAATACCCTTCAGCTCAAGCAGCCATTTATAGTGCCTGCTGTTGTTGTTAGACATGAAGCTGTTTGTCCCCAGTTAGCATTTACATAATATGAGATCTCACTGTTTTCTACATCTTTGTGACTTCTGCTAATAAAAGAATTCTGACATGGTGCTGGCTATGATGGAAGATGTCAAACTGTTCATAGTGTCTAAACAAAAGGCCCCTTTACGTGGCTTTGTGTTTTCATTACAGACACATTATTACAGCACAACTTCTGCTGCAGCAGTGTGTCACTTTGCAAACCCAAAGTCTTTCCATTAAGTAGAAGCTGTAGCTCTGGAATCTGGGCAGAAATACTCCTGAGAAACGGCTCCTGGCTTTGGGAACTGGTTTTGGTGTCAGCCCTCTTCCCCTTTGCCACAGGTACATGCAAGGTCGTGGAGAAGCGCAGGAAATAGTATTTACTTGTCTGAGGACGGTTGAAAAGTGAGCTCAGGCAGAAGGAAAGGATATACTTTATAGTCACAAGATGTTGTAAGGGAAAGTGCTGCTCTGTCACCTGCTGTTGCAGTCACAAAAGTTTAATTTGATCTTTTTTAATATCATACCCAGGTGTGCCTGCCTTGCAATGAAGTGGTTAGCATAAATCTGCCATGTGCATTGGTATTTCATTTTTATTGGCTTTTATTTAACTTGGTAAAAGGTAATCTGTTTTTATTAATTGAATTGCTCTCCCTCCTCCTTCTGGCAGGGGCAAAGCTTCCCTTGGAAACTGTATTTGATGGGGGGAAAAAAAAATCTAACAAACAAAACCCCAAAACACTGGTATGACTGAAAGCCAGGGGCTTTCTGTGTGTTCCACCCTTGTCCCTGCTGCTGCCTGTAGCAGCTTTTGTAGGCTCTCTGCTGCTGCTGTGGGCTGCTCCTGTCTCTCCAGGTAGCAAACTGGTAACCCCCAGCCTGCCATGTGCTGGCCTTTGGGCTTGTTTTGAGCTGACTCTTGAAGAGCCACAGCTGGAAGGATGCTCTGGCCATCAGAGCTCCACGTGGTTGGGATGGAGGTGCCTTTGAGCCAGTTTGTGGTGTCTGGGTGTTTCCTTGAGCCTTGCTAAATACACTGCACAGGGTGTGATGCCTGTCCCAGGTAGCTGGTGATAAATTTAAGAAGAAATGTCTTTCAGAGCGAACTAGCTTTTGGATGATAATCTTCAGGTTTGTCCAGTGCCTGAGCTGAGCTATTATGAACCCTTCAGGAGTGACTGCTACAGCTGATTGATTTTTTTTCTGGGCAACCGAGACCTCTGAAAGGGAGCGAGGAAGATTTGAATTCCAGCAGTGGTTTATTGCCTTGTGCAGAGGGAAGTAAATATTGATAGTGAATGCTTATTTACTGAGCAGGGTTAGTGTCAGCAAAATTAAGGTGTGTACTTCGCTCTTCATTGTACAGAAGAAATAAAGAAATTGATAGAGTTCAGAGTGATGGATGTGACAGTGTAATTCAATCTTACTGGGTTGCCTTTCTTTCCCTCTATTGAGAGGTGCAACTGGGCGGGGGTAGGAAGAGATCTCCCTAAAACATGCTGATTTTTTTTTTTCTTGTGGGCCAAGTGCCGGGTAGTAGCAAGTTGATTCTGTTTCTAGAATGTGCAGCCTAAAGGGGTGTGGCTACAATAATCCTTCTCCATCCCTCCTTCACCTGCCAGGAGCTTGGGTGTCATCACTTCTCCGAAGGGCTTCACAAGGCAGAAAAACTGGTAAGGATCCGAGTGCATCAGTGGTGTCCTTGCTTATCAAAAGTCCACTGACCTGTCTGAAAGGCTGCCCTGCCTTGGTTTTGGTGCTGATGTGGCCTTTTTACCCCAGTCTGCATCACACGGGAAACGGGGCCAGAGCTGGAGCACAGCCCTGAACCCTCCTGCTCCCGGTGCTGTGCCCGCGGTACCAGGAGCACATCCCTGCTGGCAGTGGGGTCTGCACACATCCCCAGAAACCATCCCACGGGCCCAGAAACAGGTACCCTGTGGCACAGGGGGGAAATTAAGACCAGGAGTGTGGAACTTTTCTACCACCCAGCCAGCAATTGCTGCTGGATCAATGCCGTGTATTAGCAGGACTGTGCTACAAGGGGAGTTTCAGCAGCATTGCAGTGTAGGCACTTCCACTGGGAATTAGCACAGTCATAAATGTAGGAGAGCTTAAAAAAGGAGTAGCAGGGGAAAAGTATTGTATATCTGTTAATTATAAACCATAGATTGTACTCGCAGCAGCGGTGTCGGGAATGAACAGCTTATATTGTCCTATTTCCAGCAGCACTTTAGACTATGAAAACTGATTTTATTTTAAATGGTTATTTTATTTTCAGCACTGCTCCGCTCAGTTTGATCAGGGAAGGTTCACCAGCTAGTAATCATGTATAAAACAAAGCTTCTGACTCAGTGCTGGTGGTAGTAACCGTGGTGGTTTTATGATGATAGCCAGTAATTAAGGTCAGGGTTTCATTGTGCTGAGCGCAGTGAAAACACATGCAAACAGACTGATAACCTCAAACTGCTTACATTGTGAAGAGCTGAATGGTGCAATTGTCCTTTTAAAAAAGACAATCCATGTTGCTCAAATTCTGACTTTCTCCATGTAACAACAAGAATCTCAGTAAGAAGAATTCAGTACCAGTGGATGGGGTGGGAAGAACAGCAGTGAAGGTGATACTTGCGCTAAAAATAAGGTTTTAATTATGTTAAAAAAATATACCACTCTCCCCCCCCTCCAAAAAAATAATTCTGCCTACAGTCAGAATTGCAAAGACACTTCTTTTTCTAACAACTCAGCCTCCAAAATTGGGCTGGCAATTAATTGTATTTGTACATTTTGAGGCTTAAAGGCTGATATTAAGCATCTGCTCCATTACTATTTAGCTACCCAAACAGCTTCATTGTAGAGATGAACGCTTTATTAGTGTTTGTTCGGAGTACGTGCAGAGGAGGTTAGATAGCCTAGAAATTTTAAATGCTAATTTGTCATCACAGATTGTTTATGTACTTTTTTTATTCATGTTAGAAGAGCGTTTTATGAAGGCATAAAAAGAGATATTTATCACACATGCCCCTTCTTGGCCATAGCCCATAATCACTCTAGTAGAGTTGAATATCAAGAGCTGGTTAATTCACAAATTGAGATATTGACAGAATTTCGTACAACTTTTTTTTTAATTTCAGTTATATCTTTAATATGATTTTAAATAGTGCTGTCTTTCAAAATTTCCTAAAAATAATTCCCTACCAAATTGTACTACTCCACTAAGAGGACTATTCTGCAAATTGAAATTACTTACATGCTTATTTCGGTGACTAACTGCAAAATTATCAAATGATGTGTTTTAATTCAATTACATTCTTACTGGAGTGAAACTTGCCTAACACTTCCCATGTATACAGCCAGGGCTTTGGATTCTGGCATGAATTCTGTGTTAGGAGCTCAACAGCATTTAAAGGATTGTCAAGTTATCTGTTAATGCTTTTTTCAGGTCTTGAAGCGAGCTCTAAGAAAAAAAAGTACTCTGATGGATTTCATATTGCACTAAAGGAAATTATTAGCAATACCAAAGTGTTACAAAATTATTCTAATACTCTTAACTTTTCCGGCATCTATGTGAAAATACTCATGAGGGAGGTGTGGACAGGGAGAAAAAATTCATAGTAGTGGCAAGATTTCATATCCTTAAATAAAGTTTTTGAGTAGAGGAAAAACAAAGGTGAAACACTGATTTTTTCAGTCTTGTTTGAGAGATGTGCATCTGTCCAGGGTGTACGGTTGCTAAAAATTGTGGGATGCTCTGTGAGGGCATCTGGTTATAAATCTGTGTGGTCAAAAATCCTCTCCAGAAATGTGGATTATTATTATGTCACATTATTTTTTAAATAGGTCAGTGTATGCACATGCTTTGCCCTTAATTTCAGGGCTTTTAAGGGTTCAAGGTTTCAAGGCTATTTTAAAGATTCTTGATACTGTCCACTGGTAACTTTGGCAATTTGAAATCATTCATGTGAGTAAAATTTTGTGTGGTGTGTGCCAGGTAGTTTTTGGAAAGCTTCAGTAACAGTTGTCCAGTTATACTCAACAATGTGCTTTGCTGAAAAAGTGTCCTGTTTTTCCAAGCTTGTGTCATGAATTTGCTGATTTTAAGGTCTCATGTAACCCTGCTTTGGTGCAGGAACTTGATGTTTGGCACAAGGTTGGAGAAGACAAAAGATCGTCTCTTTCTCACAGAAGTTGCAGCCAAAGTTTCTTAGTCTTTGAAAGAAAAGTGTGTTAACATCATCAGTAGAGATGCATTAAGCCATGGATTTGGTTGTGAACACAAATTCAGGAGAGATCTTGCTTTTCTTGGATTTTGCTGTCACTTCCTTGGTGCCAATGCAGGGCCTTGTGTAACTGTGGTAAGGAAAAGTAACCCAGCAAAATTGCTCAAACCCACCTGTCAAACCCATCTCTTCTCAGTTTAGGGACCAGGATGTTGTGCAGGACAGTGGCAGATGCTTTGCACGAGCACAGGTAGATCTCAGTCACTCTTCCCTCACCTACCATGGCAGTAACCCCCTTGCAGAAGGCCCCCAGATTTGTCAGGCACAATTTTCCCTTCATGAAGCCCCGTTGGCTGTCATCAATCACCTCTGTATTTTCTGTGTGCCTTAGCATAGTTTCCAGTATCTGAAAGAATTATAATGAAGAAGAGCTAATTATGAAACAGGTAATAAAATAGCTTATTCAGGTGATGCTGTTTTATTACCATCTCATTATGATTAAATAATTCCTATTAAGTTCTGGATCAAAGAGAAATTTCTCACAGGAGAGTTTACAGAGTAGTTTAATGGAGTCTATTTATTGTGTAATCCCAGGGTGAGTATTGGCTTTTATACTGTCATATTAACTTATTGTGACAATTCTATGCAGCGCTCCCCTACGAACACTGGAGAGTGTAAGGGTGAGATTTTTTCCTTTCCTTTTTTTAAAATACTGCTGTCCAACAGGCTGCAGAACGGTTACTTTGCAGGAATATTTTGATTCTGAGCTTCTCTGGCTTTAAACCGAACTGACAATAGGTTGTCTTAAGGCTCAGATTAAAGAAAAATATCTGGGCAGCTTTTCATGTTGTTTGTGCTGGTATTTGGAAGGATAGAGGCACGGGTTCTGCCTATCAAGGAGACAGAGAGCATTTGACTTTAAATAAAATCCCTGCAGAACTCTTCATTCACTTACTTCCTATGCATGATGAGCTTTTGGCACTTTCTTTTTCATTTTGTTTGGAGGGTTGGTGTGGTGTTGTGTTGGGGTTTGGGTGTGAGGCTTTGAGCTTGTGAGGTTTTAAGCTTGTGAAAGCTTCTTTTAGGCTGCAATGTAACAATTTTGCTGTTTGACATGTTTAGGCAGCGTGGCTGTCTCTGGCAGTCTGGAGGTGGCACAGCCTGGCAAGGCTGGACAGGAGATGTGGTGGTGATGGCTGCTGAGAAAATGCCATAAGCAAAAGTAACAAGTTAGAATGTTAAAAAGAGAAGTCGGTGCAAAGGCATAACCCAGATTAAGCAGCAATAGGAGCTTGCCCAGGTGTGTTTGCAGCCTGACATGCCACGTTCCAGGGATCTGTTCCCCTTGCCAGGAGCATTGTTTACCTGGCAGCTCAATAACTTAGGGTGAAGAGTGTCACATGCAGTGCCAGTGTCGTCGTGGGGTGACGCTGGTTCACTGCCTGCTGGATTTCAACCCCTGCAACCAAATAAGTTGAGTGGGAGTCTGGAAGGTTTCAAATCAGCTTCACAATCAAGGAGCAGCAAACTGACCTTCAAGATTCCCTCATCATAAATGGTCTTTTAACCCTCCAGTTCATGGAATAACATAAATGTGAGAACATGGCCCTTTTCACATTTAATGTGTTAATTTTTGTAGTAAATTCTGTACCTTCTTAGTGTTAGAAAAAAGCAGCCTGAAAATGAGTGATGTACATTCCGGTAAGATAAAAGGCAGTTTCAAATGAACCCAAGAATTATGTGTGTTGTGTCTCATTTTAAGTCACTGAAATGATTTGGAGGGAAACTGACTCATGATGTTTGAGTACTTCAGGCTGAAACACTGGGCCTGGAACCAATACCCATGTGATGGATATGAACCATCTTCAAACGAGGAAGAGCTATTGAAACACTTGGCACAAACATTTCACAGTCATCTTGATTATTGTAAATGTTTGCACACATTTTTAATGTAGAATTTCAAATGTATGTGCAGTTTGCTCTGTTTGGTTCATAAGCTGAGAAACAAATATGTTTTAATGGAAAAAAACCTTCTAATGTATTTTCCTTGTAGATGAATTTGTTTGGGAATAGATCTTGCCTTGTTGTTTATACTCCCTATTTCTGAAGATCTGGTTTCCCTTATTCCCTGAGGAGGAAAGGAATTATTCATTCATTTCCTTTCATTTTTTTTAATTGAAGATTGCAGCAAGGAGATTGTTTAACTGTACTCAATTTATTTTCAGAACTAATTATTGTCTTTCATCCCCTGTATTACAATTACAGCTAACTGGGTTGGGGCAGAGAGAGGCAGGCAGAGGTTTTCACATATGAGGTGCTGTGGTGCTGTTCTCCACCCTGAAAACCTTCCAACCACATTTGCACACCTATGAGTGCACTTCTTTTGATGTGGTTGCATTAATTAGGGACACAGCTCCAGGAGCCATGTGAGGACACAATGTGCCACACCATCAGGAGATCCTGCTGAGATCCCACGTCCTGCATTGCTGCTGGATCGCCTCTGCCAGAGCAGAGCCAGCTGGAGTACGGTCCTGTGCTGCACAGTTAATCCTCTAAAAAGGGCACAAAATTAAAACTGAAGCCAGGCAGAGTTTCCACGATGAAAATGTTTTCAAGCTGTAGTTGTGCTCCGGCTCTCATTTGAACAACTGCACTGCCACTGCAGTGACACACTGAAAGCTCTGCAGGTCAGCACATACCTCCACAGAACAATTCAGTCATTTCACAGCTCTCCTGCCTCACCTTAGAAAAGCCCCTGTTTGCTTCCTGTAAAGGACAAGCTGTGTGGTGCCCATTTCCCCCCCTTTCCAAAGGGTAGGTCCCCGTGGAGCTGTTAGGATTTCATAAGTCAGATGTGTGAGTGTGGCTGTGCTGCCGTGTCACTGCGACTGCCTGGACAAATTTGAAGCAGTCAGACACAGCTCAACAGCTGCTTCTTGGGCTCATTTCTGGATTAATAACTTGTGCATTGTGTTATTTGAATTTGTCCTCTGGACTTGGGCTCCAAGACCCGCTCTAGCTCCTCCTGTTAGAAGAAGTGCATCACTTGGACTCAGAGTTTGATTGTGGGCTGTGACAGGTTTTGTGTGGATGTTGTTGTAGTTTCCTGGGGATCTTATCATGGAGCAGTTCTCTCATAAGACTGTACTGGGCACAGATAAAGAAGAAAATGCTTTTCTTTTGTGTGTGTGTGTGTCCTGCCGTGAGGCGATGCTTGCTGGAGGGTCCTTTGGGGGAATGTTTTGCATTCAGTGAAAGGTTTGGAACATGTTGATTAATTAACTGTCATATTTTGGATAAAGCTTTGCTTCCTTTAAGAATTCTGATCCATTCTCAGCTGGTGCAGTGTGTTAGCCCCAAAATGCCAGGTGGGAAAACAGCCTCTCTGTGAATGGAGACAAGGAAGACTCGGGGTTTCACTGGATGTTGTGGGGCTTGCTCTGGGTACTCAAATAATGAACTTGTTTAGTCAAAGCTCAGGGCCTCAAAATAAAAGTGTCTTTGCAAATTTATCTCTTCACCTTCCTTTTCTGCAGCTTCAGAGCCATAAAAGCATAATTGCACTACTTTGCCTCCCAAGGGTGCTGAGAGAATAAGTATTTTGTGATACAGCAGATGGGAGCCTGCATTAGGGCAACCAGTGGGAGTGGGATACCTGGCACCATAGGGAGGCAGCCTGGAGAGAGCTAAACCTCAAATTGTCAGGAGAAAGGATGAGGATGAAACTCCTGGCAGCTGAGATGAGGAGGACCAAAGAGCCCCCATGACTCGGTAGGAGCTCAGGTTAATACTGGCTGAATAGAGCTGGAAATTGGACGTGGCAACTTCCTTCCCCCAGCATCACTCAGGGAAGCACGATTTTTTAAAGGAGGATTTAGATAAAATTGCTTATTAGTAAAGTGAGGATTATCCAGGATTTTAAAGTTTGTTCTTATCTCTAGTGTTGTTCAAGTGTGCAAACTTGAGGATATTTCAGCCCTTCATCATGGATCTTCAGCTGTAATGAGCCACAGACAGTCTTACTGGACTGAAACCTGTCTGTAGCTTGAGGGCTTTGCAGCTATGGAAGATTCAGGATAGAGCAGGAAGAAAAAGGACTACAGACTTTGTAGAGAAGACAGTACAATTATAAGCCAGAGCATCGTTCTTATTGTTCTTTGATTCTTTTCTTCCTTTCTTCTTTTTGGCATCAAATGGATTATTGCCATTTTAAAGTGCATGAGTAAAATGGGCCTTTTTATAATTGAACATTTTCTTCTCCCTTGAAGTGTCTTTCACTTAAACCATCAAATCCTGACAACTTCTCCCCACACCCACTTTTGCCATCATCAGTCACTGAGTGTGTGTGACATCAAAAAGACCTGCTGGTTGTGTGAGCCTCTCTGGTGGAAGTCTCTCTGCTGCTGCTGGTGTTGCTTTGCCTTGCAGTCCCTTGGAGCTCTGTCCCACGCTGAAATAAGGGTGGGGTGAAGTGGAGGTCCACGCATTCCCTTCCTGAGTGATTTTGTGGCTGCTTGTGTCTAATGGAGCTGTGGGTCTGTCAGGGAAGGGTTTCTTGTGGCCATCCCTGGAGATGTCAGAGATGGGCATGGCTGGAAGTCACCCCTAATGGAGCCTGGAGTTGGGGTCAGTACCTTTGGTGAAGGGTTTGTTGGACAATGTGGCATTTGTGGTGTCCTATCAGGAAATTCAGCTGACAATCCCTTTCTGCCTACAAGTTTGGCTGCATGAATAACATGAATAATTGATTTTCCGAGTTGGCAAATAGAGCAGATTCTCTGTTTGGACTGACATGCCTTTAAAGTTTTTTCCCCATCTCTGTTTTTCCGTATTTGAAATGGCATGGAAGGAGAGGCCAAAACCAACAAAACTGGCAAAAAAAAAATTGTCAGGGCGGGACGTAAAAAGTTGTGTCAGACAAGGCCTTCCATCAGAGCTCATCCAGGACAGCCATTTCAGGCATTTGTGAGAGAAGTGGTGAGATGCTAAACGGGAGGAGCAGAGCTGTGGAAGGATGTTGTGCTTGAAGGATCTCTTTGTTCTCTGTGTCACCCACAAGCACAGAGTTCAAAATGTGAAAGTCATTGACACACCTTCCCTTCTGCTTGTGTAAGTCTGGGGCTCAGCTCTCTCATGTCCTAGCAGATCATCCTGATTTCCACATCCCTGAGGACTGGGGAGGAGCAGAGGGTGCTGGTGGCTTCTCCCTGCTGCCACTGCCTCTGCTCAGATAAAATAATCAAATATACTCGTTCAGGGGTCTGGGTGTGTTCTATTTGGACATATCTCAGTGGGCTGAGCACCTCTCCCTCGGGCTGTTCCACTCTACCCTGGATACTGAGACAGGAGTTCAGGCATGTTTAAGGGCCAAATTTCCCATTTTGCCAGCCCTTTTCCGAGAGTTGTCCTCGCGCCGTGTGTGGGCTCACAGCTCCCGTCTGGCGGGCAAGCGCAGGAGTTTGCAGCTCTCTCTAAAATGATGTGATGCACAGAGTGATGTTATTTTAGCCTTGGCAGCAAAGCAAGCTAGGAAGTTAGGACAGGAAACACTAGGAAAAGAGAAAACAGGGATGTGTCTTTTTTAAGGCTGCAGCTCCTACTGCCACAGCTGCTGTCGCAGCGAAAGCTGTTACTGCTCCTCGCTGGCCATCTTGTGCCTGGAGGGAAGAGTGTGTTGAATGAGTGTCCTGTAATGAACATCTCCTTGCTCCCACCCTCTCACCTCACACTCCTGCTGCTTGTCTCTCCCTCTGCCTTGAAGAAGAGCAGAGCTGGTGGCAGAGCCGTTGCCGTCTGGGCTGTGCTGCTGGTGCGCTTCCACACACGTAGAATTTCTGTGCCATTCCATTCCATTCCTGAGGACACTCCTTGTGGGGCAGGAAAAAAGAAATCTCCATTTTTCAAGGTAGAAAAGTAAGGGTGAATTTCTTTCTTTCATGTGGCTTAACCCAACCAAGTGAATGTTGCACTGCCACTGTCAGCTACTGTTCAGACACGGCTGCTCAATACATGACACTTCTAAAACGAGAATTTTTTAGAAGAGTGATTTGAATTCTGTGTCTCTGCTTCCAAGAGTAAGCTTGAATTTTTGCATTCTTTTTACCTTTCAAAGCTAGCTCAGACCTTGATTGATTTAAATCCAGTCTGCTTCATTTAATGAGATGCACAAGAGAATGGAGGAAGTTATAATTTTTGTTGGTTTTTAATTTTTGTTTATTTTGTGTTTCAGCATTGTCATCCTGTTTCTACTTCCAGGTGATAATATTGATATTTTTTTTAAAAGTTTATATTTCATGTTACATGTAAGTGCATTGGCACTGTGCTAATGTAATATTAGTGGGTTATCTGTGGATTAGAAATATTACTTAGATTGTTATTCAAGGAAATGGTAGATAGTGGGAATGAAGGTCCTGTTGTCTCCGTTGGCAGAATTAACAGTGCATCTCTAAAGGACACTACAGCAGGAATAGAAAGGCAAATGCATAAGCTGAACGGGAAATAAAATAGATATGGAGAAGGACTGGTCTGCTGATGTCACAGGGACAAAGCTTAGCCTCAACAAAGATGAGAAATTAAATAATTTTCTGAGTTCATGAACACAATCTGGTTTTGTAGAGGCAGCTACATAGAATTTTAGGTTGGGTTATTTGATGCTGCTCCTACTACTCCTACTGCTATTAAATCTTGCTTTTTGCCCTTTACTTCCTTCTCTTGTGGGATCCATTCATAAAAGCAGGGTATCTGCAAACTGCTGTATTCTCTGAAGATGACCTCCAATATTTCATTATATTAATGAAGTTATATGTAAGCCATGTGTTAATTTCTTTTTGCTGTGCCTTTGTGTCCTGGACACTGAGCAGGATCTTGAAATAGGGATATTCTCCCCCCTTGCTCCAAATCCCAATTTTTCAGCTCTGTCCAGCAGTAGCAATGTTACATAGGCACGTGCCTAAGTTTGATGGTGTAAAGGCTGGAATTCCTCAAAGCTTAAGCTTATGCTTTACTTAATCATGTTTTTGGCACTGTTTCTGTACAGCTCAATGTTTTGACACATGCTTTTGTCCTGTTAATGCAAATGGGTTTTAGGCATGTGCTTCAAAATACTTTGCATGGACATTCAGCTATCAGAGAAATAGTGATTCAGGGCAAAAACCAGTGCCTGGTTAAAAATCCACAAACGAACAGGAAAACCCATGGGTCCTTACATGCTTATCATCACAAAGGTTGAAGTGCATTGCTCCGTCTTTCTCCTTGTAACAGTTATTTAGCCAGTTTATAAATTGGGGGCATGTTGTAATTTAGCAGGGGAAGTGCTGACCATCAGCAGGCACTTGAATTAGGAGCAGATGTTGCTGTGCTGATGGGAGAGTTTGCCTTTGGTCCTGCCTGTCAGCACTGGAAATGAGGGGCCTCTCTCCAGGCAGAACCCACCAACGAAATGCAGGTGGTGCCCAGCGAAGGTCGCCAGCCTGCGCAGCAGTGTCCAGCAGCATAACTTTGCTGAACATTCAAAATAGGAAACAATAAATAAAACATTCCCTCGGTGAGGGTGGTCCCACATCTTTCATATTCCTTGGAGGTAACAGTTGCTATGGCAACTCCTCATTTACTTCCCTCTTTTTTTTCCCTCCATATATTGATAATTATATTAAGCGGTGCATAAAGGCTGCTGGCTGGTGCAGAGCTCTGCTGCTGTAAACTCTGCACTCTTCCATTTGAAAATCCACCCCTTCACGTGTTTGTGGATCTGTGCTGTCCCCTCATCAGACTGGCTGGTCACGTAGCCCAGAGCAATCCTGGCTGTACAATAATTGTGTGTCTGGGGTTGTGTTCATGCAGCCCTTCCCAAAGGCTGCCCCAGCACCTGCTTGTTTCTCTCCTGTGCTCACTGCAAGACTTAGAGAGTTGCTTTTGGAGGTGTTCTTGGAGCTGTGCCCTCCATACCCCTGCTTGCTGCCTCTCCATCTGCTGGGCTGGTGAATCCTACACAGCCTCACTGGGAATCAGTGCTTGGGAGGAGAACATGAAGTTTAAACAGGAATCTAAGACAGGTGGAGCTGGGCTGGGAGATATGTAAACTGAGTGTACATTCCTACATCTGCATCCCCAGGTTTGTAAGGCTGTGCCTCAGCGTATCTTGGTGCGTGCTCCTTCTGCGGGCATTCCAGTGAATACATGAAAGAAAAAATCCTGCCCTGGGCTCCTCAAGACCCAAACACTTCCCTAGTTTTGGGGCTGCACTGGTTGCAGGGGTTTTACCCTCCCACTTGAGAGCCGTTTGCTCTTGATAAAAATTCTGTGCATTGACTTAGACCACACTTTACAGTTGTCTCTCCCTCCTCTGTGGGTGCAAGTACCCGTTACCACAGTATGATGGGGTGTAAAATTGTTGTGTGTATATTCCCAGCTTCATGGCCAAGTCAGCAACCTTAATTACTTTGGCAGCATTCCAGCAGCACTGGGATTGAATGGCTCTGGCATTATCACACCGACTTGCAGTTGCATGAAGTCGTAATCAAACAGGATATTCAGTTTAAAGCTTTTTGCCAATCTCTCGAAAACCATTTTGTCTCTGTGCATCACCTGCCATGACTAACTTCTCCTCCAAAAGGAGGTACTGGGAGTGGGAGTGTAGGAAGGGGATTTGGCCATTTTGCTTCCACAAAATAACATGTTAATTGTGTGTACCCGAATAACTTTACACTTGGAAAAGTTGTGGTTTCAAACTGAAAGCCTGTCAAGGGGGGTATAAAAACAGTGTGTGTGTGTGAATTTTCACCTGCTCATCAGAGGCAGCAAATTACAAGAGGACTATTTATAATCTGTTTGGTTTGTGGGATTTTTAGTATCAAGTTGACAGATATAAAAGGGGATGTTTTGGGTTGTAAAGTTTCTAGCAGTGAGTTTTAATAGGGAAGACGATGCTAATTTCATCGGTTTCGGGTTCTTTTGTTACTTTCTCAGCCATGATACATTACCCTTGTGACAGTGTAAACACAGCACTATTCTCTTTAATTTTAGTGATAAAAATAAATTGTAAAACATTTGTGATTTGTTGCTGCTGAGAAAGATGGCTGGGATATTTTAGTGAATGGCCTACTTACAGCTACGTGGCAGAACAATGCTAGACTGAAATAATTTCTTAAACATTGTGTCATTACACATAATCTTGGAAGTGTAAATTGGCCTTTTGTAATGTTTATTTCAGTTGAACTACAGAAGTGGTACTTTCTTTTACCCTAATCCTGCTCCATTAGAGATACAAACACAAACCCATTTATCGTAGCGTGCAGTACTAATTTTTTACAACTGCTTGAATTATGCTAAGTGGTCCTGTGCAGTCTGAGGAACAATAGCAAAGGTCCTGACCTTGCTTGTTTCCATGATCAGCAAAGTTGAAATTAAAATATCAAGAGAAACAATTTCTGCAGCAAAATTGTAAAAGTTAATAGAGTTTAATCTACTTTCGCATTCATGTTCCCTTTAAGTCAGTTCTATTCACATTATATTTCTGAAGCACATGAAAAAAATAAAGCCACTACTTTTTTGCTATCTTTGATGTAACAGATAAAAGAAAACAGAAAAGCTTTAAATTGAATTTACTAAGTGCATATTTAATTTGCATTTAATGCAGCAGGTATTGTATGTTAATCAAACTGAAGATTACTATTAAAATATGTATTTAAGAATTAGCTGCTTTGTGTTCGTGACAGCTGTTGCTCGATGTATTTAGAAGAGCTTTATCATACAGGCCAGGGAACAAATCCTGTGCTGGTTTCTATCCCAGACAAGTTTGATTTAGTAGCAGCATGGTTGAATTTGCTCATTTGCCATATTTTAGCAGAGTTTCTTTTAATTAAAATCAGTGGGTGGCTCACAGGCTGGTGCTTCTCAAAGTGAGCATGGACACAAAGGGTTTGTTTGGGCTGTGGAAGTGCCTGTGCTCTCTGTAGTCTTTCCACAGGTGGTTTAGGTGCCTTGAGCTGGTCCCAGCTCAGGCTGAGCCCCTCCTGCCTGACTACCCACGGATGATGTTCAGGTCAGTGGGGAGCTCAGCACCACCTCAGAGCATCCCAAAGCACAGTCCATTTGGTTTAATAGGGTTAGTTCTGCTGACAGAACACAGGGAATGGATGTTTAAGACTCTTCTCCATCCTGTATAGGCTACTGTGTGACCAGATGCAAAAAACATGCAAAGCTTCGAGTAAAGGACAGTAAATTTTGGCTTGTGGATAGCAAACATTATCTTTTCACTTCATGTAATTGGGCTGAAATAATTCTGGGCTATAACGTATCAGGCTGCTGCTGATAGTTGGAGCAGAATATTCCAAGAAAAAACATGTTTTAAGAAGACTTGGTAATCTGATAATATGTATTTTTAAGGATATTTGTGAGAAGGGGAAATTGCAGTTGTCACCATCTGGATCAATACTTTCAACAAATCATAATAAATGCTACTTACTGCTACTTAGGAGAGCATAATTAGTATTCAGTAAACCAATATTAAAATGTATGCTATGCTTTAAACTGTTTGACTGTATTAGCATTTAAATACCCTATTGTGTATTTGCTATTTCTTCTCTTCTTATAAAACTGTATTCTCCAGAGTTCAAAATGATTAATTTCCTTTAGAATATGTACAATGCAAGGATTTAACAATTCCTTGTATTTAATAATTGCTCAGTAGCCAGGCTTATTATTTCACATAAGCACTTGGGTACAGAGTCATCCAATATTAGGTCAATCATGCTAATAGGGAAATCTGCATAGCACATTCCCTGTGCTCTGGGCTCTGGCTGGGGAGGCTGGGTGGAGGGTGGGAAGGGCTGCACCACGCAGGCACCGTGCGGATCCATCTCACATGCCAGCCTTCATTTGCTGCCTACCAGAACAACTGACAGCTGGATCAGGGGCTTGACATGTCTTCGGAGAGTTTTTCCCTCCTTGGCATTTGCAGACAATTGTACAGCTCTGTCTGACAAACAAAACCTTTTTTTTTCCCTATTTTCCTTTTTATTCCCCCAGCAAACTGACTTTCCTTTCACTCACTCTTGCTTACAAGCAGCAATTCCCTCCTATGCCCAAGGGGCATCAAACACCAACATGGTTTTAACTCTGGCTCCAGGTTTAGCCCCTGCAATGTGATGAAGGGGCTTCCCTCCACCATAACACTGTAAAAATTTATGGAAAGTCCTGTATAAGTCCTGGAAATTATATTCCCTCTTCGTCTACCCCCCCATATAATCGCACCTTTTTTTCCTCCTGCAACTGTGAATAAGTTATTAAATACATGGCAGCTGAGCTGGTAAAGTGATTTACATCCTACTTGCAGGTCTAGCCTTGAATATGATTAGTGTGCCTGTCTGAAAGATGGAACTGAAAAGGAAAGTTCTTCGAAAAAAGGTGATGAGGCAACTTTTTTGTTAGCAGAGGGTGTTGAGAAAATCTGGTAATAAAAATGAATGTTGAGTTTGGCTGGCTTGAGGGCAGATTATTGTACCTACAGGCTATTTTCAGAAGCAGCTTTGTCATCTCCATATGGCTTTCCATGAGATGGAGACGAAGCAGTTGGAGCTGCCCTGCCACAGGGACCTGGCACCTCTTGATGCTGGAGCACCTGCTGAAGGGAGGGAACAGGAGCCAGGCAGAGGTGAGCAGTGCTGGCATTTTATCCAGACCAATCTGTCTGTGCACATGAAGAAGTAATTAACCACAACAGCCTCTACTTGCCATGCACGCTTTGCTCTGGTGGAAGTTTGGAGATGGGAATGTTTCTCCTCCCCGCTATTTCTAGGGGCAGCAAGGAGACTTGTTTCCAAACTTCAAGAAAAGGGATTCAGTTTTTTACCTAGATACAGTTAGTAATTTTTAAGAACAGTTTCCAAGCTCAGCAGTTTTTAAAATACACTAAAACCCATCTTTTCTTTGATCCAGACATATGAGCTGTTGAAAAGAAAATTAGGGATGGGCTTTAGAAAGAATGGCCAGGCTTAATAAAGCCACAAATTTATTAAGGTCTCCTACCTAGATTTTTTTAAAGGATGATATGTGTGAGTTAGGTGCTTCTGCTGTAGCATGACACAGGTAGGTCTCTCTTCCCAAGCCAGGCAATTTATGTGTGTCCTTGAATCCCTCACCCCTTCTGCTGGAGGGAGAGGGCACTGCAGGGGACATCACCACTCCCCTTCTTGCAGACTTTTCTTTTGACCTGGTATCTGCAAAGGCCCCCAGGCAAAAATGATTTTGTATTAATGTTCTCTTGAATGATTGAATGATGAACCTGTGTGTTTGCACCTTTTAAGGTGGTATCATTCCTGGGCAGTTTTCTGGAAAACAGGACTCTGCTTCACCCACGCAGGGATTGTGCAGAGCTGGGGCATCCTGAGGATGCTGTCCAGAGGGGACATCAGAGAATCAGGGCCTCAAAACAGCCTGGTGAACAGCAGCAGTGTTGAGGGTTGTAAATGAGTATGGAAATATTGATCAAATCTCCTGCCCTGCTACAGGATATTCGCTGCTCCTGTGCATCTGTGTGACAGGGATATGAGACTCCCTGCTCAGATAAGCCTCTGAATTTGACTTTGTGGACTGAAAGTGTAGCTAAAAACCACCCACAGCCTTGCAGTAATACTTTGTTTTTCATAAGTTCAGGCTTTCCAGCCTCTGTCAGTGTGTGCTGCTCAGAGGTGGAGAGCCTGGGCAAGCCTGCTCTCTGCTGCAGGGGCAGTATTGATAAGTGCTTAAAGAAGCACTGCACATCCTTCTTTATCAGGGGGATTGCATCTCCAATAAGGGCAGGAACAATAGGAGTTGGACTGATATTTGATTTGAATGAGAGGGATTTCTTAGATCCCTCGGTCTAGCTGGGAGATGAGAGATAAGCCTTACAGAAGAATCTCACACGGTCTCTGAAATACCCGACAAAATTCCTGTCCCTCTCCCTGTAGGCGACTTAGCTGAGAAACTCAGCCCTGCATCTTGTGTAGATAAAATTGCTGTCAAATCTGTCTGAACTCTCTCTGCTTTCAGAAAACATGTCACTGAGGTGCAGGTTTAAATCCAGCTTTTAAACTTCAGCAGGACTGGTAAAATCCCATTTCCCAACACCACATTAATTGGTGAATAACAGTTAATTTCCTATAGAAGTGCATATTATGTTCTCAATAATGCCCCATGAAACACCATAATTAGTATTGTTACTATTGTATCATTAATGCCTTGGGGCCTGTTTTAGTGCATCTGCTTGGGTCATTTGCATCTCTGTCAGGAAGCTGGGATTCTGGTCCTGCCACTTTGGCTTGACTTTTCACTTTCACTATCAACTCTTGGTTGAGGATCTGCTGGAATTGGGTTTAACATTTTCCTTTAGGAAAGAGAAGGTGCCTGCTTGTGGTAATGGACTTTTTAAAGGCAGCAAGACCACCAAGACACTGTCTGCTTTCCATGGTTTATCTGAATTGTTAAGATAGACAGTTGATGGAGGCAAGAAATGGCTGTTATGTATACAGTACTTTGTACTGATTATGATCTTTTGTAATACTTCACACTGTTGTAAAATCCCGGTATCTGATGACATTTACACCTGATAATGCCAGTTCTGGTCATTTTTCAAAGATATTTTAGAGGTAGTGAACTGAAAAAAGTAAAATTTATATTTGACTATTAAGGACACAGATGAAAAATGCAAAAAATATTCACCCTGATAATTTATTATTAAATAACAAATATTTAGTTTGATGTCAGGACAGAAATCCATCCTTCTGCCAAAAGACTGGAGCTAGCCATGGTTTTTGTTTTGCTGCAGCAGCAAGCAGATTTATCAACTTAAAAATCAAGCTCCTGTACAGAGTTAGGTCTCAGTGTTCTTAAACTGTGTCTTGAGACTCAAAGTCCTCGTTACTGTTCTGGTCTTTGGTACCAACATCAGCATATAAGACAAGGCCAATATATTTTAATTACATACTCCTCATCATGACAATGTTCTCTGTTCTCCTGTGGTTGAACGTGGCACAAAGCACGAAAATCACATTGTGTGATATGTTCATGCACTGTTAACTCTGAGCAGGATCTCTCATTGAAGGCAGTAATTAGTATCATGTTTTTTTATAGATCTGTTAAGTATATCTGTGGATAATGTGAAAAGGAGAATAGAATGTTGACCAAGTATGCATCAGTTTTAAAAGAAATATTTCTCAGCCTTCATAGTTCACCACGTTGCCTGTTAGGATTGTCAGCCACAATAATTAATTTGGGCTTCAGGTGAATTAATGTTCCATATTTAATGGGCAAAAAACCAAACAGGCAAACCATAACAAACTCCCAGACTCAGCTATTTCTATCCACTTTCTGTCTTTCCTCGATCCTGGCTGAGCTGGAGAGCCTTGCTGACATTTGGCTCTGCAGCTCCTGATTAGCAGGCTCTGCTTGCAGCCCAGTGAGAGCAGGAGGAGCCCTGTGTGGCCAGGCCAGGTTCCTGGGGACAGGCTCGTGCTGGTGCGGTGCCAGTGCCACGCTCCGCGGGGTCCTGCGGACCAGCAGCGCTCCCGCTCTCCTCTGGCCCTCAGGAGGTGACCCTGCTGTGGATATTAATCCCTGGCTTTGAGATTGCAGCTCCTAATGGGGAAACCAGTTCCATGTTCTCAGCAGATGGCAAATGTTTTCATCTACTTTTTTTGCTAAGTAGGTTTTAGCCATAACGGGGTTTTTTTATGTTATTTCTACCAAATTTTCTTGGACGCAAATACTGTGTTTTTGTTTCATTTTGGTTCTTACTTGGCTGTAAAATTCATCTTAAATAATATGGGTTATGCTTGTTTTAATTTTCCACTGTAATTTCAACACAGCAGCTTAAAATATATTTATGATGCAATCCAGTGTTGGAAAATGAGCTGTAATGTACATTATAGTTGGTTTCCTACAATGTAAAAATATCTTTGCAGTTACATTCTGAAGGAATAACTGTCCTTAGGGGCTAAAAAAGCACACGCAGTTTACTTTGTTTCTTAAAGTTAATCATCAGAGCTCAAATGTAAACTTAAAAAGCATTAAACACTGAGATAAAATGTAAGGAGTATTTTGTGGTTTAAAGCCATGAAAGATAATGCAAAACATTTTATGGCAGAAAGAGCTTTGTATTTCCTTTTGTAGAAATAAACCCTGAAAAATGATGGTCAGACTCTTGTGTTGGCCCCACATAAAACTGCAGTGGCAGAGCACCAGCAGAGATGCAGTGAATGGCACCATTCGGGCTGAGCAGCCAACCAAGGAGGAATGTGCTGAATCCCTAATTTTTATCCAAGTGGCTTATTTTTCCAGCTCTTTGCCCTATGTCTTATCCCCAGTCTGTTGAGAATGGAAATTTCACTGTTGTGGCTTTTTTATTCAATTTTTATTTATATTTTAAGTATATTTTGCTAATAGAGAGGAAACAGCAGAAAGATGGAACAGAGCAGGGATTTCACTTTCATGTTTTCACCCCGTGTGTGCATTTCCAGGGCTGTTTGTAGAAGTCCACCCATGCAGCACTTCCAATGTTGGGCCTCCTCCTCTGACTTGTTTCCTGCATGCTTTGTGACTCATTCCTTGGTGTGAATAATTTGGATTCTGCTTCTTGCCGAGAGAATCTGGGTGATGTGCCTTCAGAATGGGCTCAATTCTTCAGCGGGGAAATACCAGCTCAAAGAAATGGCCTTTTGGTCAAGACCTGCAACTTGTGTGTCACAAAATGCTTTATTCTTTGAAAGTTCTGCACAGATCAGCTGTAACAAGGGTAAAACAGGATACAGAGGTTGGCTAAAGTATATTTAAAATAGCAAATGAGGAAAGGAAGGGAATAACCTTTCTCACTAGATGAGCCCCGCAAGCAGGATGGCATTGTTAGTGTGGTGAAAGGGATATTTCCCATTATTAACTGCATTTGTATGACATGAAATGTCTGCAACTAAAAGCAATTTATATGTAACTTAAGGAATAATCGATATTGATTTGGAATGAAGAATGTTATGATCTTGTTTCTGAAAGATTCAAGCAACTTGCAATTTTATGAAAACTTGATTCTATTACACCTTCCCTGCAGCAACAGACCATAAAGATTGATTATACATTAAAAGCAATATTTGGGTGAAAAAATATGCTAGGCAGATTTTCAACTGTCTTTTCTCAAGCTGCTTTTGCTGTCTCTTCTCACATGTACAAAAATGAGTGTTTCCAAGAGGGTCCACAAGCTTAGACACTGGTAGTATAATAATACCTAACACTTAGGTATTGCATATTTTACATCTTTGTAGCGCTACACAAAAGAATGAATTCATTCTCAAAACACCTTTGAAAGAAGAACTCTTTGAATATTGCATATGGCATTAATGAACAATCATATTTGTAACTTATTTTTCATTTTCCAGGAATACTTGTTCAAACATATTCTTGCTTACAAGGTAGCTCATGAATAAGAAAAACATTTGTAAATACTCAAGCAAAATACTCTGTATGCTCAAGAGTTTGCATCAGTAGAATGTGATTGCTTTGAAATCTCTTGGCAATTAAGGAACAAAAGCAAATCCTGTTTTAAAAGGTTACTAGCACACAGTTCAAGGTGTCTATCTAAATGATGGATACTCAGAGTAGTAATTGTGGCAAGTATTATGTCACGGGAGCTTTGGCTGGTATATGGTAGCACATAGACACAGGCTTTTTTCTATTTGCTGTAACTTGTGCTTTAGAATCTACATTTTTATTAACTACACTAAAAACCTTCCCCCAATGCACAAATAATGATGGGGTTTGGCTTGAAAAACTCACCTTCAGAGTGGGAAAGAGAAATATGTAATGATTCATTTTTCATTTCTGCAGCCAACATGAGGTGAAAGTTCTGGGAACAGGGAATTTTGTGTCTTGCAGGTTTGGGGGTTCTTGTTCAGGATGAACTGAACCATCAGTGCTGCTTGAGTTGAGTGTCAGTGCAGAGTAACCACAGCAAGGAAAGGCAGTACAGGGATGTCACAAAAAGCTGCAGAATGTGGAGAGTAGCTTTGGTCCACTCAATTTCTAGCTAGTGATGCTGATAGAAAGACACTGTTTGGGGCTTCTCCCACAAACCATAGTCACTGCTTAGGACCATCTGATGAATCAAAGAGAAAAAAATTCCTTTAACATCCCAATGACTCTGAGTGAGCAGCCCAGCCCTGCTTCAATTAGCACACAGCAATAGGGCTTTAATCCCTCACCCTTTGAGTGCACGCGCCTGCTTTTAGTGCTTCAGTGTGTTTGTCCAAGAAGGTTTTTGATGTCTCCTTTTTTTTTTTTCCCTCCAATCAGTTTCAAATTTTCTGTGTCTGGCACTTGGTGGGAGTTCCCTGTGCAGCAGCAGTGAGCAGACCTCCCATCCAAAATCTATCCAGCCTTCCCCAGTCAGTTTGTTACAGGAAAACTTTTTGGCGGGGGCCTGTGTGTTAAACAATTCATTTGAACATGCATAGTAGGGCTGTTGCTTCCTGTGAGGTACATACTTGATTTTGGGGCAGATCTGAACAGAAATATGACAGCTTTATTGCACAGCAGTCCCTTGGCTGGAGCTGGGGTTTGGGTTATTTGTTGTTGCCGCTGAAGTAGAGCAAGTTTCTGGGTAATTATTGGGACAAAACATGACATTAGCTATTACCACATAATGTGACAGGTGGTCTGGGTCACCTGTACCAACAGTGAGTGGGTGGGAACAGAGCTGGTGTGCAGGAGGCATTGCCCATGTGTTGAGGAGAATGAGGGTTATTTAATAACTGACGCAAGAAGAAATGAGCGCCTCAAGTGTGGAAGGTTTCAGTATCGCCAAAATTGAGGGGAACAAGACATTTGTACAAAGCCTAAATTGAGAATGTACTTGGGAACTGAGCTTGTTCTCAAGTCTTCAAACCACGTGTGCTGCTCCTGCTAGTGCAGCATGTTGTCTAATAAAGGTCATTGGTACTTTTCCAAAGAAATCCTGCTGACCACTTGCTGTAGATTGTGCTGTGCAATTGCTTGAAGCTACAGTACTCAATACTTGAAAACATTTGAAGTCCTAAATGTAGTTAGATGTGTTTGTTTGCAGTGGACAAGGATTTTGCAGCAAACATCAGGGAAGGTTTTTATCAGGAGATGCTGTTTGGCTGGTTTAGGACTCAGAGGCAGCAAGTGTTGCCATGGACTCAGAATCCAAACCAATCACTGCTATGGTAATAGAGTAGGGTACAATATTAAAATGCAGCTTCTCTAGGATGTGTAACATCCTTTTTATCCTTGGTTTTGGGAACATACCTGAATATTTTTACCTAATACAGATGCTGAAGGGTATCCATGCTTAGGTGATAAGAGGATGGAGTTCAGAACCCAAACCTCAGAGATCCATCAGCCACACCAAAACTGCACTGCAAAGACAGGAGCTATGCTGCCATCATGGTAATTCCTAACAGATTTCAAGCTGTGACCGTAAAAGAAATCTCAAGAGAGGTTTTTGTTATTTTTTGGGTTTTAATGTGCTTCTCTGATATAACTTCCCAAATTTCCTCTTTTAGAAGTCCAGATCTTCCATTTTCATTGCCTTAAATTCCCGAAGAGTCTTATCTTTTGCATTCAAATGCTGTATTGGCTTGGAAATAAATGCATGAATGTCAAAGCAAATCAACAAAATAAAAGAATAATAGGAATGAATGAGGCAAACATCACTATGAATGGGAAACAATGAAACCATGGTCATTCCAATTTGACATCCATAAATTCATAGTGAGGCTGTGTGTATGTTAAGTTAACCATGCATGTAAGTGTTTGTAGGGTTGAGATCTGACTTAGTTCTGTTACAGAATTGCATAATTAAATGCATATAAAAATTAAAGCACATATGAGAAAATAGATTAAAATGGAATCAAGTAAGTAAGACTTAAAAGTGTCCCCAAACTAATATTGTTGTATAATTTGAGAACAGTTAGGAACCTATTTTTGTATGTGTAGTACTGTATCTAAGCAACATTCTTCATAGGATGCACCCATTCTTTATAGGATGCTGTAATCTGGGAAAATAAGATTGTCTTCTTCTTTGGGAAGGGTAAAATGGTTGTTATATTTTCCTTTATTTTTCAACTCCCTGAAACAAGGTGACTGCTGACAGTCGCTTGCTGTTACGGTGCAGATGGCTTTGAAGACACTAAAACAGGGGTCAAGAGGCTGTGGTTCTCACTCTGTTAGTGACTTTCCAGGTTACCTTCAGCAACTTACTTCCATCGACTTTTTTTTTCTCCCCTTCTCTTTTCCGGTTCTCTGTATAGACACAGATTTGGAGGGCAGGGCTCCCTGTGGTTGGTTTGTATGGTATGTACTCTATGCTTGGCTCTTGTCCATACAATAGTTCTTGCTGTACTGCAGTAGTATCAGAAATGGTGTTCAGTACAAGAGCAAAGCAGCTCAGCTTTGTTCCTTCATCACCTTTCCCAGGGAAAAGTGATTTTGCCCTAGGATCTTACGGCATAACATTATCATTGTCTTCCTCCTGTGGCAGCAAAACCCTACTGAAACTGGGAAAACACCAGGTCAAAAACAGTACAGACACAGTGCCTGGCAAGAATTGGTCCTCATGTTTTAGTAAAAATGAGCACCATTTAGAGAGTCCACAACTGTAAAGCTGGGGCTTGTTTCTGGTTTTTGTGTGCATAAATTCCATGATAATCAAGTCAATGACAAAACTTCCCTTTGAACCACATCAGGAGGTAGAAAATGGATGCTGTGCATAGCCATAGTCCCAGAAGCCTGGCCCTGAAATACCAGCTTGCATTCTACAACCCCACCAGCTTTTTGATGTTTTTAATCTTTCCACTATCTTTTGTTTTCCCTTTTTTTGGGGAGGGGGGATAAAAATAAACCTATGAAAAGAGGTGCCTGTTGTCATGCTGATCTGAGGTTTGAAAAATGTTAGTTGTGGGGACTGGGCAGAGTCAGGATGGTCTGGGTTTTTATTATTCTCTGCCACCATCTCTGTGTGCCCTCCATTTCCTGCAGAAGTCTATACCGAGTGACCTGAAGGCAAGAGTGATATTGTAACACCAGGCAGCAAAGTCGCAGGGTTATAAATTATATATCAGGTGAGCACTGGCTGTACTGTAGAGAGACCTGGACATGTCCAGTAGCATTGCTGAGTGTGTCACCTGTCTGTAGTGGTCAGCAAACTGCTGTCCCCGGGGTGACTGCAATAGGCAGCCCCCGGATGAGGGTTTTTGGCAGCCCGCTGACCCCCGGCTCCGGCACTAATCTCTGATCAGGACCCATCTGCTCAGTGCAGCCCAAGCGAGTAAGCACTTTTCTAACTGTCAGGGATGACCTGGAGAAACTCATGGGGGAAATAAAACCATCAGCCACTGACTGGAATACTGATAGCCATCATTTGGAGTGGTGCTGCAGAAACCAAATTATGCCTGTGCTCCCTGCCTCGCTGCTCAGCAATATTGTCAATTTGAAGTTAAATCTTCTTGATCAATCCAGGCTCAATTTTGCCACCTTTTGTTGTATTGAATTATGTTTCCTAATGGGAGCAGTCTCCTGTAATCCAGCGGCATGCATCACTTGATAAGAAAGTGCAGTTACAGGATGTGGTGTTTTAAAAACAGCTTGTGTGTTTTCTTGCCTGACTTGGAGACAGCTCTGATCTGAGTTCCTCTGCACGTCTGGAGTTACTTCTTCAGAGTGCAAGGAGTGGTGGTAGCTGCACCTGTGCAGCACAGGGAGAGGAAGCTGAGTCACTTCCATTGTATATGGAGGAGAGATTCAGTTTTTACTTTAATTTGCCACGGATGCAAAGCACAGGGGCTTCTGTAGTTCCTCTTCTTGGAGCAGGGAACAGACTTTTTGGCAGTCATGTGTAAACCCATGGAAGCCAAACACCTGAAACAGGGATCCTTTGTCAGTCAGCATCTGCCAGTGTACACAATTTCCTAAACATCTGTTCAGTCATTACCATATTAAATCTGCAGTACCACAAGTGTCTGCATGTTAAATCACAGATCCGTATTTGAGATGCCCTAATTGAGTTTTAAATGTTGTTTTATTACCTAGGTCACAGGACGTGGGGAGAATTAAAGTTGTTTGTGAAAACTCAGAGCCAGATACTGCAATCTTCTCTTGGTGTTGGCTCTGGCAAAGCTCTGGCTGGCTCCTGCTGGGGTTCAGAGTCAGCAACAGAGTGTTTAATCTCATGTGGCAAGGGTTGATGACAGCTGTTGACACCCCTAATGCACTGTCACAGTGGTACCAGCCAACACACAATCATGGTTCTTGGTACATACGGGACTGGTTGTCCTCACCCTCCCTCTGCCATCCCAGGAAAGAAAATTTAAGAAGAAATTCCTTTATCTATGTAAAATTTACTTTTCTGTCATCTAATTCTAGGCATGTATCTTGGAAATTTAGTTGGTTCGTGGATTTATAGGGTTGACTTATAACCATATTGTTTTACTGTGTCTTGTTGATGCAGTGATTACTGATTGCAGGTGAAATAGTTTCCCTTTCCTGTTAAAAGAGTCTCCTTGCAACTTGTGCAATCACTTGTGCCTTGATGTTTTTTCCAAGATGTACTTAATACCTATTTTTATATATATATGGATCCTCTTATCCTGAATAGTCCTATGAATGCTGAAAAGGTCATGAAAACCTCTTTGAAATGGGAAGAGAGCCAAAAGACGGACTGTGTTTTTCTGGCTGTTTGATGGCCAGTGAGGGAATGCATGGAGAAGGGATGTGTATTTGACAGAACAAAAGGATGAGGAGAGATGCAGTGAGCTGAAGTGGGGAGAAGTCTGATGGGATTCAGGCACTGAGCTCAAGATTAAAGAGGGTGTATGGTGGGATAAGCAAAAACTAAATTCTAACTGGGAAGGGTTTTCATGCAGGACCCCTCTGTTTTCCAGTTCTGGTGCTGTCTGGTGGCCCCGGTCCATGATTCAGCTCCTGGGTGGGACTGACCCAGCCTGTGCCCTGAGCGAGTCTCAGGCAGCCTGGGCTGAGGCTGTGCTCACTCCTGCCTGGGCTGAGGCTGTGCTCACTCCTGCCTGGGCTGAGGCTGTGCTCACTCCTGCCTGGGCTGAGGCTGTGCTCACTCCTTCCTGGGCTGAGGCTGTGCTCACTCCTGCCTGGGCTGAGGCTGTGCTCACTCCTGCCTGGGCTGGCAGCCAGGGGTGTTCGGATGCTGGTCGGCAGCACTTCCGGAGGGCAGATGGAGCACAACTCCTGTGCCTTTGTGTTTCCATCACAGTCAGGGCACCATGTACCTGGCTCCAGTTCCCTTGTGTGGAGGTGCAGTCCACTCTTTTCTCACTGGGGCTCCGTCTGGAGGCATGACCTGGCTGTGTTCCCTTCTCCAGTGGGCTGGGAGTGATGGGATTTCTCTGGTGGGCCTCAGCCAAGGGCTGGGAGGAGGCTGATGCCAAGTCAGCATGCTGGCAGCTGCAGTTTGAGGATGCTGACCCATATATTGTGCTGTGGCAGCGCCTTCCTTGCCTGCCCTCCTCCGAGGACACCGTACCCGGCTCGTGTGCCGTAGTGCCAGGACCTGACACTGGGCAGTGAGTTTGCAGCCACAAACAGAGCAGCTGGAATTTAATCACTCCAGCTACCCTTGATTAAGGCCCTGAATGCCCCTCTATACTGGCCAAGTCAGTGTTAGCCTAGTCCTGCAGATGGTGAAACTGAGACACAAGGAGGTTAAGTAACTTGCCCAAGGCTGTGCAGTGAATGGTGACAGATCTCAGATTAGAGCTGCGAGTTCTTGGCTTGCAGAGGCTCCCCCAGGCTGCTGGATAGGGCTGCCCAGCCCAGCAGAGTGGCCATGCGTGCTGCTTGCAGCAGAGCTCTCCCAGCCAGAAAATCTTGTCTCCCATCTCCAGGGGAAAAGCTCTTGCCCTCTCAGCACAATCAAATCATTGAATGTTTTGGGGTTTTTTTTCATTTATGGGTTTAGTTTTAACTGTTACTTCAGCTTTTCAGGTGGTTCGCCCAATCCTGCCAGGATCACCTAGCTGATCATAAAGGATACTTTATCATTTATGCACTACCAAGAAAGTCCATAGGTGTGGAATAGCTCTCATTGTTCACATGCTGTCTGAAAGCTTTCTCTGAATTATGCCATTAGTGTGAAATCACAGGCTGGCTGGGGAGCAGTTTTTTCATGCACCTTATGGTCAGTAAACAGGTGCTTTGCAAATGGTTGGTGGTACATTGGTATCACCATAAGAGGCACTGACAAAGAAGCTGTTACTTTTCAGAGACACTTTGTGCTGAAAAGGCCACCTCCTCCCTTACAGGCAGTTTCGTTTTTCCTCAGTTAAGTTCCCATCTCTCTCCAGAGATGTGCTCCTCCTGTGCCATTCAGGGCAGGCTCCATCAGCTGGTGTGTGAAGCATTACCCAGCCCATCACTGCTCCCCCAAGTGCAGCAGAGCCTTTCCATCCTCAATTTTGTGTGGAGATCCTGGTGGCTCCCCACAGCCACCGTCCACCCCCTGTTGATGTGGATGACCAGGGAGCCAGGACTGCTGTGCCAGCTGCAAAGGCAAGTCAAGGTGCTGCTTGTGAAGCTGCTCCAGCCCTTTTATCTGCCAGGTACCATACAGGCTCTGCCCCGCGCTTGCTTTGAGTGCCTTGAGCAGTGTTGTTTGAACACAGTAGGATGCACGCCTCAGATGCTGGAGAGAGGCACCATTTGGCCCTCAGACTTCCCACTGTAAAGCACCTTGTTTGTGTGATAATCTCCTCAGGATTAGAAACACTGAAAAAGAAAGAAAATATTTAAGTGATTTTAACCCTATGGGAAGATGACAAAGAGCAGAATGTGGCTCCTGGCTACCAGGCTTTCCCTGCAAATTCTGCTTCAGGTGGTTTAAATGCTTTCCTCTTTCATCCTGCATGTTGTGTATCTCCACACTTCCAGCCTCCTGCCACTCTGACAATAGGAAATGTCAAAAGAGAAGGATTATTCCTGCAGTATCTCCAGCCCCACTGGAAGCAGTGAGTGCCAGGAATGTTAGGCAGACGCCTGTGCTGATGAGAGTGCCAGCTCCGTTTTGCTGGCCCGAAAGGTTCAGGTAGGTTGAGTAAGCCTTGGATAAGAACCCAAGCTGCTGGGTGCTCGTCTGAACTGACAGCCAAACTGTCTGAGATCTGCCTGGTGCTTCTTGAGACCAGATGTAAACCCATATTGTACTTGCAGGGCTGGAGGGAGAGCTGGCCCACTTGTTACTGCATACTCAACAGCTATGAGGATATTCATTCCCATTATTTAGCAAAATTTTACTATTAGAACACAACTTTAAAAGAAGCATTCTGATTACTTGTTTTCATCTGCTTTATTCTCTATTCATTTCCTCGGGGCTGAGTAAATAATTCAAATATTTTTCTTTGAGGAATTCTTTATTAAAGATTTGACCGCAAAATCCTTAGTGTGGTTCTATATTTGAAATTATTTGTACAAGTCTTTGGTGCATCTTTCCAGGGTTTGTTTTCTTTTTGCATCATAATTACTGCAGAATTTTTTAGTACTGAATTTCTGTATTGTCCTATGTTTAAGTTTCCTTTTCTGTATTTGACACTTACGCAATAACCCAGGACAGTATAAACTGAAATTTAAAATTGAATACACAGTTGGAAATTATTTACGAGCTCTAAATCTGTTGCTGTGTTCCTCTATGTTAGCTGCAAACCCTGAATGCTTGCCTGTTTGTAGAAAGTGGGAACAAAATCTTTTTAAATACTGTTGGGCTGAAGCTGAATCTCAGCATTCAGATTCGGAAAACCTTCTTCCCCCCCACTCTCTCTCACTCTAATTTCTATTGAAGTCCAGGTTTATAGAGGCCTCGAGTTTATCTGTAAATCTGATTGCATTTACCCTGCTGCAGTTTTCTGTGTTCACAATCCATAAATATATTATTACAGCAGCAATATATAGATACCCATCACTTTGCTGCTGGGGAGCAGAGAGCACAGAGGGGGAAGGACAAGAAGAGAGAGGGATGATTCTGCCCCTCAGCAGGCAAAAATGCAGCTCTTTTTCCCCACTTTTTATCCACAGCAGCTTCTTCCCCGTGTTATCTCAGCGTGCAACGACACAGCCGTGTCAAGGGAACCAATAATGTTTGCTGTCCCCCAAAAAAATACATAAACAAATAAAAATCCCTATCTAAGAGCCTGAGATGGAAGGAAATACAATATGAAAGAGAATTAAATTCCAAGCCCAGGTATGCTTCAGGCGTTCCAGGGCAAAGAATTGCTTTGTTTTGGATGGGGCTTGAGGGAAGCAGGCGCCACCATTTGTCATCGTCAGCACTTGGACTGAAGTTTGGAGAGTGAAAATGTTTGCAGAAGGGAAGTGGTACCATTGCTGGTTTGGCAGAGCAATAAAAAGAATGCTCAAATGTACCAATTAAAAGGTGTGAATGGCATTTTTATGGCCTTCTTCTTGTGCACTCTCAGCACTGGATGCAGCTTGTATGGTAAGCTACTCTGGTCTGACATTATTCACTCTGATTTATATTCTTTAATTAAAGGCTTTTAACATTTAATTATATTGGGAAAGTAGCATTGGTGCTTAGGTCAGTTTATGGCACAGGAAATAATCTTATTTTTATTTTCTAGGCTGTGATTGCAAAACAGAACTTCAGAATCTCCCCAAGTGGGCAAACCTCCCAAAACATTAGGTGTGCAGAATTGTGCATGCACTTGCACAGCTTGCACAGCAACCCAATTATTGGACTTACCTGCTTTGAATGCATAATCACATTAATTACTTGGGCAAGCTAGCTATGCATTATGCATATTTTTACAATCAGTGGTTGAACTGTATGCTTGTAAATATAACTGAGCTTTTCCTAACTGTAGTATATAATGTAATGAGAAAATTATCTGTGGAGTGGTAAAATGGTAGCTTCTATGTTGCCAGGAAGGATTTCCAGCATGCGGCAATTCTAGCTGTGAACGTATCTGATTAAATTACATGAGTTTAGAATGAAAGTTGAATCAGTAAAAAGTGTTTTCATCTTCTCACTGAAGGCCAGAATTTTCAAGCTGGGTGTTCGTGATTCTGTACCAATTTTTCTCTTCATCATAAATCTCCCCAAATAATATAAATAAAAGATCACATAGAATTGATATGTACTTAACAATTAAGAAGAATAATCCGGCTGAGGACCCTCCAATTGTACAGTTCATGTTTAGCTTCTAGGAGGTGGATGTATTCTGCAAGTCTGCTTAGCTTTCTATCTTAAATTCTTGGATACCAGCCTACCCTTCCAAAACTCTCAACACAAAACCATCACACAGGTTGTCTCTATCCAAGTGCCAAAAGCTGTTGAAGCAGGAAGGGGGGAAGATGAGGACTGCAAAGTATCCATGCTTCTGTCATTCACTGGGACCAGGGTGATTATCTTTGTTCCTGGCACTGTTATATCTCTTACCTTTGGTACCATTCCTCCTTGCTCACCTCTGTATTTCCTCTTGATTAAGTATCCAATTTGAATATTAAGTGCAAGACTTTTTCATTCACGAGATGATGTCATGATTTCCAGGCACTGCATATGCTGCATTGCTAGGTAGCACTTAGCAATGTTTGGATCCCCATCTGTTACCTCAATTTGGCACATTGTGCCTGCACTTTAGACTCTAAAATGTTATGACACTGCTTCCTCCGTTTCTGGGTGCCAGGTGGATTGGAGCCATTCCTCGAAGAATGTGCATGTGTAGTGTAAAGGAGTAAATAACTCGGAATGGGCATTTGTCCTCGCTGTGAGGGTGTCATTGTTCAGTACCCAGCACAGCCCGAGCCGGCTACTTCCCAGAGTAATACTCCAGCTTCCTGCTAATTATTTACTGAAAAGATGACAGCTATTTGGACATTGCTGACTGTGTTGTGGTTATTTCAGTAAACTGCTCACATCTCTTACAGCAGAGGTACTTTCCCACTGTTACACCTTAGCACATAAGTACATGGTTATATTAATAATGTAAACTTACCAACACGTATTTGCTGGTTTGATAATCCCCCACAGCCAGTGTGTTATGTCTGTGTTCTCCAAGTGGAGTTAGGGAGAGCTACATTCCCCTTTGTGTCCTTTCTGCCAGCTGATGAGTGACAGCTTTGGGACAGCTCTCCTCTCTGCTTCCCGAGGCATCTTTGCCATTCAAGCCATCTTTCTCCGTTATTCTTCTCCCTTTTTTCCCCTGATCTGAGTGGAGGGTTGGGTCAGATGGCTTCCCAAGGTCTCTTCCGACATCCAGGATTCCATAGTGCTCTTCCTCTCGTGCTCCTCTTGCCTCTCCTCTCCCTGTGAGTACCTCATGGGCACCTTGTCAGCTTTATGGAGCTGTCAGCACTGGAGGGGAAAAGTCAGAAGAAAGTATTTTCATTATTTTACACAAAAATGATTAAATCCCCTCAAAATAACTTCACTAACAGTGACCTAAATACTCAGTTCTGTCTGTATTTCTCTTAAAATTAATCAGAATTTAACTCCCTGTCGTGTTGGTATACTTGAGAATTGGGTTAAAAGAGCTTGAAACTGGAGGAGATAATAGACCAGTTTGTAGAGAGTGCAAATATTTCAGTACTGACCCATTTCCAGCACATTATTTTTAGTGTACGACATTTCGCATCACTTTGCATTGAGATTTGATGTGACAGTATTAATAAACTTTAAACAAGGAGAAGAAGATGAGGAAGAAAAAAGCCCTTTTTTTTTTCTGGGCAAATACTACTTAAAATCTGATGGTCTGAAAGAGCCATGGGATAGGGACCAGGAGAGCAGCACCCTCAGGGCTTGGAGTTTCCCCTTATCATACCTATAAAAGGCTGTGGTGTAACGAGATGGCACATCTAACCAAAGCTCTCAAAACCATTTCATAATTTAGCAGTCAGTGCCTGGGGAGCCCAAGGGATTTAAGCACAAAGAACAGTGGAATAAGCAGAATTCCATTAATGGAGAGATTAACAGGGCTGGAAGAAAGGAGTGTTTTCCATAAGCTGTTTGGGGTGCTCTGTCTCACCTGCATTTCCTGACAGCAGAGTGGTGATTCTGTCCTGAAGGGATGGGCAGTGACAAAACCAGACCTGGCTGCACCAAGCAGGGAGAAGCAGCAGGAAATAAGGGGGAGACATCTGCTCTTGTGCTGTGCTGCCACTGCAGCACCAGGTCCTGGTCCAAAGGCAGGAGGCTTTTCCTTAGGAATTCAGCTCTCATGTTTTCACCACTGCTGTGCTGGAATCTTATAAAACACAGGTCCTGAGGATGGCTTTTTTCCCCATAGTTTGTCTGGTTTTTCTTACATTTTAATGAGCTGTTGAGCAGAGCTTAACGGTGCTGACTTAAGTTTGAGAGTTTATGGGTGAGAATCGGGGAAGGCCAACAAGGCAGATATCCTTGTGGGAGTGTGCTATACATCACCCACCCAGGATGAATAGGTGGATGAAATATTCTATAAAGAGCTGGGAGAAGTCTCACAATCCCTACCCCTTTTTCTCATGGGGGACTTCAACTTTCCAGATGTCTGCTGAAAGTACAACATAGCAACCAATGGGGTTGGTCTCTTCTCCCAAGTAACAGGCAACAAGTATTTGCTCTCCCTTTTCTTCCAAAGGAAGTAGAGTCTAAATGATGTTTATTCCCTGCATTCCAGGTCATAATTGAAATACAGTTTTGAAAAATTGAAGTAATTTGTCTTTTTCAGTGTTTGGTCTTTTGCATTTTTTTCCAGTTTGTACTGTGTAGATGTTCACTCTGCAGAGAAAGTAACAGAGCCCAGAAACTTGACTTTAACAGAATTCTGCTTATAGTAAGTGTTTGGTTTGGAGTTGTTGCCCAATTAACCTTGTTGGGCTTTCTGCCCAACTGTAGCTGTCACCAAAACCAGAATGAATGCTTGATGGAATTGAAAATCTTATGATTTGGGCAACAATTGAATTGCTGTCATCCTGTCCTGTTGTATCTAAACAGTAATTACTTCCTGTAAGTTTGTGATTGGAAACACTTTATGTTTTAGCTCTATGGAGCTAAAAAGTGGACACACACTTGATGCTAGAAAAACATGACATTTTACAGGAAACCATTTTTTTCTAGACTATTACAAAGGAGAAGGGATTTCAGCACTGAGAGAATGCATGTTATTGGCTGAACAAATGCATATTATTAGCTAGAGAACAGGCTGGTGTATCCAGCATTTTAGCATCTTTTTAGTTTTACTTGAAATACCAATTTCTGTTTTCCTAAATGCTAACACTGTCCATGAGCAGTCTTTAAGTCAAAGAGATGTGTTACAGATACTGATCCAGAGCAAATTCCTGCTGTTCCAGAGAGGAACTTTTCCATTTACTCGACTGCTCAGTTGTTTGCTCTAACCTGACCAGCTGTGTGTTTCATGCTCTATGTGGGGAGGAGCACTCAGACAGGAATGTACAAAGAGATCTGAAGTTGGCCAAAAATGTGAGCAGCTTGAAATTATGACTTGCCTTTCCCTTAACTCATTCCTTTTGAGAAAAGAAGTTCTACTTTCTTAACGATGAAACTGCTCAGCCTGAAAAATACATTAGAAGAGAAGAGATTTTGGGGGTACCTGGCTGAGTATATAGTGGAAAATGTTTTGAAAGTCAGCTTCCATTGAAAATAATTTTTTGTTTTTATTTTTTGAAAAAGGCCTCTGAAAATACAGAGTTAGTAAATACAAGCCATTATGAGATGTTTTTATTTGTTAATGGTGGGATTTTTGTGTAACTGTTGTTGACTTCCCTCTGACCTGCTGTTCTCAGTACAGTTTTTGTCTGAGCAATGGTGATACTAAACTGGTGCAGTTTCTGTGTCGTGTATGTACTGTACATTTAGAAACCACTGAGCCAGATTAAATCCAGGTTCATAATCCAAGTGTCCACTTTTCCAAGGATGTGCTCAACCTGCCTCTAAATGTATTGTGACTCATGGCTTGTTCCAAGAGGGTTTTTTCTTGTGGATTGCTTTTCTGTGGCACATAGGCAAATGAATTGTCAAATGCCCAGAAGAGTGCTGTGAGCACCAGCACATAATTAGTTTTAGGTAGAGCATTGATTAAAGCCAGTCAGTGAGTTCCTTAAAAATCACGTAACTGATCCCCAGGATCCTGGGCTGCTGGAGCATCCTGATGTATCCAGCCTGCACCTGGGAGAGGAACCAGCTGCAAAAACGGTGTGTGAGCTCTCCTAAAGGCTGCAGGCAATGAAAAGCTCTGCTGAAAAAGGAAAGGGGTTGTCTGAAGTGATAGAACATCTCAGGGACTGCGAGTGGTTTCAAGCACTCTCTCCCTTACTTAGATCAGGTTAAATTCATTTTCTACCTTTAAATAAGTAGGAACTGAGTTTTAATTGTGGCTGCCTACGGGTCAGCTGCAGCTGGGGCTTGTGATTGATTGGGTCCTCCAGAGCAAGCCCAGATGAGCACAGGACAGTCAGTGGGAGCAAACTCAGGCCAATTAGTTCCCAGTGCTATCAGCAATGCTACGGGAAATCCATTTTTTTATCAGTAAGACCACAGCTTGCATCAGCAGTCTCCATTCCTCATAAGCAGATCATTGACTTATAAATTCTTCTGGTATCTTTGGGGTGTTTTTATCCTCCAGCCTATTGCATGTACTAAATTTGAGGGGACATATCAGTAGCTGTAGCAGTGGCAAAGCTAATATTTTCTTTCGGAGTATTGTGTTATATGTCAGCTGAAACAGCAAATGCATTTTTGCAGTGTGTTTTGCTGTCAGAGAATTGCATATAAAAATCAGCACATGCTCCCACTAGCAGCCTGTATTCCTCCTTCTGATTTAATGGGGTAAATGATCAAGGTTCCTAAAACCAGGCTGAAAACTGTGTTATGTATTGCTGCTCATTTAGAAAGCAGTAAAGCTTAGTAAATCAAGGCAATCGATTAAGCATCTATCCTAAATTATAACAGAGCAGATCTTCATGCAGTGCCACTGGTAACATGTTAATGGCATTGAGTCTTCATTGCTGCATCCTTCAGCTGAAATACGTCCAGCTGCCTGAGGAGTGTGTGTGGGACTCGGTGCTGAAAATTGCCCTGCCAAGCACGGGGCTGGAATTGGTGTGGGCCAGGACTCTTGAACTCCTGGCACACCATCCCATGCAGTTAATTCTATTCTTAATGTCTTGTCTCTGCTGGCAAGTTGGCCTCATTCTGCAACTCTTTTCCAGCACTCAGTCATGAGAGGAATACAAGGTAACCCATCACCACTCCCCTTCTCGCAGGTGAAAAACATCATGACTCCTGCAAAAGTTTCCCTGTCCTGAGTAACCTTTCTGTTCTTCACTCAAAAGGGTTTTGTTTATTCGACACTTTAAATATCCTTAGTCTCTTAAAAAATGCTTGTTTGCATGGTCTTTCTGAAAATTTTGCTAAAAAAAAATATAGCTAGGAAAGAGAGCAAAGAACTGCCAATTGATGGTTAAGTTTGTAAAGTATGAAAAGAAAACAGGAAAATTAGAACCTCCTTGGTCTAGAGAAGTTTCAGAGCAGAGCTGATTACAGTGTAGAAAAACCATTTCAGCACATCACCACATCTAATAAATGCCCAGAGCCTGTGGATATTGCATGTGCACCACTACACACCAACATTTCTGTGCCAATATGCTTGAGTTACTCCTGCATAAATGATTAATAGGTAAATTAACAAGTGTACTTAAAGTGTGGTCATAGAAGGTGCTTAGTGAATGTGCATTTGATGTGTTTTCCAAGAAAGTTGAGACTTAGGGGCCAGCACACTGATGTGACTTTGGACAAGCATCTTGTAAAAGCAGGTCAAATGATAGGAGAAGTTCTGATCCCTTCCTCATCTGCATGTTCAAGTGCATAGGTTGTTATTTTTCTGACAGCCCCATCATTTATTATCTGTGCCATATTTTTTTGACTGTAAGATAGTGCTATTTCCCCATGATCAGCCAGTTGTTCTGTAAGGGCTGCCTTTCATCAAATCCGTGTACACTGTCAGACATGGGAGGCCTCATCCAGGTTGGGAGCCAATCATGTTGCTGCTGGCAATAAGATACACAATGAGATTTACTATTCTAATGAGAAGAAATGAATCCATCAACACTGTAAGAGAAACAAATGCACCTTCTTGCATCATCAAGGGACATTCATATTTTCAATAGTGATAGATGGGCATTTGAAGTACAAAGGTATTTTATCCTTATTATCAGTTGCTGTCAGCTGGGGCTAAATGTCATTTCCTGTGGGTTGGATTAAAGCAAGGACAAGCAGAAAAGGTTGAGGTTTTCAGTAGATTAGACGTGTTTGCATTCACAGATCCTTTTAAACAAAGTGCTTGTTGTTCGAACATTTTCAAGATGCTCTGCAGTTTCATGATTTGCCTCAGGTTACTCAAATAGCACTTTTAGTGCAAGAATTGATGGAAGTAAGCACTGGTTATCCCACATCCCTGGTGGGGGTTCACAGCCACAGCATATATACCCTGATTGTTGCTGGGGTCTTTGCTTTTGGATGAATACAGCTGTGGAGAGTCAGCCCTTCCCTGATACTTTCTGTCCCGTCATGATGAATGTAGGACTGCAGATTATCCACACAGACCCTGGGAGTTAAATAGACTGTATGTATTAAGTATGCAGCTGTTCTATGACTAATTTATGCCTTAATACTTTGCTTTTATCACAAGTGGTGGCATGAAAACAGTGAGTAAGATGTTAACAAGAGGCTCTGCCTTGTTTTTGAAACCTCCTGGTAAATGTCTCAATTCAGGCATTTTAATTTGGGTGGTTTTCCTTCACATTACAAAGATAAGGCAGAGGAGGAAGGGCATATTTTTGTTCTCTGGCTGTGAAAAAAAGTTTTTCTCAGAAGAGAGTTATGTGGGAGCAGGATGCATCTTAGCTCCTGCTTAAGAGCTGCTTTGGGTCAAGTAGTGAGCAGGTCTGTATCAGCTCTCTAAGCACTGGCAGATATTTTATCTCGGTGCTTTTAAAAAGTGCCTGGTTGACATTTGGCTCCAGAGATGAGATGTTTTTGTTTATCCAGATGTCTTGGATATATTTGTGGCCAGGATGTCTTCCCTGGGGTGTTGGTGCTGCTGAACAGCTACAGACACAGGAACGTAATTGCTGTGTTTTCCCTGGCAAAACCCGCACCTTGGGTAACCCTTTAACAGTACCGGTGCTTGGAAATGAGAAGTATCATAATCCACATTCTCGGGGAACCAGATAAAATCAGAGGCAGAGGAGCTGCTACAGGAAAGGGCAGGCAGAGTGTGATGAGGAACCAGAGGGCTTTGAGGAGGGAGATGGCTCTGTGATAACGTCCCAGGTGCTGCCACACATCGCGGTGGGCTGGGGGTCAGCGGTGCAGATAACCCAGGGCTGAGTGCACTCTGCTTTTCCTGCCTCTTGCTTCCTCAGCCTTTTCATTAAGCTGGAATAATGCTTAGGTACTCCTGCTAGGCATTGTCAGTTTTTTCTTAGCTTGATTTAAACATATTTATAGCACCTGAAATGTTCAAATTGGTGAAGTAATCTCCGTGCAAGTGTAGCTCAGCTCTGCTTCCCCATCCTAATGTTTCTGAAATGGAAGCCTAATGCATATTTTCCATGTGCCTGTCTGCCTCCCCCATAAGGAAACCCCTTGCCTTTGAGTTGTTCCAAGTCCAACAGTGCCAAAATGTATTTTTGTGAAATAAAATGGCTAATTAGATCACATAAACTTTCAGAATGTAAAAAATGAAACTGTAAAACAAGCAGCTGTGCACTTGAGGTTCATCCAACCCCTTCTGCACAAGTTGCATTTTGATCAGCCTGAAGACTGGGAGTTCATGGCATTCCCCTTTTGTGTGATCCAGCCTCAGTGATGTTCTTGAGGAACTGTCTTCTTTAAAAAATGGAACGTTTAATTCTGTTGGGCAGCAGCCCAGTTGTGGGAGTTTTTCTGTAGCACCATCTTGTAAACATCAATACAAATTCACCTCTCTGTGCTATGCAGAAGTGATGTCTCTTTAAAAAATTTTATAGCCATCATGTCTCTAAAGGAACATTCTCCACAAAATGAGAATTCAGAGCTTAGTCTCCTTAACGTGGAAAGGAAGAATGCTGCCACCTTTCTTTGTGCAAGTTTCTTATTAAGAACTGATTTGCAAGAAAGGAAAGGAATGTTTTTCAGAGAGAGGAAGGTGTCTATTCCTTACTGCTGTATTCTGGCATGTACTGAATAACTCTTTTCCAGACAGAGAGCATTTATCATTATCCCTGCATTCCCACTAATGCTGCAGAGTGCCTTGACCTCCAAAACTGTATTCTCCAAAGATGGGAGACATCTCCGTGCATCCCACTGCCCTCACAAGAAGTGTGGGTTGTGCTTGATGTTACGTTTTCTGCTGGCCCAGACTGTTGAGCCAGGAGGGATTTCATAAATAGGTGTGCTGGCAAGACAGCTTAGACCTCATCCCAAATTCATCTGGCCCAGGCTTAGACACAGCTGGGCAGGAGCGTGGAGCTTGGCTGTCCTCAATTCCCAACTTCCCACCTCAAATGCACAGGGAGTTTCTTAAAATGCAGAGAGGCCCCAGCATGTGCTACCCAAGCCCAGATTTCTCTTTTCTTTTCCAGAGGTTTATGTACTTGCTGAAAAATGATTATGGTTCTTAAGAGTTTGCATCATCAATATTTGCATTTGTTTGTAAAAGTATCTTAAAAATTTAAAAAAGGAACTATTAGCACACACAAGCAGTTACTGTACTGAGAGGAGGAAAATAACTTGAAAGATACAGTTATTAGTGTCAGGATTTGATTTTCTTCTTTTTAAACAACTAAGCTTCTGAAATTATGAGGAGATGTCAGCGATAATTAGAGAATTCTTAGATTCACAGTGCAATCAACAAGTCATTTGTGTAGTTTTCCTTTCCATTCTGAACAGTTTTAGAAAGACAGAAAATCATGGGTTTATAGAGATACATGTATAATATTTCATATTTGTGCTTAATGTCTGCTAATCTCCATACTTCATAGAAAAAAAAAAAAAAGCTTTTGTGAACAGTTTTCTTCTTTTGCAGATTTTTGCATCTGACACAGAACATCCCCCCATGTTTTGCAGCTGTTATTTTTTACCGTGTATTCCTTTCCATTCACTGACAATGTGCTACTCTGAGACCTGTGCATGTAAACTGCTCTTGAAAACACTTAGTGCTCAGAAGTCCTATTGAAATCAATATGAGAATAGAGAACAAATACTTGCCAATTTGAGCTCTGGGTGCTTACAAATGCAGCTGTAGTGTGGTAAAGATTAGAAAAGCTCAAACGTTCCTGCTATTATAGTTCTACAGAAATGTGCCGTAATAATGTGGAATAAATAAGTGAGAATAAAATCCATACTTCAGCTTAACTTCCTCAGGTAATTAATATTATCATCATCATTTTATGGATGGAAAAAAAAAGGCAGTAGAGGAACTGTAGTTTCCCTAAGGCAGAAAGGTACATTTGGAGCTGATGCTGAAATTCAGGTTGGCTTGATCTCTGCTCCTCTTTGCTGAGGTCTCTGGAGCCGATGCTGAAGCAGATGCTGTACTTAATTTTCATGTTCTCTTTCACTTGAGTGAGGAACACAGTTCCTTCTCAGCTTTCTACCTCGTTAGTGAGAAGTGAGAGAGATTTCCACTGGGCAGTTCAATCCATTGAAAATTCGAACTGTCGTTTTTCTCTTCCTTGACTTCACAAGCAACCTCAGTGTCCTTCTGCTCTTTTGAAAGTGTTTTAGCCTAAAGTGCATGAAATTTCAGACTGGGGGGGGGGGGGGGGGAAAGCAGTTTGACTTACTATTACAGATATCTGGAGATGTCAGGTTACAATCTTTCCTGAGCCTTTCATTTCAATTAAAACAAGAGGAATGTGTTATAGTGCAATTCTCATCGTGGCTGCCCCACTGGCACAGGTATGGCTGCGTGATGTGAGCCTCCCAGGGCTTTGCAATTCCTGATGATTGATCCAGGGAACATCTCTAGCAGTATCCTTAGGAGTAGTGGCATCAGCTCCTGTCACGTTCCCATGGTGTGTGCCCAGCCCAGTGGAGCCTGCAGAGCAGGTTGTGTCTGCTGATAGACAGAAATGAGTGCAAGGGCTGGATTGTGTGATCACAGAAAAGAACATTGATATCCCTATAAGAGCATAGTCCTTCCCCATTCTTAGTACTTGGAGGGATGCTGCTGCTGGAACAGCAGGTGAATAAAAACTAGAGGGAAATACCAGACTCCTATTGAAAAAATAAGGGCAAGAGACAGAAGTTGGTTTGCCATAGGTTTCACACTGAGAAGTCTCAAATAGAATGTATTTCTCAGTATGTTAGGACTAATAAGAGCATTTAGTTATTTATACAGAAGAGCTGAGAGTGGTTCACAAAGAGGAATAAACATTAAATTACCATAATTCTTCCTTCTTTCTTTACAATAAAATGATAAAGGAGCTCTAAGAGCCCAGGAGAAAACACCAAGAAAAATTTTTAGCTCAAATGAGAGCAAGGGATTTTTTTTTTCTTAAGCAAAGTTTTCAAAGAAAATACTATTTAATATTTAGGCCTTGAAAAGAAGATACACTCCTTTGTCACAGTTCAGCATAACAGTAGCAGTCAGCTTTTACTGTGAAAATGTCTGCTCTGAGTTACATTAGGGTTTTTGTTTCAGGGTACAGTGTTGTAGGGCCAGAGTGTAACTGGGTTTTGTCTAAGGTGAGGCTCTAATGAAGGAATTTATCTTCAGCCCTAGAGCTCGTTTTATTTCACAGTCAATATTCCAACATTTCTGTCAATCTTTGCCTTCACATCTGTTGCTGACCCAGTGGAAGGGAACCTGCAGGCACTGGACACTTGTGCCTGTCAATGCCATCCTCGCTCCTGTGTCCATATGGATACATAGAAAGGCTTCCCTGGATGTTAAAGGCAGCAGGCTGCTTGTATTGAGTGCTAGAAGAGAGCAAGGAATCGAGATTACTGGTGAAGGGTCGGAGAGTTCCCTAATGAGCACTTTGGTGGAAGGGATGCTTTGAAGCCAGGAGTGGAGGAGTACAGTCCACATTAACTTATGCAACCTGGTGCTGTTCAAGAGGACACAAACAGACAGATGAGCCTACTTTGAAAGGTAGCCAAGATCTTCTCTTCTTTTTTTCCAGTAATCCCTTGATGTGTTGGAGAAAAAGGGACAGGGAAATGTAATGTGTGTTAATTCAGTGAGTGTTGTGCAGGAAGAACAGACTATGACCTGATTTCACTTAAATACACACAAATGTTCACCATTTCCCTGATAGGCATTAGTCCAACCATTACACAGTATGTTGAGTTGAGGGTGGGAGAATATACTGTGTGAATGCAGGTTAAATAAGAGCATATTCTATCATTATTTTTGTTTGTACAGCTCCTAGCACAATGATTATAGGAGTTGCCCTCATTAGTAGCATTGCAATAGGAATAAAAAAAAATTTTAATAAAAGAATTTCAAAGTAGAAGGAATAAGGAAACAACAAACTTGCAGAATGTTAAATTACTCTTTTTTTTCATTATGTGTTTAAATGCATGATAAGCTGAAGGTATTTGAGTCTTTTAATCATAAAGCATTGTCAAGACAACTGGGTCAATGCGTATCTTTGATGACTGCCTTTAATTGAGGAGGGAGGGCAAATCAAGAAACTCTCTCCTTCAGGAGTACAGACAATAGTAGTAGCAGAATAGTCAAAAATATTTTAAATTCATTTTTTTTTCCTCTGTTTAAGAGACATTAGACAGGCTTCTTCAGCACTGTGCAGGCTTGAAGAGAATGAGAATAACAGGAACTCATTTATATTCCGAATGCATCCCTGTCTGTGTAACCAGCTTGTTGTTGTACTCTGCAGAATTGTTCGATGTGGATTAATATTGTTGACTAAATTTACAGAGTACAGGGAGGGGAAGATTGAACTTTGCTGGGGTCTGGATTTTCTCTTGTTTCTTGAAAGGAGGGCAATAGATGCAGATTATTTGTGCATAGAAGGAAAAATTAAAAAAAAAACCAAAACCACTGACTCTTTGCTAAAGAGCTGCGAGAGGGCACAATTTACTTTAAGTGGTATCTCCACATTTAGCTACTGGAGGAGCAAGTGCTTGGGAAAAACCACATGGTGCTCAAAGCTCTCTCCTCCTATTAAAATAAAATAAATCTGTCCGTGCTCAGCAGTCAAGATGGAACATTAATTAATGCAATGCTGCAATCACTAGGAACAAAACTGAAATTAATCCCTTAAATATGCTATTTTTATTCCAAGACTTTAGCTTCTCTTCCCAACCTGGACCTGTGTGTTTCTCTGTGGAAGTGGAGCAAATGTATAAATGTTGACAGCATGAAAACCTCCCCATAATGCTCTGTCTCTCCAGGGGACAGGAGAGCACTGAGCCTCCCTTGCTCTCCAAATGAGCCTTCAGGAAGAGCTGTTTCACCAGGGCTGGTGATGGAGCACTCGTCCATTGCAGCAGCTTCAGCTGGGTTTTATGGATGAGTTGGGAAACTTCTCCAGGCTTGGCGAGTCAGATGTGGTGAGGCAGGGAAAGCGATGGACCCGGCTGATTCTAAAGTAAATAGACTACAAAGTGTAGGTGGGGCTTCAGGAACACTAGGCATATCTGCTAATTATTTTAATTTCTTATTGCTCACTGGAGCCAGATCAATTAAGAGGAGAAGGTGATAGTAATTACTGTCTGCGATGTAGACTATCTAATTCCTTCTGGGTTGCAGGGAAGGGGGGGATAGGCAGTGAAACCCAAGGCACCCCGAAGGAAAAGCCTTTGTGCAGTGTCTAATTAGTCTGTGGAACTCGCTGACACACAACATCATTGAGAAGTTTCCCAAACCTATTTGGCCGGAGCAGTTGCGACAAGGAAGATTAGCAAATACCAGCACGTGAATTGCTGGAGCCTGGTTTCCTGCTGGGACATCTCCTGGAGCTCCCTGCTCCAGAGCCTGTGCTGTGGCAGCAGAGCAGGGCATTCATGGGGACTCAGTCCCAGGGGATGCCTGAGAATTTGGCAGGAGCTGAGCTCGCACTGCAGCTCTGGGTGGAGGTACTCACACAGTCTTTTCTGGAACTCATTGAAAAAAGTTGTTGAGATCTCTCTTTCTGGCAAGGTCAGCTGAAGTGGGCTCAAACAGAGATTCTGGAGGAGAGTGCATGAGGGGAGCACAGAGACACAGATTCTTTAATACTGGTTCTTTGAGAAATAAGGCTAAAGCACCAAATAGCCATAATCCAGGGAAAGGCATCATCTCCTGGCCTGGTAAATCTGCAAATTTTGCTAAGTGGTCATGAGGATGGTTGTTGGATTATTCCATGACTGCCAACAACAGACTCTTTTGAACTTTGCTTCAAATTGGATGTTTTGAAAGAGTATCACAGATGTGATAAGAAGGGAGATGACTGTAGTGCCCTGTTCCTGTATGACAATTTCTGTTACTCCTTATTATTCCTTGTAATTCCTTGCAAATCCGTATCTTCGTAAATCAAATATTCCTTGTAAATCAAAAAGAGGAAGAAGACAAGAGGCAGTGATGTTCATATAGGCCATAAAACCAGTGCCCTGATGGACTCTCTTCACCAGGAAAGCCTTCCATAAAATAAAAATCCCCAAATACAATTTTTAGCCCTTAACTTCTTTTATTTACTTTTGGAGTGGAAGGTTCTTCCCATTTTTTCATTCCTGCAGCTGCAATATTACTTTTGTGTCTGTGAACTCCAGCTCTCATGTTTTGTGCTGGTAGGAGTGAGAAGTAATTTGTTTTAAAAAGAAGAGCAAAGCAATGTAAATGTGTCACCTCTAGCTTGTCTCAGAGCTGATCTGTACTGTGGAAACCATGAGAACTTGCAAATTGATTTGGGTTTTGGTGCTTCCCATGTCAAATCTGATTCTTTCTCATTCTCTCCTTAACTTAGCTGTTTCCACAAGTTTTTCTCTTCCTCTGTGGATCTCAGGCTGTGTCAGTTCTGCAGCCGCCTCCAGTTGCTGCAACTGTGTTCCTTACAGATGGGCCTGGCAAAACTCTGGGGCCAAGCAATGTTTCTTTAGCACCATTACTTTAAGGGCCATTTCAATACCCTAAGCTACCTCTTGACTTGTTGATGGACCACTGGTCTGTGAATTTGAGGCAAATCTATGTAGATCGGTGGCCAAGGCTATCCTTGTTTAGTTTTGTGGGTGATTGCAGTTGTTCCTTGATGACTGTGGCAGTATTTTTTCCTAGGCTTGCTATTCAGCAACATTTTTTCCTGCACTTTCTTCCTTCTATTTCACAGCTGCTTCCAACAAAAAACTTTCTCTGTTATCTGTCTTGCCAAAATGAAATCTTGTCCTGTTGCCACTTCTATGTGTGGTGCCATGGAAGAAGGACAGACTTTCAGCTCCTGCACTGTCTTGGAAGGAGAGGAGAGCAGGCTAATGGTCATTTAATGAGCTCTTCCCAGCAGATGCTAATGTGCCCAGAAATAATGTGGCACAAACACAGCTTTAATGAATGAAGAATGTGGAACAGGCTTTATTATAATTTTCAATTTGCTTTTGAGTTGAGCAAGCTGCATGAATACCCAAAGACATTTCTCTCTATTTGTCAACAGATGAGTGCCCTCCGAATTGTTAAGGGCAACATTTTGTGAGCAGAGAGATGTTAGCCCCAGGCGTCTTGGCTAAATTGCAATTTGGGTAATTCAGTTTCACCTGCCTGAATTCCCCCTGCAGTTTCTGTTGGATGTGGAGCTCTTGCCTGCTCCTGCCCGGCACTGCTGTGCAGTCATACCATCCGCTATTAAACAGCTGCTGCCCATAAGTAGCTGAAACATTTTGGGATCCTCTGGGATGAATAGCTCTGTATAAATATAAAATGATACCATTACCATGTTTGAAGTAAGGTTTAATATAAACAAACGATTGTTTCAGTAGATGGTGCTCAGCTGAGTTACAGCAGCTCAGGGCTCTGGGGAAGCAGTGGAGAACCAGCAGTCCTCCCCTCACAGCACTCTGTGTATGAGGTTTTTCAAAGGAGGGAGTAAGGAGAGAAAGCTTTTTCTGCTTTCCAGCTGAAGAAGGGAATTATGCCTCTGAGGCAGTGGAAGTGAGCAAGCCAGCTGCTGCTTCCCAAAGCAGAGCCCACAGACTTGGGCAAAACCATCTCTTTCCCATCGCCAGAAGGGAAGTTGGTAAAGGGATGTATTTTCTGTATCTTTGGGGAGAGATTCATTACCACCTTCTCAGTGTTCAAGGCATAGAAGAGTTATGGCCATGAGAGACCATAGCTGGTTAACAGTCTCTATACCAAGTTATAAAGTGCATTTTTCAGGCTGTGCTGTAACTCCTGGGAAGGAACCATTTCCAGGGATGCTCTTGTAGGTCAGTTTTTATAGCTGCTATTGAGTTATCACCCAGCACAGTGGCAGTAATGACGCTGTGGTTACGTTCCAGACACCAGCTTCTCTGATTTCTTGAAACATGTCTTCCCACAAAAGTTCAAAATGTCACTCACTTCACACTAATGAGAGGAAATTGTGCTGTAATCTCTGGACAGGGATTTGCTTAATGCATACAGCCAGTCAGGCTGGACAGCACCCAAGCTTTGCAAACTAAACATTCTTTTCAATAAACATCCTTTTTGCTCACAGCATACTTGGTTTAATACAGTAGGTGCCATTAAAAATGTGCCATTCAGTGACAGAATCATTAATATTTTCAATGGTATTTTTGATAATTCCACAGTCCAAGCATTAGTGAGGATGCAAATTCCATCCCTAATGGCAAAGTTATTAAGGCATTGAGCTGCACGTCAAATAAATAGGTCATTTCTAGGCATTACAGGGAAAAGAGAAAGTGCTGATATAGAGCCAGGTCAGTGGAGATGGAGGAAGCTGTTCTGCAGTGGCACAGCCACATATGCCCTCTGCCCCAGAGATGGGAACTGCTGGAGTCAAGCCTCCTGCACCTTCTGTCTGTAGAACAGATGCAGCGTGATCCTGGAGCTCCTGGCTGGAGCTGTGACTGTGGACTCATTACCCAGAGGATTGGAGAGGCTCCCTTGCAAGCATGTAGCCTGTGCAGCCTCACTGAAATATTTTTATTGAATAAATGCAGTATTTAAAAGATTACCCTCTGTTTCTCTGACGGAAACCTCTACTTCAAACAGCTCCTTTTTTGTTGCTTACAGGAGCTCCAGGAGAATCGCTAGATTTGCCATCTCATTATCGCCTTTGTGGGGATGCTTCTTTTCTATTAGTGTTTTCATGTTGCCTGGCTGAAAAATGAGAAATAAGTATATAGAGACCTCTGAACAAAAGAAACCATGAGATGGATCCTCAGCTCAAGTCTAGTGTTTAACTGTGATTGTAATCAGGGGAGCTGTGTTGAGTGACATCACCAGCAATGCTGGGCAGGACTCTGGGTGGCTGCTGTGGCTTATCATTGACTCTCTGAAAAGATTCTGTTTCTGAATGTCTGAATTGAACATTAAGTGCTCTGCAAGGTGCACGCTGCTTCCTGATGTGTCATCTTCTGAATTGCTGAGAAACCTCTCATAATACGGCATTGCTGCCTAACAGAGGTTCAGAGCAAAACATTGCAGGTTCAGTGGCATAAAGCACCTTTCTTAAGAAGCTTCTGTCGTGCAGTCCATGCCCCATTTTTCAGAGGGGAGAGCTTCAATCCCTTAGCATTGGTCTCCAGATGAGGTGATGAAGTCAACCCCGTTCTGCCCCCATTCTGTGTGTAGTTGGTGCAGACAGAGATGCTCCTTCTGGGTGACTCACCAGCTTCCAGGTGAGCCTGTCTTTCCCCATTACAGAAGAGCACAGACGTGTCTACAGTGGATGGAAATGCTCCCAGAGGGCATTAGAATATTTCCATCCATGGATTCTTGCGTTGTCTTTATCACCAGCATGACTTCTGCTGGTGCTGATGCTTTTAAGAATCCTGAATGCTTTATGTACTGGGGTTTTATGTGATTTGTCACTGGGAGGTCACAGTCTTTTTCATCTAATTATTTTCTACTGATAATTACTACTATTATTTTATGCTTACTGTTTTATGATGCCACATAGGGACAGAGTCCTACTGTGCTAAGCACAATGCAAACCATAATAAGGAAATGGTGCCTACATTAAAAAATTCACCAATGTAGTATGAGCTATGTTCCATCATTGGAATAGGCAGGAGGAGGAGGAGAGCTTATGGTGATAATTAAATATGATGGGCAGGATGCAGCCTCCAACTCCCAATTCTGAAACAAGGGCAAGCGTTTACACCCACAGCTATCACGACTGGGCAGCAGCAAGCACTGAAACACCTTTTTACCATTTCAACCAAAATGGGACTGTAGTTGTCAGTTTGATGACTCAAGAAAGTAAAAAGCTGTGCTGTGAAAAATGAAAGAGAAAGATTGTTTAGGGTTCAGCTTTAAGAATGGTCTGATTTCCTTCTGAACAGTCAGTAGTTAAATAATAGTTAAATAAGGGAGAATATATCAGATTTATTGCAGAGAAAAGCTCAGAGTCATCTCCTACATAGTATATTGCTCATACAGAAAGATGGAACTTGGTAAATGAAAAATAAAGAATCCTTATTAGCCTGTTTGTCACAGATTTCCATAAAATGTAAGTCTGGCTGCAGTTCACCACCTTACCCAAGCAACACATTTAATTTCTGCGTCAGGAAGTACAATTTATTTATAAACTAGGAACAGGTTGGTAGGGCGTTCCTTAATCTCACTTTGGAAATGGTGATGGTAAATTTACCAAGTGTCTCGAATTGAATCAACATTTTATAGGAGTTACAACTGTCATTTTTATAGTGAATAAAAAACTAGGAGAATGAGGGGGAAAATACCAAGTAATTAGCTGTTGAAATCACCAGCAATGTTTTGCAGACTGAAGGCAGCGCAGTGATTTACGAAAGCATACAGCTGTAAATATTTTGATGTATATATGTTTGTGTTTATATAGCTATAGATATGTTCCTCATTCAAGCAATGCTGCCTTCTTCTCTTTCCATCACTTCAAAGCACCACAGAATGCATCCAGGATCTGTCCTCACACGGGCTTAGTCCCATTGTTTGCTAGGTGTGGGGCTGCAGTTCTCCCCTGTTGCTGTTACATCAGCAGTCCCTCTCCAGTCCCCCAGCTTTATTCTCCTCCTGTGTAATGGAGCTCATTCCTCTGCCCTCTGATGTACCCTGTGCTTCAGGAGGTTCCAGGCATGTGACCGTAACCAGTTCTTTGATCTTCAGTCTGATACAAACTAAATGGAGGAAGAAATAGAGGAGCTTTTCAAGCAGAGAGAGCAGCTGCTGACTCATTGTCTTCTCGGGGCGTGAGCGGGGCCTTCCTGAGAATTCCTGTGGACTTCAGGAGATCCAGCCCTGCTTTAATCTGGCTGTTTGATTACAGTTCCCAAGGCAAGCCTTTCAACTCCACTTTCTGGCAAACAGAACTTTTCTTGGCCTTTCCCTGCAGTGTTCTTTCAGCAGTGTCTTTGCATTGCCTGCTATCAGAGCAGGCTGCTTTAAAGAGCTGGAAACCTCATCCTCAAGTTAAAAGGGAATTTCAGATGATTTTACTGGCGCTAAAATTTGGCAGAGTTTCATGGGCCAGGATAACAAAAGGAATTGATCTGTGTAGTCAATAGGTCGTCTGCCCACTTCTCCCTGTTCAACGACACATCCCTCACAGACAGAGCGGTTCTGGAGAGCTCCAGCCTGACATCCTGCTCCCCAGCCCCTGTGCTAGAGAATATAAACCAGGTGCACTGGGACACAAATACTGCACTGATCTCAGCAGGATGCCAAACGTCCTCAGAGTTTTTTGCTCTTCTGCCACCTTTAAACAAAGAGATCCCCATTATTTTTGCCTCCGAACAGGGCTATCTGTTGACCTTCCACTTGCTACTAACAGGGCTGCTGTTCCTCTTGAGGGATTCAGCCTACCTTCCCTGTTCTGGCTGGAGTAATTCCTCACTGAGTCTCTTTCCCCAAACCCTTTTTGCTTTGAATTGTTCCCTTTAGCTCTGAACTCTGGTGTTTCATCACTTGATTCAGCGGTATCAGGGTGATGCCTTTCCTGGTCTTAAAATCAAGAGTGAAACACAGTTAGAAGGGGAAAAAGGGATTTTATCTTGGTATTTATTTTAAGGATCCTTAGGTGCACACGTCCAGGTCAAATGCACCTCCATGCACATCGCGATGCCCACCCCCAAAAGATCTGGTATAACATTAGAGGTCTTACTAATTAGCATATCCACCAAAAATTCTCCAGTGAGAGGCTTGAGTGAGCCCCCCTCCCCAAGGAACCTTCCCCTGGATGGTTCTATCTTGGTTTACAGAATGTGTTCTGGAGAGGACCTTGGGGTCTGGGGCACACTAACCTCTACCTACGAAGCTTCTAAAACATTTAGTCTCTCAGCTTGACAAAGAAGTCCACGAATGTAGGCAAAAAGCACTAAGAACACAGAAGTTGTAAAAAGGTCTAACAGTGGTATAAAAGAAAAGGCAAAAAATCTTCATGGCATCAGGGTGAGCAGTTTAGGTGAGGAACGTGTTGCTGAATATCATGTATAGCTGAAAGATGCTTAAATGTATATTTGCCTTCTGACTGCTTTAGGTTTTGTATTATATCTCCAGAGATAAAGAAATGTTCATAATTGGTGTTGGGAAATTGTGTGAAACAGGAAATTTTGGGAGGAACCTATGAGGCGGTGGATAGAAAACATTCATATTTGATTCTGGTCAACAAAAATAGCCTGGTTTTCTGTGATTCTCTTCTTTAATGAAAAGTAGAGCACTGGAAACATGTATTCCCATTTGTCATAGCTAAACAGTTTGCTCTGGTGGTTAAATGTAAAAAACAGGTATGTCATGTACAATAATAGTCTGCATAATTAATTATGATACTTGTGGCTGTGACCATCAAGAGGAATAGAAGTAAGCAGCATCTAACAGTTTGAGAAAGGAGTCAGGATAAATGATTTATCCAGTTGTTTGTATGGAGGAGGGGTTGGGCTTTGCTCTGGAGCAGCGAGTGAGTGGCATCCAGAGGTCCAACCTTGCCCTTGGTACACCTGGAAGATGAAGGCAGTCACAGGTCAGGGCTGTTTGCCCATCTTACCTGGTTTGTTAATTTGTCAGCTCAAAGAATCACTCTAGTATGGCACTTGTCCAAGCTACAAGCTAATATGTGGAATTAGTTTGAAACCAGTGGGAATACTGCAGTTAGATTAAGTAGGAGAAGCAATTTTCCTGTTGTAGGATTAAATACAGCAGCAGAGCAGTATTTTCATATTATTTTATTTATTGGCGACTTTTTAAAAAGCCCACTTAAATTTTGTTGGTCATTTTAGTGCTATTAGGTCATCAAGCAGTTAATGGTTTCAAGAATTTTAAGAACCACTCAAAGTTCTTTAGACTAAATATTGTAGAATATCAGTTAACATGTTGCCTTGCTTCAAAAATGTACCGTTTCCAATGCGTGTTTGACATGCTTGGGGCTATTCCAAGTCTTGATACTCAGAAGCAACCAACTGCAATATTAGGCTTTAATATTTTATGATGAGATTCAAGCTGTTTACAAGGTATGTAGGAAAAGTGGATTATATTTTGTCACAGTGCACGTTTTTACCCAGCGTTAGGTACCTGACTGTAATGGAAGAGGTTTAGCTCCTCCCCAAAAATATAAATATAATGCAGCTCTCAAAAAATTAAAGAATAGATTGCCTGTGTTGAATAAATTGGATTGAAAAATATAGCTGGGAGAAGCATCAGATTTTCAGTTCTGATCTAGCAGAATGTTACTCTCTGGCCTGCTCCTCTTGTCCCCCATCCTGGAAATGTGCAGGAATTAGGCCATCAAGGATGAGATTTGTCCAGTGTTACTGCATTAAGAGCACTACATACATGGTGTAAACTGGATTCCAGAAATGTCGATTCAGTTTATCAAATGCATGTTTTTAAGTCATTTCTGTATGTTTTCTTCAGCCTGCCCTAGAACCTTCCATTTGTTTCTCCCCAAGAAAATAAATGATTTTAATATTTATCTGTCTACACTAATTATGCATAGTTCTGCTTTTACCATACTATTTCAGATAATTTGCATTGCCTGTAATAGTTTCTTAGATAATTATTTAGTTGGATGTTAGTATCTTCATAAAACAGAAGAATGATGGCTTGATTTTTTTCTTTTCCCCTCTATAACGGGTGACCATTCAAAATGGAACAGCTGTAGTGACTGAGAACTGTTATTATCCAGGGTGTGAATTACAGCAAAAGGACTGTAAAATGCTATAGAGTTTCAGACTTTGATAATAAAGATTCATCTCAGATCACCCGAGATTATAAAGGTGTTAAATTACTTCCTTTCTGTGCTTCTCTAATATTTCAGATTTCATAGTAGCATCACTGTCAAGATCTATTTGACATTCTGTAACACTTCCTCAAACAACAGCCTGTCTCTTCTCCTGACAGGGAGCATGCTTTGAATGAAAGTTCATTAGTCTATTGAAACATCTCAGTTAATTGCTAAGCCAATACCCAGAATTGTCAAGTTCATATTTCCATCTGTGCCACAAGCATAGCAATAAAGAATTTTTTTGGACAGGTTAATTTGCCTAAAATACCGTGTAGTCAATCAGAGGAACAAAGTTGTTGATGGGAGCATCTGTCAAACTGGAGCTTTCATCAGAGCTGTCCCTCTCTGAGAGACGAACATCTCTGGCTTCCACGAGTTGGCAGAAATACAGCAAACAATAACAGCAGCTGCACTAGAATAATGTTATTCTGCTGCTAAACACCAAACAGCTGGGTGTTGCATTGGTAAGAATGCTTTATAGTTGAGCTTCTTATGAAAATAAAATCCAGTCATTCAAATATAGCATTGTTTTAATATTTAATTTACATTGTTTATATTATTTGCATTTTGTTAATTTTACATTTCATATAATTTGCTTGAAAATAGCACTTTCTTGGAAATTGTGTATGTACATGTGCATGCATAAAGATTCCTAATACGTGGTGTTTTTCTTTAAAAAACAAAACAAAAGCAAATTAAATGTCTGCACAAAGAGCAAATTAAATGTATAAACTGAAATTATTTAAATGAGCTGGGAACTTGCACTGAGATTTCCAAGGCATGCACTACATGGCCCACAGTGTGCCATTAATTTTCTGACGATCTGAAAGATCATTTAACAATTAAGTTCTGATCTTCTACTGATTTCCCTCATCATCGGTGGTGCACACAGTGGCTACGTCCAGTATTTGCTACATGAAACACATCAATGTTAATGGAGAGAAAAATACAATAACTCATTTTACCACAAATAACATTTTCATGCTCTAGGAGATGAGCTTGAAACACAAGTAATTCCAGCTAAATCAGTGGATTTAGCCCAGATTTACTGCAGTGTGAAAGAGGGTAAAAATTTGACCAGCAACATTTAGAGCTGCAGAGCATAAAGGGCTGAAATGTGATGAGCATTACAGTATCCAAAATAAGGTTTCATCTGTACATTTTAACTGGTTTTGAGAAGAAAAGATGTTCCTTGAAATATTTCCTTGAAAGTGTCTCTATGTTGTTGATGGCTATACATTTGAGGTTCACCCCAAAAACAGGACCAGAGAAAGAAGGAAAAAAATAGATCACAATCCTCTGCATGGGAGAGAGTTTCTTGACTCTTTTGTAGTTTTTGTCTTTGTGATACAGTGTGAGGCTTGACCTTGAAAATTAAGAGTACTTAACCATCCAAGAGAGATGTTGCAGGCTGTTGATTTGCAAAGCACTTTTAATATCTTCTTCTAAAGGATGGTGGAAGTGTAACCAGCATTAATCCTATTTTGGTCCTTCCTTGAGAAGGTGTCATTCCTCCTTCTGAATAGATTTGCTTTTCCATCATGGCTGGGTTCCCTGGCAACTTCTTCAGTGAAGTCAAACATATGTGTGTTAGAGAGAGAGTCTGCTGAGGGGGGGAGTGTTACAAAGCTCTTCCGTGGGGTACGGAGTCCCTTGTCACTGCCTCATCCTGATGTTCCACAGTGGGTGGAAGGGAAGAGAGGACCAGGTGGGCAAAGATAAATCTGTGCAACATTTGATTCCATCCCCCATCCACACTGTCCTGCTTCTCTCCAGGCCTCTTAGATGAGAAGGGAGAGCAGTTGGCAGGGGAAAGACTTGGGAATAAGAAAATCCATCAGTTCTGGAAGAACATAAGCCTATCAGCTACTCTGTATTCTGTCAGGCTGTGGGGGAGAACTTAGCTTGTCTTATTAATGTCATATCAACATGTCTTATTAATAATGATAGAAGCACTCGATACCATTGAAAAAGAATATAATAAGACCAGCTATGATAAGAGGTCAGGGCACAGAGCAGTTCTTTTCTGAATACAGACATCCGTGAAAATGTATAGATAGGTTTTCTGTCTCCTTTTTTGAGAGTTTGTGCTCTTAGCAAAGTCAACAGAGGTTTGCAGAAAGCCTCTACTATTTTCACTATCCTGAAATTGTGACTTTTGCCCTTTGAATTGACCTGAGCATCCAAATCCACAGATGTTTTCAGGCTGGTAGCCAATGCAACGACTGAAAGTTTATCTGTTTGCCCCAATTACTGTATCTTGTCATTGGAATCAGTCTTGTTCTGAGAACCATTTCTTTATTGAAAATCTTGCCAATAAACCCCTGGTTTCATTTACTAGCAGATGGCAGAGTTGGTTGGTTTTGGTTTTGTTTTTTTTTTTTTTCAAATTCACAGTTTAAATGTAGAGCTTTGTAGGTGTTCTAGGTTTCTACAGTGCTTTGCAGATGTGACTGCAGTGAATCCAGGCTGGGAATACGGGGCTGGAAACCTGGGTGTTATTAGGAATCAGGACATGCCCCAGCTAAAACATCAGTAATGTTTATTCAGAATGTTGCCAGAGAAGACCTCATCCCAACAGTTTTCTTATTTTAGCACCCATCTTCATAAATCCACCGAGTTGGAAGTGGTTACTTTCAGTTTGTTGTGTGAACAAGGGTGGATCCAGGTCATACCATTTTTTTCTAGTTTAGCTTATTTGAACTTTTTGTTTTAAGAGAAGGATGAATTTGAGGCAGTTATGGAACTTTCTATGTGTCTTGTGTAAATTGAGTTCAGTTATGATTACTCATTTTATTTAAAAGTAGAATAATTGACCATCTGTTAATGGCAAACTTCTGAAGAGAGGTCTTGATCCTGTGTTAACTTTTTACATTCCTGGAGGACAATTTGTCATGAAACCACCATAATGTGCTGCTAATGATTACTTCATTGAGTCCACTGGCTCCCTGGGAACCATTAAGCTGGAGGACCATCTGCTCCTATTAGTCCATGCCTCTGCCATTCCTGTGGTCTGACCTGCAGGTGATGTGCAGGGAGTTTGGCCAGCACGTGCAGAGCAAGTGTTGAAAGCTGGAGGTTTGGGCAGGTGTTTGCCCTGGTAGACTCTCATCCACAATGATTGAAGCAGTGCTGAAGATCAAATCAGGCTAGTTCTGAATTCAAGAGGAATCCAGAAACAGCAATGGAGGCTTAGTGGGGTTGTGAAGTCTATGATCAGAGACACAGGCTAAAGAAAGTTAAATGGAAAACAATTTCCCAGACAACAGGAGTAACAGGAGATGTAGAAATTGCTGGAGTCCCCTCTTTGAACCAGCAGTGCTGTTTTAATTAGCTCCTCTTAGCAGATGAGCTGCATGTGGTGCCTGGACTTGCATACCCCTGGGTGCTCACAGGACAGGCAGAGGTTAACACAGTCTAAGGCCCTGAGGGACTGAGAAGTCACAGAGTACTTTCTACAGATCACAGGCTGCAGGATTTTACCCCGTGACTCCATTGCTCCTGTAACTTCTGTGCAGTTAAAATGCTCTTTGCAGACAGGCAGCTCATCATGATTTCAAAGCGTTGGGATAGGGAACATGTTCCTCCTTGTGACCCTTTGTTCCATCTCCTAAGTGCCTTTGCTGTAAAGACAGTCTCACCCTACAGCTTACTTTCTGCCTTCAGTTGTGGCCATTAATTCTGGCTGTTTCTTTGGTGGGTGGAGTTCCTTTGTATCTCTGTTTTTGCCGTTTGGTGGTACAGAAGCCTTGAAGCGTGCTTGTTTGAAGTTCAGAGATCTCACAAACACATTCCATGCCAGAACACTTGCCTGCTGCTGTTCTGCTTATCAGCTGATCTAATAAAACACATTAGCTCTTCTATAAACTGTGATAACCCAACCTAGAAACCATCAGGGCTGTGACAACATCCACAGTGTTGAATTATTACGTTGCATCTCATATTTGCACTAACATTTTAGGTGTGCAGGTGTTTTTTCTTCACTTATTTCTGTCTGTGAGCATAAGCACTTTGTGGCATAACTGTAAGTTATGTCATAGAAGAATGTCAGTTTTATTTGCTTTATTGTCCACCATGGAAGCATTGCAGGTTTGATTCTAAATTAATCTTTATTGTGTTTTTAAATTTCTTCTTATTCCTTGACATAACCCACTATCTTTCAGACTTAGCTTTGCTGGCTACAATCAATTTATTATTCATAAATTCCCTGTTTTGACAGCAGTAGTCTGGATTCAATTATGCCAAAAGGCCCAGTCATACCAGGCTGCAGTGCTGAAAATGAATTGTTCAATGACGCGATCTGTCTTAGCGAACGTTAAGTGATGCTTTGATAATTATATAGACATACGTATGCAGCCAAAAAAATAAAAAGGCTTTGGGAACATTTTTTGTTACCCCCCCCCCGTGGAAGGCAGTAGAGAATAGTGGAGGAAGATAAATTGACAGATTATTAGCTGAGGCATCTTGTAAAGCCAGCCAGAGCCCACTGCTCCAGCTCCGCTGCCTGCGCCGCTGGAGGCTGGACCGCAGTTGGAAGACTGAAGACTGCAGCAGTACATGGAGCAGCAGATAAAATTAACACCATCATTTAGTTTTATTTGTTAGAGTTTTAAGCGAGCTGGGAGATAAAAATGTTTCAAATAACCCCTCGGAGAGAGGCTGTGCTGGAGAACCCCAGAATCTTCATATTTCCAAGTGACAGAACTGTACCTCTGCTGGTGTTTTCGTGGAGGAAGAGAAGGGAAGAGCACTCCAGGTTATCTTTCAGGCTGACAGGTGAGAGGATTGACTGTAGGAGTTTTGAAGGCTGCACGGGGTGTCTGTCAGGAGACAGCAAGTTTTGCTGACAGCATCAGATTTACACACTTGCATGGGCACGCACGTATCCTGTACACCCAGACAGTGACTAAATGCTGCTTCCTTCCCCAGACTACATTTCCCTTCCAGGGTAAAAACGCTTGCTGAAATAAAGACCCTGCAGACACTGTGGTAAAAAAAAACAACAAAAAAAACCCAAAACCAAAAAAAACCACAGAAAACCATACCAAACACAAAACACCTTTTTTTGTCCCGAGGTCTTCCGTGTGTCTTTTTGTGAGAATTAATTTTTGTTGTTGGAGCTTTCGCTGATCAGAGTTGGCCTGTAGGATTAAAACAGGCACAGGAGGAGGGCAGCCATTTCCATGCTCATTTGTCATGCGGTCAGGCTTTTCTCTGGAGCAAGAGTGGAACATTTTGGCATGTGCTGCCTTTTTTCCATGTGGAAATATGCAGGTTCAGATGCAGAAATCAGCTCTGTGGTCCTCACAAGGGATGGAGGGATTCTCAGGAGAAGCCGAGTCCCCGTTCCCAGCAGTGAAGCAGAGTTGGGGGAGTTTAAGAACCTTTGTGCAAATGTTGGGATCCATTGTGGGAGAAGCTGGCCTGGAAATGCAGCTGTTTCTTAGTGTCTAAAATGGGCCAGAAATTGGAACTCTGGGGAGCTGAATTCTTTTGAAGGTGACGTCCTAAGTGTTTCAGGTAACAATTTCCTCTAACACCCTGAGGAGGAAACCTGGCTTTTTCATTACTGACTCAGCTGATTCACCTCACCACCTTCCAGAGACAGCTCAGAAACTGATAATTATGCTCAGCTCTTGTAATTGTATTTTTCATGAGTAGGTACTGAGGCAATGAAGCATTTCAGGAAGTCAGTATCGGTGCAGTTATTTTACACTTGGAGAAACTGAGGCAGAAAAGTGTGTGCAAGGTCATTCAGTACCCACTGGTAGGGCTGTGGATACAGCCCAGGACTGTGAGCTCCTTTAACTAATAATCATGCTAAATAATCATACTGAAACAATCAGATGTGGGCATTAGATCTTTTTTCTCCAGAAAATGGTCTGGAAAAGTATGAGCCAACCTGGTTTTGCTCCTTTTCCTTGCTTTTATTCCCATTTTTCTTTCTTTCTGTGTCTTTCCTTCAGAATCAGATCTTCCACTGGGAAGGAGAAAAATTCTCCTTCTGATTTTGCTTAAAAATAATTCAAGGGAGGAGCTTACTAACTATTTTTTATAACAGTAGACAGACAAACTACCTTTTTACTTTTATGAGAGCCCAGCCTAAACTGAGCTCCATATGGCTCGCTGGGTACCTCTGCAGTCACCGGTGGTTTTTCTTTTTCTGAATGACTTTCATGCTTGGGCATTACAGATAGGGAACATGTGTCATCCTTTCACTGAAACAATACACCCCTCCTGTGATTGGGAAGAAAACAGCAATGCAAAGCTCAGTTCTGTAAGGGTTGAATATTCTTGGAGGTCTTCATATTGCCACCAGATCTGTCTTTAGTATTCCAGCAGGAGAACCACTTTTGCAAGCTCAACTTTCCCCTCTCCTATTCTTCAGCTCACTGTAATTTTGCTTTCCCTACTGCAGCTGCCACTTCCTTTTGTGTGTTCAGTTGTAATCCACATTTCACGCTGTTTTTGGTCACCCACTTTGCTACCTACCAAAGCAGTCTCTCAGACTTCCTGATAAGGAAATCTTCATCAGCATAAAGTTGATTGCAACATCTGCACTCCCCTCTTCTTCCCCCTCCCCATCAGTGACACCATCAAGTCTGGCTCTGCTGATAATGAAGCAAAAAAAAAAAAAGAAAAAAAAACCAAATCAGCGAGAATGAATATTGGTGTCCAAAAAACTGAAGTACATGCAGTACATACCCAGGTAAAATTATTGCATGTGAGATTTGGAAACCCTTCATGGAGTTATCAAAAGCAGTGGACTAAATATGCTGGCTGAACAATGATTTATTGTCTGTCTGCCTGACCCCTAACTGATGTAATCAATATGTTTATGATGCAGACTGCAAAGTGTCTAAATTAGATAGAGCACATCCTGTCACATCCTCCTCTAGCAGGAGCAAAGGCAGTTACTCAACAGGCTATTGATAATAACCATTGCCTACATGAACTCACATGGTAATTTACCATCTTCTGTCTCATTGAATTAATTGATTTCCTTTATTGGCTATATAAATAATTTCCTGTGTTTTGCTATTTTTCTCTCCCAGTGAATGCTTTGTGCCTTACCAGCATTCTGTGGTAAAAGAATTTGGTAATTGAAGTGTTTGGGTCCTGAAGGGCAAGGAATGGGATGTTATTTCATAACCTATGATAAATGTAGTAATAAAAAATAATCCTAATGGTGTCTTGTGCATGAAGCAGCCACTGAGGTGGGTGAGCAAACCCAAGGGCTCTGTTTTCCAGCCTCCCTGTGCTGCAGGTTGAGAACCTGCAAACTACAAAGGGATGCTGCTCCTCCCATGTGATGGAGCAGTGCCCATCCACAGTGTTTTTCTCCATAGGGTGGTCAGTGGGACTTTGCCAGGTAAAGAGGTGGTGGAACACGTGCATTAGGTTATATCTGCTAATTGCATATAATTCCATCCCTTCACCTCCACCCCCAAATCTCCCATGCCATCCTGGCAGGATTTTTTTTAATAGAATTCATTGGAGAAAATAATGTTTTCAAAACACATCTTTTAAATAGTGTTCAAAACCTCCCAAACCTGGTTTGTGGGTCTTTTCATCTTCAAAGCAATTTGTAGCACTAGCTGATAAATATTATGTTACAGTTAATATATCAAAGCACAATGTGGTTTGTGACAGAATTGGTAGGTCATCCATCTGTGTCACATGAAAGGAACTGTTTTTCTGGTTTGGTCTGCTAGTTACCTCTTTACCAAACTAAAGGAAATAGCTTTGTAGTGAATCTTCAAAGAGACGTTAGATTGCTTTCTCCTTTTCTTCTCTTCATAGGGATTTGGAATAGTTTTAAAGCATCAAAATCCTGATGTGTTTGAAAAGGGTTTCACATGCTGACCATAACCTTTGTGCTGTTTCAGCTGTTGGGTCAGCTGTCTCACCAAAGCTGATGTCAGTCTCTTGGGAAACAACTGCCTTTCTGGAAAAAAGGGGTGATATTTTATTGGGTTATCCAGATTAGGTGCAGGTGCTGGCTGAAGAGGCCTCTATTTTTCAATTTCACAAAACTTCAGCTCTGTCTCTTTCAACATTTGTTGAATATTGTTAAAAGAATGTTAACTTACATATGAAAATTGAGGAATGGCAAGGTCACAGTGTACGCAGTTCATCTGAAAGAGCAGCATTCCTCATTCATGGTTTTGCACCCCATTAGATCTGTGGCTCTAATCAGTCACATGAAAAAGCTCTAAAGGCACCTGGTGATTGCAGGCACCTTTTCAAAGGTGGCCTCTAAAAAATATACACAGCAATTAGCCCACTAAATTGCCTTGCTTCCTGAAACATATTAATTCTCTCTGAGTTAGTTAAAGTGACTCCTTTTTAGTTCATAAACTTAAAGATTTATTGGTGATTGCATGCTCTGTGTCCTCAGACTCTGGATTAAGAATAAAATTAAAGACATAAAGCCCATGGTGAAATGGGAACAACTTCCAGCCAGGGCTGTGAGAGGTTTGTACAAATGGAGGCAATACAGTGCCTGCACCCACTCTGTCAGCCTGGAGTTCACTGTGACCCAAACTCTTATCTCTGTTTACATCTGTAATCTGATATTCTTGAAATGTGATAAGGAGTTCTGAAAGAAAAACACTGCTTCCATCTTCAATTACCATCCTAAAGAAAGCTTCCAAATTTCAGCTACAATAATCTTCTTGAACCATCCTACTGCTAAGGATACTTTAAAAAAATCCTTAATTCGTTTTGAAGCCTTTAGTTTGAAGAATAAAAAGGAGTGTAAACAAGAAGGTTCGGCTGTAAGCACAGAGCATATATGAGAAGTGAGAGCTTGAGAACAAATCCTTGGGAAACAGATGGGGCTTGTGCTGTTTCTCTTTCTTCTAAAACCTCAGTTCTCAGCAGATCATCTCGTGGTCTGTTAACTCCAAACATTTGAAGGGCAGGTGCTTCTTGGCTTTTCAGAAGACACAAGCAGTGCTAGTGAAGGAGTTGCCATTATAATAGAAACAACTTTATCTCCAGCCAAGTATTTTGTGTTTCTTAGCAGCATTTTTTTGCTGTGGTGAGGGAGCAAGGAAAATGGATTTGATAGCCAGGTATCTTGTCTTGGACTCATTCTTGTTTCCACTGTTGCCTTACACACATTTCTCTTCTATCTGATGAAAAGTGTTGTACTCATTTTTATTTCCTTATTATGGTAAGAATTAAACTTCGAGAACAGCGGCTGTTGCATTCACTAGGAACTGAATTCTTTATAAAATTATGTTCTGTGTATTCATGAAAATGGATCAATTAAAGTCAAGGGGACTACTCACATGAGCAAATGCTAATTAACAAAACGGATGCTCTAATGAAGAGAACACGATAATGTTGCAGATAGGTTCTGAATATTAAACATACTTTGCTCGGCAGCAGTAGAGATGTTTACTCCATAGTATATGAGCAGTTTATTAAATTTCTGGTTGGAAATAAATGCTTTGGGTTGGTTCTCTAATTGGTAAATGTTCTGTACTTTTAGACTCAAGTGCTGTCTGGAGCAGTTACGATGCATCCTCAGTGTTCTCCTAAGTCAGTGCTGATCCACAGATTGCTGATACCATCTAACTAAACCAGACAGGTGGCTTTGCTGCAATAAGAGCTTAAGATATTTCTTGCCCAGCTGGTGGGGAAAAAAAAGACCTGTCTTTTTTTTCCCTCTAAAAAAATAAAATTAAAAAAAGCTCAAAAAGCCTAATAATATAAAGAAGGGACATCTATTATCACATGTAAGTCAGTGGGAGAGAGTCTTTAGAGCAGCCTGGTAGCTGGATTTTCACATTAATTTATTTTCCTATTCATGGAAATTCTTCTTTCATCACCAAGTGAACTTGGTGCTAATTAATTAAATATGAACTATTGATTAATGTATGAAGAACAGTGAAAGCTGTGGCTACAGGACTGGTCTATTTTCAGAGACTTTTCTGTATTCTCCTTAATATCATCTTAATATTTCATAGTTCAGGTCTGAATTGGGAGACGTAAACAACTGCTCCAAGGGAGATGGGAGGTGGTCCCAGCAGTGTTTTTGCAGCAGGGCTGGGAACAGCCCAGAGCTGAAATGGGGCCAAGGCTTGGGGGCCCTGGGGTGCCCTGGCTGTGGTTCCTGCCCAGCCCCACCTCTGGACACTCCTGCATCGATGGCTGGGTGCCTCAGCTCAGCGGGCAGGGGGTGGCACCAGGGAGAGCAGGACATCCAGGAATAATCCTGTGGTGGGAGGAGGAGCTGGAACAGATGTGTCTCATCATCTCCTGGGTCTTTTGGGGCAGGATTGGGGTAGGTGGAGGCAGGACAGGCAGCAGAGACAAGAAGCACTCAGGAGGGATCAGGTGGGTGCTCTCTCATCTTGCTGCTTCCCCTCCTCTATTCCTCCGCCATCCTTTACTTCGGATTTCCACAGGTTTTTTTCAAAGAGGGAGGTGGGAGGGGAAGAAACCCAGGCAGTCTTGTTGACCAAACCTTCCATGTGCTGCTGACATCACCTAAATCCAGGCTTGTCCTTCCGACCTAAAGCCTGGTTGAACATGGAATCGTGAAACCATGAGGGAAGTGCCTGTGGCAGAGGTTTCTCTCTCGTGCATCAGGCAGGGGAGATGGGATATGTTACAAGAGGACATTCAGCTGTGACAGACACTGAAAATTGGGATCCTGGAAAGAAATTCTCTCCATTTGTATTTAGAACAGCAGATTTGTTTGAAAGGACTGCTAACTTTGGGATATTACAGGCATGTATTATTTGGGCACCAAATCCATGGAAAATGTGACGTGTACTGTTGCTGAGGAACCAGCCACAACATGTTTCATGTTGCTTCTCACACAAGTAGGTTGTTATTTCTGATTTCTAAAAAAACTTTTTTATGGTAATCCAAGTCTTTTACAGCCTGAGCACTGAACAGAGACACAGAATGGGCCATAATGAAATAAATTGTGGGAAAAGATTTTTTAAAAAGCAAAAGTAAAAAAAATACCCAAACTCCTTGAAAAGCTAGGTTTTGTCGGTAGGTAATGTGTTCCTATAAGTTTAGGTATTGTCTTTACATTTTCTTAATAAAATATTATAACACCGTGCAGTATCAAGCAAAACTAAATTATCCCATGGCATGCACGGTTAAAAGTGTATCCTGACTGCTGTCCTGGCACATCCACATCCTTGCAAGCCCGTTCCCAAGATGTTCAAAACATTCAAAACACTAAAGAGCTACGATTCCATTGATGTCTAATGAAGTTCACCACACAAAGGCTTTCCTTAAAGAAGTTCTTTGAGTCTGAAGTGATAGACAGATGTCAAGGTGATGCTGAGTGTGAGATGAAAAATTGAAAGCAAACAAATTACTTAAGTCATTTATGGGATGTGATCTGGCCCAACCGTGAAGTCTTCTGTGAGTGGGTTGGAGTGCTATCAATCACCCCTGACACAAGTTATTTGTGCATAATTATGAGTTATTGACCCATACTCAGTAAGAAGGGCTCTGTGCATGCTTAGCATTGTTTGATCCCAGCCTCATCTGTCATTGAGACATAATGTACCAAATATTGCATACTTCTGTTCTCCATGCAGATAGGACTTACAGGTATCTCTAATTACCCTAATACCAATCCACAGAAGGCTAAACCTCTCTCTCCAAGCTAATCCATCCTAGCACTGTCAGGAAACAACAGCCTTTGGTCCAGGAGGAGAAATATCCAGCTTTGAGCAGGGATTTCCAAGGTGATACATGGGGGTGTTCTGCTGGTGCTGGCTCTCATGGTAGCATGCCTTTGATGCATGGTCTGTCACGGAGCTGCCCACATCCAGGGTTTCAGATCTTCATAAGCCTGGGAGATGAAAGGTAATTTCAGGGCTGTGATGAACAGCAGAACCTCAGCTGGCCAGCTCCAAGGGCCCTGCGGTGCTAATTAAGATCTCAGATGTCTTGGTGACCTTGGCTCTGCTTCCACGTGTGTGAAGGGACACAGGTGGGGCAGACAGAGGGGTTTTAATCTGACATACTGAGTGTCAGCTCGTTAAGAAAAAAGGCACTGGAAGGAGTTGGATGACCAAAAAAAAGGGATTTGTAAGTAAAGTTACTGAATGAAATAAGGACACAGGGTCTGAGCCATGATCTACTGAAGTCAAGGCAACCTTGACCTAAGGAGGGTTTTATTATGGTTAAAGATAGAAAAATTAAATCACTGCTGACAGTGATGGTGGTGCCTGTTTTTCCAGTGATGGTGTTTTGTGTTTTACAGCAAAGGCTCTGTGCCTCTTTTCAAGGAAATCTCAATAGGAGTTGAACTTTTAATATATTTTACATAGTTTTGGGGGATAAAAATACCAACTTTTTTCATTTGCTGGGAATGCTCTGTCTAACAAGTACCCTTTTCCATTTTTTATTATTTTTACAGTAACATCTATAAAAAAAGCAAATTAAAATATTTAAACACAACACTGAAAACATTTGTTCATGCCTGCTGGCCAGCTTCCAACTTGTGTAATTAAATCTTGCAGTCTGTTACCTAAATACTTCCCGCAGCTCCTAGTCAGTGCAGTCCCTTCCCTGAGTTTCTGGCCCCAGCCAGTTTTCCTCCTGCTTTGCACTGTGGCACAGCTGCCACTTTGGATCACAGGGATGGCTGCATTTCTTTGGGAAAACTGACTCTCATATATAAATAATTGTTAAAGTGCTTTGGAAACCTCCCTGGGGTGAAGAGCACCATTGAAAAATAATAAGCCTTTCAAATACATTATTAATATTGATCGTGTTGCTGATCACATTCCAGCCCAGGGACAGGGAGAAGGTTACTCTGCAGTCTGTGTCATATCCTGGCACCTGGGAAACCTGGCTGTGATACCAAGCCCTACCCCCATGTTCTCTATGAGACTGGACAGATCATTTATTTATCCCTTTGTGCCTCACCACCTCCCACCTTGGACTTTCTTGCTCCATGGCTTATTTAATGTATATTTTTTATTCTTTTCAGAACAAGGGGGTTTTGTTAGTGTGGGTGGCCCATTCTCTGATTGTGCTATCAAGGTGGAAACTGTGAAGTCAGACTGTAAGTGAGAAACCAGAAAGTCCTGATACCTGGGCTTGGTTAATGATACCCTCCTTGTCACTGCACTTTGCAGGTGAACACAGATATTTTTCTAAATTAGAAATGACAAAGTATTTCTCACGTTGAACACAGAGGATCACCCAGCAGACTTGTTTGTTCTGCACTCATTTTCTGTTGCACAATGTAGGCCTTTAAGCTGTGCCCACTGCCAGGTTTTTTATCCTTCTTCACCCCTTAGATACTCTTTTGTAACCTTGGAAAGCAATTTGTAACGCATGTGAATGTGCAGAAAATACTCAGTGCTGATTCCCATACAGCAGAGCAGTTACTTATAGCTGTCCTTTAGTTTGAGTGAAGTCCTTCACTTTATGCTCAGATTAACCAATGTTCCAACTGAATTTGATGTTATCTCTCTTTTATTGATGTGAATTATTTATAGCAGAACTGTTGAATCATCAAAACGCAATTCCTGAGACTATTATTTATGCTAAGATATTAATCCCATGTTCCTATTAAGATTTATCCCTCTGTTCCTCGTACTGGATTCCTGAATTAAATTTAATTATTCCATCTTTCTCTTTTGCAGTTGAAGTGCAGTTAGGTTCGTAAAGTAGAAGTATTAGCTTGTGGGTGACTGTGTTGAGGTCAAACACAAAATCTGTCTTCCCTGCTTTCCCGTAGGTGTGGATTTGAATTTTTATCACAACCAGAGGCAGCTCATGGGTAGCACCAGGGTTAAACTTCTTTTATACATGGGGTTTTTCTGGACATTTGGATGCAATATTTGGATTGCTCCAGACGGAGACACTTATATTCATTCTCTCCAAAGGGGACTCCAAGGGTTATTGTTGGGAGAGAGCTCAGGTGATACTACAGGTGTAGCCCTGCAGTTTTGCTTCTTCCTGAACATCCTACTTGTGCTCTTTTCTTTTCCTGTCCTCATCCTGCAGAATGAAGCTTTAGGAGATCAGTGCAAGTGACAGTTTTTTCTCCCCAGCACATAGTTCCATGGTTATTTTGTAAGTAGCTTCTTGGAATAAGTGTTTCCTTTCTCCCGTCTGTTTTTCTCCTGCTCAGCACCAAGGAAGAAAGTGGCATTGGGTTTAGTGTGCAGAAATCCCCATGCAGCCTGGAGAGAGCATCCACAGCCTGTGTGGTGTCAGCTGTGACAAAAGGTGTTTGAAGATCTACCTGAGGCAGAACACATCCTGAGTGTGTCTCTGGGAGTCCCTGCAGCCAGGAGGAGCTGTGTTGGATGAATGAGTTTGGGTATTATGGGACCACTTTAATGGGAGGTGCCAAGCTGGTTCTCTGGTAGCCTGAAAGATTTTGCAACTTCAGGGTGAAATGTGCCAGCTTTTGTTTTCCTACATTCACTTCCCATGAGCAGAGGCCAGTAGAAGTGAGAGCTCCACACGGAGCTGTGGCTTCTCTCCCTCGCTTCGGGAAGGAAGAGGGGTGAAACACAAATCAGAACATACTGAAATAACCAGATAAATCAGAACTCTTTGAGGAGGTAATTTGTCTTTCCAAGTTTTTCAGGCCGGACGAGGCAGCTCAGCAGCATTGGGAATTGCCCCCAGCCCAGTTCCCCATCTCCATGCATCCTCCTGCCTTTGCTCTGCTCCTTTGAAGTCAGATCCTGCACTCAGAGCTGCTGCAGCTTATGGCAGCACATTTCATTTTGTGCAGCTACAGCTACTTGCCACAAGCACTCCTGCAGTTGAATTTAAGACCTTTTATAATAATTACTGTTATTCTTGCAGGCATTTCTCCATCTTTGTATTCCAGTCAAGTCCCCCCCTCTCTTGTGCTGATAGTAATGATGTCATGGCAGAGAGATCCCCCTGGCTGTATTAAACTCAGATTTATACAGTGCTTCTCTCTTGAATAATTCAAGACAAGGCCCAAAACAGGGTTCCAGATTAAGGCCACCCATAAATGTAGGGCAAATCAGGTGTAAAGTTTGCAGCCAGGGTTCTAGTTCATCTCTGGCCTTTCTCTGTATTTCTGATAGAAAAACCACCAAAAAAAAAAAAAAAGTAAAAAAAAAAAAGGTGATTTCAATATAAACCAATTCTCTCAAGGATTCTTCCTTCAGCGTACGTGTATATTAACATACCAGGATTTGGAAAACCTTTTAGCTTTAGACACCTACAGGTGGTTCCTCAGAAAGCACACATCCAAAGCAGGGGTAGGGCCTTTTGTTTGTGTATGAATGTCCTCTAACCTCTGGTGTTTGCCTTTCATTTGTTCTGAGAGCAGAACTTACCTCATCCTCCTCCAGGGTGACAGGGTTAAACAGCTTCTGATACCACTCGATGGAATAGCAATAGTGGCAGCCAATAAAGTGCAGCCCATTTTAAACCATTCCTAATGATTTAAAGAAGGAAGGATGTCACCCAGAAGAACCATTTCTGCATTTTAAAAGATTTTTCTACAATATTTTCCTGTGACTCATGTGCTAGATGCAAGCCCTTGATCTTCATATCATTGTTGTCTTTTCAGGGATAAATGGCAGAGTTCTGCTGCCTTTGTGTGTGAGCACAAGTGTTCAGGGGTGGTGTTTGGGATTGCTGGAGTGGCAGATTCCCTACACTTACAGAAAAAACTTAAGGATTCATTTAAATAATTAGGCAGAATATGCAGGTAGTCATATCTACTCTTTTTGAAGAATTTACTTGACCATTTGAAGTACGATGCAGCACAGCATTTGGATTAACGTTCCTGTTGTTAGTGCGGCTTCCTTCAATTACAGAGTTGGGTTTTCATTTGCCTCGTTTTGATTGAGATCCGGGATACAGCTTGTTTGCATAGTCATGCAAATAAGAATAATATTTAAAATATACAGTATTTTACATATTCAAAACACTGTGGAAACGTTTGCAGTCGTTCTCGCAACCCCCGTGTGGAGTAGGTCAATAGTGGTGTAGGTAAATAGCGGAGTTATGACTTTAAAGCAGTTTTGCATGGGAAAAAGCGTGTCATAGTATCGCTGATGGAAAACAGGCGTCAGACCTCCAAACCCAAGAGTGATGTGAAGGCACCTGACACATTTAACGTTGTTTATATTTGTATCTCAGTTTCAGAGCTTTCAGAGATGACTTTTTCAAGTTTTCTTGACAGGGAGGAATAGTAAAATCCACTTTGCTTTTAATGAGCAATGAAATGATGTCACATCTTTCCCGAGGCTGGAGCCCCTCAAAAAGCTAAGAGAATTTTCACAAGATTTACAGTCACAGGCTGGGTTGTGCATCCCTGAAGTTGGCAGAGATACTGTCACTGAACTGGGGAGGATTTGTGTAACACCTCTGTCTCCTGGGTAGAGCTGACAACATTTCAGGGGCTGGTCATGGCAGAAATACCAGGTTTCATGATTTGCCATAGGTTCTTAAAAGAATCCTATTAAAACCATGTGTGTACATTAAAATTTATGGAAAAATGAAGGCGATAAGCTGTTATCATTCTGCTTACTGCAGGGGTATTTGCAAGCCTTTTTCTGGCCCCAGGCTGTTGTCTGCTCACCTGTTGGTCCATCTGGTTGTATCGAGTGAGGAGGAACCACACATCCAGTCATTCTTTATATTTCTGTACCTGACAAACCTGTCAGTGTAAACTTATTTGGGTGGAAAGGATGAATCATGCTGGAATTAACATGCTGATTGAGTGGGAATTACATTTACAAATGTGCAGCACCGTGTGATGGAGTGTTTATGCCCCTGTGAAAAGGCATCTGGTGGCTGGAGTGGCAGCTCTTGAGCTCTCTGCAACTGCTTCTCAGCTCGAGCTGCTCCGTGCCAGCTTTCCTTGTCTGTATTGAAGGAAGGATAACCTCATTGTAGAAAATTACCCTGAGATTCCCAGCAAAAGATGGGGATTTTGACAGTGTCACCCTCACACTCCTCTAACTGGATTCCCATTTCTACCAGGAAAGAATAAATGAAACAACAGTTGTTCCGTTTTTGCACTGCTGTCAGGGAGGGAGCACGGAAGGAAACCAGACATCCTGAAATCTGTGGTCCTTAGGAGCTCTTTATTAAATGAAGAAGGAAGATACTTATCCATGATGTTGCCCTCCTGTATTTACAGGAATTTGAATGCATATATCTAGTCATTGGTACTAATGAGCTTATCAGAATCTTTAAAGTGTTTTCTAAATCAGCTAGGCAGAGCTTACCCAGGCTGTCCTTGAGGCACCCTTTTTTTTTTTTTTTCTTTTTTGAAACAGATTATTATATTTCTCTCTCTAAGGTATTTACGTGATCTCAAATACAGAGCACTGATCTTCAGTGCATCTCCAGGAATACAGATGGCACAGGGAGGAAATGACTGATTGGAAGAATGGGGAATTGATACCTGCTCTGATATACTGAATCCTAAGCAAGTATCCATCCTGCTGCAGTTATTGCTGTCTCCTAATGTTCATGTGACTATTCAGAGGCAGATGGGCCTTCCCTCCTGTGCAACACTCTAAAAGTAATTTAAGCTTATGAAACAAAACAAGTATTCCGCAATTATTAAGAATTTATCATTTACTTTTTGTAATTCCACCTGTCACAGGGAAGGATTTCAGCAGCTCTGCAGAACTGCAGCAATTTGAAGGATGCCACACTCTTAATACCAGTTTTAGCAGACTTAATATTTTGCTTCTCTAATTCCTAAGCGAGTCTGTAAGTGCGAGGTGTGCATTTCTGCAGATTTTGTTCATCACTAAAATAAATAAATGAAAAAATTGCCTTAGTCCTCAAGGACTTTCAGCTCCATCTACAGCAGAGAGCATAATTGTGCCCATATCACTGATCAGGGGACTCCTCCCCTCGCTCCAGTCTGTATAGCACCAGGATTTAGCATTTAAACTATATTTAAGTAACTGATGTATTAGACAAAGGAAACCATGCAGTAAGTGGATTGCCATCTACTTTTAGCTCAGCACGCTTGTTGAACGCGGGCCAAACTTCCTCGTTTCCTGGCGTTTCCTTTATTGTAGCCTGAGGAGCAGCGAATATCTGTGTGCAATTGGAGGTTTCTAGCATTTCACTTCACTGAATTCTCTGTTCCCTGTTGTCTCGTACAGACTGTCAACCATTTGTATTTCTGGGTTGGAACTAATCAGACCCATCTGGTCTTGCTGACAGTGCGAGCCAGGAGGATAGCTCTGTATCATGATACAGGATCCTGGAACTTGGGGCATGGAGAAATTTACTGCCTCGCCTAGTCCTGCTTTTTAATAAACTCAACAGTGCCATAGCATAGCTCATTTTCTCCTTTGTTTGTTTTAAATCAAAGACAGCAGTTGTCTGTCAGACCACAAATGTATAAACACTAAGCAATCCATAGATTAAAACATTTCCTTCTAGCTTAACCTGTAAGTAGTTCTTTGCCTCCATGCTGGATGGAAGATTTTGTGCTGGAATGAGTTTCAGCTACAGAATAAATTAGAAACCAGACAAAGAATAATGATTGTCTTTTCAGTGGTTTTTAATATCAGCTGCTAAATGAAGGTGAGGTAGTGTAAGAGCTCCTGTTGCCTAGTCTGCTTTGGAAAGAGCATCCAGGCAGCTCCTAGGTTGCTAAAAGAATGCAAAATCAAAGGCCATGTGAGGCAGTAATGCTGCATATTGTATGAAGTGTGCATTCCTGGGAGTATTTGAATTACATCTTCATTGTACATTAGGGAGAGAATTCAAGTGAAATCAAAGTTTGTATTGATTTTGGGACCAGGGGAGGGGTTGTGGAGGATTATCTGAATAATTCTATTATTCACCTTTCTGTTGGAAAATTAAAGTGGATAGTGCAAAGAGCACTACTGAGAGAGATAAATGAGCTGCTTCACTTCAGAATGAACTCTCGTCTCTGCAAACTGTTGACATTATGTGCCTAAATTCCTTATGTACTTAGTAGAGTTATCTGCATAAAATATCCTTTAAATTCAAGAATGACTTCCATCAGCCCTGTAATGATATCAGGGGATGATTGTGCTCCCATTTTATTTCAGTGGTGTACACAAATACTGCTATTCTACAAGATTATTAAATCTCAAAGGGTGCGTTTTGTGATTATTTAGGACGGATTCCATTTCAGCAGTTCCAAACCTTGCAACCTTGTTCAGAGCAGTAAAATAAACTTGTAAAATGAAGAAAGACATTGTTGTCCTTTGAGCAAACATACTGAACAAGGGATTCTGTAACTGAACTTCTATCAGCACCTTTTCCAGTGTAGTATCAAAGGTACAGAATTTGATATAGCCAGTTACAAGCCTTCTCACACATCATGAGGCAGAAATGCTGTGCTGGAGGATTTAGGGACTGTACCTAAAATGTGGGAGCTGGATCACAGCTCTGCAGGATCCATGGGTGCTTTCATGTCTCTACTCCATCCTGGCCCTGCCAGAAAGCTTAGAAGTAGTTTTAGTACCAGTGAATTTAGTTTGGCCGTGTTGGTGATTATTACTGACAAGCTTGAAAAAAGATGAATTTAAAAAGTCCAAAATCTCAGTCACCAACAGACAGAAATTCTAACATACAGAGGGGAAGGAGAGGAGAGGTTGCAGGGAATGCAACTAGACAGAACCCTCACAATATCATGCACTATACAATTCACAGGCACAAAGGGTAAATGAGGCAGAGCATGGTTTGCTAATCTGGCATGGAAATCAGAAACGAGAGCATCAGTTGCAACTATAAATCTGCCTCACCAGGAGTTTCTCATCCTTTCTGTTCCTACCCCAAAAATGAGTTAGGGAACGTGAAGAATATTTGTTCATGCTGTAGGAAGGGGTGAAAAGAAGGTGTTATATGGGTGAGCAACAGCACTGGTGGAAGCAGCGCTGAAGGAAGAACTAAGGTTTTTGCAAAAGTTTTTTGGCAAGAGCACACCTCTAAAGGTTTTCTGTGATGCAAATATGCCATTTTCCTCATCTTAGAGAGGAAAAGGTATTGGGGATAAAACTTCAAATTACTTCTGAGCCATCTCACAGGGTTTTCACTCTGTTTCTTGAGTCTTGTCTTGAATAAGCTGCTACTCAATTGAAATTTGCTTTAGTCCTAACGCTGTAAAAACCGAGTAAGCGCTTTAAGATTTGCCCCATTGATTTTGCCAAGTTTTGGTTGAGTGAGAACTTAATAAAGGTTTTGGATTGTGAAGATAAAGAACTGACTTCTGACATCCTGATTCAATTTCTAGCCAGTCATTTTACGGATTAACTCCCATTGAGTTCAGCAGGAGCGTGTCAGTGCAAGGGCTGAGTCAGGATCCAGCCCTGGCTCCCCTGCCAGGAGTCAATGTCTGCCTCCTTTAACCTGCCCATCGATCCAGGAGTTCAGAACTTCAGGGAAGAAACAAACACAGCTTCTGTGATGAGTTTGATCACAGGGCAGGGGTTATGGTGGCTCCAGCACACAGAAAGTTAAAACGAGTCCGAGCACAGGGAGAAGAGGGGAGGACATTTGGTCCCAAGAGGAGAAGAGGGTTTTTCTGGGCCATGGGGCAAGCTGTGTTTATCAGCAGAGGAGAGCAGTGAATTAGATCCTGCAGCTCCAGGCATGGTGATTGGCTGGTGTTGGATTAAATCTCAGCAGGTAGAAGGAGAAGGAAAATGTGGGGCTTGTGCCTTGTGCTGGTGGTGATGGAAAAGCACCAGTAAGGTGAGCTGAGTTCCTTGCCATGGTAAGGAGCATTTACCACACAGAACTGCACCACCAGCTGCAAAAATGGGTCCACATTTGGAGACTGGTGGGCTGAGAATATTTCATGTCTCTCCACTGCAAGCATTGCAATTTCAGAGGGTTCCAGACCCCAAAGCTCCTTTCTGGATGTGCTCCCAGCAGTGAGGGGCAGTGGTGTCTGTGAACTGCACACGGCTGCTGTGGCTCTTCTGCCTCAGAGGTGCCATCCATGGACACCCCCATAGCAAAGAAGCAAACTCCACACCCCTCTACTGCACAATTTACACATTTTGAAAGTCCCACTCAGTCTTCTCCAAAACAGGGGAGCAGTGAGGAAGCAGCCACTCATGCTGTAAATATCCCTTCTTCCTTCAACAGCAGAAATCAGATGGCTTTCATATGATATCCTGAGTTGCTGTCATCATTATTCTTCCTTTTCTATTATTTTCTTTTATGTCTTTTTTAAATCACTTATGTCTACCCATTTGAGCACAGTCTTGATATATCCAGGATAATTCCTGTGAGATGCCTGCCTGAGTTTGTTGGGAAATACATAGCATTTCTACAAATTCTCATTAATAGAGAATACATTTGGGAAGGGTGGAAGATTTCTGATTTTGAGGAGAGTACATTAACTTTAAAAGCAAGTCTGCTTGATTTATGGTGGAGATTAATAAACTAGCAAGATTTTGTTTGGAAACGTGAAGTTTCTTTTTTTGGGTTGTATAAGCACAGCACAGTTGCTTAAACATTTTAAATCAATTTTCTTTGCACTCTTAGAATTCAAAAACCACAAAATGGATTTCTTTCAAGTTTCTTGTATTCCAAGGTTCAGCCCAGAGGGATTTTTTTTTTTTTGTGGCTTAGAATAGGGTTTTGTAATGAAAAGCCTGACAGATCCTTTACTATACTGTCACTAGGTACAATGCTCTAATATATAGTGCGAGATTAACTTGTATTTTAATAAAGTATCTTGAACAGAATAAAGGGAGCATTTTAAAAGTATTAGTTGAAATCTGTGTTAGTTTGGTTTGAACCTGTGTTAAGAGAATACACCTTCTTTAGTTTCCCTGGTTCAGTCAAGAGTATAAGCAGCAAAACTGTGATGTAGGGAGCCTTTCAAATGGTTAAACATTTCAGTCCTCTGTTCCTTACAAAAGTTGATGCCTTTTGAAAATGTAGCTGCTCTGTCAGCTTCTCAGAATGAAAAAAATGTGCTGAATTCCTTTGTGTAACACATCCCTTCTTCCCAATTTCTTGCTAAAAGAAAAGAAATAATAAAGGGCATCATGGCCTTTCTCTCTGTCCATTCCAAACCCTGGCCATTATTTTCTCCCTGCCCCTCAACACACATGGCTCTGGAGCGTGGCCATTCCTGGACAGGGCTTAAGGGGCACTGCTGACACTGCAGCCTGGGGTGCCATTGCCACAGGAGCAATAACCAACCTGCAAAACTATGTAGGTTCATTTGCTCAGGTTCTGCTTTTACTTGTTTTTCCCTGCAGACATGTGTGATGGCAGCTTTTCATGTGTGTTGGATCACTTGAAGGAGTTAAAGTTGTCCATTTTTTAAAAGTTTGTTTCACATGCATTATGCACATTCTAGTTGTATGCACTGGCACGCTCACATGGATGTATATATAAATATATGCATGTTTGTTTATGTAATAAAGTATCTCCAATATCTCATACTGGCCGTTGGCAAGGATAGGATGTAATTCATAGCAGGACCTTCGATCTGATCCCCCTGTGTTATGTCTTACAGGACATAAAGCTTGATAAGATTTGGGAGAGCCCTGATTACTTAGGTAGGAAAGATGGCCAGAGTTGGATTAGTACAGACTATAAACCTTTGTTCCTCAGAGTAATCTCTAATTAAGGGGATAATGAGCAACGTCCTTGTGCTGCTAGCACCTCCTGTACTGACTGCTGAGAGGCTGTGGGATGAACTGCAACTGAGGAGGAGGTTATAGACCATTGGCCTCATCTCAAAGGGCCATTTCTATGTTACAGTTCACATGATGCACTCGAATAGAAACTGCATTAACATGTCTGTGGAATAGCTTCCTACAGAGTTATTTCAGCTCAGCCCAAACCAGAGTCTCTTCCGTACCCAGTAGAACAGGAGCTTGGGTGCAAAACACTGTACACCATGTCCTGAGTGTCACAGACGTGTCACAGACGTGGGCACCAAAGTGATTACACGTGCACAAATTGATCTTCAAATTCTTATGGGTAAAAAGAAGAGCCCCTTTTCCATGTGTCTGCTAGGGTAGTTGTATACCACGGATGTCTGATCCCTGTTGCACATCCACATTGACTTTGAAAGTGGAAACTATAATATTATGTAATCTTGGCTTGAAGGCAAATATTAGCTAATTTAACCAGATATAATCTACCCCCAAATGTCTACACTACTCACCACTGAAGCAGTGCTTTTAAAAGGTTTCTTAAAATAAGCACAAATTTAAAATTGTATGTTTAGCTCTCAGGGAAATAACTAGTATTTAACTGGAGCATTGGTTTCCCTGTGCCATGCACTGCTGATTTACTGAAGCTGGACAAAGTAATTCCCATCAGCATTGATTGAGAATGTCCAGGTTTTGCCTTTCAATTAATTATGAAACAATCTGTTGTCAGCATTCCCAACAGATAGTGAGACTTTGCCATTCAGAGTTAATGTGGATGAATGTGGATGTAGTGAGGCACTGGAAAGAAAGGCTGTAATGAAATTCAGACTGAGCTGAACTGGAGAAAAAGGGCAGAGAGGAGAAGATGAGCACATGGAGATCCTGGACAAATAGAGGGGCTGATGAACCTTTCAGTTCCAGCAGGCAGGGTGGATGCTGGGCTCCAAGGGACTGGGCATGAGGAGCGGATAACACAGCATCTCTCATGGAGGAAAGTCCATCTGGGCCCCATAAATGAGCTGAGCTGGGCTGGGGATGGCAAACTGAGAGCTGCTTTCCTGAGCTGTCACCAGGCCACTGGGGTGTTCACACGTTCTTCAGCTGTAGGTGCTCATCTGTGGTAAGGACAGAGCAGCAGCAAAAACGTTCAAAGCTGGGAGTGTTTACATAGCTCCGTCCTCACCATCTTTTTGTTAATGTTTGTGAGTGCTCTTCCCTTAGAGTATGGAGGAATTTACATGACTGCAGGTGTGTGAAATGACTCACTGGTTGGCAATTCCTGATCTGCCCAAATGTGTGAGGTCCAGAAAGGGCTGTGTGCACCATGGGCACTTCTGTCCCCACCGTGTGCATGCATGTGTGTCCCTATCTGAGTGACACTGCTGTGTGGACACATTCAGTGTTCATCCAGCTGTCTGGAGGGATTCAGTTCCCCAAGGATGTAGGCAGATGTCTGGTGGGATTTGCTAAATGCTTAAACCAGTTGGCTTTTTAACACCCAGTGAAATGAGTCTGATTGGATGCATAATTCACTGAAGCAAAGCACTGGGAGAAATCTTTGCACCAGCAAAATCATCTTTGAAAACCCCCCAAAAACCTCATCTGATATATGGCTACAGGAAATTTCAAAGATTCAGCCTGTGACACAGCACATAAGTTCACTTTTTGGTAGTTTTCTCTCAGTAACTTTAGAAGTCATTTTTCGTCTGTATTTTGAATGCCACAGGGGTTGTGCCTGCTGAGAAATTAGCAGAAAGCCATGCAGTCCATCCATCATTGTTGGTGTGTTTGTTGGTTTTTTTCTTCCCACGTTGTATCTTGAAACCCATAATTAAGACTAATCTTTTAAATGCCTTTGTAGAAAAAGAACACAGCAGGCACGGAGTGGACTTTTTTGTTAAAATTAACAAAAGAAGCAAGATTTGTACATAACATATAACTGCTGAACATAGACTTAATAATTAAAATGACTTCTGTAAGCCTGTTCTTACAGATACTGAGTAAATAAAATTGCTCTTGCTGGCAGATCGGTATTTCTGTTCACAATAAAAATTTAGAATTTAGGATAAACAGTTCTTCCATTTTAGGCTATGGAATTCATTGGAATACGTCCAGCATGTTAACAGCAACAAAAGTAATTAAGAATCACCAACAGTTGTCAAGAACTGTATATTTATAGTTATCTCAAGACAGAAGAAATTATCTTCTGAAGTAGAGGATACTATTCAAACACTAAGATGTTACTGTATACAGTGGCCAGGTTTTGGGAGTTAGACACACCCTTTTTTAAAGCATGTGCTTATCTGTTGTCCTGGATCTAACTAATGACCTGTGCTGAATGAATCGGAGCACATGCCAGTGCATTTTATAACTGTGAAAATGATGCTATTTACAGCTACCAAGGGAATGATGCTATAAATAAGCATTGATTTGGGGATTTTTAGCCTCTCCAATTCAGCATTTAACAATAACCAATAAAACTGCTTTGGGTTCTTATTGATATTCATCATTCCAGATTGTGTTTTAATATTCTGGAAGAATTAAAAAATATTTTTATCCTTCTTTGTCTGTAGCTTTACTTAATAATCAACTGGAGATTTTAATCTCTTTAAGAATACATGAATGTTCAGAAGAGGGATTGGGTGATTTCTCTCTTGGGTGGTACAAGTTGATTATATTCCTGATTGCCATTTCTCCCTGTTAAATGGTTTTAGTGACTACCTAGGAGCTGGAATGTCCCAGATGTAGCTTCTTAGCAGATGATGAATGCCTTTTATAACATGCCCTTCATAGGGGCTTAGACAGTCTGGAAGGATTCACAATAATACCTCAAGATTACTCTGAGCACACAAACACAATAACACAGCAGCTGATGTTTATTCATCCTTCATGAGGCTCGTGTTGGCAAAGAGAGCAAGGTTGCTTCCTGATTTACTGGGGTCATTTGGCATCAAACACGTCCCAGACCTTTGAGTGTGTCATGTTAAGGCTGTGCTGAACTATGTGCAAAGATTCCATTTTTAACTGATGCTGTCTGCTTCCATTTTTCCTTTTTCCCTTTCACCATCTCTTTTTCTTTCTCCGTCCTTCCGTCCTTCCGTCCTTCCTTCCTTTTTATCCTCCAAGATGATTCCAGTTTACAATGAGCTTTATTTTTGAATGGGAAAGGTAGTGTTGACAGAGGGTCGATGTGATGAGGACAGGGACACCTTCCACTAGCCCAGGTTGCTCCAAGCCCCATCCAGCCTGGCCTTGGACACTTCCAGGGATGGGGCAGCCACAACTTCTCCAAGCAAACAGTTCCAGAGCCTCCATACCCTCACAGGGAAGAATTTCTTCCTAATATCGAATCTAGACCTTTCAAAGCCATGCCTGCTTTGTCCTGTCACTACATGCCCTTGTCCAAAGTCCCTCTCCAGCTCTCTCATAGGGCCGCCCATGTTTCGGAATTTCCCTGCAAGGGTGAGGAGAAGAAAGAACATGGCCCATAATTGCTGATCTATTAACTAAGTTACTAAAATTAAACACGTTGTTATCACTGTGACTGGGCTGGGCCATTGTGCACAGTGATTTTGGAGATGAAGCCTCAGGAATGATTTTGGAGCTCCGTGGAGACCCTCAGGGCTAATTGCTATAGTCTGGCTATGGATTGGGAACAGATCCAGCTGTGAGGACATCTCACCACCTTTTTCTACACCCTTTACAGTGGGGGACCCTTGCTTTTACTGGGATAAAGCCTCAGAGTCAGTGAAGTTACTATTATTACTCCTTTACAACTCTTGTCATCTCTTGCTAAGAATAAATAGGTGAAATGGAACTTTTTGCTTGAATGTCTCTTTTATCTTCCTGGGGTGAATATCTGCCGTGGCGTTCCCTTGTTCTGCGGTATTGTCTGGGAATCTTTTCCTTTCTTCTGCATTCTTATATTTTCTCTTCTCTTCTAATAAAAAAACCCCAGCAAAATGCAAGCAAACAAAAAAGAAGGCATCTCAGAACCTGACCTCCTTCCCCTCCCAACACATTGAAAGGCTTTAATGAAAATAACTTTTGGCAGCTGTGTTTGAGTGACCAATGTGGAATGGGATGTGACATCGGAGCATAAACAAAACGTATAAATGTATGCAGGATGCAATACTACAGATGGAATAAAAGATTCAGATGCATCTTCTTTTTGACACATCGCATTGTAAGGTCACAGACTGAGCTGAAGATGCAGCTTGAGGAATGGAAATGTCTAGGTTGATGTAAACCAGTTTTAACCCCCTCAGTATTTTGAGATAAATAGCGTTGACTTGGAGAAGGCACATTCTCACTTTACATTCAGCCTCTCTGCTTCCTGGAGAGCATTTTAAATCTTAGGGGCCTGAGCCAGCCACAAATTAGGGAATAATGGGGGTATCAGTGAGGTTGTTTCATGGCTTTTAAAATTAAAGGAATTCTTAGTGAGTTACCAGCAGCTTGTTCTGCTTTCAGTTTTTTTTTCTTCCCATCTTTTCATTGTATTCACTTTAAAATTCTTCAATGAAGATTGGCATGATAAGATCAAAATCAGTGCTGTGTAAAAAGCAAGTTTTTACAGTTCCGTCCTTTTTTTCCTTGTACCTGGTAAGAAAAGATGTCGTTAGGAGCACTGGCGATTTTCACCTCAAATGAAACGTCAGATCTAATATTCCCTATGAGTCTCTGTGTCTTTGTTAAGGTCTCATTATCTTGTGAACATGTGGACCAAGTCCAAAAGAATTATATCTTTAATATTTGTCGATCAGTCTTACGTCCTTTTTGCTTCTAACAGAGCTGAGACAGGGAGGGTTTGTTAGTGCAGGGATTACTTCATTAGTTTGATTCGGCATGTCTTGGATTCACAGTGCTTTCAGGAGACATCACGAAATAAATTCAGAATGTGTTATGAGGATGCCCACAGAGCAAATAGCATGGGCAAATTACCTCACTGCTAAAGGGAAAATAAAAATCACATATCTACTGCAGACAATATGACAAAATAGAGCAGCATGCAGGGGGGAAATCTCCTGTAAATACTGCACATTCATATTCATGTGTTTTACATTAAAGCAGTAGAATCCATATAAAACTGCACTTATTAAAAGAAAACATTTCTCAGAAACAAAACAAACAGCTAAGTGCTGGGGAAGCAAACTGAAGCTTTTAAAGTACTGTTTCCTAAAAAAATAATCTTCTTATGTAACTTAGAGTGGCTTTTAATTATCTGCACAGCTCCAGCAAGCAGAGCAGTGGTGAACTTGGGAATGTGTGGCACCATTTAGGTTTTAAGTGTTACTCATTTTGTAGCCACAGTGGTTTAAGGGAGACAGCACCTTTGTGAATTTTACTACAAGGAATTAATTTGGATATTCTCCTGTGCACTGGTAGCTATTCTGAAAATGTATCCATATGGATTAGTACTGGGTGTTGCCTTGGGTAGAGCAGCCTCCAAAATCAGTTGTTTTAAATAACTTTTATGTGTCTGTGTGTGCGTGTGTGCACTTTGAAAGGAATTGATGAAATCATCATTTCTGGAAGGATGGATTTGGGTATCCATACCTTGGAGAAACTGACAGTGAGTTTGGAGTTTGAGAAATGCTATCCTGCAATGATAAAACTGTAGTATTTTATTATGGGTCTGACAAATTCAGAGCATAATGAGGTTTATAGAGATGTTGCTGTTGACTTCAGTGACTGCAAGATTAGGTCTTCACAAGTTTCTGTGGGAATAATCTCTATGGATAGCTCATTTACAAACATGAGTGGATCATTTAGACTCATGGGACATGTTTATTTTTCACATATAAGTAATTAATACTCAAGCACGAGGGAATTTATTCCTCTTACTTATCTGTCTTACAGGAACTGACCTTTTTTCTCCATCCAAAAGACTCCCTTCCCACATGACCTGACAAAAGTGGCACACGTGGTGCAGTGGGCTAGAGGGGTTCATATGGTAAAGGGAAGGGGTTTTGACAGGATGCAGCTTGCAAATTTCATTTAGACCAATTATGCACATTAGTTCCTGCCTAAACAGTTTCATTTGATGAGTTTTCATACAAGTTAGATACAGGCCTTCTCAATTATATATGAGTAAACATGGCTAAACACATTCCTTTGGTTATTTTATCATTGAAATAAACTCCAAACCAAAGCAGGACACAATCTTCTATAGCAAGGTTACCTCCTCCTATTGCAGGCACTGAGCATACGTGTATTAGAAAGCATTTATTTAAATATTCAATTAAAACCAGGCAGCATTGTACTGTAAATAACATTTAAATTGACAGAAAATGGAAAGTGTTTAACTAAATGCAAATTATGAAGGATGATTTTAGGGGCAGAAATTTCATTTGGGGCCTTGCTTTGGGAAAGAGCATTTTTATACATATCTTCTAAGTGACAGAATCTCAGGAGGAAGAACATCAGGCACCCCAACTGCTGGTGTTTTTGAAAAGCTCTCGAAAGACTTGAATTCTTCGAATTAAGACGTTAAAATCCTGCACTCGTTAATATGGGGATTAGTTAAGTGTGAGCCAGCATGTATACACATACTGTAATTAGGGGCTTTATTTGATCTTTACGTATTTGATGAAAGCAGTGTGAGGAAAGGAGTAATCTCAAAAAAATACTCCAGTTTTGCAGTGATTGTTCCTCTGACAGTGCTCACAGGGCTTTCTGGAAACCTTTGCTGCACCTGGGGGCAGCGATGGCCATTGCTGAGATCTTACAGGCACGTGGGCCCACTTGTGCCAGGGGTGTGAGGGGGCTGATGGCAATGTTCCTCCTCACGTTCCCCCTGGGATCCTGCTTTCTTCCTCCTTCTCACCAGGGAGATAGAAAGAGCCAGGAATTCCTTTGCAGCAGAGTCCCCAGTGTGGATGTGATGAGGCGGGTGCCACCCACCCGGGGGTGGATGTCTCTCATTTGCTTTTCTAGACCAAATATTCCTCAGAGAAAAATTGTTGGAATGGCTGAGGGCTTTGCTGTTCATGCTGGGAAGGGCCGTTCCACTGCTCTGGATTTTCTACTTCTGTCTTGTTGTGCTTTGGGTCTCTATAAAATCCTTCTGATAAGATACCATTCTGGTTTTTTTGCCTTCATATAAGGAGAGGAACAAAAAGTCAGTGTTTGTCCCAGCTCAGAATGTACCTGTGCCTCAACTCTACCTCCACATGTGCTGAAAACTGGGTATTTGCAAACCCTCACTTAGCAGGTGCAAGAAGGAATCTGCTAACGTTTTGACATTTTTTGGCAATCCTTTAAATAACCTCACACCTACATGGCCCAGAATTTCCTCCTGGATTAGTATGGCACACAGTTTCTGCAGCTTTTTGTGCTTATTTTGGGGTTCCTCCACAGGTTGGTGTTATTGGATGTGGGAACACAGGTGCAGGTGCGTGCACACTGAGGCTGAGGAGTGAAAATCTGTCCCTTCTGCAGAATAAAGTCTCTCATTTCCTCCAGACCACATTTGAATGTAATACAAAACATAATGGGACTTTGCACTTCTGGAATCCAGTCCATACCACCCACTTGGCTTTTTGTTACAGTGTCAAGGAAACACGAGCAAAATCATATTTCATGAGGTGCAGAAGAAGCTGCAATGCCCTGACACCCACATATCAGGAGAAAAAAAAATAGTCCACATCTGTAATTTTGCCCTCCTAAAAATGTAAAGAAAGAAAAACAACTCCACCACCCTTCTTTCCCATGTATTTTGTGGGTTTATATTCAGTGTAATTGGGACAGAAATTCATCTTTTGTCCTTTTTGGTGGCAATGTCCCATTGACATAAGTGGTGTCAAAGTGTGACCCTGGATTTAGGTCACCCACATTTCCACAAGAGCTGTGTGGGAAAAATGTGCCTTATCGTCCCATACTCACAGATTCTCTATGCAGATGTTCTGTTGTCACTTTTGCTGGCACATCTTTTGTTCTTGTACCACACAGTGGAATGGGAGATACAATTTAATGTGAATTACCTACAAATCACATACAGTGCCACTAAGTAGCTCTTTGCAGCACCTGGTGTGGGTTTTCTCTCGCTGGCAAACTGAATAATGCATCTTTTCTGAAATTCTAAAAAAATAATAATAAATTACAAATCTGATGCAATGGAATATACTTAGATTGTGAGGCAGCAAAATAGATTAGAGAATCTATCTATAAGATAGATTAAAGACTGTGTCTATCTATATATTTCTTCCTCCCTCCGTGTTTTTTTATATATATAGACTTCTGATGTTAATTGGACACAATCAATAAAAAGACATCTGAGCATCTTTTAAACTTTGGGTACAGATGCCCCTAAATTGAGAACTCCCATCTGCAAACATCCCTTAACTGCTGCCTGACAGACACTGGGCACACAGCTCAGGGTTTTGCCAAGAGGACTGTTGTCCATGAATATACAGGAGCTGACTGCTCGGTGTACATGGCACTGCACGCATGGAGGGGCTGAATCCATTAGAACTGAAACAACAGTTACCTAAAAAAAGGCAGGTTGTTCTTCCATTAAAGCATACGGTGAACTTGTAAATTCTGAAGAGCTGGGTGAAAGAACGGACATTAATATAATCAGATTTGTCATCTTGTCCCTACTGCAGTATAAGAGGGTTACTGGAGCTGAAAGTGTTCCTGTCGTGGGTACAACCGGCCGCGAAACGGCTCCAGAGCCTTTGCTCCCCTTGGGATGCCCCTGGGACACGGCTGGGGAGCTCGAGCTGTGGCTCCATCCTGGACCCACCAAGGAGGGCCAGAGCTGGGGGTGCTGTGCTGGTGGTAGGACGGGGATCTGGGGAATCCCCAGCACACAGAGCTGAGCTGCTGTGAGTGCTGTGCCTGTTCCGGTGCACAAAGGGGCAAAAGGCACCACCGGGCTCCCAGGATCTTGTGGTGTGGTGAAGTCATCCACAACACTCCAGTGTGGTGGCACTGGGAAGTCCAGAGTTCAAAGGGGTCTGTCTAAAGAGCAAGTTCGGCACTCTCAGGGCACAGTGTGGCCCTGTGGACAGAGGAGAGCCCCTTTAGGATGTGCTAACACTGGTGTTCCTCCTGGACCATGCACCTAGCCAGGACATGAGTTCACATCCCAGCCCTTGCAGGCCAGTTAAATGTGCTGCTGCCGTGGCTGCAGCACTTCCATGTGTCCAGATGTTATCTGAGACTGCCAAAACGGTGCTGACAAAGGGAGAGAACAAAATGGAGATTTTCGAATCATTACCCCTCAAATCTGAAACAAATTTCATGGACCAAGGAAAAGCCTTCAGGGCATTTTCTGAGTTTCCAAGGCTAGCTGCAAAAAAATAGTGTTAAGAACTCAAAAAAGGTCACAATAATATTTTATAATAGCAAGTGTTGGCCTAAATGCAAAGGTTGGAGCCAGTGCTCCCCATAAATAATAGATACAAACAGAAAAGAGGGAGATCCAAGAGGTCTCTGTTATTCCTGTTAACATGCAGCTGTATCATTATACAGGTGAAAAATACATCTAGAAATTACAGAAAATGTTGAATACTTTCGCAAGCTGCTTTTGAGAAACTGTGTGTCTTTGTATAAAGATGGGAATGACAGCTCATAGTACGTTAAAGTGAATAGAGTTCACAAGTCATTCAGCAGTTGCAGAAATTCACTTAATCTCAGCTTTATCCAGGGCAAATTTTTTCCCCCACCAGAATGATTGTCTGGGTTTGTATGTCTGCTGTTTCTCTCTCTGCTTCCGTCCCCAGCTCAGGTGGGAACATGCAAAATTCTAGGAAATGTTACAGTTAATTTCACTTGTTCTATTCAAATTTATATGTTGTAAACACATTTCAAAAATAACACAAGTAGACAGTTATGAAAGGCTCATGTTTATTACCCAAACTAAAAAAAATAAGAAGATGACACTGCCTCAGTTCCTTAGTTTGATTTTATTAAATCCCTGATGGAATCATAGAATGATTTGGGTTGGAAGGGACCTTAAAGATCATCTAGTCCAGCCCCCTACCTTGGGCAGGGTCACCTTCCACTACCCTGGGATGCTCCTGGCCTTGGCACCTATTGCTGATAAAAGTAGCTGATAGAAACAGCATAGCTAAGACATGGTTAATGGTTGAAGTGAGTGTTCAGAATGGTTATGAAGCCTGACAGATAGCATGAGCCTGAAAAATCTTTTCCTTCTAGCTCTAGGACCAGGAAAGCTCCTGGGAAGAATGGACATTTTGTAGATTCTTCATTATTTTTTCAACCATAGCAAGAGATGTGGAACCTCATGAGATGCTGTTGTAGGCAGACACACTTTCTGCCTTTCAAATTCTGCTTAATCTTGAATGTAGAATCTTTGGTTGCCCTATTTGCATTTGTAGAAAGCCAGCTGGAATAAATTCAACTCCGTTACAATAAAAACTTGTAGGCAAGGCTCCTCTCTGATAATGTTCTTGCTGCACTTCCCTAAATAAAACCTTGGCAACCCATAAAGCTGGAGAGGGGCTAAACCTGGATGTAGGATTTGGGGCCTGGGGTGTTAAATGACTTTGGATCACGAGCTGACCTCTGTAATTACCCCTGCCCCAGGTTTGTGTGTGTTGGATATCCAGGTGTGGGGTTTTGCCCACTGGCCCCACAGCAACCATTGGCAGGTTGAAGACACAGGAACAGGTGCAAGTACAAAGCACACGATGACTAATTTGTAGGATGCCCCTATAATTTCATGCATATTAAGCCAGTTATGCAGAACAGTTTCAGTGCATTTGGAAGCACAGATCTTGCACATTCACGTTGATCAGTGAAAATGAAGCTCGTGGCTGTTTGTGCCGATTAGCATTTGAATACCAACCTTCCTAGTTTTGGGGCAAAGGAAAGGAAACTATCCTGTGGGATTAGTCATAAAAGTAATTCTTGGTGGTTATTTATAAAACTCCAGTGTCAGTAAGTTATTTCAGAAACAAAGTATTTCTGTTTTAATGGTTAACAAAACAGCATTCACATTCTGTTGCTCAGTTTTCAGTATCCTGCAGAATTCATTTGCCAATTGCTTTTAAATATCAGCAACTCTTATCCATTCCAACATCAGAGGAATTTGAAAGAGAGCTCCATGCAGAATTGATCTGATCCAGCAACATCAGGATTATGTTTTGTGTGAGGGTTTTTTTTCAGGTGTAAGTAGACCAGAATGTTCCCAAATTGTAATTTTTTTTTTCTTAGCCAAGATCAAGGAGAGCTTGCCAGTTTTTACTGGAAGAATAAGAATTTTCAGAAAACTCCTGTAGATCTCCAAACTGTTCATAAATTTATTGACAGTTGGCAGCCCTACTGTGTGTGCTGTACTGTTATATATCTGCCTTCTTCACATCTGCTTTGTCGAGGTATGAGACAGCGAGGCAAAAGTAGCTTAAGCAGGCTTAGCAGTGTCTGTAAATAAAATGGGGGAAAAAGCTTTATTTTTTTTCCTTCCTCAAAAGATTTTCCATTTTTTAACGTGAAAGGATTTTAATGAAATCCTTGAGTTTAAGAACAGCAAGTGCAAAACAAAGAGGGCTAGCTCTTGTGTTTCCTGTGAGTAATTCCCTCAGACAGGAGATGAGGGAGTGGAAAAGAACATCCTCCAAATGGAAAAAGCAAAGTCTCCATTACTTTTACTGCTGATTAAAATCTTAGTGCAATATTAGTGCTCAGATCCCTCTGTTCACAGGTGATGTTTAGTTTGTAACACCATCCTGGCTATTTTTTTGCCTTTTTCCATAAAAAGGCTCCCAGTCACAGTATGACAGCTCAGGGTTCCAATGCACTTCCAAATCTTTCATTTTGCAAGGAAAACAGGCTGCTCTGGTTTATCCCCTGCGAAGCTGTCCCTTGCAGAGCCAGGCCAAGGGCTGCTCCTGGCAGTGCTCACCTGTGATGCATCGCACTGTGTTTTGTGCTGACCACGCTGTATAAATTGCACCCCTCCTGCCCAGTCCTGCAAAGTCAAATTTAACTGGGAAAATTGAAGCACAGTGTCTGGGGCTTAGTGAAGCACAGCAAATCCTTTCTATAAGCTATAGAGGTGACCTTTTAAACCACCTCCCACACCAAGCCTCCTACTTTTATTTTTGACAGTGAATATAAACCATAGGAAGGGCTAGTGAGAGGGCTCTAATACTTGTGCTCTGCTTGTGACTTTTAAAAGAATTTCAGAGGACCTACAAATCTCTCCTGTTTGTGATTTGACACAGTTAGAGGGACTTCAGTGCCATGAAAAATGACAGTATTAACTCAACACCCTAATTCAGGTGAACAGAGCCATTGGCCAGATTTGATCCTTCCATAGGCAGTGGATAAGTACAGTGACAGAGCTGCTGAATCAGACAGTGGTTTAAACATCTACTTCACTTTAATTGAGCCTAAGAAGTATTTTTAGGGAATGTTTTAAGTACAAAGGAAAATTTTGTTTAAAAATAGATTTTTGACAATGTAAAATAGGTTAGTGCTTCCTTTGAGGCAAACAAACAACCCACTTAAGAATTAAAAATTTCCAAGCAAATGATTTGGAAATCCTTCCTTCTTGAAGCATGATCAAAGTAAAGTCTTGACAGGTAGCATTTATCACAGGTAGTACCTTCTGCTCAGTAAGTACTCGATGAGGCAAAAAGAAAAATTAAAATGGTGGTTCATGGTTACATGAGTATCTATTGTACTTAAAGCATAAAAATCCTCCCTTTAGGAAAAACTTCAATTTCCACAGAAGCCGCAGCTCTGTTTTGAAACTATGGGTTTGTCATTACATAATGGGGTTTTGGGATAGAAGAAGCAGAAAGGGAGCAGAGGGGCTGGATTGCTCTTTGCAGGCTGCCCTGAAGAGCAGGATTGGCTGGGCACCCTGGTGCCTTTATCAGGATGCTGTCCTTTGAAATGTTTCACATGGTGGAACTTCAGCCTTGCCATAATCCTATGCAAAGCACTTGAGTGCTTAATTTTCAGCCTGGAAATGGACCAAGTGAAGTGAATAAGGATTAGTTAGGGTCTGAGGAGAAAACTTCCAAAGGCGTAGAGGACAGTTAGAGCATCTAATTCTTTTCAAAAGCCAGAGGAAGTCAAGCACCTAGTACACACGTTCAGAGATGGTAAATCTTTTCATGAGGCAAAGCATGCCTTGAAGTGATGTGCTGCATTAAGAAGCCCCTCTATGACAAATTTCCCTTCCATCTCAATGTTCAGTCCCAATTTCCCTTCATTACTTGAATCCCTTCTCTCCTAGGTATAGCAGCCGACACCCCTCTCAGCATTCACTTTCTTCTTTTTCACTTTCCTCAGGTCAGGCTTTGAACCAGTGTGTTGTGCTGTAGGTGATGAAATTATTATGTTTTTCCCCAAAAAATAAGATTTTTAAAAGAGAAATTTTTGTATCCTTCTTCTTTAGCTTGGTTTAGATGTCACGACATTCCCTATTCGCAGAACAATTCTTCCTCGTTTGAATGGTTAAGAAGCAGAAACATTGACACTGATCAGGGAGATAACATGGCAACTGAGATCTTGATGGGAATGCAAAGAAGGGGTCCAGGTTGTGTTTTTAAATATTTCTGAACTGCTATCATGCCTAGAACTTTGAACTCTCTTTCCATAAGAGTTCCAGTGCAGTAGCAACAGATTTCAGATCTTGCTTGTAGTGCACTCAGCCTGATACCTCTTGAGTGGGTAGAAGGTGCACAGTTAATTATTCCCCCCATGAGAAGTGTGTTTTCAAGAGCAGCCATGTCAAAATTTAGTGAGCACTGCAAGTGGTTATGAAATATAGCTGCAGTGAGTGGAAGGCATCCAAATATATCCTATTTCAGCTTCTCAGATCCACCATTCTGGATTTATGGGCACTCTTTCTGTGCGTGAAGGACAGGATCTCAGAGCAAGGAATGCTGATTCTGTTTTCCTGGGGAGAAGTGATCCTTCTCTGTATTTTACTGAGCAGCTGATTCTTAAAATAAAAGGACTAAATGGGGGGAAGATTTATTAAGCCTATCTGACAGCTCACAGCCCCACCCCAAATACAGTAAAAATACACAGCCTAAGTGAGCTCCAGCCTAATGGATCCAACTTAAAAGAATTTATTTAAAGAAATTTTTCGTTTCTTCTCTGTCCTGCACAGCAAATGGCCCTCAGTCAGCAGTATTCCCTGCAGTGTAAGTACAGAGCTGCCTGGTGCCGGGATCCCGTGGGACCCCACAGTGCGGAAGGCACGCGCTCCTTGGGTACCTATGCCTACAGCTGATGTCAAACCTTTAAAATATTTAGGAAGGTACAACTGCAAATTGCAAATAGGAGCATTACCCGTGCAAGGCTTTTAGTATTTTTTGCTGGAGGCTGCAAGTCTTTGGAAGGAAGGCGTTAGGCTGTTGTCTGCACTCAAATACCCCAGCTCGCACTTGCAGTGAAAATGAAGCCTGTGAGCCAGCTGTTTTCTTTTGCAGATGTAGACACTTAACTACAAGCCACCTGATTGTCAGCAGTGGTGAGCAATCACAGCTCCCATTCTTCTTTTTGAGAGCCTTGGTGCTTGCTGCTGTTGGAAATAAGACCACTTGTGCTCAGGTGCCTGACAGAAAGTGAGTTCAAAATTGTTTTGCCTTGAACAGGAATTACAATGATTTGCCTTCTTGAAGATGACTGAGCCAGGCTAACATGCTTGCCTTGACTCTGGAATCTGAGTTTTCCTGAAAGGCTTTGTGGGTGGCTTCATAGGATTTGGCGTTCTTCAGGAAATGATGCTGCTTTTCTCTTTGTCACATGTTTACTTTGTGTTTCTCTTTGACGCTGATGCTCTGGTCAAATCTTGGCTGTTGTCTGACCAGATGAAGTGTCACCCTTGTTGTGTCCCTCTGGATCAGGGAACACGTTCACAGTGTTCTCCAGGCAGGCAGTGTGGACTGGTTCCTGGCTCAGGCACATCCCTGCAGCTGCTGTGGTTCCTGCTGCATGCAGGCACCCAAACCTCTCACTCTGGAGGTGTCTGGCTTTTCCAGCTGGTGCCCTGGTGTTTAAGGATGAACACATGCAAAACAGACATGATCTGGCATGGAAATGAGTGAAAAGCATCCACAGAGTTTTGGCTTTCTGAAGGCATGGGACTTCCAGGTTTGTGGTACCAACATTTCATCTTCAGCCTTTTGTGAGCTAGGAGCCCTTCCAGGGATGGATTACATTCCGTCATGATTTCTGGTAAGTGCAGTTCAGACACTTCCCTCAGCACTCAGAAACCCTTCCTTATCTAGTTCAGATATCTGTACCTCATAGCAAAAGTTCCATTTTTAAGAGGGTTTTTTTTCAACAAGAGACTTTACTAAAGCTGTATTTTACAACTTTAGTATAAAACCTTCTCTGAGTCAGATGAAGGACTGAGCTCTTTGAATTCTGCAGGGACGCTCTGGATCAGGTTATGGATATATATATATATATTTTTTTTTTAGGAAGTTGCTATCCCTGTTCATGACATAAATCATCAGCAACCTGGCTTTAAATCCAGTCAGTGAACTAATGTTGACTGAAACCATGTATGGAAGTGATGCCCCAGCTCGGGAACCCTTTGGCTGACCTAGGCCCTCAGAGATAAGAGTGTTTAAAAGGTCCCTTCCAACTCAATCTCTTCTGTGATTCTGTGTTTTTGGAACAAGTTGCTTGCACAGGGGCCCACAGTCACATGGCTTTAGGTTTTTTTGGCTCCTGATTGCTGGGTCTGCAGAAACACCTCTCTAACAGGAGACATTAGGTGTGGAGACTCAGGTGGAACTTTGGGTGTCTAAATCCAGGCTCAAGTGCCTTCATTTTGTGTTTTTTCAGATACGCAGTAGAAAAGCAAATTGGTGGTAACACGTGTAAAATAGCACAATTGCTTTTTAATTACTTGTCTAAATGGGAAACAATTATCAGGAGAGCAGGCAGGAGGCTGAACAAATGTTTAAATAGTAATTGACAAAAATTTTTGGTTTTGTCCAGTGCTTTTTCCAGAACGTTCCGTGTTCTTTGAGACGAGACTGCAGTTAGAAATGAACATCTCTGTTTCTCTGCAGCACACAGCAGTGGGATTTCCAGAGCCCAAAATCTGTGTTAGACACTGAGCCAGACCATTCAGACAATTTTTCAAATGAGAGATACTGAGAGGTACTGTCAGTTATCTAAAGCTGTGCCATTTGCCTGTTAAAATTTCTTCCTCTCCTACCCTTTTTCTCATCAGGCTGTAAAAGGCTGGTTGTTGTCTGCCTTTTGTACTTTACACCACCAGTCTGTGCATTCACTAGGATGAAATCACCCACGTATTTCGGAGACGAGTCATTTACTGTGACCTTTAGCAACCTGAACACACCTAATTACCTTGTTCTAGTTTGCTGGGCTTCTCTTGTGTCTCTCTGGCCAGGATCCTTCTTTTCCCCAACTTTTAAAATCCCAGGCAAGTAACCTGGATTAGCAGTGCTGAGATACAGAATTGCCACCGACAGCAAAGTGCTGACATGTGCAAAGATGTGTAAATAAGCTGAATGTTGTGTTTGAGAAACAACCATCATGCAAAAAAAAAAAAAAATACCCATCTGGTTAAGGCTATCAAAGGGCTTGGCCTCAGATTTGCTGAGAGTAAAGAAGAGTCCCACTTGCTTGAGCAGGCTGTGGAGCAGCTATAGGCTTTTCAGTGGGTTTTTTTAGACTCACTAGACCAACAACATGAAATGAGAGAAGAAAGTCTAAAAGAGAAAGTATTAGAACAGAAGGAAATAAAATGCAGCTAAAGAAAATTGATTTTGCTTCATCAAATACTTTTTGAAGTTATGAAGTTGCGGTATTTATCTCAGAAGTACTTATTTTCTGCATGGATTTCAGAGCTATAAAAATATACATTCTCCTTTGTCAACATTTTTTCCTAAAAAACCTCAGTTTAGATAGCTGGACATGCACTAATCCCTTTTCATTCTACAAAAGAAAGAACGAGAAAAAGAGAAAACAAAATTATTTGAGTCCTTATGAACTCAAACAATTTGTTTAAATGTATTTTATGCCCAATTTGCATTCTGAGCTGGGAAGCTTTTGGAATGATTCATATGGACTTCAGAAGCCCAAGCATTCAAGCGGCACAAAGGACAAGAAATGTGAAAAATCATGTCTGGTTCCAGGGGTTGGTATAATTCCTTCTATAATTTTCACTTGGATTTCCCTTTGTGTAAAGGGTTGTAGCCTGAGCAGGGTTAGAAACTTGGATTGCTGGGGACTGAGCTTTGCCTGGGACAAACAGGGACACAAGAGGACACTCCAGTCCGGAATCCTGCCTGTCCCTGGGCTTCTGCCTCTCCCTCGTGCTGGCATTTCCCATATGCTGTAGCAAAGAGTTCATTGCCACAAGATGTCACTGACACTAAGAATTTAGTGAGCATCTTCAATGGGAAATATGGCATTGAAGTGGCTGCAAAGCATTCACGGCTTCCAAATACCACACTTGCTAAATAAAAGACAGCTTGAAACTGCTTGGAACTGAGCTGATCTGCAGTTCCTGGGGTCAGGATGAATTCCCCACTTTTCCCACTGTTTTCCCATTGTCTTCCTCTGCCCCAGGTAGGGAACAGCGTGCTGGGAGAGATTCCTGCCAGGTTTGATCCTGTGCAGCAACTCCCAACATCTCATTCCCTGCTCACTTCAGTCAGCAACTGGTTTTTGCCAGATCCTCAGTCTGTTAGATAGAAGTGACAATAATTACTTGTTTCCCAGGCGTGGTAAAATGTTTAATTATCTGAAATTGTAGTCTTGAGATGAAAATACTTGGAAACAAAAGCATTATTGCAATACTGAATTGCTGTTAAAACAGCTTTCCCCATCATTAATATATCCACCATATTCTGGAAGGAAATTCATATGAAACACCACAGAAATGACAAATAATGCCAAACATTCTAAATAGTGTGTCTGTGCTGTGTTCAGTGCTAGATTTGTGGTGAGTCATAGTGGAAAATAAGGCAGTAGCTGCTCTAGTTGGAGCACAGCAGATTTAGGGAGGGATAAATGTCCCAGCCTTCTGTGCTGAGGGTCCCCATTGCCTCTGGCTAAACCCTCACAGCTGCTGGCGTGGGCTAGTGAAATTGTTACCAAGGTGTTTTTAAAACTGCTTTTCAGTCAGCAGGGTTTTGGAATTTCACTCCCAGAAAAGGAACAGAAATGTCTTGCGTGATTGCATGTCTGAAAAATTTCGACTGGAAATGTTTACATATTCCCTCTGTAAGGTTTTATTTTGATGAAGTCAAAATGTTTTATGGCAGCTTTGTCACACAACATTTATTCTTCAGGTTCTTTCAGAATTTTTCAAGCCAGCTTTACCTGTTGTGGTAGTTTGCAGCTGAATCTCCTCTGTAACATGTTGTGATGGCAGCCACTGGAAGGTTAATAGGAAACTCTATGGCACTTGCAGCAAGTTACAGCTTCTTGATTGGAATTTGGGATGTGTCAGAAGAGAGCCTTCCCTGTGAGTTAAATTTCACAGAGGAAACTCTAACATTTCCAAATGTTTCTGGTAAGTAAAAGAGTAGTGAGTCAAAAACATGAGTGCAGCTTGATGAAATGTTCCCCAGCATCCAGAGATTGCTCCAACATCCCTGTGTGCAGGGTTCTTCCTCTCAAAAGCACTGCCAGGAGTCTTGTATGGTCTTCACAGAGACTTTTCCTCTGGAGCCAAACCTACTGCACACCCTGGGTTTCTCCAGGTGTGTGGTGGGTCAAGCAAAATGTGCAGAATCCCATTGAAGTTGCAGCCAGGTCTCCCTGTGATTGCCAGCTGGCCTCTGTTGAGAAATGTCTCTAATTCCCATAATAGTGTGCCTATTTCATGGTACTTTAAAGTGAGAACTCTCGAGTGGCTGGCCACATAAGCAGCTTTCACATAAACTCTTCAGTTCTGCTCCACCGCAAATGGCTTAGGTGCTGATAACACGCTCGAACATGGCACAGAGCTCGGGGTTTGTGTGGTACAATTAAATTGTCTCAGGCAGTTAGACCCACCTGATGTGCACAGTCCCATACAGGTGCTTTTCCAAAGAACTCTTCAATCATCTTCTGGTGCTCTGTCTTCTCTATTTAACCATCCATGTAGGTAGATACACAACTAGACACCACGAGCGAAGCGCTGAGGGCATTTATTTAAGCTCTGCCTTTTTGTAAGGTGTGTGTGCAAATTTGCAGTTGGAAGTCTCTGCACAGTGTGCATCCATAGGCTGTGATCGTTCCAGGGGATCACTGTGTGCAAATGCCAGTTTGATGCCCAGAACAATTGTTCTGGCACAAACACGCTGAGCCTACAAGAGCATCTGTCACTAAATTTATACATCAGTCAAATTCTTGCTTGGTTGTTTGACCTTTGTAAGATGGAGTTTGTGAAGATTTATTATAGAGGTCTGAGGCTTCAAGAGATTTTGCTTAAAAGACTTTTTATACAAGTTTGTTACTACTTTCTCTAGGGCTAAGTGGCATTTGTTCCAAACTCCAGTTCCAGACATTCTGTGAACTTAGTAAGGAGGTACATCAGCAGCAGTTGTACTGTGAGGTCTCACTCTTTTCTTCTCATGTACCACTCGCAGGCTGGTCTGAGCCTCTTGCACATGGCAGAATACAAAAATATTGTCATTGGGTGATAATGAGACATGGATTTAGCAGATGTTTTCTGTCACTTAAAGTGTTCTTTCAAACTGATGTGGTCCTGTCTGCTGATATTCCTGAAATGTTGTGTTTCCTTCCCTGTGATCCCAGCTAGGTGATAAGTATGGCAAAGCTCCATCCTGAAGAGTTTGGCTGAGCAGGTGATCACCTTCAGAACTTGTGTCCCTTCTTTCTCAAGCTCATGGTGAGCAAAGGCTTCAGGGGCTTGGTGGCTCAATACCAAATTCCCTGCAGTGGGATTCCCAAGGGAGGTGTGGTTTTAGCATTCCCTTTTACTCGTGCACATTTGACACCTGTGGTAGCCCAATGATTATTCTCGCCAGATGGTCTTGGGACCTGGAAATTAGGAAGGGAAGAAGGGAATGAAAGTGGAGCATTTTTCAGTGAAGACTTGGAGATGGTTTTTTCCTGGTAGAGGCGCAGCACAGCTACAGGGCTTGAGCTGTCAGTCAGCTGGCACAGGGGGACAGGACGTTTTTGCTGGAGAGGCTGCTGTCCATGGATTATTCCCAGTATCCCGTGTGTGCCGTAGGGCACAGCTCACAGGCATTGCCAGAGCTTCTCCTCGGCCAGATTTCTCCAAAGCAGATGGGTTGTGAAGGGTACATGTGTTAAGGTATTGGCAGAGGGGAGTTAACACCAGGCTGTGAGAGGTGGTGGCTGAATGTTAGTGCTGAGAGAGGTCCCCTGGTACAGTGTATATGGTTTAGGGTTTTCCATTCATATGAAATCATGATGTAGATATTTTTGCACGTTAATAAGTGCAAAGAGCCAAATGTAGACCAAAACTTGCTTTATCATGGGAAAAAAGGCATGGCCACTACTGAGAGTGGGATGCTGCTGTTTCATGAATGGAGTCTGAGGAACATTTTGGGGTAAGCTCTTTGATTCATTCATACTTCTCTGTGAATGAATCATGGAACATCTCTCCTCATCTCTCCTGCAGGACCTCAGGTAGACTCGGAGTTGGTGCAGCCACTTTCCTTCCAGCCTGGTTTGAAATTAAGAGATTTTGAGGCTTCAGCAGGCTCTGCTGTGGCTGATCATTGCAGGTTTATGTGACTGTGTAGTGTAGTGATTGGTAAGTGGGCAAGCCAGGATTTAACCAGCATAGCTACCTAGAGTGGGGGTATTTGAAGAGTAAAATGATGAATAATGCTAAAATAAGTGGCACTCAATTCTTTTATTATGCATATCGCTTACAGGATAAGTCTGTCTTGAGAGAGAGTGGTTGGTCTCTTTGAGATTTTGTTTTCTTTTTTGGCTTTTTATTCCTGATAGAATTAAGCTGGAAGACTGGAAGATTTCATCCAAAACATGGGTTTGGCTTTATTTTGAAATGCAGCTTTTCAGCTATTTAGTGTGTTGCACTAGGAAGCCAGACTCTCTTATATGAGCGCCAATATAAGCATAAAATAGTTTAGCAGTAATAACAAATTGAAGGAAGTAATTGATAGTCCCTTGTCAAAATAAATTTCATATCATACATTTTCTGTTCAGGGAAGCTGGGTGGGGGCAGGGTATTATTCTGTTTCATTTTATTGTTTTCCTGTTGCTGTTGGCAAATGCCTCACCTACTGCCTGCTTCTGCTGTATAAGGTTGCAGAGGGAGAAAAATAAAGAGTGAATCTTTAAAAAACCCAATCTTTTATTAATAGGGAAGGGATTAAAAACAAGCAAAAATCCATATTTTCATTAAATGTTTCATGAAGTGTCCCTGTTTTGTGGAAGCATTTTTAAAATATTTGTCAGAGAACCAGGTTCTTGCAGACTGAACAGTTCCTGTTAAACACCAAAATATTCAAGCATGGGGGGAAGAGAAGTTGTAAAATCACCCCATGCATGCATTTCTTGAGGCGGTTCAAAAGTGTTCTTTCAAAATGCACCTCCACTGTGCCTGCGAGAGGATTATTTCTGTTTGTTGTGAGACAGGGTTGTACCCTGAGGCTGGTGACCAGCCACAGGTGCCACCACTGCAGGGGGATGTGGGGGTGGCAAAACCCTTCCCCCGGCTGGTACCCGGCGGGGCTGGCACTCTGCAGCATGGCCCGTGTGCCAGTGGGGCAGCAACACAAAACCCACTGGGAGGCAGGAGATTTTCTGTGAGGAAAAACAATGTACCTGAAGCAAACAAACAGAGCTGAAACCGCTTCAGAATCGGCTTTTTGAAGGCTCCCTTTGCTGGCTGGGAAATACAGCGAGAACATCCACTCCATGCGGGAGCCGGGCGCGTTCTCTTAAGGATTTACCACCCAGCTTCTCAGTTCTTTAAAGGCAAGATTAATGAGCACTTTATCCAGCGCATATGAGCTGCCTATCAAGAATATTTTCAACAGTGCACCAGTGATACACTGCAGATAGTGCTGACAGAAGCTAAAGTGAAATGTCATACTTTGAGATCTGACGCCGTGTGCAGTTGGAAGAGGGCCTGTACTGCCTTCAGAGACTGACAGCTAAATCCTTCATTCTTTCAGCTTCCAACATATGGCATGAAGTAGGGTGTGAAAGATAAATTTCTTTGGATAGGTACAGAAAATATGTGCAACATTTTTACTGGTTGGCTGCATAGAAAGATCAAAACAGACGTGTTTTCCAAGAGCAGGAATTTCAGGCTTCGAAATCGTACCTCCAGACTGCCCATATTAATGATGGGTACCTGCCTGGAGGAATTAATGGAATTCTCCATAAGCCTGGCAGAGACTGCTTGAGAGAAAATGGGTCAGTGAGGCCATGAGAGTTCCCTGTCTGCCCTCAGCTGCCTTGTGCCATATTTACTGTTAAAACAGAGAGTTGGAAGAAAAGTTCCAAATATGACTCAACTTTCCTTTACATCACTGGAAGGTATCCATGAAGCCATGCTGTCTGTCTGTATGAGCATCCCCTGTATGGCTGGGAGTGCCTTTCATAGATTCCGAGTTATTTCAGGATGTTGGGATGGGATTGGCTATGAAGCAAAGCACTCAGTCTTCATCATCTATTACCCTGATACAACCCTGTCAGAAATCTGGTATGTGCTTAATATTATGTTGCTTGAAGATTTCATCCTTACAGCTGAAGCAAGTCGCTTCATATAGGTGGGTGTTTCAGCCAGACAGAAGATAAAATATTAATCTTGATTAACTCAAAGTAAACAGATGTTCTCTGATGCCAATATTGCTAAAAACTATATTCATAACTGTATATTTTAGGATCAATGCAGTTTATCGCTCAGGAGATCTGTGCTATTGTAAGTTTAGAGGCAAAGTAACCGGGCAGACACGGAAACCAGTACATAAATATGCAATGAAAACCTAGAGAACATGAAAACGTGGAATTTAGGGATGGAAAAAAAAGCACTTTTATATTGTCATTTTATAAGAACTAAGGGGAAAAAAAGACATACTGATAAAATATATCCTCTTTTTCAAGCCTCTTCCCTTACCCCTCTCCTTGCCCATCTGCAGTCTGTTCTCTTAATTTTGTACTCAGTAGGACAGGACTGACCTTTTGCTCTACCTTCAAACCATCCCCCAGGTAACAGCTCCCCTCACCCAGCACTGTGCAGTGTGAGAGTGGGACAAAGGATATTGTTTGTTTCTGGCACAGAGTTTAAGGACAGTTCTCTGACACAGATAGTCAAGTCTTCATTTTAACTCCTCAAATCCTTACCCAGAACAAGTTAAATAGGTAATGTTCCCTTGTTACCTGCAAGTTGGTGACAGAAGCACCCAGTGGGAAAATTCCCAATAGGAAATGCAAATGTGAAAAGCCTCATTTCAGTGAGTGTGGAAATCAGATGCCTCTGGAAGTAGGATTGCTATTTAAAATGTCATATTCTGAAAGTATGGCCAGAAGATTTTACATTTCACAGAATATTGGAAAATGATTGTGTTTATACCTACATTTTGCATGTCCTCACTGCAATACATAGGAGTGAGGTATTTGGATTTTAATGTGTAATGTGGTCATCTGGGACACACTTTGGCACACTCAGTATTTTCCCTGTTAACTGACTGACTCTTCCACACTTCCACAAAGGTTACTCAGGCTCCCAGCAGAGGAGCACGTGGCCCAGCCAAAGAAATGAGAGGAATAAGAGAATGTGGAGAAGCTCAGATTCAGAAAATGTATAGAGCATTCAAAACCTGATGTCCTCCTCCACTGATACATATTGTAATGGCAACAAAAATCTGGCCCCCCACACTAACAGTTGTGCCATGGATAGTGATAAGGCTGGAAAGAGGCAGGAAGTTAACTTGCTTTCATTACAGCTTGAAGATTCGTTCTGCTTTTCTTCTGGGCTCACACATTCCACCCAACTGTTTACATTTTAAAACAATCTTCAGATTTATTAAGGTGGCATCTCTGCAGGATGAAATCTAATTCAGAGGCTAATAATAATAGCAATAATCTATACACAGAGATGGTTTCTAACACAGGCCTTCCCCACATGCATTTCTCCTTGGTCTTGTAGCACTGCTTGTACAAAAAGATAGACCATCTATCAACAGAGAGACTGCTTTAAATTGCCAGCTTTAGGGACAAATGTGTTCTTTCTTCTCCTCCCTTCTGTGAAAGCAGCTCTGCCCTGGGGCCGTGGTACATATGGATCATATGGATCACAGCCTGTGCTTTAGGCAAGCATCCATTTTCCCAGGTGTGGAGCCAGGACTGACCCAAGAAGTGCAGCCTGTGCAGGGATTTTAGGAGCCCCAGACCTGTGGTAACTCTGCTCCTGGAGGGAGGCAGGGAATGGAGGTGGTACAATTTACTGGGATGTAAATTGGGAGAAATGCCAGTGAAATATGTGAATGTGCTATTATTTAAAACAAGACTAAAATTAGATTCCAGCTGCATTTATGGATATGTGCCCTGGCTATTTGCTGTAATAACCCAAAGGCACAGGCACCTTTGAGTGAATTCTTCTTTTTATTCCTCCTTTTTGCTTAAAACCCATCTCATTTATGTATAGTTGATTCAAATTATTTCTCTGCTTAGCATGTTATGAGCAAATGAAACTGCCTGCGAAGTTGCCAGTTAGCTCCAGCCGAGCCTGGCTGCCCGCCCGTCGGAGCCAGCTGTAATTCCACATTGGCAGCCACCATCAAAGGGGACTTGCCCAGCACCAGCTTTCAGCCCCTGCTGATCCAGCCTGGCTCTCACTGGGCAGATAAAGTAGGAAAATGTTTTATCCCCATACCAGTTTTTGCAACCTGATCCCTAGCTTAATGTTTAGTTTAACAAATCAGGTGTAAGCCACATTAACATTCTATATCCACTTCTTACCTGTGATAAAACCTTCCTAACTTTCAGCCTACATCCCATCTGTTTGGAAATGGTTTAACGTAGAGCTTTCTGCTTCTGAAAAAAAAAAAAAACCAAACAGAGGCAACCCCATAATGTTTCTTAAAAACCTTTTATGATGTGCCTGCACCTTACTCTGGGATCCAGTCTCATTTTGATTCTTTTCGAAACTGTGGTCAGGTGAAGGAGTAGAAAAATCAATATTGGATAAAAGTGAATTACAGCCTGATCCTGGTGTCCTGTAACAGTGATAAATAAATGCCAGTCTTTTTTGTGTGGCAGGAGGGGCGTGGTGGTGGCAAATCTGAAGTCACACCTGCCTAGGGAAGTTTGTAGGCAGTAGGGGAAATGCAATCTGGTAAATTTAAGGCATCTCTGCAGCAGCACTGGATTAGCTTCATTCTGGTCATGGCTCCAAGCATCTGGCAACCTGGAGAAACTGGAATGCTGCTCCAAAAGAGGATCAGATGATGTGCTTGCAAGGTTGTTACCCTGCCTAGAAAGTGGGATAAGCAGCTTTTCATTCACTTTCCTTACTCGGCTGTAACTTCAAGAACTAATGTAACCAATAATTAAAACTAGAATTTTCAAAAGATGCTAAGCCAATTAGACTCAAAATACAATGGAAAGTCAAGGTGAGTTAGGCTTCTAATTCCCTTAGGGTCTAATTTCCAACAAAGTCTAAGAGATTATGTTAAGCCTATTAATGCAATATGAAATTATGAATGTTTTATAAAAAATTATCTTGTGGAGCTATCAGTTTACTTCAAATCAGCAGTGCTGATTCTTTTAAATAAGGGGGAAAGATGAGCTAAAGAAAGGAGCAGAAATTGTCTGTTTGTCAGACCTGTTTGGCAATAGAGGGGAGATTTAGTCATCTTTCTTTGGAAGACAGAGGTTTTGTGTGGAAGAAGTTTATTATGGCTGTAATGGCTCAAAGTAATTTGTAGTTTTTCGGTCCTGGGTTGCTCTGGGGCTTGAGAGCATCTCAGCCTACATTATATGGCCCCAGTATCTCTTTGTTATACAGTATTCTGTGTTTCTAAAATTCATGGGGTTTTTTATTTAAATACTGAACTCTGAAATCATCCCTCCATATTTTATCATAGCATGGAAAGCTGCATTTGAGCATAATCACTTCTTATGTCAAAGCTTCAATTGCATGATTTACTCTTCTAAAATTAAACATGCAAGTACCAACAATAACAAAAAGTGTTCTGCTTAATTCTAAAATTACTTCAGCTACCAAACAGATTAGTGTCTTCTTTCTTCAAATTTGGGAAATATTTTGCATAGAGCAGCTAAGGGTGAAGAATGTCATCCGTAATTTTGTTCCTAAATTGTCTGTAGTGTCCATGTGTATTTAAACATCCTGTGACTTTAGTCTTAAAATGATGCATAATTGTGCATTAATTAGAGGTACTAATGCATTTATTCCAACACATGGATGCAGACATGAGCTGCATATGAGATGCAGCAAGTCTTGCATTGTTCTGGGTGTAGATTCAGCATCTGTTTTGCAGATGCTGACGAGCTGAATTCCTCTTTGATAGGGAAGCACAGAGTGGAGCACAGGGTGTGATCTGCACTGCAGCATCCCTGCTGTCTCCTCATCACTCAGGCAACCTGTTTGTGCAACGTGGGTGCATATGGGAAGGTGAATAGGCTTTCCAAAATCTCCTTTAGAACTCTTCCTCAGTAAAGAGGGTTGGGGATTTGTGGGAAACTGGTGATACTTCCTAAAGATCCTGTGGCTGGAAATGACCTGGTTTGGTTCTGCAGACTTCAGAGACCCTGCTGCAGGTGCAGAGCCTGAGTACCTGGAAGGGCTCTGTGCAAGCTCTTCATCTGGGTGAAATTGCAGGATTAAGGGCTTTTGTTTGTTTTTCTCTGTGATGAGAAAAGTAAAGATGAGAATTTAATGAATCTGGATATAGATTATATGAGAGGTGTAGACACCACAATCCTTGCCTTGAGTTGGCCAGCAAAACAGCTTCATCAGGTGCTTATGACTATTTTCCATTTTTGTCTTTTTAACTTTGTAGACATTCAGATTTTGCAGTTATTTATTCCAATGAACACAAAACTCTAGCGCTGAGTGGATTTGTGCTGCTGAAATTAAATAGGGAAACAAAACAACTGTGGGTAATTAGGCACATTTCATGTATCTGTGTGCGCATCTTAAAACAACAGAAACTGTCTGTATTTGCACTGGAGTCTCGGATTTGATGGCTTTCAGTAAATCTAATTATAGGCTACAGGAATTTGTAAAAGTCCCTGAATGTTTATGTAGAGTTTACTACTTTTCCTCACAGTACTTTGATGGATTTTGCAATTAATCTTCAGATTCATTTGATTGGAATTTAGAATTCTTGTGTTGCATCTGTTGCTGGTTGTGTGGTGTGGGTTTACCCTATACCAGTTAGTGTAGGGTGTTCTTTGCATGCTGTTGTACATATGGTTTTTCTTACATACCAATAATATTGCTCATATAAGTTTCAAATGAGAATGAAATCAAAGAAATGGAGCTTTCTTAAGTCCCAGAAGATTTTAAGTACTGCAGGCATTGTTGAGGTGACGAATATAACAAAAGAACAAAAAAATCCAATTAAAATAACATTTCTTTTCAGCCTCCTCTATTACCTGTTTTCTGTGAAATACACAATCTTGTTAATTTTCTACTACATCATCAGGACCTATAAAATCTGAGTCACTTCACTTCTGGCATGTCCTCTAGTTCAGAGGAAGTTTTTTTCTGGAAAAAGTCTTGTCTTTGTATCTGCTCTCAACAATCAGTTTATCAGTCACTGCTGGCTGGTGTTGCTGACCCTGGGCTCTAGAGCTACTTCTGGAAGGAGGAATTGCAAAAGAATAAAATATGCTCCGAGGCAAATAAGCCTGGAAATTCCTCTGGCTTCTGCTGCAGGGCACAGGTTGATGGGGGAACTCGACTTCTCTCTGTCCTGGTTTGTGATGCTCAGTTCTTCCCAAGATGCAGCACATTCTGTGTTCTGGTGCCGGGAGCTGGAGGGATCTGTGCTTCAGCTGGGCATCCTGAATCCCCAAGGACACCTCTCTCATCCCAACTCTGCCTCCCACACATGTGCATTTTCTTGTTTCACATGTTTCTGGATCTGGCAGCATCTCTTTACTGATTTTTCACAAAGGTCTATCCCGTTGGCTCCGGGCAGATAAAGTTTTTCCCCACTCCTTTACCTGACTCCAGCTGCATCCCCAGCCCCCGGGGAGCTGCGAGCGGTCAGGGGGTCACTGCACAATTTGCTCTGATGGCAAATTTCTGAGCATCACAGAACTTCAGACCAGATTCCCGACAGGCTGGCACAGTGAGCCACCAGGGCTGTTCCCAGAGACTGCCTTTGCTGCTGGCACCGGTAACTCCTGGAATGACCTCCTGCATTTGAACCCGGTGTAGAAAGGCACTTGTGAGTGTCTGTATAAACCTCGGCAGCACACGGCAGCCTGCACTTAGCAGGAACAGCAGGCACTGAGTGGCCTTTGAGACACTGCAAAGGGATACTCTGACACCTTATCCGTCAGCCGGGGGAAGTCGCTTGGGAGATGCTTTTGTATCACTGCAGGGGAGTACAGGGAGCTGCAGAATAAAAAGTGGGTTTAATCAGACTTACTTGGTGATATCCTCTCACCTCACCCTTCTGATTGTATCTGCGCATGAGGAGCTAGTTAATTTTAATGACAAAAACGGAGAATCTCCTTATTGAAATTTAAATTAGGTTAATGACTAGTGATATGGCTAAAGGGTATAATTTACAAAACACAAATCCCTAATGCAAAAGTGTGTGTTCAGTATCACACATGGAAATCCCTTAATTTTGATTTCACTGGTGTAAAGGCAAAAATCAAACAGAAAAATTTTGTTAGCATTTCCAAGCCTGAAAAACAGCCCACTTGAGCATGCCTTTCCCTCTTCCAAAGGGGACTCTGCCTCTGAGCAAGCTGAGCTCCTGCCAGAACACTTCCCCTCCCCTTTTCTCCCCAGGATAATTCCTGGATAGTGAGAAGGGATCAACCTCCATTTCCAAAGGTCCCTGGGATCGGCTGCTCCGTTGTAGCCTTCTCATGGCTGAAACCAGATTTTTAAGGGTGGAAGCGCCTTTGAATCACCTGATGAAGTTACCCGGTCTACTGCAAGGTTTGAGTCACTGGGGGATGACTGTGTGTCTGTGTGTGTTGTAATGGGAATGGAGCATCTCTGATACCGTGCCCTTAGGGGGTTTTAACCCATGTTTCAGCAGGAGCTGCTGAGATGCTGGTCTCTCTTGGCAGTCTGGCCCGGTGTGTTTGCACTGGGCTTTTACAGCATTGCTGGTACCAGGAGATACTGAGAGAATGTGATATATCCTTGTTATGCTGGCAGTATCCAGCTTAAATCACAGTACAGGGCAGTTGTACTCTGCCAAGCTCATCTAAGTACAATTGGTACACCCCAAAATTTCAGGAATGAGTGGAGCAGTGAAGGAATAATGAATCACTGGCCTCAGCCTCCTTTTCTCTTCTACTTGCAGTAACCCACTGTACCCCAAATGTGTTTCCTATCTCTCCTCACCTCCCAGCTGTCTGTACATTCCAAGTTACAATTCTGTCGAGTAGACAGGAATGAAATGAAGGATGTGGAGGCGAGGGAAGGAAGTTGGGGGACTCAGGGCTGTGTGTGGGAATACAGTGAGTAGGGGTTTGTCTGACTGATGCAGTAACAGCATGAAGGGACACGAGACTTTACACACTGTGTTCCTGAGAAGTATGAGAATTTCTCTTCCCTTGGCGCTTGAAACAACGCAGAACTGAAGGGGGGGGGGTGTGTGTGTGTGCTGTCCTGGTCAGCTGGTGTGTGGGGCTGCTCAGCCTGGCAGCAGAACATCGCTCAGACAGGTACGAATGGGCACCACGGTACTGAAAGGAACATCAGTTTCCCATTAGAACCAAATGTTTCCTGTGTCTCTACAAGCTGTGGTGTGCATGAAATAAAAACCTCTGACGTTTACGAGGTTCTTTACAACATAGGAGCAAACATTTATTTTAGTGTCTTAATTTCATATGAGCATTTTGCTTGCCTGGTGCATTCGGTGACATCCACGAAGAATAGGAATGACATTAAAGCACCACACTGAATTGCTGGTAATTTGTAGAACAGAACTCATTCTTTTCTTATCATTTCCCATTTTGTGAACATGACTTTGTGAATTGATTTGACTTCAGAGTGCACTTAGGAGATGGCAATGCATGCAGGCTCTTCCAAGTCATCTCAGAGTAGAGTTATGCTGCTTTCTATCCAATAGGAGCCTAGAAAAACCATTTTTAAATAAATTAATTAGGAGAGGCTGCAGCTTAAATGAGTACAACAGCAAAAGTAAAGGCAGGTACTCTCCAACCTTCAGCAGATAATTGCTGTATAAATAAATGTCATCAGAGGAGGGAAAATTGGAGGTATTTCAGAAATACAAATGGAAATGGGTCAGTTGAAGAAAAGGTTTAGAAGATGAAATACCAAGTCCTTGGACTGAGAGCAAAGACTGACTAACTCACCCATGCCCCTAGGAAAGTTACAAAGTGAGTAAGAAAGAGTTGGTGTTGTAAGATGATCTAGTCACACTTTTAATCTGAACCATCTGTACTAGGTAAATCTATGAGTGTTTTAAAGACAGTAGGTGAGTCAGTATTGCAGTAGCTCAAATCAGAAAGTACAAATTAAAAAGAAACCCTAGAAAGTGCAGGGTGTTTTGTAAAATGAGTTACACCACAAAATTTTGTTGGGAGTGGAGACTTCTCAATTGAAAATGCTTTAAATTGCTGCTGTCTTTTCCCTCACTCACCTGTCCTGGTTTCAAGCCACATACAAGTAGAGAGAGGGGTTTTGCGGGTATTAAAACACGTAACAGATAAGAGAGCAAGGGCTGTGCATCTGTATATTTGCAGCTACAGGTGTCCATGCTAGGATTACAAGGTGAGCACAGGATGTATTTTGTATTTTAATCTTCTCTAGGTGTCAGGCTGTTTGGGGCACATCCTGGATCTTGCATTGTACCTTGGGGTCTGCTACCAACATCTAACAAAGTAATGATAAACCATTAAATAATAACAAAACGTGGCATTTGTTGACCCACTGCTCAGGGGTGTTTTGGAGCTCTGTGTACAAAATGCTATTGAGAAAAGTACCAGGTTTCCCTGGCAGCTGGGAGGCTGAAAGCTGGCTGCCTTTTTATCTGTGGGAATAATGTAAGACAAGTCCATGAGTGGAAGGGCACTAGGAATGGCAGTGGCAGCAGTGCAAACTCTGCTTGGCTCTGAGATGACAGCGTGCCAGCTCTCAGCACTCCATGGAATCAGCAGCTGCCCACTGAACGTTTTTTGCTTTCACTTAATATGAAATGAAACCCATTGATAGGAGAGTGCAGGCCTCAGAGAGAGGAGCTTAGTGGCACGTGGAGGATATTTCACACCAGTGCCTGCTGTGGGAGAGAAGAGAATGAACTTGGGGGAGCAGCTTCTCCGAGCGTATCTGGTCCTGGTGTCCAGCAAACATCTGTGTGATGTGGGCTCCACTCTCAGCCCTCCTGGCTGGGTTTCCTCTTCCTTAGCCAGGCTCCAGCCTGGGGACAGCTTGTGCAGTGCTGTTTAACCTGCTCTTCATTCTGTGTGCAAATGACCCTTTTGCAGCAATAATGACAGTCTCTCCCCGTGCCGTGGGAGTGCTGTGAAAACAAGCGAGGACAGCCTGCAAGTCCAGCCTGCCTAGTCACTTCTCATTTTTATGCAGGCTGAGGGATAGAAGTTCTGCACCCTCAGCATGTTTAAATCCCTCCAGGGGATGTTATACAAAATCAGGTGAAATCCAGTCCTGGATGCTGATCATTTTTCCTGTTTTCCCTCTAAGGCACTCATCTGTATTGGCTGTTCCTTGTTGGATGCTAAGGGCATCCATTCCCAGGCTGCTGCAGTGCTGTGCCCATGGTGCCAGAGAGCCCAGACAAGCAGCACTGCATGTGCAAGGACAAAGCTCAGCTCACTGCAAAATTCGGATTAGAAAGACCTGGGAAGTGTGACCCTGTCATCAAGCCATGTAACACTGAGGGGTACAATTCCTGCTGCCATCAGGTGTGAGTGAGCTATGAGACTCCATCATGCACCAACACTCGTTAGCAGGGCTGAAAATTGAGTAAAATTGATGTTTTAGCTAAGTATGTTCCAGCGTGCTTCAAAATCTTAAGAATTAATCAGTGAGTTGTCAGAGAGCTTCAGACTTATTACTTTTTAATAGCATTTTTTATTACTTGCTAATTATAAGGTGAAAAAGGTGTGAGGCACAGCTAGTATTATAGTTCCTTAAGTAAATTGGAGCAGAAGGTCACAATAAATTGAAAAGTTATTAAGTATGTACTTTGCTGAAGACATAATGCTTATCATTATAAAACACAGGAATACAGACACACTGGGTTTTTTTAATGTCCACAGATGGCACAAGCTAATTATTCTCATTTGTATAGCACCTTACACCTCTGTAGATTTTTTTCAGAATGTTGAAAAACAGATGATCACGTCTGTTTTTGTAGCTGTGTGAGAGTTTTTCATTAACAAGATCAGGCAGGACCATCTGTGTGTTCTAGTAAAAAGTTTACCACCAACAGTGAATTCAAAACTTTCAAACAATGGATGAATTCATAATTTGTCATGTGTAGATACAGAGCCTTGGCTAACAGCCTGTGCAGCTTAGGCACAGGTTCCTGAATGTGTTTCTTGGGGAAAAAATGCCAGTCATGTTCTGCTTTCCATTATTGACCAAAGGAGGATTTTAGGTTTGTGCCTCTTGTGTCAGTGCAGGTCCTTGCCTGCTCCACCCACAGGCACCTCATTCAGCATTGTCACTGCAGAGGAGTGACCCCAAAGGATGCTGGTGGAGCATCTTTCCCTCCCCTCTGTACACAGAAATGTGGGAAGTAGCCGGGGAATCTCAGGGAAGGCGCAAAAGTAGGTTTTACATGGATTGTGTGATATCTCGTCTCCCACAGAGCCCAGCAGGACAGGCAGGTCCACGCCCCCCTGCACTGCACAGTGTAACTTCAGCCTCAAGATAAAACTGATGGAACACATAAATGCTGGATACAGCTGATGATGGAATACAATAGAGTGTGGAATTGTCTGCTATCTGTGACTTTTTGAGTGTTGCACTTTCACATTTCCCATGCAATTTCATTCTGCCCCAGCCTTCTTACAGTGCCTGGCTGCGTCTCCCAGTTCCCTTCCCTTGGGGACAGTGCTTGGAGGCAGCCTTATAACTGCATGCAGGGCCTTGTGCAATACAGATCCCATTCTATGCCAGGGCAGCTGCCCCCCAGAATGTGGCAAATGCCCTAAAAACAAGGCACTAATGAGGCAAACCCCTTGCATCCCTGGTCCAGAGTTGTTCTGCAGAAGGGATGGTTCTGTGGAGCACAGCCAGGCTGGGGAGATGGAGCTCAACACAAGAAGTTGTTTGGAAAGGACAAAAAATGTTGAAAACAGATGGGGGCAGAGATGGGTATTTTAATTTTATTTTGTCACTTGTAATTTCTGTTGGACACAGCCTGGAGCGTTGAATGGGTGCTTGACGAGTACTCAGGAAATCAGTGATTTCTAACCCTGAGCACTATCAACTTTTCCAGTGTAATCTCTGGCTCGTGTGCCTCCCATGTGAAGTTGTCAGCGCTCGCTTGGAGGTTGTGTGGCTCGTTAGCTATGGATGGATATCGCTCGTTAGAGGTAGAAATGCGTCTTGTCTTTCCAAGGGAAACATTAACAATTCCACTCTGCAAATTAAGGTCTTCATTTAAGTCTCTTCCAGCATTCCCATGAAAAATTGTGGCTCGTACACGTGTCCTCAGCCAGTCCTGTTTTCGCTGGAGTACACCAATCAGAGAGGGCTTCATCTCAGAGTGTGGTTCTTTTAATGAGACATTGCCTTTGTGTCTGACATAATTCATGTACTTGGGAGGCTGCTCAGGTGGGATTTTCAAAAGTTAGTGCATGGGCTAATTTCAGGTTTAGTTTTACTGCGAGGCTTAAAACCTACCCCAGGCTAAAGTGGGGAGCTGCCGACATCCCTACAGCCAGTGTGAGAACAAGCAGCTGATGTTGCTTGCAGTGTTTTTCAGTTTATCAGCTGGATTTTCTTGGATGAAGCATTAAACTTTCCCCTTTCTCAGGTTCCCAGTTTTGCAGAGAAGGAATGGTGATGTTTTTGTATCACAGAATAGCTTTTCTGAGTTGTAATTAATGACTGACATGTTTGGGTGTTCAGGGAGGAAATCTCCCTTGAATTATTGCTTTGTGAGATTATTGTTTTTAGAATGGCATGTGAAGAATTTCTTCAGATGTATTTCATCTCCGCTTGGTATCCTTCATCTTCCTTGTTCGTATGTCCAAAATGTAATTATAAAAAGTTCCCTTAGGAAATAAAAATTTTAAGTGGACTCTTTCAAGCCATACTTGAAATTTGGGGAGGAGGGGTAGGGGCTGCAATTGTTGCTTCTTTTATTTCTTGATTTGTGCTGCAGTGGTATTGAGCAACTGCAGTTATAGACACCAGAGAAGTAGAAGCTGTACAAAATAAACATTTTAAATATAGGTAGATTGTAATACATTTTGCTATTCCAGCACCCAACCCCAAAAGAATGATGAAATGATTCATTTCTTGGCTGGCACATGATTTTGTTTTAAAAAATAAAGCCTCTAAAAATAATAACCAAAACATAGGTGCATTATTCTCACTCATGAAGGATGCAAGAGTTCATTTTCAGATTCTGCCATATTTGAAAAAAAAAAAAACAACCAGCAAAACTTCAGGTTATAATAATGCTTCCTACAACTTGGGATTTTGAGATCCATATACAAAAGGTGATTGCTACACATTTTTGTCTTGCCCTGTGTCTGCATTTTTAATGATAGGTGTGCTTCCAGCTAGCACTCAGCTTCCTGCTTTCTCATTAAAAGCAAACACCAAGGAGAGACCAAGGGTTATGGTGAGAAGACGTGTCACAGGAAGAAAAGTAACTGAGAGAAACCCATCCCAGTTTGACACTTCTCTGTTACAGCCTGAAAGGTGTTTTTAGCCAAACTATCATTCCTGTAGTTATCCAGAGGCATAATTGAGGATTATTTTGTGGACTGTGGTCTTTGGTATTTTAAATTAATTAAATAAGAGCTATTTATCTGTGCCTTTACCCTCACTGGACAAAAGACCTCTGGTTATTTCTAGCCAAGGTTCCCAGCCTCATAGTTGTGCTGTAAATGATCAATAGCCTGGTAATGAGGGAGTTCTGTGCCTCCATGAGAGCTGAGAACATTTCCATGGGTGGGATCGCTTTAACTCAGTATTGTGGGATGATAAACTACCTTTTAATAGAACATTAACATTAATCTAAACAAGATTAGTGGAGCAAAGCATTGCACGAATAAGCTTGCTCAATTAAAACAGATGGTCTTCCATGCTGAATCCCATTAAGCTCCTGAAGCCTCCCTTGCATTCCCACACACTCGGGCATGAGCTCCCTCCTTCCAGTGGCAAGGAGTGTGGCACATACAAATGTGCTCAGCTTTGTGCCACAGCACTCGTTCCATCATCTTTTACTCCAAGAGCTTTTCAGGATTTCATATTTATCAAATTATTTCTGAATTATTAACACAAGATCTTTACATTTTCTTCTAATTACACATCTGTCATTAATCTTCACTATTTCTTTTGCCCTGAGCATTTTAGAGAAGGTGGAGAGTGATAGGATTCAGCAATTAGGATCAGCTGTAAGCATGATTAAGGCTGTCTAAAACCAGGGGAGAAGGAGAAAATCTAAGACTGCAGCAACACTAATGTGTAGTGTTAGCCAAAATTAATGATCAAACATTGCATCTTAGCATCTTTATATTGTCTCAGGCAAAAGGGCTTTACGTTTGGAAGTAACACACATTCACAATCTAATCACTGGTTTTTCCCCCAGACAAGCTTTTACTGTTCATTACTAGAAGAAACAGAGTTTTTGCTTCAATAATTTTTTTTTCCAGGGCAGAAGCACAGAAAAGTAGTCACATGTATTAGGAGGCCTTAAGCTTTTCAAAATTTTTTAAAATCCGCTGCTTTAAAGAAACCTCTTGAGGAGTAATTCATCTCCAGAGCAAACCTTTCAGTTCAAATCAGCTAAATTAAAAGGTGGCGTAAACAGGCATGATTTGACCTTGTGTACCCACACCCTGCCTTGCTGCTAAGAGAATGTTTTAGTAATCTAGCTGGAACTAAGCAGAATAAATCACTAAATAACGTGTAGTTTCAGTGTTAAGGCTTGGAGCAAGCAGGATGTAACAATAGAGTTACTGTTTTGTTCTTCACTTATCCTGGAGTGTTCTTTGTAGACTTGATCATCTTTTGGCTCTCATTTGCCAGGTGAACAGTGCCAGAAAAACTGCCCAAATTCCAATAATGGAGATAAACCCTGCTTAGGAGGCTGCGGTGTAGTTGTCTGTGAGTCCTCTGGATGTTCATGATTGAGAGTGGCCCTGAATTGGCCAGGGCTGGGTTGGCTCTTCTCTGTTCCCTGGTAGACCAGATAGAGTTTCAAAAGATGAAGTGATGCTTTGTTTGCCAAGCGATGTGAATCCATACCAAGTATGATTTAGGCCAGTCCAGGACCTTCATCCTTCAGTCTCCCCTTTAAACATTGAGTTGAAATCCAGACAATGGATAATGCCCAGTGGAACCAGGATTTTCGAGACAGTCACCATCAAGCACTGGGATGAGAGGCTGGAGAAGGGCACAAGCACTTTCTGTGGCTCTTCTGTGGGGTGCTGAGTAGTAGGTGAATAAAATTCATTAATCCTTTAGTGATTCCCTGCCTTGTCTGAGGTACTTGGCACCGCTTATTTTGAATCTCCCTTTCAAATCAAAACCAGAGTGTTTTTCCTGTGCCCAGAAACAGAGAGGTGACTTTTGGAAAGGAACTAAATGATCACTGAAGGAATGGCTGTCTGTGCTGGGTTTCAGGTGCAAATTGGTTTTTGTGGAAATACTGTCTGGAGAGCCAGTCTGCCTGGTGGATGTCAATCTGGATTTGGAAAACACCCCCATAGGGTGAACAGAGACTGTTAATTATTGGTGGGCACTGGAAACTGGTTGATGGATATGTACACCACTGCTCAGTCCACTGTGACTTAAATGTAAATGAAATTTAATGTGAAATTATTATTGCCAAGCCATTAACTGTAGTCTTAAACCAGCTAATATGCTGGTGGGAGTGTTGGCTTTTCATTTCTTAGGTTTCCGTGACTGGCTTTTCCAGAAACAAGAGCCTCAGATGTCTCTAGCCGGTACACCAGCTTCCCAGTAAAGATAAATGAGCAGCAAATCACAGGAGAAAGGAGGAGGTGTTTTAGATGGGAATGTCTGTTCCAGAGGATAAGCTTTCCACCCTAAAAGCTCATAAAGTTTGCGTGATAACGGGCAGCTCATGAAGAAAAACCCATTTGGTTCCTGGTAACAGGGCCTTGGTACCAGCCATCAATCACTGCCAAAAACCAGCGGCTCCACGTGAGGACGAGGTGTGGGAAGTGAGCGGCAGAGCCATCGCTCACTGATTTCTCTTGCACCAACTGAGCACAGCTGAACAGGATATTGGTCCTTTGCTGCTTAAGCAGCCAGAAATAACAGGGTAGGGAGCGAACATATAATATCCCCCTCCACAGGGGCGGTGTGTGGCACAGATACCCAACTGGCTGCCTGAGCAAAGGACAGTGTTTTAAACAAGACAGCCTGTATTTTTCATTCTGAAGCTGCTGGTAGGATGGATCTTGCCCAGATGGCTGCATTGCTCCCCTGTACCTTTCCATTTCACAGCTTCAGTCCCTTCGGTGCTGGAGGAAAGGAGTGGTTTTCAAGCCAAGGGAGCTGCAGGTGTGTGCCAGGCAGGTGTCCTGGCCACAGGCACACAGAAGGAGCACATCAGCATGGTGCCTATCCCAACCTCCATCCCAGCTCCATCCCTGTGCTCTGCTGGAGGCTCCTGGGGTGCTCCCAAGACCTCATCTTCACCACATGGGATCCATGTCCATGGTGTTTTGAGGTGCATCCACAGGGAGAGACCTACAGAGAGATAGGACTTGCCTGTGGCAGGCAGATTTAACAAAAAGATTTGCTCATTTGTGTTTGATTTTTTTATAGACATTCAGAAAAACATTAAGGTAACAGATACGGATCAGGATTGGTGTGGCTGGTTGGGGTTCACTGGAGCTCAGTGTCTGTCCCCTCCTCCGTGTAATGACCTGATCGTGAGATGGGTTGAGAGAGGCTGGTGAAGTTTTGATGGCATTTTATTTTTTTACAGAGTAGAAATGTTGTCGTTTTGGAGCTGCAGAGGATTCCTCTTGGGTAGTTTCTCTTTTCTTTGCTGGCTTTTCTTGTTATTTCTTCTATTTGCCCAGTGGTCTGGGTGAGCTGTTCGTGCTTTTTGTTTTAAAGGTCAGAAATACCACTAAAACTGTATGAATTATGGACTGAATAATATTTTTTGTTTCTTACTTCAACTTTTCCCGAGATTTCTGTTGAAAAAAGGTTGTAGATGGTTAATTTTAGCAGACACTTGGGGTGTTGGAAGCTTTGGTTTTGATTAATTCAAGTATAGCACCAGTTCATAGACATGAAATTGCTGCTTGATGTACCATTTATTACCACTGCCCACATGGAACAAGAGGGAAATTTAGGACAATTTCATGTTTCCAGGACAATTTCAGGAAACTTGTGCCAGTCTCCATCATATAATCTGTTATTAGGTCAATTCACTGGTAATATTGTAGACATTAAAGGCAAAAAAGAAGAAAAATTTCCTTTGTAGGCTGAGTCAATAATATGAGCCATCCCTATAAATGAGTATTTTAATTGGTTTATTGGAGTCTATTCATGCAAGTAAATTTTGTAGAATATCCTGCTTTTTGTATAAAGGGAATCTTTTTTTGTTATTTGGATGGTTGCTGGTTGGTTTTTTTTCCTTCCTTATCACATTGTAGAAAAGTAATGTGATTACTGAACAACTTGAATTAATTGGCAAAAACTGAGATAAACAAGTGCCCCTTCTCCCTCATGTTTGCATATTAGCTTAAATTGAGACCTGATCCAGGATGAATAATTAAATAGTAAAAATTAAAACCTGTGGTCATAGCACTGCAGTACAAATGAGTGCATTCTTGTTCTGTGCAAAGATTTATTTTAGTATTTAGAATAAACCTGAGGGCGTAATCTCATCACGTTCCTAACGAAGTGTTTACGCTGAGCTAGACATCACTGACAGTGGTAGCTGACAGTCCTTACTGAGGCCTGCTCTGGAAAAAACTGCAAATGTGTGACTGCAAAGTGTTGAAGGGCTGCTCCCTGTGTTGGTAACAGGACACAAGAGCCAGTGCAGTGTCCTCGTGGGGTTGATGCCAGCAGTGCCCTTCACATCTGCACAGGCATTTTCAAGATCACCTCATTCTAATCCCACTGCCCTGAGCAGCCACCTCCCAGACCAGCTTGCTCAAAAAACCCCATCCAACCCAGCCTTGATATCTGTGTAGCTGATAAAAGAACTGGGGATCGAAGTTTGGTAGGACTTCCCTTGATACCATTCATCACATTTAACCTCTAAAAGATACCAACCAGACAATGTTTCTTTTTCAACCCCTCAATCAATAATTAAAACATAAAATTACAGCCCTCATAACTGACTTTTATGTCTTCAAATGGCCTGACATTTTGTTTTCAGCTTGAAGCTCTCACAGTTGAGCTGGTGTGAAAGGGGACCAGACGGCCCGATGACGGGCAGTTCTGAGATCACTTCCATGGAATATGGTATTTTTTTAATCGTGTTTCCTCTAGCAGTTGCCTCAGAATGATGAGTCGTGGATGTCAGCGTGGATTTGGAAGAGGATAAGGTATCTGTTTACATGCAAAACTTTTTAATTAAACAACAGATACAGAGCCAAGATATTTCTTGCATTCCTGTTGCTCTACCTGGAGGGTTTGTTGGTCTGCAGCTGCTTCAGCACACGAGTCGTGCTCTGTGCTGACACTGGGGGAGGGAAAACGCAGCTATCGGCCCTTTTTGCCTTCCAATTTCAGCAGTTCAGACATCTGGGGCAATTTCTGTTTTTCATCATATTCCCAAAACTTCTGTGCCATGAGTAGGACAGGATTCTGCCTAAATGCTTGGACCTGAGCTGCCCAGTGGGTGTGTTAGGCTGGCAGAGATGAGATCTGCTGGTCCTTGTGGAGGGTCTGTGTAGGACCACTGAACATTTTCAGAAGACTCAGTCATTCAGTAGAAACATTAGGACATTTCCAGAAATAGTTTCCAGGCTTTTTTTAAGATGGGGAGAAAGGTTGGTTGGGTTTTTCCACATCCTTTTTTTATTTTTTTTACAGCTTTAGTTTTGATGGATGATGTGGTGGCAGAGAAATCTGAAGTTTGCAAGTGGTATTTATTTATTGCACTGTATGTTCTGTTGTGGGGGTAGCTGTTCAACCATAGAAATTAGAAAGTCATTTCTGAATCAACTTATTCCCAGAAAGATCAAGAGTTTTATCAGGAAAAAGAAAAAAAAACCAACAGAAAATTTAGCCAAAAAAAAAGTCTCAGTAGGAAGGCTTCCAACAATTGCATTCCTGACTATGTTACCCTTACCCAGGGGATCTGTCCCATCTGCTGAGGAAGTGCCACCCCATGGAGGTGCTTTGAAATGAGGACACCTGACTGCTGGAAGTGGCTCAACAGCCCCAAAGAGGCCCTGGGGGCAGTCAGAGTGGTGCAGTAAGGAGGGATTTTTACCTGCCACCACACTGCATTAAGAGCAGCACTTAGTTTTGTATTCTTGTTTTCTTTAGGATTTTATTGTTATAAAAAGAAACTTCTTAATCTCATACTGTTCATGAAATCAGGTGCAGGCTTGCCTGCTAATCAGTGGTTTCAGTGGTGCTTTTACTTAATCTAAAAATTCATTATAGGGATTTCCTTAATAAAGGCCATATGCATATTTTAAGTATGTTTTTGTACTATTTTTAGAAAGAGCTTTCAGTTTATAGTTAATAGTGTAGAAAAATATCTAGATGGATAAAACAAATACAAATATAATAGTTACAAGATCTACTCATAATTAAAACCCAAGGGGAGTGAAGACAAGCAATAAATCAGTGTTTGTACAAACCAGATGTTGTCTATTTTGGGCAGTGGTGGAACGCCACGTGGCTCTCAGAGGTGAGGCTGAGACTTTGTGGACAGTAAAATATGCTTTTCTAGCAGCAGCTGTTTGCCTTTGTGTCTTGTGCCAGAACTCAGACACTTTTGTCATTTGCTGCTCTCCAGCCTAAAGGTGGGCTCGGTTCAGCTGTCTGCAGCTTTTTTTAGTTTATGGAGCTTGGGTGTTTTAGAAGGTTTTAAAGGGAGAAAGAAAGAGGGAATCTGTGGAGGTAGTGGAATGCTGCTGAAGAATCACCTCCTGTGTCAAAGCAGTGTGTGTTGTAAGCATTTTGCAAAACCAAGTATGTTTTAAAAGCAAAGTGAAAAAAAAATCTGATATATCCAAGCTGATGCTATCTGCTCTCAGGAGCAATTTGATCATAACCCTCTTTATATCCGTCTCTTCCGCTGCTGAAGTTCCCTACCTTAAAATGAATTTGTTCTGAGGCTACCCACTGGGGAAATCTAAACCAGTCTTCTCTATCAGTGACACGTGTTTAATGACATTTTACTGCTTGTCTTACCCAGCACGTCTGAGGAATCCTACTGCTAATTGTTGTACTATTATTATTATTATTATTATTATTATTGCCTGCCCCTGCAGCCCTGGAGGGAGAAATGTCACTGGAGCTGCCAGGGCTGGAGCTGGGCTTGTACTGGGTGCATGGGAGACTCATCCCTCCCACATCAGCCCCCAACTCACCATTGCCTTTCAAAATATGGGAGGAATGTGGGACAAGGTGGGCTCTGCCCGACCATGGGCTCCTGCCCATAGGTGTTAAAATGCAAATTTTATTGCAGCAAGACAATATTTTCCTTTTGGATTCTGGGTTTTGTGTGCTTTTGGAAAGCATTTGGCAGCCACAGCAAGTATGTTTACAAAAAGAGCAGAACTGGTAAAGTTCAGGTTCGTGTTTGGATTCAGCCCCAGCAAACTGAAGCTGAAGCTGTGCCAGACGTTTGAAGCTGCCAGACGACAGTTCATCTCAAACAGAAAGCTGAAGAGGGGGAAAGAAATTTGTCAAATGTATTCCATGTGGAATTTCAGGCAATTTAATTTGATTCACTACACTCTGAAATGTCTTGGACTTCCCTATTGTTTCTTTACTTTAACACTAAATTTTATACCTTCTGGGATCTTCAGTGCTTTGTGCTGCATTTGTCACATTCTCTAATTTACTGGCTTCAGTCTCTCTTGGTTTTAATTGAAGGGACTGAGCCCTGCAAAATTTTAAGGTTGCTAGTTTAATCCTGAGGTTGTTCTTCAGGTGAGGGGACAGCCTTTCTTTTGGACACCACTGTAGTAAGAAGGGGTAGAGGGGATGAGTGTAAAAGAGGAAAGGGAAAGTTACAGTAAACCTCATCCCTGTGACTCCATCGGTGGCAGCAGCAGCAGCCAAGCTCTGTGGCTGCGGGAATGCTGTGGTCAGGATATGTTCCAGGGTGGCTGCAGAGGTCGGGAGGTTCTGTTTGGGTCAGTGATGACCACCACCAGCCTGCCTGGATCTGTGTTTTATTGTGGTTTTGCTTTTCCAGTTAATTTCCTGCTCTGTGGGTGAATTTCCTGTGGAGCCAGTGGACACTGGAGCCCAGCCCCGAGGCAGGATCCTCTGGCTCTCTGCAGCCTGGCAGCTCTGACACTGGCCAGAGTTTGTTACCCCCACAAGTGCAGTTTGGGCATCAAGGCCACTTGTTCTCCTCCTGCTCCCTCTGATCATCTGCCAGAAACAGAGCCCAGAGCCTCCGTCTGTAAATAAAACTCTCTGAATTTGTCCAAATGTCAAAGCACTTGAGCCCACCAGGTAGCAAACAGTGCTTTATTCTACATAATATTAATTTCTCTTGAAATGTGCAGCCTTGTGTAGGTTAGAGCTGAAGGTAAAGGACTGCTGCTGCTTTTTGTGCAGGCAGAAGAGCAGAGGTGCACAGCAGCTGCAAGTTAAATATAGCTACCCAGCCTTGACTCTTCCAGGTAACAAAGTCTTCCATTTCTAATATTCTTGCCTGAAACATCTATTCATTTACTGCACTGGGATCTGACTCCCTGGATCAGTGTGTGTTCACACCTGAGCCAGGCTGAGGAAGATGAGAACACTCAGCCCCAAAGTTGTCAGTGTTTACACACAAGTCAAGTCCGTAAGGAGTTCAGTGTCTTTATTGGTGTGTCTGATTTTTTTTTCCCCTGACATGTGCAGCCTCTGTTTCTAGGTGTTGAGAGTTTGTTTGTTTGAAGAGTGTGAGGAGAGAGAAGCCCGAGGCTGTCTGACACAGCTGCAGTTGGAGCATCTCTTTCAACTTCTTTTCCTAGGCTGCAAATGCCCTCCGTTCACTTTTTTTTTTTCCTCGCTAAAAATCTTCCTACAGCTCCCCATGTCTTCCAAATACACTTCTGGCAAGTTGAAAAGAGATGTGTGACAGAAAGGAAAACCCCCCAAGGCCAGGAGGTTCTGTCAGTGGGGCAGGTGGGAGCTGGCGGGGGTGGCTGTGCAGGAGCTGTGTCCTTGCCCATTTCCCATCACTGCTCCCAGTTTCGGGATGTTCCTGATACCAGCAGGGCTGAGCTCTCTGCTCTGCCCAGGAGGGCTCCATGCCTCCTCACATGGGGTTTGTCTCCAGTACAGTCCCAGCCTCCCAATAGCTCCCTCCAGGGATGCTGCTGCCCACAGGTGTGATGGGAGAGCAGCTGTTACAATAGAGATTACCCTACCATTACACAGGCTCCACCCTTTATAATGATCACACCAAGCTTCCATAAAACCTGCAGTTCTTCCTCGAGAAATGCATAGCGGTGTTTAAAGTCTTTTCCCACATTGGTAGTTTGACAAACATGAGAGTGTTGTGGAGATCATTAGTGCGAAGAGTAAAACCTCCAAATAAAGTGCCCTGGGATTTATGTACTCTGTGCTGGTAATAATAATTAGAACATATCCTACTGCAGGTAACTCCCACAACTTGCACTTTGATCTGAAGCTGGGAAACTCATTGATTAATCCATGGGGTCAATCAGTCCATCTTGTTTGGAGAGTTAATCTCTGGTGTACACCAGGACCAAGAGTGAAACAGGTTTATTTACTGCTGCTTAATCAGAGAACCCAAACTCTCCTGTAGAGTGGTGAGAGGTTTGTTTCTACTTAGCCTTTAATTGCAAAATGATCTCATTAGTGCTGTAGTGAATCTCAGTACTATCCTACAGACACGTGGAATTTAAAGAGCAAAGAACAAAAATGCTTGCCTGTAAAAACTCAGCATCTGCCACAAAAGTGTGGTGCAGTTGGTATTTGCAGGATTACCCAAACCAGGCTTCTCTTTATTACCCTTTTAATCTGAAGCTGGAACATCAGCTGCACATCCCAGTGGCTTTCTGTCTACACTGCTGTTAGCAACAGAGGGGGACTGTCATGCTGAAACTGCTAGGAAAGGTTTTTATCCAAAGATAAAGATGCTGAGAACAACACGGAAACCAACAGCAGAGTTGCTGTGGCATTTACCAAAGAAAAGGGCAATCCCTCTGAGTTATCCCAGCAGAGAACTTCAGACCTTGTAAGTGTCCTTCTTACCTCTGTCATCAGTCCCTGGCTCATGTATTAATTAACCATTCCTGAGATGCCTCAGTAAGGCTGAGGGAGAGTTAGTGGATCTCAAATGGGCAGTGAAATCCCAAATAAAGCAATCCTATAGAGCAGGTGCTGGAAACCCAGAAGTGAGGTTGCATATTCACAGTAAAGCCCTGAGCATAAAAATGTGGAAAGCAGTGAAAAATTTCTTTAACATGAGCACCAATAGATGCAGGTTCATGTTTCTGTGCTGAAGAAAATGCTTGAATGTGAGTCCACATCCTGCAAATCCAATTCAAACTCACTGCCCTTTGAAATCTGGGTAGTATCTCTGTGCCTTTGTGGCAGGAATCTTCTGGCTTGAATGTAGAAAATCAGGGATAAAAAACCTGATTAAAAAAAAACCCTCTTAAACCAATGCTAAATACCAGGAAGAGAATAGAGGGGAATATTCCCTTTTCTAATACTTGTTTCGAATCAGATAAAAATAAGTTGCAGTGTAGGAAGAATCCCTCTACTAACTGCCAGAACATGTCGATTTATCAAATTTTTCTACCGTTGCTCTTTTTTTTGAGCTCGCCTCGGAGCTGACAGTGTATGTTTTACAGTGCAGCAAGGTAGATTGATTGATCCTAAATAGAAGAGCCTTTGGGGTCTCGAGCTGATGTTTTAGCTTCAGAAAAAAACTGAGTAAAGCATGTTAATGTAGAGAAAGGAGCCTGGCTTAATTGGACCAACTCCTGGCTTGCTGAAAATTAATGGCTGGCTGGCTGTTGCCAGAGTGATTCATCTTTTCTATCATGTTCTATAGTCCTTCTCTCCAGGGGTCTGTACTCCCCTCCAATTCCAAACCAAAAGTGAAATATACTTCTTCATTTTTTTCTTCCTTAAAAACATGTATTTTAGTTGAATTGGCTTCCAGTAAATGAAAAATGGCACAGGTGGGAATTTGAAGGAGGCACTCAGTGTCTGGGATTTAGATTTTTGTTTTGTTTGAATGGGATTTAGATTTTTTTTTTAATGTACCCATGACTCCTCATTGCTACTGGCTGACTCCACACGTGACAGAGTGACTTTTTAAAGGATCCCTATTTGTCTGTTGAAATATATTGTTCCTTTTCTTTTTCTCTGGCCATGGAAACAGAAATTCTGTGCAAGCAAGAGCTGATAAAAGTGAACATAAAGCTGGAAAAGGTGCTGAAAGCATTTAGGTGGCTCAGGAAGTGAAAAGATGACTTTTCCATGTAGTCCCATCAAGCCCACAGAAGTATTTTATGTTTTTAAAATAAATTACTTATGCGCAGAAAAGTCTTGCCATTTTCCCCATAAGACCTACGGTCCTGGCTTTGTGGAAGCAAAACAGCTGCAGATGAGCATGAGGTAGTCGGGAATTCACTGGTGTGTGCCTAAACCCAACATGGATCATGGAGGGGGTTGAGCTTTGGAACTTAAAGAGGGCAAATTCAAAATGTGCCTTTAAACATAAAATGTTTCTGTGTCCCTTTTGAAATCTACCTGAGTTTCTGCTGGAGGCAGATTGCTACTCGTTTGCTGATTCCGAGGTGTCACCAGTGGAGTAGGACATGGAGTCACTTCTAACAAGCATGTAATAGGTTGGGAATGTCACGAATGTTGTATTATTGCATATTCTGAATAGGAGGATTCGCTGTAACTGAAGATTACAAGAAGATAAATAAAGATAGATTCTGTTTAACATAATTACATATGGTAAATTGTTATGATAATTTGCTATTGTTTCAGTAAGGCAAATATTAGCAGTCATAGCTCAGAGATCGTAAATAATGCACTGGAAAATTGGATATAATGTTTCACATTGACCTGAGATTTGGGAAATGGGTAGAAATGCCAGAGATTTCTGTTCCATTAATTGCAAGAAAATAACATTAAGAACACGCTAAATCATGCTGAATGTTTTCAGCAGATGATAGACTGTGGGATAGTTCATTAATTCTCCAAACCATTCATTATATTTGTTTTTTACTCCAAGAACACTTAATGAATAATCAATGCTTTGTGTAGCTGAGGGTGTGAGCATGCACATTTTTATATACATTCATATACCAACCGACATCCTTCCATTTATTTCCTACAGTTTTTTGTACCAAAGCATTTTTTTAAACTGTATACTCTTAAGCTCAATCACTAGGGATGTGTTTATTAGTCTTTGAAGCAGCTGTTTGAATTGCTGTTTTTACCTTTTACCAGTAGAGTTTGGTTCTCCCATGGTGCTATAAATATTAAATAAAGACACTAGGAGTTTATTAGTCTGATATCTTTTATGGGGACATGGTGGAAAATGTAACCTATAAAATTAGTAATGAGAGGATGAAAATTACACATTGTCTTCATCAGGTTTTACAGCCATCATTTTTTCTTATGTATGTGTTGTTTTTCTTGTAGAGAAGGAGAAGGGCTCTGAGCATTTAATGAACTGCAGGAAGCAAATCTGGCTGTGTATTGTATGATAGTGTGGGATTTACTATAAGTGGAAGTGGGATAGAAACAGGAGTCCAGGCTTAGATGTAGCACTGTGTGTAAGTGTGATGGCTCAAGTCAGTTTTAATTTCCACAAAATGCTGAAACACCATCTCTGAATGGTCAAAATGCCTGTGGTACCTGGACACATCCATCTTTTTAATACAGAGAAAAAAAATAGGACAAGATAGGACAAGAGGGAATGGCCTCAAGTTGCAACAGGGGAGGGATAGGTTGGATATGAGAAAAAATATCTTCATTGAAAGGGTCGTCAAGCAGTAGAACAGGATGAAGTGGTGGAATCACCATCCCTGGAAGTGCTCAGATAACGTGTAGGTGTGGCACTTGGGGGCATGGTTTAGGGGTGGACCGGGCAGGGTTAGGTTAATGACTGGACTTAGTGGTCTTTTCCAGCCTTCATGACTCTATAATTCTGTTAAAATCCTCTTGCCTCCATTTCAGCATTTGCCTTTTTAGACAAGATATTTCAGTCCCAGAATAATTCCATCATGTATTTACATGTGCTCATGGGACTCCATTTCACGCAACAATTGCAATAATTTGTGTGACATCCCTTAAATTTTTCACCCTGCACTAATTTGGAAATGCCCAGTAGTTTGTAGGGAGAAGGATCTGCCTCTGTTAGCTTTTTCAAAGTCCATCTTTCTGATTTTTCTGTCTTCTTCGCTTGTATCTGGGTGATGGAGGCAGGGGCCTGGCTGTTTGAATTTCAGGACTCAGATCCCAGCTTTGCTCTAGGTTTCCAGAGTGGCTGTGGGGAATTCACTCCACTGCAGTTGCTTCCCACTGCTATAAAACAGTTTTCTCACAGAATCGCAGAGGTATTGCACGAACATAAAGAGGATGCCTCGAAAACGTGGCCATGTAAAATTTTATGCTACATACTTATTTTGCCAAATAAATGCAGCTTCCCAACAAGGCACAGCACGCTCTGCTTCACATTAGCACTTAATGGAGAAATCACTTTGTGAGGCTGTAATGTGCCTGTGCATTTTTGTGGTTAACTGAATGGTTTCATGCCTGTTCTTAGGCAACAGGAGCCTCTCCACACAGGATATGTTTGGGATTTTTTAATTTCTGGTGTGGTGACATGCAGGGAATGCTGGCCAGGACCGAACCCCCTGCAAAAGCCAGAGGAGATGGATGAGTGCAGACATTTGGGAGCGTTGGGCCAGAAGTTCCAGGGCAGGAATACAAGTGATTTGCTCATGATCACACAAGAGGGACATTTCCATGCATGCTGAGGACTCTGCAGGTTACCCAGACATCAGAAATTCCCAGAAGTTGCAGTTAAGCTGTCCTCACCTTAATGATGTTCACAGAAGGGGTGTGAGGGGTGGATTTGGCAGCTTAGATTTATCACAGTGCATGGGGTGTAAGGGAGCTGGTCAAGAGACACAGCTTGAAAAGCAGATGGATCCTGCTGCAAGTAGTGCTGTGTGTTTGCTGCTTTAAAGTTCATCATGAAAGAAACATCTTTTGCAGAGATAATCCTCAAAACCATGGTGAAAAACAGAGTCCTGAAGGGACCCATGTCCTGAAATGTGGGATGATGTCCTGCCAGGGGGTTTATCTTAATAAACGAGTATTATCCCTCCTGCTTTTCCAGCCCTATGCAGCTTGCCAGAGGGGGCACTTTTTAATGGACTAGGAGAAGTTAAAGGAAAATCCAGAAGGATATGGCTAAAAGTGAATTCTTTGGTTTATACCATTTATAGTCCTATTAAATTCAGTATTTCTCTCAGGCATTTGGGGGGCAAGAAGTTCAGTGTATTCCTACATCTTTCAAGATCCTGGCTTGATCATTTGACTCTGTCCAGCCAGCCTAACAAGCTAAATAATAAAAGAGAACAATGCAAAACTTGTTGAATTTTTTTTCACCCTGTGTCTTTTTTGAAGTAAAATACCTTTTTTTTTTCTCAGATGCCCAGCAGTTTGCTGCAGACTCCTGCAGCTTCTCTGCCCGTCACTCAGTACCTGTTTCAGCTTATCAAATTGTTGTACTTCCTCCTTTCATAGAGAAGCAATTAAAAATGATGAGGGTAAAGGGTTAAACCTAAAAGCTTGTTAATGAGGGTGCCTTCTTGGTTTTCCTTTCATCAGGCATTAGATGCTGGTTTCAGCGTAAGTTTTCGATAAGCATCAGTGAGCATTTTTCCAGCATATTTTTTAAAAACTTGGGGTTTTTTTTACCATCCTGTAAAAATGATAGATGTGTTACTCTGCTGTTTATCTGAAATCCTAATTACTGATGCTGCAGCTTTTGAATGTTAAATTCATGCAGTGTTCTTTAGGCTTCAAACTGGTCAAAGAAAGATTGATTTGTGTCCACAGAGAGTTCTAAGCCTAGTAAACACAGCCAATGTTTGTTTATTTATTTATTTATTGCATTATTTGAAAGTCAAGAGTTGCATCAACTGCAAATTACGTAGACTTGGAGATTTCTAAAGGAGAAAAAGGGGAAAAAGAGCAGAAGTTGTCTGCCACTGAATGAAATTTTAATTTCTGCCTCCACAAGAGCAAAGAGTAGGTGTAAGAGATGGAATTTGAAAATATGGGTGAGATTTCCTTTCCTTGATCTATGCTATTTTTCATAGAACAATAGCTTGATTTTTTTTCTCCCCTAAACTTATACACATATATATTTGGGGAAAATATTTTATATATAAATATATCTAAATGAGATTTATAGATTATGTGGATCTTTGTGTATATGTGTATATATATAGATATATATGTATAAAACAGTGCAGCTCAGTAGTCATGTAAACATCCCAAGGTCTTATTTTCAAAGGCCAGCAAAGAGGATAATTTAGGATTTTTGATCACAGACTCATTTAGATTAGAAAACACCTCCAAGATCATTGGGTCTGACTGTTCACCCAGCACTGCCAACCCCACCACTAAGCCATGCCCTTCCCTGTGAAGGAAGCTCAGCTCTCCTGCATTTCCAGTGTGTTTCCTATGCTGTGTATGAACAGTGCCTGGAGCCAGAGCAGCTCCTCTGCCTGACAGAGCTGAGCAGGGTCATCCCTGTGTGGCTGAAATCTCCTGCAGAGCCGCCCAGGTGAGGCAGGGCCCATTGCTGCTGTGCAGAGTGACTGAAAACTGAGGAATCTTTGTGTCCTTGAAGCCTTTCTTGCAGTTCCTAAAGGCTCTTAGGAGAGGAGCTGCTTGTGCTAATCCCTTGCTGAGCATTCACCTACCTGTGCTACCTGAGAGGAGCAATGTGGAGCAGAGACGGTGCTTGTTAAAAAAAAAGAAATCAGACAATTTCTCTCAGGATTTTCTCCGTCTCTAGTTAAGTTTGTTTTAAACTAATGGAAGTAATTAGCAAGTCACAGAGGGACTTTGTCTACGAGGTAGCCATTTTTAGATAATGGAGCATAAAAGTCGACACAGTGACATATGACACCAGAGCAGCATCTTGGAGCTATGAGCTGGGTCTTAAGCAGATGTTTAAGTACTTTGAATACTGAAATTGCTATTTACACATATAGAAAGGGTTTGGGGTTTTTTTCTCTCAGACTACTGGTACACTGTAGGGCTTTCTTTTAATCTCAATAAAATCAAAGTAAGCTCTGAGCTTTTTAATGTGCAGTCATTATCATATCACTCCTTTCTCCCTTCTTTAAGTGTCTCTCAGTATATGATATGTGGGTACTTGGGGAGTAGGGTTGGAACTTGAGTTCTGCATGGCCATTACACAGCAAAGGGGTGCAGCTGATGTGCCATGTTTCTAACAGTGCCCAGGGTGCTGAGCTGAAAATAAATAACATTTAGAAGTGAAGATGCACTTGATATGTTCACACGTATCTATTGTAGCTGTGAATGCAGGGGAGATTTGCAGAAATTCCAGAGAGATGAAGGTGGTCTCCCAGCAGGGTGGTCCCAGAGGTCCGGGGTTATCTCCCCTCACAGGTCTCAGAGATTGTCCCGGTTCTTGTAAGTGCCACCAAACCGTGCGTGTGCTTACCCTCATCCAGGGCTTTCAGGTTTTTTTATCTGCTAGATAACTTTATCCATCTTATTTTCTATAAATCAATGTGTGACATTCGCTGTTTGTGCCCAGCAATTGCTGCAGCATTTGGTAACACTTCCCACCACACACATAAAAACATACCAGTGTGGTCTAAATAAATACACAGCACAGAAAGCCTCTGTAGATGCACAGTTGTGACACGATCACAGCACCCCAGTTATTGTGGGGTGCAGTTTGGGGAAGGAGGGGAAGGATTTTCCCTTCCTCTGCCACAGTCTGCTCCTTATTTCTCTGTACTTTGATGCGGCCAGGGGCTTTGACTGCCAGATTGGTTGAGCCATTTCCTGGCTGCTTTTTTCTTTCACCTGTGCCGTGGTTGTTTTTTTCTTTATTTAGATCCAAATTCGTCCTCGATTCAGCTCAGGGCAGCGCTGCAGAGCTGTGGTTGGTGCAGGGGAAAGGGACTGTTGGGGTACAACTGTCCCAGAAGCTCCTCCTGGAGTGCCCTGCATCCCTTGTCCCACCACAGCCAGTCTAGGTAGGATCCATCTTACCCAGCCCTTCTTCTGCAGGAATTAAGCTCCTGCTGAAGCCCACCAGAGCTGGCCAAGAAGGTTCTCCTCATTTCGGGGCAGGCTGGAGCATCTCAGCATGAGAACCCGCCTAACAATCCGAGCTGGAGGGCTGTGCATCCATTCTCACTCACTTGAGATGTTTTTACGGGTGCAATATGTTTTCCTTCACCACGTGTGTTCCGCCCCGTGGATTACTCGAATGGCAGAAAGTGTTTTGTTTCCTGTGTTATTAGCTGCAGGTTCAATTTCTATCAGATTTGTCAATTCTGTCATATAATAGGGTTGGTTTTTTCTGGGTCTAATGTATGTGACATGTATCATAATGCCAATAAAAATAGTTTTCAAACTAGACTGTGAAAGACTTTGACCAAAAAAAAAAGGCGAAAATAAAAATATCAGCAAGTGGGGAGCTTTGATCTGACAAAGTAGGCTTTCAAATGACATGTTATGGTTTATGACACACAGTTTAACAGTTCCTTTTTGCAGTAGCTGTAACATGTGAAGGATTGGCCAGGGTGGGAATGCAGCTCAGGATGGGAGGTCCAGTTCCAGCAGTAGATGTGTGCTCCAGAATGATTTAAACTTTTATTTCTGCGTTTAAGTTTTTTGTTGTTTTTTCTATATTTCTGATAATGGAATTGTTATGGGCTTTTGAATTTCAGTTAAGAATGTGCAAATAGGCTATGTGGTAAGTAGGTTATTGAAGGGTTAGGGAAATGGAGAACATTTCCTGAAAAAAAATACCCACAGCGTGGGTAATAGACTCCAGTTGAATTTAAAAGATAATGGCGACAAGGGAGAAATCCACTTGTAGAAATGGGGAACAGCTGTGTTTGAGATCTAATGAAACTGTATCAAATACTTTAAAAATGGCTTACAAGTTCTTCCCTGGGGAACAGAGATAAAGCACAAGAGCACTCCTGAAAGGTCGAAGAAACAGTTAAATCATTTCCTTGATGGTTATTAGAGATATAGAAGACATCAGTGAAAATTAAATGTCTGAAACTTGTATTTGATTGCTTTCCTTATCAGGCCAATCTCACACATTTCTCCCATCTCTTCCTCTCTGTTCTAGTAAAATTTAATAACTGTGCCGGTAACAAGGGTGTGCGGTATGAAACCAACAGCCTGGACTTCAAGGTGAGGGCGGACGGGACCCTGTACGCTGCCCACCACCTGCAGGTGCCCTCCAAGCAGCTGATCCTGATGGTGACCGCCTGGGACCCCCAGACCCTGGGCAGATGGGAGGCCATGGTCAGGTTTCTGGTGGCAGAGAAGTCCCAACACAATGGACACAAGGTAAGAGTTTTTCAAAGCTCTTTTTCCTACTTTGTTCTTCCTTTGCCCCAAACCATCGGAAGGTTCACGCGGCGTCGGAGTGTTCATGTTGCCTGGTCTGTGCTTCATAAGGAAGTGTCCAAGTAGGAAATACCATGAGCAGCATCAAATTCCTTGCAAATGATCCTTGAACCTCTCTGACAGAAATGCTTTAGGGTCACCAGTGAAGGAAGTGTTCTCTAAGTTCATACTTCTGTATTTTTAAAGCAACTACTTGTCTGTTATACGCTGCAGGTCATGTGCATCATGTTTGCACTTCACTGCTGATAATCTCTCTTGACTCCTAGTAAAACCAGCAGATGAAGGGTGCATACTCAAAGTCAACCATCTTGTAGATGGCTGTAAGTTCAGATTCCTTTTGTGACAGCACAGGCCTGGAGTCATGCACTGGCAGCTCTGCCCTGCTGCTCATCTCTCTGGTTTTCACAGTTACTCTTGCAAGCAATCTGCATGGCCCCGCAGCTTCCAGAGGGGAGATTTGAGCTTGTTCCTTCCCTTGCAAGGACAGGGAGCATTGCTGCTGCCTGATAAGGGACACACGCTCGTGCGCGATGCAGGCAGCGAAGCACAACGTGGCACTGCGGTGCCAAACGTCCCCTCTGCTCAGTGCCAGCATCTCCCCTCGCCCACCCCGACAGAGAGAAGCCAGAGCCAGCGTTTCAGTCAGAAGGGTACAGATGGTTTCTTTCTGCTTTAGTTCCATACGCACAGCTGAAAAGCAGGAGGGCTCTGTCCCTGTGTGGCAGCCTGAGTGCAGTGTTCCTTCAGTGAAGCATGGTGGTGGGCTGCACAGAGCCACTGGAACTGGGGGCTGCCCCATGTAACACATTTCTTCTGGTCTGCCCCTGGTGTAGCTGGCACTTTCCTGCCTCGTCCGTATAATTTTTGGCAGCAGCAGTTCACCTTTCCATTTTCAGTGTTAGTCTGGGCTGAAGATCGTTTACTACACAGAGTAAATGCAGGTATCTCATCTGGTGCTGACTCAAACAACACAATGCTGGGCTGGTTGGGTGGTGACATTTGGGCAGGATTCGGCAGGGAATTGGTTCAAGACCTTGATTTATTGCTGGATCTTGAAGACCTGCAGAGTAAGGATGAAGGTATGAGTCCTGGGAGCAGCCATGGCTTCTTCAGGGACAGGTGGGGTCTCTTGGATGTACCTGTAACTTGGATTAATGCACGGCAGTAATGGTCCAGACAGCAAGACTGGCCTCTCCTTTCCTCAGTTCTGCAGTGCTTGGACAGAGAGTGCAGGGCAGGATGGAGGAAGGAGGAGAGACTTTCTGTGTCAAATTTTTAGAATTCCACCGTGTGACTCTGTGCCGTTTGGGAGAATTTTTGCCACGTGTGAGAGAAAAAGGAAAGGACTTGGACAAACTTAAATCTCTCACTTGCCCAGTGGACTGACCCCTAAGGTTTTGCAGGGCTTAGAGTCATATAAATACACTTCTGCTGCTCTTCAGCAAGGCTTGGGCTTGTGCAAGATGTAATTAAGCCCTGTGTGTTATGTCAACTCTATTTGCCATTTCTAACCAAAGAAATATTGCTTCCTTCTAAAAGTAATTAAATATTGAAGGAACAAAGTAAGATGTCTTATATACTGCTTTAAATTTCTTCTCAATGTAGCAGAAAAAAAAAACCTGAATAAGCACACATTTCTGTTTCAGTAGAATATTTGGTTGGAAATTCATCTAATGTTAATGTAATCTGAACTCTGGTTGGAAACAGAGAGCTAAGCTTCTTAAAATTCATATCCCTCCTTTCTAAAAGCCTTATTAGAGTGTAGTTTGAGGCTGGAAAAATACGGAAAACAAGACTAATGACAAGGTCATAAGCAGTGTTATTGTGCGTCCCTGTAGCAGGCATCCGACTTGTGTTTTATTTAAATGCCTGTGGTTTTTGCAAGCAGAATAATCCTTTGTTTAGTAAAGAAATAAATATGATTATGAGATTATTTTAAAAAATAATAGTGTTTGTCCTGAAAAAAGAACCCCAAACCTTACAATAACCAGTTCAATATGTTTCAGGCCATGACCCTTATATGTTTTATGGCTTTTACTAGAAGCAGATTTCACATTTGGTTTAGTGTAGTATAATATGACTCAAGCAGACTATATATATATTTTTAAAGACATTTCAGACTGTTTTGTTATATTCGGGATATAGAAATGGCAAATATGGGAGAGAAAGGAGGTGACCTGAGAGAGAGACCAGTTTTCTTCCAGTGCATCCATTCATTTCCATTTTACTTTGTAAATTTGTGACTGATTTTGCAAAAATGCTGAACAGTTCCCAGACATTATAAATAATTGGCAGGAAATTCAGTTACTGCACCTGCTGATCACTGTTGGCACCTACAGCACAAAAAAGTCCTTTTGCCATGTTCCTCCTCCTCTCCATGAGCAACGGCCCTCAGTGAGAGCAGCCCCTCGTGATGGGGGACTTGGTGCCCCTCAGAACCCCCTCTGAAAGGATAATCAGAATTTAGTTCATGAATATCCAGGGCTTAAAGCTGCATCAAAACCAGCCCTCCTGGAATGGCCATTATTAGATATTTGGTTTATATTTGGTTTATTGTGGAGGTTATAATACAGAATAAATGTTATAGGAGATACTGATGTTTTTGGGATACTGGCTGAGGTTTTGGGGGTCCAGGAGTGAGCCTGCCTGCACAGTGGGGGCAGTGGGCTGCTTTCCAGGAGAACACAGAGGATTAATCCATCAATAAATGATCCTTTGTGTCTGTGATCCTTTCTTGTCAGGATATGTAAGACGGAAAACTGTGGAACAGGCTGAGAGCACTTGAGTGGTGGCCAAGGGCTTCCAAGGCAGCAGATATTTCTTGTTGGGACAGTCCTCCCCTTGTGTGCTTTCACTGCAAAATCAGGTTTGGTGTCCATTCCTGTGCCCCAGATTCCCCAGCTGAGCCTTGCTCTTGATGCAACCTGACATTTTAATGGGGAGGGACCCAATACAGTGACAATTTCCCCTCTTTCACAGTGTCAGCCTTATAAATGTGCTGATTGCTTTAGATGACTGAATAACCTGGGCAAACCTGCCAGTTTTCAGTGAAAACCACAGTAATGAAAGAGTTCACTACTATGTTAAAGTGTCATGCTAGTAGGATGAAATGATAGAAAAGAAGGCAAATACTTTACAAATGGATTTTATGATACATGAAGCATACATTTCCCCTCCTCCCCAGCAAACACCTGAATGTAAACTTTTTTTTCTCGTTAATACAAGCGATGTTAGTAACTCAAGGAACTTCTTTGTTCAGTCTTGCAGGGAACCTGATAGCAATTCAATTAGAAAATGCAAATGAGGTCACATATTTCCCACAAGAGTGCTGAATTACCCCAGAGGAAGCTGAGTGATATTCCAGCATAACAATAAATACTTAAGATAAAGTTTATTCTACTGTTCTTGTCTGGCTGCCTGTTCTTCCAATTGAAAGTATCAGTCTGGGCTATGGGTGAAGTTTGGGAAGAAGAAAAGAGAAAAGAAAAGAGAAAAGAAAAGAGAAAAGAGAGAAGAAAAACAAAAAGCAAAAAGAAAAGATAAAAAATGCTGGTTTATGAAATAATATAAAGTCTTTGTGGCTTGTGTCAGCATTTGCGAAAGATGAACTTGAGTGGGATAATGCTCCAGAAGAAAAGAAAGTAAAGCCAGGCTTTACTTATCTGGAATTAGCTGTGTAGTCTTCTTTTCAAAGAGTGCATGCTGTTATTTTGAAAAATTGGATATTGATTCAACCAAAAGTCTAAAAATGAAGATTCTGTTTGTGAACAGTGACATTGCTGAGGACTGCAGTCTTCAGAGTGTCCCGTTTTTTAGTCACAGAAACTCGAGTCCTTCCATGTGCACAAGTAGAAATTTGTATCATTTGTCCTTCTCACCCCACCCCTGCCCTCTGTGTCCATCAGTCCAAGCTCCTCCTCATGATTCCTTGAAAATCTACTTCCTCCACTCCCTGTGTTGGCTCATCCCATCTGAAGTTCTGACCCTCTCATTTATATTGATTGTTTTCTTTAATTTGCAGTCCTTTCATGTGTCTAAGGCACATCTGGCAGATTTTCTTGTGTATTTATTTAGCCATCTATTTTTCTGTAGTTCTCACCTCAAAAGTTAAAATCCAGATCATAGAAATACAGCATAGAGAGGAATTCACAGCAGAAGAGCTTAGAGGTACAGGATATATTCAGCACATGTAGGATGTCAGTCATCTGCTGCCAGTGACTTAGTTTAGAAAAACAAAATACTGTTTTCTTTGAATCATGTTTATGTCAACCGAAGTTTCTCGTTGTTTGAGCTTTTCAAATTCTGAGCATGGAAATATGTAAATTTTTGTAATGTTAAATCATTGGGAATTGTGCAATTAAACTTGGAAGTATATGAGGTCTGCAGCTAGTGTTTAAAACATTGAGAACTGCTGTCAGAAATCAATTCTTTCTTAAGACCAGCTTGCGTTTTATTATGTCTCATCTTATTTTGGGCTGCTTTCATAACCCAGCTATGAGTCCACAGCCATACAATGTGAATGTGAAAAGCTGATTCTTACAGACAGAGGGTTTCTTTTATTTAAAGCCTTTAAATAATCATCTGTGGTATTTTACCTGGCTGAGGTTTTAAATTCCAAGTACTGCTGATCACAAGCACAAAGGTCTCTGGGCAAGGAAAGGCTTATTCAGCACTGCTCTCATTCATGACCTGGGTTATTGTGCAGCCAAGATGCTCTGCACGAGGCTGGGGAGCCTTCCCTTGAGGGAAGAAAATCAGAGTTTCAGTGGGAGCTGTGCTTCCAATGACTCCGGTCTCCCTGATGCTCTGGAGCGGGGGCACCTGGAGGAAACAAGAAAAAATGTGTTCCCTTCCTTTCTTCCTTCTTTTTCCTGCATTGAGATGTTATCTATGGTATCAGAGTGATGGGAGTTTGCCCCATCAAACTGTTTTATCCCTAGAGAAGGCCTGAAAAAAGGAGGTTTTAGTTGTCATCCTGCCTTTTTCTGACAATACTGATGCATATTTTAAGTACTGGGTCATTAGACTGACACTGTTCTCTTTCACTACCTCTGTGGGGAATCCAAGGCAGTAACTAAATCCAGCAAAATGGCAGCTGGAATGATTTTTATTTCTGTATCTCATCAGTGAAGCAAGACCTGGATTTATCTGTCAGGGAGGGTACATACAGAGATTCCCGTTTCCTTCAGATAACTTGTGAGATGCTGTTTGGGGTTTTAACAAATCAGATCAGTGGAAAAGATGAGAAAGAGGATGACTAATAAATTAGTATCATATAATTGTTACCAGTGAGACTGCTCATGATAATTGTGCAAGTATAATGAAGATGCATCTGCTGAACTTGCCTGACCTCATACTTACGTGAATTTGAACATCTCACATGTAATCATTGCGAGGCGAGAGTGGTGTTTGTGAAAACACGTGAACTTCCCTGGCCTGATTTTCAGGTGTGCTGAATCCCATTGCCTTGTGCTGAAGCCAGGATAAGCTATGACACACAGGTGCTCATTGCCTTGGAAAATCAGCCCACTACGGGAAGTTTCCAAGCACTGCACTTGCTGCATTTAGCTCTTAAGCAGTCAGCATCATACCAAGGGTCAGGCTCAAAGCCATGCTCGAAAGACCATCTGTAAGTGAAATTCACTCCAGATCTGTCTTCCTTCAAACATAAAGAAGTCCTAAGGATTGAACTGCCTACGCAGAAATAAGTTTTTTCTGATAAAACAAACCCTGTGGACTGCTGCGTGCTCCTGCCTGTGATGTGTGCCTTGCCCTTGCCAGATCAAAGCTTTTGACCTCCCATTTCATGTTCTTTGTTGGTAACTGCTGAAGTCTGACTGCCACTTGAAAAAAAGTATTTTGGACTGGATATCCTAAAAATACCTTCAATACCTTCACCGGTGTGATAATCTGCTGACAGCTGCTTGTAAACATGAGTTTGAGTACAGACAAAAATTACTTCATGCAGGCACGCCCATAAAAATAAACTTTTTTTTAGGTTTCCTTTGGCCCAGCAAGCTGAGACAGATTGGTAGAAACAAGCTCAGTGTGAAGGAGAGTTTTGGTTCCTCCCAGCCTCTGGAGGCCAGGTCCTGGATTGTTGGATGAGGTAGTGACCTTGTGGCATGTCCAGCTGGAAGAGAGGAGCCAGGGATGGGTGTCCAGCAGGGCAGGGTGGCCTGAAGGCCTGGCAAGGAGTGGGATCTCAAACACTGTCCCCACCCAGCACTTAGGCTGGGTGAAACTCAGGCTTAAGTTTCATCTTGCAAATGGAGATAAATTAAATGTGTCCTCATGGTCAAATTTGAGCATTTCTTAGGTGCACTCTGGAACTGGAGAAAAAAAAAAGAAGAACAGTCTTTTCTCAAGAGCCTCTTGAAATAACCAAAGGATAACTTGAAAGGGCAAATTCTCACGCTAGCACTGAGGAGAAGTACCAGACTGAATTACTTTGCTTTGTGCTAAAGTAGCAGCAGCGCCTGTGATCTTTTAAATCTCTTGTGATCTTTTTACTTGCAAACATTATGAAGAGGAGGAGTATTGTTACATTTAATTCATTATGATTATTTTAATTCATGTATCTTTTGAACCTCATGCTTTAGAAAAATAAAATGGGATTAAAATTTTTCACAGGCTTTTTAAGGGGTAGACTTGCTCCTGGTTCTTTCTGTGATGAAGAGCACTTATAGTAGTCTGAGTTTTAGAAGCAAAAGAAATGTGGTTTGGAACCATGTCTTCAATTATTTGTTAGAAGTTTTATTGGGGGGGGAAGAACTCAGCTTGCTAGCCCAGATATTTCCTACATTTTTCTCAAGATTAGGTGCAGAATGAGAGAGGTAATTCCAAGCTGCAATAGTGGTTTTCACTGTATAGTATGTGGCAAGATCTACCACCTTTATTCCCAACCTACAGGTAACAAGTATGAGTATTTTGTGATTTAATAGCCCTGCTCTTGAGAAGTACTTGTCGTTCTGAAGCCATTGTGTATGGCTTCTCCAAATTATGAGAATGACATTAACTGGAAGATAGAAGTGTCTCTTTGTAAACACTAGAAGGTAGAGTACAACAGTAATTTAGATGTTTCTTAAACAATCCTACCTGAGAAGTACTGTGAGATTAGATCTTACAAAGGGAGTGTGAAAAGGTCAAGTTGATATGGGGAGCTTTGCAAGGAAACAACCTCATCAGAACTTTTCTAGTTGGGATAAGATGTTCAAGCCTTAAACTGAGGAGGAAAAGTACATCTAGAGCTGTGCTTTGTGGATGATGTCATCTTCTTCTGTCCATTGAAGGCTCTTGCAATATTCAAAGCCTGACAGTGACAAGGAGAGTATCACAGATGCTGGAAACCTGTGGGAGCCATGAAAGATTCCACCAAAGGCAGATGGATTTCTAATGTACCTGCTTTGATACGTGATTCTTCCAGAGAATGGAAGATCAGTTAAAACCCTGCCAGCAGTGCACTGGCCAGGAGCTGCCTCTAATCATCCGTGTGGTACCACAGAATAAGTCTGAGCACAGCTCTGCCTCTCCTTCCTAGCTGAAACTCCCATCCCTTAGAGATCCCGTGGGCATTTTGTGTCTGCTCAGTAACGAAGTGAGCGTGCTGCCCGTGCCCATCCTGACTGCAGCACAAAAGCGAAGCCTATTGAAGTGCTCTGGTGACTGGGCTACATTTCAGCTTAAATTGGTGATAACTTACCCAACAGAAGGTGTGGGTGAGTTCAGGAGATTTCTGAATTTCAGTTAAATTCTGCTGGAAAATCAACACTTCCTGTCCCAGCCTGGTCAGCAGGCACCCGAAAAGCCCCGTTCTGGCCCCAGGGGCATTAGCTGCAGCCTGTGTCCATGGGACCCTCACCAACCTCGTTAGGTTTTCTGATAATAGAGAATAACATGTATTTGTTGGGTTTTTTAAACAAGAGCCTTCTGTGGTAACCACATAGGTTATGCCCAGAGCTGATGCATCTCTTTTCACCGGAGTCCAGACTTAGTATTTAATTACAGTTACCCACAAAGGGCCCTGCTGCACCTTTTGCAAAGAAAGGATCTTCTCCTGTCTGACTCACAAGCCACTGTGTCGTGTTCTCCCTATTTAAAAATTCCCTGGTTTTACCTGCTACTCTTCTTCAGCTTTTTTCTTGCTTTGCAGCCCTGCAAAACCAAGGAACATTTTGATTCCTCGGTCACGCTGATCACATTTTATTACTTCTATCGGGTAAAATTTTCCAAAGCCTGCAAAGCCAGCCAGATACCTAACAACCTTAAATTTGCATGCATGCCTCATTTTTCAGCTCTCAAGGAACACGGCATGTAGAGCTTTGACACTGACTCCTTGGGAACAAGAGGTTTTGGCATGGCTGATGCATTTGTGTGTGTTACGTGGCTCATTCTCCTCCTCTGAGGGCAGTAACTTGGTTAGCTTTTAGTCAGACTTTTTCCTCTGTCAGCTGATGTGTTCTGGAAGCTCATGCACTTGCCAAATCTGACAATTTTTCTTACTAATTGACTCTAATGTGAACTACTCTATGCAGCCCCACTGCTAGCTGATAAAAATAAAAAAGTAATGAATTTTTGCTTAACTAGCTGATTTAATTAAAATGTTTTATACTGTACTTGTATGGTTTCTATAAATAGAGAGGTAATTTTGTTTAATGAGTTCCTAACCAAACATAACATTCTTGACTGTACGTAGCCAGATTTGATAAAGGTCACAAACGCTGCAATTGCACTGTTTGCTTTTGGAAGTCGTGATGATCAAACAGCTTGCTTGGGTCCTGGAAATATCCTGTCAGGATTGGTTCCCTCTATTCTTGTTTATACCAGAAATTACTTGTATAGTTTTAGGAGCAGAGGGGGTTCTTCTCTGTGTCTGAATGCTGTTCATTATCTTTAAAGTGGAAGTGTACTGCCAAAATCCCATCTCATTGTCAATTAGTGGCTTCTCTGCAAACACATTAATTTAATGCCCCTGCTGAAGAGCTGTGCATGTTGGAACATCTTGCTGCTAAAACAATAGTTTTCAGAGCTCTTTGACACAAATCATTCATGAATGGCAATTTATGCCATGATGGTAATGGGATGTGACATGAAGCTATCTTTGATTAAATTTACCACAGCTTACAACTATTAGTAAATAAAGCTAATACACACAGTCATCACAGAGTTCTAGAGGGTGGATAAGGAGAAAAACAGATTATGGATTCCTTACCTGTGCACTTCCTAAATAATAGCTTCACATAGCACAACTATAATAAATTAAAGTCTAAAATAAAAAGTCTGATCTTTTTAAAACTACTTTTTTCCTGTCTCCAACTTCAGCAAATTCAGCAGTGACCTAAATAAAAAAGGAATCAATTACCGTAAAATAAATAAATTTGCTGTTTGTTCTGCAACCCTTTCATTCTACTGTATGAGAACACAAAATGGAATATCTTTCTATACTGAAAGATCAAAAACTGGAGAAATGGTGCATTTTGGGAAAAAAGGGTTCATTCGTCCTCCACTGCCATCCCTGATGTCAGCAAAATGTTGTTTCCTTCGAACAGAACTCATGCAAATGTTTATTCTGCAGCGCTCTCATGTTCCCTTTGTTAAAGAACTAAGCTCTATTTTCATTGTCTTATTTTCTGTTTGGTAAATATCGTTTTCTCCTGTCCTTTCCGCAGCTACCATGGAAACAAGCAAAAATGCTTCAGATTAAATATTTTTAAATAGATTCTTTTTTTTCCCTGGTAGAAAATCGAACCAGTTTTCAAAATGTATATTGATATAGGAGATGAAGGGAAATATGTTTGAGCAACGGACTAAAGGTGGCTTTGTATCCCCTTGTATTGATAAAAATATATTAAAAACACGTTGCCTCAGTTAAACCCTACGAGTGACATAGAAACAAAGTAACCCAAGTATTATTTCTTTTCTGAAGAATGTGTAGTGTGAAGTGTTAACGATCCTATGAAAATAATAAGACTGGCATATAAATAAAACAGGTTAAATCATAAATAATTTTGATACCTGGGAAATAGAGGCATTATTTCCTCTACTTCGATTGCAGGTACTTTTTATTACAAGTGCAAGAATAATGTATTTTAGGGCTGAATCTGGAGCATTTCGTTTTTCGGGTTGAACTCTGTGAAATTATTAATCTCCACCAAACGTACCCTAAGACTCACTTGTTATTTCTATACAGGGAATGGTGGCTTATTTACCCAAACACTAGAGTGATCCAAAATGCTCAGCTAAGCAGGAACACAAAATATGATACTATATTATGTAAATGGGTTTGTGATACGCTCTGCTGGATAATAACTTCCAGATGTCTCCGTAGCCAGAGGCTGACGGATATCAAAGGCAGGTTGGCTGGGAGGGGAGACAAGCCAGCTGGCGAGACTGGCTACTGCTAAGTGTAGCGGAAGGTGGAAGCTGGTGTTTCTTCACACTCTCTGGTTTTATTTGTGGACTAGTGAAAAGTCAGCGGCTCGTAGCCTTCTTGCCACGAGCAGGATAGAGCTGGAGGGGCTGCTGGCATCCCACGTGTCCTGTTCTTTCAGGGGATTATTTTTTGACCTCTTTTACGAGCAGAGGTTGGGTTTAGTCTGAGTCTCCCAACAACTGAAAGGCTGACGAGTCCAAGACCAACACTGATAGGAGCTTATAGACTCGCTAGATGGCTTTTCCAACTCATCCTTTATTCTCAGTGCCAAGTGCAGACAAGGAATGTCCCTGAGCTCTCAACATCAGTGTAAGTGGAGTTAGTTGAAGCACCCTACAGCCACACCAGTTTGGAGTAAGGTGTCCTAAATCTGGTTTTGAAGTCTGACAGTCCCTTTGGTGTTTAGCTCCGTGTCCTCTTCCGAATGCAGCAGGTTGTGTTCCCCATCCTTAAAGGCAATTCTAGACTGAAAAGGGACTGGAAATGGCTCCTGGAAGAGGCCATTGAAGCTGTTGGCATGGACTCCAAGACACCCCTACACCTTCTGTGAAGCAGCCTGGGAGAAGAAAGTTCTTCTCACAATACTTAGAGGTGAGGCTGCACCTCCTCCAACCTCCCATTGCTTTCTGAGAGCTTGATCTGCCATCTCAGTGAAAGGTTTCTGATTGACTTCAGTATGTTTTTAATTGATTTCAGCTAATAGCCAAAAAAAACCCAAACTAAAAAAGTAGCAAGAGGAATTGCAGGGCAGATTCTGCCACACTGTGCTGCAGTGAATCCTCAGTTCTTCAACATGACTGCCTTATCAAACTCAGGGAGGATGGTCTCCAAGAGGCTCTTCCCCTGCCCTACAACTGCTCATAACAAATATTAGAGTTGCACGTTCCAAAGAAGCATTTATCAGCAGAAGATGCAATGGCTGCGTTATGATTTGCCAGCATTGGTGTTGTCCATGTGTGTCACAGTTATGGGCCAGAAGCCCACTGGAAGAGACATGGGATAACTCAGAGCCAAGTGTCAATCCCAGGCTTGCAGAATTCGGGCTTTAAATATTGCAGCCAGCACAGGACTGCTCAGCTTCATGAGCAAGCTCTGGAAGATTCGGCCCCAATACAAATACTAAGGCATTAGATCCTGCTGAATCCAAACTCTCCTAACAAGTTTACATGCCAGCATGGGCTCTTCTCCCATTGTTTTTCTTCATCTCACACTGTAATTACTTTTTCACCTTGATCTTGAAGGTTTTCATCTGTTTTGGCTCAGCTGTTTTTCTCTAGCTTATCAGTGTCCTAAAGTGATAGACAGGCATAATTACTGAATTATCTGACTATTTTATGTCCTCCTTTAGTTATCTTTGTATTACCAAAGACTGTGCTCACATGTTCTGTGTTTGTAATGCGATGAAGATTTTTTTGCCTTTTCTTTTATACCACTGTTAGACCTTTTTACAACTTCTGTGTTCTTAGTGCTTTTTGCCTACGTTCTTGGACTTCTTTGTCAAGCTGAGAGACTCAACATTTTAGAAGCTTCGTAGGTAGAGGTTAGTGTGCCCCAGACCCCAAGGTCCTCTCCAGAACACATTCTGTAAACTAAGATAGAACCATCCAGGGGAAGGTTCCTTGGGGAGGGGGGCTCACTCAAGCCTCTCACTGGAGAATTTTTGGTGGATATGCTAATTAGTAAGACCTCTAATGTTATACCAGATCTTTTAGGGTTGTGCATTGTAGTGTGCATTTCAGTGCATTCAACCTAAATGTAGTTCACCTAAAGATCCTTAAAATAAATACCAAGGTAAAATCCCTTTTTCCCCTTCTAACCGTGTTTGACTCTTGATTTTAAGACCAAGAAAAGGCATCAGTTGCTGGCAACCATGAAGGGGCTCTAAAGACCTTGAGACTCACAGTCTTAGGTTAGAACGCATCTTGCTTTGCCCCTCTCTCTCTGCCAGCAAATTATAGAGGGGACAGAGCAACAATCCACATCTGTGACCAGGACTTTAGGACCCAGCACGGAAAGGCAGAAGCACGGAAAAGAAAGTGAGTTAAAAAGAAACAGATATTGTGCTAGCACTAGAGAAAGAGATCTCCAAAAGAAGTAGAAAAGTTTGGAGTTTGATCCTGTTGTAACAAGTAATAAATGTCACCGTGTAATTTTTGGAATGGAGAGTGGATTTCACTTTCCACTGGGCACGTGTTTCATGCATTGCCTTCCCTTGTGCTGCACACCATCGCCCTTGTGCCATACATAAAAGAGTCACAAAAACAATGGGAGGGAAACCACCCTAAAGCAGCAGCACTAGAGGTGCTTGAGTGGATTTTTTGAAGGACTATGGACAGTTTGTGTTCTGGTGGCACTACAAAAGATAGAGGAATACTTTATCTTTCAAAAATGTTTCTGAGATTCCGGAAAGCATATGGCCAGTGAGGCCATGAGAGAAGGAGCAGTTGTAATCTCAGTAAAAACTGTTATTCAGCAAAACCAGAATTGGAAGCTGTATTTTAGAATTAATTGAATTTGGTGTCACTCTCTGCTTTTGAGCTGAACTTTAGATTCTTGTAAACTCAAAAACACAGGAGAATGTTCTGGGGCTCACAGTTAGATGATGCTGTTATTCCAGATATGTTCTTGGATGTTTCAGTCAGAGATCTGAATAGTTCTGGCATTTATACTCACCAGACTTTGTTACTGCATTTGTCTCACAGCTTTTAAACAGCAGAAAACATGTACAACATATTTAAACAACACCAGAGAAATTAAGGTCATGAGAATGCATTGTCAACAAATGAAGATAAAAGAGAACTGTTGTTTAAAAAAGGAAAAAAAAATTGTTGTTGCAAGATGCTTTGAAATTCTACATATCAAATTCAGAGTCATGTTGATGATTTATTCTAATATAGGAAAACATCATCAAGAGTGACAAGCAAGCTAGTCACTGTCTAGTCACCTGCCAGCAAGTATTTCATACAGACTAAAAAGGCTGGTATTGCCTTGCTGAGCTGACACTAATTATTTCGGTATGCACGGAGCTCTGGGATTCATGTTAATTCTCAAGTCTGTCTTTAGTTCAGACTCATTCCACTGTGTAAACTCAGCAGAGCACAAATTATTTGACCATCCTTTCATAATCTGTCCCCATGCTCACTTGCCAATTACATAAACTGATCCAAATACCTGCTCTCAAAGGATTTCCATTTGGGAATCACAAGCCAATTAAAAAAAATAGGGGATATCCACTTTTCTGTGGCTCATGTCTCATAGTCTTATTTCATGTTGTCATGCATTTCTGGGTGTCTTCTTTAGATAACATTGTTTTCATCAGTGTTCAGAAAAGATACCTTTCTTGACAATAAAACCATTTTTAAATGGAACCTCTATTGGATACAGCAGATTGCATCCCATAGGAAGGAAGAGGTCAGCAGTGCCTACCAATATCCTGACTATCCCAAGAAAGCCTCCCACTGCCACACCATGATTCTGTTTCTTTGTTCATTACACACTTCAGTGAGCATTTTAAGAGCAACATCTAAATATTGAACATGGTGTTGTGATCTCATTGAAGGTGTGTAAACAGCACTTAGGTGAACACAACCCACATCACGAGTGTGAGACAGGACCTGAGAAATGTGCCTCTGTGTGTGACTGAAAAGACTATACTTGTTTGTTCTGTGAAAATTCAGCTCTGGAACAGGCTTGTTTTTAAGGTTTGCAGTAAAAATCAGTTGCATTTTGGCACAAATGCTTCCAATCCTTGTAGCCAGCTGATGTCTGCCCTCCACAGGTAACAGAGATCAGAGCCATGATCAAGCAGTGAGAATGGGCTCCTTGCTGCTGTGCCCAGCTCTCAGCATCTCTAGCCTTTGTGGAGAAGGTCCACATAGCTCTGGAGCCACATCTCAGTGTAACTTTCATACACCATTCAGTTCATATACACTGCCTAGTCTTGAGGTGACTGCCTGTTTCTTTGCCTCCCAATCAGGAACTGAAATGTGCTAATAGATGGATTTACGTCAAACTAGAAGCAATGATTCCCACTGAAATCAGTGCCTACAGATATCTGCTTGGAGGGTGTTTGGGTTTTTATGTTTGGAGTAAGACAAACAGTGAATGTGGCTTAAAATGGCAGGAGCCTCAGAAAATGCTTTCATAGCTTTTCCTGCAGTGTTCTTGTGTATTGGGGCATTGGTTTTGGGGTGAGAGGGGGGTTTTTTGAGAAAAAAAGCTGAAAATTGTAAAATTCAGAGAACAGTATTCCCACTGGATCTTACCTCAAATGAAGAGAATGTCTCTTGCAGTCTTGTGATTTATGAAAGTTTAAACATTTTCTGGTGGGAGTGCAGGTCACCATATGGTAACAAAAGCCCTTGCTAGTTATCTTTTCTGCAGACTTTCAAAAGTAATTGCTGGAATCCTAGAAGACCACAGAGTATTTAAGTATTGGGACTGCGTAACCTCTGAAGAGCATTCCCAAATCTACATTTCATTGATTCATCATTCTATAAGGCATAAATTTTCTGATAGTGAGCCGGTTGCTCTAAGTCAAAACCATGGTCCCACCATTTCCATTTTTATCCATAGCTCTGTAACATTTCCAACACCAAAGTATGCTATGCAGAGAATCCATAGTTTAAAAAAATACCACAAAGAAGGACTCAAAGTCACACCAAATAATGAAAATTTACTGTGCCTGCGATGCATTACACTTCCCAGGCAATGTGGGGTGTATATTTTGGGATTTGTGTTTAAAACCCAGCTCTCATAAAAAGATCATTTGTTATGAAGCACTAAGAATCTGAACTAATGCACCCTTGCAGCCATGGGGCTGACTCTCCCTCTGGCTGGCACTGGGTTGGTGTGGCAGAATACTTTTGCTGAACCACAGACTGCAGGTTCTTGTAGCCCTGCTTGTGCTCAATACCAGACTATAAATCTGACCCATGACATGAGCTGTAAAGGAATCCTCTCCCATTTTTTGTGTTCTGGTAAATTGTACTTATAGGAAATTTGCAGCAACTTCTTTACTCCAGTGTCTTGCTGCATGCCCTTGCAGGTGGTGTAATGAAGATGATACATTCTGGGAGGCATCTTGACTTGGGAGTTACAGCTCCATATATTTGTGAATGGTTTAGTTGATAAGGTGGTGTAAGGCCATAGGTTGGACTTAATGATCTCCGAGGTCTTTTCCAGCCTAGGTGATTCTGTGATTCTGTGGTTCTGTGAAAACAAAGTGGCAGCAGAGCTGCCCATAAAGCACGTTGTGTCTTTGTTCCACATGACCATTTACATCACTGTTGGGACAGGTCCTAAGAAGCAAGGAAGAAGCTAACTGGCCTTACTTTCTTGTTTCCAAAACAGCCCAAAGGAAGGAAGGCACTGCCTGGAGAGCTGGCTCAGCAGCAGAGTGATACCCTGCTGCCCTGGCGGCAGCACCAGAGCGCCAACGGGCTGCGGCGGCAGAAGCGGGACTGGGTCATCCCACCCATCAACGTGCCAGAAAACTCCAGAGGGCCCTTCCCGCAGCAGCTGGTTCGGGTAAGTTAAAATAAGAAATAGTGATAATAGTGCTAATAACAATGGTGCTCTTGTGGCGGGTCTGGTGAAGCCTGGCTCAAAGCACAGGCTCTCTGCTCTTCCTCCCTCCTGCAGGAATAGTTGCCTTTTCCATGCTGCTCCAAAGCGCCTCGCCCCAGTTTCCCTCCCCAGCTGACAGCAGCCTAATCGCCTCCTTCCAGCCAGTCCCTCCCGAGACACTGGCGCTGCTGCCAGGATGGCACTTTGCCCACGTTCTCATCCAAAAAACGGCTGCAGGTGTAAAAGCTGGGCTCGGTGGCACCCAGCGATGAGGGCGCCGCATCCTTCCTGCCCTTCCCTCCCTCCCTCCGGTCCCGGTACAGATGCGCGGCGGCCCGGGGGAGGTTGGCTGCCTGCCGCCGCTGCAGATGGATCCCGCAGCCTCCCTGTGTTGCTACTTTCTTTCTTCACGAGGATAATCTCTGAGATCAAGTTTACCCATGTGGTTTTTTGTGATGATTATGGGATGACAGGAAAAGAAAAGGAAGGGAAAAGGAGTATTTTACAGAGACATTTGGTTGATTTATTGTTGCTGTTGATAAATGTTAGTGAAATACAAATACGTGTTGCTATTCCTCTTGTGGGTGCTGGTTTCAGTTTTTTAGAGCAGCCGAATGATTAGCTGGAAAAAAAAAAAAACCCAAAAAACAAAAAAACTCCTTGGCAGACATTTGCAGCTCTTCCCTTGGAAGAAAATGGCAACAATTACAGAATTTCAGAAGTTATTTTGAGTAGCAGTGCTGTGTCCTTGGCATCCCTTCTCAGGAAGTTCATTTAGTCCTCTTGAAGCAGTGCCTGGACTCTCATGAGTTGCATCGTTACCTGTTTCATATTGATACTCTTGTGCACAGCCTGTGTCTGGGAGGAAGGAAGGGGCATGGTTCCCAATTCACCAAGGACTGGATAAGCTTGGATTGTTGGTGTCATTTCTCTGTGCAATTAGGGAAGTACAGTAAGGACTAAAAAAGTACGAGGCGGCAAGTGGTTTTATGTCTGCCCTGGAAAAACAGGGAGGGAAGCCAAGGAGTCTTTGCATGGTCAGCAGTGCTGGGTATGGAGTGACCCATTAATGTGTTATCCTACTAAGCTGAAGAAATGTCTGAAGAGGAGAATAACCTGATGTGTCAAAAATGCCTTTCTAAATTAATAATTTAGAATAAATCTTGAATTCCTGTGAAAAATAAGGGTAGTACTTGCAAAATGAACTTGTGCTCTCTTCTATTCCCTACTGGGTTTTTTTGATTTTTGACTAGACAGCGAGAGGACAACTTGGCACCAGCTTACCATGGCAAATTTGTTGATTTATAAGGACTGAAATCTCTGTGGCACTTTTTACCCTACAGTCTGGAGATGAAACAGAAGGACTCAACTATGCAAAATTCTAATATTAATGGAAATGACAAATAATAAATTTTATATAGGTACAGAAGAATTTATATTCATCACTTAGACTACCAGTAACCTTGGAAAGATAACCTGGCTTATGGAAATGCAGAACTCCCAGATTTTCAGCAATATATTCCATTGCAGTTTTTGAATACAGATGTTAGAGGAAACACTGAAAATGAAGTAAAAATGGGATGGGAAATAAAAAAAACCAAACTGGCTTACAAAGGGCTGTTTTCCTCTTCACCTGACATACAGAAAGCATTGTAATGACAGGGAAGATCATACAAAGAGTGCAGCTTGATTAAGCGTGAGACCCCTGATGTTTCAGCCTTGGGTTGAGTTTTCTGCTCCTCTGCAGCATCTGGCCTTTCTCCTGGTGCCTGAATGTGAAGCTTGGGTGATTCCTATCAGGAGTTACAGCTCCCTCTGTTAGACTTTGCTCTTTAATTATCCAGAATAGGACAAATCAACATCTTCAAAGACCAGCACTATCTGATTATTTCCATCCACATAATCTTCAGATTGCCCTGGAGCATTCTGCTGTCTCCTAGATCTAGGTAACAGTTTTGATCTGATTTCCCATGCTTTTGCTCACTGGGCACTGAATATTTTTGTGTCCATCTGCTCACAAACTGGAACCAGAAGTGCACATGTGAAGTTGCAGCTCAGATCCCATTTGTACAGAAGCAGGTCTGTCACAGTTTTCGCTGCTATTTTATATAAGACCTTCAAACCTACCGCTGGTTCTTGGACACTGAACTTTTTTTGGTCCAGAAAGCCCTGCCTGAGCTTGCATTTTGTAGGTATAACTAATGGAAACCAGTCCCTCCATAGTGCTGTCTTTGGTTTTGGCTTCCTCCAAGGAGAGGAAGGGATGGCATGAAAAATTTCAAAATTAAAAAACCAAAAAACCCTACCAGAAGTACATTTTCATAGAACCACTTGCTGTTTGCGTTTTTATAGGTCAGACTAATTTAAAATGCATAGGCAAATCTTTTGGGTTCCCTCCTACTCCTGCTTCTTATTGTGAAGGTAAAAATTCCATTTTATGGAAGTTGATTAGTTACTTGTCAGTATTTTTAGCATGGCTGTGCCTGAATGAAGTTTAAATCATAGCAAAGGTGAATGCAGCTTGATGGGAGCCACATACCTCGAAAGGCAGCTCTATCTGGTTCAGCTGGGATCAACTATAATTCTCTGCTCATTAAACCATTTCATTCTGATAAAATATGTTAAATGAAAAAGTTTTTAGAGAAAAAAAAGAAAAAAGAAACATTATCCCTGCCAAACAATCCCTTCAGTTAATTACAGGGTTTTTTCTTTCAGAGGAACATCCGTGTCTGTTCATATACATCAACCACACTAACTAGGAAATGTGTTTCAGAAAAATAATAGCTGAAAAAATAATAATAGGAATTTCTAATTAGTTTTGGCTGCTGAAAAGATTTACTTACTCTTTGAAGAGTTTAAATAAACATCTGACGTTTATAAGCTAAAAATAATTTGTTAATATAAAAAAATGTTTTGTAAATTCTGCTTTTGTCTTTGAGCTGAGAAAACAGTTATCAAAATTTATTGATATATGCTTATTTATTTTGGAAACATTTATGACAATCTTGGGTTTAATTTCCTTCTGCTTCACTTCCACCTTTGTACTAGGAATAATATTGTACATGCTGTGAAATATTTCACTGTAGTGAGGCTAATTTCATTACTAATTGTCAGGTACTCTCATTATTATAACTGAAGTCCATAAAAATGCCTATTAAAAATACAAAAACAATATGAAATCCCCCTCCTTCTCCAAGCAAATGACTCATGCAGGCACACTGATCAGCTAAGATAATATATTAAATAGTTGCACCCTTGCTGAGCACTGTCTATTTTCTCACTGACTCATCCTTTTTAGCTACACGCGTAGCTAATTCTTAATTATCTATTATCTAATTATCTATTAGCTTATCTTGTATTCATCCTCTTTTGAACTTCAAGAAGAATCTCAGTTTTGGATCCACAAGTCAGTCTCCAGCTGCTTCTAATGTGAATCTCGACTCAGTTTTCAAAGCAAGTCTTGGTCCATCTCAATGGGCTGCATGAAAATAATTCATTTTAAAAAACCAAGTCATGTGCAGAATTGGCCTTTGGTCATCTTTGACATGCTTAGATAATGGGCTCCTCTATCAACCACTGCACCTTTGTTCTCCTTTGTGAGGGCTCCAAACTTTCAGTTCATCTCCAGGACCTTTCCAGAGCTCTTAGAGGCTCCCATCTTGCACTTCATAGACCCTAATTTTTCCAGCTTGCCTTTATTAAACATGGAACTGAAAAATGTATTATTTTCCTGTTAGATCTCTTATAATAAACAACTTGTTCTCATTACACCAGCATGAAAATCCCCTGAGGATGACCAAGACAGGATCTTGGTGCTCTCACAAACTGCCTTGATTGCATGCTACAGGCACAGCATGGGCTCCCGTATCCGAGGGCTGGTGATCTCAGCCACAAGAATACTAGAAATAACCTGATGTGTGTAACGGGGAATAAGAGGGAAGGATGAATTTTATGTAAATTTAATCAGAAAGTCGTGAAGTGGCTTGGAAAGTTGGCAGAATATAATGTATCTGAAGACTCTTGTGTTGCTGCTCAGTGGAGGTGTCGTTGTCAGGTCGGGTTTCCAGCAGCACAGGGAACGTTTAGGAAGCAGAGAGCTCCTCTTGATGCACTGCAAAACTGTGTGCTGGACTCCTGGCTGGGTTTAGCACATCTTAAGCTATCCAATGACATTGAATATTTAATATGAAAAAAAGTTGATAGCACACTCTCCAGCTGTCTGTGAGCCACAGCCCACCCTGGTGCAGGAAAGGGGTGAGACATCTCTCCCAAAGTCTGAAATCCTGGTGCTGGAGACACAGAAGGCACACTGAGCTGTGAAATCCCTGCCAGCTTGGACCACGAGCCCTCAATGTTGCCATCTCCTTTGCTCCTCATGGCTGTTTCAGCGTGTGCCTTTGCACAGTTTTAAATAGTTTTATTGTAGGAAATCCCTCTTGCCTCCTCTATCACAGCGTTGCTCACTGCTGTGAAATTGGCAGTGCAGAATCCATTAGCTCCCAGCTGCAAGACAGATGGCATCTGTCTGTGGTGAGAGAAGGTTTGTTGAGAAAAGGCCTTGCAAATGCTTCTCAAAGGACATCAGACCTTACTTTTCCTGAGAGAGACGCAGACAGCCTTGATTACAAATAGACCTAGATCTTCCTTGTTCTCCACAGGAACAGGTGTTTCTTTTGCCTTACCAACCACACACACACTCAGAGAAAAAAATGGCTGGTTCTGGCTCTCAGTGCACCTCACTTTTGTGATGCCCTGTGAGCATCATCAGCTGAAATTCAGGAATGAGGGGATTTGGCCTTACTGTGACAATCAGACCAAGATAAGAAGGAGCAAGCCCAGAGGGTGGAGAGCAAATGGGATGTTGTGCAGGTTGTGGTGCTCTAGAGAGGTACAGCCTTTCTTTGAAAGCTGGTTCGAGGATGTAGATTGCCACAGCTCTTGGCTCGACTGCAGTTTCACACCACAAACCAACCGGACAGCAAAGAGAGAAAGATGAGCAGGAAAATGGTTCATTAAATGTTAGTGTTGCCACAGTCTTGGCTCTGGTATTGAGCTCTCCTCTGTGTGTGTGAGTTACCAAACCAGGACTCGCACATGACTCAGGGAATGAGTGGAGAAAGGGAAATACCACACAGGGCTACTTTCTTGACATGTCCATTTGAAATTCCTTTAAAACCTGCAGTCTGAAGGAAGTTCCTAAACCTACTCCACGCTATATGCACTCCTCAAAGGACATCCCTTTGTTTGCATTCTCCCTGAGGATGCCTTTCTCAGTTTCCAGCATTCACAAAAACAGAAGGGCAGATCCTGATGCAAATCACACATCTCTGCCAGAGCTGGTGGGGCTACCCCAGCGTGTGCCATTTGGGAATCTAGGTCAAAGGAAGCAGATGCCCAGTGCTTTATGGGCTTTCCATGCACACGCACTTCCAGCATTATGGATTGAAAAGTGCAGCTACAGCATAAATGCTCCATTTAAAATTCTCTTAAACAGCATTCAAGCCTATACTGTAATTATACATATTGTATTTCCTTGTATTCAGACCCATAGGGAATTTATATTGTCCTTGCTAAAGCCAGAGGGACTGAAGGAAAGCAGTCATTTAATGATTCAGCTGTCTTGGGCTCTATGATTTAATCAATCATATGAAAGAAATTTTTAGATTCTTTGTGTTTAGAGTTCTCTTGTCTGAGCAGAAAATGTTCCCTTTTTGAATTGCTTTAATAGCTGTATTTATGCAGCTGAAAGTTCCTTAAGAAATGAAAGTAAAATCAAATTGCTGAGAATGCCTAGATAATTTATCGGAGAATATTCAATTAGAATATATTAATATTTTAGATTTCCATCATTAATTTAATATTCAGAGATTTAATTTAGTCGTTGAATTGCTGTAGTGCCATGCGTGGGTAGATTGTTAGGCTGAGTGCTTAAAACACCTGCCACAAATGGGTGAATCTCACTTTGATTCCCAAGAGCACAAACGCCTTTCTACTGACACAAGTCTTGCAGCAAAAACTCAGACACTAAATCTTGCCTGTGCTCTGCATTTTTCCATAATTGCAGAAAGGAATAATACAATCTTCTAGCAGAAATAAATGCAAGAGCCTTATTTATTTATGCATTCAAATCCAGACTGAGGGGAATTTGGTGCTCTGTGGTTCTGAGTTTGTCAATGTATTACTGAAGAATTTCATTTTGCCAGACTGGCCTTGTCACTTACTCAAGGAGAACCGTCGTAAGTGAGGTTCGGATTTAAAGGTGATTGACACTTTGCAGACAGATATCAAGGACTCCTATTGCCCAGTTCAGCTAAAAAAGCTGCCCTTGAGTTTTTGCCATTTTCCAGGATGCTTTGGGAATAGTAACGTGAGTAGAAAAATGCCCCACTAAATCATAAAATGCCATGTGATTCGGAGTGATAAATCTCCTTTGAATACGGCATCCCAGTTGCATGAAGGAAATGGAACCATTTTTAATTTCCCACATAACATAAAAACTGAGATTCTCAGAAGCCATTGGCAGCAGTGAGACTGCTCCCACTGATTGGGAAGTACCAGCATGCCATTTCAGAAGTCTCAAAAATCATTGATAATATTTCTGATTAACTTCAAGTCATTAATTTGGGGTACACCATGTCAGACTGGGAGGAGATTGGGATAACAAACATGTGGTCTGACCTTGTGGTTGATGTTTCAAACTGTTTTGCAGTCACTCAGCATCCCCTGTGACAGAGGAGTGGGATATACTAGCAGGGATTTGGGACCCTACTACTGATGACTGCTGGTTAAATACAAACTGTAAGTGAGAGACATGGAATGACAGAATTTTTTAGGTTGGGAAAGACCTTTAAGATCCTGAAGTCCAGCTGTGATCCATATAGCATTTGCTTAGGTATTTTTCTGTGCAGGATCTGACTTTTTCAGCCTGCTTGCATCACTGATGATGGTCTTTCTCTCACAGATAGAAGGCCGAGGCAGGGAAGCTAAGTGGCTTTGTTTGAGACCACAGAGCTGTTGCCATGGCCATGGGCACCACTCTCCAGTTATCAGCATCAGGGCCTGTCCTTGGGTTATTTGAAGAATCTCATAATGGACTTGGGTTTTAATGGAGTAGTCAGAATTTTTTTGCTAATGGTTATATTCAGTCACATTACTCCATGTCTGAGTTCACTGCTACACCTGTGCATTGGGTCTGTTAATGTGCAGGTCTGTTTTCACAGCCATGCAAAGGTGCTTCTCTGCTCTCTGCTGGCTCTCCAGCAATTTCTCCACCACCACCACCACCCCCATCCAGCCCACACCTTTTAGCTCCAGCTTCACATCAGGAGCAAGAGATTCAGGAAGCACAGAAGGATAACTACCCCTTGAATTGTCATACCAGGCATACTGCAAAAGAGTTCATCAGTCACTCCAAAGAGTATTTAGCTATAATACCCCATTGCACATATTGCAACATATCATTACCTCCCATCCCCTCCAGAAAGTGAGATAACTGTAATAGCCATTCGGGCTGGCTGTCATTACGTGAACAGGCAAAGGCAGGAAGGCACAGTCAGAGCTAATGCACACAGCTCATGAAAGCTATTGGAAATCTGTAAAGACAGTGTACACAAAAACAGTGGGTTGGTTAATTTGCTTAGAAAAGAGCTTTGGTTTTGCTCATGCCTTTTCCAAAGTAAAACACTAATAATGAAAAAAGCTGAGACAGGAACAGACAAAGAATTTGCAATCTGCCTCTTTGCTGCAGGAGTTCATTCTTTAACACTCATCACCCACATTAGGTGACTATGGGACTTGGCTTCCTTGATGAGTTGAAATGGAGTCCCGAAGACAGAGTGGTGCTGTGTGGGTGTGAGTTTGGATTTGCAGGATGATGGTGCAGATATAACCTTGACAGCTAGGCTGTTGCTGAAATTCACTGTAGCAGGCTGGGATGAGATAGAAAAAAAAAAAAAATCTACACTTTTTATTCCCTTACTATTGCATATGTTCTTGATAGTCTGCACCAATGAAGAATTAAATACAGCACCCTGGAATTTCAGATGTCAGCTTTTAAGATTTTAGAGAATTTACTCTTGGGCTAATTTTAGGCTCTCACTGCTGTGGTTAATTGTTTTATTTATAACAGCTGAGATTTTCAGTGATAAAGGTGTCACCATCCAAATCCTTTCTCAGCTGTCTCTAATGCAGGCTGATGAAAGATGTAAGCCATAGCTACATGATGGGGCAGCAAAGAGTGGATATGCAGTAGTTTACCAGTTTCATTAAAGGCCCCATTTCTTTGCAGTTTGTCCTTTCCCACAATTCTTACCATATTTTTAATAATTACCATATTTATAATAACATTCATATTTGTTGCTAATTTCCTTAATTTAAAGGACATTTTTCTCCTATGTGAACAGTTAGACAACTTAAAAAGCAAACAAACAAAACCTTGGATCATATTAAGGGAAACATTTTGCCCAAGGCAATTTGGATATCTGCAGATGGTGGTACTGAACATTTTGGCCCTTGTTCAGCAGAGATTTTAAGTATGTGCCTAAATTTGAGCCTTTAAGTAACTCTGGTGGCTCTTCAGAATTTATTTGGTGACTGGAAACTAAGGACATTAAGAATGCCTTACTGGATTAATGTGTCCAGCACTGTGCAGTACTAACCTCTTTGGCCACATTTATAGTTTTTATTAGATTCCCAATTTTAATTACACTTCTCTGAGTGTACTGGTAGTGTACAGAGGGCACACTTTCAGATGTGCACACACATCAGCCTTTGCATATGTCTTTTTTTTCCTAGTAGACATTAGAACCTGCCCTGAAAAGCCACCCAGTAGACCTTGGTTGCGTATTTTTGGCATTGGGTAAAGAGAGCTGAATTCTTTCCCCTCCATGAACCAACTCATGCATCCCCCAAGAGCCCCTGCAGCTGCTGGGCAGGTGAGCTCACCTGGGAGAAGGAACAGGGCCCAGCCACAGGTGAGGGAGGTTTTGTCTTCCTCTCTGTGGACAAATGAGGTGGGTTTGACTACAGCTGACCCTGACTGTGGGTGCATGGGGAAAAGGCTCTAGGGGAGAGCAGGAGCTGTTCATGCTTCATGAGGGATGAGTGCTGGTGAAGGACCTGAAGGCAGGTGACTCTTGGAGCATGGTACAGGGTTCAGCTAGAGGTGGCTGGAGGGGACAACCAAGGACTTGACCAAAGCTTAGGTGTCCTGTGGAAGAGAGCAAGCCAGCAAAAGAGTGAAGAGAGGGTTTGGTGTTGCTTGTGGTGGTGTTTCATGTTGCTGGAGGGGTCACCCACCCTTCCATAACTGTTGTGTCGTTGTGCTTCATCCCTGCTCTGCTCCTGGGCATCAGGAGGCAAAGTGGGGAGGTGGCAGCAGGGGGATGATGGCTCAGCACAGGCTGTTATTCCAGCAGGATCATGTCCTAGAAAAGTTTCATCTAATGTTCCTCTGCCTCAGGTCTGTGCACAGTTTCTGAGATGTGTGTGTATGTAGATACATAGATATATAAATACAGCCAAAAAACAAGTCGTGCCATGTACATGCCCTTCTCATAACAAACCACCTGGCCATGCCCTCACCTTGCAAAGTTTTACCTGAGTAATTCCCCTTTGGGAATAAGGTTTTGGAAACCAGGACTTACCCTCTGTGACTCAAGTTGTAAACTCCTAAACCTAAAAGTTTCTCATGGAAATATCAAGAGACACCTAAATGCCATCGTGCTGGTGGCGTCGCTGGGACAGTCGCCTTCCTGGCTTCTCCTTCCACTTATGATCTCTGCTCATTTTAATCAAAACATCATGACCTGAGGAGGGTTTTGCATCTGTGCTTGTGTTTGTAGCCCTTTTGGGCTGTTTTGCAGTTGACTTTTTTTTTTATTTGTGCTTCGAGGCTTTGTGAGCTGTAACATTTATTTAGGCAAAGAAGCTCATTTTCTTGTTAAATAGGGGACAGTTTAAGGAAGAAGAAAAGCTATGTGGGCTCGTTTTTTCTGTCTAAAAAATGAAAGCCATGCATTGTGTTGTGAAAAGATTGGACATGGAGCCTGTGGTTTGAACCTTTAGGGAAACTTGCAGTCCACGTGCCCCTGTGCTAGTTAAACTCCTCTGTGGAAAAGGCAGAGCTGCAGTGCCCCCATTACTGCAGGACTATGAAAAATTCAGTGGGAGTGGCAAATTTTCCATATTTTCAAGTCACTGAAAAAAGGCACAGCAGCTAAAAGGCAGAGTTTCTGACCACACTGTGAGTTATTTGGAGTTATTTCTGAAGTAACATCATTGGAAGGGAGCATATTAATATAGAGAGAGGAGAGGAAACTAAGATTAAGGATCTGTACTTAAAAGTGTTGCTAGTTAATCCAAGCCCTCGGAAGGGATTTGTGTGAGTTGGAAAACAAAAATAAATGTTGGGCCAGCTTAAATTTTTGGTGGTGTGTTTTGCAGTGAAGTGATGACACAATTTACTTACCAGTAAATGGCATTCAACTGCCTCTAACAAAAAGAAATTACAGTAGAAGAATCAGACATTATCAGAGCATAAGTCTTTTATGGAAGATTATAGCAGTTATTTATTATTTGAAAGCAAAGAATTGAGAAGCAAGGTGGCAGTTTTCTTTCAGTCATGGGAAATGCACCCTGTAATGTCTCCATGGAAAAAAGGAAAATGCTGCACCAAAGTGTTCCCATTCAGCTCAATGGCAAAAGCACTGTTCGTTAGCATCTGTTTTTGCAGGGAAACTCCTGTTAAGAGAGGAATTTAAATATCGGAGGAAGCATTTCGAACAACTGTCTGGGTTTACTGAATATTTTTCAGACAGTGTTATGTTTATGGTACAGGTTTTTGTATGCTAAAGGAAAAGGCAGTTCAGAATTTATGAAGCAGCTGCTGTGTCTTTTGAGCACCTAAGGGACTGAATGACACAACATATATGTATTTCTGAAGTCATTGGAAAAAAACAACCCAACAACTTTCCGTACTTCCTTTTGAACCATAACCTATGGTATCTGCAAGCATTAACACATTTTCTTTTAATTTTTTAATTAGACATGAATACAAAATTTAACATTCAGTTATAACATACTATTAGGAAATCAGCTCTTTTTCTCCTCCTTCTGTATCCATTCAGTTGTTAAATGTCCCCCTCCCTTCCTTTTTTTTTAACCTCTTGTTCTTAATGAAACTTCCTCCTTCTCCCCATGAATCTTTATGTAGGCAACCTTAGCTCTTGATTAATCAGTAATTAGGGAAGGAGTCATACTGATTTCAAGTCTCTAGTATCATACTCTCCAGCTGATATTCAAAACTAAAATCTGAAGGAAAGCCATAGTGTCAATATTATGCTACGTCTAACCATATGATGACAAAAATCACATCAGAGTCAGACCAGGCATATCTATTTATATAGGCACAAATCTGTCCTGCTTGGTATCGAGTGTAACACAATCATAATTCTCTCCCACGGCTGCTTTCTCACACATTCCCTGCTATTGCCTGCCTTTGTCACCATCAGCATTCAATATTTCGCCTTAAAGTTTACTACACCCTCTGTCATCTCATCTGACACGTACTGTTTCACTTCACTCCGTGTTTGCTGAGCAGTTAGGGCTCAATTCAAAGTTTAATGAGCCCTCATTAACCTCCATGAGCTTTGGATCAAACCCTTGTAGTCTAATATGGAAATAATGCCAGGGTATTATGGAGTTAAAAGCTGCCATACAGTGGTCTGAGGATAAAGTCACTGCGGGCGGGCGGCTTAATGGGGTATTAATTGGATAGAGGGTATTCATAAGTACTGAGCACCAAGTGTGGATGTTGTTGAAAGAAGGGAGTAAATGCTGAATGGTCTGATCCTAAACTAAGGAAAACTTGAGGTTCCCTTTGCATCTGTGCTGTAACTCTGCATCAGGCATTTGGGGGGTTAATGCTGATGGGGGAGATTTTTCTGGCCCAGGTTGATGGGTGGTGTCACTCACAGGTCATCTTCTCTCTCAGCATCCTCCTCTGAAGTCCTGTCTGCCTTGGCCATATCAAAATCAGTTTTCCAGAAGCTAAGTATTCACAAAAAGGTAGTGTTATTGGAAAGGAGATGCTAATTCCACACCACAGCTTTTTCATTTCTTCTTTTTTTCTTCTCTGGGATAAGGCACTTTCAGCATTTAATCAACCCAAAATGTTGTGTCGCCTGAGCTCTTGGTGCCAGTCAGCCCCCCAGCAAGGCTGGCTCTCTATTCCCCTGGGCTGCTTGGAATATTCCCTTGGGGCTCTGCTGATAGAAGACCTCCACCAAGTCACATCAAAGCAGCTCATATTCAGTATTTTAGTCTGTTTCCTTTTTGTACCCAAAATACTGTTAGTTCTTGGAGGAGCTCCATTCCTTCCTCCAGCAATGTGCAGAGAATCATCAGGCACAGCAAAGAATTCGTCCTTGTTAACAGAGATTCCCTCAAGGTCTGAGGGATAGCTGGGTCCCTTAGCAGATCCTGCCACATGCCCAGGGCCACCATGGCAGGGACACCAGACTGCTGCTGCCCCTTCCGAGCTGATACTGCCTGTGTAGTGTGGAGGGCCTGGGAGCTGTGACATCATATTTTCACCAGAGAAGTGGGACTGATTCCTTTCATTTATTTATCTTGGATATTCTCTGTGCTTCTTGCGTTTTTTGAAGAGCTGTTCCTTTCCTTCTGTGAAGCCACAGATGCAACGCATCCTGTCTTCATCCATGCAGCCAAATCCTTTTCCCTTTGGGCTGGTGACAAGTCACTTTTCCTCCATACAGCTAAGAAGAAAAAGAACAATCACATATGTAACCATTACAGAAATGTTTTTCTGGAAACTCCCAATCCATGATAGCTCCAGAAGACATATCCCCATTCTGTCTTCTTATTAAGCAAAAGGCTGTGCAATATCTGTTTCTGTACTGCCTGTGCCAGCCTGCAGTTCCTGCCTATCCTAATCCCATATGGGAATGAGGCTTGAACATATATGCTAGGAAGGGCTAGGAAATTCTCCTTGATTTAGTGCTCTCCTTTTTGTTCTTCAATTGATTAAGCAGCTGCTAAAATAAGCCTTCTATTGGAGGAGTTCCATAATGCCCTCCCCTCCAGGGCAATTCTGCAGCCTATATACCTCCCTTCTTTGTGTCTTCTCATTTCCAGTTCTTGTCTCCTGTTCCACCTTTTTGGGTCTTGCTTTCACGTTTTCTTTTTTGCTGTAGTGTGTTCCCAGGGAGATCTTTCCATGTGTTTCCTTTATCTCAGGTGGTCCCTGCACTGCTGCTCAGCCGTTCGGGATCAGGAGTCAGTCACAATCCCTGAAAACTGTGAGGTTGGCTGAAGTCTTGTCTGTCTCTAGCTCTTGTACCTTCAGTTTCAAACCTTTTTTCTCAGTTAGAAATATTTTTTAAGAAAATAAGAAACCCACAAACACCTAGACTTGTGGTGTCTCCAGAAACTGAGAATGTAAATACAGAGCAATCTGTGGTGAAACCTGGAGCATTCCCACTGTTGTCTCTCTGTGGATTTGTGTACCAGTTAAATGTCACCACTCCAGTTTTCTTGAAAGGCTGCTGTGTTCTCCTACAGGACAGTGTGGGTGGAAGTGTACACATTTCACAACCAAGGGTGTTGCTTTAAGGGCTGAATCAAAGTGTGGGAGATTTCATTAATCTTTTCCATTCAGTCTTTCTGATTGAGCTTTTTTTATTTATAATTATATGTCTGTCTGATTGAGAAAGCTATTTATCCATTCAATTTGATGATGAATGATCAAGAAGAAAGGATGGACAGGATGCTTTTAAAGCCTTTCAGCCCCATAGTTGTAGCCACTTATACTGATAGCTTGCACTGGAAAATGGAATGTGAATCAGAGAAAACATGGGAAATAATAGGAGGAAAATTCAGAATCCATTTCTGATGAGTTATATTAAACCCAAAGATCTTCCACTTCATAGAGAAATTATTTAAGTTTTATGCAGCTTTTGAGATTATGACAAGCTGAACAACTTGTTCTGGCTTGGTGCTCAAGCACCATATGGTACTACTTCAGCAATTTGATGTGATATTATGAATAAGAGTGCATGAGTAGTGAAATGTTTGGGGTTTTTATATCATATTGGCCTTCTGCAATAGACATTAAAAATGAATTCTGTTTAGAGTAAGGGAAGGGAAAAGAAACCCAGACCTGCAGGTTTCAATAGCATAATTGCAGCAAGCAAATGGAAAATGAATCTGTGGTGATTACAAAACCAGTTGCTGACAGGATCTCTTGTACAGGTGGGGATAACCCATGTTCTACAAGCCCTGTTCTCCTATTAGGTTTTCTCTGGTGCAATGTTTGTATTATCTTTAAGGAAAAGTCTTTATATGCTGTTTTCTTTGTTCAGGGCTAGTGGTTTGCATATAATAATTGTTATGCAAGTGGAAATTGACTCAGTGTGTAAAAATAAAATCTTAGGCTAAGCTTGTAATCTCAGACAAGTGTATGAAAGCAATAGTCAGCAAAAGACAATGATAAAATCTCAGTGTCCCTGTCTGAAGAAGGCCATCACTCTTCGTTGTGTTACTTTTCTTCTAGTTACAGGAAGTTGCTTCCTTACATTTTGTTGCTAAAAACAGTTCATGGGTAGCAGGATGTGACTGCCAAATTTTGGAGGATGAAGTAATGTGGAGATGGGAGGTCTGGTACAATTCTCAGGCAGTGGTCTCTCTTAGTGTGTCACTGTGTACTGAATTCTAAAGATAAAACAAATCCCACCCCTAAAAATGTATATTTATATATATATAATAGATTTGAACTAATGCTGTGTGTAAATACATCTAGTGTGCCTAGAGAGGATGGGACTGGTCCACCAGTACCGATCTCATGGGAGGAATCTCTGAGAGGCAGAGGGTGGCACAGGCTTTGTCTGAGGATTTGCTGGAATAACTAGTGGGACTGAACACCTGCCTGGAAAATTTGGCTGAGTTTCTTGCTCTGAATTACAGCTACATTAGTAGAGTTTTAAGGGACAAATGCTGCTTTGAACACAAACTGTTCATATGGAAAAATGTCTGATTTTTATCGTGATTTTGGGATTTGTCTTGTCTGGATGTTTCCCTAAATTTGTTTTTCAAATGGCTTTTGGTTCCGAATGGAGCTTTAGTTTGTAGTGTGGATACTGCCTCCATTCCACAGAGCTGACTGGTTTTCACTTGCTGTTTTATGTTGGGTTTTTTACCCTGAGAATTTATTTCTTGTTCTTAATATATTCCCAGTTGGAATTTAGTTTCTGAAAAAAAAAATTCTTCATCGCTGCAGTGATTTTTAGTGGTTGTATCCTTTTATGCATCATTCTCAGACAGTGTGAACATTTTAACCTTTTCTTAATTATTAGCATTTCCATTCCTGCTGTTCATTAATCTGTACTGGCTGAGACCATGATGTGTTGCCCAAGGATGCAGCCATGGAGCTGCTCAGCTCCTGCTCTGTGGAAACCTCAGCATACAGAGATTTTCGTGGAGCATCTACCATTTCACTTTTGAAGTCTGATCTTAGGACTGATTTATTTGTTTTGTAATGGGTAGGTTGGCTCGCTGTCCTGCTGAGTTATCTGCTTTAGTTAGAAACGTGAAAATGTTGTATAAATCCAAGCTGCTGTTAACTGCACTCGGATAGTAAACAGTGCATAGCACATTCTTACCACAAGTACACAAAACCAGTTATTCCTGGCACCTGGTAAAGTCTAAAACAAGAAACTGATAGAAATTAAGCAGTAAATTACCCAGCAAGGTTAAGGTCCAGCCTCTCTTCCTCTGGCTCCAGTTCTGACTTAAAAATGGAATTGTGGCTGAATCTACAGCTCTATCTACCTGGATTTTGTCGTCAGATATTTAGTAGTACGTGCTCTCAGGCTTCAGTTCACAACTGAGTTGCAGGCATGCAAATGCTGCTGATGCTGGGGGAGCCTAAATGGCTCTGCAAAAGTCAGGAAGGAAATCCAGGGTATATTTGAGAACTGAGCAGACTCTCCCAAATCTCCCAAGTAATCCCTCCACTTTAGGTTTTTTGCATTTGCTTTGGGGTTGTTAAGATGTTGCTGGTGGTAACTTGGGCTGATAGATTTTCTACAAAATCTAGTTTTAAAAATAACATCCAGCCAAACTGAAACTTACTTCGAGTGTTCACATTCTGTAATGTTACCAGTAGTATTATACTTCTCATAATCAAAGGTCTTAGTTTTCAAAAGGTGACTCTATTTTGGCAAAATTAAGATTCTTAATATTTATGTAGGTTTTGTTCTTCATTAATTTTCTGCAGATAAAGAAAAACCCCACTTTCTGAATAGCTTTTATTTAGAATACAGTTCAGTGGTGCTTCTGGAATATTGGTTTGTAATTCTCATATTCATTCAACCCCGGGTTTCCAAGCTATATGTAGTGAAAATATAACCACTTTCTTCTTGGTTAGAGTACAGTACTTAGTGTTTTTTAAGTCTAGTACTGGGCAAACTGTGCTGAGTTTTATGTTGATGATAAAGCTTTAATTGCGCTTCTGAAATCCTCATCATGTGTAAAACAGTACCACTAAACTAAATGGGAATAGCATCCCGTAAAAACCAGGCAGCCTGGAGTATGATTAAGAGACAGTAATTTTTCCTTATTCGGACCAGCATGGTTTCAGTTTTCATGCTTTGCTTTCCAGCACTTCACCACTGCTCAGACACGTGTATTCCCTACCGCCGTCCAAAGATTTCCGTACGGCCTCCTAAATTTGTCCTGCTCGCTCCTGCATGGAAACAGTGAAAACTCTACAAGAATCCAAGCAGTCTTTAATTTCCCCAAGATTCCTCTGCAGCCAAGCCGTGTCTGAACAGCTTGTTGGCTTCGCGGCTCCGCTGTGTTTTGAGCGCGTTGCCGTGTGCGGATGGCAGGAGGTGACGAGGAGGTGGCACCACGTGTCCCTTTCAGAGAGTAACAGTTTGACCCTCAGCTCCTTGCTTCCATGCCTGATGTGGGGAGCTGTTGCACATACAGAATATCAGCTGCATGGCAGCAAAGCAAAACCGTCTCGAGAATTCTTAGTAAGTGGAAAATGGGAAGAGAAAAAATGTGAATATTGCAAAAAATCCACTTTCTTCAGCAGGTGCTAAAGCTGCACCTGCCAGCGAGCGTTAATAGGGCTTAGTTCACTTGATTGAGCATTACTCAGGGGAGATTTTGGGCCAAGTTTCCATCCTTGTCAACAGTTTCTTTCTCCACTGTAATTCATTAATTAGCAGCTATACCTGTTTACATAATGAAGTGTCGGAGAGCTTTTATCAGTGTGTTGCCATATGAAATGTCACAGTGTTCTCTTGATCAGATTAGAAATGTCTGACCAGAAAGTCCCCGGCATTTCAGGGCATTGCGTGTGACTCATGAAAGGGAGCAGTTAATGATGGTGCCAGTGAAAAAGTCAGTCCAGGCACATTTTCTACAGTGTCAGTCAAAAAACATTAATACCTTCGTGCATGCAGTGCATAAGTTTAAACTTGCGTTATCAAATGAGATGTTTTAGTTCTGTTGCTCAGTCATGCTTAGAATTAAAAAACTAGCCCAGAATCCAGCCCTGTTGGATCTCTAACCAGTTTATAATAAATGAGGAGATGCCAGGTTTACCATCCCCAGATGTGGAGCACAGCATATGGTACCTATGTAGCAAAATCACAGCTTGCACTGGGATTCTGGTGATAAGTTTGTATAGGTATGTAAGTATAGATTTCTGTAACACTGATTGGAGAAAGATGTAGGGTTACCATCATGGAGAATATTTAGGTGGGTTTTTTCTTGCTTTTTTTGTCGAGGGCCTGTCTCGTTGTGATGTGATTGGAGATTAATTTCAGTGAATATTAGTATTTAAAAGGATTTTCCCCTCATCTTTCCTTTAATCCCTTTTTGCTGAATGTATGCTTCATTTCATTCTGTTCTATGCTGAGATTTGTTGAAAGGGATGGAGAAGAGTTTGTATTTCCCTTTTTAGCAGCCTGAGCTCTATGTGGTTTGTGTGAATTCTTCTTTCAGGAGAGAACATTTAAAGGCAAGAACTCCTCTTTGTGTCTGTGGAAGGGTAAAATCAAGCTTCTCCTACAGCGCGTTTCAAAGCGTTTCACTAGGAAACAAGAGCATTTTGCATTCACATATCCTAACCAGGATTCGTTTTGAAGAGGCTTGAAGGCAGTGACAAATAGAGGGATTTTATAATGTGTAACTCGGCTGAACTGCCAGGGTTCTGCAGAGAGGCATCCTTTGTGCAAAGCTAAAAATGTCATAGGCTAGAATGAAGTAATAGCATAAAGTAAATTTCTGAGATTTTCCTTTAAAAATATGCTTCAAGTATTCACAATAGAGCTGGGCTTTTAAATCAGTCAGACCTATCCCCTACAGATTAATTAGTAGTGCAATGCTTGATTTTGAAAAGGAGAAGATGGTAAAGGTGGCTGCATTGAAAAACTTGTCCAACATCTTGAAAATGTGTGGAGAGAATCAGCAGCAAGAACAGTCTGCAAGGGAGCAGAAGGATGGTCCAGAGACACAGGAACTGGCTCTGGAGAAGGTGGCATCACCCAGTTGGTTTAGCACAGGTTCTCTTTGGCACACAGCCTCTGCTCAGCCCCTCCATATCCACTTTGTGACTCTCAAATCAGTGACTGCTTTGCTTTTCAGTCTGGGGGTTGTAGCATCCCTAGGCCATCACAGCAGAGCTGTGAGGGCGAGACACCAAATCCTCCCTGTGCTCCAACCTCTGCCATCCTGAGAAAACAGGTCATGGTCTGATCCCAAAACATGTTACTGTTGAAATTTACAGTTAGACTGGAAGCAAGAAACAATATCAAAGCAAATAGCTCAGCTTTGTGAGGGGTTTAACATGCTCTTACAGTGACCTCATGTGGAACAGAGCAGACGCCTTGGTGTCCTGCACTGGGGCAGGGACACTTTTCATAAAGCCCGTGTCCCCTCACCTCCTGCATGGCTCTGCCAAAGACTCCAACACGTTTCCTTACGCTTCTCACGGAAGATGTGGATTTCTTTCTAGCTGAATGAACTCTCACCTTTAGAAAAGACATCTCTGATTAGTGTTTTGGAGCCACAGGCTGCTTAGTGTGTGCACATCTGCGAGGCCAGAGCCGGCACTTGCCTTCAGCAGTTCAGCTACCCAACCTTGTTCTTTGCATAATGGTTTTAATAAATGTGATATCAGTTTTAATATCATGAGTATTTTATTTACAAGGTGATGATGTGTTTGTAGAGCATGCAGTGCATTTCACTTAGCAGTTACATGCACTGAGGGATGCATTGAATAAAATATTACTTTAAAATTAGATGATTTCTTTAATTCTATATACAGGCTCTCTGGGTTAATACATATTGCATCTAACTCAAGCGGTGATGTAGCTTCTGTAATGTAGTTCCTCATGCATTGTAGTTCTTTCCATTGTGTTGTCCAGTGAATTTTATGAGTATTATTTGTTAATATGTTCATTTTATTTGAATAAGAAAGCAAGTCATTCCAATGCAGTAACTGATCATGCTGTGAAATTAGATTTTGAAAGCAGCCTGTAAAGGGAAATAGTCTGTTTGCTTTTTAGGGAACTGTTGCCCCTGCGGTGTTGGCTTTGCCTTTGTGAGAGTGTCTGTAGTGCTAGAGCCATTCCTCGGGAGATGGTGCAGCAGCAGCAGCTCCTCAAAAGCAATTCCCAGCTGTGGCTGAGAACATGGGGTCTGAGGAGAAACAGAAACCCCTGTGCAGGAACCCCTTCATTCAGCAGAGCCACTGCCCCAAGAGTGAGGCGTGGAGACAAGGCAGGGGACACCTCAGAGCACCCAAGACAGATGAGTTCTTCGAGCAGCGCTGGCCAGAGGCAGGGCAGGGGCAGGCACAGGTTCCCCTCTCCATATGAGGTACTGAGGACACGTCCTCCTGCTCCCAGAGGCTACAAGGACTCTTCCAGAGGGGCTCCAGCCTTCCCACAGCGTGGCATACATCACTCCAGTAGGCTTGCATGCAGGATGCACTAAACAGTATTAGATTGTCAGCCAGCTGAGGGCTTCCCTTTTACCTTCTATCTTCTGCCTTGTTTGAGAGTGTAGAAAGACGAATTAAGGCATTCAGCCTCTGTGCTACATGAATCACTTGTCTTGAGTCACTTATGGAAGAAAAAACCCATCCTGGGCTTTTTTGGGCTGTGCTGCTGAAGGAGTCCACAAGACCTCTCAAGTACCTCCAGTCAGTTTCTAAGCTCTTGAAAGTTTCATTGCAATATTGTTTGATACGTTATCCAACAGAATAAAATATTTCCAGTTAATGTTTTAAACATGTGCAGCTCTAACCAGCTAGTGCAGAGAGGCCAGCAGTGAGCAGAGATGAGAGCCTGCATTTTAGCCTGCTCTTGCATCACACTTACCAGTAAGGAACTATTGGAAATTGCAGTTCCCTTGTTTGCTGCTTTCATGGAGGGTGAGAAGAAGAAAGGGGAGGGAAGGAAAAGCTTTTTGGGAGCTGGAGCCGCCTGCCTCGTGCATATTTCTGTGTACAAAAGGGAAAGAGATGATTCAGCTGCCGTGCAATGAATATTTTGCTGGCATGAAGTCGAGATGATCAGAAGAGTGAATTCATCCTGCAGGTTCTATTTCATCAGTTTCACATCCAGAAAATGTCCTTCTCTCTGTAAAATCCTGATTATTGTGCAGAGAGGTGAGACCCAAGCGCAGCACGGACCCTGGGAGGCAAACGACTGTGGGTGGGGTAGGGCATTAGATCTGAAGACAAAGTCTGTGTCCCTCTCCCATCTGTGGCTGGGTCTGTGCTAGAGCCAGAACTGAAACTGGGAGGGAGGTTCTCAGGACTGTGGTCTGGCTGAGTGTCCAGCTAAGCCTCACAGATTTTCACGTTTTTGTTATAATTCATTGGGGAAATCCAGCAGAACTCCACAAACTGAAGCCATCCCCACTGTGTCCTGGAACTCCTTCTGTGCCCCAGAAGGTGCCTAAAGGCTCATCTTGGCAAGGTGACGACACCTCAGATTCCAAACACAAACCTTCATCTGAATAGCAGGAGATTGGCATGAGCAGCTGATGCTTCTTCGTGTCCTTGTAGCGCGATTTCTGCTGCAGTGTGAATGTGCCCATGAACAGCAGCAGGTGTTCAGCAAGTGCCAAGCAGATCCTTGGTTTCTTTGTGAATCAGCCTTGGCTGATGGAGTAGAGGGAGCGAAGAGGGTGTTTAACCCAGTAGCTGGAAAGTTGACCTCAATGAAGCTGTAGAGAAGTTGCATCTTCTGATAATTACATTAATTATATTCTGAGGCATTTCTCATTTTCCTTGTATTTAAATGAGGTAGAACTTGACTTTTCTTCCCCCATTCCATTTTCACCCATTTTTTTCCAGGCAGGACCGCTTATCTAATCAGCCACTAGTGTTTTCTCTGACAGTCTCGCAGCTGTAGTGACACTCAGTCTCAGTCACATCAAACAAGTAAATGACTTTCATTCACAGCACCTTTTGTCTGATCAAATAGGTAATTACTACGTGAAATTAAAGGCTTTAACAAAAAAGTTCTTTATTGTTCCTGACTGACAGAAGCAATACAAAGAGAAAACGCTGTGATTCAAATGCCATGGTGACACCAGCCCCATCGTGGAAGCAATCAAAGGCATTACTTATACACTTGAGTGAGAATACAAACCAGGCAGAGGCAGACTGACAGACTGCCTTTAATCTTTCTACCCCCCACAACTCTTTCCTTTTTTTTTTTTGAAAGGAGAATATCATTTTATGCAAATAGTAAATATGACAGGAAGATCTAGATATTTGAAATATATTTGGAGGATCAGTGCAGTTCCCACCATCAGTAAGTGGGGTACTGTCTTTGATTGCTGAGTGACATCAGGCTAATTCATGCTGTGGCTTTTGGGACTAGTGATCTAGATTTCCTTGAAGCAGGAAACAAAACAAAGGCACTTCTTTGAAAATGAAGAATTTCAATATTTATCCTCAGCATCTCCTGTTAGAGCCAGCATTTCATCCTCTGTTCTCCTGCTCTGTCCTTTAATCACTTCCTCTCTCTGCTGGTGAGCATCATTCTCTGCTCTTTGCATCTTACCTCTGGGAGAGGTAGATTTACCACCAAGGTGCTTTCAATCCAGTTTTCACAAAGGACTGATGATAGAAAATGGGATGGATAGAGTTTCTCAGAAAGCTTTTCTTTAATGAGGGCCACAGGGTTACTGCGGTGAGCAGAGCTAATCGGGTAGCCTGGTTCTGAGCATCAGCCTGTGCAGGGGAGGTAAAGAGAAAGGTAAACATCAAGTAAATATGCCTGTTTGTCTATCAGTTATTAGTGGCACAGAGCTGCCAGGAACCGAGTCAAGGTCGTGTTTGAGCATGTATCTGTGACAAGAGATTGCAGGTCTGAATTATGCCAGCAGGGAGATACAGTATATTTGCTCTCACCTTCCCCGGGTCATAGGCCAGGTGGGTAAACTTTTAGGGTAATCTGCTTGTTTTTTACCTTAATGCATTCCAGGAAAACTTAAATTTATGGAGCTGGTTTTATGTTGGAGTAGGTGATGTGCTGAGGTCAGTACCCTACACGGATGTTCCCATGAGGGCATCCCATGGGTTCTGTGCAGCTACTCTGGTACCTGTGCTGACTCAGACTGTAATCACAGAGCTGCTCCAGTGAAATTAGTCACGGGGCTGTGTATTAAACTGACACACTCAAGAACCCAGACGTTTACAAATATGTAAGGAATACTAATAGCAATGTGCTGCAAGAGTGTAATCTCTCCCTGCTCTATATGCCAAGGCAGAAGATGTGCTTCTGGGTGTGCCTGATCAAGTTCTAGGGGTGAGGTGGCAGCACAGCCGAAGTTTGTCAGCAGCAATCACAGATATTGTAAAGAACAGATTCCCCCCATCTGCAGGAGTAGCACGGAGAGAGCTGAAAGCATCTGCAGGAATTGCTGGCCACAGACCACTTTGGATCAAACTGTGGGTCATAAGTCCAGCTGGTTCGCAGACTCATTTTCCATTCTCCAAGCCTGCATCTTCCATGCCCTCCGCTCTTCAGCACGGTGTCCCCACTGAGCGTGGTTGAGTGGAGTTTTATTAGAAGCAGGACTGCTTGTGGAAGATCAAACAGCAATTGTAGCCAAAAATAGGATTTTTCCTCATCTGCCTCTAGCTAGGAATAGGAGACAAATCCTTTCTCTGTGGCCTGTGCTGTACATGAGGTTATTCATTAGGACTAGTCAGGAGCTAAATTAGAACACAGCTGCCACTCGTTGGGTAGTTCATCATGCAGAGCAGACCACTTTGTGGCTCCCACCACTGCGGGGGAGTCAAATGAACCTCGAGAGGCTGTTTTTAACCTACACATCACCGAACTGCTTGAGCACAGATTGCTTGTGGGGTGGAGAGCAATCTCCTTGCTCTTGGGGCTGCTCTACCCCAGGAATCCAGCAGCCTGCTCCTGCTGTTCCCAGCAGTCCTGCAGAGCAGCCTGGTCTCACTGGGTGAGAGCAGGGTTGAGCAGTGGAGGCAAAGTGGGATGTCATTATATGGTGATATAGGGTTTCTTAAGCTTTTGACAGTCAATTCAATCGTCTTGAAAGAACATATGCAAAATACGTGCTTGGCATTGAAATACCTCCAAAGTCTGGAAAGAATTGCAGGATGAGGCTATCTCTATTCTTGCATGAGGTTTATTGTAACTGAGGTTTAGCAGCTTGGGTTATTTCTACCTGTAAACTGAAGCTGCTGCTTTTGCTGATTGACAAAGGCACCGCCGCTGTTTGCAGGTCTATAGGAGAATGTAGGTTAAAAAGCTTAAGGAAAAGATGTCTGGCACACTTCTGAATGGGTATTAGAGGAAAAAAATGGTAAGTACACAAAGGAGAAAACTACAAAAAATGACTTTATAATGTCCATTTAATGATGGTTTGGGAGTGAAATGAATAGATGCAGAGGCCATAGGGAATACAGACAGCAACACACTTAGAAGTGGCAGAGCTCCTGTTTGCATAGCTGCTGGTGTCAGAGCCCAGCCCATTACCAGCAAATGTGCACTCCAGCAAGGGAAAGTTTGATTTCTAACCTTAAAGATACAATCTGTTTTCTTGGATTTGTTTCAAACTCTGCAGTGCCAGCTGCATAAAATACCACTAAGCTTTTGCACAGAGACATTTATAATCACTTTACCCTGTAGCAGAAAAAAATGTCTCCATTTAGACACTCATTCTGAGTTCATACACACATTAAGGACAAACTTTAGATCTTAATGAGGTGTGGGAGGGTTTTTTCCCCCCTTTAGTTCTGTTTTCTGTTCTCTTATAGATCATACTATATTTCAGAGCATTAGGAAGAGAGATGCTGAATCTTTAATGTGATGTGAAACAAAAGAAGAAGTCTGAACTGCAACAGAGATGAACTTCAGAATTGTAATCTCTTTAAATCCTGATCCAGCGCTCACTGAAGTCAATGGAAAGGCTTCAATTGATTTCAGCTTCTAAAGCTCAGTGGGTTGTGTTGGTTTTTGTCTTGTTAGTGTTGGTTTTTGTCTTGTTAGTTTAACAACTTCCACTTCCTTCTTTGGAATTCTCTTCTGGTACATTTATAAATATAAAAGCCTTCCAAAAACCACTTAAATAATACAATCAAATTCTGGTGGTTGTGCTTAGTGCTGGCTGGAGGTAGTGGCTTACAAAGAAAGGGTTAAATGGAGACCTTGTCTGCCTTTCCAAGTCCCTCCTGGATCATTTTATCCCACCACTCAGTTTTCCATCTATCTTTGGGGGTGTGGCTGTGGCAAGAGCACTCCCAGTCTCAGCACAGGTGGTTCAGAAATCTCCACAGGATGTGCCATGGTCCCTGTGCACAGCCCCTTCTGAGGGCTGAACCTGTTCCGTGCGTCCTGATCCAGCAAGAGATTCCCAAGCTTCTGAATTTGTGTTTGCTTCACAATGGGAAGATAACAAACCACCTTGAAATTATTTTAGTTTGGGGAAGCCAAGCTGGGTGCCAGTATTCATTTTTTCAGTCAAAAAGTCAAGTTGTTCAGGAATTTTTTTCTTGGATTGAATTTTCTTGTCTCTCTGGCAAGAAGTGACTTAAGAGCTCAAAACTGTGGACACTTTCCTGTAAGCAAAATGCTGTAGCTGTGGAGTATTTTCATTTCACTAAACCTCACCTTTCAGCAGAGAGACGAGTTGTGAAAAGTATGCTGATATTTTTTTGTCTTAAAGTGGAGATCTGATCAATTCTATTAGACTATCTGGAGCATGAACATAAATATTAACAAAAGGCTCTGTATAATTCAATATTTACTTGTCAGCCTGTGCCCCCTTGCCCAACATTGATAGCTAGATACCAAAGAATTAGGGTTTTTTTCTTCTAGAACTTTTTACTTCAGACCCAAGAAGTTTGCTTTGATTATTAAAAAATACATATCTCAAACCTTTATTTGCATCTGAGCATTTTGGCTGTTTCTTTGTGTGTCTGGTTGGCTTTGATTCTTGTTAAGTGTTTGCAAGTAAGAAGAGAATAAAGAGTGTGAACAAAAGGCTTTTAAGGATGTATCCTGCTGGAAAGCAACCTAGAAGTCATGACCATGAAGAAAAAATCTAGTGCAGTAGCTTTTATGTATGCTGCCTTTTGCTTCTGCAGATCTTCTTATCTTAAATGTGATTTTTTTCATTGTGCTTCACGACAGATTTTACCATTGATGGTAGAAATAGAAAAGTTACAGACCTGACACTTGCGTGCAGAAGTTAAGATCTGAATGAAAAGGGTGTTCTCCCCTAACGCTGTGCCATGGCAATCTTACTGGGTATGAATATATCTAGTTTATTTAACAATGAGCCTTTTCAAATAAAAACAGTTCCTTCTGATATTCATAAGACAATTCATTTCAAATAATATCCAGTTAGAACCATTTGAACATTGCTACTGATTTCAGTAGTCTTAGAGCAGTTGTAGAATTGGAAAATCATTGGAATTTGCTATTAGGGTTGTATAAAAACTATGTTCTTTTTGAACATAAGGGAACATTTGGTAAAATAAATATGAAGATGTGTTAGTGTGCTGTGGAATGCTAAATAGTAGACATTAACTTCTCAGCTACCATGTGGACTTGTATTTTTTGTTCTTGTGTACCCCCACATACAGGGGGGTGTAACTGGTGGATGAACTTGGTTGCCTGAGTATGAAATGAAGTGGTGTTGTTTGTGATGCACACCAGTAGAGTGAAGGGTCACAGAGAGCAAATGGAGAGCATGGAAAACCACATGGCCACTTTTTATTCCTGCACCAGTTAAAGTGCACAAAGCACAAGGCTGTAAAAATGTATCATCTTAATCTCTGTGAATGTGATCTCGACTCTGCCACTTATTTCCATTTGGTTTTTCATCCAGATGACTTCAAGCTCTTGGTCAGTTTCCCCCATGGAAGGAGAATTCATCCTATCGGAAAATAATTTTACATTTGGCTAAAGAATAACTCTCTTAAGCATTTGTTTTCCTTCCCAAACAAATTCCTGCTACTTCCTGTAAGGAGAATAGTAAACCAGAGCCAGCTCAGGGCTTCCCAAGACTGTGGATGGATTCAAGTGGCTGGTTGCTCCCACCACAGGAGAGAGGATGGAGCTGGGATGAGGATGGAGAGCCCAGGAGGCATTGAGCTGTGTCCCTGCAGGGAGAGATGGATGTGCATGGAAGTGGTTGTCCTGGGCTTTGGCACTACCATTTTGCAATTCTGTTTTTTCAGTCTCTGTTAGGGTAGCAGTGACAGCAGCCAGGCTGGTTTTCCAGGGCTTAGAAATCCCTGAATGAGGCCAGAGGGAGCAGAGTTGATTTTGTCACAGCCCCCCAAACCACTTCCCCACCCCACAGCCTTTGCTCAGAGCCAGCCCTGTGTAAAACTGTTGCAGAAATTTCATCTCCTTGCTTATAATGCAAATAAAGAGCAGCTCAGCTGCCCAAAGTGGATCTTTTTTAGATTGCCCAGGTGTTGCAGAGAGGGAAACATTGATTGTTATGTGCACTTGGCATTACCACCAGTTCCAGCAAACCTGGCCTGTGTGGAATCTGTACCAAGTGCTGTGTTTTGCAGTGTTGTGGGCCATGCTCAGATGTCCAGCTTGGACCTGAGCCTTGAACAATCCCAGCACCACAGAGAGGGGTTCAGCTGAACAGGCAGTGCCAGGAAGGGACCCAGGAACATCGAGGTCAGCTCAGACCTGAGCGTTCTGCCTGAAACATCAAGAACTCAGCGGTTATCCTGGAGCAACATCCTTAGTTTAGACCTGGGCAGAGAAGCTGTTTCCCTAACAAAGAAAGAAAACGGGATAAAAAAGCGTTACCTCCTGAGAGAGAGGAAGGCTTGCTGGGGTTGTGCTGTGGCCATCAAGTCCGCCACAGTGCTGGTCTGGGGACGCTGGAGTTGCACTTTTGGGTAATCAGTCCTTATATCGTGGGAAATGATCTCCTGCCCGACTAATTATTCAGATGTGAAATGGCTGAACTAAATAAGGATTTGAACGTGCTACTTCTCCTGTTTTGTGAGAGAAGAGGGTTGTTCCTCTGTGCCTGCTTGTTGGGGGAAGTGGCAGTGGTGGTTTTGGGGTGAGCTCCTGGCCATGGGACATTTCTGTCCAAGTGGGAATCTTGAAGAAAGGGGAACAGTCTGCTTCTTGCAAGGCACATGAAAAGCAAAACCCTGTAACTCCGAATGTGGGCTGTAGTCGCTCAAATCTTGTTTAGAAAGGGCATAATATCTTTGCCAAACACATTTGCAGTGTTGAAGCCACTCATAATTACGACCTTCATGAATTTATAACACTGTGTGCTCCAGCAATGGAAAAGGCTCCTACACTTGAGTGATGAGATTTTGATAAAATAGGATTTAAATATTCTATTAGCAGAAATATTATATTAAATGATGAGGAGGCATTCAAATACTGCCTGACTTTCACCATGTGACTGTGAACTACATTATGCCTGGGTCAATTAGGCTATTTTAAACCCGTGGCTTTCTTGCATTAATCCTTTTCACAGAAAGCAGTGTTCCCTCTGAATTTCACCATTTCTCTCCTCTGGCCTCCCCCTAATACACAGCACTGTCTCCTGCTACCACATCCAGCAGGCTCTGCTGCTTTCCCTCCTTCTCTACTATGATATGAGCTACAGTGCGTGAGCACTGGGAACGGGATTAACCTTGATCCAATCTGAAATATGTCCCTCCAGGTAGACTCCCAGCTCCTGCTTGGATCTCCCTCCTCACTCTAGCTGCCCCAAAATCAAGTTGTGTCACATTTGTCATAACCCATCCCCAGCTCACGTGTAGCAGTGCAGGGCCCCAGGGAGCTTGGATACAGGATGGTGCTCTTGGGGGTGTGCAGAGGGGCTGGCACAGCTGAACACCTGGGCACATCTTGTAGCAGGCTGGTCATTTCCCACAGGGGAGGGGGTGGCTGTTCTGGGTATTTTCTGTGTTGTGTCTAAAAGCTTAACAGAGATCAAATGGGAGCGTGTGGTGAGATGGGGTGGGAATTTACTGCACCCTCATTATTTGCACACAGACACTCCTCAAGGAGTATTTCACTGGGAAAGTGGAATAAGCTGTCGCCTGCAGTGACAGTTCTAATGCAAACACCACCCCTGGGAGAGATAGCAGGAAATAGCCATGGAGGGAGTGGGACATGTCTGTGGACTGGCTCAGGGTGGAGGAGAGGTTTGCCCCAGAATTTATGGCTGATCAGTAGATTGTTGCATTTGAGTTGACTAACAGCTCTCTGTGCGTGCTTTTTTTTTTACCCCCTAGTGTTAATGGTCTTTTTCTTTTCTTTTTGTACTCCAGTGGTTTCTAAAGCAAAGCTGGCACAGCTGTAAGTCACAGGCATGCTGCAGTAATTGACATGCTATTGTCAGTCTCTCTGCTCTCTCATGACCAAAATTTGACCCAGTCCCCTCATATACCAGGTGTTTTCAGGGATTCAGTATTAAGACACAATCGCTTTAGTGGATCTAAGAGATAAATCCTGTAATATTAAACTCTTAGTCAAATATTTTGAAATGTGCTGAAGCCACATAATTCTTTCTTTTTTTTTTTTTCATTTTTCAACAAGAAAAGAAACTTGCAGGACCTAAAAGATCACTCAATGATCCTCTTCTCAGTGATGTTGTATGGCACAGTTGGTGAGTGTACAAAGGCATTGGATCAGAACCAAGCCAGAATTAAATTTAGGCTCAAGAAACTTTGTTCTCCGATTTGATTCTCAAAGCTGCTAATCCTAAATTATCATGAGAAAACATGTGAAAAAAAAAAGAGACATAAAGACATCAGAGCAGCTGAGCTTTCAGATGGAAAGTCAAGTCAAACCTGCTGCCTGCACCTCTTTACTCACTGGAAATGGGATGTTGTAATTGCCTTGTGATCGGGCGTAATTGTGTTTACCTAAACCTGCAGCGCTTTTCCCCATTTACAGAAGTCTTAAGAAAGCTTTTTCTGTGAGCCATTGCTAGCAAACAAACAGAAAATAGAATAAATCATCCCAAAAAATCAATTATTGGGGCAACAATTATTTCTGACTGGTTTTTCACATCTGGTTGTGGTTTGTGGTGTTTTTCAGCGTGAATACCAAAGACTGTAACCATCCTACATAAATTGAGTCTGGATACCAACACTGAAAAGCAGAGTTGTGGCTCACCAATGAGATCCAGACAAACAGCAGGGAGGAAAGAGCAAATAACAAAAAGGAGGAGAAAAAGCATGAAAAAATTGGGAAACATTTTCATTATTCTTTCACCTTTCTTATTGACATCTCAAGTAATTGTCTGGGACGGGCTTTCTGTAGCTCCCACTTAAGAAATAGTTAAAGGTCATGCGATTTGGCCAGGCAAGATTAGCCATCCTTCCAGGCTAATGAAATCAATGCTCAGACAACATCACAGCCTGCATTTAGATGTAGCATATTCCAAATACATGTTTTAGAACAGCCACACTGCACCAAGTGCAAATTGATGATGAAAACTTTTCAAATGTTGTTCCATTCTTACAGGAATGAAAAGAACATTGAGTTCTCCAGTTTGTAGAGCAGCCTGCTTCATTTGAGCAGCCTGTTTGCTTGTCTGTCACTGCTTCTAGTCTAAACTTCAAAATCCCATGCAGGACAAAAATAATAATTAAGTAAATAAATTATATATCCAAGCAACAACAACAAAGCCTTCTGAAATTACTAATCCTGGACTGTGTGTGAGTGGTCATGAACAGACAGCAGCACTAAATATTAGGTTTTGTCCCCATTAACATCTCAATGTGTAATTATTATTGTTTGTATTGCAGCAAACAACACATGTCAGCCTCATTGCTGAAAATAAGAAGGTTACCAATAGGTCTCCTGAAAGTTCAAACATTTCATTAAATGGTTTTATGTTAGGTATGTAACTATGCTGGTGATAATATAGTGTAATGGTAATATAATAGAAGCTACAAATAACATTTTATGACTGTTTTGTTCTCTATACTACAAGTCTAAATGGTTTCCCTTACAAGCCAAGCAGAAGGTGTTTTATAACAGTGTCTTAAAACCTCCTAATTAGCAGCAGTTTTAAGATACACACTTCTTGGCAATCTTTTGGGGATCGATCGAGAATAACTGTAGCAGACTTTAAATCTTCTGCCTGGAAAGATTATCCTAATTCTTTTTCTAATTCCTTTGTCCCAAGGCACCATGACTGGAGATTTCTGAACAAAACAGTGTCGTGCTGGCTCTGCTGGCATGTAGGTCAGGCACTCCAGGACCACTATACAGTATACTGTGCTCTGCTTTGAGGGGGAAAATTTCATAAAGCCATTTTCTTATTACACCCCAGAAGCTGTTCAACCTCCACATTTAACTGCACAATTTAAAAAATCTTTACAATAAGTGGTACCCCAGTCCTTTGGCAATACCTTTTTTCCTCCAGAAGAAGAATCTCCCCGTGTATTCACATTCCATAGGGTCTTTTGGCTCTCTAATTTATCCTGTGTCCTCAACATAAATCATTACGATGATCACATGCATTTAGAGAGGCAGCAGAACTATAGATGGGATTCATTTTAGGATGACATTTTAGGCATTGTTTTCTAAGGCACTGTTTTGCCATGATTTAGTACTCGTGTGTAACAGGTATAGAAGTGTCATATTTGATGTCCTCAGTGTTTCTTTTCCTCCTTTCTGTGCTGATTGGTATAATTTATATGAATGCTTTAACACTCCACCCCCCCATGTGTAGTCTACTTGTAATGTACATATAATTACCAGCCATCTTCCAGCTTCTTTTGGCTATGTGGAAGTATTTTTAAATCTATTTCTGACCTGCCAGTGGATATATACCCACACACGTTTTGGGAGCATGGTTATTTGGGCTTTCTAACATACTGTGCCTCCCTGATAAGGCCTTCTCAAGAAGTGAACAAAATGTCTCGGAGATAACAGCATTCTGCAGCACAACGTACAGAAGGGAAAGTTGTTTTTTATTCTTGCTAGGCTGGCAGGCTGTCTCAAAGGAGACAGGCTAATTTGAATGGGATTCAGGTTGCTGTAGCCTAAGTTCTTCTGTAGTTTCCCAAATTATGTTTTTAAGCTTACTGGCAGCTACAAGTTCTCATCCTGATGTGCAGGTGAGCCATCCTTAGTAAAGAACAAACACTCAAGATTCAGACAACTCCATCACTTAAGGATGCAGAGATGGAGGAGTATCTGCAAATGCATCACATTGTGTCATGAATCAGTCCTCTAAAGCAAGCAGCAAAATGTAAATAAAATGCTGAATTTTTGAGGGGGCCTTGAAGACTCCCATTGGCTTCGGTAGATTTGGTTTTGGTACATATTAACAGTGTCATTGGGAGCTTGTGTGCTACAGGCTGTGCTTCTAAAACTCAAGGTCTGCTTGTGAAAATCGGATTCACAACATGCAGGCAGTCAAATCTCTTCAGCTTCCTCCTACTTGGAAAGAAAAAAAAAAGTCTTAAAAATGAAAGAATTGGTGTCCTTCAGAATCTACTTTCAGCACTAGCTTTTAGAGGATCAATATACAAATGTTGGAGCTCTATTTCTGTGTTTCAGGGCTACTCATTTCCTCAGCTGATAGTACATCAGCCTTTAATCCCCCCAAGTGGCTTTCACTGCTGCATAAACTGCCAAATTTGCATTTGTTTTGAAGAGTTTGTTTGCGCACAGAGGTTTCAAAAGCTCGGAAATCAAAATGTAGCCACTGGTGTCTAGATATTATGAATCCTGTACTTTGTTATTCCACTATGGAGAATAAGAAGCTGATTTTGTGTGCAGTGTAGTGAGCAGTTCCCATAAAGACCCCGAGCTCCGAGGAGCGATGCCACAGCCAGCACATCCGCATCGCCCGGTGGGGCTCTCCGGGAGAGAGAGCAGTCCGAGCTTCTGAGCTGCTCCAGTGGGCTCTCCCCCTCCCTCCTGTTATTTTCTTTCCTTTAAAAAGGCATTTGCAAGCAACATCTGTCCTCTGAGCATGGCTGAGAAACGTGCACCTGTAAGGAAACAGGAGACAGATGAATGGTCATGTCTTGCTTCTTCTGCATAAAGATGCAAAACAAATGTTGGCCATCAGGACCATCAAGTTGCTGTGGACACTCCCTGGAGTACACGTTCTCTAAAACCACACAGAATCTGCTTGGCAGTTTGTGAAATATGTCATCTGCTTTCCATATGTTTCCAAATTCATGGCCATGTCAGAAAATATAAAGTTGCTTCCCCATGCAAAGGGCCCAGGTCCCCTGGTGAAATTCCCTTCCCAACATAAAATTGCCCTTTTCCCCAGAAGCCTTGGGTTTTAAATTGATGTGGGGCTGTGGACTGTTGTTTTAATGTACATTGTACATTGCTGCTGCAGAGAGAACGTGTTGTACATCACTGCATTGCTTCTTCATGTGGTCTAATTTTCATCCCATGCTTGATTTTTTTATGAAAAAACCAAAACACATTAGAAGGGGAACTCTGTGTTCTCCCTGCTGAAGCTCTCCCTGCTTAATTTTGTTTTCCTGTGTTGTTTTCTCCCTATTGGACTGGAGTCACTGGTGACTTCAGACACCTCAGGCACACTTATTTGGGTTGTTTTGACCTTCCTGTTCATCTCCTGCAGGCACAGACTGTCAGCAGTTCTTGGTGGCAATGGATGGAAATCCATTGGAGTTAGAGAAGAAGAGGAAATAAAATCCTCCAACTGTCTCTTGGCCAGTCAGATATACCAGGTTGTGTTTCCTGATTCAGAATTACCTTATAAAAAACTTGGAGGATGTATAATAGTATATATAGAACCTTGACAATGTGTTCAAGCAACAGCCTGATGTAGCTCTGGCCTGTGCACATGGGTTTCTGCTCCTGCTTGCAGACATAGCTGGGAAGGTGCTTTGGATAACTGAATGATCCCTGTAATATTTTCTGTTGGATAAAATGCTGTGTGGGGTGGGCAGAGGCTGGGGATGTGATAATGTGACATTATTTTCCTCCTTTTTAATGGGAAAGTTGTCAGCGTCACTTTAAATCCTCATTAGAATTCAAAGAGCCCTAACATCACCAACACTGTTTCAGGATTAGAATTTGTTAATTAATTTAATCCTCTCCCCTTCTTCATCTTCACGGATTCTGCAGCGACAGATGGTAAATCCTTAAGACTTCAGAAGGAATAAAGGGTTAAAATCCAAAGGCCTGGATTAGATGGGATTGCAAAAAGTGCATGAACAATTCTCAGTGTCTGTTTTATGATTTGCCAGCTTCTCAGGGACAGGGTGCTGAAGTGCAGAGCAGGCAGAGTCCCTGGCTATTAGCACTATTTAGTTACAGTGGAGAAGATTTGGGGCTGTGTTTCCTGAGCATGTCACTGTAATAACTTACTTGTTTGTTACAACTGTTTTCCAAAATCACAGGATTGTTCCCTAATGTGTCGGTGAATAATGTTTTTATTATTCCTGTCTGCAGTAAAGGGCATCTCAGTGCCTCCAAAATCACTCATGTAATAAAACCGCTGCCATTTTATCATTTTAATAGAATAACAATTTTGTATAATGTTGCAAGTATTACCCTCCAATATACGATGGTGACAGTAACAGCAGAAGACAGGCACTTTTATAGCACAAAATTATTACCTTGTTTAGATTATCAGATAAAAATTTTACCATCACATTAAAATGAAAATGAAATGAAGGCCAATAAAACACGGAAGGGCCCTGTCCAAGCAGGAGCCCTGGGAGGTTGGCTGCTGGCCACAGGGGCTGCCAACCTTCCTGGAGGGCACTTGGCCAAGGAAGCCATGCTGAGAGGTTGCCAGCTGATTTTACACGGAGAAATTCAGCCCAAAATGCTGCTGCCAACCAAGGATCGCCTCTTGGAAGGTTTTTAAGGTGTAGCAGTAAAAGGGAGGAATACAGAGGAAGCCTCGAGCTCTCTCCTATTGCGTCCTTGGGAATAAACGTGAAAAATAAGGAGGATCAGGTCTTTTGAAAGTGTTCTTCCAATGTAAGAGTCAAACCCTTGGGGGGATCAATACAGCTCTCACTGATTTGAATCAATACTAGCACAACCTGTTAATAAGAGGAATATGCCATGAAACCACTGGGCTGTAGGAGAGCAAGCCAGCCGTGGCACATCCCTGTAACACATCCCTGCCTCCTGCAGTGCCCTGGGCTTTATCACTAGGCCCTGGCTCTGCCAGGAAGGGCAGAAAACTCAGGAGGAGGTTGTCCCCTCAATCCCTTGTCTCCAGCACTGCTGAGAGGGGATGAGCAGGATTCTGCTCTGTGAATGAGCACCAGCACTGCAGCCTGCTTATCTAAAATCAGATTTGTGGCTGCTTCTAGAAGGTCAGTGCTAATTAAATTGTTACTTGGTGTCCAAGAGATTCAAAACCTGTTTCAGTCTCGTTATTCTCTTACTGTGTGTTTTTTCACTCTTTCATTATTTGCATCTTTGGTATCTGCTTTTGATACCTCCTGTTAGATTTGTCTGATGCTCATTAATATCTTCCCTACTGGCTCACACAGGTTTTATACCCCAGTCTGCAGATACTGTGAGATCTTTCTCCTTTATCACACGGCTGCAACTGATTTCTTTCCCGTCTCTTCTCCTTAATTTTTCCCTGCCACACTATCACAGAGATGGATAACCAGGTTCAATATCGGGCTCATGCTAGGGTTTTGTTCCTTCTTTTCTTACCCTTGGGGAATATCATGCGATGCCCATTCACCAGGAGCAGAGCACTTCTGGTTTTGAAATGCTGGATTCTACAGTTCAATTCTTAATGTGTCACCTAAATCCTAAAACATTTCAAGTCTAAAAAACAGTTTATTTCTTTGGCTGATATCCCCCAGTGCTTTGGATATCACAGTGAGCTCATCAGTCTGTTGAGAATAGTATTTGTGTCTTTAACCTGTGTTGGCATCAGTGGTATTGCAGGTAACATTCTAAGCTGGAACTTTATTAGTAGTTCTCCAAAGAATAGGACAGGTGAGTTTTCCTTGCTGAAAGGCACTGGTAAGTTCAAGGTAAAGGTTTCCAAGTACATTGTGATACTCTGTGCTAACAACGTGTGGCATATCTCCCAGCACATCCCAATCAATGCAGAGTAAGATCTACCCAACATTGGTGAGAGCTGCAGGTATAATATATATGCAGATATACTCTGAATAAATCAGTGTAAACAATGCTGGAACAGTGGGACAATCCATTACCAGAAATAAATTGGCAGGGACCTGCTGCTGAGCTCCCGCATTGCCAGCTCTGCCTGCATCAAAGAGCCGTGCCCTGCCTCCTCCAGGGGAGCTTGCAAAAGGTGTAGCACAAGCTGGTAGCTCTGGGATGTGGTCAGTGGATGCAGCTTTGGAATAATGAAGCTCCTTTATCCTTTATCTTTTGTACCTTCACAGGGGGCAGAGCTCACTTCAGCACAGTCGGGAATATGTCAGCACAGGTGAGGCAGCCGTGGTACTGTGAGCAGCCTGGCCAGCCCAGGCCAGTGCCCTGCAGAGCTGCAGCCCTGCTCCAGCAGCCACACAGCTCCATTAGCCTGGCACTGTGCCCTGGAGAACACCCCCAAACCCTCAGCAGGACCAATTAGCCAGGGCAGGCTCAGCCACGCGGCCTCCGGCTCTGGCACTGCTCGCTGTGCCCTGCAGACACTGCAGCCCCTGTGCCACGCTGAGTGGCCAAGCTCTGCCCCCATATACCTGATCCCTCAGTGTTTCCTTGGATGCAAGGAAACATTTTTTTGTTTCCTGAACATTAGCTCCCTTTTTTCCTGTTTTGCTCCTCATACCAAGCGATCCTGCAAGGGCAGGGAGCAGTACCAACACCTCTGGCCGTGCCCCAGTGGAAATTCCCCATCTTCAAATGTCCCAGCTGCCAGAGTAAGACACAATTTGCCTATCCCAGCACAAATGGAACAATATGGTCTCTTATTTCTACCCTCTCTTTCCATGGCTTTGCTCTGCTAATTTCTTAAATTAGGAATTCTTCACATGAAAGGTTTCTTTCTGACTTCCATCGGTATTTGTCAGATTCTTAGGGCAGAGGGCAAAACTCAGAACCTGTGTTGGGGAGTGCAGTTCCATTGATGTCAGCAGAAATTTGCCTGCTTACATCAGTCCGGAATTTAGTCCATAGTGGTTCTTTTGTAGCATCAGAAAGCTCTGTGTGCACCTGAGCTGAATGTCCACGCTGTAAGATCAGAGTGTGGCTGGGACAATTGGCATGTGGGTAATTGGTACATTTCTGTAAGAGAAAATGGTTCATGATCTTTAGAAAGGAAAATAAAATAAAGTAATGTGATTCCCCACTGACATATTAAGTGAATTGATAGTGTTTGAAAAGGCAGGTATTAAATCTGGAAGCAGCATGAGTGTTATGAAGTAGCTAGCAGTTTTATCCCAGCAGTTTAAAATTCCTATCATTCAGCTCTCACTGATTTGAAAGTCACACATTTATTTTAGATTGTAGCCATGAATTTCTTGGGAATTACCTGACATGAAAGCATGGAAGAGTCACTTGATATGAACTGACAAGACAATATCAAAGAAAACATCTTGATACACTTAATCCAGTTGTAAGTGACTTTATAAAAAGTTTTTTCATCCAGCCCTGTTATTCATTAGGAGCATCTTGGTATTAGGAAAGCCATTAAGTTGGCTACAAACTCTGGGCATCCTGTAGGGCAATAATCTAAAGCATCTCTGGAGATCTGATTTCAGACTCCAAATGGATTAGGGCTTTTTCTCTCCTTGTGTACATCGTTTACTCGTGAACGTGAATCGTCTGCCTCTTTATTTCCTCGCTGTGCCGTTAATGTGGAAAATGCTACATAAACATTCAGCATTGTCAGGATAAGAAACTCTTACTGGGAGAGCCTGGGACTGCCCTGGTAGGTGTATTAGAAGATAGGACTGAAGGTTTTTTTGCATTTGGACTGTATCTGTCCTGTTCTGCTGTGTTTGTTTAATGCTGCCAGCTTTCACGATCACTAAAAATTCACCAGCTGATCTGTGCTTTGAATTAGTTCAGATTGAAGGTGTGGGAGATGAAGCAAACAAGAAGCCCAGATGCTTTTGGCACAATCTGACACCACCCCTGGTCTGATGGAGAAGACCAGATGTTGCAGGACACGGGAGATCACTGCTTTGCCTGTGCCTGTCCCACTGCCCTGACGCGATGTCAGAGCACGGAGATGTTCTGGCTCGTGCTGCTGGGGAGCTGTCTCCTCCCATTACTCCACCAGATGATTTGGAAACCGTGACCCTTTTCCCATGTGTGTGGTATCCAGACCATCAAACACACAGGCTGTCACAGCCAGCTGTTGCCCCGAGGAAAGGGCAGCGTGGTACCAGAGGAGGGGGCACACGCTGCCCAAGCACCTGCAGATTCTCCTGAGGATGCAGGATGTTCTCCTGGGCTTCTCTTAGCACTACCTGATGGGACAGGCATTCTGCTCCAGGTCAGATAGTGATTAATAAAGAGTTCATTCCCCCATATTCTTAGTTAAAATAAGGCATCAAGCTCGGTTCTGGCTCCAGGGTTGCTCTCTGGTAGGAAGCTGGGAGGAGCAGGATAGGGAAGGATGGATGTGTTTGCCTTCCCTCCCCTGAGAGGAGAGGAAAGAAATCTGTGTTGGGCTTTTCTTTTGTGTTGGCTTTAACTTTATGGTCGGCATCTGTCGCTGACGAGCAGTGGGAGCTCTGAAGTGCTGACCAGCTCTTTTCACAACCCTTTAAATAACCAGAAAGACACACAAAGTAATAAAAAGAGAAGAGGAGATGAGAATCCATATTAAAGGCATTAATAACTTGAACAGAAGCCTCTATTTAAATAATGTTTTGAAACACACTGTCAAATATTTTTCCAGTGTATGGGCTTTGCAATGCAGCCTTTTTTCCCCCTAAAGACCTGAGGACTGAAGTGTGCCAAGTCACACAAGGGAAGTTCTGCATTCAATAATTTTTATTAAAATTCTCATTAGATGGTGGTGCTCTTCTGTCATGACTGTCAGTGGAAAGAAACATCAAGACCCTTGTACAAGGAAGGATTTAATTGCTAGCATCCTAAGTGTTTATTCTCTTGCAAAACTTCCAGTGGATGTGTTTTTGTCGGGACTAAGTGGAAATAGGACTGAAAAGTCAGTGATGTTCTCAGGAAAGATCCTGAATGTTTATGCAGCTCATACCCTTTTTTGAAAATTATACTGTATCTGCAAAAAGATACTGCTTAAAGAATGAGCAATCAGATGTTTCCAAGGCATCTTCTAACTTCTTGCTTGTAAACAGAATTCTTTATTAAGTGAACCATTTTTAACAGCATTTTCTGGGAAAACAAATTGGAATTGCTCTGTGCTCTGGGTATGTGGCATCTCATAGACCTCACTGGGCAAAGCAGTGTTTTGAAAGAATGTGCTTGTTAAAAGCAGGAGCCTGTGACTTCGTAAGTGATAATTGTATGTTGTCTGTACCACTGCAGTATCTCTGTGTGTGCCTGCGCACCACGCCTGTCTCTGCAGTATCCAGGAACCTCATGAGAACCTAACATGGAAGTACACTTTCCTTAATCAAATCCAGCTACCAGTTTCCAAGAAGAACAAACAATTTCCCCCCATGTTTACTGTCATACTTTCACACATCATATACACAAAAACCCGTTTCTGCTAATTTAAGAATTATGACAGTTCACCCCTTCTTTCCTTCACACTACAGCAGCAATACATTTTGAGTCACATCAGGAGCATTCCCGCTGACCAAGATTATAGCTCAGCAGGAAAACAAGTCATTCCAAATTGTCTCCTGGCGTAAACATTTTGGATCATTTTTATATTACAACTGAAAGGGGGAAAATCTTGGGTTTCAGACTTTTTGTGCTCTTGTCATGGGAAAAATGACAGGGCTTTTATTTCTACAATGAGCATTACTTTTGCTTCTTTTTACTGCTTTAGCAGTAACAACTTTAAAAAAAAAACCCAACAAACTGTGGTTTTAGTCTGCTGTTTTTACACATGTGTCTGCAGATTAAAGGCTCCTTGGGTACCTATTGACACAATAGACTGTAACAGCTCCTCTGGAGCCGTGTCAAACTGTTATAATCAACCCTGCCAGTGATCCACAGATAATAGGACATTAAGAGGGGCTCGAACCATGTCTTTCAATCCCAGCTGTGGGTTTTTGAAGGGATGGGGAGGGTGCAGCTCTTCAGCCCATGCTCCAGTCACACACTCGAGGTGACCACTGAGGTGACGCTTGGTTGGGAGCAACATGAAGGGAAGGATGAACAGCATCTTACCTGGTTGAACATTGTGGTTTGACATGGCAGCATGGCTGGAAAAAGGGCTCCCATCAGCTACTGCTGTGCTCTGCACCTGTTCTTCCCCACAGTTTGTCTGGAAAGCCTTGGGACTGGGGCCTTGGGTGGACAATCTTCTGTGTGTTTTCTAGCAAAAGAGCTGTTGATCAGGGCTCTGGTAGCTGGATATTTGTTGGATGTTTGTACTCTTCTCTCATTGGTAACGGTGCTGGAATTGTCATCCATCCATATATATATGTACACACACATATATACATACATATATACACATATATATGTAGGCAGATTCTGGTACTTACTCTGATACACTTTGAGAAAAACATCCCATTGAATGTTGATGGAAGAGGGAACTAGGCAGGGTGAAGTATTTAAACCCAAAATCTTCCTTTAATACTGCCCCAAATTTTCTCAAGTACGAGGTGGTCAAGAAAGCCACTGCAGCCTCCACTGCCATCCCAGCATGGCACAAGTGACCTCAAGTGGAATTTATCTGTTTACCTCCTAAGGCTCTTGGATGAATAAAAGCTGGAGAAGGGTAATGCTGGAGTTGACAACAATATGGTGCTACTGGTCCTAACAAGCTATTTAAAATGCCATCTCAATTTAGCTTCTTAAATATGAAAAAAAACCCCTTATTTCTTCCACTGACTCAACACTTAATTACAGCAGCTCTGGGAAGAACCGAATATTGTGAAGGTCAGTAAAGTTATGACCTCCCAGTATTCAGGCCTGATTTTTTCCCCTTACAAAATTTAAAAGAAGAAATCCCTTTTGTACCTCATAGACCTTAAGGTTTGTGGGTTTTAATGGCTGTCTGGCTGTCACAGAAATATATAGCTTTAAAGGCAACAAAATGTTCTAGGCAGTAAAAGAGGCTACTTTAAACAAATTGCTTGTGTCATGATTTCATATTCATCCCTCAGAGAAGATGATTAGGTCCTGTGAAGACAAAAGGACAAATGTTACATTTGTAGTGTTGAATTAAACACTGACATTTCCAGGGAAAAAGAAGAAAAAACCTCTTCCTTCTGAGAGAAAATAAATTTGAGTGGAAAGTAAAACTAAATTAGTATGTATATCTAAACACGCACAGAGTTGCCGAGATCTTTTCCTATATAAGTTGGTGAAGGTCTTCCAGAAGTGTCCGTACAGCTGATACATCTGTCTGTGTGTCTCTGGTACCCTCAGCCGGCCACGCTTGCTGCTGTCAGGCTCTCCTTATTTCTGGTAGCTTTGCGGAATTTTTGACCATTTGAGGTGTTTGACATCTGTCTCGAGCAGAACAGTTTCAAAAAGTTCCAGCTGAAACAGTTCTTTCATCTCATGCAATTAGAGTGAGACTCAGATGCATTTCCTCATTTTGGTACTTGCTTGTTTTCGGTTACAGGCTGTTTCAGAGCCCTTTGAAGTCGATGGAAATGTGTCCATTAACTTCAGTAGACTCTAGTTTGTCCCTAATCGATAGTAATTTGATTAAAATAGCTCTGAATGTTCTGGATCCCAGTGGATGTTGCAGTTGTTCTTTAGGTTGCAATAGCCCCCAGCTCTTCTGTGCACTGTCAGTTCTGTTTGCCAGGGTAAGGGAAAGCACAAGGAGACTTGGGAATCTCACGTTTCTCAGCTTGCCAAGAGCATCTTTTTCTCCTTGTAGCTACCTCTGAATGAATGCTCACAGCCTCCCATGGCTGCTTACCCCAGACCTGTGCATCAGTCTCTTCTCTCAACTCCCGTGTCTTTTAAACTCAATATTGAGGGGAGAGAGTGGGAAAACAGTGACAGAGTTCTGCATTGAAATTGAAGTTCTGACACAGATGCAGACTTTTTCAAATCAAAGAGAATTGATGAGCCTTGCACTGACAGGTGCCCCAGCTTAATCACAACCTGAATAATCCTGAAATTAAGATTAGAGTCCATCACTGCCGCCAGGTGCAGCCACTGCCCAGTTCTGCCTCCTGTGCTGTTTTGGAGAGCTCTGGAGGGGCTGGAGCACCACTCCTCAGTGGGGAAGGCACATCTTGGAGTCCTGGAGACTCAGGATCAAAGAGGCACAGAGATGATGAGTGTGGCATGTCACCATGCACCCCCTGCTAGGTGATTCAGGTCACAGCGGGGGCAACCCCGCACGCCACCTCTTAATTAGAGGCAAAATGCCATCCCCCAGTCATGGCCTCAAACCAAAAGGGATGAGCTAAGGGGGGGTGTCAACCTTCAGATAAAGAGATGGGCAAGAGCACAAATGCCTGGGAACAGGGCCATGGAGGAAATAAGATGCCCTTCCAAAGCAACTCTTTCTTTGTTAGTCTTATTAAAAAATATATAAAAAGTAAGCTGTAACTAGTACGCTCAACACAACATTTTAAGAGTTCACATCGTTTTCAACCATACCCTGCTAAGCACAAACCATGATTCATTTGGAATTTGCTAATTAATACTGGCATGGTGTTGTCCCCTGCTGTTGCCCAAGTTCTTGCTTGAGAGAACTTTTTCTCTTTAAAGAAAAAAGAAATATTTTATCTTGGAACAGTAAGGTGCCTCTTCAGATGTGAAGTCTGCCAAGATAGAAAAGGGGGAGAAAAAGGGGATTTTCCCTTTGCTTTTACTGAGTTACTTTATCATCAGTAGCACAACCAAGTCTTTAGCAAGGTGATGACCAGAAATACATTGCAAGAAATGCTAGCCCTTTTCTCATCCACATCTTTAAGTACTAAAAGCTGGGGAACAGTAAATCGTCATTTAAACTGTGGGTATTGCAGCAGGAGAAATGATTTTGCCTCTTTTCTCTCTATGAACTAATGGATGTGGAATCCTTCAAAAAGTAAACCAGCTCCTCTTAATAAAGCTCTGCATATAGATATCTAGCAGCTAAGCACTAAATCCATGGAATAGGGGGAAAGTGCAGAAGTAGTGGATTAATATAAAAAGGATGCTTTTTCCCCCTTCAAAGCCTCCTTAAGTGCTGACTGATGGAATGAATCCTGAAAACTTTCTCTGTGCTAATTGTCATGTTCCTTGGCTTGCATCCTATTTGCCGTCCGTCATCCTCTGCAGTTTAAGAAGTTTCACACAAGAGCTTTCTTCTTGTGTTTACAGGCATGCTGTGTAGCGTATTCAAACCCAGGGATAGTTCAGAGGGTCAGGAAATCTTCCTCCTGCTTCTGATTAAAAAGAAAAAAAAAAAAAAAAAAAAGCCCTGAAGATTTAGAATTTGAAGAAACATCATTTCCTCACATACATCCAGCTCCTCAAAGGCACAAGAGCCAACTTTGAGCTTTCCTAGAAATAAGCATGAAGCGATATCCCACTGTAATCTCCACAGAAATACTGGGTCAGCCTGGCACCCACTGGAAATGGGCATAAAGCTGAATTAAGAGAAGCTGTGCTGGTTTACACCAGCTCAGAGAGCAAGGCACTGCTTATAAAGCAGCTGCATGATTTGGGTATGTGGCAGAATGTTTTCCTTTCATTTCCTCTGATTAAAAAAAAAAAAGATACTCTATGAAATAATAATAATCTGTTCCTTTTTAGTATCACCTTTGGAGTGTGCACAGGACTGATGGAGGGAGATGACCTGTAATTCCATCCCAATTAAATGCCCAAAGTCAGCAGTTCACAATTCTTTCGCTGGTGGATTATTTTCAACCTTTCTGGTTCCCACAGGACCTATTCCCTGTGTCATTACCAACTTTTTTAAATTGAAAGTATTATGAAGGCAATTTCCTGCTACCAGCAACTTTCACATCACTTTCTCAGGGCCCTGCAGCCTGAGAACAACTGCTACAACTAAATCTATCTGCAGCTGGGTATTGGATGGAGTGGCCTGAATTACCAAAAATCAAAATGCTCAAAAAATGTGCTATAAGAAATGGGTTTTGCTTACTCACTGCTGATGGTTTTAAAGGTTGTTGGGGACCACTGTGTTTTGGGTCCATTCTTGCTGTCACCAGGCTCCAACAAGGCTTTGGAAGGTGTCTGTGCCGGATGGGATGGATCTGTAAGACCCAGAGAACATATTTCTGACTCACAACTGAACTATAAAATCTGACATGACTGTGAATGTAGTGAAGAGATCAAAGAGCAGGAGAAAACACTGAGATGTTGTAAGAGCTCAGATTTTGTTAGTACTTCAAAAAAAGAAACTGGAGCAGGGCTTCCCAGCCTTGTTCCTGGAGGGCTGCTCATGGGAGCGAGGAGCAGGCTGGGTGCTGCTCAGCAAAGCCATCTGCAGTGCAACACCTTTTCTTTCAGTTGATGTTAAGGAAAAATCATTTCCAGGGCTCACATAGGCGCTACAGCATCCTGTGGCTGCACCACAGGAGCCCATGGTCAGATATTCTGCATATCCATAGTAAGATGCGCAGGAAAACAAAGTAGGAGTAATTTGATTAGGTTTCAGGTGTTTTGACAGGAAATGCAGTTGAACTGGAGATCTGGTCCTGATTTCCTAGTGTTGAGTATCTTGAAATGTGTCATCAATGCTGTCAAATGCACAGAGGAAACAACATCTTTTCCAATCTGTTTTACTTGCTGGAGTAGCGTGTGTTTGTTGTAGCTGTGCTTGACTAAAAGTAAAAGTGGCAGAAGCAGCACGATCTGGGGTGGGTAGTACCCCTCTAAATAAGCCCAGTGTGCAGATTTCTGCACTTCCTACCTGATTTGGCTGTTGCCAGCTAGTCCTGATCCTCAGTATTGCCAGAGATATCTCTATTACACAGCTTGGAAAACAAGCAGCAGGTCAGACGGGTTCTCCATGCTCACAGTCGTTCTCTATTTCATTCCCCTGGCTGTAATTGATAGACCCAGCAGCATAAAACAAATATTGCTGCTCTAATTACCTGCTGCCTGTTAGATCCACAGGGAAAACGGGGTCAGGGGGCTTTGGTGGCAACCAGAAGAGCACAGAACAGAGCAATAGGTATGTGATGAACAGACACTGCCATTTCCTCACACAGGTCCTCTCGTTGGAAGTATTGATGTACTTATTGGGCATCACTAGCTAAGAGAATGCAGTTTGTTGTCCTTGCCAGCTGCATTTACAGTACTTTGCTAATCTATTCTTTTCGACACCACAAATGGTGTATTTCATTGGGCTGCATTATTGATCGAAAGAAAGATTTGATTTGACAGCAATTTCAGAAAAACCTTCAAGTTGTCCAAGATGCAGTAGAATTATTAACCACCCTAAGCTGACATATGGTAATTTAGCATTTAATGTTTGCCCTGACATGCTGAGGAGTCATCATACCAAGTTACCAGCTGAGGCCCACAAGTTTATGAGTACATAAAGAATAGCTGAAATAGTCTTCTGGAGCCATGTTTGAGCACCCAGGCCTTTATTCACTGAGTGTTAAACTTCTTTCAGCAGGGAGGTGGGGGCTGGATCCCCCCTGCACTACCCACTACAGTTGGCACAAATTAATAGGATTTTGCAGCTTTTTGCAGCTGTATTTGTACAACTTCATCTTGAAATAATTTTAATTTCTGTGCCTAGGCTTATAATTTTTTCAAGCGCGTTACACAGTTGGCTGTACATAATTATGTCTTACAGCCATAAGCACTGACAATCTGCTTACCTAAACTATTCTGCTCTAAACTTGTCATTTCACTGATGGTGAATTCATGTAATGCATGTAATTCACCAGATCAAAAATTAAATTATCAATTAATAATACTGAAAAAAAAATTAAACAAGAAATTCCATGTGTCTGTCAGAGCATCTTCAATTAAAATGGGAGTTGAGAGTAAGCATCCCAGACTAGGCTGGACTCTAAAATCCTTGATGACTTGAATGCAGTTGTTGTTGTTGGGGTTTTTGGAGGGTGAAAAGCTTGTGTTGGTGATCTTTCAGGACTGTTAGTGAGTTTGGAGAGTTAAATCCAAAACCAGGATGTGCCATAAATGGAAGTGAGATATGAAAAGGCTGTGTAACGTGTCAGAAATTACTGGTTTGTTTGGTTTTCTTTTCATTTATGGTTCCATGTCCTCAAGCTGGCCTGTCTGCCTCTAGCATTAAAAGTGTGTGGATGTGAAATACATCAATAAGTCACATGAATAAGTCTAACATGAATTCAAGTCAAAGCAAGCAGGGGTCTCAGATCAAACCCGCACAGAAATAGAGTTAACAAAAGCAAAAAACTTGCCAAAAATCCAGCCCTGTGAATTCATTCCAAATGAGCAGAGTTCAGCCAGGTTTGTAATTTCCTTGAAGGCAATCTCCCATCCCTGATGCATGAGGCACATCTGCACAGACTATGGGTGTTGGAGTTCCCACGCCAGAGGGAAAGGTGTGGGTGCAGGAGCTGCAGCTGCTGGGGGACCCTCAGGGTGGGCAGGGGCTGTGGGAAGGTGATGGGAGGGCACAGGAGAGCTGGCTTGGAGAGGGGGTGCTGGCATGAGCCTGGCAGTGTGTCCTGTAGCTGCTGTGTACCTGCATGCCACATGTGGGCAAGGGCTGGGTCCAGGTGTGCAGGCTGGGTGTGCCAGCCTGATGTCAGCCTGTTTGCTGTTACCTTACTTGGACATTCCTGACCACAGAGTTCTTGTGGTGTCTTGCTCTGCAAGTTCGTTGAAGGAAGAGTACAGCTCTTGGATATCCAGCATAGCTGTTGTGGAAGGAAACGTATGTGTGCATCCGTGTGCAGAATTTGGCCATCAGGGAAAAGTTATGGAGGATTCAGTATTTTGTCTGTGTTACAAAAGAGGATGAGTTCTAGGACCAAAGACATCTCACACTGTTCACTGGGCAATAAATCACAGAATCATAAAATATCTCAGGTTAGACAGGACCCTTCAGGATCATCAAATCTAGACCTGCACTGATGTCTTTTAGCATTGCTCCCGTGTGCACAGAGAGCTTCATTTCCTGCCTCCTCATGTTGGTGTTTCCTTTTACTGACCATTGAAATAACTTCTGTATACGCTGTGCCGTGTAATCCACCCTACAGAACAGACAAATGGGTTTGCTTTTCCTATAATTAAACTTTTTAGAGAGACTTTGAGAGCTGCAGAGCTTTAAATCCTGCTCTGCAAGCATCCCAAAGTAGCATCTCAAACATGAGCCTCAGCAGATTTTGTTCTCCAAAATAGACACACTGGAGGGTTTTATTGTTGTTTCCCATTGTTAGCTATTTGCAGGCAGGTCCAAAAGCTTTATTTTATGCTGAGACCAGCACTCACAATCATGCCACAGCATCACTTCTCCATGATCAGTAATATCTGGAGGCATCATGCCATTGGGAGTTCAGTGCATGCCTCTGGGAAAGCCAGAGCTCACTACAACAGCAAAGGTCACACACACTAAGACCAATTACATCCCTTGAGTCTGGGAAAAACTTCCTTCCTGAGAACACAAGTGTGTTTGTTCTCCCCTGAATGCTTGTTCCCCGTGTCCAAGCTCACTGTCCTACCAAGAGGAATGTTGCCTGTGGTAAATTGCTGTGTGTTGTGTGAAGATCATTCTTCACTTGTTCTTCTGCTGTTCAGCTAAATTTTTAAATGCCATGGGCTGGATTTTCAGCTGAAATAAATTAGCATGTCTCTGTTTGAAGCCACTGAGTTTACACTGATTTATACCAGCTGAGGGCCTCAATCATTAGTTACAGTGATCAGGTTACTCCTGTGTAGGTCAATATTTGCTACCCTTATTTATCTTCTGCACTGAGCACTCAAGTTTTCTGCTCATTTTTACCCAGAAAGGTGCTGGATTCTCTTTTCCAGGCTGGCTTTGTGGCAGACATGATGTAATAACATAAGGCTTCAGGAGAGATGCACTTCAAAAAGAAATGAGGACAAATTCCCACTGCCATGATTTGTTTTTCTTGACTTTGTCTTCATTTAGGCATAGCCATCACAGGCAGCAGTGGGGCCAGCTGCAAGAAGGTGCTGCAGGATGGTACCCTCTGCAAAGAAACAGTGCGTAGCCCTTCTTAAATAGATTATGAAGGATGATCTTCTCTTGCCTGTCACAGGAGTAAGAACAGTGTGGTTTGAACTCTCAGAGGTTATTTCCTCTCACCTTTTGTCATGGAGCATCTTCTACAGCAGAGGGTTTGTGCATCTGCTTCAAATCCCAGTCAGGCAGTATCAGCCCCTTGCATCTTGCACAGTATGAACCAGCCTCAGTTCTTCAGGGCCAAAATTCACCTGATAGCAGCACATCAGCTCCACTGGGATGCCTTCAGTCACTGCAGTGAAGAATTTGCTTTCTTGTAAGAGAGATAAGGGAAAGAGTAGTAAAAATTAGTTTTGTTGCTTCTGCTATCAAGGTTCTGGCAGTGGTAAGATGTTGGTCACGTGGAGATGTTCTGTAATCTTCCCATCAGAGCTGCTGTCCTCCCTCTCTCTTGCCTTGCTACAGTCTGAGGCATTTCCACAGTGGAGTTTTCAGGCTGCAAAAGGCCCGAAAAAGGGCACGTATTGCTTGAGAAATGACTGTGCCATATCAATTACCATGAGATGTGGAAGATCCACATTGGCCAGTTCCTGATACGGGCACCTTGGCTTCTTGACCTTCATAATAGCGAGTAATGAAAATTACTTAATCACAAAGACCATGCAAAAAAATTGCAGTTTACTGAGTTTTCCACTGGTAAAGACAGACCTGACAGGAGCTGCTGGCAGTCTCAAGTCACCACGCAGAAACTTTGACCAGCTGCAGAGTAACACAGAGCAGACTGGCCCCATGAGCCCTGCAGACCTCAGTCTTGTCGTGTCAGGACAACTCAAGCTAAAACAAAAATTCTTTGCAGTTTCAGCAGGTTGGAAAGCAGAGTTAAGGTGCAGCAGATCCTTGGTCTGGATGTACTGCTGCACACCAGGTACTCTGTGCTTGTAGTGTGTCATCTCATCATGTACAAAATTTGGCTTCCTAGGCAAAAGGATTGTTATTTCACTTTTATCCCAAGCAGAATAATGATAGTTTTGAATTAGACCGTGAGTCTGACAAGTTCAATTTCATCCTGTGCTTATGTGTGGGGTTACACAGTTACTGGCCAGAGTTGCAGGCAGAAATTCTCTCCCACTGCATTACCAGCTCCTTATTGAGCCTGATTTATATGCTGTTCTCCATCTGCTCAGTGTTACATTTTCATCCAGGTAGAGGAGAAAAATCCTGGTAAACAATTCAAAACACTTGGAAGCAAGAGAAGGAGTGAAAACTATCAAAGCTACCCGTGGGCATAGGGAGGCTTCAGAGGAGTGTGTCCACATGGATGTAATTGGCCTGAAGGGAGCCACAGGGTTGGAGAGGAGCCCTTGGACAGAGGGAGCCGTGTGGAAGCCAAATGACCTGTGAAATGCTGGAAGCTGTCAGCAGCAGAACATTTGGTGCAGCACCTTAGCCAAGCGCTCGCAGGGTGCGTGCAGAGGAAGCAAATCCTCGTGGTAAGGAGCAGGAGCGCTGGATGGGAATGGCTGGATGGGAACGGGCTCCTCTGCAGGTACCACACAACAAGCCGGGCACACAGGAGAGGTTCTTCTCTTTTGGGTTCAGACATCTCATAGCTTCGTTTCTTTCATGCAGGCTGCATCATCAGTTACATTAATGGCTTAAAATGACAGCTTTAATCTCTCTGGAGCACGACTTGTGTTCTGTCTTATCGTCAAAATAAATACGCTAGAAATCACTTTGCACAGATTTCAGCTGGAGCACAGGAAGATCTAACCTGACTTGGGAGAGATCCAGCCACTGGGGCAAAGGGAATGTTTCATAGTTTGGCTTTGGAGTGGTATTTTAAAGAGGAAGAAACTTCAGCTCCCAGCAGTGAATCTTAACCATGGGAAAATTTGATCTCTAGTCTAGGTGTAGTCCTTGGTTCTCTCCTTCTCTTGGTGGAAAGAGAAAACCACTTCTTCCAGGAAATGTGATGTATACTTAAGCCTTCAGGAGGATGGATTTCACCCTTGCTTCTCTTCTGTTTATCTGAGACAAGATGCAAAGCCTTTAAAAAATCATCTGTGAGATGAAACCAGTCCCAGCTGAGGAAAGAAAGAAATCCCCACATACAAATGGGCGATTCCATCCCTTCTTTCTTTGTCAGTAGAGGTCTTTCCCTACTTAACCTTGTTTGCAAACACCACCACCATGGACACTTGGCTCAGATGATGGTCATTTTGTCCAGGGGTGGATGAAAGCTTCAGAGCAAGCTGCTGTTAAACCCAGGGCTGCAGTTAGTGAAAATGCTTGGTTTATACAAACTGCCCCTGCCTTGTCCAAGCATCCTCTTTGCAAGGCACAGAAGAGACTGTTTTCTCTGAAGACCAGAAATGTTTTAGAGGATCTTCTGGTTTGGATTTTATTTTTTTTTTTTTTTCATTTCCATCTAGGACATACCTTGTGATCATTGGAAAGTGTGATAAAAGGAGACAGAAGTTAATAAATGTTACCTTCACCTGGTTGGGTCTCCAAATCTATCTTCATTTTTCTCTGCTTCACTTTTGCATCTTTTTATTGAAACCATATGTGATTCTTTCAGCAACATACAGTAATTTGTTTGGAAATACAAGGCTAGAGATGTGTCTCTTTACTGGCTTCTAAAACAACTGTGAAATAAGAGTTAAGAACTTTTATACAAATGAGTCCTAAACATATTGCAAATTTAGTTAAAAATAAATAAGTAAGTCCTTAGCAAAGATTTCAATAAGCAGTAAGAGTAGTTGAATTTAAATATTTCCACTAAAATTAATGAGCCAATCCTGGAATGCTTAGACTGACTCTTAAGTGTGCTCTTTTAAAGGCTTTGAATATGTTTGCCTGTCTGAATTTCTATGGAGCATTTTGAATGCATGACAGATTATAATCTTCAATTATTTTAATTTGGTTTTCTTAATGGGCAAAATAGCTAAGAGCTTAATAATAAAAGACACTTACTGCTTATCATTTACATTATTTTATGTGTTCATTAATAATTATAATGGGTTTTATAAAACAAAAAAAATCAAGTCTAAGTATCCCCAGGTCATGTTAGTGCAAATGTTGCCTAGTATTCTATGGGAGATTTGGGAAACTAAGTGGTTTTTGAAGGGCATTTTTTACTCCATATGTTGTAGAGCAAGACAAAGAACTTCGAATGAAATTTATTTTCTGGTTCGTTCTGTGGAAGGAAAATGTAACAGAGAATAAATGTCCCGCTCTGCTTTCTCCAGATACATTCCTAGGCACAGTGCAAGGAAGGGCAGGACCCAGACCATGGACACCTTGTGAAATTCTCCCAGTATAGGTTATTAGGTACTGTTGTTAAGGTCACATCTCTTCTCTAGGCTCAGTTGTCCTTGTTCATTCAGCTTTTCCTTACACACCCCATTTCCTGGGCCTCCAGGCATTTTCTTTACTGCTCTCTAAACAGTCTCCATTGCAACACTTTTTTCTGGCAATGTCGTGCTCCAAGAACTGTATAATTTATAGTCTCACTGGTGCCCTCCAATCTGCTGACCACACAGCTTTCCATACTCTGTACCACCCCTGCTCCTGGCTTTGGAGCATTGCAGGGATCTCTGGTGGTTCCTGCCACTGCCAGGATGAGAGAGAGGGCTTGTGAATTCAAACCCCTGCAGCAAGAAGGGCAATGCTGAGAGCACACAGGTGTGGATGAACAGGAGAAGAACAGTGCTCAAATCTGGTAGCTTAGAGGAGCTCATCACCTGAAATTCTGTTCACCAGTAAAGCTTGTGGGAATGGTTTAGCTACCCTTTAGTAAATCCTGATGGAGATGCACGAACCATCAGATGTTATCTGCAAAAGCAGGATGCAATCCTGTGCCACAAACACTGCTCTTCTGTCTAAATGAGACATTGCTGCAGAGGAGAAGGCCAGCTTGGAAGGGCTTAGCCCTGTATTATCTCAAGAGTTGCAAATCATTTTCAAACATTTTAGTTATTAGATCAGAACCTGCAGTGGAAAATACCCATCTGTGAAAATGCACCGTTTCTCCTCTTTCTGGGATTGCTTTATAGAAACAAGGGCTGAGTCAGAGTCCTGATGTTCTGGTTCTGAGTTGTAACCATTGCTGGGTTTTGGATGATGCCTCAATGATTTGAGCTCCAACCACTCTCTGCTGGGCTGCAAGGCCATCCTGTCCTTGCTGGCCACAGCCAAGCAGAGGGATGGCAATGGCAGTGCGGTGCCTGGCTCTGCTGCAGGTCCCCTCTGGGGCTTTGGTGGCTGATCCCACAGTTTCCAGATGGTCCATTTGTATCTGTCAGAGTTGGTGAGGGTTCCTGCATGGAAAATGCTACCTGTGTTCGTGAGGTAGGATAGGAACAAGGGATTGCGTCTTCCAACATAAATTGCATTTTGATCTGGGACGTTTTCCCTCACCAGTGTATCAATCCACTCCAAGCTCCATCCCAGAGGGGTTTTTTAGAGCATAAAAGCTGCTTTGCAAGCAAATTCCTTTTATGACAGTCATCAGCCATCATCATTCATCCTGCTCACATCATCATATGCAGAGTTGAATCATGCCAGGCACTGGAGAAGCTCAAAGCTCCAAGAGTTCTCCAAGTAAAAAATGTATAAATGCAGCTAAGGAAAACCATCCCTGTGCCATCTGTTCTGTAACCCAGAGCCCTGCATACCTCTTGACTGCATTATAAAAGGAGAGATAAATGAAAGGAAAATTCATGTGTATGTTCTCCAGTCAGAAGATTATCATATGGATCTGTTACCATCTTCTCACTTCCCAGGCTAAATGAAGGAAAAAGTATAACTCCCTTCTGAACCAGTAAATTCCCCCAACCAGTAATTTTTACTCCTGATCTATTGAGCTCCTTGGAAATAGAGAGGGGATTATTATTACTATTATTATTATTATTATTATTACTATGATAAACTGCTCCAGGAACAGTTTCAACAAAAGAAGTAAACCTTGCATTGTGTTCAGATAATGCTCTTCTCAACAAGATTTAATAAATTGCACCCTGGGAATTAGGCAAATGAAACCTTTGGTCAAAATATTACAGGATTACTGAAAAATCTTTTTTTTTTTTTTAATCTCATTAAGAGTGCTAAAATTGTATGTTCCAATATAAAAAACATGTGTGTGATAAATATCTCCCTGGTAGTAAAATGTACTATGGTTCATTGTCAGTGGTCTTTGCAACTTTCTGTGACAAGTGCTACTTCTTACATGATTTTTTTCTGAACACTTCACACCCTTGTATTTTTCCTGGAGATGGATTTAAGTACAGGTAGCAGGCAAACCCTTGTGCTATGATTGCAATTAACAGCAAGTAACGAGTCATTGCTGAATCTTTGCAATATATTTCCCCCATCTTTGTTTTGCTCAGTGCGGTATAATTAGGTCATGGATTTCTCCCAGTATAATTGGGTAAGTCGTGTGGGTCTTATGATATATTTCATCTCCTACATCTGCAAGGATTTACATACAGACAGCTTAGACCCTATTAATGCTAATAAAAGTGCTGCAAGGACATCCTATAGCGTGCACTTTATTAAACTGTACATAGCTTTCTTCGAGAGCTTCTGTTTATCTGTGTTTCCCAAAAATAAAATATAGTGCCTTTAGCACTGAATATTTAAATCCAGGCTCCTTTTCCCTGTTTCTGTCTCCCTCTATGCATTTCTAATGCTTCTATCACAATGGGATCTGGGTACTATATGCAACAGGAAATAGAGCAGAAAAATGTCCACTAACAGGCTCTCCCCTTCTGTGATTCGGGTTAAAACTGCTCCCATTTTGGTTCCCTGGAGTGACTGCTGAGCTTTTTGGTGTTTGTGCTCAAGCACAGCCATAGCTGAGCCAGGCTGGGGCTGGGGAGAAGTGCAGATGCCTTGATTGGGTTGCTATGGGGTTTTCCCACCTTTGTTAAGGGAAAATTTACATTACAGGTTGTTTGGAGCTGTGCAGACACACACTGATAAAGACACACAACTGTGTGTCTTTAATTTGTAAGATGGGATCCCCACTCTGGCTCAAAGCTGGAGGTCTAGCAGTGTCTTCCTGTTTTCATTTACCTTAAGCCTGGCTCCAGGTGTGGATGCAGTGAGTTGGAGCTTGAACTCCCTGACTTGAGCTGTGCATTTGCACAGACGTTGCCACCAGCTCCATTTCCAGCCCTTCCCTCTGGCAGGGCAGAGCTGACCTTCTGAAAAGGGGGGCTGTGGTCTTCAACTGTTGATCTTGTGGGTCAGCTGCTGTGACCAAAACCACAGCTGTGCAGCAAGGCTTGATTTTAATATACCCTTCCTCACCCCCAGATTTGCTAATGAAAGTTTGATTCGTGGCTGCCTACTTGGGTCTCTCTTCCAAATACCCACTAGCCCCACATAAACCTGGAAAAATCAGCCTGTGCAGTATGAGGGCACTTTCAGTGTCCCCAGGCCCTCTTTTAAGTGACTATACCAGTGTAAGTCCAATCAGTTTTCCTCAATACTAACAGCGTAACAAGCAGTGAATCCTTGGAGAGAAGACAAATGGAATTGTCTCTATTCCCTGACCTGCAGCTCCAGCGGCGCAGGTGCCACACGGATCAATCCTGGCGTTGTCTGTAATAACTGACATGATTAGCCATTAGCAGGAGCAGATCTGGACAAAGCTATCAAAGGAGATTCTGGGGGCCAGGGATCTGATATTGCCCTGCACTGACACGTTCAGCATCTTGTCGGCCTCCTGTGTCAGGAGAGGAAGGAATAGCAGTAGGTCACACATGGGAGGAGTGTGGAGCAGCCCACAGCCCCATCTCAGTTCCTTTGCCTGACAAACAAAGCCTCCTCTTCCCTTGGGAAATGACCTTCTCTCCCCAGATCGAGGCTGTTTGGGGGACACAGCACCCCACTAAGTTCGCTCAGGCCCCTCCAAGGGTGCAGGTGCCGTAGCAGAGCTGCCAGCGTGCGCTTAGCTACGAGGGCTCTATTATCTTCCCACTACTTCGTTGTATTCATAGACCTGTTAGGGAAAAATTTATGCACATCGCTTTTTACAGTGCCAAGACACTTTGTGATGGTGCAGGGGGTGGTAATTTATTTGTACCTTGCACTTTCTTTTGGGAATAGTCATGCTGTTGCAAGAACTTCTTTCAGCATTTGATCAGAAAATTAAATTTGTGTTTAAAGAGATAGTCAGGGTTGCTAGGACAACATATTAACCTCCCTTCTTTCTTTCCTTGGCTCTGTAGCCAAGGTTCATGGAACTCGCTGTGCTGTACTCGGCTTGCAGTGTTGTTCTCAAGGTGAGGGAGGGAAAGGCTTTCAGAAACAGTGTCCAAAACATGCTTTTCCTCAACAAATAATCAAGTGAAATGGTAACATCCCACTGGGCGTTCCCAGCTCGTCCTTGTCAAGCCAGCAGGGTTGGACAGAGAGGAGCAAACAGCCCCATTCGTTGAATTTCATGGGAGTATTTGTGTGCAGAGTCACCAGGTTTGAGAATACGATGTGGGAGCTTGCAGACAGCGTTTTCAGAAGTGATTAATGGCCAGGAGACTCTGGGTATGGCTGAAAAATTTGAACACTTTGAGGAGACTGGGGTTTCAGTAATATGTAAACAGTGGGTTTTGTGCATTTTAGGCTCTTCCACATCTCACTCAAAAAGTCACAATTTCAACGATTTCTCAGGAATTAAAGAAGAGTAAAGCAGCTGAAACTATGTGGAATATACTTTTCGTGGCTTTTCGCCAAATCTTTGGCATTCAGCTCCCTTGTCAGGATTGACAGTGGTATTACACCTCTGCAGGCTTCAGGCTCAGATCTCTAAAGGTGCTTAAACATCCTTATGGCTTTTGTCCAGAACTTATGGATTCTTGTCTCTGTTATTTCCTCCAGATCCGTTCCGATAAGGACAAAGAGATCCATATCAGATACAGCATCACCGGAGTGGGAGCTGACCAGCCGCCCATGGAAGTCTTCAACATTGACCCTGTGTCTGGCAGGATGTACGTGACACGCCCGATGGACAGGGAAGAAAGAGCTTCCTACCATGTGAGCATCAAACATCTTGACTTTTAGCTGGGCTCACCAGCTCAAAGCAGAATTGCTGGGTTCAACAAGGGACGAGCTAAATCAGCCAAACCAGTGCAAACTGCTGGTTGGTGGCAGCTGAACGTGGGCCAGCGTGTGCCCAGGTGGCCAGGAAGGACAATGGCACCTGGCCTCTGTCAGCAATAGTGTGGCCAGCAGGACCAGGGCAGTGATTGTCCCCCTGTGCTGGGCACTGGTAAGGCCACACCTCAAATTCTGGGGTCAGTTTTGGCCCCCTGACCATAAGAAGGACATTGAGCATGTCCAGGGAAGGGCAGCAGAGCTGGGAAAGGGTAGAGAGTGAGTTTGATGAGGAGCAGCTGAAGGAGCTGGGGGGCTCAGCCTGGAGAAAAGGAGGCTCAGGGGAGACCTCATGACTCTCTGTGACTACCTGGAAGGAGGTTGTAGCCACCTAGGGGTTGGTCTCTTCTGTCAGGTAAGAAGTGACAGAACAAGAGGAAATGGCCTCAAGTTGTGCCAGGAGAGGTTTAGGTTGGAGATCAGGAAAAGTTTCATCACCGAAAGGGTTATCCAGCCCTGGCACAGGCTGCCCAGGGAAGTGGTGAAGTCACCATCCCTGGAGAGAGTTAAAAGCCATGTAGATGTGGCACTTGGGGACATGGTTGAGTGATGGGCTTGGTAGTGCTGGAGGAACAGTTGGACTTGATCTGAGAGGGCCTTTCCAACCTAAACAATTCTGTGATTCTATAAAAGTGGAGATAAACTGATGTCTTTTTCAGACACAAAGTTAGAGTCATTTGTTTAAAGTGGTGGAACTTCACACTGCTTGTTAAATCCATGCAAATTTATGGGTAGACTGAACCACCCAAAACCATGAGAAGCCAGTCACTACATTAGCATGTCTTGGGAAATGACTAATTTAAGAATCATTACTGCATCTAAACATGCAGTAATTGCTATAGTCATTTTTCACTTTAATTCACCAGGAGATGTTCAGGCAGTATGATGGGGGTGTGTCAGATAGGTTTTTAAATACGCATATAGGCTAATATTAAATATCAGGGAATTAATTAAGATTAATTACACTCAAAAGTGATGGTGCCTTGTGCTATCCTAGTTCATAAAGTGCTCTACCTTCAGAACGCTCACAGTGTAATTGGTTGCTATGTTTTGATATAAATCCCAGCCTCTTTATTGCCCAATGTAATTGCACAGCAGATCCAGTCCCACAAGGTGCTAAAAAACTCGGTTGCCCCTTGCATAATAGCCCGGCAAAATTTCAAACATTTTCTGCATCTGCGCTTTAGTTGTCTCCTGGAGTGGTTGTGAAAGGTTGTTTCATGGATTGCTATCAGCCTTAGCCCCATCTCCTGGCGTGGTAATAGCCCTTCACAGGGATGCTCCAATGTCAGCGGAGCACACGGGTCACTTCCACTGACACCTCATCCCGAACTGCGCCGTCGGAGATGCACATTCTGTCAGCTTTATCAGGTATCCAGTTAACCATGTTGACACAGCTTCTGGGCTGGGGTGGAAGGATAAAGAAAACAGATTACCTCTTTAGTTGGGTGGAAAAAGAGATTTCCCCTGGGTAGAAGGAGATCTGAAGAAAAATTATTTTATCCTCTGTGAACAAGAACAATTATTTTGTTTGTCGTGCCTAGGAAAATATGAAGAGAGGTTGTTTTGGAGAGGAAATATTTGAGATAAAGTGTGTGTCATCTCAGCGCTGTTGATATTGTTTCAGCTGTGCCAGGTTATTATAACAGTCTAGTCAATAATAAAAAAGTTAAGACTTTTGATGGAGCCGCTGTGATGTCTGCGATCAGACACTCTCAGTCAAAAACATGAGATGAAACAGATTTTGTCCTCCATCATAACAAACCCTGTGCCCCTTAAAAATGAACTGAACCTACCAGTCACGGTGAATTCAGTAAATTGAATTCTTGTCTTGTCAAAGGTGATGGGATGAGTCTGCCTTATACATACCACAGGATTTCTAGCCCTTTCTGTTCCTCACAGAAAGCTTGAACTAGTGGCATCCATATGTAAATAAGCATATTCGTCCTCTGAAGGTTACAGGAAGATGTATTTTACAGAGAGAATAACTGATAAGTATGTTATGAGACCTTAGAGACAGTAATACTGAATGATAGAAAAATCTTTGTTAGCAGAACAGTAGAAGGTGATGGAGAACATTTTAAGTTGTGGCTGTAAATGACCTTTAGATCTTTCAGCCTCAGTAGCAATGGATTGATGGTTTCTTGAACCATCAGTTGTTCATTTACTAACCATTTACAAAGCATTTATAAGTACACCATGCACAAAGCAATGACCCAAACAGTGGAGCAAAAGCTTACAGTAGGAATGAACGATGATGGAAACTGGAAAAAAATTCGCCAGTTTCCAGACAGAAGATAAAGTCCAAAGTCTTGGCTGGTGGAAGGTTTGAAGAAGTCAATGAATTTATGCCACTTCATAGAGCCCAGTCCCTAACCAATAGGAAAGGCAACATGGAGCCAGGTTTGAAGTGAGTGCTGGAAGAGCAGTGACTGAGGTGTAGGCTTGGATCTGAACTGGAGAGCTTGGCTGCCTTTAAACTGGTTTGACATCTGCTGTAGTTTCCTTTAGCTTGAATTAGTACCTTTGCTCTTCAGCTGGGGTAGAGAATGTCAGTGGAGCTGCAAGGCACCCCTGGTCCCTCTGACCCAGCAGGACATGGGCTCTGTGTCTGATGCAGCCTTGCTGCTCCTATGCAGCTTCAGGTTTTCTGCAGGCCCAAACAGAACCAAATCTTTTAAGCATCTCTGTCACTGTTGAGTGTTGTCCTTGCTGCTTTTGTTCCCAGGTAATCTAAAAACTAATTATAAAAGAAAGAACAATAATTTGCAAGTGTTTGTGAGGCTACATATCAAGAGTTCTGTTTCATTAACTCCCACATTTTCAACACATATTTTCTTATGCATAATTATCTGTATTGCTTCAGGACTACCATTTTTAAAATACTAGTGTTTTAACTCTCCCTGCATTCAGCAAGCCATTCTGCTGATGAAACCTGCCTTGCTCCCTAAGGTGAAACAGATTTTTTCTAATTAGATCAGGAGTTCTGCAGCAGAATTTCCCCTGTTTTTGTGATCATTCGTGAACTTTTAGGGAGGATCATTCCAAGCTTGAGGTATGCAGAGATGTATGCACCTCTGGGACTCACAGCCCCTGCCCAGGTGCTGTGTGTGCTGGCACTCCCAGTGATCACAAGTTCAGCTGCATTTTGGCCTCATCTGTTTTTGTCTGCACTCCAAACCAGAGCACAAACTCTCCAGGGACCTTGCAGGCATCCCAGACGCAGAGTCAGCTGAAAATACAAGCAGAGAAAAGCGGAACAGGCTCTGCAGCCACTTAACCAACACCATGTTGTGGTGTGGAGCTGCACAGGGGGCATTGAGTGATGCCCTGGAGCCACCCCAGCATCATTAGTGCCATGGGACACGCAGCCAAAGGACACACAGCCATGGGATGGACACACAGCCATGGGACACATTCCCCACATCTCTCTGCCATCTCACTGCAGCAGGTGTGTGCTGCATCTTCCCTTGCAGTCAGCCCTTAAAATGTTCACTGCATGCCAAATAAGTTTCAGCAGGTAGTGACATTTAATATGCATGGGTTCTCTTGGCCTTATTTAACTGTGCTCCCCAAGTCCCGTTTGTGCTGCTGACAGAATTAGTGGCTCTGAATGTCTTTTCTGATCCAGACACCGGTTTCATATTAAGCTGCAGTTAGGCCTGGCAAGTACAAAGGATAGAAAATTGATACATTAGTTTTCCAAGATGTTTTTCCAGCTCTGTTTTCAAAAGACATCGGCATAAATATGTCAGTAAGTAATCATTGCTTATGATACTCAAGTAATACGCATTATAGGGAAACTTTGAAGCAAGTTCTAATCCAGTTACAGACATATGTGTGCACTGTCAGCATCAGGCTGATGGAATACTCCCTCAGAAATGGCTGGAGCAGAGCAGGTGGGTTATAGACTGACAAAGAGTTGTTTTAAATGCAAAGGAACAAAACAATTTTACTACAAATTAAGGGATGCAAGAGCTAATTCCAGTATTTTGAACCATGTTGAGTAATGCCAGCCATTTGTGGCACAATGCTCTAAATTGAACTTTTAATCACAATTAAGAGCACACAAATTAGGCATGACATTGTATGCTTATTGCTTAAAGGCTCTGTCACTGATTGATAATGTATATTTGTATTAGTAGTATTAGTGCCTAAGTAATATTCATATTTAACACAATTCACTGTGTTGACTTTGACTAACTACCTTCAGATACCACCAGCCTCCAGTGTAATCAATAATCATGATACCAAATCATTTGTATGCCAACAGCTACATTTACACTGGAAACTGTCAGTAGGAAAACCTCAGAGACCTGTGGTAGCTGCTGCTGAATATGATAGCAATAATTGTCATACTTTTAAGCAATATTTGTTAAAGAATATCGAGCCAGCTCCTTGGCTGGTACAGCAGAGTGATGCATCAGCTAGAGATTAGTTGGCTACATGTATTAATTTTTCAGAATCCTTTGCAAGGTATTTCATTTGATTTTATTCCTTCTTCACTCCTGTCATGTTCTCCCTCTTGGGGAAAATGTAAATATTTCAAAATAACTTTATAAATGTTTCTTAACTGTCTCTTAAGCCACCCACCAGCTCCCATTTGAATCCTTGTGCGTGCCCCATGTCTGGCATGCGTCCTGCGGCCCAGGTGATGCTCACTGACCTTTCACTGATGTGTTTTCCAGCTCAAAATGATGTGTGTGTCTGACAGAGCTCAACCATCACTTTTGTTTCTTACCCAGTGTTACACAGCGCTCCCATGCATCTGCTTTTCATCCCCTCCATCACTCTACCACCAAAATAGGGGTGGCAGAGGTGGCTTGGTCACAGGTGGGCACAGATGGCAGTCTGAGCCACGGAGCACCACATGGACTCAGACTGTGCCTTGCAGAAATGAGCCCCATCTCAGCAACTGAAGAATGACTCCAGAACAAAGTGTGTTGTCCAGCTTGAGAATGCTTCATGAATACCAAAAGTAGGACAAGAGAACAAGGGAGAAGATGAATTAAGGAAGGGAAATGTAGTATAGATCTGCCTTAGAGACCCAGCTAGTTTCCCAGCAGACAGATTGCCCCCCTGGAGTTCCTCCTTCCTTGGCTCTCTCTGCTGAGGATGGTCTCTAATGAGGAATTGTCTCTTAACAAGGAATGTTTTTTAACAAGAGCTGCCATTGAGCTGAGTTGAAATTCAACCCTCTGACTCCGGACTCCCTTCTCCCTCAGCCATGGCTGGCACTGACCACAGAGAAGCAACGTGTTGTGGAAGATATGGAGGGGTTGGCACATGAGAGTTGTTCACATAAATGCAAACGAGCACTAAAGGAAAAAAGTAGAAATGTTCACTGAAGCCAGGCCAAAAAAAGGAGCCAGGAGAGAGGATGCCATCCTCCTGGAACCCCAGATGCTGTGAGTCAGGACACCAGTGACCACACCAGTGTGCCCAGCACTGCCCTGCCTCCCATAGCTCAGCCTAGTGTTGGTGTTGGGCTCAGGACAGGGGTGACACTTGAGCATGTCACCACAGGTTTGATGAGATTCCTGCAGTCTTGCTTGTTGAATTGTTTTTGCCTTGAGTGCAGGCAGTAACGCGCTGATGGGTACATGTGCTCAGTGAGTGCAACAAGCAGATAGATGTGCATTGCTGAGAAATCCCTTACTCCTGGAGATTTCAAACAAAAGCTATCAAATGTAATTAAAAATTTGCAGGGGGAGAGTCAGATCTGAGGGGGGAGATACCAGCTTTGCTCTCTGCTTTATCTCTGAATGGAACCATTTCCGCTGCTGGAAATGCTGTAAGAGAGAGCCCAATGCTGCCTCAGTTTGAAGATAATAACTTTAATTTTAGCTCCGAATTACTTTTTTTCAAAGACAGTCTGACCTCTGACTGTAAAGTTATTGAATTGCTCCATCTGACATGATGAAGGATAGCTCAACAGGTGGGAGCCAAGGCAGTTCCTATGCAGGAAAGAAATGCAGATATTAAGAGCATTGCAAGTCATGAAATACAAATGGTACATCCTATATTGAAAGCAAAGCTGGACTTCTTCAGGCTTTAAAGAAAACGTGCTGCTTAACTTCCTTTTAAAAAAAAAATGTTTTTCTCCCAGCTCATTTCACGTGGCAGTTTGTTCTCTTTGCTTGATTAATTGTTAATCCAGCCTATCTTAATGGTGTGCAGTTATTTTTGTTAAGCTCTGGACTTCTGAGCACCATACATGAAGGGGAAAGTTGCATCAATCACCAGCACAGCAAGAGTGAAAGACAGGAACCAGTGCTAATGCAATTAGCACATTTATTTGTCATGCATCAGAGGAGCTGGAGACCTCCCTGGCATGTCAGCTCTGACTCCCAGCAGCAGCCCAATGGTGTAGGGAACTGCTAGGAGCGACCAGAGGCCTCCATCTCTCTGGACGGCACCAGAAGGTGTGTTCCCTGTCCTTCAACCCCGCTCTCCCAGCCAGCCCTGGCACAAACAAGCTACCCAGGGAAGCTGTGACTGCCCCATCCCTGCAAGTGTTCAAGGACAGGTTGGATGGAGCTTGGAGCAACCTGCTCTAGAGTCCCTGCCTGTGACAGAGGGGTGGAACTAGATGAGCTTTAATGTCCTTTCCAGCCCAGCCCATTGTGTGATTCTGATGTCCTCTGAAGCCTTGGTTCCTCCGCCCAGCAGCCCCATGGGATGTCACACGGCCATCCTGAGTGCTGTCCCCGGCTCCCGTGGCAGGGTGGAGGTTCAGCAGTGCTCACAGGGGCTGAAATGAAGAGGGATGATGGCCAAAATCTGCAGCACTCCCAACCAGCCAATGCCTCCCCGCTGGCAGCCGTGCTCAAGGGCGGTGCAGCTCTTCCCTCGCTGTCAGGAGTTCTCCTGGAGCCGACATCGGCAGCACGTTCAGCCACACACCATTTAGAGTAGCCATCTGTTCCCTTTAATGAGAAAGCTATCCATTTTTTTCACCTGGTTACTGATTGTTCCAGACTATTGTTGATTGCTTTGTTTTATTAATTACTCATTTTGACATGCTGTATCTGTATCTGTCTCTTTTGTTCGGAAAACAGATGCTCTTGTTTCTGGGCATTATTACTGATGGTTATTGCTAATAAGATGAAGCTGCAGTTCCAGTTTAACTGAGGGCTTAGCCCTGTGGCTCTGGTTATTGAAATGCCTCAGCACTGGATATTTTATTCAAGCCTAAGGAAATTTCATTCTTAGTGCCATGGGGGCTCCCATTATTTGAAGAAAAGGGACTTTTTAAATGTCTTTTAGTGTGCAGAGCAATGGGGTTGGTAGCTGTTGCTGTTCCTGGAGACCATGATTAAACAAAGAATAAACATTGCTAATGTCATCCTGAAATCTCTTCACTTATAAATCCCTCTTAGTATGGGTGTGAAAGGCTGCAGGTTCTCATAAGAAACTTCTCACTCAAAAACATTTCCTCACTTTATTTGGAACTAAGCAAAAATTTGCTTTTCAGATCGTCAGACAAGGTTCAATATGTCTTAAAAATTAAAATAGAGTGGTCTGTGAGCTGTGAAGGAGATAGTATCACTACACCACAGTTAAAGTGTTTCCACTGACAATCACTGTTTTAAAACATTATTTTGTTATTATATTAAGCTCTGAAAAACTGTCTGTGAGTGGAGTGTAGATGGAAACCATGTCAGAGCTTTCTCCTGGAATTGAGCCAGATACTGGCTCCATTCAATTTTGAGAAAGTATTTGTGATGTGAAGTCAATCCTTGCAAAACAGTCTCTCATTCTGCAACAAATCCAGTTGCTGATATTGTGCTTTCATTGTGCTTATTCCCAGCTCCGGGCTCATGCGGTGGATATGAATGGAAACAAGGTGGAGAATCCTATTGACCTTTACATCTATGTGATTGATATGAATGACAACAGGCCAGAGTTCATCAACCAAGTCTATAATGGATCTGTTGATGAAGGCTCCAAACCAGGTACAGTTGAAAAAAAGTCCCCAAGTTTCACAGGTTTTCAGCCATTCATCTGGTGTGGTGGCTTGGCCTCTGTTGGGAACACAGGGGATGAGGGAGAGGTTTGCTCTTGCTGCTCTTACTGGAAGACTGATGGAGGTGAGAACAATCTGGTGTCTCTTTTTCTGGATGAAGAGAAAGTGCAGACTTGGGCTGGAGGGAACCTGGATCCTGGTGGTCCCTTCCTGGCTGTGAAATTTGTAAAAGCAGCAGTTTTGCAGAGTAATGCTCTGTAGCGCCATTCTCATACACTCATTGCACACATACAGGGCTGTTATGCTAATTACAGAGCACTGAAAGCCAGTCTGGCAGTGGCCTTTCACTGACCCTGTGTCTCAAATGCTCAATATCCTCCTCCTTGATATTTAATTCAGTCATTTGCCAGTTCAATATCTGGCATCCAGTCAGACTCCAAAGGCTCTGTCTCAAGAAAACACTTTGTTACTTGGGTCCTGATGCAAACCTGCAGAAGCGGGAGTATTCCCACTGAAATCGCAGACTCATCCTCTGTCCCACAGATTTTTCTAACAGAGGGTAAAATGGGGAAAAACCTGAGGTAGAATTTCAGAAAATTTGTGGGTGAAAAATGAGTGAGGATGTAAGCAGTATAGGGAAAAGTGATGACTTTTACATGAGCACATTTATATGCTTGGAAAAAACAGAGCTGTAAAGGTCTTTAATAGTCTGTTTCTAACTCTATTGTTGATTTGTTATTTAAGTGTGATGTAACTCTGCAGTTTCCAATATGGGAGCAGGGTTGGTTTAGCTCACTGCTGAGCGTAACTAAAATGAGTCTTTCCATTCTTTGAACATAAACTGTTCTGTATCACCAGTACAATTGGAAGTCTGAAATCAGAGGGAGATTTTTCCTTGATTCTCTCCTCAGTTGTTTGCCAGCTGAGGGGTGAAATACCCCGTGACTTTGGTTTGTGTCAGTAAACATTTATCACGGCAGCTCTGCTGCCAGAGGTGTGACAGGGAAGTCTCCGGTGGGCACTGTTTTTAACAAGGTGATTCACAGTCGTGATTGATTGTCTTCCAGCACTGTGAGGGATGGGCAGCTGTGGGGGACACGTGGTGGGGAGAGAACGTGACATTATTCCTGAGCAAAGAATAGGTACAGCTCCCTTCCTGATTCCTTTTGGTAGTGATGTCCCAGCTTCAAAGTCCTGATCCCGGGCCTGTTTGGAGGAGGGAACGTGAGAAGTCCCTGAGCTGACGGCTCTAATGGCATCTTCCCGGATTTTTTTTCCAGCTTTCATTTGAAGGCCACTTTGGGGCATATCAAGGTTTGAAGATTGATACAACATTTCCATAGCAAATCAAATTTCTTACATCTTATTTGAGGACAGATCAATATTCAAAGTGTTCCCAAATGTTTTAACTAGCTCTGTTCATCTGTCAAAGAAGGAGCAAATTGCATCCTCTTCTTCTCTGAAATCCAGATAAGCCTTTGAGCTATTAAATCAGAAAAGGATAATTTTGCCTATAAAATACTCGTGCCTCTGCTTCTAGCAGTGAGTTTTGGTATTCTCTATCCCAGGCTGGAGTGCTTGCCTTTAAGGCAGGAAGGTAGAAAGCAATCTGTTTTTATTCAAAAGCAATTACATTTGTCTTTGATGTATTTGTCGGGGGGGGTTTTTTCTCTCTTTCCTGTTTAATCGGTATTCTTTTAAAGGTTTATTTTAGTATTGAATTTCTCTTCCTTGCTTTTGTAGAGCCTCCTAGGAATTTGGGTATCGGAGGCCCTCATTCCATGTGCTTGGCAAGAAACATGATCTTGTGCCTTTGAGAAAGTGATAGAGAGGTCATGGAGTTAAAGGGAATATCTGCATACTCCTCCTTTGCTTCAGAGTTGTGTGTCCCTCTTTTGTGCAGAGACAAGCGTGTATTTAGCTAAGGGTAGATCTTGCAAAGATTTAGGAACTTTTTTATAATTCAAGATGCCTCAGAATATTATAACAACTAAGGAGGTACCACACCAGCCATTGCAAGAGGAGAAATATGTGACCGGAATTCATGATTATTTCTGGCAGCGGTTGACAAATGAAAGACACTGCATATTCTTTGAGGTAACAGCAAAATGTGTTCAGTACTGATTCAACAGTAAGTTAGATATGTATATGCATCTATAAAAATATCTGCATATGTGTGAATATCCATGCTTCAAGCAAACTAAAAAATCTTGTTATATGTTACCGGAGTTCAGCATTCATTTTTCTCTGCTTGGTGCTGCTGAACTATGCCTGAGGACTGAAAATGCTTCCCTGGATATCCTGTGCAATTGTTATTTCTCACATCTTCCATATGCCCATTTATAATGGCTGTGATTAGAAATGCAGGATTACTTGATTATGACAGTATCTGCAATGTTCTTAATAATTTTGCACACCTCTAATGAGAAAAATATTAGAGTATCCCAAATAAAGCTGACTCTGAGGGCAGCTAGAATGAGCAGCCAATGGCTGTTTGAAGTCAGTCGGAATCTTGCCCAGATTTAATAAAAAAAAAACCCAGATAAAAAAGGACATATGGAGCTCGAGCTCTACCAATGGAAATTTTGCAGAGCAAGACCATCAAAAATGTGCTGTTGAGAAGAGGCTGAGCAGGGCACCGTGACCTTGAGCGGTGGGGAAAGCCCTGGGTAAGGCTTCAGCAGGATCAATTGAGCAGATCCCGTTGCGGTGAGCACGAAAGGACCTTGTGGTGCTGTCCCAGCACTCCTGGGGTCCAGGGTGGAGCAAAGGCAGGGCTGTGTGTGCACAGCAGGCAGGGCTGTCCCTCAGCAGGATCCTGTGCCACCAAGCGCAGCCTGGTCCCCGCTTGGGGCTGGGATGTGGTGACCTGGAACAGAGTGCGGGGCCTCATCTCTGAGCCTGGCAGGGAGCCGCAGTTTGTGCCAGGCCAGGGCAGGGCATGGAGGGTGGCCAAGTAAGATGTGACCTACTGACTCAACAGTGAACAAGCCAGAGGAGGGTAGAGTGAACCAAGGAAACAGGAATGCAGAAGGAGGCTCCAGCCTGCGGCACGGTGTGACACTGCTGGGCACTCAGCCTCCCACAGAAGCACATTTGCTTTAGGCTGGAATACAGATGTACAGAATTGTCCAGGAGCTGGAAAAATTGGCAGCAATGTGAAGAGACTCATTAGACAGTCTGATGGGGTTTAAGTGAAGGGGCTTCCCAGCCTGCAGAGCACTCAGCCTGGGTTCCTGAGGAGCGTGCTCTCTGTGAGTCACCTTGAAGCAACCCTTGACGGGAATAGAAAAGAAATCATCAAGTATTATTAATTATAATAGGTTGTTGTTGCTGGTTAAGATTATAATAACTTAATTGAAATGCTGTCTTGAGCCGTAGCATAGTGTTCTTGAAATTAGGAGCTCACTCTTGGTGAAGTTCTCTGTAGTGAGAACTGGCCCCCTGGACACCCTCAGATGTGCTGGCTCTTAAACTGAATTGCATCTTTCCTTTTCTGATACTCTCTGGAAAAACAGTTTAATGCATTTCTAGCTTATCTAGCCTCAGGTCAAGTAGCTGGGCAATTGAAATGTGTAAATGCAGGCCCTTCCAAAAATGCAGAACAGGAGTAGTGATGCAGGATTTCCTTTTCCACAGCACCATCTTTCTTCCTCACTCTCCCCCTTCACGAGTTGTTTTGATTTAACGCGCCACTGTTTGAAAGTGTATCTTAAAAGACCATGTTTTACTCATGTTGAATAATGTTCTGCCTCTTTGAACTTTGCCTCTATGTGAAGAACACAGCCAAGTTTTAAAAATGCAGCTGCAAGCTGGAGCTGAAATTCCCCTGCTCCCTCTGGCAGCCTTAATCAGCAGAGCTCTCCCAGAGCTGCGCGTTGCCTTTCAAGCACTGACAAAGCGGGACAGGTTGCAGAGCTCGGCTGCCCAGCACTCCCTGCCCTGCGAGGATTCTGCTGCCTTTTCCAAGCCTACATTTCCAAGCTGCATCACACCAGCTCCTTACAGCAGGAAGGACCTGGGGCTTGGAGTGGGATATTCCACCCTGTACAGCACCAGTTGCTGCCTGCTGTGAGCACAGCCCCTGAACTTGTACTGCCGGCCAGTGCGGGATCCCAGCAATGTCCTTGGGGAGGCCTCTTTCAGGAGAAACTCTACAGTCTCCGGAAAAAAATTGCTCAATAAGATAGCATGAAAATGCTTAAATATAAAAGAAGAAAGGGAATTTAATCACAAAACAACAGTGTGATGGAGAAAGATTATTTCCATCTCTGCAGAAGCTTAGTTTTGCTATAACCACCGCAAACCCTTCCTCACGGAAGGATGTGGATGTCTTACTTAACTGAAGCTTTCAGTTCTGAAAAGGTCAATGTGAAATGCTCTGCAGCGGCTTGAGTGCTTTGCTCTGGGTTGTATCTATTTTGTTTTAACAGAAAGATTGTCAAAAATTAACTCATCTCTCCAAAACAATTTGTTCTTGTCAGACTGGCCTTTTCCATTCCCATTCATCCTTTCCACTTCACTAACTCTCTGAATACATCTTCGTCCCTTTCAAGTCAACAGCACAAGTCCAAGTGACTTCTTTTAAACTCCAGCCCCTTCATTCTCCTGGAGTTCTGTAGGATAGTTAATTCCTACCACCTTCCTTGGGAGTGGTGTGAAAGAGTGCTGAGTATAGAGAGTCCTCCAAAATAAAGGAATATTAGTATTTCTTACCTGAGAAATGTTAAATGTTGTAATTTAAAATTTCTCCATGTCCTCCTGAGTCCATGGAACTCTGATAGAATAATTGTTGATAACATGCCACGTGAAAAATGAAATAGCTGGGAGCCAAATCTATATGTGGCAAATTGAGTTAAAGAAATCTCATGAAAAATAAGCAGTATATAAAAAAAACCTAAGGATTTTAAAAGCTGATTATTCTACTGGTGTCCCAGTTTGTTTATTTTATTTCTATGCCAGCAGAGATTCCCTCAGAGATTAACACCATGGACTGATGCACAGATGGGGCCAGAAACTCGAAAGTCATCTGAATATTAAGAATTTAAATCTTTAGCCTCAGTGATTTGAACAGAAAGCCAATTATGAGGCTGAATTAGTTTTCAAATTAAACTGCAATTTAAGGTTTGTGAAGTTAATCTTTTAAGGCATATAGTTGCATTCGTATATATATTCATGGGGAGAATTTGGATTCTGCAGTTCTGGCTTGTTCCTCTTCTCCAACCTGACAGTGTAATTCACAAAGAGATGCCGGGTGTGCTGCAGGTTGTTTGTTCAGTGAAGGAACAGAGCAGTTGTTGCTGGGTGGCAGGGCCTGAGATCTGAAGAGAAGATGTTTCATTTTTAAAAATTAATAGGACACGGAGTGAATCCCTCTTCCTGCCACTGCAACCCATTCCAAAAATGCCATAGTGCTGCTCATAGTCAAAATATTCAATATGTTTTTTCCAGCTTGGAGGGAAGTTAATTTTAGACTCTTCATTTAGGAAGGTCCTAGTTCAAGAGAGCACCTTGGACCTGGAGGTTCATGGATGGGGCTGCCACATGTTCTGGTTTTTAGCACTAAAAGCTAAAATAATGCAAATGCTGAATGTGTCAGAGCGATCGTGCACAGGTAAAATATTCCAGAGGGGCAGAGTAGGACTCAACAGATTTTTCCATTCATCCCAGAGCTCTTCACAGGTTAGATGCATTACTTCTGGATCCATCCCAAGATTGAATGTATTCATTGATGGCAGTGCCATCTTCTGCACTCTGGGCAGGTGCTGATCTTACTCTTGCACTTTATATGCTATTAAAAATGGCTTTGTCCAACCTGATTCCATTCTCTCACACATTACACACAAATTTAGGATATATAATATTCTTTTTCAAGTTCTTTTGCTCAGCAGAGCACAATTTAAAGATAAGAAATTGTTTTTCTGCAGACTCACATGGTAGTGCTTTCCATTTTCTTTCGAGGTGACTGGTTATGAAATCTGTGCTCTTAATTTCCTTTTCAGAAGCATCCAGTCCCAAGAGAAAGGAGGTGAATTATAGGAGTGTGAGAAAAAAATGCAAATCCCCAGACTTGTGGGTTTTCCCTCTAAAAAAAAAACATGGCCAAGTTGATCGAAAGGAGAAAAATAGGGAAATCATGGTCTGAGACCACTCTAGGAGGGAGTTACAACTGAACACTGTAATAGTCTATTCTCTGCCTCCTTTTAACTACAAATAGCATAGTATGATATACATAATAATGTTTATATTATATTACACCACTTTATATTCTATTGTATTACCTTACAGTGTCAAAATTCAGGGATTGGATTGAAGCCTTGTGGAGGATGTGTTCAGTGTCAGGTTCTGTGCAGCTGGGACTGCATTTTGTCTGGAGTCACACGTGCCTTCAGTTCAGCATGAAACCTGGCTGTGCTGTTCACACAATTCAGTGGGAATGTTCAGGATATTTGTCCTAAGTAGTCATGCTTTCCCCCTTCCTTGAATTAGCCCTGGAAATCGAGAGGATTCATGTGCAGGAACTCAGCCAAGCTGCACCTCATGAATTTATGCAGCCAGAACCATTTGCTCAGAGGCTGGATGCGTTTTTGCCCATCCTGATGTTAGACTGGTGGGATTTCTCTTGGGTAAGTGGGTCTCAGTAGGCTGCAGGCTGCTGGAGGGGAGTGATCTTCAGATCTGGCAAGGGCCATGTGTGTGCTGCAGTCAGTGCAGCTCGTTGGCTCTCCGGAGGTATTTATTCCATTTTTAACAGTAAGGAGGTCTTATTTCCGTTCTGGGCGACAGCAGTGTCTTCATCTCTCTCTGTTGTCTCTCCAGACCTGCTTGCTCTCTTTATTCTCATTAAGTTGGCTCTTGCCCTGTCTGAAGCTGAGAATCCAATGTCTCTGCTAATTAGGAAGTGACATCCGTTATGAATTAGGTTAGCTGCTTGAAAGGTCAAAATTTGCCAATGATTACAAAAATTACGTTGAAGAGAATGACAGTAGCTATCAGTTATGATGGAAGGAATATCATTCGGAAGGGAAGTGCTGCTTCTATTTAGTTTTTTATCCAGAGCATGTGAGATGCAGTTTAATTTAAGTACATTTGCAATTTATTACATCTGCAGTACTCGCACTCACTTCTGTCATCTTGATGTCTTGTTCATGTTCCTGTTCACCTCTGTGACTCCACTCAGTACCATTGCTGGGTCAGCTACCCAATTTCATTTGAAACCCTTAACAATGAGTGTGTGAAATTGTTTCACATCACCCATTGAATACATTAAATTTTTTTGACTTGAGGGTGCAGGTTTGTTAGATGAAATGCTTTAGTCTTTAACACTACAGCAAGTTCAGTTGTACTCTGAGGACTTATTCAGGATCCCATTATACTTGTCACTGGAACTTGGTTTTGATGCCTTTACTTTTCTAGTGTGTCCTTCTGTCCCCGAGACCTCCTTGCAATGAGTGAAATCACCTAAAGGCTGAAGCGTGCCTGCCATGAGTTAGAAGCATGAGATTCCCATCCTCTGTGGAGAAGGAAACTAATATCAGGAAACTATTCTGAGTGGAAAATTTTGGGTTTAGGAAATGTTGTAAATTTTGCACTGTTCTTCAGTATTTAATCTTCCCACAACAACTCTTATTGTCTTCTCTGTCTAGCATCAGATGCAGAGGATTTCACTAAGTGAGCTTTCCAATTTGGGGGGAAAAAATGAGGAGTAAGGGGAAGTTTCCATTAGTACAAAGCCATTATTAACTTGGGTTAATGAAGATCTAATGTAATATGGCCATCACCACATGTCTGCACATAATGATTCCGTCCTTTTCTATGGGGAATGATTAAATTAAGTATCTTGTAGGTCAAAATTAGACTGAGAAGGTTAACCAACCTTTAATGATTCTGCAGCCATTTACCAGCCATTTAAAAACATAAACTGTGAGATAAAGCTGGATAGAGAAAAAGCATTATCAGTAAAAACTGGGTGAAGTTTTAGCGTTTTCTGTTTATATCATAGGAGAAGACAGAGAGGAATATGTGTTTTTGCAGTGACTTGTGGGATAAAGGGCAGAATGAAAGGAGTTTTTATTTTTCTTTTTTGTTGGCTTCCTGAAAAGTGCCCATTAGCTCTTTATTTTAACATGCATTAAATCTAACTAATGGATATCAAACCAGCTTAGAAAAATGGTAATTGTAAAGCAATTGTAACAAAGACTTTGGGAGCACAACTGCGCCAAAATATTGTTTGTGTGCCTTAAACTCTTGAAAGCTCCATCTTTATGGAGAAATGAGGTTGCATAGATGGGAGAGCAGAGATTGCAGACAACGTGAGGGGAATTAGCAGCCCTCAGGATGCTTTGAGATTGTCCGAGCTACAAAGAACTGAGCTGATTCTCAGATTCCACAGTGATTTGGGGGGCGACATTTGTTTATGACTGTGCTTATCTGCTTACACATGCTCAGGGCAGCTATCTCTCTTGTTTTGCTTTTCTTTTTCCTTAACGTGTACAGATGGAATGAGATATGGTGAACCTAGCAAAATCTCTTTGTATTCTTTTCAAGGAGATGCAATTCATTTTAAAATTGACAAACAAAACTGAATATACAGATATAAATTATCTCCCTTTGCTTCCATCCTCCCAGCTTCTGTAAGGCATTTTTTTGCCTATCCTGTGGAAACCTTAATTAATCCAATGGGAATATTTTCCATAAGGGTTGCTTTCAAGCATTTCTCTCACATGTCTTATCCATGGTTAGAAACAAAACCATCTCATTTGACAAAATAACATCTGGGAGGTTATGGTCTCTGGGAGAATCAAAGGGAATGCATTGGGAAGTTACAGATTCTGGAGGTCTTGCCTTTTATTGATAGATCTCCTTCGTCATGCCATCCATTAATTTTAACTCAGGTGATATATGGATTCTGCACATTAGTTAATGAAGGCTAATGCACAGTAATCTTGTCATCACTAGCTGTGCATGGTAATTCAATCTGCTGCTCGGAAGAGCTGTTCAACATGCAGCAAATTTGATTTGATATTGACATGATGTACTAGGTTTGGTATTTTATTTAACATACCATGTGCCTTATATGATGAGAAATGGTTTTCTTTCAGCAGGTTACATACCTGAGTTAGGCAAGGTGTGTAGTTTAATGCGGTTATATCAGATATATGTCTGTTGTATCTGCACAGGGTATTCATCCTGTGATACACTGCACAGGCTGGGGCAAATTTCTGAATTTGGCACTTCACGCATTCGTTTAATATTGTCGGTGTGCTCGAGAGCAAGCCCTGAAGAGCAGAAAAAATAAAAGTGATGCTTTTCTCAGACACTGAAAGCCTAAAGTCCCTCTTGTCCTGTTTACACTCGTTTAACCTACTCTTGTAGCTTCATCACCACCAGCAGGTCTGATGCAGAATTGGCACAGTCCAGTTTGGGGGTCCTGAGTGTGACTTGGAGGAGTTTGCTCAGTGTTTCTGGTCTGTAGTAACTGCTACTACAAACTACTATCTCTGTTTGGGTAGGATATAGGGCTGTAAATATGGTGTGGTTAATACATTGATTTCCACAAAACACACACAACCCATGGGCCAGATTGGGTAATCAGTGCTTCCTCACTTAAACCCAAACAATACCAGCTTCAATCCTTGAGTGCATTAGAGCTGTTCTCTCTGCCACTGTATATTTGCCAAAACTGTGTGGTATGAGGGGCTGGATATGGGGATATATTGCCTTTATTTTAATATAAACTACATGAAGATGTATCTCCATGCAAAGGACATTGAAGCATGACATTATTTACTTTTATTGCAGGTAAATCATCACCAACCATCTGAGTATAGTGCAGGAGTTTATACAGCACGCAGAGGATGTTAGACACTTTATCTGTGTATATCCACATCGTTCTGCTGAATACTCTTGTGCACAGATCTATGTTTATGTCATTCACTGCAGCACGCAGGTATCTGGAGGATACATCTTTCTTAAAGACAGGCTAAATGCAAAGCAAACCAGTGGAACATAGGCAGTGGTGTAGGTTACCCCAGCTGATCCCTCGGGAGCTGTCCCTAGGGATGGTGCCCTCAGCACGGGGAACAGGGGATGCTGTCAGTCAACACTGCCAGGTGGGAAAAGTGTGTACACAGGAAAGGGAGAGGAGATACCAGCCACTGTCCAGACTGTGGAGAGGGAGAAGCAATTTGCAGCCAGTTTACAGCAGACTGTGGTCAGACAGGCAGCCCCAGGGAGAGCCAGAAAGGAAGCGGCTGCTGCAACTCCATCATGTGCTGCAAAGTGCTGCAGCCACACAGGGCCCTTTGCAGAGGGCATTTTATTAAGTTACAAGATAGTAATTAATGCCAAGTTCCTCTCTTTATTTTCTCTGTGGCTGGGTTTCATAATCGAAATTAAAGATAGGAGATAGGGAGCAGATTGCCTCTTGAAATACAGCTCCATGGTGCTCAGTTCATGACTTTAGAGACATTTGTCCAGTCCCATCTCCCTTTATGGAGATGTAGGTCAAATGCTGTTGAAATAATCCTTTTTTGCTAGAGCAGATACGTTCAGTCCAGTGCTACACTGCAGGAAAGAAGCCAAAAGGTCAGGAAAGGAGTGAAGGAGACCTTTTGTGCTCTCCATCCATGGTATAGCTGCTGTCCCCCACCCCCTCCTTCCACAGTTGCAGCCCGGCAGGTTCCCCTACCGAGTTGGGAACCCACCATCTCACATGTGTGCTGGTTAGTTTTGGAATCTACAGTACAGTCTGAGACATCCCACATGAGGAGGGACCACAATTGTGGGGCACCCTTGTCTAAACCTGGAAGTCCAAATGACTTTCAAAGCTGGTTATTTGAGCTAGAAGCGCATCATGAAATACCACCTGTTTGGAATACATCCTCAGACTGCACACGTCCTAAAATAGATCCTGTTTTCCTCTTCCGCTTCTGTTTTCATTAGCCCTAGGTTTTGACATTCTGTTCAGAGATATTTTCAGTATTGAATGCATTAAGATAACATAAATTCCAAATCAAACATCTCATTCAGCATATTTCCTATTTAAATTTCTCCCGTACATTTTCCCTGTAGTTATCTAAGGGTTGGTTTCATTATTTGTATCAGCTGTCTAGTGATAACTGGTTTTGCAAAAGAGCAAAAAACGAATGCTTGTAGAGAAAATAGAGAAAATTTGTTGCTTGCACAGCCTTGTTTCAATTCAGTGTTTCTTCCGTCTTCTGAAGTTTATTGATCGGGAGAATGTTAAAGCTGTTGAATAGTTTGTTTTCATTTCACAAATGTGAATCAGGATTATTGCAGAAAAACAGGAATGTATTCATCATTAAGATTTGCTTTACACATTCATTTATTTTTCAATCTATAATTCTTATTGAACTAAGAAAACTCACAGGAATATATGTATCACCACCGAGAACAAAAAGAGCCTGATTGAGGCAGATGGAAGATCAGCAAAGCACTTCACACACAAGTGCAAAAATACAAACTTCTTGCTAATACTGAGAAACGTTGGTTTCCCAGAGTTGGGAAAGGTCCCTGGGGGGATTTCCTATGTGTTGAGTGGCTTGAAGACACTTGGCTAAGGTACAAAATGCTGCAGCCATTTCTAGATCTGCCCATTTAGAGCACAGGGTACTTTTAAAGTCTTTTGCAAACAGATGCAAGCTCTCCAGCTCTCTGGTATTCCTGAACTGGGAGTGTGGTAGCTCCTAGTGTGACCAGGCTGGGGACCTGGGCGTACCAGAGGAGACAGGGCATGATGCTGATGTGGCCACATGTCCTCAGGTCTGCCAGTGGCTCACATCTAAGCCAGAGAGAAGAACAAACTCAGCCCTTTTTGTAAAGCCATGTGTGGCTCCATCTTATGTCAGCTCAGGTTCTTGCTGGGACCACATTGCATCTCTCCAGCATGGCAGGCTCATAAGTTGATCCGTTGGCTCAGAGTTCCCAAATGCACACTGTTGGAGCTGCACCTTCCCTCTTTTCCTGGATGCTGTTGGGTTTGGTGATCACAAAATGAGGTTATGTCTGGTTTCGCTGTCTCTCTTTGCCTCCCACTCCTCCTCTCAGGTCTCATATCATTAGATTCATCCACCGTTGCAGATTGCCTTGTGTGAGCAGTGTGTGCCTGCCCTGCTACTCATTCCCTCCTACCAGTATAACAAGTGTAAAGCTGGGCCCTACAAACTCTGGGGGGTCACAGGACCATGCAGCTGCAGGAGTTCATCCAATCAAGTAACATCTTTTACCCTCATAATGATAATTTCCCACTTTAGCAAAACACCCTGCTGCCAAACTCCAGTGCTAATGAGCCTGTCAGTGCATCAGTGCACTCCCGACAGTATCGAGAAAGTAGGGATTGTTTTTTGCAAGGCAAATGAAGATACTGATGATTAGCAAGAAACAAACCAACAATTCAATACATCACTGGCCACACATACCAAATCATTGATTTTCTGTCCTGCTGGGCAGCAGCTGTTGTATTTGCTCTGCAGAAATGGATTTTTTAATCCAGGAGGGACTAGAAAGGTGGATGTTTCTCCAAGAACTGGAAGCAGCAGGCAGTTGCTCCCTACACTGGGCATGGGCATGTTGATAGTGTCCTTCTGAAACTGCTGAGAAGTCTGATGGGCTTTCCAGTATTAAACTGTACTTCTGAATGCATGTGAATGCAGTGATTGGATGGAAAAAAAAATCTCCTGTGAGAATCTGTGAAATTGCAGGACAAAAAATGCTGCCCTAAAACTTACAATCACTGAAAGAATTAGAAGTTAATCATAGATACCCTCACATGACTTCTCTCTGTCTACCAGTTATGTGTAATCAGCATCCTTCCAGATCATCTGTCTCAGCAGTGTTGCTATTTCCATAATCCTCGCCTTGCCTGGCTGGCTGGATTGAAGTGGGATGTCTATTCCATAGCATTTCTGAACAAAATGCATGACCCCAGGTCAATGGGACCACAATCTGCTCTGCAATGAGATAACACCGATCATTCCTCTCCTCTTGTTCCCAGGGACCTACGTGATGACGGTGACGGCGAACGACGCAGACGACGGCACCACGGCCAACGGGATGGTGAGGTACCGCATCGTCACCCAGACCCCACAGAGCCCCTCACAAAACATGTTCACTATTAACAGCGAGACAGGAGACATTGTCACCGTGGCTGCTGGACTCGACAGGGAGGTGAGTTTGAAACTGTCTTACCAGGTGTTGTTGAGGGTTGCTGACGTGAAAAGCCCAAACCCTGTCTTTAATCCCAAGCCTCTAAAAGCGTGAGCTGAGGTATGGAGATCACAGTCTTTGCTTCTGCAGCAACTGTAGGGCATCGTGGCTTTGATGTGATATTTTTGTCTTAATCCATATCAGTCGATGAAACCCTGAGAGAATCTTCAAACTCCTGGAGCTGATATTTTCCTTTCATAAGTTTGTGAAACTCAAAAAATGTAGAAAATACTCCAGGAGGTAAAGGGGGATAAATAAATGGTCATTTTTCCCCCTTCTGTTGGGGGACAATAAAGTGCCAAGCATCTATAGCCCTTTCTAGACCTGTCTTGCTTAGTTCTTTGCATGTTGTCCCTGGAAAAAGGAACACATCCTGCATTCAGCATTTTGTGTCCTTGTGCCATTTCCAAACTAGTAAAATGTCTTCCAATGATTTTGGGTTTGTGTGATGTTCTGCCTTTAGTGCCTCTTCTTTCTGGCATTTTACAATGTGCAGCTTTACCAAGTGCAGGAGACATTTCACTTTTACTAACAAAAAAACACTCTGTCAGTGTAAACTATATAATGTGATTCTCAAAGCCCTGCTTCCTTTGGTTGTGGGTGTAGCTCAAGGACAAAGCATTTATACCTCATATATTAAACAAAAATCAATGCAGTGTCAGTGGTGGGATGGAGTGAGTGGGAAGGAGGGGATGGGGTCAATGGGTGTAAAGGGAGAGAACCCCAGAACTTCAGTTCTGGTTTTGTTCCCCATTGGACTGTGCAGGTCATGGAGTGTCACCTGCTCAATGCAACTGGGGGAGCTCGGTCGATTACATGTTAGAAACGACCATTTGTTCATGGAGCAATGACCACAGAGACTATGGAAAGAAGGACTTGCACAGTCTGAGGCTCTGATATTTATATTCAGGCAGTCCCCAGAAGTCACACATCCAGTGGAAGAGTTCATTTTGAGAGAGCCCAGTGTGCTGCGTTTCTGGGAGAAGGCACCAGGAACCGGCTTTGTTCTTCTTTCTCTCCTTTCCTACCCTGCGACAATGGCAGGGACAGAGCAAGCAGGGGTCCCCATATGTGGGCCTGGGACCTAAACTCTGAGGGGTGAAGCCTCCAGCACCTTGGAGATTTTTGCCGTGCCCCTCAGGCCAGCAGCACACTTTTGGCCCTACTGCTGAGTGCTGTGCCAGGCTCCAGTCAGGAGACATTCCCTGCCAGGGATTGTGCTGTTTCCTTCCCAGGTCTGGGGCTGCTTTTTTGCTTCAGAGCAGCTTGGGGAGGAATCCCAAAGGCAGCTGCTGAGAGCAGATAAAAGCCCCGGCAGCAGCTCAGCAGCACGTGTGGAGCCCCGGGGCAGCCGCCGGAACTCTCAGGATGGGATGGGAACGCTGGCTGGGAATGCTGGCTGGGAATGCTGGCTGGGAGCAGTGCAGGGCTTGCCCTCGGCACCGTTTCAGGGCAAGCTGGCCCAGGGGGGACACACTGTGTGAAACAGCTTTCCAAGGAGAAGGTCAGGAGAGCAGAGAGCTCTCCAGGTGTGAAGACAGGAAGCAGAGCTGGGGGAGCAGGAGGAGCTCCAGCGCCTGCTCCTTCCCACCTGACATTGCAGACTCTGCAAGCACAGCCTAGGGCAGATTTGACCTTTCCCTACTCCTTTTATTCCTAGAGCTGGGAAGTTGGCTGAATCTAAAGCAGGTAGATTATCCCAGGCAGTGCTGGAGCCTGCAGCAGGCTTGCAGCGGAAGCAGAGAAACAAGTGCCAGAGAGATTGCTGGACACACCTGGGGGGACGGTGGCCATGTACTCGGAGGAGAAATTGGAATTCTGGCAGGAAAATGCTGATTTTATGGAAATTAAAGAATTGTTATTGCCCCCCGACGTCAGTGAGGCCCAGCATTTTAATGTAGGGCTTTATGGGCAGAGAAAGGTCCTTGGTTTATATTAATTTCAGAAACACAGATTGGGATAACTTGGTGGGAGAGAGGCTTTAATCTCAGCAAATCGGCTGAAAAAAGAGGCAGGTAATAATTAAGGGGAAAGCATAAGGCAGAATGATTGCCTTTTTCGTGTTTCTCTCATTGCATCTGAAGTATTTTAAAAAGTTGCAGGGGAACCATGTGCTTTGTGTGAGTTCCCCTGTGCACAGGGTCCAGGAAGTCACAGCTGGCACAGTGTATGTGAAAATCTGGTGTTGAGTGTCCCAAACTGAGTACAAGACTGGGCAAGGGACACTTGGATCGAGGCAGAACAACCAGCTCTGGGCATAATCCTGGGGCTGCCCTGAAGCTACAGGGCATGCTTATTCCCAGCTCTCTCTCCTACTTTCAGCATTATATCTGGAACTGGCAAAACTTTCTGGTTTATTAACATAAAGTTGTATTGCATCTAAATCGAAAATTGTGTTTAAACACCCCTATTAGTGTACCACAGATTGTTTTCTTGGTTTTGTTTGTTTTTCCTGAAAACTTGAGGAAGCTATTAGAGAAGTGAATTTGGGGTTACTGCTGACATTTCCCTGTCATTAGGAAAAGGAGACGAATGCATATTTGGAATGCATATTTGTGTAAATTAAAATGTTAACAAATCTGACCTATTCAGCTGAAACTACTATAACCAAGATAAATTCCCTGGATACCAGTTATTTCTCAAAATGCTTATTGACACATTTATCAGTGCCTGAGACATGATTAAGTTAAGCTGTGGTGATACAGAACCAGGTTTTCAGTCTCCATTGGACCTTTCTCCCTTGCTTCTGCAATGCAAAACAGGAGTAAAAATAACTTCCAGAGCTATTCCATATCTGAGCGACAGATCCATGTTCCAGATCCAGCATTTGTCTTTCAGAAGGGAGAAAAGTCACTTCGAAACTGGTGTTCCTAGCTCAGCATTTCTGTTGCATGCTCATTAAATGAGATTTCCTGATGTTCTCAGCATCTCCACTTCAATATTGGTTTTTTGCTGTTTTCCTACATTACCTTCAATCCATGAAAGAATGAACTGGATGAAGTTTTAGCTTGTTTTGTGTCGTGAGAAGTGTTTTGTTTGACCCGCGAGAAACCTATTTTAAGACAAAGTCATGTATTTTTGCTGCTGTTTCTAAACCCCCATTTCCACAAACCATGGAGGCAATTAAACACTCAGCCTCTCAGATTGTGCTGGTCTTTCCTAAATGTGTCCAACACTGAAGATAGCACACTCAAAAGTCAAAGTATTAAAATATTGATGGCTTTAAAGTTATCTTACCTGGTTCCCATTAATCTGGATGTAAATACAGTGACAGTGCTCTGTGTCCACTTGCTCATTATGACTGCACTTAATTGAATGGATCCCCAAGGAAGATAAAGTTAATTGGACTGTACTTCATAAAAATTATTAAAGGGAGACAGTTTAGCAACAGCCTGATGTAAGCCTGGATGCCTGAGGGTGAGAAATGCCAAGGGTGGAACAAAGGAACACCTATCCCTTGGACTAAGAGGGAAAATGGTAGGGATTTAGGGTCATCAGAGGTTCAGAAGTACATTCAGACAGCCAGGTTTTGATGAGAAGGTTAAAAGCAGATGCTTGCTGTAATGCAGGAAAACATCAGAGTAACATAGGAGCATTCGAGCTGTGATTTCATAAAATTAGGAGGAAAGGATCATGTGGTGGTGGGAGCACAAAATGTGTGGATTATAGGCTGTGAATGCATGAGGTGAACGGGTTGTGGCAAAGTTCAGGGATAGGATGGGACCATTGCTGCTGATTTAATTTATGGCAGGCTGCTGCAGAAGTGGGTGGTACTGCAGGAGATGCTGCCCAACTGACGGCTTCGTTTAGCAGCACATCTGAATTCCTCATTTCATTGAGCTGGGGTTATTTTTTTCCACTGGGAAGGAAATTTAAAGAGGTAAGAAAGGGTCAGCTGGGTCTCAGAAACATTCAGAAAGCAAAACATTCATATTTTTGTTTTCCATCCTGAAAAGTAGCATTTGTCTGTATAACCTTGCAGAAGTGACCGGCTCTGTTCCATGTGTTACTTCGTTCTTTCCACTCAGCCCAGCGTCCCAGGTGGGATCAAGCCCAGACTGTCAGTCTGATGGTGCTCCTGGTGCAGTAATTCAACCCCATCACCAATTTTGCTTTCTCTGGTGGCAGAATATCTGTCTCCGTAGCACAGTAAACCTGCACTAGGGGTATAGTATAGGCAATATCATCCTCTGAAGAGCTTCCCCTAAATATTTTATGAACACCAACTTTGAGCAAGCAGGAGGGAAAAAAAAAAGGGAATGAGAGAAAAGGAGGTGGTTGATCCCAGGCTCTGCTGGCAGGCCAATAAATGTTGAGGCATCTCAAATGTCATCCAGGTTTATTTGAGATAATAAGTATTTCAGCACTGCGGTGCTTGTAGTGTAATGTTGCTAACTTTTTGAGATGTCCCTTAGAAAGGAGTCCCTTCCCAGCACAATCATCTGGTGTTGGAGAAATTAAGACAGTCAGGAGCACTGAGTTACTTCTTCCAAATTTCTGTATGTTTGTATTTCTTCTAAAAGTGATTGGATCTCTGCTGCTGCAAATGCTTTTAAAAATACATGAAATCCGATTCTATGATTACTGCACTTGGCTTTCCAAAAACGTGATGTTGCTGGTCCTTCTCAAGTGAGTGAAAGATAAAAGGGAGAGCCTGCCAACAACTGAGTTAGAGGCTTATTTTATTTATGAATGAAATGGCAGGATTTTTGTGGGGAAGAGGAGAAGTTCTTCTTATTAGCAGAGACAGTTGATTTCTTCTCCAGCACTCTGGTTTTGGTGCAACTAGACATTTCTGATAGTGCAGAATTTGAAATGTTATGTTAAAGAAAAAAAACAACTGTACACTGCTCCAAACACTGAGCAGGGATGGTTTTTACCATCTGCAGTAACTATTTGGGTTACATTTATCTGCAGGTCATTGCAACAGCTTTTCAAAACCTCCTTGTTCATTCAAGTGCTGTCTGGAAGTAAACAAGGCATTGCCCTGGTACAGGGATGACTTTAGCCATTGAGACTGCTGTGAAACATTCCCACAGATGGACACCCACTGGTCTGAGATTACCCAAATACAGTGGGCTTAATCTGGGTTTGTCTCTTCCAGCCAGCCAATTATCTAAGTGTAACCAACAGGTAACTCAGGCTAAGCCTGGCTTTTTGTACCAGGAAACCTCCCTCTCACAGTGGAGTTCAGCAGCTTTCGATCCTTCATCCACCCCTGGAATACAGCAAAGGGATTGTTCTGTTCTAAATTACCATGGCCCATGTTAATTATTTCCCTCACTGCATATCAGTGTGATGTTCTGCAAAGCTGCTCCTCCTCCTCTGGGCAGGGCTGGAGGAGCGTCTGAGGCTGCAGTGTGAGGCTGAAGGATCCCACACCATACGAGTGATAGATGAGTTTACCTGGGCAGATTGTCATTCGTGTGCGTGTACTGACAGAATACAAAAAATGAGGGAAAGTGACATCTAAATGGCTTGACTGCATCCTGAGAGCTTCTGTTCCTATTTTCCTCAGTCAGATTAGCCTTCTCCAAGGAGCAGGGAGGAGTAATGCAGAATTGCTACAAGCATGTCACCTTCTGATGAGCACCATCAAGCATTCACCCTGTTTGCTATTTGTATCTATTACAGGAGTTCTTTAAAGTGAGAGGGATTCTGGTTTTCATGTTCCTTTCATTACTTTTTCCAGAGAAGAACTAAAACAAGGTTGTTAGACTCTGTGGAGCGATGAGTATCTTCCTGTTCAAGATGAACTTCCCATATCACTGCATTAAAATGTGCAGAAAAATGCCTCCACAGCTGCACTCACAAGAGGAGAACCAGAGTGAGGGATTAGTAATTATTTTGCCAGTGAGGCACATCCATTTCTATGAATTTGGACCCCAAGTCCATGTATTTAGCTTCCAGACTTGCAGGCTCCCAAAAGGTTTTCCAGTGACTGAGATGATGAAGGACTGTAACAGGTTTCCAGGGTTAAGTGGCTTTTCCACTTCTCACAGCATTCAAATGGTGATTGGGAGTCCTTGTGGAACATGTCTTCAAGCCAGACATGAACTACTGGAGTCTTAGCAGGGACAAGCAGGTAAAATGCTTCAGCATCCTCTGTCAGACTGTGTTTTACTTGTCCTGCCCAGCCTTGGCCCTAATGTGTTTCTGACTCATTAGGAAACAGTTCCCCTCTGCCACTGAGGAGCAGTTTGCCCCACAGGCTCTGCCCTCGCTGTCTGCCTGTCAGCCACGTGCCATCCCAGGGATTTGTGGAGCACAAAGTCACTCTGAGGGATGAAATCCACTCTGTGCCCGTCGTTTATCACTGAATACTACATTATCCCTGATACCTTGTAATTTTTCAGGGCCATGTAACGAAAATGTAAATACTGAAGCTTTATGTATTAATATGCCTGAAATCATTACTTAAAGATAAAACTGGTTAAATTATTCAGTTATAAAATTATCCCATTTCCACAGCAGCATATCCTGTCAAAGGAAGAGCTGATTAGCCGTAAGCTGAATTTAGCCAGCAGATTTATGCTGGATTCTGGTTTACGTTTCTACATTGTACATAGGACTGATTTGAGTTTGCTCCATCATTCCAGTGCATTTCATTTTCTCATTACAGACAAGAATGACCTTTTTCAGCAAATTATGGTGAGGAGCACTACCACTCATCAATGAAGAAGATTCATTTTATTAACCCTGTTTAGTGCTTTGGAAGTGTGTTGCACACTCAGTGGAGGGCCACTTGCAGTAATTTGAGATACCAGAAGTTAGCAGAGGGGGAGAGCTCAAATCTGCTCTGAGCACTGTTGGTCCAGCACTGATTAAGGGATCCCTCATAGCCTTTTGTTGCAGGGTGGGAAAGATGTGAGCAAAGCCTTGGCACAGAAATCACACCATTTGTTTTAAATAAGAAGGAAATAATGCCAGGGGTTCTGAAGCCTTGTCACAATTCCCAGAAGGAATATGTCTCCCTGTTCGAGCTCCTCAAACTGCAGTGCCTGTGTGTCTTTCTGATGGGTGCTTTTGGAATGTTCTGTACCTTTTGGTCTTCTGCATGATTGCTGCAACTCTCTAAATGAGAAGCTGACAATCAGTTTTAGAGCTCCAGTGTAGGGAAAGGGTTTTTTGATTACTTTTCCTTTAAAAAAGCCTGATGGCTAGATAAACTAGTAAAACTGATAGAGGAAGAGCTCAGAGCCATGGCCTTGGAAGAAAATAGCATGTGTAGGAAAAAAAAAAAAAAAAGTGGATATAATAGGAGACACTTTTAAAGAATGAAAGAGCTTTCCAAAGAAAGAGGCTGGTATATAGCTTGGAACCTGTGAGAGTCCTATGAGCAGACAGCAAAACAGCCGTGGTATTTATCTCCCAAAAAGGTACGCCAGGAGGATGATCAGGACACAGGTGTAATGGGCTGGAGATCAGCTGGCTGTACAAACTGAGAGTGTGTTGGCACAGTTTGGCTGGGAGTTAGTGTGAGCTCAGCCTGGCTGTGTGATCTGCTTGCGCTCGTCTTGGCCCTGTCCTGTCCTAAGGCCTTTCGTTCCCTATCAGATTACATTTTTAATAAAGAAAATCAAACAAAGCAGTAGGGCTGCTTTTATTGGTCTGGTTGTTCTGTGCAGTTTTTCAGCTCTGCTCCCAGTGCACTGTGTGTCCTTCCTGAAGATGTGCACAGGAGGATGCTCCAGCCTCAGAATTGGACTGTGAATGGAAACCTGCAGCCAGTTTACATCTCCCATGGAGCTGATTCCACCAAGAGTGAGTCCTGCCCTTTGGCTGAAGAGTTTCCTCCCACTCAGGCAGTGTCTATGACACTATTTACTGCCTGCCAGAGTAGCTCCCAATTTGTTTTTTTAATTCTTTCTCCCATCTGGCTTAGACTCTCTTTATACACCTGGCTTGCTTTTGGTATCACCAGCATTTAGATGCTGGAGCTTCTGGAGGAGGTTGTACTAGCTCACATGTGGAACTATAATGACTTTTTATTCATATTTGGGTGAGCTATTGAAGAGATGTTGCCAAATTGAAAAGCTGCGTGATTTGGGGTTGAACTATTCAGATAAAACAAAGCTTTGAGTTTAACTGGATCTGATCGCAGAGTCTGAGGAAGAACAGGACTGATATCCCACCTAATCAGTTCCCTTCCTTTAAATATGGAAATGTTCAGAGCCTCTCCTATAAGAAAATTCCACATATACTAATAGTCTATAGATCCTTTTCTTTCTTCACACACATTTTAATATGTTCAGAGAGTTCTGGTACAGTCTGGTTGCACTTTTTTCAAGTTGCTCATGAAATCCCACCTCTGACTACAGTGGGTTGGTTTATACATTATTCAGTAGTAAAATCCCAGCTGAATAGGGAGAAGGGAAAAAAAGTTGAGTATAGGAGTGGAAAGCTCACCAGGTCCTTAGCATAATCTCTCTGGTTCAGACCTGCATTTCTTTTTCTATTTGAGCTTGTCTTACAGTGGAGAAGAGCATATCATTCCAATTTTAGATAGAAGACTACCTGCTCAGCTCATGCAGATTTAAAGTTTTTCTTTTGGTACATCACATACTTTCCAACAGCCCCTTCCCCTCTCTAAAGGGATTATTGTCTAAATCTGCACCAGGTCAAGTGAAATAATTAAACCCAAGCTGGCTCCACTAATTAACTTATCCACAGACCATTGTCTGTTATTAGCATTTTAAAGAGAGGCTTTGTTAACTCCTTTTTTCTAGACCTAGCACTATTTTTAATAACAGTATTCATTCCTATGAGCATCTTTGGCTACATTTTTTTACTTAAATATTATCTTCAAAACATTTGCCAGAGCATGAGTGAGTTTATAGGATGTTTCACCCTGCATCAGTGACTTTCCTTAACTGGGCATAAGAAGAAGGCAGCTTGAATGCAAAGGAGTGTGACTGTCAGAAGACCAGATACAGAGTTGTATTCTGAAATATTCTTAAAATAGAAAGGTCTCAGTGTAAACAGCAGAGAGGCTGTTATATGCTTTGTAAAGTATAATTTAAATTGTGATGTATCTAGTGGTTTTATAGTACATCTCATCTGGAACAGTGTCAGGATCATGGAGTTTGTATTTGCAGAGGATGGAGTACTTCCAAAAATACAAAAATGTGTGCACAGGGACCAAAATCTGGGCGTTTGCTGTTCTGCACCATAAATACTGTCTGTTTCCTTGAGTTCTATACTAATTAGTATCCAGAAAGGTGGCAGAAGGTGGCTCTTTGAAGGGGAGGACTGTTCTTGTTAGACACTTGCGAGCATTGCTAGGCTGGCTATAAATAATCACAACATCAGGTACCGAGGTTTGGGCTATTCTCCGTTCACTGCAGGCTGAGAGAGGGCTTGTGGATAAGGCCAGCGAGGTGTCACGTGCAGGCAGGATGGAGCTGTGTGCTATTCTTCCCAGAACTGCACATTAAAGCATCTAGGAGCCTGTAGTAGCAGAGCCGAAGCAGTGAGGCAGTTTGTTCTTTTGTCATGGTAACCTCACCATTTTTCTTCCAATTTTTAGGCTAAATATTTTCCTTTCATTGTTGCTCTATTATTCCAGTTTTTAAAAAATTCGGAAGACTGTGTAAGAAATCCTCATTAAATAGAGTACATGTCAGTACAATCATGTTTTATTCAAGCTATTAATTTTTTGCACTTAAAATGCTTTCTGCTCCAAAGACCTTTCTAGAAAAATAAATGTGGTTTTCAGTTAAAGTGAACAGGTCACTGAGTGACCTTAAATCTGATGGCTCAAATTGAGAAGGGGAACTAATTGCATAAAAATGCAGGCACTCATATTATCCAGATGTTCAATAAGTTGCTTTTTCCAGTCTTATTTATACATCTGTCTGAAAAATAAATAGACTGTAGTTTCATATTCATCCTGACATGGAATTCACCTCAGTTTATGGGGAAGAATCTTGTTTTATTGGTTAAAGGTTTGGGCAGACGCCCAAAGAGAGGTAGACTGGCCAGACTGATTTCTGCTGCCTGAGGATGGGAATCAGGATTTGTAAGTCAACAGCAAGTGACTCTTGTAGAAGTGGAAAGCTTTTCTGCCAGGTATCTGCTGTTCTAAAGGGAGGGTTTGGTGCCACCCAAGCAGGCACATGTCAGATAAAATGCCTTCTTAGGAGGCACTGTAGTCGGTCACCTTCTGAAGGTGAATTTCGGAGTGATCAGAAGAGCAGCATCCTCCTCTCTTGAACTCAGGGCAAACCCTGTGGTTTGGTTGCAGCAGAGCAGAGCTGGCCCAACCACAGGGATCTGCTGTGATTGAAATACCCTACCCGATATTGTGTGTATTCGCTCACAGGGGAGCCTGTGCTGATGTGAAGTAGTAGATGAGAGGATACTCCACGCATTTTTCATTCTGGAAGTGGTTTGTTTTGAAGATGTGTATGTTTCTGCAATTATTTTAGCCATTAAACTTCAGCCCTGAAAATGCTTTCATCTTGGCTGATTCCATCTTTTTGTGGCCATGGCAATGCAGAGGAGTGTGATGGGAAATGCATTACTAGATTTCTAAATTATGTGCAGTTCTCTCCCCCCCTATGTTTGATATCAGAAGACGATGTTTGACAGAGAAGGTAATGAGCAGTATTTGCTGGGAAATCAGCAGCTAGATGTGGTTTGAAAGAAAGCATATTTGAGCATAAAGAGACAGTCTGGAGGCCTTACCAGTGCTCTGCACTATCAGAAAATCTGCCCTACAGATGAGCAGCAGAGCTCCAGTGAGAGCTGGAGAGGCACTGGGTGCCTTAATGACTTCAGGGTATCAGCTCCTGGCAAAGCAGTTGAGCAGAATACCCTAGAAAAAGAGCCTGCAGGGAAACCTGCAGGACATTTGATGGTCCTTTGGACAGGTAGCCCACCCCCAGCTCCTTTGGCCCTGGTCACATGTCTAAAAACCCCTAAAGCAGAAAGCAGGAGAATCTCTCAGCTATCCATCAGATCAGAAATTGAAGCATCAGCAGTCATTTATGTTAATTATCCTGATTAAGCAGGAAACGCCCCACAACATTTTCTCCACCCCCCAATTAGGACAAAATATTGAATTTTTTAAATTGTAATTACCAGTCAGAAAAAAAAATCTGGAGAGATTCAGTATTTTTGTTTTAATAGATGCAAAAATGTCACATTGATATTGGTCTTTTAAAATGATGTTTGACATTTTAGAAGATCAATTTTTGTCAAAGCTAGCTCAGACCATTAAAACCATTTTAAAAAGGACTGCTTTGCAATGTAAAAATAAATTCCAAGTGAGGGAGAGCTTTCAAGTGCCCGTCCTTGGGAGCAGTTTCACTCTTAGCGTCTCGTGATGAAAAACCACTTTGTCATAATATTCTCCACCAGTTTTCATCCTCAGGCCCCTTCAGCTCTCTGTATGGTCTCTGCCACTACTGTCATCCAACCATATCAAAATGGGTATTTAGGGATGTTCTTCTGAAAACTAATTCCAGTGTTTGCAGGAAGAGCTGTTAATGTAACTCAGAGTGACCATTGCCTGCAGTATCAGCATCTTCAAAGGCTGACTGACACATTTGAGAAATGGATTTTGTGTTACTCTGCTGACCCCAGACGCTGGGCAGTTCAGAGAGGGGCACAGGCACAGTCCTTTCCATGCAACTTCCATAGGGAATAAGGAAAGCTAAATTACAGACTTCATATCCAGATGTGCAGGGGAGCATTCAAGGAAAATGCATCAAAACATCTTGCAAAAACTCATTTAAAGTTACATAAATTATTGTTTGCGTTTTCACATGCAGTTATTTTCAAGTCTAACCAGCTGTATCTGATTGAAGTGGCCCTAAATAAATACATCATTACATAAACACAACATTTGTTTGGGGATTTTTTCCCAATAAGGTCCAGGCCCTGTTTGCTTCACAGTGTTGCACAGACTGTGAGAAGGAGGTGTCTGAATTTCAATGGGACATTTTGACACAGAAAATCCCATTCTTAGTATGTTTGGAGTTTCTAAGTCGTATGGTGACAGCTACCTTAAAAGAAGACACAGTAAATAATATGGCACATATTTTGCAGAGAAATTAGAATGCAAGCAGAAAGTCCAAAGAGGTGACCACATTGCATTTCACGTTTTTCAACCCATTTCGGTACATCAAGCCAATGACTGGTGCATGTTGATGCACTGAGCAGGCGTTCTGCTGACAGGCTTCCCAGCAGCATCTTGGGTTGCTGTTTGTTGGGAAGGGCTGGTGTTTGCTATTCCAGGAGAGCCCTTTGTCACCATCCGAGGCGATAACAGCCTCACTCTCTGCCCATGTTATCATCTCACAGATCAGTTACCTGATAAAGGGTGATGCTAACCAGAGCCAGCTGTTGGTTACTCACTGCTGCAAATCCAGTCCACGAAGTCCAAAAGTCCTTGAGCACCACTGAAGTGCTCTCTAGCAGGTCCCCAGGTTTTGTAAATGAGGAAATAAACCAAGTGACTCAAGGCGCAGAGATGCTCGTCTGTTCTGTCTCTGTTCCAAACCAGAATAAAACATGAAAGAATAATCTGAAAGACGTGACGGTTTTTATTGAAGAAATAATCAGAGTCGCTTTTCAGAATCTGCTTTATCCTTTGTTGCATTATAAATAAGAATTATATTTGTTCTTGTGAAACAAGCTTGAAGTACACTGCAAGATATTATTATGAGTGACGCACCAGGAGCAACTGAATAAATACTGCCTGTCTGCCCCATTAGGTGGTTTTGTTTCTTACATTTCTCTGATTCCTTTACCAGGAATGAGTTGTTTTATCATTTCAGAGGTGCACTCAGAGGTGAGCCATGATTGGTTTGCTCATGACTGGGCTTGAATTCCAAGCTGACGGAAGGGAGGGTGCCAGGCAAGGAGCATCGTGGTGGGGAGGAGGCAGGGGCTGGGGTGTCCAGGTGTTCCACAGCTGCTCACTGTCCAGGTGGGCTCTCCTGCTGCAGGAAGAGCACTGTTGGCCAAAGGAGCCCATGGTGGTGTGGAGGAAGCAAGAAGAAACAGAGAAAAACAGAAATGAAAGGGAGAGATATTTGTAGGGATAGAAGATTAAGGAGGGTGGAAGAGAGGAGTTTCCTTTTTCCGCTCTTGTAAACTCTTGCAAAGGCTGTTAGCTCTGGATTTGAAGGGTTATAGAGAATGCCGTTGTAGATGGAACAACACACATGGTGCAGCATCCTCTGATGATCCAGGCATCTGTCAGAGCTGCAGGCACGAGCTCTTGGAGCCGTGTGTGCCGGTTATGTCTCGCGCTAGGTGATTAGATGTAAAATTACACAGTATCATCTGAACTTGGAACATAAAACCACTTCCATGCTCTGTCTTGACTGTTCATAATGTTTCTTGGCAGAAGTTGCTGCAGACGCCAGCTTTCAATCCTTCCAAATTAAATGTCAGTTGATGGCAGCACCATCGTCAGCGGGAGCGTCCTGCTCATCCCACTTCCCCCGGCGCTGGGAGCGGCTCTGCACCTCCTCAGCTGGCTGATGAGCAGCTCAGCTGGGAGCAGTTTCGAAGGAGATCTTTGACTTTCTTTGGCTTCCCAGAGGAATTCATAATTATTTCCTCCTTTATCATGGAGTGCAGCTGGAGGCTTCAGCTCCATTAGAACTGCCCTGGTAATTTCACAGTGTGAAATTTACAGCAAACTAGGGACATTAACGTTAAATAAATTTATGCAACAGCAACCCTCACCCAAGTCATTAAAAGTGTGTGCAGTTTTTAATGGATGCTTCAGCATGGCATTTGATAAGTTTGTTCATTTCTTTTCCCAGTCTGTTAAATATACGTACACACACACATTCTTCTGCCAGAGGTATCGGTGGAAGCTGGCTGTGGCCTCAGATGTCACCTCCTTGCAAACACTTTACACATGGCTGTAATCCCATCCTCAGTGGAGTGAGGAGAGGCTGTCACTGAGAGCAGATTTGGGGGGGGTGTGAGTGTGGGTCTGCGTGTGACTCCAATAATTCAATTGAACTATGTAGTGATTCTGAATCACATCTATTTGAAAAGACAGGATATCATAAAGGCTGCTAATATGGTGGAAAATTGTATTAAACTGAGACAAGACTAAGTTGATTATGTGCACAACTAGTGCAGATGTGCCTGGCACTGGTCGTTTATGCATATTGATTGATCTTAAATACAGCAGAGCAGGGGATGGGATGGGGTTTCTATGGTTATTGATTTTGTTTCAGCTCCTTGGGCTGTCGTCAGAAGCTCACAGATCTGACTGCCTTGACCGATACAAGCCCTGATCAGAAAGCTTGATAAGAAAGCAGGCATGGGGCTGGTGTCCTGGCCAAAGAAAACGTGCTGGGTACGTCCTTTGAGAAGCAGATACTCAGGAACACCCCCACTCTTCAGCTCTGTGGAGCTGGAGCATGGAATTCACTGGGAGGCTGGGAGGCTGCACTTGGGCTTTTGGGCTGCCTTGCTGGATGTTCCCAGTGTGGGCTGTGCAGGAACAGCCTGGAGAGCTCACAAGGGTCAGTTTGCTGCGTGATCTGCTTCGCTTCAGTTTGCTGAAGGAGGAGACTTGGTTTCCTAATTGTTTAATTTTGGCTTCTATAAACCTGCTGGAGCAGAACTGTTGTTTTTCCACCTCTCCCACGCAGTGAAGCTGGAAACAGGAGGTTTTCCTCCTGTTCTTTGGTTGTTTTCTCATTCCTCAGGAGTCTTTAAGACAGTTTTCTTTAGTGCTGCTCTGCCTGGAGCTACTGACCTCTGCCACCAGGCAGCCTGGCTTCCAAGGGCTGTGTGACTCTGCTGGCATGAGTCATTTAATGCCTTCCAACTGAAAAAGCAGGTTTGGATGAGATATTTGGAAAAAATTCTTTACTGTGAGGGTGGGGAGGCTCTGGCACAGTTTGCCCAGAGAAGTTGTGGCTGCCCCATCCCTGGAAGTGTCCAAGGCCGGGTTGAAAGGGGTTTGGAGCAACCTGGGTCAGTGGAAGGTGTCCCTGCCCATGGCAGGGGAAGGAACAAGATGAGCTATAGGGTCCCTTCCAAACCAGGCTGCTCCATAATTCCGTGATTCTCTGATCTTTGGCATGGAGCTAGAAACATGATGTGGGAGTCAAAGAAGATGCTGGTTTTCTAATAAACAAAGTATTTAGGAGTAGAGATAATTATACATCTAGCAGTCAGTAGAAAGGTTCTGTGGATGTTTGCCCTGGGAATTCCCTAATATTCCAGTCCTGAGGGTTTATATGTATGGGCATCTCCATCCACCTTGGCTGCAGCCTGAGCTCTGTGCAGGTGAGTTTTCATGGTTATGGTTTAGTACTGAAAGAGGAATTTGTAAGCACATTGAATTGAGTGCATATAACTTACTTTGATTTATATTTGAGTTGAGGTGAAAGAACTCTATCTGTGATTATGGGCATCAAAGACAATATATTGAAATTCAGTTTTATAATGTACACATCATTTATCAAATCTCTGCCCAATAATGCCAACATTTGCTGCACAGAAATACAACGTGATGGATTACCTGCTTCCCACCAGCTTTCTGAAGGCCAAGGGAGATAAACACAGGATTCTTGTAGAAATGTCAAGTTCAGGCAGGGAAGAGGGACTGAAACAAAAAACCCCAGGGCAGTTAGCAAAATTCATAAGCAGGATGAGAATTTCAGGGACCTTACAGTTTTCAAAGGAAACAAGTTTCTTTGTTTCTTGCTCTCACCAAGAGCACGAGCAACCCACCTGCTGCAGGCAGAACGTGTCACCTTTTGCAGAATTTGGCCTGGTTTAGTGCCTGCTCTTGAGATGCTGATGATCTAAAAAGCACATTTTTTACATCTAAAGCAACAATGATCCGGACTTGGATCCATAACAGCCAGAACTTGTCTGGACTCGGGAAAAAAAAAACATCTTAGAAATATGAATTTCAAATTAAAACCAGGAAAAAATAAATAGCAGAAAACACTTTTATTTCTTGCTGAGCTTCTATTCAGTTCCTGCTTCCTGTGTCGACAGTGTAAGTTATACTTGGGCAGGAAAAAAAGGAAGCCCGCAAACATAATTGCAACCATGTCTAATTAGGCAGAGCTATGTAAATTTAGCGTTTCTACATGATTATAAATGTCAGGAGAGCCTTAGATAAGACATGAGAGTTTTGAGTATCTCTTGTGTACCTAGTCTAAAATGTCCTTATTGCTAATCCTATTCATCTGGAGTTGCTTCCTAATTAGAATATTTATGGGCTAATAAGGAGGTGAACAAGACACTCCAGTTCAGTTCCAAAGGTGAGAGTAGGGATTCATTAGACTCGGCGTCTCTGTTTTGATTGCTGTACAATGTAATTAACATTGTGCTAGACAATCATTTTAGATTTACCTTAACAACAAATGTTTAAGAAGATTCCTGTTGTCCTGAAACCAAAAGCAGTGATGTCAGCAGCTTTGAGAGATTAGGGGGTTCCTGGATGGTTTTTTTTTCTTGTTTTATTTTATGAATTGTTTTGACCTCAGTCTGTCAGTTACTGATGTTTCTGAGTTTTGGCCGTGCTGGCTAAAAGTGAATCTGGTTTGCATATTTTATGAATTCATGTTTTATAAATTTTGTATCACTAGGACCTGTTTTATAGGAAATGCTTATTTTGATATTTTGGTGGGTTTTTTTCAGAATTTTCACTCACATGTCTATAGCCAGTGACCTGATATAAAACAGAATTTTCAAAGTCAGAGTTTAGCTGGTTTTATGTTATACTACCATGAAAACACTGTGAAAGCACTGTGAGTGCCTCATGTTCAGTGTCTGACTCTCTAACCTTTCTTCTGGAAGGTTCTTCCCCACCAGGATCCCCACTGTCTGTCCCCTGTGCTCAGCCTGCCCCATGCAGCCAAGGTCAGAGGGCTTCTGCTTGATGCACACAAGAGAGCAGGTGGGAAAACTGCCTGAAGAGATGCTTCTGCATCACTGAGCCCAGGCACAGCAGCAGCAGCAGGAAAAATGCCTCCTGCATCCAGATTGAGAGCCAGGCAATCCTGAGTTCCACCCCACAGGGTTATAGACCTTACTGATCCACCACTGTGTGAGGATTTGGCTGCTTCCTTAGCGTGATCATCCCCTCTCTTCCTCCTTGAGGGAGAGTCCAGTCCTTGCCCACCCACCCAGCCCAAGACTTTGCAGAAGACATCTTCCAGATTTCTTCCTGCTGCCTCCTCTGGCCTTTGCAAGATGCTCCTTGCTTCTTGCTGCCGAAGTTCCCATTGTGAAGGGCCCCTCAGCACTGCCTAAGGGGAGATGCTCTTTCTCTGAGTCCAAGGGGGAGCTGGGAGGATTGCCAGCCCCAAACCCCTGGGGCATTGCTGCTCAGGATAGGGAAGCTGGGGGGCAGCTCCTGAGGAATTTTAGAAAGGACAGGATGCAGAGTTTCTGTTCTCCCTCCCACATCTCTCTTTACTTTAAGCCCTGCTTCTGTCTGCAGCCCACATCTGAGTTCTGCAAAGCAACGTTCATAATAAATACAAATGCTAAATTGTCCCTTTATTTTTGCCAGTGCTGTGGCCAGTCTCAAAGTCTACTCCTTTTCAAGGGCAAGCTGATCAAAGCAAAACCTGGGGGGCTTGATCTCCTCCCTTTACTTTCCTTTCCATACTGAGAAATGATCTGGTTGTCCAAGAAAACAACGTTCTGTGGCTTTAAAGGTGTGATCAGAAAAGTTGTTAAGATGTCAAGTCACATTAGTTCAAGTCTTCTCTGTATAAATTACAGTGAGCTACGGTGATCTCATAAATAATGATAAATATAGCAACATTCTACTGCTGATGGAAATCATTATCAGCTATTATCAACTTTAATTAATATATTCACATTATTCAAATCCGGGTAGAAAATGTTCTTTGGCATCAAGTCTAGAGGAATATGGATTATGGCTTTTGTGCAGCTTGAAAAGCAGCACAGGCAACAGGGAAGCAGGTCTGGGGAAATACTTTGTTTAGACTTAGGGTCCAGCACATTGATTGTCCCATAGATGTCCCCCCTTTTCCCTGTTTGTGTGCAAGGGCTGGTACATAGCTTGTTTTCCAGGGTATTTCTCTCCTTGGAGCACTGCTCCTGCACCAGAAGAGCTTTCTGTTGTTTGTGGCATCTCAGTTGTCTCTGTAGCAACCAAGGTAATGCTGGGGAATACACAATTGAAGATGCTGGAGATGAGTACTGGTAGCAAATGTTCTTTAACATGAAAAATGAGTGAAAACAAGCGGAAAATATGGGCTAAATAAACCTCTGCTAGTTCTAAATGGAATGGGTCTTGAAAATTTCCATTAGGACTTAACAGCTCTTTAAATAAATAACCAGTATGTCCCCTTCCATCTGAGGGTTTCCATCTGCTGATTGTGTTTGTTTGCTTTTCTCCCTTTTGGTGAAAATCCCGAGGCCCAGTCCTGCTGCACACCCAGCCCCTGGGTATGGGGCTGAACATTCCCTTCCCTTTGGAAAGGGATCTGAAAAGCAACATCAGACAAATGTACCCCACCTGCCATTCGAGGAGCAAACCCATAAAACCCTGCATCCCTGCAGCTCCTGCTGCCCCTGGAGCTTGGTCAGAGGCCTGTTTGCAGCTTTCCAGGAGAGGGAGGAGGGTTTGTTAGAGCAGGAATTCCCTGTCTGTCCCCTGTGCTCAGCCTGCCCCACACAGCCAAGGGCAGAGGGCTTCTGCTTGATGCACGCAGGAGAGCAGGTGGGAAAACTGCCTGAAGAGATGCTCCTGCATCCAGGTTATCCCTCTGTGCCCACCCCTGCCCTCTCATCATGCCAGGAGCCCGGCTCATGGCATCTCTCCACAGGCAATGCAGAATCTCTGGGATAATTCCTGTCCCTCAGACATGCACCTTCTAATGTTTAGACCAAAGAAGGTGCCAGCCCAGGATGGTATTTTCTGTTCCAAAGAGAGTGGTGAAAATGGGACCTCTGTGGTGTGTGTTGTGTTTTCCATGGGAAAGGCTCCCATCAGTGATTCCGTGGGCTAATGGCTTAGTTAGAGACCTTAACGGCTAAAAGTAAGGACCTGCTACAGCTGGTGTGAGACAGCACTTGGTTTCTGCTGCCAGATAATACATCTCTAAATCTGGACTGTTCTGACATTTCCTATGAGAAAAAAGAAATAAAAAATCCATGCAGCTCCCATTAACCAAGAGAGAGAGGTAAACACTGCCGTTAGTGGGGTGAGATAAAACCTTTTCACTCTGGGACACAAATGTGAGTTCAACTTATGATAAAATTAAATACATTTTATGACTTCAACTTACTCCCCACAGGGAGTTAATCCATCTCACGAAATTCTTGACACATACTTATCAGAGCCTCCAGCTTCTTCAGGGAGACACCAAGGACCAGACTCTTCAATCCCTTTGCATTATGCCTGAAGAGGGTGGTCTCACCACACCCACATGGAGCCTGGTGTTACAGCCCTGCTTCTTTCTTGCAGTGAAGTACCTCAGCTTCTGGTTCTTCTACTTTCTCAGCATGGTTTTATCTGAGAAGTGGAGGAAATACAGCATCACACATACAACATTTACTTAGTGTAAGTTCATACACCTGAACCTGAGGTGAGCGGCTGCACAGAAACTTAACATCGCACACTGCGGTAGGAGTAGGAGAAATACTAATTTGCTTTTCCAAAAGTACACATCTCACCAGTATTTTGGAGAGTATTAAACTTAGAATCTCATCAGCTCCTTCTAAATCTCCTACAGGGGTAAGATGTTAAACTGGATTCTGAAGAAAATGCCAGTGCGGTTTTGGGGATGTTGCCCTTGAGTTTTACAGGCAGCTGAGATTTTGGAGCATGAACCACAGATGAGATGGTTTCATTTGAATTCCACATCACAACCAAAGCAAAAATAGTTTGTTTTGAGGGAATTCTTTATCCCACAGTGTCCCTTTTCCTTTGTAATTGCCAGAAATTGTCAGTACTGGAATAAGGACTATTGCTTTCAACTAACATAGCCTGAACAAATTCCAGCTCACACGTGGTACCCTGAAGTGGGATAAGACACCTCAGGTTTATGGCAGGTGATTGGTAGCATGAAGCAGATCCTATGGATGGACAAAACCACTGTAAATCCACACCCCAGCTTGTCCCACAACAACTTTTTCATGTACCTAAATCCTAAGTCTGCAGTTACATTTTTGGACTGGTTCTGTCACTGAGCATAAAGCAATGAATTGCTGCCCAGAACTTTCAGTCAGTTTATTTACAGATGCAAAAGGTTTCTTTTTGGAATAATGCTGCTCGGGGAGCTGGTGCAACACAGCAAAAGGACTGTCTTGCACATAGAAACAGGTCGGAGCTGAGGGTGGGGGGAAAGAAAGTAACATTGTGAGGGTGGATTTAATCAATACAGTTTTACTTTTGTGCATAAAAATGGCTTAAAACTGCATTCAGCATCTCCAACCGGACTATCCAAATGGATGAATCCCTCTGGAAAAAGAGCTTGAATTCCTCTGCCTGTTCCCCATTTGAGAAACAGGAATAATTCTCAGCTTGCAGAAGTTTACTGAGTACGAATTTGTCAATATTTATGCCTACAAAGAAAATAAAATATGCTGGCATTATTTGTAGCATTTCAGTAAGCTCGTCAGAGCAGCATCATATATGATCAGGTCATGGGTTAACAAGGATTAATTATCTTGGCAGAATTATGCTTTGCAATTTTTCATTTCAGTCTGTTACTTTTGAGTATTTGATAATGTAGCCTACTAAATTCAGGGTCATTTTGCTTCTTGTATGAAATTCATCACTTCCCTACATAAATGTTTTTTAAGAGGAAATGTGGCCAGCATTGGAGAGAGCTGAAGTGCTGAAATTCCCTCTTGCAGGTAATAGCCAAGAAAATGCTACATTCCTCCAATTTTGTAACTGCAAGAATTGCATTTCATCTCGTAAAGGTGGTTGGCAAGTTCCTCTTTCATACCTCGTGGCAATGTGAAGTTAATTCCATATTACAGGAACCTGGGAGGTTGTCAAGGGGGTCTCTACAGTGCCAATTCCTTTATAAAATTTCCCCTGCTACGATGGAACCTGCTCCTGGTCACCTAAAGGCCTTTGACACTTTGCAAAGATCCTGCACATCCCTTAGATGACAAAAAGCATAGAAATTAAATGCTGCTTGATTAAGGCCCTGATCTGGGAAAATTAAATTTTGCCTTCAATTATTGCAGTGGCTCATGGCTGCTGCTCCATGCTCTTGTCATACACAGTCACCACAAAAGGCCCAAGGTACCCTTCCAAAGGTCTCCCTATACAGCTGGGACAGTTTATGACTATCAAAAATCCTTCTTGGTCTACTCCCTTCTCTTTCAAATTAATAAACAGGGCATTTAATTTCACACTCCATATATCAATCTGCTTTTTCTGGAGTTCTGCTCTGACCGGACCCTTTCTGGCTGCTGACATGGAGCAGTTTTCCTCCGGATGGCAGCGACTGCTCTCTTTGGAGTCTCACCTGGATGAACAGAGACTCTGCTAAGGCAGATCTGATTAAGGCTGACAGGCTCAGTATGGGAAGGAAAACATCCCTGCTCATCACAGCAGCTCTTGCAGTGGCACTCTGCCAGCCTGGCGTCTCAATCATTTCGTTTATCAGCAGTTTTTCAGTTTATCATTAAGTCATTTGTTCCTGTTCCTCACTTGCCCAGTTTTATCTCTTGTCTGAAGCCCTCTGAGCAGGCAGTGTAGTGAGTTGTACTTTCCAAAGCAGAGAGCAGGTACCTGGAGGGCAGTGAAGCCCCACTGGAGCTGGACCATGGCACCCTTCAAAAGGCATCTGCAAAACCTCTGAGTCACCAGAGGCTGGGGTTCAGACCTCACCGTGCTGCTTCTCTGCTTGGTCTTTGGGTATAATAGAACCCAAAAGTAAGTTTGCCCAAATATCCTGCAGCCAATTGCTATTGCAAACCCATGATGGGTCAATATAACAGTCAATATTTTCCTGGGATCACAGTTTCTCATTCCCCAAATGCTGTACTCCAGAGAGCAGTGAGTGCTGACAACCATCAGGAAGCTGCATGGGAAGCCCTGTGCTGTTAATAATGCTCTCTGCAAATAGTTCTTCATTTTGGTGGCCTTTCTTTTGTAAGAGTACACATAATTACCCATTTGTGACTTCACTCAAATCCATTAATACAATGTTTAATAAAAAATCTTTCTTTTCTATTTGTCTAATACAACTAGATATAAACATCAGGATCATTAGCTTGTAAAAAAAGCTCAGATGCCTTCTCCAGAAAAGTATAGCACTTTATCCTCCATTAATCCTAGATCCTGCTCAGTGAGTGATTTGTACCGTTGAAGTAATTGTAGCTGTGTAGCATTTGATAAGTTATCACAAACTTTATTACTGTATTTTGCTCTGGACCTAAGTGTTTTTTCCATTAGATTCAGTCTGAATTGTAGCCCTTCTACACCAAGGCATAGTACAACAGTATTGAATCAACTGCCCGTCTTTATTTTGTGTTACATCTTTAACATTATTAATATATACAAAATTAGCAAGATCAAATATTGCTCAGGCTCAAATGCCTTTGTTTCTTGTCATGGGTCAGAATTTCCAGCCAGAAAAAAAAAAATCCTTTGCTCACAGGCTAAGCTTTCAGTTTATTTTCCCACAGTGTTGGAGATCTTTTCCTTTGCACCTGTTTTCATGTAGCCCTTTTCCAAGTCAGGGAAACAAAGCCTTATGCAGGCAGAGCTGGTTTTGACAAAAGCCCCCTTTACTATTTCCAACTTCAGAAGCAAACTGAATTTCTTTTCCAGAAGCTGTCGATCACATTCTCCCTCAGCAAATCGACACAACATGACCCTGCCCACACTGGGTGAAACAGCTCTTAAGAGAAATACAATAGGGAGCATCTCACATTAATCTCTTCTCTGTTATTTGACTGTTTTCCACTAACCTTTCCTTCTGCCAAATTTAATAAATCAGCTGCTTTTGTGGCTATAACCTGTTCCTCCACTGTTTGGACATTCCCTTCAATTCATAAGGCACGGATGATATGCAGCCAGCAGGAACTCAGCCAAGCTATTTTCTTAAAATAATTCTCAGCAATGAATAACGAATGACACCAAATGAGTTTATTTTATCCAGACCATAAGGAGTCAACACAGTACAGATGCCCCAGACTTGTGTTGTGCTCCTGACTGCCAATAATTTTAAAATCCCCGATCTTAGTGTTGTACATGCCACATGTATCCATACAGGATTAGACAAAATGGTTTGAATATATTACATTGATTTTATTTTTTTAGTTGCTGCACTGATAGGTTCTAAAAAACCTCATGTTGCTCAGAATAAAAAGGTCTGGCTACAGCAGTGGTGTCACAAGTGTGGAATTTCAAGCTTATCTTCAAAAATGAGACCAAGTATAAATAATGAGCAATATTATGAATATTTATTCACCTACACTGATCCTCCTGATGATCTTTTCAAAGCTTCCAGCCTGACAGAGCTTAAAGAAGAAGGCAGTTATACCTGAATTGTGAAAGGTTTTTCTTCCTCTTTCTAATCAAGCGTGATATACCAGAAAACAAATCAGGCTGATAAAAACAGAAGTCAGGCTTACAAGAAAAACAGCTGTAGCAGCTAAATGGCTTAAAGCAGAGAAAGTAGGAAAACAGCATGTGGGGCTAATGATGGGTGGTTTTCAGGTTTCGGAATACATTAAGGCATTCTCCCTGTTTATTAAATTGCTCTGGCAGCATTTGACAGCAAAGGTTTTGTGGATTATAAGAGTGCAATGGACATAACTAGGATATTTTTTTATCCTAAAGCCTGGCCTTTGGGTAATCACCAAGAAGTTACACGCTGTAGGAGGAATTTGCTTTGCACAAGTCCAAAGAAGGTTGTTTTTTACTTAAAAAAAAATGTTTCTGAGATTGTTGTTTACTTTCCCTTCTCTGCCTTGAGATTTTGAGTTTTTTCTGTCTCAGCACTCACTCCTTTTGTCAGTGTGTGGCAGAAACCACCTGGAAGCAGCATCAATTTACTGCTGGCATATTTACCAAAGGGCACCTCTCTGCAGCACCAATTGCCGTGTGACCACCCAGACTTTGAACTATTGCTCACCTCCCTACCCAAGAAAAGCCAAATGTAATTTCATGGTTTTACAGAAATTACCTCAGCCAAAAGTTAGAAGGCTTATTATTCCTCAGGTCTGCTTTTAAGTGCTCTTTGTGAGATGACATGGAATCTCTGAGGCATAAAGGCTGGAAAGTGTTGATGGGGGTTCCTGTTCTGACAGATGCAGATGGACACCAGCTCTGTGCTAGTGCCCATGCAGAGGGAAGGGGCTGGAGATGGGAGCACTGCAGCCTCCCTCATCCCAGTGGCCAAGTGCTTCAGCCAACAAATGGATTTCTATTCTCACAGTATCCCTGTTAGATAAGAAAGAGTTTTAATTTCATTTTGAAGTGTTATTTTCAATGTCTTTAATGCACAGAAAAATTACATCACCGGCTAAAGGTCACTTGGGGAGTGTTTGGGAAAATGCTAAAGAAATCCAGGTCTTCCAGGCTGCAGCCTGCAGCCTTAATCACAACCCTCCTCTGTTTTGGCACAGTGGCTGTAGTCAGAATCGAAATACATTATCCAAGATATTCATCACATCTCTTTTTTTTAATGAAATGTATCTGTAGCTCATGCCAGCTCACTGCCATCCCCTTGCATGCTGTCAGAAGCAGGTAACTCAGTCTCCTTATTTCTCTCCCGCTTCCTTGTGGACTTACATCTGATCTGGAGTTTGGATCACTGAAAAGAGAGATGCCCATTTCTAGTGATTCTGTGATTCTAATGTTGGTATTAAATGAGAGAACCATATGAGAAACTCATTAACTGACAGTCTTTCTAAACAGAAAAGTTGATATTATCCAAGGACAGAGATACTGTAATAACAGAGTTTCTGACAATAATTTTGATAATAATTCTAATAATAGTTTTGAAGTCAGCTCATAGCACCTGAGTAACTTCATTCAAGTTTTGACAAATGCCTGTGCTGAAATATGTGATAAGAAATGTTGTGGCCTCTGTTGCCCACCCTCTGCAAGTTGAAATCTAGAACAAGTATCAGGTTAATAACAAACCCTACCTTGATGTTAATCCTGGACACAGCACATTTCTAAACATGCTGCTGCCACCAGTGGTGGCCAGCTGGGGTCAGAGCCTGGCAAACCCTCTGCAAGGTGCGTTTGGGTCACTTTTTGGTTTTGGTGGATATATTTTCCTTGTAGGCCCCTTTCTTTGGGCAAAAGTTGTGTCATTGAAATCTCACATTTTCCACTGCAGCTTGGGTATTTTTTCAAAACCTTGAGAGCCCAGGCTTGATGTCTAATCCCTTAGGGGCAAAACTCCAAAAAAAAGAAAAAAGTATCTATCTCAGATGAGTGTGATTGCAGCATATTGCACTCAAAGCACCTCTGCTGCAGTTTAATACAGCCCTTCCTATGCACAGTATTGCTGGCACCAGGCATTGTTAAAAGAATCATTAAAATGATCCATCAGGACCCCCAGTCTGTGTTACCATTTCCAGTTATTTATCTGCTGTGGGTAGGTTTTGTTTCCTTTTTTATTTTTTTTTCTTTTTTTCTGGTTTTGTTTCAGGGCTTTTCAGTGCTTGGAGCTGCTATTTCTGAGCTTCCCTGTGTATCCCTGACAACTGGCAGATCTCTCTCGGAGCTGAGATGCTCAGTCAATAGCCCTGCTCCTGGAGCTGTTCAGCAGCATCCTGGCACTCACCATGAGATGAGGTGGATGAGCAATTCTGCTTGGTTCGCAGACCTTCTGTCTGGGAGGCTCCAGGGAGATGTGGCCAGGATGCTGGAAGGCTTTTGGGATGCCTGCTGAGGTCTGCTCTGTACCTAGTGCAGGAAGGGTTTCCACTTCACCACTTTCCCTGTCTGAATGACACAAGGAAAGGCAGCCCTGGGCAGCAGCCACTGAACTGTTTGGTCTCACGCTACTAAAAGGCCAAACAGAGTAGACTCCTGAAAGGCTTTCTGGCATTCTTTGATGATGTAACCTCTGTGTGATAAAAAGATCATATTCGCTTTCTTTCAGGTAACTTTTAAAGCACTTCCTCGTGCTTTCATAGGAAAGCTCAGCTCACTGTTGCTGGGTGTTGTACCCACCACCAGAGGCTGTTTTGCTTTCAGAAGCTGCCACACAAAAGAGGAGATAGCTGCTAAAAGCTGGAGCAGGTCCCATTTACACTTACGTGGGAGATTCAACACCCGCCCTGGGAGAAGCTGGAAAAGTTAATGGTGTGTCTGGTGGTTCCAAATGGGTTAAAAGGTGTAAATTCTAACACATTAATATACTGTCATCAAGTGCAGTAGTTTAAGAGAGGATGAGTCCTTAAGGTGTGAGATACCCCAGGTTACGGGTCCGGGTGCAGAGAGGGAAAGTGTTAAAAAGAAGTTTAATTGCTGGTTGCTAATCAGGCCACCAGGAGAAACCTGTTAAAGGTGGATGTCAATATAGCTCCAGTGGCAAGTGAAAATCCTGAGCTTGGCTATTTGTATCAGAAAAAATGGTTTTTGAAGGTGAGTGGAACAGCTCCTCCACATGGGAGGTGTGGATGAAACTGCTGTGGGTGTTGGGACTGAGGCTCTTCCTGACACAGAGGAGTTTATTGGTACTTGGGTGGTGGCTGGTTTGGTCAGAGGGTCACAGGAATACACAGAGTCTGACCAGCACATCGCAGGCCAGGCTGTCACACCAACACCTTTGCTAGGAAGAAAGGCAGCCTGGTGAGCACAGGGCTGTTCCCAGCAGAGTAAACTGTGCCATGCTGGACAGGGACAGACCAGCACTGCCTGAGCCTGGGGCCCTGCCATCACAGGTAGCTCATAAAGTCAAATACCCCAGAGGCTTGTGGGGGAGTTTGTTTATTTGTTTTTAAATTGGCTTTCCAGGCTCTGGTGCAGTATTTATTAATGGTGTGTTTGCCATCTCTGATACCAAAAATGTGAACATCAAGTCTTCACTAGCATGCGAAAAACTGATTGAGAAAACAAGTCACAAGAACATCTCATATTCATCTCATTGGTGTTGCAAAATTAAGGGGAGATGAAAAATCACATAGATAAAAGAAGATGTGAGGATAACCATGGGAGGAAATAGAATTCAGATTTTCTATCTCCTTCACCAATAGATTCCTGCTAATACATCCTAAATCCTGGTAACCTTGTTTGCTTTACCAGACGTGGTGCTAAAATTAGCTGGTCATACATTTCTCAGGAAGTAGTAATTAATTGGACAATATTTGTACAGAGCTTTGAAAATGTAGGTCCTAATTTTGCAAACCCTTTGTCCATAATGCAGATTAATTTAATCACATAATTACTGCATTTCTGGACTTTGGTATACACAGTTCCCCAGCTCGTGTGTGATGTATAATAATTGCCTGTGTAAACTGGCAATAGCCACGTTTCTCAAATACTGTGCGTGCACATTTGAAAATTGGGATCACAGGTAGCACTCCATTACTAGGACTGGATTTTAAAATACTTTGTTCTTTTCTACTCTGTCTGTGAATATGATTTACTCTTGTTTATACCCTCTCTCAGCAAGACTGTGCTCAGCTCAGCCAGGGATTTGAGCCGGTGCTTTCCGTGCCAGCCTCTGTCTCGATGGGGAGAGCCACTTGCAATAACTGTAATTTTGTTGGGGGCACCTGGTCCTTTGTGTGTGCCAACAGCAAGGGCTGGTTCAGTGATAACGATCAGTGTTAAGCCTTAAACCATTTTCACATGAACATTCCATGCTATTTGGACTGAAAGGGGTTTTCTTCTTTTTCTTTTTAGAAAGTTGTTTGTACACAAAGAATGCTGAGAGATCTGCCTTCTGCTTTAGCTCAATTTGTCATAATTCCTACCTAGGCCAAGGGGATTTAGCCCTAATTTAATACATTCTTTTGAATGTTTTTGCTCACCAGACCCTGTATTAGATTGTTCCAGCATCTCACTCCTTTAGTGGTGAAGGACCTACTAATTTCCAGCCTAAATTTATTCATGGCCAGTTTATACCCATTTGTTCTAGTGTCAACAGTGTCCTTTAATTTAAATTGCTTCTTTGCCTTCCTAGTGTTTATCCTCCTGATGTTATTTATAGACAGCAATCATATCTGCTATCAGCCTTCATTTTGCTAGACTAAACAAGCCAGGCTCTTCCAGGCTCTTCTCCAGTGATGGGCTCTTCAGTGCCGGCACCTGGTTGGATCCAGTGGGCTCAGCAGTGAGCCTGGATTGTGCTCAGCATCCCGATGAGCTCTGGGTGCTTGGCACAGGGAATCAGGATTGCCAGATGTGCAGTGCTAAGAGCACACAGGGTGTTTGCCAGCGGCGTTCGTGCCTTGCTCGGCAGCAGGGAGCTGGTGAGACGTGGGGACAGCCCTCCTTCCTTACACCCAATAAAACAACTTCTAGGAAAGTTTTATTTTTTTGGTGCCTTGCTGCATTATCCTGTATTTTGTGCTATTAAATCACATCTTTCTATTATCTAGTTGCCCTTCTTCCAAGCTGCCATTCCTCCTGCACTGCTACCTTTTTAACCAAGCCCTTGACTAATTTCCCATTAACCAGCTAAACAAATTTCTTCAACTAATTCCCATCTTATGGAATTTAGCTGATGTGTTTCTTTGGGGCACTGTATCAGATGATTGACAGAAGAAGAGCAGACAGATTAGATCTGCCACAGTTCCTTTAATTATTCCTTCCTTCATAATTTTTTCCTTCAAAAGCCCTTCTTAGTTTTTAGGTCAGACTAAAAGCTCTGCACTTACCAAGATGAGGTTTTTTCCTTGGCTGAAGTAGAAACAGCACATTTGCTTTTCTGTAGCATGAAAGTTTGTTAGATTTATTAAAAATACTTGCTACGGGACCTCCCACAGTCTTCATTGGGGCTGGGTTTTTAGTCTAGACCCCCTTAGTCCACGGGCTCATTTCTTGAGTTCCACAGCATCACCGTCAGAGCAAACATATAATAAATGTTAGGACCATTTTGATTTACCTCTACACTGTAGCTTCTGCCCTGTGCTATTTAAAATGTCATTTTTGTAAAGAAAGAGAATAGGAGAATTATGCTGTATGATCAAAATGCCATCAAAAAAATGTCTCTTTTGCTTGGGGGCATGAGGCTGCCTTTTTTTTTTAATAGTGGTAACAGTAATAATACTATTAGGATAACAAACTGAGATGCCCCTGGAGATGATGTGACAAATTGGAAGGACATGCTTAAATTGAAATTGATTGAATGGTTCAATAAAATCAGCTTAATGCACAAAAGCAAAAATATTAGCTAGAGAAAAACAAAAAATCAGTAATTTGTTATCTGCTGGGGCCAATCTCACTGGAGATTGAATTAGTTATAAACTAAACTAGGCACTTGAAAGGAGAACCCTTATATGCCCACAGTGCTGGAGCCTTTTGGATGGAACTGGATGTGGATGGCAACCATGTGCCTGAAGGTTTGGCAGATCAGATCTCAGACTGTTTCCTTTTTGTGGACTTGGCAATGTTGGCTTTATGGCTGGACTTGATCTTAAAAGTCTTTTCCAACCTAGATGTTTCTATGGTTTCGTATTTCTGAGTTCTATACAACTTCCCACACCATTCTCCATGTCAGAATCCGCTTTTGCTCCAAACACAATGGTTCTGTGTTCAGTTGATGGAAAACAGTGCAACTTTGGGGATGTCTGTAGGATTCCCCCAGCAGCTCACTTGTGGTGTGTACCTGATGGCTGCAGCTGCCTCTGGTGTCCTGAGATACCATCCTTTCCTTCTTCCTATCCTTCTACAGCAGCTCTTTGTGGCTGGTACATTGGCACATTACTAAATTCTGGCCATTTTCCTTCTCTCTCTTTTTTTTTTTTTTTTTTTTTTTTTTTTTTTTTTTTTTTTTTTGGTGTTATGATCTGATCGATATCTTTCTTTTTAAACTTCTTTAATTTAGTGTTCTGAATTTGTGCAGGTTTTTGGTTTGTTATTTAACACTGTGCTACAGAGCTCAGTGAATGGTGCTTTGTTAAATAAAACAAGTCTGTTGTAAACCTGGGGTCTGTAAGTACACACACATGCACACACTCACGTTTTTCTCATTTATGTGTAATCTGATTGCTGCTACTTTTTTAAGTATCCTCCCCACTTCTGTGATTTAAACCTTCTGTGATTTAAACCAAAGTATTTGGCCTGTTAGGAAATAATTCATCAGCCTCCCAGGTTGTCTATAACAGAGAATAAGGAAGGAAAAGCTAAGTATGAAATAGAAATTACATTCACTAATAAGGACATTTCAGCTTTGTGCAGTGCTTTACAAATGGAGTAATGAACAGCACCTTCTTGCATGAGGCAAAACAAGGGCTAACAATAGTTTCTCCCTCATGTTTTATTATACAAGATAGGAAGAGATAATGAAAGTGCATTTCCATAATATATTCCAGTTGCAAGGTGCTGATGGATCCCTGAGTGTGATGTCTTGTCAATTTAGCAGGTCAATTAAAAGCCCTGGAATCAAGATAAAGCTAAAATGCAGATCTCTTATTCTGGCAATTCAGAAGAATTAAAGAATCGAGCCAATTACAGCACTTCAAGGATATTTATATGGGAATAAAGAGACCTAATTGACCTAATTCTTGCCCTTTGAAATTTCAGAGGACATTTGACGTTTTACACACACTTGTAGCATTGGTACCTTGAAGGAGCAGCCCTGGGTACCTGAGCTGTGTTCTGGGAGTAGTTAGTCTTTCCTTGCATCAAAGTCCCTCCACTTGACTTCACAAAAAAGCTTTTCCTGCATGAAATTCTGCCTCCACTTGGTTTACACACCTTTTGGGCTCTCTGATGTGCCACCTGCAGCTTTAAGGAGCATGCTCATGTTGAGCTTTTGGCTGGGTCCTTCCCTGGTTCTTGTGCATCCCTTTGCCCACATTTCAGGAGAGGAGATTTGCTTTCCTATCTGCCTGTAAAGTGCTCTGTGAGCATGACATGTAATCAATAGTAAATTCTGCAGATCTAAATGAAAATTTATTATTGAGGCCGGTTGTAAAGATCAGGAGACTTTTCTTGGTGCAGGCAGATATTCCTAAATAAAGAGACGTCCCAGAGAGATGTGTACACGTGCAACATCAGATGGCCTCTCCTATTTTATTCAGGTTTATTTTCCAGTTGCATTGACTTACAGCATCCCTTCGAACTTCACTGTGTGATTTTTATGGCTGGCTCTGTGAGCTTTTTCCTTTGAGAGCTGTGTTTTAGGGGTGCTCAGGAATTTAAATTAGTTTTGCTGAACTGCTGTTTATTGCACTGAATTATTTTTTTCTTCTATACTGGACTTAAATTCTCCTTATTTACCAAGATTGTGTTAAGAATTGAAACATGGAGAGCATTTTAATGCTTTGTGGGTATCAAACTGTGTGAGCAGAATGAGCTGGAGGGCTGCCAGGCAGTGTTGATGTCAATTTGGGGGGTATAATGTTGTTAGCAATGTTTTCAGTGAAAGCACATGAACAAAACTTTTACTGGTTTTCAGAAGACAGAAACTAATGTTGCATAAAATGCTTAAAAGTTAATAAAGATGTCAGCTTCAACCAGGGAATTTTGCCCATAAGACTTTTATTTCCCCATGAGACAGGTGATGTCCACCAATTTGTGCAAAAATCACTTCAAAAACACTGTAGAAAATTTTATTGATCTTTTTTTTACTAACATTTTTTATCCAATTAACTTTTTAGTCTGCTTAAAGATCGCACTTGTACATAGAAAATAAATCAAGGCATTTTACAGGGTACGTTTTTGTTTCTCATCTTTTCCTTTTCTTCTTTTTTTCTTTCCAGAAAGTTCAGCAGTACATAGTCATTGTTCAAGCAACAGATATGGAAGGAAATCTTAACTATGGTCTCTCAAACACGGCCACAGCGATCATTACAGTGACAGATGTGAATGACAACCCCCCTGAATTCACGACCAGCACTGTGAGTATCGACACATCAGCAGGGTGATGCATGGCCACAGTGTTTGGAATTCATGGATGGTGCTATCTGCTGTCTCTCCAAGCTGGTTGGGCAGATAGAAGGAACTTTGATGGATAGCTGTGGAATAAAGGCCTTCAGGGGCGAAAAAGAAAAAAGGGAGAAGACTGATCCATGAAGCAGCAAAACTATTTGATGACCGATTTGGCCAAGGTGCTGAAGGAGCTGAAATAATGTGGCAAACAGCCCATGTCTGATTGCACTAAAGAGGATGCAGTTGTTTCACAGCAATTGGCTGTAGACATATCAGAGTTATTAATACTTATGAGTGAAATCCTGAGCAGTGAGAGATATTTGGGGTTTATAGCTCAGATATGATTTCAAGAGGGCTGTAAGTACTCTAAATGGTAACAGGTAGCTGGTAAAATTTGTATTTCACTGTTAGCTCTAACAGATGTATTTGTGTGTGCTGGCAGTAAATGTGTAGACATTCTTCAGTACATCTGGTTTTAATCAGTTAAACATTTTTCTTTTATTTTATTAGCACAGTCTTCTTCTGTTCTCACGTGTTCCAAGGTATTACTGGAGGGCAAGGGGGAAAAAACAGAGATTGCAAATGAAAAATTTTTAGAGCTGGTTAAGGTAAAAATGAAGAATTGGAAGGTGAAATGATGTAGACTGAAATGTGCATAGTAAATTTAGAAACCACAGAGCAGTGCAGAGGTCTATATGCTAATGAATGAGAAATGCTTGTGTACCCCCTGTCTGTATTCATATGAGGGTCAACAAGAAGCAGTAAGTGATGTATCCTAAATGGACATCAAATCTTTCCAAATACAGAAGGTCTAATTTCTTTGTGCTCAAGTCACTGAATATCCTTGGAGGAATGGTTTTATTATTTATATTATTCTGAATTTTCATTCCATCCCAAAGGGTCTCTAAATATTTATTAGCGTAGGACCAAAGTTTACCCTTAGTTATACTCTTGAAAACTGCAGATGTGTCGCAGAACTCAAGGAAGTCATGCAGAGTCATCCATTTTATGCCCCTGTGGACCCAGATTGGATTCATGTCAGTTATGGAGTCTGGGTCCTTCCTTCCCATCTCCATCAGGAGCTGGTCTTGGGGCTGTGACATGCTCAATTCCCAAACACTGCCCACATTTTCTAATGAAGTGACTTGGACCTAGCTTCTAAGGAGAAGAAAGGCACTCAATTCCTCCTGAGTCACAGCAAAATGAGCATTCAACACGTGTTCAGGTCTGGGCATCAGTGCCCAGGCTGTGCTGCTGCTCCAGTGGATGTAACAGCACACGTGTGCTTTGTGTCCGTCATGGATGCTCCAAGCTTTGTGTTGTAAAGTTGTGCTTAAATATCTCCTTCAGTATGGTACAATTATGAAGAGCCATAAAAATAAGCACAGATCTTGGGCTCTGTGGTCTTTTCTCCTGCCAGCACAGGATTATTCTCTCCGGAAGGAGGTTTGTGTCTGTGGGGCCACGGGACCTTGCACCACAACACTGCCGCTGCTCCCTGGTGTGTGGGGGGGACTTTATTCTGCCAGGTAAATACTTCTCTGCCCTCCGTTTGAGTGAAAAAGGAATGACATCTAGTGGCCATGTCACTTCAGCACAGGTTGTTCACATGACCCAGGTTGCGGGGTCCTTGTCTCCAGACGCAGGTTGGGAGGTGAGGTTCTGGGGAGCAGGGTGAGCAGGGTCAGGGTTACTTGCATGAGCACACTGGTGCCTTCAGCAGAGCAGCATCCCTCCAGATATGGTGTATTTTAATGGCTTTCCAAAACACTTCTCAAAGCTGATGGAAGGTGGGATAATGGAAATCTGCTTTCAGGTGAATTCTGAGTATTTAATGTCTCGATATGTGTTAAACCTAGAAAGAATAAAAGCCATCAAGAGAATTACCCACAGAATTGTGTTAAATGGATTAGAAAGTGCTACTCTTCCTCTAAGCAGAGTTGATGTGTACCATTATTTCTCTAATTTCAATCACCGAAGAAAGAGTTTTGCAAGGGCCAAAGGGCTTTACACAGTGGCACATGGGACTTCTCTATAAAGAGTTGAAAACCAAGGGTGTTTTACAATAATACTTTCTGATTCTATGGAAACAAATATCTTTGATATACTCCCGGGTATAGCCAGGCTGAATTTCATGTGAGTATGAAAGTATAATATGTTTTTTCCCTTACTGGCAGAGAGAACAGCATCAGGCTGATGAGTTTCTTTAAGCCTGAGCTGAATCTCCTCGCTGTCCTCAAATAGTCTAATCTGCATTTTAACGCCTCTAAAAAAATAGCAAAAATCACTTTCCAGGAAATCTACAGCTCCTCAGAGAGTAAGAAAGCCCATGGTCTCTTTTAAGTCTGTGGACTGTTTGGAGAGATATTGTATATTTTTATTTTAAATAGTTGTATTGAGATGCTGCTGTAAAAACAAAAATAGGCTGAATAACTGAAACTGTGGCTTGCTCTTGGCAAGCTGCCAGATGAGAGGAACTCAGGAGCTGTATTCATCCCAGACAGATACGAAGGCCCACCCTATAGCGCTCCTAAATTACCTGTCATTCAGCCAGGGTGGTTTTAGACTTAATCGTTTCTGGATGGGAATGTAGCTCAGGAGGACACTGCACCATGCTGGTGTCACAGCTCATGTATTCAGCAGCAGGAATTAATGTTGCTGTGTAAAATTTAACAACGGGATGGGAGAGAGGAAAACAGCCACTGCAATGGTCGAGAGAGTCAGGGCACGTCTGTAGCTGAGCACAGGGCAGGGGGGAGAGGCTGCGTGTATGGACCGTGTGGAAGTGCAGGCACAGGAATGCCAAAATGACATGTCCAGCAGAGTCGGTGACCTGCAGAGGTGTGTTGGTGAATGGACATCCAAAATACCTGATGGGCTGGCATCAAAGTCTGGATGAGAAGTCGTAAAAGAGCAATAAAATCACAGAGAAGATCCTTAAAGGTACAAAAATGGAGATATCTCAGTAAAATTCCAGAATGCCTGGGTGCTTCCATGCAAATTGATGTCAGTGGGTTTCACATTCTTTGGCCCACGACCTGAAAGGCAGGAGAAGCAGCAGCCCCACCTTCTCAAACAAAGGGTTCTGAAATTACATGGGAGGAAGGAAATCAGAGTCTCTGGATGAAACAATTTGGAACTCAAGTCTGCTGTTAACTCTAAGGCCAGTCCCCATCAGCACGGCCAGTCCTGATAGTTGTGACCAGTCCTACCTGCATCGAGCTGCAAGGCACTGGAGTACAGCGAGGACAAGGTGCCTCTTCTGGTCCTTTCCAGCTCTTTTTTGTGAATGTTTCCTTGATCTGCAGTGCTAACTGTGCCTGTGGTGAGAAGCATCAGAGAGCAGCCAACAGTGGGGAAGTGTCTCCTGAGAGACACCGCAAGAGTGGAGCATCCCCTGAAATGCTGTAAACATCACAGGCAGCTGTTTGGGGCATTTTTAATTATTTAATGCAGGACTGTGACCCAGGGAATAATCTTCTGGCTGGATAAGGGACTTCAGCCTGTCCACAGTGTCATGTTCTTCATGTGATGTTGTTGCTTGCAAAAATAAATGGAGGGAGGCAGCTCTTCCCCCTGACCAAGAGGAGAGGTAGCACTGGCTCCTCAGTGTGCCCAGCCAGCCCATGCCCACAGGCTCTGGGTCAGATGCCATAGAAAAAGGTATTTTAAATCCTCCATGCCCAAGTTTTCCATGGCTCTTTGAGAGTTTTTAGTTGTGCTCATTCAATTCTGTGGAACTTTTGGTGGGTTTTGAATCTGCCAAGTCACCGGCTATTGTAAAATATCAAGATTTTAACTGGACTGTGTTACAAAGGCTCTATAGGAAGTTCTACTGGAAAACTGGCTCTCTACTGTTGTAAGATAAAGGTATCACTGTGCCCTCCATTATCCAGAGTCCTTGTTACTTATAACAGGGTCATGTCCTCTGACATGTCTTAATTATGGGGAAATTCCTCAGTCTCCCTTCAAATATTTATCTCCCGTGTGCAAGTGAGTTGTGGTTTTTCCATATTAATATAGATCTGTGGCCTCTGGCCAGATGCTCACCTCAGATACAGGGGGTGCAGTGAAATTAGTGTTGGTATTTCAGAGATTAAAAGTCAGCTGAAACAGAACAATGCTGGATAGTCTCAGGTGAGGTTTTATGTAAGATTGAAGCATCTTTCTTGCTCACAGAAGGAGCACCTCTAATTCCAGTGGAATCTTTTAACTCCTCTCAGGCAGGATGCCCTTTCCAGTCTGACCCATGATACTGTTAATAGCCATCCAAGGATTTCCACTTTATCTGAGAAAATGCATAATCAGAGGGGAGGAGAAGTGAAAGAAATCCATGCCTACACTTGACTCATACAAAGTCTATTTTTATCATATTCAATCAGGAACAATCAGGCGCAGAGGAGACGCAGATGAATTTGCATGATCAGACTTCTGTGTCTGAAATGTTAATTAAAAGTTATTTTAAATTTGCCTACTGTGCAGAACTTGTTTTTATAGTAGCCCATGTAAGGGAAATATTATTTCACAGGGCTAAAGTGCTCATGATTGCTTGAGCTTGTGGATTCTTGGGAAAACCTGCCTGGCAATCAACCTCTTAAAAAAGAAAAAAAAAAAAATTAGAGGGGGTGCAGAAAGAAAGGGAAGAAAGAAACTGGGCTATTCAAGTTCTTTAATCTCCTGAGCCTTAGGATGTCTTATTTAAAGCTGCTTTAAAATTTGCCCTTTGGCACTGCTTTGAGAATCTCCTCTTCCAAAGCTGAATTCCAGTGGAGTCTGTTTTAAAGAGGCAGCTCTAGGACATCATCCCCTTCCCTGCCTCGCTCGCTAAGCCTGACACTGACACCAGTTAGGAACAGCTCCAAAGGTTTAGGACTGGACTATCAGGATGGGTGCATGCTTCCCAGCTCACAGGGCACTGGTGGCATTTGCTGGCCTGGGAGAGGCTGCCTGGCCAAAGACTGGCTGAACTCAAAGCAGAGTTGCTGGTCTGGAGTAACCTGAATTCAGAGGGGCTGTGCTGGAGCAGGAGGGATGTGTTTCTGGGTAAGGTTAATCTGGTTACAACACGGACTTGGCTGATCAGTGAAGGAGCAAGTCCTTGTCGCAAGCACATTGGGAAAAGCAGTTCTTTCCAGTTTTTAACTGGCCTATTTAATTAATATTGTCAGACCAAGCTCACCCCTGGCTGCTGCAGTGAGGCTGAGTTAACGTGGCTCGTGCTGGGCTGGATCAGGCAGCGCTGGAATCTTCAGAGAAGAGCTCGGCGCTTCCTGAACAAAAGAACACGGAGAGAGAGCCGAGTTAAAAGGGCTTCTTGGTTTTGGCACCACACTGCCAAAAATGTCTGACCTTTGTCTGTGCAGGTGTCCTGGTTCCTCGAGTACTGTGGGAGATATTAATGAGCCCATTCCGAGAAGTGCTTTGGAATTTGAGAGTGAAGATGTTCTCAGAGCATCGCTGCCATAGTGCCGTTGTCCTTTACCAGAAATAGTTCTTCCTTCTCCTGTTCTGATGTTTCCTTCCCATTTTCTCTCCCCTCTCCCCCATGATTTACTAGTGTACATCATTCTGTGAGGCAGAACAAGCCAAGATCCTCCAGCCCCTTCTACTTTTCAGCTTCCCTTCCCTGGTTCTCTTGCTAACCCTGCTGTGATCCACACTCTGCTAAGTTTTCATTCTTCTGACCCAGTTTGGATATAGTAATCCAGTTTCAGTGCCTTGAACAAGGGCACTAGTATTTCCTTTTTCACAGCAATGGTGTAGCTCTCACTTAGCCTCCTGCTCTGTAAACTTGCCAAAATTGTGGAAACAAAGCATACAAGCATAACCCAAAATTGTATTCCCTGTTCCGTATGCGTTTGTTCTCACGTTCGTTGTTTGTTTGAGGAGAGAATATAGCTGTGCAGCAACCTGTGCAAGAGCAGCACTGCACAGAAATACCTGATGTGAACTGTAAAAATGTGACTTTTTTGCAAGTGGGGTGAATGCTTTGCGTGGGCTCCAGCCCCCTCAGTGAAATCCTGCTGAGCTCCGTTTTCAATGGTGAGTTTCAAAATAGCAAAGTAGCAGGGAAAACCCTCAGCTTTTCCTTCAGGCTGAGAGATTGTGACTTCCAAGTGACTGGGATGCAAAGATGCAAATAGGTCTGCTTTGGAGAAATGGTATTTAATGGTTGTAGGAAATCAAAATTGGTATCCACGTCAGGCTGCCTTGGGGTTTCCTAAACACATTTATAGGCAGATGTACCCGGAAGCGTTCAGAACATGGGAGTGTTATGAGAAATCCCTTTTACATGCATGCTCATGTTTTACAAATTAATCTTACACTGTGGAGGGAGAACCCAGCAGGAGTGGGATGTCACTGGGATTTCCTGCAGACAGAAATTTGCACCAGGATGCCTACGAGGGCTTCCTAAAAAGAGATCTTAAGAGGCTGATCCAAGAAAAACTAGTGAAAGTGGGTAGCTTACTATCTCCCAGGACCTTGGCACATGTCCATCTGTCTCCTCCCTCTTCCTAAGCCCTGGAAAAGATCAAGGGCTTAAATCTTGAGCACTGTGTACATGATTTGCCAGTGTACAGACTAAAGCTGCATATGTAATGTCCATTCAGATCTCACTGTCCCCGTCACTACACCTGCGCCATTCAGAAAGTCTGCAGTGACATTTGAATGTAGATTAGCCGGGATCATACAGAATTTTTAAATCATCAAAACTGTGCCTGTGGCATAATTTAGAGGCAGTTGTCACAAGAGGCAGAAATCAAGTAGATTGCACAGGTCAGAGCTGGCAAGGGGAAAGACCAGGTGCTGTGGCAAGGGAATGTACAGGACTGTGGTGTTTTACAGCTGAAGACAAACCCAGGGGTTCTGTACAGTCCTGCAGACAGGCTTTATTGTTAAAAATCAATTATGCTTTCACGGAAATTCCCAGATGACTGTGTTCACTTGCAATTTTCCAGTCAAAACGAGGCTCAGCCAAACTACCCAGCAAAGCCTGGGCTGTTATAGAGCTGTCATCCTCTAACTGAAATAAATTATCATATTCAAGTGAATCGAATATGCCCAGTAGCATTTGGGTACATGAACATCTACCTAATTCTGTGTGCATTTCCATTAAATATATAGTCAGTGAAGTCTTAAAAACCACAAATCAGTCTAGTTTTCCTAAATAAGTCCCCAGTGCTTATAAATTGAAATGGGCTTTCTGCCTCTAGTTGCGTGTCCCCGTGAAAACCTTTGCCGTGAACAATGAATTAGATAAAGGATGTTAGGTTGGGAGGTAGCAGTAACAGAGCACAAGGAGAAACAATATTCATTCTTCCCATCCTGTTTCAGGCCTGTGCTGAACTCACCACAAAAATTCCAGGGGCTTTGCACCTGCAGACACACAGATTAACCATGGTTACGAAATTATTTACACCTGGATCTGCCTTTGGAGTCAAACTAACCTTTGGGGATGGATCCCTACCTCGGTGCAAAGCCTGTCTAAGGGAGCTGAGGAAGGGTGAAGCCCACACAGTCTCATTGTGTTAGAGAATGAGGGTGATCCCCAGCTCCAAGTGCAGATTCCCTGGGAGCTCTGTGTCTTTCACAGGCACAGCATCTCTGAGTGCCTGGAGGCCCTTTCAGTGCAGTGCTAGGGAACACAGGACACGCTTCCTGCTCTCTTGTGGATGCTCAACTTTTGTTCTTTATTTTATCACCTCTTTCATCTAAAATGAAAGATACTTCTCACTTTATGAGAAAGCAATAATTCCTCATGTCTTAATGAAAGAAGCATCAGCCTCTTCTGTGATGTCTGTTGAGCGTTTACACCAGTGTAACATATGACAGAAAGGATGAGATACCTTTGAGACTGCTTAGTGGAGTCTGCAAAACAGATACAGAGATGTAAATGTATAAATACAAAATATAGATGTGCATATAGCTGGATCCAAAGCATAGATAGATGCTGATACAAGGCAAACAGTCATCAATCATATCCAAGTCTCTACTCCCAGATAAACTGTGGTTTATATGAATTATTCCATTACATTGTGTGGGTATATATGCATTGATTTAAAAAAAAAATGTGATTGCCTTGATAGAAGTCTCTTCCTAATAGACCCCATTAATCAAAACCTAAATTTACAGTGCCTTTTGTTTTGTTTATTTCTTTTCAGTACATTCATTTTCAAATTATCACCAAATTAATCATGTACAGAGCTTTAAACTGGCTGCCACGTGGTAAAGCAGTTCTGGTTCCTCTCCTTTCCACTGAGCATTAAGGCACAGTTCAAGACTCTGTTTAGCCTGATTCTGCCCTGAACCTAATTGGAATCAGCTAGATTCTTTCTTGTAAATGGGTCAATCACACAGAAAAAGCATCAAATGTAATCTTGAGATTGTGAAATAAAGCGGAGGAAAAGAAAAAAGAAGATAATTTTATTTCTCCTCATTGATACCTGCCTGGTGGTTAAAAGAAGGATTAAAATGAGGTCATTAAACTTTCCTTGGAGACAAAACCCAGACCTCAGTGGTAATATGATTAATCAAATATAAAAGTGAAGCTATTCTGAATGAATAACTCATTTTTATAGAATATCTAATTACTGAAATGTCGTCTGCTGCAGAAAAAGAAAGGGGGGGGGGGAAATTAATTGCAATAACAATTCAAGAAGATAAAGTTTTTCTGAATTAGGTCTACACAAGAAGCTAAATTGAGTTGATTAAGTAATTTTGGTTTCAGGAACACCCTTGATGGAAGTTAGTGGTAATGAATTTTTCAGACCTCAGAGTTTAAAATTGCCAGAGACCAGTGATTAAAAAAAAAAACCAGAATGATAGTTTCATTACAAATTTCAATTTTCTGTCACAAAAAAAAGGGCGGGGGGGGGAATATAAAAAAATACTCTCTTGGTCTCTCTCAGATTGGACACATGTACTACTTGGTGTAAAATCAAGAATAATACAACCTCCTCTCCATGCTGGAGAGTGTAATCTCAGTCAGTCGGAGCTGCAGCACCACACGGGAGGCAGAGCCAGGAGGAGCAGCACAGATTCCATGTGCTTCCTGCATATGTTCCACCTGGAACATACAGCACGAGGCCCTCCTGTCTCTGCAGTGCTTTCAGCAGCTGTCACTCAGGGGGTGAGTGGCACATCCATCCTCAGCACCATGGGCATAAGTCACAATGCATGGATGTGACACATCAATTGATTTAACATTCGGGTTTTCTAACCTTCTGGTTTGCAGGTTTGTGCAACTGGGTTAATCTTATAATTAATCTTATAATGATATTAATAATATCATTATAAAGTTTTAATTAATATTATAATATCATATAATGTTATCAAAGCACAGACAACCCCTGGCCCACAACAGCGCCCATCAGCCATCGCTCGCTGTCCCCCATTTGTCATGAGCCCTCTCATTTGCAGCTTCTGGCAGAGCTGTCTCCTGGTTCAGTGTCTCATTTAGCAGGGATTTCCCTCCTCCTTCTCCTCCCCTTTTCAATCTGTGCAGGATCTAGAGGGAGAAGCCGTAGACAACATCCCCATCCCGTGCTTTCCATGGAATTGTCCAGGGAGAAGGAGGTTCCAGGGAGGTGTGAGCTACCTGTGTGCAGTGAGGTGTGACAGGGACTGACAGAATCTCTGGAGCTAAAGGAAACCTCGGAGGGAAATGTCCTTGTGACTCTGTGCTGTGCTGCCATGGAAATCGCCGAGGGCTCTGCCACCAGATCAGGGTGTGTGGATCAGACGCTGTTCTCATCATCTCTGGGGCATCAGTCAGGTTAAAATTTCAAGGAGAAATCAGACACTGATGCTCCTATATCACATATCTACCCACGTTTCTTGTCTGACATTTTTCCACCTGTAGCATTTCCCTCAAATTTGAATGGTTTCTTCTAGATTTTGTGCCTCTTTCTGCTTTTGATTACATATGAAACATCCTAATTCTTCTCCAGACCTGGCCTTGGAGAGCCCAGTTCAATTCCCTGAATGTAGTTACCCAGCAGAATCCTGGTTAGGCTGGATGTCCACACAGCTGTGGCATGTCCATGTCTGCCAGATGTCCCAGGCAAGCACCCATTTGTGCTGGATTACTTCATGATCTTAAAAGTCCACAGCATCTCAGGCACTGGTGTGAGGCTGAGAAATTTAAATACATTCTGTAACTCCATTATTGCAAGGCACTGAAATAAATCTCCTCCTGAGGTTGGCTGACTTCCTTGGGTCGGCAGGTTTTTAATTCTTCAATATTCTGTTGCCTTAAAAACAGTTGCTTCTGAGGGCTGTCATTTTAAGAGGATATATATCTGGAATTTCATTAAGTACATTTCACTTATGAAATCTTTAGTGACATGCTGGGAGGGGAAAAAAGGGAGATTTAGCAAAGGATTTGGGAGTGTTGTGAGTTTTCTCTTATCAAAACTTTCTAACTGTCCAGGATGTCTCAGAGCTTCTCAGCTGTAGGAGAAAGGGTCACAACACAGAGAACAGCCGGTTAAAATCAGAGAATGGTTGAAAGGTTTCGCCAAGTTTTCTTGAGCATGGTAGAGTTTTTCCTACTGCTCAGCATAGTGCAGTAACAGGTTTTAATTTAAAAAAAAAAATAAAGGAGAAATAATATTGTTTTCTTTCCTAAATTCAGAACTAGAGAGTGACTCCATGTTTTCTCTGACCCAATATCCTGCATTTCTCACTGCATTTCTCTGCTCCATTCCACAGGAAATGTTGAAAACAAAATTGCAGCGAGAAGCCTCTTTTTCATGGCAAGGCTGATTAATTACACAGCATTGAATTTCTGTGCTCTGAGTTACTGTAAACAGGCAGGCATTTCTCTAGAGTGCCAGATTCTCACCTAGGTGAAGGTGGCAGGGAGTTGGACTAGGTGACCTTTAAGGACCCTTCCAACACAAACCATTCTGTAATGCTGAGATTCTAGGGACTCCATCCCTTCCTGTAGAAACCCTGGCACAAATCTCCTGTGAGTGCAAGTTCTCGCCCCACTGGCAGACATTGCCATTATATTTTAAACATCAGTAAGGACATAAAAAATTGGCCGTTGTGGCACCAGTGCAGAAGATCACATCTTTAAACCACAGAATAAACCACACTTCTAGAACAAAACACCTGCTTCAGTGGCTTTCTCCTTACAAGAGTGCTCTGTCCAGTCAGGAACCCTTTTTATGGCCAGACTAGAGGATCTTCCAGTGCCTGATGATGGAGTTCCAATCTACTCATTAAAAAAAACACAAAAACCCCCTGTGTGCTAATTCTGAGACTAATCTGGGAATAACAGAGATTTCAATTGCAGTGCAGAGGAGGTTGGAGCAGGAGTTAGTGTGCAGAAGGGCTGAGCTGTGCTGCACGGGAAACTTGTTAAAAATCTCAATACCAGGATTATAGTGTATGTAAAAAATCAGTCTCAGTACTCTCAAAATTCTTCCTTTCCCAAATACCCATCTTGAGATCCCAGAAGCACATGAGCAGCTTTTATATGCCTTAAAATATGAAAAAAAAATTAAATTAAAAACTCATTATGAGGAATGGGCAGTTAATAAGAAAATCCTAAACCAGATTTATCAGCTTAAGGCCCTTCCTTATGAAACTTTATTACAGGTGCCTGAATTGAAACATCCCCTTCTAGACACATTTCACCAAGAGATACAGAGCCAGACCTGTGCAGTACGTTTTTCTCACTTAGGAGCTGAGCTCTCTCACACAACTTTTGCTGCTCTCGTTTACATGCAAATCAGGAAAAACATGTTTTCAAAGTGTTGTTCAAAGCAGCCTGGTTATTTGCTGCTTTGCAGTTTGCAGAAGGAGAAGGAAATGCGAGGATTGACATGCCAACAAATGAATTAATTGCATCCTCTTTTTAGGGAGCTGGTTATTTTAGAGAGTAAAAGTACAGTGGAAGCTGCCCCGTGCCGTGGTGGGGGATGCAGGGGGCACTACTTTGGCAATTTGAGGTCAGAGTATCCAGAACAGTGGTGGTTTGATTTGAGGTGGTAGAGCTTCTGGTTGTTCTTTTGCCCTGTTTTTCCCCAGCCCATACAAACCTGTTTGGGTTCCCCAGTGGAGCTCAGAGCCTGGGAAGAGCCGTGCTGTGATCCAGCTCATCCCAGTTCCCCGCCAGCCTTCCCGGCTGGGGCCTTTTCCATCCTGGCAGCTCAGCAAGGATCACAGGGCTCTGTGACAATGCACTGGGGAGATCGATAGGTTAATCCAGGCTGACCTAATGGATTTATCAAGTAACACATGAATTAATGATGTTCCCAGGATTCTGCCCCAGCGCAGGGCGCGGCTCCAGCCCGTTCTGCGGCTGCCTCAGGAGACAGGCAAGTCACTTTAGCCTTTGGTTCTGCAGCTGAAGGGAAGCATAGGGCTGTCAAGCACTGTAAAGCCATGATGTGTCTGTGCAAAAAGGTTCTGTTATATAAATGTATGCATATAAGGGGGTTTTTTTAAGAATAAGGCTTTGTAGGCTGTTCCAGCTGTTTTAAAATCTATGTCTCTATTTAAGAGCATTACTAATTATACCTGACAATCAGATAGTCTGCAGAAAAGTATCAGCCACCTTTTCCTGCTGTTCATTCCGTAGGCAAAAAACAAAGGTATGTTAGACAAGAGAGCAAATGAAATGTTCAAAGGATCCTTGTCTAAAACTGGAAAATAAAGGGCTGTGCTATCAGATCAGAATTTTAATGTATATTGTTTCCACTGGCTCCTGACATAAAATCTTTCATTGTTGGGTATAACCATTGTTAAAGGTCACTGTTGCAAAGGCTACATCATTTAGACGAGATGAGATCCCATTTTGGATAAATTCACAATTTTAGTTCCTAACAAGGAGCTAGTATCAGGATTTGAATGTACAAGAGTGTCGGTTTACGGATTAAAGGCTTTTGTGTTCTGGAAACCACACTATGCCAGATTTCATGAGTTTCAGTGAGATGTGCAAGTCCCCAAAGTCAAGCAGGTTGATTAAAGTGGTTCTTTATAGCCTTTGAAATAGAGATAAAGTACAACTTTCCTACACAGGGTTAATGTAGAATTTTTTTTTCTTGACAAGGCTATATGCCTTCCAAGGACATAATTTTAATCTCTTTTTAAACCTTTCATATGAACATTGTAAAGAGCTCCTTTGTGTTGTAATGCATTTTTATAAAATATCTAAATTTCTATGCAAACTTCAAACCTCATTTCTTAAGATATATTTATTTGGAAATGGTTATCTTGCAGCAGAATGGTGTCTTGTGTCATCATTCCTGCGGCATCTTTTCATACTATCAAAAGAATGTAACATCTGATAATGAAAAAAAAATTAGTGCTCTTTGTTAGACATGCAAACTACTTTTTTTTTTAATATCCTTTTACTATTATGTGCACTGAACTCCTGGCAAGTACTCAAAGAGTCTTTGAACCAAGGTGAAACCTACACGTTCCTTGCGCACACTGGAGTCTGAAGTGAGAGGATTTTCTTTTGCTGTGTCTGAAAGAGAGGGTATTGCTTTATTCTCCTCTGCTCCAGCTTTGTCTTCACATTCAAAGAGTAAAACTCGTATATTGATCCAGAATTAGTCATTACTTGAGATTTTGAAAAAATAACACCAACAAAGACAAAGTGTAAAGCCAGTGGCTGTCACCTGTGGCAGGAACACGACAGAGATTGTCTGTGCTCCAGCCTGGGATCAGCTTCAGAAGTGCTAAACTTTAAGCCTTGCTGTTGTTTTTCAAACTTGCCCAAAGAAAAAGAAACCAGCACACGGAGACCACGCTGAGCATCGCTCAAACTTCCTGCACAACCTCCCTGTGAACCAGTGGGTGCCTTGTCTCCACCACACCATGCTCAGAGCTGAGAGGGCTCCTTTGCAGGCAGGTGAGGTGCTTTAACAGCACAAACTGCTGAGGACAAAGGCAAAACTTCCAAAGCATCTTTTTGAAGCTGGTGAGCTCGTTGTTATGCACTTCCTTGACTGGGCTGGGCAAGGCTGACTCCTGCCTGACCACCATGAGGCAGTGCCTGCAGCCTGGGCAGCTCCTTTGTGAAGGAGCACCAATGCGTACATGGATGGACTGTGGAGCAGATCCACGTGGATGTGAAGCTGAAGCAGGGACACTGCAGTGCAGGGGATATTGTGGTCATGAGCCTGGAAAATCAACAGCCAAGAGGTTTATGGAGAGACTGCTGGCTGGTGTCATGCCCAGCAGCCTCAAAAAGGAGTGAGGACATCGGTGCTCATCACTCGAGACCTCACAGGAGTGAGTTGTTTAATAAAACCAGAAATGAGCATCTCAAAGCCTGACTTGGAAAATAAGACTGACTTTACAGGGGTTTTGTGGGGATTTGAGCCAGCTCATGGTCTCCTTTGCACACAGTGGAGGGAGAACCTCGCAGTCAGTCCCTGTGTGACTGTCACAGCAGCCGAGAGCTGGGGCTGAGCCACGCGGCGCAGAGGGGCTGGGATAGCTCACAGCCCCAGCAGAGTCATCCCTACAGCAAACAATATTGGAAATTAAAGGTCACAGAATTGATAGTAAGGCTTAAGAAAACAGCAATTAGTCTGCTAGGAAGAAAAGCTAAATTACCAGTAGTAGGAATAGCGGGGGGGAGGGGAAGAGCGTTATTGATCTAAATATCAAGTTGGCAGATACGCAGAGTACAATCTAGCGGTTTTTTACACCTCTGGGCTTATTCAACCCCCACAATAAAAAATGCAGGCCTATAAAGATGGAATAAGAAGCAATCAATTAGGATGGCATTTGCTTGTTTCCGTGCGGCAGTTGGGCAAGCACATCACAATTAATGATTTATTAGGAGATTTTCATCTTTTTTTTTTCTTCCTCCATTTTACACAGATTTCTGCAACCAGACCGCAGTTGTTTATTAATTTCCCTGCTTTTCAAGCATCTTTGTTAGATATCATGCAGGAAAGGTAAACCCTTGCCTGGGATGCCAGCAGGGGTTGGGTGGATGCCCTGAAGCGTGAGGAGCTGCAGGTTTTATTCAGGCTGGGTGCCTGCTCCCACAGCTTGCGTGGGCCAGTGGAGCCCCCTGAGTGCAGACTGGCAGCAGGAACTGGGGAGGGATGGGACTCCCCACCACCACATGCACTCACTCTCATTTCGGTTTCTCCCAGCCTAAGGGACCCAGAGAGAAGATTCAGCACTTTGCAGCAGCCATAGCTGTCAGGGGAAGGGCTCAGAGTCTAATAAGAGGACTGAAATGCCCTTATTCTTCTGTGTTAATCCATAGCTATAGGTCATGAAACACTATTTCTCCAGGCAATTCAGCCTTCATAAACCACTGCTGCCTGGAACAAATATTGTGTCATCATTAGCAAATCTTGGAGACAACAGAAAGATCTTTCCTGCAGACATTCATGCGAACAAGTCTCTGCCTTCACAGCTTTTTAGCAAAACCAGCCAGGGAAAAAAGTAAGAACATTGGAAAAAAGGGGCTCCCTTTAGAAGGAAGCCTGAATAATTATCTTTGTGTTCATCTGTCTCAATCCCACACCTCCCTAGGAGTGGCTGCAGTAGCTAATTGGTTTTACTCAGATGTGCATGGCTTCACTGCCCAGACTCCAGATTTATTGCACAAAGTCAAGTCATGGTCTGAATTTATCATTTGTCCCCTACATCAACCCCTTTCTTCTCCTGAATTATATTTGTCTGTGTGTTTATGTGCTGTCAGGTCCAAATGAGATGAAAGACAAATTCTGGGATTAACCAATTTTAGTACCAGCCCAAAAATCAGAATGAATTATTTCCTTTTCAGCAAGGCATGATTTCAGAGAGGCCAGCTCCAGAGGAGTGGGAGAAGGAGTTTTGCCAGCACAGGCTTTTATGGGAGGGGAAGAAAAAAAGACCCTACAGAATTTAAGGATTTAAGAACATGCCAGTTTCAGAAGGAATCCTTATCTGAGAAGGGAAGCAAAGTGTGTAACAATCAGCCATAGAAATCCTTGTGAATGGTCTTTAAAAAAGCACTCTGGAAATAAAGAACTTCAAATGCAACAGTTGAAAGTGAAGCTAAATGAAATACAGGGGAATATGAGTAAATGCTACAGGTATAGGTCAAGCACTGCTTTATCAATCTTGTGTTTACTCCAGCAGCTCCTCTGTTGCCCATTGTTTTACATTGTTTGAATAGATATGCTTCTCTTTATTTGAAAATCAATTGTAATCTTATGAAAGAGAACTTAGAGCAGAGGGAATGCTGGAAAGCGGCATAGTGAAAGATGTTCATTATCCTGAATTACTCCGGGGTGGGGAGGGAATGACATTAAAGAAGTGTGGGTAGCTTTGAGCTGCCATCCTTCCTTTAGCAGGTGTAATTTAATGTCATTACTTAATTTTATTAAAGGTAAAGACAATTGTGGACAATACACATTACAGCATTTACCTATAATAATGATAGTGGGGGAGTGTGAGAGGGAGGAAAGGCAGACTGCAGTTTGAATTCCCAGTAGCTGATGATCTGTAGCTGATGAAAATTATTCTTTTCTTCATGGCACATCTCTCCAAGATTTGCTTCTTACCCTGAATAGCTTTGGATGGCTCCTTTGATTCCAGTGAAGGTGCTCTGTTCTCATCAGAAAAACATTTTGCTTTATAAGCGCAATAAGCAATAGCCACTCTCAGTGCTGCTTAGGACTGATAATTTCCTAACTGGACCTAACAGAGGTCAACAACAAGTGGATGAACTCCTGGATTGCCCAGGATGTGCTGAGCATTGTGGTATTTACTCCAATGGAAAAGCTTTATAGGCTGCTGTGGTCTTCCTCCAGGCTTTATATTGGCATGTGCTTGTGTATTTATAATTGTTAACATAACCTCATATTTTAAAATGTGTAAGCTCTGTCATTGTGGGCTGAAAACAGATGTGATGGCTGTTGGAAGAGCTGCTGTAAAATCCATTACGTGGGACCTCCATGTAACCCAAATTCGTTGGCAGCCCCTGGGTTATGACCTGCTAAAGGTGTTCAGGGATCATATAGGACTGGCCCTCTTAAATGGGTTAAATACAGCTGATGGTTTGTTCTTGATGACATAATTCTATTTGGTTCTGCAGGGCATAAGCCTGGGAGTGACAGAAAAAATCTGTGGTCCTGAGTTGAAGATCCAAGATGGTTTCAGGGAGTGTTTAACTCCTTTGGAATTACAATATGATACCTTGTTGTCGGCAGTGCAGCCTAAAAGAGGCTGGGGGCTCATGAGCTTGTCACTGCTGCTGTGCCATACAACATTAATTTAATGTAATGGGCAATAACTAGTGTGGATTTAGGAAGAGATGATCCTGTTTAACTAATCTCCTTCAGTTCAGACAAGGGTGATAGTAGAGTGTACATATGACATAATCTAATGGATTTTTCAAGAGGCTTTTGATAAATTTCCATATATTTCCCTTGCTTAAGCTGTGTGCTGCAGAGACTACAAATTGGGCAAGAGAATGGGTAAAGAAAAAGTGAAATCAGGGGAAATAAAGAGCAAAGAAGAGCTGCAGCATGTAGTGGAATAAGAATTATCCTGCAGCTTCCCACTGTTCTTCCCCACCACTCGGCATGGCTGGAAAGAGATGCCATCTGCATTCACTAATGAAAACTTGTTTAGGACAGGTGCATAGCAGAAAAGAGGGCAAGATGCCATTCAGGATACCACTAAAGGGCAAATTTAAGTTTACATTAGCATAAGGCAGACTGAATATTTTTGCTGTCAGCGGTGGAATAATATATCCTAAATATAAGCATCCGTAACGGAGAGATGCCAAAGGATGGGGATGGGTTAGGAGGGGAAACGGACTCTTGTGCTAACAAAGGCGTGATTTATTATCATTTACACAACCTGGCATTTGTGCACACCAAAGGCCAGATTTTAGAAGTGCTCTGCTCCTGCAGTTTGGGGCCAGGATTTCAGTTGCAGACACCGAGCCAGCCGCTCCCGGCATTTCCCCAGTGTTTAATTTGCCATATGTCACTCAGAGTGTTGATTTGCGAGTGCTGCTAATAGGCAATGCTGAGACATGAGGACAGTTGAAAATTTGGGAATGTGTCTTACTGGCAGCTTTTGAGCCCCGAACACTGGAAGTATTCACAGGCCAGGATCCCTGATCAGCCATGTGATAAATCAGGGACTGGAAAGCAGAAAAGAATGCAGTTAATGTGTCAGGATGTGCCTGAATGGGACATGCTCCATGGAAATCAGTGCTAAGTGAGAGAATTAAGCGCCAGGAAAGGCTGTGGCAAAATCACAAGAAACACTTCAAATAATGAGACAGAATCAAATCAAGGGCAAGAAAGAAATAAAATGAAGTAAAATCACTGAAGAAGCAATAAAATGGCATCACTGAAATCTGAGTGAGGCAAAATACCTTGGGATAAATGGAGATAGTCATCCTAAAAAATTTAGACATTTTATTCTGCCATTTTCCCATGCTGTTGACAATTAACTCTCTGGTTGATGTAACTGAGCAAGAATACCAGGAATGGTTTTTGTTGGTTTCCTTGGAGCATTTGCTGAATCTTGTGCAGCAGCCGTGTGATAGTGGGTTTGTTCTCCTTTGGGCTGAGAGGTGAAGTTAGGCTTTGGGAAAATACTCAAAGGAGAAAAATAGGAAAATCAGATTTAGAGAGAGATGTGTTGCTCATTACAAATAACTGCATGGTCCCGTTAATGGGACTGGTTTCCCAGTGGGCGTGGTGATGGAAGGGAGAGGGGAGGGAGGTGTGAGGATGGACAGAAAGCTCCCACTGTGACCACTGCTGTCTTTCTTTTGCAGTATTCAGGAGAAGTGCCTGAGAACAGAGTGGAGGTTGTGGTGGCAAATCTGACAGTGATGGACCGGGACCAGCCCCACTCTCCCAACTGGAATGCCATCTACCGCATCATCAGCGGGGACCCCTCTGGCCACTTCACCATCCGGACAGACCCCATCACCAACGAGGGCATGGTCACCGTGGTGAAGGTAAGGGGGAGGCCAAAGCACACCATGTTTGTCACCCTTACAGCTGCAGGGATTGCCAGGTGCCTGCACTTCTTTCATGCCTTCTCTGCCTGGAAGTACTGGGATCTGTTGTTTCCCATCTCTCTCCATGTAGTAGGAGTCCTGAATACTCTCACCTCCAGCGTATGGCACTGGTTCTGGGTTTCCCAGCTCAGCCCAGCGCACCATGAGCTTTCAAAAAGCCTCACATGCTGAAGGGATTCCCAGCACCCGAGCCTGACCTCCACCTCCTGCATCTCCTTGGCTCTTTGAGCTCTGTAAGAGGGAACAGGCCTGGGCTGGGCAGCCCTGCCCTTCCTGAGCCAGAAAAGCCCCTGTTTGCTGTGAATCAAGGGCAGTGTTTCACTGCCTGGGTCAGTCAAGTGAGCCTCTGTGAAAGCAGGGAGTGCAGGAGAGATCTCAGGAGGAGTGAATTTTCTGGTAACAGAAGGAAAGGAAATCTTCCCTTTGACTGAGTTGTTTGGCAGGAAAACTGCAGGAGAAATTTTCCTTTTATAAGGAAATTAAGCTATATAAGGTATTAAGTGATAAACACACCGAGTGGGACAGATCCTCAATTCAGGACAGCTCCACTCAAGTGAAAGCCACCCTGCAGATTGGGTCAGCCAAGGATCTTGTCTAAAGACTCCAAGAAATCAGACTGTAAATATCCACCATCCTGTCTTCCCTCCATGTGCTGGGAGAGCTGGAAGCCTCAAGATACCCACAGCAAGTATCAAATTGTGTTTCCTTCCTTGCCTCCAAAGAACATGGCTTTATCTTCATTGGAGCATTCGCTTCCTTTTTCAGTTTTGAGGCCAGTGAGTGTTTCTGCAGTCATTACACACAGCCAGGACATCATTGGATCCCTTCAGCATTCCCCAAAGCTCTTCCCAGATAAGATGCCTGTGGATGCTCCCTCTGACTACAAAAAACAGCGAAGACATCACGCATAGGCTGTTGAGAAGTGTAGGAGCTGCACAACACACACCATGCACTGCACATGGGAAGGATTAATACCTGCTGGCGTGGATAAAGACAGCACCTTCTGATAAGTCTGGCCTTCCCTTACAAAAAGTTTTAATCAACAACATAGGTAGAAATACTAATGTTTGAAGAGCAGCATGATCCAAGAATAGCTCTGTGCTGAGCTCTGTTTCCTCGTTATTAGCTAAACAAGTTGCAGTCATTCCTAATGTGCTCAGTTTGGGTCTTAGGAAAAATGGCATCAGTGAAATGCCAATGAGGTCACGCTGGCAGGAATGTGTGAGCCTGTCCTGTTCCCTGACCCTTGGGCTATGTGTGTGTGTCTGCAGATGCGCTCTGCTGAAACTTCAAGGGAGGCATCATCCTACCTGCCAGATGGTATTTCAGCAGGGTCCTCTTATTTATCACTTTTTACTGCTCTGTGATGATGGTTGACAGCCTTACCTGGTGCAACATTATGAAACCTCTTCAAGCTTAGACATGTGTATATGGTTGCATATATGTGTGTAAGTACTGTATATTTTCTGCTTAAACAGAAAATATTCAATTAAGTAAAGTGCAAAAATTTAACTTCCACTGACATCAGCAGCCAGTCTGAAATCGAAATGCCAACGTTTTCACTGCAAGCAGGGAAGGACCCCTTGTTCTAAATCTTGCAAAGTGTCAGGACTGTAGTTTAAAGGCACATCAAAGTGAACAACAGGGGATTTGCATGATCAACACTTCCGCACAAGGACTTGTGCATAATGAACCATCCCTTATTCACAACTTGCAGGCAAAAAACAGGGCAGATTTATCAAGACACCATTGATGCTGGTGTTGACTTTCCACTGCTGTGTAACCCACAGTGATCACAAAGCAGAGAACCACATGAAAATCCAATCTCATCGAGCTGAGCCCAGAGCTTGAAATTGCATTGGATGTCTTCAGTACATCACCTCACCTGATCCCCCTGGGCACCAGGGTTCCCTAGCCTTATCAGGCTGAGGGGCTTTTTGGTGTATTTGCAGCAAGGAGAATGAGTGAAATTGCTTGTGATTAAATTTTCATGGTGAAGAAGGGAAGACTCTTAGGATTCCACCTTCTTCTTTGAAATATGTCGTTCTCAGTTAATAAGTGAATATGCTTAAAGATTTGGGGGATGTACTCTCATCAGACTGGGTGGCCAGTCAGAGCTTGTTCTTTGTGGTGTGGGAGCAGTCTCTTGCTGGTTTGATCACTGATGTGGGTTGAAAACACAGGTAAAAAATTAAGTCAAGTAATGAACCATTTATTTACAGACCCTACATGGCTGGATTTTCACGTGGCTCTTCAAAGCCGCTTATACGTAACTCCTGCTGCAAGCAAAGGAGTCACAGCAACAGCACAGGGAGTGGGGCTCTGTGCAGAATCCCACCACTTCATCAGCATTTTAGGGGCCTGAAATGGAGGGCCAGAAATCCATCCAAACCAGATTTCCCTTTGGAGTTCAGATTATGCTCATGGGAACCATTTTGCAGCTGCCCTCAACAAAACCCCATCTGTAGCTCCAGTCTGATCACCAGAAGTACAACATTTCCCTTTTCTGTTCTTGCCTTTACAAACCATTTCCATAACTGTGCAAGACCCTAATCTTCAAAGAAAGCCTTGATCAAGGGGAGAGAGAAACTTCCCACTCAGATGAGACACCGCAGAGTCTGAAGACAATCTCCCAGAGCAGCAGTGGCTGCCCTGTGGCAGCCAGCTAAGTAAAATGTTATTATAAACTCTGCATGGATCAGAGCTGTGAATTTATAATGGAGATGCTGCTGAAGCTTCAGTTATTATTTGCATCAACTATAACACCAGGCAAATTTGTTCACTTCAGTTAAAAGTACCCCGAGAAGAGGAGGACACGTGGCAAGCCCTCGGCATCACTCTGCTGCATCCAGGTCGGAGGTGCTCGTGAAGGAGGAGGATGTGCAGCATCTCCAGGGGGATATTTCCCAGCCAGATCAGACACCAAACATCCAGCAAGGAGTATCTGCAAAAGTGCTGCTTTTTAATTTCATGTCAAGTGCTTCTTGGACATAAAAGTGAAAAGTAGGCAACAGTCCCATGTGTCCTTGGCCCAAATGTAGCAGCTCTGTGGGCTTTTTCAGGAGCCTGCTGTCATAGAATGAAAGAATCATTTTGGTTGGAAAATACTTCTAGGATCATCAAGTCCAACTGTTAACCTTGCAATGCCAAGCCCACCATGTCCCTAGAACCACGTCAGATGACCAATATACAGCATTTTCAGTGAGATGCAGGGAGGTGGAAGGGCTGAGTGTGGTGTGAGGAACACAGAGTGCTCTGTGCACCATTATCCTCAGAGGGAGGCAGCTCTAGGGAGCAGAGGTATGAATTGTTCTGGTATAAATTGCTTATTAAGGTGTGAAAGAAGTTCTGCCTTAGGGCTGGACAGTGTCTGGCTGCGAGGGGCTGCTGTCCCATGGGGTTCAATAGCCCAAACACTGCAGAGACAGCACAGGCTCTTGATTTTACCTTTTTTTTCCCAACAAAACTGTGTGAAATACAACTCAATGGACACAGGAGAGATGGGGGCAGATCAGCTCTGTCTTGCAGACTGGAGTGTGGTGGACGCTGTATGGGGACACTGATGCCTCCTGGACAGCCTTTGGGGTGGCTGATCCTGGTCCAGCCCCGCTCCTTACACGATTTTTCTGCAGCCCTGGTTTTGTTGCTCCCAGAAGAAAGAGGAAGAAGCTGAGAGAATGGCCCTACATTTTGGGGGGGAAAAAAAACCCCACTGCTTTGCATCAGGCCACATCCTAGAAGAGTTGTGTGTGGTCAGTGTGTCCTGAGCATCAGCAGCAGGGAGTTTCCCACATCATTCCCCATGGAGCTGCTCAGCTCAGCCCCCAGCCGCCTCTGACCCCCTGTGGGGAGGGAGGTGCACAGTGCCTGCGAGCAGGTTAGCAAACAGACCAGCATGAATAAAAGAAAAAAGAAGAAAGTTGGGGGAATATAAATTTAAGGGGTGTGAAAAGAAATTGAGGAAATGCATTAGTCAAATTGTTTCAAGGCCTTGAATAGTGCTTAAATGGGAACTTTTACCATGCATCGGTTTTGAATGCAGCACAAGTCCGTGAGTCAGCACGGGTGGGTGTACTGGGAATCTTTATGCTTCCTTTTATTTATTAAATGTTGGCCCTGCCTGTCAGGAAGCCATTTAGCATCGGGAACATTTGCACTTCAATTGAGTAGAGATTCCGCTGTTTTACCTTTTGCCCCTGAAATTTGTTTCTCTCGTGTAGCCTCCTATGATTTGATTTCCCTCCTGACAATACTGGGTTTTAAACAGGACATGGCAGCCAGCTTTTGCTGCTGTAAATCCCTGCCCAAGTCGGTGTAGCTGTGGCGTTTTACACCTTGAGTGAGCGCTTTGCAGACTCAGCTCTGGAGAAGGTATTAGGGAGGATGGATACGCTTCTAAATTTATAAATCACGGCAAAGCAGTTTTTAACAAGCAGAGGTGTGATCCTGCATAACTCAAGCCTCTCTGGCAGATGATTAGTGACTTCCCTCATAATAATTAGTGGGATGGTTTAGAAATTATTATTATACTGGGCTCAGTCAGTCGTGCCAGCAGAGGCATCTCACTCCGTCTGGCTCCTGAGACACATTGTCTCCATGAGTGTGTTGAGAAAAGATCTGTGGCCTCCCAGCAGCAAAACCCAGCTGTAAGAGCTGTAGGCAACCTCCAGAGACCACGAGGTGCCTTGCAGGAGGATGAGAGGTCCCACTGGAAGGACCACCTGCTTAACCTGACCAGGGATTTTTCCTGGCCGCTCCACCTTTACTTAGAAGCTCATTTAAGAGGGAAAATAAAGAGCCCTTCAGGCTCACGAGTCCACAGAGACCATCCTGGTTCCATAGTCAGCAGTTTTCAGTGCTAATAGCACTGCTAAGTGCCTGTCCCATCCCTCTTAACAGGCTCCACCTGTTGCATTAGAGCAGCCCTGGGTGGGTTTGTTCATTTGATGCTCAACTCTCACAGGCAGGTTGTCTTTTGGAAACCACTTAGCACCGGAGTGAAACACAGGGAAAATGCTCCCTGCTGTTTGCAGTTTTTCCTTTGTGGAATTTTTTTAACTATTTGCACTGGAAGGCCAAACCCTCCACTAGGCTGAAGTTGCTCTGGATTTACACCTTCAAAAGTACTGAGCTCAGGAGGAAACAAGATGAGGCAATGACTTTGATATCATCTGCCTTCTAATCTTGCAGTTTCCATCCAGAACGTAGAATTTATTCTCTGCTTGGCTCTATACTTGCCTGTTTGTTTGTTTGTTTGTTTGTTTTAGGCAGTCGATTACGAGATGAACAGAGCTTTCATGCTGACAGTGATGGTATCAAACCAAGCTCCCCTGGCCAGTGGCATCCAGATGTCCTTCCAGTCGACAGCAGGAGTCACCATTTCAGTCACAGATGTCAACGAAGCACCGTATTTCCCAACGAACCACAAGTTAATCAGACTGGAGGAAGGGGTGCCAACGGGGACCATCCTGACAACGTTTTCGGCGGTGGATCCCGATCGCTTCATGCAGCAGGCAGTAAGGTGGGACACCAGGCAGCCAAGGGGCTCCCCTACAGCTGAAAGCTAATTTCCAAACTGACTGGTGGGATATGAATGAAATGCTTGGCAGGGAGTGGCACCTGCAGTCGAGTGCTTGCACAGTGTCCTGCACGCCTGTAAACTCACAGTCCCCCTGCTCCAGGTAAGCCAGGCTCTGAGCAGCTGGGCTAAGGAGAGCAGACAGAGCTGGATCCCGTGTTACTGGCTTGCAGTGAGGCAGGTGACACCTTCAAATGAAGCAGGTTTCTGCATTGTTACAGGGGTCAGGGCTGCCTCGCCCAGCGTGCTCTGGCCTGTGTGGTTCGTGCACTTCATAAACACAGAGGTTTGGTAAAAGGCAGCGTTAGTATTTCTGTTTCATGGGGGGAAACTGAGGCACAGAAAGGGCTAGGCCTGGTTTTTCAAAGGGAATGGCTGGGATTTTTAATCATGCCTTGTGTTGCTTCCAGAGGATTTAGGTTCAACCTGGCTTAAAAGCGCAGTGCAAGAGGAGCTGTCCGCTAGCTCAGAGCAAGGCTGGTGGGGTTACAAACAGCTGCTGGGCAGGCTTTTAAAGTGTCAGTAGTTCAGTATTGCCTGAGCAGTCAAACACCCACTCACAGGCCATTGGCACTTGGTCTGTATCTCACTAATGCTCCCCTTGCCTGCTAGTAGGCAAGTAGGTGCAATTTGTTCCAACCTTCCCTTTCTCTTCAGAGCAGCTGCCAAACATAAGCTCCTCCTTAGCTGCTTTCCCTGTGAATGGGATTCAGCTGGCAAAATGTTAACCTTGTAAAAGTGAGATTTTGATCCAAGCAGCTTAAGATGACTTTTAATTCATGCTGTGACCAAGAAGGTGTCACTCACTCTGTTTTGTCCCACCTGGGCAGACTGGGGACTGAATCCACAGTCCAGGATCCCAGCTCACACACCTTCCCACCAGGAAATAATTGACAGAAAAGTGTAGGTGAAAATGAGAGCCCTTGTGACACTTTCACAACTATTTCAGCTCCATCTGTGCAGACAGGAAATGCATTTCCTGCTTTTGGATGCTTCTACATCCACAGAAATTGGTTTCTTTTTTAAGAAAGTCTGTAAGGGCTAATAGCACTGCTAAGTCTGTGAGGGCTGCAGTATTTTTGGCAAAACCTGAGTATACAACGTGACCACAGCTGAGACCACTTAAACTTGCATCAGTTGTGACATTTTGTGTCAGGAAGAGTTTGAAATATTTCACCTGGCACGGAGCTGTCTGGTCTAGAAAATGATCGTTTATTCACTGCCTCATCTTGTTGTCTTTAGACAGGTATTGGGACTTTGGAGGAAAGAGACCATTCTAACTAACAAGCTCATTTTTCTTATGTTCTTTTTGAAATATTGGCCTTTGAAGGGTCTTTATTTCCCTGATGTCTGTACCAAGGCTGGTTTTCAGAGGAGAGAACAACTCATTTCTGATTGAGTACTCCCTCTAACCTGGAGGGGGGTGATCTGTAATCCAAACGAGCGCCTGCTGTTCCTGTCATTGCACAGGGCACGTGTAGGGTCTTGTAAGGCTTCCTGTGAATATGAACAGCCAGTTACTTGAGTTGTTTCTTTCTAGGGCTTCCAGGACACACATTTTGTGCATCCACCAGCACTTAATTTCCAAACCCCAGTACAGTCTCTCTCCCTTTGCATCAGGACAGCCAATGCCCAGGTGTTGCAAGAAGCAGTGGGGTGTTTTTGGGGTCCTGTCTTTGTGAGATGTAAAAACAGGTATTTTAGTTTTTACTTCACAGTTGGCATTGGTGAGTTAGGAACAAAGATACCCAAAAGGCTAAGCCTACAGATCCATGATAAGCACTTTGCAGAGCTGATCCAGCTGCTAGAGCCTTGCATACAATTTTCAGTCTCTAAATAGTCTTTGATGAAACAGAGTTTTTACAAATAGAAGATGAGGAAGCAGGAGCATCTCCAGTAATGCACGGCTTGGCATGGCCAGTGTCACACCTCAAGTTATCCTCATTAGCCACAGACACATTCACAAAGCCAGCTTTAAGGCTGGATCCCTGGTCATTAAACAGACAAAGGGCAGGAGCCTCACCGCAGTGATATTGGAATGAAAACATCCCAAAGAGTCTAGCTCCATGAAATGTAATTCTATCCTTTGGCAGCGGTTTGTGCCAGCTGTGTGTTGCTTTCCTCTTCACATGGATTGACGCAGCTCAAGTTTCCCTTTGAGTTTCTGCTTCAAACAGCCCAATTCTGGAAAGGGATATTCACCAGAAGCCAGTAGTGCTCTCACCTGTGTATCTAATGATAATCATATCAAATTATCAGCAGGTCTGAGTTACCCATGAAATAAGCTCAGCTTCTGTTTGCTCATTTCAGCAATTTTTAGTCTGCCCATTTATTAGCCTTCAGTCAGATAGTTATGGTCCATCTCAGTTCAAACAGTACAAAACTGAGAGGTAGAAATCAAAAGCAATGAATTAAATAAAAGCAAGAAAACAAGCAAGTGAGAAAGATGAACTGAACACACTGATCTGGAGAACACAGGAAAAGTTTGCCCAAAACAAACCATGTTCTCAGCTGGTTGCATGGGACATGAATAGACAACAGCTGTGAGCTGACTGAGTATTTGGGAGGGGACTCTGGTGGTGTGGTATTCCCAAACTGTTGTTTATTCGTGGTGGGCAGAAAACAGGGATAACCTTGGCTTTAAAAACCTGTTTGCAGAAGGGCAAAGTCAGGAGCAGGACAGAGCAGGAATCCATTCTCTAATTCAGGCATACGAATGCAGTGGTCATTGCAGACCCCATTTCTCCTCATCTGCAAGATGTCAGGAAATGTCCTCTCCTAGCAGCAGGAAACAGGCATGTAAGTGCCACTTAGTGGAAAGAAAAACCTTTAAAACTAAAGAAATTGAAAAATTGAATAATTGTAAAGGTCAAAAACCGGATACTCAATTAGCATTGTGTTTGTCAACAAAACCAGTTATCCAAAGGTCCTTTGAATCATGGGTCAGGAGTCCAGAAAAAAACGTATTTCAAGCAATATTAAGGATATGTCAGTGAAAAGACTGCCATGTATTTATTTCCTTTCTCTGTAGATACTCTAAGCTGTCAGATCCTGCAAACTGGCTGAACATTAATGCCACAAATGGTCAGATCACTACTGCTGCTGTCCTTGATCGAGAGTCAGACTACATTAAGAATAATGTCTACGAGGCCACATTCTTGGCGGCTGACAACGGTGAGCCCAGGCTTCACATTGTTCATGCTTCAATAAGACTCTAATGTGATGCATTAAGAGAAATGATGCCCTGACAGAGTTGTCAGTATAAGTTATCTTTTTCCCAGGTTTTTATGGTCAAAAATGTGAAAGTGGGATGGGAAATTGCTGGAGTAAATTAAATGTGCGCAGTATACGGAGAGCGTTATTAAGGGAAAGGGAGGACAAATGGAAAATTGATTTGGGGAGCTCAGTGTAGCGGTGTAGCCTGAACTTCAAAAAGTGTCAAAGGGATGTGCTCTCCAAGGGGTGCCAAGCACACCGGTCCTGGTAATCCTCCCAAAGGCACTGATCAGAGCATTCAGGAAGCCTTCCATCAGGAAACCAGAAATAATTTTATGGGATGTCAGGAGGGTATTAAAAATAAGTCGGTGGCTTTCATAAAGGTGTGGCTGTCACTGGAGCCGGGCTCTTCCTGGCCACTGCCTTCCTGAGATGCGCAGCCGTCATCCGATCATCTCAGTGCTGGTGTGCTTATTACCAAAGCCACTGAGGCCACCCAGGTCTCTTGGAGAAGTCCTGTTGGCTCTTCTCTCCTCATTAAGGATCACTCAGTTCTTTTGGTCCAGTCAGCACTGAAAACTGCACTGGCCTCACTCAAGGGTGAGCAGCCCAGTGCTGCTGCCCTGCTTTTCTCTTTCTAATCCTGGTTAGGAGGAGTTGATGAACTTTGCTAACCACACCCAAATGTGGCCATTCTGGTATTTCATTCCTCAATTCTTGCAGCTGGAAAAAGCTCACGAGTTTCCCAGGACAAGGAGAAGGCCTTCCTCCCCCTCACCCACCCTCACCTCCAGGGTGCTGAGCACTCAAACCAGGGCCCTGCTTCAGCAGCACAATTAAGTCTGGGCTTGGCTGTGAGCACCTAAGTATATTGCTCATACTCTGCAGGTGCTTTCAGGGCAGTGTTTGTGTGATCCCTCAGGCTGGAGGTGCCATGGCCATTATGAGCAGATTCAGTGGTGCTTGCAGGGCTAATGAAAACTTCCTCCCTCTGGGGCTCCGTGCATCACTTCAATCATTGCATCCCGAGTCACAGGGGCAAGGGAAACTCATGGAAGAGTTTCAGTGCTGAGGAGTTGTACCAAGAAGTGCATTTTACCCTTCCTTGTGCCTTGAATGGTAGGACTCACCCCACAGCCCCATCCTAAGCTTCCCCTCCATGAAGGCAGCCAGAACAGTGAAATTCAAAATATTCCCGAAAGGGTCTAGTGGTCTTCATCTGCAAAAGCCACAGGGCAGAACAGGTCAAATGAGTTGGCCAAGGCTGTTCACAGGTGCAGTGGTAGAGTTTGAACCCACCAACCTAATCGTCACCATCTGACCTTGCAAATCCCAGGCACTTGGTGCCACATGATGTGGAGTTAACCCCTTTCCTTGGCTGTGATGCTGATGCTGCAGTGCATCAGCGCCTCCACATCCATCATTTCAGCAGCTCAGAAAGTGAGGGCCTAGATAAATCTCTTTATTCTGTAAAATTAATCTATCACCAGTATATTGCAGCCATCAAAATGCACATAAAGCAACACCTTATTTAAAATTCTGTTTAGAGTGCTTAGGATAACAGCTAAAGTTCCATCTAGGCTAATAGACTCTTACCACATTTCTCCCAGGTTCCAGGTTCTCTGGCATCACGTACTCATCAAAGAAAAGCTTTGGGTCAAGGGTTTTGGGGGGGATTTTTCTCTCTTTCTTGAAGAAGCAGCAGCATCTTCTTTCCTTGAAGTTCTTTTTGCTGCTCTCAGTACATGATAAAGGAGAAGTTTAGCCAAATACTCCTTGGATGTGCTCTCTTTCTCTCCCTGGGCTACAGTGCAGAGGTACTGTCTTTAAGAAGAGTCTTGGCTGCAGTGTAAGGAGGGCAAAAGGGGAATCCTAATCAACAGCGTAGTTTTAACCTGGTTTCCGAGGAGACAGTCCCTTGGATCACACAGGTGTGGAGCCTGGCAGTGTTTGAACCCCGCAGCCAATTTCAGCCAATCTCCCAGGGAAGCTGAGAACTTAAATATATCATATTCCAACAGGTTTCAGGAAGCAGAGGGCTGAGCATGAAAACCTTGGCTTATGCCTTGCTGTGGGAATGCAGACACTGGCCCTGTGAAAAAGGCAGTGATAGAGAATGCAACAGTTACATGTACATGTGGAGGCTGTATATTCCTCTTCCTTTTGTCATTAGTATTTCAATCTTAATTTCAGGGATCAGACCAGCTTCTCTACTGGAGTCAGTGATACTATTGCAGTCCTCATCTCCTGAGGATAAAGTCCAAGGATCCTTCATCATACATCAGTACCTGCTTTATGTCCTTGCTCTCTCCGTATTAGACAGCTGAAATAATGTGAAATGTGCCATAGTTTGTAATATTTCACCATTTAAAGAATTGTTTACTGTTCATTTCTCCTGAAACTGCCCCAGAACTGCACTCAGGAACACAAAGGAACAAAAAAAACAGGACTCGGAGCCCAACAATACTCAATGGCCCAACAAAAGTGCATTTGTGTGTGCAGCAATTGCAGGTTATGTCAGCCACGTGCCAGTTAGTGTCTCTCAGGACTGAGGGTTTGTGTTCAGTCTGTCTCAGAGGTTACAGTGGGAGCCTTGCTTTTATCCCAGAAGATATTCTGGGTAACGTGGATGCAGTAAAATCACTTTGCTTGGTCCCAAAAGTCAGTTTTCATGTTCAGCCCCAGTATCCTGGTGGGCTGTCTGCCACTCCAGAAGCTTTCAAGGCTGATCAAAAGACATTGTTTTAGAAGGAGACCTACCCCATGCTTCCAAGATGAAAGGATGAGAGTCCATGATTGAAGAGCTTGTGTGGAAACCATGAAAAAAGGATTTCCAGAGTTCCTTCAGAATTTTTGAGGCTCCCTTGAGAAATGGAGGAAGGAATGTAGGAAGGAAAGTCTGAGGAAGCAGAAGCCTGGTGGGAAACTGGTTTGTGTAGTTTTGTATCTAGCACTGGGAGGAAGGGCCAGAACTGAAAATACAAACTTGAAAAAGAATTGCTGAAGCCATGCCGCCAGAGGAGAGAGGCAGGCAGAGGGCAGGCCAACACAGAGCTGCCAGATAAATGTGTGGGGAGAGAAATGAAAAGCACTGCACCCTTTCTGGGAAGGCTGTTCTCCCCTGCCAGGGCAGATACTACTTTGTGTAAGTGGTCATTAGTCAGACAAATGTGCCTCTCCATCAAGAAGGGGCTGGAGGACCAGGACTGCCGTGCTGTGACATCCCTGCTGGTTGGGACAGATGTGGAGAGGATGGGGAACTGTGTATTGGGACATAACACTGCTGCTGGGGGTTAGTGGCATCACCCAATGTGTCTGGTGATGGCTCATACCGTGGGCTTTGAGCAGGACCTCTCACCACTAAAGCTAGGGCTGGGTGTGGGACATACTGGAGAGGTGGGCTTTCTTTGAAGCAGAGTAATGGTCTCAAAGCTGAAAACTGGCCAGCAAATGCTACAGTAAATGCTGACCCATGGGTAACACTATGTAGGTTTTTCTCCCCTCCAAGCCCTCTTTTTCCTCTTGTCAGCTCTCTTTCTAATGGTTTTTCTTCTTCCAAACAGCCATTACCAAGATTTGCAGGAGCAACTTGGCATCACCTGCTTGTAGTTTCAGGGTCTAGGGGCACTGCTGCAGGCTACAGATCTGCAGAACTCAACCTCCTGTTCTGCAGGAGCGAAAAACAGCAACATTAGGAGGCTTGGGGAAGTTTTAATAATACCACGTAAAGCAAGGGACCGTGAAAGTGCAGCATGTCCCTAATGAGGTCCAGGGAGGCAGGGTGAAAATCCTGGTTTATTGGGAATGGAAGGCAGAGAAGGGGCTGGTCCGTGGTGTTGCCAGTCCCTGGTGGCGGTCACAGGTCCGTGTCTCCCGTGCAGGAATTCCCCCCGCCAGCGGCACCGGCACGCTGCAGATCTACCTAATCGACATCAACGACAACGCTCCGGAGCTGCTGCCAAAGGAGGCGCAGATCTGCGAGAAGCCAAACCTGAATGTCATCAACATCACAGCCGCGGACGCTGACATCGATCCAAACGTGGGGCCCTTCGTCTTCGAGCTGCCAAGTGTGCCATCTGCGGTGAGGAAGAACTGGACCATCACACGGCTCAATGGTAAATGGGGCAGGCAATCCTGAGCACATTTGGGCTCTGGTTCACTAATGAGCCCACGTGCGGCTTCCAACTTCAAAACTTTCTCGCTTTTTTTATCTGATTTTTATTTTTTAAAGCACATTACGGCTGACATTATAGACAAGATAGTTAATCAGAAATGATTTGTATCAGACCTGCAGCATAACTCTAAGAGCCTTGGCACTTGGCTTTTTTTAATGCAGTTCATAATTATGAACAGTTATCAGTAGTGAACAGAGTATAAATCATCCATAATGGCCAAGGGGAAAAAAGCTATTATCAGTCTTCCTTATGTTCCTCCAGTGTAATTGTCATAAGCCACAATCAGGATCAATGTTCATTTCTCTGACCATAATTGCATAAAGGCAGCCTTTTAATTTACCATGGAACCAGGAGGGCTAGGTAAGTGTGAAGATTACCAGTATGTGAAGGATTTTTATATTGCAGAGTGCAGCCACAAATGGCCCTAGTTGCTCTGCTTATTGGTAGTTTCAGCAGAGGATGGAAAATATTGTGGAACTGTGGGCTGATTTTGGCTTCAAAGCTGGTCCCTCTCACTGAGGTCTGGCAGAGGGTGCCAGACCAGGGGCAACAACTTGTGCCATCACAGCTCCAGGCTCAATCCCAATGGGTTTACCTAGCTGTGCCTGTCATCAGTGGATTCCCAAAATCCTGAGGTGGGAGCGTGGGTGAGTGTAGAACCTGCCCAGTGGCCGGGGGCAGCCCAGCCTCAGGAAGCATTATCCATGTGTTCCTATTTGTGTTTGATGCCATTTTGAACACGTACAACTGGATTTGCAAATGGCTTCCAGGTAGGTTAGTGCAGCAGTGAGAACACACAGTATTTTGCAAAGCACGGGCTGGTTGTTGGCCAGACTGTTTGCCAGAGGTCTGAAGCTGTCCTGGCCAGGTGTGTTGTTGATAACCTCTTCTGCAGGGCTCAGAAGAGGGCTCTAGCAGAGAAACCCTGCACAAGTGCAGCTGCAAGGTTTTACCAGTGTCTTTCATCTGTCTGTCTGTCTGTCTGGGTGTGCAGGGGACTATGCCCAGCTCAGTTTGCGGATCATGTACCTGGAAGCAGGAGTGTACGATGTGCCCATCATTGTGACGGACTCAGGAAACCCCCCCTTGTACAACACCTCTGTCATCAAGGTGAAGGTGTGCCCGTGTGACGAGAACGGCGACTGCACCACCATCGGGGCCGTGGCTGCTGCGGGGCTGGGCACGGGGGCCATCATTGCCATCCTGATCTGCATCATTATCTTACTGAGTGAGTACCACAGGGCCTGCCCTAAAATCACACACTGCTTTGGGTTGGAAGGGACCTTAAAGCTCATCTCGTTCCAATCCTCCTGCCATGGGCAGGGACGCCTTCCACTATGCCAGGATGCTCCAAGGCTTGTGCAACCTGGCCTTGAACACTTGCAGGGATGGGGCAGCCATGGCTTCTCTGGACAACCTGTGCCACACCCTCACAGTAAAGAATTTCTTCCCAGTATCTGCTCTAAATCTATCCTCCTTCATGTTTCCCTGTTCCCTGTTGTCCTGTTTCTATAGCTGGCATTATTTACGCTCCATGCAGAGGGCAGATCCCTGAGCTTGGGCTGTGGGGGTGGTTCACACATCTGCATTCAAACCTCCTTCGCTGCAGCATCAGCAAAATGAGCTCTGCCTGCATCAGACCTGTCTTTCTAAGACTTCCAGTAGCTTTGCAAACATTATTACACCTGACAACAACTTGCAAGTAGTGAGTGTGATAGGATCCTCCATATTTTGCAGGAAAAGATTGAAGGCCCTTTCCAAATCCCTGTGTCAGGCTCTCCCATAGCTCTCATGTCCCTGGCTGGCTGTGGATATTCTGGTTCCCAGTACCAGATACACTGGTTATTAGGGTCTGGCTAGTCCCTTTCAGAGCCAGTGCATAACTGTGTTTTTCTGGTTGTTCCAAGGAAAAGAAGAATGGTAGTTATTCCCGTTGCTTTTTGAATGACCTCAGATTGGAGGATCATGGGGGATTATGAGTGTTTTTAGAGGAAGGATCCCCAATTTGTCAGGGACGCTGGAGGACTGGGGATACATCACAGGTAAAGACTGGCCATCCCTTTACTCAAGGCAAAACTATCCCTTTTGCCCAGGAATGCTGTCAGTCCCAAGCTTCCATGAGCATTACCAATAACCATGTGTGCGCACACTTAAAAATAAAAATTCTATCATTATAACTTCAAGCAGGAGTTGGCACAGTAGGAATAGATAAAAACAAGCACTGAAATGAACAGTGAGGTAAATATTCATCAAGAAACACAGGGTGAATCCATGGGACTCTCATTAAAGCTAATGGGAGTTATGGTGCTAAATCACATTTAATTTTTACCCCCAGTGCATCTAAACAGAGAGCAGACAGAGCGACGTATGCTCCAAATGTCACCTAATGGGGCCATGACATGGTACATTAGGAGAATGGGTCATCCCTGGACAGACATCCACATCCCGAGCCAGTGGTGGGAATGTATTGGTGTGTAATTGATCTGCTGGATCAGGATGGAGAGTGAGCAAGGAACTGGGTGTTTGTGCTGACCCTGCTCCTCTCCCAGCCCAGCCAAGCTGCTGGAGCATCCCTGTGCCTGTTCCTGCCCTTCGTTCCCAGTTTTGGCTGCCCCCTTCAGCCGGGGTGGATTTTGGGGCACTGTGGTCGCACACCCCGATGAAGATGAAGATGTAGATGTTCATCAGCCCCACCTCCTTTTGCTATGCAGGTTTGCTGTTTCCCCTGGGCTCAAAGTTTGCATTGGAGCCACAGAGGTGATTAACACAGGTCTTCTTTTTGCTGCTCTTGAATAAATCCAGTGCTAAAATACAATTTTAAACGGTTGAAAATCCTATTGACTGAAATTAACTTCAGCTGAAGGACATTTGATTTAAGAGATTCCTCTTTCCATTTTCAGATACATTATCCCATTTTAAATTACGGGTTTTATTACAAAAGCTTATTTTTACATTCATTGTAATTCTAATTGACTTTTTTTTTATCTTGGAGAGCTGCAAAGCACTGTATCAGTGATGAAAAATGTAATTTGCAATGATCAGTTTTACAGTTACATCCTTCCAGTGTTTTGCCTCCTTTGTATCTGTTTCATATCATGACCTCTAAACAATAGCCTAGAAAAAGGCAGATGGGGGATTTTCTTGTGCTATTTGTCCATTTTAGAGTCAGTAGGTCAAAGTTGGATGACTCTAAAAGGAAGAAGAAGCAAGGGGAGAGATCCAGGATTGCTCCTGTGAAGGAAGTTTATGCCTTTACCTTTGCTCAGAGGGGTTTTTTTCTTCTTCTTGCTACCTGATGTATTAGCTGCACAAATAACACATTTAGAAGAGCAATGCAGTAAAAAATTGTGAAGGGTGAAGACAATAGATTTCAAGGAAAACTACATGCAGAGCGAAAATGGTTCTAACAGCAGTAATAGCACTTCCCATTCTGCAGAGTGAATAAAAGGAAGGAGAGTGCACTACATCCACCATTGACACTTTGAAGGTCTTTTTTTTTTCCAAGGTAGCTCTAAAGGCATTAATGACACAGTTTTTTCCACAAGTGCATGAAAAAGTATCATTAAAAAAAAAAAAAGGAAATAAAAAGATAAACCCCGGTAACCATTATAATATTGTCTTTGTGGACCAGTCAGGTATCTTGTTGTGAGAGACTTGAAAATGAACAATGAGAAAAGGAGTTCAAATAGTCTGCTAAATAGCTGAGGTTTTATATTGCAGATAAGAGTTACATATTCTTTCCTTTTCTTTTTTTCTTTCTTGAATAGATCTAGGATAAGCATTAAAGAAATGCTGAACTATCTGAAAACAATTCTGTTAGCTGGCAGGCAGGGATGGCCGCCAGTTGGCACACAATGGCGGTAATTAGCTGTCTGGTCCTCTTCGCTCACTTCACTGAATGCCTGTTGGGTATAAACACTTTGGTGCTGGGAGGAAGAATCTGGATCCTCCTAACCACCTCGTCCTGCAAGCTGGATGGCCCATCCATGTGCCCGGGGTCTGGTCTCAGCTAAAACCTGTGAACTTTGGGATCTCGCATCCTGCCTGGGTTTGGTTGTGTTGGCTGCGTTGCTTTGGCACAGTTGAGGGTTGACCCAGGTGAAATGAACGTGGGACACTTGTTCCCACATCCACTGTCCATCCATTGATCTCTTCTCCTGCAAATTGCCACCGTTGCAGCTCAGCATGGGGCTTGCATGGAGAATGGGGGGGGAGGGCAGACAGTGGGAGGTGTAACTGCATCAGCTGCCCAGGCTTAACTTCATCCTTCATGGCATTATTTGCAGCTACTGAGTACAAGAATGAAAACAAACATTTAACACATTCTTGAAGAAGACAAGATCTGGCTGCCTTATGTTAGTGGAGACTTGAGTTCCCAGGTCGTCTTCCATGCAATAATTCACAGGGATCACACAGCCCCTGGAACAAGGGTGTCCCTTTGGAGGGTGAGGTTGTGGAGCAGTGAGGCAGTGTTTCCTGTGGGTAAAGTTAGGAAGGGAAAAATTTCTCATGATTCAAGAACTGCTCATCTCTCTCTGTTACTGTACTGAGAGAGATTAGCCAAGCCTGGCATGTGAATGCTGATGCCCGAGGAGCTTGGCTGTGTGCTACCAGATATGCTCTCCCTCGTTCTGCAAAGCTAGCCCTGCTTTTTGAAAGGATTTCAGATGATCTGAGATTTGCTTTCCAAGTCGATGGCCAAATGTATGTGCTAATGTCCTGGCTAATCTGATCTCAGAAGTCTAAAGAGCCTCCTTCATGGACCAAAGAAGAATATGAGGGAGGCCAAATTGGATTACAGGACCCAATGTTGTGCAGCCTCCCTAGATCAGTCTTGCCTGGCCAACTGCAGTAAACAGCAGAGACTGTCACAGTCAGGGCTTGTGACCTGAATGGGCTGAACCTGTGCCATGCTGCTGGAACAGCCCCTTGTGCACAAATTTGGGGTATCTGTACCCATTTCCTTCTCTGCAGCTCTCTTCCCTCCATCTTTACTTTATGCCCCTGAATAAAATAAAGGTGGTAATCTAATCCTGAAAACTCAGCATTTAGATCAAATATTTTCAGAAAGCTGCAGTTTTCACACTTTCTGGTTTCTTCTCCTTTGATTTTGTGTTTTACTCCTGATATATATCAGCTCAATCAGCCTCGGTGATGGATCTTAAAGAAACTTTTGTAGTGGGATTCTGTCACAGTATTTACAGCTCTCACTGATCTGTCCTTTAAAAATTAGACCATGCAATAGCTTAACATTTTATTCCTCCTGCCAGCAGCCAGTGAGGTTCTCTGCAGTGGGCAGGGGCAGGTGAGATGTTAGGACACTCTCAGCCTGGCCTCGTGCTGCAGGAGGTCCCAGCTCACCCAGCTTCCTCCCCATTGCAGCCATGGTTCTGCTCTTTGTGGTGTGGATGAAGCGCCGGGAGAAGGAGCGCCACACCAAGCAGCTCCTCATCGACCCCGAGGACGACGTCAGAGACAACATCCTCAAGTACGACGAAGAGGGAGGTGGAGAGGAGGATCAGGTGAGAAGAGCCCATGAGTTGTGGCCAAGGAGCAGCTGTGCAATCTGTACTCTCAAACAGGCAGAAACCACATTATCTTCAGTAAAATTCATGCAAAGGATTGTGTTCCTTTATTTATGACCAGGCAGCTTTATTGGCTTCCCTGGTGTGGTGAGAGCCAGCAGGTCCAGGAGATTCAGGATATTACTGGGACACTCTCCTGTTCAAGCAGGACCATGCCAGCAGGCCAGTGCCATGTGGATTTTTCTACCCCCTAGGCAATTTCCTGGGGAAGAACTATAAATCACTCAATTGACACTCATGTTCAAATTGTATTTCTGTTATTTAAGTCATTAAAATTGTGTATTTTACCAGAGATCTTCATAAAACCAGCCAGCAGCTACTGCCCTGCCCAGCCCTGTGGCTGCAGGCTCTTGCCTTGGCTTGCTTGAGCCTTGAGCTTCCGTGGGCTTTCCCTGCATTTACTTAATCATCTCTAATGTGCCTTTAATATCTTTTAATTTCTGGACATGGTTTGTGAGAAGTGTCTAAAGAGATTTGGGGATTTTCTCTTTCACCACGAAGTGCACAGTGGCAAAGCTTTGCTGGGTGACAGAGCCCTGAGCCACAGGCTGCCTGAACATGTCAGATTTCCTCCAGTGGTTCTTCCTACAGACACCGATGCTGGTGTTGCATGAAAACTTCCCTCGCCTGAGATATGCTTTTCCACTGCTACGTGTCCAATTCCTGAGCTAAAATAGCAAAGTTTGCTCACTCACGTTGAAGTCACCAGTTTTTTACTCCTACCAAATGCAAGTAAAGAGCCCAGGACACTCTCAGATGTGATCTTCATGCAAATTGTGTGACTGTACACTGCGTAATGGCTTTATTTTTGCTTGTTGAATTGGACTGCGTGGTTCCAGGTCAGTGCTTAGGGATCCCACAAAACCACTACAGCACATCCTGCCCTGGAGGTCCAGGTGGCCTCCAAAGACGAGCGGGCGAGCCCAGTGAGAGCTGCCATGGCAAACTTTGAGGCAGGAGTTTACCCAAATCTTGAAAAGTTCTTATTCCACAGAAAAATCCTCACAATTAGCATTTCTTTTTTTCTTGTTGCTGTCAAGTTATTTATAAATGTTGCTCCTGGAGATTCAATCATCCCTGTCTGAGCACAAGGATAGTTTTCCTGGTAGAACATGAAGTATCTGGTTTCAGGCAACTACACTGTAGGCTTAAATATTTTAGAAAGGATTCATTAAAAATAACAGCAAAGGAAGAGCAGCAAAACACCATTACCTACATGAATACATTTTTAATGAAATATTACCTGGTTCTCATTTCGTGATAGAAACCTATTCTGTTGGGATTTTTCACAAGCAAAACGAGCATAATTACTTTGAAAGGCCTACATGCATAAATACAATACACATTTTAATGTTTTTACTTCTGTAGAAACATAATTGCAATAACATGTCTACCAACACTGTGTCTCTACATTATATTATGTCTTTTGTCAAAAAAGTTATGCATACACCTGTGCACACACAAACAAAAGCCAGGGGTTTGTCCCAAATATTTAGAGGCTGTGTGAAATATTCAGAAAATATTTAAATACTTGATCTGATTTATAAGATACACTCTTAGGAGGTCAGTTTTATGAGTTACTCAGAGGTGAAATTTATCTGTAATTTAGATAGAGGTGCTACATATCCAGGGATAAGATTTGCCATCGAACTTCAGCTGAAACAGAATTAGAGCCCTCGACTTGTTTGCACACTGAGTGAGTAGGTGATCTGAACAAAAAGCTCTGGGTTTCACACTGTGTCTTCCCATTTGTCACAGGATTACGATTTAAGCCAGCTCCAGCAGCCAGAGACCATGGATCACGTGCTGAACAAGACACCCGGAGTCAGAAGGGTGGATGAAAGACCTATTGGTGCTGAACCGCAGTATCCTATAAGACCAGTAATCCCACATCCGGGGGATATTGGTGATTTTATTAATGAGGTATGTTCTATAGGAGGTCCTGTGTCACATCTTCAAAGCTTGATTAGCCAGCTAAAGTCAGGTTTCCCTGACTGCACAGACCAAGTGGTGTTACTGCTCACACCAGAAGTCTGATGCCAGCCAGGGAAAGGATTGGCGTGAGCAAAGTATGCAGGGCTTAGCTTAATGAGGGCATTGAACCAGCAAAAAGCCCAAGATTTCTGTCCTGTGGGTGTCACAAACACCATGCTTTTCAGCACCCGGGCAGAGTGAGCCATTTGTGGCTCCTGGACTTGTAATTATTTCAGCGGTCTGTGCCTTCCTCGTAAGCTCTGTTTGGTGTAAAGCCTCAAAGAGTTTGCAGCACAGAGAGACTCAGATCAGAGAGAGCTGCTTTATTTTATGTTAGATTACTGCTCCTTTATCTGCCTGTACAAATATCTATCCATTTGGTATTTCTTATCTCAGTTTTGAGTGATTGAGTGGTTACAAACCAATCAATGCATTATTTCCTCCGAGGCAAAGCATGCTATCCATTTCCTAAGCCAGAAAAATAAATGTTACAGCCATTTAATTCTATTATTACATGCATTTCCTGCTGTGCTTTTCTCATTTTTATCATTAAAATCCCTTCTTCCTTTGTCCCTTTGCCCATCCTTCACTCACATTTACACACATCCATGCTTGTGAAGACTCGCTCTTCTTACACACGCCCCTGCTGCTGAAACCAGCTCCCATCTCCCCACGCTAAGGCCAGGGCTTCTGAAGGTGGGAATGTGGAACATTTGCTTTATTGCAGGGCTATTCCACCAGGCTTTTCCTGACGCTGGGCTCTGCAGCAAAGCAATTTTTTTTCTCCATATCCCGAGGCCATTTCCATGGCCTGCCTACACTGCTGCCCACACCGCAAGGAGTAGCAACACTCCCCAGCCCTCAGCCCAGGATTCTGCACCCCACACCTGCCCTAATTGCAGAATTTGCTTTTTTTATTTTGTTTTCCTAAAGGAATGAAAATCATCAAAATTAAAATATTGGTGGGAGAAGAAGGGTGCTGGTTTTTGTTTCATTGGCTAAGCCGGAAATCTCAACAGGCAACCCCAGAAAAGGCACACTGGCTGGAACAGAAAGCTTTCCAGATCCAGAAAAGGATCAACAATGGAAATAACTCCCCTGCCACTCAATACAACTCCTTTTCAGGGACACTGGGAGTTACTGGGTTTTCTGCTGGGGGCAGCTGAAAGGTCTCTACCCAGAGGTGCATCTGGGAAGCCCTGGGACCCTCATTTTTCTCTTTTAGCTTTGCTGCAGGGATCGCAAACATCCCCCCAGCCCAGACCCCGTCAAACCCCGTGGTGGGCATTAACACCATGTGTTCACCCCCCCAGGGCCTGCGTGCGGCCGACAATGACCCCACAGCCCCCCCCTACGACTCCCTGCTCGTCTTTGACTACGAGGGCAGCGGCTCCACCGCCGGCTCCGTCAGCTCCCTCAACTCCTCCAGCTCCGGGGACCAGGACTACGACTACCTGAACGACTGGGGGCCCAGGTTCAAGAAGCTGGCGGACATGTACGGGGGAGGAGAGGAAGATTAAACTGACCTCATCTTATTAAAAAAAAAAAAAAAATTTAAAAAAAAAAAAAGAAGAAGAAAAAAAGTTTAGGAATTAAAAAAAAAAACAAAACAACAAACCCACAGACAACGTTAACAAAAAGAGCCGATGCAGGAGCAAGAACTGTACAGATGTGGCAGCTTTTTTAATTAATATCCCCTGCTGACTGTATTGTTATTTTTAGTGGTGATATAGGAGGTTTCTTTTTTCCTTTTTTTCCTTTCTTTTTTTTTTTTTTCTTAGAATATTGAGCTGTCTCGCATGAACACTTGTCTCTGCTGCAGGTTTCTTTTTGGGTTTTTTTTTTTGTTTTTTTAATGTCAGCTGGGATATTGCTCGTTTACCTGCTTTATGACTAAAGAGAGTGAAAGGCACTCTGTCTTAACTTGAATTTCTTAGAACAGAAGCACTGTTTTTAAAATATATATATATATATATATTTGAAAGTGCCTTTTGGTGCATGTGTCAGATTCCCTTCAATCTCAGGAGTGATGAAAACAAACATACAACCATCCTGGGCAGCACTCCCTGTGACCCTAAGCCAGTTCTAGCTGGGAAGGAGTTAACAAAAAGGAACTGTGGAGATTGTTTCTTTTTTGCCTTTTTTTGTTTCGTTTGGTTTTGTTGGTTTTTTTAAGGGGGTGATTCATTCTGGGGTGAAAGAGGATTGGGGTGGGGGGGGAAAGATGTTTTGAGTCAAAATCTTAACAGCCATCTTTAAGCCTCAGCAGGTGGTGAACTAGTCATCATGTTGTATATAATTCAGTGTTATCAGATGCAAAATACTGACTGGGGGCTCTGCTGGCCCCTGGTCACACTCAATGTAGCTGCATAGAACTATAGCATTGATAAAGCCTTTGGTTATTGCAACAGGAATCTCCGACAGCCCTTGCCTAAACCCTACAAAGTAAATCGTGACATGACCAAAGGCCCATCTGTTTGTTTTTCTGCTATCACCGTGTTTTGGCTCCCACGACCTCGTGAGCGACGGACACAGCGGCGGGGTGAGGTGGTGGTGGTGGTGTCCCACATCCCTGAGGATGCCCAGCACCGGTGCTGCTCTCCTGGGCTGAGGCAGGGCTTGTGCGGCGGCTCCGCTCGCGGCCGAGGCAGTGCGAAGGACAGGGACAGGTTACCCACACTCTTCCCATCCGTAAGTATGGAGTTAGTCTAGTACCACATTAATGCCTTGGAGCATTAGTAGCCAAAGCTCAACAACATCGTGTAACTCAGCTAATGTGTGTCCTTTCTATTTGATGGGTAGGCGCTGCTATCTGTAGTAAATGTGTTTTTTTGGAGAAGAAGTGCAACGAGGGCCTGTTAAGTATCTTGTGGTTAATATGCTCAAGCATTGCCAAGTAAGCAAGAGGTTTCACAGCATCCAGGCATAATTCAACATCAGTATTATAAATGGTAGCAAACTACCTAGTTTATATGTAGGGTCAGTTTAACCAATAACAAATAGTTATTAGCATTTTTTATTACATTTTTCCTTTACTGATTTGGACTAGTGGGTTTATGTCTAATGTTTGTAAAATGATTTAGACTGCATGGATGTGTAATATAAACCACATTTAATGGATTATGAGCCACTTAATTAATGTGCTATGAAATCTTGGATTACCTGTGTTTTATATTCTGCAGACGATTTTGCAGTGGGTTCGCTAAAACTTGTAAAAGTGCTTAGATATATTTTCCTTTAAATCCAAGAATGTGCACAGTATTGGAAGGTGATTATCCGGGGGATAATCATGCTTTTTTTGATATCTCTATTAATTCTCAAGTTGAATGCTAAGAGTTAAAGGGGGGGAGGCGGGGGGAGCGAGCGCGTGCACATGAGAGCGAGAATGAGAGGACGAGAGTTTGTGGTGATGAGTGGGCGCCTTTCAGAGGGTAAACTGGGCTGCAAGATCGTCTCTATAGATTTTTGAAATGCTCCTAGTGCATTTTATATTTCATTGTATCATATTTTCTATAAAATGCAATTTCTGTAAATTAATGAGCATTTGAAATGTGTCTTGTACGAAGTGGAATGTGGTAAAAGTCTGCCCGAGGGGACTTCAGCATTACCAGGATGTTATTAATTACTGAGGGTGAGATCTTTCTTTTTGTCTTGGTCAGTCAGTTGGTCAGTCAATGGGTCAGTTTGTCATGGCTTGGAGAGCAAACTCACTCTCACCCAGGGTTCTTGAGGAAACCAGGAGGCAAAAGTGTGGACCTCAGAGGAGGGGGACGGCGCTGATGGCAGCAGCAAGGTGAGGATGTCACACCACAGGCATAGGCTGGCAGCACGTGACAGTTTTCCGGTTCCTATTTTGTAGTTGTGATCTCAGTCGTCTCGTGTGACCACCATGAAAGTCTTGGTTTGCTTCTGCTGTGTGCCGTCCCCCTCCTCTTGACCACTCTTGGCAAACCTCACAGCCTGTCCCCAGCTGCCTGGCACAGAGGCTGCATGGTCCCACAGCCTCTGTTCCTTACCCATGGCACTCTTGATTCTTCTCCTTTTCTTTTGGAAAAGCCATGGGCTGGAGTATTTCACCACCGGGGCTTTGCACCTCTGCAGAAACTGCCCAGGCACAGGCATAGTGAATAATAAAAATGCACTTGGTGTTTCTTGCTGCTGGTGTCCGTCGCCGTAACCTCATCACCGACACAGGAGAAGGATTCAGCTCGAGGGCTGGGTGATGCCGACGGTTCTCCGTCCATTGGGTTGGTGCCATTGCCTCCCACCTCCGTGCGGCTCCTGGAACGCTCATGTGGATCCCACAATGCCAGGTCTCTGCTGTGAGCTGTGCCCTGCCATCCACCTGGCACCACTTACCTGGGAGCAACAGCTCAATCCCTGCTCCAGAGCGCTTGGTGCTTGACATCCTCTGTGGCTTTGGCTGGGATGAGGATTTCAGGTAGGGAAAGGGCTGGCAGCAGTGTGGGACAGCAGCTCCGGGCCATCGGCAGCGCACACAGTCCCCAGCGGTGAAAGGAGCGACTTAGCCATGAAGGGGATGTTGTCTGACTTCAGCTTGCCTAAACATTTCAGGTTTTTAAGAACATTTATGCAACCTAAGTCAAACAAAACTGTTTGAGCGATTAAAAGTAAACCAACCTGTTTCCATTGGCGGCTTTTTTTTAAAATCAGCGGATATTTTTTCTGCAGCATTTGCAGTCCAGCCATTCCAATCCCATGAGCCTATAAATCAAACCAACCAGGTTATTGTGTTTTGACCCAGTTCTGCTCAGTCTCCCTCTGCAGGACTTCTCCCTCCTCTTCCTTATTTTTCTCTTCCCCTTTCTCCTCCCTGCATCCTGACCCCCTGAGTCTTACAGCCCCACAAGCAGCAGCAGCAGCATCAGGCCCCTTTTCTCACAGTGGGACCAGTGTAAGGTAAGCACGGGGCACATCCAGCAATGAAAACAGATCACTTTTTACAAACCTCTCTGCTTCCTAATATTACTGATGGTTTGTAATCCAGCTAAGGAAATTTACGTTAATCCAAGGGGTCCCATTGACAAGATTGCCATCACTCTGTACCCCTCTGATCCTCATTGATGTGACATGGTGACAACCAGCTGCAGCTGGAGGTGATGGTGACTCAAAAGGAGCTGTGGTGAGCAAAGAACCCTCTGGCTGAGCCTGCAGTTGCTGTTAATTCTGAGAAGCCACAGGAGGCTTTAGTGCATTGAGACCAGAGTCCCTGTTCCCTGACTAATCTAAACTAAAACATTACACTAACTGAAGAAGTGATCCCCACTCTTTGTACACTACAAGGCAGTGGGGAAGGACTTGATTTCAGGCAGGTGGAGGGGATCCTGTCCCTAAAACACCACTGTCCCGCCCTATTACCCCATAGCACTGCCAGGGGACACCACCACAGCTCTCCCAGCTGTCTAAGGGATGGGGACAGTGAGTTCCCAGGGCACTGGGGCCGGACACGTCTGGTGGTCTCCCTACCCCCTAAGGATGAGGATTGCACATCCCCAAGCCAGGGACCGTGCAGATCCAATGTCACAGCTGTACCCATAGCCACCCCTGGCAGAACATGACCCACAGCCCTGGTGGTCTGTTTATCGTGTAGCCTAAAATTGGGAGCCACATCAGTCGCAGAAATGCTTTGCAGGGCAAGGAGGAGATTCGGCAGGTAATAATGACAGTAAATAGGCAACTCTGTTCTAGGTGTCCCACATTCTAGTCATGGTTTCGCTTCTGGTTTTGTATTTTTTTTTCCATTTTTTTTCCCTTCTTTGTTGGACCAGGCGATGCCGTTGGCAGTTCTACAATGGTGATGGGGTTTTTAGGGATAGTCAAGTCCAAATCCAGTCTTTAGAGGTGGGATTTCAGAGGTGGCTGTATCACCTGTAACTGCTCCACGTAGGGTGGACGCTCAGGTATTGAAGAATGGTAATGGTCAGTGCAGCGTCTGTACCACACAATATGCCAAGATTGCAACTTTGTTTAATCTAAAAAAAGAAAAACATTAATTAAAGGTAAAATACAGAACGTTTATTTGTGATGTCTTTTGGAGTTCTTCATTGTAAGTGTGAAAAAAAAATATTGGGGGAGGGGGGAAATGCTGTGTCACGACAAATGCAAGTGTATAAAACAGCAGCCAGACAACGTAGGTGTCTCCCACGCAAATTAACTCGGTTTCATGGGAAAATAAAAGTTCTTTCCAGTCCACTCCAACCCCACATACAACTGTTCACACACAGTGTACATAACGTAGTTAGTGCTTGAAGCTACAAATCTAATAGGGGAAAAAACAACAACAACATATAGATGTATAATTGGAGCACTTTCTTTTTATTTTTTTTTTATTTTAATGATGATTTTGCATGTTTCCTTTCCGATGGAGAAGCTGTGTAGCAGCCCGCATGAGTGTGGTTGTTCTCAAGGAAGACTTCTGCTGTTCTGCTGTATTCACGCTGAAGCGCAAAAGCAAAAGTTTGCGTCCGTTAACCCAGTTCAGAAACCTTTTTTTGTAACGTCAACAGCACAAATATTTTGTATTGTTGTTTGTACCATTTTTGTACCAAAAACAAAAGAGGAAAAAAAAAAAAAGGGAAGAAAGTAAATGTTTTCAATGTGTTTTTAGTGCCACTGCAATCTTGGTTTCCAAACTGAGTGACAGGTTTGCTGATTTATTGTGTATCAAAGCTGAACTGGCGCACTGACGCCTGGCTCCAGTGTAATAAAAATAAAGTCCCCCTTTTGAATAGTCTCACTTGCTTTTTTATTATTTTTTTTTTAATTTTTTTTTTAAATTTCATTTTCCTTCCCCGCATGTCCACCCCAAGCTCAGTCACTGCTCATGGCCCTTATACTCACAGTGAGACAGCAAGGGGCGGTCTGGCTGCAGGTGTGGGTCCAGGTGCACAGACACCAGTGGGGTTTTTGGAGATCCTGTGTGCTCCTGCAGGAATTTGCATTCATTCATTAAAGGCAGGAGCATGGCTCTCCTCTGGCCCGTGTCGTTGTTTGGATTATGGATGAGGTGGTGCAGGTTCCTCACACATCCCAAAGCAACCCATTTCTGCTGCACTAAACTGTTGGTGCAAATAGTTGGGTGGTGATTCCACTCCTGCAGCACCAGATCTTTGTGCTTCACTGCAATTCCAGCATATTCAGGGGTCTTTACTTGCTGCTAACACATTGATCACCCCTGACTGCTACATCAGGACATCCAGCCCCTCCACCTGCCCACTGCCCTTTGACTGCCAGGGAGCAGGAATGGTCCAAAAAGGTCTTAAGGAATGACTGAGCACCCTGGGCCAGCTGATGGCTTGCAGAGGAAACCCGAGCTTCCTTCTCCCAGTTGTATTTCTCCACCTTCTCTGCGAGTGCAGGAGCAAAGTCACGACTGGAGATGCTGCTGTAGGTGAGTGTGCAAACCCTTCATGTCAGCGTTGCTGTGCACAGCAGCACTTCTCCTTCAGGACCATCATTTCTGCTTTTCTTCGGCTGCTCCTCCCTGGCAGTTTCACCCCTAGGAGGGGGCACAAACACTGTGCTGCTGGGCTGAGTAGCAAGTGCTGGGCACACAATTAGCAATTAGTGCTGGCAGCCATCACTCACGGTGCCCTGGGGACTTGTCCAGGCCCTGGGTGGACAGCTGGGTCCACCCCAACTCACCCCAACACCAATGCACACATGCCATGAGTTGGTGAGGCCTCAGCAGATCCTGGGGCTCACTGGGGCCAGGAGGACACACAGTTCCAGCGATCCGTGGAGCTGTTCTGGCCAAGCGCGTGGAAAGCAGCGCTGTCTCATTTTTAATAAACATTAAGATGAATGCAAATCCTGTACACAGCAATTTACTTCCCCCCGGAGTCAGCTAAGAATATTTTATTGATAGTTTTGCTAGTTCTCAAGCTGTTCTGTTTCTTAGAATTATCTTTAACTACTGAATAATGCAAGACTGTTGCATCACAAATATTAGTTTCTGCTATCAGTGGAAGGCTGGGCTCTCATCATCGTGTTATTAGGCTCTTATCTGCCTGCAGAAAGTCTTGTTCCTCAAATGATTTAGCTGCGTGCTTAACTTTGACCATGTGAATAGTTTTCCTAAGCTGATGGAAACAGTTGCCCTCCCCTAAATCCAGGGACTTTTGTACCAAAATTAAAAATAACAACAATTACTATTACAGTTATTATTGTAGGCTCTTGGGTTGGGGTTTTTTCTCCCAAGTCAGATTTGAAATAGAATTTGGTTCAGATCAAACTGAAGCACACAGGGATTATGATTTTTTTCAATAAATGAAATAACTGAACTTTTCTTTGTTCTCCAGACTAAAACCTTTGCATTACCAAGGCCCTTTCCTTCCCATCCCCACCGCCCACCCCCGCATCTCTTTTTAAATACAGAACAGGTTTTTTAGCCAAGAAGATCAACCCTCACTCTGTATGCCATACTGCACTACTTTCAAAACAGCCCCTGGGTGAGGGCAGGAGAGGCATTGGGAAGGTGAAATGTTTTATTAATCACTGGCCAAGATGTTTACTAGGCTCAAAAAATATTTATATTAAAAAGTAAAAGAACCCAAAGGCCTCTTTTCTGGCAAATTCATTCCACATGTAAAGAAAAATGTGCTCAGCTGTACTGATGACATGGTGAGGTCCTGTGTGCAGCTGAGCACCTTCACAGTCCCTCGGTGTGCACATCCCTTCTGCCCAGCACTACCATGTACTGGTGCTGACTGAGACTGAGCTTTGGCCTCTTTCCCTGCATTTATTATTTATCAGTAGGGTCAAAAACGCTTCAGAAGACCAGGATGGGACAGACAGGGGCATGTGGACACCTGTGGGAAGCCCAAGCCCAGCTAAGTAGCTCCCTTAACTAGTTCACTTGAAAATACCCCCGGCGCTTCTTCCAGCCACCAGAACAGCAGCACCACGCCAGGAGCACTCAGGAGTTCCAGGAGCAGCATTTCCTCTTAATGTGGGATAAACTGAAAGGATGGGGACAAGCAAGGGCACCCAAAGAGGACAGGCTTCAATAGGCACTGCCCTCTGCTCAGATGGACCTAGCAGTGCTCCAGTTATTATTTATGGTGTCCTCTGCTCCTGTTCAGGGCCGATCTGCATGGGGAAAGAGAGTTCATGAGACATTAAGGATTTGGATGTCGGTGCAAAGCGGAGAGGGGATGGGAGCTGGGTGCTCCCAGCCTGAGAGTCTGGGAACTGGGGATCCCCCACCAGCAGCGGGGCTGGAGCAGCTCCCGAGCAGAGGATGAGGCACAGGTACCCTGGGACACGGGCAGCAGCACCGTTTCACAGCAGCAAACCCTTCCTCCCGAGAGAGCTGTAGGATTTTCCCCCACTCCCCTCTCGCCATGGTTGATGTACGGCTGCTCCGCACTCAGCGCCCCAGCACAATCCATCTCTCCTGCTCCTTGCCTCGCCCTCCCCCTCCCTGCTTTCTTTTTTTAATGAGAACAGATTTTTGTTCTCTTTTTTTGCTGCAATTCTCTGTGCAAGCAGGGCCACAGCAGTGGGGGGGTGGCTGTGACAAGGGCAGTGTCCCCAGCATGGGTACACCAGTATAAGGTTACAGTATAGCACAGCACAGAGTAGAAGGTGAGAAGGGCCCTGTGCCATGGCCAGGACTTAAAGATACAAATTTAATAGACTCTCCTGGCTATCCCTGGGGTTTTGTAAAAAGCCAGGGCTTGCTGGCAGGTTTGCCCTCCCCTCTGCTGCCCTCATGCATCCCCTTCTCTATGGTGATCAGAGGACTGGGGAGGAGAGACGTCTCCATCAACACCTTTCATCAACCTCCTTGCAAAGGTGGTTTTTAAGCAAGCCTAACCCCAATGACCCCAAACCTTTGCTAAAATGCCTGGAGGCTTTGGTGAGCTGCACTCAGTTGACAGGGCTGGAAGGGAAACCTTGCTTCAAGGTTTTGTGTTAATTAGCAATCAGTGGCTTTAGGAAGGGTCATTTCCACCTGCAGCTAAAGGAAAGTGGTCCCCCCACCAGCTAATTGGGAATTCACAACCTGGGGCCTGGCTCTCACTGTGTGCAGAGCTGTGAACCCCAAACCACACACACTGACCCTACAGGAAGCGCATTTAGAGCAGCAGCTGCCATTCGAGGCATTTTTAGCCATTAAATCGCTGTGTAAGCAGCTCCTGGATTGCCTTGGTGAGCAAGATCCAGTGCCATGGACTTCCCTGGTGTGGTGCTGGCCTGTCACTGGCACTTTTAAAAATCTGTCTTTAGGTCTGGCAATAAAAATGCAAAAGAATCATCATCTAACACTCGGTAGCTGCTGAACTGAGCTGGGCAGCCAGGCACAATGATTAGCTGGGAGGTGGGATGGGAAGGACAGATAGCTGGGCTGGGTGTGTCCAGTCAGCGTCATTCAAAATAGTTCAAACCTACCTTGGTTTGGAGAATTAGCACAGCCCCTCTGGTTTGTACTTATCCTGGCTCTGTTTTAGCCTCCAAACACTCAGAAATGTTGGCAAATAAAAACCAACAAGTTAGTGTTCACCCAGCAGTTTTCTTCAGGGAGATAAAGTCTCTCTCTACCTGTGCTAGAAGGTGCTAAAAGTGGATTGTCAAAAATCCCTGGCAGGCTGCAGAAGGAATAAGGCAGAATTGGGTCTCTGACAATACTCCCAATCTTCACAAGCCAGACTTATAATATCTGAGGCCACATGGAAGCTTTATAACCGAGTACATAATGACCATGCCATTAACCTGTGCTATCTATACCCAAACTCATTACTTTATGAAGTAGTCAGAGTTACCTCAGAGTAGAAAGGGCAACCCAACTAATCCTGGTCTGTGAAAACCATATTGATTGGGATGGAGTGCAAATCAGACATACAGATATTTTCATTCGTGTGAGGACTCCCTGGCCTGTGTCTCCTTGCTGCTCCCCAGCTGAGGTCCTGGCACCCAGCTCACAGACTGACGTACATTTATCATCACAAATCTTCTCTCACGCTGTGCCTTGAGAAGGAGTGAGTACCTTGCTTTAACATAGTGCTATTGATCCTGAGAGCTCAAACAATAACCACCGGATAATCAGAATTCACCTTTTACCAGGAACTGGGATTGAGTTGCTTTTAGCATTTTGTAGGGACGGAAAGGAATTCAGCACCCTGTGAAAAAGGCACATGAGCCACCACGGAGGAGAGGATGCAGGAATCCAGCCCCACAGATTACCCCAAATTCCAGACCTCAGGCAAAAAGCAGTGTCAGGAAGGCGATACATCACATCCCTATAGTACTGTATAAAATATTTAACTTCCAAGTACATTACCAAAGTGGTTTCTTTTGACATTACATTTGTGCTCGTGTAAAAGGAATGAAGCCAAGAGCAAACATCCATCCCAGAACAACCAAACATCGCTGCAGTGCCACGGCCGTGCTGGCTCAGGGGACCTGGGACAAGTCTGACATGAAATTCTCATTACCTCCTGCCCCAGTGAGGGATGCCACCACAGCCATGTGCTGTGCAAAGCCCCCAAGCCCTGGCTAAGACACACTCCTGAGTACATCAGGTCAGGGAAACATGTTTGTACAGGAGAATCCTGCTATTTAAGAGCCTCTGATCAAAAGGATTTTATCATCTTCCCTGCCTTAATGCAAGGAAACATGCAAATGGAGAGCAGGGCTTTGCTGCAGGTACCCAGCCCCCTGCAAGCAGGCAGTGCCTCGCTTCCAAGGCATATAACAAATAGAAAAGGAACAACCTTTTCCTTGCCTAAAATGCTTCTCTAAATTTTTCACTGAGCATCTTAGCTTTCCATTTGTTCTGCTTCTGTTCATGCTTGTCTCTCCCATTTGTTCTTATACTTGTGCAGCTGCAGAAGGACCCTGGTGGCACTGAGGCAACTGCACATGCAGGGGGGTGGAGGGGTGGACCTGCTTAACTTGACATTTTACAAAGAAAACTATTTCAGCACGGAAAACTCTTCCCCCCCAAAAAATTAACACAAAACAGCCGTAAAAACAAACAAACAAGCCAACAAAAATCAAAATATTTTCATCTCGACTTATCAAAGAAACAAGTGAGGCTTCAGCCAAATTGGAAATTATGTCCAATCATTGGGAAGTCCCTGGCTGTGCCACCTCTCTTCAGATGGAAGCTCAGTCCCAATCATTCAGGCTCCCTCCTTCTAGGGAGCCTGAATGATTGGGTAAGGTCTACAGGTAAGCCTGTAGACTTCAGCCCAACTAGAAGAGGGCTTTTTTAAGAGAAACTCCACATTTCATTGCCTGAAAACAAAGGTGAATGGACAAAAGGTGACGTCCAGGCTGAGCCTACCTTCTGCAGGGGAGTACCAGGGCAGGGTCCTCAAGGACCACTTTTCTCAAAGCATCCTAATGAGCACAGCCCACAACACAGAGGCTCCCAGCAGGCTGAGCACGGAGCAGAGGGCAACACTGGGTTATTTCCAAATAGATGTCTTTTTAGCAGGGTTTCTTAAGCAAAAGCAGCTGTGCTCTGCCTGCATCCCCCTTGCCTGCTTCCCCCTGCTCCTCACAGACAGCTGAATTCGTTGACAAAGAGAAGCTAAACTGGACAAAGCCAGAAAGGTAATTAAGCCCCTGTTACCTTTGTTCAGGCAGGAAAAGAGGTCTTAAACCTGCCCTGAAGAGGGATAAAACCTCCAAGAGGCCTTGCAGCCAGCTACAAGGAACCATGAGGGCCTCCACATCTATTGCACTGGCACTTGTGGGATGCCTTGTTTGCTGTGAGGTCGCTGTCCAGCATCCCACCAGGTGCTCAGAGTCCCAAAATAAGCCCTGTTCCTCCTGCCAGTGAGACGTGGTGGCACGGGGCATCTGGAGGAGCAGCATGTCACCCGCTGGGGTGAGGGCTCAGCAGAGTGGGGACCAGGCCAGGACCCAGCAGGGTTGGAGCAGCCAGGCAGCTCCTGCTTTCCCAGCTGCTCCCCGAGCTGTGCGAGGGCTGCCAGGCCATGGGCCAGGGTATTTCAAATGTCTGAAAATCATCCCATGGGCTCCATCCTAGTTATTTATAGGAGCTTATTCTCAAAAATCTCAGTGGGGATTGGAGCCCTGCTATGCTAAATCCTCTCCAAACACATATTAACAGACTCCAGACTGGGCTCTCTGCTCAAGTTACAATTTAAAGTCTGCATGGAGATGGCAGGTCAGAAGCAATCCTTCCCCAGGAATGTGCTGCAGACCTCAAAATATTCATTGCCATCTGTCCTTTTTATGTCGTGGGTTTATAGAACCCTTCTCAGAGTGAGTCCTGCCCTGGGCAGGGTGATGCCAGGACTCCTGAGGAGCATTCAGCAGATGATAATGGAATTGCACTGCCCAGGAAAAGCAGTTTCCTGGTAGAGACAAAGCCAGAGTGGGCTGGGTAATCCTGACAGGCTGCCTGCTCTGGGACAGCCTAATGCTGCTCCTTGCAGACAGAAGGTCTTTTGGACTGATTGCATTATAATTTAATCCATCCTTCAGCGATTTTAGCTCTCAAGATTGTTGTTATTTTACACCTCAGCAGAAGTTCATGAGGAACAAAATGAGGTTGCGATCCTCTAGGGGAAGCTGGCAAGAGTCACAAATCCATCTTTGTGGATACAGATTTAAGCTTAGGTCCAAATAATTAGTTCTTTACCCAGGCCTTAAGCTAAGGAGACCATGAGTTCATCTGCAGAGGCTGCAGAACAACTTCCTAGGAAGCTGCAACACACTCACATTCCTTTTCCACACTCATTTATAAAGCAAAGGTTCCAAGCAGTGCTGAATGTGGCTCATAGTCAGGAGCTCCACAACAGTGAGGGCAGGATGACCCAGAGCTCCTGGCTGCAATACCAGGAGGGGCTTTCCCCATGGACCAGAGTGACACAGACAATGTCTGTGGCTGTTGGTTCACCATCAGAAAGTCCAGCAAGATGGGAGGAGGGAGGCTGCACCCACCTGGGAAGTCCAAGGGCATTCCCAGCAGCAGGTCTCTGCCTTTGGAAATTCATGATGAACCTCTAATCAGAGACACAGCTAAGAAAAGCCTGTTGTCAGTGCAAACAGAATGAAAGCCTTGGGAGATAGGAAGTGGCATCGTCCCTGTCCTCCCAGGAGTTGCTCCTTGCTCTCCCTGCCCTGTGGATAACATCTTTGTGGGGGAGTCCACTATGAAGAGCTGCTGTGGACCAGTGAAATGCTGGGCTTTAACTGGGCTTCATCTCGTCGCCAAAACACCCTCATTCCAGACACAGCCAAACCAAAGGCAGGGCTGAAGGATCTCCCATATACCAGCCTTAGTAACAGGTATGTGCTCAGAAAATACCATTTTTCATCATTGCTCTCCTCTGTTATAGCAGTGATCAAATCTTTTCAGGGCAGGAGGGTGCAGTGAAATGGTGCTGGGGAAGGAATTGAGGGAAACAGTCTCCTGAAGGCAGGCAAAGGAGAGGAAGTCAGCCCAAAGATCAGAAAGTTAGCTACACAAATTTCTCCAGCTCACAAGGCAGGATAAAGCTCAAACCTCCCCTAGGCCAAGAGGATATAAACAGCCCCATTACCCTGAGCCACTTAAAGCCTTTTGGAAGATAACAGTGGTTCCTACCATCAGCTGCACACACGTGAGAATTCCCCTCACATTTGGTGAACCTTATTCCAGGAGCAGGTGCTGCGGCATTTGAGCTCGTGGGATTTTGATGCCTGACCATACACACATTTCTCCCTCTGCACAGAAATCCTGCCCAGCTTTTCAGGTGATCCCTGCACAAGAGGAAGAGCTGGATCTATGGAGAATACCTTAAGTGCTGCACACACCTTAATCTTGGACCAGTTTTGGACTTAACCCAACCAACCTGGACTCAACCTTTGAGCATCGAGCCCTGCATTACTGCACCAGACATGGGCTGAATTTGCCTCTCCACAAGCCAAATCCCAGGGAAGACCCTGCTGCCCTACAGCTGGGGAACTGCTGTCCAGGCATCACCAGGACAGGAGGTGTTTGCACCCATGGGGATATGGGGATATGGGGATGGGGCCACCTGACAGCCTCTGCCACCCCTCTGCAGAGCACCCTGCAGCCCCCCGGGCTCCCAGCCCTGGCTGAGCCCTTCCCCTCCATCCAAGAGCAGAAAAGTCGTGAGACCCCAGAATCCCCTGTTTGCTTCTCACCTTTCCTCAAATTCAAGTGGGATGTGTCCCTCCTGCACCCCCCTTCTGAAAGGGTGGTCGGTAAGTCCTCCATCCCACACACAGGCTACAATTCCCCCTTGCCAGGCTGCCAGGGAATATAAACCCACCCTGCAAGCTGCATGCCAAAGAGACCTGGCAAATTCAGCTCAAGCTTCATCCCTCCTGCTCCCCATAGGATGGCCCAAACCCATCAGGAGGCATTAGGACACGCCAAGCCTCCACTTCTCCACTCCTTCCCCTCAGTGGCTATGGGGACACCATGGGGACATATTTCTCAGGCTACCACTGAGGAGTGATGGCTCTATCAGCCTCCCTCTGCCTGCCTGCACCTTCCCTTATTTATTCCCTGCTCTGAGCTGCGGCGTGTGGCTGCTGAAGCATTTGGAAGTTTGTGTAAAGGTTTTATTGCTTCATTTTTAACCTCTGCGCAAATGTCTACATCATTAGCTTGGCTTTTTCACCCTTGATCACATCCCCTCTGTGCTTTTCTCCTCCTGGGCATCCCCATGCTCCTGTCCCTGTCAGGCAAAGTGGGATGGGGCCATGGAGGGGGAGATTTGTTAGTGCTGAGCTTGTTTTTCTCAAGGAGGGAGTTAGTCCAGATTTTTTCCATGCCATACACAAAGGCATGCACACACGAGGTCTGGCTCTCCATCACTCACTTCATTCCCATGTCTTGACTCCTCAGCTGCAAACAAACCCATCCCAGCTCCTCTCCCACAGCCAATGAGTTGTTGTGAGGGTGGTAATGCAAAGCCAAGGCACACACAGCAGTATCCAAAACCTGCCCATTTAGTGATACCTGGCACACACAGCCCACTTTCACCATAAGAGCACCAAAGCCTGGCCTGGAAAACCAAAGCTGTGACCAAGATCACAGCCACCACTTCCCTCAACCCACTGGGACATCTGCTGGAAAGCAGACTTGTGGCAGGCCATGGCTCATTGCCAAGGCTGACAAACTGCACATTATCACTCATTTGTGATGCCCTGCTTTAAATTCCCACCAGCATGAGCCTATCCACCCCATGCCACTTTGGTAATGACCATGACAAACCTACAGGGCAGGAAGCTGGAGCTGGGCTGTGTCACCAACAGCCCCAAGTCCCCATCCCTGAGGAGGAGCTGCGGGAGATGCAGCCCCATCTCGGCAGCAGGGACCCCTTCACCACCTTCATTTCACATCTAAACCCACCACAGAAAAACACCTGATCACATCCCATGCAACCAAGGGGTTAAAAAAGTGCAGGTGCTGCAAAATTTATCATGCCCTGGCATTCCTGTCTGATCTCTGTGCTTTTCCACAGGTGATAAAGAAGCAGCGCAGATTCTCTTTTTCATTTTGAAGATGTGCTCCTGCAGCCCTGGGTACAAACATTTGCCATTTTCCCCTCACCCTGGCTGGACTTGGCACCATTTTCCCGTTTGAAAAGACCCTTTGTCCTTGTCAGCAGGTCTAACCCACACCAGGCACACAGCACCCGGGGACACACAGGCAGTGACTTGGCATTCCAATAATCTCTTGATTCCTTGGACTTCAGAGGCCAGTTTGCTGCCGCCAGTGGCAAAACTCAACCCCCAGGAACAGTGTGTTCAGCGTTTCCAATCATCTCAGACCACATCTTCAAGGTGGGGGATAAGATATGCAGAGCAAAATTCTCCCAAAGTAGGAATTCTGCCCCTGCAAATATTAGCAATGCAGGCGTTGTATGGGGGATTATCCACCGTCATGGCATGTAGAGGGAAGATGGATTTTGAGATGATAATAGGAATGACACACGTTGCTTTTTCCCCTTTCTGCTGACACGCAATTTAGCAGTCACTGCAGAATTTTCTTCCCATTTCCGTTTAATAGCCAAGGAGCTCATGTTAATTCAGATAATCTTTCCCGCAGCACGACAAGGAAGGGTGCCTCTTCTGAAGCTTCTTTTCCTGTCTCAGTGGCTGTGGCTAATAAAAAAATATCTCCTGTGACTTCACAAAGGCCATGGAGAGCGTGGTCTTTACCACGCTAGCAAGCTCCACTTGACCCAACGTTGGGCAGAGTCAACAGGATTTAAAAATTAGGCCCTCCTAATAGCATCTCCTCCTAGGAGGGGTCCATGGAGGTTTCCCAATGCATTTTCAGGACTGAAGGAGATGCAGTGAGCGTCCTCCTGCCTGCCATCCCATCCCTGAGGCAGGATCCCCGTGGCAGGCAGGCCAGGCACTGGTGGGGACCCCGTGGTGACAGCGTGATGGGATACAGGGACATGGGGCAGCAGAAACACCTACAGCCATCCCCAGCTCAGGGGCATGTGCTCCCATATCCTCCCCTGCAAACCTCACCCTCAGAGGGCTGGGCAAGACAGGGGCATTTTACATGTGCTGCTTGGTTTTATTCCAATTTTCCCATTTCCCCTTCCCCTGAGCGTGCCCCAACCCAAAGCCATGCTGACCACTGGATGTGGGCTAACCCTGGCCCTGCCAGCAGGAGATGGGAGCAGGGCTATGGCCTCCGTGATGTCCAGCTCTCCCCACGTGCCAGTGAAGGCGCTGTCTTGGCAGCTCACCCCAGATGGGAAATTGCATCCTGCTTTTATTTATGTATTTTTCCAACCAAGTGTAGCTGGCGGTCAGGCAAACCCACCGAGCAAACTTCCTCCTCGCTTAAACAAACAGCAAAATCATTACAAAATTCTCTCCTGTGCATTGGAATTGCATATATTCACTTATCCTATAGAGCAGAAACATGTGGCATTGCTTAATTAAGGATGTGGGTGTAGAGGCTCCAGGAGCAGAGATTTCACATGCAAATCTCCCGGCTGTGAGCACAGCCAGGGTACATAGGGAGCATATTAATGCTTTTTGCAGCCAGCCCCCCTGCTTAAATCAGTGGCTAAACCCAGTCTGAGGGAAGGAACTCCTGTCCTGCGGAATCCTGGGCTCTCTGCTCTTGCTGAACTTTATTTATTTACCCAAAAGCATCCCATGGATGGAGCTAGAGAAGTGAGGGCACCTCTGCACAGACCTCAGTGAAAGCCAGCCCATCAGAAGTCCCTCCCTCATTCCTCTCCCTGCCCTGAAATAATGATATAAACCCAGCATTTTCAACTTCTTTTTTTTTTTTTTTTTTGTGGGATATAATTCAGGTTATTGCCAAGAACTGCAAATTGTTTACCAGCCTTGTGCAAACAAAGACTCCGATCAGCCACAGAAGCACAGCCCTGGGGCTTTCCAGCAACCCAGAATTCTTTAATTACTTAACAAAAACTCAGACTTACTTTTTTTCTTTTTCTTTTTTCATTTTTTTTCTTTCCTTCAGTTGTTACCTTGGAAAACCATAATCCTGGATGCCTTCCATACCACACGCTGCTAAAAACATTGTTTAGCTATGATTTTGCCAAAGTAGTTCCCCAGCTGGGATTGAAGCAGGGCCAAAGCCATGCTCTGTCAGGAAGAGCTGCCTGGAGCCAGCAAAGCAGCCTTGGCATGAACTTTCCTGGTGGTGAAAGTTTCTCCTGAACACACACGTGTGCTCGTGGACACACGGAATGAGCATCTCCTACGGAGCCTGGCAGCTTGCAGTGAGCACCCTCTAATTCCTCTCTGATTTCATACCTTGGTCTTTGCTCAGGTCTGGTTTTGGCCACCCCAAGAAGTGTTTTGGAGACAAGCAGACAAATGAGTTTTCACAAATGTCATAGGAAAGAAGAGCAGGCACTGGGAATGCACAGCGAGGCTCTCACAGGCAAAACCCATGTCTTCTCCAGCAGCAAGAGGAGGGAGAAAGGATTCACCATCCTTTAGCTCTCACCTAACACAGGCACCACCCCACCATAGTCAGGGAACAGCAAGGCAGGTGGAAGGTAGAGTTCATTAAAATTTTGTAAGATGCCTTATGTTTACCGTCTCAGAAAAGTCTCCAGCCCCATTGCTTTGAAAAAATAATCCACACATTTGGAAAAAAAACCCCTAAAACTTTTTAACAAAGGAGCCAAATTTGCATTGCATTAACTGAGGAGCAGTTCAAGGTGCAGAATAATTCACTGTCAGGCTCGGGGAGGCATCTGTGGAGGGTAAATAAGGCTCGTGCACAGCCGGCTCGGTGTAAGCTGTCATTGCAGCCAAGGCATCAGTCAGGAGAAAAACACAATGCTGGCGGATCTTGGAATACATAAATAAAACATGCTTACCACTTGCCATCAGCGAAAAGTTCTAAAAAAATAAAAAAAAGCTGCCTTTTGAGCTCCTCCCTCACCCCCCTCCCCTTATCTCTACTGCTTCTCCTTGTAGCATAAATTCAGTTTTCTACATCTCTGTTTTCAGACATCCAAATGGACTCCAAGGAAAAGGAGGAGGGATGGAAAACAAACCCAAAAGTTTGGCGAAGCTATGAAAATGCTAGCTCGGCACAGAAGGATAGCATCAGCCTCATCACAGTGTCCCATGGTGATTCCCAGGGTTTGGGAAGAGCAGGAAGGGCATGGCAGGGTGGGCCAGGATGGGCTGAGCTCTCAGCATGCTGCAAGAATCATGATTTTCCAGCCTGGGCCCTGGACAACCGTGATGCCGATGGCATCTCCCAGCCCTCTGGCAAATAACCCCATCAATTCCCAATCAAATCCCTGGCAGTGCCCATGTCACAGTCAAATGCAGTAAATTGATTTGCCATAAGTCATATTTACCATCTCAGCCATAAATGTGTCAAACCCAATCTCTTTAACTGTAAATAATGCCAAAAATTCTGCTTTTTTTAGAGGCCTCCACTACAGAACCTCCAACAGAGAGCAGGAAGTGCTGTATTAAAGTGTGGGGGTATCAGGGCTGTGTTCACAAAAAGATCTGATCCAGACAAGCTTTGCTTCATCCTCTGGGATCCACCATGGACGGGGAGGGCAACTGGGAGGTGGGATAGTGGCAGCTGCAGGATAACCCTGGGCTTCGTGCTGGAGGAAGGTGCTGGTGAGACCCCACACACAGCACTCCCCAGCAAAGAGAGCAAGGTCAGGAGGGAGGGCTGATATTGCCTTGCACTGGGCTTGTTTATCCTCCAGTTCCCAGAGGAATTGCACAGCTAGAGCTACTTGACACTGCCTTTTTGGATGATTTGATAAAGCACAAGGCAGTGGCTCTGAGATGGAGACTGCCCACTGCCAGCCCCTGCCGGTTCTGTCCCCACATCCTGAGTGCTGCAGTTGTGACTTCCAGAGCTCCCCGCAGCCGTGTGGATCTCTGCCCCACCAACAGGGATTTGGGCAGTGCATTGCTCACTGAAGCCATTCAGCTTGTCCAGGCTCTTGGTTTCCACTAAAATAGCAGCAGCACCAAACTCAGTGCACTGCCTAATACTCTGCTCTGCATCACGTCTGTGAGTCAAACACATCCGTCTCCAAAGTGCACTCCCCGGGCTGCTGCCAGGCCAGGGAGAGACAGGGCTGCAGTAATTGATGTCAAACTGCCCTTCCTGCCAATGTTTTGGGGCTGATCTGACAGTACCAATGGAAATCGCAGCTTAGGTTTACGAGAAAGCTCTCCCTGAAAAGGAGCCTGAGCTCCTCTCCTCCCTCTGCCTATTTGAGCAGCAGTGGGAAACCTCCTGCCACATCCCTCACCTCCTCCCTGTCTGTCAAGACCATCTTGACGGTGTTTCCCTCCTCCCCTCTCCTTTCTTTGCACTCATTTCTCTTTCCATCATTCTCCTGTCTCTGCTGACAGGATCAAAGCTAAACCCAAACCCATCTAATCAAAATCATTCCCATTTCTGTGGAGTTACACAAGAAAATCAGGGTGTGAGGCTGCAGGAGTGGCCCTTTGGCACACGGGTAAGAGCACCAGTCCCTTCCTGCAGCCCTCCCCAGCCTCTCACTGTCACACGATCACCAGAGCTCCATGTCCAAATCCACCCCACCAAATGAGACCCACAGCTGCAGAAAGCAGTGGGTCATGAGGGCGAGGTCTCCTCCAGCCCTCTCCAGCAGAAAGCTCATCCCTGAGCTGAGGAGCCCTGTGCCTCCATCCAGAGTGCCTGGCTGATCCCTGTGGAGCCCACAGAGACATCCATCACAATCCTGTCCCAGCCATGGCCCACAGCCATCCCTGCTGGCTGTCTCACTGGGCAATCCCAACAGGACTCTTGTTCTCATTGCCAAAGACCAGCTTGGGACATGGTGACCTTGCTCCCACCTGGCTCAAAACAAACTTTTTTGGGCACAGGACCCATTCTCAGAGGATTTGGGTTTCTCCTGCTGTTACATAAAAGCTGAAGCAAAACCAAGCCTCTGCAGCAAGTGGAGGAGCTGCCGGAGGCATTGTGCTTGTGGTGGAGCAAAGGGCTCGTAGAACATCCTGAGTTGGAAGGGACCCACAGGAATCGAGTCCAGCTCCTGTCCAGTCCTTGCTGTAGACATCAGCATTCACTTCATGATATGGTTTAGTGGGCATGGTGGTGCCCATTCAAAGGTTGGGCTTGGGGGTCTTTTCCAACCATAATAGTTCTATGGGTCTATAATTTCCATGTCTGCCTGACTCTCCCACTTGCCCTGGTACACATGAACCACCTCCCACCCTGAAACCTCTCTGCCCAGCTCTGGGTTCCCCTCAGTATTAAATTGCAGGAGCCGCAGACGGGAGAAATTCACACTGGAAATCAGAAATAAGGGCACTGCTTTGTGAACTTCCAGCTCACTGATGCTCTCCCTGATCATTAAAGCCAGCATCCTTTCAAGATGAGCACAAATCTCCCATTAAAAATGCTCCAAACCAGAAGGCACACAATGGAGGCAGCAATTAGGAGCAATTGCTGCATAAACAGAAAAATAATTGATCGGTATTTCTTTGGAAAAGCAACTGGGAAAGCGACTGAACAGGGGTGGAACAGGCTCCCTGGCCATCCCTGTGATTTGGACGTTTTTCACAGTTTTATATGGGGATAGAAGCAAACAAAAAAGGGTCTGTTGAATTTTGTTTGCTAAATGTTGAAAGGTGGAATCATCAGAAAGCCTTGGGAAAAGACACTCTAGGTGGGAAGGACAGGATGGTCCGTGCTGAGTGAGGACAATTTCTGTGTCTACCTCTATAAATGCCACCAAGTGCCCAAAACACTGCTCTGGTGGGGCAAGCCACGGCCTGATGCATCACTTCTTTATTTTTGTAACAGGTTTTCCAATTTGTCGTGCCCAGCATCTCCTGGGCTTTGTCTGGGAGCTGTTGGTAGCACAGGAACCCTGGGATCTGTTCCTCCTGGTGGCACTGTCAGGGGGGATGTCCCTCACCGGAGCAGGCTGGACAAACAAATTCACTGTTGCATATTCAACAGCAGGAGTTTGCCTCCTGAACTCTAATTACTCAGGGTCTCTATGGGATCCTAAATGGACTTTGAGATATTTAATGAATGGACCATTAGTATTCCCTTGGTTTTCCATGTTCAGCAGCGTCAACATGTTTCTAATGTAAACCCTATGGCAGAGCTTCCCAAACGAGCCAGGCCCAGGGCTCCCTCCCAGTATCTCAAACTAAGCTTCCTGCTTCCCTCTGCTGCATCAGACCAAAGCCAATCTGACACAGCCCTGGCAGTGGATATGGAACCCCCAAAAAGCTTATGCATTAGATCCTCCCAGCAGCAAAGCCCTTCTCTAAATCAAATAAAGAAGACATCCCCTTCCTCCCATCCGCTAGCAAAGTTTAAACTCCAAGGATAAAGTCTGCCACCAATTATAAGGAAAAATGTGCTGTGCTAAAGGATGCAGAGGGGAGGTGGTGGTAGTGGATGAAGCACAGCAGTGAGGGAAGAGCATGCTTGGACGCTTGATTTAATTTGGGCTGAGAATTACACGCTTATCTACATTTTTTTCCAGGCTAATTGGAAATTTCACAGCTTTTCACGAGTGGCCCACGGATGATTACCAAGGTACCTGGTTCTGCCGACCCCAGCAGTGCTGTGAGCAGAGTGGCAGCTGGGCAAAGTGTGGGATTGCTCCGTTCCAGCTCACTGTGGACAGGGATGTAGGATGGCTCAGGCCAGGTGGTCATCCTGCCTTGGTGTCACCTCCTGGGGGAAAGAGAAGAGCAGCGCTTCCTGCCTCCCTGCCGTGGAACCGGTTGTAGGGCTGCGAAACAGCCTAATGCAAACACTAATTACCCTAATTCTGATACAGTCTAAACTTCCTACGCTCGGCTTTGTAACAGTAGCGTTTCTTTCCCGTCATCCGGTCGGGTGTGATTATATTTAGGGGAGAGGAAGCACAAGAAAGCAGAGCCGAGCTGGGCTCGAGCCACGGCACGTGTGAAGGAGTTAATGCTTTGGAGGCTGCTTTCCTATTATCTCACACCTTAGTCACCATATAATCAGACATTAATCCAATATGCAAAGGAGACACTACATGTAAAAAAGTACTTGAAAGTTGCTTATAGTTTTGTTCCATACAGACAGCATTGATCTCCCAAAACATTGGCATTTCAAGGTGCAAATGAGTCTTTCCTGCCTCTTGCAGGCTTTTCTAATGCTTCGACTCCTTGTAAGCGAGGTTAAAGAAGGTGTGAGAGGCACTTAATTACAAACACACCGAACTCCTTTGACAAGTCCAAATGAGAGTTTGCCTAAGCAAGAATCGTTTCAGTCCCAGCACAGAGCCACCACAGGCTCTGAACTATGCATGGGGAGGTGAAGGCAGAATAATTTAAATAAAAGTCAGGGAAAACAAATCCTTTGACTGCAAAGTTCATCAAGGAGAGTTGCTGTTTTTATACAAAGCTACAGATCTCGAGGGAGGAAAGAGTTTGCAGATCCAGTGAGGGAAAGACACAGAAAATTTGCTCAGAAGTCTGAAACACAGGCTGAAATTAATAGTATAGGAGCTAACGCTTGGGTGAGTGCTGCAAGAAATAGCCACTGAATTTGGAAGCTGAATTTTTAAACGAACTCACCTCATTTAGGCTGTTCCTCTCCTCACATTCGCTTCCCATGAATATTCAAGCAGAGCAGAGAATTCGCTGGCAGGAATATTAGTGAGAGCAATGCCAATATCAGAGCATATATTAGCTGGGCCTGGAAGGGATTCACAGGAAAGTGCATTCCAGAGCCGTAATTGCACTCGGCGGTGCCCGTTCGGAGGGGCCTGGCAGTGCCCCCAGCACTGTAGCCGGGGCTGGGCACGGGGCTGAGCACGGAGCCAGGCAGCTCCCGGGGCCATTCTGGGGTCTGGCACCTCCGCAGACACCGAGCATCCCCAAATGCACTGGCAGCCCCAGCCAAAGGTGCAAAACCCAAGGTGGGATAAAGGAGGCTGCAAAATAGAACCCGGGAGAGCCTCACCCCTAAAGCTCCTTCCAACCCAAGCTGTTCTATGCCCATCCCAGGATGGGGACACCAGGAGAAGAGCAGGATGCACCATGGGGACAGGGAACTGATGGTCCCTCTGAGTCTGTTCCTATTGATGAAGATGAAACCTGCCAGTGGTTTAGCAGATCCCATTCTCCTCAGGTGGGAATGGAGTGTATTTGTCCCCCCATGGCAGCAAAAATTTATTGATGCTCTTGATGCCTTTTGCTCAACACACTCCAATTTCTTTATCCAGCAGAGTGTTACATGGAAATGCAGACTGAAAGCCATGAAAAATCCTGGGTGGGACAGGGCTGAAGGATTTTCCTCACAGCACTCACAGGATGGGGTCTGCAGAACAAAATTTAAGGGATTTTCCTGCATGTAGTCACACCTCAAACCCACTCCCACCCTCCCTCTCCTCCAGCCAGCTGAAAGCACATTTTTGCTGAAGAGGGAGGAGGTCTGGTCCAGCATTCCCTTTTTTTGGCAATGTCCATATATCTTGGGGAGCCTATAGCTGATGAATTACATGACACACCGAGGGAAGTGGCACTGAACATATGGCTCTGCGGTGTAATATATTCAGAGAAGTTTGATTTAAAGGTAGCAGGGAGGTAGGTGCGGGTCCCACAATCTGTTTAGGGGAAGCTGTGCCTTTCAAAGAATTTTGAGGCTATTTGCAGTGAAATTAGATGTGACACGGAGCCAAGCTCCATGAAACCAGTGCTGGGAGCGTGGGGACCATATCAAAGAAAACTGCAGGAGATGAACCACAGTTCAGGTGTGTCTGGACTGGGCTCAGGGGGGACTTTCCCACTGCTCAGAGGTCACACCACAGCAAGAGACCCTGGTGCTGCTCATGCTAAAAGTCTGGATCAGTGTCAAGCAGTTTTCAGGGCTTTTTTTGAGCTCCCAAATCTTAAACAAACAAAACAAAAAAATAAGCATCAGAGACCATGTGCAATGTCCCCACATGTGCTGACTCCTGCGCAGGAGCAGGAGGGAGCCAATGCTGAGCCTCCAGCCTGCAGCAGGGACCTGCTGGTCAGACACAGGCTACTCCATGCAAGGTTTAAAAGAAATAATTGGATGCAGTAGTTTAAAACACACACAGCAGGATTCTGCTGGGCAGATGACCTTAATTAGACTGTAAAGTGTGGAAAACATTAATAGGAAACAGTGCCTGCCTGGAGATGATAAATAAAATGCATTGATCTCTAAGTACCGAGCTGGCAATTCTTTGTTTGGAGGAAAACATATGATTAAAAGTAATCCAGCAGTAAATATAGCACAGCTCCCCTGCCCTCTGCTGTGGGACAGGTTAGTCAGGCACATCCCTGCCTCTGGTGCGGGACCAGCTGCACGGAGCTGCAGGTCAGTTCTATGTAGGAGCTTGTGATTGTCCTTCCCAGCCTCAAAGCTGGGGTCTGTGAGGTCACTGATGTGCTGCTACTGAGGCAGAGGGAGATTTCCTTGGAAAACTCCACTTGAAGTCACAGATGCCAAAGTGGGGAGGTCTTCACTCACCTGCCTGTATCACCTCCATCTTTCACCTTGTGTCACCAGCAGCCCCTGGAAGCCTCACGGGGTTCCTCCATGGCACAGCCACAGCCCCTATTTCCTCAGTGCTTCCATTCCAGCAGCCCCAAAGCCTGGAGGGTCACTGCACGGTGCCAACACACCCCAAGGGCACCTGGGGCCAGGTGGAGCCAGGTTTTTAACACCTGCTCATGGCCAGCCTGGCTATAAACTGATTCTCTGCAGACCAGGAGTTCATTACTGGAGTTGTTCAATGCAATTACCTTTTCTAGGGCTCATCTGGGAGAGCGAAGGTGAATCTCTGCAAGAGCCAGAGGAAGGAGGATTTCGGCACTGGTGTATCCCAGGCCTTTGCAGGTGGTTTCCCCAGCAAGGGATGCTGGCAGCATATGCATCATTTCCTTCACATCACACAGCTGGGGAATGGATTTTTCCCCTCACAAAGCCCCTTTTCTCCCTCTTAAAATGTGTTCCCCAGTGTTATTCCATGGCAGTTAATGGGGCCGCAATGTCTGGCACATCCACTCACCACTGCCGCTCGCCTGGGGAACAGAGGGGAAAGCAAGCAGGGAATTTATTTTGTTGGTTTTCCCATCAAGGGATTTCCACACAGGTGAGGAATTCAGAATGTCTTGGCGAAGGAGCCCTCAGTGAGCAGGGCTCAGTATTTCTCCTTCCCACCATTCCCACATCCACAGGGTGTTTTGGTGGCCCCTTCCCCTCTCAACCATCAGTCTCCAGTGCTTCTGTGCCTGCCCTTTTCACCCCTATATCTCTCTCAAAGCTAAAGAAAACCTGAAATCATCCCACACCTCTGTTCCCAGGAATACACACTAAATGCTGGGAGATCAGCAAACACAGCATCAACGTTGGATTTGCAGGCTACAGGCAAGAAACCTGGAGCAGTGTCTGCCTGGGTGTACTTCTAATTGCTCACAACCCTCCTTTTCACTCAGAAGTGCTTTCTCTGTCCAAACTGCAGTATTGGTTTTGCATGACACGTGCTTGGTTTAGGATGTTTTAAGGGACTTCTCTGCAGAGCTATGTATTAAATTCCTTTCCAATTCATGCTTGTTTTGGTACCAGAAGCGTGTTATCATACACCAGATGGAGCTAAATAAAAATACCACGAGTGCTGCAGTATATTGATGTGATAGATATATAATAATTAGATGTGCTGTAAGGCTATTAAGGCTGGAAATCTGAAGTATCTATTATATTTTCTCCATTTCTATTTCCACAACATCCCTCATAGCATGGTGACACCTGGCAGTGTTAACATCCACACACATCTTTTTTCAGGCACACACAGACTGTAATATCTGCAGGATTTATCTCAGTGTGACTCAGTCTATCTGATAATAACAGAATGAAAGCAAAGCCCTCTCCCTGCACAGGAGAACTCGCCGGACTCCGGGCGATTCCTCCCAGTCCGTGGGTGTGGGAGCAGCAAAGCATCCATGCTATGAGGATGGGCAGGGACAGAGGAACAGAGGGACAGTGGTCAGAGCACCCAGGAACAGCCTTTCTGACAGGGACGTGTCACCACACACCAGCCAAAGGTTTGCAGAGAAACCAGCGTGGGGACACTGCTCCCTGCTTGCAGGCAGCAGGAAGACAAGCTCCGAGCTCTGCCTCGAATGGGATGCCAGCAGCTCCTCACGGATTCCTCACGGTTGTAGGGCCCCGTTCCAGCAGCAGACTTAGCTTGAAGGAAGTGGAGCATGTCTGAGCCAGCAAAGGGGAATATGAGCCACCTGCCTCTGGCAATTCTACTGGAAAAACATCCCTGAAACAAACAACACACCTCTCCTGTGTTTTCCCCTCCAGTATCCCTTAAATTAAGGGACCAGCACCCTCAGGCTTGCACCCAATGGCTCAGGCAGCATCAGCAGCCAAATGTGCAGGGGGATGAGCTGCCAAAGCATTCACTCTACTTTTGTGGAGAGATGGCAGCTGGCAGGGGGTGTCCTGGCTGGGGCATCAGCCCTGGAGCATCCCTACAAGGCTTTGGTGGACACCCACCCACCCCTCATGCTTCTCCTCTGCTCCCAGTCCACATCCCACACACCCGCCCTGTGCAGCCAAAGGCACCTGGACTCACTTCCCTGTGCCAGAAATGCCATCCCCCACCCTGCTGCCCCTATTCCCTGGCAGGGGGAAGCAGCTTCCCAGCCCTGGTTGGTGCCAGGCACCAGCCCCAGCACAGCCGCCCACCCTTTATCCATTGGCTTTTCCAAGTGCCTCCGGGCTGTTGTGTTGGCATTTCTCTCCTGAAACACTGGGTTTTGTAACTACCCTGTCATCTGTGATGAGTGGGCTCTATTTTAAATCACTTTTTATGTTATTCAAAAAAAACATGCCACTTCCAAGAAAAACATCACGAAAATCCCACAAAAAGCCACCTCAGGAGCCCTGTGCCAGCTCCACACGGAGCAGCAGCAGATGCATTCATAGAATCACAGAATCATTAAACCTGGAAAATACCCCCAAGATCATTAAGTCCAACCAAACACCACCTTGCCCACTAAACCATGGTGCGAAGTGCCACATTTACTCATTTTGTGAACATTTCCAGGGCTGGTGACTCCACCATTTCCCTGTTCCAAAGTTTAACCCGATGCACCCTGGGCGATACACAGGACACACAGATGATGCCCAGGGTGTGCATGGCCTCAGTTCCCAGGCGTTCACACACAGCCTCCCTCCCACCATGGAAAATGACATTTTAAGGATGTTTTGACCAGTTCATTCAGTCTTTCCCCCTTTCCTGGGTTGTTTTTCACTGGCTGCATAGGTGGAAAAGCCAGAGCCAAGCCCCTGCAGTCACAGCAATGCCAGAGAGCCACTGAGCTTTGCCAGCAAATGTCAGCCCAGTCCATCCACCACAAGAGCTGCTGGAATTCCACCAAGGCATGGCCAGCTCCGGCCCCCAGCAGGACCTCTCCCAGGACTAGGTTTGGTCCCATGAGGTGCATACAGGGAGAGATGTGGTGAATTTTTTCCTTTGGTCTACACAAGGGGTGAGTCCATTTCTCTGCAGTATCAGTGTCAGGCAAGCAGGAAAAACACATGAGCAAGGTTGGCAGTGACCCTTGCACTCCACAGGGAGAAGCTCTTGGAGCCTTCTGCTCTACACCCCAAACCCCTCCCCAGCCCCACTGGACATCCTGAGGAGCCTTGTCCCACAGGCAGGGGATATGCTGATGCTGTCTGGTCTGGAAGCAGTGCATGAAGGGGCTTTTCCTACCTGATCAATTAAACATGTTCCCAAACAGCAATGGGGAGTTTATTGGACTTACCCCCCTCCCACCTCAATTCACTAGAGCCTGAAACTAAGACTAACTGTAAACTCACCACCATGGGTTTCCAGATCAGAAATGTGAAGGAGCAGCGACTCTGGGGCCTTGCCACAATCATCTTGGCAGACCTTTTCCAGCCCCAGTGTTCCTGGAGCTCCAGGCTCTTTGGCTCTCTCAAGCCTAACCCTAAGCCTTACCTTAACCCCAACTCTTAAAAAACTAAAGGGGAGGGTGGGTGTTTGCTGCAAACACAGCTTTCAAATAAGTCTTAATTTAAGTAATTGAACAGGCAGCACTTATTTTTCCTGTTGTTTTTATTTTCCTTCCAGCTTCCTTGTCAGTTTAACTCACAGGTAATATGTTTTTTCATTGGTGGTCTGGGGGCATGTCTGTGTGATGCCATGGGCTCTGGACCCCTAAAGATGTTTCAGAATCTTGGCACATCTGTCCAAGGCCCATGGGAATGGTCCCATCCTGCCTGTCTTGGATGATGTTTCTGCCCTGGTGGGACACAGTGTCCCCCCTCACTGTCAGTCTACAGGGGCTGCTTTCACCTAAGCAGCCTTCTCCCTCCCCTGACCTGCAGCCAAACCCCCAGAGTTTCTGCTTTCAGCTTTTAAAGAGCTTTGGGATACATTAGACAGGATAAAAATGTTATAAGGAAAATATTATATACACTTTTATACATATAACCCTCAGGTTTCAGGTTAAAGGCACCTTCTAACTTCCTGGGGCAAGGGGGAAACTCCTCCACTGGGTGCATTAGACCCTAATTCTTTGTTATGGATGTTATGTGATAAGTTTTTAATAAAACCTCCAAACTTTCCTGAAGGCACAAACACTAAAAAAAGGCTCATGGGACAGGACACATGGGCTTGATACATGGCAGGGTTCACCATCAGCCACAGAAGATTGGAGGGAACTGCCCACCCACAAGCCTGGGAAAGGGCCTCGGCACTCACATGGAGATGGTGGGATGGGGAGCAGAGGAGGGGCTCAGGCACAGCCCATCCCTGGCACCCCGAGCAGAGGGGGTCCCCCTGCTCCCCACACAACCCCCTCTGCCAGCCCCGCTAGGACACAGCATGTTCCTCCTGTGAGCAAACACAGCCAACAAACCTGTTTGCATTTGAGTTGTGAACGGTGTCACATCCCCTAAGTGTCTTAAAGTAATACTTGATGATATTCTTTCCTTCAGTAAACATATTGATTAGATTACAAATAAGATTACAACTAAACACGGCCCTTACGGAGCGCGAGGCAGCACCGCGGCTTCCTCCTGTCAACCGGGTTCGAGTTCATTTGTTGCAGAAGCTCTTGATTGTTGTGATTTAATGTGACTCTGCTCTTCCTCCCCCACGGGGACACCAAACAATTAGTGGCTGCATTTTGGGGTGATTATAACATACCTTGGGGGTGTTCAGGAGGCTAAGAATTAAAGAGCAAAGGACTTAACAACCTAGAAAACAGCAATTCCCTGACACCGCGCTGCCCGTGGGGTGGTTTGACCTGGAATCCATGCAGCAGCCAGGGCTGGGATGTGACAGGGCTGGGATGTGACAGGGCTGGCAGCCAGGGCCAAGCCAGCCCTTGAGCCACAGGGTGACATTAGAGTGTGGCTTTGGGAGCATCTTGGAGGTTTACAGCGGCTTGGGCACACAGGGAGATGGGAAAAGGGGTAGATTCAACCCTCTAATTGCTGCCAGCGGCATGGATGGGTGGGTAGATGGATGGATGGATGGCTGGATGGGTGAATGGGATGGAAGCAGGGTCACCCCACTGCTGTCCCCACAGCCTGGCCCTGCACCCATCTCTCTCCATCACTGCATCCCTCGCTGATGGATGAGGGGAGGGAAATCGCACTGATGCACAGCTCAACACAGATTAACTGGGATTTAGGGCCAAGAGCCACGGGGATCCTGGCTGGATTCAGGCAGCTGGGAAGCCCTCACCAGCCTGCTCCTCCATGTGCAGGAGTTAGCGTTAGGGTAAGGGCAGGAAGCAGCAGTGAAGTTGACTGGGACAAGAACCCGGACAGACCCTGCTCTGCAGCCCTGCTCCCACAGACCCGAACTCCCAAAGCACATTCCTTGGATAGTTGGGATTTTTTACCTCCAGCATCCACAGCTCCTGGCTCAGCTTGCCTCCACCCTCTCCAAAAACATCTCACGTGGAGCCTCATTCATTTGCAACTTGCAGGAATTGCAACAGTTGAAAGAAGGGGGGAAATAAAGAGGCCATAGTTAAAAGGATGATTCTGTGTGAACTGTGCTTCTTGACACTGATTTTCTTACATCTTGCCATCACCAGAAGTTCCCTTTGAACATTTCTGTCCTGTTTGTAAATCTTTCTAATCGATAGTTTCATTTTCTTCTGCACTTTTTCCCTCAGCTTGTACCTGTCTTTGCTCTTGTAGCTCACAGACATTTGTTCCACTCAGTGACTGTGCCCTCAAAAAAGACTTAAATACATAAATAAATAGTGTGGGGCAGCCAATCTGATCAAAGCCTACTGAAGCACACCGTGCTCTCTCCTCATTCCTTTCCTTTAAATTAATTTATTTAATTGGAGTTTTGGGGTTTTTTTCCTTCCACATCATCTAAGCTACATCCCCATTTCTCCCCCTCCCACTTTCTATTATTTAGCAGTCAGCAAATGAATAATTCATACTTCGCATTAAGCAGAAGAGAATTGCCCCCACCGCGGGCCGTGGTTTGGGCAGGGCTGTGTTTCCCTGAGGGGGGACAGAGCGGGACGGAGCGGGGATGGAAGGGGGAATGGAGCGGGGACGGAGCGGGGATGGAAGGGGGAATGGAGCGGGGACGGAGCGGGGATGGAAGGGGGAATGGAGCGGGGACGGAACGGGGACGGAACGGGGACGGAGCGGGGATGGAACGGGGATGGAGCGGGGATGGAAGGGGGACGGAGCGGGGATGGAACGGGGACGGAGCGGGGATGGAGCGGGGACGGAGCGGGGACGGAACTCTCGGGAGCGGCGTAGCCGGGCTCAGAGCACCCTCTGCCGCCTGGCGAGGCGAGCCGGCCGCCCGTGCGGGCTCCCAGCCTTTCCCTGCGCCGGGAGAAACGGATACGGCTCCTTCCTAATCAAATAACAGCAATTACAGAGCGTTTCCCAGCTGAGGGTTTCCATGCCCTCCCTCAGCGGGAATTCAGCTGAGGCAGGGATGGGATGCAGTCGGTGTTAATCCCCTCTGACAGGTGAAGGCACGGGAAAACAAGGACCAGCTGCCTCCACGATTCTCACCTCTTTATATTATTTTTCCCAGGAGTCATTATTGCCTTCTCCCTCACCTCCAGGGCACGCAGAGCCCAGCGCTGACCTCTTTCCTCCCCCCACCCGGCTCCACACTGCCCCGGCTCTCTGCCATTAAACTCCTGCCGAGTGTTGAACTACTTTGTCAACACTTTGATTCCTTTCTTTCTCTCAGCTTCTCACACTTTCTCACCCCACTCCCTTTCCAAATCCAGACACAAAATACAACCAGAGTGTTCACTGAATATGAGGGGGAAAAGACCCAGGAGATTTCCTTGAAATTTTTCCTTAGCATCCCCATCCTCAGGGGGGGCATCCCCCTGCAGTTTCCATGTACAGGATGAAACATCCAAGAGGCTCCTTGCTGGACAACTGCAAAATAACTCCCTTTTACACTAAGCAGCTTTGAGTGACACCCATACTCCCCAGTTCTGCAAAATCAGCTTTTGTCAGGATCAGGGATACAGGAGAGCTGGTGGGTCACAGAGCCAGCCCCACTGTGTACATCAAAAACGTGCATCTTTTCTACATATAAAGCAGACTTCTATAAATAGCTATGTGTGCACATAGTTATACACAAATACATATAAAATATATATACAGACACATATTACCTGTGTGTATATATATATATATATATATATCTGCCCATAAGTTAGGTGGGCTGGGATCAAGGGCAGCCCGTGCCAGGAGGAGCCCAGGGGATCCCACACCTCCTGACCTTCCACTACACTTGCAAAGCAACTTCATAAACTCACAGAAGAATCCATCCAAGCCTACAAACCCTCCAAGACAGCAGTTCCCATCTCAGGAGTGTGATGTTGGCACTGGGAGGATGAGCCCTCGCCTCCTCCAGGGCCACTGCTGACCACACTCACCCACCACACCCGACCTTCCCTGCTCCCTGCCTGCTTCCGTTGCCAAGGAGATGGGGGATGCTCACACAGACCTGCTTTGTGTTGTGTAGGTACCAGGTTTAGCTATTTTTAAGGTTTGTTGTTTTTTTTTTAATTTATGGGCAGCCCCAGGCACATTCCCACAGGATGAGTGTGCTCAGAGCTTCCAGCTCACCCACCCTGCACTGCTTCACACCTCAGCTGTCCAGGTCTCTCATTCCCTCCTTCCCAGCCATCAGCTCCTGCCCTCACGCTGCCCACGTGAGCTCCTGGGCATTTTTCCATCAGGGAACTTAGTTTTGGGGAGTTTTTCAGGGATCACGCTGCAGGGACAAGAGGGACAGGCCCCCCCTGAGTTTGGGGAGGAGAGAGCTGGATGGGAATGGTGCCCATCTCCACTGGCACACTCAGCTCCACCAGCACAGCTCATTTAAGGCTGTGCTCTAAATGGAGACCTTGAAATATCTGTATCAAGAATAAGCAAATACACACAAAATATATTCCCACCACTTGAGTAGGAGTAAGTAGGAAAAGTAGGAATTTGCACCACACAAGTAGAATAAAAAGGACAAACAAAAGCTACTATATGAAGGAACCCCCCCCTCCCCCGAACTTCAAATCACACACCACTGCTGCGGATCAGCATGGAAAGTGAGAATATATATATTTTTTTTTAAGGAACTTAACTCTTATTTCTCAAATATAAATGATCAATCCCATCAATTCCACCTCAAGGTGAAGGGCCTTACCTATAACTTACCCAGATTTTACTCTTGTCCCTCTCAAAGTGGAGCAAAGGAGCTGAACAGTGGCACACTCAACATGACATGAGGATTTTCATTTTCACTGAAAGAGGCTGTGCCTAAACATCAGCACGTTGCTCTCCTGGGAAGTTAGATATATTGTTCTTCATATTCCAGTTTGCCATAGATGGGCAACACTCCAACGTGTTTGCTCAAAATCAGAGCACCAAATGCATCACAGCAAACTAGAAAGCACTTGCAACTTTTTTTTTTTTGGCAACTTGATTTTGTTATTGGATTGAAAAAGTACCTAAGTGCTCAAGTTAAACCATGCAGTACTTTTACAGAGCAGTAAAAGCCAGATTTGTTATGCATTTATTCAGCACTTTCACAGCAGTGTGGTTACATATCACAGCCCAAACGCTGCTCGTGTTGTTTGTACAAGTCCTCTGTTGACTTCGGAACAGGGAAACTCCCAGGAGGAAACCAAACAGGGTGCAATCCAGCTGCTTCCAGAGAATAACAGTAAATAAGCTGAGCAGGAAAACAAAGGGAAAATTAACTGTTTCACAGGAAAGTTATTTCTGAAGGGGCTGAACAAAGTAAAATCAGGCAGTGGCTAACAAGGCCTCCCTGCAATGTGCCCAGATCTCCTGCTCGCCTGCCCACCTCTGCAGCAGCATTGGGCAAGTTTCTCTCAGCTGACACAAGAAAACACGACTGAATTCCTAAAAGCAAGTTTTAAGGAATGTATTCCCTTTCTGTCACAGCTCTATGGCATCTAGTACCACCACCACACAAAATGAAGGAGCTCTGGCTTGTCCCTGCTGGTCTCTGGTACAACCATTCCCAGGACTCCTGTGGGAGAGGGGAGAGTGCAGGGTTTGGCCACAGATTTGCAGGGGGAGGACAGATCTGAGCTATTACAATGCAGTTTTAATCCCCCCAGTTGTCATCCTGTGGGATATCCTAACTCGGGGAGCTTTTGTGTTGGGCAAATAAAAGGCAGGTCAGCACGGCAGAGCAGCCCTTAATGTGCTGCCCTCCCTATTCATCCCTCCAACAAACATCTCCCAAATTCATCAGCCTGGCAACTTCCATAGACAGGGAAACATCACTTGCTAAAAAGCCTCCCCAAATACTGAGGAGCAAGCCTTACACATGGCACTTTTGCATGACATACCCAAAAACCTAAAGATTAGGATCAACCCACACTGCCTAAACCTTTTCCTCCTGGCACTTTACACCACATTTTAAGACATCACATTGGCCTGTCCTTGCCTAAAGCCCTGCTGTGCAAAAATCCTGGCACAAGCACACCCAAGCACAGGGCTCTGCACTCACCTGCGTAGGTGGATCCACAGTCCCACACTGCAGGGAGATGTCACTGCTGAAAGTGCCACCGCCCCAGCCCAGCTGATACCCCCCCTCACTTACCCCAAAGGTCAAGACTCCTCTCTGCAGATGGACAAACAGCTGTAAACCTAAGAAAATGGTTAAAATTATCACTGGAGTTGTTGTATCATTATTTGTAATTTAGACAATCTCAGAAATGTGGGGAAACTTCTTGGATCACAGGGAAGCCTCCAATAAAATCTTAATTACTGTGAAATTTGTGGTATTTATCACGCATGCCTCTCTCACTATGTATTAAAAGGTTTCCTGAAAACACATCTACTTAATTGTAAACCTGTGAAATAAGAAAACCAAGCTGAATTCAGAGTGCCTTACTACATCCTACTTGTTCTGTTCAATTTTTCTGCTGGAAAAAGAATGGCATCAACACTTCACGAACATTACAGCTATGCACTACCCAATCAGAGGTGTTAAAAAAAACAGAGAGACATCAAGACTTCTGTAAAGCAGGGTAGAGAGCTCACTACATGTCACAGACTTAAACACAAGAGAGAAGGAACCTGTCCCTGACATGGAGCTGAAAAAGTGTGACAAAATAAAAGTGCACTAACCCCTCACCGACTCGCACATAGAATGTCCCAGCTGCAGCAAACTTCAATTTTGGGGTGCTTACAACAAAGGTGCATCAGTCTTGGTACAGAGACCCAAGGAAATGGGCAGTAAATTCTCTTCCATGCTCACCCTCACTCTGGTTGAGCTGCACAAGCCTTGGGGCCAGGAAAGAATCATAATTTCTCCCTCTACAGGTCACTAACACACAAGAGGAGTGGTGGTGTGCGAGTGTATTGCCGTGTAAATGCCACCCCTCTTCAGCTGTGATTTTGCAATGTCAAATTTCTGAGCAGCATCAAAAACAGTTACTGGTTTTATCATAAAAAAAACCCCAAACCAACAACAAATGAACAAAAGTCTGCAACTGCTTCACCATGAGAACTCCTCACAAGTGCCAGTGTACTGACAATAATGTGCCCATTTCCCAGTCCAAAACTCCATGAATTTGAACTACTGGAGGGAGATGGGTGCTACCAGCTTTTCTGACTAACAGAACCAGAACATTTAAAAGCTGAGACAAATTATATGGAGTGAAGGGCTGCCTGTACGCTTAAAACCAACGTTACTTAAAACAAAACCAAGAGCTCTCCTCTTACAGGAGATCTCTCCCTCCTCCCTTAGCCTCTCTAGAATATTTCTAAGCCACTACTGAGCACAGAGAGCAAAGTACAGCACACAATATAGTAACTTTAATTTTTCACACAGTTTCTTCCCCACTTACCTGCCACAGCTTTGCAGACACTGTGCCCAGTCACTGCCCATGGTGATCAACAATTACAACCAGCTCTCGCTACAATTAAAGGCATGCTCTGACAGTGTTTTGGCCAAAAGACCAAGATGTTTCTTGCCACTTAATAACATGACACAATTTAAAGACTCTTTGGAGTTTACAGACAATGAAAGTCTCGGGTCAGTGTCACACAGGGTGTCAGGTGAGTGCATCCCGTTAGGAGCTAATCCTCTTTTTCCAGAGACACTGATCTCCCACGGGCCTGCTGCCAGTGCCTGTTCCACAGCAGGGGCTTGGGGCAGCAGCCTGGGGACAGATTTGTCTGTATGCAAGGAATCATCATCAAATTAATGTATTAGCAGGATTAGGCCCTCAAAATTATTAGTTTAAGTGGCCCATGAGAGGAGGAATTAAAAGAAATACAACCCAAAAGCTAAATATTCAGTACAGAACATCAGAAATGTTTCTCAGATTTTCACACTGATAATCAAGTGTTCCTGATTATTTTCTTTTATAATTGTGCTCCAAATTGTGGTTTATGTCCTACCTTCTTCTGCAAACCACTGTAGTTGTATTTGAGGGATCAGGCTGCCCTCAAGGAAAGAGTGTTTTATTAAACCTTCACTAGACAAACACAAAATATTTCAGGTGTTTCAGACACCTTTCCTTGCTTAAAAACCAACCAAACCCACTGTCCACTGATGTCACTCCAAGACCCCTAAGACAACAATCAAATGTCAAGATACATGAAGTCACATACCTCCAAAATACTGACAAAACAAAACAAAATATAAAAATATCCCAAAGTGCATCTTTAGCAAACAGCATCCCCTCAGGTAGACTCAACTTTTACTGTACCAAGAAAAATAAATCCAAGTGGAGAAAAGATTTAGAGAGAAAAATACATTAGCAAATACAGATAAATTTGTTTTTAATAAAGGAGTTAATTTTCTTTCAATCCTATATAAAACAATAGCAATTAAAAACTTCATTTTTGAAAGTAAAATATTTACATATGAACAAGTAACTGTGCAAAATTTACATGAAAAAAAAAAGGAAAGACAGGATTTCCTAAAAGACAAAATAAAAGGGGTGTAACAGTTGTCAGGTGTTGATAAAAATACTGATCAGCATTCAGTTTACACGCAAGAGAGTTAAATTCTACCATGAGAGTTCACACAAAGAAAGCCGAAGTATTTACAGTCATAAAAGTACTATCAATAGACAATTTAATACAATAACCTCTGAAAATATAAAGAACCAATTAGTATATTTGTAATAAAAAAATAGGTACAAAGAAGGGACTTTGCTCTGGACATCTTTAAAGTAGGCCCACAGCTTGCATACAGTCTTTTAGCAAAATAATTATAGTTTACATAGCCATTTTTATGTTATGTGCCAAAAATTATGTACAATTACCGACAAAATACACCAACCATTTTTCAACACTTGATTCACACTGAGAAACAGTCTTTTGATGATTCCTCTCAACTTTTGATTTTATTTAATCTAAGCTTTCACTTTAGCTAAAAAACACAGTGCAAGTAAAATATATTTATGCTGAAAAGGTTTCTCTTTTTTTCCTTTTTTTCCTTTTTTAACTTTACAGCTTTACAAACTATAGCAAATAAAATGCATTTTTACAGATGCTGCTAAAACATTCAGAAGTAACCCTCCTTTATGGGATTTCAGGGCCTCTAATAAGCAATAATGTGATTAAAATTGAGGTTATGTTTAAAATTAACTGTATATCCCTCTAGATTTTGAGCATTTGGGGGAAAGATAAATATTCTTTAAAAATCAGTTTGCTTTGCTAACTGACTGTTTAACAAAAAAAAGCTAAATGAAATGAGGTCATCTGCTGTAGACATATGCCTATATAATGGATTTAGTTGAATAAAACTGAACTAAAATGAACAATTAATGTCGAAACTGCTACAGGGCTGACAAAGGGTAGCTAGTTATTTGCTAAACGATTCCATCAGTCTTTATATATGGCTTGTTTGGCAAGAAGGCCACTCAATCAAGAGATGAGTTAAAATTTAATTGTCCTTTTATAGTATCCACAGGCCTTGTAAGTATCCTCACTGTTACAGAAATGCATTTCTCTTATACTGAAGAGTTTATTTATAAACAGGAATATAAAACTGTTCCATGTAAAGAGGTGGTTGTTTTTCAAACAATATCCCATTCGCTTGTTACAAAAAGGCGTAATTTGCAAATATATTAAAAAATGTCCTCAGGCGTCTCTCCGTCAAAAATACCTTGATCTTTTCCATTTTACTTAAGGAATGCTTTGTATAGCAATAGTGAATGGCTTGTCTCTCGCTCATTTTCTAAACAAAATATGAGGTCCCTGAGGTTCACCCGCGTTATCCTTTGTCGCGTAAACTGTCTGGTTGTTCCAACTCCAGAGCTGCCTGGGACTGCTGCACTCGAACCAGATCCCTGGAAAGCAGAAGAACAGGTCAATCAGTCCAAGCCCAAAAGCATTTCAAAACTTTTCAGAGAAAACATGTGACGTAAAAACTGTACATAGTCAGGAAGCTGTATGCTACCAGATTAGAGATTTCCTTTTCAATTCTTATTTATTAACAACAGTTGAACAATCAGAAGTTTTCAGTGACATTCAATATAGACAAAAAAGCCCCAAAGCACTGCTTGTATTTTTAGGAAGGCACTAAGGACAGGCAATCCCAACAACCAAACCAAACAGAAGGGCCAGGATTCTTCACAATGGCAGGGATGCCGAGGGCAGCCCTGGAGTGGTGGATGACCTGGGGAGCAGTCCTGTTCCCGGGACTGTGAGGCCTTAAATCATGTCCTAGATCCCCCTGATTTCCATGGCAGGGTGCTCTCCTTGTGGTGACAACAGCTGTAAGCAAGCTCAGCACTATATTTAGGAGAAGCTTTCTTAGACTCAGTTACGCATTCTCTAATGACCTCTGAATACTTCTCCATCTCTCAGCATCACTCAATGGGAGTTTCCCGAAGTGGCACGATAAAGAAGCAGCATATTACTATATATGTCACCTAAAAAAAGAAGAAAAACGCCAAAACCAGAAGGAAACAAATGAGCGGCACGGAAGGGCGGGCGGGGAAGCAGCGGGACGAGGCCGGGGAGCAGCTGCAGCTCCGCGCAGTGCCCGGCAGATGGCGCGCGCAGACCGGAATCCAGGCTGCTCCCTCCGTTTTCAGCCGGGAATCTTTTGGGCAGCCCTCTGCTGCTGACAGGTTATTTACCTAATAATGAATTCTTTTGGGAACGGGTCATCTTTCTGTGGGTCAGCTACGGATTCGCTCTCCCCTCCAATCTAATTTGCTAGAATAATGTCCTCCTTTCTTCTTTAAATGGAGCTTTGATACTTCATGACACCAAACACGCTCCAGTAGTGACTAAAGACTTACCTGCCTGTGAGTTTGGAGAATTTTCAAGTATTTTTCTTAGTAAAAACACTGCAGGACTTGAAAAAAGCCAAAATTTAGAGTGGTGTATGAGCCATGTGAATAAGCTGCTGAGGCTCCCACTAACACGCGTGAAAATAATGTATTTCATCAGTGAACATTACTGATGATCAAACCAACCTAAACCTGCACTGGAAATGATCACTCTGGTTTAGCAGAACTTTGTTCAGTGCAGATGAACTTGCTTCACCACAGTGCTACCAGTGAAGTCAGATTTTTGATTCTCAAGCATTCTGTTGACCCAGCAAACACCAAATCACCAAAATCCTGTAGTTAGGGGCTGCTTAAAAGGCTGGATTTTCAAAAGGATATTTTAAGGCACTTGCACAATGTAGCCATCTAATTTTAATCAACTTCAGTGGAAATTAGAAGATACAGGAGAATATTGGATGCTAACTAAATTTTATCATATACATGAACGCTAGAGAACAGAAAGAATGGTTGGAAGGGGGTTTATTCTTGGTTTTAAAATATTCTTTAGTGAAAGCTGAAGCCTGAGCTTTATTATGTAGCCCATAATACTTTAAATGCAAAGGTAAAATATCAGGAGTCCTCAAAGACACAGAATTATGTATGGAGTAAGTTAAGAAGCTTTTGGTAACTTTCAGTAAAATCACATGGACATAAAACTCTCAAACTGACAGCAACCTGTTTTGATGAATTTGGAAACAAAACAGTGCAATTACTACTTAGAAGTGACTTCACATGTAATTAAGAATCAGCATTTGTAGACATCAAAAGCCTCCATTTACAAATCTGTGTCTAAGTAATGACAAACCTTATTTTCCACACTTCTTGTAATATGCCTTAACCACAAACTGCATACAAATGGTGACAAGTGGAGCCCAATTTAAAAATGTCAAGTGACACAGCAGCAAAAGCACAGCTGTGAGTATCAGATCAAAGGCAGCTGGTTCTTAATTAAACAGACAAAAAGATTAGATTTCCAGGGAACCTGTAGTTAATTGGTTAACCAGTGATTAATCCAGGATAACTAAATTAGTCAGATTTAGATGAAATACAAACAAGTGTTCACAGGAGATGCACAATACATCCCATAACCTAAGTGACATTAACAGACCATTAAGGTGGCACAGCTGAGCATGCAGGAGTAAGCAATGCCAACATTAACTCTGCATGAGGTACTTCAGCATATTCCTCTGAGATGACTTCATTTGTGTACACATCTATCTTTGCAAAGTGCCCCATTCTGCAATTTTCATAATTTTAAACCACATCTATAAACCTTTAATAGAGTAATTTGTCAGCTTATATAAAAACAGCTCTTATTCTCAGTAGCAGACATTTTAGTAAATTTCAAAACTTAAAATTACTTTAAAAGATCTCAAGAGGCCTGATTTTTTTTATAAACAAAAATAACATTTACTAATATTCAGATTTTTCTCTCTCATTTTATATCAAGCACATGTAAATTACTGCTTCTAGCAATTCAGTATAAAACAAGGTGAACTCTTTGAGGCTTTTCTACAGTATAAATGCTTTAGCACTGAAAATTCAGAATGCTCAAGGAGTAATAAACAGAATTATTAAACTATTGCTATGCTGTCACTTACTATCAGGCATAAAACCCCACAGGGAAAAATCCTCAAATTATGAAGAGAGCTTTTGGTCCAATAAATGACAATATTCAAGAATATTTTGTTCTTTTTAAACATTAGAGAAATCCTACATTGAATGTCTCATGCAGAAAGCAATTTTATACCATTTCTTGTTTATTCACTTGTTTAAAAATACAGCAGATAGTCATCTGCCAGAATGTAAATTAATATTAAATGAATGAGACACTGAGCATTCTGACACTTAGTCTGCAGGGAAGTTCTTAAAAGACAGAGTCAACAGTAGAATATACAAGGATGTGCAAGAACATCCTGATCAAATGGAACTGGTCAAACTGATCTGCTGCGGAGACATGAAAACTAAGGCCAATCAACTGCTGAAGAAAGAAATTAGGCAAGCTCCTGTAACTTGAGGCTCCTGCTGTCAAATTTAGCAGTGATTCAATTCTACCACCCCACCTACCTCAGCAGCCTTACTCTGCACTCCAAGTTAGATTGGTTACATCCACAAAAATCTCCTTCCAAAACTATGGAGGTCCAAAAAGCTGAGGCTTGTGAGATCAGAGATGGTTTTTCTAACATCTCTCCAGTTCTGCGAATCAGGGAATGACAACTCAGATTCTATTCCCTATGCCACTACGCAGGTGCTAAAAATTGATCCTGGCCTTGGAGCGAGCAAATACGAACACAAAACACTTCTGGCTGCTCAGGGAGCTCCCACAAACTGGGTAAAAAGCTCTGAACAGGAAGGTTTGCACAGAGGCTGAGGCAGCAAAACCAAAGGTGACAATTATACTGTACCTCTGTCCCTGATCCAGATCCTGGTGAATCTACTTTCCTTTTCTTTCTGGGACCGATGGCAGCTAACGCAGTCAGGTTGGCGTCCCTCTGTCTCATCTGTGCTAGCTCTTGCTGCTGCATCTGCGTATGCCAGAACAAGGATGGCTCATTATTTCTATTTCAATTTCCAAAATAAAAGTTCATGTTAATGTCAGCACTCACCTCCTTGGCCTTCTGTTTCAACCTAAGCTGTTCTGGATCTTCTTGTCGAGATCGAGACTGCGTTGATTAAGGATGAACATGAGGTGGTTGGAGGAAAAGAAAGAAAAATTAATTCAGTTACAAAAGCAGTTAAAGATTATATATGAAAGCTTTTCTTCAACTTCAGCAGCAAGTGGGGAATACCTATCACTCCCAGAGAGGGCAACAGTGGTAAACAACTTTTAGAAATTAAAAGTTTTCCTTCTCTTAGTTTAATGTATCTATTTTTGAAAAGGCATCCCATTTTTCTGCTTTGTTAAAGACAGCAAAGAGTAGCCAGGCAATTATGCCTTTAATGCAACCATTACAAGACACAAATTACACAGACCTGTGAACTGAATTACACACTTTGCATATGAACAAAGGAACCAGACCTGTACTTCTCGGAACAATTCCTCCCCTTGCTGGGTAACCAGACACCTACTCAGAGCAGATCTTTCTGCTACACCTACACACACAGGTCAGGCTGCAGTCTGAACAAAGTGCACCTGAGTGACCAAAGACCATTTACATCAGCAACTGCCCATTTCACCGGGCACCTGCAATTCCTTGGGTGTGTCATACTTTCAGAATCACTAAATTGTTTTGACTAGAAAAGACCTTTAAGAACATCAAGTCCAGCTGTTTCCCCAGCACTGCCAAGACCACCACTAAACCATGTCCCCAAGTGCCATATCTACACAATACTTCCAAGGATGGTGACTCAACCACTGTGCAGGGCAGCCTGTTCCAGGGCTTGACAACCCTTTCAGTGATGAAACTGTTCTCAATATTCAATCCAAACCTCCTCTGATGCAACTTGAGGCCATTTCCTCTTGTCCTATCAAATCCTGAGTGCTGTTAATCCCTCACGTTCTTTAGGCCAACAACAAAATAAATTTGGGTTTTGACATTGTCAACTCATGCTGGATCACAAAACTAACAGAAAACATAGGTTGTTTTGTGAATTATTTCTAGGGTGCCCTTATCTAATCATATTCATTTGATATTCACTGAGTAAAACCACAGTTTAATATTCACATTCATGTTTATATCAACTGCTTCTTATTTATTGTATTCATCCAATTTGCAAAAATCTTTCTGAATTTTATTTCTAGTCTCCAAAATACCTGTAACCTCTCTATTACATTTAAGAGTACCACCAAGCTACAAAATTCATCTTTTTTTGCCAATGCAAAATGCAAAAACTAAATTTCAAGACTCCCTTTAATTGGGAACATGCAATCAGAGTGGCAAAGAAGCTGTTTCCCATGCTTTACAATGAAAAGCAAAACTGAGCTCTAGTTAAGAACACATTCATCAAGTTCCATCTTTGAAGATTAGTCTTTCCCTTCACTGCAAGTGTTTTAGAATGGAAAGAAACTCTGCAGTTTTGATGTCAAAAATGACACTTTGCAAACACGTGTGAAAGCCAAGCACTTGCCTTTGCTGCGCGCATTAAAATTTCCCTTTCTTGTTCATCTTTACGCTGCTTTTCTATTTGATCAAGTTGTTCAAAGAACTTGAGCTGTGCCCGAACGTCACTTGCTTGTTCATATCTTTCATCATCCTGAAAATACAGCAAATATGTTTCTCATTACTCCCTTAAAAACAAAGCTGTTAACTTGTACTGTACTGGGGAAGAACACATACATTCAAAGCTCCAATGTTAACTTTGTCCTTTACAGACAAATAGCAGGAGTATATTTACACCAGTCAAACCAGCTAGAACTCTTAAAAGCATTTTGTTCTATTCCGTGAATCATCAGATTTTGACTTCTAAACTAATATCATCACAGCTTTAACCTCTCAAACATATTTCACAGAGCTGCATGGTTTTTTTTAAATGCTGCTCAGGCATTTGCATCTATTAGGAACACACATCTGTCAGATAGCAGTCTCTTGGGAATTCAACACAGTGCTTTTATCTGTCTGACTCTACAGTCACTCACACACTAAACATTTGACATAATAAATAAAAGGGAGGGCACAGCTTCTCTGCATTTGTTTTAAAACCATTTTGTATATGCAAGCTGAAAAGTTCTAGTCACCCATGTGTATTAATGTCTTAATGGAAGGTGAATCAGTCAAAGAGAATAAACAACCTGATTTCACAGAACAAAGAACACCTGAACTCCTGCATTACAGTCAACACCACAGCCTGCTGAATTTGTGCAATTTTGCCATTTGATTTGAGCAATTAAATGCAGTTACCTTGTAGGAAATATTCCTTTGTTGAGCAGTCTCTGATAGTTTTTCCACTAGGTTTTGTATTCTTTGTTGTGTAGCATGTGATACGTAGCTAACTACATCAGGATGGATTTCTGTTATTCCGTGCTTTTTACCTATAATCAGGACATAAGTGGGTTGTACAAGAACATTTTACAGTACAGCTAAATGTGAGTATAACCTCAGTCGTAGAAATTTAAATGCCTTTTGCTAATTATGACTTTCAGGTTTTTCTCAGACTAGGATTAAACAGGAAATTACATACATACTAAAATTCCTATTAGTTTAACAAAACTGACAATCTATTAATAAATGCTGTGTACTACAGCCTAACAAAGAATTCAAGATTGCTTTTTGTTCCATCCTCAATTCTAAATTACTAAGTAAAGCTGATAAAAGTGCTTCTGGACTTACTTCATTGTTTGTGTCACGCTTGTTACACCTTATCAGTTTATACCGTCAGACTTTCAGCCAGGTTGAGTAGTTTTGATGTTGAATTGCCATCACTTTAGAAGGCAAATCTATGTTTGCTATTCCTTGACACTATTCTACTTTCACAAGACAAATTATTGCCCACAAGCATCTGAATATCCCAGAAAATATCAGAAGGTAATGACTCCAGCAACTTTTAATTATTCAAACCAGTTTCCATGGAAAATGCCTCCAATGTAAACCTAAGAGTAGTGAAATTTGTTTTTACTGATGTTCAAGATAAAAGAACATACCTATTTCTAATATCCTTCTTTGTAAAGGTGCTGGGAAAAGGAAGGTTTCATCTTTACAGGACCTTGTTAATGTGCCCACGAGCTCAGAGTTTGTTGCCAATATCCGAGCACTTTCTTCTGACAGGTTGACTCCAGCCATTGATGCAACATCATTAATGTCATCATCATCCCTTAAAGGAAGGAAAATTTATTATAATCATATGATTTAGGGCTTATCTGCACACATTGCTACGATACCACAGCTGCATATAATGAATTCCACCATAAACCTGAATACTTAATTTTACATTTTATTTGCTTTTGTGATATGGTAAAATACAACTCATTTGTTTGTAAATGAGACATTACTGCTTTGACTTCAAAGAGCACTAATTTCGTACTTCCTGTTTTTTCAAGATCCTTTCTTATGTAATATTTAAACAGCTTGAGGAACAAGAGACCAGACAAATCACTACCACAAAACAAAAATAATCTGCCCTCACCACTAAGACAGGCTGTACATGTGAGTAACTCAAGCACAGCTGGGAGAAGTGAAGGAATGAATTCCATTTGCTTGTCTGGGCAGGAATTGTTTATGAGGTTTAGTGCCAGCTAAATGCTAAAACCAGTCTGGCGTGAGTATGTCCAGTGCTGTTTGTTTAAGTCTTTAATGAAGAAGTAAACCTGCCCCCAGAAAATCCACCTCTAGGTTATTGTGAGTTTCCCCAGACAGATTCAGCACCAGAAAGGTCTGAGTTCAGCTGCCCAAGCAGCACAAGCACAAACATACAGTTCCTCACCTAAAAGAGCCTCCCCCAGGTTCTTTCAGTTTATTCTTCTGAGCAGCAGCTACTTGTGTCGAAACAGTGGCAATAGCTTTGTTTCCAGGTAATACTGCTGGTTTTACCACAGGTACTGCAAGAAGACAGACAGGATTTGTACTCCATCAATAGGAGTTCACATGTGCAAGCCAGTCACAGGTAGTTATGGCAACAGGTCTGGTACAAAAACTTGACCTCAATAGCTTCTGTCAGCATTTCACCCAGCTAAAAACAGGACCCTCCCACACAATTCCAGCACCCAAACCATTTCTCTGACTGTCAATGCTGCCCTGATAGATCTGTACCCCAAGCGACTACAGCACTAGACACTGGAAGAGTTTAGCAGTAGTACAAACAGGGCACTTATGAACTGACATTCACAGAACCACAGAATGGTCTGGGTTGGAAGGGATCTTAAAGATCATCTCGTTCCAACCCCTCTGACACCTTTCACTATCCCAGGTTGCTCCAAGCCCCATCCAGGCTGGCCTTGAACACTTGCAGGAATGGGCTATCAACAAGTTCTCTGGGCAAGCAACCCCTAAACCACACTTCAGCTAATGCTGTCAAATATGGCATATGACAAGTATCTTGACCTCTTACCTGTCTGAAGCTGATTCAGTTGGATTTGAGGAGTAGTGAGCATAATACGACTGTGTGGTTGCCGCAATGCCACCATGGGTGTCTGTGTCAACGTTACTTGTGGAGGCCTTATCAATGCCCCTGCTTTTTGAGACTGCTGGATAACCTGCAAATAATAAGGAAAAAAAAGAACTGTAAATAATCCGAGAATCAGGTGGGAAGAATAAACCCTAATAGCACTTTAATCAAGATGCAATTTAAGTTTTACTTTTTTTCTCAGATCTTTGATTGAGCTAAACCAGCAACATAAGAAGTACTATCAAAAAACCTCCTGTGCAGTAACAAACGCTGCACTTCAGCTCACATACCAGTGGCGTGGACTGCCCTTGTTTACTGACACCAACTTGTGTGGGCTGAGTGAGGCTGATGACGGGTTGCTGGAGGGTACTGGTGACAGTGGCAGTGGCCTTGCCCGCCGTGCGCTGCACCGAGGAGCTCAGCAGCACGGCCGCCGCCGACGGGATCGTGGCTATCGTCGCCTGCGTCGTCGGCTGCTGCTGCTGGCTCTGCTGAATGAAAGCTGCAGAGTCTGGTGTTAACTGTCTCAAGGCAGGTAAACTCCTCTGAAAAGGGGAAAGGAAAGAGTTTTGTTGAGTTGTTTAATCCTGACTCACACAGTGTTAACTGTAAAGAAGCGACACGTTTCAGTCCATTGGATCGGTCTGTGTGCACCTGAGGAAAGGTGACAGGTGAGCAATACCAACCTGCTCCTATTTAATAAGCAGGACAGAGGGACAATACCTTTTGGATATCATGGGCATCTAGGCTATGCAGCCTACCTGGAACCCCTGGTATCTATTTAACAACCCAAGCCCATGCTGCCTTCCTTGACCATCGTCCTATGGCTTAGAAGTCGCACTGGAACACCAGGGAAGATTTCAGAATAGCTCAACAGAGAGCACAGTGTTTTAGTGGCTTCTTAAATTAGCTGTTTTCTTATGGCAACAATTTTTGTCCTCAGGAACAGCTCAAGGTTGAACAAGCATTTAAGAACCCAGAAATGTCAACACACACCTACAACTACATCCCTTAATCATACTTTAGCCAAGCAGTTATATTCTTACCATTTAATGCTGTAGTACTTTCACTGATTTTTAGATGGTAAATGTTTTACTATTTTGAGATGTCCAACTACTATAAAATTCATGACAAATGTCATTTATTATTGAGAGGTGACAAATTTCCTGCTTATCCAAACCAGTTAACAACACAGGCAAAAGACTTGCCAAAAGGTACAGTTTTCTGTATCACTGAATCCCTTGTTTTCTTTGTAAGACTAAAAAGAGAGCAATAAATCAATTCATACGTTTGTGGTTTAAATCACAGAAAGAAAACTTTTCAGATCTCACAAAAGAGCTATGATGTGTCACCACGGTAGAAGTTACGTTACTGACTGTGCCAAAAAATCACAATAACAAACTCTAGGAACTAAGACACAAAAAGTGGTTTTTAATGGAGCAAAAGCCTAACCAAGCACCATTTAAAACTTCCTTTAACATCATTTTGGAATTCCACCTATAAAGGCAAAGGAGTGCTTGTGTTCATTGCTGCTGATATATAAGCACAGAGATTAAGAAAGGGTAGTGAAGATAAATTACCTTCAGGAAAGGCACAAGGTAAGGTTGAGGTGAAGAATTAAGTTCTCTGTACAGCCTACTGGTAAAGTCTTCTGGTTCAATTTTTCCATCCTTTAAAACAGAAAATCCAAATGAACAAACTTGTAGAAATTAACTTTTCAACACCAAAAAAAATGTAAGACTTAATGGAAGTAAGTGGTTTTATCATCCCTCACTATTTTTAGTTAACAACTGCTTTATGGTAGTAACTAATTTTACCACAAATTTCAAGTAGCAAGACCTACAGACCTCTGGTTATTATGTGATAACATCTGGAATACACAGCTCTACCCTAACTTACAGGTTGCTAACAACTACTCTAAGCAATAGTAGTACTCATTCTATGAATATTAAATGTCAAGCTTTTATATTAGCACCAGGCAACAGTTTTTTGGAAAAACTTGTGATTTCCTACACTCAGTTAATGCACCAGCCATAGGGTCTTCCCTAAAGTAAATAATACATCTTTTTATTCATTGTTTTATCAAAATGCAGAATTTAAAGAGCTACTACTTGCATTACACTCACACTTCAACTGAACTCATGTTCTCATGCATGAATATGAGCAGTAATGTCTCAGTTATAAACTTAATGGAAATTTATGCACCTATTTTAATTCAGAAGAGGCAAAGTTAATTTGATTTAGCTCAGATTTTATAAACTCCATCCTCTGAAGAAAAAAAAAAAACCACAAAACCCCAGTTTTTGAGTCTGAATTTGTCCAGATGCTGTGTTTTACAACTTTTGATGAACTTTTCTTACCAGCAGGTTCTGTACTAATTCTTTCACGTTAGCCGCAGTCTCTGAGGACTGCTTTCCAGATGATGCCAGTTTTATTAATGTGGACAGAAAGTTTTTGCATTTCTTCACATTTTCCATAGTTTCCTTAGATGGAAGGGTAAAAGGAAAACAGTCAGAGAAAGGCAGACGAACTCTTCTTAACACATGATCTGACCATATACTCCGTGAAATAAAGTCCTTTAGCTCATCACTTCAGAGTAAGACTTAAAGATGCATGCCCCTCACCACTTAAAACATAAACAGACTTATTAACAGGAATTATTATTTTACTTTACATACACATATGTATTGTACATTTCTATTTTAAATTTTAAGAAACTATGATTCTTCATGAAGTTAAGAAACACCAAGTATTTCAAGAATGGCACACTGTGTATGGGAAAATGTGTTTTAGCAGGACAAAAAATAGTAAAGCTCTTGTGTCACAGTGCATAGTACATAGATTCTCCCTGTTTTATAATCCTGGAGACATGCAGCTTGAATGAATCAGTGCCACCTGCTTATCCCTTCTCATACTTATTCTACTCTACAGTGCTGAACAAGTCACTGTTCTACAAAATACATCTAATGTATTTTTTTAAAATAAGTGCTTTAATACTGTTACAGAAATAAAAACACTTTGACACTTATCAAAATTCAAGTGACCTGTATCCACACCTTGTAAATTATATGGTTCTATTAAAGTTTACCTTTTCAAGGTCAACAGCACACAGAATTCCTGCATCTTTACTAACCTCCACTCCCATCTGTGTTTACCTGTATGTGTATATATGCACATCCATGCACACACGCACATGTGAGTGGACAAAAAGAGATGTTCCATTTATCAGTATCTTACTGTGGCAGCAGTGGAGGTGGCCGTTGTCCCTTGCACTGTTCTCTGAGGAGTTCCAGTTTGTACAGCTGTTGCTGTCCCCAACGCGGTTGTTTGTGCAGAACCACCCAGAACAATCTGAGGCTGCAGAGAATACAAACACAGGATTATTCTCCTTGGAACGTACTAGCAGCCTGTTCTCCTGAGCCATCAAACAGAAAAGGAGCCACAGGGCAGTAGAACACCTTTCACAGCTGCTATAAATAAGTCGCTCATGTGCGGTCTGGTGCAGTAGAAGGAAACGGCCACCAGATGGCACTAAAAACATTCGAAACGGAAATCGCAAAAGTTGATTAAAAATTGCGCGATTTTTGGTCACTAAATAAAATCCCATAATCTCAGCCAATGGGGTTTCAAAACACAACCAAAACAAGTGCTGAATGCCTGTGAATTCAATTTATCTTTTTGCCTGTTTCATTACATGTCACTTCTAAAGGGAGGAATTTCTAAAAAAGGCACAACTGACATAAAAGCCCCAGTCTTACCAAGGTCTTTGTCATGAACAATGGGACAAAACATTTTTCTAGTTTTGTAGACAAATTGGTAATTTGAAGGAAGAATATCAACCCCAAAGAATCACCATTGTGAGCAAGATCTTCTCACATACACAGCTCATTCATGGGCTTCCAACAGTCTAATTATTAACAACCCAGTCTGAGAAACAAATTCCTACCAAGCTACAACTGACACTCAGAATGTTCACAGATCATTTGTAAACTTGCTCTTTATATAAAGATACACAAGAAGGAGGCTCCCCTGCTGCCAAGGCTAATTTTATTGGTATTTTCAGAGAAACTAAGGGAGACAAGGATTTCATTTGTCTCATTTTTTTGAAATCAGGATAAATGAAGTCCATGGTGTGCTCATTACAGCACAAAATATGCAGATGGAATGATTTTTTTTTTTTTTCTGTCCTGTATAACAGCAGTGCAAATTCAGGAGACTCAGTTAGGTAAATTAACTCTCAGATCTAGAAAGATCACTGGGACAGGGAAAGGCTCTCTGAGGGGAAAAAGGTTAACTGGATGCATAGCAAAACCTGCATGTTTTAAATTAAAACTCTCTAATCCTGTCTACTCAAAGGATGAAGAAAGCACAATCAGACAGATTAGGCGACAGCAATCATATTGTATCACTGCTGCCTGGAAGCCATGTGGAGAATTTCACATTCTTGCCGTGTTTTTTAAACTCTCAGTATCTCAAAAAAAAATTTCCAAGCAAGCCCAGACTGACATCAGTCTATCCTTGAGTTATCAGACTCCAGAAGGACACAGACCAAAGCAGAGACTCATGTGAAAGGGAGAAGGCTTGGGGAAGAGAAAGCTGCCAGTGCAGTCATCTTTGCAATTGTAAATTTTGCTGCAGAATTCAGAGGGCTGCAGATTCATCACAGGAATAACACCACAGCCCCAAATCCAAAGGGAATTCTTGTCACTTTCTTAAGGCAAAAAGGATAAAGTATTTTATTTCAGCCAGCTATGTGATTATATAAACTACTAACAGGATACCTTTAAATAGAGATATGTATAGGTATAATATGAAATAATAACAATATACTTATAAAAAATTATACCTGTACATCCAAAATATACACTGAGACCTGCAGATGTTTTAGAAAGGCTAATCCAGAAGGTATTTCTTCCCTGCACTGAGCAATTGCATTTCCCGTGTGCCTGGCAGTCTCACACACACATTACTTCCCTACACACTTACTTGCACAACCGGGGGACGCTGTAGCGTTGTCGTGGGTTGCACTGTTGTTTGAGCCTGAGACACTTGCTTGATGATAGTAGTTGGTGTCACCTGTCGTGCAATAATGGGCGTTCCTGGAGCCTGGAGAAGAGGAAAAAAAAACCACAAACACATCAGTGCCCATAGTTGAATACCATCTACTTTATCTAGTGTTCTGATTCTGCAGAGTTACCATTATCACAGATATCAAAGAATGCATCTGAACCACTAGAAAACTCTGAGAAGGATTTTCAGTCTTGAACCTGATGCAACTGTCAAAATCTCAGTGTACTTATATCCATATCCATTTTTTTTTTCCTTATATTTATTTTGGGGAGAAGAGTTGTACACATTAACCATATATGGTCTTCTTTATATCAAAGTCTTAAGCTTAATGAGATTCAGATATGTAAAAATATTTTTGATGAGTAACGGCCAAGCTGTAACAGAATTAGGAACAAAATGCAATGCCTATGCCATGTGGAAAGTAGATTTAGATTAGGTATTTGGAAGAAATTCTTGGCTGTGAGGGTGATGAGGCCCCAGCACAGGTTGCCCAGAGAGGTGTGGACTCCCTATTCCTGGAAGTCTTCCAGGCCACGCTGGACAGGGCTTGGAGCAACCTGGTCTAGAGGAAGGTGGCCCTGCCCATGGCAGGAACTGGATGAGCTTTAAGATCCCTTCCAACACCTCCCCAACACAAACAATTCTGTGATTCTATGAATTTATAAAAAGTCTGTATATCCCCAGTTAGATCTACAGTTTCTTCAAATCACTAACATCACACCTCACTTTCTCGTGTATTCTTCACAGGGAACAAAAATAAATCCTACAGTTTTTCACATCACAACTTCCTGGACTGACCTGCACTGTGGATATCTGCACTGGGGGTGCACTGGTAGGTGTAGCAGGACGAGGAGTCAGAGTGTTCTGAGGCTGAGACTGGGCATGTGCCTGTGCCTGCATCTGCGCCAAGGCTTGCTGGGGGATCATCAGCAGCTGCCCGTTCTCACTGCGCACGAGGACCATGCCTGCAAAACAGAGAGTGGTCACGGAACACACATCCTTTGCAAATATCAAAGAACATATTTTTCTGTTTGTTTTTTTTTAATCCAAGTTGGGTACATATGCAATTAATGTACCACTGAAGGACTAGGCAGCTAACAAAAGGGGTTTAGAATAAAAGCAAAATACTCAGCTGCATTACAGCATTTTGTATAGAATGGCTTAATTTCAGAAATACTCTATCTAAATGCTCAGTATGGTGTGCATCAGAACACAATGAGTTATCTGCCCCAACCACAAATATTCCATGTGACTAAAAGTTAAAATGAGCAATCCTGTGAAAATCCTACCTGCTCTTTACTAAGAAATTTGTTTTGTGAGACACTACAAATACAAGAAAATCCTGCCGTTAGGCAAAATTCCTAATAGTTTGTCTTTAAGAAGGGAAGAAAAATAATTAAACCTAGGCTTCACCATCAACAGCAACACAATTGTCTAAGTTCTAAATTAATTTCCCATAACCAATTTAGTAATGAAAGTGGCTATAAAATCATAATCTCTCTCATGTGCATCAGCAACAGACTGCACTGTGCCATGTTACACCCCAAATGAAAAATAAAACAGAGAGGGAAATGAGGAAGCCATTCCCTGCTCAGTCACTCAGATCAATACACTTAACCCCACTGGGTAGCTATAGGGAACCAGATTTTAACAGGCAGATTTTCAGATGAGACTCTCTCTTCCTTGAAGGCACAAACAGGATCTGGACAACATGAACTGTTTGCCAAGAGCTCCTTCACTCAGCACGCCTCACTCAGTCCCTGAGAGCCTCAGGACCTCATCAGTTCTGAAAAAGCCACCTAAGGAGACTGGGCACTCAAAATTAGTTGGCTTTTCTGAGCAACTACAGGAAGAACCTTCACCATGAAAATCAAGAGGCACTAGTGAAATCAGAAAGTTATTTCTAAAGTGTTGTTCAGTGAATCAAAAGCCCATACATACTCCCCAACAATATCTGGAGATGTGGTCTATTGCATCTCAGAGCATGACTACTTCAAAAGAATCAAGCTTTTATTTGCTTTTTTATCCTAGAGAAGTGCTGAAATGTTTACAGACAATGCCTTAAACAGTTTTCTTGGACAGTTTTACAAGTAAACTGCAAAAATTCATATACGGGTTTCTATAAAAATGAGTTCAGAAGAAAAGCCTTAGTTGATTTGCCCCTAATTTTTTCCTTATGTTCTCTACATTAACTCTCTTTTAATGAAGCAGAGTCACACAGAGATGTTAAACTAGTTTACATCCAAAAGGTGACTTTCCATCACAACTTACTTAAAAGTGTTAAGGTGAGACCCACAAAGTGCTATGGACAAGTGTTATATCTGGAAACAAATATCCTCAAAGTGTTCCTCTGTAGGAAAGGAGGAGGGGGAGAAACTTATTTATTATCTTTCAGACTGTAGAAATAAATACTCTTTGTTTAGCTGTCAGGTCCAAAAAACTATTTTCCAAGCCATTCCAAAAAGTAAGGTGTCTGCTTCTGTAACTTATGGACAGAGAAGTATTTCCTTTAAAGGTACACACCACCACCACCACATCTTATGAGAACTTAAAGACCTTAAGAGTGAACACAGAGCTTAATCCTGTGGGCTGCTCATTAGAAACATCATTATTTTCTCACCGTCAGCCTCACACTGTGGGTAGGGGGCTACTGACAAAAGGCAGAGAAATTGAACATTTTAAAGACTAGAGAATGACCTGCTACTACATCAACCTCATTCCTGCACAAACAGACCCTGGCATCCTCTTCAAAGTGCAAACATAAAATCTTGGGAAATGAACTCACATTGCCCATTTTTGTCATCAGCTGAAGCAGCTAAACGCTGAATCAGGGGAAATCTTCAATATTAGTATAACTGAAATCATTGGTACAGTGGAAATCTGATTAGAGGAGCTATTTTCAAGTCAACATCAAATATTAAGGCTTGTTGAGTACTATTTAGTTTCTAGCAATTGAAAAGGCCCCATGCAATTACCAATGCCCATGCTCTCAGAAGTCCTTAAATACCACAGAATTATACTGACAGCCCATAACAAACTCTTCTTCCTAAAATTCACCAGTTTGAGGGTTTCCTAGGATATCCTAAAGTTAACGTACCACCCAAATTCTTTAAAGAGTTATATATTTTTTCCTTACAGAAGCAACATTAGAAATACTAAGCCTAGTTTTGGATGGGGGGTGAGTTTAAACATCTTTCTCAGTCTCAAAAGTGACTGAAGTTATTTGAAAGCACCAAGCCAAGGCACCTCACCTGCACTTGAGAACTTTTACAGCATCAGGCAGATGCTGTAAATATAGATACAGCCCAGAGCTCTGTGGTACCTGTTCCTGTCTCCAGCTCAACACGCACATCAGGTTCAGCAATGTGTCTGCACCACACACCAAAACACCCCTTGCACAGCAGTACTGTCAACTTACTGCTTTGCTCCCCAAAATATGAATGAGGAGAGAGAAAAGAGGGGAAAAAACCACAATGTGAAGGTTCAATACCCCTGAAGTGCAAGCACAACATCTGAACAACGAAATATTCTCCCTGAGCTACATGCAAAATTAGAACATGCCTACACATTAACATAGCACAACTGCTCAAACAGACAGTTGAAAAGCATATTAATGTGAGCTTTGGAAAACATATCAAGAAAGTTCAATTTTTGGCAGCAGACAGACAAAACAGTCATTTGTAATTCAAACCCTGACTCTAAGCACTACCCTGTTAGATTTCTAACTATGGGAAGTCTGAAGTACTTGCTTTCAAGTATTGAAGTCATAATAAAAAAGTAACTCATACAAAGCCACATTTATATCTGTCCCTATTTAAATAGTTCTTTCATTCCCACTCAAATTTGATACATAGTTATTTTCAATTATATAGTTTCTAACATGTCATTAAATCAGGCTCTACCACTGATAAATTCCTGTACACATGGGCTACATACAAACATAAAGACAATTACTACCATCTGACTAGTCTTGCATAAACTTTAATCGCAGTATGATGATACGAGAAATTTTACCTGCTTGGAACGTTAGCTTGTTGGTGTATGGGTGATTTTGGAAAAGGCATAAAAATTCAGAATGTGATGAACTTGAAAATTCTGTGCAGAAGTTCTCCAGTACTACAGGCAAGGAAGTTTTGACTGAACACAAAACACCCCTCCAGCCTTGCCTTGATGGGAATTCTTTAAAAAGGGAGATGGAGCTGTTCTCTGAGCTTCTCTCCCCCCAGCCCAATTACAGACTCTTTTCCAACCCAATTAGCTAAAAAACGAACTCACTAACCCAAAACTATACCCAAGTTGGCATTAAGTGGATTTTCAGTGAAGTTCAGAAGGGTCATTGGAGATAACTCGATTAAGAATTAAAAACAAAGTCCCATTTATCTCCTACTTCTAAACAAAGTCACTGTTGCACTGTAACACCCCCTCTCTCCATCCACACATGAACGTCAGTTAACAATTTGTGACAATGGAGAAGAGGAAGGGCTGACAGCCGCATATGTAGAAAAAGAAATTTCTTTCCAGAACTTATATTTTAAATATTGAAATACAGGTAAGTATCATAACCTCAAACCCCAATGCATAAGGCTGCAAATGCTGAATGAACCAGGTCAGAAGTGACTACAGGCACTAGCAGACAGCTAGAATTGTGTAACTTATCTCACTGTTTCAATTAAATTCAGCAACATATATAAAGATGAAAAACATCTTTCTGTTTTATCCACCAGGTTTTTGTTCCTGGATTAATGGATTAATTACTATTTGAGACCAAACAGCTAATAAAGATCACTGAAAACATTCAATTAGAAAAAGGTGACAATAAAACTTGGCCATTTTAAGTATCTCTCCGCCTTCTTTTCCCTAGAAAGTCTGATCACGTGTACTCTAAAATCATATTCACTATTAAAAATGCAAACATTCAAGAATTCTTTCCAAGTCTCTCATTAAAAAAACTAATTAAAATTAAAATTAATTACCATTTTTGTTAGAAGTTAGAGGCTTAAGAGAATCCTGAAAGACGCTCATATTTCAGTTTGAATTAAACAATTCAATCCAAATGAAGGATTAACAAAACTCAGTTGGCTGTTCCTGATACCAAAAAGACTTGTGTTCCTGACCAGCACACAATGGTCACCTCATGTTTGCTTGCTGTGGAGACCTTCCCAGACCACTCCTGTTTACAAGACTGTTTGGGATGGAAAATGCCATCATTATATGATGTAGCTGCATGATTCTACAGTGTTGTCTTTGCCTCTTGCTTATTTGTATTCCCATTTGCTAATGACATTTCCATTTATAAAGTGTTGTGCTTTGGGGTTTTTTTTCTTTGTTGGTGTTTTTTCAATTAATAAAATGTGTAAAATCATGCACTGGAATAAAAAGTGAAGAGCTCTGGCCATAGGACATATCAGAAAAACACAAACCAGACTTTTTTCCTAATGCTTCCCTCTTCCCATTTTCTTTGAAACATGGCTTAACAAAGACTAGAGAAAAAATTTAACAGAACGATAAGGAAGATTAATAATATATTTTGTAGCTTTTGCAGACCACTCTGATTATCTGTGTAATTCCAAAGACATACAACTTTGTTGCTAGAGTACCCCTACATCCAAAAAATAAACCAAACCAAAACGGTTTCCTGTTTTATTATCAGTTTTCACTGGTAAATCTTGATTAATAACATTTACAGGAGCTGGACTTCCCAGTGAGGGAGATAAAACTATCTGCAGATACAGCAGGCACCTTCAGATCAGTGTTCTTAGGAAGTGCACAGTCCAGCAGTGTCCCCTCTGACAGCCACACCCAACAGGAGGCCACTCCAACAGCAGCATATCCCGGTGCCACCTCTCAGGATGCTGCTCCATGTCTCAGGAACTCCATTCATACCACAGGGGACACACTGAAGGACTCCATCTCCAGTCAGCAAGCACCTAAATGAGAGGACACAGCAAGGTGTGCCCACGCTTGTCACTGGCTTACCAGTGTGCAAGGACAAAACTCTTGCCTGTGAAACACAAACCCTGCACAGGATCCTATCCAATCCCAAGTGACATCATCTCTCTTTCTGATGCAGACACTGAACAGAAGAACAGAAGGTTCAAGCTTGCAGATTTTGCTTGTTACTCACAATATAGCTCATGGTTAATCCAGATCAAGTCAGAACTAAGAACCTAGACTTCTAGTAAGTTGGTTTTTTTTCTGAGACATGACAGAAGAATTAATGGATATAATATCTTGAAAGTGCACGGAGAATATCCTCTTCTAGTCTCCTGAAGAAGTTCTCTTCTTAATATAAAAAAGTAACTGAAAAACTTCCCAAGAAAAAACAACTGGGGTCAGGGAGAACTGTTAGGCAGCAAGGAATCAATAGACACACATGCTGGTGTTCAGAAAGAATGTCCAAGCCTGAAAGAATAACCAGAGAACTGATGCTTCTGACGCAGAAAATCAAAGTCCTTACAAACACCTCTAGAAAAGAAGGTTATTGATCATACAGTCCACTGACGTCTGACAAATCTTCAAATCCTAACTAGATTTGCCAGGGAAGCTCACTAAGAGGTTATCTTCACGTCAAAGCCCTTTGGGCCTTAAGCTCTTGAGCACACACTCATTTGTGGCAAGATGCTGCAAACATTTGACATGGCAGAAAAATTTGACAGTAATCCTAAATGGGCTGTGCCATACTAGCAAGAGAAAGCTTTATGAAAGTATCCTTTTGGTATTGTCAGAAGAGATTCTCTTGCAACAAAACAGAAAGTAAACGTGTGTGTAAGGTTATGCAAGTTATCACACACACCACAAAAACCATCTAAAGCAAAGGGGATGAGTCCATGCTCTGTAAGTGATTGGATCATGTTACACAGGGACCTCAGAATGAAAAAACCCTTATAAAAGGACAAAGTTTCTAATATTTTTCCAATACAAAAATGCCAGAATACCAGAGAGAGAGGTGGAGAAAAATACAGCTGCCTATACAAACTACAGGAAGAGCTTTCAGAATAAGTGATTTGTGTGACAGGGTCCCTTACTGCAGAAAAGGAAAAGATAACCTGGTACCGACACCAACTCTGTCCAACAATCCACCATTCCTCCTCTTACAGTAACTGATCCACCAGGACAAACTCCTACTCTACAGGAATGAAAGCCCAAGAAAAGCAGAAAGAACCTATTGAAGTCTACTAGACCACTGCAGCTCCACGAAAATCTGGGTAATTAAGGAAATCTTCCCTAACACCAGAAAATTTCTAGCAGATTTAAATTATTTACACACATTAAAGACTAGCATCTGTAACAAACCAGATGTGTAGCAGCTCATGAAGGACCATCTACACATCAACTCATGAGAAACAGGGATTACAAATCAAGATGAGTAGGACAGAACATGGATTAGATGTTATTGAAGACACACTACTTTGTACCTGAGGAAAAACATGCACCACTGCAGATATACTTAAGTTTAGGTGCTTAGAATCTCTGGAGACATGTGCTGCACAAGTCCAGAAAAAATTTACTTGAACTTTCTTGCCAAAGCCTTTGACCTCATCAGCAATCCAAACTCTCAAGTTTCATCAACAAACGTTGCTGTTTCATTATTTGTATGAAGACACCTTAGCCCCACAAGGATAAAGCACAGTGCCTAAGGAGAAGTCTCCATAGTGCAGGAATCAGGAGGTATCAGCAAATGCCCCAGCTCAGAACAACCCCATGATTATGTGAGACTTCAGCTGCTCCACAAGTGGCTGCCCTGCACTGGCACGATGAGGTCAGGCTGTACAAACACAAGGTGGTAGTAGTAGATACGTTCCCTGCCAGGCAGTGACAGAGCTGTCCAGCACACTGGAGCAACCTGAGAGTCTGCACCAATTCCCTCATGCCTTGTTCCAGAGTAATGGGCACCCCAAAGCCATGAGGCTGAGGTTCTGCACAGAGCTGTGCTGAGCACATAGGACACATTGTGCCCAATGAAAGGGACCTGTTAAATGCTCAGCACCTGCTGCACTGAAGGTGAGCTACAATTTACCATGAAAAAACATGGCACGACTGTCAGGTGTTGTTTCAGAGCATCTCTAACACAAAGTACTTGGAGTCTCTCCTGACAAGCACTAAATACTACACACAGTGAAGACTGGCATGGCACAGAGTTTTAGACAAGAACTACAAAAGCAAATTCCATTTCCTTTTCAACTCATGTCACTCTGGAGTAAAGTAGAATTCTACCCAGACACAGTGCCTACAAGTTTTGGTACAGCATTAGTTTACTGCAGCACTCCAGTGTTGGCTATCACTACTCTCCCCAACCTGCACATTCAGACTCCAAACAGCCATTATGGTCTCAGGAAAATTAATTCTTCAACAGCTGATTTATCATTGTTGCCAACACAGGTGAAACATATGTTTGCAAATATCCTCAAGAATCCTCACTGCAGTGCACAGAAAGTGCATTTTGTACAGACCAAGTATGAAAGTTCACATTATGAAAAACTGCTTGGTTTTTCTTACAAGAGCCAGCAGACAAAAAACTCTGTTTCATTTTAAAAGCTTTTCCTTACTCTTACTATGCAAAAGTTCAGTTTCAAACAACCCAACTCAACTGTACTGTCTAAATGGTGAAGAAGTAATCATTTGTAAAATATTGGTTCACAAACCTTTTAAGAATATAGTTAAAGGAATAACGTTGGAATGTTGGAAAGCCAAAAAGTCACTGCATTTAACAGTGATCCCATATGGAAAAAAATCTTACCTGTTCATTTGAAAAGGTGTGTAAGAATTGTTCTGGGAAATACATCATTTTATATAGCAACGATTGACAAATGCTTCAACAACAATGTGATTTGAAACTATTTTGACTTCTCTGGAAAGCTATATTCCTTGAAAGTGTGTTAACATTCCTTTCTAGTCAAGCATACAAAGCCAAAACACCGGAGTGCTCTGTCAAATTGGAACCCAATCATCACACAAATCTGTCTGATGTCAAAACAGCTAAGAAAAACACTATCAAGAGCTAAACCAATTGCTTTAATTATTGATCTCCAAGCAATTCAGATTTAGCTCTGCCATTAATTTCAATATACTTAGATCAAACAACAAAGTGGTTATACCAAAATCAGATTTGGGTTTGAGAAAGGAAGACACAAAATAAAGTGTCACTAATTCTTTACATCAGTTATTTTGAATAGGAAGTTTTAAAACTCAACCTGTCTTCATTTGTGACAGTTTGTCTGTACCAAGGTGTGTCAACATTAGTGCTGTTCAAGCACTTGAAGAAATGGGAATGGCCGAGTTACTTTGCATTTATTACCACAGGCTGTACAGAAATACTTAATGAGGAGTAATGCTCTAAATCAATGTTTTCTTCCTTCAGAACACAACAGCCTAAAACAACTAAGCACATGAGAAGCCATAAAGAACACTTTTCTTTACTTCCTCCCCACTGTGAATACCCTACTCTAGGTGTACACTCTTTGTAATTTTAGCAGTGAGAAAACCCTTCGCTGATGCCACCTTTTCACCCGGGGCTGTGGAGACCCGAAATGGACAATTCCACCGACTGACAGCTCCCCCAGGCAGCCTCAGCAGAAACATTCCCTCCACATCCTCCGCTGTGAGTTCATGCCTCTCTCACTGCCCATACAGAATTACTCTGCTTTGAGAATATGCCAAACACTACGCCTGCAAGTTCAATACAAACCATCAACGGGGACATGATATTACATGCCATTTGGCTGATAGCAACATTTACTAAATAGCTCTGCTTTTGCAGTTAGTCTGAACACAGAATCAGAATTATTTTCACACCTGTAAGCTTGAATTTAGAAAGCTTTTCAACAAAATCAGGTTTCGTTTTGATTTTTACTAACCATCAAATGCACAGTCCTGAGTAATGACTAAGCTTAATGACTGGGTATGACTAACACTTATAAATAATTAGTGCCTTTTCTCCCCCCTCCCCCATGGAGGACAAGGAAAGAAAGAAAATCAAATAATACACAGGTAAAAAGGAAGAAAGAAAGGAACTAACAGGTTGAAGCTCAGTGCATGAACACTTCTATCTTCTTCCAATCCACCCTTAATACTACTGCAAACATGACTGCACATATGTCTGTTAAAAACTAATAACACCTCATGCTTGTCTTTTAACTTCTACAGAGTTTAGTCACTGTCAGCCTCCCTACTCCAGATCTCTTCTCCCACACTGATCCCTCCACAAACACTCTTCCAGTCTCCTCCATCGACTCTTTTGCCACAGGTGCTGCAACTCCTCAGTGCTACTCCTTGGAGCTGGCACTTCTGACTCATGTGAGCACAACTGGTCCCACTCGCCACACCACCACTTAGGCTGAAAGCACCTGATGTTATTACGTTCGGAGAGAGGCTCTAAATCTAACCCTCCCTTACAGAAATATTTGATTAATAAACTGAAGGAAGGTGTGCAGACAACTTAATACAGCCTTGCTGCCCCCCAAACCATCTCAGAAAGACTCGAGCATGGCACCACACCTCATTGCTTGGGTTTTGTTTATACTCTGCTATCTAGAGCACACATTTTTCAACTGCACTGGCTGTCAGCACAGTCTATCCAGCACGTGCTTTATTCTGCACAAAAGCACTGTGATAGCTTTTAACAGTTCAGCTACTCTGGAAGCATGTATTAATCAAGTTACAATCATAAGTTAGACCATTTTTACAAGAGAGGGTTCCTCAATTCAATACAAATCTTAGGACAGTCATGTCAGTCATGTAAAATAATATTACACACTGATGTGAGTTTTATGCTATTCCCTGTCTTGGTACTGGTTATGTGTTACGAAAAAATACATTTTAGTAATGCATTTTAAGGGAAAAAGCATCAAAATCAAGAAATGCAGCACTCATAAGTTACAATTCAAATTTATAAACAGAGATCTACCATGGCAAAAAGTTACTTACTTTCATCAATATACTTTTCCAAATCCCACAAAAAGAGTTTGGTATCTGAGTTGGACCTTGCACTAAATTCTGTACAAATACACAATAAAAGCACCATCCCTATTTAACCTATTTTATTTCACGCATTTTGCTGAGAATCAACCTTTGATGTTCAAAGTGCAACTTTCTGATTACTGGTAATCTAAGTAGAGAAACTCATCTTTTTAAAAAGTTATTTTGAGTCTGACAACAGCTACAGATCCAAAGATCAGCTACATTTGTACAACGCCTTAAAGACAGCTCTACTGAGGTGCTCAGCAGGTGTACCAATTCCTTATAATTACCAGCTCTTTCTTGATTACTGATAATCTATACCATTATACAGCAACAATAATCAACGTTTTGTTCTCACGAAAAAATATCCCATACTTTAAAAAAAACCTTAAAGGCATAAATAAGACCTCAAGGACAACTATTGTATTTTACATTAAATATTATGCTAAAGACAGCTGAAGAAAATTACTCCAAGACAGGAGGCTTTGTGGTAAAATACTGGCTCTCAGTTCCTTGAGACACCTGCACCTCCAGAAGACAACCAGCATTTCTGGGAGGAAATTCCCACAGATTAGAACTGGGATAAAAATTTCCAGGGTAAGCTGAGGTAAAACTGTCCTAGAAGGTTTAAAACAACCAAAAAGCTCTATTCACATGTCCATGGCTTGAATGAAAAAAAAAAAGAAGGCCTCATCTAATCTGAAATATGGATGATCAGATAATCTTTATACCTGTTTAATTACAGCCTGGTCTGTGTACAGGTTGTATCAGCAATTTTGCTTCTCTTACGAGGAAGCAGATGCAAGAAGGCTGATACAACTATATGCACACAGGAACAGACCTGTAGCTGTGTAAAGAAAAAGCCCTTTGTCACCTATGAGCAACTCTCCCTAGAGTTTGGCCTTCCTTCACACAGAGCTCTAGGGTTCAAAATACACCTGAAATAACTGTCTATTAACCATGACTAAAATCTCCTCTCTATCATTGGCTTCAGTTGCGAGAAACAGTATTTTCAAAATTCTTTTCTTCATGCCACTACCTCTTCAAATCTTTTTTTCACAAGAGATTATGTGCCTAACATAAAGCTAAACTTGCTAACAGTCTTCCAACTAGCAAAAGCCCTGTTTTTTTACATGAAGCAATGACAACAAATTCAAGAAGATTTAGGCAGACAAATAGAGTTATAAACATTCATAAAGTTTCAACACAAACAATAATCTTGGCAAGAGTAGCTATTTTCAGGTAAAAATGCTGATTTTTAATATTTCTGACAAAAAAATGCATATACTAACAAAAGATGTTTAATGTGTTAAGTGACTTCTATGTCCAGTTCCTTCTGAGCAGACTCTGTATTTGATCACAGAGTTTTTACATAAAGCAACCTTTCCACACACCAGTATGTTCTCTTTCCTTGAACCCAGATAGTTTTAATAGCCGTATTTCAACTGTGTTCCAGAACTACTTCATAATTCTTTTTAGAATTATATTTACATATCATTTTCCAAAACAGGGAAGACAAACAACAGTAAGAGTTCTTGTACACCAAAACACTTCATTTGAAGAGTTTGTGATATAATTTGTGTCTTATCAGTACACGAAACTGATGCATTTTCACCTCAGTTTGCTAACTTGGCTGCAGCATCCTGTGTTAGTTAAGGGATTCAAGTTCTGGACAACATTCAAATTTGTGGTCCTCAAACCAAGAAGGTTTCACATGCAACCTGCTAGATTTTCAGGGATGGAAAACATGTAACTTCTTGTAGAGTGCAAAACGGCTCAAAAGAAATAAATCACTTCTGGTTATTGACCAAATCTTTATCACAAGCTTAGGGATACCCAAAACCCCCATTTGAAAGATCACCATTTGAAGATCACACAGACATATCCATACACGCACTTCCAAAGGCTGTTGGGAACAGAATTTTTCATAACAGAACTGAACAATATGTAATCAGAGTTAATAGCTTTCATAGCTTAACAGAATCACAATTATATTCCCATTAGATCCCATCACTTAACGACATAGTCTTATCAGATGTGCACAACATCAAGATACTCTTTAACAGAACAAAAAAACCCTATTGCACAGCTCTCTGAGCCTCAGGTTCTTTGGGGTACAAAGCCAAGCATGCAGGAGTCCTCAGTTATGGAAGTTGCAATGCGAACAAACACAACTTTCAGTCTGGTGACATATGGCAGATCTGATGTAGCAGATTCCAAATAAAGCAGAATGTTCCTTTTGCTGATGCATGATTTGAACATAAAATCCACCCCTCACCCAGAAGAGTTCTGGAGAAGAGATCCACAGTTATCTTCCACAAAGACAGATACTGCTTTACATGCCAAGTATAGGACTCCCAAGCTCTAATCCTGGCAAAATATTGATTCCTGCATGGCCTTGGGCATGTCAGAACTTCTCTAACTTGCTCTTTTCCCCAGCTCTAAAGCAGAGTTCATACTACTTTATTTACCAACCACACAGGCATGTTTCAAGGATTAAGTCTGTAAAATGCTTTGAAAGTAAAACATACTGTAAGTACTCTAAGAAGCCCCCATTGTCACGGTGCATTGCAGACATTATTTTTAACAAAATCGAGCCATGCCAACACAGTTAACAGGCATAATATTGGCAGCACATGGAACATACAGGGAAACTATAATGAGGATATGTTTGAACTCGCTTACTAGTCAGTGAGAAATAGAAACAACCACATTCCACTACTTCATAGTATTTCTTCTGTTCCTTTCTGTATTCCTTATATAATGGAATTCTGATGACTTCCTCATCTATCTACATCCTAGTTACTTTGGGAACTTCTGGGGTACATGTTTCAAGTAAGGCAACCCAAAGAATGAGGCATTCAGTACAAAAAAGTAACACAAATTGTTTGATTTGATTCTTCTCAGTTGCCACCCTTCTCCATTTTTATACACTGTCCTTTGCCCGACCACCTACCACCCCAACTCCCAACTGAAGGAAATAAAACTACTGCAGAAGTTATTTTTCAGTTACTCCAGCTTCAAAAAGTATGACTGCTCAAGTCAAAAGGACCGAAAACCATGCTTTAAACCATATGTTCACGTAGTTTTCCCATTCTAAAGCCACCATAACCATGGCCTAAGTTCAAATCCTTCTTGGATAGTGAACACAAGCTAAAGAACAATCGGATTCTACAAAAAAGCTCCCATTTAACACCAAATGAAGTTTTGAGCCTCTGAGGCCACGAAGAAAACCTTGAGCATGCATATTCATGTAGAACATCTTCCAGGATGTGCAGATGCACAGCACTGATGCTCTTTCAGGTATTCTTTGCTTCTGGAAAGCACCAGCAGTAAATTTTAACCACTGGTAGACTTCAGAACGCTGGAATGTTCCACTGTTACAGGGGCCCCAGCAGTTTCTCAGTCTATAAAAGGCCCATCCTGTCCTCACCACAGAAGAGGCACATGAGATGCCCTCCAGAAAGCAAGCTATGAAGAAATTCATAGTCTCATCCCCTATCATCAGCTACTGGCAGATCCAACTGAGTTTTGTGAAAGTAATCAAAAAGGTTTTATTTTTAGATACAAGGCAAAACAATTCTGTTCTACAACAGCTGCAGAACTGCTCTACTGCTAGTGGGAAAACTGGTCATGACTGTAGAAGTTAAAAAAGAACCCATGAAGACAAGCCATCCTATCTGCTATCTTCAACAGGACTACATGTCACCAAAGTGTATTTAATCAGGAAAATACCAGTCTTTATGGCCAAGCCACCAAATTTTCATAAGTACTAACAGTCACTCAGAAGGTAAAAGAAAAGAGAGGGACAGAGGGAAGTGAAAGTTTCTAGATTTCAATTTCACCTAAGCTAGTAGAGAAAACTGTCCAGACCTACCTGCTCTATACTATTCTTACCGGATACCTTCAGCACTCATCAATCTGCTTCTTTGTCTAAGCACTCGGCTTAAAAACTTATTATGAGATGTTTGTGCATAAAGATAAAGCAGAAGAGAGTAGCAACACGAACTTGCAAAAAGAGAAACCACATCTTTGAACCCCAAGTTGACAGTACTGCTAAGTATGCATAAACTCACAGATGCTGCGTTTGTACTACAGCACTGCTGGACAAGAGGGGATTTTCAAAAATTGTTTCAAAGTACCCAAGTTTTGCCATTTAACAAGATAGTTCTACCCTGTGTCAGCAATGACTTCTAAACACTTTACAGTCTTAGAATGCAAAAGATAAATTTTAGGGCATAACTCCAGTTATACTTTACTGAGCACCTCTAACAGTGGAAGACTGACTCACTGCTTTAATAAACCAACCGATTTTCTAGCTCTTACCATATAATTGTACGTAATACATTTCTCGTTACTGAAGTGCTCAGAAACAACAAACTTCATTCAATTTATTTCCAGTCAGTTTCACTAGTGTCACATCCTTAAGGAGGTATTGTATAAACTTGTATTCCCACCCCCTTACAGAATCATCTCACAATATTTCCATGTCTTTTCTAGGAAGGTATAAATAGGGTTATTTTGGGACCTTCATTACTCAAATCTGTCCAACTGGAGCACAAAGATCCAAACACAGGCTCCTGAAGAAAAGACTAAGCACAACAGTCTTCTCCTCAAAGATGTCAGAAGTGAAAGACCATCATTAATACACAGGTATTCTCAATAGTCCAGTTCCTTGGAGAAGAAACATACCAAAATCCAGTAAGGTCACAACAATTATGGCCCACTGGCTCTTCAAACATTCCAATTTGGTCAGTCAAGGTTTGTTGCACAATTGCCTTAATAAGATACAAAGTATTATTCTAAAAGTAATCTGTTTTAAAGACCATTGATGGAGTTTATTTTCCATGCGCTCTTTTGAAGAAAAGATTTGAAACCTTGAAAGGTTCCTAATTTTCAAGTCACAGCTTAGTAACTCCTGCTGACATTTTATATTCTGCTTTCCATGCATGTGACATTGTAACTGTATTTTGGAGAGCTAGAAACAGTAATTCTGGATAAGAAAATAACTGTAAAACCTGTGCTGTCATGGTCAAACCTTCCATCAGAATTTTCTAAGTGTTTATAATTCTTGTTGTAAAAAGCTGTGTGCGCAGTGTATGATTTCAAACTATTTCAAGCGCTGTCTTAGAAACTCTTACTAGCACACACTACTGACTTTTAAAAACAAACTCGTGAATGCAAATTCGATGCATGCAGTAGGTGCACAGCACACAGGCACTGCAGCTTCACACTACCAAACTGCCTCCAAAACTCTGGCCTCTGATGCTGTCATTTAAAATACAATTTCAAAAGCACAGCCACATACACTCCTTTCACTATGAATGTGCCTGCACTCTGCTGAAGATCACAGCAGTTGCACGTGGCCAAACTTGCAGAGGTGCTTGGACCTTGCGCCTGAGAGATGTTTGTAAGAGCCCAGCATCCATCAGTTCTTAAGTGTTTTGAAAGAAATGGTTTATGCAAAGCATTTTCAAAGCTGGGTACTTTTACAAAGTATAAAAAAACCAAACTAAAGCAATGTAAAAGAAAAATAATCAGTTCTACTAAAAAAAAAACCCTTTTCAATATTAAGTCTGTCTTATCATGCAAGAACTCAGTTTCCAAATTCTATATATCCAGTCACATATACTTGCTTAAGTCATGCTTATTCTTTTGAAGTTATAAATATTTCTTTAAGTGTAGGACAGACAAAAAAGTGCTTAATAAAAATCCAAGTGCTTAGAACCTGTATTGTTTTACTTTGATCTATCAAGAACTCCAAAGGAACAATTTATGGTCCAATTTTGCTTAAGGACTGGCAATGCTGCTTCTAAGAGTAACACATTTCAGTATGCTGTGGCAGTCTGAAAACATCAGCTACCTGAAAAAAGGTCCCACTGGACTCCACAGTAGTATTTTCCCCCATAATCAGGTTTATAATGCAGTATTAACAAAAAATGTAGGTATAAATGGCAATAGACTAAACTGGATCAATCCTTTGATACATTATGGCAATAAATAAAAGAAGGCTTTTCCAACCTATCAATTTACAGGCTTCAATATCAAGCACTGGGATTTCAAGATCTGAGTTTTACTGCTATTTTTTAAATTAGCAACATGTCATTCAAATTACTCATATATGGAACAATCTTCAACAGCAAAAAAAAAAAAAGAAAGAAAGAGGAATATTTATACCAGTTAGTACTTGGATACACAGAATGTTTGATAGACTTCATCAAACTACATGGCATCACAGACCACAGATAGCACATTACACAAAAACACAGTGTTTAGTAACACAATACGTAATTCCTGATCTACTTTATGTGACAGGTGCATTGCTCTGAGGTTGGGCAGGAGTTCCAAGAGATGGGTTATTACTAAGACCGCTTGTATTTTACTAAGACCACCCACTAAAACCACCACCGATTTCAGCGTTACTAGCAAAATTTAATTAGCTGTTCTTTGCATACTGCCCTGAAAACAGTAACCAGTAAGAATCCAGCTATTGTATGTACTATTAGGAGGACAGGAAGTAATGTGTAGGTTCACACAAGTATTTGCAGCTGAAAGTCAAAGTGGATACAAGCAACAAGCCTGATTCAAAATAATAGCAAATATATAACATTAAATCCCCAAATCTAGGATATTTAAGGAGGGCAGAACAATTTTGAGCAAAGAAACACTTCTCATCCTGCCTTTCACTCACCTACTGAGTTCAGGACTAGATTCCTTGTCCAGAGATGCTCAGCACTAAGCATGAGACAAGCTACTACAAAAGCTGCAGCCCTAGACACAACAGGGTGAGGTAAGGACATAGGAAGTCTGCCTTTTGTATCAGAATGCCAGTGACTAAAAAGATGATCATAAGCTTCAAATCTGTGAGTTTTTAAGTCACACTTTGAAGGTATTTAAAGCAAAAGTAGGTAGTTTTCTTGTGTTGTATCTGCTGCTTCTCTGTTCACAAGAGCTCTGTGGTACTGGGGGCACGCAGGGACAGGAGGGAACCGAGCAGCACATAAAGGTTACAAACTCCTGACAAAACCGCCTGAAAAGTCAAAATGTCTTTTGTGCTAATGAAATAACAACATTTTATTGGATAATATTCCATTGTCACACTTTGGCAGTTTGCAGCTTCATCTACACTCACATTGGAACAAAGATACCAGGCAGAATTATTTTCAATTACTGCTGAAAAGACTTTCTGGTCACCCAAAATCAGACACTAAGTAGTGGGATGCTACTATGCTACTACTACTCAACATCAGACCATTCTCATTGTTACATGTAATGCCTTTTCCACAATTCAGAATTAAATGGCACAGAATCTTACTTGGATTCCTTCTTCCCTGCAAGAAATACACTTCCAAAATAAAACCCCTCAATCCTCTGACTTACCTGGTGGTAACTGAAAATTCTGAATGTTAGTTGGATTCTGAGGTGGCTGAGGCAAACGAGGTGCTAAAACTGTAGGAGTCAAAGTTGCTCTGATTCCACTCGTGGTTGGTGTTGGAGTCCTTGGCAGACTTTGTGCCACTGTATTGGCAGTGCCTTTAGCCATTCCTGTGGGGGTGCCAGGAGCTGCAGGAGGTATCCCACCAGGATTGGGAGCAACATTAGAGAGCCCAGCTTGCATAGTTTGCCCAATAATCATGTTACCCCCTGTAGTACTGGGCTGGCCACCAGTAGCCAGTGTCTGCTGTTGGGATACTGCCTGGACTATAGTTTTAGGAGACTCAGATTTGATGACCTGTGTGGCAGGAGCTGCTGGCACAGAGGAACCAGACTGGCTGTTCACAAGTGACGTCTGGAGAGAAACTCCAGATCCCACAGTGGCTGTGGCAACAGCAGGAAAACTCCCCACACTGATGGTTGAATTGATCACAGTATTGCTCCCATTCTGAGTGGCTGCACCAGCTGCAGCCACCGTGGGTCCTGCTGTGTGGATTGGGGGCCTCACGAGCGTTACCGTGGGCGCCCCGGCGCCAACACTTGGTGGTGGCTGCGAGGAGATCACTGTGGGCGAGGAGGAGGATGCAGAGGACACAGCAGTATTAAGGAAAGAAGTCTGGATGACAGTGTTAGAAGCTGAGGGCAAAACAGCATTAACAGCGTTTCCTTTCCCCACAGATCCAGGTCCATTGTTAACGAGAGGGGCAACAGCAGGTGCAGGAGCAGGGTTGGCAGTCACAGGAGTCCCAGAGAAAGCAGCACTTCCTGTGTGGTGAGAGTTCATCACCACGTTACTCCCATTCAAAGTCTGCACTGTCGTGGTCCCAATCTTGCCATTCCTGGTGGACAAGGCAGTTGCCATGGTGCTGATAACCACCGATTTGCCCTGACTGAGGGTCCCTGGAGCAGCAGTGACTTCAGATGCTCCTGCTGCTGCAGTGGTGGTGCTGGTGCTTGTTGTGGTGGCTCCATCCAGAGCTGAAGTCTGGGACCTGGTGTTATGATTAATAACACCCCCCTGCACTCCTCCTGCCCCTGCAAAACAACAGCAAGGTTAAAAAGAGCAAATGAGCAAGAAGAGAAGTCCAGAAAAGACAGAATGTTCTCCCTCATCACCAGGTCTTCTCCATCTCCCAAGCTGCCTGCCTGGAGCCAAGAAAACAGGACAGAATACAAACTGAACATGGCTTTGAAGATGTTATCTTAAAGCCTCCAATTTCCCACCAAAGAGTGGCAGATTCAGTATTAATTGTAACACCCCTGCTTTTGACATTACAGTAAGACAGAACAGGGAAAACAGATTTAATATGAACCAAGGGAAGGGAGGAAGATCATCTAAGACCTCTTCCCTATTCTAGAGCCTGACGTCCCATTCAGCAACAGGACTGCAATGGCAGGGGGGGAAAATGGCCATGGAAGACACATTATTAAGACATGTTCCCTATACCCAGCACACATTACTCTCTAATCCTGTCGTCTCCTACACAGTAAGTCAGTCAGATCAGGAGGCTCAACAACAGCAAAATATGAAAAGTGAAAGGAAAGGAAAGAAAAACATTGGCCTGGCAAGATAAGAAGTACTGCAAAGCCTGGAGTCTGTTTTGAGAAGACCCCTCTTCTTTATTACAGAATTTGTTCCGATGGATCTGAAGTTCCCACTGCCAGAGAGAGTTAAAAATAAATAAATAAAAAGCAAAGCTGGTTTTCAGAAGGGACAAGATGATGTAGCTTCTTGTCCTGAATAATCCTCATGCCCCTTGATAAGGCCTGATGTTAGCACAAGTACAATCACACACAGTCCAGGTTCTGGCCCTAAGGAGACAGAAATGGGAAAAGAATAGTGACAGGCAGACACTGAGATGCACATTATAAGGGTCAAGGAGATCCTCCTAGAAGAGTTTCATCAATCATAACAGAGGGTCTGTAGTATCTTCTTACAATTCAGCAAGACGAAATAAAAAATAAAAAAGGGGGGAGGGGAGGAATTGCAGAGAGATTCTGGGGAGACATTTCTTTCAATCCCCCTGAAAAACAGCTTCCCTCCGTTCCCACGTAGTGAGCCCTCAGTCCCAGCCTTCACAATGCCCCCCTGCAACCCTCACAACACGAAGGGGGCAATATTCCCAGGCAGCTCCGGGGGTGGGCGGGTGGGAGAAGGCGCTGTGCAAGGTGGGGTACTGTGGCCTGAATTCCCCCCCTTCCCGGGACCCGGCGTTGTGACAACCCCCCCTTGAGGGCAGAGGAGGAATGGGAGGTGTTGGATGCCCCCTCCAAGCCCCTGGAACAAGGGAGGGGGTGCGGGGGGATATCAAGGCAGGCAGATATGGGGGGGAAGCATTTTGAGGGACTTCCTCCCCTTGAAATCCCCCCTCGCTTCCTCCTCTACAGGAAATAGGTGTCATGATTAATAACACCCCCTTCCACTTCAGCAACAGCGAAGGGGGAGGGGAAGGAGCATTTACACAGACAGCTAAGGCGGCATTATCAAGAGGGAATCCCCCCAATAACCTCCACCCCTGGAAAGGGAAGGGGAGCAGTCACAGGCGGCATGGGAGGCACAGCCATGACCAAGGGGGTGGGCTCTGCCTCCTTCAGTCCCCGAGATTAACAGAGCCCTTTTACACTCCAGCAACAAGGGCAGGAAAAGCAGAGGGGACCGGCAGAGTCACGGACGGGCACTGCCGGCTCCTTCTGCGGGGCGGCTGCCCCCACACATGATCCAACACCCTCGAGTAAGCACAGGCGAGGAGGGAAAATAAAGGGGAGGGAGCAGAGGCGCGGATACACACCGAGGGGGCATGATGAGGGGAGGCTCTCCCCCGTATGATCGATACCACCCTTTGCACTCCCGCTCCTGCCACAACGAGAAGGAGGAGAGAGGGAAAAGGGGGGAAAGCAGTGAGGGAAGGAGGCAGCGGGAGCTGGGGAGTGGGGGGAGGGGAGGGCCCCTCTCCCTCAGAGCCCCCCACCCCTGCCCACGTTACCTGCTTTTGTGATCTCTGGGGCACTCAGTCCCATCTTGCTGCCGCTGCTGCTCTCTGTTTGGGCATTAGCATTGCCTCCTACTACTACTCCTCCAGGGCTGGGGCTAGGGCTGCTGCTGCTACTGCTGCTGCTCACAACATGGTTCCCCAGCAGCCCCCCAGCGGCCCTCAGGGGCTCCTGCGCCTTGTGGTGCTGGTGGTGGTGGCCGGAGGCCGCCAGCTGGGACTCCAGGGAGCCCACCAGGTCGCTCACCACCTTCTCATCCACCTCCGTGTTCAGGAAAACCTCATCCAGCAGATCCGAGCCCGCCGCCATCTTTTTTTCGGAGGGTTCCTGTGAGCGGCTCCCTCCTCCCCCCCCTCCCCTCTCACAGCTCCCTCCTCCCCCCGCCCCGCTCACACTCGGCCCCCCCGCCCAACCGCGCACGCGCGAGCGCCCGGCCCGCACATCACCGGCCGGGCAGGGATTCCGCCCGCCGCTGATTGGCCGGCGCCCGCGCTATAAAAGGCCGTGCAAATGGCTGTAAACGTTTAGTTGGGAGTCGGGCGGCGGCGGCGGCTCCGCGGCGGCTGCGGGCGGACGGGCGGGCGGGGGCTGCGGCCCTCCGGTGTGGCCGCGCCGCGGGTGCGGGGGGCTCGGGGGCCGCGCGGGGCGGCGGGTGCGGCCGCGGCCGCCGGCGGCTCTTTGTCTGCCTCGGCCCAAAATGGCTGCATGTTTTCCCTGCTGCTCCCTGCGTCCGGGTCTCCCCCGCCGGCGCGAGTCTGAAGGGCGCCCCGCACCTGTGCCAGCTGCGTGTAACTGATCCACCGGCGGGGCGGGCGGGGCACACGCCCAGCCCCGGGCGGGGGCAGCGGGCGAGGAGGAGCCCCCGCGCCTGCCTCCCTCCCTCCGCCGCTGGCGGGGCGAGCCGGGGGCTGCAGCCCCTCGGTGCGGCCGGGCCGCGGGGGCGGGGGGCGGGCGCGGTCTGACTCAGCACGGCCGGGGCCGGTCCCGGGAAAGCGCGCCCGGCCACGAGCCCAGCGCCGGGAAGGGAAAAGGAAGAGGAGAGAGAGGAGAGGCGGGGGGAAAAGAGAGGGAGACGGCAATTTTGAACGGTCCAGTCGCAGCTGCGAGCCGGAACGGCGGGGCGATCCCCGCCCGTGTGTCAGCCCGCGTTACACCCCCGCCGCCGCTTAACCCTTGGGGGAGAGCCGCGCTCCGCAGCGGCGCTCGGCGGGGACCGGAGCCCCCGGGGCCCGGGCCCGGCCCGCGGAGCTTGGCCGGGCGCTGGTTGCAGGTGGACATGATCATTTACAGGAGGCAGCTGCACTTTGACCTTGTTGTGCAACCATCATAAAGGAAGTAAATAACGTAAAAATACAACCTGCCTTTTAATAAATGCGCTCTTCTGCCAGGCGCTGTTTCCCCAGAAAACTGAATTACTGAAACAATATTACTAAATGTAATAGGAACAATATTATCAGATGGTACGATTTATCTTTCACAGAATAGAATCATAGAATCATCAAGGCTGGAAGAGACCTTTAAGATCAAGTCCAACTGCACTACCACTGTAACCCCTAAACCACTAAATTACATCACCCAGACCCAGATGCCTCTCAGACACCTCCGGGCTGGTGACTCCACCACCTCTCTGGGCAGCCTATTCCAATGCCTGATTTAACTTAACTTTCAAGTTTTAACGGGTAGGAAGCTTAAAATAGCACCTCTTATATCAGTATTTTAAAATAAGCTTTGCTCTTATGTTTTGGGAATGGGCGGCATTAGAGGCTGGAACTCTGTTGTAGTGGGATGGGCTCAGCACCTGCTGGTTTATGATTCTGGGAACTTGACTGGCCTGAAAGCTGCTGTCTGGAGGCTGGTGGAGACCTGGAAGAACAAGAGCCATGAGTTAGGGGATCACTTCAAATGCGTCCAAGTTTTTTTCCACTTGGGGTTGCCCAGATGTGGGTGTCAGCATCTCCCCCATCACATATTTGTGGTGATCATTTAACTTGTAGTACTCTAACATAAATTAAATTGATCTGCTTGACAGTCAACCCCAGGAGCAATGGGAACAGTGCTGATGTACTGTCCATATCTTACCCTGCCCCCAAATATGCAAACATACCTACAAGGGAGAAGCTGTTTGCCTAAAATTCACAGGGAAAACATAAAAACTGATAGGTATTTGCTCTTAACACACAGGCGCCAAATAATAGTGTGTGTACCTTTAGATCAAAAATCCTAGAAATTCAGTTCATGGTGAGGGATATTACTGTTTTAGTTTCTATGTCCTCCTCTCACCTGCAGTAGACTTTGGCCAATAACTAAAAATTACAATGTTAAGCCTTTCCCAGGGCTCTGCTCGCTTACCCCCATGGCATCACTCTGCGGGACTGCCTCCATCCTCTGAGAAGTTTTATATTAATATTTTATTGTTGTACTCAAATGCTTTTCTCAGCCATCACTTGAAACTCAAGGGTGAGTAAGAAGCTGCCTTTTTCATCTGTATGAATTTTAACTCCCATTTTATCAATTTTTGACAAATTACAGTGCTGCAAAGTAGCTGTGATTTTACAGACATCACTGTAGGTCGTGTTGCCAGTTTCTTACAAGACAGGAATGCTGCTTCGAGCTGGGCAGTCCCAACCTCTTTGCTGCTGCCACATTGAGCACATTGCTAGTTTTAGCTATGGTGAAATTCTATAAGCAACATACCAAAGAACTCTCTGGAATAGAAGCCTGGTCACATTCCCTACCCAGCGGAAGAGTTAATCAGCTGCTCAAATGATTTATTAAGGGTGAAAAAGCTTGACTTAAGCTAAACCAGCCTAAAGGTGCAGAGTGGCTGAAACACTTTCTTTGATGGCATTTAGCCAGAGTACACTTCTGTGCTGGGCCACAGTGCCTGAGGAACAAGGGAGGAAGAGATGGAGGATGTTATCAAGTGGCAGCAGCAGTCAGCATAAAGGGGCAAAGCAGCCTGCATTCTTCCTCTGCTCACATTCTAGGACAGCTTGAATGTAGTTTACAGATGCCTACAAAACTAGAAATAAAAACCTCGAAATCTTCACGTCCTCATTCTAACACTCTCTTTAGTGTACCATATGGCACATCTACCATATTAGGTAAACAACTTTACAAAATTACAAGAGCAACTGAGATTCATTACAACTTGTGCATTATAAGTGTGTAGGATTCATTACTGAATAATTTATCTTTTCATACACTCTGTCTCTTGTTTGACATTGGGATTAAGTTTCTAGACTGAATTCTTCAGGACAGGGAGTCCAGCTCCTCTGTGCTGTACTGCTCTGTTTTAAATGATACAACAAGAGCAACTTGCATAAGAATGCTAGTAATGGATCACAGGTAATTATTGATGTTGGTGTAGAAATAGTCAGACTCAATATACAGTGCTTGCTGTGGACTTCACCCATCAGCACCTATCAATTACATCAAAAGATCTTGAACATTACAGGCACATATGGATTCTCTGTGTGTCAAAGAGCAGAAACTAGCAAGAGATATCCAGGAAAAATGGAGAAGCGTCAGTTCCTTTAACCTCCTTCCTTTAGTATATTATTATTTAAAATAGTTATTTTCCCCCCTAGATCTACAGTGTAGATCATGACACAGAGACTGTCTCAGGTGAAGGTAGTGCCATTCTCCTTCTGTTTGTTTTCTAAAAATGAAATTAGCCTAGAGCTCATTACAGAAATATCTGACAGAGGTAGAGATTGGGGTGAGAAGGGACAGAACAGAGAAGCCTACAGATGGTTTTAGTCTTAACTGACCCATCAGAAGACTGGAGGCCCATCAATAAACAGATGAAACACGTACCATTTTGACTGGTGATTTCTGGCTCTTCTTTCCTGCCCCTCTCTCTGCTCCTTACTCAGGATCATTTGAAATGCTGAAAGTTGGAATTTAACCAGTAATACCTTGATTTCAAAAGTTCAGTCAAACAAGATGACAAAATTCACACTTGTGTCAGTCTCCACTGGAAAGTGTTCAGCAAAACCCAAAATTTTGAGATCATTCATAAAGCTGCACTATCCTATCCTTGTAGCCAGTATCCCTCCCTACCTTTCTGCCTTGTACCCCATTTCCTTTTTTTTTCTTTTTGGAGGAGCACAGGAGTTCAATGGAGAATTTGGTAAGTAAAGAGTGTTAGGAGCAAAGGAATGAAGTCCTGGTTGAAGATGATGCAGTTCTGTGCAGAAGTTCCCCATTAGTAACCTTGAAAGTCTGTGTGCTGATTCTTCTGCAAATGGGTGTCAGTTTCCACGAGCAAGAGTTCAGCAAAAGCAGTGAGACTTCATCTGCATCCAGAATACAAATGTTCGACAATCTATAGGAAAAACTTCCTGTTTAAGTATTTTACTTTGAGTTTAGGGCAAATGCAGTTTTACTACAGACACACACAAATAAGTAAATAAAGAAACTTTAGTGCCCTTTGTTGACTACACTCTTGACTGTCTTCTCCCTGGAATCTCAAAATACTCTTAAAGTCTTGGTCTTCAACTCATCCCATGTACTTCAGTTGTCCTTAGGTGAATCCCTGAAGAAGTCTAATGCTCCTAATAGGGATTAATATTCATAATTAAGTGTGGTATGCTGCAAGAAAATGTCTTAACCCTTGCACTGTAAAATAAAAAGAGATAAACAGTACATTTGGAGAGCAACTGTGCAGTCCCTTTTTATTTTATGATAATCATACCTACCTACACCCATATTTCCACTGAAGGACAGTATCTGTCCTCATGGGTACTGGACTGCTTCTGCCAGCCACCCTGTGACTGCAATTCAGTGTTCTGGACAGAAACCTTGCGTGATGCTGCCAGGGAAGAGAAATGACAAAAGCACCCACTTAAAGACGTGTTTGTATCTGCATAACAGTTACTGGAACTCCAGAAGTAGAGCAGAAAAACAAACAGCTCTTCTTTTCATAAAATACATTTGATTGAATAAATACATTATGTGACAACTTAAGGGATAGCCTCTTTTAAAACCAAGGTATTTAACAATACCTAGGTTATTAATTGGGAAAGACATAGAAAATACCTGTTAGAGGCACACTACTTATGAGCTTGGTTTTCAAACCGAAAAGTTAGCTGAGCACACAACTGCCTTGACAATCTCCTAAGTGTTTATGGGACAGAAGACTGTGCCACTAGAACATGCTACATGCAGTGCACACAGGAGTTATTTATGTGTGGCTCTCCTGAGGCATTCCAAAGTCCATGCAACTCAACATCTGGTGCCCAAAAGAAAACGCCCGGGGAATATACTGTGGGATAAAGGATTATTGTTTGAAACCCTTCAAGGCTTTAAAGTATACAAGAGCTGTAGAAAACTGGTTTTCCTTCCCAACTGCTCTTCATATAGCTCGTCGTGCTTGTTACTGCCAAGATAGGAAGGATCAATACCCATCTGTATGGGAATTCCTAAGGAACTTTACTTGTAGGAGAAAATGCAAGTTTCTAACCACACAACCCAGCAGCTAACAGAGATTCCTAAAGCAAATTTTCTGAAGGGGATTTCTAGCAAATGTCCAGAATTCTGTCTGTGGAAGAAACAATCAACTGGCACGTCAACAAAGATTTGTGTTTTATCTGTTCTGAAAAATTTCTTGTACAAGCCTACATGATTCATGGGGAAAAGAAAAATATTATTAGAAGATTAGAGGTCCTTCTGGTCACTACAACCAGCTTCAGTAATTTCACATATTTTGAATTTAGCAAATTATTAGAACTGACTGGGCAAAATGAAAATGCTTTCCTCTCTAAGCAAATTAAAGGACTTTTGGAAAATTGAATCACTATTTCCAAGACAGAATATGTCAAGAAAATGTGCCTATTGATGGGTCTCATTACTGGAAATCCAATTTGCACATTTTACAGTCAGGATTTGTTAGAATATGTTTGAAATATTTCTTTTTAGCGAGAGGTGACTTTGGCAGGTTTTGCTTCAATTTTTCTGTGAGTCTTTGTGAGCAAAGTATGATCCTGCCAGGGATGTTTTATCAACAATATATCCTCAGACAACCTAAATGATACATCATACCATGGATATTCCAGTAATGGATTCCTGTCCTCCCTTGATTCAGAGTTGGACACATTTAACAATTGACCAGTTATGGCAATTGGTGTTATCCTCCTCCTTTCTTTATATGCTTCCCTCCACTCACTGGCAATATGTAAATAAAAATAAGTGAAAGAACCAAAGATGAATCTTCATCTTGTTTGTTCTTGGTCAGTGCCAAGAACAGGTACAGCCAATGCCACATTTCAGTTGTTAAACAGCAGTTGCCGTAGATGAAAACATTTGTCCTATGGAATTTGATATCACAATGCCTAGAGACAGTAACTTACAGGAGCAGAGCTGGACACACTCTTTATCTAAATCATTCAGTAGTCCCATGGTTTCTCTCTTTTAAGATAGAAGAGTTATTTCTAAAGAAGATTCCGTGTGTGCCTGAATACACACTTTTTAGCTCAACAATAATATCAAATGAAACTAACAGGCCATAAAGTTGGTAAAACTTTCAGCATATGTTCAATACATAGGGCAAAATCCAGATTCTTTTACATTTGAACTGGAAGAATAATCACATGTGGAAGCAGTCCTGAAAGTCATCTTCAGATGACAAAAATGGCTAAATCATTTTCCCTACTCCATCTCTAGTTCACAGTCTGTCAAATGCTCTTACCAAGCCTTAGGAGACAATAAAATTCCTGACTAACCCTAGTGACATTATAAAGAAACAGACACAAAAGACACTGAACTGGAAAGCCAGTGTAGACAGAAGAGGTATGGAATCATCATCACTTACAGAAAAAAAATGAAAGCAGTCTAGTACAGGAGGTTTGTTTTGGTTGTAATGAAATGAGATTTTATCTAAACTTTTTGTGGATTTGGAATGCAAAAAGTATGTAAGGAAGATTTTGCCGAGTTTTTGTTTTGTTTTTTTAATGACTCCTCCGTAATAACTGATTAAAATAAATCATGCCATAGCTTCCTTATGAGCTGCCTCAGACTTAATGAAAACACAGCTAGAAAGGTTATTAGACAAGTTTGGGTTTGTTTTTTTTCTGGATTCTCCAGCAGTCTAAATAGTTAGAGATATGATTCTAGACTATAGATTACTTTCTTATACTACCTAAAATATATTCTCACTATCAGAGACAGAGTTCTGGAATTGCCCCTATTCCTTTAATAAGCTTTTGCCCATTTTGGAAAGTGCAAACAAATGAAATAACTAACTCAGTTAAATATGGACAGGTTCCCATAAGTTGCCTGAAGAAACTAGGGCATGTTTTGAAGCAAGTCAGACAAAGATTTTATCTCTTAAAAGACAAGATGGGCAAAACTTCCAACCCAAAGGAAATGACACACCCAGATGGAGGGCCAAGGGAGTTATGTTAAGTTTTTCCTTTCTGTCAGTTTTGTTTGTATGGGGTACCTTGCAGTACTCCTTCAATGCCACAGAAGTGTAACAAAATTGCTGTCACTATTCTTCAGACCAGTTCATGCTCCAAGTTAAACTTGCACAAACCTTTTGTCTTCAAAATGTCCTACTAGCAACTGTGTGTCCCAAACAGCCTTTGGAAGTTTGGCACAGGTGATGTCATAGGCAGAGTAAATGTTGAGGATGCTGCTGAGTAAAATGCAGAGTCCAAGATGAAGATGTGAGGTGTTCTGGAAAAAAATTAAACATATTAATCAGAATCAAGTGAGAAAATTGAAAAAGCAAGTCTCAGATTTTTTAGTTACTTTACAGAAAAAAATGTGGTTTAAATATCAAACACCTTGTCATACATGCAGTGATAGAAAAATGAGGTAAGAAGCACAAATAATGCAAAGGCTTTGGAACAGTAAAGGTCAGAATTTTCATGTGTGTATGAAAAGTGTGTACACAAATACTACAATGGCAAGGAGAAGCATGAGTTGGAAGGAGATTAAATCCCAGTTTATTGTCATACAAAAATAAATTACTTTCTGAAACTGCACTAAAATCCTATTGCTATGAATTACTTTATCATTCTTGATCTCTTTAGCCTAAACCTGAATTAAAACCTATAAACTTTAAAATCCAAAGCCTCTTTAGTCTTATTTTTAAAAGGAAAATAAGGAAGATAAATGAAGAACACACTAGAAGATAAAACAATGACTAATAATTCATATCCTCAAAGACATTTCTGAAACATGGCTTTTAAAACAAGTCCAGGAACAATTCAAGCCATGAAAACTGCAGCAGATGTTGTGCAGGGAAAGAACAGCACACTGCCAAGGCTGGTAAAATGATCCCTTACCTCACTGAACAGAAAGAAGCTGAATCTACAACTCATTTGTAAAACAGGTAAGGAGAGGGAGATTGTTTGGCTGAAGAAGAGTCCACTGTAAAGAATTAATACAAATGAGGTCTCTGAACTAAAACATCTCATAAAGGACTCTTTCCTCTATGTCCTCAGCCCACTGATGTACATTGTTGCCCTATGGTTTGATTTTCACAGCAGGAGCTGTGCAGCAGGGTCTTGGTTCAACCCCACTGAAGCCTCAGTGCCAAGGAAATAGTACTCAGTACTGATAGCTGGAATGTGTTCAATCATTTGGAGGGGAAGAAAAATTCAGAGAGGAAAGGAGCCCTTAAAGAAACATTGCTGTCGAGCTTTCTGGAATTTTAGCCAAACCCAGCTGGTGAAGGTAGATTTCTGTCCAGGGAATAGTGACATTTGCTGGTCTGCAGCATCCAAGGGTCTGCAGTATGTTTTGTACTGTCCAAAACATTTGATTTTGTTCAGAAAAGACTGGTGACAGAGTGATATATCAGGCTGTACTCCCATCTACTCCGTGGTCTCTCCACTGAGACACTGTCAAGTGTACCAAGTAGGTCAGTTGTGGCAGTCTGGTTGTAACTTGGGCTCTCTTCAGCCCAGAAGTGAATTTAGATCATTGGTGACCGCTGCAGCTCTTGAACCTCTCGGAAAGCTGGGCAGGAGGCTCAATACACAGATTCTTATTCTCCCAGTTAAAGCATAAATGTAAACCTCTACAAAATCTTTCCCTGCAGACTAATCCTCTGCAGCATTTCATCCCTATAAGACAATTTTTTGCTTCCTTTCTCCATTTATTACTTCCTTTTTTTTTTTTCATTGCAGTGTGTCTTCAATCCACTTTTTGCTCACTTCATGCCTGGAAGAACTTTATGAAATCCCACCTTCATCCCATGCCTTCACATCAGTGCATCTGTGAGGATACACTGAGGTTTGCCACACTTCAGTGCAACATTTTCCAAGGAAAAACAGCCTATGCAGCAAAAAACCCAGTCAGAAATTTCTCCTAATGGAACTTAATATCTTAGGCACTGTTCAGTGCTCCCCACTCTCCTAGATAGACAACTATATCACTTTATGCCCTAATTACTTCTAAACTTAAGTCTGAATCCTCTTACTCTTTTCAATGGGAGATAAATGCATAAATGCCTTTTTTAGAATGTGTCTGACTTAAAAGTCTTCATCCTTCAACTTTTTTCACCAAACTGCAAACTTCAGCTTTGTCGACCTTTTTTGTATCACATACACTATCCATTTAACTGTCTTCATGAAAGGATCTCTTAAAATTATATCCAGCTTCCACATCTGTGAATAAATCACTACCTACTTAGCCAGGATAACTTCATCTTGCCATTCATGATCCAGAAAGCCTCAGTATAAAAGGAACCTGCACTTCCTTAACTGCTCCATTCCCCAATACTTCAGTGATGAAGTGAACTGCAAGAGCAGGCAGGATTTTGGGTTGTGTTCTCAGTCCTATGTCTAGTACTGAGTGTGGGTTTTAGTCTCATTTCCATAAGGTAGAAACACACTGGTGGTGTGCATGTGGAAAGGCTGGAATAGAAGTTTGTGTTCCTTGTAAAAAAAGATGTTATCCATGTCCAAGATTCAGTTTTATAAAAACAAGAAATGTATGTTCCCTCCTTACTCTGTTGCATCAAAAGTGACTTCTATCCTCGATAGATTCAGGCAATCAAACACAACTTTTAAGTAGATTCATGGTGTATAAACAGCAAAGACTGGACAGGTCAGAACAGCACTGTTGGTTTATCCCCCCATTAAAGTGGATATATTGATATACCTTAAAAAACTGAAGAATTTAGAAGTCAGACTGGTAATTTGAATCTTCCACATGGAAGTGCTACACAAACAGAAAAATTCTCCAGCATGTTTTTGTAATTTTACCACTGGATTTTCACAAGTACAAAAGAAATTATCATTTTGCATTATAGCAAGGAACTGCATTTCCCTTTAGAAAGTGGTCGATTTTTCAGGGAAAAGAATAACAGACTACAGCATGAAAAGTGGGATTGAATGTATTCATGGAACAAGAAAATAAAAATGCATCATTCTAACATGAGTGTATTTACAATAAAGCTGGTTAAAGTGTAGATTAAGAGCCTGTAAATTCTAGTAAGTAATAAAATGCTGCTTTTTTAATCTTTATAGGTAATTCCTTATCTCAGATACTGACACCATACATTATAAACACTGTGTATCTGTACAAAATAAGTTTGTTTTCAGCCAAACTCACGTGAGCATTTCTTCCTCTTATGTTTGTATTTCATACAGTTGGAGCATTCAAATAAACAGTGCCCAAAGTGTGGTTTACTTTCATGCTCACAAACTCTGTGGGTCTGGATAAAAAGTTTAATCTCTCTGTGATCTCCTCCTCACTGGTAAAATATATTTTGTCTTGACTGTGTAATGGATTGCTGAGAAGTGCAATGGAAAAATGCAGATTTATGCCAGTGCCACTGAGTACACAGTTGAGGCACTAATTAAGAGAGCCAAACCCCCATAAGCCTAAAACTATGACATTTTATAAAATATTTCATTTAAAACCAGGAGTTAAACTGACTTTAAATTTGATATATGGGGGCGGAATGAAAGATGTCAAAATTAAAATGCCTGAGGCACAGACTCAAAACTGAGAAAAAGAGAAAGCGAGAAAGGGGAGAGCAGACAGAACAGCATTACAGGTATTACAGTCTCTGTACTTATTTCTGAAATAAAAAAGAAAACACTTATTGTTTTGATGGATTTTTTTTTCAGAAGAGAAACCCCTTTTCCTGAGATGTAAGACAAGCTAATGTAAGGAAACACTATTTCCTCCATACATCATTGTATCTCCTTTTCTTAGACTGTGGGAAATTGAGAAAGTAATTGTACAAAGCCCACATTATCTAAATACAGGTTACTAAGTCTCCCATTTTTTCTACTTATTAATATTTCCATTTTTCATTATCCTTATTCCATTCTCCATCCCTCTCTCTTCCCTATATTTTAGTTTCATTCATTGAATTTACATGCTTTATTCTACTTCATCAGCTTTTCTTTGTGTAGAATAAAAGCCCTTACAAGGATGGATCATTTTTTTTCCTTCTCATCTTTCCAGAATCTTTTCTGTTTCTCCATCCTGTTCTAGTTCCTCCTTCATTCCTGGTCTCTTTTCTACTGCCCATTTCCCACACCTCTACAGAACTGTGTTCTGTACTTGGTAACTTTCCCCTCCTTCCCTGCAGCTACCATAATCTTATTTTGAAACTACTGCTCTAACATATCTTCCTCTAGGGCTCAAACATTTCTGCCTTCCTTTGTATCATTTATTTTGTTTGCCACACCCAAATTCAAACCTCTGTTCCATTTTCACTTCCTCCATTTTTCCATGATTGTTTCTTTTCTTTCCTCTTTTTTTGCCACCAACTGCCAACGCATCCCACTGTCCCCACGTGCAAGAGGTGATGCTTCAGCAGCCAATGCCTGACTCCCTTCTTCCAGCAGCTGGAGCTTGTTACAGGTGTTCTGCCAACTGCTGGTCTGTCATTAACTCTGCCAGAACTCACCTGAGTCAGTTCAGCTTACCTTTCTGTGGATGTGGCCATCATCCACTACACAAGTTCTCTCTCACCATCACACACCCCATAAATTGTCATCACTGCTGTAAGTCACTGATTTCTCTTTTACCTGCTATGAAGCGTGCTTACATATATGGGTGGTGACCCTCCCAAATGCCTCTAGTTGCCTTCCAGCTGCCACGGGTGTCTCCTGAGTTCTGGCAACACAGGTTTTCCTGTAAATGAATTAGCTATGCAGTTACATGGTCTGACTGTGTCCTACCTCCACTCTCCATAGAGCACAGTCACCTGTAGTCCAAATGACTGTTACGTGAATCCTGTGTCTGCTGTGCTCACGAGGCCCTCTCTGCCAGGTTTCTTCCTAGTGCTGTGATGAACTGCAGTCAGCTTCTTCATATGAAGCCAAATTCATATGAGGGATGCCCGGGATAGCACACTTGTCATGAATTTACACAGTGAAAGATGCTCTTTCCTTCCCCCTTTCAACACTTAGTGGATGAAGTACTGTATTTTTTAGCAGAATAAATAATACTAACAGGCCACTTAAAATGTCAGGTATCATATTTCTTCTTGCTGATCACTTGTTATCTCTGACTGTTGTCAAACACAAGACATTGAGGAAATTCATTACAATAAGAGTATCTTCCAGAAACTGGCTGATTTATGGCCATGGTGATTATAACTAAAATTCTCTATGTTTGCATAGCTCTCCTTACCAGTGTATAGGTCATGCCATCTTGGTGTAGTTTTCTTTTTCCACACTGCTTTAATTAGCCTTCCTGCAGGTTCCACATCACTGTATTGGTACCTGTAACTGTCTCTTTCTTTCCTGGTATTCAAAAAAAAAAAAAAAAAAAAAAAAAAGTGTAAAAAAAAAAAAAGTCGTAGTATTACCTTGTGTTGAATAAACAACAAAGTACTGGAACTACAGGTGCTTATGAACTGGTGACATTTTGGTTTGCCTAAAGAGAAAAATGAATTGAACTGCAAAACCTGAAGACCCATTTACTGTTTCTAAAGAATATTTTAAGAGTGGAAATAAGAAATACCAAGTTAAACATACTGTGGAGTTGGAGGATCTAAACCAAAAGAGGGAGTACTGTTTCTCTACCTTGGTTGCACTACTGACATAATTTTTTTCATTATAAATAATTTTTTGTAGCTGCCCCAAACTGAGCAGCCACATTTTTTCTATCTTTTCTATTATTTCTTTCCCTATTTTTTCTCCATTTGAACTTTTTCACATAGCTAAACTAGACACTCCTCGTACAGAGGAACTAGAGGACTTTTTTCATCAGGGAAGTTTCTAACCAGCAATTTGCCCGCTAAAGGGCACTGTTTACTGCAGTAAAAAAGGAATCTCTGCTTTCCTTCTGTAAGTTATACTTAAGGCTGAACTAAAAATATAAAAGGGTTGACTTTAAGGGCTGACTTTCTTATTCAAAATTACTGCTTTTCCAATTAATATTTTTATTTTCTTTATATTTTTTTAGGAACTCTATGCTAGAACAATTTAACAAGGAAAAGACCACGTACATGTGCCTGTACGAGTGGAAAGGAAGCATCTGCCCTGTTCAGGCAGGGAGAGCTGCTCCTCAGGCTGTATAAACAGCATGAAGAGTAACACCATAAAATACATAAGGTCACAGGGCAGACAGCTTGGGGCATTGGGAGAACAGCTCTCCGAGCCATGGTGTGCAAGGACGCAGGGCGTCCTGACACGGGGATAAACCTGTGGACTGCGTTCTCCCGTGTCGCTGTTGTATCGCAGATGGAAGACATGCAACCAAGGCATGGGCGCCTGCAGCTCCAGCGAACCTCCCTGCACTCAGACAATGGCTCCCGCTGTATTGTCCCCGGCTGCTGGGCTTGAATCTTATTCATTTGCGTCACACAAATTAGTGAGATCTGTGCACTCTGACCCGCTGCCCCGAATGCAACTGCCCTGCCTGATCCCCGTCCACCCTCTCGCTGGTGAGTGATTTCACCTCCTGTGACCATATCTGCCAGATGCTGCCGGTTGTCTCTCATTGACCCGCAGATGGCTGGGGAGCGGGGGAGCTCCCGGGAGACGCCGCACGGAGCGGTCCCATCCTCCAGCTGCGGCCTAGCACGGGGTGACCGCGCCGGGCTGACCCGCGCCGGGCTAGCCGAACAAAGGCGCGGGGGACCCGCACACGGCACGGCCCACCGGGCACCCGCGGTTCTGCCAGCACCAACCGCGGCACCGCAGGGTGAAGGGGCTCCGGCAGAGGCAGCCATGGCTGTTCTGTGACGGGAAGGCGATGATCCCTTTCTCGCCGCGCTGTGTGACAGCAGCTCTGCCACAGGCGCCAGGGGCAATGACACACGAGTGAGGAGCAGTGACACACGGGCAGTGCCACCCGGGCGAGGAGCAGTGCCACACAAGGGGCAGCGGCACAGGCTCGGCATCGCAGAGCTGCCCTCAGCGCCCCCCCCCCCCCCCGCGCGCTCCCCTCAGCCGCGGCAGCGCGGGAAGCCAAGCGCGCGCGCTCCCGCCCCGCCCGGCTCCGCCCCGCCCCGCGGCGCACGTGGCACCCTCGCTCGCGTTGGTCACGTGACGCGGGCCCCGGGTGTTCCCCCTCCGCCCCTCCCAGTCTGACCCCGTCTCTCCCGTCTGGTCAATAGCGCGCGGCGCATGCGCGGTTATCGCATCACGCCCCCTCCGCCCCCCCGCGGCCCGTCTCCCTCCGCCCTATATAAGGCGCGCGCGGCGGGGTCCCGGCTCCGCAGTGCGCGTGGGCGGTGCGGCGGCTCCGCGCGGCTCTGGGACGCCTCCCCCGCCTCCCTCCCCCGGCTCCGCCGCCATGAGTTCGGGGACCCCCTACATCGGCAGCAAGATCAGCCTGATTTCCAAGGCGCAGATCCGCTATGAGGGCATTCTCTATACCATCGACACCGAGAACTCCACTGTGGCGCTGGCCAAGGGTGAGGCGGGGCCCTGTGGGGGGCGCGGGCGGGCCTAGGCCGGCGCTGGCTGAGGGGACGCGGCGGGGGCCGCCTTGCCGTGAACAATGAGCGCGCCCGGGGCCCGCCCGACCCGCGGGGCTGGAGCCCTGGGTCCCGAGCGCTGCTGCTCTCCGTGAGTCAGCATTGACAGGGGCGGGCAGGGCCCGGGATGCTGAGCAGCCGTCGGCTCTCCCGGAGAGTTCCTGGGGAGAAGTGCTGCCGGCAGCGCTGGCTCCTCTTGCTATTGTCAGAAGCGGGGAGGTGACGCCTCGGCATCGCTGTGCGTGGTTCGGTTTCCTTTGCCCGGCTGTGTGTCGGCTCGAGTAGGGCCCCAGGCCGGCGCTGAGGAAAACAGTACTGTTGCTGTGTCTTTGTTTCTTCTGTGATCGATAACTGGGCTCTCCTCAGGTGAGGAGGGTGGGAGCTGCTGCACAGAGCGCTGGTGGGGCACCTGCACGCAGGTCTGGCTCGCCGACCTTGCTGGCTCCTCAGCGAGGCTTTGCGTTTTGTTTCCTTGTGGAAATACTGATCATTATGTTTGAAACCGTGTCATTTGGGTTTAGTTGTCACCTGTGCTGGGAACTCCTGTATTTCACCTCAGTAAAACCTGTCCTGTCTCGTTTAGTCCCTCAAACATGATCTTATGTCTGTTCTGCTTTTCAAGTCTAGCTTGGCTACTTCAGCTAATACTCATCAGTGTTTTCTTTCCCTGAGTTTTGTCCTTCCTTGTTCTGGGAAGTTCACACGTTCTTCATTGCCTGCAGCCAGCTATCGGGGTTGTCCACAAAACAAACACCTTTTGTTTTGAAAGACTGTTTGCTGGCAGGAGGCACTGACTTGCCAGATGCACAACTACCCTCAAGGCAGCTTGTGCCACGGTGTTTACCCAGTATAATGATGTTTATATGATGCTGGACATTATTTGACACATATTAGAGTGTTTTCTGAAGTTAAAAACGCGAGTTTTCTCAAATTCACTTTTTCTCTAGGAATGTAGCCGTTTATTTAAATGTACGAATGAAGCTGTTTGTGTTAGTACTTGGCTCAAAGTACTTGAGAGGTTGCTGGAAGGATGCAGTTCCTTTCCTGTAGGTGCAGGAAGGTCTTCACCTTGACCCAGCAGCAAGCAGGAAAGGTTCCTTGCATAGCTCTGCCTTACTCATAGCACTTGCCACTTCAAAGCTGAAGTGGTGTGTTTCAAAGGCACGTGTGATTGAAGTGCTTTATGATGTAAGTATATGCTCTGGATAAGATTTCTGGCAGTTCTTGTATTTATTGGTCTCTCAGTGTTCAGTTTTGATGAACTGGAATGCCTAAGAAGTAGTTGTTACAGTAGATGGAGAATACATTTTTCCCTACCAATAGCTCCTCTATTAACTTTACAGGACAAACCCTGCTTTTCATTGTAGCTCAGAGGGGTTTTTAAATTTAGAGACTTTATAGCAAAATTAGTGTCAGAATTACAAATGTAGCAGCAATGTTGAAGTCAGTCACAGCAGTATCAACCCTGTGTGTGGTGTCAGTGGTTTGAAACACTTTATCTCTGAGGCATTTGAAGGGCTATGAATTACTGACATGCTGTTGAAGTTGTCCAGACTTCAGGTAAATTGTTGGTAAAGCCTGGATGCCACTGTTTAAACACTTCCAGGTGCAATGCAGGTGCCATTCTCTTTACTTCTATCATTCATAAAGAAAAAATTTGAGAGAGACCTCAGGAAGAAATCTGGTTCAGCCTCTCACTTGAAGCCAGGCTAACTTCAACTGATTTATATTTGTTAAACCTCAATATGTGCACAGTATCTTAAATGCTGGAGATTCCATGGGCTTAATTAATCACTAGAAGAACGTTGTCTCTCTTGTTAGAGGCTAAACTTAAATTGCAAACAAAGGAAGTTTAAGCCCACTAGTGTCCTGTCAGCAGTGAAGGCCAGAAACTTACTCCTCTTCTGTTGAAGTCTGAAGAAATTGGAGTTTTTCAACAAGAAATATCCATGTAAGCTCTGCTTTCCAGTCACGCAGTCACTCTTGCTGTGCTTCCTGCCCATGCAGAGCTTAAGCTCAACAGCCCTACACGAGTTGGAACTGTGTTGTAAACCAGGAGCTGCAGTGGTGTGGGATTGATTTCCTGTTCATCTGTGAGCAATAGTCACTAACTCCATGGGAGTCAGCCCTTCCCACCTCCACAGGAACTTAAAGCTGTACTTTGTGCTGTGCCAGAAACAGTTAAACACCTCAGGTGCAGGGACAGGCAAGCTCAACTCCTACAGCCCTGTTTTGTCTACACAAGGACATGCCTTTCCTGTTTTTGTTAGAAGCCTTGGGACCAGCCAACTGAGAGGCTGCCTGGGCAGCTTTGGGCTTTGCAGGTCATGTGTTTGTCCATGTGGAAGTTGATGGGCTGATTATGGTGCTTTCCAAGTTAGCTGTGGGATCCTGCAGTAGTCCCTGGATACCTTTAGTACATCTTACCGTGAGCTGTAATAATCTCATTTTGAGCAGAGAGATCAGTGGTACAGTTCATGTCCAAAAGGCCACAAGCATTGCTTTCAGTTTATAATCTGCTTCTGGTTGACTGGGTTACAGCTGTAATATGATCAAACAGCAGCTGGAGATCTAAAATAACTTGGAGAGGTTATTTACCCTCGGAACTCATGGAAGATGGCCATTGAAAGGAAGTGACTGACAGCTTGTTCTTGTACCAGTAAAGATCCCCTTCCCGTTAGGTGCAAGCTGAGGTGCTGAGCAGTGTGATAGGGACATTGTGGCATTCACCTGCTCCTTGGGAGCTCACCTGTGTATTAGCAGGGATGAAGACCATTTGCAGCACTAAGTGCTACCTGCATACAGCTGTTCATCCTGGAACAGGACCCTTGAGTATCCCTGGCTACAACTACCAACACTCCTCGTAAGTTAGAAGCAGCATGATGTGCCAGGGATGCTCAGCACGGGGGTTCAGTGCATCCACTTTTGGTGCTCTTTTTCCTGAGAAGCTGTGGTGCCCCCTTCATCTGTGTGACAGGAAGAGTGGCATGTTCTGGTGGAGGTGTTTCAGTACTTCTACGATAGCCTGTTAGAAACAATTGAGGGAACTCCAGTACAGAATTTTTCCATTGGCAGAAAATGTGCATCAAGCCAATATATGCTGGTGCTCATCTGAACTGGGAGTGTCTCTCAAAGACAGAAAGCAGCCAGAGTAGTGAACTTGGAGCTTCTGTAACTTGTAGCTGAAATTTCAAGCTTTCACCTGTCAGTGTGTGATGTAACTGTGCTGTTTTCCTGTGCCAACAATCCAGTCTGACCTCTTCTTCCTTAATGGCTCAAATTAATTTATGCTTCTACCTGGTAGCTGCCACAGTCAGCTGAAGTCTTTTTTTGTTCCCACTCTAATGTGTTACATTGCTGGTTAGTGCCTGTTCCAGTGTCCTGGGAGCTGGCACTCAGTAAAGCTTCCTAAGCACTGAGATCTTAGATTTATCACTAATGGCTTGCTTTGTATTCACATTAATCATAAAACCAGTGACATTGGAGTAGAGAGGGAATTTTAATAGGAAGTTTTCATCATTGATAAAACTACCTCTATCTGCATAATAAACGTATGAAACCAAAGGTGCAGATTTGAGCTCTAAAGCCCTCTAAGATTTCCCCCTGCTGCTTCAGGGGCCTCTCCTGTGGTCTGGTGCAGTTGTCTGGAGCTGAATGCCTGCATGGGACAGCTGCTGGGGAGGGAAGGAGAGTACAGCACTGTGGGGAAGTCCTTGGGTTTGGAGTAGGATTCTTCACTCCAGCTGGTCTATGGTCTTTACCTTCACAGCTTGATGTAAACAAAACTGTTTATACAGGCTGCTGAAAAAGTTGGCATTTGAGGGAACAGATGTGTGTGAGAAGGAGATTGAGGGTTCTGGAAGTAGCCGTTGTTGTTGTTACAAATGGCAAGTGTTGAAGGAATACTTTTTAATTGCATAAATCTGCACTTGCACAATGCTGCAATGGCAATACTGCACTAATGTCACTGTTTTCATGCTCCAGTGCGATCCTTCGGGACCGAGGACCGGCCCACAGACAGACCGGCTCCTCCCAGAGAAGAAATCTATGAGTACATTATTTTTCGAGGAAGTGACATCAAAGACATCACTGTTTGTGAACCTCCAAAAGCTCAGCATACTCTGCCACAAGATCCTGCCATTGTCCAAGTAAGTTAGCCTGAAGTGTTGATAAAAAGCTGAGATAAAACACTGGCGTTGAAGGACTGCATTTTGATAAAAAACTTGTAAAAATGAAGGCAAGTCAGTGTCTCCGGGAATCTTCAGATTATTTGAAGCATCCTGAATTTTGTTGTAATGCTTAAAGTAGCAGCAGCATTAAAGAATTCAGTCAACAAAAGCCAGAGCTAGCTGAGAATGCAGGAAACATAAAGAGGTAAACTAACCCCTCACAGAATTTACTTAAGCTTTAGTAATGCTGTACGTGAAGTAAAGAATCACTGCCAAAACAAGTTGACTTCTGGACACTGTAAATGGAAATGTACTTTGTCTTGTTACAGTCTTCACTGGGCTCTGCCTCTACATCATCCTTTCAGCCACATGTGCCTTACAGCCCATTTAGAGGTATGCCACCTTACAGCCAGCTTGCTGCCAGCTCTTTGCTTAGCCAGCAGTATGCAGCTTCCTTAGGTTTAGGTAAGTATGAACTTTACTTGCTAGAATAAAGGTATGGTCTTGTATGCAGCTGCTGTGAAACCAAATAACAGTAACTAATACCAAACTCCTTGCCAAGTGTGAGGCTGCAAGGAGCAGTGAATAAGTAGCTAACAACTCTGTGCAATGATTTTACTACAAGGAGGCCTGTGTTTCGTTTCCACGTGCACACACGCACATGAAAGAAACAAACTAAATAGCTGAAGTTTCTTTCTGAAATTAATGGGAATACCTGACAGTTGAGGCCAGTTCATTTTTAACCTAGCACACCTTACATCACATGTAAAAAAACTTGTATTCCCAGAGAGGAGTATAAATAAACTGCTCTAATGCTTTTCTAGAGAATCTTGTACCTCTTTCCAAGTCCTTCAGATGTTTCACTACCTTGTATCTTATCCATGTATCTCTGCTCTCTCTTCTTCCCTCTATCTCTTTAGAGAAATTGGTAAGCCCTCCAGCATCAGCAGCTGCTTCCAGCCCTAGTTCTTCTCCGTCTCCACAACCTGTTTCAGAGCCTGACATGTCTTCAGAGCCCCATCAGCTCTCTTCCAAGGGTAACAGCAGTTTGAGGACTCCAAATATTTGGAAGAACTGCATGGCACTTGCAAACACTCTGTTCTTGTTAATCCCTCCTAGAATGATAGTGTTCATATGGGTAATGCCAGTAGAACTAGGTTGTTCTCAGCTGGTTTTTTGCCTTTCATTACATGAAGTACGATTCCTCCTGTCCTAGAAGTATCAATTAGAGAGACAGGAGAAAAGTCCAGAACAGTGGATCCTCTTGTGTAAGTATCAGGAGAAGGATGAAGTTTAGAGATGCTAATGTGCTGCATCGTGTCCAGGAACATGTGTCACCATAGGGTATGGGTGAGGAATTAGTCAGCCTTTCTTGGAAAGAAAAACACACTGCTTAAATTGTGGGTGGCCTTGTAGGCTGATCAAAAATTTGGGAGTAATTTCTGTAATCAAGGAAACATCAGGGTAGATTTCATCATGCATGATGGCGCATTGTACCTTGTCCAGACTCCCAGTTAGTAAAGCATGACTAACAGTAAGCAATTCCTGAGTCCTGGGTAGCAGAAATAACACAGTTCTGGGTGCTTGCTTCTATGTGTAAAACCTTTAAAGGAGGTTGAGATACCAGGCTGACCATCCTCAGATCAGGGAGACCGGTTGCAGCCTGCATTTAAACATGATAATTAGTTTCATCTGGTTTTAGCTTAAGCATGTATGCTTGTGTTGGCATGAAGCTTTTTACTTACTTTCTGCTTTTGGCCATCTATCTGTACATAGTTTCTCCATATTCTGGCTAAACTTTGAAACTTTCTCATGTTAAACTTGCACATCAGCTTTGTCCTACTCAATAATCCTTAGGATATGTCTGTCTTCCTTGCAAGTTTTCCAGGTGTACATTAACTGGGAACCTGCATGATGTAACCTACTGGGTATATCTCATGTGGACTTGGGTGACCCAGAAGTGTCAGTGGCTTGGTTTGTGTGAACTCTTCAGCTTTTCGCTTTTCTTGCTCTTTTAATATATTCGGTTAAAGTTCGCTTCCAAGCAGTTCTTATGCATAACTACATAAACCTGTAGTACTCCAAACCTTCTAATTAAATCTAGAATGCAGTGTTTCTTCTGAGTACTGAAGACTGTCACTTTTTAATATAATTGGTGTAAGGTATACCAAACCATGAAAAGTATTTACATGTTTTGTAGTGTGAATAAATAAGCCTGGATGGAAGAGCAACAGAAGTCTTGGTAACACTTTGGCCTTGACCAAGAAGGAATTTAAAAGGGTAACTTTGAGATCCTGGTCTGGTTTCAGGTTTTCTTTGTCTGAAAGCTCTAACAATAAGCAATGAAGTTGAAGGACTTCTAAAAGCAGCTTACAAAAGGGGATATAGCTGAGGTGCTTAAGCTTTTACTGCAAAACCTTTTTGACAAAGTGGGGAAACTTTCTTGAACAGTTTCAAAATGGTGAATTTTTGTTTCAGATTTAAAGTTATTGTGTAAAGTAAAATACTGCATAACATAGAAATTAGATTTTGGTATAAACTGTCTGAGAGACTGACCTGGATTGGTTGTTTAATGTTTGTCTAACTTGATTTAAGAAACAAATGGGTATATTTGCTGATACTGAGGCTCTGGATGTGAGAGCTGTGACTTGTATGGCAGTGGTGCCTTACCTGGTGCCACTTAAACTTAGCCTGTAATGATGCATACTCAAGGATTTGAATCATTCTTGACCAAATGGTTTCTCCCTAGAAGTGGGCAGGGTTTGAATGGCATTGGCTCATTTTCCGAGAGGTACTTAGTCATTGGGATTTTTTCCAGGTGCTGGCTTTCCTTCTGTTCACCCAGTCCGCAAAAGCCCCATGGTAGAGCAGGCTGTTCAGACTGGCCCAGTTGACAGCATGAATTCCCAAAAGCTGCCCCCAGTGAAGGTGACACCGGGGATTCCACGCAGTGCCCGGCAGGTCCCGCAGGCCAACAGCAAGGCGAGCGGTACGTACACGCCACTTCAGCCCTAGTGCTGGCCTGAGCATCCTTCCAGCAAGACAGCTGGCTGGGGGTTGTTCTTGTGCTCCTTTAAAGTTTATCCTTCTTGTTCAGTAGATACAGTTCAGGCAGCACCTGTGCAAACCCAAGGACAGGTGAATGATGAAAACAGAAGACCTCAAAGGAGAAGATCGGGTAGGTTAAGCTGACGCTAAACAGTCGCATCAGCCTGTGAAGGCAAGTGGTGTTAACTTCAGTGAAGGATTATCTGACAGAAGATTGAGAGAAAGCTTTGGGCATCCAGAGATGCTTCCCAAACAAAACAGCTTCTGGAGTCGCAGAAGTTCAGAACATTCCAGGGACAGAGTTCTAGCGCCTTTTCTAGAAACTTGAAGGTATGTCGTAAAAATCAATGCTGTGACTTGGCAGCAGCAACTGGATTTCTCTGAAACCTCAAGTATTTTTACTGGGAGAGGCAGCCTGTTTAAGACTTTCCAGGGATTTTATAAGAGGGGAACTATGGAACACTCATCTCCATAGAGCAGAATTCTTATTTCAAAGTGGCAGTATAAGCATGGGTCAGAAGAAAGTGAAATTCAAAGAGGTTTCTGCACAAGTAAAATGAGAAGACAGAAAACAACACTTCAGACTCTCAGGTCTTAAAATTAATTAGTGTGTAGCAAGGGGTTATAGCTTTTCCAAAAAGGAGTGGATAGCATCTCAGTTGGAAACCAGAAACTAGACAAAGTAGTCTAGTTTCAAAAGTCTCCCTTTGTGGGTAGATGAGTCTTTTGCTGGATTTTCTGAGACTCCTCTTTGCCATCATGACAGGTTTTAGGCTAATTACAGTGCTGTGTTTGCAGGTGAAGAGCAGACAGGAAAGATAATATTCCCCACCTCCCTCAGCTTTTCTTGCTGTAGTGCTTGTTCTGTCTTCCCCTCTGCACACTGGAAGGAAAGTTGGGTGCCCTCTTAGTGGTAAGACTGACATCCAGGAATGCTGCTCAGAAAGTTAAAGTGTTGCTGTAATGTGTCTTCTACAGCCAAAATCAGAAGTTGCTTTCAAAGAGGTGTGGCCTAACCACAGGACTGGAAGCCAGAAACTCCTGAGTTCTATCCCTGGTTTCCTCTGGTCTTGAGCAAGTCATGTAACCTCCCTGTGCGTTACCAAGTGTTTAAACTCTCCTGCTTTCAGGAAACAGGAGAACCAGAAACCGTTCTAGAGGACAAAACAGACCAACTACTGTGAAGGAAAATACAATAAAGTTTGAAGGTGACTTTGACTTTGAAAGTGCAAATGCACAATTCAACAGAGAGGAACTTGATAAAGAATTCAAGAAGAAACTAAACTTTAAAGGTTTGTGCCTTCATTAAATATGAATTGCTGAGCTAGTAGTAAACACTGCGTAGACAAACTTGTTCTGAGAAACTGCATGATTTCATCTCAAATCTTGTTTGAGGAAGCAAGAAAACAGATGGCTCTGCAGTGTGTGCCTCAAGGAGGTGTAATACATTTCATTATCTTCAGATGACAAAGCAGAGACGGGGGAAGAAAAAGGGGACCCTGGAGTGGCAACCCAAAACAATGATGGTAATGCAGAGGAGGACCTGCTGGGGCCCAACTGCTATTATGATAAATCCAAGTCTTTCTTTGACAACATTTCTTCAGAACTGAAATCTAGGTAAGTGTTTTCTAAAAGCTTGGTTTTAAAATGGAGTTTTAGGCATAAAATTTCAGACATAATGTTACATGGTTTAATTATTTAAAAATTTTAGAATAGACTTCAGATGGGGACTATTGCCATGCATTTGATGGCTCACAAGTGATGTGAACCAAGCTTCATGCAGTGGGATCAAACAAAAAGCATTTCAGCTGATATGATACACTTGCCTAAACTATGATAGAGGAGTTTCCATTTCTGTTTCCCAGTATTGACTTTGAACCCATTGATTTTAAACAAATTCCTTATCTGCTTGTGGGAGAGGAGGCATCAGGGTCATGCTGTGCTGAAGGTGCAGCTGGCAGACAGGAGTGAGCTAAGCCTGGAGTTGGGGCAGAGAGGTCAGCTCTGGCTGTGGAAATGCATTAGGTTAAATGTTGGGAATATGAAGGGAAAGCTTCATCTTTCACTGCCAGCACTGATGTTATCAAGTGCCTGGAGAAATGAGACATCCCTTTAGTGTCAGCATGGGGATTCCCTTGGCTCTGGCTGCAGAGGGGTTGGGTTAGAGCACATAACACTGCAGCTGGTTCTTGTTGCAGTGCAGCACAACAAAATCAGGGGGTTGAGGGATTTCTGTCTAAGAGAGCTAGTGGCTCTTTAGTGTTTGTGTTCCACCTGACCTCAGCCTTGTTCAGTTCCAGGCGCACCACGTGGGCTGAGGAAAGGAAGCTCAATACAGAGACATTTGGAGTGTCTGGACGGTTCCTTCGTGGCCGCAGCTTTCGAGGTGGATTTCGAGGTGGAAGGGGGAGTGGAGCAGCGAGGAGAAACCAAACCACTCACAGAGCTGGTACTGGCAGAGTGTAACTTCAGAGGCAAGTGCTCTAGCAAGAGTAAATACTCCCTCTGAGCCAGGCTTGTCTCTTACTCCTTGCCTGAACTGTCTGTGCAGCCTGTTTTGCTCTCCAGTCTCATGGATTATCAAGAATTGTTCCTTATTGGATCTGATACTCCTAAGGTAGAAGGAGATAGGAGTGGTTTAACATGGTGTTTAACATGCTGATTGTTCTGTTGATTTCTTGGGCTCACCTGTCTGAGAAAAGGCTTAGCTCAAGCAAACAGCTCTTGGTTTCTAGCTAAGTATTTTAGCTGATACAGAGGTGTGAGCTTTGCTATTTTTCTTCTTGTTGGGAGAGGAACCCCATAATATCAAATCTAATTCTACCTTTTTTCTGCATAGGTTCAAACATCTCTCCTGAGAGGATGAAACTGTATATAGAAAGAAAACAACCAACTGCTGCACTAACGTGGGAAAATGGTTCATATTGTTTACTGTCTCAGCTCAAGTGACAGAATTTCATGTACTACTGCTTATATTTTGGACTTACTTTGGACCAGCCACTGTCCGCTGGAATATTTTTTGGAAGAGGGAATGTGTTCAGGGGTACCTTCTTCAGGGTGTCTTTTCTTTTTTGTTTGTGTTTTTCAAGTGCAGACTAACTTACATGGTTCTTCTTTCTGGGTCTCTCAAGGCTGCTATAGTCTAAGCTCAAAGTCAGACTCCTTTTCTGAACCCTGGAGAAGAGAAATCATGCTGTTTTAACATGGAACCAAAGCTCACTTGAAATAAACCAGCTATAATTTGTTTGTTCTGAGTAACCAAATGGATCCTTTGGTGCTGCTGGTCTCACGGATCTTGGCAGCAGGTGTGAAGTAGCACTTGGTATCTGGAGAAATGGATTCCTGGTGCTGAGGAGTTGTGTATATTGTCACTTGGGAATACTGGAGTGTTGATCATGTAGTAGTGTTTCTGACTGTACAGCTGTTTGTGGGCTGGTGCTGGGCTGGAGGTACCACAGGACCGTGGCTCTGCCTTGAGTTGCAGGGTGCTGGGAGTGCCTCAGGCTTGGGGCTCCTGGCTGGAGTGTGGGGACACCATGTGGGGTGGAAGCAGTGAATGTCCCCACTCAGGTGCAGAGTTTTGGGCAGTAGTGACTGTCTGGGAAGGAGACCAGAAGCTCTGACTTGTTTGTCCTCGGTTTGTACCTCGCCAGAGGCGGCACCAAATGCAAACAGTTCTCTGTACTCTAGTAGACTGTGGTGGAACTTTGGAATGTTTTCATTCAACTAGGGATGGGAGACCATATAATGAAGCTTAACAGCTGGGCATGTTTAATTTCTTTCCTCTATACCCCCATACTGTAAATAGTTTAGTTGTTTTTCTTTTGTTTTTAAAAAACTGTATGTGGGGAGAGGGCTGGGAGGGAGGGGTTACCTTTGTTTGCATGAAATAAGTGGGTTAAATTGCTATAGGCATGTGTCCTGTTTTTGGTTGGTAGGGAATTTTGTTGAAAAAGCACCTTGATGACTGAACCCCTTACATAGCTCAAGTTTTTTTTAGTTATGCATTGACCTAGGTTACTGTAAAAGCTTGGATTTATTTTTGTAGGACTTTATTGCTGAGAATTAGAACATAGCAGTGGGGCTGCTCTTTGGAGTAATGTAAATTGTAATTATAATAAACATGTAAATGTTTAGTGTTTCCCTCCACCTCTGTTCTGTATACAGCTCCATAACATCACTCCCTACAACTCCTCCGGCACCTGTCCTTGAAGGGCTCCCATCCAAGCCAGAGAAAACCTGGCTGCAGAGCTCTGGCAAACCTGGAAGTGTTACACACAGTATTGGAAAAGGGCTGAAACACCCAAATCCAAGCACTGCACATCGTTGCCCTGGTTCCTGTGCTGGGACTCAGCCTAATGAGGGTTATGTACCTCAGCCTCGCAGAGGGACTCCCTGGGCTGGTGGGGCTCCCTAGGAGCCTGTCAGGGGCCAGTGCTGCTGCTGCAGGACCTGGCTCACACCTGTGAGCTGGGGTGTGCTGAAAGGGCTCACTCAGAGCTGCTCTGCCTCTACTTTCCCTCCTGGTGCTGTGGCTCTAAGTGTGGAGATGGAATTGAACTGCCCTGGCAGAGCATGGGTAAGAAATCCTCACTGTTCCTGTGTAATCACCATTACTCAGGTGTAACTGTGCCTTTCTAGTTGAGTGGGAGCAATGCCCTTGTTTCCACAGTAAAGCTTCAGATCCCAGGTAAATAAGAACACCCCTGTTCCTTAATACTGCTGATGTTTGTGTCCCATGGCTGTGTCCCACGTGCTGAGCTGAGTGCTGAGCCTGGCTCCTGCTGTCTGGGAGCAGAGGAGGGGGGGACTGGTGGCTGTGGCTCAGCCCTAGGGCTTGTTACCTATGAGCTCTTCTTCCCCAGGAGCACTGGAGGGCTCTCAGGTGCAGCTGTGTCAGCTTCCCCATGGAAAATTCCCAGTGTGTGGGAACAGTTGTAGTGACTTGAGCAGGGAACCAAGTGCAACTTTTTTGCTTTCAACATTCCAGTCCAAGGGCTCATAAATTAAACAACCCAGTATTCCAGGATCATGCTTCCTCTGACTCATGTGGTCTAATGTGTCCCTGAGCAGCAGCAGTGCTGCTGCTTCCCTGTCCTTGACACCCATGGGATCCTCTGCCCACACCTTGCTGGGCACCATTTCCATGTAAACAGCTCTGGGCTGTGTGAAAGCCCGGACTGTGCGAGCTCTGCTGCAACTTTGTCTCTGCTGCATGCCTGGAGCATCCTCACCCTGGGGCCCTCGGGGCTGAGATGTCCTGGGCAGGGGCTCCTGGGCCACATTCAGTCCTTGCTGTGCCTGCTGCCACCCTGGTCCTGCTCTGACCCTGTCACACCCTCTCTGACTGTGCAAGAGCAGACTGAAGAGCTGCTTGCAAGGGCAGATTTCATTCCGCCCACTTGGTGGATACAAATGGGGAAACTTTTACAATAAAGGGGCACCTGTTCCTACTGCTCCAACTACTGGGAATTGGGAATATGAGAGAGCCCTGAGGCTACTCTGAAATGAGGAAACAGCTAAAAACAACTCCTGGGGTAAGGGGTAGAAAGGAAGTGTGCGAGGCCAAATACAAAAGGAGAAACTGGGTAAGAGCTTCAACTCTTGTATGTAACACGTGCTATAGTTACTGTTTAGCTCCTGGTGTATAAATAACTCCCCCCTGCACACTCACAACAGCAACACCTTACTCTGAACCAAACTTGGAAGCACCAGGCCATGCACCTCTGCTCTGAGCCATGTGCCTGTGGCAGCAAGTTCACATGCTGCCCCCCAAAACCCAACCCTCATCTCTGTCCTGTCCTTCAGCAGTAAAACACACACCTGCTGTCACAGGCTGCTGCAAGGCCTGTGGTGAGACCCAGCCCTTTCACCTTGAAAGATGCCTGTTAGGGAATAAAAACTCCCACCTCCATACTAGTTATCTTGAGGCCGTAACACAACCCTCAAGCCAGCTGCTTAAGGTAAAAAAAAGGGATATGCTGAGAACTCAGCACACAAAAGAACCATTAAACAAAGTGAAGTGTCCAGGGGAAAAAAAGCAAGCAAGGTCTCTGTCCTTTAATGGGTCACTGCTGCTATTCTGTAGCCAACCAGATCATCCTGGGTAATTAAAATCCAAGGAGCAGACAGGTTTTTTTTTAAATAACAGCTTTAAAAAAAAATCAGTAGGTTTATTGTAGGTCTCAAGAGAGCACAGTATGAGTAACTGGAATGCCTACATCTATACAGAATAACCCATCACTCGAATTAAAAAGAAGCAGCTAAGCAGGTACATTTCATTCATCATGATGTTTTCTTCTGTTTTTTCTTTTCATTTTCTTCCTTTTCCTTTTCAATTTCAGCCACATACTTCTCAATTTCTTCAGGGTTTAGGATCTGAAACAGAAACATGGGTGACCCTCAGGATACCAATGAACTTAAGAGACATTTATGGAAGTGATTCTAGTTCTGCCACGGGAAAAACGTTAACTGCTCTTTATCTGGAAGCAGGTACCTGCTGCAGACACAACAACATTCCTTGGCCATTAAGAATAAACTGAAGTATTTGTCAGTACAAAATGTGAGATTAAGGGCTGGAAGTTAAGGCAGATCAACAAGGACAGTATCAGGGATGGGCTCAAGGGGAGAGAAGCAAACAACAGCCTCACCTTCAGCGGCTGCTCCCGTCTCATGACTGCCAGCTCGATGTTTTTCCCACCGGACTGCACCACCTGGGTGAGGCAGAGGGAAGCATTATGAGCCTGGCCAGGAATTCATTTCAACAAATCCCTCTCAGGTCTCCTTAGAAGGAGAAGAGATGTGGATGGGGAGTATTTCACTCCTTAGCTCTAAGCTCTCAATACCAGCAGCACTAACTCTCAAAAGGGTCTTCACACTGGTGCCAGTGCCCTGAGCAGATGCAGAACACCTCAGCCCCACCATCTGACTGGTGGTATTTTCTGTATCTCAAACTTCAATTAAAAAATACAATATTCAGCATGTGCTTTAGCACATCTTTGGTGCACTGTGTTAACACCCAGAACTGAAGTCTGTTTTGCTCCCCAGAGCTGCTGGTAAGTTCTGTGTAAACTATGGAAATTGATGCCCCAAATATTCTGAACCTTGAATTTAATCCAATACCCACAGTCTATGGTAAACAGCTCTCACAGATCCTTTGCAGTACTTCCTTGGGACATCCATGAAGATTTTCCCATATTCACATCCAAGAAGTGAATCTGGACACATTGAAAAGCCACAGAAGAGATGTCAAACAGCCTCACCTCGAGAAGAGCCTTGATGACAAGTTTAATAGTCAGATCATCCGTTTCAATGGCCTCATCAGTGTAGTTTTTCTCCAGGAACTCACGCACAGACTTTGCTCCTCTGCCAATGGCATTAGCCTGGAAACATTGAGGGGAAACGGAAAATGAATGGGAGTTTAGAAAAGATTTCATTTGCAGAATAAGAAAGAAATACAAGTTGTACAGTTGCATAATCTGTCACACACAAAGACAGTTGTCTGGCACAGGTGGGTTGGTTTTGGGGTTTTTTCTGAAAGCAGGACAAGATTTCCCAAGGAAAGCTGAACTGCAGACAGCCACTCTCAGTACATTTGATCATTAAGGATTTTTGCAGCTATGAGCTAGCACCATCTGGCCAGCGAGATCTCCTCTACCCCAATCCCACTTCAAAGGAGACATTAACTTACAAATATTGCATCTCCACCAGAGACTGAATGCGCTCACCTTCCAAGCATGGTACGTGCCCGAGGGGTCGGTCTGGTACAGCCGCGGGGTCCCATCGAAGTCAAAGCCCACAATGAGGGCGGAGATCCCAAAGGGTCTGCGGCCATTGCTCTGCGTGTACCTCTGAGCACAAAGGACACACACACTCAGATGCAGCTCTGAAAACATTTCTAGGGTGCAAAGCAGACTCTGGAGAAGTTACAACCAGAAGAGCCACCAGAAATGCTTTTAGCTGGCTCTCTCTGTGTTAGCCAGGACTCCACATTTCACAGAGCCCCTAAGGCAGGCAAGTGAGAGGTGGTTCCTGTCCAACCCCTGTTCCTACATCTGGTTACAGCTTCCAGAAGCACCTCCCTGGCTGCTGGGTAGTGCTGAGGCAGTGAGAGCCACGTCTGCAAGCCCCAGTGTGGCACAAATGTGCCAAAAAATACCATGAGGACGCCTGAACACAGTTTTCACCAATGATTTCCACAGGAAATCATGGCAGCTCTGTGGCTGTAAGCGGGTTACACTGGAGCCGTCACAGCACTCCTGGGACACTGTTAGCAAAGTCACTGCCATGTCACACACCAGGAGCAGGAGGGCTGACACCGCAGCACCACGGCAGCAGGAACTGAGCCAGGTGTGTTTGCAACAGTTTGAGAGAAATGCTGAGTGTCCCAGAAAGACAGACACAAATGTGAGATTAGGATAAAGGAAAACAGTGAAACTTTGGGAAGTGGTGCCTTGCTCTGACAGACTGGTGATTATTACAAGAATCACATTGTTACTATCACCACTGTTCCAACACATCTGTGCATAAGTAAATTCGATCTTTTCTAATTCCCACTAGTGGCTGAAAATCAGTTTAATACACTGACAAATGAGTAATTTTCTCACAGAACGCAGCTGGGCGTATTTTGATGCTGCAATTCATTCTAAATTTATGAATATCAAATATAAAATATATTAACTACTGCACCAATTTGCTCCCCTCTTACCCATCCCTGCAATGGCTTTGCAGGAGGAAAAACTACCAGGAGCCATGAAGAGGTTTGACAGTAACCCAGGCCCACTGTTCTGGCAGTGAGGTGAGCAAAGTGTTCTTGATGACATAACACACAGAGCTGTGCAGTCCTTACAAGCTCTAATTATCTTGGGGGGAAAAAAAAAACCAAACCAAACACTCTTCTTTTCAATTGCCACATCCCCATTCCCAATGAACACCCACAATGTGTTTTTTACCAGATAAGCAGAGTGAGGCCAGAGCACAGACACTTACACAGTTTGAAGAAGTGTCAGATATTACATGCTACACACGTGTTTAATGCTACATGTGTGACACTCCAGTCACACATGGTACACACGTGTTACACACGTGTTCCACCTGCGTTACGCACCCAAGGCATACATTACGTGTAACATACACTAACATAACAGCACATGTAACATCTGTAGCGGGTCAGGACACATTTTCAGCAGCTCTGTGCAGCCCCAAGTACCTGTTTCAGGCTGGCAATGTAGCGTGTGATGTACTCCACAGTGACAGGATCCTCCACGGTGAGCCTGTGGCTCTGACACTCCACCCGAGCTCTGTTTATAACTATCCTGGCATCAGCTGTCAGCCCTGAAATGACAGAGTGGCCTCAGAGCCATGAAACAACCTCACAACACCAATCTGGCCCTAAAAAGCCCACGGGGTCAGTGTCAACAGCAACGAAAAAGCAAAGCAGAGCTCAGACTCTCAGGTTTGCTGAGCAAGAGCATTTGTAAGGTAGCAGAAAGTGGCTAATGCACCAAAATAACTAAAAGATTTAGTTTATAGCTTCCATCTTTGTGAGTTGGATGACACACTTAATTCTGAAGCAGGTAATGGGAATATTACTGACAGCATTCCATATTCCAGCAAATTAGCAATGCTTATTCTCACACACATTATTCCTCATGCAGTCCAGTTTCATTTGCCCAGCAAGTCTCATCTAGTTAATGAGGCTACAGCAGCATGATGTTAGCTGAGAAAAATAATTGTCACCCTTTATAAAAAAAGATTTTAAAGAAATTTAGTTCTTACTTTACTTTTCAGCTAATGCTGACATTTTTCATTTACAGCCTTTTTATTAGAGAATTTTTCCTCAAGTTTGTGAACACCCCTGCACATATCCCAGACCATGGCTAAGAGAGCAAGGCAGGGGAAGGAGCTGAGCCCCTCATTCCTGCACACTGAACCTAAACCCTGTTGTTTTAGTCAGTTAAATCAGGTTAAATCAGATCTCCCCTTAAAAATATTATTGACAATGACACACTATTTCCCCATATTTAAAAAAAACCAATAAGCTACTGTGGAAATACCCTGCTTCCCACAGTTCTCAGCCAGTTACACCCTGTATTTTGTATTCTCTGAATCCACAAACATGCCCAAAGGTGGCCCAGTAACTGCCAATACCCCTGAAGGGACCATGTACCTGCAAAAGCCATGCAGACATTGTCATCCAGAGCACAGATCTTCCGGACGGTTCTCTCATCCTGGAGTTTTGCCACTGACTTCTTCTCCACACCAAGGACAACAATATCCTTCCCTCTTACACCAACCTTCCATGCATGAAAAGAAGAAATAAAAAAAGTTAACCTAGGTCCAAAAATCCTTGTAGTTGCAGACTTTAGTCAAATGAGCAGTAACAAACCAAGCACAAACCCCCACACTGTAACCACTACCTCAGCTTGAAGTCAGGATTTTATTTCCCACTCAACCCGGAGGCAGGACTGATGTAACAAAAACTGCACTGCATTTAAGGGTGCAGTTTCATCATCAGTTCATACCAACCTAAATCCCTGTGGCTCCCAGGAGACATATTCCAGCTCCTCTTATAAACTGTCTTTTTTCCAACAGCACCATCAGTGTTTCCACAGCCACAGAATCAGGATGAATAAGGAAAATCCCACTAGTCCAGTGGTACTGCTCAACTCAAGAGCCCAAAGCATTGAAGATCAGGCCAAGTAACACCTACAGCTGCCAAAATGTTCTGTCAGTAGCTGCCTTAATATCCTAATTCCTACCTTAAATACCCCTTTTCACACGTCATAGAGGGAAAAGCCCTTGACCCTTCCCCTTCATTCCCACTGTTTCTCATAGGGGGATGGGAATACTTTTTTCTAATGGGGTGGCCCTGCTGTCAGCATATTCCAAATGTTTCCAAAAACATTAAACTCAACAAGAGACAAGACAGGGGTGGTTGTATTGGATGCTGTCTCCACTTTTACAGTATTTTTAATTTCTGAAAAAAAAGAACCTATTTGGCACTAAATCTTGTTAACATTCATTCCCATCCCAGAGGTGATATGTTTTCTTTCTGCTATTAGTAATTAAAACTTACTGCAACTATTAACACAACTATGACTTATTACAATTACAACTTCTTATTATTACTATAACTTATTACAATCACTGATACAATGTTATTTGGAAATTAGTATTTTTTTTCTCCTCCCCTAAATGAAATAAAACTTTAACTGAGCAAAACCTTGGGACAACTGGAAGCTGGGAGCCAGCAATGTACTTTTACCGACGTGTTTCCCAATCCACTGGGAATCTGCCTCGTGCACAAACATAAAATATCACCATCTGCAGCACGTACAGACCGAGGGAGGAGAGGATCCCTCCAGGCCTAACACAACGCCTGAGCCCCACAGGAAGCGATGGGCTTTGGGCAGCTCCACCGGCGGGAGACGGACCCCAAGGAACGTCCCTGGGAGTGGATCCCGCTGCTCCCGCGGCCTCCCGGGCCCGCCAGGCCGGGCGCGCAGCGCGGCGCAGGCCCCACCGCGGGCCCCCCTCGGCCGCCGCCCCGCGAACGCCGCGGCCGCTGACTCACCGCGGTGGAGCCCTTCTTCACCGCCTCCTGCGCGTACTCCACCTGGAAGAGGTGCCCGTCCGGGGAGAAGACGGTGATGGCGCGGTCGTAGCTCATGGCTCCGGCAGAACCCGCACCGTCATCCGGGCGGGCCGGGGGCGGGGCCGCTGCGCTCCTGCGCTGCGCACTTGGCGTACGCACTCGGCGCACCTTGCGCAGCGCTCCCGCCGTGCGCACTCAGCGCAGGCGGCCGGCACGGCCCCGGCCCCGCTGGCGCAGGGAGTCCTGAAGGGTTTGGGGTGCAAGGGACCTCGAAAATCATCCCGTGCCATGGGCAGGGACACCTTCCACTGGCCCAGGCTGCTCCCAGCCCCGTTCAACCCGGCCTTGGACAGTGTCAGAGATAGGGCAGCCACAGCTTCTCTGAGCACCCTGTGCCAGGGCCTCGCCACCCTCACAGGGAAGATTTTCTTAATACCTAACCTAAACCTACTCTTTTTCAATTTAAATTCCTCCTTGTCCTCTCCCTCCACTCCCTTGTAGATAGCCCTGCCCCGTCCTTGCTGTGAGTCCCCTTGAGGTACTGCAAAGCCACAACTAGGTCACCCCGATGCCAGGTTGAACAACCCCGATTCTCTCAGCCTTTCCTCCTCGCAGCAGAGGCGCTCCCTCCCTGCGGCCATCCCGGAGGGCTCCCCTAGCCTCTCTCCAGCAGCCGTGGAGTGTCCCCTGGCCCCGCGGTGCCGCTGTCCCCTCACCGTTCGCGGCCCCGCGGGCGGCTCCCACCCGCGACGGGCAGCCCGCGCGCGCCCCGCGCGCTACGCACTTGGCGTAGGCGGCCCCGCGCCGCTCCCCGCGCTGGCGCACTTGGCGTACGCAGCTGGCGTACGCAGTTGGCGCAGCGGGCGGCGCGGCCGAGGCCGCGGGAGCCCGGCGGCCGGGACCGCACCATGTGCGGGCGGCGGGGAGGCGGCGGCGGGGCCGCTCCCGCCCCCTCCCCGAATTTTCGCCGCCGCCCCCGCCCCGCCGCCCCGGGGGCTCGGGGGGCGCGGCGGGGGCGGTGCCCGGCGGCGCGGGGCGCGGCGCCCGCGGGTGTTCGCGGGGCGCAGATCGTACCATCTGCGGCCGCCCCCCTCCCCGTGCACTGCGGAGAATCCTCGCACGGCAATAGCAGCCAGATAATAACAATATTATTAGAGCCTGGAACCGATATATTATAGACACATAAAAAAACCCCACCATGTCGGTTGCCTTTGCTTCTGCTCGCCCAAGAGGCAAAGGGGAGGTCACCCAGCAAACTATCCAGAAGGTAAAAGAGCATGCTTTTATACAGACAATTTTAGACATTTATTCCGTCCATGCTCCTGCAGCTGGAGGCTGATTTCTAGGGCGATCAGGAAAACTCGTGAATTTGCGAGGGCTGCAGAGATGGACAGCTGGAGAGAGAGGTGGGGGAAGGAGGAGGAGGAGGAGGAGGAGGTGGAACAAAGCAAAGGTGTTCAGATCGCTGCAAAGAGAACGAGAGAAGGACGTAGGGAATAAAATTGGGATGGCACGTTATCCCTGCTGCTCGCCAAGGGGAAACGCTGCCAAGCATACATTGGGAAACGGCAATAAAATTTGCAAATATGCGATTAATTTGTGATGGTATGTCAGCTCTGGCCCCTAAAGAATCCAACCTAGAAAAATGAATTGAAATAAAATACTGAATTTGCAAGGGTTTTCTTTTGTATTTGGATGCAGAATTTTAATTTCTCAGAAGATAGAGGGAGCACCAGCCATTGGTATTTTTCATAAACTATTATTATTTTTGTGATGTGTTTATTGATGTTTAATGACAAACAAAGGTTTTGAAAGATCTTCTCTGGAGAGGAGATGCCCACATGGGGCTCATGTGGAGGCCAAAGCAGAGGGTGCTGAGTTGGGAAGTTATTGTTTCCTATTTCCCAGGATTGGCAGCAGGGGCTGCACACTCGAGCAGACCCTGACACCCTTCCTGCTGCAGAAGGTGACGGTCAGGAACAACGAGGCTGGAAATGTCAATAAAGAACGTGCATGTTTTTGCTGTCACTGCTGTTGTTGGTACTTTTGCTGTCCTTTTGGCCGTTCCCCACCGCTCAGGTGTTGTTCCCGTGCTGTGGTGGCAGCCAGGTGTGAGTTCTGTGTGGTCCCTTCGCTGAGAGTGACCAGCGCAGAAGTGCCACTGCCAATGCAGCAATTAACCCGTCACCAGGGGTTGTGCAGCCAAGCCGTGAGCTGGTGCCAATTTATGACTTCTAGGGAAAAAAAATATCCTCGGTGGCAGCCTGTGACAGAGCAGAGATTAAGGCAGAACAAACTGCCACGAGAGAGGCTAGAGAGATGACTTGCATCTCAGGAGACTGTTTGGAAACATCCCATTTTGTGGAGCTCTTGCAGCACGTGGCATTGTGAAACAATTCATTTTAAATACTGAAATATTTCGGACTCACTGAATAAGTTTTCCTCTGACCTTCAAATCAGTTGGAATTATTTCATAATTCAGATAGTTTGTAATTAAACCCGTGACTGTGCCCATGGACAAAGGGCAGATAAAGTATCTTCAGTTTGATTTTCAAGCCCTTTCCTTTTTGCATATTCATAAACTTTATGGAAACTTCAAAATATTCTTTCTTTAAAAGCAATGAGTGAAACCACTTACCATCTCAGGTGCATTTGCTGGCAGGTTACTTCAGGACGGTTCATCAGTGTTGGGCTGTTGGCAGTGATTTTTTCTTTGACAAACAGCAATGCTGAGGAAGAGACTTGCAGGCACAGGAACTGGTTGGGATTTATAGTCAAGGAGGGAAATGGAGCAGAGAGAGCCAGAGCAAAAAAACCAAACCTCCAAAAATCCTCATTAAAATGAGCTTTTGAGAACACATACAAATTTCAATGAAAAAGGTTGTTCTTATTTGCACTCATATTATATAAGCAGCTTGTTTTTATTTATTAACTCAATTTTAATAGTCTTTCCAAGCTGTTCTTATCCCAGTATCAAATATTCCTAAAATAGATTTCGCATGGATGAAGTTAGAGCTTTTGGCAATAGAGGAGTGGTGGTGCTGCTCTAAAACAGTTCATCAAATGGCATTTTCAGGGCAGTACAGTTCAGCATCTCCTGTGTAGTGGTTCTTTCCTCAAGAACTCTCCTGTCCTGATGACACCATGGTTCAAGGGCCCAATCTTGCAAGCACTTCATAGCAGTGGTACCTACAAGCTCTGTTATGCCAGAGACAAATCTAAATTTTTAAATGCTGGTGTTATTTATTTTTATTCATTCACCTGCAGAAAGTGTGCTGCATTCACAAGGAATCTGGAAGGGAGAGACAAACTATTGTATCTAAAATTTCAAAGCAAATCAAAGGATATTTTAAGCTTTTAATTGTATTATGAGATCATTAAATAAAGGTAAGGACATGTTGGGATGTAATTCTCTTAAACGTGGTTTCAGTAGCTCCGGTGATACAAATTTTATACTTCATCTGAAGTTCAGCTGTCAGCATGATCTAGTCCTGGGCAGGAAAATGAGTAGGTTTAATTGTTTGAAAGTTTGTTCCTTACTTAAAAGTAATACCTGATGTTTTGGGATGGGTGATATTTTGGGATGAGGCAGAGATATTTCATAGTGAAAGTGTTTTCCTTCTTCAACATCAGAATTTATCTGCCATTTAAGGAACAAGGTAAGTCCATTAATTCTTCTGTATGGGTATTTCAAGGAACTACATTAAAGATAACTGTTTATAAGTGAATCAATCTTGTGGCTCAATAAAGTCAGGTGTAGGTAATAGCCAGGGCAACAAAACTGCACAAAACAGCATCCAGTGCCAAGGAGGGTGGAGAAGCACAAAAATACAGGACTTCTATATGATTCCCATAGTAATGTGTTTTGGTCCTATTTCTTTTATGCAGATGCTAGATGAAAATCACCACCTAATACAATGTATTATGGATTATCAGAGCAAGGGGAAAACTGCAGAATGTACTCAGTGAGTATTGTGAATTTGGGAGTTTGTTAGAAATGTTTCCTGAAGTCTGACTCTTCCCTTTGCTCAGTGGCACAGCTGTTGGTTTGCTCTTGGAAACGCTCTTGTTCCCTTTAGGAGCTTTTCCAGTTCATGGAGAACTCTGAAGAAGCATAAATGGTTCTGGTGGTGCTTACTTGAGTAAACACTCCAGTTAGAGCACTCTTGAAAAAAATCGTGTTCTTCTCAGCTTGCTGGCGGGGAAAACAGGGTTTGGGTTTTGGAATGCTGGAATTTCATTCCTATCAGTGTCCTTGTTAGAGAGAAAAAGGAAAAGTGTCTGATTGTTGGAGTAGCTGACTGGCTGTCAGTCCTCAAAGGTTGAGGTCCCAGCTGCACAGTTCAAAGTGCTTTCAAAGGAGAGTATATTTTACCTCTCCCTTCCCCCAGATTTATCCTTTTGTGAAAGAGGGGTTGAGCACACTGATCCTTGATGGAAAATATGACAGCACATACACAGGTCATTGCTACTGCTATTTATTAGGACAGATCAAAAATGGGTTAAGGCAATTTAACTAACCATTTGTAAATAGGGAAAAAACAAAGAGAAAGGTTTGGAATTTTGTGTATGGTTAACCCCTTCCAAATAAGCTTTACTCTTTGTTCTGTAGATACCAACAAATCTTGCACAGAAATCTGGTTTACTTGGCAACAATAGCAGACTCTAACCAGAATATGCAGTCCTTGCTTCCTGCTGTAAGTACCAGTACAATTACTGTAACTAATAATTAGTTATTAGCATAACTAATACCATAGTTATTTCCCTCAGATACATTAGCTATGCCAGTGGGAAATGTTCTTTGATTCTCTCACTAATCACTATCAATGAATCAGTTTTTAGTATTTTTCCAGCTAAAAGTTTTGAAGTGGCCAAGTAGACTACCAAAGAAATAAAAAGTTTCACTGTGTTTAAATCATGTTCTTTGGGACAGTTGTGTTACTCTCTGTCCCCATAGCTCAAGGTTTATATCCTATAAATGATGCAGTCATACAGATCTGAACAGCTCCATTTGTTCCAGATTCAGTATTCTTTACCTATTCTCACTGTATTCTTTACTGGGAGGGGGGGGGGGAAATGCTGCTGTTCTACATCAAAAATCAAATTCAGCACTTGGGCATTGGTTTGTCTTTACACATGGTGTTATTCCTGCTCAGTGGATTGATTTGGGAAGTACCACACATAACACAAGCTACAGCATCGCTTGGCAAAGGTCAATCTGTCACCACACTCCTGTGTTGTCTTTGCTAATGCATTCCCCGCAGTGGTTGTGTTTGGAAATCCATGTGAGTGCAGAGGAACGAGCACAGAAGCCACACTCTGTGACAAACACAATTTTAAGCCCTTCACTGTGCTGCTGCCTGTCAGCTGCTCTGTCATGCTCAATGTCATTCACACAGAGGAGTCAAACCAAGACAGGTTTACCCAAAAAGCAAAGGAAACACGTATTTAGCCGAAGCAGTTTTTAGTCATAGTCAGGCTAATTTGGGGGCTGCTATTTTTCTAATTAACAACCTAACCAAAAATTTGCTTTTCCTCCTTGTTGTTTCACAGCCACCAACGCAAAATATAAACTTGGGCCCGGGAGGGATGAGTCAGAGTGCATCCAACCAATCCCTCCACTCCCAGAGCAATCTCAGCGATGCCATCGGGACCGGCCTTCCTCCTTCCTCCCTCATGCAGAGTCAGATTAGCAATGGTGAGCTTTGGTCCCCTTTGTGCTGCTTTGCTGTTGCCTGGCAACAAAATCATTAATGCAGAATATACTTAGAGAGCTGGAAAAGACCTCTCCTAACTCACCTTTCAGGCATATGGGGATTTCAGGCACATGCTGAAATCACCACAAAATGGCTACAGGCAGGAATGATGTTGGCTTCTGCAGAGTGCTTTGTGTTTCTACAGAGGAAATTAAAGACATTTTTTTAAAAAATGCATGATGAAAATCACCAAATAAAGATGCATCCAAGTTTTTAGTAAGAAAAATTTTATGTTGTAGTATTTTTCTCATGAAAGTGTCAGGGTTGGCCAGGGTAAAATGGAATTGCTTGCATGACTAAACACACAACCAAGCCTTCAGATTGCAAAGACCTTCCAGGATACATTTCTCCTTACAAATCATTTGGTGTTGCACCAGCCTTTGTCCTCTACAAAAGCTCACAGAGATAGTACTACACAGTCAAAAAATTTGCACAGACATTTCATATTAATAAAATAATATAATCTGTCTGTTTGGTTTTGTTCATGCAACTAAACTAATTGAAAAATAATTTTTTTTAGTATGTGCATTTTATATTATGAATAATCTGTTTATTTTGTAGATCACAGTTATTCAGTCAGTTCTTGTTTCTGTGGGTGTCTCCCAGAGTGACAGAGAGCAAAACCAGTTTCTATAAATAGAAATATCTGATTGTAAAATCACAGACCTTGGCAAGGGGACTCAAGAGCAGACACAAGCCATGAAATTACTTCTGAGTTTTTAAAAATCCCTTTGTGGTCAAGCCTATAGTACCTTTTAAATGAATGGATGAGGGACCTGTTTTAAACAGCTACAACTTGTAAAGTGAACTTACTAAATTTTTCAGGGCCTTCTTTCTGAAAGATTTAATACTGAGTATGAGTAATATATTAGGTCACTCAAAACATTGTTTTGTGTTATTAAGAATAGACATTTTCAGTTGCTGGTTTTTCTGATTTGTCCCCCACCCTCGAGGTCTTTGTAGTAATTTAGTGCTGACTGGAAGAACCTGACTGGAAGTCCTGAGGACTGGACTCATCCACATATTTTCCCTTACAATCACAAATTAGCCAATTTTTTTTTCTTAAAGAAGGCCAAGAATCTCTAATTTTTCTCATGTAAACAGGGCCAGGTTTACCAACACTTGCTTCACTCCATCTCTCACTCAAGGCAACTGCTATCTCCATTCACACACTGTGTGACCTTGTGTTGCACAAGGATCGGCTTTACAACTTAAACAAACTAGAGCAAAACACAGAGATAATTCTCTGTAGGAGCATTTTGACCCAGCTCCACTGATTTTAGGAGAGCTGGCTCTCTTTGTCTCTTGTTGAAAATGCTGCTTGTGTTTCTTCATCAGAGAAAATATCATAATTTACAGCAAATGTTCTCATTTTGTTGTCTATGAAAACCATTAAGAGTAATTAATGAGGTTTGTACTAAATGAGTTAGGCATGTTTTTCAGAGGCTGCAGATACACTTAATAACCCTGAATTAAAATATCGTTATTTAAACATTGCAACATAATTCTGTCTCTTCTAAGGATTCTGCATTCTACTAAATTAACTGAGATTGACAACAATATGGCTGACTTTAGATAGACAACAATATGCACCATCACAATTTGGATACTAACAGCATACAGTGAAAACAACTTTCCAAAACTCATTCATAAAACTATTTACAGCAATAAACAACAAATAAGAACTGGATTCTCCCCAATATTAGCTACCCAACAGCAACAGAATTTTTAAAAAATAAGCACACTGCCAGGTAAGCAGGATGATACAAACCCAGGATGTATCTGGAGCAGTCTGATGATGACATTCTGAAAGGGCGTAACAACTGAGGTTGTTATGGGGACTTGGAAAACTTACCTTCCTCTGAGGTACTTCTAGTCAAACTTCAGGAAAGGGAGAGACAGGCTTGTTCTCTGAGTAGAGGCTCCCTTGGTACTTCAGCAGCCCCAGCTAAAGGTGAGCTGGTTATAGAGGAGCCCAGTGGATGCAGCAATGTGTAAACTGTCTCTCAGCCACTGCTGGGTCTTCCCATTGTCACCACCTGTGTGAAGAGAGAGAAGAAATCAACTGCAGGACAAGAAGAAGGGAAGGACAAATTTCAGAAGGCTGGGATGTTTCCAGAGTCCGTGTGTTTTCTGAAGTACCCAAAATTACTGGCATTTGTTAATTCTGCTGCCTGCGAGGAAGTGGTTGTAGGGCATTGCTCTTGGTTTTGTTCTTCCCATCTGCAATCCTGTACAGCCTGGATTTGGTGGCCAGGAAGAGGAGGATCGCTCTGACTGTGCAGTAGGCAGTTTTAATGTGTCTGTAGATAACAGGGAGTTTTAATAATGAGGATTTTTTTGTTTTGTTTTGCCTTATCATAAGGTATTTCAGAAAGGCCGTGAGGCCTCATGCTCACTGTGCATTGCCAGTAATAGCCCAGATTTTCTTCTTGTTCTTTCTAATTTTTGTAGGTCCTAACCACGTGTCTATGCAGCAGTCAGGCCAGAACACCATGCCCACGACCTCTCTGAGTATGACTGTCAGCAGCCACGGGACTGGCCCTGGTTACAGCCACACGGTGCCAGCGTCTCAGAATGTGCCAATGCAAGGCCAGGGGTCAATAGGCAATTACGTCTCTCGAACAAACATCAACATGCAGTCTAACCCAGGTAAACTCCCTCTTCCTCCTCCTGGGCCACCTTGACTTTCCAGTGACCTCAGAGGTTTTACCACACATGACTTTGTTCTGTAAATATTTTCTCTAGACAGCGACAAACGTACAAGAGGAAAAGACAGCTTTAAGACATCTCTGAATTTCCAGGTGTCAGGCACCAGTGTCAGATCAGTTTCAGACTTGCTTTAACTTAGGCTGACTCGCCATGGTTAGGGCTGAGCTGCGGAAGGGAGGGTTAGGTAGAGGTGCAGCAGCACTGTCTGATAGCCCTGGAAGCAAATCCCACAGCCATGGGAGGGATCTGAGCACCTTTATCCAAGCACAAAGAGCCTGCCAGGGTATAACACATTTACTGTTTGTACATTACTACCCCAATTTGTTATTTCATTGGTACTTCACGTTGTTTGCAGGGCATAAAGAGATTAGCAGACAACTCAATTAATCTCTTAATTTCAAAAAAAGTTTGCTAGTGAGTATTGAATGGGATGTCTGATGCTTTAGAATTCTTTACAACAGCATGAAATTTAGGGATCAAATAAATCCTAGAATATCAGTTTACTTAAACTCTATAATCATTAGGTACATGAGAAGATGAACAGAAGAAAGAGTATATTAGAAAAGAAATGCAGCAATGAAATAGTCAGAAGGTAGAGAGGAACAAGCATCAGTTCTTGTTTCTTTCTTTAACCCTACTGCAATGAGGTTTATGTTCTTTTAAGTAAGCTAATAATAATCAAGGCTAGATGTATTTTTAAATATCTGCTGAAGCAAATGACAAGAACTGACCATGTAGTAAGATCCTTTCTGGATTCCAGTGCAGAAGAGTTAAATAAATCCAGTAGGAAAACATCTCCCCCTGTGGAAAACTCGCAGAATTATCAGGATGTTTTAAGGTTTTAACTTGCCTCCAAAGAGCCTTGGAAGAGAACTGTCCCATCCTTGTAGAAAACAGTCTTTTCCATGTCCATTGTAGTCTCCATGATGCACCAGCAAGCAGCAACGTCACATTACAACTCGGCACAAGGAGGGAGCCAGCACTACCAGGGACAATCCTCCATTGCCATGATGAGCCAGAGCAACCAAGGCAACAGCATGATGGGGCAGCGACCCATGGGCCCTTACAGAGCTTCACAGCAAGGTAAAATCTGCTCTCAGATTATTGATAGAACTCTCATTAGATTGATGATACTCAGTCTGTCCTGTGGAGTACATAAGTCAATAAAATTTCCAACTCACATTTACAGAGAATCCCACCCAGGAGCACAGGAAATCCTGAATGGTGGAAGTGTGACAATGAGATGAACCTGAATCTATTTTCAAGATTTATCTATTTAATTATTTCAGGTGTTTAGAAAAATAATTCTGTCTAAAAGGGAGCATGTATCTCTAAAGAAAAGATGAACAATTTGATATACAGCTCATTCAAGCCACTGGGAATCTTTTCAATTCTTTCACATGGTGTTGGATCAGCCCTAACATGGCACAGTTAGCAAGGAACACATTTCTGGAAAGAAGATACAGTTTGCCAGCAATTAGAATGAAAAATTAGGCCAAGGAAAGGAAAACACCAGAGGATAACTACCATGCTCTAAGACCTCTCTGGATAAAGTTCTAAGAGGTAATAAAGCTGCTAGACTGATTCTCACATAAACTGAATTTTGCTAAGAAACAAATTAATGTATTAATTAAAGTATATTTAATTCTGACTGTGCTCTTGAGCATGGAATCCATTACTGTGCTTTCTAATAACTCAGATTAGTAGATGAAATGTAACCCTTTTTCCGGTGTTGCCGCAGAAGTGAGTGATTCTAGGATGTGTTACTGACTGTTGTGTGATTTCAATTTCATCCCTCTTTTTCTGAGAATACAAATTTATTTCCTTTTTCTAGTGAGTAAAACATCTATATAACTGCTCTCAGTTGTTTGCTTATCCAGACATAAACTTTGTTTTCTTTAAAAAATAAATTAGATAAGAAAACCCCGTCCCTTAAGAGTCCACGGGCTCAGTTTGCTCTCTCTGGTCTGTGCCTTGCAGGTTCCTCGCAGCAGTACATGGGTCAGGAAGAATATTACAGTGAGCAGTACAGCCATGGCCAAGGCTCATCAGAACCTATGAATCAGCAATACTATCCAGATGGTAATTCCCCTGAGCTGGGCTCACTGTGATACTGATAAAGTGCAGAGCACCACAACTGCCACATCCAAGGACATGGCAAACCTATTATGCTTCATTTCCAATTTAAATGCTGGAGAATTTTAATCCCAGGGGATGGGTGCCTGGTACAAAACATGTACATCAGTGCACCCTGCTATCCAAACTGCTCCAAAAAGAGCCCAAAGCCCAGTTTGGATTAGTAAATGCAAGAGGTTTATCCATTGGTGTGATTTTCCTTGCCATGTGTTTGATGTTTTCCCTAAGGGGTCTGTATTTGCTCTTAGCCTCATCTTGGTGCATAAACAGCTTCATAATATTCAACACTATGTCTGTGGTTCCATTAAGAATGTAACTGACAAATCTTTGTGACTCCTTGCAGGACATGGTGATTATGCCTATCAGCAGTCATCCTACACTGAACAGAGCTATGACCGGTCGTTTGACGACTCTACACAACACTACTATGAAGGAGGTGGGAAAATACAGCAAAATATTACCAGTAAATTCAATATATTATTAAGATATCTGAACTCTAAATTAACTGGAAATATTAACTTCATTATGATACAGCAAGGTGACATTTAGGAGAAGCGATGTCACCTACAGAGCCTCTGTTCATTTTGTTGTTTCAGGATACAGAAAACGGAATTTGCACATAGGTATTTGAAAAAAAAACCCAGTAACAACTAGATAAGTGATCTTTCTGAGTTATATGAATAAACATAATTATCTAGAAGAAAATACAATGAGAGGGCTTCTTGAGAAAGCAGCTATTTACCCAGGCACCCTTATCTTTGTGACTTTTTGTTCTGAAGCACTTCTGGAGTAAAAAAAAAAATCCTTTGGGGAGCAGGTTTTTTGTTTGTTTGTTTAGTGATTTGTATAAATAAGTAACTCTCCTATTCAAAGGAACTAAAAATCACTGGAGAAATGAACATCTTGCTTGGCAAAATCCAATCGTCTCTTTGTAAGAAAAGTATTTGTGTATGAGTTTCAGACCAAGGCTCCTTACACCTTTGTTTTCCTTATGATCCACATGTACAGTGAAATACCTGCCCTCACCTATAACCAAACAATTCCAATGTTTCCCCTTCCAGGAAATTCTCAGTACAGCCAGCAGCAGGCAGGATACCAACAGGGAGCTGCACAACAGCAAACATATTCCCAGCAGCAATACCCAAATCAACAGAGTTACCCAGGACAACAGCAAGGATATGGTAAGAAAACTCCCAGTGGCTGGTCAAGTGTTTGCAGTGTTTCATCCTGTTGCCTCCATTCCTAAACTAAAATAGGCTGTAATTATTTCCTTGATTAACCTTGGATTAACAAATGTACCCAAATTAGCCAAAGATCTAGTAAAGGGATTCTGGGCAGTAACATACATTAGTATAGCACTGCATTCCATCCTAAATCCCTCTCTCTTCTGATAGAAGTTAGAAAATACACATTTGCTTCATGTTGACTTTGTGTTAAATGTCATCAGGAGGTCACTGCTTGGGTTCCCAGGCCTCCTACACACCTAGTCCTTCTGAACTGACGTGAAAAAGAACAACAACAGTCCAGAGAATCCCTCCTCTGTCGCTTATGGTGGCACAGCCAGGTTAGATAGGAATTTAAACGTGCAGTTGTTACTAAAATAAAGGCCAGGTAGTTTACATAGAGGTCATAACAGCTGTGCCAATACAGATTTCAGAGAGCCTTCACTTAGAAGCATTATGACATTTTCTGAGCAAAGTTTAAAACCTTAACTGAAGTTTACACTGCTGCAACTACATCATTGTTAGCATTAACACCTCCTAGTGTAAACCTAGAGGGGAGGTCTGAGCAGAATTTACTCACAGTTCTTACTCACAGAGTTTACTTTGTTAGCATCATGTTTTAGATTGCGTTAACCTCAAGAACTCCCCCAGCAAATCAAGCCTGTAATGGATTTTACTGCCTGTAGTGGATTTTACTGTCTTTTCAGGTCCTGCACAAGGAGCCTCTTCACAGTATTCCAGCTACCAACAGGGACAGGGGCAGCAATATGGAAGTTACAGAGCTTCCCAGACAGGCCCATCCGCTCAGCAACAGAGGCCTTATGGCTATGAGCAGGTAAATTGCCTAAATCTCTGCTCTGAAAGGGCAGATCTGGCTGTTAGCTCTGTACAAATCTGTCTGATAATTTGGTGCAGGTATATGGGTGATACTTCAGTGGATCTTGTAAAATTCACAGACCAAAAGAAATTGCCCAACTCACTGTAAGCCTCCAATATATTATCCTTCAACATTGCTATTTCTTTTTTTTTTTTTTTTTTCTTTACAGGGACAATATGGAAATTACCAGCAATAAAAGAAAACAGTGCTGTGTCAGATTCCTTTCAATAGTATCTCCATCTTTTGAACTGGATGTACAGGCAGTTTTGATTAATTGTAATATGTTGGTTACCCCTTAGCACAAAGCAGCGTCTGTATGTGAACAGTGTTCATTTCATGCTGGATATGAAGCAGTGCACTACTGGTAACAAGACAATGCTTTAATGGTTTGATATTTGGTGCTGTGTATAGTACTGTATGTTGATACAACGCAGAAGTTTTCCATTTACCCCCTTTTGTCCCATTCTTGATGTTTCTGAATAGCTTTAGGATCATTAGATCACAGTTGTGCCCCGTTCTGGAAAACAGCCAGGTTGTTCTGGAGTCTGGCTCAATGCAAAGCCCATCAGTCACATCCCAGTCCAGGGAAGTTCCCTGCAGTAAGTTATTGATCTTTTTTTAAGTGAATGCATTGAAGATTACCTGCCAGCCTCCAAAATCCATGGCTCTTTACTTCTACAGAACAAGGGGATGGATACATTCCTTATAAAAAGACAGTTCTATGCTATATGACAAAAAATAACTGCAACTTCTGTAATACCTACCTACCCACCCAAATCTTATAATTCAATAATCTGCATAAGTCCACATTTCTGTTGTGAAAGGTACAGAAAGAGGATCCAAACATATGATCATAGAAATGTTAATAACTAGAGGCACCTTTTATATGTCCATGTAAACAAAGGTATTTCTGTAGTGGAAGGAAAAACAGAAGGGAGCTCTGAGATCTGCAGTGTCAGCCTGCTCGATGTCAATATTGCTTCATATCGTGCTTAGCTGAGAAAAACATCTGGCAGAAGTCCCATCTTGAATATCCTACTCCAAATTTTATAACTTGCATATACATTTTCATGCCAAATTTTGCAAGCAGGTGGCTGGCATCCTTCTTTATTCTGATTCTTGCGCTGCCCTTGCTTAGATTTCCCAGCAAGCATTATAACCATAAATATTGTCAAATTTGTTGGTCTGTTGTTCTTACAGCTCATCATCACTTTTATTTTCCTCTTGTAGCTCGACAGAAATAGTTCAGAGGTAAAAGAAAAAAAAATACATCTTTATTGCAGACAAGCAACTAAATTCAGCTTTAATTGTGAGACACTATTATGCATATAGAGAGGGGAGGTATTAATGGGGTCAACCAGTGAGAGAGTACCTAGAGAGGGAGAATTTAGAGAGAAAAACTAGTGGTATGTAAAAATCAGTATGAACAATGTAAGTCACTTCTATTCAGTTTTATATGTTCTTATGAAGTCTTGGGAGGTAAAAAAAAGAGCACTTTTAAAGTGCTTATATAAGTGTTGAACAAAATACTGTGTCCACGTTTCTCTGAAGCAAAAAGCTGGGGTGACTGTAGCCCATAAACATTTTTTAATATGAGATTAACTGCAAATTTACAATCTAAAGAAAATACACTCTGTAGGATTTTCTCCTTTTCTTTCTCTGAACTGATGTTATTTATGGGATTTCAAGTACTTTATATTTTGAAAAACCAAGACCACAAGGAAAACACAACATCTCTCAATCATGACTTTTTTTTCCTTTAGAAGAAAATCTTTAACTGGACAACTAGAGAGTTTACTATTAAATGTTGTCCAAGCACTGCCCTTCCTATGTTAATAATTTAAACTACTGGTGAAATACAAGACTTTTTTTTAGTCAGACCTAATTTCTCTCATCTTTCCTGCTGGTGTTTTCATACAAATAAGTACTCTCAAATATCAAGGAACAGAAAGGAAGTAAGATTGTTTTCTTTAGAATAATTAATATTACAGGTAGCCAGAAGAATGCAATATTGCTCTTTGCCAGTTTGGAAATATGCCTTTTATGTGGTTTTTGAAAGTGCTGAAATGCTTTTGAGAGAATATGAACAACACTTAAACAACTACATTACATCAATCTGAAATGTCTTACATTAAGAACTTCGTGAATGTTGTGTATATAATGTATTTGAAAGAGCACTTTGGAAATAGTTTGTACATTTATTTCCTAATTTATACATGATTTTTGGTGTTAATATTTCTAATTGTTAATAACAAAATGTTTATTTAATGTGTCGTCCATTTTTATGTATTAATGTGGAAACAAAGTGATGCCAGCATTTTGACTTCTTTCATGAATTGTATCATTTTCTGTTTTGTAATACAGAATGCTTGAAAATCGTTTAGTTTAAATATTATCTGAAAGTGGAGTTGATGGTACTTTTCTTGTGGCAGATGGAATGGATACCACAGGTTACCTTTTACTTGGGGGTGCTGGTGGGTGAGAGCTGGACGTGCCCCAGCCCAGAAATCCCACGTGTGCTGGGCTGATCCCCCGGCGTGGGCAGCAGGGGAGGAGGAATTTTGCCCCTCAGGGCATGGACCTGTTGAAGACAGTCCAGAGGAGGCCACCAAGTAGATGAGAGGGATGGAGCAGCTCTGCTATGAGAAAAGGCTGAGTTGCGATTGTTCAGCCTGGAGAAGGCTTTGGGGTGCATTAACTGTGGCCTTCCAGTGCCTGAAGGGAGCTACAAGCAAGTTAGAGACTATTTACACGGGCCTGGAGTGTCTGGAAAGGGGAATGGCTTCAAACTGGCGGAGGGCAGGGTTAGATGGGGTATTAGGAGGATGCTCCGTACTGTGAGGTCGGTGAGGCCCTGGCACAGGATGCCCAGAGAAACTGTAGCTGCCCCACGCCTGGAGGTGCTCAAGGCCAGGCTGGACGGGGCTTGGAGCAACCTGGGACAGTGGAACGGGCAAGGGGTGGAACGAGATGATCTTTAAGGTCCCTTCCAACCCAAACCATTCTGGATTCTGTGATTCGCAGGATGCCGCAGCGCTCACGGGCGCCGTTCTCGGACGCACGGGCTGGTGCCGTGCTGAGGCGGGGCTGAGGGGAGGCTGAGGGGAGGCGGGCCAGGGCTGCCGGGGGCGCGGCTTCGCCGCGGCGGCTGCGCCCGGGAGGCCGGGGCGGGTCTGTGGCTGTCCCCGGCATGGCGGGGCTGTGTGGGGCCGGGCTGGGCGGCTCGGTGCTCCCGGGCGCTGCCGGGGCCGCGCTGAGGCGCTGCGGGGCCGCGGGGAGCGGCCGCAGCCTCTGGAAGCCGGTCCTGCTCCTGCTCAGCCCGCCCGCTTTCTCCACGACCTGCGCCAGGTGCGGCAAGGACAGGCGGCTGAGGCAAAAAAGAGCCATTTCGGAGCGGCAGCTGGTAAGTGCTGGGCTCTGTGCAAGGTCGGGGGGCCTCAGACACAGCTGGCGCTTCTGGAGTGAGGAAATACTGATTAAGATATAGTTAACTTTCAGAATAGCGAGGAAATGAGTCTGCCCCGCGATGTTCTCGGTGTTCGCAGTGATCGCAGTAGCGCTCACGTTCCCTGTGGCCTCTTTGGGCGGGAAGCATCCATAAGTCGAGAAGGCAAAAAGTCTTTTTAAAGCTAAAGCTGTAAAACGGTATTTTAGCTTTAAATCTAAAGTACTGTTTTGTTTCTCACTGGTTTTTTAGTCTTGCGGTGTAGTCAACTGCCAAACAAAGATCACTATTTGTCCGAGAAACTGCAGGGAATTTATTCTTCATCTTATTTTTATATTTACACATCTCCGAAAAATCTTATTTTCTAATGATCCATAAACCACTTCCCATTAAAAGCCATCGTTTACTGTCTCGCCATGTGGTGGTGCCAAATACTTTCTAAAAGAGGCTTTTTAAAAGTAGTATAAATTTGGTTATCAAAAGTTCAGTTGCAAGGGTTTTTTTTTTTTCAGTTGCTTATCCTTGGTATCGTAACTCTAATAAGACTTTTTCTCCCTCACGTACTATTTGTGCAGTTTACTTAAAGTGACCCTTAAAGCCCATTCTCATTATGAGGTCCCTTAGTAACTGACCGAATCTGAAAGTTACTGTGGTCACAGTCATGCTTTCTATTTTCATCCGTCTGTGTAAACAGTTCCACCTGTCAATGAATGTACTTCTGTAATATTTTCCCTTGGGAATTTCAGCCCCTTTTCTGGAGACAGATGAAGTTATATCACCATAGCCTTAGGCATATGCTTTTGAAGAAGTTCTTAAAAATAATTGAAAGATGAGATCTGTTTTTCTTTATTATTACACTCAGTACACTGCATTTAGTTGATCTGTGAATAGCAGTAGAGTTCTGACTTCTTTTCTTTTTTTACAGTTGAATTTATCATGGCTAAAAATAGCAGGTCTGCCTATTAACTAAAACTTCTTGGAAGATGAATCTGATAAATTGTACTTAAAGGCTACAACTCCCACCCTTGTTGCAGACACGTTATTTTGTGGATCAGCGGAAGGTGCGCGTAGTTGGAGGACAAGGAGGAGGAGGAGGCCATTCCTTCTACAGTGAGCCCAGAAAAGTATTTGGAGGTCCTGATGGTGGAAATGGAGGTGATGGGGGTCATGTAATTTTGAAAGGTAAACCTCACTAAATCTGTTTTGTTCCGTGTTGTGTTATTGCTTAACACCCCGCCCCAGTAAAAACAGCCCTACATGGATTGTAAGAAATGGTAAATGTCAAAAAGGTTAAAATGGTTATTTCTGTATGAGATGTCTTTGCTTTTTAAGCTTTACCTGAGCTGGTAAGGGGGACATAAATGACACTGAAAGGCCTAGAAAGAATTTTGAAAATCAAGGTATTTTGCAGATATTTTAGTGCCTGGTGCCTGACTGTGTTATGTTAAGGTTGGGATCTGATTAAATTTTCCTCTTACAATGATTAAAGCTGCTTCTACCACCACCCTGCTGCAAAATCTAATCTAGCAAATTAATTTTGATTTGAATGACCACTTTATTATAAACTGCATGGTTAATAAACCCAAGCAGTTAAGTAAAGGCAGTTAAATAGATTAATATTAGTCTTCCCTGATATGTTATTGTTGAGACAGTAAATAGGATGTGCACTCAAGCAATATTCAAAAAGGGAAAGAACAGTCAGGATGTTGCTCTTCTGTGCCTGTTTTACTAAAGCAATGTGTTCAAAATGTGTGTATTTTGCTCTACAGCTGACCAGCAAATGAAATCACTTTCTTCAGTGTTCCCTTTCTATCACGGTTTTCACGGAGAGAGAGGAGGAAGCAAAAACTGTTACGGAGCTAATGGTGCACACATGTATGTTAAAGTAAGTCAGTGGATGTTGCCTGCTGTGTGGTAGCTTGGTACATGGCTGATTTTCAAGCTGGAGAGCCTTATTGTGAGCAAATCTCATGTGTAGTGAAGGGTGAATGTCTGACAGTGCTGTTTGAGTTCAAAAACTGAGCTTCATGAAATACAATTCTCTTTTTGGGTTCCTCATCTTAAAAATATGTAGGAGTGATTTTCAGCAAATCTGAAATTGGTTGGTGGAGGATCTGCAGGCTTTGAGCATCAGTGTAATGCTTGCATCTCTTCACTTTGAGGTCCCTGTAGGTACTTTGGTGAAGGAGGATGGCAAAGTTGTGGCTGACCTCACTCAGCATGGAGAAGAGTACATTGCAGCTTATGGAGGAGCTGGAGGGAAAGGGAATCGCTTCTTTCTTTCCAATGAAAATCGTGCTCCAAAGTTTTTTACTCCAGGAGAGCCAGGTCAGGAGAGGGTCCTTCAGCTGGAGCTCAAGACAACAGCTCATGCAGGATTGGTGAGTTTCTGTTGGTTCAGCTTCCATATCGTTGGAGGATGATGCTTGACTGAAGGAATAATGTGTGATAACATTTTCTTAGCCTCCGGCTTGCTTGTTAAGAGATGCAGCTTGATGCTTTCTTGCTGTCACTTGGTAGAAGGGTGTCCAAAGTGATTCACAGAGCTGTCACTCTCTTGCTGCTTGGTGTTGTCCTACTTCTGCTAAAATCTACACTATGCATAACAAAATAAGATTCATCAGTGATTGCTGATGATGTACAGCAGCTTTGTCTGCTGGTTCTGCAGATGAACAGTACAGCATAGAGGATTATTCTAAACTGGTTTGTTTTCTTGTTTTTTGGGGTTTTTTTTCTAAATGATGAAGTTCAAGTCATCTATTTCATCGCTGTATTTCTCTTTTTACAGATGTTAAACATTTGACTTTGTTAGAGCCAGGTTTATCATCCTCTGAAATGAAAAATGCTGAGTCAACTTTGATCTTAGGCTATTTTTGTATTTGGGTATGGAAATATTCTAACACCAGCTGGTAAAGCTGTGAAAGTTATGCTTTGCTGCAAAATGTTCGTGATGCAGTCCAACAACTGCAGAATAACTGTCTGGCCTAGCAGAATTTTGCAGATTGGTTTAAAAATTGAGAAATTTGGGTGTTTGTATTCCAGGTGGGCTTTCCCAATGCTGGCAAATCCTCACTTTTGAGAGCCATCTCCCGTGCAAAGCCAGCTGTGGCTGCCTACCCATTCACAACCCTAAACCCCCATGTTGGCATTGTCCACTATCAAGACTTTGAACAAGTGGCAGGTAAGAATTTGGAGTTTGTTGTGTCTACCTTGATAGCAGTTTGTGTCAACTGGGTAATGTTCTAAAATGCTACAGATACAGGTTCAGGAGTCCTGTAGACTTCTTGTTAGTTCTAAAGACCTTCAAACAAAACTCTACTGAAAGCCCATTTCATGTTCAGTTATAGGCACCTTTAGAGCCAAACTGGTAATCTGTATTCTGTCTGCACTGGAGTAATCTAAATTCAGGTGTTTTAAAAGATAATTGCAGCAAACTTAGCATGGGCTGTGCTTTACTATTGATGCACTGACACAAAATTCCAAAAGTAGGCACACTGGCCAGTAAAAGACTGGGGGCATTTGTTTGGGGTTTTTTTTAATTGGATTTTTTGGATTCACTGTGAAGTTTCTCTTTTCAGTTGCTGACATTCCTGGCCTCATCAAAGGTGCTCATCAGAACCGTGGGCTGGGGATGGCCTTCCTAAAGCACATCGAGCGCTGCCGCTTCCTCTTGTACGTGGTGGATCTCTCTGTGCCTCAGCCGTGGATTCAGCTGCAAGACTTGAAATACGAACTGGAAGCATATGAAAAAGGCTTGTCTGAGAGGCCCTGTGTTGTGATTGGGAATAAGATTGACCTTGCTCAGTCCAGGATCAATCTGCCACTCCTTAGGGAGCAGGTCGCTGAGAGGGTCATCGCGTTGTCTGCGCTGACAGGAGACAACTTGGAGGAGCTGCTGTTGCATCTGAGAGAACTGTATGACATTTATGTGAAGACTGGACAAAGCCCAGTCAAGTGGTAGGAGCCACAACTGCTGTGAACTGTGCTGGAAGCAGAACAAAATTAAAATAGCAGTTTGATTCAACTGCATCTCTGGTTTGGGCTTCTTGTGGGTTGTTTTCGTTGTTAAAATGGAAGGGCAGAGCATGGGGATTTGTTCTGGACTGCTGCCTTGGAAAGATTGTTCTGTCTGTTTGTTCACTTTTGAGGTGTCTCTGAAGTTTTACAACCAAGCTTGAAAATTGTAGTCATGGTGGGTGTTGAACTGGAAACCTGGCTCTTGTTTGGCATACTATGGAATGAAGAGAATGCTGTCTAGTAGAAATGACTGAAATTCAGGATCTGCAGGAGATGCTGTCTTGTTTTATGAATTGTAGTGAAGTGACTTTCTCAATTTTCACAAATTAAAAATTCTAAAATAAAAAAAAAGGTGGTCCCATGTTTATCTGTTTCTATATGATGACCAATTTCAGTCATGTCTTAAACTTTTCCCCTGCTCTGTCATGGTTTGGTGTGGAGGAGGAGGAGGCACAGCTCCTCAGTAATTTTAGGGAGGAGGAGCATGAAAGAACTGCAATTCATGACTGAAATGATTTCCTCGTTAATATAAATATTTAACTACCTTTAAATTCTGGCAGCAGTTAAGTAGCTGAATAAACTGGCCAGGAACCAGCCATGTGAGAGTCACATCTGAGCTCTCCCATTTAGGAATCTCAGGCAATGTTCTGAGAAGTCCTAGGCTTAGATACTTCAAATAAAAGAAAAATACAGTTCTTTGTCGTCCCTCCCCCCCCCCAGCTTTTAACTACATAATTTAAAGAACTGTGTCCTTAAACTTTATTCTTTAAGAATTCAGGAATCTTAATTTAGAACAGTGGTCTTTGCCCTCTCCTCATACTGAAAGAAGAGCTGCTTCTGTATTCTCTGGTTATATTTTGTGTAAAAGATTATTATCTTAATAATGGAAAGTAAAAATTCATCAAAATGTATTATTAAGCTTTTTCATAAGGGACCTGAACAGGCTTGTGGGATGCTGAGACACAAACACTGTCAGAAATAGAGGAAATTACTGACTGGTTATGAAAGAACACTCAGCTGTAGCCTCTAACCACTTTTTTCTAATACACCACAGTGAAGGTGATAATTCTCTCTGCTTTCTTCACTGCTCTTTTTTGATTTCATCCCTGATAGTCTAATGCTTCTGCATGGAACATCCTTAAAGCAGGTTTTTAATTCTGAAAAAGTACAGGTCAGCTTGAAAGCCTGCATTGTTTAATAAATTATGGCAAACCAAGTAGTTACCTCTCCTAAATTCACATTCTGAATATTTCTATTAGTGATCAGGTGTGGGAAGTAATCTGTGCATTCATTATAAGCAACCATATTGGTATAAATGGGATCAGGAAAAAATCAAGACTAAATTATCTCCTAAAGTCTCTCCCATGTTTTGCTTCAGCCCTGGGATTTACTGAGTTAAATTAAGTAGAAGTTAATATTCAGTTCTGTCTTTCTGTTTGGTTTTGTGCAACATTTTTAGGCTTCACTGCTGTTCTTCCTTCTGTTGCTACATGCTTTTCAGCCACATTTAGTAAAACCAGGGGAAGGTTGCCTGAACACCAAAGCTGATGCAGCTTCTTAGCAGATTATTTAATACCCACAGATGTTTTGCACTCTCTCTGGCTTCAAGAATGCCGGAAGCTGTTCTAAAAGCCTCAGTACTCACAGGAGCTCCCACCCTTCCTTTAGTGCTCAGGTAACCTCGGTTCTTGCAGGGAGAGCAGTGTTGTTTACTGGTGTGAGAAAAGCACAGCAGGTTCCCAGACAGCTCCCCGGAATGTGCCATTGATCCTGGAGTTGGGTTCTTAGCATTTCAGCCCCCTGCTCTGAGGCGGCAGCACCAAATTCCTAAAGCCATGTTTTTTAACAGGGTTCAAAGAGGCTTTGCAGCATCAGCTACTCCCTCATCTGGCAGTGAAGAGTGCCAAATAGCTCCAGCTTTTCTGCTGGAACAGCTCTTTGTAGAAACTTCAACTTCCCGTAGTCTTTAATCACTTGGCTCACCTTTCTCCAGGGTGCTCCTTCACAGTTAGCACGAAGATCTCTTGGATCCCGCTCCAGAGGAGGCAGAGGGCTGAGGGGGAGCCTCTGGTTCTGCTGAAAATGAAGGATTTACAAAGGATTGTAAATCCTTTGCCTCTAAAAACAGAGAGGGAAAAAATAATCAGTTTAATGGTGAATTGTTTCAGGGAAGAGTTGTCTCTTGTAGGATTTCTTTCCACTTTTTTAGTTGGAGTTTCGGTGGGTGGGCTTGGTTTTGTTTAGGTTTTGGTGGATTAACTTCCTTTTGCTTTCATCTGCTGAACCCTTTAATGCTGTCCTTGTTTTTTAAGCTGGCAAGAGGAAGGAGATGGTAGATTTTATTTCTCATTCTGACAATAAGCCATGGGAATTCAATGTGAATTGAAGTCCAGTCAATTCTCTATTTCCTGGAGAGGCTTGAGCCATAATTTTGTTTAGCACTTTACAGTTCTAGTACTCTTTAATGCATTTTTTTTACCACATGATTACAGTATTATTTCAGTGCTAATTGTAGGGGTTTTGTATTTATTTGCAGTCCTCTTCCCCTTTGTAAGTCCTTGGAAAATGTAAGTGGTATCAATTACACAAAAAAAGAAGCTCAAATGCTGATGTAAAAACAAGCATTAGAAAGGACCACACTTTTAAACATGTGGATACTGAGGACTCATTGCAGCACATTACCTAAAGCATTGAATCAGAGTGTCTAAGCAGGAGATATTTTGCAATCTGCTTTACTTATGGTTTCCTAAAGCACTTTTTTGCATTTTCCAGTATTTTTTTACATTAGGGAAAGATCTTCCATTATTGTCTGTGTACTTACTAGGAGTCTTCATAGTGATTTCTGGTTTTAAGTAGCTTTGTGGTAAGTGAATAAGTGCTCTTGACTTGACCATGCTTAACAACTTGTTACCTGTTTTTAAATATTAATTCAAATTACAGAATGACAGGAGAGGCTGTGAACCAGAGATGCTCATGCTGATAGGGTGGGATCCTGTTGTAGTTTATGCTGGATACAGAACCGCCATCCAGCTGCTTTTCTGTCCTGTCTTCCATGGGATACTGGCCAACATCTGCATTGTGAGTGCACCACTGTGGAAAGGGCTTTGGTGTGAATTAAAACTCCACCCTGACACAGCTAAACTTCATGCCAATGTTGATGTGTGCCTGGCCTTTGAAGAACAGCTCTGTTTCCTGGTTGTCTTCCATGCTGCAGTTTCCAGTGCCATCCCCCAGCAACAATTTTTCCATTTTTAAAATAGGGTTTAAATGTGACTGCACTGTAGAGGTCTGGAAAGACTGCAGTTATTACTTGGAGGGGAGTATTATTATTTGGAGGGGGGTCACATTTGCATACCAATAATGATAAGAGATGATTTTGCAACTCTTGATAACAGAGCAAAGCTCCCTTCAGGCTGCTCTCTTGATTTTTCTCTAAGCAGTTCTGAAATTTATCATGTGGCATGTACCCATTTTTCTGAGTCATAAAACCTAGTTGGTAGGACAAAGGCAGGGAGATTTTCATCAACCTTGTTTTAATGTTGAGGTTGTGTTTGTCCTTTGTTTCCCCACTGAGAGTAATCTTTCATCTCCTCTTTTCTGATTGAAATAGAATTGTCCAAGGAGGGCTTAACAGCATCTGATTTGTCATCCATAGGGTTTGGGTTTTTGTCTCTGCCCTTGTGTATATAAAATGTAGCTTTGACTCCTTGAAGCATGCATTCCTTGCTCAGCTCTGTTCTTTGCACACTGCTGTGTCTTTATGCCACCAAGGTGGGGACATGTATTTGTGTATTATGTACACATTTCCCGACTGATGAAAGAGAACAAAAGAGCAACCATACTACAAATCAATATCATTATGGTTTAATAACTCACTCCTGCCTGGATGTTCCAATTCAGTAAGAAGTAATGGCTGTGGCTGGTTACTTTGTTACAATCCGTTTTATTCTGGTAACATTCAGTTAATTTAATTGGAGTGGGTGGCTTCATGCAGTGGTGACCTGGGCTCAGTTTGGTTGGCCTTTAACCTGGCTGTAGCACTGCAGCAAACTCGAGTGCTGGTACTTTATGTCATGATGAGTGAGTACAACGTGACACAAAACACAAAGAGCCATGTGCTTATTCAAATACACTGAAAATGTTTTATACAGACACAAACATCTTCTAAGATGCAGGTTTAGAAATACATTTTAGATCCAGACTTATTAAGACCAATTGAAAAGCTGAAAATGAACTGCTGAACAAATTATCTTCTGTTATTCAAATCCTATGTGGGGCCTTTTTTTTTTTTTTTGTAATTGGAGAAATCGATAGGCAATTAATGTGCAGGTAACAGTCAATATTTTAGAAAGCATCTGATGGTTTGGGACCAATTTTTGCATATGGAAAAGCGTTGTCATGGTTTAAAGATTTCTCATTTGAATCTTGACATTTGGGTCCTCGGTGCTTAATTACCTTTGAGACTGGAACATCATTGTTTCCCAAATACTTGGGAATCCCCACCCAGTGCTTCCTTTGTACACACACTAATCAGCTATTGACAGCAGTTACTGTTCACTCTCTAAATCCAGATAAATTAATCTTCCACTAAAAGTGGAAAATGCTTATGAAAAAAAATATTTGCATGAGACTATTTAATTGCTAAAACACTGGTTGTCAAGAAGACATCTGTGATATTACAGATGAGATATCCACATTTTGATTATCTTATTCATTAAATCATACTGGTTTGTGGCTATTCATTTCCTGTTGTTTTCCTCTCTTATAAATCAGGAAGATGAGTTTGGGCAGCTAGAGTGCTCTGTCCAGACAGGACTCACATTTATCACATTTAAAAAGTAACCTGGTAAAAAGTCCCTGTAGTAAATCAATATTTTCTTACTGCATTGCTTTAGAAAATGTTTCTTCTCTTCTCTTATCCACCCCCACAGCAGACATGTAATGGAAGTTTAATGCAGTGGTGCAAAACAGCAATTACTGGGATGCTGAGCTCTGTCTAAAAAACCCAAAATCTGATAGCATTAAATAACTCCAATGCCAGGAGTTGTGGGTTTGAAGCTTGCCCCACTTTGCAATGGGTTGGGTGCCCCGTTAGCTGTGCTTACGCCCCTTGTATCTATAGGCTGAAAAAATGTAATTAATTTTGGTAAGCTAACACATCTCTGTTTCTAAATCAACCAACATTTTCTAGCTTCATGAATTAATTTATGGACATTAGGAAAATGGTTTTGATGGATGAAAATTTAATGGGTTTAAGTATTTATTTTTTTTTAATTCCAGTACCTTATGTTTCTGAGTGATTTTTTTAATCTTCTTTCAGTGATAGAAACTGAATCATGGAAGGCTGAGGTCCAAACTTAGCCAGGCTTGGAAAAGCCTACCTCCCACTGAACTTTAAACATTCTGAATTAAAATATCCGTCTGGATTTGGACCCTAGCAACTTGCAGAGTCACATAGAAATTCTGTGGCATGACAGATGATCTGGAATTTGGAAAATAATCCTCCAGTATCCACTTCACCCTCTTCATGGAACTGCAGTCCATGGCAGTGTTTAGGAGCTTTAGGAGAGCCCACTCACACATCTCCTATTTATTTTTTAAGGCGTTCAGAATTTCTTTCAAAGTAAATAAAAATTAATCTGTAGATGGATAACAACAATTGCCATGTGAAACATGTACAATTTACTAACTGGTGCTACTAATTGATGTAATTATCACTAATTAACTGTTCTAAAGATAGTGATTTTTGTAATTGTTATTCAATGGCTTGAAGTGGCTTATGAAGCGTAGACAGTTCTAGAATTGTATGTTAAGACTAAATTAAATTAGTGCTACAGAAGTTATTTTCCTAATGTATTTAGCCTGGAATAAAACTGTTATCACATTTAGCTAACCAGGGCTCTTGATGAATGGGTGCACAGTAGAAGATTTGCTTTTAGTGAATATTTAAAAAATAGCTGCATTCCCTCTTTCATGCCAGGAAAGCCTGAGTGCTTCTGCATTAATGGAGAAAATTATTGCAGAGGATCACAAATGTGATTGAATAAAGAAGGAACTTGCTCAGATTTTCTCAGAAAATGTCATGCTTGTTCTGGTCTTTCAGTAAATATATCTGCCTTTTCAAAGGCAGTTTGGTAGATTGTCAGCACACAAATACCTCCTCAGAGTCTGTTGTTGAAGTGGCATTTAGGCTGACTAAAATTTATGTTCTGTGTTCTTTTATTGTGGAGGAGGCAATTCTGATTTGATAACTTGTTATGCCAATATTGGGAGAAATTAATATTGATTACAAATATTTCCTATTTACAAATGGTGGCTGGAAAGCACTTCTCTAAAGTGGTGCATAGTGATGGTTCTCAGTGAAATAACTGCTGAGGTGAAAATATGGTTATTAAGATGAGTCAATCATAATGACCTTAAAGAGCCAATTTCCCCAGCTTTTAGTTGTTTGTTCAGTACTGCTGGAGCATTCTCAAGAGGTGAGTGAAGGAAGTTTGAATTTCTGGGTTTTTTCGAGGGAAATCAGTATAGTCCCCATGTTCTATGGGATTCTCTCATTTTTGAGGTTGTCACTTCGTAGCAGAGGACAGGAGCATGTGGGACTTGTGAGGGGGAATTTCTAGGGGACTTCAGCTCTTTCTGAAATAAAGATGAGCTGTTCTGCAGGCTTCTGTTTGCATGAGGTCTTCCCAGTGACTGCTTCAGGAAGGATGTGTTGGGTATTTTGGTCCTCTGCTGAGGTTTTATGTTGCCCTGGTGCTGTATTCTTCCAATGAGAGACATCATATTTGACTGCAGACTTTTCCCTATGCTGGAATTAGCTGTGTGTCAGCATTCCTCTGCCCATACAGTTCCGTAAAGTCTTTTGCAACCTTCATTTTGATTAAGAATTTTAATGGCAGCAACAAAAGATCTTGTTCCTTCGTGAAAGCTCTTGACTAACAGCTTAATTCCCAGATGACTGACCACAGGCTTCATAGAAGTATTACACATATTATTTTATCCCTGTATATTTTGAATACAAGCGGTGTCAGGGATATTAAATGGTGTTTTAACCACAATGGTCTGTCAAATTTGTGCTTTTTAGAGTATAAAGTACAAACGATTTTCATAATGGAGGGTGATTGCTCTGCTTTGTCAAACTGTCTTCAATTCACGGACACTGCAGGGTGTACTTTTATTCTCATAAAGAGTACTTTTATTCTCATGTTCAAGGGGTTATATGCAACCCCCAATATTGTTTGTTCTTCAGTAAACAGCTTCTAAAGGCTAAAGCTGTGTGTGAGCTGTTAGTTAACAGCTAAAAAATTTGCCAGAACTGTTGCTGCCCTCCTAGCAGAGAGCTTGTTTTTTGTGAATGCTCAGAGAGATCTTGAATGAGATTATTAACTACTTTGAAATCAGTTTTCCTTCAGTGTTAATTGGGCTGCTAAATCCTAGGATATTGTGTTAAAAATAATTCCAAAGTCAGTGTCACACCAGAGACACATTTGTGTGCTTTAAAGAACAGATGTTTAAGTTATGGGTCCAGTCTGCTTTTAAAAACTCCAGTTTTGTCATGAAGCCTTTACAACACAACCAAAGGTCTTGCTTAGTGCCTCTAAGTCATTTCAAAAAAAAATCAGGTTGTAGCATTTTAAAAATGGTCTTGTTCTTCCCCCACAGATGTGCACACAGCTCTACCTGTGATGTTTGGTACTTGGGTTAAGTATCAGCTCCCTTTTGGACCCAGACTGTGCAAGCAGCTTGGAAATTATGGAGTAAGATTGTGGGGCTTGTAAATAATAAATAATGCTCATGCATCCTGGACTTTAGCAATAAAAATGGTGCTAATTGAACGAGTCATCAGCATTCCTGAGCTTGCAACAAGAGATGTAAGGACAGAGCTGGGGTTTTTTGCCTTTGAGGTGTGTACAGGTCTTCCTCCCTCAGGTGGTGGTGGGTTTGTTGAAGTAAGTGTCAATGATAGTTTTCTATCCCAATAAAATGGTGGTACTGGGTTATAGGTAAGACCTTTCATCTGCAGAATTCCTAATTGCTTTTCTAAACCCCCCGAATTCCTTAATCCTGCAAATGCAACTATATTGACAGAAAATTGTTGTAAGGAGGAGAGGAGGAGATTTAAAGGTTAAGGGAACAGAGAAGTGCTGTGAGTTCCCTACTGTCCACAGGAACATCTGTGCAATCTTGCATGAAAGGCTGGCTTTGTGGTGTCAGAAATTGAGAGAGCTTTTCTCTTTTGTGGCACTCATCCAGGGCAGCTTGCAAAGAGTTTTTATTCTTGTCTGATTATTCTCACATCAGAAGTAAGGATAATAACACTCCTTATTGTGCCACATCTATTTGCAGAACAAGTTCTGTAGAGTGCAGGAAGTCTCTTTTAGGACCAGGTCTGCACTGCAAAGTTGTGCTGGTGTCACTGCTTGGGAGCTGGGGTTATGAAAAATTAATCTTCCCTCACAGAAACCATGTTGTTAAAGTTCTTTCTGGCAAGGAAGTTAACCCCTGATCTTTCCACCCTAGTTCTGCTGTGAAGATGAATGGTCATTTACAAACATGAAGGAAAACCATTAGCATTCTTTCAAACCAATATATAATCACATCTTGCTAATTTCAAAGCCCTTCCCTCCCAGCAAATCTCATTAATTATCCCAGACAGGTGTTTTTCAACAAAAGCTCCTTCTTGCATTCTCTCTTCTTCTCCAGCCTCCTACTTGAGCTAATGAAGCTTCAGTGATGTCTGTGGAACAATGGAGCAATTTGTGTAACTGCAGGTTGGAGAGAACAAATAAGGGATGGTAATTGAGGAAGGGCTGGAGGAGAGGCTGCAGGAGCAAAGTTCCTCTGTCTGTGTAAAGAGATCTCTCATTATTGGTGATTAGGGAGGAAGCATTTACAGAGACAGAAAGAAAGTAGCTGTGCTGAACTAAAAAAAGGGGTTTTTGATGGTTTATTGATATGCAGATGCTGTTCTAGGAAAAGACCACAGACCTCGTTAGGGCAGGCTTTCTGTCCTCGAGTTAATGGAGTGCAGGTTTGTATGAAGAGAGGGGAACTGGCATCACCTCCACACAGCTCCTATGGGAAGTCACTTATTCAAAAAGCTCCCTGGACCTGACTTGAGCAGCTGCATGAATGCTGTTTACTAACACTCTGTGCGTAAATTGGATGCTTCTCTCTGGAATTAGCTGGGTTTCTTTCCTCTGTGGAGATGTTCCATGGAAATGAAGCCTATGTGCTTCCCCAAATATTTGAATCATGTTCATAATTCCTATATGCTTCCCCAAATATTTGAATCATCTTCATTATTCCAGCAAGTCTTCTTTCATGGTTGTTGAAAACAGGTCCTGCCTGCTTAGCTTATGCCTAGACAATAGGAAAGAGGCATTATTTTAGCAGGTATAACAGATGAATTATACACAGGTGTTTTGCTGGGCTGGTTGACAAGCAGCCCTACCTTGTCTAGCGGTTATGCATTTTCACAATTCATAATGTATTATGCCTAGAATCTCCCAATCCCTGCCTCTTCCAAATACGTATAGACATTTATATTCCAAACACTAAAAATCAGCAGAATTCAAATACTCTTTTAAGCATATTTGAATTAGTCATCAGCTGCTCTGAAGCTTCAGAGCAGCTCCCAGGCTTTTCAATATGAAACCCAGGCTCAGGTGTGACCTCATGTCCAGGCATAAGTAATTATTTTTCTTTTTTATTTGGCAAAGCTAGGGCTCTTATTCCAGGAAGGAATGTAAGTGTCTTCCCTGCAAAATCCAACAATGAATAAAATTACTTTCAGTCAAGTGTAGATAATTCTGCCCATAAGGAGTTCAGAGACCATGAAAATACTGTGCAAAAGGCTCACAAGGAAGGTGTAACAACAGGCACCTTCTTTTATCAGAATGAGTGATCTAGTGGTTCCACCTCTCCCGATGAACAACTGAAGAGAGCCACAGCTGGAAACTGGTGCCTTGGCCACGTTATGACTTTGTCATTTTTAGGCAGACCAGTGGGGTTTGTAAATTACAGGAAGTGTTATTGTTGATGTAACCTCTCCAGATCTCAGCTGCATGTAACATGCTCTTGAAAAGACCTGAAGCTGGAGAGAATTGAGTGATGTGCACTCACCACACCCTCAGGGAGCTGTCAGGAACCTGCTCGCCAGAGGTGAGAGAAACTCAGCTGTTTCAGGAGCTGTTTTTTCTGTGACATGTATATCTGCCTTCTCAGGCAAATCCATAGAGGTTTTGCTTCCAGTTGGATTTTATCATTTCTGACAACACCTTGTTCACCATAAAATATTCTGCAAGCTTCTTATAAAAATACTTTATTGATGTTTTCAGAAGGGAGCAGACACAGGGAAAGGTACAAGCAGGCTCAACAGTTCATCCTGTCAATTCAGAGCACACATACTTCGAGGGGTATATTTTAACCCATATATAACAGACTGACAGAACATGTCACAAGTCTGAAATATCACATACACAAGACAAGACATCATTTAGAACCTGACTTCAGATGACAATACTGATCTACTTGACAAATATCACTGGGATACAGTGGGATGGCATTTTCTTTTACTCATAGCAGCAGCCAAAAAGCAGTTTGCTTGCAACAGCAAAATGTAATTGGCAATCACAACATCATAAGCTTTTGGGTACTACTTTACAACATTTGGGTTTCTATTTGTAAATGTAGTTTTCAGACTTAGGATCTTGAACTTCTCTGTGCAATACTGTTAAATAAGAGCATTCGCCATGGCAACTGATTACTTATTTGTGTTACTACATCATTGAGCAGCGTCAGCAGTGGAATTAATCTGCTTTTTGGTCAAACTGCCTCTGTGCCCAAAGAGGTTACAGAAGAAATGAGCAACTCTGATGGGGAGGAGTGATAAAATGTCCAGGATTTTATGATAAGACCAAGGCTAGGGCCCTGGTCTCTTGAATCTGGTGCTCTATCTGTGCAATCATTTGACTGTTCCAAAAAAAATGTGAAAATTCAACAATAAAATAATTGATGCTTATGTTGACTGAATCAGCTCAACCCAGGTTGAATGAAGTGAGGTATTTTAAACTCCATATTTCAACTCCAATGAAGTGAGATATTTTAAAAGGAAGAAGGCAAGAAACTGAAACTTGATGAATTTAAGAGGTTTGAAAGGAACACTATAAAAAGGAACATAAAAAACACAACACAAGATTTACTTCTCTCTGAGCTTGTCATTCCCTAACACAGTGCCAGAAGAGTATCTTTAAGATCCTGCAGAACAGATTTGAAAATGTCTTTGGGTTGTCATGGTGGAGTCTGTGGAGAAGCTGGTACTGTGCTGGCACCTTTCACGTAGGCACAGGAACCCTTTTCTGGGGGCCTTCCAGGGCCCATTCCTGCTGCGTGGCTCCGGGCAGGAGGGAAGCACTCCCATGGGACCACTGGGCAGTGTGTGGCAGGACCCAAAGGAAATCAGACCAGTTTTGAAGCAGGGAGGGATCAGGCAGCGCCAGCAGGGCACTTCAAGATGCTCAGTGCCTCAGAGTCTGGCTGTAAACTCCTTAGGGCAGAGATCTGTCCCTTCCTGAGGTGTGGAAGGGACATCTATTGCACCCCATGGAACAGAGATCCAGATTATGGCTGCAGCTGCTGTAGCAGAAATGATAAATGAGATGTTTTTCTTTTGAGGTTTGTTCTTTTCTTTCTGTATCATCATCTACATGTAATAGGTGTAAGGAAAAAACGCTCCCATTTACGGGAAAGATCAGGTCTGCAAACAGCTAAGCTGTAGTTTAGTGCAGTAGTTTAAAGCCAGACATTTTGTTAGCTTTTATTTTTCGGTTTTCAGTTTATTGGAGAAAAATGCTGGTGCTGCTCAGGCTGACTAGGTGGCAGCAGAGCTCTTTTGTGGCACCTGCGAGTGGCGGACACAGATTTCACTACCTGTGGTTAATGTCAATAAACCCCTTTATCCTTCTATGTGGGATTTTGTTGTTGATAAACTAAAATAAGTTAATAGTGGGCTCTTTTCTGCTTTCCTCACCTGCCCCAGACCACTGCTCCTGGGTTCTTCCAAGGAAACAAGCTGTAGTCCCAATACTGCAGAAGTAAACTAAGGCTTTTCTCATCCTCACACTGGGCTGGCTTCACTTTCAGTAGTTCTGAAGGGCATTGTGAGGCTGAATCGTCAGCTTCTTGGGACAAAGGAGTTTAATAAAAGCCCTTCTGAAGCTGGAGTGGCAGAGAGGGTATAGGACAGGGTTGACAGCCGAGTTGATCCACAGCAGCCAAAAGGAAGTCTCATACCAGAACTCAGAGATGCACTGGCCGTGGCAGCCAGCGCGGATGATCATCAGGAGAGTGTACGGTGCCCAGCAAATCCCAAAAATGCCCACGATGATTGCCAGTGATTTGGCCACTTTCTTGTCTCTAGAGAGCCTGAAGCGTTGAATCGTGCTCTGGGACATGGTCTTCATCCGTTTCTCTGAGCACAGAGTGGAGGCTGAATTCTTACAGCTCTTTTTGTTGCAACACTTCGGTTTCCTGGAGCTCTCCGAGCTTGTTGCCAGCAGATCTTTGGCATCCAGGCTGGAAGTGGAGGCTGCTCCTTGAGCTTTGCTCTTAGAGAGGTCGAGGGTTTCAGCTGACTCCTTCTGCTCCCACTTACAGCATTTCAAAGAAAGCTTTGCTTCTGGGCTCCTTTCCACCTCCTCAGTGAAGGACTGATTGTGCACTTCATGGAAAACATCCAGGCGCATTTTGGTGCGCTTCTGTATGTTCAGGTAAATGCTTAGGTTGAAAAACATCACGCTGATGAAAGGAGTGAAAAACTCCAGCGTGGAGGCTGTCATGAGGAAATACCAGTTGTAGAAGAACTCAGCGTAGCATTCCCCGGTGGGGATGATGCTCTGGCCTGATATGTACTCCCAGCTGATAATGGCAGGACCATACAGCAGGAAGGCCAACACCCACACCAGCACCATCTTCAGCACTGCTTGCCTGATGTTGCCTTGCTGGGCTCTGTAGGTGACCTGCAAGAGGAAAGCCTTTTCTTACACACAGTCCCACACCCCAGCTGGCTGAGGCTCCTCACAAATGGACTGCTAGCACTCCTGGTAAAGTTGCTAGGCAATATCCCAGCAGACCAACAAATTGGTATGCCATAGGCAACAGGAGCAATTGCTAGATAAATCTCACTCTTGCAGGGAAGATTTAGAACACTCATTTTACAGCTCCAAAATGTGGTGTCTGCTAAGTGGAAATGTACAGACTTGGCTGGAGCCTGGCAGTTGTCTGCGCCCACCACTTGCCTGAGTTGTCCCCAGCTACTCCCTGCAAGTCACAAGAAGAGGGACTTGACAAACTCCTGGGCTGAATCCGTGTTGTATTTGCAGTCAGGGAACGAGCAAACAGCAGCGGATCAGATCTGCCTGTGAACTGCTCGTTACCTCCTGCGAAAAGCTGAGCATTTTGATCTTCCCACACACCCAGGGACCTCCCCACATTCCCTTCCAAAGCCGGCAGTGCAATCTACTGCCGCGGTAGCCAGGGAGAAGCTGCGAGTCTGACTGCAATCCACTGGTTTGTCCTGGAGATAATAAGCTCTTGCAATTAGTTAAAAGTCTGCTTACCTGGCTGACTTGCTTGTACGCTACTATCCCGTCACCTAGGAAGGGGACACCTGCACAACGGGGTCTGAGCCTTAAGTGAGTTAATTGTGCCGGGAATACCAAGCTGAAACCACCACTGAATTATGTGTTTGTGGATGGTTATTGCTTTCCAGGCTGAAAGCTTCGTAATTTCTGGAGGAGTCAAAGAGCTTTTAATTACTGCAGAGAATCTGGAGAATAAAGGAGGAGGAGAGTTATGTCCCTCTCAGCTGCCATGACAGGACTCACCGCTCTTGTCACCGAGAGGAATCTGTCGTAGCTAATTAGTACGATGTTGAAGACCGAAGAGGTGCAGAGCAGGTAATCAACCACCAGCCAGAGTTTGCAGAGGCTTCTCCCAAAGATCCATCTCCCCGTCAGCACATAGGGCACGTACAGGGGGATGCAGAAGGCACCTGCAAGCGGAGGGGCCGTCCCCGGTGAGACTCGGGCTCTGCGCGGTGGCTGCCCCGGGAGATCCGCGGGTGCCGGGTGGGTCCTTCCCTGTGACGGAGGGAGAGGCCGGGGGACAGCGGGAGGGGACCGGGGACTGCGGGAGGGTGTGGGGGCAGGAGCGGGGCACGGCCGGAGTGGAGGCACGGCCCGGGAGGAGCAGCCGGGCAGGAGGAGCCCCGGCGGCTCTGCCCGCCCCGCCGCCGAGTTGCTGCCGGGCCGTGCCGGTGCCGGCGGGCGCGGCGCCCCGCGGGCGGCACTTTACCTACGAGGAAATCCGAGATGGCCAGGTTGAGGAGGAAGAAGTTGTTCTGGGTGCGCAGGCTGGAGTCCGCCACGAAGGCCAGCATCACCAGCGCGTTGCCCGCCACGGTGACGGCGATGAGCAGGGCCATCAGCGCGCCCAGCGCTGCCGTGCCCGCGGCGGCGAAGCGCCCGGCGGTGGCGGAGCCGTTCAGCGCCCCGCCGCTCTCCATGGCCCGCACCGCTCCCGCCGCGCCGCCGCCGCGGGGCTGCTGCCCCTCCCCGCCCCGCCCGCTCCCGCCTCCTGCTCCGGCCCCCAGCACCCTCGCGTACCCCCCGAGCAGCCCCGAAACCCCCAGAGCATCCCGGAATCTGCCCAAGCATCTCTGCATCCCACTAGAGCATCCCTGAGCATCTGCACGCTCCCACGCACCCTCTCAGCCCGGGAGCATCCTCGTATTACCCCAGAATATCCCTTCATTCCTCCAGAGCACCCCTGAGCATCCACACATTCCCCTCTCAACCTGGTAGCATCCTTGCACTACCCCAGAGCATCATCCCTGAATCCCCCGGAGGGTCCTCTCCCATTACCCCTTCCCTTCTCAACCCTGGAACATCACTGCATTACCTCAAAGTATCCTTGCCACCCTCTAGAACATCTCTACATTCCTCTTTCCCCTCTCAGCTCAGGAGTAGCCTTGAATTCTCCCAGACCATCCTTGCATTCTGCACAGCAACATTCCTGCATCTCTCCAAAGTGTCCACCATGAGTTTATTGCTCCTGCCATGGGGTGTGTGCCTTAATGAACAGAAGTGAAGGTTAGATCTTCATTTGCCTTTTAATGAGTCAGCCAGGAGGGCTCCCTGGGCACGTGGAACATAGAGGGTGATAATCTTGCCCCTGCTCCTCATGGGCAGCAGGAGGAAGAGGTAAAGCTGTCCAGGAGCAGGCAATTCTTGGTCTGCAAACCAAGGAGTCCTTGTCCCAGGCCCCAGCTCCAGGGAGGTGATTAACGCTCCCTTCTTCCTCCACTTGTTCACTCTTCACAGCTAAAGGGAATAACTTTTGTCTGAGGACTTGTTCTTCTGCAGGGTGAAGTTACCAACCACTACACAACCCCTGGGCACGGTGCCTGCTCCAGGTCGCAGGAGAGGAAATATCCTCACAGGTGTCATGTCACAGGGGCAGGATCAGCTGCACTATCACCCCTCTGGAGAACAGCACAGGGATGTGCAGAGCAGCAACTGCAAAGCAAAGAAGGGTGCTGGCTGGAGAACTGGGTGCTGGCTGGCCAAGAACTTTCTTTCTGGGAAATTCTGATAAGTTGTGAGGAACAAAGAGAAAATAAGCAAAGCAAGAAAATTGTACAAACACAGAAACAAGCCTGAAGTTAACACTCAGGGGGTTTGCCACCTTCTGATTGCTCCAAAAGCTATTTTCACCTCAGGAACTAGTACAGCCTCACAGAATTCCTCCTCAAACACTGCCACAGCCACTGTCCTGATAGCAGCGGCTGATCCTGCTGGGAAGGGGCCGAGAGGACTCTCTGGGATCGCGGTAAATCTTTTGCAGTGGGCAGAGCCGAGCAGTGGGAACACTTCTCAGCACTCCCGCAGGGGTGGCACCCACCCAAGGGTGGCCTCAGCAAGAACCAGCCTCATCCTGTTCCTTAAGGTGCCCAGCCCTGGCACAACGCGCTGGCTCTGCGCTGAGAGCCGGGCTCGCTTTTCCCGGCTGTGCGCAGGGCGGGCAGGCTGTGCACGATGAGCCGGCAGCCGGGCAAGCCCTGCAGCTGCCTGGCACGCGTGTCCCCTTCCTCGGGGAGACAAGTGTCCCCAAGCCGCTCCGCCGCGGGGGTGGCTCGGGCTCCGCTGGTGCCGCATCCCGACAGAGGATGTCACTGTGGGCTCGGGGAGCCGCGGGTGGCAGCGCCGAGGGTGCGGCGTGTGCGAGAAACCGCTGGGAAAACGGCTTGGAGGTACTTCGTGCGTGGCTTCAGCCCTGCTTTGAGGATCATCAGACTCAACCACACAGCTGGCTGGGCCGGGGTGTCACCACAGCCCAGCTGGGCAGCCGCAGCACGGCCGCAGCGGAGAGGACATGACTTTTATGTCGATCACCGCAGATGTGACAGAGAAACAGCTTTTTTTTTTTTTTAACTCCCGTGATGTTTAATGAACCCACAAACCACTTTCACTGTGCAGCTGTCTGTGATCTGGTGTTATTTGAAATCTCCAGCTACTCAATCAAGCACTAGCATTCACTGAAATGTTTACAAGTTCCAAATGATGGGGTGCGTGCTGTACAGCTCCTATCCCCAGGAGCAGCTTGCTGTGTGTTGGCTGTCATCCATTTTTCAGAATTTTCACCATCCAGATAGAAGGCAAACTCCCTGCTTCATACCTAAGATAATTTACAAAGTGATAAAGTACAGCGTGGATAAATCACAGTTATTTTTTATCCAGAGTAAATTGCCAGGATTGTTAGATAAATAAGAAGTGATAGAGCTCAGATTACAGGTTTCCTGGTCCTGATGTTTCTCTCTTGCTTCAGCAGACAGGACAAGTGTATTTCTAATATATTTCAGGAAACATGCCATCTTGGCAATAAAGGAAACCACCCAACCAGTAGTTAACGCAGATCACACACAGGCATGCAAGCAGATGGTCTGAGAGCTCACGTTTGGACCTGGCTTACACAGTACATATGCCATGTGTAGATATCCCATATGCTCATAAGTGCTTATAGATGTTCATATAGGGTGTCCTGATCACCCTGCACCAGGCCACGGGGTCCTCTCCTGGGCAGGGAGATCTCTGAACACTGCTCAATCCTTGTGGATCTGTACAGTGGAACCTTTCCTGAGGGTAAGAGCTGCAGCTCAGCTCCAAGCTCTCCTGAGCCCAGTTTCTGTTTATTCTGAGGTTGTGCCTGAGAAGCAGGAGCTGGGGGTGGCAGACCACAGAATGGTTCAGGCTGGAAGGGACGTCTTGAGGTTTTCTAGGCCAACTCCTCTGCTGAAGCAGGGTCAGATACAGCAGGTTGGCCAGGACTTTGTCTGGCCGGGGTTTGAATATCTCCAGGAATGAAGACTCCATAACCCCTCCAGACAACTTGTTCCAGCTGCCTTCCAGACTGCCCTCACAGTCAAAAAGTCTTCTCTTGTCTGCACCATCTTGCCCACAGATAGCTCTCTACAAACCTGGAATTAGGAGGATATGCACAAATTGTAGTTTTTCTACTGCTTGCTTCTGTCCCATGGAGGCAGTGTGTCTGTGAGACAAATTTTAAAGAAAGAGATGATTAAAAAACCTCTTTGTGTTCATGTCTTTACTGATGAGGGTTGAAAGTGCTCTGGCATTCACACAAGTATCTGTCACTATGAAACCCATCCCTTTGTTTTATTTCCTTTTCTTCTGCCTTTCATCATGGTACATGTTTATTCTGTTTGGAAAATTCCCTTTTCTGAGATCCCCTCACAAGTTACCAGCACACGTGGGTGACAGGATGGGCAGTGTGGAAGAGAAAAGTGATTCCAGAGTGGCTGAGGGCAAAATCTTCAAGGAGCCCTTGAGCTCCTGCTTTGCCAGACCCCCAAGATACAGCACAAACCCTCAGCATAAATATTTTACATGTAGCACCAGTGAGTAGGAGACAGAAAATGCCAGGGGAGCATTTCTCATGCTAGAGATGCCTTTGCAGTGAAATGTTACTCTTTGATATATATTTCTCTTAAAAACAAACCCAACAACAAATTGTCTGTCAAAACTTGGGGAGCTATTAGGACTGAAAACCAGCATGGCAATCCAAACTGGGCTGGGACACGATGAAATCAGTTCCTGGATGTGCTTTATCCAGCTCAGCCAGGTATCAAAACAGCTTCTGCTGGTGGCAGAAGGTCTCTTCCATACCATACTGCAAGGGACATAACTGAGCAAGTTTGATGTTGAACAAAGGCAATGATGACCAGAATAATCCTTGAAAATGCTAAGAAATAACCTGTGAGCCAGCTTTCAGAAAGGTGGGAGGAGCTAACATCTCCACTCCCAAAGCAACACGCTCTGAGAGCTGCAAATGGCCACAAAGCCACCATGTCCCTGAGAAGGATCACAAATTCTAGAGGGGAATTTTCCCCATCTGGCCACAGTGTGTGTCCACCTGTGTTCAAAACATGTCCTCTACCTTTTCACTTCTTTCTTTTCCTTCCTTCTTTCCTCTCCTTCCTTTGTTCTTTCCATTCCCAGCTGTAACCTGCAAATCCAAACTCTCAAAGTGTTCAAAAATGCATCCTTTAGTACAGGGAGACTTTTCATAGTTGGACCTGTCCCAAACTACCATGCTTGCCTTTGGCTTCTTGGGAACGAGCTCCCTAAAATTACAAATCACCTTGTCACCAAAGAAAGTCACATTTCTGTCTTTGTTCAATCCAACAGCACTTTCATGAGCAGGAAAATGTTTAACGACCCTGGGGGAGGAAAACACCGCAGAGCTGGGTGAGTAATGCCATTAGTAATGAAGTGACTGTCTGATCAGAGTTAACACCTGATTCGTGTCAAGGCCAATTCAGTATTGTATTTTGAAATGAAAATTTCAGAGCACAGTGGGGAATGAAACCAGAAGTCATCCTACATCTGTCAGCTTGGACTGAGTTGGCAGCCGCTGTTCAGACCGATAGATGTTTTCAGAGAGAGACAGCAGGGTCTGAATATCAAGATGTGATATCCATGTGCAGCTGCTGGAAGCATTTTGCCACATGGAGGAGTGAATGTTAAAGCTCTGTTGAAAAGTATCCGTTAAATTTGGTACTCCATCAGGGGATGGTTTAAGAGGCAAGGCTGGGCTTTGTTTCCAATACTCTTAATAGCAGCAAGCGGTGTGGGACAGGAGTGACAAAAGGAGATTTGGGAAGGACTAAAACATTTCTAATCAAAGCCAGTGCTGTTCCCAGGCAGATGGAAAACAGAGCAGCTGTAGAGAAATGAGCTGGGCTTCTCTGGGCCGTGGTGCAAGCTGTGCTCCTTTGCATTCCATCAGACCTCATAAAACTTCAGGTCACTAAGCAATTAGGGGAGAGTTTAAGCCCACTTGTGGAGTCCATGGATTTCTCCAGAGCTACCACCAGGTTCTCATGTGAGGAGACCTACAAATGTCAGCTCCCTCACTTCCTGCAGGAACTCATTGGTAACCTTATGTAATATTTAACAGACTTCCTGGGCTAATTAAGTATATTACTTTATATAGTAACTAACATATCTCCAATATGTATCAAAATTTAATTCAGTTTCATTCATTATCACCGCTCAACGTGGGCCCAATTCTCTTTCCCCTTACAAAGATGCAAATCCATTAATTCTTTGTGTGCATCAGGGATGAGGATGGAGCCCTGGGTTTCCCAGATCACTTCCAAACACAAACATACAACAAACAGACAACTTTGCTCTTGTCTCTGCCCAACTTAACTAAACTAAGAGCTTCTTCTGAGTCATGCCAGGGCAGTTGAGAGCAAAAGCTGTCCCCACAGACGCCCATCAGGTGTCTTACAAGATGGAGGGTCCTTCAGGCACAGTATTTGAGGGATTTTTCTGTAAGCCAAAGCTTGTATTTCCTGCATGACACTTCTTGCCCAAGCATATGTGGTTGCATAAGCAACATGGAATAGAGGGAAACACATCTCTCTGGAGAGCAGAGGGCAAACAAGGTCTCTGTGGCGGAGATTAGGAGAATCATCAGTCTAGCTAACTTTTTCTTGTTTATTTGATCATTTGGCTTCTGTGAAGCCCCTGATAATGAAACCTGGTGCCCCCAGGTGCTGGGCAGTGTTTGATCAAGAGGGACTGAAGCTTATTGTTATTCTCTCCTTCTCCAGTGGCTCCTGTGAAATGATGCAGCAGCACCTGCCCAGGCCCTCTGGGCAGCACTCTTTCACCAAGACACCACCTCTGTTATGTCTCTGGACATGCTGCCATTTCAGCCAAGAATTTAGTTTGTTTCTCTAAAAGCCCTCTCAAGGTTTAAGGTCCAACACTTCAGCGTCAGTTATCAAGTGCATTTTCTCCAGAGAAAGGTGTGCTTCCTGGGGAGAGGGGAACACATCCCTCTGTCCTTCCAGCCCTTGTCAGCTCTGCCAAGTTCCCTGTCTCACCCCTGTCAGCCCCTGCGGCCACTTCTCCATTTTTGAAGGGGCTGGATTGTGTTCAGCTCCCTGGTTATGAATTTGCTACCGGTGGGATGCTGCTCCCCCTGCCTGCCCGTTTCCTTCCAAAGCCTGACCTGCGCTCTTCAGATCACTCAGATTCAGAAAGACCTTCATCTGTACAAGGATTTTCCCTGACTGCTGGCTTTTCTCAAAAAACCCCCATGTTTCAACCCCATCTCTGGCTGCTTGAGACAATGCCAAGCCTTCCCTTAGATGTCTGTAACAAAGGCAGATGGAAAATATATTTCCCATTGAGCCGTGGTGTGCCTAACGTATTCCCTTCTATTAACGATTGCTCTGGGTCCTGATCTCTGATACATCATCTTTTCATTCTTTTGATGTTCATTACAAGGCAGCAGAGACTAATAGAGAGTATGTCAGGCATCCAACTACAAAGGCATGGGGAAGAGGAGTGAAAAGGGACGCAGCGACAGCAGGAAGACAAAGCATCAGCTCACTGCAGGCAAAGCTGCGACGATGCTCAGGATGCTTTTGCCCGTGCTGTTATCAACTGTCTTCCTCTTACAAGCCCAATTCCTATTTCTGAAGCTGGTTTGGCCTCTAGACAAGTCATTTGGATTCAGATTTGTGCAAAGATAGCACAAGGCAAAGGAAACAGAGCCCTCCTGGGTCTGGAGAGCTAAGACCTCCAGCAGATCTCTTTATTGGTCTGGCTGCAGCAAACAGCGTTTTAGCAAATAAATCCATCTCATCAGCCAGCCTGGGCTTTGCTGAGGCTTCTGGCCTGAAGAGAGGGAGTTTGCTGTGGCTGTAAGTAACAGAATTTTCCTTGTCCTGACTGTGGTGATGAGATGGCTCTTCTTGTGAAACCACTCAGCTAAGCTGTCTTGGGGGACTCCAAACACTACAGAGCTGCCACTGGATGTCACAGCTGCTGTGATCTGAGGAGAGTTCAGACCATTCTGAAATAAAAAGTGGGAAAAAGAAAAACTGGAAGTCCTTCCCTCTCCAATGAGTAGTCATGTCCTGCTGGTTCTGACCTCTGCCTAACCAGAGTGCAGCCGTGCTGGAGGGAGAAATTGAGGACAAGGAACATTAAACACTTTCTCTATAATTTAAGGAACTGAGTAACACAGGAGCTGTAGCAAAACAGTATGTGCAGGAGCTAGGTCTTCCTTCTGAAGGGTGTTTGCTGTCATCCCCCTGGCTGTTCTCTGCCTCAGCATGGCAGGATCACTGGTCAGATCCAGCACCTCTGGGACATGATGGTCAATCAGTAATTTTCCTGCATGGTGTAGTGCCAGAGAGTAGAGGAGCAAGAATTTGGGGGATGCAGAAGCCAGATCTCCTTTTAGGCTGCATGACAAACTGTACTTGCTTATCTCAAAACCAGTGGCCACAGAAACTCCTCTTAACCTTTTGCTTCCCACACATCTCCTGCCTGTGGAGGCTGAGAAACATCGCCCTACCAGGGCAGGGGAAGCAAGAAATCATTCCCACTTTTCTCTTTCCTTTCTTTCACAGGGCCTACAAGACACTGTGAAGCTTGAAAATGAATGTCAACCACACAAAAAACTCTGCTGCACAATTTTTGCAGGGAGTATTATCTGATGAAGGTTGGGTTGGTGCTTGGCAGGTGGAGGATTCCTCAGTAATTTGCTTGGAAAAAAGAGAAGAGTGGCAAAAATAGGAATGGGATGCAGACCTGAGCAGGGAGTGAGGATGCCAAGAGTTCCAGTGGTTATACAGTTTCCCTGGAGCCCAGGGGTATCTCTGGTCACTACAAAGAGGGAGTTTTCCTACTTTCCAACCAGATGTTGAAGGAGACAAAAAGCAACAATGCCCCACAAGCAGAGAGGTTCTCCCTAGAGCTGTGGCTGGAGAAGCAGAGCCAGCCAGAAGCAGGACAACTGGGACTAGAGGAGGGCACCAAACTGGAGCCAGGTACCATCAGCATCTTCCTGGTGGCTAAAAGTTTTGGCAGTAAGTGAGGAACCAGGAAATTCACCTTCCCTACAGGGACCCAGGTCCCACCACACTGACACCCCCTCCCACGGTGCAATTCCTCTTTTAATCTCCCCTTGTTTTGCTCTGCTTTAACTCTGTGAGTGAGGTGCTTTGTGGGAAAGGCTCTGCCTCTCATTTCAGGTGCTATTTCCCTTTCTCCTTGCTTTCTGTTGTCCATCAGCATTGTCTGACAGCATGACACAGTTCATTAAAAAAGGGAGGGATCAGGTGCAAGATGAATTTTCCAAATAATTTTGCAAACAACTGCGTGTAGAGGCACAGAACAGCTTTCTGAAACAGAGTTAATAATTCCAGTTGTTAATAATGCGCCACTAACAGCTGATGCTGTTCCCAGCACCCATGGCTGGGCTGTGCAGATCCCACTTGCTTGCAGGGAGGTTGGGAAGGAGAGAGAAGTGATTCTGAATAATATTTCATATGACACTTGGCATTTAAGAATATTATGGCATTGTTTTAAAGCACTTCACCATTTCTAAGCAATCCTGCCTGAGATTGCATGTATAAAAATGTGCTTATTTGTTTCCATACGTTGACTGCATACATGTGATTTCCCCAGCCTGTCACAGCCCTTCTTTGAGCATTGGGACACACCACAGACTTCCCCAAATTAATTGTGCAAAGTGCACAGTGTTTTGAAAAACAGTTCCTAAGTAGATACCCGGTATTGAGCAAGAAAGGTAAGGTGTTGGGAAAGCACATGAGCTGTTATTTACAGCAGCTGGGTTTCAAAAAGTTTTAGCAAGTTACAAGCCCACTTGGAAACAAGCATGAAATATTCCATAACAATCCTTTAATTCAATTATCATTATTAAGTTGGAGTTCTTTAATGACACTACTTTCAGCAGCTCAGACCACCTGGAGTGGACCTCCTGCTCGCTGCCCTGGCCAGCCAGGCTGCAGAAACACGGCATGAAGGGACGATCAGGGCTCATGGAGCTTCAGGGGTGTGCTTCAAAGAGCTTTTTTATTACTCCGCTTATCATCTTCAGAGCTCTGGTCGCTGTGTCAGGCTCACAGCAAGTGTGGAACAGTGGAAAAAACACTGCAAGGACAAGGAAGAGGGAAGATTGTATCTGTAATTGCTCGCCTGTAATTATCTGCCATTGTGCATTCTGCTCCTGCTCCTCATTAGCATAGAACCGGGAGAGTATTTCATTGCAGCGCGGCTCTGTCTATGGCATTATCTTCAAGCAGAGCAGATCAAATCAGCCTTGTGGGGCTGAGGGAGTGACAAACTGCTCTGGGGCAGCTGATGGAGATCAGGAGGGGCAGCGGGGCACAGCTGCTGGAGATCAAGAGGCAGAATACAAATCGCAGGGAGCTGGGCACCAGCCTGAGGTTACATGAGCGCTGTCTTGAGCAGGCTGGTCTCGCTTCTTCCCACTGATCACTTGGTGGTGGCAGAGTCCCACATCCCAGACGAGATCCCAACGCATTTTGCAATGCGAGGACGATTTCCCAAAGCATCCACGGCTGGCTGTGGGGACAGGGAGCTGCAGGAGCCTGGATTTGGGATTGCACACTCTCGGCTGTGCCTCGTCATCGTGTCCTGTGCGTGGTCATTGCGCAGTGGCAGTGAAATTCAACCCTGGGGTTGCACAACGGCAGCAGCTGCGTGGAGGGGAGAGGAAGGAACAGATCGGTGCTCTTGGGAGCCGTGTGAGGAGAGACATGAGGCTGAAGAGTGCACTGAAGTCAAGTCATGACCTGCAGCAGAGAGGCTCTGTAGCAGTGAAATGTACCTGGCCACAGACTCACTTTGCTGATGCACATGATGGGGAACGACATGAATTTTGAGCTGCTCTGTGTGGAGCGGACAGAAGTGGAGGGAAAACTACCCACACTTTACCTGCAGCCTGGCCTCCAGCACAGTGAGAGCTGCTAAAGCTGTCCCTTCCTCAGTCCCTGCTGCTGTCACCCGGGCTGGAAGCTCGGCTCAGGCTCCGTTCAAGCAGGGACAGCTCGCTGGCAGCCCCTGAGGTGCGAGCTGCCCCTGTGCCCAGGCTGTAGTCAGCGAGCTGTCGAGCCTGCTGAGCTGATTCCCTGCTGTGGGCACCCACCCGGGTACCAGGGGACTTCAGAGAGGGCTCTGGCAGCACTGTTGTGCCATGAAGTGAGAGGCAGGGTTTCAAACCAACGCTCTCTGCTCCCAGCTGCCATCTTCCCTGCAGGAAAAGGAGTTTGTCTATGGCCTGGCCGGATCTGCGCTCACAAGCTGATCTGACCAGTGAGGATGATAAAATCAACACTCTTTACTTTGGCGTATTAGCCTGAACATCCAAGTCACCACACAGCTCTGCAGCCACATCATCTCCCACTCCCACAGCCTCTGTGCTGGTGCCCTGAAACGCTGCCACCAGCATTAGACATAACAGCAGACTTAATTAAAGGGTGGCAGCCTGCCAGCATCCAAGAGGCAGAGCTGAGCTGGCTACACTACTTTCAAAGGGTATTTAAAAAAAAACACCCAACCACAGTGGGAAATAGCAGGGCAAGCCTTGTCACACTGACGTTGCTGTGGGTCAAGCATCTGTTTTGCCTCAGGCCCATCCCCTGGGAAGAAGTGTTCAGCGGGGGCTCTGTGGTCCCTGACACTGTGGCTGAGCCCACTCCCAGGATGCTCGCAGGGACCCTTCCCAGAGGGGTGCACAGGGTGGCGTTGTGTCACATCTCCATCCTGCCATGCTGGAGAGGGAGATGGAAAAGTGGGATGCCCCCCATTTCTGCAGGCTGGGGTGGAGCTCAGGAGTTTATTCTCTTCTGTGACAAAATGAGATGACACAATATATATCCATGGCTATCAGAGATCTAAACATCTCCCCAGAGACCCCAGCAGGAGTGAGGGACTGCGACCACCTGAGCTGTGTCCCAGCCCTGCTATGGGGTTGTCATGGCATCTGCCCCTCCGTCTGGTGGTCTCAGTGCAATCCTAGTGCCAGAGATCCCCATGGATGGATGCTGACAATCCCTCCTCGGAGGACAAAAGCACTTTTGCATCTGGAGCCAAGTGCCAGCAGTCGCACAAAAGCAGGACAAGGAAGAACCCACTGTGGGAGGAGAAAGGTAAAGTCCTCGGGCATCACTCTGCAGTAGGCACGTCCCTGTGGCACGTGTGCTTCTCAGCTCGAGGCAGATAACAGACAATACCTGATTATTGGAATGCATTTTGCACTGTGCAATGCCTGGGTAAAGAATAGCTACTCCAACAAAAAAAGAAAAGTCCAGAGAAAAAGAAATCAGCCTTTAGCTTCTGAGTCGTCGCTTAGCTTCACCCTCAGGATTTGGTCTACTGTGTGTCCAGCATAATTATTAAGCAACTTCTGACAGAAGAATTTTATTTACCCAGCCTCAGAAAGGAAGAAAGGAATCCTTAATAGTGGATTAGATCAAAAAAACCGTAATTTATTTTTCAATAAGTGCTTTAGATGTAAGATCAATGGCTCGAGGCTGATTGATAGGGGCTGTTTGCAAAGACCTTATATCTAACTGTACCCAGGCAATCACACAGACTTTTTCTTTGACCAGTACTAGACACCATCCCTCTTGTGCAGATGGGGGGAGGGATCAGAAAATAGCAATACTTTGCATTGGAGAGTTGCTCAGCAACTGCCCCATATTATTTTTGAGTTACCCTTGAGCAGAGCCTCTTTTCTCTTTGATCTTTACATAATTTTTGTTGCTGTTACTTCTCAAAAAAGACAATGTTTTAAAAGAATTGCATCTCCATTTGCCACAATATTTCTCTTCTTCAAAAATATTTTTTCCCTCAAGTACAACCAAAGCCTGATGACATCAGGGAAAGCAGTGCATTGCTTTGCAGAGGAGAGGAAATTAAGGTCCATCTACTCCGCTAGAGCCTTTCATAGGGCACTGGGAGACAAGATTTAGCATCTTTTTCTGTACATGGTCCACAGATGATATTCAGAGGTGAAATAACTGTGTTTAACTCCTGCCATCAAGCAGCCTCTCAGCTGGGTTTGGGCAGGCGAGGTGGTGTTAGAGCTTCTATTTTGGCAGCCTTTGATTAAGAAATGGCAGTGGGGCCATTTGTCAAGGGAGGAGAGTGCCAGGGCCGGGATTTCTCACCAGGCTGTAATTCCAGACGGAACTTGGCATGGAGAACATTACGGTCCTGATTTGGAAGGACTGTCACATCTCATCCACCACTTATTGAGCTGATAAATGCCTTTATGTGACACAAAAAGTGATGAAACCCTGAGCTGCTCAGCCTGAAGCAGAGGTGTCTCTGTGCTCTCTATGACACAGATCCCTCATGGGGCTCAGCAGAAAGGAGCTTCTGATTATGGGGGTGCATCTGATCCTTTTCTCTCTCTCATTCATTTTCTGATATGGCCACACACAGTGGAAAACAAGAGCTTTGCACTGCTTTGCTCTCTTCTGGGTACCACGCACAGAAGAAGATCAAGTAAAACACCACGTCCCTGAAATATATGAAAAAAACCCCCTCAAGAAACATAGAGAAGAAAATAACCCAAGATTTTAAATGGCAGTTGCAAATATGAGTCAGGAGCATCTTCTGTGAAGCAGCTGCCAGCTACATGAACTAAAGATGGAATGATTCCAGCACAGCCCATGCTCAGGCAGAACACCCACCACTCCTGAGCCAGGTTACAGCCCAGCCAGAGGATGTCCTCAGAGGAACAACCAATTTCATCACTTCTCTGCCTCAGAGTAACCCTCTTAGGCAATCCCTCACCCGGGCAGGGCACGGGGATTTCTTCTTGCACTCCTTCCCCCAAAAGCAGCTTGTTTGCTTTGCTGCTGTTTGACCACCATCAGAAAAACAAAACGTTGAAACTTTGTACACAAGCTAACCCCCGAGGCAGCAGAAGGGAGCAAATTTCTACATCTAGTAAAAATCTCAGCTGCAAAGGTCTAAAAATAGACTTTTCTTGCCTCGGGAATTCTAGCCTTGCCTTGTGAGTCGTGGTGCTGCAGATTATTGCATTCATAATTTAAATGTTGGATGGGTATAAAATTACTGGTGTGGGAGTTATTCAATTTCTGGTAAGTACATTTACATTAAATAGCGGCTGCACATACAAAAGAGAGGAAAAAGTCCTTCCACTTCTGTTTGCCTGAAGCAGTGAGAGCATGTGCAGCCCCACAAGGCTGCTCTTGTGAACAGATAATGTTTTTTTCCTACTAAAAACCTGATAAAGTTCACTCTGGCTGAAAGGGCACTTGTGTCTCCTCTCTTGGCATAGGGCTGCTCCAGACTCATCCCTCTCCAGGCTAGAACAACTCCCAGGGCTGATCTGAGCACTGCCAAGGATGGGTGATGCTTTTAAACTAAAAGAAGATTGATTCAGTGTAGATATTAGGGGGAAAAAAATTATAATGAGCATGGTAAAACACTAGAACAAGTTGTCCAGAGAGGTGATGGATGACCCATCCCTGGAAGTGTTCAAGGTCAGGTTGGACAGGGTTCTGAGCAACCTGGTCTAATTGAAGGTGTTCCTGTGCATTGCAGGGGGAATGGGCCAAAACTTCTAACCCAAACTAGGCTATGATTCTAAGACTAATCTGTGGAAATTCGAGGCTCATTGGTTCCTTCCTCACCCCACTCCTTCCTGCTTCAGTCTTCACTCCTTCTGCCTCCATGATCCCAGAGAAGGGCTGTTTTTCCTGGCCTGTGCAAAGCCGCTGCCAAACCCAAAGTGGCTGCATTTGGAGAGCCTTTGCTGGACCCTGCTTGAGCTGCACATGAGGGGCTGAGCAGCTCCAGCCCTGCTGCACCTGCAGCAAACAGCCCTGGCCATCCCCCACCAGCACGTCAAGGCTCCTGGGGCACTTGATTTCCAGATAGCCTGGGGGTTTCAGTGATTTTTGTTTAGTGATGCTGTTTTAACTCAGAGAGTTCGAGCCTCCCAATGAATCACATCGAGGTCAATTAGAAGTCCCTGTCAGTCGTGCCTTCTTGGACATTATTCCCAGCAAGGTAAATGCCATGCTTGGAGCCAAAATTGAGCTCTGTCAGCCAGGGAGGAACCCTCACTCGGTGTAGATGAGGAGAGAGGACCTGCAAAATCCCCTTCAGAATGGCAGGGCTGGAAAAACACGAGTGTGCTCTGCGTCCAGAGCGGCCGCGCACAGGTAAAGCGGCTTCTCCTCCTTCCAGGTTCCCGTCCCTGGTGACAGGAATCCATGGAAATGTGAAAGGAGCCCTGGGCAGTGCTGCAGGCAGAATGGTCCCTCGCTGCTGGGAAGCCTTAGCAGGCAGCCAGCTGGCAAGGCTCCTTCCTGCTGCCGTGGGGCCGGATGGCCGGGAATGCGGGGCTTGGCACTTGGGAAACGCTGGCATGGCCAGCCCAGCCAGGCGGACAGTAGGCATGAGCCCTCCTGCCAAAGCTCAGTGCCTGGATTTTCACCCGTGGTCCAGAGCAGGACTGTGGTTTGGGTTCAGGACATCGTTTGTTTTGCATGGAAATGGGGACAAGTGGGGATTTTCACCATCAGGGTGAGCTGCAATTTCCACCAACCCGCCTTCATCGTTAGAGATGTCTAATTTGACATTTAGCTCAGTTAGGATAAAAAAGTCCATTTTTTCAGACTGAGTCCACCTCACTCTTTCGATACCCAATATACAAACAGAAACCAAAATGATTCATGGTACTTTAATACAGAATAAAACAAACCCCTTCCTCCACAACAGGGTCTTTTCTTCCCCTCTGAAGGCCATTCTTCCACCTCATCACTTGTTTTCTCCCATTTTCTGAAAGAGCTTCCTTGGACAAAAATAATGCTGGACATGTAAGACAACATTGTGAATATCAATGAAGGTTTTTTTTTCTTTTCCTTCTGCTCCCAGTTCCTTCTCTGGGCTAAAAGTAAATAGAGTCAGCTGTAGCTGACACAGAAGCTGATGAGGGAGGCACATTAGTTTGTCTGCCTGTCGGGGATTTCTTGTGTAGCAGTCTTCAGATCCAGAGCCAAACTTCCCAACTCCATCTGGGACAGGATCTGGGACAGGATCTGATTTTTTTCTTTTTGTCCATGCTCAAATATCTTATTTACTTCATTACCTTCTTTTTTTTTTTTTTTTTTTTTGGTGGAATTTCATGATGAAAGCTTTTTTATACTCATTTTTTAAACCAGTCTGTAGATTAGTATAATTTATTTTGGGAAAGTTGACATGCTAGTTTTCAAACACGGAAAATATGGAAGCACCATAAAATTAAGCTGGATCTTGTTTTGACGGATATGTGTGAATTTGTAGGTTACTAATTAGTTTGTTCTAGTGGTTGCCTAGGGACCAGTGGACAGGACTTCACTGCATTAAGTACAGGAGATTATTCTGGGAAGTAATATGTGCATATAAATATTTGCTGGATCAAAGGTGCTAATTTTACCAAGCTAGAGAAAATTACACACTAGAACAGTCTATAGTGTATCAGTAAACACAGCTGGCAGTCTTTACATGGTGGCGGTTTTTCCTTTTTGTAGGTGTTGCTGGTTGTCACAGGTCACAGGGTTAAAATCCAGGGATTTTTAGCAAAATTGCAGGGCTGAACTGTCCTGGGCCCATTCCTGGGGTCAGTAGGTGCCTGAGCTCTCTGCTGCATTGTGAGGAGGTGGCACCCTGGCTGTCAGGGCAGTTGTCCTCATGCTGTGAACTCTGCCAGCCTTGGCAGCTCTGCCCTGTGCTGGGGGGCACAGTGCAGATGTGTCGTCAGGAATACTTGGAAAATACATGTGCATGCCACAGAGAACACTTCTCTGCTGTCCCTTCATCCACAAAGCTAGCAAAATGGAGAGGGAACTGGTGCTGCCTTGGGGAAAAGCTGTGCTACTGAAACAACAGTATTGAATTCAGCGAATAATTAAATTAATCAACATCAGTAACAGCTAACCTGGGCAGTCGAAATCTGTCTGACCTGGCACAGGGAATATCTAAAAGGAAATATCCCTTCCACTGTGGGCTGTGAGGAGCTCCCTTCACTCTGCCTTGTGCACACCCACCCTGCTCAGCTGCTTCACTGAGTGAGATCCTGGGGACTGAGGGAAGTTACCAAGGAAGCACTCAGGTTAAATTTTACCCCCACATCAATTCTGATCTTGCATCAATAAGTATAATTAACTTCTATTGACTTGTGTTTCCAGAAAGAAGCTTCACACGAGCTGCTGAATTGATCTACTGCCACCACAGAGGGAAATGTGGTCCCAAGAGTACAGGGGTCATTTGCCTCGCTGCCATACGCGTAGCTCAACTCGGATGTGGGAATTAATTCTAAATAAGGTGCTCTTGTGGCCAAGTTTGGCAAATAAACATCTATTAGGATATAAAGCATCGCTGATTGATGACAGATCAGCTGCCAGCAGCAGTGCATAGGCTTTGGGAAAATACAGTTTCTTCAGATCTGCTCCTGGAACTCGGGCTGAAGCTCACGTGTACCAGCCCTCATTGGGAGGGGGTTCCTAAAAGTAAGGTTCCACAGTATCCCCGTAAGGAGCTTCCAAATCCTATAGAGGTGTGTGAAGGATTGTAGCTGTCAGTTAAAACTGATCTACCCTCATCTTCCCTGCTATGGATATGCAAAAAATTCATGGACTTCCATCCTTGGGAAGATGGGGTATGAAAGTGAGCCAGCTTGGCCCAAATATTTTTATCCTGAGCATATCTTCCTGCTCATCTCTACTCAGCTCCAGGAACAGGAGTTTCCAGCACTAGAAGTCATACCTGGAATTAGAATTCAGGATTCAGCAGAGGGGTATATCGCACATTCCAAAAACCTGTGGATATGGCAGCTGAGGACATGTTTTAATGGTGAATGTGGAGGTCATGGTTGGAGTTGATGATCTTAAAGGTCTTTTCCAACCTTAACAACCCCGTGATTCTGTGAGTGTGTCTAGACTTTGTGAGAAAACATGATTTTTAATAGCTTTCTGGCTTCCTGCAGAAATCCCCTTGAAGCCTCAGATTTTTAAGCTTTCACAACTTTGACCACAGAGATTCTCAAAACTTTATTTTATACTGAAGGGAAGTGGCTCAGCCCCTGAACTGCTCTCAGCAGAATGGGTGCAGCTCCCAGGGGAATTATCACTGAAGCGGAGGATACAGGCTGTTGTGTCTTTTCCTTTCCATGCCATTACAAAGAACATGCTTATTCAGCCTTTTAACAGGCTGGCTATTTCTACTTATTCAGCTTTTGCCATGTTCCTCATTATTTACGGATTCCTTTTTCCCTTGAATTGCTTTTCTTCAAGGTACTGGTTAAAATTCATGTGGTTCCAGCATTACCACGTTTTTCATTACAGCCTTATCAGTATTACCAATGTCTGCTTTTTAAATATTTTTTTATATTAAATAAATTTCTGTGACTGCAGCTCTTTCACACTATCTTCCCTTTTTCAGTGCCAGCAGCTCAAAACACTCTATTACCGCCAATAGAACTCAAAATTCCTGTATTTTAAGATGAGCTAGACTGCATGAGGAAAACTTTATTATTCAGATTATGGAGTTTTGGATGTTTCCCATTTTGCAGAGTGGTGTCTGGCTCACTCTTATGGGGATGCAGGAAGAGAGAGATCTTGAAAACTCTTCAATCAACTGCTTTGATAACTTGGGGCTTATTTGCCCAGAGATATTTTGGGATTCCCATTCTGCTTTTCATTCACACTGTCCCTTAATCCAAATTTTCTTTCAAGTGTGGAAAAGCCCCTCTACTCCTCTAAGGTGAAGCTGCTGGTGACCAGGAGCGTTGGGAGGGTTTCCAAGGACATTTGGCACAGGACTGTGAGGACACTGCTGTGTCTCTGAAAGGCTGTGGAGGCATGGGGTGCTGGGAATTCCGGCCTGGAGGAGGGACAGGCAGCACCGAGCTGAAGATGCTGGAGCCTTCACTAAACAAATGGGTTTGGTTTTGAAACTCCCTGGTAAGGAGTCACGGACTAAAAAGAGTTTCCCATGGCGGAGCTGAACAACTTGCCCAAACATGCTGGGACTGAGTGACTGCTTTGGCTACTGCATGATTTGGAGGAGGAGGGAAGAGGCTTTGTCTCTGCCTACATACAATGGGTGATGGATTGACTGCTGACAATCAGTATTTCTGCTGCAATGTGCCACATTTCCTTGCAATATCTCTACATCAACATCTCTAGATACTTTGGTTTTCCATTTTGCCCTTCCTTCTTCCTAACCCGTTTAGTTTTCCTAAATCTGCTGCAGTGACAAGGTTTGCTGGGATCACTTTTCTAAGTGGATTGTGTTTCTCCACAGGAGGGAAGCAGTTGGGTTTATTACAGGTGGAGCTGATGGTTACACCTGTGCCTGAGACAGTTGCCCAATACTTTCCACTGTAAACCCCCTGTTTAATTACCTTAACATTGCAAAAACTTTGCTAACAAGGCAGAATTTCTGTGCCATCTCCTTTAAAAGGTAACTGCTCTCTCCCTTCATTGCCAGTGCAGGAGGGAGACAAATACGGAGTTAGATTCTTCTCCCTGTCCAGTTTTGGGGTTTTATGGTGTTAGATTGCTAGAGAATAGCCCCTGAACATTTAACAAAGGAAGAAATTGTCAATTACCCTAATTTTTGCTGAGCATGGAAATCTAGGTGAAATGCTCACAAACTGCCCTGGAGAAGGATGCCCATGCCTTCAATTAAGACCTGAAAAAACTATAAAAATTCAGTATATCTTGGTCATCTAACCAGTGGATTTCTCTTGTCATGATCCTTTTGAAGAACTCTTTCAGATCAGCTGCTTAGTCATGACAAAGGCCTTCACCGTCAGAAAATAATAATTTAAATTCCCACTCACTTTCTGTTTGTGGGGCTTTGCTGAAAAGCTGCAGTAGAAATATTTCTGTGCTTCATGTTGAGCCTATAATGTTGAGCAATCCAAGAGGGTGGCTGAATTGGGACTTACTGGAAAAAAATAACTTTTCTGGGCAAATCAGGAAAATATCACAAAAATATTTGAAGTGATAGTCCCAAAGATTTGTACTCCCTAAAGATGAGTCCAACAACTTCAGGTAAATGCAGGGGTGAAACAACATGTGCATATGGCAGGACCGGATTGAGAAGGACCAGCAGACATCCTTGGAGCCAGCTGTGCCCACCCCAAAACACTCCTCAATCGCAATGCATGTGAGAAATTCCCAGTGGAGATTTCATTAAATCCTTACACTTGTACCAGAGCAAGGAGCATTATCACTGTTAATTCGTGTCTCGTACATTGTCAGCACGTGGCTGATGGCCAGGAGCTGTCAGCCCATTTCGGGGTGAGTAATACTCCAGAATCAGCAGTATGCTGGCAAAAGTATTTGGGGATGGCAGGAGGGAGCTGTGCAGCAAAGGAGTGTTTCAGATTTTGTGATGATTTTCCCCACTGCCCTTGCAGCCATTCCCTTGTTAAAGAACATTTTTTTCCACCTCTGATGAATGAGTTTGTGCTGCAGAATTAATCTGCTCATCCCTATATTTGCTTTGCACTGAGAGCTGAATCAATGGTAAGAGAAGATAATTTCGAGGATAAGTATTTGTGTCTCATCTCCCTCCTTCACTTTCATACTCGTACATGGCTTTGTGGACCATTTCTCTGGGGTTTTGAGGTATCCATTGACCTGCTCAGAGCGACAGGGCACGAAGGATGTCAATAGGATGAAAGAATTCATAATCACAGGGATGCTGGGCTGAAACTTACATAACACCACAACCCTGTTTGATTTCATATTCACCCTCATTAAACCGCAACAGGCACAAGAAAACACGTGATGGAGGGTCCCCAACCAACAAAACACCGAAAGATTGAAATAGCCGAAACGCTACTCTCCTCCGCCTGTCATTGAGAAGGACGCATTCTCCTACTGAGGTTACGGTGAGCTCAGCTTAGGTTCTGAAGCCAACTGCTAGCACAAATACCCCCGAAAGCAGGCAGGCAGGAGCAGCCACGGTGGATGTTCGTGCCGGAGGGACCCCAACAATCGCTGGGAACGCTTCCGCTGAGGCGGCCCCGGGGGCTGCCGGCTCCCCTCATCTGCATAGCCACGCCTTCATCTGCATATCCCCCGCGCCATTGGCCAGAGCTCTCCCCAGCGGTGGCGCGGCCAGGGCGGTCTGGCTCGGCGCCTCATTAGCATTCGCCCCGCCTCCGAGAGCGGCAACGGGGCAGCTGATTCGTTGCAAATTCGTGATTTGGCACCGACGGGGCGAGGCCGCGCTCTGCGATTGGCGGAGCCGCCTGTCAATCCGCCGCGGCCAGGGCCGCACTTCCGCCTCGGTGTCCGCGGTGCCGGCGGGGCCGTCGCTGGAGCCGGTGCAGGTAACGCCGCGGGCCGGGCCCCGGGCCCCCGCGCTTCGCTCCCTGCTCCGCTCCCACGGGGCTCCCGCTCCCCTCGCCGGCCCCAGCGCCCCCACAGCCCCGCTCGGGCCCGGCTCGGAGATCCCGTCCCCGGCGGGCCGCGGACCGCGGTGTCAGTGCGGCGGGGGCGGACGGGGGAGCGGCTGCCCCAGCGGTGCGCTCCCGCCCCGGCGGCCGAGGGGGCCTTGAGCCGCCCGGGTGGCTCGGGGCGCTGCGGGCCGCAGGCCTGTGCTGCAGCCGTGGGGTGGTGAGGTGCTGAGCCCGTGTCCGGCGTAGTGAATCCTGCGTGGTGCGGTGATTCTCCGCGGTGCGGAGCCGTGCCCGGTGCTGTGATCCCATCCCGGGCTGAGCCCTGCCCGGTTCCACCCCATCCCTGGGGCTCTCTGGGCCTGGGGAGGGAGCCGGGTTTGAAGGACGTTGCTGTGCAGAGGGTGCGGGTCAGTGCAGCTCCGTCAGCCACAGCGTTGGGCTTTTTCTGATTTTACCATATTTTTTCCGATTGCTTTTGCAGCTGGGTAGTTTAGCAAAGGAGTCTACGACACCCGGCTCCCCAGAGGAATGTGCTGGGCTCAGTTTCAGCGCAGTACAGGAGCCTCAAGGGGCCTTTTAGGTCACAGCTGAAGCACAGCGAGCAGACGGGGTTTATTTGGGATTGGCTTTTTTGTTATTTTGTTTTTCAGTTACCTACTCGATGTTTCTCTTACAGAGCTCCTGAAAAGGAGACAAGCAAGATGGGAAAAATAGCAGGAAAAAAGGTGTTTCTTTAAATAACATGCCACCAGAACTTCTGCATGGTAATAAAGGTATAAGTTGCCATTTATTTAATTTGGTTATTGGTCGTGTTTGTGCTCTCTTTATGTTTGGGTTCAGGACTCCTTTTGGAAGCAGTTTGTTACTGTGCAGCACTTGCAGGCCAGAATGTCAAATGTAGGTTCAAAATCACCTCCTGGCTTTTACATGTGCCATAACCTTATGTTCCCTCTCAGAAGTATTTGCCAAAGCACGTTGAGCGCAAGCACTTCTTCCATTTCCAGTGAATTTTCTCAGCTAAATTACATAGCCTTCACTTGGGATTCCAGGAAAAGTGAAAAAGGAACATGGATCTGCAGTGTTGATTTGCATCACTCTTCCATCGTGTTTCCTTCTCTAAGGCTTTGCATGCAAGGGAAAATAAATTTGATCATTCCAACTTAACCTTCTGAAGTTCTATAAATCCATGTTCATGTTGCCATCTGGGGGCAGCCACATGTGTTATCATCTTAACAAACTTTACACCAGCGTGCTCAGGGACTTCTAAAGCCTCAGGGCAATTTCTGGAAGCAGTGACTTGGGTAACTTCCAAACATGAAGCGCTGTGCCGTGGGATGGGAGTAGGAGAACTGGCTAAACTAGCATGGAAGCAAGAAATTCCGAGCAGTGATTTTTCCCCCTAAGTAACCCCTTGGGTTTTCAGTTACAGTAAACACAGCTTTTTCTTAAAATAGTTGTCAAGGCATACAGATGTTTGACCACGTGACAGAAAGTTGAGGGCTGTCTGGGATAGGATCAGGAATGGTTCTGATCAGGAATGGTTTCCTGAACCAACAGCAGCTCATGATGAACTTGTATTTTCAGGAAGTCCTCAAAAGGAAGCATTGAGATGTCTGCTGTCCAGGAAAAAATACGGCATTTTTCCTCCAGAACTGGCTCTTCAGCCATGCCAAAATAATCTTAGAAACAGAAGGCAAAAGTTTGAGGTAGAAAGTGGTGATTAGACAACAAACCCTGTGCCTACAGGTAGTTGAAGACTAGATGGGATAAAGGTTTCAGTTGATGTGATACTGAAAAGCAGTGTGGTTATTAGTTATTTGTTTGCTGACATCTTTTGGTAACTGATCACAGAAGATAGTTTTCACTCTTGGATGGTTTCTTTAAGTCAGTTTTAATACTGTTACTGCTTTCCATGATACGTACCTGCTGGCAGGTCTTATGATTGAAACTGGTATTTCTTTCAGTCTTTCTTCTTGTGAATTCTACTGTGTGAACTTCACACATGCTGACCTAGAACAAAGGTGGAAAGCTTTGCTTTCTGTTATCTTAGTGTTGGCTGGAAAACGTCCCAATCAGGCTTTTTTTGCTTTGATAAGGCTATATTTTAAAATCACTGTTTGTAGTGCCAGTCAGATGATTTTTTTCTTTGCTGTTGTTTGAAAGCAAGATTAGCCTGCAAGTACACTGAATTTTTAAGCAGATAATTTACTGGCTTTGGTATTTGAAGTAGCTTGTCCTTGAACAAATGCAATGTTACATCATGCTGTTGATTTCTAGGCCTTCTGTTTACAAGGTGCCATTTTTCTAGTCCTTCCCTCAGCATCAGTTTTGTCACCTGTGTCATGGAGGTTATAAGAAGTATCTGTATTTGACACTGCTATGATCTTCTAAAATGCTTGGTGTTTATCTCTTGAGAAGTAACTAAAATGTTTGGTTCTTAAAATTTTTGGAAGAAATGCACAAAATGAGGCATGCAAAGAAGATGTGTGAAATATGGAGTGCTAAAGAACTTGAATGTTGTTGCTGAGCTTGAAAATATGTAGCTGATCACAGGGGGATCTTCTCCAAGCTGAATAAATTGGAAAGTGAGAGCAAGGAACAAGTTGGTCACCCTGTATCTGCCACTTTGGAGATACGGGACTTTGATGTTTTTCCTATTGCAAAAAAACAGAGGTTATGCTTTATAGCTGTTCTTTATTGGGTTTTATTATTTTATGGAATAGACCACCACAGAACTTGGAATTCAAGAATTCATATCTCAATCCTTGCATCTTAATAATTACTGTGCAGCTGTGCAGACAACTGTATGACGATGTAATTATTTACTTTGTATCCTTAAAGGCTTGTAGTAGCAAGTTGCAGGAGAGCAACAAGCAATTAGAATGTGTCAAATGTGGTTTACCATAACTTTCAGTTATACTCTTTAAAAATGTATTGTTGATTCAGTGCACAAAGATAATGTCTTAATTTTCAGGATCAATAAGTGGCAAGAATAGACTGAGCTTACTTAAACTTGATTTTTTTTTCTTTCCTTAAAAACAGTGACAATTGGAAATTCATTTGCTGGTCTAGACAGATCATTTAAATTAATTCAGTATATTTTATTATGCACATAATTTAATGAGACAGGTTTGTAGTAAATTGCAGCAGCTCTCCATTCAGAAAATGCAGAGGCTGCAGTGTTGTCTTCCTGGGCTTGTTTATCCATCTGGTGGGAGGGAGGGTGCACAAAAGGTGAATTGTCCCTGCAGCTGCAGAAACAGAGCTGGACCTTTTAGTCCTGGCCCTCTTGGTTTTATAGTCCCCAACTTGAGCTGTCTTTTGCTGTGTTGGACACGTAATGTCTGTGCTTGGTGTTAGACCAAATGGAAACCTTGTCTGTGGTGTTCCTGTTCCACTCCAGTTCTTTTGCTGTGCTGGTCAGTTTTGGGTCAGATAAAGGCTCTTGGGATCCTGTGAACCTTTGGGGTGTTGCAAAATTTGCATGCTTAGGGTATTTGTCAAAAAAAGTGTTCTCATGACTGGATAAATAACTTCATTATATTTTTACTTGCGTTATTTTTACACTTCTGAGTAAAATTTTTTCAGGGCTCCCGAAAGAATCTGTTGGTAGATCTCACTGTGTTTTGATTCTAGTGATAGTTGGAGGCAGTGGAGGTTGGAGGTGGTAGTGTGTGAATTCTGAGGTGTCTCTGGTTCACGTCGCTCCTTTCAGCTCACTAACTCACTAACCAGCTCCCTCTGCTCCCTACAACGTGTCAGGGCAATCAAGTGATGATGAGAATCCCTTTAATAGCTCTCTATTATGAAACTTGTGTGTGTTAAGGCTGCAGAGAAATTCTCTCACCAGCCTGTTCATAAGGGGCTCTTCAACAGCGTGTGCTGACTGAAAGGAGAACTTTTTCAGGAGAGTAGAACTGCCCCGTGCATGGGTTTTTTCTAGGTTTTGCACTAGAACAATGAAACTGTTCAGTGGTTGTTTAATAGTGGAACAAAATTGCCACCCGTCTTCAGAGGTGTAAATAACTTTGTTTACATGCTCGTGTTTTGTTTTAAACAAAGTACTGTGCACATTTTGTTACCCAAGTGGGTTAATGGTACTGAGCAGATAGCTGGGTGGATTCTTTATTAAAACTGGACTCCAAATGGAGATATTTGTCCTGTCTTGAGGAGTCAAAGTTAATTCTGTTTTATTTTTTTAATGTCTTGACAGCAGCAAACATAGTAGCAACCTTATACTGGAATCCATTAGGTATTTCCTATAAATGCAGCTTTAAAGGAAATTCAATCATAGCATAAACTCTGACTTCCTAAAGCTTTTGCAAATTTGTCGTATTGTCTTAAAACCCCTTCACAAATAGTTTGTTAGCTGTGTGCATGAGCTCGTGCTGTGGAATCTGAGTGTGTGAGAAGTTGGTGGTAGGTATAAAAATATGGTTTCTTATAGCGTAGGGCTCTGCGCTGGGTTAGTCACTGTCGTCCTCCTGCTTTATTTGCAATATAATTGCTGTCACAATTCTCTAAGTCTCTGTGAAAATTCTTTGCAAAATACCTTGTACAGAATAATTGTAAACCTGCACCTGTCTGGGGGGAATGAGTCCACAGAGACAAAGCTGCTTTTGAGGAGGAGGATCTATAAACTTAAACATGTAACTTTTTTTGGTGTTTTAGGGGTTTTCTCCAGTGATGTTTTATGCTGCAACTGTCTTCATGTTCATAAGCTTCAGTGATCAATTTGCAGGGGTGGTTGCATTATAATGAGAAATACCCAAGCAGCCTTAATTTTGCCTTCAAAGAGAAGGTTCATAAATGATTAATTGTATATCTACTGACACTTGTGTCCGAAGCCACTGTGCTTGGAGTTATTGATTACTTCCCACCTTATCTCTAACAAGTAAGATAAAACAGATCCCCAGGAAACAGCTAAGAAGTAACTTGCTTTACAATACAGTATTGAATGATTTATTTTTTTTACCAGTGTGGCTAGAAATGAGCTGATTTATCACTCCTGATCAAACCTAGCATTATGCATCATGCGTGGAAAGGTGTGTAGAACAGAATTTTGTCATTTTTTACAATTATGTGCCATGAAATAGTTTCCAAGGGAATGTGCCATGAAATAGTTTCCAAGGGAAGGGTACAGAGTCTGAAAAATGCTGTACCAGATGCTCTAGGTGGAAAAATGTCTCAGATATTGAGGTAGTGTTAAGAAGGGAGAACATTTACACAATTCTGCATGAATTCCAATGAAGTGTTTTGCATCAGAAAATACTGATCTGCTGGAATCAAGTTTACTTGGTCTGTTTGTCTTGTTAGACTTGAAGGAAGTTCTACAAGCCAGTATCCTTGGCTGTAGGAACAGAATTTTTGGCTGAAATGAAAGTGAGGAATAGCCATGGGTTCCATAGGTAATTGAGCACTATTCTGGGAGGATATTTTCTGTCCAGTTTCATCTTTACAATTTTTTTGTTAAATAAGTAGTACTTCTGGTAGCATCACTGGAGCTTTGTGCTGGGGGCAATGATTAGTGTGTAGGACAATTATTGTCATTTGTTCTGATGCAGAAACAAGTTTTGTGACCTTTACTCCTTTGAAAGCCAGACTTGTAGTGTTTCAGTTGTCTCTTAATTCCTGTGAAGCATCGCCAAAAATTGGTATTTCTAAGAGAACAGAACATGGTTCTGCCTGCCATAAATTGTTCAGCTCATTTGTTCAAAGCTAACTTTTCAGATGTTCAGTTTGTTGTCATGATTGTTTCAAGTGCTGGCACTGAACTGTCCCCAGGCCATTTAATAACTCGCAACTACATAAAAGCCTGTGGTAAGGACAGCTGCAATCTCCAAAGAAATGGAAAATTGACATTGGGCTTGGTGTTCAACTGATCCTCTTCACTCAGCCTCTTTGCACTTTATTTAACAGATTTGAGAAGGAAGTTGCCCTTCTCTTGCTGTGTTTGCAGAGAGCTTTATCTTGCCAAGACATCTGGAGATGGTATTACATTCAAACTGTGGAGTAAGAAACAAATCTCGCTTGGTAAAGAAAATCCTCTTCTGGATTCTGCTGTTCTCTGGCTGACAAGATTTTTAAGTGCATTAACAGTTAATCTAAATTGCCAATTAAATTGCTTCTTGGCTAATTTTTGTAGATGTTTTAGATCCAATGTTGCTGGTAACCTAATTTCATAAGTCAATTAAGATTCATCCTTGCTGAAGCTTTCATTCAGAGATGAAACACTGCAGTTTGATGTTTTCAGGAGATGTGTATGAATCAAACACACATGAATATTTATCTTCTAGTTCAAGTTATTTATTTCTATCCCTTGAAGTACTACAGCTATGTTTTATTTCAGCTGGCAACTCAAGAGACGATGGGGTTGGCTCTTATTCCACCAGTCATGTTGTAGACTGTTGGGATTTTTGTTCTCCTTTGTTTTCCCATTTAATATTTTTGGTGTTAGTGTGAAGGGTGTGGATGTTTGATCTTCTGCTGGCTCTTTGGGCATCTCTTTCTGGACAGAAGGTGCATCCTGAGCCTAGGATATCACAGAATGGTTTGGGTTGGAAGGGGCCTTAAAGCTTATTCCACCCCCTGCCGTGGGCAGGGACACCTTCTGCTATGCCAGGTTGCTCCCAGCCCCATCCAACCTGGCCTTGGACACTTCCAGGGATGGGGCAGCCACTTCTCTGGGCACCCTGTGCCAGGCCCTCCCCACCCTCACAGGGAAGAATTCTTGTCTAGTATATAATATAAACCTGCTCTCTGTCAGTTCAAAAGTTCACATCCCTCCTTGTCCTTGTCATATCAAAGCAATGAAAATGGTTTTCATGAGGAAGGTCCCAAGTGACTCTTTTTTTCCCCTTTTTCTTAATTGCTTGCAATTTTTCTCTTTTCACGTTAAAAAACTTAATTTGCTGTGGAAGCGCACATCCAACAAAACCTTGTTAGGCGTGTGAAAAAGCTGATGAATGTGCTAGTTCATGAATTCTTTGGTGGCACTCTAATTCCAGTGTATTGAACTCCTAACACCCTACCTGCTCATGCTGGTGAATGTCTGTGGTTATTTTCATGACTGCTTATTGATTCTGTACTTGGTTTTACTTAAATGCTCCTGGATTTCACAAGTAGATTCAATATCTGTGTAATGAATAGGACCAAGTGTCTTACATGTTGTGTAGAGCTAGAACATGTGCTTTCAAAGCAAAAAAAAAAAAAAAATAGGATTTTTAATTTAGGAGGGTGATGTCAGCAAAGCTTTCCAGAATTGCTGCATGATGAGAAATTTCAGCTTGAGGTCTGGAGGAAAAAGGCACTGCAGCTGTCCCCAGCCAGCTTCAAACCTGAGCTTGCTGAGCCACATTCCAGCCCAGTGAGCCACTCATGCTGGTCTTTCTATAGAAATGTAAATGTTTCTTTAAGGAGGAGTAACTTTCGGTTATCCAGCTGTGTCTTTGTTGAGGATTAACCTGGAAGAACGAGTTAGTATGGAGTAACTAGTCGAATTAATTTAGTCAGGGTAGTTGCAGGTTTAAACTCTTACAGGGCTACAAGTTTTTGGGGTTCTTTAATTGGTGTATAAGTTCCTTGGATCCAGGATCATGGTGACAGAGGAACAAGCTGGTTGTTTTTATTATTTTTCTCCTGAAAAATGAAATTTGAGAAGGAACAAGCCTACGAGGTGACAAATTGAGGGATTATTAATTTACCAAGATAAAGGCTGTGGATTCCCACACGCTGGATTTGGAGAGAAGCCATGAAGGTGGAATGTGCATTTTCTCTCAGAGAGATGCTCACATGCACGTCACAGAATGCGTGGAGCAAATTAGGCAGTTTATAAAGTGATTTGCAGAGTCTTGCGCTTTTGTTGTCCTGGTTTTAAAAATAAGTTCAAGTGGGAGGAAATGGTTTTAAATAGGAACTGTGCAAAGTCTGGAGCAGATGTAGTTCTGGAAGAGAGTTTGTGTACCTTCTACTGCTGGGGGCTGTGACCTTGTAGGGGGCACTCTGACCTGCACAGAGCTTTGGAAAGCAGAGCATGTTACTGGCAGCCAGATCACCTGTTCCGTATCACTGCCGAGGGACAGGTTCAGCTCTGTGCTGACAGACAGACCACTTTGTGTGACATTATTCACAACCAGCTGATTGACAGATCTGCTACCACTTCCTTGGTCACGGGAGCTTGGCTGGGGCTGTGGGTGGTGCGAATTGTTTTATTACACTCTCTGCATCAGGGCTGTGGGGGTCACTGGGAGAGAGGGAGTTTGCTCCCGTGCTCCTCTTGGGACCTGTCCCATGTTTAGGAACAGCCCTTTCTGTTTGTTCCCTCTCCTGTGACAGACATAGTTCTGGAAGGCAGGATGTCAATCTGAGTAATTCCCTTCCCTCTGTAGAACCTATTTCAAGGTGTGCTGTGGGTGTGTTTCTGCAGTTTTTACTTCAGCTGCATGCTTTGTTTTGTCCTTTGCCTTTGCAAAGTCCTCACATCCTTTAAGAAAGGGGCTGTCCGTGGTCATCAGTCAGGAATGTGTGACCATTTCTGGTAAACGATGAGAATTTAAAGGCGTTTTAATGATTACCACAGAATTATAGGATGGTTTGAGTTGGAAGGGGCCTTAAAGCTCATCTCATTCCACCCCCCTGCCATGGGCAGGGACACCTTCTGCTATGCCAGGTTGCTCCCAGCCCCATCCAACCTGGCCTTGGACACTTCCAGGGATGGGGCAGCCACAGCTTCTCTGGGCAACCTGTGCCAGGCCCTCCCCACTCTGACAGGGAGTATTTTTTTCCAATATTTAATCTAAACTTGCTCTCTGTCAGTGTGAAGCCATTCCTCCTTGTCTTGTCACTACATGCTCTTGTAGAAAGTCCCTCTCCACCTTTCCTGTAAGCTCCCTTTAGATAACCTGCTTTTGAGTTGTTGTGCAGTACCAATGACACTTTTTAACAGCAAAAATACAAAAATAAAAATAAATGTAGCCATTTGTACTCATGCACACAAATCCCATAATAAATCAAATTAGTTTGTACCAATCCGTAGCCTTAAAATATGAGGAAGTAGATAAGCTTTGTTGCTTGTTTCTGTAAACCACAAAATCTGTACTGGTTGTGGTCAGGGGTGTGTTGTCATCATTAAATGAGGCATTTCCAGTTCTCTTAACGTGCCTCTACTTTTCCCTGTTATTGATGAGATGGTTTGGTGAGTGCAGCTGGGCTGAGATCCCCAGGGAAAGCACATTTCGGGGTGTCTGTGCCTTGGGCACCCAGGCTCAGCCCCTTGGCCCTGCCTGGAAAGTGAAGCCCACTAAGGTAATTTTAGGCTTTAAACCAGCAAACCTCAGCTGCTGAAACAGTGTTCTCTCAACAAGTGAAGTCTGTGTGGAAACCTGTTTGTTACATTCCTAATGATTACTGTGTAGGCAAGAAAATGTCCAGATAGGCTTTGTGTTTCTTCTACACTGTGGGACTGAAAGGTGAGACCATGATAGGATGTTTTTGCTTTATGAAAGATTTTCCAGGACAGCAGCTGGTCCTGAGCTCCTGAAGGCCTGTCTGATACAGGAGTGTTGCACCCTTCCTTCTGTGGCAATTTTGATAAATGTTGCTAACCACAGTTGCTGGTGTGCAAGTGAATTCTTCTGGGAACATCAGCGACATGGGGGAGGAAATACAGATTACAGATGCTGAATATGAAGTAACCAGGATGTTTCTGTCTTTTGGCATTTCAGCCAAGTAACTTTTGCTCTCAGTAAGTGAACAGGATTTAATCCCAATTTTTTGGCTCATAAAATCTGAATGCTGTTACCACTGTGTGTTCAGCTACATGCAAATTCATGTTAATCTCTGCTATATAAAAGAACTGAATGTAAAAGGAGTGATATAAGCGTGAAGTTATTCCTAGTGTAACTCAGCAAAATATATTCTTTTACCCTTTTTAAAATGTTCCTAGCACCTTAGGACAATTTGTGACTGTTATTTAAAGTGACTTTAATGAATATTTTGTATATAACTTACATACGTATGATTGAACTTTCATTTTCAAATAGAAGTGAGCTTCAGGTGTGGCATGAGGTAGACATCAGGAGAGCACAACATAACTCTGCTTTTCATTTGTCTTTGATTCTGGTCACTTCATTTGTACTTGGTGAGTGTTTTTATGGGAAAGCTTCGTTGTCTCTGCAGTGAAACTTTGCACTGTGGGATGTAGTTCCACTTCACAAGGCCTTTTGTAATGCAATTATTATTGTGCAGGAGAGGGGAGAGGGAAAAATGGCACTCATCTGTATGACCTTATTTATTCTAAGTTTCTTTAATAATATTTGACAGTTTTTTAAGTCATAATTTTTTTCTAAGTGCCTTCTGTACAAGACTAAACACGAAAAGGAAAGATGGAAGAAAACATGGAGAAAATAATGTAGTTGTAATGCTGATCATGAGAGAGCTGTATCTTGTACATCTATAAGTTCCTTCTGGAAATACTGGCTGCTGTTTTGCTAGAAGGATTCAGTGCTTGCAGACAATTGAAACCATAAATGTCTTGCATCTTCAAAGATACTTGGAGGGTGAAGACTTGTAAATACAATATTGCTGGTGCACAGATTGATATAAAATCTTAAAGTAGCAAGGAAATGGGAGGTTCCTAAGGGAGAAGTGACAAACTGAAATACCTGGCCTTGAAAGATGTAAAATAATTCAAGGCAAACACTAAATTCATTAACTTAGATGAGTTCTGTAATGGGCTGGTTTAGCTCCTTCTTCTGAATGGACAGTTAGAAGAACTGTATGTATGTGAGACATTCAAACAGCTTTTGTTCTGGGCAGTGAAGGGAAAAAGACTTGACACACAGTCTGGTTTCTTGCAGAGAAGAAGAAGGAATTGGCTTCAAACATGGTAAACTCTTCTCCTAGGAGCAGAGTGTGCTTCTGGCTTTGTTTCTCTTAATTAGAATGGAATTGTGCAAGTTATAATTACTCTGGAAAAACTACTGTCACAAAAGCAGTGGAATCTTCAGGATCAGAAAAAAATTGAGACTGACAGATTGAGGTTGTTTTGGAGGAGATATTGATAGCATTGCCATGCTGTCATTTATTGTGGTGTACTTGGCTCGTTGTTGAAAGCTGGTGAACATTTGTAAGAGTGGAAACGGAATTTTCTCATTCTTCTCCTTAAACTAGAATTGGGTGAGGTAAAAATGTTTGCGTTACACCATTGCCAACCATCTGGAAAAAATCTAATTTAGTGTATCCATAAAGTAGAGCTGGATTGCTACATAAATCTGTAAGTTATTTGCAGAGTGCGTGGTTCTACTGAGGAAAAGTTTGTTGGTTCTTTACATTCCTTCTAGAAGGAAAAATCTCCAGTTGTCTCTTCAGGAGTGCATAGCAGTAGCCTGATGAAACTTCTCTCAGGGTCACTACATATTGGTTGCATGATGTACAGTCAGGCCCAACATTTTCATGCAGTGGTCAGATTTTGAGATACAAAGGTTCTTTCTTGTTCCCAGCTTTCTTGCTTAAGGATGCAGGAAGGCTTATCCTCTTGCTAAGGAGAATTTTTGGGTTGCCAGCTGGCTTTTTCTTCTGTCAGTTCTCTGCTCCATCTAGCTGTACTTGCCCGAAATTTACCTTGCTGTAAATAAGATATGTTTTACAGTAATGTATATGAAGTATTTATACAAACAGAAGTGTGGCACTTCTCTCAGCTGTTCTTGTGGCAGGCAGTAGCTGTCTTCAAAATTACTGTGATATCAAAGATAGCTGTTTACTTATGAATGCAAAAATCCATCTTTTGCCATGGGAAGAAACAAAAAAATTAGTGTTTGTCAAGTGTGAGTGTTTGTACACAGGAGAACTGTGGAAGATGCTAATTTTGTTTCCCTGTCTTGTCAAATAGATCCTCTAAAGCAGCTGGGTATTTGCAAGAGAAGACCCTGACAGCATACAGATACTTAATCTCTAAATCAAGTTCAACAATGCATTAGAGGAAGCTGCACTGGCTGCACAGAGGTTTCACACTGAAGGATGAACAGTGAAGAAGAGTTTTATGATGCCGTTACGGGTGAGTGATGGGCACAGTGCCAAGGGGAAGAAAACCCCTATAAATTGCATTGTGTGTGTTGTAATATACAGCTGTTAATAGTAAATCAAAAGTAAACTTGTGCTGATAAAACTTGTAGTGCTGTCTTCTGAAAGTAGACAGGGAAAATTAAAACTCATGTTCAGGCTTGGAAATGAGGGGTTTTTTTGTTAAAGCTTAATGCTGGTTATTATTTCATCACTGTAACAGTCCTTTAATGGCTAGGTCTTGCTTTCATTTTCTGTGAAAAGCAATTTAATAGCAGCTTGAGAAGTAATGCTTTTAAGACCCTTTGAAAGGTGAAATATTTTCTGTGGGTTGTTTTTATTGTTATTTTATTCTTTTTTTTTATTTTAATAAAACCCTTATCCTAAAGAATTGAAGTAGAAAATGTTTTTCTGGTCAGAAAAAAATTACTGTAAAAGTATGTTTTCAAGATAGGGAGCAAAAAGTCTTTGCAATCCTGTTTTTTTCTAAAGAAAGCAAACATGAAGCACTTCACACTTGAGCAGTGTATCAGATAGTACTTTGCTTTGAACTAATAAGGATGAATAGTTATTTATAAGAACTTTAGATGGTTTTAGTGGTGAAATAAAATGCTTGAAGTATTTTAATAAACAAAAAGGAAATCCTCTCAAAGATCTCAAACAATTTTAAAGTCTTCCACTGAAACGTCTCTTGAGCAATTGTGTAGCAGAGGTGAAATGAGAAATACTCAGTGTACAGCTGTTAATGTAAAATCACAGGAACAAAAAGAGAATAATGGTAAGTGTGAAAGCTGAAGGAATGGAAGTAGCATGGTAGGGTAAGGTAGACTTAGACATGGCTGGTTGCAAATTCATGTGAGGAGTAAACAGAGGGGGCTGGGTGAAGCAGTGTGACTGACAGCAGACTGTACAGGACTTGTCACAACTGTGTCACAGAGGACAGAAGGAAATTTAGTTTGCATTCATGCCAGCTAGGTGTGATGGGGACTAGTACTCCAAATCCATCTGTAAAATCAAACCTTTGTACCACTGAAGTCTTGAAAACACAATGGGTTGTTTTTGTATGTCATTTGTAATCTTTCAGTTGCAAGAGCTCAGGGTCACTGCCATAAATGAACTAGATTTTTTTTCCACTAAAAAAGGTGTGAAAAGAAATGTGCCTCTCAGCATGAGGTCTGTGTTGTACAGCTTTGATGGTGATGCATTCCTTTGTCCCTTGCTGCAGAACTGCACAGCCCTCAGTGTTTGACTCATCTGCATTTAGATACTCTGGTTTTGTCCTCTTTCCTCTTCTTTTTCCCCTCTACCTCAAAAGGTTGATTCCCCCTGCAATGCTCCAGGTGGTGGTGACTGAGCTATTGTGCATGAGCTGTTCTTGTACCTGCAGTCGTGGCTGACTGCTCAGAACTGGGGTGTTGTGTATCAGTTCTGTGAGCACTCCTTGTTCCATCTTCATTTTATTCTTCCTCAGGGGGGAATGTGCTGGCAGGAGATAAGTTTAAATATATATATATGTTATATGTGTTCCCTTGGAGCCTGATACTTGGTTTAAGGGGAGTGCTAAGTTTGGAATACTTTGCTTCAGATTTGTTCTCCCTCAGGACTGTCTTTAAGGACAGGTGCTCAATCCCTTTCTCCTGCTGGATTTTAGGAGATGCTGACAGTTTGATGAGTTACTTGCACAGACCTAGTGAAGTCAGACCTAGCTCTTTGTAGCTGTGTCTTGTCTAGGTCAGAAATGTGATGCAGAGAACAACTGTAAATGGGCCTCTCTGCATTCATGTTCCTGGCTGCTGCTGTCTGTAGTAACTCTTTGCTCCTGTTAACACTGTGGATCTTTCACATGGTGCTTTAGTGAATTTTTTAGGTGTTAATGGGTCCTGGTAGTGCCTGCCTGTCTCTTAGTTTTTTAATGGTCTGGACATGGTAGGTATAGGCACAGTACTCCCAGGAGATCAAGTCCACAGTCAAGGTCTCTTCTGAGCTTCCAGATTTCCCAGTGACAACTTCAGGATTTGGGCTTCCAAATTTTGATTTAAAAAAATGAAATGCCCTTGGCAGACTCCTCAGTCTGCTCTTTCCAAGGATGCTCTCCTTGTTTTTAGGTCAGATCAGCAGAAGGGCAGAATCTGCCTTTAGCTGTGCGTCTTCTGCTCAAAGTCTAGGATTGGGATGTGGCTGCCAGGAATGAGCACATTTTCCAGCTGTGTTTTAGCATTGAGATGAAAACAGTGTGCGCACCATACTTTTCTCTTGCTCCTGCTGTGTCCTGGGCCCTGGTTGCCCTAGAAGGAGCTGCGATGTGTTCCCAGAGTTCACTGATTTTAGGAATTGGGTACTATGATTTGTGTCCTGTAGGGAGTAAACCAGGCTTAGAGCACTTGGACTCTGTGGGAGTTACTCTGCAGCACTCTCAGCAGCAGCCCAGGTAGTTTTCTGCCTCCTTTAAGATAGTATGGGCTCACTCCTTGAGGAAGTCACAGCTTTTCTATAGTTACTAATTGATGATATCCACTTCTAGAATATGAATCTCTCCGAAGGACACCCCTGAGGTTTGGTGTAGTGGATTTAACTCCTTGGCTGAGAAGTTTCCTGCTTCTGACACTGTCCCCGTCTCATCCAAGAGATGCTCATGGGAGGGAATTGTGTGCTGTATGGTTGGGAATCCTGGCAGATGGTTTGTCCCTGACTGGATGATGATGGCACTTGTGGAGGTGCAGCATGGACTGGGGTGTCGATGAATCAAGGGGATGAATCAAGTTGATGACAAAGAGAGTTTCCATGGGGAGAAGTTTCTTTGCAGTCAGAAGTTATTAACATTGCTGACACTTGACAGCCTTACGTCATAAATGAGTACTCCCATTGGGAATCCCTTGGGAATGTTACCTGTGATCTCACTTAATTCCAGACATCACAGCTGTCAAGAATCTACTTTTTCTCAAATTCCAGTGGAAGCCTTCTATGAGGCAGGATCATGATAAACGTGGTCAATCCTTTGATGAATTTCAGATTCTTTGAAATTTTCTGAGAGACAAAGAGCATATAGTTTTGATCTATGTCACCTTGGGTGTGTTAATGTCATCACAGATGTTTTAAAGACTCTGTGCCTCTTTTAGAGATGTATCCTTCATTAATATTGTCAGGTATCTTTTTGCCGAAGTGTTTTGTGAAAGGGTTGCCACAAAGCAGGAAAATGCCTGGCTGTTTACCAGAGTAATTTATTTTTGAGAACATGGATAGTTTAATTTTGCTTTTTTAAATATTAGCCTGCAGTTCCATGGAAATCTGTTCTGTGCCCATGAGGCTCAGCTGGTTCATCCAGCCAGGTGTATTTGTTGTTCTCTGTTGCTTTCTCGTGGGGAGCAGGAAGTGAGGTTATCTGCCAAACTGATATATTTTCATTGTATCTGGATCAGACTGAATCGATGGCTGTGTAAGTATTGCAGATGTTGTGAAAGGCCAGCCTGCCTCCAGTCAGCTACAGCTTGTGACTGTGGCCTTATTTTGGAAAGTGGAGAATGGTTAATTTCTGGCAAAGAAAAATAATACCTCTTGCTTCACTCGCTGCCTACACTTCCAGCTGTTTATCCCTATTCCTTATGCTTTTTTTAGATCTGAAGGCTCTCAGTACCAAGGTATTTTGATTGCCTTTCTGCCTTGGCTGACAAGGTGTAATTGGTACTTAGGGGAGTTGCTGACTGTCCGCAGGGGAGGTCTCGTGTCTCTGTCTGTGACTCAGAACCAGGGCCTCTGCTGCCTTGGCTGATGTGCAGCACAGTCTGAGTGGACTTGTTTCAGTTGCAGGATGTGGAAGAGGAAGGCTAAGAGAACTAAAGTTACTGGCAAGTCACTTTTCTTTAAGCTCTTGAAATAGATTTATGTTGGCACCTAACTTAAGTATTCTGCTTTGAAAATTTAAGACTTTCTAAAAGCTTCTGTTTCACTCTTAACACACGTAAATGGAACTTCTGATTAAGCTAATTGTTGACTTTGTATTTCTGTCTGTAGTCCCCTATCCTCCTTTTAAATCTGCATATTTATCCTTACTCCCAGTGGCTTTTCAGTATGAAAACTGTCCTGTAAGTAACTCTTACCTACTCAGTTTCTCAAGTTCAGAGCTTTATTGGCAGCTGGTGTAAGGCTCTTTTTGGAACTTAGAAAAACTACAACATGTCATTTCTGTAAGCTGTTTTTCTTCCAGAACTGCCTCCTCTCTGAAGAACAGTGTCTGGATAGTTCTTCATAGAACTATAATACCTAGAACTTCACTGAGAAGCATCTTCCAAAACTTTCTCAATGAGCTTGTAGTGGATAAGTCATGTGATGCTATGGTTGAAAGTGTAGTTGAAAGTCTGTGATTATCTGGCTGTGTACCACAGTGGTTTTGTTGTTTCAGTTTTTTTTAAGTAATTAAGTGGAAGTGCAATCTAATAAAAGCAAACTTTACCCTTTTGAAGTAATTCCTTTTCTGGAGAAAGGATTTAATTTTTATTGTTTGTCTGCAAGACATTCATTTTAATTGGCATTTATTTACTTACCAATGACATATTGTTGTCCATAAATAATATATATACTTGAATCTAAATTCCTGTTGTGCTTTACAGGAACAGGGCAAAACAATTCTGAATCATAGGAAACAGAAAAACTAATGTGGATAACACAATGACCATTGATAGGATTTGCAGGGTTTCAGGTACAATGTAAAGACTGAAATTACAGTAACATTTTTCAGAACTATTCCTCTGTAATCCAGTGGACTATTCCTGTTGTGAAGCATTACTTTTACATTTAGGTGTGTTTATCTCATTGAAGTGCTGCTGTTCCTTACATTGTGTGAACTTGATCAGTTTTTTGGGTAAGGGCACATGTACCAGAAAGCTCATTCTTCTTTTTCCCAACTTTATAGTTATACTAATAAGTTATTTTGCTGCTCTTACTGTAACTGGTTCAAACAAAGCTAATATATGGTTAAAAATACTATTTTAAAATCATAAATATTTGGTTGTGAGTTGACTGAAGGTTTTTTTTAAGACAGGTGTTTCAGGGTAGTCTTCATTTTAATGACCTGAATCTATATGTGACTGTCATGCTTTCCAATTGAGTACTAAGTCTGCCAAGGTGTGGTTATTGCTGTGTAATTACATTCTTGTGACATCAAAATGTAGGAGACAGGGCAAGACATGACATCACCCATTACACCTGCTGTTTACCAAGTAAGATCCTATCACTGGGACTTCCTGGTGCAGTTCTGAATGTTATTGCCATGGTCTTGATCCCTGAAAAAAGTGCAGCTTTTTGTTTCTGGAATGTGTGCCTTGCATGAATTGCTCTAATACAGCAAAAGCAGCCATTGAAGAAGTTAAAACAAAGTTGAAGTACTGCTTTTTTAAAAAGTTAATGGCAGAGGATCACAGCATTTTAGTCTATTTAAAATTGAAATGGAAATAATCTTTGTCACAACTGATTTCTTTACTCCATTAGAGTGTTTACAGGCTCTGTAATATTTCAGAATCTTTCTGTACCCACAGCTGGACTCTGGGCCAGGCTGTAACTGAGTGTGATGGCAACTCAGCACAAAGACAAGGGGCTGCCCAGGTTGTGACAGCTGAATGAAAGGAATGCAAGAATTGTTATGTATTCCTTCAAACTATGGCAAAATTTGTACGCCAGCAAATACCCACATTTTCATGTTGCTTTTTGATTCTGACTCTTAAATTGGAAGCTGGAAACTCAAGTCTTTCTTGAGGAAGAATTGACCCTTTTGGCACTCAGGAAGGACTTAATGATCTTAGAATTAATTTCAGCAAAGATGTTCCTTTATTACAGTGAACGATCAGCAGTGTTTTCTGTTGTAGTACTGTGGCAGTAGTGAAGGATTGTATTAATTGATCATTTTAGGGTTCTCTGTGGTGATGCTGTTGTGGTTGACAAATGTTTTGTTTCTGCAGTCAGTCTGGGTAGCAGCACTGAGGGGAGGCCTCTTGCTGTTGATTGAGACCCAAGGGTGTGTGTAGGGGTGCATAGAATGCTTTTAAAATCTTCTTATTCAAAGCCAAAGCAAAAATTGTCATTATTTTTTATTACTATTTCTGTAATTTATGTTACTAAAAAATAAAATCATTAGACTGGAATCTTAGATTGTTAGTTTAGTCCAACTTTTACTTAGGGCTGCTTAATACAAAAGTTTGTGTTCTACAGATTCCTGGTGGTTTAACATTTTTGGGATTAAAGCCGTTCCAAGCATATTGCTGCAAGCTGGGGTATGGTTACAGTGGTGTTTCCAGTAGCTCTTGACCAAGTGGGTGGATTCGGGACATAGGAAATGCAGCCACCTCCTGTAGGTAACGCTGTGGGTCACTTGTAGAGCTGAGGGAATGATTCATCCTGGTCTCCACATGTTCCTGCTGCAGCCATTAGGGAAGTGTTATATGGTTTGCACATATGGGTGGCAAAAAGAAGTTTGAAATCCTACATTTCTGTGGTTGCAGTTGCCTGGGTGTGTTTGCCCCTGCATTGTGAAATGGCCATTTTCTCTTTTCTCTTTTTTCTTTTTCTCCTTGCCTGTTAGCAGCCTAAGTTTAATTTATTTAAGGTCTTTGAGGAAAACTACAGAACTGAACCAAATTATTTTAATTACGCTGCAGCTCTGAAAAAGAGACAATGCAGCTAATCTGATTAGGAGTTACTTGAGAGCTTTTAAGATTCTAAATTAGTTTTATATTCAGCAGTGTGAAAAATGATAATTCTTGATTCATATACAATAATTGGCTCATAATACTCCTGGAAATTAGGTCTCTTAATAAAAGGTTTTCACTCTGATACTCTTTGAAATAAACTAACCTGGTCTAAGTGTCCTTCAGGTGTGACACTTGCAAAATGTGAGTGGCACTCTGTGGCATGGTAAGATTCCAAAGAAAACTGTTGCCTTTTGGTTTTTATACAGGCTTTGATTCTGACAATTCTTCAGGAGACTTTTCAGAAGCAAATCATAAAGTTCCAGAAATGCTTGATCTAGATCCACACCAAAGCAGTAGGACTGGAAAGCATAATGGAGAGACAGAGATACAAGAGAATGGGATTAAGAGACACAGGTAAACACATAGAGCTGCATAGGAAATGAGAGGTGAGCACGTGCTGGCTCATAGCTTTTGGGGTGGTGCTGTTCTCGTGGGAGAGGGTAATTCTCTGGAACTGAAAAGTCATTTCACGTGTCTGCTTCCTGTGCCAAGTCTGGGGTGATGCTTTGCTTCCCTTGTAAGTTGCCTCCATACCTGCAAAAGAAAATGGCTTGTTTAATGGGCTGATAATGACAGCTGGATTTTTTTTTTTTTTTCCATTACAGGACATCATTACCTGCCCCAATGTTTTCTAGAAGTGATTTTAGTGTGTGGAGCATATTAAAAAAATGCATTGGACTGGTAAGTTAGCTTGAATGAAGCATCTGTGTTAGGGCTCCTAATGTCAGCTGGTTAGTTTCATTGTTAAACATCAAGACACAGAATAACACCTGGTGCATTTTTCTTTGTTTTCACTAGGAAACAATTTTAAACTGCAACTCTAAATCTCAGCATTTATTTATTAACAGTACTATTTCCATATCTCCTTTAGCTGTTAGAGCATGTGGATTGGTGTTTCTGAAGCTGTCCTTTAAGAACTAGGCTAAAGCCATTAAAATATAGTCAAATATGTTTGATTGACACAATGCTCTCTTACCTGCTTTTTTTATTCTTTTCTTAGCAAAATGTGATTTAGGGCTTTATTTTATAAATTCGTGTCATCTAGGACATACAGCTGTACTCTCAAAACTCCTTTTGGTGGGATTAGTGACCCATCTACTAGAACCTTTTGCTTGGACCAAATCAGTTTAAGTCGGTTAAGGTTAACATTTTTCTTCCCTTACTGCCTGTGCCAAGGTGAGGAAAATGTTGCATTAGCTTCATCTGGTGGCCTTCTGCTTTCTCTTAAGTTTTAAGCACTTACATTAATGCTTTAATGCTCAGTCACAAGTGCAACTTTGTAATTAAACAGCCAAATTTGCTTGGGTATAGTAAAAGACCGGGGGAATTGGAAATCTCTGCGTGAACTTCGTGTCTGTCTTGTATCCACATGTGAAACCAGAAATGGTCTGACACAAATAACAGGTTGCTTAAATAAAGTCACTAAAATCTGGTAGAGCAATTCAAGTACTATTCTTTATGTAAATGTTCCTTTCAAAAAATAATTTGTGGTTGCTGCAGTACAATGGATAGATTTTATGCAAATAAGCCTGTGAGGGTTTCCAAGGAGTGTGTGGCACTTGAGTATCAGCACAGAGCTGGGTTAGCACATTATTGCTGCTACCTATGGAAATTTTAACCTCTTCTGCTTTACACAGACCACAGCAGAGAAGGTAGCATTCTCTGGGAATTTATTAGGTTAGCTGGATCAATATTTTAAGTTGTTATTTGAGATTGCAAGTAAGGTTCTGCAATGCTTCCAGCTGTAGCATTTGGAGGTCTGCTCCAGGCTTGCCAAATATCCTTTGAGGAATACTATAAATAAACTCACCCACAACTTATTTTGAAAATTCTTGTTGTTGCCAGTTGTTAACTTAGTGTTGTGTCTAAGAAGTGAACCTGCCCTTTGGTTATATAGGAGCTGTCCAAGATTACGATGCCCATTGTCTTCAACGAGCCCTTGAGTTTCCTTCAAAGGATAACAGAATATATGGAGCATATATACCTCATTAATAAGGCTTGTAGTCATGCAGATCCCCTGGAAAGAATGCAGGTAAGAACCCCTACCACCTTCTGGGTAGTTCAGAAGTTGTTTTTTTTTTCTCATGGTCTTTGATTTTAAGATAATTTCTCACTTCAGTGTATTTCTTTCTCAGGGGCTACCGTAAGAATGCCCAATTTGTCTGTCTAGATGAGTTTCTTCTTTCGTAGTGGCTGTATCGAATATTTGTGACACTTTCACACTCCATGCTGTGCACAGAGTTTGAAACAAAAGTCTAGAGCAGGAAAGTGCCACAACTGACCATGCCCAAGGATCTCAACTCATTTAACTGTGACCCTTTTTGTGGTTTTATAGTTGTGAGGATGAAATCTTGGCTTCATGTCACTCTAAATTGCTTTGTTGAGTGGCCTCATGATTTTGAAGTTATGGATGAAAAATTGTTGTGACAGAGCCAACTTTTGCTTCTCTTTTTTTCTCCAAAACTGGGTGTTACTGGGATTAGGATATAGTACCTGGCTGGTCTCACACCAAGGAAGTGAATATGGTGACACCTGTGTGCATCAGGTTATGCTGGTATTGCTCACAGCTCTGATTTATTTAAGTGAAACTGGAGTGTTTATCTTGGATCCTGTGTTTGTGGGGTCCATACCTCCATTTCCCAGCCTGCAGGAGCTCCTCAGTGTCACCTGAACCTGCTGGCATGGTTCAAGAAGTCACGTCTGTGCTGAAATAGTTCTTTCCTGGCACTAGGAAAGCAAGGCTCTCTTCCCAACAAGCTGAGGGTGGGGGGCAGTCAAAGTGGGGAAAAGTAGATTTAAAAAACGAGGCTGATCTCCTAGAGGTAGGTGGGGCAGAATGTAACCTGGCAGAATTTACCACAGAAAATAATTCCTGTTGGAAATGAGATTCTTAATAAGTGCTTATATTTCCCCACTTCTATATCATTTATCCCATGGTTTACAAATGTTTTGGCCTGAAACAATATAAAGCAATTCCTTTGTAGAATACTAATAAAATACTGTATGTGCAACAAATATAATATATTCAACTTAGAGTTTTAATGCACTATTCTCATAACAATGTGTTCTTAATTTGCTTACAGGCTGTAGCTGCTTTTGCAGTCTCTGCTGTAGCTTCTCAGTGGGAGAGAACTGGCAAACCATTTAACCCGCTGTTAGGAGAAACCTATGAATTAACCAGGTAGTAATTACTTTAAATTGGGAGCTGGGGTTGTTTGTGTTCTTGAGTTAGCAGACTCTCACACTGGTTTGGTTGTAGTAAAATACCAGTAAAATATATTTCAGAGTATAGCTAAAATTCTTTTCTTCAAACTACCTCAAAATTTCTGGGAAGTTGTTATAAAAGCTAATAATTTTATTTCTAAGTTTAGGCAGAGTATTCAGAGAATTATTTAGAGGAAAATTGGCTCATGTTCTTCCACCAAAGACACTTCCTGAACAGACACTATTAATTAATTTAAATATTGTTTTGTTGATCATGTCAGATAGAGAAATTAGTCTGAAGGACTTTCGGCTTCCTCAAATAAATGGGTGATATGTCTGCAGTGGAGTAAAGAATTTTCAGTCAGACCTTTTCATGCTGCCCACGGGGTCTCTGTATTTTCATGAGTTATTTCAGTGAAACTTCTTCAGATGCTTTTCTGGGTAGAAACCTGGTTTGAGGTATAAAAAGAAAGCGTTCAGAGTAGAAATCCTTTCATTTCATTAATTGTAAATGTGTCATGGAACTAGAAAAGGAAAAATTTCACCTTCAGTTTAATCTAAAAATACTTCACATTTTTTTAAAGTATCAACTCTTTTCTCTTGCAATATTAAAAATATACTTACTATTTAATACTCTTCTTTTGTTGTTGCCAGGGAGGATTTAGGATTTAGGTTTATATCTGAACAAGTCAGCCACCACCCACCTATTAGTGCATTTTATTCTGAAGGCCTCAATAAGGACTTCATATTTCATGGATCAATCTATCCCAAACTAAAATTCTGGGGAAAGAGTATAGAAGCAGAGCCTCGGGGAACAATTACTTTGGAGCTTCTGAAGTGAGTATGAGAAATAAATAACTTTTTTTACTTATTGGTGATAACCCTGTTGGCTTTTCAGGGATGATTACCTAAAAACCCCTTGCTGAAGAGGTTGTAAGAATTGATTTACAAGTTAATTTTCACTGCTTAATTTCAGAGCTGTTTTTTTAATTTGTGTTATGCTTCTATAGCTGTAGCAGTTTGACCCAGTTTTTCCAGCTTGAAAATTAGCATTTCTTACAAATTGATTGCTACTGAAAGCTAGTTCTGTGAAGACATGTAAAATTTAAATATAGAGATAAAATTCTCTTACTGGGCTGTTCACGCTCATCTCAGTTTTCAATATTGCTGTTGGTTTTGGTGGTTTGTGTGAGTGTTTGTGTGGAAAGAGCTGCATCTCACAATAACTGTTCTGTGGTAAGGCAGACAAGCAGAAACTTGTCAGGATTGCCACTTGCAGAGAAGGATCAGCTTCCTACTGAAATCAAGAATGTCTCTCCAGATTGCTCCCATTCTTGTCTCTCATAAATTATGTGACATGCCATGAGTTGTTTTGTGCCCTGATGGTACAAAGACTCTGGAACTTCCCCAAGTGGGACACGAGGATGCACTAGAACAATTGCAAATAAAGTATTCTGCAATTGGTGCTTTTATAAAAGCCTTTCTGAGGCCTAACTCTGAGGTGGTTTTGAAATGTTGACTTAAGAAAGTTCTAGGCATTTGGTTTTAATGAAAAATCAACTTGCCTGCCATAGCAAGCATTGACTTTTCCTGTACTTTCTTTTGGAAGTAGTTTAATTTTTTTAGCTGTTGGCATCTAATATTCCAAGTTCATAAAAGTATGAACTGGTCTTGAAGATAAATGGTGATGGAAGTAAAGGAAATTTCTTCTGAATGTAGAAGGAACTGTGAATGTTAGTGCAGAATGCAGGTGTTACCAAAATAATGTTTGTTCCTTCAGAGCCTTTATGTAGGATACTGTTAAAATTCTTGCTGAGCCTAATCAAGGCTGAGATTTAAACTGGAATATAAACAATTAAAGCATTTATTTTAAATAATTGCTTCAAGTTAGCAGCAGAAGTTAAAATGAAATTTTGAGCCTCTCAGTGTTGTGATTCAGACCATTCTGTTGCTTTGAGTAGTCTGAGAACAGCTCAAGGCCTGAGTGAACAAGGAGCTGTTTGGGAAGCAAAGCTGGGAGTCAGTATTAAATTGTGCCTTTATGCTAACCATGACTATTTTTCAGAGCATTAGAAGACACTTTTCCCTCACTTCTCCAACACAATAAGTGCTTCAGTTCATCAGCACTGACCATAAGTGCCTTGTGTTGTGTTTTGGTTTATGCTATAAAGCTTCTGCTGTCAAAATAGTTCAGGAATAAAACTGTGTTTAAAGGCTGGGGGGAAGAATTTGAGGGATTCTGGTTTTTTTTTCCCCCCCAGTTGAAGAGTTGTCATTGTTCTAAAGACTCCTTGAAGAAAAGGAGCTGTGGGAAATAGTGAGACTTCAATGATCTGTTATTTCTCTGTACTGGAAAATGACAGATGGGTTGGAAACATTAGCTAGGAGTGTTCTCTCCATGCTCACTGGATGTAGAAGTACAAGGCATTTTTTACAGAGGACACTGCTTTTTCTGTGTTTTGTATTAAAATAGAGTTTACAAGCTTTCCTAAGATGGATTGATTGCCAACCAGGTAACTTCAGTATTTCTCCTACCAGCGTGGAAAGATGAGTGTGAATAGGTGGCTTTGACTGCTATTGACAATAGGATCCTGTTGTTTAACTTTTTGATCATTTATATGATAATGTCTTTTAGGGATTTAGACTGTATTAACTCACCTTTAAAGATTTTCACAAAACAATAAACCAAAAATGAAATCAAATGGAAAATCAATTCTAGGATTTTTCCTTTTTCTCAGTAAGTCTTTGGGGAAAGGATGGAATTGAATAGTAAACTGAATTTTAAAATGTCATGGTTGTGGAGCTTGCAGTAGTGCTGTTGTGTCCCACTAGTGTTAAATAACTGACTTAAACAAAGCAAAAACCACTCACACCTCAAAATTACCTTTAGTGGCACTGGAACAGGCCTCAAATACTGATGAGGAAACTTGTGACGTGTTTGTGGAAACCACTTACGCAATTTACTGCTGCAGCAATTGAGTAGAAGATACTGTTGGGCATTAGTTTGTTAGTCTGGTTCTCCTGCAGATATTATGTTTTGTCACTTACAACTTTACAAGTGCAAATTTAAAAGATGAATTCCTGAACTGCCCTTTATGTAGGGCTGAAATTTGTAATCCAAGGCACAGCAGCTGTAAAACTTACATGAGAAGGGAGAAAAATAAGGGTAATATCACTGTATGAACTTGCACCAGTGTTTGGATACAACACATTGTTGGCTTGTAAAGAACAGTCTGTTTCTCTTCTGTTATGAAGCTGAGTGCTGGCTGTTCAGAGGAGTGTTACATATTTTGCCCTGCCATGAACAGAACTGAAAACAGGCTTGCATTCCATCTCAAGCTCAAGAAAATGATTTCCTTCTCTTATTTCCTTGACAGGCACAATGAAGCTTACACATGGACAAATCCAACCTGTTGTGTACATAATGTAATTATTGGTAAACTGTGGTTAGAGCAGTACGGAGTGGTAGAAATTGTAAATCACAGGTAATGCTGATCATGAACCCAGGGGCTGTAGGGATTGTTGTGGTCATTGTGTTACAGAGCAGATTTGATTTTTGTCAGACACACAGGAAGCTTTGTTTTGTAGCTCCAAAGTCTCGTGGGGATTTTTTTTGTCTTTTTGTGGGGTTGTTTTTTACTTCTCCTGACAAATGCAAATTATCCCTAGGCCTGGGCTTACTATCATAACGTTATTAATGAAAAGGCACAAAGCCAGATGGCCTATGGAGTGCAAAGGTTTTACATCTGTGAGTTACCCATCCAAATTCAGCCCCATTAACAGAGAACAGAAATTAAATTTAACTCCAGAACCATTAAATGAAATAATTGTCAGAGGCAGATTGGACCTCCTCGGTGTTGATTGTGATTTGTCACTTTTTTAGTTTAGATAATGGAGAATGTCTTAAATTAAGGGCACAGCACAGAAAAATGACTGTAGAGTTGGGAAATGTGAATTTAGAGAGCATCAACTGCTCTGCCAACTGCCTGTATAAAAGCTTTTTACTTACATAAAATAAATTACCTTCTAAATGATGAGGGAGGGAATTTTGTGAGAACTATTACTCCTGCATGTGTTGCTCTCTCAATAAATGAGAGCTTCAACCCAATGAGCTGCTGTTTAATACTTCTCATAGCATGAAATCTGCGATCCTGTCTCCTGTACTTGCACAAAATTTGTTAGTTCTGTGGAATTTTGAAATTTGTGTGCTATTTTTAAAGCCCGGGTCAGACAATAAACCATAGTTAAATAAAAATAATTATGTATATAACTAACCACCAGCTAACTGTAACTATATTAAAAAAGCTAAGTAAGTTTGAAAAGTAAATTTTTTAATGTATTTGTGGGCTTGCTTCTCTAAGCATGTACTTATTTCCTCCACAGTACTGGAGATAAATGTGTCCTTAATTTTAAACCGTGTGGACTGTTTGGGAAAGAGCTTCACAGAGTAGAGGGATATATCCAGGACAAGCAGTAAGTGATAAAAGCCTCTTGATCTCTCTGTTTTTAAACACTGGGGCATTTCTTTTGCTTGCATAGTGACCACAGCTGATGTGACTGTAAAGTTGCTACCAATGTAATTTGTAACCCATTTTTGTTCTCTGTGTCAGTATTAAACCCCCTGACTCCAAGATGATAATTTTCAAGCATTATTAGAAAAACTCTCCAGTCCAGCTTTTGGAAATAAAGGGAAAATGCAGAGTAGTTGCAACTGATTTACTATTGTACAGTCATAATTCCAGTCTTCAGTTTTAAATAATGAGAATGTGGTTGTTAGAAGTTTTTAATTAACCCAAACCTGTTTTGTGACTCTGAGTCTCTGTATTATAATTGGCTTTGATGTACCCACATTCATTTAGCAGTGGCAAAAGCATGTGACTGTCATGAGGATCTGTTCTGGAGGGCTGGAATGAGCTGAAACCTTTTCTTTGCCTTATCAAACATCTGTGTTTTCTAAGAGTCACCCATTCTGTGAAATCTGCAAATAGAAACATAAAATGTGGTGAAGTAGGAAGCTGGGTATTTAATATAGATCAGAATCTGCAGGGCTAGGCTTAGAAGGCTCAGTAAGAAGGAAGAGCTCAGTGTCCTTTGCTTTCTCTGCAGCAGGAAGAAGCTGTGTGTGATCTATGGCAAGTGGACAGAATGTTTGTGGTGCACTGATCCCACCACATATGAGACCTACAAAAAGAGTGAGAAGAGAGGTGGTGAGCAGAAGAAGAAGTCGGTAAGGTGAAGGATTCTTTAGGGAGAAAAGATACTGAAATGTCAGAAATGAAATCAAAACCTCTTATTTAGGTGAATGAAGGGTTAAAACTTGTCATTTGGTAGGGGTTGGATGGGGCAGTGAGAAGGCACTTGGCACTTTGAGCTTTGCAGGCTGTAGTGTGAGCTGCTGGCATGGAAGGGAGCTCAGGGGAATGGTGTCTGCTGGAGATTAGTCAGTCATCAAATATCAACCCCCAAGCTGATGTTGTCCAGTCTTTGAATGAGGAAGGTGGCCCTACTGCCAACTCCAGCCGTAAAAGTACTAGGATTTGGGCAGGAAAAAGAATAATCATTTTGTTTAAGTCAGATACCCTTTTTGGTGATGCAGCTTTTCAGAATTCATGATGTAGAAAATCTTTACAACAAAGAGGTCTGGAAACATGCTTCATATTAAAGCAGTGTCAGGTAAGTTGCTGTCAAATCCTCAGTGTCATATAGAAAATGGGAAGTACTGTATGGTGCAGCAGAGGACTTTGGGTTTCCTGGTATCAACAGTTACTCATTGAAAATGAAAAGTTAAACAGAAGCTAATCTCTCGATGTTAAGAGGCTCAAACTTTAAAAGTATTCACATCAGAAGAATCTAGGCCTTGCTTTTGCCTCTGTATTCCATCATGGTACAAGCTTATATTTTGACTTTTTTTAAAAATAATAAGATTCTGTTCATCTTAAGAAAATCAATTCTTTCTTTCTTTCCTTCCTTCCTTCCTTCCTGTTGAGACTATATTTAGATGGGGAACTGTCTAACAGTAAACTAGATGTTGACATGGAAAGTAGCCTAGAAGTGTCTTTTAGAATAATGAATACTCAAATCAAATTATTGAAATTAGACTCTTAACCATATGGAGCTGTTTTCTAGTGTATGAAACAGGCCCTGTTTAACCTAGTAGGGTATTTTTGAGTCAAACAAATGACCCATGTCAGAGAGGGCAGAAAGAAAATAGAAAGGGGGTGGGAGTGAGGAAAACTGTTACTGTCACTCCAGGATGTTATTGCCTCAAACTTCCCTTCTGGTTGTTGTGGTTTTCAATGGGTTCTCATGGTGAAATCCTCTAAAGTTCCACAATGCAGCTGTCTGTGTCCTGCAGCAGTCAGATTCTCTCAGATTCTGAGAGCAGCCTCCCGCACATTGGATTTTTATATGTGCAGCACAGCAGTGCAGCTGGTAACAAAGGAACTTTGAAGGAAAGACACTGTATTCATAAACTTAGGGACACAGTCTTCACAGTGAGAAAACTGGCAGTGATAATTGTGATTGGAGTCTGGATCATAGGAAATCAGACTGAAACGAGGGCCTGTCTTTTTTTAACCACACATCCAAATGTTTTGCAAATGATGAAGCAATACCCAAAAACAGGTCTGCCCTATTTATGACTTAAGAACTAACTTGGAAACTGGTTTAAATTTCAGTCTTGGCTCATTTGCACCTGAAGAAATAATGGTCATGTGAGGTGAAATTAAGCTATGGCATAGGATAGAAGGGGCAGCTGGAGAAAACACTTCTGAAAGACATGAATTTACTGTTATTACTGTTGCTGGGGTTTTATTTTGAACAGATATTGAAGTTTCATTTAAGTGTTAGGAGACTATCTGGGGGTATTAGGAGCAAGACATAAAAATGGGAGGGACTGTATACAGAGTGAGGAAAAGCAAACAGGAGGGGTGAGGCAGAAGTACAGGAGTGTTCAGTGTCTCAAATGTGAACAGATTCTTCAACAGTCACTGCAGAATTCTAGATGAAACCATCCAGTGTTCCTTTGTTCCTCTGCCAAATGTTATCTCTGTTTCAGAGTGAAGAAGATATTAAATCTGAAAATGATGAGGCTGATGATATGCCAGAGGTTCAAGACACGGTGCAGTTCATACCAGGCAGTAAATTGCTTTGGAGAATAAATTGTAGGCCACCAAACTCATCACAGGTAACTGTTCCTATCAGCCTGTGCCTTGCTCTTGCTGGTGACTTACCCAGGGGAGCATGAGTAATGGTCCAGGGAACCTTGTTGCAGTGTCACTCCTTGGCATAGGGCCAGGCTCTGGCAGTTCTTGCTGCAGCACTGAAATTACACTCCAAGAAGCTCTGCTTCAGTCCCGTGCTGAAAGCAGCCCTGCTGTGCCTGAGCTGGCACAAGGAATGCATGCTCTGAGTGCAGCTGGGAATCTGGGCACTTAGGTTAACCTGCCTGGGAGATCTTTGCACTGAGAGTGGCTAAAATATGGATATACATTCCCTTCTGCTGGCCCTGCTGTTCCAAGATAGGCTGCCACAGGCTGCAGTAACTGGGCAGCTGGATATTAATTTCCATAGTTTCAACGAGACTTTTTGGTCTTTTAGGTGTGGGTGGTTTTGTTTTGTTTTGCTTTTTCCTAAAAATCATGATGTTAAATATCAATACGGTAGAAAATCTGTCTTAATCCTCCAAAGTAAAGACTGCTTAAAAAATGAAAGCTGTGATTCTATCCCCATCTGCCCTTTCTTGTTCCTCCCCTCCAACAAAAAATGCAGCTGGTGTTGTATGAACCTAACCTCGCCTTTGGGGCAGCCAGTGGGAGAAGCTTTGACTCAGCAGTTTCTCTTGGAAGTGTTGTTTGTTGTATCCATTCACTGTAGGGAACCTAGCACTGCTTTGCTGGAATAACTTGTGTGTTCTCTTTAATTTGCTTTTCAGATGTACAATTTCACCAGTTTTGCTGTGAGTCTCAATGAGCTGGAAAAGGGCATGGAAGCGATATTGGCTCCCACGGACTGCCGGCTACGTCCGGATATCAGGAACATGGAGAACGGGAACATGGGTGTGTGTTTGCTGCAGGAAGTACTGGCACATGAGTAAGGTTTGGGAGGCATGGCTGAAGGGAGGTCGATGCAGGAAACACTGCCCTCAGTTTCTCGTTCCCAGAGCAGCCTTAACTCTTTTTCATCCTGTGCAATGAACATGCTTTTGAATAGTGTATGATGTCTGTTTTCTCCCAGTAAAGCCTGGGGGAACAGATGCATCCCAGGTGGATCCCAGGGCTGCTGTCCTGTGCTATGGTGTGTTTGCATGTTTGTTAGCTTGGGAGGAGCTGCAGACGTGCTCCACTTGCTCTGGAGTTTGTCTGGAGAGACATGTGGTGAGCAGACATGCTCTGCTGCTCTGCTGTTTGTCAGAGGAAACACATGGCCAAATACTGAAAAAAATCACTCTCATGTCTAATCTGAGTTTGTTCCTGCTGTCTCAGTACAGTGTTTCTGAGAGATAAAACACTAGCATTTCAGTTTCAGCTCTGTGTTTGTAGCAGCAACTTTTCTGAAATGAGTTTGAGGTTTTTGTTGCCTGAGACTGTGTACAGCAAATGATTTCTCGTGCTTAAATGAGCTCTATTTTATTTCTCTCGTCTTTCCTGTGTTTTCTGCATTTTTGTTTTTGTTTTGCTAAGTAACCAATTTCTCTTGAAACATTGATTAGATGTGGCAAGCAAAGAGAAGGAGAGACTAGAAGAGAAACAAAGAGCTGCTCGCAAGGAGCGTGCGAAAGACGAGGTGGAGTGGCACACACGGTAAGGGGCAAGGAAGGGGGAATTTGTTGAAGCTTGGAATAGCTGGATACTCTGCTTGAATTGTTTTTATTCAGGACAGCATGTGTCTGATTGCTTCCGTGACAGCGCAATTTGTAGTGTCACTGAAAGCATTGTTGGGTCAACAATTAAATATGTAGCTGGAAGCCAAAATTGCTGATAAGTCTGTCCTGGACAAATTATCTAATAATAAATGCTGAAACCTATCATAATTAAATACTGTGGTAATGCTGGATTTTTTTTTTTTTTTTTAAACCTACAGAGGTAATGTTTTTGTTAGAATTAATAAAATGTTAAGTGTCATCTCTCCTTTAACCAATTCCTGTCCACCTTTTGGTAGTTGAGCAAGACATTGTGGCCCTCTAGGGCCTTTTATTTTCACACTTTCTGTATTTTTTGGCTTGGATACTTCAGAAATTGCTTTTTTGATTGCATATTCAAGTGATTTCTGAGTCACAGAGTGCATCAGGGAGAGATGTGTGATTTGGCTGCTGCTCCCACAGGGTGCTTTTCACAGCTGCTAGTGCTGGGCAGTCAAGTGTGTGCTCATGGCCAGTCGCTGCAGTTGCCTCCTTCAAAGGCAAGAACTTTGGGATGCTCCATGATTTTATGAAATTCAGAAGAGAAAGCATTCTTTTCCCAAAGCCTGGAGGAGCAGCTACAGATTAGTTCCAGTTAATGCCTTGAAAAATCTCTTCCAGAGAATATAAAATTGGTTTTGGTCAATGTGGTTAAAAAGTGAGCAGCTGTTGATGTTCTTGGCAGGGCATAGCTCCATAGAACAGAAACTGTTTCTTCTTGGGGCAAATTTCCAAAAATGATTGTGTAACTGATTTAGCATCCTTTTAAAGTAAAAATTAATATATATAGAGTATCGATGTTATTTTTACTTTGAATAGGACAGCAATTTTAAAATCCATTCCATACTCCTTGACTTTATGCTAAAAAAAAAGGCACTCTACAAGGTGGTGATAATTGTGTAGGAAGTTCAATGTTTTTCATGTTCAGAATATTTCCTGAGAATTTTTTTGATAAGAAATACCAGCGTATTTTTAGAACGTTTTGTGAAGGAAGCAATGTTGGGATTTTTTTCCCTTTTAATAACTGTTCACTCTGTTCGCTTTTTTCTTTTATTGTTTCTCTTCTTTTTCTTTTTTGTGTTACAGATGGTTTCATCAAGGCACTAACCCATACACTGGGACTCCAGATTGGCTGTACTCAGGTGGCTATTTTGATAGAAATTTCTCAGACTGTCCAGACATATATTGAGATTCCAGAACTAATTGCTCATCTCATCCGGACATCTAGTTACTAGATTTCATTCCAAGCCAGTTACTCTGGTTTTGTTGATAGCAAAAACCAGCTTTTCTAAGTCAATTTTAACAGAAATTCTATCAGTCAACAATCAATGGTTTAATTATCACTAATGTTGGATTGCCAAATATTTAAATACTGTTGCGCTCATTCCATAAAGCTGCACCTGGAATCATCAAGTTTTCACTAATTTTCAGAGGGACCTTTGGTTCTCCATTTCCTCCCCTAGTTTCTCTGGCAGGAGGATACGCTGTATCCGTAGAGCACATAACATCCTTGAAAACTACGTAAGTTAAATAAAATAGAGATAATATCCTTGTTACTTAGTACAATAGTGAAGAAGCTGAAGTTTTTGGCACTCGGAGCAGGGATGAAAAGCCAACATGGTACCAACAGGATCAAACCCAGTCCTGTCACACTCCCCATACTGTATGTAGCACTCCCTGGAGATGGGAGCTCTCAGCCCCCTTCCCAACAATTCCATAACTGAGAGACCTGGGACACAAAACCCAGCCTGAGCCTCTCATACTGTAGTTGTCTGTTACAGAGTCTTCACAACTTTGGGACACTGTGAGCATTAAACTGTATACCTGTGATAAATCCCATAGAGCATACCTTAGGAGAAGGGAAGGGCACACCCGAAATGTGCTTTTCCTGAGGTCAAATGCTGTTCTTACCATAGGAGGAGCTTCGGAAGCAATAGCAGGAATGTTGAGGTGGTTACAATGTACAATATATTGCTTGCTACCACTTGGAGGCTTAACTCTTCTGCACTACCTTTGGCAGCTTTGGCACTGTGAATGCTTCTAGACTAAACTTTCCTTTGGAAGCACTACCATGTGTGTATCCACACAGGTTCATGTTTTGGGGAAGTTTTGGTTTGCATGTTTCTCATTATTAGGTCATGTCTGTTTTGTATGTTGTGAAAAAGCAGAATCAATTTAAAGCTTTGGCAGAGTTATACCTATTACAAGTTTCCTGTGAGCACGTGATGTCAAAAAATGGGATGGTTTTTTTTTTTGTTCCATATCAAACCATCAAAGCCGTATAATACTGGAAATAATCAATTACTGAACTGATGCATTCATTTTCTTTCAAGTGGTACACTTCAGGGGGCAGGGTGGGGAGAGAGGCTTGAAAAATTAGGTCCAGTAATCAAAACTGATCCTAATGTTGCTGCTTCTTTTATGAAAGTTTTTAATTGAGTAACCAGGCGAAAATGGAGAGCGGCTGTGCTGCTGTGAAGTTTACAGTAATTTAGAAATTGTTGCTGTTAAGTGCCAGCAACATGAGGAGTTCAAGAAAGAACTGGTCTGTTTAATGTCCAAAACATCTGGGATTTCATCCAGAAAGTAGATTTTTGAAGTGTTTCTCTCTTAGCCACAGGATTAAACAGCAAAGGAAAATTAACATATTTATAGATAAATTCTTCTATCAAGTCATGTGTACAACAATTAGATTAAATTTGGGGGAAATTTAGTTGTCTTCATTGGAAAAATAAGAGAAGCTGTAAAACTTCAAAGCAGTAAGGAAGGACATCATCTGAATCTTGTTCATGGCAACTTGATTCTGTTGCCAAAATTTGTACCTTGTGTTGATGGAAATCCTCAGAACTTGAGCTGGACGTAGTGGCACAGTTGGGGTTGTGTTTGTTCCTAGTAAGGGCACAGACACTTCTGTAAAGATAGTGCTGCTCCACATGGAACAGCATAAAAATAGTTTTGGTAAAAACCTGAGCTGTAATGACAGTGTCAGGCAGTGTAACCCCCCTTTTCAAAGTCACTGCACGTGCCATAGGGAATTTTTTGTTAGGTGAGGATTGAAAGGAATCACATATTAGACCAGTGGGAGTTTAAAACTTGCTTACACTACATAGGATGTTTAATGCTGGAGTGGTGTTTTTAAAGCAATGCATATAAATAGAAATTGCCTGAATGGAAAAAAAACTGTACAGATGTTCTGTTTCTAAGAGGAGGTGTACAGGTTAGCATCCCTTTTGTCTAAGCCAGGATTTAAATTCTAAGACCTAAAGCCTTGTCATTATGTGAAAGCATGAAACAATTGTACCAACGTGTTTAATCCAAACTTCAGTATAGAATCTTCATGGGGTATAAAAAGAAACTGGGAACATTTCCAATGTAAAAACACTTCATTAGTTACATCTTCACCCTCTTCTCCCCTTCCTTTAGTCTAAAGCTTTCAGTAAAATTTCAGATTAGTTCCAAATCCATTCTTCTAATTTATTGTTCTTCATTAGCAACACTTCCAGAACCCTTTCCCTGCACTGCCCACATGGCTCTGCTTGGCCAGCCCTGGCATTCCTAATGCTCTCAAAGTCCAAAAGTTTGATTTTCGATGCAGATCTTGCCTCAGTAGTTTACGTGTCAAAACATTAATAACTTTGCACCTTTTGAAAGAATGTCACTTTTATAACTTGATTAAACACTGTATATAAGATAACTGTGTTAGTATATGTTAATACAGCTACATAGAGAAACCAGCTAGAAAGAAAACTATAATAAATACTTAATAAATACCTTTTGGGCCTCTGGATGGTGGCCGAGATTTTTGTGAGACTCCTACAGAGCAGCTGGCAGGGGGGGAGGAGGACTCTGGCTTTGCTCTGCCAGCTCTGGGGCTGTACCTTAATTTTATTGTGATGTTCACTGGACAAAGATGGTTTAAATTGGAGCTTTGGACACCTCCAGCCCTGGGGGGAGGTGTCCAGCCCTGGGGAACTCTGTTCCTCAGCACCTTTGCCCTGCAGTCCGTGGGGTGGTTGGGGTGCAGGACAGCGAGGGCTGTGCGCTGCCGGCGGTGCTGGGCTGGAAACCTGCAGTGGCTGGGAATTGGCATCGGGAACAGCCTTGGGAATGCTCCCAGCACTGAGACCTCACGTTGGTGTGATGGTGGAGAGGCCCTGTGCGAGCTGGAGCTGGGGAGAGAGTGGACTTCTGGTAAAAAATGTTATAAACGTGAAAGCTGACTTTGTACAGCATTTGTGTCTTGGATGTGACATCCTGTTGTAAATGGGGAGCAGCTTTTCACACATCCAGCATTTATAGAGTTCTTGTCACCCGATTAATCACCGGATTAATGACAGGAATAATTTATCCTAGATCACCCAGAGAGAAGAGAACTAATGAGAAGTATTTATTCTTGTTTAATAATTAAAAACAATTTCCCAGTAAAATTTTCACCGAAAACTGCTTTAAAAAACAAACCCAAGACTCTTTCCCATAGCTGCTGCTCCTGTTGGGAATACACCGCCGGCCCCTTGGAAACACCTGGGATTTGGGTCAGGAAAGCAATACTGAAATACTGTGAGGCAACCCGGGCTTTGGGCATGGGCCCGGCCCGCCTCCGTGGAAGGATTGAGTTTTTGTAACCATTCCCTGCCTGTGCCGGGAATAAAAGTGTGGTTGGAGGCGCGCTGGCCCTGGGCTGTACGGTGCTGAGGATGGAGCAGGGGCTGAGGGATGGGATGGGGGTGAGGGGGTCATGAGGGGTTGGGGGGGGGGGGGGGGGGCGCCGCCATGTTCCGTGACACAGCAGGGGCGCCTCGCACCGCCCCGTTTGATTGACAGTCGCGCCAGCCAATCGCGCGGAGCCGCGGCCGCGCGCGCCCCGCGCGGGGCGGGGTTCCGGCGCGCGGGGCAGGAAGAGCTGAGGCGGCGGCGGCGGAGGAGGAGGAGGAGGCTGAAGGTACCGGTCGGGACCCGCCGCGGCACCCCCGGGACCCCTCGCCCAACGGCGGCCGGGCTGGGGGTCTCCTTCCGGGGAAAACCGGGGGGGAAGGCGGCACGGCGTCCTCGGGGGGCCCGGCAGAAGATCGCGGCCTCTGGGCGGGCGGGGGGTGCCCGGGCCGGCCCGCGAGCCCCCCCCCCCCCCCCCGCCCCGGCTCCGCTCCGGTTGTTGCCCAGCGGCGGGCCCGGGGCTGGCTGCGCTGTGAGCCCAGCGCGACCCCGGGAACAGCCGCACTGTCCCACAGGGCCGGCCGGGCCCGCCATCGCCGCCAGGCCCGCGGGTCGGGCACTGCGGGAGCCGAGGGCCGGGGGGTCGCCGTGAGAGTCAGTCGAGCACGGGGCAGCCTGCGGGGCTCTGCGGGGCTCTGCGGGGCTCTGCGGGGGTGCTGGAGCCGCAGTCTGAAGGTACAGCAGGGCTTCCTGCTTTGAACCACGGTTCGAACTGAAGAAGGAAGCGCTGGGGGACGTTGGCTTCATTTTCAAGTGCCTCAGCACACGGGCTTTACTTTATTAGTGGAAGGCTGTAGAGCCGCCTGTCTTCATCCAGGGTTCCACTTTAGCTCAATTGAATCACCCTGGAATTCTGCTGGCAGTGGGACAGATTGCTTTTGTGAAGCCACCTGGTAAAAGTTGAAATTTGATATTGGGAAGGGAGGATGTGGGAAGGTTTCTCATCACACCTGCTGCTCTCTCTCTTTCCAGGATGTCTTCAGGTGCATTATTTCCAAGCCTGGTGCCAGGCTCTCGTGGCTCCTCGAGCAAATACCTGGTGGAATTTCGGGCAGGGAAGATGTCCTTGAAAGGCAGCACTGTAACTCCAGACAAGAGAAAAGGCCTTGTTTACATCCAGCAAACCGATGATTCCCTCATTCACTTCTGCTGGAAGGACAGGACTTCGGGCAACGTGGAGGATGTGAGTATGAGGTTGTGTTTCAGTGCTGAGGTGTTGCGTCATGTTCTGATCTGCTGGCGCTGTGGAAAGAGCTCCTCCAGGACAAATTAGGGTGAGAACGTCACTGACAGACTTGCACTTCCATGTCCTCTCTGCAGTGAGGAGCAGATGGAAGAAAGCTGGTGGAGGAGGGCAGAGGGCTTTGGTAGGTGAAAAGGAATATTGATGTATTTTCTCAAACATTTGTTTCTTCTGACACACTTTCCAGGATTTGATTATTTTTCCTGATGACTGTGAGTTCAAGAGAGTCCCGCAGTGCACCACGGGCCGTGTGTATGTATTGAAGTTCAAGGCAGGATCAAAACGACTCTTCTTTTGGATGCAGGTTTGTGGGAAGCCAATGACAAAGGTCTTGGATCAAAATACCCCCAGTATGACTCATACCAAGAGCAATTCTCTTGCAGGAGCCGAAGACAGACAAGGATGAGGAGCACTGCCGTAAGGTGAATGAGTATCTCAACAATCCCCCCATGCCAGGGGCACTGGGTGGGAATGCCAGTGGAGGCCACGAGCTCTCAGCGCTAGGAGGTACAGTCCATTCTCTGCTTCTTCACGTCAGAGGCTTTTTTTTTTTTTAATTTATGTCTAGAATAAGCCCTTAGAGTTCCCTAGGAAGAAATCCCTGATGGCTAAGGAGGGTGAGCTGGGGACAATGTTGATACAGAAGCGTAAATGTGCTTTTAGCAGAATAAACTGTGCTGTTAAAATAGGTGTAGGCTGAAAGTTAAGACTGCCAGGAGAAATCTCTTTGTTTCCAGTAGATTCTCTGGAGTCTTACCTCTCTCTATGAAGCCAAGTTACATTTATTTTTTATGAAGATCATGAATCAGTAAACACTTGAAACTGTTTTTCCATACAGAATGTGATGCCAATTAATCTCCTGCTGTTTGAGCTGGAGTGCTGTGAAAAAAACTATGTGAATATGTTGTGTTTCAGAATGTTTTTGTTTTTAGGTGAGGGTGGCTTGCAAAGCCTTCTTGGAAACATGAGCCATAACCAGCTCATGCAGCTGATCGGACCAACGGGCTTAGGAGGACTTGGTAAAATGCTTTAATATCTTTATGCCAAAATGGTATTTTCTCCTGCCAGGTTAAATCTTACCTGACAATATTTTCAAGTAGTGCTATTGATCTCAATAGCGCTTCTTTCACGTGAGAAGGCAAGGCCCTGCCTCAGAGATGAGCTCAGGGACAGAAAAAGGGTACCAGATTCTACACAGCACTCATCTCAGGGCTTGATCTGCGAGGAACCTTGGTTCTGCTCCTTGCTGCACTGAATCTTCTGCTTTTTTTTTCCCGTGTGTTTTTCTACTCCTTTTCTTCCTCCTAAATATTCACTGGAGCAGGGGCCAAAAACCAGTGATTTGTTCCTGGTGAATGTGCTGGTTACCAGGCTGTAGGGTTGCTTGTGTTGTCTCTGATTCAGTGAATATTTGTGTGCAAAGTAAAAAGAGTTCAAGAAGAAGGTTGGAGTGGTCCCACACCACAACACTCCCCAGTCAGAGGAGCAAGGCTCAGGGCAGGGATGTCTCTCCTGGGCGGCCCTGGGGAGAGCTGGAATCACTGGTTGCTGAAGGGGCTGAGGGGTGTGTTGGAGTCCCTGCTGTGGTCTGTTCTCAATGCTATCTGTGCTCCAGGAGCATTTTCTGAGAGGTCAGACCCTTGAGTGTAAGTAGGCAAAGGAACACAGATGGCAGTGACTCAGGTTCTGTGCTTAAGCTCAGAAGTCCGTTTTTGTGGATCTGGCTGGTGTCTTTTTCGCTTCAGATGCAAGTCTTATTGGTGGGATATTCAGATGCAAATCTCATGTTAGTGTTGGAAGGTTCTGGCCTTTTAGGATGTGTTTGGAAATGATCTTCCTCTTGAAGCTTCACCTAATCCTGAGACTGTTCTCCTTTTCTCAACACTTCTCCTCAGCAATTCTTCTTTCTTTGCGTTTACATCCAGCCATAAGTGAAACTGACATGTAACAGAAAGAGAACCATCTGCTTGCCTCTGCAGACCGTGGTTGTGGTGAATCCCTGGGGGTCATTTCCCCTGGGAGTGTTGTCTTCTTCACATCTGGTTTGCATCTCTTGGGGCTCTGCAGAGCTCCAAAGGAGCTCTCTTGCTCCTAGGTCACTTCTACCATGAAATGGAGCAGAGCAGTGTGTGGTGCAGCCAGGTGAGCCTTACCTTCCATGCCTGCTGTAGGGGAAGCTGTGGGATGAGTGACAGGAAGTGTTGGTTCCATGGGATTGTTCCTGTACAAGGAGGGACTGACCTGCATGGTCTGCAGCTGCAGTTGGCCGTGGGTTTGCTCACGGAGTGCTGTTGTTCTGTCCTCTGTTCCCAGATGCTCCCAAAGGTGGGTGAGAAATGCAGGTGCTTTGTGTGTATAATCAGGTGTGGTGCAAGGACCCACTGATGGGAGGCATTTGATAAATGGAGCGTTTGGCTGCTGTGGCTCAAAGGAGTTGTGGGGGGACAGTCGAGTCCCTGACAACTCTGGGGGGCCCAGCAGCCAGGCCTTTTCCCTGCTGAGGTTCTTGACCCTGCAATAAGTCCTTGGTAGTTTGGATGTGTGATGGAGGAGGCCGATTCTGGTTTCTTTGGCATAGGGGTGTTGGTTTCCTGCTGGCTGCTCCCCTGGGAGCACTTGGTGCGTGGAGCTGTCCTTCCTTTGCCTGTGAAGTGTTTAACAGCTTGGCTGATTCTGTTCCTGCATCTTTGCGTTAGGTTTGAAGCTGCAAACCCCTGGTCTGTGGGTAGAGAGTGGTGGTAACTCAAAGACGCCTCTGGGATCTTCTGCTGGGGGCCTTGGCTTTAAAGTCCATAGAAAAGTTGGATTTTTGGGATAGCAGATGAGAGGAGAGGGCTGTGATGCAATGATGTATGTACGGTACAAACCGAAGTAACTTCATCCTTGTGTACACCTAGAAATTGAGTCATTTCTGAGATGTTCAGCTCTCTAATGGGGATGCAAGATCAGAAAACAAGATTCTGTTAAGGACATGGGAGGGTGGGTTGGGCTCTTTCACCCCCTCCTCTATTTTACCAAATAAAACCTCTCAGGTACAAGAGCAGCCTCTCCAGAGAAGAGAGGTGCAGAAAACCTGAAGAAATAAATGTCTAAACCTGTTCTTCTTTTATGTTTATGGAAGGTGGGCTGGGCGCGCTGACGGGGCCTGGGCTGGCCAGTCTGCTCGGGAGTGGGGGACCCCCGACCAGCAGCTCATCATCAAGGTAGGAGGCCTCGTGTGCCTTGGGCCTGCAGGGCTTTTGTAATGTGAACTTGCCACTTCTGGGGGAGGAATCATGGCTTATTGAATGGGGAGTATGGGGGGAATCAAGGCTGCTTATTACCTCTCTAAAATGAGGTAGGAGTTTTTCATATTGGAAGGGTTTGAAAAGAAGCTTTTCGGAATACAAGAGGTTTTTGCAGGGAATTAATTATCCTAATTATCTTGCCCAGCTCTCGCAGCCAGTCGGCTGCAGTGACTCCATCTTCCACGACTTCTTCCACCCGTGTAACGCCTGCCCCGTCCGTTCCTGCGGCTGCCTCCGTGACCAGTCCCAGCCCCGTTCCCAGTTCGGGTAATGGAACCAGCTCAGCCACAAGCCCAACCCAGCCCATTCAATTGAGTGACCTTCAGAACATTTTAGCTACTATGAATGTGCCATCTGGAGCAGGAGGACAGCAAGGTAACAGTGTTCTGGCCAGGCAGCTGTTGGATCCAGGAGTCCTTTGGAGCTGTTTTACTGTCCTGTCCTGTTCCACATTGGTTTGAAAGGTCTCTTAATTTTTTTGTTCCTGTTTTTTGTTGGTTTTTTTTTTTTTATTTCAGTGCTGTTCTTGGCTGCTTCAGGAGACTTACTCTCACTTCAAAACTGAGAGGAAGAAAAGATGGTGGCAGTGTGCTAATAAGTTTTAATACTCAGACCCTGACTAGATAATTTGATTTACATGACAAAAACAGGGGGTTTTGGGTGTAGTTTAATGGTCTACCCTTTGTTTTCTCCTAGTGGATCTGGCAGCTGTTCTGACTCCCGAGATCATGGCTCCCATCCTGGCCAATGCTGAAGTTCAGGAGCGATTGATGCCTTACCTTCCCTCAGGGGAATCCCTGCCGCAGACTGCGGAAGAGATCCAGAACACCCTGACATCTCCTCAGTTCCAGCAGGTAGATGCCTGGCTCTGGGGAGAAGTGCGCTTCTCCTTCCTCCTGATTCACCTTGCCCTGCTTTTCCAGGTTTCTGGCACTGTTCAAAGTGGGAAGTTGCTCAGTACAAGTGGAAGGGAGGAGGGACATGGTTTAATGGAGCACCAGCTCTTCTTTCCTGCAGTCACTCAAGGGCAGATGGGAATGGTTTTTACTTTTTCTTTTGGAGCTGGGCTTTACCTTTCTCTTCACTATAAATGCTCTGTGGCAAACGACAGGAGTAGTAGCAGATTCATTATTCCCTTTCAACAAGTGGCTCCTTAAAGGTAATTTCAGGTGACTGAAAGGAAGTGATGCTCATGGTTATTGCACTACATCCCTTGAAACACCAGTCTGTAATTCCAGGACACTGTGATAAAAGCTGGTGTCTTACAGAACTGATTGAAATTTGTCAATTTGCAAAATTTCAGTTGCTTAAATGATTTAGATTGAACTGTAGCAACTTCCATGCAGACAAAAGGAAGTGAGGGACATTTAATTGGTGATTATTTTATTGCATATCTGTTCCCAAGCCCTGCCCTGACAGGACTGCTCTCCTCCTGGGGTTACTGCTGCAGGAATCTGATGCAAACTTTCTTTTGATGCTGTTGACTCCAATTCACAGGCTTTGAGCATGTTCAGTGCTGCCTTAGCTTCAGGACAGCTGGGCCCACTCATGAGCCAGTTTGGGCTACCTGCAGAGGCAGTAGATGCAGCAAATAAAGGCGGTGAGTGCTGTTGCTGGTGGGAGCAGGATGGAGGGGGTTGTTGGGGGTGTTGGCACTGCACACAACCACTGAGTGTGGGGTGTAAGGATCAGCTTCTCTCTGACTCTCCAAAGATGACTCTTGCACTGGTGTTTACAAGGAAAGGGCAGGTACTATTCCCAGCAGAGTGAGGTGTGATGTGCAGTTAGAGAAGTTGGGGTTCTGCAGAGATGTGTTGGCCTTGTTTTCCTGCTAGAGATTCAAAGGACTCTGGAGGTGTCACAGTCACCTTATTCAGGAATGCCTTTCTTGTGGGAGTCTTTAATGATTCACCTGAAATCAGTGAACAGTCAGGGCCAGCTCTGGGGGAGGGGGGTTTCCCTTTTCCATAATGAGCTTTTAGCATCCCTCCCATTACTGCAGGAATTCTGGTCTTAGGATGCCCATGCACAGTGAAAGTGCATAAAATCCTGTGTCAGAGAGATCTGGATCTGTGTTACTATTTAAAATTTTCCTCCCTGCTAATTCATACTAAAGCAACTGTCTGCTTTCTAAGTAATGAAGCTTTAACCTTATGTGGACAATGAGCTCCAGCCCAGGAACTGCAATAACTTGCGTTTTTAACTTCTAGATGTAGAAGCCTTTGCCAAAGCCATGCAGAACAGCGTCAAATCAGACCAAAAGGAAGGAGACTCTAAGGACAAGAAAGATGAAGAGGAAGATATGAGTTTAGATTAAGTTATTTGCTCTTCCTTACAGATATTCCTAGATACTAACTTAAGCAACTGCAGTAGGATTACTAACTTCATATTATGCTTATATAAATCTACAAATAAAGGAATTTTCTTTTATCTGCCATACTGTTCCTTCCAATCTGTACAGTAAACCCTGTGGTGCTGATTTTCCCTCTTCCAGCTCATCAGCCTCATGCTAACTCTCCCCAGGTAAAGTGAAAGAGAGTAACATAAAACTTTATTTGACTCCACAGTATGCACCAGTGATTTACAAAGACCATCTTTAATACTACAACTTTTAAGAACAAGTCATAATTACATTTGTTTAAGATGGACATGTTAAAAACCCATTTTACAATATTTACCCCTCATAAAAAAACCCCACAATATAATGATATAAGTTACAAGTCCATTTCAGAAGCAAGATTTTGTCCCCAAGTGGCCAGAGATATATATACACACCCAAATATATATATGACGTGTAAGTGCACGAGTGAACTGGGTGTCTTGGGAGTAAAAAGCTGCTTCAAGTGGAGACTGCACTACACCAGGGCTGAGGGAGGCTGAGCAGGAGCCAGGATGGGTGAGGGCCAGGTGCCACCTTGCGCGCCTGGCCAGATGCGGAGGTAACCTTTCTATTTCTTCCCTTTCGAGCAGTAGTTTCTTGCTTCACACAACAGGACCTTTGTCAGTGTACTACCAGTGCTGAATGCAAGTGCAGAGCCAGTGGTGGTTGTGCCTTTCTGCTTTCCCTCAGCAGTTCCCCCAGCCTATTCTGTTCTTTTTTTGATTCTTATAAATTACTCTGATAAGAAGATGCGAATTCTGCAAACAGAATTTTGTCCAAGTTCCCCCTTGCAGAGCTCTTTGCATAGCAGTAGCAGGTGAGCTGAGACTGCCCTTGGGGGGAGGGTTAAATGTGCCCTTGCTTATAAAACCCCAAAACCGATAGAATTAATCCAGTTTGTCCTAATTGCATTTATTATAGAACACAAACTTCCTGCAGCCTTTATCAGCAGACAGTCTGTGACAGTTTATTAATAGCCTCAAGTGTTCGGTGAACTAAATCTATGCGCATTGTACGTGTGGGGTGAAGGGAACAGGATTCAGGACATGCTGCAGGGCTGCTCTGTGCTCCAGCCCACGCTCCCACCACGAGCCACGGGCAGCACGAGCCCTGTTGCAGATCCTTGACCACCCAGGAAGGACTCACCTGTCGCCACATCCCACTTTGGTTCTATCTGGGAAACATCCTCAACGTGCCCCCTTCTCCCCAGCTGTCCTCCCCTGCCCTCCTTCCCCTGGGATTTGTGGCCCCTCTGGTTTGGCCCAGACTTGTGCCTGCAGTCACTGGAGATAAGTGTGTCCGAGCACGGTCAGTGCTCTCGAGTGGTGACGCCGGGGCCGGAGCAGTGTTGTGTCCCTCAGGCTGTCCGTGCATGTGGCACTTAGAGCACAGGGCAGCCCTTCAGGCTGACAGAGCCCCAGGCAGTCCCAGCTCGAGGCAGGTCCACGTGCCTCTGGTTAATCAGCAGGTTCCTGACACAGCCCACGTAGTGAGGGAGGGGAGGTAACAGCAGCCTTGTGCTGGCCTTGTCTGGCTCTGCAGAAGAACAAGGAAAAGCAGGCATTAATCTGGCAAATGCTTAAATACCTCTTCCTCGCACAGTATCTCCCTTGGCCTTGGGGTGTTTCATCCTGGAGTGTGTCTTTGCCAACTCACCTGGCAGCCCTCCCAGGGAGAAGGTCACCCTTGTGCTGGGTGCAGGAGGCTGGCTGGGTCCCACTGTGTGGTTGCCTTCTGCATCCACATCCACCTGGATTATGTTTTTCCATTTGGTAACTTCAAAAGAAAACAACAGTCAGTGCTTCTTCCTTACCCATGGAGCAAGCCCACCTCTGCCCTCCAGCCTAGACCAGTGCTGTGGAGCACAGCAAAACTACTGGAAGAGTCAAAGGGCCTGGCTCTTGGGAAATGCCCAGAGTATGGACAGTCTCCCCTCAAACCTCACCCAGCACTGGTTGAACAAGATGAGGGTTTAAAATAGAGCTGTGCCCCCAGCCCCAAAAAGGGCTTGATACAAAACAGCACCTGCTCAATGGCAGCTACGTTAAAGGCTGAGGTTCCTGTACAGGTGTGAATCCTGCAATCCCTGCTCCAAGCTGTGGGGTTGGAGCCCTTTGGACACACGGCACCAAAGCAAATTGGACTTTCACTTGAAGCTGTACACAGTCCCCAGGATGGATCAAGTCCTGTGGCACATCCTTGGCCTTGCCAGCTGCTCCAAAATGTGGAAAAACAACCTGTCTCTCCTGTCCACCAGATGTGACAGTGCTAAGATCAGGCAAGAACTCTTGTTAATCAGGAAATTGACCTTATGGCAGCTATGAACTCCCAAATTAAGTGCATACAGCAGGGGCATAGGGTTTAAATCGCCAAGCCTGGGCTTGCCCTGAGCTCCCCTAGGAGCAGGGCTGGAGCAGAGTCACAGAACCAAGGGAGCTGTCACCTCACCTGCAATGGTGTGCCACTGCCCGTCGCAGAGAGCTGGGCACGTCACCGACGCAGAGAATTCATCAGCCCCAGCGTTCGCTCTCACAGTGACCTGGGGTGAGACAAACCCATCAGAGCTGGAGAGTGGAGAGGGACAGGCAGGAGACCCCCACTGACTCTGAAAATCTGTGGGGACACCACCCTCCCAGTACCTTGGTCTCCTCCATGTAGAGCAAGAGATGGTGGCTTCTCCTCGTGCCGACGTGGAAGATGAGGCCAGAGGCACTGCGGGGACGGACCTCCAGTGTCACCTCCAAGTCCTGCTCAGTCATCACTGCATCAGCTGGAAGAGAAATGCCATTGGTGAGGACCAAGGGGATTCCCATGGGATTTGTTCCTCCTAGTCCCAGCCTGCTGGGGGGTACCTAAGGTGATGGACCCGCTATCTGCGGCGAAGAAGACCCCGCTCTCCAGTGTGCCCTCGTAGCACGGTGTCACCCCAAAGGCGCGTGAGGGGGGACCCAGGGGCCTCCCGTCCAGCTGGAGGTTCCTCAGGCAGCCGTCAAAGCTGGAGGCTGATGCAGCCTGAGGAGAGAGGCCACGGGACTGAGCACAGAGGGGGCAAAAGCAGCCAGCACGAGGTGATGCCATGGGACTGGGAACAGGCAGACAGGATGATGCCATGGGACCGCCAAGCCCTTACCGGTATGTGAGCCTTAGCTTTCCCAGCTGGAACTCCCCCCACATACAAGGGGGTCTGGGCCATGAAGAGCGCTGTGGTGGCCACCGCAGCATCCTGGGCTCGCAGCCCATCGATGACCAGCTGGGCCCGGCTCTGGTCTCTGCTGAAGAAGACCTGCAAGCACCAAAGGTCAGTGCCAGAACTTGGGGCTTCCCGGGTTGGGAGGAGCCCCAGGGCTGTGCCCAGGGAAGGGAGGCCTCAGCTCAGAGGTCCAGCCAGCCCTGGCTGTGTTTTCACTGTCCCCTTTGCTCCCCTGGAACTGCAGTGTGCCATGTGCAATAAGGAAGCAATGCCCAGAGCAGGGCAGCACTGAGCCAACCCCTGCAGAGGCATCTGGTGCAGAAGGCAACGCTGTGGTCTGGGGAGGTCCTGCTGAGCCCTGCCCCTGCTCACCGTGTGCCACCGCCGGTCGCGGTACTTGTCCTTGCTGCGGACACGCAGCCGGCGCCCGCCCATGTCCACCAGGAAGACAAAGCGCCCATTGGAGACAAAGAGAGCCATGGAGGAGCCCCGCTCGCCCGCCACGTAGAAGAGCAGCCCACTGGAGGAGTTCAGCTTCACCTCCAGGGAGAAATGGCACCTGCAGGGACAGAGAGTGATGGGAGCACCCAGCTCTCACACTACTGCAAGGGACACGTGCTTCCAGGCCATGATCCCAGGGCCAGGTTTGCATGGGGCGGGCATGGGGCGAGGCTCACCTCCACCCAAAGGAGGCTGGGATCTCATCAAACTCCCAGCGGCTGCTCGGGGCCCCCCCGAAGCGGAAGGTGCCCCTGGCTGTGTGGGGCTGGGCGTGCAGCTGGCACAGCCCGTCCTGGTCGTGGCGGCGGCCCTTCGGCGCAGGCTTGCCCGGCACCTACACAACGTGCACCAGGGAATGGAGTGAGGGGAGTATCCCTGCAAGCGCCAGCAGAGCTGAGCAGTGGCATCTGAGGAGGATGAGGAGGAGAACGTGGGGAGTTCTGGCAGCAGCCGGTACCTTGGGTTTCCGCCTGTCCTTCTTTGGAGTCACTCTGAGCTGCTGCGACTGCTCGCCCAAGGGACAGCTCATGGTGACGTTGATGCTCTCCACATTCTGCTGCAGGTCCACCACCATCTGTGGCTCTGACACCCTACACACAGGAAGAAGAGGTCCTTGTCACAGCAGCTGGGAGGTGGGAAAGGGCTGAGCCCTGCTATCTGGCAGTGGCACGGAGTTGCTCACCGCTTGACGAAGACATTCCCGATGCAGCCGGTGAGGTTGCTGAGGGCACCTGGATCAGGTGAACCCCCAAGCTGGAAGAGCCGACGCCCATCCTGGCGCCGCTGCCGCCGGCTGGGCCTGGGGCCTGTCCTGGTGTCCTGCAGCTCATCGTCCACGTACAGCCGGACCCTGGGGGTGGCAGCAGGGGCTCAGCAGGTCCCCGTGGCTGTGGGCACCCCAGCCCCCCAGCAGCACCCACAGCAGGACACGTACCCACGGGCATCGCTGTAGAAGGCCACGTAGTGAGCCCTGCCGTCTGCGTAGGCACCGTCAGTGGTGACTTCGCTCCCCAGAAGGTTCAAGGCCAGCTGGCCCCTCTGGAGGGACACCTGGCACGTCCCTTCCTGCAGAAAGCATCACCCAGCAGCTCAGCAGCTGAACCCCAAGGAAGAGCCCGCTTTCCCACTGCTCTCCAGGAGCTCAGGGTGCAGATCTCACTGCAGATTCACAGCCTGGCCCCACCAAAATCCCCTGTTTTCCAAGGGGAAGCAGCACCCTCCCCAGCAGCCCCACGGCCGGGATATCTGGGGGCCTGCGGGTACCCACCTGGGTGGAGTGGTGGTAGAGCAGCCCCTCACGCTGGCTTGTCTGGAAGCTGAAGCCGCTGTAGAAGTCCCGCAGCCCCGGCACATCAGTCAGAGCCAGGGTCAGGTAGCCGTGGCCATGGATGCTGACCGAGCGGGCAACCTGGGAGGAACACCACAGAGGCAAGGTGGGAGACTGGCCCTGGCCTTGCTGGGATGCTGGGAGATGAGTGAGGAGCTCTGTTCCTTGCTGGGTCTGGCTGGTGCTATGGCCAATCACGTGGAGCAAGCACCTCACCATGACCCCTCTGCACTGAGGACTTGGGGGGTTTATGCTTGTTTCTCTGTGAATGAGGGGAGATGGGGCCTGTCCTGGGGGTCCTGTGCTCCCTCCCCCTGACAGATCCTTCCCCCAGCATGCTGGCCAGGCTGCCAGGGCTTTGTGCTCACCAGGAGGTCCGAGGTGCACCCGTAGCTGACACCCACGGTGCTCATGCGCTTCAGGTCGACGTATTTGCCAAGAGCCTTCAAGCCCTTCATGCAGCCCCGAATGGGCCCACCCGTGGGGAAGAGAGCTTTCAAACTGCAGGAGAAGCAGGCAGTGTTAACAAGGACAGCCCCAGGCAGACACAGCCCTGGGCAGGATCTGGCCCTGCAGCTCTTCAGGCAAAGTGCCTGGGAAAGAACTGTGATGGTCACAGGTATCTCCAGTGCCAAGGCTGCTCCAAAGCACTCAGCATGGCAAAGGAGGACTTGGTGACACCCACCAGCACCTCATCCGTCCCCAGAGATGGAAAAGTTACCATCTTTAAAAAGCTCAGGATGATGGACAGGAAGAGGAACTCTTCCCCCAGAGTTTCATTAGGGTTCCAACAGCCCTGGATGTGGCTGAGAAAGGGCCAGGGCCACCACCAGGGACTCTGGAGGGGAACATACTGACTGTCCCACTCCATTGCAGGCTGGACCCACCTGGGGGGCAGCACAGCTGGGGGAACACCCCCCAGGTAGTAGGAGACAGCGTTCTCCAGGGAGTTCTCCTGCTCCACCACAAAGATGGTGAGGCGCTCCACCCGCACCAGGATGCGCTTCTTATTATTCATTTTGAGGAGGAAAATCTGGATCTGGAGACAGAGGAGAGAAATGATCTGTCAGTCTGGGGCAATTAAATCCGTCACAGAGGGCAGGACAGGATGTCTAGTTAATGGTTCAAGTCAAAAAACTTCCTGCAGCTCCTCCCCCCTCAAAAACAAGGGTCTACATGCCTCCCCACCTCAGATGAGGAGCACTCTCTCCAAGCGAGCCCTGTTCCCTCTTACCGCTTTGTTTGTGGTGCTGCTGATGGTGAGAGAGGAGGAGTTGCTCGGTTTTGCCATCTCCAGGCCAGAACTGAAATCATAGTAAAGCGCCAGCTTCCCATCCCGGATGGCCAGACACAGGAACTGACCCTGGGGGAGGCAGGATGGACACTCAGCAGGTGCCCAGGATGCAGTTGTGGCCCTGAGCCCATCTACCCTTTAAAACTGATGGGAGCAGATCCCACTGCCAGTGCCCTGGTCATGTTATTTGGGATTTATCTGAAACAGCAGCCCTGTGCTGGAGCACAGGGATAACACTGCAAGCTGGAAATGCTCCTTGCAGCTGCCCCAGTGAACCGTGGCCCAGCTTGGAGGGTCTCCCAAGTTTTGGGGAACCCCTCCAACACCAGCCAAGTGACCGCTGTGAGGTTTGGGTACAGCCTGCTCATGGCTTTTAACAATAGTGCTGAAATCCTGCTCCAAGCGATCCTGAGATCGCCGAAGCCCTCCTCTCCCCAGTGTCCTGAACTGGGAACGCCAGCAAGCAGGCCTGGGATTGTCCCAGCCCACCCACTGAGGGACAAAGGCTCCCCAGGGGAGCAAGCACCTGCCTGGTTCTCCAGGAAGAAGATGATGCCGTTGTAGGAGACCACCCGGATCTCCTGCTCGAAGCGCTTGGTTGTGCCAAACTGGCTCTCGAACTTGATCTCCGCATAACCAGTGCCATCAAAGTAGGAGCCGTCAGTCAGCCAGGGGTCTCCTGTGGACTTGGACCTGAGACACACCAGAGGCATCAATCCCAAGCCATCTGCCATGCCCTGGAGCAAGCAGAGCTAAGGATAAGTGCCCTGGAGGACGGCTGCTCCCGGCCCGGGGGCGGTGCCCACCTTGCGCAGGGTTTCTCGGCAGCCGTGTCCAGCTCGAAGGTGTGCTGGAAGTTGTACAGGCTCACCACCTCCTCGTTCAGCGTGTCCAGCTCCAGGCACCCGCGGTAGTTGGGATAGCGCAGAGCGGGAGGAGGCTGGGAATGAAACACAACAGTTAAACGAGTTTCCCTCCTGTGAGAACCTCCAAAGGCATTGCTGACACCTCCCAAAACCTGCTCCCCCCTCCCTGCTGCCTGTCTCACCGTGAAGCTGGAGGGGTAGCCACCCACGTAGAAGACGACATTGCGTGGGTCGAGGTTGAGCAGGCCTTGCTCTCCCTTGGCCACGCTGTCTCCCTTGATCTCGTGCACCCTCTGCCTCTCCACGATCACTGACATGTGCCCGTACTGCAGGATCCTGCAGCAGGGAGGGATGGTCAAGACCAGGGGAGACCCCCAAAGAGAATCAAACCCTGTCCTCCCTGAGCAGAGGCCCTACCTGTTGATGCTGATGGTGACAAACTGCTCTCCAATATCCTCATCGACACTCAGGGAGGTTGGTTCCTCATCTCCCAGTTTGTAAATCCAATGCACTCTGCGATCCTTGAGCACAATGCCCAGGTAGTCTCCAGTGGCCTGAACTCAGGGAGAAACAGGGCCACGTGTTGGTATTTGGGACAGGCAGGAGCTCTCCCTGGTGTGCCCAGGGCTGCACTGGACAAACACCCCCTATCCCACTCCCCACCCAGGCTGACGGCTGCATCCAGGAGCTGTTTGTGTTCCCCACAGAGATATTCAGGGAGAGGGTGAGGGGTTGATGCGCAGGCGTGATCCCCCATCGGTGCAAAAGGGCTTCATCCACCCTCTGGCCCCATCTCACCTCCTGGCTGCCCAGGTACAACACGAACCGCCCCTCCTCTCCCTCGTCCTCCCGGCTCCTGGGCTCGGGGTTTTGGATGTAGAATTTGAGGGATGTGTAGGCTGCCAAATCCTGCAGATTGCTAGGCATCCGGACCTGCACCCCTGAACTGCCGTTGAACTTCATGGGCACTTTCACCTGTAGGGACAGAAATCCAGCCCTGTGGCACTGAACCCACTGCCACCTGCCTGGTCACTGCCAGTTCCACCAAATGAGAAAGGGACCCTGCCTGATGGCCCCAGACACCCTCCCCTTTGCATGCTACCCTCAGGTACGCCCTCCTCCCCCCCAGGCCCCCAGCACACCATGCCCAGCCCTCACCCACCCCTGAGCTCACCTTGCTGGCAGCGTTCCTCGCCTGCGTGATGAGCTGCCGGATCCTCACGATGTTCTCCGACACGGTGGCGTTTTTGTTCCTCCTGTTCTCCAGGCTGCTCAGCTTCTCCAGCAGCAGGGGAATGGTGCTCTCCAGGCTGGACACTGGGGTTGAAGAGGAGCCAGGAGTTTTGGAGGTTAGTAAAGGAAGGGAAATGTGAAGGTCAGGCAGTTTGAGACATGCAGGTCAAAGGAGCTGGGAGCAGTCACAGAGATCCCCTAAAGCCATCGGCCTTGAGGGGGGTGTGAGAATGCTCCAGTGCATGCAACCTCCTGCAGTAAAGCTACACGTGATAGAGACACTGCACAAGACGAAGAAAAAAAGGGCCAGGACGTAAAGCATCCAGTATTGGCCACCTCCCTCTGCTCTTGACCTGGAGCTGCAAAGCACAGCTTTCAAAAATGCTCTGGGGATATCTGTGCATGCAGTGGTTCATACCAGACTCAGCACTCACCAGATTTCCTGGCATCCTGGACTGCCTGGTTCAGGTCCTCACTTCGGAGGCCTCCATACTGGTCTTTCCACTCATCCAGGTTCTTCTTCATGGTGCTCAGGGTATCCTCCACTCTCGCAGCCGTTTCATTGGCCTCAGCAGCAGCTGCTTTGGCATTCTGGATCGTGTCCTTTGTGTCCTCTGCAAGGAAAGAAGTATCTCTGAGGTGGTCAGGAGGAGGGAGGAAGCACCCTTGGGTCACAGTCGGTGCATGAAGAAGGGAGCAGAGAGAATCAGTCCCGCTACCCCAGAACAAACCTTGCTCCCTGCCCAGCATGTCCTGCACGGACTGGAGCTGGGTCAGGAGCTGCTCCTTCCTCGCACGGAGGTCAGCCAGCTTGTCCCTTGCTGTCTGCAGAGTGCCTTTAACAGCTGCAATTAAAGAAATGCACGTGCTGTTTGTTGGAGCTCAGTCCAGACTGAAGGACATCAGACCCTGTGAGGAGCCTCTCTCACCCCCGTTGAGTTTGCTCTGCTGTCTCCTCACAGCCTCCTCCAGGCTGCTGCTGTTCCTCTTCAGCGTTCTAGAGATGGCCCCGAGGTTTTCTGATATGACATTCTGTGAAACAAACACAGGACTCTGAAGAGGAATTCAAGCCTCTGGCTCTGACTGCACACAAAAATGCTCCTTCAGCCATCTGCAGCAGGGTGTGACAGGGAGACCCAAACACTGAGTCTGGCCCCAGCCGTGGCAGACTCTGCTCTCAGGCACAGAACACATGTCAGAGGGAAAGGAGTTTGGTTTTTGCCCATCTTCACAGGGCTCCCCACAGCACGTACCATCAGGGCCTCGCTGGCTGCCTCGTCAGCATCGTGGGCTGCTCGCTCTGCTTTCCTCACAGCTTCAATGATGCTGGCGTAGGCATTGGAGGCATCGACCGCCCGCTGGATAAAGCCATCCTGGTTTGTGTCCTGGATAATGCTGTTTTGGAAGATGAAGCCAGCAAGTCCATGGAGAACACTCAGGCTCCCCATGCCCCCCGAGACAAACCCCTTTGGGCTCCTCAACACAATGTGTGCTCCAGTATAAAACTTTGGAGGTGACACCCTGCTGGTTCCCCTGCCATGGTGGGGCTGCAGGTTTCCATCCCCAGCTCTGGTAGGAGACAGCCTGACTAGTGAGGGTCAGGACAGGTGCCTCACCCAGAAAGGTTCCTTGCAAGCTCATCCAGGAGCCGGGCGTGCTCCTCCGCCTGCTCCACGATGGGGATCTTGCTGCTGGCCGGGGAGAACTTCTTGACGCGCTCGGTCAAGGGCAGCTTTGCCCCATCCAGCAGCGCTGCCAGCTTCTCGTACGCCTGCAAGGACACCTGTCACTCCTGAGGGCTGCCACCCCTCGCCCTCTGCCCGTGCCAAAGTGCCTCTGCCACTCACCTCCTTCGCACGCTCCATCATCTGCAGGAAGTCAGAGACCTGGGCAAGGGCGTCCTTGGCCATCTGCAGGGTCTCCTGCACCAGCGCGTGCTGCTTTTGGAGTGCCTGGCTCTTTTGCTGGACACAAAGACCCAGAGTTAGGGACCAGCAGGGCTGGGACAGCCCCCCCACATCGCTGATGGTGAAGGTCTACCTGACTCTCCTCCAGGTTGTTTCGGTTCAGGCTGTTCAAGTCCTCTGTCTGCCTGGTTTTGTTCACGGCCTCGTTGAGGGCATCACGCAGATCCATGAGCTGGGAGCTGTACTGTGCCAGCCGCTCTTGGATGCTGCTCACCAGGTCCTGGTTGGACTGCCAGCGGGCGTGCAGCTCACTCTTCACCCTATGCAACACTGGGGAGGGAGGGGATGACAACTGTGGCTAATTCCTCTTCCTATGCTAAACAGGCTGTTTATGTGCCGGGCTGCCTTAAAGCCTGGTTCTAGTCTCATTTAGCAGGTATCAAGGCCAGAAGTGACCATCTTCCATCCCTCCCTCCTTTTCAGCCTGGATAGCACAGGATCCTGTCCATGACTGTCTCTCTCAGTGCTGGTTAGAGATGGGATCTCTTTCAAAGACACACAGCCATGCCTGAAAAGCTCCAGATGATGGAAAAACCCCACCTGAGGCCTTGATTACTTATTTCCAACAAGAGCCAGTTTATAATTCCAGCTTTCAGCTGCTGAGTTATGTTTTGCCAGGGCCTGTTAATCAGAAGTGCTCCCTTCCTGCAGTGCCACGTTGGGCTCACTGCTCTCACTCCTGCAAGGACGCCCTCAGGACAGCAGAGCTACTACGGGTGCAGGCTGCTGGTTGTTACTCTGAACCCCTCTATGGGGACAGCAAATAGGAAGAAACATGGTGTGACTTACTCACATCCATGTGTGATGTGAATACATTGCATAATAATGGTGATTCCTTGTTCTAAGTGTTGCCAATTTTGTTCATCAAACAGAACTACCCAGTTAGTTCTGCTCTGAAGTTTGCCTTAAGGGAAAAGGAACCACAAATGATCCTGTTGGAGTGTCACAGGGGACTCTGGAACTCCTATAAAAATTGTTGGGGGTGCCTGGCTCTTAACAGCACTCTCTAAACACAACCATGATGTGCAGTGTCTGCGTGGGCTCCAAGCCAGGAATAGCCAGACCCAGCAGGATCTGGGCAGCCCTGGGCCACCAAGCTGGACTCACACTTCTGAGCCTCCTCGTGCTCACGCCTTGCCAGCTCCTCCTGGGCCCCCAGGCTCCTCTCTTTCATCTCCCTCAGCATCCTTTCCACCTCGGCCAGCTTCTGCCGGAACTCCTCGCTGGACGTGGTGCTGGCGTTCGCTGCCCCAAACCTGGCCATCTGCCGTACCAGGTCTGCAGAGAAACCCACACCCAGCATCAGCACTGACCAAACCAGGTCCTTCATAATCCCCTGAGTTTTCCCCTCACAAACCACAGACAACTTTCAGGCAGCACTCAGAAAACAAATTGCTTGAGATCACCCAGAGGCACTGCCCCATGTTTCTGCCTCCTTGGCCACTACCAATAACGCATCCTACATCCTGAGCATCTTTCTGTGGCTTTACCTCCTCTCCCAGAGCCAGCCACTCTGTTTTGCTCAACCTCTCTGGAGGCTGCAGTGCAGACTGCCCCTGTTTTATGCATTTTAATAACATTTGTGGAAGTTTAAATTGTTTTCTTCCCCAGACTTGTGTTTAGCCAAGCAGCTAAGACTCACAATAAGCCTGGTCAGAGAGTAAAAGCCAGGATTCTGCAGGGATCTTCACTTGTATTTTCCCTTGTTCTCTCCATGGCTCTTCCTAAGCAATGCAGTGCTTGGCAGTGGTTAAAACCAAGAGCATGGCATATCCCAGGAAAGAACCCCAAAGTGAAGACCCTTCTTTACATACCTGCAATGCCCCTCTGGATGCTTTGGATGTGCAGCAGGAGCTGTTCCCCCCTCTGGTACATCTCCTTTGTGTGCTGATCAACACGCATCGCTTCTCTGTGAGTCATGGTCATCTACAACAAAAACTCTGTCTTAGCTCAAGTATGAGATGACATTTTATGTGATTTATCAGAGGGACTGCTGCTCCCAAAAGGCACACAAGGCTTGGCAATGTGTAGCTTGTGAGGTCCAGCCTGCCCCATGCTGCTGTCCTACAATGCATTGAAGGGTGATCTCATTTAGCACCTTCAGAGAAGCACAAGCAATAAATGCAGCTCCAATGCAACAGTCTCTGGATGCTGGAACAATCCCAACAGCACAGAGGACAGCTATTAACACGGGAGCTATTAACACAGGAAAAGCCCCAAAGCCTGGAGCCAGGCACACCTGTGTCCTGATCAAGAGACAGAGGGCTGCAGTCTGGCTGTTTGGTACACACAGGGGCAGTTTGTCTTTGCAGCTGTCTGGGGAAGTATGTCATCAAGTAGAGATTTTTCCCTCTCCCTCAGATTAGGAGCAGCAGTTTATAAATCAAATCAAATGAAATCAAGTCTTGCTCAGTTTGTAAGTTCTCTGAAGATGCAGCTGCTGGATTTTAGACTGGATATAGACTGCATCTGTGATGGACCCAGATGTTTCATGTTCCTCACTTGTATGCCCCTTCTGTAAGTGATATTTGACTAAATTTATTTTTACTGCTTGAAGTTGGAGCCACCTCAAAAGCAAGCAGTAAATCAAGAAAAACTATCAATATCATGAGATGCTTAACAGCTCTCCAAGGGAGGAAAGCAGGTAATCCAACTTGAGCACCTAACATTGCAACTTAGTACTGGTCAAGCAGGAGATCCAACCTGCCTGAACTAGGCTCCTCACAGCCTTCAAAGCCCTCGTTTTGGTAAAAGGGGGACTTGTGCTCTGGCAAAGAAAGATGGAGAAATACCCTACTTTGTGCTGCAGTGCGTTCAGGTCCTGTGTGAGATCCACGTTCTCATCCTCCAGCTCGTCAGCCCTTTGCCTGACCCTGCTCATGGCTCTGTGGTACTCACGGAGCTGGTTCTGGGGGAAAAAAAGAGGCTAAATCAGGCCAACAGGCCAGGAAACATGGGCAGAAGGTGATGTTAAACCTTCCACGTACAGCAATAGCCTTTATGGTGCCGTTGAGGCCGTGAAGGCGAGCCCAGGCGATGGAGCTGGCGTTGAGGGTGACCAGCTGGCTGCGGATGGACGGGAAGGACATCTCGATGCTCTGCAGGTCCTCCAGCAGGAGCAGGACACAGCTGTCACACACTACAGGGGAACGCAGCAGTCAGCACAGGCCCTCTGCCAGGCTTCCCTCACCTCTTTCCCCAGGACAGAGGACACAGACCTTCACACTTCATGCTGTCGGGGCCATTTGCCACCAGGACCTCGTGCTCGCGCAGGCAGACGTCGCACTGCTTCCCCGTGAGCCCATTGGGGCATGTGCACTCCCCGGTGCGAGGGTCACAGGAGCCCCCTCTGCACTCGCACTCTGCAGGGTAAAGTAACAGAGAATCGCTTTGTGCTTTTACCACTCTGGAGAGAGGGGAATGAACGGTTTTATTCCAGTTGAGCTTATCTACACACCGCTGCCGGGGCTTTCCCTGTGCAACCCAGCAACGTGCACAGCCCCTCAGACAGCTGCCAGCTGTTTTCCGCCTTCAACAACTGCACCAGCACCACAGCCCTGCCCCAGTGCCGCTGGCTGGGACCCCCCACTCACTTGTGCAGCCGCCCTGGCCGAAGCCCCAGTAGCCCGGGGCGCACTGGTGGCAGCGCGAGCCGCTGACGCCGGGCAGGCAGCTGCACTGGCCGCTCTGCACGTGGCAGCTGCTCCCCACGGCGCCCACGTCGCAGTCACACCTCCGGCAGCCCGAGCATCCCTCGAAGCCATAGTATCCCTCCTAGGGAAAAGCAGGACAGGGATGCCCTGGTCAGCAAGCGTGCCTCTCTCCTGGGGCAGTGATGTGGGACCCCAGCGTTCCTTTCCAGGTGTGTTTTGAGCACCACAAAACTCAAAGCAAGGTGGTAAAGATGTGGAGCTGCAGTGAGAACCCACACACACCACAGCAATGCCCTGTGAACCTGCCCTTGCCCAAGCTGGATGCACTGAGGAAAATGGGGTTTACTGCATTTTCCCAAATGATGCCCCATTACTGGAATGCTGCCTTCACTGCTTGCTGCCAGATCTTTATCAAGCTTTTGCCATGTACAGGACAGCTCATGTAAATGCAGCCTTCACCAGCTGGCAGCCAGCCCTGCTCTGCTCACAGGCCTGGGGGATGACACACCAAGGCTGCCCCTCATCCCCATGACAAGGACAGGCACCATCCCAGGGCCCAGGTGACCCTCACCTCACAGCGATCACAGTGCTGGCCTGTCACTCCAGTCTTGCAGAAGCACTGGCCAGTTTGTGGATGGCAGGAGTCAGTCCCACAAGGCGAACAGTTGCACTCTGCCAGGGAAAAATACACCCAGTATTTCACTGAAGAGCCCGTCAGCCACTCACAACACTTACTGCTAACAGGGAATCCTATTTCCCCCTAATCTATCAGTCAAAGTTAAGACAGAGCCTCTCTCCTCTTGGATTTGCTTCTCACAACTTATTGCCATGGCCCCTTTTGCAAGCTGCAGTTGGGCTGCTCTTCCTCAGAGACAGAGGAGCAGTGCTGGGAATGGGCACCCTCCCCTTGCCCACCCTGTGCTGGCTGCCTGCCCCACTCACGTGTGCAGTTCTTGGCTACCACAGCATCCCCGTAGTAGCCGGGCGCGCAGAGCTCGCAGCGCGCGCCGGCCGTGTGGTGCATGCAGCCCGAGCAGGCGCCCGTCAGGGAGTCACAGCTGCTGAACAGCATGTTGGGATCCGTGTTCCCGCTGCAGTCACAGGGCTGGCACGAGCTGCCAATCACCAAGGGATTGCCGTAGTACCCCGGGGCACACCTGGAGAAACACGGCAAGTTACAACAGGGTGAGGATCCTGCAGCTCGTGCCTGCACCCTGCACTGGAGTTGCACAACTGGAACAGCGTGAGCATCCAACACTTGTAACTGCTGCAACCCTCAGGGATCTCAAAGCACTTTGTGTTTCGCCTTGTGATACCTCAGAAAGGTGCCTTTATCACAGGCTGCAAGTCAAGGCAAAGCACGGGGAAGTCACACATGCACGGTAACAGAGTTTCAGCAGTCAGGCATATGCAGGCTGAAAAGGACTGAAGGAAATGCTGCCAGAGCAAAGCACACAGGGGCAGAGCCAACCACTTCTGCTGCAGTCCTTAAGGGGACAACTTCTCCTCTGCCACAGCAGTGGCTGCACAGGGTTAGTGTGGTGTCTGAGGCCCCCCAAACACAGGTGCCACCCCCCTTACCGTTCACAGTTGGGTCCAGCGTAGCCTGGCTTGCAGAGGCACTGCATGTTGGAACCCTTGTGGACACAACCAACAGCAAAACTGAAACGAGAAAGGGGACACAGGGAGGTGCAGTTACCCCTGATGTGGTGCCAGGGGAGCTATCACTCATTGTGGGCTGTTGGGGCCTCAGGTTCAAGAGAGCATGGGCATGGTCTGGGGACAAGGACAAGGCTGGCATTGGGACACTTGCCCTGGTGGGGGCACAGAGTGGTTCCAGTGGTTAAACAGTGAGGCCAAACAGGCAATCCCATCCTGGGGTTCTTACTTGTTGGAGGCAACTGAAAGAGGGCATGGGCACCCAACACACTGCAGGGGTTCTTGGGCAGAGGGGCTGCCCATGTAGCCGTCCTTGCATCGCTCACAGTGGTCTCCTTCTGTGTTGTGCTGGCAGTTCTGCAAGGAAAAGGCAAGCTCTGGGTTCAGCACTGACAATAAATGGTGGAGGCACTAAGAACTCCCCATGAGGATGCCTTAGACCTTCCTCTATCCCAGAACTGCCTTGCACCCTAAGCTGACCCTAAGCAGGGTCACCAGTGAAACAGTGCAGCCAATACTCTGACTTAGGCATGGTTCATCCAGCCCAGTTAGTATGTAAAGAGCTTTTGAATCACATGCTACAGACCTCATGACTCCAAAATATCACACTGCTCCACTGTTTACTTACAAGGCATATCCCAGAGCCTGGCAGGCACTGATCTGAGTGGCCATTGCAGTGGCAGGGGATGCATTTTCCCAGAAAGAGCCCCTTGGTGTCCCTGTAGTAACCTGGAGCACATTCCTGAGGAGACAGAAAAAGGCAGAGATCTGAAAAACAGCCTAATACTTTTGGGAAAAGAAAAGAAACGAAATTAGTTTTCATGACAGAATTCCCATAGGGTTGTACTGATGGAGAAGAGATTAAAAGCAATGATGAAGATTTTTCAGTGCAGTTCCCTCCTGCTCCTTTTAACCAGGAGAGAACTGGCCAGAGAGAAGGACCCATTCCAAGGTACTGCAACACCTGAATGATTTCCCCATTGTGGCCCTTCCAAGAAGGCAGATGCAGCTATTGCACCTCTCCAAGGTCCACGGTGGTGTGGTGGGGAAATTTTCCTTCCTTTGGAACAACCTGAGCTGTCATTTCAACTGAAGCCCTCAGGAGCCAGCTTGGAGACTGCTGATGCCTTGGCACCAGTGCTTTGCACAAACATCCAAACCCCATGGTTGCCACACACACCAAGCACGAGGGGTGGCTGACACACAAAACGTGACTGTCTGACTCCCCTCTGACTGGAACAGCACGTCCCCTTCCCCCTGACCTGGCAGGAGTCTCCCTGGTAGTTAGCTGGGCACAAGCACAGCTCCACGTTGCTGGCACGGACGCCTGTGGCCGTGGCCGTGGCCATCTCCAGCACCACGCGGCGCAGGGACACAGAGGAAGAGAGCTGGGAGAAGAGTGCCCGGATCTGCAGCTGCTCCAGGTTTGCCAGCACCATCATGAGCTCCTCTCTGGACACAGGGTTGTGAGTCTCTGTGTGCCTGAAGTTACCCTGGCAGGAGAAAAACCTGGCATTACTGGCAGGAAGCACAGGCACCTGAACATCAAACCCAACCTCCACGTCCCTGCTGCTGGAATCTCTCCCCTTTGCATGGGTGAAACAACCCTGGCAACACCAAAAATGCTGAGCTCAAAGCCTTGGTCCCTCTGTCTGTGTGAGGTCTTGTCCTTTCCTGCATTATCTGAGCACTTCACTTGTGTGTGCAAACTCACCTCCACCAGCTGCAGCCGGCCTTCGTGTGCCTCCCCTGGGGACGGGTAGGCACCTTCGAGAAACATGATGCTCATCTGATTTCCCTAGGAAAAGCAAGGAAGGCATCAGTCATCACCTCCTGCATCCATCACATCCTGCTCCTGCATTAGCAGAGGGCACCAGGGAGTTTCTTGGGCTGCACCTTCAAGATCACATCCGGGCGGGACTCCATGGGAATGAACACGTCACCCCTCCGAGGGTTGGAGTGCAGCTCATAGCGAAGGTACCCTCCATAGGAGGAAACCTGAGGGAGAGACAAATCCCACACGTTGCTGCAAGTCCACACCACTGAGACAAGGCAGACGTGTTTGTGTTCAACTGGAGTGTGAGCAATGCCTGCGAGTCAGGCTGCTGGCACACGTGTGTTGGTAGGGTCAGGGTGGTTCCCCATTCTCTTACTTGGTCCCCAAGGTAGGAGCTGGGTGCAACCCAGTAGAGCTCCTGGTAGGCATCTAGGAGGTTCTTGAGGTCAGCAGTGACGAGCTGCTCCCGTGGGTTCAGAGCTGTTGGCACTTCGTGGCGGTCACTGCTCAGCAAGAGCCACCCATTCATGTCGACAAACTGGAGGGGAAGAGCAACTGTGGGTCTTCTAGTGGAGTTACAGAAAGTATTTGGGTGTTGATGCTCCAGAAGAACAGGTCCCAGAGCAGCAGAAAGGGGAATAACAGGCTCACACCTCACATGCATCCTGATGAAGCCACTGGAAGGCTGATCATCACCCCCGCCCAGCACATGAGACCCCAGAGACCAGGAAAAGGGGCTGAAAGCAGGAGATGGGCACAGGGAGTCAAAGATAACCCTCCTCACAGTGTATCTTCAGTAGGATTAATGCAGGACAGAGACCCGAGGGGAGCAGGGAGCCAGGTGGATGGGAACACACCTGACCTGCAGGCTCTGGTGGCCACAGCCCCTCTCACCTCAGCCCGGTGCTTCTCAGTGCTGCGGCAGCGATCGGTTGCACCAAAGCAGAAACACTTGGTGCAGCCCTTGGGGTTGGTGGCATCCAAAGAAAACGTCCCCAGGCGGCACTGGTCACACCTCAGGCCCTCCACGTTTTCCTGAAAGACAAGCAAAGCTCAACAGCGTCAGCAGCTTCTCACAAGGCCTCAGTGGAGGACAGGGATGGCAGGCTGAGTGCTCAAAGCACAATGCTATGGTGCTGGAAGATGTTGAAGCAGTCCCCCAACAGATTTGCTTGTACAGCACCTATCAAACATTAAATTCACCCAAACAAAGCACTTGTAAGCCCTACAAAGAGGCTGGAGCAGTCGCTGTTTGAATTGCTCTGCTGCCATGGAGCCTGGAGCCAATAGGGCTGACAGCTCTACCTCCAAGAAGCTCTGATACAGGGCTGGACTCAGACTGGACATCTTTCCCAGTGACAGCCCAAGGAATGAGCCTTCGTGGCCAGGAAGGATAAGAAGATACGAGTTTTTCAGGGTGCCCTGAACCCACCACCCCATGGGGCAGGCTGGCTGCAGCTCAGGCACGCAGGCACTCTCCTTCTCCAGCCCTGCTCCCTCCGGCATGCCGAGCACACACAGCCCCTGCCACCCCCAGCCAGAGCAGGAGAGTCGAGCCAAGGCACCACATGGAGGCATCGAGGGACTGACCTTGCAGTGACACTGCCCCGTGACCGGGTCACACACGCTGGCTTCGGTGCCAGCCTGGTGGCAGTCGCACCGCCGGCAGTCGGGGTAGTGGTAGTAGCCAGGGGCACAGAGGTCACACTGTCGTCCGATGATGTTGGGCTTGCACCTGGGTGGACACAAGAGCCAGAAGAGCTTTCAGAGCTTTCCTCACCCCCATTCTGCACATTTCCTCCCTTCAGGTTGCTAACGTGTCCCACCACTCCAGCAGGGACCAGGGATGCTGCCAGATGTCCCCAGCGCCAGGACAAGGCTCCCTCACCTGCACTGCCCACTGTCCACGTCGCAGCCTGGCTCCGTCAGCTCCTGCACGCCGGGCCGGGAGCAGTTGCAGTCCTCACAGCCGATGAGGGGGTGGCAGCCGAAGGTTTGGGGCTCGCAGACAACACACTCTGGCTTCAGGGTGTGGGGAGGACAGATGCACTGTCCTGTCACTTCATCACAGAGACGTGTCCCGCAGTCACAGGCTGCAAGGGGCAGAACAGGGCTGGGTTTGGGGGAGCCAGACCCAGGAACCCAAAGGCGAGTGTGGGGAACGGATACAGAGCAAGTGCTGGGAAGCTGGAGCTGGGAGACGGGAGAACTCACGCCTGCAGTTGGGGAAGCCCCAGTAGCCAGTGGCACAGCGGGAGCACTCGCGGCCAATGACGTTGGACTTGCAGGGACACTGCCCGCCGAAGGGCTGGCACTGGCTGCCCCGTGCCCCGGCCTCGTGGCAGCGGCACGGCTGCGCCCCGTTGTTGTAGAAGAGGGACAGCGAGATGGCAGAGTCGCGGCAGAACCTCGAGGATGTGCTGGGGCTGTTGGGGAAGGCGAGAAGAGTCAGTGCTGCGCATTCCCACAGCCTCCCCACCACCCCAAATCCAGCATCCCCTACAGATCCAGAATCTCCTGCAGCGATGGGTGGTTAGTGGGAGGGAGAGCCCTGTGACACAGAGATCCCCCAAACACCCACGTCTGGTTAACAGAAGAAAAGCCTCAACCAGCCCCCTCCTTGCCACACATGAAGGGAAGGGGGTGTTGCTCCCTGAGGAGTGTGCAGCCTGCGGGCAGCAGAGCGGGCACCCAAAGCCAAGGATCTCACTTGATGTAGAAGCTGTTGATGCCACAGCTGCTGATGAAATCATAGGACTTGTCCAGGGGTTCCTCCTGCAGGTACTGGGAGGTGTAGCTGTCTTCAGGCACCACAAGGATGTAATCCTGCAAAGCAAGGGCGAGCTGGGTGAGCCAGGTTCTCAGCTCAGACAGACAGACACCATCCAAAACGACTCCAAAGTCCAAATGCACCTTTAACCTTTCATCCCTTGCTGGGACAGAACATAACACAGCAACTACTGCAAACACCAGGAATCACCTCTCTATTGAGGTCTGTCCATCAGGGTCCATCTAACCTAAAGCTCCACATCAGGAACAGTCCAAATTCACTGGAGTAGAAACAGGCTAGAATACCCCCAGAGCGCAGCACTGGCTGTGCCTCAGCAAAAGGCAGTCTTTATCACCCCAAATTTCTATACATTAAGGCACCTGGGTTCCAGGTCTGTCTTTCAGCCATTTATCCAAATCTAGTATTTATCTAGTCCTGTTGCCAGAGAGTAACAAAGGCTACCTACTCCCATAATGAGGCCTGCCTGAACAAACAATATTATGCAGGTGTAAAATATTTCTAGGGCAGGAGTAAGTCTTATTCTGGATTATCACAAGCTACATATGCAAAGTAACAGCTTTGATTTCTGCTTTGTTTTGATATCAAAACCAGACAGGGAAGGACAACTGTCATCTACAGAAGCTGCCCCTGTGAATTCTGCCCTCAATTCCATACCACTAAGGTTGGAGACTGCAACTTTCTAGGGTAGTTCAGAGACTGAATGATGGTGGGAAACATTCCTGCAGTCACACACTGACAAAAATCCAAGGCAAAATTCCCTGCTGAAGCCTGGTCCAGCATGCTCTGGGAGCTTCCTGAAGAGAGGCTCACCAGCCACAGCTGCTTGCCCTCTGGCACTCGAACCACCACAGTCAGATCATTATCAGTAACATCCAGGACGATTTGGTTCTCAGAAACCACCAGGCTCCGGCACCCGTATGCATGTGGGCAGAAATTCGCGTTGGTCTGACCTGAAGAGACAACAAATGTGTTGGTGCCACATGTGCCTCGAGTCCCCATCACACCCTCCCAGTTTGGAAGGGATAAGTCAGTCTTGCTTCACTTTTGCGATCCCCAAAGAACCCGCAGTTATCCTCTGGCATGGAAAACTTCCAGGGCTTCTGCCAACCAGCAGCTTCCCCAGACCCCTGCCCTTCTCACCTTGCCAGATGCGCCCACCATTGATGAGCACTTCAACAGGGAAGGTGGGGTGGTTGGGCTGGTAGAAGTGCAGGATGAAGGCATAGCGTCCCAGGGTCTGGATCCGGCTGTTAAACACCACTGCAGCCTGCCCCAAAACGGGAGAACACAGACAAAAATCCGTGTCTGATGCCTGCACTCACAGCTGGGATGTTTTTTAAATATTGCACAAAGTTGTGCTCTTATTGCACAACTGTCAGGTCTGGAGAATTCAGTGAATCAAATGCCCCATGCCTCCACACTCCCCCCTCTAATGCTGCCACCTGAAAAGCTTTTCCTGGGATCCCAGAGAACCAAACAGGGTTGGATGGAGCCAAGACATGCGAGTCCACAGGAATTACAGGTTCAGGGACAAGTTTAAAGTCCAGGTTAAATTCTGAAAATGCTAATTGATACAGCTACTCAACAGATAGGGGAAATTTCTCCCTGCCCCAGTGGTCCAGTGTCACAGCACCAGCAAACCAGCCCAACCACTACCTGTGGGGACTGCAGGAGGATGAGCTCTGCAGTGGGGTCCATCGCTGTGGGAGGACGAGGAGCAGGCTCCACTGGGACCCCAGAAGGAGCCACATGGACAGCCTGAGCCAGGGGCACCTCTGGGGCGATGGGCAGAGCCTGGGCCCCCTCCAAAATGATTGACTGAGAAAGCTTCAGGAACCTTGAGGGGACGCAGGAGCTGCTGAAAAACAGGGAGTAAACAGGATGTGAGAATCTCCAGAAAGAAAAGAGAGAGGCTCTGGGGTCCTGGCAGGGAAGCACACCCTCTAACTCCTGGTGGATTACAACGTGTGCCTGCTGAGGCAAAGCTCACCCACCAGCACCAGGCTCTGGGACATGGGCTCAGCAGGAAGAACAGGAGCCTGGCACAGGCTAACTCCTCTGCAAATATTTATTCAAAGCAGTGTCTAAAATTTGGATACAGCAAGTGTCTTGCTGCATGTGAGCAAGCACAGGAATGCCTATTTGGGATGACACTTGAGTGTCTGCCCCAGCAGGCAGAGGGGGGCTCAGGTACAGGACCAGCAGCCTGACTCCCAGTCTGTGCTCAGAGCACACAGGCAAAGAGCTTCACCTCAGCTAGAGATTTCTCTCTACTGCATTAAGAACTTAAAAAGTCTCCGAGCCTGAGGGAAGCGGGGGAAGCAAATGTTTTTGGAAACAGCTCAATTCATGCTAAAGCTAAGGGGATCCGAGACTCTCACCTGTTGGATGAGAAGGTGCCATGGACACTGATGCAGTGCACCTTCGGCTCGATGAGCTCCACGGTGAACTGAGCAGCGGGGACCAGGTACACTTTGTGCTGCCACAGGAGAGAGACACCTGGTTAGGTGACAACCTCTGCCACTGGGGCCACAGCAGTGCCTGTGCCCACCAGGCACTTCAGCTAATGCATGGCAGTCACACCTCTGCTTACTGCCCCTTCTTCCTTGGCACAAGCCTTACGCATTTAGCAGCTCCACATACTGATGGGATTCTTCTGTCCTTAGCTAAACAGGGAATCTCTCCAAGATAAAAAAGGAACTGTCCCCCTGCTGTAGAGCTCCCTCTGCAAGAGCAGCTGCCTCTCCCCATCTCCTCCCCACTCCCAGTCCCATGATCTACTTCCAAACACCCCACTGACCACATTTTCCACCTGGACTGGTCATGACACAGACTAAGATCCAGTACCCAGTCCAAACAGGAGTAGAAAACCCTTCTACAGGCTGGCTACCAGTCCAGCCTTTCCTCCCTGTGACCTGTTGAGAGAGCTGCTCTCAGAGGGAGCCTTACCAGGAAGAAATCAGCCAGATCAGAGGTGAACCGAACAGTGGCCTCTGAGGTGAGTTCAAAAGTTGCCATTCGACTCTGGGAATCTACAGCAATCCCTCGACAAAGGAAACTGTAAGAAACACACATTTTGAAGCCAGCCTTGAGCAGGGTCATGACCCATTTCTTGTCCTGTCAGCTGTATGTCCTGAGGGGATTTACACAAAGTCCCTGGAAATCTTTTGATGTTTTTTCTGGCTGCTTCTAAGAGTGAAGTTTCCCAAGGACACCCCAAACATTTGTTTCCTATTGCAAAGGTTGCAGTCTGAAATCAGACAGGGTTTGACCTGTCTCCAATAAACCCGCCTGTAGGTCATTCCCTAAGTCAAGGTCCCTACCAACATATGCAGCTGTAAACAGATGCAGGAGATTATCTCCTGGCAGAGGCATTAGAAGACTGTGTTGGCACAGGTACACACTACCCTGGGATGGGATGGGCAGCCACCAAAATCTGTGTGCAGCTAGAATGAGTTTGGACACACAGAGCTTAGATGGACAACACTGAAGCTTGCTTTGTTTATGTGATAAACCAGAAAAAGTTCAGCTGAAGGGAGAGTTGTCCTTGCCATGGCAGAGAACTGAACCTTTTCTCCCTTGAGCTGCCCATACCTGTAGACACAGGGGTAGAAGGTGAACGTGCCCTGCTGAGTGGCTGAGTGCGGCGAGCTCACCGCGATGCCCACAGTCTGCAGAGCGTTGGTGTTGGCATATTCCACCAGCAGCACGTACTTCCCAGGCTGGGCCACGGGCAGGGACAGCTGCACTTCCACCTGGAGGACACAGGGATGACTGAGGGAGTGTGTGCAGGATACCCATGCTACAAACCAGCCTCCTCTGCAGCTCAGGGGACAACGCAACAAATCTCATCAAATCCTTGCAAGCCTTTACACGTGAGACTCTGGGTTTGGGTGCCTTGAACAGGGTACACAAGCACACAGCTGCATGGGTGTAAAGCCTTTCTGGTCACCTGCCCAGGTGTAGGTAAAGCCCCAGACATTGCAGTGTCTGGGAGAGGGACAAAACAGAAGTGCCACTCACATCACTGCCACTGCAGGTGGCCATGCGGGGATGGGAGGGGGTGAGCTGCTCCGTGGGACACAGCCTGGGGAGCCGGTTGTCCAGCCTGCACACTGCATCCACCCCTGGCACGGCAGGGAAGCCCTCCACGGACAGGTACTTGTACAAGAGGCAGCTGGAAACACATAGAAAGAAATGGCAAGGTACAAATGGTAATCTTTAACCCCAGGCCTGAGCTGAGCAAGCCCCACACAGCACAAAGACGTGCAAATCCTTACTTCTGGGTGGCTTGCTCAGGGGCTGGCTGGTAGGTACAAGGCTCCGTGACCTTCAGCTGCAGGATCGGTGCCTCATAGTATGAGCTGGGCAGCAAAACCAGATAGTCCTAGGAGGAGAGATGGGAGAGGTGGGATGCTTGGGACACTTGTCCCCAGGGAGCTGCTGAAGCCCCCACGGCAGGTGGAGCACAGGGCCTTACCAGCAGCACGCCCTCAGCTTCAACAACCAGAGACCAGGTGCTGGGGTTGAGAACAAAGGGCTCCCCAAAGCTGTTCTGGGGCACGGTGACAAAGGCTGGCTCCGTGCTGGGAGCAAAGACAATCTGCTTGGTCTGCTCTGTACCTGGAATGGGAGAGATGAGAGGCTGTGAAGGGACTGGAGTGGAAAACCTGGGGCTGGACATGGGAGGCTATGCTCAGGGAAGCAGCTCTGTGGTGCAGTGGGGAGTGACAGGCTCCCACTCTCTTTGGTGCACCACAATCCCACACTGTCCTGGAACAGAGGCATCCACTCTCAATCTGCTCAACAGCCTGATGGGAGAAATAAATATAAATCACTGCAATCCTTAATGCAAATCCAGAGCTCTCACAGTGTGCTCTGCATCCCCAGACTGCAAAGCACAGAGTGTTGCAAGCCAAGGAGCGTTTTGCCAGCTAGAAAAAGAAAGAACTCATCTGTGAAGAGTTAATTGTGAGACAGACAAAAAGAATTGCCCAGATACATTTTTCCTCAGGGAAATTCTGACCTCAGCTCCACAGGCAAGATACCTGTCTTCTGGCAAACTTTCAGGCCCCCAAGGTGTGCTCCTGCCTTTCTTCCTGCCAACCACAGACTCTGCACTCGAGATTTAGACATTATTTTTAACTGACAGGACAAAATGGGTGCAAGGCCTGATCCTGCTGCTGTTGAACAGCTCCTTGGCTCAGCTGGAAGTCCCACAACCTCTTCATTAATGGATGCAACCACAATACAGCACCTAGAAGCAGACTTCTGTGCCTGCCCCAGCAGTCTCAGGAGCTTTTGAAGAGTGCAGTTGAGAGGGATTCACCAGGAATGGCTGCACGGTGAGCAGATGAGATGAAGGAGGAGGTGGAGAGTGTGGCACACTGACTGGCCTGGTGTGGTACATGGACATCAAGGCACAACACAGATGGCCAGAAGCTAAAGCAAGGGCTTGTGCTACTGCTGGGATGGATAATAACCCCTTCCCATGTGTGACATGCCTGGCATCAGCTGGGGATGGGACCTCGCTTTTCCAGATGGGAAGCAGAGGTGAGGATGGAAGGAGTGAAGAGATTTCCCTGAACTGGCACCGGGGTAGATTTCTTGACAGGCTGAAGTTTCGCATCCCTCTGAGGTGATCCACAACTCCAACTGAGATGGCTCCTGGAGGCAGAGTGGAAGAAACCAGGCTGAAAATCCCATACTTGGAAAAGGCTTTCCCTTTTGCAAGACACATCTTCCAACTTCTTTCCAAGCTGCTTGTCCTTTGCCATGTGAAGCCCTTTCCATCCAGAGAGGAGGTGGCTCAGCACTTCTGAAGCCTCCCAGGGATGCTGCCCTCCTGGGGCCCATTGTTGGTGCACGAGTCTGGCTGCTTGCCTTCAGCACTAGAAAAATCAAGCTGCTTCTGCATGAGAAGTGAAGCACTTTTTAAAGCAAATGAGCTCTGCTGCTGGATTGGACAGATTAAATATTTCCTGACTTTTGGTGGGATCCTAAAGCATGACCACGGCTTCTGCTCTGCTTGCTCTTCTGCTGTGTAATATGACTGGACAGAAAAATGAGCAATTTTTCCTCACAAAAAAAAAAAGGCAGAAAAATAGTATTTTGGCATTTCAAACCTTGCATATCACATCGAAGGCAGAACCTATGTCAACTCAAGCCAGAGGAGAGAACTTCACACTCTGATAAATTAGGTAGTTGGTGCTGACAGCCTTGTGCTGTGCATGTGTGGCCTGGAGAAGAGCTTCAGAAGGATCATGTGGCTGTGGCATCTCAAGGGCTAAAATCAACCAGCCAACCACCCACCACGGCCTCAGGTGTGTTCCCATGCAGTCTTGCTCAGATTGTTTCCCGGAATATTTGCTGTCCACGTTTCTAGGCTTGTTCAGACATCTTTTGGTGGCTCTTGTCCAGCAGCTCGTGGCTTGATGAGAGGACAGTGCACCAGAGTGCAAAGCCTGTGTAACGTGTAATTCCATGTCACTTCCAATCCCCACATCACGTGTGAAGGCAGCAGCCTGGTTTGGGAAAAGCACACGGAAAAGGCAGGACTGCCACGTCAGGGCATCTGCTAAATGAAACCACGTGCAGCTGCCAAAGTTTGGGTCCACTTCCCGGCTCTTGGCCCATTCTGGTTTGCTGGAAAGTCAGCACAGTTTTGCCTGGGGCACTGGGGTGATCTTGTCCCGTGCTGGAAATGTTGTATGGATTTGTACAACAGCCTTATCTCCCACCAGCCTGGCTGGTATCAGTCCTCAGTGAGCAGCCCTGGGACTGGGCCCACCTTGCTGCTGCTCTGGTAAATAAAGGGAGCTGCAAACTCAAATCAGCCTTTCAACTGGGAGGGCAGGACTAATGGATAAAGCCATATGGAAACGTCTTCTGGAAAGGATGATGCAGAAGGTTGCCTGGGATGGGGAGGAGGTGGCGATGGCACAGGGAAGCAGAGCAGTCTGGGATCCTTACCTCTCCTTCGTGGCTGATAAGCTGTAATTTTGCCATACACAGTGGCCCCTCCTGAATTAATATACCTCAGGATGACATGGAACAGATAGAGCTCTGCCTCCTTCACGTCTACAGTGACTCTGATTTTATTCTGCAAAAAGCAAAAGAGCACACGGGGCACACGTCATTGGGGGGGGCAGCTCCTGAGTGCCCGCCCGCTCTGGGGAGGGCCTGACCCGCCTGCCCTACCTGCCTGCCTGCCTGCCTCTCTTCCCCCTCCCTCGCCAGCCCATGGCACGGCTCTGGCTGGCCACCTGAGACGGACACACTTGGGACAGACACACCTTGGGGCAGGAGAAGGGGCAGAGGAGCAGTGTTGCAGCGTGGGATGCTCTGAGTTAGTCTAGGAAGTGAAAAGTGCACTTACAGTTGCCACAAACATTAAACTTTCCTTCCTCAACGACCGAGACCCTCCCTTCCACACTGGCGGGCCCCCGGCTGACGTAGCGGAAGACGAGGCGGAAGAGGTCGGGGGAGGTCACATTGAGAGTCACCACTACCTTGGGCTGGTGGGAGAGAGAAAGGGGAGAGAAGCAGAGCACACCTTCAATTACCTCCACCACCCACACTGCCAGCCCAAGCGCAGCTGCTTGGCTCACTGCTCCCAAAGCATCATGCCACAGCGCGAGGAGGAGACAAGCACATGGACCCTACTGCTCACGGCACCTCGTGGCACTGTGCCCTTGCTGGGGCCAGCCACTGAGGGAGCAACCTGCCAGTGGAAGGGGGTGGGAAGGCTGTGATCACATCTGGAAGATGCTGTGGCACAGCAGGGTGGCTCAGCTCTCCTGGGGCACACACCATGAAACAGGGAAGGTTATAGGAAGTTGTTGCTTTTGTTATCAGCATGTTGCTTTGGGGTTTAGCATGCCATAACCAGCCACCAGGTACCAAACTCCTGCCCTTGTGTTTATGGAGCTCTGCCCAACTGCCTACAGAAGAGGCTGGGAATTGAGCTGGTGCCTCATCCTCGGTAATGTGCAGTGCTAAGAACCAGTGGGGCTAATGGACCATACAGCTGATGGCACATCTGCCCTCCACCTGCCTGGACACTGCTTGGCAAGACCCTGGCTAAGGAGATGCTTAATCAAAGAGATCTAGGCTTAAATAACCTCCTGCCTACAGGGAAAAGCTGGGCTCTGCCCAGGGAGACTTCTAATAAGGGCTGTGTTCTTCAAAGCTCCAGTTACAAACCGTCTTCCCACTGGAGAGCAAACTGGAAGGGTTTTGATGATAACAAACTACAGGTGAGACCTGCCAGCAGAAAGCCATGTGCTAGCCCTTCTATCAAGGTCTACTTCTAGCTCAAACACCAACACTGGATGCAACACTGGAGCTATGAGCTCCATCCTCAAGTTTTAAGGCTGGGATTTTCTCAAGGAAGCCTACAGGAGTTCATTGCTTAGCTCCTACCAAAAATTCATTGGGAAACAGCCCCTCTGTTATTTCACCTAAGCACAAAAATGTGAAGAGAACTGAAAGTACATGCCCCAGAGCAAGGAGTATCTCACATGGGTTACAACTGTCAGAGAATCACTGCCCTGCACTCCATCCCCAAACACGCACACACTTCCACAGGGGCCATGCAGAAGAAACCACCAAGGAGAGAAAGGGAGTCAACAGATGAAACAGCTTCACTCCTTGGACTTACACAACTCCAGGTTAGCATAAACCATTGTTACAGCAAACCAGCTAACAGCAAGGGCAAAGGCTGAAGGGTAACGAGAGGTCCAAGCTGAACATGGCAGTTGAGGAGGAGATAACTTATTTTTGGAAAAGGGAGGAAAGGTTATACAGAGTTATAGGAAAGAGCAAAGTCAGTTGAAAGAAGAACAAGGAAACTGAGACAGTGCTTATAGACATCCCTGTAAGTAATCACTATGCTACCACCTTTGTCTAAATGGATTAGGATGTCACGGGATTCCCAATTTAGGATCTTTCCCTTCCTCAGTCTATGCCACCCCCAGCACTACAGGAAGTATCTGAACAAACAGGCTATATATACACTGTGCTGTTTATGTTTGCCATCCTGTGACTTTGGGGGTTTCAGGAGCACTTGGGGTGGAAGATGTGTGCCAAAGCACATCAGTCCTCCCCAGAGGGAGCTGGGCTGGGCTGCAGCCCCCAGGCGTACCTGGATGGAGGACATCTGTGCGTATCCTCGCCAGCTGAAGCCCTCGAACTCCAGGGGGTTGTAGCCGAAGCGCACGGCCCGGCCGGCCGGCGTGGTGCCTTCCTCCAGCTCGAATTTCAAGTGGTGAAGGTCAGGGAAATAATGGTCCTGTGCTGGTCTGGGGAAAAGAGAGAGCACCGTTACCTGCTGGGCTACCCGGAGGGAGCGGCAAGAGGACACCTCCGCCAGGCCGATGTGACAGCAGCCCAGACAACGAGGCCGCCATCCCTGTGGTGGCAGAGGACAGCGTGGGAGGCAGAGCACACCAAGGTGCAGCTTACTGGGTGCAGGTGGGACCCCGTGTGCTGTGCCGGCAGCGACAGGCTCCGCTCCGCTCCTCACAGGACGGCCCCAGGGCCCCGCCGACATCGCACCGGCAGCCTGCGGGAGGAAGCGCCTGTTTACATTCCCGCCATGCTAACGAGCTCCTGGTCACTAATCAAAGGCGCATCCCAGCGGGCGGGGAGCCTGGGGCCACTATTTTTATTCCATTGTATCCGTTTTCATATTTGGCCCCGGACCCACTTGGATCGACTCTTCTTCCACCTCAGCGCTGAGCTATTTCCAGGCGGCTGAGGGAACAAGGTCTGCAAACCCTCACGGCCCTGCCACCAGCCACAGCCCTGCTCCCTCTTCCCAGCCCTGCCAGCACTGCGTGGGATGGCTCAGAGCAGCCGGATCTCCTCCTTTACCTCTTCCCATGGACACGGTGGAGAGTGGCCAACCCCATGTATCCATGCCTGCCCTCTCCCAGCAGGAGGAAGGGGCACAGCTGCAAGGATGTGACCAGTGGTTCAAACATACCAGTTTCTGGTACCCAAAGGTGTACCTTACCTGGCTGCTTGCTCCCCAGCCTGACAGACCTATATCCTATAGTGGAAAAACATGATCTCTGGTCTCCACATCCACAGTAATTCCCAGCCCATGCTCTGGGCCATGGTACAGAACCACAGAATCATCAAGGTTGGAAGAGACTTTTAAGATCATCAAATTCCAGCCATCAACCCGGCACTACCACTGAAGCCCCTAAAGCACTAAACCACATCCCCCCAAAAATGATGACCCAAAACAGGAGGTGGGACATCTCTTGCCCCTTCTCTCCAAGGTCACCAAGCAGTCAGTCTGTGCCGTGGGGTCAGTTCCTGTGGCCCCCCTCACTCACTGGACACACCACAAAGAGCTCACCTTGGCAGCCGAAGTAATTTGCGTTCTCCATGTTGAAGAAGCCGTCCCTGCAGGCCGAGCAGAACTGCCCACACACGTTGGCTTTGCAGAAGCACTGCCCATCGCCCTGGGAGAGAAGCAGGCATAGAAACTCATTCCCTCTTGTTGCTTGTCAAGGCTAAGCTGTTCCTCAGTTATTTGGGTTCTGGTCTGAAACACTCCAGAAACATTTTGAGTTTCACGCTCCACACGGCTTCCTGCACATGGGTGGGCCAGATAAGGGCCAGATAAATTACCCAACAATGCAGGCAAACAAATATCCAGGCATCCTGGGACAGACCCAGAAATATTTAGGTGCCTAATTTATGGCAGGTCTTAATCCCACATTCTCATGCAAGCCCAGACTGTGGTGCAAGCGCTGAGAGCTGTGTCAGGGCCTCTCCACCAGCTGCTGTGAGAAACAGAGCTGAACACTCCCAACACAGCATGCTCAGAGGAGCCTGGAAGCAGAGGAGCAAACCCACCTGCCGGCACTCCGAGATTCCGCTGATGGTGCCCTTGGTGTCACACTTGCAGCCTGGGGAGAGGGAGATGAACAAGAAAGCCAGAAGGTCCATCAGCCCCTGAGAAGATGCCTGATGGGGTCAGCACCCACCACACCAGAGGATACTGGTTGGGTAAGAGGAGCCAGAACTGGTCAAGTAGAAGGTAGCCCTGCACAAGAGCTCGCATTCCATTCTGGACAGCTACTGTTGAGGACACAGCTACCAAAGACATTTGCCTTTTCTGCATATTTGGCCATGAAAAGTTAAGTGTCTGCAGGGAAGGCTGAGAATGGCAGAACTTACTGCACGAGCCCTATGTTTCATCCCAAGCAAAAAGCACCGGGCTCCAGCCTTTCCCCTCTCCACGTGGGGGTTACCCAGAGCACTCCAGCTTTGACCCATCACTTCTGGGTGAAGATGGAAGGAAGGCCATCGCTTCCAATCCTGCAGTGATGGTGCCCACTGGCTTGGGTTTGGCTCTCACACCATGGAGGGGACTTTTGTGGGCTGTGCAAATGCCATTTCCTTACTCAGGCAGCCATAGGGGTTCTCTGGAGTCAGGTTCCAGTATCCAGGCTTGCATCTGTCACAAGCTGGGCCTTCAACGTATGCCCGACATGCACAGGAGCCCTGGGGAAAGGCATGGGGAGAAAAGAGCAGGTGAGAATTTGCAGCACAGTGGTTGAACATGGGGTCTGCTGCTCTGGATGCTTTTGGGCTGAGCTTAAGGAAGGACCTGATCCAACATGAGATAAAGGGGATCATATAAAAATGACCTGCAGGGGTTGTGGTGGGTTCATTTGATACTCACCGGGGCCAGCGAGGGATCTGCAGTCTCCAACCCTGCTGGGTTACAGGAGCCCACTAGAAAAGAGGGGGAAAAGAACGGATTTATAGAGCCAGCTCTCCCCTTGGCTGTCCCTAACTGGGGTTATTTCTCCCCTTGCAAAGCTTTTGGGGGATGATAAATGCATTTACCAGCACCCAAGACACTGGAGTGTGCCAAGAGATCAGGGAGAAGGGGCTACCTTCGCAGTGGGGGAACCCGTAGGCGCCGGGCACACAGCTGTCACAGCGCAGTCCCGTCACCTTGGGCCGGCAGCTGCACTGCCCCGCGTCCTGGTCACAGGTGCCATGCAGGGACCCCTCCCGGGAGCACTGGCAAGCTGCAAGAGAGGGGGGAGAACTGCTGCAGCTGCATTCAGGGCTTCCCAGCAGCAGCCTCTTTTGTCTGCCTGACCTTCACCAAAAGCAGCCAGAAATGTGGGTTATAAATAGAATTCTCATTCGTTGCTTTTGGTTAAAACTACCCCAATCTTTTAGGAAAAATAGTAGAAGCCTCAGTGTTTATCACACCCATTCACATACATTTACGTGTATTTAAGAGGCAGGGAAGAGTTTTGGTTGAGGAGAAGGGGTAGGTGTGATCTCATCCACCCAGGTCAGTTGCCACTGATGTATCAGACCCTACAAAATCCCAAACACCCAGGAGCAGCATTCGGCCATCAGGGTCTGCCCTGATGTGCATGTTGGATGTGGGCAGTGGGGTGAGGGCAGAGCAATGGTTACACAGCTTCCTGCAAAACCTGCTGCCCATGAGTGCACAAAGATCCCACTGCCCTATCACAGGAAAGGTCAGCAAGCTGCCAGGGAGCTGCCCATGCCTTTCTTGCCCAGCCAGCACACCTCAAATCCCTGCTGAAGGAGACATTCTAGGCTGACACCCCCACACTGGCTAACAGCAAAAGATTGCTCATAAGACAACAGATTTAAAAAAATATAAAAATCAGGTGGATCTTTTCTTTCTTTACTGTGCGTCCTCTACAGCTCTGCAATGTGGACACGGCTTTATGAGACAAAAAAAAAGTGACTACTGAAGTCCTGTGAGACCATTTCATCTCTGCTTCCAGCCTCTTCAAAGGCATATTGCCGGCATCAGCATTTGGGAGGAGTGTTCTGCCAGCTGGCATGGCTCAGAAGTCCACATTTAGTCCAGTGCAGGAGGGTGATGACGCTCTTTTGTTGCCTCAGGGAAATTGTATCATGGATTACTTTTTAATGAGCAGTAAATTCTTGCTGGGAGACATAAGAGTACATCTGGCTTCCAGTCGGGACTGCTGACAGGGAGGGAGATGGGGACACTCTGCCTGGAGCTGGGGAGGGCTGGTCAGAGCATTTGGGGCTGCAAGCACCTACCACAGCCACTGCTCAGTCCTGGCACCAGCAGCAAGAGTCCAGGAGTGATGCAGTGCCCAGGGAAATGGACAGGATCAGAGACTCATTAAGGTTGGAAAAGACCTCTAATACCATCATCCACCTACTCCCCCAGCACTTCCAAGTCTACCACTAAACCATGTCCCCAAGTGCCACATCTACACGGCTTTTTAATCCTCCCAATGATAGTGATTCCACCACTGCCCTAGGCAGCCTGATCAAATGCTTGACAACTGTTTTGGTGAAGAAATTTTTCCTAATACCCAACCTAAACCTCCCGTGGTGCAACTTGGGGCCGTCTCTTCTTGTCCTGCCACTTGTTACTTGGGAGAAGAGACCAACCCTGGTCTGGCTACACCCTCCTTTCAGGTAGTAGAGAGCAGTACGGTGCTACTCACGTGTGCAGCTGGGGTATCCGTAGAAGCCTAGGGCACACTGGCTGCAGGTGTGTCCCGCAAAATTCCCGTGGCACCGGCACTGCCCCGCTGGGCTGCAGTTGTTGTCCACTGCACCCCGGGAATCGCAGGAGCAAGCTGTAAGAGCAGGACTCTGATGATCCCTGTGATCTGTGGCCAAGCACTGCTGGTCTGAACCATCGTTCAGCCCCCCAGAAATTAGCCATTTCCATCAGAACTAAATTAATTTCTTAATCCCTTGGCAAATCATGCAGTATTTTCATAGCCACACCAGCAAAATGCCACAGAGGGATTTTTACAGCCCATTCAATGCTTCCCAGCAGTTTCGTAGGTTAATGCACTAAAATGACACACAAAAGAGGCATAAGCTGAGACACCAGGTCACGGCAGGGTTGTGATGAGGAAGTGCGACTGATAAAAACTGCTTTGTCTTCCAGGCTTTGCTATGATCCATGACCTCCAAAACAATCCTGCCAAATTCACAGTGCAAACCACACGGGGTTGATTTTGAGAAACACCCAAGTCCTGCAAGAACAGGTATGTTTTTTAGAGCAGCAGGAGCTGAAGGTTCAGGTGCTTACCGTAGCAGTGGGGGTAGGAGTGGTGCCCAGGGCTGCACTGCTCACACCGCGGCCCCGCAAACTCGGCTCTGCAGAAACAATTCCCGGCGGAGTCGCAGCCTCCTGGCAGCGTCCCGACTGAGCTGCAGCCACACACTGCGACACACAGAAACCACCCGCCCTGAGCTGCGAGCCTGGGCCAGAGCTCGTGGCAAAATGTCTTTGTCCTGGGCTTCTCAGATTAGGTGCTGCTCTAAGTGTTCAAACCATCAACGTATTTTCCAAACACCCACAAAATCACTATCCAGTCCTTCAGCCCCCTGCCAGAGGACTCTGGCTGTGTGTCCCCACCCAGGCCTGTGAAGGACAGATACTCACACTGGCACAGAGGGTAGTTGAAGTAGCCTGGAGCACACTGGTCACATGAGTGCCCTTCAAATCCCGTCCGGCACAGACACTGCCCTGTCTCGCTGTCACAGGTGCCATCGTACTGACCAGGGCCAGAGCACTGGCAGGCTGCAAAGCAACAAGGGCATCAGTAAATAAACAAGTTTTTGTCTTTAGCCTTCCCAGGAAAGGAACCAGAGTGCCTGTTCCTCTGGGGTAGAAGAGCAGTTGCAGGAGAAAGCATAGGGAACAGAGCTGACAGCAAGCATGCCTGGCCCATAGTTCATATCCATAGGGAATTCCTCAAGAGCCCCCCAGAGCCTGGGAGGATGCTGGAGGGTCAGGGCTGAGTGGAAAACAACAGCAGAAGTGCAGAAGTCATGGGAATTTGTCACTTGGAAGTGGAGCTGTGGAATTCCTCCTCCCCAGCATGGGTGGAGAACAAGGAGAAGCCCAGCAGGGCGAGCCTGGGGACGCTGCCCTGGGTACTCACGCTGGCAGCTGGGTCCGTAGTGGCCTGGGGCACACTGGTCACAGTGTGTTCCCTGGAAGTTGGGTTTGCACACGCACATCCCCACCCGGGGGTCCTTCCGACAGGCGTTGCCTTCGGTCCCACCCGCGTAGCAATCGCAGTCTGGATGGGGACACACAACAGGCGACACCACGCACCGCCGTCAGTCGAGCTCTGAGGCCCCACAAGGACAGGAGTTGCCATGAGAGGCAACTCAAATGCTCAAGCATTTGCCTCCATAACCTTCCTATCAGATGCAAATGTTTCAACCAAACCACACCTGGCTTGTGGGGTGGCTGGGAGGCCTCAGCACCACGCAGGTGTGAAGGTGCAGGATGGGCAGCAGGGCAATGCACAGGGCAGGCAAATGCTGCTCCCACAAGCCCAGAGCTGATTCAGTGTAGTGTGGAAATAATCAGAGCCTTTGGCTAACCAGGGTGAACTCTGGGCTTTCTCTCTGGTCACTCCATGCTCAGCTGCACCTGAGACCTTCCCACTGCCAGGGTATGGTGTTCCAGGCAGCCCTGCTGTCACCAACAGCAGTGGTGTGGGGTGCTGGGCTGGGATAGGGAAGGACAAACATCATCCAAAAACTAGAGGGAGGAGGAGGTGGAGAAATGAGAAGGGAAGTGAGAAATTCCAGCTCAGGAAAGAAAAAAACCTGTCTGGAAGATAGAGACTTCAAAATATCAGAAGGAAGGAAAAGGTTATCTGGAGTGTGCTGGGAAGCATGAGACAGAGGAGGATTCGGTGGGAAAAGAGACAGAAAAAAGCACAAGGGAGTAGATGAACTGAGAGGAGTGAGCATGAGGGAGGAGGGAAGTGAAGTGGAGAGCAGGGATGAGAGCATGGATGAGCTTTCTGAACAACAGAGGAAGTGACACAGAGTGAGTGGCTGCCTCTGCACAACCATTCAGAGGCATCCACAGCAGAACTCCCAGCTCAGCCACAGCCCCTCCACGACCTTTCGGAGGGCTCCTCACAGGGAGGGCAGAAGGGACATTCCCACATGGCCTGGACCCCAGAAAAAAATCACACTGTCACTCTAGGCTAGAGATTCCACGTACATAAAAAGGGGATCATAAAACTTCCTTTCCCCCACCCTCAGCTGCTGGTTGTGCTCTCTTACAACCACTCAGGGCTGCCTCATACAACGTACGTGCCCAATAATCTGAAGAACTGATCTTGCATTGGATGGGAGGTGTAACAGAAATGACAGCATTGCCAAAGCATCAAGGAAAACTGCACTGCTTACTTATTATCTGTCCTGCAGGCAGCACTTGTTCTCCAGTATCATTGTGAGAGAAAGCTGGAACGGCTGTGCAGAGAAAGAGACATTGCACGGGTCATCACAGACACACAGAGAAATCCTGATGGAATATCAAGGGCTTGACAGTCCCAAAGATGAACAGACTGAATGAAAATGTGGAACGTGGAATAAAGCACAGATATCCCACTAAACAATGATCCATTACAGCCGTTTTTAGCCTGTCTTTCACAGAAAGTGAGAGAAAACTCCAGCCAAATGGGAAGCTTCTGTTGGCTCTGTGTTCAGACCAGTTCAGCTCTGGTCCAGCTTCCACCCAAGCCAAATGTGGATTTGTACCCACCTGAAAGAACTCCTCCTGGGACAGGAGTGCCACATGGCACGGGGAAAAGACAACCCAAGAGCCACAGCTGGAGCTGCTTGCCCTTCCCACACCCGCTGGGTCTGTGGGCTCCCAGATCTGAACCCCCCACTTACGGTAGCAGTGGGGGAAGTTGAGGTAGCCCTCGGCACAGGCGTCGCAGTGCTCCCCGGTGTAGTTGGGTTTGCAGTAGCAGCGCCCCGTGAGGTCCTCGCAGGTGCCATCGGTGAAGTCAGACTCACAGTTACAGCCTGCAGAGAGGGACAAGCCAGCAGCAGTGTCACTGACAGAGGCCTCAGACTCCCTACAGCAGGAAAACCTCTCAGAAACCCTCCAGAGCGCCCTCCCCAGTGTCACCAAGTCCAGGAGGATGTCACTGCAAAGGAGTTCGCACTCACGGTAGCAAATGTACGGAGAGTCGATGGGGTGGTCGGGGGATCGATAGTACCCTGGGATGCACCTCTCACAATTAATGCCTGTGGTGTGATGCTGAAAGACAGTGGGTTAGAGAGGCATCAGTTCCTCTGCCTGCAGGATTCACATTCGTCTATCAGATTAACCAATAGCTCCAGGTTACAGAGGAAGCAGCTCAGGAGTGTCAGCACACCAAAGACCTAAATCTGCTCAAAATTCCACATGCACTGACTTGGAAACAAAGCATTTCCCACAAACCATATCCTCCCATAAACAGTGTGAGTTACAGGTTCCTATCTGACCTCGAGCCCATTTCACTTCCTTCAGATGGTAAAATGTCCTGACCACTTTGTTATTGGAGGATAGCAGCAACCTGTTTCCTCCCAGCAAGGTAGCACAGCAAAATGTTTCATGCCAGTGCATGATTTAACCACGTCACAGTCACCATCACCTCGGTAAGGGCAGAGCTACTTTCCCACTTTCACAGAGACTGAAGACTGGCATTTCAGTGGGCAGAGAGATATCCAGGGAGATGCCAGAGCACTGTGAACTGGGTAGGGATTTCCCACTGTGCTGGGCAGCAACCTGTCCCTCCCAATTCCAGTGCCGCAGCAACTTAAAGCTTTAGGAGGTAGTGGTACCACCAGGGGACAGCTAGAAACCCAAGTGCTGTTCTCATTACTGGTGCACACTCCTTTAATACGTGGCAAAGACACTAAATTTCCAGGGAGAAACCTAATTTAGATAACAGAGGGGCTTGGTGGAGGTCCCAGCGAGGCTGAACTCCATGCTGACAGCGGAAACAAACACAAACATTTGCATCAGCCTTTTCCAGAGGAGCTCTTTGGGCCTACCTGGCAGTCAATACAAACACCTCCCCCTTCAAACTTGTCCTCACGACTCCTGCTGGCTTTGTGCCGATCCACCTCCGGGTCGTAGTAGCAGTCGTAGGCATGGCCATTGCAATTGCAGGCTGGAATACAAAGAGGTGATGGGAGCTAAACCACCCGTCCTCAGAGGTCCTTCAGTCAGCAGCTGGATCTCAAGATGTCAACTCTGCCTCCCGGGTTTGATGTTGGATGGGTTGCTTTTCCATAAGGAAAGATGCCTGAATGCATCTGGGGGATTACATGATCTCCCAAGCCCTCTCTGAAGCACAGAGGCAGCAACTCCCTCACAAAGTCTGGTCTGCAACCAGGAGAGCGCAGCAGGCACAAAATCACAAGTGAAGTATGTGCAGGCGTGTATGGACGAGAAAGAAAAATTACCACACTGTGGGGCCTTGAGTAGTCTGGTTCAGAGAGCAACATTCTTGCCTCTTTTATCCCACCCTGGATAGAGGTGAGCTGTAAAATCCAGCACCTGGTGAGGGGGCTTTACAAACTCACAGCATTAAGATCCTTTGCCACCCTGCGTTCCTAAGACACCATGTGGTGCAGCTCTGTGCTCTGCACTCCCAGCGCAGCAGAAATTCCACTGTCAGCACTGACCAAAGGTTTCTCTAGACAAATAAAGATGTCCTGTATGTAAACACATCCAAACCTAATTCATCTTGCAGACGGAATTGAGCAACGAGACTTGCCTGCACGAACCCTTGGACACACAGGAGGAACTGGAATGCAAGCAGAGCCAAAGTCCCACACGGACCTTGGAGACCTTCCTGTGTGAGCCTCACCTGAACACCATCACCTGCTGTGCAGAGCCCTCTCTGCTGTGTCACTGCCCTCCAGTTCACCCAGTCCCACTCAGCACCAGCCCCACCAGTGCACCACAGCAGAGCTGTGCTTGGGCAGGAAGGAGGAGCCCAGCTCCCACTTACGCTGGCACTCGTTGGCGCTGTCGGCAGTGGCAGGCTTCCAGGGGAACTGGTTGTAGCCAGGGCAGCAGCGATCGCAGGAGCCACCACAGGTGTTGTGCTGGCAGTCACACTGCAGCCTGTGGGGACAGAACGGGGCACAGACAAGGTTGGGCAATGACAGGGACATGTGGGATGGGGAGCTGCTGTGGGCCCCTGCTGTGTGCCCCTGCTGTGCATCACTGTCACTGATCTCATACATGAATGAGTGGTATTTGCTAATCTGAATGTTCTGGAAAAGAGGCTTCTTAGGCTTTTTATTTCAACTTTTTAATTGATTTTTTTTTTTTTTCCTGAGCCAAACACCAAACTTTGCTATTCCAGCTCCGTTCCCTCCCTTTTTTCTCCTCCACCATCATTCCTTTTTTTCTTCAGGAGACATGGGTAAGAGAAAAATCAGTGTGCCACTGCCTAGCCAGCTCTGCAGAGAATAAAATGTGAAATGGTCGGAGGCGGCAGTGGTAGAAACCTGAGCTGAAGCAGATTACTTGAGAGAGTGTAGCATGGTGCAGAGACACAAAGATGTCCTCACCACTGCTCAGGGGCAGCATGAAAGGACAAAATGACAGCCCAGAGCTGGAGAGGGATGGGGCCACACAGGTGCTATCTGCTCCTCCAGGTATACCTGTGCTGCAGGCAGGAGGGCATGAAATTTGAATTAAGCATTTTAATAGATGCTGGCCCCACGCTCCTTGTGCAATGCACCTCCTGCTTTCCAGGCAGGGCTGTGCTGGGTAAACAGGCGGCTCCGGAGGCGCCAGGCAAGGAATCTCGACAGGCACCACAACGGTGATTCATTAACGTCGGTGACATCATCCCCAAAACCTCCACTTAGCACAAGGCGATTCCATCCAACACAAATGCTTTCTGTTGTATTAGACTTATGGATAATACAGCATGTTCCAGCTTTTATCTGTGCAATTACTCATTTCCCCTCAGGGCCAGTCTGCCACTCCCACCTCTCCCTCCCTCCAATGCTTTTCCATTCAAAAGCAGTGTGTTTAAAAATAAATGTCATTTTTTTAAAACGTTAGAAACAAAAGGAGCAGTCATTCAGGGTGAAGTGCAGGAGTGCAGACACTGCAGTGAGCTGAGTGCCACAGTTTCCACCTACACGTAATTTTAAGATGTGAGACTGCAAGTCTATGCATAGTGAATTGGCAGATAGAGGCAGCAGCACTGGACTAGTGACCCCATTTTAATAAAATATGGGATGATATGAAAGTTTGGGGGAATGCAAGCAGGATTCACACTCAGCATATTTGCTCGAGGCAGAGGGGTTGAGAGGCAAGAGGTCCCACTGCTGCTCCCAGCCCTCCTGCTGCAGATGCCATGGGACACGTGGCCGCAGTCAGTTCTCTCATCACTCATCATGCCCTGTCCCTGCCCACGTTCACAGCCTGGGCTGGAGCTGGCAGAGTCCAGGCATGAAACTGAACCCCTGGCTAGAGCTTAAGTAGCAGAAAACAGCCCTGAAATATTCAACTAGGAACTTTGTTCTCCAAGTGTTTTGCAGACCCAAAGGGGAGTCTCAATGAGAGGCAAACCTTGGCGTGTCTCTGGAATGTAACTACCCACAGACCTCTCACCTGGCCGACTACCACTCAGCACTTTTAAGGAAACAAAATTTTATCGTTTCTTTCCATGGCAGCAGCTGGAGATCAAGATTAAGATCCATATACATACATCTGGAGAAAGATGGTCACTGAGTCAGGGAACTTATAAACCTGCTGAGCAGTATAAATCTCCCTGAGTGGAGGACGTGGCTCCAGCCACACACCTCAGGCTCCTTCATGTTCAAGATGTTTGAAAAGTACTGGTTCAGTTCCCAGAACGCAAAACGATGGCACTGCATGAGTAAGGATGCTCATTTCACATGGAGAAGGAGGTATTTATTTAGTCTCTGCTGTTCAGAGTTAGCAATGACCTCTGAGAGAGCTCATGGCTTTACTGCACCTTGTGCCGAGTCCGTGCTGCTAATGAATTACAGACAAATGTGCATAAACCACAATATTTACATGTTTCATTGATTGAGTATATACAAGGAAGAAGAGGGAGCGGCTGTGTTCACATAGCACACATTTCCTGGTCATCCTGCCATAAGAAATGAAACCGCAGTCTACCCGCTGGAACTGATGCTCAACAGCAGAGACTAAACAGTTTCCAGCAAGCAGCTGTGGCAGAACTGAGAGCAGCACACAAACACTACAGCATCTGGATTTGGCTAGGACATCTGAGGAGCACAATCAAGAAAAAAAAAAAGCCCTTTCCTCTGACTGTACGGAGAAGAAAACACCTGCAAAAAGAGACTGACAGATGGCACAAATCTACCAGCACACGTGGTGCTCTCCCTTCCAAATGGGAAAGGGGAAGCTGGAGTTCAGGATCCAGCAGTGGGAAAGCATCCTTCATCTGTGGATGTGCTTCTGACCAACTAGGCTGCTGCAGTCTTGCTGGTTATCTTCAGCATCAGGCACACTTGTCTCCCCCTTGCTTGTGGCATCCGTGACAGGGCAGTGAAGCCACAGAAGATGTTGCTCTTATAGACAGATGCAGAACCCTTGCAGAGTTCTCCTGAGCTCACTCAGCCTGTTAACACACGATTCCTGTCTGGGCTCTCCAAGCCAGGTTCCTGCTAATCTTTATCTCACTGCTCCCAGGGTTTGCCAGGCGAAAGGGTTGTGCCTCATCCTGCTGGTGTTCACCTTTAACCAGGAGAACATTCCTTCCCTCTGCTTCATTCAGCCCATTCCAACTTGGGGCAAAGAGAGAAAGCTGTGAGAAGTGTGGAGAGCCTTGAGGAGGCTGTACCTGTCCACAGGTCCCTGCACATACACAGGGCCCAGATGTGCTGCCAGATCAACAGATGGATGTGTAGCCTCTGTAGCTTGGCACTTCACACAAACCTTCCAAAGTTGCATGAATATTGTAATTTATGTCCAGGAAGTCAGCTCATGGACATGCTTCATCACGTCCTGAAGTCTTTGCCAAGATTTCTAGCTCACCTCGCCCCTATCGAAGTGCTCATCCTGCCTTTCTGAGCAATGGGCACGAGAAACACAGCGATGTGCAGAAGAGAGAAGTTAAAATGAGCAGCAGAGACCACCCCAACAGGCTGAGATTGTGGGATTTTTAATAGGGCCAGGCCAATCCACATGGATCTATTTGCATTTCCTTGCCATGTTGGCTGTCACACATCAGCACCTGAAGAGGCAGGACATGTGCAAAGGGACACACTGCACAGACTGCTGGAGACATGACAAGTTTCTGGTAGCTGGGTCTGTGTCTTAAGGGAACAGTGTGTCTGAGCCCCAGCTGCTGTGGCATTACAGATATCCCCAAGCTGCCTCTGTGCTGTGTCAGGGCAGCAGGGCTGGGATCCTGCCCAGCAGTGCCCACTTTAATGGGAAGGCTGAACACAGCTGCTCCCAGAGCCTGGAGAACAGCAGCACTTCACCAATTACTCATTTTCTCAACTGAAAGTATCAGATTTCTGCTGACTTGCCTGTGCTCCTGGGCTTGCTAAAGGGTACAGCAATGCCATGAGAAGATCTATTTATCCAGCACCTTTTCCTGCTGTATCCCAAAGGACTTACAGCTGTTATGTGGTGACTGTACAAGGCACCCAAGTAGGAAATGTTTTCTCCCTCAGGCCAGCGTGATCTGCTCTGGGTGAAATGCAACAGCTGCTTACCAACATGTGCTGCAACATCACAGAACAGGCTGGGGCCAAGAGTGGAGATGCCAAATGCATCCTAATGAGAGTGGAGGAGAGGAATTTCAGGAGACAGAGACAGTTGCAAGCAAAGGTGGCATTGAACAAGGATTTCTAACTTATCTCTCCTTGCTCAATTTTCCCTCCCTTCTTGGAGAGCCCCAAACCATCGAAACACCCAGGACCAAGAAAGGTCCTGGCACTTCCATGTTAAAGAATTACTTGTCCCCATGAAGCCTTTTGCCCTGCACACAGGTGTACTGTGCATCCAGCAACAGCAATGTCTAAAAAACAAGGAACTGTACATTCAAATATTTATGAACTTCCTTTTGTCAGAGTTTGGCACATTAAGGCAGGCTTGCTTACCAATACATCTTTGTTTTAATACTTAACAGCTTTAACCTTGGCTGGGACTCACTGGAATTTTATTTTAGACAATCCAAAAGTTCTACATGATCCTGATGAGAAAGAAATACAAGCTCCCCTCGTCCAGCTGAATCTACCCATCCCTTTCATAAAGGCAACATTCAAGCTGCAAACAGATGGCTAAAAGCAACACTTCCATGGTCTGAAGCTGTTCTTTGGCATTTCAAGTTGCCAAGGCAGATGGGAACTCCCATAAGCCAAAATTTAACTTCTTTGCACGCTCTTGTTCTTTTGCAAAGAGTTGTTCAGATACATACATGACCAATTTATGGTTCTTGTGAGTAGAAATGGGCAGCAGTCTCTGGTTTCATGGGAGACCATCTACTTAAGAGAGCATTGTCCCAATGTTTAAGAAGCCATGTGGGAAGCAAGAGACTTCTCTGCACAAGTTCAGAAATGATCCCTGGACTTTGATGGGAAACTTCCCTGTTCCACATCAGTATCCCATCTTCTCCTTCTCACACTCTGCTCCAATGGGATGGCCAAGTTGTGGACAGAGAAACTCGAGCAGGGAGCTGATCTGGCTGAAAAATAGTCTGACAAATTGTGCAATTTTTGCTCCTTTGTCTGGAGCAGTTTCTGCTTCTTTCTCAGGGCAGAGCCATGAACAGCAGTGATGGCACCATTACTAGCTCAGGACAGGACACAACTAACACTGGTATCTTTCATTCTTAAAACAGTAATTCAAATGCTCTCACACAGAACTGGGATTTTGCAAAAGGTACCTGTAAGGGTCGTTGGGGTCTTTGGCATCACAGACGTCTGCATGGCCGTGGCAGACACAGCGCCCTCCGATGCTGATATCCTTGATGCTGTAGTAATACTGGAGAGCACAAGAAAAGCTGGCCATTACTATCTTTACAAATCAGATTCGTAACCGTTCTACTCAGGATTCAGCACGACTTTATCCAGTAAAATGATGCGTTGGGGTATTTCCCTTACAGTGACACTGCCTATGGTAAGATCCACCACCTCTAACAGAGCCCATTAGCTACGAGTGGGGGGGCTCCCAGCACAGCCAGAAAGCCACATGTGACACCAAGAAGTGTTTCCCAGTTTCACATTGTTGGTGCCTTCCCAAGCAGCCTCCAGCTCCAGCCACAGCGGCATCCACTGCAGACACCTTCAGCTTTAGGGAGTGCAAGAGAGAGAAAATCCCCACAGGCAACACCCAGGGATGTGCTCTCCCCAGAGGTGGCTTGCACAGCCCTCAAACAGTTCCACCTCACCAGCAAGTGGTATCAAGGCCTCTCTTACCCTCCTTGTGACTGTAGGGTCCCTCAGAGCTTTGCCCATCAGGTGCCCCAGCAGAGTGTTCGTCTGCAGGAAGCGCAGTCGGATGTTGGTGGCTTTGGTGAAATTCCGCAGGAGAGGAGAGTAGGAGAAGTTCATGGCTCCTGGGCGCCCGTTCACCAGAGAGACAACAATCTGTGAGTGGGAGGAGGGAGAAGGCCAGGTTGGATGGGGCACTGAGCAACCTGCTCTAGTGGAAGGTGCATCTGCTCAGAGTTGCAGGTTGGAACTGGGTGGTCATTAAGGTCCCTTCCAACCCAAGCCATTCTGTGAATCTATTGAGAACAAATCTATGAGCAATCCTTTGGGATGGAAGGAAATTAATCGCTCCCTCAGCTGAACCCAGTCATCCAGATGACTGAATCCCAGTGAATCTCATTTGGTTTAACTGAATACTTTAAGTGGTATCTGAAAATCAAGAGGGAGCCAATTAATAGAGTACCAACAGTCACTGAGTAACCCTGGAAACTCCAAGGGATGGAAACAGGCAATGGCTCACCTCCCCATTTTCCAAAGGCACAATCCGGGAGTATTCAGTGGTGCAGATGGCATGGTCGTCCCTGGTGATACGGTCCACAGTGTGCTGGCCAAACTTCTCAATGCAGTCCCTCTTGGAAGCTGTTCATCAACCAGAGATGGGAGCAGTAAGAGAAAAGGAGCAATTCCCAGCCCTCTGTGGATTTTCCCACGCTGACTACAGGAGAGATGGGTGTACAATCTTTGTTAAGCATTTACTACGTAGAGATTGCTCTGTATCATTAACTCTGTCATGGTTAAATACATGTCCTCCATAAGGGAGGGAGTCACTCCAACAGTTACAGGCAGAAAATCCCCCCCAAATCACCTCCCTGCAGTAAACGAGGAATGTCAGAACAGCCACTCTACCCACTGCCACCAGCTGCAGAGAAACCCAGCCCTTAATTTTGGCATTAAGCTCCTATTTTAACCAAACTGAGACCTAACTCTGGTCTCAATCCGTTGCTTTGCTGGCAGTGGATTTGCTACACTGCTACCACTGAACTGCATAAGGCCCTTTGCTGCCAGGGCTCTGCTCCTGATGTAGGAGTTGCACCACCATTTCATGTGGCTCCCAAACTTCCTGAGTCCGTCCTGAAGCCAGCACAGAACCCACAACAGGAGCAACCACAAGCCACAGCCACCGCTGGGGACATCTCCCACCAAGCAGGGAGGACATGCAGGTGTGGGGCAGGGACCTGCAGTGTCTGGGAGAGGCCGAGCAATGGCCTGCAGGATGTCTCCTCCTCACACCTTACTCTGAACTCTGCTCTTAAACCAATGCTACAAACCAGAAATGCCAAAGCCACCAAGAACCATCCCTTGGGGACAGCAAACGAGGGCTCCTGCCACTAAGTGGCAATGCAAGGCTGGCTAAAGTCAGGGACAGGCACCACCAGGCAGCCGCTCTGCTGGCTCCATGACCTTCTTTGGGGATGCTGCATGCCAAGACTCTCCTTGCAGCTACAGGAATGGCCTGGCTTCCCTGAACAACTGCTCCTGCAAGTCCAGCACCCTCGTCCCCAGGATGTGTGACATCCCTGTGCTGGCAGAGCCAACCAAACCATGGCTGGGGCAGTTCAGGGCCTGATCGTGCAGGGTGGTGAGCACCTACATCTACCTATGCAAAAACCTACACAATGCTACTCTCTACAACTGTTCCCTCGGGAAGAGCCTGGACAAAGGCTGCTGCTCCTTCCCACTCCCTTTTCACCTGTGCCAGGAGCTCACAGCAGAGAGTGCTCAAGTGTGTGTCACTGCAGTGCTCCTGAGGGTGTTTCCATGGGGAGAAAAAGGAAGAAAAGGCAGCCAACACAACCTCCTGTTCCTCCCAGTGCTGCTTAGCTCACACAGGAAACTGAAGGGGAAACGTTAACCCAATTCACAGGAATAATCCTCCAAAATCTGTCTCAGTGTGCCTCCAGAAGGCAGGTCCCTCACTCCATGGGCTGCATGGGTAGGCTGAGCCAGGCAGAAGGAACAGCAAAGGGGGAGCAGGGAATTTCTGCCTCCCTGTCGTCTTCACCTCTGGCTTGCACCCACCCACACCTTGTCTCCAGAACATGGCCTTGCTCCAGGAAACACTGTTTTGGCAACAGCAAGAGCTCAGTTGCATCCACAGGAAGATGTGGAAACATTTAACATCAGGTCTCTGGCCGCCAAGGTTTGCTTCACCAGGTGCTTTTTAAAGGCGATTTATTTTTAAAGTCCCTGGCGAGGAACCTGTCACCACTGGCTCAAGATGATTGATTTCCAGAGCACCGCCATGGCTGCATGGAGACAGGATGCTCAGCCCAAGGAGCTACTCAGGAAAACCGATGAACTCCTCCAGTTATTGCAAAATCTGCACAACCACGTGAGCCAGAAGCTGGGCATTCTGAGCTAAAACAGAGTAACCCCTTGGCCTTAAACCCCAGCAGTATTTTAAGGAAACAGACAAAGACCCAGCCTCACCCAGCAGTCACTTCTCCCTCCTCCCGCAGAGCTGAGCCCAAAAGCACCTTGGCACCTCCCGTGATGAGCAGCACTGAGCCAGGGTGGACAGTGCCACAGTGTCACCCCTGGCAAGGCTCACTGGCATCTCTGAAGAAACCCTGCCTTTCTGCCAGCTGCTTTTAACCCTGGTACTGACCTGGCAGTGTTTCTATTAGACCACCTACAGAATCCCCCGTGACAAAAATAAACCTCCGCAGAGGACTTCTTGTGCTAGCAAATCTGGCAGGTTTTGGAGCAGCCACCTCTTGATTTCCATGGGAATTTTCCACTGGGCTGTGTCACTGCATGTCACTTCTCCAGGGGAGTGGTAACAGGGCCTGATGTTTTGGGAGGGAAGGGGACTCCAGATGTTACAGCACTGCCACTACACACAGGAACAAGCCGGTGGGGCAAGAGCTCCCTGTGCAGCTCCAGACCACGCAGGAACACGACTGTAATGGGCCTCAAGAGAGGCTTCGGAGCTGGCCGAGAAATTCTCAGAGAAGATAGAAAAAAGCAAAGCAGGAATTTGACAGCAGTAATTCCCTACTAGCACACAGCAGAGAGAAAAACATCCGCCCTGCAGAGGAGCTACCACGCTAAGGCAAGACAGCAGTAACATGTCTGCAGCTCTTTCTTGCACAAGAAGAGGCCAGAAATCCAAAGCACAGCCTAACAGGTAAGCCAGAAATATGAGCCTTTAGGGACAGCCCAGGGCAAGGCCTCTGAGTGCTCCCACGTCCTTTCTTGCCAGGTTTTAAGCTCTGGCTGTAGATCTTAACTCACATCTTCTCCCAATTACTGCTGCTGCTTCTGGGAGGAGCTGGTGGTTAACAAGATCCTCAGCATCCGGCTACCACACACACCCTCTGGGAGAAGAGTTTTGTAGAACCAGCTGTTTCTTAAGGTTTTAATCAGAGAATGGGGAAGCCAAATGCACAGGCTAGATCTCCTTTCCAGCCAGCTGTCTCTGATCCCACCTTGCACAGCAGCAGGACAGCGGTTCCCTGCCCCACACAGGCTGGATCCAATCTCTGGTACTGATAATCACAAGGGAATGTTTTCTGCATCCAGACTTTTCTGTGACAGCAGCCACTTGGAAGCGAGCTGCTGCTTGGCTTCTGGAGGAGCTGGAATATTGTCTGGGATGGTACAGAGCAGACAGGCAGAAAGAGGAGGGCAGGGAGGAGATGATAAGAAATCTCACGTTCAGATCTAGATCTAGATCCACAACACAACACCCAGCTGGTGTGGATGTGTGTGGATGCTGGTGCCAACTTTGGCATCCCCACACATTTCATGACTGTGTTTTAAATTTTTCAGTACCAGAGAGCAAAACAGTTCTCCTGCCCTGAGGAGCACTAAACCTTCAGTTCTTGCAGCCTTATTGGGCAGATGAAACAGAGGACATGGGCTGCATCGCAACAGTGACACAGGAACAGCTCCAAACCCAGCCTTGTATTTGCACAGAGTCATCTTCACCCTGCCCTCACCACCTGACACTGAACTGCAGCCCCCTGACATACTCACAGGCAAAATACTGCCAGGGCTCGTAGGTGAGGCCAAAATCAGTCGATCGCTCCAGCACCCAGAGGTCAGGACGAGGGGAATTGGCAAACTTGATCAGGACATATGCTACATGGAAGAGCTGAAAGAAAGGAACACAGAGTGAGTTGGCTGCTTGAGGCATCCTGAAAAGCAGAGAGAACTTCGTGGGATCCAAGTGGAATAAATGAGCTGGCACTTTGCAGCTCCTGCTGCTCACAAGCAGCCTGTGGAGCGAAATCCTCCGTATCTAAAGGGATGGTGATAGGACACAGCTGCTGCAGAGAGCCAGATTAGGGAGCTCAGCTCCCACTGAATGCAAACAAAGCTCAGACTTTGTGGTTACAGGCTGTACTCAGGTTGTGCTGGGAGACACCCCAGGCTTAGTCTGAACAGGCTGCATTACAAACCAGCTACGATGCTGTCCTGGAGACTTGGCTTTTGGGCTGTTCTTGGGGTAACAGGTGGCACAGCCAGGGAGCATCCAACTGCACCTTGCAGACAGCATCACAAAATCCTTCTCTTTTTTTAAGGCATTCCATATACCAGCCCTGCTTCACCAACACAGCCTGTGTTTTGAAGCCTGTTCCAGAAAAACCCCAGCACAGCTCCTCTTCCCCAGGTGCCACAGGGAGGGGAGAGCAGGAGACCCACTTGGCTCCAGCACAGCTCCAACGCTGGGCTGCTCCCATTTGTCTGGACACTGACGTGTGCACACACACTCCTGCCAAGTATAAAATAAACGTAGTCTTTAAAGAGCTACAATGTCAGTGCTAGAGAGAAACAAAAGCCCCAGCAGAATTTCCCTTCCCCGGCTGGCACAGGCTTGCTCCAAGAATCCCCACTCCATCATCCTGTCACAAAGTGATATTTAAAGGCAAATAAAGTTCTCTTATCGGAGAAAATTCCTAACGTCAAAAACAACCCAAAAGGGAGTTTAGTGCTTGAAAGGCAGAGATTTATAGCTCAGGAGTTCCTCCTCATGCAGAGCTGGGGCTGTATGAGCATACACCCCTGCTAAAGACTGAGAAGTATCCAGAGGGACATTTCTGCAAGGGGAGGAGAAGGACTTCTCCATGACCATCTCAGCCATGCAGGAGGGCCAGAACAGCAGCCAGCACCTCAGCCTGCCTGGCCACACGCATCGCTGAGCAGAGGACGAATATTAATAACATGCCTCTGAAATAGCCCTGATCATCCACAGACTGAGCAAGTAAAGGCCAGAAGAAACACAAAAGAGGTATTTAAATCTACCAAGCCATCTACCAAGCATGGATCTTGCTGGGGACAGTCAGACAAGGGGTCTGAGTGCTGGTGTGCAGGTATGGATAAGGGGATGTGGGCAGCCCTGAGGACTGGCATCAGCTCAGTCCCCGCCCTCAGCAGGACATTCAAGCAAAAACCTCCTCAGGACACTGCCAAACGCTCCCCTGGCTCTGGGGCAGCCTCTCCTCCACTTACCACGGGTATTGGTCTGGTTCCCACTGCAGGCTGGTGGCACCTGAAACCACACCTGGGTGTAGGCTAAGGGGGCTTGAGAGAGATGCTCAGGGAGGAGTGAACCAGATCCAGCTGGGAACTCCACATGATCATCAAGCACAGCAGGGCAGAGGCTGTTCTCCCGCTGGGAATGGGCAGGAGGGTGGGATGTGTCACCACTCTCAGGGTTTGCACCGGTGCCATCCAGAACAAAGAAACCAAAGCAGTCACCCAACTCGGTTCCCTGCTCCAAAAGACTTTCAAGCCCAGCCAAGGGGGAAACAGGCATCCTTTTCAAAAAACTGAGGGAAAACAGACTTCAGTGCTGCCCTAGTTCCCCTCTGCAACATGTGTGTTGTCAAGGCATACAAGACTAAGCTTTTCCAGAGGAGCAGTGTTTTCTGCCTGCTTAACCTCTCAGCAGAGCTGTTATTTGATAGTGAAGCTCAAGAGGCTTCAGCTCAGGCAGCTGCTTTCTCTGCAGGACCAGGTCTTACAGCTCAACATCTGCCTCTTGGCATGGGAACAGGGCTGAACACCAGCCTGTGAAGTTACACCTTCCCTCCACTCTAAACCCTCCTCCAGCTTTATTCTGCAGGGAACAAATTAATGCTCCTGCTGGAATCCAACACTGCCTTTAGCTGGACAAAATCCCCTGTGGCTCCAGAATACCTGTATATGTTCTGGCCTCAGGCACAGGGGGATTTTCTGCTCTGAATGAACAGCAACCACAAACACAAATTTAGAAATGTGAGGTGCACCCCTCTCTACTGCCTTTCTTTTAGCAAAGCCAGTAAGGAGTTTATGGCCCATAAATCCCACGGCATTTCTAGGAGGTCCTCCTCATTTTCAGCTTTATGCTGGAAGAAAGTGTTGCTAATTAAATGTCCTGGAGTCCAACTCCTCACACACTTCTAGTTCTCAGAAGTCCCCTCCCTCCAGAGAACATGGATTACCATGCAGTCAAATTGGTGCAGCTTTTGCCCAAACAGTGAAACTTGACACAAAACCAAGCCTCGGGCTCAGTGATTCACAGAGCAAAAACAACAGCCAGAAAAAGAACTTGGTGCTGCTGGTTGCAAGCTCTGGTGTAAATGCCCCTGGGGTAGGGACAGGCAGGGCTGGGCAGCCACAGGCTCCTGACCCCTCTGAGCCCTCCAGCTGAAAGAAGGAGGTAGAGATGGTTTCGGTACATTTTGAGTCATGGGACACACACACACTGGGCACAACTGTGGCCATGCTTGCTGGAGTTCTCTGGAAGGCCAGTCCCAGCCCCACTGGCAGGGTTAGATGTCCCAGACCAGGGCTAGCACACCTTTTATCTTCCATTGCTGCTTTTCACAGGAAAGCACAAGAACCTCTGGATTCTTGCTGGATATGTCTGGATCAGCTGCAGTACCTCAGCTGAAGCTCCGGGCAGGTATTTGCTCTCAAAGCCAAACACAATTCCTCTCTCCATACCCGAATCCATCTGCAGCACTGCTGTGTGCTCTTACTGCTGCTGAATTTTATTCCAGTCGTGACCGCAATTTTGGGACACAAAGAAGCCAGCCAACACTGCACAACCACTCCCCTCCAGTATGCAAGGGTCATTCCTAATGGAGTACAGAAAATATTCAGGAGTCTGTGACCACAGTGACCCCAAACCTGGAACAAGACCCATGTCCTGGGTCTTTTCAGACCAGGGGGATTTCTGTCCGGTCTGGCGAGTCCCCTGCCCCTCCATCCAACATCCTTATCTTGCAGAGTATCACAGCCTGGCCGGAAAAAATAACAGCAAATTGCCTGTTTCCAGTGCATCTGCTGAGAAAACTCAGATGCAAAGATGGAGCAGTAGCTCTAAAAATAGAGCTGGCAGAAAAGCCAGACTTTTCATTCCATGTTTAGTTCCAGTACAGTTCTGCCCAACCAATATTGCAAGAGAAATGGTTGGGTTTTTTTCCAAAGCCCTTATTTAGCTCCTATTATCAGTCAGATGAATAAAAACCTCTATGCTCCCAGCCACTTACGACATTTTTTTCCCTTCTTGATGGAGAAAAGAGGTGAAAACACCAGACTTGATGCACACACTTGTCTCCACACCAGCAGATCCCTTGCTTTCCCCACCTCTGAAAACATGCCAGGTACAGCTCAACCTTTGACCAGCCTCTGGGATTTCATAAAACAATCTTCCAGCCAGGAAATTCTGACACTACTTTAATTAGCAACCAGATTTCTTTGAAAATAGTAACATCCCTACATGTAGTTGATGTTGCTGTTAGTGGTTTTGAAGCAAGTTTCCTTAGTAACAATCTGCAGCTGCCCCAGTGCCTGGAAGGATGGAGCAAGTGCTGGAGCCAGGAGAGGAAGATGGAGATGAGGGCATTTCCTCCGTGTCCCACACTCCATCCCTTTGTGCCTTAGATGGTGGGCAGCTTTATCCAGCACCAAAATCCCATGAGAATATAATTCTGATTACTGCCCAGTGTGACAGTGCAAAGACTTGAAGAGTAAAAACAGATTCCAGAGGGGGGCACAAGAAACTCAGCTTCTTTTGGAGCAGCACATTCTCTGTCCGGTTGTTCATCCATCCTTCTGTGTAAGCAGCACATGATGGCAAATTCACACATTTCTTCTCCATTCCTTCCCTCGAGACACTGATTTCAGTTTTCCAGTTCTGGGAGGTACATGTGGGAAGAAGACAACAAGCTGGACCAGCTGTGTCCTGGGGTGCCTTGGTGAGGGAGTTTTGGGGAAGTCTCATTGATACTCCAAGGCACCACAAAGCCACACAGAGACATTCAATAACCAAAACAGATCTTCACACTGTTGTAATATTGGCAACTACATTTTCACCAACAGCAAGAGGGGCTCTTTTTGGTTCTCAGATGAAAAGGTCTGAGCAGGCTGTGCTGGCTGGAGCTACACCCAGCTCTGCTCCCGGCCCCGGATCCCACAGGAGCAGTTTATACAGTAAACCACTGGCTAATTTTCCACAGGACAGATTTATTACCTTGGCGTTGCCTTATGAAAATAGCACCATGTAAAAACAAAGCAGTTCATCTCTCCCTCACCACTGCTCCATACCCCTGTGGAGCTGTGCGTGGAGAGCATTACCAGTGCTGCTCATTCCCACTTGGGATCTCCTGGAAGGATCGGATGGACCTGCTGAGCAGGTGCAGCTCAACACCAGTGCATGGGCAATAAATCCCACTGTTTAGGGGCACATGAGGCCCCCTGGATATGCACAGCAAAGGGCTTGAGGACACCTTCAGCAGGCACCTGCAGCGTTTTGGGGCGTTCTGCACCCCAGTCTGGGTCACTGCACAGCAGCTCCAGAAACCTGCAAAACCTAGAAGCAGGAAAGCAGAAAAAGAGCCACTATGGAAAGTGTCAGAGAATGTTAATTATTTTTCCCCAGTTTCAAAAATCAAATTATTTTACTCTCTTCCAAGCCCATCCATCCCCCAGGCACTGCCTGGTCCATCACCGCAGCCACAAGCCCACCTGGAAAACGTGGAGATGTCAGAGGCTGGATGGGGTTATCAATCCACAATGCCAGGGAAAAACAGCTCTCTGGGAGCACAGGTCACCTCCGTCCACAGCCTGGGCAAGTGGCTGCCCAGCTGCCATGAATAAGCCTTGGAAACACTTGGCAGTGCTGGCACCACGTCAGTGGCAGCAGCTAAAGCTAAGAAGGTGCCTTTTTGTGCACCTTTTACTCCCACAAACAAATATGCAGGAGGTGGAAAAGCCCTGGAAAGGCAGAGAGCTTCTGACTCACTTTGAACTTGTCTAGGTCAGTGATCTGCCCCTTTTGCATCCTTTGCCTGTAATCATTTATTCTCATGGAAGCAGTGAATTTACTCATTAACAACTGACTGTCCCCCTGCTGAGCTTCTGCTGTCCTACAGCAGATTTATTTCTGCCCAGCCCATCCATCAGAATCCTTTAATAGAATCTCTCACATTTAGTGTGTGCCTACTTTTTATTTTCAATCACACAAGAACTACTTCAACCCTTCCAGGCAGCAAACAAAGGTGCTGCCCCTCCAAGTGGGCATGGCTTTTTATCCAGCCATTTCTTATAAAATACTCGAGAGCCTGAGAGCAAACAAACCCCACACAGAAAAGCACAAAAGTCAGTGTTTGAAAGAGGGGTGTGCACTGAAATACGCTTTGCTCCCATTTTGCTCTTTTCCTCACAGCAACTCCTGGCTTGCTCTTGTATGTCCGTGTCTCAAATCCTCACTCCTAAAAATGATGTTTTTCCAACCTGCTCATGGAGGATTACAGGGTTCTGAATGAGAAGGTTCCCTATGCTGGCATCTCAAGATTTTGACAGCCAAGCTTTAGAAACAACCTTTCACCACAGGGAGAGGACAGAGGTGCAAACTGGCAGCTATTGAACCCCTCGGTACGGCTGGGGACAGAGGTGAGCACTGACACTTAATTTTGCACCAACCTGCTTTCAAATTTTCCTCTCAAAACTACTGGAGTTTTACTGAGAGAGATCAAAGAAAACACTCTCCAGGAAACCACAGATTCAGAGCTACCAGCCAGCATGAAACCTGCTCAGTGTCATTACAAGCAGCAGCAGCAGCAACTCAATGCTTTATGATGTTATTTTCTAAACAGTGCCTATTCCCTTCCTAAGCAGCTTGGCTTAGGTGAACAGCTGATGGAGCATTTTCCACAAAGGATTCTTTCTTTAAACACCACTTCTGAGAAGGATTTGGTTCATCCACCGATTTCACACACAGCACTGCTTTATCTTCACAGCATCTTCCTGCGCAAGTTGTCCTTCCCCTGCCAGTGCCACACACACCTCCTGCCAAAAATCCTTGGGGGACTAAATCTGCAGCACCTGGCACATGGCAGGGCAGAGCAGTGCCGTCACTTGTGGCCTGCACAGTGCTGAAGATTTGGATAGCCAAGTTTTAGAAATGACCTCCAACAGGGCAGCAGCAAGAGCCTGATTCACAGCAGGTACAGCCAGCTGGCACTAAGGAGAGGCACGGAGGAACATCCTGTTAAATCCCTGCCTAGCTGGAGCTGCAAACAGCAAATGGCACACGGCTACAGGTGCAGCATCCAGGGATGCTGACACACCAAACTGTACATGGTCAAACACAAGCCTGTGCTTAAACCCAGCAAGTGGGGTCCCCTCCCAATTCAGACCAGCCCTTTGTGTGTGCCCGACAGCCACCCAAAGGTCACTGCAGCCAGACTTGGGTAACCAGAGGCACCACAGCAGAGCAAAACTGGTCAGGACAGAGGGGGATGACTGGAATTCCTTGGGATGAGGCTTCAGTCACTTACAGAGAAGGACTTTGCCCACACCAGCCTCTCACTGTGCAGTAAGAGATTCCCTGCACTTGACTGAGATGGCCTCTGCAACTTTCTAGGCTGCTGGGCAAAGTGTTAAGTAACCCATAAAAGACAAGACTTAAATATTTGCCTTTTAGCCCAAACTTGATCTACCACACCCTCAGGGAATGGCTAAGTGGACTCCCCTGTCCTTGGGCACCCTGTAAAGGGGTACAAGCACTGGTCTCCAAGGCCAGCCCAGCCCAGGAGCTGACTGAGGCCAAGGAGTGTGGAGAGGATCAGGTGCCCCCACCACAAGGACTCCTACCCTCCCTAGTTGCTTTAATCCTCCTGCAAACACCATCAGAAACCCAGCACAGAGGTGGCTGTAAATAGGCCCTTAAAACTTCCTGGTGCTGCAGAGATAAGACACTATAACTACATTCAGGATTTCAGATTCTCAGACTATTTACCTTGAGGTGTCAATTGTCCTTGATGGTTAAATGCTTGTAGGAAGCTTCCAGGAATGTTTGGGGGTTTTTTTTTTTAGGAATGGTGTGTTCTGGGAAAATATGTGCATCAATAATTAGCTGGCAGGATTAGTGACAGTTCATACTAGGGTCTTCCTCCCAGTAAGATACAGTATTACATGAGAAGTGGGATAAGGAAAAAAGTGACTCAAAGGAAAAAAGCCTCCTTTACAGAGACACAAAGTGCCCTGATAGCCCCCACTGTGAAAGTGCCGTGTGCTTGTGCCATGCTGTCCAATGTGCAGAAGTGAGAAAGCCAAAGTTCCTGCAAGCAGCTTCATGCAGACAGGTGAGCAACAGGCAGGTGTCCCAGGAAGACTTGGTGTTCTAGAGGAATTTAACTGGAAGTCACTCAAATGCAGGCAGCTAAATAAATCCAGCCACCTACTTCATGAGAGAGAAGAAAACCCACATGGTTCTCAAGACTGATTTTCAGAGGGCCTTGGGTCCACTGCCTTAATTCTCCTCCCTTAAACTAAGAGGAGTTTAAGACTAATTTTAGCAAAATGAAAACTACACCACAGCAGAAACTCTTGAATCCCAGAACATACAGAAAAAAAAGTGCTTTCCTATAAATAGAAAATGCAGGGAATTCCAGCTTGCTAGTACTAACTGGTGTGTTTGCAGCCTAAATCTGAAACTGCTAAGAAAAAGCCTGACTTGAGGGATGTCATCTGACTGCAGTTATTTGAGACTGCGAGAAGCAGAGTCTCTTCAGGGAGCTGTCACTCCGCACACAGGGAGAGAAGGTTCTTTTGTAACTAATGGGAAAGAACCGACTGAGTTTTTAATGCCAGAGAGGAAATTAAAAAACCTCCTTGGAGTGCCCCATTCTACCATGGCCAATTTTAGACAAGGAGCACATCTCAGTCCTGGAAGGAGATGACCAGTCCCTGTGCCCAGGATAAAGGGCTCAGTGCCTCACACTGAGATCCAGCATGGCACTGATCTGGAAACAAACCTTTTAAGTCCATCTCGTCATCCTCCAATGCCCCTGTTCACATGGACAACATTCCTCAAGAGCAGCTGATCCCAATGCTGCCTTTGCTCAGGGAACAATCTCCCAGCTGTATTTCAAGGACATCAACTAGGTGCTCTGTGAAGAAGACTGGAACAACAGACAGCAGACATGAAGGAGAGGATGGCACTGCCACAGCCTCTCCCCACATGGCAAAAAAACCTGTTCTATCCATTATTTCATGGGGAGAAGGTCCAGCTTTAGAGGAAAAACCTGTCCCTCTTCTCTTCCCCAGTGACTGGCCATCGCTACACAGCAAGCACAGCTGGGAGTAGAGCCCAGTTCAGGCCCTTCCTACTGCTAAACTGTCCCAGCAGCTGTAGATATTGTCTGTAAGGGCTCCCTGGGCATCTGCTGCTGGGACAGAGAGAGAATGGGCTCGAAGTCAAAGAGCTGCAATACTTTTAGTAATGACAGCCCTGCCTGGTACCTGCTGTTTATCAATGTGCAGTCTAACAGGGTGAAAACTATGACCTTGAGCACAAGAAAAAGAATTCCATGAAAAGTCAATGTTCACTCCTCTACCTGCCAATGACATCACCACTGTGAGAGGATTTCACCAAGAGCTCATCAGTCGCTGCTGCTCATCTTTCTCATTTCCTCGGAGAATAATTTAACAGCTCTGGGTTCATTTGGTTTAAGTGTTCCCCCAGCTGCCTGCGTGCTGACCCACAGGGAACAGTGTCTGCAGCCACAGATTGTTTGCTTTTAAAACATATAGGAGGAATCCATGACTTTGGCAGTGAATGTGATGAAACCAAGCCACTAAACCACAGCACATTCCAGACCCAGATGTATGGGCACAGCTGTGACAAAGCGCAGGCCCACGTCCGGACACGAGCTCGGAGCCTCTGGTGTGCTCAGGTCCTCTCCTTCTCCCTGAGCCTGCCTGGAAGGAGGCGCAGGGGCTCTTCCCCACACCTCCTCCATTTCCCATTCTTGCAAGCCACCAGAACACAGCCTGCAAAGTACAAACCATTCGTGCTCTTATAAATAAAAGTCCAGGCGAAGCCTCAATGGATTTGCAAGCAGAGCTGCCTCCCCCAGAGCTGAAGCTCCCACACAACCAAGCAGGAATTTCAGCCTGTGCTGGGCCAAAATTCTTCAACTTCCTCCAAACAGCTCCTCACTAAAAAATCTGTTCTGACCTGTCATACAGCTTCATTTCTTCTGCTCTGCAAATAAGAAGCGGCATAGCCCGGACATCGATTTTTGCACCATTTCTGTACAGAAGCAGCGTGGGCTACTGAAGATTTGGGAGGGCTGAGGTAAATCCGTGTGGCAGATTATGCGGCACCTACACTGCACTGTTGATGTCTAAGCTCAGCAAACACTGTCTGTGGGTAAATTATACCCCAAAAAAGATGGAGAGCCAACAAATATGGAATTACACCCCAAAGGCATTTCAAGCCAAGCAAAGAAATTGGCAGAGTCAGAAAGGAGTCTGCCTGCTTCTCAGTTCAGGTTCAGCCTGAGAACCGAGGTCCTGAGAGATGTAATACTCAGCAATTTTCAAAACTATCCTTCAAGACACGTTCAAACAAAAATCCTGTCTTAAATCCCCTGGAGCCAGCATGACCCTGCAACCAGTGCCTGTAGCTCAAGGTATCTCCCCATCATCACTGCCTTCAACACCTCCCAAACCCAGGCATTTAGGGAGAGAAACCTGCAATGCAGACAGGAAGGAGACCTCTCTCCACAGGGTTAGCAAATCCCTAATGATATAACGCCAACTTCCCAACAAGCTGGGGTGGGAGGGTGCAAAATCAAGACAAGATGCAGTGATTAATTTCTCCTCATTGTAGACGTGTCAGGTATCACAAGATGGATTCGTACAACAAGAATGCAGGGGAGGAAAAGCTGAGGAGGGTACATGGGAAACCTTTTGATTTAGGCCAGGTATTAAGAACAAAATCCTTTAAATGGACTAATATTAAAAAAAAAAAATTAGTGAAATAACAGATACACTGTCATACAACTCTGAACATAATGAACTTGTATCTAACAGGTGCTCCCAGTTAAACTAAAAGCTGTCTCAGATACATCACAAGCCAAGGCTGTGCAGAGCAGTTGGTGGGAAAAGTCATCATCTTGAGTGGCCAAAAGTTGCAATTTCCTTGAACTTTCCAGTCTGCCAGTTCACCCATATTCTCTGAAGTACATTATCTCTGCTTGCAGGGTTTATTCCAGCCTTTTATTGTTGTCTTATCTCCAGCCTCTTCCTGCCCCAGCTTCAAAAAGAACATTGAGCATCACAGAACAATATGAATGAGCTAAATATATATAAATATATATATATATATACATACACACACACACTAGCCCAAAATCTTTATCAACCTGGCTACCCAGCGCACTTGGAGAGGCAGGATGGGGCTTTGCATGAAGAGGTGAGGAGAAGTAATCTTTCTTGGCTGATGAGGACTGGGTAACTACAAAATTCCCCCAGACCAACCTATTTGCAGCCCATCAGTAATGTCAAGCTAAGCAGCATCCACTGGGACCACAGGAAGAGGGGAAAAAGGCAAACACACCTCAGCTATGTTTGTGCCAGGAACATAAACTATGGTCCATTCTTGGGTATGACAGACTAAGCAACTTATCTACAACCCACACTGCAAGCTTTATGGACAACAACCCTGTAGGCAGTAGATTCCTGCATTTGTATTTGCAAGAGTGCACTGAGAAGTGTTTCCCAGGAGCTGGAGAAAACAACCTTCTCTGTCTGGCTGAGGAGAACACGTCCCAAAGAAGACCTTTTCCTTGGACAACATCCATGCATGACTACTGGGAGAAATCCCCATGCCTGTCAGACCAGCAAGACAGATCCCAGGTGTTGGGCAGCCTTCTGCTGATAGCACAGCAGGATCCACACATGTGCAGAGACCCAGAACAGCAGTCAGGCATCAGTGAGATGCCTCAAAACACACCTGAGCTGAGCCTCTCTACAATGTTCAGGACAAAAGGCCCTGCAGCTCTTCTCATCTGCCAGTTAAAAAAAAAAAAAAAACAAAACAACAAAACCACAAAAACCCACAAAAACTAACCAAAAAGCCCCAAACTGCCTGGTCCCAGCACCTCCCACACAGTCCAGAGCTCGTGAGTCACAGCCGCATCAGATCCCAGGCTGCCGCTATGGGATTTTTGCACAAGCCTCTCTATCTGCCCAGGAAGAGCACGGTTATGACACCAGAGGCTCCACTGGAGACCATCATAATCTCTACAGATAAGGCTTGTCTGTGGTGAAAGGAAATTGGCTGCTTTGTTTCAAAGCAGAGCTCCCTCACAAGCACCTTTCCGCATACGCCTGCATCTCCTCCCGGCCCCGGGGGTCAGCACTGGAGCCCAGGGATAAATCACTGCAGTGGGCTCTGGGCCAGCACAGCCAGCAGCAGGGAGGGCCGTGGTCTTCTGTGAAACAGCCCTCCCTGGGACCTGCTTAACTGGCCCCTTTAGACTCGCTTCACATTTCCAAAAGAGGCCACTGTGCCCCACCACTATTTGCTCATTGCAGGAGCAAACCCGGGAGCCCAATCCATCAAAGCCTGATGCTAACGAGGTCCAGTAACCAATTAGCCATCCCCCAATTGACCCATCAGGGGTTCCTGAAACCTGGATGTGCTGCAGGGTGTTCACCTACTCTGACTACATTAAAAGTCTCTTGAAAAGCAGCTTTGAGGTCATCCAGGCTATTCAAGTTTTGGGCTATTTTTAGGGCTCCAAATTATGCCAGGATATCCGGGAAGACTTCACAGATTTAGTCCCATTCCCACAGAGTTCAAGACCAAATTGCTCACAAACTCATTTTATCCTCAGGGGTTTTTTCTTAATGCTTGGCTTATGCCCTCCTGCTTCTATTGGTATTTTAATTCCTTTTTAAAAAAAAGTCTTATTAAACATTATTTTAAAGGGAAAATATGCTGCAGTTTTTGTGGTCAAAGAAGATATTTTAAAGCATTTTCCATATTGGGAATGAAGGTCTAGAACATCTGAAAAGTCCCATTCTGCCTTTCCCATTAGTTTTGGGCTGTTGCCAGAGAAAATGTGAGAAGCAAAAAAAAGATGGAATAATTTTTAGAGGTATATAGGCAGGAGGGAGCAGGTGATATATGCTCCAGGTTATGCTTTGTAGAGATGCAACTACACCAACAGCTGGTAACTTGCCCAACACTCCCACATGGATACCTGTGCCTCCTTACTTTCCCCGAGGACACATGGGCTGCATGAGAGCCGCCCATGCCAGGTGCAGAACAGGGATCACAGCAGAGACCCGGGAGAATTCCCAACTCTGTGAATCAACCACCTTCCCACCTGCTGGGCTGCTCCTTCATTTCCTGTCCGAGAAATACTTCAGTTCTATTGTCCAACTCTGCTCTTTCAGTCATGTCATCTCCCTGTTGGGGCTCACACTCCTTCAAATTTTAACCAGCCCACAGCATTTTTGACAGTTTTTCTTTTCACACTACGAGTTACCATGTACAGCATCAGCCACTGCTGTTCTGCTGCCAGGGCTCCTTCATGGATGCACCCTGATTACACCACACCTTCCGTGAGATGATTTAGGTCGTGAGTTGCTGTTACCATCAATGACAGCCCCCTCTCTCCATCTTTTCCAAGAAAGTCCCCTCAGATCTAGACACTGTCACAGCTGTCCCTGGAATTGGCACCACCAAGCTGGATGCAGTGACTACAGACACAAACTTTTGCAAAGGCCCAAATTTATCTGTTCTATCCCTGTGCACCTTCTTGACCAAAGAGGAAAGTACATGCCAAACTTTGGCAACTTAATTGCCTAACATTGGCTGGAACAAGCGCTGGGTGATATCCTGCAACTCTCTGATCTGTGGAAGTGCCCAGGCCATGCTGGCCAAGAGCACTAGAAGCAAACTGGAGCATCCTTGCCAGGAGCAAAGCCAATGCTGGCAGAGGATGGAGTAATCCACAAAGTTGGAATTCACCCCTCCTCCTCTTAACCCAAAATAGCCCCATTGCCGGCTCATCAGGCTCAACCCAGAACTCAACTGCTTTGGGGTCAGATGAGGAGAAAGGAATCGGAGGAGGCTAGGTGTTGGCTGTAAGTGGCAGCGCTGGAAAGTTAATGCAGAGGGGCTGTTAAGGATTGCTGCTGGTTTCTGCTGTGGGGCTTGGTTCTGAAGGCAGAACCAGACACTTGGTTGTGGAAACTATAATCCAGTAAAGCGATCATGCACAGCCTGGGGACAGCTGAATCCCTGCCCCGTCCATCACACCGGCACTGGCTCCCCACGGCAGCCACCGGGGCTGCTGCCCAGAGAACAAACCACACTAACTCACTTGTCCACAGCATATTATGTTGTGAAATATTTATTGCCTCCCCAATCGGAAGAAAGAAACATTTCTCTCTTGGACATAATGAAGAACACATTTCCAGCACTTAACAGCTGGAAGCTGGAAAGGTGGCCAAAGAAAATCCCTCACTATTTTTTTTTTTTTTTTCCCTTTAAAGTAAGCATCTGGAAAACTCATTTCTGGGGAAGAGGAGGCTTCCCAAATCAATCCAAGGAAAGAGTCAAACTTGGTCACAATTTACAGGCAGGGGCTGATAAGATCATATCATGAGTGTGATATCAACAACGTGGTTTTTGTCTGCCCCTGTCAGCTCAACTCCAGGAGGATGAAGAGAAGCTGTTTTTATTTAATGAAATGCAGCTACTCCCGCAGGCACAGATTTTCAGTATAGTTTTGATCAGCCACTGAAATATCAGGGAATTTTTTCATCTCCACCCCACATCGCTTCAGCTGATACACTCTGGGTGATGCTGACACGTCCCCGACCCCCTGGGATGGCAAGTGAGGTCCCTCCACTCCCGCAGCTTCAAGTTCCAGCAATGCTCTACTTTGGATGAGACGTCTGGGAAAATGTTTCTCCTCTAATTTTCATGACAGGTTCAAATTCTTTCGGAGGGAGGGCTAATGCGGGTTGTTTTTAAACAGGCGCTGTGTTATTGTAACCAAAAACAGGAAATTGATGGCTCTCAATGTGGTGGGACACAAGACAGTCCCCCTGGGGCAGGCTGCTGACTGTCCCCACCACGGCCATATCCTGTGTGCTGGCTGTCACTGCTGGCTGTGCAAAGCACCAGACACCCTTCAAAGGACCAGCAGAAGATATAAGGGAAGACAGAAGGCAGAATCCAGAGCCAAGGCCTTTCCAGATGCCGCATTCCTCCCATGCACTCTGCCCTGTAGCTGTGGGGCAACTGAAGCCTGAAGCCTTTGTCCAGGTTTGGTGCAGGCATGCTGAACACCAAAGGCACTTCCACACACACAGAGGTGTGCTACTGTCCCTGCCTTGGGGACAGGCAGAGAGACTCCCCTCCCTTCCTGAATCCCTGGCTTCCACATAGCAGGCACTGGGAGAAAAGATGCTTCTAACAAGTGCAAGGCTTCTCTTTGAGAAGCAGGGTTAGCTCACGCTGTTCTCCAGCATTATCCACCCCAGCGTGCGCCCGGGCTGTGCCAGAACAAACAGCACATCAAATAAACAACACATTAAGACGACGCACGCTGCAGACACGTGCGGTCACTCTGCTCTCCAGCCCAGCAGCCCCCGCGGCTCAGACATCCACAGCAGCTTCACGCTGCTCTCTGTAGAGCCCCATGTTCCTCTGACCTGCTCCAGGGCTGCCCAAAGCGGGTCTTGCTGCTGACAGAGAAGCCCAGCCCAACTGCAACAGCTTCACTTTGCTGAGGACTGATGCTTTCAGCACACCTCCAGCCACCCTGGTCAGAAAGGGTGCGGCACACAAAGAAGAAAGAGGCCAACTGCAAACCCCACCACTGCAAGTGCTTCTGCTCAGTCAGCACCGAGCCAGCGGCAGCACTAATCCACCTGCTCACATTTCTCACACCGAATTTCTGGCTGGGGCAGCAGCCAGGATCGGGAGGAAGCAGCGCAGCCCAAAACTCCCCGAGCCCCTCGGTGTGTTTCAGGTCATGCTCCTGACCCAGTTCCAAATCTGGGCGGTTTTTATTTGCAGAGCACAGGGAGCCGTGCCACGGCCCCGGCTGTGCCGCTGGCCACGCACCTGCCACCCCTCTCCCTTTCAGCAACCTGACCCGGGGCCACCATGCCACAAACGCGCTCACATCCTGTCCCAGCCCCGGGGACGCTGAGGCACGCAGGGCAGGAACGCTGAGCTGCACCAAGGCTCACTGCTGATGTTGGGACGTGGGGAAAATAAACCCCAAAGCCTTTCCAACGCCGGCACCAAAGACAACAAACACCCCAGCCATCTCATGTTCCCTCCTTCCTCGTAGTGTAGGGACATGATAACTGATCAGTCCCCCCCACTGCAGAATCCAAGGCCTTATCTGCACTCACTGCCCAGAAAGTAACATCACCAGGGGTGATTTACTATCCCTCAAGACAAGAGGAAAAAGGACCGGAACTCACGTACCAGTTATGGATACAGCATAAACAGGGGATTACAAACTCAGCACGCCTGGAACACCCAGTGCATGTCCTCACTGGAGATGCGTGCAACCATCAGCACCACAGGCACAGGGAGTTCATCTCCATCGGGGATTTGCTCCATCAGGGATTTGGATTCTGGATTTGCTCTGATTCAGGCAGGGACAGTGCACATTACCCCACACTGCTGCTGAAATTTGGAATCTGTGCTGCTCCTTGGAGCAAGAACCAAGGACATGAAGCTGATACTTTGCAGATGGCAGTAGCATTATTGTGGCACATCATGGCACTAGGAGATTAACAAGAAACTTTTATTGATCTTTTACTGATGTGAATGTCCCAAAATACCTTTAGAGCAGCCAAGTAACTTCTACCCTTTGCTAAACACTTGCAGTTCCTGTAGAGGCAGAGCCCTTTGAGTGCCGTTTAGCACTGAATACAGCCCCGTGTGTAACAGCAACATGAAACACCATGGGGTCTGCAATAAGGCTATTGGGAAGAAGTGGGATCTCAGCAGAACACCAGCCTGAGCAGGTCTGGCTCATGAGCTGTCAGACAGCTGTACTTCAGTCCATAGGAGACCACTGTACTGTAAGGCTCTGCTCCCAAGGGGAGCTTTATAAATATTTTCCAGGATAAACATTTGTAAATAGTGTCTTTCAACACGTCTTGAGACCAGATTCTTGATCTCCTGTTTTCAAAAGAGAATCATCATCTTCAAAGGAGGGGAGGCAAAGCCATTCATGCAAACAGCGTAGCTACAAGCAATCCAGTTTGGCACTCATCTCCAGAGCTGCTGAGGCGGGTGTTTGCACTCGATGTGTGCCTACCAGGCACAGCCAAAGCCTCCCCTGCAACGCTTCCCAGCCCCGTTCCCAGGCGCAGGGTACATCACCCCCACATCCTCCAGAAATCGGATCTGCCTGGGGAAACGTGATCACCTCCACTGCTCTGCTGCTGAGGGACAGGGGTCACATTCTGCCAAGATCACAGCAAAGCAGACTGGCATCTGCCTCGGAGCCTCACGGTTCATGAAATCAATATACAGGCCACAGGAGTAATTTTGTCTCCTCTGCTCTTTGAAAAGCTCCCTCCCTTCCTTCTCCCCAGCCACAAAACCAGGCTCTGGGTGGTCCCTTCTAAGACCGTAAATTGACTTGTTGAAAGCCTTAGCAAAAGAAAGGTCAGATGCTTTACAAACAGTAAAACTGACAGTGCTGTACAACTAGCCAGACATTATTCCAAGGATATGTATATCCATCCACACAGCTGCCTGCACCAAAGCAGGCAGTCATACCTCATCCAGGTGTGCTTGCATTGCACAGGTTTCCCCCAAAACAGCACCTGCAGACGCAGTTCGGTGTCATGGCCCAAACCTGCACCTCTGGCTACCAACTGGGGTAAAGATGGGGTGAGCTATGGAGCTGCTGCCCTTCCCTGTGGATGGCAAATTCCCACAGGATTTCACAGTATCCTGATTCTGGTGGTTAGGAAGAAGGACAAGGGGACAGAAAGCAGACACAAGACCATAGATACACCTGACAGCAACCTGCAAGACAAGTTTTCAGTCTTTTTCTCTGACCTGCCATCCACATGAGAAACTGCAATTTTGGACTGCATTAACACTCTACAAATCCCATTGCCTCAAACCCTAAAAAATAAAATCACCATGCAGAACCCCCAACTGCCCAGCAATTTGGGAAAACCCAACTGTCGTCCAGGTGCTTTCAGCCTTGTCTGTTGCTGTTAAGCCACACAGCATCACTGCAGGGCAAACAGGCATTTACAGTGTGCTCAGCCCCTCCTGCTTCCCTGCTCCCACTGCCCAGCCCTGGGAAGGAACAGAGATAAGGGGAGTGCTACAGAAACACAAGGGCTTAAGAAAACTCTTGATTTAGTGGAGATAAGAGGTCTGAGTGAGCAAGCACACACCACTGAAATAAAGACCACTGCTGAAAGAAGGGGAGGCATACGGGATGGCAAGTGTCCAGGGTGGGGGCAGAGCACAGGTGTGTCTGACTTGAGAGGTTAAGAAAGTTTTTAAGCAAGAGCTACATTGTCATTCTCACCGCACCACACCCTGATGAAGTATGTCCAACTGGCCTTCATGGAAGTAGCTCTCTGCAGATGGCTCGTGGATGTCAGAGCAGCCCAGCACGGGCAGAGTGGGATCCCACAGCTCCAATGAGTGCCCTGCTCCTCTGCCCCCCTGGCCTGGGGTAACACTCACACATTTCAGGCAAAAAGCAGCACTGGTATAAAATATACAGTGTAGAGCAGCATCCTCCCCCTGAGCTGGCTGATGGTGTGTGAGCCCAGCCTCACCAAAAGCTCCCAGCACACTCACAGCAGGTGCACAGACCTGCTACCAAAGTTGCTGGAGAGCTTCCTTCTGCAATGAGACACAGGAACAACAAAGTGGTAGGGGAAGAAAAGAAGGAATTAACGGGATAGAAAAATCACATCTCCAAACACAGGGCTTGCTGTATCAAGATGCCATCTCTGCAGCAAGCTCAGAGCCAGAGGGAGCCTGCTAAAAACAAAACTGCAACAACTGGGGCTCTGCAGGGTCCAAATGAGCTCCACTCTCCTACCCAGTAACTCCAACCCAAGCGTTTCAGCTGCCAGCCCCAGGGATAACACAAGGCAGGAGTAATAGCTCAGCACAGCCCTCACTCTGAGCACACAATTCCCCAGGCTCCTTAAAAAGACACACTAATTTTTCACACTGTTAAGGGGAAAGCAAACAGCTCAGACATTTCTGTTCCTACATTAGGTTCTCAAGCACATTTGCTGCGTATCTTATCAGCAGCTTCAGCAGCCTTTCTAAGCCGTTTCAAGACTTTGGCCTTCAGAAACCTGGAGAGGGGGTGGAAAAACCCTCTATTCATTCTTACCAAAGCATAGCACATTTTCAAGAGGACATTCCTACCATCCAGAGCAAACAAATGTTCCCAACTGAATGTTCTATGAGTTGTTTGAGTTGTAGCAAGTAAGATCAATACAGGTTGACTGCACAAGGCATTTAAATATTCTTAGAGGAGTTCCTGGGCCAGTTTAGAATTAAAAGGGAGAAACCAGACAAAAGAATACTTGTCTGTGCTTTAGACAGCTTGCAGGCTGGTTTTTACACCCAGTTTTACAAGCACAGCTCCAGCAGTCAGGACCACAAGCTTGTTGGGACGGGCTCTCCAGAGCAGGCTAGGAGCTGAACAAATCTGGGACCTGCTCCATCCAGACAGCCTGGGCTCTGCAGCACTAAAAATAAAATTTAAAAAATACTATAAAAGAGCTATAGTAAGACCCTTTTTAGTACTGCCAAAGCCTTGCTGATTTGCTAAGTTTGTTCAGGAAGCCCTTGGCTAAATCATGGGCTGAAAAAGGAAACACTCAAGTCCTCTTCCATAGGATACAAATAGGATTTTGTGCTTTGGATGAGACTTGAAACAGCATCTGCTTCTTCTGTGGCCAACAGTTAATTAGATCTCTGTGACATTCCCAGCTTTCTGGAGGTCCTGGGCAGGGATGTAAGGATCCCACCAAAACACAGTATGTACACAGATAAATGCCACCTGATCTGCTATGACAAACAGGAGCCAAATCTTGTGTCCCACAGGGCACAGTGGGCAGAGAAAGGTGGTAGGGCACAAGCCCAGGTGCCAGCCCACCACAACGAGGAAGAGCTGTCTCACCCTCTCTATACAAACACCCCAGGGCCCTGGACATCAATGCTTTGGCCACAGCAAGGAATTAAGTCCCAAACACCGAAATTCACTACTTTTCTTGCCATTATCAATACAGCTCTGAATTTGTGACAAAAATGACTTATGCCTCCATGGAGCACTCGGGAGTTGCTATGCAGAGCCTCCAGCTACAACACACTGAATGGTGCATGGTCAACCAGCATCTTCACCACAAACTGAATTCTACTAAAAACCCCAGGCCTGTTGCAAGCTCAGCTCTTAATTCAACTAAAAAAACCCCAAGAGTGATTTTAACCTTGACAAGGCACAACCTGTACGTCCGTGACACAGCAACTTCCCATCAAAGAGAGGATTTCAGACCCAGCCATCTGTAACCTACCCAAGCCCCCTTTTTCCTTGCATTTATGGGATTTTAAAAAAAAATCCCCATGTCATACACTTCACTTGCAGAGCTGCAGGAAATCCACTCTAAGTCGCATGCCAGCTTCAGTTCCAAGGGTTTCCTTGGGCTGTTCTTTCAGTGACAAGGAGAACAAAGCAACCTTGGCAGCAGGCCACACTACAAGAAAGTATTTCCCCCAATTCCCTCGGATGAAGTGGATATCCTGTCACAAACCTGCGCGCATGGGAAGGGTGAGGAGGGGAAGGAAACGGAAGAGAATGAATTAACTAAAAATTGGCACAACGTGAGAGGTCTCAAGCTTGCCACCAAAGCCCTGCAAGGCTTTTCATTTCAAATGGCCAGGTGCCAATGATGAATGACTCACACATGCCTCAGCTCTCCAGCAACCCAAAGGAGTATACCTAAATCCTCCCTCTGTTGGATTTGGAAGGGGATATGGATGCTCAAACTCTGACACCTTATTTCTGTCTGGTTCTGAACCCAGTTCTAGGAGGTGGCAAATGCCTGTCTTTCCTTGTATTTCTTACTTCACCATTCCCAGGGACAAATGGTTTTGGTAGGCCCCTCTCTGCACCTGACAAGGCTCCAGATTCCACATGTACCAAGATGACCCAGCTCCAACAGGAAAAGAGTCTCCCTTGCACCTTGTATTAGGTCCCTGCACCAAACCCAAGAGCACCCAGCCTTTCTGTAATTCCTCTGCGTGGTTCCTGCAAGCCTTGACAGCGCTGGGTTTAAAGCCTGGTCGTTAGCAGATTTCAACAAAGCCAAACCCGATGCATGCAAGCAGGTTTATTCTTCTAAAAATCTGCATCCCAGCCATGCACCACGTTAGCATTTGTCAGCAAGTTTCCCCACCATGACGCTGCCATTCAGAGCTGGGTGAGCTGGCCCAACAGCAGCACATACCAGGGTCACAGCGGGATTAACATTCCCAACGGCACTGCTAACACCAGCACAGATCTGCAGCTACACTGTTTGTGTGGAGTTCTTGCTGCTGCTCAGACCTACGAGGCTCACAAGAACACTGGGTTTGTCCTCACAATCCCCTCAAGACCCCCTTGTATTTCCAGCCCCATTTGCAGAGACTTGAAGCAAGCCTGCTCCAAGGCAGAAAACGACAACTGGTAGAGAAAGAAATAACCAAACCCCTTCCTGGAGTCCAGCCAAAATCTTTGTGCCCACTAAGTTTGGGTGGATGCAGACTTTGCAAAAGCCTGGAATAGGATTAAGGGACAGCTTTAGCAAACAGCCAGGACAACAACAGTGAAGTCATGATGAAGGCAGCGATACAGATTTCTGTTTGCAGTCATGAGTCTGTGTTTACAGTTTGCAACTATGTGCAAATACCAGAAAGCCATTCTTTTCCTCTTCCCATCGGGACTTGGCATTGAGCACATTTAACTAGATCCAAGAGATGCCTACAGCAGCATGCCAGCTGGATTTTGGGCACAGGGCATGCTCCAATCCACAGTGATGGGAACTTGCAGGAACCCATAAATAGAGCTCAGCTGAGTGTGTGTGTGTGAGGGAGAGCTCTGTATCAAAGCAGGCAGAGAAAGAAAAGGGAAACTGAAAAAAAAATTGTGGCAATTCTCAGTTTGGCTGTTTGCTTGTCCCTGCATGGGTTACACAAACAACCACTGGCAAGGCTCAGGATGCCAAGCTGAAGATGCAAAGTGATTCTCAGGCAGGGCACATCAACTAGAGCAAGTTACAAACACCACCTTTGCCAGGAAATCTCCTCCATCAAAGATGCAGTTTACAGCACACAGCCTCATGGAAAAAGCCATCAGTGATATGCAAATCTTCTAGGATAAAGGCAACTTCTTCTAAGGGAAGCTGTTCTAACTTCCAGATAACCACATACATCATGCAACAGAGGAGCTCAGCTGGTCTAACCCTGCTGGCTGAGCCCCAGCTTCTCCAGGTAGATGTGTCTGGGAACAAAAGGAATGATGCTTTCTGCCACATCATCTCCCATGAATGTTCTGTTGTTTGACAGAGGGAAGGACAAGAATGTCAAACTACCATCCTAACACTGTCCTCCAGGAGCCCTGACTCCTGACTGACAAGTCCTGGCAGGACTTGGTGCAGCAGCAATTGCTGGCCCCGTTACCTGCTCATCCTCTCCCTGCCTCTATGTGGCTGCCTTGCCAAAGCACTGGGGCCACGGAGGGTGCCTGGAGGAAACAGGCAACGTGGCTTCCTCCACTGCACGAACAGGAGCTGGCACCATCCAGACCCACCTTCCACTAGCAGTGACCTCACGTTAACAAAGGCTTTTTTATAGTCATGTTTGGCAAATCCTTCTGTGGGGAACAAAATGTCATTCCTCTCATTCTTGTCAGAGTTTCTGGTGGCCAAAGTAGCCCCAAACCACTGCCCAGTCCTTGCCTTGTGCAGAGTCATCTATGTTTCACTCCCAAGGCTTTGTCCTCTTCCTCCCTGGATCTCCCAGTATCTCTCATCCCTGTTCCCATGTCTCCTCTCTAACCTCCAGAAACAAATCGTCAGTTACCAGGTCTGTGTGAATAGGCCACATTTCCCTAATGAACTGCCACTGATCTGGAGTCTGCTCTTAAGCCATTTAGGAAGACTCTTCCACCCCAGCACATGAGGCATGTGCCTCTCCTCCTTGCGTCTTCCTACTGATCTCCCTTGTCATTTCTATCAAACGGGAAGCAGTGTACTATTTATTGCACTGTTGGCATTAAACATAGGAGGAGAGGTCTGGAATTTGAAGAGCACTGAATCCAGAAAACAGGAAACGACTGAGGATCAAGGCTGGGCACAGCCTGAAGGCCCCACGTTTATGACTATAATAAAAGGATATGGCAGACATGAATGCAGGGCTGAGCCAGGCTTGGTAAAGCATCAAAAGAAAGGTGCAGGGGACTAGAACAGGCTTGAAAGAGCAGAGAGCTGACTAGGCAGATGATCAAAAGTGTATTTAGCATCCTCCCTGCCAGCCCTGTGGCTCTGAGCCAGGACATAGCTGTGCTGGAGCTGTGGAGGGCAAGGACAGCTCCTGGAATCGTGCCCCAGGAAGCAGGAAGAGCTCACTTGAGGGGCTTCCCATCCTGACCAGGACAAGCGTCAAGAACTGAACTGGCTGTGCAATGGCACAGGATGAGCCTGTCTCCCATTCCCACACAAACAGCAGCACTGGCAGCAATTCCAGGCTCACAGCCCTCAGCTTCAGCACTCGGGGATGTGTGCAGGACATGAGTTCGTGGACAGATGAGCACCCATAGGGCTGAGGGATGCTCTCACTTGGTGGAAGAAGTGACAGACAGAGGAGAAAGGCTGCACAGAGCCAAGCCAAGAGCTTGACACAAGAAGTCATTCTCTTCTGCAAGAGATTTTGTACTCCCTGGTCTGGTGCTGTGCAGGCTCCTGCATGCAGGCCATGCACAGAAAACGATGGAGATAAAATGCAGTATTCCCATTCTGGAGGTAGGACAAGCCAAAGCACAGAAAATGCTAAACCACTTAACGGGATGCCAGCATGCTCTGTGTCACAGCTGTGAACTACTCTGCATCCACTGGGTAACCTGACCTTCCCAAAAAATTTCCTGAAGGAGGAAAACAACACAAACAGGGGCCTGACCCAGGCGGTCCCGCTCTGTTTTAACTCGCCTGGTGCGGCCACGGACAGAGCTCACCCCGGAGCACGTGTACCCACACACACCCCAGTCAAAGCACACTCTTGTTTTCCAGCCCAGCCAAGCAGACACTTTCCAGGAGAACAGCAAGAAATTACCAGGCTTGCCTTCCAGCTATTCATTACAAACTAAAACCTCCCCTACACCAGCCTGACCTCTCCCCAGCCCGCGCTCACCCCGAGGCTCTCCTAATCTTTGAAGAATCCCAGGGAGTTGAGAAGGAAGGGACAGCCTGGAGGGAGTAAGAAGCTCCACGGCAGGAGACCTCAGCATCAGCCTCTTTGTTTCTCATCACACCAACATTATAAATAGGCAACAACACCTAGGGAGAAACTACAGTGGAAATCTTGCATGCATTTCTTAGAACCAGCAATTATCCTTTCATCAGTCATTACCTGGAGCTGTTCTGGGGGGGAGGTTCAGGCTTATTTTAACACCTGGTTCAGGTCTAGGCAGAGCAAGCACAGCCTCTGGGAAGATTAAGCTGTTGAAGCACAAGGGTCATTTGTACAAGATGCAAAGGACAGGCAGAAACAACCTCCTTGAGGCCACAAAAGGTGCCACAGTGCTGAGTGACCTGCCCAGAGCCTCCTGCTCCCCTGCTCTTCCCCGTGCTCACAGCCTGGCAGATGTGCAGGGCAGGTCTTTTGGGAATCAGACATTACAAGTGAAATACTTTCTAGTCAATGCAGCCCTGGAAGACTGATTTTAAGCAGTACTGGTTCATGACTGGAATAAACATAACACACAACTAAAATGCATGTGTCACCTGTGATTTACCTACACCAGTACTGTGCACATCTTTTCCCTTAACACTGACCAACAACAGCAGCAGCAGCAAAGAGGAAAGAAGTTTCAGCCTTGGCTGCTCTGGATCCTGGAGCTTGGCATCCAATTTGGCAAGGCTGTTTGAAAAGGAGAGGATGGGTCTGCTCTTGCTGCCAGAGGAGACAGATCCCCAGTTGATTAACAACCAGACACTCCCTTCCCGCTCACCTGAGCGGCTCCCACACAGCCCTTGGAGCCAGGAATCTGGTGGGAGTTGGCAGATGGCCCTTCTCGACCTTTCTGCACTAAGTAAAGGCAAAAATCTCACTTTATCAGCCCAAAAAAAACCCCTAAATAGCTGCAGGTCCAGGTCAGGGGAACCGCAGCTTTGAAGAAGAGACTTCACAGCTAAGTTAATTTAAACAATAAAGTGGGAAATAAATTGGGAGAGAAGAGAGGATCCATCCACTTGGGCTTGGTTCCAGCTCCCAGTGCTGCACGCTCTCCCAGTCACACCTTTTCTGCTTTTCCCAGAGAAGCATTACAGATACACACCCTGCTTCCATCCCACAGCCACTGCAAAGGACAGCAGCACTGAACAGGCTCTGTAGTTAAATGGAACCCAAAACCATCTCAGATCAGGAAACCATAGTTTTGAAGCCTATAAACAAAGACCTTGAACTGCTTTTGAAGGATTTTATGGCAATTGCAGAGGACTCTACACAGGAGAAGAGGCTGCAGGCTCAGCTGTGGAAAGTAAAAAAGACTTCTGCTCAGCCTACTTAATGTGCTTTATTTTTAATACTGCTTTTGCTCCAAGAGCCAGAGAACAATTTGGAGAAAGAACGTCTTTGTTAGAGATTTCACGCCCCAGCCCTTTATTTAAGGTGCAAAAGCTCACAATAAATGTCACTAAGCCCTCCTACCCCTTTCCCACAGTGGTGCCCCAGCACAGTGAAGACCAAGTAGGAGTAATTACCAAATAGTTACTCCTCAACAATAAGAGGAGAAAAGTAAAAACCATGTACAAAAAAAAAACCCCTTAAATCCTCACCCATTCTTGCAATGCTCCATGAAAAACACACCAGGCAGGTAAAGCAGCCTGTGGCCCTGAGAGAAACGGGCACTGTGCATTTTCCAGGGATGTGTGCTGGGGAAAATGCTGCAGGAGACATCCCCAGTGAGGGGAAGGAAAAGAAGAGACTCGGTTCAACTTTCCCCCTGTGCACAGCAAGAATGAACAAGAGTGCCCTCGAGGGAAATGTAAGCAGCAGCTTCATCACCTGGAGGCAGTAAGGGCTCCCACAGCAACGGAAATGAAGTTGCAAAAGGAACAAGGTGAAAAAAGGGAGAAATTTAAATGGTTTTCAGCTGAAAATGCTTGGATGACCATCACCCTTATCCCACATCAAGCCTAGGGAAAGCAGCCTCCAGGACATCATCTTTATTCATTAAGAACCCTGAGTGTTCTCTTGGGATTTCATGAGTTTACTCCCTCAAGAGGGATTCTTCAATTAAATAAGCCAGGAAATAAACATCACATTCATCTTCATGTTGAAGGCTTTTTCTGGGAACAGCGAGGTGAGCGTCAGCCCATCAGTTTGAGGGATTTCCTTACAGCTGCCTTTCAAAGGGGGCTCCTGAAGACCTCTACCAGCAGCTCCCATTACTATTTCAACTAAATGAAAATAAATGGGAGGTGAGAAACTGAGGTGAAAGAAGATTTCGGAGTGTTGTTACACATAAGGTACTATGCTCTGGATCAGTGGTGTTCCTTTAGCCTTAGACCAGGTCTAATCCAGCTCAGATCTGCCAAAGATGAGCAGGAATTTAATACTCATTAACAAGAATACAGTTCACACAACAAGGATTGAGCTGTTCGTGCAAGTCAGGCATTTAGCTACTCTCAAACACTTGTAGGCATCCTGCACATCACACCATAGTGCAAAGCTGGTCCTGAGGGGCTACGTTTGCAGTGCAAAAGGGAAAGGAAGTAGGTTTATGGCCTGAAAATCCCCCATGGGAAAAACACCCAGCTTCTTTTGAGCCACGTTTCACATTGAAAGACCAGCAGCCTGTTGGCCAAGGGCTGAAGCACCTCGTGTGTTTTGTGTATCAACACCTTTACTCTGGAGCTGGAAGAGCCTGGCAAGCACAAGTTAATCAGTTCAGAAGCCAGAAAAAGTGGCAGCTTTGGCAGATCCCACTGTAATCAGCAGAAAACTCAAGAGGTGCTTCTCAAAGCACCCAGAAAGTTATCAATCTACTCCCTTGCTGAGATACATCCCACAGCAACTACAAAACACACCTTCATACTGGCCCGGGAGCTTGGCTCACAATCCCTTTCATTTCCTTTCCACTTTTGTGAATTACCAATGAATGCAACTTTTCTTTTCCTCCTTCTAACCCCAAAGGGAGCTGCATTTTAAGGAGCTCTGGAGGTCTCCAGAGGAGGAGGCTTCTCTTCTCTCCTCAGCAGAAGTGAATGGATGTCAGTGTTTCTGTCAGGCACTGCCCAACTAAGTATCTTTGGGGTGTAAATCAAGACTCCCTGCAAAGCTTCAGTCTGAAATCCTGCTGTTCTCTAGTGTCACCAGGGCCAGCAGACAACACAGGGGGAGATGCTGGCTGCTACCCAGCCACCTTCTCACTGCAGTAATTAACCTCAAGCAAGCACTGGCACGAAGCTCCTGCTCTTGCATGACTGCAAGCATTCCTCCCCCAGAGTTTATCATAAAGCACCAGCTTATCCATAAACATCTCAAGGAAGGGCTGGCCTGGGTTCACCTTCATGCAAGGAAGATGTCAGGCTCTGGCAGGGAGCCAGCCATTCATGTTTCCTTAAACCTTGTCAGCTCTGACTCAAACGACCTTTTGGGGTGGGGGGGGAGAATCTCCCATCACACCCCTTCCTCCCCCTCCACCCACTGTGGTACTTAATCACAGCAGGATCACAGGGGACAATTTCCATGGTGGTGGTGAGTCATGGTCCCCTGTCCCTCTGCTCTCTGCACAGCCCCTCTGCAGCAGAGGCATGTTCCCATTTCCAGCTGGCCTGGAGCCTCCAGGAAGGAGAGGAAAGAACTTGGAGCTGAGCAGCAGTGGGGCAGGTTTAAGAGCCTGCACCACAACATGGACCTTTGCCCTCCAAGCCAGGTAGGACAGCCACTTTTTGGGATTTTGACAAGTCCAGACCGTCCAGCAACAGCAGTGTCCTCCCAGCACACAGCACCCACAATTCTACTCTCCAAAACCTGAGCCATGCTTCATCTTGGTGCCATGATGTATTTTACATCGAATTCATGCAGTGGCCCAAGGTCACGATTAAAAGCAAGAAAAAAAAAATTCCCTCTCCATACTCCTCAGCATCTCCTAAAACCCATTTAATTTTCCTCCCTGGAGCTGTTTGTCATATTTCTGGCACTCAGACCCGGGTCTGACATGGAAACCTTCAAGTGACTTTTCCTCCTCTTGCAGCCTTTCTCCCCCACCAATTCTGAAAAGAAAAATCACTTTTCCCCAAGGAGGCAGGAACAGACAAGGTACCAGCAGGAGCAACTCCCATCCAACCCCTCCAGCAGATAACAGGACACAGCCATGGTGGGAGCCCTGACCTGCCTTGCTGATGAAGCCATTAAGATTAGGCTGCTGCTGGCACTAAGATGACATGAGGAGAGGGCTTAATATCCTCACACCAGCTGGGTGGCCAGCCCAAATCATTCTGGAGCTTATTTGCTGGCTGTGAATATTCCTCCTTCTCTCCTTCCCACAGGATTTTAACACCCCTGTGAGGAGAGCAAGCTCCCGGCCAGCAAACAGCAAAAGGCTGCTTTAATTAACCGACCCTCTCCCAGGTGCCACAGCCTCGCCAAACGCTGGAGAAACCCGATTCCAGCTGGTAATTAAGCACTTACGGCTGGAGAAGGACGAAGCCAGCAGGAGCAAAGGAAGGGGCTGACACCACAACCCCCTGTGCCAGCCCCTGCCGTGCTCCCAATGCCATCAGCACCCCAGACACCCACGAGAACCCGGAGGGACAAAAGCTTTTAGCGGCTGTGAGTCCCTTAAATTAAACCTTAATTGGTCCAAGAGCTCTCAAGATTGATACACAGAGGAAGGAGAGGCCTTGATTGCCAGCCAGAAAAAAGCCCTGCTGTCAGACATGCCTGGGAGGGTGTTGCTACCTGTGCTGTTTTCACTGGTATCCAAGGAATTTGGGAAGCCTGGCTGCCAGGTACACTGGCCTGATCCTGCACTTGCCCTGCTGACCACACTGGCTCCCAAGAATTTCTCTCTTCTATCCTTTCAACCAGAGTCAACTTCAAAAGGAGGAAATTAACGATTCCCTAACATTTAATCTTGTTTCTATTGCCCGACCTACCAAAACAAAGGAGTTAAAAGCAAAGAACTGACTCTCACCAGGAGCATAAACAGGTTATTACAGCAATTACATGCAATAAGGCCATGTAAAAAGGGGAAGCCACTAAAACCCACTGAAGCTTTAGGATTGTGCTGCTCTTGGGACCAGCTGGGTTTGTGATGTATTGCAAAGGTGACAGGGAAGCAGAGGGTCTGTGAGCCCAGAGAAAATCCACACCAGGTGAAGCATCTGCCACCTTCAACACACATGCAAATTCTGGTACCAACCCTGCAGAAATGACAGCACAATCCCATCTCCCTGGGTACCGAGGGCAAACAGACTCCGGAGAGAGAAGGTCAACTTAGACCAGCTCGGTTTTAACAGTACTGAAGTCTTCCCATTTTATTCCAAGCTCTGTCTCCCAGCACAGCAGCTCTGAAGGCTGCAAGCCCCCAGGTGAGCCAAACTCAGCAGCTTGCAGGCGTACAGGGCAGCTGGGTTAGCTCTGGCCTAAAGCCAGAAAGTTGCCACAGAAATGACAAAGAGGAGGAGAAGCTCCTGAGGAAAGCTGATCTTTGAAAAATCCCTCTCCAGAGAAGCAGTGAGTGATGGAAAAGCCACACTGCAGGCTGGCCCTTGGTCACAGGGGGAGTGAGCACAAAGCAACCCACCCACCAGCACATCCCTGCCAGCTGGGCTGTTTCTAAGAGACACAGCAGATGCCACCTACGCTGGTGAGGGCTCAGCTCCCCACGTGCGGCCCCAAGAGGCTTTGCCCACACAGCTCTTGTGCCCCGGGCAGTAGCAGATATTTCACTGCTGCTGGTACAGCACAGCTTTAGACTGCTGGCACTCAGAGAGAACAAATTCATGAAGGGTGTTTGGCAGACTCAGACGAGTGCTACAGCAAGTGGATCAGAGACAATCCTGGGGACTAAAGTGTGTCTTTGAAGCATCTAACAGAAGGGTATCGGCATTGGTACAGCCTGGGTACATTTGGAGTCAGGCACCTTGCAAATTGCAGTGACAAATGAGCCCTTACTCCAGCAGAGAGAGCGAAAAAGTCACCTGTGAAGTCACAGAACATCTTTGACACTGCTTCCCTCTGAGCTGAGCAAAGTCTGAGAGAACACTCCATGTCCAGAGGGACATTTTGCAGATGAATAGGAGCAGCAGAGGAGGTGGCAGAGAGGGGGCTGGCAGCCCTGCTATTACAATGGCAATTCCCTCTGACTTGCCAGCATTAGAGACCAAACATCCATAGTCACCCTTTGTCTTTTATAGGAAGACCTTCACGACAGACTTGCTGTTTTTCAAGGAGCTTTAAATGCACCAGTTGAAAGTTTTAGAGCGCAACCTTGAATTTCTCATGGCTGTATTTCCCATTTTGGGGTGAGGCCTTGCTAAGTGTCCCCCTTTGAGAGGCAGGTACCCTGTAAGGGGAATGGCACCTACATAATGGGATGAGTTTCCACAAGTGACTCAACTTTTAGGGAAAATCTAAGTAGTAACAGCAAAGAGCACAATATAGTTAATATTACAACAGGCAGGAGGTTTTCCCTTCTCTGTGTTAACCAGGGCCTCCTGCTCTGTCATTAAATGAGTGGATTTTGTTCCACACTTCCAGCAAGGTCCACTAAAAGGATTTTAGAAGCAGAGCAGCACTTCCTCACTAGCATGGTCTACAATGTAACGAAGAAAGGATTTCTGTTACCTGTCCAAGGTCCAGGGTGACGTTGACCTGGTTGAACTCCAGTCCCCGGGAAAGAGGGGGGCTCTGCCACCAGCGCTCTGTCCCATCAATGGCATTTGTGATGGGGTGGGCCTTGTTGCTGTTTGCAGAGGAGCAGATGTCGCAGTACTGGCCCTGGTGGAAAGTACAAAAACAACATTTAACTCTGGCCAGAAAAACACGGTACAAAGCAGACAGATATCACAGCAATCCAGAAAACACAGGGTGTAAGCCTGCTAAAGCAAATCAAGAGACGGAAATTTCTGTTTGCACCAACTTAAAGTGCGGATGCAAAAAGGTACATGAAAAGGCTCAAAACCCCCACAACCACCCAGTGCGGAATTTGGGCTGCTCTAAGCAGCATCCCTCCTGAATTTCAGATATGCAGTGAACATTGGCAAAGGATCCCAGACTCAAAGGACTAGTTATCAGAAGCAGCGGAAGGAGTATCTGAGGGAGAAGCTGCACTGCCAGTGAAGAGCAGTGGCTCAAACTCCGTGGCCAGCAGCTCCTCTGCTGAGGCTGCCACTCACACCCACCCCTGCCGAGCCCAGAGATCCTGACCTGAACCATTCAGTCACTTCTATGGGCTCAGACTGGCAGCTCCTCTGCCCAGCTCCCTGCAATCTGTTTCTTGTCCACCTATTCATTTCACAATATAGTTCTTTCAGCTATGTTCTCAAGCTTAGTCTCGCAGCCAAGTTCCTTTTGCTGATGATGCTGCAATGCAAGGCCAGAAAGGGACAGCCCCAGCTGTCAGCTGGCCAGGGCCTGCCATCACTTCTCTGCCTTGCTTTTGTGGCCAGGGTGGTTTTGTCAGCTCCATGGACACGCTGCCAGAGAAAACAACGCTGCAACTTTAACAGCACCTCCTGAGCAGGATCAGACAAAGACCTGAGCTGTTAGGGGCAATTCTTTCTCTCTCATTAACGGACAAATGAATGTGACCCATGCTCAAAGAAACCTGCAAAGAGCCCTGAAAACTGGCAAATTGTTTTGTGTAGCCACTGTTGTGTCACTTGAATTGCTGCTGCAAACAGCCGGGAAGGGAGCTGTGTTACAGGCAGTTTTCCTTTTAAAGGCGCAGTTATCCCCAGTTATCCCCAGGCAGGAATGCTGCCCTTGCCTGTCCCAGCTGCAGCCAGCGTTAATATTACACCAGGTACAAGATCTCAAGACAAGTAATCCCCTTGCTACCCCTACAAGGGCTGAGGCAAGGCAGAGCCACTGCAGACTGTGTGATTTTCCAGATGCTCCAAACTCTGGAGGAATCTCAGTGCAAAGGAAACAGATTTCACAGCATTATTCCTCACTGCCACCTGCTTTGTTACTTGCAGGCAGTTCTCCAACACAAATTGCCCTGAACAAGAACACTTTTAAATTATTTCCTCTAGAGATATGGAAATAGAGACAGGCAAGCACAAAGCCAAAGAAAAGGGGAGCTGAAACCATCCAGGTAACCCTGACATTCATGCAGGGAGCACTCAGTGTACAGAGAGGTCACAAGGCTGGTTTGGACATGCTTTGAGCCAGGAGGGAGAGTAGACCAGATAAAACTGACCCAACTCTTCAGCTCAAACCTTTAATTGGAACCGGTGCAACAGGTTGTGTGGAAATTTCTGCTGCACAACACACAACACTGAGGTGGGGGGGGAGAGCGAGGCAAGATTAAAAAATGGGCATAAGTAACAAAAAAAATAAAGTGCTTTCATGCTTTAAATTCTTGCCACAGATGTAAAAAGCATTTTGAACCCAAAGGTCACATTGATGGGAGACAGTGAACTCAAGTTGAGTAAGAGTGGAGTAAAAATTAGGATCAGCTGCTCCACATTTATAATGCTGCTGTTGTCCCTCCCTGGGCAGCCTGCTGGGCTGGGAACACATCAACAGCTGAACCAGGTTTGCTGTTCAAAGTGTGATTAGCCTCTCTGATGCACCAGTTGCTCATTAGTTGTTTCATTAGAGCCAGACCTAAACCTGACCTGAAACATTTCCAGCTATTTGTGTTTTAGAGCAACTCAGCCTCCTGCACATTGTGTTAGGTTCTCTACAGGGAATTTCTGACATCAGCAAGAGGATTTTAATTAAAAAGCAATTGTGAGCTGCAGGCTTAGCAGAGACAGCAGGTTGCCAGAGCAGGAGAGGCGTGGACACTACAAAGGTATGGCTACAGAAAGAACTTCAGCAATGCAAGGAGTTGCAAGGCGGCTCAGAGAACATAAAACTGCCACTATCAGAGCAAACTGCAAAGAGGGAGAGATAAGGAGGAGGTTTGAATGAGGGGCAGCTTCCAGAGACCTGCAAGGCCTGATCCTTCACAGGTCAGTGGGAACTTTGAAGTTTCCTCTGAGCATAAAGACAAGCTGGGCACCCTGCTGGCACCGCTCTCAGGGGACACAGGTGGCTTTGTCCCAGTTTACCTGACCCTGCCATGACCCACCACCAGCTCCCCTCACCTGATTTATCAGAAAGCCACAGGGAGCATGGGGCTGCTGGGGTTGAGGTAAAAAGGGCAGGAAACGGGGTGTAAAAAGTACTGTTTCAGACAAAGTGCCTGCTTGCAAGCTGCTCCCTGGGCTGTCCCTGCAGATCAGCTGCTCACATGGAGTTAAGCAGGCACTGCCTCACCAGGTGTCTTTTCTGCGGGCAACAACAACTTGTTCCAAAACTGTGTTTTCAGCCACAGTCAAACCACTGAAATGCAACACTATCATAGATGTAAACACAGAAGAGACACGTGCAGAGAGCTACAGCACCAACTGTCACCTGGAGCACTGAGAGCCCGATTCCCTCTGCCACACAGAGCTACACACCAAAGACACAGCATGGCATAAAGAGGCACCAGGACAAATGGTCACCGACACCACAGCATATCAAAAGAGAATGTCACTTAACCCTGAGACACTGAGGAATGAAACAGCTTCAGATTTCATCTGTTACCAATACCTGAAAGAGCGAGAGGACCAGAGCTCTGGTCAGTGCCCACGCTCCTCAGGCAAGGATAGCTCAGGGCTGCAGTTCAGCGTGCAAAGCAGTGCTCTGAACACAGGGCTGGGGTGAAGACAGGCTTCAGAGAAAGGCACAAGCAGCACTGACTTGAAATCGGTCAAATTTGTTGTATGTTCTGAAATTCTGAGGTCTATAATTGCTTCAGTTAATGCCAGTAACCTGCCTCACTGTTACACTCCTAATCTGAAATAATCATCTACAACCCTGCCCCACCCCAGGAGCAGTGCATGATCCCTGCTGGTTTTGGAATAGCCCTCAGGCACAGGGGTGGGATGGGGAACATGAGCACATGGCTGTGCCTTTGCAGAGCTGCCTGTTTTGGAAGACAGATAGTTACAAGCATCTCCAGTAAAGCTTAATCAAAAAAAGAAGCCTGTGATCTCTCTTTTGCCTCATCCTCAAGACATTATCATTAAGGCAGGTCTGCCCACGCTGAGGAGTGCGTTTGACAAGGGAAGCAAACCTCCATGGCAAGTTCCTTTCAGCACACCTCAGCATTGCTGTGCCTCACATCCTTCCAGACTGAAAAGCCCCCCACAGTTGGAAATGCAGTCTTCTGCCAAAAAGCCCTGAATAAAGCAAAGGAAACTCCTTGAAAAGGTTTACAGCCTTCCCAGAAGCTGTGCCAAAACCACTTCAAGCTTCTTTAGGGCAGCATTACTTCAGAAAACTTAATGATTATTGGCACTTTAAGACCATCATGTTTAAAAGTCAGTGAACTCCCTTTTCTGAAATCTTCTACAATGTCAAATTAAACCAGCAGAAAACAGAGAACTGACTGAACTAATTTATTAGATGATTGTATTAATGTTTATCCTGGGTCTTTAATCAAGCAAATGTCCCTTCACCAACAGAATATGCGGATGTCTCTTGGAGGGTCCCAAGCAGCACTGTTCCAGTATTCCTGATGAAAACTCCTTATGCCACAGCCACATCACACATGAGCAGCATGGAGCAGGTGAATGGAGAATGGAAGGGACTCTGGGCTGGTGGGACACGCAGGCAGCAAGAACATGCATGTGGAGTTCATTATTGCTGTTTCAGTCCTCTCAAATTGAACACTTCCCTCCCACCTCCCCTCCTTGCTTTAGTCACTGGGTGGTGCCAAGACTCCTAAAGGGGATGAATTGGGAACTCTGACCTCTGCCCTGATGCCTCCCTTTTCCTCCCCTCCCTTTTAGGTGCTGCCTGTGGTCATGGAAAGGAGCCACTACAAAAGGACTTTTCTAAAGCTTTCAAACTGAGCGAAGCCCGCTGGCCTGGGAAGTGGTGCTCAGATCAAAGCCCCCTGTGCCAGAGCTGCACAGGGGACAGGAGGGGGTCACCGCAGAATTCCACAGCTCAGGAGCTGTGTTTGGCAGTGGGGGCATGCTGGGGCTGCCCCCACAGCTGGTACAGCCTGAAGGGTTTCCTTCAGTCACCAGCATCCTTAGTGCTGCATGTCATGCTGAGCTAGCAGGGTGGCCAGAGCACAGATGGACACATGTGGAGTGATAAATGCATACCCACATTTGCCAGCTTTTCCAAGCAGCCTTATCCTCCCAGTTTTGCTTGGCACATTATTCACCTATTTGTTTGCAAGTGCACCGAGTAGCAGTTACTTCTTCACCTTTCCTTACTGCTTTGCCTCACTGGAGGCACAGTTACTACATGGAACTCCCTGTAAGCCTCCTGCTACTGGGACTTAAAGCTGCCTCGAGTTACACTATTTTACAGTGCAGTGAAGTGAAGTGAAACATCGCTTTAAAAGGTGGCAAAACTCGGAGGAGGATACGTCAGGTTTTTGCCATCCAGTGACATCTTCAACCATTTATAATACACAGACAGCAAAATTCCATGTCATAACCGCACAATAGCCGGAAAATTCCGAGTGCAGCAATAACTCAGGAGAATGCGGACAGAATGCGAAAAACGCTTCAGAGACGATCTTGTAACAAAGCCACCCCCACCAAAAGGCCGAGAAAGGCTCGGTCTGAGAAAGTGACAGTTTTCCTTTGCTCATCCATGTTGTTACACACAACAGGGACAGCCCATTGCTCCACTGCAACAGGTGACTGGCACCACGACCCTCACAAGCAGCACGCAGAAAACACTGAGCAGCAGCTGGTGAATCTGTGGCTGGCTGCCTTCAGGGGGGACACTGGGTCCGCGGTTCCTGCAACTAAACCTGGTGTTTTACAAGCCTGTGTACAACTGTTCTTTCCTCCCTTCAAGGGAGCCATAGCTGTTACACTGCACTGCAGCTTTCACCGTCTACATTCCTGGCTGCAAGCTCCCTCTGGGCAGCTTAAAATGGGACCCCTGAGGTAAGTCACCTGACATTCGCTTGTAAAATCCACCCTCCTAACTTTCCCCTCTGCTCATCCCAATGCCCCACCGAAAACACGGGGAACGGTGGAGTTAAGACACATCAAGGTAAATATTATCACGTTCAAGACACATCAAAGTAAACATTAAACATTATTCCCTGAGTAGCAAAGGGAGTTTGGGTGCTGGTTTTCCCGGGATTTTAAAAACATAAAGGACCCAAAACTTTAAAAATAATGCCCCGGGAACTCAGCGAGCCGCCTTTCATGCGAGCAACTCCTGGCAAGGCTGGGACAGAGACCGAGCACGTGCGTCCCACGGCCCCGCCGCTCCGGGGCGGACCTGGGCAGGGGGATGCCCAGGGACCACCCCTCCCTGAGCCCCCAGCACTGACCCACCCGCGGCTGCTGCACCAGCTCTGCCCGAGGCAGCCGCTGATGCGTGGGAAAACGCGCGGAGCGGGGCCCTGCCCGCCCAGCCCCGGGCTGCCCCCGCCGCAGCCCCTGCGCTCCGCGGCGACACCGAGAACCGGGGGCGCACAAAGGGGGCTCGGACCCGAGCGCACCCCCGGCCGCGCCGCCCCGGCGAGGCTCCGCCAGCCGCCCGTGCGTGCGCGGGCTCCGTCCCCTCCTCCCCCGCCCCGGCCGTACCTGGATAGTCTGGTTGGGGTCCCCCCCGGCCACCGGGCCCCCCACCAGCTTGCAGTACAGATCCTCCACGGCGCGGCGGCCGCCGGCGCCCGTCGCCTCCTCGCCGCAGGTGGCGGTGGCGGAGATGCGGGTGCCCTCGGCCAGGTTGAAGTAGGGCGGGTGGAGGCTGTGCCCGTTCACATCGCTGGGGAAGGAGGCGGGCGGCCCGGGCGGCGGCGGCGGGCAGCGCCAGCAGCAGCGGCAGCAGCAGGAGCCGCGCACCGCCCCGCTCCGCCGCCCTCGCCATCTTCGCTCGGCGGGGCCGGGCAGCGCTGCGGCACCGACACCGGTACCGGCTCCGTTCCCCCGGCTCCGCTGCCGCCGCCCCGCTCGGCTCTACCCCGCGCCGCCGCCGCCGCGGCTACTTCAGCCCCGGCAGCGGGGAGGGGCCGTGGCAGCCCCGCCGCCCCGATTAACCCTTTGCCGCCCCGGGAGCCCCCCTCTGCCCAGCCGGCCTCGCCCCGGCACCCACCCCCCCCGGCCCCGCCAGAGCGAGGGGAGGCCGAGTGGGGCGAAGGGATGCCCCCCTTCCCAAATAAACGGGGACGGGATCCCCCGGGAACAATGTGCCCATTGTATCTGCGGGGCTGCGCTGCCCGCGGCGGCTCGCTGGTGTTTTAGTACGTTAAACTCCATTAACCGATAGATCGGGTTATCTACAGGAAAAAACTCTATTACTAATTAACAAAGCGGGAAGGCTTAACCAAACCCAGTTCGCTCTCCTGGAGGTATGCTGTGGGTTCGCAATTAATTTGGGCAGTGAAAATTTTACTTCCACTTTCCCCGGAAAGGATGGCTTTGGGGAAATGACTTTACCTTCTCACCTAAGGGTGAAGGAAGCAGCTCAGCGATAACCCAGCTCTCCCATCCCTCCGTGGTGTGACTTGCAGGGACACACACACTGCCAGGTGTGTACATGCTGCTGGGGGGAAGACATTTTACAGATAAAATCCTGAACATAAATAAAGAGCAACACATAAATTAACTCATCAAACCACTGCTTCGATTTTCCAGCAAGCACGGGCTATTTTTAAATCCAAGAATTAAATGATACACACAAAATGTTGTGCCTGAACTGGACAAGACTTTCTTTAAACTAGGACATACCAAGAGACCAAGTCTGGACTCCAAACAGTTGGATTGTTGCGGTATTTGAACCCCACAGGAAGCAAAACAAGCTCTTGAGCATGTCCAGGTCTTCGCAGGCTGCTGCGGGGCATTTGCTCTTTGCATCGCATCATCCTCTTTGTTTCTTTTTTTCTGCGGACAGCCTAAGAGGTACCAGAACTCTTGGAAAAGTTACTGCCTTAAGTATGAAAAGCTTTTTAAAAAAACCCCAACAAACCCAAAAACTCATTATGATGCGCGTGGTTCAAATATGTAGTTCCACAAACCGAATTCACACATGCCGTGTACCAGCCAGGCTCTGCAATTACCCCGATTTTAGCACTTTCAGGGGGGTTTGAAAGATCCCTCTTACTGTGCCTGGAGCACTGTAAATGTAGGTGAGTGTATATATCGATTTATTGTAACGTTTCCACAGGGCGCTGCAGGCAGTGGGACTGTCACAGCCCCCCGGGCGGGTGCCGCTTGGGAATGCTGGTGGGTGCCAGCATCGGGAGGTGGAGGAGTGCGGGAGCCCTCATGCCATCGGGAGCCGGGGAGCCACCCAGTGCCAGCTGTTTCTCGGGGATCACATTGTCATGACATCAGGACTTGTGAACGCAGGGCGGTGAGAGGTGCCTGGTTCCACATGGTGAGGAAGCACTGAAGCACGGCCGCCAAGCCCATTCAGTTAGAAAGACTTCCTAAAGCGCTTTCAGACATCTTTTAACCCCTTCCTGCTCGCCCGTCTCTTTGGAGACCTTTCTCCTGGTTTCCCCACTTCATGCAAGATCTTATCGCTCCGCGGATGAATGTATCCTTTAAAAGCTAAATAGAACCTTTAAAAACAAATTCTTATCACGAGAACAGGCAGTCTTCGCCCTTTAAACCGTGCTTGAAAATGGGTAGGTTCCTCTGGGAACAGCCACCTTTGAAAATACTTGTGCTCTGCAGTAATGGTTAACTAACATGTTTATGCACGGGAGACCAATACTCCGCAGGACAGGAATTAAAACTTCCTTAAACTTTATCAAATGCCTTATTTAATTAGCTACTTACACCCCACGGCACCTGTAAATATGTAAAAAGAGTTAACAAGGAGAGCAGGGCACAGATTAGGGAAATAACTTTCTCCCACCCCCACAAGAGTTTCAGGGCAAAACACTTGGGCCAGTCTAATTAATATCTGTAATCCCTCTAGTGGTAATATAATTAATCTCCCTTCCAAAATGCAATTAAGGAAAGTGAAATCACAGTTAGCACGTGGGTTTTGTGGCACAGACTCAGGAGCACCATGCAGAAAAAATGACCCTCTACTGTCTGAACTGGCCTCCAGTCGACTGCAGAGCTTCTTTCAAGGACAGTTTGAAGACTGAAATCATACTTAGGCCACCTGTAACTGAGGGGATCTGAAGCTGTCCACGAAGCAATGGAAATGGTTTAAAGAAAGAGCATTCTGAGGGTCTTTTTCCAGCTCAGGAAGAAAAGGTCAGAGGGTTTCTAACATTGCTAAACATCCAATTTAGAGGTTAACCAAAAAGTTGAGGTTAACAACTTGAACTCCTTCCCTGATGCCATCTCTTTTCAGCCATACTCAGGGAAAAAAGTCATATTTGCTAATTTGGACTGGACACGAGTCCCATCTGGTCTAACATCTCACCTGAGAGTCACCAGCAGCAAACATTTCCAGTGAAAACCCCCGTGGGTGGGCAACGAATACTCTGCTCCCAAAAAAGATGTTGCCTGATTTATAACAGCTAGAACTTAGCTTGAGCAGTGAAGCTTTTCTTCCATTTAAGAGGTTTTTCTAAGCATAAATTTCAACATCCCTGGACATTTGCCATTCCTTTACTGCTCTGATCCCTCTTTGAATTTTACTGGTTTCTTGAGCTTTGCAACGGTGCTTCTTGGCTCGGCTTCACAAAGCTGGTCACAGTGACATGCTCTCAAATAAGAGGTGTTGAAGCAGAAGAGACTTTTCATTTTAAATCAAATCCACTACCAGTGAATGCAGAAAGAACCGGGGAAAAAAAAAAGTCCAGCCTGTATCAGTCCTACTCCAATCTTCTCTGAGCCAACATGTAGTAACACGACCTCAGCCATGCTGTTACCCATCTGCATCCACTAAAGACATCTGAGTCCCACTGAAGGTTTTACTTTTGCCTCCCTAAAAACTGCAGGACCATGAGGTGCTTGCCAGAAGCTGCCACCAGAAACAACAAGCTCTTTCTTCAAGCAAGCTGTAGAGTGACAGAAGAGCTTAAAAGAGGTCTGAGAACAAATTGAGTGTATGGGCTCCAAACAACTTATCTTGATGAGGAAAAGCAGTTCTTAAATCTGAACAAAGATTCTGCAAGTTACAAGTGAGAGTTTTCCTGTCTACCCAGACCCTTTTAACCTACAGCAGGAGCACAGGGAAGCATCCCACAGCCAAGAAGCGAGGCCTGCCGAGTAAATCAGTGGTGACACAGACACATTCTGCTTGCTGTGAATAAATTATCTGGTTTTATATTGTCTATTACACAGAGAAATGAAAGAACTTCTCCTCACTCCAGGAAAAGCAACATGTGGCCTATGGAGAAAGACTTGTTGCCTTCACTTACAGTATTTCCTACCAAGGCACCACCACAGCCAGAGCAGTCACTGGGAGCAGGGCCTGAGCCAAGAGAAATAAGTGAGCATATGGTTCCTGTATGGTGTAGGGTCAGGAACATGTTATCTTAGGGAAGATTTAATCACTTTCCTGCTACCCTGCTGCAGGCTGTGTGAAGGAATGTGTTTCCTGAGCTGTGCTCTGTGCTGACCCAAGAACTTCACACCAAGCTCGCCATTTATAAGCGTGTTGTGTCTTGACACAAGTGTGTCAGGAGCAGCTACCAGGAGCTAAGAACTAATTCCAGATGAGCTGGAGTTGGACTAACACAAGCCAGAAGTGCAATCAATATCCTTCAAGCACATCTACAGCTTTATAATTTTACAGTCTCCACAGGCTCTACCTGAGAAGTTTGTAAAACAAATCCACAAAAGGCATGAACAGATTCCATGTGAGGTTTGCAGTGCGTTTGCTGAGTTCACAGAGGCTTGGGAAGGAGTTCCCCTCCTATTCACACAGACCCCCACCCATGCACATACAGACAGTTCTGCAAACAGCCCCCAAACAGAGACCCAAAGTACATTTCCCCTGTTTGTTCTTCAAACTGACAGCTCAATTACAGCTTTTTAAACCCTTCTGCATCGGGGGAGCTAGGGCACAGCTTGAATCTACAGTGGGAAGGGACTGGAGGGTTTTGTTGAAGGCATGAGGAATTTGGCCAGGATCTGCCTTGGTTTCTCAGACTGGTTCTTATGAATATATAAAGCCAAAGGCCAGAGGGGATGATCAAACTCATCACACTACCATCTGCTGCCATCTGCTTTTATGAAAGAATTCCTGGTGCTGGTTTTGCCATATTAACAGAAATAGTTAAGACTGGACAAACCAGACCAGACTGATAAGGTGATTCAATAGGAAGCAAGTCTAAGAAAGACAGGATTCTTTATATCTTTTTTGGAATTGAATTACACCATGTGAAAACGCAACCCCCTAAAACTGCCAAGTGCCAAGGAGCATTAGCAGGAGCTGAATTAGGGCACATCTGGAATGAACAGTTATTTTTCTTTTCTCGGTAGAATTACTTTAATGTGTTTTATGTTTCCTTTATAGTGTTCCTCCTTTAACATTTATTCAAAATTGAAAAAGACTGTTTTGAGACAGAGCTGGTCACTTTGCCATGCCCAAGCAGCACCTTTTAGTTAAAACCAAAAGGAGCAGACATCTGTGTTTTGTCTGCTGTGGACATTTTCACGAAGAGATCAAGAAGATTCATAATGTAGCAGGACATGTTACTCTACACCAGAGAATTCAATTCACTTTAAGGTCAGCCTGTACCTTCCCTGTAATCAAATGGTTCCAAAACCCTCCCAAAGCCAGAACAGGTGTTTCATTCATACTGTCTGTCTACCTGGCAAGGACCCAAATACTTTCTTTTAAAGCCTAAACTCTGTATTATTCTGAGGCACATGGAAAACATACCTAAGTGCTGTCTCCCAGGCACGCTTTGGGCTCGGTCATCATTAGCTACGTGTTTTTCTTTGCACAGCTCAAACAGGAACACAGCTGCTTTTACGTTAATAACTAAATCATGCTTTAAATGTGCCACACAGCCCTGCCTTCAGCCAGAAAGGCCCTGCAGATTTAACGAGCTGACATGTCAACAGAGATCAGTTCACCCACCAGAAAAGTGCAGCTACTCCTGGGGTGAGCTTTGGTAGCTGTTTAGCACTGCAGGAGGACCAAGAGCGCTGTGTCAAGTTGAATCCATGGAGGAAGCGAGGGGATGAGTGAATGTGCTCAGGGTGAAAAGCAGTGCAATGCTGGGGTTAACACACCCGCTCGAGTGTGACAGAGCAGTGGGGGCAAACTGGAGACTCTCAGACAGAACATGCTTTTCCTCCTTGTCTAAAAGGTGGGACACATCCAGCAGTGCGAATGGGAAACTGACTCAAGCCTGACTCAGAGAATAGGACTTCTCCTACTATGTCATTGTAACTTCTTTGAATGCCGGGAAGTTCATCCTCCCACAGATTACTTCACCCGGGGTTGCTTCTGTGCCCTGTGGCTATGTGCTCATAAATACTCTTCAGGCATGGGGTCATGACATACCCTTGCTGGCTTCCACCTACATCACATCATACCCAGTTTTTCCAATTATTGGTAGCAGATAAAAACCCAGTAGCACTTCTAATCTGTGTCATATAGGATAGCTGTATTGCCATTTTCCTATGAAGTCCTGTTTCCTTAATGAGAAATAATACACAGCTAATGAAAAGTGTAATTAGGAACAAGCAACAGACCCCAGCAGCATTACAAATCCCAAGCTGGCCCAGAGGAAGGAACATCTCAAGCAGTATCCCACAGCAGCAGATGCCCTTTTATTTTCTTGTGTGTTTTCCCAGAGGAAGAGGATGCCCAGTCCAACGCACTGTGGCTGTGGCTCCCCAAGGGAATCAGCAACAGCTCTTGTGTCAGTGACAAGGAACACAGTTAGAGGAAGGTGCACAGAGGCAGCAAACACACCAGTGACAGCCACAGCCCTGAAGTGTGAGGGTGGTCCCTCTGGCTGGCACTGTCCCCCAGTTTGAGGGCACCAGTCTGTACTGGTGCAGGTTGTGCTGCAGCTGCTCTGAATGGAACCTGGCACAGCTCTGCCGCTCTGCATCTCAACATGGATGAGGATGAGTTCATACCTGCATTTTCCATTTATTTCAGAGCTGGAAAGAGGGAGATTAGTTGCTGCCCAAGACTCTCCTCAGGGCACAAGGCAGTGCTGGATGACAGACGGAGTTTCGCTCCAGCTGCGCATTGTGGGCTCTGCCTATGGGAAATGCTTTACCTTTTTTTTTTCTCGGGGATACATTCAATCCAAGCACAATATTGACAATCAACTCTTCTTTCTGAGATTCCCAGTCCTAATCCGTGGGACTTGCAGAGGGCAAAAGCATTGTAATGAAATATTAGCAAGAGTTGCCTTGGTAACTGGCCAGATGAAGCCCTCTTATATTCACTGAAGTCCTCCCAGCGTGACTAATACCTCTTGGGCTGTAGTTACACCAGTCTGAACGTCCTGAATGCATGACCAAGTCAGCAGAGCAAACACACTCAAGCCCCATTTATACAGTTATGGCTTAATCTGATTATTTGTAGTTTGACCAAGTGCAAGAGAAATTTGTGAAGCTTCACTCTGCAGATCCTCAGTTTCATCTCGCCCCTCTCGATAACACAGGCTAGGCTTTCCCATTCTGCAATTGCTAAGATGGAAAAGGCAGCAGCCTAACAGCTGAGTGCAAATTGCAGTCATCTGTTAAAATGCATTTGGTAACATTTTCTTTATGCTGTTAATCTTACCAGAGAGCGGAACACGTGGGGAATGCTGAGGGCCTTCACACAATGTAAAGTAAGAAACACTCCATGCACAGATCTCAGCAGCCCTTCTGCCACAAAATTCAGATCTGACCAACCCTCTCCCCTCACATCCCTCCCAGGCTCCCTGGCACTGCAGGCACCCTGTTCTCCTTCTGCTGTGGGGACCTGAGGTGCTCAGGTACGTGCTGCTGACCATGTGCAGCTTAAGGCTTGCACAAAAGAGAAATTCTCTGTTCGAGCAGGTGCCTGCAAAGAAAGCCCTGGATTGCAGCCCTGCTGTCCCCAGGAAGGCTGGCACCATCCCACCCAGTGGGCAGTGGCAGCAGGGGAAACTTCAGCTTCATCTCCTTTGTAAACTGCAGCTGACAGCCCAGAGGACCATCACTGCTCCAGACCTGGGCTTGCTCCTTGTGCTGGCTCCTTCCATCCAAGCTGTCCACCCCAAGCCTTAATTTTCCTTTTGTGAAGCTCCTTTCACAGCCAGGACTGAGGATTTATAGGTCCCAGAGAGAACAACTCAGTGCCTTGATCCTCTCTATTCCTCACTCTTGCTCTTATTTCTGGGAAAACAGTTCATTTCCCTGAGTGGGATCAGGGCAGAGTGCCTGCAAGAGAGGAAGGCTTGCAAGAGCAAGAGTTGTCATCTTTCACCAGCAGCAGCTGACTCATCCACTAAATGCACACCACAGGCTGGGAGCTCTGCATAACAGGGATATTTGTGCCTTTCTTTAGTGTTTGCTCCCCATGTGCAGCACAAGTCAGATTTCACACCTGTGTCCACCATCGATAAGAACAACCCATGGTTTGGGCTCCATACCAGGAAAAGATTTTATATATTTCCATTGTCACAGCCATTCATCTGAAATCTAAATTACTTCCTATTTGGGAAAGCATCTGAGTTTTTTTCCATGAAGATTATTCCTACAGTAGCTTAATAGGAACAGACAGCTGTTTTGTCCTTAAAAATAATTCCCTCCAGTAGGAAGAGGTAGCAAATAGGAAAATAGGTGCTTTCTCCACAATAGAAGAGCTATGAGCCTGTTCCAGACATCACAAAGAGAGATGGTGCCACAGCCCAAAACTTAAACTATGTCTGAGGCTCAAATCCCTTCACTTCTTCTTCCCTGCATGACCTTGGACACATCACAACTTTTCTTTGCCTCTCTTCATCAACTCAAAATGAGAAGGAGCAGCAGTCATGGGGTACAATAGGAATAAAAGCTGTAAGATGCTCAACCACCCAATGTAGGTGCATTTTTAAGTTTGTAAAAAATGGGTTTAACAGCTAAGCCCTGCTTGGACCCCGTAGGTCCAATAGACTTCAGTGAAAATCCCACACATTCTTCCCAGCCTCTCCAGTTCACCTTCCAGGAGATTGAACAGCAAGCACAGAACTGGCAGTGTGTCAGGATTTACACAGATCAGAAACACCATGGGCCCTAAACTCAGCTCCAAGGGCTGGTGAATGGAAAAGTCATGACCAGCTCTCATCTCAGGGCAGCCTGAGGGGCTCTCCAGGCTGGGAGTTCAGCAGGTTGCAGGGGGATGTTTCTCTACAAACAGCCTTGCTATGCTGGAGAATCTTGGATCATCCCAGAGGACAAGCTGAAGTGCAGAATGGCTGCAGCTCTGGAGGTCAGGAACCCTTTTTCATACCAGGGGGAAGCACTCTGGGGTCCTTCAGTGCACAACTTTGAGTGCAGTTTTCCAGCCGTAACACTTCAAATAAGGCAGCTGGAAACAGAGCATAGCCCTGGGCTTGTTCTTTGGCTACTGGTTTTCCCTTGCCATAACCTCCAATTTCCTCAGCACTTTAAGGAAGGTTTATGCTGTGCATTACATTTGTACAGTCCAGGTAACCCAAGAAATCTTAAATTCAAATGCCTGGTTTGCTGGGATAGATCCTGTTACTGCTTTTAAATGCTTTGCATTCATATAAAGGATGATATTTTAAAAAACGAGAAAAGAAATCTCATAATCACAGCCAGGCTATTTGTGGGAGGTTTCTTCTCAGTTTTCAAAGTGCCTTGAAAAGCTAGCAAGGAACCCAAAAGCTATTTTACTTTCTTTAGGAACTCTAAAGGGAAAACGGCACTTTGCAGATTAGGAGATTAAATTTACAAATAGAGCGTTATAGTAATTAAAGTGGTTAACTTGATTGTGTGCTACAATTTCAGCTGGCTTGGGTTTTCAGAATCTTATTTAAAGGAGCCACATTATTAAAGAACTTCAGATGTGGAGTTACTGCTGAAATGTATCCACTCTGGATTGATCCATAGCTCTGAACTCTTAAGGACTCCCAAGATGAAAGCCATTTGGAAACTCCTTCTGTGATTTATGCATGTAGTGCCTGACATCCTCATCCTCACGGCAGGGGATTTATTCCTTGCCTAATGAGGTGAAGGTCAGGCCTGCCACGATCCTTGTGGAAGCAGAGAGGGTATGGGCGTGTGCCCATTGGCATTCCTGCCTTGGGCTCTGCACTTCAAGGGTGAGGTACGAATAAAGGAATTTAATTAGTTCTTGCCTGCTTCTACTAAACAGCTCTAGAGGAGGGATGCAGAGACAGTGTAATAAGGAGGATCTGTGATTTGCATGCTAATAAAGGCACACACACTTTCTCTGGACAAGCCTCGACTTGACACCACGATTAGAACTTGCACTAAACCCAACTGTGTTCCAAAGTGAGCCTGCCACACACAGCAGCAGGAGTTTCACAGGGGTTTAAAGTTAATTACACTCTATTCTGCTTCTGCTCTTTAATGTCTCTCTGGCTGTTCCCTGGCCTGCAGCTCCCTGAAAAAGCAGAGTAAGTGCTTTGGGTGTTTATCAAATCCTTATTATTACAGGCCCTCGCTGGCTTTGGGAGAGGAAGTGTCAGAGTCCCTTTTGCTGTTTGTTGATGGTGTTTGGGGCTGCAGGGAGTGGAGGGGACCCGCTCCCCACACAGGAGGGACCGAGGTTGTGCTTCACAACATGTTGTGTTTGGCAGCAGCACTGACACAATCAGTTTTTGCCCTTTTTCCCCTTCTGGGCGTGCCAACAGAACCATTTGTGGAACCAGGTTGGGAACTGACCCAGCTATAAAAAGGGCTGTAAACAATTCTTTTACAGTTTATTTTTTTAAGCTCTCTTAACCCATTTAAGGAATAGCCCTCCCTGTGAGACTGCACAAGTCAGGCATCTGGAAGCACAACTATTTCTGTGCAAGGCTGTTAACACAGGTAAGCACTGCAAGCTGCTGAAAGGGACGTCCAGCTCTTGCTGATTTAAGACAGAAGTTCCTAATATTAGGAGCAATGATGTATAGCCACGTGGAGTGTCATTAGGGCAGAACTGAAAGTGATCCATACGTTTTGCAGGAGAGAAAGACAGGTCAATGCACTTAGAGCAGAATTTTTAATTCTTAGAGCACGCTTAAACTGTGCTGTTTCAGCCAGCCTTACAGATCCTGTCAGGGCAAAATCCCAAATGTTTTGCTGGAGTAGTCTCCAGCCAAATCCAGATTTTCAATGGGGTTGGCTGAGTTAGTCAGGAAAGATAAATGAGTTGCAGTAATCAGCAGCAAAAGAGAAAAAACCCCCTGAAATATTTTAGGTGCTTATCTGGGGTCTGGATTAAGTCCTTGATTTTCATGAGTTTTCTACGTGGTCTTGGAAGGATTGCTTGCCTGCATCCCAGTTTCCCAGCTGGAAAGCAGATACAGTCAGACTGCAAACACATTGAAGTAAAACACTCTCCTAGGATAGCAGGAAAAAGACTCACCAACAGCACATGGCATCAGCAGAGGACAGGCAGCTTGTACCCACTGCAGGGACAAGAGGGCAATGAAATCTCACAGGAGTTTCAAAGCACAGCCATGTTCTCAGGGAAGATTCTGGGTGGTCTCTGATGAAGCTTACATTGATAATTTGCAATAAAACACCATCTTGGCAACATACCTCAAACACCTTCCTACTAAATGAAAGCCTGACTTTGTCCCTGGAGCTGTTCAACCTGACACAGCTGCTCTGAACACAGTCCAAAGGCCCTGCAGAAGTGGGAGGCACATGGGAAAACCCTGCAGAAGTGTAGGTGAAACAACCTCCTCGTTTTCCCCCAAATCCCTCAGCTCACAGCCCAAGCATGGCTTCTGCACTGGTGGTTTAGCCACGCCACAAGTGCTTGATGGGTTTGTTCCCAGTGGATATTCCCTGTGCCACTGAACCACCTGCACCAGCTGGACTTGGGACCTTCATCCCCCAACCACATTCCATCCCGAAGGATGGGACCATCTCTTGTTGAGCACATTTTCCCCTTCTCCAAGTTGCCTTACTTAATTTCAAGTCCAGCAAATCTCTCACATGCACAGTGGGCTGGATTTCTCAAAGGCTGCAGCTGTCATAACCCAGTTCCATTTTTGGGAAGATCCACCTTCACACTTTTTAACCCCAGAGTATTTCCCAAAGTGCACTACAGGACCGAATTTAGAGGTTTGTTTTGAGAGAGATGTGACTTGCAATCTGCATTTGTACACTGTAAAATGGTTACATTTTAAGGTAAACTATGAACTTCTGAAAATCAGAGGTGCAGCATAAGACACAAGACCAATAGCTGTGCTTGGAAGTGCTGCCCTGCATGCAAAAGATTGGGAAAAAAGGATTCCACATGAATACTCTGAAATGTGTAGGATGACAGAGAGTTGCTGTTCTGCTAGAGAGCAACGATGCTTTGGAGTCAGAACTCCTTCCCTGAGAACACGGCAGCACCACCCGAGCCAGCAGTAAATCCCTGAATTCTTTGACAAGTACATACATCCTGTTACCCTGCCTCACAACTGCGGAAACCGGGGCAAGCAGCAGCCATTTACACGAGGTTACAGGGAATCCGTGCCAGACTTCTTCAGAGATACTTGAAAATCCTCCACGAACATCTCCAGACAGCAAGTTTGAAAGGAGATGAGCTGGGGAATAGCACAAGCTCCACCAAGGGAAAGGAATCCCTGCAGAATTCCTCAGGAATGCAGAAAAACCTCACAACTCTTCCCCATATTTTTTCTACGCTTTTGGTGATTACTAATCTTTATGGAGTTTACATTCCATCTATCATTTTTATAACCAGAGATCAGAGAGGGATTATGACGGGGGTTGCAAGCTATTCATACAGAGACCCTGTTTATCTAAGCAAAGAGAGCAGCTCTTCTACTTTAACCATTTATAAGGTGGCAGGAACACCATCTGGGACACGTGCAGAGCTAATTTGTTGTCCTACACCAGAAATTTAGGTGGTGCCATTTATATTTTGTCAGAAGCATCTCTAATACACAGCAGTCACAACGAGGACACGCCCCAGCAGATTGGCATTTTTACATCCAGCTTTTCTTTTTTCCTTTTAAATCACCATCAATAATTGCATCCCTTCTCCCAAACTGGGAGTGTGCTGGGAGCTGGAAGTGCTCTGACGATGGAGAGCTGTGACCCCAGGACCTCTGGCAGTCATAATTTAGAGAAGTCACAGTGCAAATCTAAATTCATACTAAAGGTCAGATCATCCCTTGGGGGCTCGCCACGGCCAGAGCTCGGCTACAAGAGAACTGGGCTGCCAGAACTGACCAGAAAGGAGCTAAAATCCAGCCCCCTCAGCTGGGTTTGGTGTGTCTCAATCACCCATGCCTCGGATGAAAAGGTTGGTTACTTAAGATGCGGCTGCCACCTCTTAGTGGTAACAATGATGTTTGAAAAGGTTCCTTTGATCTTCAGCAAACACTACAGCCCTGATACCAGAAATACTTGAGCCACCCAGATTCCACTTCCCGCGGAGCTGAGAGGTTAAAAGAAAAAAAAATTAAAAAGAAAACAAACACCAACAAGCAAAACAAAACAACAACAAAAAGAGGAGCAAGAATTAAACAACAACAAAAATATCTGTAACTATTCAGTGGCTAAGAAATGAAATTGATTCCCTGATACACAGCAGCATCCTCTTAAATATCAGGAAGAACATTGTCTGCTTTAATCCATAAACTTACAGGTAATGAGAACAAAGCAACTGATGAAGGGAAAGGAAAAGGGACCTCGGTGACATTTTGGAAGAGAAAATTGGGTTCCAGGTTGCAGCAAAAAGGGAGAGTTGGGAATTTAATGCTTGTAAGGTCATAGTGCAGACTTCCTGAGGAGTGGATTTTCCCCCATTATTTTCTTGCAGACAGCCCTGATACCTTTGAAGTGCTATATAAATTATACAATAACCATGAAGAGTGGGACTTACTGGCCTGACAGAAAGTCCTTTAAGTACTTTACCCTAATTTAAAGACCACTCCCTCTATACAGATACTCGCACATTACTTCAAAAGAAGCTGGCACCCACTCATTTCCCCTGCCAGGTGTGTTTTTTATCTCCTGCCTAGCTATTGCTTCTGTTGGCATCTTGCAGCTCATACCCTCAGGAGGCACAAAGCCTGCCCAGCCCACCTTCAGTCACTCCAGCAGGGTGGGATTGCAGCTTTCCTGCCTGTGCACAGCCAGGAATGGGCATGGGGCTCTTCTTTTGTGCTTTGCTCTAAGATAAACCACAAGATGAAGCTGCTATAACATCTGGAAACCAACATTAAATAGAAAATCTGAACGTCTTTAGTTGATGGGGAGAGGAAGAGTTACTTCAAAATAGAACCAGAGAGCCCCAACATTTAGGAAGGAGATGCCTGCTTGCAGGTCTGGGAGGTGCTCTGCATCCCACAAAGGTGACCAGAAACCTTCTGAAACAGCTCTTAACCACCCTCAGCATGAGCAAATCCAGCACTAGGGATCCCTCCCAAAAACAGATCTTCTGTGGGTTTGGGGCAGCGTCAGGACTCCCAGAGCAGGGAGGAGCTGTGCTGCTGCTCCCTGGCAGGGGAGAAGTGTCCCTAGGCTACCACACACCCCTACGATGGAGAGCTGAGGCTTTCCAGGGCACCCTCCACACACTCCCTACTCCCAGTCCTGCAGGTATGAACACCCCCAGCCCCTCCCCACCTCCCCCACAGCCCACTGTTGCATTTGCAGTCAGAAACCAGCCTCGGGGACAACCGCAGACAGCTCCGGAGGCAAAGGTTACAGGTGTGCCCCACGCTCCCTCCTGGGTGAACCCACGGGGCCCGGGGTGACAGCTTGATGAATGACATGCCACATGAAGGCTGGCAGCTTCTTTGCCTGGGAGGAGCAGAGAGGTTCAGGAGCATTTTTCTTGTCTGAAATCATTCCCCTGCCTCCCTGCCATTTCTAGCCCCTGCAGCTCTGGTTTCTTTCCCTAATAAAATGTTTTCAAGACAAAATGTACCAGAAGATCCCCTCCTTGAGATGAAGACAGTCAGCATTCCAGGGATTTCCACACTTCGTGGCTGGTTGTTTTCCCAGTCACCTCCTGGCACGACAAGGCAGCTGTGGCAAAGGGGACAACTGCCACAGGTGACCTGGCACTTCTTACACCTTTCACAGCTGGGCAGGAGAAACAGGAGGGAGAGGACAGATCCTCATCCCACAGGTCCCTCCTGGTTCTTCAGAGCACTATAATCTGTGCATATCTGCTTTATCTTCTTCCCAGTTTGGACACTGGCTCTTTTTAGCTCTGAAAAGGAGCTGGAGGCTGGTGATTACCCTTCACTTCCAGAACAGGTGGGAGCAGAAATCACAGAAACAGAAACAGCAATTAACTCCAGTCCCATTCATACTTCAGGCAAAGCAGAGAGATGCTGCCTTATGAAAACTTAAGAGTTTCACTTCAGAGTCCTTTTCTCTTATAGACAAGAGGCATTCTGTCAGCAAGAGATTCCCCAAGCATGTCAGCAGCTATGGCTCAAACCCAGGGATCTGCACAGCCCCACCATGCAGCCTCAGTTCCTCGCCACAGTAAAAAAATTACAGAAAAAGCCAGGTTCACATAGAAAATCACTATTTTTTAAAATTGAAGATGTGAAATAAGCAAGACTGCAGAATTCTTTTTACCAAGGGAAAAAAGTCAAGGCAAGAAATACCAAGGGAGAACCTAGCACCTGAAGCTGCAGGCATCACTCAGAGAGCTGTGTTGTAGCAGGGACACAAATGGATGGGAAAGGGCAGCCTGCAGCTCTCCACCACATCCAGAAGGACCAGTGCCCATCCCCCTCTGTTTGGGCAGTTTCAAGTGACATATCCGACCATGGCTCATAAATCTCAGCTAAGCAGGGCATTTCCTTAGGCTCTGTATCTTTGTTTAATCACTGTCTCCAGACCATGCTGACTTCCCAGGTCTTGCATGCAATAGCTCAGCAGTTCCAGCAAGTGACAGGAATGAATGATGACCCCATGAACCACCCCATGTGCCACTCCAGGGCCCCATGATCCACCCCACAGCTCAGGCTGCTGCTGCCTTTGCTCACACACAAGCAGAGGCATCTGCACCCACCCAGTGCTCCTGGTCAGGGCTCACAGCAGTGCCCCACACCAGGGGCTGCCTGGACAAAGGTTCACTGTTCCGTACATCCTCTTGTGTGGTTTACCATGCACCATCTCCCATGATGACAAAGATTAAATGAGTCATCCTTTAGCAAGGGTTTAGCTGGCCAAACTCAACCTCACGGGGCTCTCTGATTGTAACTCAAGCTACTTAAATCTGTTCAAGATTCCCATCAGCCAAAGAGGTTAATTTAAAACTTATGTTGGGGTGTTATCGGACCTTTCAGAGCAGATTTGATAAAACCTGAAGTGCTCCAAGACCCAGTGTGGTTAAAAATGAGTTTTCAGGAAGGTGCCTAAGTCTGTCAACCAAGCAGTCTGCTCTTCTGAGAGAGCAGGAATCTGACTCAAAATGCACCTCGCTTAGATCATGTCTGATACTAATCCATGGGAAAAAGTTGGTATTAGCACAAGCACAGTAGTGAAGAGTCTTAACTTGTCCAGTTCTGGGGACTGTTCTGAGTTTTCAGTGAGCGCCTGCTATTAAAATCCTTGTGCTGTAAATAGTCCAAAATCATCTATAATTTTAGCCTGTGACTCAAGCAGAATTTTTAAAAAAACCCAAACCACCACAGAAACATTTTAAAAGCAAAACAAAAGATGCTTCACTTTCATTTCTGAGTTACAAAGCAGCTGAGACTGTGCTGGGGGAGGGGACACTAATTCGCCTACAGAAGTAATGAATGAGACAGTAGCTTATATTTCATGAGTTTTAAACATATTGGCCATGAAACTCCAGGGAATACAGTGTCCCATGCATCCTGGCATTTCCCATCATTAGAAGATTCCAGCCTAACCTTTAAAAATTAGAGGTTGGTGTTTGCATGGGATAATAGTTCAATCTTTTTAACAATGGAACTGCCTGGCTGGCAGCAGTGGGGAGGATTAGGTATTAAGATGCAGTTTTATGAATGGGGACAATCAGTCAGAGCTGTCAGGATGGTTTTGTTGGGATTATCAAAGTAATATCCAGAAGTGAAGGTGTTCACAGGAAACCAGATGCCAAATGCAGCAGGGCTTTGCCTTGCAGCAATTAGCAGACAGGTGAAGATTTGTTACAAAAGAAACTCACCGTGTGCAGACATAGACACAAAAATATTTGCAAACAGAAATAAAAATGTCAAAATAGACTGTCCTAATGTCACTTTCAGAAAGCATCTAGTACAGATCTCCCACTTGTCCCAATCCCACTGGCTACCCTAACCCATGCTGAATATTTACCCCAACATAAACCCATTAAAAGTGGTGCCCTGTGTGCTAATGAACACCACAGCAGGACGTGCTGAGCTGCTTCCACACACACAGGACTCCTGTTTGGGCAGTAAAGTGCACAGGCTGTTGTAGCACCTTTGCCTCCACACCTGCTCCTACCTTGAGTGAAATTGCTTGGGAGGGGCTGTGCAGTCTCAGCTAAGACACAGCCATACCAGGATGAGCTGGACTCAATATTAATTTCTGACTTGTGTCCCCTGGATCAGTTCCTGAAGCAAGCATCTCCATTCAGCTCAAAGACATCACACTTGTCTGGGTACAAGTTCATCTTTCAGAACCCTTGGGGGGCGAAAAACACATCACAGATGGTACAAAAAGGATATTCTCAGTTGCCTCCTTTCCCAACACTGCAACCAAACTAGAAACACATGAGCAGGTGAAGTCAGAGCACACAGGCAGACACTGTCTGTCATCAGCACAGCACAAATGGCCCCTACAATTAAGAGCACAGGCTCTGTCTGGTTCTGGCATCATTCATTTCTGATAGCTGCTGCCATGTGAGATGCTGTAGGTGAAACTAGACCTGGAAAACCATCATAATATATCACTTTTATCCCAATATCTGAAGTGAAAAGTATGCTTATGCTGGAATGTGACAATTTAAGTGTTGTTCCTGTCAATCTCCAAAAGCATTTGCAGTGACATTGAGCTGCCCAAACTTCTTTACTCCATTTGAAAATTTATGAGTAATAAAAACGGTGTTTGATGATGGGCAGAGGGGACGGGGGACGCTGAAATGAATTAGCATGTGAAGTCTTGGGGACTTCTCCATACCTCCTCACCCTGCAAGCACCTGTCCCTTATAATATTTTGATATATGTGGTCTTGGTTCAGAAGAACAGAGGCAAGTGGAAACAGCAGGAAAAATGGGGTGTCTGAGCATGTCTGTGTCTAAACAGTGTGAAACACTGGGGTGGAGGCAGGGAAGAGAATAGGTTTAGATCCCTGGGGGAGTTCCCTGATGGGTGACCTGCAGAGCCTCTCCTGTGTGATGGTGGCAACCAATTCCCATGACGTGGGGGAATGACTTCTCCTTCCCTCCCCACTGCCTCAGAGAGCACACTGTGTTCAGAGCCTGTGCACTCCCATCCCCACACACCCTTTTTCCATGTGGAAAGCTTCAGGGCAGCCAAACAAAGGGATTTTTCAAATTTCATGTACTGTAAGTGCCACAGCTATAAACAAGATGAAAAGAGGACCCAGCCTCTCTCTCCTCTCCAAACCCACTCCTGCAGAGGCACTGCCTGTGCCAGGGCAGTGGCATGTCCTTTATCTCTGCAAACAGGGTCCTCAGCTGCCCATTCAGCCTGGTACATCCAGCACAGGATTTAGTTAATCATACACAGCAAGAACACAGCCCTCTTTGTCAGAGCCCTGCGGGTGTAAAAGACTCTTCAGGGAAGGGGTGGGCATCCCTTGAAATTATGACACTAACGAGGGTCAAACTCTGCTTGTTTCCCTTCCATTAGTCCCACTGAGCCTGTGCACCACAATGGAAAACCTGCATCTGCCTCTGGGCACCGAGCAGGGCAGTGCCCACAGAGGGGACCCTCCCCACAGAGCCAGGGCTGGGCTCTGGACATGGACAGGCTGGAAGCAGTGGCTTGTGGCCAAGCACGCTGTGGCTCTGGCTCCCTTCCCCAGCAAGGGACACCTGTGCATGGCACCAGAAGACTGGGAGAGGGCTACTGGCTCAGCAGTCACTCCCAGCACGCTTGTGTTGGAGGGAAATGCCTGGCACCAGTGCTACGAGACTGGCTGTCACTGAAGCCTCTGGTTGTCACTGGTGCCTTGGGTGTATAAAAATCTGCATCCACACGTGCCTGGCAGCACCCCTCCAGCACAGAGGGGATGGAGCAATTTGGATTTTCCAAATTTTAGGATTGCTGTCTTGAACACTGCAGTGCTCTTTCATCCCTTGCCTTCCCACTGCATATATGGCCTCCCTTCTTTTGGGACGGGGCTTAAATCCTTCATTAACAGAGTGGGGTTTGATGTAAACTCCACCAGCCTCTTCTCAACCAACTATATCATGACATCACAGCTCCTTAGCTCAATATCTTCTTGAAAACTTAATTATTTTGCCTGCTAAAGTGCAGCAACTCAAGCAACAGTTTCTAGAAGTGCCTCCTTTAGGACTGAAACTCAAAACAGCCCAAACCACTCCACAAACGCTCCCTACATTGCTGGTGTTCAATCACAAATCTTAGGGGGAAGCCCAAGTCGTGGTGGCCTGAGGCAAAGCCACGGTGGACGTGGTGACACTAGAGTTGTGTACACTCCCAGAACGGTGTTTTCAAACTCAGAAATGAGAACTGAGCTTATGTTGACGTGGGCTGGTAACTGACCACAGGCTGCCCTGTGTGGGCTGACCCACTGTCATCCCAGGACCTACAGCAGCCAGAAGAAATGTGCGTGGGCAGAATTCCTGCATCCACAACTGGCCTCAAAAATCAGATAATACCATGGGAAAATACAGGGATGACCCCTGGGGAAGCAGTCCTGTATCCCCAACAGCCTTCTTGAGAGTGGCTCTAAGCTGTCACCACTGCACGTAACGCCCCTGGGTTTCTGTAGCTGCAGTAAATGCTGAATTATTTGAGAGCTGAATCCCAAACACACTGCCTGGATCTGAGCAATTAGAGAGAAAAAGAAGCATATTCTACCAGCCAACTGTTTAATTGTCGAGGGTATTAAGCACAGCGTGCAGCTAACAGCAAAGCTTGGGATTTTCAGGACAAGCCATTCTCCCTGCTCTGCTTGTTGGAAAGAATCAGAGGAATAACGGGATCATGACTCATTCCCGTCGGTACCACCCCTACTGTGGGGTGAGATGGAAATGCCACTGTTCTGGGTACATGCTCTTTGCTGTGCTCCCAAGGGAAAGAGTGGACTTTCAAGAATCGGGCAAGATTCCCATTATGGAGAGAATTCCCTTGGTAGGTTTGTACTACCCTCTTACCATAGTTGGCTTTCTGTCATCTCCCTGAGCCTGGGGATGTGCAGAGCAGAGGTTTTGGTGGTGTGGAAGAGGGCAGAGCTGAGCCCTGTAAGATCTGGGGGATCTCACACTCCCCTGGCACTGGAAGCTCTCCAGGGAGATAATGCTGTCACTGAGCGATGAGCCCACTAGCACTGCTGACACAGCACTTCTTTTCAAATGTAAACAGTTGTTCATGGTCCAAGAAAGCCTTTCACACTGCCCAGCCCAAACATTTTAAAAAAAACCTCTCCTCTCACTAAGTCTTGTTTAAGAATCTCAATTTAATTTCCATTAAGTTAATGAGCTTTAGTGTTTGTTATCTTCATTTTGCTTTCTGGACCATCTTTGAAGTGTATCTCAAGTTTTCCCCTACAGACTTCATGACAAGACATGCAGTTTTTTCAAAAAATGCAAGAGGAAAAGGAAGCTAGAAGTAAAACATCTGATATTGCAAGACATGATAAAATGACGGGAGCTGGCAGAACTGGCAGGCTGCCCTCTCCTCCTCCAGCCCTGGCCTATGTCCCTTTGTGAATTGGCCTTTGTTTGCAACAGATTCACTCTAGCGGTTTCTCACACCAGAAATTAAGCCCTATTTTATCCCAACCTGGCCCAGAGGGCCTTTGGCTCCCAGCCAGAACATACAGAGCATTTATTTTTATTTGCTCTTCTTTTCTCAGTCTCTCTCCCTGCAGGGTACTGTTATTATTACTATTATTTTTTTTTTAAGTCTTGCATTTTACTGATTAAAGTGCTTACACTCATGTTGATACATTTGTCTTGTGGTGCCTTTGGGGTCATAAGGAAGCACAAATTATTCTGGATTGAAGGGGAGCTGGGAAAAACTGAGGAGAAAACCAGGATATTATCAGGCATTTCTTTGGTACTGGCACATGGGCACTGATATCAGCCTGGTGATGATTCAGAGCTGAGGGGGGAGATGGCATTTGGATAAAATGAGATGGGCTGTGATGTGACTGCAGAGGGCTGAGGGAACAGGCTGTTATCAGCAGGGCCGTGCCAGAGGACGGGCTGTGTGTGGTGGGACAGGGCTCCTGTCACAGCTGCTGTAGCAGAGCCGGGACATCGCAGCCCAGCGACTCGGCCAGGCTGTTCCTGAGCCCACCTCAGCACGCTGCCATTTCCCTCAGTGCCACAGCCTTCAAATTACAGCAAAACAGCACCCAGTGGGCTGGTCTCAGCACAAGCCTCGCATTCCAGGAGGGAGACAGACGCCTGACACCAGCAGCAGTCCCTCCAGACCTCTGCCAGATACAATGCCTGCATCTGGACCCAGGTGCATCCAGTCTGGACCAGACCTCTTGTCCTACCTGGACATGTCCATGCTGCAGATCCTTGGTTTCTTGGCTTTGCTCCCAGGGAACTTCCAGGCTGCTGCTGCACATCACCACCTTCTCAAGGGCAGGCAGGAGCCCTGTGTTGTTGTGCTGCTGCCCTGAGAATTAAGGAAACATCAGGTGAGGAATCTCTAAGTGGAGACTGGCTGAGCAAAGCTAAACCTGCCCTCTCAGCTGGGTGTAAATGTAAGTGGCTTCAAAAAGGGGTGAAAATCTGCACCTGAGAGACAGTGAATTCTGACAATGAACCCAGGTGTGGAGGTCTGAGAGCAGAGAGCTTTCTGGGCAGCTCACAGATGCTGCCACCTTCCTAATTCACTAGGTTTAGGGAAAGCAGTGCCAGTGGGGTCAGGAGTATCTCAGAAGTCACTGACTGTCCCCTGCATGCTCCGTGCAAGCATCTGTGCCCCTCAGGGATGCCAGCACCTTGCTCTGCCTCTGGCCTATCTCTCTGGCTCTGGTTGGTCTCAGAGACCACAGGACATAGGGTGAAATCTCTAATGGGGGAGAATGACCAGAATCAAATGGGGAAATATTAGAGGATTGTAGGACAAAAAAGGTTTTCTTGACATCTTACAGATATTCCTTGCCATCCTTCTCTTATCTGCTCAGTTCCTTCCTTATATCTAGTTTCCTTTCCCACCTTGACATTCTCCTTCCTGATCCTAGAGATCTGACTGTGTGCAGGCTGTTTCCAACAGATAACTGGCTCCCCCCTAACCCTAACTGAGCCCTTTCCCTTCCTTCTTTCCCACCTGTGAGAGGAAACCTTGTGCAATTACCTGGTTTTTCCCCCTTAAGGGCTGTCTGCATTCATCTGATAAGACCTGGACCCTGCAAACATTTGCTGAAAATCATGGAAAAAATAACTGCATCTATAATGACCTCAAGCAGGTTGGAGAGCAGTGTCTCTATCCAAATCTGGAGTTGACTGTCTTCTTAAATCAATTTAAACTAAGATCCATTCCTCCCTCGTTCCCTATGCAAAAGTCAGCTGTGATCACAGGACACTCAGTCTTGCTCAGGCTGGAGACCAGAATGTGCCTCTGACACGAGTACCGGGCAATTTATCACAGGAGATTACACTCGAGGGTGCTCATGTGACTGGGATTTAACAGTCAATTAAATAACACCAACACTTCTAACAAAGGAGCTGGGATTAAGGAAGGACTCCAAAATTACTCCTTTTCCTTCCCGACTCCGATGCCAACCTTGGGAATCTCCCCGTTATTAACCCAGATGTTCAATTAAAGCCGACCGGAACAAATAAAATTGTTCTGAAATGTCACTACAATGGGAGTCAGATGGTCAGGTCTGCCCCTGGGCAGTTTGTAGGAAGCTGTCCCATGTCTTGGACTTTATTAAAAGGTTTCCAGCCATGTGTTTAGTGCAAGTGATTATGCTGCTGCTGCTCAGGTCATTTCTAAGGAGCAGACAGGGAAGTGCTGCTTCTTTTCAGGATTAACCAGTGCCAGACAGGGCAGATGAACACGGTGCTGCTGGTTCAAAGGGACACATCCAGCTGCCCACGCACTTACAAGGAACACGTGGCAGTGGAGTGCTTGCACAGTGATCTCAATGTCTGGGCCCCACAGAGCGTATAAATACACAAAACCTCTCCCTTCCCCGTGGCTTCCAGCAGGCAGCAGTGCCTCCCTCCAGATCTCTTATGGCTTTCCTTGAAATTACCCCCAAGTCATGAGCACTGAGCGCCTCAGTCTTGCCCGATGTCCTCTCCCACTGCTCCTGAATGTGCCCATGGCTCCTGCAGTTATCCTGCTTCATCCCTCCTTGCAAGCAGACCCACTCCAGATGCTCAGATATCCCCTGCTCTGGTGGCATCAGCTCCAGTTCTGTGGTTCTCTGCTCTTTAGCTAACTACCAAGCCACTCTGTCTCTCCTCACACCTCGCCTCCTGTGTTCTGTTAGGGTCCATCTGCCCTCCCTGCCTGGCCAGGAGAGGGTTGCACGCAGCTGTGGGGCATCTCCTGCACCTTGTGCAGCACGTTCCAAAACACTGCAGGAAGACACACTCAGAATCATGGGCTCAGCATTCACATGAGAAGCTCCTTTCAGGACAGTCAGAAGAGCTTGCCGCTGTATTCACCTTTAACTAGCCACCAAACATTTGCATCTGCTCTTATCTTTCAGTGACTTTTTACAACAGTAAAGGAAAAAAAAAATTGTGATGCTATTTTCTCATTTTATCAATTTTTTCCCCTAAATGCTGCTCCCCAGAGCTGCTCTTTGGGAATCCCGCTTTGCACTGTGTCACCCCTGGAGCCAGAGCTGTTGCAGCACTGGGTCTCAGCACGCAGCTACACTTCTGCTTGGGCACAACAGCTTATTTGGAAGTTACCTGATAGATAGAAGGACACAGCTTTTGTGACCCAAGTTTCCTCACCACACGAGTCAGGAAGGGACTATCACACCCTTCTGAAGGTAGCCAAGATGCCAAACTTTTTCCCATAGCAGAAGAAACATCCTTCCCCATTCCATACTCTCTCTCTCTCTCTCATGAGGTAGGTCCAGAGTTTTGCTATATAGGTCCCTCTAAAGCATCAGAGTTGTTCCCAGTATCCTGTTCTGGACAGTTCATCCCAGCAGTGTATGACATGGTGTTTTCCTAAAGGAATATTTTATGAGGCCTCTTCATCATCCAGTCCTTGTTCTGCGAGGTCATTCAAAAGTCACAACACTGGAGACAAAATCCCCTTATGCTCTTTTTGGTGTATTGGAAACTACCAAAGTGTTTGCTGGAAGAGACAAAATGTGGCTGAAATAAATTCACAGATTTTTCCCCTAATAGAGTTGCTAGAATAATAGCAAGGTCATGACTCCCTCTTGCTCCTCATAATTCCTGCAGCACATCCCTAAAAGGGGTGGCTGACCACAATACAAATATTTTTTTTTCATGTAGCGGGAAGCAGTTGTTGAGAAATCACTTGGAGCACATGAGTGTCAGCCTGACATTTTACTTGGGACCAACTCTTTGACAGGGTGCTCATTTTCTCATATCTACATCATTCTTTCACACCAAATCCATACCTTTCCATGAAAAAGCTGTGGGATTTTTTTCCAAAGAGTAAATGTATACTTTCTGCCTTGTTTTTATTAGGACGGTCTTGTGTCCTTCTCCTCAAATAATCTTCATCTGCAGTGACAGTGATGACACCAGAGGGGTGACAGTGACCAGAGAAGGTGGTGTTATCCGTGTGTTTGTGCTTCACAAAGGGCAGGGCTATCAGGTGTCTATTTACAATTCCCAGGAGAGACACTGATGCTGTGTCTTAATGAAGACTTCATATTCCACCAGACACTTGAAAATCAGACCCAAGAGCCAACATTTAAACAAGTTCCCTACTTCTGGCATGTTGTTTTTGCCTATATTTGCTGCTTTAATCACAAGTGACAGCCAAACAGTAATTTGGGCTGTTTATTGCAACAGTAACATGTTCTGCTCCTTCTAAGGCCACACAGATATTCAGAATTAGCACTCCCACAAGCATTTTCCAGGAAGCAGTGACTTTTGGGAACCTGGAGGATAGAATGGAAATCGCTGATGGGAACAAGAAGCTGTAGATCCCTGGAGGGGACACACAAAGCAGCACGGGATGCTGCTGATACTGTTTAAATTGGGTGGATTTATGAGCTTTTCTGATAAGAACTGTTATCTGGGGCTGGAATCAGGCACCGCCCCCTTTGCTGGAATTTCTCTTGGTTTGTTCTGTTCCTAACTCTGAGCACTTCTGGAGAGTGTCCTGGTTGTCTTTTGCAAATTCATGAAGATGGGGATCTAAGGCTAATGGCATCCTGTGAATTTGCATTAAAGGCTGCACTGACCTTAGAGATGCAGGAAGTCTTTAGGCTGGGCCAGAGCAGTAGGAGCAGACATGGCAGCTCCAGCTTTGTGCCTTGCACTGGGTTGGCAGTGACCAGTCCTCTGTGGGATTTGCACTCCTGGGTGCCAGCTACGGACACCAGAAAGGGGTGACTGAGAGCAGGCTCCCCATGAGCACTGCTTTTTGCATTTCTGAGTCTCCAAAGACCAGAGGCGTTATCTTGAGCTGCAGAGCACTGTAAATCAGAGTAAATTCTTTCCAGCAGCCAGCTTTGATATGGCCCTCCCTCTCATTACCCACTCCCTAAAGGAAGAAAGAACACTCAAAGGGTCCTACCTGTATAAATGTTCCTGGATTCAAAAAGACAAAAATGACACTGTTTTATTTGCATGACCAGAAAATTTGTGGTGTAAAATTCCCCTGCTGGATAGAGGATAAAACCAGGGTTAAAATAGTAAATTAGCACACCTGCCTATGGCTCAACTCTACTGAGTTCACTGCAGATCTTATTTAAAGTTTATATCCCTGATATATAAGTTATTTAGAGAACTATGCCACCTCACACTGCATTTTCTGAGCACTCCTTACATTGATTTAAAGCTTCCTACTGTTTTAATAATATTTGAGAGAGGGGTAAATTGTAGCATAGGATGTAGCAGTTCACAGGTCTTGCTCAAAAACTGTGTCACTGCTGGAAGCAGAAATGCGTCTCCCAAGCCTTGGTCCCAGTGCTGTACAGTGCTGTAGTTTTATGGAATGCCTGGGATGCACACTTCATGGGAAGCACACCAGGAACAGTTCCCTGCTCTGCAGAAACAAACAGAACTTTTTTCTCTTTCTTTTTAAAGGCACTGAAAGCAGTGAAGGCTGAGTAGCAGAGCAGGCATGAGCCACAAGGTGTCTGATGCAATGACATAATTTGAGATTTTTACGTAACCACATGGAAAGCTGTGATATGAGACTTTCCTGGATATCTAAAGTTTTCAGGGAATTATGACTTGCAGTGAGTCAGCACTGTTTCAACTCAGGCAAGGATTAACCTTCCTGTCAGGACAGTCTCAAACAAGCTTGAAAAACCACGGAGATAGGTGACAAATAATACATTTTGGGAAACAAAAGATCAGCACCTGGGGCCTTAAGACCAAAGCAGAGCTGTTATCAACCATTCAGCCAAGATCAGAAGAGAGCACTGGCTGCAGTGTCACTGGCAGGCAGGTACACTGCCTCCTGTTCCCTAGGTAAGTCCAGCATTTGGGAGAAGGTCAGAAAAATCTTGTAAAATTGCCTCCCTTTAACCTGAAAGGGGTTTATCCCTACTGTGGTCACACTTGTATCACTCGCCCAGAAGCCTGCTGAGATGTTAATTCCCTCTGTAATCAAAAGACCCCAAGTTTGGCTCTGTTATCTTTGGCAGGAGGATGCAGGCTCTCCAAAGGCAGTGCTGTGTCAGGATGTGCTGGGTTCCCAGATGTATGAGCTCTGTGCACAACGATCAAGCTCCCTCTCAGGTAATATACATCTCAGCCTGAAAGCTGCTTCCTCAACCTCCCTTTGTAGTCCATGTTTTAATCAACACCATCTGGGATTAGCTTCCTTTTATTTACCTTTTTTTGGGTACAGGCGGTTTTAGATCCTCAGATTTTGGTCAGCCTGCCTGGAAACTCTTCCAAGTTTGAGATTACCAGCTCATGGGCTGCAGACTGGGATAAGGGTTCCAGGCACTTGAGAGCAGACACAAGACAGGAGCAAAAGTGACCCATCAGCAGACACTGAACTCAGCTGCAGCATCAACTTTTTAAGGTTCTTTTCTCAGCACAGCTGGCTTGGGGGCTGTGCTGTCACACATCCACGCTTGGCTGAGTGATCCAGCACAAATGACCCCATTTTCCCAGGAATGCAGAGGGAGTTTGCTGTGAGCATGGCTCCATTGGCCAGAACAGAAATCAAGCGTGTAAATCCCTTTCTTTTAGCCTCAAACTGGTCAAAGGGAGAATTAAATCCCCAGCCTTTCTAGCCCTTGTAGAGGAAAGAACTGAATGAAGCAGGGACAAGCAGCAAGTAATGATCTCTGCCACCTCCCCTGTGCACTACCCAATTTATTTTGAAGTGCTATTTTTGTTCAGCCTCAGACATTTGTAACGTTTTGCCTGAAGCAAATGTAAAATATCACATTTCCCAGCTCGATGAGCAACCCGCACAGAGGTGTGCTAAACACTTTATGAAAACGCTGCTCTGTGAGATAAAACACGATATTTTAGCATTTTTGCTCAACCTGACTTACAGGCTCTGCAACTCACGAGAGGGTGACAGCCTGAATGACTTCCCATCAGGGCACCAGTGCATTGTATTTTGGTATTGATGGATGGATCAAGGTGCTTGTTTGGGCTCTGGTGACCTGTGAAAACAGAGAAAAGATTATTGTGTTTAGAGCCAGATAAGCAACACCTTGATTTAGACGGATGTGTGGTGTCTCAGCACACAGCTTACACTGGCTCACCAAAATGCAAGTGTGACTCTCACTTCCATCCCTGCAGGACCCCCCAGTCAATGCCCCACAAGCCTTGGCTCCTTGCACAAGGATTGTCCTTCATCTTCTTGGAAGAGCACCTGAATTAACAGATAGTGTATGTACAGCTCTGGGGCTCCCACAATCTGCAGCCTAATCCTGGTGCTATCAGTCCAGTTCTGTTTTAATAAGCAATACATGGATTTTCCTGTTTTGCTCATGATGGTGACTGGTAAGTGCCCTCCCTGCTGTCACTCATGTGCTTTTCCATCCTATTTTCTGCCCTGTTGTGGAGGGGGAGTGGGGAGCAGCTGGGTGGGCACTGGCAGCTGGCCATGGTCAGCCCAGGACTGCGAACAGCAGCCAAAGGGGCCCCAATCCTCAGCAGAACAGGCACATACCTGCTCTTCTCCATGGTCCCAGTCCTGTAGAAATAAGCCATGGAACAGGATTTGTTAAAAAGCTTGTTCAGTTTGCTCATTTGTTAACACACTCAAGCGTGTACATTGCAAAATACACTTGGTTCAGCCTGGTCACAGTAGTTTTACTCACCATCAGATATCTGTAAATAGATGTTAAAATAATACCTTTTCCAAAATAATTCATTAAAAAAATAAATCCCACATTGACCTTATCAATTGTTCTTAATTCCTAAAATCTCAGTACCTGCACTTCCTGTTGAGGATATAGCCAAGCAGAACTCCTGTCTGATGTTAAACAAATGTGTTTCCCAGCAGGAAAAAAAAAAGGCCTAATTAGTTTTCTTTGTTTTTTTCCATGGCTGATTAGTCCAACATACATACAGGGAATCTGCCTCCCTAGGGATGCCTCAACACAAACAGCCAAAAATGAATTAACTAAAATCAAAACCTCCCTTAACCTGCTCAAAGTAATATTTGCAGCAGAGGTGTATTTATCTCTGTGTATCACTCAGAGTGACAGCAATTGAACGAAACAGGAGGTGGGAATAGACAGCTCTCCGTAACATCCAAATAGAAAACAAAACTGTTGCCAAATCTAGTGGAACTAGGTGATCTCAGTCTTCTAGGTAGGCTTTCAGGAGCCTCCAGCATCAGCACGTGCTTTGGGAAAATAAATGATATCCCGCAGGTTCCCTTCTGCAGGGAGCACCGGTGAGACAGCAGCGCTCCAAACACTCCTCTGGAGCCTGATGGGCACACATGGAGGCAAAGGACACTCCTGGCCCTTTGTTCCTCCTCCCCCGAGTCTCAGCCTCCTCTGTGCAGTGAACCGAGCAGTGCCAGGGGAGCACTTCTGCTGCCTCTTGTCCCTTGCCAGCCCTGGCAGGGCTGTGCCTGTCTGGCACCTCGAGCAGGGGCGATGGTATCGAAGCTGTTATCTCTGTGCCCACGGCGACGGGAGCAGCGTGACCTCCTAACCCCGGGGCTCTGATCACAGCTGAGACCCACGGAAGCAGCTTTTCAGCACCGTGTAGTTCATTAGAAGAATGTCAAGGCTTAAAAAGAAAAATCAGTATCATGAGACATCTACAAGCTCCTACCAAACCCTCAGGTGTTTTCAGGAGTTTCAGGCTCTTGTCTGAGCAGCAGAATTTTGGCCAAAGATACTAAAATAGCCCCAGTTAAATCAGATGTCTTCAGGATGCCACTGCCAAGTCCTCGTAAGTAACAGCAAAGAATTTCACGACTTGGTGCAACGTAACCATGTAAGGGCAACTCTGTCCATCTTGTACAGTACGAGTACAGTTCATTCCCTTTCATGGCCCTCGAACATCTGAACTATTCCTGTTCCAGGAAAACAAAGAACATTTTACATCACAATACGAGAAAATGCAACTGAAAGTGGATTTTTAAAGGGACACATGTCCTCCCTTGATAGGATTCTGCAGAAGTTTTGGTAGGACTCACGTGGTGTGAACTCCAGGAAGCCTTTAGTACAGCACTAATCCATTCCCAACTGAACTGTTTTAGGCACCATAACATTTATTTTGACAAGAAATTGATGAGAGAATAATTTGTTTCATTTTTTTTTTAAATTCCAAAAACCAAATGGCAACAATCAGTGTTACAAAGCACAGAACATTTTAAATTACAACATAATCCTTAAATACTCAAACCAGAAGTGTAAATTTCGGTCAGCTGAATGCTAATGGGGTTGTACTGCTTAAAAAGACATCTGAGAGACCTCAAGTTCATCTTGAACTTTTAAGCTGTCAGTTCACTGTGCCTTATGGAGGAATTCCACTGAAATCCACATGGATGAACAGAGTCTCAGGGGATTAGGAACAAGTCAACATTTAAACTCTTTGGTAAACCAGGCATTTATCAGCAGTAAACAGTTAAGGGTTTTATTTAAAGTTCTACCCTAATGCCAGGGCAGAAGCAACTAATTTAAGATATGTCAGAAAAAAATATCAAGTCCAATTAAAACTTATCTCCTCTTACTGTGTACAAAGGAAAGTAATAGGATTGGACATAAGCCAAGCTGAAATCTCTCCAGTTTGGAGACTCTATTTTTCTTTCCAGAAAATGTTTTCACAGATTTATCTGCTGGAAAAATGAATTATTTCTAGGAGAATCACAACATTGTTATCCCCCCTCCCCTTTTTTTAATGCATCTCTTATCATTAACTTAGATGTCAGAAGAAAATAGCTCAAAAATAAAGTATGGATTAACTTCTCCCCTGATTTTAGTATTTGAAAGGTTTCTCTCATGTGCTTTGTATATTAAGTTCAACATGAATTCAACATGAAGCATTTTTTTGGCCTTTTTAGCCAAGTTCCTCTCTACTTGCAACATCCAGGAGTTTATCTTATGAAAGTTCTATCAGCTCAGAGTAGTAGTAGTAAATTCAGGTGTTATCAGTGGGAAGGGAGACTGTGCAGCCAAAGATGTTTCAGGTTATGGCTCTGCTAAAAAGGGCTCACAGCTTGTTGAGTTCTGGCTTGCTCTGCTGGAACTGCTCCTGGAATAAAGGTTTAGTTACGACTTCATTGTATCTATACAGTAGCTTATGCTCTAAATCCCAATTTATGATTTGCAAACAAACTTACTAAAATTACAAAAAGAGCCCTGTACCACACAGTCACTACACATTACCATGGCCTGGTTTGCTCTAATATTCAGTAGGTACCCCTGGTGCCAAAACAGGATCTTGCAAACAAACATGCTGCACTTTGACATGTCTGAGAAGTAAGAAAATACAGATAAGGAGAAAGATACTACACTTGGGCAGTTCAGCCATTCTCCTTAGTCCAGAGGCAGCAGCATGCCTGTTCCAGGCTGTTCCTAGAGAGGCCTGGAAAAAGGCCTGTGAGGTTTCCCACACCCCCTGCACCCACAGTAACCTGCAAACAAGTGAGAAATAAAGCACACAGTAACCCCCTCTCACTGGTGACAGCTTGCAGCATAAACAGGAAAGCATCACTAAACAGCCTCTGTCATTTGGAAGAATTCTGGGAGGGCCCGTGCAGAGATTTGAGGATGGACAACTGCAAATGTTAACCCAGAGATGATCACAAGCAGGGAACACAGTGTAATCTGGATATAACCTCTGAGTAAATGCTTGAGAACGTGCAGATCAGGATACACCATCAGGACAGTCCCTGTGTAGCTGTGGGTATTATGAAACTGGTAAAATGCAGCTGACAGGGGAAATTTTCCATACAAGTTGTACCCTATTACCTTATTTTAAACCCAAACCCATATATGACATATATTTAAATGATAATCACAAACTGACAAACCTGCTCTGTAAACAAAACCTACCAAGACAAAAGCAGCATCTGGAAGAAAGGACAGACCCTTTCTTGTATCCTAACAAGAAGAATCCCCTTGGCTTTTCCAGTGAAAAAGCAGCAAGCTCACTTAGATTGCAACACTGCAAATGTTCCATTACAGATGCAAAACTTACTAAATCTGGAAAAGACCAATGACAGTGAATCCAAGAGTTAAATGGAGATCCTTGAATTTCAACTCTGGCATTCCTTTACAAGCTGATTTGTTTTAAGAATTCACAATCAGAATCTGTATATTTTTAAGACACATTTCTAAGTCCTTTAAGACTAACTATAATAAACCCACTCATGTTTGTGACTTTAACAAAAGACACAGCACAATATAGTTTTGAACTGTTTATTTCACATGTTCCATACCGGAGTTTCTTCAGTTAAAAGTTCCTAGAAGAAAATGAAACAAATATTGTTACAAATCAGTTTGCTTCAACACCTCAAGTAAATATCTTTGACCAACTGTGTAATCATCCTTTAAATACAATGCACAGATTGTCATCCTAAAAGCTGGATTTGGGAATGGAAGTTCCCCCTGCAAGAGTTAGAGGATAAGATAAACATACGCACTTGGAAACAATTCCATCGTTTTTTGCCAGACGCAAAATGGAGTCATCTGATTCACCCTGTAAAAAGAGCAAAGAAAATATTCTCAAGTGTCCAAATAATTGCTGACACATGTGGAAGAGAGGCAGCTGCAGCAGTTAGGGTAGATTAGTGTTTTCAAAATAAACTGTTAATTCTTTGTCATCCTTAAGGGTAAGAAATAGCTTTAACTTGATAAAAACAAGCATTTGCACTAACAACATATATTTATGGATAAGTGGACTTGTGATGAACTCCTCACACCTTTAAGTCATAGTACTATCACTTCAGTAATTATAAACAGCAGATAAAAGCCAGGACAAGTCCCTTGGTACATTCTTAAAAGAAACAAAATCACGTGCATCCTTCATGGATTTGAAAACATATAAACATCCCCAGAAGAAATCAATTACTCCAAGTTCATCCAACATCCTGGCACAGGGTGCCCAGAGAAGCTGTGGCTGCCCCTGGATCCCTGGAATTGTCCAAGGCCAGGTTGGATGGGGCTTGGAGCAAGCTGGGACAGTGGAAGGTGTCCCTGCCCATGGCAGGGGGTGGAATGAGATGAGCTTTCTGTGATTCTATGAATTTGTTCCCATCTTCACTCTGTCTTTATTATCCCCCAAAAACTTCTTGCTCTAGAATGAGCTGCAGGCACACTTTGTTTTCAGGGCCAAATACACATCTAATTAATTACAAATGAAGAGAAAAAGCAGCACAGCAATTCTGCAGGAACCCTCAGGAAGGCACTCACCATTCTCCGGATTGGGCCGCAGATGGCGTAAGTCTTGAACTGGCCGTTCACTCTGCCTGTCACCTTGTCAACCTGCAATCACAGCAAAGCTGCTGCACACACAGATTCTACACAGTTTTATGCTCTCACATCACACTTGCCAAGCACCCAAAGTTAAAAATTGCAGAAAAATACTTGCAGTATTGGACAGATAAACTACAAAATCTCAAGGCAAATACTGAAGTTAGAAAGTCAACTACAATGATCTTTGCACAGCAAATTTATAGGTACACAGTGCAGCCACAAAACTTCATGGATCACACAGATTGACAAGAAGTGGTAGCTAAAGGGAAAAAAATACTTGAGCTCTGAACAAATGGAAAAGATCAATGTAAAGTTTATTTGTGGATTTCCCTGCCTTTACTATTTTTTTTTGTTTGTTTTTTTTAACTAAGGTCCTATCATGGAAAATTGAACTGGAGAGGGAAGGGGACACGGGTAGGAAAATGTCCAAGCTGAGAGACATAAATTGTCTCACTTTCTCAAGCTGCTGAGAAATTTTACAGGGAAAGGACTAAACAATACAAATCATGAAATTCAACAGTGCAGTGAAGCCTGTAATACCAGGTGGGTTCATTTCCATGTTCTGCTAATCTCTGATCCCTTGAAAACAAGAAAGAGGGATCACTGAAAGAATGAAATATGGGGAACAAGAAACGTATTTGCCTTAACAATGACAGGAAATCATAAACAGTATTTTTTTAAATGATTTTTTTTTTTAGTCAGATAACTCAAGAGAATCAGTTTTTTAAAATATTTGGGAATGTGGTCTCCCATTCAAGAATGAAATCAAGGTCTATAGTTCATCAGCTACAGGAACAATGTGTCCACAAAATTCCTGAAAGCTGAATACTAATAAACAATTGGGAAACAAAACCCCAAACCATGCTAAAAGGAGTTTAAATTAACTGGACCCCACATGCATTAACTGGGATCCTGCAGGAGTCAAGATCTACTGTGGCTTTCTTTACTGAATTACTGTAGATGCATCACAAGGTGTTTAATTTTGTAACTTTTATCAGAAGTTTCAAGGTTTAGCTCTCTCATCATATATTCTGTTAATAAACTTACCTCAGAAATGTTTATCTGAATGGAAGCATGATCCTTAGCACCAATGATTCGGTTGCTAGCAGAGCTAAGGAATAAAACAGGATAGATTTAAACAAAAGGAAACAGGCAGAGACAATTACAAAAGCAGCTGTTAGAGCAGAGTCCACAGGCCAATTAAAACTACACAAGAAATTCAGACAGTAACAGTTTAAGCTTTCAGTATTTAGAAGATTAAAATGCAGTTTTAAGTACATTTAAAGGAAATTTTCACTTGGTAGCATCACACTAATTAGCCAATTATCCCTTTGCTTTGGTTTCTATGTGCCCAGTTCACCCTTATACAGTGCACAGGGCAGTACAGGCCTTCAAAACACACAGAATGTTATTTTATTTTCTAAAATGCAAGAAATACAGTCATCAATGTAATTAATAAGATTAATTTCTATGCCTTTTTTGCTGTGAGCCACTACAGCTGTCAAAGACAGGCTGCAAATGCTCAGGAATCACAGGCTGTAAAACATATTTGATTTAATCTATAATAAGCCATACTAATAAGCCATACAAATGGCTTATTTTTAGTGACTCTTTTAACACAGACACACACACTTACAGAAGGCTTCTAATTCCATTTACTACTATACCAAAATCATACTTACAATGTGCCATCAAAACAACCTGTGATAACCGAACAGGTTCACTTCAACAACTTGCAGCACTGACCATACAAACACTTGTATGCTACAAATACACATTTATGTTTGGTATGAACCATTTTAGGAAGAAATTCTTCCCTGTGAGGGTGGTGAGGCCCTGGCACAGGGTGCCCAGAGAAGCTGTGGCTTCCCCTGGATCCCTGGGAGTGTTCAAGGCCAGGTTGGAAGGGGCTTGGAGCAACCTGGGCTAGTGGGAGGTGTCCCTGCCCATGGCAGAGGTGGAATGAGATGAGCTTTAAGGTCCTTTCCAACCCAAACCAGTGTGTGAGTCCATGTGCTGTCAGTGCCAGCGTAAGGCTGACAGTTTTGGAACAGAAGGTGCAAAGTGTCTCCTCAGCTTTAGTCTTTGCTCCGCATACTTTACATAAGGCATTTAAACATACAGAAACTGACAGAAAAGAGATTCTTTTTCTCCCCCACAGATATTCGTTGCTACAAAAAGCCCCTTTGCAGAGGCTGAATCAGCCTTGGGGGCGACTCCAGGCCTGGCCTCTCGGGTCCCTGCTCACCATTTCCGAGGGACATAAAGGTCCACGAACTCCCCGGCGTCGTTCTGCATCTCGTCCTGGTCCCTGCTGAGGCACTAAGCAGAAACACCTGGAAGAATCATGAAATATCGCCAGTTGGAAGGCACCCACAAGGATCATCGAGTCCAACTCCTGGCCCTGCACAGACACCCCAACAACCCCACCCTGGGCATCCCTGGCAGCGCTGTCCAAACGCTCCTGGAGCTCTGGCAGCCTCGGGGCTGTGCCCATTCCTGGGGAGCCTGGGCAGTGCCCAGCACCCCCGGGGAGAAGAACCCTTCCCCAATATCCACCGCAACCCTCCCTGACACAGCTCCAGCCTTTCCCTCGGGTCCTGTCCCCGGCCACAGGAGCCAGAGCTGCCCCCGCCGCGAGGTGATGCCGGAGCCAGGCCGGGCCCAGAGGCCGTGCCCTGAAGCCGGACCCCGCTGCAGAGCCGCCCCCACTGCCCCCAGCCCCAGCATCGCTCCCGGAGCTCCGCCACCATCGCCCTCGCAGCCCCCGGCCCCACCACCGCCGCTCCCCTCGCCCCCGGCGCCATCGCTCCCCTCGCTCCCGGCCCCGCCGCCGCCGCTCCCCTCGCCCCCGGCCCCGCCGCCATCGCTCCCATCGCTCCCGGAGCTCCGCCGCCATCGCTCCCCTCGCCCCGGCCCCGCCGCCATCGCTCCCCCCGCCCCGGCCCCGCCGCCGCCATCGCTCCCCTCGCCCGGCCCCGCCGCCATCGCTCCCCCCGCCCCGGCCCCGCCGCCGCCATCGCTCCCACCTCGCGCGCGGCCGGGCGGAAAGGAAGGGGCGGGGCCGGACGCGGAAATGCGTCACAGCCACGGGAGCGCTTCCTGCACGGCCGCGTGACGTCACCGCGCGGGCCATGGCGGCGCCGGGAGGCAGCCCCGGGGGAAGCGGCGCGGGGCCGGCCCCGCTCCGGCCGGGGGATCCGCCCCGCAGGGTCCCGACAGCGCCCCCGGTACCCCCAGCACCGCGTGCCCCCGCTGGGGAGAGGGGATGGGGCCAGGTGCGTTCCTTAAGGGGCGCGGGGGTCGCCCCCCTCCCCCGGGACAGCCCCTCGTTAGGGAGGGTCCCAGCGCCGCACACCTGAGGGTGCCTCTCAGGGGACATTCCAAACCCCGTGGCACCTACTCCAGGTGACCCTCCCTCGGCAGGTGGGTTGGACTGGGTAAGCTCCAGAGGCCCCTTCCATCTGAACCCGTCCGTGATTCTATGACCAGACCACCCCGGCACCCTCACAGAAACCCAAAAGACCATTCCGAGCTACCGGAGAGGGTCCAGTGGAGGCCACAACGATGAGAAGGGGTCTGGAGCATCTCCCTTAGGAGGAGAGAGTGTGGAGGAGCTGGGCCTGTTTAGTCTGAAGAAGACTGAGAGGAGATCTCCTCGATCAGTACAAATACCTCCAAGGGCTGCTAGAAAACGCTGGCAGACTCTTTTCAGCGGTGCACAGTCACAGGACAAGGAGAAATGGCCATAGACTAAACCACAAGAAATTCCATCTTAAACTGAGGAAGAATTTTCCACTGAGGGTGGCAGATCACTCGAACAGCTGCCCAGGGACATCAGGGAGTTTCCATCTCTGGAAACATTTCAAACTCACCTGGACATATTCCTGTGACCTGCCTTAGCAGCAGCGGGGTCAGACTGGATGATCTCCAGAGGACCCTTCCAACACCACCCATTGTTATTCCAAAATGAGGCATTTGGTTACAAACCGTGTACCAAAACAGGTTTTATTTCACAGCATCTTAATTTCACAGAAGAAAAAAAAACAAAACCAAAACCCAAAACAGGCTACAACTCAAAGAGTTTTAAATAACGGAGTATGACAAAACCAGAAGAGTTTTTGTTTACAGGAAAATGTACAGGCTCTTCCCAAGAGAGTTCTCCATGCTGAGCCACCCCAGCAGCACCTTCACAAAGCACCAGACCCCCGCTCGGTGTAAACCTGTTTCTCTTCAGAGCAAGAGGAGTTTGGCTGTGCAAACGTAAACCGGCAGAGCTGCGTCTGGCGTTGGGTCCCGCGTTCAGTCTTTGACCAGCCAAGGTACTGATAGTTCTTTGCCACATGGTGGCAGCTTTTTGGGTGGAAAGAGAGAGATTCCCACACAGGACTGCAAGCTGTGCTCTGGAAAGGGGAAAGAGCAGGCAAACGCACACGGAGGGGGTGGAGGGTCCCTGCAGAAGGGCTGTTCCTGCACTGACACACAAGGAATCCCATGGACAAAACCCCAGGCTCTGGACAGCATCACCCCAAGCCCAAGCCCTACCAGACAAGGCTGGCACAGCCCTCGCTGCCCTGCGTCATCCCTGGCCCGTGCTCCCAGCAGCTTCCGAGATCAAGTGTGTGCCCCAGCCAAGTTCTAGAATAACTGTTAGACAACATTCAGCATTCTGTAATTTGATGCTCCTTTATCCCAGTTTGTTCTCCTGGAAGAAAACAAAAGCTTGCTCGTTTAATGACGTAAACCCACAGATTCTGGGAGTGTAATTACAGCCCAAATGGCCACTTGAACTAGACAAACTTCCACTGAACAGAGACTGCGAAGTGTTGCAAACCAAAGTGCATTTTGTTCCCTTAGATGGTGAGAAAGGAAAGTTAATGTTGTTACAGAAAACTCTTTATACACTAAATAAAGAAGTTCCCAGAGAAAGACACTTTCAGATTTCATTCATACTCATCAAGCTGTTGTGTGAGAAATTTCTTTGCTCTGTTGTACCTCTGTCCCCTCCACAATGCCTTGGGAAGTGGTGGATCACCTCAGCTGTCTGCACCACTGTTTGCTAATTTGGAGGCTCATTACACACTAGATGTTTAGTACATCACTATTTCTGCATGCAAGGACAGTTATATTCAGTAGAAAGTTTAACTAGTAGGCAATTTTTTTAAACCTGTTGGAAGATAACTGGCAAGCTTGCTGTCTAAACTATTAGTTACCATCTCACTTCTGGAGACTGGAAAGTCCTTCTGTGTTAGAGAAATCACAAGCATATTAAATGTTACACAAAGAATTTGAAGCTACATACAGCTGAACACAGTTACAAAAGATTTGATAGTCACTGTAATTATTATATATGAAAAATACACTTTGAGCCCCACTCAAAGAGGAAGGGGCTCCAGTAAAGTTTGCTGCAATTCTAATGAAGCCAAATTAGCTTCAGACAAAACACAGCTGAAGAGCAAAGTTCAGCTTTGGTTTTGGCTACAACCCATATTTAATACAAGGAACAAGAATTTACATAATTTTACATATTAGATAGCAAGTCCCTGACCTCAGCATGAGGTCTGGTAGTTTATGAATCAAACTTAAATTACAACTTTGTCAGTCGAAATAACCAAGTATCAGTTTTGTTCCTTGCAAACGGACCCAGTAACTTGTATCATAATATTGCTTCAGAAAATAAACCCAAGAGCCAATACCACAGAAGGTTCCACATACAATCAAGAATTCATTCCCAACCTGGATACTGTAAAAATAAAGGAAGGAATAGCTAATGGGCAGAGAAGTTGTTTAAGCTCTGTGTATGCACTAGAGCGCTGCTGGGCACCAGCCAGGAGTGGCTGCTCAGATGTGCAAGCAATGCCAGTTTTGTGAGGACCATCACAGTGATGCAACGCTTGGAAGAACAGAGAGTAAAAAAAGTAGCATTGTCAATACCGGGCATGCTTTGTTTCATTGGCTTCCTTTGGCAGCAGTAACTCTACTGGCTTCATATTTGCTCAGGTAAGACCATATAGAATACAGTCATACTACAAAAGGTGCTTATTTCAGGCTACGGAACAGTGAAACAAATAAAACCCCTAAATGATGCATTTGACAGCAAATTGCTCTTAGTCAAGTGCTCATCTTCCACTCAGGAGTGAATTAGGATGGCAATCACTTCCCAGCTACCTCACTCAACATGTGGTACTTCGTGACAGGTTTTCAAACCACCTTTCCTTCTTAAGTAAAATGTGTATTTTTAAGGTATTGATAGTAAATAAATGGAAATGGAGTAATTTCAACCTTGCTACTTACAGATCATAGAATAGATGCCCTGTATAATATTAGTGCAGATATACTGGAATTGTTTTCCTTGTATGCAAGGCCAATGCAGGTAAAGAATAAATGGCTATACAAATTCAGGATTCCCCACTAAATAACAGAACTAACTTAAAAAGCACTGGTACCAGACCAGCCAGTTTTAGGCACATCTTTAAAAAAATAAAAGTATGCATTTCATTAATGTAAAAATGTGAGGAGGTTCTTAGAAACATCTGAACTTTATGGTGCACTGGAATGGAAGTTATGTTCCTTCAGTTTCAAGGAATACAATAAAGACTTAAAACAAAAGAAAAAGAACCAATACCATAGTATTCTTCATAGGGAAGAACAGTTTTAGTAAAACCAGGAAGATAAATAAGGAATAATAAGCAGCCATGACAGCTGACTGGTGAATATTTGTGCTTTAAATGTCCGAAAGAAAACAAAAGTTCAATAACTCTTCTCGTACCATCCCCCAGACTTGGCATCTGTGTCCATAGATCTCGACAGTTCCCAACACCCTGCAGCCCTCCCAACTAGCTGGAGCCAGTGGCACCTCCACCAGCAGCATCCCAGGATGTGATCCCAGCACGGCTGGATGCCGGCTGGGATGGAGCTTTGGTTAAGACTGTTGTGTGAGCCGTCTGTAGTGAGGTAAAACTTGGTTTTCAGGGAGATACAGAGCCAGTTCCAAAGCTACAAGGACGGTGAATTCGAAACCGATGAGATCCCTTCTGTTGAATCTGAATCTCTCTTCTAGTTTCTATGACAGTGATAATGAAACAAAACAAAGGAGGGGAGAAAGAATCAGTTAATCCAGGTGATTTCAAGGCATTGTTAGATCAAGTCAGTGATGCATGGCCTGAGCTGTACTTCAGAATCAAAACGTATTATTGCCAGAGATCAGAGAAGTAAACCAGCTTATCAGCTCAGCTGTGACACCCACACAACAGTTACTGCATCTCACGCAAACATAGGCAAGTGCAAAAATAACTTTACTGTAGGATCAGTAAGACACTGGCCCGCACCAGGCAGATAGTTTTAAGGAATTAAAAAAATAAAGCAAGGAAGAGCCCTAATGAGACAGAAAACTGGCTGAAACAGCTGGTCTTCCATGCAAGCACGTGCCACTGAAAATCTTGGCTTTAATCTTTGCCTATGAGCTAGGGAGGAGGTTCTGACAACAGCTGGAACAAGCTCATAGCACTTACATCTATTAGGTGTTTAACTTCGTGTTTCCTGAGGTCACTGCTGATCTTGGCTGCAAGCAGAACGCAAGCACCAGCACACAGTTTGCGGTTCTGTTTGTTGAGTTTGCCTTGGAGGACGAGCTTCTCAAAGTAAACATAAGCCATGGAGACAGTCACCGGCTCCAGACTGCACTCCTCACTCAGGTTTCTCATCTCTCTCTTTAAACTGGGAATAGGAGAAAAGACACCCCCCCAGACATGACAGATTTTATTGAATGTTGTAGAAATACTGCAGCACAGCAACTCAGAGGAGCATATGGGCAAGACTCCTATTCGGAAAACCATGACAAGTATTATCCTAGAGTGGAAAAGCCCAGCTGGCAGCAGCAAGCTGGTGCTGATGCACAAACTTGATTTCACCTGGCTGGCAACATTCACTGTGGTAGAACAATTCCTCATCTGCCCATGAACACCAGGGCTCAGCTGCCTCACTGACACACAGGCTAATGCTGTAGGATTTCTTCTGGGCTCCCAAACTGGTTTGTGATTCATATCATAAGAGTGAACCACTCTGACCTACAGAAAACAGCAGCTGCTGCGTAGAGACCTGTCTACTACACACCTTGAGTAAGAGCCAGGCGTGAGGGGGAAGGCAGCCTGCTTTACACACTTCCCACAGTGCCAGCCCTTCACCTCAGCATCACAGCAGGCTGGGAGGTGGATGGTTCCTCACAGGGCTGCCACAGGCTGCACGATCTCTGCATGAACACACTGCTCTGAACTGCTACAAAGAGGAGCATGCAGGACTCAGGCAGAACAGACTGCCCAAGCAAATCTTCCTCTGGAGCTGAGCTACACCTGGCCCTGGTGACTCAGTAGAATCGTGTTTAAACTGGCTATTTCAGCAGGCTCTGATTGCATTTATCTCCCTGTAACACCAGCAAGGTTACAGTTCTCTCAAGGTGCAACAGTACATCTTGCTGAGGAGTGACCAGATGCATTTACTCAAGGATGAGAAATTCTGTGGGGCCTCCACAAAAAGCTTTTCTTTACCACATCTTCCCAGATCTAACACTCTTTATCCTACAATCTTGTTAGAGACTGTGGTCATCAGTGAGTCTGGTAACTGAAAGGCAAAAATAGCCAGAGGGCCCAGAAAGCCAATCCAGTTGGAGTGGGACTGCACTGCAGCCAAGCCATCAGGTTACAAGTGTTTGTTTCAAAGCTAATGCTGCTGCACTTTTAATTGGTTAGTACACCACAGTTGGTGAAACAAAACCCTTTAGGTGGAACTATGAAAACCAACTGTTACCCTTTCTCAGCATCCTAAACATTCCAGTACAGGGCTGTCATCCTACAGTCAGCTCAACTGACAACAGGAGATTAGTGTTTAATCATATATGCTATTAATAGATGTAGGATTTGCTCCATTCAAGTGCAGCCTCAGTGTGGATGACGTTCTCGTTATTCGAGCTTATTTCTTACCTCCTAATTTTGCTCAGTGTCAACTTGATATGAGGAAACTTCTCTCTAAAGGTTTCATTCATATCCTTTTTAAGGTCTGAGGGTTTCACATACTCTATGACTGTAGTCTGAAATGCAAGAAGCAAAATTTATCATTTGTCTTGTGAACACAATGGACAGCCAAACAAGTCTTCCAAAAACACTAATGCAAAGGCAAGCTTGAGTTTTATTATTCACAATTTAACATTTCTGAAATGTCCCAAAGTTGAATCCCAACTACAGATAAAGGCTTAAAAAATAGTAAGCAAATGGTTACAAGAAGTAAATGACAACATGAAGACAGGTGTCAGACTGGCCCTTGACAAGCTCACTGTACAAACTCAATCACTTATATTTTTCCTGATCAATTATCAGAAAAGCCAAAACTTTTTCTTCCTAGAGGACTTTTTCTTCCTCAAGGAAGCTCTTTAGAGGAGGATCTGTCAGGGAGTCTCTCCTCTGTGCAGGTATGCCAGTCACTCACCATGTAAGAGGCAAAGATGAGAACACGTTTATGTTTCCCACAGGGCCACTGAGGATCATCCAGAAGATTTGGATCATACTCTGCAGCCTCCCCAGCTTCACTTCCTGAGGGAATGAGGAAAGCACATTGGGTCACCAGATAAAGAGCTTTAAATCCCCTGTTTCCTCTTTAAGAAAGTTTTCAAATAGTAAACATTAAGTGTTGGCAGATCTCACAGTACAAGCAAATTGCAGCTACAGGTACACGTTCGCATTTCATAAATGCATCAGTCAAAAATTAAAACCATTAAATGAACCACACAAACCACACATGCCTGACACATCATTTTAGATTTAGTGCAAACTCAGTTTGCATCTACAAATATACCCAGAAAACAACTGCGCAAGACTGAATTCTTTTGCCTATAGTCTAATAAGACAGCAGAGTTGTCAGGTTTGCTCTTTTACACAAGAGAAGGGATTCTTGGCACTAACTCTGGCTTATGCATTGTTACTGTGCTACAAGTCAGGGAGAAACACCTGGATCCACGAGCACCAGATGTTTCTTGGTGAGTAATATAAAACATTACATTCCCAAGCAAAAGCTTTGTGCTTCTTGAATGGCATAAACAGAATTAGGCCAGATACATGGAGGATGTAAGGAGTTTGTGGAATCCTCAGTCCGAAGGCTCATCATTTGCACTGCACTGATGAGCTGCAGCACATCCATCCCAATAACACACTGACCACTTGCAGAAGTCTCAGACAAATCTCTGCCTTTTCTGCTGTGTGCATGAGTGATGACAGAGCTGGCTCCTGTTCTTACCAAGGTCTGTTCCTGCTGGTATCGTTTTTGCTGTCACAGGTTTGTATCTTGATCCAGGAAGACTCCGGGGAGCACTGGCTCGACAGGGGGGAACAGCACCGTAGGCGTCGGCTTTGCGAACAACCAGAGCATTGGTCGGGTACAAGAATTTTGCATAGGACACAACCTTAAAGAAGAGAAAGTTGTAGTAGTTCTGGGGGGAAGTTTACTGAAAAGCTTATTTCCAGACATCTAGGATTTTCCAACTCGAGTCCCCTAGAGTTTGGATTTAGGAGTGAGGACCTTGGAACTGTTCAACTGTGCATTGTTTCCACAACTTTAAAGTGAAGTGCTGTAGAAGATTTGGTGGGGTGGCAAAGAAAAGGCAAGAATCACAGGAGTAATATTTTGGCAGCATATAAATTTAACTAAAGCAGTATGAATTTCACCCATGTTTCTATCAAAACTTCACTCACATGTTGCCTCAGAGAGCAAAGTCAAATCAATTCTCCAGAAACAGAGGCAGAAGTGATCACAATCTTCAACCATCTCCTCAGAAGAAGCATTATCACAAGCCACAATTTCAAACTATGGGTCTAAAACTTCCAGTGCTCTGAAGCCACAGCTCTCACATAATGGATAGCAAAGCACTGCATAAATTGATTTGTCCCAGCGTGAAATGGTCCCGGGGTGAAAAAATAGATGTCCTTACCTTGCCATCAGCACCCAGCTCTACTCCTTCCAGTCCAAGCACCATCTCAGTAGAGACTGAAACTCCCCCAGAAGGATGTCGCTGCTTCTGTCCTTCCATTTTCAGATCACTAAATGCAGGTAAGAAAGAGCACTATCACGAAATGCAAGCGCAGCTTCCCATGGAAGCACCAGCCAACACCACCAGGTCAGAGTTCTCTTGTGTGGGAACAAGCCAACTCCTCAATGCCACCTTCAGGAGAACATTAGTTTTTAACTACTCTTTTTAAAATGTAGAGATGCTCATTAACCAAAGAATCAGATTTCATCTCAGTTTAACACAAATCTGTACCAATCTACCTCTCAAAAGTGAACTGTTTTTAATATGGTCTTTCTGCACAAGACCACAGCATTCCCAACCCTCTAATGCTCAAACACCTAACAGCAAACATGATTTACATTAATTATTTTCTAGGATTAGAAACTTGCCTTTCAAGTGCAATTTTCCAACCCCCGTGCACACAAGCTCAAGTTAAGAATGAAGCTGCAGATGTCTGTATCAGCGATGGCAGCACGTGGCTTTGTCACCAATATTCCAATACAAAAAACCAGTTTTCAGGTGAAGAACTGCCCTGCCAGCTTGCGAGCAGAACAGCAGAGTGCTCAGAACTGCTCTGAAATAGCTCCAGTGACCTTGCTGCCTTTCTATTATGTGGGAGAATATTTTCCCATCAACTATTTTTATGGCATGTATTTGCATACAATACAATTCCCACCACTAAGCATCCGCTTCCTTTGTCCATAAGTTATGGACAGGACAGAAGTGACAACACAATTGTTTTGCCAGAACAGAATCAGTGTTTTCTATGGTATATTTGTAGATAACAGACCTTCACAGAATGGACTTAAACTTCACAAGGGACTGAGGAAAGATGCAGGGAAGTCCAGTTTGCAGGTTTTGTTTCTCATAAATGAGCATACTGACAGTTGTATACAAAAAATGTAGTCCAAACACTAAAAGCAGTTTGAATCAGTCCAAACTGTTTCTGCTTTTCTTACGCTGCAAATAGTGACATTCATGGCTTAAAGCTGAGAAACAGAAGAGCATCTTAAACTTATTTAGGTGTAAATTCAATATAAAACCTTGAGGATTTCCAGTGAAGGCAGCAGCACCCTTCCCTGAAACTCCCTGTGCTTTTTTTGCTGACACCACTGTTTGTGGCACTAAAGGCAGCTGATTTCTGACCACTTTAGGAATACAGAAAACCTACACAGCAAATCGCATTACCTGTTCAAAGTTGATTTCAGAGATTTCACAGGACTGGAGTGCTTTAAAATGTGAATAAACACTGGGAGAAAAGTCTTCCTTTTTTACTATTTTTCTCTTGAATGAACACTTTGACACTGTGGTGGTGTCTGGTTTTACTGCTCTGATAGCAAGCTCTTGTCCTTATACATGAATGGCAGGTTAAATAGGTTCACTTGCTTAAAACAAGAGACCTACACCAGCCACACTCATTTCAGAAGATCTTTTGAAACAACAGAGCAGACATTTCACAAAGCAGTTGAAGAGACTCACCTGATCCGTAACCCCTCCCCGTAAGGTAGGATAGAAAACGCCACACACAGTGTTCGTTTAGCACAGATTAACACTATCCTGCAAGCAGATGGAGAAAGACCAGGATATGAATTAAGATCCAGAAGTCACAAAGCAGCTTTTTATGGGATATTCACACAAGGCTCTTCTTATCTTGCCCTGCAAGTCATACAGATACTGCTACGGATTTAATGTTTTCAGAAAGCAGCAGAAGAGCAGAGGTTTCACACTGGCCCTGCAGGTCCTTGGGGCTCTCTATAAAACCTCAGCCTTCAGGACCTACCATCACATTGGGAGCTCGTCAGAGGAGATCCCAGCCTTTAAATATATATCTATATTTACCTAATTTTTACATAAACCTTGTGAAAAGATGTAGACAATATTCTACATTTAGATGAAACCTCACACTTCTATTAATAATAAACAAATGCAGCCTCCCCTTTCTCTTCTGCTCAGCAACCATGAGCCAAGAATTTGGCTAAACCAAGTCACTCTCCTTAAATCCTCCTCAGCTCTGACCTCTCTGTGTGCCAGAGATAAGGAAAGTGAGAGAAATAAGAAAAGTGAGAGAAGAAGAGAGAGAATGATTTAACCTCTTCAGAGCAGGGTGGCAGAATCATGAATGTATTGCTGCAAATGTAGCAGGTATGAGCACCTACTGCCTTTGAAAGAAGTCTGGATTAAACTAACACAGCCCCAGGGGCATCCCCTAATTCCCACTGGTATTAAAGGTCTTACTGCATGGAACTGAAGGCTGCTTCCTATTGCACACAAGTACAGGGGGAACCTCGATCTCCACACGTTACCTGCTGTTCTTGGTGTCATACTGCCTCATGTTCTTGATGAAGTGCATCTTCTTCAAACTTTTGTGTCTTGGAGACCCAGATATATGCTTGGTTCTGCAATGATAAAAAGAAAAAACAAACAAAAACCCCAAATCTGTTAAGTGTTCTGTGAAAAATTCATGCCAGTAGTATGATCAGATGGCAGCACTAGCATGCAGGACCTCAGATATTGGCGTGGAAGAGGGTGGAGGGAGGAGAGGACTGCATGCAACGAGTTGAGGTTAATGCTGCTTTTGAAAACAAGTACCTTCGTACACTGGCATATTCCACTATGTCTTCTAAAAAGTCTAGAGAGCAGCGCTGGGAGATAAAACGCCTTCTGCAAAATGTACAACACCACGAAGAGTGAACAGCATTAGTTCATGGCCTCCGAGTTTATGAACTGCAACAGATCTATGAGCTCTTAGAAAACATGGCAGGTATTCCTGACTTTTGGTTTTTTGCAAGAGTGCTTAACTAAGAGTTTAAAATTCCTAAAAAGGCCAGGAACTTGTCTCCCCCTCTAGGACCCTTGAAATGCGTATTTATACCAAGTTCATCAACAAGACCACTCACTATCTGCCACACAGAAGAATGCCTACCTATAAGTTAAATGCCTAAAAAGCTTCCAAATACTCATTTAAAATCTGTCAAGAATGTCACAAAAAGATCCCCCCATCAAGGCAGGGGAGTAAGTCATTTTATATCAATTTAAGTTCAGATACAGGTATATCTGTATGATGACCAAACATCTGCGTGCATTCTCCATTCAGAACAGCTGTCTCCAGCTGCAGGAGTCAGCAGACTGAGAGTCTGTGACTGCAGCTCAATAAAACTGACAGATCTCTCTGAGAAACAATAGAGAGGGTTATTAGAGGAAGCAAAAAGTATTTGGAACCCATGTGAAATCCCAGAATGGAAGATGCAAGAATAATAGTAGGACTCATGTGAGTTAGTGTAACAGTAATAGGATACTACGTTCAAGCAAAAAAAAAAATAGACTTTGCCAAAGTAAGATACATTACTATTGTCCAAGTCAAGTCTGTCTTTGTTGGTGAAGATTTACAAATGAATTGTGCAAATGACTGCAATTTCCACAGGAACAATGCACTCCACCAGCAAAACACTGACACTACAACTATCAGAGTCCACATTTTCTGCCTTTGTTTAAGCGTGCATTGTGCTACACTTTTAGCCCAAGCCATGTGTGTTCAAGCCCAAGGTTTTCTTCCCAAGTGACACAGAGATTCAGCTAATGGACAATGCTGCCATGGAAGTCAATGTAGAAGCAGCACACAAGACAAAAGTTGCAGGACTCTGGTTTGACAAGACCAGCTTCTGGCAAAAAAAAATAGAAATCAAACTTCAAACTGCAGCAGAGCAGAGCATCAGCTGCACCGTTCAGGCACTCAAAAGGAAGTAAAGCCCAGAACTCAAACAGGTAGGAGGATGAAAAATTACTGTCCCTTTCTGCAAACACAAGGGAGGCAAACCCTCCCACAGGACTAACCCCTTCAGTATTGCTGGAGATTGCCTCCTACAAATCCACAGGCATTAAGGTGCAACTGGAGAACATTCCTGGCACAACTCCAACACCCTCCACCAGCACTTCAGTTCTAAAATTATTCCTGGTTTGCTGCTTTTCAGCAAGAATGGCACAGGAATGTTTAACGCTTTCACATATACATGGTTCTCTGGTCTAATCTGGCATCTAAAATGCAATAAAAACCACCCTTCATTAAAGGAGGAGGTGACTGCAAACCTCCTGGCTCTAATGCACTTACTAACATCCACGGACTTCCTCCCCTCCCAGGGGAGACCTGGCTGGATGGAGACAGAAAGACACTGTGTATGGCAAGCAAAGGAAAAACACAGCTAATGCCAGTGGGCACTGGTACAAAAAAAGCACATAGTTCTGTGAAAGGATGCTGGGGGTGAGTAACAGGATGGATTGAGAGAGCCATGGCTAGACCCTCACTCCTGACTCCACGGTGGAGACTCATCCAGGGTGTTACACCTTCTGAATATCCCCTTGTTTTCTCAGTAACAGGGACAAGAGTGACAAACACCTGAACCGAGAGCAGATCTGGAAGTAAAACCCTGCTGCAGTGAAGGGAAGATCCCACCCCTTGACTCAGAACCACAATGACTCATCCCTACTCTGCCAACAGGAAACTTCATTTTTAGCTGCACTCGTAAATTTCTGCCCTCAGCGAAGCTGTCACCTTGGAGGAATCCCTGACACCGAGCCAGACACTCTCCCTCAAATCTCAAAACAGGGTGTATGTAAAGAATTATCACTAATCCAGAGTACCTGAAACAGTTTGTAGGCCCAAGCCAACATTTGGGCCTACAAACCTCACCACAGTCCAAGAGACTCACTGGTGCAGTATTTGGAGAATGCAGCAAAATTTGACACTTTTTGAGTAGCCTGCACTTATATATATGCACACACACACACACACACTCACACAGATATATATTTGCTTTAGTTTGAGTGCTCTTCTCATGCAGCCGACTCACACTTGCACAACAGGCTGCACAGGGTCACTCCAGTGACTGCTAACTTTGATGACAAAAAAAAATCAAGTCACCTATCCTGTGCTAAGCAGCTTCACCAAGGATAACACTTCTTGCTATGGTCCACGGAATTAGAAGGATTTTAAGTAGTTTACACAGTGTGTTAGTTGCTGAAAGCAACCTAGATCCTAAGAATACCAACATCTCTACATGAGGTGTGAGTTACCTCATGCACACCCTTACCCATGTGCGACCTGACAATTAAAAATTGAAATATCCAATATTAAAATGTTTATGGGTTCCATGGAGCAGGCTGTAATTTCAACAAAAAGTTCAAACATGCCTGTTTGCCAGCACCAGCCATTGCCCTGACAAGCTATAGAGGGTTTGGGTACTTGTATGTCCCTGACCAGGAGCTCATTTTTGGGTGCTTTCCAGCCTTTTATTTCAGCAACCAATAAAGACCAAAGCAGGACACTCCCAGACCATTAAAAACAGCAACTGTGTTTACAGAGCCAGCACAGCACTGGAGGGGACCCACCAAGAGCGAAAACACACACAGCACATGCCCAGAGATAAGGGGCTATCACGTAGAGGAATTCTGGATTACGCCTTGGCTCGTTATCTCCATGTGCACACACGGGCTCACACAATCCAACACCGCTGCCAAATCCCTGACAAACTAAACATGCACTTAAAGCCCACAAAAATCCCTTGTGTTCAGAAAAAGACCAACAAATTATCTTCAGAGCTACATTTTGACTCCTGTCCTGGGACGCAGTAGCCAGCCCATACACTTATCCTTTCTGATGGATCTCCCACTGAGGAAACCAAATTTTTGAGTGCTTCCAGCTTCAGAGCTGTCCTCCTTTGATCCTGCCAGAGTCCCACTGAAACTCTCTGCAGAGGGTGGACAGTGGACAAGCAGCAGTGGGATCGCCAGCCCCAAGGCTGACACAGCTCTTAAGTGTTCCCAGCAGGACAGGACACAGCTAAGAGCAATCTATCTATAGCTCTGGTAATCCCTACATGTCCTGTCTTTTGAAAAGAAAGGAGAAAGCTGGTTAAGTCACTGCTCCAAGATTAAAGAACACTGACCTTTCTGATGGCTTGCCAAGAGTGTTTTCCCCCTCCCCACTTGCACTGGGCTACCTGCACACACCCAGGAGGACAAGGGTAAAGCTTTGGGATGTTGCTGCAGTTGGAAGTGTGCAAGTCGACCATTCTTCAGCAGGTACTGAATGCAAGAGATGCTGACCCTGTGCTGTCAGATGTGGCTTCAGGCACAGACAAGCCTCACCCACTCCTGCTCCTGGGCCACTCACAGTCCTCTAAGGCACTCCTTTGGGCACCCATGACCACACTCTGCACTTGCAGGTTCTGCAACACACAGCCCTCACATATCTCATTTTAACCCTTTAATGTTGGGCCTTAACCCCCAACACCGGGCCTGACAGTGGCCAATGGTCTTTCTTAAGCCTGCATGCAGCTGCATTTGGCCACTTTGAAGCTTCTCTCCATTTTGTCATTCTGGTTCCTGCATTTCTGCCACAGCCAGTGAACAGACCAGCTGGCCTCCTGAAGGGAGAAATTGGAAATTTCTAACATCTGTGATTCTCCCCTATGCTGATTAACCCCCATCCCTCTCAGGGACAGGGCTGCACTCTGAGCCCCCCACACAGCCAGAGTTCAACCAACATTCAGCTGTTCCACTAACACAGCACCCCGAGTTCATTTATGCTGTGATCTCTTATTCTCATCACCTCCAGGACCACCAAGCCCCATGACAGGAGCATTCAAAGATGCTGCCAAAGCTGGACATGGCCTGAGCCCTCCTCCAAGGGGCCCAGCAGTGTGGACTTGTTTCCAATGGAGCTGCATCCACAGCCCTGCTGATGCTGCATGCACACACAGACACACACCCCGGGCACTGGGCTAAAATTAGCAGCAGGGCTGATATCCTCTGCTGCTCTTTAGCCATCCATACTGCTAACAGATGAGTGGAATGGGGGAGGTCAAGGACTTTTAATTACTGTGTAAAATTAGGGCCTAATAGAATTTGGCTGCCTATTTCTCGCTTGAGTTTTATTTTAATATGATGCCCCTTTGTAATGTCCCTTACAGGCCTCAGTATGATCACATCTGTCAAGAGGCTGAGTTATTAATACAACAAGGACAAAAAAATCATTTATTGGTTTTGGGAAGTACTATCTTAGAAACAACTGTCAAAGGTAATTTGCACAAGAAATCCAGATCCCAAATCCTGTTTACAATAGGAAGACATACCTGTCAGCTTTGTTTTTCCAAGACATATTTTGAAGATTAAGTTGTATTGTTTTCATTCCTTACAGGCAAGACAACAAAAAGATACGAACTGTGCTTGGGCTTCACTAGGTAAAATACAGGCATTGGGGGATTAAGAAAGATTAAGAAAGCTACTCCTGGTTTTTAAGCTTACTTTTTAGCAGCTGCCATTTCTTCTGCAGCCCAGGAGACATTCACTGATTTCAGGCTTGCATCCCAGAGTGTGTGAGTGGGAGCATCCCTGTTCTGCTATCAGTGCCCTGTGCCTCACCACCCTCGGTGCTCACACTAATGAGTTTCCTGCTCAAAAGCAGATTGAGTACAGCTCACTGGTAGCAACAAGTTCTCAGTAATTAAAGCCAAAAGAAGCCAGAGACTGCATTTACACTGAATCACATCAAAACCATGTCTTTGGTAAAACAAATGACTTCACAAAGGATCTGTGCCATGAAGTGTCCAGCACTGAGCAGGCCACTTTCATGGGTGGATGGTCTCAGCTCAGATGTTCCTTGAGAGGCAGAAAAGAAAGACACTTTGCATCACCAACAGTAAGTGCACAGCTCAGTGCTCCTTCTTCACAAAGCCAGCTACTCGTTGTTTTATGGCACCACAAATGTGCATTTGGATTGCAGGTCACCATCCCAGGAGCTCTTTCTGACATTTGGTTAAGTATCAGACTGCCAGAGAATAAATACAAGTCTCACAATAGGGCTAGTTTAACTTATTCTTTCAGTAATCGTCATTTTAAAGGGTAAACTGAAATCAGCCACATGAGCATGGAAAGTACTTTTAGGCTACAGAGCAGGTTGCTCTGTGAGAGCCCAGGATGAGGGAGGAGGCCTAATTCCTTCACCTTTGTGTTCCTACTCAAGCTTTGTTTGCAAAACTGTAAGGGCACCAGGGGCTTTCCTGCTGGTCCCAAACAGCCAGGAGAAAATCCTGCACTCCTCCAACGCCACTAAAACCACATGCAAGGGAAGAATGCGTCACACAGCCTATGGAACAGATGAGAATGAACAGAAATGAAGTGTAATTTGAATGAAGGTGGAGGCCGAGTAAGTGGGAAGCTCACTAAACCTGGAGAGTTTTAAATACTAACAAGGAATGAAATTAGATAATCTTCACAGCAGCTGCTACTTCCTTGCTGATTCACAACCACATATGATTAAGACCTAATAGAGAATGAGCTTTATATTCATTGAGTTTCATAAATCACATTGTTTTGGTGCTCAGTGTGTTTAGGCAACGCAAGGAGAAAATAATGCCTTCCAGTAAGTATTGTGAAAGCCCAGCTGTTGCAACAGAACTACCAAACCAGATGTAAGGTTTGCTGTGCCCACGGCCCTCTCCTAAAACTCATTCCTGAAATCCCTGCTGCTTCTCACAAAGCAGACTAGATGTGCTGTCCAGGACACCACCAGCATTTCTCCAAATTTCTCCCAGTTTCTGGAGGTGTTCCTAGCTCACCAACCTGGCTGCCTCCTGTGCTTTGTGCTCTGCTTACTCAGCACTGAACTGCTGACCAAAACAGGCACGTGAAATGCAAAGTGCGTCCTTGATGACACTGTGGGCATTATGCTAGAAATATTCATGCACTTCACTGAGAGATGATGCTGTCATTTCATCATGTGCCTTGCTAAATAAAAGCCTTCAGCACAATAAACTCCCGAGCTAAAAAAAAAAATAGGAAGAAGAAAAAAGGAAAGAAAAAAGAGAAGCTTTTAATTGGAAAGGAGAAAATTAAAATAGGTGACTGGAGGAAACTCAGTCAAAGCAAGTTTAGAGAGGTCCCACAGTGTTTTCATGGGCACCTGGTTTTTCCCATTCCATCAATCATCCCCTTCTACCCACAGTCAAGAGGCTGTAGCTTCACCAGGGCAAAATTTTATGCTTAAATTGCAGCAACCACAACAGAGCAAGGGCAAATCTGTCCATGCTGTTGAGCAAGCACCTCTGACCAGCAGCAGCTCAGCCCATGCTGTGGGGACTCCAAAATGAACCAGATGCCCAGCTCTGAGGCAGGTCTGCAGCTTGGGTACCACCACCTGAGCAAGAGCTGGCAGATTCACAGCTGTGGGGTCAGCTGACAGCAAGCTTTGAGTTTTAAGGACATAGTATGTCTTGTGAAACAGAGGGCCAGCTGAAGGTTCTTCATTTAACACCTTTTCAGGGAATAGGCGAATTCCAATTACAGTAGGTTAAATACACAACAGCTGTAAACCAAAGGTCAAGTGTTTGGAGCTCTGTCTGAAGAACTGGGTTGACTGAGTGGCTTTAGCTGAGCACCCTCCATTTGCAGTCATCTGCCCTATCAACAATACTTTGTGCTCATTAAAGAGCCCAAATTTCATTGTGCATTTTTAAAACTCCAACTACAGAGCCAGAAACCTTCAGAACAACCTTCAAAAGGCGGCTCAGAAATATATTCAAGCTCGCTCAGCCTGACAGCCTCATGGCTTTAACTCATTGACAGATGGAAAACAGGAGAACACAGGATTCAATATGCTATATGTAACTAAATAATTACTTTTAATATACTATACTGTAACACTCCTACAGGACTTGCTCACTGGAGGTCTGAATGGGATCCCCAAAATTAAGTTATTCTGGTTTTTATATACATAATTTAGTTGCATTTTCCTTCTTGGCTGATGAGTCCTTGACTTGAAGCAAGGTAACATCATTCTGACCACCCTCATCACCTCCTGCGGAGAGGAGCTGTGAGCTGGAAGCAAGGAAAACATAGAAACGGCGCTTCCAAAGCATCCCAAAACCCACAGCATCCCCAAACCCACTGCCAGGCCTCCTGCACAATCACTTTGAAAAGCTGTAGAATCCATCCACAGGTAAAATCAGCTGCAAGTACAGTTAATTGTGCACAGACTACTCCTGTGTGGAGAGCAAAGGTACTTTAAAGCCTCTGGACTAAATTGAAGAGGTCAAATAACCTTGGTGTTGGAAGTGTCTTGGATTGCCTGACCCAGACCCATTCACAGGGGTGCACAGGCTACAAGGACGGGGATGTTCTGATCTCCAAGTTTCCTGCCAGGCATACAACTTACTTCTTCTGCTTAATATATCTGGCTGGGAACGTCTACAGGCAGCTATAAAACACTTAATACTGGGCACATGCAATTTACCTGCAGTCAAGAATATGAGAGAAATCTGCTGAAGCAACCTGGGGAGGAGACTGCAGCCTTAACACTTCAGCTGACTTTTAAATGAAGTTCAGGTTTAGAATATGTTCATTTTCAGCCCCCAGCAGCACATCCCAGTCTACTGTTCACCTCTGAAAAGTCAAAGCTTGCCAGGTCTGACAGAACTTGCTGCTTCCTAAAAAGCACCATGTGCCCAGCTTATTCCAAATTAGGCTCAAAATTTAAACTAAGACTTTTTATTTCATCCATCTCAACAAAATCTGTTTATTAGCAGAGGGGTTTTTATAAAAATATTTATATTACTTGAAGTGACAACAGCAGCTAAGATGACAGTAGAACAGAACAACACATTAACCACCATAAAATCCTGACTAAGCATTTCTGCTCTTCCACCCACGGAACTAATCTGATCACACCTATGTCAGCAATCTGGCATCCAATTAACACTTAAAAGCAGAGTAGGTCCAAAGTGTTGCTGTTATCAACTACTGTTTAAACTCCCACTTTCAAAATGACCTAAATTTGCTGATAAATCAGAAATGACTGAGCTATCACAAACACTCAGTTCAGCTCCTTGACCACTGAACTCTAAGGACATTAAAGCATCAGTCACAAATAATTTAGTCTCTGTTTTTATTCTTAGGCCCAGAAAAATGCAGCAAATTGTGGCAAAACCAGCTGCTTTACATTACGCTATAATGAAACCTCAGAAGCAAAACAAGCATTGACATTCAGGGCTGTTGTTTCCATTTTTCATGCTTTCATAACCTGGCTATTTCCAGGGCTCTCTGCTATCTGTGTTTCCCCAGAAAGCTCTGCCAGTTTCAGACCCAGCTGCAGAAATTCATTAAAAATCTGTGAATGCTGATTTGTTCCCTGTTTGCTGCCTCCCTCCCCTGCTTTTTGTGAGGCTTGTTCTTTGAAAGAACAAAAGAACAGAGCAAGATGGAAAAGGAGAAGGGAAGAAGGATGGCAAGCAGATCAGGTCAGGCAAGCTGGTATAACACAGCATTGTAATTTAAGATCCTGTAAGCAGAAGATTCCTTAGGAAAATGGAAGTGGAAGGTAAAAGTCATAAGTTTATAATGCTCAGCCAGCAGCACAATGAAACTGAGCATCCAGATTTGAATGGTGCCTCCTCTGCTAAGCTTCCATCCTAAAGGACCTGACAGCGATGGAAGAACTCCAGGGAACACCAGGTTACATCAGGTGAGCAGATCTCTCGTTCCCTGGGCTGTACTGCACATGCTGCCTGTTGCCAATAACTAACCCCCAACTCGAGCAGAGAGGCCACCAACGCCCTGCCCTGAGCCACACTGGCCGGTCTCATCAGCTTCTTGCAACCTCTCAATCAAGTCAAACAAGACCAAGTTTTGTAATAAAACCCTGCCCAATGATACTGTCAGTAGATAGAGATAGAGATACTGATAGTAGAGTGATATCTCCATGGATCAGGGCAAGCCCCAGCACGATGAAATCCCCGGATATGGCACAAGACTGGTCAGTGAACATGGACAGAGTGAGTCTGGAGATCCTGCAGCCAGTGCTCCTGGTGCCTTTAAGGGAGGCTCCACTGAGGAAAATTCAAAGCAGATCTTGACAGTGACTCAGAAAGGACTCTGAAGAGAACAGCTGCCTAAAAGTGGGCACCAAGGATTAAAAGTCCAGGATGGCAGTGCAGATTCCACCTCCCCCTTCCCTCCACCAACTTCACTCGCCTGTACCTCTGCACGATGCAGGCAGTTAATGATCTGGAATAGCAACATCACTGTAAGGCAAAACAATTCTCAGATTCCCAAGTCCCAATAAAAGATCCATTTTGTAATTGTTGAGTTTGAAACCTCATTGTGCAAACAGCTCACCCAACACAGAAGGGGAAAGAGTAAACGCACCGCTGTCCTGAAGGACATTCCTCCTGTGATTCCCTGAATCATTCCTTGTGTATTTGCAACAAGAAGAGATGTCTCTGCTCAGTAGGGACGGAGAGATAGTCTGTCACAGACCAAAGGAGAAAACCATCGAGTGAAAAATAAAGTGCTAAGTCCCTCATCTTGTAGTTGGCAGTGAAATTGTAATTGTCCATTTCACCCACTCCCGTGCCCAGTGTGACTGGGATGAGATACATTGGCTCTAACACATCCCCACAGGCAGCACAAAACTGTCCTTTTGTCAGAAGATGTGTGGATCTGTGTAAAGATGTGGATCTTCCATCTGATGGTTTCAGCGGATGCTCTTTTTCTTTCAAGATGAAAACCAGATGAACTCTCACTCCAAATCACCCTCAAAAGTAGTACACAAACTGATCAATACAATATACCCTTCCAGCCAACTCTTCCAAGCAAAAAAATCATGGTTTGTTTTGTCATTACTCAGACAGAAGCCTTCTGATTCCCTTGATTGCCCCTCACACTTCTCTCTGCCTTTTATTTCTGAATCATCATTCTTTTCAGCCAGATTGATGAGAATTACTGTAGTGGAACACCTCAAACCTGATGCCAAAGAAAGAAGCAGGAAGGACATCAAATGAGAAGATCCTAGGAATATTTTCTTAGTGTCCTATTGACTTGGCATGGGAAGGATCATTGCTCCAGAACTCTGTATGCACAGGCACAATGAAGGCCATATCCACAAAGTGAACTGTGCTTAAAAACTCTTGATGCAAAACTTGCCCTCGAGAGCTCTGCCTATTAATATTAAATCAGTGAAATTAAACCACACAGCACCTCCTGTGCTGGCTTTTGTGGACCAGGAGTGATGGGAAGGAACTGTTCCACAGCAACACCCTCACTCCAGGCTTTCCTCCTCAACAAGCGGCACACAACAGCACAGTCTGTGCACACAGGGCAGCCAGCTGGCAGCCCCAGCTTCAATTTCTCCAACAAACAAGGAGGGAAAGGTGTGTTCCATGACAAGAAAAGCAATGAGTGGTAAGTAACAGTTCAAGAAGGAAAACAGCCCAGGAGGGATAACACATGAGGACCCCCACATTACTGAAAAACACCTATTTCTCTTCAAATTCACCTGAACCCCCAAGCTGGGGATACACAGGACATCTCCCCCTGTGAGATGCACACTGAAAGAAAATATCCATCAACTGCATTAGCAAACTCCCCAGCTTTGAAACACTGACAACATCTCTGTTTCAGCGCACTAACAAAGCTCTCGAAGCCACTGTAAAGACCACAGAGACTTAAAGCCTTTGATACTGCTGCCTATCTGCAGGCTCAGAGGGCCAGCTCACTTTACAGAGCTGTTTATGCAAGAAACGGCCTGAAAAGAGTTCTTTCAGAGCTCAAATCCCCAAGATCTGAGCAAGAGCCTGCCTTCCAGTCGATTAGAAAACCAACACTTTCAGCCTGACAGAAGTCCCTTGGAAATGCAACGGTAATCCTACTCTGAAGGCCAGAGCATCCTCCCCCGAGGCTGATTCCAAGTTCCCTGTGCACAAGCATTCATTAATACACAATTGCAGAGACAAGCAGCAGAGAGCAGGAGAAGGAACAACACCAGCAGTGTGGCCGCTGCACGGAGGAAGCGTCCTGCCTAGCAGTGACCCTGTCAGCTTCATCGGGAAACACAGAAATGCAGAAACTGGACTGGGGAAAAGCAGGAGGCAGGATTCAGGGTACCGCAGACCTGCAGACAGAGCCTCAGCGAGCGATCCCCTCCGCAGATCCCCGTCATCCGCCGCAGCGCGGGCCGGGGCATCCTCCGCGTCCCCGGGCCCGAGCGGCGCTGCCGAGGCGGCGGCAGCGCGGGCCGGGCGTGCAGCGCTCCCGGATCCCCGCGCACCTCTGGCCGGGCCGCTGGGGCAGGTGCTCCCTTCCCTCCCGGGACCACCGCGGGGCCGGCGCCGCCTCCCACGGCCGCTCTCCCCGGGGGCGCCCGTTTCCCATGCCCCGCTCCCCCCTCCCGGAGCCCCCGGCCGGCCGAAGGCCCTGGGAAAGTCCGGCTCTTCCCAGGGCCGTGGGGGGTCCCGGCGCTTCCCACGCCCCGCGGGGTCAGCGCGACGGGGGCGGGAGTGTAGGCTGGCCCGGCGAGTCCCGTCCCCTCACTCACCTCTGCCGCTGCGCCTCCAGCGCGAAGCCGCCGCCCGCCGCGCTCTGCGTGGGGCTCAGGAGCCCCGGGGCGCCCGGCTTGGGGGCCGCCAGCATCCCCGGCAGGGCGGGCGGGGCCGGGGGCGGCGGGCACAGCGGGCCGCCCAGCAGCAGCTGCGGCAGGAAGATGCCCCCACGGGTGGGGTCCGCATCCCCCTTGGCTCCGGCGGCGGCGAGCGCGGGCACGCCGGGCAGCAGCAGGGCGGGCGGCGGCTGGCATACGGGCGGCGGGGGCAGCAGGCGCGGGGGGGCTCCGGCCGGCTCCGCCGCCGCCTCCTCCCCGTCACCCGGGCCAGCGGGCAGCGGCGGCTTCTCGGCAGGCGGACAGGGCGGACGCCCGTCCAGGGAGATGTTGTTGAGGAAGAAGAGGGCGGCCTGCCGCCGCCGAGAGTCGCCCCGCTTGCGCGGCGGCGGCTGCTCGCGGGGCGGGCGGGGAGGCGGGGAGCCGCACGCCGTGGCCGCGGCCATTCTCCGAATGAGCCGCGGCCGCCCGGGCGGGGCCCCTGGAGCGCAGCGCGGCCGGCGGCTCGCGCGCCCATTGGCTGCGTCGCGCCTGAATGCAAATGAACCCGGCGGCGACCCCGCGCCCATTGGCTGCTCGCGCGTGGCCCCGCCCCCGCCCCGCGGGGCCGTGCCGGGTCCTGGCGCCGCCGGCGGGGCAGCGCCGGGAGCCCCGCGGGGACGGGGCGGGGCGGCCCCGGCACCCCCGGGACCCTCCCCGGCCGCTCCCTTTCCTCCCTGGGCTACTTCCCTACCGCAGTCACGAGCCCACCGTGTCCCCGCACGACCACCCACCGTGTCCGTTTGTGTGAGTTTTTAAAAACTTCTCCTCCCCTTATCTCCCCACCCGAACCATAGTAACACTAGTGGCCGCCTGTTCCCAAGAGGTGCTGGCCTTCGTGCAGGCAGGAGGACACATCTGCTAAACCCATCGCAGGCGTTGGTGCACGTCAAAGCACCGCTCCTATAAAAGCGGATGAAGGTCGTCGATCCTGTTGCTCTATCCCAGCAGCCTGGGACCCGACCCGCTGGCTTGCAGGGCTGAAGTGGACCCCAATCCGCCGACCCCGAGGGCGCAGACCCCCGTTCACAGCCCTGAGACTCACCAGCAGTCCCGAAACCCGTGCGGAGGGATGGATCCCCACGCTTCCAGCTCCTGAAGCAAAGCCAAGGCAGTGCTGATCCTGGGCCGTATATGGGCAAGGCAGACCCGAGGCTGGGAGGACATAAAATTAATATTTATCTCCACGAAGTGACTCAAGGCATTTGTGCACAATACGTTGCTTCCCGGACTGGTGTGTTTATACTGCATGGGATAAACATTCCCCTCAGGCGCTTGAACCTGTGTCTGTCACATCCCGGGATGATGCTCTGATCGTCTGCCAGGACAGAAAGCTCTGCCCTTTCCTCTCCTCAGAGGATGTTGATGTGCACTGACAGTGTCCATGCCATTGGGCCTCGAAGGGGAGGTTTGGGAGCTGTGCTGGGCGTGATGAAGCCTTTGGAGCTGAGAACAGCAGTGTGTGGGTGCTGGTGGCCTCTGTGTTCCTCTGAAACCGAAGTGAAGACTTCCCATGCTTCCCACCTCTCATGCCCTGAAGCAGCTTGTAGCTCCCAAGCAGGATTTTTCCCACGCAGTACATATCTTAAAGTACAGACCACATTTGCCATTTGAGAGGTTTGCAAATAAAAGTTGCAATTACTGTATTTGCAACACTGGACCCTTAGGGTGGTGAATTCTTTTGCCAAATAGGCTTAAAGAAGCCACATGGCGACTCTTAACATTGCTTGCAGTCTACACCAGCAACCAAACTGATATCTGATGATATGGCCTGAAGTATGGGCCCTGAGTAAAAGATAGGTTTTGAAACTGTCCTATGAAACACATAGAGGTTCTATGTCTTTTCATATGGCTGTTTCATAAGATCCATTTTTGTATGCTGTTGCAAGTGGGCCATCAACACGTCTTATAGTATTAGTAGCATATAATAATAATAATAATAATGATAGTAATAATAATAACAGGATTAAGATAGGAGACGTAAGACAATGTTTTCTTGCAGGCTTCCATTAAAAATCCTTCAGTGAAATACAAACTCTGCCCTTAAAATCCCAAGAACATGCTCAGCATCTTATACTATTCAATATAGGTCAGATTTTGAGCCTAAATTATTTGGCAGAAGCATTTCATATCACAGCTGTGGAAAAAATACTTTGGGATAAAAAGGAATTAAAATCCTTCCTGCTGGCAAGCTCATCAAATAAGCCAGGGGATGAATAGGCATGGAAACCTATCTAGGCTTGCTGCAAACAATTCTCTAGAACCCAAGATTCGATTTTGAAAAATAAATGTGTGGCTTTTTTCGCATTCTTTCCCTGTAAAAATAGCTGTGGGATGTAAATCGTCCCACTGAGTCAGCACAGAAAGGAGCAGCCTCCATGGCTTAGTGGGTTGCTAACTTCAAAGCTCAATTTAGCGGTTGGAGTGTTGCTGCTGTTAATGTTGGGGAGCTTTTATCTATGTCTGACAGCTCACAGTGTTTGAGTACAGTGAGCACAGTGCTGTGTTTCAGGGCATCTGATGCTGGAACAGACGGATGGCACCTCAGCATCGCTCCCACAAAAGTCAGCGACTGGGTACAACCCTGAACAACCTTTTCTCCCTGTCTTCTGCAACGAGGGAATCCCTGGAGCCAGGGGGATGCAGGAAGCCCAAGCTCATATATGTTCTCTCATTCATGCACAGGGAGGCTGTTTTGGAGAAAGGCTGGGCTCTCCACCCTGCTGCTGCACAGCAGCTTCAACTTCTGGCTGAAGCCTTTTCCAGCTTTAACCACCTGGGCAAAATCCCTGGACAAAGAGGAAAGCAGGCAGTTTTGCATTTACAACAACATTATTGCACAGATGTAAAATGTTACTCTGAATCACCAATACTCAACTGACACTCATTTTGCTCCTGGAGCTTCTGCTCTACCTTAAAGGAAGTCCTGGGATGTTTGGATGCATGTCTGAACAGTCAGGGGCTGCTGGAATAAGGAGCTCATGTGAAACAGGACAAGCGTGCAAATCCTTATTCCAATACTATCTGGGGAGTAGAGTCACCAAGGTCACAAGGATTTTTCTCCATGCAAGAACTGCAGGATTTGGTCCAAGCATCTGATATGAGACAGCATTTTAAAGTGCATATGTGGGCTGGCTGTTATATTTTTTGCAACATCATGGCCCCAAATCAGGCAAAGATAAACAGGTCATAAGTATATTTAGGCTGGGAATCAGAAGTGCAGCTTCCAGTTGGAGGAAATTCTGGTATTAAGATAAGGCACCAGAAATTGCTGTACACATTTTTCCAGCCTAAGCAGGGTGGGGATGGGGGTCCAGGAGGCCTCACAGGGGACCAGGATGGTCTCTGGAAGTCTGGGAGGATGACACAGAAGTGCAACGTGCATCCAGAACTTACTGTCCCCTCTCTCCTCAGCAGGCTCTAATCCTTGCCCCAAATTTCCTATCATAGTTTACCCCTTTTAAATTCTCTCTTGAAGTCAGCACACCTGGGGACACCAGCACTCTTTGGAGCTCAGCCTCACACTCACCACGTCCTTGTAAAGACCAGCCACTGAGTTTTTGGGACTACACATTCTCCTAAGCTCATCTTCCCCCTCCTCTTCCGTCTGTCTCAGCACACACCCGGAGGTGCCATTCCCTGTTTGTGTTACGTGTGCAGACAATGATGAAACCCTTCCTAACCAGGTTCACATATTGGACCACTCCTGCTCCCTGCTGGCACATCCATCCCCGTTGCTCTCCTGCATCCCAAACCCGTGAGACAGGTTTGGCTCAAGCTGTCAGTGCCACCAGATGTGCAGCCTGCGATGGTTTTAATTTGCCTCCAGTGAGTTCCGGTTGGGAGTCCTGGTTTCTTCAGGCTGCTTCTGGAGCAGAGTAGCAGTATTCCCTGGATTGCCATGTGCTCGCCCTGGTGGGTGACACAATCCTCTGCTCTCGCTGCAGATTCACAGTTACAGCAAAATCAGCTGCTGCTCCTCAGGAGCCAAACATTTCCAGCAGTCCTGTGTGCCTTGGAGAGTGACTCAGGTTCTCCTGCATGACAGAGAGTATTTAAAAGACACGGAGCTGGTTGATTTAATCATATCACTCTGCACTCAGGAGGGCCCTGTGCTCGAGTCATGAAAATGTTGTGTGGTGTTTACAGGAGGATTGGTGAATGAATGGATCAAACTCTCTTCCCTGAAGCACGTGGTGCTGCACTGAATGCTATTATTAATAAATCAATAATTTTCATGGGAGAATCTTGGAGAATGTGCTTTCTGGAGAGATCCCACTGGAGATCAGTACATCCAGCAGCAAGTTTGGTATGAGCAGGGTGTGCAGCACAGCCTGGGGAACTCCTGAAGTGTTGGTGGCAATGTTCAAGGCAGAGCAGAAAGCTGTGATACCCAAGGGATGCAAGAGGAACTTGCATTTTGGCTCAAAAATTCCTGCAGTAAACTTTGCTTGAGATAAAGGAGCAAAGGAACTCCTCAAATCTCTCCCTTCCAAGAATTGCTACTGCTTGCTGGATTTGCTAAATCTATCCACAACTTCACAGCTTCCTTTTGAAAGTGTGAAGGCTTGTCCCTGTGCTGTTCTGAACACCCAAGCTGTCCCTGTCCCCATTCCCTCTGAGCTTCTGCCTGTGCACATGTGAGACTGCCAGGGTCCTTTTTCTGCCTTTCTCACACATTCAGGGCACATCTGACCCTGGGAAGGACCTACACAAAAAGCCCATCCCACTTAAATCCCCAAAGCAGGATTGAAGCAAGACTTCAGTAATGCTTGGAATGAATTTTCCTGTGGTGGACTGAGGAGTGAAGCTGTGTTTCCAAAGCCAGCACTCTAAAAGGGCACTGCTTACAGACCAGATCTCAGCTAAAAGCATTTCACTGCAGAGAAGGTGGTGCTCAGACTCATGAAAAGGGCATGGATTAAATCACCTTCAAATTATCTATTGCCATGAAGGCAATGCCACAGCAGAAGGTTGTGAGGGGGAAGAATCTGATGTGCATATCTCTATTTCTGGAGCTTTTGGTTCCTGCATTGCAGCCAGCTGAGTTCCCAGCACAGTTCCCTCTTGCTTTGAGCTTGTGGGACTTCCTACTTTCCTGCCCAGGACTGTCTTCCTTACACACTCAACAGAGGAACCTTTGTGTGGTGGGAGATTTTTTTCCCCCCTGAGATGGAGATTTATACTCACAGCTCAACTCGCACAAATTTACTTCTTAGAAAATGTTACAAATTAAGCCTAGAGAGAAGCAGAAAATGTCATTTTACTGGTGAGTTTGGTGGGAGGCTGATACACAGGGAGGCCTGGAGGGTCTGAGAGCTGAGAGCAGTGCTCTGTGCTGTGAGGATGATTCAGCATGTGCAGATTCTTCAGCATCAGGAAGCAAATGAGTTGCAGTGGTCTGTTACCAGAATTGTTTGGCCTGACAGGCATTAAGGGAACCACTCGTTGCTGTTTCTGATGGACTAAAAGTGAACAGAAATGGTGATATCATTGCTCTCCCAGATTTCTGTGCGATTTCAAATCCAGCCCCTGGCCTGGGTGAACCCAAGCTGGGCTCTGAACCCCGTCCTCTGGGAAACCGCTTCCCTGGCCCAGATGTCCTTACCTACATCACGTCACTGGTGACATCAGAACTGTAATTTGTCTGAACAAAACAAATGTGAGCTGCCAGCCTCCCAGAAGTACTGATCTGCTCTTGGGACAGCTTCCCTTCTGCTCTATTGCTCTGTGGGATGTAACTCATGCACTCTAAGGGTAATTTCAGTGCATTTTTGAAGATTATTGTGTAAAACTCCATACTGAATGGAAGTGCGGCAACTAAATGGATTAACTCTGCAAAAAGCAGAGACTGCTGGGTCTGGTACACAAATGCCGCTTGGAGTCATTAACCAAACTCCTGTGGAGTTATTAAAAGACTGCTGTGCTCCGGGGAAGGCAGGATCAGCCCGTGGGGCTGGATGCTGCCCTGTGTGTTCCTGCAAACACGGCACGTCAGGCAGGACTGAACCTTCATGTGGAAACCTCTGCAGAGCTCTAGAGCTGCTTGCAGGGCTCAGATTTCTTCCTTACAGCAAAATAATTCAAGTCTGAGGCTGCATGGATATGATGAGATCAATACATGCATTTACCTGTCAAGAATGACTTGAACAAGAGACTGACAAACATACTTTTGACAATTAATGGACCACAGCAATTATCCATCTTTCTGTAGCATGGTGAGGAGGTAACAGCAAGCCAGGGGATGGCAGGAGCAGAGAAATTCCAGGGCTGGATCAAGTGCAGCATATAAAATTTAATTTACTTCAACAATTTGCTCAGAGGAGCACTTTGCTCAGAGCTGACAAAACTATTTTTTGGTTTTTTCAGATATAGGATTGCCCTAACTGTGAAATGTGTCCCTGCCAGCCCCTCAAACACACCCAGCACGAGATATCGGTGAAAATGTCTGATGAAAAAAGGCAACACAAAATGTATTAAAAGCCCAATAATTTAAGGTGGATTCTGTGGTGGTGTCGTGCCTTGTGAAGAAAAAAATCTTAGCGTGAAAAAAAATAAAACTGAGGACTTCATTATTTTTGGCAGGACTTCTACACATTTTGCATATCAAAGGATTGTCATAGGGAGGCGATTATTTTATAGTCCATGAAATTTCCCTCACTCCTTCAGTTCTCCCATCCCAGGCAACCTCCCTGCAGTCTGAGGGGCCTCTTTATGGGATTACATTTCAGCTTCTCTCCTTTTTTCCCCCAGCCCCCCCCATTTTATTTTTTTCACTGCTGGGGTATTTTTAAAAGACAGATTTATCCAGTTCACCACTGTGTTCAGTGGGTTATTGCTCTCCCCTGTAAGCTGGTCTAAGAAGGGACAGACGTTGTGCCGTCTGCCCAGGACCGAGAGGGAAAGGCGTTAGTGGTGCTCCTGATTCATTTCCCATGGCCATGATCCGATGAATGTTTGGGCTGGCATAAATCAGCCCTGCCACCCTGGTGACCCCACCACTGCCCTGGGCAGCTTGTTCCAGCGCTTGATAACCCTTTCAGTGAAAAATTTTTACCTAACATCCCATCCAAACCTCCCCTGGTGCAACTTGAGGCCGTTTTCCTCTTGGCACTTTTTACCTGGGAGAAGAGACCATCCCCACCTGGCTACAACCTCCTTCCAGGGAGTTGTAGAGAGGGAAAAGATCTCCCCTGAGCCTCCTTTTCTCCAGGATGAGCACCTACGTTCTCCAGACCCTTCCTCAACATCCAACGAGCTCTTCCAAACCGTGAAGACACGAGGAAGACGACAGCTGTCTCAATAATTTTTCAGCCTGGGAAAGTTTCACTCCTGTGAAATTCCCTGACAGCAGCAGCCGCAGCCCCGCGGGACACCCCCGCTCCATCCCCGCTGCCGGAGCTGCCGGGTGTCCCCGCTCCCCTTCCCGTGGCTCCACAGCCCTCGGGGGCAGACCTGCTGTGCCCCGGGGAGGCTGAACCGCATCCCCCGGGCTCCGGGAGCGGGAGCGGCCCCGGCCCGGCGCTGCCCAGCAGGCGGCACTGCCCGCCCGCCGCACCGCCCCCGGTCCCGGTCCCGCACCGCCCGCACCGCCCCCGGCCCCAGTCCCGGTCCCGGTCCCGCACCGCCCCCGGCTCCGGTCCCGGTCCCGCACCTCCCGCATCGCCCTCGGTCCTGCACCGCTCCCGCTCCCGGACCGCTGCAGCCCGGCTGGGTGGATGCGAGGCTGCTCTGGGCAGTGCTGAACGCTCCTGCCCCTGCTCCCCCACAGCCGGGGCTTTCTGAGTGAGATTTTAGGGTTGGGGAGACCGGAAGGTGCTACAGGCAGAGGATGCTGCTCTTGGCTGGCTGTGCTCTGCCTTCGTTCTTGTGAATGGGCAAACGTTCACACGTAAAATCACGTTTAAATAGAAATAACTGCAGGTAAACGAAGTGGGAGGACGCCATAGCAGGAACAGGCTCTGGCACTTCTCCATTGATCTCCCTCTGTTTTGTCCCTGCTCTCCACCTGTGTGCCAGGAACAACCCAGCCTGGCTCCTGGATTGATGTTGTGCCTGCAGGGATGCTCACTGCAGCTCTTCCCATCTCATCCCATCAGAAAAAAATTACTAAGAAGAGTTTATCCATGTGAAAAACAGCTCCCAGCAGTCCTGCCAAGGTCAGTGCGAACGGCTGAGCTGCTGGGTCTCGCACACTGATCTTTTCCAGGCAATGCAGGACACCTTGGGGAGAAGGAGCACCCAAGCCCTCGCTTCCCATGCTCTTCTCCCTGCACTCTGCAGCGACACATCCCACCTGTCTGCCCATGTTCTTGCTCCTCACTTAACTAGAAAAGAAAACCATGGACTTTCTCCAGGTCAGACAAGATCCACATGTGTATGAAACCTGGCTAGGGATTTAATTGAAGCAGGTTTGGGCACGGTGCTCTGCAGTGTTTGGTTTGGTCACCACCCCTCAGCCAGCCACAGGGACATCCTTCATGGGGAGAGGGATCTGCTAGTCCTTTCTCCAAGTGTGAAGTCCCAGGGAAGAACATGGTTCTGTGCAGGGTGAGGGTTGCAAAGAGACGTCTCCTCTTCCTAGCACCAGTCTGAGGGTCTGCTCTGGTGCAGGCCTGGGGTCACTGACTGTGCTGCTCCACCAGCAGGGATCTGGCTGCTCCAGGTGTCACCTGCACAGCTCATCCTTGCCCAGCCTCACCTGGGGCACAGAGTGAGGAGTTTCAGGGTGCTCTGCTCATTAATGAGTCCGTATGAATTCCCCACTGCCTGGCCCAGCATGACAGGAGGATTCACTCTCCCAGTGTGGGTGGGATGCTGAGGTCTCTGAGCCCTCTCCTTTGCTCTGCAGTTGCTTCATCCTGCCCTGCTGTTAACTCTCCTTGGAGGGATCATTGTGGGAAGCGGAGCAATTCTCCAGTTCCTTTGTGATCCCCACTGGGCTTTGCTCCACTTTGATTTTCTTTCTTCCTCTCATTGACTTCTTAGCTCCTGTAAACAGCAAGGTGACAGCAGGAGTTAACCACAGAGAAATGGATTTACACTTCTGGAGTCAGCATGGCCTCATCCCAAAATAGGGGCAGCGCAGGAGGAAGCAAAGCTCAGAAAAGCAAAGATGAAGGGAAACCCCTCAGATGTGAAATGTGTGGGCATCCAAGGGAGGCTGTTGTGATCCTGGACACAAAACAACATGTGAATTGAAATAGGCAGAGAACTGACCTGGTGCAGGAGCGTCCCTGAGAGGGTACCCAGACCAGTAGGACGCACTCCGTGGATTTCTTCCCATTCCAGTGTGGTTCATGGCCCACACCATATGCTGAGAGAGGTGCTACGCCAGTCCATCACCCCATTCCTGCCACAGCTGCACCCACCCCTCACTTGGGACATCCACATCCAGTCCTGGAGGGTTGTATGTGTCTGCCCTGGGCTACACAGGGCAGCTTCCTCCCCACTGCTCCAAGTGCCTGGTTTTGTACAGCAAATTCTCTTGTCCCCCAGCTGTGGCGGTGTCCCCTGAGTGAGCAGGGCCCTCTGAAGGTCAGGCTGTTAAACAAATTCCCTTCAAGCTTAAGCAACAGCCCTCTCTACATTTATGGTTGGGCCAACCCTTCCCTGTTTTTACCACCAGTACAGAGTGGGTGAGCAGCGGGGTTTTTCTGACAGAGCATTTTTTAAGACCTGACAGACAAACTTCTTATCCTTGCCCTTATCAGGAGCAGTTTTCTGCTTATTCACTTGTAGGAAACACGGGTACAACACATTCCTCTCTCAGCAGGGAAACCTCCACAGCCACACTGGAAGATCAACAGAACTGGCAGAAACCTTTCTCTGAATGTCAATAACTCACCCCTGGGAATTTGGCCTTCCCCAGTCACCACCTCCCTGACCAGATAAGCAAACACAAGGGACTAAGCTCTGTTAGCTTAGGTGGTTGGAGTGCTCTCCTGGTCACCCTGCCCAGGCTGCCCTGGCTAAACATTAGCAGGGGTTCCTCTGGCTGGAGATATGAGTGTTGCCAAAACATGGCTCAGAGGAGCACAGAGGAGAAACCTCCACTCCCTCAGTGTCCTCAGGCATTTCTCACAGGAATCCACCTGGAAGCAGCAGAAGTTGTAGCCCTGAGCTGATGCCCCGAGGAACTCCTCCTCCCTACCTTTTATCCAGGGATCCTGTCCTCTTTTTCTCTTCCTCTGCTGCACATGAGCTTTGTCTTTGGTGCAAAAGTATTTCCCGTCAGCCTCAGCCTCTTGTAGGATCTCATCTTCATACTTCTCCTATACCAACGAGAAGAACAGTCAGTCTACAAACTACCCTAGCTTTCCCAGGGAGCTGGTGGCATTGCCAGGGACCTTTGTGACCATTGTTATGGAGCGATGACAAATGCTGTTCATAAACAGTCCTGACTGGCTGGAAAGAATGGTACTTCTATCCCTCAGCAGCAAGTTGGGTAACAGGGTGGGAATGAGGTTTGGCACCTGGTGCAGGAAGAGCCATCACCTTTTGGAGGGAGCTTGGGCTGGGACAACCTGTCTCATGTCTCTAGGACCAGGCAGCCTAAGCTGATGGCTGAGGAGAACAAACAAACTAACCTCGCTGTCCGTCGTGTCTGGCTCATCCGATTCTTGCTTCCCAGACTCGGCATCATCATCTAAAAAAAGAAGGTTTTTTTGACTGGTAAGAAGCTTAACAAGCTCATGAGCAGATACAGAGCCCCATGCCCAGGCTCAAAGAGCCACTGAGGCAGAAAACAGCTTCAGGAATAAACTGTGTTGTGCAGCAGAGGCACTGCAAGCTACGTGGCCTGGAATGAACGTTTAGGGGTGATCCAACAAGATTCGGTTGGGAAACCTGCTCCCAGGAAATCTGTATCCATAGAACTTTGCTATGCCAAGGTCACAAGAGCTGTCCCAACATCTGTGGCTATATACAGGTGGGTATTTAAGCCCCAGACTGCACCTTTCTGTTTGAACCCCAGGCGGGGAGAAGCGTGTTGGGGTGAAGAGGCCAAGAGGGACAATCCCCATTTTTGCTGCTGGTGTCAGTCAGTGGCTCTTGGTAGGGAATGTGTGCTGAGGAGCAGAGGAAGGAAAGGCAGGGGAGATACTTCCCTTCCCAGCAAAAGCATTCTGCTGTACACAGACCCTGGGGCTACATGGCCCCAGACATGTACCTGCACACACCTGACCTCTGCACAGGCTGAATCTGCATGGGTTAGGGGCCAAGCCTTGCTGGTGGTGGCATCACCCTGTCTGCACACACAGTGACACACCTGGGCTGGCCACAGTGGGCAGAAAGGGCTGTGGCCTCTTCTGAGGGACAGAGGCATCCCAGAAGTTCAATATTTGTTGCTCATGACACCCAGGTCTAGCCAGGATAGAGCTCAGCAGGGCAGGCCCCCTTGCTGCCCCTGCAGAGGTGGGAGAGCAGATGATGTTGCTTCCAGGCACTCCTGGATTCTCTGTAGCCTGATCCCATCCTCACCTTATCCTTCTGCAGGTTAAGGCTCACTAGAAAGTGCAGAAGTATTTGTGTATTGTTTCCTGGGCTTTGTGTCAACCTTAAGGTGAGAACTGAAGAAAGTCCTGTATTCCCACACCCAGAATGTAATCAGTTGAAATTCTTCTGCCATGATGATATCTCCTTAGCATGTAAATCACAGAGGACTCCCCTTTTTTTTTTTCACCGTGAAAAATCCTGCTCCGAAGAGTGTTCCCAAACCACTCTGAACACGCCCAGACCAACTAATCCAGGCGAGCTCAACTTTCCGGCCAAGCCAGTAAGGCTGGTACTGAGCAGCTCCCAGCAGACGTGCTTCCCACTCTGATCCCCATGGCTGCTTCCCACCCACCTGGACAAACCTGGCACCTGTGTCCCGTGGGGGTCAGGCAGGGAGGAAGCCTTGGAAGAGCTCTTATGGAGAATGGAGCAGGGAAAGGGAGGAAACCATCCTGATCTACCAGCTGGAGGCACCAGCATCCCTGGCTCCGTGCTCAACCCTATGTGCTGTGTCATCACAGGACACGCTTTAGAGCAAGGGGACAGGCAGGGATGGTTTTCCAGTGCTAGTCCTGCAAACCTCTTGCATTTTCCCCATCTCTGCTGAGAAATTCTGAGCTTATTCTTCCCTGAGAGGAGCAGGAAATGCTGGAGCAGCAATGCTGGCTTGTTGCTGCTCACTGTGAAGTGGGTTTTGCCAAGAGGTTGGAGCTACTCTGGCTCCTTAGTCCCTGGAGAATTCCATGCCACCCAGCATGGAGTGCAGGGTGCTCTGCTGAGTGTGCAAGGACACCCCACGGTGGCTTCTGTCTGTGCTGGACAGAGACACTGGGCTTTTCTCCAGAAGAACGGGGATTGCTTTCTCCCTCTAGATATGGAGCCTGAATTTTGGACATATCTAGGGTGGAAAATTGAGCTCCCAAGGATGGAAGTGTGAAACCTGAAGTTTCTCCCAATGGCCCAGAAGAACTGAGAGCCAAGAACACTTTGTCCCTGGAAGGTGGCTTTGCAGGTGTGCGCAGAGCCCAGCAGAGAGCTCTGGGCTGGGAAATCCCTTCACCAAAAGGCATCTTTCACTCTTGCCTTCTCAAATATCACATTTGCCTGGGCCTTCTTACCTGCTTCTCCCTTCTGTGCACTGACATCCCGTCTCATCCCAGCCTCAGGAAGGGCCTCTGGGTCACTTGGTGTGGAGTTGTTTGTCAGATATGCCCGTGAGAGTGTGAGCTGTGGGATACAGGGAGACAGGGAGCACAAATGCTGCTGTCACCAGGCAGGAGAGGATTGTCCTCAGCCCTGACTTGATGACTGTGACACCCACAGGGACGAGCATCACAGAGATGTTCCTGTGCACTGTGGTGTGTTTGCAGGGAGCCCAGCACCTCCTGCAGCAGCCTGTGGGAGGGAGGGGGCACAGGCGCTGCCTGCCCTTGGGGCTGGATGGAAACCCTGTGGACACTGGAGGGGAGGTGGGGAACGAGAGGCAGGACTGTGCAATGTGCAAATTGGCTTCACACATATGAAACCCATCCTCCCACAGGACATTAATGCTGGTCACAATGGTGCCAGCAGCAGTACTGGACACCCTGGAGTGGGTAAGGGGCTGCAGTTCTGTGCCAACACGAGCTGTACTCACCACAGCTGCATCCTCCTCCTCCTCCTCCTCCTCCTCCTTGGCAGCGCCAGCCAGTGCCCGGGTGGCACTGCGCCAGTGGTAGGGACAGCGCGGCTCGTCCCGCTGTGCCCTGTGTCCCCCGCCGGGGCCGCGGGCTGCGGGCACAGCCGGGCTGTCGCCGGGGCTCTCCCGCGGGCTGCCGCAGCCCCGCAGCTCCCGGCGGCCGTGCCAGTCTGTGTCCCTGCCACGGCCGGACTCGGACAGGTCCAGTGGCGCGTCTGCATCATCGTCCCTCGCCTCCTTCACCTTCGCTCGGAGCTCGGAGCGGTCCCGGCTCAGCCAAAGCTCCTTCTCCCCCTTCCCATCGGCAGCATCGTCCAGGAAGGCCCTCTCCTCCTTGCAGCCCGCCGCGATGCCGAGCCACGGGGACAGGGGCCGCTCCCCGGGCGGGAGCTTTGTGTCGCCGTCCGCCCGCTGGCCTGGCTGGCTCTGCTGCAGGAGGAGATGCTGCAGCCGCTCCCGGTGCTTGAGGAGGTGCAGCTTCTCCTCCAGGTGCTGGTCCCTCACGTACACCATGGTGGCAGGAAGCTTCAGCAAGGCTGCGTGGTCTTCCCAGCTGTCCCGGGACCGCGTCCTGCCGTCGGCAGCTTTGGTCCGGAGCAAGTGGCTGGGGAAGCTGCCGCCGTCCCGGTCAGCCGGGGCGCACGGACTTGCCAGCCCCAGCTGGTGCAGGGAAAGGTGCTTGTGGAGGAGGCAGAGCTGCTCTCTCCGGGCATTCAGTTTTAGGTTTTCATAGGATGGAGCAACCTTGGGGGAGTCCAGTTTGCTTGCTGTTAAATAACTTTAAAAAGCGTGGGAAAAAAAATTACATTAGCTATATCACATTAGGAAAAAAAAAAATATAGAGCATTAGAGTTTTCCCATGGTTTCCCAGCTATGCAGGGATCTGTGTGGTCTCTCCTGCTCTTTCCATGCCCTGTTGCAGCTCTTGGCCAGTACATCATGCTTGTCTTTGGGTTCTGTGCTGGGGAGGAGGGTCCTGGTGGCCAGGGGCATCAGGCAGTCAGCAGTGGGTCTCCACACAGGGCAGGAAGCCATTCCCATCCCACCATCGAGCAGCAATCCCCTGTCCCTGGGCCATGGCAGCTCAAGGCAGGGGCTTGAGTAAGGGTAAGGATGCAGTGACTTCTCACATCAGCACTGCTGCTGAGAAGTCACTTTTTGAATAATGTCTTACAGGCAGCAACATCCTAAGCACCCCCCTGGGCTTTCTTAGTGCCTGAAGACCCCCCAGGACAGAGGAACAGCCCACCTGCCCCTAATCTCACTCAGCCATCCTAGGAAGGTTGGTACAGTGCAGGAACCTGCCCTGCAGGCCCAGTCCCAGCTGCTGCTGGTTATTCGGCAGCTTCCATGAGTGCAAGCTGTTCTCAGGAATGCTCAGCAGACCTACTCACACCCCGGGGAAACTCACTGTCTCTACAGACAAACTCACTGGCCTTGCTCTATGCTCCCAAAATCATTTGTGTCGCAGTCCGCCTGCTGGCTATGCTCCCAAAATCATTGGGGAGGATAAGCCTGGGAAGTGCTGAGCCCTGCAGGAAAGCCCATTAGAATAGATAAGGAGGAGCAGGAACTGCTGCCTGCCTGGGACAGTCCTTCTGCCTGGATATGGGGGCATCTGGTTCACTTTGTGGCTCTGTCTGAGCAGCTGGAATAACAAGAGGCTGATCTTGTTGTGCTGGATTCCAGTCATTTTTTACTGGTGTAAACTGGGAGATCCCCCCTCTCCAAGGCTGTGGGAGAAGTTTGGAGAGAACGATGGGCAGACACAGTGAACACTGGCCATCCATCCATGGAGGGCCAGCTGCAATGGGCCATGCATCAGGGCCACACCACGACCCCCAAGCTGGTACTCACGCCTCGAGGCTGGGGCTGTGCTCGCGCTCTGGAGGGAGAGGAGTCTTCCTCGCCGGTGGAGACACTGCTGCCCCTGAAGGACTCTTTTCCAGGAGGCAGGGTCTGGAGCCAGGTCTCACCAGGGCAATGGTTCCGTGCAGCTGGTTGGAAATCCTCTGGGATGCCTGTGGCAGAGGAGAGAAAGTCCAGGTGAGCCATTCTGCAGTATGTCCTGGGTTCCTGGGAGCCTGGCTGAACTGGGACAACAACTGTTCCTCACCAGTGGGAACAAGACAGACAGATCCTGAGTGTGCTGCTTGATATGGTTCTGGTCAACAGCTCTATCAAGTTTTTATTCATTTTTCCAGGAAATTTCTGCTTCATGTACTCTCTATTTTCTGGCTGCACTGATTTGTAGAGCAGGAAGGTTTTTGTCTCCTCTTAAGTCATGATTCAGTGGCTTAACCAAGATAAGACCTTGCAAATTCCTTGTCCCCTAGTCAGGCCTTTACTCATGCAAGACTTTATTCACGCAAACTCCTGGCACACACTGGTTTGGTGGGTGCATTTCTAGTGGAGTGCCTGGGCTGATGGAGACATCATTGTCTCCATCAGCTGTCATGAAAGGCTCACCACATGTTCTGACTTGACTTTCCCCTGCCCACTTGGAGATGTCACCAACCCTTCCTGCGATCCCTATTAATTATCCCCACAGCCTGCCTGCAGCCTTACCAAAACCCCTTTTCACCTGCTCTTTCAAGTTTTTTGTGGAGGTCGAGTAAGCAAAACCTGTGCCAAAACAGAAGAATCTGTGTGGGTGTGTATGTGGGCTTGACTTCCCATGACCAGGAACAAGGTCCAGGTCCTGCAGTCTCATCTCCCAGTGCTCAGTGTCACCATATCACTCAGCAAACCTCAGCTGACACCCTCTCTGTGTTTGTCCTTGCAAACACTGAAAGCCAGGCCCTCTGAAAATGCCAATATTGATCATACTGCAGGTGGAGAGACATCTGTGGTGCTCTTGGGCAGGGCTGCTGTAGTGCCTTTGTTCTTGGTACCCACAACTCCCACAGTTTACATGTTCTCCAGCCTCTTCCAACCTTCATTATGCTCCAGCTCCCTGCTCACCCAGGAAATGGGGAGCTGGCTCTGTGGCTCAGGATAAGCTACACTGAAATGAGGCTCAGCACAATCTCCCCAGGTGTTTCACTCCTCAGAGTTTTCCCCAGTAAGACCTCTGAGAGAGGAACCAGAGTGATGAGCAGAGGACCTAAGGATGCTGGAAGTGTGGTCATGGAGGATAAACACAGGAGCAAACAAGGATGTGCATGGTCACAGCAGGGACAGGAGCCTGTGCCAAGCTTTGCTTGCAGTGAGTGGCAATTTCTGCAGAGAGGATGGAGCTGGTGTTTGGTAGGTGCCCTCCTTGGCTCTGGCAGTGACAAACTACCCAAGTCTGGCTAAGTCTTCAACCCCCCAAGTGCCCCCTACTCTTTCCCTATCCTAATCTGCTTGTCTTGATCCAGTTCAGATGACCACAGCAGTGGGGAGAAGGCCCGAGGACATCAGGCTACCTCTGATAACTCACCATTTCTGCAAGGCTGACTTCTTGGAGGACAGTGCCTGGAGAAGTCCTGCTGCTTGGAGAGCTTCTCTGGAGCTTCTCTGGAGGCTTTTCTGAAAAAAAAGGCACAACCAGCTACCGTGATGGTCCCCCAGAGCTGCTGCAGCCCTGCCCTGCAGCGTGCTGGAGCCTTGCAACCTCCCAGCGATGGCACTGGCTGGTACCAACCACATCTCAGTGAAGATTTTGTGTAAAAATTGCCTTCTGGCTCAAGCCAGCACCTGATGGAACGTGCCCTTCGTTGCATGTGTGGGTGGCAGCAAGGGAATGCCATGGTTTCTGCATGAACTGCCTTACAGTGGGGGCACCCAGCACTCTTTTGCCCTAGTACAGAGCAGGGTGTTTCTCCCTTGACCTGAATTTTCCCCCCATCAGCTTTTCTGTCTGTGTTAATGTCCATCTGAGCTGCCAACAGCTTGATCTTTGCTCTCCAGACCCTTTCCCAGGGCAGTTTTGCACCATGGCTCGGTGACTCTTCACAGCCCCGGGTCCCTCAAGGGTGGCAGGAGCCAGCAACACCCACCTTCACTGAGCTCGAGGTCTGGCACATCCTGGTGGGCTTCTTCTGCTTCCCTGTGCTCTGTTTTCTCCGTGCTGACATTCCTGCTCACTGGGGACAGTAAAGTCAAAGGGGAGCTTGGTGTGGAACAGCTTTCTCTGGAGGTGACTCCTGGGGTCTTTGTCCTGTTGGAAGGAAAAGGACATGAATGAATGAGAAAGGGCAGGAGAAGGAAGGTTTTGGAGCCACTCTACTGAGAGCTCTGAGCCTGATATATAAATATACATATTTATGTATGTGTGCATGTGGATATACCAGATCCTCAGACTCACCTCCTTCCACTGCAGCTTATCAGTACCCAGCTGCAGTCTGGAGCATGGACAGAGCCAGCATGACAGCCCAAGGTGTGATTGCCCCACTTGGTCGTGGGTAACGTCACAGGAAGCCACGATGTTGGGTAAGCCAGGGCCCAGCTGTGGCTGTTGCAAAAGCTCTGTGGGAGCCTGTCCCTGGCTGGGCTTTCAGCCTGATGGAGGGGTGGATTCAGCACAGGGATGTGGTGTCTGTCCCCTGTCACCATATCAAGATGGAGGGGCTGGTGCTCTCGGTGACTACAGGGGAGTGACTGAATCTTGGAGACACACACAGAGTCCTGGAGGGACTCTGATGCTGGGACATGGATGGCTGGAAATCTTCCTACCCAGCATCTCAGGGGAGAGCAGAGCAGGGCAGGATCACTCAGTGCTCAGCAAGCCCAGCCCAGCCTACAGCTCTGGAACTACTCAGCCCTTGGGAAGCATCAGGGAGTAAAATCCGGAGTTTCTCTTTAAGTGGATGGTGGTCCTGTGCTCCAAAGAAAACACATTTCTAATCTAATCCCTCAGTGCTAATTCCTCTGGACTTTAAACCCTTGAGGAATGAGCTGATTTGTATATATTGGCCAGCCTGGCAGGTTACTTGGCTTCCAGCACAGTGCTCTGCTGGGCTATGAACCTGTTGGTGCAGATCACTTCTCCCTCTTTAACCCCATCACAGTCCCTTGTGTGTCACTCTCCTTCCCCCAAAACAACCCATTTCCTGCAGGCCGTCTCTGGCTGCTGCAGGAGGGGAGCTGGTGCCATGGAAAAGCCATGGAAGCCCAGGCTGAGGTCCATGCAAGCTGCCCAGGGCTTTGTTTCCAGGGGGTTAAATATCTTTTTTCCCCAAAAACGAATCCTTGGATGCTGGTGAACAGGGAAGTGAGCAAAGATCAACAAGGATTTTGAGACCATTAGGGATTTTTCTGTGTTTAACATATACAGGAATCCACAGGAATTAGATGCTAAAATACCCCTGAGGATGCCACAGTCTGGATGTTGCCCTGCTCAGCTGTGGGGATGCCCTGGTTGTTACCAACACCCCTTGTAAAGAATGAAACCAGGAAAGTGCTTACTCCAGGCTCCGGAGCCTCTTCAGTTCCTCCCTGAGAGTTTTGTTCTCTTCCCTCAGGCGGTTGGTCTCGTTTGCTGCAGGGACAGAGATGGTGCTGTGAGTTCAGGTGCTGCAGAGAGAGAGCTGATGCTCCTCACAGCTCACTGGGGTGCCCGGGGGAGGAGGAGGGAATGGCACCGGGTTTTGGAGGGATGCCGAATTTCCTTCCTTCTTTGTTAACATGCTGGGACTAAAGGATGAAAGAGAGCAACTTTATGACTCAGGTTTCATTGGGATTGGGTCTGCTTGCAGCTCGCCCAGCTCAGGGGCAGAGCACGACCCACATGAGGCAGTGGTGGGTTGGACACAGCCAACATCCTGCCCCTGAACACCAGGGCAGGGTGAAGAGGGGGTGCTGTGTTAGGGGGAGGGCTGGGGGTCTCTGGGGGGATCAGACAGAGGCCAGAGGGAGCTGTGAGCACCCAGCACTGGGTGCTGCAGCAAGGAGGCCACAAAGAGCATGGGTGGGCTCCCAGGCATGGTGCCTTGCCTTGCTCCTGCTTGAAAGCAGCACTCGGGGTGCAGTGGCATAGCAGGGGAGATAAACCAAGGGCTCTTGGCACCTCTCCATCCCTCCTAAATGCCTTATCTCCTTTACCCCCATGACCCTCCCTGGGCTGCTCAGATCCCCAGGGAAAAACACCCTGTGCCTCAGCAGTGCTGGGAGCTCTGCCAAAGGCTCAGGAGAGGATCCATCACACGTGTTGCTTGATTTCATTTACCCGTGCTGAGCTGCTGCTGTGACTTTCCTGTCTTTGCCAGAGTGTTGCTCCTGCTGTGCCAAATGCATCCTTTTCCCAGGCAGCTGACATGGCCTGGAATCTCTCGTTTTTCTGGAGGTGTGGAGGACTGCAACCCCCAGCTCTGATGATTTGTGTGAAGGGTTATGTCTGCTTGGGGGGACGTGAGCTGCCATCCACGGTCCTGCTCCCTCCCTTCTCCCCATCCCCAAACCCTTCCCAGGTTCCTGCTTGCCACGAGGGCTCACATGCAAATATCTGGGAGAGGGGTTTGAGCAAAGACTCAGCCTGCCAAAGCTGATCTTACAGCGGGTGTCAGTACGTACAGAGGATGAAGATGTGCTGCAGGCTCTGGAAATGAGAGGTCTCATACTCATTCTGCTTCTTTTTGGCCAGCTCCTGGGTGACCATGCATCTGTCACAAAGACCAGCTCGCAGCCTGGAGAAAGGAAACCCCGCAGCTTGCTACCATATGGTTTCCATGGGAGAAATAAGTTCCTGCCCTCCCCGTGGAGAAGTGTGAACACCAGACCATCACCCAGAGCCACCCCTGCAGCCCAGCACTGGCCCTTGCACCCCTCCTGATCCAGTCCCACCACCACCAGCCTAGGAAAGCTCCTATATACGTGCCCAGGCTCCTCCAGCTCTCCCAGCAGCTGAGTATGGGAAAAATAGAGGTTCATGTGCTACATCCCACTCTGGGGAAGACAGCAAATCCCAAACTCTCCCCCTAGGAGAGTGTAGTTGCTGCCACTCAGCAGCACCCTACTTAAAAACAAATCCTACCTGTTTTCTAACACCTTTACATTTTCTTTAAGGACCTTCTGTTGTTCCCTTAACTGGTGATTTTTAGCAAATAGCTCTTCAATTCTCTGAGCATCGCTAGTTGAAGAAACAGAACAAAGACAAGAAGGTTATTAGATTTCTCCCTAAAACCCATGCCTTCATCCACAATGTCCTTATTCTTGCGTGTCAGGAGGGGAAACAAATGTGTTGGAGCCTGGATGCTGCCCTGTGACACCCTCCTTGGAGTCAGCAGCTTAATTCCTCGCAGTTATTGCTTCCCAAGAGGGCAAGAACCGGCTGGCACAAGCATCACCTGCCAGTGGGAAGGCAAACTGGAGCTGGACTGGGATCCCCCAAGCCCTGCCTGGAGCCAAAAGGCTTGGATTTGGCAGTACCAGAATGGCAAATGGTGCTCTCTAATCCAGCAGTCTTGGAGGATAACTGGGGAAGTCTGAAATTCCAGTGGTGTAACCACCCCTCTGCCCCCCCGCCCTGGGATCGCTCACCGGCACTTCTCCGTCGTCAGCTCCGTCACCTTGCTGTGCAGACCTGGAATAATGAGCAGACACGGAGAGGTGGGTGTTTATTGCCAATCCCCTGGCACTCAGGAGCAAACGGCACTGATGGAATTTCAGGAAGGTGAGTGGCTTTGCAGAAATCTCATCCATTCACAAGCCTTATCTCCGATAAGGAATAACACATTGCATGTGTTAAGCACTGTCACAGTTTAATGGAACTGGGAAAGTTGTACAAAGTCTGAGCTCATTCTGTATCCCCACTATTTAATGAGTCTGCATTTCCTTCCCAGACCCAAAAAGTCTGGTTTAGTTTTGTTTCTACTTATTTCTCACTACAGCTCACATTTCCCAGGTGGGCAGTATTTTATAGCTTTCAGGGTTGGAAAGCATCTTGGAGAATATTTACAGCTGAACAGCTTTCCTTGATGGATCTGCAGACATTGTATCCTGTCAAATCCATTTTATGCAAAGTAGATGTAAACATGTGGTTTAAATTGCTCAACAGTTTCCTCTAATTCTCACACGGCTTGAAATTACACAAGAGAAGAATGGATTCATAAGCCAGAATCATCCAAAAGTGCTGAAGTTTTGTTCATAATATTGATACTGGGAATTATTCAAATAGGAAAACAATTGGACTTGGCACTTGGTCGCTTAACCTAATGGGTTTTATTTTAATAATGTATGACCTGAGAAATAATTTATTCCCTAGAGGAATAAGCTATCCAACCTGACTCAAATATTTCCTTTAACAGAGCTTCATCTCCTGCTGCTTCTGTCTTACAGATTATTGCATCTTTCTGCTTTCCCTTTGATCCCTCAGTATCCAAATACACTCCAATCCTCGCTGCTTGGAGCAGATGTCCAGCAGGTGTGTGTGTCACCTCTGCAAAGCTCCCAGCTCCCCTTTACCACGGACCATGACAGCAGGGGCAGGAAAGGAACCAAATCCCCCGTGGTTCCTGCTTGCAGCAAGTGGGATTCCTGCTGGGACTGAGCACCTCCATGGTTTGCTTTCCAGGAGCATGGAGAGCAGGAATGTCCTCTCTCTTCTGCTCCTTCTCATCATTTAAAAGTTACTTTTTTCTCAGTGTGCCAATGAGAGGTACCAAGGTGCCATCAGAGGGTGTTCTCCCCTGAGGGACAGGCTGTGACCCCATGTCCCAATCCATCCCCGTGGGTGCTGCTTGCTCAGCACTAATCCCCAAAGCTCCCTAATCTGCACCTGCTCCTCCTCCCTTCAGGTTACATTACAAAGAAATGGATCTTGGCCAGTTTTTGATAAGACATTTTTTGTCTCCCTACCTTGGACCTCTTTCTCGTGGATTTCCTTGAGCTTGTTCAGGAACTCTGCAAAACTCTCTGTGGTCATGTTCAGGACTGAGCCACACACCAGGCTCTGTCCTTTTGCTTCAAATTATTCAGGTTTCAGCCTAAAATAGAAAGAAAAAGTCCAACAAAAGAGATGTGTCATGTGCATGTGGTGCTCTGGAAAGGACAAAGCCCAAAGCTAGGAAGGGAAATCATTTGCTAAACCAGGGATGCATTTTTGTCCACCCTGCCTCAGCGCTGAGCATAGCTAAGAGCATGTCTTAGATACTGGGAGAAGCCCAGCTGGAAAATCAGGCTTTTCCTCTACTTGTTGGGCAGTTTAAATTGCATTTCTCTGGGATGAGGTGGGGTAGGGCATCTTGAGCATAAAGAAGGGACTGCAGAACTCGTGTTGGAACCACATGGGGACTGATGATGGGGAAATTCACAACAGCTTTGGTGCTTGAGCCTGATGGGCTCATCTCCTGCTGGGATACTCCCATGCATCCCTCCTCCCTCTAGCACCACACACAGCTTTCACAGAGGCAACACACAGCACTTGGCCGCCCCACTGTCACTGCCCAGGCTTTATACATGGCCTCACTGGCTGTACCCTCTTTGAAACCTTGGGAGACACCCAACAGACCTTTTTCACCCAATGTTACAGAGAAACCAGGAGAGGTGGTGTCCAGAGCCAAGACTTGCAGGAAGCTGGCATGAGTACAGCACCCGTGGGGTCCTCTGGAACCACCAAACCCACACTGGGAAAGAGGAACCTCCACATGAAGGCATTTAGCATCTCCACATGGGATCTTCTCCCCCAAAAATCATTCTGGGTTAATGAGTCATGGCGAGTAACCCCAATGCCAACAAAGCACCTGGACACTCAGCCTTCAACCACGAAGAGATGACCAGGGAGAAAACCTCCCCTGTGTTGCTGGAAAGTGAAGAGTGGGCTGGGATCTGGGCTTTGCAGCCCCACGGGGAAGGTCTGTGCTGGGTTCCAGCGCTCTCCCAGCCCAGCTCCCGCCCGTGCCTTTATCTGCATGCAGAGCAGGGATGTGCCAGATCGCCTGCATATGCAAGATGTGGGCACGCAGAGCTGGAAGAAGAAAGTTTCCCCTAAAGCATCTGGTTTTCAAAAGAAATGAGGCACGCGCCAGCAAGCACAAGCAGCGAGCTCGGCAGGCTCGGATCGGCGGAGCAGCTGCCTGAACATGAACCATCCCAGAGCCACTTTGGCTTTTGAGCAAATCTGATGCAAACAGAATAGAGATCTCACTCTCTGGGGAAACAATTAAAGAATATTCACTGCTCCCACTTCCCAGGGCATAACCCACCCGTTCCCAGGCTGAGTGATCGATCCCGGCAAATAAAAGCATGGTGTGGCTCATCCAGCTCGAGATCTCCTGCTGTGAAATGGGATTGGGAGCTGACCTCAGCCCCAAGAGCCACAGCTGAAAACCAGCCAGGGGAAATAACGTGCAAAACAGGAAAAAACCCTCCTGATGTTAATGGGATGCACTTCCAAGGATCACTGAGTCCTAAATTCGGCTCTGCCCTGGGCAAAGCACCTCCCCAGGGCTGAAGGGAGGTTGTGAGATCAACCACTGCCACCACGGGACTGACACCCCAAGCGCCAGCGGGGAAGGCTCTGAAGCACTCAGGCACTAATTCCATTTTCATTCTCCAGTGCTGTAATCTGGGAAGGGATTGCAACTGTGAGCAGAGGAGTTGGTGGCTGCATGTGCTCCTACTGTGCTCACTGCTGCTGGATCAGGTCCTGCCCACCTTGTACTAAAGGGTACAGCCCTTTCCCCAAGGCTGGTGTCTCCGAGGGCTGAACCCAGCATTTCGAGACACAGGGCTCCAGCTCCGCCATCCCGGGAAGGTGACACCCTGGCTGGGACTGGTGCCAGCCCTCTGCTCGGGGAGGTAGGGCTGGGCTGGCGTGTGGTGGGAGGTGGGAGGCGCGGGGGCAGCCCAGGTGCTCGGTGCCGGATCCGGATCCCTGCAGCTGTGACTCAGTGCTGCAGGCAGAGCCCGGCAGATCAGGATTTGGGGTTGGGGTGTGGGCAACACCTTTGCCTTCTGTGCATGGCTGAGGCCGTGGTGCCACCAGGGTTGGGGCTCACTGCTGATTTTCTTCTCCTCAGAGTCCTCAGGCAAGTGGGGACCTGTGACCTGCTGCAGGTCCAATCAGCAGGGAAAAGCTGACAGTTTTGGTGATTTTTGAGATGCCAGAACCCATCTCTGCCTGCAGATGGAACAGCTGCTCTGTGGCAAATCTGGCGAGGACCTTGGGTCTTGTCTGTGCACACACATGGTAACAGAGACCCTGCATGAGCATCACTCCCCATATGTCTGTTCCCAGGATTCAGCCTTTTGCAGCAGCAGAACAGCCCCACCAACAGCCCAGGCTCCCTGAGAGGCTCAGCTTTGCTCCCTCTTGCCCGGTGTGGAGAGGTGAAGGTGTGAAGCCGCAGCTCCCAGCTCCTCTACCCTGCTCCAGAGGATTTATTGAGGGAGATTTATTGCTGAAGCCCAGACCACAGAGTGGCTCAGTGTGGAGCTCTCTCCCTGAGACAGGGATTTCATTTACAGCCCCGAGCCCTTTGCAGAGCTGTCACTGTGATGTAGAGCCCGCGGTGCCAGATGCGGCCCCGTGGCAGGGCTGGAGCAGCCCTTTGGGGTCCCGGCAGGGCCGGGCGTATTTCACAGTGACGGCTGCCCTCTGCAAACAGAGCCCCAGTGTCAGGGACCAAAGGTGAACTCCTCATCCAGGCCCTAAATCTGAAGGGTTTGGAGAGCCCAAGACCTGGGGTAGAGCTGTTGTTGACTGCCATGGCTTTGCTCACCTGTGCTCTGCATCCCTCGATGCTCAGCTCAGGGTGGGACAAGGGCTCCAGGTTGGGGCACAGGGATGTCCCTGGGATGTCTGCTCTCATGCACGGGGCTGGGGCAGCCCCCAGCATCTTCTGGGTACCAATGGCATCACTCCTTGGGCAGGATGCTCCTGTTGTGGCTGGGGAAAGGAAAAGCAGCAGGGAGGTTACTTTCTGTCCCATCCAAGGGGGCTGGGGAAGGGATGGACTTGGGCAGCTGGCTCTGAGAGCAGAGCCAACCCCCATTCCTTGGTCCCCAGGGGGTTACTGACCTCTCAACACCATCCCCAGCACTGTCTGTCACACTCACAGTGAGCCACAGCACATTCCCACCCTCAGCTGTGTCTCCTTTCAGAAGGATAAAGCAGCTCATTAACTAAATGAGCTTAAATCATTAAAAAAAAAAAAAAAAGCAGAAAAGAAAAAGGCAGGACTGTGACATTCTGACACTGTGGGATCAGTGAAGCTTAGTGGATTTACCACCAGATATTTCCCCATCAGCAGTGCTGGAGTTGTTCAGCTCTGGGCTGGATTGATGTCACACACCTTTCTCTGGGCAATTGTTGGGCAGAGCTGCTATAACCAGCCAAAATTTCTTTCCTTGGCTACCCTACTAGATTCCTGGTCTAATTTTAGAATTATAATACAAGTTTGTACTCAGAAAAACCGCCTGATCACTCATGGAAAATCTGCAGTGCCAGGAGTATTTCACAGGCCAGTGTGGAGCTAATGCTCTTTGCTGATGTACTTTGCTTGGCAGTTTGAAGAGGGCTTTTTTGGTAGGTTGAGGGATTCTTTTTTTCTTGCTGGGTATTTATTTATTTGCATGACTTAACATGGCACAGACTGCCCTAAAATGGAACCCAGTGACTGCTCTCCACTGTGCTGGGTTTGCTGTGGGTGCTGCACAGGGGCTGCCAGACTGCAAAATTACCTCCCAACAAGTGAGACAGGAGGAGCAGCCTTGGCTCTTGCCTCTCCAGGGAGGAGGATTTGGTGCCTTCCTCTACCTCACACAACCTGAAAATCCTCCCCAGAGCAGGGCAGCTGCTCCGTGCTGCTCCACCAGCCCAGGGGCCGGTTTGCAGCGAGCCCCAGGGTTGCCTCTGCTGGCTGTTGCAGGGGGGTCCCACTTGGGTGATGTGGAGCTGCAGCACCGCTGCAAACTGCCCCAATGGCCCTTTGGGTTTGTGGGCACTGTGCTGCTCACAGCCCCCTGAACCAGTCCAACAGGATCAGCAGCACCAGGGAGATGCTGGCCCTGCTCACGTGTGCACAGACGTGTCCCACTGCAGGGAGAGCAGAGCTGGAGCAAACCCTCCAACCTGCAGCTCCAGCCTCAAGTCACAACCTGCACACTGATTTACTTCTACCCCATAAAGTCTCTGCTGCCATAATACAGCACAGTCCTGGTGATCACAAACCCAGCAGCTCAATTTCTCCCCCACTACCCTGGCCCTGTGAAGGCAGCTTCTGCTTCTCCAGATGCTGTGGCAGTCACCAAACCCTCAATATGGGTTTTCTTCCATTTCCTCATTTCCACTTAAGAGCCCCTATTCCCCTCAAGAGCCCCTTGCAACAGGAACCTTGTTATCCTTGCAACAGGGACACCCCTGCTGCCAACTCCAGCCAAAGAGTCTTGGCTGCCCTGGGCTTGCAAGATCGCTAAAGCCAGAGCTGTTGGTCCTCTGCAATACCTGAATATACCCAGGAATCTGACTTTGGCTTTTACATAGCAGGGTGAGCAGTTTGAGGGTCTCTCCTTGCACCATCCCCAGCTGGGAGGGAGGTTTTGTCCTCCCACTCCCCAGCTCCTGCTGCTTTGCTGAGGTTTAACAGTAAATATTTGTTCTGCTCCCCACTTGATAAGGAATGACGTTTGGACCCACCAGCTGTGCCGTGATGCTCCCCAGAGTGTGGTGGGCTTTGGGCAGACCTGTGGGCAGGCCTGTCTGCCCACAGGAGGATTCAGAAGAGGGTTAAAAGTAGCCACTTATCTGCCCGTTCATCTCGGGGTAACCACAGGTTCTATAAACATTACTCAATTAACACCCCAAAATGCTCTGGGAAGTGGGTAATGAGACATTATCACGTTTTTAGGGTGTTTTAATTGCAAAGTGGCGAGGCTCAAGAATAGCTCAAGGCCCTGTTGGGATTGGAGGCATGTGGTCACTGCCCATCCAAAACACTCCCACTGCCACCCCCAGCTGCAGAGCCCCTGGCCGGGCAAAGTGGCAGGAAAATACCCTGGGAATCTCTGATAGATGATGGTTATCACCCCGCTCCCTGCTTGTGATCCTGTTATGCTGCTCATGGTGCCTGGGCAGCACCTTGGTCTCTCTGTCTTCTCCTCCATGGCAGGAGAGCTCCCCAGAGGGTCTCCTCAGAGCCCGCACTGCTCCTGGCATGGGGAATCCATCATTTCTGGTCCTGCATGGGAAAGCAGGTCTTGTGTGGGAGAAGGGGCACGAAGATTCCTCTCAATGCCGCTTCCATTAGCTGGCACCTCTGCTCCTGCTGTGTGAGGGGTGTACGGGCAACCTGAGTCAAGAAAATGGCCATGCAAACAGAAAGAACAGATCTATCTCCCCGGATATCCCCAGATGGTGAAGTCTTGGACAGGATTAGCTTTTCTCTTCAGCACTAAAAAAAGGAGTAACATCCTAGGAAAACCCAATCCTGCAAAAACCTTCTGGGTGTTTAGCCCTGCTTCAGCACCAAGGATGAGTCTTACCAGCTCAGCCCCACGTTGTGCTGTCCAACAGCTGGGACAGACACGGTTGGGCATCTCTGCATGTCCCAAATGCCTGGTGGCACACTGGTGTTGGGGACACGTTGCCCCCTAGGCTAGGTTCTGAATCAATGCATCAGTGTCCTGCATCCTCCGGGGCGGGGGGGGGGGGATCTGTGGCCATCTACCCTGTAAGTGCTCTGAGGACATTCCCCATCGTGGCACTGTCCCAGCAGAAGGGACAAGGAGCAGGCAATGGGGCCAGTTCAGCCCACAGCAACAGACCCCTGTGCAGGGAGGCAGCGTGTGTGGGCACAGCCTCTCCCCTGCAGCGATCCCACCACCGCTTCCTTCCTCCTGGATTTAAAGTGGGGAAGAAGGCTGCCAGCCCTTGGTAGCATTACACCTCATGCCTGGGGCTGCTGGAAGCCCAGCGAGCTCCAGCCTCTCTCAATATTTGTGCTGCCTGAAGGAACATATCTGGACAGCCCAGGAGAGCACTGTCAGCATGTCCCACAAGGGACACAACTGGGACAGAGGTGGGGCACAGAGGGCCACCAGCCAGGTAGCAGGGGTCGCCACAACCCAGCTCCAAGCTGCCACTGAGAGAAAAAGGAGCAAATTTATTCTCAGCTTTGGCAACAGAGATGAGTTCAAGGTGTGAAATGGGGTGGGAAGGGAGACCCACAACTCCATTGAAAGTTATTTGGCGCCCAGCACATGCATGGCTTGGTGCAGGTCAGGGCTGCCCGAGATGCTGCACGGAAGCTGGGTCAGGTGTGGAAGGGGGTGATGCCCCCTCAGTGCCCAGCACCAAAACCCAGGTGTTGCCTGCTCAGGACGGGCACTACTGCCATCCCACACAGTCCCACAGTCCAGCCCACATGGCCACAGCTCTGCTCCCCCGTGGCTGTCACACTGCTGGATGCTTGCTCAGAGAAGTTTTCTGTTCCTTCCTCTGGTCCTCGCTGGCCAGATGCAAATGCGACTGGGCTCCCTGGTACTCACATAAACCCTGACACCCACAAATTGCTCTGACCCTCCACAGCTATTTCACTCCACCTGAGTGGATCTGGATGCCATTTCTCGGCATTTCGGATCGCAGGGATATCCCATTAACTTTCATGCTCGAGTGGACAACGCCAGAGGAACAGTTTTTGCCAACAGGAGAGCCCCGAAGTCCTGGCTGGGAAGCTGTCCCCAGCACAGGCAGGCTCAGGTCCACTCCCCACTGACCCCTCAGAGCTGCCACTTTGCCACAAACCATCGGCTCCCCAGCTGCTACACAAATCCAAATTTCCTCCTCGAACTCTGAGAAAAGCAAGCAAACCCATGACACACCAACCTCTGCCCATCAGATGGGAGCTGGACCAGGCTTCGCGTCTGCTGGCACCGAGTGACAGCTCTCTCAGCGCTCTGCTGAGCAAATTTTGGGCAGCTCTCCCCTCGTGGCTCACACCAGCTCCATTCCCAGCTACACAACACTGCCCAGGATGCTGGGGGACAGAGAAAAATCAGTGCAAGCACAACACTCACGTTGGAGGACTGCGTCTGTGTCTCTTCTTTGGCTCCTGGAGCTCAGTTAGGTCGTGATCAGCAGACGGTCATCTGGGACACGGGAGACAGGAGTGAGCAGTGTGGGTGAACTTGCACAGACAATAAGCCATAATTTTTCCTTGCAGCCTAACTGGTTCTACTGGTTTGCGTTTCTTTGCCCCAGCAGCAGAAAGGAGGCTCAGCTTAGCTAAAGCTGCCTGACAGGTTCTGCTGTAACACAAAAAGTGGCAAGACCAGTATGGTGTGAACCCAGATAGAGATTTGATTGTTTTCCCATAATTACAGCTCAACCTGCGCTGTTGGTTGAAGTCAATCACATTAGCAAACAGACCCTTTTAAATAATTCATCCAGCATTAAGATGGGAAGTTTTTTTGTTTTATACAATTTGGCACTTTTGGAGAGGAAGAGAAAAAAGAGAAAAAGAAATGTGACAGCAGCAGCATCCTACTAAACTAGAGTGGCACAGCTCAGGGCACTCAACAGCCCCCAGCCCAAACACTCGAGAGAGGGAAAGGGATGTGCCCAAATTGACACGAATGGCTGTTTCAAGTGCAGGGTGAAAGCCCATGGTCCTGGACTGTCTTCTGGGGGCATTTTGCAGTGGCTGGGGATACTTTAGGGACCAGTCAGGAAAGGCTGGGTGACTTGGGTGCTGATCCTGGCCAGCAGCCCTGGCTTAGCCCGGGTTTCCTCCCAGCTCCTGCTGCTGACACAAGCAGCTCTCGCCCTAAACCGTGGGCTGGTGAAGCCGAAGGCAAAATGGACACTTCCTGAGCCTTTGAAGTGCAGCTACTTCAGCACCCCCTGGGGAAAACGCTGGCACGGTTTCCCCTGCCCAGGCTGGGCAGGGACAGCCTTTCCCCGCAGTGCTGCAGACAGCAGCAGCTCCTAGGAAAAAGCAAGAGATGCTCTTGCTCCCCATCAGCCTGGCACTCATAAAAAGGAACAGAAAGTTGTTGCCTACGTATCTGGGATCCCGACAGCACATCCTGCTCTGCCAAAAGCTGCCCTGCGAGCGGGGCCCTGCTGTGCTGGCACAGCCACCTCCGAGCGCGGCTCTGGCTCGGGAGGGACGCGTCCCTCTTGCTTAATAGACACGCAGCCTGAGGAGGGTGGATTCCCTGTGACATTTCCAGGGCCAGCGGATAGGGAGAGCTCCTGTGGAAGGGGATTTGGAGCACTGAGGCTGAGCTGCCCCTCCTCTGAGTCATCTCATGCCGCTCATCCCCAGAGCTCGGTGCCCAGACCCTCTGCTGGTGTAAAGTCCGCTCCATCCACCAGCAGTGATGCCACCAGGCTGCCTTACACCCCAGCTGCTGAGGCGGCTCCTCAGTCATCCCAGCAGAGCACGGAGCATCCTTGGCAGTGTCTCCCTGTGGCAATCACACCTCTCAAACGGCGGCTTTGAGCTTTGCTCCCGCGCACGGACAGGTCGGGCAGGTGGGAGCAGCCAGGGCTCCCAGGAATGCGGCTGCACACCCATGCTATGGAAATGGGTGGCAGGTAAACAAGCAGCTGCTCGGCAAGCCGTGGTCCTGGGCAGACCTGTAGGGACTGTTCGGTGATTGCTCTACGTGCACGAAATTCCTGACTCATTCCTCTGCAAGAGAGACACAGCACAAGGTTAAGGGGGTGTTTTCCACCCAAGCCTTCTCATGAGCCACCTGCAATGGGCAGAGGGAAGCTCTTGGCCTTAATTTTCCCTCTTTCCTTTTGAGCCCTTTGTTTTACTGTCGGATATGACACTTAGAGATCGACTGCTTGATATGATCTGGTACCTCAGGCTGATGCTTGCGGTGGTGGAATTAATGGCAACCACATGGAAGAGAGATCCTTGCTCAGAGCAGCCTTGTGACATCATGGGAGGGGCAGTGGGGTAACTGGGATGTGTGGGGCTTGGGGAGATCATCTGCAGCAGCCAGACCTCTGAGCAGTGACACTGGGATGTGGAGCATGAGCCATGGGGGCACTGACACCATCCCACACCTGCCTCCAACAGTTCAGTGGCTGCTCTGTCTGGAGCATCAAGGAGAGAAACACCAAAAGAAGGGCTTGATGAGACCAGCTGCTTGTGGGATGGAGGAGGCTTGAGGCAGAGCAGCTGTCTGGAAGTGTTGTGCTGGTGCAGAAGAAGGCAGAACGGACATTTCTGGGAATCATCTCCATATAAGTTCCTCTTGTCTCGCAGGTGTCTACTGATGATCACACAGATTGCTCACAGAAACCAAGGGTTGTCTGCTTCCTGGTTGAAGAGCCAAAAGATCTGGGTAGGAGTGGATTTCTTTACATCTAGGGACTTGAAAAAAATTTTAAAAAATAATTTCAAGCCCTTTTTCTAGAAGAAAAAATATAAAATAAAGAAAGCAACAGAAATTCACTGATGCAGTAGGGAGATATTTGATCTCGATCACCCAAATGCAAATGATAAAAACAGGTTAGGATTCAGGAAAAGCTGGCCACCAAAATTAACATTTATTATGGCTGCAGGTTATCCTTCATTTCATAGGATCAATAGAATGGAAAAAATCCCCCCAGGTGATTTCATGGTGACATGGCCAGAGCTGGAGACCGGCATCCTGCAGTATCACTGGGACAGGAGCTGCTAGCCTCATGCTGGGCTGAAATGGGCTCCTGGGCCGTGGATGTGGGTGGAGGCCCCAGGTGAGGATGCTGTTAAAGCCCATTAGGGTGCTGACAAAAGCATCATTAGCAATAACTCATGGGCACGAGGGACCAGGCAAACACCTTCCTGGGCAACGTGTGCCAGTGCCTCACCAGCCCCATAGTGAAGGATCTCTCCCTGATATCTAATTTAACCCCGCCCTCTGCCATTTTGAAGCCCTGGTCCTGTCACTTATCACATATCAGCCTGAGGACTTCAGAACCGGGTCCTCTTGGGCTTTTCATCAAATCCCATCAGAGCAAACCCAAAAGAATTCCTTCAGCAAGAACAAGCACACGGGAACAGCATCTCTGGGCAGACGCTGCTCCACAGCAGACACAGAAACAAAGGCAGAAATAGAAAGGGGAGGTAGATCAACGTTGCCATGGAGGGTGCTGCAATGAGAGAAGGAAATATTCCCTCGATCAGCCGCCCCATCCCGCCAGGAATACCGAGCGGGCTGTGGCAGGACACGCACGGAAGGCAGCACACACATAGCAGGCAGCTTCCACCAGAGGCTGCTCGATGGCTTCGAAACACCTCCGCTGCCTGCAGTTGCCTGCACAAGACACAGCCCCGGGATGTCGCCCGGCTCGGGATTTGGGAGCCCACAAGCTCGGAGGGCTCCCGTCCAACTGGGCAGTGCTGGGTGCTGCACCCGAGGGATGGAGCATCATTACCTGCAGGGCCAGAGCAAGGACGTTGCTGGCTGCTTTTCTCACCTTGAAAAGGTGGAAAGGCTCTGTAAAAGTGAGACAAAGAGAGGCTTAGCTAAACAAGTAATTTTCTGGTGTTACGAGCATTTAAATTACGCTAAATGACAAAGACAGCCCGCCCTTGCGGGCTGTGGTTGTGCCACTTCTCCCTGGATTTGCACGGGGTGGCATTGGGCGACACAGGGTGCAAGTGAACAGGAGATGCTTTAACTTCAGAGGTCACCCACAGATCTCAGAAGTCTGCACAGAAAAACCTACCTTAAATTTCCATTGCTAAAAGATACAAAACCAGATCAGCTGGGAAAAGGGCAGCCAGTGTGAGGGTTTTCTCTCAGCTGGAAGGAGAAGCAGATGAGTCCTTTCCACTCTGGCTTAGCTTTCCTTCACCTTCTCCAGCCTACACCATCTGGGCTGCAAACGCCCTGGATGTGCAGCTCTTGCCTTCCAAGGTGCTGGGAATGTGCAGGAGAGTACAAAGACATCCTCAAACTGGGTGGCAGCTGTTCTCAATGAAGTGCAAAGGGGTGGTGGGAAGGTAGCTGTCGATGTCAGGCTTTGGCACAACTTGTCTAGTCAGGAAACATGTTGTAAGTTTTTGTGGTCCCACCTAAATTCACCTGTTCCTGTTGCTCACATTTTCCCAATAGACAAATGTTTAAATATTTTATACCCTGCAAAAAATAGTCTGTCTGTGTGGATGGTGTGGCTTGCAGAGCTCAGGGTACCTGGCTCTCTGCTGAGGATGCTGAGGGCTGGGTGGGCTGTGCCAAAAGTTGAAACGAACACTTCTTAAACTTTACAAAAATGTGCTTTTTTTGACTCATCCGTCTTCATTCCAGCTCTCAGCCGGCAGCAGCTGAGCCCAGGCTGGGGAATCACAAATGCATTGTGCTGCTGGTGTTCTTCTCTTCACCTCTGCCTTCCCCTCGTTCTGCAAGGAGGAGGTGAATGCAATTAGGGTTTTGTAACCATTTCCTCTCTAGCATGAAAACACGTAGGGGGAGTTCACAGCTGGCTCCCACTGCCCAGGGATGGAGGACAGCCAGGCAGCCCCTTTTGCATTCCTGTCCAGGCTGCACCAGGATGCCAATCTTGCCCAAAATTTATCTTTTTTTTTTTCTATGGGGAGAGGGGAGCCAGGTCTTTTTTTCAAAGGCTAAACCAAGGAGGATCCCACTGTCCTCTGACGCCTCTTGGCTCTCTTTTAAGCAGTCATGACCCATAGTTTGAGAAACTCTGCACTTAATAGTCCTTCCTGTCTCTTACTCCTCCATCTCTGCTCTTGTCTCCTGCAATATCCATTTTCCCTTGCCCCTCCCTCTTCCCCTGGCCAAAAAGAAGTAAAAAATTAAGTGTGAATTTCAGAGCAAAAGATGCTTTTGTGTTTTTTTACAGAAATGCTGAGAAGTGAAGGAAAAACCCTTCCCATAAATTATAGTCCCATGAAAATGGCTCAAATTGCACAGAGTTTGCAAATTACAGAAGATGCAAATGTCAACTGAAGAAACTCTGGCAGTAAATATTTTTTGTGACTGCTTCGTTAGCAAAGCTTTTCACTGGAAAGGCTCCTGCTCTCGAGAGCTGGGGAAGGATGACAGCTCTTAGGCTTTAAATGGTTTACCCATAACACACAACTATGTCGTTTATCCCTCTGTAATTAATTAATTAATAATATCTCAGTATTAAAGACAGGAAAACTTACTTTGAACTTCATTTCTGGTGCAGATCCTTGGAAAGAAAGATGCTCCATAGCTCTCCTTGGCTCTCCCTGATGTGTTATCTCCAGTGTGGCAGCACCTGAATACCCAATATAGGAGCTGTGAATGTGCCAAAGTTGGGTTTTTTTCTCTATTTCCATCTTCTCTTTCCCATGATGGAAAACCAGAAGCAAAGTGCTCATGCCACAATAAAAAGCAGGAATGAGAGGATCTGCTTGAGTCTAATAGAAGTGGAAAGAGCAAATGTCAAACCAGCTGTGGAGCATCTAATCCACTAATCCATCACTGGTTTTTCACCAATCCCTAACTATATAATAATTTTGTTTTAAATAATAAAACATAGAAAATCAAATTCTTTGATTTGCAGTGGTGGCTGATCAACTTTTAGGCAATCCACAGTAGCTCTCCACCAAGTCAGGCTGCAAATCTCCCTCCCTGCTCTCAGGTTCTTCCCTGGTGTGGCACTGTCAGCACGGTGTACACGGCTGTGCCATGTCTGGGATTTACATCCCTTCCTCCTGAGCACAGATAAAGACAACATCATCCCAACTATTTAAAAGAGCTTCTGCAAAATCCTTCGCCAAGTGTGAAAACTCCTTTGTGGAATGTGGTAGATTTGGGCCAATTTCTCCCCCACAAGGGCTGTGTCCAATTCACAACCTTCCAGGCAGGGTTTTGCAGGCTCCCCTTGCCTGTGTTGCTCCCTTGCCTTGGGGTGGGATGCGATGGAGCAAACATGCTTGGCACACGGGGCTGGCTGGAGGATGGATCCTGCAAACCTTCCCTCTCCCCTTCATCTGCCCATCCTGCCTGGAGGGCTCTGAGCACACCCACCCCAGTAAAACCACTGCAGCCACACACTCCTGGGTGCCCCCCAGGAGCCTGCCCCTCATACAACTCCTTTTGGGAAGTATTTTAGCACGTTCCTCTCCATCACATGGTAAAAGCAACACCCGCTCCATGCTCTTTGCAGCAATGAATGTGAACCTAGAAGTGAAGGGTTTCGCTGCCTGCCCCCATGCTGGCCTGGCTGCTCCCAGCCCCATGATTTATGCTTTGATTTGGGAATGCCTCTTCCTGCCAGGTGATCACATGGGCCCTTGCCTGCACATTATTTTTGCATTTGCTTTTGCTTCCCTTCCCTCCCCGCTCCCCCCTCAAAATGGTTTTCATTTTTATTAAAGCAATTTGTTCTGGCAGTTGCCAAAGGCTTATCGGGTTCGGCACATGTTCAGACAAGTTGTGCCTGGTGATTTTGGAGGTGGGGTGGTGTGTTTGGGGGGAAGAAAATGCATGAAAGCAACTCCAGAAAGGCTGTTGAGCAGGGCTGGAGTGATCGTGGCCCAGCTCCAGCACCAAGATTTCGGCTCCAGTCGAGGGTGGAGGTCAGGAGCAAGACAGTCTGCCTGGAGCTGGGGAGGACCAGAAAAGGGGCAAAGAGAATGGGGAGAGTATTTCCACCCCCTTGAGCTGTTTGCCATGTGGCCACTGCCAATCTGGAGCTGTTGGTATTTAAAATGGCATGTAGAGAAGCATCCCTCCTCCCTCAAAGGTATGTTAATGAGCATCCTGTTAAGAAACTCCTTGGAAACTTCAAGGGAAGACAAATCCTCTTGGCTGATAAATTAATTTTCTCCCTTTGCTTGACCCATCAGTCTGTGCTGCCAGCAACGTTCCCATTAGCTTCGGTGGAGTTTGCCAACATTTGCTGAGATCCAAGACCCATAGAAATCCACTGGAGCCTTTCCATGGGTCTCAAGGAGCTTTGGGTCAAGTCTTCTGCCTCTGGGATGAGGCTTGGGGTCTGTGCATTGGCTGCCTGCGCAGAGCCTGCCGGTGAGTGATGAGCTGTTGAACAATGTCTTCATCTCTGGGCAGGGCTGGGAGGAGGGATGGGGATGCTAACTGGAACCAGCCTGGAATGAAGTCATTTGTTTCGCCACGCTGTTTCCCTTCTCCTCAAGGTTCCCCGGGAGGGAAGTGGAGCTCCCAGGCAGCAATGCCTGCAAAACCCCAGGGCTCTTCTGGGGTTTTCTGTTTCGCTGTGTCAAAGCTTCACAGCCTCCGAGGACGTCACCCACCTCCAAAGAACACCCCACAACATCGCTCCCACCACCACAGACCTCCCACTGCTGCTTTCCTGCACACACCGCGGCTCTGCTGGGAAAGAGCTGTGGCAAGTGCCAGTGGCATGAGGCAAAGCATGGCCCCTGGGAAGGCTGCCCTGTCCTGGCCAAAGAGAGTGAAAAATCTCTGAACCGACAGTTTTTGAGCGCTCCTTGCGAGGCAGCTAAACACGGGTTTTATCAGCATACGAGAGCTTGCAAAGATAACACTTCAAAGGAAACACGTTCTAAATACACCTTTAAAAGCCTTAAAATGTAATTCCATAAATGTTTGTGTTACTCGGGCAAGAGATAAAGCCAAGTGGTATTACTGAATTGTAGTGGGGCTCAATACCTTCAAACTTCCCTCGTGTCCCTATCAGATGAATGGTTCACTTATTAATCTATATCTGGGTGCAGTGGAGCCCTTTCCTTTCTCCATAATCTTTTTTCCCCCATCTCTGTGTGCTGGCCACTTTGCTGCTCTGACAGGACCCAGGTGTGAGTGTGAATCCCAGCAGGATTGTGTCTCCGGGTTGATGCAGAGACCCTGTCCCCAGAGCTTCACCCCACTCCTGAAGACTAACAAAAACCCCAAGGTTGTGGAGAAATAACAAAAGGCAATTCTCACTTAATTGGTGATGCTGGTCCCACTGGTTTGGAAGTGGTTGATCCCTTTGTCCGCTGCTGTTGGTGGATCAGGACTGTGATATTTCCCTGACCCAAAGGATGGACTGCAGGGGCCATACTTGGGTAGGTTTAGGTTAGGGATTAACAAGAAATTCTCCCCTGTGAGGGTGGTGAGTCACAGGTTGCTCATAGAAACTGTGACTGCCCTGGAAGTGTTCAAGGCCAGGCTGGATGGGGCTTGGAGCAGCCTGGGATGGTGGAAGGTGTCCCTGCCCATGGCAGGGGGTTGGAATGAGATGAGCTTTAAGGTCCTTTCCAACCCAAACCATTCTGTCATTCTGTGATTCTGTGATATCTCAGCATTACAAATATTCTAGGAGAGATTCCTGGCATCCAAGGACTGTGAGGTACAAATATTCCATTTCAGGCTTTTTGTTTGTATCAAAGAAATAAAGAAAATCAGAAAGACAGGACTGAAGTAGCCTGAATTTAAATCCTTCACAACACTGTGATCAAATGAAAATGACTCCCACTAACACAATTCCAGAGAGCCTTGGCCCTGCCTGGGGCAGGAGTGAAGGAAATCCCTGCAATCTCTGCTTTTCTATGAGAGCTCGGTGCTGCTGTCGCTGTGGGCAGCTGGTGACATTACTGTGGGTATGTGAGAGTCTGGGGGGGGCCTGAGAGAGTTTTCCAAAGAATTTCCCTGCAGCTTGTTTGGTCCCTGCCATGGTTATCGGGGAAGGCAGTGTGTCAGAACAAAGCATTGCCCCGACACCTCGGGAAATGTTGAGCCCTGGAAGCATCAATCCCGAAAAGCTATTTTAGGAAGCGAGCCCGCCCACGCTGGCACATGTGCAGCCCTCCGGCTCTCTGGGCTGGCAGCAGGATTTGGCCATTAATGGAAGATTTCGTGCCTATTCACCCAATCCATCCTCGACTTCAGCTCAGCAGTTTTCCTGCAGCTCCCAATGGGGGGATCTGCCCGGGGTCCCAACAGCCATCACTGGTCCCACAGTGACCAGTGGCACGCAGGAGCCAGGTAAAGGGACTTGTCTCTGAGGGGCTGCACAGCCTCTGAGGTGTTTTTTCTGTGTGAAGATTGGAGCTGAGACCAGAAGTTTTCCAGCAGGGCCTCCAGCCCCCACCCACAGGCAGGTCCTGGGCAGCACTAATGATACAGGAGTGGAAATCGATGGTGGTGCAAAGGCAGAACAAATTGATCCAAACCTGATGGACAAAAATTTTCCAGCACATCATTCAGTGCTCTTAAATACTTAACTAAATTCTGAAGGTGTTTTCTTCTTTTACCCCCTACAATCACCTTTCTCTAGCCTGTCAGACCACTTTCAAATTCTCTTCTTTCTCCCAAAAGAAAACCCTCTGTATTTCTTTGGATGTCAGAAAGCAAGACTTTGATATTTGGGTTTGATCCAGAAACACTTCACTCACTCTGAGCCAAAGGAAAGTCATTTGCAAATTTTTTTTTTTTGCACTGCACAGTGCAGAAAGATGTTTAGAGAGAGCAGGGTGAAGAGTGGCCCAGGGTGTGCCACATCCCTGGGACCTTGTCCTGTTGAAGCCACCACTAGGACCCAACAAAAACCAGCTGTTTTCCCCCCTAACACCTACACAGTCTATAGGAAACATTGATGATGACACTTTTTGCAGGGAAGGCTGCTCTACCCTGCAAAAAGTATCTCTGGAAGCCCCATGACCAAGGGATGGCAGCTGGGAGCCACCCGCCTGGGGGGCTGGGAGATTGCAATCAGGAGTCAGCAGAGATGAAGGATGGCAGAGGGAGAAATCCGGTGTTTTCTCTCAAGGAGGTGTTTTCTCTCCTTTATCTGGTGCACAAGCCATCCAGGCTGTGTGTGTGTCAACTGTCAGTGCCTGGGACACTTCACACATTCCCTGCTGCTCAGCATCCCAGGGCAACCCCAGAAAAGGCAGTGGCTGCAGCAGCACCATTGGCAGCTCAAGAGCTTTAGGCAGGGTTGTAAGCACTCATCCTTCTCTGAAAGTCCCTTTCTGAAGCCCAATTCTGTGCTTGCTCAAGGGCTCCTCTGGCTCCTGGTGCTCAGGATGAGTCTACAGCCTGTGGGGTTGACCCTGTGGGGTCAGGGCCACAGCTCAGTAAACTCCAGTCATTAATGGTAAATAAAGGCTTAATCATTTGTATAATCTTCCTTAATTACCAAAGAAAAGCAACTAGTCTGAGCCTACCCAGAGTCTGCAGTGTCAAACACTTCTCCCCGTGGTGATTGATGCTGGGTCCCCAAAATTCAAACTGATAGGAGCATGTGAGTGAATGCTGATGGACAGGAGAAGGCACCTGGAGGGGACACATCAACCCAGGGCTTTATTTTCAGCCCAGAGCTCCTTGGCCCACAGCTGGGAGTGGTTCCTACCAGGGCAGTCCATCATGCTTGCTGGAAACGTCCACTCATCAGAAGAAAACACATTAAAATGGCACTCCTAATATTTTTGCTTTTCTTTCAGGCCAGGATACCCAGTTTTATTGCAAAGAAGCTACTTTTAATTTTCTTTTTACCTGATGGTTATTCGCTTTTCTTCCTACAAGAGCCAAGTGCTATCCACAGATAGTGCCCAGGATTTTGGATCTGTGTCCATTCAGCCCTCACTGGAAATGAGGGACAGATTTCTTTAGCTGTGTGACATCTTTGCAGCATGAATTGCCTCATGTTTTACAGCCCTGACTTGCAGCTTGCTGTTCATGCATGCTAGAGCTGATAATTTTTTGACTAACGGTGGTATTAAATCATCAAATAAAAACTAATGAAGGAGAGAGCCAGAAGATGTGATGATGATGATGAGGGGGAGGAATTCAGAGTAGCAGAGGGGGCCAGGCATCATCCATCCAGGGCTGCTGAATTTATGTGTATGTTAATTAACATTTTGATTCTTAAGCTTGGCTCATGGTAGGGATTCATTGACGAGAAGGAAATTTAGGAGCTGGTGCCAAGCAGAAGAAGTTTCTCCATCTCCCATTCTCCCCTTCCTGTGCAGTTTGATGGGGCAAGGTAAGAGTGGAGGCACTTGAGACTGGCCATGGAAATGCACAAACAAGGCTCCTGCCCACATCAGGTTCTCTGAGACATGGCCATGGTTAAGAGAGCTCACCAAAATCTGGCATCCAGATCCCCCAGCCTTCAACTACACCTGTAGAAAACACTGTGCATCTTCCCCTGGATGCCATTACATGGCAGAAAGAGGTTACTGCCATAGGGAGAGTGATGACCACATCCCTCATGTGCAGCCAAGTGCTGAATCACCTGGGTCACCTCAGGAGATGCCATCGATATTCGTTATGTATATTTTACAGAAGGAGTATTTCCAGGATGTTTTAGAGAGCATTAATATCCCTTAAAAATATATTGCTTCTTTTATCCCTTTGCATGAAGAGCCAGGTGCACTTCTTTTGCCATGAATTCTGGCCACCCGGGACTGTGGAGAGAGAAGAATTATACCTCAAACATTTCAGAAATCTCTAAAATGCACCTGTAATGGGCTCCTCATCCATCACTGCACTGTTATTTTAACCTTCAAAACCCTGGGACATCCCAAGGCTCCAAGTGAGCATTGCACGCACCCTCTGCACACCCTCCTAGAAATTGATAACCACAATTAAGAGGATGGACCAGCTTCTCATGGGTGTAAATCAGCCCAGCACCAGTCCAAGCCATCAAGCCTTGCTGCTGTACAGCAGCAGAAGACTTGACCCTGAGATCTAGACAAGGAAATACTGATGCAAGAACCAGAGGGAAATGAATGACTCTTCTTGAGGCACTTCAATAGCTTCTCCTCTGTTCTCAGAGTAGGAATTACAAGGACTCATAAACACAGAAAGTAACCTGGTTAATTCTAGCTCAAATTCGAAAAACAAGAGGGTCAAAATCAGAAATTGGTAGTTATTGTGGTCATTCTGTTTTGCCCAGTGCCTGGTCCCCAGCTTTTTTATTGATAATGCTTTTCCTTCAGAAAAAAAAGCCCAGCCAAGTTACTATGCTGGCTCACTGTACTTTGAAGAAGTGCCTTTGGCCTCATGAGAATGCATGAAAATTTTGATGTTTAGCAGAAAATAAAAATATTTGCACTCAGTTCATTTATAGAGCTGCACATAAAATCCTCCCCCTCAGGGCATTTCCGAGGAAAAGACTGGAAATAAAAATATAAATTCTAAACAGTAGTAAAATGTTTATCGCTTTGGGGGTTATGAGTGTTCAGCTTTTATTACTACGAAAATCAATTTACTGAACTTGAGTTTACTGCAAAATCACAAAAGTGAAAAGCTGAATTCATTTGGTGTCCAGGGCTTTGCTGCTTCTCCCTTCCAGTGTCCAGGGAGAGATGTGTCCTGCACATCCCTGTTCTCTTCCTCCTCCCCCCCACAGCTCCTCTCCTGACACCAACAAGGCTTCCCTCCCTGCCTGGCTGCCCACCTGAGTCCCTCTCACTGCGCCTCTCCAAGGAGACCAAGAGCCCAGTCTGAAAAAAAAGACCTTGAAATAAAAAGGGAAATGGCCAATTTCCTCTTTCAGGGGTTTTGGTTGTCTCAGGAGCCCCTCACACGCTGCAGTTTGGGATGGGGGTGCAGGATATGGCTGAGGAAAGGGGAGGCTGAAAGCAGCCCGAGTGTGAAAACATTCACGTGGACGTCATGTGTGGATTATCTGCTGGAAAGTGCAAATCTGCACGTTCAAAATAATATTGTGATATTGTGCTAGTCATTCCAATGGTCAAAATAATAAAATAAGACGAAGAAAGAAAGGAAAAGTAGATGCTTACATGGCACTCCGGGGTGACACTTCACTGGGTATGACTCAGTGCAACCCAATGCTCCCATGTAGCCACTCCTTTATTTTCATTTCCGGAACTTTTAAGGCAAAAATCAATGCATGTTTTAACAGATTTAGTGGGAAGCAGTGGAATGAGTTTGGACAAAAATCTTCAGGCTTGCTGCCCCTCAGCAGTGGCCCAGAAGGGACTCGTGGTAAAACTTTGCAAATCCTTCACAGGCTAACACATTCCCCTCCCAGAGTTCCAGCTCTCAGTCAATCCACGTATTTAATATAAAGAGAATTTCAGCCCTGCTGATAATTTCTGGGGAAAAAATGTAGCAGAAAACCATTGTTTTCTCGAAATATTGAAGGAGGGTTGGGTCAACTCTACAAATAGTCAAAGCAAATGTTTTGGGGAGCCGTGAGGAGGATGAAAGCTGCCGAACCAAGCAAGTCAGCAAATAGCTGGGGATAGCAGCAAATTCCGGGAAGGAGAGGAGCAGGAGGGTGTGTTTGGGGTGGGAGGGTAAAACTCCCACCTGATATTAATAGTTTTGGCCCACTCTCCATGCTGAAATGTGAAAGACAGGGAAACGAGGTGTGCAGGAGGGAAGGGCTGCCAAGGTGCCCTCTCAGTACCCTGAACGTGACCCACTCCAGATGCAGATGGGGCTCCTGCCCTTTCCCTCACACCTCGACACTTCCCCAGCAGTCCCACCCCAGCTGAATTTTCCAGCTCTTGCACCTAAGCAGCCTCACAAGATTTATCTCTCTATCTTGCAAAAGATGGAAAGTGCTTTACAATTGTTCCAGGGGTCATCTGATAACCCTGTCAGGCTTAATTGTGCCATAATCAAATCCCCCCCACCCTGGCACAGGGCGGGATGAATCAACTGAGAGCAAACACCACTGACAGACCCCACCAACATGAAAGGCATGAGCTCACAAATAATTCATTAAAAGTGCATGTGCTGGAGAGGATTAATTTTCATTTCCTTAAAAAAGCCAAAAAAGGGTGTTTTGGTTTGGAAGACAGCAAATGAGATGGGGAAAGGCATTAAACTACACCCCGAGGCACACAGACGTGCTCATCTTGGCTCTGCAGTGCTCAGAACACAGATATGCCAGATCCTGCACAAACAACCCCTCTGCTGGCAGCTGATGAAAGAAGGGGAACACCTTTCCATGCTGCTACCAGCACCCCGGCCCAGCACAGTGTGAGCAGTGTCCCGATTTCCAGACTCCTTTGACAATTAACACCCGGCTGTTTATTGATCAGCAAAGACTTCACAGTAAATATCCCTATTCACCCAGCTTTCCAGGCCAACAAGGACTCCACAATAAATCTCCCTATTAATCAACCTTTCAAGCTACTGATTGCCAAACAGAAAATTGTAGTTTATATGTAGATTATCTAACAGGCTTCCCCAAAGCCACCAACCCCTTGCTGTTCCCTCAAGCCATGATAAGAACCATGGTGACACCGAGCTGACACTGTCTTTTCCCATACAACTGTTGCAGAAGTTCCATCAGAGCGACCTCATTTCCTACAGGATCAGGAGGAGCAGCTCCCATTAAATATGGGAAGTGACTGCCACCTCCAGCCCTCTGCCTGCTACTGGAGCCAGCAGCTCCCAGCCCTCCTCGGGTGACTCGGGAAACCTGGAAACTTGTTTTACTGCCTGCTTGTGCTGGAGATATAAACAGTGGGACTGGAGAGCAGAAACACGAGATGGCAATTAGCCCAGAGCTATTAGCTGTGCCTGAATATCATATACTCCAAGCTTCCTTGATCCACTGGAATTTATATGACTGTTAATGGGCACTGTAAATTGCTGTCAGCATGGATAACTCAATCCTCGCTTTTTTGGAGAGGTGAAGCAATGGGGGGAGTGGAGGGGAAGAGGGGAAGGTGGCCTGAGATGGACATGAGGAGCTGTACAACAGCTGTAAGGCACTGCTGTCTACTGGCACGTAACAGATAATAAAAATATGCTTTAATTTAGAATGTAAGGATATGGTGTCAAAATAAAATGTCTCAAGGACAAGTAGGGAACATAAAAAAGTCATAGCCCATGCTGTGAGCATCAGCTGCACATCATAAAGATACATTAATGGTATATTTCTTTAAAAAAAATTTTCATACTTGGAAGTTTTATGAGAAATAAGATTTTAAAATATCAAAAGTGGAAATTTTATGATTGGAAGGGAAAAATGGTCAGATGAAGGTGATGGGAACAGGAAGAGCCCAGAAAGAAAACACTGGTACCTTTGGTGGTGCTGCAGTGAGCCAGGGCAATGACCCTGCCATGCTGAGCCTGGTGTGCCAACCCTTCCCTCCACCCATTCTGCAACCATGGAACCAGTGGGATTTTTTATTAAATGGGAGTGCAGCCGGGCCCCAGAGATCAGAGATGCAGGCACAAAGTAACATTGGATTGTAAAACAATGGGCAAGCAAAGCTGCTTAAACCAGGTCCACTTGTGTGCCAGTGGTCAAAAATAAAATCCATGAAAGAAATGAGGTTTTGATGTAAAATTCAAACGTTAGAGATAAAATCAATTAATCTGAGTATGGATTATTCTGGTTTTATTCTGAGCTCAGAGAAATGTCATAGAAAAGCTCACAGCATTGGAGCGTCTTTGCTTCCTGGGTTCATCTGGGCTCTGGAACAAAAAAGAATCCCACAAGTTCATTTTTATCAGGGGAAAAAAGAATTTTTAACCCAATGACTAAAATATCCATTCCTATTGTTCCACCTCTCTGTCAGCCACTGGGAAGAATAACCTGGCATTTCCTTCCCCTGTCCTGCAGCTAAATCTGCAGGTTTCAAGGAAAGCTCACAAAAATGGGGAATTTCTAAAATTTGATCCCTTGTGCAACCATCAGTGAAAGCAGCTGTTCCTGGGCACTGCTTGTAGGAATGGTTCTAATACATATTTCATCGACATCCAGGGATCCTGAACAGAATCAGGGTACTGGGATGCTCCTGAGCTGGCTTGCAATCATTTGCTGCTTTACTGTGTGTCTTTGGAGAGCTAAACTGAAAGAGGGCAGGTTTAGATCGGATATTAGGAAGAATTTATTCCCTGTGAGGGTGGTGAGGCCCTGGCATAGGGTGCCCAGAGAAGCTGTGGCTGCCCCTGGATCCCTGGAAGTGTTCAGGGACAGGTTGGATGGGGCTTGAAGCCACCTGGGCTAGTGGAAGGTGTCCCTGCCCATGGCAAGGGGTGGAATGAGACGATATTTAAGTCCCTTTGAACACAAACCATTATAGGATTCTATGATATTTTTCTGCAGCTCTTCTGATTCCTTAAAGAGGAAGAGATTTCTATTGCATCAGCAAACCCTCACAGCCCATGAGAAGAAATCCCTCCCTCCTGGCATTTAAAACCTGTGCTCAACCCAGCTGTGCAAAAACTGCAACTGTGAGCATTGGTCTTGTAAACCAATGAAACATCCTTAAAATAAACCAAGCCCTGTTCTCTTGGACTCCTGATGCCACAACAGCATACCTGAGGACCAGGAGGATCTTCCAGGAGCACAAGGTGGCATCCCCCTTCCCCATGGTCCATAAAATGTGCCTACCATTCATTGCTGGGCTGCTCAGAGCCTTGTGTGGTCCATTATATTTTATGCCGGTTTCCTAAACATTCACAGTTAAATAAACTATGATAACACTTCATAAACATTTTTTTAACATGCGGAATGTTTGACATGAATTTCAGCTATTTTAAAACTAATAAACAATTGTCAATCGGATGTTGGAGACTAAGCAGAAGCCACAACTGTTCTTATGGAACATCAAAGGCATAATAAATATCTTTTTTTTTTTTTTTAAGCCAGGCTTTTGTGCTTTTGCCTATGAACCTCTGTCAGGAGCGTGGAGGGATGAGGGCTGGGGTTTTGTATTATTGACTGCTGTACTTTGGGTTTCCAGCCAGAAATAGGAAAGGTTACACTTCATGGGATCAGCCTGCATTTTAGGAATCTCCTGATGTTTGGAAAACAGGCTGAGCAGACGCCAGGCTCTTGCTATGCCTGCTGCAGGTACACTTTCTTCTCACAAGTGAAAGGCACCTGTGGAGCCACACTGGTTCTGCCACTCCTCTAGCATCACTCCTGGGGTGAGCATGACCAGTGGCACAGTGATGGCCACAAAACTCGCTCCCCAAAGGGCATCTCTGGAGGATTTTGCACTCCTGAAACACCCACACCAGGACCCTCAGCACTTGGGACAGTGCCACCAGGCAGGGATGGCAGCACAGAATCAGGGCCCTGCAGCCACCCCGAGCACTTGCAGCTCCTCCCTGGAGCAGGACCAGCCCTTTGATCATGCCCTGATGGGTGGGAAGAGGAGACAGCTCAGAAAAATATTTGTCAAAAGAAACACAATGTCGGTGGAGTATTTTTTTTCTGAGGAGTGCTCTGGGTTGGAAAAAAAAAAAAAAGAAGAAAAAGCTGATTTCAAATAACAGCTCATTTAGCAAGAGATAGTCTGTCTCCTTTAATCTATTGTTCACAACATCCCAACTGGCTAAAGGTTTCCCGCCCGACAACAAGAGCTTGTGAGCTTTGGAGAGGAAACTACCACAGCCTAGTATTTATCTCTGGGCACATCCATCAGGAAGGAGGCACCCCCGGCAGCAGAGCTATCAGGCCCATGCTCATCTCTCCTGTGCCATGAAGGATGTGCAGTTTCAGAGAGATGAAAGTTGTTCCCCTGTTTGGGATGACGGATGGTGGCCAGCGTGGGGGAGGACTGCTGGGGTAATGGTGCTGCTTTACAAAAACTGGAGAGTTTTGGAACCCAATCTGAGGGAAAGTTGTACAGTTGTACAGTTGTACAGTTGTACAGGACCAGATGCACTGAAACCTCTGGTTTCTGCTATGACACAAGACAGAAGCACTGGATAAGTCCTTCAAAGCCATCTGTGAAGCTCACAGGGATTTGGGATGCTCTTGCCAAGCTGCTGCAGAGCCAACAATCCCCAGTACAGGGCTGTCCTTGTGCCTGAACAGCTCTGCCTCCCTGGAGCCCCTCTGCCCTCACAAATCCTCCGCTCAGTAAAACCCCAGAGGTCCATAAGATGAGAAAACAGGAAGGCATGAAGCTGCCAAGCAGCTCTGCCACCCTTCCCCAGCGCTTTCTGTGGGCTCCCAGGTGTGATGCCCAGGAAAACCACGCAGGGACCTGCTGCAGCTTCCACTGGCTGCATGCTGCTCCGCTCCACTTGGCTAAACCCTCTTGAAATTCACACCTCAGCCCGTGCCATTGTGAGCAGATACCTCGTGCTGCTGCTCAGGCTTTAGTTTAGTCCCTTCTGCTCTGGGATGTCACTTCTTGTCACATGTCTGTGACTCTCACAGCTGTGTTGCTGCTGTCCCCCTGCATCAGAGCCACAGGAAGGCTTTTGCTGGCCCATTTTCACCCCTCCTGTCCCGGCTGGCTGGGACGGGGCCGGCACCCAGCTTTTCCCACCGGCAGGAAAAGGCTGGTGAGCCCCACTGGAGCCAGTCTGGCTGCTCTCGGCCGAGCTGGGCGCTGGGGCAGATAAGTAAACACTTGCAGCTCTGACATAAATTACTTTAGTCCTTGACAGCAGGACACTGACCAGGGTCGCCTGATAAGGGAGGGAAAGCCTTGCATGTCTCTCAGTCCCACTCAGATATTTCACAATAAATGTCACTGGGAAAGAATAGACACTTCTGTACCCATTAGGCAGCTGCATGTTCCTGTCACCTTGAGAAGAAGGGACGCATTGTCAGAGCTGTCGGAGCAGGCAGGAACCAGCTGTTAATCTGCTCTGACATCCTTTTTCACAGAGCAAGTGTGAACGGGGCGTTGCAAAAACCCAATGGAAAGGTGATTAAAAATAGGCCCTCCATGAACATCTACCGGGTCTGTCACTGTGCTGCTGTGGGGGAGCCACAGGGCCAGGATGGAGGCACCAACTCCTGCTTTCAGCTCCATCACACTCCACAGTCCTCTTTCTGCTCGTGCCTCTGTGTCCCCTCAACAGGAGTCACACTGTCCAAGGACAGGCCATCTCCCTCCCCTTCTGAGGGTGGGCTGAGTGTTTCAGACACTGATTGCTCAAACCCAGGTGACACTGTTGCAAAGTTGACAATCAGAAGATGAGCTGGATGGACCAACACTGCTTCATCTGGGTGGGTCCTGGCAGATGTAACAGTGATACCCAAGGATGCCACCAGCTCCACCAGGACACCCTGCTCCTCTGCCAGACATCAGCCATGGGAACCTGCCTGTGCCTGCAGCATCAGTGTGGAGCTCTCTCCTCTGCTCTGGCTGAGGGGGTCCTGCTCTTACAGACCCTCATTACAGGGACTGCTCACACTGATGCCAGAGATGTGGTACAGAGATGCTGGGAACATGGATCCAGGAGTCAAATGTACATGATGGATGGCTCTGAAGTTCCTAGTAACTCCACCTGGGAATCTCTGGGGCTTCATTGCAGGCAGGCAAGAGACACAAAGTCTGGGCAAGGAGCAGCATGTCTGTTCTTCCACAGGTGCTCTGGAGAAAGTGGGATGTGGGACTGGGGTTGTATTACATGCTCATCTAAGAGTCTGGCTTCAAATGGTTTCCCAAGTCAAAGATCCCTGACTCCACACCATGTCCTTTTCTTAGTGAGGTTATTGATCAAGGAACAGGTTTCTGTAGTGGAAATGGGTTTGGGGTTTGTCCCAGTGGGAGACATCTCTGCAGGGCTCTTCCTGGGCTTGTTGCTAACAGAGAGACTTTGCTGGCCCAGCTTTCACTCCGTGTAGGTCACCTGCACACACTCTGCCAGATCCTTCATCCATTCTTGGATCACCATGTCCTGCAGGTCTTCAGGGCTTTGCTATGAAGTTTTTTAGATACAAATCCCTTTTAGTACTTCAGATATTAGGAAATCTTGTGTGGAAGACATCTGCTTAGTGTCTAAAGCATTTAAGATACTCATCAAAGGGATATTTCCCATGATACCTCATGTGTGACCATTGGAGGAGGATGCTGGTCAGCCTAACTGCAGGCTGCCACATCTCACCAGGGTCCCACCATGGCACAGGCTGTGGCCCTCAAGCCCCACACCTCCATGGGGACCTGGCCTTGGCTCCTGTCCGGGTACGAACAGTCTGGCCAACGCTGAGAGATGAAAGCTCCCTCGCAATCCCATGTTCAATATTTGATTGTGCTCTACTGCTTAGCCTTTTAATGTGGTTCTGCTTATTTTTACAGGTTTCCCAATCTGCCCCCTCCCCAGATTGTTTATATATTTGGAAAGCCTTCTGTTTAGTGCCTGTAATACCCCTGACGTTCTTTCTCTGCAGTGGTCTTCCCTTACCCGCTCCTCTGCTGAGACTTAACTGGGATTTGTTTCAATACTAATCTCTTAAATTGTTTATTAAACCACCTCCTGATTTATCTGTGACAGATTTTTCTTGAAGTTATAAAATTTCAATCAAAATTCCTCCAGGCATTTCGCATTCCCCTCTTACGATCACTAAATCCTATTTGTTCTCGGCGTGACCCCCCTTGGCTCCCAGCCCAGGCTGGGGAAGTGGCTCCAGTTGCCCCCCTGCCCCAGCAACCTCCAGACAAGAAGACTTCTTGAGTTGCTCTGCTGAAACCATGTCTTCCCTTTCCACCTCCAGCCGCTAGCAAAGCTTCCCTGCTTGCAAGAGGGAGTTTTCCTCATTGTTCCATCCCCTGGCACCTAGTTCCAAGCCTGTAACATGCTAAATAATTCCTCTTCCACCTTGGTGTTTACATTCTTCAGATACTTTCCGCTGCTTTTCATGTCCCGACTCATTTGGCCCTTTGCTGGGGGGTACCGGGCTCCTTTCATCTCTGCCCATGGAGCAGCTCCCAGCCCTGGCTCCCTCCAGCCCACCCAGATCAGCAGCACCAGCACTGCCCAGACTGCTTTCTCCCCCAAAAAAGACTTATCTGCCCACCCCAGTCTTTCTAGGATGAGGTTGGCCCAAAGGATAAGCTCGTTCCCTGTGCCTGGATCCCTGTTATCCATCAATGTTCCTGGCTGTCTCACTTCTCTTGGCATAAGTCAGGTCTAGATTGGATCAGGCAGTGTTTTGTATGCATTTCTCACTCCACAGGGAATACCGCTGATCAAAATCCTTGTTTAAGAGGCAGTCCATGGATGCACATGGCAAAGCTTCATCCTCCCAGGCTCTACTGCTCTATTCTATTTCCTACACCAACACTGCAGCTTTTCCTGCTGCCCAGGGCAGCTTTCAGACAGAGATGAGGACAGAAAATATTTCATCTATCTGGAAAAAAAAAGTTTGGTGGTCAGCCCTTCAACAGTTTTTGGGATTTATTTAAAAGGAAGGAAACCCTTTAATGGTCTGAATACCAAATAATATCACATTAGGGATTCAGATCCTTCCAATGGTTTTATCCTTGATGTAATTTAATTATATACTTACTAGAGCAAAGGAATGACAAGTCAATAATTGGAATAAGACATCTATGCAGAGAAGGAAGTCTTTAGTTTAATAGACACTTTTCCCCCCAAACACAGTTACTGGCCAAAGTTAGCCAAACTAAACAGTCCACCTACTATACACAGGGCACTTCAAAGAGAAAATTAAAAGAGACAAAACCGATATGAGAGGATGAGGAATTGCAGAGGGTCCTTATCAGGATCCCTTTCAGTAGATGTTCCCATGTTTTAGTGGGAAAAAAAAAAGCAACAACAACAAAAAAGACCCGGGAACGTGAGCCTCTGTGGCTGATAGAGGATTTTCCTCTGGCTAGACGCAGAGTCTTTAAAAAAGCTGCGGCAGAGTGTGGGATCATTAAACACCTTCGGATTCCTTCCCCACTGCCAATCACGGCATCAGCAACCGCCCTCTCCGTGGCGTCTGCTGATCCCACTTTGAAAACCTCCCCATTTATCACTGCTGGGAGAGATCCTGCTGAGACCGCTGGAGCCTGCTGCTTGTCAACAGGGCACCTTATCTTCTCCAAACATTTACTTAACCCTTTGTCTGGCAGGCCGGGAACAATGGGAGCCCGGCCGCGGCCCCGAGCTGGGGATCCCAATTGCAGCGCTGCCTCCGACAGGCGCTGCCGGTCCTGCCTGGTCACAGGCACTGGGACGGGCTGAGCAAAAGGAGGATGTCGGAGACCTCCAGCCTCCACCTCCATGGAAAAGGTTACTTGCATCCTGGTAGAGCAGAGAATTGTTTTTGAAGTGTTTTCTACCAGGGACAGAGAGAAGGAGATTTTCTCGCTCTAAGCAGGTGATGAAATACATCATCAGAAATTCAAATAGTCCCCCAAAATCAGCTGCATCAGCCCAGAGTTGGTGCAACTCTACTTGAAGGAATGACACCACCTTCAGAAGATGTAGTTCTTGCTACGTACTGCTCAAAAGATAATATAATTTTACTCCAAATTAATTGCCATTTTAAGTAGATTCCAGATGTCTTCATTTAACAACTTATTTCAGAACAGGTTTTCTTATAAAAGCTGTTTTTTTTGAGAACGTTCCTTGGATGTAATGAATGAACCAGACTTACAGGTTCCCAGTGGAGATGGGTCTGACACTTGCAAGAGGAAAATGAGATCTCAGCTCTTGGCCTGCAGTACAACAGGAGAGAAACCCACAGGTCTGACTTATAGAGTCAGACGGCACTGATGAGGTACCTGCTGCCAGGAAGGGTGCCTGTGGGGCCACAGATGAGGAATTTTGGCATTTTGGCATGAAGGACCCCAAGGCTGCACATCCTCACTTGGTAACCAGCCTTTAGCAGCCCTGCAGCAGCAGGTGGTGGGGACAGACACACCGGCCCAGCAACACAGAAGGATGGAAATCCCTAAGGAGCCTGGGGACTTCGAGATGAGCTCTCCCAGCTCAGCTCTCCCAGTTGTGAACACCCCGCAGCAGACTGGCCCGGGCTGAGGACAGTAACAAATGGCTGCGTGTTTGAAGCTGAGTTTTAAGTCTTTGTGCTGTCACTGCAACGCTTTGTGCCGTTATCTGTGACAAGAGCCGGGAGTTCGCATCTTTATCTGGGAATAAAGACTCACAGATCGCGGCAGTGTTTGACAATATGACAGCCTTGGGAAATCTGGAATACAGCAAGAAACAAACAGCCCTTCCAGCAGAGCAGTGGTGGCAGACTGATGCTCCCTTCTCAATCCCAGTCTGGATTACTAGGTTCTTTGAAGTGTTTTAACTATCTACCTTTCATGTGCTTGTTACCAACCACTCCAGAAGAGAAGTGAGCTGAGGTATCTGCAGGCCATCCCTCTAGGACTGGGGACCATGACCAGTCAGTGAAAAACTGGTAACGCAGGCAGAGAGCTCTGGTCACCTCTGAAGGCCACCAGCATTTACCCTTCAAACACTGCTTACAACAGAGCCACCAGTGGAGTTACTGTGTGTCCTGAATTTAAGCAAGGGCTTAAATAGTACTTCAATCAAAGTTTCACCGAACTAGGAAGTCTGCCATGGGCATTAGATTGGAGAATATGCACAGAATTTTTTCTAGTGAGAGCTGAGCCCCTCTGCATAAAGAGGATCTCTATTCAGAGCTATTCAGCTACTCAGAGAGCCACATGCTGGTCTTAGATCTACAGGAAATTTTAGTGATATTCTGTTACTTCTGTCTCTTTTTCGGACATTATTAGTGCCAGCTTGCTCCAACTGATAACTTATTTTTTTTCTAAAGACCTGTGACTGAGAAGTGATGTTTCTTCAGTGCCTTTCCATTTCCACCCCCGTATGCTTGTTCCACAGTTTAGGACACGGAACACACAAGTTTTGTACTGCTAAAATGGAGACAAGATTCCCTTGTCTTGTGCCCTGGTGTTTCAGGGATGTTGTGATAGGGAGAGAAGCACATAGAAATAGGTCAAAGAAATGGTGTTATATTTGCCTGGGAAGCAAGCATCCACCTTTATTCATTTGCTAAAATAAAAAAAAAGAATCAAGCCAAAAGAAATCCAGGGTGTAAGTGGCTCAGATAGCTTTGGATCTAGAGGGGCTTTTGATGGAGAAGGAAAGCAGACTCTGGATGTAGCTTGTACAACCTTTATCCTGGCAAGAGCTATAGGAATGTGACATATATTTAGCCAGCATGCCTTGAACTTTAGAGGACACTGCTATGTAACTCATCACTCCCATTCCCTCATGTTTTTATTGAGGAAGGCTCCCAGAAATTGCCAGACATCTGATGTATTCCACTGGGAGTGAAGATAGTCCTTCTGGCATGGAGACACCTTTTGTTTTCACAGAGCGCTGCTGGACTGACTGCTGAAGTGGCTGTCACGCTGCAGCGGCCGGCTGTCCCCGAGCTGAGTGACATTCCTGTCCCCCTGGCAGCAGAAGTCATGTTTCCCTGTGGTGGGAGCATTTGGAGTAAAGCCCTGCATGCTTTGGCAGTGCCAGCTGGGGAGCTGGTGAGGATCACCCGACACCGCCTGCCCTGGCTCCAGCCCACACGGTGATAACGGGAGCCTGCTGCTCCTCCCGGCCCCAACCAGGACAAGGGGAATTGCCTCCAGCTTAAGCAAAGGGAAGCACATCACTGTCCAGAGGGATGAGTTACAGTGTCTCCTGTCTGACTCGGGACAGAGGGAACAGGCCACAGTTCCACCTCTCCACTGCACAACCAGTGCTCTGGGTTCGGTATGAGCAGGATTGATTGGACAAAGGCAACAGAGCTGCCACTGCACATCGAGTTACCACACAGAGGTCCCACCAGTGCAATTAAGACTCTAACAGAAGCAGTTAAAGATGTTTTTCTACACCCCACTACTGACGGGCAGAGATTTCCCATTGGCATTGGGCTGCCAGCTCACCCAGGAGTTGAGAACTAGTCTGAAAACACCTCCTGTGTTCCTCTTTCCAGCGTTGAACTGAATAAGTTTCTTTTCCCCCTAACCAGAGCTATTTTGGTTTAGTTTAACAGAGAAGGATGACTTTCAGGAGTTAAAAACAAAGTATTGCTTTGTTCTGCAGCTTGCCCAAGTCAAATCTCATCATTTCAGAATAGACATATCTGCACCAAGCCCACCAAGACAAGAACTGGTTTTTGAGTTCCTCATCTTCAGAACCCTCTTGCCCCAGGCCTGCCCAGAGCAGTAGTGTTGCTCAGGTGGTGGCAATGTCAGGTAATGAGCTGGCTGCTGTGCAAGGATCACAGGGCTGACACCAACTCACCAGGTCTGAAACATGAAGAAAGCTGGAAAAAGTGCATTAAGCCCATGAAACCTCAGTTAAGACACCACGGGGCTTTGCCAATCAGTAATTAACTGGCTGCCATAGACCAGAAGATCAGCTGCAGTAGGTTACTACACACCAGAGCTGAATTGCTCACTGTCGCACAGGCACTCAGCTTGCCACAGCTGTGACAGGAGAACCAGTGAGAGCCCTAGGTTTATGTCCTACACATGAAAAAACGCCCACATTATTAATTTAATTTGATAGAAGATGGCTATAAAGCAACAGGAAACAACATGAGATACATCCAAAACTGTCATCAGGAGCCACGGGAAGGATTAGAATAAGAATAATCGCTTTAAAGTGCTCAGCTGTTATCACAACAAAACTACTAAAGCAGCCAGGACTGCCTGCATCACCCCAGTAACCCCAAGTACAGATAAATAGCTACAGGTGCAGCTCAACAGGTGAGCTTCCCTAGGCCTCTCCTGCCACAGCTGAGCCCAGACACCCTGGAAGTGCCCTGTCCTCATCAGCAGTTTGGGAACAGGAGCAGGGAGGTCAGACCCTGTCACCACAAGGGAAGGGAGAAGATTTCAACCTTCTCCAACAATGAATGAAGCACCTCTGGAAGAAGCCAAGGTTACTTCAGACCCTGAAGCTGCACACACAATTTAACACACTGCAGGGGCCCCGGGCAGGAGCAGGTCCATGGTTTTCACTCTCTCCCTTGTCCTGAGCTTGCTTGGACTCTGAACCTCAAACGCTGCACACCAGGAGAGCAGCAAGTGCTCACATCACTGCTGCTAAATGTAAATGCTCCATCACTGGAGGTTGCTGCTTATCTCAGCCCACCTGGGACCAGCAGTGCCTTCATCTCCCTGCTCCAGCAATGTCCAAGCACCCAAATAACCTCCCCCAGGGCTGGGGGACATCCTGCTCATGTGCCCACTTCTCATTTGGGCCGCACAACATCGATGGAGCATTCTCTGCTCCCTGTAGGGAAGCACAGAATTATTATTTTATGCATAATTTGTAATTTTCATTCATTGCCACTTTTATGAAGTGACTCCAATCTACGGAGAATTTAGCTGGAGTGAAAAATAATTTCAAGTTCCACTTTCATTGATTTAACTTTTTCCAAATAATCTTCCCGGTCCTTACATTGTTTCCCTACCTGTCATGGTCTTCTTTTAGACATAATTTTGTTATCTATTACTTTAATCCCAAAATGGTGAGGGAGTGCTACATGGAAAAAAAAAAAGAAAAGGGAAATAAGCCCGGCAAATGGAGTTAAGGAGAGATAGGAAGGAGCCAGGGTCTGTCAGCTCCCCGGGGCCCCGCAGGATGCCTGGGAATGACAGACAGCATTTCCCTCAGACAGGGCCAAACACATTTCTTGATAAACTAATTAAGCAAATGTGTTGAAACAATGTGAGTGTGACTTGGTGCTCGCTCCTCTGTGCATGGCTGGGGCTGCTCCCAGGGCAGGAGGCAGCCCTGAGGGGAACAGAGCATTCTTCCAGGGACGTGAGACCAAACAAAGTGCAATTTGGGAGTGGGTCATGACCACTGTATCCACAGTGCCTGCTCCAGGGAAGCTCAGTGGGCACCCACCTCTGGGACCATCACCCCACTGTGTGGAACAAGGATCACCTTGTGGGGTTTGTCTGATATAGAGTGAGGTGCTGAGTTGGACTGTGGCATGTCACTGTCCCCATTAGCTGGTATAGCCCCCCCAGTAAGAGTTCAGCCCCAACAACAGATGTGGCATTTTGTGGGTCACAGCAGCAGGTGAGTGAAAGCTCCTGGCCTGGGGCAGCTGAGCACTGGCACCAGGAGGATCGAGGGATGGGTTGCAGGGACTTTTGGGCAATAGCTCTGGGTAAAACCAGCTGCGGGTATATTGGGTTACTGGTGCTGCTGGAGGTACTGGTGGGAATGAAGAGGGGGATGGTGGTGGTACCCTGGGGAGAAAGGAAGTCCAGTGCACCCATCAGGTGAGCTGGGAGGCAGCTGCTTTGGGGTACCCTGAGCTCATTCTGTGTCCATCACTTCAGTGCTGTGTCTACAGCCTTCCTCCTCCACTCACATCTGGGCTCTGGACCCTGACCATGGGACATTTGTACCTTTAGGCCTTCTTAGGCTCGCAAGAAGCATCACTGAGTTCAGCTTGATGTCCCCAGCATTCCCTGCCTCTGTAATTTTCCTGCAGCCAAATATAGCGAGCAGGAGAGCGGTGCCAGGGCGGCTGCTCCCTGCCTGGGCTGGGGACTCCCTTCCTCCACCCCGTTGGAGCCAGACCATCAGCAGCAGCAAAATGAAATATTGCCATCCCACATGCTTGCTCTCAGGATGAAAGATTACATCCTATCCTTCCTTCTCCTCCCTCTTGGTCCTCCACTGCCTTCCAAACATGACGTTGGGCCACGTGTATCCGGAGCAGCGTTCGCTCAGACATGACAACCTGGACTTGACCCCTGAGGTTCTGGCTCCACCGAGTCTTCCTGGCCATTTTGGGCAGCAGGAACCTCTGTCAGCGTTGGTGATGGATGGGTTCAGTGGGAGAGCGGCCTTCAGACAAAAAGTCTCTCAAACACAGTGACAGGGAAAAGCAAAATAGACCCTGAGCAGCAGCAGCTTGTGGCAAACAGGGTTTGTGGTTCACAGCTGCAAAGGGCAGTGACACTTGGTTGTCACCACCCTTTTCTGCAGCCCGTGGTATGCTTGGAGACCTTTTTCTCTTGCCCAGGCATATGTTGGCTTTCAGGCTTTCCCACTCTTCATCTTAACCGCAAGAGTTGGAAATAAAGCAAATAGCATCAAATGTTTCTCTAGTGTGTCAAGAAGCAGAGGTGTTGAGGGACTGCCCAGATGGAGGGACTGCCACCACAGACACAGCTCCTGCCCGAGGCCACACCTCTGGTTATTCATAAATGAGCTCCCAGGAATGAAGATGGTCCATGGGTATCTCCAATTAAATGTGATCAGCCTGGCTTGTGCAGTGGATGACTTTATTATGTCAGGCAGGGTCAGGACAGCTTCTGGATGGGATCCATCTCCTCAGGGCTGTGCTACTTGCAAGATGTCACTGAACTCAAGGTGATCTGGCATCCCTGCCCAGCAGGCCCCTCTTGCAGCCCCGGCTTGGAGTGGTGGCTTGCACTGCAGGAATCCCTGGAGAGAGACAACCTCGTCTTGGAGACATTTCTGCAACATTGGGGAAGCTGGTGCAGCCAGAAGAGGAAATGAGGACAGAAGAGAGAGGATCTGACCTTGTGTTTCTGCCTCCTTTTCCAGATTAAGCCACTTCCTTATAAGAGGCACACACCCTGCAGTCCAAATATTAGCTGAGTTTCCATTTCAGGCAATGCCATCAGCAGCAAACCCAGCCCCAGCATGCGTCTGTACCTGCTCTCCACTGCATGACATCTTAACATTGAAACCCCATTAATTGTTCAGACAAGTCTTTCATTTGTGTATCCAGTGCAGATGGCAAGGTCATTCATAGCACCAGTAGCCTGAGCACTGGACTGGGGGAACATCAGATTGGATGGACAAGTCACAGCAACCCTTTACTGCCGCCCTGACTCCACATGGACGTGAGCAGAGCAACTTTTGGGGACAGCTGAATTCGTGTCCATTATTCCACCACCTTTATTCCACCACCAAACCAGCATCAAGCAGCCACGTTGTGCAAACCATTTCCTCCAACCAGGAGTTCAAGGACTAATCCTTTGGGAATATTGGCTGTGACCAAGGAATAGGGGTTGCTGCTGGATGGTGACTGTGCGTGCTCTGAACCCTTGCCCTTATTGCCCGTGCCCCTCATTCACCTGGTGCTTTATGATGGGCTTTGCTAACATACATGAAATTTAATTTCCGGTTATTAACCCACAAAAAGGCATTGCTGTTTTCAGAATTACACTGCTTCCAATTAGTGTTGCCCTTTGGTTTATGGCATGTTGTTTTTCTGGCAAACCTTTGAACCAGGCTGTGCACCAGCTGAAAGGCATTCTGGGGCTGTTAATAAAGATTAACTCTTTGGAGCATGTACCTGTTCTGATTCATTTGTGAGGATTGCACCCTCCCAAGGGAAGGGGATCTCAGGAAATCCTAGATGTCTCTTTGCTTTCCCTTCAATTTTCTCCATATATATTTTTATGCTTTCCAATTCCCATTTTCCTGCCTTGCCAAAGGTGTTGTCCTTCTTTCTGCTGTCTCAGTAGGATGGTCATGACAAAGTACGAATTTTCTTCAGAAGCTGGACATTCATCGTCTGCACTCCTGCTGGAGAAAGGCTTTGGGCTGGCTTTCTCCCATCCCTCTGTAAAACTTGTATAGAGAAGAAAACACTTGTGACAACAAGAGAAGAGAAAGTGCTTATTGTCACTTAGGAACAGTGATACACAAATTTATTTGATGTCTTGCTCATTGTTGACTCTCAGTGCTCACCTTTTCCCATGCAAGCATGAAATTTTGTGCCTCAGATTCAATTTTAGTGTTTCTGCTTGCTGGCTATCATTTACTCCCCTCCTCACCCTCAGACTACCAAATACAAAGACAAAAGTGTCCTCAATGTATGGATTTGCACTCTGACTGGCTTTCAGCTTACGTTTGTTATTACATTTCACTTCTATCATGCTGCCAAATGCTGTAGTCTCCCATGTTTATTTATTTTGTCCTTTCATTGGACCTTCCCCAGGCAAAATTTTTAAAACCAAAGGAAAAGAAAGAAAATTTACCTTAGGAAATTTAGCTTTCTTTCCTGACTTGCAGCCAAGCAGTTCTCTAGACTTCTTGCAGCTCCCCCAGGAGACAGATGGTTTGCAATGTGGGTACTTGTGCTGTACCTCTGACAGGCAAGTCCCATCTCTGAAAACCCACTGCTGAGTTCTTGGAGTGCCAATGTGTGCAGAACTCCATTATCTCTAATTTCAAGTAAAAAAGTGCTAATTACACTCGTTTGTGAACAGGTTTGATGTTTAGGAAGATAAGGTCCACATGGATTTCATTGCAGTTCAGGAGCATCTCCCCCCGCAGACACAAACCCAAGACAAGATCTACGTGCCATGGATCAGTATAATCCTTGGCCATGCTCATTCCTTATGGAAATGGGTGCTTCATTCTCTGTCTCTTTGAACAGCCTTGTTTAATCAGCTCTCCTGGACCAGCACTTCTCCTGAAATCTGGTCTATAAAGCAACGAGCCCAAGATTCCTGAGTGGGAGATCTGCAGCAGTTCCCTGTTTGCAGTATGGCTGTATATCTGCAAGGACATGCAGCGAGCTGAATGACTCCAACCTTGGTGGGTCTGAGGACATTTATTGTGAAAAGCAGCTGGGGAACCATCAAAGTGATTGCTCTGGGCTGATGTACACGTTTCTAATGAGTCTCACTGCAGAGGGACTTGCTCAGTGTCTGCGTTATTTACACAGGACAGCACTATCAGTAAAAGGCCTTATTATCTTCTCTGTATTTGTTTCTGTATCTTCCAGTTTAGCAACTCTCAAATTCAGTGTGGCTTGTGTTTTTTTATTATTTTTATAGCTTGTTTCCTCTTTAGTGATATTATCATGGAGCCAATAAAACTGTTTTCCTTCTACATCTGGTCAAGGGAAGATTTTGCTGGGTACACGAGTCATATTTCTGTAAATGCCTCCAAGTGAATATAAAAAGCTGTTGGAAGCAATTGAGTTTACTGTTGCCTTATGTACTGTCATTAATTAGGAAATAAAGTGAACTGCGTTTTATATCACTTGTAATCAAAATGTTACAGTCCTAATGTGAAGTCTTTCCAAGTGCAGAGTCTCAAAGCAGGCTCTGTTCTCGTACAGATGAGCAGAGGGGAAAAAGGATACAGAGCTTCTTTAAATTTTAAAATTCACAGCCCAGATTTTCAGAGTGCTGCCATGCAGTGAGGCAGGAAGGAGGCAACTGCACCAAAGGGGTGGGCAGGCAGGATACCTGCACCTGGATAACCTAGTGGCCATTGTGCTTTATGCCACCACTTCAGCATCCCAGTAATTCTGGTAAGAGGCTGGCTCTGGTATTGGGTACCACAAAGCACCCATCTTCAGCAACCACCCTTTTCCTCTAGTTCAGATTAAATTGATGGTTTTGCCCCCTAAGTCTGTTTTCACAGAATTCAGAGTTTTCTTGATCCCCTTTCCTGCCTCCCAGTTTAAAACACCGAGCAAGATAAAATATAAATAATAAAAGAAACACAAACAAAATACTTGAAAAGAAAAGAAAGCAAAAAAAGCATTTCGTCAGCAACCCTTTTTTCATAACCTTTAACATTAGGTGCCTTTGTCAGGTCCATTAGGACCATATCTGCACTTTCCGGAGTTTGAATGCTTTCATGTATTTGGCTCCATATGAACAAACTGGTGGAGCAAACATATTAGTAGATCATTTGCCATGTACATGATTCAGATACCCAGACATGTACAAAACCCAGGCAGGGATTAACCAAGTCTGACAGCACTGAAGTGACTCCAGTTCTGTGTATGTATAAGCGATAATGAACCAAAGGCCCTGTTTGCCTTCAAATAACACACAAAATGATTAATTAGACAGAGGGCATGAGTAATAATCACAATATTATATGCTCCACCATAATGGAACGTTGCTCTCTTCTTGCTTTGTTCCTCTAATCTCTGATAAGCAAATATCCACAGGGCGTTACCAGCAGAGTGGGAGGCAGATTGTAGCTGCTCACAGGTTATGAGCAGCCTTCTTTCCCACTGTGATTTTATACCCCCAGGACATATAGAAAACTTCTTTGGAAAATACATGATTGCTAAAGGATTAAAGGGATCTGCAGGGGACAAAAAAGCAAAGAGTTCTAGTTGCAGATTACAGACTTGAACATGTTTCCATTAAATTAAATGATTCAGTGCTGGATCCTGAATGCTTTATCATCAAGATATTCTTTGCTAAAAGTCATAGTTTGTCATAGGCATGCATAAAGAAAAGGAGCAGTTGCTCAACCCCTTATTTCCTGTTTATTCATCTCTTTCTGCTGTAAGGCAAAACTGCCCTTTTGAGTATTTACTAAGCAGCTCTTCTGGCAGGGGGTCCCCACCCTGGCGATGCTCGCGGTGAGCTGGGCACAGGCACTGCTGGGTCTCAGCCCTGGAACTCGCCCCGGCTCAGCCTCCTTCCTGCGCCCAGAGTCGGCAGAGGGAGCAGCAGCCTTGACTTGCTCCTGTCTCCTTGTCCTTCCAAGGAGCAGCATGGATGGCAGGTTTCCAGCACGGACTGGAGAGCTAAAGATGATGTCAGGAGCCACTTTACATGTTGGTCCCTGCCCAGAGACCAGGTAGCAGCAACTGCACAAGCTCAGTTCCAAGCTGTCTCTTCAATCCCAGCCCTGCCCTCCACCCCCTCCCCTCCTCGGCTAAACATCAAACAGGAAAAGGGGGTGAAATCTCCCACTAACACTCTGTGTCTTTATGATGTGATCCATGTTTCTCCCCAGCTCCCCCATGAAGCCCACACAGCGTACAGCAGCCTGAGAAGAAGTGCACACAGGTACAGTGCCAAAAAAGTGTTGTTAAGTTTGAAATTGAACCGACACTAAACCAGCTACCCAACTAAACAAACACACTCTTTGTTTTCCTCATTTAAGCAACAAAACCCATTTTTCTCTATTAGCTATATATAACTTTGCCATCCTCCAAGGTTAAAAATATTATAGGCAAATTCCTGTCTTTGCCTATTTTTAGTTGCTATTGTCCCCTCCGACGTTTTGGTGCACGTATTGACTTGGATGCTCATGGAGCTGGCAGAGGTTCTGCAGGGGTTGTTCAGTAGGAAGTGACCAGGGAGCACAAGCTGTGATGCATTTCTGCATTTTAATTCATTAATTAGGGCTCAGCCCAAGGGAAGCTGGTGCACTTCCTCAAGCACTGCCTTATCTTCTCCCCCAGGGAGCCTTGGGTTTGGATGGGGAGAGGAGGCGATCGCACTGCCCGTGTGGGACCCAGCCCCAGATGGGCGGTCTTGTAAATGGAGTTTACAAATGAATATTTGCTTTTTGCTACTGTATTTTTCTCCTTCAAATGACTCCCACCTCTCTTTCCTCAGACATTACCTGGTTTGGGGGTGCACTGTGCAAGCTGGCTGTGTTCAAGTGAAGCAGCATCAAGTTTTTCAGTCCCCAGGGTATTTCTGTTGCGTCATCACTTCTTGGTGAAAACTTCTCTAGGACTGCAAAAAGTGCTTTCTCATTCAGCCAGTGAAGTAAGATGTTTCTAACATCACCTCTTGGTGCCTCTCTGCCTTTGAAGCACCTTTTGAAGCCACTGATGGACAGTGTAAATGGAGATGTGAGACCCTCACAGGGTGTACCAAGCTTCTGCTTGTTTCCATGGAATCTAAGGAAATAAGAGTGAAGGTGTCTACCAGGCACTCTAGAAACACTATCTGGATAAGCTTGGGAAAACTGGTAACTATTCATGATTTAACTGTCTTTGTAACATTGCAGCAACCTCTGAAACACAGAGCCAGGCAGCTCTGCCAGCATGACTCATGAAAATTGGATTTATCCTCACCACGTCTTGATGCACATTATCCCAGTCCCAGCCACTTCCCTTTCCACAGCTCTGAAGCACCCTGCACCCCACGACTGCCCTCCTTGCCAGACAAATGTCTCCCTGACATTTGCACACTCTCTCCCGTGACCGACTTCGGCAAAGTTGGAGTCTGATGCAGAGGGGAAAATATTCCCTTCACTTGGCATACCTACGTGTGGAAATGAAACAGGCTCGTACAGGGAAAAACCCTCGCCCTTATCAGTGTGACATTGTGGAGTCTCACGATCATAATCCCATATTAGTGTGTGATAGAGGTCCTGCTGGTGGTGCAGCCCATGCTGGGGGAGAGGTGGGACCTTGTGAGTGACCTCTGCCTGGCTCACCTGCCTTAAGCCCCTCAGACAGGGGGATTTTTGACTTTGGGAGGGGAGAGGAAGGTCTAGGGCACTCCCCTGCCAGTCACTGCCCCTGTGCAAAGTGCTCTGCAAGAAGGACGAGCCATGGGAATAATCAGATCTCTCCAGATCTCCTTTGTGCCCCAAAAGCTTCCCAAATTTACATCAGGAAGGACTGTGGGAAATGTGGGGAACTCTGCCGGGGAGATGCAGAGGGTCTGAAGAGGAGGTTGGGTGCAAATCAGTGCCTCTCTCCATCAATCCACCCACCGAATCTGGCCCTTTCCCCCACCCTGCAGGCCACAACCTCATTTGGGTTCCTGCTCTTTATCTTACAGTTTCTCAATTATTCCAGGTTTCAAGGACCTCACCTTTTTGATGCTTGAATAATCCTGTCAAGGGTAATCTCTGCACTCTGTGCCCATGGTGCAGGTGATGGCAGTCCTTGGCTCAAAGGTTATTGTGTGAAGCAGAGGTTGGCCCCTGGTCCTGCTTATGGATAAGGATGTTGGACATCAGGAGGCAGCTTTCCATGGTCACTCTCTGCTCTGAGCATGTCATGGCTTTGCTGAGGAGAACAGAGCTGAAGGCCATCAAATTCCCACATCCAACTGGGATCCATGATATTTAACCTTGTTCCCTCATCTGGCCATCAAATCCCAGCCAACAGGACCCAAACAGACTCTGAACCTTTCCTCTCTTTGTAAATAAAGGGATATATACGTCAAAGCATTGTACCTGGATGTGAACCTGGAAAAGCCCTGTGCCAAATGATGGCTTACAAGCATTAAATCTCTACTGGGAGGGCTGCACTTGAGTACTTCTGGCACCCTGGCAGCCCCCAAGCCTCTCCCCAAACCCTGCCCGTAGCTGTCAGAGCCAAACTGGCCACATGTGCCTGTTCTTAATTATTTTTGTCTAATCACTCTGGCTCAAGGAAGGACATTCAGCATGTCAATCATATTCCCATTACTGTAGCGATTCATTAGTGCGGTGGAATGAAATCCTGAGAGAAATTCTCTTGAAGGAAAGGGGTGGAGAAACAGGCTGGGGAGTCTGCAAGGTTAATTACCTGGGGAATTGCTTTACTTTCTAATTCGATGCAAATTCAATCACGTTTGCCAGCTATTTTAAGGAAAAACAATTACCTCAGGTGCTAACACACTGCTGAGACAAGAAAAACTTGGGACTGGTCTGAGTTATATCCCTAAATACAAACCAGATTGGAGTTGTTCCAAACCAGGGGCAGGAGAAACAGGACAACAAACGGCACTGCTCACACAGGCAGGCACACACCACCTCCCCGGGTTTGAGGTCTAAACCTAATGTTAAAGTTTAGTGTGACATTGGTTAGATGTTGCTAGAAAATCTTCTTTTCCTTTATTTTTCATTGTCTGTACCAGATAATTCCAGCAAAACAGCAGCCCAGGCAGCAGCCCCTGCTTATTTGCACCCCACACAGATCAATGGGATGCACAAGAGCTCCTGAAAGCCCAACATTTGTCCCTGGCCCAGACTCCAGCAGCTGCTGAGAGCATCCATTTATAACAGAAACAGTGGAGATCCCTCTCAGCACTACAGAAAGGCTCTTTACGTCATAAATTGTATTTAAAGACTCTTTCAAGGAGACAAGCAAATTTAAGAGGGCAGTTAGCTCCTGGCACTTAGATGCATAACTTTATTTGAGTATTCAATTTCCTCCTTCATTCATAAAGTAAACAATCTGAGTTATCTGAAAGTGACTGTATACTCCTGCAGTGTTTTCTTAAAAGAGTCAATAGGAGCAAGGCGACATAAAATGCTTCAGAGAGCATGACACAGGAAAACACGAGCCTTTAAATTATACACATTCAGGAAACGGTTGAATTCAGCATTTTAGATGGAAAGGTTAAAATGTTTGTGCTGAATTGTATTAAATCTTTCACCAGTAAATCCTGTAGGAAGCAGAACATTTGAAGGAACCTACTTATTCCCAGTGTCTAGGAAAGACTCCCAGAGTTTCAAAGGAAAATGTCCATTAATCTCACTGGACAAGTGCAATCTAATAAAAGCTGTTGTTAAGTTAAGGCAACTTGGTTAAGTGTTTTCCAAATATAGTTTATTCTCCCCCACCCCCGAAAAATCCCTTTTTGGTTTGAAATGGAGAAGCTTTGTTGCTTTTCAGCCTGAAATGACCTTTTTTAAGAAGATTTTGCCAGTCTTTGGCGGACTACCTCTGGGTGCTGGCAGGGGTGGTCAGGACTCCTCAACAGCAGCTCAGCTCCACTCCAGGATGGGTTTGTAGATTCAGGTGCCTCAGCAGGACTAACCATTGTCCCCCAGCAGTGGTTTCACTTCTCCAACAAAATCCAAACTTTATTATATGGATTGTTTTTACCCCAATTCCATGATAAAATCCAGAGCCAATTAACCAGGGCCATTTCTGCCACTGACCTCATGCTGGACCTTTCTCAGGTCGCTTTGCCTCATGACATCCCAGCTCCAACCACTGATGAAGTATGGATGTGACAGATGACTTCTGACACGAAGACAACACCAGAAAGTGCCCTCATAACTCCAGGGTTAAAAGTGGGGAGCCAAGCTTGGAAGTCTGATGGAGTTTAAGCATTTTACCTCTGTTTGACCAAAAGTCTCTCTGGGGAAAGGAAGGAAATCAACTGACAACAGGGCAAAATATTCACAGCCTCTTTCCAAATTCGAACAGAATTAATAATTTCACTGGGGCACTGAAAATGCACAGCTATATATTTTTAAAAGGAATTTAGCACTTCTGGAGTCCCGAGTGCCTGACGATCCAAAGCGCTGAAATTTGTGAGCTTCCCTATGGTCAGTTCAGCCTTGGCTGGGAAGGGAAATTCTCAGCTTTCTTACAAAACAAACTAAAAGCAAAACAAACCACTTTTCCTGGTGAGACTTTCATTCAATTCTGCAGACTCAGGAAGCTCCTGAGATAAGCCTCCACTCCAAGGATCCGCTCCACACTGAAGCCTAGACCCAAGCTGGCAATTAGCAGGAGCACAGAATGCTTAATGAATTACCACGTTTGGGCAGCCTCACTCAGGAGGGAAAAATAACCTAAACCTTTGCCTTGTGTTTTCTGCAGACCAATTGTGCACCTCAATAATACACATCAGTGATAATGAAAAGCATGTCAATCTCCCAAGAAAGCTTCCAAGGAAGTCGCCAGATTTTCTGCTTCTGAGTAAGATTGAGAAATCACAGTGATTTCTCCCTGACATTTTTTTTTTTCACTCCTAGTTTTGGATTTCAGTGAGACATTCAGAAGCACTTAAATACTGAGTTAAAAAAAAACCTTATAAACCTCAAATTAGATTCTGGTTTTGTTTGGATTTGTTTTCTGATTAAGAGGTAAGTAGATTTCTATTTTATCCAAACCAACTTTCCATGAATTAGGGACTGATCTTTAGCCAGCTTTTCTTTGAAAAATCAAAACTAAATTTAATTACATGAGTGGAAGGCAGCTATTTAAAAAATTGTGGGTACCATTGTGGTTTTATTTTTGGCTTTTGCCTCCTGCAAGGGGAAGAGGGTTTGGTTGCCATTTATCCAGGCTGCCTTTAAAAACCAAAAGCAGCTCCATCCCTGGTGACCTTGCTCAGCTTTCTCCAGATGTATCTGATTTTGTGGTTATGTTCCAAGCCCCACTCACACCACTGTGGTCAAAATGATTGGTGAGGTACCAACCAAGCCACAAAGGCAAAGCAAGCCAGGAAAAATGAAGAGGTATCTCCATTTCAGAGCAACCATAGGCTTCAAAAAGTTTAAGAAAACTTTTTGTGTGAGCACAGAGACCTTCTGGAATTTGGAGCTCCTGAGGAGAAAGTGTCAACATCTCAAGGCAGCTCGAGGTGTCTCCAGTCTGCCCTGGCTGTCCCAAAATGTTATAAAGCAGTGCTTGTCCTGTTTGCACTTTGGTTTAGATACATCTAAAATTTCCAGGGGTAGGAGACAAGGGCAGGGCCAACACCCCCTCCCCATGAGCCCCCCAGGGTGCTCCTGCTCTCCCAGCCTCCGACTCTGAGGTGATGGGGCAGATGTGGCTCTTCTCTCCCCAGGTTTGGTGCCATTAACACCACAGAGCTATCACTGTCCCTGAAATTGGAGTGCCCAGGGCACCCCACGCAGCAGGGAAAGGGGAGAACACCAGGACACAGCTCTGCATCTTTTCAGAAGGTGAGGGCAAGCAGCAGTGGCAGTCAGTGACCTCAGAGCAGAGCCTGTTCAAGAAGGAGCACTGTTATTAAAACTGGCTGCTCAGAAATGAGCTATCCATTATTAATATTTTAAATTGCTAAATCCTTTCTAACCATGTGTTAATATGAGGCAAAGCTGCATGATTTAAAAGCAAAGCTCAAGCCACTGTCAATCACTCCTGGGCATGTAGCAAAGCCTGCTGCAGGAATACTGATGAGATCAGCTTTCCTTCTGGGAGAGATGCTTCTGGAACAGCTTTGCTGGGTCCTCAGCCTCCTGCAAGAGAAGCTGAGGGGTCTTTGATGTGTTGGGACTGTCCTGTGAGCCACAGACTCTGCAGTCACCCTGAATGCGCAGCTCAGGACAAAACTGGCACACCAGGCTCATGCTCACAGACCCTTTTCTGTGGATGCAAGGCTGGATTTGGGAGCAAGCTCTGCGATGAAGCAAGAGAGGAACACATTCAGGAATTATGCCCTTTTACCCTTTGTTTTTATCATGGGATTTCTACAGACTCCCATGGAACTGCAAGATTCACAGAGGAAGGGTTTGCTCTGGGGGAAAGCCTGGCTTGGGGCATGAACTGAAGAAACCCAAGCTGAAGACAGGAAGTTCTGGGTTGGTGTTGACTGGGATGAACTTAGCGATGGAGGAATGACAGCCTGTATTTATCACTTTTTCCTCCTGAAGGAAGGTTATAACAACAATTTCAGCTACACCTGAGTGCCAACTCAACCCCAAATCTTGGCTTGTTGTTATATCTGCATTATTTAATAAGAAATATATACATATTCTATCAATAATCACATAAAGTGTTAAAAAGGCTTTAGGACAGCAGAAAAGCCAGCTTAAAATGCTTCCAAAGCCATTCCCATGGAGTGAGGCTCAAACACCACCATCATTCCTGACTCACCATTAGCTATCACCTTCCCTGTAACTTCCCTGCTCCTGTTTGGTGCTGTGGCATTATTAATCAGGGAGGAAAGATGTCAAGGTCAGGCTCAGGAGTGGCAATCACCCTGCAGTCCCCAAGCAGTGATGGCCTTGCCAGTGACCGAACACCCACAACACGGGGAACGTGCTCCCACAAAGCAAACAAAGGTGGATCTGAATCAACTGCCTCCCCAAAAGGCCACTTTCTGGTGCCCTTTGAGCAGCAGCAGCTTCCCCGTTGAACATTCCTGTTGCAGATCCTTACAGACACACACAGAGTGTCTGTTACAGCCTCCAGGGGTAAATGATTAACACCGATTCCACCTTGGCGCTCACCTTAGTCCTGCTCACGCTGGAGGGGTGGGGTCTCCAGCAGTGTTTCCCAACCCCCTGGCTGAGGCCACAGCACTAAAAGTAGCTTTAGCACCCCCCCATTCAGGTGTCACAGTGGGCTCCTGGGGCTAAATGCCCATCATTTCCATTCATTTCACGAAGTGGAGCTGTTCTTTATTGCAAGCAAGGAGTGAACAGATGGGAGGAATGACACCAACACCTGCAATAACAGTGACATGAGGGCCCTGCTCCACATCCTGTCTGTGCCCACTCTCCTTTCCTCCCAACAGTCTTTCAGGTGGTCCCACAGAAGGGTCAGTCCCATGCCTTTCCCTAGAAAAGGGAAATGTGAGCACAGGTGAAACTGGAACAAGGGCTGGAAGTTTCTACCGCTGTTTGCTAGGAGCCATTTGCTTGGTTTGGAGGAAAAAAATCGTAAGAAGCACCTTAATTTGCTCTTTTCTATCCATCTTTTTCCCCAGATGTGCTTATTTGCACTCATTCCCAATATGAGGGCTTCCAAAGCTTTCCCAGAACATGTAGCAACAAGTTTTACACCCAAAACAAGACAGAATCTCCTGCTTGAATGATAAAATTTTCCTACTTCCTCCTGTTTTCTTCTAGGTCATCAGGAAATGCAAACAGCATCCTCTTTATGAGGTTAATTGTTTCTATGGGAGAGTGGCTGAGCAGTATTACCTTGCACCAGCTGAGAAATTGGCCCTGGAAGCAGCTCAGCCTCCAACATTTTCAAACAGCACAGTGGTCAAGGTCTGCTGTTGGCCCCATTTAACACTGCTCTGGAAATGCTTGCTATAAAATCTGTCTTGAAATCCCAATATTAATGCATTTCCTAATGATGTTAAGGAGAGCCTGCAACAACAGGGCAAAGGCTGGTAAATCCCAGCAGTCCCAGGACATTAGAAAACTATAGGTGAGGATGCTTTTTGCCAAGTTTGACCATAAAAACTGTCCAAAACTCCTCCCCATCCTTCCTCTCAACACCTGCTGTATCCATGACATGTTACCTGTGGTGGTGCTCTTGGGTAGAAATTTCACTGGACCATGGGATCGGGGTTTTTCCGAGAAGAAAACTGGATGGGGAAAAACTCCATTTAACAAGAGCCTTTTTGGAACGTGCTGCTGAACAAGCTTCCCTTTGAGGAGGAACTTCTTTGAAATAAAATCACTTTGCAGAAGGTGTTACTGCTCCTCATTAAGTGCATTCTATGTAAATTTGATACTGAACAGAAGAAATTCTTGGAGACACCACCTCCTACCAACCCCTGGCCACAAAGCTTTCTCCAGGAAGGACCACCTGATGTGATGAAAGAACCAGTGCTGTTTGTTTTCTTCTTCTATGCATACAATGGTGAGATCAAATATTCAGCTCTGCTTAAGCTGCTGCACGAGTAAATAGACTGGATATTTAATTACTGCAGCACATTGACCTGAAAAGCAACCGTGAGTTGTTTCCCTGGCTGGCACATGACACCAGCTTGGCAAAAACCCCCAAAACATTGGAGAGGAGCAGTGAAGCAGTGGACAGGGACTGGGAGGGAACAGTGCATTTGTCTCTATGTATCACCAAGCACTTCCAGAGAGATTAAAAGCCAGCAACAGAGCCCTATACCCCTTCATTCCCTGGAGCACTGCTTCCACCTTCTTTCCAGGAGAAATCTCTTGGATCCACATAATGCTTCACAGATTTTTCAACTACAGGACCAAGGAAAGGAACTTTGATGCCCCCATCCCTTATAACCACGGTGGGCATTGTTCCTCAGCTGGCACAAACCAGCCAAACCAGAGACTTTGCACACAGCTTCTCCTGGGGGCTGTGTGTCCCCAAGGCTCATGTGAGGAACAGTCAAACTCCTCTGCCAGCTGGGTGGGATGTGCAGTTTAGGCAGACCCCAGGCAGCAGCTGAGATGCCACACAAGTTGTGCTGAACCTTTCTGTGTGCAACACAGGAAAAATGATGGTTCTGTGCTCCAGCATAAAAGTGACACCCCATTAGAGAGTCTGGGGCTTTGGGGGTCCAGCAGACATGAAACCACAACTTTCCATTTTCCATGCAGAAACCTAAAGGAAACAAACTTTTCTTTTTTTGAAAGCAACTGCTTGGGTGAGCAATGATTTTATTGTGCTATTAATATGACCATAAACAAGAACAACATGTGTTTATAGGCTCAAGTGCTTCATTACTTGCTCGCTGACCTGGTAGAAATCACCGTGGCATCAGTTTAAAGTGCAAAATGGAGCAAATCATTGTAGTCATGTTGTAAAGTCATGTGGGCAGGCAACCTTTGAACAAAGGCAATTGATAGCTCCAAGGCAGCTGTACAACAGCATTAAACAAAATAGTTGTCCACAAGCCACCAGACCTGCCGGAGAGCAAATACACCCCATGCCTTGGAAGGGGAGGGAGCATGAAGGGGACTGAGAAAGGTTTGGGAAAGAGAAGTAAAAGTTGTTCTCTGAAGCTGACAGAGCTTCTGGCACAGCAGGTTGGGCAGGGTCCAACCTGGCTGGTGCCAGGAGGGGTGGGACAGTGCCTGCTCTGGGGGGAGCCCACATCCTGGTCAGCTGCAGGGTCTGGTTCTCCCAAACCTCATTCTTCTGTCTGATCTTCTTCAATCCTGCCACTCCAAACATTCAAATTCCTGTGACAAACTCTGTGAGCTGAGCTCGGCTGTGCCACCAGGAGGCTGTAGGAGCAGGACTGAGGATGCAGTATGAGCTGGGAGGATCCAAACTTTCCCATGGCTTTTGTTCGCACCTATTGGGGCAAATGCTCCTCTTTTCCATGTCATGGGGGGTAAAAAGGGACATGGATTCCTTAGGGAAGGACTTCAAAGTGGCAACTGGCCGGGGGAATGGATAAATATTGCATGGATCCCTCTGGGTGTGGGTCTGCAAGCCTGGGACTTGCACAGGGGCGCTGGTTCCTCTCTGGGTGCAAGGATCTGGAGGGAAGGAATTTCCCCTCTCCCACAGGGCTGGGCAGACACTTTGCTTCTGCCATGAGGAGACCAAAGCCCACAAGTCTGCAGGGATGGCTCCTGCCTTGGGAATGGGAGTGAAAGATTGGAAGACAAGAAATGAAAAAATGGCATTGTGGATGACGTCACCCAGTGAGGGCAGGGAGTGAGCAGGAAGGAAAAATTACACATGTCCCAGTTGTTTCACTTCTTGTCCCTCTGCCTCGTTTCGTCTGTCACCAGCCCCTGGAGCATCCTGACACCCGGTCGACGGTTACCAACAGGCAATAAATAAAACCTCTGGAGCCACTGGTGTCAACATCTTGGCATTGTTTAGGTCTCCTTGTTTGCCTTTAAAATAACTCTCCTCCTCGGGGTCATGCAGATGAAAAAGCAAGGACCCCCTGCCATCATCCATAGAAATCATCTTGCCATGACTTGTGCTGTGCTGTCTTTTTTCCTGTCTGCAGAGTTTGGAGTTTGGGGAGCTGCCCAGGAGTGCTGCTCATTACCCAGGGCTCTGCTGCCTCTTGCCAGCCTGTGCCGTGACACGTCACCCTGGGCGCCAGCAGGTCGCCTGAGCTCAGGCCACATCACCCATTTCCTTGACTCCAGACTAACAGTTTGGGCTGGATTTGGGAATGGTGTTACCCTCCAGCCTTGTGCTGCTGGCTTATCTGCTGCCTGGCTGTGCCTGGCTCTGCTGCGGATGTTGGCCGGCCAGAGAGTGGAAAAACAAACGGTAGAGATGTGGATCCATGGTCAGAGCCTGGTCCTGCAAACCCGGTGTGCCAGTGCTGGCCTGGCACTGGAGGGATGCCTTTCCATGACAGCCTTTGCCCTGGCACTGGAGCTTGGCATCATGCAGGCTGCTAGGGAAGCTCTGGAGGCACACGAAATACTCCTCCAAAGACAGTTTTCACCCATGGGCTTTGATAAAAGGGTGGTTTGAACCCCCACCGTGCCTGCACAGAGCAGCCCCTGCAGGGGACCAGTGCTCCCCAGTGCCTGGAGCATCTCCTTTCCTCCAGCGAGGGTTGCATGGTGGAAAGTATCATCCTCCATCTCAGCTGAGTTGTGACTTGATGTCAGATTCACTCTCCCTGATCCTCTTTAGCCTGTTGTTTATAATAAAAATCAAGTGATCCATCTCTTCTGACAAGAGGAAGAGTTGCTCCAGGAAGCCCTGGACAGGTCAACTTCTATATTAAGGAACTATTACTTAACAGTTTCCTGGCCATAAATAGCTGTACAGAGAGGCTGGGGATTTTGTTTAGAAATAACAAATAAAGTAGGCCATAAGTAACTTCATGACCTTGCTCCCCCTTCATTTCCCACTCTTCTCTCCTCTTCAATATGGTCTATTCCTCATCCCCAGGTTCCTTGGGACTTTCAGGATCCCCTTACAGGGCATATCTCCCCATTTCCCATATCTGAGATGCTGCAGAAACACACTGTTGCCAGCTTTTGGAAGTGTGGTGTGGGTTTTGCATCACTGAAGATCTGCTACAGCTCAGCTCCAAGCAATTGTTTTCTACTTGGCCTTCATTAAAATAATTAAAAAGCAATCTGCTCTGCATGGCTGAAAGCTGGAAATCCTCCGCTCAAAACAACCCCAAAACTGGATGCACACAATTACACCTCTAATACACCCCTTATTTTTCAGTCCCTCAAGCCTTTCTTTTAAGTTTTGGAGGACTAACTTCTGATTTTCTAATGCTCAGACTTGGCAACATCAAAACCAATCAGGAAATACAAAAGAAAAAACCAGCATTTTAGTATTCTTTTATTATTGGGAGGCTTTGACCATTTTTGTCATGTTGTTTGCCTAAAATAATACTAAAAACCTCTTTGTTTGGAGCTGGAAAGGGAAGAGCAGCGTGTTTATTTCATGTATGACTCATCAGCTCAGTGTTGATATGCAAAACACTTCAGAAGCTAACACTCTATAGAGATGATTGTTTTTAATATAAAACAGTAAATGTTTAAAACAACCATTGCTTTTTTTTTTTTTTCTCTTTTCTTCCTGTTGTGGCCAATAAAACATAAGGCAGGCCATGTAGCTTACATTTTAATAAAATTAAGTTATTTGGTGCCATGTTATTACAGTCTTTTATTGGAAAGTGGAATAAATTGCACACAGTGGAGTCATAGGAGGGAGAAATCACTGTGAATAAACATAGATTCTGGGATGCATTTATTTGCTGGTTTCGTCTCAGAGGAGGAAGGCTTTCCCCGGGAAAACGGAGGCAGCCCCGAGGTTCCGGCCTTGGGGAGTCAGCCCTGGGCTGCTCCGGGGAAGGATGAGATTTTGGGGACCTGGTGCCACAGCGGGGTCATCCCAGCCCCATCCAGCTGGCGTTTTCCATGGGCATCCTCCAAGAGAAACCTGTCCTGTGGCTGTGGCTCGACCCCCGCATCCCAGGGCGCCGGGGCAGCTCGTCCTCCTGCCCCTCGGACAGCCGAAAACATTGGTCCCGAGGCTTTCTGCTGGAGGCTGGGGGTTCCTAGGCGAGTGCCAGGGCACACCAGGAGTCCTGCCGGAGGGGCACGCTCAGCCCAGGCTGCGGGGCCATGCTGCTGGGGGAGAAGGTGTAGTCCTCGGGCTCGAATTTGAACTCGCCGTGGCCGCTAGCCAGTGCCTCGTCCGACTGGCTCTGTGCCTGCCCCGGGGAGGGAAGCAGAGGGACGTTAGAAAGCCTTAACCACTGTCATTAACCACTGGCCCCTTGTCATAATGCAGAGGTAGCACTAGGATAGATTGTGACCAGGGTGGGTTATCCCTGATGCTACAGTTCCCTTCAGAGCAGTCCGGAGCTGGGCGGGAAGGGTGCTGCACCCTCAGTGCAACCACAATGACCCAGCAAAGAGGAGGCATCCCAGGGCCCATCTGCATTTATTCATTGATTAAATATATCCAGTTTGGAGACCTTTAGGTGTGTGTATATTTTTTCAGAGCACAGCACAAACCACATTTCTTGGTTTCAAACAAGATTCCCTACCCCATATGGTGCTGGGGCAGACCTTCCCCTTCATACACACATGTCCAGCTCAGGGAGGGCTTAGACTCAGCATAAAGACAATGTTGGGCTACAAAATTTTGATGTGTGAGTTGATTTAGAGCCTTTTTTTCCTGTACCAAGATGAAATAGCAACCAGCCCCTAAGAAAAACTTGGCACAAAAGTGGGGCCTCTGACAGCATCACAGCTCTGTGGTCACTGAGCACCTCAGGGCTATAAGGTGCTGATAACACATGCCCAGGAAGCCTTTTCTTGGGAGCTACAGAGGATTCCACCCTGGGCTGATCTCATCAACTCAACAGTGTTGTGCCTTCATGGCAGGAGATGGGAATTAAACTCAGCTCTGCACTGAAGCCGCAGCAGAGCTTGGACAACCCAGTTCCCCACTGCAGGATGAAAAATCCAATGGAAAGCCAACAAGCTGGAGACCTTTCTCATCCACAGCATCTTGGCTCATGCTCCCTGCTTTTCTCAGCCTAAGGGAGTCCATCAGGCTGGTGGCCACAGCACAATGAATTAATTGCTTAACCTCATCAAGGTCCCCCAGAGCAGCGGCCGTGGAGGCGTGTGGATCATCCACGCCAGCAGGCGATGGCTCTGGGCCCTGCTCCTTACCTGGGACACCGACACGATGGTTTGTCCGGGGTACTGTGAGGTTGTGCTGGGCTCTGACTTTAAAGTGACCGTGCTGTCTGAGTTGGTAATGGAAGAAGGGGAATTAGTGGCCGAAGTCGTGGATCCTGGAAGACAATTGGTAGAGGGCAGTGAAGCAATGTGGGTGCAAACCTGCTCTTAAAGAAATTTCTATTTTAATGGCAACCATGACATCTCACAGCATGATTCTACTGTTCTCTTTCTACTATATCTCTGTCAGAAAAGGTTTCGTATTTCTCTGCCAAGAATCTGATGGAGGAGGAGGGAACCCTTTCAAAATCTGGCAGTGGTTTTTTCCCCTTTATTTAATTTATCCCAAATCTGCTTGAAGATGAGCACTGCTGCACTGGAGCCAGGTGCCCACAGCCCAGAGGAATCTCACAACAACGTGACAGCGCTGAGATTTCCTACCAAGCATCCTCCTATCAAACGAGGTCTATGCATAAATACAGGCCCTAGATCTAAAGCAATCATCAGGGGAAAAAAATCCCATTATTTTTAATTATCATAATTTCCTTCAGAAGACATGTTGAAGTGAACTGTGCTCCAAGGCCCCAGGATGGATCATAGCAGCACTGTACCTGTTGAGGCTTTGCCTTTGGTAATGTTTTTAGGCTTCCTTTTCCTCGTCTGGATGCTTTCCTTTTTCATGGCCAGAGGTCGTGGTACCTTGACATTCATAAAGTTTGGAATCATTAATATTGTATTTTATTCAGCTCCTTCCCGCATGTGTTGCTCTCCTATTTCTGTGCTGTAGCTCATGCAAAGCACCTAAAGTCCTTGTCCTTCACTAAGAGCTATTTTTCTCTGCATCAGGCCTTGGCTGGAAGATGTATAAGGCTAACAGCTAAGGCTTTCCCACAAATTTTGTTTTTTCCTTTATTTCCTATTTTTTTCTCCTGATTTATTAGTGACCTTTATGACAGGGCCCTGTTAAATTACACTGACAGACTGAGAGCCTACAGGGCTCAGAGGGAATGGGCGTGGGGTAAAGAGGCTTCAGCCTTTATGGCAGAAGTTTGAAGAAGCCTGATGGAGGGATGGAGTCTCCTCTTTGGCTGAAGGATGTGTCACCAACAGATCCCATCCTCTGTGGGTAAATGTTATCAGCCTCCATGTGGGCTCTGCAGCCTCCTTCACACATTCTTAATTAGCACATAGAGAAGAAATACGTTCCTTATCTCAGTTTGGGATTTCATGGAATCTTAGGATGGTTTGGGTTGGAAGGGATCTTAAAGATCGTGTAGTTCCAGCTCCTCTGCCATGGGCAGGGACAAGTTCCACTATCCCAGGTTTCTCCAAGATGCATCCAGCCTGGTCTTGGATGCTTCCAGGGATGAAGCATCCACATCTCTGGGCAAGCTGAGAGCATTCCAGTACTCCCTCAGCCTCACCCTGGAGCACCCCAGTAGACTGAACTTTTAATTGTTCAAGGTACAGCTCTTCTGGGTCCAGTCCAGAGGCTGGTCCTTCCAGAGCTGATCTCCTAGAGCTGCCGGGCAGTGATCCCAAACCCCAGAAGGTCCCTCCCGGTGTGGATGTGCTCCTCACCCCATGGAGTTTCATGTACAAGCCGCAGGCGTTGCAGACGGGCTCTCCCTCGGCGTTCCTTCTCCACAGGGTGGTGTTGGTGGTGTGGCAGTTAGTGCAACAAAGGCCAGCACGTCTTGATGAAGACTTCAAAACAAGCAAACAAACACATGAGTGCACACACAGGAGTGATGGACTGGGAAGTTTCCTTTCATATAAAAATGACATCTCCAAGTACACCATATTCCCGGGAAATGTGAAACACAAGTGAGAGCCAAATTCAGATCAAAGAAATTGCATTCAAATGAGATCACTCTAATTTGCAAGTGTTTGTTTGGTTTGGGGCTTGTTGTTGTTGTTTTGGTTTGGGTTGTTTTTTTGTTAGATTGATAAACCTGGAAAATATCCTTGCAACTAATTTCACAAACTTCCAACAAATCTGCTGGAAGTGATCAGGACTCAGAGCACAGAGAACCTCCCTCCAGAAGATCCACTCAGGTGGAGAAAGAGATTGAAAATGCCAGCTGGGCTTTAAATGCATGAAGAAAATTCATGCTTTGAGTGAACTCTTCTGTTTTCTTGCACTCAGAACTACCACTAAAGTTAGAAACATCCCAATTAATCTCTGTGTTACGACAACTGGAATCAGTTGGCTGAACTGAGCAGAACCAAACTGAACTGGTCCATGGTGAGACAAGGGAGGTTATTCGTCAAGTCTCACAGATAACCTGTTCTCTTACAGGCTCTAGAAACACCCTGCAGACATTAATTAATGACATATTTTGTGAGTGCAGTGGTTGCTGGCTCTGAAACATTAGTAATTCCAAATGGAGAAGGAAACATTCTGGCAGAAGCAGCAAACTAATTTCTGACAACTTCCCTCCAAGCTGCTGGAAAATTCCCATCTCTCTTTATACAGACTTGTCAGCTCAATAGGCATTTCGTTTGAGAGTCTCTTAACACCAGGTATTGAAACTATTTTAATAAAAGACCTCACTAAGTGTAAGATACCTGTGGCATAAGTAATATCTCAGCCTCTCCACATTCAGGTGTCTAAATAAGTTCTTCAGCTCTCAGAAAAATCACTTTGAATCCACTCAAAGGCAGACAAAAGGTGATGGAGGCAATAAAAAACTCCCTGTTTGTTTATTTTTCCATTATTGCTTGATATCCTGACTGAGCAATATAATGAATGAGGTGGGAAGAGTAGGAATAAAAATGAAATGTTTTTACAAGGTTAGCAGTCAAATAAAGATCAGCTTTGAATTTCAAGACGCACAAGTGACATGCCCTAGGTTTGATTCACTCTTTGCTCAGCAAAGAGGTCTCAGCAACTATTTGCAAATAATGGCATCACTTTGGGAATTATTCAGCTTGCAAGAAATAACCGGGCAAAAATAATAATACACCAAGGTGTGAGCTGACAAGCCTGGCACAGAGGATGAGACAACAATCTTCATACCTAATAAGGGACCTGGTGTCACAGCAAGATCCTGGGGCAGCTACAGAGTGCCCTGAGAGCCTTTCAGCTGCCAGGGCTGTGCTGCTCATCCCTGCAACCAGGAGGGACCTCGGCTCTGATGGGAGCAGAGGCAGGTGCTGAGCACCTGATGGATGCAAGGATTCTGAGGTCCAGCTCCTGCTGGACACAGAGGGGAATCTGGAGGCACTCAGCCCTGGGACAACTGCTGCAATTTGTCCTCGCCTGCCGATGGGGAAAGGCCAACACAAAGCCCTTTCAAAAGTCTCAAATTTTCTGGGCCACCACAGGTCCCTGTGAGGGAGGGACACACTCTCCCTGTTTCACAGGATGTTGCTTGCAGATGAGACGACAATGAGACCTGTGGCTCTGGTGGCCCAAGGGCAATGCCAGCCCTGCCAGAGGTCTGCCCACCCTGCCAGCACTGCATCACAACCTGCTCCTGGGCTTCCTGATGGGACAGTGACACGTGCCTTCAATGCATCCTGAATGTCACTCTGCAGGCTGGCTCCTCCTCGCACAGCCAAGGAGAGAAGAAACCATCCTCCACAACCAATACTACAATTTAAACCTCAGGAACCCCATGAGAACCTGCTCTTGCACCACAACCTGCCATCTTAGCAAGCAAGAGACAGTCAAGGCTACCACTGCTCACTGAAGGACGTGGGTACAATACATTATTGCTGGTTTCCCAGCAATTCTCTTGAAAGAAAATGCATTTCTGCCTGCCTCCACCCCACTGCCTTTGTACCATTCTGACCTTGTCTAGGAAGTTGTTGACTTCAACATTGTGCTCAGTGTTTATTTATACAAATGCACCATACACTCAAACAAAAACTCTTCACAGACCTGGCTTGACAGCCAAGTGCTGCTGATAAGCTCAAGGAATGGTGAGTTGGTGCCTATTGAATTAACTGTGTGTGAGAGCTGCTTGGAGAGCTCAAAAACTTCAAAGCCAGCAGGGCAGGTCCTTCTGAGGGAGACCAAGCTGTCAGGGACTTTGCTTCACCTCCTTTTCAAAGGTGGAAAAGAAACCACCGAGTTTCACAGGGGAAAAAAAAGGCACGGAACTCCCAGATTTAATCAATGCTTCTCTGCCCCCATTTCCAGCAGATTCGAGGGGACTTGTGGTTTACAGGAAAGAAGTTGTAGCAAAGCGTGCTGAGATATCTGAGCTCAGCTCCTGAAAGTGGGGAGATGCGAGGCTCAGAGCCAAAGGCAGCAGCATCCTCTGAGATTTGCCTTTGTCACTACAGCTCTGGGCAAACCTGCCCCTTGGAGGATGAGGGAGCAGCAAGAACTGAGAGGCAGAAGAGAACCAAGGCACATGCTGTGAGGACTGGGTGGTTCTAGGGTCCGATTGGATTGTCCAAAGGCTGTGATCAATCCCATCCCCACCTTCCCCAAAAGCGTCACCAAACCCACTGCGCGCTGCAAACTGTAAAAAGGGACAGGCTGAAAAAATTCCTCCTGGGCCGAGGTGGAAAAAATATCCTCTGAGCCAAGCTGGAAAAATTCAGAGTAGTCCTTCAGCTCAGGATTCTGCTGCATCTGCCCCTCCTGTACTGCAACATGCAGGGCAGATCCCCTCTTAACACAGGAAATAGCACGAGCCATGAAACTCCACCAGCTGCTCCTGGTTCCAAAAGTGATTTGGCTTTTCACACTAGGTCTAAGATACCATCTTGTGAAACACACCGAGAAACTTTGGCTAGAAAAGGTGCTGCCTAAAATAAAGTGCTGCCTCCATCCTCCTCTAACAAAAACCCTTTCTGCTGAAAGCCACAGCGCTTTGAATCCAGACACAGGCTGGAGCAGAATGGCTGTCCCTGCTGTGTAGAGGATGTTGCCCTTATCTCGAAAAAAAGGAAACAAAAAATGAAGTGGAAACTACACTACTGCTGCTCTCCCTCTCCTATGCACGAGCAGGCTGAGCTGCAGGACATCATTCCTGCAGTGTTATCTGGGCCTTGCTGTGTTCTCTTCTGGGGGACTTTGCTTTGTGAAAACAGAAGTCAGAATAACTCCCAGCGCGGTGTCTACGTACAGAACAAAGGTCGTAACGTAAAGGACAAAAGCAACCATTTTTTCTTTCCTGTGTCTGTATTTCACTGCACTGGGAAAGCTGATTTCACTGTTCCTGCAGCCATGGAGTCACTGCATTCACTGCTCGGCTCCCAGAGCTGGCACCCTCTTGCCCATCATCAGTAGATCTCTCTTCTTCCAATAGGGCAGAACTTGTTGCCACAAGACATTTCACAGCCTTGGGAAAACCCAAGGTTTCAAAATGTTTAATTCCTAAGTCAGGATGGAAAGTCAAAATTGCAGCCCCTTCTCTAATCCATAAATCAAAATCCCCTCAAATATTTCAACCCTAGCAAAAAGTTTCCTCTGGACAAGAATCAGCTCTTTCATTTGAGATTTATCATTATTGTATTTATTGCCAAAATAATAAAAAAGGTTGGAAGTATTTTGATAATTCCCAACTATATTTGCTCATCTCTGGGAAACGGTCTAATTCTACAAACAAGCGTTTTCCATCAGAAAACTTTGGTGAAATGTTTGTTGAAAAATGCCTGACGGGTGCTACCGATGAGGCTCAGGCAGGGTGCAGGCAACGCACGGCCGTCTCCCTTCCCACGTGCTGAAATAAAATATGGAACAGCAGCGAGATGTCTCCAGTTCCCAGGGAAAAGCTGCTCAAAAATCCCCTAGAAAATCATCCAGTGACATATTTGGATGCCAGTCTGAAATGCAGAGTTGGATTTGAACTGGTTTGCACCTCCCTCTGTGCACGGATCGTGTTTTCTCTGAAGAAATCAGCAGCGTAACTCTGAGATTTGCGGCACAGCAGCGACCGGGGGTGCAGATTTAATGTCATCACATTTAAGGAGACAGAAGGATTTTGGAGAGACAGGAAAATCCTGTTGGATAATGCTAAATGTTTCACATAAATGCCTTGATTTTAATGTGATGAACAGAACAGGGGGATTTCCCATGGATCTACTACTCATTTCATTTTGCAGATCCAGAGCTGCATTTCCGAGGGTTGGAATCAGAATGAAACATCTTGCTCCATTGCAACCTTTTCTTTTCTCCTTACTGATTTTCTTACACAGAAAATTGTCACTGTTGGGTTATTGCTAATAATTTGTTTTGCAATAAAAAGAAATAACTACAGGAATACACCCCGAGTGAAAGCCCAAGGAGCTCCCAGCTGTTCCCCAGCACGGCTCCAACAAACATCCTGTTTGTAATGACGGCGTCTGATGACAAGCTCTAAAACCAAAACTGTTACCACCAAATTTAAACATCCCAAAGCAACTCCACCAAAAAAAAAAAAAAAAAAAGAAAAAAAAAAGGACGCGCCTTTCCTTTCTCACCATGGGATCCCAATTGGAGGAAGCCAAATATTACATTGACAGAGGGAATTATTGCTTTAACCAGCAGGGAAACTGGGAACTGCCAAACCTCAAGTTTTCCCCTTAGGCAGGAGGGTGAAGGCAGCATGGAGCAGGGCCCCATCCTGCTCCCATTGTGAGCAGCCACAAACCTGCTGGGCCAGCTCAGGACCAGCCCTGCCTCCTGTTCAACTGCCTTGCCTAGACCCTGTGTGTCTGCATGGAGAACTAGGAAATAATAATAATAATAATAATAATAATAATAATAATAGAATACAAAGCAATGCACCCACTGCAGGAATAGAGCCAGGGGAAGCCCGCAGAGTCCCAGCCACAGGCAGGACTGATTGTCCCTGCTCGGCTCTGGTGCAGACCCTCTGTGCAGCCCTGAGACCCCTCGAGTCCCTGCGGCTCTGTCTCCACTGCCCACCACTCGTGCCAGGGCAGAAAACCCTCTGGCTTCATCCCATTCCCCCTGTCCCCAGCCGGTTCTGCACCGCAACAAGGGTGTCCTGGCACTTAATCTGTGGGAGGACAGGGGGTCAAACAGACCTAACACAAGTACAGAGATCCCAACAGCACAGGCACTGCTACAGTCCCCCGTCCCCTGCCCTCCAGCCAGCCCCGGGTGGAGCAGGGGATCCCGGCCGGGTTTCCCCCTCTTACCAGCCTCTTCTGCGGCTTGAGCGGCCGGTTGATGCCGTTCATTTTGTGGTAGAGCCCGCAGGCGTTGCACAGGTAGTGCCCGGTGCCGTCCTTCCTCCAGAGCGGTGTGGACATGGCTCCGCAGTTCACGCATTCCCGGCCGTCCCCGGGGAACTCCTCCAGGTACTCTGGAAGAAACACCCGCGGCGTGAGGGTCAGGAGCCATCCCCGGCGCACGGGGATGTCCCCGGGGACCCTGCGGGAGAGGGTCTCCAATCCTCTGTGCCCAATACTAGGGGAAATCCCTGGCCGGAGGGGGTTTACCTCCACCCCAGAAGTGTGAACCAAACCCCTTTATTCCCTCCACATCTTAATCTTTTAATATTTTGTTCAAAGACCGCCTATTCCCCCATCCCTTCCCTGAAAGACGCCAAAGGGCTGAATGCGGCTGGGGTCTCCCTGGGATGAGGAGGCGCAGGGTCATCAGCGGGAGAGTGCGATGATGCACTCCGGGGTGCAAAAATAAATGGGTGAGGGGACAAAATGGGGCGATTTTCCTGATTTCCATAATGAAACACACCCAGGTGCTGGCCGGGGGCGACGGCCCGGCCAGGGAAGGCTCAGAGCTGCCCGCCGAGCGATGCCGGGCTGGCACCCGCGGGGCTCCCGGGCTCCGCAGGAGAGCATCACCGGCCTCCCGCGCCCCCAGTTCCTGCTGGAGAGGCTCTTCCTCACTTTTTCTCTCCCCGGGAAAAAAGAAATTCCCGAGAAGGAGCCGCGGAGCACCGTCCGCGGTCCATCCCTGCCCCGAGCACGGCTCAGCGGCAAACGGGCAGCCCGGAGCGAAACGGGGGCACCTCTCAATCGCGAGTCGGTCTTTTTCTTCCTACCGCTTTTTTCCCCCTCTTTTAAAAAATAATTTATTCTTCCCGTTCTTTTCTTACGAGGAAAAATAGCTTTTATTATTATTTTTTAAAAATAATGAAATCTTCGATCAGATTAATAATGATGCAACTGAAAGAAAAAGGAGAAAGAGAGAAACTTTAAAAGGAGGAAAATGGAAAATAGAAATAAAGTGTAAAGGGAAAAGGTAAAAAAAAATTGCAGTAACTCATTAAATTAAAAAAAAAAAAAGAAAAGAAAGAATAGTTTAGACTACTTGAGAGAGTTTACACTATCCAAGAGCAAAAATAAACGGCAGAGAGGACGGCAGCCGCTATCCTGGATCTTAAAGCACCGAATCCACAGTGCAGAAAAGATCTCTGAGGCATCACCTCCCTCAGCAGGACGATTCTTTCCCGCACAACACATCAGATTTTCAGAGAGAAAATCCTGGAAAGAAACCGCTGCCCAGCATCGACGGCGTGGGAGGAAAAGCCGAGCCGGGGAGGCAGCTTGGTGGGGAGGGGTCTGTTTCTCTGCTTTAACTTTGTTCTTGGGGTGAAGATAAGATAATTCGGTTCACCGCAGTAAAGATGATAACGCGGCTGAGATCTTGAAGTGGCTTTTAAAGGACTTTGCAAACCACAACCGGAGGAGGCTGGTGGAGTGCCCCCGGGGTTATAAACCCCGCGCACGAAGAGTCCTGTTAAATCAAGCCCAAAACTTTATTTGCTCAGAGCTTGGTTTAAAGGTACTCTCGGTGTGGATGCAAAGGAATTGAAGTTTATTGTTCAACGCCTGAGTGCCTTTCGGTGTCTCCCCAAAGGCCGCAGAGCAATGCAACTACGGACCTGTTTTGGCGAAGGCGAATGAGGAGACCGAGAGTCTGTTCAAATATAAACTAATTTACCACAATAAATTACTTAAAAGGGAGGGAGCTATAAATCTGCCCCGCTAATTTAAACACAAGGGTAAGTATTGAAGCACAGGCACAAAGTCGATATTGTGGGAAGGAGATACCGCAGGGGTGGTGGTGGGGTGGGGAGGGAAGGGGTTGAACGGCCTCTGCTCCTCTGTCCTCCGGGGGAATTGCTCTGCTTTGAAACGTGGTCTTTGCCCTTCTTGTCACACAAGCACCCCCTGCCTTATCCCACCTCTGTGCAGGGTCAGCCGCACATACCCCGTTCCCGAACCATCTCCCCATCCCTGGATAAAATCATCCTCTCCTCTCCCGTCGGGAATGCCAGCGGGACAGCTCATCCCGGGGCTGGGCCACCGATACGCAGTGGGGATGGGGTTTGACATTGGGATGGAGATGGCTCCCACCCGGCGCCCCGAGACGTCGCTGAAGGGCGGTGGCGACCTACCGAAAGTGGACCTGCGGCCGGGCAAGGCCGCCTGCCTCGTCTGCAGGCTGTGCAGCACGCTGCTCTCAAAGTGTCCGGCCGTCCAGGAAGGCGGTATCTCGGGGGTCACGTAGGCGGGGTAGGGGCTGGAGTAGGACCCGTTAACGGAGCGCACCAAGGCGTTGCCGTACTGCTCCCGGCCCCCGCCGCCCAGCAGCAGGGGCCCCTGGTAGGCGCCGTCGCGGCCCGAGGGGCTGCTGCCCGGCGGGCTGTGCGAGTACGAGAAGCCCGACGACGGGTGGGGGCTGCCGGCGTTGAAAGCCGCGGCCTCGCCGCCGCTCTGCCCCCAGCCCGGGGGGTTGCCGAGGTGGCTCTGGTGCGGCTCGCAGCCTTGCAGGTAGGGCAGCGTCTGGAGGACGGAGGGCACCCGAGTGGTGGGCACGTAGACGGGCGAACCGGCCGACGAGTGGAGGAAGTTGCTGGAGTCGTGGGAATAAGCCGACTGGCCATGGTTGGGGGTGAGGGCCAGACCCTGATACATGTTCCGTCCTCGGCGGCGGCGGCTGCTCAGGGCCCGGCCGGCTGAGGCCCGGCGGTGCCGAGGGGCTCACTCAGAGGAACCTGGAGGGAGAACCGAGAGCAGCGGGCTGAGACCCGCACACACCGGCGACCCGAAGGCCTTTCCCCCGCCGAAAACGCCTCTTCCCTGCCTCAAGCAGGGGCTGAAATTTGCAAGTTTTTTTCCTTTGTTTTCTTTTTAAGCTTTCCTCTCAGCCACGGCGAGAATTAACCTCCTTGGAACGGGCAGCGACCCCTCCGGCACCTTCCCCCGCCCCGCCGCCCGCTTGGGCACCTCCAAGGGGCCGGAAAAACACTCCAACAATTAATTTTTTTTCCCAATAGTATTTCCCTTCCCGTTTTTTTTTTTTTTTTTTTTTTTTTTTTTTTTTTTCCAGAACCCAGGGCCTGGAGCGCAGCTCGGGGCCTTGTTGGCGAGGACGCGGCCGGCTGCGGCCCCTAGGGTTCCCGCAGGGAACGGGGTCCCGACGGATCTGGGCAGCGGTCCAGGATCAGGAGCATCCCCGGTGTCCCCCAGCCACCAGCGCTGCCGCTTTCCTGTTAAAAAGCGCAGTAACCCTCGGGCAGGCCTCTCCGTGCGGACGGAGAGCTCGAGCCGCCGAACCCCGCAAGAGCATCCCGCCCTGGCCCGCTCCTCCCGCACAGGTACTCACATGGCAGCGTGCCGGGAGCAGAGCCGGGCATGGCCGTGGGGGCATGGAGCTGTGCTCAGACCATCCAGGGAAATCCCAGGAAAATAAAAATAATAATACAAAAAAATATATAATAAAATTTACGGGCGAGGCAGGAGAAAAAACAACTCAGCCGGACCCGCGGGCAGAGAGGGGCTGCCCTCCCCCGGTGTCCCCCCTCTCGCCGCCCCGTCTCCCGTGGGTGCGTCCCTGGCTGCGCCCGGCGGGGAAGTGGCGGCGGCGGCGGCGGCTCTGGCTCTTTACGGCGGCCCGGTGCGGGCCGGCCCACGTGACGGCCGGCGGGGCAGCCCCGGTCCCGGCCGGGATTGGGCGCCTCCCGGCAGGAGGGGACGGGACAAGTCCCGCCGGCTCCGCTCCCGGCGGGGGGGACGCGCCCGCAGCCTCCCCCTGGCGCGGGGCGGCGGGGCCGGGCGGAGCGGGGGCAGGATGCGGCCCCCAGAGCGCCCAGCACCGCCCCGGGCCCCCGGCCGCCCCCGCAGCGAGGCTGGAGGTGTCCGCCCGCCCCCGGGGAGGTCTGGGAGTGGCTCTCTCCTTTGCGGGCCCCGCTGAGTTTCTGGGGTTCGCTCCCACACCCCATCTGCAGGCGATGCCCCCCCGCCCGGGGCCGCCGGGAGATGCTGGGGAGCACACCGAAAACTTCCCGGCGGGGATCTGGAAGCCGAGGATGAGAGCTGGTGGTTTTCTGCTCCGAGCGAGCGCTCCGGTTCTGTTTTGACATAAACCCCATCCTTACGGGGAAGGGGCGTCTCAGCCTGCCCCCGGCTCGCCCTGACTTCCTCAAGCGGCCCACAGGTCCGCCGAGGATGCGGCGATGCTCGCAGCCTGCGCGTTCCGGCCGCGCCCGGGGCTCAGCGCGGCTTTGCCACGTTCGGAGAGCAGCTCTCCGGCCTCTCACGGTCCCGTCGGGGCTGTCCCGCTTCCAGGTGCTCTGCTCTTCCCCGGGGGGAGCAGCAGAGAGAAGGGTCCTTCTCCCTGCAGCCCCCCGGCCGAGTCGCTCTGGCCTTGCGACGGGGACAAAAAACCTTTCCCCGCTGTTCCCCGTCGGTGCGAGCCGGGAAGGGACTCCAGAGGGAAAGGAGCGTTTAGTCCCAGCAGCCCGATCAGCCCTGGTAATTCAGCCAATTTAACTCTCCTCCGGTACCGGCCAGCGAGGAAATAATTCCATCGTTACCGGGATTTGTCCCGGGGAATTAACTGCGCTTTTGCGCAAAGTCGCTGAGCCTCTCTTTCCTCCCCGGAGAAACGGGGAAAAACCCTCGGCGAATTTCGCCCGCCGCTTGCTCCATCCCCGGGCGGACAGAATTTTGTCGCTCGCAGGCCTCTACGGACTGGATCGGGCCCTGCTCGGGCCCTGCCGGGAGCCCTCCGGTAACGCAGCCCAGCGCTGCCCGCCCGTGCGGTCCCGGCGCCCGGGGGAGCCCGTCCAGCCTCGTCTCCGCAGGGAGCAGCGCTGCGGGAAGGGTGGGAAATTTCAGCTCCAAAATAAACTGGTGCAGGAATGCCAGCTATTTCCCTCGGAATAATGCAGCGCAACTGGCTGGAGATGTATTTATTTGCTCGGCAAAAGCGGCCGTTTACAGCTCGCAGGGTATCCCTGTGTCCCTGTGCCCGCGGAGCAAAAGAAGAAAACAAAACCAAAACAACTAATTACCCCCCCACCCCCAACAAACAAAGAAAAAGGAAAAAGAAAATTAAGGGAAAAAAGGGATATTAAAAAAAAAAGGCATAAAAATAATTTTTTAAATGTGAAAAAGCTATAGAGAAAGAAAATAAAACCCGAGGAAGCCCCAGTCCCGCGGCGGCACGGATAAAAGCGTCCCTACAAAAAACCAGCCCCAAACCCTTCGTTGCTGTGGCTGAGCCACTGCTGGAGATTCCTTCGTTTCGTTTCGCGTGGGTTTCCAGTTTTCACAATTTCAAGATGTTACTTAACTGTAATTTATTATATTTAATTTTTTTAAAATGTGTACGAACTGCCTTCTCCGATCGCTTCTGGCGTTCAAAGAAATGTGAAAACGTAGAAATAAACGAGGCGCTGCTCAATCTGGAGGGATGTACCCGGTGAGCGTGCTCACGGCGGAGAAAACCACCGTGCGCGAAAACCTGCCCGTGGACCTGTGGCGTGTCTGTGGTCAGATCCATTCAGCTGTTGGATTTTCCTGTTTAATTTTTTTAACCTAGTTTTTCAACGCATTGTCTCCTCCGGTGGTGTCGGGGCTGCCGGGGTCTCGCCCCACCGAGGCCGCGGCGAGGGGCGGCGAGTCTAAAGAGCGGCTCCTCCCGCAGCCGCGCCAGCAGCGCCCGCGGCCGCGGAGCAGCGCCGGGCAGGTGCTCCAAACCCGGGGGTTCCAGCTGCAGCCGCCGGACTGGCCCCACATCCCAGTCCCCGCTGGGCGCCGGCCCGGGTTAGTGTCACCCACGCGTGAGGACTGCGTGTGGCGTCCACGGCGTGGGATGTCCCGTGCTTTGGGGTGTTTGTAGGATTTCGGGCTGCGATCGGTAACCGGGAGGCAGGCAGGGGGCCCGGGGGTACTCCTGTGAGGAAGGCCCCTGTGGGCGATGCTCAAATGAAGTGGGAGGGAAGGTTGCCAGCGTGGCAGCGGTGGCAGCGGCGATGCCCCCTCCGCAGCCCTCGCTCTGCGCCCGGGCAAGTCACACCGGAGTGGGGGACACGGGGAGCCCGGGGCTCTCCCGGTGCTCGCTGCCCCACCGAGGGCACCCCGGCGTGGCGGCCGCACACCCCTGCGAGGCTCACGGAGAGGATTAGATACAAAATTCGTAACACAGCACCGGTGAGGGTGGTGCCCGGAAACCCCGATCCCTCTTTTCCATCCCCGTTTGGCGGTGGGACAGGCGGGAAGGCCTCCCGGGAGAGGTACCCTGGCGGTACCTCCGGGCGCTTTGGCCCCGGTGCACGGCCCTTGCCGGGCTCACGGTCCGTTTGCCGGGCTGAGTCGGACCCGGCTCCCCTCTTCCCGGGGGATTGGACCACTTATTTTGAGGGGGCTAGGAAGGGACCGACCGCTTCCTAAGGGCTCCCCGTACCCCCTCACCGCACGGTCCAGGCGGAGCTTGGCTCCGGCTGAGTTCCAGAGGGGCCGGTGAGGCTCGATTCGGCCCCGAGGGAGCCCTGACCCCTCCAGGTGAGGCTCCCCCGGGCCGGGACAGACTGCCCGGCGCCCCGGCCCCTCGGCCCTAATCCTGCTCCGGCTGATTTGTGAGTCCTGCGCGGGGCAGACGCGTGGGAGCGTCCCGCGCCATCCCGGAGGGGGCTTTTAGCTCCCCCCTCCCCCAAGGAAAAGCCAAGGAGAAAAAAAAAGAAAACCCAAGTGGAGGAAGAAGGGCAGAAACGTTCCCGTTCCTGGTGCACCGGGCAGGGCAGCAAGGCTCATCCCGAGCGTGGAAACTATGGTTACCTTTCCCCTCAGTGCACAGGGAGGTGACAATTAATTACGTCCCCTTTCCTTCCTCTGCCTCCGCCGAGCTGCAGCATCCTCCCCCGGGGTTCAGAGGAGCCTCTCAGCCCCCTGCCCTCGGGGATGTCGGGGAGGGTGAGCTCCGATGTTAGAATCGAGCCCAGGCGGTGCCCGCGGCTGGGCTCTGCCCTGGCGCGCCAGCCCAGCCGGCACCGGGCCCCCTCCGATCCCCCCATCCCGAGCCACCCCGTGCAAAGGGAAACCCATCGCATATTTAGTCCCTTCAGCCCCGATGGGCGGCACCAGGCTGCTCTCTGACTCTGCACACCAAGCTCCCGGGAGCTGCTTCCCCATCCTGGGAAGGGGGGAGATGGACAGGAGACCAACAGGGTCTGTATCACCAGCATCCCCTGGTCTCCACTGCTGACACATCCCCAAGTCCACATTCCCCAGTCTGTATCCCTGCATCCTCCCCCCCAGCCCCTTCCTACCCAGTCTCCAAGGGATGGGCTGGTCCCTGTCCAAGGACCAAGCTCAGGTACTTCCTGCAGTCGAGGCCAGGCTGATTCCATAGGCAGTGCTGGAGAGAAGTGATGGACACAGCCAGGGCTGGGGGAGGCCCTGTCCAGCGAGAGGCTGTGGGCAAGGACTGAGCTGCCCCAGCCCAGCCAGGCAGGGACAGACAGGTTTTGTGTCTCGAAGAGTGAGAGGATGCCAGAGGGCTGTGTCTCAGAAGGGTTAAATAAACAGCAGGCTATGCCAAAAATATTTATCTCCTGTTATATGCATGTGGCAGTGGCTCTCAGGAAGGGGGGCTGTGATAGAGGTGGGGGTAAGTATTTGATTTTCCCCCCCTCTTGCTCTGAGATCCTATTTTCTTCCTTAGCCCACAAGGATTTCACTGGCATGGGAAATAAAAGGTGTCCTGTAGAGATGATATTGCTTGCTGTCCCCTACAGATCCTTTATCCTGGGATGCTTCAGTCTCAGCCATTCCTCCGGCCTCTCATGAGCCAAAAACGGCTGCACAAATCACCACTTTTCCTTCAATATTTAAAGGGTACAAAATGCCAACTGCAGTGTGTGCCCCCCTCAGATGGGTAATTTGGCATGTGCCTCCTAAAAGTGACCTATGGCTGCGTGATTTGGACCCAAATTGTTTAAAATTCTTTTTCCTTCCAGGCGGATTTAGCAGAAGCTCTGAGTTGCAGAGTGGTCAGGAAATCCTCAGGCTGACATGGCAGGCCCAGTGAGCACAGGCTGGGGCTGCAGCTCCTGCTGCTGGGAATACCCTGCGAGGGACAGACCACATCGCTTTTTTGCAGATGGGCAAACTGTGGTCTCGATGGTTTTTTTATGCAGGGAACACTGAGGGCTCCAATTTTGCCCCAAACCCAAAGGACAAGGACTTCCAGCCCAAGAAGGATACACAGACCTAGGAGGGCTCAGCATCTCGCAGGGGGTGAGGGTCTGACCCCACTGGGGAAGTCCTCCAGGACTTTTGCCACGGGCAGGAGCAGCGGGTGACTCAGGATCCAGCCATGTGGGCATGCTGGGGGACACCTTGGGTAAAAGTTTGTGGGGTTGAAGCTGGAGGGCACAGAGAGGCACCAGCCAGGCAAGGAGAGGCAAAAATCTTCTCTACTGTGTAATGGAAACTATTTCCCTGTACAAACTCCAGCTTGGTGGGCTGATGCTGGGCATGCCAGCCCGGTCCTGGCAGAAGTCTGGTGTAAAACCACTTCCAGAGCCTTTCCAGCTCTGCAGGGTTTTCACCATGCTCCCCGCTGCCATTATGGGCAATAAATGGGGGAAGAAAAAAAAAAGGGCTATTTTGGTATATTAACCTCCTTGTGGCCAGGTGAAAGGTTAAATTCACATGATTCATTGGCGGCTGAGAGACAGCACTTTGTTGCTAGGATTTTGGGGAATGCGGAGGGCTCCAGTGAAGGAGTCTCGCTAATCTTTAAGGGAGGGAGCCAGGCTCCTGTCTGACGGCTGCAGGCCCAGCAGCTCTGTGTTTCATTTCAGACTGTCACTCTCCTATCTCTCAGCTCACTCCCAGCTCCAGCTTGCTGCCAGATCTTGGGAACTGTTAACTCAGACAAATTTATAGATGGAAAAAGAACAGTTAGCCATTGTTCCTGGGGTGGGGGAGGGAGGAAAGCGAGGAGCTTCGGCCACCAAAGTCATGATGTAACCTGGTTGTTGCTTGGTTGGGAGAAACATGCAAAGGATCTTCCTCTTTCCATGCCAGGGAAGGAAAAATTTGGACCTTTAGGTTATTACTAAGTGTTGGGAGGTGGGATGTTGGTGCCCAAGTAATTTGGAGGTACTTGTACTGTGTTTCCATAAAGTGGAATCTCCCGGCTGGACATCTCTAGGCTATGAGCTCATTTTCTTCATTTCAAGTCTCGTGATACTGGGTGTTTTTCCTTAAAGCTTTGGGCTCTGGAGTAATGAGCTCTAATATCAACAGCAGTGTTCTCATAAACAGAGCCCCTTGCTATGTGGGATGCTGCAAGGAAACTGGAAATGGGGACATCTCAAGGATTAAAAAAGAAAAATCCATCTGGGAGACCCTCAGATTCGTTATTCCTTAGAAGTACAATGACTTTGAGGAAGCATTGCTGATTTCATCTACCTGGGGCAAAAGTGGGAGACTGAGAAGTTGCTGTCTGACTGGTGCTGTGCCCCTGCTCTCCGTCTGGATACACTTCCAACCAGCCTTCATGGTGGAAAGACTTTAATTTTTCAATACAGTGTTAAATCCCTTATCTTGAAAATGAGACAGCACTCACTTACCTCAGGATTTGCTTGATAGCTTTTGGACGGTCTGTGGCTCCTGAACGTGAGTCTCTTTTGGAGATTTGTCTTCCCCAACTACCCAAAGAACAGAGGTACAGCTTTTGGGAGTGTTCACCCCTACACAAACCTCCCTGCAGCAGCAAGGCTGTACCTGTGTTACCCTCCTTATCGTCCCTGTAGCCCTTGCTCGTCTGGAATCATTCCCAGTTCTTTGAGCACTCTTGCTTGGAGGGAAGGATGGGAAGGGTCTGGAGGGGTCACCTGAAAGCTGGTCTACCTGGCCACTTCTGCATGTAGTTCAGGACAGGAGTCCGTGCATCACAGAGGGATAAATCAATTGGGATTTTTATAGCTGCTTTGAATCCAGATCTCCACTTTTTTAATCCTTACATAAGTGTGGAAGGAAGCAAGACATTTTTGATTTAAAATATAAATAGTGAGAAGTTATGCACTTAGTAAATCCAACCACTTGAGAGTCTGGCTGCATGGAAGGTGGTTTCTTCTTCCAAGGTCTGAAGGTTTGCAGAAGTCTGTTGTTTTAATTAGGAGACTGCATGGATTTGATTCTGAAGGCCCAGAATGAGGCACGGTCCCAAAACATGACTCTCCCTCATTTTACTTTCTGGAGTTTTATTTAACTCTGCACTAACAGGGACAGAATTTCACATCTTATAAAATTTCTGTCCTAAATCACTTGTGATATTGATGCTTGCTACAACTAGAAGCACTTCTTTTTTTCCCATTTCAGGCTTGATGTGAAGTTCCTGACTCAAAAGCCCAGCATTGCACAGATGTGCACTTCTAAATACAGGTCTGAATGAACCTCTGGTGGAAGTCTTCCACTGCAGTTGATACAGGTACCCTAGGGATGAATTTGGGACACTCTCTGCATTATGGGCCAATTTTCATTTTGCATCTCTCTCCTCATGTGTTTTGTGGGTCTAAAAATAATCTTCCATGATGGAGAAGTGGCACTGTGACTTCTCATAAGCAAGGTACTAAAAGGATGTGAGAAATGAATGGTGCAGCCTTTCCTACCTATTAGAACTAAATTTAATGTTCCCTGCCTTGCTTTGCTACGCTTCATTTGAATATCCCTGCGCCCAATATTCTTCCTGCCTTCACCCACTGCAGGGTGTGCTTTCCTTTTGCAGCTTCTCTGCCACGTCTCAACTGCTTTGGTCTGGGTCAGCAAATCTCCTCCACCTCATGGAGCTTCCCTCTCTGGCTGCATCCCTGACCTCTCCAAGCCTCATTTTTCACCTTCTCAACAACCTCTCAGCCCTCACCGGCTGCATTTTTCATCTGCTTTGGCATGAAAACGTGGCTCCAATTAGTTGGAGAGGTGGTATGGAGAGGGAGAGGTGGAGAGGCAGCTGGTTTGGCCAGAGTGGGAAGCAAAGCACTTCTTTGTCTCTCTGGGCTGCCCAAGAGATGCAGTGGCATCCATGGTTGAAAGCTCTGGAGTTGGGGAGGGATAGAGGAATGTTTTTTATGACTTTTGCAAATAAAATGTCAAGCCAGAACCTGGGCTTTGCACCATGTGAGTTTTAGGCCTGGATCACAGCTGGTCCTGCCCAGCTGCTTTCTTCCAGCACAGTGGAAGCCCACCAGTGCTGTGGCCAGGGAGAACACGGCAAAGGGCCACTCACAATCTCCTGATCACTCTTGAGATTCTGCAGGAACTGCCTGAGCTAAGCCATGTGTTATGAGAAACCTCTGGAACGATTTTAAGAAAGCAGAGATATGCAGAAGCAGAAGTCCTGGCAAGCTTTCATTCAGTTCCCCATGGAAAGGAAGAAAATTATGAGCATGTATATCCCATCTGACTGTACCCAGGCCAATCTCTAGGTAGAGTTTAACCATTGTCCAGCTCTTCCAAACCTTCAGCCTCACATCTGGTCAGCTGGTCCCTTCCTGCAGCCAAAAGTTGGGGGTCTTCCTTTCAGGGGCCATTGACCAATCTGCATACAATTGGTGCTGTGGGTTGAAACGGAGGTCACCATTGAAATCGTGATTGTTTCCAAGAGTTGTTTGATCAAACAGAATTTACAGACCAGGACAGTTATTGACAGAGCTGACAAAAGAGATGCTCCAATGATTTACAGTCCAGGTGTGTTGTCAGAGCAACATATTTACCTGAGATCCCAAGAACTGTTAAAATTTAATCCCTAGAGACCTTCTCTGCAGTCCCTTGAAGGGTCACACCTCCAGGACCATTTGAAGTCACCATGCAAATAGCCCAAAGTTTAGGAACTTCCAGGGGAAAGAAGAGCAGATACAATGATTTAAAATGGTTTTAATGGGTATAAAATTGGAGAGGTGAGCTGATATAGGATGCCCTTTCCCTTAATCCAAATGTACAACTCTCCACAATAAAACTCTTTGAATATATACACATTAGTCAGGATTATCTCCGAATGTCTAGCAGGCTAAGAATATGGATCCTGGAGACATCAGCAGGAGGATTCATTAGAGGAGATGGCAAGTGCTTGGAAATGGGAAATGTATTCTCTTATAAACACAGCCTGCACTGGGGCTGACCTTAAGACTGAATAGAATTGGCTGGAGAGACGGGGAAGGCAGGGAAAGAAAACAATGTTCATGCGCAGTTGTCTCCATTTTTTTGCAACAAAACTCCTTATCGAGGTTTCTGTAACTTCTCTTTGTGTTCCAAATTAGGGGAACTCTCGCCATCAAAGCTGAGACCACTGAAGACGCAATGTCAAATCAGCCCAAGCTTATTCTTTCCTGGTGAGACAGATTTTGCAGGATTTGCGGGTACGTGATGTGACTTTTAGAGGGATTCCCCCTCTACTGATGTGCTGGAGCTTCCACATGGCCAAAGCACTCCCCACCTCTTGTCCCACAAACCAGATTACTTGTTATTGTGTCTTGAATCCCACTGTCCATTTCAGTTCTTGGATATCAGAGTTCAGGTATTTGAGTCAGTTCTTGTACTCAAAGTAAAAGTTGCTGGGGAATTCAAAGCTCCCCTGTGTGTGCTTGGGCTGGTTTCCCCTTTATTGCTGCCTCTCATTGCTCCCTGATTTGCCTACTGAGCAAAATAAGAGGAGCTAGCACCGAGTATGAAAGGAACTCAGTGAGCCAACATTGACTCCTACCTCATATCTATTAGCTGTAAATTACTTTAACATGAGTGACATCACACTTGACTCTTGGTAAAACAGTGTTAAGTTAGTGGGTAATAAAACAGCTTGACACTAATGATGGGTTCTGTGTGATAAATTACTGTCAGTGATCAGATAAGGGTTCTTGAGACTAACCTTGAACTAAATCTATTTTGTTGCTACATCTTGTGTGCAGTGTTCCACTTCTCACTGTGGGGATTAAGGGCTCAGAGCCCAATCCTGCTCCGTGCTCGGGGCTGAAGGGGCAGCTTGTGTGCAGGAGCATTTCCAGAAGCTGCATCCAAGCATCCCATGAGTGGAGCAGGGAGGGTTTGGCCATAACCTTGAGAGCAGCATCCAGTTCCATGGGCCTCATGGTCACTCAGATGCCGGAACAGTTTCCAGCAGTGACTTCAGTACTCAAATCTCTGCTATTTTCAATTAAAAAAAACAAAAAACCAAACCAAAAAAAGCATTGCACAACTGAGGGGTGAATCCTGAAAGTTTCATTTTTTGGGGAGTTTTATGTGATGGATTTCAATATGGAATATTTTTTTGACCTATGCATTAGGTCTGTCCTGCAAACTGTGGATGTTGATGACCTCAGTGAGAATGGAGAATGCTCAACAGCTGGCTGGATCAGGCCCTCATTCAAAGAACTTGTTTTACTTGCAAAACTTTGGGAGAAAGCTTTATACCCAAGAACTGGGAGCTGGCCAAAGTCAATGTAAAGCATGGGATTTTGAATATTTTTTGCATGTATTTTCTTTGGACTCTAACCAGGGTGCTGCTTAGAAAAGGCTTCCCAAATTGTTTTACATTGTTATTGTTATTTGAGGCTCTGTTTTCATTTATCATTCAGGTAAGATGCCTGGGAAATGTTTTTTTATACTACTTCTCGTGTAAACCATTGTATTAAACTGTTTACCATTGTTCATTTTCACGGATAATCATGGTTGTCCTGGCCTGTTTATTGCCTGGAATAATCCTGGCGTACTTGTGTGTTATAAATGGCTCCAACAAAGAGAAGCTTTCGCATTCAGATACCTCATTCATCTGTGATTATGACAGAACTCATATTAAGATGCACTGGCTTTAATGCAAGTTGTAATTAATTTTGGAAAAAAAGCCCTTGAGAGGGTAGCTCCAGTGCAAGAGAGAGGAGTGTGGGGAAATGGCTGGATCTGTCTGGGTCTTCCATGGCACAGGCTCTGCTGAACCAGGGACACCACCTCAGGGATGCAGTTAACATGCTCCTGCTCTCAGTTCTGTGCTAAAACACAAAATATTTGTTGGTGCTTCCAACCAAGCAGTCAAGTAATTAAGAGCCCTGAGACACCATTTAAGTCAAATTATTAATCAATCCCTCTATTAATCCATGGACAATGGTTAGTTGTGCACAAAGGGCAATCTCAAGGATGGAGATGATGGCTGGGTTCTGTTTGTGTCCCCCTCTCAGGGCAGGTGGCACGGGAGCAGGGGCTGGAGGAGTCACAGGCATTCCTGCAAAACATCTCCAGTGAAGAAAAATCTATTTTGTTCCATGCACTTCTCCCATTGAATCCCTTTTTTCTCAGAATTTTCTTGGCTGTTCAGTTCCATTTGAAAGGAGTGGGCCTTTTCCTGCATGATTCAATGCAAAAATAATTTCTCTTGGCTTTTTGTTTGTTTGTTCATTCGTGTTCCTTCCTATCCTGTATCTTGATTCCCTCTGGGAAAAAAAAAAAAAAAAAAGGTAAGGAAAGAGAAGGAAAGTAACACTTCTGCTTGGAACAAAAGGGAGGAGTCTGTGTGGGAGATGTCAAATGGAGCAGAAAATCCCTGGACTTTTTCCAGAAACCCCCATCCACTTGAGCTGTGGATGCAATCAGTTTGTCAAAACACCCTCTGGTGCATTGCTGTGAGGGAGTGGAGTCGTCCCTCCATCGGGAAAGGTTTTTAAATGGTCCTGTGGGTTTACACAGCAGAGGTGAGGTTCTCATCTCTATCACAGCCCCTGTATGCAAAGCAGAAAGGTGCAAGGGGAGACACAGAGCAGCTGGCACACTCTGATGTGCCCCAGTGGAGCTGGGAGGAGATCTGGGTGTGTCACTGGGGACACAGGGGACACTGGCACTGCCACTGTTTGCTGACCCTCTGTGGAGATGCAGCCCTGCTCCCTCCTGCTGTCCCTCACAAACCCACTGACTCCAAAACTCACCCATGCCCAAACCCTGATGGTCCTTCCTCTCCCTCCTCTCCCTCCTCTGCCCTCTGCTTCCCAGCCAGATGCTGTCCCGAGGGGAGAAGCCCAGAGCTCTCTTGGTCACTGATAGTTAGCTCCCATCAGCACTGAGGACCAGCTTGCAGCCCATCCTCCCACCACTCAGTGCTGACCTGGGTTCCTGCAGTGAGGGTTTGGGGGGCACTGGAGATGTGAAATCCTCCCTGGGAGCTGGTCTGCACCCCAGACTTCCCTGCAGCTCCACTGCTTGGAGGGGTGGAGGCACGCCAGCAACATTTGGGCAAGATCTGCAGGCATAGCCAGAGCTGAGGAATTCCTTCTTTCTTCCATTCCACCCTTTGATTTGCTGAGCACGACTGGGGGCACAGATTTTACCTCCCTGCTTCTGACAAACCAGCCCGTGAATGTGTCACACACATGCTCACAGACGTGTCCGGGCTTAAACGCTTTTGTCTTCAACATGCTCCTTTTTTTCCCCCTTTCTTTCCCTTCTCTTCCTTCCCTTCCCTTCCCAGACATAACTTACCCCAACCGACCAGAGACACTGTGACTACCATGATGTAGGAAAGAAACAATCCCTGATGGAGCAGCAGGCTCCAAACAGCTCATCCAGCAGATGCATGAGCAGGAAATGCAATCTCATGTCCAATTTCTCATACCTTATCCATGACTGCTGCACTCACAGAACACATGCAGCCCAGCGATATGAGCTGCAGAGTGGTTTTGGTGTGAGCCTTTCCTCTTCTGTTCCAAAACAGGCGCTTTTTCCTGGGACGGAAGAGGGCTCCGGAGAGGTGCTGATTTCGCTGAGATGGGAAATACCCGCGGGCTTACGTAAAACAGCCCAGGCACTCGGAGTGGAGCCGTGCCCACATTTGCTTTGCTAATTAGGCTTAGCTTGGGCTCAGAGGGACTTGTTTTGGAGGGGTAAGTGAGATGAGATGGAGCAGAGCCCAAACGCTCTGCAGAGCTGCCTCTGGGGCTCAGGGAGGTATTTTTCTTATCCTTTTGGACCTGGATCTGGTCTCTCTTTCCCCAGGAGCACCGAGTCCATCAAGCAGTGAAAACACTTAATGTCACGGCTTCCCAAGGCACAAGCATCACCTCCTGTCCCAGACAGCCCAACCTCTCCCCAGGCAGCCTTATCCTAAAGACAGAGCAAGGAGCAGAGGTCAGATTTCCACAACAGCAATGCATCACGGTATTCCTGGATTTGTGCAAAGAAAATGTTATTTATCCCCATCTTCTGCACGACAGGAGCTTCAGGTCAGGTACCCAAGCTGCATCCTACACAAGCTGTTCCCCTGCTTTGCAAGAGGAGCTTTTCAAAGAGCAGAAAAAAAAAAATTTTGGTTTGTTGGGGACTCTAATGTAGTCTGGACAGTGCAGGATGAGGCAGCACTTTAAGGAACAAACTGGGACCAGTTTCCATGTTGGGATCTGTGTGAAAAATACCCTTTGGGGTTGCCTCTGTGTTTCCCTGACCTCTCCAACATCCAGCTTCAGCAAAAATCTTTTCATCAATCGAATATTTTTTTTCCTTATTATACTGTGCCATAGAAAAAAAGGATTGAGTGACTAGTCTAATCCAAATGAAATTCCTCTGGCAACAAGAGCAGGAGAGCAAGGATTGTGCCCTGAAACACAGCACTATGCAAGGCTGCAATAATAAAATCATTGAGAACTGTGGGAAAGATGAGTTCAAAGTTTTAGAGAAATCCCACCTGGGTGTGTTTGTGTGGGAACACCTATTTCTGCATGTCAGCACCACTTGCACAAAAAAAATTTAGCAAAGCTCAGCCCTGACCACTGTTTTAAAACCTTATTTCTGCAGTTTAACCCAAGTGGTGAGGTTTTCTTCTGAGTAGAGTTCATGGTGCTTTGAAAAGGTGCCCACAAATTTAAAAATTATCGTGACAAAGTTTCTACATTCTTGCCCAGATTCCAGGGTTTTCCTCTAAGCTGGCTGGCCATACTGTAAAAGTTGGTCATAAATATCTGTCTTTGGTATAATAAAAGCAATGTTTATATTCTTGACAGAATGCATTTGTGAACTTACAGTCATTAGAGATGTAAACTGAAGGCAAGAAGATAACCTCTCTCCCAAACGTTCTATTTATTTCTGTAAAGTAATTTGTATGATTTATCTTATAGACTAAGGTTTATGGTTCACTTTGAACTCCAGGTTCTTAACTCAGCAATTGCCTGTTTGGGCTGAAGCGTATAAGTGATGGCATGACCCAAAGTGCTAGATGAAAGGAAAAAGACAAAAACAAGGCAGGCTTCTGGGATTTTAACCATCATTTCTATATTCCATTGACATCCCTGGGTTAAATATTTTCCTTTGGAGGCCAATATGATCATTCCATCTGTGTGCCATATCTCCCGGTGACAAGGCAAAGCGTGGAACACGGGCATCTTCAACGAGCCATGCCAGGATGTGTCCGGCCGGGAACGCCAGGAGGTCAAACGCTGGCTTCAGTCAGAACTCCCAGTTTACAAATATTCATAAGCATTAAAGCAGCATCTATTTTGTGATTCATGAAAGAAGAATTTGATGTGGCCCTGTGTGCTGCTGCTGTGCTGGGCTGGAAAGCCCACGCTTTTTAAAGCCCACGGTTTTTAAACAGGCTCCTAAGTCTTGTTTACAGGAGATAATATTTAATACTGAGTAGACACCTGACTTTGCAAAGTCTGAAAAGAAACTGAGAGCTCTGATCTGCCCCATTCATCCAACACCAGCCAGCAAAAGCCGTTGCTGTAGCAGGAAAGCTCCTACAATGCCCAGGTTTGGGGCAGATGGTCCAGAGCAGTGGTGGGGGTCTGCAAAGCTCAGCACAGAGCAGTGTGCAAAAAGGTGGGGTGACTCCAAGTTTCTGTTTGGTTTTGCATTTTTATCACCTTTTTATAAGTAATGTCTCATTCTGACACCTTGTGAGAAGGCAGTGGATGTGCTATGCTAAAATATTTAAGGTTGGTTTAACTCTGCCCACCCCTGAGTGTCTTCCTGTAAACAGGAGTGACATCCTCAGGAGGAATTGCTGGAGGCAATGTAGGACCCGGTTCCCACCATGCTGTGGGTGCCGAGTGCAGTTCCTGGAGAAATGTTTGTTTTCATTCAGCCCAAGTTTTAGCAGATTCCTGATAGAAGGATGGAATTAAACAGCTCATTTCTCAGCATCTCTACTAGTGCCATCAGAAGGGATGAAGCAATTTCTCCATCACTTAGCCTGGCAAAAATGCAAGAGACTCAAGTGTATATCATGACATTTATCTTTTTTTTTTTTTTTTTTAACAAGTGAGAAAACCTGGAGTAGGAGGAAAATTATCACTCCCAGACCTGGCTGGAAGGTGAAGTTTATATTCTGTAGGAAACTTGGATTATTCAAACCATTTTTCATTCCAAATCAGTGTCAAAAAGTCACCTCTCCTCCAAGAACAGCTCATAAACTGGAAATTTTGAACATTTTCCATTGAGAAACATCTGAACAGGTCAATAATAGAACAATATATATCATATATAGATATGAGATCTAGATATGAAATATGTACCAAAATAAAACCATGAAAGTCAAACTATTCATTTTGTTGCATTCCTCCTGCCTGCTTTCAGAGCAATGGGGTATCTTCATGTTTTCAAGATGGCTAAAAACAAGAACAGCTGACTTTAGGCAGATCATTGTTCTTTGAAAAACAAAATCATGTGAATTTTTAGTTGTTCTGGCCAGCTCTGACATAGGAGAGTGAGATGGCTTTGAGAGCTACGGGTAAATTCAGGAGTTACTTGTAAAAGGTGCTGGCTCAGCATGCATGGACAGTGTTCAGCCCCCAAACACACCCAAGGTGCTGGGACAACTTCATTCTGTCCACAACTCTGCCATTAGTTTAGTTTAACAGCAGCACTTAGTTGTGATTTTAGCTGGTGGCACCAGAACGTATTTCCAGTTGGGAACTGTCAGGGTCCCTGCAGAAATTCCTCCCAGACACTGCAGGATTTGGCCCCCAGCTCTCACCAGATTAACAGGAAAAGATGCTTTTTGTACCAGATAGGCAGCAAGGCTGGAAGTTACTGAAGCCATTTAATCTCCTAATTGTTCTCTTATGAATTACCTGCCCTGCTGGGCACTTCTGCTGTCTAAGCCAGCTGAATGTGATTTCTGAGAGTGAGGAAGAGCTGCGTGCTAAGTGCTGCCTATATTTTGGTGCTTTTAGTTATCAATATGTGGAATTCTGTCCAGTCCTGGACATGAAAAATCCGTATCTTATCTGGCCTCTGCCAGGTCAACATTACTCACAATTCAGACACCATTTACTCTGCAGGGCTGAGACCTGTGTGATGCCTGGCTCTGACCAGTACTATTATTCACTTACTCTTGAGAACACTATAATTAATCAGAAATACATGTTAACACCCTGTCTTCTCTCCCCTGCCTCCATCAAAAGTCCCCACCAGCCACCCAGCTTCTGAAAACCACCGGATTAAGCCCTTACTGAAGTTAATGGGAAAAAGCTCAGCAGGAATTCATCATGCTGGGGGTCAGTCTTCTGCTTTTTTGTCTCCTAAGGTAGGCAGAAAGCCTGGAAAATGGGAGCAGGGTTAGGAGCTACCAGCTGCCTGTGCCTGGTGCTTGCTGTACTGGATGTGGCCAATGCTTGCTGCACAGAAGTGAAACAGAAACTTCCCTGCAGTTGGGCTACTTAGAGGCAGAGTTTGATACCGAAGCTGATGTCATGTCAATAAATTATTATATAGTACAATAAAAGCTTTGAAGGGAAGGTGGTAACACACAGTTCTTTGCAGGTGTAAAAAATACCCTTTTTTTTTGGTGAGAAACATAATCCACTGATATCAAAAATCATACTTCAGAGTTTTCCAGCTGCTGCAGCATCTAAGATGTTACTCAGTGATTAATAGGGCTGACAAAAAGGTCACCTGCTGGCACCCCAGGGGCTCCCAGCTCAAGGACACCCATTCCTGCCCCAGGGACCTTCTCCACCCAATTTCTTCAGCCCTAGCAGGAAAACCATCCCAAAGCAGGGGGTGACTGAGGGGGCCCCCCTCAGGAACACAAGCTGTCCTACCCACATTCCTCTTAGCACATGCATTTAACCTGAAACATGGAAAATAAGAGGCAAGACCTGGCCTCAGCACCGGGTTCTTGGGAGCCGGTACAGGCAGGAGCAGAGTGTACAATGGACCATCTGTTTCCCTCTGTTTTTATTCCCAGATTGGATCAGCTGGGCTAAAGGAAAGAGATGGAGCACCAGCACTGCAGCCCTGCATGAGGGGCACAGGCTCTGGGGAGGTGCAGAACTGAAACAGCCCCTTACAGAGGCAAGTGAAATGGAGACAGTTCACCAGAAACCAGGAAAAATGACAAATCCTCCAAAACACTGGGTGTTGCATTCATTTTAGACAGCTGCTTTACCCCAGCTCTGGATGATACCGAGTTTTCTATAAATCCCAGGCTGCTTCTCAGAGATGGGGCTGTTTCTCCTGAAACTCTGCTCACTTGCCCCAAACTGTCTCTAAGCAGGGCTGGGGGAGGGCTCTGCCTGGATCCCAACACAGCAGGCTGTGACTTGGTGCTTCACATGGGAATAATTCCTTCAGTGTCAGGGAAACTACTGGTGGCCTTGATGTTAAGCACATGATTAAACGCTTTGTTCTTTTAAGCCTTGAATACATAAATAGTCGCAGGTTGCAAGGTGCGTGAGAATAAAAGTGGGCAGGATTCAGAGCCTTCTATAGCGTTACCCTGTGCATCAGCAAAGCTTCACTGTCTCCTGGGTCAGGCATGAAAATGGACATGATTCTGGCTCGAAAAACACCTTTTTTTGGGTGGGGCAGTGTATATTGGCTTTGTATCAGAGCTGTAAGGATGGACACCGAACGGGATTAATCTGCCTGGAGCTGTTAGGTGGTAACCCTGGGGTGACCCTCGGGCCATCCCCGCGGCCCTTCCCCTGCTCCCACCCCACGGGTGTCTCTCCACCCGCCCCGAGCGCTGATAAGCGGGAGCCGATCGCTGTTTTCTCTCTTTGGGGCTGACCTGCAGCTGACCCTGCTCTTGACAGGTCACGCTGCAAAGCTGGCGAGGACGGCGGGTCCCCGTGCTGGCACTCGGGGGCGGTGGGACAGGAGGACAGCGGGGCTGTCCAGGCTCGGGGATGTCCCTCGGAGGCTTTCAGCGTGTTTGCTGTGCAGCACATGGGGATGGTTTGGGAAACTGGGGCTGCCCACTCCATCCATGTGCACCTTCCCCATCCACGTGTGTGCGTCACTGGCATTCTGCAGCCTCCCAAAAGCACTCACCCCTCTTTAAGGGGTATTTGAAGCTAAAAAACCCCACCGGTTCACAGCATCCTGGCAGAACCCACTGATTCTGGATCTCAGTGGACATCTCACTGCACTCAGAGGGTAAAGGCAGTCTGCGGGGCACAAGGCTGGACCCCATAGCAAATTTGGAGCCAGGAGCCCCCAGTGTTGTAGAAGAACCCCAGAACCTCCCCTGGGATCATGGAGAGGGCCCCCTTGCCGTGTCTCAGCCACATGAACTCTGCCTTGGGACCTCTCATTTCTCAACACCTTTGAATGCCTGAAACATCAGAGTTCACTATTTCAAGCTCTTCTTGGCAGCCACAAGGTATAAAAGATGATAACAAATAAGAGCTGAGATAATTGCACAATCACACAACTCTGGGAGTAGTGGAAAAGAAAAAAAAAAGAAAAACACTTGTTGCAAGATTTGGAGTTTTATCATCAGAGCTGGAATCGTTATCATTAAAAGCAAATATTGTAGAGCAGAAATATCTCTGTTATAAAGTCAGATGGGAATTTTGCCCTAAAAATACCTGCCATTTCTCTTAGCTGTACTATGGGAGAACCTCTGGACCTGAGCTGTAAATGTGTGAGGTGCCCTATAAACAAATAATATCAATATCGACTTTGTGATATTTATACCCTGCATAATATAAGAGAAATTAAAGCCTTTGCAAAAGAGGGTGAGGAAACATAAAGAGATTATAAAACGTGGGTGAGTGTTTTATCATTAATATCGTTCCTCTTAGAGACACAGACTATTTAAATATGTTTTGAATGCAGCCAAGAAATATTAAGGTGACATAGCAAAGTGAATTTGAATAAACAAGTAATAATAAATAGCTTGAATATATCAACAATGAAAGCACAACAAAAAGGCTCATATAAACGAAAGTACTGATGGCAGAAATGCATTTTGCACAATGGTGAATATGATAGAAATGCTAACACTTATTAGTAGCAAAGAAAGATTTGCAGGAATACAGTTGGGGGCCAGAAGGTTATTCATTTCAGAGCTTTTGATTGTCAAACTCCTTCAGAAAAATTGCACACTTTCATTTCAGCTCCTGAAAATTACATATGCTTTTTTTCCCCTAAAAAATAATCTCATTCATATTTTCAGAAATGGGTTTTTCCTGTAAGTGCTTCAAACAAACTTTCACAAATAATCCCTCATTTTGGCTTGTATTGCTCTGATAAATCACTGAAACAACACTCTAAATTATTAGAATCAGTTGACTCAAGGAGTTTAGCATTTAGAATTGAGATAAGAATGAAAAAGTCACCGAAGGCAACTTTGAGTCCAAGAGTAGAACCAAGGAAAATCTGTAAAGGGAGTGTGGAGTTAATGGAAACACCACTTGAAATATTTACCCTGTCACTTAACAGCATTTTCCCTATGGTTTTTTTGCATGTTCAGATAAATACCAACCTCTCTGGCTAACGACCTTTTCCAGAGCTTATCTCCTCCAGCAACCCTCTGTCCTTGGATCTCTGATCCTGCTGCCTTTAGACCCCCTGTGCACGCTCCTGTGTGTGCTGTGGGAGTGCAGGGGGCTCCTGCCTCTCCCAGGATTGCGTTCATGGCCACCCCAGCTGGGTCCAGCCCAGAGACCCCCAGCCCTTGGAGGTGGGATATTGGGGGGCAGCTGGGCAGGGGTCCGTGGAGTGACCCCGGGGTCTGCCTGTGCCTCGCTCCTCTCCATCCCTGGGCTGCCTCTGGAGGGAGGAGAAGCCGTGTCAGACAGCTGCTGGCAGCATGGCTGTTCCTCTCCTGCTGAGCCACCCCATGTGAGCTCCAGGCGGGTGCTCAGCCCTGGATTTTGCCCGATGAGTGGTTTCTCCCAGCCATATCCTTTCATGACCCCATTTCCAAGGCTTCCCCCGCACCCAGGAACATGTGCGTCCCTGCTTGGGGCTTGGGAGAAACCCACTGACTTATTTGAACCAGATCGAGAGGGTGTGAGCGGATTAGGGGAGGATATAAAGAGGCTCTGCTCAGGCTGCAGATGTCCTTCGTATGGGACCCCATGGAAAATGCAAGAGCTGCTCTCTGTTCCTACCTTTGACCCATCCCAAAACCGATTCAGCTGGAGGCACCCATGGAAACCTCACAGCCCACGGGTGGTAGGTACCCATCATACCCTCTGCACTGCTCTGACTCCAAGAAAACCTAACCTAACATCATTTCCTGGCATCTGGGAACCCTGAACCCATATCTATTCCTGCCCTCTGCTTTTTATAAATTAGTTCCCAGCATCAAAATGTGTTTTCAGAACTTTCCAAACACTTTATTTATCCAAAGGATCATGCAGGAATAATCAATCCCCTGAGCATCTGGTTTCTTTTGATTTCTTTTGGATTTTTCCCCCCCTCTAATCTGGAAACCTGCTGGGGAACCAGCGGGAGACGTGTATGATACTGAGCGACTTCATTTGTAGGGCTTATTCACTAAAAGCTCTTCCAAATGCATCCTGTTGATAGAGGCAACAGCCAAGCAAGGAAAGAAAGAGAAGGGAAGGATGCTTTCCATCAAGGAAAGGCAGTGAAGAGATGCTCATCTGAGATGGAGGGTTGAGAATAGGCATGGATGTAGAGGAGAAATTCAGGACACCAAATGTGACTGTGCATGGGCAGGGAGCAGCAGAAAGGTGAGCACTGGGAGGGACACACAGGCAGAAGGGTGGGGAGGAAATCACTGAGTGATAACAGGGTTTTCCATTACAATCCTGGTGCACACAGTGTGGGGTGAAATGATACTCAAAGCACTGGAGACTCCATGGATGGGGCAGATCTTTAGTCCACAGCAAACGTGACTGCTAGTGCTGGGTGAGCTCATGCAATTTTTCTGCCAGAGTTGTACAAAACCAGGTCTGTTATGATGGCAGCACCTTTTTCAAATTTAGCTGATTTTACTTCAAAAGTGGATTAGGATAAGCCAAAAAATACCACTGTGAATATGGAAAGGGCATCCATACAGGGCGTTTGTCGTTTCAGATGATATAAACACCAGGGCTTATGCTGGTGTTAAAGAAAAGTCCCTTCTTGGGACTGTGAGCTGTGGTCTTTCCACCTTGAAGAGATGAAAATGCCTCTTAAAATCTCATCCCAGCTGAGTCACTGGGTATCTGACCCAGTGTTACCCCGGGCAATGGAGCTGCCGCACATCCAGCCCTGCTCCAGCACATCCTCCTGCCTCATCCTGTCGCATTAATTGGCTGTACTTGGGCAGGATTCATCAGCCCAACGCATTTGAAGGTTAAAAAGAAAAAGTCCCACCCACTCCCTCCAGCTCAAGGGCTTTCACCCCGCTTTCTTGGAAGGTCGATCTCGGTGAAATGACTCCCATTCAGCCGTAAAATAAATACGTATGTAAATCGACGTGGCACACTTCAGACTTTGAACCGCAGAGCCGGGGAGCCCGGACCGGTGTTTTCACAAGCTCATGATTGAGCTCTAGCCCTTTGAAAACTTTTATTGGATTGCCTTGGACGTGGCAGGAGCAAACAGTCTGCCTCAGCAATTGCAAACACCCGGGGAGGCTGCGGCGGCCGGGGAGCCGTGCATGGCACCGCCAGACACGGGCCGGTGACTCACGCCCTCCCCCGGCCATAAACCCCGAGGGACTGGTAGGAATTGCATCCTGGAGGGGCTGGGACCGGCACCGGGGCCTTGGGAGCAGCTCCAGCGAGAGGGCATCTGGGCGACGCTGCTGCTCCCTGCGCTGCCTTATTGACCGCTTAAATCCTCTGCAGATCAAAGCGGGGCTGAGAGTTTCTTCCTAATGCTGCTTGAACTACACTGACCTTTTCCTCTGGAACCTCTGTTAACTCCTGCCCATTACTCATTGTAAACAAAAGGGAGATCCAAAGGGTTTCCAAAGGCTGAGATGGATGGGAAATGTTAGGAAGCTGGTGAAGGATGCTCAGGCAGATGACATGATTTAGGAAAAGCAAGGAATTCAGACCCACACGGGCCTGGCAACCCCACTCCCCATTGTGGCACCTTTAACTTTGTCCATGTCTCATGCAGAAATGGCTCAGAAACCAGGACGACTTAAAATGCTGGAGTGGCTCAAATATGAACTTTATAACTTGGTCGTGGGTCGGACTGGAAGGCGATCGATCCCCAGCCCTGCTGAGCACATGCCAGTGCCATGGCATGGTTTGCAGCTATAGCTGACAAAATCATGCCATCAAGCTGGAGGGACCTTGAACTCTGGAGCAGCTCTGCTTGGAGCTTTGAACTTTGTGGCTTGTCTCTGCTTCCAACACAAATGCTGAGCTGCCATATGGATGCTTGGCACCGTGGTTTATCCTCTCCTTTCATATCTTATCCTCTTTGGGAAGTCCTCTGGTAATACCTCACAGGCTCTTTTCACTGGGAAGACCATGTGTACAGGCTTGCAATGACATTAAACCCCATCATGGTCCATTACTCTTGTCGTAAAAATGCCTTTTTTCACATAATGTATCAGAAATATCTGTTTAAACTTCAGGGATGTTTCTGCACTGGCTGCAGAGGGGAGGAACAGCAACGCACCCAACTCCCCACGCATAAGCCTGTGGTCATCCTGCAGCATGGAGGTGACAGCTGCTGATGGACAGCAGCCACAGCCAGTCCTGGACTGGGATCCAAACTCTCCTGAGCCTCTCCTAGTGGTCAGGAAAGTGCTGGTAACAGACAGTGAGATGGGTTTTGTGTGCAATGGCTTCTCAGGTTCACATTCAGGCATGTGACTTATCTGGCACTTCAGATCAATTCTTCACCCTCTCCAGTGAGCTGATGTCGAGCTGAGCCTGGCAGGCTGTGCTCCTGCCAGCTTGTCCTGCCTGCAGTCGAAGTCCTGATGCAGGAGGACTGGGGGTGACCTCCTGGAGCGAGCATGCTTCTCCCGGCCACCTCCAGCAGCCTTGCTTCCCGGTTTGGATTTAAGGAGGCCTTGTCTTTCCCTGGCCATAACCCCCACCCACTGCCTGCGCCGAGCCCTTTATCTGCCCTGCCTGGAAACAAAGGCGCGGGGTGTACACGGCACCAGCGGCGGCTGAGATAACGCGGAGCCGCTCTCCCGCTCTCACTCGCCACCAGCCGAGTGGCACTGGCCGGGCGGCTGCCCAGTGCCCGGGCACGCTGCTTCCACAGGGCCCCTCGTGGAACTGGATCAATTAATCTCTGACTTTCCCCTATTCCTCCCTGTTGCCTCCTGGCCCCTGGCCCAGGAATTTCCCCCTGGCTGCCCACGGAGTTCTGCTGGAAAGCCTCAGGAAAGTGCTTTTGAAACATCTCTGCCTGGGCAACCTCAGGGCTGTGGGGATTTTTTGGCATTAATGCCTGGGGATTTAGATTATTTGGGAGCCACAGTTCCTGGTCCAGTATAGTGGGAAGGAGGTGATTGGCTGTGGGAGGCTGGGTAGTTTGGTAACTCCTTCCTGTTGTGGCTTGTTTTAATGGAGCTACAAGCATGGGATAGGGAAGCAGAAGAGGGGGAATAACCATCCCACCATGCTGCCCCGAAATGAGAGGGTTTCAGATCACTTCAGCACTGCAACTGCACCCTGTGAGCTTCTGCGGTGCCACTTAAAGGGAGAAATTAAAATTGCTGCTGCAGTTTCACCAAGTCAGGGGTGAAATGTCAAGACGGATGAAATTCATGAACACGGAAGGCAAGAGGTCGATTTTGCTTTGGGACACACGAGTTTTGCAGGGAACAGGGAGAGTTCAGCTTTCTTCCCGAGGATTTGGGGTTTGTGTCTGTCGGGCACACAGTGACCTCTGCCGTCCTTCCCCCCAGCAGACCCCGACCCGGCAGGGGACGGCAGATGGACAGGCATTTTATGGGGAATAGGAGCTGGGATTTTTGGCCGGTCAGTGCTGGATTAATCGCTCCGAAGCCGCCGGGACTCCGGCCGCCCGCTCGCCCCGGCCATTCTGTAGTGCCATCTTCAGGCAAAGCCTCACCATTGCTGAGACCAAAGAGCCGAGCGTGGCACCAGCCCGGCAGACCCTGCCTCTCCTGCCATGTCCCGGTCGGGAATGGCTTTGGGGTCCGCGCAGGGGACTGGTCAAGGTCAGCAGGGACTTTCCAAGGACTTGGTGATGGGCAGAATGTCTCTTGCTTGTGATTAGATGAGAAGTTTTTCCAGGAGCTGGAGCCCCCAGTGAGCTGGAAGCTGGGGTAATGTCAATGTCATTTCTGAATAAGAAATTCCACAACAAAAAACTGCCCTTGAAGTCCTGTTTAGAAAGGGGGTGGCATAAAGGATGGGGGATTCCCACTCTGCTGCTTCCATTCATCTGAGTGGGATCCAAGGGGTGGGATGAGGGGTTGCGCAGGATGCAGCCCTGCGTGGGGGCTCAAAGGACAGCAGCCCTGGCACTTCAATCCCTGAAACACTTCATTGCACTCGCTTCGCTCAGACTGCTCCCAGGAATATTTGCTGGTGTGCTTTAGTGCTGCAGGTCTGGCTGCACAGCCTGGATGGCCGGGAGTGATCTCTGCTCCCTCAGGGACCTCCGAGGCTCTGGAGCAGGCAGGGGTTTTGTGGAGCAGCCACGCCACAACCTGGCACGCACATGCTGGGAGCAGCATCCCTGCTGGGCATGGAAGCAGCACATGGAGCTCAAGATTCCATCCTGATCCGGAGCTTGCAGCAGCTCCTAGAGGACTCCCCAGAGTTCCCAGGGCTCTGGTGTGCTCGTGTCTTAAAGCTGTGACCAGTTTTGCCGGGTTAGGGATGCAGGATGAGGAAGACTCCAGCCTCCCCTGCCTGCTGCACACATCTGGCACAGACATGGAGCCGATCCTGCAAACTGCTGCTCATGTTCCCCTTCCGCTCGAGGATTTTTCAAAGACCAGGCTTCCTACAGCTGATTTACAGCGCTTTTTAGAGCAAAGGGGCGATTCCAGAGAAGCCACCAATTATGTTGATGAAGAGCCTGACAGTAAACAGTGTCTTTTCTCCTTCTAAAAGAAAAAGACACGGAGGGAATTCAGCATCTTCCCAACATCAAAGCTAATAACAGAAGTGAAGTGAGACTCTGACCTTTAACAGCCTGCCTGTTAGTGTGGATTATATCATGTCAGCAGCCATCTGCAATATAAACTATACCTGGCTTTGATGAGACCTCTTACAGACCTTTAAATGGGTGGAAATACTGCACAGCTTTCTGCAGAGAGGAAACCACTGGAATACCAAGGCTTTAGCTCTGCAGCACATGGGATGAGGGTGTCCTGCTGAGCTGCTGGATCAGCAGGGCTGCTGGGATCCTCATGCAAATCTGTCTGGGAAGCTGGAGCCAGAGCAGGTTGTGGCTATGCCTGCCAGTCCCAAGGTTCAGATATTATGGAGTATTTTGGCCACTGTCACCTCCTTGGCCTTTTCCTGAGAGCAGAATGAGGTTGTGTCTCTGCTCTCATATCGAGAGCTTGGATATCTGGAGACGGTAAGGGTTTGTCAACTCTCTTGACAAATTAGTCTGTTTGCCAGCCAGCAGCCTTCATCCCTATTTTTAAAATTTTCTGGTCTTTTCTCTCCACCCAAAACGCCACCCTTCAGATGCTTTGGGGCTGGACAGGCACCTGAGATTCAGCATCCATCTCCCTGCAGTGTCGTCTCTGAATCCATCAGGTGCTGCAGTAAACCTCAAGTCCAAACCCAGCCTTTGCCCCCACCCTGTTTTTTCTGGGCACTGATTTGTGATCCTGGAAGCTCAGTGATGGGGCGTCCTGGCACTGCTCTAGTGCAGTGAACAGGGTGTAAAAGGTCTGAATTGAAGCTTGGGGGTGCATAAGGGCAGGGATTGTAGGAGATGATGGCAGGAACTTTCCTTCCACCCAGAAGCATCTCAGTGCACTGGAAGGTGATAACCAAGGCTCCCCAAAGAGGATCCAGAAATAGCAGGTCTGATGGAGCCACAGAACATCACTGAGAAGCTGATCTAATTTCCCAATATGTTGAAATATCTCACTAACTTCTCAGGGGACTTATGCCTAGAAAGGAAGTTTTCTTAGCCACATCAGGAAGAAAAGAAAAATGGAGGAATGAAAAAAGTCATCATTACTCTGACACCTAGAGATAACATTCAGAGCTAAGTGTTGGACAGCATAACTCTGCTCCTAAGCAAAGCTGATTTATTGGGAAAACTCATCCGTTTACAGTCCATAAGTTAAGGGCTCAGGCTCTGTGCACAGAGGTGCTTCAGTCATCAAGGAATATGGTAATAATGTTTTATGGAAATGTCTAAGACTTCCTCTCCACAGGGCCCTGGCCATTGCTGGTATGAAATACACAATGCTTTAGCATCTCAAAGTCCTACACATTGAGCAATAAAGACAAACATGAGTGATCTTGTATCTTCTGGGGCTTTATGGCGTTATAAAATATGTTTTATGTTCCAATCAGCAGCAACAATTTATGAACAGAGAGGCTCGAAGAGATATAACATCAGACTATGTATTTTAATATAGTTTGAGAGAACTGTAATGCCTTGAATGACATTTGCTCTCAGCACACACAGAAAATGAATAGTAATGCAGTGGAGATTGATGGTTTACTTCATCACGAAGGGTCTTCTGTGCAAAGAGTTTTATGAATGTTATAGACAATAACTAGTTGGCTTAAGGAAGAGGATTTATTGGCTGTGTGGCCACCTTCTCCTGGAGTGCTCACATTTTCTTAGTGCCTTGTTTGTGAAATTTGTTAGCATCACTTCCAGGAGGTTTGGGTTTTTTTTCCTGCCTGTAAGTATTCAAATTAGAGCTGGAGATAGACACCAACCATTTTTATTAATGTTTCATTTTATTTACACAATGTATCAGTTATAAGAACGTATTATGGAGTAACACTGAAATGATGTATTTTATATGCAACTCCTCTGGGGAATGAAAATAAAGCTGCTCAGAAGTGGAAGTAACACAGGTGTCAGACAAGAGTTAGAACATGCTCTTTGTGGAGCATTGGTCACATTTAAACATCCTGTTTTTAAGATTAAGCTGAGAATTTATTGCTAATGCTAGATTTTTGTGAGTTCAGCATGTTCTGGTAAAAAATCCTCAACTCCTCTGTTGTAATTCATCTTTGGTTAGGCATTGCTGCAAAGAATGGTATCCAAAAGGATGCACAGGTTGGTGGTGGATATAGGGATTGACTCTGCCAACAGAAGGCAGCTGTTGAGCCTGCAGTGACCAGCTTGTGCTTCTGCTCCTGTGCCCAAAATCTGGGAGGCACCCAGGTGTGGGGAGATTTTTCCATCTCACACCTGTCCATCTTTTTTTCTTCCACTTACTTGTGCCCAAACCACTGGCCAACACCATTTCCAAGAGTCCTGTGACAAAAGAAGTCAAGTCCCCAGTCTCATATTAAATTGCATCCTTTAGCAGGGAAAAATTGGAAAGTGTGTTTCTTTAAAGCCTCCTTGTGAGAAAGCAGGGAGAAAGATGGCAGCATCGAGCTTTTGGGGATCCTCTGAAAGGTCCAGCTGTGATTTGTGGAATGCTGGGCACCACAGATATAATTTTTTAGTCTGCAATGAAGCAGAGGAGAGGGTTTCCATGGAGCAGAGAGGGTTTGGATGCTGGTGGGCCATTGCCCAGGCAGGGATGGAGGGAGCAGCATCGTTTTTGTCTCCTCCTCCTGCTGCTGGCACAAGCTGTGTGCTGAGGATGGCCAGGACCTGTCCCATCACAGACCTGCCCTGGCTGTCACCTGGATGCATTTATATGAAACTTCCAGCACCAATTGCAGCTCAGTTCTTGAAAACCAGTGAGAAATTGTGTCAGGAATCAATGAAGAGAATCCCAGCCTTGTGGTAAGGGCAGTATTTCAGGCACTGGGGGATTTTAGGCAATAATGGGCTTGGTCAACAACATCTTCACAGGAGAGAGATGTCCATGAAACACCAAAGGCAATGCCAGAAGTGAGCGTTTCACTTCTCAATGTCCCCCTTATTGTACCTCCTGATTTATTTTTACTCTCAGAGTTTTATTAATGCTGTTGACTCTCCTGTGCTTAGTACCTGCCCCTCCACAGTAATTAAGCATTAGCTAATACCTGCTCATTGAAAACCATAAGAGGGCTTTATTACCGGGCAGGAAAAGGCTTCATTGATTTAGAAGACAGTTCACGTGGTAATTTCCATGCCACCTTAAAAATCACTGCAAAGTGATCTCTGGAAGGTAATAAACAAGATGCAAAATCACCATGATAACACAAATCACCTTCAACTCACTTGATAAGGACCATGCCATGGATCCATCCAAGGGAATTGCTTCGTAATGCAGTATCAATGCCCCATTATTTTAAAGTGTTACTACAGTAAAAGGGAAAATGGGATTCTTTATAGGGTATGTGGGATTTTATTAGGCTCTTGTGTGTGGAGAGAGGAAGGGGGTGGATGTAGCAGTGATGACATCTACCAAGGGTGATCAGTTTGTCCTTTCAAACCTCTGTCACCTGGGTCCCCCCATACAACAGCCTGTCCTTAAAGCCAGGGCAGGAGAAGCTGAACCAGAGAAAATAATCCTGAACAACAACCTCCTGGCTCCAGAGCCCAGCACTGACAGGGAAAGGCCTGTGGAAGCACCTCCTTCCCTGCTGCCTGCCTTGGGTGCTCACAATGTGGCCCCAGCTCCCGCGATGTCATGAGGAGTTAGGAGCGGAGGAGATGGATTAGGCCCTTCTGGCTGGCATGCGATGAATTATGTGTTTGCTCTACATCCAGCCATTCATTAGAGATTTACCAGCTGCTTTTTGCCTAAATATTTGCTTAAAACCCTCAGCATATTTCATTCCATAGATTATTTTTTCCTACCAGTTATGAATCAGGGCTGAAAGCGTTTTAGAAAGAAAACACACTTTGCTGAAGTCAGATATTACATTCAATCAAAATCCATGAGAAACTTAAGACCAGTTGGAAATATGAAGGGGGTTGTGTCCAAATTTTGACCGGAACAAAGTCAGCTGGGACAGATGCAGATGGAGCAGAGATGAGCTCATTTCTGCAATTTTCAGGCTCTTCTATTCCAGCCCAACAGGTAAGAAAAGCTGTAATTATTATTTTTATTTTCACTGTGTAATTTTTCCTTTTCAGTGGTCTAAGCCAAATTTTCTGCCATTCCTCCACAAGGATTTAGCAAATTTTGCTGTCAGTCTGGGAACCCTTCTCCAGCAGCACCGGAGCTCTCAGCTGATGCCCATCTTTCCTTGAGAAGGGTCTGTTGAAGGCAGTTGTATTGACCCAAACTGTGGTTGGAATCACTGTAATCAGGGATATGGGAAGGCTGCTCTGTTTTATATCTCTATTTAATTTTGTTTCTGTTGTAAAGTCAAAATTTCAAACTTGCACTGAAGTTCTTAGTTCTGCCCAGTAGTGGCAAACAAACCTGTAAGGGGTTGAAAAACCTGTGCATGTGTCTCTGCTCTCCTTGGAAATTTCTGAACAGAGCGAAGTTTGCAGCAACGTTTAGTTTAATCTGATTTTAAATTATTTCAGGATAATTAGATGAGTAAATAATTTTAGAAATTTTTCTTTTTAGTACAGCCTGAATTTTTATGCCATTCCAGCAGAATAAAAAGGAATGGAGACAACTCAGAGAAACTTCAAATCCCCAATAAAAACTTCCAGAATTTGCATCCAAAGTCAGGATTGATTTCCAGACTCAGTGAGGAGTCAGACTTTCCTCTCATGTAAGTCAACACAACCATCAGGCAATGAACCTGGATGAATTAATTTGTGGAGCAACACCAATGTCCCCCCCCAGTAAGGGAGCTGGTACCAGTGTGTACTGCAGGAGCTTTCCCAATTCAAACCAGCTGCGAATCTGCTCTAAGTGGTTTTTTTTCTTAGAGGTCCTTAATCCACTGGGTTAAAGCTTTACAGTGAACAGAGTACTGAGCAGGACAGAGCAGCACTTCAGATTGCAGCTGCTAAAGGCAGTCATCCCACTCATCTCAGTGTTTGAATTAAATCCTTACATGGGGATCTTAAAGAGCTGGACTAACTCCCCAAAGCATTAATGGGTGTTAAGTGGCATGCTGAGATAAGAGTACATCCCATTGTTAGGAGTGACCGATAGAGCTCAGGGGTCAAGTGAAATTGGGCTTATCTGCTGGCAATTCAGCCTCTTTTCTTCCTGTGTTTGCTGTCTAGAATTTTCTTCTGGGGGAGAAAAAAAAAGGGGAAAGGAAAGTGTAAAGCAGCCTATATTTTAATCAGGAGTCAAGCAGAAGATTCTTCAGGGCAGATGAAAGACAGACACAGCACTTTGGGTGGAAAAGCCTGGAGGTGCCTGCCCCACGTGGTGAAAGCCTTGGGACCATCGAATATCACAGGGAAGGCAGAGCTCCTTTCATGAAAGCAACAGCGCAGGAGAAATCCTTATCCCATTAAACACGAGCAGACAGAAGTCTCCTCATTACTTTCGTTAGCGCACAGGAGCTGGCACCTGAACCGGCAAACTTTCCTGGTGCCTCCTGGATGGCTGAACCTCCCAAGGATGGTGTGGTCAGTCTCTGGGTGTGGCTTCAGCTCTAGAAAAGCAAGGACAGTGCAGCAATCCGGAGAAAAGCTCCACTGTTCCACACTTGGCTGGACTCAAAGGGTTTCGTAGCTGTAGCCAACGTGTTTTGGAGTGAACTGGGTGGGATCAAGTCCCCAGTTCTGGAATGGACTCTCTGTTCTTGGCACAGCAAAGTCCATTCTTGCCACCTGGGATATTCGCCCAAGATTTGATGGAAAGGTTGATGTAACCAGGGAGAGAGGACATCCTTATGTACTGGGATAGGTCCCAGCACATCCATTTCATGGGGATGGTTTTCAGAGTGAGCAGTGGGAATGGTCTGGGTCTGCCTTACCCAAAGGCACCTTCTGTGCCATGACAGGAGCACTTTATCAGTGAGGTGGCATCAGAAAGAAGGCCCATTAAAAGCAAATATCTGTAATTCCTGCTTTTGTGGAAAGGGAACAGCTTTTTTTGAAATGAGGAACTTGAAGTCACAAGAGAAACTGACAGCTGAACTCTTTATTGTGGTTCTCATGACAAAAGCCTGAGGGGTTTTGATCCCTGTGAAATGGTTCAGACTGCTGGGCTGCACACAAACTCTCTTAAATAATCCTCACTGGTCTCCCAAGCCTTGCAGTCTTTCTGAAACCTAAATCACCATTTAGCTGGCTGGGCAAATTCCCAGTCCCACCGAGGCCAAGGGATGCTGTGCACTCACCTGCAGCAGTACCAGGATCTCACCTCCCTGTATTGCTCTCTGCTTCCCTGCTGGTCACCACACCAGAAGGTTCCTAGATCTGTCGTGACCACAGAAATGCATTTCAACATGAGTGGTCTAATTCCACACTACGAGAGTTGAGTTTCGAGATGTAAATGCAACCCTCTAAGCTCTTGACTCTGACCCACTTTCTGCCTAGAGCACAGCGGGAAGGCAGCAGCTCCATCCCTGTCTTACTGGAATCTGATGGATCCCTATAAAACGTCATTGGAAGGCTAGAACAATTAAATGTTTTCTTCCTTGTGCATTAAAGTACAGTATCCATATACAGTGGCAAAGAACAGGTCTCTCCAACACACTGTGTTAAAGTAATTTGTTTATAACCCTGAAGGAGCCCAGGATTTCCCTGCATCTCTCTAATTTCAGCAATGAGGGAACCCCAGGGTGTTGCAAAGCTGGGTAGGGAGGCTTTTACAGAGCTATCAACTCTGAATGCAGAAATAAAAATGTATATTTTCCTTCCTTCTGATTAATAGTTCCAGTCAACATCAGCTAACTTATTCCTATTGACAGATCTATGAAATACTTGCAGAATCAACAGCCATAAAGTGGATGGCAAAGCACTGGCACCATAAAGCCGTAACGTCCGTGTCTATTGCAATCAAGGCTCTTAAAACCTAATTACTTCTGGGTGACATCAGTCATATATTTTCATGTGAAATTACAGTGGCATGCAAGTGCCCAGCAAAATAAAAGAAAACAAATGATGTCCTATAATAACAGAGAAGTGAACTATCATTTTTAATCTGGCATGAAAGCTCCAACTGATGAAGCTTAATACAACTTGTTAAAACACCTAACAAGTGAGGAAGAGATTAAGTATTGTCCTTTTGCCTCTGGGAAATGGGATCTGCTCTTAGCAAGCACAGAGTGACTGAGATAGCCCTTTGGAGCTGATTGAGCTGCACATAAAGTAACTTCTAATGATCTCAGTCCACTTTGAGCCATAAAGATTTAGAAGGGACAGTATTTTAGAAATGATCAAGTTCTTTTTATTAGTGAGGATAAAACACCTTTGTGGAGGAAATTAAACAGAATAAATTGCTGAAGCCTTCTGCAGCTTCCATCATTTAGTGGTGTTGGAAGAGCACAGCTGGATCAGGAGCTCATCCACAGCAGAAGGGACTGAGGAGGGAAATTGCCTTTTGCTTCCAAAGAGTTTCCAGGCTGGGTAAAATCCTTTGTCAGGTAAAATCTTCCAGAACACCTCCACTCACCTGATGCTTTTAGAGAAGGGAGTGAAGACACCTGATGGCCTCCAGCTCCATCACTTCGCTGCGTGCCTGTGTCATCTCCATCCATGTGGGGAAATGAGGGACTCGGGAACAGCAGTGGGGCTTGGGGCTGTGCAAGGCAGACAGAGCCTGTGGCTGCCCAGGATCTCTCTGCAGCCCTGGTGATGGAGGAGCATCCTTTGGAGCAGCACTCAGAGAGCTCCAGGGACGCTCTGCTCCGCTCTCCAAATCCCTGTGTTTCTGCCAAGTCACCTCCAGCACTAATCCCTCCTCAGGGACAAACCCGCTGAAGCTCCCAGTTCCTGCAACGGACCATGGCAGAACCCGCTACAGTTTGTGCTTCTGGCTTTTATTAAGGACACGTTTTTCAGGAGATGTTTCTTTTATGGTGCTTAAATTAAGTTTTCAAGGTTAATTGTCCAATTTGATGACTTTGGTTCAATAAATAATTCAGAGACAGTTTACGTCCTCCCATGTAAAGATGCCTACTGAGGTTACAGTTGCAGCCAGGCACTTCCTCTGATGTGCTATTAGCTAAAGTGCTGGAGGTTTTTCCACTTCTGTTTGGAAGCATTTATGTTCTTTGAGAGGAAATTTGAATGGAACTGAAGAGCAGTGGAAGGGATCATAGTGAAGACAGCCAAAGTCACCAAACTATCGATAAAGTCACTGCCAATGTCCATTGTCCAGCGATTTTCCTGTTGTCATCCACCAAACAGCAGTAGCACAGCAATAATTTTAGGTCTTAATAACAACTTCAGTTCAGCAGGTCAAATTGAGAAGCCTTTACATGCTCTTTAGGGACTCATCCTAGAGCAGCTAACTCAGACAATGCTTTTCTCTGAGACTCTGAATCTGTGAGACTCTGAGCTGAGAGAGGTACCATTAGAAATTTCCCCACTAAACTGCTGTATGGGATAGATGAAGTTGCTTCTCTTAGTCACATTTTTATAGCTCTCTTACAAACAATCTACAAGACTGGTTTTCCTATTGGCTGTGTATAATGGGATCATAACCCTGCCGGGAGTCTCAGGCACCAATACAAAAAACCCCCTATAAATCATAAATGTTCCTGTGGTGTGTTAGTGTGAGTTCCAGGGCTGGGAAGTCCCAAGGGAGGGCTGCTAGGGATGATGTTTGCTCCTACCCCAGGGACCTGGAGCTGACAAAAGAGAGGGATACTGCTTCTGCTGGAGGAATCTTGGGGGACCAATCAGTTAATATCCCTACCATGCTACCAATAAATAAATCAAAATATTTGCCGTGCTTACTAAATACCATCTTCTCCCCGTCAGTCTAACTCCATGCTGAGTTAATGGCATCAGATGTTCAGCAAATCCTCATCCCCAGTTTCTATAGGTGCTTGGGCAATCTCCAAACCCATTGTTCCCCTCAAGCAGCAGCGCAGGGCTGTGGCACCACACTCCCCAAAGTGTCAGTGGGTCGCGGTGGATTCAGGTGAGAGCTGGAGCTGGAGCAGCCCCGGTGCTGACACTGCAATGCAGCTCCAATGCAGAGCTCCTGGCAGAGGGACATTGATTCAATGGTACAGTTGCTGTCCTTTAAACAAAGGTCACATTGCAGGGGCTGGCTCTGCCTGTGTGTACCTGGAGAGGATGGCTGGAGCAGGAATTTGAGTTAGAGCAAGATGCTGTGTGCCCAGTGTTTGTGCCAGGGCTGGGGACGTGCTGGGATGGAGCCCATGGTCCATTCACCCCGTGCTGAGGATGCAGAGCTCTCCCAAGGTGCCCAACCAGAGGGCACAGGTCTGCCCTCACTCTACAAGGACTGGGGCTCAGCACAGCCAAAACTGGTACCTAGAGGATGTTATTTCCACAGCTGTCTGGTTACCCCAGAATCTAATTTTGATCTACTCATGGAGCAAAAATATAATCTGAATTTTGCCTGCTAGAGCAAATTGTGGCTACAAATATTCTCACTTAAAAAAAAAAAAGAAGCAGTTATTGGCAACCTGGCTCAGAGCTGAGCAGGGCTTGCAGAGCAGCAGACTGTGAGGTTTGTTGCCGGCAATGTATTCAGGAGGCATCTGATCAAAGCTATAAAAGGGGAAAAAAAATCATCAAGGCAACATTGTAAAAGATGATAGTTGTTAAATCTAATTTCAATACTCTGTGTGCATAACCTCTAACTCGCAGGCATCTAAGCATTCCAGACATGGCCGGTGCATTGTAATTTTTGCATCATTTCACATTACTCACAAGGTGCATTAGATGGACACTGAAGGATGAATTATTCTTTTCAGCAAAACATTTTTGTGGAGTAAGTAAATTTATCTTGCGGGGAGAGTAAAAGGAAGAAATATGGCATTAAAATGTGCAGATCTGAGTTGAACACATCTCTCTTTTACAGGGAAACCATGATTTAAGTGCACTCTATTACTAATGTTTAATAAAAGCCATAATTCAGAATGTCAGGCTGAGGCTGTGTGCATTGAAACTATGATTTGGGGAAAAAATGACACGGACATTTTTCAGTACAGTAGCTCTTCTTTAAGCCATTTGTCTGCAGGCCTAAATTAGCTTTGAAGTGTACTTTATCTTTTCTAAAAAAGGCATTGATACAGCAATTATGCTTTATCAATTAATTTTACATACTGCCCCAGAGAGGACAGAGGTTCATGGGTCTGGGTGCTTGTCACCTCCCCATCCCAGAGCAGGGCCACATCACCTGCGTCCTGCATCACCCTGCACTTCGAGGGACCTTGGGACAGTCTGTGAGTGCACAGGCTGAACCTCAACCTTTCTGCTAGATATTCTCCCCAAATATTTCCTGTTCAACGGGTGTCTCCCCATGTTCCCAAGCTGGAGACGCCCTGTGCTGTCTGTAGGGCTGGCAGCAGACTGTCCATTGCTCCCTCAATGCTGGCTCCGAGGGGAATGTGGAATTGACTGATGGATGATGTCTCTTCCTTTGACACTTCACAGGACCTGGAGCTGATCACCAGCTGGCCTCCACTTGCTGGGTAGTTGATATCCATTCTTCCGAAAAATGTGAAGATTTTGGTGCAGAGCAAACCCCCATCACTACCTGAGAAACTGCAGAACAGCAATGCTGAGCTCAGAGCTGCATTGTGGTGTCGCAGCAGCTTGGTGGGACATCAGCTTGGGAACAGAACTGGAGTGCTCCATTCTCCAACCACACCACCACCTCTGAGAGGGCAGTTCAGCTGGTGCTCCTCCTGCAGCTCCATCAGACCTGTAACTAACCTCTGCATGTCCCCCTTTGGTGGTCAGTCGGGGTTATCAGGGTCTCAAGGTTCATCAGATGGTTGTCAAGTGGGAGTTTGTTGCATCCAGGCCTCCAAAGAGGCTGGGAAAGTCAAAATGGAGCCCCAAGGTGTTCACGGATGAGTATTTGTTAGAAGTGTTCTGGATTTTGTCCTACTTTCTCTTACTCCACTTCCCCTCAACGACAGCTTTTTCTACATTAAATGAAAGTAATAAACCAGCAGCTTGTCTGATCCCTGCTCTGCACCATCCTGTGTGCAGCTGTCACTGAGCCTGCCGAGCTCCTGCTTCTTGATGCTTTGCTGAATCCCACTGCCTTACAAGGCTGGGGACAGCTCTGTCCATCCAATCCCACTGCTGCTCAGCACAGCCCTCCTGGGGCACTGTACCTGCTCTGCAGACAGCCACAGATCCGTCTGCGTTTTGATCTGCACGACTAAAAGTCACACCGTGAGGAAAAAGAAAAATAAATCTCCTCTTCCCTCTCTTCTGTTTTCCTTTTCCCAGGGTGCAGGGTGCTGGGTCCTGCCTTGGGGTGACAAGGCAGACGCTGGGGGGTTCTCGTGCATCTGCTCAGGCTGCTGCAAACCCGGAGGGACCGGCTCCTTGCAACTGCTCCATCCTTGGGAGTGTTATAAACCAGTATCAGGCTCTAAAGACCTTCCCAAAGTCATGCCCACAGGTCAGTAACCCTGGATTTAAACCGAGCCAGAGCCCGTGCGAGCAGCGCACAGGGCTGGTTTACACCGGTGGAAGATCTGGGCCATTAAATATCACTTTCATTTACAATCTGACCTGCAGCTGGGACATTTATTAGCACAAACCAATTCCCCTCGGGGCAGGCAAAGCCTCAGAGCTCGATGCTGAGCCTGGCGCTGGCTGAGTGTCTCCCGGGGAAACGCTACCTGTGCTCGGGTCTGCTCCCACGCACCCCAGCGCCCGCAATTAAACTCTCCTTAAACTTTAAAGGCACACTTAAATGTGTGTTTATGGCCCCATTACTTTCTCTTTATAGCCCGAGGTGAAGGCTGGAATCCTGTCCGAGACATCTTAAAGGTTATATGTACAATTAGCTGGTTCTCATCACGTCCTTTAATATTTCACTTCATAAGCCAAAACCAACCCCGGTAAATCAGCCGGTGGCCACACGGAGCGCGGTGGACGAGGGGACCGTCACCCCTCCCGGACACCGAGGGGTGACTCAGCTACAGAGAAAATGATGCTGGGTGAGAGCTGGAGCTGCCTCATCGGAATTTCAGCCGGGATTCAGGCTCCCCTCTGCCGCTTCCTGACCTGCCTGTGATGTTGGGGCAGAGTCATTAATGACAGATGTGTAAACTTTCGCGTGGAGGGATGCCAATATTTTGCATACTTAGACAGTGCTGCCATAAATATTAATGTGGTGCTAATATGGGAAGTTCTACCAGCTGTGTCCATTCTCGGGGGATACTTCAACTATTTATATTCGGGGTAATGAGCAAGCTGTTATTATATAATCAGGCTGTTGGAGAAGCCTTTGGAATAAAAGTCTCACTGAGAATTAGCCAACAACAGGAGCGTGTTTGGAGCCACGAGATATCACAGATTGAGTGAAGGAAGGTTTGACAGAGCAGAGGCAAGACAGGAGAAAAACAGGACAGGAGGAGAAAGGTGCTGAGATTGAAGCTCCTGATAAATTAATGCTGATTGAGATGAGGGGTTTTTTTGCACACAAACACCAAAATTCTCTACCTGAAAAGTAATCCCAAATTTCTTGTATGAAATATTAAGTCATCAAAGGAGGAGAAAATGAGAAATGTTTGCTCAGTGCTGAAAACCACAGGCAAGAACAAACTTTGTTACGGTCTCCTCTCTACAAGCACAACTGGCTTGCTTTAATCAGAGTTGGAATGATGCTGCTTTCATCTGACTGGAGAATCAGCCTCTCTTCTCATACTGAAGTTGGATTTGTGTTGATTTTATTACTGTTTTGGACTCCCATAACACAAATGACTGATGAGCCAAATCTGTGCTGCATCCCTGAATGTATTAGGCTCCTATTGTCTTTTTTGCATGAAATCTATGCTTTTTATAAGGCAGACTTCTTCTTCTTTAAAAAAAAAAAATCTGGAGAGCAGTTTGGAAGTGATTTAAATCCTCTCCCCCCCTTTTTTGGGGAAGGATGAATATTTAATTGAGTTGAAGGCGGATAAATGATCATTTTCTTCATCCTATATGGTAGTGAGTAGTAAATTACTTTACTGGGAAACCCAGTTATAATTGCAAAATTGATAACAGAGGTGTGAAAATTTACACCTGTGATAATAAAGACTAGCTTCCCGTCGTACATCGACATTATATCTTGTGAGTTATCTCTTGTGCATGATCTAAATATTTCATATAACCCAGCAATCAGAGCCTTCAGCACGCCAAGTAAGAAATAACCTGCTTTTATATTTCATATGCATATATATATATATATATATATTACAAATAACAGCACGTTCTGCATGCACCTACACACCTGCACAGCAGTGCTCCAAGGGTGGGTGTTCGTGTTCCTGAAAACTGATGGAGAAACCCAACATTGTGCTGCAATGCAGGGTTTGGAGGCAGCATGGCAGGGAGGGGTGGGCAGAGCATCATAACCTTGAGCAGACCCAGATTACAAATTGCTATTTGGCATCCTCCAGCTCCAGGCTGGACCCCGGTGAGCTGCTGAACAAGAAGAATCTGCCTCCTCCTCTCTGTCCTACCAGCTTTTCCTCGGGAAACTGCTGAGTAAAGGGAAGCACAAAACTTATGGTCAGTTTTGGCAGGGGCCGTGGCGCTGGGGCAGAATGCAGATCCCCGAGTGCTCTGGGGTCCTACTCAAGGCTCAAGACTTCTCAGGGGCTGGCACAATGCCACCACATGCTAAAGAGATGATACTCAGCTGGTAATTAAGCACTGCAATCAGCAGAGCTCTCAGCAGAGCCCGCTGAAATGAACCCTGTGCAGATTGAAATTAATACCGAGCAACCTAATGGGCAGGAGTGCACTAGCCAGGATTAACCTAAGAGGAAATCAAACCCTTTAGAGAAAGATTTTGGCAGCAGGAATCTCCCCCTTAATATCCAGCAAAAGTCTCAGTGCTAATTCTGAATTAATCCATAATTTGGGAGGAATTTCTCAAGGTCAAGGCTTTTTTTCCCCTTTTGCTAAATCTGGTTGCATTGGATGCAAAAAGGGTTGGACGTTCCTGGGGATTTCTGTGGATTTGGGGTTTGGAGTAAGGCTGTGGCTGGTGCTGGTGGCAGGTACAGTCATTAAAACACAGGGATTAGAGCCTTCAGCCTGAATCTGAGTCTAATCCATTACCCTGTTCACAGGGAATCACTAGGAACAGGAGCTAATTCCCTCTGTTTAAAAGAGATGGTCTCTTTTAAAAAGTTTGGTCTGGTTAACAGTGCTGTATCCAAGATTTCTGATACAGAGGTGCCAAAACCATAAAATACGTAAATTGCCTCTTTCTCCTCATTTTAGCATGTCATTTCATAGATATAGATAGGCTTTTATATAGATATATATTTTATTATGCACTCTGTTTCTTAAGATACCATTACTTTTATCTCAACCAGTTTATTAAAGGTAATTATATGGAAGTTCCTGTGTGTTCTCCAAGATTGCAGTTGGCTGAGCTGGATGAGAACATTATGCTAACAAGAACATATTTTGCTGTACATGAGACAATCTTTCTCGGGCAGGAAGAAGTGAATAATTTTCCTTCTCTTTTTCTTCCTTCCGATATTTTTCTTGAAGCTTATTTCAGTAGCAAGACATCTCCAGCTTCCCCTAGACTAAAGCAAGAGACAAGATGCAAGAGCCATTGATTCACCTTAGGGAATACTTTGGAGAGATCAAAAAGTGCTCGTGTGCAAGCTGTTTCCTGTGGGAGGAGCATGGCAGTACAATCAATCCATGAATGCATTGTAAAATCAATGCTCTGTATAATTAGGGCACTCCAAGGGTAAAAAAAAAAAAAAAATAGGCAAAACAAAAGAAAAAGAAGGGGAATAAAAGGGAAAATTAAAAAGGGAAGATCTTCAGTGTCTACCAGGACTCTTGAAGGCTGGAGGAGTCACAAGCACCTGAACAAACAGATTTTAAGCCTGTTTCAGAGGCAGTGAGGGAAGATCTTGGGGGATTGATGCAAAAACCTTTTGTCTTGGTGCTGGTTGTAAAATGCCAGGAGCTTGGGGATGCTGATCACAGGCGAGACAACCTCCTCAGTTCTCACTTGGGACACCTGGGGCTTCAACACCCTGACCGCCACTTTAGGCTGCCAGTGAGAAATCATTTCGATAACAAAGCCCTTTGGCAGCAGTCAAAAATGATCTGGGAGAAAAAAAGGGTCCAAAAACCACCTTGGCTGTGGGTGGGGTGGCCAGGATCAAACCTTCCCCTGCAAATTCAGCCCTCCCCTCTGCACTGGTGGTGGTGATGGTGGAGATCCTCTCTGTCCCACCTGCACACCCAGCAGTGCAGAAAGACTCTGACCTCGAAAGATTCCATTGGCATTTAAATATTTCCAACCATTTCTCAGAGACCAAACGGTCGTAATTCCCAGCTAAACACAAATGTTAACTATAGATCATGAAATACAGCGGGGTGTAAATAGTTCTCTTTTATAAGGCACTAAATTATAAGCAGAGACAATTAAGTTAGAAGACAAAAATTCCTTTAAATTAGCAGTCACTTTTGCAAGCTCTTGGCGAAAGCAATAATGTGTTTCTCCCTGAAAAATTCACTTTTTAGGGTATCTGGTGGCTCTTGCACACTGCTGACCCTGCTGGAGTGCACTGCAGCTCTTTAACAAAGCTTGGCTTGATAAATAAGGCTTTTAAATTTAAAGCCTAGGCCACCCTTCAGCCCGATTTTTAGTTATTCAACACTAAAAGATCTCTGAAGATCGAACTCACCCACAAAGATCCTCTCCAGAAATTACACTCCCAACCAGGGGGACAAAAAACAAACAAACACTCTGCCTGGAATGGCCACAGAGCTGGTTAATGCTCCTCAGATGGGTCATTAGGTCTTTTATGGATTGTCAGCATGGAGAACTGATCCTGGTTCCAGGGCAAAGAAAACTACATCATATTAAAATACATGACTCTTGTGGGACACAGCACTTGCACAGGGCTGCCTGTGAGTTTGGCAAGAGCCTGAAGTTGAGAAAGACAGATAACCCTGCAAATCAGAAAAGGCAGGTTTTCATCAATAGAAAATTACAGATCCCTGGTGAGAACTCGCATCATTATCTATCAAGAAATAAATTGGCCTGAGTTCCTCTTAACTGGTTCATCTGCCAGGATGTCGTGGTGGGAAGGACCTTTGTCTCCTGAGCAGCCATCGGTTCACTGGGTGCTTTAATTGCTTGTAGGAATAACTATTGATGGAACCATGGTCAAAGTGCTTATGCCCCAGCTTCAAAGAAAAGGGTTTTTTTAAGGGTTTGCTGTCCTGGAGTGCTCTGAGTGGTGACACAGGTGGGAAGGGAGAGGTTCTTACAGGGAAGAGATGCAGAGAATATCCCAATCCTCATCCGTATGGAAACAACTCCAGGAGCAGTGCTCCGTATCAGAGCTTCATTTTCAGAGGAGGATGAGAAACATCCTCAGGGCTATGAGAAGCACCCCGGAGGGCTGCGGGCCAGCTTTGCTGCAGCGGCTTTGAGCCTTTCAATCCAATCTTTGGGAAATGCATGGATCTATTCCAAATAAAACACCCAGGAATGTGGAATGTAGGTGTCCCTTAGGATACTCAAGGCGTGCTGGGTATCTGATAGCAAGGACAAAGTTTGTTGGCCATCACCCAGCTGACAGCACACGGGCAAGGACAACTCTTCTGAAACAGCGTCTGAGCTCCGTTGGCAGGAGAAAGCTGGCACGCCAAAAGGATTAATTATGCCCCAAAATAAATGTAAGGGTACGGCTGGAGAGAAGTACCACCGGCAGGACTTCTGGCACCGAGCCGTGCGCGCACGGGCCAGAGGGAACGGGGAAGGGGAGGAGACGGGAAACTTCACGGCTCTTAAACCTCGGCATCCTCCGTCGTTGTGTCCGGGGCGGGCGCGCATGGAGAGGAGCCTTTTCCAGGAGAGGGCACTCGTGGGAAACAGCAGCTCCAGCCGCTCCGGCCCCGGGCAGCGGCGCCGCTTCTCCCGGCCCCGGCATCCTGCATCCCTCCGAGCCCGGGCAGCGGCATCCCCCTTCCCCGCACCGCCGGAACCCTCCGGCCAGTGAGAGCCCCTCGATCCCCCGCATCCCTCTGCAGCGGACAGCGGGAATCCCCCGCATCCCTCTGCTCCCGGCTGAGCGGGATTCTCCACCCCCCCATCCCTCTGCCACCGGGAACGGGAATCTCCCGGCCTCCCTCCCCCCCCCGGTCCCCCACATCCCTCTACCACCGGCTGAGAGATTGAGGGATTCATCAGGAGAACATGAATCCTCGCTGATCCGTTTGGATCCTCTCCCATTCCCCGTCTATGCTGCTGCGTGCTTCAACAGCTATCAGCCCTGAAAAAAAAGGGAAAAAAGAAAAAAAAAAGGGAAAAAAACCCCTTGATGCACAGAAAAAAAAAAAAAAAGCCCTTAGGCCAGTGGTGCACTACGTGAGAGGGAAACATGTTGTATGCTAATTGGCTTTAGGTACTTACAGCAAGATTGAGACTTGTAGCATTGCCACAGATTGTTGGAAATTCCTCCGATAAGCTGACAGATGAATGTGTCTCTCTCATGGAGAGGTGAGGGAGCAGCAAAATACTTCCAAGAGCACAGTCAGTGAAGCAGAGATATTTCTGGCATGTCAACACGCCGGGGCGGTGAGAATGCTGACCACTCACTGCGGGAAGGGTGGGGGGAGAGAGGGAAGAGAAGGGGGGAAGCAGCAGGCAGGCACGGAATGCTGATCTGCTGGCCATGTCCTGCCACCTGCACACTGAGAAGCAGCTTTTTGTGTGAAGAGCTCCATCAACTTGAATTACTGCTTGTAAAGCAAGGGGGGAGTGAGCAGGAGTAACTCAGCCAGAATCCGGCCCACAGCGTTTCATACACAGGAGCACGGCCAGGAGAGGTGTAGGCTGAGATTAATGTCCCAGCACAGCTTATTGTTGGGGCCTGTTTAACCATAAACCATGTTTGTTTCTTTGGTTGAGATTTTGTGGGGTTTTTTCACAAGTTTCGGAATTAACCTTGCCCTTTAGCCATGGGCAGGGTTCGTTTCTCCCAGCCCCACTGTTTGGGTGGTGCTGGAGTAACTTTCTGGCTGCTGGGGCAGAAGTGGGCAAGGCAGAGTTGTGCTGAGGTTTCCCCACAAGCACCCACCCTTTAGGCAAACCTTCACCTCTCCTCTGTGCTGTAAAAAAGGAGAAAAAATAAACCTGGAGGCCCAGGGGCATCATGCATCTTGCACCACAGCCTTACACAGCAGCACAATCAGTCTGCTGGAGCAACACTGTCCTGAAAATGCAGCAGACCCTTTGGTTCCCTCTGGCTGTTCCAAAACACTGGGAATAAACCCCACAGGAGTGCAAAGTCAGTGTCACATAGACAGGGTACCCAGCTGGGCACCCCATGCCTCTGCCCGGCTCCAGCTGCCTCCAGTTGCCCCGCCAGTTCTCGGTTCTCTTTCTGCTTGCAAAGTCTGAAAAGTACTTTCTGATGGTTTAGATGGCAGTTGTTGTTCAATGCTTTTTGTGGGATATTTGGAGCTGGTTTTGAAGCTTTAAAATTGACTCCTTCGGTATCTTTGAGTGGGGAGGGACACTTTGCTGAAGCGGTGTCCGCTCCTGGCCGTTGGCTGTGCCTGATGCAGGCTGTGGCTCCCTCCTCCCCATCTGTACCACACTGAACCCTGGTTATTGCTCAGGTCAATGTTGCTTCTTCTCTCCATCTACCTGAACACATTTGCACAGGTGATTTCCTGTCAGTTCTGAGTGTGTAAGGAGCAGAAATGGTCCTGTGGCAATTTGCAGATCCCCCAGCTTTTAGACTTGGGTTCAGTTTCTCAATCTCTGAGACAATTCTGCCCCTGACCTTGAGCAAGGTCACTTCCAACTTCTGTGCCTCAGTTCTCCCAGCAATAAAATGGGCTTAATAACATTTCCTTTCTCCAAATTTAAGTTTTCCTCATTATGTCCTGCCCACAACTGCACACTGTGAATCCGATGGGACCCCTAATTTAATAAGCACAAGGGAGCCTGTTATTGTAACCTTTGTGCCATACCTCTGTCTTTATCTCTGCCTGCTATTTGCTGTAGGAAATATCACAGCTTTCCCTTTTCAATTGCCATTAGCAATTGCAGCATCTCTGGTACAGGACCCATGGATTTTCAGCTGAAGTCTAAATGCAGTTGACAACTGTATGAATCTCAGAGCCAGGGTAAGTAGCTAATGCAAATATCAACATCATAGTAAGAAACACTCAGGAGCAGTTAGTGACTGATAGAAAAGTGATTATATGGACTTTATGTTGAAAAGTAAATATTTACTCTTCACCATTGACAGATGCTTCAAGCACCATAGATCTAAAAAAGACATTGATTTGCTCTCCTCCAGCCTCTCTTATCTCCTACTTATGAAAATATCTGGTGAATAGTACATCATCTGCTTGCTCCAGCCTAAGTGCCTCAGAGCAGCCACTCAGGTAATTTATTTGGCATCCAACAGTGCAATAGTTAATTGTAGTGCTTGTGGAATTGCGTGTGGGCTCTGCCGTAGCCTCCTGAAATGCAGTCACCCAGTGCTGCTCCTGCTTCCCTGATGCAGAGTTTGGACACTGGGCCAGCTCCTGCCCTCCTCGGCAGCCACCCAGGCATTAAAGAGCAAGAAAAAAAAAAAAAGAAAAAGAAAAAGGTTTCGTTCTGCAAGAAATTTTATTCCTTGAAGAAGAAGTAGAAAAGAGAATGACCTCAGAAAATGGGACTGTGCTCTTTAAGAACCGGCTGGCCATCAGTGGCTGCCTGTGCCGCTCTCCTCTTTGCCCTCCTGGAATTGCCTTGAAATAACTTAAATGAAGTTGAGCCACTCGGAGGCTGTCAGGTTTGCTGGGCCTCCTTGGCAATCAATTTAACCTCCTGGAGTAATTTTTTTCTGCCGCCTGAAGTTGCTGAGTCAGTGATGGGTGTCTGGGGGCTGCCTGCAAAGCTGGTCCTGGTCCCTCTTCCCCAGGGAGCCACCCAGGGACATGCCTGTGGGCAGATAAGGTGCTGCTCCTCTGACTTGCTATTTTTGGAAGGGACACTCATGGATGGCGTGTTTCACAATGACCTGTGTGTGACCGTGCTTGCATCAGCTGTGGGGTGGGACCCTTTTGAGGGCAGCTGTGGCTGTGCACACCGAGTGTAAACTGCCTCAGCCTTCCTGCTCCACTCAAGGGGCAGGGAAAGTCCTTTGGGATGCCTCAGCATCCCTGCTCCTTGGGTGGAGCAGGCATTTTAGCCTCCCATTGGCTCTAAAGGAGAGAAGCACACTGTGCTCCCTCACTTTTGTCCCCTTTTTTTGGCTCACCTGTCTTTAGAAGAACATTGCAGCTGCAGGTGGCCTTGGTTGACATTGGCAGGGCACGTCCATGCGAGCATCCCTCCCGCCCCTCGGAGCTTCACTGCACTTCACACTGCAGCAGCTTTCTCTCTACAGTTGATAATTACTCACCTCAGAAATAAATAATCACAAAGTGGAGGGTACAGAGTGTTGTTCACAGAAGAAAAAAACTAAAAACTTTATTTCTCCTACAGAGTCTCCACACCGGCCAGAGGAATGTGCCCAAGCTGCTCCCCGACTGTTGTGTTCAGTAATTACTGACTGCATAAACATTTCTCTTTTATTTAATTTTGCCTGATGATAATTAGGTGTGAGAGCCTTGTTTAGCAGCCTCTCACTGCTTTCTGCTCCCAGTTGTTTTCAAACCTGGAACAGAGGATGGAACCTGCCTTGCAATGATGTGACCCAGTAAGATGCCATCCAGCATGAACTCTATACCCTGGGAAAAGAAACCCAGCCTGAAAAATGATCTAGATGAATCCCAGAAAACGGCTGTAGTGTAAGGCTGCCTTCCAGGGGTGTCACTAGAAAAGTATTCAAAAGAAGAGGAATAAGAAACACATTTGCCAAGTTCATAAAACTGTGACCTTGAGACAAAGGTCACCAAAGCATCCCTGGCTTTTGGTGGGTCGTGGCACAAGGGGACAACCACAGCGACCTGGAAAGGGACCTTTCATGACATCAGACATTTCAAGGAGAAATTTACTGATAACGGGGGGCTAGAGCACTCAAAGAGTGTTTGCAATGCTTGGATGCTGCTTTTGCTTTCCTAGGGCATCTGAAGCCAGTGAAGTAAATGACATTAAAGGTGTTCTGCATCTGTGTCAGTGCCTCAGTGCATCCGAGCCCCGCAGTGAGTCAGGGCTGGCTCTCCACACACCCTGCACCCACATAATTTGCAGGCTGCCTGTCCCTATTGTTATCCTCCTCCACCAAGTCCCTCTGCCTGCATGCAGGAAAATAACTCCAGGGACTTTGATAAGATTGTTCCTGTGAAGGAGACAGGTGAGAAGGAACCCCCCTCTTGCAAAGCCAGTCTTTTTTCCTCTTTTTTGTGTAGGTGCTCCGGTGCCTGCAATCCTGCTGGAATTCTATGGGCCAACACCAACACGTGTGTAAAGTTTCACTGGCACCAGAGCAGAGGTGTGTGGATGGAGAATATTTTCTTCACACATTTAACATTCAGGTTTCTTTTATTTCTCTTTTTTTTTACTCTTTGTGCAATGCCAGCAGCTCAGAGAGCTGCTGCCTGCAGCCTTAGGTGTGCATTAGCTTCCATTTGATTGCTGTAGAGCAACTCTTCTTATCTTTGAAAATTAACCATTTCATAAGCAGAGAGGAGGTGTCTCGCAGCATGAGCGTAATGCACCAGGCATTGCAGCAAAGACTGCAGAGTGCACCACTCTTTCAGTCAATGCTGAGGCTTTGACACCTAAAAGAAAAAGTATATTCCAGCCCTGTCAGATGTACAGAGCAATTATGCAAAACTGTCTTTAAGAAGATATTATTCTTAGGACACTTTCTCTTTTTTTGTTTTGGTTTTTTTGTGAGAGGCAGTATTTCACAAAAATCCTCACCTTTTCTTACTTACATAATTCAGTGCCACTTACAGTAAATTATATTTGTACAGTTTCATTATCACATCTATATGAATTCTTCCAATAAAGTATCCTCAGACTTCCAGATGCAAAATGATTTTGTTAAGATAGGGTATAAGATAAAACAAAGGAAAATAAGCAAGGTGGTTCCTTTTTCTGCATTGACTGCATGGATGTTAATGAGAGTCATCTCCATGTACAGGTCTAGCATCTGGTTGCTATATTTATTTTAATTGTGTGGTTGTTTTTTTTTTTGAGGGAGAAATCCAAATCCCATATGTGCTCTCTTATGACACAAACCCCTGAAAAATCAGAATAAATCTATAGGTGCAACATCCATGTGCTTTTTAATTGCTCTCTTCCCGCTAACTAAATATTGTGGGATGTTTCAGGGTGAGATATGAACTTCCCAGCTTCATCTCTTTTCCACTCCTGTGTTGTCCTAGCTGCCTGCTGTTGACTCCTTGTAGGTCATTTCCAGCAACATAAGCAAGACAAGCAAACAGCAAAATTGCAAGATGCAAATGCCCTTAGTTTTTGGCTCTGAGTCAAGAAATAATAAGTTGACAATAACCCTGCCAGAATATGCAGCAAGGGTGACTGCATATTTCTTCCTGTTAGCGTGACAGTACAAGGGAGCTGGTCACCAGGAAGAGACGAGCTTGTGTTCCCCTGGCTGCTGCAGCATGTGCCTTGTCCCAGGTTTTAGAGGTTTTTCTGGGTAAAAACATAAAGAATTCCGCGCAGCCAGCAGCTCATTTACACTCCTTCAGCAGAAAAATCATGGGGGGTTGGGGGGGGGGGGAGGAGGAGGGGGGAAGAAGAGGAAAAAAAACAGGTGACTTAAAGTTACGTTAAAATAATACTAAATGAAGCACAGCTTGTTTATAAAAGATGCTGTGGGTGTGGGGAGGAAGTGCTTTTCTGGGTGATGCTCGTGGTGGAGATGGGAGAGCAGCTGGGGATGCACAGGGATGGAACTGAGAGCCTGAATCGACGCTGAGCTCTGAAATGAGCCTGAACCTGCACTGCCAGTCCCCAGCCCTGCACTGAGCTCTGAAATACCATCCTGTCACCTCATGGGCTCCCAAACACCATGCAGTGAAGTCCTCTGTTTTAAAAAATTTAATAACTTGCATTAGCATCTTTGGAGTCGAAAGGTTTAAGGCGGCTCCTCTGGTGTCCTCCCTTCCGTCCAGGGAGCCACAGCTTCCCCCCCACCGGTGCCTTGGCACAGATGTGCACAGAGCCCGACTGCTGCATGGCCCTCAGCAATGCTGATGGGGACACCCTCGTGCTGGGAATAAACAAAACAATTGCAGGAACTCCTGAACCCTTTGGAGGTCAAGATTTGGAGCTCAGCAACCATCTCAAGACCTTGAGTTGGAACTGTCAGGATGCTGCTATGATACTGCATGCAAGAGGAAGAAGCAGTGAAGTCTGGCCATGGAGGGATTCTCAGCTTCCAGAATTCCTTTTTCTCCCAGCTAAGCCTATCTCTGTTTAGCTGAGGTTCAGCTCCAGCACCAGAGGCTCTTTATCTCCAGCCAGGAGGAGACAGTGGAGGAGAATCCTGCAGTGAACAGCACTTTGGGAGTTTGTGATAGATGCCATCTACCTCATTACTGAACAATGAAACTTTATTGTTCCCTCTCTTCTATTGATTTTTATGTCTCCAAAGCATGCTGGTGAACTCTGAAATGAGTATCTGTCAGAGGAGGACTGCTGCTGCTGATCTGCATCTTTGAAGTGAATGTCCATGGATCAAATCCTGGATCACGTCCTGCTGCTGTGTCTGTGGAGAGGAGGGCTTCCCCTGCGCTGAGAGTACTGAGGGTTTGTCCTTCCAGTGCACCCGGCCTGAGAGAAGGATGAATTACCTACAGATCCAGCACACCAGAACCTCTCTGCCTGGAAAAAACAGTATTGTGGCCAATATCCACACAACTCAGCGCAGATCTTCCCAAATCTGTTTGGCTGGGAGTTTGAGGCTCCATCAGTGGACTTCACTGTGAACTCCAGCCTGGAGAAGCCCCTTCCATGGGCCGAGCACTGGAGGGGACCCCACATCTCCATGACACTCTTTGGTGTGCTGCCACCCTGCCTGCAACACCAGAGTAAATATGTGCATTATTTGTTCCCAGTTTGTATATAGCCCTCAAGCAAGGAAGCATTTGCCCTGCAGCCCCTACACATAAATCTGTGAACTTCTCAAGTAGTTAATATTTTATGCATAATTCATAAAATTATACTACATTTTCTGGGAGTAATTAGCTGACTTTGTACCTCTAATGAACTGCAGGTTCAGCTATGACAAATACATTGGGCGACTCCGAGGGATAGTAACACGCAGGCGCCTTTAAGCAAAGTTCAAGCAGCTCCTAAATTAACCGGAGCGAATCCCTGAAGATGCAGTATTTATGCACTGAAGCAGGAAGGGAGGGCTCTCATCTCACCACGCTCATCAGCCATCACAGCCCAGGAAGCAAGAGAGAGAAAATAAAAGTTATTTACTTTTTGCTAATTGGGAGCTGGGCAGCTCAGGTGAGACTTTCCTCCTTTTCCTTTATTTGGTTGATTGCGTGAGTTGTCATGGAAGTGATCCCCAGTGTGGAAATGGATGTAATTGGCTCTAAGATTTTCAGGCTTAAATTGCAAATTTTTCTTAAAATTCTGTTCTCAGTTGGAGGAAAACGAAATCCATTTGAGCTGTTCTGGTTCTTAAAATAGAAACTGAGCAATTTAATCAAAATTCTTATTTCCAGAGCATCAGCTCTGCCTCTGCGGGTGCAGGGTTGCCTTTTCCCGGGGCTCAGCCCCAGCCCCTACAGGGCTGCCCACTGAGGCAAAGCCAGCTCTGCTTTGGCAGTGCCAGGCACCCAAAAAGTGGAAAATTTGCGTGCTGGGAGAGCAATGGCTTTGGAGACACAGGACACAGCCTTTTCCTCTCACCGCTCACTTTCAGGCTGAGTAACTGGAGCAGCAGCAGTGCCCAGCCACTCCCTGCTCCCAGGCTGGGACCCTGGCTCCTCTAGCATTCCCTTAAGGCATTAAACACAGCACAATGAGCCCAAAGCAGGGCAGCATCTCCTGCTGCCCTGCCCAGCCTGGCTGCTCCATCTGACCCAGAAGCGGTGCCACAACCGGCTGGCATCACACAGGATGCCAGCAGCACACTTCTCCTCCCAGCTCCCAACTGCTCCTGCTCATGGCTGTGGGCAGAAGGAAGCTGCTCCCTGAGGGTGATCTCAGAAACCTGGAGATCTAATACACTGCTACCAGTAGTCTAAAATATTAAATTTTCCCTCGACAGTGTGCTCCCTAAGTAAGGAGGCTGGGAGAGCCCATCCCACCACAGACACTCTCGCTGCTGGGACACACGGCTCTTCTGCCAGGAATTGACTTTAAGTGGAGGGCTGCAAACCTGTAAATGTATTAACTTCAGGTACCTCTCCAACATTTTTAAAAAAAATTAAATTTTCAGCTCTGTCATAGGTACAAAGGGAGCCACAGAGAAGAGCTGCACATGTCAGGGGGTGAGCACATCAAGGCAGATGATGGTGACACCTGTCTGGTTGAGTTTAGGCTGACAAAATTCAGCGGAGGGACCTCCAAGGGGGGAAGAGGATGCTCGGGAGAAGCAGTGCTGCGGGGCCCTCCTCAGAAGCACACCTCATTTTTTTAAATTAGGTTATAAGTTAATTACGAATGCAAGTCTCTTCATTCCTGACAAGTTTTCCATAATCTTAATTTGATCTCATGTCAGGAGGGTCCCATCCTCTGATAACCAAGCCTAGCTATGAGTTTAACTAGAATAATAGCTGATTAAAAGGGGTTAATAGATACACCTCAAACAGAAGTAAATTAACAGGAGACGCTGTCTCTTGGCTAATGGGATCAGAACAGTATTTGTTTAGTTTATGAATGATTAATCTCCCTCTCTCGGCATTCCTCAGATGCTAATTGCACTTAGGGAGCCCGTGTTTGTTTTTACAAGAGTTGGAGGTGGCAGAAGGAAGGCGATGGTTGGCCCAAAGGGGAGTGCATTCACCCGGGTAATGGGCTCTTGGCACAGCTGCGGGGAATACCGGGAAAGCCACACTCTGGAATTGGAGATATTGTTAAAGTCGAATTAAAGATTGTATTAAAGTCACTTTGGTGTGCTTTCTGAGCAAACCTGTGAAGTTCACACAGACACTGAGTGCCGAGGCTCGTCTCACCCTCCTGCCTGGGGAATTTCCACCACAAAAATGCTCAGATTTTTCCCTGTGGAAATACTCCAAACGGATCACAGCAAAGCTAAAAGAAAGGCCAAAGAAGGGAAACCACTTCTCATGGCAACTTTTGTGTTTGACAGTTCAAAGCAGGAGAGCAGCAGCATTTGTCAGGAGCGCTGGGAGGGAAGCAGTAATTGCCTGGAAGCAGCCACAGATGCAGGGCTCACTCCAGCTGCTGCTGCATCGCTAAGAGGTACCCAAATCATTTTCCTCTCTACACACTTGTCAGCATTTTAATCCTCCATTATCTTTGTACCTAACAACACAAATGTGCTACCTCAGCCGTACTGTGAATTTACTAGCAAACAAACCACTTCAAACAAACAAAAAAAAAACCAAAACAAAAAAGGGTTTTCATCCCAGGCTTAGCAAGCGTGAGGCGTGTGGAAGGTCTCCCTGCTCATTGCAGGGGGGATTGGACTATGTGACCTTTAAAGGACCTCTCCAACCCAAAATATTCTATGGTTTTATGATTTTCTAAAAAAAGCCCTTCCAAATGGGGGCCCTGATTCAGAGAGGTGCCAAGACATGTTCCACCAAAGTCAGCTGGCACCACTCAGCTCAAGCTTTTAGTGTGTGTGCAAAGGACTTAACGAATTTGGGGGCAGGAGGAGCAGTTTTGAAAGGCAGGTGCCCACCCCGAGCACAGGATCCTTGCAGTGATGGGTCAGATTATCTGTGGAGCTGTGGAAGTTGTTTGCAGGGATCAAAATTTGGGCTTACCAAATTACTGAGTTGTGATAAAGGCCAGTTCTTCATTCAGTTTAATTTTAAATGTCCCAGGTGATGGTGGGGTGTGACTTTATGGATGATTAGGACTCACTGATGAGAAAATATGTGTAGTGGAGAGGACAACTGGGGTGCTCAGTCTGTTCATCCAGTCTTTACCAAGGAATGGATGTCTGAAAGACATGAGGAACATTGGGAAGACCAAGAGAACACCACTTCTGCCCTAGACCTGTTTTAAAGTTTGGGATGAATTGAAATTAGGTGAGAGGAATCTAATTTAAATCTCAAAATTCTGCCGTTCCCAAAACTGCATGCTAAGAAAGGGGATGCTCTTTTACTACTCTCCATAAATAATGCTACTTTGTGCTGTTCCCAGGTATTTCATTCGTCACTGGATCGTATAGAAAGCCTGAGCTGAATAAAACTTTCTGCAAGAAGATGGGGAGACACACTCTGCCTTGTAGATTATTTTACAGCTACTGAAACCATTTGTTTTCTCTGCCTGTTTTCCACAAACTTGGAAAATTAACCATGTACCAGGAGGCATGACTTCTACTTTTTTCCAAATAGCATGGAAATAAATTCCTTATCAAGGGAGTCATCTAGGAATAGTGATTTTAAGAATAAATTACTGGATCATTTGCTTCCCAGCTTGACAAGTCTGGGGGCAGGTCCATCAAGGCAGGTTTGGGCTGAGGTCTGGGGGGGCTCAGAGCAGGTACAGAACTGTAAGAACATTTTCAAAGCTGGGGTGAGGCATCCAGGTTTTCTTCTTGCTGGAATATGGGAGCATCAGAGCATTTATGAAACTCCCCCACACATCCCCTTCCTGAGCCATTCGATCCCCCAAGCCACAGGTATTTGTCATCCAAACCCTACTCCAGCTGAGGTCTCCTGAGAGCCTCTGGCAAAATTGCTGCCCACAATGTTTGTAAACCTAATGAGATGTTCACAGGCACGTGAAGGATGTCCAGACATGGCATCCAGCCAGCTCATCCCTGCACCCTCTCATCTTCAGGGACCACTGCCTGCCTCTGCCCTGCCAAGTGAAGTGGGCCGTGTGCCTGGAGGTACAAGAAGTATAAGCAGATATGGGCACAGGTGTGGAGTGGTTGTGCAAAACGGATGGAGAATGTGCTAAACTCTTCTTCAAAAACTATTAAACTCACCCAAAGGCAATGTTGGAGGAGCGGGTGAGATGTGGTGACAGCTCCGTGTGCAGCAGCCGAGCTTGGGGACCCCATGGGTGGTGGCCAGGGGGAAGCTTGGGGCGATGGGTGTTTCTTGTAAGGGACTGGTTGACACGTGGTGCCCTCCAGCCCTTCTCTCCCCTGCTGAAGACCCACGTCTGTAGCCAAAACAGCCTTTTGTACAGCCCAGGGCAGCCTCCCAGGCAGCATTTTGAAAATACTCTGGCTTTTGCAGATGCTTACAGCTGCAGGTAGGTGCCTAGTGGGATTTTCAGAAGTGTCGAGGCATGTAAAGCACCTCATTCCCAGTGCAAATGCCACCAGGTGTCTGCCTGCATCATTAGGCACCTAATGGCCTCTGAAACCTGGCTCCTGGGAGCTGGGATGTTCCTGCCAGCGGCACCCCGGAGCCGAGCGGTGCCGAGCTGGCTGCTCTGCAGCACAGCTCCCATGGGAGACACAGCCCTGGGCCCCATCCCAGCACCCTGGGGCCTGGCAGCTTCTCCCTGCCTCAGTTTCCTCATGCAACAGCTGAAATATTCACACACATTGTGAAACACTTTGTCATCTCCCACAGATGAGCCACGCTGGGAGAGTGAGAGGGTACCAAAGGCCTGATTATTGCTAAAAGAATTGTTAAAAACCCTTTTACCTGCAAGCCTAGAGCATAGCATGGTACTGACTGCAGAGAAGTGGGAGCAGGATTAAAACCACATCCCAGCCTGTCTGTATTTCTACCCTGTCCTTGCGCAGAGGGGCTACAAGCTGGGGAAGTTTTCTCTTCTTGTGCAGTGAGAAATGGTCTGGCCAGGTAACAAATTCCAGGCTGGAATATGCCTCCTCAGCAGCCCAACGTGTGATTGCAGTGGGCATTGCATTAATTCCTGAAATGTCTTTTTAAAATTGGTTTTACAGTTCACTGGGAGCGTGGGGCTGCAGCCTCTATAGCCACACGACTGGGAGAAATAACACTAAAAACTGATCCCTGCTGCTGACCCGCATGGCTGGGCCTGGCAGCACAGAGCAGGGACCAAGCCAGGTGTGAATTAATAAATACATTTATTTGTCAGCAGAGAGCACACTGTATGCAAACATGAAAAAATACACAAGTGCATGCAGCATGGCTGAAAAGGACCCCTGTTAAATTCCTTGCTCCGGTCTCGTGAATTCCACGTGTGTGCAATGCTGCAAGATGGGGCTTTGTTCCCAAAAGTGCCAGGCAGAAACCATGCCCAAGGTGGAAAAGGGATGATGAGTTGCTGTCCACAGCACTGGTGGGGACAGCTCCTGCTCTCAGACCAGCTCAGGGGTTCAGTGGGATCTGGGAGCTGCAGGGGTCATACAGGGCTTGAGGACCTGAAGCAAAGCCATAGAAAATCCTTCTGTTTTGGAGGAGTTGAGCATCATCCCTGAACAACCTAATCAAAGAAATGACCCAAACAGCCCCAACACTGTGATACACTTATGCACAAACCCTGGAAATCCTTGTTAACTCCTCTCCTGACTGGAGGAAAGGCTTTTTCCCTGCCGAGCAGGTACTTGTTTACTCTGGGAAAGTGTTAATGCAGGTTTGTGCCCACAAAAGAGATGGTCCCTGCCACGTCCTGCTGTTGCACCCAATCAGGTCAAAGTGTGGTCACACATCAAAGGTGCCCTCAAAACCATCAGCTTCCTACAGATCTGCGTGTTCATCCTCAGATCTGCTGACTTTAGGGATAAAATATATTTCTTACTACCTTTTGCCCCTGCTAGCAGGGCATAGCCACCCAGCAGTGATTTCGGGCAGGAGCTGCCTCCCTTCCCATCACTCTGTCCCACTGATGGGAAGAGTTACGGCTCCTCTTCACCCCCAGAGCCTGGGGTGACTTTACTGAGCTTCCAGCCAGGAAGCAACTAACCAAACAAAGAAACAAAAAAGTCCCAAACAAACAAAAGAAAGAAACAAAACCCCTTCATGTTTTTCATGTGGTTTTTTTCTTAATCTGGAAAATTAGCTAGAGCCTATAAGCCCAGAATCCCACAAGGGTAGTAATGGTAAGTCACTTTTTGGAGTGTAATCACACTGGGAGAGACAAGTATCTGCAGCATGTCTGCATGGGCAGGATTCATGCTTGGGAGCCACAAGCTTCCTCCAGCCCTTTCAAACCACCCAAAGGCTTTGAGAGGCCTTGGCACCAGAGTCCTGATCCCCCTTGGCTGTGGTTTATTTTATTTTTTTTCTCTCAATCAGACAATGCCTTCAGAAATCATTTGCTCTCTATTCTAGTATGTCTCTGACCAGGCAGGAGGCTGTGCTGATCTCCATGCAATGTGTCTATCATCTTAGTCCAGGCATTTTAATTTACACTGCAGTAAAAAATTTGGCACCCAATGTTTTCTACTTCGAGCCACAATGGAGATGCTGTTCCAAAGGTTTGACCGTGCTGGTTTCCCTCCTCCATTCAGGGGGTGCATGTGTGGAAGAAGGACATTGGAAAGAAAACTCCCCCAAATCTGGGATGACAGGTTTTAATCCCATCAGCCTGGGATCTCATTGCTGGAATGACTCTGCTGGATGAGGATCTCTTTGTCTGTCCAGAGGAGCTTTGCAGCATGCAGAAATGATCCTAAATAAATAAATATATCTATCTATAAATATATATCTGTATCCGAAAGCACTGACAGAGACTGTCTCACTCCAGGACTAGTAGAAATTATGGGGATTCTTTACTTGAGGAGGTCACTCTGGTACACAGGGGCTTCCCTAAGCCCTTGCACAGCCTCTGGAGCTGGGTTGGGGAAACCTCTGCTGGAGACATGAGGCTCTGGGGGCCCTGGGACGTTTCTCTGCCCTTTCCCCCCAGCTCAGAGCGAGCTGCAGGTTGGTGCAGCCCCCGCTGAGCTGCGGGAGCCGTGCAGAGAGGGGACTCCTCTGCTGCTGCAATGCAGGGCTGAGTGCAGGTTGCAGAAAACGAAGGACACACAGACACTGCAGAACCAGGTCCGGAGGCTGGAGGGGAGGATCGGAGCCCAGCCCGGTGCCGTGTTCGCCTCCCCATCTGTCTGCCTTTGGCTCCGTCCATTTTAAGCCAACACCATCCATACCCAAGCAGCCAGCAAAGGGCACCTCGGGCACTGGCAAATTTAGGAGGTGAAGGGGCACAAATGCAACCAGGAACAGGCAGGGCTGATTTTTACGGTCCTACACTGCTTATCTCATGCTCTGGCAAGGAGCTGCAGCCAATTTGTCACTGTTTATCCCCAAAACAGCTACTGCCTTTGCCAGATAATGACTGGGGAGAGTCACCTCTCCTCCCTCCTGGGGCCATTCCTGCTTTGCTTTTCAGGGAGGTAGCAGTAATTCTGCTGGGCACGGGGAAAATACACCAACAGGAACACACTGAGCCAAAAGTCTCAAAAAAAACCTTCTGAAAAGAGCAAAAAAAAAGACTAAAGCAGTTTTCTTTCTCTTTTGTCTTGCTCATTTATCACCCCCATGGTTTTCAATATAAAACAAGGAGAGGACAAAAAAGAAACACTGTAAATGAGGAAAGAGCAGCCTTTCAACTTCTTTCATACATGTGAATTGTTCTCATGAATTGGGATATTTTTTGTTTTGGACAAATTCCCCAAAATTAGAAGGGGTGAAAGATTAAAAAGAACTTCTTGGATCAAATTTTCCAAGCAGGAAGAACTTTTCCTGCTCCTCTTTCCTTACCTTAGTCTGGATTCTTGCTGTTACCCGGTGGCTTCATTTACTTCCGAACTTTTACTGAGCAAACCTCCCTGACATAAACTAACCCCAGCGTCTTTTTTCTAGAGACCATCTTCAAAACCAGCATAAATGGGAATTTCTAAAAATGACCACACCTTCAGAAGACAGAGTGGAAGATAAATGACATGGAACAAAGCCGTGGACGACGTGTGTTTGCTGTGGCACAGAGAGATGGGGAAACAACCAGCCACGAGGAAGAGAGTGAAGAATTGGAGCCAGCTCAGCAGGTCACACACACTGGCAATGCCTCAAGGACAGGAAACAAAAGATCGACTGCTGTGTTTGTAATAGGATGGAGGGGAAGGGATGGCAGTCAGGGAACACACTCCCGTGGATGGGAGGAGTAGGAAGGGAGATGCTAGTGGAGGCATAAAAATCCACCCGCTGGGTCACCCTTTGAGGAATGTTACTCCTTCATTTTTTCCTGTCTTGTTGCTGTCCTGATGGAGTAGTGGGGGTTCTGGGCATCCACAGAGTAGGATGGAAGGTAACAGAGGAAAGGGATGGGAAAATGGCACTGAGGACCCAAGGAAAAGGAGAGGAGGCCGCTGAGTTGTGGGATATGAGGTTCCTTCTGAAAGCACCTTGGAGTTTCCTGGAAAGATGGAAGGCTGAGTACAGAAGGGACAGAAAGCATCAGATGGGGACACAGTGGTTGGGTGATGAGTGTCAGGGAACCTCAGTGTTATGGAGCACAAGGGAAGCAAGAGGGATATGGGCAAAAACCAAGCAGTAATAAATATTTCAGGACCTGTACTACTCCTGACAGCTGTAACAGGCGTATATCAAGAGCTCCCACAAACCCTGGAAATTTCATTAGGAAGCCCACAATGCCTGGACACATATGGAATTATGATACTTCTCATCCTTTCCTGTGTCAAAATCCTCCAAGCCTCAGCTGCCTTAAAATTTGTTTATAATAAATACATCTTCTTAATGCTACCATATAGGGTATTTGCAGCTGGATAGATTTGACTGATATAGCACATTCTTTATGGCGATCATTCCTTGATTAAAGAAAATATTTTTTCTGTGTCAGGCTCTTTCTGTCACTATCAACCATAAATCAATTTGTCACATAAATGGTAATAAAACAAGAGGTGTTTGTTCTCTCAAACACCGCACGCGTGGGTTTCGCAGCATAGTTATAGCTGTGCTCGATGTTGGACTCGGTGGTCCTTGCCCTGATGGTCCCGGGAGGGCAGCACAGCTCTGTGGCACTGGAGGGAGTGGGGGGAAGAGTCACGGACTGTCCCAAGCATCACCGGTGTCACAAGGGTCACAGCTGTGTCCTGGCACCAGGGCTGAGGGCTGAGTCCTGGGCCAGTGCTCGCTGCAGACCTCCCCAGGCAACTCAGATCCAAACTGAATTGTTTAAAATTCTGGGTGTCCCATCCTGGTCAATGGTGCTGCAGGGTGTGGGTTTGTACCTGCGAGTGTCTCTGTGTATCTTTATAAAAATAAACCTTTTCACTCACTGCAATGCCTGTCACAGTCCCACAAAGTGATGCTGAAGCTGCTTCTCCCTTCTGGGTGAGATTCCAAGAAATGCTGCTTTGCAAAGACCAATTTCTGACAGTGAAATGTTCTTATATTTTAAAATGTCCTAGCCTGGAAACACGGCACAAGTCGTCTGTGCTGCAGGAAGCCAAGTTGCAGGCTGACTTGCCGGCCATGCATCTGCCACTCCTCACTTTCCGAGAGTCTCCAATTTCAGCCTGGCATCTCTGATCGTAAGTCTACTTAACCATTTTAATAGCACTAAATGGAGTCTGTGTTCCTGCCCTTATCTGCTCTCTATGTCTTCCGGGTCATACATGCTTAGTTTACTGTCAGAGACAAGTTTTTACTGCTGTCAGCACTGCAGCGTGCGGTACCTGCAGAGCAGCAGGCTGCGGGCTCTGCGCTGCGTCCTCGCTGGCAAGGAAATTACCACCCGCAAGCTGATTCCCCAACATTTGTCTTTGTGGTTTCTTAATTGGTACCATCAAGGAAAAATGCCGGAGGAAAAAAAAAAATATGGTGCAAAAGAAAAGGTGATGTTATCTATTTACAATCCTTTTGTGCAGCAGTAATAATAATTAACGTAACAACAATGACTAATAATTAGGATTGCCTGCAAGGAGTTAAGGACATGATTTTGTTTCCCTTTGTGCACATGCAAATCTGGACTCGTTTTCCTCTTGTCACCAGGGGGAGAAAAGTGTGAGAGAAGAATAAGTCCACGAGCAGGGGACATGCATTTCTCTGGGCATATTTAACTCTGGTTGCCCCCAGACCTTTATCCACTGCCGGCAGGGTAACCCCCAGCACATACCCGTGTTCCCATGTAGGATGCTGGGGCTGTGCATGTCCACTCTATCTGTATTTCCCACCTAGGAAACCTGCTCAGCTGTCTTTAAATCATATCAAACAGAACAATGCAAGTGGAGATGATAAAAGATGCAGAAAAGACGCACACGTGGCTTCATTCTCACCCCCCTTCACTCTGAGCCCTGCAGGCTGGATCTGCAGTTCCAGCAGCTCAAGAAAATCTTTGTCAAATTAATAGATTTAAAAGTAGAAAACCCCAGCCGAGAGTCCGGGCATGCTTCTGAGATCACCTGCTCGGGTTCTGCACCAGCAGCACTGATGGAATTACTTTTGCTTTACACCAGCATAAATAAAAGCAAGATCAGTTCCACTATCTGGAAGGTAAGGATGAAGTTTTACAGCCTCCTTTTTCCTTATCGCACTCAGACTTTCTAATACCTTAGAAGTATAATGAGCAAGGTTGTGCCAATGCCTGGCTCTCTGGGCTTGTAGTCACTGCTTGTGCTTGGGCTCTCATCCCCTTTTCCTCTAGAAATTTGGGATGTGAGCAGCAGAGGGGCTGGAAAAATGATCAGTTGTTTAAGAACAGATCATTTATTAAATCCCCTTGGCTAAAGTAATTCCTGCCAGTGTGAAGGTACAACAGACTGAAAATGAATAATCTCTCCTGCAATTCTCAGGGGCAAGGGACCACACTCCCTGCGTGCTCTGTTGCTATATTTAGCACGGATACTGTAAGTGTATTCCTGCATGGAACTGCTCTCCCCAGAGAGCACTTTTTGGACCAGGAGTGGCTGCAGAGCAGCTGGATCTCCCTGGGTGTGTTACTGGGGTGGGTTCTGCTGCAGGATGGTGAGCACAGAGTTACTGTAAACTGAAACCTGGGGTGCAGGGTTGGAGCCCCTGAGCTGGGATAAATCAAATGAACAGCTGTGACTTACCCCAGCGGTCACTCCAGCTCTGGAGTTATCTAGTTACAGGCACATTGCTCCTGCTTCATCCAACCCTGGACCATAATATAACTTTTAAATCATTGTGAAATGAACTTTGCATTTTATTTCCTTGGACTGTGAAAAAAATACATTGCTGTATCATGCCCTGGGATGGGGAGAGAGACAGCTATTTATATCATTTCCAGCAAAACACCTTATGAAACATGAAGGGAACTGGAAAATCAATAATTGTTATTACAATGTCTCTGGGTCTCGGGTGTGTGGGACACTGCACATCCCCACCCCAGGATCCTGCCCCCACTCAGAGCATTTGCAGCCATGGTGGCAGTGATGCAGTGCAGGAAGGAAAGGAAGAAATAGGGAAACTGAGGCAGAGAATTATTTCTAAAGAGAAGTTTATGGTGCAGGAAAACTTCTCTATCCTCACTGCCCAAGGGCTCTGGCAGGGAGCGTGGGTGTCCCAGCCTGCGGGAGCATCTCTGCAGCAGTGCAAGAGGCACAGGGCCAGTGCAACGCGGTATGGGGCTGGGGTTTTGGGGGATGTGTGTTTCTGGCAGGGATATAAACCTGCTCAGAAGATGCAACTGTGCTCTGGACCAGTTTAGGACAGGCTTATGTGTCATGCTTCCCCAGGGTTAGCTCCTTATCCCCGTCCTGCTTCCATCCTCTGTGCCTGCAGACAGGGCAGCGAGGGAGTTTGTGCTCCTTCTAGCAGGATGTTCATGCCTTGGAGGGGCTGAAGGCCCACAGTGGTGGCTTGGGCTGGTTTCACCAAGGTGGGCTTGTGTGTCACACCTGTACAAAACATCCTGACAGAGACACCACAGATCCCATCAAGGCTGGGAGGTGACAAGGACAGCAATCACCCTTGCTCTGACTGCACTAACGCTTATCATGCTCTAAAACCGCTGAATTATGAAACTCACTCCACCACCCAAGCACCTTCTGGGTAAAGGAAATCACTGAAGTGAAATCCCAAGGGAATGTCAAAGCTGGTGGCACTTGCACATTGCCTTTAGAACAATTTTCTCTCTTTTGGGGGCAGTACTGCAGGAAAAATCCCATTGCCTTTTTTCTTGTGCAACCAGCACCCATATCCTTGCTGCGGCAGTAGGCTCAGGAGGGAGGTGAACTCAATGGTGGTGAGTCCATGCTCTTCCCTCCCTCCTTCCCTGCATCCCTGGTGCATCCCAGAGCGTGGCATGCTCCAGGATGGGTTGGTTTTGAGAGCTGCCCCTTTGCCTGGCTCTGTCTGGAGTGTGTGTACAGGAGGCAGATAATGGCGATTGATGTGCTGCTTCCTTCAGGTTTAGGTTTCCTGTCAGCTGAGCTGCAGATAAACCATAAACACGAAGAACAAACAAACAATTAGCCTCCCTCGGACCCAGCACACAGACACTCTGCTGAGGTTTATAGCCGTTTTCCAGCTTTACTGCCGGGATAAATCTTTCACCACCCACTGTCCAATCAACCTCAATACAAAAAAGTTGTTTGTTCTGCTGGTTTGGGCTTTTCTTTTATTTTTTTTCTTTTTTTCTTTTTTTTTTTTGCGGTAGAATTTGATTTTTATATTTAGGAAACATTAAAACAAGGGTGCAGAGAGAGAGGTGGGGACCGACATGTTAATTATGTATTGATTCAGAGGATGTGCTGGCTTGATTCTTCCTGGTGTGGGACCAGATGAGAGGCAAAACAACCTCTGCTTCCTCTGAGCTGTGTTTTCCACAACAGCTGGACCTCCATGTGCAGCATCCTTTTGCCCCACACATCCATCACCACCCTGCTCACACACCAGTGGGTGCATGAGGCCAATGGACGCTGCCTTCCACAAGCCCCATACTCTGCTTTATTACCCAAATTTATTCTTCAATCTGAAAAAAATTAAGATAAATCTGTTTGTTTTCCATCCTGCACTTGTATATAGCCCCCAGGTAGGTTTTTCTGTCCCTGGGTGGAAATTCCCTTCATGGTGTCACTGGTGCATCACTGGCATAAAAGGCTGATTCAGATTTGGTGGTAAATTACCCATAGCATTTTTTTTTTTTTTAATATGACTGTGAATTTTGTCAAAACTTCATGTGGCAGTTTCATTTTGTGTCTTTATTGTCCAGCAAGGGGGAGCTGGGAGTGCCAAATTAATTTCTGTGGTGAAACCAATAAATTCAGCTCTCCTGTTGTAAAAGATACATTAATTTTGCTACATTCCCTATTTAATAGGCACAAGGCCACCTGGATAAATACAGGTAGCACAGAGAGAGCAGCCATGGACCTGGGCACAGAGACTGTCAGCTAAAATAAATAAGCCAGACATTAAGAAAACAGTATATGCAAAGAAATTTCACTTTCCTTTTACTTTGGTTTTTAGCATTTTTTTTGTGTGAGGCGAGGGAAAATGGTAGGCTCCAGTAATTTCGTCTACCATAAAGACATGAAAAGGAGATGAAGAATGTCCTCTGGGTTTAAAACATTTAGAGGTTTTAATGTTTAATGCCAAATATGTTGGTTTTGATAAATACAATAAAGGAAGTATTAATCTTGCATACAGTGCACTTGGACATGGGGATATTCCCTCATTATAGCTTCACTGCCAGTGGACAAACCTGGGGACCACTTCTCGTGGATCTTCTTAGGGATAAGCAGGGATACTTGGGATTGTTTTCTACAGGAGTTCAGGGGTGATGTTTTGTTGAACAGCAGAAGTTGGCTGAAGGTCACCAACCTGACTGGGAGAACAGACCTACCATACCCATTGGCATGCCAGCTCCAGGGACAGATAAAACAGACACCCAGCCCAGCCTGGGAATGTGGCTGGGTTGACTATATGGGGAGAATGAGGAATTTGAGTTTGGTGTGTGACTTGGTATTCCCATGGCATTCCCTGCCCAGGGCTGGGAGAAACTGGAGAAACATTGGCAGATGAAACACATTGAACCACAGGCAGAGGTTTTTGCTAGAGAGGAAATGCAGATAAGACACAATTTGGTCTTTGTCACACTTTGGGCCTGTGCAAGCAGCACTGGCCAGAATTCAGAAATTATTCTGTGGGGAAGAATCATCTTTTAATGGGCTCAATGCAAAACTTTCTTTATACTGTGAGTGGAAGGTAGCAAATCTCAGGCTGGTGACTGCTGAGGGACATGCCCCTCCAAGGTCACCTATGTTCAGAGCTCTGGATTGGAAGAATGTTCTCAGAAAATGCTAATTTTGCCATTGGTTTTGAGCCCAGTTCTGGTCTGGAGGTGATCTTGTTATCACGAATTCAGAAGTCAATCAAAGATACATTGAACAATGTTTTGGATGAACAGTTGGATGGTTCTGTAGTCCCTGAGTCTGAAAATCAAACCCAGAGGCCTCCAGAGGCTCGCTGAAGTGAGGACAGGCAGTGATGCCAAATGATGTCTGAGAGAGCTCCATGTCCACAAGAACCCTGCTCACGGCAACGCGTTCCCATTTCTTAGACGGATCTGTGTCCTGTGCTGTCTAGCCAGAGCATAGATTTCCTGCCAAATTCTCCTTGCTGTGCTATTACCTCATCCCTCTGACACACTGTTTGTCCAATTTCACCATTTTTCCTGCCCTGTCTGGAGGGTGAACTCTCTGAGACAAGGACTTTGCATCCGTTGCAGCTCCACGTTGTCCCCGAACACTGTGGATGGGTCAACCAGAGGTTCTGCAGTGATTTCCCTGCAGGGACACAAGGGACTCTTTTCTTGTGTCAGTCTTAGCTGGTTTGGGGTAGGTAGAGTGAGGTGGGGAGCTCTGCCAGGGCTTGTCAAATGCAGTAGGAGAAAATCCATTGGACAGAAGGTACAGACATGTTTCCTTGCAGCTCCTAACACGGCCCCATCACTGCCAAGAAGGAAACAAAGCAGGGAAGTGGAGAAAAAAACCCCACAGACCCTGTAGCCTTTGTGTGGCAGAGCAAACATTGGAGGCAGCGCATGTAAATCAGCATGCAAATGAGGCTGGCAAGGCTCTAACGAGAGAAAGTTACCACCAAGCTTCCCGATGCAGCCCCAAGGCTAAGAGGAGTATTTCACTCCACACGAGCATCCGGAGCTCAGGCACAAACTGTGCTTGCAAGGAGCAGAGTAAAAAGGGCAATTTAAGGCAAGGGTGGCTGTAAGTAGCAGATGAGAAAACACAATAAAAAGGAAGATTTCTTACTCTGCAAGTGAATCCATTTACTTCAAAGGTACTACATTTCTTTGATACAATAGCATAACGTTTTTATTGGAGACTAATTGAGCCAGTGATATAATTACGACAGTAAATTAAGGCCTGAAGTATACTTCGAATTTAGGAATAAATTCGTAAATACTTCCTTATCAGTGGCATGTAGGAAAATGACCAGACTGATTTAGCAAGGAGGGATCCTTATGTATTGGCCATCTCAGGAAAACGATGAGCCCTCTTTCCACATAAAAATGAGTGATACATTAACTGCTTTGACTGCAGCCTTTTAGTCACTGCTTGCTATAATCAGTTTTACTAGTGGGTTAATAAAATTTAATTAATAGTTAATTAAGGCTTACAGTCAAGTATACCCATTTTTGATTGCTTTGTCATCAGTGTTTACATCAAGGTGCAAAGCAGAGCCCAAAACTCATCTGTCTCTGAGTGCTGCTCAGAGCAAGCAAGGGAGAGAAGCTGCATTGCCTTTGAGCCTTGGGAAGGAGACAGAGGGGGTCAGAAAAGCTCTTCTTGGGATGACAGGCTGTGTCTGTGTCTTTAGCTTGCAAGTCTGCAACAGAGTTCTTTAAAACCCCTGCATTTCTCCAGTCTGACTTTCCTTGCTGGTTCCAGCCAGGCCCATCTGATCAGCTGCTGCTCAGGAAAACAAAAAGGCAACCAGTAAAGAGCCAGAAGGGCTCTCAATCAGTTCATCATTTCCCCATCACTATTCTGGCAATTACTGTCCAGGTATCCTTAAATAGGATTAATCAGTCCAACTCCAGCTCCAAAACTGGACCAAGCTTTCCACAGTTCAGTGACAGTCTGGGTGTCTGATATGTTGAAGAAACCTTCAACCACATGTGCACCCAGCAGAAACTGGATATTGGAAAGGAGAAAAGCCCTTGAATAATATGTTTAATGCAGAAAAATGCCATCGAACCGTTTTTTATGGAAGTGTATCCCTCAGAAAGTGCTGACTTCTCCTTTATTATATTTAGCAATACAGAGAGCTGAGAACTGTGTTTGGGCTCATTGCAGATAAAGTGCTGGAAAGATAGTGGTGGAGTGAAGGCACATTTATTTCTCTTACTGAGACCTGCACCATGCTGCCACAGCTGGTGAATCTTATCTCTAAGGCTTTTCTTGGGAATAAAGCATTTAGCCTTTGTAGCTGGGTCTTGTTACAAGGAGCAGGAGAGAAGATTCAATTATGTGCCCTGGCACGGGGACAGGGAATGAGCAACAACTGAGTGCTGATGCAAAGGGAAGAAAGTCATTCAGCAATCACCAATGCCCTGGGCTGCACACAGGAGATCTGATTGACCACAACAGTGTGATCCCAGAGAGAAAAGGAAAGATGAGAGCCTAGAGTGCCCTGCAGGACAGATATGATCTTGGGAATCTGCAGATGTGCTGTTGCATGCTATCAAGATCTCTCTAGTGTTTCTCCTTGGAAGGGTTTGCAGATAGAGAAATATTGCTCTCTCCAGAGATTGCCCTAGGAAACAAAAGCAAGAGCTCAGTGAACCTCCCTTCCTCAAGTAAAACAGTGTAGCACAGGCTTTGGATTTACTATTGTAATTGCTACAGGAATTACTGATATCCTCACTCTTTCCTTGCTAACCTTGTCTCAAAACCACTCAAGACCAGAGGATGATACTGCACGAGTGCAGCCCATTAGGCAGTTTTACAATCTTGCAGATGGGCCTGACAATCTGAAACCCTGGCCAGCCCAGTATGCCAAACCCTGGTTTGGCCCAGTATGCTGCCAGCCCCTCACTGAGCTGGAACCCCGCTCAGAGGATGGTGTTTGCTCCGAGCTGCCAGCGTGTCCCTCGCCTGCTGAGCCTCACCTCCACGTCCAGGCAGCCACCGGCACATCCAAGAGCAGGGCAACCTGCTGGGCTTCCATCAAAGGCTCATTTATCTCTTGTGAAAGTACATGACGTATCAAATGTTTTGCCTTGATTAATGATGCTAATTAAGCTAATGGATTTGAGTAATTTTACAATTGATATTTTTATGTAATTCTGTTTTTGCTCTGTGGCAGCCAGAACTTACTGCCCTGTCAGCTTCCCCCCGTCATGTTCAACATTATGCACGGACATCATCTTTAAGGTCACATAAATAAACAAAGCAAGAAAGATCTTCAGATTTATCCCAGCCCTCCCCCTGCCACCCGCTGCACATTCCCAGGGTGTGCAATGAAGGAGGTTTCAAAAGCAGGGAGCAGACTCACCAAAAGCAATATCCCAGCAGAGAAAAAGATTTGATTTGGGCCTTCAAGAGGTTGGATTTGGCTTCTAGAAACCCAGATCCTTATCCCAAGTCCTCTGTGAGTCCTTGGGGGCCATGAGGAAGCTACTTCCTTCTCCATCAGTAAATTAGATAAACTAGTAGGGTGTTGTCTTGCTGGGAAGGAGGCTGCGAACACAAACACAGAATTCTGGACCTGATGATCTTAAGGGTCTTTTCCAACCTAAATGATTCTGTGATTCAATTCTACAGCACAGATGTGTCAGAGAGAGGGATGCTGACCTAAATTTGGGCCCTGAAGGTGATGCTGTGACACTGACTGAACACCTGAGGTACAGATCATGTAGATCAGGTGGTGCTGCAAGGAGAAGCTGTTTGCATGGCAAACACCAAGAGCAAAGGGCAAGAACTGGGCACGCAGTTTCCTCAGTGCAGTATTGCACACACTGAGGAGGCTTTAAAAATCCTGTCGTTTTTATGTAGTGTCTGAATCCCCACAGGTGGAGTTTGTGGGTCTTTATTTGTTTACAGGACACCATCAACCAGAGAGCCATGTAACTACTGACCATGTAATTACACTGTAAGGCAAGTTCCACATGTTGACAGGGTAAATAAAACACGAGGTTATTTTTTCCTGTCTGCAAGGGAGAGGGTTATCATGAGATCTTACAGCTGCAAATTATGTAGTAATTATGGCTTCAATAACCAGGCAACTTCTAATATCATTACCAAGTGATTGCCAGGGAGACTGTCACATTCTGGGATACATGAATCATGGATACTGGAGAATGAATGACCTGGCAGCTCCAAGCACCAATCCCAGCAATTCATTTTCCACTCTTGTCCAGTGTATTTTTAAGCACCTCAGAGGAGGGTTTCCACAACCAACCCTGGGAGATGCTGCTGCCCATCAGGAGGAGAAATGCTGGCCTTCATCCCTTTAGCTGGCTATTTCTGCCCCACACTCCTCACTGCTAGCAACCACCCTGGCTCCTGGATCAGCCTCCTGAGAGTGCCTGAGTCTGATAGCTTTGAGGGAGCCAAGCAAGGAGCCAAGAGCAGGAAAATCTCTGTGGAGCCTTACTCAGCACCCTGCTAAAGCAATAATTACCTATGCAGAACTCCAGCTCAGCTGATAGCACTGGGCACTATCTGTAAGCCTAAATCTTGGCCAAATTTGCAGAAATGTGTGATCTCTCATGCTGAGCATGCTTGCAGGAAGAGGCATACCTGGAAAATGAGAAGGCTGTGTGGGTGAGGAAAAAGAAATGAGTAATGATTTGCAGGGTTTCATATACTTTAGGTTTTGTGCCTGAACTGGAACAATGTTTGATTAGCCATGTGTTTAGTGAACCTAGAAACCAGGTCAATGGGTCAGCAAGGAAATAGCTAAGAGGCATTTGGGTGTGTGCCCTGCTCTGCATTAGGACTCAGAGGAAGGAGGCAGGAGTTAAAGGTTTGTGTCTGCCAGAACTGCAGCAAAATTGCACTGTGGGATCGAGTCCATATCGCTTGGAGAGCCCAATCCCATTCCCGAGGGAGCTGCCCACTGCCAGTGCAGCCCCTGGAGGACCCTGGGGTTTATGGGATGTCCACATTTCATAGATGTTGGGTGAAGGAGGTCTCTGCCTTGGCAGAGGGGCCATGGCCAGGTCTCTGCTGAAGTTGACAGAGCTGTACCTGAACTACTGCCCTGGGGTATCCCACAGCATCAGACCTATTTCCTGAGTAGGTACCACTTTTATACAAACTAAGCCACATACTTTTCCTTAAACTCTACAGCCCTCTAATTCAATTTTTAATTATTATTCCTTATCATGCTCAGTGTGTTTCTGCTGCACTTAGGAAACTGTCTCTTGTGGTTAATTTAACACCTGCGAATTCCCAGAGCTGTTAACCTAAATCTAGTGGATAAAATCTTTGCCATACATTTGAAAGATCAAGAGGTCAGGTCTACTTGGGGCTGAACTTTTGTTACCAAGCACATAAGTGTCTATTTTACTTCCTCCATAAGACAGACCACTGTAGGCTTTATACTTACTGATCATCATTATCGGAGACAATCTGCAGTTGACTGAAATGTTATGCAACAGACAAAATCTCAGAAGTGAGTGCTTTTGGGAATATTTCTTTACCATAGCCTGCCTGAGAAGGACAAATATTGATTCAGAGACTTTGGGTACATCGATTATCCTTTTAGGAAAAGCATGATAGCATTAATAAATCTTGGAGTTTTACTCTTTGTGTTTCTGACTGTATTCTCAGCATGGTCACATGCTGAATAACTGATTAGGGTCTCTTTTATCTGTTTTGGGGTTTTCCCTTCAACAGCACAACGCCAGCTCTGTTGAAATGAATGTGAGCCTTTTCTCTGCCATTGCATGAATTCCTCCCTTTCCCCCTAAGCACATGTACAAGAGAGAAAGGGTCACTAATCAGAGCTCATAAACCTTTTTCAAATGACAAGCTATTACTTCCCCGGCCCGTAAGAAGTAAGGCTTGGCTGCCCTTTTTCTTAAAAATGGAGGGGAAAAGAAAACCTTTGCGGGGTAAACCAAGGCCAAGCATTTCAGATGGTTTTGGATGAAAAGAAAGGAAAATTTCAGTGTCCAAGGCCAACACTCATCACAAATTTCTTGCCATTCTCATCTGCATTCAAACTAAAGAAGTGGTAATTTGATTGTCTGAGAAGATCTCATCTGCTTCAATAATTGACAGAGGAGATCCAACATTGCTTCAAACCTGAGAGGAGGAACTGTGAGCTCCCAGCACGGACCAAAGGACTGATCTGATTTCCCCCCCATAAAATGTCAGATCAACATGCCCTAGACCTTATATGACCAAGAGATCAGCACACTTACAAGCTCTTAGGAAAAAAACCTAGCATAATTGCTCAAAAACCTACTTCTTCCACCTTCCCTGAGGGTATGGAAAGCAAATGATGGGTCAGAAGGGTCAGGAGGAGGCTCTGATGTCTCCTGGCAATGGCCCTAAAGGAGTGGCTGTTTTTCCTCAGATGAGGAGCCAGCAGGACAACCATCACTGTAGCAAATTATGCTGCTCTCCTTGAGCCTAAAGGAAATCTTTCAGGGGACATCTGTGACCCTGACAGATCAATGGCAGGTCAGATACCACTCAGAAACACGTATGATATTGGCACCTTCCTGGCACGGTGCTCCAAGGAAAACCACCCTTGGCCAATTCCTCCCGAAGACAAGGCAGCTAATTTGGGCTCATAAATCACGGCTCGTGGGGAATCACATTGGAGGACCGGCCTTGCAGTTCATTCTTATCAGTGTTTCTCAGGTCTTTGCTTGCTGTCAATAGTCCTCCACTTGATGTGGCAGAAGGCATTATCATACAGCTGTAATTACAGTCCTCTCATTTTGGAGGCTCCTCAGCAGTTATAAACGTGTGTTTAAATCAAAGGAATTGCGCTGATGTGCAGCTGATGAGGATCTGCCCTTCAGTTTTAGAGACACCACTTATAATTTGCTTCAATCATTTTCCTGCAGGGGAGCAACATGGCAAACTATCCACACACAGATGAGAAGCAAACAGTGTTTTCCCAATTCTGAACAGATTTAAGCATGTTGGTTTAAAGCAAGGGCAAGTTAGGAGGTACAGTCCAACACAAACTGTGCTGCCTTCCCGCTGGAGTACAAATCATGGTCCCTACTCGTGTTTGTTCAGTTATATGTGGCACCTTACACTCCAAACCAAAGCCAATAGAAGGCACTTCACAATACACTTGTCTTCTAAGGAAGTGGGAAAAATAAACTGGCAGGGCAATATTCAAACCTGTCTTCTTGTGTCCTGCAGAAAGATCCTTGGATTCCATGGCTGAATTCAGGGAAGGAGCAGCACCTGTGTCCCCTTCTTGCTCAAAAAACTCACAGATTTGCAGCCTGTCAGTGCCAGGGCCAGGCTTTCATCTGGGGTGACTCTGAGTGACGCCACCACACCTGTGGCAATTGAGGAGATGCCTCACGGTTGGCAGCTCAGCTCTCACAGATGCGGCTGCCCTTCCCCAGCGCTTGCTCTGTCCCTTCCCCGGCGAGGAAGGAAACCTGAGAGCACTTTCTGGTGAGAGCAGTGAGCTTGACAGGCTCATAAATATCCCACGGCGTACCCTTTCCTTTCTGTCCTTTGAAAGAAAAGACTGACACTAAGGAAGCATTTGATCACATTGGATTTGTGCCATTTTGCGGCTTACTTGAACAAGCTGAAGGCGAAAGCTGGGAGCAGCAGAGCCTGGGGAATTTCATGGGTGCAGCAGGTTGTTGATGAAGAGAAAGGGCAGCCAGGACTGAGGTATCAGTGGCTCCATCGCTCAGGCCAGCTGGAAACAGCCCCAGTGCCCGGTCAGGAGCTGAAGAGAGGAGGGAGCAGAGCAGGGCTGGGTGCTGAAAGTGCCTTGGTTTGGAGATCCCAGTGCTGGTGCATGTGGCTCCTGGGTCACCCTTTCTGGTGACTTGAAGTGAGGGGGGACAAAGAGACCTGTAAGATGGGTAAAGAGTGTTTTAAGCCACCTTGGTGTGTTTACAGCATGAAGAGCATAGCTCCTCTAGCTACACCTGTGTGTCACTCATATGCACAGGATGAAAAGCAGCATGCAGTGGGATTTATCCCAGTGGCACTGGGCATTCAGTGTCTCTGCCCCATATAATACATTTCCAGCCCCATTTCCCCACACTGTATATCTACACATGAGAGGGATCAATGCTCTGCATTTGCAAACTGGTAAAAGGCAGTGTTAGTTTTATTTTAAATAGCCAAGGCAGCTCTAAGAATGTTACTAAATTCTGTATCTAATTTCTCATTTTCAGGGTTTGTGGCTGTAAATTTGAGCTCTCGACACAGTCTCTAGTTGGGACAGATTGGCCTTTTGAAAGCCATTCCTGCTCTCACTTTGGAGCTCTGCTTTGCCCTGAGATATGGGCTCTTAGTTTGCAAATGCAGTGTAAATTTATAGTGCTATGTAGAAGAGAATAAATGAGTCTTTATACCAGGTCCTTGGATTTTTTACAGCTCCTATGAATAAAATACAAAGCGACTTGAAAGGCTTTATTAAATAAGAAGGTGGGTGTCTTAAGAGTGATCAGTTATAGGCATTGTGTCGGTGTTGTGAATTGTTGGTTTTAAAGCCTTTGGGGCAATCTATAGTTGATCCAAATGATAAAACCTTTGCAGGCTTCAGGGAGCTCTGACAGCTCACACCAGCTTGGGATCTGTCCTGCATTTCCAATGAGGATTAATACGACGCTGCATTTTTGGCTGTGTTTCGGTAATGGGATGTCCCCTAACAACCTGAGAGAGAGGGGAAATCAATTTTGGTGCGACTAATTGCTTGGGCTGTGAATGCAGCATCATGGGTCTGCTGGGCTTGGCCCTCGTGTGGGACTGGAAAAGGGTTTGTGTAGAATAGCCCTGGAATGTACCAGCAACAAGCCACTGCCTCTCCAGGATCTTGGGATGGAACAGAGAAGCCTTTTATTCTTTCAGAGGGTCTAGACCCCATCTTGTCTCCTTTCCAGGTGAGATCAACTTCACCTATGAAGCTGGTTCCATGGAACAAAGCCTCATCCTGGCACTAATCCTGAGCCAGCCAGTTTGCCTGGTGCCTACACCATGGCACAGCTTCCAGCATGCTCTTTTCTGCTTTGACTTCTTTTTCTGTGCACGGAGAAACCCTTTCTTCCCTTTTCTTTCTCAACTGATATCACCAGTTGGAAGAAAACCGGTTAGCCCAGCACCAGTCTGGAGGAGGATCTGGAGCTGAGGGTCCCCCCAACCCTGCCAGTGCAGCACAGTGCCAAACCCAGCCCAGCAGCTCAGCCCAGAGACAGGATGGATATCCTTCCTGGCACATCCTGGGATGGGGTGGGATGGGATGAAGCCTCCTCGATGCCCTCTGGCTCGCCGTGTGCTGCAGGAATGCATGTCAATGAGAGTGTCTCCTGGCTCCTGCAACTCAGAGCACAGAGCAGCTTTTAATTACCCACGAAGGAGAGAGATCCACAGCTATCCCATACTAATGATGACCGAGTGTCATCCTCCACACCACCTTCCTCTCTGAACCTAAGAGTATCTATGGAGAGGAGTGAGAGGGAGACAGGAATATATGCCTGGCATATGTTGTATAGGTGTATAAACATATATATCTGTGTATAAATGTATCATAGAAATGTTTTGTCTGACAGGGCAATGGCGCAGTCAAATGACATGAAGAGCTAGCAACAGTAAATAAATTTGTCATTTTTACCACCAAGAAAATATTTTCATTGGTAGATGTGGAAACACCATACAAAGACTTCACTGATGCTCCCGCTTCCTTTTTTTTTTTTTTTTAGTAAGGAAACTAAGGAATTGAAGGATAAAGTAACTTTGCAAATATGGTAACATGGTTGACAGATTCACATCTTACCCGAAGAATCACTCTTTTTTCTTGCTAGGGAAATCCCAAACAAAGCTCTTTCTTACTGTGTTTACCTTCTTGTCCAATATACTTGGGTGGGTTTTTTTCGTGTTTTTCGCATTATCACTTGCTAAATATATCACAACCCATCATTTACTTTGCTCTGCAGCTCCGAGACCTCCACATGCCTTTCCTCCTCACAAAATGAATTGCAGGCTCAAATATTTAAATATAAAAAAAAAAAAAATACCACCTTACAGTATACAAGCAATTTGTTATCACAGTGTGCAAACAAGGTAGAGAGGGGAATATGCTAAAGTAAATTTTATGTATAGCTACTGTGTAAATTTGCCTATTTCCCAAGAGTGGTATTGTCACTATTAATCGTAGTAGGGTTTCTAATATGGCATATTTCCAATATTTTGCCCTTAATTAGGATTCTGGTCATACAACCCCATTTCATTCCTGTGGTGCTTCCCCTTGGCTTTCTGAAACCTGCCCAGCTCTGGTGTGAAGGGTCATGGTTGGTGGCACAGGGGAGCAGCAGGCAGGAGCTCCTCAGCTTGCTGTGCCCACCCGAGCCCCCAAGCACCCTGTGCCCACCACACCATCCAAGGACAGTCAAAGCGTCTTTGGCATCCCTTCTGTGTGTGGAGCCCTGAGGCAGCAGAAAAGGGCTCCAGCCCCTGTTTCTAACACCAGAGTGGGAAGTTTCTGCGAGCTGAAGGCTGTCATGTGCCTCTCACTGTTTGCTAAAATGTTGTGTGCCGGTTTAGGGGAAAACGACATTGTTTGGAGAGCCACACTAGAGAGACGCGGGAAGGGAAAGGGAATAAGATCATTTCCAAGTGGGCTGGGCTGTGTGGAGTGTCCTTGAGTGTGACTGCGAAGGGTTTCTGCCAGCGCTGATGCAGCGCAGCCGCTGCCCGGAGCCCGGGGACTGCTGCTCGGGGTGAGCTCCGCAGGCCAGGGCAGGTCAGGGACTCGAGGTGAGTGTTGGCATCAGGCACCCGCCTGAACGGTGAGCAAACTACTGCCTTTAACTGCTTTAAAGCGCAATTCCCCTGTTTATGGACACATGGCTTAGTACAGGCTGTCCTTTCCTCTGCCTAAACCCTGTGGTTCTGTGAGACCCTGGCACACGCACTCACCTCAGGCTTTGCTGTTTCAAACACACATTTAAAAGAAGCAGCATCCCTGCACACAGCTCATACAAAGCACATGTGCCTCCCTGCTGCCAGAGTCAGGTACAGGATGCTGATGCTGCACCACTGGAGGTTTTGTCCAGAGGAAATGCAACCAGATCAATAAGCCCCAGTTGAAAGGAGAGGTAAGAAAAGGCAGCAAGTGGCTGTGTGCTGGTGACACTGAAACAGTTAAAAAAATTATCTGGTTTTGTTAAAAGCTGAAGTAAGTGCTGTAGGAAACCTTTATGTATTCTCTTGGTGGGAGGGTGATATTTTATAACAAGCTTGGTGAGCTCCTGCTCTGTGGTCTAAAGCAAAACCTTTAACCTCCTCCACGTCTGCCTTCTCAGCATAAAGAGAGAACACCAACTCACCCTGCCTTGGTAAAAAGCTTCAGGCACCATGGAAGAGGTGTATAAAAGAGCTTCTTGTATCCCCATGAGATGAGAAGGGCAGGGTAAAAGATCTTCACACACCGAGGATCAGGAGAGCTCCTCTGACTTCAGTGGAGCATCACCAGTTTGTCTCTTCTCCCTTTTTATGCCCACCTTGGAAAGGGCAGAAAATGGGTCATTCTCAGCTGGGCTTGACCCAGTTCAACCAGGACTGGGGCTATTCCAGCAGTTCCAGTATTAACCCTGCAGGGTTATAGCTGTTCTTAGGACAGAGCTAGAGCAGATTATCCTTTTTTTCCCTTCACTTCTGAGAAGTGTGTGAATGGAACAATTTACAAGGCAGCAATAATTACCTGCAGTCCTTTCAAACACCCCGAAGAACCATTCAGGACCCAGTAAATAAAAAGGGACAGTGTTGCTGTGACCCTTCTCAGCCTCTCTTGGTCTGAGTTCCCCATTATGCAGTAAATAAATAACTATCTGTTATATGGCTATTTTTTTTAATAAAAACACTTCAAACTGCTTTGCTTTCCTTTAATTAAAAACACATCAAGCTATGGATAAAGCATTGTGGAATGGCTTGTTGTGGCATTGCCTTTTACAGCTGGGAAGCAAATTTCTAATAAAATGGTTTTTGAAAGGAATATTGCCTTCATTCAAATCTCCTATAAAAACTACCCATCCATTAATTCCAATTAATGACACTACAGCATTTCCATGAACACTGGTAGTAATTCTTGGCTAATGGATGATTTTCAAGAAAATCAGAATCAATGTTTGTGTGGACAGGACCCTTGCAGAATTAATTTACTGCCCCAACATTAGTTAAACCAGCATATAAATCACAGTGGTTTGAACTGGGTTCTCAGCATCATTGAACACAGACCATGACATGAGTTTCCTGTGGGCTTTACAGGGAGGATATATAAAATATTTTTAAAAATATATAAAATAAATATATACACCCCATCCCCCAAGTATATTTTGATATGTCATGTTTGCTGTTCAATCGCCAAAAGAGAAAAGGAGAACCAATTACACACTGGACTGGCCAGGAAATATTGAGTAACAATGAAGTTTCTGTCTGATAACTTCTAATGAAAACTGAGGAGCAGAGCACATGAGACAGTGATGGGGACTGCACGGGAATAGAAGGTTTTGACAGGCAAGAAAGGAAAATTTCACACTGCCCCTACTAAGAGGCTTCACACAGTGATGGGAAGGGTTAAGTCATTTCTTCCTCCTCCTAAAGGACTTTAATTAACAACTGATCATGTTGCTTAATCTATGCATCTCTGCCTACCTGCTGCTGTTCTTTTGTCCTTTTGGAGAAAGGGTGGTAAAACTTAAATTGTTGACCTTGAAAAGCAATCATTCTGCAATCACCTCATTGGAAGAGCTAACAGCATCTCTGGAAGCTCCACATAAACACCAAAAAGGGTGGACAGCAGTAAAATCAGGATGGGCTTGGACCAAGTAACCCCCTTTCCCTCTTCCATATATCATCAGTTTTACACCCCTACCAGTGACCTTGCTGCAAATGGAAACCTTTGTGTGTAAGAGCAGAATGAGGTGCAATTAATGTAAAACTAGCTGTTTATGTGGGCAGTTCTGGGTTAATTTAAGTCTGTTCACCAAAATGTGCCCATCACCAAAGCACAAGCAAGGCAACCCCTGTGCAATGTCAGCACAGCCCATACCCTTGAAATGCCCCAAAAATGTCGAGCACATCCCGTGACTGCTCATCTGTGGATAAAAAAATTCCCACAGTACACCTGGAAGAAGACCAAAGAGGTGCCTGGTGGGATGACAGCACATCCCGGATGGTGACAGGACAAATTTCCTAAGCTCATTGACTGTCACTGGCTACTTCCAGGCCAGCGGATGCTGAAAATGGTCTTATCGGCAAGAGGCTCTGGGTGATCTGGGATCGAAGGCTTAAGAATAGAAAGGGAGGTTATTTATGCTTTATTTCATGTATCAATACTGTGAGAAAAATGCAGAGAGCAGCAACATGAGAGATTTCTGAAAGAGAAAAGACACAAAGGCAAGCTGGGGGATCACTAATGTAATTCTTTTCTTTTTTTTCCTCCCCCAAAGCATTCATTTTCTAATGATTCAGCCGGGCAATTCAAGTCAACTCCCCTTTTGTACGGTGGATTTAGGTAGAAAACCCAAAGGGTGTTTATTTTGCAGTGTATTACAGAGAAATGACACTAACAGCCAGAGGTACAAGGATGGCATTAGCTGCTCTCGCAGCAGCGCGTTCGAGGGCTCGGCTGGGGCCCACTATCACCATCCCTCCCGCCGCCACCAGACAAGAAGGCAACTTAATAGAAACAGTTTCCAAATCACAGAGCCCTGTAACCTGTCATTTTCTGGATGGCTTTATTATAGCTTTCGGTATCTGAAAAAACCCCAGGTTGATCCTTTGCCAGGTTAAAGGGATTGCGGGGTTTCCTGGCTGATGGTAATGCCGTGCTGTGCAAGCGCTGGCAGCTGAGGAAATATTATTTCAGCTGATAATAAGGAGCATTAATGAAAAGAGCTGCATCTGCTCGGCTGTAGCAGCGTGTCTAAATGCAAACAGGCTGTTGGGAAACTTCACCTTTTCTCCAGGATGGCTCAGGCTCAGATTTTGGGGGCTGTGGGGTGCAGACCTTCACCCATCCCCCATGCAGGGGTTTCCCAGGAATTCTATTCTCACACCACATCTGGATGTGCATTTTGAAGACTTAATTCCAGCTCTCTCAGTGGAAAACGTGCTTAACACTGAGCCATTCAATATGACTCAAGCACTTGCTTAAAGCTAAGCAAATGCTCAAGCATTCACCTGGTTAAGGATTCTTCCCTGAACGAGGAGTGAGACATGGTGTTTTTTAAACTGATTGATATATTTGGAGTAAGTCAGTATTAATGATCATGTAAATTAAAATCTGGAAGGCAGCCAACTTTTTAAAAGCTTTATCTGACACTGCAACTCCTTGCAAATCGACTTTGTGTTCCAAAGATACCGACATGGAAATGCACTTTCACTCACAAATATTTCTGGGCACAGGATGCTTTTTAAAAAAGCTCCAGTAATTACTCTGACGAGGTGATCACAAGGGTTGAGTGGCATTAAGACCAGTTTGGAATTTATTCAAAATAACCCAAACAAGCCCGTCATTAATAAATTCTGTTAAAAATATTAACGATAACATGCATGGATGTTCTCTCCCTTGTTTGCTTACTTTTTCTCACTGTGGCATGAACTGGGCTGCATGGAGAGGTGAGGATCTGCTCTGAAAGTGTTGAAAGAAAATAGAGCCAGGGAAAAAAAACTGACGTGAAGGAAGACCTATAATTCTGTGTCACATGTTAATCTCAGTGAAAAATAATGCTGTCAGGTTTTACCCTCACTGATTCCCATTTGGTACTCATCCAGGGAAGTTCAGCATGCCGGGAACTGGCACGTTGCATTAGTCAGGGCTTGTTGATCAACCCCACTGAAGGACACAGAGTTGCCCTAATGTCCCACAACATACTCAGATTAATTCACCTTAATAACATCCTAAGAGCAAAATGGGACTCTGCCTCCTTTGTCCTGCCAGTGCAGCAGGGAAATGAATGCTGCTAGTGATTACACAGCCCAGAAATTCAGTTTGCTGGTGACAGGGTGTGTTACAGGCTCCACCTTCCCTGCAATCAGTGTGACGTTTGCTGTGCTTCCCTTTCCTAAAGGGAAAAAGTGACTCATGTGGGCACAGGGATAGACAGCCAGGCAGCTGGCATGTACTGCCTCAAATCAGAAGGTGGGATGGCACCTTCCAGAACCTAAAGGGGCTCCAAGAGACCTGGAGAGGGACTTTTTACAAGGGCATGACAGGACAAGGGGGAATGGCTTCAGACCGATGGACATCAGGATTAGATTAAATATGAAGAAGGAATTCTTGGCTCAGAGGGTGGGGAGGCCCTGGCACAGGGTGCCCAGAGAAGCTGTGGCTGCCTCATCCCTGGAAGTGTTCAAAGTCAGGTTGGATGGGGTTTGGAGCAAACTGGTCTAGTGGAAGGTGTGCCTGCCCTTGGCAGGGGGTGGAATGAGATGACCACTAAGGTCCCTTCCAACCCAATCCATTGTCTGATGCTGTGATCTGCTTGGGGCAGGAGGGTTTGGGGTCTATCAGTAGGGCAGACACAGAGGGCTGGCAGAGCCATGCTCAAGAACACCACCATGACATCGCCAGGCCTTTGTGCTGGGTATGACAGTGGTCACCCCAGAGAGACAAAGATGTCAGAATTTGGCACTATCCACTCCTTTCCTGCATATTTTCTGCTGACTCCACCAAAAGCCTGGATGCCCCACTAGTGCCAGAACCACCAGCTCTTGCCCCTGCACTGGGCAGCAGCACATCCACATGCCAGGGAATTGCACCCAAGGGCACCTGAGAGCCCAAAATACACCCCCCAGTGCAGGTACTTTTTGCATCATCTCTGTCCTTCAGTGATGTCCCCTTGGCTCCGTCTAAAGCTTTTCCAAGAGAGAGATCCCGGGGCTGCTGTGTAAACTAATCTTGTAAACGCTCTTCATTTTTGCCCAGGCTATCAGAGTAAAATGTCTCTACAGTGCAGTACATTTATTAAAGTCCTAATGGAATTAGAGTCCTCCCACCAAAAAGCCAGATGGTTGGTGTTTTTATGTTATTAGTTAATGCAATTTAGTATTAAAGTTTTGAGTTAAAAACAGTGTGTGTTGTTTTCTTTATGACATCTGCTTATATTCTGCCAGCAAGATGAAGTTATGTTTGAATAGGGCCTTTCCTTTATTAATGAAGTCAATTAAAAGAATGACCCAAAGAAAGGGGGTATTCAGTTTTGGAAGCAATCACCTTTTATTACTGCGGGCAGCGCTGGCTCCAGGAGCTGCAATGCTGAGCATGCACTGGAAAAGGCCCTCAATGTCCACCGTGTTTAACAGCCACCGAGAACCAGGCAGGGGGAATAAAACCTGCAGAGTGTCGCAAGGGACTTCATATTTTTGAGGCTGTAAAACATCTTCCTCACAGTGATTGGCAGCTGCCAGTGGCGTGCGTGGGTTTGAGGAGGGATGTCCTTGGGCGAAGAGCACTCTGATGGCCACAGGTTTGCTCAGTCCTCATCTTTCATTTCCAAACCCATCACACACACAGTGCAAAGGCAACTCCAAGACTACTTCTCAGACGGGCAAAAGGCTCGATTGCACACAATGCCACTTTCTGCGTTTTATTCTCTCTCTTCCTTCTTCATTTTATAGATGTGTTTTATGATATAGCAGCAAGGACAGGTCCCTCTCACTGATTTTAGCACAGTGTGGGGAATGGAGAGGTATTTCTGATCATGCCAGGCTGCCCTGATGGTGGCAAAGGGATGCTCTAAGGGGGAAGCAGGATCCTGTGTGGGAGGGAACCCAGGCACAGCCTCCAGCCCCAGGCTCAGGCTGCACTGGGACGAAGCTCAGGCTTCCCTGGCCCTCCCCTCAGGCTGGTGTCACCTAATTCCCCATGCTGGAGCTGCAGCCTTACGTAAAACTGCTGAAATTTACTGGTAGTCTCCTTTATATCAACCCCACAGCATTTCCCTTTTCATAGCACTGTCCTTGTTGACCTTTCACATTTAGGATTAGGCAGAATGAAAGATAAAATCTTCATTGAATTCAGATAAATTTTAATTTTCTTTTTACTTTTTCTCTTTCTTTCTTTCTTTCTGTCTTTCTGTCTTTCTCTCTTTTGAAATACACACATCCCCAAAACCAAGCCATCCAAGCAGCAGCAATGCCATCAAGCAAAAGCTCTCAGCAGTCATCATCGTTGTTCTGGAATGTGAAATTGTGAAATACCCACAGCTATGCATTGGAAATATTACCACAGCATTTATGGATAGACCCTGCCAAGAGAGCTGGGCCAGATTTTGGCTGGGTTAGTCTCTAATCTCACTGAAGCCAGTGAAGAAAAGTCAAATTAAACCAGTGAGTACCTCAGCTGTAATTCAGTTGCTGTTTCCTGCATATTAGCACTGGTACTAAGTCAGTAACTATCTATTAATTGGAAAACTAAGAAAAAAATTCAGATCCATCTCAAGCACGCAAAATGAACCATCAGAATAAAACAAAGTAAGGTTTTTTTCGGCTGCCTAAACATCAACCTTGTCCTGGCACAAACAGAGTGGATTTCATGGCTGGTGTTCTTAGAACATAAAATAGGGTGTGTTAAAAATGGGGATGTATCTGTAAAGATGTTAACCTGCATAGCACAGCTTGATACACAGTAAGTACATACAATTTTTAAATTCTATTCTATTCTATTCTATTCTATTCTATTCTTTCTATTCTATTCTATTCCCCACCCTTGACAGTGCTCCTTGCCATGTGTGCACTAAGTGGTGCAGCTCACATCTGCCATGCATGGCAGGTTTCCTCTCCTGCCTCCTCTCCCAGGGTCTGGAGCTGGGTTTGTGGCTCAGTGCTTTGCATTGCTAATGACCAGCTTGTTAGATTTGATGCCTGTGCAGGAGAGGAGTCCTCTGTGACTGGGGTCTGTGGGGTGTTGGACACTGGGGGGGTCTTGCAGAGGGTCTCTCTCACAGCACTCTGAGAAGAGCATGAAAAAGTTCACATCAAGCAGAAGAGCCTGTCCCTGGCTCTTATGGGCTGCTCAGCCCTTGCCAAAGCAAAGGTGACTGGTGGTTTTAGCAAAGCATTTGGGCTAAGAAAGGTGGGAATGGTTGTGGTTATGGCTACAGAGGCTCTGCATCTGGGAATCTCAAGCAGCTTGATGCAATTAAGATTCACCAGTGCAGAAAAAAAGCAGAGCTTAACTTACAGTTTGCATGCCAGAAAAGCTTAAGCTTGGTTTTTCTTGCCTGTTTTCATATTCTGCAGTAGCTCACCTTGGAGAAGGCCTTGGAGAAGTGGTGGGATGGGCCTGGGGCAGGGGGCACAAGGGCTGGGGTGATGCTCAGGGTGCACAGGAGCACAGGAGTTCCCCCCCAGGCAGCCCCCACTCCACCCAATACTCATCTCCATGAATCCCCTGACTCCTCATTCCAGGAGCAAAGACTCTCCATGAACCCCCAGTTAGCTGGGAGTCAGGCTGGGGAGTTTTGGTTGTCTTGGGCTTCTGCACCCTCCAGGGGCTGCATCTTGGCAAGAGAGGGCCAGAAGCAGTGGCTTGAGCTCCCTGAAATGCCCACACCAAGGTATGGGCCCCAGGATTTGCTCCTTAGTCCCTCTGCAGCAGGGAATCTCATCTCCACCAGCCAGGCTGCCTTCCTCATGGTGGGGATCAGGGAGCTGGTTGATAAAATGGAGCCTGGCCAGACGTTCAGCTGGAGCTGAAACTCCCTTCTCCTCTCTGCTCCTTGGAAAGTACTCTTTTTTTTTTTCCTCCACTTGAAGCACTTCCTGTAAAGCAGAAGATATATGGCTATTTCAAAGAGTTTTAGTACTTTTACCAGTAACTCCACAGCGCTGCTCTGAAGAAGTGAGGCACTGCGGGTGAAGGAGTGCTTGGCAATTTAGAAGATTTAATAGAAGTCGATTTTACACTTACACACATTAACATTCGCACGGACTTCATAAGAAAAAAACCACTGTCCAGTATTCTTGCAGCTACATGATGCTGTTTGCCAAAGTCTTTAGTTATAATTAGTCAGATTAAACCCCATCCATAGATAGCTTCAACTCCATCCAGAAAAGCTACCGCACTTTCTATTTTTACAAGCCCTGCTGACAATAAGTACTCTCACATCTGACAGGATATATTGTCTTTGCCCATTGCCTCTTATAACCTGACAGTGAAAAATGTACACTTCAGCATCCAGGGAGTCGTTTGTTACCTCTCCACTTCCTTCTAATTAATGAAAACATAAGGGAAGAAACAATAACTGGGTCTACTGTTCAGGCAGAAAATGATTATTGCTCGGATGAAATAAAAAAAAATATTTTTGGCACCTGATTGCCTCAGCAATGACATAATCAGCAGGGATTTTTACTGACTGTGCAATAAAGCTGCATATAACTATAAATGCAAAATGCTTAAAGGGTTCCCCCCTCCCCTTCCTTTGCATGAAGTTACACCTACCATAAAGGCTATCTTAAAGATGGTAAAAATGAGGTGCTTTATAGACAAATGGTTGTGTTACAGAAAAGTGAGAGATTGGACCCAAAAAGCAGTCTAGCCTGGCTTCACTCATGGAGATGTGTGGTTTGGCATGCAGCACTTAGATTGCTGTATTTGGGCCAGGGAGCATACTTTTTGTACTGGTACATGGGAAAATGATTGATACAGATGAAATGTGGAATTCAGCAGAGCACTTTCCAGGCTTTTACTCCAACACGGGTCAGTCGAGGGGCTGGGAGCCATGGAAGCTAGAGAATGCACACTCACTGACACAAAATTAGTTTCTCCAGTGCCTCTGGGGTTTCTGCTGTGAAAGGTGGGGGATTTCCCAGCCTTTTTTTAAATTTTGCTGCTTTTCATGAGCACTAAACCTGGCCAGGGCATTTCTGCTTGAGATCTACCTGTAAAACATCTCTGGGGTATCCGAACTTGTTTCAGAAATCTGATTTTTCCATTCATCATCCATTCCTTGAGACTTTTCACAGAAATGTCCTGAATATAATGACTGTCCTGACCTCCATAAATACAGGGCAGTATTTTCTCAGTTGATCAAAATTGCTGAAATGCTGCTATTCCATTTCCCAGAAAGCAAGTTGCAGAGAGCTATTGGGATAAGAACAGATGTCTTCATTACCCACCAGAAGTAAATGGAAAACCAGTGCAACCAAGGGAAAAGAAAGAGAACAGCAGTGATATGTTGATATTCTGGTTGCTGCTGAGTGGTATTTTATTGCCTACTCTTGAAGGAGGGTATGAACAGTGCAAGATGCTTTAGGACACCTGGGTGCTAAACTCAGGCCTCAAGTAACCAGTGACTGTGTTTCATCCTCACTGTGAATCCAATCTTAGGCTTGCACCAAAGTTTAAACAACATATCGAACTGGAAAAGTGTGATTATTGGCTGGGGACAGTGGCCTGCAAGAATGGATGCATGGCTACCTATGAGTAACTCACCCAAAAGAGGTTGAAAGTCTTTTATCCTGTTAGGAAAAGGGTGGATACTCAAGTTAGTAATTGCGATGCACAGCCAGAAATAATTAGAGACTGCAAGACTGGCAATCATAAATTACTTTTCTTTTAATAACATAACGAAGGCAGAGTTGCAGAGGTAATAGAAAAGTGCAGTTCAAGCAGAGAAGTTCAAATGAAAAAATCAAGGCCAAATCCATTTCTTTAATTCCTTTCTCTCACAAAGGACAATAAAATATTCACGGTTTCCAATTAGCTAACTTTAACTATAGGTGATTTTTTCCGCAGCTAACTCCTCTAAGGGAGAAGAAGAAATAAAATCTTAAAGGGGAGCTCCACTGCCTATTTAAATCTATTGAGTGTGGCACTGGAAGGATTTCCTCCACATCTGAGGAGGATGCTCTGACCAGGTGATTGTGGTTGTAGTCAGGAGTGGCTCTGGTCTAGCAAGCTGCTTCAGGTTTGAGATTCCATAAGAAATTCTGGATACTGGCCAGGGATGCTAATGGGAGCACCAAAAGCATTATTCTCCTGTGGGATGTCCTTGGGACACATCAAAGTGATGGTTCTGGTGTCGCTGGAGACACACTGCCAGCCTCCTGCCCAGTCTGCTCCCAGAGCTAGTGCAGGAGACATTAATAGGCTGAACACAGGTGGCTAAGCTGGCATGGGACAAATTATCCTACAGTGAGGCTCTGACTGATTTAGTGCCCGTCTTTAGAAGTTGGATTTGGGAGAGAAGAACCCTGAGAGCAGCAGCCTGGAGACTGGTCCTGTTTTAGTTCAGTACGCAAAGAGCAGCAGAGTTTGGAATGCTGAAAGCGAGACCATTGGAATCTGCTGGGTTGATGTTATCCATTGCAGTGATTTTCTTTAATTACAGCAGAAGCTGAACATCCTTTTGTCTGTACAGTATGACAGACTTATTAAAATATAATGTAAAGCTTGAAATGTAACAAAAGGAGGTGAAATGATTCCTAAATCACTGTGATTCCTTTGGAAAAGAGGAAAGGCTTTGCTTCTGCTCCCAGACCTATCTTGCAGAGATAATATCAGTATTTGAATTACAGTAGTATCTTAAAGTCCTGAACTCGAGGTTCAGTTATCTTGGGTGGCATCAAAAAAAAAAAAAAAATTATACAGCCTTTCACCTGGATATAATTAAATACAGTTTAATATATTTTCCAATACGAATGTAAACATGTCTGAGCCAAAAATGGGCTCAATTTGAATTTTACAAATAATGTAGGCTGGAGGTTCCTGTGTGACTTTTAAGTAGGAGTCTGCAATTTGTTCTGCTTTAATTTGACCCATCCATCTTGATGGGTAGTCTCATTAATGCAGCACAGTTTTACATCAGAAATATCCCTTTTGAATGATATGAAGCCTAATGCATTCCTCCCACACTGGAATAAACATATTATGAGGTAAATATTACATCTGGTGATCCTTAACATAACTGATCGATCATCAATTTTCAAAAAGGGAAACCATCATTGGGTAGAAAACAGATCAGCTATTGAGCCAGGCAATTATCTCCCTCCCGAATGAGATGCTTCCTGCCAAACCAGAAAGAAATAGCTATTTGGCAGACCAGTAAATGTAACTAATACCTCCAGGACATGTTGGACAAAATTCTGTGTTAATAGTGCTCCAAGGAGTGGAAAAGGCTCCAGGACCGAGGTACATGTCACATTACTGGCATGAAAATCAGTTCATGGTGGTGCAAGGCCCTGCTCTGAGCAAAGAGCTCTCGCTGCTATGAGTGGTACCTGTCAACTTTAAGATTTCTGGGAGGACCAACAACATCCTCCAGCCCTCCGTGCCTCCATCCGGGCACCTTCCTGCACGGGGAGCACAATGTCAAGATACATTGCTCATAGCAGCACTGGGAAGAGACATGAGTGGCAGGAGCAGGCAGGAGTGGGTTTTCCATGAGGAGATGATTCCTGCTTGGCCAGCACCAGCACCCCATCCTGGATGGGACTGTGATGCAGGGGAAGGGGGTTTCACCTGCCTGGGTCTCTTTTGCAGAAGAAATGAACCCAACCTTCCCTGAGCTGCCTGTGACTATCTCCAGGCGCTGTGCTCACCTATAAGAGGAGAATGAATCCTCCTAAGTCTGGTTGACTCTCTCTGCAGGAATTTCAAATGTATGACTACATTCTCCTGCCCCTCGAGATGCGGCTGCTGGGCTTGGCAACCTGCTGCTGCCTCCAACTCCTGCTGGAGACCTCAGATTCCAGCTAAAGGCAACATGAAAGAAGTCCTTCACCAAAATGAGATTATCAGCTGATGCAATCCAGTTTGCTCTTTTAAAAGATGTATGTCTGTTTACATCAAACCCTTTGCTGGCTACTGAAATATGTCAAAGGGACACTGCCAAGGGTTTTCAGGCCACGGGTTTGATCTACCTAAACCCAGCTCTTATTAAATGGGGTAATTCTATAAAATGCAGATGGTTTTGTTGGGGGGCTTTTTTTGAGTAAATTTGCTCTTGTAAATTTGATGCCTGCAATTAAAGAAAAGTGGAGGAAAAAAATTCCTGACTTCAATAAAAAGAAAAATGCTGGGGTTTTTGTTAGGGTGCACAGCAATCCAGGCATTTCTCCTTTAGCAGCTCCCAAGCCTGGCTAGCTGGAGCAGCCTGTTGCAGGAGCTGCACTGTCATCGCTGCTGAGCCTGATACACACACAGAGAGATTCTGGCATGAAGCTCCCTTCCATTAACATATTTTTTCTATGAATGGCACTGTTTGTCCTGCAGAGTGGAAAATCCCTCTGCCAGAAAAAATGGTCTCGAGGGACCACCTCTAAAAGGGAAGGAAGAAATTTATTCATCCGGGCTCACACGGTCTTGGTCCCTCTGCTGAGAATGACAACCAGCGTGACTCTGTGTGTCAGCAGAGGTCCTGGCGCAGGAACTGGGCTGAGAAATATGGGGTAATTTGAAGTTGACATTAAAACCTGTCGCCATCTAAAACAGCAGGGAGGGGAAAAAAACCCCAACAATATTTGCTAAAAGGCAGGAGATAAAATCACTCGATGAAATTGCTGCTTCAGAATGACCTTCTAAAAATACCTGCGGTGATCCGTCTGGGTGGCTGGAGAGCTGCGAACCGGAGAGGAGGCGGCGACTCCGCTCTGAAGCCGGGTCCTCCCTGGAGGAAGGCAATTTGCACATTACAGAAACAGTGTCCCCAAATAAATTACGGCCATAATGAGCCACAAAGACACCATACAAAAGGAGCCCGTTCCTTGTAAACAAAGGAGCAAGAGGGAAAGCTCCAGCTCCAGCCTCAGCCTAGAGTCTGGTCGTTATCTCCCATTAGCACAAAGGTTAACGAAGAAAGTACTAGACTGGGGCTGCAGTTTGGGCAGACCAAGGTAGTTTCTCTTGGTGCAGCTGCCAGTGTGTGTCCCAGACATCTTCCCTACAAAACAGGCAATGATTCAGCTGCTGCTCCACTTTTCCTGCATCCAATGACACCTACTTGGGTTTCCCGGGGAGCAGCAGGAACTTGTTTGCACTTCCCACTGCCTCCCAGCAAGGGTGACATTCCTGATGGACTCATGGCAGGGCTGCACTTCCTATTCCTCGGCTAAATCCCTTTTGATTTCACAGCCTCTCCGCTTTAGGAACACAAATATGCAGATGGGTACGGATCACCCCACGGGCCCACGTACACTCTTAATTTCCAGCGCATTAGCAGCACACTCCAAAAACTCCATTCCAAGACACAGACAGTAAAAATGAATTAACTGAACAGTCATTAGGATATAATCTGGTAGCGTTAAGGTGAGTCACAATATAATTGCCATTATTTCTGATGGAGTTACCATGCCATTACTGCAGAACAACATACCTCACCCCTGCCACGGAATGGGCACACACCTCACTGCACCCACTGTGGGGCACGCTCAATTCTGGGACAACAATCAAGGAGAGATCCAGGAGCTTCTTGGAAAATTGTAGCCCCAAGTCAGATATGTGCAAAACCTACAGATGCTTTCAGGGGCTGGACGTAGAAAATCTGTGTCTGTGTCACTGGCATCAAAATGAACCATTTATTGACCGCAGAGAGCTTTGGATGATGACCCTCAGGCTTCTTGGCATGGATTCCTAAAGAAGTGTGGATTGGGTATTCACAATCTGTGGACATTTCACTAAGTTTTGAACCTGAAAGCCAAATTTAATCATGTTCATGGGAGGAATAGGAGACAGAACATCTTGAGTTTCTATCTATCCAGCAAAACATGTGGCTGAGGTAAAGGCATAGACTCCTGATGGTCCCAGAAGAAGAAGGTTGTGGCATCTGCTCTCTGCTTCAACCTCCAAGGAGACCTTTGGCTTTAGCAGTGTCCTCCACAGGTCTGGGGCTTGTTTCTCTCAGGACTCCTGGTTTACAAAGCAGTCAGTGAACTTCTCAAAGTACTAATTTTGCTTCTAGTTTTGGGGCGTGTTGGCTGGTTGAGGGATTCTCAGGAACCAGGAGCCAGCAAAACCAGGAAATATGGAAAGTGACATAAATGTATTCTGCTAATGCTGTAAATTAGTCATCTCAAATATGTATTTAATATAATAAATTTGGAAGGCAGCCTCTGTAGGTTAAGTGGCAAGTGGCAGCACTTATAATGAGGATTAATATACATACAGGTCCTATGGATTTGTTAAAATTCAATAAATATTTATTATAATCCACTGGTTCTTAGCTTACACTTGAATAAATTGGATAATGTTAAATAAATAGAGAAGCATGACCAAAAGGAATGGACAAAATCCCATCGGTGCCACTGTAAGTTCATGACTCATGAGGGCTATGTCCTAATTAACCTGGTTTGCTCAGGTTTGGCTTCAGTGCCAGTCAGCTTAGCAAAATGTGCATTACAGCCTTCGCTTCCAGATGTGTTTCAGAAGGGAATTTCTTTACAATTTTAAATGAGATGATCTTTTTCAATCAGAACATGTCTAAGGGTTACTTATGTTCATCCTTAAGAGTAGCCTTTGCTCTAGTTCCAGCAATCCTGAGAGGAAATTAGTAATTCTTGACTATATGGCATCTTGATGCAGTCTGAGCATGAAAACCTAACCCAACTTTTGCAGCTTCGGGAAAAGATGCCTTTTACTTTCCCTTATATTGGCTCCACATTTTTTAGGGAAAAGAAACTCAGCCCGTGGCTGTAAGTTGGAAATGTAGCAAGCACGAAATTGAGCTCCCATTGAGCTCTTGTGTCTCAATAGTCTGGGAAAGCTCCAGCTGGAGATATCTGAGCAGGGTATTGGTGTGGTCTGGATGCCATCTGACCCTCTCTCAGCCTGGCATCTCTGACATGGCTCTTCCAGGACTGCTTTGGTGGCAACTAGTTCAGGTCCATCATGCTTCGCTGGAGGCAGAACAGTGTGCCTGGAAGGAGCAGATTTCCAAAGGTACTTGGGTCTCTTAAAATGTGGGAGGAAGTTCAGTTGAATTTCAGAAGCACTTTGCCATAAGTGAGCATCTACTTCACTGCTGGTGCTTTTGGAAACCTTACCAAGCACCAACCTGTCTGCATGGTCTGATGCCTCATCACTGTTGAAGGTCTGGCAGGGGCAGGGACCCCATTAAAATCTCCTCAGACATTTCAGACCAGTCTGGAAGGCTTTGTACAAGACAGACATGAAGGACAGCAAATTTTTAACTGCCCATCTTGGTAAGTACAGAACACCTTGTTTTGTTAAATAATTTTTGCTCATTGCCTCACCTATTTTTTTTCTTTGTTGATTTTTTCCTGGCTTATGAAAGGATTCTTGGATCTTTCAGAAGAACTTTTCCCCATATTTAATGATAAATTACTCTCTCCTGTCAAGGCAAAATGCTGAACACTCTGCTGTGGCATTGCTGTTCATTCCCATCTTTTGTGGATCAACTTGTTGGCTTCTCCCACCATTATGTCTTTGCCCATGATAACCTCCTTGACACCGTCTCACTGATATTTTCTTAGCCTTCCTGGACCCTTTTCCTACTGCTGTCACGCACAGGTTTGCAATGAATATTTCCTCATTCCCATGTGACAGAAAATAATGTTTTTCTTAATTGCTAATCACGTCTATTAGCGAGTTACTTGCAGGAGAACAGTTAATTCCAGATCACTTAGAAATTCTGCAGAAGGGCTGAGGGTACGTGCTGGGCTTCCCAGGTGACTCCCAAACCTCGAGCCCAGTGAGCTAGTGAGCTCTGCACCACCAACACTGTATCTAGAAGTTCTGTGGTTTCATTCCAAGCCCTGGAATGGGAGAAAAGAGGAGAAGCTATTATTTGTATGGATGAGGCTGGCCCCAGTCACAGCCACACATCCAAGTCCTGTATAATGCATTTTGGGTGGGAACACAGACCCTGCAGGAAAGGTGAACTTGCAGAGGGTTTGATCTGAGCACTGGGCACAAAGCTGCTGGCACAGGTCCCTCCGAGATGCTCCCAGGTAGGCAGCAAAGCCTCACAATGCCCCTGGCTGCAGTGGGTGGCTTGTTTTTAATGCCACAATGCTGCTGGAGTTCCTTGGCTCAGACATTGTGAGAAATTCAGAAATAGTCTCCTAGATTAGATAACGGTGGTGGGGTGACCCTCAGAGCCAGGCAGTCCCAAGAACTTCAGGAAATTGAAGTGAAGGCAGACGTAAGGGCTGAGTGAGAGCCTGAGGCATCTGCAGCACAGCCTGACAGCGAGATAGCGGCAGGGGAGCAGGAGGCAGGGAGGGGGTAAAACGAAGCAGTGAGCATTTGTAAATGGGACTCCTCAGGAAGTGAACATGATTGCCTAAAAACTCCTGCACTGCCTCTGAACAGCTGCTTTCCCTGTGCTAAATAAATCATGCATCTTGTTACCTTAGCCTGTACGCACGGAAAAGATGTGTTTGAGCAATAAAGCGCGGAGCCCTTCCAGCACTCTGCCTTTCCCACCAGCCTGTGCATCTCTTGTGTCAGCTCCTGATCTGGTTTCTGCCCATCCTCCCCCAGTTCCTCTGCTCCCAAACTGGTCTGTATAGCCCAGGCTCTGGCCAGCCACCAGCAGCGACCCCAGGCACTCCTGGTCTGAGACTTGCAGTGGAGGAGGAGCCTGGTAAGAGAACCGAGAGCAAGTTTGTGCTCAGCGGGTGGCGTAGAGGTGCTTAAGGGGACCTGGACCATCTCCACTAGTGTGTCCCTGCTGCAGCCCTCATCCCTCCAAGGATGCTCTTCTTGCTGCTTTAAAACCTCTCTGAGGACAGTGCCCTGCATCAGGCTGCACCTGGGGGTGCAAAGGGCACCACTGCGTTTCAGGAATGAGTTATCTGAGGAAGTGGGTCTTCTCAGAGGAACGTTGCAGAGCTCCATGACCACCAGGAGATATTTCTGTAGAGTGTACCAAGCCACAAGTGTCCTTTTTTGCTGTTAACACACCAGCGTTAATCTGGGAGGGGCGGGAGGCATGCTCACCCAAGGGAGATGCGGGAAGCCAATTACAAGTTCTTATATAAATCCAAATGTATCTTCCTAAATGCACCGCCTCTCAAAATGAGGCTGAGATTTAGTCTTCACAATAAGCTTGAACTGTGAACTTTTTAATTTGCACATGGTTTCAGGAAATCTAACTCATCCTATCAAAAAAACCCACTCCACTTCGAAAAAAAAAAAAAGCAACAGCGCTCTTTAGCTTGTTTCTTTATTCCAGGAGCAGAGTAATTTATGTACTCATTTAATTTTGTTCTGCCACAAACAAAACCACAGTATATAATGCAATCCCTGTTGCTGGAACACATATTGTTGGAAGGACATCGGAGAAGACATAAATGTCCCTGACACAAAAGAAGATCCCAGGTTTCAGAGGCATCAGACAGATTGGAAAATATGGGGAGTTCAGTTAAATTTATGAGTGGTCCTTTGTTCTTTCCCTCAGAGTATGATGGCATAATCTTTTAAAACTACAGTAAGAGCCAAGTATCTGAGAGATGGGTGTTTTAAAAACAAACAGAGCACTAGGAAAATATTTTGTTCTGCTGCATTTTTGCCCACTGTTCATTTTGCTCCAGCAATGAAGGAATAAAACCCCCAAATAATTAAAAAACATTTGTGTTGGGAGGTGAGGTGGATAGTGTCTTCAGGGAAATGCCTTCTAAAACAAGAGTATTATATTACACATGCAAACTTCAGGCACAACATGCTGGATTTGCATAGATGTGCATACAGAGAGAGCCAAAGCCTCGCAGCCAGCCCCTGAAACAGCCCTATTTCATCCTTGAGAGAGCATCTGACAGCTGGATTCCACAACTTCGGAAAAGTCAAGGAAAAACCCAACCCTTACATCTTGCTGACCAAAAAAAAGCCCTCCCAACATATGAATGAACTCAAGTCAGCTGGTGGGTAACTGGCTCAGTTATCTCTTATGTCACTGTTTCATCTGCCAGCAGTGAGAGGCTGATAAGCCCTGGAGGTGGCTGAACTGGGGAACAGCCCCAGCAGAGCCCTGCTGTTCCCTTCCTCCCCAGGCAAAGGAACCCCTTCTCCTGCCTCAGTTTCCCAATTAAACAAGGGAGACCAACACAACACTGTCTCTCACATTAGGATTTGAGAGGAAAAGATGTCATTACTGTGCTGTCAGTGAACATCACTTCCACTTGTCATTAGTCTGGAAAACAATTGTATTTTCTTTCTCTTGTCAGAAACACCAAATGAAAGGAAAAAAACATGGGGAAAAAAACCTAGCCCACCTTTTTCATTATATGGCATGAACTGTGTGTGTCACACAGATGGGTTATGTCTGTGTACAGCAGAGAAGGCTGGAGTTGGCCTCTGGGAGAAGTTATGAGATGTGTTTTTAAGCACTGTTATGTTGCAAAATGGTGATGCAATTGCTGCTTTCATCTGGTGGGAGAGCTGTAGGCAGCATCTTCCCCCATCCTTCCTTGCCAGTGGGGCTGAGATTTTCTTAAGTAATTGGAAATTTTGCAATGGGTTCTGTTGCTGGAGAGGTGGGACACTGAAAAAAAAGGTGCTTTTTATTTAAAAAATAAAACTTGAACGACCAAAAGGAAGAAAATTAGCTTCAGGGAGATGAAATTGAAATAGACACTCGTCTTTTGGGTCAAACTGTGTATTGTATGATGTAAAAGCCTGATCTCATGCTGACTTGGGAGACTTTGCAGACAGCTCCAAAGCTCACAGTTGGACTTTCCCAATCGTTAATAAAAGACAAAGCCAAAAAAAAAAAAAGAAGAGTGCTGTTATAAAATAAAGAATAACTCATTTTTCACTAAGTGTTTAGGGTATTTTTTGGTAAGGACATGCCATACTGTCAGGAGCTTAATTTTTTGAAAGAATTTATCTGTGTTGAGACAACAGCCATTGGCAATAGCTAATTCCACCTACTGATGGAATTTCGTGTCAAAGTAGGAGAAAAAAAGACAAAAAAGGGAGAAGGCACATCCCCAGCAACCTTATCAGCTTGGAACAGGACAGAGCCACACTCAGGCTTCTGTGCCAATAAAAAATTAATTATTCATACAAGTTCTTATGGAGAACAGAGGAAGACCAGCCACTGGGTGACCAAGAGCCTCCTCGGCACCAGCGAGGTGGGAAGGTGGCGGGGCCAGCAGGTGCTGGGAGGTGCAGTGGGCATTCCAGGAGCTCCCTTGAGCCAGAGGTGTTTGGGGTGCTGGAAGGGGGAATGGGGTGCGTGGTTCAGTTGGTTTGGCTTCATCCCAGGACAGTGCAGCATCTTCTGCAGGATGCGAAAACCTGATTGACCTGACTCATATCACAGGGTATTGGCCAGTCTTTTGGTTTGAGATCAGATTTTGGCCCAAAGAAAAAGAGAGATCAATTAAAAAAATGCTCCAATCGAGCCAATAATCCACATTTTCAGTTTTTATTATTGGAAATATTTATATTACAGTAGCTTGGTATTTTAGAAGGCTATAAATGCATTTTTATATAATCAGCATTTTTAAAAGTCTATAAACATCCACTATGTTTGCCTAATGCACTATAAAAACTTCCAAAGGAGCTGTTATTATCCAACTTGTCACCTAACACAGGCTCTGAGGAGGAATTTTTTTTTCTTGTCTGCTGTTAATAAAATGAAGCAAACCATTAACAGCTTTGGAGCTGAAGGGAGAAGCAAAGGGGCTTGTAATCTTGGACTCCAAAGGAAACGTCTGCAGCTTTGCTCCTCACCTCTTTGAGATTCCCAACACGCAACAACAATTTCAAACAGACAAAATCAGTTTAGGTTACATAAATTCAAAAGCCCGAGCCTGGTTCTTTTAAAGTAACATCTTGCATTTTGTTTGGAGTGTTGCAATCTCTCACATATCACTTTGAACTGGCTCAGTTTTACAGACTGCCGTGCAGCTTCCTCAGGTTTCTTCGTTTAGAGGAGTTTTAATGCAGAATTATTATGTGCACACATGAATATATTATTAGGCATATATGTATATATGTATGCAAATATATATATTTATATATATAAAGCCTGTCAGATGGTGGTGGTTGCACATCCAGGCCCCATCTCTCCCAGCACTCCCTGCATCCCAAACTCCCAGCGTTATCAGCACATGGAGCTAGCCCCAAACCAAGTCCTGATAAAAACATGCCATGCCCTTTGGAGAGAACACAGATATTTTAGTCCCTGGGAGCTTAAGGGTGAGTGTGGTTTTTAAAGCAATTAGTGAAGAGAAGAAATCTGTGTGCAAAACCAGGGTTGGGTTTTAAACAATCTCTTAGTTCACATCTCACAGATTTGCTTTTGGTTCATCTCCCTTTATAGTTTGCTCCTGTTCCCAGCATATCTTGGTGTAGGGATGGATTCTCAACCCCAGGGAACCTGTCAGGGATGTGATAACAACTCACTCAATCCAAAGAAGGGCATGGCTGTGCCTGTAAGAGTGAGTGGTTCTTAAGAGCTCCCCTGTGGCCAGGGCAGGGTCCTGCTGGGGCACAGGGAGCCACACACCTCCTGGAATTTGTGATTTCAGATGCACCCCCAGGGAGTACCAGGCAATGTTCCCCTGTGCTGGCTGGGCTGGCATTTTGGTTAAAGGCTTTCCTGGGGTGAATCTGGGGTGAGACAGGGAGGAGAAGGACTTCCATAGCTTCAGTTAGTGAGAGGGCATGAACTGGGAAAGCACTGACAGTCCTGACTGATGTCCAAGGAAGAGCAGCTTGGACATCCTTGCAATAATGGAAAAAAGGAGGAGAAAACCCCAACAGCAGTTTATGTCATTGTGGAGAAATTCCCAGCTGTTCCACAGGGAAATGAGCTGAGGGGGCAGAGGGGCCACTGGTGGTCACAAGGACCCAATGTTGGGTCAGAGGAGTGGGGATGGGGGAGAAGCTCTCCTACAGGCTCTGTCCCCACTGCCAGTCCCATGAGCAGCGGCAGATTTGGTTCCCGGGGTCAGGCAGAGCTGCCTGTGGGCTGCTCTATGTTGTGGTCACTGCAGAGATGGCTCTGTCACCACAGGGACACCAGACTCGGTGGTTTTCTGCCACACACCTGTCCTGGGCTATCCAAACACTGACGGTGTGAACAGCCTGCCCTTGGGGCTGGGGGGCAGCAGAGGGAAATCCAAGTTCCCAACACGGGCTCAGGCTGAGACAGAAAAACCCAAAGCAACCCAGGACAGAGAGCAGATGCGTCACTTGTGGCTATTTCTGGCATCGCTCCCGGAGCTGGGGACCTCCGGGAGCACAGGGAAGCACCACCCCGACCTCCTGAGAGCCCTTCCCACCTTGTGCCACTATGGGGTGGTTCCTGCAGGCATTTCCTATCCTTAGAGGTCTTGCTATCAGCTCCCAACAAGTCTAACAGCCTCAGATGAGTGGGGCCTGATGGTCTCACGTTGGTGTCCTAAGTGGAGGTGTCCGTCAGGATCACAGTGCCGGGTGGCCATCCCTGTCACACGCCACTCCACATCCATGGATCACTGATAGGAGCAGAGGATGTTGGGCACTTCATCGGGCTCATGCAAACTTCCCACTCCAGATCCACATCCAGCCACCACCACCCAAGTGTCTGTTGCCAGCTGCTGGTCCTTCCAGCCCTGATCCCCCAAAGCCTGCCCACAGCAGTGGTCAGTCAGCAGCATGAGGTGCCCTTGGGTTTTGAGAGGTCATGGTCGTTCTGCTGCAAGCAAGCAGGACAGTTTGGCTGAGTGCAGCCATCACCATGTCTGTCATCATTTATCCTCTTTCCCCAAGTGACCTCCCCAGGGCCCAGAAAATATTTACTTTGAAGCTGGGTCTAACTCGAGTTTCTAGGGACATTCACCTGCTTCTCTGGGCACAAGCCAAGGGCAGTGCCTGTGCTGCCAAAATCTCCCCTCCTTGCTGCACCGCTGGATGAAACTTTGGAGGTTGGAAAGATCCTGTGGCCTCAACACCCAGGAGACACCGCTGTGTTGGTAACGCGCATTAACCCACCCTGACTGGGGGGTTTCCCTGCCTGGCAAGGAGGCTCCTCAGTGCTCCCCATGTAGGGCAGAAAGTTCAACACCTTCCCAGTCTTCAGCACCTTTGGAGACACGGAAGGACAGACGTGGCCAGACAACGGAGGTGCTCGGGACATTGCGGTGAAGGACTTGGCCCCAGCGCGAGGTGTTTGAAACGCAGTTGCTCCTTCTGTAAGGTGAAATTCAGGATCCTTTGAGCTTCTTCCCCACCTTCTCGCCTGGAAACCTTTCTATCATGGAGGAAGAAATGCACATGAAAGAAAGAAAAGGAGAAGAAAAGAACCAAAGCAGGGGAGAGCCTGAGGTTTTCCAGCATGGACAAGGTCTCCGCTCTGTGTCTCTCACTGCTGGCGCTTACCAAACATAGCCAGGGCCCCGTGAAACCTCGGGCCGGCACAGAGTAGTAAGATGAGCTCCCTCTTTATTTGGCCTAGCTAAAAATAGCAGAGGGGAAAAAAAAGGCAGAGTCAGGACCCTGCAGGACCAGTAGTCAATGGGCTGCGAGGAGCGATTGAACTCCAAGCCCTGCTCGGCAGGCTCCAGCTGACGGGCTATTTTTTGCCGTGGTTGACTAAATATGGTCAGGGAGGGAAGAGCAGGAGCAGGGGCCGCGCGCCCGGGGGTGCGTGTTTGGGATGCTTCGTTGGGTATATAAGCACTGGAAAGGTGGACTCGCGTCCTGACCAGAGCTCCCCCCTCCCTCCGCCAGCCCCCCCAGCCGTGTGCATCCCCCGCAGCCTGACCCCCAGCCCGGGCTGACCCCGGGGGGGTGACAAGGAGGAGGAGGAGGAGGGAAGGGGGGGGCGCAGGCACTTGTGCCGGCGCAGCCTCTCGCATCAAGGTGTGCTGCAATCCGGGCGGGCACGGTGGCTGCTCCTTAACCCCCGGCTGGCCGCGGCGCTGCCCGAGCGCGCTCCCCGCCCGCCCCGCGCAGCCCCCGCGGCACCGCGCTGCCTCGCTGCCTCCCCGCGGCACCGCGCTGCGATGCGGTGCAGCAGCGGGGATGGAGGGATGGAGTTGTGGCGGTGCTGGGCGGCGGGGCGAGGTAAGGGTGGGTGGGAGGGGAGGGTTTGCCTGGTGTTTTTTTTTTTTTTTTAATTTTTTTTTTTTTCTCTCCAAGTGAGGACTAATCCCATCCCTGGGCCTGCTCTCTGTTCCCTTCCTGCATTAGAGATTGGCTATAAGGAGAAGGCTGACGGCTGCAGCATGAAGCGCATTATTACCTTGTGATTCCATGACCCTCCTCTATGCATCCCTAACTCTCGAAAGCTGATTCAGCTTTCAGCTAGTGCTCTGGTGAGTCCTCTGCTGCAACAGAAGCTCCTAACTGGTATGTCTTCTTTTTTTTTTCTCCCCCCTCTCTTCTGCTCCCTGCCTTGCCTTTAACCGCTACCAGCTCAGCTTGGTTTAAACACTTTTCCTGGCCAATGCAGGACTAAGTGCCCATCCAACTTACCCGGGGACTTAAATGTGGGCTTCTGTATCCGGCAAATGTATGTGTGTGTGTGTGTCTGTGTGGGGATGTGCTGGATGTGTGTTTAATCTGTGGATTGCTTAGGAAACCTCACCCCCCTCTTTTTTTTTTTTTTTTTTTTTTTGTTCTGCCGTGGCATACTCCGCATTAAAAAAAAAAAAAAAACACACTAACAAACTGCAGAGCAAGCAGTGCACTAGAATAATCTGAACTGAAATGTTAGAACTTTGACATGCAACCGTTCTGCAAGGTTAAACCGGCCTTTAAATCCCTAATTCAGACACAGGCTGGCTAATGACACCTGGGGGGATTGGGGCTTTATTTATTTATTTGCAACAAACTAGTGCTATGAGCTGATACCAGGCAGAGCAAAAGGGTGAAATGTGGTTAAACTTAGCCTAACTTGCAATGATCTCAATGCTGTGGTGATTAACTGTTAAAATGCCGAGAAATGAGTATTAATTACAGGCGCATGGTTTGTGGACGATCAGAAAGAGAATATGGGGAGGCGGAGAAGTTCGGTTTCCCTGCAAGGGTTTGGAATTCAGGTTACATGAAGTGTAGCATCAATTGACTGTTATTGCTTCTGCAACTCAGAGTTGACTATGGTCATTATATTTTATATGATAGTGGTGGTACCTATCACATGAATATATAGACACCAGTTCTGTGAGCTGGATACTGTGGTGCACACACACACTCATGTAGATTTAAGTACCTTTTATAGCATGCATATGGATATTTTATACACATCTTTATGCATAGGTATATAAATGCTATATACAAGCAGGTGTAATGTATCACCCAGACACAACCCATCTCCAGGCTGTGTGGAGTGTGGATACAGGTATATGTGTGCCTGTGCCGGAGGGAGTGTGCACTGTGTAATTGTATAGGCAGAAATCCGTGATTTGTGCTGTCAGTTTAATTGCTGGGTTCCTCTCGAGCAGATGGTTGTGACTGTGGCTCCCAAGGTCTGAGCCCAGTCTCTCTGCCATGGGCTGTGCTGGGACGAGCGCCTGCCTCCACCTCGGCCCTGCTGGTGTCTCCCTCTCCAGTGCCCAGCCCTACACAGAGGCTGACTTCAAAGTCCCCAAAGGTTTGTGCTGCACAGCTTCAGTTTGACTTTGCCACTTGGACCTGAGCAGCACCTTGAGCCTGGGGCAGAGCAGGGATATAATATACAGCATGTTGCTTTCCATCCCTCTCACCACGCTTCTTCCCCTTTCGCCTTCAGGCAACACCTCAGGCTCTTGCCTCTCCTTTTATTTGCCCCTTGGCCTCTGCATGATCCAGTTCTCCATCCATTTTTCTCTCCAGAACAGCCAGAGTTTTATTGCACGTGTTTTTCTGCCAAGAGCAAGTGTAGGAGCTCAGCGAGCCCAAGTGGGTTGAGGACAGTGGCTGATGTTCACCCACCATCACTCCACTCCTGGTGGTAGCCGGAGGATAGGATCCACAGGGTGCATCTGATGTTACATTAAAGACACCATCACAGCCATTTGTCTGCTCCTCCACCAAAAGGCACAACCCTGGAAAGAATAAGATTCCACCCAGAACCTCAAAGCAATTCTGCTGCTGTGGTTGTGTCATTGTCTTCCGTTCTAGTAAGGATTTAAAAGGTCATTTTTTTAAAGCTCTTGCACAGGGCTCGCTTTTGGTGGCTGGCAGCTGCTGTCCCGCTGGTCTGCAGAAGCTGGGGACTGTTCAGGACTGCCCATGTCAAACGCATTTGAAGAAATCAAGTTGGGTAAAAGGTGCAGATGTTTAACAGCCCAAGAAGTCCAGTAGCTGTCCTACTGCTGTCAGTCTGAAGGAAATTCAATACCACGGAGTGCTTGGCTGTGCAACACCCCACCACCAACACTTTGTTTTTGTATGTTTGTTTGGGTTTTTTTTTTAATCTGAAGCACTCAGACTTTCCCTCACACTCCTCAGCTCTCCCTTTGCTTTAATTTCACTGCAGTCATGCATTACACCAGTGCCACAGCTCCATCTCTCTTCCCCTTAATCCAAACTAAAGGTTGAAATTTGCCTTTAAATGAGACAAATAATGATGGTTAAAAGGGCCAACAAACTCAGGGAATGAGGGGGAAGCTGCACAGAGCCAGGACTCAGGCATGTGCTGGGTATTGCTTGAGGGGTGTGAAGCGATTTTGGGGGTTGGGGCTGAGCACAGAGGATTTACACCCGGGCTCCATGCGGCCTTTGCTTTTCAGTGGTGCTGGAAGTCGATGGGGCGCAGGGAAATACTTGCTCCCCAGCTGGCAGTGATATTTTAAAAAGCAGTGAGAAGCATCGATGCAATTAGGTATTCCAAAGTGCTTAGTTTGCCACTTGCTAAGTTTACTTAAACCCTCTTTAAAGGGTTCATTAGAAGACTGTGAGAAACGGTAAAATTCATTAACACGGAGGCAGCCATTGCACATTTGCCTGTAAATTGGTATCGATCGGCGGCCGCGGCGGGCGCAGGTGAGGAGGCACCGTGCCCGCCCTGCTGAGCGAGCAGGCAGCGCCCGGCGTGACCTCCGCCGCGCTCCTGCCTAAATCCTGCCCATTATAGTCTCCCATTCAGCCCGGGCGGCGAGCGCAGCCCTGCCACTCGGCCCACATTGTTCAGGGAGCTTTAAAGCTCAGCACGGCTGCGAGGGAGGCGAGGGAGAGGGGCAGAGCCGGGGCTGCGTGCGGGACCGAGCCCCACGGGGGCACAGCGCGGTGGCGTCCAGGGCGCGCAGCCCACGGGGGCTGCGGGAAGAACTCGGCAAGACTTTGGCCCGAGCTCCCAGCACCTCGCTTTGGCTGCCTTTTATGTCTGCAGGTCTTCCCAAAGCCCCTTAGCTGGCGTGGAGCTCAACCGGATGAGTTATTAGAAGCAATTTTTAATTATTTTTTTTATTTTTAATGCCCTGAACTCGCCAAAAGGCATGTGCTATCTTTTGAGGGTTGCTTATCTGTGGGGTAGCGTCTCGCTCCCAGTGACCAGCAGAGGAAAAATCATTGGATTCACTAGGTAAGATGCTTTCTTCTTCCTATGCTTTAATCTCTACTTACTGATAGAGCAATCGCGTGTCTGGGTCTGATGAGTTCTCTTACTCTGGCGAATGGAGCAGTCCTTCCCGGTGGTGGTTTGTAAAGCAGTAGCTGGCCATTCGATTCTCGGCTTTCTGGAAACAAATTGGCTTTTTGTTTCCAAATTGTAGGATGGAGGCAATTGGGAATTGATACATATTTAACTTTCTCCCACATGGCTTTGTCTGAAATGAAACCTATATGCATATACAGCAAAGGCTTTCCTCTAAACCACATTTTGTTCTTTTTTAAATGCTAGAAGTTTATGATTTAGAATGATACACCTACTTTTAGGTGGAGTGGGAGGCTGGCTTTTACCCTGTGCCGTTTACGTTTCAAAGAGCCCCTGCCAGGGCAGCTACTGGACTCTGCTGCTTTGTGTCCAGTGAATTATGCAGTTCCCCTTCCCAGGACCCAAAATCCATCATCTGCCGAGGGTACAGCCCAGCATTACGGGTGAGGATTGGGAGCTGGGGTGTGTGTCTGTCTGCACATGGGCTGGGCAGGAGGAAAGTCTGCTGGTTTGAACTGAGCCGTAACTCACTCTCAGGATGTAAATTGTAAATCAGCGTTATTTTTCCTCCTGTGACCATATAAATGCGCATATTGAAACTACCTGCTTGAGAGACATACTTCTTTATATGCCCATATGAACCTGGCAAGCTATGGAATGTAAAGAAGTATGTATTTCAGGTGGGAATCCTTCTCAGAGGAGCAATGTGTGACCCCGGGCAAGGCAGGGGAGAAAGACAGACAGATTATTTTATATTATTATTTTTTTTAACTGCCTGACCCGGCAGACTGACTGGGGAGTCAATTGATGATCTTGTTCCAGCGCGTGTATTGTTCTGTCACTTTGCCTGTGTCAGCAGGTGGAAATGCTCATCAGGACATTAAATATTCAATATGCTGACTGCGGCATGGGCTTTGAAAGGCGATGCCAGAGGAAAGCTGGCTGTCCGCTCCTGGGTTTTAACAGGGATGCAGGCCAATCGCTCCCTCTTCCTGCTTCCCCATCGACCCTTTTTACCCCAAAAATAAGGCTAGATAGCAAACAAAGCTGGCTGGTCTTTAAATCTAGGAACAACAAAAGGAGATGGAGGGTGGGGGGAGAAGAAGAGAGAGGAAAAGGAGACAACAGTTGTGGCCCGGGTGTGCAGTGTTTTAGCTTTAAATTAGTGTGCAAATTCCGCTTTTTGGATCTTTCCCACATTTAAACTTTTTGTGCTTGAAACTGGTGAGAAGGAGACCTTCCTTGTCAGCGTGGTGAGCCATCGAGTCAGCGGATCACAGCTAAAGCCAGAGGAGTGCCTTGAATATAGAGGTCTTATTTTCCCAAAGGAAAACAAGAAAATTAGATCTTTTAATTCTGGAAGCCTTTTCCTTTGTAACATTTTCCAATGTAAAATAGTTGGCTATTTTTCCAGAATCCTACAATAATGTGGCAAGATAAAGGAAATTCGGTTTAAATACAAGTTTAACGTTCTGCCTAGGTGGGAGTCACGTCCAAGGGTTTAAAGCTTTCAGCCCCAAATTTCTTCATATTTCTGTGATGTCGCAATGACGTGCAAAGCTGAACTCCTCAAAAAGCTGCTCCCCAGTTTCCCAAACTCTGGTTTCCATCTCTGTGGGGCTGCTTGAGGGCACATTTTGCTTTTGAGTCATTTCCCTGCAATTGCAACCCCATCTTCGCCTTGCTCGCGGGCTCCTCAGGCATCATTTGGTAGGAGTGGTGCCAGGACATGTCATGCAGAGGTTAATCAAGTCTTTCCCATCGCAGCATCCTCCCCCAGGCATGGGAAACAGGTGAGGCTCTGAGTTTGGATTTTGGAGAGTCTTTATCCGTCTCTATTCATGGTGAGCACAGTCATCACTTGTTCCAGGTACGCCAAGGGGCATTGAACTGTAAGCAGGTGCTCGTGAGTAGAGAGTGAGAAAGGGCAGGTTGGGCTGTTGGGGAGATTTCCTACCTATGGGATTTGTGGGGTTTATTGAGGTGCCTTTTTGTTGTTGTTGTTGTTTAAATTAAATACCATGGCTGATGGAGGCGTGGGCAGTGCTAAGCCCCTTCCCAGCAGAGGAGGAGCCTTTGCTTTCTTTGTCAGGTGGCTTTGGGAAGGGTGGGTTTTGCGTTGGAGGATGGCTGGTTTGCACATCATCCTGTTTGATTTTTGGGATGCTCTGGTTGTGCTGGGCCCTGGAAAGCCAGGCCATTCCTGGCTGGATGCGGTGCAGTCCCTCAGGACCCGGCCGCAGGGATGCAGCAACCGCTGGGCTCAGCCCCACCAGCAGCCACCCTGCCTGAGGACAATCCTTGGCTCACATGACCCCACAGGGATCATTCCTGTGGATGTCCAGCCCCATTTTGGGGTCAGATTTAAATTTGAAACTGGTGGATGCTGGGAAATGAGCTGAGCCCTAGCAGGAAGGCACGGGTTCCACACAGGGCTGCAGTTCTGCTCCCTTGTAAATCAGGAATGCTGTCTTGAGTTTCTGGATGAAAAATGAGGACAATTCCCACCATTCTGAATATAACATAACATTATATCTAATATATAATTTATATATGAAATTCCCCTCCTTTCCTTGCTGACCCTTTGTCCCACTTCTCATTTTCCTTCTCCTTCCTTCTTTCCTGTTCTACCTTTTTCTTTCTCTTTTTTTCTTGTTTCCTTTTTTATATCTTTTTTCTACTTTCTTTTTATTTTTTTTAAATTTTCTTTTTTCTTCCCCTCTCTCTCTGTTTCCTTCCCCTTCTCAGCACTAAAACCCCCGTGCCGCTGCACGTTGCTCTTGCAAAGGTGTTCACGGTTTGATTTACAGCAGATACCTGCATTTGTAATGCAATTTTTATCTCCTTCCCCCCGCCTCTCTGAATTAATACGCTTGTTAATCACATGGAATTGCTAACTTTAGGAAGTCGCTAAGTGCTCAGATTTATTTTTTATGTAAATATTTTCAAAGCTATAATTCTGAGCGCTGTCTCGCAGCATGGCAGCGGAGGTGGCAGGGGAGGCTTTGCCATGGACGGCGTCACCTGGGCTTGGGCGATGTTAAAAATGAAATGGGGTGGATGTGGCCCCCCAAGAGCCATGGTAGCCTTGATGTTGACACCAATGGAAGCAGGTGATGGCTGCAGGCCTTTGCCAACCACTTTGTACCGTTCTTCTGCTCCATGGCAGCTCTTCATCCCTTTTACACCTCTTTGGATGAAAACTGCAGCCGTTACATTGCCCGCTCTATTTTACAGCTAAATTAGAGCCACTTCTCTTAAACTTTTTATGAACTGGTGGGCATCTCCTGACCTTGAGTGCTGTGGTGGGTGTGATACAAGGAGCATCCGTGCTGGACCCGCAGCGCTGGGATGCTCAGGTGCACCCATCCATCCTGCGAGCCGAGGACTGTGCAGCGCCAGGCACGGAAACAGGAGCTCTGAGAATTGTAAAAGCCATAAATCCAGTGGACCAAATTAGTTAAATTTTTCTATTCTATGCCTCACAAAATCCAGCCGTTCTGGAGATGAATTCCCCGCATGTAAGCGGAACTACCGGCAGGTATAAGATGGATATTTCGCACGTGCACACGAGAGCACAGGGACAAATTTGTGCCATGCGGTTTTCCCTGGCGGGTTTTTCTTTTTTCTGTACTTTTGTGTGCTTGTTACATTGATGATCCATTATTACAGTTGTTACTATTACTTAATGTTGGAAGACAGGTGGTCCCATAAATTCTAGCACCTCAATTTTTTTTTTTAATAAAGGGGGGGGGCATGTTTGCAATTCAAGTTTAATAGTGCATTCATCAAGAGCAATAAAGCATTTTATTGCACAAGTATTTCAAGGGATGTGCTGGCCCTGGTAAAAGCATTAGTAAAGGGGTGCATCAGCAATCTCATTTAAAACTGTCGACCCAACGTGAAAAATGTTGCGTTGAAGAATAAACTGCTATTAAGCATGATTAGATTGACCTGCAGGACAGATATTTTAGCTGCAGCAGCACAAGTCGATCAAAGTGAGCATCGCTTAGATTGCAAATTTCTTTTTTTTAATGCCCTAAATTAAAAATGAAAGAGCCTCAGAATATTTAGGACCAGAGAGTGACTTTGGGGGTGAGATTTGTGCATTCGATTCGAAGCGGTTTGGGAAAGTGGGGAAAGGGGGAAAAGGTATTAATTACTGCCCCTTTAGCATACATTGAAAATATGTTACTCAGATCAACCAATCAAAAAAGAAATTGTGCTGACTCAGCACTCAGGCTAGTCTGCACGTCCGATTGCAGAAGAGATCAGCACTGCACTGCAGTATCTTTCCCTGCCTTTGACACCAGCCTAGCTGGGCAGGGCTTCCCTTGTGTTTCCCAGGACTGGTTTAGGCCAAGAACAAGAGAAGGCCCTGAAGAGAGGAGGAGAGAGTCAAGGTTGCACGAGCCTTGAGCTGCTAACAAATCCTTTTTAGTCAGTAGAAAGAGCTTCCATGCTAGGTTTGCCCTGCCAGATGCAAGCGGCATGAATTGCTTGGGAATATATCTATTTTTAAAGACTTTCACCACATCTTGCACTTAGCAGTGACTGTGGGCGAGGGGGTGGTGTGTTCCTAGCAAGAGAAATATCCTCGCTCCTCAGCTCGGATCCCTCTCTGAAAGCCCAGGGCTGATTTCAGTGCCGCACTGGCGGGTGCCTCCCAGAGAAGACGCTGGGTTAAATGTTCACCGCTTGATGCTGAAGTTGCTCTTGACCTCAGCCAAGCAGGCAGTGATGCTGAGAGCTGCATTCCCACTGGGATGCAGGGGGTCATGCTGAGAGCAGCCCAGTGTTCCAAGGACGGGAGCCAAGAGAGAGCATGAGCTCCACTGCTGGCTCACTGGGCTTGCAGACAAGTTGTGTAGCTCGCCTGCCTCAGTTTCCCTCTGAGGCAAAGTAGGTGCTCGCTGGGGAGTTGTTGAAGCTGTGTTTGCACTGCGAGGCTGAAGGTGGAGGTGGCCAAGGCAGGTTGGTGCAACGACCTGAGGCCAAGATTGTTCTGGGTTTGCAAGGACTTCCCTGCTTTGGTGTTGGCTTGCACAGTTCTGCCCTGCATGTATTTGGGGAGATGGCACAGCCTGCCTGGACTGTGCCCCTCTGCCCTCGTGTTGCCATGCAAAAACTCACCTGGGTTCCCCACACCTTGGAGCAGGTGCAAGGTGTGAGGTGTGGAGGCTGGACCTCAACCAGGACTCCACAGAGCCGTGGCTGACTGGGGGATATCCCAGTAGGATGATGGGCAATGGGGTCTGTGGGGTGCTCCGGCACCGTGGGGCTGCTTGCTGGTCACCAGTGTGGCTGCAATCACTGCTGGGTGACTCTGCCAGCACTGGGCAGGTTGGGCTATGCCAGGCTGAACCAGCTGTACATGCCCAGCCCTGAGCACCTTGGTGGGCACCTACAGGAGGAGCAGTGTGCCTGTGGGCTGCTGTCTCCCAACCACTGCAGCACTCCGTGATGCTGTTAAGGAGTTTTTGTTTGCCCTGAGTGAGCAGCACCAGAGTGCATCCCTGGGTTAGTGTGTATTTTTCCAGAACGGTCTGTACGGAGGAGCAGGGCTGGTGGATGACACCCTTGTGTGCAAGAGGAAGGCTTTCAGACACAGATATGTCTTGACTAAAGCAAGATTTGATAGTCAAAGGTTTTAGCAGTTGGAGCAGTTGCTGGTGGTGCTCAGGAGGCTCAAGGGAAGCAGGCGACTGACATCTCCAACAGATGCAGGGTTTTCCTTTTTTTTTTCCTTTTCCTTTTTTTTCTCCTGAAGCACAGAGCTGTGCCTGTAAATGCCTCACCATGCCCAGATATGGCCTGTGCTGGGACCTGTGCCTCTATCTAAAAAAGCCCTGGGCAGACTGATGAGCCTGGGGGAACTGGGGAACAACTGCTATAAATAGTGCTCATTCTCAGCTGCCCTTCTGGGGGGGACAGGATTAGGTGGCATCTGGGCAGCCAGGAGGCGTGGGACTCGTGACCACCAACCGCAGAAGTCACCCAGCAGCTGTAAGGACAGGAGCCATCCCTGCAAAGACCTTACATAGACAAGTCAAGCCTGACATTTGGGGAGTCGGATAAAGCCACAGGAGCAGGAATCCAGTGACCTAAGAGCAATGGAGAATAAAGTTCACCGCAACGGCCGGGACAGCGCTTCCAATCTGAGATGTGACCTGGCATTGGACACAGGACTTGGCTTTTGGCTTTTCAAGCTGTTTGGTGCAAGCAAAGGAAGGTGTCAGGAAGGAGTTGGTGACACGGGAAGCAAAGTGTCACAAGGAGTTGATGAGATGAAAAGACGGGTGTTCCCTTCTGGGACGCTGTGGGTTAATTTGCTTGTTAATTTCCTGGCAGCGAGACTATTGGAAGCTCTGATTTAATATTTGTGTTTACTTCGGGTAAACAAATTAACAAAAACCCCCAAGTCTTAATAATTTAAGACACCAGCTTGATTGAAGCTAGCAGAAAGTAATGAATCTCATGCTGTGATTTCACTCCCAACCTGACAGGACGTGGGCAGTGCCTGGAGCTCATGGCCATGTGGATGTAGGGTAACTGGTCCCTAAATGTGAGGGGGCTAATAGGTATGGACTGCAGGAGTGTGAAACAGCTTTTGTAAGACCAGAGGAGAAGGACTGTGCTGTGCTTGAATTAAGCTCACCCTTGAATATTTGAAGGGAAAGGTGGAGCAGGGAGTGGGGAAGGTTTGGCCAAACAGAGGAGGCGGCTGTGCAGGTGATACCTGGAAGGGATGTCCTGAAATGTGCGCAGTGGGAGACTGGGGATAAAATCATGGAGCAACACGGCAGCTTGTCCCTGAGCAGGTCTGCTGTGGGATGGGGACTGGAATGTGCAGGCAGGGTGGGATGGGTATTTATGCCCAGGCTTTGGCCCTTCTGTCCCTCACGGTGTCAGGGCTGTGCTGCACCACTTTACCTTCTTTAAATTAAGCCAGCTTTGTCCTAAAGCCTTGTCTTTGAGACAATAAGACGCACCCGCTAAAATCTATTGTGCCATTTTTGCAAAGCCCAGCAAAAGTCACCCGTGCATCGTCCCCTCCCTGTCCTCCACGCTCATTTGGCCTATTTGAAACTGAATTTATTCCTGGGAAGGTCCCCATCAATTTGCTTTGCTCTTTTGTTGACAAGTTTATTAAAAACCTGGGCAACTACATATTAAACTTTTATCAGTGTCGAGGAAGAATACATCCTTTGAGCGGCCACAAAAGTTATGGATTGGGGCTTAATGTTTCTTGTTCCACCATTTGGCTGAGTCAGCGTAACAAATAAAAGCTGCCACTTCTATTTTTTTTCCCTTTCTTGAGAGACAGTTCCCTTAACAGTATAAGTAACTGTGTCCAGTAATGCAAAAAAGGTTCCAGGTCTGGGTAAACATGAGGCATTTTTTTTTTCTTTGTGGCCGTAAGTCTGTAATGATTTGAATAACTAATTTAAAATAAGAAAATACGAACCCTGGAGAAAGTTATTGCTGCTTTGCTCTGAGCCAATAGTTTTGGTAAAATAACTGTTACTTTATAGTATTTATATGAAAAAATTCACTGCAAATTAATAATTGCTGTACTGCAAGTGATGTGTTTTCATCCAGTGTGAGGGCTGGAAGGGGTTGGAGAGATGTTTGGTTGGGGATGTCCCTTCACGCTGCTGCAATAGGGGATCTTCGCTCTTTTTCTTTAGTCATGAGACGAAACAAAGAGGAGGGCAATATGTTGCACCAAAGATGTTAAAAATAAAGCGTTAGAATTGCATAACCTAGTTCCTGCCGTGCAGCTGAGTTTTTAGAAGTTGAAAGAAGCCTGAGAAATAATTGGTGGGAAGGAGTTTAAACTGATATAACAACAGACAGGCAGGGCGAAAAAAGTGAGCATTGGCGGGACTAAGCCACAATTCTTAAACTCTGCTGGGCAAATAAATAAATAACACAGCATCTTTCTCTGCCTGTCACCGTGTCCAAGGATTTTTTAGTTCTTAAACAGGTTTGCTGGCATAATTTGTCAAGTCCAACAGGGAGGTTTCCGTGTGACAGCCGATCGTTTTTCACCAGGCACAGTGGTGCACCAGAGCCGTCCTGGCGGCTCGGAGCAGCTCCATAATTAGACAAGAGTTAACATTCCTCTATGAGATGGCTCATCCCTCCTGCCCAGGGCATGGCACAGCCCCCCAGGGCCCATCCTGCGCCATGCCCACGGCCGGCAGGGAGCATTCTGGACAAATCCATCTGCCTCCAGGAGTTTATCTGCATCACCATTTGCTCCAATTATAACTAATTGGACACATATTGCATTTTCATAGTATCTAATTTTCTATTGATTTTAACGGGACTGCTGGTGTTTTGTACTATTAAGTGGTATCTCCTATCAGTTGTTATTTAAAAACGCTGAGTGCACTCCCCTGTATGGGATTATGCAGTCAGCACATGTTTTAAAACCTGTTTAATTGTTAGGTCCATAAAATGCACAAACTGTATTAGGGAATGGCTTTGTTCTCTTTTGAGAGTATGAGTAGCAAAACAAAAAAATCCAATTCCACAACTATTTCCATGGCTGGTTTCAGGAGGTGCAGCTCCCAGAGACCTGCTCAGAGTCTTTGGAAAAACAGCTTTGGAGGGACCATCTTGATCCCACATGGAGCCAGCTCCCTCCAGGTAACGATTCTCTGCATTGTCAGAACAGAGCAGGTCTGTGCTTGAAACGGGACTGTTATTTTGACAAGAGGCCTAGGACCAAAATTTGGGTTGAGACAGAGATAAAGTTACTTTAGATGCTCTGTATAACTAAGGAATAAGGTGATAACCGTAGGGTTTGGAACTTTATTCCCTGTCCTAGGTATTGCTGCGTACCTTGGCAATACACCCAAATAAAACCAGACGATCAAATTAGCTATTTCATTTCAGCAAGTACTCACTGAAGCAGGGTGAAAGCAACAGTCCTCTGGTCAGCACCATTTAAAGAAGAAAAGATTTAAAGGAGAGATTTAGGGGAGGAAGGGAGAGCTGGCCTGGCAAAGAGCATTTCCAGCAGTACACAGGGATCACTGGCTCAGGGATGTTGGATAACAGCAATAATGGTGGAGAAGGCAGATTAAAGGAGATGGAAATAATGTTTTGGGGCAGCCAAGTTATCCCAGGGTGCTGGTGAGTTTGCTGTCAAGTTGCTGCCTTCGCTGCTCATTAGCAATTAGCACGTTGTGTTTGTTGAAGACAGGTGAGTTCATGAGGGTGTATAAATTAAATAGACACTTTATTAAGTTCAGGTAATAGTTTTGGTCTGAAAGACTGAGTGGCTACTGCGATGTCAGCAACTGCTTTAGTGCACAAAGGAACTGAATGCTTTTTAATTAAGTCAAATAAAATCCAAGCAGAAGGCTCTTGAGCCTTGTCTGGAGTCTACTTTTTGGGTTGAACATCTTTAATTTTAGAAATGTTGATAAAACACAGTCTACTTTTTCCCTGTAATAATATAAGTTCAATTAATATTTGATGTCTGTAAGGAAAAGGATAAAAGCAGTGAGCTTGTGTTTTCTGGTTTACAAATGGCACATTGGGCAGAACCCTGCGACTGTGGCATTGATTTAAACATCCTTGCAAAGACACCATGCAATAAAGTTGAATCATCTGCAGTATAAGTATGGCTGTTTGGGGGAAAAAATAGCAATGCAAGAGAGTAGACATTTTCCTGTATTATCAAAAGCCACTTCATTTTGAGGAAATTTCCTCCAATTTAGTAATGTTTGGATGGAAATCAAATAACACATTAGCTTGGGGAAAGGGGAAAAAAAAAATCCTTCCAAAGCTAATTACAAAGGGAATGTGCACTTCATTAAGATAAAGCTGTAGGAAATCAATGTTCTGTATTGTTGTTTTTTCCTTTTGATTGGATTTTAGAATGATAAATTGTTCATGCATTTGATCTAAAAATGATTTGTTTATTCAGATGAAGAGCAACAGTACTTTGTCTCATTTGGCCTTTTAGCTTATAACGATAATGGCTTGGAGGGCTGCTCATTTCTCAAAAGTGTATTGGACTGGAATAGCAGGAGATTTCTGGACTCAGAAGGATGGGCCCCATGCAAGGGTTTGTTGTAGGCTAATTCTATTGCATGTTGAATCTTCTGCTTCATTAGGAATATCGACAAATGCTGATAAATTCTTTGGCTTTTCTGTACTGTCTATAACGTGTCTTTATTAGAATATTGAGGCTGAAGAGGAAAGATCTGCAATAGAGGAGATTCTCTTATGTTGGGTACTACTGATCCTACTTGCCACAGCCCTGGGGGCTTTTGCCCGTTTTCCTGGATATAATCATGGACAGCACTGCCAGGCACAGGCACCATGCAAGGGTGGCCAGAGAGGGAAAAGCCATCATGTGTTTGTTCTGTTATTTTGGCTTTGATCCACCTCTAGCCCCTGGCTCTCACTCAGCGTGCCCATGGCTCTCCAGTGCCATCCCACAGCGCCTGTAGGCTTTGCCCAGCTCAGGATGACAGGGAGGCACCAGCACCTGTTCCTTCCACACCTTTCCAATGCAAGACCCAATTTCATGAGGAGATGATTGGACCTGACTTCACTTTGGACACAAGCCCAAACGTGGTGGTGTTGGGTGGTTGAGGTTTCAGGCCTGGTTTGGGGTGCTGTTGCCGGCTGCACTTGCACAGGCAGGAAGGGAGAGCAACACCAATCCCAATGTAGGATTGGCAAACTCTCCTGCCAGATCCTGCCTGTTGAGCCTGGCAGTGCTCAGCAGGCAGAGGTGAAGCCTGTCCATCCTGTTTCACAGGAGTGGGGGCCCACAGGCATTTGGGAATGAGCACTGCCTCGCTGGAGAGATCAGGGGCTTCAGCAGAGCTCCGACCTCTGACCACATCTGTAATCCATCTTGCTTGGGTGGCTGGTACAGCCCCAGAGCCCAGCCTGGCAGTGCCTGGGCTGGCAGAGACCTGGACCCTCCCTGCTGGGATGCTACAAATCCCTGTGGGTTGCAGCCCTCTCCAGCTTTATAACGTGGGCTGCTCTTTCTCAGCTGCTGGGAAAGCCTCACCACCAGAGAGACATCATTAGTTTTGATTAATGGCATCCAGAAGAGAAAACCTAATTTTCTAAAAAGGAAAACCTTACCCATAACTCACTGCAGAGAATTTAAACAAAATGTTATAGAACATCCATGCCGACTCACATTGATTTCAAATATGTTCCAAGGCACTCCCCGAAAGCAAAGCAGGAGGGAGTGGGGACAGCTCTGGTCCCCAGCAGAAGATGCTCAGTGTAACCCCACACCTTTCTCCCACAGCGCTGCTTTCAAAGGACTGACCCCAAATCAACAGGGCTGGGACAGAGCACATGTACCTGGGAGCAGAGTGTGTTTGAGGTGGTGATGCTCAGGCAGTTTGGTGCACTCTGTCCCAAAATCCATGTGTCCATCAGGGTTTAGCTCAGTATAGCCTCAGTTGCTAATGGCACTTCCACCTCTACCCAACCACCAGTAAATGATTGCTTTCCTTTGTCTCCCGTAAGTCACCAAAGGATGAATTTAATACTTCCAGGTCTTCACTGTCTAAGCTTCCTTTTAGTTCCTTGGCTTGATTGTCTCTTGAAAAGGTACCTAGAGATAACTTGATTAAATTAATTGTTGAGCTCTTTTTAAAAAGCTATTCTCTCTCCCTTTCTCTCTCCATCTCTCTCTCCATTTATTTATAGGCAGCTTAGAGTAACGGGTTTGGGCAGTTAAGTGATCTGCAGTGCTTACCGTGACAATGCGAAGCCTGTAATTCTTTGGGAGATAAAATGCTGGCCCGCTTGCAATATTTCTGCGTGCAGAGGTTCCAAGCACAGGTGCTTTTCCCTGGTTTCGTCTTGCAGCACGGTGGGCTGTGAGGGAGAGGGGGGAAAAGTCACCTTTGCCTTATGACGCATATAAATTCTTTAAATAGGTTATGCACATGGCAATGTGCGATGTCTGCGCGTGGCTCCGGGTTAAGAAGGAAAGGCCTGACTTTATTGGCTCCCACTGCAGAAATGATTGGAGCTGCTGTGATTTTTAAATTTGATTTACCGCGTTATTTTTAGCCATGGGGTGTTCATGCTGCAGGGCTCTCCAGGAGATATCAACACCCCAGTGCTGAGATGTGAACCATCACAGGAGCGACTTGAACAGTAGTGGTGTAGCAGGGACTTGTTTTCCCCATTTGGGGACAAATTGCCAGATTATGAGATTGCAAGAAAGAAAAGCCTTTTTTTTTCTTTCATTACCTCCTCCCTTTTGTTTCCTTTCCACCAATTTCCTGTTGGTTTCTGGTGATGGCAAATACAACCATTGCCTGAGCAGGTCTTAAACCTCCTGAACATGCTGATTTTAATGCCAGATGAGAAAACACAGGAGGCTTCACAGTAGGGAAACAAAGTTTGCTAACCTCTAAAAAAATATTTCAGGTGTTCCAGCCTTTTCCCTCCCATTTTTCAAGGAGAGCCCTGAGGGGAGAAGAGTTCTGCAGCCCAAGTTCCTTGGCTGTGGGCTGGGCTGGTTGTAGCAAACGACACCTCTGCTGCTACGTGTTGGATGTCACTTCAGACACTGAAACACAGGGCATGGAGTAGGACAGCACACGATAAAACACTGAAAGGAAGGAGGCAGGAGGTGATAATTAAAACATCTGGAGGAAAACAATAGCCTTTACTTATGTCACACTGTTGTAGCAGCGTGGGTCTCAAAACAGAGCCAAATATCAGGTTTTAAAATGCTTCAGGCTGATGGTTACTGCTGCAGACTATTCCACTGCTGTTCAACCTGCCTCTTTAATTCAGACCCGCTCTTCAGCCGTAGCCTCTAAGAAGCTTAAATAAATCCTGACTGCCTGAAAGTGAAGCCATTTGAACCAGTGCGGCATCAGGCAGCAAGCTCAGAAGAGGTCCAGGCAGCTGGGAAAGAAAAGACCCCGAGGAATTCTCTTCTCTGCTGCCACAGCCCATGGGGCCAAATGCTTTGCTAAAGCTGGTAAAATGGAACCAAATCAACTGTTCAATGGATTTGGTCCCCTTCAACCAGCTGTAGCTGTGCATTGATCTCTCAGACGCACCTTGGAGGATGAAACACTTGAACCCGACCAGGGCGGCTCAGGTAGAAGACAAATGGCCACGTGAACACTGCTGATAAGGAAATCATGATGATTGGCATCTACAGATCTATCACTCGGGCTCTAAACTGGTGGGCTGAGCCTGAGTCATTATGTGGTTGCCAGTCAATTCTGCCTAACGGAGACCACTCAAGATTGATAATCCCTATCACCTTCCTCCATTGATCTCAGCTGTAACCCAGTGTATTCCCACTGCAAGTGCTTGCATTTTCATATGTGTTTGCTCATGCCCACCCAGGAGCCCTGTGCCTCGGCGTTTCATCTGCTGCAAGGAAGAATAAAGGTTTTGATCTGAAGTTCCCTCCTTGTGTTTTGTACCACGTGCCGAGCTGCTCCTTCAACAGCTCTAGTGAAGAAATGGGCTGTCACAGGGCTGCCAGAGCTGGGAAGGAGTTGGGAATACCAACTGCTTCCTCACTACCCCAAACTGCAAGTATCCACGGTCTGCACTAGCCAACAATATTTTTTTGTCAATGAGATAAAAGCTGTGCTCCTAAAAAAAGAGTTTCCTGTTTGACTTTGTTGACCTAAAAGACTTGTAAAGTCTCTACCCCGGTCTGGTCCTTATAAGCACTAATGTTATGCTAATGGAGTTAAAGAAAATCACTCACTTTCCCATGTAATAATGATTGGTGGGAAAGTAAGCTGGGCGTCATCCTTTCCTAGCCATCGTAAATCTATAGGACTCTCACAAGCTATGAATATTGCCGCTTTAATGAGCCATTTGGATGCAAAAGTCTGATGGGAGATTATTCATGTCTTTACTTCTTAACAACACCTGGCCCAAGTTAACCCCTGGCATGAGAGTGTGCAGAGATTTGTCTCTTTTCACACGCTAGAAATTAGGTTTACTTCATTTCACATCCTGGTCCTTTAGGTACCGTTTAAGTGTTCTTACTAGGGCCAAGAGTATTCGTGTGCTTCAAGATAAGGAGTTGTTTGATGGATCTGAGCCTTAACATGCATCTAATATTTATGTCACTGGGTATTTAAAAGGCAAAGACATGAGGAGCAATGTTACTGCAGGAGCGCCTTTCCTCAGCTAAAAGGAAAATAGTGCTTACTCAATCCTGCTGGCTCATTTTTCTGTACTTTAACAGTGCCTAAGCATCCATGTCGATATCCTACTGAAGTCTACATGTGTTTTTTCTCCCCATATACTTCAATCAGATCAGACATGTTTTCCTTCTTGCCACCAGCTGATTTCTTGGGAATATGTAAAAGAAATTAGACATTCTATTATTTTTAATTTATTTATCTTCACAACTGCAGCATCGTTCCAAACAGCCAACAATGCACCCAAAAGGGCTTTGACCTGGCCTGATAGAAGAGACTCGAGCAAATGCAAAATGCACTTGCTGACATTTGTGCCTGCAAACAGAGGAAAAGGAGCAGCTCCAACAAATCCCTGCATTAGCATGGAGCCAGTGTGATGCCGTGGGTAGTGAGGGTGCTTGTTGCTTTACAGTTGAAGTCTCACAGCACAGCTCTGCCCTTGGCAAAAGAGCCAAATGGCCACTAGTTCTGTAGCTCTGAGTCACCTCTTGACACCTTATCTGTCCTGGATGATTAATTGCTTTGTAGTTATCCGTGCTGGTTTCTGAACACTACTCAATCCCAGTTCCTAATTCCCATCTCAGAAGCATCAAGCAAAGGCATCTGCTGAGGCAGGAATGACTGTCCAAGCAAACCACCTCAGTGCTGTCGCTGCCAGTCCTGAGATTCCTGAACATCCTTGGGATGAAAGCACAAGGGAAGGGGAATCCTCAGCACAAGTCCCTAATTGCTGGCAGCCTGAGCTGTGAATGATGTTGAGACTCTAGAGGAAAAGGTTGAGTAGAAACAGATGCTTCCAGCAGGTTGTGGCCTGGGTTTCCAAAATACCATGCTCCTCCCGCCTGCTCCCACAATCTGGGTTATTTTCCCTTGTTCCCCAGGGCTGAATCCAATGTAAACAACACCATTATTAATATTCTTCCTTGGTAATGATAATTAAGTTGCTAAAAAATGTCAAATAGGGAAGCTGGAGGCATTGCAACTTGAACAAAACCAGGGAATGTAAATGAAAACATTCGTTCCTTAAAGAAGTGTGGTACCCTCAAAGCCACCTTGAATAGCAGGGAAGCTTCCAGTTCTCTGGAAGCAAGAGAAGGTATGAATACACAGGGATCCCAAAAGTTGGGCCGTGCATTTAAATGCATAAATGTGGATCCCACCTTCAGGCACCCATGCTTGAAGATTTCTGGCTGTGTTTTTATTGCCTAATTATATCTTTATGGAATGAGAAATTCAGTTCACTTAGCACGGAATTTCTATAACAATACAGCCATTAAGGTCTAGTCAAGGAAATATGAGGCCCAAGCAGAAGGCAGCAGGTAGAGTTCAGAAGAGCTCTCTAGAGACTGATAATGTGTAGGGACAAATGTAAGGCATGGGCCAAAAAATTGTACGTCTCCTTCCCAACAATTTGTGTTTCAGCTCTGCTCACTCACAAACCCTTCCTGAGACAACAGCAGGGTTTGGAGCAAACTGAGCTCGCTGATATCTGCCCTTTGCAGCTGGGAGCTGCCCAGATCCTGAACCCATCCATGGTCTGAAAATGGGATCTGCTTTAGTCGATTTCCCATAAAGCACAGTTCTGAGGGGAAGTCTTACCACTGGCTTTGAAAACCCCAGGAAAAACTCCTGGCTAAGTCATTAGAAACCTTTAGCCAACCATCCTTAACTACATCAAATCTAATTGTTTCCCATATCTTCTAAGAGGCTGCTTCTGATGGCTCACCAGACACTGCTGGTTTCCTGGAAACCCTATTAGCTTCTCAAACAAGGCAATCCTGAGGACTCACTCCTGCAAACCTTTTGTGCAAATATTAAATAACAGCAAATAATTAGCAAGAATAATCCTTTTTGCTTGACCCTCTTCTGTAATAAAGACCTTTGTCGGCGAATGCAAACGTTATTTTGAGGAGCAATTCATAATCTAGAGCTGTTGAACACATCAGCCTAAATACACTAATACTCTAATATCCATATTTGTGCAGGACTTAAGACAGACAAAAACAGGCACGTTCTCTGTCCCAAAGACCTAAAAGCATTCACCAGTCAAGCATAGGAAGAGGATGTGGCAAAAGAGGTGGCAAAGAAGGGACTCACTTCTGCATTTGCTATATCTTCAAGTGTCTTAGGTGGTGTGATCAAATCAGCTGGATTCTGTCCATGGAGATTTTTTCTGAGCATCCTTTTCCTTCACCTGTTTTTCTTTTATTTTTTTTTTTCTGAGAGGGGAGAAAAGAAAGGACAAGGAAGCCAACAGGCAGATAATTGTTCTGTGCTGACAGTTTGTCAAGTGATGGAAGAACAATTTTAGTTAAGAGATCTGCGTTACAGGGGCGAGCGAGCAGAAGTCTCTTCTTTTCCTCCCAGATGGCATTGACATATAGCCTGAAGGGGCTATCAGGATACAAAGCTAAAGATGGTTAAAGACATTAAAAACTGTACAATGTGAGCACCATCTACGCCAGGACCATCATCTAGAAGGAAGATTCATCCTGACGTATCAGGCAGAAGTCAGATCTTGGTGTTATATAAAGCTGTTGAGCCGAAAGTATTTTTGAGATAGATAAAAAATATCTATTCCTGCTACTAACCATGCCTTTTCCAGTAGGTTTTTACTGACTCTTGAAAAGCTATGACCAATAAATGTGATGATCTGCCTTCCCTTTTCTTTCTGGGTGAACAATATCTTCTGGGGGGTGTTGATCACTGCAGGCAATGAGTGTCTTGAGCCATTCCAGTCTAACTCCACTTCCCAGCAAGACATTGAATGCATTCTCTTCATCACACTGTTTCCCAAATCTGCCAGGGCTTCTGTTAATGATAAATATTGCACTTGAAATCAGGTTATAAATCTTGCCATAGGATGGAGGTAATTTGAATTCTGCATTTCTTGGATTTGGTGTTGTGTAAGTTGCTTAATTAACTTGCACAGAGAATGGGCCTAATAACACTGCATTTTTTTAATAAGCGAGCAGTGCAGCTGGAGGGATAGACAACCATGAAGAGAGGAGTTCACCTGCAGGAAAATATCCTCTACTTCCCCCAAAAGCGATAAAAATGTCAATACATTGACACAATCCCTAATTAAAAATGACTGCCATAATCACATGTATCATAGCCGTAGGACTTTGGTTTGGATTAACACAAACAGCAGGATGTGCTGCACACGTTTTCCAAAGGAAGAAGGGGTTGGATGATGGTATCTCCTGCACACTCAAGCAAGAGCAGAGGAAGGATCCCTCAGCTACTTTGTGCAGGTTGCTCCTCCGCCGCCCTTCCTGGTGAGCTGCAAGACGGTGCCTGCCTGCACAGCCTGAGCTGTTTGCAGCAGGAGATGAACCATGTCCACGTGCCCTTTTTTGGCTGAGGTTGGAGCAGACGTCCTTCCCTTTGTGTCTGACGTGGCCAGACAGCAGCCGCGTGGCCGCGTGTAGCAGCCTGGCGGCTCCACGCATTACCTCAGCTCCTGCAGCAGGGCTGAGCTGTAGTAGCACCCAGCCTGGGGTGTGGATCCGTCCTTCATTTCCTCACAAGGAAAAAAATCCCTCATTTTGGGGTATTCAGCAAGGAGAGGGACAATGGAAAATAGCTTGTGGCTGCTCCACGTAAATTATCTATGCAATTGGCCTGCCTGGATTGGATATGGATTTAATGGTTGGACTCGATGATCTTAGGGGTCTTTTCCAACCTGAATGATTCCAAGAGAGACTCCCTATTTTCATGTTCAACTGCTCTTACCTTATGCTTGTGCTACCAATGTGCACCCAGGGATCTCAGCTGGCTCTGAGTGCTTGTCTTTTATTCTACAACACCAAAAATAAACACTGAGATGCTTCATGTAGCCCCGGGGCTGAAAAGTGGAATTGCACCACAGAGCTGGGGCTGAGCACAGAAGCAGCATCTGCTACAGGGGGGCTACAAGGAGCTCAGTAACCGAGTGATGGGGCACAGCATGGCCAGTCTTTCTCTTGAAGAAACTCAACACCAAGGGCTTCTTTTCCAAGTCCACGTGGGACAGTTATTTCACATCTTTTAGCATCTCTGATAAAATCTGCCTCTAGCTTTTCCTGTCCTCCCCTCCTATAAATCATTTTGCGCAATGTCTGACAGGTGATTTCTGCTTTCTCCTGCATAGGACAGGAGTGGGGAAAGAGTGAGAGAGGGAGAGATTTGAAACTGTTTCCCAAATATTCCAGTGTCCAGCCAGGAGCTGATATCCTGCCAGGGGTAAGAGGTGGCCCTATGCAGCACTCACTCAGGAACAAATAATGAATGATCCTGCAGCCTCTACTCAGCACAGGGAAAGGAATTAAATTCTATCCCCCTTTTGTGGATCACCTGGAAAGTACAGGCATAATCCATCTTTCCAGGGTGAGGAGCATGGCCCTGTGAGACAAAAAAAGCCTGTGAAGAACAAAACCTGGGATGACCCTTTGAGCTGGGACATCCGTCGGGCATAGAAAGAAACAAAAAAAGAAAGGAAAAAAAAAAAGAAAAAAAAATCACCAAACTTTAACTGATGTAGCTTCCTCTCCTGCGAGGGAAGCTGGAGCTAAGCCTGGTGTAACACTCTCACTTCATTTTGGGGATGAGCTTTTCATTCCCAGCTGCCTTGGAAGTGCTATAAACTTCACAGTAATACCTTTTCATCATTTTAAAACTTCCATTGTGATCTCCAGCCTGCAGTGTCACACCGGACGATTTAATGTGGGGTGTGAGTAGATTTTCAAGCATAGACAGATTGATTCATGAGTGAATTAATCTGATGCATCTTTTAAATGGAAAACTGACATAATTTTCCATCAGAGACCTGCTAATAAAGCACATTTACTTGGTGAATCCATTTTTTCCTGTACTAAGTGCACTACATAAGGTATAAAAATATCAAATCAATAGCCAAAGACTATATAAAAATGAGACTGACAGATCAGAAACCATGGGTGAGACACCATCTCCTTGGCTTCTTGGAGCACTCTGTTTCTGCTGCTGAAAGCCACATTCCCAAAATCTTCCCAGGACAGCAAGGCTGCAAAACCCCAGGTGTCCTTGCAAGTCCCAGAGGGGACCGGGTGCATCGAGCCACCTGCTTCCAGGGCTCTGGTGGCATTAGTTCTCCCGCAACCCTCCCTATTTTTAGAAGTAGATAGTTTGAAGGGGTTGGGTTTTTCTTCTTTATTAGTTTTATTATTATTATTATTATTATTATTATTATTACTATTATTATTATTGCAGAAGGAACTGGGTAGAAGAAATATGTTTAAAAGACAAGGGGATCTTCCAGCGCATTTGCGCAGGGAGTCTGTCCCAGCTTGCCAGGGAATCTGCACAAGCTCTCCTTTTTTAATTCTTTAGCTGGAGCACAGCAGCGTTATTTCAAAGGAAATGCCTGCACAGCCTTCCCTCTGCAAACACTGCAACCATCATTCGATCAGTGCAATTCTCCCGTGTGAACCAATTTAACAAGCAGTTGCTTTGCAGGCTGTGGAGAATTGCCTCTTACCTAATAATTCTGCTAATTTGCTTAACTTTCCCAGATTGCAAATGGCCCTGCTCTGAGCAGGCAGCTTTCTAAATGAACCCCCAGACAGGTTCCTGACAAGAGCCAAAGGAAAGGTGGATGGCTCAGGAGGTTAAAGCTCACAGTCTTTTATTTTGACCTTTGGGCTAGCATTCAAATTTGCTTGTTGGGAAAACTGCATTCAGCATTGTATTTTCTTCAGGGATTTATGATACCCTTTTGCTTGTAATTATTCTCAGTTGATGTCTTCCATATATTAAAGAGGGTTCTATTAGCAAGCTCCAGTCGTCTCAATTATCTTGCAAAAGTCTCCTTATTTGTGGCTGGGAGCTACACCACCAGGATTGCCATCCCTGCAAAGCTCCTGGTCCGTGGCTACAGGCAGAGAAATAAGGAATGTACACTGGTAATACAAATGTCTGAGCAATCCCAGAAAGAAATGAAAACTGCAGTAAAGGTAAATGTCAGACTATTTAAAGACAATGTTAACTATTGATTTTTTAGAGGAGACTACCTCTTCAAAGGATGGCAAGCATGACTTCAGATACAAACGAAGCAACCTAGATGGATGGTGGAGAGAGGGAGGTGAGTGATCTGGGAAGACAGAGATTTTCCCGGAGAGCAAAATGAACCCTTGATGAAGCCTCTGGGATTAAAGAGGTGGCTTAGTTCTTTCACAGCATCCACCCTTCAACCCATTTAAGCACCATGCCTTTTCCAAGAAATGAAGGGCAAAGAAGCACTGATAAGCAATAAAGAGATAAGCAGCAAAGTACTCATTTCACTGGTGTTTCCCAATGAAAAATGAACCCTCGAGCACACCCAGTGATTTGTTGTCTAAGTAGCAAAGCTCACCCAAGTTCCTGATTTTGCTTCCAGCAGAGATGCTCATTGCTCATTCTCACACTCGGGAGCAGCTCGTGCTCATTATCCAGCACTGGCACTCCCTGCCTGCACCTGCCTGTGTGCAGCTCCTACGTGGACATACACATTTCATACATACCTGTATATGCACTTGCCTTATGGCCCATGCTGTGATATCCCTGCCAAAGCATCCCGGAGCAGATATTCCTGGCTGCGGGCGCCTGCATCCGCAGGGAATTGTTCCTTTCAAGCTGCAGTGCAGAGACAATGCTGTACATGGTGCTTTGGGGAAAATAGCAAGATAAAAATTTAGTTAGGGGATTTAAAGGTCTTCCAAGGCTGCATTTTCAAAAAGGGTAACTTCTTATCTCCATGGGTGTTTTGGAACAGGAGGCATGAAGGATCTAATCCAGTGAAGTGTAATGTCAGCGAGGGCAAATTAAGTTTGCATTTGGATACAAACTCTCTTTCAGAGGCAAATTTGGCTGTTGAAAGGAAAATTACTGTACACATCTACACAGCAAAGGAAATGGGTGGGGGACCACTCCTGACCTTGGCAGGCTTTGACATGGGTACAGGAGAGGAACAGACCCTCCCAGTGCTCTCTGTTTCCCCTCTACGAGTCATTCGGATGCTTCAGTTTGAAGATCCCCATAGGTCTTATAAACCCAGCTCCCCTGCTTTGGCAGCCAGCTCAAGGTGCAGAAACCCCCAGTTCCTGGTAGATCCTAAACACAGCAGAGCAATATGGTATTACTGCCTGGGGTAGCTTTTGGTTTAGATGTATTATTTCAATAAGGAGGTCTTCAGACAGTGTTAAATGACAGATAATATAATTTTTGAATGTGACGTTCATCTGAATTTTATTTTCTGATGTTTTGACTCACTGACTTGATGACTCTCTATTATGCACACACCTCTGGAGATGTTGCTGGCAATGATTATGCATAGCATTGAGTTAGTGAATAAAACCACTCCAGGAACTGCTTTACAGATCACAGTATTGTTTTCCCTATAATTGTCCCACAAACGGTGGAAGTTATATGGAGAGAGCAGCATGCTTTGACAGACTGCATATTTCTGCAGTGTGCATCAAATCTCACTTTGGCTTCTGAGACTTATTTCTGATGGTTCTTGGGGATTTAACTTTAAGACCAATGTATTTTAGTATCCATATACGCTCCACCGTTCATGTCATCCGGCAGCAACTGAGGATGAGCTGTCTCCTTAATATGGATGAGACACCAATTTATCTAAGTTATCACCTCCCAATCTCTCATACATCTCTGCTGCTAACTGCTGTGTTTCTGACATCCATACCTAAACTCTCTACAACTTCTTCTCCTTCAATTGAAACCATAAGTAATTTTTTGGCTGGAAGGTCTTGGTATGTATCTAATGGCTTCTTCTTCTTCTCTCGGCTTGAATTCAACCATGAGGTGATGGAATCAGGCTCTGGACACTGCATTTTAAACCCACAACTCTGCATAGATCCAGGCAGCACACTAAATCAGGGTGTCTTTCCAGCATTTGAAAATATATGACTGAATTAACATGTCCCAGGCTCACGTTGAACAGAACTGCAGCCCTGTTGCACACAGCCCCAGCATTTGACTGCAGAGTCAGCAATACTTTCCCCCTTCCTGATGCATTCCCAAACCAGAAAAACTTAGCCCTACTCCTGGTATTCTCTTTCTAGAAGGTCCCAGTGGTATTATGTATCAAATAAAGGTCTCATTACTTAGATTCTGGTTCCTCCATGGCATTGCTCTCGTTAATCATCCTGGTCTTCAAGCCAGTGCTACAAACTATTAGAACTGTCTCGCTCCCCACCGCTAAATTAGAGATTCCCTCCCCTGCCCCTCTGTGCCACAGGGGCCACCAACCCCCTGGGGACCACTGCTGCTGCTGCTGGGCCAGTGCTGGATGGCCGGGGGCCTCTTGGTCATGAGCTCTGGGCTTCAGTCTTACTGCAAAAGGATGGTCCCCCCTTTCTGCCCAGCATCATTTTAGGGCCCCTGGGGATGTTCCCACTGCTAAATACCCCACACTGCCAGCTCTGTGCCCTGTAGCACCTCCAGGTGCAGCCCCCTCCCAGGCAAAAAGGAAAACTCTTTGGTTGTACCCCGAATTTGTCAACTGAATGCCTGAGTTCCCTACAGAAATTGTTGGTAACAACTGAGGGCAGGGAATCACCTCCTTCTCACCCATTCCAGTCCCCACTGGGGTTTATTTTCAGGGAGTTCCAAGGTCTGGCACAGAGATCACCCCAAAGAGTCACACTCTGCATTTCCCACAGACAGAAATGCTGCAGCCCCCACCCCCTCCCCTGCTCCCACTTCCCACACCCCTGCCCTTGACACTGCTCTTTGCACTGTGGGATCCAGGGAATTTGCTACTTTCTCCAGGTAATATCTTTTTTAGGACCACAAACGACTTGCATAAAGCACTGGAATGAGATTCTCTTTGTGCTGAGGATGAAATGCAAAAAGGCAGAAGAGCAGGGGAGAGGAAATCCTCCCTCAGCTCTATGAATTCACCAAATCTGATGGTTTATTCATTTTAATAACCCTTGGAATTCATGTATAGGTGTATATATTTATACATGTGAATTCATATAATGACACATAATTAATTTAGAATTTGGCATTTCCGAACAGGTAATTAAAATAGTTCATTGTTGATTAATCACTTGCAAAATAAATTATTAGCAATATCACTGTTAGCATTATGTTTATTACTACAATTTAGAGAAATTAAGGCAGTTCACTCACATTAAATTAAACCCCAAAGCACAGCTGTAATATACCCTAGACAATATCTACTTACTCGGAGAACAAATGTGATGTGTGCATTACAATACATTTGCTGGGTCATACATCTTGGATGGCCTCTTCATGTCACCACCAGAAACCCAATCCTGACACACAGATGATTCCCGTCTCTTTCCGTAAATATAAAAATAGGATCTGCTGGACTTTAGCACTGGCTCTGCACTGCAGCGTGCTCCAGGCAGCTCAGACCTGCACGGGATGGAGGGAGGCTCTGCAGCAAAAAAGCCTAGGCCAGGGGAGTGGGGAGCTAAGGGGGGCATGAGGGGCCACATCCAATTCATAGAACCACAGAATGGGTTGGGTTGGAAGGGACCTTAAGGATCATCCTGTTCAACCCCCCCCAAAAACCATTAGTGGGAAAGAAAATCAAATTCTTCACTCCTCAGCAGGACCCTGGGTCACCATAACGAGCCAGATTATAGCCAAATTGCACAGAAATGGGATAAATCTCAGCCTGACTCAACAAGGTGCTAAAGGTTTAAACAGATCATTTCAGTAAAAGCTGAATTTAATTTTAAGCAGCTCTCTTCTGGAGTGGGAAGAGATTTTGTCCTGTGGGTAAATAGGCATCCCTTGCTTTTGACAACTCTTCTGTCCAGAGGGTATTCAGCCTGGAGTTTAAGGAAGCAATAGGGAGAAGCCAGTAGAGATGAAGAGGACACAGATGACCTCATGACATATTTTCTGGATCTGTCTCTCCGTGGTTTTATAGCTATGGGAAATAATCCATAATTAGGTGTATAAAATAGCTCTCTGATCTCTGCTTCTGGCCCAAAAGAGCCCAAAATTGATAACTCAATTATCGCTGCTGGAAATACAAATAAATTAAAAGCACCTGGTAGGAGGAACTCTAAGGGAGGGACACCCGTGCAGCAGAGTGGATGCTGCTCTTTAATTGTGAGCTCAGAGGCAATTAAAGCCCTGGGGCTGGAGCAGGGCTGGGGACAGGCTGGGACAATGTCCATGGATAATCCCCAAACCTGGAGCCAAAGCCACCAATCAGTGTGAGGGTGATACCAGCCTCTCAACCCACAGACAAAGTCAGGGGGAGAGATTTGGAAGTAGTGACACTCTTCTGGAAGAGAGGGACCTATGGAATGACCAGTGAGCTTATCTTGGTTACAGGGTGAGGGAAAGCTGGGTTAGGTTTTAACAGCTTTCAGCATAAGAAAATAATTAGTGCCTAATCCTGTCGCCAGCAAATTCCTGGGAGTTTTTGTTCTGAATTTACAAGCAGAGCAGTGCAGGATATTGAGGGTCTTCTTCACTTTTTGCCAAGTCATCTGGCATTTACAAAAGCCTCTCTCTCCACCGAGGCTTGCTTTTAATGACTCTTGTGCTGAATTAACAGTCTGCACCGGTGTGACAATGAGAACAGTCACTAATGACCACTCTGTTTGTCTAAGCCACATGCTGAGCACTGACTTCAGCCCCTGCCACAGACTCTCTTTGCAAAAGGGCTTCTGGGCCTTTTTAAGCAATTTAAAATGTGTAGGATGAGCTGGCCTGTCCATCCCTGCCCCGTTGATATTCTGCTGCCTGGAAGTGTCCTTGAGTCAACAGCGAGCACCTGTAGGGAAGTGTGACCTGGAATGATGTGAGGAGCAGGAGGAGAAAAGCCTTTGAAATTACATATGTCCAGTTCTGATGACCCACACAGTAACCAGTGAAATGTTTAAACAATCTGCCCTTTGATGCATCCTATGGCAGAGCAGAAGAGTGAGTGCAGTTCTGTGGAAAGGTCTGGTTTTATTAGGCAGCACACTCTGTGACCCCATAGAGAATGTGTGACGGTGCTGACACAGGGAGTACGTGAAGGTATTATTCCAAGAAGGAAAAGGACTCCAGACATCTCCCAAGCTTTGTGCCAAACCCATTTCCCTGTACCACACTGAACAGGACATTTCCACCCACGGAATTGTTTCTTGGATGGGGGAGGCATCACCTCAGCCATTGTGCAGTGCCATTGCAGGGTTTGAAGGATGCAAAACCCAGCTGGGGTCACACGCACCCTGTGATGGCCCTGCTGGGGACAAGGCATCATCACCTGGGGAGAGATGCCAGCTCTTCTCATCCCTTCCCATCCCAAGCACTGCTCCTGCTGCTCAGCCTGCCCACAGGCATGTGCTGCTTCTCTGCCAGAGCTAACCAGGGCAGCACAATAATATTCACTTTCTGGATATGACAAGGTTTTATTTAGGCAGCAGTGCTGCCCCGGAGAAGCCGGGTGCACGTCACCCTTCCTGTGCCCATTGCATGAGGCAGGTGTTAGAGCAATTCCATCTGAAAGCTTTTAGTTCCTGTAACTGATGATTTATACTTGTGCTCGAATGGCCAGATACAGCCATAATAGTAAGGGTTTAATTGTTTTAATGAAAGTGGCTTTTTCTGCGTTCAAATCAGTTTGCTAAGTTTGGGTGATGGAATAGAAGGCTGGAACTGGCCATGGTTTTCATGCGCCCTGAACAAAAAAGTACAAGCCATTTCAAAAAGGTCTAGCTTGGCATAGTGAAACTTTTAATATCTGCATAACTAACTGCAATAGGAGCAGCCCAACCTGAAGAAAACAGATTTTACAGGAATTACAGTCTCGCTGTCACATTTGTAAAAGGGACACATGCATTTTTCAGATCTTTGCACATTAATGGCTGTATTTGATTCAAAATACAGTCAGTGAACCCACAGTAAATGGAATTAAATGGTATGTGTCTGATTTGAGGGTGACAATCCAGCAATTGTTTCTTGTTTGAATTACTACCTGCGTGGCTGGGCACAGCGGTAATTGAAGCTATAATGTTTCATTCCTCTTTGGGTATAATTTATCTGAAAAGTTCATTCAATGCTGTTCTATTCTCCCTCCTGAAACCCCTCCCTTTACATTACGGTGCTCTCAGGGGCTGCATCTTTTCTGTGTGCTCAGTTTTTGACCTGGTTTGGGCAATTCAAGCACATGACAAAGCTGGTGCTGGTGTTTCCCTGGACCAGCCCCATCTGCCCCCTCTAGCTTTGACCATGGGCTCATCTGCTCTTCAGGGCACAGAGCTCCACTTATCCAGCCCCAGGTCTCTGCTTTGCCTTTGGCTCAGAGATCAGGTGAGCATATCCTTACAGGGTTCTTCAAATTCTCCTTCAAAGACAAGAATTTGCAGTGGCTTTGTGAACATTTTATTTTGTGTGACCACTATCATCAGCTGCAGGACCTGGACCCGTTTGTGCCATGTAAATGGAAAGGCAGCAAGGGTTGCTCTTCCTCCCATCTGTGCCTTGCTTTGTTGCTCTGTGTGGTTCTCTCACACTGCACAGAAGTAGCTGTGGCAGTGCTGTGCATCTGCAAGGGGTAACAAATAGACAGCCCTTCTCTCAACACTCCCCATTTATAAGCAATTTCTAGTCTGTTTTCACCCAATATTGATAAACAGAAGAAAATGGAATGTATTTTATCCACCCATAAAGTCTGACATTTCCAAAGATGGAATCAAATTATCCTCCTCATCTGTCTGCAGCTCACTGGGTTGCTCGCTAGGTACAACTTCTTGCCTGCAGAGTAATAACACCTGGTAATGACACCTAATTTCAGAGCCTCCACAACGAGCTGGTCTAGGACAAACAGGGTTATTTTGCTCACAAATAATATGTAACACAAAGCCAGACTCTGTGTCCCGGGATGAGAGCACTTTTTTCACCCATGGGCCCAGGCTGGAAATCCCTGGGAAGCCCTTGTCAGCAATGGGGCATGTTCCTGCCATTTCTACAAAGACATTTGCATCTTCTTGAGTTGCTGCCACTGCCTGTGGTCTGGTTGTGATTCATGATGATGAACCTTGGGTCTTGCCACTGCTTTTGGGGGGGTTGATTTAGATGAGAATTCCATATGCACATTGTCTGGGAACGTGGCGGTGCTATGAGGAACTGTGGGGAGAGGCAGAGCTCTCCACTGCCCGCAGACACAGAGGGTTGGAAGGAAGAACAAAGAGGAGATCATAGGAAAGAGCATAATGAGGTTTAAAAGATAATTAAGGCTGCTGGTTCCCAAACACTACAGCACTCATAGCTGGGCTGTTGAGCCCAGGGGAAAGCCAAGGGCTGGAGTAAAGCTGGCAGCTGAAGCAGGGCTGCAAATCTGGAAGTGCTGCTGCAGGGAGGGTCCTCAGCACCTCTGAGCCCCTGGTGCCTCTCTCCAGGCACAAGATGTGCAGAGATGCTCATCCTCTGGGATGCATTTGTGGCATTGATGTGCCAACCTTCACCTCCACCAGGGGATCCTGGCACCTTGACAAAGCAGTTTGAAACTAGGCTGAGCTAAGGAGATGGGTGGAGAATAACAATGAGCAAGGACAGACTGGCATCTAAATGTGGAAGGAGCCAGGCAGCCCATGAAGAAAAAGCTGGGGAAGAGAAGGAGTGGGGATGGAGTGAGATGAAGCACTGGAGGACAAGTACTGAGAAGGGACCATACTCCCCAAGGGCAGAGTAGGACAGTTTCTCCCTGAGGAATTCCCTGAGTTTCCCTGAGCACCAGGAGGACCCCTTGGTCCCTGGGGTGATGTCAAATCAGGGGAAGGAAGGCTCTCCTCCATCCTCTTCTGGACCCAAAGGCTCTTGAGTTTCCCCTTCCAAAGCCAGTGTTGTCACATGCACCACCACACGGAAGCACAGGGCTCTTGGTGGCCTCAAACGTGCTGGGCAGGGGCAGAAACACCCACCCAGTTCCAGCAGTATTCTGTCCAGTCAGATTCCCAGCAGCGAAGCAATACAAGCTGCCTTCAATGGAAATTCCACCCAAAATGAGATCTCCAAAAGGAGTCTACAACGCTCTTCCATTCATTTCATATTTTCATGCATGAACCATTGCATAGACTGTTTTTGTCAGGGGTTGTACTTGTCTATGCCCAGAATTACCAACCCCTTGCCTTTTCAAATTTACCTACTAAATATTTTTATTATTCTTTTGCTTGCCTTAGAGTGCAGTATGAATAATTAGAGCAAGTGGCTGCATTTCTCACAATAAAGCTGTGATTTTTAAGTGCCAGAGGACATTTGCGGTGCTGGAAGGGAAAGGTAATTGACATTCCCTTAGGGAAACCTCTTCAAAAATTTGGGCCCTGGTTGCTTTGAATTTATCGTCAGTGGTACAATACAGGCAGGAAAGATGATAATCCATGCAAACAAGCAAACAGCACAGCCGAAAGCAGCCGAAGCAGAAGTTCAGCCCTTTGTGATGGCCGTGACCTGGCTGATCCTCCAGTTCTTTCTTACAAACCATGATGTTGGGGCATTACAATTCAAATAGAAAAAGCCAGTAAAGCTCTTCTAAATGGAACTGAAAGGTCTCATCAGGCCAGGACTGAGCAGGTGAAGCCCAGGAGGTGCTGAGTGCTTGGCTGTCCCTGGGGTGCTGGGGAAGGTGTGTTTGTGTGGGTGACAGCTGCTCCAGGGTGTCCCAAACGCCGCAGAGATCTCCCTCAGTGGTACACAGGGATACAGAGCTGATCGACTGCAGACTCCCCTGGGCTTGCCAGGATTTCCAGAGAAATGACAGAGAGAATTCGTGTGGCATTCCACACCCCACCATGGTGAGAGGAGAGTCTGTCTGCTCCCCAGCCCACATGCCATAGATAAATAAATATCTCTCTATAAGATATATATAGATATATATGCACCCACTGTGCTGCAGAGGCAGTGTACGTGTGCCAGGTGCACAGCACAGCCTCGATTAACCCTTGCTTGGGTCACTCTCCTCTTACAACAAAATGTGCATTAACGGTGCTCCGAGGAGATGAGTTTGCACCAGCCTCTCACAGCTTCTGCTTAAAGGGCAGCTTTGATGTCCTGCAGTTGGGATATTTCCAACAAGGAATGACTTGTTCCTTATCCCAGACCCCTGTTACAAACTGCTCAGTCTTTAGGAGATGTGCACAAGCTGTTGGCACCAGGGCTCTGCAGTGCCTGCAATCCAACCTTCCTGGGATGTTCTGCTCCCAGCTGGGTTGAAGCAAAGGCTCAGCTCATTCATCAGGATTTACAGAAGCACTTGCAATGCCCTGAAACCAAACTGTTGCAAAATTAATTTAAAAAAAAAGAAATAAAAACCAAATTAAAGCAGAGGAACCTACCTTGGTACAGCCCCAACAACCCCACGATGTTGGATATTCCACTCCTGCAGCACCCAGGGCTGGGGAAGGGGGTTGCTGGTACAGGGGTGCAGTGACCTTGGGGCAGTCTGGGCAGAGAGCAGTGCTTGGGGCTGTAGGACTCCCCCTGCCCCAAAGGGGTTTAGGGGGTTTTCCAGTGACTCCCCTTCATCTGCTCCTTTCCTCAGGGCAGAGAACAGACTCATCCCTGCCCTGCTCCCTGTCCCAGGCTGCACAAGCCTTTGACATTGTCATGTCTTCACCAGTCACGACCTGAGGGACCACACGTATCATTTCCACCCAGCAGCTCTCTTTTCCCATTCGGTGATTTTGTAAAATCACCAAACCTTCACTTATTGTACCTCCACTCCCCAGTTGTGTGTCTTGTGGTCTCGCTGCTGCCGAGAGCGCAGCAGCTATGGTGCATTTAAATAGCTGATTTTTCAGGATCTGATTCAGGTCTTGCCTCCAGTAATATCAGTTTGGCTGCTGCAATGGGAACACTGTGTTAAGGGTGTTGAAGTGAAGGAGAAAAACACTTGGGAGCATCAGGTGCAGTGCAGGCACGGCTGGCAGGCGGCACCTTGGCTCCCCTTCACCCTGCTGTGCCTAAATTTGGTGCATGCCCTGAGCACAGAGCAATGTCTGCCCTCCTGGGCTGCCGAGCCTCTGCCTGGGACAGGAGCGCAGCTCATCCCGGGGGTGTCACCGACACCCCCAGCTCAAATGTCAAGGTGCTGCTGTGACATTGTGCCTGTGTCCCCAGATATTTTTCTGTGCTCTAGAGGCACACATGCACTTGTGACTTCCCCGTGCACTGTCCCCTTGGCCTGAGGACAGGAAGCACTGAGAGTTTTGGGTGCAGTTAAATGTCTGTGAGCAGGGGAGGGCAGACAGGGCAGTGATCCATGCCCAGGAATGGGTTGTATCCTGATGTTTCCCCCTGACCTGAGCAGGATTTACCTGCAGGAGACACAGAGAAGAGGTGGAGTCCAGCACTTGGGGTGCAGCTGGTCCCCAGGACCCTGCACACACGAGCATTCCCCGGAAGATCGTGCACCTCCATTCCCCATCCAACGCCGTAGCTCCAGGTGTGCTTTGCAAATTCAATGGAATTATGATTTAGAAAGTAAATCAAGATTTAAATTTAATACTAAATTAAAAAGAAATAATCTAGAAAGAGCCTGAGAAGCACTTAATTTCTTGTTATCTGCCAGCACTTCTGCCATGGAGAAGTGTCTGTGGGGAGCCAGGCACAGGGCAGGATGGCTCTGGCAACGTTTAGCTCCAGTTGCAAAGATTGCCCTCAGCACCTGCAGGCACCAAGGGCTGCTGCGGCTCAGGAAGGGGCTGACCCAGCAGCGCTGCCCCTGCCAAAATCATGCAGCAGAGCTGGGCTGGGAAGGAGCAGAGACAGTGAAGGGACAGAGCTGTGGCGCTCCGGGGTGATGCAGCCGGGACACGCTGGGCACCGCTGCCCGTGGGGACACCACGGCTGTCACCAGAGCCACACGGCTGCAGTGGCCGGGCTCTGGCCACCACATGCTCACACATAATTCCTGACCTCAAGTCGAAAATATAATTCTTTCTGCCACATCTGACATTTAGCTGTACAGCAATCCTTGCCAGGAAATTGCCATCGTTTCAGTTCTGCTCCCAGCTACCCTTCTGATTTATATTTTTGTTTTTATCCAATTTTTCTGACTTGTTTTGGTAGGGTGGACAAAATGTTCTCACTCAAGACAGATGACAGTTTGCCGATAAGAGGAGCAACTTATCACCAACAGCTCTGATTCTTTCTCAAATGCTTAGTCTGTTGGAACAGCTTTAAAGTCTAATGTGATATCACAGGTTAGCCCCAAATCTGCTTCCCCTCCTCTATTTCATACTTTATGGCTCTGAGCATCACTCTTTTTAAACCAAAGCACTTCAGTCTTTTTCAGATCATCATTGCTTTCCTTCCCTTTATTTTTTTTCCCACCTCTTCTTAATTCAAGTATTTAAAAAAATCTTTGGGTATGGCAAATAAAAAAAAAACCACCAGAGATGAGTGACCTCTTGGAAGCTTGGTGTCCTTGAGTCTAACTTTAGAAATCATTTGTCACAGGCACAGAAATGTGCACTGCAATCAGAATTAGCTGCCAGAATTTTTTTCAAACAATGATATTGTAATTTGAGTGGCATTCTTGATAATAGTTCAGGTTCTTCAGCCTTCTCCCCATGCCCCAGAAAACCATGCACTAAAAAATTAAACTTCTGTCTTATTTTGATATTTTTTGTTGTTCTTGTTGTTATTTATCATATGGAAAATAAATGAGAGGGAAAAGAGAGACAAGGAAGTTGAACAGCTTTGAGCTCTGGAGATAAGCCCAGTAGGCTAACAGGGTATTATACAGCTGGGTTTAGTTCAGCAAAAAACAGGACATTCTATGAGAACTGGGTGAATAATTTGCAATTAGTAATTTGGGATATAAAAATCCCGGTTATTTGGAAACATGAAGCTTTACGGGGTGAAATGCCCTCTTCTGCTCGTGGTGTGCATGCTAGCAAAGCAGAGCGGGCTCTGATCAGGGCTTTCACTGCTTGGAATTGTAGATTTTGTAGCAAAATTACTTTTGTTCTGCAAATGTGTAATTCCTATACAATTGTTTATCACTCTTGCTTGGGCTGAATTGGTGCCTTGCACAGGACATGGGATGCACTGGAGTTTGTGAAGGGATCAGGCCCTGGGCACAGGTCCTGTATCAATCCAGGAGCAGCTCCATTGGATTCCTCCCTCTGCCCTGCATTAAATAGTTTCAAGTTTTATACATCAGCACAACCCCCAGTTGCTGAAACCACTCTGTGAGTCTGCAAGTACCAACCAAGAAACCCCTGCTGGGTGCTCATCACCTGCAGGACAGCACCGAGGGACAGAGGACATCACCCTCCTTGGCTGCAGGGTCAGGCACTGCACACAGAAAAGTCCTGAAATCCTTTTGGGAGCTCCCGTCCAGAGCAATTGTGGGTGGGTTTGCATCGCTCCAGGGTACACAGAGTGGGAAGAGCAATTCCTGATCACTGGATTTGGATTATGGATGAGAACTCTACAGGGAACTCACTTGAACTGATACATCTTTTGTGAAAAGCCTCTGGATTTGTAGCATTATGTGAGAGCAGGAGAAAGACTCAATGTGCTGAAATTAGGGTTGCTGGAGCTGCTGCACAGTGTTTGTTCAGGGGTCAGGTCTCTTGGAGGATTTTGAAATTTCAAAATACCTTTTTGGGGGCTCAAAATACAGCTGCCAGCCTCTCTCCCTAATCCCATCACTACAGACACCTCTCACGTGGATCTGGAAGGAAGGTGTCCCATGAAAAGCGAAGCTGCCTGTCCCCGCTGAGGGCACAGTGCCAGGGGAGGGCTCATTTCTCAGATGTGCCACAGCATCGCTCCAAGATGCGTCCCCAGAGCAACTGCACCTGAGCAGCATTAACCTCTCCCAAAGGGGATTCCACAGCTGTGCTCTGGAGTGATGTGGAGCATCCCAGAAGGCACAGAATCCGTGGATCCTGCCATGGCAGGGGCCTCTCCAGCTGCAGCCCACAGCAGCCCTGCAAACCTCTCCCAAGGTCAAACTCCCCACGCAGCACAATGGAGCCTCCAGAGACCCCTAAGACGAAGAAAGTTTGAAATTCAGCTCTAAAATGTGTACAGCCAACAAGGTGCCTCCTTGACACCTGGTTGTTACCTGGAAATAGGGCACGAGGGGTCTGGCAAGGGCTTTGTTTTCCCTGTGCTTGAACCCCACCAGTGCCGGCAGCTCCCCCTGTGACTTCTGAGCCCTGAATGTGCAGAGGGAATTGCAGGAGACACTTCCACGTCTCTGTGTGATGGAGTTATCCTCCTTCCACTAAATAAATGCCAGCGTGTGCACTTCTAGCCTGTATCTGAACAGGAGGCACTGTGTGCCCGGCTCTTTCAATTTTTCATCCTCCTGGAGGAAAAATATGATAGGAAAAGCCTAAAAATTAAAAAAAGACAGAGTGAACAGCTGTACCTAACACCTTTTTCAGCACAATCCACCCAATTATTTTCCTTTCTATGGCTATTTTAGTTTTAAAGCTTCCTCCAAATGTAGGTCCCAGGTCAGCAAGGCATTAAGGCACCCCTGAAGTACTTTGACTTTAAAACATATGCCATGGAAAGGACACTAATCATCTCTTGCATCTTTAACTAAAGATACAGCATTTTATCTGGGATCCTGAGTGTGCCTATAAATATCAGGCAGGGAAGTGCTCAATCCATTGCAGAAACGAGTAACCTAAATAATGGAGCTGGCTGGGGCTCACCCATGGCTAACCTTTGTCCTGGGAGGGAGCTGGACCAAAATCTGTGCATGGCAGGATGTCCAGAGGATGTCACAGTGCAAACACCACAGAAAGGTGTTCCCATAAAGATGCCAGAGTAATCCCATCTTCGCCAGGTTGTCTCACAGCCCCCATGGGCACCTCGGGTGAGAGGTGATGGCTGATCCAGAGGTGCGAGGGCAGAGGACACATCTGGAGGAGACCCTTCAGAAAATAAGATGGGCAGAAGCCTCTTTCTTGGCCCTTCTGCTGGTGGTGGGTGCTAGATGGGCGAGCACAAGGAAGAGAAAGCAGGCGACCTGTTTGCCATCACACTGTGCCTCAATCACAGGTGTACAGCTCCCGAAATACAACCATATTCAAAACTTTATGGCATTACCAACCTTTTCATTTTGGCTAGCATTCTCCTTGCTTATTACCCTGAAACCTTAGTTTTTTCAAGGCACTGCTCCCCCAGGGAAGGAAAACCTCTGTGAGAGCCCCAAACCAGCCTTTTGCAAAGCAGAGTAGCCTGTGGGTTGGGCTGAACAGGAGATCTCCCTTCTTCCCCAAACACAGCTGGGGTCCCTCTGCACCCCAGGGCAGATGCTCACCTGCAAAGGCTGTTCCCAGGAATGTGCTGGCAGGGACAATGCCAGCCCATACAGCAGGAATGCTGCGGCATGTGTTATTAGAGTCATTTGTTGTGGTTAGTGAGCAAAACCACCCAAGCTCATTTCTGTTCCATTAGAGGAAGGAAACAAAAAGGGAATAGAATAACTCCGTTTGAGGCAATTTGCTGGGGATTTTGTGTATGATTGAGAGGGTTGTAGAAAGTGGGAATACTTGCCAAAGTTTGACATGGCTCTTTGGAGAAAAGTATCTCAAAGTTATCGAATACAGACAAAGTGAGGCCAAAGTGGCTGGTTTCAATGCATTTTGCTTGTCTACAGATCACAGACTGCCCCACTCTGCTCTGCCCAGCCCACAGGCTGCTTTTCTGGATAGCTGATGAATTTTTGGTGAAATCTTGGAGGAATGTCACTGCACTGGCTGGCAGCTCTTTGGGCAAAGATTTGATCCTGAGGTTTGGCACATGCAGGGTGTGATCCTCCTCTGTGATCAGCCACCACATGGACCTGGCACAGGTCCTGATTCTCTTCTCTGTTCCCCACATCTCTGGGGAATGGAGAGGAGATCCACAGTGGGCAAGGGACCCTTCCCATGGGACACAGACACAAGGAGTCCCTCCAAACACAGACATAAAATTCCAAACCACCACCAAAAGACAGCCCATAAAGCACTGGCTGCTCTCAGGAGCGAACTGGAGATTTCTCCTGCTAATTATAAAAATGGCAGACAAAACCCTGCATGATATGATTTCTTACATTAAACAAATTTTATGGTGGAGAAGACTTTTAGTGGCACTATTTGCAGACCTGGCCTTTCGCCAGCTCGCTGTCATTAATTCCGCTGATCTTAAGTATCAGCTGCACTTATTCCAAGGGGCTATAAATAAACCCCTGAAGCCTATTAAAGGAGCCACCTTCCTCAGGCTGTTTGTCAAGCCTGGACAGACTGACATGGGCAGTGTTCAGGCAGCTCTGGCCAGTGCTGAGCATGTCTGGGTTCAGGTCTTTCACATGCTCACAGATCTATCTTTCACATTGCTGGGCACATGGAACTTTTTTATTAGAAGAAAACCTCACTTTAGGCAGGCAACAAATAGTGGTGGTTCTGTTAGGGCTGGGCAAATCCTTGACCTGAAGCGTGGAACTGTTAGACCTTCACTAGCTGGAAGGGTCAGAAATGAACAGGAGACTGGGAGAGGATAAGACGAGGAGGTGTTTTAATGTAAGATACGGAGAAGCCACCACTCCCAGAGCATTTATCAGTCACACTTGCACTCAGGGTTGCCACCATTCTGGCTCTCCCCTGAGATTTGCCAGGTAAAAATCCAGGCTAAGGGTGCCCCCCACCACCTGAGAAGCCCACGGGCTGCAGGCAGGATGTTCCAGGATGCAGCAGCCACGCTCTGTGTCTCTGGTGCAGCTCCTGTGAGAAATGGGTGGCAGTACTAATGTGTGCTTAATGACCCGTGGTGCAGAAATGACTACGATGCAGGAATTAAATTTACAATCAACTTCCTTTTTTCTTTCTTTTTTTTTTAATCCCCTTGAAACCTTGAAACCAAAGTTCCTAATCAGAAAAGTCCATGTAAGTGCCTCTCTGCTCCCAGGCAGGGCAGGTGACTGCAGGCAGCCGCAGGATTGAAGCTGGATACTGTCACCGTGCCAGGCATGACACCGGACTGCTTCGATGGCAGGGTAAATTGATGACACAATCTCAGGAGAGCTCACTAGTTGATGCCAGGCTTATTTTTGTAAGTGCAAACTAATGAAATTTAGAGTTTTAATAAAAAAAAAGAAAAGGAAAGGAAAGAAAAGAAAAGGGAAAGAAAAAAGTGGAAGCTACAATTTATAAATGGAATTCATAATGGAGCAGAGTGCCAATTGCATTAAGGAAACGAGCAGCTCAGGCTTTTACCCACAAGAGCCCCCAGGGTTTTTTTGGCAAGAGGCAGGGAGTCCCAGTTGTCCCAGTGAAGCTCCACACTGTCTGTCTGTCCTGGGCTCAAACAGGGGAAAACTACCAGGAGGCGTTTGGGATGATGCTTGTCCTGGAGCAGGCACCGACCTCTTCTACAGATCACCTATCCTTTCCCATTCGTCCAGGGTGGACCTTGCTCTTCATGTTCTGAATTTTAGAAGGTAACAACAAAATTGTTTAAAAGGCAGTGAAAAGGATGGAAATGTAACCATAAACCCACAGCAGAGGCATCCCACAAAATGATGGTGAGTATCCAGGAGGAGATAAAAAGACACCTCCCAAAAGGAAGGATGTGCAGTTCAGAGCAACCAGGAGGCTTTGGGTAGCTTTTTTTATTTTACAGACTTTCTGCTCTCTTCTCCTGTGCTTCACCACCTCTCCACTCACAGATTTGGCCCTAAATACTCTGATGGATTAAAGAACATGGAGGGGGCGATTTTCAAGAGCAGGAATAGGCACATCCCCAGGCAAGGAGCCCAGCTATGGCCAAATCTAGACAACTGCTGTGGTTTGGTTTTTTCTAACATGTACTGCTCTGATCCTGCGAGTCTATGGCTCTATGATTCTGGGATTCCATATTATGGGGTCAACACAGCTGGTCCTGAGCTGAATTCAAGCCAACACAACCTTGGAGCACATGCCAAAGGCAGAAGATGAGGAGGTGAGAGGAAACCTTCAGACCTCCAGCCACAGGTGCAGTGCCCTAAGCAAAATTCTTTTTTTCTCTTGGCTTGGCGTTCACGAAACCTCTGGAAATCCTCTGGGGACCAAAAAGCAAGTGAGATTCTACCCCAAATGTGATGTTTCCATGGAAGCCAAGTAAAAGCACTTCTGTGGGTCTGGGGAAAGGTCGCAGCAGGCTGAGCTGAGCATGGGAAGTGGCTGCCAGAAGAGATCGTGAGGTTGGAGCCTGTCAGCAGCAGACTCATGAAAGATTGTTCCTTGAGCCATCCTGCACCCACTGCCATGGTGACCCTGGAATCTGTGCTGCGACTGGCAGTGGTTGGGCTGAGGTTTTCCCTTCTACTGTGCCAGCTGTTTGGGCTGGTGACCTTTCTGGAAGGAGGGAACTTGTAGTGGATGAGCAGGAACAGGCACTGGGGAGTGTGAAAAAGCACAAAAATGTTTCAGGATCCATCCCTATCCCTTGCCCAAGTAAGAAATGAAGCTTTGGAGAAAAGAGCTAACAAATGCACCTACAGAAGTGAGGAGAACTTTAATTGCCTGTACAGCAGAGTCTGAACAAAACAAAAAGCTGGGAATGGCTAATTTATAAGTACAGATTCTTTCCGGAGAGTATGACTTAAACTTGGGGAGAAAATCCATGTGCCTGGAATACTAAAATCAATAGTTTTAACCTATTTAGAAAGAATTGAGTGGGAAAAGAAGGCACAGGAGGGACAATCAATATCAGAAGTGACATTTCTGCATTCTGAGCACCACTAGAAACTGAAGAGAAAGTGACCTCAAACACAAATAAAAACCAAAAGAAGGTGTTTCTCCAGACCATCAACCCTCACTAGAAAACAGGGATTACTCACTTCTTAGTCACATATCTCTAATACTTAAGAAAATTTCCCTGTGCTGTCCTGGGGAACTTCAACTCGAATGATGTGAGCTGGAGAGCTCACAGTGCTGGTTTGGGGGTTTTCTAAATGTGCTAGAAGAGTGTTTCCTAATCAAAACCAGGAGGATCCTCAACAGGATCATCCTGACAGCTGCAGGACTTTACAGACCCCAAAACTGGCTACAGCCAGCACAGAGGTGACCCCGTTTCGATCATACAGGCTGGGCACAGACAAAAAAGCCTGAGCTGACCATGGGTCCCTGTGCTTTTCAGAGCTGTGAGCCAGGTCACCTGGGAGGATTTTAAACAGAAAATGGGAGTCATATCTGGCAACTCCTTGTTTAAAGAAACTCTGGCTTCTAGGAAATCTAGTAAAACCTCAGCATTGGGAAAGAGAAGGTTATTCTGGCTGAAAACTGAAGCTCAAAGGAGAGTGAAAGTAGGTAAACTCCCAGAAAGAAAGAAGGGAAAGTGAATAAAAATGAACATAAACCAGCCCCAAGCAGGAGGCTGTCAGGTGAAACCTGTGGCTAGCAGAGCTGAGGGCAACAGGGATGTGCTCTTTAGATATAAGAGACTCAAAGTAGTTGTCTAGACAAAATAGCAGACATTAAAAAAAGAATACATAAAAGGCAGACACTAAATATTTAATTTCTCTATTTCGGGGGAAAAAAAAGCTGAGTGAAATCGCCATGTAATATGATGATGTGGAATATCTTCTGCTCCAACTCAGGATGTTAAACAGCTGCTACTACAGCTAGGGGATTTTTTTTTGATCAGCAGCTCCCAATATTCAGTGCCTGAGAGTTTTAAAACCTGTCCCAGGAGCACCCCAGGCCAGCACAGAGTTTTCCAGAAGATCAAAGCAGTGTTGACTTTGAGCCAACGAATAAATGTCGATGAGGAGGATGACTTGCGTAATTATAAATCTGATTGTTTGATGTTGATTTTGTGGAAAAAAAAAAAATAATGGAAGAGCTGATAAGGGACTTGATTAATAACAATTTAAGGAGAATAACTAATTACAATCAACATGAGCTAATGGAAAATAGATCTTATTAAATGAAATTGATATAATTTTTCAAGAATGTGATTATAGATTTGATTGATTTAGTACATTTCATCAACACTGTTACGTTTGACTTCAGCGAGGCATTTAACTTAATGTTGTCTCATTTATTAGGAAGCTAAAACAATGTAATATCAACACGGCCCGCGCTAAACGGATGAGAACCCTGGTGATAGGTTTAAACATATCCGAGGAGCATCCCAAGAGGCTGCCTTTCTGTTCAGCATTTTTAGCAAAAGGTAGAAAATCAAAACTCATTACAGTCCAAGTTTGCTGATGAGATTTGGAGTCGGACCATGGCTGGAATGTGGATGGGGCTCTGCCTCAGACCTGCACTGCTGCTGAGCCAGATGGAAGCAAACCCCAGTCGGTTTCACACAAAGCCACACTTCCAGGAACCGGGATTTCACTGCAGGGAGGAGGGATCCTCTTACATAGTGCTGGAAACTTGATAAAACAGTGGAGTGAAATATCTCTGGTGTAACACCTAATGGGACACTGCAGCTATTTCTGGTGCCTGCGACTCCAGAAGGATGGTGATGAATGGGAGAGGGCACACGGGAATGACTGAAGCATCACAAAACATGCCTTATAGTGACAGACTCAAGGACCCCAATGTGCTTAGCTTAACAAAGGGAAGGTTAAGAGATGGCTTAATGACAATCCAGATGTATTCAGACAGGGTACAGGGATGCAGAAAGGGAGAGCCCTTCAATCTAACAGACAGAGCGATAAAAAGAGCTGGTGACTGGAAGCTGACGCTGTTAAATTCCATCTGGGAAGGGTGTGCTTTATGTTTGGGAGAAGTAACAGCAGAACAACTTCCCAACAGATGGTTTCATCATCATCGGCCATTTCAGACTCGTGCTTTTTTTTTTCTTTTGGTTTTTTTAAGCCATATCCTGGATTCACCAAAGATCACTGTGAATCAACACACAGGCGCACATAGTGCCTGAATGGGATGGGCCTTTTTGGGTTTTTAATCTTCCTAATAATAAGTATTTAAGACATCATCCTCAAGCACTGAGTGGAACCATTCCCTTTTCCCAGAGTTATTGGTCTGGCCTTGGTGGGCACTCATGCAGACACCTCAGTGCGATTGGCACTTCATCTTTGCCAGTGGAGAGCCTGGAAGAGTCCTCTAAAACCCCATAAAACAAGCCCAGCCCATATCCCCCTGCTATAAAAAAACCCCCCAAAATGCAGTGCCAAGGAGAGCAGCTCAAAGCATGAAGCACATGCATTCCAGTGGTTCAGTAAAATCCTGCTGATCCCCAGCTGCTGCTGTAGCTTGATGGACTTTTCAGGGAAATGACACCGCCATGTTCCTTAAGAGTTGCTAAAATTGTGAGTGGAAAAGGTGCAGTTTGATAACAGATTCATCTACACCCAGGAAAACACAGAATGAGAGAGTGCTGCAGTCTTGGGGACTTTCTGCAGGAGCTCCACCACGTCTCTGCTCTCTGGTTTGGAAGCTGCTGAAATTTCTCCTTCCATGGAAGTTACTCAGCAGGAGTCTCAGCTACAGACCCCTCAATCAGGAAACTCCAGGAGCCACGCATGGACTTCTCCTGGCACTGCTCTGCAAGCCCCAGCTGACATCTTACTGTGCATCTAGATGTGCTTGGGGACCAAACAGGTATAAATATATATACATATATAATTTATTTTTTGCTTTTCCTTGTGTACTGGGACATTATTTCTGCTTTTTAAGCTTGGAAAACAGTGTCACAAAAAAAATTTTCGTTCCCAAGAAATACTGTGATTGGTAGAGGTGATGAGATAAGAACTGATATCCAAAAGTGGATAACTGAATTTGTTTCACAATTGATTTCTATATAAGGGACTTTATCTTCTGGTGAGGTCTTTACCTTTAAAAGCAGGTCTTTACCTTATAGAAAGGATAGAAAAGAGAGGTCATTTGTTATCTTATCTTGTAATGAGATCAGCAAAGAAAGACTTTTAGGGCCCTCCACAGTTTATTCATGACATCAGTGTGGTTCTTCAATTGCAGAATCAATCCAGGTGTAAATTGGGATGCTGGGACCTCGTCTCATCCCTTCTGCCCACACCAAGGAGCCAGATGGGAATCTGGGACCATGTCCGTGTGTCCTGAGCTGTGCTGGATTTACCTCTGGTTTGATTCAAGCCCTGGCTGCTGCCCCCACCACCTGCCACCTCTCTGCTGCTGTCACCACAGTTGATAACCCAGATTATCAGTGAGTGGGGAGGAGGCAGCACTGCAGGATGTTGCCTGCCACAGTCACTAACCCTGCCCCACACCTTTGTACCTCCTGCTCAGGGCAGAGGCCACCACCCAGAAACTTCTTCAGCAGTTCCAATTCAGTCTGCCAGAGCCCTTTGCTCCTAATGCCATTTAATCCAGTTCCTTGTTAGCCAGCCAACAAGATTTCCACTGATATCAGGTTTTGGCCCAGGAACAGTGCAGAACCTTTTGAACTGAACATCTTAAGCACAACACTTATATTTTGTCGGAAAAAAAGCCTGAACCAGCAGAACTCTTTTACAGCCAGGGCAGCATCATTACCATAGAGGCAAACACTAATTTAATGTGGTTCACAGTAACAACACACCATTTATTTAAATACTTCACCATTTAATTTATTCAGCATTTTATATTGAAGAGTATTTTCATTAGGATTCCACTGCAAAACCAAAGAAGGCATTAAATCATTTAATATACTGACAACTCGCTTAATTTATTTAAGCACAGGAGTCTAATTCAAAAAAGCCAGACCTTATACAGAGCCCTGTCTTTACAGCCCTGGCACACAAGGGCCTATTAATTTCAGGGTAGTGCGTTACATGAATTTATTTTGAGATCCCAGTATGTGCTCTCCTGTGGTCAGCAGCCTGCTGCAGGGCCGCACCTGCCAGAGCTGCCTTCAGGAATTCCTCCCAGTGCACACCAGTCCAGCTCCATGCCTTTTGCTTCTGCTGATGCTGGTGAGCATCCAGCCCTTCGCATTTGTCACCTGGCTGGGTTTGGTCCTTGACGTGCCACAGAGTGTCTGGAGCAGCAGAGATCAGCAGGGAAACAGGCAAATCAGCAAGCCCTGGGGTCATCAGTGATGTCTTCAGTTTAACTCTCATTAATTGGCATTCAGAGCACTTGGTAAAGTCTGGGGGATCCACTGCAATGTATCCCTGACTTGGCTGGTATTGAATTAGCCAGAGACACTCAGTTCTCCAGCTCTGGGGTCTCTGTGGCGAGGCCCCTCCAGCCCTGCCCTGAAGGTGCTGAGTGGCCTCAGGACTGCCCACAGTTGTCACATCAAAGCACTCACACCCTGCCTCAAGCAAACCCTCCCCTTGATATTCTGGGTGCTCAGCTCCTTGGGCAATCGAGCCCTTGTGGCTTATTACTGATGTCCCCAGATGTCCCATAACAAATGGCAGAGAAGAAAATTGTCACCTATGACAAAGCTCTGGGTGATATTGGGGTCCCCAGTGGCTCCTGGTTTGGCTGCTTTCCGAGAGCAGTGCTGAAGCAGAACCTGAGAAACAATAGCACATTTTCAATAGGATGCACAGGGCCACATTAATAAACATTAGGGGGCTTGATATGATCAGGCAAAAGCAGCACAATGAAATGAGGTACCAAAAGCAGGCTGGAGAGGAGGCGAAGGCAACTGAAGAGGGAGTTTAATGACTCACCCGGCTGCAAAATGCAGCTGGGTGCAAGGCTGGGATAGAAAACCTTTTAATGAATTCAACATGTGTGCACCCTTTGAAGGCTTAGCTCCCCATTCCCCAGAGGTGTTTGACCCACCTGAAGATATGGATCATATAGAAAATAATAACCAGTAAGTAATAATAATAATAGTAATAATAGGAAGAGCAGGATCCTCATCTCCAATTCATATTTATAATCCAGCAAATATCTCACCTAAAGCCACAAGATTTATGGGTTTGCATCTATAATTAATATCCTTCCTTAAGCAGGAAAGGGTATGTTTTCCTACAGATAAATCTGGTGCTCTAGACCTGGGTTTTGAAGACTAATATTTAAATCCCCTGCAAGACACAGTTATTGATTGTACAGATGTATACAACAAAGACACAGCATGCACATTTATAGAGATAGCATTGTACAGCTATTTTAAAAAGAAACAAAGTTTCTCTTCTAAATGCAATATATGAAGCTTAATCAGGAAAGAAAAGGATGAAGATGAGGAGGTTAACTTGGTGTCTGCTCCAAACTGTCCCTACTTCCCAAAGATTTCATTTGCATCAGGCCCCTTGCTAAAAGCAGGGCTATTCCTGGGCGCCGAGACACATAAAGGGCTTTGAGACAAAGGTAATCGATTTGGTTTTAGTGTTATGGGGAAAATAAACAGTTAGGCTGATATAACAGTAGAAGTGTCAAACAGGGTCAGGGCTAATGAAGTGACTCACAGCAGGTTGGAATTAAAACACCCTTCCTTTTCTCCATCCTCCCCTGCGTACCTCCCCTCCAGGAGCGATCCCTGTGTATGCCCAAAATCACACCTGTGGGTGACAGCAAAGCATCAGCCAAGGGTTGTTTAGGGCTGGGCACTGGACTTGCCGTGGCTGAAGGTTTCCATGTCCAGCACCAACCTCTGAGCCATGGAAAATTCCATCCAAGGCAAGCTCTGCCCTTCAGCTCCACATCATGCACCACAGCCACTGCACATTGCCAGGGAGGCTCAAAGGTGCCCAGAATCATCCCACCAGAGCTGAACTGGCCACTGGTGGTTGGAGGATCCCTTTAAGGCTCTGTGTTGTAGGCTTGGAGCTTTGCAACCTCAGGACTAGATTGGGTCTCATGGGATAACCACCTTGCTATCCCACAGTGGGTCAAAACCAGCTTGCCCAGCATCTGCTGGCTCTGGTCTGCACTCCAGAGATCTCCTCACCTTCTGAATATTCTCTACAACCAGGTTTCAAAGGGTTCATTTGCTCTTCTTTTTTTTTTTTTCTCAGGGGTTTCTTTTCACTTTTGTGAGTTGTAATGAGCAAAGTAGGAATGTGCTGGGTGAGGAACCAAACCTAGGAAAATACAGCTTCTCTGGAGCAAATATATCTGAAAAATATGGAGAATTACTGGAAATTCAAACGTAGGCACTCATCCAAGGTCAAGAGTGGAAACATCACCTCACTTAATGGTGAACTTCTCAACAGAAGCAAAGCACTTCTGCTGTTCTGTATCCAAAGAGTAAAGACATGAAGAGAGCTCAGACACTTGTATTTGTACTGTCCTAAGGCATATAACACCCCTGTTTATTGGAGATTTTAGTTAGTAATGTTTAAATACTATTCATCACAAATTTTAAAAAAGCCTTTATGCACTCAGTGATTTAAGAAACTCATCAGTGACTGCATGTGAGAGCCTCATTCAAACCTCATGGGGAAAGAGCTTCTTCTCCCCAGATTATGGGCTCCCAGAAGGGAGATTATACCCAGGGGAAGGAGAAGAAGAAGGAGGGAAATGGCAACAACATTTGTGTTGCACCACAAAGGGGTGGTGAGCTGCAGGCAGGCTGGCTGCACCTTGCTTTGGGGAGTCAGCTCCATCACCCATGGACTGGAGATGGTCCTTCACCCAGATGTTACTTTCCAGTGTCATGAAGCCTCTGTGGAAGGAGGGAAAAGAAAAAGCAAAAGAAACCTTCTGGCAAGCACTGTGCTGCTCCAAAGCCTAGCGACCATGGAAGAGCTTTCCCTACAGACAAGCTGCCCAATGCACTCCCTCATGATTTTTATCTGCGTGAAGAACACGGGCTCTGGGTGCCCAGGCACTGCTCTTCTCTGCAGCTCTGAAAGGGAAAGAAATTCATGGCTGTTGCTCTGCAAGGCCAAATACCAGTAGCACAGGGGCTTGGGAAGCTGCAACCAGGGTGGGGTACTCAGCCAAGGCAGAGCTTTGCTGCAACTTGGTTTTCATGATTTAGCATTCCTGCTGTAAATAATTGATACTAATGTAAGTGAGATAAGAGACAGACTGTCTGTGGGCTGGGAGGAAGTGGATCCTGGTGACATCCACCTGGAAATGCGCTTGCAGATTTATCTGAAATAAAAACGTTGAAAAGCCAAACGCAAAGTCCAAGAGGTGGGGAGGGAGCAGGGATGGGAAAGGCAATCAGTGATCAGCTCTGAGCACTCTCATCTCTCTAAGAAAAAGCTACCAATAATAATTTCCTTAATAAGAGAATTCCTGTACTAACAAGCACTTCCTCTCTCCCTGAACATGGCTCTCACACTAGTCCATAAGCTGTGTTCCTGCACTGCCAGAGAGCCGGGTGGGTGTTAGCACAATTTAAGGAATTAAAATGTCATTAAGGGGGTGCGTGGAGCACACCCTTCCCTGTCGGACACCATGCCAGCAGGAAAATGCCAGTGAGCTCAGCGTATCTGATGCCTTTGGCTTAGGTTATCTACAACCAGCTGAGTACCAGGAAGGAGCTCTCCTGAATCTCAGGCTTTGAAACTGGAGAAGGCAAAATTATATCTCTGGTCCTGCGAGGGCGGCCGTGAGACGGGCGATGGAGACAATCCTGCTGGGTGGAGAAGGGGAGATTTCCCTGCTGGGAACCTTGGAATCCAGCACGTCCCCGGGACCATTACACCATATCCATTTCTAAATCCTGATTTGGAGAGTGCTATTGGCATTTCACATCCTCTGAGGAGTCTGTGCCCGGCGGCAAACCGACATTCACTTCCCCCCGCATGACATAATGCCTGTTTTCGTCCTGTCTAGTGGATATAAAAAAAGATAATTTCAGCTGAAAAAAAAAATGACATCACTATTGAGCCACTTTACAGCTCTCTGCTTCTCTCTCTTATGTCTCCTTCTTCACATCCCACCTGCGTTACCTGTTGCTCATCAGCCCAAGGACCTTCCTGTAGCCACTGCACAAGGTACGTGTGCCTGATGGTTTCAACTTGCTGGACGATTCAAGTGCCAAAGTGAAAGGAATTGCAGTGGCAATTCCTTCATTTCAAACTATTTTCTTGTAAACAAAGTGGAGGGTCCCTCATGTCCTCTGTCTCCCATGCCAAGAGCAGGCAGCTTGTTGTACTCCTCTCCTGAAGGCCGTGAGTTTACACATCACTCTGGTAAGCACATATTCAGGGGCTCTAAATTTGTTTTAAAATATACTTCTTAACTTAGAGATTTCATGCAGAAAGGCAGAGGAAAAAAGCTGCTTTGGAAATGTTAGGAAGGAGCAGCATTGACTCATCAGTGATATGAATGGAGAAAGCCAGAGGGACCTTCTCATCTCTAATGTGATTTTATGATTCAGTGAATAATGCATATTAGCATAATACTGACTAAAAAAATCCATACTCATCATAGAATCACAGCTATCAACATTATCCTATTATTAATTATTAACATTTACACTATCAATCAGCCCCTGGCTTACTGATAGCTTAAAATCTTGTATGAAGATTGTTACAACAATAGCCACAGTACATCACGTAATGTGCTTCACAGTCAGGTTGTCATATCCTCATCTATAAAGCTTTTTACTAATGCACTTTACAACATATCTTACAGTACATGGATGAAGAATGTGGCTGCACCCAGTAATAATTCCATTAATTATGAATAAAGCATTTACAAATGACATCCTTATTTAAAATTAGTGATGAACACATTTTGGTTTAATGCAGATGCACTGTGTAATTTGTAATTGGGTAAAAAGCAATGCTGGCAGCACGGGGTAGGGAAAAAGGGCCAAGATCTTATGATTTTTGCATCAGCAAGGAAAGGGGGGAAAAAAACAGTGGAGAAAATGATTGACAAACAACAAAACATTGGCATAAAGCTGACCAAACTCCAAGGTGATAGTTGAAAGCAATGATTAAAGGTGCCCTGCAAAGCTGAAAGGGAAAAATCTTTGCCCACTGACCTTGCATTGCGGTTGTGTTAATAAAACTCACTCCTATATTAATAAAGTCTATGTTTTCATTGCTTTCTCTCATTTCAGTGTTTTCAGCTGGCTGGCAGCTCACCAAGACTCGTTAGCCACATACAGTTTGCCTTTGCAGTACCTTGGTACCGCTTTGTCCTGTAGGCTCCCAGGGATGGCAGAATATTTATTACATACAATATTTCACTGAGGCTACTTACGTCAAGAGGCTATAAATACATTACTCTTCCTAGTTTACTTAAGGGATAAAAAGTGAGTAGCTAAGTTTACAGAGCAGGCTCAAGGTCTATTAATGTGTGGTCTGTTCATTTTCATATAGATCTCAATTGTTTGAAATTATTTTCCAGATTAATGCTGTGAGTGATTCTTGCCTTGCTCATCATTTCCAAGTACTGCTGGTCTACTTGTGCAATGGTCATATTCAGGTTATTACATGCATTATGGAAGAAAGGTTAATTTAAACTCATCAAGCTTTTTGGTAACAAAGCTGTACATATTTATGTGGTCATAGTTTTCCACTGAGAGCCTTGTGCCAAGAACTTTTTATACTGAGGTTCAACTATTTAAATGTGTCCCATCTGGGGATCCAAAAATCCCAGCAGCTCAGTTCTGGTCACACTGGTGGGGGGACAAGAGCTTTGGCGGTCAGCAGAAAGTCAGCAAACTTCTTTTAATTACTTTTTCCCTGAATTTCCCCAGTGTTTACAGCAGTCTGGATCAACAAGGTGCCTGGATAATGCACAGGCCACAGTGTCACGTGTCTGTCAGCATGGAGCCAAAGCTGTTCATGGTGCTGGGTGCTGAGGACAGTGCAAGGTTCTGCAGACTCAGAGAGTCAGAGAAAAGAGACCTGGATCCATCACATAAAGTTAAGGAAAAAAATTGCCTCAGGAAGGACCTAGTTTTGGGTTCAGGCAGACCTTTCTGCAGGTTTTCCAAGGAGATGAGATTGCAAACCAGAGCCAAGCCAGGCAGGAATTCTGTCTGAATTATTTTCACATTCTCTTTTAATGTCCCATCCATGGGTAATATCTAGTGCAAAGCATGACACCTGACATAGCCCTTTCCCCATATTTTCAAGTTAATAAATGTAGTAGAAAATAATATATAGTGTTTATTGCCAGCACTGTCAAGGAGGACACTGTGCATTCCCCCTCTCCACCCAGACCCAGGCAGTGTAGGAGAGGCTGCTGTAATTACAGGTCTCCTTGTGCAAGACTGCTTTGAAATTCCCAGTATTTCTCCAAACCACCAGCAAGCTGGTTTTCGGAGCTGCCAGACAGAGAATTTATTTATTAAGGTCTTGGCTGTTTGCAGCAGTGGCTGGGCAGCAGCAGTTCCGCAGAGTTATCAAAAATCTATTTCCTTGCAGAGTCACAAGTAAAATATCAAACCCCCTTTGAAAAGCCAAGTGCAACATTTACATTTTAATCTCCCCAAACACTTTCGCTTCTGACAAACTGGGTTTTTTGGTCTGTGTGTTATGGAGAGGAAAGGCAGGGGGGCTGGAGGAGGAAGGTTTACAGCCGTGGGAGGGAGCATGGGCTGCTTTGTGTGTGTGACACAGCCAGAGTGGCACAGTGACCTCCCTGTGCACAGGGACAGCAACGACTGTCACCTTTCAGCACTGCTGGGGCCAGGTGAAAAAAAAAAGCAGCCTGGCCCCAAAATTTAGCAGTGCAGGGGCATCAAACACTGAGCTGGGTTAGCAATCACATGTACATGTGTAACAAAGGTGCAGGGCTGGAGGAGCAACAGCCCTGCGCTGTGCTGGGCACAGCCTGCCCTGGCTACCAACAGCCCACACGGCGGGGTCAGCGTGGGCTCGTGTGGGGCTGGCAGTGGCCACTTGCAGCCACTTATCTATAGGGGCAAATAGCCCTTGTGTCACTCTCTGCTCACACCTCTGCCTGCAGGTTAATTGGGATGGAGTGATGGGCCAGCTGGACCCGAGCTCTACAGTTTGCAGTCTGGCAACAAAAGCAACTCTGCCTTTCCCTTGTTATCAGCGGGGCTGAGGTCCTGTGCTGCCTCTGTGGAGTCGCTGCAGCAAACCATGAATTATGGATGAAATGAAAAATCCCAGCCCGGTGCACAGAGGGAATATGCAAAGTGCAGAGCCATCACCTTTGTGTGCCAGCCTTGCTTTGTGCCACCTTCGCATGCACGAGGCCCAAAATGCTGCTCTCTGCTTCAGCCGGAGACTCCCGAGGCCCACAGGGCTCAGGATTCCCTCCTCCCGAGGGATGTGGGTTTTGAAATTACATTCATTAATTTGAAAAGAGTGCCCTTGTGCTTTGTGGGATCTTCCTGGGAGGTAGTGAGGGTGCTGCCTGGATAACCTGTCTGGAGTTCACACACAGAGGTGCAGGCAGCAGGCTGGATGGGTGTCTGGGACAGGCTTGCCTTGGGGAAATTTGGCCCGGTGCAGATCCCTGCTCCAGGTGTGTTCCTGAGCACATGAACGCACATTTGCAGGTTAGGTGATGCAGGAGTTCCCACCCAGGCTGGCTTTGGGAGCTGAGCCTGGCACAGCCTTTCCACACGCAGAGGAGCCCTCAGGGGATCTGCAGAGGCGGCAGTTCCCACCAGAGCTCCCTTTTCTTGAAGCAAAGTGTCGGAAAAGTGCTTGACAGGCTCTGACTTTAAGACTCCGTGATTTGGGGAAGCTCAGTCTCTCTACTCATAACTTCTTCTTCAGAGAAAAGATGCCTTTCAGGAGGCATTTTTAAAATGTCTTTTATTTTTAAATGCTTTAGTTCCTCCCTTGCAAATCCAACTCTCTTCTTTGTGCACCATCTAATAATGTGCTTCCACACAGCCATTTCTGAGTGTGCAATATCAACATCTGTGCTAAAACCAAGCAGAAATTTCTCCCTGAAGCAATATTTTGCTCAGTATTATTGTTACTTTTTTCCTATTTAAAGGTTTGCTTGTCATGGGGCCTCTTCAGCCTCTTATTTTCAGGAAATGAAGGTACTCTGCCTCCACCTCCCTGTCAAAGACACCCTGGCAGGCAAGAGCATCATCACCCGTGTCCCAACTTCTAAAAGCATTTGACTTAGTGCTCACTAAAACTGTGCTGCAGTGAAGCACCTCACTGAACTGGGTGCCTGATATGCAGCAGGTTGGCAGAATTAATTTATTGGTGTTTGTACAGCCTTCTGAACTTCCCGTTACGTAGGTGTCAATAACAATAATAAAACCAAAAATATTATTTGATTATTATTTTTATTGTTATTCTGACTTTCCATCATAACCAATGATGAACATTCCCCTGTGCAGGTATTTAAGCTATCCAGTGTGAGATGCTTTGTTCTTAATTTTGATTATTTTAAGAAGTCCTTTAGCACATCAAATAATCTCCCTAGGCAAGGATTTATAGGAAGGTCTTGAGAGCTCTCAGAGTAATGTTTTTCCAGCAGCAAAAACTCAACCTCCTCTTTGATTTTCATTTCTGTTTTGTCCTGGGTGTAGCTGCAGCGAGTGCTCGGTCACAGCCATCAGGATGGAGGAGATGTGTTGTCAGTTGTTTTATTTTTGATCCCATTTGAATGTGTCAGTCAACTGCCTCGAATCAAAGAAAGTGAGAAGGAGCCTTTAACAGCTGTGATTGAAAACTTCAGACTTACCTTTTTTTCTTACTTTCATAGATACTAAGTAAATGGTTGGCGGGCTCTTGTGAATCATAACATTTCTAAATATATCAGAGGCTCTTTGCCAAGCTGCTGGAGAAGGTGGTGTCTATTCCTATTGACTCCTTTCTCCCCTTCAGATTACTTCTGCATTTAATAATTTCAAATTATAATGCAAAAAATCAGGGACTCTTAACTAGGCTGGCTAAGGCTGTGATTAATGAAAGTGTAATGCAAGCTACTGTACAGCCATTAGAAACCAGTTAGCTAATTAGTGTAATCACAGAGGTGGAAATAATTAAGAGACCATAAAATAGAGGTAACCTAATAACAACATTTTCCTCTGACCCAGAACTGGTGAGAAAAGGATGGTTTGTTAGGTTAGGAACAGAGAGGAGTGAAGATGGAATGTTCTGTGAGTAATCACTGTCAGGGAGGTCTCAGAGCACAGACAAGTAGAACAGAGCAGGTTTTACACCAACATAATCCAGACTGTAGCAGAATCCTCTGGCAATGGTGCTTCACACCTCTGCATCCCTCTCCCATCTTATGCTTCGCCACAATTCAGTGACAGACAATCAAGACAGGGTGAGGCAGGATCTGGCTGCCTTGCTCTTTCTTACTTTTTTTTGTTCCCTTTCTTCATTCCCAGGTTATTAGCAAATGTAGTATTAACTTCAGCTTGCAGTGCCTGAGCGCACCAGGTTTGGTTTCAGGAAAGAGAGAAATCAGTGTCCTAAGGTGTTTAAGAAGAAAATCCCGTTAGAAGATTCCCTGTATTCATAGAGCTCCTCATCTATTTATGTATGGTATTCACTATAGTTTCACAGGACTCTACAGCTGGTTGAAACATCTCATGCTAAGAGGGACAAGTCTTTCTGGCAGAGGAGAGCAGTGCAGTGATCAATGAGGGTGGCAGAGCTGCTCCAGGAGATGGGTGCCAAGCAGAGGTGTCACCCCTTCAACCCTCACCTGCTGCCTTTGTACCCAAGTTGGTGCAGCTCTTTGGGCAGTACCAGCAGACTGGATCCTGAACAACCCCAAAATGTGCCCCAGTGCTCCCCATGCAGGACTGTCCAGGTCAGTGAGAGATATGGGACATTGTGACGGGCTGGATCTCACCCTTGGGGATTAGAAGTGACCTACCCCTGGGTGCTGGATGAAACAGCTCCATGTAACAGGCAATAAAAATTCCTAACCTGCAATTTTCCAGTTGGAATGGGTCTTCACTATGCCCATCTCCATTGGTTCTTAGCATTTCTGCCACGGTTTGTGTGTGTTTCGTTTGACCTGGGTCTAATGAGCAGAGAAGAGGAACGGAGCTGCAGACACACAATCAAGGCTCAGCCGCCGATGCTGATGAGTCTGCCGAGACTGCTAAGTGGGTCTTCATTAGCTATTCACATGCGAAGAGCAACCCTTATTTATTCTTCTTTCCTAGGTGAATCTATTTTTGAATATCTTTTGTAGTGATCTTGTCTGGGAGGGTGGTGGGGAGATGGGATGGAGGGCACCACTACTGTCGGTTAACCAGATTACTGCCCTGGAAAAACAGGCTGTGACTCCAAGCTGGCAGCAAGCTGCAGAGAAAAAACAATGCGATGCCATTTAGAGAAGGAAGGAATCATTCTCCCCAGTGACATCTCTTGTGGGAGGCAGAACTTTATCTTCTCTTTGCAGCTCAAACGAAGCATCACAGCAGTAGCATTAACTGTGCTTCCACGTTTCCAGCTTGTCTTTTCATTAACTTTTTCCTGGTTTTTTTTTTTTTTTTTTTTTTTTTTTTTTTTTTTTTTTGTTGTTTTTTTTTTTTTTTTTGTGCTGTAGCAGGGAACACGATTTCCAGGGAGGGTTTGCGGGTGAGTCACTGGAGCTGCAAGTCCAGGATGTCCCAGGTGGGTCCCCAGGCTGTGGCACACGTGGTACTGTTGCAGCCAAATGGATAAGCCTGGTGGTCTGCAGTGAAGAAGGGAAACATAATTTATGTCTACAAGTCTGGTGGAGAGGAGATTTGGGAGCAGCAGGTCACGGTGAACCTTGCTCCAGGTGTGCTTTCATCCCACCATAAGGACGTGTGGATCACGTCCTGGGACATCCTCGAGGATGCAGATGGGACGGTGCTTGACTCCCGGCAGAGCCAGTGGCTTCATGTTTCATCGGAACAAGCCCCTTTTCCACACTGGGCACTTAAACGCCCTCCTTTAAGCTTCTCCTGGGCGGTGCTGGGCCGGTGGGGTGCGGATCCTCCCTCCCTCACCCGCCCGTGGCCAAGGCTGCCCTCTCCCGACACGCCGGGATGCGAGCGGGGCGGCGGCTGAGCCGGGGCCAGCACCCTCCGCCAGCGCCCGCCCTGCTCCCCCTGCACCGCGCCCAGCCCAGCGCCGTCCCGTCCCACCAGCACAGCCCAGCACTGCCTCGGGCATCCCCCGAGGTGCCCCGGCCCCATCGCCGGCTGCCTCTGATGCTGGACAACCTGCATCCCTCTCTGGCATCATGGGGAGGCTGCTTGAGGAACCTCCTGCCGATTTCCTTTTTACCTGACCAGTCTTTTCCTTTTTACCCTTCCAAACCTGCCCAGTACCTTTTCCTTTTTGTTTCCTTTTTATAATCTGGTAGTGTAGGTGTGAATCCCGTACTCCTCTGAGTTATCTTTTCCCAGCTGAGTCTGTTTGTGCTGCAGACTGTGTGGGTGACACCCTCGGAAAAGCCACGTTTAGCAGCATGCTGCTCCAGGAAAGTGTTTTTATATGAACAGAGATGCGAGACAAACGCACCTCTGGGGCTGGCAAACAGCTGATCCATGAGAGATGACTTTTCGCCCCCCCTTGTGATTTTGACCTTATTTGCTGAAAGTGAAACATCAGCCAGCCTTCCAGGAAATACCGCAAATCTTCTGTCTGACATGAGAACATAAATCTTCTGTAAAGGTTCATCCAATCTGCATCTCAGGTCTCTGGAACCGAGTTGTGGACACTGGAGTGGGAATCTCAGCCTCCTGAATCCAGGGCTGCAGAACCTGAGCCCCTGCACCTCCTCTACCTGGGGAAAAACACCCCCATGGTGTTTGGCCCTCACTGAGCTGCTTCTGCACCAGTTCCTCATAGAAAAAGTGTGTGCGGGGGGGGTTTGCCTGAATCACATTGAGCATCTTAAATTTTTGTGGGAGATGTGAAACCCTTCCCCTCCAGCTCTGTGGGTCTGGCTGAAATAAAACACAACTTTACAGCTCAGAGTAACCCACCTTTCCATGCCTCAACCTCCCCTAATCCCCTCCTAGGAGAGGCTGTTGCACTGCAGAGGTTTTGGGCTCTGCATCCCACGCTCAGCAGTGCAGCCCCAGCTCACATCTCCGAGAGCACATTTCCTGAGAGGATGACCTTGCCTATGCACCAGCCTTTGTGGGTTGTTTTTGGGGGCCCACAGTGGCCTTTCTGAGAAGGCAGGGAGCAGCTGTGGGGCTCACGTGTGGTTATATGACGGTAAGAGGTTATTTGTGGGAAGACGTAAAATTTTCCACCTCCCACCCTCCACGAGTGCTTTAGGAGATTGTTTTGCTCAAGAAGTTCGTGCTTTTACACCCAGACTGCTCCTCCCGGGCTGTATCCTTCATTGTGCAGACCTCTTTGCTTCATGGCTCGTTCCTGGAGTAGGGGCACCCCAAACCCCACTGGACCCGGGGAAGGACTCAGAGCCATCTTTGCACTTTGCTGTGTGTCCCTCTGGATCAGTTCAGTGACATTCCCAAGGTGGGGATTATGGCTTTAACTGAGCCCACAACGACACCCCTCCAAAAGCTCCAGAAAGCCAGTTTCTTTTTTTCGACCTGCACCACTTTTCCTGATTTTACCACTAGATGGGAGAGTGAGACTGGGCTAACTCGGCTGCAGCCATCCCTATCCCGTTAGGCATTCCGAGGGGAGAAAAGAACTGAGAGATGCCGCAGGTCATCCCGCAAATCCCCCCACCTCGGGAAGGGTGCGGGTAACTCCCAAAATGCCTGGTTGTTGCTTAACCCCAAAAGTGCGTGGTTAAGGGGCACTAAGGCTTGCCTGGTGCTTTCCCAAAATACCAGGAACCCTGTGGATCCCGCTCTGCCCTCATGGAAGGTGGATTCACTTACACAAAGACTGGATAGATTCTTCACATTTTTCCGCATATCCACTGTCCTAGAGCAGAGGGAGATGGGGGAAGCACTTGCAATTCACTCCTCTCATCCATACCCCAAATCCTGCTTCCCAGGAATCCAGGTGACCCTAACATTCTTTGGGGAGGTAAAAAGTCACAGAACCACAGAATGGTTGGGACTGGAAGTGACTTTTGGAGATCATCTAGTCCAACACCCAACAGTAAAATATAAATAAAGCAGCATTTTCTCCTCCTTTCCTTCTACAGGATTTCCTTTCTCCTATAGGATTCTTGTGTAACGATCCTCCCAGTGATACCATTCTCCTGCAGAAAATAAAATTGGGCTGTTGCAATGATTGCATGTGCAGGAGGAGAACTCATGCCTTGGTCTGACACCACTCGCCTCGGGAGCTGCTGTGGGTGAGGGAGGGGACAGCCCCAGGTTCATTAATGGCTCAGTAAATTTCCTTTAACTGCAGCACTTCCCAGCTCCTGAGACTGCCCAAGGTTTTGCTGAGACTGGGTTTATTCGGGAATTATATACTTGCAGAAGCAGTTTCTCAACCAAATCAGATTGTCCAGTTGGACTATTTTTATTATTGTTAGGTTTGGGGCTTTAAAAAGGAACATTTCTCCTCACTTCCTGAGATTTCACAGATTTTGCAAGAAACCTCACAGTAGACAAATTTTCCGACTGCCTGTGTGACTACATCAGAAGATGTAATTCCTGTAAAGTGGAAATTTTCTTTTTGGAGGGTTTTTCCCTGTGCCCAACCTTCTTAATTTGCAATTTCTTTAGAGAAGTGACTCAACTTACTTGTTGAATGCCTGGCACAGTTGAGCAATGAAGATGAAATAATTCTAATAACTTCCCTAACTGCAGTGACCTTGTTGCCTCTGTTGGGGTCTCCTGGCTTTGCCACCCGCTGACATTATCCTGCTAGACAGAAATAACAGCTTCTTTAGAAGACAAAGTCTGGGTTTTTACTGGACCTATCCACTCTTATTTTCCATAAGCAACAGCCACCCCACCCTGGGTGTGCAATGAGGCCACTGAGTCACTGTGAAGGAGTGACCAGCTCATTCACCTCCCAGGGGAAGACCCAAATTCCCCTTCAGAGAAAAGAAGAGACATCTTCCTTCAGTTGATAATTAGAGGTGAAAAAATGTTGCTTGGAAGCAATAAAAAAAAAAAGGAGACATTCCAGACTTGGATTTTCAAAACCAGCCAGAACCAGTGCGGTCAAGGCCTTCTCTGAGATAGTGATAGAAATAAGCCTCATGATTTCTTCTCCATGTTTACAGGGATAATATTTTTCCAAAGTTCAAAGTCTTCCTCTGCAGGAAGCATGTGATGTGCTTCGCAGTTACACCATATTTTGGTGCTATGAACAATTAAAAAAATCAATTTCTGGAGCAATATTTTCTATGTTTATAATCTCTGAACTAATTACAGGACTGGAAAATCGATAGCTGTCTGGAAATCTTTCCAATACAGCCAACTGTATGCTGCAGATCATGCTGGAATATATTCTTCCCGAACACGTGCTGCTCCTGACCATCTCCCAGATCCCATGGGAAGATGATACCACTGTCAATAAACCTCAGTACCCCACGGCACTGCAGCGGCAGCATTTACCAAAATCTGCAGGGGGCGTTGGGCTGAGCAAATTGCTGAGAGCTGGAGCAATGCTTGTGCCAGCATTTTAAGCCAAGAACAAAAAAAAGTTGAAAAACTCAGTTAGTTCAACAGGAGCCTATAAAATGATTATGAAAAAAAGTAATTAAAAGTCTATTGCCTTAGTTATAATGTTGTTTTTCATCAGACTTTATTAAAATAAAAAGTAGAGCCTTTGGTGACTGAAAATAAGCACATTCTCTAGTTTCCTAGCAAGAGAGAAGCAGTGCTAAGTGCGGTTTGATGGTGATTACACTTCAGAAACACACGTAAAGAGGAAGGGTGTTGCTCTGATGAACAGATCTCCTCTTGCTGTACAAACACAATGTGTTGACCGTGGCAACTCAGCCAGAACCAGAGCTCAAACCCTTGTGCTGGTGCTCTCCACCACTTCCCACACACCGCAGGCATTGCTGGGATCTTCTCCAAGATGCTGCTGCCTCCCTCGTGCCCTGTGAGAGCTCAGAGTGCTCTTCCTTGCTGTGCTGGAGTTTGTGCTGCTGATAAATGAGGACTAAATATTCCCACTGGACACGGTGCCAACGGCACAGCGAATGGATAAGGAGCACAGACCGGAGTGCAGGGGATTTTCCCCACACTCCTGTTTGCACTCCTGAGTGGTACAAGAACGTGGTGAATTCTGAGCTGTCACAATGCTCTGATTTTATATGTTTTTGTCTGATTATTCTTCATAGCTTTTCCCCCACAGTAACCTGAACAGAGGAAAGGCAGGACTGGGGCACATCTCTGCCCTCACTCCCTCCCCAAGCTGGGGGGATTCCCACAGCTCCCCAAGGTGGTGATCCTCATCCTGGAGTGCAGCTTTCGGTCTAGCAACCCATGAAGGTAAGGTGCAGCACATGCCTTGTCCCAGCCCTCATCTCAGGAGAGAGGGCATCGTTTATAGTCCCTCCCAAATAAGAACTCAGAAGGTTGGTCATGCTCAAAGAATTTAAATTTTGGAGCCAAGCATGACACATGCAATGATCTGGATTGTAAATATTGTTATTCATGCTTTCTGTTTGCATTTCTGTAGCACTCCCACACGCGGCTGAGGAGCTCCTGTGCACATTGGGACAGAGAAGGAGCCCTTGTGCTGCTGACAGCCTGCCCAGAGCAGCGGGCCCAGACCTGAGAGGGGCTGGGGGTGTTGATGGCAACAGCACCTGGAACACACCAGTGGTGTGGCTTTGCAAATCTGGGCTGCTTTCTGCCAAAAAGCAACAGTTACAAAAATATTGTGCTTATCAGTGAAAATTTCCCTTATAACTCCTAAGGCTGAAATGTCCTTGGTGGGGAGGCAGAGCTGCCGGGTGCCACACACTGCTCAGACTCTGTAAGGACAGACCTACGGCTGCTGCACTTGGCTACAGCGTGTTTTCCCTTCAGGTGATGGTGTTTTTGGACTTTGCTATCATTCTTGACAATTTAATGTCATATTTTCTTCAAATAAAACTCAACTGGAGTGCGAGAACTTACTTGTGTTTCTCTCTTAGGAGAGGAAGGCTGTGGTGTCTGCACATCACTTTCGGGGAAAGACCTGAGGAAAAAGAGCTCAGACCCTTCAGAAATCTTCCAAAGAGAAGCTCCAGCTCTCCCTTATCTCCTTTAAAATTAACACATCATACTCTGCACATGCTGAGCAATAAAGTTCCTAATATAGCTTCCCAATAACCCCCAGGCCCAGCGGGGCAGTGCTATTGCTTTATAAAGAGGGTGAGAACAGGACACTCACTGCCCTGGCCAGTGACAACCAGCACCTCAGGGGCACCCTGAGCTAGAGGTTTGCACAGAGATTATGAGGTTTAACAGCCAGCAAAGCATCTGTCACGCAGGAATTTGTATAATTCTTCCTTAAACACAGTTATGCTTTCAGCTCTGTGATGCCTCTGCCACCAGTTGCTATTGTTTAATCAGCAGCTACTTTAAATCTCCTACCTCACCCTTTCATTTACAGCAACCTTTGCTCTTGTAATAATAAAGGCAGCTCACAGACCTGAACAGATTCAGATGGTCCAGTTTGCAAAGCCAGCAGGGTCTTACAACAGGATAACACAAAGTCTGATAAAAATCCCAGGTGGGGATTTTCAGAAGTGCTTTTCCCACTGCAAACCAGCACCAGCACTCTTGAAAAATCCCATCTTTATTTGCTATTTATTACACGTCTCCTGTGAATGGATTTCTGGCTCAAATTAGAGTTACAATAAAACTCTAAAAAAATCTTCTTCTGGGAAAAAAAAAAAATCCAGATCCGTTCTTCCTTCCTGGAGATTTGCTGCTTGTTCTGCAACAGGAGATGTGAATCATGGAAGTATTTACAACAGCAGTATTAGGAAATGGTCATTCAGGCACCCGAAATCCATATGAGACATTATGCCTTTAAATAAATTGTTTATTGCTGTGTTAATCTAATCCTGTAAATACGTGCACACTTAACTATATTAAAAATGTAAATGCTCCCAGAAATGGACTTCACATGATGAATATACAACAACTCCCCTTTCTTGCCTTGTCAGCTCTGTGGGTCTTGGAAAAACAAGATTTGATGGGCACTGAAAAGGTTGACGTCTGCACAGGTTTAGCCAAAAGATTGTCACAATCATCTCAGCCCCCACGTGGCTCACAGGACTGAACTTGAAGGAACGTCTTTCAACATCCGCTCACGACAGAGCGATTCCAGCTCTGGGAGTGCCTCCAGCCAGTGACTTCCCTTCTGTGGCACTGAATTTGCATTCATTAAACCTAGAGTTTTAATGATTTATGGAGATTTATAAAAAATGGTAGCCCAGAGCTGCTGACACTCCCAAAGCCTCTGACAGGAGTACAACACATCATAAATCCATCCTGGTGTGAAATATTGAATGAAGACCGGTGCAGGCTTATCTGCAAGTGTTAACACGACTCATAAAATCAGGAATTCAGACTAACTAAAATTATGAATGTGCCCCAAACCTGAGGAGATAGTGACATATACAATACCAATCGTATAATAATTATAATGTTAGTAATAACACTACTAATGCAGTTATCAGTCTCCTTGTTATTGTTTATTATTGTCACTGCCCTGATAATTCTCAGCTCCAAGGATGGACAGAGGCAGACACAGCCCCATGCTTTCAGAAACAACTTCTGTGCTTTGGGAAACAAACTCCAGCTTCTCCTATCCCTTAGAACAGCTACCAAGATCTTTGGGATAAGCCCCAAAGGCTCTGGAGCAGCCTTCTGCCACTCACCCAGCAAGGTGTGCACTGGCTCATGCTGAGCCCTGGGGTTTGAAAAACTGGAGTTCAACTAAACCTGCCCCTGGGACAGACTCTTTTTATTTACAAGTGAATCAGTAGAGATGGCAAGGCTGATTTGCTGTGCCTGCCCAGCATCTCTTAAAGACTTAAGTAGGAGACAGACTTCTTCCAGATGTCCTCTGTCCTGCCTCACCACACCTTCTCCCTTGGATACCTTATCACAGTTGCTATTAGCTCATGGAAATCCACAGCACATTCTCCTTATCTTTACATCTTCCTCACCCAAGAGGTAACTGACTTTGAGATGCTGAACAAAAAGAAAAAATCACGAAAAACTAAGTAAAAAAATTACTCTGCACGTCTGAGGACAGCTTCACCCAAGGCAGGATGGACCCAAATGAATGTGGAGAAGTGAGCAGAGCTGAGGAGCAGGATGCATCCTGCTGCAGCCAGAGCCAATGATTCATGCAGCTCTGCACTGTGGAACAGGAAATGTTGGGGGGATTCCCCAGCTCGGATGCCTTTGACACACTGCTTCACCTTTGCACATCTGTTGTCCTTTCCACCTTGTTTATTTAGAATATAAAGGGTTTGAAACAGGGCCTTATTCCTCAGTGAGTACACAGCACCAGCAAAAACAGTGCCCCAGCTTCGGTGTGCAGGAAATGATTTGTATATAATAAAGCAATATCAGGGAGTATACATGAAGCAAATGTTTCCTGGTTTTCCTGACCACAGCCTGTCGTAAACAACAGGCTCTCCTACGCGTCATTTTACTTTAAAAGCAGATTCAACAGCTCCCAGTTTAACCAAGCCCCACAAGGACCCCATCTACCTGCAGCTCCATGGGGAGCAAGGATGGCACAAAAAAGGCAGCACCTTCCAGCTCCATCTTGGAGCCACAGACAAGAAGGAGGAGGCAGTGATGTGAACAGCACATCACCATAGCCCAAGATGAGCTTTGATGAGCTGCTGGGTCTGCTTCTTCCTCAGCCTCTGCCCCAGCTCTTGGTTCTGTGTGTGTCCTGAGCTCTGGCAGCAGCTGTGGGAAAGGTGCCCCACTGCTGCCCCTGCACTGGGCAGAGAGGGGACAGCAGGGCTCGGCATGGCAGCTGGATGTCAGATGTCTGCCCATGTATTTGCCCTCCTCTCTGCCTCGTGCAGTATTAGCTGGGCTTATCCATTACCCAGGTTATGCTGTGCGCTCTGGGAAATGGAGCGGTGATTGCACTTCAGGAGCAAAACATGGAGGGCCTGAATTATTTATCTGTGAGCATGCAGAAATGAGCCAAATCCCCAAGTGACGTGGAACAGCTCTTGGAAGAAATGCAAAAGGGGCTGCAAAGGCTGCATGGGTGGGCATGCAGGAGCTGTGTGGTCAGAGTCTCACACGTGCACATCACATCTGCTGGGATTCTTCCTGCCCGGGTGGTTTATGGACTGGAGGGTGCGGCGTGCTCAGGTGTCGCTGCTGATCCGGAGACCCTTCTGTGAAACTGCTCAAGAGCCACCTCTGCACCTCAAACCAACCACAGTGACAGCAAGTCCCCAAAAAACAAAGAAAAACGCCCAAACAAATGTGTTAATGCAAATGCAGAGGGTTTGGGGTATCCCGCAGCTTTCCTACTCAGCTCCCTCCACTCTGGCAGGGTTGTGCTTCCCCTGCAACCAGTAACTCAGCCATGCCCAGCCTGACAGTGTCTGGCACGGTATCGTACCATGCAGATAGATAGTGCCTCGATAGCCGTGTTTGTCCTGGGTTCAATAATGCCCCTGCACCTGCTCCTCCACTTTCCCTTTTCCGCCAGCTCAGCTCCAGCAATAGCTGGAGGAAAGACCAAAGTCCTGTCGTTGCTCTCTGCCACCACAGACACGGATGCAGCTCCTTGAGCACTGTATTCCCCTCGGTCTGGCGCAGTGATGTATCCCAGAATTTCTCCATGAGCCTGCCGGGGCTGCAGGGAGGCTGAGATAGCCCCGGACGAGGGTGGGCAGCCCGAGCCTGGGGGCTGCGAGGCTGCAGGTGCGCAGGGGGCCGGCAAATAGAGCGGCTTTGATGTGATGCCGAAGCCCTTACCCTAACCCCCACCCCTGCTCTCTCCTCACCCCCCTTCTTCTCGCTCCTCCATCCCCCTCCTCCTTTTCTTTCCCCCAGACACAGGACCCTCTCCCGCTCTCCAGCCCCCATCCCCATCCCTCTCCCCGCATCCCCCCCGCCCACACCCTCTGCCTTTCCCCCGCTTTCGCTTCGGCCTCAGTTTCCCCACCATTGGCGGGGCGGGCGGTGCGTCCCCGGCGATTGGAGGAGGTGTCCGTCCGTCAGGGCGCTGCCCGCCCCGGCCCCGGCCCCGGCCCCGGCCCCCGCCGCAGCTCGGCAGCGCGGGGCTGGCGGAGCGCGGGCAGCGGCGGCGGCTGCAGGTACCGGGCACGGGGCATCGCACGGGGCACTGCAGCGGGCACCGCGCCGGGCAGGCGGTGCGGGGAGGGATGCGAGCCCCGGGGATGCCCGGGAGAGCCTCTCCAGGACGTGCCCGGGCGGTGCCCGCGCGGCCGCGGGGGAGCTCCGAGGATGCGGGGATGGGCGCGGGGGATGAGGAGCTCACGGGGGGCTCGGCTGGGGCTCAGCCCCGCTGCGGGGGCTTTTTTCTGCGCTCGGTGGGCTGGTGGCCACAGCGCGGGGTCCGTACCGGGAACAGCCCGGTGGATGTCAAGGGGGCAAAGTCACCGAAATGGCCCAACTCATTGAGGTTTTCCGCTCTGCGATAGCCTCCGAGGATGCTGCAAGGCTGGGTTGCTGCCTGCAACTGTGTTCGGGCTGAATCACTGCGGTTTGGGGTTTTCTTTGTAGCGTGACTGTGTCTTCTTATGGAAAATTTAAAAGATGCTGAGAAAAGACGGGAAGTAAGGGAAGGTACTAAAATGGCATGGCAGGATCCTTACAACAAGAAACAAATGTTACGTTAACGATAAAATAATCGCAGTTTCACAGGAGCAGAACTGAAGTTAGTAGTGGGCAGGATGCTGGGTGAAACTGGAGCACTTTAGTTGCTTGCCTTATATTACTTTTATAACCCATTTGTTCAGATGATACAAATCAAAAGCTGCTATAATAAAACCATGTTTTTCAGCTCTGAGAGCCTAAAAGGCACAAGTGGACCTTAATTATATGAGTTTGTTGCATTAACGTTTTATTGCCATATATATTTCTGGGTTCCTACTTTCTTTAGTGCCACTTGGTTGTAAAAACATACATTAAAATAGCATTTGAGGCAGAAATGAACACAAAGGAGATCTTTAGAAAAAGTGTACCAGAGTGCTTGTAAACGTGAGAAAGGATGAAACTGCGGGGGGAGCAGGTTACTCAAATAATGAAAAGGGGGAAAAAAAATGTGCCTATTTATATGCAAAGAGGTCTGGCTTGCAAACTGCCGAAAGTGGTTGGAAACTGAAGCAGCAGCTCTGTGCACTGGGCGGGCTGGGGGGGACAGATCACAGCCACCTGCCCCGCCAGGACTGCACCAGAGGCGTGCGGTGAGTGATGAGCGTGGTCAGGTGTGACAAGTGCCACCTGAAGCCCTGGGAAGTGGCCACTCCACCGATACTGCCTTAAGTTGTCCTGCCCGTGGGGCAAACCTGCTAAGTGACAGTGGCAGAAACATGAAGTGTGACCCTGGGATGAGAGATGAGACCGGGAAGCAGCGAGTCCTGCGAGGGTAGGATATTCTTGGCCAGTGAAACCAGGAGCTACCTGAGCAAGTACTCGCTCCAAGTCTTTACAGAGATTAGGGATTTTCAGGCAAGGGGGAAGATGGGATCAGCCACTAACAAAAGAAATACCCACCGGCTTAGGGAGATCAGCATCCAGCTGCTCGGTGCCTCATGATTTCCGACTGCAAACTCCTCCAGGCAGTTTTAATCTTCTTTTCGTGCGTGTCTTTTCAGCACGGAGCGTGCTTTGGGAGGATCCTGCCCTCCCATTTGGGGCTTTACACCCTGCGGTAGCAGGGAATCATGGCTATGCTTTATGCTGCTCATTTTGCTCAGTCCACCCCAAAAAGCATCACTGAGCACTTGTTTTGCTTTCCTTTATTTTAATTGAGTGCACCAAGCCCAGAACTCTGCCTTTGCTTGAATGAAGGTGCTCATATGCAGGACTGCCATACACTCTGCTTTACCATTTGGATTTTTTGTCTTCCTCACGTGGTTCCTTGAGCTGCTGCCTGTAAGTTGATTATTCAGAGCTTGGGATGTTTGTATCTTGCAGAATCTCAGTGAATGGTGGAAAAGTTTTGCAAGACTCTGCACGCACGGAACAGAGCTGGCAGCTTGTTGCTGGTGGGTTAGTGAGATGATTTTCAGGGGAAGTGTTTCCCCTTTGGGCTTTGTGCTTAATGAATTGAGGTCACTGTGTTAAGGCAACGTGTGAGAGTTATCAACCATGCACAGGCTGTTATGGGTGTGAGCAGATCTGAAATGCATTGTGCAGGATTTCTCTGGCCGCCCTGAGGTGTCCTGTGCTTCCCCAGCACAGTTAAAAACTGCATTGTCTTGGTCTGTGAGGGGCTTATCCTTGTGCAGAGAAGCAGAATTTGGGAGCTGTGGCAGCCCAGGGCATGCCACAGGCAGGATTGGGGGCTTTGTCCGCAGGGTCGGTGGCAGCGTTGGCTCTCCCTGCACCTGTCCCTCAGCAGGTTCCCGGCTATCCCTGCCCTCTCTAGCTGCAGGATCTCCTCTCCTGCAGCCACTCTCCTTTCCCTTTTCAAAACTGATTTATTGCTAGACTTCCCCGCCACAGAATTAGTTTTGTTCCATCTTGGCCTTGAGTGACCTCCTGGCGTGCGAGCGCGGATGCTGAACGGCAGGACTTGAGAACAAAGAGTTTCTGCACGCACAGTCCGGGGAAAATGCTCAGAAAATGCTCTGAGAGAGGTCAAAGACTTCATCTGGTTTATGAATCCCAAACAGAAGCATCCATTCTACTTCAGTAGATGGGATAAGTGAGTGTAGAAAAGTACTCGGAGAGGGCCACTAACTTCAGTGCATTTTATGTCAGAGCTCTCGCTAGTACAGTGGAGAGCATGTGATGAGGCAGTGAAGTGTTTAATATTAGCAGAGTAGTGTTGTTCTAACCTTAAATATCTCTTCAGTCAGAAGTACCCCTAAACCTGGGGTTCTACAATGCTGTTGCTGTTAAAAAATAGTGTCATTCCACCTCTAGATTGTAAATGAGCTTGAGCACTGAGAAATACTCTGTTTATTCTGGTTCACCTCGTTCAGCAAAGTGCTGAGCCTTTCCAGCAGCTCTTGAAATTCCTGGAGCAGTGAAGTCCCCTTTCTTCTCTTGTGCTGTTTCATTGGTGTCTGTAGAGTTACACTGAAACTGAATCGAATTGCTATTGTTAATGGCATATTGCTATATGGCATTGATAATCTTCAGTCACTGGAACTCCCAGAGCTTGGCTTGGTTGCTTCAAGAAAAAAAATGAAATGCTGGCAAGCTTTGTTTGACTGTGGCTGATGGTCTGAAGGAGTTAGGGAGCTGTTGAGAAAGCAAGATCAAATACTTTTTTTCCTGAAAAATACTTTGATTTTGTAATGTTTTGGCTGAAAAAAAATCCAAGAAAAACTACTTTTTGTCATTTCTATAGCTTCATATTTGTCAATTCAAGTGCTTGGGATATCCTCTGTGATAGAAGTTTATTTTTCTAGATAGCATTAAGAGATAAAAAAAAATGTTTAGATTCTAGAGTTTAATAAAAAGTCCCCAAAATATCTGAAGGACTTGAGCTCTTTTAGACTTTTTTTTCTCACACAGCCTCTCCTTGAAAAACTGCATCAATCTTTTTAGCTTGCCATACTCCAAACAAATCAGATTTGAAAATTTAATTCAATATTCTTTTGCTTTAAAAGCTCCGCAGGAAACAGAATCTCAGCTAGTCAGAGCAGGGCAGATGCCGTGGAGTTTTATGTTAGCATAAGGATTCCCAAAAAAAAAGGATTTCCTTGCAGTGCTTTCAAGCTACTTTATGGTCTCCTTGGATTGCTGGAGTGAATTCAGTTGCTGAGGATTTAGATCTTTGAGCCAGATGTGGGTCTTGGTTATAGCAGAATCAGCCTTTTCTGGAGTCCCCGTATAACCCTGGCTAACCTGGGATCCTTTTAATGTTGCATATTCTCCTCTTATTTGGCAGAAAACCTTGAAAAGAGCTTCTTCATTCAGAGAAACTGAAGTAAAAGGAGTGAAAAGTAGGTAACCAGGCTGTGATACACTGATTACCTGTCTCCAGTTTTCTTGGTTTTATATAATTTAAATTTTGAAATGCTGCCTTTTTTCAAGAGGCAGTAAAAAGACTTCCTTGCCTACCACCACAAGCCAGCCAATTTTTGTTCCCTCGAACTCCGTGTTGCTTTCTTTGAGCGATCGAGCCCTGCTTGGATGCCTTGTGTGAACAAACATCACCCTGGGTAAGGAGCAGTGGCAGGATGAAGACCATAATTTCTTAAGGAACACGGGTCAAACTCAGTCCTCAGTGACCTCCTTCGAGCCGATGACCAAGGACAAGGTTATTCTGCTGTGTCCGTTTCTCGTGGTGTGGGGACTGTGGGATGTGAGCAGGTGCTTACCAAGGGAAGTAGAGAAGTTCCTGAGCCAGAAATGGAAACCACACTATGCTGCTGAGTGGAAGTGGGAATCCCTTGAAGGCAGTTTCCAGATTTTCAAGTAAATCCATCCTCCAGCAGCTGCTGTTGGGGGCTGTGATTCCTGATGCGTGAGAAACGGGAGGCGCAAGGCAGAGCGCGTCTCCCCATGGCGCATGGACAGCAAACCCCTCCAAATCCCAGCAGATGTTTTGGGTTGACAGCGGGAACATTATATGCCTGTTTGTTCCTTTATCTCAGGAAGAAACACCATTTGGCACCAATTTGCTCCCTGGCAGCTGGAATGAATTGCTGACCTGGCTGAGCACTGTCAGATGGAGGAGGTGCCAGCCTGCAAGAGGGGTGGCCTGCAGAGCCTGTGGTGCTTGCAGGGACTGTGCACTCACCTCTGAACACCTCTTGCTCTGTCCCTTAGTGTGGGTATTGATGTGTGTGTGCGTGTGGAATTGCTGTTTCGTACTGAACTGGGGTTCTCAGAGGGGCCTCTTAATGCTGAAGGATGTGGCTTAGCGTTTTTCCACCTCTCAAAGGAGTCAGTGGAGTCTCACCTCTGCTGATCAGGGGGGATTTGTATTTATTTATTTAGAGGCAGGCAGCCATGGGAGAAGCCAGCAGCCACGAACAGCACAGCCAGGATGCACCTGCCCATTTGCAACCCCTTGTGCTTTGTGGCCATGCTTGAGATTTTCAGTGCTTTCTACGTGAGATGTTGCTGCACCCTCTGTTGGAACTCACAGCACAAGGAGTTGCCATTGGAATGAGTCTGAGGTTTCTAAGGAAAGCAGCATGCCAGGTTGGCTTGTTCCCACCCGTCCTTGCTGGCAGTGGTCAGCAGCCCTGCACGCTGCCACTGTGCTGATCTCATGCTCTGCCCCAATTCCCCTTTGGGCCTCGGTTCCTGCCCTTCATCTCTTAGCTGCTCTAATTTTTGGTTGTGGTAGTGGTTTGGCGTTTCGAGTCAGAGAATGAAGAGAAGTCATCCCTTTGAAAGTGTTCATCATTTCCTCTCGATTACACAAATGGGGATCTGCCCTCCTCTGAGAAATCCCCCAAATTGCCATAGCCTGTCAGGATCTAGGGTATTGCATGAGCAAATGCAAATTATCTGCAAGCTGACATTCTGTTTATCTAAAAGGATGAAATAAAATGAAGTGTGATGCCTATTTAGCTCATCTTTGGGGGATGAATGGGGAGTACTTGGTATCAGGAAACTTAGAGGCAGCAGATGCCACATCAGACATCCTACAGCCATGTGAGCCTGTGCCAGTGCTGGACCAAATTCCCTGTGCCACATCAGATTTGTGCTGAATGGGTTAATTTTGCACCATCTGGCTTTGTGCTAGATCAAATATTGTTTCTGTTGTGGTAGCCAACATGAGGCCAGAATAAGCTCGGGGTAATATGCTCAGCTAATCCAACAGAAATATGATTATGTACCTGTTCCTTCTCCAGATCATATCTGCAATAATGGGTGATTTAGCAACACAGAATAGTTCTTGTGGAGACAGGGGAGAAGGCTGAGGGTGGAGCACTTCTGCTGAGAATACAAGCTCTGAGAGCTGGGGTTGTTCAGCCTGGAGAAAATACGGCTCCAGGGAGACTTCAGAGCCCCTTCCACTGCCTAAAGGAAGCTGGAGAAGGACTTTTTACAAGGGCATAGAGTGATAGGACAAGCAGGAGTGACTTCAAACTGAAAGAAAGCAGTTTTAGGTTAGATATTAGGAAGAGTTCTTCCCTGTGAGGGTGGGGAGGCCCTGGCACAGGGTGCCCAGAGAAGCTGTGGCTGCCCCTGGATCCCTGGAAGTGTCCAAGGCCAGGTTGGATGGGGCTTGGAGCCACCTGGGATAGTGGAAGGTGTCCCTGCTCATGGACAGGAACTGGATGGTCTCTGAGGTCCCTTCCAACCCAAACCGTTCTGTGATTCCGTGACTTGAGGGCTGTAGGTAACCTGAATGTGATTATCTCCTTGCAGTGGGCAACAGAGACACAACAGGAACATCTAACTCAGATTAGGTACTTAGCTTTAAACAAGTCATTATGAGACAAAAAATTGCAGTCCTAGTGCAGAATGGCTTCCTAGGGAGTCACTCGAGACACAGAAATGGAGGTGATTTAATTTTGCATTTTGCAAGCTGCAGTGACCTCCAAGGTGCTAATCTGAGGTTAACCAAAGCAGAACAGCTGGAGTTCTACTGCATTTTGAAGTATTGCACATTTCAAGCAGTGAGTTCATTCAAGTGCTGTCTGGGAGTCTCTGCTGTTCCCCTGCTTGGCAGGAATCTCGAGACTAATACCTAAGAGGATTAGGGAGCATCGCTGGGTGTTAAACAAGATCCAGGCTAAGCGGTGTGCACCGGTGAGCTCGTGCTCCCAGGGCTGTTTGGGAAAGCTGTTACTTGCTGATCTGGAAAAAAAAAGTGGATTTGTGGGGAAATACCCTTTCCTCAGCTGAATCCTTCCTGTGTGTCTCTCATGCTCCCACCTGGCTCCGTGTTTCCACCTGCTCATCTCGTGTTGTCCTGTGCTCCCTGCCAGAGGTGAGTGTTGCAGGGGATGCTGATGATCAGAAAGTATCTTTTTCTGTGATGTTTTTAGCTCTTCTAATGTGCTCACTGAGCTCTGTGTTGTCTGGTTGGACATGAATGGGTGGGCATCCAGCCCCCCAACACAGGGCTGGAGAACTTGTCATAGAAAGCTCAAGCTAAAGTCTGTCCTTGGCTGGTAGAGCAAAATGACCTTGTGGTATGTGGTTTTCCCCAGAAAGTGCCCTCAGTACAGAGAAGAGGGGTTGGAAGGCAATTGTGTCTCAGGAGAAAGTGGAGCTGTAGGTAGTTTCATGGTAACATTCCATCTGGTTTTCCCTTTTGTTTTTACTTCCAAACTGATCAAACCATGAGGATAAAAAAGTGTAAGTCCCTGTAAACCATGGTAGATGTCAACATTATTCAAATACATCTATTCTGAGCGCAGCATCCTTGTGTTGTGTAACACAGGATGTTGCATTTTTTGCATTTTTAGTGCTTCTATCTTTAGAAGCACCAGAGAATCACGTGTCTCACATTCTTTATTTGGGTTTTGCTCATTTTGTTTAATTTCTTGCATCATAAAGGATTTGCCTGTCTGCATCTTCTGCTTGGAAACAAAGAAGGGACAGCTGTAGGAACTAAGTGGTAATCCTTGGGAAGAGCTGACCAGCAGCTCATGCAGGAAGAGTGTGCTGAGTACAGAACATTCTCTAATGGGTTGTAAGAATCCAAATGATGGAAAGTAACACCATGCAGGGCTAGATGTTGGGAAAATGCTGGTGGTGTATCTGGAAACGCCCAGCTCCATGGGCAGTGACAGTGATGGAGAGCACAGTGCTGTGCCAGCGTGGAAACCTCCCAGCACTGGCCAAATGCACAGGTAGGAAAAAGACATTAAAACAAGAGTGACATTAGGGAGGGGGAGTTAGGAATTATAGCATAAAAGACCTTTTTGTCTGGTTAATCTTTGCTATAGCAAAAAGCAGTGTCTGGGTTAAATCTGCTCCGTACGTTGGCACTGCAAGTTTTTAAAGATGGTCTGAGGCAGCTGCAGCCAATTGTATTTACACAGATAAGCTGGAACAAGTAAATAGACTCAGAAAATCTGGCTAGATTTATCTTCAAAGCATTTTCAAGCAGCTAATTGAAAATTATCCAAGCCACCTTCCTGATTTCTTGCATATTATCACAATAATTTCCCGGCAAATGGAAAGCACTTGGAAAACATACAAAGGGTTTGTGAGTGCTAAGCTCTACTATTTGGAATTTATTTAATTATAAATATGTCTTTGTTCGTGTGATAATTCAAAGCCAGTTTCTGCTGCTCTCTTCCATGCTTCAGACTCAGTAGGGCTAATTATGTAAAAGCAGGTCTCTGACATGAGGGGTGGGTCAGGATATTCCTACTGTCCCCCATTCTTAGGAACTTCCTCCCTCATCCTCTGTCCCTGCAGCACTGATGGTGAGCACAGCATTGGGTACACAGTCAGCTGGCTGCTCTCTGGGTGTGTTTCTCATTCCTGAAACTTTTCCATGTGTTCAGGACCACGCTGTTCCCACAGGAATTGCTTACCGAAGGCTCCAGTCTGGTCCTGGTGCCAATCCCACAACAGCAGCATCCTCTGTATTGCTGATCCAAAGGGATGCTCTTTAAAAGTGGGCTAAAAAATGGGAGGTTCACACTTGGTGTGACCTGGGTGAAGTTCCTCAGCTGCCAGGAAAACAGTTCAGTGTTACACAGGAACAACTCACTCATCCCATGCTTGCTTTTATCTTATCTCCCTTGGACTGAACCAGTGCCCTAAGGACAAGCCCTGTTCACAGGACTGGGATGTGGATTTATCTCACTTCTGGGAGGCTTCCCCACTCCTAAAGCAGCCAGTGCTTGGTCCATATGGTGTTTATCAGCCATGATAGAAGTAATGCTGCTAATCCTCTGAAGCCAAATTCTCCAAGGAAAACTCAGTGTGTGTTACCAAGAGAAGTTAAATGCACAAACCCAGATGCATTTGTCCCTTTCTGCAGTAACATGAGCTTGGTACTTGGATGTGGACTTTCCCAGATTCTAAGTACATGTTCAGTAAGGCCAGGCTCACTCACACATCGAGGAAAATAAAAATAGAGGAGACCCAGAGGAAAATAAAGGAGATCCATCACAGCCACTGAGCATTGCCTGGAGCTGCTCCTCCCGTGTTTGCAATACGATTCCTGATCATTTTTAATCCCCTATCTCTGTTCCTTAGGCAATATCTCCATGTGTGCAATAGAATTAAAAAAAAAATGCCAAGTCTACTCATAAACGGTGCTCAGCTATGGAAAGCAGAAATTATGTATAGATGTTATTTGCAACAATGACACCATATAAAAGTCAAAAACTGTAATGTGAAGGGGAAGATTAACTATTATTGGGCATGTTTCAGCAAATGGGATTATTTTGCATGTCAGTTATGAGTTAATTTGCAGCATTAATCTCATCACAGTCCTTGGCAGAAACACAAAATGTTTTTAATTGGTCCTGTGACTTTTTAAATGATCACCTGATGAAAAGCTTGTAAGTTTTACTATTGATTTAATGCTAAATGTTATGGGGGGTGGGAGTCTTTACAGATTTCATCAGGAAATACAAATCATATGCTTTCACTGCCTTGCTACTTCTGCTGTGTTGACTCGATAATGTTGGCACTCTGGAACCAGCTGTACAGTGGGAAAAAAATGTAGAAATCTTGCAGCAAAATGAGGAAATCTATGGCAGAGAGATAATAGCATTGGGACTGGTTCAGTGTAAGCAAGAAATCACCAGCTGAGTCATTAAAAACAGAGATGAATGGGAGGCAATAAATGGATGGCTCGGTAGAATATGAATGATTAGGAATTGCGTGAAGTTGCTTGGGTTTTTTCCCCTGAAGATTATATTTTGTCCTCTAAAGCGGCATATGGCTCCTGTGAAAGCTGATGCCCACAGTGAACGTGTCACAGGCAGTTTATAAATACTTTAAGGGATGCCAAGCAGCTTGGTGGACAGCACAGAGCAGGAGTGGGCTCCCTGCCCACGGCACCTGGGCACGGGTCATTAGCCCAGGTCCACTGGGACGTGTACAGGAGGTGGGTGTTAGGGCTGAGAAGGCTTCTGGGTGGTGGAAACATCTGCTGCCTGGAGGAGAGTCTGGCTGCTTTCTTGGAAATGTTTCACCCTGTTTGCTGGTAACTCACACTGAGAGGGGCTGAAGTTGAGGGGGGGATGATGTGGGCACCTGGGTCTGGTGGCCCAGACTGCTGCCACCAAGGAAATGAAACCTGTGATGAAGAGCTGTAATCTCTTTCCTGACTCATGAAATACCAAAGTATCAATATAAATTCATGAAGTATCGAAGGAGAGATCCCCTTTCTGATAAGGAGTGTTTCCTCCAGGGTGAACTGGGCCAGTTTGGGAGCTCCCGGCTCCTGGTTGCATCAGGTAATAACAGAAATGTGCTTTTTCTGTCTGCTGAAATCAGTGAGAGCAAAATCAATCCCCAGCCAAGAAGCCTTCTTTACAAGTGCAATCAAGTGTAACATCAGACACGAGTCTGATACAAGTTTGATAGGAGGAGGGTGCAGCTGCAGTCCTGGCTGCTGTGCAGGAGGCGTTTGATTTACATGAGCATGAACCATTCCACCCCTTAGAGCCTGATTCAGCACCTAATAATCACTCCTGACTTTAACAGAGTGCTAAAGCAGGCTTATTTATTGCTCCCAATATTGCATCCAAAGATGAGAAACAGATTTAGAGCTGCAAGAGTCATAAGAACACTGGAGAGGCAAAAAAAAGTGGAAAAAATAGAGCCCTGAACCAAGGCATCATTTTTTTTGTGCCAACACATTACAACAGTCTGTCTCTGCAGCAAAATTTCAACCCCTGCAGTCAGTTTTTGAATTTGCACTTTACACATCAAAGTTATCTGCTCTGTACTCAGCCAGCTAAGGTGGGAGTTACCTGGGGGAGTCCAGCGTGGAGCTGCAAAGCAGTGCCCTTCTGCCCGCCAGGCCCACTTGCCCTGCACTGTTACCAAATCCCTGCTGGAATCTGTACCTTGAAATAGGAAATAGTCCATGCACTCTGCTCCCTAGACAGGGTAATTAAGATAAAATTATTCGCAAATGAAAGTTGAACCTCATTTTTTTAACCTACTTTAAGGACCAGACGTGTTGTAGCACTACTGACATGAAAGTTTAAGATTTGGTGGCACACGTGTGCTGTCCTCTGCTCTTCTGGGGCATCACCTTCTGCCACGTCCTCCTGCCCCAGTTCCTGCAAGACATGCTGGTACAGAGAAGCACATCTACCTAGCAAATGTCAGTCATTTTTTTCCAGCAACACACAGATAAGTATTAAATTCCTCACCAAAGATGCAATATTCCCAGGTTACAGCCATCTGAATATCGTTCATTTTATCAGGGAAAAAACCACCCTTTTTCCCTCTTCCATGCTGATGAGGCTGGCATCTCAGGGGGAACATTTTTATGGGATCCTCTTGAACAGATATTGGCAAAATTATTGAGAAATGCAGGATGCTTTGAAGATGCTCTCTAATAAAACAGTTTTTGCCTAGCATTTGTTGCATATTTAAGACCAGCATTCAAGGGAGAACCTTATTATTTTCATCATTTATAGTTCAGCCAAGGCATTTAAGGAAAAGTACTCTTGGTTGCTGGCACGGTCAGGTGCTGCAATGCACAGGAACAGGGTGAAAGAAGGCAGTCTGCATCAGTAATCAGGTTAGAGTCAGCTGCCTCTGCCCTCCAGCCTGCTCTGTAATGGCATGTAGTCTAATTAGTTATAGAAAGGATTTTACTGAATAGCTGTAAACAGATCTGAGGGCTTGGAATAAAATCAATCTGACTGTGGAAACTTTTCAGGATAATTATAAACTGTTACTGGCAGAGTGTGAAAGAGAGACCAAAGGACTTCTGCAGTGGGAAACTTGTAGCTGTGTGGGCTGTTCTCTGCAGGGGGAAGGAGAGGGATGGGGGTTGTGGGGGTCTAACCAGCTCTTCATTAGAGGAGGGATGAGGGGCTTCAGTTGGTGGGGAAGCTGCCTTAGAGGTGCTTTTCTTTTAATGCTCTTGAATGTTTCATTCTTTTCTGTAATGTTAGTGATGCCCTGACACCTGAGGTACCAACACATCCCATGGTGGAGGGCACATGACCAGGTGAACTGCACAGTGAAATGCTTATACTTCTTGGAAAAAAGGAAAAGAAAGAAAAAAGGAACAGTATTTGAGGGGTTTGAGCATGGTTTTATATAAAGGCATGTAAAATTCTCTTTGCACAGATCAGAATGGTCTTGGCTCAGACCTTCACTGTCTCCCTACTGAAGTAAGCACTGAAAATTGCATCTCCTGGAGGGGCTGGTCCTCGCTGCCCCACAAAGCCACCCTGGCCATCAGCCCACCTCAGTCTGCCACTGGACTCTGCATTCCCGTTCATGGCAATGCCCCAGAACTCCACCAGAGAAAATGGCTTTTGTTTCACTCAGCCCCTCGACTTCTCCTGCCCATCCTCTCGTCCCGGTGAGGCCGGCCAGACCTTGGGTGCGGTGAGTGGGAGGGATGGCTGCAGCACCCCCCTGAGCAATGGCATCGCATCCTCGGGCGCTCCCAGCCCCTCCGACTCCTGTGCCGAGCCCCTCTGCACCCCCACCCCGGCAGAGGAGGAGACGCCGCTCGAAGAAGGGATTAAATACGTGTCTGCTGATGGGGAGGAATTGGCCTGCGGCTGGGGGGGCTTCACCCCCGGCTGCTTGCAGCTCTGCAACACATCCAAAGGGGTCTTGTTCTTCCTCTGCGTGGCCTCCTTCCTGCAGGGCATGACCGTGAACGGCTTCATCAACACCGTCATCACCTCCATCGAGCGCCGCTTCGACCTGCGCAGTTACCAGAGCGGGCTGATCGCCAGCTCCTACGACATCGCGGCCTGCGTCTGCCTGACCTTCGTCAGCTACTTTGGGGGAAATGGCCACAAGCCCCGCTGGCTGGGCTGGGGGGTGCTGGTCATGGGCTTGGGCTCCCTGCTCTTCGCCCTGCCCCACTTCACCACGGGACAGTACGAGGCGCGCTCGGCAGCCGAGGTGGGCATCTGCGGGGGCAACCAGAGCCTGCCCTGCTCCCAGGCTGCCTCCAGCCTCTCTGGCTACAGGTTTGTCTTCATGCTGGGGCAGTTCCTGCACGGGATGGGAGCCACGCCGCTCTACACGCTCGGCGTCACCTACTTAGATGAAAACGTCAAGACCAACTATTCCCCTGTGTACATTGGTGAGTGGGGCTGAAGGAGAGCTCCAACCCATGGGCAGGGTGATGGCAGGGACAGATGATGGTCCCTCTGCCTTGTCCAGCCCACACTGGGAGCACCTCTCCCAACACTGCTCAGCCTTTTGGTCTTGTTGAGGGACGAGGGGGAAATCAGAGGGAAGTGGCCGCTGTTGGGGAGGTTTTAAGTATTTACCAGGAGGAAAACTGTGAGCTCGGTTGGGTGTTTTTCCTCCTGCAGCTCATGCCTTGAAGATGGGGAGTGCCTCCTGCTCCTGGCATGGGGCCAGCCCGTGTGGCATTAGCATCTCTGGCAGACAGCCATGAGGCCATACCCCATCCGTGCAAGGAGACATAGAATCACAGCATGATTTGGGTGCAAAAGGACCTTTAAAGGTCATCTAGTCCAATGAGAAGGGACACCTTCAACTCGATCAGGTAGCTCAGAGCCCTGTCCAGTCTGACCTTGAATGTTTCAAGGGATGGAACATCCACCACCTGTTCGGGCAGCCTGTGCCAGTGTTTTATCACCATCATTTATATTTAATCTAAATCTTTATATCATCACCCCTGTAGGCCTCAGCACAGCAGGGATGGTCTCTGGGCTGCTCAGCTACTGCTGGTGCAAAGCACAGCCAAGAGAAGATGCTCACCTCACTCCTCTGGATCACTGGTCACTCAGCAGCTGCCAAACACTTACAGTCCTATTGGTGAAAGTGACAAAAGGGTGATCTTTTAGCAATTTCAAGATGTTTCAGTCTGCGCACGCTGTATCAGAAGGCTGTGAAGTGTGGGAAGGAGGTCACAAGGAGATCATCAGCAAGTTGATGATCTTTCCGTGTGTTGTGGTTTGAACTGCAAACTGAAATAAGTGCCGGGGTGCTGTGTTTAGTGTAGACATTGCGTGATGTCTGTGGGGAGAGAATGCTGCTGCTCATTGCTGTGGCAGTCAGGATGTGGCAGTGGGATCAGCTGCATCCTTGCTGAATACGGTTTTCTACTGAACCGATTTTGCCTGCCCCATACTATAAAACTTCCCAGGCTGGATGCAAAAGCTTCCCTGGAACACAGGCGTGAGAGGAAAACTTGTTGGAACAATCTGGATTTGTGCCTTGGTGGTTTAGGGGACAGGATGTGAGGCAGCCAGAGGCTGAGCATCCTGCATCCAGGAGGGAATCGAGATGGGGATCCCTGGCTGACGTGCTGCTGGTTGTCTAACACGCCTTATTTTCCCTTTCAGCTGTTTTCTACACTGCTGCAATCCTTGGGCCTGCAGCGGGTTATCTGGTAGGAGGAATGTTTCTAAATATTTATACTGAAATTGGCAGAGAGTAAGTCGTTAAAAAAAAAATCTCGTTCCTTTCCCTTTCTGCTCTGTGTTTCCTTTGGGGTAGAAAAAATAATAACAATGATCTGGAGCAATGAGCTGGTGGCTGGGTGGAAATGTGCCTGGGGTGTTGGGTGGTGTGTCTGCAGGGCGGGGGAGGCTGGAAGGGTGGTTAGCATTAGTGCTGCTGCTGGAGGGAAATTGCTGACAAACCTGTCAGCTTAAATCCTTCCTCACGCTGCACTGCCTGTGTTAATGAGGCTACGAGCAGCAGGTGAATTTTTTGAATGAGTTCCCTGATGAGGCAGTGCTCCCAGCAGTGCTGCTCGACCTCCCAGTCATCCCACCAGGATGCTTAGTCCCTCCTTGCTTTGTAGCATTTGTCATTTATTCTTGATTCCTTACAGGCTCTTTGGTAGATCATAGAATCATAGAATGCTTTGGGTTGGAAGGGACCTTACTGATCATCTAGTTCCAACCCCTCTGCCAGAGGCAGGGACACCTTTTACTAGACCAGATGAATGGATTAAAAATGGGGAATGGGTTTCCAGGGGAAGAAATGGGTTATTTCCACCAGTTTTCTTGCAAAGGGTGTTTCTGGGCTGGAACAAGGATCTTGGCAACCCTCAAAGCACGACCGAAAAGGGGTGAAGTGAATGTGCAAGCCAGAGATTAAATGAGAATGAAATGGTGTGATTTCCTGGGCTTGTGAAGTGTTGTGCTCTCTGGTGAGGAAGGCAGTGCTGTGCTGTGGCAGGAGGGATGGTGGACGTGGCATGCCCATCAGATCACTCCGTTTCCTTCGCTGTCACCCCCGCCGTGTGTCCCCTGGCCCCTCCAGCCTCAGCCAGAGGCATGCGGAGCTGCCCCGCTCCGTCTCCAACCACCGCCTCTCTGCCTTGTGTCCCTTTGCCTTCGCTCCTTGCAGGATCGACATCGCCCCTGAGAACACGCTGTGGGTGGGGGCATGGTGGATCGGCTTCCTGGGGGCCGGAGCTGCCTCCCTGCTCATCTCCATCCCCATCCTGGGCTACCCCCAGCGCCTCCCAGGTACTGGCTCGGCAATTGGGGCTGGGGCTGCGCGGTGCTCCCGCTCGCCCTGGGGCTGGCATCCTCATGCGCGGGTGTAGCTGGGGACTCGGGGGCAAAGGAACAGCTTCCCGTGTAATTCCTAAATGGATTTCACCCCCTTGGCTTTCCATCTGCCGCTGTTACGGCTTCTCGCTTGCAGCTGTTGGCGGAGGGAGGATGTCACGTTGCGTTTTCCCCCTGCAAATCCACTGCTTCAGTAGCATCCACATCCCGTGTCTGACATGCTCCTCGATCCTGTTTGCCTCTCATTTTCAGGATCCCAGCGCTACATCGTTATGAGGGTGTCAGAGGCTCATCAGCTAAAGGATGGGAGCCACAAAAAAGCGTCGGATCCGGACTTTGGGAAAACAGTGAAAGATCTGCCTCGGTGAGAAAACCACCCCACGCAGAAGTTAGGGAGCCCTCTCCAGAGGGGAGAGAGTAATGAGCCCAAGCTGAGCTTCCTTTCAGCCCTGCCAGCTCAAAGGTTTTGCCCATCTTCAAGCAATGACACTTTCTTGCAGAGGATGTGTGAAAGTGCCTGGTCTTACAAAGGTCTGGGAGCTCTTGGCAAAGAGGCTGAGCTAGAACTGGTGCTGGGGATCACATGTGGGAGCAGGGGACAAGTGGCTGGTCTCATCTGGGTTTTCAGAAGCTCATGTCCACCTGCAGTCCTGTGCCACACGCTGAGTTTCACCAGGAGTGGCTTGATGCCAAGCTTTAGGTGATGGGAGGTGCCCTGGCATTGCCAGCTCCCTCCCTGTGCCCAGCAGCATTATTTCTGCCTGTCTGCTTCTGCCTGGCCTCACCTGGCCCAGTTTCGTGCTTTCCAACGGCTCCTCCTCCCCAGCCCCTCGGGGCTTTTTTCCTTTCCTCTATTTTCACTTGTGTTAGATCCCTGTTTTGTCATTTTTAATGAGGAACAAGATGAAACAGGCCCTATGATTCTCCCAGCTCCGTTCCAAATCCAGGGAACAAGATCTACCACACTGTAACTTCCAGTTCCTTTTCTCTTTTATTCTTAGTTTCCTGGGTGTTTTCTTTTGCCTTCACATCTTCCAGCCACCTTTTGTGTGTTACTACCTTCTTATCTCTCCAGCAAGGCAGTGACACAGCAACTTGCTTAATCCTGAGCTGCTGCTTGGCTCTGTGATGGGAACAAAGCAGCGGCCAAAATAAAATGTGATCTTTTAACCACATATTTTTGTTATGGATTTTTGAAATATTTTACGATTTTTTTTGTTGTTGTGTTGAGTTGTATTTAAATGGAGGGCAGGGGGGAGAGGTGCTGCTTTATTTATTGCTTGGGGTTAGCTGGCATGGAGGCTCTGGATGTTGCAGAGGTACCTGGGTATTAATTCCTTTTGGAGCTTGCAGTCAATAAGGGGATCTTCCTTATTTTTTTTTATTATTTCTCCCAGGACCGTTTTTAGGGAGGAGATTTTATCCATGTGTGACGGCTGCTCCCTGCAAAGGCAGATGATTTTGCCAAACCCTAGGCTGCTGCCAACAATTATTTCTGAACTTTAGTTGTGGTCTCTGTTGTGCTGGCAGAGGAGGATGGAAGCAGGTGCTCAGAACAGGAATTTTCAGCACTGGTCGAGCTGTGTTGTGTCAACACAACGACTCACACCCATCTGAAATTCTTGGAGACTTCATAGGAAGTTTACCAGGGGTTAAGGCAGTTTTTTGAAGAATATTACATTGAACAGATTTCAGTGCTGTTATTAAATGGCATTCTTGACTGGGTGCCATTTTCCGAGGTCATGGCTTGTTCTCCACACGGAAATTGAATTCAAAACCTGCATTTAAATAACGATATGGCTGTGACTAAAACAAACACAAACGGGGCAGCAGAGAGGGATGAAATCCAGTGGCTGATGTTTCTCTTGCTTGTCTGGAGCAAAGCTCCCACTGCTTGTGCTGTCTGACAGCAGGAACAGAGACAATCCTCCTCCAGGAGCATCTTCTTTCCCACCTCGTTCCTGAATAACAAATAACTATCTTCTGTCAGATGATCCAGACCAGCCCAGACCTCAGTGTGGTTTTTGTTTAAAAGCAAGAACCCAACAGACTTTTGTGGTCCCTGGTTTTGATTAATAAAAGGGAAGTGCCTTCAGGGCTTTCTACTCTGGAAGCTTGCATTAAAGTGGAGATCCCATCTGTGCAGGCAGCTCTTGGGGACATGTGGTCCAGGCTGGAGGGTGAGGCCAAAGGACACTCACTGTTCCTTTTGTTTCAGTCAGGGATCGTGTGCACATTTTCTCACAGTACAGACAGTAACAGTCTCACAAAGATAAGCAGAAATACCGATGAAATAAAATACTTTTCCATGCCATCAGGTCCTTTCTAAGTGAGGTTAATGAATTGCCATATTCACAGGGCTGCCTGAGAGCAGGAGCTTACAGGAATGCAGCCCATACAGCTTAATCGTCTACCCTGGAGAGACTTCTGTCTTAACTCTTGGGTTGAAAAGGCCTGATAAAACAGCATTTTCCTTTCTCTGGTTCCATATGATTGCTCTCATGGGGTGACCCCTCCTGTCAGAGCAGAGGCACTCAAAGGAAGGGCATGCAGAGCTGGCATGTAGAGCTGTACCGGGAGAGGAAGCTTTATCCCAGGAAGCTTCAGAGGAAGCATTTGTGAGGATCAATCCCTGGCCTGGCAAGCCCTGATCTACAGCACGAGAAGCTGTGGTCAATATTTCACTGATCACTCTTGGATTAGGTGCAGAGTGGGACTTAGTTTCATTTTGTGGCTTTTCTGCAGCTTCCCTGCTTTGGGAAGGGAGGTTGGTTTATGTTCCTGTGGGATGCACATGCTGCCCCCCATTCCCTTGGTGGTGGTGACAGTGGGTGTCCCTTTGTGCTGGAAAAGCCCCCATTCCTGTGCTGTAAAATTGTATAAATGTCCATTTATTAATGATTCATTAGCTTGTGTCTGTACTCTGGTACAGTCTGGGGTGTCCTGGGCTTGCCAGTGGAGCAGGCTCTGATCATACAGTGGTCCCAGCCTACCCAGAGAACCATTATGTGATGAAAGAGTTCCTATATGTGCCCATATCAGTGAAGACTTGGAGGGTCAGCTTTTTTAGGCAGTGGGATTCTTCTCTGTGCAGTGCTGGGCCTCCTGAAATCCCTTTGGCTGCAAGAACTGAGCACTACCGAGGCTGTTCAAGAGTTAGGTTATTTCTGGTGTGTTTAAAGTCCTACTGATGTGATAAAAAGGTTTGTGTTGTCTTTGGCGAGGTTTTATGTGCCATAGCTCCTCACAATTACATCTTCTGTCTTCAGACAGATTAAGTGAAGTGAGTAAGTCCTTATTCTTAGTGCTGAAAGGAGTTCCTTTGCATTTTCCTACTTGCAAGTCCAGCCTGTAACCTTTGGGCAAAGGGCACAAAGTCACACTAGTGCCAGGGAGCAGCTCTTCTCTGTAAAAAGGTGAAGGCATTGTCTGTTTTCTGCCTCAACCACAAGATCTGCAAGCATTTTCTGACTAAAATATTAGGCGTTGTGCTTCCAAATTAAGCACAGTCAAAAAGATCTGGAAAATAAAATAGTACATTAAACTAATCCCCAGAGCTAGGCAGTGTAAAGGCCTCCTGTAATCAAAGTGTAGGAATGTGTGGTATTTCTGTCTTTAAGCTCCTTTGTTCTTTTGATGTAATGAAATTCTCCACTTCATGTGAGTAAAGTTGCATAAATCTGACTCTGACTCTGAGGACATCTCTCACTCACTTGTACCAAGGCAGCTTTGCTCTGATCTCACATTTCCACCAGAGCAGGAGGTGATGGCTGTGCTTTTCTGCTCAGTGAGCATCCCTTGGTGTCCCTGTTGCAGGATTTGTGCCCATCCCAGGAACGGGATAACCCATGGCACAAATCTGGGCTTGGCTTGGCGAAAGTCATGGGGCAGAATTTGAAGCTCGTTACAGATCAGTCCTCTTAGTCCAATATCCGAGATAGTGAGAGATAATTGAGACCATTCCCTGTGCCTGAGGGCCTTTCTGCATCTCAGGGATGGAATTGTTGCTGGATCTGCATACAAATGACACATGGCAATTTTTCAGGCATATTTGCAGCTCTCTCCTAAATCCCAGTGGGTCGAAATAAAATGGAGTTACTCAATTTATACATTAAGCTTCAAGTAAAGCCATGCTTAGATAGTGGCAGAAAGATTGCTTTCTGCTTCTCAGGTGTCTTGGAGGTGTTTCTTCCATATAGAAAGGCTTGCTTGGTATTTCCCCTGAGTTACAAAACATCCAGGGTTATCAGTGGTTGTTATTGTTCTGAGAGCGTGGGGGCACGAGTAACGTGTGTGTGTGTGTGTGTGTGTGTGTGTGTGTGAGGATGCAGCACAGCTTTGCTCTTTGTTGAGTCAGGAGTCCCGAGATATCTTCCAACAGGGACTAATAAAACCTTGAAATGATGGAGATTTGGTGAGGAGTAATGTCCTTTCAGTATTGCCCCATTTCAGAAGAGGAAATACTCAGCCTGACCCTAAATGTTGGAAAATTACTGCTGTAATCATCCGTGCAGAAGCCGTGGGTGCCCTTAGTGTGAATTACATCACCCCACACACATACACTCTTCCTGTCATTGACTGGAAAAGCTCTTTCCCAATTAGCTGCCTTTTGGTATTTTTCCTTTCAAAGAGTTGCAGGATGATGGGATGCTGCCTCGTCTTACATGTGATCCTTCTGACTTTGAAGACAGGGGGACAAATCAAAATGTGCCCGAAATCAGTAATTCAGTTCCAATATATTTATCTTTCCCAGATCAGTCCTGCTGCTTCTGAAGAACCCCACCTTCATCTTCCTCTGCTTAGCAGGAGCAACTGAAGCAACCCTGATTGCTGGGATGTCCACGTTTGGACCCAAATTCCTGGAGTCTCAGTTTAGTTTAAGTGCCTCTGAAGCTGCCACCTTTTTTGGTAAGGAAACCATGGTTTTACAATGTTTTCCAATTTTGCCAACAAATAGAAGAGCACTTTTAGCTCATTTAGAGTGGGGGCAAATGCTTTACAGTTTAATTATGGACTGGCTATCCTCTTCAGCTCTTAGATAGGATCGTTTCCTATCAGCACACCTACACCCAGTGCATTTCCAGAGCTGCATCTACTGACATCAGGAGGAGAAAATGTGTCACTTCTGTAGCCATCTGTTACCCTCTAGAGGAAGGCAAAATAATTGTAGTTCCTCTTAGTGCATCACCAGGAAACACTGGCAAAACATTTCCTGTGATGAGAGATGTTGGAGCTGAGGGAGGTACTTTGTCAGCATCTAGAAACTGGGAGGATCCTCATGTAAATGCCGTAATGCAGACCAAGGAATGTTGTCCAACAAGCATCAGCACTCATGATGTGCTCCTCAAAGAGGCAGTTTTAAGATCTCTGGGTAGGAAAAGCTGCCTCACCAGGCTCATGCCCCATTACCTGAGCTGTTACAGAGGACCACCTACTACAGCAGCATCTGCTGAACTCCCACCAAGAAGCTACACAGAAAACAAGGGGTCATCTATATGCAAAACACGCTGCAATTAATGTATTCAAACCTGGAAACTCCTTGCTGACATTTCTAAACTCACTTGTGGGGGTTTTTTTCCCTTCTTTTTCAGGTTATCTTGTCGTGCCAGCCGGAGGGGGAGGCACATTCCTGGGAGGATTCCTCGTGAATAAATTTAAACTGCGCTGTTCAGGAATCATCAAGTTGTGTTTGCTTTGCACAGTGTCAAGTCTGCTGGCCATATTCATTTTTTTTATCCACTGCCCTAACATGCCCATGGCAGGAGTAACCCAGATGTACAATGGAAGGTAACAACAACCACTCTGTCTGTCCCAAGGGGCTCTGGTCAGAATAAAAGGATAGCTCCAAACACACAATGCTGGTGGCAGTCATGTGTGGATGTGTTGGGGGTGAAAGTTGGTGTCTGGTCAGTCCTACAGGCAGATGTTGAGGTTGAGACACAGACAATAGATGTCCTAAGTTTTGCACTGAGATGAAGTTTATGGAAGAGACTCCTGAGGTACTAGGGGAGGGAAGATCAGCAGCACCAGAATGGGAGGTACTCCACTCTTCAGCTGCCTTTGCAGCAGCCCCCATCTCTATCCAGTGGGATAAACTGGACCAAAAGTGGGAATCTCTTCTCCAGATGGAAGTGTCACCCTAAGATCCGGTCACTTAAACTCCCTTGGTGGCTGTGGGAAGAGACAGCTCCAGGGCATGGTTAAAATTTGGTGGGATGAAAGCCTTTCCAAGCCTGGCTTCATGTTCCTTGGGGATCCATCACAACTCCCACTGTCCCTTCCTCTTCCCATTGCCTCCTGTAAAGTGCTGCTCACCCACTGCTCCTGTGTTTCCCTCAGTGCTTTGCCAGGTGGGCATCTCAACCTGACAGCAGCCTGCAATGCCCAGTGTGGCTGTTTGCAGGAGACCTACAGCCCTGTCTGTGGCACTGATGGCATCATGTACTACTCCCCCTGCCACGCTGGGTGCAAGACAGTGTCTGAGAACGTCAGGAATGGCAAGAAGGTAGGTCTGAAAGCACTGTGGATGAACAGGGTGGTGGCACATCTTCAGAGTGACTTGGCTGGCTCTGCGAAAGGTTTGCTGCAAATCAGCGTAAAATCATCCAGGGCAGGGTGGATGCTCTCAGGTACCACGTGGGATGAAGGCAGAAGGTACCCTGAGGTCACCCTGCTTTGCTTCTGTGGTATCCAATCATCTTTGCCTCATTCTGGGTCAAACTGTGCTGAAATCTGTGGAAAATCACCCAGGCACGCAGGGAGCTTGGTAAGCACCTGATTTCTGTCCTAGTGCTAATTTTGGGTCTTGAATGAACATGATGCACCTCCTCATCCTTCCAGCATGTTGGTCATGGAGGCAGGCACAGGCTTAGGAAGGGTAGAGATGATATTTAGCATTCAAGGGCTGCCTGGCAGAGTTAATTTCCCTTACTTAATGGACCTGTTTGGAAACAGAGGTGTGTTGAGAATGCAGCTTGATTTCCACTTCATTCTGGGATTCTAACCAGCTGCTTTCTGTCCCCCTAATTTCTTTATTTTTAAAGCTTTGACTGTCACCATGCTCTCCTCAGCAGAGCCCCCACCAGCCTTTGTTTCCCAGGTCTACCACGAGTGTGGCTGTGTTGACAAAGCCCTCCTGTCTGGCCGTAGCGAGGCAGAGCCAGGGAAATGCACCTCCTCCTGTGCAAAAAGGCCCTTGCTCCTGTGCTTCATGTTCGTGGTCATCCTCTTCACCTTCCTGAGCAGCATTCCTGCCCTGACTGCCACTCTGAGGTAAGCACAGGATGGCCTCCTCCTCTGCCAGTGCTGCAAGAAGCCTCAATATCCTCCTCTGATTTATCCTGCTGGATCAAGTGTGGGAAAGGTGTGATTGGAACCAGTGAGTTAGTGGTAGCCTAGAGACATCAGGACTAATTCCCATCCCAGTCTAGCTAGGAAAGCAAATTTCAGCATTGGAAGCTTTATCCTCTGACGTGGGATACAGACATTTACTGCAGTGGTGGGGGGACATTGCACTGGGGTGATCCTAAATCTTCAGAGGCGATGGAGGTCCCAGATGTGCTGGACTCAAGGATTTGGAGTTGTGAGGCAGGGAGGTGCAGCCCGGCAGCATTTTTAAACAAACCCCTTTTTCCCCCAGGTGTGTCTCCGACAGACAAAGGTCCTTTGCACTCGGGATCCAGTGGATTGTGGTACGAACACTAGGTACGGAGCAGAGGGAGTTTGCGCACCAGAATGGTCTGGTGGTTCTGGGAGGCATGTGCCAAGCTGTCACCCAAGAATAAAACACACTGTGTTGGAAAAGAAGGGAGTAGGTCACACACTGCTGAAAGGAGGATGCTTTCTTTTGTTTGCTGTCATCCAGGACAGCCTAATTCCCTTTGCATGTGATTTGCAAAGTGAATGGAGGGTTCTGTAACAGTCACAGAGGTTCAATGTCCTCCCAATGTGCCCTTATTTTAAGGAAAAGGAGCAGAGGTGTTGAAGCTCCTGTGAGTGTCTTTTGGCTCTTGTGCAACATGCAGGTTAGGACGGCCAAAAGACCTGCTGGATTCTCAGATCTTGAAATTCAGTGTATTTTTGATACCTGGTGGCTCTGGATTCTGCAGGACGAGTTCTCTTAATCGTGGTATCAGCAGAGCCTGGTGCTTTTCCGCAAGCACCTTGTGACTTGCAAGGCTGGTGCAAGTCAAAGTCTTGCAAGGCTTGGTGCTGCCCATACTGAAGGTCCCCTCTCTCTGCCCACAGGAGGCATCCCTGGCCCCATCGCCTTTGGATCCATGATTGATAAATCCTGCCTGCTCTGGCAGGACCAGTGTGGTGAGCAGGGTTCCTGCTACGTGTACCAGAACTCAGCCATGAGCCGATACACCCTCGTCGCTGGACTGGTCTACAAGGTGATGCTGCTGCTTAACTCCCTGATAAAGCAACCAGGTCTTTAGGATGTGATGTTTTGCTCTGGGAAGAAATTTTGCTAAATTGGGTTTTCCTGATCTGGCCCACCCCCAGACTAAATTAAATTTTCACACAATAAATTTCTCAGGGAAGGCAAAAGCCCTGTTTGCCTCTCATCAGGTAATGGTGCTCCAGACACCATCATTCTGTTAAATTCCCATTATTTGCTGGGCTTACAGCTTCTATTGCACCATATGAAATACCTCCTCCCAACAGCAGCCAAAATGATTTTTGCTAGAAATGGAGTTAAATATCTAAGTGCAGTGTGTTAGTGAGAGTGAGGGATGGCTTTGTGGGCAGGCTGTAAATAACCATTCCCCACTGCTAGAAAATAAGAGAGCTTAGAGCTGTGGGTTTTATTTATTAGCAGAAAAACATCATTTTAACTGCTCCCAAACAAGCACTTGCCTTAGATAGTAGTGTTTAGCAGCTGCTGTGATAAAGAGGTTTTCAAAAGCCTTCCAGCAAAAGGCTGAGGCAGTGTTAGCTCATGCAGCACTGTGCTCCGGGTGTCTGTGTGAGGCTGAACTTTTCCAAATTCCCATTGCTATGGGGCTGGCTAAATTCAGATTTTTGACCCCATCTGACTCTGTGTGCGGCTCTGCTGCCCAGGCTGGCCAACATCCCCTCCTCCCCAAAGCTTGGTCAGCAAAGCTCACTGGAGATGTGGGGTGGGCACCTGGTTTTGGGAGAGAGCAGAGAGTAACAGGGTGTCTCCATGGCTGCAGGTGCTCGGGACAACCTTCTTTATAGTAGCCTGTTTACTCTACAAACCCCCACCGCCAGAGTCAGCTCCAGGCAGCTCGGATGCATCCGAAAATGGCACCAGTGACCTCCAGGAGCACAAGCCTCCACTGCCAGCTGAAGAGGATATATAGGGCTGTCCACGTGCAAGTGACTTTCTCAGCCTCAGAAATACCACAAGAAGATGTTATGCAGTCTCCCAAGGGGTTTTTAAATCAACAGTAATATTTTAATTTTTTTTTTTTTAAGATAAATAATTTAATTAACCACTGGTGTTCTTTGCTATTTTCTTAACGGCAGAAGCACATTTAAAGTTGTGCGCTGGTGCCACGTGCAGTTATTTAATTTTATTTAAAGAAAGGGCTACTGTAGCTTTATTCTGTGTCTGTGACAAGCCAGTACCACGTTCTCCACTCGTGGAAGTAATCACTGGTAACTCCAATGGAGCATGTGGGGTTTCAACCACCAGAGGATCTGGGCCAACTGTATTGAATATCTCAATTGTAAAGCCAACTGTAGCAAAACTCCTGTTGGGACTTCCCAAGCCTGGGAGGAGCACTGCTGTCCTGCAGTCTGCATTGCAAAGGGGTCAGCTGGCCCTTGAACTGCTGCATGCAAAGCAGACAGCCCTGGCAGTGCCCTCCTCCTTCCTGTGGCACACAGAACCACTCTGTTCAGGAGCAGCTTCCCTCATTATGCAAGTTCCTCTTACTGGGAGAGGAGATTTGATTAGCAAATCCATCAGTACACTATGGGCAGCCATCCCCAGAGCTGCCGAGCACTGTACACTCACTGCCTCACTCATTGCAGGTTTTACACCATGGTGGCACTTCATTTTTTTATTTTTGTGGTTTAAAAGTGATGCCTTTTGTAATGTACTGTGCAAAACTTGAACTTCTTGCTGTTTGCTGGGCGTGGGAAGACGTGAGATACAGATCTATGCAATGCTTCTCTTGGGTTGTTCTGTAAAAACAGTGGGTTTGGGTAAATGGAAAGGTTGGAGTGAATTTAGTTTGTGTCTAGACCAGTAGCCTAAGGGATAGGACTGCCTTGTGGAAAGGGGATGCTGCCTTGTAACCGGCCTCCTTGCAAGTAGAGAGGGCAGCGTTCCTGAAATGACCTTTGAATGTGCTCTTGCAATATTGAGCAGGACCTTTCTGGGGGGCAGAAGTGGAATTTGGGCATGTGTGAGTCTGGCTTCCCTCTCAGTGCAGATCAGGCCGGGTTCGTGCTTGGTCTGACAGTGTTTGCACAGCCACATGATCCAGGTGCATCCCCAGGGGAGGCTGTGAGCAGCCCCTGGAGTTGTGCATTGTGTAACCGTGTTCACAGGGGACAGGACCTACGTCACTGAGCTGCAAAACTGGTGCTTCCTTTGTGCCAGCTCCGACTCAGAACTACTTTGTAGATGTTTTTCTATGTTTTGTGTATTTATGCTTTCACAAACGGACACAGAAGGGGCATTTGCTTCCTTCATTAGCAAAGGACTGACTGTCAGAGTGTTCCTGTTGCAGACAGGGATGGTGGTGTCGATCTTCAGGTCAATGGTGGAAAGCAGCTTCTTCCATTCACAGATCCCCTCCCACCAAAGCCACATGGTGACCTTCCTGCTTCCAAATCCCTTGTTTTCCAGCCCCTGTTGAGTGCTGGGACAGACTGTGCATCTCCTGCCCCATCCCTGAAGTGCTCAGTGCCAGGTTGGATGGGGTTTTGACCAACCTGGTCTACCTGAAGGTGTCTCTGCCCACAGCAGGGGGTTGAAACAAGATGATCTTTTAAGCCCTCCCAACCCAAACTTTTCCATTTTTCCATTTCTATCTCTAGTAACTGCTGGAAAGACTAAAAGTGATAAGGGCAAGATGGATGGTGGCTTTTGGCTGCTTATGGATGGGCAGCTGGTGCAGCTTTGATGGGGCACAGGAGATGTGCAGGAGAGCCCTGTTTTTCCAGGGAGGCAGGATTAGACCCACTGCTGCAACCCCAACACCACCCCAGCACCTTCATCTGGGTCTAGAGCCACCTGCAAACATGAGCCTGAATCCAGGCCTTGCCCTTCCCAGCTTAGACACTTTGGGTACAAGCAGGGATCTTAGATGGGGAAATGCATGAATGTATTTTGGGAGCATATTTTATGATTGATGTATTTATGGAAGGTAGAAGTTTTTCTTTATATATATATATATATATATGTATATATATGTGTGTATATATATATATATATATGGATATTGCAATGCAATTTTAGTGTTCATGAAACGAGCTTTATCTGAGTGTGTTGTTTCCAGAGCTAAACAAAAGCTCGTGGGATTCTGGGCATTTATGATGTTGCTGTGGGACTGGTAAGTCAAGGAGTTTAGTAAGCAGCAGCATGGCATTCCTGTTCCATAAGCAGGCTGTACAGGTGTACAGGTAACTTAAAATACTTGGAAGTATGTTTCCCAGTCTGATATGAAGTATTATATTGCTATAAAAGCATAGAAATATAACCACTATTTCACAGGTACTTGTGTGCGTGTTTTTCATCGGTTGTCACCCTTTCCCAGCCGCCGTTCTTGGCAGGGGTGACTCCATGGTGCCATTTGCTGCAAGGTCATCGTGGGATCTCCTGGGAGGAGAGTTGGAACTCAGGTTTGTGTTTATTTGTAGTGTTAATAAAGCCCCTCATGGCTACAGGAGCTTCAGGCATCAGGTGACATCGAGGCCCTGTGGGTTGGTGTCTCCTGCTGACTTACCCTCTCCTCCTGAAACAGAGGATTCTTGCTTCTGAGGGCAAGGAGAGGTTTGTGGTTGCTGGGGAAGAAGAATCATTTCCCTTCTCCATCCACAGACCAACCAACCCTCTTAAGCCGTGGAGTGTCTGCCAGCCCTGCACCGGGTCAATAAGGTCAGAAGTTCTGTGTCACCTGTGGTTTGCTCAGGGCGATTCTCGCTGCTGGAAAATGCAAACAAACCGTGGTTGGTGTCGAGGAGACACCGTGGGGAAGTGAAACAAATGAGCGCCCAGAGGGAGGGCAGGCAGGAGGAACTGGATGTTATTTATTGTGGGCAACATCCCAGGCAGTTGATGAGCTGTTTTTCTCTCTGCTGAGGAGTTTGTTTGGAAGCATCCTGGTGGTTGTAAAATGCCAGTAAATAAAAGCTTTGAGTGGCACACAGATGGTTCTGCAGAGCTTCCCACCCTTCTCCTGCTGCCGTGGTCTCTCCTACGCCTGGATGTGCAGAAGAGCCTCGATGCCTCCCTGTCCCAGCAGCTTTGGCTTCCCTTGCCCCATCCCTGCAGCCCTCCTGCCTTGGTGCCAGAGACAGGAATGGGAGCAAATGCCGGCAATTCACTTTTTACACTTAGTTTCATAGAACAGAGGAAGGAAAAAGAAACAAACCAAACAAACAGAACGTGACTGGCATGATTTGATTTCAGCAAAAGGAAGAACCCCCCCTTTTTTCCAAGGGTCAGACCCTGCTGGGTCAGGATTTTGTGCAGGGCCAGGTGGGACTGGGGAAGGTGCCACTAGATGGCAATGGAGACAATGGCAATGGCAGCACGGCGCCGTGGCCAGCGCTTCTGAGTGCTGCTGGCTGCGGGTTCCTGGTGCTTTACGGAAAGGACAGGAATCAAAGCAGTGCACTGGATTCCAGCTTTGCAACAGCAAAAGCACAAATACATTTTATGAGATGCAAATAAGGTCCAAAAGTAAAATTTTAGTATCTAGCGATACATTATTCTAGGGAAAATACACAATTTGTAAGCAGAAAGCTGTGCAACAGGTGAGGGTTCAAAGAGAGCAGCTGTATTATGTCTACAAAAGTTGGTAAATTCTCATTTGAAGCTTTCGCTTCCCAAGCAGGGATGGAGGGCTCTGAGCTGTCACTCAAAGGGCAGTTTTTCTCTCTATATTTTGATTTTATTTCTTCAGACGTTATAATTGGGGTTGCTATTAGCCTGATCCTTTCACCTCACTCTGAGAAAAGCCTGCCTGTGTTCTCCGGAGGTAACAAGGGATGTTTGTGTTTGGTGCACAGGAATAATCCCAGGTGCTCTGGCCCAGATGAACTCTGTGGAAAACCTTATAATGAGCCCAGTGGGCTCTGGGTCAGGCTCATAATTAACAATTTATCTGACTTGCTTTAAAATCAAACAGCAAAAAAGAAGAATGGCAGGTTAAGAGAAATGTGTGTGTTTACCAGCCTGGGCAGCCTCAGCCCAGCAAATGTGAGGGTGGCCAGGAGGTGTGAGGGGTGGCTGTGGCTCTGCTGTGGGAGCAGAACTGGATTTCCATCACACTGAATGTGCTGGCATTTTCTGTGCCCAAAATACTTTTCTCTGGAACAGAATAAGCACCAGAATTTTCTTGTCTTCCCTCAAGTTTTCATATTGACCTGCAAGCAGCAATTTTAGAAGAGGAAAATGAGACCATTCTGCTCCTTCTAATGAGGTGCTGCATGTCTTCTCCAGCCAGGAACCTGCTGTCCAATTTCCTAGAGATACATGGAAAAAAGAATCTCACATTTAAATTAAAATTTATGTTACATCTCACCTGCTTCATTACCAAGTAACATTCTGTCAGTTAAGAGAGTCCTGAGAAACCTCCTAAAAGTGCATACAATGGGATGAACCCACCACAAATGCTCTTACAAACCTCTCCTTCCAGTAAGGGGGAAGCAGAGCTGCTGTCAAATGAATATTGCAGTAGTTCAGTGAGACACTGATGCATGAGTAACTATAGAAACTGTAGCTCCAGTCATGAGTGTTCAACATACTAATGTGCCCTGCTTCAAACTAATATGAAAAATATGATCTCTTACTATTCTGGCTTTCTGGTTTAAAAATACAAAATCTGTTCCAAGTGGAGCAATGCTCTGAAAGTCAATGAAACCACAGCTGAAGCCTTCCACCTCAGCAGGGGGAAGAATTGAAAATCCTGACCTACCCGGGCCTCTGTGGCATTGCAGACAAAATCTGCCCTGTAGTTCATAGAATCACAGAACCATGGGATGGTTTGGGTTGGAAAGGACCTCAAAGATCATTCCATTCCTCCCCCTGCCATGGGCAGGGACACCTTCCACTATCCCAGGTTGCTCAGAGTCCCATCCAAGCTGGCCTTGGACACTACCAGGGATGGGACAGCCACAGCTTCTCTGGGCACCCTGTGCCAGTTCCAACTGTTCAATTATCACCAAAACAGGACCTATGAAAGCATTTTTAATAGAAAAATTAAAGTACTTGTCTCTGCATGCCTTCATTCCTAAGGATGGATTGGCAGAGGATTTGTCTTGGGAGATGCAGACAGTAACTTTTGTTTTACTCTGTGAGGAAAAGAAAAATCAGTAGGGTTGAGCTTGATGCACCAAAAAAAGGATAAATTTGTGCTTTTATAACATCAAGGGTTGTCCATCTAACTTCTCAAAAACTTACTGCTCCCTGTGCTTTTCCTGAGAGACAGTTCAGGCTGCTAAAGAAACCCAGTCTGGGGCCTTGTGAGGTGTGGCTCATTTCTCTTCAACAATATCTTAAAACCTTATTTTCATCTTTCTTTTTTTTTTTTTTTTTTAATTTTTAAATGTGATAATCCCCAGTTCCCCACCAGCAATCTGGGAAGATCATTTGTGCAATCCTTTGAACACTTCATTTAGATCCGCTCTAAGAATATTCCTTCATTAAGACCTTGCAGTGTCTTTTCATTTCCTCTGTGCTGAGAGCTGGGCCCTCAGCCTCAGCAGTGTGTTGCGTCTATCTGCATAAATCAGATAATCAGGAGGAAAATTGATGAAGGCTGAGTTTATCAGTGTTTTTCAGGGATCTCACACTTTGTAGGTCAGTGGAGTTGTGTTTCTGGTACCTTATCTGCTTGTCTTGCTCTAAATCTTATGATGCTCCTCTTGGAGATAAGGCTCCTCTCATTTTTCCATAGCTCTGTTATTTTGCTCTCCTGGAGATCCCGGTAGCTCCACGTGGGATGGCTCCTGGGAATGCCCAGTTGGGTTTTAGATTCCTTCTGAATCCTGTCAAGGCTGGAGAGCACCTGATCCTCCCTGAGCTCCACTGGTACAACATGGTCCAGCTCTGTAGGACTGAGAGCTGCTAAACCTCTGCCTTCAGCCTCGGAAATTTAAAAGCTGTAGGGAGAACTAGAAATCTTCCCACGTCGCTCTCCTGCCCGTCCCCAGGGTGGGCGCAGGGGGCTGTGGGCACCGGCGGGACCCAGCTGCTCCCCGCTCCTGGGGAATCGCCTCCCTCCGGAGCATCCCGCAGCCAGATGGGTGGTGCTCCCTGGGAGCACAAGCTGGAGAGCTGGAGGGGAAAATCCAAGTGGCTGTACTCGTGTTTTGCTAATCTAATTAGGCAAAAGAACATCATTAATACTCTGTGTGTCTAATTGATTAACATTCCCGCGAAGCGCAAGGTTGCTCTCATTAGCGGAGTTTCGGAGCCGCGAATGCCTCTTTGCCCGAAGTTGCAAATCTGTTGTGTTATCTCGAAGGCAACATCTCCTTTCTGCCTTTGTGAAGTACTTTGCATTTTTACAGGGCTGTTAGTGATGAGAGGAAAGGGAGGAGATGGGCGAAAATCCCCAAGTAGAGAACAGCAGAGGGTTTTGCACAATGAAGCTTTGTCATCTTTTGTGCCTCATTAGCTGTGAAAGGGAGAAAGATTCTGATTTTTTTTCAATCTCACAAGAATAACATAATTTTTTTTCCTATCCCAAACCATAACAACAAGATTTTACATTCTGCACAGGAAAAAAAGATATTAATTGGGGCTTCAGCAAGCTGAAAACCTGATTAATAAAAGGAACTGCACAACTTGTTTGGACTGAATCAGACCTCTAAATTTTCATTTTGCAGGTCTTCTTTCTTTTTTTTTCTTTTATTTTCTTTTTTTCCCCCTTCAGTTTCATAAATATCTGTGTATTAGTTTTTGCTTATACCAGGAATTTTCAGTTCCTAAAAGGATAAATGTGAGATGATTTATATCTTTTGTCAGACACACGCTGACCAGAGGGATTTCTCAGGCTCCAGCAGCTGATCTGGGTGTAGGAGTAGAATTAAATTTAGATCATCAAATTATTCCTTTTGCAAGCAACTACAAATTCTCGAGGGTCGTATTTCCCCTTTTCCTTGTCCTACCAGAGGGATAAAAGAAGTTATAAAAATATTAAGAGCTCCAGACTTTTTTAGGGAACTTACCAAGAGGCTGTTTCTTCAGACTGCTTTGCCCTGTTTCCCAGAGGGAAAACTCTTTCCCGGGTTTTTTTCTCAGTTGTATTTACCTGGCCCAATTTTCCGCAGCAGCAGAAAGCAGTCTGCAAGTTACACATGGTCCATCTGAGCCCATCCAGGGCAAATAAAAGCCCAGAGTGAGGCCAGTGATACAAAACCTCTCTGAATGTGGACCTTCCCTGGCCGTGTTCGGTCTCATTCCCCAGAGTGGTGACAAATCCCCTGTGAATCTGGGTCACACCGGGACAGTGACAAAGGAGCAGCACAGGCTGTGTGTGCTGCAGCTTCTGCTCAGGGACAGCGCCTCTCCAGCTGGGAAAAATGGGTTTATTCGTCAGGAATGCACATTAAAAAAAAATATCGCAAGACAGATGTTATAAATGTACTGTGGTGTTGGCTTTTCGCGTGTTCCAGAATTGTTATGAATGGATTGTGGTGTTGGTTTGTTTCATGTTCCTTAATGCTAGAAAAGCTTTGCCTGGGTTCTGTAATGTAATGCTGTAGGATGTCTGTAGTTGGGGTGGTCGGTTTGGGAAGGATGGGGGGGGGGTCTTCACATTCCTGGAAAATCTTATCAGAAGGAAAAAAAAAACCCCAAAACCAGACGGAATTGAGCCGAGGAAGAAGATAAGACTGATAAGATGATACTCAGCAACTCCAAAGAATTAATGAATGATGCATGGCGGTGATGAATACGAAATAAGCGATGTACTTTTAAAGCCGATCTTTTGGATGTACAGGTGTGCCTTTGGCTCTCTGCCGAAGCACCCGGCCGGCCGTACCGCCCTTTTTGCTGTTGTCTCCTAATTGTCCCTTTTATTAAACTTTCCTTAAAATTTTACAAAGAGTGAAACTCGTTTTTTGCAGCAGATTAATGCAAACAATTTGGTTTCATGCTCACTTCCTATAGAGCTGTTGTGGAATTTTATTTCTGTTGGGGAAGATGAAACAGGAAAGCCTTATAAATATGATTGCCTGACAAAAGATTTTGGGAATATGAAAACTACAGGCGACATCGAAATGAAAGCCACTTTTGAAATACCAAATCTTAGTTACTGAACAACTGGAAAACAATGGTATGGCCGACTGAAGGTAATCCCCTCTTGATTGAACAATACCCTCTGCTTGCAGGCAGGTCCAAGGGTCAGAGCAGACCCTACTAGCTCAGCAGAAGGGGTCCAAAGAGTAGTTTTTAGAAGTTAAGATGTAACACTCTATGGTAATATAAGAACTCTTATAGGCTGTATGTAAATGCTATAGGATTTGTATCTTGTATTAGATTGGTTAGTGACAATTAGAATATTCAGTACAGAAGATGATTTATTGTATTGTAACCAGAACTTCAGTCATTCTCACTCTCTCTCTCACTCTTACACACTCTTACTCTCTCTTCACACACACTTCTTCACTCTCATTCCTCTCGCTCTCTCTCTCTCTTACCCGCTTACTCTCTTGCTCTCTTGGGCCTGCTCAGAGCTGCCAGCTGCAGCTCTAAGCAGTGCCCCTGTACCCACACCCTTTGCAATAAACCGCATGTTCCAAGATCTGACTTCAGAGATCTCTCATCTCCGTCCATCCCGACCGTCCGACCCACACCAAAGCTCCCGCAATTTCTGTTTATTTCAGGGGAGAAAAAGGCCCTTCCAAGAAGCAAATAATGCTATTTACAGAATTATTTTTGTGTTCATAGGCTCTTGGGGGAAGCAGTGGGAATGAGCTGGGCACATTGTGATCTGACTCACAGACAAACTGCTCAATGGACCCACTTCCCAGACTGCTGCTGCTAATTTAGGTTGGCATTTGTTTATTATTTTTCCTTTCATGTTGCTCATTTCCTCTCCAACGCCCGCCCGCCTGGCATTGCCCACACTTCTCATTTCAGCAGGACAAAGCATCCAAAGGCTCAAGATGTTAAGGGAAGAGCCCATCACAAGTGCTGCCCTGTGCCAGCAGGCAGCTGCAGGTTATTAAGGTTTATTCTTGAGTTTTTCTGGCTTCCCATTTCCAAAGTGGCAGAGCTCAGGGAATCCAGACCCAGGAAAGCAGTTTTCCTACCTGGATAAGGAGTGCCCTTAGTGCAGGAGGAGGTGGGACAGAGGGGCAGCAGCTTTGGGAGGTGATTTATTAACCCTCCTCCTCCAAACAGCTGCCCTGGGGGTCTCTCCCATCCACATCCCCTCCTGCCACCTCTCCACAGCCACAAGGCTCAGCCTGTGAGGGAGTGATCCCAAATTTACTAAAATAAATTCATTTTATGTCTCTGCAGCTTAGAAAAAAAGCACCCATCCTATACCTGAAGTTGAGTTCTTTTAAAACACATCTCTTTGCATGTTTTCAGCCTAAAATAGGGCTTCTGTGGATTTGGGGGGTTTTTCCCACGTCTATGCCAGATTAGGTTTTTAAAGAAATAACATCTTAGCTTATTCCACCCAGGATCACAGCAAATCCTCTACCTCTTGAGAGCTTTAGTTACCAGATTTCCTAGAATTCTTATCCAAATCCTGTCAGTAGATTAAAGGCAGATCTGAGTGTTTTATACCCCCCAGGGCTGCAGGGCCAGGGCCCCTGTGTCCCCTCGTAGCCCAAAATGAGGGACAATCCTCCCCAGGCACACTGCAAAGACTAAAAGCTCTGGCCTCATCTCCCCAGAATCCCTGAATGAAATAAGCCAGAGAGGAGGTTTCCAACATCCCCTGGATCATCTCAACATCAGGAATGATTGCTGTGACACTGGGATTTTCTCTCTGCTCTATTAAGCCAGCCTTGGGGACCACAGTCCCCACGAGGATGTGTCATCCCAAAGGTTTCCTATCATGTCTTCCAGCCCTTCTGGGGATGCCTCAGCTACCGTGGGGGGGTTCCAAAGCAGCACATGATGTATATTCAGGCACCTGAATCCTTCCTCAAATGTCAGCCTCCTTCGGAAGTTTGGCACTGCAAAAATTCACCTCACTTTCCCTCTGGCATTAGGTTACATTGTGCATTGCAAGAGCCGTGAGCAGGAATACGCATACACAGGGCTAGAGGAAGAAAGAAACACTTTAAATGAAAGATCAGGTTATGAATTAAAGATAAAGGAAATGTGATTACTGCAGAAACCAACTGAGAGCAGGCAAGCGCTGAGGTGGATTAAGGAGGAAGCGCTCACTGAGCGTTGCCACATTTGCTTCCGCAATATTCTGTTTATAGAGATAAAACCAAAAACAATATGTAGTTTGAAAAGAGCAACATTTAACCTCCCTCGTGCCAAGTGTTTTGATTTAGGCTTCTCTTGATGTGCCAGATGTAATTAAAACTCCTAAACAGCTGTGGAAATAGTGGAACTCCATCCTTTGCTACCTGCAGCCAGTTGAAGGGCATCATTTGCAGCAGGTGGTGAAGAAGGCCCCAGGGAGAGATTGTTCCTGGTAACCTTTTGTCTGACAAGTGTAGTGTTAGGGTCTTCCCTTCCCTCTCTCTGCTCCACAGCATTCCCCACCTCACTGCTGGGAGCTTTTTCCCTTCTCTCATACATGGGCACGAAGTGAGACTGTGCAGCCGTGGGTGTCTGTGGGGAAATGCACCCCGGGCAGCCTCCTGACAACACCCAGAGCCCAGAGCTGCATTCTCCTGCTGTCCTGCTGCCTGATTAGGTATTACATGCCTGGGTAATGACAGTAAATGGACCCAGACTGGAAAGTATCTTGGAAAAGATTAAAAAAGTTCAATTTTGACTCAATATAACATGACGACCAGGTAGATTAGCTTAAAACTCTGTACTAGATCCAAGTCCTGCCAAACCTTGACAGGTTCAGTTTTGAATTCAGATAAGATCATGCAAACATTGGTGATCACTTAATTTTAGGAGCTTTAGGTCTGAATTGAAACTCAAGGAGGGGTAAATCTTACATCTCCTTGCTCAGCACCTCTGCAATCCAGCTGACTTCAACCCCTGCAGGGTCTTGGTGCTCAGCCCCATCTCTGGCCCTCTCCTAAACTGAAATTTCTGCACAAATCTTCTCAGAATTAAGAAGTTTTACTTGACATTCTAGAAATTCACATGAGAGAGACAGAGTTAATTCAAATCATACCTCCCAGCCAGCAGCACGTTTGGAAAATAGGCTTAATTTCCCTAACTCAGGTTTTTTAAGCACAATCCCTGCTGGAGAAGATGGCAGATAGCAAAAACACATGGTGGAACCAGGAGCCGAGAGAGAAATGTTCTTATCTCATTCTTACTCATTTATACCCTTAAGTTCTTATTTATCCCATGTCCACCAGCTGCTTTTCTCCTAATTAATCCCCTTCGGAGGGTAAACCTTCCTCCCACTGCCTTCCCCACACATGGGCTCTCCACAGGTGCTCTGAACTCTAAGCTGCAATTAGACTGTGGCCCACAAAGGCTAAATAAACAAAGGATCGCCTGTTTGGGGGAACCTGTAGCTGCAGAGAACAGAGGGGACTCCCCAAATCCCGTGTGTTTTCTCCTCCTGCCTGGGACAGCATCTTGCCAGGTCTCAGTAGCATTTGTCTCACTGCCATCACACCTGGTCCTGAAAAGGTTTTCTGTGTGCTGTGCTCTCAGCTGCTATTTTGGGTAATAGCATCACTGTAATTAGGAAGGGAAAAAAGAACATGGAAAGAAAAGAAGTCCTGGTGTGTGTAGGGGAAACTGTGAGGCTTGTTTGAGGTTCCTCATTGCTTTCTTGATCTGATCAGTGGTTGCAGTAAATACACACGCACACACGTACATAAATTCGCACAGTCTAGCTTTTTCCACAGCTTACTCTCCACAGACAGAATGTAAAAGCCATCATCATTTGATACTATAAGACTACTTGACATTTTTCATCGTGAATATCAAGATTGTTTTCTTGCCACTGCAAATCCCTGCGGATCCATTATGCCCGGTTATCTCAGCTCAACACATTTCACAGGGGGACATGTTATAAGAGTGGCAAGATTGACAAAAATAAAAATTCACTCGAATGTAGAAGGCAAATCTATTTCTTGTTTGGCAGGCTCTGGCAACTGGTGCTTAAACAGCTCCTCATGCATTTCGGATGCACTCACAGCACTTGGGCTGAGAAATCGCTGCCTCCCAGTCTGGAGGAGAGACAGGCACTTTGCACCACCCGTCTGATCGTGGATCATCAGAGCTAAAGCTGCACAAAAGCTGCTGCTTAAGTGCATTTCAGCCTGGGGAATTCAGAGCTGCCTTTGTGAAGCATTCTACATGGTTTGTATCGAAGTGAATTGGTTTAAGCATCACCCCTACCTGGGGCAGAGCAGAGCAACGGGTGGTGGAGTTCCTGCTGCCTCAATTAAGCAAAGCAAACGGACATTTTGCACCACTTCTGGGCAGAGTTGCTGGCTCCCTCCGGTAGGAATGGGGGCTGGGAGAGCTAAAACCCACTGCAAGGCTCAAAATATTTTCAGTTGTCTTGTCCAGCACTTCATTCTGGTGGAGACTGCATTCAGCAGAAGAGAAAAACCTGACAAGAGCTGGGTAAGAAGAAAGAGCTGATGGGACAGGCTGAATGCTTCCAGGGAGCTGGTGGGACTTTGGTTTTGTATTCTCCCTGGACACTTCACTGGCCAACTCATCTCCTGAGCTGGCCACGATGCCCAGAGATGTGGGAGCAAAAGTTGTAGTCCCAATCCATGGCCTGAGGTAGCTGGGAGCCAGCTGTGGGTGGCACGGGGGTGGCAGCTACAGATCCTCACCAACTGTTATCTGGATTTATGGGAAATGGGCAGGAGACCTGGCTGGCTCCCCTGGGTCTGGTGAGCAATAATCCCAGCACTGAGTGAATCGCAGGAACAGCGTGTGCCTCATTAGAAGAGCTCCTCACAAGTTATTCATTGTTATTTAGACTCAATACCAGACAGCAAAATTTAATCAGTCGGCGTTGTGAAATAGCAGTGAGGGAGAACTGGCGAGCAGCTCCCCATTTCCAGAGGCATTATGAAATGGTCCCTGTGGCTCTAGCTACTCATTTTGCAGTATTTGTTAGCAGTCCTGCTCCTCCTGTGTTACTCCATCAAACAGAGGCCGTAAGTTTCACTCCTCTCCATCGTCCCCCCACGGCAGCTGGGAATGGTCCTTGCTCACCTCCTGTGGCATGTCTTGGTGGGTGAGACCTTGTAGTTGGTGGCACGTGGGCAGGAGAGGAGTAACAGAGAGTTTTTGGTGAAGGATGTACTGACTCTACTGTGTTCACACTCAAAGCCACCTGGTCCTTGAACATCTAAGTAGAGAATGACTTTCAAAGTAACCTGCCCAGAAACACGATTACATGGATTATAATGCAAGAATATTCCCAGTCCTCCCTTCTTGTGATCATGCCAGTTCAAACCAGCAGCAGAACTTGACTGCCATGGAGAAGAGATAGCTTTCCTTTTTTTTCCATCTTTTTCTATTTGTGTTTCAAGTCTGTAAACCTGTTCTCAAGGCTTCATCCACTTGACAGTAACACTGTATTGAGATCCCCATTCACAGCTCCTCAGGTTTTTCTTTTCCCTCAGTGCTGCTGTCCTGGGTGAACCAGAGAGTTCTTTAAACTGAGCTGGTGATTAATTACCATGGTGGCAGAGAGATGCTGAATTTCCCAGTTGTGACTTGATGGACAATTTGGTTTGTGGGAAGAGCAGAAAGGACCACTGGGCTCCTCTCACTGGAGTTTGAAAGGTGACCTTTTAATTAAAGTTAGAGGCACCAAAGAGGATTACCCTGTCTGCAGTGCCAGCTCTGAAGGGTGAGCACAGCAGATGAATGGGCAGGGGGTCAGCACAAGATCCCTGCTAAGCTGGGGCAGAGAGGGAGGGAGACACCCAAGCTGCCTCCCACAGAAAGGCTTGGCAGCCACACCTTGCCTGCTGCAATCCTTACTTGAGAAAAGCTAGGAGAAATCATAGAATAAACTCAGCTTCTGGATTTCCCCTGGAGCTCACAGGGGTTGCAATTGCTTTGGAAAAGACTGTCTTGTGTTCAGCCCAAGTGAGGCCCTGAGAAGTGTATTTGAGTTTCCCATCTGTTATAACGATGCACGATGTCACCCGTACTGCCAGGGCACGTTGAATCTTCACCAAGAAGGAAAGGGAAAACATTCCAGTAATTGCTATCACTGGCTTGTAGCTATTTACAGCACCTTGAGGGGCAGCATGCCCGGTCAGAGAGCTTTGTGATCCTTTATCTGAGCCCTCTCTTGAGTTAAAATTGGACATATTCCCTTCTCATTTCCCTGATGTCCTTGGCAGGCAGCAAGCCATTTGCGTTTTAATACCTGTTGGTAACAGAATTTCCAAGTGCCCCAGAAGCCTGATATTTTGATGTGCCTTTTTAAAACGGAGGGACACATTAATTAATTAATTCCAGGACCCACGAGAAGCTCCTGGCTTCCCAGCTACACAGTCTCAGGGCTGGTTCCCAATATCCATGTCAAACCATGCTGCATCTCTGTGAGAAAGGCTGCTGCATTAGCTTATTGCCTCTCCTACCCTCACTAACACCATAATCTGATGGGATTAAGAGAGACAGCCCGAAAACCAGGAGAGTGAAATGATACCCTCCAAAGCCATAGGTACCTGTGAGCCGCTACTACACATCTCCATCTTTGCTGGGCATCTCGTGTGAGAAGGGAGGCAGCCATACCCAGCAGATGTGGAGGAGCAGAGCCATATGTCTGAATGCTTTATGGCTCCCGGGGGGACTGCTGCAATCACCGTCCCGTGGACAGTGTTTGGAAAGGTTGCACAGAGGCCGAGGCAGAGCGCGTGTCTCGACAGGAGATGGTTTCACAGATGTAAGAAAGGGGTGTTTGAGGGCTCTGTGAGTGCCTGAAAGAGGTGCCAGGGTTTTCTCAGCGGCTTGGCCCATCTTCCCTTCTCCTATCAGCACTTGGAGGGGCTCCATTCTGCAGCTTCCTCTGCTTGGCTTCCTTCAGCACTGCTTGTTCACAGCCAGCCTTCTGCTCTGCTTGCTGCTAATGAAGTAATCCAGCGTCTCTGCCAGCCACCTGGTGCCTTTGTTAAACGGGGAGTGAGCGGCAAACTGTTCTCATCTCATTTCTGAGCTGACAACTTTTCTCATGTGTAGAGTCATAAATATGTAGGAAATTCAGCGACCACATGAAATGCCTGATCCTAACTTAAAGCTGACTCTCAAAGAAAGACATTGCTCAGAAATTGCTCATCCTGGACTTTAACTATTGTGCAGTCCCTGACCTCTCTTTACTGTGTTCCCACTTGAGTTCTCACTAAATGAATGAATTCATACCTGTTAGTGCAAATTGGGTAGGGAACCCTGTACCAAACGGAGGAGAGATTTTGTGAATATTTAATCAAATGGAAGAACAACGAAAAGTCGCAAGGCACGCACTCCTTCAAGCAGGAGGTGATGGAAAGCAGGTGTGAGCGGCTCTGCTGGTGGCTGGATTTGGCTTGGCACGGTTCTGCGATGGGCCATCTGCAATGCAATGGTCTGGGGGGGAAATAAGTGGTGGAGAACAGATCCTGACCGCTCCATCCATCAGGATTCAGAGGATATTACATGTTCCACGAGTCTCACACGTGCACAGGCTGGTTTCCCACATTTCTTGTTATTCATGGCTTGAAGCTGTAACTATTTGCCTGAGGAAAACACTTTGGATGGGTCCTGATCTGTTTTCCAGTCTACAGATAAAGGGGTTACTCTATTGTCTCCCCCTTAGTAAGAGAGATCTGAATGTGATTGGTGCATTTGGCACGCTGGAACAATGTGCATAAGCTTATGGAGCCTGTCAAAGGTCACATATCGATGGAATTGGGAAATTGTAAAGGTACTAGAGAAACATGAGATGATATCACACCTACAGAGCCACAGAGCTTTTAAAAGATTACCCCAAGCCATGACAGCATTGACTGCTTTGTGATTCATTCATTGGCTTTGGGGGAAAATATTTTGCCTAAAAACCTGCAAGACCTCTTGAACCAGAAGGACTTTCACTAAAACACAAAGGAGTTCCAGCATTATCAGAGCTTTCATTTTTCTCCTTTCAGGAGCTTCTTCCAAGTCTAAGATGGTATTGGTAGGTCTGGTTGGAATTTGGGAATTAATAAATAAAGATGAAGAAACCAAAAGGAAATGAGTTATTAACTGCATTACACACCCAGGCTAGCCTTTTGTACTAGAAGTGTAAAGAAAGTAGGTGAGTACAGATTAATTAGACTTGATCTTCCAGTTGCCAAAGAAATCTAAATTTGCCATGCCATGAATTTGCCACTCTTCCTTTTTTTCCCTTAGTTTTTATTTTCATTTGCCTGTAACAGAGTTTTAAATACTGATCCGAAATGTAATGTGCTTCCAAAGCAGCATTAGTGCTGAGTCTAAACCAAACATTATCTGATTAAATCTTGACCCAGATGAGTTTGTCTACTTTCTGTGCTTCTAAATACATATTTACCATATGTTGCCTCATATGCTGCTTTTGTTTTTCACTGATACTTGGGTCCAAATGCTGTAATAATCATATGTTCCTTTTAGTCATGAGTCAAACAAAGTTCCAACTTTGCAACCACGTTTGCAAGTCCGAAAATTAAAGAGCATCAACGTCCATGGTCAATCCTGATGCTGTCACATCTTCCCAGCTCCAGAATCAGTGGCCAAAGCCTCAGTGGATGTGGGCTTTTCCCTGTGCTGAGGCTGCCCAAGCACACAGCACCCTGCAGTCTCCTCAAGATCCCTTTTATGCTGCAAAATCCTGTATAGGTTAAATGTATCCAATTTTCAAACAGGAAGCAGTCCAGGGCTCCAAGCAGTCCTTGCTGCCACAGGGATGAGGTGATGCCTGCTCCTGCCCTGGATATCTCCCTGTGAGGTTTCTTCTCTTTCAGCCACAGGCAGGGCAGGGACAAAGCTGAGCAGCTCCTGAGGGCTGGAATCCACAGGTCAGGAGCCCCCCTGGGCACCCAACCCCCTCCAGCTGGGCAGCCACAACATCACAAGACTTTTAGCAGCTGCTGAGCCTCCAGCCCCAGGTCACACTTGAATTGTTAAATGAGCCAACACAGAAATGTGTCAGATTGGAGTGAGGGCTTCCGTTGGACCTGGCAGGTTCCCGGATTCCTCTTTTCCAGCCTCCTGCAAGGAAAATGTGCTTTGTCTGCTGGGGAGGGCTCTGTTCTCCCACCTCTCCTTCAGCACACATTATAACCCCCTGCACACTCCCATGCAGCTTCTCTTCTTTGTCCAGATTTCCAGAGCAATCATGAGGAGGCTGTATGGATCCCATTTCTAGTCTGCTGCTTAAAAATATCTTGCTTTTTGGGCTGGGCACAAGGCTTACTAAGCTGCATATTTATACAGAGTATTCAGACTTCTTCATCGACTTGAATCAAATTTGACAGTGCCTACAGAACCCCTGAGTATCTAGAAAATCTAAATCTTTTTTAATGTGTTTAAGTATTTGCACTGTTGAAATGAAAGTGATCATAAATGCTGGTTTAATATTTATCCCAGATTTTTTGTGGATTTTATTTTCAGAGTTCTGTGACAGTAACATAAATGTAAGTTATTGCTGATACATATTCACAATTAATTCCTCTCCCAAACCTCTTTATACTTGTGCTAGTTATTCTTGCTTGAGCTCTTCCTTTTTTTACCTGTTTCCTAGCAAATTATAGTTGGAAGTGAAGCATTTTCTAGCTCAAGCCAATTTCTAGAATTATTCAAGCATTTAATTTAAGGAGAAGCGTGCAATTATAGCAAAGTACTTCAGAAAATTTTAATCCTTAACTAAGAAGCTGCCTTGGAGTTTCTGGGATGCACATCCCCTCACCACAGGCTGAACTGGGAGCCCACAACAAAACCCGTGAGGCAACATTCTCCAGCTTCAGCCCTGGGGTTGTGTTGTAGCAGACTCAACATTGATTTTGGCTGCTGCAAAGCTGGTCCCATTAAACACACCTACGAGAAATCCTCCCAGGGGAGTGGGTTTCTGTCTGAATAGCAGAAGTTGCTGTGTTTAATTTAAACATTTAACATCGAACATCCTCTCACCCCACGCTCAGAATTGATTATAAACCTTGGGATTTATGTCTTCTATCTGTGAAGGAAAATCCTCAGTGGGCAGAATTGGGGAAGGAAAGTAAAGGCTGCTGCTCCTCTTGTGGACTCAAATCCACATATGCTGGCTGAAACCCATTATGTAAAACATTTACACATATTCTGCATCCCATCCAGAATGATCTGCCTTCCTGCACTGCAGGTGCTCAGCCTGACTCCAGGAGTGCCAGCTCTGAGCAGTAACAGCAGCTTTCCTGCAGGTTTATTGCAACCTGCCCCACTAGCCCTCTACCTTAATTTATTTCAAAGCAAAAGCATTTCTCTGGGTATCATCACACAAATTTAACTTAATTCATCTGTGCCAGGTTAGAAATTACACCCATGAATGGGGTTTGCTGTTGGAGTAATGTAAAAATCACTTAGTGTCATTTAAGCCATATAGGACCAAACCTCACTGTCATGACACCCTGGAGGACAAATCCACGGGCTGCAGGAACCAGGGAGTTTCAAGGGAGGATTGTTTGAGGTGTTTGCTCAATGCCAAAACCAAGCGTGAGGATTCGCTGCTATTTTATAGGTTGGCAAAAGGATCTACACAAACACAGGCTGTAATAATTACCTTGAGACAGTAAGATACAAGTGCACCAAGCTAGAGGAAGGGAGTGGATTTTGGCCCTGCTGTTCCTCCACTCCTTTTGATTTAGGTGGTGGCATAAAATCATTAAGGTTGATAAAGACCTCCAGGATTGTCAAGACCAATCTTAATGGAAATAGGAAAACATATTGGTGGTAATTTCTGAACCCAGCCTGTCATTTAGCTCCCAGTCAGCTGGGATGTGGCAAAAATCAGAAACTCCTGAGTTCTGGCATGGGTCTGGGCAGTCAGGAGGGCAGGATCAGACTCAGATGTGGATCTCTGCCACTGATTCCTGATTCTGGGCAGCAAAGGAGCTCACTGAGGCCATGTCTCCATCTTCTCTCCACAAACTGGCAACGTTCAAACCTAATTTGCCTTGTGATGATTCTCATCTAATGTTTTTCAGAAAGAACAGCAAAACTTGTGATTTCACGAAGAGAAAATCAAAGATGCTCTCGGGGGGTTCCTGTTATTATTGTCTCGTTTTGGGCTCTTTCTGTGTGATCAAATAAAGCAATGAGAATGATGATGATTGTTGTTGTCATTTGCAGCTCCTCTCCAGCACAGCCTGCCATGATCAATAGCAGTGTTTCTGGATAACCATGTTCCTGCTCAGCCCAGGCCAGCCCATCCCCTGGGACCGCGGGACAAGGTGTTGCAGCAGGTCTGGATCTGCTCCTGCTTCCTCCTCCTGGTGAGACACAGCACAGATGAGACACTCAGACTGCTGTGCTTTGATTTTGCATTGCTGTGCATTGATTTTAGCAGGGAATGGGGGACAGGAGTGCTGTGTGCACCAGACACTGGAGGGAATTCCTCATTTTTGGGAGAATGCCCTCCTGATCCAGCTGGAGGTGGCTAAAGCAAGGGCACTGGTGCTCATGGGGAAAACTTCACAAACCAGAACTATGACTTCAGATCCCCCTACATGTCCTGGACAGTGGCTCTCCAGGAACTTGGGGGGACATTTATTTATTTCCAGCTTTATCAGCTCCCTGGAGCCAGCAGGATCATTCCCTGTGGCTCTCTGGTGGGTGAGCAGTTGAAGCCCCATCCATCAGGGTACCCTGGCTGGAAGGGTCACATCCAGCAGCAGCTGCTGTTTGCCATGGAGCTGAGCAGAGCAGCTCCCTACCAGGCAGGAGAGGAAGAAAAGGAATGTCTCCATGAAATAACTGTCTCCTGGAGGAGTTATAATAGTAGGCTATCACCTGGTGAGGCTGGTGGGAAGGTGGGCAGAGCCCTGTCAGTGAAGAGTGATTCACTGGATAACTGTTTTACAGGAGAGCTTGCAGCACTAATCACAACTTCTCAGTTGCTAATGGCTGAGAAGAGTTAAATGAAGAGTAAAAATAGCTTCATGTCTTCTGAGTCCTCCATGAGCATGGCACTTGAGAGGAAGTCTGCAATTAGAAAAACGGAGAATCTATAGAGAAATGGATTTGACTTACCTCCTTGACTTTTAGCACTTGAAGAAGAAATTCAACCTGTCAGGAACTGAACATGAGACTATTGCTCCTCTCCTGGATTAGGAGCATCTCTTTCTCCCCAGTCCTCTGTGATTAGGTCCAAAAGCCAAACAGGACTAGGAGTCACCCCTCAAGCAAAAGTACCCACTTGGGCTCCCTGTCTTCAGCTCCCTTCTTCCATTCTTTGAGGCCAGAGCCAGCCAAAGGGCTGTGAGCTGCCATTGCTCACAGAGTGATGTGCTAAATGCCCTGGGTGAGTTCCCATCACGGGCTGCAGGAGGGCAGGGACCAGCAGTGACAAGACCCTGCAGCTGGGCTTGTTGTGGGTTGGTTGGTCGGTGAGAGTAGGATTGTCACATTTGCTGTCTCTATTTGCTGTCAAAATCTGCTCTAAACCAATTTCGCTTAAATTTGCAAAATTGCTGCTTCACATCATCCCTTTTACATCTTGAAGCAAGCATGCATTTGATCAAAATCTTTCTTTTCATACTTCAAGCTCAGCCTGTGACATGTCACGCAGCTAATTCAATACCTACACATGCCCTTTTATTCCAATAAAAGACGAACAGATAAAGTGATCTCCTCATATTGCAACACAAGATGGATTTTACTTCTTGCAGGTTTGCCCTTTTTCAAGTGTACCTCAGATCTCTTTATATGGCAAACTATCAATTTCTCCTTCTATCTGGCATATTAGGCTCGTAATAAAATGGGTTTGCATACTTATCGAGGAAAGCAGAGAGTCTCACAGGGGGCTGGGGTATATTTCTGAGCTCCTTGGAGGGGCTTCTGGGAGGTGAAGATCTCCATTAAGGTACAGATACAAGCAGGTGGGAACTACACATCTTCCTAATGTGTCCAGAGGTTAGTCCTCACAAAGAGGAATTTAGGACTTGCTCAGCTCGTTTGCCAGTGGTTTCAGAGGCTCATCAGTGCTGTAATTTGTTATTCTCCCAGTTATGATCCACTGAGGTGTCTCAGGTGCCTCTCTTTCTCCAGGGAGACACTCAAATGAGATATCCCTCAAGCCAAGCTTGTCTGGGGACAACAGGTGAAGAACTCCCAAAAATCTTTAAAAGTAATTCTAAAAATCTTTAACAATAACTCCTGGCATTTATGGTCAAATTCCCACATTTTATTATATGCCCCATATTATTATAGGCCCCAAACACTGGAAAACCATTTCCAAGCATTGGCCTTGCTTCGCAAATTAAGCTGTAGAGGTGACAGAAAGTGTTGCCTGGGCACTTCTGCCCTCTAAAACTATTACTTATGCAAACAAAATCCAGGCAGATCCTGCCACCCTGACTTCAGCTTGACTTTTGGCTTTTAATTCTTGAATTTCATAGCTCTGTTTCTCCTTGTGCCTCCCTGGCAGAGGAACATTTCTCCTTGCACTGAGGTCGACCTGCTCACCTTGCCAGCATACCTCCAGGAAAAACAGGGGCTTTAAGTGTCTCTCTGAACCTCACACAATATCGGAGCCAAGCTGACCCGTGGCTGCAAAATTTGCTGAAGGATCGGAGCAAATTCTGGAGAACCAAGTCATTTAAAGAAATCATTTTGCTAATTGAACTCTGTGCAGCTGCCTGCTGCCTCCTCCCACAGCTGCTTTTGTGGCAGTTTCTGTCATCGTTACTTTGGTTTGCCACCTGGCGAAATATGACTTTCTTTGATGATGGAGGAAGAAGGACTCCAGCTAATTTTTCTAACCTATTTCACATCCTTGTCACCAGTGTGGCTTTGCTGATGTTTAGCAATTTCTTGTATGAATGCACCCTTCTACCCAAATCATTCTCCAGACTTTTTTCCTCAGGCATTCAGACCTGGATTCAAGGCTGGGCGTGCAACTTTTTCTGTTTTGCTGTAAAATCATGTACTGCACTAAAAGTGAACTTGTTTTGGTTTCAACATCTGTACACATGGGCTTTGTAAACAAAAGAGAAAAACTGCAGCCTGGGCCTGGGAAAAGAGAAGGCTCTGGAATGACCTAATTGTGGCCTTCCAGTACCTGAGGGAGCGACAAGAAAAATGGAGAGAGGCTTTATACAAGAGCATGGAGGGACAGAACAAGGGGGAATGGCTTCAAACTGAAAGAGAGCAGGTATAGATTGGATATTAGGAAAAAAGTCTTCCCTGTGAGGGTGGGGAGGCCCTGGCACAGGGTGGCCAGAGAAGCTGAGGCTGCCCCTGGATCCCTGGAAGTGTCCAAGGCCACGTTGGGTAGAGCTCTGAGCAACCTGGTCTAGTGGAAGGTGTCCCAGCCCATGGCAGGGGGTTGGAACAAAATCTGAGATCCCTTCCAACCCAATCCATTCTATGATTCTGATTCAGCAGTGTTTTCTGAGGAGCCGGTTACCAATTCTAGCAAAGATACCACAGGATCATGCCTTTGCTTTGGCATTAGGCTTTGGAATGATATTCCAGGTTAGGCAGGACAAGAAGCAGAACAGGGAAGTCTCTAGAATCAAAACCAAAGAGATACTGCTACAAGAGCAGATATTGTTTTCTGTAAGATGAAAAAGTCCAACTTATTTTTTAACAGTGAAACAGTTGGAAATATTTTCCCTTGGAATCAGAACAGTTTGTCTGCGATTTATGAGAGTCTTTAGAAAGATAGCTATTGTCCAGAGAGTTCCCCTTCTCAGTAAACATCTTTTCACTAAATCAACCAAAGATTTATTTCCCACAAGCTGGGCCCTTTTTTTTTCCTGACATTTCTTCAGTACCTGCAGTTCCCCAAACAGCTCTGATGAGACAAAAAAAAAGATGTCAGGGCCTGAATGTAGCCCCAGTTATCACTGTAAGGCACTGAATGAGCTCCCTCTCTAACACAGGCTGAAAGGAACGAACTTCCCTGGCCATTTTCTTTGGTAATTTTTTCTTTATCTCCTGCTTCCTTTGGCTGTTTTCTTACAGTTTAATTTAGAGCAGTCCCAGGGCTGCTCTACATTATAGAGCCCCTGGATTTGGGCTGGATTTGGGGCTTTTACCTGAGCGTGGGAGCCTTTTCCCTTGGGTTGGCTGCAACAACCTCTCCACCATAACAGAAGAAACAAAAATCCCTCTTCAGGGACTCTCTGCTCACTCTAACAGGCTTAATAATGTTTTTGTCATCTCTGGTCCAAGATGCTTGAACTGAACTTACTGTCTGGGTAAATCTGGACAAGGGGAGGAAGGAAGCCAGCACAGCCCGAGGTGTGAGATTGTGGCTGGGAGGCACCAGGGTGGGCACGGGGCTGGGAGCTGGTGCAGATCTGCTGGGCTCAGCAAGACAGCAACTCCCTTGGAAACAAAGGACCCCAGGCAAGCCCACGAAGTGATCCCGGCAGTTTCCTGGCCACAGGAGTGTGAATAAACCCTTCCTCTGAGTCTCACATTCCCCATCAGAGCAGCAGGCCCTGCAGTGACATCAGTGAGGAAACCGCAGGATGGAATCTGGGATTCTCCAGGCTGAGGTCAGGGTGTGCCCAGGCAGCTGCAGAGCAGGGATGGAGCTCAGCATCCCCTTGTTCTTCCGCCTGGTGATGATCAGGAGGGACCTTGTCATACCCTCAGAGGTTGCAGAAGTGTCAGCACCTTCTCCTCACTCAGGGATAGGGGTGCCAGATTGGGTCCAGGAGCAGCCCAGGCTCAGGAGCAGCCCAGGCTCGGGGTGTCAGTGCTTGAAAAAATAGGAGGATATGGGCTCTTAAAAGGAAGAATAGCAGGAACGAGCCGGATTGCAGAGAACCAGTAATAAACATTTGCACAGGTCACAGCGTGCTTTGGAAGACAAGAAGTGCCAAGTTTTTGAGTTTGAAATGTCACAGAGCGACTCAAAGCCAGTGTAGGGTGTCCCAGGAAAGTTCCACTGGGAGCCTTTCTGGTGCTGACCCTTCTGCATCCCACAGTGCTGGTCTCCCTGGAGAAGGAAAGGGGCTTTCTGGTGCGAGGGGCTGAGGTGGAGGGGTGTCTGGACATGCCCTGTTTTTCGGTGACATGGAGCCAAGGAAAAATCCCTTCCAGCCCACGGCATTTCCAGCATTTAATAAAAATTCTCACACCAGGAAAGAGCACAAAGCATGCCCGGTGCTTTGTGTGTTTCCTGAAATCCAAGGCTTTTAAAAGGATCTGGGAGTATTTCAAACATGGGAAGGTCACTGGGAAAAGACAGCAAAGAGCATTTGGCTGCCAGGGATTTTTACTGTGCTGCTTTTTCCTTTGACTTTTACAATAGCCAGGCACACCAAAAGTTTGGAAAATAGCATAAATTATTTGGAGGAGGGCTGAGAAGATGAGGTTGATCTGTGACTTGACTCCTGAGATTCCCTGAAAGATGCTGGCGCGGTGTGTGAGGAGAAGGGATGGAGCTGAGCTGGAGCTGGAGCATTCCTGGCAGCCAGGGCTGTGCTCCGAGCCGGCACCGCTGTGCGGAGCTGTTGGAAGCAGGGCTGGCAGAGCCGCTGCCAGGGCTGCAAAAGCAGATTAAAGCCCTGGGGAGCAGAGCACCAGCCATCTGCATGTGCACTGCTTGGGGCCACGATAGGGGTCCCAGCCACAGCAAGTGCAAACTTTCCATTTAGACTCCTCTGTCTCTTTTTTTTTATATTTGTTCCTGGAATAAACCCCAGGATTTCCAAAGAGAAACCGTGCTTGCAGTGTGTGAGCACGACCGTCTGTGGTGAGCACTTGTACTGCATAAATGAAGATAAAATGCATTTATTGCCCTGAGGAATCAGATTTGGACTTGTTGCAGTACCAGCCCAAGGGACCCCAAACTCCTTTATCTCTAAGATAAAACAGTTGATATCTGCTGTGTGTGTCCAGTTAATGTATTAGTCTCTGATGTTTGACACAAATATTACAGGGTCTGTCAGCCAGTACATTCATTATCTTAGAAGGAGTTTCGCCTGAGTAAAGGACTGAATTTGACTGTGTAGCACACGGAACACAGGACCTGTAAAAGGTGCCTGGACACTTTATTTCCCAGTTCTTCCCTCCCAGACATTGATCCTTCTTCAGGGTGATTCTCTTACCAGTAGCACCATACACATCACAGTGAGTTCTGAGTTTTGGGCTGCCTTTTTGGTTTTTAAAGCTGCCCAAGAGCACACATGCTGGGGTGTGTGATCATTGCTCTGCTCTGGGCATGTCTGTCCACTTTGTCAACCCACACATCAACGTGCTCACACTGCAGAGCCTCAGTGGGTGAATCTGCTATGAAAACCAGAGTCAATAAATTTCCTGTGTATCAACTGGTTTGATTTAAAATACTCTTCTGAAAAATCAGTTCAGCCAAAGGCAGTAAATATTGTTTATTGCTCAGCCAAACCAACACTTTATTTTGCAGTAAGTTGAATTTAGAAGTGCCTGTAAGTAATGATCCAGTCAATATTGCCACCAACAAAGCTGATCGATGTCCCTTTTTCTATCACCCCTTTCTCCCTCACTTCCTTGATTTTCAGGCACAGCATGCCCCCCAAAAATCCCTGTACACTCCAGAATTTTACCTTGCCAACCCATCTTAGATACTCCTGACTTTTAGGGGAGAGCCTGTCTACAGTGAGCCCACTGGGAACTGATTTTAAAGGCTTCAATCAGTCCAGCATCCCCTGCCTCATGAACCTGCTCTAACAGCATTTTGGGGCTGGGTGCTCGATGGAAAAAAGGTTGATGCTGTCTCTTAGCACCAACCTCTTGCAGAGCTTTCCCTCTGATGCTTCCCTTGCCCTTCAGAAAAATCCCACCTGGTGAAATCAGGCAGGAATAGGATTAACATGAAAAATTCCTAGTGACTGGAATCACCTGGAAAAAGAAAAGATGAAAAATACTTGAGTCTACATAAAAGGGAGTGAGGCTTCACATCTGAGGCACAGTGGGACCCTTGGCTTGAAGTCTGGGCAGTTTAAATAGATGAGGTCTTTGGGTGACATTTTCCAGCAAGATTTTAAGTAAATGCCTTGCTGTAATATTTGAGATCAGGCATCTCTTGGTTTCCATGATTCTTTTCTTTTTTTAAGCCACAGACACACACACAAAATATATTAAAAGGAGCCCAGATTAGCTAAAAGGTCGGCTGGTTCCGAAACAAACAGTGGGGATTTATGGTGGAGGCTTTGGAGCACCAGAAGGAAGTGGTTCATCCCGGCCTCTGCTTTGGCTGGAAAGGGAATGTGAATTAAAACCTTTCTGGGAGCAGAAGTAAAGGTGAGAAGAGATGCTTTTGTCATTCATTTTGTAGAAAGGGAATTCACAAATTCCCCGGGGCATGCGCTGGCAGTGGGGAGAGAAAAGAGGTGCTGCACAGAGAGGCAGGAAAGGGGTGGCTGTGGGATGGGAAAGGGGTGGATATCTTGGATGTCTTCTTTGGCAGGCTCAGCCTCTGCCTGCTTGGAGACCAGGGCTGGCAGGGGCTCAGGCACGGGCCAGCTGTAGGTGCCCAGCTCTGTAAAAGGGAGGTGAGGACAGAAGGGGGAACCTGCCTGGGCAAAAACTTTCTGGAAAGGGGAAGAGGTTGATCCCTGCCTCGAGAATGCAAGGCTGCATCCCAGGAGACAAGCTCTTTGCTCAACACCCTGTCTGTGAGAAAGAGAACAGAGCAGAGCTGTCTGCCCATGAGAGTGAGAATCCTTCACGTGGCTGAGGCCGATTTGCCAAGGAATTATTAGAATTTATTAAATTAATTAGCTCACAGAAATGTGCTGCTGATGCCTTTCCTCATAGGAGCACTCGGCCCAATTTTGGGGTGGTCCCTACCAACTTTTGGGGTAGTACCCTCCCCATGCACTTTTAGGAAAGGAGAGATCTGGGTGGTACAAACTGCACTATCCTGTTGAAGTGCTGATTGTAGATCAACAGCCGCATTATTTCCAGCTACCTGCTATTTCAGTTTGCAATTAGAATTATTTTTAAACTATGTCTCTTGATATTTCCTGCCAGTACTTGGCATGGAGGGAAAGTGGAGGAGGCAGCACACGGAGCACTCAGGAACAGCTGCTGGGGCAATTCCCTCCTCGTTATCAGCCGTGCCTGCACATCACCTGTGTGCAGAAACACGAGGCAACAAAACCCAAAGCAGAGCATTTCTGCAGACAGCTATTGATACAAACGTGCACAACCACACTGCAAAATTAGACCAGCAGATGGGTATCTTGTTTGTGGGAATAGCAACTGCTTTTCACAAGGCCAAAATGAAGCTACAGCACCAGAAGGGACAATAACTCTCCGTTACAGATCCCAAAGGAACTTGCTGCATCTGTGGGAGAGCTGCTTTAGTCCGTAATTGTGGGTCTGTGCTGGAATCACAGGCCTCTGAGCTCCCCCCATCTTGGGAGTTGAGAGCTGGGGACAGTGGGGACAGCTGGGGACAGTTTGCATCCCAGCTGCATCAGTACACCCCACCACCTTCCCTCATGTTCCACTTTCCTTCTCCAGGAGAAATGCTCTTGATCCGTCCCAAGAAGTTGTCCAAGGGCCAGGAACAATGGGGGAGACCAGCTGGGAACAGCAACTCTGACGAACTCCTCTTGACTAACAGAAATTTCATAGCAGAAGAGCTTAAATGGAAGGAACATTGGTGTTAAGAGATTATTAGTCATTCTTTAAACTAGAGTGGGATGAGTGCTGGAAAATATTTCTCTCCAAATTGGTATGAATAACATGGCTAAATAAATCTGATTTTGGTTAGTCTTCCATGGTGTTCTTATTGGATGGAGGGAAAAGGAGCAAAACCAGGGGTAATATTGACTGCTGGGGAACGTTTGTTGTTTGTATGCAACAGATGATTTGATCGACCGAAGAATTAGACATCTTTCATCAGCTAGGGAAGCAGTCTGGGTGAACACAGAGCTCACTGGCTGTTGGAAGCAAGGTACTCAGCATCTGCTAACGAACAGGAAAAATTATGGCTGTCTTTGGATAAATCAGTGATGTCCTGAGCGGGATTTTCTTCCATCTCCTCTCTGCATTTTTAAAGATTTTATCTCAGAGACGGCTGAGTGGACAAACATCTCACCAGTTTTACAGGGTGGCTGAAAGGGTAACCCCATCACAAACCACTCACCCTTGGGGAATCTTTCCCTCTGGAGGATCCCTTTGTCACCTTGAGAATCACCATGACACCCTCACTGTCCCTACAACAGGAAAGCTCAGAGAGGAATCCACATCCCCAAATATGAAGGTATTAAGGGAAAAGTCACTGATAGGGGCCAAAGCAAAGCAGCTGTGCCACGGCACTGAGGGTGCCCCAGGCAGGTCAGGGCACAGGTAGGTATTTTTAAGTGTGTTTTCCCCTTCATTTAAATGCATTTCTCCCAGCAGCAGCAAGAGCTGAGTGGATATTTGGGAATCAGCAGTACATACAGATGTACAAAGGTGTCAGAGCACCCCTCATACCTCTCCTCTTCCTGTGGGGGATGAAGGAGGGGGCTCGGACCCACGAGCAGCCCCTTACCAGCCCTCACCTTCCAGCCGTGCCCGTGTCTGACTTAGGGATGGAGAAAGTGTGGGGGAAGTCCCAGCGGGGAGTGGCTCTGCAGCCCAGCCCGGGACCTGCTCCCTCCCTCTCTCCCAGCACGGGTCCGCACTTTGGGGACCGCGCTGGGGCTGCAAAACCCCTCTCGGCGGTGGGGCCGGGGTTGGTCTGCGGTGACCGGCGGGGAGGGCGCGGCTGTGCGGAGCGTGTGTGCGGGGTGTGTGTGTGTGTGCCTGTAGCGGTGCGTGTGTGCGGTGTGTGCGTGTCCCGGTCCGTGTGTGCGTGTGCGGGGCGGCTCCGCGCTGCCGGGGCACATCTGTGCGCGGCGGAGCCGCAGGAGGAGGGAGCCGGGGCCGCGGGGCGCTCGCACCGAGCGGGGGGCGCGTCTCGCAGTCGCACACGCGCGGCAGCCCCGGGACCGCCGGCTCCTCCCGCCGCATTAAAACGAGCCAAGTTCCCCGCCGGGGGCAGCGGCGGGCCCGGGCGGTGCTGCCCGGCGCCGGGGATGCACCCGAACGCCACGGCCCCGGCCGTGCCCGCGGGCAGCTGCACCCGCACCCCAGCGGCTATGCCAACGCGTCCAACCGCTCCGACCTGCTCCCCAAAGTGCCCGACGAGGAGGACCTGGACGTCAACACCGACATCTACTCCAAAGTGATGGTGACAGTCGTGTACTTGGCTCTTTTCTTGGTGGGCACCGTGGGCAACTCCATCACGGCGTACACGCTGGTGCGGAAGAAGTCGCTGCAGAACCTGCAGAGCACCGTGCACTACCACCTGGCCAGCCTCGCCTTCTCCGACCTCCTCATCTTCCTCCTCTGCATGCCCATCGAGCTCTACAACTTCATCTGGGTCCATCACCCCTGGGCTTTCGGGGGAGCCGTTTGCAAGGGCTACTACTTCCTCCGGGACGCCTGCACCTATGCCACGGCACTCAACATCGCCAGCCTCAGCGTGGAGCGCTACATGGCCATCTGCCACCCCTTCAAAGCCAAGAGCATCATGTCCCGCAGCCGCACCAAGAAGTTCATCAGCTGCATCTGGATCGCCTCCTTCCTGCTCGCCATCCCCATGATCTTCACCATGGGGCAGATCTACGGCAAGGACCAGGATCCCGACTCCCTCATCTGCACCGCCATCGTGGACACCTCCACGCTGAAGACGGTCATCCAGGTGAGGGACCGGGGACCGGGGACCGGGGCCGGGCAGCCGCCTCCTCCCCCGGGCCGGCCAAACTTTGCGGAGCCGGGGGGCAGGAGTGGGAGGCTGGAGCAGGAACCGGCTCGGGAAGGGGATGTCCCGGGCAGCCCTGACGGGACGCACCGGCCCGGGGTGCGCTCAGGAGGGATTTGTGGGGGTCTCGGCTCCGCTTGCTTCGCCCCTCCCCGCACCCTCTCCTGCCCCACCACGCTCAGCAGAGAGCACCGGGGTAAATCCTGCTCGGTGGTTAATCCGGCCTCGGGCCGGTACAACCCTCCGTGGAGCTCCTTCCCGTGCCCGGAGCTTCCCTCGTCCCGGTCCGGAGCTCCTGGTGCCTCAGAGCCCGGGACAGCCGGCCCCGCTCTGCCGTGTCGCGCTGGGTCCCGCCCAAAGGCGGCAGTTCATCGCCAGAAACCCCCAAATCTCCACCCTTTCTCTGCATTTTCTGCATCTCCTTCCTTTCTGCTGGAAAGCGGCCACCAAGTTCAAGGGAAATAAAACCATCTCTCCCCCTCTTCCAGTTCCTTGTGTTGATCCAGAGCCCTTTTCTTCAGTGTAGTGACAGCTCCTAATTTCAGAAAGTTTTGGACACAGGGTGTAGCACAGGCATGTGAAAAGGAGCTGCATCGTGGAAGCCAGAGGCTGCTATTTTTGCTGTTTTGGGGAAATCCATAGCTGGTTTAATCAGCAGCCCCTCCTGACTTCAGCACAGCTTCGCTGCTCTCCACTCAGTGCTAAATCCAACACGCCCATGCGTGGAACGGATTTCAGCATCAACACTTGCCGTGCTCCAGTGCTCTGGTGGGTTGAGGCATTTGTTTACTGGAGCATCGGGCTTGAAAAATGTAAGAGACACGGAAGGAGGGACAGAAGAGATCAAGACACCAATCTCCACAGTCCCTTGGCTGCCAGGCTTGCATGTGATAGCCGCTCAATTTTTTATTTGGAACATGAATTTCAGGTGGGGTTAATCAGCGGGCAGTTGGAATTTAAAGCTGCATGTGTACTGGAGTCCCTGGGATGTTCCCACACTTAAAGGGAGGGAACTTAAATGGAAATGAATCAGAACCATTCCCTCCCACTAAAAGCAGGTGAGGGTTTGTGCATTTAGATTTAAGACCAGAGCCTGTAAATGTTTAGACATAACTCTCCCAGTTTCCCCTCTGTACTGTTTCAGTAAACCAAAATCAAGCCCTGGTAGAAGCCCTGGATTCCCTCTGCATTTTGTTATGATCCCCAACTTTCATCTGAGGTGGTGAGGGCTGCATTTCTCCTGTAGATGCCTGGAAGGTTTTGTCAGCAGCCGCCCAGTGTACTTAACCCAAATTCTCTACTCTCTGAGGAGACGTGAGCCATCTGATTTGAGAACTATGTGACTGAAATGCATTATTTCCACTCATCTTCCTCCTCGGATTAAACTGATGCTCATTGTTACCATGGTAGGGCTAAAACCCTATCCATATCTTTGGAGATTACACTTTAAACAGTTCTCAGTGTACCTTACAGTCTTGCAATTATTCAGGCTATACCTTATCCCATTAGCCAAGTCAGGAGAAGACAGACATGAATGTATTAAGTGTGTGTGAAGTTCACCTGTGGGCTTTTCCTCATGTATTTATATTTAATTAACTAGTGGATTAATTTAAAAGTTAAAAGAAAGAGGCAGCTGTTGGGGAAGAAGGAAGAACCAAACCCCAAACCATGTCAATCTGTTCCTTCTCGGGGGATCTGGCTGCAAAAGTGGCTTTGCCAGGACAGGAAGGTTGTTTCATGGTTTTACTCCATTCCTCTGAGCACAGGGAAGCATCACACAATGTGAGGCAGGGCCCTGGGCCGGGGAAGGCTCTGGAGTGAATAAGCAAAGCAGCTGCAAGTCAGGTTTGAAGTGCGTTAATGGAAACCATCGCACAGCGTGTGAGCCGGCGCTCTCACGTCGTAAGCTGTGCAGAGGTTTAAAAAAAGACAAATGATGGAAGATCCGGGAGAGAAAGGGCAGTGCTGATGTGGAGTGTGACGTGCAGAGGTCTTGCTGGGTGGCAATCTGGAGCCCTGGTCTTTCGTGGTGCGTTCAAGCTGCTTCAGAGCATCTCTGCAACTCATTGCGTTCATTTTCTGTCTTTAAATTAAGGAGAGCAATGATGAACTTGCTCGAGCTGGCAAAACACTTGTAATAAATCACTCAACATATTTTGCTCCTATTCCTGTTTGGCAAACTGTCTAAAGCAAACTGGCATTTTTTTTTTTGGAAGCCATTAGTTCTCCAAGTGGTTTTATTTGTTGACTGATTGAAAGCCTGTCCCAGAACAGGGCAACTGTAACCATTTATATCCTCAGAGCCCAGTGTGAGCCATGGTTTTGCTGGGATCATTACAGGAGAATGTTCCTCTGGAACAAACTTCTGGGAACAAATATTTCACAGAATCACAGAATATTCTGAGTTGGAAGGGCCTATTTGATTGTAGTAATTTAATATCTCCGATTTTGAAAAAATTCCTCAGTGTTTGCTTTGAATAGTCAAGTTTGAATGGACATTTCTGAGTGAAATTAGACTGAATGTGAACAACCAGGTTTCCTCGTAATAATAATAAAAAAGTAATTATTCAAACAACACTCAGGATATTTGGTTCTTGCACATTTTAACTCTCACCACTTAAGCTCCACATCAACTGTAAGAGGTAATTACTGATATTCTTCTAGCAATTACAAATTGTTCAGGGCAGCACATAATCAGGAAGAGCAGTGAGTGAAATGTTCTGCAGGGTGACACTGCGTGTCCTCACGAGCCGTACGCCGGGCACATCTCACCTCTTGTCATCAAGGCATAAGCCCTGTGTGGTCTCTGATATGGAATTCTTAGAACTATTTCCCAGCTGTGCTCATCACTGTCTTTGCAGCTGCTTAAATCAGCCTGTGGATCTGGTTTATTATGTATTCTCCATTGCCAAGTTTTCATGTTGCTTCTGTCAGTCAGGGACGTCTGGTTCGGATTTTGGCATCCACTGGGATCTGGTAACAGGAGTAAGTCCATTACAGCCACATTATTTAGTAAACTCTTAGCTGGCAGACATCCTCTGAAAAGCACTGTAGCCAATTTTAGGACCTTTTCCCACATAGATTAAACACCTCTTAAAGCCATACAAGTAAATTCATGTTTTCATGGCACTTCAGCTGGAGGAGGTTTTAAAGCTCCTTGTTGTGGCAGCAATAGATACAAGAGTTCTGAGGCAGGATGAGAGGCTTCCCCTGTTCACTTGTGGGTCTGTGCCTGTGGGGTTGGCTCTGGGACCAGCTTCCCCAAAACAGGATCCCACCAAAAGTCCTGATCTACCATGTGCAGCCCCGTGTGCCATTAACACTGCACACTCTCAGCCCTGGTTTTCAAAAAAGCTCTGAATTTTACTGGCCAGATGCTGTGCAAATTGATTTTCCTGCTTATTACTTTTTTACCTTCATACCCGTTTTGTGGAGAGGTTCACAGCAGAACCTGGGGAAAGAGGGGAAGCTGAAAGAAATACCTGGAATCCTGGTGTACCATCAGTCCCTACACATGGAGTCAGCAGCTCCTCAACCTAAAATCCCAGGATTTTATCTGAGCCTGGACACACGTGCAAGGGGAGCTGGGTGTGGGCAGCTCCTGGCACCCCAAAATTCACAGGGGGAAGATGTTTTTGCACTGGCATGGCACAGCCTGTGCTTGGATGGCTCTGCTGCAAAATGTCCCCTAAGCTACAGCAAGTGCCTGGGTAGAGTGTCTGACACATGCTAATGTTTTATTTGCACGGACAGCTGGTGTGATCCCATTTATTAAAACACATGGCAGCAGGCCCTGCTCCTCCATAAACTGCCACAGCTCCAGCAGCTCCAAGTTGCTCATTTGTTAGGGCAGCACTTGGGGAACTCCTCTGCACCTCCTCACACTTCTGAAGGATGCTGTGGATCTGCTCTGCCTCAGCCCACCCTGCACGGCTGCAGCTCACCCATCCCTGCAGAGCCCTTGTTTATCATGTTTTATGAAGCCTGCTCACAGTTTGGATGATTTGTAGAGTAAATAACTCTGCACATGAAACAACTGCTTGCCCAAGGGGCTCCTCAGCTTTATTTCTGCCTACATTTCTTCATGCGATGCCTTTGAAGGCACCTGCCAAAGAGCCTCAGGTGTGAAGGGGATGGAAAGGGAGGACCAGGAGTCTTGACATCCATTATCATGCTCTCTACACACTCTTCCAAGGGTCATCTATTTAATTCCTGTCAGTCTGAGAAGTTCACAGAGCTATAAATTCCACGTATGATGTTGCAAACATGCCCTTACACTTTCCTCTGGTGAGGAGCACCTTGGCAGGGTGGTGGAATGTGCTCAGTGCTCTGGTGCTGTGGAAGGCAGGGCCCTGCTCACCATCAGATCTGTGGTGCCAAGTAAATAAACATGAGAAGCATTTCTCTATATTACGTGAAAATAGCAAGCCATAAAACCAAGCGGCTGAATTCTCTCCAGGTTTGCTGGCAAATCCTATCCAGGATTAGTCAATGGTTCAGGAATCCTGTGTTTATACTAGAATAAACACAGTATTGACTAGAAGAATTGAAGTTGATTTCTTTTCCTTAAGTCACAGCTGAACTTCTACTGTAGCTTTTAATAACGGTGCTGTTCTAAATCACTCACTACCCCAGAGAAGTCCTGAGTGTCACTCACCCCTCTGATGGCACCACAAATAGCACCTTTGTGGCGGGATTGTGTCCCATCAGGTCACAATGCTACCACACCCTCAGGTAGACAAGGAAATGAAGATATTGGTGTGTAAATGTGTCTGGATCCATCCCCACAGCGATGGAGAGGGACCCCCGCCCCAGCAGCAATGCCCATCTGTTGTGGTGGGAGCATCCCTAAAGCTGCCTTTTTTTCATCAGCTCTTCAGGGAACCCAGGGCTTTAACTCAGCATATGCACGACAGCCCAGCCTGCCTAATCCCAGCCCGTTTACACTCTGCTCTGTCTCGCAGCTAGATCTAATTTAAATAAGCTCTTGTGTTCATTGCTTTACATAACCACTTGAGCCTGCTGTGTTTTGCCAGTTCTTACATAATTTCTTCTCTTTTTTCCCCCCCAATTGGTTTTAATTCACTTGATTTCTTTTTCCCTCCCCCTTCCCGAGATGTCAGCTGGAGAGATAATAAAAAATGAGGAAATGTGGCCGACTGATTTAGCTCTTAGGTTTTCCTCTTACCAACAGTTTGTGAAGGCAGAAGAAATGAAGGTAATCTCGTAGTTGCTTTTCCCAGAGGAAAAAAAAATCCAAAAACCTTCATCTGTCTTTAATCTTTCAGATCATTTAAAACAGCTATTTAATTGTCATCTCTCTGCTTTCCCCCTCCTTTCCCTTAAAGACTTTCACTCTTGTCTCTGTGCAGCATCTGCTCGAGACTCACAGATGGCACTTTTGCTTCCTGACGTTTAGAAACGCTTCTGTGTCCTGCCCGAGGCAGGCAGGATGGGCAGCATCCCCGTGTGGGACACAGGGGTACCCAGGTGGGGGACAGGGGGGAATTTGGGCTCCCATGGTGTCCCCACTGCCTTTTCCCTGCTGTGAAATTGCCCCTCGCTGAGGGTCACAGGACGGTGGATGAGCAAAGGTGTCTGAGGGGTCCTGGGCTGGTGAGGTGGGAAGGGTGAGCCCTAAAGCAGAGAACATTAAATGCCAAACCCATCAGTCCCAGTGCTGACACCCCTCCTTTCCCTCACATTAAGCAGACAAATCTGGGTTATTACTTTCCCAGTCTCTCTGGTTGCTCTTTGCCCTCTGGTACAAGCCACTCTCACCTGTGAAGCTGGAGATGCCTCCAATGCCCAGCTCACTCATCGTGCTCCAGTAACATCTCCCCCAGGTCTTGCCTTCCATGGATACCATTTCTTCTATCCAATTGCAAAATCTCTTAGGTGTGGGTTTTTAAAAAAACCCAAACATACAATGATGATGAATCAGTTGAGCTAATGAGTTATTCAGAAAACAAGCGCTTGGGTATAGAAAAGGTGGTGGTGGTGGAGTACTAACCCTGACTGGGGAGCAAATTTCTGAGCTGATGGTTCATTCCCAGTATATTCCTGCATTCACTTAAGTTTTCCATGTATGGGAAGAAAATATTAGTGAGACAAATTTGTATCCCATTACTCAAGTGCCTTGTCTGTGGAGATCCATCTTCCTCCTCTCTCCCTGGGGTACTAGAAACTCATCTTCACCCCTGCTCCTGCTGGGACATAGGATGCTGTGGCACAGGGCTGTACTGTGTGACTCTCATCCTTGGCCTTTGGAGAGGATGCATCTGGTGGGCTGGAGGAGCTGCTCACCTGCAGGTGGTTTCAGCATGTGAGATTTGCTCCTCATCTCCTGTGGCTTTTTCACTTCAGTAATTCTCAGTGCAGAGTGCACTGCTGGGCACAGCTCCATGGGGGCCTTTCCTCTCCCAGGAAAAAAAGCATGACAGAATGGATAAGGTCTTTTTAGCTGAACTTTTTATTTTGAGGAGAAGTTCATTGAGGTTTCTTTGAAGCTTTTGAGTTCTCATGGGCTAGGGGCAATTGTCAGCTGAAGACAGACATCAAAGAGATGAGATTTTCCCAGTAGAAATGGAAAAAAAATAACAAGGAAAAATCGTAAAATTTCATAAAGCCTAGCATTTGAAAAGGGAGAAGAAGCATCTATTTTATGCAAAATGCTCATGAAAAATCTGGGAGTACCTCTGAACTGGAGAGTCACGGACAGAGCAGAAAGCATGTTCAGTATCAGTAAATCAGGGAGGCACTGGAGGGGCAGCGGTGCCAGAGGCTGTGCCCTGGGTTGGGTGGCATTGCTCGTGGCTGTGCTGTCACCTGCAGGGGAGCAGCCCCTCGCTGTCCTGTATCAGGTTCATCTATGGATGTCCCTGCTGCCCTCTCCTCTTGGGCAGCTCAGCCCTGCTGCCGGTCCCCTCCTGCCAGGCTCAGCCTGATGGTGATTCCTGCTGCCTTGGCTCTGCTCTCAGGGCTTTGTGAGGTGTCAGCAGCCAGAGTAGGAGCAATCCCATCCCTTAACTATCTCATTTTCTTCCTCCTTTAACCTTGAAAAAAGGTGTTCCTCACCTTGCCAGCATCACCCACACCTGGGAGCAGGGACCTGCTGCAGATCTGCCACGAGCACTTTGATGCAGGATGACATTTGGCTCAGCAGACCCCTATTTTTGATCAGGACTCCAAGGAGCTAATTAATATAGTCATTGCAATGCCACATGCTATTAATTTTAACTTTATCAAGAACAAAGGATGTCTGCACTGCTGAACCAAGCAAATGTGGTCTTAATATGTGGTAGGACTGTCATACCACCTTGTTCCCTTGGAGAATTTGTTTAATAAGTCCATAACTATTTGAGTATGTTCAATAAGAAATTAACCCACTTTCCCCTCCTATTCAATGATTTTTTCAAAACCATCTTATAAAAATGCAGCTCACACAGCTGCTGGGAAAGTTTAACTCATTGCTCGCACCACCATTGATTCCTCCTGCAAAGATCTTACATTTTATCCCCACAGGCGTAGTTTATACATTTTAATATAAAAAAGAAACTCAGTCCTTTGAGTTTCCCATGTTTCATTTTTTCTTGCTGTCAGTCACGGGCTTGTGACACTGTCACGCTTGTTCCTTAAATCCAAGTGTGTCAAGTTTGATAAAGCACTGTAGGCAGAAGGAGAAGGATAGGTTTAGACTAGTAAAGAGATTATTTGACCTCAAGGTACAATGATGGGGAGCTGTGTATGCCCCAAACACTTAATAAACTGCATTTACTAGCCCAAGGAGCAAACTCTACCTCAGGCTTGTCTCCCTCACAACTTGCACGTGTTTCCTGGCCAATCCAGGATGGAAAATCCCTTGAAAGGAAAAAAAAAAAAAAAAAAAGGCAGGAATTTGGTCAGAAAGTATCTCAGAGTGCAGCAGTCCAGAGGAGCAGGGCTCATGGCCAGCCTGGCACTCTGAACCCAGGCTGGAGGTCAAGCCATGCCAGGAAACAAACCCTGTAATACCTGAGGCTCCACGAGGCCGAGAGGAGCTGCAGCAGAGAAAAACGCTGAAGAAAAGCAGCAATAAAGTAACCAAGAAGTTCGCTTCTCTTTTGGGATAAGTCCTTTTTTTCTCCCTTGAAAGTCTAATTGAATTTTCTTTGCTCCCCTCCTCAGCAGGCTAAGGGGAGGCTCCAGCACAGCCTCCTGCCTGCTCAGCCTTGGTGGAGAAAATCAATAAGTAGGGTGTGGAGAGGGGGAGAGGGAAGCAAAAGTGTCCACAATACTTCCAGCAGTCATAGAGCTTGGGCTGAGACCATAAACCTCACTAAACAGGTTAATTTTCCCCCAAAATGAGTTTCTCAGGGCACCAATGATGGAACTTGCCAGTGCTTTTCCCTTCAGCGAGTCATGCAGATGAGCAGAGCTGCACAGTTCACTGTTAGCAGCTCTCACACTTGGGTCTGCAGTCAACAGGGGGACAGTGTTTGACTTAAATATGGCCTTTAATTTATTTATTACTGCATATCCACCACTCAGTATCATATTTAATGCAAATAACATTCAAGTGAAATCCCCTCTGAGAGGCACATTATGAAGATTAACAGCCCGGCTTTTCTGTTACTCTGGTTTGTTCACTGTTGATTTGTGCCCTGTGCTTTGTAGGCAAGCACTGGCAATATTTGAATCCAGAAATCTATATCTAAGCCTGCTGTTTTGCAAAAATCAGTGCCCAAGAGCCTGCTTGTGATTCCACAGCCAAAGAAAAGGGCTGGAGGCATGAAAACCTCTGGGAAATGCTGACATCCAGGTAGGTGAGAACCTAGAAAGGCTGTTTTTGCTGGTCACACAATAGGGCTTTGGAGAGGGGTTTATTTCTTTTAATCACATAACCCACTTTTCTTTTAAATAGGCTGTCAGGAAAATTAATCTCACCAAGCTTAAGATGATACTGAACATATTCTCATGCCCTGAAATTGTGTGGAGCTGTTTTATTCCTTTGGATCTTTGTGTGGTGAATTTGTCAGGTGTAATGCCATGGGCCCGGCACCTCATTATGGAATTTCCTAGTAGGTTTGTGTGGGTTTGTGTGTGTTTTGGGTCATTCTCTGTCCCTCCCTCTGTTCACCTTTCATGGAGGAGAAATGTGACCAACGCCACACTGTAAAATGTGGCCAAATCTGTTAGTTGCCTCACCAGAGTGGTGCCCCTTGTTCCCTGTGTCATCGTACAGGTTCTGGCTCTGTCACTGCTGCACTTGTTGCTTGCTAGGAGCTTGTCTCTTGTGGCAAAGGGGAAGGGAAACCTCTCCCCTCCTTTCCCCAAGAGGGACTCAAGCCATGGTGAAACTGTCAGGGGCTCTGTTGCTTGAGGGCAACGTTGGAGTATCAGAAGGGAATAACCAGCCCAGCTTTAACTAGAGAGAGGTCAGTGCAATGGCAGCATGGCCAGAAGCACTGCCTGATCTGATGGTTGTTTTCCAAGAACATCCTGGAGCCAAGGAAATACCATTTATTCTTTAGTATCTAGCAAGAAAGGGAGCTTGTTTGAAGACGGAGCACTAGCAGCTGCAATAGCCATTTTTCTGAGTCAAAGGAAGCAGCAGAAGCCTATTAGACCTTGTGTCACTGCTGAATACTCTGCTTGGGAGCAGCAAAAAGCTTAGGGAATTTCCAGCTGAGCTCCATTATGGAAGCATTTTCCCTCAGTTCATCACAAGCCAAAATATGGGGGTGCCACAGACAGTGTGTCCCAGGGCAGTGCTTCCAGTGAGGACAAAACCACAATTACCCAAAGAAAGGGGTTTTCCAAGGGGCCAGGGCAGAGAGGGGATAATAACAGCAAACACAGAGAGGCTGTGGCTCCCAGCACCCAGTGGCCAGGCTCAGCTCCCAGCCACAAACCCTCTCTGCTCCTCCCAGACCCCGTCATGTCCCACTGCTGCTTCCCATGGTCTTTGTTCCAGCAAGGTTTCAGCTTGGTGCAATCCCTTGCCAGCCTGCTCTTTCAGTTCCCCCTCTGTAGGCTGGTTCCCACTGCATGAGGGGCAGGCTGAGAGCTCAAGGAGATGCTTGGAAGGAAGAGAAGTGTTTCAGGTTAAAAACAGGGATGGGGCTTTAGGATAGAGCTGTGCCTGAGGGAGCTGCTCTGCTTCTTTATGAGAAAGAACAGGCCTCCTGCTCACCAGTGATATTAATATTTGGGGTCCTGTAGGAAAAGAGAAGGAAGATGAAGCATGGCAGGAGCTATTTATTTTTGAGAATGAGATGCCAGCTGCATTACTGCTTTCCAGCTCTATCTCTTCCCAGAAAATGAGTCTCCAACCCCAGTCCCTCCCTGCCTAGCCTGAGTTCCTCTGAAAAGGGCTAGAGATTTGATATGCAGGGAATGGTTTTATCAGAGGGAGATGAGACAGAAGGTCTTCCCCTTTCATGATTGCTTTTATCTTCCCTCTTCCTCCTGTTATCAGTGGAGATATTGCAAGAAAGACTGTTACAAATATAGTGAACAGCCAGAAATAAAGCTTGCTGGTGTCTTCATTACTTTAAAAAGAGTGTGTTTGGGAAAGGGAAAATCTCTGGTCAGACCCTAGATGTTTTCTCATATCATGTAGTGCTGTGCTAAACTTCATCCCTTAAATATTGCCCAGGCAAAAGCTGCTTTTAAGGGCCCTCAGGAGCTGCCCCCCTCATTGTGAGGTTATGTCTCTGAGCACTTCCATAAACCAAGTTCAATAATGTTTCTGTTTTCTGCTCCAAAGGTTGCTGTTCTTTTCCCCCCTTGAAATAATGGAAAACTTGGTTAAACTCGTCAACTATTTAGGGGAAAATGCAATTTACTCAGTTTCAATTAAAAGAAAACACCCAAAGCAATAAAAAACCCACTGGCAGCCTGTAAGTAATAGAAGCAAAGAGGCAAGGGCAGAAACAGGGCAAGAAATGACAGTTTTATAAACCTCCTGCTGGGTAGGGATAGAAGAGGTCTTTGTGCCTGCAAAACAAAACTGTTTTTTCTGTAAAGCAGCTATTGACTGGAGCTCTCCAACTGCAGCTGGAGCTGTGCACAGCGGCCACACGCCTGCAAACAGACCGACTTCCTCCTCACTGAATTCGGAAGAGACAGGCAATGCTTTCCCTTGGTGCTCTAAATCAGAGCTGTGCTTTCAAATTCAGGAAAAAACCCGCGCATTCCGGGTGATTTTTCAGGAGAAGGAGTTGGTTCAGGTGATTTTCAAGGCCTTTCCTTTTTTTTCCAGTTTTGCAGGGCTGCAGCCTTTTGCTGGGGCCATGTCTGTCAGGGTGCAATGCCTGGTTTTCCATGTGGATTTGCAGTAACACCTTTCCTCAGAGCCAGCCTCAAGGCAGCAGAGAGGAGCTTGCTTAAAAGGCCACGTGTATCGATCGGGCTGTAGAGATTATCTTGACTTGTGACCTGTGGGTACTGTTGAGACAAGATTGAAGCACAGCCGAAAATCTTCTGGGCATTAATTCCTTTCCAGCATTGGGCTTCTTTCCTCTTTGGGAGGCTGGTCCACACCTCAGGTCCTTACACTTTTGAGGATCAGCCTCTGCTGCTAGGTAATTGGTGATGGGACATGGGGAAATGGCCTCAAATTGCACCAGGGGAGGGTCAGCTTGGATGTTAGGAAAAATTTCCATACTGAGTGGCTAAGCAATGATGATCCTATAAAAACATTAATAGTTAGCAGATTTCCCTCTATTTCTACAAATTTTGCGCAAGCACACCTGGAAAACCTGCTCGTGCTCCATGGAGCCATCGCATGGACCAACCACATCCTCCTCTCCAGACCCAGCATCCCTCAGGAGCAGTGCTGCTCTCCTGCCAAGACTCAGCCCGTGGCTGGGGCCTTTCAGGTCAGCATCTCAGCAGCAGGGAACCCACTCCGGTGGACAGAGTCCTTCTGCCTGGCTGCCTTCACTTATAAACAGACACCAGTCCCAAAGACGGGGTGGTGTTGTGGTGGGGGGAAGCTGGTTTCCTTCCTCGGAGCTGGGTGATCCCAATGCTTGGGAATTGCCCAGGAATGGGTTTGGCAGTCAAAGGCCTCTTCAGCAATGGTGAACCATAGACTCACAGAATGGTTTTAGTTGGAAGGGACCTTAGACACCATCTCATTCCAATCCCCTGCTCTGGACAGGGACAACTGCCACTAGACCAAGTTGCTCCAAACCGCATCCAACCTGGCCTTGGACACTGCTGTGCCCAGCAGCCCAAGAGGCTGATGGGGAGAAAATGCCCCAACCCTTTCTGGGAATGAACTTGTTGAAAATTATTACCAGCAAACATCGAGGAGGAAGCCTTGAAAAATTACTTTCCAGGCTGTGGCAGTGGTTGTTTTGACAGAGTTTTGATGCCTTCATTCGATATTCCATTGAAGCTTTGCTGGAGATAAGTGATCTCATAGAAAACAGGGCTTTTGTGTCTGGTCACAAAGAGTGAATTGCAAAGACTGCTGAGGGAAGTAGAGCACTTATTCAGGGAGACAAGGATTTCAGCTGAAAATAATCATGGCTTTTTCATTTATAATTCTAGCTGCAACTTGTCAGGAATCTGCCTCCATCCAGGCTGATTGGGCTGGAAATGGGGCAAACCAGTGATAAAATGAGCACTGATCACCCCCAAGAAAACAGCTTGTTCCAAGACTTACTCACAAAATGCTCCCAGCTTCTCCTTCTCTCACAACGTGGTGTGCAGCAAAACCTGGGATGTTTTTAGGAGCACATGGTTAGGGCGGTAACGTAGATGTGAAGTGGAGCTGCAGCCCTGCCAGCCTCTCAGAACTGTTGGGTGAAGTTTTGTGTTGAAATTGTTTTAAGGTGAACGAGACAAACTTGTCTGGAGCACCAGCACCAAGCCCAGCAAAAAATGGACTGATTAAATAAACAGAGATTTCCCTGTTTATTAGTGCTGTTTAGATAACTTTGAAATGCTTATTTTTCAAAGTAAATGGATTACATAACCCTTTTCCCTATTTTTGGCTCGAGAAGGAGTCAGTGAATTTTCTGTTTCAGAGCAGAACATTTGTGCTTTTCACCATGATTCAAGGAACAGTTTTTTAGTCTGAAACTGGTGTGTGGATGATTCACAGTGACACATTTTGTGTTGGCAGCAGGCACCACCTCAAAAGCCTCGTGCACTGTGTGGTCAGGGCTGTGCCTCTCCAAAATTTGGGCCTGAAGCTGCACTGAGTCTGGGGGAGCCAGGCTGATCCCTGGACCACACCAGAGTGCAAGTTGGCATCAGAGCTGGTCTGTGGCAGCCTTTCTTTTAAGCGTACATCCTCATACTTGTGAAAAGTTTCATGAGTTATTTTACTTCCAGTTTTTCCTTACTTTCCATCATGGTTTACATGTTCTCCTCCATTTTTGATGCTTTCTGGGCATCCTTTGGTTTGGATCTGTGGGGCTTTTTTTTCTTCTTTTTTTTAAAGCAAAACAGACAGGGTTGGAGTGGGGGCTGGGTCTGCTTCCCAGAAGGCTGTCCTTGCTGCACTGCAAGGAAAATAATTTCCCACTCTAGTTGTCCCTGGCTTCCATCACTGCAAGTGAGAAGAGATGGAATGGTGCAAAAAGTGTTGTGGAAACTGTGCTGTTTAACTCTCCCTTTAGAGTGCAATCCATCAAAGTAATTACATGCAGCTCAGGAACCTCAGGCTGCTTCAACAATGGCATTCTCCTGTAGCTTTTCTATTTCCATCTAATTAAAATGTTATTGTTTCATTCATGTTAGTTTGCATTTTAAATAAGGAGATAGGGACAGAGCGGCTGATTGGTAACTTATTCTCTGTGTGAGTAAAGATAAGCACTAATCACCCTGTCATACTCCTGCTTTCCTTTTCCTTATGCATCTCAGACATCAAATTGCAAAAGAAGGGGTTTGATGACATTGATTTATTTCCTCTGTTGGGTGTCAGGAGGGGAAGGTGACAGGCCCTTGGCCCACTGCCTGAGCAGTCACTGTCTTCACAAGTTGCATTTTGAGGAATGAAGGAATGTTCATCCCAAAACAAAGCTCTGCTTTGGAATTTAATGGGCTTCCATCTCCTCTTGCCTTTAATTTTTGCTGTGTTTTATCACCTGCCTCTTCATTGTATCAAGAGAGGGAAGGGAGGAGAGTAAGGCTGGGCATGTACAGAAATATCCGTTTTGGAAACACAACTAGAAATAATCTCCATTAAAACATGGTGTGGCCATGATTTGCTCCCAAAGCGGCCAGGATGCAGCAGGCACCATCCCCACCACGCTGGGGAGGCTCAGCAGCTCAGGCTCCACCAGCCTTCCCCACTCCCTGGCCACAAAGCCCCTCAGCCAGGGCAGTGATGCTCAGCGGAGGTTTGGGCACACGAGTTGGGAGCAGAGCTGTGATACCCAGCCCAGCTGGGGATGGAGGTGGGATTCAGCTGGAATGTGGCCATTTGAAACCTCCCCTGCTCCAAGGGTTTCTGCAGCCCTGGAGCACGTGTGCTTTTGGAGGGTATTTTTAGCAAACTTCGGTTTACTGAGGCTCACAGAGAAGTAGAGCATCAGCATCTGGAGGAGCTGTCATTCCGCTTCCAGTCTTGCAGGAGTAACACATTGACTTATTTATGAGAGCAGTCAGCTCTCCTCTCCCTGTGTGTAACAATCTACTTTACTTCTCCCAGCTCAGAGAAATAATTTTATTGTCAACCATTCTGTGCCCTTAATAAAACCTTAAAACAAGTTAAGCAAGCTTTGAGGGAAATGGAAATGTTCCCAGATATATATATATATGTTTTATTCTTTCCAAAATAACCCACTCTTTCACTGTCTAAACTAGCGAGCAGTAATCACTGCTCTGGCCAAAAGGAGGAGGACAAAATTACTTCTTTTACAAGACAACATCCAAATACTTTGCACCCAGTAGGAGAAGCTTAATCTGTTAGCTGGGAAATGCCCGTGTCAAGAATGACTAACCTGAAACCAAAATGATACCTGGAAAACATTGGAATATATTCAATGCTTCCTGCAGAGAAAGATCCATCAAAATGAAAGGACAGACTGCTTCCTCCTCCTTTGTTTCTGTCCTGATGAACTTTCTTCATTTCTATGCTTTTTTTTTTCTTTTTTATGGGGGTGGGAGAGCCAAATACTCTGAAGGCACTGGTGGTTCACACTTGAAAACAAAGTTGTCTTGCTGTCACAACCTCTGATGCTGAGCCTCACAAAAGCACTGACGCTTTGGGAGAAATCTTGACCTTCTCTGGCATGGCAGGAACCCAGAGAAATGTTGGGTGAGCAGGTTCCAGATGAGATCAGAGCAGGTGGGTGATCCCCCAGGGCACGTTGCTTCCAGTGCTCATGGGGTGCAGTCACTATTTCTCCTTCCTCCTCCCTTTGCACCGGAGATGTTCCTTCTGCACATGGAGAATGATGGCATTTGTGGTTTCATAGTGAAATAATTCATTTTCAAAGGAGAAAGGTGCTTGGGTCAAACCAAGAATGAATTAAGAAATTTATCGGGGAGAAGTTAAACAAAACAATTACTTCAGGGTTAACCTACAGCCCTTGTGTGAAAATTAAATTTCTAGTTTGAGCTGAGGTGGATCACTTTGCTTCATTTTGGGCTTATAACTCACCTTTTTCTTATTTCTTTTTTAGCTTAGGACAGTTCTGAAATAAAGCAGAAGTTCAACATATTTTCTTATTTAATATTTTGAAACGAAATGTGTTAGTGTTTCCAGGGAGAAAACAAGTGTTTATTTGAAAACACTGAAATAGTTCAACATTTCCTCCTTTTTTATCAGTTCTGTATGTTGAATTATGACAAATAGCTTTTGGTTTCCATCCAAAAATCCATTTTGCATCAAATTCACCACTCTCTTAAGAAGATTATTTGTCTGTAACTGCAGCATTCCTAAGCAATGGCTGTGTCCTGGACCTCCAGGTTTGTAACTCCTCATCCCTCTGCCTCAGCCTTCACAGGATGACCTGTGGGAGCTGCTGGAGCTTGGACCAGAAACCTCCAGAAGTACAAGCACAGGGTTCTACCCTCAATTTAGAGGCTTCATTCTGCAGGAGGGGTCCAAAAACACACTGCAAAAGCTGTTGGAGCAGCCCTAAGTTAGAGCAGATATTCAAGGCTCATAACACAGGTACAGGAGGCTTCAAGGACCACAAGATTTGCTTTCACTTTTCCATGGCAATTAGAACTGCTTCATCTATTAGAAACCCCTTACAGGACAAAACCATTCTTCAGTTGTTTTTATAACTTGTATTCTCACATCTCCTCAGTCCCTGTACTTTTCATCATCTTACAACAGCATGTCACGACTCCTTCAATGCACAGAGCTCTGAAATTCTCCAAACAGATTTCCCTGGTAATATTTTTGTACAGCTTTCACTGTGTCACTGTGATGAGTCAAAGCACATCTGATTTGGCTTCATCACTCCCTGAGCCAGGTTCCACTTCTTTTAAGCATTTTAATTAATGCATAATAAATAAGTAAACTGATACCTAAGTTGCCCCCTAGAAGTTAGGCACAATCTTCTTGGCATTCTCTCTTGATTCATTTTGCTTGAAGTATCTGTCTTCAGTGTGTCTTTTTTAAAAATTTATTTTGTTTTTGCTCCTTCAGTGCTAAAGATCAAGTGTTTTTCCTTGTCTGTGTCAGGTATTTACCAGAAAGGCCCTGCAGGAAGAGTGTTTAATAAGGTCTCTAATTGGTTCTAAATATGTTAATCCAAATAGCACTCAAGTGGCTGGTGCCCCTCTCTCTTTATGTTTGGTTTGTGCTTTTTATTTTGGTTTTCAGGTTGTGAGACTGGCTGTATCATTAAAGATCAGACTAATGCCTCTTTTTCATCCATATGATCTCTGCTTTACCAAAGGCTGTGCAGCAAAGCAGAATTTCTGAATGCCTTTGCAACAACACAGAGGTCCTCACCTGTGAAGTTTTGACACCCTTGAATTAGGTTTGAACTCTGCCTTTAGAATTAAAGCTGGTCCATGCATGTATTCATACAAACAACCATTTTTTCATGCAAAAATGGCTTTATAATTACACTGGAAGGGCTTTTTGCAGAGCCAACAGCTCTATCTGCTTGTAACAACTGCAGCTGCAGAGGCCTGGATGTAGCTGGATGCCCACAGGTTTGGGCTGAGTGAGGAGGGAGCTGCACTTCTCAGCTCCTTTGTGTGAGCTGTGAACCTGAAGAAGTGGTCAGAGTTGCCACAGACCTGTCATTGTAGCATTTTTTTTCAAATTAAGCAGTGCCAGGAAATAGAACGTAAAATGAACGAGAGCTGTAAGTAATGGAGCAAGAAGCAGCAATGTGTGTTAACCATCCCCAGGGGAAAACATCTGCAGCAGTGATAGAGTGATGCTCAGCAATTCCTCTGGGCTGGCTGGGACTTGGCTTTGGTCACTGTCTTTGTCTCCATCACTCACCTCTTGATTGTAAACAGCAGCTCAGCAGGGAGTTGAGTCTTGGGAACGTTTAATTTCTATCTTAAACAAAATCCAGTGATGCCTCTCTGAGCTGGGAACTCAATACAGCCTAAATGGAGGGAATGGCTCACATGGTGAGGCCCTGGCACAGGGTGCCCAGAGAAGCTGAGGCTGCCCCATCCCTGAAGTGTTCAAGGCCAGGTTGGACAGGGCTTGGAGCAACCTGGGATAGTGGAAGGTGTCCCTGCCCATGGCAGGGGGTGGAATGAGATGAGCTTTAAGGTCCCTTCCAACCCAAACCATTCTGTGAGTCTGTGATTCCCACCAGCTTTACCTGCAGTGCTTTGCCTGTCCCACCATTTAACTGCAGTAGGCGTGAAGGAAGCAGCATTTGCCTCCTTGCTAACATCTAGTTTTGAAACCAATTAAAAGATAGGAGACAATTAGAAGGGAAATGTGCCATGACTCTTCTTTCTTTGCCCTCAGTACCGCCTTTGCTGAGTGCTGCTTGCCTGAGACTTTGTGACTCATTGCTACACGAGAGAGCTCAGAGTTCAGTGTAAAACCAGCACTTTTGTTCTTGCACACTCTCATTTAATGTCTCTCCTCCCTCCTTCAGCACTTCCAGTGCCAGTGGAATAATTGAGAACATGGATGTTTTAATTTCCATTATTCAAAGTTGGCAGCACATGGCAACAGAGGAGTCACTTCTCCAAGGTGCTGCAAATTCCTTGAAACAACCATGACAAGGCCCAATTCTCTCTGCATTGGTGTAAAGGCAAGCTTTTGTCCTGAAATCCAAATTTTGCTTCATTCATTTATAATATTCATGCACTCAGCCTGCCAGCCTGGCATTTCAGCTCCCCTGTGGATGTTTCTATTGCCTTTAGTCAAGGCAATATTGCACAGGAGTTAGATTGAGGCATGGAAAGTCAGACTCTCCAGGGTCACTTGAAGGCTTCATTTGAAAATAAACCTTGCTAGAAAACAGAGAAAGTCACTGTGGAAATGCTTGGGAAGAAGAGGTTTAGGCCAGACCTGGTAATTTTCTGCCTCCATTTATTTACCTGAAAAACAGGAATAATGAAAACTTTCTTGTACCCAAAAGGGAACGGATGGTTTTGCTTAATGAATCACTTAATATCTATGTCCATAAAATGATGAATAAATTAATCATACTTCCACCATTTCAGCGCTGTGTATGCTATTCTCTCTCCATGAAAATTCATTGCAGTACCTGAATGCTGAGTGCTAATGAGAATTCTCTGCACTTAAAGGGCTGAAATTAAAATACTGCAATTACCAAAGTATCTTCCATTAGATGGAATTATTTATGAGAACTTGTCACTTAAAAGACTCTCAAATATTACTGAATCAAAAATCAAGAAGTAACAGGCCATTTTCATGTCTTTTTTTCTACCAGAGTGACACGGGATCATCTCTTCTACATCACCATGAGTTATTTGGGAGAACAAAGTCCAGGTTTTCTTATGAGTCCTCTCTAAGCATTGTGGAGTCCTTCTGAATAATTCAGAGCTGTATAGCTTCATTTCACCAGTTTGATGCTCATCCTTCTCATGTCTGGTCCTTAATGGAAAGTGAATCTGGAAGGGCTTTGTTGTCCTGGATTAAGTGTAGTCCTAGGCACTGACCAGAGGGAACATCCAAATTATGTTTTTCAGGTTTTTGGGCAGAAGCAGACCTGAAATTGGCATCCCTGATCTTTTATGGTCCATCTCACATTTTCAAAGCTTGGAGTTTCTAAGGCCACACTCAGATCCCAACTGAATGGGGCTTTACTGCAAGCAATTTCTTTTCAAATGGAAGAAGTAAATAATATTAGAAGTGAGTCTGCCATCCATTGTGAACCATTATTTTGTAGGCAGAGAAAATACCTTTAATTAAAATAATGAACTAAAATGGAAAGCAAGCAGACAAAGTAAAGATCTGGGTGAGTTCCTGGGAAAGCAGGTCCTTCTTTGATCTCGGGTAGGAGCAGACACCTCAGTTATGTATCAGAAAATCAATCTCTCAGTGTAACTGTGGTGCAAAGATGCCCACACAAGAAGCCAAGGACACTTCTGGCAGCAGCAGAGGCACATATGAGGTACATATTTATTGTCCCTGGGGTGGGGGTGAGCTGGGGGTATCTAACATGCCATAAAAGCAAGGTCATATTCCATCTTGTGTTAGTTAAAGCCTTGGCAGTAGCTCAGCTCAGAAGCAGATGTTTATGCTTAAAATACATTCCTTGGTTTAAGGGTAGAAAGGGTCTCAGTGTATCTGGATTTTTTATTAGCCTTTTGCAAATAGAAATGATTTTGAGAAATGGATACTGATAGTGCTGGTTCTCTGTCCCTGCCTTATTGTTGAAGGAAGAAAAAAGACTGGAGAAATTAATTACATTTGAAGAGTATCTGATATATAAAAAAAAAAAAAATTTGAAGAAGTCATCAGTCACTGAAAAGAGGAGAATGTTTCATTATGAAGCCAATTTGCCCTTTATTGTGAGTGATGTGTGCAGGTGTTTGCCTGCTCTATCCCTCAGAGCCGGGCTCTGAGACTCAGCCCTCTGCTCAATGATCCTTTCCCTCTTCCCATCCCACACTGACCCACGTTCTCACAATATCCTGGAGAAAAAATGGAGCATCTTTAAAGCATCATGAGACAGAAATCGGCCACCACAGAGACACACCCCACCAAGGGCAGGGGCTGGAGCATCTCAGCTCTTCTGCTTCTCACCTGGGTTTCTGCTCAGGGAAGGGGAAGGGAGTTGGGCACATCACCCCTGAGAGCTGCCAGTCCCCGGCACGGCTTTCTCCTTGGTCACTGAAATTGTGTCAAAGCCTGAATGGGTGTGGGGGCTGGAGAAGAGCAGCAATAGGACACCTTGGGGTCACTGCCAGAGGGGACGAGGATCCTCCCAGAGCCTGGAGCCTGCTGCCTTTACCTGGGATAGCTGTGGCCAGCATGCTCAGGGCTGGCTCGCTGTCACCCTGGGCAGGGAAGGGTCACAGGGAGGCAGCACCAAAAAGGCTCCATTCCCCCAACCCCGGGCATTCTTCCAGCAGGCATCTCCTGTGCCAAGCTGGGCTTTTTCCTCACAGGGGCCACGCTCAGGGCAAGGGAATTGTTGTGTTTGTGTGGCTGTGAACCCAAAATGTTCTGCCTGCCCGAGAGGAGAGGGCTGGCACAGCCATGCCAGCCCCAGCACGTGGCACCGGACTGTGCCAGCATCTGCCTCTGCCTTGGGCTGCCCTTGCCTTGTCCCCATGCAGGGCTGGACATGGCACACACCAAAACAAAGGCAGTGCTGGGGAGCAGCTCCCGCCTTAGAGCAGCTTTTTGCAAGGAGATGTAGGGGAAAGGATCAAAGGATGATTTCGCTGTCAAATTTTGTTCAGCAGCATCAAACAGAAGCGTGATGTGTCGGTTCACTGTTAGGTAGCAAAGCCAGATGCTCCCAGTGCTTCAGATAAAATGTGCTTCATTTCATTCCTTCAGCTTTCTCTGGAGCTGGTTTTTAGTAGTGAATTAAAAATTAAAAAAAAATTAACAACTAAATACTCAATTCTTGGCTATGAATATTTATGGAAGTATTGGACTTGCAAATCAAAGGTAATTTAAATGTCAAAACTGGTGTAAAGTCTCTCCTTTGGAGGGTAAGTCAGAAAATTAAACTTGATTACAAGCCATAACATTTGGAAATTAGCATCTTAGGGTATCGGTGATAAACACTTCTGTACATCCCATTTTTAAGTAATATATTTTTAAAAGATGAGAATTAATTTTAATAAAAAAATGGTCCCCTAATTAACAGTGAGGTAATTAACAGGGAAATCCTGGTTGCATTCACAACACTGTGATTACTTCATCTTGCTAAACCACTTCCCCTTTTGTGAGGAATCTGCCTCCACAGCTGTTTGGACAGGAATGGTTCCTACCTGAGACAGCCTTGTGTCTGGGCAGCCTGCCTTAGGGATAAAAGCAGCAATTTTTGCACTGAAATTTTTGTGCTTCACAAAGGAAGTTATTTTGGTTAATGCATAGCAAAGGCCAATGTAAGTAAGTGCCAGCAACAGCAGCTGCAACATCTCTGTGAGCAGAGGGGGATGTGACCAACAGCCACGCTCAGATCCTTGAACAGCACCCGAGTTGCTGGGTGCCTGCAGAGAGTCAGCTCCTGATTCCTGCAGCGCACAAGTCAGGACATCAGAAGCTGATACCTGCTCCAGGTCAGCATTCTCAGCCATTCCTCCATGAAGCTCTGTGGTTTTGAGAAAAGTAAACCTGAAAAACAACCCTCCTAAGAAGTTAAGAGCCTGAGAATTGTGCTCCAGGAGTTTGAGCTGCCATGGGGAAATGGTTAGAGATTCTTCTAAACCTGCAGTGAGAATCTTGATTCGAGGAATAGCAATTTATACCTTTGCTCCATCCAGAATCCATGGAGTTATTTGTCCCAGCACCTCAGGCTTCCCTTATCCATCAGATTTTTAGCCAACCTCAAATGTTGGCTGCAGCCAGGTGGGTACCCCTACCCTTTGGGGTAAGGTCCAGAGAAATTTATAACAGGAAAGAAGCCATTCCACAGGCAAAACATTGTCATGCCAGTCATTTGCTGGCTGGATTATGCTTTAGAGCAAAGCAGGTTACATAAAGTCTGTACTCAGTAATGACTCCTCAGCAGAAACAAATCTGACACTTGGCCTATTACCCTCATTTGCAGTCTGCTCCGGTAGCATTTGGTCTCACATGTTCATTTTGTACTTTAATTTGGAAAAGAGAAATCAATTTTGAGAAATGGGAAAGCATTCAGGGCTTGCCTGTGCTGTGGTTTGCAGGAGAGAGCCGTGACCTTCTCGACCTGTTTTGCCTTGGGTTCATTTTCTGAAAGACCGTGTGGGTTTGGGGTTACGTGGCCTTCCAGCTGCCCAGTCAGGCTTTGCACCCACAGCTCATTAGGACCTGACCTGTTCATTGCAGTGGCTTTTAATTGGCCAACGGAGACATTGTCACCAGGGACAGGCAGCTCATACCTGCTTTCCTCTCTACCTATTGTGGATTTAGGATTTCTCTCTCTGCTTGTCACTTGATCCAATGAGTCCTTCCACACTGTCCCCAGTGTTGCAGTATTTCCCTGCTGATTTACCCTCATGGCTCTGGGAGGAGGCAGGGCAGCAACCTGAACCCAGGAGATCCTCTGAGCTCCTTGGAGATGCCAGGTTTCTCTGCAGCCCCTCTGTTTGTCTTGCCTCCCTGGTGAAATGGCTTTTCTCCAAAGACCTGCCCCCCACACACACCTCCTCAGAATGACACCTGTAATTCTACTGTAAGAGCAGTAGAGTGCATAGTGTTACTGTAAAAATATTAAATAGGCCCTTTCAAGTAGTTTGAAAGCCTGTGCATGAATAATCACCCAGGTTTCTCCTCAGGAGTTCATGGCTTTCCATGCAATAATGTTTGCAGACCCCAGGTGATGTCTCCACAGCAGCCCTGAGTGCCCATTGCAGCACAGGTAGATCCATGTGGAGGGTGGTATTGGCTGTGGGTGGAGATGTCCAGGATGATTTGTGTCCACTGGGGACCCTCTCAGAGCAGCTTTTTTCCCTGAAAACCCCAAAACCATGGTGCCAAGATATCCAAACCATTGCACACACTCGTGCCCCTCTGTGGCTCCAGTTCCCAGCTGGTTCAACCCTTGTGTCCATCTTGCAGAGAGAACGACCTGTCCCAAAGCTTCAGGCATGGAAATTGCTCACTCAAGTACAAATGCACAATTTCATCCAGTTCTTAAGCCTCCTTTGAAAAAAAAAAATAGCTCTGAATCTCTCTGGCTATGAAGCTTTCATTTGCATTCCTTTCCACATTTATCTGAGCCATTTGTATTTCATCCTTACAACACAGAAGAAAAAAAAGGGAGGAAAAAAGTGATAGACACATTGACTGATAGTGAATGGGCTTTTTTTCTACCCTCTAGATTTATTCCTTTTCCTCCTCCAGCTCTTCACATCCTCAGTTCTCCAACTCTCTTTTTCTGTAAATATCCTTAACAATGCACAGACTCAGAAAAGGCACTCAGGAGCACACAGTGCTGTGGAGAAGCCAACAGCCGTGCTCAGATCACATAGGCTGGGTGAAGAAAGCACCTAAAAATGATGCTGGTTATTAAAGGTCCTTCCCAGAAGGAGAGGCTGTTCAGGATGGAGGCTGTTTCACCTCCTGAGCATGCTGGGGGTGCTGGGGCCAGGAGCAGGACCAAGCAGCAGCCACCATCTTCAGCAGGAGCCCTGGAAAGTCAAAGGGACACAGTTTCCTTCTGACCTCCCTGCCTTGCCCCAGGAGCACTCGCTGGATTTGATCACAATGTGCACAAATTTTCTGCTGGTTTATTTTTTCCATAACAGCCATGGCAAGTACCCTGCAGGAAAAGCTGCTCATTTCAGCAGCTCCCAAAGTCAGCAGGAACAGACCTGGAAAACAATATAATGACAAGTCTGTTGATTTAAGTGGCATGACCAGAGCAGAAGTACCAACACACTCCTGGGAGCACCAGAGGACCAAGTTGCTCCCATTTCACCTTGTATTCCTATTTTTATCCCCACTGGCATTCATCTTAAAAACTGAGGGATGCAATGTGTAATTAATGGGTGACACAGAGCTAATGTGTGATAAAGACAAATCTGGGTTTGTGTTCAGTTTATGTCTTGCCCACAGCAAGAGTGGAAAAACCCAAAAGGATTTGGCCAGTATAAAGGGGGTGCTCTATGGAATACAAACGTGCTTTCTGACTTCCAAAATAGAAAAATGCAGGGAAGTGACCGAAATTTTATCAGGTTAAGTAAGATCACAAAGAACCTGAGACCTCCATGAATAGTGCCTTGATGATAAATCACTAGAAGAAGTCTATAAACAAAAGGTGTTTCGTGATTTGCCTTGGTCACACCGCTCAAGTGCAACAAAGAGAGATAATTTTAGTCTTCCTCAAGACACTGCTTAGTCAATACCTTTCCTTGGTAGCTCATTCAATCACCCTGATTATGGAAGCGATGAGGAGCGGCAGGAGAGGGAATCAGGAGAGATGAGCACAGCCAGCACTGCTTGACCTCGCCTCTCTGCGAGAGGTCGGCTGCGCGTGCGAAGCACAACACCTTGAAGGAGAGCTGGAGATCTCTCCAGCCCACTTCAGAGCCTGATGAGGAGAGGGACAGACAGGTGCTGCCTCCTGGGAGGGACTGCCATGGAAATAAGGACGTCAAGAGGGTCCTACAGCATTTCCTGAGAGAAAGCTCAAGCTGCACTCTGCTCAATGTCACCGCTGCCCCAAGGTCTCTGTGTCGAAGGGGTGTTAGACTGGGAGACGTGCTGGTGGCTGCCTAAGCTGTGGGGCACTACTTGAGGCTGCAATTAATTTATGTAAACGGGGGGGAAAAAAAATAGAGAAAGAAGAAGAAAACAAAGAAAACCAAAAAAACACAAAGGAAAAAAATCCACACTTCCACAGCTTAATAAAAGCAGCTTGGGGAGGAACTGTAGCATTTTCGCTGTAAATTGAGGTATGTTCCAAACTTCAGCTTTAAAGTTCAGACCCCCAGAGAGATTGTTAGATTTTAATTGCTACCTTAATCAACATTTATTAGTGCTAACCAAAGCTCCTCATGGATTTAAAATTCAGCCCAATTGTCAACTACTAATTACTTTAAGCAGACAAGCTGTTATTTTACCAGCTATATTAATGAGACTTTTCAGCATATGTGAAATATTACAAAAAGCTTCAGAAAATTTGATCCTGAAATGTAATTCAACAGATACATTTTTTTTTGTCTTGATGTTACTCATCTCTCAGACACTACAGCATCTCTTACCCTCCTCTACCTCCACCTCACCTGGCAGAAATGCAAAACCAGAATTGGGTCTAATGTATTTTTCAGTAGGAGAATGATCTTTTCTTTCCATTTGTTCGGGGTTTTGTTTAGCTTAACTTTCCTTTGAATTCTTCTGAATTGGGTCTAATGTGTTTTTCAATAGGAGAGCGATTTGTTCTTTCCATTTCCTTGGGTTTTTGTTTAAATTAACTTTCCCTTGAATCCTCCTGCACTGTGTGCCTCATGCATCAGGCTGAAGGCTGGTTTATAACAAAGTCTTCATCTTAAATCTTCACCATCATCCTGGGGAATGGAGCTGATTTATTAATTACCCTGTGCTTTAATGAGTTTCTGCTCTCCTGTCAGCCAGCTGCTGGTTGCATCCTCATTTTTTCCCCACAAAGGGCGGGACAGAGGGGCCATTGCAGTTTGCCCACCCAACCCCTGTCCCCAGGGAGAGACTTGGCTTGGACACGGGTGGCAGAGGGGAGCCCAGCACCCAACTGCTCCACACCCATGCACATTCCAAGTGTAAAGCTGGAGTCTGACAGGCACCACGTGAGCCAAACAAATCCACATTTTTCTCTGTCGTGATCCACCTACCAAGAGAGTGTGGGAAGAAAGAAAGCACCACTTGATTCAACTGTTTGCTGCTCTTCACAGTCAGAAATCTTTGCTTATTATGCTCCCATGCTTGTGTCTTTGGCTTTATTTCCCTGCTAAAGCAGACTGTTTAGTTAGAATCCTGAAACAGTCACTGCAAGTGACTTCATATCTACGTGGGCAAAAGCCATCCATTTTGATTATGAGGGATGAAATGACTCAGTATTGCCAGAACAAGAAAAGTTGGGGGATAATTGACTGTCACCAGGGTTTGATTCTTTTTCTTGGTGTTGTCTGTGAGTAAATATCCAAGCATAACAATCTCATTCATGGCAACAGCCACCCCCAAGCATGAAGCAAAGAAGAATGGAATAACAGACATATGTTAGAGAAGCAAGGATCTGGATATTGGCTCACAAAATCAGCTGCTGTGAGTTATTTACGTGGTGATAGAGCCCTCAGACACATGTGCAGTCTGTGTTCTCCTGAAGGCTGTGGTGGCTGCCCCTCCTGCAGCATCCCAGGTTGCAAAAGCCTCACAGGAGTGTCAGATGTGCTGAGCTCTTACAGTGGTGGCCAACAGCACAGGGAAGAGGATGAGTTCCTGGGGTTTGACAAGGACGTCATCAGCCACCCTCAACAGAGAACATCAGTCTGCACCATGGGGAGCACCATGGAGACATTTTCTTTGGCTGAATGTCCGTCACGTGAGCCCCCACAACTTGCGCAACCCAGTGGGAAAGAAGAACCAAAAGAGGATAGACAGAAAATAACTGCAAAATCTGGACTAGGATTACTCAGCTGTCAGGAGCATTAGGCACTGTATGAACATTTATTAAATTATTTAGAGGGCTGACAAGCAGCAGAGCTGGAGAAACCCAAATATCTTGTGAAAGGCGATGGGCAATATCCCTTTGGTGAAAACAAGCAGGAACCAAAATACCAGCAGATAGTGAGAACTGAAATCCAACTGCACTGGTAAATTATTTAAAGCGTATTTCCAATCTGCCATTTGAAGTTCAAGTATTATTTCCCCTCCAGTAGAACATAGCTGCTGGGGAGAGTGAGGGGGAAATAGTAACAAAGACCAGCGTGTTCAAAGGGAAAAGCAAGAACATCATTCACTGAGTTTTTGTTCAACCAAAAATATTGCCCTAAATAGTGCAATGGATCTGAGGAGCGAGGCTGAGGCCAGCAAACTGACAGCATATGAATTGACTTTATTCTTGTTTGCAAGCAAAATTGGGTAAATTGAATTAATTTACCTTGTAGCTCACTGTACCAACCACAGGAAATGAAGAAGGAAGGAGCTGGACTCGATGATCCTTGTGGGGCCCTTCCAGCTCAGAACAGTCTGCGATTCTGTGATTTCCTGAAGGAGGAAGGGGGGGAGGGTTTGAAGCTTTTGGGTTAATGATGATGGGATGGAGGATCATCACTGCTGCTCTGTCACTTCTTCTGTCCTCCCTTACCAGGTACAGGAAGGCAGCAGCTGCCCTGTGACAAAACCCTTCCTTTGTAAGTTCCACATAACCCTCTTAAATCAGTGGCAGGAGGCCCTAAATTAACTGAAGTGAGATGTACAAGGCTCCAAATTCATCATCTTCATCAAGCTCAATCCCAGAGAGAACTTGGGTTATTTGTCTGGGTTTTTTTGTTTGGGGTTGGGCTTTTTTGGTTACTGGTTTACTCTTCCATTTTTCTAAATAAACATTTAGCCTTCAGTGAAAAAGCTGAATATCCATGACATCCATGATATACAAGACATTTCCAGTGCATCGTGATTAAACCTTAGAACCTCCCAATTTCTCTGTTCTCTTTGGAAGCTGGAATCAGCCAAACCATTCCAGTTTGAGTTTGGTGGGCAAAGACCAGGAAAGGAGGAATTTTTCTCTTAAGAACAGTATAATGGAGTAGGTTCTCTGGCATTAGGGAGGTAATGAAAAGCTCAGAGGTCCCCAGGGAGTTCAATATTTAGATATTACCCTTGCGTACAATTAGGAATAATAGGATTTATATCAAACCCTTATGGATGAATCACATCTTTTGCTATTACTTACAATAAATCTGAAAGTACTTCAGGCCACAGCATTGTAACCATGCATAGAAATGAGGTTAAATGATCCTTCAGGTATCCAGTCAAACTCAGGAATGCCACCATTATTCAGTGCTCTGACATCTTTCCCAACCCATCACGAGCAAGAGACCCATTTAAGTTGTTCTGCATCAGATGTTGCTTTTTATGTACAAATGTTTTCTCCAAGGAGGGAAGTTTATGAATGGGAATGTTTTTGCCATAGATATGATGGATGTTTTTTGTCAGTACGCAATTTATTTCCATCTGTTCTGTATCTGATTAACTCCTGCAGAGTATGTGATTAACTCAACTTCTCGACATCATTAGCTGCTCTGCATTCCCATTATAGTTCATCAGTGTGGGACCACACACAGGCTCGAAAATGGTACACGTTGGTTATTCTTAAAACCTTAATCCACACTGCCTGGTTATTCTCTGTGATGGCCACGGATCTGCAGAGAGAAGCCAGGAAAACATCTCTACTGTGGAGCAGACACAAAATGCTAATGAAAACAGAGTTTAAGCAGATCCTCTTTCTGATCTCAATGCTAGAGCTAAATTAAGCCCTTTGGAAGAGTTCGTGGCTGATGTTATCCAGCTGGACACAGCTCTGGAGGCATCCAGCCAGCACAGAGAGGGGAGAGGAGCTCTGCACTGCCCTGTGCATGGCCACATCCTCCTGCTGTGCATCAGGTTGTTGGTACTCACACCTTGTAGATCTTAAGCACAGCACAGACTGCAGTCAGTGCACGCTGCCACCCCAAACCTTGTAGTAACGCAAATTTTCTTCTGATATAAATATCTACCAATACAAAACCTGAAACTCCTCCACAGCATCGAGCAGCCAAAGCTCAAGAGCAAGTCTTTTACATTATCCTCTGTGCTGTCTTTGGAGGGGTTTTCCCTCAGTGAGTAAAGCAAGTAAGTGGATGTGTCAGGAACAGATGCTCACATGTCCTTGCCGTGCAATTAATTGAGCTCCAGCCCCACTGACACTAATGGCTGCAGGGCAGCAGCAGCATGGGCACAGGAACCAGCCCAGTGACTTGGGAGCATCCATCAGCTCCATCTGATAATTTATCTTCAGACTTATCTGTTCTCTTTCTTCACCTCAGCAACAGTACCTACAGTCACCTGTTCCCAGACCACATCCAAAGCAAAGATAAAACTGGGACTACTGCAGAGGTCTGAAATACAGAGTTTTGACCAATTCCAGCTCCTGTGGCTGATGCCAGATGAGGTCACCAAAACCTGCTGAGTTACTTAATTGACAATGGATTGGACAGGATGAGCCTGTGTTCCAGGCTTTTGTTTTGAATTTTGATCCCCCCAGATGAAAAACTCTGGATGTCCTGCTCATGTCCGTGTTTAGGTCAGGCTCACACCCTCATCACTGCCCCAGCTCCTGAGGCTCAGCTGCTTGTGACTGCCATCCATCCCCGTGTCCCCATGCAGCTGTGTCCTGGCTTCAGGCTTTGCCTCTGTAACTCAGAGCTGATCATACATTTTGACATCAATACCTGTGACTGCAAGCAACATTTCACATCATCGTAACCTTTCTTTGAAATGTCTGGGCTTGATATTCAGCACTTTTGAAAAGGTCTCCCTGAGGCAGAGGGAAGGTGCTCCTCAGTCTCTCTGAGCTCCTGCAGCTCCAGGGGCTGAACGGGGGAGCTCTTTGGGATGAGATCAAAGCAATTCATGTGGCCACACTCTGTTACCTTGGATAACGTGTATGGAATTTGTACTCACCTCTGGCTGGGTAGAAGAGGTACAGGGTATACCAGGAGATAACAATCAGAGCTTTTGTGGCCATTTCTCAGGGTGTTTCAAAGAGAAAAATAGCTGGTTTTGATATCTTATGTTTGACTATTCATTAAGTTAACAATGGGATATTGCCTCCTGGATCTACACGGATATTTGCATCCTGTCCCTCTTTAGGAGGAAAGGGGAGGGTTATTTCACCCAGCTGAGCTCAGTGGGGCTTGTGTCACTCTGATGCTGAGGGGACCCTGCAGCCATGCAGGATTCCACGGTACCCTCATGCACCCTCCAGAAGAGTTTGCACGGGGTACAGAGTGCCACCCACCCCCATCATCAGCCAGCCTCTGTCCGAGGGTGACAGCTGTGTGCCCCCCTGCCACGCTGTCAGGGCTGCTGGAGAGAGCAGCCGCCCGAAATGAAGTGTGACAGGCAAACCTGCCCGAGTTAAAGCTGGCAGCGTGTAAAGGTCGAGCTCCTGCTCAAATGCACTGGTGGAGCTCCAGATCCACACACAGGCTTTGGCACTTGGCCAGATATTCCTATTTACCCAGGATTTGTGCTCTCATAGCAGCATGCACTTATCCAAGGTAAGGACCAGAGCCAATACCCTGCAGTAAAGGTCCCCTCAAAAAATTCCAGAAGAGATAAATTGCCTTACTAGGCTGTAGTTGTCCAGCTTCCACATTTTTCCCTGTGCCAGTTACTGACTCCAAAAGCAGGGGTTATTTTCTTCTATCACTCACAAACACAAACCTCTCCTGCCCTGCTGTCACTAAGGAAAGGCATTACCTGATAATCATGAGATACTTGGCGTGGAAAGCTGGAGAGCTATGGAAAGGTGGGGTTAATTAGATATTAATTTATTTACTGTGAGGGAGAAAAACCTGTGGACTTTTTTTTCATCAGACACATCCTGTGAACATCAAACAGGAGTGCATTTGCCAAATGCTCCCTTTGGCATCCCATCACTATGTACCTTCCCCTTTCCTGCTTTGTCTTGCACAGATTGCTGTATCCTGGAATGCAGTACTGTGCTTATTAATGGCTGAAATTATCCACTGGCTGGTTAAAAAAATGCTAATTCTGGCTACTGAGTGAGATAACCAGTAATTTTGTAAAGAACATTTAGTCAAATAAGATTTTTTGGCAGCCAAATGTTGTTGTAGCAGAATGTGCTTCTCTGATTGACATATGCTAACAATACTGCCTCCACAGTCAGGGGGAGGATAATTTACTTTCCATTTCCATTGGAAATGAGGTGAACCAGAATGTGGTAGGTTGTTAAAATGTAGCTCTGTGGTTTAATAGATTTGCTCAAAACAACAAATCAAATGATGCTCTGTATTCTCAGTCCTCTCCCTCGTCACTTCCAGGAAACCAGCAAGGATCCATCTCCTCCCGAGACAGTTTGCAGCTCCTTTGGGGTTTCTCACCCATTTCCCCAGGTTTGTCCCCAGGAATCTCTGCACTGAGAACCCTCCCCAGCAGAAAACAGAAAGGCTGCAGCCATCTAACAGCATTCTCCAGGTGGGCACAGGGAAATGAGCTATAACAGAAGCTTAGTGGGTACAGATGAGGTTTTACCAGCAAATCAGCATCCACACTTCTCTCCATTTTAGTTGTCCTTCCCACAGCCCCGAAAAAGAAGGGAGAAAAATCACTCTGAGCATCCTAGCTCAGTGCTGGAAGGGGCTGTGTCCCTGGAGAAGCTATGGTGATGGAGACCTGGCTCTGCTGTCACCTCATTTATCAGGCAGCAGGGGAACATCTCTGGTCTCTGCCACAAAACCCCTGTCATAACCTAGAGTTAAAATTATCCCTTAATCTCAGATGCCCCCCATGTCCACTCCAGGGGCCTTGCTCCTGCTGGCAGAGCATCCCAGCTGCTGCTCTGTGGGATGCACCCCACTGTGCTGCTGCTGTGACCAGCATTCCATGCTCCATTGGCTTTGGGGGACTTTATTTACTTATGTGAGAAAAAGGCATGAGGGAAAACACAAGAGCCGTGTTCAAAATTCTTTTATGTTCTCAGTATTGGAACATTTTTTATTTTCTCATCAAAACTCTTTTCAATTAAAATGTTGTGAGTAGTTCTGATTCTTGGCTGTTTTTATCATAAATACTTCCAGTGTCAAATTTGCTACTATATCTCCAGAAGAGCCTGTAGCCTAATGTTTTTACTTTAAACCACTTAAGTTCTCCAAGACCTCTCTCATTTTTTCCTGTGCCTCTCCAAAATCGTGTGCTGGTGGACCATGGGAACAGCCAGCTGCAGGTGGCTCAGGTGATGGAGTTTTGCTGTGAGCAAAGGTGACCCATAACCAAGTGTAATATTCATAAATTTTACCCTCCTTGCCTTCAGATATATCTAAGAAAAAAAGTCATGGCTTGTAGTAAGGATCCAAAGCCCATCTTTTTCCAAAGTGGCCTTTGAATCTGTGTTCCTCCAACAGTCACCTTGGAGCACAAAATAATAAATCTTTGCAAACCCTCTGATTTACAGGACTTTGTTGAAGCCCTCTGGGGAGTCCCTGTGTAAAGTTCTGTTCTCATCTTCTCCATCACGGCTGCGAGGGAGCTGACAGCTGCTTTAGGTGGTAACCCAGGGAAACCACACAGTCAAATAATTTGAGGGACGACTTGGCAGAAGTGAATCACGTCAGCAGGAAGCTCAGCAGAGCCAGGGGAGCAGTTTTCCACCCAAAAGATTTAGGAAGAGTCACAAGCCCGAGAACTGGGTTCTGCTTTTGTGTCCCTTGGTTTTTCTGGTCCCTTCCCCCATGTCTCTCCCACACTCTTGTTTGGATGGAAGAAGCAAACTCACAAAAGGCTGAATTCTCTGTCTCAGACAAAGTCTGATTTTTGTTGAGCTAACTGTGAGGCTGATAGCTGCATCATGTCTTGGCATCCATCAAGTGCCTGTGGGGGTTCAGGGTCTCAGCAGAGGTTTCTGCTGGGAGCTCACCCTCAGGTGACATCTGTGTTGTCACTGTCCTGCTCAGCACAGCCAGAGAAGAGTGATTTGGGTCTCTGGCTGTCACTGCTCAGGCAGTGCTGGAAGGGAAGGCTGTTGTTCTGTATGAGACAAAGCATGATTTGGTCCTGAGGACTAATCCCATCCCACAGATGTTGCCAGCCTGGTGCTTGAGCAGCATTTAGGATCGCGCTGATTCCGGGAGTGACGGCAGCATGGAACTGGGTTAGTGTTTCATTCTGTCCTGCCACTGGCAAACGCTGCAGTATTGGATTTTCTTTTTTTATTTTGTTTGATTGGGATTTAGCACACAGTCACGGGGTTTGTAGTGTTGTGTTTGTGTGGAGAGAGCAGCCAGGGCTAAGCCTTTCCATGCTTAGCAGCTTTGGGCCCCTGCACTGAGCTCATCCTGCCCATCGTGGTGCTGGGCTCTGGGGGGTTCACTCTGGTGCAAACACATCAGTTTTGATAGAGAGGAGAATCACACTGAACAATCTTGGTGAGAGCAGAGATGAGAGCAGACCCCTGTGCTTGTGCATCCAAACAACCTTGAATACAGGGTTAGTGTAGATCCAGCATCACACAGACTGTGCTTTCCATGGTGAGCCAACATAAATCTGAGACTTTCAGGTCAAAAATGAGCCTACACACTCTCTAAATCTTCCCTCCTGGGGCCAAAGTAGTCTATAAAGATCTGTAAAGCTCCAAAGGCTCCCATGGGTGTTCACTGACAGCTGTAGCCACTTTAGTCCACTGATGTTAGGAGACACAGTAAAAAATCCCATTAAACACCTCTACAAGTCTTCCTGCTCCTGAACTTTTTAATATGTAGTCCTGGGATCCCAGACCAGCTCCTCTTGAGAAAGTGGGAAAATTTCTATTGACTTTGAAGAGTTGTTGGAAGCACCAGCTCCAGCAGTGAGCAAAGTCACCTGAAAATTAAATGTTGCTGCACTGGTGTGCACAGTGTGCTGGGCTCCCAGCAAGCAGCTCGACAGAAAACAGGGAATACAAAGGGTTTGCTTAGGTAGATTGGCTTTTCTATCCTTTATGTTCCTTGGGACTTTGTGTTTGCAAATAATTCTTTCAACAAATTAAAGAATTCTGCTACTGGGGAAAATATTGATTTAATTTTTTTTTACTATATGAGAGTTTTGCTACAAATCAAGACAGGGAAAAAAATCTTTAAATATAGTCTTTGATAGAAAGTATGCAATATTCCCAGTTTTACCATAACAATTCCTAAAAGGGAAAGTCAGTGCTATTCTAGCCGATTTCCCAAGCTCTTTAAAAGACTTCACAATGCAATTATGGAACGAATCAAGGCTTTTAAGTAAGCTCGGAAAAGACTTTTAGAGTCCTGAAAAATTAAGAAACAAGTCTAATTTATAGCTAGGGCAAAATTTTAGAATGAAAACCAATAAATCCTGAATCTCAGGTGACAGAGTGAAACATTTCCAGAGTTAAGTGCTGCATTTTGCTGATGTGCAGACATTGCTCAGCAGTGGGGAAGAAGGGCATTCTGCAGCTAAAGCCACAGAAATTGGAGTGAGGAGCTACAGGGTTCATTTCTTAGTCTGACCTGGTAAATCGGAGCAATCATTTCACCCCTGTGTGCGCCAGCTCAGCTCGGCTGCTCTGTGAAGGTTAAATAGTTGGTCTTTACTGCTTAATGATCTGTCTTAGCCTGTGGAGGCAAGTCCAAAAGATAACTCTTCCTTATATGCAGGAGTCTGTGAGATCTTTTAGAAGCGTAGAAAACTGCTTTATACTTAACAAAAGAGGCCATTAGCAGCTTATAGTGGTGGGGTATATCTAGGAATTCACTCAGCCCGCAGAGGAGTTCTGTTATTATTACCAGGAGATGATGTTCTCACCATGTGGAAGAGAGACAAAACCCAGCTGGTACTTTTGCTTAACACATGGAGCTCCGGAGCACAAAGCTGTACAGAGACTTGGTCCATCCAGAGAAAACCTGGGCAACAATAGCTTCTGTCTTCACCAAAAGAGGACTTCCTGCTTCAGATTTATGGACAAAAAAAGTGAAGTGTGCCTGCTCCCATGTGCTTATGTACTGCTCATTTCTTTTACAGATTCCCTGTAGCATCTTGGGAGTGTGTTTGGGTGATTCCCATTCGCCTCCAGCATTTCTGAACCCCTTCAGAGCAGAGAGACCACAAATCTGCACCAGACACAGGGTGTACAGCAAACCTGGTCCATTTTGGTGATGGTCCAGTGGGGCTGGGTGGGCGGAGAGGAGATGTGTCCATCCCAGCAGATGGAGAACCTGTCTCTAGATGAGGTTTTGCAATCTGCAGAGGGACCTGGCATTGGCTTGGAGTGCAGGGTTGTTCTGTGTTGTACATCACTGAGGTGAAAAATAAGTGGCTGTCTGAGGAAGAAGTCAGCCTGCCTTGGAGCCCTCCCACTGAGTAAATTCCCTCTTGAGTTTTGTAGTTTCATCTTTTTGTCATTTTATCACTTTTAATACAATTGCTTTCACAGCGATTTGCAGCATGGTTTAATCCTTGTCAATATTTTGAAATTCTAAGAACTTAAAGGGCTTTTGATTTGTTCCACACTCACCTGGGTGCTGTGCTGAGTGTCCTCCTGAGCCACATAGCAGAGAGGAAGAGCTCCTGGGCTTAGCAGAGAAGCTCCCCATCCCACCATGGCAGCCTTGCAGATGTGCAGGCAAACCCTACACGTGCCTCTGTTTCCCTGGGCTGCCTTTTGCCAAGCTCAGTTCCACTGAGGTTTCTAAACAGCCCAAAAGCTTTGCTGCATTTGACATGAACTGTGACTTCTACTTGATTCAATCACTGCTTAATTTGATCCTCCATTTAATTTTATCAAAACTGTAGTAATCAAATAATTTGTACTAAAAGCATTATGACTTCCACTTGTTTATTCTGATCAATTTTAATCCTTTACGGCACAAGGTTTATTTAACTTAGTTATGAGGTAACAAAACACTGCCATTAAATCTACAAGGAAAAGACAGAAGACAAAGAAAGATAGTTAAAAAGATCCCAAGGAGTCCTCATAATGCAGGAAAAAGACAATAACACAGTGTTATTTAGAAGTCACGCTATGCATGATGAAAGCTAAGCAGCATCCTGCTGGTTGTGAGATGAAAAGATCAATGGCATGTTTCAGTCGAGACATTTCTGGCAATGAACTGCACTGAAAAGGGAAAAAGAATGTAATTAGATATGAATGATTTTGCCCTTTTTGGGTGTTGACCCACGTGAATGAACATGCGTCAGCAGTGCTTGAGTTCTCCCTCTGAGCAATAAACCTTCAAAACCAGCTGAGTAAGAGGAGGGAAAGATTTCCACTGCAGGCTGTTCCTCTGTTGCTTTGAGAAATAGAACCCAACCTCCTGCTCCACTGATCCTATCCCTGACTGTGCCTCATCTCTCCCCTGTAGGTCAACACCTTCATCTCCTTTGTGTTTCCCATGGTCGTCATTTCTGTGCTCAACACCATCATTGCCAACCAGTTGCTGGTGATGTTCAAGCAGGCTGCCCAGGAGAACCAGGTGTGCACCATTGGTGGGCAGCAGACCATGCTCAGCATGTCCATGGAGCCCAGCAGAGTGCAAGCCCTGAAACACGGCGTGAGGGTCCTGCGTGAGTATCCCTTCCTTCGGCAGGGAACAGCTGGAGGTGTCTGAGTAAATGTGACTTGAAGAGAAACAGGCTGAAATTGGTAAACACTTTCACCCAAAATACCCCCTCCTTTTGTCTTTGCTTGTTGGTTTGCAAAGCTAAAGAGCAGACCTGCTCACTCTGGAAAAGCAAATCCAACCCAGCATTTTAAGGATGTAGTCGACAGCAATTTAAGCCTTGCACGTATTGTTTCACTACTTCCCTTTTTCTGAGGAGCTTTGGTTCAGACAGAGCTTAAATAAAAGTTCCAGCACTCAGGAATTGAGCTGTACTGCAAAACACTGGATATCTTGATTAAATAAGCTGAGGAAAAAACCAAAGAATCTGGTAGCTTAAACTTACAGGGGATAAAGCAAAAGCTGTTCAAAAATAGTACCCAAAACAGCTAACAAAGTGTGCCCAGAGTGGTTTTAAACAGGAGATGGGGAGAGTTTGTTAGCAGAAAGCTTTCTGATGTTCTGGTGTTTTTAGAAGGGTTTGGGTTAGAGGAGACCTTAAAGTTCACCTAATCCCAAACCCCTGCCATGAGTAGGGACATCTTCCACTGAGCCAGGTTGCTCCAAGCCCTGTCCAACCGGGCCTTGGACACTTTCAGGGATGGGGCATCTTGGTATTTGAAGTGCTTTGGCCCAGCCCATGTTTCCAACAGTGAGAGAAATCCCTAGAGAAGGCACCAGGAACTTCCATGACATTTTTCCAGCTGTTTTTCACAAGGCATGCATCCCGTGCAGCACTCCTTGCCCATGCCATAGGCGAACCTCCGCATGCATCCCAGCTTCCAACACTGCACTGGGAAACGCATACTGCCAAAAAGGAAAGAAAAACCCTGAGGACATTAAACTCCCCACAATTATCTTGTTGGACTGTGTTTGTTTACTGTCTCTGCACCCCAATGAACTATTATCCACAGGTAGGTAAGGAGGGAGCCTTGCTTCCCCACGGAGCCTACAAGGACTCTGCTCCTTGCTATGCTTTTCTGGTTTTTAACACTTCTGCCTGCTGCCATTAAGTGAGAAGCTGCCTTTTCTCACTCGTGCTACACCACTGCACACCTCTCTCTCTCCTTTTAGTATTGTATCCTCTTTGATCTTCAACAAGAGAGAGCTCTTCATGAATAATAAGAGAGAAACCTAAATTTACACCTGGCATCCCTCAGCACTGGAGGAAGTGCACCCCACACCCACAGGTCCACATCTCCTCTGAGGCACTGAGAAACAGCCCTTCTCTTTCTGAACAATAAGCATAATTTTCTTTTTCATCTTCTTCTGCTTCCTCATTTTCTTCTCCAGGCAATTTTTTGGGTTTGCTGTGTACTGCAAAAGCTGAGAATATTTGGCAAAAGTGAGGGTTTCAGTCTGGAGCCTGGGATGGTTCAAAAGTGGGTCAGATGTGGCACCATGGGGCCCCCTGGGCAGCGATGCCCAGATATTCCAGGCATCTCCTCAGGGCCACCCCAGCAGCAGGACTGAGCTCCCCTCCCTGCTGGGAAGGCAATGAGAGGACAGCTGCTTGTTGCATTTCTGTGCTGAGGAAGATCTAGCAAATAAAAAATCCTCCCTCACTTCTGTCTGTGATTCACTCCACCATGCAGAAATGCTCTCTTTATCTAGAAAATGGGAGTGAAATCCTGCTGCATTTCAGTTTTTCACATGCACTTGATTACTGGAGGTACTTGATTCACAATCACTTTTGTCACCTGTTCCTCATGACTTACATTTTAATAACCCAGGTCTCTGAGCTGTCTGAAAAGTGGCAAAAAATACACAAGGATGCATATGATTTATCCTGGCATCCATAACAGCCAAAATCACGAGCAGACTCTGGGCTCATTTATGGAAGAGGGTGGGAAAAGAAAAATTACCCTTGTGCCCCCTTATAAAACTGTTGGCACAGAATCAGAGCTTCGTGGGGGTGAAAGTATTTTCCTTTCCTAAAAGTGAACTTTGGCCTGAAGTACAGAGAAGGCTGATTTAGGTTTAAGGGTGAAGTGTTTCAGAACTTGTAGAAGAAGTGCTTAGAAAATATTTTTTTGTGGTTCATGGGGTGCAGAGCTGTTGGATAAGATCAGAGCAGCAAAAAACTTCCTTGCTCCAAATGTACTGAGATTAAGTATTTGTTTACACTGAAATTAGAGCTGAAAGTGGACAGTCTAACAGCCTCATTCAAAACAGGTGCAACAGCGTTTTCCTCCTCTTTGGTAGCAATTGTGTATTTTCTTGGCTCTGTCTGACTTTGGTCATGTACAAAATAATGAGAGTGATCAGGATCAAGGAATGTGCCAGGCCTGTTGCCTGGGAGCCACCTCATTAAGTCAGTAAGCATGAGATTCCTGATTGTAGTTCGCTCTCTGCTGTCAGCGTTCACCAGGTGTGAGGATACAAATTCAAAGAGCTACAGCCACTGGCAGCTTCCCAGCTTTTTTCTGAGGATAACAGGGCAACCAGTTCTGTTGTTAAAAATACCTTTCACCAAGAGATTTCATACTCTCCTTCATCCTTCCAATTCCTTCCATTAAACCACCTCTAGTTTGTGTTGCTGTTCCTTGACTATGTTGGAGCCCTGGAATTGCCGAGTCTCCCAGAGCTGTGTGATGCTTCACAGAAGTGTAAATATTCTCTGAGTGCACATTCTGAAATGCCAATCACTTAATAAAATTCTAAATAATCCTTAAACACTCGCATGCACACACACACAACAGAACAATCATAGAATCACAGAATGGTTTGGGTTGGAAGGGACCTTAAAGCTCATCTCATTCCACCCCCTGCCATGGGCAGGGACACCTTCCACTGTCCCAGGTTTCCAAGCCTCGTCCAACCTGACCTTGGACTCTTCCAGGGATGGGGCAGCCACAGCTTCTCTGGGCACCCTGTGCCAGGGCCTCCCCACCCTCACAGGGAACAATTTCCTCTTAATATCCACTCTAATCTTCCTATTTTCTGTTTAAAACCACTCCCCCTTGTCCTGTAACTCCATGCCCTTGTTCCAAAGTCCCTGCCCATCCTTCTTGGAGCTCCTTTAGGCACTGGAAGGCTGCAGCAATTTCTTCCTGGAGACTTCTCTTCTCCCAGCTGAACAACCCCAATTCTCCCTGCTGCTCCAAAATCAAGGTATTTTTGAGCTTGGCTCAGGATGAAAGCTCTGTTCAGCCAAAATGTCTCCTTGAAATGGGGCAGTTTTGCAACATGGACTGATGTCCCCACCAACCCACCTGCCTGCAGCCCCTTCTCCTCCAAGCAGCCCTCGGCACCTCCCAGCTGCCTGTCAGATCAGTTCCCAGGCGGCTGGGAGGAAGGCAAGAGTTATTGAATGGCACAGCTGAGCTCTGACAACGACATTGAAACAAATTCATGGACACCAAGGGGAGGCTTTGCTGTCTCTGGATGGACGTTGGCTAAGCCTATTAAAATGTAATCAGTTCCAGGTAGCATTTGCTCTGTTACAGAAGCTGCTTAGTGAAAGCAATTATAAAGCACTTAGAAGTTTAACCAATTAAAAGAATATCCTTCAGTCTCCCACAGCTGGCTGGGTGATGCCTCAGTAAAATGCTTTCGAGCAGATGAAGTCAAGCCACATTTTTACTGAATGTCTGTGAATTTTTAAATTATGATTTTGGGGCCTCTGCATTTTGTCAAGTGATACAAGACAAAGGCCAAGAATTAATGATGTATCCATGTATTTCATTAACTTGTGCATTAATAATTCCCCTTCTGAACAAATTCTTTGAAGAGTCCATTCATTTCTCCTCACCAATGCTCCAAGTCTGAGTTATTCATTTCAGGAGGAGAATATTGCCATGAGATTTAGTATAACCAGCCTACAGACATTAATAGTAAATAGCTCATACTTTGCAGCCACAATACACAGAAGAGCATCAATCTAAAACTCCTTAAACAGTTGTATTTCATAATTCCTATATTCTAAGGCAAGCAGATTTATTTGTTCATGAATCATTTCTTTTCAAGAAAGGAACAAAATTCATGGCAGTTTGTATCTCAAAAAGTCTGAGCAACTCCAAGTGGAGTTCAGCAAAACCCCTATGGCATTAAGCTTGAGTGGAAGCTGATTTTAACAGCTGAAGTGTCACACTGAAATTTGGGAGGATGAATTACCTATTTAACAGTTGTATATATTTCCCAGAGATGTTTGTAGTTGTAGGTTTACTTTGCCATCTGCCAAGTGAGATAAAATGAGCAGAATCAGAGCGCTCTATAAACACCCTCAGAAGAGCAGAAAGCAGGGCTGGCTGCACCTCTTGGGGCAGAGAGTCTCTTTTTCCCCTCTCCCAAGGTGTGTCCCTTTTCTGGCACCACAGCTCGGGCTGGCACAGCATTCCTGCTGGGATGCAGGCTCTCGTGGCTGCATCTCTGCAGAAAACTCCGAGATTTGCCATGCCCTGAAAGCAGATTTTCCAGGTGTTAAGCCATGACAGTGTGAGTGTTTAGAAAGTTAACTAATGTGATTTTAAACATGAAGCCTGGCCAGGGCTTTAGTCACTGTAGAAGCATGCAGTGAATACAGCTCCAGGGTCCCTTTGATGAGCAGAAACCATTCTGGGAGGAACAAAGGACTAGTGAAGCTCAAAACTGTGGGGGGAAGAAGAAAGGGCTGCAGAGGAAGCTAGTTCACGTTACACCTGATCTCACCAAATAGAAAGAGCCTTGAGCCTGGTGAGGAAAAGATGGGATCCCTTATCTACCTTTCAAAGTGGAAATATTCTTCTTTTCTTCTTCCTTCTCCTCCAAACATCCAGATATCCCCAGGGGAAATGGCATGAATGAAGTTTAAATGGAATAAAACAACCTCTTCTCTAATTTCCAAAAGAATAATTACCTTAGAAGGAAACTTGGGAAGAGACCCCAGTTTGCACTGGGACAGCAGTGATGTGCTGCTTGCTAGAGCCTTGGGCCAGCTTCAATCTGTATTTTCTGCCTTGCTCCTTATGGATGAAACTGGTGCCAGGGGATGAGCTGGGGCAGGAATCCACATCGATTTTCAAACTTGTCATCTGAAGCCATTAAAAATCAGGATTGGAGAATACAGCCTGAGAGAAATATGTTGATTTTGAATGCCAAAAGGTTTTTCCATTCACTGTGCTGTCTCACTTTCACTAATAAAGAAGAACTTAGTGTTTTTTCAATACTATGTTCAAGAGCATTAAGGGATTGTATCCAGCAAATGCTGTGTGTTTTCAGTGGTGTCTAAAGGAGCTGAGGACTTCCCAGGCTCAGTTACTCCCAGTTTCCTCTTTGCTCTCCTGAGTACTCCTGGTGCTTGCTGGTGGCCCCCAATCCCTGCCGATTGTTATTGACTTTTATGGAAATCCTGTATTCCACAGCCTTATGACCCAAATGCCAGCATAAGTAGTTTTAATTTTACTGGGCTCATACCTACCCTGGCAGCTCCTGCAGTCCCTACTTTGGGGCCTGCTGATATAAATATTGCCAACAGCCTGTCAGGTAGAACATCATGTTAATATAAACAGCACCTCGAGGTTTAACGAGGCAGTGCCAGCTGTGCCCACACTTGGCCCGGCTTTCACACCTCTCATATCAAACAGCACTTTGTGAGAGGTTCTCTTGTAATGGCATCAACTGAATAAGTACATAAGCCCAGGATTTGGGATATACAAGGATTGTTTCTCCAAAAACCAGCATTACTTTTGCACGAGCCCCATAACCTGTTGTACCAGCTGGTGTGTGTGCTCCCCTTGGGCAGCATTGGGGATAAGTCTGAAGCACACAAAAGGCTGAGAGCTGTTGCTCAGGTGGGTCAATACCTCCCCAAACAGCTCCTGCCTTTGCTCAGGAATTCCACCGTGCTGTTCCACATCTGTATGTGGCTCAGCTCCCCTTCGAACGCAGAGAAAAAGAAATAAATTGGTTTAAATAGTCCGGACAAAACTATCAAGGAAAGATAGATCTGAGCTTGTCCGGAGGCCCTAGCAGCAGCAGAGGTGGTTATAAAAAGGAGCAGCATCCCTTTTCTGCCTCTCCTGGAGAGAAAGGAGGACAGCACAGAGGGATACCCTCGCCGAGGGCACCCCGGGGCTGCAGGGCTGTGACTCAGCACTCGCAGAGGGGATGGAGGAGATGAAGTGAGCAGGAGAACGGCAGCCGAGCGCTGTGTGCCGCAGCGGCTCCCCGGTGCCGCGTGAGTCAGCGGCGGCGGTGACTCCTCGCCCATCGCTGTCCCGGGGCTCTGAGTCACTCCCAGCCGCACACGGCCCCACAAAGGGATGGGGGCCGAAAACCCCTCCTGAGCATCGCTCCTGTGCTCAGGCAAAGCAGAAAAACCGTGGGGTTCTTACTCACGATGCCGTGCCCTGTGCACATGCTGACCCAGAGGTTGTCCTGGAGGAGGGCAGTTTCCCAGCCCCAGCCCCGGAGACACACAAGGCAAAATAAAATACCCAGTGCGATCTAATAGAATTTAACTTCCCCGATTGCTCCCACGTCCAGTTTAGTCTGAGAATCAAGGCTGGCACAGTTCAAATCTCCTGCGCAATGAAAAAGATGTCACTCAGAATTGATGCTTCCCTCTGCAGGACTTCCCGAAAGAAAAACAAACCGGGGCTCGTCCTCTGCCACTCTTCCTTCCTCTCCCCTTCTTCCTTGGCATGCAGTTCAAACGGGCAGAGAATAGAGCCATTATAAGACAAAATAGAAAGACACAGGATGTAATAATTCAGAGTTTAATACACATTTAAATTGGGAGTTTGATTTAGGAGGGAAATGAGGGCATACATTGGTGGAAAGATCATTCCCTGCCACCCCTGGCACACTGGGGTCATCTTGCTGGGGTCCCATCTCCCCTCCCCAGCCCTGAGGTTTGGCACCTCATTTGCTTGAATATGGGAAATATCAGAAGCTCGTGGAGCAGCTCTGCTCCTATTAGAACCTTATTGAATTAATTAGAAGTGAGGGATGTGTCTGGTTTATTTTTAGTTCAAAAAATAAAGGCAGGAAATCTCCAACCTCACAAACACCATCCTGGACAGTCACCCCATCACACATTGAGTCAAACCCTTCCCCTGCAGTGCTGAGCTCCAGCAGGCTGACCTGCTCCTTCTTACTCCACCACAAGAACCCATGTGTCAAGCTTTTGATGATGAAGAACATATCCTAGGAGCTCATAACAATAATAAAAAACAATTTTGGCAGCCAGTTGGCTCAGGATTTGTTTTACAGCTCAACCATTTTGACAGGCAGGTGCTCAGGGAAGAAGAAAACAGCAGGAAAAGGCAACAGGCATCTGGGAGAAAAGGATCTTTTCATTCTGTATTAGATGAAAGTTAACACAGTCTCGTGTTTCATATTCCTGCCAGGGGAGAGGACCCAAGAGGGCAGGATTGCCACCCTAAATCTGCTTGATCCCTTGTATGATAAAATGAAAACATACGGATTAAGGGTGACAAATTCAGGTCGGGATCTCCTAATGTGTGCAGCACAGAACTGCACAGTGTGTCACCCAGCTGGGACTTCCAAATTAGACCATAAGTGTCTCCAGTGCACTTCACATGTTTAATAGGGTTTTAATTGCAGAGTGATTGCATGTGATATTACAGAATTATCACAGATTACATAACTGCTGATGTTAAGCAGATACTTCCCTCAGTATGTGTTTTTGTTGCTATAGATCCATATTATTTGGCCCAGCATTGCCTGAGCAGCAGAAGCAGACATCATTTACCAGGAGAAAACCACTTTCCTTTAATGTTTTGGTAAATTTAACAAGCAGATGTGTGAGATTCTTATAATTGGCTGTCGAAAGAATCCAGATCCTGCCGTACCTAAAGAGCTGCACACGGGGGTGAGCAGCTGAGGAGTGCCAGTGCATGGAGGTTTCTGCAGAAATTGTGATGTGCCTGAACGAACCTGTGTTTGGAGCCGTTTGGGAAGCTGCTTTTGCAGCCTGAAAACCCAGCTAATCCTGTGCAGGCGCTGGGAAAGCAGATGGGCTGTGATGTTGGCTCATTCCCACTGGCCCGAGGCTGACGGATGGAGGAGGAGAGGCTGGAGAGGGATCTTCAGAAGAATCATGAGGGGACTGCTCCATCCAGGGCAAACCAAAAGTCCATCTGACAGCGAAATTAATTTCTGGAGGCAGCCAAAAGCGTGTGCTCAGAAATGTGAAGGAGCAAGGCAGGCATCCATGCTCCCAGCGAGCTCCCCAGTGGATCTCCCACTCCTCCTGGGCCACACGTCATGCAGGGGCTCTCCCATCAAAGTCCCATCAAAGTTCCCCAGGGAAGGATCAGACATAGGTCAAATTCATTCACTTGCTGGCATCTGAAGGGCTGCAGGCTGTCTGGTGATGAATTACATCTGTGTAATTTCAAGCTGGTTTTGGCCAGAGAGCAACCAAAAACAGTTTGAGAAAATGAATTCACTCAGACAAGAGAATAAAAACAGACCCTCTAGCCTTCTTTCCAAAACATGTCCCTTCAGTTGCTTAAATCTTTATTGGATAAATGGCTTTTGCAGCGTTCCTGGAAGATGCTGTCATGCATCATGCAGGCTGATGCTAAAGGAATAGAACCTTCTCCATTGTTAGCTGTGTGTTCAGTGAGAGAGCTCATGGAGTTGATGTAGGGTATGAGTATGGAGCTGGACAACCAGGCATTATTTAATTTCTGCTCTCCTGTGCCTCTTGGTTGAGCATCAGTGACGGGGAGATGCAACTACAGCCAGACAGGTTCCTCCAAGACTGCATTCTCCAAGGGAAACACATCTTCTGCACATCTCCTTGAGCTATGACATGGTCCCTGTGGGATGACAGTGTCTTGGTTTGGGACATATCCACATAAATATTTTCAATCCCAAGGCAGAAAAGCCCAGCCTTTGGCTCCATGTGACAAATCCACCTTGCACTTGTGGTACCTCACTCTGGAGCAGAGCTTTGCTGCTTCCCAGCCCCTTACAGGTCACATAAAGGACAAGAGTGATGCGGCCCTTGTTGTCTGTAGAGCAAATTTGGGACCAAAAATTAACTTAATTATTTTATTTCGTCTTTATTTTCTTCTTGCCTTTTATTGTGTTATGTTTTAACTGAGATTTCTTTATTTCCTGCTAAGATTCTGCCAGAATCCTGCTGTTCCATACAGAAGTTGAAATATATATTACAAAAGGAAAGAAGTCTTTCTCTTGATTGCCTGATAGATCTGCTGTTTAATCCAGACTGACAAATGTGCTCTATCAACAGCACTTTTATGCCTCAGAGTTGCTGCATTTTATTTTCCATTGTCTGACATCCCTCAGAATCTGGAAAGGAAAAAAGCTGTAGTGCCTTTCTCTGCTTGCCCTTTAATTAATCATTTTTGTTATGGCAAAGTCCAGACCCAAACACGCTGTAATCTCAAGCATTGCACAAATGCAGAACAAAAGGACGAGCCCTGCCACCAGAAAGAGCAGTTTAATGATGCTCAGCACTGTGGGGACTGTGGCCAGTGGGTCCACATAACAAACTAATGGGATTATGGTGTCCCTGGCTCCCTGTCTACCTGGATGAAAAACACACGCCAACTGTCTCTGTGAGTATCTTGGACAAGACACCCAGTGCCACAAGGGCATGAAACACAGATGCAAACTGAGTTTCCTTTAAGCCAGTGTCTGAACTAGGCATCACCAGTCCTTCATCTGTACCTTCTGTTGTTCTTATGTCCCTGCCCCAGAGTTTAGCGCTGTTTTCTATTACTTCTGTTTTGCTTGTTTTTACAGACATTTGCAGGCTGGTTGTCCCTCAGGGTTATTAATTCTTTGCACTACAGCAATACAAGAACAAGTGGGGCTGCAGGAAAACAGGTTACAGCAATAAAACCCACGCAGATAGGTCCCCTTTTCACCCTGATGGAGAGCTGCTCACAAAGTTAAGGGCTTTTTTCCTGCCTTGCAGGTGCTGTGGTGATCGCCTTCGTGGTCTGCTGGCTCCCTTACCACATACGGCGTCTCATGTTCTGCTATGTCCCCTCCAGCCACTGGACAGAGTAAGTCACAGCGTGGGGGACATGGTCCCCCCATGCCAGGACAGGGTGGGGGCTCAGGTTGGGGCTGGGGATGCCAGGGTACAGGTGAGGAGATGGAGGTGGGGATCTGGGAACAAAGGTGCTTTCCAATTGAGGAATTAAATCCTCAAACTCCTAATTGCTGTTTTGGTTCTTTTCTTTGGATATGTCAGTGTTTGCCAGCCAAATTAAGAGCCTTTGTTTTACCTAAATCCCCCAGACATGGTGGAGGAAGCATTAGTTTGAACCAAAATGCATCAGCAGCCCCTCCTCCTCCTCCTGTGGGCTGCAGCCACTGACTCGTCCCACTGGCAGCAGCCATGGGGCTTCACCCCTGGCAGCCCTTGATGAAATGACATTTGGACAGGGGGGTTGGTACACCCGGAGTGGATTTCAGTCTCTCTGCCAGAGATATTGATCCCCAGCCCCAAGATGCACCAGCTCCCGTCAGCACACAATTTGGCTCCACAAGGCCACATTTCCTCAGCGACAGGGGAGGTTACACAGGTGGGGGAATAACTGTGCTACTTACTGAGTCTGGGGAGGGTTATTTACTGGGCTGTGCAAGGAGTGGATCAAAATGAAATACCAGCAGCTGCTGCTGATTAGGAAATGCCCAGATTGTCAGAGAATTCCGGGATAATTGTACGAACACACGTGCGCTGCTCACAGATGTGCAAAGGCACCCCAGGAGCTCCCTGCTCCTTTCTGAGGCATCAGGCCAGGTTCCTCAGCAAAGCAACCACCAAACTGATTATTATTTTTAAATATGTCATTAAGAGCTAATGCTGTCTGGGGACACACACCCAGGAAGCCAGAGATGCCAAACAATGCACTCGTGTCTCCACCCATGGTGTAACATCCCTGTTCTCCCTGAGATCAGGGCTGTTTCCTTTGAGGCAAAGAAAAAATTTACAATACTAAAAAGCAGAACAACAACAACAAACTAAAATTCCATTAGCTCCAAACACAAAGTATAAAAAATTACGATGTTACGATAATTAGTCTACTGAATGGGACTGTGGATCCAGCCATAGTAAAATCCAAAATCTATCTTCAGTCATGAAAGCAGAGCTCTAGGCACACACTGGGACAAACTCTTGTTTCTCCTTTGCTTTCCTATATGAAAAGCACTTAAGGCAGTATTCAATTATGTAGTGACTGCATTTGCTTTGAGCAAGAGGGGTAGAGAAGTCTGTCTGCAATTAGTGGGAATTTATGCATCGTGGCTGTGTTCACATAACATTCTTTTCTTCTTTTTAAAACCATGAGTGATTTTAGGAAAACACTGAATTTACAGAATGATAGTGAACTACCAGTCTGGTGGCTAACCAAGAGTTTGCAGCAGCTTGGCATGTTCACTTACAAACACATGTGCCTGAAGAAGAGACATTTTTCCAATATAAGTTCTTCACAACTACATAGAGAAACTCTGCTTGTAAGAGCTGGATGGGCTGTGCAGTCCTTGGCAGTGCTGAGGGGGTGTGGAGGGATGGGCAGTGTAGTCCAGCACTCCTCTATTTATCTTTTGTTAGACACTACTCAGACTAGGAAAAAGGTCTGCAATTTTCACCAAGATAAATGATTCTGAGGAACATCTTGCGGAAAATGAGACCTGTGGTGTTTATAAATGCTTTACAAGTTCAGGGCTGTTGTTCTCAGTTGGCCCAAGGAAATATATTTCCAAAAGTATAAAAGATAATAAAACATTTTTGACCAGTTCTAGTTGAAAACCTTAAATTGTGGTGGTCAGGATGTGTTTCAGAAGCATGCTGTCATCAGTTTGCCCCCAGAACAGGAAATGCCATCCCACATTATGGACAAATCCCAACCTAGGGACCCATTGAATGAGCTGATGCTGCTCTCACTGCCAGAGGGAGGAGAGAGCTGCATCTGTTACTGGAGTTTGGCTCGTCTGCAACCTCTGTAGATCAGAACTGCAGCCAAAAAAGTCGAGCTAATGTATATGTATGACACCGAAGCACATTTCCGTCTGGCTTCTCAGTTTCCAGAATGCCTGTTTCCAAAAAAAAAATGAATGCGCGAGGTAACTATTGCATCTGGCCCCAGGGCTTAAACAAGTCTCTTAACTGCTGGTGAGGGGGTAATGTCTTCATAGAGGCATCTGATCCGTGTTTGACCAGTTCCAGTTGAAGATATAGATGGGTTTTGGTGGCTCAGGCTCCACTGGTAAGCTTGTGTCTGCAGCCTAAAAACGTTAGCTGGAAAGCAGCTCATGTTTTTCTCACCCTTGTGACTTTGAGTTCTTCACACTCAAGATTTTTATCTTTCATCTGTTCTTCCAGTTTCCTTTACAACTTCTACCACTACTTCTACATGCTGACAAACGTCCTCTTCTACGTCAGCTCAGCAATCAACCCCATCCTCTACAACCTGGTGTCGGCAAACTTCCGCCAGATCTTCCTCTCCACACTCACAATCCTGTGCCTGCCATGGAGGAAGAAGAAGAAACGACTGGCCTTCACCAGGAAATCCAACAGCATCTCCAGCAACCACACATTTTCCAGCCAGGTCACAAGGGAAACTACGTACTGAAGCTGAAGGAGGAGGAGGAACACAATTCATCGTGGAGTCAAAACTTGAGAGAGGCCTCTGTGACTTTCATGCATGGTCTCCAAATTCACATAACACAAATGTGTTTAGCAAAGTCATTTTTGTTGGGAAAATAGGCTTTGTTCTGCCAGTAACTTTGAGGTTATTTTCGAGCATTGGCCTTGCCTCTTGTGAGTAATGTCTACATGTATTGTAACTTCAGTCTGGCATAAATCCAGGTGTGGTGTTAACTGGGAAGCCAAAATGTGTTCGACTTAGGCAAAACTGTTCTGCATTTCATCCTTTTCTCAGTGCAGAGATGCCATGTTCACATCCAAGGGTTTGAGATCACGTCTCCTGGTGGCACTGAGCAGAGAGTTTGATGAGGAGAAAGAAGCTTTGAGCAGAAAGGGATGTTTTTGGAGAATGGACATGCTCGTCTGTGGGATGTTCAATGAACGAGGAGTGAAAACTCAGGGAGCCAGGTGGTTATTTAGAAATATATATCTCCATTGCGAGTAATACGACCGAGGTGCTCAAGAGAGCCGCTCTGGCTCCTTGAAATTCAATAAGAACAGACAATGCCTTACCTAGGCTGGGGTGGCTGTGGCCTGGGGAGTGGGGTCACCTTTGGCTTTAGGGCATCCACAGTGCCTGGCATTGGTACCTCTGCACCGGTAACAGCAGAGTCTCTGGCAAAGTCAAGAATGCAGAGGCTGTGCCCAGATGGAGTGCTGAAAATGAACAGAAATGGAAAATCTTCCTTTTGCCATACAGCCAAATCCTATTTTTTACCAGGGAGAACAGTTTGCTGGCCTGCATTAAGAGGTGACAAAACTCTGAGCTCATGAGGGCTCCAGGCTGCTGAGATAAGAGAAATCTGCCCCAGTTCTGTGGGACCTTCAGATTTTTCCTATTCTTATTCCAGTTTTACTTGTTTTCCTCACCATTTCCATGAGGCTAACATCTCAGTTTATAGCAGTTGTAGGCAGCAGGTCCTCTTGTTCTACCTTTTCTTTTATTACTTTTTGCTACCAGACATGTTGGCACACTGAGCTGTACCCAAACATTCAGGTAGTTCAAATGCAGAGCATAAGAAGGTCTAAACTGGGGAGTCTTGGCTCTAAACCCACTTTCTTTTAACAAGCCAGAGGAACAGAAACAAGACCTGAAAAGTCTCTTTGGAATTTCCCAGCTGGTCAGGAGAGCGTGAGCTTTTGTCCCATATGGTTCCACCTCTAACAGCCCACTGTGTGATACAGCAAATTGCTGCAGAGTCTTTAGTACCAAAATCACAGGGCTCTGGGACAGGCTAAAGGGCTTTTTTCCCCAAATGGCGACCTGCACGAACCTGGAACCTGACCAATCATCCTGTGCAACCTCTGCTGGTGGTGACCTTGTGTCCCCTTTCACACTACACATCATCAGGAGAGCAGCACTTGGCTCTATAAGGTGACAAAGTAGAAGAGTTGGCTCAGTTCGGCTTTCTGGGCTTTGCCCATCCCATGTCACTCTTCAGCTAATGAGCACCTGTGGTCCCTAACTGAAGCCACGGTGCTGGAGGTGTGGATTAACTCCAGTGAGGGTCACACAATGATGGAGACCAGTTACTGAACCACTGGGTGACATCTGCTGCAGATGTCACATCATAGAATCACAGAACATGCCAAATTATAAGGGACTCACAAGAATCATTGAGTACAACTCCCTGGACTTGCGGTGTAGGTCCTGTTGGGCTCAGCACATAGAGGAAACACCCATTTGGGGGCATCTGCTGTGAGTTGGTGGTGGTGACTGACCACTTTTGGGGCATTTATAACGGGGCAGCTGTACCCAGCTTGCTACCACGGCAGCCCACCAGCCACAGCCTCCAACCACACCTGCCAGGGATGGGAGCTGGTTTTAATGCCTAGTACAGAACCCTGGCAAAAGAAAGGGCTCCAAATAAAAGTCAGTGGGGCTTTAGTTTCTTCTGATTCAGCCAAACTGCAAGCTCTGTTCTGTCATGCCTTCTTGTGATCTCTTGCCCTGGTTGTACCAAGCAGAGGGCAGAGATTATATTAGACCAAGCACTTTTGTTGCTCATGTACTGTTGACTCCTCCTTGACAAAGAAAACAGGTAGCGGCAGACAAATAAATGAAATGAAACAAACAGGCATAAAGGAGACTGGTCTCTTCAGAAGGAAATCTGTGAGAAACCAGCAAATATTTTCTGTGTATGGTGTGTGTGAAATGGCTCGGGCAGGTTGGAAGAAGAATCTCTAGAAGACCTGCTCATCCTGACTTGTGGGAAAATCCAGGTACCATGAACAGGAGAGGGGAAAGGTCTGCCTTGAAAGGAAGAGGAGTCTTGATGTCACAAATTTAACATTGGCCTTCCAGGCAAGACACTTCAAATGTTTGTGGAGGACCCAATTTTTTTTACTTCACCTCTAAATACAGTCAGCAGCTGGGAGGCGCTTTCTGAAACCTCCCACAGAAGCTGCAACTGCATTGCTTTGACTTCCATTGCAATTTAACACCCTGCATATCTCATTTGCTTTTGAAATATTAAACATTATTACTACAGTTGTCCAACACCAACCTGCTGAAATGTGCTTGATTATCTTAGGAAACACTGTACAAAACTTGTTGTTTCACATAAGATGCTTGGTTTAGATCTTCACTACTGAGATACACTGGCAGCTTACAGAATATTTGATCACAGCTCAGAGAAACTGGCAGGTTTATTTTTGGTTTGACATGACAGTGGGAGAAAGCTGGAGTAAATGTGAACTTTTCATAAGCTCCTTCCACAGTGTTTGCTGGGTCACTGGAGTGCTGAAGAGCTGGGGGAACCTGGGGGATTTATCCAAGTGGTTTGCTGACTTCTACAGCTCTGTTCTTGCAGTTTAACAGGAAAGCAGACCTGGGTCCATGGCCTTAATCTGAGATTGCAGCTCAAAGCTACCTCTTCCACTGGCCAAATCTGACAACCTTGAGCTGAGCAGTGTAAGTTACAGCTGGTTTCATCCTCTCTTCCCCCCTCACCTAATTTTGCTATATTCAACTTAGAGATGCAAAGAAGTGAGGATAACTCACTGCAAATCCCAATAGTTTCCAGAGAATCACTGGAGAGTTTGGGTTGGAAGGGACCTTAAAGCCCATCCAGTTCCAAACCCCTGACATGGGCAGGGACACCTTTCCCTAGAGCAGATTGCTCCAAGCCCCGTCCAGCTCGGCCTTGTAAAGGAAAGATGATACAGCAGAGAAAAAAAGGTACAAACAGCCCCATATTTACCAGATAAATGGTTCTTTACATGCCTTTTAACAATGATTGAACTGCAAACCTGGAAAGGTTTTTAAATTTAATCTGATGTGAATGGTTTTTGCCATTAGACAGAACACAAATTCCCATCCGTTGTGTCCTGTCTTGGCTGAACTCCTCAGCAAAGCAGGGGTGAGTGTTGGGGCCTCTGCTCATCTATGCAGATTCCCTGTGTTTGGAACTGTTTGTTTTGACTAAAAAAAGAATAAAATCTGTGGAACCCACAGATGTGAAGTGCTGCCAGATGGATTCTGAGAAATTCCCCTCTGAAGAGAGTCTATCAAGTGACCTCTTCAAACGTTATTTTGAGGTTTTGTTTCTCTTCACAGTGCTCTTGCCAGAGCCATCCGTTTGGCAGTGTGAAATCAGGTTTATCAAGTCATTTTGCTATTCAGAAATTTCCCACAGACAGGACTTTCTCACCACAGGCCCGGTCCATCAGTGTTGGAATGCTGTGCTGAGCTTGTCTTTTTTTGTAAGGTGCATGAGACCTCACTTCAGCGAGCTTTTCAGGAGCAAACTCAGTGGAAAATCAGCAAGGAGGGTTAGCAGGGCATGTGCCGTAAACACAACAATAGCAGGACTCTGCATTTCTAGCATCCAGCGTTCAGTGAAACAATCCCCAAGTGTGCTGGTGCTGCAGACAGCTCGTGCTGCAGGTTTGAACCCATCATCTGTGCAGCTGCATCACTGCTGCTCTTGGGCAGAGACAGCAAACCTCCCCAGGGCACGGGAGCACCTCTGTGTACGGCGCTGTGAGTGTCAGTCCGGTGTCCTCCTGGCTGTGTTGTTTGGTGACTCTTTAACCAAAGCTGTATCTGCTAGAGCTCTGTCTGGTTCTTCACATCACAGCTCAACCACTCTTCCTGTCCTCAGTCTGGGTTTGCTTAGTACGAGAACAGAAATTGCTAATCCAAATCTCATGATGCTGTGTCCTGGCTTTGTGATCCAGAGTCCTTCCCCAGCTGTGCCACCCGATAATCCTGCACATATTGTATTTATGGCAAATATTTTTTAAAGTGCACCTTTATTTTTTATTTTATTCTGAGATACAAAATGTTGATGTGCTTTATTTTCTGTGGCCTGTTGCTCAATGGGGAAAAAAATGAATGTTAAAAGTGTGTCCGTGTCTACTTTGTACTATTTTCTGTGACAAAGGGAAGGAAGAGGGTGTGGAATCCTTCTGTGTGGCAATGGGAAACACTCTTTCAATGTAACATGCTATTATTGATACTGTATTTACTGATCAAAGTGTAAGGAAATGGTTAATTCCCGATATAGCCTTTGTACTGTATGGTATTTTATTTTGTCATTTATTGATCCTAAGAAATAAATATCCAAATTTAAGGCTTGTGCTGCTTTTGCTTGAAGTGGCAGGTGTGCCTTTATCACACAGCCTGGTTATCAGCACAGGCACCCTGGCTGGGGTCTAAACTGGTGAAATCCTATTGGCCTTGAATTGGGATTTGCAGCTGCTCTGCAGAAGGGCCCTGAGTGCTCCTCTCCCTGCACTGTGCAGCACAAACAGCACCCAAACATCAGCTGCTGCTCTGTCTTCAGGTCAGCACTCAAATAGGGGAACTAGTTAGGTTTGAAGGACACTCCCATCAGTGATGCTTGCCCTGAGAAATCCTTCCTGAGAGCTGTTAAAAGCATCAGATCTGTGCTCTCCTGCTCTGCTGTTGGGCACAGCAATGAGAGCATCCGGCCCATCCAGGGTGTGGAGCGTGTGGAGTGAAGGAAGTGTGAGAAGTGTGGGAATGGAGATCGTTTATTTTTCTAAAACAAATGTAATTTTGTGGGGACAGGATTCTTTGGTACTACCTGTGATATTAAAGTGTCCTTACACTAAATGAGCAAAAATCAGTCACCTCCATCCTCCCTGCAGCTCCTGGTTAATGTTCTGTTGTGCAATAGCTGAGCTGAGCCATAAAATCTTCATCATTTTTAACCATTCGACCCTTTTGTTTCGATTTCTGGTAGAGGGAAATGTTGCTTGGAAAGCACCAAGAGAATAAAATTTAAATATTTTGAATCATTCATGCCTGGAAAATCCATCTTCTAAAACCTAGCTCAAATGCACTGCCTCTCCAAAGGCTTTTCGGTGCTGCTTCCAGATGAGAAGAGCAGGAGCCTCTATTGTCCCTACACCATCAAGCATTAAAGCATCAAAATAATTTATTTTATGGATACTTTTTTTGGTATTCAGCCCTGCTCTGCTCAAAGGTGTATTTTCAGCCTGAGGCTCATGTCTTCAGCAGTGGAAATCCACAGCACATGGCAGCATCCTCGTTTCCTGGCTGCAGGAGACCTCTGTGCTGGGCACGGTGCTCCCAGTGGAGCCTCCATGGCTTATGCAGAAATCCAGCCCGTGTTCAAGCTGGAGTGAAAAATGCTGCTGTCTGCTCGTGACTTGTCTAGCTCAGGGCTGACTCCTGGAAAAAGCCAAATCCTGAGAAGCAGAGCTCCCCACTCCTCCCAGGCCACCCTCCCAGCCAGTGTCACGCAAGTGTGCACCACGTCACGCCCTGCAAATGGGAAGGAAAACAAAAGATGTGGAGAGTCAAATGATTCTATTTTTCCTTTAGAAAAGCACAAGGACTTTGCCTCGGGCCATGAGGGATGCTTTCAGCTTGGCTCTTATTTCTCATTTCAATTATAAAAGCAATTTCCATAGTTCACAAGGGGAAAATTTCAGGCACCTTTCGAAAAAAAATGTTACATTTTAGTAAATGGCTTCATAAAACTTAATAAACATCCATGCAGAAGTTAATTTATTTAAAATATCTTTAAATCCTGCTCTGCCTTATTGAATTTGTTTGAACTGTAGATAAGGTTGGAGTATATTCATGAGGGTATTTAAGCAATAAGGCAGCACATCACAGTTATTATTCCAGGTCTCCTGTGGGCTGGGAAGCACAAAGTAGAACCTGAAGTGATTTTGGGCACTCAAGTGAAAAACCCCCCAAGAAGCACAGGCACAGGCATGGCCCGACTGCTGCAGGGCAGCCAAACCAAGCTGCTGGGGTTGTTTACTGGGAACAAAAAGATGCCAGGGGAGCTCACAGCAGCCAGCCCAGCATCCATGGGCTGCCAGCCCAGTCCCAGGCTCACTCAGCAAAATGTCAGTGGGAAAGGATCAAAGAGTCATGGAATCACAGAATAGTTTGGCTTGGAAGGGACCTTAAAGATCATCCAGTGCCACCCCCTGCCATGGGCAGGGACACCTTCCACTATCCCAGGTTGCTCCAAGCCTCGTCCAAGCCAGCTTTGAACACTTCCAGGGATGGGGCAGCCACAGCTTCTCTGGGCACCCTGTGCCAGGGCCCCACCACCCTCACAGGGAAGAATTTCTTCCTAACATCTAGTCTAAATAGAGAACCAGCAAAGTTAGTTAAACACCATATCACTGGTGATACAAAGCAGCCAAGCCAGCCAGGGCTTTCAAGAAAGAGAAGGAGAAGGACCAAAAATTTGGAGTGAGTGTGTAAGTGCATGTCTGGGTGCTGCAGCCACACCTGGGATGATGTTTTGCCCATGGCTGTTCAGCCTGGAGAAAAGAAAGTTCCAGGGAGACCTTAGAACCCCTTTCAGTACCTGAAGAGGCTTCAAGAGAGCTGGAGAGGGAGTTTTTACAAGAATCTGGAGTGAGAGGACAAGGGGGAATGGCTTTAAGCTGAAGGAGGGTAAATATAGATCTCGCCAGCATCCCAAAATTTCCCAAAGTAATGGAGATGCAGTAGCCATTGTTACCAAGATTTAACAGCATTAGCACACTTCCAACAATCCAGCACACTCCATACCTTCCTCACTGCAATGGTACATTTATTTTAGGGACGGATTTCAGGCACATGAACTTCTGAGATTCACCCAAGGGCTGCAATGAAATCTTGTAGACCAGAGTCTCAAACCCCAGTGTTTCCAGCAGTCAGTTCTGCTTCATCTTTCCCTTCACTCAGCATAAGCAGGTAGCTCAGGAGCTATATTAAGCCTCCATTCCAAGACACATATTAGTAAAACATGCCAACACTCAACCATTAAAAAGCAGCTTCTCGCTGGTTGTCAGCTACAGCGACAACCTTGTCACAGCACTTGGCAGCTCTCAGAGTGTTCTTGACGGTGCTGTTATCCTCGGTGTCTGCTCCGTGCACATTGCAGGAGAAGGTGAAGCATTGTGTGCTGAATTTAAAAAATACCCAAACAGCAACAAGCTCCATTAAATGGGAGTGACCCTAGCAGTGCCACAGGGAGCTGTAATGAAATCTGTGACACCTGACATTTTGGACGTTTTGGTTCTCCTGTCCAGCTGGAAAGCAGATACAACTGCCAACACCGTTATTAGTGCAGCTCCCACACAGAGCATGGATTCTTACAAAGTTTCACATTACTGTAATAAATCATCTTTTTTGTCTTCCTTCAGACTGGCAATTGGAATAAGATTAATTTCTCTTTACCATCAACACAAACATGAAATAACATTTTTCGTAACCAGTCCAGGAAAATGCCTTATGTCGTAGTTGGTGTTTTCTGACCCAGACCTTGAGACTTAATCCCTTTCCTTCCTCTGGGCTTGAGCCAGACCAGAGCAAGCAAATGGTACAGGGTTGTTAAAGCTGGTGACCAGTGGCACCACAGCAAGGCAGCCAGACTGGTTAATCCTCTTGCCCAAAGGAGTGAGAACCCTCTGATCTAGGCTGATCTAGGAAAACTTGTAAACACAAGCCTGTAGGCTTTTGAGATGAAAGAAAATACAAATTTGTGGAGCACTTCTGAGCCTTTATGAATGCCCACCTGCACAACTGGTATAAACCTGTTTGCATCTGTAAAGAAACCCAGTTTGCGTTTGTAAGTGACCCAATCTAGCTCTGTTTGTTTCTCTTTTCTGAGACTTTTTTAAAAAGTATCATTTAGCAGGGGAAAATGAAGCTCTTCATTCTGTTCACAGCTCCAGTCTTAAATGCCAGAGGTGCTGATCAGATTAAAAGAGAAATCAGAGTTCACAGATTGTGTCTGGAAGGAACAAAGGCTCTGGTGCTGATTTTTATTGAATACAGGACAATAATCCTTGCTTATTGTATATATTACAATGGCAAGGGGGGAGAGCTTTTATCACAACATGGCTCAGTGCTCGTAATATGTTGTTCATCATTTGGAGCTCCCTGGCATTCACTTGCAGATTTCACTTTGTATCTTAATAAGTTTTCATGGAATTTTGGAGACAGGGAAAAATACATTCTGCCATGTCGCCAGTCTCACCCCATGGATACACCAGTACAATCAGCTCCTCATGACTGAATCACAGAATGGTTTGGGTTGGAAGGGACCTTAAAAATCATCTCATTCCAATCCCCTGCCACAGGTAGGGACACCTTCCACTAAATCAGGTTGCTCCAAGCCCCATCCAACCTGACTGTGAAGAACACTGTCATGAAGAGCCTTGAAGAGCAATGTCTTCATCTTAGAACGGCTGAATGGTAAAAATTCCTCTCCCCTTGCCCTAGGGTGATATGGTCTCTGGGAGATCAGCCACATTGTTATCATCTGATCCCTGGGGAAGATTCTACTGGGAGAACATTTCATCAATAAGCTTAGCAAAGGGTCAGTGTTTGAGTGGCAGCTTTATATTTGTGGTGAACAGGAAAGCTAAAGCTACCCATAGATGAACATTAAAATAAAAACTGGGGAGGGCTATTTCTGCTCCACTCCTCAGTCTGGAAGGAAAACACAAAATTAATGAACCTCTGTACAGGGAGATAGAGGCAGAAAAGGTTTCTGCAGAGAGCAGGTCTCACTTTGGTTTCCCCCCAGCCCAAAAACTCTGAATTTTCAATGCTCAGCTTTGAGGGAGATTGTGCCATATCAGCCTATGGTGTAGGATAAAAGGTACAAAGGACTTCAAAAGTCTTCAGAAAGTGTGGGTGCCATCAGTGCACAATGATAATTCTATTTGCCCTCTGTGTTTCCATATACACCATGCCATCAAAAGGATTCACAGACCTTTTCAGGGAGAACACAGTTGTGTTAGAACATCAGCATGCAACAAAAATCCCTGGAAAACGGAAAAGGGAAAAAAAAAGAGAACACATTCTGCTCCTGTCTGATTTTTGCATCTTCACAGATCAGTCAAAAGCTTTTCTTTTCAACCTAAGTCTCACTTCCACTTGTTTACAACAATTCGTCCTCCTGTGCTATTCATTTTCCTGGGAGATTGGCTCCAGGGCTCGGGATCTGTCTGTGTTTCATATCCATCTCCCCAGAAGGCACCATAGGGTTTGAAGATTGGTTGTCTTCATCAAGAGGAAAAGCCTGTTTTCTGTAAGAAGGGGCCATGAGTCACAGCAAGACTCTGATGAACCCAATAGACTTCCTTAGAGGTTGGCACCAGAGTACTGGAGAATTAGGAGCAGGACCAAAATGAAATAATGAGTCAGATGATGTGATGGGAAAGATGTTTTGTTGGGGTGAAAATTTTTAAAACTGAGGGTAAGGCATATTTATTTGAAATTGAGCCAATTTCTTGTGGTGCACAAATCGAGTTTCTCAGGAAGGTTTTTAACTGTGCACAGAGAAATACAGCATAGGATTGTGATCGAAATGAGGGGAAACAGGGCTGGTCAGATGACTGCCTGCTGCAATGGGATGAAGCAAGGGCCCAGGTACAACCCTGTCAACCTGCTCAGTAAATCATCCCCTCACCAAGCATCAGAGTAAAGCAGAGAAACAAAGAGTTAATTTTGCTCACATCTCCCAGAAAATGCCTGTTCCCACAATCACTGTCTCTTTTTGGCCAGAGTTCTGTATTTTTTAGCTGTTCTCAACTCTCTTGTAGAGCAATTATTCTGAAGTGCAACTGAGGACATTTTCCCTTCTGCTCAGATGAAATTTATTTCAATTCAGTTTGGTAGTAGCTCCTCAGAGCACCTAAGAAAATCTCCTGTCTTTAGAGTCTTCCCTGTAGCTACCCAGCTATGGGAGAGCTGCTAAAACACTTGGGAAGTCAGAGGGAGAAAGAGGATTGGAGCTGATGGTGCAGAGGCGAGGAATGGGCCACTCATCTGGCTTGCAGGAGAAAGGGAGAAGTGGGATAGCCAGGAGAGAGATAAATACCCAAATCTGGGAAGGTTTTCAGGATTTCCTGCTCCCAAATACAGCTCCAGAGCATGTTAATCTGCATCTTTACCAGTACCCACCTTCCCAATTCATATTTTCTATCAGAGGTATTTTCAAAGTCATCCCTCCTCTCCCAATACTAAATTTGGGGAAAATGGTCAGTCACAGAACCTTAAAATGAAAGTGTTTGGTTTGATTGATTTCATGTCCAGTGAAAATATTCACATCTTTCCAACCAGCTCCTCTTATTTAGGATTAACAAGCAGAAGTTTCACTTGAGCAGCTGTGGTTCCACCTCATGAATGTTTAGATTGAGGATAATTTGTGTTTCTGTTCATATCAAAGTATCTGCTCTTTAAAATAGCTTGGGTCAACTCTACATTTTTACTGTTTGTGAGCAGAAATATTTCTGGCTTATTGGTGTTGTGGACAGCTTTTTCCCTTGTTTTGTTTTCTTTAGTAAGACTGTAACTTTAATAAGATTTTAATACTGAGACTTAAACTACACAAATTTCAAATAAATTTCTTCACTGATCAAAGCACAAAAGAGAAAACATTTTAATAAATTGAATATTGCCTTCTATCTACTGCTCTCCCAGCAATAATGAATTGCAATCTAAAGTACAATTCAAGTCTATCCATAAATATTCATAGGTAAGAGTCCTTATTTTCCCTGTTCTGTGCTGCTGGAGAGTCTAATGTTTCAAAAGTCAAACACTGAGACCTTATCATAACCAGATGTACCCAGAAAAACCATGATGCAGAAAAGTGAATTTCATTTCAAATAAATCATGAGCTGTGGTGGGAGCAATGCTGGGTTCTGATGCACGACATTTCCGTAGGTACAGAGAAATCAAACCTGAAGCAGGCAAAACTGGGATTGCACCCCAGCTATGGGATATCACAGATAGTGTAGCCCCATCACAGGGATTGTGCAGGCACATGTGGATCTCACCTGAAGGAAAGCTCTTCAGTATGCAGAGACCAGCTCCTCTTTAAGCATCACTTAGAAAAGGCCAATTCCAGTTCTGTATCAGCCCTGTAACATGTCAAGAGGTGCCCCGGGGCATGAACATTTCCTTCCTCCCACATTTTCTCCTCTCTGCTCCCATCCCCTCGGCAGGGGATCACTTTTCCTTTAAAACCACACCAGGAGCTTGCAGTTGACATCCCCACAAAGCAGATGGACACCAGGATATCTTTGACCAAGGCTCCCAGCCTTAGATGCAGAGCCAGAGGCCCTTTGGGCGATTTGCTCAGAGTGTTCATGCACACGATGGCACGGGCAGGGGAGAGGAAGAAAGGGTGTCTCATAAACCCCATGACAAATGGGAAGACAACGGTAATTCAGTTACTCTGTGCAATGATGTTACCAAAAAGGATGAAGAACTTAAGTAGATAATTGTTTATCCTTTGTTTTCATTGTTGATTCAAAACTAATACAATTACTTGTGCAGGTGATGTCTCAGTTCTGATTCACAGGGGGGAAACAGCACTTCTTGTGCCTTATGAGCTGTTAATTCAACATGACAGGCTTGACCTGAGGACACCAATAATGTTGTCATCTCAGTTGTCTGATGAACTGATCCATTCTGTTTCAAAGGCTCAGGGAATTCCGTGATTTTGGTGGAAACAGAAATCTCTTGGGTGATAACAGTGTACAAGGGAAGTTTCTTTCCTTTTTTTCCCCCCATAACTCAAAGCCACGGCCTTCTTTCACTTTGGTTTCACCACCCAAGTCTTTCCTATATTTTACCTCCAGTAGGGGAAGGGATATGAGCAGGGAAGTCAGCTGCAGAGTGGGCTTTGGGATACAGGTACACAACATGGCTGTGGCTGGGTTGTTCACTGCTCTGCCTCTGTCTCCTACTGTCAGCAGAAGAGAACTGTTTCCTTTCTCCCCTAATTCTCCCTGTCACTCAGTGGCAAAATCCTCACCCATGCTTTCCAGTTGCTCCTTCCCATGAGAAGAGGCAGGGCTTGTGCCAGGGACCCTCCTCTTTGAGCAGTCCCAGTTTAAGTTTCCAAGCACTCCCTCACAGCCCCTGCCAGGTGGTCCCTCTGTGCCCAAGCTTCAGCCCAAGCACAGCCACCTGTGGGACCTGGTACCAGAGACCAATGCCATGGCACCTGGGATGTTCTGAAGAGGGACAGATCATCCCAACCCTGTGCAGAGCTGCCAGGCTGTTGCTAAAGCCCCTGCACATCTCAGGCACAACGTCAGCCTAAAGGCTGGGGAATGGATCCCAGCAGAGTCTCAGCAGCACCCAAAGGAAATGATTCCCTAACAAAGATCAGACACAAAATACCAGCTAGGAACCAGAGCTGTGGGATGCCTCTTCTCACAGCCTCCTCCAGTCCTGCTGACAGAAATAAACCTGCTCAGCTGTCACTTTGGAGCTGGAGATGGGCCATGGGGAGGCAGGACATGCGGGGGTGGATGAGGGGGAAGGATTTTTTCTCTGTGAAAACATCCAGTTTCACCACTGACAAGTCTGACAGGTGGAAACCAATTAAAAAAACAATCCTACTCACAAGTGCCTGGCTTCTTTGGAGAAGTTCCTCAGTTTTGCAAACTCCTCTGTAGTAACTGCTGGGTGCTGACACAGGGCAAGCCTTGTCCCCCTGGTGTCAGTGCCCTCCTGCTGAAACAGGGGCTGGGCCGAGGTCTTTGACAGGTAAGGGGTAATGTGGTCACAGTCCCTTGTTTGCACATTTTGTGAGCTCACACATCAGCCACCCTGTTTGGAACAACGCTGCAGAAATGTTGACTGCAGCCTTTTGCTCCCGTTTTCCCATGAGATGCTGACAAAGTGTCTCAGGAAGACATCAGCTATTTCAGTTTGATGCTTGGCAAAGCAAGGACAAGGATTAGCCTATCTTCAACATTCCATTTGCTATCACATACTAAAAAGGATCTAAATGAAAATATGTGAGAGGCAGGTCCTGCCAATTCATCATCACTTGGGCTTGACACAAGAGCAGAAAATTGGTTCTTCCCCTCCTAGGGTCAAGTTTGAATTTAAACACATATATTCCTGGGGATCTGCATCAGAGATGTTAAACACCTCATAACAGAAAAAGCAAAACAATGTTATTATTTAGCTACATTTGCAAAATTCCCATGCAAAATAAATGTGCATTAGATGACTGCTGCAGCATCTCTGAATTGCAGGCACTTCAATGTTTTAAAATTCCCTCATGAGCTTTGCTCTGCCAGATACTAAGAAAGTTTCCCCCTGTACCCTGAAGAGAGTAAGGGTGGAGAGCTGCCAACATTTTGTAGGGTAAAGCCTTCCCGAGAAAAGCCTTTCCAGAAAATCAACTTGCTTTTTGTCACTTCAGAAAAGCCCCAGGAGATCTGAACCCTGAAGGCCCAGACAGAAGCAGTCTGGGTTTAATGTTCCAAGAACAGATCAGACACCAAGAATATCAGCTCCTCCTCAGCTCTGCAGCTTTGGGGAACATCACTATGGGCTCCCTGGTTGCGCTGCATTTCCAAACCAGGCTGCACGCTGAAACCCAGCAACCATCCACCCCTCTCCCAGGGAGTCTCCTCACAGACAGGGTAAAACTTCATAATGAACATCTGGGTAACCTCAGCAAACATGGTCAAGAGGCCACAGCAGTGCAAAGGGTTTGGTTTTCCAATAATTAACATGATGGGCTTTACTGCCAGGAGAAATCAAGTCACCGTTTTAATTTCTCCTAACTTTAGGACAGGTAGGACAACAGCATTTTGTGACAGCAGCAACGACCCTGGGAGTCGCTCTTTCTTAAATTAGAGTATTAAATTTAAAGTATTAAATTAGCTGTGGAGGCCCTACTAAGAGTAGCCACGGCAAGAAGCCACTGGCTTTCCCTGGCTGACAGCAGAGATCTCACCTCAGTGGTGCAGTCTCAGCCCAAGCAGAGGAGCCCCTTTCTCTCCCTCCAATGCTCTTGTCACAGGCTCTTTTTTCTGTAGTGCTTGTTCACCTCTCAGGATGCTGCCCACTCACGTGAATCCATTACAGACCTCATGCTTTGGAGCCTCTTAAAACGTTTCCCCTTTCATGAGAGCCACTTCTCTTCAAGGAGCCACTGTGGCCTGGTCAGCAAAGTCAACATCCACCATCAGCCAGAGCTGCACAGTTGCATAACCCAGCTCACTGCAGTGCCAGGATCATTAACACAATTTGCCTTCATCACTAGTCGTTACACGAGGGCATTTGGGACTGCTTGGCAAATCACACAGCAAGGCCCCATAACGCCAGCTTACCCATTCCTGCCCTAAAAAAGGTATCTGCAGGGTAATGACTGACAGAAGGTCTGATTTTCCAATGTCTCTTACCCTGCACTCATGAATTTTCATCCCAACCCCTTCCTCACAGGACTTCCTGAGAGCCAGACTGATTTTATTGAATGTGACAGGAGATAACAGTGCCTTATAATAATGGTGCTTTTTTTCCATCGTGAAAACTGTATAATGCAGCAACCTCCAGCTTGCTGATGAGTAAAGGGACACCTGCCTCAGCCACAGGCTGTGAGGTGGGCAGGAGAGCTCTGCTTGCCCTCATTCCATCCCATGCAAAGAGGATGACCCAGGAGGTTGGAGATGACGTCCAAAGCATCTCATGATTCACTTAGTCCCCTCATGGGCAGCAAAGAAATTAGGATGGGAGCAGAAACACACTGGAGTGCACCTCCCTTCTGAGGGACATCCTGCTAAGACAGGGAAATGAATAAAATGGTTTGCCCTACCTTGTTATTCTAATTTATTCCTAGAGACAGGCAGTTAAGTACTGGGTAATTGCAACAAGGGAATCCTCTTCCATGGGCAAGAAACGTCTTGCTTTCATTTGTGAGACTCAAAGGAATTGATGGCTGAAAAGTTCTCCAAAGCCAAAGGGAAGGCTTCTGCCTACATCTGTCTCTCTGACAGGGGCATCTCCACCATGTGTTGAAAGGACAGGAGATGTTGGACCATGGCAGTCTTGAGAGCACAGGAACTGGACCCACATGTGTTCGAGGTGTGTTGTTCCATGTGTTGGTCGGGCTCTTGGCTGCACAGTGGCTCCCAGCAGTGGCTGTGACTCATGCTGCAAGCACAGAAAAAATTGGCTGCACATTTTCATAGCAGAAAATCAGCAAGTTTGGTGAAGATTAGAGCCAGAGCAGGAAGCAAAATTGCTCCCAATTCTGCTTTTCACGTAAAACCACCAGTACAGAAATATCAGTATCCTAAAGGAATGCTCACATACTTCATTTCTCCCTTTCAGCCCCACCATTCTCCAGTGACTCTCAGGTTGCTCCACTTGTAATATTTTTTCTCTAACAATAATTAAATTTAAGCTATTTTCCCTACCCTTCAATTTCCTGCACATGCTAAGTAACACTCTTGGAAAATTATACAGGGAGTGTGTTGCTGTCACTTGAAAGCAAGAATTAATTAAGGGGCCTCCAGCCATCCCCCAGGTGTAGCCCTTGGCTGAGCACAGCCAAAATGTGCCCGTGGAAGGATTACATCTGGAAAAGGGAGCATGGATATCACTGCTACAACCTTCAGCACCAAAAAGCTCCATAAAGAACATGCAGCATTTCCATGCACACACACTGGATCACACCCCACATGTAGAGGCACAGGCATGAATTTTGTGAGATCATGGGAAGGATTACTTAAAAAAATCTCCATGGATTCTTGCAAAGGCACATGGCAGATTGTTCTTTCTGATTTGTTGCCCAACCCAGAGTTTTGGTCTCTGCTCTTTCCACTTTCCCACTCTTTGCTTGACATGGTGGAATTTCACCTCGATCTCAGGAAGGACTGATGAGCTATGATGCCTTTCCCTCATAGCAGCTGTCTGCACCAGCCTGACAACAATAAGGCAGAGCAAAAGAGATGTAAAAAGTTTCTGATTTTAGGAAGATTTCAGACTCGCAGCTGATTCTCAGTGCACTGATCCAGCAAAACATTTTATGATGCTGCATGTGAAGGACATTGTGTGAAATTAATTGTACTACATTTAATTAGCTCTCTGTCTCCTTTTCAGGTCTGCTTCACATATATTTTCCTTTCTTCCTGTTCAATTACTGTACACTGCTCTCTTTCAGCTCATGTTTTCATTTAGCAGTATAGCTAATTCTGTAGCTGGTTGTTACTTAGGAAAGTGGAACTGAGGCAATTTGTACAGGAAATAAAAAGCCCTTCTGTCCTGCAATATGCATTTCCAGTGGCAGTCACAGACACTTTCTCCTCCACCCTGTAAACCCCAAATAGCAGAAGTTCCCCCTGACTGCACTGAGTCAAGCAGGGCTGCAGTCCAGCTCAGATCTGTGCCATTCTTACCTCCTTGGCAGCATTTTAAAATCTGGAGGAGCCAATGTCCACAGCCTTCTATCAAAGTCGTACATCTGTCCACCTTTGGATAGAGAATATGTTCTGATTCATTTGCAACTCAATACCATATGCAGCAGAGCTGTGCTAATCCAACTGTTTGGATCCTGGTTTGGAGTAGTAGAAATTCCTATTCCTGTGCTGGAGTGATAATATTCTCAATATTTGTTTTTTAGCTGTACGTGGTGTTCCTAAACAGGAAGATACCTTGGCAGAAGCAGACACAAATATAAGCACTAACATAAACATACCACATTCACAAAGTGATGCAGAAACTCTTGGCAGCAGAAAGACCAGAGAAGCCATAATCCAAAGAGCATCACTTACAGAGGGCTTGGGAGGAGCAGGAAGGTAGCTGACAAGATGATGTCTGCTATGCAATCAAGGACAATCACACACTAATTTTTACCATCACGGGCAAATACTGGTTAGCAAAGCATATCCCAGTGGCTTTTCCTTTAGCCCTCAAAGCAGCCCAACCTGCAACCATCACTGCTGATGACACCATCACTGCTGATGACACCATCACTGATGGTGACACTGGAAATAGTAATATATTCTCTCATAAACTGATGGCAAGGAAATTTATGCAGATTTGTGCTTCCTCCATAGTGAAGCAGAGGTCTGGTCCCCTCCAAGCTCTCACTCACTGAAAAAATAATTTGATGGGTCTTTGCCTATTCCTTCCTTCTCTGAGTTTTGCTAGGATTTCCTTGAGAAGTAGATACAACAGCCAAAGCAGCTCTCAGAGAGCTCAGATGTAAAGCCAGGCTTCCAGAGTTGGAATTTATACACAGGGGAACAAGTATTTGTAGTTACTTCTGCCAGAATCTAAACTGCGATGTGCACAAACACTGAGTGTATTTGTTGGTGAGAAAGAGAAGTGAGTCAAGGTAACAGTACATGAAATTGCATTAATGCTCTCTTTTCTTGGCCAACTAGAATTAAAGCGTCGGGCCAAAGGTCTATTCTTCACCTGATTTTATTATGTGGCCTGGATTTAATTGTGAGCATCCATTATCAGCTCTGTTCATTCTCTTCATCAGACTCCAGACACACACACACACAGTCACACACAAAAGCCTCCCCCTTCTATTCCAGCTGTCTCCAAAACATCGAAGCACCAGTTTTCAGGGCAGCATCAGTAGATCCTGGGATGCCAGAGGGCAGCTTAAATGAAGGTGGACAAAAACATCCAGCCAGTTAAAAACCTGCCACGTTATAGTCACATAAATAAATGTTGATGTGGCTGGAAGGAGAGCGTGTCCTAACATTGGGGTTTAGAACAGTGAGGATTAAAAAAACATGAGGAAAGGATCTGTTACTGAAAAGCCAGTCTGGGGAAATGATCCCCTTTTCTGTTTACCCAGTTTTGTCTGTAAGTCTGCTTTTTCATTGCTTATTTATCACTCAGCTCCATTATGTACTTTGTGCCCTATCCCTGGAAATGTTCAAGGCCAGGTTGGATGGGGCTTGGAGCACCCTGGGATAGTGGAAGGTGTCCCTGCCCATGGCAGATGAACTTTAAGGTCCTTTCCAATCCAAACCATTCTATGAGTCTCTGAGGAGTCCTGCTGCCTACACACCACCTCGTTGTTTTGGGGTTTTCCCTCTCTGTTTCCTCACAACTTTCCGAAGTTCCCATTGCAGGCTGGGACCAAATGATAGTGAAAATGTGATTTTGTAACATAAAATTTCATAATGAGCCCCTTTTCCCACACCACTCCAAGCATATGAATTCAGAAGTGGCAGCCTCAAAATAGTACCACTGTCACGGGTTTGTACTGAAAACTGAGACCAAACACTCAAGGAGCCTTTATTTATGATTTCCAGCAACTGTTAGTAAGCACAGCCTAAACTCCACACCCAGACAGCAAGGAAAGCATTTGGAATACATAAATACCCCTGGTCAGTGGCACTGACTGTGGTACAAATGTGCCTGGAAGAGACCAGCTTGTAATTCTGGGCCAGAGCCAGCTGAATTCAAAGGATGACTTCCTATCATCTCTGATAGGCTTTGGGATCAGGCCCAGCTTGCCTTAAATCAGGCATCTGGCACTTAAATAAACTAAAAGGTTTCTTAGTTTGTGGTTTTCAGTCAGGCTAGCAGCAATATGTTGTGCAAAGAGAAAGCTCTCGTGTAATACTCCTTCCTGGCTATAGCTTTGTCCCAAGATGACAAATTGTTTCCAAATAGACTCACATGATATAATTCTATTATAGATGCTCTGGGCATGTTTCATGATGGGTCTTTCTACTTCTGTAAATCCCTTACGGAAGCATATTTTCTATTAAGTATATTGATTTATATGTGTCAGAAGCCATATGCTTAAAGGAAAAGGACAAACTAAGTTCACTTCTTTTTTTCTTTTAAAGGAAATAAGAAGCAGGAAACAACACAGAATGACATAACTCTAGTATGTGAGGGTAATTATCTGCTGAAAGAAGAGATAAAACCTGTTCCAAAACAAGTTCAGGTAGATGGGAACAGATCACCCCAGCATGAAATTAGCCTGTGTTTTATCTACAGAAATGTCCTGTCAGAGATTATGTCTGTTCAGTTGAATTCTGGTTTCTGCTCAACCCTGAGAGAACTGACCAAGTATTTGCATGACCTGATGGGCACAGATGGAGTTTTCATCTTGGCCATGCAAGAGAAAGTTGCCAGCTGTGCTGCAATATCCGTGGTCTTGGCTGACTTGATAATCAGAGACTCCTAAGAGTTGGAGGGATCTTGTGAAAACCTCTGACACTGCTCTTCCATCATGCTCTGACAGCCTCTGGGGCTGGTTATTCCAGTTCCTCTACACATTGGACCTTCAAACATCCCTCAGCTGCTGCTCTTTCATGAGGAACGAAAGGGCACGGTTTGGTACAGGAAGGACTAAGCCCTTTACTGCCACAGGACTCTCACTTTGGTTTCTGCATCACTGACCTGCACTTACCCTTTCTCATAAATGTATACATGAAACCCTGGCACTCAATACCTAGAGGATCTTGTTTTGGCCAAGAATTTCATGCAAGGAATTCCATTTGTTAAATTCTCTGAATCCTAATTAAAAAAGGCAGCCCCTAATATTTATTGTTTTTCATTTATATCTTTGGCTTCACAGCCTCTTCATTTCCAATGACCCAAATACTTTCTGTCATGTCTTGCTGATAATCCGACTGTGATAAAACCTCTCTTAGTGTTATTAATCTCTCATGTGGAACCACGTGAGCTTGCCAAAGCCTGTTTCAAGAGCCTCTGAAATCAATTCTCCTATTGCAGATGGTTGGACTCGATGATCTTAGAGGTATTTTCCAACCTTAATGATTCTACGACCTGTCTTATAGAACAAGCTTTAAATATGAGAGCAAATGTCAAGATTACGTTCGAATGCAGAGGGACTTACTGCAAATTACATTTATTTACCTTAGGTGAGTGATTGCCAACTACTATTATATCAAAGGCACCCGTAGCTACTTCAGCTTTCATTATATTGATTAAACAACACTGACACAAAGCAAAAATTGATTTCTGAGCACAGTGAAAGGCTCTTCCTTCAGCTCAGGGATATCTGTGTAAAGATGCAGGCTGGCCCAGGCCGTGTTAGGGGAATGGGCTGCCCTTTGCAGTTTCTATCTTCTCCCAGGCTTGTCTCCCTGTGTTCCTGCCTCTCCCAGATTTGTAGTGACATCCCCAGCAGGAGCTGCTGAAGCCTTGAGCTCTCTGCCAATCATTTGTTGCTTCTGGTGAGAATTGGAGGCACTGGGCAATCCCGGGGGAGGGAGGAGTGCAGGGAAGCAATTAGCAATCCACCCGCTGCGGGATGAAACCATTTGCTCCCAGCAGCTGTGGGGGCAGCTAGAAGGAGGGTTTTCTTGGATTAGGGTGCCTCTTACTGCTCTCTTTTGGAAGAAGGACTGGAGGGAAAAGATGAATTGGGATACAGCTGTGATTTTAATGTTTTTCAGTCTCTCCAGCCTCTCTTTTCAACAATGGCAGGATGTAAGATACACAGCAAGGGCAGAAATGTGGGAAATTATATTAATGAGAGAAGAGGTCAAGCCAAACCGTTCTTCAGAAGAAATGAAATCTCTCTGAGTCATCTTATCTTTTTTCAGCATCTTCCTTTGTCGGATCTTTTGGCTAAATGGCCAGGCCTCCTGGCTCTCTTTCTCCTTCTCTGCTCCTGGGAAAGGTGTTTTATTCTAGCAGTGGGCAGTTTTCTGTGGTTTGGATTGGTTCTGCTCAGTGCAGAACTGGAGTCTGCCTCTGAGGTGGAAGCACTACTGGTGCCTTTGAGAACAGAGACTGAAACGCATCCAAGCCATGGACGGGTGATATTTCTGTCCTGTCACATCCCATTAATGAGAAAAGATGGCAAAATGTCCATGTTATGGCAGCAGTTCCTTCTCCCAAGTATTACTTAGTTTACTGTAGCACCTCTAGACAACAGCAAAGCCAAGTCCCTCCAGGTTTGATGTTGCTCTACCTTGGACACTCCTTGCCTGCATTTGGTTAACTCTCTGGCCAAAATCCAGTAGATTTGGGAGCATCAGATCTAAAGCGTCATTTTTGGGCTCATCACTGTGACAGGAGTTTCCTCCTTTCATGGGTTGAAGATAAGCAACTTTTTTTTCTCAAGTATCAGCATAACTTTTATTGAGTCTTCACAAGCAAGATTCTATTGTTTAGTCAGAGTTATTGTTGCTAGAAAATGAATGGTTGTGAGGGCTGCCGGGGACTGGAACTTTCCCTGGATTTGAATTGAACGATAAATCTAAATTAACTCTGCTATAGAAATGAAGGGAAGGCAGCAGCTGTCATAAATCTGTGTCTTTGTGGAAAGAAAAGTGGAGCTTCCTGCTGATGTGCAGGTGGTAGCTCTGGGTCTCAGTGCACTGTTTGCCAAAGGGAGTTACACCAAGGTCCAATGAATCAAACAGCTGTAACTGCATTGGGAGAGAATAAAACCCCTCCATGACAATAAAATAATAACCAGCCAAATTATTTCTACCTTGCTGCTTCCTCTGGCTCAGAGTATGGCCTTATTCTTAGGAGAAATAGCAGGATCAAAGACGACAATCTGTAAGACTCTTGGAGTATGATTGGAACAATTTCCAACACGTTGTGCATCGTTTTTCACTGGTTTATCTCTCAGCAGATCCAGGGCAGATGTAGGAATTTCCCCTAGAGGTGTGTAATGGTGCTGTTGCAGTAATGACTTGCAGTGACCTGTAAGATAGGGAGCAGAAAATTGGCAAAATCTGGGAATATATTACAGTGAGCATGCCAGGGAGTCGAGGGTCATGCAAAATCTGTCCCAGACAGAGACAAGGTTGTGCACTGCTGAGCAATACAGACTCTGCAATTCTAAATTCACTGGCACACGTGAGGATAGAAGAGAGAAGCAAAGGCAAACTGCTCAAATTTTCCAGATAGAGTTGTTTCTCCACCTAAACTTTATCCCTAGAGAAAAAGGGATTATGGGATTGGAGGAGCTATTGACAGAGCTGGGATCTAGATGAGCCATGTCATGTGTCAGTGGTTTTTACCACAACTACAACATAAAAAGTTCATCATCCTCTCCTGCCTGCAAAGGGAGTTTGTCGTTTCCTCTGCTTAGAAAGGAAAAAAGAAAAGACAGAGAGATGGAAATGCTGTTCTGCTCTTGTAGCCCATCTCCTAAAACATCACATCAGATGTGATAGCTCTGAGTGAAAGTGGGTCACTCAGCTACAGCAAGTGACTTTAATTAAACTTCTTGGCAGGATCCAGGAAGGTGCTGTGTTCACACCTCTAATTTAATCTTTTTTGGGTGGTTGCATACAGCCACAGGATCTCCCTTGTTTCCTATCCTCTGCTGGCATCTTCTGTGCCCTCTGCTCCCTCTGACCCTGAGCCCATTTTCATATAGAAGATATAAGGAGAAAACCTTACTGAGCTGAGTGGCAGGGGGCTGGATTGGTGGTATTTTTAGGATGCTCCTCTGACAGCCTTTCTTCCCTCACTGCTCTCCTCAGAGACGGTCAAGCAAGGCCAGTGTGGCACTGAAACAAGCAGCCACCACTGCCCTATATGTTGGGGTGGGAGATTTGGGTGCAGGATGACAGCTTTTGAGCCAGGCCTCTGCAAAATTTGGCAAGATGATGCATCCTGCTCTGAAGCACTGAGTTGTGCCATGGTGCCTCCTCCATCACGTTGGATTAGATTAAGCTCAGCAGCAGGACAGTGCATTACACAGCATCCTGGGGTATTAACCTGAATTTGTACTCAGTCTATGTGCATCATATGATAATGGCTCCCTGTCAGCAGAGGTCGTTGGGAAAAGGAAGACTATTAATCCAGACGTAATGAAAACAGAGAGAGAGGGAATAATTACATTTCCTAGTTCTCGTTAGAGTCCTAGTGTAGCTCAGGGAGTGGTGTGCACAGCCTGAACATGGCAAGAAAGGAAGAAAGGAACAATTAAGGGAATTCAGAAGTGTGGGGAAAAGAAGTACTGGCACAGAAATTAAGGCCAGACAGACAGCTCTTCTTCTTTTTTTTTCTTCTTTCCTGAAACTATATGCCACCAAATAAATAACTACTCATGGAGATCTCTTTGGAAACAGGCTGATTTAGAAGCTCTGTCCCTGATAACAGACAAGCATTTGTTGGGTTTATAGGAAGAACAAGGTGTTTCCTGGGAAAGGTTGAAAGTTTCAGGCACCTATTTCTGTCTTCCACGCTTCTCATCAGAGGAATCAAACTTGATTTAGCACTGATTACTGTCCATGAGTCACCTGTAATTTAGCCATCACTGATTTAGAGAGGTATCAAGCATAAATGGATGTGGAGGAGAAGGCAATGTACAACTGAGATTTTTCTATCAAAGACAATAATTTATAATACAGAAAACAGGGCACAGCTGATTTAAAAAGGATCACACTCTTGGCGAAGTAGTGAAGAACTTGTTAAACTCTTATCTTCTGCAGATTTCTTTTTAGCAGGTATATATTACATATTCAGAAGTCTCTGGAGGAATAGATTACATAGAACAGGTTTTTAGGATGCCACCTGATAAGTGAGTCTTGTGGTCAAGATATTAGACTGGGAGTGAAAAGAATATGCTTTAGTTCCTGCTCTGCAAGACCTGTAACATTGTATTTATTCTCCCGATGTCTCCAAAATAAATAAAATAAGAAAAATCTTGGTATTGTTGCCCAACCAGAGGGTACTACAGTGATAAATTCATTTGTGCCTCTAAGGCACCCAAGCAGTGCCATGGCTGCAGCCTGATTAGAATCAAGACAGATGCTCCAAGCCCATCACTTGCCTCTGGGTCACCAAGTCAATCCAGACCCTCTAAATGGAAGTGACAGTCACAGGATAAATTGCAGGGCTCTGGGAGAAATGGATCTGTCACGTGCTTCTGACCCTGTCACCTGCCCTCTGCCCACAAATCCATTTATTCCATCTTTCCCCATCTTTGCAAGCTCCAGTCTGCCAGCATTTGACAACTGAATCCTGGCTTTGGTGGGTAAGATGAGCACTATTTTAATTCACCGGTGCTCAGGTTTTTGGGTGGGAAGTGTTTCCCATTTTCTCTTTAAATTATTGCTTTGCATTTGTTGATTGACCATCCCTGGAAGTGTCCAAAATCAGGCTGGATGGGGCTTGGAGCAACCTGGGATAGTGGAAGGTGTCCCTGCCCATGGTAGGAGGATGGAATGAGATGAAATTTAAAGTCCCTTCCAAGCCAAATCAGTCTGTGATTCTGTGATTTAAAGAATACTCAAACAAAACCCCTGCACTCTCCAGCAACCAATTTCATTTCCCATGTCAGGGAATAAGTTACCACACATTACCAATAAATAGAGGGAGAATGCAATAATTCTAGAGAAAAATGTGGTTCCAAAGGAACTCAAGTGGACTCGAATGGAATAACACAGCACAAAAAAATCCCTGTGTCTACCCTCATCACCAGCTACTTGTAGCAAGCACAGCATCAGCCATACTACCCCAAGGCAGTCCTGTCAGGATCAATGACATCTTTAATTAATCCAGCCAAGACAAAAACAAAGAAAAGAAATCTCTGCGTTCAATATTTTCCTTGCACTTCGTACACGTCACGAAGATGAGCTCTGGGGCAGGCAGTGTAATTAAGGCATTTCAGTACCCGGGCATCCACCAGCGCTCCCGGCACTTCCAACTGCTGTGCAAGTTGGATGGGAAGCAGTTGTCTGCACCACAGAGGGATCTGAGACTTTTAGCTTCTGGTCTTTTAAAAGCTTGACAAGTCACAGAGATTTTATTGGCCCTTTTGTAGGGGCCAACCATCAAATCTGTGGGGTCACACGCTCCGTATGAGGAGATTTGCTTGTGTTCATTCAGCACCTGCCCTCTGCTTCAGTTTCTCTGGAGAAAACCAAGAAAACATATTAACCTCTCAGTCTCTGGATTCCATCTTTTGTTTTAAATTACCTCCTTTGCTTTGCACACAGAAGGTTTGAGAGTGAAGCCGCCCAGGGCCACAATTTAATTTGGGTGAATCACACACCTAAGCAGACCTGAGAAACCAGAGCACTGGCAACACCTCCAGCCCAGAGACAGCGCTGCAGATCACTGCATGACCCGAGGTAGGCCAGATTGTTATTAAACATGATCTCACACAGCTAATGTTTTAGAAACTAGAAGTTTATTAGGCTCAATATTGACATTGCAATCTCCAGCAGTTGACAGAACAAGCACAAATTCATCTTCTGGCTGACTGGGCAACCCTCTGCTCCTCTCACATTGACAGACTCAGCTGAAGCACATTTGCAGTTTTCTTGGCAGATAAGTCAAGGGTTTTTGCCATCTGAGCTATCTCAGGCCAGATTAATTCACTGCCTTGTCCGTGCACACCCTGCTGAGGACACAGGGCACGCCACCTTGGTGCCAGGGAGCACACAGGGTAAAATGGGACATCTCAGAGCCAGGAGACCCTGTGACACTGCCAGAAGGGAGGTGTGGATCTAGTCCTGCCCATCTGTGGCACTGAGAACATGCAGATATGTGTTTGTGTGTGTGTGTGTTGGAGTCCATCCATCCAAACACCCTCATCAGAAAACAGAGCACTATGTTGAAGTTGATGGGATTGTGAGGGAACACTGCACACTGCGCATATTTGAAAGACAAAGGTGAGTACCAGAAAGCATTTTCTCTACTGATTCAGCCTTCCCAAATGCCTTTCCTATTACTCAAGGGAGCTTTTATACTATACATGGGGTTGTTGATGATTTCTAAGGCTAGGGATGGACTCAGTACTCCTGTACCATGGAGCTTCAGGAATGGTGCCATCAAGACCTTTCAGACAGCTCAGATGGCTCCAGATAACACATCAGTTCCCTGGAGTACACAGAAATTGCGAGTCTTAGGGGCTGCAGGAGCTCCTCTGCTTTTAAACATGATCATGTTTTGGCAGAAGTAGCATCCTGTGCTTGTTATAAAGCACAGTTTAACAAACTGTACCTCAATAAACCTCTTGCTACTGCCACTTCTCACCTTGTTTTCATATTGCACAGGGTCACTGGGTGAAGCAGGGCTCTCTCAGACTCCCTGGGTTTCTGTGATTCCTCAAGAGCAGAGAGAAAAGCAGATCTCCCTGGAGGGAGCACACGCAGGAGGTCCAGACAAGGATTTTCTCATCAAGGGAACTGCTGGCTGTGCTTCTACAATGTTCACTGAAAATTCGTGTATATCCCTCATAAATTCATACCAAAGAAGATCCAAGGCAGACATCAACCACTTCTCATCCCAATGGAAAAAAACTCTAAAAAGATGTGAATACTGGCTGATCACACGAGTGAAAAGGGCAGCAATTCAATTAGCCAATCCATTAATTACTACCATAGTATTGTTTCTTCACTTTTCCAAGGAAACGCATAAAACACTAACATAAAAATCAAAATGGATGTTAAAAGCAATCCCTAAGTGTGTATTTATCAACTCTCACTTTCAAATTTCTATAGAGCTGCCACCTGTAAGAAAAAAAAGTCCTGTTTGAATCTCATTTCAATCAAGCCCACGCGATGAGCAGAGGGATCCCCATCCTGCTGAATGTGGGTGTCTGGCAGCCACTTCAGCTGGTTCCGCTTCCCAACACCTGCGGGTGGTTCCAGCAGCTTCATCTGCAGGATTTTTGGCTTGAGTTTTTACAACTTATCATCCCTGTGAGATGGGGACGGTCCAACCTGGCATGCCCATCTGTCAGAGACTCCAAGGCTTGGCTGTCCATTCTTCTGCTTCTCATGGCACAAATTTGTGTAATTTGGTCGATTTGCACCTTTCCTGCATTCCATGTGTAAGTCTCACTGTGACAGGCACTGCACATCTCTTGTTGAGAGGCAGGACCTGCTGAAAACACGTTGGAAGCTGAAGGCAGAGGGTAGAAAGACTCTTCCTGAAGAGTTTTTGCAGTAATTCTGTGAATAGACACAGTAGGAAAACAGGGACTGCAATCTCACTCGAGTTTCACAGAACCACAGAATGGTTTGGGTTGGAAGGGACCTTAAAGCTCATCTCATTCCACCCCCTGCCATGGGCAGGGACACCTCCCACTATCCCAGGTTGCTCCAAGCCCCGTCCAACCTGGCCTTGGACACTTCCAGGGATGGGGCAGCCACAGCTTCTCTGGGCATCCTGTGCCAGGGCCTCCCCACCCTCACAGAGAAGAATTTCTTCCTAACATCTAATTTAAACCTACTCTCTTCCACTTTAAAGCCATTCTCCCTTGTCCTGTCACTATTCTATTGTTTAAGGTTTCAGCTTAAGGCTGACCCATTACCTGAATCCCAGACCAGGGTCTTACCTGAAACCAGTTTTGTGAGCTGTGGCTGTGATGGAATAAGTGAAAAATTACCCTTTAGTTATCATCACCACCATTTTGATCCCATTCTGTTACCTCTCCCCAGATGGGACAACATTCAGCCCTGCAGTTCATCTCACTTAAACTCCATGGAATGAGCAAGCCACTAATCAAGCTGAGAGCAGCCAGAATATGGCCTTTAGAAGGGGCTGGAATGAAAAGGGGAGAGCAGAGGGTCTCCAGGGAATTTAAAGTGTCTGTCAAACACACACCAAAGCTCCAGTTAAGTGGGTTGTGAAAGTTTGATCGGGAGGCACTGCCCCAGACTGAATTCATCTGTTGGTGTGTAATGGTAATGAACCTCGGCTGCTCCTGCTGAAAATAGAGCCTGAGTGTGCATTATTTGGAGTGCATGCATTAGCCACCACTAGTGCCTTAATTAGTTTTTCAGAGACTGTGTCTGAATGGAAAGGTTATGGAATAGTAAGTGATAATGGCCTCTTATTTTATTTGCTGCTCTTTCCTAATTTATGGGACATTAAAAGAGTGGTAAAGAGAAATAACTTCATCAGAGTTATCCATGTTGTGGGCAAAAATGAAGCATGTATGTATTTGATAAATGATCTGAGGCTCTCGGATGCAGAGAAGTTCAGCTTTGATGGAATTCCCTTTTCAAGGGACAATCTGCCTGCCTAAAAAGACTATTTTTCACAAAGCCTTTGGAATCTGCCAGCTTCCTGTAATCCACTTGACTGATGCTCCAGCTCTCTTACAGAGCAGATCTGCATGCAAACGACATGCCAGGACAAAGGAAACAGTGAGATGCCAAGAACTGAAAACCACCAAGGCTCTCTGGCAATGCTTTGAGGTTCATGAAAAGACATGAACCTGGAGAAACAGGGCAGGATTTCATGAGGAAAAGGGGCTGATTGATGGGAACACAAAACAGGCCAGGATCTTAGACAAAGACAATGTCAGATTTCCTGAAGAGAATGAGAACAGCTCTCGAAAGATGGGGTTTTTTCTTAACAAAGATCTTTGCATTTTGTTAAAGCAGATTATGGAGCAGAGCTCACAAAAGGAGAGACAAGGATCTACCTGAAACAGGAGACCCAAACTCTCACCACAGGGCAATCTCCTGACAAAGGACTGGAAGTCACACCTGTTCTTCCCTGACTCCTAATGGGGACCCCCAGTATGTCCTTTATATCCCTGGCCATGGAGAGATCCCCCTGATCCTGATCCTGATCCCGATCCCAGGGCAGTAGTGGCCATTTCTATTTGCACGAACCTCTCTTCTGCATGAGAGATCCTTGAGGACATTCTCATGTTGGAAATATGTGGAATCCAGGCCCATTCCCTCTGGTATGTCACAGCTGGTTTGTTCACATCATTTCCTTCACTCTCAGATATAACCTCTTCTGCCTTCACTCCTTTTGCTATCTCTTCTTTATTACTGATGAAACAAACAGGAGGTTTGGGGCTTTTTTTACAAAAACAAAGTACATTTCTGTGTTCCATGTAATTGTCCCTCAATTTAATTGTGCAAGGCTTGATTTTGCCCCTGAGGGAACAATTTGCACACACAGACTCCCTCCCTCAGGTATTTTCCTTTGCTTTATTGCTTAGAATGAAATGTAAACACTCCAGTCCCTGTGTGGTTCTGCATTTCATTGTGTCTCATTTCCATACTTTGAATTTCCTAGCAAGTCACACTCTGTGATTTATAGCAATAGGAAAATAAGAGACCAATCTGTCAGCTCTGTCACTGAAAATCTGACACATTAGAATGTCTAGAGAATTGCCCCTAATCAAACAATTAGTGAAATTGCAGTGGATTTAATTATTGGTAAACTTACCACATACTGTTAGCACAGAGAAGTCAAAACCCCTTCAGAAATTATTTTCCTTTGGAAAGCTTTCTTGTGTCAGGATAATATTTGCCACATTCAAACTTCTCACCCTGGATTAGTAGATTCTTTAATGTAGACAAAGATTACTGTATTATTTGCAAACTTGTTTATTCACCAAATGCTGATGCCATGATGATACAAGCAGTATTTTCTTCTAAGTCTGGGTTATAAATTAAACCCTGAGGGGAAGTAAAATCATCCAAGGCTGTTCTGAAGATCACAAAGAGACAGTGAGTCCCTTAGATGCTTTTTCATTTCAACACAAAATTTAATTTTACAGAACTTTAGAACCGATGTCTGACAAAAGCTGTGTACAAACTGGGTTTTTCTGCTCCTGTGAAGGTCCCAAAGAACCAGCTTTGTCCACCAAAATTGTTTCTGACCAGCCCTGGCTCACAGTCCCATCACAAACATCTTTAAAGAAGAGAGGGGATACACAGTATTGGCCTCAAGAGGAAAAGCCATCTGCAGCTGTAGCTGTCAGCAGGATGCAGAGCATCCTGAAAAGTCCTGGCTATCAAGAGCTTGAAGATGAATCACAGCCACCTGGAACTGGAGAGAGGGAGAGTGAAGCTATCACATTTAAGGAAGAAGAGCCCTGTTGCAGGCTTACAGCCTTGCTCTCATGGTTAGGAAAGAAGCCTTTTAATCAGCTGAAGGGAGGTGTCCTTCTCACTCCAGACAGCAGCTCGTGAGCCTTCACTCCTGATTCACAACTTTAATAGAAGAGGGGAGAAGAAAGGTTGGAAACAGGAGATTTAATGAAAACCCCTTCTTAAATTCGAGTGATTCATAGATAATACTTTATTGAGGTTTTTCCTGCTTCAAGCCATCAAGTAAATGCCAGTGAGAAGTATCAGATGCTTTCTCCCAGAGTGCAAGGACTGAGACACACAGATTTAGAGCTTATTCATATCCAGCTACAGAGCCTCCTGTGCTGAGCTTTTTCATCTTCTTCTGCCACGCAGTAGGGAATTACTGGCAGAGGAGTGGTGGAATTGCCCAAAGCCCTCTTTGAGGGTGACCAGGGTGGGCAATCTCTGCCATCTCTGACACATGATGCATACTTGGCTCTGGCTCAATGTCCCAGAGGAACAAAACTCAGCACCTAAAAGTTGAGGTCAGACACTGCAATAGGGCAAATAAAATCCTGTTATCTTCAGATTGATCCTGGGTATCCTCCTAGTCATGTATCAGTCAGACAAAAATAGGTCAACAGCAAGGTAAATGGGTGATATTTCATGTCTGTGATGCACCTGGAAGTGAAACAAGAGGATTTTATTCCATTCTAGCTTTAAGCTCAATAGGGTTGTAATGTGTTGCTATGACTATAAAGTAGCCCTTGGTCAGACTTTTTGTATTCTTTCATGTAATAACATGGTGGTGCCCAAAGCACATGGGGCATTTCACCCCTCAGGATCCTGTCTCTTAGTCCCTTCAGCAATATTTCTTTCCCAGAAAACCAATTCCATTTTCTAAAATACAATCGCTGTGCCTTTTTGGTGTGCAGTGCTGAGCAGGAAGGAAACATCTGGAAATCTCATTTAACAAACTTAAGAAGTAAGGTTGGTTTTTGGGGCTGCATGTTCTCACTGGAACACCTCCAACTCCTTACTCAAAGCTCTTTTGGTCTCCTCAGGGGAAGCATTATAGCAGTACTGATGTCCTGATGGATTAGACAATTTCTTAATAATTAATGACAGTTTCCCTGTGCAGCTGGGTCAGCATCCCACTAAACAGCACAAAACAAATGAGGTAACAACAAAGCAGTTAACCAGTAGGGAACACAGGTCAAGAGCTCTGTGTCTTCCTTAGTCTTGCCATCCACCTTCCAATTCCTAGTGTGGGAAGAAGTCCTGCAAACCAGGACCAGTGCTCCTAGTTCTCAGAGCTGTGTCACACTGGACTTGTGGCTCTCAGCCCCTTGCACCCTTTGCTGTGTGACCTCTAGAGCAGAAGGCTTGGCCAATCTCTCCTGGTACTCAGTGGATGGGGGATTTCCAGTGAGGAGAGCTGACTTTTTTGCCTCTAAAAGACTTCTCAAATTCTCTTGTATCACAGGTGCCTAAGTTGCCATCTCATGAAATACAATCACTGATTAGACAGATACAATTTCTGTCTATTGTTTTGGCAAAAACCAGTGCCACCAACTTTCTGAAAGCATTGGGATGTTGGAAGCTAGGAAGCTTGGAAGGAAGGAAGGAAGGAAGGAAGGAAGGAAGGAAGGAAGGAAGGAAGGAAGGAAGGAAGGAAGGAAGGAAGGAAGGAAGGAAGGAGCGAGCTGCGCTGCTGTGTTTCCACCAAGGGCAGGTCCTGTTTGTGGCTGTAAACACTTTTGAATTGGCTTTAAACCACTCCAGCACCATGAGCACTGCAGAACTGTGAAACCCCTGTGGAAATCTGGGACACATTGCAGCTGTCAAGTAAATTATATATTGGGGCAATGCCTCCAATTACTCCTGATTTAGCTGGTTAAAAGGTAATCTGGGCAGGACTGTGTGACCTGACAATTTTTAGAGTCAAAATATAATTAGGCATAATTAGGAAAAGACACCAGCTGGTAGGAATGATTTAACGGCAGGTATCAGTTAAACCCCTTCTGAGTAAGGAGAGGGCAGTTTGTGTCAGTCAGAGCTTTAATCTCCCCTGCACCCTGGCTCTTTGCTCTGTGCCTTGCATTCAGCTCTGCACTGTGCTGAGATTTCATACTCCAGTTCACCCAGCGTTCACCTCCCAAGTCTTGCCAGTTCTCCTGCAACAAACTAAGCTCACAGGTTCTGGAGGCTGTCCTTAGCATGTTCCTGTTGTGGAGATGAATCCTGTTCCTAGGTGCCATCTCAGGGTGGCACTGAACTAAACAGCATTGCCTCATCCTCTGCAGTTTGCTTTTTGAGCTTCCTGTGCACTGTCTGGGGCAAGTTGCCAGTGCTGCTCTCAAGTGACTTCTCTGTGATTGATGGTTCCTGGGCTCTTCTCTCTGGAGCAGGAAATTTGGGGGCATGAAGGGCTTAATTCACACCATTCAACAGCCTCCCCCTCGGCTGACTCAGGAGGATGGGAGAGGTTGGTGATACGGCTCTGCCCAGCCATCCCAAGCCTCAAAAATGCCAGTCCTGGGAAAAGGTTTGAAACCAGGGCTGTGGATTATGGCTGGGGGGACATTCCCGGGATGGAGAGACCTGTGGCAGATCCTGGAGGAGCAGAGAGAAAAGGAAGGTTGGAACAAGATGAACTTTAAGGTCCCTTCCAACCCAAACCTTTCTGGGATTCTGTTAAGAACATTAACAAACCCATCCCCTTGCCAGGCTCCCTTCTGCCGAGAGGACTGTCAGACACCAATTTCTTCAGGAACTCTTCCTATCATGTGAAATGAAATAAAACAAAATCTGATCATTTGGGACACAAACTCAGAGTTTGTTCACACAATAATTCCTGTGGAAAATGAGTTAAAAGCTGAAAGATATGAAATATCTCTGATCCACTGGAAGTCAGCCTTTCTTTCCAATTTTTCAGGACACCCAAGGCTCTCCAGTCAAGCAGGGCAGCCAGACCTCATTCTAATACCTGGTTTATCCACCCTTTCTCCTTCAGTACTTACAGACTGTAAGCACTTGGGACAGAGTCTGTTTCTGTAAGACGCATCTACAAATGACTGATGCAAAGGGATTCTTATGGGATTTTCTGGCAAGTAGCATGGTCATACGAAGAAGAAATACACCTGGACATTGAACAAAGCTCTATGTGACAGGATAAAGCAAAAGATCATTTTGAGTGTAGCTGGGGCAAAACAGATTTAGTACTTACAACTTTTTTGGTTTTGAAGTTAATAAACACTTTCTTTGCTAATCTTCCCCTTTAAAAAATAAAGCCACTAAAGATTTTCAAAAGTTTCTCTCTTGCTGATTGTTTGAGAGTTGCCTGGTACTGCCTCAGGTTAGCAGTTATCAGAATAGAGCATTCTGCAAACGAGCTCAGGAAACTTTCCCCAGGACATCTCAATCCATCCTCTGGACCAGTGTTTTCAGCTTCCCCGTCTGTGGCTCTGCATTAACAAGATTTATGTGGTTTTCCCTTGTCTAGGACAGGGGAGCCTTCTCTGCTCATCCATCACTGCTTTTCTCTGAGCACCAGCAGCAGCAGCAGTGCTGTAGGAAATAATGCACTTTCTAGTCCTTCATGGTGTTAATTCACCAGATAAACTCAATGAAATCCCATAAGGACTGAAGTGTAGTCAGCAGCAGCCCAGAGAAAGAGCTGTGGTATGGAAAAGGGCATTTCTTGTGTGAATCCATGGCTGCACTCTGTAGATAAGATAAATATTGCTTATTTAGCTGTCACCAGTAATGAAGATTTTCTTTTCTGCAGGCCAATATTAGTAAGCATTAACACATCACTGCAGCAACTCTGGTTTATTGGGCTTTTTTTTCCTGGTTTGTTCGGGGGTTTTTTTCTGGTTTGGAGGGTTTTTTCTGGCTTGTTTGTTTGGGGGTTTTGTGGGGGTTTTTTTGTTCTTTGTGAGCTTGCTTGTTTGGGATTTTTCTTGTTGTTGTTGTTTGTGGCTCTTTGTTTGCTTGGGGTTTTGTTGTGGTTTTGTTTGGCTTGTTTTGGTGAGGGGTTTTTTTAGGTTTGTTGTTGGTTAAGTTTGTTTATTGGTCTGGGTTTTTATTTCCAGAAAAACCTAACGGAGTGGACAGGTAGAATAAATACTGGCAGAAGCCAATATTGAATGGAGATGAGGACAAAGGGAAGGATAAAGGAAAATCCATTCTGAGGAGGACAAAATCCATTCTGAGGTGGGAAATTCTGTTTTCAGTGATACCATAACAATTTTGGGCACAAACAGAACAGATTTGCTAACCACCCCTGCTGGTGTTGGTTTGCAGAAATTGTATCGTAATATGAGTTAGCCTAACCCCAGAAAAAGCAAGATAAATGTATAAAATTTATCTATAAACCTAATGAGATCTTTACAGCATTAATTCAGGGAGAAACTGAACTGCTCTGATTTCAGAAGAGCTGCTCTTCACACACACCCCTGGAAGCCACGTGCGCTGTTAGAACAGTCACAGATGTCTTTTCCAGGCTTTTGGAGGAATCCCTCATGTTTTGTAACATAACAGTTACACCTTAAGTGAACTTCTGAAATCCCTGACAGAACCCAAGGACCTCATTCTCTGTTCATTTTTTCTGGTAGAACTACTCACGGTTTGCACTAATACATGAGAATAAACAAGCCCAGGCTGTGCATTAACATTCTCCAAAGGGCTCATTAAGGTAATTGTGCCTTGATTCCAGTCTCACCTCCAGGGCCAGCAGAGTTTGGTTTGTACACCCAAAGCCAACATCGAGAAGAGTCCTATGGAAAAGCAGAGTATAAGTGAACAGCAGCACAGCAGCACTTCCACTGCTCCCACACTTCCCTCTGCTCCCCGTGGATCTGCAGGAACTGTAATGTATGCAAAGGACTCAGTGGGACCCGTATTTCCTTTGAAAAATGTTTCTCACAGGAAGCCAAATTACATTTCTTCATTCAACCACACCAGTTAAATTTGCATTTGCAGAATGAGTATTCATTTCTTTGTGATTTTTTGCTCCTCAAAGAGAGATTTCTTGTGGTTTGGGCCATTTCCACCACATGTTCAGATTTCCCACCCAGAATTGTGGCTGCTTAGCTACCACAACCTTGTGCACTGAGGCCATGCACATTTAATGGAGAAACAGCATTTACAGCACAAATATCAAACATCCAAATTTAAATATTACTCTGAAATTCAGGATCTGTGTGCCAGCAATTTTAACACAAATAAACAAGAATGACCTATTTTAGCGCATCAGCTCTTCCCTGATATAGAAGGTTCTTCCAAGATTCCCTTTTTGCTCTGGGCTAGATCTTAATCCTCGTTACACTTGTGTGACTATGGATCTACTAAAGACACTTCAGTAGCTCTCACGTTGATCCCAACAAGAAAATTCGGATTGTACTAACTTTTCCCAGTGTACCATAGTGGATTTGTGACAGAGATGAAATAAAATCCATGAGTTCTGATGTACTCCCTGCTGTTCTCCTCCTTACACAACACTTTGTTACATAAAACTTTTTCTGGGGAAAAAAATAAAAAAGGAGAGGGAATGGAAAAAATAGCATCTTTTTGGTTGTAAGCCAGTTTTCTGTATCAACATGGCAGTAGCGTGTGAAGTGAAGCAAGATTTCCTTATAGCACCATGTGACAAAGCTAATCAAAATAAACATCCAAAAAATAAAGAAATTAAGGGTGAGGTAGCAGACTGTGGGGAGAGCAGATGGTTATTTAAAATAACAGCAAATTTTCCATGCTGACTGCAACTATAGCTCTTGTCACAAAACATTGTTGTTAATGGCAAAAGAGAAGGCAGGAATATCATCAGAGGATTTTGTGGGGCTGGGGAAAGCAAAAGGATGAAAAATATATGGGGAAGAGGGAATTTTCAGCTCTCTGAAAAAAACTGCTCCAAATATCAGTGGTGCTAGAGCAGAGACAGGAGAAACAACAAGGCAGCAGGTGGAAGGAAGATCACATTGATCAAATTTTTCACACACAATAAGAGGTCTCTCACAACCCCAAGGATCAGACACTGAGATAAAGGAGAATCTTTTGTCTTCTCAGGAATACAAAACCACAGAATTCATAGTTTATAGTAGTTTAAAGCACAGAAAAGAAGGTCCAGATCCCGAGAAAGGAGCTGGGAAACCAGGATTGACCTCAGACCATTGTTCGGAACCAGCCACTCACCCAGCCTCAAGCACAAATCCACAACTTGAGTTCCAAGGCATGGCTTTGGCCAATCCTGACATTTTACAGGCTCTTACCATGAGGAAGGCTTCCCACTTTTAAGGGCAGTGTATGCAACAGGATGTGCTTTTTTACAAGTTCAGATTTAAACGTTCTGCTGGAGTCTCAGGTGAAAACAGGGAGATGCAGCTTCCAAGACGGAGAGGGTGCTGCCAGCCAGGTGCCAAGAGCATCTTGGGTGCTCAGATCCAATGGAGAAGGGACCTGGGAGCCTCTGCCTGCAGTGTTGCTCTGCCCACTTTGTACTGTGAATCCCCTTTTAAGGCTGAATAAAAGCACTAAAAATCAGAAATTGCAGACAAATTGCTGCCTCTCTACAGTTAAAATTTCCAGAAGTGAGCTGTCAGCACACTGGGAGAATGGGGAGCAGCCGGCTCCGCTCGGCGCTATTGAAGTGTTTTCAGCACTCCAGACACTTCAGAATCTTGGCACAGTGAGCAATAAATGCAGAAGCAGCATCTTTTCTGTCTCCTGCAGAGAAGGGGAAGTAGAGGGACATAGTCTAAAGCCCCAGAAGCTGGGATGACAGTGACACAGAGGATGCAGCTGCAGCTTTTGCCAAGGATGACGGGATTCCATGGAGTTCACAGCACACACCACGGGCAGTTGTGTTGGTTGTGGTGGTACCATCCTGAGCTGGCCTCTGGCAATGCCCTCAAATCTGGAAGACCCATTCTCCCTTATCACCTCCATTTTCCTATCCTTCCTGCTTGTTTTCTGCGTGTGTAATACAAATGTTTGTGTTTTCCATGACTGTGAGGCAGCTTTTCTAGGATCTATTTCACTCCTGTAGCAAACAAAATGCGGAGTTTTCCATTGAATGGCAGCCTCAGATCTGTTGTACCAGCTTCTTCTCAGACAGATACACCTCTGTTCTTGTCTTACACAACTTCCTACTTAAAAATACGTTCAGCACTCTCTCAGCAATAGAAATGACAAAGGCAAAGGCTTGTCTGCCCAGGAACACAGAAATGTTCATCTGTCCATCCTGATGAACTACTGCAGCTGATCAGCTAAGGAAATTAAAGCATTTTTCTAATTCTCTTCCTCCTAAGGGATCATCCTTGCAAAAATTTACCGTGTGGATGCTCACAGTATTTTAAATCATGGTCTGCTCAAAGGTGTTTTCTGAAGAGCAAGGAAAGTTTTGCTGAGTCTCAGTTCCTGGTGACTGGACTTCAGTGAAGATCCTTCTGCAGAACAGTCCAGATTAATTGCAACTCTAATTTTCCTCAGAATTCACACATCTTTGCACTGGCTTTCCACACCCTTTTATTTAAACTCTGATATTATGCAACCATTTTGTATCACCCCTCATCAGCACAGTATCCGAACACTTCCCACATACAAACTGAGAGAGAATATAAACTTGAGTTAAATCTCTGCCTTTCTTGCACTTTGGGGTAAAACCTCAGCTTTCATGGCAGCTTTATTTTTCATTTTAGATGTTATAGTTTTGTTTTAATGTACTATTGCTTGGTTAAAAGGGATTCACTGAATAGAAACCTTGTTTTCTAAAGAAATTTCCAGTGGCATGGCACAAAGCTGGGGAAAAGGCTCTGGTAATCCAGAGGAGAATCCCAGACCCCAGTTTGTGAGGCAGCTGAGCGTGGCTAGAAGGACACAGGACAAAAAGCAATGAGGAAAGCTTTAGGAAAGCTGACAGAGTGAGTGCTGAATCCAAGAGGAATTCAAGGAAGGAATTCAAGTAAGGAATTCAGGAAGCCCTATCTCCTGTGTCAGGGGCAGATGTGGTGAATCATCCTTACTGCTGGGGGAGAAGAGCTGCAGCTACACATGGATGTATCCTAATTCCCAGTTTCCTAGTTGCTGCAAAAGCTTTGACTAGAGCTTTTCAGTCTGTTTAATTGTGTTTTGTAAATGTATCCTACCTCAGTGGTCAAATGAAACCAAATTTTATCACTTTCCTCGTTGCTGAGGGCCTTGAAATTCAGCACAGCAGCTCTATCCCAGATTCAATTTGTCAGATTACATTAGGTCCCTTCAGACTTAAAAAAAATGGGCACCTGGTGAGCTCCTCTATTACATTTCCAAAACTTCTTGCACTTAGAAGCATTTTTCAATAAGTTTCTTTGCAAAGTAATTGTCAGTGTGATTAGATTCTTGTTCAGGTGCTGCACACAACAGTTGGAGTGTCCATGTGAATATGGAATGAAACACAAGATTAAACTCACTCTAAAAGCAGAGGGCGGTCAGTGACTGGCAGTTTTTTGCATGTTTTTCCTTGGTTTGTTTTTTCTTTTGAAATTAAAGTCTTGCCAAGTTCTACAACCCCCAAAATCACATGTTTCTGCCTTTAATAAACAGCTGCTAAATGATTCCCTGAACAGTCTGTTCTCCTCCTGCAGAAACCAGGCAGGAGCCCACCTCCAGCACGACTTGGCCACTTCTCATCTTGCTGTGTGCCTGCACATGCAGCTCAGAGAAACACAAAAGCAACCAGACAAAGAATTCTGCTGAACTTAGTCACAGACTTGCATTTAATGATGTGTGGGATTAACGTTACAGGAACATTTATACATTGGGAGTCAGATGTCTGGGGTGTTATGGTTAGAAGGAAAACATAGGAAACCAGAAAATTTGTTTTCATGAGAGTGGGGAACCACAGCATGTACCAGAAATGTTGACAGCAGTACCTCTCTTGCAGACATAACCCTGCACACATCACAGGGTTGGACAAATTCACCACTGCCACTTAAACTGAAAAAGAAAAAAAAATCTAAACAAGCACCATTACTGCTGCTGCTAAACCTCCAACAAAATTGCTTCTTTTCTGATAAAGGTGCACTTTTGCTTTATGAGCAGTTTAAGAAAAATCTGTGCAGAGACTAAGATTCCCTTTTGAAACTGTAATCTCTACAGACCCAACATTTTAAATAAGTTGTTTGTTGCTTAAAACGGTTTTATTCCAAACAGCTCCAGCTATCTAAGTGTTATCTCTGTGCCAGGATTTTTCCCAGAGGTAGATTTAAGCACGAGGACTAACATCAGACCTCTTCTGATGCTAAATTTGAGTCTGGATTGGCAGTCCATGGTACCCGGAGTGGGGAGTGTAACCTGTGAAAAGATTGGGAACTAAAACATTCAGGCTGGAAATTGTTACTCTTCTGCTCTGTCGTGTAATATCATCACAGAAGGGACACCAGTGGCATCAGCAGGGCTCCACAAAATGCTTGACCACTCTTAAAATCATTGTGCCTTAGGAAGTCAGAGCTATGTTTAATTACTTGTAAAGCTACACTGAATTTGAAAGGAAGAAACTGTCAGAGTGTACCAAGAAGCCAAGTAATTATTCTGCATTAATCTTTGCTTGCCCCCCTCTCCTGAGATGACCTGAATTTGTAAGTTCCATGAGCTCTGGAGTCTATGGAACCACTGCATCAAGGCCAGAGGATTACAAAGACTTTTCATTCTGAGGCTGAATGAAAAGGCACAAAAAGCTAATGAGGATTCTGAAGAACATTCAGGTTTCCAGTTGCTAAGACCAAGAAGACTTTTAAAACAGGAAAAATACAGCTGCGTCCACCCAATAACATCCATTCGAGATCTGATGCTTGATCCCACTCATGTAAATTATAACCTTTCATTAACTGGATAAAGAGAAAAACAATTTTAATATAGTATCTCTTGGCAGAAGACTCAATTGAACAGAAAATTGAGAAAAAAAATTAAACTCACATTAATAGCCAAAATGAAAAGTTTTTCCTCAGCTGCCCTCTTGTTCTAATAGGTCACAAAGTTTTTAAATTCCATTATCTTTCATGATTGGTCATATTTTACAATGTAATTGGTAATTGTTGTTTTGAACTGAAAATTAAAATGTAGGGTTTGGTGACAAAAGAAGTTTCTTTTATTAAGACATATTAAAGAATCAGGAGTAGCTCCAGTGACTGAACTCAGTAGATTTAGCCCAGTGAAATAAAACTTCATCATGTTGAAGTTGCTTAAAGTACTGTTTGCTCATAACTAAAGAGTAAAGGGAGCAGCACAAATGGGGTATTAACCATTCCAGTAAGTTTGTGATCTTCATTTTCTAGAAATACGTTTGTCAAAGAGCTTCCTATTATGACCCTGATTATTACCTGTATTAGAAACAGGAGCCTCAAACAGCCACTGTCAAAATTCATTTTAGAAATTGGTCTGGAAGACAAGTATAAAGGCATTTAATCAGCAATCCTATCTAATAAAACTGATTAGAAGACAGAGTTTTGCATAAGCCCACCTTGATCGTAGTGAGAGCAGATAGCAAATGTTCCAAATCTGAATAAATTAGCAACAATCCCATCAGGGCACAGAGATAAGGTAATATACAGATACGAACTGCAGCAATAAAAGGTAAAGTGGGAAATGAGATACGATTATTTTTCTTAACAACTCCACTAATTTGATCCAAGAAGAATAACTAAAAGAATTCAAAGTGAACGCAGTTTATTGTAGTCTTGGATTCCTCTTCCAGATCAGACTGTGGGTACAGTGGAAAATTCATCAGCTCTCCCCAAATCCCTTGAAGATCAATTACACTTCTGTACATGTGTACACAAACAGCTACACACCTGATACATGAAGTCATTTTCTAAGGGTGGAAATATTCCCATTTAATCCCACCTTTGAGCATGAAAAATGTTCAGAAAAAAACCAGACTCCCTTGCAACAGAGATAAATTAAATTAAATTAAATGGATGTAATAGCCAGACTCCTTAAAACAACTTTAGAAACTGCTACACACAAAGTGGGGAGAAAGTGCCACACACAAAATGGGGAGAAAGTGCCCCTTTCCTTGCTGTGGGCAGGGATGAAAGCCACCACGGATCATCCCAGCTGGACACTCAGAAAGGCAATGGCAATGAAATGTTGCCCTGAGCAGGACTAGAGCTTCTGAAGTGAGAATACAAGAAAAAATCAGCACTGGGGATGAACATTTGGCAGCTGTACAAGGACAGCAGTCATGGCAGGCCCAGGGCTAACTCTACATCTGGGTTTCTATTGCTTTCACTGATGAAAATCCTTCCCAAAAAAACCAAAAACAAAAACAAAGGAACACTAAAATTATGAGACCATTTTAAAGGGCATCATTTAACAGAGCCAGTGAACAAAACAAACATTTGCCACAAACATTTTTTCCACCTCTTATTTTAGGTCTTTTTCCACTTGGGCTACTGAGCATTTGGGCTTCAGATTAAGAAGTAAAAGGGAGAACGGCAGACCAAAATATCAGGGGAAAAAAGACATTGTGAGACAGGCCATTACAAAAAGGAATTTCTGAGAAACTCAACGTTGTCAAACTGGATTTGGTGGAAGGTTTTTCCACTCAACAGAGCTGGAGCATTTTGCCCCCTGACCAAGGTCAGCTGGTTCTTGTAAGGTCGCACAATCCTCTCCATAAAAGCATCAAACAAAACATTGGTAGACGCAAGTTCTAAACTTACCCCAGCTGTAAATACTTTCTAGTGGAGATTTAGTCATTCAAATGAAAAACTGTGGTGATTATATTTAACATCACCAGAAGCAGAGGGCACTTCAGATAATAGCTTCCAGGTAGGGAAATGAAACACTGGGGATAAAGCCATCCTTTAAATCTTGTAGATTTTTATTATCATTGCAGGAGCAATTCAGAATTCTGATGTGCAATGTTAATAAGACAGATTATAGTTCACCTGAGCCCCAGATTTCCTACTGCTAAGGGAAAAGATATTTTTTACTTATTATTTTCTTAAAGTCCATTGAACTCTATTATATGGCAAGATGTACCTGGATTCCAAACAAACTACCATCTGCTCCTAATGGTGGATTAAAAAAGAAAAGCTTTTGAAAGTCAGATATATGTGATTGAATAACTCCTATTGCAGGTCTGCTAGTGAACCTTGGGCCTCATTTATTCTCGCTGAAGTTACTGCAAAAAGAACTTTCTATTTTTTAAGGTTTTGGCATCTCATAGCAGCCAAGAAAGCTTGAAAAAGAGCTGTGTTCTGAAATACTTGGAGTTAGCTCTGAAGTATAGTAAGTTTGGCAAATATAAATTAGACATTAAATTTTCCTTCACATATATTCAGTCCCTAAAATACAAAGTGCATAGAAACATGGGAGTTGACAAAAAAAATCTCTGAAGGAGGACAGCAGTTAACAAATGTACTGATTTTGTGTGAAAGAAGGGTCAGCTTTGCCTCTGTCCCATCCAGCCAGAACAAGACTCCTTGGCAAATGGGAAAAATTGTTAGTGAAGGAAGATATTGAAAAAAAAAAAAAAAAACGAAGAGGATTTTTATCCCCATTAATTTCTTTTGACGATGCAGCAGCATCTCCACTGTGCCAAAGAACAGGCATGAAAAGGCTGAGGAATCACAGAACTCTGACATTGCTTGGATATCCTTAAATTATCTCTCCAAGAGCAAATCTGTAGCAAATGCTGCTTCTCTTCCCCCATTCCTAAGGGCTGATGAAAAGTGAAAGGCAGGAGAAAGATCCCCACAGACACTGGCACCTTCTGTATCAGCATTTCCTTTCCTCTGGGGAATGTAAAAGTGTGAGTAATTCAGATCTCATCAGAGGTGGTTTTAAGAATGGGAGAGCAGCAAGGAACACTTGATTATCCTGCAGAGGATGAGTCAGTAGCACCAGGATGTGTAGGTGGGATCCAAAGCACTGTGTGCACTATCAGCCCCTCATCCCTCACCTCCCCGTTCCAGTCTGTAAAGACAGAATTTGTGAGCTTTTAAAAGTATGACCCCAAACACACATGAAAAAATCAAATAGATACTTTCTTTCTAAGTGTCTCACACAGATAAATGGTGGAATTATCTACTATGAAAGAAATTGGGGCCTTCCTACCTTTTAGAAAATGCCTTAAATTTAATACTTTACCTCTGATATTGTCTCAAGGAGCATAAAACCAGCATGAATGGCTGAGGCAATTGAGAAATCCTGAATAGGAGGAGAAGCTCTGTCTCTTTGCAAAAAGCTTCCAGCCACAGCTTGCTGGGAAAAGCTGTGGGATGTGCTCCCAGCCTCTGTCCCTAACATGATTATGCAAAGTAGATGATAGTAATAGTGCTGCCCTGCCATCACTTACAATGCATTTGCTCTCTTCAATTTTATGTAATTTTCATTGAATTTAGGTCCATCGGGTCTATAGGAGTCATATGAAAATGAGATCCTTATTCAAAGCAATTGATGCAATTGAAGAAATGGGAAGTGTTAAGGCTGCTATCCATTATGCTAAGGGGGAAAAGTATCCCAAAAATGCAAAGGGATAAAATCTATTTAAATGTGCAAGTTTTCAGTTACTTCCATTCCAGAGAAAAAAAAGAGGTCTGTGAATCACAGCCGTCCTCAGAACACTTGAACATATGTGTTCAGGTGGGGATTGTGATATATATGTAACCTTGCTGACAGACCTGACCCAGCAAAGGCTGCATTCCAGCAGGAATCTCAAGTTGGAGCTTGGAGTGAATGCTCCAAACTTCAAATATCAACTTTGGTGTAGAGGCTACTGAGCAAAATAAACAAGGGATAAAGCAGGACCAGTAATTTAAAGACAGGCCTTGATCTTAGCAAAGGAGAACACATTGGGCAAGTCAGCCTGTGTGAATCCACTATAAACTCCTGCAGCTCCAGAGTGCAATGAGGAGCTGCTCTGAGTAGGAAACAGTGCAGAAAGTGGTAATTAGAATTCTGGATGCAGCAGAGAACTGCTGATCCACTGGGCAGGTTTATGCAATTAAGTCTCTCATGAAGATATCCTACATAATTTGCCAAACTTCTTAAGCAATCGCTCATTGGCATCATTAGTTTTACATCAAATTACAGCATCGTACTACAGTTTATAAAACCCCTGAGTTTTGCCACACAAGCAGCAAAGCATTGAAATCAAGTTCTGCTTGCTGAATCAGAAACCAGAAGTGGCCAAGTGTATCAAAACAAAAACAATTGCACATTCTACCTTGGTGATATAGTTAGCTGTATCTGTGCCTTTTTACAGGAACAGATTGATATATATATAGATTTTTTTTAGCATATTTTTATATAGTGATGTCAGTCATGACAGTGTTGTCTACAGCCTTTCTTTAAACCTGTTTATTTACTGGAGGGGTTTTTTTTTGCTCCTAAGACACCCTAGGAATGCACATGGTAAAAACTGACATTTCTTTGGCTATGAAGATGGAAACACTTCAGAACTAACCCAAATACTTTAAATTACTGATACAGTTATTTCAGTTTGGGTTGGGGTTTTTTTTGTCTGTGTTGTTTTAGAAGGAATAACTGGTTTTGCAATATGTGCTGTAAATTACAGCAAAAAAAAAAAAAAAAAAAAAAGTGGAAGAGTGCCAGGCCTGAAAAACAATAACCAAGTCCCCTGTCTCCTCTTACAGGTATCTCCTAAACAACCAAATAAACAGAAAACAGAATACATTTTATAGGAAATTCTACCTTCATTGACATCAATGGATTTTTTCCCCTTTGATTCACACTTATGCATAAAACAACATTTTTTTTTCAGTCAGTCTGGTTTAGTGTTATTAAAGATAGTGGCGGAGTCATTGAAAATGGTGAAGGACAAAACTCAGAGACTTCAGGCAACTCCAGGCAAAGTTGCTCCTCATCCAGGGCTGCATCTGCCTGGTTGAAGGCAAAGTGACCCAGGTTAAGAACATCTACTACCAATGGAACCACTGCAAATATACTGATGAATTCTGAGAATCCAATTTCTTCTCAAGGTGATGGACAGTGAGGAATTTGATTAAACAGATAAAGCTCCAGGATTAGGTGTGTTGGTTCATCAAGCATTCCTTACTGCGAGTAATCATACACTTTGTACCTGAGGAAAGACAGAATTACACAGCTCTGCTTTGCTTCTGTAAATCAAATGAAAATTTAGAATCAAAACAGAAGTGTTTGTAAAATGACACAGGAGACGGGACAGGACTTATTTCCATGACTACTGAGAAAAAAAGGTCCAGTTAGTAGCACTCTGTGGACTCCTGTTTCAGAGACACACTGACTCTAGAGACCTATTTCTACAAATTAGACAAATTCAGACATTCTTTGACAAGTTACTTGGCTTAGGCCTGGCTGGTTCTACTGATTTATCATCACTGCAAACCAAATTTCAAGCTGACCTGTTCCTTCCACAGCTTTCTGTGCTGTTTTCTGTGCCAGCAGCATTGCCTGCCTGGCTGTGGCTGCAGTGTGTCCCTTTTGTCCCTGCTTAGGACCCACCCTAGGAAACAACCTTAAGCATCATCCACATGTTGTAGCCTAAGGGATGATGCTGCTGAAAGGTGCTTGTGAACGCCCTCAGTAAGAATGAAATGCCAAAAAAAAAAAGGCCTTAAAAGGATCTCCCAGACCCCTGAGTAGTTCTGTGTGTGCTTAAAGGAGCATATGTGCTTCATGAAAATCTGCTGCCACCCTCCGCCACAGCGAAAGCTGAGTGTGGCTGTCGTTCTAGTGTCAGCTAGGCAGGGTTAGTGCTTCCCTGCTTCCCTTCTGAAGATCCTTTCTGCTCATGCTGGCTCCTTGTTTTTTTACAAACTAGTATTTGTAGGTTGAAAAATAGATTTTTTTAAATGCCCCCGAGAAGAAAGGGATGAGCTGAGCAACCCTGATCACAATGCTGAAACTGTCAAGGAAGGGAATTCCTTCTGATCTGGGCTGCCCAGATGGGCTAATGGGACTTTAGTTTGGCTGACACTTAGGCACTATCAGTAAAAATCATCTTCAATAAAACATGCTCTGATGTCGACTTGGGATAGCCAAGGATTCAGGAATTGATCCTTGTGCTCACCTTGAGCTTGTTCACTATAAATCCACTGGTCCATCTTTATGCCTCTCTGTAAGCCTGGGCTATGATGGATTTATTAAACTGAAAAATCAGTAAGATGGCTTTTCCTTCTCCAATCCCCACTCTGCCCTGGGATATTTTAAAGCACAGCAGCAGCAGTAATGAACGTCTCTGTGCATACTCAGAGATAATTATTTGCACTGTTTCCATCTACTTTTCCAAGGTTTGCCATCTGATGCCCACCTAATACGAAGCCTCTCTCCGCTGGGAGAACAAGCACAACTGATCACAAGGGAAAAGTTCAGTTTGAGAACATATGTCTGAGCAAACAGAACAGATCCCCTGCCTGACAGCTGCTGCCCTCAGCCTTGCTGCTGCACCCTTATTTTGATTTAAATTCCCTGTTTTGCACCTGTAAGAAGCCACGCAGGGCAGATCTTGAGAGTGAATTTTCCATTCAATGTTTTTGTTTAATATAATCAAATATACCTTTGAGCAAAGGAAAAAGGTAATTAATTGGAAGAGGAAGAGGCAATGCTGCTCTAAAGGGCTGTGTGATAAGACTCTAACAACAAAGAGCTTTATCTTTGTGGTTCTTCCTCCTTCACAGGTTTAAGAGGGAGAAAACCATCTCCATATCAAACTATCTCATCAAACTATCTCCACCGATTTATTAAAAGATATGCAAAATGATCAAGCTCCAAGTTTTGGACAATTCCCTGGGCAGTTCTGTTAAAGCAAAACTTCCCACAGATTTCACACTGAAAAAAAATGGATTTTCAAAGTACAGCTAAAGCTTACAAATCACATCAGAACTCTTCTCTTCGGGAGGTCCTCATAAGTCACAAAGGATATTTTATTCAGAAATACTGAAATGTTCCAAGGCACTGAGATTGCTTATTTTGTAGGAGGATTTATGGATCTGAGAGTAATTTGGTGCAGGAAGAGGCTCCAGAAAAATGTACTTCTGCCTGTACTTCTTACCTATGGAAGAAAAATCCTGTTAGATTCTATATCCAGGATATAGAATCTATATCCTAGAAAAGGTTAAATGACTGGGTTTAATGCAAAAGCAGGCAGACGACACTCTTTTGCAAATGTTCATGAGGCACACCAAAAATTACAGGATTTGGAATGAAATTTTTGCTTTGTTAAGGGCACTAGCACATGGTGTTCTAAAATAATGACAGAAATAGTCGTAGCCATATTGCTTATCCCAGAAATCCAACGCTTCTAGGGAGAATGCCAAATGCCAGGCGGATTTCTCAGTTGTTGCAAAGTCTTAGGAAATTACTGATCATCTTCTGGGGGGGAACCACTGATCCAGCCAAGGGCTCAGCACCCTTAGGTGACACAACAGCCAGCCTGGCTTTTAAGGCTGAAATCAGCCTAAAGAGTGGGAAGATAAAGAAAGGAATAAAATCATGCACATCTTCCATGGCTCATATCTGCTTAAACCCAAAAGTAGGATTTAAAGTTGAACGAGAGAACTGTAATTTTTTCTGAAAAATCTGTTCAGTGACTGAAAAAAAAAAAAACAACCAAAAAAAACCCCAGAAAAATTTAATGAGGGAAAAATTAAACTCTGGTCAAAATCCAGGTGGAGGCTGTACATGGCATTATTATAGGCTCCCATATGTTTCCTAGAGGCATTGAACATGACAAGGGAATTTAGACACAGGGAAATGTAATTATTTGTGATTGAAACAAAATAGCAGCCCGTTTATGCACACACTGATCCTGTTGAATTAATATTATTCTACTGAATTGAATTCTTCTCAGATGCTATTGTATTTTCTGAGGTAGCCATAGGTTTCTTCACATTCTGTTTCACGTTACTTTTTTTAGCCATCAGAACTTAGTGACATAAAAATTGCTGTCTGAGTTGACACAGTTATTCCCTCTTGATGTCTTTAAGTAGGAGCATAATGTGACAGATCAGAGTGCTGAAACTCAGTGTCTCACACAGGCTTAAAAATAAGTTATTCCTGCAAAACTTTGAAAACTATTCTACAGGGGAGCAATTTTTATACTCTGAAATTTATTTGCTTTTCTTTCTCCCTTCATTTTTCTATGCCTAGAAACATGTATGAAAACAGGGATTTAGTTGATCAGGAACTCATTTCCTCCTGCTGTGCAGCCATCACAGGAAATCATAACCCTTTCTCTCAGTAGCAGCTGAGGACTAGGTAGCAGCATAGATCAAATAAACACTGAAAGGTTAAAGAGGCCTGGGTTTATCTCCAAAAACATGAGGACTTGAGTTTGAGATTGGTAAAATCCTGTTGATAGGTAATTTTGGCTCAAAACGAGGAAATCAGTGTGGAGCCTGGGCTGTGTGAAGGCAGGTCCAGCACAAGCAGGACACAGGTACAATGGTGACAGCAGGCAGAAGGGAAATTTCTGGAGATTCCTGTAGTCTTGATGCGGAGAAGTCATTCCAGCAAGATCTCTTGTCACTCTGGAGCTCTCAGAGGAAGCTATTCCTGGAGAACTTCCACAGCATCTAAGCCAGACTGGAGTCACAGAATCCTTTCCATTCCAAGAGGCCAGACTGAACCCCACTGGAAAAAGGGGATTCGTGTCCAGAACTCACACTACCAACCTTCCCAAGGCTTCACACATGAGGTTTTGGGTTTAACTCATTTCAAATGTTTATGTAATGTTAGATTAACCTGTTTGGGGTATAAATTACATCAAGGCCAAAACAATGACACGAGTCAGCTCTTTGGGTATCAACAGGTACAGAAAGTTCAATTTCAGAAAATTGTATCTTTCCCTTCCTGCTTTTTATTATGTGGATAATTTGCATTAAAATAATGTCTCTGCTTGTGTTTTCCCCCACTGCTTTATTATTCACTCAGAACACTCATTCCTTGCATATGATGTGATCATTATTTGCTGTTGAAACACTTTTAATGTCACAAAACGGATTAAATCTTCAATGAGGAATGAGCAATTGGAAAACCCTATCACCTAAGCAACCGCAGTCCCATTTCATGCCTGTGTGTCTAATTATACCTAACAAGGCAAAAACCCCTAATCTCGGAGGGAATGATACATTCTCTGTCTTCCCAAACTTTTTTTTTTTTTTACATTTTAAATGATGGGCAAAGCTGGTGGGTTCTGCATTTTGTAACCAAGCCAGGCACGGTTATTTGTTAAGCATCCATGCCAGGTTGATATTTGATATAAAATGATCCAAGGAGGAGGAATCTGGGGGGATTTGCAGTGCCCGGGACTTTTCCCAGCACAACTTCCCACTGTGGCAGCTCCTTGGGCTGGATGAGGATGGGTCCTGAGGGCAAACACTGGACTGGCCAACACTTCCCAGACTAAGAGGGTGAGCACTAGGGTGGCCGAGGCTTCCTGGGCAGCAGGTCCTGCCCTGAGCCCCCACTGTGACTCCCCAGTGCCGGCACCCAGTCCCAGGGATCTCAGAATCCAGAGAGCCCTACGGAGCCCACTGGGATGGCAGCGTTGTGCTGCCTCCACAACTCGCCTAAGAGACCCTGAAACGTGACAGTGGTCCTTTTCCCCAGGCCCAAAAAGCTGTTCCCAGAGGCCCATAAGGAACACCCAGAGGCCCATAATTTTCCCCAGAGGTTCCGAAGCCACTTCCCAGTGGTCCATAACGCTCTTCCCAGAAGTCCACGAGGCTCTTCACGGGCAGTGCCGCGGCCTCGCCCCGTCCCTCAGGGCTGGGTGCCGGTGCTCAGCTCCCGCCTCCGGCGCTGCGAGCGCGGGCGGCCCGTCCCAGAGGAATCCCGCCGAACCTGAGGGGCCCCCCCGAGGCTCCCCGCCCCGCCCCGCCCCAGCGCAGTTTGTGCCCGCTCCCGGCCGGCAGGAGCCGCTGCGGGCGCGGCGCGGCGGGATGAGCGAGGCGGAGGCGGCTCGGCCGCCGCCGTGGAGAAGCCGCCGCTGCCCGGCGGCCGGGCCTGGGGCGGCCGCGGCGGTCGCTGCCGCTGTTGCAGCCGCGGCGGCGGCGGCCGGCCCGGAGCCCGGCGCGCCGGCGGAGGAGGCGGCGGTGGTGTGGAGCCCGGAGGTGGAGGTCTGCCTATTCCACGCCATGCTGGGCCACAAACCCGTAGGTGAGCGCGGGCCGCGGCCTCCGGGAGCGGCGGGGGCCGGGCCGGGGACGGGGGCCGGGCGGGAGCTCCCGAGCGGCTCCAGCGGCCTCAGCGGCCGCCCTGCAGCCGGCCCGGGGCCGCGGGGCTGCGGCGGGGCCTGTGGGAGGGGGCGCCGGGCCCGGCCGGGCCGCTGAGCCGCCGTGTGACCGCCTGCCCTGCGCTTCCCCAGCATCACAGAGCGGGTCAGGCTGCAGGGACTACAGGGAGTCGTCTGCTTAGGCAGGGTCGTCCCGGAGCACTTGGCACGGGATTGTGTCCCGACCGTTCTGGAATATCTCCAGTGAGGGAGGCTCCGCAGTCTCTCTGGGCAGTGCCCGCCGTAAAGAAGTTCTTCCTCGTATTTAGGTGGCGCTTCCTGTGCATCAGTTTCTGCCCATTGCTTTATGTCCTATTGCTCTGCACCGCCGAGCAGAGTCTGGATCCATCCTCTTGGCACCCCCCTTTAGATATTTATAAACGTTGCTGAGGTCCCCTCTTAGACATCCCTTCTGGGGATTGAACAGGCCCAGCTCCCTCAGTTTTTCGTTGTCAGAGAGATGCTCAAGTTCCTTCATCTCTGTTGCCCTTGGTGGACCCGTACCAGGAGCTCCGTGTCTCTCTTGTACTCAAGAGCGCAGAACTGGACACAGCACTCCTAATACTTTCCTCCAGTTGTTTCTCACACAGCCTCTCTAAAAGCTCTGTGTGTCGTAATTACCCACAGGGGCACCCTCAGTTCCCCAGAGAATAGCACCTGCAGTGTAAGGTGAAAAATCAGCCTGCCCAGCTGCCAGCCGTCTCTCCTATAATGTACGTGTTCTTTGTAACAACATGGCTTTTTTAATTCATAAGTAAATAAGCTTACGTATATCTCTAAATGTCATAAATAACACTGTTAGCAACATTAATTGCACTGGGTTCTTCCCCCAGGTGTGAATCGCCATTTCCACATGATTTGTATCCGGGATAAATTCAGCCAGAATATCGGACGGCAGATCTCATCTAAAGTGATCTGGGACCATCTGAGCACCATGTATGATATGCAGGCTCTTGTGAGTATAAAGGGTCGGTACTGCCACGTGGTTTCATTGAGTTCAGAAGTTTGACAGGCCAAAATCACTGGGCCTGTTGTACCTTCCATGATACTTAGAATTAGGTGTCATTCCAGTGAGTTGATGGAGTTTTCCCTGAGTAAAAGTAGATTAGGTAGGAGACAATAAAACCTGCAGTGGCTTGTGAGGGTTTTTGGGGTTTTTTTGATACCATGTTCTGGCTTCGTTTATTAAAGTTGCCTAAATGCTGATCCAGAAAATGTTTAGATACGTACATAAGTGTCAAATGAGAAAGTTGTAGTGTGTTTACATAAGAATTTGCTATGTTTGGATTCCAAAAATGATCTCAAATGACCATGAGTTGTGATCTCAGGTATCCTGACCTTAGTAATCAGTTTGATACCAGAAGCCTCCTGCTTCTCTAACTTCTGAAGTGTCTTGTTAAGAATTATTTAGCTCCTAATTGCATGTAAAATAGAACTTAAGAATGTCTGTCGAAATTCAAATTAAAGTCTTTACCAGTCACTCACAGAGATCCTTCTTTTCTTTCTAAGCATGAATCTGAGATTCTTCCATTCCCTAATATAGAGAAGAATTTTGCTCTTCCTGATGAAATGATTCAAGAAGTGAGAGAAGGTGAGATGTGACTGTAGTCGCTGATTCTTGGTTGCTTTAATCTCATCTCAGAATCTTAAACAAAACTCTCCCTAAAACCACCTAACCATTAATAACAATCCTTTCTGTAGGAAAAGTAATGATGGAAGAAGAAGTGAAAGAGGAAATTTTAAAAGAAGAGATGGAAACGCATGCAGGTCCTGAAGAAGGTAATTTTGTAACTCTCTACTGTGTAATACGAGATTAAAAACCAACTGTAATTGAGAAATTAATGTTAAAATGTAAATCCAAATGCAGTGTACTTTGTGATTTGTACTCAGACTTAGCCTGTGCTCATGCTAAGAACTTGACTAATTTAGAGTGCACAGAGTAAGCAGCTGCTTATCGAGAAGATTTCTTCTTTGCTCCTAATTCATCTGTGCAAAGTTGTATAGCTTTGGAGATTTTTTGCTTTAATATGTAATTGAAAAACCCCTGGGAGTCTGAAGGAATCTGAGGATCTCTGGAAGAAAGCTGAGTCTCATTTTATTGAACTTAAATGCCGTGTTGGGAACTTTGTAGTCATGGGGGAAATAGGGCCTATAAGTCAAAAAAGATTGTAAAATTGCGTGCTGAAATGGGAAGGTGGGCAGAGTGTTTATTTTATTTTATTCTCATTATCGTGCTGCTTTTAAATAAAAGGCTTGTTTTTCTAACACTTTGCTGTAGAACAAGTCAAATGTGAACAGTAGAGATCCTGCTGTTTATCTTACCAGACCAAGCCAACTGCTAACAACATAATTTCATCATATTTATATCACTGAATAAGTGGTGTTTAAAGATTGTAATAAAAGATCTAAAATGTATTTTAAAATATATTAAATTTCACATTTTGGGTGTTCAGTTTTAAAATCTATCTATGATACCAAATGTAATGATTGCTGCTGATTATATATTTCATAGATTGGTCCTATGTTTGTGTAAATGTTCCTTTTAAGTATTTTAATATTAAGTGCTGTTTACTTCCACTTAATGAGTTTGATTTTTAGCCTGTCAAAATACATGCCTGTCTTTAAAGCAAATAATAAAAGCAAGATGTGCCTTTTTCAGAGATTTTTCCTTTAGAACTGAAAGTAAGACTTAAATGGTGGACAAGGATGTTGAGAGTTGATTGTTTTGAGAAGTTTTATGGAATATAAAGAACTTTGATATCACTATTGTTTGCCTATGTGTATGACTCTGATCTGGAATCATTACTTTGATCCTATTTCAGTTTTTGCACCCTCTGGAAGTTTAGGAAAAACAACTGAAAAGCCAAGCAGCAAAGAGAAAGAGAAAACTTCATCAGATCCTGGGTCCAAAGAAGGGTCTGATAAGAGGAAGCGCAACAGAGTCACCGAGAAGGTTCTAAATGCCAACAGCAACCCCTCGAGTCCCAGCGCCGCCAAACGACGCAGGACGTAGAGCTGAGGAGGAGCAGTGAAAAACTCTGGGATGGGAGGAGGGAGCAGGAAAAACAAGGAGCAGCACAGTTGCTACATAAACTTTTGGAGGAAGTAAAAGATATCTGAGCCAGTATTTGAGGAATCTGCACATTGGCTTTGTCTCTCCTGAGGTGTTTTCTGAGCAACAGCAAGGAACCACCTTCCTGGGGCAAGGGGACAAAGCTGGCACTGGGGAGGGTGGGTGTGACAGTGCCAGGGCTGCATTTCAAACCAGCAACACACTCTGTGTCAGCACAGCTCGTGGAACGAGTGCCCAGTGGGGCACAGGGCCTCAGACCTTCAAAAGCAGAGGTGATTTCTGTAAATGTGGGGTTGCTTTTTCTGCCTTTGCTGTCTGTGAGTATTACAGACCATTTGTGGGTAATGTTTCGCCATTTCCCTTCCATTTGTATCAAATTTCTCAATTTTTTGGTTCAGTAAAACTAAAATTCTAAATGCAGGTAACTACTGCATTTGAAGTATTCTTTCGCTCTCTTTGCTGGAGGACCTCGTTTCACCCTTTTTGACATAACATTTTACAACCGTCAGTAAAGTGAAAATTATAATGCCCCTAACTAAAATAATTAATAAATGTCCTAATAAAATATCTGGTGATGACACATGGTTTTGTAAGGGATCAGCTGAGCTGTGCATGCAAGTGGAGGTGTTGCTTCGTCCATTTGTAATACAGTAGTGTATAATGGGGTTTGTACTTAATTATTTATTTTTTTAAAGCAGTTTTAGTAGATGTGAATGGAATTGGTTTTCCAAAATGTTTGTTTTGTTCTACAACTGAAGAATCTTGCTGACATTGTAATGCTTATCTTTTATATGCTAGAACATTGAGATTTGATGAAGTTACTATTTTTGTGTTGTCAAAAGATGGATCGCAGTCAACAAACACTTGTTGAATGGTGAATGAAGCAGGTTGAAATGGTACTGAATTTGTTTCACTATATTAACTATCAGTTAATAAAAAGAAGAGTTACTTCTTGATCTCGCAGTATTGCCTTCATGGTGAGGCACTAGGATTCTTCTAGTTTTTGCTTTATTCTAGGTACACAGCCAAGTTCTTGTCTGCCTAATTTGCTTCTCTTGCTTTATACAAAGAATAAATTTGACTTGTTTTTATTTTACTAAATGGCAGTTGTTGTGTGACTTGATTAAAATCTGGCCCAACTTATTTTGAAAGTAATTTAGCATTACAGTGCTGGTTACTTTGTCATGACCTACATAGATTTTGGCCATAAAGTGCAGATTTTTTAATTCTCAAGTCTCACATCCCTGTGGGCAAATCCTCCTCATCCATGGGGTTTCATTCAAAAACTTTTGCTGTACTAACGAAATGTTTTTGTAGCTTAAAGTAAAAATATGTCGACAATAGCGTGTACTGGTGCAACCACTCAGCACCAACCTCGTAGCAAGGAAAGCCCACTTGGGGATTTCGCGGCACTCCCGCAACGCAGATTTTTTAGGAATTGTTCGGATGTGAAGTTGAGTATCGGCAAATGTAAATGCTTTAGCAGACCCCAGCGCAGCCGCTCATTGCCGCCCTTGGCTCTTTGGGACGCTGTTGTTTTATTCCTTTGGCTGGAGGAGCGCCGTTCCCTCCCGCTCTGCCCGGGGAGTGCGAGCGGGGCCGGGACCGGGGGCGCTCCCGGCGCCGCAGGAGCGGTGCGGGCGGGCGCAGGGGCCGCGCGGGCGGCAGCCAATGGGGCGCGGGCGCCGCAGGAAGGGGGCGGGGCGTGCTCGCGCTTCCGTCCCCCGTTCCCCCCCACACGTGCCCGGGCTTTGTGCGCGCGGGCGGGCGGGTAGTCCCGCCGCCACATCCCCGTCCCTTTCGCTTTCCCTTTCCGTTCCTCTTCCCCGCCGCGCCCCATGGCGGCCTGGTTCACCTCCAGGGCGGAGGAGGACGAGGCGGAGGACGAGGCGAACCTCTGGACGTACGACTCCACCTGGGAGGGGGAGGAGGACGACGAGGAGGATGGCGGCGGCGAGCCGGAGGGAGCGGCGGCGGAGGAGCCGGAGAATGCGGGGGAGCAGCCGGGGCAGGGCCGGGCGGGGGGCTGCCGGCACAGCCAGGTGCGTGTGGGGGGCACGGGGACAGAGCGGAGCCTGCGGGCGGGACGGCGTGACGGGACCCCTTCCAGACCTTTCTGGCCGGGCCCCCGCAGCCGGAGCCCCTTCCCGACCTTCCTTCCCTGGTCTCCCGGGCACAGCCGCTGCCCGGGAGCGGAACGGCGAGCTCGGGGCCGGGGGAGGCACCGCGGCCCTCGGGGGCATCCTCAGCACAGAATTTGTCCTCTGAGGAAGCAAATCCCCCTGGAGGAGGGGGGCAGAGAGATGCTGTCACTTAGTGACTCCTCAAGATCCATTGCACTGCCATGAGCTGGGTTTTAATACGTTCTTCCGCACGGTTCCCTATGATGTGGGTACTTTATCCCATAAATACAGGTCTGCTTTGTGTGTGGCACCTGCCTGTTCACCGCTGCTGATGGCCGCTGGATTGGACATTATGGCATTGATGTTCTTGCTTTTAAGTTTGTGGTTGGTATCCTCAGCTTTGTATGGTGGCCTTCCCTAGACTCTTCTGTGTCATCAATAAAAAGCCATTACATAACATCTGCTCAGTTTTTAAAATGAGCTGTAACTCTTTATGTGTCTTAGACATGTTTAATTTCTCAGGGAGCGTGTGTAGAGCAACTTTGAAAACCAAAAAATGCTGTGTTTTGAAAACTAGAGGTATGTGTGCAGTTTTGAGCAAGGTGCTGCAAAACATGAGCACTTGTGTCTGGTGCCTTAAAATACTGTTTATTTGAAATAAAAGGAATTAGTTAGTCTTATCTGAGGTTCCTGTTCTTAGCATCAGTGTTTTTCAGTTTGCCATTGGGTGCCAGTAATTTCTTCTCCAGCACTGCTTTGGTAAATGCAACTTTTTCCTTTTCAGTAGTTCCTATGTCAGGCAAAACACACTACAGTCCTTTAACTCCTCCCCTTTCTGGGAAAGGGAAACCAGTCCTTCGCTTCAAGCTTCATTTCAGCTATTCATGCTTATTTTTAAAATAAAGCTTTCTAATGAATATAGTTTTAAAGGAGTTTAATACTAAGCTTTCTTTTTTGCTTAATAAGCATTAAAATATAGAAATAACCACTCTTGAAGGAAGAATAAATTCTCTGTGTGCATAGATCTGGGAAAGGCCAAAGGTGTTTTGGGCGGAATAGTTGTAATTCTGAAGGGAAGAGGCAGTGAATTCCTTTGAAGTGTTTTGTGCTGTTTGAGGGCACCCTATCAACTTTGTTTTGTACATGGCTGGAGTTCACAAGCTTTGATAACTCCAGAACGTTCCCATTATTCTGTTTGAATGTGTTTGTTCTTGAGGTTCTTTTTTTTTTTTCTTAGAGCAGCTCTGGATTGTGACAACTGTAAAAGCAAGGACCATTTTTTCACCCAGTGAATGGACTTTCCCAGCTTTGCCTTACAAAGGAGGATGTTGTTGTCCCTGAGACTTACAGCCCCTGGAATATTGTTCTGCATTTTTAAAGAGGAGCTCTTCCTTCAGTGATGAATGTGTAGTCACCTCTGTCTGACAGTGCCTGAAAATTTGTAAGGGCACTGAGAAAGAGTGCACAAAGAAGCAGTAAATCTTCTGCTGCCCATTTACGCCTTTGCAGCCTGTCAAAGCCATGGATCAATTTCCCAAACTTGTTCCTACTTCTGCTTATTTTATACTAATTCTCATTCTTCTCCCCTCAGCCTGGATGGTTTTCTTTACACCTGAAGCGTCTAATGTCTTTCTTTAGTACTGAGGTTAGAGTTTTTTATTGTTATTTTCACTATGCACTTTCAAAACAAACTTCAAATTCTGCTTTGGCCTTTGCATTTCACTTGTGTCTCTGAGAGTGTTCATGGCCTAGTTCCTGCAGGTGTGTCTTTCCAGCTCTTTTGCATTTCAGTGCCTTCAGCTTCCACGAGAGAGTTTTGAAAACTTTGGGGGTTGTGTTCATTTTAAAAAGTTCCCTCTGAGGTTGCTGTAACACCTAGAGTTCATGTTCAGGTGTTTCAGTAACAAACCCCATGGTCCTGCCTTTTTCTGAATCTCCATCAACAAAAGATTTCAATTGCTCTTCTGGACTCTTATCATCTTTCTCATTCCTGTGCCTTGTTCACAATCCACATTCCTTCTGGTTACAGCGGATTTCCAGCTGATTTCTCAGCCAGATCCTGTTTGTGTCACCCTCTCCTGGCTGTGTTCTCTGCTTCCCTCACTCTTCCTGCAGCAATGCATGTTCTGCCTGGTGTAATGCAGGTTTGGAGGGTGAAACCCACTGAGTTTTGTTGTGAGGCAAAAAGGTGTTTGATTTCTACAGGGAAGTTTCAGCCTCACTGTTTAGTTTTTGTGTCTTACCTGGAAAGAAAGGCCTTAAGTTGGAAGTTTGTGGAGACCCAGAGACAACACCTACTTGGAGGAGCAAAGCTGCGGTTTGCTCTCTTTGCTTCCCCATCTTGTTCTCCTGATTGCTGTGCTCCAGACTGCCTTTTCCCTGGATCTAGCTTCTTTCTGGATGAGCCTTGCAGCCCCTTACACCATGGCATTGCATCTGTTTCCGTATCTGCACTGACTCTTTAGCAAACCAGTTCTTTTCCTAAGTGGAACCCAGTCTGCTGTACTCCTGTCCCACCTGACTGTGTTCAAGGATGTTATTTTAGAACCTTAAATGTAAAGAATTTCTGGGAATCAGTTGTTTTGTAATGGGGAACAAAATTGTCATTAATGCCACATAACTGTCATCAGGGCAGCTGAATGGGTGACTTCATAACAGCAAGGTGCTACAAATGTAGACCAGTTCCTGCCTTAATAATTAATGAATCAGTGATCAGTGTTTGTTAGAAAGTGGTTTTATTTTTCTCTGTGCATGTGATAAGAAATATCAAATGAGGTTATGAAATATCTTGGAGTTTTTGCGGCTTATGTCTTCTAAATTTCTTCCAATGCTTATTTTGCAAGATTCTGCATATCTTACCCCCATTTCTCAACTTCCCTGTTCTCTCTGTGAGCTGGCATTGAACCTTCTGGCTGTGCTGTGCTTTGGGTGCCATTTTTTCATGAGCAGTCTTGTTCCTTTTGGTGGTTCTCAATTGATAGAATGCTGTAAAATGCTGTCATGGTTTGGGATAAGATGGTTCAGCACTCAGCAAGATTAAACCTGTCTGTGTTGCTTGTGAAGTGTAACAAAATCTCTAATCATTAAGGTAATCAAATGTATAAATAAAAATGTATATAATTCAGTTAAAATGCACTTTAAGCTAAGTCATACTTACAACTTCTATTTCCATGAAGTTCAGAGGAGGAAATGAAGCTGTTCTTTGTGAATTCTGTCTAAATGTGACACTTGGAATGAATCTAGCACATCTGTGATGAGAACCTGGTGCCTAGTCATATGGCACCATAGGTTTTTCTCTGTAGCAATTTGAATTATGCATAAAATACAGTGAATTCAGCTGTAACCTGGTAAATCTGTCACTTGGCAACTAATAGGGATCGTGTGAGTCACTGCTGTGGGTATTCTCATTTTGTATCTATTTTTTATTTTCTTAGTGAAGATTGGTTTCAAAATGTTCCAACTAAAGGCTTTTTATTTGCAGGATCAAGGCTCAAATTCCTCACTGCTGTCTTGGGGGAGTTTTCAGGTAGGCTTGACATAAGGTTTGGTTACATGGAAAGATGGGTGATAATGAAGATTATGATTGGAAGAAAAGTCCAATAAAATAAATATCTCATGTGATGATGTGGCTCTGTTGCTGTCCACTGTCTGAGTCAGCAGGGCTGATCTTGAGCATAAAGCAAAAATGGAGAAAACTTTTTTTTCAGTAATGTCTACAGGGAGTGAGAATCTTGAATTCAAGGGATATTTCTGCATCCTAAATTCTACCACTTTAAAGTCTAGCCTCTGTCTCCACTAGGGTTTATAGCAGCTCAGAGACATGTCTTGTTTTAAAACCTCTGAGGTAAAGAAAAACAATGAAATTTTCGTATTTGGGAGCTTGTTCCGATCATTTTCATTGGTAAACCCAGCTGGGATAAAAGATAGACAGAAAACATAAAAACCTTGATTAATAAGATGAGAAGGAAAAAGAAGTGCTTTTGTTACAGGAGATGGTGTTAACTTCTCTTGGTTTAAATTTGTCTTCAGGAATGCAGGGACATGACTACAGCACCAATCTGGCTGGTTTTGGGGGTGCTGGGAGTGCAGGGCACATGCAGGGGAACCTGTGGGAGGTGTTGAATTCAGTCAAGACATTGTTTATTTTACAGAATGTGATTTTATTCTGAGTCTCTGCTCTGTCTCTTCTCTCCAGTGCAGTGGGAGGCGCAACTGGACTGCGGCGAGAGACCTGCAGAGATACAGAAACCATTACCCAGTATGTGCTCCTGGGGCTCCTCCTCATCACTTCTACCTTCAGGAACATTTCCTAGATTTGGGAGCATCCTTTTGCCTTTGCATTTACAGGCTCAGCACCTTCAAAGGGTTCATCTGTGAGGGGGAAGGGATGATGTGTGTGTGTGTGGGTGCATCAGAAACAAGCTGCTACTTCCCAAAGCACATTTCGAGGATTTAGCTTGAAATATGTAGGAAATGTGAGGGAAAGCAAGGAGAAGTGTTGGAGTGATTGCTGCTTTTTAAAAGGTTGCTGCTTGTTCATTTCTTGTTCTCATCTCCAGGATTTGAAAGAACCAGAAAATGAGGAGGAAGAAGAGATGTGGAACTTAAGCTTTTATAAAAATGAGATCGCTTTTGTGCCCCACGGTGAGTACCTTGTGTGGTGGCTGTTTGATGCCATCTGCTGCAGCTGGTTGAATTGATGAGAGAGTAGTTTCATCCATGTGAGACAATTAATAAAAAACCAACCAACCAAAACCACCACCCAAGCCAAACAAAAACCCACCAAGAGTGACCATTTTAAAATGTTCCTGCTGTATTTTCTTTAATACTCTGGTGGTAGAAAAGTAAGATTTTTTTTTCTGGCTGGTTGTCCTGTCAACATTAGCTAATGCCTGTGTGTAAATATCTGGGTCTGGGTAGTGAGCCATGTAGAGTGACTGGCTAACTTCAGTTTGGTGTCATTTCTTGCCTGACCTTTTCCTTTTCCTTGCAGGTGTGTTTATTGAAACTCTGCTTTCATCTTGGTGGGACAAGTATGAAATGCTGGAAGAAAACCATTCTTACATACAGTGGTAAATTGTCTGCATGAACACAGTGCCTCTCTCTAGTTGTGCCTCTTTGAAGTGTCAGGTGGATCTGTGCTCCTGATTTCAGCTTCACACAAGGCCCAGAATTACTTCAGTTAATTGAGTTGTATTCCTTGGGAAGCAATGCACTGGAACTCCTGAAAACAAAGGTTTCCAGTGCAGCTGTGGCAAGAGATCTCAGTCATTCGTGGTCTTGGAGCACAAAGTTAGGGCAAGGAGAAAGATCCACATAAACAAAGTTTTTTGTTATTGGTGTAGACAATGCTTTTATGGAAGGGATTTACTAGAAAACTACTTCTGTGTCCATAAGGATGGGAGTTCCCCAAGTGATGCCTGTGATATCACAAGTTCTGCAATCTTTTTTCAGTTTTAACAAGTTGGGTACCCTGGGTTGGATGTCATCTTTGCTCATCTGGCCTGAAAATTTCTTTCCTTTCAGGCTGTTCCCTTTACGTGAACACGGGATGAACTGGCGTGCCAGGCCACTCACCTGTCAAGAAATCCAGGTATTTATTTAAAGCTTTGGTCTCTCTTTTTTTGGAGATCTGAAGGATGTTAGGATTTCCCCTAAATACATTGTATTTGAAGTCTGGTGGTTTTTTCCATTGTTTCCTTGGGTTTTTAGTGTGCACAGTGCTCATGGTGAAGCATTTGCCTCTTGTGTCAGCAAGTGAAATGCTTAGTGATAAAATCAATCTTTGTTTATAATTCAGGTGCCACTTAAACAGGTGCAGGTAATTAGGGACTTGCACCATCTGCTAATTGCTGTGTCTTGTTTTCAGGCCTTTAGGAAGTCCAAGGAAGTTATGGACAGGTTTATCCGTGCTTACAAGCTCATGCTGGGATTTTATGGAATACATCTGGTCAACGAGGAAACTGGAGAACTTAAGAGAGCAGAGAATTGGCGTGAACGATTTGAAAACTTGAACAGGTGAGTGTGTTGCTGCTGTTGATCATTTACTGCAGCCAGGTACTTCTCTGCAGGGGGAGGGACATCAAAATCAAAGAAATCCTCAGACACTGAGGAATGGAGACTTCTGTTGATAAATGTTGTCTAGTGAAAGTGTTTTTAACTTTTATTCTGTTAAGCTACAAAATAGAAGTCTTTCCATATGGTTTCCTGACTGTTTATGAAGCACCCTTAATGTGTGTAAAATGCTTTGAGTCCTTGTTTGAAAAGTGCTCTGCAAATGGGATGTTTTTATGTTACTGCAGGTTTTGCAGAGTAATGACCCTTCCTGGTGATAGTAACCTCTTGAAAGGAGTGGGCATAATCACAAAAGAAAAAACAACTTGAAGTCTGTCAAGTATTAAAAAAAGGAAAAACCAGCTGTGTCTGGCTTAAGTCCTGAGGTTTTGGCATCATTCTTTCATGTCTGTGGTCTCAACACTGCAGGCTTACCCTGTAGGGTCTCTGTCAGGGGCAGGACTTGTATATCTGCCCCAGTGTGGTGGCTCTTGTCTACTGGTGGCTGATCCAGAAAGCCCAGACCTTTCCAAGCAGTTGAGATGATGAATCTTATCAGCCCAAGGAGGGTTAGGAAGGAGCTGCTGAAGGCAAACAGCAGCAGTGGGTGCGTTAAAAGTAAATCCACCTGTGCTCCCATTTGCATTGTCAAATAGTCTTTAATGGCTCATAGTCAGTAAATGATAAAACGTTTTGCAGATGCCCCAGAGGCTCAGGGACCTGTAAGACTTTCCCTTGACATCTTTGCTTATCTGTTTCCTTCAGGTTCAGCCACAACAATTTGAGGATTACTCGCATCCTGAAGTGCCTGGGGGAGATGGGATATGAAGACTATCAAGTGCACTTGGTGAAGTTTTTCCTCACAGAAACTCTTGTTGAGGGGACATTACCAAATGTCAAGAGAAGTGCCTTGGATTACTTCCTGTTCACTGTCAGAAGCAAAGAGAAGAGGAGAGAACTCATCCACTATGCTTGGCAACACTTCAGACCTCCGGGCAGCTTCGTGTGGGGGCCTCACGACAAACTCCGGAAGTACAGACCCCGCTCTGCCAAGCCACAGCTGCACCAAAGGCCTGAGGATAAACAGGACACTCCATGTCAAAAATGTGGTGATTCTGTGGGGAAGGATCAGAACCAGTCTCCAGAGGTGGAACAGAAAGCTGGAGATGCTGCAGAGTTGCAGCCTGAAATGAGTGATGAGCATGTAAAGGAGAAGATAAGCAAATGTGTTCTGAAGGGAGGAGATGATGAAGAGGAGAAAGAGGCTTCATTTGCCCAGCTGGAGGAGAAGGATTTAAAAAGTGAAGCTGAAGAAGTGCAGGGTACAGCAGAGAATGATTGCACAAAGGAGAGCAAGAAGAGAAAGCTGAGTGCAAATATGGCAGATGCTAAAGGGGATGGATCGCTGAAAAACTCTGCTGATATTGAAAACATTTCCCATAATCTGGGAGAGTGTGCAATTGATGCAGAGATCCCCCCCTCAGGCCCGGAATCCCAGGCAGAAGAGGACCAGGAAGCACTGAAGGAAGATGATTCAAGCACCAAAGAGCCGGCAGCGCCGGAGGCCACGGATGCAGCTGTGAAACGCAGGAAGGTTGATAAAAGACCATTGAGAAACAAACCAGTCAACTTGGCCATAAACCTGAGCATGGGGCCCTCAGCCTCTGGTGCCAAGGCAAATCCATCTGCAGCTAACGGTGAGGGTGGAAAAGAAAATGTCAGTGAGAAAAATACAGCTGTGGAAGTGCCAAGTGAGAAAGGCGGTGGTGGTAGTGGTGATGCAGATGGTGGGACTGTGAGACCCCCGGCTGCTTCCAGGCTCCCCAGGACTGGCTGCACTGCTCCAGTCAAGGATGGCTGGAAGTCGAGTGGAGATCAAGACTCAGCAGGGGGTGATCAGCACCACTGCAACAGCAAACTCCTGGGGGGTAAAAGTGAACTAGATGGGGTAGGACAGCAGGAAAAGGCAGAAAATGCAGGTGAAAAAGGGCAAGCAGAAGACACAGACCAGAAGCAAGCTCCAGAGAGTCATGAGCAGAGCATGACACCCACTTGTCCTGAAGAAAACAGTGCTGAGGTCCCAGAAGAAAAAGCTGAAGGCTCTGAGAATGCAGCAGAGCCTGGTGGAGAGGAGGGAGCAGCAGAGTGAGAGCAGCACGGCAAGCGCCCGAGCCAGCAGAGATGGCACTGCCCTGTCTGCTGGGAGCCAGCTTTGGTGGCTTGGAGAACTGAATAAATTTCTTTTGGGATGATTTAGCTGGCCCCTGTCTCACTCTTCCATGGTTTTTTAATCATCTCTAGTAAACTCACTGAGATCCAGCTCTTGGTTACTATAAAGAGGAAGACTCAATTACTCATCTTCATGGACAGGCTGTGTCCTGTTCCAGGGTTTTATCAGATGTTCAGGGCTATCTTGGAGCAACGGGGATTTTTGCACTTTGCTTTGATTCTGGTCATGTCCCTACTGAAAGAGAAGAGGAGAACTGATCTGTCTCCTTGTTTGAATTCTTTAAGTGTTTATTAAAGACAATGATTTTTAATGTAAGACAGCATGACCTAATTTGCCAGGCCTTTCTACTACTGTGTGACTTCTGTTTGTTATTGTGAAAGGCTGGACCTTACCAGGAGTTTTTTCCTGGCAAAAGTGCTGTTTCTCTAAAAGAGATGAGTATATGGATTTCACACGATGTCAGAGTGTAGTTGCCTCTCCTCCTGTAAGCAAAGTAGGTTGGGCTTTATACTGGGATAAAAAGCCAAAATGTGTCTCTGACCAGTATGAATCTTTGTGTAGAGATTCTGTTCTCAGAGGTGCAAAGTGCTGGGTAATTAGTTCTCTTCATCCCCACAGAGGTTGCTTTGTAATTCTTGTTAGAGTTGTTAAGACTACAAGTTACCTACTGATTTCTAAGAGAATAAGCTCCAGGTTTTGCATAAAACCCTTTAGAGCTGCTCTTCCCCAGGTTTTCCCCCACTTTTAGACCCTTTATAGTCTTCCACAGATTTTTGTGTCCATGACTGTTTCAAAGGCCCTCGTTTCTCAGTTGCCAGAACAGCACAAATATTTCCCAGTGCATATTTTTCAGCCTTTGCTGGTAATTTGGCGTGGCCGGGGGGGCTCTTTTCTGCAGGCCCATGGTGTGAGGTTTGATGTGTCAGATCCAACCCATTTCCCACTTAGGGCAGGGTTGCTTTGCCTTTAATGTCAGATAGCCAGGGCATGTTGCAGTGCAGCTTGTCTGGAAACCACTGGGCTTTGTGGGGCAGTTAATTGAAACGTTAATTGGAGAGGCTATGCTTGTCTGGTTCGTTTATTTCCAGCCCTCAAGACTTTATTTTCAGACCTTGCCAGCTCTTTGCCTGCCTCAGTGGTTCCTGACCTCCTTGTCAGCTGTTCTGCCATGCTTGTACAATATTCCACCGAGTCTGAAGGAGCATTAAAACCGTTTAGCACCTTCACTCCTAAAAATGTACAACAGAGGATCCGTTTCATGAAGCAGAGGAAACTCTTTCCAATAGCCTGAAGGTCTGGACTTGCTGTTTGCTCAGCTTGTTTGGGTTGGTTTTGAGGTTCTTTGGTGATGCTTGGTTTGTGTAGGAGATGGCCAGAGAGCAGATGCAGCAGCCTGTGCAATGTCAATGTTTTTCCTCTCTGCTACAGCTCTTAAGAAGCTTCGTGTTTCAGGGGATTTGAGGGGTGATTTGCCTTCCCAGACTGTAGGTTCTGATCCAGCATGCCACATACATGCGTGGGAATAAAAGTCTGCAAGCTTAACATCTGATGTTCATGGTCGCACATGTGCTGAAAAAAGGCTTTAATGTTTTTAAAATACTTCTTTTCTTCTTATAAACAGATGGAGTTAAATAGCCAATAATACTACACTTAACTACAGATATAAATACTTGAAGATGTTGAGTGAGAATTCTTTCGTAACAGATTCCTAAGAATTGTTAATTGTGGCTTTTGTACAGATTTATAGTAATTTTCTTATTTAATGAAGTTTTCATTGTGAATATGTGCTCATTTGGGGCATAGATCCTATATCTTGTTATGGTGAGGTTTGGTTTTGTGTTTAATGGGATTTCACTGTGAGCCCCAACCTGGAGTGAATGCTCAAATCAGCCCCTTTCCTCTCCTGCCAGGTTTAATTTTGGCTGTAGGTGTGTGTGGTGAGTTCACAAGGTGTTTACCAGCACTCAGAGCTGTATCACAGAGTCTGTTATGTTAATTCCTTTATTAAAGCATGAATTTAATGCATATCAGTTTCCACTTACATTTTTTCATTTCTGAGCGTAGGATATGGCCCTGTATTTACCCACCACCGCCCTCCCCCTGTAGCCATGAGCTGTTGCTTCATTCTCTCCAACAGGTGTGTGCTCTGCTGGGCTCACCATGGCACACCTGCCTCTTCTTCCATGTGGAGGTGATGCCCAGAATTCCTCCACCTCTTAAGACATGCCCAGTGAATGTTTTTGGGGAAAACGCCCCCCCTCTGCTGCATGTGTAATGATGTGCTTGGAAATTACAGGATCACAGAATGGTTTGGGTTAGAAGGGACCTCAAAGTTCATCTTGTTCCAACCCCCTGCCAGGGGAAGGGACACCTTCCACTGTGCCAGGTTGCTCAAAGCACCATCCAGCCTGGCTTTGAACACTTCCAGGGATGGGGTGTCTGGATGTTCCAGTGTGTTTTGCATTGCCTTTGCAGCCATCCTCCCAGAGGTGGTGTGGTGCTCTGCAGAGCTAACCAGGACTCTGCTTTGAGCCCCCCCTGGGGCTCTGGGCAGGGGGGCACCTGCCCAGCCTCACTGTGCGAGCTTCAGTTCAGGGGTTTTTTCCCTCGGGACAAAAGGACAGGGGTGTCTTTGTGGTAACAATTTCTGTAAGTCACTGTGTCCCCTCAGCTCTGCTGCCTCTGCCTGTGGGTGTGGGATGAGAGGGTTACTGGGAGTCCTTTTGGTCTGTGGGGTGGGCTTGAAGGTGAACGCTCCCAGGGCTCTTCCTGTGCTGTTGCGGGCAGGCTCCACCTGCTGCAGCTCCCCAAACCCTGGCTTGCTCTGGACAAGGTGTGGCGGAGGAATTTGGGTCTGCTTTGCCTTCCCTCCTGCCATAGTTGGCCTTAGTGTGGAGGAGGAGATACAAACTGTGCAAAGCTGTCCATGGGACTTCACTGCTCTCCCTCTTTGGGGTTCAGAGTGTCTAATAAAGGATTCCAGTTACTGTGAAGCCATCAGACTTACGGATGCATGTTCCCTTTCTGTCCCCAGCTGTCTGTTCCACAAAATCATGTGGGAACTTGGTAAATCTGAGTCCTTTATCCCTCCGACAAAGCTCTAGGAATCCTGGCTGCTGGGGAGCTGCACAGACACGCACAGTGTGCTCATACAACCCTCCTGGCATCAGAATGTCAAGCTGAAATGTGGTGTTTCAGTTCTTAAAGTTTGCTTTTCCACTTCTCATCTTCCTAGACAGCTGCGCTGTGTCATTTCAGCCCTGAGGAACCTTGCCACTGTTCCTCTCCACTTCCAAGCCCTGCTTTAGATGAAATTGTCTTTAATCCATAAAGGGAAGTGTGAAGCTCTTTGCAGGACATGCATCTTCATGAATCTATTGCCACTTGGGATCACCTAGCTGAGAAGTGTCCTCCTCTTCCTTCCTTGCAGTATTTCAATTTTTACTTTTTTTGTGGCTTTGAGAATGTTTCTCATCTTTCCTTCCTCCTTGTGTCTGTCTGTGATCGTCTTGTTTTCTGACCAGCATTCATCATTTCCCAAGGAATCAGTTAGTGCTCTTCAGATCACCCTAAAAAAACTCTGAAACCAGATGTGAACAGCCTCCAGAGCTAACAAAGCACCTCACTAAGCTGTAAGTGCATTTCTCGGTAGTGATCTTGCAGCGTTACAGGTTTGTTAATGTCCCTGCTGGAGTTAGGTGGCCTCAGGCATTGCATAACTCACCCTGTGATGTTTTTACCTGTCCAGCACAGAGGTGGTGATGGGCTTGGGGAAATCTCCTGGGTGAGACCTGAGGAACAGCTCTGTATTTGCAGCTGGAGTAACCCAATTTTGCTCCTGTGTCTGGTCTCCCAATCCAGCGCTTGCACAGGCTCCTGGAGGAGGAGGCTGGGGCTGCCCAGCAGGGCATGAATGAGAGCTGCTCTGCCTGCCTGCTGCTCCCCCTCCTTCTCCCACCTCCTCTGCTCCAAGCTCGGCCCCTCTCGCCTTGCTCCAGCTGGAGCCACAGGTTTATCTGGAGGCGAGGCATCTCTGCTCTGTAAGCTGAGACCCGGGAGGAGGAGGAGGGATCTGCTGGACCCTGGAGGAGAAAGGGTTTGGCCGGCCTGGAGGAAGGGAGAGAGGCAGAGCCTGGGCACCATGGCTGGATTCTCTGCCCTTGGGCTCCTCTCCCTGTGTCAGCTCTTGGCCACAGCATCAGCTCAGGTGAGAAACCTCATTTGTATCTCCTGCTCAAGGAAAATCCTGTAAGGGTAAAAGAGAGTGGGCTGTGTGTGTTGTACCTGTGGGGTGAAACGTGGCAGTAGGCAGGTTGTTAGTCTAAAGTTTATTACAAATGTGCACCTGGGTTTGTACCTGTGTGGGTAGGTGTAAAAACTGTTGGTTTATGTTTCTGTAAAAGTGTTGTTTTCCCATTCAGCCCTGCAATTATGAGAGAGAAAGCCTTGGAAAACGGAGATGTGTTGATGCAAGAGAAACAGTTTTCTTTTAAAATGAAGTAACAGATTTCCAGCTAGACTGATCTGATCTGGGTCTTTATCTGAATCAGAATTTCTTACTCACTTCCTCAATCAATTTTCAAATATTACAGCATATTTAGCCCTTGCTCACTTGAGACATGAAGCTGCCTTAAGCTTCCCTGTCTGGTGTTAATATTATTGTCTGGGGAAGTGACTCCTCAGTGAGTTTTTCATTGTTAGTGAGGAATTCTCGCAGCCTGGCTTGGGAATTCAGAACTCTGCTGCGAGCAGAGCTGCTTCTACAATGAAACCTTTGTTCCCTAAAGCTACAGCAAGTTGCTCTCTGGAGCCCTCTCCATACAGAAGTCATTGATTGGACCTTTCTTTCCTTCAACCCACCTCAGACCTTTCTGAAATCCCAGATTTTTAAGCGGCACTCTGCTCAGAGAGGAGACCTTCCCTTTCTCCTCCTGTGTTCATTGGTGTCTGCCTGGCTTTGCCATCACCCCATCAGACTGTGGCTATAAATTAATTATTTCTACCGAGCACTTGGCACCTTTTCCATGGGCTTTGCATTTCCTCCTCTGCCCAACCCAAAATGTGCCTGTAGTCAGAACAATTTCCTGTACAACCAAACCCCTTTGCTGCCCAGTGACCAGCTTGGATTCCCAGTATAAGGCACCAGTGCAAGGAGCTGGGGATGTGCTCTGGGTTTTCCAAAGAGCCTGGCACTGCTCTGGAGCAACTTTGAGCCCACCCAGGCTGGCAGGGGGTGCGATTTTGGGTTAAGCTGTGGGACTTGGCCATTGCTTTCTGATCTAGCCCTCTAGTGTTTCTTCTGATGCAAAAATAAGCTCTTGTCTTTCACTTTTCCTCAGTCCCTTCAGAGAATTGGACCACAAGGCCCTCCTGGACCACAAGGACCCCCTGGACCATCTGGCAAGGACGGCATTGATGTGAGTGACACAGGCAGGGGCTGGCTGGGGCGAGGGTGGAGCAGGGGCAGAGCCAATGGGGCAGAGAAGCTGCTCTTGTTCTCCAGATCTGCAGCCTCTGGACATCCCTCAGGGGTGGATGGACCTGGAAAATCACTGTCCTCGCAAGAGACCTCATTCTGCAGGAGTCAGAACAGCGAGTGGAGGTGCTGAGCAGCCTCAGGTTCTTTGCAGCATCAATCCAGGGAGAGCTCAGGGGTTCGTGACCCTGCTTGCAAAGTAGAGTATTTCTCTTTTGGCACAAGGTTGAGTGCAGGGGTACGATGTGTGTGTGGTCAGTGCACATTCAGTAGTTCAGAGAGAGATTTATGTGATGCTTCAGAGCACCTACATTTCTAGAGAGGCTACAAGAGACTTAAATATGCAGCACTGGACACTGCTTTTATCTTAATAGTTTTATTTCAATATTGTCATCATGGTTATCCCTCACTTTGGCACATGACGTGTCAGGATCTGGCTCGTGTGTTGGCAGACCTGAGTCTGTAGTGGCCCAAAATGAAATGGAGGGTCTTTGTTTCAGCAGGCAGCTCCTTACACCTCCTGCAGAGGGAGAAGACTACATAACCCAGGACTTAATGGAGGAGAAAATCTTGTTCTGTTACTTTTAATTGATGTTTCCATAGATATTAAGAATATTGCTTCCATGCATCTGTTGGATAAGGACTGAACTGTGTCCTGTAGTTGGCAGTGGATAAATGAGCATCACATGGACCTTCAGCAAGACCATATCAAATGTGGAAGTCTGGGTTCCTGCTTCGATTTCCAGTTTGAGCAGCTCTTGTCTCTCTGAGCTGCTTATGGAATAGTGCAGGGGTTTTTAAAGCTCGTCTGAAGTACATTTATTGGAATTGGGCCCTTAAGCAACCTTGAAAAAATCTATTCATTCCATGCAGGTCATTTTCTTTTGGATAAGGAGGTAAAAAAAAAAAAGTATGAGTTCCCTGGAACATGGTGAACAAGGAGTGTTTGTGCCTGCGGTGGGGAGCTTTCCCTGCAGCTCCCTGACCCAGGCTGGTCTGAAGAGAGAACCTCATTGATTTCCAGCTGCTCCCTCCGAGTGTCCTTTGGGCTAATGTTTTCCTGGGAACCTCACTCTGGTTTTGTAGTGTGAGATGTTCAGAGCTGGCACCTTGGCAGCTTCCACTGCTTTTCGTGGCTTCAGGGGACACCCCAGAAGAGGGCAAAGGACACGTGTTCCTGTTTGCAGCAGTGGAGTCCCTGCAGCAGGACACTGCTGTGGCCAGCAGGCTTTGGAAAAGGCTGGCTGTGATTCTCTATGGAAGCAAAAAGAGTTTGGGAAGTATGAAGCCCTTCAGACTTCAAGTTTCAACTTCTGCAGAGAGGAAATGGGGAAGAAACCCCACAGGTGTTCAGTTCCTGCATTCCACAGGATATTTAATTCTGGAACAGCCCCAGCATCGCTCCTGATTGCTCTTGGAAACAGGAGCCCGGGGAGGTGTCAGTCATGGGGATCCACACCCTTTTATCCACAACTGAAAGCTTTGGAAGGCTCCCCGTGGGACAGGATCAACTAGCAACATCTAATTAATGTGAAGAACTTAGTCTAATAAATCAAATGGCTGAGTAAGGTGTTTAAGGTGCAAAGTCCTGCAGCCCCAGCTTTGGGCTGGAGTTCTGGCTACGCAGGAGTAGTCTCTTATTTGAACAGACTTGAGCTCCATCCCTCCTATGGATGGAGGATGTCAGGGGCCCTGGTGAGGTGAGATGGTCTGGCTGTCCAGGGACAGGCTCCAGGATGATTCCTGCTCTTCAACAGGACATTGAGTCCTTTCAGAAAAGGCACAGGAGGAGGTGCTGGGCTGTGGCTGGTGTTGAGCACAGTCACGCAGCCTCCCTGCTTAAGAGCTGCCCTTTTTTTGTCAGTACACTCCAAAGAAGGATGGTATATAAAATTCAGCACTACTCTGCATTTTCCTAGTGCTGCATAGGGGGGGATCATGTGGATCCTGAGTGGCAGTGGCATTCTGCCACTGCAGAGTGAAAACATTATTTTATTTTTCTCTTGGTGCTGAGACTTTTTTTTTAAATTGCAATTGAAAATTTTCTGCACTGTATTCCTGAACTCTGTAAGCCACTCCAGCCAGGTCATCTGGACAGGTGACTTTGGATGAGAGTGCTGTGGAAGTGTTGCAGGATGTCTTTGAGCTGGGTGGGTGCTGCCGAGGTGTTCAGCAGTCTCTTACCATCAGCTGTGAGCAGTGAGAGGTGCAGAACATGCAGCTGAATTATTCAGGATATCTCCTTGGATGAACCCCATCAGCACAGTTTCTCAAAGGCCCTGCTTTCATCCCTGCCTTTCAGGGGGAGCTGTAATATTAAGTCCCTCTGAAATACTTTATAATTAAAGCCTTTAACAAGCCTCTTGTTTCATACTCGGTAACAAGCAAAATCTCTCTCTCCCAAGACTAGAAACAGCATGTTTTGATGGAAAGAATTAGTGACAAGTTCCTGTGAATTATTTCTGGGGATGTAATTCCCTAAATTGCTAATAAGCAATTGTCACTTTTCAGAAATCAAGGGGCTTTTTTTCTTGCTTTCTCTCCTGGCTTGACTTGCTGAGAAAGACTAAACTTCCTTCCCTCTGACACGGCACCAGGAGAGCATTTCCTTTTGCTGACAGCCCTTGCCTCTAATTCCTGGTGATCTGGCATTAGGGGTACAAACACTGATTAGGCTTTTGATTCAGCTCTCTGAAGTTCTGGTGCTCCTGCAGAGTCCTGCAGGGGTCCACGATGGCAGGATCACGGTTTAAGATAGTCCCCAGCAGCCTTTGCTGGTGCTGTGACCTCGTGGTGCAGAATCCCACCACGCAGGCAAGGAAAAATGCAAGGGGCTGGCAATCCCAGGTGCTGGAGGAAGGAGCAAACCACCCCTAGTGCCATTTCCAGATGCCTTTTCATTTCAAAAGAACTGCTCCTTTCATTTCCTTGGCAGGGAACCTTCCCCAGCCATGATAGTGATAACTATTTATGGAAAACCTGTGGGCAAAGGATACTGAAGGAGTTGCTTCAGCAAGTCAGAGCATAAAGATGCCTCTGTTCAGGGACCCTCTGGTCGGTCAGTGGTGCAGGACAGAAATCCTGAGCAGCTCCAGGCAGCCAGGCTGGAGAGATGTGCCCACAGCCTTCCCAGTAAATATAGAAATATGCTATAAATCCCACAGCTCTGCATACGCCTCCTGGCTCCTAATTACCAGGCCCATGGTGGGATGGTGTTATTTCCAGCCTTGCTCTGTTAACAACTACCCTTCTTCCACAGAGATTTTCTTCTTCCAGGGTACCAACTTGCCCCTTCCCCTCTGCTGGCCCACAATACCTCTCACAATATTCAGTGCACTTATCCTAAAGCCACGAGGGCTGGGTACCCTCTGGACTGGGACACAAAGTGGTTTTTTGTGGGATGAGGTGGAAACCAAGCTCCAGTCGAGCTCCTGCTGTTCACGAATGTTTGTTTCTTTTGGGGCCTAACAATAAAATACAAATTGTTATTTGGAGTCTACACACACATTTATGAATGGCATTACAACTGGCTGACCTGGAAGAAGTGATTAAAGACTTATAAAGTACTGTCTCACAAGCACCTTTAATGCTGTTCTTAGAAGTGTCTTTTTATTAGAATAGAAAAGAAATAGAGTGCTTTTGAAACATTATATGAAAATTGTGTTTAGTCCAGATTGTGCAATTGGATTAGGTGGAAATCAGTTGGGGGCTGTGCTCATTTGCTTCTCCTGTCCAAGTTTAGTCATATGAAGAAAATCATTGCAGACAGTTTGTTCATTCTTCACTTCATGGTAATCCCCAGCTCCTGGCAGTACCACAGCTTCATACTGTGCCCTGGAAACCTGGAGTTTACCCCTGTCTCCCTCTGTTTCCCCAGAGAGATGTTTGGAAGCTGTGACACCCATCCAGCTTCCTCTCTGCCTCATTTGCAGACAATCCCAAGTGCAAATAACTCCTAACTATGCCTGGAAGAAGTTGGAGGTGGTGGGGGCACTGTTCAGGAGCACTGGTTCTCTCTGGGAGGCTGGGGATGTGGATTTCCCCAGATTTGCTCCCGTAGATGTTGGAAAAGGCTATCCAGGCTCATGCTGCTTAGGGGGTAGCAGGGTTTAGAGCATCAGCTCCATGAGACTGAGTGTGGTAAACCTTGGAGTGGGCACAAGGAGGGATTTGAGTGCAGCTGGGAACATCAGTGGTGGAAAAAGTCACCAAAGCAAAGTTCAGCACTAACACTGCCTTTTCTCTTTCCTCTAGGGAGAGCCAGGCCCTCCTGGTTTGCCAGGTCCACCAGTAAGTATTTCCTGCTTGGTATCGACTTGTCCATCCTTCTGAGAGGATGCAGGGCACGAGCTGGGACTTACAGCCTCACTTTCCTCTTCATCTGCCACAGAATTCCCGGGAGCAGGGATGCTCAGCGCTGCCCCAGGGGACAAACACAACCTCCTGCTTCAGTGCTATCAGTGAAATAAAATGAAAATTAAATTAATGAATGAAACAAGTGAGATAAAGCTTGTGCATCACCTGTATAATGAAATTATTGGCACCAAGCCACATCACACGGTTATTTCTGGCACTGCTCTGAGTCTGCTTCAGCTGCTCAGTCTGCCAAGGGGTGCTTAGAATTGTACCAGGTGGCAGAGCCCTTTGCTTTGGCCACTTACTGCATCCCTTCCTACCCCTTACTAAGAAAAGCTTGTGAGCATGTGGGAATGAGCCAAAGCGCTGAAACTTAGGATTTGGATATGGATTCATAACAAGATTTGCCTCTCTTCATGGGATTGTCCCATGTTGCATGGTGTAAAATCAACACATCAACAAATGATCTTCCATCCTTGCACCCCTGCCACGCTTCTGTTGCTATGTTGTTATAATAATTGACTGTTTACCTCATGTAGGGGCCAAAAGGTGCACCAGGGAAGCCTGGAGCTGCAGGTGAAGCTGGGCTGCCTGGCCTTCCTGGAGTGGATGTGAGTATTTTGTCATCTTCTCGTAGGTCTTTTAAATCTTTCACATAGGCAGGAGTGTTTTCCTGATGTGTCTCATCAACTTTCTCTGTGCCTACTGGGGAAGGAATATGAGTCCTGGACTTACATGCATGTCTTGCATATCAGGAGAAATTGAAGGGGAAGCATCTCTTGGCTGAATCAAGAAATATGAGAACAATTTTGAGATGTTTTGCTGACAGGATGGCACTCTCTTGATCTTTTGGGTTTTTTTTTACAGGGTTTAATAGGAACTGATGGCCCACCTGGCCCAAATGGGCCTCCAGGAGACCGTGTGAGTACCCCATTAGATCCTAGGACCCTTTAAATGGTCATTGCCACTGATTGTAGTGATGATTTTCACTTTCTGCTGTAAATTGGTGATATTCAAGCGTTGATTTTCATGTAAACCCTTGCAAAATACTTGGATCCTTGAAATGCAGTCCCAGGTGGGTTTTCATTAAGCAGGGCATGAGATCCACCTTTCTTTCACACGGCTTTGAACCTGCTTGGGTTGCCTCAGTGGTGGCTGTACTGGGGATATTTCAAGTATCCAAAAAGTTTCTTGAAGCAGTCGAGAGACTTAATTATGAAGTTTATCAAAGTGAAGTTATTTTGGCCTTTATTTGCAGTCTGAGCTGGCAGATCTGTGTTGTTTATAATTAATGCTACTGTGTATTAATTGTTTAAACTTTTGCCTTTTATTATTTCTGGAGCTGTCCATATGATTGCATTATTAGTTGCCATAGTGTTCCCCAGGCAGCCTAGCAAGAAATAAGAATTGTTTCTGCTTCCTGCGTATTCCAGCTCTGCTGAGGGGCACCACAGGGACAGGGAAACAACTGCCAGAGATGTTACAGATGTCCTTCAGATCATCCCCAGTCATCACCCACACTTAAGCCTCCCTGTGACATTAAGGAATAACAATTAATGAGCCACTCAGCACAGATTGTGAGCCAGCATGGCTATTCTCCTGTCTCCCAGATGGGAATATAAGGCTTGTATCCACAGCTGGCTTGCTGGCCTTTTGGACTGGGGGCTGCAGTGATGGGCTGGATTTTTGTAATATGTTCAGTATATCCCAATAATCCACTTATTGCCCCAAGGACTTGCTCAAATCTAAAAAATCTGTGAGTTATATAAAGGGATGAGTGGTACAGCCATGTATTTTAGAGCTGTTCTTCTTCCTTTCCCATGTGACAGGCAAAGTTTGTGTGGCCACTGGGAAAGTCGAGTGGCAGGGCCTGGACATCCTTGTCACAGCTCCGGACATCCTGGTCACAGCTCCCAGCCTCTGTCCATCACCACCACCCTAAATCCCCCTCCTTTTCTGTCCCTTGTGCCCTTCTTTCTCCCCAGAGATCCAGGGCTGTACAATCCTGGCTACTCTCAGACATTCTGTGGGAAGAGTCCAGCACCATCTGGGAACAGATCCCTGATTTTTAGACTAGGAAAGCTCAGGACCACGCGCGGAAGGCTGTGAGCAGCTCTGTGCCCTGTTCTGTGCTGCGTGGCAGTGCCTGCCCATGCCCACGTTAGCTCACAGCTCCTGCCTTGCAGGGTAATTGAGCAGATAATTTCTGGGCAGCAGAACTTCCTCTCTGACTGCTGGGCAGGAGCCCCCAGACAGAGCTCACACCCAGGTTTGCTGTGCTTTCCCACATCTTGTAACTCAGTCTGGCAGCATGGGGCAAACCTGGGACCCCTCGTCATTTATGGGAGCTTTTCAAGGTCAGTGGTCCATCTGTTTTAATTGGTCTAATAAAAACCTGGGAAAAGGGAAAAGACGTCTAAAAGCTTTAGCACTCTAAGTGAACAGCATTGTTGGTCTGACTCTTTTTTTCTCCCTATCTTCTATATTTCTGTCTTGCAGGACTCACTGAAATAAGCTGTCTACTTATTGTTGTGCATTTGAATTCATGCTTAACACTCTGTTTTCTTCTAAATAAGCTTAGTTTTTTGAACTGGAGTGTCTGAGAGCAAAGCTTTTTAGTGTAGGGAAGTGGGCTCATGGAGTTTTCAGTAATACTTTATTGCCAAACATTTCCAAAAGGATTTTTATCCTAAATATCTCCCGCTGCTCTCACCATCAATTAGCTTTTCTCCTGGTTCTGCTTACAGACTGAATAGATCAATCCTACTTGTTTTTTCAATTTTAAAAACCCTTTATTTTCAGCTGGGGTTGAGTTGGGTTCTGACCTCTATGTTAGATACTGGTGTCCTTCACTGAAAAAAAAAAACATTTTGAAGTTTGTTGCTTTACACTGAAAGCAATAAGGAGAACATAATTATTCACTTTTATTTATGAATGTCATAATAATCAAGTATTTTCCACGCTCCATAATTGTCTATTCACAGAGTAAATTACTATAAAATGAAAAATTATGGTGTTACTGTTTTCTAATCAAAAGAGAAAGAACATTGTTACCAGGAGAGCGAGTCTAGTCAGACAATGTTATTAAAATTGAGATGTAAATTAGAGTCTCTCCTTTGCACTTACTGCAGTAGCATCAGCTCATTCAGGCACTTGATAATCCCTTACCTTACCAGGAATGTTCACTGCTGCATTCTGCACCTTACACTCTTCAAGATATCAAAATTAGGGAGTGTAAAGTAACAGCATTTGGCATTTTGGGTGCTCTGCCAACTTTCTGGCCTGTTGGTCAAAGCAGAAAGGGGCGATGCAGCTGCTTTCAGAATTAGGGTGCAAGTCAGGAGGTGCCAGGAATTCAATGTTTTCCCTGCAGGAATAGATCCCAGTTTGCCCCTTACAACCATCAGTAGTGGTAAGGATTTTCAGCCTGAAGATAAAAGTGAGTGGAGGCAGAGCAGAGTAACCTGCAGCAAGAGAAATGAATGAGCTGACATTCACAGCATGGCTGATTTTTATTGGATTACAGTCCCCTGCTCACAAGACCACTCCTAACGAGGCCTTGGGTCCTCCATGTCTTTCTCCTTAAACTGAGCAAGGGAAGACATTTCTAATCTTTGGTGCACAGAACATGAGGAGAGGGCAGGCGTCACTGACCCCTGGGGTCACAGTGAGCAGCTGTGTGTGCTGGGATGTTCTCCAGGTCTGCCCATCCACCTTGTTCTAGGGGCAGACACCGTTTAATTCCAGCTCAGGACATCATCCTCGAGATGTTTCTGTGCAGCATTTTGGGGATGTTTGGAAAAGAGGTTTGGACTGGGGAGAGGCCATGGAAACTTTGTCCCTGTGCAAGGAGATGTCCTTGCTTTGACCCTGGACCCTGGTCCAGTGGAAGGTGTCCCTGCTCATGGCACAGGGGTGGAACAAGGTGGTCTTGAAGGTCCCTTCCAACCCAAACCATTCTGGGATTCTGCTTCAGAATGATCACCCCTGATTAATTTTACAGCCTGCTGGCCAGCTGGCAGCTTTGCAATGCAGCAAAGGGGTTAAGGAGGTCTCTGTCTTCTTCTCTTTAGTCAAGCAGGAAGTTCACAACTTCAAGGGTGACTTAATTCTAGTCTAAGCCATGAGATGACCAAGCTTCAGTCAAGCCTAACAGTAGGAATTCAAACTGGGAAAAGGAGACTGGGAATTTGCTAAGGAGGTTAGTGAAGAAACAGAAGCTGCCAAATCTTTGGCTTTGCTTGAAAGGGAAATGGATGAATTAATAAAATTCACTAGAATAAGTCCAAAATTTGTTAATAGTTTTAGAAAACTTAGTCATTGGAGCTACAATATGAATGTATTATGAATGAGAATATTTCAAGTAGATAAAAGTCAAGTTATGAACATTTAGATATTCATGGAGGATATTTAGATATTCATCTGATGCCAGCTGGGATTTCTAGGGTAATTATCCATAAGTTTTTGTCCCTATATGTGTGAATTCAGCTGAGCATCTCCAGTTGTGTCCTGTTTCTGCAAGACACTGCTGGAGTTTCCAAGGAGAGCAGGCCTTGGTGACTCCCCATATGGAGGTTTCTCTTTTATCCCTGCTAATTTTTATCCTGTTTTATTCCCATAGGGTGCCTTAGGACCTGCTGGGCCACCTGGACCAGCTGTAAGTACCTCCCAGAACAGCACATGTGATGAAAGTGTGCAGTATTATGCCAAAACCATCACCAAGAGAGGATGGGAAGCTTTGTTTCCCAAACAAAGGGATCAAAGTCTGAATGAGTGAATATGTTGTTTGAAATGTTTAAATATGTATGTGTGACCTGTTCTGGTAACACAGGACCTGTTTTGAGCCTTTGAGGTGCTGTAAAAGCAAACCAGCTTGGGATACAGACTGACATATCAAATGCTATTAGAATCATTAGACATTACAATGTCTATCAGAATTAAAAGGAAAAGAAAAAGGAGAAATAGATAAACTGGAATGTTGTCTTCCTCTCCATGTCCCACTCTTGTGTCAGCACACATTACTTTTCTTACTGATGTCTTGTAGGTAACAGCAATGGAAAGGGAATACAAATTATTGGAGGGAACAAAAGGATTCATCAAGACTCTGCTCTGATTGAAAATTATAATAATTAGGGGCAAGGGAGTGATAAGGAAACTTAGGAAAAAAAAAATTAGCAGTGTTTTCCGAGGTTTTCTTTTCTTCCTGTATGTTTGGTTTCTGAGTGATCTTTTACTGTTTCAAATGTTGTTTCCAGGGAAAAGGACTGCCAGGACCTCCAGTAAGTAATAAGAATATTTTTTTCAAAACAAAGTTATAAATTAAGATTCTGATTTTATTGGATACCCTGAGTGTTACAAACCCACCCCAGGACCCAGGCAGAGGGACTTGGAGTCCTGCAGATCATCAGCCTTGTGGGATTTTTATCCTTGCCCCCACCCTGGGGAAGCTGGCTCTGGTTTAAACACAAGGCACAGCAGCCTTGTAAACACTGGAAGTGCCCAGTTTGGGGGCAGCTTTTGTTTGGTGGGTTCCTGGGAGCTGCCCTGTGCCTGAGGGATGCAGACTGGCAGTGTATTCCAGGGGGATGTGGAGTAAAAACAGGATGTGCGTTGGGAAGCTGGTGGTCTGGTGCAGGATGGAGCTCCTCGGGGGGATTGGGCAAATGGGGGCAGCCAGCAGCCTGGGCTTTGGGGTGTCATGATGTAAAAGCTCTTCTCTCTGCTCAACAGGGACCCCCAGGACCCAGTGGGCGCCCAGGTGGACATGGATTTCGGGGTCCTTCTGTGAGTTTCTCCTACCATTTAATCCCCATTTACTGAATGTGCCACAACCACAGAAGAATGAGTTTCATTTTTGTCTCTTGCCTCACTCTGAGAAGATATTTCCCTTTGCATTTACATTGAAAGGGAATTCTTATTATTTTTCTCTCTTTTTAGGGACCTTTTGGTCTGCCAGGATTCCCAGGGCCTCCTGGACCACCTGGGCCTCCCGTAAGTTGAGGCTTGCAAACAAATGGGAGAAAATTCCTGGGGGGAGTCTGGAATTTTCTTCTTGCTGCACTTTTTATTTGCCGCCACTACCATGAGCATTCAGCAGGGCATAAATACCGTGCCCTGAGAAGAGCAGGGACTTTTCCCTGGCTGCACCTGGATGTGTTGATGATCTCCTGTTTGTTATTTGCGCTCTCTGTGAGGAGGGACCCAATGACACCGCACCGTTCTGGCACACAGAGCATGGGGTGGGCTGCTTGTTCTCTCAGGGAAAGTTTTTGTGCTTGCATGGATCATGATCTGTTCTTGTAGGACCGGCAAGTGGGGCTTGCAGTCAAGTCCCTGCTTTGGGTTTGCTGTGCCCTCTCTGGAGTGTTGAACAGTGGGATTGGGACGTCTTTCCCAAGGAGTTTTCCCCAGGCCAGGAGGAAGCCAGGCACAGCTGCTCTCCTCTACTTGCTGCTTTCATCCCCTAAGGCCCAAGACTCTTCCCCAGCCCAGCTGTTCCTCTCCAGGGGATGGTTACACCCTTGATGTGTCTGGTTTTGAGGACTGGTGCAGCTCATAACACTCCAGGGGCAGCACTTTAGACTCTGGGGCTGAGTATGTGCCTTGTGCTGATCCAGCTGAGCTGGCTCTGTAAAAATCATCCTAGAAACTGTGTTTCCTCCTCGTGTTTGTCCTGTATTTAAAAGCCACCATTCCCTGAATTGCAGGGTCTTCCAGGCGCCCTTCCCGATGGCGGCGGGGACCTTCAGGTAGGTTTTTCTTTATGTAGCATGAAAATGAGCTTTGGTTTAATCCCTGATGTGACTTTTGCTTGGCACAGCTGGGGGAGTGTCAGACCATTTAACATGCGCTGTTTAGACCTGCAGATGTGGGTTTAAACCACCTTACCAGGATGCAGAAGAGTGGGGGGGTGTTTCCTGGGCTGAAAGATTTTTTGCGGAGGTAGATATGCACTGGCACAGGGTGCCCAGAGAAGCTGTGGTTGCCCCATCCCTGGAAGTGTCCAAGGCCAGGTTGGATGGGGCTGGGAGCAACCAGGTGTCCCTGCCCATGGCTGGGTGTGGAACATGACAAGATTTAAGTTCCCTTCCAACCCAAACCATCCTGTGATTCCAGTGCTGGTGTTGTCCTTGATTTTTTTCTTCCCAAAATGCACATTTTGCATACATTCTTCAGGTGCTAAACAACTTCAGCTTTTGGTAAAAGACAACAGCTTTTCATGCTTCCAACCCTGCCTTGTGACAGGAAAGGCTGTGAGTGTAGCACTGTTTATTTCCAGGGATGGTGGCACCGGGTTCCTGCGGACATCTGCTTTGTTTAGGCTTCCTTCCTTAGGAGAAAGCCTTGATCCCTTTCTTTCAGGGGAACGAAAGGAGTGCTAAGTCCATGAACGATGGAAGTGACATTTGCAGATTTCACAGCTGTTGTTGTGACAGCTTCTTTGGTTTTCTAATTGGCATGCCCCAAAAAAAGCTCCGAGTCAGTTTAGACTGCCTTATGGCACATCACATGGGAGTTAATAGGAAATTAGGTTATTTCTGCACGTTTAATTTAAGTTACCCTGTGGAATAGACTAGAAAATTAAATTTTTGCTACAGAGGTGCTGCCTGAAGTTGTATTAAAAGAAAAAAAAAAAAAAAACAAACAAATTAAGAGCTATTTGTAAAGATTCAAGAGTATGGCCTTTTCCTCATTAAATTTCCATGCATATTCTGATTTGTTCCCAGTGAAGCTGAAGTTCCCACCAGGGGCTCTGCCAGCCCTAGACATCTGCAGATATCAGTTTATAGGTATTGGTTTTTTTGTTGGTGCCCTTCAATTAACTCTGATGCCTGTCCTTGCTGCACTTAAGGAGCTGGCTAAAGGAAATCAATAGGGATCAATTACTGCAGAGGATTAAATATGGTCCTAATGATTTACAAAGAAACTGATCCAGCTGCACTGGGAAACTTGGGTTCTTGGGCATTTTGGACTGTGGACACTGTCAGCCTTCAGAAAATCTCACAATCCATGTTCAAAGTGGAGCAGGCAATTCATAAATCATTATTTTGTGGGATACCAGGACCTCCAGGACCCCTTTCCATAGGGAAATGTTGGTCAATCCATGATGCCACGATTCCATTAGATTTAGTGGATTTAGAGCCAAAATCCACATGACTTTTCACCTAATGGATGCAAGCAGCCTCCCTGGGTGTGATGTGTGCCTGTTAAACCAAAGTGTTTCTGTTCCCTGCAGTGCCCAGCTCTGTGCCCACCAGGCCCCCCAGGCCCCCCAGGAATGCCAGGCTTCAAGGTAAGGAAACATCACCTGCAATACAAGGATCTGTCCCCCAAAATAAACACCACTAGGAACCCCTGGGATTAAATTGTATCCACGGTCCATGTCTCCTGTAGGCTCACACCTCCCAAACCAGCCATGCATTTGCATTTATTCCAAATGAGATTTAACCCTTGGCATAGATTAAACCCCCCTGCAAGCCCAGTGGGGCAGAGCTGGTGGACAGGAACAAACAGGGGCAGCAGTTCAGGGCTGCCTCAAGAACCAGGTGCTGCCTTTCCAGGCCTGCGAGCTGGAAAAACCTCACAACTTCTTAAACTGCAAACTTACATAATTAATATAATGTAATTTAGTTGCTGTTTTTATAGCCAGTGTAGCACCAGGTAGGTTTATGTTTAGTTGTTGGGCTCTGGTATATAAATTCAAGGTTTCCACCCTCAGGAGTTAAAAGTCTGCTCCTCTGTCCCCTCTCTGGTTCACATGAAGTCTGTGCAGTTGTGGATTCAGCAGCGAGACAAAGTAAAAAGTGACTCAAGGTCTTTTAGCAGGATTTAGAAGTTGGCAGTGAGTGGGAGAGCTCCTAGGGAATGCTCTCAATTCCTCCTGAACTGACCTTTCTCAGGTCTGCTTGGTCTGTGCGCTGAGTCATAAATATCATTACAAATACAAGATGTTTAGGACATAACTGCTCAAAATTCATAGCTCATGAAAAGGAAAACCCTGTGAAACTCTCCAATTATGATGCAAATGATGCACAGGACCTTTGTTGTGGTGAGGAATAACATCTGCCATGGCTGAAATCGGGCTGGGTCTCTCCCACGTAATAGGAAGAGAGCCAAGACACAAATTGAATCAGAGCTTATATAAAAGCTTTCAGTGGGACATGGATTTCTTTGCAAGCTTGATGATGCAGACATTAAAGGTGACCTAAAAAGGGAGGTAAAAGATGCAGAGTGGGGTTTTCAGAAGTGACTCATCCCCATTTTCAGGGGTGATGGGAACTGAGTTCTGGTCCCTGATCTGTATTTGAGAACTGCATCCAGATCATGAGCTTAGTCCAGTGCAAGTCACTCTGGAAAACCAAATCTGGGCATTTCCTGAAACGACATCAATTCTGACACTGGTACCTGGATAACCTCCCCCAGGAGGGATCTGCATTCGCCTGGGTACAGCACACCTACAGATTGTTTTTCTTGTAAGTCATTTGGGATGTGGGGGTTTAGGTTTCCCAGCTGTCTCATCAAATTTAATTTTTAAAGCAAGACTCAGGATGTGATTAATCAGAACTCTTATTTCTAGGGACACACTGGTCACAAAGGGGAGCCTGGTGAAGTAGGAAAACAAGGAGAGAAGGTAAACTTCAATTTAAAGGGGGAGGATTTTTCTCTTTAAAAACATCTTGAAAAAGAAATAAGTGATTTTTTTCAAGGAGTCAGGGAGGAATGAGGCTGTTGGCTGAACAAGGAGCAGTTACTTTGGCTGAAGTCCACTGGGTTCCACTGCTCTCCCTGTAGGACCCTGTGCTGACTCTCCAAGAAAATTCATCTTCCCAGGAATCATCATGTTAAGATCAATTGGAGTTAACAGCTATCCTTTCCCATGCAGGGATGTCAGCTCAGGAAAAGCCTTGCATTAATCACTTGGATAAATTCCTGACTGATCAGAACGTTCTTGCATGTAGAAGAAATTGTCTATAACGTAGAAGCAAATTCTGCAGAGAAATCTGGAAGGGAGAGAGGGAGCTCAAGAAGAAATAAGATGGGGAGTCTCTGGCTGTGTGTTTGCAGGCTCCTGATGTCTCTCCTCTTGTCTGATTGATTTTTCTCTCCCAGGGTAACCCTGGCCCTCCCGGCCCTCCAGGAATTCCGGGCGGTGTCGGCCTGCAGGTATCCCCTCCTCTTCTCTTCCCACCATTCCCATGGCCCTTTCACTGTGGAGCTCAATGGAGCCATCAGTCACCTTGGTTACACAAACAGAGATTGAGTTTGAACTGATTTGTTTTCTTAATTAGGGCCCAAGAGGACTAAGAGGCCTCCCTGGTCCAATGGGTCCAGCTGGCGACAGAGTAAGAAAAAACTTCTGGGTTTTTTTCCCTCTCCACCACCAGTTTGTCTTGTGAGAGGTGCCAGTGACACCTGTCCTTACTGAATTCCACTGGGAAACTTGTAAAGGCATAAAAAGTGGGGTGTTCCCTGCAGCACCTCCATCAGAACAACCTTCCAAAGTCAGGACAATCCACACACCTGAGGGACTGGCAGGGTCAGGCCCAGCCAGACTGAATCATTCCACCCAAAGTGCAAGACTGACAGTGTTATAGAATCTTGCAAAAAAAAAAAAGAGAAACATTTCATGAACATTTCACTTTCTCTTCTGTCTCTTTACAAGAAAAAGCCAAAGAATCGCTCATGGACAGAGGTTTTCAGGACACAAAAAGGCTCCTCAGTGAGAACAGGGTCAATCTCCAGCTCATTGAGGCTTTGGACTCTTGTCACCATCCCTTGACCAGCAGCCCAGAGGCTGAATGGTTTTGACTTGGATGAAGTCATGCATTTATTTAGGAATAAGAGTGTTACCCAGATAGCAAGGCCATGAATGGTATCAGTGTATCAGAGGTACAAAGGTGGGGAGATCCAGAGTAAAAACCCGTTGTTCAGAGTGGGATTTTTTTGCAAGTCTGTCCTGAAAACCAGCCGGAAATATGGGGTGGCTTTCCAGGGCTTTTGTGTTTTCTCAGGTTGTGGTACAAGGTGGGGATTCTGTTACTTCATCCTCTGCCAAGCCCAGCATTACAATGATGTCTGTTCTCTGCAGGGTGACATTGGATTCAGAGGCCCACCTGGAATCCCAGGACCTCCAGGGAAAGCTGTATGTATCCCACTCTCTCTCTGGCCCTGCCTTCCACAGCCACAGCCTGATTTATACCTCCTTCCTGAGCTCTGCTGCCAGTGAGCAGGAGGCTGTGCTGACCACCTCCATCAGATTATTCCCTTTTCCCTCCACTTAGAGCAGTGTTATTTCACCTGGCCCAGACTTCAGGATGTCTCTCCCTTTGCCATGCCCCACACCAGAATAAGTTCACCACGTTTCCATTGCTCTCTGTGCTTCACTGCCCTTCCCTGAACACCAGCAGCTTGGGCAAGCACTGGAGAAGGGAATATCCATTACTTTTGCAGGAAGAAGCAGCCCTATCATGAGCTTACATCCCTTGAGCCTGGTCTGCTCCCAGGTGCCCACAGCTCTCAAAGATTTCTGCTCCAAGCAGGAATAGCTGTGTATTGAAGATGCAATCTCCATCCTTCTGCAGAGCTCCCTTCTGCAGCACCACCCTCTGGGGACCCCTCTCTCATCTTGCAATTATAGAAGAAATTCATCCAAACGAAAATAAAATTAGGTGCTTTCTCACCAAACCTTTCATTACACCCAGCAGGATCTAGACAGTAAATATTAAAGCTTTTCTCCCACTCTGTTTTTGCTTAAAGAAATTGCTTCATTATATGAAGGGGAAGATGGTCTCTGCCCTGAGGGATTGTTGGCAAAGTTCCTGCTGCAAAAAGTGTGTCAGGAATTGGAGTGTAACTGAGAAAGTGCAGCCGAGCTCTCGGGGGACTGTGCGCTCACACCTCTGCTGACACCAGCAAACAGCACAAAAACCTCCTCTTTTCACCTCAAAGCATCAATCTCTGTCACTGTCTGATGGAGATGCTTAATGGCTTTTCCTCCTCTGTCACAGGGAGACCAAGGGAGCAAAGGACCTCAGGGATTCCGGGGACCCAAAGGTGACACTGTAAGTGCAGTCAAACATCCTTCTGCTCCAGTCTGGGAGGTGACATTCCAAAGACTCTGTTCCATAGATTTATTATGGCTCGTGCCCCCTTGGTTTGCTTGAAAGGGATGGAAGTATCATCTCAAAAATGAGATGTTTAACTCTTACTAAAGATGCCTGAGCAATAAGGTGTCCAAATGCTGCTACAGCCTGGAGCACAGGGAGCAGATCTTACATCCCCTTCCCTTGAAATGATCAAGAATTTCAAATGATCAGGTGTTGTATCCAGCATTGGGCCAGTTTCCTGGTGTGCCCAAAACAACCTCCATATCTATGTGGACAGAGAGGAGCCAGCTGAAATGGAATGAAGTGTCCCGGCAGAATTTGAGTATTGTCTTTGTTGACTGTTCATAAGGTTTACACAGGTTAACACAGGATTTATTGTTGTTTTCTAGGGTAAACCTGGACCAAAAGGAAACCCAGGGGCTCGTGGACTCATAGGAGAACCTGTAAGTCAGTTAAGTAGGATGCAGATCTTGCTGTTGTCTTGCTTGCAGATGAGGAGATAAAACACAACAGGAGAAGAGCTGCTTCGTGCCATCTTTGCTGTCAAATTTCTGCTCTGTGGGTCTCTGTGTAATCCCAGCTGGACTAAGCCCCAGTTGTACTGCTGTTAATGAAAAATCTCCCAGTGCAACTGCAGCTGGACTCATTGCCAAAAGCTTCTTTGATGTGAATGTATTTTGCAAACCACAGAGCCTCCTCCTGACCTAAACATGTGCTGTCCATGTTTGCAGGGAATGCCTGGCAAGGACGGGCGGGATGGAGCTCCTGGACTCGATGGTGAGAAGGTTTGTAAAGTCCTACTTAAACACTGCAGGGAAGATTCCTGAGACTGTGCTGGGAGTGCTGCAAAGCTCCTGATGCTCATCAAGAAGCTTGGCTGGAAAGGCTTTTGCTCCTAAAAAGTTTTCTAATATATTGTCACTAGTGAAGGAGAATGAAATTTTCCTATTAGCTAATCCCAAGGGAATTCCCTAAAGAAGGAAAATGCACATGTGATGTGTGCAGGGGCACTCAGCTGTGTCCCCGGATTTAGTGGTTCCTTCTGACTGACTTGAGGCCTTCCGAAATGCCTTTTCAGAGCTGTTCACAGGGTTGATTTTAATTGCCTGGAGACAAAGTGCTGTCAGGTACTGTTGCTTGGTTCTTGAACAGTGATCCTGCAGGAATATTGAGCATGTGCTGCCAGGGAAGGCTGGGAGCTGCAGGAAGTAGGGAGCTCCTGTCCAGTGGGTGCTCACTCCTCTAGACACAGCAGCTCTTGGTCCTGTGCATAAGGGGAGGGAGAAAAGTACAAATGCCTGTTTGGGAATGTGTCCTCTACGTGTGCCAGGCCATTTCCCAGTGCTGGAGGATCCTTCCTAACCTCTCCCTATCCACAGGGTGATGCGGCTCCCATGGGTGCTCCTGGAGAGAAGGGGCCAAATGGACTTCCTGTGAGTATGGAGCAGGACCTGCCACCTCTGGGGGTTCCAGCAGCTCGGTGTGCCTGCAGAGATCCTTCCTGGGCACAGGGGAGGGTCATTCTGGGGGTTGTTTCGCAAGGGGCTCTAGTTAAGCCAAGAAGAAATGCATTTTTCCCACCATGCCAGACAGAACTGGAGAACACCTGGAGCAGCACCACACAGTATTTCCCTGGCTGTTGGCCTCTCTGACTCTTTAAAATCTAAACTTGAGAGGGATTTTCTCTTTCACATCCCACTGATGTACATCCCTTAAGCAGGGAGGTAAGATCTGGGATATAATACCCTGAGCTCTGTCCCTGCCTTACTCCAGTGTTTATTGGCAAAATGTTTCATCTCTCCGGTCTTCCAGCTGTTTAAAAGAGATAAAGTATTCCTTTCTTCCTGTATTACAGAATATTTTGAACACCCCTGGAGAGAGGTTTCTGCTGTGCAAAATGTGGCTGCTGCTGGTCTATTTGTATATTCCTGCTCTTTGCTCTCATGCCCAGGATTAGTGTTCATGGAGCTACAAGGGCAGCAAGAGAGACATTGAAGTCATAATTTTCGCAGTGAAAGCTGCAGAAGTCTAAACCCTCCATTGCTTCAAGCAAAGGTCACTCCTTGTGTGTCAAATCAGACCAGAATAACAAATTTAATCACTTCACTTCTTCTGACATTGCTTTAATATAATTTTTTTCAGGGACTGCCCGGAAGAGCGGGTATTAAAGGTTCAAAGGGTGAACCAGTAAGTGAATCTCTCTAACGATGGGGTCTGGTGGGGAAACTGGTCACAGCAAGACTTTTTAGCCTTGGGAAATGAGGAGGACTTACCCCAAAGTGATGGTTTCTGTATTTCTGCTGGGCCTGAGGAGCTGGAATTAGGTAAAATAACTGGGCTGGAAGCTGGTTCAGGAAAGACACAGCAGATACACAGGAGAGTCATCAGTGGTTTAGTAAACCTCATCCTTTTGCCAAAGTCACAGGAGGAGGCTTCATCTTTGGGAATCAAAAGCTGAGCACCTGCAAGCAGGAGCAGGATTATCTCATCTTGCCTTCTGCAGATTTTCCCTCAGCTCAGGAGAAAAACTTTCATGGAGCTTTAGATTGACACTCACCTGTGAGATAAAAGAAAACCTCAGGCAGACCAAAGCAGTCCAGCACAAAGCTGTTCTGAGAGGTTTTTTTTTTCCCTGTCCATCTCCTTTATGAATTCTTCCCTCTGCACCTGCATCATTATTGCTGCTAATCCTCAGGGAGGAGAGCACACACTGCAGGAAGGTGGTGCAGGAATCTGCTCCTGACATGAAGGTGATGCAGGAGTGAATGGGATGGGGCGTCCTGGCATCCCTGTCTCATGTGGGACATGGGGACACGGCCCTGGGGCTGGCAGCCCTCCCTGGTCACTGGTTCCAGGACAGGGCGTGCAGCTCACCTGTTCTCTGGTGCTGAGAGTTTTGCCTTAAAACTGTGAAAGTTTAAAGCTGTTTTTATTTCCTGATCCAGGTTATAGCTCCCTCCTCCTTTTGTTGCTTCAGGTAGGACAGAAATGACTCCCTGAAGTGATACCCTAACTGAGTGTTTGCTTTGTGCTCTGCAGGGCAGCCCTGGAGAGATGGGAGAGGCAGGTCCCTCTGGAGAGCCAGGCATCCCTGTAAGTGTCCCACATTTACACTTGGGCTCTGCTGGGTGAGTTTTGAACCAAACTGGGGAGCTGGAGCTCACGTGCTGCTTCCTTGCACAAATAAAGCTTCCAGTGATGCAGCACCTGCAATCCCATGGGATTCCATGCTTTCCACACTGGTGTGGAGCTCCCCAGGGAGCACTGAGCTGTCTGGGCAGGGTGCTGGGCACAGGTACTGGGCAAAACCCACCAGCTGTGGGCTGGCAGATGGGCAGGAGTTTGGGACTGAGCAGCCTGGGATCCAGGAATGTGTCCCAGCGGGATGGGAAGGGTGGATTTGTGGCTCCTAAATATCACAGCTGACTTTGGTGTCCCTGCCAGGGCGATGTTGGCGTTCCTGGTGAGAGAGGTCTGCCAGGACCCAGAGGAGCAACTGTAAGTACAGAGCTGCCTGTAAACCAGAGAGGTGCCAAAATAGGGTTTGTGTGGGGGTATCACTCTCTGGCTACACTAAAAGGCCACTTTCTCTCTCAGTGTTGTCTCTGGGGAGCTTTGGCAGCAGAGAATTCCTCCCCCAAGCTGGGTCAGATCCTGTTCTCACTGACAGCTCCATGCAAATGCCAAGTGATCCCTCCCATTTTGCTTGGCAGAGCAAACTGCAGCTGTCCAGGAGGTTTGTGGAACTGCCACAGTCTGGCAGGAGGGACTGGACAGTCATTAAATAGGAATAAGAAGGTTCTGCCTGTGCTGAAGTGAGGCATAGTGAAGCAGAGCTCCTGGGAAGCCGTTGCAATGGACTTTGCCACCAGCACATGACACCTGAAATCCTCCCCAGTCCTGTATCCCTTTCCTTGGAGCAGTGGAGAGTGATTCCCTGCAAAGCCTGAAGCCATGCTTACAACGAAACTGGGAATAACTGCATGGCTCCGTGCTGTGTCCCTGCTCCATAGCAGAGATGATAACAAATAGTTATCATCTAATAACTGTATAGATAACAAATATAGAGATGATAACAAATAATATAAGGAGGGTAAAACTCTAATTCTGATCCCACTACTAAAAATTCTTGGGTACCTTTTTCATCTTGTCACTCCCCAGCCAGTGCTGTTGTTGGGGTAGGATCTGATCTTCTAGTGGTTTTGTTGGGTTTTTTTTCCTTTCCTTTTCTTTTTTTTTTTTTTTTCCCCCATCTTAATCTCATTTTGAAATCCAGGAGCCTACAGCAAGTCTAATATGATTTCCGGTATGTGCCACTTGGAAGAAATTGAACTGCATGATTTATTGTTTGTGAGCAGCTGCTGCTTAAACTCCCAAGGAGAGGGAAATCAGCTTTAGAAATAAACTGTATTAATAATGTTTGCTTTTATGTCTGCAATTTCTCATCAAAGTAGCTGGCCTCACAAAAGGTACCACATTACTGCAGCCAAAAAGCAAAAGCAGCTGAGCTAATTGTGTTGGTGCAGAGTTTTGACAGGGGTGCAGTAGCAGCTGAACCCGTGGTTATGTCTAACCTGGGTTTCTCATTTCTGATTTGTTTTATTAGAATCATAATTTATTAGTTAAGACTGGGCTGTTCCAATAGAAGTGCAGGATTTTTCCAGTGTTAAGGCTGTTTGGCTCAAAACAATTTGGGGTTTTTTTAGCTCTGAGTATCAAGGGTTTCTCAGAGCCTCTCAGGTCCCTCCAGCTCCCATCACCAGCTCAGCAGAGTCATTTTTGGTGCAATTTAACTCAACTTTCTTAGAGCTCTGTATTTTTAATTCTCAAAGTTCCTTACTGAATTACAAGCAGAAAACAAAAGTGGAAGCAGTAACCATGAAAATTCCCGAGCAGTTGTTCAGCTTTTTGAGGATGCTGCTGCTTCATTTCAGTGGCCAGTTTGAGGCCTATTTGTGTCCCTGAATGCTCCACCCAGGAGGGATGGCAGTGAAAGGAGCCAAAGCTGCAGCCCTGCCTCGTGACAGAAGCTTGCTGAAGGCATCTATTTCAAGAAGACAGTTTACAAAATAGGATTTAAATGCCTAAATTACTTAGGGTTTTTTCTTTTTTTCACCCAAGATCTTTATTGGATATGTGATTTTTCTCAGGAGAAAGCAATAGGGACTCCTAATGGTAATGCTCATGTTCTGTCTGGTGAGCTCTTAAAAGCCTCTGCTCTGACAGCATAAACTGCTGCCTTTTTCTACATTGCTGGAACCAAGGATGTCCAAGCAAATGGATGCAATTGCCATTTTTCATTTCCAAGGGCCTGCAGCACATGTTTTGCAGTAGTTTCCTGCAATCAATTAAAAGCATAATGTTGGGATAGCAGATCCCTCTAATGGATGTTGTCTATGCTCTATCACGCTGCCAATCTTTGCTGTCCCTGATCTTTTCTACTCATGAGCATGGTATGTTCTTAAGCACTGATTATACAAATGAGCCTTTCTGTTAATAACAATGCTGTTAGCAAAGCTCAGCAAACACCAGACACAACTTTGCAGCACAGAACTGCACATTCCCTCTCTCTGCCAGTTCAATGACACAAGTGACTTACCTGACCCTAAATTTTCTCCTTACCAAAGCTGATCTTTCTCTTTCCAGGGACCACTCGGCCTCCAAGGCCCCATAGGAGCCCGTGGTGTCCGAGGTTTCCAGGTCAGTGCTGAGAGGGGTGATTATGGGCATTGTGTTTTGGCAGATCAGTGTTCTCTGCACACCTCTGGCCAGACAGTTGGGTGATGGCAATGAGGGAAAGGAAGAAATGTCTTTCCATTTGCCAGAACCAATGCAACACCTTCATTACCACAGGATGGTAGAAAGAGCACAAAGCCAGATAAGCTGCCTGCAGGTGCAATTTATATTTAGTGTTTGTTTGCAAAGGGCAGGATTGAGTTTTGAGCCTGTTCTCTGCACAGGGCGCCCAGAGAAGCTGTGGCTGCCCCATCCCTGGAAGTGTCCAAGGCCAGGTTGGATGGGGCCCTGATCACCCTGGTCAGGTGGAAGGTGTCCCAGCCCATGGTAGGGGGTGGAACAAGATGATGTTTAAGTTCCCTTCCAACCCAAATTGTTTTATGATTTTTTGAGTTTCGTAGGGACACCTCAATTTCTCCTTGATCTGGACCACTCTCAGCCTGTATGTCTTCAGTGAACTCCTCCTCCCTTTTGCTGCACTGGGGACTCCAGTATTTCTCCCTCCCTTCTCCAAGGGAATGGGACCTCCACTCCCCACTGACACTGGCTGAGGGGAGCATCACTTGGTGGGATCACAGATGTTGAAGGTTTATTAATTTTAAGAGGTTTATTAATGAAAGACCCAGGCCAAAGGTTGGAGCACCTTGGCATGTGCCTGACCTTGGCTGTGGGCCAGGACAGAAGCTGGAATGAGCTGTACCAACCAGCACAAGTGCTCCCCAGGTCCTGGAGGGGAAGGGAGAGAGATCATCCAAGACAAATAACCTTTCTGAACACATTATGGAGGCTGGTGAACTCTCAGGGTGTTGAAGGGTGCAGGGTTTCCTGGCACTGTAAGCTGTAGCTTGGTTTTTGTTGTTTCCCCAACAGGGGCCCAAAGGTGCCAGTGGTGAGCCTGGCCTTCCTGGCCCGACTGGGATCCGTGGAGAGACAGGTGACAGGGTAAGGACAAGACATCTGTGACTAATTCCTGTTTGGGATGGGAATTTAGAGGATAACAGGAGCCCAAAACCTGGTGTAGCTGATGTGTGTGTGTTGGGTGTCCTGCACACCCTGAGGCTGCCCAAGTCTGACCCTAGGGTGGGGAGCAGGACTTGTGCATCCTGTCCCCTCTGTTCCTGGTTTCTGTGTCACTTCAGAAACTCCCACTATTTTCAGACAGGGTGGATTGTTTAAAAGAAACTTCCAGGCCCTATCCTAGCCAGAATAGAGGGTGTTTGGGATTTTTCCCTGCTCCTTACACTGATTCCACCAAAGCCTGACTCCCCAGGAGCACAGGAGAGCTGATTCATTAATTTTTGTTACTCAGATGCTTGATTAGACTCTCTGTTTTTTTTTTTAATTACAGTTTTATCAGTGACTTTTCTCTCTGAACAGCAGCACACCTGGCCATCCCACCTCACAATAAATGTGACTTTTTATTTAAATTAGTTCATTCTCATTGAAAAGAAGCCAGCAGGGCAAATGGAACAGCATTTGCTGGGGGCTTGCAGGAGAACAGGAGCCGTGTGTTCACCAGCTCCCTCCTCCCCAGATTTAAGGTGAAAGTTTTTTAAAAAAATCTTTAAGTTGCTGTCTGTGTAAGGAACGGCAGCAGCACCACGGGGGTTCCACAATGGCCCTTCTGTGCTGGCTCCAGGCAGGTTTAAAAAAGCCTCTTGGAGTGACTGTGAGCTGAAAGTGTGAAACAGGAGGGTTATTGTGGAGCTGTGGGGCTCTGACTCCATTCAGGCCTTTGCTGTGGTGAAAAATGTGCATTCAGAGGGGAAGAGGCCCCTGCATGAAGCACCCAGGGAGCTGCTCCAAGCAGAAGGAGGGAAAACGTTACGCTTGAAGCAATAAAAAATAATCTAGGTTTTATTTCTGGCTCTGAAGTTCAGTGTAGTTACTCTAAGATGTGATTGTTGATTGTTCAGAATGAGAGGGAATGGCCTCAAGCTGCACCAGGGGAGGGTCAGATTAGATATTAGGATTTTTTTTTCACAGAAAGGGTTGTTAAAGCATTGGAACAGGCTGCCCATGGAAGTGGTGGAGTCACCATCCCTGGAAGTGTTCAAACAACGCGTGGATGTGACATTTGGGGACGTGGTTTAGTGGTGACCGTGGTGGTGCTGGGTTTGACCCTAAACCCTCAGATTGTGTTTTTATAGCCTAAACAAACATCCTGTGCTGCTGGGGGTGGTGGCAGCTGCTGGGGACACACAAAGAACCCTGAGATCTGCCCTGGGCTTGCTTTACTGCTGGTCGTGGCGTGGATAAAGAGCAGAACTGCACACACAGGATCGATGCAATTACCCTGTCCCAGCTGCAGCCAAGTCATCAAACTCTCTCGAAATCAATTGAGGCTTTTCTGTGAAAAAAGAAAAATCCCCCATGCCTGAGCTAACAGGTACTGACAGGCTTTTTCACAGTCCTTGGACTGACTGTGGCCAGGAACATAAACCAGCATTTCACTAAATGTGTTTGCTGGCATGAAAAATACGAGTGGTTTAGTGCATTTGACTGAAAGATATAAAATAGCATTGAAATAAAATACATCAACCGTCTTGCTGGAGTGGGATATGGGGAGGGGAAGGATTGGACTGTTGTTGCTGACTGAGGTAGCAATAGACAAATATTTTTCCTAAGGATTTTTATTATGATCAAGTTCCTGAGGATTCTGGATGCCAGCAGCCACCTGGGGTATATAGGGCTCCCTACTGAAGCACTAAATACTTGGCCAAAAATACGAGTTTTGTTTAACTGATCAGATGAAACACGTGTCAAGGCATGGGGCTGGCAGTCCTAAACTCCTTGTTCCTGCTGCTAGGAATTACCACTGCAGTGAATTATAGTTTTGAATGGAAATCCTCTGGGCTAAGCTTGTCTTTGAGGGAATGTTCCTTGCAGAACTTGGTCTTTGGTGACTGAACTGTGTTTTATTGTCATAAACTTCCATGGAGCCTTGAGACTCTGTGAAGTCAGAGGTATAAACTTAGATGAAAATGTTCAGAAAGGAATATATTGCTTTTGCCATAAGCAAACATAAAATGAGTGTTATAAGCCGTTTTAGCCACTCTTGCATTTCTACATTCCATTGTCTGTTTTTCTGAGTTATTTTTCATTAATAGAAATCCCCCTTCTTTTTAACTTAGTGCTTGACTTGAGCAAAATAACATGTCCTTGTTCCATGTGTTTGTCCTCCTCAAGAATTCTGTTCTGCTGAGCCATCTCTAGATCTAGTTAATAAAAAAAAGATCAGTTTGCAGATGCCAGATTGATGAGAGTGCTGTAGAAATCCTGCTTGAAGGGTAAAATGGTTGAATTTCTCATGTAGATTTTGCAGTAGAGAAAAAAATCAGGGGCTCTCCCGAACTCCTTGTTGGCTCTGCTCTATGGAACAGAAAAGTCACAAATAGGGCTGAAAATGTCTCATGTTCTCTCTGTGAATGTAAGGTAGATAAAGATGGAATGATTTTTCAAATTGCCTGGATTATTCCTGGGGTGATAATCAGTTCATCATCTCAATCTATTTTATTCCTATGGCCATGTTGTTCCATCAATCTTTAAATCAGGAGCACCTCATTCTAAGTCCTAGGAAAACTGACAGTCTAATAAAGCCTTGAAAAAGCATCTTGGCTTTTTGCCCTTGTGGTATGAAAATATTCTTGTTGGTTTTATACCATGAATAAATCCAAGCTCCTCCTCACATCACAGGCTGAGAAATTGTCCCACAACACAAACCAGGGACTGTGGAGAGTGTCACAGAGCTAGCAGGGGTGCTTAAATCCCTTCATATTTCTAGGAAGTGTGAATGAGATTTGTACCCTCTTACTTGGCAGCTGGGAGACTGATTCCTGACCCCTTGCTGAGTGAGTGTCTGACCTCACCAGGAATTCACCGGAAAGTTACAGTTTGAGCTCATTTGCCTTCTTTCTCTGACTTATTTTCAGGGTCCTCTTGGTGTTCCTGGTCCCAAGGGGAACCAGGTAAGTGGTAGCTTTCATGCTGTTGTCAGCAGAGGCATTTAAACCAAACCTCAGGCACAGCCTTTGACAGCACAAATGGCTTTTTCTCCCTCAAATGAAAATATTCTCCAGCAGAAACCAAAATCCTCTTTGGTCCAACATTCCCTGCATTGGCACAGGTGTTGTCTGTTCTAATGGAGACTTGTGAAAATGCTGTGATACAAACACCAGGCCCTCGCTGTCAGTTTTGTGGCCACAAGGATCTGTGCAGGAGCTCCTCACATCAAATTCCTCACCCAAGTTAAGTTTAGAAGTGCAGCTTTTCCTCACCTTCATGTGCCTGATGAAGGATATTTCACCCTAACCTCGAAGCTTAGCACACTAATGAACTAGTTTAATCTTTTCCTTTTTGCTGCTCGACTTCCATGGTTGGTTTAATCTCAGCAATGAGCTTTTGGGCCAGTTTTCATCAAATATATGGCTTTTATTAACGCATGACTGTGTTCTTGCAGAAAATGAGGCTTTCCTAGCAAGCCTTCCTGGTTTGGTTTATCAGTATCAGCATGGTCTCTGTTTTGTTGCTAAGGGGAAAGACCAACCTGATCTCTGCTTGTCTTGGAATAACTTCCTCTGGAAAGCCATGGAGTCACCGTAACAATGTTCATTATGTGCTGTAATTACAGTGTGATGAGCCAGCTCTGCCTTGGGCGGGACAGCAATTGCAGAGATTTGTGTCACCCCAGCCATGCTCAGATTGCTCAGGCAGCTGCTGGCTGGAGGTGATCAGCAGTGATGCTCCCTGGCCTGGCTGGTACAATGGATGTCACCAGAGCTTCAGCCACTCTTGCATTCCTGTCCCCAAGAGTGGAAAGGGATGTTCCTCACCAAGTGATGGATCACTGCAGTTTGAGGGTGGGATGAAGCTGTTGTTCCTGGGACCCTGCTCAGGAAGCCAAGAGAGCAGGGACACTCAACATTTGGCTGTGGCTGCACACCCACATTTTCTGTGAGACACAGAGCAGGGGGACCTGAAATTTAGATTCTGTGCTTGAGGAATGCCAGTGCCAGCCTGTGGATGTCTTTCATGGCCGACCCATCAGGGGTCTCATCTGTGTGAATTCAGCCTTTCAGCGAGGTCCCAGTTTGTTGCAAAGGGCACCCAGTTCTTGTGCCAGCTGCCTTGTGCCACCCGTGCCCTCATCAGCAGGGGAACAGCTTCTGTGGAGTTCAGCTTTGGGAAGAGAGAACTTCCTCCTGCTGGAGCAGCTGTGACTGCTGAGAGCCCCCAACTCCCTCAGGTTATCCAGGCCTCAGGGTGATCCTTGCTGTCAGCAATAGGTGGTGCAGTGTTAACTCTGGTCTCTCTCTCAGGGCATTGCTGGAGCAGACGGCCTTCCAGGTGACAAAGGAGAGCTGGTAGGTGTCCTTGAATTCAGTAGAGTTGACTTCTCAAATAACAGATGGGTCCAGAAAACCATGGATCACTATGGTCAGTCAGAATTAATCACCCAAAATCTCCAACCCTGCTGTGAAAAGAGGGCAACCCAAGCCTTGCACATGTCACAGCAGCTTGGGAAATTGGGTTTCAGATGTGCATTTTCTGAATGATTTTCGTTCTTATCTCCCTTTCCTTTCTTACAGGGTCCCTTTGGTCCCCCTGGCCAAAAAGGAGAGGTAAGTGTCAGACACTGGGGGCTCATGCCCCAAAGGATTTAGGAGTAAACATGACTATTGCATCTTTATATGATAAACTCTGCTCTGGTGTCATTCCCTAGAAGCAACCTTTCTTCACAATCATGCTATAAAATCTATGAGCAAAATGGGGGTTTGTGGCATTGAAAATATTGAAATATGTTTGATAATTCTGCTGCAACAAAGACTCCTCTTATCATGACCTATATATGCAAAAATACTCTTAGGATGTAAGAAATGTATATGATCACCCAGATCTGTTCAGGAAACCTGAATAAAGTCTTTAACCCCCAGGAGAAAAGAATGGACCATGTCTTCCATTTTAAGTGGTTTTGGGTTTTTTTATTCTTCACTGCAGCCAGGAAAAAGAGGAGAACTTGGTCCAAAAGGTGTCCAAGGACCTAATGGGACAGCTGGAGCACCAGGGATCCCAGGACATCCAGGACCCATGGGTCACCAAGGGGAGAGGGGTGTTCCTGGCATCACGGGAAAACCTGGACCTCCTGTAAGTGTCTGCTGCTTCTGTGGCACAGCCAGGGAGCCTGTGAAGTGAATAAATGGATCGTGGGCTTTGGGTGCTATCCAAAAAATAATCCTTGGATTTCAACAGGCAAAAATAAGGCAAAATAAACCCCAGATTAAATATCTGGCCTAACATTAAAATTAATCTCTGCCATTTGTACAGCAGAGTTCTGAGGGGAAGCTGTCACCTTTTGAAGAGGGGAAAGAACCTTCTGCTCTTCATGCAGGACCCTGTGCTGCTTCCCGAGCTCCTGGAAATGTGTTTTGTGTCCTGAAGCTCCTGCCAGGGCTGGTTACTGATAAGGATGTTTGTATAAAGACAAATTCTTCTGTTAATTGCAGGGCAAAGAGGCCAGTGAACAACACATCAGAGAACTCTGTGGGGAAATGATAAACGGTGAGTATTACTGAGAGAAAACGGACTTTAATTACCAGATGGGTAGATCCTGAGCATAAGACGGCTTCTGAGATTTGTTAATTTTCTGTCTTGATAAGAAAAATATACATTGACCTTTAACATAAGGAAATTATTCAGGTCACCTTGTTGGGGATGTCTTTCAGTGTTCTAAAATTAGTATTTTTAAATGATTCATCATGGCAATGGTCAAAATGCACTGAAAGCAGCTTTGATGCAAGTGTTGTGTTTGACCTCCTGCCCTAACCTGTGTAATTCTGAACTTCACCTCTCTTCAGTGCACCTCATTTCCTCGGAGCAAGGCCCCAGTGAGTGTCCTTCTTTCTTCAAAGTGACTGTTTTGCTTTTGGAGGTTATATTCCCCATTTGAGATGAGGTCAAACTCTGAAAGTTTGCTTCAGAAAGCTTGTTTTAATTATTTAAGTGTCATTTGTTAGAATACTTGACAGCCTTTAAAGTGGTTTTAGAAACAGGAATAATCAATGGCTTAAACCCCTGCAGATTTATGATTAAATCTCCCTCTGTAAAAATGGAAAAAAACCCCAGAAGCTACAGGTGAGCTGAAAGGACAGATTCAATGCTTCCTGCTGCCAGGAGCAATGGCAGGAAGTTCTCCCCGAGCAAAGAGTGCAAAAGTTGGAGATGCAGGTTCTAATTGTGTTTTTCAGAGCAAATTGCACAGTTGGCTGCTAACCTGAGGAAGCCCTTGGCTCCTGGAATGACGGGACGGCCTGGCCCAGCTGGGCCCCCAGGTCCTCCTGGAACCACGGGAAGTGTTGGGCATCCTGGTCCTCGTGGGCCCCCTGGATACAGAGGGCCAACAGGAGAGCTCGGTGATCCTGGACCCAGAGGCAAGTTAAGACTGAAACAATTTGCTTCTCTTCTTTGCCCACTGAAATAAATTCTGAACTTGTCCTGAATTCAGCACTGGGGAGAAGAGATCAGGCCTTGGTGGAGTTCTAGTGGGAGTTTAGGGGTCCCACGTAAGCAAAGATCCTCGCAGTGTCCAGAGGGGATTGGTAGCTTCTCTTGTTCTCTCCCTTCCTGTCCTTGGCTCCAGCTGCAGAGCACAGCTCACTGTGGAAATTGTGTTTGTGATTAAAGGTGACACTGGTGAAAAAGGAGATAAAGGACCTGTTGGCCAAGGTATCGATGGGCCTGATGGTGATCAAGGACTTCAGGGTAAGTGTGGGGAAATAATTTAATGCTCCATCATTGAAGTAAAGGCTGCGAGGAGGGACAGCTCTGCATGTTGGTGGCAGTAGATTATCAGGACTAATTTAAAGGTGTGTGACAACTCTGAGGCTCCCAGATTGAGGGAAAGGATAGTGCCTGCTTCCTGATGATTCCTTTATTAAAAGATTCAAGATTAATTTATGCAAATTAATTAATATCTATTAGAAACTTGGAAGAATATTCTTTATTTTGCTCACCTGTTAAAGCAGCTTTTCTAATTGGGATTACACCTGTACAATGACTAAACTGCAGGCACCAAAAGCAGGCTCCGCATGGACAGAATTTCATAAAGCCAGAATATTTATAACCATATTATCTTAAATTCTTCCACAAAGTTTATATCATAAAATTTTATAATATTTATACCCCATTGTCTCAGAATCTTCCATAAAATAATTGCATTAATCCATGTCAATAAACTGCTAACCCACGACACATTTTGGGATAAAAAATCCAAAGCACATACTCCAGATTCAGGGTAAATTTATTAAAAACACCTTGTACTCAACAGGCCATAACAAGTGTGATGTACAGACACTCAAAGTATATTAAGATCTCTAAAAGCAACACATATATACAGATATTAAAAAAGAAGAGATGGAAATATTTCATTTAATCTTTTCCCCTCTCTTCTTTAGGACCACCTGGTGTGCCTGGAATTACTAAAAACGGCCGTGATGGTGCTCAGGGTGAACCCGGGCTGCCAGGGGATCCTGGGACTCCTGGGACTATTGGGGCTCAGGGAACTCCAGGAATATGTGACACGTCGGCTTGCATGGGAGCTGTTGCAGCATCAACTTCCAAAAAATCATAAACCAACAGTACAAGAAGTGAAGAAGTGACTGAATATTTAAATAAACAGTGCATTGTAAGAAAACAGAATCCTTCTAGTGCTAAAAGGACAGATGCTCCTTCTATTCTATTAAGTGGAGACTTTGACACAGTTCTATGAAAAAGAAAGCATCAGATGAAAACTTTAATTAAAAGATGCTTTATGACTATCTTTTCCTCCCCCCAATTATTTTCCAGAATTTTTACTGCTAAACAACCTCACCTTTCCTTCTTCCCTTTGCTCAAGAGACCTGCAGGAGGAAGCATTGCTCCTTTTTACCATCACCCCCCCGTGTACTAAAGATCACGACTTTTTGCTAAGAAAGTTTGAGCCTTTTCCATTGAATTCCTTGGTGCTGCTCCCACTGACTTCAGTCCTGCAGGTTTGTGCACTCAGACACGTTGTTAAGGCACTCAGGCACCGAGCTGCCTCTTCCATCAGTGGAAATCAGGCATTTCAATATCCTGTATTTTGACCTTCTGGCCTAAGCAATGACCATTGCTTAAATCTGGGCTGCAAGTTAGAAACTTTCAGATTGCACCTCAAATATTTGCCAAGACTAGTAAACAATAATCCTCTTGCAAGAAAATTCTGCAAAAGGAGTAATGTAAATATTTTAATTTCCAGGGAAGAATTTTTGTATATTTCCATATGATAACAAAGGAAATGAAGTAACAGCATTTTCATGACCTCTACTTCAGCTATTTGCACAGTAATTGTGATGGAACCCCACCTAAGAAAGGATGCTCTTTTAAAGTCCAGCCAAAACCACCTGTACGAACTGTTGTAAAAATAAAAGGAGATTTTTTTTAACCTTTTCTTTGTGATGGTGTAAGTGTCATTATACAAATCAAATTAACTTGGCTAAACTCCATTTTCCACAACTGGTTTTACTAGGAGTGTTTGGACATAAATTGCTGCAAAATTGTTCTTACCCGTGATTTAAACCAGTATTAATTTTGGTAGAACTTTTCATACTTTAAAACTTGCTAGCATCATCTATTTAAAAAAATTAAAAACCACTCTCAGCTCACACACAGTTCTATTTCTGTCCTATATGCCAAAGCCTATGAATGAAGCATCATATTTCTCTTTAAATATAAAAATAGTTTGTGCATTTAAATATCTACTGTTTAAAATACACCACTTTTGGTCTAAAGTAACAACACAAGAACCTGTTGGACAGTTGTGTGGCAGACATTAAAAATAGTACTGAATTTTTAAATGCCAACACCATGGCACTACTCTTTGCAGCTAATTATATTAAATATGTATGCAAATGCAAAATTCATAATATGCACAGTTTAGAAACTATGCACTTGTCCAAATAACCAATACAATATTTACATTTTAAATGGAAAAATGGCCATTATAATATGGTAACTTTAGTTTCTTTTTACACTGGAAGAATGAGCTTGCATCAGTCCATTAAAATAACAGGCAGATAGATGTTCTTCAACTCTTCCAATCTGTACTGCATCATCTTTGAAAAATAAAGTAAATGCAAACAATTAAATAAGACCCCAAAGCAGAATGACAAGCAAATTTTGTATAACTAAAGGGTAAAAATACTTAGTCATGACATTTTCTTGTAGCTTCTGGTCCCAAAGCCGCTTGAACAGGGCACTGATTTCCATTGCTGGTAGTTAACTTCCATTTCCATTTGCAATAAAGAATATTTTCTTTAAATCTCTGTTTATATATATTTACAAGTTACACTTTCAAATTCCTAGTTAGCATGTAAATGGAAAGAATAAAACACAGTTTGGACTATAGTCACACAATTCAAGGTGAGCAGGTCAGGCTATTTGGTCTCCATAGCCGTGCGGTTTTCCGGTGCTGGACACATTACACATGAGTCTGGTCTTCCAATTTTTAGTCTCCTGCCTGTTTTACCACAGAACACAGTCTCAAATTCCTAAAAAAATCGAAATACAAAAAATAAATGTTATATTTAACGTAGATATTTACTTGAGATGCTTTTCTCATTAGTGCCTTCAGTAGGAAGGAAGAGGGGCTATACCAGCAGGTTTTCCAATACACACACTCTCCTAAAAATTCTTGGCAGAGCCAAATTTACTCTGGAGCTGCAAGTACTGCTGAGGAGGAGGGGAGGAATGATTGAAGATGACCTTAATTCTATATTGTTGTCCAAATAGGATCATGCTCAGGAATTGGGTAACTAAAAAAAAATTCATTTTGAAATCTGATTTGAAAACACTGACTGAGGACGGCCTGTCATTTCTCACTAGTGAACTCAACCAGCTAAAAGAAATAAAAAATAAAAATTTAAAGGAAGGTTCAAGGATATGATGGGTCCTTCACAAACAGCATCAAGCAGAAGCTTTGCATCTCAGTTATAAGCTATATTATGACAGCTTTAAAACATTTCCCCTTTTTATCAGGACCAAAAATGAAATGAGATTTTAAACCTGCTTCAGGGAGTCACCGTGCCTTTCCTGAATGTACTTGAGGAATGCAGTTGTCCACTGCAAAGTTGTTGCCTTGTCAGTGTCAATCGTGCAGAAGGGAACGAGGAGATTGAGCTCATCACAACAAACGCGGATCCTGCGCCTGCAGGCAAACACCCAACGTTATCAACCATGGGCCAGAGGGAAGGGAAACATACAGAAAACAGGAACACTACTCACATGTGCTACCAGCTGTGGACTTTGGGGACTTTTTGCTTGCTACAAGCTTTGTGTATTAGTTTTGTTACACACAAGTCACCTTATCTTTACAGAACGGGTGAAATGTTTTGAAATCTTTTTGTTTGTTTACAAAGTAAAAACACAAAGACAAGACAACCACAACAAAACATAGATATTTTTTTCCTCTAACAAACACAAAACCCTCACCTCTTGTACTGCTTTTTCTTGGAGCTAACACAAAATATGTCAAGTTTACATTTACTCTGGATAATCAGAGTATTGCAGCACCAGTATTTCAGGCTTCAAAACGTGCTTCATGGCCCCTACTCCCAGAATTACCTCCTGTCTCTCTCCAGGCGGTTGTGCCTTTCCCTTCTCTGGGCACTTCCATCCTGGGAACCACTTTGTACCTGCACACTGGAGCTGGACTGTGCTGACTGCCAGGGGCCCTGGGCAGCTGCAGTGCTCTGGTTGCTGTCCCGGGCATTCCGAATTTCACCGAGAGGTTTGCGATCCATGTTTGGATCCAACAGATTTATTCGGCTGCAACTTCTGTTTATGGCCTGCTTGCATAAGGTGTCTTGTTGGAAAAATAAAGATGAAAAGAATGACCTATTTATTACTCTCCCACTAACCTGAAAACAGTGATCATGGAAAGCTTTTTTGGAGCTTCATTTATGTGGAATAATCTTAGAAGCTTTACTGCCAGCCCACATTGATTCCTACAGCAAGACATGTCCTGCAGAAGGTCTAGGGCACTGCTTGCTATTCCAAAATCCACACAGCTTCTATTTTCTCAGAGAGCCCACTGAGATCATGCCTGCCCTTGGTGAGCACTTGAGGCAGCCCTTAAAATGTTCTTCAGTTTGATATTGACTGCATCTGCTCAATCAGCTTGGGGGTCAAAGAATGTACCCCTCTGCCATGGGGTTTGGTAGTGTTTGGTCAAAGGCTGGACTCAATGATCTTGGAGGTCTTTCCAACCTTAATGATTCTGTGATTCTAAAGAAAGCAGTCACTGACCCAAGACCCAGTTTTTCAAAGGTACTATGTAACCTCAAGCCTGCTCATTTCAAGACAGAAGTGCTAAACAATTTTGAAAGTATAGCTAAACTCATGGGTGTTGAACTTTTTTTGCAAAATCTAGCCCCATGTTGCCTATAGAGCATCACTGCCATAAAAACTTCACCTCCCACACTCACTAAAATCATATTAACTCCAGAAAAGACACAAATCCAGAAAAAAAATTAACATTTGACGACCAAGAGAAAACTAAGTGAGAAGACGATAAATGGTTTACCTCCAACTTTAATCCAAACTTCCTCGGGCAAAGCTTTATTTATAGCACCTACTGTCTGTTTTGTGGATTCAACTTCCTGATAGAGAAAAGGGAATGTCTTGGGTATCCCAAGGTCTTGATGTTTGGCAGCTTCCAAAATAGTGCAAGATGTTCCACAGGTCTGTGAAAACAAAAAGGAAATACTTACAGGACTATACACATTAAAACAAAAGAGACTATTTTGATATCTTTCTGTTAGCTTCTTAAATTGCTTTCTTAAATTACTTCTTCAGGCAGAATAAATCCCAAATACACACAACCATGAGGTTTTGACAGAGTGATGAATTTTGGGGATACCTCTGACATTTCTCAGTGCCATGCTATCACTTTTGCTTCAGAGGTTACTGCAAGTTGTGGAGGGGGAAATATCTTTATCATCAAAATGAATTAGAAAGAAAGGAACCACAGAAAATGGTACGGTGCCTCCTTCTTGTCTTGCACAGATGAAATTGATGATAAACTGATAAACCCTAGAAAAAAAGAAATCTAATGGCCTACTGCTCGCTACTGGGACACAGGTAATTACAAACGCCACAGAAGTGACTTGATTGTCTTAAAGATTAATAAATAAATTGCATTACAGATCATTCTGATCATCCCTATTCAAAACCCAGCCACACCCTACCACAAACCTCCAGAATTCTACTACACCTAGTAAGGTATTACTATCAGCATTGGAACTTGGCAGAGGAGAGTTACCTGTGCTTGGGAAGGATTAGCACCTCCAGCAGCAGAACATGCATTCATGGTAAAGAACGGGTAAGTAAATGGTAAGGAATGTGTGGCAGGTACAGCCTTATTTTTCCCTAGTGCAGCACACCTGTTCCCTTGCTGGTGAAGAGGAACACCCACCACTTCTGAGGGCTGGCGGATCAATGTCACTAAACTTTAAACAAAAACAAACAAACACAAAACATACCAGGCTGACTGCTTGAGAATGAGTGCAGAAAAAAAAGTACAGCTACAAATATTCTAGAAACTATCACCAAGAAACCACTTCCATTTACTGTAAACAGAAATCACTGTTATTGCCATATTGCCCACTTCAGGGACCAAATAAAAGAAAAGAAATATCAGCCAAGGAGGTATTTTATTCTGTGCAGTAACAAGGTGCTTCATGCCTCAATAAAACATTTTGTCAGCACATTAAGATAGGTACAGGGTTAGACTGTAAAACAATATTTTTGATCAAAGCTTTCCCCATAGTCAGGCCTCCACATTATAACCTGAATAAATTGTTATTATTATTATTACTATTATTATCAAAAATCTACTTTGCTTTTAGCAAACTGCATATTATAACTAGAAAATGTTCTCTCGCCTTTATTTACAGTACATGCTATCAAGAATAAAGTTGTAAAGTAATTAATTTTGGAACTCCATGCTGTACCATTTATGTAATAAACAGAGGGGCCTAAGCTGAGCTCAGTGGAGTCAAAGCCACGTTTTATGGCACAGTTTAACAAAGCCCAACCCATCCTTCTCATGTATTAAAACAACCACTATTCTTAGGTTTCACTTAGCAAATCACTTTTGAGCTACATGATACATAGTTTAACAACAGAAACTAGAAGTAATTGCAACACACTTGTTAAGAGTTACTCCAGATTCTTGGGGTTCTTGACATCTGGGGTTTTCTGTCGAGCTGCTGTTGAATCTGTCTTCCAACCGAGCTCTTACTGCAGGTTTAGATCTAACCTCTGGTGCCAGTGCCGAATTTTCAACAAATATGTTTTCCTTATTCTCCCCCAAGAAATTTTCACCCTGTTTAGCTTTTACTACACTGCATCCCGAGACTTCTACAGAGCTACTGTTGGGCGCTTTCTCTCTTTGGTTCGCAGGGAGGCTGGACTCGCTAAGTAACATCATCCTGAGCTCCTGCAAGTCAGCATAGCCCAGGTGTGGGTTAGAACTCGGCCAGTAGCTGTCACAAGGCAACCCTGACTGACAGGTAACTGGGCAGACCGACTGGTTCCCAGAGCTGTTGGATGAGCCCCCGTCCTGACTGGTGCTGGGGGAGGGCTGCTGCAGAGGGGCGTCTGCAGAGGGGCCAGGCGAGGAGAAAGCGCTGAGCCTGGCTTCCACTTCACCTTCGCTACTCTGCGCCTCCGTGTGTGAGCAAAGTATGTGCTGCAGCTGGGTGTACTCAATGTCCATCATCTCCACCAGGCTGGCCTCGGGGGTGGCGAAGCCAAGGTTTTGCTCACCAAAGGAACTGTCACTTGAGCCTCCAGGTCCGACAGCAACGGGAGCGGGGTCAGGAACACTAGCTGGGCTCTGAGGAATGGTCTGAGGCTCCTCGGGGGCTGATGCTGACATGGCTACAGCAAACCTAATCAGTTACCAATGTCCCTTTCAACAGAAAACCGTAAAACCTTCAACAATTGGCAGTACTATCCATTAAAAAAACCAAAAGGCAGAAAAAATTGCACTTAACACTGATTGGCGAGGTAACAGAGTGGGGACCAAGCTGCCGCTGGCGGGGTACCTGGCACCCTGACCATGTCTCCCCCCCCGCCAGGTGAGACCCTCCCTCCCCCTCCAGCACAGCTGCTCACGACAAACGGCCTTCACCTGTCCCCGCCCCGGCCTCGGCGGGGAGGCTGCGGGCACTCTGCGGCCTGACACCCCCCGAGACAGCGCCCGGACGGCGGCGGGGCAGCCCGAGCGGGCGGGAGCGGGGCCCCCGTGGCCGTGGGGAGCCGTGGGGAGCCGGGGCGGGCAGGCCCGGGCGGGGCGGGGGCAGCAGGGGACGCGCGGCCCCTCAGCCCGGCCGAGCGCTGCCGAGCGCGCCGCGCACCGCTGCCAACGGCCGCGCGTAACCGCCCCCCGCGCGCGGCACCGCCCGCGCCCCGCCCCGCCCTGAGGCGGAGCCGGCCCCGCCCCCGCCCCGCCCTCAGGGCTGAACATAACCCGGGAGGGAGCCCCGGCTGCCCAAAATCGGCGTTAGTCGGTTCGCATGGGGGTTGGGAGGAGATAAGGGAAGAGAGCTCGTGGCCGCAATGTGTATTTACAGATGTACTTCAGGTTCTGGACACACGGTGTACTGTTTTAGCTGATTTGCGGGGGTTGGCTGGGTACACGCTCTTATGCCAAATTTAAACTAATTAAACCTATTGGCTGCTGAGTTTAAGGCTAAGATCCGTCACTCGGCTTTGTCGGTAACGGAAAGCTCACAGAGAGCAACAGCCACGGCCCGGCTGCGCCACCTGCACCAAGAGCAACACCAGGGGCACGGAGGAGGCGAGCCAGGGCCGCTTGTGCAGGAAGGAAAAGGCAACGAAACCGCCTGGTTTAAAGGAAAAACCAGCTGGATTAACGGGAATCGCTTGTCATTCCCCACGGGGGCCCTGGGGCCGCCTCAGCCCCGGACCCCGCGGGGAGAGCCCGACCGGGGCAGCGATGGGTCCCCGGCCCACCCCGCCCCGGGGTACGGATGGGAAAATTGAGAGAAAAAAAAAAAGGTCCCAAGGCAGCGCGCACAGACATTTCCATGAAGTGTAGCCACAGCCCGACAGTTTCACTTGTGACTTTCCCTCTAGACACAAACCCAGAAATTTTAAAAGCAGTTTTGTGCACACTGAACTCAATACACACTTTCCTACTTCTCTAATCCTCCTCCACACTCCCCTTTACAATGCTCACAGTTGGAATAGTGCAGCCTTTTATAGACATAATATTTCTGCTTATATTGTTCTAGACTTTGCAGGAAGTTTTACAGAAAAAAAGATTTCTCAAAATACTCTTTGGAAAGTTAGCTTAGTACAAACATAGACAAAAGCTCAAAATAGTGAGTTCTTTCATGTTAATCAAAAGTTTGGACAAAGCCAGAGAATTGTTTTTTCTCTTTCCTACAATGCAGGACAATCACTGAGTACCATTTTTAGTCTCTGTAAATTGAGTTAAATTGTCATGTTGGGTTCAGCCTGGCTTTTACCGCCTGCTGCTGTGGAGGATACAGTAACCCTGCTGCAAAATCCAACTCCAGCTGATTGTTAACTACATAAAGCTGTGGTTTAACAAAGTCATTGCAGCCTGTCTATGCTGTTGATTTTTTTTGCCACTTGATCTCTGGGAGGATGGATTTACCAGTCCTAAAGCATAAACAGATTCCCCAAACTACTAAAGGAGAATTTCCTAGAAGATGAAAAGCCACACATCTATTTAATAAAAATGTAAAGTCAAGAAATTCATAAATGGTGTGACCTGAATTAATACTTTTTCTTTTCTTCAGATTTTTTGATGTAAAAATCTTCAAATTCCAAGCTTCCTGATTCAAATGTAAAAAAACTTCAAAATATATTATGGGGTGCTTTAGAACTGAGAAGAAAATCATAAGCACAGATATTTGCTGCCCACAATCAAACATTGGCTGGCTGTGACATCCTGCAAAACATCTGTCTAAACACCTGTAAACTATGAGGAAATGAAACCTGTGTGCCATCAGTCTCTTGTGGGTTGTTGAGAAATAGCAAAATGTAGAAAGTAATAGACACATACACATTTAAGAAAAGGACAACAGCTCTCTGTAGGTGTTTATTCTACTTACGGTAACAAAAACCTGTGAAGTCCCATATTTTAATGTACAGTGATATACTTTGCCGTATAAAATACAATTTACAGAAATTTCTAGCAAGTAAACCTAAACAAACACACATTTTGCATACTTTTATGTATGTCTTTAAATTAGAAACATCTCATTAAGAAAAAAAATCTTACACCATAGTTGATGTTTGCATTTAATACAATGTCTTTGCGTGTTACCGTTTTCCCTTGGGTTCAGGATGAGAGGATCATTTCAGCCAGCAAATGCTGGATGTGCAAGGACCTTCAAGAATGTACCAGTGTGACTGTGGTGACACACACACTACCTGTAATATAGTCCCCAAGATGCAATATGTTTACAGGAATCTAATTTTACATTTCCAAATCTATTTTAGCAAAATACCAAAATATTTACCCCAATGGTTAATTTACACATTCAAATAAATTACTGGGGTTTTATTTCACACTTTAGAATTACGTGCTTGAGGACTACATGAGAAGTAGCAATGTGATGTATTTCACCGTGGAAAATGTCCCTCTTCAATCACAACATGATGTACCACCGTAATTTGAACTTTAATGCAGCTGTGTCTTTTTCAGTGGAGAGTTTTATATACACTGACAGCCTAAGTAGGGCCTAACAAAAGAACAGTATCATTTATTTTTCAAGAGCCCTTTTAGAATGAAAGAGCACTTCTATAATGAAAAGTTCAATCAAATTGGGACATTTCTTAAATCTGTGGAAAAATTCTAGAAAACATAAACAAAACCAAAAAATGCTCCACTAAATCAGTTCAATTGAAGTAACAGATTTAGTGGCCTATTTAACCAGATTCTCTTCCTTCCTTTGGTTTACCAATTTTCAAAATAAATGTCTGATGCTTTTTAAAGTTTTGCTGGTTATAAAGGTGCTACTCGTGTATTTTCTCTAAAGACAGGTTTGTAAACATGGGATATTTAAAACTTCATGAAAAATAACTAAGTATGACTTGTTTCTTTGCTGTACACTTAACAAATGGATTCCAGACCCAAAATGCATGTATATAAAAGGAAGATAGTGCACTTTAAGCTTATAACAGTCCATTTCCAAATCCTCCATCAGTCACAAGTAATTATGAACACTGTTCTTTTGCAGCCTTTTCCTAAACACATGACCCTTCCATTGTAAAAGAAACATGACACCAACATTTTTAGTGTGTGCTGTAGGAACAATTTTGACACCAAAATATCACGTAAATGAGATGTAAAGGTATGGCTCCTCAGGTCTGGATTAAATTCTCCTATAAAATTACAATTCAAGTTACTGGAAAACATAACTTTATAATCTTAAAAAGCAATATGCTCTTCTTAGACTTTTTCCATTTCTGTACTGTAAATGGAAATTTTAAGATAAAGATGCAAGTAGAAAAAACAAAATCTCAGTACAGGTAACGTTGTGAATCTTTATAAGAAAAACATTATGCACAAAATGCAGCAAGTGAAAGTCCAATATGTTCTTGCTTTTCATCCATCTGATTATTTTCATTCACAGTTGTTCAAAAATTGCTAATTTGTCAGTACATTGGGTAAGGCTAGTTTTACAACAGAACTTTTAAAAGGTGAGAATATGTACAGTATTTACAGATGTGCAGTCCTTGCTGTGTGGCAAAAGTGTATTATTTGTGGGAAGTATCAGTCACAGTTCTATGACTGATTGCTGGAAGATGAAGCTTCAGTTTCCACCGGTTTCTGAGTTTCCTTCGGTGTTTCTGGCTTCGTCTCTTTACCAATTTCCTTACTCTTACTCCTATCTTTGCGATCTTTCCCTCTTTCCCTGTCGCGATCTCGATCTCTGTCTCGATCCCTTTCCTTTTCCCGGCTTCGATCCCGGTCCCTGTCTTTCTCTCTGTCACGATCCCTGTCTCTGCTTCTCGATCGCTCTCTATCACGTCTTCTGTAAGAGTCCCTCTCTCTGTTTCTTGTCCTATCTCGGTCTCTGCTTCTTTCCCAGTCCTTACCGCGCTCTGAATCCTTGTCTCTGTCTTTGTTTTGGCTCCTATCTCTATTTTTATCCCATTCCTTGTCTCTGTGTCTCTCCCAGTCCCTGTCTCTGCTCCAGTTTCTGCTACGGTCTCTTTCCCAAGGTCTGCCGTGTTCTCTATCCCTTCGTCTTTCCTCAAAGCCTCTACCTTGGCGGTTATCTGCTTGTTGAGGCTCTGACTGATCTAAACCCTTGTCTTTATTTCCTCCCTCATATCTCTCTCTCTGTCTCCCTTCAAATGTCTGGCCTCTATAGTCAGGATTTTTGCCTTCTCGGAAGTCAGTTGTGGGCCACTGTCCTTCCGACTCAGGTCCTTGCCCAGACATATTGGAAAGAGATGCAGATGGTCCACCTTCCTCCCACATCTCTTTTCTGTGAGTTGGTGGATGGCTTGGGAGGTCCAGGAGTGGTCTTGGGGGTGGTTTCATACCTTGTGGTGACTGACCCTGGTAATGAAATCTAGGAGGTTCATCTTCTTCTGGAAACATTGGAGGTGTCCCTCCTCTTGGTCCTCCAAACTGATGTGGTGCTGGACCTCTCTGGTTGGAAAATCTGGGTGGTGGGCTCCCTCTCCGTTCTTCATATGGCTGTGGCAAAAGTCCCCTTGGACCAGGCATATGATTTGGAGCTGTACCTCTCTGCCCTTCAAATTGATTTGGGTGAGGCCCTCTTGGTCCCCCAAAATGACCTGGGGCTGGACCTCTTGGCCCTCCAAACTGAGGGCCTCCTCTCTGTCCTTTAAACTGACCTGGTGGAGGTCGTCTTTGACCTCCAAAAGGAAAAGGTGAAGGTCCTCTGTTTCCCATAAACTGAGGGGAATCTGGTCCTTCAAACTGTCCTGGAGGCCCCATCATTTCATCATATTGGGAATCTGAGAATTCCATTTGTTCCATGTGAGGGTCCCTATGATCTTCAAAATGAGATGGTGACATTCCTCTTGGACCACCATGATAAGAAGGGGGAGGGCCCCTATTATCACCAAAAAGAGGTGGTCCATGCTGTGCAGAAAATAAGGAAGGAATGGGACCCTTTTGACCTCCAAACCTTCCAGACTGAGGTCCTCTTTGCCCATCATTATTTGGAAAACCATGCTCTTCAGAGAACTGTGGTGCTGGCCCTCTAAAATTAGGTCCATGAGGTCCTCCAGGTGCATTGAGCATCATTGGAGGCCCCCCTTTCTGCCCAGACATAGAAAATGCTCTATTTTCCTCAAAGTGCTGTGGAGGAGGTCCACCCTCACTCTGAACTGGTATGGATTCAGTTTGTTCTACAAATTGATGAGGATTTCTTTGTTCATCATATTGCACTGATGAAAGACCCATCTCTGGTTCAAAGTGTCCAGCTGCCTTTTCTTGTGGAGGAAACATTGTATTTGAAAAGGAATCCCTTCCCATTGCTTCCTTTGACTCATTTGACCATGACACTTGATGCATATCTTGCAAAGACGGGCTGTCATTTGATGTGGAGAAATTAGGCTGAAAAGATGTACTTGGAGGTGTTGGAAGCAGCACTTTACGTGTAGGTTTGGAAGCAGAAGGATCTCCAGAAGCTGTTTGACTCAAGTTTTCCAAAGTAACTTGAATGCTGTGTTCAAATTTGCTGTTAGATGTCTCTTTCTGGGGCACTGTAGATGTCTGTTCACTTGAAACCCAATTATCAGCAGTAAAACCAGGCTGAGTAGTGGAAGTTAAAGCATTATCTTCCTTACCAAGTGAAGTCTGCAAAGCATTTGGAAAACTTTCTGGAGCAACTTCTCTTGTGGATATCTCGTTCTGTACTACCTGTGGCTTTATTCGAGAATCAGCATTGTCATTCTCTGTTGCCATTCTTCGAGCTTGTCGAGGATCTCTGTTCTGCCTTGGGTCACAGCCCTGGTTTAAAACTTGTGCTTGCTGATTTAAAGATGAAGGTAAATCTACTTTTTGTGTAGCTTGCTGGCCCTGATGGAATAATTCGGTCTTTATTAGGGAAGCTTTTGCTGGTGGAGGTGACATTAAAGCATCAGACACTGAAAAGTGAGCCATTGAAACACCAACAGCTGCTCTTTGTTGTCTGAGGGCTTCTTCTTGTTCCTCTAGCTGCCTTTTCTGTTCTTCTATTTGTTTGTTTAATTCTTCCAACATTTTTTGCTGTTCTACCAAGGAGGAGGATGCAGATAAATCAGAAACAAATGAAGCAGATGTTTCTGAAGAACTGCTTTTAGTGTCTGTATACATTTTGTTGGGTAAATCATCAACAGTAACTTTTGCTTCTTCCAAGATAGTTTCATCCTCTGGATCATAGGCCTCATCCTCTAGTTCTGCTGTAGTAGATGGCTTTTCCACACTGTATCGTTTGTCACTTTCACCAGTCTGCATTTCAAAGGCTTTCTCTGGACCATATTCTTCCTCAGGATCATAAGGTCTGTCATCCTCCTCCTCTTCTATGGCTTTGTCCTTGGACATCTGCCCAAACTGCTGCACAATGGGATCTAACAGAGGAACCGCTGACACCCCGCTATCTGCTGCAGCTTGACTTTCCTGACTGGAAGACTGAACAGTTCCAGAATCCTTGGCAAGAGGCTCAAAAGTTTTCTTTTTCCCAAAGAGGGTCTGCAGGATGTGCTCAAGAGGCGTGGCAGTTTTTGAGGATGATGAGTGTGTGGCAGTGCTGCTTGCAGGAGCGGCCGTTGAAATCGGTGGGGTCACAGTAGTTGTGGGGCCACTTTTAATGGACGACAGTATTTTTAATACTGAAGGTGTCACTGCTGAGGTGTCTGGAACGGGAAGTGGGGGTGGAGGTGGAGGAGGAGATCCAGGAGGTGTTGTACTCATGGTGGAGTCTCCTGAATAAAGTGTGTATTTTGGGGTTTTCTTCTCTTGTGAAGCTGGAGGCCCTTTAGAGAACAGTGATGGTTCACCTTCCTCATGTGCTTGAATTCTGCTTCGCTTCTCCTCTGTCTTTTCTGTCTCAGTGGCCGGACGTTTCCCTTTCTGACAGATGACCAATCCAAGGATTAAATTTGGCCGAGATGACTCAAGACCTGAAAGAGAACACAAAGATTGTATATATAAAAACCTGATTTTTAATGATGCTTTCAGTAGAAACCTATTATTTTACAAATTTTCATTAGTCCATAGGCATATGCATTTGTATTTCTTACTTTTTATATGTATCTATACGTAAGTTTAAAAGTTTAAATTCCTTCCTCAATATTTTTAATAAAAGACTGCAGCATCAGGCATCACTGTTAAAGTATCTCTGCAAAAGTTCAAACCAAACAAAGTTGTTATATTTTTGTATCTTTACATTGTTTCTACTGTTCAACTACCCCCACCTCTCCTGAAAAATCAAATATTTACATTTAGTTAGCAAATATACACAGAGATACTGAAAAGTGAGAAAACCTGGGCTAAACATTGCTATTTGTGTTATAATCTGTGCTAAAAGTCCACATTGACACCAGTCTATAAATATTTTGTCTGTCTCCAAGTTCAATAAACACCCGTAAAGGCAAAAAAGATCACATCAAACAGCGTTTGGAAACAGTGTTCAAGCTGGTAATTACTCCCAGTTTGTTGTGGGTATTAGGCCTTGATACATAAGTAAAACACACGATGAGCAGAACTGCTCCTTTGTGAAGAGCTTCAGACTTGAAGGAGAAGTATATCCAGAAATGATAAGAAAATTTCAGATAAAGAGGAAAAATGCAAAGGTCTGTAGGCCTGTCTCCTGCTATTATATTTTTTTCTCTTACACACACAGTTCCGCTGGCACTTGTGGCAGATGCCTAGAATGAAGGGCAGGGACTAAATCCTTAAACAAAACATGGTGGCAAATGTAGAGAATCTTTTAACTTCTGGACTAAATGGCTTTTAAAAGGCCCACATTTGAGGGCCACTGTCCTTCTCCCATATGTGCCATTAGTTATGATTTGTATCAGCATGGAAGCAGTAATATGGAAACATAAAATAACCTGTGAAATAGAAGATAATATTGTGGAATAAAAGGTAATATTCATTGTGGATAAATGGCAAGGTGAGGGCTCTGACCTAGGTTGACCCTTTTATTCAAGATCCCATAAGCAGGAGATTTTTATATATATGTTCCTTGTTCTCATTAAATCAACTTCTCATTAAGCAACAATTTTAAATATCTAATTATTAGCACCAAAAACTTTTTGATACCAACGCAACCCCCAAACCCCACAGTAGCAGATACATTCCATTAGCAAACCACATCACACATACATTACTCTGGTGACACAACTCAGAAGTTTTACTGGGACTCCTAAATTTACCATCTAATGAGGAAACCACATCAGCTGTTTTCCTAAATTTATGTTAATGAGTAACAACTCCCCAGTTGGTGGGTGTTGACCAGTGCAGAGCATCTCACAAACAGGAGTTCACCCAGAAACTGCCAGTAGGCATTTGCTGTTCTGCTGTTGTTAAATGTTTTGGTTACCAACTTTCATGCAGAGACTTGTGATTTATGCAATTAGTCGCAATGAATTTCAAACACTGAATAACTGAAATAAACAGGTGTCAAAAATCCATCAGGCAGGATATCTAATAAACAGCAATTACTGAGAAATCAAGTTTGAATCCCTGTAAGAAACAGAGATCAAGTCACTAATTAAACAGGGTAACATTTTAATACACTTTCAAGGCAAAAAATTCTAGCAGCAAGTTAATAGCATTAGTTATAAATTACTGTGTTTAGAATTTAGTCATCATAGAATAAATCCATTAAAACTTTTCATCTCAATACTGGAATTGTACACAAATAGAAATTTTGCCTAAACCGACTTCTACACTCACTCAGTTCAGAGATCAAATACTATGCGATTCCTTCAATGAAGACACATGGCCAGAGCAGCTTTCAAAGGGCACAGCCCCATTCTATCTCAATATCCATAAATAGGTTAAGTGCCTAATTTTAGGAACAACGAAATGTTGACTGCAGTCTGCCACTATTGCTCAATGACTGTTTTAAAAGTGCTGCAAGCTGTGCTGGCAGAGTCAGTAGCTTTCAGTGCTAAATTATTTATAACAGTTATTATCCTATTATGCATTTGAAATCCACAGTCTGGTTTTATGGAGTTACTTCCTGTAACTAAAGCCATTAAGACAGGATATACTAAATACTAGTATTGAATTAACACTTGTCGTCCTTAGCCTTAAATACATTTTTTCATTAGATCAAGTTTACCATATTTATGTGTAGATTTGCCCCATCTTTTCCTGTCATCAGCAGCTGCTAAAAGCTGACCTGCACTGTTCAAGACAACTTCATGTCTGCCCATTGCTGACAGACCCATGGGATTAGACTAAGCACACCTGTGGTGAATTTTAAACTGCAGAGACCAATACAAGATTCTATCTGTATTTTATCAATGCCATTTAAATATTTGTCCCAATTAATCATGAGAGCAATTGACAACTGTCTTTAGATTTGTGCCCCCTTAATTCAGGGCTGCAGATCACTCCCAGCACTGTGACACTGCTCCACATTCAGGCTCCGTTGCTGAGTGGAACTGGCTGGCACAGAAAATTGGGTTTGTAATGCCACATTCCTCTACTGCTGCAGCTTTTCCTAATGAAATCTGCTCAGCTGAACACATCAAACTCCATTCACAGTTCAGGTAATATTTTGGTCCATTTGTTTTTTTTAAGAGCATTCCAAACAGCATAAGGAGATTTCATGCCTTTGTACTTTATGAAAACCCACAGTCCCTATCAAAAACTACCAAAGACATACCAGCATTTGTGGAATCTTTGCTGATATATGTCTTGTTTTATTAAAATTCAGCTAGGTAAGATAGTTGTTACATTCCCATCACCACTAAATCCCTCAATAAATCACTTTCTATTAGTAATTAAATCTGATTATACTACTTTTTACAACTGGAAGTGGTAAGTGTGTATGTGAAACAGAGAAGTGAATTCACATACCGTAAACCACTGCAAAAGGACAGTGCAGAAGAGCCCATGACACATAAAATCTGGTAATATATATCTGAGTTAATGAAATATAAATCAGGATAACCCTCCATTTTCCTGTTTTTAAGCCGCCCACGTCACAGTTTTCTGCAGATCTTCTAGGTACTAGCGCAGTCCTCAGTTGTGTTCCAAATCCAATCCATCAGAAAACAGGAGAAATTCCTAATCCGTACGTGCCTGATGGAACTGGCTGATACAGCTGGAATATCTTCTAACTAGGATTTCTGGAGTGGCAGGGTTTGATTGTCCTCTCCCTCCTCCCCCCTCAGCTCATATCTATCTAAATATGATAGACCATCTAAAGGCAATGCTTTTCCAGGCCTTGCTAGACTCTACTGGAAGGCACACAATTAAATTTAAGGAGACAATGACCACGTTCCACAAAATATTTTTATTGATTGGTAAAGAAAGAAAACACAGTCAATTCCATCAGATGGCATTAAAAAGTGTGGATTACATGTTGTGGTTTTCATACATACACAAAACAAGAGGAACAGCTTACCTGATTCCTTTCACCTGCTTTTAAAACACAACACAACGTAGCACAGCTGTGAGATCAAGGCTGCCACAGGAGTTTCCAACAAGTGTTAATTGATGGCAGAACTCTTAAGTGAATCTTCTGTGAAACTGTTCCATCTCATGGCCTGCCTGCCCTTGGAACCTTGTTTCTGCTAACCTTTATCTACTTGGCCTAGAACTATTTATGTCAATTTGAAAACCTGACTTACAAAATTTGCCTCCACAAACACCTTCAGATGAGAGCTGAATTTGTTCTGAGCAACTCCTTCTAGTTTTGAAATACTTTTGCACTTGAAACTCAGAAAAACCAGTCTGACATTACAAAGATCTCTCATTAATAGTAGAGTTTGGCTACATTTGCCAACCTTCAATCTAAGCTAAAGAGTTTAATTTGAAATGAGACCCATAATGGAGAAGTAAAAGAAGAGTAAAACAGAAAGCTGGTATTTCCACAGGAATGAAGGAGGCAAAAATTAGGTAAACTGAGTTATTTATCAGACCAGCAGACATTTACAGCAGATTCAATGGCCAATCCCATCCTTGTGCTACTGCCCAAAAAGGATGGCATTTCTTTAGTTCTGCCTGGAAAAACAAGTCCGTGAGTTAAGACTTTGCCTACATCCCTGTGCTAAGGTGTTCTGTATTTGGTGTTTTGACTTCTTGGCTATGAAATAGCAGTAAGCTTTTGCCTACCTTTCAAAAATTCAGCAAGTAACAGACTATGAAGTGCTGACATTCAACAATTCTAGTTATACTGTAATTTAGACAGCAATAATGCCTTTTTACTGCCTAAAAACAATCACCTACTCTGTGCACTGTTCAAAGGACAGATAAAAGAGGTTTGAAGTGTATGAGAAAAATCTTGTCTGGGGATGCAGAGCAAGCACCCTTGGCCATCTCATGGAGGAAGGGACAGCACTTAACTTATGATGTTCCACCTGCTGAAAACCTGTCCCAGCCACTGTTGCTCCTGAGAATGCTTTATTGAGTTTAGTGCTGCACTTGTATCTGAGGAGTAGAGCTCAGTCAGCTTCCCAGAAAGGTGAACTCCTTGTTGGTTGTTCCATACCTACCACGTAGTGCCAGCCATGGCCGTGACAACGGAGTTCTGCCTTCACTGCCACCTGCAGCTCTTCAGCTTCTCAAGCTGGTATTTACTATAAAACCTAGACCCTTGTTTGGAAACTAAGCATATGCGTCTCCTTATCCTTAGATGAAGATGACTTCAAATTTTGTAGAGGGGTGTTTCATGGTTGAATTCATTCTCAGTTCTTCTGTCACCATGTTCAACATGGGGCAAACTCACCAAACACTATTACAGGTAATTTTATCTAAAGATAGAAGATTCTAACCGTAAGGAATGGGTCCCTTTCTCCCCAAAGAACTGATTTTCTGAAGTCAGTGATTGGACTAGAGTTTGACCCAAGTAGAACAGAACATTTCGAACACCTCGTGCCCCACACTGCATGTGCAGATTAACTCAGCGTGGACAGTGACAATCCAGTGGAACCACCAGAAATGTTACCTGTGTCGTCACTCTGACTTCTTGGCTCCTCTGTGGGATAAGTTTCCTGCTTGAATTAAGTGATGGTGAATGGCTTGTAAGGGTCTAGGGTTTGTGAATTTAGGAGTTGCTGATAATAGGGTGGGAGCTTTTTGTGGTTTTGTTTGGGTGTTTTAAATATAGTGGCTGTTTCACATCCTTGGTTTTACAGGTAAACTCATTCTCCTAAGACATAAGAGCATCTTGTTGGAAAGACTAAAGTTTGGACAATTTTATCTTAGCAGAATTGGATTTCCAGCTCTTCCCTAATTACGTACTTTAAAACTGGTTTTTATATAAAAAAATTTAACTAATGATTACATTAAATATTCAACAATTTGTCTCAGATTGCCTTTTGTCTTGTGATTTTACCTAGCATTGAACCTCCCCTGTTTTGTGCTTACCTGGTCCCTCAAAGGGCAAGAGTTTGGAAGGAATTGGGTCCTTAGAACTCAGGGGGATCAGGTAGAGATCCTTGACATGTCTGTTGTTATTAGCTACAACACCAAAACGACCACGACTGCTAAAATAGGAGTAGAGAGAGATATAGGCAACTTCTTCTTCTTCTGTTGCAGGATGGAAACGAATCAAACACAATTCCTGGAATACAAAAGCAAAGTGGAAAAATTCAACCTGAAACATACCAACAAATGAAATGGTAAAGGGCAGATTCCAGGGGTAAAAATAAACCATATATTTGTCACTCCAACTATGCCTTCAGGGCAACACTCTAGATTTAAGAGACTACTGCTGTTCAATTTGCAACATTAAAATAGAATTTGGTTTGTCGTTTTCAGAAACACAAATTACTTGTGTATCTTACATCAAACTGAACAGCTTGAGGCTCAAATGAAAAAGAAATGGAAAATTCTTAGTTTCATGTTTATCTCTATACTGTGTATCATTTTTTCACTTCTGAAGTGGTTTTAATACAAAAATATATTAAATACATTAAATGATAACTTCCTTTTCTTTAAAATTTGAATTTCAATCTTAAATATTTCAGTTAGTAAATAGTATGAAGATTTAACTACTGTGCAGGAAAGAGATCAAGATTTACAGCTCAATAAACACATTACTAAAATAAATCAAAAATTTCAAAGAAGTGGTTTAGATAGTTTTCCATGTGTGATCCATGTCAGTATTTGCTGTTTACTACTCTATATTATAAAAAGCTTTCATTTTACATTGCTGTCTATTTCTTCTGGGTTTTGCAAAGGATTTTAAGTGAATACCTTAGAAAGTGAAGATTTGAGTTTGCCAACATAATCCCAGACTGTCTTCGGTGAGATCCTCCCACCAATATGAATTGTGTCAGGTAAATCCTAAACAAGAAGTATTACATGGTAGTGTGAGAAAAACCAAAAACAAAAACCAAAAAAGGCAGTGCAGGTTGTCCCATCCCAGTAGCCCAGTGGATAATTAAATTTTAGTAAACTTTTGTACATATGTTTTTAATTCAGCCATGCTGTTCCTAAATTTGGAGGTGTTTAATTATGGCATGTGACCCAAAGGCCAAGAGGATACATGGAACAGATACACACCCCCAAACATGGAGAGCAGCAACACATCAAACAGTTCTGTATGCCCATTACTGGCATTTAGAGGGGAACTATAATATGTAACATACATATTGGCTTTTATAGGAAAGCTGCTATCTGAAACACAGCTTTTCTCCACATTTTCAGTGACCCCAAGTCACTTGAATTCTGGTGACCTTCCTGTCACAAGGACAGTGAAACTCATTTCAGCAAAAGCAGTACTCAGAAGAACAAGCAACCCTACTAAGTCCTAAACCACACATTTGTGTTTGAAAATTCCTAAGTCATCTAAAATGCCCTTGAGAAGAAAAAAGAGAAAGAAAAGCCTTTCTACTGTCTCATTATTTGAATGTACACCCTCTCAGAACAATATCATCCAACTGGTTTTACTTGAAAATTAGTAAAAAGGATGATACTTTTCATAAATAGCTGAACAAAATTTTCTAACATTACATCAGTGACCCATCTAGTCTGAGAAGAGAACAAGGCACACACTTAAAAACACTGACTCTAAAACAAGGAACCTGATGTAAAGCCATTATTCCATGTCAGATCCTAACATATGTATAAACACATTAAAAGACATTAGAATTCTTCACAGATTTGTGGGGAATTTTTAAAAGGCTGAGTTTTTTTCTTGAGCTACTTTTCCTATTACTACATGGATGTCTTTTACCACTGCTCCAGTTCTAATGTAACTCTATAAACACACAGTGCCCCCAGCCTCTCCAGCAGCAGGAACTGCAGCACAGACCCATTCCAAACACACACACACCTCACTAAGATAATCAAAGCACCCGGAGACTGGATACGCTTTAGTGACAAATTTGGCCACACTTTGCATGTTAATAAATCCTTTCCAAATGGTGTTGAGACGAGAGAGAAAGAGGGAAGTGTCACTGTCCTGAGGTGAGCGAGGCTCTGCAACACTGCAAAACAAATCCAAACAGAAAGGTTACAGCATGCAAATGAGGATGGGCCCTTTATTTTAAATTTTCTTCCCTCCTCCTATTGATTCAATACTTTCTTTTTAATAAGTAACAAAATTTTTACTAAAGGCTTTAATGTTTTCCATTAACTTGGAATTAGTTAAAAAAGCGAGAAGCAACAGAAAATAAACTTGCAGCTGCAGACAGGCAAAGAGATGCTAAAAGGTATGACTTTTATAAAACCAGTTACAGATTTCTCACTAATTAAGTCAACAATATCCCTCTGAAAGAGATTATGAAGTAAAAAAACTTGCTATGAATAAAATTATTTTAACTGCAATTGCAAGAGGATATACTCAGCAGTATTTATTTTTACTATTGTGTATACTCAGAATGTGAAAGAAAGCCATTTCCTTTCAACTTGATCATCTGGTTACTTTTAATTTGTATTCAGACATAACAGTATTTTAATACAGGATGAAAATCTGGAAATGCCTTTAAGCAATCTCTCCCATGCACTGTCTTTCTAGATATTAATGTATATGCGGACTTCTAAGTCTGCATGACATCTTTAAGTTCTATTTCTCTGCTGGAACACTGGAGAATCTTTGCTGTCAACATACACTGATGCTCTGAAAACTTTATCAGCTAGAGAAGCCAAATGAGGAGAGACAGCATTTTAAAAATGTGAATCAGGCTCCCTGAACTATAAACCTCAACAAGCCTTTTAGTTGAGGGAAAAGGAACAGGACATGGGACACATGGGAGTCTGCAGAGAGCCACAGGAGGGATGTGGCAGCTGCTGAGGATACGCACTTGATGTTGGGCGACTGATGAACCGCCAGGTATCTGGGATCTGGTGAGGAAGACGGTTTGGTTAGGATTGATTTGGGGACAGTCATAACTGGTTTGGAAGTTTCCTGTTTGGTTTCCCCCGTTGAGACTTTTTCAGCTGCGGGCCCAGGACGCGGGGCCGGGGTCACGATCCCAGAGGAGCTGCTCATGGCTGTCCTGGGGTCTCTGCCAGAAACCGTTACGGTTGTGACAACGGGGCCAGCACAGGAGGCAGGGAAAGCAGAGACCTCTTCAGGTACTGCAGAGTCTGTGCTGTTCTGGCTCTGGCTTGTAGGAACATATGTTCTTTCTGTGGTTGGCTGTGGAACTGTTTCTGCTGCTGGTTCAACATCAATTTCCATTGCATCGTCAGCAACGGGCTCTTTGTCAGGCTCTGCTGCCGGGGCTGCTGCAGGACTTTCAGACTTGGCCTGGACTTCTGGCTTTGGTTTTGACTCCACCTTCTTAGCAGAAGCCCCTGACTTCACCTTCTTAGCTGGTATCTCATCTTCTGACGCTGAAATCTGACCTGTAGATTTATATCAAGCACTTTTTGATTAGTATTTAACAGTAGTTTGGAGAAAGTATTTCAAAAAAACCAAATAAACAAACAATACTCTTAAGCAACAGTTATTTTACTTTGCCCAAGGCCAGCATTGTAAATAAAATACCTGTACAGATTTTGCAGTTCAGGTCAAAAAGATGGGCTCGATGCTGACTTGTTGTATCCTTCAACATGCTGCTGAAAACGTCTAGAGAAGGAGCACTGTTCAAATTGGGTGCAGTTCGGGTTGACTCCTGCTGTTCCTAAAAGTCAACAAGCATAAAAAATATAACAGTTGATCATTAACTTTAACAATAAAAAAATACTTTGAAAACTGTTAATTCACTTCAGTTCTTTAAAAGAATACATAAAAGGCCTTGCTTAAAGCCTATCATATTAAATGGAGTTATCACATGATATGTGCCCTCATTTCATGCCATAGTGCTCTCAAGTAGAGCTAATGTTCAGAAATAAAAAATTTCTCTGTAAATTGACATCAACAGCTGAAAAATACACAGCATCTTTGAAGTGCCTGCAAAATACACCTATCACTGGCTGTTGCAGTCCTTCACACTTGAAGGATGCTCACAGCACATCCAGTGAGCAATGATATCACCAGAGTTCAGAGAAACAATCTGCACTTCTGGTGACAAATTTGAAGCCCTACATGCCATTTCTCCCCCTCCACATCCTCATGCTGAAGGAACATCCCCAGTACTCACATCAGAGTCAGACACTGGTGGCGAATCCTCCATATTGACAGCAGGCACATGTTCCCGTTTTACAGCCGTTTTCTTGATTTCGTGAGATTTGCTTCTTGACTCCATCTGAGAGAAACAAAACAGTGGTGGTAAAAGCTCCATGTATTTCTTTTACTCCGTACTTTGCTATCATTTGGTATGTGGTAGAGAAAAAGTGTATTGAAACTGAGCGTTATTAGTATATTGTTAGGAAGAAACTGGTGCATTAACGTATAATGGGTGGTAAAGGTTGGCAAACTTGCTCTTAATTTCTACTTTAGGACATAGGAAAAAATTATGTTACTTACTGCCTTAGCTGGTTTCTCTTTCCACACAGACAGCTCTTTAGATAAAAGTTCTTCTGGCTTCATTCTCACTAGTTTTGACAGGGAGATTTCCTCACGAAGGACACGATGGAAAAGTCCCTGAAAACAGAAGAGACTTTTGCCATGCTGAAGAGAACTTGCTTAGGTAACTGACAAGGTTACAGTGCTGGGCAGGCAAAACCGACTCCAGTTTCTTAATTTTCTATTAAAAATATCACCTACTTATAAGTAAACTTGGAAAGGTGCAGCGATCAGAAAACAGGGATGAAATAAACCCCGAGTATAAATATATCACCAAGTGCTCAAACTGAATAAATACCAACCATCAACTAAAGTAGGCTTTGAAGTCCTGCTTAGATAAAAATATTATTAAAAGTGTTCGAATGGCTTTATAATAATATTTTATATATAATTCCTAAGTCTCTGTTTCAAAACTCTTAATGTTGAGGGTAGAGTCTGACATACAATTAAAGCCCAAAAGCACTTTCTGTGTAAGTTTAAGAAAATCCCAAACCTGATTTTTGGGGTCCTTGAGATTGAACATGATGCTACGGTATTTGCTCTTGTATCTGTTGTCCGTCACTTGGAACAAATTAAACATTTCCTTCTCGATGTTGAGTGCCACTTTCCCTACTTCACTCTCTGTCATGACCAGGTCATCGCTGTCATTGACTCTGTTAAAAACAAGAACAGGAATGTGTGGTTAGGTCAGCTGTGAATGGTCAGGCACAGTCACAAAGTAATTTTTCAGAGCTGACCTCAGCTGCTCCTCACCCAGGAAGGGCTCAAGACTCCTTTAAATGACACCTCAAAGCCAAAGTCCATCACAGGACTTGAACTCGGGCAAACTTTAATTACTGCCTGCAGATGGCCATGGACGACACAGCTTTGGGAGACCAAGTCTGCCTTTACTCTTGCTCATGGCACTGACATCAGGAGTTTCTCTGCCAGGAGTGACACAGGGAGCCCAAGTGCTTGACATTCAGTCCTTGATTCCCCACTGTGACCAGGATTTCCAGTTCAGAGACAATACCAAAGGGCAGTGCTCCATGTAAGTCTTGATGGTTCACATTATCTTTAATAATCATTGGGGGGAAATCTGCATTTTTTGTGTGTTTGGGGCTTTTATTTTTCCTTTCATAAGTGATAGTTGCCCATTGACCAGAATTTCTTGTTGATTTTTATGTTGGGAGAGGAGGGAATCTCTCCTTCAGTGAGCTTTAACCTTTCACTATGGTATTTCCTGTACTATGTTCCCTACAACTCTGCATCTCCAACACTGCCATCTCTAGACTTTAAAACTCAGAGCACCTACATTATAGAAGTTTCTATGCTGTGATTTAATCCTTCAACTGCAATTGTCTCAATATAAATGGAATAGTGAGATTTCTTTTTCTAAAGGCTTTATCACATGCACACTTATTTTCTATCAGGATTTTTTATTTCAAATATAAACCTGAAATGCCGACTGCACCTGTAGTAATTTGTTGCATAAATTCAATCTCTCAAAATTCCTTATCAAGACAAACTAGACTCTGCATGCTAGTTGTAGATGTAGCTTCCTATATAAAGTAAGTGTTTTGAATTCCCACCTCTTCCATAAAATTTCTTTCAGGGATCGTCGAATGTTTTGTCGAATCTGAGAGTTGGGCTGTGACTGGGCAGAACTGACTGATGCTTTTGCTTGACTACTTCCAGCTGCAGCTGACATGGAAGACAGTGAAGGCTTTTTGAGTCCTCCACTCAAACTGGAAGACAGAGCTGCTTTCTTGGCAACTGATGAGCCATGAGAGAGAGGTGACTGTTTGGAAGGAACACTGCCTGATGAAGGCCAAGGTTTCTTGGGAATGACACCTTTGAAACTTCCAGCAGGTTTCAGTGGTGGTTTAGTTAGTGACGTGTTGGAGTAGGATGGGGACTTCTTTGAAGGCAGATTTTTGGTGAGAGAAGAGGACTGTTTCTCCATGATAGATACCACAGTCTTCTTCGGTGCCGATGCAGACTCTGCTCGATCTTCGTTCCTTTTCTCTTCCCTTTGAGCTGTTAAAACAAAGAAGAAAATACAATATTAAAGGCTTAGCTTTATAACTTCCTGTTCATGAAGACCAAATACCAACCTATAAGGAAAAGTCTGTGAAATATCATATCCAGTGAATAACTACCAAGCAGGCAGTTCAAGCTATTTACTCTCACTTGCCTTCTTAAAAGTGATTTTAAAAACCATGCCATGATTGATTTGTTGAAAAATTTGTTCATAAGAAAAATGGGGGGGGAAAAAAGGCACCACCTTCAAAGATTCCTAAGTGGGATTTCATGGTTAAGCTTCAAAACCAACCCAGATTCTCACACATAAAAATAAGGCAATACAATACTCTACAATTAAACAAATTCTCATAGCACTTTACAGAACCAATTAATTACAGAGGTTGACCTGACAACAAAGTCCATGAATTTGAAACTGTACTAATACTACCCTAAGCTGAGTATTACTGAAGTTTAATAAATCTATTCAGTTCTTAGCTGAAGTCTAGATTTAAAGAATATTTAAACATTAACACTGCTACTCAGGCTGTAGCCATCTAACTCTCACCATTCTCAAACTATTTCATTCATAATACTCAGTTTTCCATTTAAAATTCTAATGCTACTACAATAATTGATATACATCATATACAAGAATATTAACAAAGTCTAAGTAAAAGCTCCTGTTTTCGCACCTGTTGAAGATATACTTGCACAGGATTTTACAAGCAAGTATGTTTTTAAACCGCATTTCATCTATACCACCTTCTGGCACTGACAGGAACAATTCAACCCAGCAAAAAAAAGCCACACCCAAAACCACACACATCTTGCTCCAACAGAACATCATTTCCAAGACATCAAAGTTACAGTGGGCAAACACCAGCACATGGATCCTGAGAGCTCAAATGAGGATGGGTCCTGAGAGAAACTACCAAAAAACAACTCCTAAAACAGAGTTGTTTCAAACCTTGCCAAATGTTTGTAGATGAATTAGCCCACAAGCCCTAGGTGCAAGGTGCAGGACACTTCCTGAGCAATATCCAGGAGTTCCAGTAACTTTACCAAGGACCAACTGGTCCCTCTTCACCTTCCAGGGCTGCTCTGATGAGAGCAGAAATCACTGGAAAAGGTCTAAACTGTTCCATCGATCTGTCCTGAGATGGACTTGATAGGGACAACTCCTCCTGGGGGGAGTCTGGTTCAAAACACCCCACACATCAGCATAAATTCCCAATGGAATCATCCCTCAAATTGGGTAAGATTTGGAATTCTTAAGGGACAAATGATACTCCCTTATCTCGTGAAGAAATGGCCTTGCAAGTTTCTGCATGCCTAGTGGAAATCAGCACTCCCCTGGACACCAGCACGTGCTTCCAGCAAAGCCCCTCCTCACCCCCCTGTAACTGGCCCTCGGCGTTGGCAGCACCCACGGACACCGGTGGGAGACGAGCCAATAAACACCTTACCTTTTGTAAGGTGAAGTGCAAGAGAGTGTGCTCAACTTCTGCTGGAACACAAGAAGCCAGAAGATCCAGAAACACTATCTTTGTCCTGAATTTTCTCCTGGAAGTATTTTACAACTGAGGATTTTTTCTGAGTCAGGTTTAACTATTTGAAGTGTAAAACAGAACCTGCTGTCAAATGACTTTAAATCGTTTCACGGGCTGTGATGATTTTGCTATAAATGAATTACAGTTACTACCCAGAGTTTTCCCTAGACTAGCCTTGATTCCTGTCTGACTGAGGGACACCTCCTGTGTGACCAACAGTGTCTCTCCCTATGTCCCACCTCTACCCTACCCTGCTAACTCTATTCCAGTTGTCAGGAGGACTCTGGAAACTCCAGGAGGCAGGAAGGAACTATTACTCCTTATAGATAAGGCACTATTGCTGATATGGTTGATTTGGTCAAGTTGGGTCCCCAGAGCCTGAGATGTAACCAGCCAACCTATTTTGAGCTCAGTCCTGAGCAGAGAGATGGTGAATATTCAAAACGTGCACACTGGTAACGCTACAGGAATTACTCCCATTCTCTTTTTCCTGGTTTATTTGATCTTCTGCACAGAATGGTACCTTTTCAGGCAGGAGGACAGCAGCACACTCTGTGACCTGCCACGGGAAGGCAGGACAGCACAGCTTGGCTTGCAGAGCGATGACAGCAAAATTCAGTCCTCAGCACCATGACATTTCGTTCTTTGTGGTTTACAGCAGAAGTACGACTGTAAATTTGTTCTTAATCCTCTATCCACTATCTATTTAACGATTAGTTCAAAGCAGTTAACAAACACTACATTGATAAAACTAAAAATAGCAGAACCAAGGTGTTTTGTGTCGCTCAGATGTTATGCATATGTAAAAACTATCCCCACACCAAACACCTGTTAGGAACAGCTGTATCACAGCAAGAATATTGAGTTGTAAAATAAATAAATAAATAAATAAATAAAAGCTACTAGAGTACGAAGCTAGATTGACGTTCCTGGCTTGAAGGTCAGCAGAGTCTGTAAGGTCCAAGGACACACAGAGGCAACCTTTAACCTGCCAGTTGACATCATGACTATTCTAAAGGTGTGTAATTCTGTCCTTCTTTAGCCAGTGGAAAACACGCAAATAGTTCCCAAGTATCACGCGCACCTGACAGTTTCAAACTACAATGCCACTTTATACCAATTACGTCTCCTGAGCAGGACTTGTTGATCAGACATGGATGGCACAGATTCTCTATGTACTAACGCAGCCAGAAGTGACTCCTTCAGTTCTCCAGAGCTACCAAGGTCCTGTTCAAACTGACACTGTCCAATCAGTCATGTGTAGGTTTTGATAAAGAATCCAGAATACTAAGATTGTGTACAAATAACCTGTGACAGCTGTACATGAAGCTAATCTAAAAAAAAAAAAAAAACCTCTTATCCTGTTTGGACAATGAGAAACCAGAATTTCTGTCCTATCAAGTTTTGGGTTTTAGTGTCAATGTGCTACCCCATAATTCAGCTAAAGCAACTCACTTAGCATTACAGGGGTCTTGGATCCAATGCCCAGGAGCACCCAGTGGAGGGTGGGAAAGGAGCAGGGCCGTCTCTTGGGGTGGCAGCTCACTCTCCTATTGATCTATCCACAACATGAGCACACCCCAAAGGTGACAGCACCTCCTAACAGGTATGGGAACATGGCAGATGTATGTTTGGAAGTGCTAACAGCATCATGTACTCTTTTCTGAGAGAAGTATGCCAACACATACAGAGTTTTACTTCTGAACAGATGCCAGAGTTGCACAGCAAATGGATGAGACAGATCATGGAGCAGGTATTCCCTCAGCCCATGATTTCCAAGTGCTTAGCCATACAGTCTATGGGCAGCATGAGGAGAAGGCACAGCCAATGCTACTGCACACACTGGCCACTGTGTTTTGCACCATGGTAGGTTTGGTCCTTTTCAGCAGTAGCTCCAGTGGACCTATAATAAATGCCCTAAACCAAATTTAAAATAAAAGGATGAGACAAGCACTGAACATCAGCCTACCCCACTTAAGAGATTAACATGGAGTTTCACCACCAGCAGTTCAGAGTAAGGCATTTGGTGGTTCTACTCAGCACTTTTAACACCCAGGTGAACCTCCTTGGCTTGATGTCAGAAACACTATTTAAACCAACGAACAGTAATTCCTATTTGCCCCATTTTGTCCCGTGGGCCATTTGTTAGGACAGGAACAGGATCCTTACTGAGTGGAGGGAGGCATGGGCTAAAGAGACTGAGGTGCAGCTGCAACTAATGAGCCAATGCATTCCCAGGGTGAAACCCAACAAATCCTCTGGCAGAAAACCATGCATTGCTCCCAGGCTTAACAAACAGCATTACTATGGTGTGCTCACTACACACAGACCTGGAATCTCTCCCACCAGATGTTGACAGACACAGAACCACTCCCCTGAGGAAATTCCCTGTGCAGCTACACTTGACATGACGACACACGACCATGAACGAGGCTTCTGCATGCAGAGCAGGACAGAACTGCCACAGCATCTGCTGGGACAGATGAGCCCGACGGTTCCAGGTACTTGTAAACATCTCAACACGGTGTCTCAACACTGCCAGGCCATTGTGGAGGCCCAATTTAAGCAGGATTTCCACAGTGTAGGACTGTTAACTTTACATGAAGGATTTGCAGGCGGTACTTGGATCACAGTCCACCAACACACAGAGGTTGGGTTTTACACCACCAGCATGTACATTACCCAATGGAAACTTTGTTTCTTCTCTGCTCTTTCTAGAATATTTCTGTATACCATTCAAGTCTATTCTGGTTCTTTCCCCTTTCCCTCCCCCCAGTCCTTCTTTGGAGTAATAGCTTTTGAAAGCCACTTCAAAAACTAATCTTGATTTCTATTTAAATTCTCATTTGTGATGAGCTGTTTTGCTGAAACTATTCTCTACTTTTTCCAATTTTTAAATACCATAATAAATGTGCTATTACTTTTCTCTGTATAATTTTTAAATAAGTCAAATCACAGTTCTTTGAAAGAACTTCAATTTCTGGCTCTAGATGATGTTAAAACTTTTAAATGCTGTGAATAAACCACAGGCAGTTGTACCTGAAGAGCCCATTTTGCAATGACTCCAGTAAAGCCTTTTTTTTTGGTGGTTTTCTAAATTAAAAAAAAGCATCCCAGTTCCTCTTACAGGACATTAAAAGACTTCTGTGAAATACATCTTGCAGCCATGTAGACTACTCTAAGTTTCTCTACAGAATTAAGATTTTGGCATATGGTTGTTCATACACCAGCACTATTGTCTCTGGAGTCTAGTATCTTAATGTTCCCCCATGTTCTCTTCCACCTACATCAATCTACTTTTTTTCCCCAGGATGAAATTCCTCCAGGCAGTGTGTGAGGAGACGATGGCTGCGTCGTGTCCAGCTTGCACAGAACTTTCTGCAGTGGGAGCATAGGCCCAAGGGAGCAGGACATCAGGAACCAGCACTTGAGGGGACACTGCCCAATACAGAGGCAGCTCAAGCCTGTCTGGGTTTTACTGCTCCTTTCCAGACTTCTCTGTCACTACAATAGAGTTTTAGGGAAAAAACCAAAATCCCAGCTAACTTTCAGTCTTATGCACGGCCTATGGATTTCTGTGGCACCAACAGTAAGAAAGCTGGTAATTACCATTTTTCTGTAACAATAAATCTGTAAACTTCCACAATATGAATGCAACCTAAAGAGAGAACAGCCGTTGTGATCCACCTGGTCAAAACTGGATCACTTTTATGACTCTTTAGATTTTTATGTCTTTAGAGGGAAGAAAATTCAGTAGCACAGCACTGCAGTTGTTACAAACCCAAAAATACCTCTTAGAAACTATTTACACAGCCAGTGTAAAAGCTGGGCAGAGCTGAGCAATTCCCTACTGTGACAAGAGCTGACCTCTACAGAGGCACCAGCACTGGCCCTTAGAGCAGCTGACCCAGCTGACAGGAACACAGGTGTGCCCAGCCCAGCAGAGCCAGTCACCTATGCAGGAGCTGCCCTGCCAGCATTTTGGGTGTCACACACAACTTGGGCTGTGACCTTGGCCTCGAAGTTCCGCTCGGTCCCGCAGCTCCTCGGGCTCAGCCGCAGGTGGCTGCGGTGGCTGTCCCTGCGCCGTCGTCCCAGCACACTGCAGCTTCTCTGCTCCAAGCGGGGGCAAGGCGAGGGCAGCCTGCTCTGGCACACAGGGCAGCACAGGCTTCTGGCCTACAAGGGAAACACCTCACCCCTCTTTGCCAGTAGCTGAGAATTTAAGAACTGCATTTCCCCTCTGGAAAATTGTTGAAGCAGAAGACAGGCAGGATTTCCCAACCTCAGAACTGGTGTGGTTCAGCAGCTTCCCTTGGCCACTCAGCCCATGAACCAAGAGGACTTTTCCAACGCAGCTGTGCCACGACCCCCTCCTGTGTGACTTGTGACATGAATAACCGGAACAGAGCAGAACTGAACGAACCCCCCTGCCCCGACGCAGTGGCCAATACCGAACTTTAATCCACACGTTCTTGCGAGGTGAAACCCTTTGGAACTGAAAAACCTGAGTAAAAGACACATGTGAGCAGGTGCTTTAGCTGTCAGTCTTAAAAGCACTCCGCAACGGGAAGCTACTTACCAGTTCCGAGCCAGCTGTGCCCAGTCCCGTGCTGGGCCGCCTGACATCTGTGCCTCGGGCACTGCTCACCGCCGCTGGGTGCCCCGAAGCCCCCTCTGGTGGCACCGAGCACCGCTGCCGGCAGCTGTGCAGGTGAGCTCTGGAACCGCTGCAGCTCCGCGGCTGTTCGACTGCTCCCTCCTCACACCTCCTTTTTGTCACTTCCTTCAAAGATAACTTAGTGCCAGCTCTAATTCACCCGTGTTGAGCTGCTCTTAAATCGGTTTCAGTGTTAATTTTCACTGTTACCTGCCCCATCTCCTTCCACTTCAAATTTTATTGAACACTAGTGTCTGGCATGTGCTGCCTGCCCCACTGCTGCTCTTAGCAAACCTCCATCAGTTCTAATCTGCACTGCAGTTAAGCTGCCTGTGTGCCAAGCCTCTACATTCAGGCACACAAAATAAACCTGTCTCTAATTTAGGACACTCAGAGGCAAAGGCCTGCCTTTTCTGCGGTGGTTTGTGTTCAAGGCAACCTGTAGCTCTATGCTGACGCACAGCTGTAGCTTTGACATACAAGCTTTATTTTAATCTAAATGATACTGTAGTGATCCATCTGATCTATGTTAGACAACTGCATCTTCACTCTTGCCCCCCTCCTGAGGGAGAGAGGCACTATCTGCAGCAAAAAAAGGGCTTCTTATTTTCCAAACTGTTCATGGATTGGCATCATCACTCCTTGCAGGGACAGGCCATCTTCAGGTTCCAAGTTCAGCACAGATCAGACACAGCGAATCAGCAGCAAACTTGACTCAAAGTGCAAGTGATCACCTCAAAAAAATCCCTTTTATTTGGGGACTAGCAAAGAACTTTTTCACTGGCTATGCAGTCAAGTAAGGAATTTCAAAGAACTTAAGCAAAATTAGTAAAAGAAAGCAAAACAGCAAGAGGGTGGTGAGTGTTTTTAATCAAACTTTCATCACTTTCAGTGTTGATGATGAGATAAACCACCCTCATATGCACAGTGCCTCTGGAAGTGGTACCAGGTTTCTGCCCCCAACCCTTCCCCTCAGCAATGGTTCTCACACTGAATCCAAGCACCCCTGACAGCAGGAGTGCTGGCTTGCTGTCTCTGAGTGCCTCAGGCATGCTGGGTGCTTGAGAGGCACATGCCAGGAGCAGGGACCAGCTTTCCTAACTTAAAGAGATGGCAAAAATCTTCACGTGGCTGCCAGCCACAGGGCACGTGTAACATACCTTGTAGGGCAGAGAAGGGGAGCTCCAGTAGTTCACAGGCAGGAGATGAAAATGACTCCCCAAGGATCCCACTGCTCCTTTTAACTGGCTGGGTCCCAGGGGACGTTGGCTTCAGCACCACTATGGTCTGCCTCACTCCACAGGCAGGGCTCAAGCCTTGTGCCAGCCCCGGGCCAGCACAGCTCCTGCCAGTCTCACGACGGGAGTTCAGCACTGGAGCTGCCAGGTTATACTCCTGTACAACCCTTCCAAAGCCAGGTCTCCAAGGTGAATTTCTCAGAACTTCTGGCAAACTCATCTCAGGTATGCTGATTATTATTTGGTCTGTCAGCAGCCCTTCTGAAAACTCCTCTAGTTCAAGTGTTTAGGGCAGACCTACATACAGGGCAGCCAGGCGTCCCAGAAAGTGGCCAGTAACAAAATCAGTAATTCTTTTCATTTCCCTAGTACTAACTCAATACTTACTGCCTCTCAGGATGGGCCTACACTGCAGAATGCAGCATTAAGCAAGACACTTTGGCTTTCTAGGAGTCAATTCAGATGCCAGTAGTCCAGTTTTAACAGTATGGAACCTGGCACAGCCTGGTTTTCCCTGTGGGGAAACACACCCAAAGGAATCCAGTTTACCTACAATCAGTCCTTGCAGGCAAACATACCTATGGCTTAAGAAGCAAAGTTTAAGTAAAATGTATTTTAAGTTAAGCTAAACCAGCAGCAGTATATCCACATCCACTGCACTCAACAGTCACAACTTCAGCTGGTACGATCCTGCCTGAAGAGCAGCGTGAAATTGGCACCAGCCTGTGTGCAGACAAGACCTGATTTTCTACTCTCCGTATCAGTACATACAGCTCCCTACACCACTTTTACCTCCTGAGCCATAACTCCTGCCTTTAGTGCACTCTATTCTCCCCCTGCTCTCTGTAGAGTGGTTTCTTTCTTTCCTGTCTTCATGCTGTTATTACATAAAGAAAAAAAATATAAAGACACAAGGACATGCACACATAAATTATGCATGCTATAATCCTGCCATTTTGATACACACAGCAGTTTCTGCTGGTGGGGCATCCCAGTATCCCTGTGTTCCACTCTCAAAGTCTCCTTATTTTTTTTAGAGGTGTACAGGAACAAACAGTCCAAGATCTTTAACTACACAAGCACAGCCTATTCCCTTTGTGAATCGCTCTTGAGTTCAGCTGCAGAAGAGATGAAATAAACTGGAAGGGGATAACATAAAGAAGTTGGTATCACCAGAGCCAGGACTCCCACTTCCAGGAGATGGCAGCTTTGTGTCTTCATAATTCCCTGCTGGGAAGCAGCAGGACCACAAACACTGTGGTTTTCTCTGAAGGAAACACTTCCCCTTCCAAACCCCACCCATTAAGAACTTCTGTGAAACACTGGTACCAAATAAGGTAGGACCATAATTTGCTATAAACTCACACTACATCTGTCTGCAGTTATGTAAACACAAATTTAGTGGTTTGGTGTGGTAAGTGCTTTTTACTCTCAAGTTCTACCACAAGAACAATAATTAAATGCTTCCTTTTGAGCTTTTATCTAATAAACCCTCCTCACTCTCCTGCACTCTTAGTTGCTCTTCTCAATAAAAGCAGGCAAGATATTTAAACAGTTTTAATACCTGAATTACCTGAGTAAATTATTGCTTCAGGTATTTAAGTCTAATAAATCAGGTGAATTTCAAAGCTTTGAAGCACTAATGAATAGTTAGTATACTTAGGACTGGGTACTTTAGAAACTGGGATACTGCAAATACTTACCCTCTTCCCCTCCTTTGGGATTCATTTGCTATTTTAAAACTGCAGATAAAACTGCATTTGCTGCTGACTTCTATTTGACAATTAAAAGCAAAAAATATAGAAAAAAGTCTCTCTTAAAAGTGTTGCTGTTGTAACATGGATCTCTGAACAATGTTCACAAATCTCAACAATCCACATACTTGTATAAATTTGGAAGCCAGAATGACTCCTGAAATGCAATACAGAAGCTGAGCACTGCATATTAAATTAATACTAATTTTCCTAACAAAAGTAAAAGCAACTCTTCTAAAAGGGAATGTGACTCAGACCTAATTTCCTTTTATATGTGTACTTCAAACGCTGCCTGAAACTTTAGATTACTTCTACTTAACATTCATTTATCAAATCAAGCTGTTTCCCACTCTAGTTTTTAAATTAATTAAAAGCATTATTTACACTGGGTACATAAAGATGGAACACAGTGTCATTAATCAGGCACCAGATTCTGGTGTACAAAGTCACTTCCAAGTACAGCCCTAACTCATATCCCCAAGACATAGGAAAGTTTGGAAGTGAAGAAACACAGACTAATGTGGTAACTGACGGGAAAAAAAAAAAAAAAATTACTGTTCTTTACAACTGCACAGTACTAGCACCAAATATCCCTTTTTAAATAAATGCAGAAAAGGTTGGGAAAAGGGGCCTGGTGGTAGGGTTAGATGCAAATACACTACATGCTCCTACCACCCAGTACGTCTTTAAAAGTGACTTGATTTTCTTGCTACTACTTAACAAAACTATCTCATGGAATTAACAAAATCTTGTAACTCACAAGTACAGAGCACATATATAAAATAAATCTATGCCTGAAATGATACACTGGCAGATGGAAAGAGTATTAGAGAACAGTTCTGTTAATCAGGTTAAGTTTCCTTAATTCCTAAAAGGCCCTGTGCACCGAAGTTGCAAACAAGGATTTGGTGAACATGGCAGCATTCTGGAATACTGCATTTGGAAGTCCTCTGTCTCCCGTGGACTGCAAGTCCTTCATAATCAATGTTCAGAAATGCACGTTTCTAAACAGGGAATTGCTTGGTTTTAAGATTTGCATCTCAGCCAGACTATGTTTGGTCCAATAAACTTGTTTTCCTTGACAGACTAGCTCAGACTTAGAGACTTCTCACTTTTAGATACCTGAAGTGAGACAATTCTCATGAATTTCTCTAATGCTGTAAAACTTTTAGGTTTTGAACACCATATAAAGATTTCTTAAAGAAATAAAATCTGGAAGAGTACTTTTGCAGATGGTGCATTGGCAGCTTCTCAGGAAGATTACAGCTCAGACCTATCCATTGAAAAGCAGGACACATTTTTTTCACAAATACACAAACTATTTATCTGGGCATTTAGTAATGGCAGAGTTCCCACATATCAGTGCTACTTACCTTAAAAAAAGCAATCTGAAGCTCTTCCTTGCATTGATATGAGAGTTCTTCATCACACGAACTAGGTTGGTCTCTATTTGTTACTGAAGTCTGGTATTCACATTATCTTTTGGAATCAATTTAACTATTTAGCTACAGGAATCCAGTTTTCTACTGGACGTGGTTAAATCTGTACAACGTCCAGTGCGGTAAATCTTAAGAGCAATCTCCCTTAAAAAAACCCTCCAACTTTCTGCCTCAAAACCTGTTATTTCTGTTTCCTAGGAAAAAAACAAACCTTATAGGAAATAAGGACATTTTAAGTGAAATGATTCTATGGACACCTGTAATTGTCACAGTCAGAAAAACCTCATGTAAAATAAGCCCTTGCAGTTTCATTTATGTCTTTCCACTAATTTTAGTTATGTATAAAATACTACTGCTTCTGACAAAAAAGTTAAGTTTCTTTAAAAGATTACTTAAAAATGGAAGTTAATTAAAATATATACCTTAAGGGAGTTTACTATAAAAAAGGCAAAGGGCCTAATACGCAGCAAAAATAATACAGAGAAAAATTACAACCATTTAACCATTTGAATGTGGGTAAAGACCATTAAAATATACCTGGTATGTGCTATGTTCATCAACAGCAATTTAGGGTAGCTGGTGTTCCCTCAGTGTTTCAAAACTGTAACTAGAAAATCTCAAATACTATTTATAAACTTATCAGTTACTTTACATATAAGTGTTCAATAACTAGGTTTACTTCTTAAAATAAAATGTAAATTGGCTGAAGTGTGGTTACAAAAGCTGTGAGAACTGAATTTCTGAATTAGTCTTCAAAGGAGTAAACATGAGGCACCAGAGGTCACGTGGTTTGTAACTGAAATGTCAGTTTTCATCTCAAGTTCCATAACTGCATTATAAAACTACTTAGATGGAGTGAACCGAAAAACATCATAAGCAGACAGACTTGTTCAGGCTTCAAAGCAGTATTTACTTACCTTTACATGAGTTACAAGGATGCTACTCAAGACCTGCAAAAATACGCAAGGCAGTGTCTCTGCCCAATGTCCAGTTGAGATGTGGTCTTGTGTGTGTGCATAATGTGTAGAATATGAACAGAGAAAGGGGAAAAAAAGATAATAGACTTCTGCCTCCCCCCCAACATAAAAGTAAAGGATGGTCCTCAAGTTACTTCATGTAAGGAAGAAAAGCAGCAGGAATATACTTGACAGTTAAAAGCTGTTTGCAGAGGTGTCAAGTATTGTTGGATACCACGTTGAAGATTTCCACTCTTGGCACCAGGCACTGAAAATGCAAGACCTGAGAGGCAGGTGCCAAATCTAAATTACAAAAATACAACTGAAATTAGTACAGGCAATTGCTGATTCACGGAGCACACTGCGCAACCTTTTGGTAAAACTTAACACAAATGTGTCAATACTTACCTTCTAGATTAGAAACAGACACTCTTTATGGGAAAGATTTCAAGCTTAACCATGTAGTTTTCATCCAGGAATCAGCTGGGTAAATCAACAGGCTCTTAATCATACAACTGTCATATGATACAAATGAAACTCCTAAAAGTGTCTCTCATTTGTGTGTATCTGTGTGTGAATCTTTGAAGGTGGAGAGAAGTACCTTGGTGCCATGGAAAGAAAAAACCCCCAAATCCTAAACTCCCTAGTTTAGTGGAGCCAAGAATGGATGGGTATTCAAAGAAAATATGATTACTCAGGAATATCCCTAAGCCATACATACATTTGAACAACAGTGCAGGTGAAATGGCAGCAGTCTTTTCAGGCTTTACAGCATTGTAATTATGATCGCTGGCCCAGGACGGCGTGACAGGTTCTGCCACTGGCTCTCGAGCAGGAGCTTGGGTGTTTGCCTCAGTCTTGGCTGTGCTCACAACAGTCTTCTTCACATTCACCTCTCTTTTCTCGGGGAACTGTCTCTTCTGGTTTGAAACTGGTTTGATGCCCGGCTGTATAATTAAAAGTAGCTCGATTACTAATAATTGTCAAATATATTGCATTTTACAAACAAGCAGAGAGAGTTACACATATGTACACCAGTTTCTTTTATAGTAAACTCCTTACTTTTATAGTGCACCACTTGAAACTATTTGATTACTCCAAAAGCCAGTAATTTGAAGCTTAGTTTAAAAAGGCAAAATTAATTTCAATTAATGTAAACTAAAGAGATGTAATTACTGAAAATCGTACTTTTTTAAAGTCATTGCCATCTAGAAGGGTACCTTGCACCTTTGCAAGGAACTATCCCCATCTAGAGGCAATTACTAAGATTTTTAAAAAATGACAGGAGAACCATTTTATTGTCCTTACCATAGACAAAGGCAAAAGAATAAGAACAAAAAAATAAGAGAAAGCTGCTCTTCAGTGCAGGACTTGACAGTTTTATTAAAGTCAAAAAGGAAAGCACAATAATAAAAGGAGAGGACAAATAAGCCACAGTGCTCCAGGGCAACTGCTCTGGATCATGAACACAAGCTTACCTGCTGCTGAGGTTTTGGCATGCCAGGCTTTTCAGATTTTGGTTTGATCTTCTCTTTAGGTTTTGGTTTTGCATCTTTGCCAGAACTCAAGATCTTCATGGTGGCTGCAGCGTGTTTCAGGATGCAGTCGTTGCTGCAGTACACGGAGTCAGGCTGGGCCACATTGAAACAGCCAGGGCCAATGCACTTGGAAGCACCAGGAGCTTCAATTATCTACAGAGAGAAATGGAGTGAGGTCAGACTTCAAAGAGGCAACAGCAGGAACACGCCTCTGTAACACAGAGAAATGCTTACACAGCCCATGTGCAGACTGCAGCTCTGACCTGCACAATCGCCAGCCTAAGAACAACTGCTGTTCATGACACAACACAAAAAATCCATACAAAGGTAAGAATTTCACTCCTCTAACAGATTACTTTCAGGATGTGCTGCATTTTCAAGTGGTTGGTCTGTTAGCACTGAGATAAAGGAAGCTGGTTTCCTACATTTTCAAATCCCACAAGGACACAACTGCTTTTTACTGATCCTCTACATCATGTGAGAAATGTCCTTAATAATTGCACAGCTGGGTTCTCAACAGCAAGGTCTTACTGTATTCCCATCCACTGCTGTCCTCAGCCATGCACATGTGCAAGAAGAAGCACTCAGATATTCAGGGGTACAGATTATTCTTGCACTAGAAGTTTTACCAATTTTAATTTTGAAAGTCTCCAAATACCATTCTTAGTGACAACTTTCACATACTGCCTACCCCTTACACATTTACAGGTTTGCCTGTGCAATCTGAATTCCTCTAGTTCAAAATCATTCTCCATTTATATCAAGGTGTTATAGATGAAGCACTTCCTCTTCCAATGTTAAGATTCAGAAAATAGCACATTACTTCAAAACAGAGTGCATTAATTCGAGGTCTAGAAAAACTTGAAAGCCTCTTTAGGCTCCAGTGTATCATCTCTGGGTATTATGCTTTTAGTCTCTCTTCTAAATTACTCCTAAAAACGATAGAACCAACCTGACACTCACAACTACTGTAATTCTAGACAATCTCTCCCCATTTTTAATTACTAGCAGTAAGTTTTTCAGGAATATTTCCAGTTAAATAAATATTACTTGCATAGTGCAACTCACTTCTCTGCAATCAAAAGTCAGTACACAGCTTTATCTGCAGCAGCCTGATAAAACCTGGATTTGGGCATTTCCCCATCATGTACACACTTAACTGAGAAGTAAAGATAAAGAGCACTTGGTGATATTCGTAGTAGAGCCAACACCAACACCACTGGACTCTCAAAAACCTTTCTGTGTACAAAGAAGTACAAATGAATTTGAATACATTTTTGAGAATACTGTTTTCTACACTTCTCTCTTAAAATAGTAAGTATTTATATATTCAGCTCAAACTGTTCTATCTATACGTTAATCTCACTGTGCTGCCACAGACAGCTCTGAAACCTAAAGGGCAATGTCCAAGATACTGGCACTACTACAGTACCTGAGGCAGAACAAAGACAGCCACCGCAGCACTTGGTTTTTCAGATTCATGTACATTGAGCTGAAGAAGCTTCTCTGCCTTTCCAATTGGGCATGGAACTTTATATTACAAAACTTAAACTTCTTTTAGATTTTGAAATAGTTCAAAACACACATTTTTAGATTAAAAAAGGCAGTATAAAGAAATTCTCTATTTGCTAATAACCTAAAGCAGCATCAGGCCAAAAATCAGAACTTCAAAGATTAACTGGAAGTACAGCTAGAATTAACTAACTCCAATAGAGACTTGTCAAGGTTAATTTGAAAGTTTCACTATCATTAAAAATGTCCAAAATGTTTGCGATTATTTCAAAGACAGTATAAACCAGCACAGGATTCTAATATTTTTATTAAAAGAAGACCTCATTGTTTGACTTCCAAAACAGTATTTAGAAAGGGTGGAATAGCACAAACTACTTCCTTGCACCTATATAAAACTTTTAAATCCCTCCCTTGAAACTAACAGTTTTAATTCCTCTGCTAATAGACCTATAGATAAACTTCTGCTAACCAGGATTATTCAGTGGGCTGTTCAGCTTATGTGTAGCTTTAAAATCAAGTCATTGTCTCCATGTACTCAGTGAAACATGAAAAATAAGAAACAATTAAAATACTTACGGGTTGAAATATCTTTAGTTTTTTCTTCCCGCTTGGATTTGCAGCTTTTTCAATCCTACCCTTGATTCCTTGGTCCTCAACTGATTTTTGTTCAATTGTTCCTATGCTTGTGAATTCTGTGCCATCCACATTTCCTTGCTCCACTTTAGCTTCCTGCTGGTCTAGTTCTGAAACAGGCTCATCCTGTCCCTGGAGAATGGTGCAGTTTGGACAGATATAGTCCTCACCATTCCTCTCCAACAATCGCCCTCGAGCCTCAGAAATACCCACGCAGTCACCATGAAACCATTCCTCACATCTATCACAACAAATCATAAACCTGAAAAAAAAAAACCCACCAAGGAACAGTAAAACACTGTGAAATAAAAAGACAATTAACATTCAATGGATATTTCGAGCAACACAACTTAAGCACCCCAATAAAGCACTAATGCATGGTTCTGCCTCACTGGTTATTTCTATATTTGTTTATCCTCTTTTAAGTATTTGTTATAAACTCCCCACCAAAATTTAACAAACCCAAAAGCTCATTCAAAAAGTAAGCACTAGCATCTGGCTTAATTATTCATCACAGAAAAATTCCAATTCCTTACACTGTGTCTGCAGCTGACTCCTTTGCCTACCTGTTGTTATGAGGCTGACGACAAATACAGTACAGGGCATTTGGGTCGTAGATCTCGGACTCAGGTTTGCTTTTGGGCTGTTCTTCAGGTTCCTCATCTGAGGCCCCCTTTGCACCAAGGGCAGGCTTTTCCTCCTTCTGAGCCTCAAGATCTTCAGTGTCCTCCTCAGACACAACCACCTGACTCGCAACCTCAGTGCTGTCTGCAGTCTCAGGCTCCTGTTTGACAGGCAGCTCAGACTCATCGTGTTTTTCAGGTGTGACATCACCTGTCTTAGCAGGATCTTGTTCTGAATTCCTTTTCCTCAGGTGGTTCTGCACATCCTTCAACACCAGCTGAGGAGGTTTCTGCTCAACACGTTTCTTTCTTAGCCGATTCTGCAGTTCCTTTAGCGTTAACCCATCACTGTCACTATCAGAAGTAGCATCCTCCTCTTCCTCCTCCTCCTCCTCCTCTTCTTCCTCTTCCTCCTTTGCGGGTCTGCTTTTAGGGCTTTTCTGCTCCTTACAACTCCTGGTGCAAATCCTCCGAGTGACAGGTTTTGTATCTGGAGTGCTCTCAACACTGTCTTCGGAAGCAGTTTCAGCATCTGTGGCTGGACCAGAGGCTGCTTCACTGGAATCCTCCAGAGTAGTGGGAACACTCCTCCTCCCCCTGCGCCTCACTGTGGTCAGGAACTCTTCCACTCTCTCCGTGCGCTTTGGCTGCCGTCCACTCCTCCTGAGGTTTATGCCTTGTTGCTGCTGCTGTGGCTGCTGCTCACCAGAGTCCACATCAGCATCTCCTGCACCCTCTCTCTTGGCAATCGTGGTCCTCCGAAACCCCCAGGTTTTCCTGAATTCTTTACTTGTCGGCTTGACAGACTTTTGTTCTTCCTCATTGCTTTGCTCACCTTTATCATCCAACACTGATGCTAAAAACAAGGGAATAGTTAATAAAGTGGTGGTGATGAAAGATGTGTTTCCTGAAAACCTTTTCTCAACATGTTATTTTCTTTGTGACATCTATGTAGCTCTACTTCGTATGATGAGCCTCAAAACAGGTATTTTCTTGTGAATGTAATACAACAGCAGTAACAATTAAATACATCAATCACTGATCAATATGATAACATAATCCAGCTGTTCCTGTTGAAAACTCTCGAGTTATTTTAAATAATTTACATATATGTAACACACATACGTACACAATGGACAAATAAGCACATTTTCAATCGGAAAGGAAGAACTCTTACCAGGAGAACTGTTTTCCATGTTGTCAGTATTAGGTTCAGACTCTAATGGCACTGTGTTTCCAGCTTGTTCCATAGTACAGGCAACACTATCCCCACTCTGAAATGCTGAAGAGAAACATAAGGTTCAAAACTCTCATTCAAAAATATTCATAGCCTAAGTAATTAGTAAATATTCTGATCTTCGTATTAATTGTAACAAGCACCTGTATTTCAAGGCATTAATATTCTTTCAAAGTACAAAGTTAAATGTGTGGGTTTGGATACTGTACTGACACATTTTATTGAGTAGCCTCAGGATTTCTGATATTTCTCAAAAAAACCAACCAAACAAAAAACTCCTTCATAGTATGAACCTACTCCCTGGGGTTTGTCTGGGGAAAAACTCTACAGCAGTTCCACTCACTTTTCTGTGGAATGAAATGTAAGAAAGGCTGAAAACGTTTTTGTAAATAAGCATGTCAAGGACCAGCCTATGTGATCTACTAGAATGACCCAAAAAAACCCAAACTGATTCAGCAAAGAACCTCCAACTGTCACAGACTCAGCCACAGAAAAAAAGAAAATCTGTGCTGACAACCACATCTCCATTTTCTCAAAAGTCTTTCCCAGCTTACTAGAAGACTCTCTTACTTGAGAAGGCAGAAGCAAATGAGAGAAATAAATGGAGGATCTGTATTCTGATGAATTCAGGAATAACCTGGCTTGAACAAGTCAATACACCTCCAAAGAGCTGCATGCCCTGGAACTGCTCCTAAGGGCACAGACACTGCGCTGCAGCCGCTGCAGCGACACTGCTCTCAGGGAACTGGAACGTGCAGTAGTAACTGCACCTCAAAGAATGGGCTACATAGAAACACTTACTTGAAAACAAAGAACACACCCCAACTCTCCCCAAGAATGTTTTTGGATATGTGTATCCCTGGCTGAGGAATTGCAAAGGTAAGCCAAAAGGGACATGAGCAGAATTCCTAAGTAACAGCACTGAAGAATCAGAGGTTTCTAACAGCTGTACGTAACACAGCTACAAGTTTTCAGAGACATCCTGCAGCAAGCTTTTCCCAGTTTTCCAATGTTCCCTGGGAATAAATGCCTCCTTATTTCATATACTTCATCACTTCTATTACTGTTCTGTCTTAACACAATCACTCCTCTGCAAGTCCTCTGCTTTCAGTGTTATATTTAACACTGCTTGAACAGAAATGTTAAGGGGCAATGCTATGGAAACATAAAAATCTATGCAGATATGTTTAAAAAATTAACACCTCAGTTGTAACTGTGAATACTATAAATGTCACTGGAAAAGCAGCAGACCTCAGAACACTAACTTAAATAGTAACTGATTAGTTTTAACATCACAGACAGAATAAAAAGTGAATTTTAAGCCTGCAGTACACAGGTAATGAGCCCAAACTGTCTCAATCTAATATGAAATTCCTTTAAGTTCCCCCATTAAAAAATCACTAACTATGAATTTTTAACTTTTTTTTTTTAACAGCAGTAAAATTATAATCGTACCAGAAAGGTCACAATATAATTAAGGGAGCAAGTCAAAACAGTTAAAGTTTACATCTTTTGTTTACCCTGAAACATGAAGAAATGTTAAAAGCTACAAGAAGAGGTTACCCAAATTCTGAGATTTAAACTTCAGCTAAAATGTGAATAACTAAGAAGGCTCTCCAACATGCTCTTTACCTGACACAGCATCAGAGGTTTGAATGGTTTCTCCCTGAAGAGCTGAGACAGAGGAGGGCAGCACCGGATCAGAGTCATTCAGCATCCTCCAGCCAGCACATACTGAATTTCCTGACTCAGAAGTGCCACACTGAATCTCTGAGATCTCAGCAGGTCCAAAGACTATCACTCCTCTTTTTCCTGCTGGCTCCTGGAAAAAAAGAAAGGGACAAAATAAGGCATTGATATATTTATTAACTCATCTTACTGTTTTTTCCTAGATTTGGAATTGTTTTGCTTCTATTAGATTACATTATAAAGCAAATTCCATTATTTTGTTTTCTTGACAGTTTTGCACTTTCAGAAAAACAATGGAACTGGAAAAAAAAGTCAAAATTAAGCAATACCACCTCCCCACCTACCAACAGCTGAGACTTTCAAAAGAAATACAAAATATGATTGCCCTCTCATTAATTCATTTAGATCGAATTAAGATTTCCAGAACAGCAACAAAACTGTAATGAAGAATCTATTCTGTGTGCAGTATTTAAAAGCATTCTGAGAGTGGAATTAGTACTAAGTGCAGGTTGTCAATGAAAATACAGAAATGCTTTTACACTCCATTAGCATGGCCCAAGTTAGAGAAGGGCAGATTTACTGATTTATACAAAATTTCATCATAGGAGACACTGCAGCTTCCAGCACCTGAGTTTGAACATCAGTAGAAAATGCCTGCATTAACCCAAAGTAGTCTACCAGACTACAAGAGCACTGGAAAAGAATTTGGGAGGAAAAGGAGGACCAGCTGGACAGAATGAACTGGACTATCCAATAAATTAGTGAAGACAAAAGAAGGAAACTGAACACAGACCCTGTGTGTCAACACTATGCTGTTAAAAATGCAGGGCAACTGCCAGAGCAGGTGTAGGACATAACTAAAACAGTAATAATTCTCTGAAAGGAATAAAAATTGGTTGTTAATACTTGAGGTGAGGAGACATATACATTTTAAAATAGGTTAGATAATCCATCATAGACGTGCCAATACATATTCTGACTTTGATTTTTAAGCAATACCTTTTTTTTGTTTTTTTCCAAATCTCTGGAGCCCCAACTCCTAAAGCATCTGCGCTCTTCAAAAACCACTTTTTACTCCCTAAGCAGTGATCATACCTAGGTGTTCTCCAATATTACTGCCCCAAAAAACAAGGAAAGGGGAAAAGACAAACCCCTTCCTGAATGTCATGTTCATCAGTGGATCGTTTTATTTCATGAACTGTAAATCTCAAGATTTGCGTGACTGCGGCAAAGCAGAATTAGTAAAAACAACAGGAGTGTAGAGCTAGATTCACACCAGTATTTCGTCTTCCCCCGTGCCTTTTCTATAGGGGATTATGTACATTCTTTGCCTCAGCCAACCACTACCACTCCAAAAACAGTAGGAAAAATAAACAACAAAAAAGAATAGAACACACTAATTATAAAGACCCTGGTGCTGTATCTCATGGCATTGAATACCTGCTCTAATAGGTATTTTGCTCCATTGTCTGAATCAGGGATTATATCCAGGGAGTCTGTCACTGAGTTTAAAGTGCCTCCTTCCACCGTGTAGTTGTGTAAGAACCTTTCAATCTCCCTGTTCAGAATCTCCAACTGATCACACATCATGCAATTTTTAAGTGATATGCCTAAAGGAAGAGGAAAATCAGCTAATCACTTCTTAACTGTTTTAAACTATGAAACAAACTAAGCCTCTAGCACACACAGAAAGTGCCTCCTGTTTGGGTAATTTACACCGAAGACAGAACTGTCTGAAGGGCTGTGTTCACAGTGCTGCACCTGGGCATTCAAGGCCCTGTGTGCAAGGTGCTCTCCAGATTAGGTTTGAGTCACTAAGTATCACTACAACATTTCAAACCCAGAATCAGCACCATCTCTTAGGAGACACAGCTGGTTGAACCCAAAGTGCATTTTCCAGTGTCAGTCACTGCCCACCCAGGGCACAGGCTCCAGCTCTGATTTAACAGCGAACAGCATTAACATCAGTAATACCTGAAAACAAAGATTCTGTGCCAGAATCATCCTTCCTTTTGCTCTAGTAGATAGTATCTAATTGCTGTTACCCATATTATCTCCATTACCTACAAGAAAAAAATTTTACGGAACCCCAATTTTAAAATAATTCCAAATTTGAGAGATATAAATATACAGCACACTTCACTAACGTTACAGACCTCATATGTTCGCTGTGAAATGCCTGGTTGTTTCTTATTATTATTTAGTATCTCATGTCTTTCCTTTCCCATGTGGTTCAAAATATTTTTCATGAAAAACAGAGGAAGTTTCAAACTTACTTTACACAAATCTGCTCTTACAGAATTGCACCTTAATACAGGCTAAACTTAAGTGCCTAGAAGAAGCTGCAAAATCAAGTGTTATCAAAACACAAAAGGATGAAGCCTTAAGTCACAATTACACTTTGCACTTTTAAGCAAATGTTCTACAAACTGCCTGCAAAAATATTTACAACATACAGCAACTTTGGAATCTTCAAATACCTCTTTCTCTTCCAGATTCAGTGGGACTTTTTGTTCATTTTGTTCTGTTTGTTCTCAAGTTCACTGTTCAACTGCACCTGACATGTTGACAGAAATATCAACTGAAGCAGCAACTGGAAATCTTGTTTTAAATGAGCTGAACATCCATGATAACTTTATTTCTCCTAACACAATATATTAATCATATTTCTGAAATTGGAAGCTCCAGCTGGAAACTGAAAATTACTGTATTTCCCCTAGTAGATTCCCATCAGCATGATCCTCTCTATCTATATGTTAGGTAACTATATCTAGTTTTCTGCAGAATATTAGAAAGGATAATTTGTTCCTCTGAAAAAACTGAAGCAAGAGTCTCTATAAATGATGGGATAAAAAGGCAAATTAACATTAACAGACATATATTCAAAAGGCCCTCTGGTTCCTGCTGAGGTTCAAAGCTTCTGTGAGAAGTAGTCTCCAGGGGGAAAATGTCTAAGGTTTTTAGACCAACTATAAATGAATTTAGAAATACAAATCAGGGGTTGCTGCAGTAGCATGAGCATTCCAGTGAAACAGAACAGTCACTTAACTGAAGTGGAGCATAAAGCTGATGCACAGCATCTCAAGAAAGAAGGTCCAGTCAAGGAAATATTTATTTAGTTTTTTCCTCCCTCATTAATTTTCAGGCAAAACGTTTCAATTTTTCCAAAAAAAGTTCGGCACTTGATTTCATTCTGGACTTAAATTCCAGAAGCAATTGAAGCACAGAGGTATTGTACCCTAGAAAAATCACAGAACTGTCACAAGCTTTTAATTTCAATTATGGTCAACTATTCTCAGGCAGTAACAAACCCGAAATCACAGGGCTGCCACACTGCAGGAGCAGAGAGCCCAGCAGTCCCATTCAGTAGCCCTGTGGATTCTCCAACTACTGCAAACCCTTGTGGTTCTCAGAAAACACAGACTGAAAAAATTCCAGAGCAGACTCGGCAGCCAGTTTAATCAGAGACGGAAAAGAGAGTCCCGTATTTCAAATCCTGCTACTGCAACACCTTTCAACACATTAAAAATCTCATCTCCAACATACCTTCATTAAACAAACAAAAAACCCGCTTGTCATCTCCCTCTCACATTCAGACCAAACCTCATCGAAGCACACTCTTATCTACTGCCTGCCATTGTGACTCAGCACTTAGAAATCTCAGGTGAAAAAGGACAATTACCTCTGCCAGTAACACAGAGCTGAGATATTCATGGCAGGATGGGCTGCGAAGACACCTGGATCTGCTGTTGCTAACTTCATTAAGCCCTTTTTAGGATGCCCAACATAACATCTTCATCTGAGGTGACAAAGTTTTTCAAGAACACCAACACTGGCCCATCTTTTTGTGTTTGTATTTCTAGATAAAGGCCAATTCAATAAATCATGAAAAATATTCATTTGGATCGGGATTTCGACTTTTAGTCTTTCTCATTTCCCTGAAGAGGAAATAAAAAACTCAATAGGTCCTCTGACAGCATCAAGGTTTTGTCTCTTCTGGAGCTGATTGTTTTAACTACATTAAGAATTCCCTGCTTCAGGTAACTGAGAAGACTTCACTCTATAAAATGATTTTGAAAGGAAGCCTAGTAGTAAAACCTTTAACATGTACTAAAAGTAACTTCATTTCTTGTTTATCTGAGGACTTGTGTACAAAAATAGTCTGTCAGTATTCCGGATAAATTCTTCAGATTCAGTTTACTGGGGATTTTATTTAGTGTTTGAGGAATAAGTATGAAAGACCAGAGATCTTTATTCCCTCATTCTCACATCTAGATAGCAAAATAGGCCTCATCTTATTCCTTGATCTTGGATGTCAACACTCAGCCAATTTGCTGTGATCTGCACCAATGCTGGTATCTCATTAGGGATTATACCAGCCCCTGGCACGAATACTTTAGTCCAAATGATTACTATCTGACACCTATTCATTCTCTTATCTGCTACTCACATGGAGAACTCTACAGAAATGTCAGTGATTTTGAAAGATCACACACATACTCACCCCTACACAAACACCCACGGAAGGAAGATTCACTCCTCTTTAAGACTTGTGATAGACAATATTTACATCTTCTAGATTTTAAAAGTCTTTATACTGAAACTCCCGTTATCGTTTTAGATACGTTATGGAAATGCAATGGCCATGCCCAAGGACAGGACAGAAATCTCAACAACCACAATGGCCAGCATAAGGTTCTGAACATGAAAGTTGGTGAGAAGGCAGACTCTTCTCATGTGCAAAGAAATCCAAAGCATGATTTCACACCACCTAGGTTTTCAAAGCAGGTATATTCATCAGTGACCAATTTCATGTCCATGTCCTAATGCAAATACAGTCTGTTCCACTATATAAGATACTAGCTTAAGTTAGAATGACTTGTACCTGGGTTTTAGTTATGTTTTTCTATGGATTTCTTCAGAATTAGCTTGATATGCAAAGTACTTGGCTGAAACAAAGATATCCCAGTCAGGTTTCTTAAATATCAAAGAAACTGCAGGAAGTTACAAACAGGGAAGAAAGCATCCTTGTCAGAATGATGTAACAGTTATTTCAGTCACAATTTATGTTATTTTCTCATTTTATTCCCTGTAAAGAGTTACTGGGCTTGGCCTACGATAGCCTTGTTTAAGTGTTAGAAATTCCTAATCAGCAAATATAGTAATACCACGCGAGGAAAAACAAAATAGTCTGAGAACTCATATAAGGATATAATTTCTGATGCACATAAAAGAAATGTTGGTATGTCTTAGTTGATGCATTCCTACTCAGAAGACTGATCCCATTGAAAGTTATTTTGCATCCCTTTTTGGCAAACATGATAGCTGGGAAACCTGCTAAGCAGCAGCAAAATTAGTCCCTTGCATCAACAAGCACTGCAAAAGCAGCCCAAAGGATGCCAGTAGGGCATCACCTACTCTGTACAGGAACAAGCAGTTCCAGTGAGACCAGGGACAAAGTGCAATCCAGTGACCCCCAAGAACAGCAGGAACAGCTTCTGCCCTGGCTCTAGAGATGTTCCCTCCATCTGCTCAGCCATGAAAGATACAAGAACAGATACTCTACTAGCATGGAAAGCAACAGAAAATCAGACCCCCCACTACAGCCAGCACATGGCCTTTTATTTTCATGTAAAACATATCCACTGCTCACTAAGTTGTGTATCCTAAGAAGGAAGGCTGACATCTTCGAAACAGTTGTGAAATGGACCTTGTGACAAAGAGAGGCAATGAGAGTTGAAGAACAAGAGGTCACAGTCCTAAAAGTTAAGTCTGGATATTGTGAGACAAGAAAATTGTTGTGGTCCTAACTTCTCCCCCTCACTCCAAATAATTTATTATCTCACTACTTGACTGCCATAGCCAAGCTGCAGCTCAAGGTCAAAAGTCCAGACATTCCTGGTAAATACAAAAATTTTATGCCAGAAGTTCACATTTGAAATAGCACATTAAAAATTGAATTTGCATAAAATCACAGTATTTCAATGCTTATTATAGTTAGACCTAAAAGAACAAAACCAAAGAGAAACAACACTACAAAGCACTTATCTCTAAGTGCTTTGCTGGCTATCATTAACCAAAGTAAATTAATTTCAAGATTAAAAACAAAGCCACCACCTCCTCTACCCACAATACTAACAACTTAAAAGTGGCAGTTCTTTCCTTTCTATTCTAGAGTCAATGTATTATTCCCATTTAAAAAACTTAAAAAGCTTGTAAATTTGCAAGATGTAGACTGAGCAGTAGCACAGTCATGCTCCCCAAGAACAATCCAGCCCAATTTAAGAAACCTGCACTCTTAAACACTGCAGGAAGCAGTAATTATTCTAGGCCGGTAGAACAGTTCTATACAGCCAAATTAAGAGAAATTATCACCAAGATCTGGTTTTAAGGTAGCTTTTAGTATCAGGATAGTATTTCAATCTCTGATGCACAGAGCATAACAGGGTATTAATTTGTAGGGATGGCACCACAGACACCTACAGTCCAGTCTCACACCACACCTCAGTTCACCCAGACCTGCTGCTTCTGCCCTCGCCTCCCTGTCTCCCATTACAGAGAGATTCTAGTCCTTGTGAAGCCTCGTTTTTCAATGTTGGGGAGTACCCCATCAAGTCCCTGCCAAAAGTAATGGAAAAGAACTCACTGGTTTAGGGGATCAGGCTGGCCCAAGATAGAATGGTTGAACCACAGAATGAAGAATCTGCACCCTTTGAAGGTGGTGGAAAGAAAGGGTGTTTATGGTACCCACACCACAGGAGGGCAAAGCTCCCTGAGAACACCTGAGCACTCCAATGAAGTGAGATGACCAGAGGGAGCAGGTGAGGAAAAAATTAATCCAGAGGCTTCTACACATCTGTTGAGATCCCCTTCCTCAACCTCTCCAACGTTTTTTTGAAGAAATCTTTGAAGGTACTGTAGGACCCTGAGGTGTAATGATGTGGTGCCAGAACTGTTCAGTAGAGCCCATCGCTACCACCTCTCTGCACCCAGGACACTCAGGACATTTCAGTGTAGCTTTGTGGTCTGCAGACTTTCTGCCTGTTTTTATGTTTGGTGCTGAAAAGTTATTTCAAATGTTCATGGTATGGTGCAAAACACTCATCCTGTCTTGGTACAGGAGAGCCCATTAAGTGCACATTCACATGACACCACATACCACCAACACACAGTGTTGACGCCAATGAACTAATGAGATTTAAAATGTAAACAAACATTAACTACTCTTTAAAAATTTTCAAATATGCAGAAACGAGTTTTCAATCTCCTAGATTTTTCCATCATGAAAAATGAGGCTTAATACATTCATAAATTTCACAAGATCAATTACTTTTCAAAAGTAGAAAATAGTGAAGAGTTTAACTTAACAATAAACTTCAGAGCAAACCAACTTGACAGCTTACATGTTAAAATACAAGGAAATGGATTAATTCCAAAAAGAAACAGCTTCCCTTAATAACAAGATAACTCACAAGGTCTCTGTACTTGCAATAATAAAAACATTAGCCTTTCCAAATTAAAATGCCTTTAGTCAACACATTACAAACCCTCTCTGATGTGTCTGAAACTAAAACACCATCAGGCTTTCCATGGTTCCTGTCAGGCTGCTCACTTACCTTACATAAGCCTCATAGGAGGGCCAGTGCCTCACAGGATGGAAACCTGTGCTGGCACAGGACAGCATTCCTGAACATTTGCAGGGAATGTGGGACCTCCTGGAAGTGATGAATTTAATGTGTGTGCACAGCAGCAGATTATCACATTAGCAGCACACACAGACTGGGCCCGGCAGCAGTTAAGAGAGCAAAGACAATGAGCAACTCCATAGTACAACAGAACTGCACCAAGCAAAAACACAGAGCAGCTCCCTGGTTTATGCAAAGCAAAACACAAACACACTGAAGTTTATTTTGGTGTCTTTCAGGTTAAAACCCTCTTACTTCATATTGCAGCACACAGGACCCGAGCAGTCAAGGGAAGAAGGGATGGACCACTGGGTAGGTCATGTAGCAGAATGAGAACAGCACCAGGCATTACAGTAGCATTTTATTCTGGGTAAGTAGCAAAAAGAGCTTCTTTGAGGCTGACTGAAGTTCTCACAATTAAATTCAGCTAAATAGCAATTTTTCATAGAAATACTCAAGGCACTTTAGCAGCAGGCCCATCAGATATCTGGCAAACACAAGCATTCAATTTAATAACAGATCCTATCTGTACTACAGATGTTGCCTGTCACAATTGCACAAGTCAGGAATAGTAAGGGCTACAATCCCTAATCAACAGAACTGTGCTGGCACGAGTGCCTCATACTGGTGTAATTAGATATGCAAAACTGTACTTTTACCTGTCTGTGCTGTTTACAGGGTGGAGCAGGTGAGCACCACTCTGTGCAGTGGGTTCTCAGTGCAGCTGCACACTTAACCTCAGCTCTATCATGGGCCCCACGACGCAGGGAAGCAGTTCACCGCGGGATGGGGGAAAAGACTTTGAAAGTTCAATCAAATTCCTTGGAAGAAGTAGTTATATTGGCAAAGAGATTCTAAGATAGGTGTGTAGGCAGGAGGGGCTTTGCCAGCACAGCTCTGTGTCAGCAGCTGGGGACAGAACCGTGACAACAGCACTGATGAACTTTGGTAACCCCTAACACAAGGCACTTACGCTGTGTACGTCCTCCAAGCTGTAAGCCCGTAACCGTGTTTAGGAAACAAAATTCATATTGACTGTAGTGTTTTCTGCATTTATGAAAACATTCATTTTAAGTGGGAAGAAAAGTATTACATACATCACTTTTATTTTCTAGTCAGAACTCCATGGGTGGTTAACAGCCTAGGCAGATACTGACTTAGTAGCAGACTGACATTTGGCATTTCACTCCTCCTACAACACCTTCTGAAGCCTTTAGTCACAGTCTTCTGAGTAAAATAATCCCATATTTGCCCTAAAAATGAAAATTTACCCCCCAAAAAATTGAATTTTTGGGTCAGGTTTACTTCTGCTTTCAGGGTCTGACCAGCATGAGCAAAACTCAGGTAACAAACAGATTTTGCCCATTAGGGAAAGCTGTGAGCAAAATCAAAGCAATGAAGAGAGCTCTGCTGTTTTCCTGTTGCCTTTTATACAGATTAAGAAACAGTAACCACGACCTTAGGTGGTCAAATGCTTAGATTAAAAGCCCAAGCACAATCATCTCTGCACAAGAAACCTTCTAAAGGCTCCAACAATAGCCAATTTTACAAGTCATGGCTGAAAGTTTAGTCAACAGAAGTATCAATTACAAACACTGCCTGGGTATCACTCAGGATCTTTAGCACTCCTGTTCCATCATCTGGAATGAAAATATTTCGCAAATACATACTATTTATTTGCCTAATGTTCAATTTCTGCTACTGAACTTGATCTCTTCAGCAACTGCCCAGGAACCACTTCTTTGGGAAGGCAATTCACACCCTCTGGCATTCCTCCACCAGGACATCACGGAAATTACCAGTTCTTTATCAGAGCCGTTAGGAACATTCAGCTGTAAATCCAACAGCTAAATCAGAGAATCCTAAAGTCTAACCTTTCACAATCCCACATCTTGTTTGTTTATAAATAATCTATAATTTCTGACCCTACCAGTACAGCCGTTGAATAAAACAATCACGTGGTTTTACAATTTTTTTCCCTTATTTCATTTGTAGAAAGTAAGCCAAAATATAACCTCTGAAACTAGCTATCATTTTCATTCTTATTTCATCAAAACAGCTTCATTAAATGAAGTAAACAGAAATGAACTTCTTCCAAATTTGGTAGTAATTACAGCACGCTGATTATGTTATTAAGGATGCAGTAAACACAGTTGAGTTTCCAGTTTTGATTAGAGTTTACTGGGAGAACACACATAATGCACATTAAATCTGTGCGTTTGAGCTGCCTAACTGGAAATCTAAGCTTTTTACACTCAAAGTCTATCAGTGCTCCTGAGACCAGCATCAGTAACACCTGTGGAATATCCGCTTCTTTCAGAAGCTGCGTTAGATAAAAACTTCCCAGCAGTGAACCCTCCAAGCATTAACTGAGCGCTGAGAAGTCAGGCCTGACTGCACACACAAAGAGGAACCAACTTTTGCATAAACTGGGGAAATCTCCCTTCTATTAAAATCCTCTCCTCAAATCTCCTACCACTGCCCTACTACTTGTGGCACAAGAGACACAAGGCAGAAAGTGAACCAGAGAATAAAACTGGTGCAGAGACACCACTAAAGCCATGTAATCCCACTCTTGCCCAGTCCAGGCCCTTCTCCTACTTCTATCAGTTACATTTCGTAACTCTCAGCCCAACCCCCTCTAATCCTTGTTCTTCCTCTTCCCACAAATACCTCCAGCTTAAAGTTTCAGGCTGTGCGGAATTAAAATCCCACAGTTGTTAAATTACAGCTATAAAGACAATTACTATCTTAAACCAGAAACAAATAATGTGATCAACTGCCAGAAAGTCTTAGTAGTGAAGCTGGATTAAGCAGAACAAACACTGGCTTTTGGGAGTCCACTAGACACTGAAAAAATATTTATTCAATTTTATCTACTAACCTACATTTGATTCTATTTGCATTGCTTTGGGGGGTTTCAGGGTGTCGGTATTACTTGGTTTTTTAATGCAAAATATATCTTTCAATTATATGAAAACACCCTCTGAAGCACAGTGTGAACAGATATTAGTTTATATTATTATTTCATATTTCAACAGTTTTTAAAACTGTAGGCATTTTTGCACTGTACATATTTTTGCAACACAGCAAAACCTTCATTTGCATACCAACAGAAAATATCCCTTATAGAAACAAAAAGCACAAAAACTTCGTAAAAAATAAAGATTTAAAGGCTGGTCTTGAAAACACCAATTATTTGATTTTCAAATCATTGGAGTCAAGCACTCTCAATGGAGGCTGAAGGCCAACGTGAGGCTTCACTCTTTCACCCAAGTGCATTAAAACATCTTTATGCCTGACATGTTTCTGGAACTGTCAAATGAAAAAAATTTAAGGCCTAGCTGAACAGCTATTTTGAGCTTACTTCTATATTTATTCCTATAGAAAGTTCTAAATGTCAAGGAACGATAACAAGCAGCTGGCACACATAAAAGTGGAGCACAACCCAGAATATCTACTACAATTAACACAGTATATGGTACACTTGGAGAGTAACTACATTTCATTTTTCATTGACCAGCAATCAAATTGGTTAAACATCTGGCAAATTTTGTTTGTAGAAGCAGCACCAAGACTGTTAAAGCTAAACTAATTCAAATTACCCCTTAAAAGAAAACTGAGGAAAATACACAAAGAAGCAAACAGTGAAAAAGTTCTCATAAAATATGGCAAAATATAGTTTTAATATCACCTGCCAAATAATTCAGTTAAACACGACTGTGATTACTAAGTATTCAAAAGAGCTATTTCTGAAAAAAATCTCAACTCTATTATCCAGGGGGAAAAAAACCAACCAAACAAAAACCCCAGGGAATTTAGGAATGCTGTATACATTCTTCTGAGTTAAATAAAAAGGAATCAGCATTTTTTTTCCTCCCTGAAGTTCCTGGAAGGAAAACCCATGAAAGCCCATGCAAGAAAAAGAGCATGTTATACTGTTTCAAATTACTGAACATAAAAACTGCAGGGCGAGTGTAATACACATTCATTTTATAATACATTACGAGATTGTAACATTGTTTCCAAGTTAAAAACGACAAGCTAAAATAGTTAGATTTTCATAATCACAACTAAAACATGCGCTGCCGCTTGGAGGTATAAACTGAAAACTATGTATGAAACAAAATCTGGCTGCCACCGAATAATGGTTTTTGCGAGCCAGACAAACCGCTCCAAACTATCATCACCTCCAAAAGACAGCACTTAAGTACATTAGTACCGTTTAAGTACATTAGTGCCAGGGATAAGGAATAGTTACTGGAAAGGAATTTATTAAATATTTAAAGCCAGCCAATAATTCCTACTGTCTAAATATTCGGGTTTTTCTCCCTACAAAATAGCCAGCAGAACATGATGAAGTTCAACTCCCCGTGTTTAACTCACCAATAAGGAGATCCCCTCCTTTGCCCAGAGAAAAACATTTCCCCAAGGCAGGGAAGTCTCCGTCCCCCCTGCCGAAGCCCCGGAACGATTTCGGTTGCGCTCGGTTGGGTTTGTGGGTCCCCAAGGGCGCTCCCCCGCCCCAGGCACCCCCGGCGCAGGCCCGGGGCCGGTGGGTACAGTCGGTGGTGCCGTCACGAAGCAGCTTCCCGGCGTCAGCGTGGCCATGACGGCGACGGGCTCCGAGCACACCAGGCCTCTCCTCGCCTCTCCTTCCCCCCAAGATGGAGGAGCCGCCTTCAGCCCGCTCCACCCGGGGAGCGGCCGTTCCGCTCCAGCCCCGCCGCGGCGTGAGCCAAAAGCTTCCTCCGGGGCCCCGCACGGAGCCGCCGCCTCCTCCGGGCCGGACCGGGCTGTACCCGCGCCCCGCTGCTCCCCGGGGAACCGCCCCCCCTCCCCCCCCCGCACCCGAGCCGCTCCGGCCGCCCGCCCGCCTCCATTTTATAGCGAGCCCAAAGGCGGCTGGGCCGCCTTTCCCGCGACCTCCCCACCGCAGCGGCGGCCCGCTCCCACTCTCCTCCCGCCCCGGTGCTCCCCCACCCGCCTCCCGCACTCACCGCGGGCAGAGAAGGGGGCTCTCACCGCGGCCGCCGAGGGTCTCAGCCGCGCCGCGCCGCCATTTCCTCCTCTCTCCGCGGCAGCGCTGGGCGGAGCTGCCCCGCCCCGCCCCCGCCACCATCGACAACCGAGATGGCGGCGGCGGGGCCAGAGCGCCGCCCTTGGCGCGCGGCTCCCGGAGGACCCGGCGGGCGCTGGGCGGGAGAGCGGCGGCCCCGCCCCTCAGCGCCTCAGCGCTATGGCGGCCGCTCCTCACGGGGAGAGCCTTCAGCGCCATGGCGGCCGCTCCTCACGGGGAGAGCCTTCAGCGCTATGGCGGCCGCTCCTCACGGGGAGAGCCTTCAGCGCCATGGCGGCCGCTCCCCGGACAGCGCGGCGGCTGTGCCCCTTCTGCGCTCACTCCCGCGCCCCTCGGGGCTCCCTCAGGCCCGCTCCCGTCTGTCCGCTTGCAAACCCGGGCTGATCCTGGGAACGGCAGCTTTAGCCATGATTCGTGAGCGTGGAAGGACACCGGAGGAACATGGCAGAGGATCCAGGCTGCTGCTGCACAACCACCTGCTCACAGCAGCTGTGCTCCCCACCTGTGCGCATTCCACTGGGACTTGGTTGGTTTTTCTATTCTACTCACACTGTTTGGCAAATTGCTGTTGTGGTGCCTTCCTCTGGCTCCAAGTTACGGAGTGCTGAGAGTGGAATGTTGTCTGAATCTGCCCATCCAACACATGGAGCCTCCACAGGAAACGTCCTTTATCAATGGTTAAGCTACTCAAAAGCCACTCCAGGATCCAAACTGCTACAAATAGCTACAGTTAACTTCCATTTATGTGGTTTGTTCCTTCTGTCACTTTTTGAAACAGTGGCACCCAGAAACATCCACACCTCACAGTCACTGAGGGATCCCAAGGAGTACAGGACACCCCCAACACCATACAGAGACCCCTGACCTGGGCACCTGAAGAGCCTTTAGATGTGTGAGGTTTGGCTCTTTGATTACCCTGATCATGCACATTTTTCCTCATGGGTTGGTAACGTGGATTTCAGGTGGACTCCAGACAGGTAGAGTGTTCACTAAGATTAAGGAATGAAAATGTGAAGAAAAAAAACCCAACAAACTGCTTAGGAATGATTGCACAGAATTACAGGATTCTGTCAAGTAATTTGATTACATCTTTTAGGAGTCTATTCATGAGACTTCTGGTAGCAAAAGCTCAGGATAATGTTGGAAAAGCTGCTATTAGCACAGTCAGCTTCTTTCTCCAGCTGTAAAACTGCGCAGTTTTAATACTTCACCCAGGAACACCAAGAGGTAAAAAACCACAACAGGTTCCTGTGCAAAAGTACAAAACACCACAATTATGGTAAAGCAGGAATTCAGATTTTGTTCTGCAGCTACAGAGTTGCTATAAATGACATAACGTGGAGGGGAAATACTTTAGGGTTTGGTAGATCAAACTGCACTGTGATTTATGCTCTAGGAAAAGCTAATAACATACTTTAATGGATAAATTTAGCATCAGTGCTCAAACCCAGGAATTACACACCAACAGAAAGGGAACACGCAGAACAAGGAATTGCACAGCAGCAGTGAACAGGGGATGCCTGCCATAAGGAATCCTGCCGTGAAACAGGTATTAAATTCCTCTTACACACATTTAGTAAGAGGCTTGCACCACTTTAACATAATGGTGGTGCAATGTGCACACCCAGTGAATGCCACCTGAGCACGCTACGCTTTCAACCACAAAACCTCTACGCCTTTGTGTTAAAGCCAGATCTACCTTTGCTGACTAAACATGTCATGTTCATCATCAACACCTCAGTTCTTTCCCTGCCTTGTTGTCTTCCTAATTCTTTTCCTGTTAAAGCCTCATTCCCTTTAATTTGGGAAATTTACTCCTGTGTTACTGGTCTGAATCTACATTATCCTGGCAGCAAAGCAGGAGGAGCTTTTTTGGTTATAATGTGAGTTTTGTTTCACTTCAGGCCTCCTCTCCTGTAACACGCTGGTAATTTGGTTTGAAATGAAAACTCTGCTGGGAAATCCTAGTAATAACCATCAATCAGCTTCTAAAACAGTCTAATATCACCTTACCTGTCTCTCCTTAGACACCAGAGAAGTTTATGCTGAGATACTGTCCCCAGGACAGATACCTACAAATCCCTCAGCACTACCTCTCCTTAAAACTTTCCACTTTCTTCCAAAACCTTTTGTGTGGTCAGTGCACTGACTTTCTCCTGCAGCTGATACATCTTTACTTATTTATCCTTTGGGCTTCCATAATTAATGTTTTTTTTTAAACTTTGGGTTCCTAAAATTGGCCTCACTTATATTTGTAGTGTCTCACACAAGGGTTGTTACATGTGACCCATAAAACCTTGTGACAGACATTAACACATCACTATTGTGTGGGACAGAGACAATATCCCCAGATCTGGGATGTCACTTCTCACCCACCTTTCCCTTAACTGCTGTTTGAAGATGCAAAGCCCTTAAATACAAATACAACACTTATTTTATGTTCATTCCTTCCCTCAGTTTTCCCTCACCGATTGTTCTGAATGAGCCAATTGCAGCAGCCAAGAAAAACTGGAGATAAGAGTTAGCCCATGAAAAGAGCAAGGATGAAAGCAAATGAGCAAGTCCTCCTCCCTCCTCAGTCTCTGGTGATTTTGTTGTATTTAACAGATAATCAACACATTTAAGTCAGAAGAGACTAATTTCTGTTGGCTATGCTCCAACTTTACCTTTTTTTTAGTGGAAAAAGGCCTCTCCCCTCAGAGCTCTGCACATCACAAAATAGACACATCAGGTGTCAAGGTAATGCCTCTTCAGGATTCTTGATGCTCCAAGGCTCCTGATACTTATTTTCCAAAAAGACTAGATGAACACAGAGAAATACTTTAATGAGGGTTAATCACATTCACATAAATAAAGTAAACCCCTTCTCTACCAGCTGGCACAAACTTGCAGAATTTCCCCCCCCCTCCAGTTCTAGATAAATTCCTTCCCTTCAATATAAGCATTTTTGTGACTTCTCTTGGAATGAGTGACTTTGGTTTGGGATTCGCTCCACGTAACTCCAAATATTAGTCATCAAAACACCTTTTTTGAAATTAGGATTTAATAAATTCTAATTCATGTAAAAAATCTATAAACTGCACTTACAGTTATGTTTCTTTTAATCTCAGTTTTGTCATCTTGCCCCCAAAGAATCCAACTTTCCATGTTACTCCTGCCCTCATTACTGTAAGATTCTTGTAAGACTGTGGCATATGGAAGCCATATTTTGGGATAATTTCCCAAGAGCAAAGTAGTCATGCATTTTAATCCAACTTGGGAGTCACAGGAGTGTCCTGCAAAGTCTTCCCTCAGCAATGAAAGAAAGGTTTTTGTTCCAACTTTTGGGAGAATATTAGAGTTTTTGACAGAAGTCAGTATTTAGTGCTAGGAAAAGAGAGAATTATGTAGGAAACCTTTTCCCCTGAATTGTTGCACAGCTTTGTATCTTCCTGAAGTATAAAATACGTACCATTTATTACTCAAGATACTGCATAATTCCCCATACATGCAGAATTTTCATTGTACTCGGAGCATTAGTAGGGGAAAAAAAGGCATGGATCAAAATTTCCACCCCTGATAGTGTTCCAGGCCGGGTTGGATGGGGCTTGGACCAACCTCATCCAGTGGAAGATGTTCCTGCCCTCTATCAGTTTGAAGCTATTCCTCCTTTTCTTACCACTATGGTTCCTGCTGAAATGCAGCTGACCATGATATTCTGCATAGAATCATTACAAACTTCTTTTTTGTATCTTTATGATCAGAAAAAATACCAACTCTTAAAAACATTAAAAAAAAAAATAACAAAACGCATCAAATTATTTTTCATGACAAGTCACAGCTCTGCAGCTGCTCTTAGCCCATTTTTACTTTTCTTTAGCTCAGGGACAATGAAGGGGAAAAGGGAAACTTCTGCTGCAGCTGGTCAACCATCCCAACCTCTGAAAACCAGGGATCAGCACCACACAGTCAAACTGCTGCTAAACAGCAGCTCCCACATTTTTACCTTATTATTTCAATTTATTATTTTACTTATTAGACAGCAATTACACCTGTTCTTTAATCTTTACCTGTGAATAGCAACTGTGGTATGGACTGTCTTCTGTTGTACCCTCTCTGCATAGAGCATATTTCCCTTAGGAAATCCTCATAGAGAGGGCATCCTCTTTCTCTCTCCCACTTTATGGAAGTCTCCTGAGAAACTCCACCTCTTAGGGAGGAGCTGACAAGAACAGGACAGGATACCTAAGCCAGAGACAGATTTACAAGCCAACAGGTTCAAAAATAGTCTGAATGTTTATGTTTCCTAATGAGTCAAATTCATTGAGATTCGTTTTTAGATCAAAGCCTAGGAAGAGCCCTCTCCAGTCAAAAGGAATATATGCCAGGCTGTAGCTTTCCTTATTTTTTGGCTACAACTAACAGCATGAACTACTGAATATTTGAAGCTCTATGTCCTGAATTCTGCATTGTTTATAAACTTGGAGCTTTGTTTGGGGAACTAAAATAATATTAAAATAATAAAATAGTAATTGAGGCACAGATCTCTGCTTTCTGGTGACCAGTTGACAGGACCCAAGGCAATGGCTGGAATTTTGTCAGGGAAGGTTCAGGGTGGATATTAGGAAAAAGTTCTTCACTCAGAGGGTGGTGGAGTACTGAACAGGCTCCCCAGGGAATGGTCACAGCCCCAAGGCTGCCAAAGCTCCAGAAGCATTTGGAAAAGGGTGGGATTGTTGGGCTGTCTGTGCAGGGCTAGGAATTGGACTTTGTTCTTTGTGTGTGTCTCTTCCAACTCAGGATATTCTATGGTTCTAATAAAATATTTATTACATTGTGGGTTTTCTCTGTTTCAACGTAAGCACAATTGTAATGAAAGTGAGTTTTGGAGCCTAGGCTTTATTGCAGTTACAAAAACAAGAGCAAAAAGTGCACAGCCATGTCCATATTCCCAGTCTGTGTGAGTGAAATTACATTTTCCTGAGGAGTATCATTTGCAGCATTTCACACATAAAAGTGTGTATTTTAAGCCTGTTCTCCCTTTAACTGTACAAATCGAGGTTTTGTTGCAAAATGTGGAATATGTAAAATTTTCTGAAGGAAGGATATTCTTTGAAGTTTTGGGAAGTTAACAAAGCTTGGGAAGAAGGAGGTACCAATGACAGTGGACACGAAGAATGCAGAACTCATGGGCCACAAGACCCATGAGAACTCCAAGATAAGGAAGACACTGATAAAGCCAATTCAGCAATTGTGCTGAAATCAGCTCCAACTGGGTTAAAGGTAATTAGGGCAGGGGCAGATCGTGACCACTGATGTATCCAAAAGAAAAAACTGAGCATGCGGATTAATCAACTTAAGCCAATGAACAATAATTCGTTTGCTAAAGTGTATAAATAGTAAGAAATTTTGATCGTTGGTATGCTGGCTTTGTGGATTCCCCATGTAGCACCCATTTCTGCGCTGAATTGTAAATAAATCAAATACCTCGACTCTGGGTGTGGATTGGCCTCTTGTTCACTGGGTGCAACAACCTATTTGGCAACAGCGCGTTCCTGCCTTTTCTGCAGTGACTCACAGACCCCGCGGTGGGTTCATCAACGCCTCAGCAACCACTACGCGTTTTGACAGAGACCATCAATCCTCAGCCAGGACACTTCCCGGCCCAGCCGATCAACACACGTGGAAAGGACCGCACACGGATATCGCAGGCTGTGCCCTGCCCGTTCGCCGGGCAGATGGCGGGGCCGCAGCTCCCACGGCCACTCCCTACAAAACTGCTGCTCCCACCGACCCCGCTGTGTCCCGCGCACGAGCCGCCGCCGCCTCACACGGCGGTTCCTGCGCCCCTCGCGCCGAGCACGGCCCGGATCAATCTCTGCCTCAACTGCTCGTGGCGGGGCGGCGCTCGGTGCCGTGAGCCGAGCGCGGAGCGGGCGGAGCGGGCGGGCCGGGCAGGAGGAGGCGGGCCCGTCCCTCAGCGCCCTGCGCCCGCCATGGCCGCCCCCGCCGCCGCTGCCCTGCCCCGGCCCCGCTCCACGGTCGCGTGTTCTCGCCCGCTCCCCGCGCGCTGATTGGCCGCCAGCGCCGCTCTCGCGAGACCCGCGCGCCTGCGGCCCGGCGGAGGCGGCGGAGGCTCCGCGTTCGTGCGTCGGAGCGGCCCCGGGCGCGCGCGGTAAGATGGCGGCGGGGGGGCCGCGCCGGCCTCGGGGCACGGCGGGAGCGGAGCCCTCACCCTGACCCGGACCCGCCGGCTCGGCCGGAGCTCGCCCGCCGCGGCCACTGCGGAGGCGCCGGGCCTGTGGCGAGCGGGGCCCAGCGCTCCCGTGGCCCAGTGTCCCTGTGGCCCGCGCAGGGCCGGGCCGGGGCGGTGGGGGAAGCGGGGTTCGCAGCGGGCCGGGCCGCAACAGCAGCGCGGGCCGGCGGGAGTCCCGTTCCCCCAGCGCGGTTGGGAGCGGCGGAACGCGGGGCCGGGAGCGATCGGGGCCCGGGCGGGTTGTGCTCCCGTTGTTGGAGTTGCCGGGTGCGGGGCGGCCTCGGCCGCGGGTTAGAGAAGGGAGAACCTGTTGGAAGCGGCTCGCGATGAGGAGTCGCGCTGCCTTTCGTGATGCTTGACAGGGGTGGCGGTGCCGGTTGCTGTTGTTGTGGTCGCCTGTCCTCCCCTTTCGTTGCCCCCGTGGTCGTTACTTGGAAGTAGAATTCATTAAATGCGGCTTTGGTAAAGTGCTTTGCCTACCAATCCGAACAAAAATATTGTCGAGAAAAACAGTGGAGATAACGTTTTAGTAGAGCTGGCAGGAGAACTTTTGGGGACAGCGAAACTGAGCTGGTGTAAGGCTTTGAGTTGTACACTGGGCAATGTATCATGGACAGTTTTGTAGCTGTGCAATATGTGGAGCTGTCCGAAGTTTGGGTGCAAATTTAAAGCAGATATTGTTTACGTAGGCATTGCTATAAGTGTTTGTCACAGTCTTTCTGGCTGGCTGTCAAACTCTGATTCACTGGTTTCACACTGTGATGCTGCATGTCCTATGTGAATTCTATGCAGTATTTATATGGAGTGGATTTAAGAGTAAGTACAAGAAGATGGTATTTGAATTTTTTATTCTGAGATTCCTGAAAGCAGCTTTAGAGTCTGGCAAATAGATGTGGAAGAGAGCAGGGATGAGGAGGAAAAAAATGCAAAACTAGCTTAAGATAAAAGGGTCAGTTTTGGATTACTAATTTAAAAGAGCTCATAGGAAGCTCTAAAGATGGCAGTAACACAGTTCTTACACACATTAAGCTTATTTTTTCTTGAATCATGTTAAATGAGATGCTTTTCTTTTGTAGTTAGAGTCCAGGATGAGTTATGCAGAAAAACCTGATGAAATCACGAAAGATGAATGGATGGAAAAACTTAATAACTTACATATCCAGAGAGCAGACATGAACCGCCTTATCATGAACTACCTTGTCACAGGTAAAAAGGGGTGGTAATGTCTGGAGGTTCTTAATGTGTGTCACATACTTTATCAGACAGTTTGGGGTAAAATATGGAACTGGATGGAGTGGAACTAAGGGCTATGAGGACTTTGTGATTGCTGTTGGCTTCTCTTAGCCAACAACTGCTCCCGTGTTCTCTTAGCTGCAGACTGACAAAGAATCAGAGACTGAGCAGTTTTCATGGAATACGAATGACATTTATGAGCCTGAACTCTTCTGCTAAAAGGTAGAGAAAGCAAAGTGTTTTCTGCAACGCTGTAAACATGACCTGCTTCTCCATGGTGTCCTTTTTTGTGCCATTGAAACAGCTCAAGATAAGTTGCTGTTGTTAAATAACAGTCTGAAAGCTGCAAGAACAACTATCAGAAGCAAGTTTTTAACTGTGCAGAAAGATAAACTCTGAAAGGGCACTGTTGTCAAAATAATTTGAGACCAGGACATTAACCCCTTCAGCACATGGCCTGACTTTATACTTGGAACAACCCAAACCTCGTCAGGAGTTGTTCCTAGCAATTAGGTGCATGCCATCCCAGGAAGCTGTGCTAGGGCGGAGGCCTTTGTAGCTATCTACACCCCTGTTTACACTGAGTGTGGGTGAAGCCTCTGGGCTGAAGGAAGAGCATCTTAGTGGGTGGTATAAATCAGTTTTGTGTCTATGAAAGCAAGACCTGGGATTTAAAAGAGCTGTTATGACCTTAAATACTATAGAAGAAAGCAAAATTATTTCTTCTTGTGTATTCTCTTCTCAGAAAATCTGCTGCATCTGTGTAAACAGATCTGGGGCTGGAGGGTGAAGCAAAACCTCCCACGTTTTGAAAATGTGACTTTAACAATCTCAATTTGTAACAAGCACAGTGCTTTTTTTAAGTATAAAACAGGCTTCCAGGTTAAAAGGTATTGGACTACAAGTTGCATCCCTGGAGAATGAGAGTACATGAGTTCAGAATGAATTAAGCATTTGCTCTTAAATGCATGTTGGATAAATAACTACTTAAATAGAGAGGAATTTTTCACAATTTTGGGTTAATCTTTAAACCTCCAAATTGCACAAGCATCTCTCAAATATTTTCATTTAAGCGGATGGGTTTTCTTCTAAAGTGTTTCATACAATACATCCTAGGGGTAAAATGTTCCTATTTCAGAGGGCTTTAAAGAAGCAGCAGAGAAATTTCGGATGGAGTCTGGAATTGAACCCAGTGTGGATTTAGAGACTCTGGATGAAAGAATAAAAATCCGCGAGATGATCTTGAAAGGACAGATCCAGGAAGCCATTGCATTGATAAACAGCCTTCATCCAGAGCTGCTGGATACCAACAGATATCTCTACTTTCATTTGCAGGTAAGGACAGGTGGCAAACTTTTATCTTTGTCTTAGAGTTTGCTGAGAGAGTGGGAAAAGTAGTGAAGAAATTAAGGTTATGTTGGGAGGTTTGTGACTGAACGTGGATGCAATTGTGGGTGTTCTTGGCATTTTTTTGTAGCAATGGGAAACTTTGTGGCATGGTGCAGGAGGCACCCTATACAGTTATTAACATAAAAACCTGTAACAGCAGTGGGCTGTGAGTTACCAGCTTCCAGTTTCTGAATTCCTTTAGTAACCCATCTTCTCAAACCCTGTTACTCAAAAGCACCAAGTTCCCCTTTTCAGTAAATTTTGCAGCCAAGATGCTGCTCCTTGTCTCACACATTGAGAATTGACCTGAAACTGTCAAATTACAGATTAGTGTTTGTCTCAAATTACACACCAGTGTCTGAATTTTCCAGGCTTGAAATAGTGGAGATTTGTTAATTTGTTGGGCTAATATTGCTGTGTCTTTCGTGTGTAGCAACAGCATTTGATTGAACTGATTCGGCAGCGTGAGACAGAGGCAGCTCTGGAATTTGCTCAGACCCAATTAGCAGAACAAGGGGAGGAGAGCAGGGAATGCCTGACAGAAATGGAGCGCACGCTGGCTCTGCTTGCCTTTGATAATCCCGAAGAATCACCATTTGGAGACTTGCTGAACATGATGCAGCGACAGAAGGTAGTCCTTTCTCAAAGGGAACCGATGTCTTTTATATGTATGTTATGAAAATGAAATCTAAATATTTTTGAAATGGTTAGAAAAAACTTACATAGTGATGTGCAAAAGAACAGAAGTGTTTCTTGAGCAAGATTTAAAAAAATGGTGTTAATATATTCCAAATGTATTCAACTACTTGGCTCTCTTCATTGCTTTCTCCAGGTTTGTAGTCTGTGGAGCTTTGTCCTGGCCATTTGTGAGGAATTAGCACACTAGGCGTGATCTTCCCAGTGTGTATGTGACTTTAGCAGTGTTAATCTTACAAAAACTGTCACTGAACTCCAGTTTTTCTTTTCCAGGTATGGAGTGAGGTTAATCAAGCTGTTCTAGACTATGAAAATCGTGAATCAACACCCAAGTTGGCAAAATTACTGAAACTACTACTGTGGGCTCAGAATGAGCTGGACCAGAAGAAAGTGAAATACCCCAAAATGACAGACCTCAGCAAGGGGACGATCGAAGAGCCCAAGTAAAATGTGTGCAGATGGACATCAAACAATCTTAGTACTGCACAGTATACATTTATATCAGTCTGTGACTGAAATATTTTTACTACAGTACAGCACTCGATTCAGATTTTTCAATGAACATCTAATTTGAAGGGAGAAAAGTCCCTTTTAAATGCTGCAAAAACTGCATTGAAAGGCGCTGTATCTCTTTGGAAGTCTGACTTAGGCTATGCACTATAATACATTTTTAAAAAAAACAAACAGGACAGGAAAAATAGCATTTTTAAAAGTACAGAACTCAAGCTTTCTAATTGGCTGCTGATGCCTAGTGGCCAGTGAGTTAATATGGAGTTATATTGGCAACTGTTCAGTTTAACTGTCTCCTGTTTGAAATGTGTATATAGAACAGTGAATATTTTCTACCTTTAAGTTATAGCCAGATACACATTCCCCTTAAAAGTAACTGGTCAAATTTTCATCTATAAACTTTGCAGTAAGGTCAACCTTTTGCTTAGGAAATAGTGTACAAACTTGTAAATCATAATTTAAGGACTTTTGTTTTGGTTTGGTTTTCTTCCTTGTTTGACTTTTTGGTGCTTTATATGGTGAGAGCTATGTTCATAATGGATCAGTGACCCATCTTTTCAGGAGGAGTATTGATGGAAATAGGCTTTTTCTTAATATTCACCAATGACCAAAATGGCCCCAGCGGCACTTGAGGGGGTTTTTTAACAGGGGCCTTTTCCCCTCTATGTTAAATTTGCAGCAATTCCAGGTGGCTGCTACAGCTTTGAAGGCCACTGGATGTCTGTAAGCTGAGAGGCTTATGCTAGGAAATCAAGTGGTGGGGAGAGATGCTTGTTGAAGCCTCTGATGCATCATCTTGTGCAGGATCTGCCTTCATGCTTGCTGAGTAAGAACTGTAGTTTTAGAGCTACTTGGGCTGTTTTTATGCCTTGAGCTAAGCAAAGCAGGGCTGTCTAAAATCAGAAATTTGCATTTTCTCACTTCTTCCATACCTTTCTGAAGAGATGCAGTTCATCCTCATCTGTATTTGTTTACTGACTGTCCTCACTCCAGTTAGAACTATAGTTTTAATGTTTTACATGTGAAGTCCAGACTTTCAAGTCAACAAATTGTAATCTTCTGGGTATGGGATGTTCTGGTTGAGCGATTGCAGCGCTGCACACTGGTTTACACCCAGTGGTAGGAAGCACTCATCTTGCCAAATCTATCTCTAGATTTTTAGGTCTATATATCAAGTTTTGCTGAGCACAGAGCGAGCTGACGAGTGAAACAGTTTAACATCATGAGACACTGGCAGTTGTCACACCAGTCCCATACTGTACATAATCTAGTCTTGTATGGTAGATATTACCCTGTAGAATGAAACTTAGTTGCCACTTAATTTTACTGGAATACTTAACGCATTGAACTGTATAAAGCTTTGCAGATACACCTGGCTTAGGGGAACTAACAAAACCTGTTACTGATTGCATTACTGTGAACACTGTTGCTTGTGTAGCTGTTTTGGGGGGGAAGCCATTGTTTGTTAAGCAGCTGTGAGAGATGCAGAGCGCCAAGGTTAAGCGAGATGATGGATGTAACAAAATCATTTGTTCCCATTTCTTACTGATCATTCTGTTCTTCACTTTGAGGCATTTGTGGTAGGGAGGTCTTCAAGTTTATATATAACAAACAAGCTATCAGTAGCCCCCTAACTATGGCAGCAGTCTGGCTTTCCTTCACCCAGACTGGTTATTCTAACACCAAACTTTTAACAGTTGTGGGTTTGGTTGTTTTGGGGTTTTTTTAATTTTTTTTTTTTCTTTTTGAAGTCGGTTGATGTCTGAAAACCATGTATAACTTTTAGTTTGTGAGAAACTGTATGGTTAATGTAACTTTGTTTAATAACAAACTGCAGAAACAAAACTGGAATAGCTCTAATTTCTTCATGTAGAACTGATCCGCTTTTCCTCTGTTCTGACACTTGTGTTGTTGAATCTCCTGTAAAGCTTCTCCCGGGTGAAGTGGAAAGTGGTGCGGTTTTGTGGCATGATGAGCATTTTTCTCCATGAGAAATGCAGTATTACAGCCCTGGGTGAGAAGTTCACTGTCCTCCTAGAACGCTACCTTAATTCCATAGAGTATTTGAGCAATGATTGAGCATAGATTACTTGAATTTCCACTAGCTTGTTTTTTTCCATTAAAAAATAAACGCGTTTTTTAAGGGGTTTAATATAAAATTAGTCTAGAACTATTTCACTTTGTTTTTATGAACATGCCACATTGATAAGCAGCTTTAATCTGTAAAGTTTTTGGTAACTGCAAGAAGATATTCGAAAGCTATGCATTTTAGAGAAAGCATAAAGGTAGTGATATTGGTACTTCTAAGGATCTTTATATTAGTGTATATAAAATAGTTTGCTTATACAAATATAATATATAATCTGTTCGAAATATTCTTGAATGGTAGGGGCTGTGAAACATATTATAATTTATGGAAATATTGTACACAGTAAACGGACGTCTCAGTACACAAATGAATTTTTGTCATATGCATGAGAGGTGTCTTGTTTGGAGACTACTAATGAATGGGCTTTTGTTAACCCATTTTTGTTAGATAACCACTTTAACAAATACTATTAAATGCCACTTTGATCAGTTTGCTTTAGTGTAAAAATACATATTTTGTTCCACTGAATTTAGAACATTATGAAAATAACTTTTGTAAGAAGATTTGTTCCAAACTCAACGTTGGCAGACAGATCTGGTCATTAGAGGTGGTACACTCATCCTCCCCCAGCCTTGCCTTTGGTAAAAGCAAATAGGATTTTTTTATTTATGCTATGGATGTGGAGAAGCTGGATTGTAAAATATCCTGTCTTATACATCTGCAGAAAGGCTGCATAGCAAGTGTGTTTTGATTAGGTTACAAATCTCCCTCCTTTTCCCAAAGCCATCACCTCCCTGTAACTGTCTTTGCTGTTCCCATGTTTTGTTTCTGCCTGTCAAATCTAAGCTGAGCTGTGGCTGCTTCTGTTGTACAAAGGAGGGATTTGTGAAGGGTGGGGGATCACAGGCTTCCCTGAAGATGACGTTGTGGTGGTACATTGAGAAATACTTACTGAACTGTTTAATTTTATATAGCTGGAAAAGCAGAGGCTGCTGCACAGAAACTTAACAGCAGAATTTTGAGTAAAGCATTTCCTCTCAAGACTTTTGAAGAGGCAAACATACACCTTCGAGCCAGGTGAAGTACCTCTCTCTCTTTAAGATGATTTCATTGAAACACTTTCAGCTTCTTCCACCCACATTGCAAGAAAAATTGAAAATAATTCTGCTTCCTTTCCACTCCTTGTAAATACAGGAAAAGCCACTACATTATTCCAGGGTGATTTTATTGTTTTTAATTTGTAAAATTTATGCTTTGTATGCTTGAGTATAAGCTTAAAGGCATTACTTAAAAGAATCCTTGACTAGCTGAGTGTTGTTCGACTTATTTCAAACCACCTTGTGTCCAAGTGGGTTACAAAGCTCATTAAATGGAGTTGGATCCCTGTGTGTTGTGTCTTCACGGGAAACGGGGCTGCTGCTGTCAGCCACAGCTGAGAGCATCCTTGAGAGCCAGAACAGAACAGGATGTGGAATCCTATTTGCCCTAAATCTACCTTGAGGCTACAGGTTCTGACCTGCACTGTAGCTCTCTCTTCCCTTCAGAAGCCACGTCATGTCAGGAATTGTTTCTGCTCTGCTGTCCTTAACAAAAGGGGACAAGGAGGGTTCATAGCTGTTGTGTGAGCAGTGGTGTCCCCAGCCCTGCTCGGTGCTTTGTGTGCTCAGCTGAGCAGACACAGAACACAAAGCTCATGAACAGCACCCTCAAAAGGATTTGTACTTCTCCATGGGCACCTCCAGGTGCTACAAACTATTTTTATTCCTCTGTGCTCCCCTCCTGCCTTCATCTGATTGAGTTACATACAGAGCTGGTCAAACCACCGGTGGGCTGCGTGTTAATGCTTTCAGGCACCTCAGACCCAAAGCCCTGCGTGTTCTGTCATGCTCTTCATGTTACATGAGGATTCCAACAATATCCTGCTGCCTTATCCCACCTGGATGAATTTCTGCGTGGAAGTTGCTGTTCATTTACAAGCAGTTTCAGTTTCCCAACTTCTCTGATAATTTGCCTATTTTTCAGTGTATTGTTGCCTAGTAATTTTGCCAAGTTGGATTATTTAACAGTAGAAACCCACGTGTGTTTTCTTTATTCTGTGAAGAAGTTGCATTAAAACTGCTCTGGGTTAGGGAGCTTTCAAGCTGCAGCCAGACTGTCCTTTCAGGAGACAATAGTTGTCCTTTATGGAATGTATGAGCCTATTGCTCCTTTCACAGCCTTTCAGGATTTGATCTTAATCTGTGCTTAACTTCATAAAATCTTCAAATAATTCAACCATTGTATGGATAAACTACAGAGATAGTAAATGTCAGGTCAAATATTAACCTGATAATCTTTTGTTTGGTTTAATCTTTTGACAGATGAATCTGAAGACGGGAAAAATGAGAGGAGGTTGTGTTCTTGTGTAAGATTATTTTCTTTAGTCAGCACCTGTTTTCTGAGTTGATTCCATTTGCCATTTAATCAGCTTGGTGGGAGGTTTGCTTATAGAAAATCATGCAGCAGTAAAAGGAACGATGTCTGTGTTTTTACACTTTAAACTTATTTATGGAAATGTGATGGATGCTGCACTCAAACACTTTCAACTGCAGCTGGTTTGGACAGTGAAAGTAGCTCCTTATCTGAGAGGCAAATTTGTCAAGCTTCTAATTGAAGAGGTGACACTGAGCAGGACAAGGAGAGGAACCAGAGAGTACAAAAGTAAGGAAAACTTGTGCTTGATTTCCAAATTATCTACTAACTCACTAAAAGTATGATTCAGTGTTGCAGTGTCAGCGTTGGAAATGTTTGCACCCCTCAGCAGCGAGACTGGACACAGGATCACTCATACCTGGGTATGAGTTCATAATTTTTCTGGATCTGTGGTTACTCTACGGTGCCCAAGGCCTCTTCAGTTCTTTTCTGAGCTTAATTACATGCATTTCACTTCGCTAGTTACCTCAGAACTCATCTCCCCTCCTGCCTCAGGTTAACTGAAGTCCAAACACACACAATTTAAAAAACCCAAAATACATTGAACAATGGTTTACATTTTTGGCTGCAATTTACCATGACTTGGCTCCCTCTTCTGGAAATAGGCACAGTAGCAGAATGAATAAAAATACTCATAGTTTTGTTTCCTGCCCAAATAAAGGGAGGAAAGCCTACAACTAAATGAAAGCTACCATGTGGTTCCTACGCATGGTTCCCCTCAGTCTCTTCTTGCAGGAAAGCTCGTTGTATTTGTTTTCTCTGAGGCAGCAGGTCTGTGTGACTGTGCCACAGGCCTTTGGGGGAAGGTACCTTTTTTCTGAAGAAGAAATACCAAAGTAAAGGATAAAGTATGACTTCATGATTTTTGCTTTTCAGCAACCTCCTCCTCCTGGAGCTGTCTTTGGTGTGTCAGGAACCTTTTTGCTATTTCACTCTCAAAGGTTCATCTCAATAGTAGTGTTATGCCTCCTGATTTATGTAGCAAACTGCTCATCAGGGACCTGCCAAGGATTCATGTTGGGAGAAGGATGTTTGAATTACCTGAATATTAGTCTGCTAAAGGCTTAATTCCACCAAGGATTAAGAGGTTTCTGGCTGCAGGAGTAGCAGACAGGAGGTGTCTGCCCTGCACCTGCGCGTTTTGGAGCAGCCCAGCAGCGCTGGTACCTTTCCCAGGGGCCATGAACGACCTTGCTCAGGCTGTGCGGGAGCTCCTCCATCCTTTGCTGACCTGAAGTTTTGCCTGCTTCCAGACTGCAATCGGCCAGAGCGTTACCTGAACGATGCCTTAACAAGGCTGTTCCGCCTGCTCGTTCATGATCTTTAAGTGAGTCACGAGTCCTTTTGTTGTGGACTGCGATAACCATAATTTTAATTATTTATTTCCATAAAGGAGTTTGATTATCTCTTTCAGATGCTTACAAGGCAGCACCTCTATCCAACAGACTTAAATCAAGCTGTAACAACACTTATCCCTATTTATTTTGTCTTCGGATGGGAATGTCATGCTCGCTTCTAATCCTTAAAAAGCAGAGGCAGAGACTTTTCTGCCGGCAAACCTGTGAGAGCTGCGGGAGCAGGGCGTGATTCCCTACCCGGGTATGGGAGCGGGAGGACAGACCCTGGTCCGTCCCCTCCTTCCCTGTCCTCGCTGTGGCCGACGGGGGTGTCAGCAATTACCGGAGGAGAGGGAACGAGCAGAACCCCGCGGTTCTCCGGGGCTGGAGGGGGCGAACGCCCCCGCCGCGGGCCGGCACCTGCCCCGCCCGAGCCCTCCGGCTCCCCGGGTTCGAGGCTGCCCGGGGACCCAGACCGGGACCGGCACCGGGCCGGGCGGGACTTCCCGGCACGGCGGGCGGGGGCGGCGGGAGGCGCTGACACGTGGCCGCGGCCCGGCGGGGGAGGGAGCCGGCGGCCGCCGCGATGTGAGCCGGGGAGGCGGAAGGCGCTGCCCGCATGGCCGCGGGGGGCGGCGGCAGGAATGTGCCCCTGGGCAGCGGCCCCCGCGACGGCATGAGGCGGGATGGCGGCGCCGATCCGTACTGGTCCAGGTAAGGCTGGACCCGCTCCCGCTCCCGGGAAAGCCGCTCCGCTGCTTGCGGCGCTCTGCCGGCACTCCCCGCATGCCCCCGGTCGGTGCCCTCCCGGCCCCGGCACCCCTCGCATCTTCGGGCCCCGCCACCCCCGCCTCCCGCAGCTCCTGGGAAAGATGCGGCTCCGGGATGGAGGGGGTCGGGCGGCCCCCGCACCGCTCCCGGAGAGGCGATTTCGGAGGTGCCTGGTGCTCCCCGTCGGGCCGAGACCCTCCTGTCCCTGTCCCCGGCGCTGCCCTCCGGGAGGGACACGGTCCCACCACCCCGGGCGGTTCCCGCTGTCTCACCCCTCCGGACTCCAGCAGAGGCGGTAGAAGGAAGGGGGAAGATAAGGAATTACTGTGAAAAACCGGGGAGGGAAAAACATCTATTTGAGCTTATTTCTGGCCTGTAATCAGTGAATTAAACACCAAACCGTTATGAGGTTCTTATCGGAGTGTTCCAGCGGGGATGTTTGTACTGGCGATAGTCATTCATTAAGATAAAGTCTGGAATAGGAACTGGGCAGCAGCTAGACAGCATGAACTGCTCTTGATGTAAAGTCATTAAAATACTTAAAATACAGGCGAAGGCAGGGTGATCCAGTGTTTGGAGCAGACTGGGACACCTGGGGCAGTGCTACTCCTCTCTGCCACCCTGGGGAAGTCATTCAGCACCAAGACCTCAGGATCAGCCCCTTCTCCCAGCTAAGGTAGGATAAGATGGTGATTCCAAAGTACCATTGGGGCAGCTGGAAGTCATGGTCAGGCTTTTCCAAGCTGGGAGCCCCTGGACTCCCTGTGCTTTAGAAATTTGGCTCGGTTTCAGCTGACTGATGTCAGCTGTGGTGGCCAGCCCCGGGTCTCCCCTTTCCCCCTTGCCTTGGGGTCACACCGTGGTGAACTGGCCCTGGCAGGAGAGCAGAGGGACAGCCACAGGACAGGTGGCACCCGTGCCAATGCACAGGAACATGAGGCCAAGGGCAGGGATTGCCCCCCCTTCCAGCAGCAATCAGCCGCTGGATGAGTTGGTGTTTATCAATTGCTTTCTGCAGTGACAGCAGGCTGATAGCGAGCTTTAAACTGCCGTCCCGAGAGAGGCTTTTCCTGTAGTCAGATTGGGAAGTCTCATCAAATCCACGCTCACCTGAAGAGTAAGGGGGTGGGTCTCAAAGACGACCTTTGGCACAGAGGCTCTTAACATTTGAAGATTCTTTCCCCCTCAAGCACTTAGGAAAATTCCTTCTCTCTGTCTCCCCCTTGCTAACTTTTCCCTAAGTCTTTGTGAAGTGGGAGTGGTGGGACCCCACACCGGATTTTCATGAAGCAAAACTTTAATTTATATGCTTTTCCTGTAGGAAAAAATAACCAACAACAAACAAAAAAACATTTGACCAGAGCAAGCCCTCCTGTTTCCCAAATCTCTTCGGAAAATGCAAAACGTAGATAACACTTTCCAAAACAGAAGGGATGAAGACAGCCTGTTGATCGAGGCAGACATTTTAAATGGTTCTGACCCTGCTAAGTGGTGCTAATAATTGAGAGAATCCTGTTAGTGGGAAGGAGGGGCAGGATAACCCTAAGGCCCATCAGATCATTATCTATATTGCTGTCGTTCACAGAAGCTGAGTTCGTGTCCCTACTGTTTAAGTGTAGACACACAAGTGGTCACAGCCCTTGTTTGGGGAGGTTTTATGAAGGTTTTATGGAGGTTTTATGGCCTAAAGTAAACTGGGCAGGTGGAGGGTGATTAAGGGGGAGCAGAAAGGGGGAATGAGCCACCAGAACATACGAGCAGGTTGGTCAAGTTTTATAAAGTACCTCATTGGGTGGTTTGAAGTAAATTTGGTGGACAGTTTGTGAACAGCATATGCAAATAAATAACTTTCATAGTTTCCAAGTAGCAAATTATTGCCATGGAGGCAAGGTGTTATCAAGTGGGGGAAGTGACATGGGTTCTCCTTTCATGCTCCAACAAAAGACATGCCAGGCAGCCTTCCAAGATCTGTCAGTGCAAGGAGAGATAAACAGTTATCTTGGCAGGTTTATTTTTCTGTCTTTGTTCACGCTGCTTCTTCTTTTGTCCTCCCTTTTTTCAACTGGCTTTTCCTTCCTCTTCCACTGTTCTTGCCTTGTGTTTTATCCTGCCTGCCTTTCCCAAACTTTTCTGCAGGTTTGCAATGGCTCCATTATCACACATCTCTTCCAAGAACAGCACTTGGGGATTTCTGTTTGGGGCTTGAAAAAGCCCTCGTGCTTATGTAGCACATCTGGACAGTTAGAGAGCATTTCTTATGTTGATCCTAACATGCCAAAGCAGGACCACTCGGGCAGCAGATGCGTTCGAGCATCTCTGGTTTAACTGAGGGAAGACCAAAGCAGTGAAAAGAGAAATCAGATGCTGAAGGTTGCACACAAAGCCACCAGCAGATCCAGCAGTGGGTGTGTGGCTCACATTTTGGATGGTGCCTCCAGGAGAGAAATGCAACATGAAAAAGTCACTGTGTCCTGGGAAGCAAATGACTCCTGAAGCCACTCTTCATCTCCCAGCCTCTGGCTACACCTGAAGACAAGGGGTGACTATAGCAGTTTCTTTAAGCTCCAGAGATAAAAGGAGTTCTGGCCACAGTCTGGTCTCCAGTCACCTGATCTTTGCCCAGAGACAGCAGTCGGTTGTTTTTTCTGAGTTCTGTGCCCTTGTCTTTTGTCAACATGATGTTGCAGCTTTAGTTGGGTGGGTTTTTTTGGTGGTTGGGATTTTTGTTTTACAAGTTCCTCACCCTGGTTTTCATCATGACCTTGCTGAGAACTTTTTTCACGTGGAAAATGTAAGCAGGGCACACATTTCATTCCTGGCTGATCCATGTATGCCCTCAGATCAGTGTGCAAAGCACGTCTCTGCTTTATTATTATGTTTTCTCACCACCTCCACCTGGACTCAACAACTTCCAGCTCATATGAGCTGCTGAAATCTAATTTCATCTTTGCTTTTGCCGAAAGCAAGAAATGAAGAGAGGGAATAAACCCAGAGCTCGCTTGCTGAACACCACTTTGTTGCCATCTGCAGCTCCGTGGAGGGAGCTTGAGCACAGGAGGCGGACAGGAAGCCAGCAGCTTTCCCAGGAAAAAAAGCCCTGTGTCCTCTGTGCTGCTCTTGTTGGCTGTTAACTGGATTGGGAAAAAAAATCCAACAACCCTCCTCTAAACCCCAAAGCTACTTTTGACAGCGACAAATCATTAGCTTGGAGCTGGTCGGCAGCATGACAAAATCAGCTTGAGGAGGGGGGGGAAATTACTCCAAGCCTCTCTCCTGACAAGCACATTAGGTTTTGAAGGAGAAATTATTGAGAAAAACAAAGAGTGAGAAGTGAAAGGACTGTCAAACAGGGTTGAAAATAACAACCTGGGTATTATCTCCTGGCACAGGAGTGTCTGCACGGCTGCTGTGTTGGTGCCACGTCAGTCAGTCCTGCTTGTGGTGGAGGTTGCTGTAAATTAAAGCTATAGGCAGGTAAGGTGGAAAAGAGGTTTTTGAAGGGCAATGATTCCATGGGACTGGAAATGGGTGATGAGGAGGGAAGTGTTGACATACGGTGGTTGACAGGCCACCAGGCACAGGGGGACCACAGGCACCAGCTGCCTGTGCTGGGGACATTCCCCTGGGAGGTGCCCTCATGCTTGGGCTGCTGGGTGTCCTGGGTTTGGAGCTGGTGGCGTGGCTGGGAGCTCGGTACCACCATGTGGGCTCATCCCATCGTGCCCTCGGGTTCTTGTAGGGTCTGGGGAGTGTCCAGTGCTGGTGGCTGGGATGAGCGAGAGGGCTGAGGGCACTGGGGGTGACTGCACTGATGTGCTCTCCGTGCATCTCCCACAGAACTGTTTCTAATCTCTTTTTAGAGAGGGGAACTGAGGTAGCGATGCCTTCCCCGGGAGGTGGGCGTTGTGCTCTGCTGCTGGTACCTGTGCCCATCCTGTGCAGATCAGGAGCTGCAGCTCCCAGTTCTTCTTCCAGTTATGGAAAACACCCACGGATATTGCAGATGGCTTCTGGCCAAGAGCTGTTGCTGGGACAGGCTGTTCATAGTCTTGCTGTCTAACACAGCTCTCTTACCACCTGAAAATACCTGGCGGCCCAGACTTGTGCCTTGGAGGGGGCTAAACTGGGGCTTAATTGACAGCCTGAACTCCAGAGAGTCCATCTCAACAGTGACCTGCAGTGTCTGCCAAAGCCCTGCAGACTGGGGGAAAGGAGGGAGGCGAGTCAAGAGAAATAAAGTTGAATAAATATTTGCTCTGTGGCATCTACTGGAGAAATTCCTCCAGCAGGAAAACACACTGCAAATAAAGATACCCTGTGCTGCTGGCTCTGCTTCCACTGCCAGACAGCTCAGCTTGGTTTTGCCCCTTTGGGGATCTCAGGCATCCTTAAAAATCCATCCTAACCACTGTGCCCTGAGTGCAGATCTATTTGGTGGGAGCTGAGTCTCAGGGAAATCAAGGGATGCTTCCAAGCAAAGCCATTTCCACACAGTGCCCAAGGCTGTGTTTGGAGGAGGAGAACCAGGAGACATCAGACAGGACTGCTCAAAAAACCACCCAGGAAGAGTCATTAGGGCTTGGGCTAATTATAGTCTGGGTGGTGGTTGGAGGTTTGTGAAATAGGAAGTGTTTCTAGCTGCATGGCTGCTTTGCTCGGTGAAGAGGGTGTCGGTGACATGCAGAAGGGGATGCACCTGCAGTGCCTGTCTCTTGTGAAGAGAAGGGGATGGCGGGTCAGGAGGGCACAGTCTGGGCACTGAGGAGCCACTCCCATCACACAGCACCAAATTAAACAAATTAGGTGGCTCCAGACAAGCTCCAGTGATTCCCCTGCCAATGGTGTGGAGGACTGGTCCCTCTCACAGCCGTGTGTGTCACATATAGCCAGGGCTTGGCCTGGACTGGCACAGGGATGCTTGGTGGGAGATGCTTGGTCTGGCTGGTGAATCAGGTGTGGTGGCACCAGTGACAGCAATGTCTGTGATTTCCTGTGCTCTGATTTAGGCTGGTTATCTGCGGCACAGCTTCCCTCTCCCTCCCTCCCTCAGCAGGGGACTCATTAGATTTAATTTATTAACACTGGTGAAGTTCTACTTCTTGGATGGCTGATGTCACCCACGAAAACTTTTGTTTGATTTGTCATTATTCCTTAGTTTTGGAAAGAGAGTTTTAATTCCTGTCTTTGTGCTAGTCCAGGTTCCTCCTGTGTAACCTCTGCTGTTGTTGTTTTGCACTGAGCAGAACGTTGAGTCATCTGTGGCCTCTGTGATAACTATAATTAGGACAAAATGCATTTACAAAGCTCTTTCCTGTGATGCAAGCACATCATTGTCCTTGCAGGGAAATCATTCCTGCCGTGGTTCCAGGTGGGTGTGAGCAGCTACTGATTTCATTTGGCACTCCTATTCTTTGCTTGGATTTTCCTAGCTGGATGTGCTGCCTATGGAGGAACTGGTAGTCTGAAGCCATCATTACATTCTCCCCTTGCCGTGAGCATAATCCCTACTGATACAATTAAACACATAGGAAGAGAATATAGAATGTAGCCGTCAAAGGGAGGCGTATCAGTCAAAGAGAACGTTGAGAGTGTGTCATATACCCAGAGACTAATCTAGTGCTTTGGAATAAAAGTAAAAGTCAAGAGAAAAATGTTCCCTGGAGTTTTGTCAGAACATCAACTGGAGAGGAGGCTTCTCAAGAGAAACAGAGTAAAGACTCCTTGAGATGCTTAGGTCTTTTTCTCTCCCTCTTACACCTTGAGGAGCCATACAAGGTTTAGGAAAAAGGAAGAACTGTTGATCTGGTATTAAAATGCTGCTGTGCTCACCAGGATAACTGCAGGTTATTCTGAACACACCAGAATGACTGGAGAGACAGAGCTCAGTCCCACTCCAGTGAAAGCTCATAAAGGTCTCCCTTTGCTGCGGGGGAAAAGCACAATTTAGGAAACTATCTTCATGGCTAAATAATAGAAATACCTCCACACATCACTGGCTGCTGTGCTTTACTCTGTCACCTCGATTGTTGCAGGTTCAATAGCTCAAATTTATCAGTGCTTCGCTGTTGGAGGTAACAGAGATTATGGCCCGGACTGGCAGCAGCCCATTTGGGCAGGGCAGGCAGGAGTTGTACCTGAAGTATCCCATCCCTAAGGGCTCTCCGTAAGGTTTTCCATGGCCTGTTATCCCCACCTGCCCTCTGCCTTTGGTGGGGGATTTATACCCAGAACCTCCTGTCCATATTGTCCTGCTGGGGTTTCTGTGACCCAGATGTGCAGTGTCCAGGAGCCTTTGGTTTCCCTGTGCTTTTCTGTAGCAAGCTGGAGTCAGTGGAGCCATTCCAGTGTTCCTGGAGCCAGCTGGGGCTGGTGATTACTAACCAGCCCACCTTTGGTTTTGTAGCAAGTGGAGATATGATTGAAGATAACTTCCTGTCAGGGTAAGCCCAGGAGGGACTCCTGAGAGTGTTTCCCAGCCTGTTCAAATGACTGAGGCACGTCAACCCCTGCTTACTCATTCCTCCAGCAAAGATAAGTGAGGTTTGCCAGTTTCTGTGTTATTTTGTGCACTCATGCGTGTGCACTGTAACAAAAGTTCCAACCTTCTAAACACCAACTGAAACACTTCCAGTTCCTCCTGCCAGAGGTTAGCACTGAGCTGCTTATCTGCCTTGTCAAGAAACAGCAATAAATCCACCTCCAGCAGGTTCACCTGCCCACCGTGTTCTGCTTTTCATTGTTCCTTCACCTGCCCCCTGTGATGGCCCATTTACACCTCTATAAATGGGTTTGTGCTGTGTGGGATTAACCCACATTTATCATCATTCCAGCACAGAGAAATCAATGCTCTCTTTGATATAAAAGGTGACCCGGGTTGTTTCCCACATGGAGAGTGGGTGTGTTTAGCAGGGTGGAAAGCCCAGAGGTTACCACCCTGGTGCAGTGAATTCCTCTGTAGCAGAGAGTCTGTTTGCTCAGTGCTTTGTGCTGTGGCCTCTGGGCATAGAAATAATCAAATACAAATAGTACCCATAGTGGGTGTTCTTACTCAGCTTTTAGCTCTGTAATTCCACTGGCAAAGGGGGGGACCCAAAGTGGTATGGCTGAGGGAAGGCAGAGGCATTTACCTACACCTGGGCCTGATATTTGCAGCAAAATGTGTTTGTTTGCTCCAGAAGCACATCACTGACTCAGAGATGAGAAAATTGCTTCTCATGTACTTCCAGCCTGTAGGTGCCCTTTTCTTGAGGCTGAGAATTCATGCAGCACAAATATATATTCTGTTAACATATTTTGACTCTTATTATCTAAAACTTCTTGTCTGTCCAGGCTTAATCATTTTGCTCCTCTCTCTGAGCTCTTCATCCCCATCATGTCTTGTCTCGCTAAAGAATTCCTGCATATCCCTCCTATTTAGGAAGGGTAACACACAGACCACCTTCCCTGGGGAATGGGTAGGAATGCCAAATAACTAATGTTTGCCACCAAGAGGTGTGTCTCATGTAGGTGCTTCCAGCCTCATGCCCTAACCTTTCCTTTGTTATCTTTTAAAGAACAGTTTCTTGTTTGGGGGAAGAAAAACAAACAAACCTTTCCTTCCTGCCTTTCCATCCATCCACAGCCAGCGATGTCCAAGCAGCCCGTTCCACCTTGCAGCCTATGGACAGACATTTGCTGGGGTCAGATAGTGTTTGGGATGAAGATGGCAACATTCCTAAAAGCCAGCAGATGGGATACACTCTGTGTCAGAACCGCTGTGCCCCAGGGGGGTTGTGCTGACCTTCATTTTATCAAGACAGGCTCGGCTTGCAAAGCAAACCCGACCCCTAAATCCTCGCTGTGCACGGACCCACCGCGCACAGCATCCCCCCTCTGCCCTTTCCCCTTCTTCCTCTCCATCCCTGCAGGCCCGAGTCCCGTGTGTGGACGGTGATGCTGCTGCTGGGGACGTGCCTGCTGTACTGTGCCCGTGTCACCGTGCCCATCTGCGCTGTCGCCCTCAGCTCCTACTTCAACTGGGACAAGAAGCAGTCCGGCGTCGTGCTCAGCAGCTTCTTCTGGGGCTACTGCTTGACACAGATTATTGGAGGACACATCAGTGATCAGTACTGGAATTTATTCTCATGTTTTCTTTTTTTAATGACACTTAGCTTGGTTTTGACCCCTCAGCTCCAGTCTGAGCAGTGGCAGTGCCAGGTTTCACAGTGATGAGGTGGAGGGTGAAGTGTGTCCATGGGGAGACGCTCTGGTTGAGAAGGGATGTGGGTGGTTTAGACTGACCAGATAGAAGCTGTGGATGTCTCATCCCTGGAAGTGATTCTAGGATTCTGTGAATACAGCCTTTTTGATTTTATCTGCCTAGATGATCTTTGTTCAGCACTTCCAGTCTTTCTGCCCTATATTCTCTTGCAGTCTTTTCTCAAGCAAGTCCCCATACGCTGTTTCCATCATGTTTAGAAAAGCCAAGTGTCTCCATTGTATCACATGAATTAAAAGCCAAACAATTTCCCCAGCTGGCTGTAAGGGAAGATCTGAATCATTACCTGCTTGAGTCCCTTTCCCCAGCCAATCTATTCTTGGTGAGAGAGCTTTTCTATGAAATCTTTTGTGAGGAGCACATGCCTGGAAGGGGAGCATGATCCATGCAGTGCACTGTGCTGTTTAATCAGGGTCCTTAATAGTTTGCAGGAAAACACCTGGAAAAACCTCAATGGTAAAAGGCAGAGCTGATGTGAAAGAGCAAATGGAAAACACCATCTCTGGTTAAAAGAAGCAGAATGGTGGCAGCAGTTGGGCTTCCCCTCCACCACCATCAAGACTTGAGTGGCTCAGTGCTGTGAGAGCTCTGGGATCACTGGGGTTGGATGGGCAGTGCTGGCAGGAGGTGGGAAGGGAGGAGGTCAGAGCTGCTCCCCAAGGGCCAAGAGAAGAACAGGTTTGACAGAAAGGTTGCTCTTAAAAACAGGCTAAACTGGGAAGGGCACTTGAGTCTTGACTGGAGGACTTTGCCCTTTTGCCCTCCTGTCTTTGATAATGTGTTTTCTGTCTTCCAGAATAGGAGGTGAGAAAGTCCTCCTGCTTTCAGCATCAGCCTGGGGGTTCCTCACAGTCCTCACCCCGCTGCTCACCCACATCACTTCAGCCCATCTGGTTTTTATGACCTCCTCCAGGTTCCTCATGGGGCTGCTGCAAGGTGAGACCCCCATCCTGAGTGTGTCTGTGTGTCTGCCTGTTCAGGGGCTTCCTTGCACAGAGGCTCATGTGCAGCACGTTCAGATGCAAATCCTGTGGTTTGCAGGGCATGAACTGTTCCCATGGGTGTCTGAGCAATTCTCTGCCTCAAAACTGCCTCCACATCCACAACTTCCATGGGAAAACACAGTGACATTTCTAGAGAAAGTCACTGACAAGTCATTACCCTGTAGAAATCCCTCTGCCAGACAGGGGCTGCTGGCTTCAGAAACCATCTCTGGTCGTGTTTGGTTTTCCACATTTTTAAACTTCAAAGCAGTCAGAGAAAATTTGCCCTTGCCAAAACTTTTGGATAATTTGGGGTGATTTTCCTTCCCTCTTGCCAAGCTGCAGCACTGGGAAGTGCATTGGCACTGATGGATTTACAGTAGCAGTGGTGATGATGAAATGGGATTACAGAGAAGGCACCAACAAGCCTTTGATGGCAATGGATCCACTTGGTTTATTTTATATCCCTGTTGTGAATTCACCAAAGGTTTTGCTGCTTTGTCTCAGTGTTTAGCTCACTCTGGATCTTTTAAATTTGATTTTGGTTTGCCTTACTGCTCCCTGCCTTGCTCCTGTTTCTCTCAGGAGTGTACTTCCCATCTCTGGCCAGCCTGCTGTCCCAGAGGGTCCGGGAGAGCGAGCGAGCCTTCACCTACAGCACAGTGGGGACTGGATCCCAGTTTGGGTGAGTTCAAAGGCCTGTAAGCAGCGAGTGACAGTCTCTGGACATCGTGTGTGATGAAATGCCGTTAAATAGTTGGAGGCAAAACTCACAGCCCAAAGTACATGTGGATTCATGGGTCCTCAAGGACTCCGCCTGCAGCTGAGGAAGCCTCAGGCAGTGGCTGTCCTGCCTGTCAAGCATTTATGTAGTTTTCTCTTTCTTTTCAAACCAGACTTTGAAGACTGTTTGCAACATTTAATTACTATGGGAAACAGCCCAATTCAGTAGGAAGAGCAAGGGTCAGCCTGACACTGGTCACCTGCGCTCTGATAGATGGGAAGAATAGAACTTGTCCATCTCTGCTGATCTCCATCAGAATTTCCTTTCTAAATGGAAGGGTTGCTTAAAAGACAAATAGAAATATTACTGTGTTGAATCACTTCATTTTCCAGTGTGCTCATTTCTTTTGCTGCTTTACACATTCTCTGAGATACTGCACACCAGAAACCTCCTTTTCTTTCCTCAGTGACCATTTTTCAGTGTGGGGCAGGTGAGGGTGAGGTCCCTTTGGGATTTCTGCTGCCAGTGAGGATCTGGCCCGAGATGCCACTCAGGGAACAGGACAGGCTGCAGAGCCATGGTGGGACTGGTGGCAGCACCCACACATGCAGTGACAGAGAAATTCTCCCCTGTGAGGGTGCTGAGGCCCTGAGGTTGCCCAGAGAAGTGGCTGCCCCTGGATCCCTGGAAGTGTCCAAGGCCAGGTCAGACAGGGCTTGGAGCAACCTGGGAGAGTGGAAGGTGTCCCTGCCCATGGCAGGGGGTGGAACAAGATGAGCTTTAAGGACCCTTCCAACCCAAACTATTTTAGGATTCTGTGGTTCAGTGACAACAGCGTTGACCCCAGGGAGTCTCCCATCGATGTGCTCAGTCTGAGCTCTCAGCCAGGGCAGTAAATCCAAGTGGTTTCCCTTGCAGAACGCTGGTGATTGGTGGTGCAGGATCTCTCCTCCTGGACTGGTACGGCTGGGAAAGTGTTTTCTATTTCTCTGGTTTGCTCACTTTGCTCTGGGTTTATTGCACCTGCAAATACCTCCTGAGTGAGAAAGGTGAGTCCAGCTGCATCCCTGGGGCTGACAGTGCTCCCGAGGATCTGGGAACTAAGTGATCCCTCTCCATTATTTTCATTATTTCTGCAAATTCTGTGTGTTTCCAAGATCATGCCTGTTATTACGCAAAGGCCTTTTGCTCAGATGTGTTCTATAATACACGCTGTGTCTCACCCAAGATCCCCAACCCAAACATGAGGATTTGAGCTCTTGCAATGCTGATTTCGTATTTCAAGTCCCATGCTGGATTATATCATTGCTAAGAGCCTGATGTGGCTCCTCAGTAGTCTTTAAGCACCAGTGAAAACACAAAACAGAGCATGATCTTCAAAGTGGATTAAGCTAAAGCAGGGCAAGATACTTACTCCAAACTAAGAGCATCTACACATAGAGCTTTTAAAAACCAGTTAATCCACAATATCTCTTCCCAAATAACTGCCTAGGAGTAATTCCACATATGGACAAACCATTACACCTGGCTACAGCATTATTAGGGTGAGTGTGGTATGTAGGAGCACAGCTCACTGGGAGCTGGGTGTGTGCCTGGTGCTGGACAGAATCCAAACCTGGTCCCTGCCAAGGGACTTTTCTTTAATTATGAAAGAGATACAACACACAGGTGAAGGTGGCTGGATGGGGAGGGGTGTGGAAAAATTTTGGTCAGTGTAACAAGGTGTTTTCATGAGCTTTCAATGCTGGTAGAGCCAAAAAAACAAGGGTTAGGAGGAGATTAAAAGTGGTTGTACAGCAGTATCCCCGGGCTGCCTCCAGCTGCACAGACAATTACTGACCAGAGCTTTCCTTTGGATGTTTTCTTCCCTGCAGAACTCATCATCCCCATAGACTATTTAACGAGAGGCCTCTCGATATCCAAGCAGACCAAAGTTCCCTGGAAGCAGCTGTTTAGGAAGGCACCGATCTGGTAGGCAGCTGCATGCATTGGCCAGGCTGGGAGCATCCTCCCTTTTCTCCTCTCTGGGCTTGTTTCTTCTGCCCCTGTGGTTTTTGTCCACTTATTTATATATTTGAGAAGCAGAACCAGTTTTCTAATTCCTTCTGTATAAATAAAGAACTGAAAAGGTGAGCTTGGCAAAGGTGGTTTATGTTCTATCCAGAGGACTCAAATGTTACTGGCAAATCTTTCTCCCTCCCAGGCTGTTCCCCCTGGATGAGTCCTGTGCTCCTCCGGAGTGATATTTTCCACGGATCTTGTTAGAAATGCTGATTGTAATGGGCTCCTAAGAAGTGCTGCTCAGGGGCACTGGGTGGCACAGGCTGTGTTCTCATTGCTGGCAAACATCTTTTTAATGGCCATTTTTCCTTTGGGATGCTGCAGTGGGTACTGAAGCTCATCCAAGCGTGTTCCCAAGGGCTGTTTTAAGGCGGGGAGGAGGAGGATGGGGCTGCAGGGCAGCAAACCCATTCCTGCCTTGAATAACAATGGAGCTACTAACAAATCCCTAGAAAACCCTAAACAAAACCTCTCGGAGCAGGAAGGCTCTTGCAGGGCTGGAAGGGACCGGTGGGAAATGCAGTGGCATAATTAGCGCTTCAATTAACCTCGCCTGGCCCCGGGGCTGTGCGACGGGGCATCGAAGGAACCAGCTGCAGGGAGAAAGCTGAAAGGAGTGGTTATCTGTGACAAAAATCTCAGGAATCTCAGGAAGCCAAAAGGAGAAGTTATCCACGATGAAAATCCCAGGAAGCGATTGCAGTGCTGCGAGGGGTTTCTGTTAGGAGCTGGAATAGCGAGTGCCCGGTTGCCCCCCAGCGTGACCTGGCACTGCTGATGGTTTCCTCTCCGCTGTTTGTTTTCAGGGCTGTCATCATCGCTCAGCTCTCCACGGCCAGCACGTTCTTCACTCTCCTCTCCTGGCTGCCAACTTTCTTTAAGGAAACTTTTCCCGGCTCGAAGGTGGGTTGGCTCCGAAGCAGAGGCACTGCTGGGCACCTGCCAAAAGGGGCTGGATAGGGAGGAAGATGATGGCAGAGGGATTTGGGGAGGGCAGGCTGGGAGGCAGGAGGAGCTGGGTGGTTTCCCTGCGGGGCCGGGAGCAGTGGCACCGCTGCGTGTGCTTTTGGAGATCTCTCCAGGTTGCAGAGGCTGGTTTCTAGTTGCTTGTTTAGGGATGCTGAAGGGTACCAGAGCTGGGGCACTCTCCATATAGGGAAGAGCAGGTTGTTTTGGGTTTTAGACTGCTTTTCCTCTGGTTTTCAATTAGCACAAAGCTCATGACATTATGCTGTTGCAAATAACCACCATTCACTCCTAGTTTTTTATGGGGTTTTTAACTGGACTAACATTGTACAGCTCAGATCTGCCTGTGAAAACTATAATTACCATTAATAATGTGTACTTCAGAAATACTACAAAAGCTCTCTGCTCAGCACAAATGATACTCCCATTTCTCAGAAAGCCAGGTAATACTCATCTGGGCTGAGAGCTGGTATTTCATTCTGTTCTCAGAAACTCAGGCAGTCTTTTCCACAATGGCTCTGTTAGGTTTTACAATTTCCAGAGCTGCTTACAAATGCCTTTTCATATTACACATGTAAAGCTCTTTATGGCATACTTGATATTTATATTAAAATCATGTGTTAAACCAGCAAACATATTGTTGTGACAAGATCTGTGCACCTCGAGTAATGTGCTTGTGCAGCAGTAATTTACCATCTGTTAAGCATTATATCGTGGTGCCCTTATGTAAGATGCTCTATAGAGTGCTCCTGCAGCTGATAATCGCTTCATGCAGTTTAAAACAGGGGCTGAGGCAGGTTGATTCTAAAGGATGGGTGATAATCCCTAATGCAGGGAACCTGTGTCACCTGCTGGCCGAAATCCCTTGCTGCAGGTGAGCTGGGCAGCTGCCTGTGGCCACCTGAGTGAAGGTGATGGAGGGTTTGGCTCAGGGTGATGGGCTGTGGGAAAAGACAAGGTTGGGATTGACGTGCTGAGCAGCCCCCGCTGGTGTTAACAGACAGCAGAAGCACCACCCCACAAAGTCCGTGGGGTAACATTTTCAAAAATGACCAAGACCCAGATTTTAAAGGCATGGAAAGGTGCAGAGGGACCCTGGTGTGATTTGCAGGAGCAGCTTTAACAGGACTATTCAAAATCAAGATTATTCTGCCCTCCCACACATCCCAAAGTCAGAGAGGAAGGGAGATGCCTGCACAGGGTGGTGGGCTCTGAGCAAAGGGGGGATGCTGGGGGGGATGGATGAATAGGTTGAACCAGCTGAGATGAAATCCAGCCCAGCCCACACTGATTTCAGCTCCTGTGGGATCTGGGCACCAAAGTGCCCCTGAGCAGCTGTAATCCAGCTGACCAGTAATCATCTGTGATTACAGCTGCAGCCCACTTAATTGAAAATAGGCCGAAGGATGCTGCTACCCATAATGTTACCTAATCCTGCCATTAGAAAATCCAGCTATGCTCCCTCAGCCTCACACAGTAACGCTGCTAACGAGCTGGAAGCTGCTGGAAATTTTGCCAGCAGCTTTGCTGGGGACCCACAGGAAACCTCCACTGCTCTGTGGCTCCCTGCCACATCATCTTGCTGAGCGGTAAACTTTGCCACATTTAATCCCTCTTCCCCAGCGTTTTCTGCCTCTCCCCTGGATGCAGCATTGCTGGGGAAGAGGGAAAGACAACAAATCTACAAATGCTACAGCCCTGTGATGCACCTGCCCCCTTACAGAGCTTGGAGTGGGGCATGGTGCAGCTGAGAGCTGGCTCTGCAAAGGGGGTAGAGATACTGCAACGAGTCCTGAGTGCTTCATTATTTCTCCTTTCTACAGGTACCACAGACTGCCAGAATATTTGTGAACAAACTCAGCTCTGACAACAAATCTCTCTTGATTTTCACTTCTTTTCAGGGTTGGGTGTTTAATGTAGTCCCCTGGCTGGTTGCAATTCCGACAAGCTTGTTCAGTGGATTTCTGTCTGATCATTTAATCAATCAAGGTGAGAGCTCTTTTTGGCTTTTCCTCAGCTCTTACATGATGTGGGAAGAGGACCTGGGTGGGAGCAGGTGGGCTTGTTGGTAGGGAGAAGTCCCAGCAAATAGACAATGTGAGGTTCTGATACAAAAGCAGAATAAATTCTCCAGTCTCCAAATCCCATCCACGTCGATCTCATTCATAACATCCACCTGGAGGTGAAATCTGGGCATCTGAAATCTACCTATGTTATAGTTTCCTGGCTGGACAACAAGGTGAGCTGTGCTTAACTCCAAGTGTCCCTTTTTTTTCCAGGGTACAGAACCATCACCATTCGTAAGTTCATGCAGGTAAGAGAGCTGAAGTTGTGGGAGAGACACCTGAGCTACCAGTTAAACTCTGATAGCTTGGTAGACCTTGTATGGGGGTTATAGGTGGAAAAAGGAAAGATTTTCTGGCTTTGCACATTAACTGGTGGTCAGGGTGTATGTGAAAGGAAATCCAGAGGAAAACCCTGGCTGAGGAACAGAGCATGGACCAATGGTATCATTGAGCACAGTGAGTGCTCTGAAGGGGTTCTCCTTCACAACCTGTCCCTGGTCATTCCAAATGACCCCTTAGATACTGAGGAAGCAGCAATAACAGGGTGAACAGAAATAGAAATGCTGGGTGAGAACACAGTGTATCCTCTGCTCTGCAGCACTGCATCCCTCTGGACAGACCTCTGACACAGAAGGACATTGGGGAAAAAAAAGAGAAGCACCTGGTGCACACTAACTCTTGCTATTGGAAAAGGGAACAGTTTGTTCATGGCAGGAGTTGCTTTCTTCCTTACAGAAAACGTGCTGTGGTTTTTAATTTCTCCTTTTTTCCAGGTCATTGGCTCTGGCGTCTCAAGCATTTTTGCTTTGTGCCTGGGCCAGACCTCCAGTTTCTGCAAAGCAATAGTGTTTGCCTCGGCCTCAGTTGGACTGCAGACCTTTAACCACAGGTAAGGAGAGCCATGGGGACAGTGGCCCTCAGCTGTCCTGCACATGTGGCATTTTGGGGTCTCAGAGGAGGCTGCCTCCGTCCTGACTGTGAGAACAAGAACTGGCACTTGCCTGAGCATTGTGTTTGGGACTCTGCGAGGTTGGTGGAGTTTAGTGCCCTGTGGGTTGGAAATGATGCAGCAAACCTCTAGCGTGGGGAAGGGCTTGGACCAGCCACTATGAGGGAGATGGAGCAGGAGGGGAATTGCATTGCAGCACCTCTGAACACTTGGAGTTGAATTGTTTTCCTTCTGATACTCACCTGTGCTGCTTCGCTCTCAGCTTCTTCTTTCTCCTGCCAGTGCTACTTCTTGTGCAGGACCTTTCCTTGTGTTTGACAAACCAAACTGAGTAGATGACAGGAAAGCAGTCCATTCCATTCAAACAGCCATTTATTTCCCCCCCTCTGTTTCTCACCAGTGGCATTTCAGTAAATGTGCAGGACCTGGCCCCCTCGTGTGCTGGCTTGCTGTTTGGTAAGAATTCTGTGGGGCTTCTGGGGGGGGGACATGGTCACCAGCATCATGTTTTGAGGAGGAGCAGCTCTGGGCAGTGTCTACTCTATGTGTGCAGTCTCAGCTTCCTTCTGTGATAAACCTGCCGGTGCTGGGGGCAGATAACAGCACCAAGGGGCCTTTCTTATATCTGTGAGGAGCTCTGCTGCACCCAGGGCTGGTCTGGGGCTGTGTCAGTGGTCTCTGTCAGTTGTCCAGAGAAGCTGTGGGTGCCCCGTCCCGGGAAGCGTTCAGGGTCAGGTGGGATGGGGCTTGGAGCAGGGCTAGTGGAAGGTGTCCCTGCCCATGGCAGGAGGAAGGAATGAGATGTGCTTTACAAAGTCCATCCCTGCTCAAACCAGTCAGTGATTCCATGATGAGAAAGACATTTTGCCCGACATGCAGATGGGGGGTTGGTGGGAGCTGTGATGAAGCCACTCATGTCTGTGGGTTTTCACAATTTCTTTTCACACCATTTCTCTCTTTTCTTTCCAGGGGTTGCAAATACAGGTGGAGCCCTCCTAGGTAAAGTACTTTCCTGCAGCTATCCTTTCCTGGGGAGCCCTCTCCCTGCAGAGGGCAGGATCCAGCCCAGAGCCTTTGCATGTTTCTCTTCTCTCTGGCTGCAGGGGTCATTTGTGTGTACCTGGCTGGATACCTGATCGAGACCACTGGCTCCTGGATTTCTGTTTTCAACCTGGTGGCTGCTGTGAACAGCATTGGGCTCTGCACATTCCTCCTGTTTGGAGAGGCCCAGAGGGTGGACACAGACTCTGTGTATGTGGATCTCTAGGGATGAGCTCAGGAAGCAGCTGAAGGACAGAAGAGTGTCACATCTATGGGTCATTCTTGCACAAGTGCCAAAGAACTTTTTTTTTTTTTAGGTGTTTTAACAGGAAAAAAAAATGCTGAAACCAAGTACATAATGGGTCTGGATGAAACCCATGGGAGGAAAGAAATTTAGAGTTCATTTTTTTGCTCAGGGCTGTAGCTGGTAGCTTGCAGAGCCATCCAGCTCAACATCTCCAGTGAGGATACGGTCTGTGGGACCAGTTTGTCCCAGTCTGTGTCTAGTGGACAAATAGCCTTGTGGCCAAAGCAGCTGACCTGGCCTGTCTCCCAAGGCTGCTGTGGTTCCATTCCCTCCCAAGGGGAGCTGCTGCTCCATGTGGGAGTGGGGCCCCCACGCTCTGCTGTCCTGGGACCGCCTGGCTCTGGAGCTGCTGTGCCACCAGGTGTCCTCTGAACATCCCAACGAGTACCTCTGACCTTACCCCCGCACGTGCCTTCGTTCTGCAGCCTGCTCGGCAGGTACCAGCCAGGATTCCAGGGCTGTGAGGTGAATTCCAGGCTTCCCTTCAGGGAATGTGTGCCCTGGACCCAGGGCCATGGGGCTGTTTCAGTACTGCTGTCACGGAGCTGGGAGGCTCCAAGCCAAGCCTGGCTTTGCTCAAGGGCTTGAGGTCTCCCTTCCATCCCTGGTGGGTTCACCCCAGCCCTGAGCCCAGGTGGACCAGCTCCACCATGATAGCAGAGCTAAGCTGTCCCCCGGGGTCAGGCTTAGCTGGGCTGACCTTGCCATGCAGCAACAGCTGAGGAATCCCCCTGGAGCTGTTTTGTCAGATGCTGTGAATGTATGGGAAGAACCAGTCACACTCTGTGCTGTGGATCTACAACTCCCAAATGCTTTCTGCATGATTAGATGTTCCCTCCACATGCTCACAAAGGGCCGAGGGAGACTTTCCAAAGAGCTTGGCATGGGCAGGTTTTGTTTCTGTGTTAAGCATAAATCAAATTTCTGCATTGGGCATCTACAAGGATGTGGATCCCTGTGGTTCCCTGTGTCAGAGGGAAATACTTGGCTGTAGACACCTCTGAGCCTGAATGTCTTAAGTTATTTATAAATATTTTAAAATTTAAGCACCAAGTCCTGTATTTATGTACTTGAGGCCTGATTCTGCATGCTTGTTTTGAGTGGTACTCCCACCAAATCCAACACTCCTTTCTCGAAGGGGACGATCTACCAGCCTCCAGTGTTTGGTTCTGGAGGATCAATGTTAAATGTGAATTTCATATTAAAGCAATTCATTGCCTCTTCTCCCACCCCTTGCTTGCAGCCCTAAAGGATCTCTTGGGTTTCTCTAGTGCTTACCAGAAAATTCCAACTGAGGAGCAGATTGCCCAAGGACCTTGCAATGCAGGGAAAACTATAGGTTCAGGTGAAACACGCCCCCCCCCCCCCAATTATCTTCTTCCTCACCTTTTGTTTTGGCCAAATTTCTTCTTGGAAGACTGTTGGAGCCATGCAAAGTTTCTGAATAGCCTGGCTTGTAGTGAAAATACTGACAGCCTTTTAATTGCAGAGACACTAATGGGTATCACTAAGCTGAGCTGAGCCCCTTACCGGGCAGATTTAGAGATAAGGATGCAGCTGCCTGATGTCTTCCCAAGAGAATAGAGAATCAATGTGGCCTGGCTGGGGACAGAGAGATAAGAAAGTTTTGGGGTTTTTTTTTTTCCTGCTTCTGTGCTCTTTTTTGTCTAAAAGGCTGTTTGCTGCCATAGGTACTGTATCGGGGTGCTGCAGTGCTGCAGAGCCAGGACCCAGGAAAGCTGCTGGGAAGTCTTTAAATCAGTGGGTAAATTGGGAAGAACACCCAGTAACAACAAACACAAACACAGCCAGGCTTGCCAAGGAGGCCCGAGGCTGTGCAGCCTTCTCTGTCAGCTTGTCCTTTGTCCAGTCTGAGCAGATTGCTTGCATGGCCTTTTCTGCAGTGACACAGAAAAAAAAACCTCCTGGGTTTTGTGAGGTTTTAGAGTATCTTCCCTGGCCATTCAGAGCTGCAGGTCAGGAGCACAAGGAGTCAATTCTGCTTCTCTTTGCTGGTTGCACCATTTCTTGTAGAGGAGTTGATGAGTTTAAATCACTCACATTTGAATCAGGCTGCTTGGCCACCCCTTGGATCTGCCAGCTGGGAAATTTGGAACTGATCTTCAAAGGAAAGTGGTTGGCTGTGGCTTCTCTGTGAATCCAACTAACATTCCAGTGAGCTGTCCAAGTTATCTGTCTCTGTAACTGGCCAATAAGTTAAATATTTGACCTACACTTGAGGCTGAGGTTTCATGATCATCATACCTCCTTGGTGAAGTATTGATTTTGCATATCTGTACTGTTATTTGTTTAAGCCAAAGCTTGTGGTCTGCGAGTTTTTGTTATGGAAGGACCTAAAAAAAATAAAGGCAGCAACTCATTTGCAAACTCTGCTTTTCCTTTGGCTGCAGAGGTGTTAATTTGTGTGATCAGTGAGGGACAGAAGAGTATATTTGATGTGATTATCTCCCTAGGGAGAGTATCAGGGCTGTCAGATTTTCACAGCATCCTCACATGTGCTTGTACATCAGACTCGGAGTCTTCTACATCTTCTCACTGATTTTGGAAAAATGAATGAAAAGCTGCCTTCAGCAGAGCTGTGGTCAGTACTCCATCAGCAGCCATGACCCACTATCACTTGTTAAGAGTAATGACACAAACGAAGTGGTTCTCGGGTGAGTTGGGACACACCCTGCAGGCAGATCACCTTCCACATGGTGATCGTGCTAAAAAAATAAAATAAAAATACGTTTCCACCTTTTTTTTATTATCCTCACTGATAGGTTCGAGCAGATGCCAACAGAGGGAGCTGTGAGATCTGGGATGTGGCAGCTCCTGGCCGGCGAGAGCTGCCGAGCCCGGCCCTGGCACAGCTGGCACGGGTAGCGTGGCTGGTGCGGATAGTTTGGGTGGCACATCTGGCAGAGCCTGGCCCTGCCCGCCAGCAGCCCTGACTGGTGGCTCTCGTGGCTGGAGCTGCCTTTGGGAGCCCCAGGATTTGCTGTCCCAGCGTTCCCTGTCATGCCTCACAGGGCAATTGCGCAGTTATTGTAGGGATGGAAAGTTTTGGAGACATTTTAAAAGGAGAAATAGCCATTAAATGAATTTTAACACCTCATCGGTAAGGTCATGTAATCGAGAGAGTATCTCTAAGTACTGCAGACTCCTCTAATTTTCTCCTCATTGTGATCAGAACAAAAGCCAACATGAAACTTGGCATGAAAATGATGCTGAGGATAATTTAGCAGAGTGCAAGTTATCTTCAACTTCCCCTGTCCTTTTGCTCTCCTTACAGAGGTATCAACAACCTCTGACATGCACATTTGAGCTATTTTGACCTTTTAGGTCATTCAGGTGATTTAAAGCTTTTCAGCTCTAAGAAGCTGCAGACCCACCTTAAACCCTGCTCCGTTCTCCAACTGTGCAGAGCCTGAGCGAAAAGAAGGGTTTGGTATTTTTGTCTTTTTCTTTTCTTTAGTATTTTCTCTCCTCTTTTTTCTTTTCTTTTTTTAGTCTTTTTTTCTGCCACATTTCTTAAATTGTCGGTGTCCCAGGTTGGGTCTCAGCTTTCCAGCCTGCCCTGAGCGAGCAGGGACAGGCACAGTGCAAAAGGGCCTTAAAGGCTGATCAGTGACAGGTACCTTGCATTGCTGCTGGGGGTTGGTTTGTATTTAAATTGTTTGGGATATATTCCATAGCTGGCTGGAGATCATTAGACGGATCCCGTTTCATTGCAGTTTGCATAACACTAAATCAATAAACACATTCAAGCAGATGGAAAGCAAAACACAGGAGGAAAGTAGCACTATTTGGAGGAGAAAAGGGATAGCAAAGAGCACTCCTCGCTGATAGTTTTGCTTGGAAAACACAAGCAGATGCTCTCACAGCAGAGACCTGATCTAACATCCACCTGGCAGCTCCCCAGGGCCAGGACATGCCCCAAAGACAGCAGCTCTCAAAGGGCACCCAGTCCTGTAACAAGCGAAATATCACCGTTTATTGCAGCTGTGACCTACTGCGTGGCACGTAATGAGGAATTTTCCATTTCAAACTTTAATGCAATAATTAAGATGTCCATTAAGGTCTTTACAGTTTGGCTGCTTGTAATTAAAAATAGGGGGATGGGGGGGCAATGGCAGGGAGCTGCAGTCCAGGGCATCAAGCTCCCACCGGCAGCTTCAAGTGCTCTCCCCTTTTCTTCCCTATTTGGTTTCTCTCTTTAAAATAATTTCTCTGGATTTGTTTGTAACTGTCTCCAGAGCATGAAAAACACATGAAGAGCAGTCTTAGTTCCCACAAGTACAACTTGGGTTTAAAAAAGAGCTTTTACCTTCTACCAACACCTCCAAAATGCCGATCCTCCTGAGGTGCAGTTCTTGGGGGTGTCTCTGAGCAGTGCCAGGGCTTTTATGCTCCGGTTGGTTTCCAGACTGGTGTAGCTCCTGCTTACACAGTTCCTGATGCAGGATTAAGGGTGGGGTAGGTTTTAATCCAATAATGGAATGAGAAGAAACCCCCATATAAACCCACATCTTCCAGAGTGTCTCTGCTCCTGGGAGGCCAAAGTCCCATTATCCAGTAATTGGATTTGGCCTCCTAAAGCAGGACTGAAATACTGTAAAATTTTGTTCCCAAATCACCAGATTTTTGCAAAGGATTAACAAAAATTAATGATTTGACTGAGGAAGTAGCTGCCAGGAAAGCTTTGGCTGATCCCTTGAATCCCTTCCCAAATTGCTTTCCCTGTACAACTCCCAATTTATGGGTGACTCGCTCTTGCTCCTCCAAACACTGGGCAAGATCTTGTGCAACTTTGACATTTGTTATTCTCTAAAAAGTTGTTTTTAATTTCATCTCCAAAGGAAAAAAATAAATTGCAATCCCACTTCCATGGAAGACAATGGAAAGATACACGTGTAGCAATTACCAGGAGGATTTTGCACAAAGAATTAGCAACCTACTCGTGCATGTCCTGCATTCTCATTAAAGGCAAACTGTTTGTGGGTGACAGGGGATTTTCCTGTGCAACCATTTAGGCTCGTTGCAGCTGTTAAATTCCTTTCATGTCGGGTTTTTTCGCCCCTCTCCTACCAAGTTTCAGACAAACCCACTCATTTACAGCCTCTCCTGTGTGTGAGCTACAGGTGAGGTGGATGTTCCATGAATCTCATCCTCAGCCCTTCAGATGCTCAGAGCTGGTGCTGGGCACAGGAGCCTTTCTATGTTTTGCTCTAATTTTGCCCCAAATGTGCCCATAAACCTGGTGTCACAAATTTCCTGGTTTCAGTCACCTTTGTGTGGTTTTGCTGCTGAGATCAACCTGCTCCTCAGATCCTGCAGATCTTCTCTGCCTCCTCCAGCATCTTCCCTCCAGCTCCTCCATTCCCTGCCCCATTCCACAAAACCACTTGGCAGGTTTGGGGGAGCAGACAGGGCCCCCATGTGTCCCCAGGCTCATGGGAGGGAGGATGTGTCCTCTTATTGTGCACCCCAGACCCTGGTAATTTACTGGTTATTTAGCAAAATAAACCCCCTGAGCAAGAAGTATTATCAGCAGGAGCATAATCAGATATCAGAGAGGAGGTCTTCAGATGAGTAATTTATTGAGATCTCTTATTTCATTTTATTTCAGCCTATCTGGGACACGACTGTGCTTTGGAAAGGGCTGGAGGCTGCAGTTCCCACTGCAGGAGCCACCTGGACCAGCGTAAACCCCCATCCTTGCAATCTCATTTTGCAGAAACCTGTAAGTAGGACACGCACTGCAACAAAGTGGTGACCTGAGAAATGTTTGCACAGCCCTGGGCTGTCCTTCCAGGAGAGTCAGGGCTGGTGGGACACAGGCTGCTCTGCACCTGGACACAGGGTTTGGATCCAGGACCACAACAAACCTTTCAGAGTGGTACCTGTTCTCTGGGGATTTTGTGCCTGGACTCAGCTGGGAGTACAACATCCAAAGTTTGCCTTAGCACCCACCCTTTTCTGGCAGCTTTAATGCAGAGCTAAATACTAGAGCATGAGGAAGAAATGGCATATTTTGGCATTGCCCAGGGGCTCCAGTGTTTGCAAGGGAATCTTTACCACTTGCCTGTAAGAACGTGTCACTCCTCTCACCAAAGACATGGCTTTCTCTCTTTTCCTTAAGTGCAGTGCCAATTTTTTATCCTCTTCTGTTCATCCTCTCCCTCCTCCTCCTCCTTGGAGATTTCTGGATTAAAGAATAAAGCAGGGAATTGATTTCCTGAACGTGCATTAGAGAGGATTATTGCAGGAGATTCATCCGTGTTTGGTGGATTAATATTTCCAGGGAAGCAGCTCCAATCTCAGCCAATACTTCTCTCAACATTCCCTGAACCATTTTTTTTTTCTTTTTCAGGCAAGAAAGAGCATTGGGAATGGGAGGAGACAGAGAGCAGAGGTTCTCAGCACTGCTTTTGAGTTTTGGAACCTTTTGTAACAACAGCATTTCTCATGTAAATAAATGAAAGGTCATTTGTGTGAATCCTGCCTTTTTTTTACTCTGCTAGTAATAATAAATAAAATCAGACACATTCCAGGCAGGCACAGAAGTCACTCCAGCACCAGGGAATCAGGGAGAAATCTCTGTGTAGCATCACTTGCCACCAGCAGCACCCTCTGAGAGAGGGAGAGAGCATCCAAACTAAATGGGGCTCTGTCCAACCAATTAATTTGTTTGCTCTACACAAACACAGCAGATCAAGGGTCTATTATGTTATAGGAGCAGTCTGTGAAGTCTTCATAGCAATGAATATTTCCAAATTATGCTTCAGAGGTAACAACTAAAGCGGAGCCAAAGCTCCCTCCCTTCTGGTCTCTCTCACACGTGGAGGAGACACTGTTTGTAATTGAGCAGAAGAGGCAAAACCTCTTCCCAGGAGAGGTGGAGGCGAGTCAGCCCCAAACCCTAATTGAGACCTCTGAGACAAGCCTTTAGATGTCAACCAGCTGGACAAACAATGGTGACTCCTCAGTGGTGCTTGGATAGATCAGCTGGGCTGCTCTTGCAGCTTTAACAGGGCTTGGTATGGGGATGATCAAAAGAAAAGAAGAAAGGAGTAAAAAGATCAGGTGTTATCAGGGTGAGTAAAGGAGAGCAGGGAAGGAAAGGATCTTCATTTTCATGCTGCCCTCCAAGCCAAGGAAACACTGGGTGTCACAGCCACACTCTTCTGAGTCTGAAATTCTTGAATTCAAGAGCTGGTTTGATTTTTGCTTCCAGTCTCAGCCTAGGAGTACCAGAGCAGGAAATCATGAAGTGTCAAAGACAGTCATCTATGTGTCTGTAAGCTTGGGGAAGGAAGCAGGGCCACCGCCTGGCTCAGTACCAGGGGTGGGAAAAGCTGGCTGCAGCTGAAGGGCCAGGATGGGAGGAAGGATGGAGCTCCACGCGGCCGAGATGGGTACCAGAGTTCAGAGCAGGAGATGGGAATGGGGGATTTTAACTCCTGAAGAAGCAAAGGTCTGGCCAGGAGGCTGGGACTGTGGTGTGGGTGGGAAAGTCTCAGTGGTGAGTACATCTTACCCCTCCTTATCTCCCTACTTTAGTCTGGCTCCCAGCCATGATGTTTGTCTACCCAGGGCCTTCAGGCACATTTAGACAGGTGACACCACCCCTGGTAGATAACCCAGAGAGAGCAAAGCATGAATTTGAAACAACCAACAAACAGAACAAATGGATTTGCATTTTTTCAGAGCAACCAGGAATCTGGAAGAATAATTTTTCCAGCCGATGCTCGTCACTCAGCAGTAAGGACATTGCCCGGTTTGCCACTGCTCTATTTGGGACACTGAAATGCAGAAACATGATCTGACACAAAGAATAAGTGAAAACCACATGATTTATTTATTAGTTCCCTCACATGATGAGTGTTAGTTCATGCCTCAGCAGTGCATTGCCAACAGGCAATGCAATGAGCGTTACCTTGCTCGGCTTCAGACAGAAACTTCAAGTTGAGACACGGATTGAAACATCTTTTTGTTGCTCCCCATGTTTTCTTTCTTTTTTTCCTGCAGGAATCACAGGAATCTCTCTTCCCTGTCCCTATGGTAGAAGTATCCCACACCAAGTCATCATCACTTTTTGCTTTCTGCAGAATATGAGACTTCTCTGTACCTCTGAATACCTAAACAACAGGGACAGCTGGACAATATCTTCCCGATTTCCAGCTTCCTCTAAATAATGTTATCTCTCTAAAAGATTCCTTCTCCTCCCCAAGATCTGCCTGAAAGAAACAGCTCTTCAAACAAAACATTTGGGGTTCAATCTGGAAATTGAACTCCTCGGGAATTTCTCTTGGATTTGTTTTCCAAGCGTTTTAAGAGGAAAACTTCAACCAGATGGCGCCCAAGAGAGCCCCGCTCCGCTCTGCAGTTTTCAGGTCCGATATAACTTACCATCAACTGCAAAATAGCTGTTTTCAGGCTGCTCTTTGCACCAGCCCTTACCAGCAGCCCCCTTGGAGGCACAGGTCTGTAATTAAAACTGTGCTCGGGAAGTGATTCCTTTAGCCATGGCAGTGAAACGCGTTGCTCCTCAGCTCCCAAATATTTGTACAGAGCTGGGGAGGCACCTGGGGGCCTCTCCCCTCTTCCCACTGCAGTTTTACTGGAGGAAAGGGAGAGAAAACAGGAGTGCAATGCAAAGCTCAGCCCTGGGAGAGGAAAGAGCTGCCCAAGTGCTCGCTCGGGCTCGCCGTAAATCGTCCCCCTGAGCAGCAGCACCGCTCGCTCGATAAACGATGCTCCAGCCTGAAGTGTCGAAAGGAAAGAAAAAGACCCCACTTTTTTCCCCTCTTACTTCTCTCTAGTTATTTTTGACAAGCTGGAAGAGGAGAGAGGGAGAGGGAAAGGCTGAGGCATGTTTGATATACACTTTTGACGGAGCTTTTACTTTATTATGTTTAATTGAAAAGTGTTAACGTCGTCCAACATGAATATTCAGCTGATGCCTTTTGGTGCTGTTCCAGGAGTTACGATCGCCTGTGATTCCACTACGGCTTCTCAGCACGGAGCCCTGTCAAAGCCAGAGTGACAGTGGGGAAGCTATTAATTGAAATAGCTTCATTAATTAGTAATTAACAGCAGGGTAATGACTATGTCACACATCGTATTTCAATGAATGCCCTTCATGTGTTATGGGGCTTTTAATTAAAGAATATGCATTTTAATTAAAGGCAAGTTTGGCCCTTTGGCCTCTGGAATACAAAAGATGTTTCTAACTTTCAAGACTTGGAGGAGGAAAGGTTAGTGTGGGGAAAACCAGGCTGAGTGCAAGTCGTTTCAAAGTTAAATCCCTTGTGCTGCCGTGCCCGTGGGTCTTGGCTCCAGGGTGGGTGAGGAAAAGCTGCTGTGTTTGCAGGGTCTGTGAGGAAAGCTGGGTGCAAGAAAACCCCAACTTGGCACCCAGTGTGTCACTGGAAGTTGCTCTGCACCGTGTTTGACTCAGCAGCTGAATTTGTGTCCATCTGAGGGAAAATGCAGGTATGGAGGATTTTGGGACAGCTCAGCACAGCTCCCATCCTTCATGGAAAGGTTCCTTGGGAAGAAAGTTCCTGCCACTCCTGAGACATGCACAGGAGTTGGAGAGATCATCTCCATGGATTGAATGGAATAAATTACGCTAGATTTTAGTCTTTGCATATTCTGCTGATTAGGATTTACTCCCTGGGACTGGAGTGGCCACAGCGTTGGTTTCTGTTCTCTCTAAGCACAGGTCTCTCTGGAATGATCCCGCACATATGGTGGGAAAGGCAGTGGGGAGGTTTGAAATACATGGACTGTACAATGAGCATCAGGGGAAAGTTTAGGAAAACAAATCCAAAGTGCCTGAGAGCTATTTACAGTCCCGAGCAAAAAAACTTCAAACCCCACAAAACAATAAAACCTCAGCCCAACCAAGCTCACCCACCAAAAGGGTTACTTTACACTGTGATCAAAAATGCATTTATGTTTTTAAAACAAAAAAAACCTTCAAACTGGCCCCTTTCAAAAATAAAATCTACTCCCCTGACATCCAGATCTGAAAGACTGAAGAGAAGCTTCCCAAATGTGATGAGGATTAGATGAGTGAGACATTGCATTTCAAAGAGAAAATGGCACATCAAAGTCGGCTCCAGCCCATATTGAAGTCCCCACCCAGGAGGGCTTGCCTGGGGGGATCAGGCAAGGTGGAGGCGGTTGCTGCTGCTGGGAGAGAGGGTGGGAAGGGCAAGAGACAGCCCCACATCTCCATGAAGGCATCTGGATCAGGCCAACACAGCTTTTGGGAAGCACACCTGCCTCTCCCGGCTAACAATGCTGGTTGGAAAGTCCCTGCTTTTCCCTGTGCTGCTGAAATGTCAGCAGTGTAATTGTGACTTTAACCTGCCCCAGAAATGAATTTAACAATGAAATCTTCATTGTTAAATTCATCTTCTGCCTCTCCACCTGGCTGTTTCCAGAAGGTCTTGAGTCAGGTATGCTTCACCTTGCTGTTCCATTCCCAGTGTGTCTGGGGATGGGCAATCCCTCCAGGAGCACAGGATGATCCCTGGATCCCTCACACCATTTCCCAGGAGCAGACCAAACGTTGTCTCAATTTATGGGCTGCAGAAGAAATTGTGATAAAACTGAGTCATAAAAGCCAGTAGTTTCACCAGGTGAAGATAATTTATGCTACTCTTCACACTAAAATACAACCCTCTGCTTGCACTACAGCGCTGAGCTCCTCCAGCATCTCTTTAGCCCCATCAGAGAGGATGCAGAGAGATCTGAGAGTTCTGATACCCACCAGCACTAATTAAGCCCAACCTGGGTCTTGGCATGGACCAAACCCTTCCAGTCCCCCTGGATGGGATAGCTGGAAACTGGGACACACAGGGAGGCACCAAGCTGAGCCTTGGTGGCTGTGGAGCAAAACAAGGAGGTGCAGAGGAAATACAGTTTGGAGCACAGTGGACTGGGATGGTGAGATACCATCTGCCAAATCCCTTCTGCTGCTCGAAGGAAATCCATGGAGAAAACAAGCGGATGTCGAAATTCAGAGTTCAGCTTTGGAGGAGAGGGTTGGGGGGAGGGAAAATGTGTGAATTACTCAGGGTATCCAAGTATGGTAATTAATGTTAATAACATTAAATAATTTAAATGGACAAGCAGTATTCTATATTATATTTCTTTGGCACTTTTACTGGTGTCACACTGAGTTTGTCCTTGTGTCCTGCATCCTGTAAGATCCCACTCACTCTGAGGAAAACCAAGAGTGACTTCAGGGTGAGGGATTGTTACAAAAATTATCTATTTTTAAAAATACTTCCCAAAGTAAAATTCCAGGTTTGAAATTCCTTTCTGGAGAGGAATGTAAATTGTACAGACAGAAATGATTTATTTCCTTTCAACAGCAGGGATTTTGTGCAGTTGTGGGAAGATGGACCATGTTTCTGTTCTCCACTAAGGCTTCTGTGTGTACATTTTGCTGTTACACTTGCTCAGACACTAAGAACAGCACATGTGAGACATATTTTCACCTTTTAGGCTCTACATCCCCTGGGTTTGTTGTCACAACCTGTACTAAAGTTCTGACCAAGCTGGAAGGGAAGGTGCCATCACATTGTGTGTTTAAAAAGGCTTTGGTTTTACCAGGATTGCTGTTAAAGTGCTGCTGCTGTGCTCAGCTATGTATAAAACATGGAGAACAGGTTTGGCTCCTGAATAGAGGTGCTTGGAAAATCATCTATGAGTTTTTACAAGGAAAATGGTTCCCTATGTAAACACACCGCAGCTCTTTGCAAACTCTGCCCAAGGAAATTTCATCGAAATCTGGTCAAATCCCTGCTCAGATGGAATGAAGGTGGAGGATAGGAGTCTGGCTGGTCTCTGTGAGACATCTTGGCCACAACTTTCCTTTTTATTTGCAGACACAGCAAGAAAGTCCAGCCTGGATGTGACCCACCCTGTGCAGAGCAGAGTTTGGCCCTGATTTGTGGCAGCTGCGATTTGGGGCTGATGATCACAGAACCACAGAATGGTTTGGTTGGGAGGGACCTTAAAGATCATCCAGTGCCACCCCCTGCCATGGGCAGGGACACCTTCCACTGTCCCAGGTTGCTCCAAGTCCTGTCCAACCCGGCCTTGGGCACTGCCAGGGATGGAGCAGCCCCAGCTGCTCTGGGCACCCTGTGCCAGGCCCTCTCCCCCCTCACAGGGAACAATTTCTTGCCAATATCCAATCTAAACCTCTTCTCTGTCACTGTGAAATTCTGGGAGCAACCTGGTCTAGTTCTGCAATTCTGCCATTCTTAGAAAGACAGACCTCCACTATTTACAGGTTTAAGTGAAATCCAAACAGCCCCAGAGTGAGCTGAAACCCCCTGTAAACGCCTGACCTTGCTCTGCTCTCCCTCTGCTGCCCCACAGCTCCAGGAGGGACCCAACCTGGTCCTTTCTTCCTCTGCCTTTTTTTTTCCATGCCTTGTTTGTTGTGTACCACAGGTCGCCTCATCATTTTCAAATCAAAGTCTTCTTGCTTTCTGCTTCCAGAAATTAAAATGTGGCAAGGTTTTTCCTTTTTCTTTTTTTTTTCTTTTTTTTTTGTTTTTTTGAACAGCAAGATTAAAAGTCTTTTGAAGAATAATGTTTTCCTAAGTTTTAGCTGACATTCAATTTTAATGACTTTTTAAACAAAGTAACTATTAACTGTGCATCGTTTCATAGTTTCCTGATGTCTGACAGGTGTTTTTGCCCATGTGGGAAACAGATGCTAATAACATTTTCCCTAATAGCTCATAAATAATAAGCATTTAGCATTTTCCTTTGTATACTGCTCTGTCAATAGCCAATTTACTTTTCAGAAGCCACAACGTTTTCCTGTCAATCAGTTTTAGCCTCGGGCACTTTTTGGTGATTAGAAACCCCTTAGAGAGCGAGAACTCCAAATTAGTTTTAAATAAAAAATAAGAATATTCATGCTGTTGAACATCTAAAGGTAAAAAAAAAAAAAAAAAGAGAGAGATCTGGGTACATAAATATCACTGGTGCGGTATTAATACTTCATAGAACTAGAGTGACCAACTGCTCTCAGGAGGAATGCAGCAAAGACAAGCACATGACACAAAGAAAGTAATGTATGCTGGAGAAAAAGAACTTTTCATTAAATGAAAAAAAGTAATTTAGGGGGTCTGCTAAAAAGCTTTAACTCTGGGAGAGTGATATCACCTTCTCATTTGGAAAATAAGCAGCAAATCTATCGCAGCACTCGGTGCCTACCACGGTGTCTCACTCTTTTGATATGCCTTGGATCTCACCATGACATTTTGTCTCTTTCCAGAAGAGGAATGGGGTGAAGCCAAAATCTGTTCCTCTGAGGGAAGAGCAGATGCAGAACTGGGGAGCCCTCAGTGGTAGGCACGAAAGGCAGGAGGTGGCTGTAGGACCATCATGGAGTGGGACCAGCTCTCCAGACAATTGTCACCTGCTGGTTCATCCCTGCAGAAACCCTCCCTTTCCCACCATCACAACAAGGGTCAGAGAAAGGTCTGGGTATCTCCTGTCAGACCTTTCAGGCTCCACTATAACATCTGCGCAACTCCCAGGTAAAAGCAGTTTTAATAAACTCCATTTTAATCAGCTTTTTCCTCTCATAAATCACAATAAACAGCACTTTGGAAAAAGCAGATATTTTCTTCTTTGGGAAGACAAGAGCCTTGTGTTTCAGGATTCAAACCTACTTCTGGTGGTGCTGTGTTCAGATTTCACACTGGCTTCCCATCACCAGGCTTGGTCACATCAGCATTTTGGGGGTTGTGGGACCTTTGGCAGAGCTCTGGTCACGGCTGGAGACAGGACACCAATATGGATGGAGCTTGGCTCCTACACAGTTTGGCCTTTTCTGCATAAATGAGCTGAAATTCATGGATTTCACTGTTCATTAGCCGTACATCATCACACTGCATTGTAATCTGCAGCTCTTCCGCCAAATTAATTTCCTCATTCATTTTCCCACAGAAGTGGAGTGATACAACATTTGCCAGCCAGTACAAAAGCCAGATTTCTTTTTTTTTTCCAGAGAAAGTGGCCTCATTTATTCAAACATATTGACCTGAAACTGCACACACTGACATACCTGCAGCTGCACTGAACACCATTAAACCCAGGGGGTCTTAGTTAATCAAATGTAAACATGAATATTGCAGTGACATAAAATGCGGGTATCACAGAGATACAGGACAAAGGGGCAGACCCCGGGTTGGTTCTTCTGGTTGATTTTTCTCCTGAATGAAGGGAAAGGAAACTTTTGCCCTCCAATGAAATAGTTCCTCAGTGCCCAAACATGACAGCAGTGATGTGACCCACATGGCTCTTCCTTCACGAGCAGCAGTGTCACACCAAACCCTTGTGAAGGGACAGCTACAAAATGGTTAAATGACTTTCCTTGCATTTAGCATCAGCACTGAGGTAAGGAAGCCTGGGTTTCTCTAAGCAATGCAGGCTGCCTGGTTGCCCATGCAGAAGGCAAACATGCCTGGTGTTTCAATTCACATGTGGTGACTTTCTAATAATAGGGGTGTTAATTGAGCTCGAGCAAGTGAGTAACAATTAGCTGAAGCTCCTGCTTTTAACAGACACACCATGGCACATCTGTAGGCTGGGAATCACTTCTGCATATCTAATTTTTAAAGATAAAAGGTGGCTGTTCTGGAAGCAAAAGGGCTTCTGGCACCAGGCTGGGTTGTTGTGTTATCCCTCACCACTTCAGAGGAGTTCCAGCAAACAGCCCTGGCATCACCAGCTGCTCAGGGCTGGTTTTGTTCAACACCTTCTGGTCCATTCCCAGCTTGACAATGTCCTTCAAGAAGTGCTTGGTAGGAATAGTTGGGATGAAAGCAAGCTTGATGGTTGGTACTGCTGGGATCACAATTCTTTTTCATGGTCTGGGTGCTGATGGAGCACCAAAACCTGCAAGAAGTTTGGAGGCTTGCTCTCCAGATGGTGTTGGGTGGGAATTGTCACTGCTGAGTGCTAGGTGTAAAAGGTTGGAAAGAAACCTGAAAGACTCATGACACCTTTCTGTCTGTTATTTTTCATTCATCCACTCCTTGGTAATCATCTCCCACCCATTCCCACCAGTTCCAAACCCTTTATCTGCTGCTCAGGCTCCCACATGGGCACAGTTCAAGCCTATCTCCTTGGCCAACCTCAACCTGTAAAGGAGGAAGAAGCTCTTAAAACCCACACACATCCTTAGGAGAATTTCTCTTGTACATCAAAGTGATGGAGAGGAATCAGAATAATCCCAAGGAGTTATTTCAGTACATTAAACCCCAATTCTTTATACCTTCAAGTTATGCCTGGTTCTGGTCTTCTCCCTTCCCTTTTTTTTGGCTTACTACACTCTAAAAGGTAAACTGCCCCAAAAGCTACCTCGTTAATTTTTCCTCTCTGAGCAGTTGGGTTGAAACATATGCCATTAGACCTGATGTCCCCAGCTAAAACCCCTGCCATATCACTAAATATTTTAGCAAATAAAAAATTTTTTAAACACGCGGCCAGATGTCCACATTGACATAGTGCTTAAGGCGTTTGACTGATAAAAAGCCAGGCCCCTTGGTAAGTGGGGATTTAAAAACATGTCCTGAGGCAAGTGTGCGATATTAAAAACATCCTGGGCTCTTTTGTATGGAGATTTGCATACGTTGAGGTTTTAAAGAGAGTGTCCATCTGTCACTGAGCATTCTCCCAATACAACAAAGCATCGATAAATATTTTGAACCACAGTCACTTTTCAGCAGGCACCAGCAAGGAGGCAGAGTGGTTTCAGCTGGGATATCCATCGCTTTGTGCAATAAAAGGAGCTGCAGTTTCACTTGGAAGTGGTGTTTAATATTTATGAGGATGACAGCCCTGTACAATTACAGAACTACAACCTGGCCCTTGGGTGATTCCATAAAAAGTATCAGCCAGCCAGAGCAAAAAAAAAACCCTCAAGCTTTTGTTCTGGAAAGTCTGGATGCAGTGATGTACCACGATGGTGCTTCAGCGTGAGTGGCACCCGCTTGCAACACACATGGCAGCAGGCTGGCTCCAGGTCTGTTGGAGCGATGGAAAGACTTCTGCCAGCTTTAATGAGCTCTGGACCAGCCTGGATACAGCTGAATTGTCACCAAAGTGGAGGAAATTCATTGTTCTTGGTGTATGTGTTGTGAAGAAAGGGTAAAAAATCACCTGGCCACAGTCCTGTTCAAATCCATCGCGTCAGCTCTGGGTTTGGCTCCTTGGATTTAAGACAGTGTTGCGTTTTAAAGCTCAGTCTGGAATGTGAGAAAACAGAATGGCAGCAAGGATGGGGATCAGGATGTTCTCACTAGACTAGAAGGTCTAACACGTGGGAGGCATCTTACAGAAGGGAAAAGAAAGCACACAGGCATCACTTGGAGCTGCAGTCTCAGACAGGACAGAGGGAGTGACCAGCTCTCCACATTCCACGTTTTTATTTAGTTTTGCTTTTCTGAGTTTGTATTTTTTAAAGAGGTGCCATATTCTTCTTATTCTCCAACCATCTAGAAGGTTTGAAGTGTCTGTTTGAGATGAAACAAAGTCAGCACAAAACAGGTTTGCAGCAACTATTTTAGTCAACTAGATCATTTCAGTTCAAGCATGTGTGTATCTCAACAGGTTGACTATAGCATGATATTTCCAGCCTGTTCTCCTTGTATTCTTTCCTCCCTTAAATCTGAATCTATTTCTGAGCCCATCCTGCCTGACCATTGATTTTCCTAAAGAACCACTCATAAAATAGATGGGTTTTGTTCATTGGTTTCTCTGTTTCTCTTGCAAAGCTGGTTCTAATGGGGCAGTGGCTATTGCAGTGTTGGTGGTGGGAGATGCCAGGTGGCAGATGGCTTCTTTTTGTAGGTGCAGCACGATGGTCTCGCACAGTGTATGGTTGGGTGGCTGCACATCCATCTTGACAGAGAAGGAGGAACCTCTACTAACACCTTTGGGGGTATTTCTCTAAGTCTTGTGTTTAAGCTGTTGAACACCTGAGGAAAGAAGAGATTCAAGAAAGCGAAAGGCAGATAATAATAAAAATCCCTCTCTGATTCACTTGCAGAATACATATATTATTGGAAAAGTACTGATTTTTCCCCCAGCAGACAATACATATTTGCTGCTGCTTGAAGGCAGCAATACTTCGATTGCAAACACAAGCTGCCAAAGGAGACTCTGGCTTTCCTGTCTACAGTTGTAGGACAGCTTCTATCCATGCAAGGGACATTTGATAGGCTTTGGGACAAATCCTGTGTGTCTTGATGGTTAAACGGCTGCACCAGTTGTGTCAGTGGTTGTGGTGTAAAATGCATGATTGCTTGGGAGAACAGGAGGATGTGACAGTGGGAAAACACCTCTTGACCAGATTAATTTCAGGCAGGAGACAGGAAATGACATAGATAAGCCTATCAGCTGAACACATCAGAGTCCTAAGGCTAGAGTTTGGAGAAAGTGAATGCTGACCTGCTTGATTAATCTCTGTTTGAAGTTTAAACTACCTAAGATGCAAGCTGGGAACTCAACATGCAGTTACAGCTCATGAGCTCTCTGTGTGCTCTGGTGCTGGTAGTAAGACACACGATCAGATGGCTTCTTTTCAACCAGGTACTCTAGTAATTGCTTGTATTTTGGGCACTAATTTATCTTAAAAGGACATTTCACCACAAGATATAAGAGTTCAGCTGTCCTTTAATTTAAGGTCTTAGGTATTTTCCTTGTGAACAAAGCTATGATGAAGCAGAGTTTTCATCCATCCCAGGGGTGTGGTACATCACAGGGGCTGGCAACATCCACATCACAGGTTGTAGATCTTCCCTGGTGAAATCTGGTTACAAAAAATTTAAGATTTGGGCTTCAAGGAGGGGTATTTCCAGATCCCTCTCAAACCCCTCTGTTGAGCTGACTTCCAAGCAGGCAGCAGTCTCTCCTCTCATTAAACGAATTAATTTAGGCATGTCTACCTTGATGACTGCTGGAAATGGGTGCCAAAATTCTTGAATTTCAGGTTTGCCACATCAAGAACATGCCTGAGAGAGTGTTAATGCTGCCAGCATTGGTGAGAGCCAGGAGAACAAATGGTGAGTTTAAAGCCTTTGTGGACAGTCCCAGTCCTTTGGCAGAGGGGATGGGGCTGAGTATTGAGGCAGTTTGTTGGTTGGAACCTTATTCGACTGCCAGAGCTGGCTTGGGGACACCAACCCTGGAGCCTGTGAAGCTGAGGAAGGGCTGGAAGACTTTCATTGATCATTTAACAACCTGTTGGCTGGCACATCCTGGATCCAGCATGGATCACCTGGGGAACATGCACACCGTGCTCATGTCAGCCAGAGCATCCCCTCGGTGAGCCAGCAGAGCCATGCCAAGCTACACTGGCTCTGACTCCTGCCAGAGGGGTATGGCACAGAAATTAAATGCCAAATCCTTTTCCTTTTATATAGCCAATTAAAGTCAATTAGACCAGTGGTGGGAGCTGGGCACACTGGCACCGGGGTGAAGACAAAACAGTGCTGTGTCTCTTCCACAAGCAGAGCTGAATTACTCTCTGTTTTGCTCCTAGAATGATTTAAGCTAAGGGAAGAGGCACTAGGTTGTGAGGAGAAGCATTTCAGAGAGAAAAAAATCAGTCCTCACTAAATCCATATCCCATCTCCTCAAAGCTTGCTTACTGCCAGCTCCCTAATTTATGTAAACTGGTCGTTGGAGCTGAATTAAAACCTACAATTAGCAATCCAGGAGGGCACAGTGATAATTCAGACAGATGTGCCACTTAAAAATATTTACATAAAGCTTGCAGGATAACCAGCACTCCCAGAGGGAGCCATCAGGCGAGGCTCTGGATGTCCCCCAGCACAGCTCCACTGCCCCAGGCTGCAGAGCCCAACCACGGCTTAGATTTGCCAAAGACTGCAACCACAGCTGCAGCTCTTGGGATCAAAAAGTATAAAGACCTAAAGAAGTTATGAGGAACCTGAATGTTGCCTGATCTTTTTCTCAGGAAGATGCTCTGGGGTTTGCTTGAAGCTGCTCAGAAACTTCAAACCCATCACACCCCTCTTGTTACTAGATTGTGAGGAGAAAGCTTTCACTGTGCCCTCGTTAAGCGCTTGGCTTTCACTTCTGTTTTAACCAGCTTTGGGCTTTTGTTAGAAAACATGAAGAGTTTAGGGAGACATTTTTAATTTGCAAAGATCCATTGCTGTTACAGTGCAAATACAGTCCTGTTATACACAGCCTCAACTATCCTCCAGTGCGACTCAGACATGCGGGGAGTCCTTGTGGATGGATTTTGGGTTCCATTTGTGGACCTCTCCCTCTGATGCACCCCCTCTTTATCTCCCAAATAGAATGCAAGAGATAAACCAGCTTTGGAAAGCAGCACTTTTGTTGTGTTCAGATGCTCTAATTTAGAGCTTTTATCAGCAATTTCAGCAGCAGGTAAAGGATGGCTTGAAAGGAATTGTGTAGGTGGTGTTGGGATGCCAGGAGGGGTCATGGGCTTTCTCAGGAGGGTTTAGGAGCCGTGAACAAATACATCTGCCCAAGCATTTTAGTGCTGGGAAAAGCTTCGGTAGCAGTCAGTTATAAAATGGGGCCAGTTCACACAGATGGTGAAGACAGTCATGCTGGTTTAAATCCACAGCAAAACCAGTGACTAAATTGGCTCAGGCACAGCCCTGGTAGAACCAGGAAAAACTGTTCACAGATGTCAATTTATGGAGATAAGCTTTTTTTTCCCTGCACCACTGCCCTGGTTACAGATAACCACTATTTCCACCTTTCCAGTTGCATGAGTTCACATTTAATGTTAAGAAATTTCAGCCTGGAGAATGCAAATGAAATTTTGAAGATATTTCTTTGATATTCCCTTGTTGCTCTCACCACACACAGTATTTCCTGCTCCCTTACTGGTAGCCAACACCTCCTCTGGCTCTGGCTCTGGCTCTGGCTCTGGCTCTGGCACTGACATGTATTTCAAGATGATTGCACAAACCCATGAATTTTTCTCAAATATTTATGGGAACACCCAGAATGTTCACAGCAACAGATGAAAGACTGAGTACAAGATTCACTTGTTTATTAGCAAAATACAGAAAAAAAAGGAAAAGTGATTGCCCTGTTTTTGTATTTTATCTGTGGCTTGCTCAAAAACCTTCCAAATTTGAATATTCTTCAAAAATGGGTATGATTTACACCAAGGCTGATTCACCTTCTGGCCTTGGTGGCTGGAATATTCCAGCAATGGGTTTGCTTTGTTTCAGCACAATAGAAGTTGAAAAAAAATATACTGTAGATGAGTTTTAATACTGCAGCTTTTATGTGGAACATGAAAGCTCACTAGTTTAATACAAAGTCATTACTGCAGTTAAAACCATTAAGTTAATTAATATGGACATTTATTACTGCCGATAAAAGATAATATCAGGGGATTTATAGAAACAATATATCTGTATATTCTTCCTCCTAAAGCCTCCACCAAGACAGGACTTTCAGTGGGGCGGAATATATTCTAATGGCACCTGTTCCTGGGGCTGGTGCTGAAGGTAGGTCAAGGGGAACACTTGCAGCAGAGTCATTAAGATAACCCTGGCCCCGAGAGCGCCAGGGCTCACAAAATAAATCCTTCAACCTTGATAATTATTACACATTGAAGGCAGCAGCAAGTCCCTTGGTCCTTCCAAGCTTTAAGTGGTAGAATAACCTGTTTCTTTTATCAGCAGCAACCCTTCCACTGCTCAGCGTGGGGACAGTGTCAGCTCCCGTCCTTACAGATAAAGGTAACTCTGTCCTCAGGTTTTTAGCCAAAAACAAGTCAGCAAACCCTCAGCTTTCACCGCTTTCACCTCCCCACCTCTTCAGAGCTGAAAAACCCCAACTTGTCCCTGGCTGCTCTTGGTCATTTCCTCGTACTGATGCCGGATAACAGTTGGGAGACGCGGCAATTTAGGAAAGCTTTGCAAATGTGGACAACTGCAGAGTGTGATAGAGGGGCTGTATCAATCACCATAATGACAGACATTAGCAGAGTGCCAAGTGTTTTGGTCTCAACAGATCTGTCACCGGTTTGCAGGCGGCAGTTGTACGCACAGGTCTGGGCATCGGCCGCTCTCATTCACTGCTGTCTGCAAAGCTGTCACTTGCAGAGGAGATTTATTGGGCTGGGACATGTGATTTATGTCAGACGGCTTCAGCTTTGCTACCTCGTGTGCTACAATAGTAGTTAACAAGCAATTAAAATCTTTGGTCTGTTGTGCTGGAAGCTACATCACAGTTCCCCGAAATCAGCATTCAGCATTATCTCCTCTTTAAAAACCCTCATTTTGGAGGCTGGGGGGAATTTAAGGAGTGCTTTTACTGGCATAAATAGTTTCTTGCTCTGCTTAAAATGGTGTGAATCGGTTCTTAGGGAGGGTATTTTTAATTCTGGCTTTCTCTGGGTCCACTTGTTCCACAGTTGGGCTGTGGAAATCTCTTGCTGGTTATCTGCCACTCTGTGTGTCTGCTCCTGTGGGCTGTAGCCAGTGGGGAAGCACCAGCAGATAGAATCACATCACAGAATCATGGAATGGTTTAGGTTGGAAGTGAACCTCAGAGTTTAAGTGGTTCCAAACCCCTGCCATGGGCAGGAACATCTTCCACTAGAATGACCCAAACAAGCATCACTTGCTGTGATCCCCTCTGCCAAAGAAGCTCCTCCAGGACTCCTTTCCTTGGCCTATTCCCACTCCCCAAGCTGTTGAGCTGGTGGCTCCTGCTGGTGCCCACACACCCAAACTTCTGCTGACAATTGATTCTGAGACCAATCTGGCAAAAGCATGGTGCAACAACACCTGGATATAAAAGCACATTCTATGGACCAACAATGGCTTTGGGTTGCTCATTTGAAGCAGCATCTCCTCACTGTGCTCGGGCACCCACTGCTGCCGTCCCGACACCAGCTGCTGGTGAGGGGCACCAACATTTTGGCCACCTCTGAACTCAGGGCAGGGAACCCCGGTCAAACTGCTTGGACTGAAGTGCATCCAGCCTCGCTGGTGAGCTCCTCTGCTGTGCTGCCTGCACCAAACTCCTCGAGTCAGACAGCACTTGGTGCTAATTAGCCTCATTGCACACACACACTGCTCTGCCCTGAGTGATGCAGCCTTAATTACTAATGACAGGGATGGGGTTTTTTTTGTCCTTCTGTTACAAGCACTAGTGGTGGTGAATACACACCTTGGTGGGTGTTTTCACCCATTGGACACTGCAGTTCTTTCCCCCTGTTCTGTTCTGTGGTCTTTGAGCCAGTATTTCAGAGATCAGATTTTCTTCCCGTTACAAAATGGGTATATGAGGCTGCACCAGTGTTCTGTGAGGAGATGATGCACGCTCTAATACATATTACATACTTAAATCCCCTTTTCCCTTGTGTTAGGTACGAACTTCAGTCCATACTGGAAATTAAACATTTGTGTTTCTGCACTTTTCAACTTGTTAAAATCACCAGGAAATTTTAGAGACAAGTGACTGTCCAGTGCAGCCATCAGGAAACGCTGGATTCTCACTTCTTAACCAACAACCAGAGCTTTGGTACTTTTTCCAACACTTTGTCCTTCAGGGATGGTGTTCCTGTGCGGCAGGTACTTATAAATCCTGATATTTAAAATCCCCAAAAGCCTTCCCCTAAGGCTTTTTCCTGCTACAGCCACTCATGGTCTGTGTGGTGCTGCAGGAGGGCAAACCCCAGGGAGGGCTTGACTCAGATTTTTGTCTCCAGCCCAGCTTTGCTAGGATTCAGACAGACTTTCCTGGTACTTGTGGTTTTCTTGGTTGTTTTTCCCTCTCCCATCACCCCAGAGGATGGATTCCTCCTGTCCTAACAAGCCAGGAAAACCCCAGGGAATAGGTTAATGAGGTGTTGGGAGGGGTTTGTACCTTTTCATACAAGATTGGTGCAACAAATCTAATTCTTCTTTTTTAAAATATTGACTGTTTTCCTCCTTTTCAAGGCAAAAACTATATCCACCCTTCAGACTAATCTTTATACCATTGGGCTGAATTGTCTGATCCTTTAGGCACAGGACCTGGGGGTGATGTCCCAGGCAAACCTGGGATTACAATCAGGATCTCAACCCAGCACTGGGCTGTGCAACCCTGTCTCACACACCAGCTTGGGAAGAGGGCAGGTTTCCTGAAATTAAAGCAAAAAAAATATATATCCAAGGAACTATACAAACCCTCTGGAGAAACTTCTGCTGAGCAAAGGTGATCCGTGCTGACATTGAGAATTGTTTGATTTACAATAACAGGGAGATAATATTTTGCTAAGCCTCCCTGTAATACAATGTGTGTCATTTTAAATTTCCCATTACACTGAGCAATCTAATAAATAAATGCCCCAACTGCAATAAACATGAATCATGCAGTGTGGAGAAGCTCTCAGCAGCCCTGGAACACATATCTTCTTCCTAATGGTCTTTGGAAGTCACCGATTAATTTGACTTTGAGCTGAGTGTTTCTGGAGCAGAGGAGCCCCTCTACTGCCAGGCAAGTGCCTGCAAGATGCAGGGTAAAACTCTGACGAGATTTAGTGACAAATCAGATTTACAAATTAGGGCTGTGCTGCTCTGTAAGGGATACAGCTCAAGCCCGGTGATTAGCAAGTACGTGGTCAAGCAGAGTTGACTGCTGGGGTTTTTCAGGGTTTTTTTTTCAATGCTGGAAAACAAAAGCAGTTGTTTTACATCCTGCAGCAATGAAAGCCACCCTCTGAGAACAAGAAGTTCATGTCATTTGTCCCCTAATTTCTGCTGTTCATCTTTCACTGGATTATGTGCACGTGAAGGTATTTTAGCTATCTCCTGCCTTCATGCCAATATATGTTAGAATTTGGGATGGAATTTAATATGAGTAATGTTAGGGGAAACAGGTCAGGGTTTCAGATTAACACCAATAACCATAATGAGAACAGATGCTTATATCCATCTGGAATGTAGATTTAATATGTTAAATTCATAGCTCAGTCCATGAAATGCAATCATCAGATGTTTACTGGTCCCAATTTAATGAGCGATTTTGGATTAAACAGGGGCCAAACAACAGGCCACCAATCTATATTAAATCTCTGCAAAATGAAAATTGCAAAGATTTACTTAGGGTCATTACACAAGAAAATTTAATCACAACCTCATCCATAATGTCACATCGTCATCAGACTGATAATTGAAATGCCATGTGAGGGATTATGAATAACCCTCTGTTTATGAAGATAGCTTTCTGATTATCTCTATGTCCTGTGAGTAACATAAAATATGATTTGTATTAATGTACATGGGCCTTGCCTAAAAGAAACGTATTGGGGATCTGCAGAAAAAAGTCTGATTTTTTTTTTTACCTTCACTCTTCCTGACGGGAGATGTTGTTAAAGAACATTATTGCCACAATTTTAAAGCTGCCTGGTGAGGTGAAGCCTTGAATACAGACTCAGGCTGTGTTTATGGCATCACAGGGAGACACAGCTTGCAACATCCCTGCAGCTGGGTGGGTGCTTATAAAGTATTCAGCACGTGATTTTAGTAAGCAAACATTGATTTGTCCAGAATCAATATTAATTTTTCAGACTGTATGTTCTCTAGGGCAAGAAATGTATCTTCCAGTATTTACAAAACACTTAAGTACATTTGGGATATTAATAAGAACACACTTTTGATTTTGGCAAGTTGCAAAATACTAAACTCTTGGATAACTGACAATTACATAATTGAGCATTGTAATGGATTATACAACAGACTACAAAGAGCCAAAATTCTAATGGCACTTTGGTTTTAAAATTTCATCTGAATATTTATCCAGTGTGTGCTGAAGGACTCTCTGCTCCAGCCCTGAAGGTGAATGCTCAGCTGAGATACTCCAGGAACCACACGAGTGAGCAACAGGCTCCTCTTGAGAACCAGTGCATGTGCTGCTGATATACCTGGGGTTCTACCACCCTTTGCTTCCAAATTTTCCTACCCACACGATCCAGTCACTCAGGAGGTGATGCCCTACCCTGCCACTGACCTCCCCAGCATCCCTGAGTGTGTCAGCTCCTCCCTGTGTGATGGCACTGTGACACCAGCCCACCAGGGTGCTGGAGATGACCCAGACACTGTTAGCAGAACAGTAAGAGCCCAGCAGAGCAGTTGGGGTTTCTCAGCCTCTGGCCCCACAGCTGAGATCTCAATTTCAGTAACTGAACCAAGCTCCCTCCTGCCAAACCCAGGGCAGGAGCAAGGATGAGCAGCTCATCTCCAAAAACGCGACTGCCTCCTCCTCCAGTTGCCTGAGCTCAGTCTGAACCTGCCCCACACCCTGGGGATCCAGCTCCATTTGTAGCAAGAGCAGAAAGCAAATGGGAATGTGTCTTTTCCCTGTCCAGGACTGCATTCTGTGTCATCTCATTGTCAGTGCTGCAAAACTGATCACATCCCATGTGTTTTAATTGCCCTGCATAGGAATTAATTAGCCCCTTGGCCAGAGAACAATTAAGTGCCGAGCTCAGGAACAAGAAAAGTCAAACAGAATAAAATCCTGAGTTTCCTGCCTGTCAGACAGAAGCCAAGAGTCCCTGACATGGGAATCTGCCATCCAAACTGGAATGTGGTGCCACTGTGGAGCACCCAGACAGTTGGGTCTTCTTGTTCCAAGCAAAAGTTTGAATCAGGTCCCCACATCACACTTATTCATCCCAATTTTAAACAGCTTTAGTCTCACCCATGCCCCCACATGGTTAAGGTTTTCAGTGGATCTCAACCCATGCTGAGCTTAGCAAGCTCTGAAAAACTTCTGCATTTACTTCTTAGCTGTGCCAGTCTGGGAATAACATTCCCTGCTGTAAATAAATTTTTTTCCAAGCAAATCTGTGCTCCTTTTTGACTGCAGCAAGCATCAGGCAGCCAGAAGTGGAAGGAGGTAGATTTTTGGCACTAACACATAACCAATGCAGTTAAATGAAGATAAACAGGTAAGGCACATCCCTCCATGGACCAAGGTAAGGGAGGATGTTGTTTTAAATTAAGCCCTTGTGGTATTTCTGGCTGTCCAACCATTGAAAAACCAAGGAACAGATCCCATGTGAGTGGAATTTTACCCAGGATGCCACAACTAAATGCACATTTAACAGCCTCAGCCAGCTTTCCAACCCCCAGGCACCTTCTCTCCCACGGGCTGATCCATAGGAGTGTCTCTGAGCATCGTCCCACTGCCAGGCAGTGCTTTGCTCCACTGGCAGATGTCCCCCTGTGATATTTAAACCCTGAGGTTCTAATTCTGCAATTGCCCATTCGGGAGGTCATTATGCAGGTACCAACACAGCCATCCCGGGGAGAGAATGGTGCCTTTGGTTGGTCCCTCCCTCTTTTCCAGCCCCAGGATGGCTCACTGAGTTCCTGCAGGCAGAATGTGCTGGAGCTGGTTCAGCTCTGCAGCGATGACAGGACGCTGTTGGCTCCTCTTTCATGGAACAGTTGGGCTGAGTGTTGTCTTCCTATTACCGAGGGTAAGAAAATAATGAGCCATTATTAATGGGTGCTGGCACATGGGCAGAGCTCTGAGGTGCTGGGGGAGGGCCCAGTGCCACCCCTGGCACACGGACACAGACGTGTGGGCCTCCCATAGCAATGGGAAAGGGGAAATGCAAATCCTGGGAAGGGGACAAAGCTCCTGGTGTGTAATGGGGCTGATATGGCAGAATGCTTTCCTGAATCCCATCCTGTAAAAGCCTCATCTGAAGGTGACAGCAGCCACCAAATGGAGGTGTTAAAGAGAACTGACGCATCCGATAAACTCCAGCTGTCTCCTCCAGTCAGCGTCTCTTCTCCTTCCCCTGCCTGGGCCTCTTCTCTTGGCTAATAGCCCTAATGATTAAGATTGAAAACAGTTTTTTCTTCTTTTGCTTTCAGCCTCAAAGGTTGGTCTTTGTTTTTTTCCCCTTTTCTTCTTTAAACAGTCTTGTTTCTCAAAGAACAGGCAACTGAAGCCCAGGAAAAGTCAACGTTTTGTTGTTGACTTGTTTTTCTGTTTTTCTCTAGGAAGATTGTAACAGACCTTTAGGATACTTTTCTGTAACCTCCAGCTAAACACTGCTCCAGACACTGGGCTCAGTACTTTCCTTTTTCTCTCCCAACCCCTGTTTAAGAGATCAGACTTGAAGATTTTTTCCCTTGCTGCAAAAAGTCTTATAAAACAGATCAGAGGACCCCAGCCCAAAGTCTCTGAGGTCACATCCAGGTCACATAATTTGGTCTGAAACAGATTATTTTTGCTTTGTTTTCTGGTTGAAAGTTCAGTGAGGTGATGGAGAGTGGTCTGCAAACTACTGTGAACTACTACAGTGGCCAAAATTTAATTGAATTAATTCTTTTTTTAAATTGTTTCATAGGGTGATTTTCTCATAGCTTAACCTTAGCCAAGGGAAAGGTGAGTCTGCAAAGAAAATCATTGAAGAGTTAAAGGATGCTGCAGAAGCACTGGCTGCCAGTTCAGGACACAGACACACTACCCACTAATCAGAGCTAAAAGTGGTGTTCCTTAGTGGGGAATAAGGATTGCTGTGCAACAGCAATCCTTATTCATTTGAGATCCCACCCAGGTACCCAATTTTTTCATGGCAGATACTAAAAGTACTCCTGGCTCATGTACCAGTAAGGACCTGTCTCCCTCAGCTCTCCTAGCAGGGCATGGCAGTTGCCCCTGCTTATATGAAACTGAACTGTGATTCACTCAAACGGCTAAAATTGATCCCTCTCTGTGTAGAGACAAAGTATTTAGGACTTTTTGGGACATTTTGCTTCAAAATGCCCAGATGCATAAAGTGAATGTGTGAATACAAGGCATATATATATATATATATATATATATATATAAAAATATATATTTTTTTTTCAATCCATCACTGTACCTCAGAATGTTGTTTTGTGCAGAGAAATAAAAATCTTTTAAATTAGTTTCTACTCTTGTCTCAGAGGCACTGTGGAAAATTACCCAGTGTAAGTGAAAAATATCACTTACAAACATCACATTCTGCCCAAGAAAAATGGTTGATGGATTAATGTAAATAACCTACAATATTTTGCTTTACATACTCCACCATCAGTTAGAAATCTCATAAAGAGAATGAAGCAATGAGAAAATGTAGATCTGATCCCTTGATGGTTTGGTTTTTTTTTCAATAGTGGCTATTTTGAAAAAAATCCTCTGCTTACTTACACAAACACACAGAAAAGAGTTAAAAGTGGCACATTATCTTTCCAACGACATATTTAGCCAGTTATTCAGGCTATAATGAAGCTGTGTAATGAAGTCAATGTCCTTGAAAGTTCTTCATCAATTTTTTTCTCATCTGTCAGCATATCCACTTGCCGACACAATATTAATTAAACACAACATTTCCTGGAGTGTTGAAGTGAAGTCCCATCACTGATAATGAACAGGTTTAGGAGAGTCACATCCCAACAAAATTACTTTTTAAACCAGCCTTATTAAGCAGAAAATTAGACCTAAATCACCCTACAACATCCTCATTAAAAGCCACTGATCCTTGGCTGCTTCTATGTTCTAACATCTTTAATTAGCAAACTGCTGGTCTATCTGCCATGATAAATGCTATTAATCTTACCTTTCATTTGCTTTCTCTTAACCTATCGTTTGCCCACTTCAGGGAGACACAGGCTTCCACCAGGACTCGTTTTATTGCGTTTAATGTCCTTGTAAGGATGAAAAATGGGGCAGTCACGGGTTAAACACGATGACTCTCTCCGCCCTCGCTCCATCACTGAGTTTCAGAATTTGTGGATATCTCAGATGGCAGACTTGCTGTGTTTGAGGGAAAATTAAGAGCAATTTCCAGTGGATATGTATGGAATACTGTTGTCAAACCTCGGCAGTAAATCACAGTGCAACTGCAGTTCGGTGCCCTCTCTGCTGCCCTGCTTCAACCATGGAAGAGTTATGCACATCAATTAAAAAAAACCTTCTGGGTGTCTGGGAAGGCTCCACCCAGGGAAAAGAAAAGCTTTAAAAACACGATTGCATTTTAGAACTGTAGCTACTAAATCTGCAAGCTTTGAGGAGCCTTTACAAAGCGTGACAGCTTCACAGCCTCCTTAACATTTGTTCACAGAAGCTCCAGAATATATCAGGACAAATAACACACCGCATCAGGCCACTTTCACATGGCATTAATCAGAGGGAAGTGCACAATGCAGTGCCACACCAGGCATTTCAGAAATCCATTGCTATTTGCTGTGTTCTCAGGTGCAAAATGCCATCTTGGATGTGCACTGCTTTTTTCCCAGTTTATAGTTGTGGAATTGGGACTTTTCACAAGGTTCTTTCTGGCTGATTTTTGCAGTGTGTCTGAGCATCATCTTCCTACAGCAAATAACATCAACCATGTTCAGCTCACAGCTCCTGGGCAACAGAGAAGTACAAATTTAACCTCCCTCAAATATCTTGTGATAAATTCAGTTTGCCTGGGGGTCAGTCTCTTCTCCCAAGTAATGAGTGATAGGACAAGAGGAAACAGCCTCAAGTTGTGCCAGGGGAGGTTTAGATTGGATGTTAGGAAAAACTTCCTCACAGAAAGGTTTGTCAAGCCCTAGCACAGACTGCCCAGGGCAGTGGTGGAGTCACCATCCCTGGAGGGATTTAAAGACATGACACCTGTGCACATGGTTTAGTGGTGGGCTTGGTAGTGCAGGGTTAATGGTTGGATGATGATCTTAGAGGGCTTTTCCAACCTAAACTATTCTAGGACTCTATGACTCAATAGATCTTTCTAATGGGTCTCTGAGAGAGGCTCTGACCTGGTTGAACATTCCATGTCCCAGAGGCAGACACTGTCCACAACCTTCAGCTGTCAGAGCTTAACTCTGAGATTTGCCAGAATAGTTCACTCCATGTGCCCCTATTCTTTTATCTCTTTCATTGTTTTCATCCCATATTATTTAGTGACCAGACTTGCCTCCCACAGATACAAACACTTTCCCTTGGCAGCTTTAATGAAAGCTGCTTTTAATTTCACATTGCCCTGGGTTATTCTGGCTGCTGATGGGCTGCTTCTTTTTGGGGACAGATTATTCTAACTGCTAGGAAACCATGACCTTTTAAGCTTTCATTTTAAGTCCTAATTCTAGCAGTAGGCTGTAAGGCAGGGGCTCCCCTCACTGTGTTCCTGTCCCTGAAAAGCAGGCATCTATTCTGAGCTATCTGTGTTGCTTCTGCAGTCAATGCCAAGAGATAAGCATCCCCAGAAGGCGACTTGTCCACCTATTCTACAGTGACATGAATTACCCTTGGGAAGCTGTTATCTATTATTCCTCAGGATGGAGACAGCCCAGGCTTAATTAGTTGTCTGACTTTTAGATGTTGAGTTAGGTACAATAATCTGACTCCCAGTGATTTTTTTTTTTCAATCTGGAGTAGATGAGTCACGATTCATATGCAAGGATCGTACTCGTGAAGCTGTGCTTTGCTAATGAAACCTTTCTCTCACCCCCAATATGTTTCCATTATCTTGCCATCAGGAAATAGTTTTTTCTCCTCCACACGAAGACACATGACGTGCTCATTTACCCACACACGTGCGAAACCAGATTAACTACTCCATAAATTAGTTAAAAGATTTTCCCAGAGAAAATGAAGAGGAAATACATGTAATTTCCACTTTTCAGCTCCTGAATGAATGAAGACACTTTGTCTGCTCTGTCCATGACTGTTTAGTCATGCTAGAAATCAAGATTTCTGAATTGCAATGACCAAGTTTATGTGAAAAGAGCTTCTCCAATCCACCCCAAGTTATTAATAATTTTACCTCAATATCAATGTCCACTATGTTTTTCCATGTTTGGCTTAAACTCCACCATCCCCTGTCTCCAAATCTGGGGGATATTGATCCTGAATTTTAACAGCTGGACAAATTGAAACCCCAAACTCGGGGTAAAACACATCTGAATGGAAATTGAGATCAGAATAAACTTCAGTTCTAACTCAAAGAGAGCATTTCAGGCCAGCAGCTGGGAATGTGGTGAATGAATCATAGGTCAGTGCAGCAAACCGACTGAAAGTCATTAGAGAGTCATCAGAGTATTTGTGACGAAATAAATATCAGCCTTGGCCATGATGGGACGGGTTCTGGGGCATTCCTGCCTGAACAGATACCCCTCACATCACTGCCAGGATGAGCCACTTTGTGCTGGCCAAGTCCCAACAAAACCCCAGCCTGCAGCCCCTTGGAGCTTTCAGAAGTTTTTAGATTATATTAAAGTGAGAAAATGAGTTCTGCTCCTATTGCAGGACCTGATGGGACTGACACTCCAGTGCAAATGAGCACAGACACACCTTTTTGTCTGGACTGAATAAAATATCTTCTGTGACTTAGCCTGGTCACCTGGGCTGTCTCCTTTCAACTGGAGCACTCCTGTCAGTTCCATTAATGCCATTGGGTAGGTGAAAATAGTTCCTTCATTCCAGACAACTAAACCCAAGAGTATTTCAGCCAGCAGAACTGTGTGTGTGTGTTGAGGTGTTACATAGGAAATCACAGGAAGGGCCAGGGAGTAGAAATGAAGTATCAGAATCTGCCCAAATAATGCTGATCACAAAAAGTGAATTTCATGAGGCTGGCACTTGTCTCATTTGAAAATGAGAAGATTCTCTGAAGTTTGGTGAGTGACACTCGTGCAAAATAAGTGTCAGAAATGGATCAGCTCCCTGGCATGAGAACCAAAAGCTGGGTGTCAAACTGGGAGGGGAATTACAGGTGTGCAGCAGGGCTGGTTCAAAACCAGAGGCTAAGCAGGGATGTGACTACACGAATAAAAAAATCCCTGTTAGAAGTGCCCGTTTTCCTTGCAAAAAGAAAAACAAGGAGTTGCTCAGCCAGTGATAGCACCTCCTCCTCCCACTGTGTATCAGCCCTGCTTCCTTCCTGGGGTTACCAGCTTTGTGCAGGGCTCTCTCTGCGGCTGAGCCTGTGGCTCGAGCAGTGACAGAGACACAGAGAAAGCAGCAAAGGACAGCCCAGTGATGACACTTCACATTACACACTGGGGCTTTCACAGAGCCGGGATCCTGGCTGGAATCTTCGCAGGGCAGGAAGCGAAGGGCAGGACACAGGAGCTCAGAGAACCAGAAAGATGCGTTTGGCAGCGAGGGCAAGTTTCTGTAGCAAAGCATTTCATAAACTCTGGCCCAGATTCTCCCCTATGACTTGACCAGGCTCAGCACAAGACGAGGATTGGAGAACAAAGATGGCTTGAAGCCACCTTTATGCTTCTCCACTCCGGAGCAGCTGGGGACTGGCTGGTCCCCAGGGTAGGTTCAAGTCGCCCCAGGCTATTGTAGCAGCAGGAGACTGCTAGAAAATAGCCAAGATGTAGCTACACCTCCTTTCCGATTGGCTGCCACTGCTCCTGAAGGAACGAGGAGGTGACTTGGGTGACACCACTGCCACAACACAGGGTCTATCTTCCCAGGGACCCCGAGCGTGAGGAGGGAGAGAGAAAATGTCAGCGCGGATGCTGTCGGGGAGGCAGGGCAGTGTGTGGCTTATTCAGGGAAGCAGGAAGCGCAGATCATCTGAATTCAAATCTGGTGAGCCACTCACTCAAGTCAGTGTGTGTCCATGGGCACATGCCTTGATCTTTTCTCTGCCTCAGGGCAAGGCAACTGGAGAAAGAAGTCGAAAGCAACAGAATTTCACTGAAATGATCAGATACTGCTTCCAAATTGGATTTAACTCTAAAAACCAAACCAAAGTAAATTCCTACAGACACACACACTCAACGTGGTCAAGAGTTAAATTCTCATGTATTTATAAGGAACAAGTGTGTCTGCAGGCTGGATCAGAAAACCACCGAGGGCAGAAGCATTTACAGGGGAGAGAATTTGCAAGGATGAGGACTTCAACATGCAGTTGAAAACAAAAAGAAAAGGAAAAGCTCTTGCCTGACAGGGGATTTTGGGTTTGCTTTTGGTGAAATAAAATATAAGACTGATCCCAAGCACCTACACAGGAGAGAAACAGTAGAGAGAAGGTGCTCTTTGTGCATTGCTTACCTCCCAAAAAAGGGGGTTTGTGTACTGCTACAAGTAAGCACCTGAAAGAGGAGTCAAGTCAGAGAGGAATGAGCTCCCCTATGTTGTGCAGTCTCCAAATACCAAGATTATTCTATACAGTGCCACATCCAATTGCAACAGGGACTGTTAGGAGTAATAGAGCTCCTGTAACTAAAGTGTTTTCTGTCCTCAAATCTTCCAGGAAACCGACCGAGGCATGAGAGGGAAAAAGCCGAGGGGAGAAAACTTGTTAGAAGTAAAATTGTATTTTCTTGGACATTGGAAAGGATGTAAAACTGAGCCAGAGGCCTCCAAGTCAGCAGCCATTTTAACATTTTGCAAGAGATTTTCATCTTTTTCCCCTACAGCCTCAGTTCTGCTGTAAACACTGAGTGCATCCACTATGGCTGTCAGCTGGGGAGCTTGCTTTACACTGAAGCTGCCAGGAGATAAAAAAATACTTAAGGTAATGTAATTCTCAAATGGAAGGCATAAGGATTTCTTCATGACATCTGTGTGAAGAGCGCAAGACATGAGATTTACTTTCAGCAAATCAATAAAAATAGGATGGATGCATTTGGAAACCAGGGAAAGCAAAGATAGGCTGGTTGTCTGTTGTTCTTACGGCAAAGCTGCCTGTGGCACAACAGGAAACCAACACCCTGTATTGTCCCAAAACATCACTTCTTTTTATTAAGGATAAAATAAAAGGATGAAAAATATTACTCATGAGTTTGTTGGCTTGAACAAGCCAAAGCAATTTTTGAGGAGACCGGTGGTTTTCATGCAATGGCACTTCCTGTGCTGCAGCTGAATGATGTTGTGCAAAGTTTCATGAAAATATAATAAAACCATGCCGGTAAAGCAACCAAAAAATGACAGAAAAAGACAAGGTAAATACATTATAGGAAGACTCAATCATGCAGGCACACGTGAAGACACTACACATATGCATCAACATACGCATTTTACACCTACAAACGCCCACACACACAACCACATTTACCAGCACAACCTAAATTTGGAAGCGTTTTCTTCAACAATCAGTTGGGTGCCCTTTGCTTGAAGGCAAACACAAGCACAATAAATTCCTCACTGGTAGCACTGAGGAGGAAGCATTACTCCAGACTCTGGAAAAGTTCAACACTGGTAAATTCTGATGAACACCATTACTGTGATTACTGCTCGGGCACAGATATGCCCGCCTCATTGTCATTTCTTATACTACATCAAGCAGAGGCTGGTGGGGACCTAGTGCTGCTGTCGCCCAACTGAATGTGACCTTTTTTGGGTGACCGCGCTGCAGTGGGGGTTTTCCTCCTCCTCTGGGAAAGTGTGAATTTAAAAAAAAAAAAAGTGCAGACCAGAGGATGCAATGTAAGGTTTTAATAAGCCTAGAAATTAAATAGATGAGCTTTTCACTTTTAAATGTCAGCGTTGTGGCTTCCCTGTCATTCGCGGGAGGAAAGGGAAAGGGCTGAATATCCTGGGATGTGGGGAGTTTTAAAGCGCATAATGATGGCGATAAAAATCCATAATGTCAGTTGCCTTGTGGCAATCAACAACCATTTCACATTATGCTTGCTTCTTAAGGTTTGCGGCCAAAAAACAGATTTGCCTGTGTCTCATTAAAATAACGAATGCAGTCCGAATGGATCTGCAATGATTCACTGTACGTCACACTAAATCACGACGCTCTTTGGAGCCAACTGACTATGGCCTCATTACTTTAGACAAAAGTGGGCTTGGAGGAAAAACTCGGGTGATGTTTTATTGCTCGGCCATGTTTTTCCCTTTGAAATACTTAAGGGAAAAGAGCAGATAGGGTTTTTTTCCCATTGGTAGCTGAGGAAGGTTGGGTTATATCCGTAGTACAATTCCGGATCAATACACACAAACACACAAAACACCAATGTTAGTGTGGGGGAAGAGGAATTGAGCAAATACAACTGGCATTAACAGAGCAGATTTTAATGAATGTGAATCACTGATGAATTGGAAGGTTTAAAAATTAAAATAAGCTGTTAAATAATTTAAATATAGATATATTTGAGCTGCTGCACCAGGGCAAGGAGTTCGAAAAGCAGCACACTCCCCTCCTCCGTGTTTTAAGACCTTAAGTACTTGTGGTTTGTCTTCTGCAGGTCTTTGTTCTGCAAATTTCACTGCCTTAAGCACAGCAAAAAAGAACCCCCTTTATTTTCACCCTAAATTAGCCTGACTAAATATCTTTACACATCAGTTTATTGTAATGCTAATACTTAAGATTAATCTATTTGGCCTTAAAGAGGTACGAGGGTTATGCTAAAAACTGTTCAGTGTTTCAGGAATAAACATTAACTCAAATTTTACTATTGTGAAGTGAAGCTAAGACTACTTAAAAAATTAAATGGATAATTTAAAAACTGTATGTATGCATAAATACAAATAGAAATAAGAATTTCAGGTAATGGCTAAAAGAATTAATGTGAATTTTGATTATGTAAAGATTATAGAAAGTCCTTGTTGAAAATCCTACTTCAAAACATCTGAAAGAATGGCAAAGATCTCAAATTTATTATTTGTTTCGATAATTGGTTCCATTTTCTCTTATGCACATATACTTTATTGTAAAGAGAAAATGCTTGATATTAAGCTATTTTCTCACAAAAACCACATGCAAATGTATTTCTAATCTGATAACAAAATATGTTACATACCCATTTAGGTATTTTTTTATTTCAGGAAGGAGAAAAACCGCCTGAGAAACATTCATGGAATGACTGATTTAAAGGTTATAAACCCCTGAAATTTTCATCTCCCTTTGAATGGAATGCCAAAGGGGATTAAAGACTAAAGACATATCACAAACAAATTTACATTATTAAAATTACTGTAATCAAGAGTCTTTTCTAGCCTTAATCAGGATTAGTGAAAACAACCCCCCCCCACTTTTCTACTGTGCAATACTAATCAAAATTCTATCAAATGACAGATAACAATATAAAAGCAGTTTTGAAAATTGAAAACATTGGTTAGTGTATTTCAGTATTCTTTAGAAGCATTTTCACCGATTCAGATCAAAGCAATGATTCCTCTGCTGATAACTCACATGGCAAGGAACAAGCGCAGGTAAAATAAATTTCAGTAATGCTGCAGTGTCCAACCTCTTGTTTTCAAGAGTCCACTCAAGGAGCACACTTGATTAACATAATGCTGTGGAAATGAAACGTGGAGTGCTTGGTTTTGTTCTCCTAAACTGTAAACTAAATAATTTCAGCTGTGGCAGACTGGGCTGGAAGCTTGCTGTGTGTGAGGACTCAGCCTGGCGGGATGTGCCGCGACTCTCGCTGCCGACGAGCAGGTTTGGGCTGAAGAGCCACGAAAGCTTTCGAGTGAGGTGTTTATCCACCGTGCCCTTCACTTTACACATGCTACAAGGCTAACATATTGAAGGTATAAAGCTTGTGCACATTTTTCTGGGTATCTGGAGCCTCTTAAAGGTGGTTTGGGTCAGACACCGCCAGAGCACCAGGCCCCGTCTTGCTGTCACCAATATCACCAGTGCTGCCAATTTGCAAAACAGCACCAGGGTGGGGCTCTATGTTCATTTAACCCTGAAAAATGTCAAATGCTCTTATAAAATGGATATTACACAAATGTGTATGTAAAGAACAATACCAAAAAGTGATCTGAGAACAATAAGCAATCACTTCCTAAAGTCTGGGAAACAAGCTCGGCACGCAGCAATATTCAGATATTGTGACAGAATGCCACAAAATCAGTGATACGAATCAAAGGACAAGGAAAGCTTCATGATTCTTATGCTTCTTTCCAGGAACTCAAATGATTTAACTTTTTGCTGGTATCTGAGATAGACCGCTGCCTTCTGGGCCCTCCATCTTCAAACCTGTTGCTTCCCTGTATTTGGTTAAAGCACATTTTACCTTGCAGGCTCAAGGCTGCTAATGTTAAACCTGGGCTGATGCAGTGCAAGGTGACAGCAGTTTCCAATCCCCTATTCGTGACGCTATACATATTGGTTAGTAAAACCTTCATTTTGGTTAGTGACAAGAATTACACAAGTTAAAAAAAGCAACAGACAGCAGAGCAGCATTTCCTCCTTCTGACACTTCTTGCTGCTCAGTCTTGGAGTTCAAAGAAAAACTAAGTGAGGTTAGAAAACAATATATTATATTTAATTAAAAGTTGGCATTATGTTTTCTTCCATGTGTGAACATATCAGGGTAATAAGTACATTAGGACACACAATCTGTATTTCAGTTCCGTCCGAGCATACACAATAAATCCTTCTTGGAAAAAAAGAGAGCAGGCGTCATAGCAAAAACATTAGAGCAGGGAAAAAAAAAGATCTTCATGTTTTCTCAAGTCCTCCCTTCATATTCTCTGAAACACCAAATGGAAACAGACACTTCAAACCTTACATGGTACACAAAATATGCCAGAGCAGGGGAAAAACAGATGACAAATACAGGACCTCATCCTCAGGATAACCACACACATCTGCAAGGTTTGCACTGATGCTTCACACACACAAATGCAGTAGTCAGCTGCTTGTTTATCCCCTCCCAACAAAATCATCTTTGAGAAGTATTAGGCATTCACTGGGTAGCAGTTTTAGCAGCAGCTCAGTGTAAATCACCTCGGAACAGATGCCTTCCTGTCACGGGAAACACGGAGGGCTCGGAATGGGCTCCACCTCAGCATGAGCTAAAATCCTGCAAGTCCAGGGTGGACAGAAGCAGCTCACAGGAGTGAACTTGCAGATTAACTGAGAAGTTGGTCAACTTTTTTCGAGCTTAATATTGTTTGTTGCAGGAAAAGTTATGATTCATTTCAATTTTCCTTTTGAATTGAAATTGCTGTACTTTGAGGTTAACTTAAAAAAATTATTTACAACTGCCTTTATTATTAATTCTATAAATTCTGAGCTTGTTTTTAATACCTGGCCTCTTAGCAGCACTTAAATAGTCAAACTTGCTATTTTCTCTATCAATTTTTTTTTAATGCAGGTTTTTTCTTCTGTATTTGAAATTCCATACTTAGCCTCCTGAGATAGTTTAATTCCAAGAGGGCTCTTGAAGACCCTTCTGAATATTTCAAGGATTCTCAGAAGGAAGAATTTTAGGATTCTAGATAGGTATGATAGTAAGAGCAAGTTTTTACTGATGTAAATGAAGAGTTTTAAAACAATCACTGTACTAAAACCCATCATTCCAAAAATAGCTTGTCTCAGACAGTGAAGAGTTGTTAAGCTCTGAAATTAGTGAGACTTTTTTTGAGGGGGGCCATAATTATTTGACAAAGAAGCAATTACAAATTCCATTATTTTTAGTCTTAAGTCTTTAACCAAACCAAACTCAGATGAACTATTCAGCTGTTAAAATACTTTATTCTCCAACTATTTTAGTTTTGGAAAAATGAACAGTTAAGCTAATCTCCATTTAAATATTCTCAATCTTCTGTAATTTTAACCAGAAGTAACATACATCTGCTTAAAAATTATGATTCTCTGTTAAACTGGCCTTTATGTTCCGTATTATTTCCTAGCAACAACTCAGTCTGCGAAATTTTAAGTGACCTTTGCTGATCTGCAGTTTCCAGTCATTTTTGCTTCACTAGGGATTTTGGTTGGCTTTTGCTTCATCAGATGCTTTTTAGGAGCATTTTCAAAATTTTCTTTTATGGAAAAAGGTACAAGAGAGAAACTGTTCTGTAAAACTACTCTTTTTTTTTTTTTTCCTTTTTTTAATTACAGGCAAGAAATGAAGATATAAAAATGGAAATGAGCAGGAACCAGTTTTAAACATATGTCTTTATGAATAAGGCTTAATCACACACTTCGTTTTCCAAACACAAAAAGTCTTTTGGAAATGTATTAATTAAAATTAAGTGCCATGGACAAGCACTTCAGAGGGATGGCAGTCCTTTTGAAATTAGCATAACACTACCGACAGGCATGGAAATTGGTTTAATAACCCTAAATAGTTGCACCCCACTCCTAACACAAATGGCCACGGACAGCTCGAGCCCCTGAGGGTGCGACTGTACCAGTTTACGTGGTTGCTCTGACACTGGGTGGGTATTTCCAACCCAAACAGAAAGCACTGAATGCACCTCAATTATTATTATTATTATTATATAATGACTAGTGAAGCATACAAGGCACCAAAGCATTGAACAACATAAACCAGAAAACCAAAGTAAACCAACACAAGCGACACCGAAAACTCAGCCAGCCAGAGACGCACTTCGTAACTTGTACAAACACAGTCAATATCGGCAAGAGATTATTAGTTCACTCGTTAAGTGGCCCAAACCTCAGATGTAGATCTAGGGTCAAGCTGTAGGTAGAACAGAAAACCAAGCCAAGGGGATAAGCAGAACCTTTAAGCGATTTCCTTCCCTGCCATGTTTTCCTGGGTGCGCTCAGAGCAAAGCTCGCTGCTACAATAACCCCACTCAAACACCACTTTCAGGGCACAGCATTCCCCAGCAAATGTCAGAATACACAACCTGAACCCCTACCTGCTTAACTCAGAGTCAGACATAAGCAACTCTTTTGGTGTGCTCATGATTCAGGAGAAACTGGAGAAAAAAAATGGAAATCCCTGCTGATAAGGAGCTGAATAGCCACAAGATTTTTCCAAGTATTCTGATCATTCCCCTAAGTTCACACAGCTACTCCTGCTGCGTCCATCTCTGCTTTACCTGACTCCAGCAGGGGTTTTGCACGGACTGCCAGCTGGTTTTAGAGACATGTAGGACAGAGAAAGTGGTTATTCATGTCTTTTATTTATTATTAATACAAATAAATATGTTAAGTGACCTTTTGCTTTGTTTATCATGATGAGCAATGACTTTGGAAAATCATCTGGAAAACTTAACCAAGCCGAGAAACAGGCAAACAGCAAGCATTAGCATACAATCACAGGTTCCTCTCAGTCCAAGAACGGGTTAATTTTTTTAAGAGAGAAAAAAAAAGCATCTTACTTTGAAGCATCAATTGTTTTAGCAAGAGCACTGGACTTCCCCCCTCCCGTGAGCTCTGACCAAATGATTTCCATTTGGATTTGCGGGTGCAGTCCAACCCCAGCTGGCTACACAGAACCCCCTCCGTCCATGATTCTGAAACATTGCATAGTTTGCAGCTGGATTTTGCTTCCCCTCCCTCCTTTTAATCTATTTTTAACACAGGTCGATCATGCCAAAGCAAATTCACTGAGGTTTCCATTTCCAGATCTCTCTCCCTCTCTGTTTTTCTATAGTTCTGTTTCAAAACTGCTCAAAAACTTTGTAGCTCAGAGCAAGCAAAAAGCAACATTACGCTCACAATCCACTGACAGGCTGGGAAGGAAATAACTCTACAGATGAAGTTGCATGTGGGGGTGAACTAAATAAAGTAGAAAGTGGGTGTTTTGGGGGTCCACGTGAACTGCCAAATATTTCCAAATGGGGAGGGGGGTATTTAAGAGAAGAACAAAAAAGAAAACCCAGACTTAACTGATGGAAGGAAGCCAGGGCTGATGGCAGTGGAAAGAAAAGTGCACAGAAAAAAACCCCAACCAAACAAACAAAAAAAAAAAAGAAACAAAAGAAAGGAAAAGCCCGAAGAAGGCAGAAGTCAAGGCTTGTCGTTACAGTGTTTGCAGAGGGCGGAGGCGGCTCCTGTGAAGGCAGTGCATTTCTCGGCGCCGGGCACGGCCGCGCCGCCGAAGGGGTACACGGGCGACTGTCCGAAGGGGTTGAGGGTGGCGGGCAGCGGGGCGCTCAGCGCCTGGCCCTGGTTCAGGTAGGCCACCAGCCGCCGCATCTCCTCCAGGGCCTGCGCCTGCATGAGGATGTAGTTTTTGGCCAGGAGCAGCGTGGCGATTTTGGAGAGTTTCCGCACCGAGGGGCTGTGGGCGTAGGGGATGACGGAGCGCAGCCCGTCCAGCGCATCGTTCAGGTCGTGCATCCGCCGCCGCTCCCGCGCGTTGATGCTGAGGCGCAGCGAGCGCTGCTCCTTGGGCTTCTTGCCCAGGGCTCCCCCCTTCAGCTTCCCCTCTCGCTCGAAGCCCGCGCCGCCCTTCACGCCCGTCTCGAAGCCGTCCTCCTCGTCGCCGCTCTGCTCGCCGCTGCTCTCCGCCGACTTGCCCAGCGCCCCGGCATGGAAGTCCGCCCCGCCTGCCCCCGCGTAGGCGCCCCGCGGGCCCTCGGCGCTCCCGCGCACGGCCCCGTAGGCGAAAGCCGAGGGCCCGTAGCCCGGAGCCAGCGCCAGGTACGCCTCGCTGCCCAGCGACTTGAGCTCGGCCATCGCCGGGGATCCCGCTCGGCTGCCGCTGCCTGGGCGCTGAGGAGGAGGAGGAGGCGGCCCCGCCGCTCCGCTCCGCTCGGCGCTGCGCCCGGGCTGGGGCGGGCAGTGAGCGCAGAACGGCCCCGCCACACTTATATCGCCGACAGGGGCCGCGGGGACACCCGCCGCCAATCGCAGGGCAGCGCGCCTTCCTTCCCTTCCTTCCTTCCCTTCCCTTCCCTTCCCTTCCCTTCCTTCCCTCCCTTCCCTTCCCTTCCCTTCCCTTCCCTTCCCTTCCCTTCCCTTCCCTTCCCTTCCCTCCCTTCCCTTCCCTTCCTTCCTTCCTCCCTTCCCTTCCCTTCCCTTCCCTTCCCTTCCTCCCTTCCCTTCCCTTCCCTTCCCTTCCCTTCCTTCCCTTCCCTTCCCTTCCTCCCTTCCCTTCCCTTCCCTTCCCTTCCTTCCCTTCCTTCCCTTCCCTTCCCTTCCCTTTCCCTTCCCTTCCCTTCCCTTCCCTTCCCTTCCCTTCCTTCCCTTCCCTTCCCTTCCCTTCCCTTCCCTTCCCTTCCCTTCCCTTCCCTTCCCTTCCCTTCCCTTCCCTTCCCTTCCCTTCCCTTCCCTTCCCTTCCCTTCCCCTTCCCTTCCCTTCCCTTCCCTGGAGGAACCACCAGCACAAGCAGTGTCGCACCTGGAGCATCACCTCTCTTTAATGCACTGCCCCTGGATGCTGGAAGCACAGGGAAGCATCAGGGCATGCACGGTATTGGCAGCTGTGGGCATGGTTTGAGATCCAGTCATGGTGGTTTAGGTGGGGATGACAGAGGAGGCACCTGTTGTGCACGGAGATTTCCAAGGCAAAGGCCCCATCTATTCTCACTTTCTTCAGAGGCTCACAGTGCCAGGAAAAGTTTCTCTTCCATGTGCCAGGAAAAGGTTAGATCCGAGATGAACCAGCCCTTCTCTGAGGGGACTCTGCATCCTCCCCAGCGGTGGGTACCAGTAATGAAGCGTGAGACTGGGACAGGAAACAAACTACACCGTGGCCTGCAGGGTGGGAGGAATCATCACTGTGACTGGTGGTGTCTGGTCCATGGAGGAACCTCAAGGGGAATCCAAGGCAAAGGTGGGGCTGCATGGAGAAGGACAATCAGGATGCTTAGCCCCATATTCCCACATCGAGATGACAACAAGGACCTAATCTTTAATTGCAACAGAAAGAGGTCCCAGTTTCTTGCTTTGCTAGACTTCAGAGACTGCTTCACATTACTGAGGTTTGTTTTACAGATAGTGTAAGGGCATTCCAGGCTTTCTCCACGCATGATCGTGCCTTGTCCAGGCCCCTCTAAAGTCTGCTTAGAAAGGGTGGGATGAATCCTGAATCCTGTGCAAGGACATATAGATTCAAGCAGGTAGATATTGCATGCAGGCAGATGCAACTAGTTGCTGCAGATGCACCTGGTAGGTTATCTGCTGTAGTAAATAGCCTGGGTGTTACAGTGACAGGAGGCTTTTTCCAGTGTGGTTTGTTTTTCTCAGGCCCTCTCCAAAGCGTAGTTGGCTTGTCCTCTTCCCATCACCTCCCTGTGTGCCGTGCCCTAACGTGAAATGACGAGCTTGTCTCTCTTCCTTCTCCACATCAGAGCCAAGAGAGCCGAGATGTGCAGTGACACATTCACCCTCAGCTGAGCTTGCAGAGCTGCTGCCTGAATGAGGCTGTTCCCCCGCTCTGTGAGTGCACGTCTGGGAGGTTGTGTTTCTGCTTTTTGGAGGAGTGGAGCACATAAAACTGATTCTGTCCGAGCCTGGCATCAGAGTGTGCAGCAGGTTTGTCCGTCATAGTTTTCACTGATCTTCCCTTACCTCACCTCCAGTGTTTGAGTGTTACAATATGGTCACATCTCTCTTTTGCTCCCCTTATCGGGCTTATCCAACCATGAAGACCAATTACTGGTTTTAGTAAGTTAATTGTTTTATGAGAATTGAACCACTTAGTTACTCCTGGGACAGATCACTCTATATATTCATGGTGACACTCTATATATTCACTGTGACTTTCAAATGCAAGTGAGCACAGCGTGACTTCTGCTCATCTCTGGAGCCAGTCCCACACTCCAAGTGATAACAGACAAATGGAAGGAGGTACCAGAATATCATCACTGGCATAAATAATTTCCATTAGAAAGATGTAGAGAAAATGTTAAAAGCTTTGTCCCCTGCTAGAAGTGATTTATTTTTTTTTTGGTAATGTGTTAAGATCTTGCAATGAGAAGGACCAGCAGCGTTATAAACTTTCAGGAATTCTGGTTGTAAAGACATGCTGCAAGTACTGCCACCTTTCTAAGAATATCATGTGCATCTAAGTGGGCTGAAAATTAGAAGCAAACACTTCTCACACAGGCTCTCCCAGGGTTTGATAAACAGATTAGTTCTTCAAGGGTTATTTCAACACTGAAGGGTTGTGGGAGGTGCATTAGCTACACGAGAACAGAACAGGGATTTGATGCTTTATATGTAATTCCAAAACACACAACGGAGAGAAATCATTTGGAGCCTGCATGAATCTGAAATCCAACCAGGTTTAATGTGCTACCAAAAAATGCACATGGAAGAATTTGCTTTGGACTTCTCCCTCGAATTGCAGCTGTGAATGAGCATCTTTGAAAATACTCAAGCTGGTTTTCCACTAAAAACTGAGAAACAAGAATTTGGATTTTGACGTGTTAGACTAGAACAAAAAAAAAAAAGGAAGACAAAAAATAGCAGAAAGGGGTGATTCATGTGGAAGACCAGGGCAGAAAATAAAATCTCTTCCAAGTGCTTTGGGGAAAAATGGACATATGCAGCAGGAAATAAATTTATCACATGTTGTTGAGTATTTGCCAGCTTTAAAGTGGGATTTATTTCTTCCAGAGTTTTACATATGCAAAACTTGTTGTGAATATTTAATAATTAATAGCAGATTATCATTGCTGTGATTATAACAGGTGTTCTAAGCTCCTCAGGGCAGGACCCACACCTTTAGTAAGACTCTTTCAAGTCACAAACATTTTATAAATAATAGGCAGCATCAATGGTTTGGTTACTGCATTCCCTACATGTGGCTCCATAAATTCAATTCTGTCAGCTTGACAAGGCAAAACTGCTTCCAAAGGGAAACCCTCCCTGCTGGGCCATGGACAGGGAGCAAAGCAGGAGCAGCACAGCCTGCCAAGGCCACTGCCCATCCTTTGCTGCTGGGGCTACTCCAGGGCTACAGATCCCAGCTTCAGCTGCAGCTTGGAGCCTGCACGCCTCCTTCCAGAGGAAAAAAGTGCATTTGGAGGTTGTAGCACCTGTTACTATATCAAAAGTTTGACTACAATTTATTTCAGTTTTAATGCAAAGAGAGGGAGAAAATGATCAAAAAAATTACATATTTTTTTTTCAATTTCAGCTGTAGTTCTAAAGCCTGAACCAAATTGTGGATCTCCCGATGTCAGTGCCCACTGCCTGAAAGTCCAAAGGGCTGCAATGAGATAGGACAAAGGTACAAAGCAAAAACCTACACATTATCCATCTCAAAATGTATAAGATTGGTTTTAAAGACTGCCACTTTCATTTAAAAACTTGTTTAGCTGGATAACATCATTTTTGACTGAGGGACCAACTCACAGATGGATTTTTTTCCCCATAGGAGAAGAGGAGGGGGCAGTGGTGAGAAACACGGCTCCAGCCTTACCAGCCACAATTGGATACCAAAAGCAGAACCAAACAAAATCCCTTGAACAGATCTGAAGGCAGGAGGTTTAAGAGAGACCAATATGCTCTGGTCGTGTGGTTTTTGTTCATTGTTCCGTGTCCTCTCAGGAGCGGTGCGGGTTTGTCGGGCCGGGGACTGCGGCGTCCCCGGGGCCGGGCTGGCGGTCCCGTGCTGACATCTAGCGAGCACCGGCGGCGTGCGGGCACCCACCGGCCCCGGCACCCCCCGGCCCCGGCATCGAGACAGAGGTGGGCAAAGTGCTACAAATTCCCAAGTGACCCCCAAGGCTGAGCGGCACAGTAAGAGCCGTGAGCGCGTTCGGGTCTCAGGTTGCAATCCCACACCTCTGCTATGGATACCGGGAAATACAGCCCTGCTCGCTGCTGCGAGATCCTCAGGGCTCGGATCTTACCTCCAGGCAAACACAAGGAGGGTGGAAGAGGTGTGTTCGAGCATCAAAATATGTGGTTGGATCATCTTCTGCTGGGTACAAATGGTGGTGGGATGGGCGGAGTTGCTCTACTGGAAGGTCCCTGGAATTGCTGGGGGTGGTGGGTGAACACTCTGTCCCCTGCGAGTAACAGCAGGAAATCAGCAAGAACAACTGTGCAGAAAAAGCACAACCAGTGGCAATGCTGTGCTGGTTGTGGCTGTTTGGAAATGGTTGGTAGGTAGAGAGAAAAGCTCAAGGTGGGGAAAGCAGGCAGAACTCAGTCTGGCACGTATGTGCCAAAACCACAGGTCTGGACTAGCCAGAGGGCATGGAAGCATAACAGGAGTGCAAGAAGAACTGGAGCTGCTGAAGTGTTTGTGTTTCTGCTGACTCCTTGTCTGTCACCTGTCTGTCACACAGCTGAGGCTTTCCTCCCGAAAATTCCTGAGGGCTGCAGAAATGTGGCATTTTTATTTAGGGGAAGGAAGATCTTAGCCAAGGCTGAGGCACAGGACTCTGGATTTGAGATTCTGTTCCCAGTCCTGAAGCTCACTCAGGTCCTAACGAGGAGTTTGATTCCGCTTATAAAACCTGCCTGAGAAGTTAGGTGGGTGTGTAGAGCCTGTGCTTATGATCCTCCTGCAGTAATTGCATATTCATGGTAATATAGAAGCCAGTGAATGCTTCCATTAGTGCCTGATCCTGCAAAGACCACCACAATTCCTACAGCTTTTAAGAGCAGCCTGAAGAGTTTCAGTACAACAAAATGGTCATTCTTGGATTGCTCTTCAGACATAAGTGATGACAAAGTAAGGCTTGTCCATTAAGGACCTAGGAGTGCGCTTTCTGAAGGCGATTTCCAAAAGGGAGCTCTTCATGCAACTTTGAAGGTTGTTTTGAAGCAGTTTATTCAAAGTTAAGAGTTTGTTTAACAAGTACAAGCCTCTGGGATAGGTTTTGCTCTGCTCATGTCACTCAAGTCATACTTTTTCCCGTTCACTAGATGGCAGCAAGAAGATAGCTATAGGGATTTTCAGGATTATTATTATTATTTTTAAATACAGGAGAGAGTTTTCAATTGTTTTCTTGTTTTTGAATGGATTTCTTTAGCAGTCCCCGTAGAGAGAAAGCCCTCAACAACCAAACCAGCCAGCAGAAAGCTGGTCAAGAGCAATGGTAGAGGTGTCTGAAACATCTCTTTTCCAGGTAGGAGAGGAGACACTCAGCGTACCTACGGGGCTCGGTGAGTGTTTCAGCAGGGAAGGAGCGATTATCCGGTCTGTACTTCCCTCTGCTGGCAAAGTCTCTTCTTGCATCAGCCGGGCTCGGAGGCAGCGACTCCGGCAGAGCCGCGCTGCCGCAGTGGAGGCTTCGGGAGGAGGGACAGGCGCACCCAAGCAGCCTCGGATGTGCTGCCGGGGCACAGGGCCACAGGAGACCTTGCCCCTGAAGAGAACAAGGGGACATCATCCTCTCTTTCCCATCTGGCTCCACTTCAAGCTTGCAGATGAGATACAGGATGTTTAAACTGGATGCACAGTTCTTGCTTCTCCGAAGTCCCAGTCTCCTTCTCCTGTTCCTCTTGAGTCTCCTGAGACTACGAGTCCTTTAGCACTAGGATGAAGTTCTTTATGGCAGCTGGAAATGCGTGGATGATCCTTAGCTCTGGCTACACCCTCTAAAAACTGCACAGCCCTCATTATTGCTTCTGCTGAGGGAAAGGACCTACAGATAGCGAGCCCTGCACAGAGAGGAGAAAGCAGGTGTTTTCAGGGAGAGCTTGAATTCTCTTATGCAGAACCACCCCAGAACATGCAACTACTGAAGAGAAGGCAGTGACAGGGACCCCAGCTACCCCCTTGGAGTCCCAGCATAGGTGTTGCCTCCCTTCAGTGAAACAAAACCGAGTGCCAGGGGGCAAGCACAAGGGGCTGCATGACACCAGTGGGAAGGTGCTTGGTTTGCCAAGGACGAAGTGTTGATGGAAGCAGTAGGATGCAGAAGGAACGGGTGGGCTGACTGCTCAGAGCTGAATAACTCTGTATAGTCATGATGTGGTTAGTGGGACATGGATGGTCAGGCTGGCAGTCACGGGTTTGGTGTCTGTGCTCAAGCCCAAGTAACAACCCCATGTTGTCATATCCTTAAACCTCAGAGGCACTAAGGAAGGTGAAGGGGATTCTCCTGCTCACTGACTTTCTGGCTTCTCCCACTGAGTGTGCTTGTTTGGCTCTTACACCTCTGCAGAACTGACCCATGAGAAGAGGAGGTGATGCTTGAGGTGCTTGAGAGAGCTGGATGTGACAGACGGCCCTGAAGAACAACTAAAAGTGAAAGATGTTCCAGTGGGTCAGGGCTGGCAGCGGATGCAGGATGTGCCACGATTCACAGAAGTGGGGCAGGCTTTCCATCAGAAGGTTTTTAAAGTAGGAGTTTGGGTACAGGATGATGTCTAGGCTTCTGCCCCAAACATAAATGCTTTGTTCTCTTTCCAGCTTTTCTAGAGGTTTGTGCTTCTCTGGGAGCTTTCAGTTCCCTCCTGCGACATGAACATCCCAGCCTAACAAGTGAGGGAAAACTTGGCTGTTCTAATAAGACAAGGGAGCAGTCGAAAATGGATTAAGAAGGGATTGAATGTGTCTTGTGAGAGCTTGGCTATTGATTTCTAACCCTCCCATTCTGATGTTATTGCAGAAATGATTTTCTTCTGCACTGTGCAGAGATTAAATATTAATAAATAGAAAATTAAAAAAAAAAGGGGGAGAAAAAGACCAGATCCCAAGACATCCTGCTGCACAATTAAAAACCAAATGAAGGATTTCTAGAATGAAAAACTTTATTTCCTGAAGTTTTCTTGAGCTCTGAGTAGAAACATAAAGGGTTTTGATAAGATAATTTGTAATGTTTCTATTTAGTGTTTTGCAACAGAGATGTGTGATTTTGAGCCACATCTCATTGCAGTAGGTTGAGGATAAAGACAGAATAAAAAAGGGATGGAGATTTACTTCGATCTGATTCACCAGTGACCCATTTACCCACTGATGATGAAGTAAGGGGGAACACGCAGGTCTGCTCTGCCTTCACTTGCACTGCATCCTGCAGTCATGCTCCGTTCCATTAGGCTTCTATTTATTATTTAACAGAGGAGATGGAAGACAAGGCACACAAAGGTGATTTTTATGTCCTGGAGGTTTCATTTGCACAAAGAATGCACAAGCTGCTACTTCCCATGAACTCTGTGGTTTCCAAGTGAAACCCGCATTCCCTGGGTGTCTGAAGGAGGAGGTGAATGGACAGGCAGGCTTTGCATGCAGGGCAGGGCTCACAGGCTCTGCAAGGAAATCTGCTCCCCACTTGGAGCTCTCCTAGGAGAGCTCCACTGATCATTCTGCCCCATCTTCCTCCTCATTCCATTGGACTGGGCACTAACTGAGGGGAAAAAGGGGCACAGCAAGAATCTCATGTCCAATTTCTTGCAAGACCAGTATTTCTTCTGCAGCAAGATTTGGGATAATGGAAAATGGAAATTAAATTTGAAGGCATTTAATATGGAAGACTTTTATATATCTTTTTTAAGGGAGTTGTAACCATGAGAAAGGGATTGTTAGGGTCTTACCCAAATCATTCATGTGCTCTTCCAGCACTCTAAAAAGTTGCTTATGTTGGTACATTGTCCAGCAAATTCAGAGCAAAATCAGGGAATGCAGACAGAAGGGGAACGAAGAGGAAATAGGTCTATGGTCTCATGAGCACAAACAAAGGCAGGATTTGACCCACTGCTTTTCTCCAATCCACCTGCAGCAGTCAGTGGTGTTGCTGGCTGACTTCCATCCTAATTCAATAGTTTTCAAGCTGCACAAGATGTTTGATCAGTGTTTTACATCCCAAAGAGACCCATCTTTGACAGACTCATAGCTGGATGTACCCTGTCTGTTCCTGTCTCTATTAATCTTTTTAAATGATCTCTCTTGAATTTCGTGGCTGTGGCTGGTTGTGGCTTTGCTGCTGCCAGTTCTCCATGGCCTTGATGCTCAGCTCTTTCAAGTCAGCTCATTGACTTTGGATCTTGTCCCCACATTACTCATTTCATTATGGTCCTGCAGCCTGTCTTTGTTTCCTCAGCAAAGTGAGCTCAGATGGAACTTTCAAGCCTGTAGGGAGAGACCCAGCACTGGGATGGCAGAGGTACTGAGCTGTTCCTCTGGATTTAAGGGAATTTGGTAGGTAAATTTGCATCAAACATGTGGACAAGTGGAAATCTGGCCCTGGGCTTCAGATTCTGCTATAGGGCTCAGCAGATGAGGCTCCAGTCTTTAGTCTTTTACTGATTCCCTGTGTGCCTGAGGTGACCCAGGTCTGTGAAATCAGTGGGAATCAAGAAGCTAAAAGCTTCTGGAACCCTGGTTATAAATTGCTGGAGCTTCTGTAGCTTAAAGAGTGGCTCCTGTCAGCAGAGCTGGAGTACCTCACCATGCACACTCTCAGTCCATCCTGAAAATAAAACACCCTAAACTGAGCAGAGGTCCAAGAATGCTCATAGAGGCTGCTGTGAGGGCTCAGCTGATGGCTGCAAACCCTGGAAGCCACAGGAGATCATTGCTTTCTGCCATTCCTCATGCTCTCAGCTGCTTTCTGTGCTTCAATCCCTTGTCTTCAACAGAGCAGTGTGTGCAGTCCTGGGCCCTGAGAGGACCACACATGAAGGGTTGCAGAGCACTGATATGGTGGGCAGGGCTCCATCCCCTGCTGGCTCTCCAGTGTAGCAGCAGAAAAAAGGGAGTCAGTGTCCTTCCTGGGTGTCTAAAAAGAGCGTTCCCAGATTACCCAGCGTGTCACACCCAGGTTTAGAAGCACCATAAGGCATCATTTGGCAGACACCAGGCAATATTTAGTGACTATGGGAGCTATATATAATGGAGTTACGGAGGGTGTGAGAAAGCAGCGCCTCCTCCCATCTGCCCCCTTAAGGGACGCAAATGCTTTGCTGTAATACTGTTCCCTGAGAGCTGGAACTTTAGCAAATAAGGGACTTTATTAAGTTGTTAATAAGATTTCATTTTCTCACTAATGCTGTGGTGCTACATTATTAATTTAAAACTGTATTTAGCCTGACATGCTAAAGTGCTAGGCCTCATTATTAATGCATAAACCCGTGCCTCTGTTGTTTAATTAAACACCATGATTATGAAGTTCTGATGTGGTTTAATGATAGCAGGCTGGAGTGGCAGTACATTCCTGTGCTCAGATCTCCCCCATTCCCCCCTCCTGCTACTTTCCCCTTTCATTTCCCTTCAAAAGCACAAATGCAGTTGTTGTTCTGCTGAATAAACACCACACAACAAATGATGTTGATCTTTCCAAGGTGACAGAGCACTGCATTTTTATTTTCCTAGGCTTAGCTTATTATTGACCAGAGATTTCTCTGCTCCTTCTGTTAATGGCTCTGAAGGTAACTGTTTGCATTCCCCCAGAAGACAACATAATCCTTGCTCCCAGTAAAGTCAACAGCAGCTTCCAACTGGCATCAACAGGGCAGAGTTTCACCCAAAGACAAGAAGAGACCTAGAGAAAAAGCCCAGGTTTTATATGTCTGTTTAGACGTGGTAATTCCTGAACACTCCTTATCTTGGACATGGAGCTTGGTCCAGGGAAGAGGGTGTTGTACTGAATCCCATAAGAATTAATGGATTATTACCAGGGTAATAAACCATGTGGAGATTTTTTTCCCCACCAGTATCCTTCTGAATCAGATTCAAGTGTTTCAGAGTCCTTGTTTTGTGCAGCCCATAATTGTATTCTCTTTGATGTCCTTTGCAGGACCAAGATTTTCTGGGTGTTTCTGGTATACTTTCTGCTATGTATTCCCCTCTTTTCTCCCTCAACATTTGGCTTCATCATCTTATTCCTCCCCATTTCTTGTGATGATTCTTTCTGAACAGCAGCTTACCCAATCTGGCTTGCAGAGCCTCTTACTTTATTGACTGGGAGTAAAATTAAACATATTCTTATGTACTCTCCTGCTTAATAAGGATTTGCACAGATCAGCCTTCTGTGCCTTTGTTTCTCTCCACACCCCTTGCCTCTTCGTCTGTTCAAACAGGAGGTTCTTGGCTTAGAGTGTCCCATCTCCCAAACTTTGGGGTCTCCTCTCTCTTTTGAAGGCAAAGGGGAATTTGCTGTGTCCTTCGCTGGAGCTAAAATTTTACCCCAAGCATTTTTTCAGCCGAGGAGGAGAGGGGACAAGGAAAAATTTGCATGACAGCACCAAGGGTTCAGGGGCACTTGTCATTCTGGGCATTTCTAGCAGGACAGGTAGAGCCCCTCTTTAATGCCATCCAGGAGAATTCACAGCTGACGACCAATGCTTTGCTCAGCAGAGCCCAAATTCTCTTTTAAAGTAGTCATTTGTTTGAAACACATCTCAGATTCTCTTCCTTGTACCTCTCAAAGAAGAAAATTGTTCATTATAATCAACCATCCTTCACTTTCCTGCCCTGAAAGGGAGTGCACAGATCTGTTCTCTCCATGTGCAAATACAACAGAAATGTTACCAAGCTTAACTTCCTTTAGTAGATTATTTTTTTAAAGTATATGTTCAGCAAAGTAACCTTTTTCTAACAAAGAGATGACCTTTTTGCATTTATGTAGTGCTTGTTGCTAGGATTTAGATCTTTGCTGAAAGCTGTTATTTCTAAGTACAGGAAAAAGTGCATTTTCACCTCCATTTGGGTAAACTGTCATTTTCGACTGTTCACCGCTTTTCTCACCATGGAATAATAATTTGAGGTTCAGTGGGTTTTTTGAGAGAATGCATTCCAGGAGTGTGGTGGGGCCTGGGAAGTCCTCCACGTTTGCTGGTGAGGGAGAAAAGGAAGAGGAGGGAGAAGGCTTCTGAAACATTTCAGGCTCCTGAGCAGTACAGTTGCTCAGCTTCTGCCATCAAATGGCATTCAGTTTAGGAGGGTCACGCAGGTATTTTATAATCACACACAAAAAGCAGCCTGTGGGTAGCAGGGAAGCTGTACCTGTATGCACAATATATTATTTTTTGGTGGCAGCACCAGCATTCATAGGAAGCCACTTTAGGCAGATTTAAGAGGTTTCTGTCCAACCGTGATACTGATGAATAACAGAAATAATCTAATATTACTCTTTGTGTTGCTCTGTTCCCAGTGTTATTGCAAACCATCCCATTAATATGGGATGCAGGAGGTACCAGTGACTGCACATGCAGTGGGCTGTGACTGAGGGGAGGGCAGAGTTACTCACACGTGTGCAGATCCCTTATTGAGACGCAGAACTGAGTCTCATCTCTCTTAAACCATTTCCTGTATTAGTTTCTGTAGATAGTGAGAGACTAAAAGAGACCACTGAGAGCAACTTGACTTGTGAGATCTCTTTTCTCTGCAAATCGAGCACGAAAAAATCCCTCAGATCCCTGGAAACCAGTGAAGACCCTGTCTAGTGGGGGAAAAAGACCCAAATACTTCCAGCATGTGCAGCTGAAGTTGTCTCCAAATAGAAACAGGCAAAGTCAAAATGTTCCCTAGGAATATTCACACTTTTCTTGGTCAAAACTGCTCTTCAAACAGATGACTTCAGAAACTGGATGTGCTGTTTCCCAGTCTCACAGAATTTCAGGAGGTGGAAGGCAGTATCATAAGGATTTAGGAATCATGTGGAATAATTGAATTGAATTTATTGCTCTGTGCGGAGTGCAGTGGGTGCTGTGGTGTCCCAAAGCCCAGCCAGGCCAGCTGGGATGGCAGGAACAGTCCCTCTTACATCCTCTGTCTCTGCCTCACATGCACTTAGAAGAGAGCAATTGCCAGTTTCTCTACAATTGAAACAACTAAAATTAATCAGGTCCAAATCCATCCTGTCCAAGAGACCATGAATTCAGCAGGATCAGAAGCCCTTGGTTAAGCAGCCTCTGAAAGTCTATCAGAAGTTTATTAGTATGGTAATTTATCTGGGTAAGCACATAAAGATGCTAATTGAAATGCTTTTTTGGCATTATTTTTTGAAGGCAGAAAGGTTGGAGATTTTCTAGGTAGAAAAGTAGAGTTGTCAATTATGTTTCATCATTTCATAATGTTACAATTTCATTATTTTTTTATGCTTCATTTTAAATTTATTTTTTATTTTTTATTTTAAGCATAAAGAACAAAGACCTGGATACTCCAAAGACTTGGGGCTCGTGCCACGTCTGGTTCTGGCCTTGATGCATGGAGATAGATTGAATTAATCAAACTTCTTCACACTGCTGTTTAATCGGGTTTACAATTAGTTGAGGGCTGCAGGTCTCCCGGGCCTATCAGCTGTAATACAGCAGCTCTGCAGCCACACACTGGGAGTGCCTCACAGACCAGATCGTCATAATGTGGCATGAAATTAAAGCGTGATGTTACTTGACAACAGAATTTATATCTCTCCCTCCCCCCCCTTTCTCCTCCCTAATAAAGTCCCTACCTAGAGACAGGCCTCCCTGTCGAGCTGCACCCACCTGCTCTAAGCTACACAGCTGCCTTCAAAAGAGTTTCTGATACTATTAAAGCAATCTGTGTTCCTTTACAGCCACTCTGATATTCTCCCCTTTCAATGGCAGATTATTTGGCTGTGAGGAGCTAACAAGCATACAGCTCTTAACTTGTTTCAATTCTTACTCCAACCTACCGATCTCATCTCTCCCTCTCTTCTTTCTCACAGCACAGAGGCTTTCAGTGGTGTCTGCTCTCCCCAGACCTGCCTGCACAGTGTTTTCCAGCCTTCTCAAACCCACTGCCGTTCAGACTGACAAAAACAAAGAGGACTGGGGAACCTGGTTTTTCCATCCCTCACCCCTCATCTTGTGTCAAGCAGCATGGATGTACAGGTAGGAAATGGGATTTGTAACTCCTCCCTACACGAACAAGTCAAGATCTGGTGGACAACACCCACCACCACCACTAACTAATTAACTGGCTGTTGATGATTTTGTGTCTTTCAGTAAACATAGGAAGAGCTGGAAAGAAGAGCGTAATGAACCCAGAAGGAGGCTGGAAAGAGGTGAGGATCAGGTTGAGCTGCTAATGGAGGATGTTATTCCCTCTTTGAACAGACCTGGACTCCAGTCTAATTCCATGTACACCTTAGAAATCCATGGGTAGATGATGAAGTGCTCCCTGCAGCTGAGAGGAAAGGGTTGGGGAAATGTTTCTGACGTTGAGGTTTGACTGTGGAATATTCTCCCCAGCTGCAGCCCTGGAAGGTGCTGGAGTGACATGGACATGGAGAACCCCACACTAGGACAGGAAGCCTGGCCAAGTGGTGTACAGGGGGATCCAGCTCTGGCCCTGCTGAAGGGAATGAGTGAGGCTCCTGCAGAAACAAGGTCTGCCCTTTGATGACATGGTTTATTCTCTGCTCCTGGCTTCTTGTGACTTCTCTGGGTCAGGGAGGTGACCAGACCCACTGGTGGCCTGGCCCTTCGATTTGTAATGATGGATTCTGCTCATTAGCTCTGAGCATTTTTCTACCTCTGCTACTGAATTGAAAACCAAATCATATCCACGGAACAGCATCCGGAGAGAGGTGACAGAGGTGAGATTCATGTAAAACAGACAGAATTATAACTCCTACATTCACTTCAACTGTATCTGTTGCTTGAAACAGCACAGATCTACAATTCTGAGCATTATTTGGACATAATTAATCAGAGTAACCTCCATTTAGTTATCAAACATGGGAACAAAATGAATTTTTCTTATAACCCCCCCCGCCAAACTCTTTAAACCTCTGTCTCCCGTTGCTCTCCAGTCTTTTTCCCTTCCTGCATGGTCCTGAGCATCTCCCAAGGAGGAAGTGATTATTCAGAAAATTGATTCTGCTCCCATTGAGGGTGATTACTTCCCCCATGCTGAACTCCACAAAAGCACAATCAGGTGCACAGCCAAGGTGGTTTGAAGCATTTGCATCTTACACAGGTTGTCCTGCAAAACACCTGTAGTTTTCCTGGCTGATAGCAGCCATTGATGGGCATAGGGGGTAAGGAAGAAATCAGGGAACTTTAAAAAGCAAAAAAAAAAAAAAAAAGGCATTTTTCTGATTGAGAAAAATCAAGCTTAATGAACTGAGATGAAATTATTTCCTCAATTTACTTGGACATTTTAAATTACAAGCAGAGTGTAACCTCTGCTTGCAAATTGCTGTAAACATTTCAATCAGTCTCTAATTCATGGTAAAAGAGAGGAAAGGCTGGACTATGAAATACTAATCAAGGATCACTCCTGGGAAAGCAGAATCTTTGTTTTCCAGTGGTTTTTTTTGAGAACAGAGTTTCTAGGGCTGTCACTTTACAAAATTGCATATAATATATATATGTGTCTATATAGACACACACATATATATACAAAACATGAATATTTATGAAGAGTTTGCTAGTGACAGACCAGGCTGGCCCTGCAGACCCAAAGGAATTAATGTAAATTCCAGTCAGCCATGAAAACCCACTAGAATTGAAGTGTATTTCAGCATGGTGGATAAAGCACATCAAAGAGCAGAATTTCTATAAGATAATTACACACAATGCAACTCTAATCACAGAAAGACTGTGGATATTGCTGATAAAGCGTAATAAATCTTTTATGACTATGCCTTGTTCTGCTGAATCAGCTTTCTGTTTCTATTGCACTAAACTCTAGATTCTTGCTCTTATTTATATATTTACAATTTTAAAAAACCCACATCAGCTAACAATTTACCGTAGATTCTGTGAAAGGTTTGAGCTTATTTAGATTTTTGTTGTTGCACTTGTTGAAGAGCAGTGAGATCAACAACAGCAGATATTTTTCTCTTCTGTCTGGCAAATCTGCAGAAATAAATTGTCTATAAGACGAGAACTGCCCTTTCTCTGCTATTTTAAGAAATTGGAATAATTTCAGTTTTGACAGCTCAAAAAGCTCAAAATTCAGGCTCCTTCCTCCATACTATGGAGCAGACTCAGAGAATTGGTGAGGTGTCAGAGACCTCTGGAGATCATCTAGTCCAGCCCTCCTTGGGCCACCTCAGGACCATGCCCATACCCCTTTTGAATGTCCTCAAGGGTGGAGACTCTGAAACCCCTCTGAGCAACTGGTTCCTGTACTTCATCCTCACAGGAAAATGTTTTTCCACACATTTAAACAGAATTTCCCACACTTCAATTTGTGCCCATTGCCACTCCCAGTGGGCACCACTGGGGAGGATGTGTCTGTTTCCCTGCTTCCCTGAGCTGCTCTGTCCTTACACCCAGGTGTAAATCTGGGCACAGAGCCAGCCCTAGCAGCAGTGACCTGTGCAAGGGGTAGGGCCCAGTGCTGGTAAAACCCCAATCCTACATGTGTAGGGCAGCTGGAAACACAGAGCCTGTGGTCACCAGCTATTTCTTGACTGTTCTTGGGGAATCCTTGTGTTTCACTGTGGATCTTGCTCGTTTATCAAAACATCTGGGCACCAGAAGGCACCTTTACAGAAGGGTCTGTACTGTTTTTTAATCAAGAAGTAAAAAGTTTGCCTTCTTCACAGGAGCTTTGCCCTTCATTTATCTTTCTGGCATATGGGCAGCAGAAGGTCTCTGCTTCTGACAGAGTGAAAGAGTCTTACATATGGCTTAATTACAGTAAATTATCAGCAGAGGGAAGGGTTTGCAGGGGGACAGCTGAATCCCGCTCATGGGCTCAGTGAACGTCCGCCCAGGATCTCAGTGCTGTGCCACATTTCACAGGGACACTTTGCTCCACCCCAGAGGACAAACTGTTCAGAGAAAAGTCCATCCTCTGGTGTCTCCCTGGGCTGGGAACCTTTCTGGAAATGACAGCATGGGAATTGTCTGGCTTCTCAGCCCTTTTGAGCACCATGACATCAGAGCCTGATTGACATTACCAGCATCACCCTGAGTGTCACCCAATGGGAAGTGCCTTTGCATGCAGCTCCCCAGGACGACACAAGAGACTGTGTCAGGACAATGGAGGGTTGCAGAAAATGTTCTTCCTTTGCCTGGTTTACGTCACATCTTTGAAAGTGTACCCCTCCTGTGACAGTCTGAAGTGAATAAACAAAGTTCTGGGGAAATGGTATGCAGTGTTCAAACACTTTGCTGAACTTTAATGTTCTGTAAGTTGTAAGGAAATGACTACAAAAGCCTTGGAAGAGCAAAGAGAGAGTTAGCTCAAGGCAAGGTGATATTCCCTCATTAAAATCTATTTGTGCAAAGTTAAGACGTCAAAGAAATTTCACTTGTTCCAGGAGGGTATGAAAGCCCATGTTATTAGTGATCAGAAGGGACTTGAGAGTCCTATTTGCCAAACAGGAGGGTGTAGGGAAAGAAAGGAACAGAAAAAAAAGCATTTGAGCATTTAATGTTATCTGAGAGGAATAACGAATTCAACTGCCTTAAAACAACAACTCTTTGGATCATAGAAAGTAGTTTTAAGGAAAAAAGTCTTCTAAATGTGGGTTGAGATCCTGTGTGCAGTTTTTCAAGCCAAACTGCTGCACAGCAATACTGACAGTCCAGTCCCAAGGGCAACCAGCCTTGTGTCCCTTCACCCATTTTATAGAGGGTGAATGAGGCTGTCAAAGACTCGATTATTAACTCTTAGATTATCTGGATGTGTGCTTGTGTGGGTGGTGTGTGCTGCAAAACCACAGGATCACAGGCAGATATTTAGCATTAAACTTGACACTTTTCATATTATCACTGCTCAGGGTGACATTGGGGTTTTTACGATCCAAGAACCAAGCCTTCCTCAGATGGAAGCTGTTTTGTGGTTGATGGTCGTTTGGCCCTTCAGATGCAGGGTTTTGGCAGAATTAGAATGCACCTGCATTCAGAGTTGTCTGAGCAGAGACTGGCACAGGTTGCCCAGAGAAGTTGTGGAAGGCCCATCTCTGGAAGTGTCCAAGACCAGGTTGGACAGGACTTGGAGCAGCCTGGTCTAGGAGAAGATGTCCCTGCCCATGGCAGGGGTTGGAACAAGATGACCTTTAAGATCCCTTTCAGCTCAGGCCAGTCTATGATTCTATGATTCTACGTGGCAAGAAACACCTCCTTACTCCATGGCTTGTAACTCCTGAGGATTTGTGCAGTGTTTGCTGAGCGTTCTTTCTCTTTCCCTGGGAAATCACCAGAATTCTCCCATCTCTGCCTGGGCTGGGCTGTCTGTTTTAACAGCTTCTTTTATCACTGGCAGCCATGTGAGGAATGACCATATTAAAAGGTGAGGCTCTCTTTCTGTGCTGATAGTAGCCAAGGCCCTCCCCCAGTTCTGCATTAATGCAGAGTGGTGAAGTGGCCACGGGCTGATTGCATTTGCTAATGCTAATCACCGAGGGCCAGGCGAGGTGAAGAAGTGAACTATATTTTATTCAGTTTGACAGAAGGAGGAGTCGAATGGAAATGATTTTTATCTCTGGTTGTGGCCGAGCTAAATTAATGCTGAAAGGCTCATGAGAGCAGATGTCAGTATTTTATGTGCTCTCCTTGGTTGGGGCACCAAACTGCACATCAGCTTGTGCATTGACTTAGGGACAAAGCTGGGCTCTGTCCCCAGCTGCATGGGCTGAGCAGCCTGGAAGATGAAGATGTAGGGAGTGAAGTAATGGTTTATTTTGCCTGCTTGAAACAAAGACAGGTCACCAGAGCTGAATTCCAAGTGCTGTCAGGTCCTTTCCCATGACGTGCACAGAGGGAAAGCAGGGAGAGAAAAAACCCTAGCAACCCTTCAGCATAACACTAATTAATTGCTGAGCACCAGTGATGATTAGTACCCTGCCAGCACTGTAGACCTCTGCCTGTATTGGTTTTATCTGAGGAGCTCTGCACCCACGGACCAGGTAAATACAGCTGTGTGTTGGGCTGTTCCCCAGAGTCATCCAAACCTTGCCATCCTAGGAATCCTGGAAGCTTTCAAGGTTTAAACGGGGTAAGATACTGCAAGGGATAGATAGAGTTGCTGCTGTGCCCAGGTGAGAAGGAGGGTGGGTGAGAAAGCCTGGTAAGGACCCCTGTCTCTCACCTCCCTCTGGGGAGCTGTGGGCTCCTTGCCATGGGATCCTGGGTGCTCTGTGGCTAAGGGCTGTACAGGGGACTGGTAGGAGAGTAATCAAGGCCTGCCATTACCCAGGCACCAGGAAACCTTTCAGAAAGCCTTGCATCTTGCATTTTTTCTTGTAAAAGCATCTTGCATTTACTTCTTGGAAAAAAACCACTGGGCTAATGACAGCTGGGTGAAAGCGGAGCAGTCACTGGAAAGAGAGAGGATGGAAGAAGCTCAATGAAATCTGCCCAGTGAATGAGGGAGAGATGGGAAGAGAGCGAACAGGGAAGCAAATGTGATAATTGGCAGAGCATGGTGAGCAGTGCCACCCACACAGCGACGGATGGGATGTTGGGAGCTGAGGCAGGAGCCACTGCAAGCACATTTCCACGTCTTTATTCTCCATATCATGCTCCTCTTCTAATTTCAAGGTCTGATCAAGCCTTACTATTGTCACCCCTTTTTGCTGTAAAGACACCTAATAATGTTGACAGTTGAGGTGGCTGGGGGATGTGATATTAGTACTGACAAATGCTGGTAATTTGCAAGCAATGTTTTCCCTCTAGCACCAGTGGGAAATCACCTAACCTTTGCCAATAATTCTCAACATAACTCACAAAATCTCATCTTCTATCATTATGAGGAGTGGCATTTCTGGAAATTATCAGCTTCTGCTTGAATTTATCCATGCTAGACTATACAGAGGAGGCGATATTAATCAGTGTGTGAGGCCCACTGTAGTATTAAGGATTCTCTTACAAGATCTTTTTGCCATATGCTCTCTGATATTAAGCGTACTTGATTATGCTTTCAGATAGTTTTTCCATCCTGTCACGTTGGCTTTAACTATTTTTTAGCTGTTGTTATCAGATCAAATTTTTTTAAATCATAATTTACTTAACATGTCTGGGGAGAGCACTTGGGTGTGTTTATGCTTGAAACCAACACTGATTAATCAATAGCTGGTGGACTGGTATCAGTGTAACTGGCACAGATTTGAAGGTTGCAATGGGGACAGTGAGCTGAGCATCTGACCTGCCACACCGAGCATAAGTAACAGATTTTCAGAAGTGCTGGGCTTAGGGGCAGCTTCTTTGGAGAATACATTGAGCTGTTGGCCAGTTAAGTCTTTGGCAAATCTTGCCTTAATTTTTCAGTTGAGAATATACAAAGAAACCACACTGATAGAAAATATCCCAACACCTGTGCCGAGCCAAGGAGCCTCCCGAGTTCACACACAGCCTGAGCTTATTTTACAGAAGCTGTAGCCAAACAATGCTGGTAGCAACTGTCTTTAAAGTGAAATTAAAATGTAATGAGGGTGGGAGGCAGGGACGAGCTCGCATGGACCATCTGAGCTGTTGCAATTCTAGAATTCATCAGTGCTGCTGAAAGCGGAGAGCGGCTGTTGTGTTATTGATGCAGGCGGGGAGCAGGTTATTGCATTATTGACATGCAGGAGGTGGAGAGAGATTACCACGCTAGCAGTGGGACAAGAAGAGAGATTATCCAAATGTAATAAGTCATTGTTACAGCAAAGACATTTTTCCACACCTCCTCCCCCACCACACTCCTTACCCCGTCCTTTCCACCTCCCGCCTGTATAATATGAAAGGTCAGGGATATCCAGACAGATGGCTGGGAGGGTTTATGGAGAGGGGATGCTTTCTTTGGTCATTTTTTCTGAAATGGTGATTGTGCTCAGGAAAAAAAGGGAAAGCATTTGGGTTTTCTGCCTGGGATTAACTCACCCCAATGCCATACTAGGCAAGGGGGAATGTGGGTGAGGAGATGGTCCCTGTCATGGACATCTGTGCTGCTCTGTGTGGCAGCTCTGAGAGGCACAGCTGCATCCAAGGCACTGGAATAACCAGGGCATAAGTGCCACTGGATTCTGGCTTTTTATTTAATAAATAACTTCACTAATTTTTTTTTTACTGTGTAAAAGGGGCAGTCAACTTTTCGAGGAGGCAACAACATCCTCAAAGGACTCTGATTGCTCATTGAGAGAGTATTTATCTCTCAAGTTCACTTATTTGCTTGTAGATAACACCTGTCTTTTATATTTCAGTTCCCTGGATTTAGGTCTCTTTTCATCTGGAACTGCCTGCTCTTAGAGCAGGCTTCTTAATACCAAACCCTAATTGAGGAAAATTATTGCCCACTGTAGAGAAAGGGACTCACTATGTAAAATATCCCCCCTGGAAAATACACCAAGCTGCGTTCGTGGGTCAGAGCTGCTGCTCAGAGAAGATCATGCCAGGATGCCCCATGGATAACTGTGAATTTTGGAGCTGGCCTGAAGTGATCAGCTCATATCCTCTCAGATTTAATTGGGTTACGGGGTGACTTCTGATCCCTGATCCCCAGGGAAGGAGCCACAAAGATTGCGGCATCTGCAGCAATCTCATCTGTCCACGGCTGCAGTCAGGGAGAGAAGAATGGCTGCTTAATCAGACACACAATCTAAAAATGTCACATTATTATTTATGAAGTGTTTAATAATCACACCACAATCATTGGACGCAGTGAGGTGGAAAAAGAAAATGTAATTTTTCAAATAATATATTCGAATTCTGTTATTTGGGGAAGAAAAAAAAAACCCCTAAGTAAATTATTTCTTTTAATTTGAAGAATACAGTTTGTGCTCATCTTGCAACAATGCCTCATTTATGTGTGGATGAGGAGCCACAGGCAGCTGGGGCAGTCTGGAATTTAGCAGTTTGAACAAGCCTGATGTGCCCTTCTGCTGTCCATGTGCACCTTTCACTTGCTGTTGTGAAACCCTGGAAACTTTGTTCAGGAACACACCTTGTCCCTGAGAAGCAGCACACTGGGAAGTTCAACCTGGCTGTGATGTGAATACTAACAAAAATCCATAACTTTTAGATAAAGCTATAGGATAATGGCACTTGCAGCTGGGATAAAGAAACAGCTCTACCACAGAAAAACACTTATTTATCTGTCCCAAGGGTGGCTGGAGAGCTAAGTGCATGTGCAGAGATGTGGATCTGGGACCTGGACGGGTGCAGGGGGCATTTCTGCTGTGGGCATGAATTTCTGTGATGCTGGAGAACGTGACTTGTCTCACAAGAAAGGCAAGCAGACCACTGTGCTTGCAGAGGCACAAAAGGGAATACAGAATGTGTCTTTTCAGACAGAAATTAATCTGAAAAAATGAATTGGTGTATTTTGCAATTATTTGGCAGTTACGTCCGGTTTTGTCTGTATGTTTCATCTGATATCTTTTCCACCTACTATCCTTCCCCTTTTTGACTGGGGAAGTATTTTGTAGAAGAGAGCTAAGCTCAAAAATGTAAACCCTTATTCTGTCTTGTTTCATGTCCTTCCTTCCAGACTGGCCTTGCCTTTACTGGTGTCTTGCTTCATTTTCCTATTTTCAGATCACTGCTCATGTTTGGAGTAGGGTCCTCTGAGGAGCTGAGCTGTTCCAGGTCCTGTTGCAGGAGAAGGGAGTTCAGAGCACATTACTCCTCCATGGCTGGCACCTTTTGCTGCCTCCTGGTTTGTGTGCCAGCATGATCAGCAGTCAAACAGCTGAGGGGATGGCAAAGTCCAGGCACGTTGTGCTGCTCAGGAATTCATGCTCCCTCTGTTGGCTGCCTGGCTCTGGAGCCATGGAGGGAAAGAGAAATGTCATTGGGTTATGTCAGGCAGAAACGATTTCTCTATTTCTAATTGCTGGGTGACCAGCAAGCCAGTTCTGGAGGTGACTATAAAAATAATTTTTTTGCCTCAGGAGCATCCCCCAGCTGCTTCTGAACTTGGTGTGTTGTGGATAACTCCAGGTATTAGACCTTGGTTCATTTAAATGCTTCAATCTGAGTCGGGTGTCCCTGTGGGAGGAACAGTGGGAAGCTGAGGTCTGTGCGCTCAGGTCTGGGCAAACTCAAGCAGCTTTAGGGGTCCTCCAGCACATCCCTGGGGAAAAGAGCCTTCACAGTCTGCTGTGTCCCCAGATTTGTCACCTGTGCTTTGGGCCTGGCTGTGGGGATGGTGCAGAGTGCTCGGCGTGTGATGCCATCAGCTCATCTCAGTTTGCCTGTGCAGACCCTTGCAGGAGGAAAGGGCCTGCCTGCCTCCTCACACCCTCCTCCACACCAGCACCTCCCACCCCGTGGATGTGTAAGGGATGGGATGGGGAGGAAGGCAGCCCAGTCCCACACAGGTCTGTGTTCCATATAGCTCCCATGGATCATATCACCTCTGCTGATTAATGCAGTGCAATCAACAGTTTAATATGTTACTACTAAATACGTTAATTATATTATTCCTTTCTGACACTGCAATCACTAGATTTTTATGCTTTGATGCTAAATCTAGTAAAATTTTAAATTGGAGTAATTAAATAATTAGCTGTAATATGTGACAAGCCAACAAAACGATTGCTGTTTTATTATTTTTGTGGTGACAATGTTGCTTCTGTTTGTGTTCAGGCAGCCAGGCCTTGAAAGGAGTTTGCAGTCAGAAATACCATCCTACTCCAGACCAGAGATCTCTGCCAGAGTCAATTTTGACTGGGGGAAGTAATTTGTATTGTCTTTAGCTCTAACAATAGCTCTCCATGTTTTTATGACTTCTCTGTCTTTAAGATATACTTCACCACCCCTCTCTCCTAAAGAATTATTTCTACACTTTTCCAAAGCTCTACTGTCCCTAATGGCTTTTCCCTCTCCGTTTAACCTTACACTTCAGTGCACTTGTTTAGGCTCTTATCCTTGGTTCAGGGCTCTGGCTGCTTTCTGCATGCCTTTTCTTTTTTAATGTATATATATTAGGTTCCCAACACATCCCTGTGACAACCAGAAAAACAAATATCCCCATTTCTGCCTGAGGAGCTCCTCCTGGGGAAAATGGGTTGGGTGAGGTTTCACAGCGCAGCACTGGCAACTTGAAATTTATAAAACTGGACAGCCCTGTAACAGAAATAGATCTATCAATGCTGTGTTATGACATGCTCAGAAATCAAATATCAGTGTAGATGAGCAGAAAGATTGGCAGCACAGGCTTGGGTTCTTCTTCTCTTTTGTTTTGCCTCTTTATCACTTCTTCCACTCCCTCTGGCTCTTCCTCTTGCTCTCCTGTTTATTCATGTGACCACTTGTTCCTTGAGCAGCACACAAAGTGCTTGGGATGTCACTGGTTGCAGCAATTATAATTAAAATATTTTATAAATCTTCTGGAGAACATGGAGATTTTTAACTTGACAGCTGAGCAAGGTTCTGCTAAGGAGGGTGTGAGTTTTTAATGGAGTTTTTCTTTGCTTGTTTGTTAATTTTAATGCCAGCCTGCACTTCTTACAGGTTACCAGGAGGAAATCCTGCTCTTGTATATTATTCAGGACCCTTTAGGTGGGTAGGGTCCTCCTGGACCACAGGCTTTGCCCCTCCTGCACAGATTCACCTGTTTCCAGCAGCTTCTTCCAAAACCTGAGAGCAGCAGTGATATGTTTTACAGCCCCACAGAGTGTGAGGAGAAGTGACAAGATTTTCCTATAAATATGACTCTAATCACACAAATGTGCAAACCCCTTAGGAGGGATCCAGGTGAATTTCACACTCTGTGATAGGTTTTTGTTGTCATTTCATTTTCTTGTCCTTTTTTTTTTTTTTTATCCCCCCTAATTTTTTACATTGCTGCAATTTCTGAGCTGCACCTCACTTTTTTTCTTGTAGACAGCTCAGGCTACGTCCCCAGAAACACAAAAAGGATCTAAATTAAATACTTCACAGCAATGCAGCACTTTACAGCCTTGAATTGACTATCAGTCCTCACACTCTCTCTCTCGGCCAGCAGCATAAAAATAGGCTGTCTCCTCTAAAATAAGTGGAAAACAAAGAAAAAGAGCCAGGTTGTCTTTGGTTGCCCAGTAGCACCATCAGATTTAGTGGGCTTACATCAGGGGTTAATTTGCCTTAGAGAGATTCTGTTTTTTTAAAAAAGAAGCCTCCAATTTTCCTCTCACTCTATCTGTGCTTTTATTTGGTGGGTACCAACCCAGTAATGACACCCATGTCCCTGTGAAACACGAAACTGCCGAGCCTGTCGCTGTTGTTGTTTTCTGAACACTACATATATTCCTAATTTCAAGCATTTTACATCACCTCTATGTGTCTGGCATCACTGCTCCCTGAGAAGCTGCTTGCTGGGCTATGAATTTTGTTCGCTTCCCTGGGGAAAATTCATTCTCTCACTTGTTTTAACTTCTTGTTTTAATCTTAAAAAGGAGCAGTAGGGAGTAACCTTGCAAAGTGAGATGGATATTTAAGGGGAAAGAAAAAAAGAAAGTAATTGTTGAGCAGGCCTTTTATATATATATAAGAAGCACTATTTTAAAATGTTAGAAATTTAAGTATAGAGACACTCAAATGGATTTTTAGCAAAATTAGTGGAAACCCAAAAATAACACTGTAAGAATAATTAAGGCACTTTGCTATTCACTCCTTAGGCATTTGGTAGGCTTGGCTCTTGTACAGCAGGAGCTGGATATCATTGCAGGGGGAGGGCTGTAAAGTAACTTACACCAGGTGAAGTCTGATGAGATGTAACTTAATAGGTGCCTTTTAGGGAATGTTACAATAGCTCTACCTTTCAGCCCACTGCAGCAGCTTGCTTGCATAGCAGTGGGATTTATTGTCCGTCACCTCCGGTGCTATTTATATGGGTAATTTAATTTAACGCCAGCAGGAGACTCCAAATAACTCTCCCCAGCATGGGAAGAACAATAACCTCGAGTGCATATTCACACAATATTTCTGACCTGCAGGGCTGGCCAGGTTTGGGAGCGGATGTGCCTTGTTCTGCTTGGAGGAGAACTGAAGGCAGATATGCCCCTGCCCTCTTTCTGTTTCATTTAAGGGGTTTCCTAATTCTCCTTTCTCAGAGCTGGGTCTCCAGGGTCCATCCTGTCCCTGCCATCTCTTCCTCCCAGCTCTTGCATCTGCTGTATTATATTAAACTGCACAAATCACATCTGCCTTTATGACCAAGCCTTGATCCTGGATTTTTTGACAATACACAAGTCCAGTTTCAACAGCTGACCCAGGAGCGGAGTGTGTGGCTTTTAGGGGACAGGGACATGGTGGGTAAAGGATAGGAAACTCAGAACTGCATCCCTCACCTCGTTGTGCCAGCCTGTGTTTGGGGTGATGGCCCCTCTTGTTTTGGCTACCATGACATTAAACCTCACTGGAAGTGCCAGTTCCACCAAGGTTCTGTCCCACCCATTGCAATATGGTGCCTGTCTGTGTCGAGAGAGCATTTATAGGCTTGTGGAAAGGTGCCACATGCTTCCTCGCCGGTGAACAGAAATAAGGGAGCACTAATTAGGTCTGTGGTGTTGGCAGGGGGATCCATGTGTCAGGAAAAGAAAGCACAGGGCTCTGCAGAAATCCGGCCATCTCTCCAGTGTATTCATCAATATGTGTGAACCAGGAGGAAGAGTAATTCCACATTTAAGGATCACAACACAGGTTTCAGCGCCAGGCTCCTGTGAAAGATGCAACCTTCCCAGCCGAGCCGTGTCTGAATACATCATTTAACGTTATCTCACAGTGCAGCTGCCTCATGTGTTCCAAATGTCACCAAGTTTGGGGAGATTTCTGAAAGGGAATGTGCTCAGTGCTTCTTCAGCTGCCTTTATTAATGGAACCGGAGAGGGAACAACTGGAGACAAATGATTCTGCTTGGCACATGGGATATATTGATGCTGGTATTTCATCCTGCAAATATTATTGGCTGGAGTGGAAGTTTTCCAAGGTGGGTACCAGTTTAATTTAGTGCATTCACGTGTCTGGGGGCAGCTGGTGGCCTTGTCTGCAAATCTGGTGGCCCAGGTGAGCACAAGATGCTCTGACTTTGCCTGCTGATGTTACTCCTCACCTTACATTTCCTTGCAGCACTAAACCCTCCTTTATTTTGGCTTCTTCCAAACAGGGCAACAAGAGCCAATTCCCTGCATCAGCTCCACTGCCCAGGCCTGAGCACGTCCAACCCCAGCATTTTGCATTGGCTGCATCACATGAAAACCCTCTGCTGCATCCTGCCAGATGCTGCTGCTCCTTACACTGCTGCTCCACAGTAGGTGAGTCCTGGCAAATCCTGGAGGCATTCCCACCCCTCACTCAAGGTGCTGATGGCTGAAGAAACATTCTCAGCTTTTTTGGGATCTGTGTTTAATTATTGCACTCAATTAGTCACTTCCCCCACCCCCACACTTCATTTATAATTTTTTTTCCACGAGTCATGAGAAGGTTGTAGCCAAAAGAGATGACAGATGATTCACAGACAACCTTCTCTCCTGTTTTGTACTCCCAAGAACTTTGGGAACCAGAAAGGAAGTAATTTTTGGACTAATGAAACAGCTCCTGCTGGGGCCGTGTAGCGATCAATTACCCGGCCTCTCCGTTCTCCTTCCCTTTGGAGGCTCTGGCACCTGCACATTATGATTAACACAGGCATTGCAGGTAACACTGAGCACATTGGAAGGTTTCCACGAGCCAAAGGCCATTTCACAGGCTGGAACGAAGGCTGTTAGGGAAAATAAGGGCATTGCAATTTCATACAATACATGGAGAGCTGGCTCTAGAGGAAGACACACCACCCTCCTTTGAGAGAGCACCCCAGAAAGGCAAAGCTCTATTTTCCCAGAGCCTTTTAGTGCCTGCTTAAGTTCTTGAGCTGTTACAGAAAATAGGAACATTTGGGCCCTATCAGTGTAATAGCTAATAATGGCCTCACAGTTTACTTATCTTCCCAGGAACCCTTTAATATAGCCGGCCATTTGCTAACAGATGGGAAACAGGTATGGAGGAAACCTAAGCAGCTGGTCCAAGGTCGTAAGGGAAGGCTGTGGCAGAGCCAGGGCTGAGTCCAAGCCTGCAGATCCTGAGCCAGATCTGTGACCAGTGACATCCTGGTGACATCCTTGCCTGGGGAGCATCAGGAGATGACACAGGGAGAGCCAGGCCCTGTCCTGGGCTGTCCTCAGCCCCATCTGCTGACAGAGGAGCTCTCAGATTGCGGCTGAGGCTGAGCTGCCCGGACGGATGTCGCAGCCTGACCCGGAGCAGGAGCCTCAGGAGGAGGATTTTTATGAGTGGTAGCCAGGATTTGGCTTTGTTCAGCAGCACCTTTGCTGGGAGACCTGAAGGAGCTGCTCATCTTGCAGAATGCAGATATGCAAATACATCTGTATCTATAAACCTGCCTCCCTCATGCAGCTGGGGAGGTTCAGCTCAGCACCAGGGGCTTTGCTCCCTTTTTTACTGAGCCCACCCCGCTCAGGCTCGTGATGCTCCTGATTGATTCCTGTTTATACAGAATTTCCATGTTAATGTTTTGTTTGGTGCCTCTCACAGTGAGATGCAGCAAGGCGTTTGTACAAACACCTCCAGGGAAACGAAAGGGACCTCCTGCCTTGCCCTGCAGCTCACTGACAGCCTGGGAGCACCTTGCAGAGGGGATGGTCACTCCTGGGCTCCCCAACACCTCCTCTGGGAGCCCCCAGACCCAGGAGGTGACATCTTAAAATCTGTCAGGCTATTTTAAAGAGGGCCATGTCTTTTTTTGAAAACGCTTCAGGGAAACAGATGCTTGAGTTGTTCTTTAATGTAGAAGGTAACTGCTAATTAGTTTTGTATACAGCATAAGCCTTCGCTCCACATGGCATATTTTGTGTCAGCGAAGGATCCCTGTCAGGGACTTTATCTGCTTGCTGTCCTCCCCCGGCACTCAAGAAAGAAATGGAGTTTCCATCTTCAACCCTACCTTTCCATTTTCATCATTTCTCTCTTAAAAATCGCATCCTCTGTGGCTGACATGGGGTGTTTGGAGGAGAGGACCAGCCCCTTCCCCCTGGCCCTACTCACCCTTTCTCCACGCAGCCTGCCCGCGTTCCACGTGTGTGCTGTGGTGGCAAGGCAGGTTTTTTTTTCTTTCAGCAGGGCCCCTCTGCCACATGGGGATTGCACATATGTGGGAGGAATACAGTGCATGGCCCATTTGAAGTCGTCTTTATAAATATTCAATTCCCCTTGACGCAACGGGCAACACAGCAAAGCAGCCCCTCATGGTCTTGCATGCCAATAATTTGCAGATTAAAACTCCTCCAATGTGCATCTCCACAATGGGGCCTGCCTTATCTGGAATGGGCCTGTGAAACTATTGTGGTGATAATCTGGGGATTAAGAGACTTTAATAAAAAGCTTTGACATGACAGGTCATAGCTGCTCTGGAGAAAAAAAAAAAAGGAAAAAAAAAAATCAAATCTGTTACTCCCGAATGGCTTAATCCCGTGTGAGCCAGGATCCTCACTCTCCAAGGGTGCCAGGGGGATTCCAAGGTGCTCAGCACCTTGCTCCAGGAGCTCATGGTCCCCCCGACAGGGTTAAGTGCCTCCCGAGCCTGCTGTCCTCACTGTGCCCTCTACAGCCACCCTGGGGGGCACCCTGGGGCCTTTCCAGAGCTTTTCTTAAAATCCACCACTCCAGGGCTGCTCCTGCCCTTACCCTTGGCTGCAGAGGGTCCACATTGTTTCCATCCTCCTGGCCATGGCCCAGCCCACACTCCTTGTGCTGGTCCCAGTGTGTTTTGGGGAGGACTCCCAGTTCAGGACCCCACATGGAGCCTGTGCCCACCCACATTAATTACATTTGGGTTTCTCATGGAAATACAAGGCTGCAGCAATCCTCGTCCAGCACTTGTCTCTAAACAAACTGTTAATATTTTAAGTGTCTTTCGTGAGCCTGAGTCTAATTAATTAAAGGTTTATAAAAACAATTAGGTTTTGATAGGGATCACCTTCTCTGGAGTCCCATGTCTGCACTGAAAAAAGAGAGGGGTTAGAAAGGCTCAGGTTGAAATTTAGAACTGCAGTGAATAAGAGAATACACAAATCCCACATGGATTGGGGAAATTAGGACATTTGGTGCCAGATTGTCTGACTAATTAGATTTCTATCAAGTCCTCAGGGACTGGCTGATGCAGCATTTTAATTTAAAGCTGCAGCGGTAGCAGCAGCAGCAGCTTCTTTCCTTCTTCTCATGCTCTTTATATCAAATGGTCTGTGTTTTTCACCAGCAATCATTTCCCTTTCTAATGCTGGACCTCTGCAAGGACCAAACCTTGTTCTGTGTTTTGCGGGATGGGTCTGCTTTGCTGAGTTTTGTTGGAATGAGAACTGCTGGGTTTTGTTTGAATGAGAAAACCCTCTGTGCCTGCAAAGGGATTTTCCCATTCCATGGAGCATGGCATTCCTTGACAGACACGTGGGATAAACTCATAGAGGAAAAAAGCTGAGGTGCCTCAGAGTTACCCAGTTCATCAGTGAGCTTTTCTAACTGAGAGCATCTTCAAAAATTGTTGTATTCCACAGAACCAGGAAAAGCAGACCTAAGGAAATGTTCCACCATGCTGCTCTCTGAACCTGCCCCCTGAACATTGTACCAGGCACCAGGAGCTTTGCGTTCCAGATGAAATACTGGCAGTTTCTTGGAGTCAGTTCATTTCCACCCTGAACCACCTGAAATTAAGATCAATGCTCAACAGATGCTCCCTGCAGGGAGAATAGGGTGGCACCTCTCTCAATTATATTCATTTAAAATAAGGTGATGCAATTGTTCTGCAGCCAGATAGGGGCTGGAAAACAGAGCAGGTTGGTGGCAAAGGCCAAGTCCAAGGTGCCTGTCCCTGAACCATATTGCTGGTTCAGGTGCCTATTTAGAGCAGGTGCCTAACTTTTAAGCCTGTGAAGTTAAAGGGACTGAATTTGGGCTTAAAGTGTATAGAGCAAAGCACAAACCATCAAATTCTTACTTAGTAGGCACCTAAATTTAGTGTTAATTGCTCCAAAAATAGTTTGTGTTATTGAAATACAATAAGTGGGGTTTTTTTAAAGCCATTTCTTACTTGACAGTATGAGATTGCAAATATTCCTGTGCCCTATTTAATGAAAAATTATTATGCTATTATTGCTATTTTATATGATGGATACATAATTAACAATGTCTGTAGAATCATTTCTTCTCCCATTTTGCTCTACTTCTTCCAGACTATTTTATCAAAAAAAAAAAAAAAAAAAAAAAAAAAAAAAAAAAAAAAAAAGAAAAGATAATGGAATTATATCTTATGCTTCAATGAAACTGAAAACTATTATTCCTCCCGATAACCAAACCCAGCAAAGTCAACCATTCCAGTGACTATTAAACACAAAAGGTACATTTTAGATGTATTATGAATCTACTGCTAAGTCTTTAACTTATTGCTTTGTGAAGAGAAGTTCAGCAGTGGAGGGAGCTCAAAAGAAATCACAGCCTCTGAAGACACTGAATCTCCCAGCGTTCATTGATTGAAGGCAGGCCTATAACATTATTGAAATGGTTTCACTTAACCTCATTTCCCCGTTATTATTTTGTTATGCTTTTTGGGGAAGGTTATATAATACTTATTTACTCCTGTCAGTGATCCCTAGATGCTAAAAATGATTTAAGGCCCCTGTGATCCAGCCAGATGCACGATGCAGGAGGCAACAGGAGCCAGGCCAGGACCAACAGCCCTGTTTGTGGCCTGATCATTTCAATTTCCAGTCGATGTGCTGAAGAGGGAGAAGGCCAGCTATTGCTGTAAAAGCATTGAGAGCCCCAGCGATGGATGAGATCCCACTAAACTGAGTAATACAGAAACAGAACAGAGAGGACATTCTGAGCCCCCAAGTGCCCAGAGCTGCTGAACTCTGAAAGGTGCCATAAGCACCACGGGCAGAGCAAATGAGTTTGAGTTTCTGTGAAAATGCAGCTCTTATTTGGGGTCCTGAGAGGAATCTTGGGTCTCCTGAAAAGCTGAAAAGCCTGACTTCTCACACCCCGATCTGTGGACCTATAAAGTGCTCCTACAGTTTTGTGCTGGTGCTTTTTCACCCTTGAAATGTCAGAACAGATAGAAAAGGCAGAATGATGCTTATAAAATATGTTTTCAGCGAGGTGCTTCTGGACAGAGATGTTTTTTCCCTTCAATGTTTCTCTCCTCACCCAACAGATAAATATAACAATTTCCAAGCTATTTGGATTAACTAGAAATTAATTTTCTTTCTTCTCCTTTTCCTTTCACCGAAAGAAAAACAACAGAACAAGCCACCGTTTTGCATTGATAATACTGTTTCATTTCCCTTTCTTTCATTTTAAGTCCTGTTTTATTTTCAAATCAAGACAAGGCACATCCAGAGAATAATTTTTCTCATTGGAAGGTAGTCATCAGAAATGGGAGAGATGTGGTTTGTGTTCCTGTACTGTGAAACCTGGCTGACATGTCTACCTGAGGTATTGGCTTGAGAATTATCAAAATGTGATCATTTTTACTTTTCTTAAATATAATTTCTGCATATACTCTGCATTATACCCATGAAAAATTGTCTGTGGCTCCACCAGAACTAATATAGTTTTGAAAATGAACTTGTTACCTGAAAATGCATTTATTTTGGTTTGCAAAGTGCATACTGTGAAAACATTGTCCTGAGTGACCATGATAAATGTTATTTATATTGTTCTGTGAATAACAATCTGATGAACAACTTGAGGATTTCTTCCCAACCATAATCTAACAAATCTAGCTGGAGTTTTTGAAGAAAAGGCCAAAAGGTCTTGTTTCAGCAGTCTCCAGATGCAAATAGTTTTGTTCCTAATTCAATCGCTTCCAGGATTTATCCATCTCTCCTGATTTTAAGCAGGGTGGGTGACCTGGGACAATCACGAGAGGGAGGGGCACAGGTCCTGCAGGAGCAGGGCTGATGTGGTGGTGGGCTGTGTGTCACACTGTGGAGATGTGACACATCATTCAATCATTCTTCACAGTGTAAAAGTGAGTCTGCTTGTGGAAGGTGCCTCGCTGCCTTCCTTCAGGCAACTGGGAAACTGGGACAGGGCTACTGAAAATCCTGAGGACGGTGCAATATTAACCATTCCTTTAATTCTATTGCTTGTAATGTCAAACCTTTTTGCTCTCTACACCTACCTGCAAGGAGGTGGTAGCCAGGTGGGGGTCAGTCTCTTTTCCCAGGTGAGAAGCAACAGAACAAGAAGAAATGTCCTCAAGTTGCACCAGGGTAGGTTTAGATTGGTTATTAAGGAAAATTTCTTCACTGGAAGGGTTGTCCAGCACTGGCACAGGCTGTCCAGGGCACTGGTGGAGTCCCCATCCCTGCAGGGTTTAAAAGCCGTGTGGATGTGGCAGCTGGGGACGTGGTTTAGTGATGGGCTTGGCAGTGCTGGGGGAACGGTTGGACTTGATGATATTAGAGGGCTTTTCCAACCTAAACGATTCCATGATTCTATGATTCTAATTAGTCTCATTTGCTGACACACAAGCCTTTAATTGCAAGTTGAATAATTAGACATATCTGCATATGCAAATGAATAGGGTTATACTATGTCACTCAACATGATTTCTCTGGAGACAAATAGCTCTCTATATTTCAGGAGAGAATATGATATATTAATTTACTTAGACAAATAACTTTATTTAGAATGAGCCGCTCTCATGTTTGTTTATATAAAGCAATAAGAGAAGAAATAGAAGAGATTTTATGTGGAAGGAAACAGCTGGAAGATACTAATTTATGAGGGGGGAATCCTTGCAAACCGTAATGCTTCTGTGCAGTGAGAGATGGGAGCAGGGAACCTTCTCCGGGCAGGAACCTGCTCTTGGGGGCTCGAGAGCTGCAGCACGGGGCTGTGGCCTCACTGGGACCACCGCTCCCATCCCGCCCATCCCAACCTCCTTCCTTCTTCCCGGCATTTCTGCATCCCCCTGCTGTGCTGGCGATGCTGGCAGTGCTCGGCCTGTTGTTCCCCACCCAGATGGCCGCTGCAGCGCAGCCATGGGCTGCAATTTGGGGCGGGCGCACGCCGGGATGCTCAGCTCTCCTCCGCCCACATGCGGGCCGAATCCTCATCAGGCAGCAGGGAGGGGGCTGCCGGTGGCGGGCACCCCGCTTTGGGCGTGGGCCAGCACTCGCCGGAGCACACGGGACAATTCCCACCGCGCTCCCAACGCTCCGTGTGGGAGCGAGACACGGCAGGAGGGGGAATCCCACGCTGGGCATTTGGGGGGCTTGGAAAAACCGCACGGGGAGGGGGGAGCAGCAGCTGCGAGTAGAGCACGTGGGAGCGGTGATGGCATTTGGAAGCAGGGATATTTGGAGGCGGTGATATTGGGAGCGGGGATATTTGGAAGCAGGGGATGTTCGGAAGAGGGGATGTTCGGAAGCGGGGATATTTCCGTGCCTGCCGGCACTGCCCCTGTCCCGGCCCGTTGTTAAGGTAATACCCAACACAGGATGGAAATCTGCTCCGCACCCCGGCCGCTTCCCGAGCAACGGGGACGAGGATGGCGCTGCTCGCTCGGGACTGCCCCGGGGGCTGTGCTGCAGCCCCAGCGGCGGGACGGCCCCGTGGGGCCGGGATGGGACCCTCCGGTCCCGCCGGTGGCCCCGAGCCGCCCCCTCCTCCCGCGCCGTTACCGCGGCAACCGGGGCGGCTGCAGGGGCGCGCGGCGCCGGCAGGGGGCAGCACCCGCACGGGCCTGCCCGGAGCGGCGGCGGAGGGACCGGGCGGGATCGGGATCGGGATCGGGATCGGGATCGGGATCGGGATCGGGGGTGCGGGATGAGGACGGGGTGGGGGCGCGATAAGGATGGGATGGGCATGGGATAGATGCGGGATAGGAATAGGATAGGAATGGGACGGGAGCAGGATAAGGATGGGATGGGCATGGGATGGGTGCAGGCAGGGTGCAGCATCCCCCCCCCTCCTGCCGCACCCAGGATCCCATCCCAGCTGCCCTGCCCAGTAATCGCCCTGCCGGCTCCTGCCAGCTCCAATTGCAGCCACATCCCGCTCGTGTCACGCCGGGGTAGGGGGTTGCTCTGTCCCACGTCAGGATCAGCCCCGTGTCTCTGCACGCCGTGGTCACGGCAGTGCAAGGACCATCATTTGGGGTTGGCTGACTGCGTTTTCCCGTGTTATCCATGCAGCAAAACAAGGGTTGTGAACAGGATTCCCATTCAGGACTCATACCCCCAGCAGGATGCCTAAATCGTGTTCAGGATTTCTAAAACCGTCCTGAGACACCGACTTGGCAGGATCTGATGATGCAACCTGCTCCTCATCGTTTCTGAACTTCCTCTTCCTTCCTAATTTTGAACTTTTAGTTCAAGCATCACTGCCTTGATTTAGGCACTGAGGTATCCGTCATGGGAAGCTCACAGAAAGATTAATGTCCCCCTGCTCTGTCCCTCTGCCCAGCTAAGGGAATGGCCACATCTGCTGTCGGCACAAATCAAATATGAAATTACTGTGAGTTACTCAAAGATATTCCTGGGTAAATTGGATGGTGGTTAAGGCACACTTTATTAGTGAAATACAGCTAAGAGCTAAAGGAAGGTCCAGTAAACATCTACATTCTTAATGCAGGCTGGTGCAACACCCTTAATGCTGTACAAACAGCACATCTTTAATGCAAAGAAGTCTTGTGATATCAGAAACATGAGGAAAATGGCTGTTAAGGCACCCAGACCTCTGTGCCAATTTTTTAAAATCAAACTACCAGACAGACTCACTAAGGTGCTTGTCATGTCTCAAAATCTTAGGATTCCCATGACCAAAAGCCTCCTGAAGCCCTTAAAGGTATTTTGTGTGTCCTGGTGCTGCAGGAGTTAACCAGTGGAGAGGGTGGAATCTGCATAAGGCTGATTTGGGGAAAAAAAAATAATGAAATGCAGCTTAGCTGAGTCTGAGTGGGATTTGGGGAATGGCATTTCTGAAGGGAAACCTGTCCTAGATCGGCGCTGCCGTGCTGTGGAAGGGGCATCTTGCTGGAGGCTGGTGAGGCTCTAATTCACACCCAGAAACATCCCTCCATGAGACACAGGTTATTTATCACTTCCCATCTTGGTGCTTTCCCTGCACAGGGGTGCAGGGTGGTGATGGGTGGCCCTTGGTGCTTCCCATGGGTGCTGACACCCTGTCCTGGACACCACAGCACCACGACATGATTTTATGTGGAGCCACCTACCCCGAGGCTACACCAAGGTTGCTTTAATTTGCTCAAGATGAGCCTTTCCCCACTGAATTATTATTGTTGTTATTATTATTATTATAATTATTATCATTATTATTGAATATTTCTACATGCAACATCTGGGAGCCCCAGTCAATTCTGTGCAGTTTTTCCTATAAAAGAAGCTCCATGTGATTGATCCTTTCCCTTGCTCCGGAATCCATTTCCCACAGAGGTGGATGTGTGCTGGGAGCCATCCTGCCTTTCTCCCCAGATTCAGGGGGCAGGGGCGTCTCAGGATGCCTGAGCCCTATTGCAAACTCCTCTGTAAACCTCTGAGTTGATGAAATCACGCAGGTGCATTTCTGTGCCCCTCTCTAGGACAGCTCAGTGCCCTGTTCACGCTGTTCAAACGACACACAGAGTCCTTACATGCTTCCCTGCTCTGCCTGTGGGTGTGTCTGTACATGGATTTCCATGTGCACATACCCAAATATGGTATTTTTTGGAAAGTTGAGGTCACAGTGCCATGATGCTTTGCTAAAACCCATCAAACTGTCATTCCCATTAATGCTTTCCTAATCCCAGTGTCTTGGTGAAAAGCAATCAGACCACTTTGGCTTCAGAAAAGCCACGGAGCTCTTTTCCCTAATTCCTGGTTTTATTCTCCTTACGTGGGTGCAGCATTTTAAGGCAGGTTGCAGCTCAGCATCACCCTTTTGATTCTCTCTAACCATTTCTTTGCCTCGTGGCAACACAGAGCTTTCACTGCACAAACAAATCTAAGGGATAGATAGATTTCCTCGCTGTGAAATAAGTAAAGCAGATGATTGAATAAAGTTTCAGTTCCCTGCCTGGTTCAGCAGCTCTCTCTTGCTCTATTACATTTCCTAACTTGCCTCAGCAACTCTCTTACCCAGCTCTGTGACTCTCTGAGCAGGTGATGCTGTTGGGTTTCCTCTGCACTTGAAATCCTGGCCCGACCCTTTTACACAGGGCCAAATGCTGCTCTCAGTTCCCCAGGTTAATCCAGAGTAAGTCCCTGGGATTAACTGGATTTAACCCTGTGCTGGCTGAGCACTGTGTGCAGCCCTGACTGGTGGTGTTGCCCAGGGTCTGCTGGGAACCATGTCCTTGCCAGGAGCCACAGGATGGGTAAGGAGGTGCTCCCAGTAACGACCAATAAACCAGCCCACACTCCACAGATAATGGCAGGGCAACCTGCAATGGAGGAGACAAAATCACCCAAAATCATCCTTCTTAACAAAGACCATCTCTTCTTCCCACTTTCACATCTTTCCTCCCTCCCTGCCTGCCCTGAGAGTTTCACTGCACAGTTTATCAGGATTCATTTTATTTTCATTCTCTCTGGTTTCCTCCCCAGAGCACATAACACCCAGAATGGGGGTTTGGGCAGCTGTGCAGGGTATTCCCTGCTCTTCCCTGCACTCCTTGGGGTGGGGGCACAGGGTTTTGTTCCAGTATTTTTCTCTTGGGAGCCTGGGTGAAATATTCAGGGCCTTTGTTTGACCAAGCCCAGGCTCAAAGCCTGTGTGAGGTTGGTTTTTCTATCTGCTGGATATTTTCTTGGCCTGAACTGAACAAGAGGAGGTTCTGCTTCCCTGGGACCTGGGCAAGGAGCTCATCCTTCCTCTGACTCTGCATTTTCCCGAGACTCTTTTCATGTCCATTATCCCCCGAGGGTGCTGTGGCTCCAGCTGGGTGCTGTAGGACGGAAGGCAAAAAGTGTGGGGTGAGGGTGACTCTGGTCCTGCCAGCCTTGGATGGTGGGGGCTTTGGGCTCGCTCAAGCTCTGCCAAGTTGCTTCCCTCTGTTTGCATCCCTACCTCATCCTTCCCAGTCAGGCATGACCTGGAGCGAGTCCCTTTAGCTCTCCTCATGTGCAGCCGAGGGAGAAGCGCTCAACTCTCACTCCCCAAAGCCCCCTCTGTCTCCTCCACCTCTATTCCACCCTCACCAGCAGAAGCCTTCCCCTGGCACAGGAGGCTGTTGGAAAAAGAGAGCAGCAAGCCCCAAAGATGTGTCATTGTGCTGAGTGCTTTCAAACCTTGCAGGATGTCACTGTGTCACAATTTCAGTTCATTAGGTGGCGCAGGGAAGACGCTGTGACATCAAAGCGCTCCCTTTCCCTATAGAAACGGGAGCAGCTCTTTTGATCTCAGCCCCCACTATCCCCCCCAGATTAATATTTACTTGTACAACCCAAACCTACGGGGATCCTGTGCTTGATTCTGCCATATGTTCTGGGGCGCTTTTCCTTGCTTCCCTGCTTTTCTTTGGGAGGTGGTTTGTCAGCAGGGGGAGGAGTAAGCAGTAATTTTTAGATGTTTATTTATTTCCCTGCTACCCTCTGCTCCTCGGGCACAGCAGGGGAGGGCACCCAACCTATTTCGTGTCAACCAGTTGCTTTGAAGCTTGCCACAATCAAACGCTTTTATTTTGGGTAACCCGGCCAGCTGTTTGTTTGCTTCCCTGCCTTATATTGATTCAAGGAGATAATCTCCCAGGCCCCACGTGCTTAATCTGTGAGCTGCTAATGTTGCATGAGATATCGAAACAGTCCCTTTGCCCCTGGATTGCTGGGATATTTATGGCTGAAAGCAGAGGTTTAGAGCATAACGCTCATCTTCGGAGCAGCACAGAACATGTGTGTGGCTCAGAGCACAGACTGCTGGGGACTTTCATGGGGATGTTGTAGCTCTAATTCAGTGACAAAAGGTGGCCTTGTACTTTGTATTGTAGGAATATTCTGATACAATTTGGATCCTAGTGAGTCATTAGGATTTGTAATATGAGAGTTCAGCCACTGGCAGCATCTGAGTGACAGCAGTGGATGCTCCCTAAGAATCCAAAATGCAGGGCAGGAATTCAGGGTGGGGAAAAACTCAGCACAAGTGTGAAACCCCAGCTTCTTCCCCCCCAAAAAAGAGGGACCAAACCTCAAAGCCAATTTGAGCAGGATCTGGCTCTCGGTGCATTAGCAGCTGACAAAATGGAGTGGAAATGAATTCAATTCAGAGACATCTAATTTAATGAGAGACTCTCTAAGAATAATTTTGCCGCAGATGCTTAAAGTGATTTCAACTTGAAAAGCAGGAAAGACAGACAAGATGATAGAAAATGACTATGGAATTTATACCTTCCCCTCCTTGCTTTAAGCCCTGCACATCCTGCGCGTGTCCTGGCATCAAAGCTGGAGAAAACCCTGTGCAAGCAAAGCTGCTTCTCCTGGTTTTATGGCCCAGACACAAAGAGGTGGCCACTGAAGGTGTACACAGCCACCTGCCTTGCACCCACAGGGACCAGTCAGGGAGCACAATCTGTGGGTTTTTTAATGAATTTTTTTAGTGGTGTTTTCAGTGCTGCTTGCAGAGCGCAAACAGGCAATATTTAAATGGTGTGCTCTGGGTATCAGTCATTCACACCATCCTGGGGAGCTCTAGATGATACTTCTGTGCCCTAAGTGCTGTTTGGGAAGGCAGATCTCAAAAGTCCTGACACAGAGACTGTTGCTGACAATAACATGACCGCTATTCTTTCTACTTTTTTTTCCCCTGCATTTTTCCTTCCTGCTGTTTGGGGGTTTAAACAGCCTTGATTTTCTGTGGCTGACAACACACCCCATATGCTATTTATCTTGTCAAAATTCTCTCCCTCTGCCCTCAGCTCCCATTTTGTTCTCATTAATAGTGATTATGAAAAATGGGGCTAAATACTTACTTTCACATGATTTATCCAAATGTTGAACTGCGTAATTGGAGAAGCTAAGACATTATCCCTTCAGATTCTGTCAAGACTCAATTTCTGCATTCGATTTAATTTTGAGACTCATGACCCTTAACAGTACATGTATTTATTGCCTTTATGGTGGCTCGGCTGTACAATATATCTATCAATCAGAGGCAGGAAGCTGCATATTATTTATAAGGATTTCAATAGTCAGTGTTTTTAAGAACACTTGTCCTTATTAACACTGGGCCCCTAGATACAACAAAATTGAAAGTCAGCTGGAAGGAATGCCCTTATAATGAAGATATTTAATAACTGGCATCACACTCTGATTTTCCTTTTGGTGACAGAAGTGACGCATGAGCAAAGGCAGGGGAGCGCTTTGTGCTGCAAAACCTCGCCTGCCCCTTCCAGGGCCAGATCCCTTCCACTTCCTACTGGAAATGGCTCATGTCTGAAAGGCACTGGTGTGCAGGCATCTCAGATTTGGTGCTGCCTTCCTGAGCTCCCTCTCTACTGCGTGTGCACACACACACACACACGGTGCTTACAGGAGCCGTGGCGCTGCCTCGCAGGGATTTGGTGCATCCCTCTCCCTTTTCTAATCCATCATTTCCACGCCTGTTTTTCACAAATTACTTTTGCCCAGCATTGGCCCTGATGGCAGCTGAATGCAAATGCTTCTCTGCAGCCAAGGGCCTCCATTCTATGGATTGTCAACATGCAACTTGGGTTGAAACCGCATCTCCTCGAGGCTTCGGAGCTGCTGTGAAGCACCAAAGCACCACAGAAACTCAACCCCACTGTTGCCAACAACACCACTCCACTGCCCAAATCAGCCCTGACACAGTGTTGAAATTGTTTATAAAACGAGTAATCAAGCTGCTAATATCTGCAAGCACCGTTTTGGAAAAAAAGAAAAAGATAATAGAGCAACCATCAGGGAGTACAGTTAATGTATAAAACAATTACTGTAGTCAGATGCTTAAGCAAGAGCCATAGTGGCAACAAAGGCATTACTGTACAGAGCAGCAGTGTACAATACAGAGGAGATTTTATTTGTGATGCCAGGATGGAAAAGAAAAACTCTAAGAGGAAGCTGAGACATTTATCACCAAATTTTCACCAGCAGCCTCTTTCCTTGGCGTGAAACCTGCTAACACACGTGTGCACGCACACACATATATCTGCACACAAATACAGCTTTAACTTAGTATTACTTCTTGTAGAAATTAATACAATTATTTAACGCACACTTATTTGCTGCCAACTAGCTCATGTCAGCAGCCATATCTCTTTTAAATGCTATATTATACAATAGTAGCAGTTTCAAATCCTAACAGCAGTAATCAGCCAGGAGAGCTTTGGTTCAAGTGGGCCTTTTAAACAAAAGCTTCCCTGTCCCATTTTTGATAAGGATCTGACTGCTAATCTTCTATTTTGCAGCCAGACAGGGTCTTGGGCACGGCTCTTCCCTCCTTGTGAGACTCTTGCAGGGAACAATAAGAATATTGATTTTTGTTTTTAGACTCGTAACACCACAGTGATTTTTCCCCACTATATTTTCTCCAGCATTCAGTGGGTTTTGCTCAGCTTTAATTGCTACAAAGCTCTCCTATTTTCTGTTGTTAGCACTAAATCCGTGCCCTGGTCTCCGCCACACGGCAGCGGTTGGGACATTTTATTGTCTCTTTAATCCCAAATCTTCTGCTGTGCATCTTCCTCTGCAAGCAGGAAAAACTGCCTGAAGAACCCCAAAGTACAGACAAAAACCATCAAGGATATAAAGAAAAGCGCTGGCTGGGATATCCTGGTTAAATATCTGTGGAGCAGGAGCTGTTTGCTGGGAGAGGGGTGCTGGGAAGGAATTTTGCTGGTTTTAGTTTAAGGATGAAAGTGAGAGTGGAATTACCTAAAACAGCTTAACTGGAGTGCCTTGGGTTTATTCAGAAAAGTTTCTGTCTATGCAGCCAATGTTGTCACCAATAATTTTTTTCTTAAACCTCTCCTTTTAGATATCCCAATTTTCCATTAATGAAATATTTTTCCCTGTAGTGAACACCTTTTTAATGTGTACAGGATATTTTAGTGCTTTCCCTGCCTTCAATTTCAAAAAGTTAATAAACAGTCAAAATTCAAAATACTTTTATCCACTTTAACAACAACATAATCACTCTAGTTTTGGGTTTATGCTATAATCTGCATATTAGTAGAACTCAAAGCCAGCAAAACTGTATCTCCATTTAAATAAATGAAGAGATTGATGCACTTTGCAATTCCTTCTGGTTGAATTGTAGATGGAGCAAAGACAAAAACCAATACTCAGGTCATCAAGAACTTTACATTAAAACTTGGTTTCACATTGTTCCAAATTCTAACTACTTTTAACCCAAATTTTAAACAGAAAAAATGCACTCATTTCTAAGAATAAGGTTAATGAAAATCAGAAAGTTTAGTCCAGCAAATAACTATTTTTGGAGCCTGTCTCATAGCACTTTGTGGGTATTTTCCCCTCACATTGGGATTTGCAAAGGGCTGTGTCCTCTTCCCCATGAACTTTGCATTTATCCATTCCTTTAGTGCTCTCTGGCTCCTGTGGGAAATCTCTTCAGTGCTGGAAATCCTGAGGTTAACTAGCTGCAATTGATATTTATTTTTTAAAAGCATTGGCTGGTCTGGAGGCTGAGCAAGGGTGAGTTTCTCATCCAGGAGATCCAGGGATTTACCTGGGGGAACAAAATCAGCCGAGCCCAAAGGGTCCCATCCATCCCTGGGTGATTCACCAGGATCATTTGATGCATCAGGGATGCAGGAGACCTCATCCCCTCACCCCAGTGTCCTTCACTGCACTGACCGGCAAGTCCTGGTTGCTATTATTTAGGATTTTTAAATTCTATCGCTTGCCTTTTTTACGGCCAGGCAGTCACCTGTCAGCATCAATTACAGGAGTTAATATTGACGTCCTCTTAAAAGAGGTTTAAATATTAAAGTGAAAAGGGACTTGCTCTGGGCTTCATCGCTTTGTGGTGCTCGTCAATAAAACCTGAACTTGCAGAACAGTTGTCACAGCGATTTTTTATGTCTCGCGCTGACGCGATGCCTGAGTGGCAAACGTCGCTGGAATCTTTCAAATGAGCAAACTGCACTTATTAATTATGGTAATAATGACGACTTCACAGAGCTGCTCTGAGGGACACGATAGCTGAAACTTGCTCCCTGCAAAAGGGGCAGCACAGGAGCTGTTGTCTTTGTCGTTTTTAGAGGCTTTAATGCAGGAAAAAATCATCCTCTGCTTCTGGGGAAACAACCGTTCACACACACAAACCCCAACCCTCAAAATGCATATCTTTATTTTAACCACCATGGTATTTATTGATTTCCCCTGCAATTATGCAGTGCTGTATTTATTTGCAGCAGGGCTCTGCTGTGCCATATATTAAACCTCCCTTCCTCCAGTGGTGGCTCTTTAGAAAAATGCTTCTGATTTCCCCTCAGAGTATGAGGTCAATAGGCCATAACTTATGATTTTGAACCTATAGCCAGACCTAATTTATGGATCATTTCTGGTTTCTGGTGTTTAACTGTTTCTGGGAGAGGGTTTCATCAGAGAGAAGGAGCAGATCCTTGAGCACAGCTGAGATCCAGACCTATGGACTGTAGGAAAACTCAGGGCAATGCTACAGCTAATTCAGACCTGCTTCTCTATAAATTATGTATAGTTCTTCTGAAAAATGTTTGTATTTCCTAATACAGCACTAGATTGTCTCACTAAAACAAGGGAAATGTTGTTAAGAAAGAAAATTCTCACGTATCAGAAATTAATTTCAATTTGCTAAGCACAGAATGCATTAATTCTCAAATTTTGTTTATCGGGCTAATATTGACAAAATATGGATTTGCTTTTCTGACTCCACAACTTTGGCAATGTTTGCCATGGGCATAAGGTGAAGGTTTTACATTAGAATATGTAAACATTAAAAAGAAATAATCTCCTGGTCTCTGGCACAATCAGGTTTGCGTGTGCTGGGACATCAGGGCGATGCTGCAGCGGGCAGGATCACAACGGGGTGGGTGAACTGGGGTTCACATGCTGTTTGCTCTGACTCCAGCTGGCTCAGGGAGCTCAGGAAAGGGCTGATCCCCAATTCCAGCAGATTTTGGATCAGGCACAGAGAAAGCTGGGTGCATAAATGGGGCCAGCACAGGCTGCCTGTACAGAGGGAGCTGTCCAGGCTGGGGCCGTGGCACTCTGCATGCATCAGTTCATTTTTGACTTAACTGCATGAGCAGCTCCTGGGAGTGATCCCCTTGTGCTTTCCATCACCAAAACCATCTGCTAGAGTTGTGCCTGGAATCGCCTGGTCCTCTGGAGGCAGCAGGGAGGGGGAAAAAAAAAAAGAAAAGGCAAAGTGAAATCCTTCCCTGGAAAGAAGAAGTAAAATAATTAATTAAATAAATAAAAGGTTTAACCTGTTTGATCCCGAATGAAGTTTTTGCAGCCCCAGAGCAGGTCAGAGGGGGCTCGGTTGGATTCATCCTTCAAGAGCTCGCTGATGGTACCGGGTGCCCGGAGGTTTGCCAGGTGCCTGGAGAGCGTGTGGAACATGCCAGGGAACAAATAAATGGTGGAGTCAAAAGCTCCTGATGAGGGTCGGATGTGAACCGGTGCCAGGCGCACTCAGCAGCCGCTCTGCAGCCCCGGCTGCGTCAGCACCGAGCTTGCCACGACAACCCTCAGCTCTGCACAGCCAGGCACGTGGGAGCTCAGGAAACCCGGCAGGAAAAATGCCATGGGAAGTGCGGGCTGGGGGCTGAGCTGCTCCTCTCACCCCTGGCTGCACACACGGAGCGAGTGCGTGAGTGCTCATACCCACGGCAGGCTCTGCCCCTGCAGCGGCACCCAGGCACCACGGGGTGACTTGGAAACGAACCCACAGCCTTTAATTCTGGATTTATGGCTGCGACTGATCCTAAGCTAACCTTTTGCCATTACAGTGCCTGAATGCAACTTTGGGGATTAATAAATGGGAAAAGTCGAGACCTTAACTGTCAGGAATATAGTAGATGTGCCCGGCACTAAAACCAACAGCCATAAACCATGGAGGAGCTCACTTCACCTAAAGGAAAACCAGCTTCCTGGTGGATAGGGTTAACAGCATCCAGCCACAGTGCCAAGAGACACAGCCGTGGCTCCAGGCTCCAGCATCTGCCTTGCAGGAGCCCAAGGAGTTAAACCCAAGCAAACCTCCTCATGCGTTTTATGTCACAACTCCCCCTTTTTTGTCTGTGTGTGTGTGTGACCAAGCCAAGTTCTTTTTTAGCTCTACCCTTTTGAAAACTGCTGGTTACAGATAAATTAAAATGCCAGAACTGAAATTGCCCACGTTAGCCCCTAAGGGAGCCTGCACTGTCATCTTTCATTAGATGCTGATAGACCAAAAGCCCAAGGCAAAGTGAAAGCTGGTTCCTAAGAAAGGGCTGGGAGCCAGGAGCTGCATCTCTCTGCTGTAATCTTGCATCTCTGTCCTTTTAAGTTTAAGCTGAGCAATGCTTTCTTGGACATGTCTGTTTTCATACTGCAAATTTCAGTCTTAAAATCAGCAGCAAATATGAACAGGGTAATCCACAGAGTCCTAAATTGTCAAGACAAGCCAGTGCATTTTCTCAGAGCAATCTGATGGTTTTGTCTGGTGTCAGCCCTTACATCCTCCAGTGCAGATGATATGTTTGGACGGTTTAATAAAGAGCCGTTTAGAAATGTGACTCTTATTAAATAATAGAACCACAGAATCTTTCAGTGACAAAGCTGGTATTTTCCCCCATGCTTCTCCCATCCCTTTTCAGGAGGGGTAGTGTCTTAGTGGGCTTTCTGGGGTGCAACACAGAGGTGAAGTGGTCTAGTCTCAAAAAAAATCAAAGTCTGCAATTATGCCTGCACAAGGAGCTTAATAAACCATAAAGGCCAGTGGCCTTCCAGCATCCTTTCACTTCGTGTTTGCATTAGAGACGTGCTATGACTTAGAAAAACGGGACTTGTCCAGGGTGTGCACAGGCACTGGGCAGTGGGCAGAAGCATCCAAAAGGAGAAACAGCCCAAATCCAATCCCTTATGAGCAACTGCAACTGCATTTTGCTGTTGTGCCCAAAGGATAAAAGCTTCCTCATTTTCCCAGGGGCAGTGAATGGATGAGGATGCTCTTGGACACCACCCTTGTGCCACCTTATCCTTACAAAATCCTGCTGAGGGAATCAAACTGGGAAGCCATACTGGGGTGCCCAGCAGCTGTAACCTTTGGATTTCCAGCCACCATGAAGTTCAATAGCAGGTAGCTGAATATGGTGTGTTTCAAGGCATGCAAAAGTGTTGAAAGCCTGGAGAAGCCGGCTCAGTTGGTTTTGCTCATCTGTCGCTCTAGGCAGTGAAATAATTTACTCCATTTCCATCCACCTTCTTCTCTTTATTTGTATTGAGTTATGATGGGGAAACGAGCTGCCTTAGATGTTGCTTACTTTCCTGGAGTCAGCAAGGCTTTAGTTTTCAGACCATTATATCTCTGTGCTCCTAATCTCAGTGGGTTTTTTTTTTTTCCTAGCTGCTCCTGAATTAATTTTTATTCTGTGTATACAATACAAAGCAAACATCCACGCAGCAAAGTCCAGCTTTTCTCTCTGTGGCAGGCAGGACACCTCACCGCATGACACCCGCAGTTGATTGAGTGGAGGAAACCAGGACACAAAGTAAAGAAAACTGCAAAATATATTGTTCCAAAAGTTATTGGGCAAGGCCGTGGGGAATGAGTTTCCATTGCACTACAACTCCAGGGGAGGCAATAATAATGAGCTGCACTTAGCAAAAGTAAATACCTCCATGGAGGTGCACAGGGCTTGGGCTGCTGCACTGTGTCAGCGCTGTGAGCTGGACCCCTCATGATTGTGAAGGGAGGGGAACGATTTTGGCTCTATTTCTGGTGAGTTTCTGCTGTATGAGAGCACTTCAGTGGAAGGCATTGTGGTAGGGATGGTATGAGAGGTCTTAGCGAGGACAAACATTCCCGCAATGCAATAATTTGGCATTTAAATTATAAATTTTCTTTCTGCATCCTGAAGACTTTCTCCAATATACAAGGAGAAAGGTACTGCCATGGGCTTCATGGACAGCACTGCCATGGCTCTGCCTGCCCAATTTCACTCCTCCTCGCTTTTTAAATAAATGTATACTCGTATGCTGCAGATCAAGTCTGTTGCCAGGGGCTCTCATTTGAGATAAAGCAGGGGATTAATTTCGCATACATGATCCAAATAAAATCAGAAGAGTGAAAAGAAGCAGATCAGACTTTGGGTCTCATTATGGTCACTTCTCCTGACTGCATAATTTTGGTCTTCATCTGGAGAGGTGGTGAAGGGTGTATGTGCACCCAGCAAGCCTTTGGGATGCCCAGCAAGGATGCAGCCCCATTTCCTTGCCTGGGTCCTCTGACCCTCCGGCATCCACTGTACATGGAAAGGCCATGGCATTAGACCAGCCAAGCCTCCAGGACTTTCCAACAGGTGCCTGGGAAATGCCACCAGGCAGTGATGGTCCTGACAAGGTGCACGTCAGGGTGCAGAGGTGGGTGCTCCAAAGAACCCTCTTTGGCCGTGGAGCAAAGCTGTGGGGTTGCCAGAGGGCAAATTTGGTCTAAAATCAGAAACACCATTTAGTTTCCTGCCTTATAAAAGAGGGTAATCACACTCCCTTTACATGGGTATCATGCTGTTTAATTAGTAAATGATTAATTTGCTAATGATTTCCCTGGCATGGAAAGCGCTACTGAACAGCTTCTTTTCCCAGCCATGGCAATCTGTGGCAGAAGGGAGGGACATCTGCACCTTCTCAGGCCTGTTTGGTTACTCCCCCATTCCTCCACTGCTCTGCCCAGATCTCTGCACTGGGTAGATGCAGCTCTGGGACCCCATTCCTGCAGCACCTCTGCAGTGAGGCAGGAAAGTTCTTTGCGAGCTGAGCCACAACATTGCTCTCCAGCAAGCAAAAAGAAATGTTTTCTCAGAGATGGACAAGAGCTGGGAACTGAGGACCATCTCTTCTGGCAGCCCCCCTTGTGCCTTGCTCAGAGCCACCTGCAGAAGAGACATGTTTGCATGGCAAACTCAGACATAAAACATGTTGTTCTGCTCTGTAAACACTCAAATGTCTCAAATTCTGTTTTATTCACAGTTTCAGCAAACGAGATTATCGGTGAAAGGAGAAGGAAGCAGAAGTGAATTGCAGCCTTGCTTAGGAAAAGGGAGAGAGACTAATTTAAGCCAATTTCTCCAATCAAGAAGAAAGGCTGTTTGAAAAACAGATCAAAACGAGAGTGGTTTCCTTGCAGAAGGAGTTTATCAGAATGGCATTTTCCACAAAAAGGGCTTGAGATGGACCTTGAGAAGGCTGGGGCTGATCCTCAGAGCAGTTTGCACCTTTGCAGCACACTCTGCAGCGTTCCCATTCCCTGGTGTGGCTGTTTCTCCACGTTCCTCTGGCTCCCAGGGGGTTATTCTGCCACAGAGACAGATAAAAAGCCCCAGAAAGTCTTCCCTTTTCCTGCTCCAAAGCTTCCCTGACCAAGATGAATATGTACCCTGGCCTCTGGGAGCACCCCAGGTTTCAAGCAGAGACAGGGCTCATGCCTGTCCTCTGCTGTGGGTCCTGCCCTTTTAATTCTTGTGAGCAGCTTATCTGCCTTTCCTTTATGTCAATTCTCTCCTTCCTTCCTCAGGATTTTCTCCTTACCCTCATCTTCCTGCCATCCTTTTCCCCAGCCCAGCTAAGCCTCCCTTGGGAGGGGCTGCCCCTTTTACAGCTTTTTGCCTGAAGCCACGTATCTCCTAAGCAAGTGCTTTTTTGAGGGCTCTTGACATTAAAAACTCCAGTTTTGAAGCTTAATGGGGAAGTATAACTGTGACATCAGCATTGTGGCACCAGGAAAAAACCCACTGCAAATGTGAGCAGAGCTGGACCCTGCGCATCTTGAGTGGCTTCCTGTTCCTTAGGAAAGCTTGGCACAAAAATGCACTGCCTTTTGTGTGCAAAGCCGTGCACTCAGCCCTGCAAACTGGTGAGATCGGCTTAAAAATAACGATGTTTTAAAATAGAGTAAAATGCATTTTGGGCAACTTTCATATGCTCCTTGGCTTTGGAGTCGTTTTTGGTTTGGCCCTGGGGACCACTTCAATCCCATTTCCAAGTTCTTCTCTGTACCCTGAAGGGCCAGACATCTACTTGAAGAAATCAAATCAAATCTGAGATTGCCTGAAACCCCACAAAAATACTGATGCTTTTAAAACCAAACAAAATCTTCACTCCAAATGGAAGCTGGGTCCAGCCTGACAACAGAAATCACAAGTTGGCACTGCAGCCCTCCCAGCGAGGCATCCTGGCTGATTAGTGCTGCTGCCTCATTAACATGCATACCGTAATCTCATTTGCTCCAGGACTGCTTTGATGTTAATTCCAGCGTTTTGGTGCAGTGTGGTGCTGCACTCTGTGTTTCCAGGCTAGCATTCCTCTCTTCTGCAGCCCAAGCCTTTTCTTTTTTGTGAGTCTGTCCTTGCTGTGGCCACTAAAGCACTGGCCACCTTCATCCTCCCAGCCCTGTGGCTCTGCCCCGCACTTTCCAGCCTGGCCCCATACGGGTTGTGCTCTGCTTTCCATATCATTTTCTCTCCCTGTAATTTTCCAGCCATTCTTTCATGTATTTTTTCAAACTAAGAGCACCTTTTCCCCAACCCCTGTAACTCCTAGATAGGATATTCAACCATGACAGTTGTCCAGTTCGGGAACAAGAAGCCATTAAATGCTCTGAGCAGTAAATCCCACTGACCCCAAAGAGAAAATAAATGCACTGGTGCAGGATGGACAAGGCATAAGCAGATGTCCAGTGAGGTGGGGGACCAAAGTTTAATGGTCATTACAGGGAGCTGAGCTATCAAGAGAGCCAGACACCCTGCCAGGGTCGTCTGGGGCTGGGCTAGAAGTTTTGTTCAGAGCAAGATGGAGACTTCACCTCTCCACAAAATCAATCATTTTCACACTTCTCCAATGTGGATTCCAGATATCCTGGGTATTTTTGATGGTGAGGGCACAGAGCTGCCTCAAAACATGGGCAGGGCCAGAAAAATGAGGCTGCTTTATTGTCTGGGAGATCAATGGCTTTAATAATTAGCATCTTACTTACACATGATTTCTATACTCAATTTGAATCTTAATTAGAGATGGAGAGGGGGATTTAGAAATCCTGGTGTAGCTCACGAGTGTCTCCCGCCTCCTTGGAGGAGGAGACCCTGTGGTGAGACCTGTGACAAACCTGCTGCAGCGTCAGGGACCTCATCCTGCTGCTTCCTGGGGAGCACCCAGTCCCTCTGGAGAGGACATTGGAGCCAAGTCCCACAGCCAAGTCCTGTACACCCACAGAGCCCCAAAGCATAGCTCCAGCCTGCAAAGGGGAACACACCAGAGCTTGAGGCTGAGGCTAAGGGTGCTGCTCAGTCCTGAAGCTGCTCTGGATGGGGCTGAGGCTGAGGCTGAGGATGCTGCTCAAACCCAGAACTGTTCCAGATGGGGCTGGTGATGCTACTCAGCCCCAGCATCTGCCCAAAGTGCTCCGCAGCTGTAAAAATCCGCTGCAGTTTAGGACCAAGAAAGGGATGGAGGGGCCGTCAGTGCAGGCAGGCGGCTTTAAAGCTCAGCCTGCATATCTTTACACAAGGACATGCATTAAAAAAATGCGAGGCATTTGAAGCCCACCATTTTAATTAAACTGATTTAACATCCGAGCTTGTGAGGGGCGCAGGGCTGGCAAGCACAAAGAAGCTGCACAATCACTTTGGCTCCATTGTTGACAGGCTTTTGCTCTCTGTTTGTACAATAACCTATTGAACTTTTCCAGACTGTAATTCAATACAGAATAGATCCTTGCAGGAGGCTTTTTTGGCAGGGAGCACTGAAGGCCTTGAATCAATTTCACTTTTCCAGCGTGGTTGTTTAATGTATTGATACCAGCTGGAAAAAAAAAAAAAAAAAGGAAAAATAAAAAGGAATCAATGTTACTTTTATTTGTCCTGAGCTGAAGCCTTTTGGTTCTGTTCTTTGTGACACTGATACCATGCAGCGTGTGGCTATTGTCCCACCTTCGCCAGGAAAAGCAAAGGCTGTTAACGTGAAACAAGGCGGGTTTTTTGTCCGTAATACTTCCCGCTTTTGCAAAGGCTTAAAAGGTTTCGTAGGAAGAGAAAAGTCCAGCAATCCACCACTGCATGGCTTAGCTGGTTGTTCTGGTGATGCTGAGACAATGCTGCAGAACTGCTGGGACTCTGGGTGCGTGGCCAAGGCAGTGCTCCAGGTCAGGCGTCCCCCATCACTCGGGCTGAGTGATCACTCTGAGCACGGAGCCAGGGTTCCGCCAGCTCCTCTTTGGGGACCTGTTTTAAAAACAGCCCAGGGACCTCCTGCCATGCTCTGGCAGCACAGCTGGATCAGCCCTGTGAGGGACCTGTGCTGCATTGCCAGTGGGACACCTTCACCCTGGGCAGCATCACAGGAGTGTCTGTGCAGCCTTGGAGCGAGTGCCAGGGGAGAGGGAACATCAGCACGGCTCTGGCTGAGCTGGGGGTGGGCTGGCAGCACAGTGCAGCCCATCATCACCCTTCCATGCATCAGGATGAGGGGCGGGCAGGAGCTGGCCGATGCCCACAGTTCGGGTTGCACGGCAGGAGCACGCCGGCTCCGGAGCAGGGGACGCGCAGCGCTCCAGAAGCACTCCCAAAAGACAGGGCTGTTAATTGTTACTTAAGCAATGAAGCTGTTTCAGATTGCCTGGGGTGAAGCAGCGGCGGTGGAAGGTGTCTCACTGCCAGAGTGAGAAGTGGCGTCGTTGGGGCCCCTCTTTACTGGGAAACTTTTACTGGGAGTGTGAAAGCAAGCTGGGGCCACTGGTGTGACCTGCGAGCACCTGGGAGAAAAACCAGAGAATCCAGCCCGAAGTGAGCATGCAGAGGGAAAACAAATCCCTCTGGGCTTGAGCCAAGCTTCCAGGCAAAACCAGGGAGCAGGACTGGGATGACTTAGATCTCCCTGGATTCCCAGGCATCCCTGCTGAGCCACTGTACCTTTTCCAGCCCCAGAAGAGGAACCTTTCCCTACCTTCCTCCCATCTCAGCCCTCCCCAGTCGATGCTTCCTGCGAGGCTCTGGCCTCCACCCCGTGTGACACAGATGTCTGTTCACCAGCAGAAGATTACACGTATGAACACACATGTAGAGGGAGGGGATCTGCTTGCTGACCATTACCAGTTTTCCTCGGAAAAGGAAAGGCTGGATTTCGCAAACCCTGAGTGATGTTAGAGCACACTGATTTACACTCTCAGGGGTTTTTTTCTGTTAGGATTTACCCCAAATGAAGAGGAGACTGATACTGCAGCAGTTAACTGCAGGAAACAGGAGGAGTGTTTTGAGTGGAGTTTTACTTGCTGAAGATCTGCCCTGAAGAGTTAGTCTTGGGTTTAGAAGGCAGATGCTGGAGGGCCAGACAGAGCTTTCTGCCCTGCAAGTTACCAGGGGTAGAGAGGGTAAAACACATCCCTAAAATAAATTTGTGTGCATGGCAAGGTGTCTGTTCCTCCCCCTGATTAGAAATTCAAGCTGTCTGATATTACTGTAGCGAGTCCTGACGAACGGAACTGGGAAACACAGTCACTGCTTATAATGAGGTGCTGCAGTGTAAACCTAATCTTCATTTAGAGCAATTTCTGAAAGACAAAGAGAAATCCACCTGACGAGATGCCGCTGAACCGCGCGATGCACCTACAAATCAAAGCCCCACGTCCCAAAACTTAGCTGGGAAGGGGAAATAAACGGCAGGGGAGCGGCTGAGCAGGTGGAGGCCGCCTTGCAGGAGCATCCCTGGGCAGGATGGGGCCGGGAGGATGAAATGTGAGGAGCATCACAGCCCCCCCGGCTCACTCTGCCATGCACACGCGATGCACGCCTGACCCTCAGCATCCTCTCGCTCCCCTTCCTCCCCCCTCCACTTATAAATCAGAGCAGAATTAATTCAGGCGCCGCGTTTTATTTGATAAACGTCAAAATATGTAAATACCGGGCTCTCTTCCTACAGTCGCTAAAACAAATGGAAAACACATTTATTAGCATAGAGATGAGTTTAATCAAATCAGCGGCGAGTACAAATTAGCCACAGGAAACGTAATGAGCTGGGAATTAATTAGCAGCATAATGGTAATAACTTTGCCTGCTGATTACCTTGCGGCCATGGCTCTCCCCCAGGGCTTTCCATGGGTTCTCCAACAGCTGATCTTTTCTGTTGCAGGAGCCCCTGAACTGGAACAGCATGGCCGACAGCTCCCGTGCAACAGACTGGAAGAGGGGAGGGAGACCGAGGGAGGGAGGGGGAAAAAAGCCAAGTGAAAGATCCACCGCCTTCACCTTCCTTCCTTTGCCCATCGCTCTCCCGGTTTGTTCTGCCAGGCTGAGCGCTCCCTGCGCTGCGTGGGGATGCCCTCATGGGTGGTGGGCTGGGTGAGATATCTGGGTCACCTTCCCCACGTGAATGTTCCCTCCTGGGCCAAGCACATGGCACACTTCAGAGCAGCCACCTGCACCCCGGGCTTATTCCAGTTCACCCTGCTGCAGGGTGGGTAATGCTGCATCTGACTTGTCCAAAAATAAATACCCAGGCGGTTCCGGAGAGAGGCTGAAGTTGCCTCGGGAAGGGCAGGAACAGGCTGACCCCGGAGACTCAGCTGGCTGTTTTGAGGAGCTGATGTTGCATGAGAAAGGGACAATTGGTGCTCCAGGGGCTTTGTAAAGTGCTGGGCTTGTAAATTAACTGTTTGACACCAACAGTGATGGAGAACAGTGGGGGGCAGGGGACGCATGGAAGGAAGGGGCAGTTTCTCTTGATTTATTTGTATTCCTCCTGCAATGCCTCTCCTCCTAACACCTGAGCAGTCCAAAACAACTTGCATAGAGCCTTCCGGTGCCGGAGCTAAAAGCACTTCATAAGCCTTAATGAATCAAGCTGTGCAACAGCCCTGCGAGGAATTATTATTCCCAATGGTGCGGGAAGGTAAAGGGAAAAATGCTCATGTTTGGGGGCCTCCATTTGGATGCTCCAGTCCATCCTCGTGCACCTCCTCACAGCAGCCTCCCAGGCAAGTGACTGAGGCAAAACCTGAGAAGTTAAAAAAAAATAAATCTAAGTTAAAAAAATAAGCCAGACTGGGAAACACAGTGATTTCTGGATGGTGAAAAGTGGGAATCCTGCTTCCAGGTCTCTGGTACCTGCAGAGCCTCTGTCTTGTCCTTAAGCAAAAAGAAGCTCCACATTCAGCTCTGCTCTTTGAAGCTGAGACTAATTTCTCCTGCTTAGGGATCCAAGTAAAATCCAGAACGGACCTCTGGATGCAAAAATAAGCAAGTAGGCATACAAATTCCAGCTTGGACACCCAAGATAAAGTTTTCCAAAGCCCTCTGTACTGCTTCCCCCAAACTTTTCTGGTAATAGGTATTCACCACTACCTTCAATTACAATATCAGACCATTGCTTCTACCAACATCTCCCTGACAACTTTGATCAAACCTGCAGCACTGCAAACAGTGCTGATGGCAATGCCTCACCTCAGCAAGCTGACTGGAAGAAGAGTTTGACAGCTGTCCCTGGAAAATCTCACAGGTCCCTCCAAAATGAAGTCAGAGGAGAGCAAATGAGTCCTGCTGTGCTCTGGATCAGACCTGCTTTCATGCAGGGACTGAAATGGATATTTAAAAGTCCCAAGATATGGCAATAATCTGGAATTCAGTCTCCATGGGATGTTTGGTGATGTGTGAACTTTTGTGGGAGCATTTGCTCCTCTGGAGAAGCAGACACAGAATTTCAACAGAGCAACTCTTTAGAGCCTGATCTGCAGAGGTGCATGGGGAAGGGATGTTTGCAGAGATCCTTACAGCATTTTTTCAGGATTCCTCCTTCTAGGAGGCAGTGCTGCCTGCCCTGTTAGAGGCTGGACTCAGCCTTCCTGCTGTTTGTTGGGTTTGTACCCCGAGCTGAAGGGTCTTCAAGCCTGATGGGCCCTGTGGGCTGTGCGAGAGCTGCCATCCACTCTCAAAGGCCATCTCTGGGATGTTCCTCTCTGGAGATCCTACCCTGCAGAGTCAGGGCAACATGGGCCTGACCTCAGATGAAAGTTGTATTGCTTCAGTTAAAGATGCTTCATTTTTAACTCCTTTTATTGCCTCTGATTTTTTTTTTTTATCCAAGGGAGCTTGTGCTAGTTGACACAATAGATTAAACCATGAGTCGTAGTAGAAGAATCCTGTGTTTTATTATCAGGGATAAATAATATCTCCCCCAGAGGAAAATGGGAGAACACAAGGTCACCCAGCATGCCCAGAGCGGAGCCTGAATAGAAGCTGTAAGTTGCTCCAGTCTCCTGTGCAGCCTGAGCTTCGTTCTGAAGGCAGAGGGGTTTATTCTTCAAAGTACCACTTTCCTTTGCTACCTGCAGACAAATAGGTTGCTCTAAGATGCGTTCCACGAGCTGATTTTTGATTCATGAAAGCCTGAACCAACACTGATCATAAGAGAATTGACAGTGATCGTAAAATATGAAAGGTTTTTAAGAAGGACTCTACATCATACTGAGGTCTGCAGCAGGATTTCTGCTTCAGAGCCGGAGGGGCCAAATGCATCCCTGGTTTATTGATGAAAACGTGGAAGTGAAAGCAGCAAAAGCAGAATTGTGCCCCTGTATGTTCAAGGCTACCTAATGCCACAGAAGCTTTTAGGAAATCTACCACTTTAAGCATAAACACAAGACAATTTTGTTCTCATGCAATTTTCTTGCCAATGCTTTTTCTTAAAAATCTGTACAGCTGTCATATAAAATATGCCTGGGTTTGTTCTAATTTAGATTACGCATATTTGTCCTCAGTGAATGATTGATTAAGTGCTCTGATCTTGACTGCTATATTAGCAGCAGGGTATCTGTGCAAGAGGATTGGGAAGCTCATTGGATAAATGGTAGAGATGAAATCTTAGCTGTTACAGATCTGGGTTTCTTGTTCACAGCCAAGGCAAATGCTGTCTTCTGTGCAATAACAAACATGCTTTGTAATGTGTTCCAGGATAGTGCTGAGCCTGACTTTGTTTCCTCATGGAGGGGCTTTAAGCTGTCACAATACCGTGGCACCAAACCCTTCGTGTCACAGATCTCACTGCAAAGAGGGTATCTCTGAGTTCACTGGATCAGTTGTGATTTACGCTGATGTAACTCAAAACAAAATGTGTCTCACTGACATCTGCGGAGCTGCTCAGATAAAACCAATACATAAGCAAAATTAGGGGAAAAATAAGATCTTTCTGTGAAACCGAGCTCATTCAAAGCAGCAAGCATGGCTTAGCAGGACTGACCAAAATGGAAAACCTCCTTCAGGGGTTAGCTACCCTGTCAATCTCACTTTACCATCACTGACCCTGAGCTGGGAGCAAATACATTGTTACCTACAGGAGCTGGGAGATATTTTCTTGCTTATTTGTATAATCTTAGGTTCTGTACTTCTTACAGGAAATTATGTCAATTTATGTTTTGTCATCTTTTCATTTGTTCGTGTTTATGAGCTAGAATGGACACAACTAAAGGTACTTGAAAACACCAACTTAAAAAAAAATCCACTTTATTTTTCTTTAATGCATCTTCATTTCTACACTGGTCCATTGCATTGTCTTTGCAACACTGTAGCACTGAGAAGGTGTGGTAACAGAACAGGCAATTATGAAAAGAAAGGAGGATTTTTTTTTTTCTCCTTTTCTCTTTCTGAATCATTTCCCTGACCTTCTTGGAGGTGTAGAGAAAGCTTCCAAAACCATCAGAATAAATAGGTTGTTTACTGTGATGTTTTCAGCCTTGGGAAAAAAAAAAAAAAGAAGAAGATAAAGAATAAAGAAAAGAAAATCCCTATACCCGCTGTCTTCCAAAAGGAGACAGATCAAGTGTGAACTCTAGAGAAAATATTCCAAAATCTGAGCATGATGCTGTCACAGCAAAGCAGAGTAAAACAGAAAAAAGCTAAACAAAAAGTGACCCCAGGGGGACTCAGCACCCTCCTTCTTATCGTGGACTTGGGGGGGGAAAAAAGGGGCAGGTTGCAGAAATACCAAAACAAGGGGATTTATCTTGGCAAAGACTCTGTCCCAGCCTGATTTCCCGTGATTAGGGTATCATGACTGCCGGTGTCTGCACTGATGTGCTCCCAGCCCCTGCACACGCGGGGACAGGATCTCAGGTGACCCCTGAGCGATCCCGGCTGCCCAACGCGAGCCCTTTCCCGGGGAAAACCATGGCCTGCAGCCACGGAGGGAAGTGCTAAGCTGTGTTAATGATGCTGTGTTATCATCAGGCTCTAATGCTGCCTGGGATGGATGTCACCGCTGTGTATGTTCCTGCAGATCAGTTGGTAATTACACTTGGATCCAAAGTAATTACGCTGAGACTTGCACTCCGGTTTAGGAGACAGAAATAACCATGCACTCGCCTGGTCCCACACGTAGCACTTGTGATGTAATTTAATAGCCAGCTACTAACATGAAAGTAAAGAGGCATTTCTCTTGTATTTATGCCCTTTTAAATTAAACATCGGTGTTTTTCCCTGTGAAAGGAGCACTGTGCCACTGGTCTACTTTTCCTGCTCGAGCGCCCTCCTCTTTTCCTGACAAAATGAAATACACCGAAGGAAAATAAATATTTATGAGCTCCTCCTGGGGGGTGATTGTTTTGACGCAGGTCTTGCTTTGGCTTCACTCTCTGCCCTATTTAAAATTTCGTCAGGGAAAAGCTGTCCTTCTAAAGGCTGGAGGAAGATGAGGCATTTGGATGAGTTTTGTGGTCTCTGGGTGGGGAGCAGAGGGACCAACCTTCCTTTTGGAGGTTTTCCAGGTCACATCTGCCAGTGTGTTTCCTCTTTACCCTCCCAACACTAAACACCTGGACAGCTGTAGCACTGCGTTAAGCACCTATTTTTGACGAGGAGCTCAGAGGCGAGGGAGGCAGCCGGGTGCCTGGAGCCCACCTGCAATGAGAACCTTCCCTGTCTGCAGTTCTGTTTCCCAACTGTCCATCAGCAGAACACACAGCTTTTTTCTCATGTAGAATCCTCTTGTGCATTCCCAAATAAGCCAAGACTCTGCAAATATTCCCCTTCCTTCAGGGTGAGGAGCTTACTTTGGTTAGGAAAAGAAAGAGTTTACTGGGATCTCTTTCTTTTGGCAATGTCTGGGTAATCATTGCTCGTGATAATGCCATCCCAGATGTTGAAACATCTCCTGTATTAATTTTACCCAGAAGATAATTTCCCTTAGAAATCATGTGCAAATCCCCTGTTCTAATTTAAGAATTAATTCAGTACACTAAATCTTAGCTCTTCATCCTGGAAATGTTTTGCAGTGTCTGTTAACCCTTTGCAACAACAGCAACCAGCCCAAGTGGGGGATGTAGAGCTGTAACTAAGTCTGTCTCTCATACCAAGCTCTTTTTGAGACCAGTACACAATATTTTGGAGCCTAGGCATCTAGAGCCTACCTGCTTGAATGATTTCCTTGTCCTCAGAGAATAACAAGCATAGATTAATTTGTTGTTGCAGTTATGGGGGGCAGACACACCAGTGGTCCCACACACCGCACTGCAGTGGTGCCTGGAACTGCCACCTCACCCACCATCAGGGCTTCGACAGATGCTAGGAATGAAAATAGGATGATTCCACATTTAACCAGACATGGAGGAGAAAGAGGAGCTGAATGGTTTGGCTGAACCTGTGTAAGAAATGTATGGGAGAGCTGGGAACACATCACACTTCTTCGGAGTCCTGGATGTGGGTCAGTAGCACCTGACCATCTCTCCCTCCCTGGGTGGGCTCAGGCACGCAGAAGTTCACACCAGTACTACTAGATAAAAGTACTGCTGGTGTGAACTGCTTCATGCCTTTGCTGGGCTTTCTTCATTTAATTTACAACGGAAAGTGTGTCACACTCCAGACCGGGCATTTTCCTGCCCTTCCACGTTGTGACAATCCTAAAGTATCACAGCCTTTATACTGAAAGTCTTTGACTGCCATTGAAAAGAGTGAAGAAAATAAAGAGGCCAAATCTCTGAATTTCCCTCTGATATGTGAGATCAGAGTGCAGTCCAGCACACCTTTTGTGGAGCAGGATGCTCCAAAAAACATTTCCTGGTTCCTAGCAGAACAATATAACTTTATCCCATCCCAGTGGTAATACCCAGCAACTGCCTCATGCAACGTGAAGCTGCATTTGGGATTCCACTGGTTTTACTGGGGGTGGTTGTGTTTGCACAAGCAGCACCTCATGCACTTTGCAGAGCAGAGTGCCAGCCAAGGACCTGCTCCAAAGAGGATTCATTTGGAATCAGCTTTGATAATCATCATAAGGTGGTAATAGGTGATTAGAGCCAGGTTATTCCAGCATCTTCACCACCACCCCCTAAACTCCTGGATCCTGTACTGACACTGTGCAGCAACTTGTCATCAGAGGAGAAGAATGATGCAATCCACTCCCCAAATCCTTTCTCTTTCATTTCAATGAAATAGACTGGGAAAATATTGCTGTGTCCTTGTGGTCCTTAAGCAAAGGAGGCTGCATTTGTGCTACCCTGAATTTCGGCACACTGACAGGCTGGATCTGCTGGCCCAGCAGTCCAAGCATGTTCATTGGTTATTATTCCTCCTGATGAATTCACTTGGGGGATCTGCTCCTTGAATGCAAAGCTCTCAGGTCAGAACAAATGGAAAATGCATTACACAGAGCGTGACATGCTGTAAGTCCCAGAAATGTGTTCAGATACATCCATAGGCAGTGGGATAAAGCTGTTCCTTTATCTCACAGTTGCTGATGGAATCTCCTTCTAGAAACCTGTTTTTGCATCAGCAATGGCTATTTGCAGTGAATTACTGGAGTTTCTTGTATTTATTGCGTATTGAAATATAACAAGCTTAAATTACAGCTTTGTTCTAATTTTGATTAGTGGGGAACATGACAAAAAAGACCCAATATCAAATCTGAAATATTTAGAAAGCCTTTCTCTAAAAAAACGAGAACTTGAAGTGTTTTGATAGGAAAGCTAGCTGCAGTTTTCCAACAAAAATTTTCATGCAACATCTCAGGATCTTGATCCCGAAACGGAACAATTTGTGGTGTCTGAGGCCCTGATCCTGCCACGAAACATGTACTGGCTGGTTCTGTGGGAGTTTTCTCCTTTCTTCAGCAAGGCAGAGACAGAGTTTAGTGTTATTTAGTGAATTGTCACAAGGCAAGACACAGATATTCTCACCCAACCCACTGATCTTTCTAGAAGACTTTATATATCATTTGTTTTGCTGTTTTCATTTGCTTTGCTGCTTTCCTGAGTTACAGGATACTACATTCTCATTCAGGGTGTTCCATATTTATCTTCGAAGGAACAGAACTGTGTTTCCAGACATGTTTTGCAGCTCAGATCAACATGCACAAGTCTTGGTCCCACCATTATTCTCCCAAATGTGCAGGATGTGGGAAGCTGAGGTGTGGATGAGTTGACATAATCAAGGTTCAAGTGGGCAGAAGTTCACTGTTAGTTTGGTGGCCTGGGAGAGGTGTCCTGGTGTCTGCTGGAGGTGGGAGCAGAGGTCCTGTGCAGCAGCAAGGAAGGAAATATCTCAGCAATAAATGATGCCCACTGTCAGCACTGATCATGCCTCTCTGTGAACGCTCAACCCTGGCACCTCTTGCTCCCAGGACCCAGCTCCCAAGCTCAGTGTTTGAGCTGAGGACGGTGAGCATTGGCACAATCGAACATCTTCTTTTCCCTCCCTTCATTTCCCCTCCCACAGGGGAAAAAAACTTGGGTTTAAAGTCTGCTCTTGTTTGATAACTTCCCTTAACTACCAGCTAAATAATACATGAACACTGAGCCTCCATGCTGACTGATGACTCCCTCTCCTGACCCTGTTTTATTTTTATTGCTTGGCTCGGGCCAGTTCCTTCAAGTCCTGAATCATCAGAACAGAGACCTTGAGGTATTCCAGGCAAATCAATCCCTGGCCCATTGACATATTGCTTTAGCTAACCAACCATACAACTTCGCTTTTCCCTGATAATTTCTCAATTAATTGCTTTTCAGCTCTCATTCGTTACAAGGTCAGGCTGTGACTGGACTTGTACATTCCCATCTCTGATAAACTCTCCTGGTCCCCTAATCAGCCACGACTGGGATTTTAGTTCCATTAACTTATTCATCATCCAGACATTTTCATCTTGGGGAGCTTGACTTTTGATTGTATCAGGAGTATCTTCAATTATTTAAGAGGACTTAAAATTGCCTTCTTACCTAAAAGGAAAATGCATTTGGAGCCCTGAAAATTGATCATATTGGACCAGTGTCTTTTGGATGTTCGTATGTGCAAGCCCATGTTAAAAACAAAAGCTCCTGCATGGCCAGAACAGAAGAATTTGCTGCTGGTGAACATGTGTGTGCATGAGGCTGACTCTATTAAGATGTCAGCTATAGGGGAATGGCAGTGTGCTGATGACTGGTGGCTTACTAATGCTAAATCACGCCTGAGATTCTGTTCCATGATGTCAAACATTGATTCAGTTTCCGTGGGAAGTTATGCAAATGCCAGAGCCCTTCAACGAGATCTGAGACTGAAATTGCAAGCAAAAAAACCCCTAATAATAAAAAAAATTGCTTCCCTTCTCCTGGCAAGAAATCTTTTTGGAAAATCTTGAAGGGAGCTGCTGCAGGAAGGGGGTGCATTTTGAACAGGTCCCCACAGGCAGAAGGGCTCGTAGGACCCTTCTTCAGCTTTGGTGAGAGTTGGGAGCCAAATCCTTCTCTTCTGCTGCATCCTTCTGTCTGGGGCTGTGCTTCACCTTTGCAGCAGCTGGTCCAGTCCAAGGCAGCAACGCACTAGAGCCATTTTCCACAAAATTTGTCTTTCAACAGAAGCAGCAGGCCACGTTACACAACAAGATGCCTCCATCCCAGCTCTTCTCCACGCCCCTCTTCCCACAGTTCACATCCAGGCAAAGCTCCTAAGAGCCTGCAAGATTCTCCCAAGGGCAAAACTGGTGGCAAAACCAGACAAACTGGCATCAGCTGGGAAATGGTGAATTTCTGAGCACAGTGATGGGACAAAGGAGTCTAGAATCCCACCTTGCTCTTTGTACCAGGCTCTGTGGCTTTCTCTTTGACTGAACCCCACCTTCCTAGGGTGGAACTGGGGAACTGTTCTAGATTATCTGAGTGCTTCAGGCTCCGAAGAATATGCAGAGAGAGGTCAAACTGTATTGACAGGCTGTCTAGGAGGAAATGCTGGTTTAATATTGGCAAGAAAAGACTACTGCATATTTAAAAGGAGCCTCTTCTTCCAGGAAATGTGGTCTTGTTTCAGTTCCCTTTCTGCTGAACATGGGTGGTAGCTTTTATCACCCATGATTTCATTGCAGGCCACAGAATGATGGATTTTTCTGGCAGAACTATATGCTCACACTTTTGAGTGCAAATTTTCATAATTCACTTAAAAAGAAAAGCTCACATTATCAGTGAGAAAAGACTAAAAGCACAGAAAATTGAAAAAAAACTGCACCAGAAGTGCCTTGTGATGAAGGAAAGTGCAACAGCAACAACAGTATGAACTCTGGGGTGTTGCTTTGCTTGTTTTTCCCCCCAAACTCCCATAACTCACCCATCCCACTGGAAAAAATACGCCCTTTCTTGACGCATCAGCAAGAAGGGCCTTTCCATGGTCTCTGTCTCTTCCTGTCAATGATGTACCAGAAGGCACCAACACTTGGAGGACGTGAAGAAACATACAGTTCTTTCCCCTCCTGTTGCTAGGATTCACAGCTCTACCCCACGACTTTCCGGGGCTTCAGCTCCTATTTTGGCTGTAGGGAAAAAGAAAGAAACCTTGTTGCTTCCAGGCTTTCTGCAGAAGGCTTGAGCAACTCCAGTGCCAACCCTTATAATATTGCTACAGTCAGACATAAAATCTTAATGCACAATAGTGCCTTGGATCTCACATTCTTCTGAAAAAGGTGAGTCCCCAGTAGTAAATGAAATATTAAACATTATTAAATATGAAACAGCTAAACCTGGATTCCATTAAAATGAATCTTTCATGGTTTTCCTGGTTTCTTTTTCCCATTCCTTTTTTTTTTCCCCAGGGACCGCAGCGATCTCATGAGCTTTTATGTGTCCTTTTAAAGGCAGAAAAATCACAGATAATTTAAGTGTATTCTATTCAGATTTATTTTAGCCAGAAAACAAATCAAGGCAGTGAAACTCTCACTTGGTCGCGTCTCTCTGACTGAACTATTCAGCAGTCAATATCAAAGGCTCACCTAAAGATACTCTTGTAATGCCTGCTGACATGTGCCACCTATTTAGAAATCTTGTACCCAGTTACACACTCTACTTTCATTTAGAATGGCTTTAATCTTCCACCATACACTAAAAAAACACGCTCTTATTACATAGGATGCATTTTGAGCTGGTTTTGCTGCTCCTGCAGGTTTTCTGGGAGTTAAACTCTGTCTGAGGTGAGTGCCCACATGGGAGCTGGCAGCTGGGCATCAAAGAGAATGTCTGGGAGAAAAAATCTGGGATTTTACAGAGCCGCCCTTAGATTGGCTGATGACACAAACTTGACTGAGAGTGTGACTGCACTGGTAGCACAGGGCAGTCAACAGGACAAGCCAGGACTCAATATCATCACTGTATTTCATGACTGTAGTATCTGCACCTCAAAATTTGTAAATATATGGCAATCTGTGAATCTCTGGTGCTGGAGCAAACCAAAGGTATGTCCTTCTCATGACATGTATGTATGTCCTTGCTTTCAGAATTTAAGCCCTTTCTGCTATTATTAACTTCCGTATTTGAAAAGGGTTGGTAGAAATTTTGAGAAGAGGATGGGAAAAAGAGCTCTTGGTCTTGCTAAGAGGATGCCAGAGCCTGAATCTGTGTGAGAGCATTCCCTGGCTCTGGCTGGGAGACTGCTGGATCAGGCTGGGTCTGGTGGGAGGTTGCATCTCCAGCGCACACCTTAATTCTTGACTTGCTGCTGCAAAACATGCATGAATTAATCTGCAGACACATTTCTGGACTGGAAGGCAATAAGTACTAAGAAAGACAACTTAAAATGGCAAGGAAGGTAGAAGGCCATTAATTATTCATGACTACTGTTCCATTTTGTGCAAAAAGCCTTTCTGCCTTGCTTTCCATTTTGCTTTGCTTGGGTCACTTCTGAGGCCCAGCAAAGGAGATTTAAATGGACTCCCCACCTCAGGAGCTCATGCTGATGGTTCCCTTGCACCCAGCTGGGTTTTGCATCTCTCCCTCCAGGAATTCAGCAGAGTGGGGTCCTGCAGCAAAGTGGGAAAATCCACACTCTGCCCTGGTTCAGAGTGTGCCATTTTTCAGATTTCTGAAAAAAAAAAAAAGAAAAAAAAAAAAGAACAGTAAATGGTACAAGGTTATTTTCTGTATTTAAATACGCTAATATTTTCTTTTTGGTGTGGTTCTGCATCAGCTGAGATGGCAAGAGCATCCTACCAGCAATGGCCTTCTGGCAGCCTGACCAGAACATACGCTCTTGGTCTGGTTTTGTGAGGGCTTTTTTTGCTTTTTTCTGGCCTGACACCCTTGGAATAGAGAGCAGCGACTCCAAACTGCATTATTTATTTATTTTAATGAACTGCCTTTGGCCAGCTCATGTTTGCACCACAAAGATTTCAGATTGCCTCAGAGCACCAGAAAACATGCTGCAAACTGCTATGAAGCTGAGACACGAACATGTCAAATAAGTGATCCACATGGGAGTAGATAGACATGACATTTAGTAATCATCTTTCTTGGACAAAATGGGGCATTGCTGTCACTTTAAGTAAATCTCAGTCAAATTTCTGGCATTTTACCATAGGGGAAGCAGAAGGCATAATAGTAAATTTCTCTTTAAAAAATATAAAAGATCAACCTTGGGAAAAAAATATGGTTGCCACAATTTAAGGTGCAATACCTCATCCTAGCTCGGCCAGCCGTTTCCTGGCTGCTGATATCAATATGTCACTCCTAATGTTTACTGATGTTCACTTTATAAATTACTTTTCCTCACTGTCAGAGTATCTGTCACTGGCTTCTCTTCCCCCTCTTTGCCTCTCATCCCCTTTAATAAAGATTAATATCTTTGAGGTTAAGTAAAAAGATCACATACTACGTAAATCACACACATAGGTCTGATATTTAAAAAAAAGATGAACATGTAATTGCTGAGATTATGTGAGCAAATTGGGTAATTCCTGGCCTAAATGAACAGAGTTGGCTTTTGTGGGATCAGTTAATCTAAGTGCACATTCAAATAAAGAGTATTTTGTGCAGGCATTTGAGCTTCTGAAGGTTCCACTGTTGAAGAAGTGTAGATGTTCAAAGCAAAAATTGGTGAGTTTAACTTCTACAGCTTCTCTGAAGTTTCAATATGTTTAAAAGACATGCAGAATGGGGATTCTCTAAAAATGTGGCGCACTGGCTTTCCATATTTATAGTCCACCAGTGACTTCTATATTAAATGGTTTCAGTCTATGAGTCCAAACAAGATTTTTCAACCTGTCACTCCTGCAGCTCAGCCTGGTACATGAAATGCTAAACATGTTCAGGGTGCTTTGTACATCTTCCTTGACAAACACCTGCAGTAATGACTCCAGAATGAATATTTAGCTGGCAATTTTATGGATGAAGCACAAACCAGTTATTTTGGCTTTGCAATGCTAAGAGCAGTGAACGTGCACTTGGTTTTTAAACTGCAAGATGTAGCTTGGAAGACACAGTGAAGGAGATGATGGACCCTTCATATAAACTATGATCCAAGTAAGGTTTGCCTGGCTAGGAACTGCAGGATTAGACCAAAACATAGGATCATACCTATGTACCAAAACCTACAAGATCAGAATAAAACAGCTGCTGTAGAGGTCAAACTTAGGCTCATTTTTCTGACCACTGCCTTTGCTGTGCATGTAGGACAATTTTGTGGTAAGGGTGGAAGATACAGATTCATGGTCCAATGCAGACACTTCCTGCAGACTTCCCAGCCAGGCTCCATGGGGCAGACCTAATAAAGCAGGCAACATCTCAAAAGGGATTTCAGCCCTTCTTCCTGATCTATTAACCTGAAGTTCTTCCCTTTTTGGCACTCCAGCTTTGGTGTTTGAGCTCTCTGATACCCTCAGCAGTAATTCTGCATATCCTCAGATTTACAGCAGTTCTGGTGTGGCCGAGCCACTCAGTTTGTGGTTTGTACATCTGACCCATTGGGAATTTGCACACAAAGGCTCTTCTGCTCTCTTCCAGGCACTGGAATTTCTCTGAAAGTGGTGGAGACTGAGCACAGGACACTGGAGATCCAGGTCTTGTGTTGTCTGGGGGGCCCCAGACCCACCTTGTTGCACAGGGCAGCATCTTCTTTTCTGCACTGTGGGTGTTTTGCATTTTGCATGGTTGTGTGTGGAGGTGATCTGGCTCCTCTCCATCTTGCCCCTTTGAGAAGCATCCCTGGAAATGGAGAAAACCCTGAGTTCATGCTGGATCAGGAATGGAGCATGAAAAGGGTTGCAGCTTTGATGAAGACACTTCCTTAGGAGTGGAGCATTTTGGTTGTGTTTTGTTTTTTATCCAGAAGCAGTTTGACATAAATTGTTGGATTTAACCCCTAAACTCTGAGTAAAACCCAACTCCAGATGTCAAAGGTGACATCCCTGTCAGTGCCCAAACCACAGCCTCCTCTTTGAGCAGGTACATTTTGCTGTGTTGTGAACTCCAGTTCAGGGAGAACTGCAGTTCCTGGGTCTGCAGGGATGGGACAGTTTGAGAGGCAGATCTCATGCAAAGGACACTGATGGTGCTCTTTAGATTCACACAAAACCTTCCAGCTATTGGCAAGCTACAAAAAAAGAGTTGGTACCAAAAGCCAGTTCCTGAAGGGAGAATTGTGTGTGTTATTCCTCTCCAGTGCACCGACAAAACTAATGTGCTCAGAAGATGACTCTGAAACTGCCTTTTGTTGTATTTTGTAGGATTTTCTATTTGCAATAACTACCGTGTGATTTTATTTCTAGGAACTAGATTATTTTACAATAAAGGCAAAGAACCTCCAATCATTTTAGCAAGCAAAGAAAAAACACCTCTAAACGTTCCAAGAATATTACAAAACATCCTAAAACCAACTTAGTTTTCACTCACATGATTGATATGTGCACTATTTTACTGCACAACACTGTTTTTCTTACACAGAATTGTTTCTTTCAACTATAGCTAACTTGATTCTCTGTGTAGCAGGATCTGAGGCCAGTAAACCATGAAGAAATTTTACACTGCAGACTGCAGCAAGCAGAGGTCTCTCTAGTGAAGGCATTATTTTACAAAATGATGGATGTGCATATTTATTTGCTCTGTGACTTCCACGTCAGGTTTGTCATATTTCCTCAAATTACTAGTTAAACCAAGGTTTTGAGTTTTGTTTTGTTTTTGTTTCTGCTGAAGCCTGAAGGCTCAATATACCTTATAAAAATCAAGCTGTAATTTATCTGCTCCATAGATCATGTGTAACAATAATCACTCTGGAGTCTGTGCTGGGTTTGGATGTCTGGCTTTGTTGGAAGAGATGTATGAAGTGAACAAAAAGCTTCCTGATTTTCATACTCTGCAATAAACCTGAAATATGGAGAGAAGTGAAACATGTATTTAAATTAAACCGAGGAATCATGACAAAGAAGGAGTACAGAGAAATACACTCACACCCAGACACATATTTCGCAATGACACAGTATTATTTCTCCTACCAGATGGACCTCTACAAGTTCTGTGCACTCCATGTTGCAGACATTCAGCAATCCAGGCAGTGAAACAATTTTCACCCTCAACTTGGACTTACCAGAACAGTGAATTGTTAACTTGCATTTTGCAGGGATAAAAATCTTTGCCAACATGAAAACGTAGGGACCCCCAAAAGGGTTCGTACTCGCAGGCACTGCCTGCAGTGTTTAAGTGCTACTTCACTCGGAATTCACTGCTCAGTGTTACTGCTTATTTCACATACATATGGGTAATTTTGGAAAGGCCACGAGAAAACCTCAGAATCTTTTTCTAGGTGTTTGCAAAAATAATAATAACAACAGGCTAAAATTATTAGCTGACCAACCCCGCCATATACAAACAGAAAACTCACTGAAGATTATCGTAGCTTTAATCCCCTCCACACTCACCCCCACCTCTGGGGAAGGCAGGGAATAATCATAATACATTGAAATATTTTTATTGCCCGGGGTGGGCAGTGCCTCCCACAGCCAAACTGCCTTTTGCAAGGCATTTCTCTCCTTGTTTTGTTTGTCACAACACCGAGAGGATACGTGATTCATGTTGCACCTCCCCGTGTGGGGATGCGGAGCGGGTGCGAGACTGTGCGAGGCGCCTGCCGGGGCCACGCGCGTCCCTCGTCACCGCACGGGTTAATCAGCAGCCAGGCTCTGTCACCGCCGGGGCCCCAAGGAAGCCAAGCACTGGGAAAAGATTTCTGGTCCATTGGCTGTAGGAACACAGAGCTGCAGCAAGGCCCCGGCGTGAGGAAGAGAATGCAATTTTAAAATTAATTAATTCTCTGCGATGAACTTTGTCGGAGAGCTGCAGCCCCGCTCTGGTTGGGGAGGGGGGGTACCTCCTCTGCTCCCCAGACAATGCCATGCCTGGGACTGGGTGGGTAAAACACATCCTGGGAGGCATTTCCAAAAGCCCAGTTTCTGGTCAGTCTGCAGCCTGAGTTACAGGGCAAATCTGATTCTGCCTGCAGCTCCCCAAATTCTCTCTTGTCTTTTTTTTTTAAAAAAACCCTAAATTGCTGTGGCACCGCCATTAAGAGATCCACCAGAAGCCTGGAAGAAGAGATTAGCACATACCAGAGTGACAGGGCTGCTGGGAAGGAGAAAAAATAGACAACATCAGTGCAATGTACCATTAAAAGTATGGAGTGACAGATGACAGTTGGTCTGTGATGGGGTGATTCAGCTAAATGGTAAACAGAAGGGCGAATTCTGATCTCGCTTATGCCAACATAAACCTTGGGCTGCAGAGGAGCTGCTTCGCGTCTCTAGGACCAGAGTGAAGCCCATACAAGCTGTGACTCAGCCAGATAATCTCTGACAACTGTTAGCACCGTGGTAAATATGGCAACGTGGCAGGCTGGAAAAGGGGCTAAAAAAAGTTTTGCTTCCACACTTCCAAAACGAAATGTTTCAGAGGTTTTTTATCTCAGAACGACGTCTAAAATCTTGGTAGCAGTAATAGAAGTGGTTGAGAAATATTGAGGTAAAACATGTTGGGTTTTTTTTTTTCAGGTTGGATGAAATATTTTGACTGAGGCCAAATTAATGAGGTTGCTGAGCCAATGGAGTGAAAAGTCAGTTATCCCCATAAATTCCAGTCCCTCCAGAGTGGACCTGATGGACACTGTGCTCAACCATTAATAGTGATGTGGTGGACAGACACTAACTCATGTCTGCATGAGATACATGAGGAAAGGCTTTTAAAAAGAGGTATTTGCTAAGAGAATGTTGAACATTTGTTTTTGCTTCAAAAACACATTTTCAAAGAGAGGATCCCATCCAAAACATATGTTCCCTCCCTGTGTGGGCAGGCGTGCAAACACTAACGTGGGACCCAGCAAACTGCAAAGGAGAGCATGGAAGCCAAAGCTAAAACTCCCATCTCACTGCTGAGGCTTCCTCGTGATAAAGCTGCTGCTCTCAGGTACTGGCACCAAGAAAAGGGTGGGTTGGGCCTGTCCTGGCTCCTGGATGTCTGAACCCACTTGTCCCTTCACCCATTGGCACCATCTGGCACCACATTGTTTGCATTTGGTAAATGACAATGTAAAAACTATCGGGATGTGAACCTGTGCCACACTGCTGTTCTGATTAAGAGAATAAATTCCCTTCTTTCTTTCCATGGCTTCACTTTGTGAGGTATTGGTATTTTAACTTCAGTCCGCACAGCGCCTTGTTTCACCAGCAAGCTACTGTGGTATCTGCAGAACTGCAAATAAGCCATTTCTCATGGAAAATGTTGAATTTTTCACATTTTAGCTGATCTGAAAGGCACCTATGCACAGAGATATGGAGATCTGAAACACATCATCCTTGGTGGGAACGGCCATGAGAAGGGACTGTCCCATGGGGAGGCCTCTATGGCAGCTGCATCACCCTCCAATGCTTTAGGAAATTTAGCACCACTCAGTGTCATTTAAAATTTGGGGAAAAGTTTTGTTTTCCCCAAATCTTAAATCAAATTGCTTCCTCCTGTGAGCCCGACTCGAGGTAGCAGTGAAAATGGGTCTAGAAAATAAAGCTCTGCACCTTATATAGGAAAGCTACCAGAAATATATGGATTGTGGAATTACTCTTTGCTGAGAAGGGAATTCAGATTTTATTCCTCCTATTGCGTTTTATTTCTTGTGTCATTACAGAATACACAAGCAGATTATTCCCCAGCCACAAAACAGTTGCAGCGAGATGCTGCAGTTGAAAAGAACAAAACAGGCAACAGTTGAACATTCTCAGTTAAGATCATTATGATACTATTAATGGATATTAATTTCTGTTTATTTTACAAATATTGGGAAACTAGTTTTCAAATTCACACCTCACCAAATGCTTTACAACAATGATTTGTTTCATTAATTTTATCAGCTGCATGCCTTGTTTTTTTATAGCATGTTCTTTGCTGAGAGACATTAATCTGATGGAGCATCCTAAGAGCCTGTGCAGAGGATCCAAGCTGATAAATGTTGGTGCACAGGCTGCCCACCACTGTCAGTTTTTCAATTTGCAGTGTAGTTGGGGCACATAATAAATTTCTGGGGGTTTTATTTTTATTTTACAGAAGCCTTGAAATCTTCCTGTGCATATTTTCTCACTGTTTTATCATATATATGAGCCCTCAACATCCAAATGTCAAATTCTGTGTGATATGGGTTAGGTAATAAACCCTATGGCATTATTTTTAGAATACCTATAAAAATAACTAACACAGTTTAAAGTCATGTCTTAGTTAAATATTCAGTGTAGAATTGGTTTCTAGCTGAATTCAGTAGCCACTATTTCTGAGTTTCTCACTAATAAATATAAAATGCTAATGGAAAGTGAACAGGAAAATATTCTGCATATGCTAAATTGACCTTATATTCAAAATGCAAAAATGCTTATGGCACGTGGTTAAAAAAAAATAAAGTGGGTTAATGCTTACACCTGGAGAACAGTGAAGAAGAATAGTGAACTCTAAAGAGAGCAGTGCACACATCATTATTTAAAATATTTTCCTTAGTTTCTCAAGGTTTACAAAATGTCATGGCTTTCTCTAAAATGGCAAGAGCAGAGAGAGGCAGCCAACACTAAATTCTATTTCTGATTTTGATCCAGACTCCTTCTTCCTGCCTGTTTCTGGAGGATGCTCTGGAGCTGAGTGTTGCAGTGTTACCCCAGTGCCCCTGTACCCATCTCAGGGATGGGCAAGTGGCCCAAGGGAGCAGAGTCAGGTCCCTCCAGTGACACCAGCTCCAGGCCAGTCACATCTGGCACACAGATCATGCAACACTCATGTGCCAGGAGTTTTACAGCCCATTTATCAGGGGGTTGCCCACATCCTTACACCTCCCAGGTGATGAACTCCTCCCCAGAAGGAGCAGGAAGCAGGACTGGAGGTCTGCACAACCTTCCTCCGGGTCAGGGCATGCCCTGGGTGAGGGTTTTACAGGCTGAGTGGAATCCCAAGTGGCTTTTGCTCTGCTCTTCCCTGTCAGTCTGCTGTGAATGCTCCCCTGGATGCTGAATTCCTCTGCTGAAAACTGGAGATGGAGCTAAAACTCACGCGCTGGGATTGGACCTCCTGCCACTGCGCTGAATCTGGGGTCTGTCGAGCACTGCCAGTGGTGGAGCAGTGCAGGAATGGCAGTGGGGAAACACTACAACAACAAATGGCTGCTACTGCATTCCCTCCCCTCCCTCCCAGTCCCTGGGCCAAATTTCTTTATTCCTTTCAATGCAACTCAAAACCAATGAAGTCAATAGAAAAACCAGTTAACCAGACCCTGACTCAGCCCTTGGTTTGCTTAATCTCCCGTGCTGTGGAGTTAACCCATGACACACTTTAGTTTACCTTCATGTCTTTCCCCTGAGTAGACAGAGAATCCTATTTTTCATATTTGTTTCCCTGGACCTTGGCCAGCTGAATAGAGGTCAAATACGTCAAGCTGGGTCTAAACTACAGGAAAAAAATGAGCTGCATTTCAACCTTTTTCTCTAGCAGAGTGACAATATAATTCATGTTTATATTCCTGCCTTCACCACCGTCCTGCTGTTTGACCTTGGTGAAGTCACTTCATCTTTTTGGACCTTCATTTCTCCTCCAGCTTGTTCCTTTTGTCTTTAGACTAATATGGGGCAAAAAATAAACAAATATCTACGGGGTAAAACATGGCTTAGGCAGTGCATTGGCAATGTTACGACAAAGTGCTTCCACCTCCTGGACTTGAGGTCCAGGCAGAAGTTATGGAAAATAATACCAGCATAAATTCCAAGCATGGGATAAACATAAAGCAATGTGCTGTCCCCATGCATGCCATGGGTTTTCAGCATTGCCACCCAGATTAGCAGGCAGCTCTCTGGTGCACAGCAGCACCGTGCCCACTAATTCTGCCATGCAGCAGGAAAAGCTGGTTCTGGTGAGACTAGGAGCTGTGCAAATGTGAAATGCCTTCAGCTGAGTGAAACTCCCATTTTTATGGAGATATTTGGCTGCCTTCAGATCTAATTTCAGGATCCAAACTCCCCAATTTCCCCATAAGAATGTGTTCAAACATTGCTTGACTGCTATTCTCCCTTGCTCAGAGCTGGGAAGTCATCACAACTGATGAGGAGTCGTTATAAAGTTGACAATTTGCCCCTTCCCTTTGAAAACCCAATTCTGCAGAGCTTCATTCCTTTCAGCCCACACTGACTCTCATCCAAAGCCTTCCCTGCTGCTCGAAAGAAACCTGAAATTTCCCAACTGCAGGATTAAACTCATCCTCACCCCCTCCAAACAAACAAACAAACAAACAAACGACTAAAGAGGGAAGAAATTATCTCTACAGTAGGGAGATGAATGTAAAGAGCTTATATGTTAATCATTAGCAGAAAAAAAAATCCCAACTGAAGTCAGAAGGAAAGAAAAGAAGAGATAAAGGGGAAATACAGACACTGGAAGGGAAAAAAAGGTGAAAGCAGGAGAAACAAAGTGCCGCTACCAAGAGTGTTGTTTGTCTGCTCTGTTAGAGCGGCCAGAGCCCTGTCCAGACTGGGCGAACAGAATGACTCAACTTCTAAACTCCCGGCAATTCCTGCAGTGCGTCCCCTGGGTCCCAGCTCTCCCACACCCCCTGGGTGGGGGTCACCCTGTGCTCTGCCTGGCAGGAACCCTGAGAGCTGGGAAGGAGGGAGGGAAGGAGAGAGGGAGGGCAACCCAAACCCAGCACCCCCCTGTGCCCTGCGAGCCCGTGATCTCCTTTATATCCATCACTTACTCAGCCATTCCTTTCTCCCCGTGATGACCACTTGCAAAATAAAGGTAAATGTCTTGATATTTATTATTGTATTTTAATTTTTTTTTTTTTTTTTGGTATCCCTGGTCTGGAAGGAGTTAAAGTCATTATCTCCTCGATGTCCACCGCAGCACTCCATCCCCGCTGAGCTCCATCAGAGCTGCCGGGGCAGTGGCAGCGGTGACTTCACCTCCGTGCGTCGCAGCCTCGCGCGGTGCCCAACTGCTGGAGTTTGCTAATTTGTGTGTTTTCACTCGAGGCCTGCTGATTCAATCATTTTAAAGATGCCCATTTCTTCCAAGCCAGGGATTTTATGACTCTAAGGATTAGAAGCTGTTATCCCAACAAACCCTGGAGCTCTATATATTCTGATTTTATGGTAAGCTTCACTAATAAACTGTTTAAAACATATGCTAATTGTGTTTATTGTATTCTTTAATTATCATATGTATCATTAAAGATGTACTATCCCGTTTGGAATCCTAATACCTAATGCCCTCCTTTTATTTATTTATTTTCCTTTTTTTGGTATCATTTCACAGTACTGCATTACCTTAAAAAAAAAGAGGGAGGAATTGGAAATACAGATATATATTTTAACAAGGAAGCTTATTTTCAATTTGCATTGCTTATTTAAAAGTAGAGTCTTTGAATTTAATTTGAAATCTCTCTCATGAAGAAAGGCAGGCAGGGAATGACATAACAAAACATGGCATTTTGTCTCTGTGCATTTTATTCTTTAATTCTTTTTTAAAATACGCCTCCCTATCATCTCCTGTGTTTAGTTTTCTGTTTTCAGACTGCTCAAAATGATAATTTTGAGCCAACCCAGCTGAGTTGGGTTACAAAAGATCAGAATAATTGTCCCCTCATTTTTGTTATATCTCATTATTCTTATCATACATACACACACTCACACACACACCCCAGCGTGTGCATAATAAATAAGGGTGTATTATGTATATGTACATGCACCCATGTATACAAATGTATATTCACACTAATTGTGCTCATTTTTTCCCATTAATGAGGAGTTGTTTTTGCCAAATAGAGTTACCCACCATCCGAGCTGTGTGAGCAATTTTCACTATTTTGAAGCCTGATCTTGATCCTGAAAGCTGTTTTATCCTGTTGCTTTAAAATGAGGGTGCCCCAGCACAATAAAAGCCTGGATTCAGGAAATATTCCCCTCTCCTGACTTGCCCCCAACAGCCAGAACAATGTCCCCCAGCCCTGGTTGCTGTTGATGGCAGTGGCCTGCCCTGATTCCTATACTGCTTTTATTATTTTCATTTTTTTTCCTTTTTCACTTGGGAAAATGAACTGACATCAACATGGGGCATTTTGCTCATTGCTGAAAAAGAAAACAGCAATAAAAAATCCCAGCTTTTTTCAGCTGCGCAAGCCAGGGGAAGGGCAGGAAGACGCATGTGCAGCGAGATCAGTCCGTGGTCATCAATACTGCAGACGAGAATAATAAATATGTGCAGGCACACGACAGAAAAACATGGCCACACTCATTTCTGCACTCATATGCTCCAGCTCAGACCTTTAAGTTCTTTCCCCCCCCTCCATATTTGAGGAACATCCTGGGAAAAACACGATTATCCCAACAGAGGGTTTTGTTTTGATGAAAAGGGATGAAGCTGCTGGGCTGCTTTGCTGCTGACATAGTGGAGGATTTGCTCTCAGGAGTTTATCAATCAGATTTTTTTATTTTACTTGAAGAATGTTTCCTTTAGATACCAGATGTTAATGTCACCTCATGAATGAAACCGCATCTGCAAATTGAATAATGTCATTTGCATTCACTCATTCTAAATAACATTGAAAAGTGGCAATGCTGCATGTGGTGAAAATTTTTTCCAGGCAAAAGAGACTCTGCTTTGGTATCCAAGACATGATAAAACACTGGGATTTGGATTCTTTAATAAACTCATTAAATAAGTGTAGTATTGGGCCAAAAACTTAAAACCCATGTAACTTTGGTTCCTAAATAATGGCAACCCTCAGCCTAAGCATCCACATCACATAATACAGAACCTAATGTCAGGTCAGGTTCTCTTTACAGGGGTGATGGGTGAATTTGGGACAAGCTGCCTGCATAGGTGTTGGCACTTTTCACTTGCTGGGATCCCTGAGGACAGGCTTAATTGTTTGTTTTGTCTTTCTGAAGATGTAACCCGTTGTTGGTTTGACATCCCAGCCACAGGTGTGCTTCAAGCTGCAGGAAGAAATAGCAGATTGTATCCTGTCAAAACAAACCCACTGTGGTTAGAGACATCTCAGCCCATGGCTGATTTTATCCTGAATTCCATGGGTGTAATATTTGGGGTGTTGGTGTGTCTGGGGGGCCCACAGGGAGCACATCCTCCCTGCCTGCACCAGCCCAGCCAGCACAGCTCTGCCCTTGCTGCAGCCCCTGGAAATGATCATTTTGCACAGCCCCACACAAATTAAAGCATCGCCATCTCTCCCTATTATATTAATGGATTTTATGCTACTTTTTAAATTACACTGTTTTCAAACAGGAATACATTTGAATGTCAGACTCTAATACCCAAATATAAATGTCAAGACCTCTGTACTTCTCCGGCATGTAGGAACTAATTTAATCATCTCAGTGAAACGATTTCAGTTCAGACAATCACTTTGTTCGAGTGGAAGGGTTATGAAGAGGGTGCACAGCCACGGGAAAGTGCTTACACACTATTTAGGGCCTTGCTTTTTTTAGAGAAAGAAAACCAAGATGGGCATTTGTGCAAGAGTGGAAATTCCCAGCCCCTGCCCAGCTGATGGCAAAGGAGGTAATTGCACTGCGGGCTCAGAAAAATGATGCGCAGCACCGAGGAATAGCAAATGCTCATTTATTGGAGAAAAGAAGGGGAGGGAGCAGTGATGGAAAATGATTTTTTTCCCCCCTGTGTCTGAAGAATAAAAAGAACCATCTTTTGAAATCCAGGCTGCCTGGTCAGTGAGTGCTGCTAGGCTCCCGAGTGGGTTATCCCATTGGCTGCGCACACGGAAACCACGGACACGGGAGAAAAGCAGCAGCAGTTTTGCATATGGACTGTGGGCCTCCTGCTTCTAAAACTCAGCTTAGACAGCTTCATTCCTCCTTTTTACATATGGCATTTAAAAAAAGGCAAAGGCAGCGCTGGCAGGTTTTATCCAAAGGGTAACTGCTGAACAGGATTGGCAGAAGGAGCTTATGCCCTATGTGGGCCTGCTACCCCCAACATCACAGTACTCCACCATAACTCATGGCTTCTGTCTGTTCTGGGAGGGAGGGAAGTTCCTCCAAAATTTCTGAGGTAGTTCAGATCGGCTCCAGGCCACTGCTGTGCAAAGACTCCCATCAGCAGGCATGCAGTGACTGTATGGGAAAGAGAAAGAAACATCCCAGCTCCTTTCTGGGGTTTCTGGAGGACTGGGGAGGCTTGAGAGGAAGAGGCATAGTCAGAGAAAGATGGGAAAGAGAAAGGGGAAGGGTAGATCAGAGCCTGGAGACATGGGGAAGGGATGGTTAGGGACCCCAGAGTTTATAAATGAAGGACATGCACCAATCCATGTGTGCAAGGAATGTTTGTCCTTTCCCCGGGTGTGCCATCACCTCCTGAGCTGCAGTCCAGCAGCCTGCACGGGAGCGGATCCAGTTCCCGGCGAAGTTGCTGGGAATAAGCACGGATTCAGTGCTGATCGCACTTGCCTGCCTTGAATGTAAAACTTTCAGCCCTAATTCTGTCTTTACAACAAGCAGGATTAAAATCTTTGAACTGAAATAATGTTGCTGCTGTGTCATGCACCCCCGAACAAAACAAGCTGGAGGAATAATCAGGGCTGCAGTCCGTTTTGGAGAGCTTGGGTGAAAGAGGCTTAATTTGTCGTGTTACTTGTTACAATTAGATGCAGTATAGATGATGTCAAGTTATATTAATAGCTCTAAGATTTTCCAAGTGTTGGTACAAAAACTGCCCAGGATTGATAATGAAAACATGCACAGGAGAGCTTTGTAAAACAATCAAAAATCAATCCCATGTGTCAAGCTGAACATATCAACGAGACAGTTTGCAGTCAGAGGGTTTTCTTATGAAGTGCTGTCAACAGTCAATGCTACACTTGTCTGATCCGTCCAGCTCCGCTAAGTGGAAAGATTTCTCTTTATATTAACCCAATAGAAAAGGAAAGGAAAACCAGGAAAATGTAAGCCACGGTAATTCATCTCAAGTATCCTGAAGGACAATTAGCAACAAAGGCTAGCGGTGGTAAGCCTGCTCTTTGGTGGGGTTTGGAGATCCGGGACTGTAATTATTGAGCCATCCCGCTGAATAGCACAATCAATGCTTGATGGCTGCGCCGGTGCGGCGGCTAGGGCTCTTGTGTAAATGAAATGTCAGGCTGGGGGAAAAGGGGCCATTGTGTTTACCCGAGCCTGGATTAGCTTTTAGAGAACAATGAATCTGCAATCGACGCAAGACATTTTAATGGTGTTGTCGGGATCTTTCTTAAAAGGAGGTTGGGGTGATGGAGAGGGAGGGAGAACGGCACTGGCGAGGAGGATGCATTCCACCCGTGCTGTGCAGGTGTGCACACATCCAGCCCCACTTCACGGCTTGTCCCAGCTGGACCGTGGTCCTTGGAGTTGGCAGCAGCCACCCAGGATCAGGGCAGTGGAACCACAGTGCAGTCATGCCAGGCTTCACGACTGGCTGGGCAGGTGACAGGTTTTTGCACCCGGCTACATATCTTTCTGCCCAAAGTGCCTTAAGCCTCCCTCCCCTTGCTCCCTCGAGCATGGGTCTTCTGGATTTATAGCCTCAGGGTTTATCCCTCTCCCTCTATCACAGTATTTTCACTCTTTCTCTCCTTCTCTCTCAAAAATAAGCTTCTCCCCAGAAGCATCAAGCTCAAGCTTTTCAGCCCTCCCCTTAAATTCCTGTCTAACTTCTCACGGACACATCTCTATTCTTGTCATGTCTTACTTCCTTCTTTCACAGCAGAAATATTTATCAAACTGTTCTTCAAACCTGCCAGTAGCTTCACTTCCCCCTTCAGTTTTCCCAGCACTGCTCCTTATATTGCAAAATCGTCCCTTATTCCATGCACTGAATGAATATTCCAGCTTCAGCCATGGATGTTCTGGGAGAGTTTTGTGTGGGCACATGCCCAGAGATGAAGGACAGATTTTTGTGGCCATTCAAAGGTATTTGCTAATCTTCTTTTCTCACCAATTGCAAGTATTCCAATCCTGGAGAGTGTTGCTGGGTGGGAAGGTGACAGGTATCCCAATCTCTTGTTTCCAGCCACATGCTGGAAGAGCAAACCTGCACCGCCAAGGGACATATGAAAATTTCCTTTTTGCCCTTGTGTAGAATGTAATGCTCATCCCTCCAGGAATATCAGGGTAAGTAAATACCTGTGGACTACACATTGCTGTGCTTGTTTTTACTACAGGGTGATGAAGCGAATAAAGCAGCCCTGGCTGTGCTAAGCTTGGAGAAGACAAGTGATGACAGGAATATCCAGAGGTTTTGGGAATGCATTTGCTTTCTTTACTCAGGCTTCATTCAAACACATTTTTGCAGCCAACCTTTTCAGTGTTAATGACATGGTGTCCACCCTACCCAGACCCTGCTGACACTGTGGTGTCTGACTCCTGCCACTAAACCCAGAGAGTTTAGTCCCATTTTCCTTCCTCCAGCCCCAGCACCTGCTCAGCCATGGAGCAAACCAAGGCTGGTGGTCTGTGAAGTGCTCGGGGCAGGCACCGAGTCTCACCCGTAAACCACCACCACACACCTCCTCAGAGGAAGGCAAACTCTGCAGATGTAATTGATTAGTAACTATCAGCTAATTGCAGGGTAATCACATGATTATTTTTGCTTTGCAAACTGAATAGTTGCCATGAGATTGGATAATTGTGCGGGGCAATTTTACACGGAGGCACATACGAATGCAGAGTAAAACCAGTCTCAGGGCTGTGTACAGCAGGCAGGGTGATTTCATTCCTTGCAAGTCCAGTGTGCACATCAGTGCATTGTGCGCTTCTCAAGGCATCTTTGAATCCTGTGCTCTAAAGGAGAACCAAAAGATAAGAAATTGCTCTACCAGCATCACTAGAATGAAATAAAATCCCCAAACTTTTGGCAAGGCAGCATCTTGACAGGTCTGCCAGCCCAAAGGGAAGATGCAATGCTCCTGTCCTTTGAAGGAGGGCTTGGGCTGCTCCTCCAGGAGGAGGAGAGGCGGAGGCAGGGACACACTGCAGGAGCACACTCTGCTTAACCCCAGGAACTTGTTTGCCTGCAGCCCACGTAGGCACCACAGCCACAGCCACACCTGCAAATGAGTGCAAAGCATCTCCCTCTCCTCTCAAGGCCTCGTCACAAAACACAGAGATGGTGGTTGGAATAATTTGTCCTTTTGTAGCTCATTAAAATTTTGGTGTTGTCAGGAGAGTCAATCAAATGCTAGCAATGCAACCCAAATATTTTCCCAGATGGGTTGGACATTGTACCAGTAAGCAATTGAAGAAATTATTTTCTCTGTTGGCAGGGTGATTTCAAAGGCACTGTAGTCTCTGAATGTCTCTTAGATGATTAAATATTTCAAGCCATTTTCAATGTCACTGATTCAGATTAATCAAATATTGAAGAGATGGGGTTAAAGCTGGAAGATGTGTTCTCTTTGGCCTCTCAGTATTGTGGCATCAAACCTGTGGGATAAATATTCCACACAAGAGGCCTGTATATTGCAAGTTTAATGGAAGTATGATTGCTTCTCTTGCCAGGGAATCCTAAAGCTTCCTACATGTCAGGATTCCTGCAAAAAACACTGGAACTACTAAAATAGGACCTACCGGGGAAAAAACTCACATCTCAGTGATTCAGAAAAAATAATGTAAAGAACTGGCATACATCTGAATTAAAAAAATGCCTGTATTAATTTCAGTTTGGTATTACAAGACACATTTCTGTGTGAGCCAAGAGCCAGCAGAACGTACATGGGAATATTTTTAGGCTTTATGTAAGAAAAATTAATATAAGAAACAAATGCCACAAGCACATTCATGGATGTACAGGAGGATGGTTTGGATCCTCAGCTGATGGAAGGAAGCCTCTGTCATCTGTTGCAAGGGAGATACAGGGATTTACCCCAGCTGAGGCTTCAGCTCAGTCTGTGGAAATGCTGTTGATGTCAAGTGGCCAGTGGCCACTGACTGGGAAGGAAGTTGGAGCAGGGAGCCTTTGTCTCTTTGGATTTCTTCAGGAAATAATGAAGGAAACACAATAGAATATATCTGTGAGGCCACAATGCTATCAGAGGGGTTGGGTACAAGAAAAACACCTTGAGGTCCACTCTTGTATTCTGGTATTCACTCCGATGTCCTCAGAAGCTGCCACCGGGAGGCTCTGCCCAAGGCCCCAGATGAACTGAAAAATGTTTCTGTGTGGGAAAAAACCCTCTCAGAATGAGTTACGTTGGTTTTTACAAGGAGCCACATGTGCTCATAGCCTGATTTAAAGAGAAAAACAACAACAAAAAAACCCCAATTCATTGCTGGCAGAAATGTTTTTGGTCCCAGAAGACAATCTATTGGTAATGTTGCATCTGCAATTAATTTTGAGTGAAACAGAAAGCTCACACACACTCACTGATCTGAATTTGGAAGAACAGACACACTCTGCCATCATGTTCATAATGCTCCCTGCTACTCCCACACCAGGCATTTCAGGGTGCACCAGCTCAACTTTCTTAGTTTCCAGGTGTAGTTTTTTGTAACTGGAAAGTATATGTATCATGCAAAGTCTGTTTTTTTTAATATCTCTGGATTTTAAAATCTCAGTGGTTAAACTAAAAACTATGTTAGAAGTAGAAGGGAAATGTTGAAAGCTGAAAGTGAGAAAAAAAAAAGGAGAAAAATCAGGGTCACCTGGTTACAGTCAGACAAAAGCCACATTTCAAAAAATGTACCCTGTAATTTAGTCAAAATGGAAAGGACAGGAAAAAGGTCAATATTGTTTTAAATGAGACTAACAGCTTCCTTTATGTAATGGGTGAGCCCCAGTGTGTTTCCGGATGATTGGCAATTTAGCTGCTCGGGGGAAAAAAAGGTTAAACTTATCAGCACACAAAAGTGCCAGCAATTTATTTCTGTCACTTTCCTACAAATTAACCTATTTTAAGGCATTCTGAACCTCATCAGCAAGCCCAGGTGTGGCTGGGAATGAGGGTCAGCACCAGGCCCACATGCACGGGGAAAACGTGACAGCAGCTCCGGGAGGTGGCAACCACACAAAGGAGCTCTCGAAGATGAATCCCATGAGGAGAGGGATTAAATTTTCAGAAAAGGAAATAAATACTCAACACTCTCCCAAATGAGTGAGGTTTGCTCAGCCCGTGCACTCTGTGGAGCCTGAGGTGGGATGCTCTGCATCCCTGTGCACGCTGGAGAGTGGAAGGGATGGATGCTCCAGGGGGATGAGCTTACAGAGTTCTGCTACATCAAAAGACATTTATGGACCTGCATCCTGCCCTGCCCAACCCCTGGCTTTGAAACTCAGAGAAAAAGGGCAAGCAGAGGAAAACAGAACTCTAACCCCATCCCTTCACAGACCTTTGCTCACCCATCTCCAAACCCTGTGCAGCAGGCTGGGGTTTTTAGGCTGTAATCCCTGGAGTCAACACAGACAGAACACCCTCTCGTGCAGCTACAGTACCAGTCTGTCTGTCTGTCTGTCTGTCTCTCTGTGGTGTTGAAGGCAGTTACAGCTTGATGAACAAACATAAAGCTGGGGTCACACCAGTGGTGACAGTCCCAAGAAGAGGGGTGGCACACAGTGTGTGCTTAGGCACGGAATCTTCCCATCACCTCATATTTTTTTTATTGATCAACCTCCATTTATTTTCCCCATGAGGTTGGCTTGGCTCTATTCCACATCTTTGGCTGGTGGGGTGTCAGGGTGTGGATGAAGTGGGACTGAGGAGGAGGTGGGAGAGAGATGGTCAGCAGCAGAGTTTGGGAAAGGATTGTGAGATCCACGGGATGGGAAAGCTGGAGAAATGGCACAGATGGAGGCAGGGAGAGGTCTGAGTAGGAAGGCAGGCTCAAACCCACCTCTGAGAGCCTCCAAAAGGCACAGATTCCCACAGCAGGGAAGGAATAAAAGCAGAAAAGCAGAATTTTTGTTCATTGGTTTATATTAGAGATATGGACTTTCCTAGAGACACCAGCTTAAAGGAGACCTTTAGCAGTAACATTTTCAAACAACAGTTGGTATTTCCTTTCCATGCTGATTACAGCCTTTCTAAAAGCCCAGGACAGGGCCTCCATTCACTTCATGTGCACCAGGGCTGGACAAGGCTCTACCACACAGCTCTCTGCAATTTCAACAGAAAATAGCATAATTAATTTAAACATAATAGCTACAGTTTTGAAGGGGGCCAACATGAAAGTAGTGGATTGAGGCTCCTACACCATTTGTGGCCAGAAGGTTCCACAGTCCAGAGGTGTGGCGGTGCTGCCCTTCATGGAGAGGTGCTCGGAGCTCTGAAATTCCAGGGTTTTTACCTGGTGCAGCTTCTCAAAGGAGACATTAATGGCTTGGATCTAAATCACTGAGCCTCACAGCTGACAATGCTTCTAGCCAAAGCAGTGGCTCTCCCTTTAAAACACACAGGCTAGATAAAGCAGCATCTTTCAATATCTAGATATTTTTTAGTGTTGATTTTAAATACAAGGATGCTTGACTGACTGTGCTACACCGTGACAAAGCTCTTAATGATTGCTCCAGATACATCCACAGGTGAACCTGCCAGTGAGTTAATCAGCAGAAGAGGCTTGACACAGTGGTATTTTGATCTTTGGGATTTCTGTGAGCGCTTATGGGCCTTTTTTTCCTTCTCTGACTACTAAAATCATCATCATCAGCGGGTTTCCTTCATAACCAGATTGCTTTAGAGCTAAATACTGACCAAGAACAAACTGCTGACCTCAAATTACAGCAAAGACAAGAGTCTTGTAAAACTTACAGGAGTATGATTTCAATTCAGACCATTAAAATATTTCAAATACTTCTGCTTGAACCTTATGGCTTCTTTTCTTGAATACCTGAAATACCTGGTTTAACCTGCTGCAGACATCATTATCTTTGCTATTACCTCTTGTGACACAACTTTTACTCTCATAATTACTCCTATAGATGATCAAGAGAAAAAGTGAAAATATGAGTATTTTCAAGCAGTGGAGGGAGCCTTTAAAATTTCTCTTTTATATCTAACTAGTACAACTTAATTATCTTTCAATAGAAGTTGCATTCACAATTGGAATAAAATATGATGTAAGCAGCATCAGGAGGGACGGGCTGTAAATGTCCAGTAAAGTTTTCAGGGTCAGTTACAGTGCCTGGTGTAAGGAGGTGGTAAATACCAGTTTAGGGAGAAAATTAGGAAGGATTAATTTTCTCTTGCTCTTTCCCCCCTCTGGTATGAGACAGTCAGGCAGCAGCTCATGTTACAAAAACATTAACTTCCAGAGGCCTTTAATAACAGCCTTCAATGAACCTAGAAATGCTAAGAGGGACAATTTTGCAGTCTAGGGTGTTTGAATCAGTAGCTTTTCATATCACAGTTGAGGCATAAATAGCCATTGTATCTGCTGAAATTATTTCGATCAACTTATGTATTCACCAAGTGGTGTCACTACCACCGTTCTCCATCGCAGTGCTGGAGGAGCTAAGATTCGAGGAACTTGACAGGATAATTAAGTATGAAAGCAGACTGGATTTAGCAGGACCCCAGTGAGTCAACAATCCCAATTGTTTCATCATCTCGGCTTTGTGCTGTTCATATCTTATCAGATTAGATAACAATCTGGTATAGCTACGAGTTGAATTACCATGTTGAACTGCACAGTTAGACCACATGAAAAACATCAATATACATTTAAATAATCCCATTTTCAAACTCAGATAAGAAATGGCCAACCTCTACAAATCAAAGGCATATCCTCAGGCTAAAATAAAGAGTGGTCTGATTACCTATTCAGTGATATCAAAGTGCGACAATCAAATGCTATCGCCAATATAATGCAGAGGGCCTTATAGCAGAGCAGCAACATGACGGCCTCCTGACAGCAAATTTCAGAGCTAAAATTCACAGGTGGCAAATTTCAAAGGTAAGGAAAGGATGCAGCCAGGTAGCTCCCACAGAGTGGAAATCTTCCAGTGCCTCAGAGCCTCCTCCTCCTCCTCTACATTCCTCCTTGCAGCGCTCACAGGGCTGATGCTCTCAGCCCGCAGTGCAGAAGCTCAGAGGGTCTGCAGGCAGCAGATCCCCCCTTTTCTTACCTTTCCATCACCCTTCCTGGACACAGAGTCTGTTGCCAGCCCACACACTGTTCCTCTTGCCCTGTCTTCCCAAAATGACCCCTGCTCTCCCAGAAGTCCCATTTGAAAGTCTTTTCCATGGGAGAACCCCCACTGCCACCTGCAAATGCAGGTGGCCACATGTGACCACCTGTGAGGTGGCCAGGCCATGGTACCTGTAGGAGCTTGAAATTGTTTCTAATTTGTACTGGGTTGAGAACAAAATTAAGCTTGGAGAAGTTAAGTTTGAGATGAATATGTGGCCCTTTTAATTACAGTCACATTTTCTGCCAGATCCTGACTCCCCATGAAAGCTGAGCGAAACTCTGCATTAAGAACCCTGTTCTTAATTGAGAATGAAAATCGAACTGAATAAAAATTAAACAGCGATCGATTCTCTTTAAGCACCGCCGGTCATTCCCCTTCCTTCCTCCTTTCCCCACCCCTCACACATTATCCTCTGATCTTTTATGCAGCTATTTGCAAACTAACCATTAGTTGTCAGTCTCCAGCCATGCAGAGCCGGCAGCCGGAGGATCCTGCAGCCGCTCCGGGAGAGAGCTGCACCCGTGGAGCCGCCAGCACCCTGGGAGCAGCATGGAGAGCATACACAAGAACAGGTGTGACCCTCCGGAGCAGGGGAACACTGCCATTAAACAAGGATACCTGGAAACAACCGAGGGATGATCCCAAAACAGAGCTCCTCCATTCCGGCTCTGCTCCCAGCACAAACAACCGGCCAATGTGCGACACAAGCTGAGGAGCCGATTCCCAGAGGTGGCGCTGAAATTGTGGCACCTGTCGTGGCACAGGGGTAGAGGGGGTGACGTGGAATGCTGGGAGAGGCTTCTGCCTTTGGAATTTTATCAGTGGATAGCAGAAAGAGCTGGGGGAGGGCAGGGACATTAGCCATTTTTTCACATTTTTGTCCAATTATTTTCAAAGTTTCTTTTGCTGGAAATACTTTTGATCATGACATTCTCAGACAAAACAGTGAAGGAGCACATATTTCCCATAAATTCCCCATGCCTAGAAGTGCTGGACAGGGCTTTGAACAACCTGGTCTAGTCAAAGGTGTCTCTGCCCATGACAGGGGGGTTGGAATGAGGTGAGACTTAGGTCCTTTCCAACTCAAACCATTATGGATTCTATGAAAACAGCCCGCTACATTTTATATATTTTCCTAAACTGGAGAACTCCCATCTGGGTTTGCTCAGAAGCTCTTTGGCTGCAGATTAAGTCCTGTAGCAAAGAATATCTGCAAATTTCCAGAGTAAATGGAAGCTGACCTGGCAATGAGCTCCATCCTCATGATGAAATGAGCAGTCTGCAAGTGTGGAGGGTAGTAAGTATGGGCTGTGGATATTCTGGGCACTCATCTTGAAAAAGAGCAGGGTGTACACTAATAGGAAAAGAAAGTGTCGGAGTGGAAATACCTCTGGTGTGCTGATGCTGGATGAAGATGTGTGAATAAACCATAACTTGATCTGTTAAACTGTTATCTGCTCATGGCTTATATACCCTTCAGGACATGGTTCGTCTGACCAGGAGTGGTCAGAGAACAATTTCCCTCAAGGGGCACAGTGTAAGCGTTGAGAATAATTGATTTTTTGAATGGTGGCCAAATTGCAGGGCTGTGTGCATCTCTACTTCATTTTGGGCCAAACAGAGCGTGTTCTGTCCAAAACGAAATATCCAACTCCCAAACCCTTCTTTAAAACAAGATTTCTCCAGAGCTGAAGAGAAAACATGAGTTTGAAATTTGAGTATATAATTTAGGAAATTTCTAACAAAAAATCCTGTTTCAATGTTTCCACCTTTGCTAGTTAAAATGATTTATGAATTCAAGCCCTATTATGGGGCAGTTTTGATTAACGTTGAATCCGATTTTTAGCGACTAAACCATCCCTACAGCACATTCTCTGGGACAGTACTTGCAATGCGATTGAAGAAATACCCCAAATCCAAAATTTGCAATGGCGTTTTGAACCCATCAGCTTTCCAAGGACAGAGGAGGAGGAGTTCAGCCATTGGCTCCACGTAACTCTGAGGATTCCCCTGCCATGCTTCCAGAGCAGATACTTGGAGCTCTGCTTGGCAGTACACGAACTCCCAGCCCTGCGTTCTCATCTCCTTTATGGGTGTTGGCAGCATAAACCAACATTTTTCCTTACAACTTCCCCAGAACCCTTATGTGATGCAGGCCCAATGTCAAGAAATCAGTCAACTCCTCAGTTACAGTTTTCTCTCCCCCAACCTTTCACGGGTGCTCGAAGCGGCAGCCCCGGGAGACGGCGCATCCTCGGAGTCTCACAGCCCGTGTGTTTGGGATGATCTGAAGGGTCTTTTCCAACATAAATGGTTCTGTGATTCTAAGCTGAGGAATGTGGTTGTGCAGCTCGTTCAGACTGTCACAGGTCATCACGTTCCCAGGACTCCTGTGAGCTGAGGTTAGAGAGACATTTCCAAAATAAGGCGCAAAATACCAAGGAGATAATTATGGATGGGAAACAGAGATTTTTTTTTCATTTAAAAATGTATTGATATATACATTGACGAGCTAAACTGACAAGCTGTGCTTGAGAAAGGAGTAATTGCGTCTTTAATAATATTAAACCTGACACCTGCCTTGGCCGATAACACTCAGTCCTGACACTATTTAGCTAACAATTGGGACACACAAAAAGAATGAAAGGGAAAACAGTATTAAACTGAATCTGCATTTTAAAGAACATAAAAATAAAAAGAAAGACTGTTAATTGTCTAACACTTTGCTAACTCAAAAAGGCATGCAATTTAAAAATAGCTTTGCTATTTCACTGAAAGAGGAATTACAATTTCTTCCTGAATCCCATATAGGAGAAAACATATTTAGGATAGGCACAGTGCTCTTAGAAAGAAAACCCCAATGCTAATTTGTATCATAAGCACAATTAGAAGAGATGTCCTCCATTTAAAAAAAGAACAGAGAGCTACATAGCTAAAGGATATTATTGCAAAATGATAAACTGTTCAAAGGTAGCAGTAAAAAAGACGGTCTTGTCTTTAGTGGTAAAATGCCATGTTATCTTGTTTAAATGGCATAACTTTGCAAAAGGTGCCACAACATTTCAACCTTTTAAAATGTCATTATTAAAAAATGCATATCACAAATGGCGTCTTTATACACTTCTTTTTTTTTCCCTTTCCCTTTTTCTCTCTCTTTTTTTTTTTTTTAAGGGCTTATGTAGTACTTGCAACTTCAAAGGGAAAAGGAAAGGAAATAGCAAAGATGGTTCAAGGTGATCTTGAGTACTGCCAAATGTAAATAGATTTAGAAGAAAATTTGGCTTTGCCGGGTTTCTTTCCCTCTGTGTGCATGTTCATCTGTGTTTTAAATAAAAACCACATCCATCCTGCCAGCTGTGTGAATATTGTCTCTAGCGCTGGGGGTTTGAGATGGGAGGTCCTGCCTGTGCCGGGCTCTTCCCCATCCTGATTCCAGGGAGAGCTGTGGGATGACCCCGGCTGCGGCACAGTGCTGGGAGCCTCGGCTTATTTATTTATTTCTTGGAAGGGCACCTTAATCATCACCACCATGCTGCTTACTCCTCTCTCTCTCTTTTTTTTTTTTTATTTGTATTTTACCTTTGCAGTCACACTTGGGTTTCTTCAGGGAAATAAATCTGTGGCTCAGTGTAACAAGAGAAAATTATTTTTTCTCGGTTTGCTGCCTGAGCACAGTGAAACATTTTACGAGCACCTGTTTTTATCAGCAACGGTGGCAAAAAAACAAAGGGAGGAAGAAAAGAGACAGCAAAAATCCCTCATGCAAATGTCAGAGGCTCCCTGTTGAACCAACAGATAGATGACCATGCAGAAATTGTCAGGGATTAACCAAAATCATAGAATCCCAGAATGGTTTGTGTTGGAAATGTTGAAGCTCATCACATTCCAACCCTCTCGCTGTGGGCAGGGATACCTTCCACTAGACCAGGTTGCTTAAAACCTCATCCAACCTGGCCTCAAAGCAAGTTGAGACCATGGCTGGCAGCAGGATTTGCTGTTCTTTATTTCTAGATTTCATCCAGCCAAAGAGTGACCAAAAGCTCAAATGCATCCCTTAAAATAATTTTTTGTGGTGGAAACCCTTCTTCTATTCACCCAGGAGTTCTGCAGCTGGTTTCAGTGGGATCATAACTGTGCTTTGGGTAGGATTAAAAAGTAAAAGGGAGGTTGGGACTCCCCCATCCATCGATTTCTAAAGGTTGCTGTGTACAGCTGGAGGGAAGTGTGGAACCGTGAGCTGCCGTTCTTGGTTCTGTGCTGGGCTGGCTGGATAAACTCTGATTTCAGTCCAAGAACCCCAAACCAGGAATTTTGGTATAGTCACATCTGGAATATTCTGCAAATAAGCCATCAACGCTTGTATCTAAATGTGAGTGCATGCACACATTCATCTTCCTACAGACACATGTATCTGCACTCACACTTATATACGTATATAAAGATATCCAATCCCCTAATTTATGCTACATAGAAAACCCCACACTGCTCTTACACTGGGAACACAGATGACAATAACTGAACTTGATTTGTGGGGTTTTTTTGCAGTTTTTACATTGCACCTCTGTCAAATAATCAATGACACTGTATATATGCAACAGAAGCATATGCATTTATTTATACATATAGAACATGTTATATCTATACATACAAATGGATTATTTCCAAAGTATTTCTCAAAATTTCGTGACAGTTCATCATATTGAAGGTGCAGTAGTTGGGTTAAAATGACACTGTTGAGCCCCTGGGGTCTTTTTTAATAAATATATTTTTGGCTTCTGCCTTCTGGAAATCTGCACCAGGCTTTGAAACTCCTGAAAAATTGATTTGCTTTTTTATTGCTGCTTAGTCCACACTACAGGCTGGACATATTGTCTTCTTTTAATTGAATCTGCCCATTACACTGCACAAGTGCCAGGACATCAATTTAATATCTAGATTTTTTTGTGAGCTTTCAAACACACACAACCCCCTCTTATTTAATATGGTTGGATGTTTCTATTTCGCTCCTTGGAGTTTTGATTTGTCTATTAGCATTACAGTAGCTGTCCAAGTTGTGTGATATTCCTTGGGAGAAAAAGATATAACACACTAGAGGAATTTTTTTCTCGCTGCTGCTGCTGCTTTCCCGCTGTAGCTTATCTTCTTAACAAAGACAGGACTACAGTGGGTTTCACAATCTGAGGAAAAGCACTTTAGCTGAGAGATGCACCAATGGGTAAGAACTGAGCGAAGATAAACATCCCCACATCAAGAACACCATGAAAGCGCTCCAGCAAGGAGGGATGTGCAGAGGCTCTCAAGAGCAGCCAGGGAGTCTCTGGCACAAAGCAGGGCTGTGCCCTTCACTGCTGTGATAATCGTGCTGGGGACAAGTGTTCACCTTGCAAAAGTGAAAATCGTGCTTGCAAAAAAAAAAAAAAAACCAAGAAAACAAAAAAATCATGCCAAAACAGAAATCTAAAATATCCCCAGGGAGCCCAAAGTGCCTGATCCCAGTTATTGAATGAAGCTGGGGGCAGCAGCTCATGCAGTAAACACAGTGGCAATCAGGAGCATGAGTTTATTATTTAAATGCACAAACAGGTTTCAGCTGGCGTGGAGGCAGTGATTGCACCCCTCATGCCCTCAGGTCCATGAGTAACTTGGACCATCCCAGTGATGGAGAAGGACAGCACCAGGCAGCTGCACATGCTCCGGGCTGACTGAAAGACTTAACCCACACCCATTAACTAAACCTCTTGATTAACTTCTTGGAGAAGGAAGAAATAAGAAGTGTGAGGCAAATGGAGCTTAAGGCACTGTCTGCAATAATTTCCCTTTGTGTAACTGATGTATTTGCTTCCTTGAAAACCTCTTCTGCAGCAAGGATGCAGGAAAGGTGCAAAGAAAGATTTTCATCACTCAGAGTCTGACAGAATCTAAATAATTACTGGGACAAAGTAGATTGGTGCGTACAAAGTAAGAGCAGCGCAAACATCTCTAGTGCTCAGAGAGGTTCTAGATGTGTGCTCCTATTCCTGATGCTGCAGCACTGTCCTCATCTCCTGAATCCAATCCTTTACTCACTGCATCATTATTTTGAGGTTTTATCCATCCTCTCTTGAGCAGGAGCAGGACAAGCACTCTGAGAAGCCGCTTTACAGGCTGCACAGTGCCTGGCTCTGTGATTGCTGCCTGGGATTAGGAAAGATAGCCCAATGTCAAGCATTTTTGTTTAAAATACTTTGATTTTGTTCTGCTATCATGCTAAATAAGTATATTGTACTGGGGTAAAAAGGAAAATGCATCAATACAGCCGGGTCCATGTGTTACTAAGGTGAGGCAGTTGTACAGGGGCACAGTCAGTCGGGATTAAGGAGTTTCCTCTCGTGCATTACTTTGATGTCCCCACTGGATCAGATAAACTCTCAGCTTCACCTAACTGTCAGCTTCCAAACCCAGAACAAAGCAGGGCCTCCACAATCCCAGAGAGAAAAAAAATTGCACTTTAAATGAATCTCAGAAATAAAAACAAATGCCAGAGTTATTCCAATAGGGTTGTATCATGTACCAGTGATATTCCTGGGCAAGGAGGGGCCAGCCCTGGAGCAAGTACTATTCATTATTATTGATGAATATTCTCAGGAGAAACAGAGGATGTTGCTTAATGGCTTGATCTAATATGCCATCAGAGAAGAGGGAAAAAATAGAGTGAAAGATATCCTCAAATGCAAAAGCTGAGGAATCTTCCAAGCTCTGACTGGTCCTTTAATTACCCACGCTGCAAGGGAGGAACACACAAAGAAGAAGATGGCTTCAGTGAAAGTCCTTTGAGAGGAAATCCTTTTACCACTTGTTAAAGCTGCAATAACGTCACCTGGAGGTTAGTTTTTCATTAGGACTTTGAGCCACCGGAACATTTAACACTGACCTGTGCACGTAATTTGCCACATGGTTGGCAAAACTACCTGTGCCAGGTGGGCAGGTGCAGGAAGGAGCTGATATAAATGTGCAAGGAATTATTAGGCTTGTAGAGACAATGAGAAAAAAGTAGGGAAAAAGAGAATGTCAGAAGATGATCTGGCCCTAGCACAGAGCAGGTGTGTGCAGACAAAACCAAGATTGGCCAGGGAAGTTTTAGGGAAAGCAACACCTATGGCCAGCAGACCCGCAGACATGGGTGTGCTGCTCCTCTGCAAAGTTAGACCTTTTATTTTCTAAGTTGTATGGATGACTGGGAGAGCAAAGCTGGATGAGAAGGCACCTTGTGACTGGTCAGGCAGGTTCAGAAGTGCCCAGTGGCAGCTGCTCATCTGCTGTCTGGTCTCCAGAATCACTCAGATGCTGCATCTAGCTGCAAGAGAAACCCTGAGACACCTCCTGCCATGTCCTGTAGGACACTTCCTCAGGATATCTCTGATGGCTGTGTGGACTTGCAAGCTCTGGGAACCAGGAATTCCCCCATCACAGCCTCCCACATCCCCCTTTGTCCTGAGTGGGGACTCAGAAAGTCCCTGCTGGCGATCAGTGGGCTCCTGGTGGCTTTGTGCTGGGCACCAGGGTTGCTCTGCCACCTGTACACAGGCTCCAAGCCCTGCATGCCCTGAAACCTCCCCAGCTGCCTGTGGGGGCCCAAGACCATCCCAGCCAGCTGGCAGGCAAGGAGGGCTGCGAGCAGAGCAGGCAGAGGAACCATTAGGAAAATATCCCTGGCACAAAGCCTGGCAGGCTTGTGGTGCCAGTGCACAGGGAGCTGCAGGAGGAGGGGTGGCACGATGCTGCCTGGACTGTCCCTGGGGCCCAGGTGCCAGCAGAGTCCCCAGTCTCATCCTTAATTTGACTACAAGCTCTGCTTGTTCCCGTGGCAGTGGTGTCCAGGCTCTGGCAGTGCAGCTCCTTGGGCTTCAGGAAGGTTTCTGCACAAGGGCTGTGAGAAGAGACACAGCCACAGGGTTCTGAGGGAGGTGCAGCAGTGGAGCTTGCAGGACTCCAGCCAAGGGAAAGGAATGGGCAAGGAGCTGTCTCCCTGCACTGGGAAATGTAGGGAGACACTGGATTAGCAGTAATTAGCAATACTGGGTGCTGTGAGTTAATGGGCTACAGTGTGACAGCACCCAAACCACCCAGGCTGGGCCATCCCTGACTCTGCAGTTTGGATCTGCCCAGCTCCCACCCCACCAGGCATCCCACTGCTCTGTCAGCAGAAGGGAAAAATCGCTGCCTGATTCTCTCCTTGCTCACAGCTCATCTCCCCCCACTGGTTTTGTTAAATGCAGCACATTTCCAAAGAAGCAGATTTTAATTTCAATAAATTCTGTAAGAAATAGATCAGCGTTAAGGAGGGGAGCAGCCACAGGAAGTGACTTTAACTGCTTGGCTGCAGAATATTAATAGGATAGAATGTTATTAGAATAATTTTTCACCGTTTATTAGAATAATTTTTCATCATGAATAATAAATTAATAGAATAATTTAGTACCACTAGCCCTCTGTTTGAAAGGGTGTTTTATTTAAAAGTAGCTTGAAAAGTGGCATTTGGGGAGGTGGGATGGGGACAGGTCATGCTGTGAAACTGCTTCATGCAGGGACTCACTGCTTGCCTTTATTCCCCTCAGTCTTCCTTCTGGAAAACCCAAGGTGAGTTCCTCACTGCTGATGGCTCTGAGAGGGTCTTGCTTGGGACAGGAGATGGCTGAGGGTTCAATCCCTGGAATCCTGCAGCTCGGACCTCCAGCTATGCATCACCAGACATCCTCTGCTGCTCCACATCCCCGTGGAACGTCCCTTTTTTCTTCCAGCAGCCTGGGAAATGCCCACAATCACTCCCATGTACATTTACCTGGCTTTAACTCCTTGTTTCCCTACCTCACAGTGAGACACTGATGCCCATTGCAGTAGTTTTGTGCAAACCAAGAGGTCTCTCTCTCTCTCTCTCTCTCTCTGTGTGTCTTTTTTTTTTTTTTGTTTGCATCTGTGTGGAAGATAATCATTCCTCGGAAGGCTATTCACACCACAAAAGCACAATGACATTATTCTCTCCCTCTCTCTCTCTTTCTACTGTTTTACTCTACAACTGACAATTAATGTTAGAAAGAACATGAAATGGAGGAGAAATTACAGCAATTTATCAGCCGAAATTATAGGTGTAGACACATGTCAGCAGTGGAAACAGTTTCTATCAAAATTAAAGTATTTAGAGATTTTCCTCAAATTTCAAATTATGCAAATCCCATTTTTGTGATACGCTGGTACTGTAGCTTTAATTGCAGGATTACCAGCAAGCTGCAAACTGCACTTGTAACCAGGATTCAGCTCTTCGGAGAGCAGCTCCCTTCCCTAGCACATCTTATTAATTCAACAAAGTTCCCATGTCTTTAACAAATTAAATATGTTTTGCAGAACAGGCAGCGGTTTTCTCGGTTTCAATCTGTCACGAAGGACCCTGCTGTTTGCAGAGGTTACTCGACAGCTGGATGAACAGACAGGTTTGAGTCCAAACACGGATTCAAATGCATATTTATACATAAAACATATTTATACAACAACATCACAGGAACAGCTTGTGCAGCTGAAGTTGCTACAAGTCCCTTTACCGTGAGGACACCATCAGCAAAGGTGGGGAAGGAATTTGGATTTCACCTTCTTCCTCCAGGTCTTTCTGGATCAGTTAAGGCTGCTCTGTGACCTCAGGAGACCACAGGAGATCCCACAAGGAAGGAACTTGCTTTTCCTCTGGCAATAATGGGCATGGCTGGAAAGCCCTGTGCCAGCAAACCTTATACCGTGTGCTCCTGAGAAGCTGTTTGATCACTGCCAGCCTAATTAGAAGACACAATATTCAGGTGTTATTTCTCTTCCTTCCCTCCTTTTATGTTTCTCTGTTGTTGCAAAAGGAGCCGAGGATGAAGCACAGGAGCAGGCAGGAGCTGGGTAAGGCACTGGCATGGCAGAGAGTGCCAGGAGACTGCCGGGCCAAGGAGGGGAGATTCGATGTGCCACACCAGAGCCCGAGACATCCCTTGGCTGTGCTGGGATGGTTGCTGGGTTCCACTCCCAGCATCCACAGAGCCAGGACAAAGCAGAGCAGACGGGAGGAGTACAACACTGGAATCAAGCTGGGGTTTTTTAGGTGGTTTGAAATGATGCTCTTTAATGCAAGAACATTTCAGTGCTGTTCAACACATCAGAGGTAAGAGCCACCATCCTACAGGCACTGGGGCTGAAAATCCTTTCTCAGGCTCAACTGGGCAGTTATGAGGTCTGGCTGTAGATCATCACATGAAATTTGTAGACACCAACAGGACTGTGAGCTCCATATACAGAGGTGTAGAGTTTGTAACTGGTGCAAGCAGCACCAATTTGGGCTGGACTTTTGTGCACTCAGCTTGTTCATCTGCTGACTGACTGGGTGACACGCGGCGACCCTGAAAAAAGTTGGAGATAAACTAGCATTTAGTTTCCCTTTTTTGATTGTTCTGCCAACAACAAGCTAAACTGAGGTTGTTATTTTTAGGACTGTCCTGTGCAGGGCCAGGACTAGAACTTAATTATCCTTGTGTCTCCTTTTCAGCTCAGGATATTCTGTTTCAGTGATAACAAAGTGAAGTAAAAGGTGTGACAAGCATCCGAGGTGCATCAAACATTTCATAGAACCACAGAATGGGTCAGGTGGGTCACCTGGTCCAACCTCCCTGCTCAAGCAGGGCCACTTCAGAGCACATTGCACAGGATTGCATCAGATGGTTTTGGGATATCTCCAGTGAGAGAGACTCCACACCCTCTCCGGGCAATGTGTTCAGTGCTCAGTTACTGCACAGGGAAGTTCTTCCTCATATTTAGGTGGAACTTCCTGTGCATCAGTTTCTCCCTGTCACCTTTATTTCATTTGAGTCACTGTTCCAGTAACAGCCCTTGGTGCTGGGGCTGCGGGTTCTGCCCCCGTCTGTGGCTGTGCTGTCACACCCCCCAGGCCCTGCAGCACCAGGTCACCTCTCAGGTGTGCACTTTGCATGACCATTTGTACTTCTACTACTTTTGAAAACTCCCCCTTCTCTGGCTTCCTACCCACCTCCTCATGGATCACACAGTGACTATCGCACGGTGCTGTCCCAGCCAGGGCCAGTGGTGCTCCCAAACCGAGAGGTTTCATTTCCTGTTTTTGAACGTGACCAGCCCAAGACACAACCAGATGCCTGGGATCTATTTGCATATGCCAGGCAATGCAAGGCTGCTGACAGCCACTGTATCCAGCTTCAATAACCACGATATGCTCCATCTGCTGACGCCCCAGCATAGCCACAGCGGGGAGCTGTACTGCCAGAGGCACTATCCTGGAACAGCTGAATTGCTGAACAGCTGGGGAAGCATCAAAGGACACTTTTCATACAAGAGCAGGGTTGTTGGCCCCGTTTCTCATCACACACACGGCGTGGAGCACAGGCAGAGGAGCCACTAAGGCAGTGACAGGTTGTAGGGGCAGCCTCTGCGAGTGTTTGTGGCCCCTGCACCCCACACAGCCACAAAGAGAGGCCAGGGAAGTTCATGGGAAAGGAACTATCTAATTTGGAAAAGAGGCTACCTGCAGGCCACCACACCCATTCAGATGGGGGAGCATTTAGCCTTTTTAGGGATCCAGTGGTGATGCTCCCTGGGTACCAATAATCCTCTCTGCTGCTGTTTGTAAGGAGTGGTGAGGTCTGAGCTGAGCACCCAGGATCAGGGAGAGAGGCCAGAGACAGCTCGTCCCTCTGTGCAGGGGCGATGAACCACCCAGGAGGGCTCCCTGGGCAGGCAGCTCCCAGCAGGTTGCAGGATCAGGCTGTTGGGATACACATTTTCCCATGCAGGGAGGAACGGAGATTGCTGAGTAACTGCACAAGGATGGCAGCAGGCACAGGATGGGACAGTGTGAGAGGGGTGATGGGTGATGCCCAGCACAGAGCTCCAGTCTGGGCTTTGGTTGGTGCTACCCTGCTTTTTTTTGGAAAAAGGGAGCGAGAAGACCGAGGTAGGAATGTTGAGTTTTGCATGTTCAGGTAAAAAGACTGATTTTCCTTAGGCTTGGTGTGGGAGCTTGAGGGAAGGCTACAGATAGGTTTTACCTGAAACTGGGAAGGGAAACAGAGAAAGAAAGGGAAAAGGGAAGGGGAAGAGGAAAGGAAAAGAGAGAAAGAGAAAGAGAAAGAGAAAGAGAAAGAGAAAGAGAAAGAGAAAGAGAAAGGGAAGGGAAAAAGAAATAAAAGAACAATCATTGAGAGAAGGGGGAAAACCAGAATTGATTCTATGATTTTTTTTTTTCCAAAATAATTCAGTGATTCTCATTCAGCTGGTGCTTTTCTTAAAGACCAAAGAGCCTATATGATAAGCATATTTTACAAATTAGGTAGCGATTTATCCCGCTTTTGTTTTAATGATTGAAATGAATGATGTCGTGCCGCTTGCTGCTGCTGCTGCATTCAGCGCCTGCTGTTCTTGGGAGCTGAAGACACCGAGAAATTTGCATACCTAATGCCGGGAACTGGCACAGACTAAATAGCTTCTTTTCTTTCCTCTGTGTTTGTAGATTTACTGTAGTGCTGGGTTTAATCAAAGGCTTTTTAAAGCCGTCCGTGTGCCGTTTCACAATGCTGAACTTGCATGTGACAAAGGCAGCTATTTATTACTTATCAGCTTTATGGCAAGGACCACGGGCTACCCTAATTAAAGGTGTAGGGGCTGCGTGCCCCTGCAGGAAAAGGCACTGGCCAGTTAACATTTCTAATCCCTAATCAAGGCACGGCGTGGATTATTTTTCATTTTGTTTTGTTGCTGGTTAAGTATTCAGAAAAAATGTTAGGGCTAGGCAGGGGGCTAAGCCAACTTTGGATGGGATGTGAGCTCCAAAGGTGTGAGCTGTCCATGCGGATGTCATAGGCTTCATTCATTGAGGTGCTGTACATTTTCACCTGCACTAAAGCAGAACTGGCTGGGGCATAGTCTTCTTCATGAGATGTCACCAAAACAGGGTGAATCATTGGATGCCCCATCCCTGGAAGTGTCCAAGGCCAGGTTGGATAGGGCTTGGAGTAACCTGGTCCAGTGGAAGGTGTCCCTGCACCTGGCAGGGGGTTGGGGGGTTGGAATGAGAGGAGCTTTAATGTCCCTTCCAACCCACACAATTCTGTGGTTCTGTGAGTCTATGATCAAGGGTAAAATGCTCTATAGAGACAAATCCACATCAACCAGCTTTCTTCTGGGCTTCCCTGCTCATTTCTCATGTGCACATGAGAGAGCAGAAAAGAGAGAGCTGTCATACCCCATCACTTGGTTTGGGGTTGAGTGGATCATCAAGATGATGCAGAGTGAAAAGCTCTTCTTCAGAAGGAGCTTTAACCTTGCATCTCTTATGACCAGGAAAACCACCCCAGAGACCAGGCTATGGCTCAAAAGTCTTTTCTATCTATTAAGGTCATCCAACACTCCCAAATCTAAGAAACCTTCCTATGATAACTAGGATTTGATTTGAAAACAAATATTTTGATACAATCCTGCATCTTCAAAAACTGGCCCCAAGTTTTTGATTTTCATTTCTACCACAGACAAAAATAAATGCTGGACTTTGGTGGATGTTCATAAACCAGAAACACCTTATTGTGGACAGCTCTGCACGCAAATCAGCACCCATGAAACCCTTCAAGAACGGCTACATTGTCTGTAGTGAAAGCAGGGCTGTCCCTTATTTACTATCAGCAAATTTAGAGCTCCTTTTCAAGTCAGTAAGAAATTTCCACAGGCAAATTATTATTATTTTGAACAGCAAGAAAACACATTTTTTCCTCTCTAAATATTTTCCAACTTAAGGAGACAAAACCAAAAGCGTAGGGGAGAGCAAAGAGAATTAATCTCTTGTCGGGGCTGGCCCATAAAGAGGCAAACTTCATAAAAAGAAATAAATAAATTGCCCCCTCCCCCCAACATCTGCTGGGAGCACTCAGAGATAACTGGCAGCTTGAACAATAACTCCGAGGACGGGAGTCCTGGAACAATGGCAGTGGGAAGAGAGCAGCCCTGGCTGTGGCATCGCTTCCAGGCCTTCTGCACACGCAATTGGTTCGCGGGAATAAAGATCAAGTTGGACCAATAGCACTATAATTTGGGAACAAATATATTGATTACAAGAGAGTCCCACTGGAATGAATGGGACCACTCGGGAAGCGCCGTTATTATTCTGCGTGCGCAGGGATTGCAGGATGTGCTCTGCCTGGGCTCTGAATTGATCAGCATGAGATTATCACCCTGCAAATGCAGTATCAGCCTGCTGCAGCACTGCCTGGCTGCACAGCCATGGGATGGCCCAGCCTGCAGGGCCACTCAGGCACATGGATTCCTCGTCACCCCTTTCCTGAGCCTGCTAATTCTTATGGATCCTTCAAAAACACCTCCCTCGCCAGACCCTGCAGGTTGTGTGCTCCTGAACGTCACTAAGAGGGAGTTTATCTTCCTTCTAAAATGACTATTTAATAAAAGAAATAAAAACCAGCTATGAAATATTTAGGAGAAAGAGTAGTATTAAAATAACAGGATCTGCCAAAATCTCTATACCTATTAATAATATTTTAGAGAACAATAATGGGATTAATTTTGAACTCTTAGCTCCTTTTTCACCATCAGTGGGTTTTAGTTAGGTTCAGCATTTTATTTAGCTTTGGAAATGACATCATATCCCTCTGTTTTTATTCCCAACTGTTTATTTATTTATTTAAAATTAAATTAAAATAGGAGATGCACATCTAGGACTTTAAGTTCCCTAATGCATCTTTCCTAAAGCAGAAGAGTCCCAACATCATCAAATTATCATCTTGAAAGGAGGTCAACCTGCCAGATCCCTTTAAAAGTCCTTCAGTTTTCATTATTTCATAACTAGCAGCAACAAGTCCCAAAATCCTGGAGACCTCATGGTCTCCGTCCTCATAACCAAAGAATATTGACCACCTCTTGTTCTGCCACTGCTCTGTGACTACTACTTTAGAATAATTTAAAATCCTGTTTATTTCCACCTCCTTCTACCCTGAGCATCACTGCTGCCTTTTCACTGGTGTTTCCTCTTCTCAGATCTGGTTTTGTCCTCACTGCCCATGGGGTATCACAGTTACTCCATTGTACCTGGCTTAATTTTTATTATTTTTTAATTTAAGGATGAGCTGAGCTTTTTGAACAGATCATTTTTACCTACCTGCTGAGAATGGCTTTTCCAAAGCTGGATGTTCAATATTTTCTGAAAATTGTCTTTCTTTAATGAGTCCAACCTCAGGCTCCCAAGGCGAAAGACACCCAAACTGCAAATTGTTTCTTAAAACTTCATCCCTGTAGCAAAGTTAAATTGCCAAGTTGCATTTTCTTCTCTAAATCACTTTCTCTGCATTTTAATTCCTTTCAGTTTGACAGCCTTAAAGCAGACGGATCAGGCTGAACCAAAGATTTCACCAAGTGTAAGCTAAGCCTGTTTAAAATGACTGCCATGTTCATCTCAAACTCAGAATTATAATGCAAAAAGTAATTTTTCCCTCAATGTGTAGGTAACAGCCCTGGGCAGGCCCTTTTGGGAAAACATATGCAACACCACAATGCTGACTGAATCAACCCCAAAAAATTAGGAGGACCACAAATTTTCAGAGAGGTTTTTGCATTCACTCCTCTCTGCTCGAAACCAGAGAGATTCTAATGGCCTTCTCAGGTCTCATCAGGTTGCTGCAGCTGTTGGTCCGAGACTAGTTAGTGCTAATCTTGGCCTAAAGGCTACAGAGATACTTACTTTTGGTTTGGGGAGGCTGCTGTGACTCCAGCAGCCTGATTCCTGTGCTGCTTTGCATATGCTCACCCACAAAAGCTGTGGACTGCTCTTTTCCACAAATCTGTACCACGAAAGCTGCCCTGGCAGTGATCAGTGGAGCTGCTCCACATGTTTGCCTGGCACGTATCCAGGATGGGAGGTGTGTTATCAGGCCACTCTGCAAGTGTCAGGTGCTGCCACCAACACTTGCTGATAATGCTCCATATGCAGGGAAAGATGGATGATATCGTAGCTGGGATATTTTATTTTTTTTCCCAGCAAAATGAGAGCTGTAACATTTCACATCTCCTGCCAGAGAGGACACTACCAGCACATCACTTGCAGGCCCAAACTGGTGATATCTATGTGCTGTAGTAACTGGCTCTCCAGCACTCCTTTGATGATAACCATAATTCCAATTCATAAAATACAACCTGAAAATATTCCTTGAGCACAAAATTTTGTTATTTATAGACACATTTCCCAGAATCTGATATTTCTGCAAGAAACCTAGATATTGTCTTTACTCTAGTCACCATCCAAACCTCTGAATAAATCTACAGTCCCATGATAATCTAAAAGACAAAGAGACAAATGAAGTCCCTGGGTAATCACAAGAGTGCCAGGTGATACCGGAATTGTCAGGAGGATGTTTCTGATACCTGGTGAAGCACCTGCCCTCTTGGTGAAGGTCATCAGACCTCAACATGAGCTGGACCATTCCCAGCTCCTCACCTTTGAGGGGACAAAGCTTTCAGACCCCTCTGCAGGCTCCCCTCTGCCCACAGGAAGCAGCACTCACTGTGCTGGTGTGTTGGGCAGGATAGAAACTCAGCTCTGTCATAGATTTTATTCCATTTTATTACTCTCAGCTCTTCCAGAGTATTACAAACTCTCAGGAGACCTTTTAAGACATTTGCTGATGCTTCACTTATAAATCAAATCTCTCTTTCCTGGATACTTTGCTGTACTCCATCCACCTCCTGGGCTGTGGGAATAAAATCTTGTGGAGAACTGAGCCCACCTCCACCTTCACACTGTCTCCCCCAAAAAAATTTTAAAGGGAGAAATTTTCCCAGCGTGAGCTCAGATTTTACTGGTCAACCTTTTTTTTTTTGTTACAGCTTAATGAGATTTATCCCCCCTCTTTCCAAATGATAATTTCAACAGGTAAAACTAGCACTTCACTGCTCTTTCTGGGTCTGCAGAAGATTTTTTTGAGGCTTGTGGTGTCGGGTGGAGGTGGCACCTCTTCACCTTCCTGACTGACAAGGCTGTGTCAGATGGTGCCTGGGAGTGTGGGCATGTCTGAGACAGGGGAAGGCTACTGGGAAAGAAGATATTCTCAACCAACATCTTTCCTGAATTGAAATTAAAAGCTGAAAAGATTTATTACAGTAGCATATTCATGCTGCTATATTTAAGGTGATGTCAGTGTTCTCAGCATAATCCTTCTTATGCACCGAGGATTAAAACTCAGCCATAATAAAGTAGCCCAGACTGAGACTTGTCCTCAAATGTTTCCTATTTGAAGCATTAATTTTATTTTATTAAATTAAAAATAAAATCAGTTCAAGACTTTTGTAGGTTTGGAGAAGAGAACAAGGAGGAATTCTGTCTAGAGACTTGCCCCTGCTGATTGCCAGAGAAGTCAAAAGACCCAGGCAGAGATGATACTGCAAAGAGAGAAAAATGTTGCTGCTTTTCTTGCTTTGAGCATGGGATATCAGCCTATGGACTAAAGAAGTGCCTTTCCACATAAACTGATGATAAAAATTCAAATAAACATCAATTCCTGTCTGCACTGTGGCCAATCCTGTGGTGCTTCCAGGACTTCTGGGTACCAGCTGAACTTCAAAAAGCCTTGGCTTCCTCCCTGGAGCCTGTGTTTACTCTTGAACACGCTACAAATAATTAATAGGTTTATCTGTTGAAATGATACATAGAACAGCAATAAAGGTATTTTGCTTGTGAAGTAGGAACAAATGTCTGTAAGGGAACTTGCTTTTTTCCAGTATACTGTCATTTCCAAGAATATCTAGTTTCCTGAGATCTCTTTTGTTGATGGCCAGTATTTTTATTCCCTAAGTTCAAATGAGAACATGAATCATAATTCTGATCATGTTAAAGAGTTTTAGCAGGATTGTTTTCCCCTTTGAACCAGGTGTAGGGCTCCAGGTCAGGATCCAGCTGGCTGTGCTGGACCAGTAGAGTGTATTCAGGATGGGGAATGCTCAACAAGCATGTGGGAGCAGGAGGAAACCAGACTAATTGTGGGATGTTCCCTGCATTGGCCACGCTCAAACCACAGCCTTGGGGACCAGCTGGAAAGAAAGACTGGTGGCTGTGCTGGCCCTGGGCACAGGGAGCAGGTCTGCCTTAATGCAGCCCTCTGCTCTGAGATAAGGATGAAATGATTCTTTGAAGCTGAGATAGTGAAAAGAGGGGAAAAATTTATAAAGCTGGTGAGAGAGCTTAGTGCTGCTCATAGCATCAGAAATGGCCGGAGTCAAGGTGTCCCTTTGGGGAGTTTTAATAGGAAACTCTCCCAAGAGCATGTTCCAGCTGGAGGAGGAGGAGGAGGGAGGACCACAAAGATGGGTAGTTAGTCCTGGAGCAATGTAATACCAGCAGGAGACTGTCCTTTCTAAGGATGCTAAAATCTGGGATTCAGAGAGACTGTGGAGCATAAAGATGTTATATACACAAGGCTGGGGTAATACATAGCCTGGAAATGTCAAATTAAATTTACCTGAACAATTTCAATTTGATTCCTCTGGGGGTATACATGGATTTATGATCTTTAAGCTAAATATTCACATGCCTTTTTTTCCTGAAGTGTTCATGTGCACAAAGTGTACCTGCAAAGAGCTCCTTTAAAGAGCAACTGTTTGATATTTTAATTCCAGAAAACTGGTCAAACACTGCTCTGGAGGCAATGACTAACTTCCTCTCTGGCTTGTCTGTGGAATTCATAAGTTTAGAATTAATTTAGAGGAGGGTGACATTATTGCCACTTTACAGAGGAAAGCATTGAGTCACAAACAAGAGTTCTCCCAAGTGCAGTAATTGCAGAACCCAAATTGTGATGATGCAGGGCTGGGTACCTCATGCCCCAGGGTGTTTGCTCTGTTAAAATATCTGGATGCAGCTGGGGGAGCTCAGCACCCCTCTAAGGCCAAATTCCAGGGTATCTCCCCAAAATGAGCAGCTTGCATCTATTAATGACTCCAAAAATGTTAGAACCTTGTGTAGGAACTCTGTGAGGGAGATAGAAGGGGGTAGTACATTATCCAGGACTTTGGAGACAACTGTTTTAAAACCAGGATGACCTTTCTCGTTGTTTTTATGGAGAATTTGTGGTTTGGATTGAAATTGTTTGATGGAGAATTTAAAAAAAAATTATGTAATACAGATTAGAGGTTTCTGAGGGGAAAAAAAAAGAAGAAAGCATGAACAGCAATCTGCTCTGTTCATTTTTTGACTATTACAGGGGGATGTGGAAGGATTTTATGCTGGGAATATGCTTTTTGAAGTTCCCATAAAAATCTGTTCAAATTTGGCCATGCTAAATGCATTTGTGAAATTACTATTTGCACATGCTCAGAAGAGCCTTTTTAAATTTTATATTTGGCAGCTAAAATCTCCAGAGAACCACCTGAGCAGCTTGGAGCTGTGCCATACCCACGGGCTGATCAGACTCCAGCCCAGGACGTCAGCGTGAAATGTGGGATGGGGCGGGCTTTTCCCAGAAGAGGAAGATTTCAGCCCTATGGATGAACATGTGAATGGCACAAAATAGATGTCATTATACTCTCAAAATCCACAGATAGCATCAGCAGAGACTGAACCAGAGTCTTTGCAAGTCAAACAAAATTCCGAAGGGGTGGAGCTGTCAGACTGCTTGCAATAAATTCTGAGTGATGCTGCTCTCTGAATACACCCCTGATTTGGATGAGGTTTGTGGTGTGCATTGTCTGGACAGTCATTGCTCCGATTTTCCTGCTGCAAAGAAGGAACCATCCCAGACACAGTGGTGGCACAGAACGTTTCCTCTCACCTCCCCCACTCCTCGGCTTTTGGAAAGGCAGCAATGCCAGCCCATCAGCTGCCTGTCCAAATTGGACGTGTAAGTCTGGAGCAAGAAGAAAACATCCTTGCTGAGGGACAGAGAATCCAGCCCTGCTCAAGGATGGAGCAAACAGGACCTTTCCTTTGCACGTCACAGCCCTAAATGTGTCAACACATGGTTGGGTCAGCAAAGGGGAGTTTTACCTTGGAATGCCCACAGGGAGATAAGTGCAGCAACGCTGTTAAAGAGAATTAGTTATTTATTTGCATGGCATTTAATTGTGTTGAATAAAGGTCAGTGTGTTCTCACAGTCTTGCCATTTGTGTTGAGGAAAGGAGAGCAGCTGTGGCTCTTCTCCCCATCTCCAGGATATCAAACTCCCTTATTTTACAGCCAGGTATTCACAGCTACCTTTTATGAACTCACTCCATAAAGAGAGGTTTCTTGCCAAAAACACAAAAAGAACTTATCTTAAAATTCTCATCCACCATGACAACAGAGACGGGATTGCACCCAGAAGCAGCAGGGCCGTGAAGAAACACCATTTCTCCAGGAAGCCTAACCAGAAAAGTTTGGCTGATACATTTTTCCCCTGGTCACTGGGATTTACCCACATGTGGTCCAACATGTCACACACGCCCCTGGCCATGTGATGTACTTTGAGTGTCCCTTGGTCCTGTGTCGTTTATATCTCACAGTGAGCTGCCGCAGATCTACCTTGTAATAATGTTCAATTAACAGGGAGTCCTTTGAGACTCATCAGTGTCATCTTACACCTTTCTGTGCACACCTCACACTCACTCCAGCCCCAGCAGGCACCAGTGTGATAGGAACTGGGACTGTGTCCCAGCAAATTCCACTAAAGTCTTTTGGTTGCAGGGCAGATTCTGCCTGCTCCCCTATCCTGGTGCAAGTGTCATGACACGAAGGTCTGAGGGTGGAACACCCCTCACCCCACCTTGCAGGACACTGTAGAGCTACATGGACTCAACCCCCAGCCCACACAAATTAAAACACAATAGGTCTCCATGTGGGTGGTCTCATTCAGGAGGATTTAATTACAGTGAGATGAGGAGCCTCCATCCAAGGGTTTCACCTGCTTTAGTCTTACACCTTTTCCCGATAATTTTCATGGCCTTGCCTTAGGCTCTGTAAGGCTCAGGCAGCTACAGAAGTAGCAATATTTCCCTAAAAGAGCCATTCCCAAATGTCTCCTTTGGGTTTTTCGTAACTTGGTACTGTACCAGCTCTTCTCACCGAGCTACCGTGTGGAATAATGTGCCCAGGCGAACATTGTTACATGAAAACACAAATACTGGAGATGCTGACAGATGGAGGAATCACACTGTTTTGAGGGAAGGAAGGGCAGGATAGGAGCAGGAATATCAGAATGAGTCTTGCCGTTTACATGTAACAAGCTACAGCTATATTTGGATACGCTGAGGCATTCACAACCTTCCCAATTGCCAGGCTTTCAAATACACACATTACCACCAGAAGTGCTCTTGCTTAAGTGCTCCCATCTCCAGGATTTCCTTTGAAGTATCTGACTGAAGTAATGTAAAGTGCATTTCAATTGGCAGTGAATGCAGGTTAAATGGTAACAGCACAACAGATCCAGTGTTTGTTCCCTGGGCTTTTTCTTTTACCAGTCTCTCTTTTTACGAGGCTTGGTTACTTACTGTAACGCTGCATTCAGGCACCTTCAGTCTATTAAGCCTCTTTCCTGACCCTCTATACAACTGCTCGAGGATGCTGTGAGCTGTATCAGTACTGCTTTAGTACACAAAAAAAGTGAGTAAATGCACTGCTGAGTGCACAGGCTGAGCAGCAAGCGGTGGGTAAACTCCCTTTAGAAATCTGTGCGCTTGCATTTACCCTTGGCTACACCGCCGAGCTGGCTGCAGACTGAGCCAAGCGCTGCGGATCACTTTGGATTTGTGTGTCACCTCCCATACATGTTGATGCAGTATCAACTGTTTAACCTTTAAACAGAGTGCTTTTCTAATCCATTGGATTGGCTGAAGGACGTATATTATGTTAACAAAATAGCCAAGCCTGCACTGAGCAATGAAATATCCCCCTGCCCATGCCAGACACTCTCTCCGCCTTCGATTGCTGAGCCAGTGCTGCAGCGCTGCTCTTTGAAAAGCAACCAAAAAATGCATGACAGGAACTGAGATTATCCTGAGTCACTGATGCTGTCCAGAGGTCCCTTGCCCTGTCTGGACCTGAGCAGGATCTCGGTCATCAGAAAGAGGAAAGACCCAGTGCAAAAGTCGGGAATGAATGCTCCTGGCAGTGAGGCATCAGGCTGATTTATAATGGAAAAAGGACTGATCTGGGTCATGGATGTGCTAATACACCTTCCAAGTGTGTCAGGGAGAGGACAGGGATCAGCCAAAGAGGGACACAGAGTGGAGTCCTTCCACTTCTGTATCACAAAATCAGGCTGAGTGACTTCTAAGGGTAACAAGAGGAGGGATCACATCCTAAAACTGCTGTGTGGTACAGCCAGGCTGAGGTCTCCCGCCAAACCCCTATTTGTGCCTGTGTCTACGAAGCAGAGATTGGAATTGAACTGCTGCAGTTAACTTGCTTGTGCTTCATGCATACACACTCAAGAGGATTTTCTTGGTTTTTTTTTTTCTCTTAAAGCTGTGAGACATTTTTTTCAGATTCATCTTGTTGGAGCGGAAAGGGGGAGAAAAAGGAATGTTTCTTTAGGGCTTTGCTGAATTAAACCCCTTACATCTGAGCATCCTCCAGATCTGGATGTTGGCACCTCCCTACATCTTCCCCATGGCTTCTCTGAAGCTGCACCCATGATAGATGTTTAACATGCTGTAATGCATATTCCTCTGTAATGACTTTGGTGGGGCCATTACCATGAGTTACACCAGTGACAGATTGATACTTAAGTCAGTATATGTTTGCATAATATCTGTCTACGTTCCCACGTAGCCCCCCATTACCAGTGCACATAATGACAGCACCGAGAGCCACATGACTGGTGGGTTCAGCCCCAGTCCCTGTCACTTATTGCCATGGCACCCAGCACTGAATCACTGAGGGTGTTTAAATAGGCAGACATTAATTTATAGAGTAAATCATTACGAAATGGAGGAAATAAGTGACTATCATTGGCACTGATTTGATCTAATGGAGTCTCACAGTAAATTGCTAATATTCTCCCTCCCCCACTGTATTTTTTTTTTAAATGAGAAAAGCAAATAAAAATATAAACCTTTGTTCAACTTGCCATATACATTGCCAGGTATGCGGTTTGCTGATGATGTACAAATCCAGCTCACCTCCTCCCTGCTGCTTCTCCAGCTGGGGAACAGGATCTCCTCCTTGAGGTTTCAGTAGAGACTCGGTAACCTGAAAATTGGAGAAAGACACATTTATTGCTCTCTCCTACATGGCCTTTTCCCTTTCTTGTCTGAGAGAAGGCAGCTTTTGGTTCACTCCAGTGGAAGTTGGCTGTCCATTTCCTGATGGCAGCAAAGAGCAGACTCCCATCTGGTTGATGCAGATGCCACTGTTTTGACTTTATCCAGGTGGTCACCCAGCAAACCCTGTTGTGCCTAATTATTTAAGAGGGTTGTGAAACACTAGGTGATTTTATATACCATATGTGCTAGAAAACATAAGCATGAAGATGCTGTGACTTAATGATGTGGCAACTTCAGCTCCAAATCTTCCATGTTTTACGGCTTAAATCTGACCTTTCCCTTTCCTGTAATGCACTTTGTAGCATTTAGCATGAAAGAAGAGCAAACAGAACTGGAGATGGGGAGGTTATCAGCAGCAGTTACAGAGCCATCCTCCACCCTCTATCAAGATAAAGCACTTGACTCATTTTAGAATATCCATCCTAGGGGGAAGAAGGCGGGAGGAGAGAGGGGAGAGCCTGTCCATTAAATGGAATTTCAGGATTTGGAGATCAGAGACTTCCTTCATGGTGTTAGAGCAAATCACAGATCTCCTTCCTCAGAGCAAAACAAAAACACACTGGGTCTCCTGCTCTGGTTATTAATTTATTTATTTTTAACCCATGTAGTTTGTTGCTTTGACTTCTCAAACAATGGGAAGGTACAAGGAGAGAAGGATAATAAATTGCATTCCCTCCTTTTTGCCATCACAGGAAACCTTGAGGGACTGTTCAGCAAGCTGGAGCTCTTATCTGCCTTTGGGCGATCTCATTATCAAACCTTCATTTTGCTCCCCAGCAGGAGAGATGGCCTGCAATGTATGATAACCTCTACTTATGAAACTCACACTCCAGAAATCTCTGATAATAGGCCAGCTAAAATGGAAAACCAAAGAGCAGGCACCAGGTTTTCAGCCACCAATAAAGACTACACACATGCACACACACAGAGGCAGGTACCAACACACATATATGTTTTTAGTTTTATTTATATTTCTATGCACCAGCCACACTCTGATGGCACCTCCCAGAATTTAAACCACAAAGCTAATAGGACTAATGTTTTCCAGCATACTTGAAATAATATTTTCAAATAAGCCTGCGTGATATAGGAGCCTGTATTCCATCTACAGAGAGGTCAGTGAAATCAGTGGGAATTATAACCTATCTAACCTGCTCAGGTGTTTTATAAATCCCATTAAACACTTATTTAAAGACAGTTGAAAGTATGAGCTGTAGGAACAGAAGTAGTTCCTGGGGGTAGAGAGAAAAAGAGGAGAAAAGGCATAAAGAGAATCAAGTTCCCTAAGCACTTCGGCACTTTGATTAATACAATATAATATAACATGATAGAATATTTTATATTACTTTTCAATTAATTTCCCGTCATGATGGCACTGTCCAGGTAATCCTTCGTCCTCCAAATTCATTTCTGAACCCTACATCTCTGCATAGGACATTGAGGGATAAATGGGTTTGCAGCACTCCCAGTGCAACCCCTTCTGGGTATGGGCTAGAGAAGGTAAGAGACTGAGATCTGGGGAGTTCAGCTGCAAATCCCAGAATTCCTGACCATTTTTCCTGATTCAGACTGTGTGTCCTGCAAGTCTCCATGCCCAGCAAAGAGATCCAGCTGACAGACGGCCATGAGGGCACAGTCTCAGCCCACACCCAATGCCTGCCCACCCCACTGTGGGAAGGTGAAGTGTTGGATCATGTGGCAAAGGTGAAGAGGTCCTTTTGAGCCCGGAAAGGTCTCCAGGAGGACTCCCCTGGATACACAACCTCACTAATCCATACATTCCCACTTGCAGGGCTGTGTTTCCCAGCTCCATGAGCTCCCACCAAGAGCAGCTGCTCTGCCATGGAGCAGCTTTGCTGCTCTCCACAGGCAGGGGATTAGGCCATGGGAATCAGCTACAGCTCAGCATCGCTTGGCCATCCCCATCCCCATCCCGCTGCCATGCCAGAACTTCCTCATCGTAACCTGAGAAACAGAGCAATCCAGGCTATGAACTTAATTTTTATCTCCTTTTGTTCTGTACCACTGGGAGATGTTCTGGATCACACAGAATGTGGTGTGAAGGCAAAACACCTGGAAGCATCAAAAATCCATCCCCTCTCTTTTTGTTTCCACTTTCCTATCAGTAAAAAAGGTCAGCAATAGTTAGTGCCTCACTTGTGCAGGGAATGCAAAAATATATTTGCTCTTGTAAAACCTCCCTAGGCATAACACACTGCTGCAAATATGATAACACTTTTAATTATATTTTAATATATCATACAGATTATATTTTCAATACCTTAAAAAATAATCAACCTGAAAAATCCCAGCTAGTGAGGAAATAAAGGCGGAGAACAAAAATATTAAGATATGAAGAGATTTTTCTTATGAAGGCTAAATACGTCATATTTCCAAATTTCCATTAAATGGGAACAAATAGGAGGAAATAATCATAAAAAGCTGCAGTGAGGCACCTGGTTACCTGAACAGACCTTGTTGGAATGGGTTGTTCTTGCTGAACAAAAGAGTAAAAGTGAGAGAATTCCCCACATTTTCCTGCACTGGACTTTGGGGACATGCTCTTCTAGGGGTGTTTTCCCAAACAAGCAGAGGCAGGAAGGGAAGGGGAGTTCTCTTCACCCCAGGGCTCCCACCACAGGGAGAGCTCATCCACCCATGCTTTGGGAAGGGAATCATCATTGTCCATTTCCCATCCCTGGAACTGCTCCAGGTCGCGTTGCTTGGAGCAACCTGGTCTAGTGGAAGGTGTCCCTGCCCATGGCAGGGGGCTTGGAACAAGGTGAGTTTTAAGGCCCTTTGCAGCCCAAACCATTCTGGGATTCTCTGATTCCTGTGGCCAGGCTGTGGATCATCACCACCACACACACCAGGAGGGTGAACAGGAACCAGCTCACAGTTATTCGTACCAAATGATTATTTTATTTTGTTAGATTAAAGGCTTTCATTTCCAATGGCAGCTAATCCTGTGCTTCTCAGAAATAACACATACCCTCTTAAAAGCACGTAAGGTGAAGATTGGGGTTTCTTTAATGGAAAGCAGAATCACACCTGCAGTGGCCACGGCTGAAGGCAGATCTGTCTGGGCAGACCATGCAAGAGGTCTCGTGAAAACAGCAGTTTTATCAATAAAGTCAAGTCTACTTCAAATGAACACACAGAGGCCTTTCCTTAAGAAATGGGCGAGGCAATAGGCAAAACTCAAAGCAGTCCTCTTTTAACAGAGGTGTCTGAGCTCTTCTCAGCTGGCGTTTTGCAAGAGACAAAAACATGAACCCTAAAAACAAGGCAGTAGATCCCTGTTCCCAACATCTTCCATTCACATCCCACACCAAGGCCGCAGTTGGATTCCTGGGAGCTGGAAGGAGAAGGAGCTCGCGCTCGTTCTCCTCTCCCATGCTAAGGGCAGGTAATTATCTCTGCATTCCTGGAGGAATGTTACAATAAATATGGCTGTCATTTTTCATTACTGCATAGTGAACAAAGGGAACAAAGAGAACAAAAGAAACTGTGGTTTTGCTAACCTGGGCTCACGTGTGCCTGGATATGTGCAAGGCAGGAGTAGAGGGGAGAGTTTATTTCTATTATTTACTGTGGATTAAGCAATCTGGGTCACTGTCCTAAAATTTACCAGTTTTTTGAACTAATTAAAAATTAATCTCTGGGAAAATCCTTCTCTCTTACTTGGTGTCCCACCACTGGGTTTCTTGGCTTAAAATGGAACTTATTTGACAGGCAAGAAATACAATCATGTCTCCCTAACTTCTACTATGCAAAGCACAAATATTCACTTTCTCATTTTTTCCCTATTTGACCTCTCAGTAGTGGCCAGATTTCTGAATTTATCTTAATGACCAACATCTTATGATGTTGGAAAATACGGCAAAGGAATCTGTGTAAATAAAAGTACATAGAAACTGCAAGTGTGTCTGTTAGTTCCTTCCCTCCAAAGTCATCCTTGATGCTTCTCTTTCAATGCAGACAAGATAAAATGGAAAATGTTCAATACCCTTAATCACTGAGAATACCTAATCTGAGACACAGCCAGCTCAGAGTCCAGCTCTATGCCTGTGTATTTTTTTTTGCATGGTTCCTAGGTGTTTTTCCTGCCTAAATGAACAGATACTTTGATTTGCCAAACTGTTATTAGAGAAAAAAAAAAATTAGAAGGTTCACAGTGTTCACACTGACTGCAAAATTATCTCCTGAGTAGCAGAGAGAACAGTTTGCACTCATCTGTCTGAAGTCTAGCAGCAAATGGAAAATTACAGTGTAAGCAAAATTTCCCCTGGCAACTGTCTACGTATGAAACATCAAACTCTGGAGAGAACTGAAAACCACAGGTCACAAGAGTTACTCAAGAGTCTTGCCTCTCCCTTTCTCTGGTAATAGATTTTGCTGAGACCTAGGAGTGACAAATTCACTTCTCTTATATCCCAAATCCCATACTTCATCTTCCATGCGTTTTTCTACAGCTCTTGCATATCCTCTCCTTTTGATGGACATGGTGGTGCTGTCGCTTCTCCTCCCCAGGGCTCTGGTCCCTCATGGTGTCTGTTGCAGCCAAGTGGATTTGCTACCAAGATCCAACTTACAGAGACCCAGCTTAGTCCTAATATCTGCACCAGACACACACTTGGGGATGTGTCTTCCCAGAGCAGCACAAAAACACCAACTCCATGAGGTCTTGCAGCCTCAAACTTCCCAAAAACTCCTGCCTTTAACTCCTCTCGAGAATTTCACGAGTGTCAAGCTGCTGCATGTTGTTCTGTTATTTCAAGTCGACTGTACTGATATATGAATATCTGTGTATCTCAGAGTTACAATGGGTCCATATGACCCTGAAGGTGATTTGGGAGAAGACCAGCCAGCCCAGAAAATGAAGTTTTTCAGCACTGTGGACAATCTGCACGCACTGGCATGAGGAGAGCTGGGTTCTCTCCCAGTATTGCACACAAATCTTGTGCAGACACACAGGTGTGGGGCAAACGCTCAGCTGCAACCCTTCCTGATGGGCATTCCTACACTGTGGGAAGGTGCAGACACATCCCAGTTAGGTGCTCAGCAGCTTTAGCTGTGGGGTAGAGCATCTGCAAGCCCATCCCTGTCAGAAGCAAAAAAATAGAAATTGGTAGAAAAAAAAATTAAAATAAAGGAAATTGATGAAAAATGAGATATTTCTGATTTGCCACTCTCTGCTCTTATCTGATCTCAGCCTGTTCTCTCTAACAGGCACCTTCTTGTCAGTAGCCCCAATGACATCAATTGAGTGGGAGTGCAAAGCATCAACATTACTTGTGAGAACAATCCAGTTAGGGAAGCTTGCTCTGCTGGTAATATTAGAATCAAAACATTCAAATGCACAGACAGAGAGGCTAACAATTCAATTTATGCTGTGAATGCTGAACAGCACATTAAGCAAATCAGTTCAGATGGTTCTGGGTTGTTCGTGTTTAAAGAAGATCAGAAACAAAATTTCCAATCCTGTACCACATCTAAGAGCTTGAGAGGAAGCACTAAAACCTTCACTATTGATATATTTATTGTTCTGCATTTCCCTCAGCTGCTTGGTCTTTTACTGCTGCCCTGTGGTCCATAGAGAACTGCTGTGGTCCTTCACAGAAGATAAACCAAGTTTTCCATGTGGTTACACCTCATGCAGTGGGACATTTTAGGGATGCTAATGTTAATTTTTTCCTGAATATTATTCTGTCATAGATAATCTACAACGCAATATGCAATAAACCTTCCAGCAAGAGTTTGCCATTTCCCCTACAAGCCCAGATTTCCAGAGGACTGCAAGTTTCCAAAGTTGCAAACAGCCATTCCAAGGATTTATGAAGAGCTCTAAGCTAGTTTGTTATCTAACCACAACAGGTCACATTAATGCCAACTGACCCATGAGTGGCTGGAGGTGTTCCCCCACCTCTGACACACTGCTTTGAGTCCTCCATCAACCCTCTTTCCATGATGGGCCTAATCTTGGGAGAAAGTCTCAAAATGTTCCTGGATTCAGACTTAAACCCTGGCTCATACATTACAGACGGTCTCCCAATACTGCAGGACGGCATAAATCCATATGGGTCCCTTCCAACTCAGGATATTCTGTGATTTTATCTTTATATATCTATATAAAATACTGGACATTACCAGACAGCTGGATACATGGATGAGAACAACCCTACAGCAAGACCTGGGTGATTGCAGTTTCATAACTGAAAACGTCTCTTTCCAAAAACTTGAAGAAAGGGTCCAAAGCAGAGATGTGGAGCCAGCAGGGCTGGAGGAAGCACAGCCATCCCCTGAACTGGCAGTGCCACCGTGTCCCCCGGTGCTCTGTGTTCCCAGATAGGGCTAATTAGCTCTTGTTGAGCAGCACATTAGCACAGCAATGCAGACTTTCTCGAGTACCCCGGCTTGCTTGGAGCTACACTGTGCCACTTACAAATGTTTTAAGATTCATTAACCTCCCTCTGCACTCCCCAGCTACAGAGACAATATATCAGGAGAGCAAACCTGCAGCAGTGGTGAGACAGACAGGATGATAATTTCTCACCCATTCTCCTCTCCTCTGCTCTAACACACTCCAGATAATCACACCCGAAGCTAGATCAGACAGGGACAAAATTAACTGGAACTAGAACTCGGGCTTCACACATTTCTTGCTTGTATCTACACAAGGCACTGCGACCCTTCCCCATCTGTCACCTTGTCCCTGCATCAGCCCCACTCACTGACAGCCCAGCTCCACCAGCCTGGGGTGCTGCCAGGCTGAAATGATATTGAGGCACTAATGGTTCTGTGCTGTTCTGCAGGGCTGTGTGAGCCTGCACCAGGTGACACGAGCAATTCCACACCCGGTTATCCAGATCCTGTTTGTGTTTACATGCTGGTGTGGAAATTCAAGGTATGTTCCCCCTATGTCTCCCTCTCTTTCCAAAACTCAAAAGAATCAGTGCCTACAATTTAACCATCACTGCAGCACTGCTATTCAGTAATTTGTGTTTTAAATTTATGGAGAATATTACTGGAAAAAATGAGCCTGGTAATGAATTCTGTATTTATCTTTATTTTTTTTTCCTCCACAGAAGATCTTTGAAAAACAAGTTTTCTTTGGTCAAAATGCAATCCCCTCAATTTCATCAAGGTTACTGAGAATTATACAGGTCTACTATGCTGTTCTGGACCTGAATTAATAGTGACTCGTTTGACACATACTACTTAGTTAACCTGGGTAGGGTATTACTTTCTTATCTAACTACATTAATTGATTCTACATCACTTAATAGCTCAATAGCTTATCAGGTTACTTCACTCACTAGACAAGCTAAATGTCTGGAGGCAATTAGAGTGTCATTCTCTGTAATAACAAGTTTCTTTGAGAAGTTGCTGATGAGGTTCTTTATTACACAGATTATAAAACGTATCTTCATACTGTTATAAATATAGGTACAAATTGAAATGACTTACCAGGAGTCCCACTTCCCTAGCAACCAGGCAGATTTTAGGCTCATTTTAGGAATGGTTGCTTTCTCCCCTTCCTCCCCCCTCCCCAATGTTCTCTCCTGCCTTCCTTGTGATCTGTGTCCAATTTTCTGTCACTCACAGGTGGTCTATGACCACGGAGAACCTGTCACTGGGTCCCTTGCAGTTTGCCATTGTCATTGCTCAGCTCAATCTGAGGATGTTACCTCCGGGACACCAGGCTCAGTGTAGGGGTTTAATTATGGCTGCTGCTCTGCGTGGCTGCCACTGACATGAGGAGTGAAAAGACAGAGAGGAGCTCTGTCCTTCCACATTTCCCTACCCCGACAGCTGAGCCCTTCAAGGAGGATGGACACAAATTCCCAGCCTTACCCCAGCAGAAGGTCTGCTCTGTTTTCCACCCCATCCCTCGCACTTCAGCTTTGTTACCTGGTTCATTTCTCACCTGTGTGCCTGAAAAGCCATTAAACAGGGATGGAGAGTCCTCTCTCTGCGCCCCAAATACACCCTGGTGCTCAACAGAAACGTGAAAGCATTTTGCTTACTCCTGCATGAATTCAAACAGTAATAAATGCTTCTTTCCATGGATTAAATTAATAGCATTTAAAATTAAGTGAAAGATCATTAAATTAATTTTTTAAACTGTCAACAAGGCTGAATGGTATGGAAGAAAGAGCCAAAACCCAATACCTTTTGTGGTATCCCCAAACCTACCCCACTCCACAAAGCCTAAATTAATATTTTCTTAGCCCAAACCAGTGTCAAATTTGGGAAGCAAAGAAAATGAGCAGAGGGGGAAGTGGGGTTGTAAGAGATGGGCTTTGTGCTCTGGTGATCTCAGCACCATGCAAAAGGGACATTCAAGACTCTGGGGATCATCCCCCAGGAATGGGGCAGAAGCATGATTTTAAATGACAAAGGAAAAACTTTACTGTGTTTTTTCTTCTTGCCATTCCAAGTATTACTGCTGTTTCTCAGCCATCTCCTGTGGCCAGGCAGGTGGCTGAAACTGTCATTAATTGTGCTCTTCCTTCTGGCTCTTTAGGAATGTTTTTTGGTCACTGCTGGAAAAGCTGCAGGAGCTATGGGAAGACAGGAACACCGGTGGAGGTGAGGCAGAGTGTGAATAAACATTGTTTGTGATCTTGGTTTAAAGGAGGAGAGACCCTGTGTCCCTCCACAGAAGGAAAAATCATGATCTTGTCTGGGTTCCTGATGATTATTCAGTGGAGTGGTGACTTTTCCATCCCACACGGAGGCTTTGCCTGTAAGGAAAATCAGCAGCCCAAAGCTCTGGGCTGGGCAGAAGAGGAAGGCAATGCCAGATCACGTTCTGAATTTTCATCTTCTTCACTGACATCAGCACCTCCACTTTGACGCACACCACAGATCCACATCTCCCTTCAAAAAGCAGTTCCTGTAGGTTCAGAGTTTGGTTGAGGCAATTGTGGTTTGCTTTTAAACCCCTGATTCTCATCACTTTTTCCACGAACACCCTGCTGAGTTGGAGGATAAAGGCAGAGCATCATTAAGAGATGTCGTCCTGAGCCAGCAGCTCCTTTGCCCGGCGGCTCCCCTTGCTCTGGAAGCACCTGGGCTCTGAGCCTGCAGGAAGGAGCCTACAAAGCACAAAAGCAGCCTCCAAACAATCCTACAGGAGCTACAGCTGCCCTGCTCAGCCCAGCACATTTGTTTTCTGTGTGTCTCCTATCTCTGGCATTTAATATGTTCCGTAATTTTCAGAGGACAAACAAACAAAACCCTCGTGGTTCCCTTTAAACAGCCGGCAGCACCCACGGCTCGTTGATATTCATCAGCCAGAGATGTCTGCTACCTCCGAACAATTAGTCTAAAATATTTATCAGAAATAAGTGTTGGGGTTTTTTGTCCAAGTTTTTGAAGTTATGAGGCCTCAGATGGGATTAATGGAAATTTTAATTAAGATATGGAAATAAGCTGCTTTCTCCCTGTCTCTCTGAGACTGCAGGGAGTTCACATTATCCTCAACAGCATGTCTCAACCTGCTGGGGGAACCATTTGCAAGATGACTTTGTTTTTAAGTTCACCTTAGATAGGATGTTTAGTTGGGAATTTGATGTGAACCCCAAGTCCATGTCTGCAAAGAGCTGCTCTGCCCCTGAGTAAGGATCCCCCTGCTCTCTTCCACAGTCAGAATCATGAACCCTTTTCCCACTGCAGGGAAAAGCTTTCCTGAAGGAGGGAGAGGGATTTAAATCCTTTTATATGTTTTCTGACAGGCATCCTGTCCATCAGGCTGATTAGCTGGGCTCCATTCATAAGGAGAAGATAAACAGAAAGGAGAATTGAAGGGGCAACAGCTGAGCAGAGGAGCCCAGGCTGCCACAGGGCTGTCGGGGAGAGCATCCCAGAGGAGCAGAGGCTCTGCTCCAGCACTCTCCAGGTTCATGCTGCTGCAGACAGGACCCTGACGAGGCTGATAGTGAAGCAGATTTGAAACACAGATGATTTTAGGTCTGATTTTAGTCTCTGACTTCATTCACTGGTCACAGTGCAAATGCCCAACACCAGCAGGGTGAGCGCCCTCCTCTCAAACACCGCTGTTCCCCTTCGGAAAACATTTATTTTATGGATATTCATCTTCCTTACACTGTAGCATTGCTAAGAGTGTGAACTGAGCTTTTATTTTGGAGGCAAAGGATTTTAATTTGAGCCTTGGAGCAATTTTGGCCTCTGGTGTTTGCAGATTTCACTGGAAATAAGGAAGCTAAGTAGGCTGAAGAGTTAGATTCTTCCACAGAAGAGAAATTGTGACTTTGCATGGAGAGGTTGTCTCAAAATATTGAGGAAAGCTGTCTGCAGGAACTGCCTGCAAGCTTTTCTGCTTCTCTTCTTCCTTTAGTCTCTATAGATAAACCTCACTTTTCCCAGTCTAAAGATGAGGGAAACTGAAGCACATAGGCACCTATATTCTCCAAAGAGAACTATATTTTTGGATGCTTTGGCTTCCGGATGCACTAAACATTTGTATTTCTAGCTGAGAAGAAGATTTAAGAGAAGGGCATTTTAAATCTGTTTCAAAAGGTAATGAAAAATATCTGGTAAAATTATTTCAAGTCATTCATGTAATTTTGCACCCTGTGGAATCACACTTAGACACCTATTGATATGGATAAAGATATCTTGTTTATGGGAAACAAATCTCATTCTCAAAGCTGTTAAAGCAATGGAAGCACATCTGAATGTGCTGTGAATAACTTATTTCATGTGTGCATTACAAAATAACTCGTGAGCATTAATTAATCAAATACTGAGACCTAAGCATGAGCTATCTGGGCATTTCTATATCAAATCCATCTTACTGACAAGGGGAAACCAAAAGGCATGAAATGACTTGTCCAGGGTCTCCTAAAAGTCCACAGCAAGGCTAAAACTGAAATGTGGCCACTCTTTTTCTCTTCTTTCCAAACTAGGGACCGTCCTCCAGCTTTGGGAACAAAGGAAAAAGGAAAAAAGGAAAAGGAATAGATGCATTAAGGATGCCCAGATGTTCTTGACACAGAGGGCATAGGTCAAATCTGAGATCCTATTTCAAAATCTAGAGAAAATTACCTTTCCAATGACATGTGGCGTGACCTTCAACTCCTAATAGTGTAGGAGCAGTCCATTTCTGAACGTTTGCATCATGCATTTTACATTCTGGATCTCTAAATCATCTCTTATCATTTACTTACTTCTCCCTGATAATGAACACTATTTTTCTGCTGTATCTCTCTCTCTTTTTATTTTTTTTTTTTTTATGTGGGCTGCATCCTGCTACACCCTGCTTTTCAAAAGCACATGAAAAATCTCAAAGCACAAAACTGACATTTAATGCAAGGCTGGGGTATAGTTGCTGATTACTGCTTGCGTGTGTGTTTTGTACAAAACGGGCAGACAGACTGCAGAAGGCTGGGAGGCATTAAGCAGAGATGATTTTGAGGGGATCTCAACCAAATTAAACTTTTTTTTTTCAAGTAAAGCCCAGCAGGGGATAACAAAAATTAGGGTTGGATTTACTAAAAATGAAGTGCTCTGGTGATTAAAAAATGGTTGGCTGCAAAATCCCAAACTGCATTTGATTGTGAAACAGCACCAAGCCAAGATAGGGCAGCTTTAATAAATTGTGTTGCTAATTACAAATATTTCATAGTATCTCCGTTTAGACAATAAGGAGGGAACTGTTTAATGACAATTTATTAGTGCATGTGCACAGATATACTGTATTTTAATCTTCTTTTTATTTTCCTTTTTTTTTTTTCCAATTGGTTCTTCCAAATAGAAAAAATGATAATCGTTATCTAAGCTCTTGACTTCCCTTGACTTAATTGCAATCTAAGCCCACTTCTAATCTGTACAGATCATGGTTGCACGATTTGGAGTTTAATTTGAACCCCCGGTGAATACATGTGCAGAGGCTGGAGGGTTTGTGTGTGCACACATTTGTGTGCTCAGTGCTTTGAACGTGTCCTTTTTCCCCCACCAAAAAGAAAACCAAGCAGGAAAATGTCTCTCTGTATTTTCACTATTAGCACAGGCAGCATCCGCCTGCCTGCCAGGACTGCAGCTTTCTGAAGGATCAGGATTTTTTCCACAACTCCGTATTTCATGATATAAATATAATTCAGAGCTTTGGAAGTAGGAAACCATAATTTGCTGAGAGTGGGGAAGACCAGAGCAGTTCTTCTGTGCCTGGTCCACAGAGTGTGTCATGCCCCTGAGCTAGGGAGAAGATCCCTTTGTGCTTCAAGTCTGATATTGCAAAGCTGTTAAAGAAATCTGGATGCCTAATTCTTATTAGAATACTAAATTGAGGTTTTTCTTACACATCTTCACCTCGCATTTGCCTCAGGAGGATTCTTCCATCCATTTAGAGATGCTGGGAAGGGGATCTCAATCTCTGCATTAATGTGGCTCAGCTGGGGAGAACAGGCAATACGGATGAAGTAAGAAACAATGCTCCTAAAATTTGAACCAATTCATATTTGAAGCTCAAGAGAGACGAGTTACCTATTTTTCCATCTTTTTGATCATTATGTTTAAGATATCTGCTCATCCTAGATCAGGCTGAAACCCTCGAGCACCGAGATATCTCTGTGTTTGGTAACTGTCTCTAAGTAAACACAGAAGGGCTGTGTTTGTCCCTGCAGGAACCACATCCCCTGCATGGTCAAGGAATAAGCTCAAAACAGCTCCTGCCATGGAGGAAAAGACCCTGCCTCCTCCCCTGCTCACTTACCAACAGAAAAGCAAAGCCACATACACTGAAAAAATATTTGCCATGCTTGTAGCTAAGATTTAGGTTGATTACAGCTGAAATAAGACTTCCACAGTTTTAATTAGCTACAGGGTGGGGGCAAAGCTCATTACTCTGAAAACGTAATGATGTTTCCGCTTCCATTTCCACAATCAGGTTCCTGTCCTTATGAAGAAGGCATATTAAAGATGGGCTGTGAGCTTGTCACGCCACATCCACTGTTGTTGGAGCAGTTTGGACCTGGATGTGGGAGTGTGGCTGGACTCCATCCTTTGCCCTGGGTTCAGAGGCTGCTTCAGCACTGCCCATACCTTGCCTGAGCTGAACTCTCCTGCCAAAAGCAGATCCCAAACCCTCCTGCATAGTATTTTTATCTGCAGCAAACCCAAGGTCATAATGAGCTCAGGATTATCCCCACCTGAGATGATGCATTGTCCAAGCACGCTCCCACATGCCTGGAAGTCCCAGTGCCTGATGATTAACAACAAGCCCAAGTGGGGACACAGAGACAGGCAATGAAAAATGTCCCTGCAAGACAGGGAGGCTGAATGGGAAGAAACAAATCCCTTTGAGGTGCCCTGAGAGTTACTTTTAGGCCCATGATAGCTCCATTAGTTGTATCTAAGGTGCCACTTCGCATTTCATGCTACAGCGAAGTTTTCGTTTGACCAGCAGTGATTTGCACAACTTGTGGAAGTTTCTTTCTCAGTGCTGGCACATTAAAGAAAAAGGCTCCCTGGCGCTGCAGGCGAGATCCAATATTTTGTTGTCATCTACGATTGCCTATTGACTGTGAAAAAGCAAATAACACACTCTGAACCAGGCAAGCTTTTGGATACCCGAATCCGAGCCGGTCTTACTGCTTTCAAAGAGACCCTTTGGCAGATGTTTGGGGTTTGTGTGTGTGCGCGCGTGTGTGTGTGTGTGTGTGTCCCATCTTCCATGACCCCACCAAATGTGTCAGACTCTTCCAGTTAAGAAAAAGGATATCTTTTCTTTTAACTCAATTAGCAAACACTGCCAGCTCTGAGAGTCCCTAGCTCAGTCCCCAGGCTGTCAGCTGCCGGTCCAATTTTAGTTTTGTGTACTGTCTAGATAGCAAATTTATTGATGAAATATGGTCGTAGGTGTAAGAAAAACTTGGAGGATTCAACACAACTTCTTGAACCTATACTTATGAAGACTAATGTATATCTTTACGAGCTGGCAAATGCATCTTTCTGTCTCTGAAGGTTTGTGTATGTGAAAAAATAAATCTGAAAAAAAGATGCTGATACTTTAAATTTTGGCTTGTGTTTTGTTTTTATTTTTTAGTCCTGCAGTCAGGAAAAAAAAAACAATCTGGAAAAAACCCCATATAAATAATTGTTACTATGACAGTGCTGAGGAGACTGAGCCCCAGAGCAGCACTCTGTTTCACAAGGGTTTTCCTTAGCTTAAAACCCCAAAAAACTTCTTATGGAAGACTTCTGTCCTAAACATTATTGGGCACTAACAGATGCAACTCCTTTCTTGCTGAACACATAGGTGATGTGCCAAGAGACTGAGGTGGGAGGGGAGAGTGGCAGGAGGGACCTGTGGGTTGGCAGCTGGGTGCAAAGGTGACATCATTCACTGAAATCTTTGAATAAATTTTGTGTTTCTCATTTAAATTAATGCCAAATATATTTTGCACTGTAGCAAGGTACCGTCCAGTCCACGTGCCGTGTTTTCTATGAATGGGGTCTCTGGACACATAGGATCAGCTCAGAAGAGGTCCTTGGGGACAGATTTAGCACACATTAGTCCCCCAAAATCTGTGTTTATAAGATCTCTACCCATGCAACTCTGAAGCCAATGGGATTTGTTGGAAAAAACATAATCTCAGATAACCTGGACCACAAAGAATTGTAATGGAGAAGATTGGACCCTCCTACATCATTGCATGGAGATCTTGGCATGCGTGGTGATTGCCCTTCACAACGGCGAGTGGAAATCAAATAGGTCAGGGAAAGGGGGATATGGCTCCATAGGACACTGAGAAAGAGCTGGAGGGGAAAGAAATCCCTCCAGTTCTGTAGAGATTCCCTGGAAATAACAATTAAAATTCTCCCTAAGGACTGTGAGCATTGGCCAGGAGGGAGTTACTTCAGGAGCAGACAAAATGGTGCAAGCTCCTTGAAGTTAACACTCATGGCTTTCCTTCCCAGAGCCTCTGGAGAGGAAGCAGTGATTGAACCCAACAAATCACAGCCCATTTACACACGGAGAGGGGAACAGGCAGGACTGCTGGCTATGGAGCCAGGTAGCAGGGGAGGCAGAAAGCCCTCAGAAGTGTGAGAAAAAATGTCCCCAGTGTGTGGGAGGAGAGGGAGAAGTCAGACAGATAATGCTGCTGGCTTCTGTTTTGTAGCTCAGGCCCTCTCATGTTCTCACTGACTGTGTGCGACATGGGCATCCCTCCTCATTTTAACTCTTTACGTTGCATTCAGTGCGTTGTTAATGCCTGGTGCCTCCTTTGGTAGAAGCAAAAGGTTCTGAGCCCATAAGGGGCAGGGGGGGAAATCAATAAATTACAATAAAAGTGAAAGAAAAGGATTTCTCTGGCAACCAGCAATTCAGCACCAGCAGGAGAAGCAGCCGCACCAAGGGGGGAGCAAAGACATGGGGGAAAAATAAACAAGATGTCTCATGTAAGGAAAAAAAAATAAAGCAAGGCACATGTTTTGCAGGAAAGGAATAGTGGTGAAAAGAGGAAATTTGCATGGAATAATTCCCCTTGAAACCTTGGATAAATTGGAAGGAATATATCCCAGACAATAGCTGGGCTTTGCTGGGCACTAAAGACAAGTAAGAGGAGGGAAGGGAAAACATCCCCAAATTAAAGGATGAGGCAGCAAACTGCCTTCCTGCATGGCTGAACCCTCAACAACCCCTACCCAACAGCCTCCAAAGTGTGGAATTCCATGTGAGGGGGAAAAGACATTAGGACTGGGGGGGAGGACAAACATGCTGGGTGGCACTGGTGGCTCTGCCACAGTGAATTTCTTCAGGAACACTCAGGGCCAGGTCCCAGCTCAGTCCTGTGCTCTCCTGCCAGTGCTCTCCCTGCACCTTCCTCGGGGCTGAATTTTCAGTGGAGGGTTTTTATGTCTTTAAAAGCCTCTGATCTGGGGTCCTACATCAGTGGGGAAACAAAATGATGAAGGTCCTGACCTGCTCCAGGTCGGAGAGACTGGCTGGAGTGGGGAGTGGGGCAGGATCTGATCCTCAGGCTACATCCACACCCTTGTGCTGACACTTCCAAAACACTGCGTCTCTGCAGGTGCTTCAGCCCATTCCTTGTGCCCAAACTAATCAGCAATTCATTGCTAAACCACTCTTTGAGAAACTGCTTTGCAAATAAACTCTGGGCTTGGGCACTGGAAGAAAACAATCTCATTATTGGCTGCTGGGTTATTTTCTTCTTTAAGAGATCTTTAAGAGCAAGTCCGATCTATTCCCTTCGCAGTTTCTTCCTCCCCGTCAATACTGAGAACTCATGTGAAGCAAAACACTGGATGCATCAAATGATCTTCCTGCTTGCCTGAGAGTCACTTTGGGTGGGTCCAATACCTTTAGGTTTAAAAAGTAGTCAGAAGGTTTTAGAAGAAATGAGATGGAAACAGACTGGTTTGTATGCATGAAAAACATATATTCTTGTCAAAAAGCTCCTGGTAGCAGCTAACAGCAAAAGGAATGAGTTAAAGGAAAAAAACCAACATTGTTACTACGAGTTGAAAAGTAACAATGAAATTAAACAGGTCTGCAAATGGGGACTTAAAGGCAGGTTTCAGCCTGGGAGGCTCTGAAATAGCCAAAGGGAGGCACATGGCTGCAGAAAGCCTCGTGCTCCTGCAGTAAAACCCTGCAAGGCTGTTCGCTCCCATGAGAAATTCCCTGTGCCTTCCCATTGCACACATCCCTGAACGGCCTTTCCCTGCGAAGGGTCTCATCCTCCCCCTTTTACAAGAGGAGGGTTTGTACAGGAAGAAATAGATGCACTAATAAAGTCTTCAGTGTCTATTTTCACTAATTTAATCTGTGGAATCAAAGCAATTACCCAGCAGAATAAGGTCTCTCAACATTTTTGAGTCCTTGACAGTGACCAGAGGAACCGATACACCCAGGAAAGGTTGGGGTCAGTGGGAAACATGGAACATACAGCCACTATTTCAGTATGTAAATTACTCTCACCGGATGTAAGCTTTGTTCACTGCCTCTCTATAACCTGTGCCGCACAGACAGCCTCACTGACATTTCTCAGTCCAAATAAAGAATCCCTGCTGTAACAGGCCACCACAAATCCCTAATGCTAATCCTGATCTGACTGAAAAAAAAGGAGCAGGAGGTCTGTCAGGCACCTTTGCTATGCTAGGTGCTCTCCAAATGTAGACCAGAATGAGGATGCCCAGCAGACTGAAGTAAGTGAGAAAATCCTTTTCCCCCTCTGAACTTCTCTGGATTAACTTTTCCATGTGCTTCCCCTTATATGTGTGTGTGGGTGTCTCATCACCAAGGCCCTTCCTGCCCCCAGTCCCTGCTTGCCTGTTACCAGTCTACAAAAACACATGGACTCGCTCTGGAGTAAAATAAAAATATTGGAAAGCAATACAAGCAAAGCAATGGACGTGACCATTGTCTTCTCTGCAAGTGTGCTTGGAAAGAAAAGGCACAGGTGGAGAAAAAACGGAGAGGAGAGGAGAGGAGAGGAGAGGAGAGGAGAGGAGAGGAGAGGAGAGGAGAGGAGAGGAGAGGAGAGGAGAGGAGAGGAGAGGACAGGACAGGACAGGACAGGACAGGACAGGACAGGACAGGACAGGAGGCCCAAGGAGAATCTCCTGGGCATGGATAAGTTGCTTGCTGCCATTGTGGATCGTGGAAATGCCCAGCTCCTCTGCACTGGGATGGATTTCAGAGGAAGTATTCCCACCTGCTTTGCTTTCTCCTCCTCTTCCAAAGCACTGTAACCTGCCAGGTGGTTTTGCAGAGGGGTCACTCAGGCTGAATGCTGCATAATATCAAATTCGCCCTGTGTGGGGTCAAACACAGTGAGATACCTCAGCTCTGTGCTGATTCCCTTGGGTAGGGTTATACCATTGACTCTCCATCCCAATATCCTGCACACATGTGGTCAACGGACAGGAGCAACCAGAGGCCTCACTGTCCACCAGCCCTCAAACTCCACTTCCTCCAGTGTCCAGGGCAGGCAAGAGCATCCCCCTGTCAGGAGACAGCCCTGTATCACAAAAGGAATTTGCCATCATTATTATTCTGTTGTAATCGTTCAACAGCAACCACCCCAAAACCATGACTTTTCAAGGAGAATTGGGGTATTTTTCAGCCTACTTGATCCGCCTGTGCTGCAGCCTGGGAAGAGTCCTAGATTGAGGTTAGACCCTAAGGACCTGATTTCCAATATTCCTGCCCATTGGCCCCATTCAGAGAGAAACTGAAACTTGTGCCTAACTTGTCTCACTGAGCTCACAAGCACAGGACTCAGAACCAGGCAAGAAGGCAGAGCTGTCTTACACATCACCTTAGGCTTCAGTGTCAACAACACAGATGCTATGAGGCACTGCTGTGTCAAAGATGAAAAATGCACTTTATCTTCCTCATCATTCCATTGAGAGAATTCTAAGGAAATGTGTACATGTCTATATTTAACTCTTGTTCCTCTTCAAAAAAAAAAATATTATTCAGCTCATACAGGCAACGAATATAGGCCACAGAATCCAACACACAGCAGCAAAAGTACTCCATTATTAAGTCTGTAATTGCCAAGAATTAATTTGCTAATTGCATGCAACTAATCTGCGTCCTTTTTGTTTTATATCAATTAACAGAGTAATTAAAAAAGCAATCTTCTTGATAGTTCCTCGCTGGCAGTCTTAGCCCAGCAGAGCTAATGAAAGAGGGCCACCCTTTAACTAACCTCATTAGTATCTCTTCTTTTGTTAAACATCCTACAAAAAATAGTTAATTTTGCTGCATGAAGGTCCTTGATATTCGACTGCTAATGAGGGGGCCACACCGCTCTGATTTGGTGTTTGTTTGGAGAGTGGCTGGTCCCTGCTCCCTGCCTTGCTGCCCTTCTGGGGCTGGAGAGGCAGGTAGACAGCAGCAATCGTGGACTGGGGTAGAGTTTTACGGATAACAGCAGTTACCAAGCATTTAAAGTTCCCTCCAGGACAGTGATTTAGTTTGTTTCATTCTAAAAAACTCAAAGTAACTGACAAAAAAACCCACAAACCTCAAACAAAAAAAGCCCCTACAAAACAAAAAGCAAAGCAGAGAAAAGAAGACCTAACAACAAGGAGAGAGCAGCAAAAGAGGGGAATCACCAAGAAGTAAGGACAGGAGGATGGGTGCACAGCTCTGTCTGTGTCACTGTGATGCAGGAAGGAAAACCTCCGCTCTCATCACTTTAAAAAATAAACTTCAAAATCTTCCCACCTGGTTGAACATCATGTGAGCCTTCCTATGAATCATCTGTAAGTTCAGCTGGCCACTGAGCTCCAAACACAGCCTTCCTCAGAACCTGTGGGCTTGGTGCTGCCCTCACTCAGCAGGATAAAAGCACGTAAGCAATTTCTTTTTTGCTGTTGTAAGAGATATTCTATAACATTCCATTGTGCAAAGGAGATCTGTGGGGAGAGCTGCAGCACCACTGATGTAGCAGACGTTCACTGCTTCCCAGGGCCAGGGGGCTTTCATTTTGTTTGCTTTGGGCTCTGCTGAGTTGGGAGATGCCCGCGAATGTGACATGGACATCCCATTTCTGCAGCCCGTAGTCCCAGGTGCCGTGCGTGGGGCTGCCCATGCAGCGACTCCTTGGCTCCGGGGTAGCACCATGCCAGGCACCCGCTCCCTGTCAGGCTCCTCTGAAGGTGTTTGCAGCTCATGTCCTGCTTTTCACAAAGCTGTTGGAGCTGGAAGTCTCCCTGCTGTAATGAGACCTTCCACCAGGAGGCAAGTCGGGCTTCCCAGCGGCACAGCACAGCACTGGAACTGCCGCAGCCAGGAGCTGCCTTTCACCGCGGAGGGGTCCCAAATCGCGCTCAGGTACCAAAGTCACCAGCAATTTATCTCTGAACACACCAGATGAAATTTATAATTTTTCCCTTTCGCTGGGTTTCTAGATTTTCTCAGCAGATTTACTGAGAAAATTTGTCAGAGTAGCAGGTGACAGCGTTAGCAGGGTTTGCCTGCTCCAAGGACTGGGCTTTGTCAGAGGAGACTGAAACGGGTCCAGATCACGCTGAAATAACAAGTCAAAACCCACGCAGGTTCAAAAACCTCCTCCCAAACAAGCTGGGACACCATGGACAGAGGCAGAGCACTCTGTGTTCCTCTTTAGGAACTTTTTGGAAGCCACGTCTCCCTTCAGAGAGTTTCTCCTGTTTTGGGTGGATGTTCCTCACCACACTTAAGGGAGACTTGCCAGAGAAATGCTGGGTCCAATCCTCAAGCTCCTTAGACATGAAGCAGAGCTCTTTTCACCACTCTCCTACCTGTTACCTGTGTCTTCAAGTTGTGCTCTCACAAGTAGCCAGAAATCTTCTGGTTATTTACAAGTGAAGAAAAGGAATAAAATAAGAAATAACCCACAACTGCTACTGGTATAGCACTGGTGACTTTGAGGCAAGGGCATCTGTGCACTGGTGAGAACCAAGAACTAGGTGACAGTCTCTGTGTTACCGTGTCCTGGGACATCACCCTGTGACAGTGTGTGTGCTTGGTTTTATTTTGCCCAAAACTTCCACCCAGATATCAATTACAGTTAAGGATTGAGCTGACTCTCTCTGTGTCTCTGAAATAGTGAAAAACGTTTGCTACTGTTTAAAACCATCAAGATTTCCTTTTCTTTCCCCCATGCAGAGATGTCTTGGAACCTGGGGGATGGTGGGACCTGCATCCGTCTGCCTCGGCTTCCCCGCGCGGGGAACAAATGGAAGTGAAGCAGGGGAGGGGAGTGAGGTGATACCACCAAGGGGGAGAAAAAAGAGGAAAAAAACCAAGGAAGCCAGATTTGTGCTTCAGCCATTTCCCTCCATAATCAGCTTATGTTGTAGAGTTAAATGAACCGACAGGGAACTCACGCAGGCGGATGGGGCTTGTCAGCTGGGAACCTGGAAATCAGCTGCTGGTGTGAGAAGTGTGTGCGAAGGTGGGCGGGCAAGGGTGGTCCATGGTGTGAGGGTGGTCAGTGGTGCAAGGGTGGTCAGCAGTGCAAGGGTGGGTGGGCATGCAAGGGCGGTCAGCAGTGCAAGAGTGGTCGGTGCTGCAAGGACAGGTGTGCAAGGGTGGTCAGTGGAGCAAGGCTGGTCAGTGATTCAAAGGTGGTCAGTGGTGTAAGGGTGGTCAGTGGAACAAGAGTGGTCAGTGGTGCAAAGGTGAGCGTGTGAGGCTGGTCAGTGGTGTGAGGATGGGTGTGCAAGGGTGGTCAGTAGAGCAAGGCTGGTCAGCGGTACCAAGATGGTCAGCAGTGCCAGGGTGGTCAGGGGTGAAGGGGTGGCTGTGCAAGGGTGGTCAGTGGTGCCAGCGTGGTCAGTGGTTCAGGCAGGAGGAGGCTGGCGGGGCCGGTGCCCCTCCCTCCATGCCGGGTGTGAAGGAGCAGCTGAAAGGGATTGCAATACCTCCCACTCCTCTGCCCATTTGTTTCTTATGAATGCATAATGAATGCTAATGAATTCCTCACTTGGGGCATATGGTTAAGACATATAGAGCCTAACCTTGCTACAGAGAAGAAAGACCTTGATGTTACAAGATGGGGGAGGACCAGGGGGAAGCCAGTGATTCCTGAGCTGAGCTTGGGTCAGCAGGACCCAGCCCTGCTCCAGCCCAAGGTCTCCTTCAAATACAAGCACTGCAGAATCTGGAGGGGGACAGAGAAATTTTGTACTTCTCTACTAAAGGAAAGGCAAACATATATCAGCAGATGTGTTTTAGAGGCTGAGAGCTGCCATGAGGTTAAAGTAAAAGGATTTCTCATTTCTCTGGAGAAATGGAAGGTATCTGAAGGAAAATATATCACAGCAGTGCAGAAAGGAAATAGATACCCAAAGATCCAAAAGCAATGTTGGAAAAGACCAAAACCAAAGAAAAGACCACCCCAAAGCAAAGTTACCAGCATGCTCCAGCCCCAAGAGACTTCTCAACCCCCGTCCCTGCTGTCCCATGGCTCTCCGTGCTCCTTCACCTGCATTCAGCTTTCTGAACATGAAGGTTTAGGGCTATTTTAGACTCTGTAGTGTAACCAAGTCATCCTTGAGGAACTGGCAGATACAGCACAGGAGCCCTGAGTCCACTGCTGAGTACTGAAGTTGGAGACATTGATGTTCAGGCAATGGAATCCCACCCAGTGTGTCATGGGCTGGATTAGTGGCACTGTGTAAGCCTGATGGCATCAGTGGAGGTTGGGAGGTTCATGGCTCTGCTTTGGGCTGATGGGGGAACAAGACATTTATGACCTGATTTCTGCCATCCTTGCTAGAGATTTCTGGTGCCAGAGCCTCATGAATTATTGCTGTAAATCCTGGACTGTGCCCCAGCCTTTCACAGCCCTATGTGTTTGAAAACGACTGAGAGACTTCTTTTTTGAATCAGAAGAGCTAAAAACTTGATTCTCCTGACAACTTTGGATCTAGTCACAAAATTCTCCCACTACCCCAAGAAGCAAAAATGTACAGATCAAGATTTAAATGAGGTAGCTGAGATCCCTGTAACAGCACAGACCTCTTTGCTGGGTTATATGCCAAACTCCTCCTGTCTGAGTTCTGGGTCTCCATACAGCTCTCACCTCTGTGCTCAGTCTCAAGCCAGGCAGTGCTACCTAGATCCAGGATTCCCCCATGGGCTCCTGACATGAGCAAGACATCACCAAACATGCACCCTGATGTTTAGAAGACGTCAAGAAAATACTCAAGGACATTCAAAGTATTCACAAAAATTCTGAAGAAACTTTCACCCACACCAAAAATTCTTTCAATACCAAAAGCTGCCATAGGACTCTTCTGGAATTTTGCAGCAGGCAGATTTCTGAGTGAAAACACCTCTCTTGAACAGCTGGGGTCTAGGCTGACACGTGAGCTGGATGCTCCACCATCAGCATTAAGACTTTGATCAGGATGGGTGAAGGCTTCTCTTTCTCTCTGCCATTTTCTAACTCTCTCCCCTAAACTGTAGCAGGAGCATTTAGATGGACAATTTAGTAGCACTTTGAGACATTGTTGTTCTTTGCTGCCCATCTCATACCTTAGAACAGGAGCTGAGACTGGTCAGAGCAATGTAAAAAAGCAGCATTTGCCATAGCTCGAGACTGCTAATTCACCAATGCATTTCTGAGAACAAAGCAGCCCAGGTACCTCCCTGAGCGAGCGGTGAAAAACAGCAGAGAGAGAGAGAGAGAGCTGGAAAAATTTCAAAGTCCTTCTAAAAATTAAAATCTGAAAGCCAGCCAAGTCCCAGCAGCCGGGTGGAGGTGCGAGGCATTTTAGTCTCCAGGGTGGGCAAAAGCAGCCGACTGCCGTATGCATCAACACCTCTTGACACTTATGAATATGGGGCTGGTGCTGATGCCCACTTGGATGAAAGAACAGAGTGAGATTGCCAGCGCCAAAGTGGGTGGAAGGGAGGGAGGATCTGCAGCAAGATGTTGGGTTTTCTTTAACCCTCTCTCACACAAAGAACACCGTTCCAGTGGGGGTTTGGGCCGTGGGGGTTTAAAGATTGGAGATGTTTGGGTGCTGGTTAAGTGGAGGATGGATCTGGGCTAAGCCCACCAGAGGAGATCTGTATGGTTGTGCGTGCAGATGAAACACATGTGGACACTGATCCTCAGGATTGGGGAAAAAGATCTGATGGATTTCTTGCAGCACTGAATGATTTGTGGGAAAGCTTCCCCTTGAAGGGAGCTGTGGTTGTTGAGCCACTCTGGAAACTCTGGGCCTTTGAATCTCCTGCAGTACTTTGCACAAAAGTCAGCAGCAACCCCTGACTCCTGAAGAGTAGAGAATCCCACTGCCATTAAATTTCCAAGCCTTGATGACTTCTACAAGCCCAAAGAAGATACTGAGATCAGCTAAAATAGTTCTTTGTCATAAAAGATCATGGGAATGAGAAGTTTTTAGTGAAAGCTACTGATAAATGAGGACTCAGCATAGAGTATGTTTTAGATCCCTACACCATAAATACAAATTCATGTAGGTGAGGGCAGCCAGGTGAGGGTTTGGGTTGCGGCAGCCTCATCAACAGACAATGAACCTCTCTAATTTGAAACGCCAGTCTCCTTCACTTTCAGAATTCTCAGCTGTCATTTCTGGCTTTTGCCAAATTCTAAACAAAACAACAAAGTAATCCCAACCTGCTCAGCTCTCCTTCCTGCCCCTCCTCCTGCTCCTCTTGCAGGAGGCTATCCCTCTATAAAGCCTTCCCCACTCCCCCAGAGCCATCAGGATCTCACTCAGGAGCACTCCTCTTGCCTCTCCATTTGCATGACAGACGGCTCCTTTCCATTACCCACCTCTTCCCACAGAAGCCCCGTCCATCCCTCAGGCATCCTGTGGGGATATCTGCTGCCGCAGGCTGCTTTCCACCCCCTCACTGCCCACCCTTGCCCTCACTCCTACATGCTTCCAGCAAAGCACCGCTAGGATAAGTTGGCCCTGTGTTAACTTCTCCTTGTGCTAACTCCTTCTCTAATTTGTCTGAAATTTCAGGCCTCTGGGATGCAAAGAGTGAGGAGTCCTTTGATGCCTGTGATGCCCACCCTACATGGACATGCTCCAGGCTGGCTCCAAGCCCCCAGCCCACCCTGGAGAGGGGTTTTGGTGGTCAGGAGGAAGACAGGAGCATCTCTTTGGGAGACTGAGTCCTTACCCCAGCTGCAACATGCACCGTGCCTGATACATTGAAATGACATGAAAATGAATAGAATAAACTGACTGAGTGGCATTGTCATTAACCTTTGTTACCTCAATAAATCACACCAAAGAGCAGCAATTACTCCCATTTCTGACAAATACTGGTTTATGCTCTGGATTCCCCCTTTTGCTCTCAGTCCCATACCCTCTCCCTCACTCTCTTTCTCAACTGGAACTAGGACGGTGCAGTGCATAGCAGAGTATTGAAAGAAACAGGAATAATTTAATACCATCATAAAGGTATGTAACAGACAGCATGGGCCTTCCATGGCACCCATCTACTTCGTTCTTAAACTATCTACTTCTCTCCTAAAGGCAGCAGGTTTTCCAGGGGCTCTGCATCCCAGGGTGGATCCTGGTTCCAGCCCCTCAGCCCAAATGCACAGCAGCACTAATTCCCCTCTCCATGCACAGACAGAGGCACGTGCATTTCTTTTGCTGGATATCAGGAATTACTGAATGAAAAGACCAGGAAGGAAAACTCACCCTCCTCCAAACTCTGGTCCAAGGCATGAGTCAAGCTTTTGGCCCCAGACCAGGACCAGCAATTGGACTTTTTGCTCAGCTCTGACTTGGCTTGGGTTTTGTCACGCACTCGTGTCAACACCGATCCCAGTTTAGGAGTTTGATGCTGCTCCCGAGCCAGCTAATTTCTGAGGTCAGTGCCATGCTTTGAGATCGATAAGTTCCAAATTTAGTCAGCACAAACAGCCTCGCAGTAGAGTGCTATGCTTGCATATTTAAAGCAGTCTGGGGAAAGGACCTTTCAACAAAGGTATTCAATGAGACTTAAAAATCAATCCTCATTTGGAGAAACTGGCAAAATATTGTAGTAGCCATTGTTAAAATGCCTGGATTGATAATAAATCAGAGCTGACAAACATTTCTGGCTTTTTTTACTCTGTAGATTTGTTTTCACAGAGGACCTGGTTGTGGATACTATCTTTCTTCACAGAAATATTCAGAACTGTATTTCCATAAACTTTGAAGGACTTTTTATAAAGCTGGCAGAACCTGTGTTTTTTATTTTTTCATACTACCTTTTCTTCAGAAATCAACAGAAGCAATTTTGGAGATTTTAAAAGTTCCCTGGGGATTTCCAAATTCGCATATACAGTGAAAATAGTGGCACTATAATATTTACATATCACTCCCAGTCTTGAAATAGCTTGAAATGAGAACTGAACAAATGGTCTGTGGCCATAAATAGCTGAAGTTTGGGTTCTTCTTGCAGAGGTGGATTTGTTCATGTGTCAGTAGCATCCATGACTCTGCCTCACCTGTTCCAGGAGCCTGTGTGTGTCACACTATCTGTGCTTACACCCTGCTCTGTGGGCCAGAAAATACAGAAGCAGTGCAGGACTGGTTCTTGTGCCAGGTGAAACCTCCCTTTTGAGATTTGCTGGGCTGCATTTGCTTTGTCATGCTTAGATTTTCACTAATCCAGCATGAAACACCCATATCTGATATCAGCACCCCTTGGTATAGGATCAGTGTCCCATGGCTGTAGGTGCTACACAAACCCATGAGACATAAGAGTGGCCCAGAAGCATGGTAGACCCTCATCTCTGTCTGGGAGAAAACAAGGGGACAATAGATAGGAGTGTGTTAATACTCTGCATAAATTCCTTATTTCCTCTGATATGATTTCAGGAGTGTGACAATGTGTGGGTTTCACCCAGGGAACTACAACAGGTAGGACCAAGGGGAAATACCCAGCTCTTCCTGAAGTGACTGCTTGTCTTGGTAGCTTTGCTGTTGCTGGATCTGCAGTGAGACCCAACCTTTGTTTTAGGTCAGCTCAAATCTAATTTAGGGAGGAATCTTTGTTGTATGGATGTCTGTGTGACTTATGTGCTCGGAGTTGATTTCACTGGCCCAATCTTATTAAGGACTGATTATAGAGTGAAGACTGCAGCAGAGTCCATGAGGGGATAGGAGAGGTGCCCTTTATTGCCAGTGAGGGGTAACTGTGCGAGCTAGGAAGAGTGAAAGGGAGGCAAACTGGGCATAAATCATCCAGAATGCCAGCCAGCAGAGCCTAAAACCCGTGGAAAAACAAGATTATTTCTCTTTTCCAAAGAGCAGAGGATGTGACCCAAGCTCTGTCAGTAAGCAGTGACTTCAGCAGGCACCAGGCGTGCAAGAAGCAAGACAGGACCTCTTGCTTCATTTTCTGCACTTTCATTACCCTAAAATAATCCTTCCTCTCCTGCCCCCCCCCCCACTGCTTCTGAAGAAAGAAGGTGGAATTTTGTCATTTCCATCAGTGTGAGAGAAGTGGGGCTCATTTGGGGACGAGGTGGCCAGAGCCCAGATTCCCTTCCCTTTCTTTTCCGCTGGAGCATGCGACAGTTTGCAATGTGAGGAGCGGGCGGCTGCAGGAGCAAAGTAGGAAAAAAACCCCACCCAGTCCCACATCACAATGACTTCTCTCAGATGATAAACATAATAATAAAACCCCTCCTAGTAGCCAATATGATGTTAATGCTTCTTAGCTCTGTCAAAAGTGAAAACAGCTCCTTGCTGTCAATTACTGGAGGGACAGCTGGAGTCTCTCCTCTCACTGTCAGGATGCAGACATATTGCATGTCATCGAGAAGGTAACAAATTCACCAGGACAGCATCACCATCTGTCACCAACAGAGACACCGCCGAAACAAAGGGTCAGGCTTCAGCACAGATCTCGGGCCTGATCTCTCCCCACACCGCTCGTCCTGCCCTGCAAAGAGGAGGGGCAGAGGTGGAGGTGCCCCCAAAGCCAACCTTCATCCAGGGCATACAGAGGCGATTTGGGGTTTATAAACCAAGGGGATGCGTTTTGAGCTCCAAAATGATTGTTTTCACCAGAAAAACCTCGTGCTGAAGCCTTCAGACCCTGCTGATGGGTATCAGCCATGGGGTGAGACCCTGTAGGGTTCGGCACTGTCCCTCACCCAGCTTCCATGGCTCTGCCTGTGTGACCCCCTTCCGTGCCCTGTGTGCATGAGGAGATGTGTTTGGGCTACTCACAGGAGTAAATGACACCCAGGGAGGGCTGGGGGATCAGGCTGGAAGTCGATTTGTTTGCGGACAGATGGTTGAGTCCCCACATTATTGAAGTCTGACTGCCCTGGATCTGCTCTTGTGAGGAGAAGCTTGCCACCCCAGGAAGGCACTTGCAGTGGGCCAAACTCTGTGCACGATCTGAAACCCAGTCAAATGACAAATAATTCAGTGATCTGTTTTGAGGTCATTTTCAGTATTTAACCATCTTTCCAAAAACTTCAAAAATCCTCTTCAAAAAAACCTCCTCAATTAATAATGCCATTTCTTAAAAACATGTTTTTGAAGACACTGTTCAGAAGAATAGTGTAAATAATGTAAATAATTTAAGCAATTTTTTTTCTCTAGCATATATTGTTGTGCTATTTAAAAATAACCCACATAACTGCATTCTTTCGCTCCAGACGAGGCTCACTTCCAACGGATGATGTGCTAATTATTTCGAGAGCAAAGTTTATTTTTGACAGAAAAATGATTGTACTTAAAATCACGTAGAGTGCTGAGACTTTGGGTGGGTCTGAAAGAAAGATGTTTCTGCAAAACTAGCCTGATGTGACAATGCAGCATGTTCACATAGCTCCTGTGTTTGTGTCACAGCATTAATTTGGGATACCCTGCGGCTGCTGGCAAGTGCAGCTCTGTGGGGTCCAGCTGACATCTGGGGATACCCTTTGGGTTTCCAGAGTCAGATGGCAGCTTTCCTGTTTGCTGTCAGTTGCAAAATCCAGGACTTATAATTTATATTATTAAATCTTATGTGCTATTTAAAAGTTAGCTCTTGAGTCACCCTGGTGAAGGAGATGAAGGTACCTGGAATTAACTGGCACATTTCAGACTTTGGTGGCCATTTGGAAGCTGGTCCTGCCAGATTTCCCTGAAAATCCTGCCTCTCCCCTGCTCTACTGAACAGTAATAATCCAAAATAAGCACAATTGAAATACGAGCTAATTCCAAGAATGCAGCACAAAATGGACTTGCTGCTGCTCATTCCCAACTTGCACTGCTTCTGCTGAGATTTACAACCAGCACACCGAGAAAAAGCTGCTACTGCAGACATAAGTATTTGTTTCTAACAAGGAGAAATATCCCATCCTCTAGTTATAGGCCTGCATGTCAAAATCCACTTCATACTTTAGGCTACAATAAATGACAACTGGTCACCCTGAATCACATGAAACAACTTGTAAAGAAATCACAATTGCTGCTTCCCTGCCTTTCCAGCGCCATTTAATTTCTCAAACCCAGGATGAACAGCTCCAGCAGGGAGAGGCAGAGCATGGAGCTGGGAGTGTGTGCCCACCATCCTCCCCTCCATCCCTTCCATCTCCCCAGTGCTCATGGGCTGCCTTAGGGTTTCTCACTTGTTTCTCCTCCAAGGTTGTGTCAAGACTGCTGTGAAGTGGAAGTCACGGGATATTGCCAGCAAGAGGCTGGAAATTATATTTGAATTGTGCCTGGTGGTCCTCCCTCCATCCCTCCCATCCCAAAATGCCTGTGCCCTTTCCTGCAGAAATCAGGAGATGTTTGGGGGAGCTGTGAAAATTCCATGCTGAGAGTTGTGTAAGGCTGCTGGAGTGAAAGGAGGAGTTTTGCAAACTGGTTTGGGAGAACCAGTTTGTGTTTGGGAAGGGAAGGGAAGGTGGTGGTTGTCCTCACTAGAACAGAGAGCACAGAACGGTACCATGTCTGTCGCCATGGGCGGGGGGTTTGGACGGTGACTGCTGCCGTCATCCGGACCCACACTTGTCTCTTCCCTTGGGGCGGATGGGCGTGATTCACTCGTTACACAACTTCCACAAAACCCACTTCCCTGAACTCCCACCATTCTGGAGGTGGCTATTTGGCAGACTTTTAGGTGGACTTTGGTCTGCTACCCTCACTATTTTAATTTTGTTGTGAGAAGCAGACAGCCTAAAAATTCAGTTGTGGTTCCTCTACCAAAGCCTTTCAGGATGGTATTTTCCAGAAAACCGAGGGAGAGCTGTGATCTGGATCTCCACAGGGAAGCTGAGGCCATTGGGGAGGCTGTGACAGAGCAAGGAGGTGAGCTCTGAGATATTTTTCTGCCCTTCAGGAAATCCTTCATCCTCATCCCCACATATGACAACATTCTCCCCTGAGCAAATCCCCCACCCCCTCCAGAGAATCAAACCTGGACATTTTGCTGAAAGTCAGAATCTTATCTCTAAATTTGAACACAATCCTGCCAAAAGACAACCTCAACATTTTCATTTAGGAAATCATATCAAGAATTGTTCCTTGAGGAATGTCCTGGTCTGCTTTGAACAGATCATCTCTGCACAGAACCTGCCTGGTTTATCCCACAAGTTGCAAGTTTAATGGCACTGAAGGTTGGAGGCTGGGACACACACATGGGATGTGGACAGGATTTTAATTCTATTGTTTGCCAAGGTTTTGTCAAAGCAAAGCAAATATTACCGTGGTTGCCCAGCTTGGTTTGCCCTGTGATAAGCTTAGAGTGGAATGAGGGTATTTTATCTTTATCTAAATAAGAAAAAGGCCAAATGAACAAATGTTCCTCGTGCCCCTCCCTGACTTGGTCCACGCAGGGCACTGACTTCACAGCCAGTGCCTGCAGGCTTTCACAAAGCCCTCTGCAGCTATTTTGGAACTGGAGCTGATCTTTATGCATTAACCGGGACCCAGATTTTAGAAGAAAACTCGCATCTCCTTTGAGCTGCTGCTCAGAACATTTTGCTCCCTCGCTGGCTCTGCCTGCAGAGCCCTGTAGCCACCACCAGGAAAAGGGACATGAGAAACCCAAGGCTGCTCCTTTATTAAACAGAGCGGAAAACTTTGAGAGAGAAAAACTGAGCTTGAAAGTAATATCTGCACTTAGATATTGTTTGGAATGTTACTGCAATATAGAGACATGTTAAAATACAGCCTGAGCTGTTGTCCTGAGCTCGCATTTTGGTGGTGCCCCCCCATCAGACACTACAGCAGGGCTCTGTCTGTACATAAAAATTGCTTCTTTCTCCAGTGAAACGCGTTTGTCTCTGGGGTGGAAAGAGCAGTTGATAAAAATGCAGCTGTTTCATTAGTTTGGACCGGGAATGGAAAAAAATTGGAGAGCTACAGGGGAAAGCCAGGTGGGAAAAACCTGATCTGAGGAGCTTTTCTAAGGAAAGATTTTTTTTGTTTGAACACAAGTGGTTTGCAGCGTGAATTTTTGGTATTGACCACATTTTTCTCTCTGAAACAATTGTGACATTTCCATTAAAACTTTTCATTTCGACTCATGATTTGATTCAGTCCATAAAAATCAGCAAATGTTGTGATTTATCTCTTAGAAGCCATGCACATATTTGAAGAAATAAATGAAAATATGTCTAAAACCATCAAGAGTTTTGGAAATTCTGGGTTTTCTCAGTAACCTGACCACCTATAGTAAGAAATAGGCAAATAGAAAAGGCACAGTTTTAACTGTGAGGACACAAAAAGGGGGAAGGGTTTAGATCACGAGGGTCATGAGGGACAGCACATAGCTGAGCCAAGGCACACAGGTTTGTCCAGGACTGGCTCAGAGGCCTTTTATAAACTGGGAACATTTTCATCACAGTTTCTACAAAATGTACCAAAGCTGTGTATGGGTGTAAGTGGTGCTAGCAAACAGGGTTATCCATTAAACAACAGATTTGTCTCTTCTGGTCTCGACTTATCAAAGACATCTCCTGCCTAAACACCAAAGATATTTCATGGATAAACACCAAAGATAACTCTGACTAAACACAGGAGAGGCACAGACTCTGTGTACGTTATAAATTCTGTGCCTCTGGGGCATGGCCCACACTTTGTGTTCCTGCATCCGTTTTATCAGTGGTTACTGATAAGAACATATTTTCTAGGAATGCAATTGTTCAGTCCTCCTATGTGACCATAATGCATGAGTGGAGCAGGTGAGGGCAATGGGTCCAGAAGTATTTTACTATTCCTTGAATATCCACAATGATAAAAAGTGATGCACACAATGAAGTGCATTTCTTAGCAATTAACTTTTCTTCTTTAGTGAAACAACAAATTAGTGTTCTAAAACATTTGCGGTTTTAGAATCTCTGGGATTTTTGTTTTGGTTTTTTAAATAATTTCCCAAGTCAAGTCTAAGAGACTGGGCTCTGCTGACATCCAGAAGAGAGAGATTCATGCTTGAGACTTGGGGCAAGATTTGCCAAAGGCAAAATGAGGAGACTTTTTTGATATTTCTCCTTGGTGTACTGGATGAGCACTTTCACCACAGTCACTGCAACTGCTGTGGAACTGAAACCCCCTCGTTTGCTCCAGCTGAGGTGAGTCACAGGCAGATGCAATGAAGAAGCAGCACACATTTGCACACAAATACTGGGCAAAATACCAAGTACACAGCTAGTGTTTCTTGGTTGAAATCACTGTTTTTCCATAAAGGTCGATATATATCTAAAATTCACTGTTATATTTTGCATCCAACATGAGCTATTTTTTTAAAGTCTTACAGATCTAGATGCAGTTTACACTAAAAAAACCCAAAAGAATTAAACACCTGACGTACTTAAGCAAGTTCAAGCAAATTCAAGAAATCCTTACTATAATTTTAGGAGTTTTACTTGCAGCTGAAGTCCTTTCCTATCCAACAGACAGGGACTAACCACTTCTACACACTCAAAAATGGAATTTTACTGACATTTAAAAAATATCTGGGAACCTGAGGATGCACATACTGCGATTTTTGAAAGCTCTTGGATGTCTTTAACAACAGCTACATGCCGTAAGTTTTGAATGCTGAAGTAGATATCTGTAGGAATTTTCAGTCAGAGAAATGTTTCTATGAACACAGCTTACTGTTTGTAGGGATAAATATAGAAGAATGTAAACAAACACTCTTCTGAAGATGGTTGCTTTTGAGAATATTTTCTGGAATCCTCCAAAATTTTAACATTTAGACTGCTTTGGTAGAATGTAAAAGACAAAATGGGTGCCTGGACCTTCCTCAGGTTTTCCTACCAAGTAGCTCCACCAAATTAGGAATTTAAACTGAGTCTGAAGCAGCACTTAGTCTGCATTTACAGACGTATTGCCCCAGGATAAGAGATGTAATTCTCTGAAATGAAGAAAATTAAATCATTACCCTCTTCACCCAAGCCTTTTTGCTGTTGGAAAGTTAGTTTTGCATTTAATGAATATGGGCTCATGTCTTTCTAATGAGTATGAGATAGCTGATGTAATTGAAAACTTAAGCAGGGAAAAATCATTACAAGGTTTGGGTTTTTTTTAATTAATTTATTTTGTATATTTGTGTTATGAGTGATAGCTACCAGTAGAGTAATGGGGATGGAAAACCACAATTTACTCAACAGGCAATTCAAAACCATGTGTTGTAATAGGAGATTCCCCATATTTTACCTGCCTGAAGGGAAGCAGCTGGAGGAGACCTTCCTAGGTACTTCCCTGTGTCTCTGGGAGATCCTTGGCACCTCCTCATTCCCACCTTTCTCCTACTTCTTACCATTATGAACCCGTTCTCATATTTTCTGTTCTCCCTTTTTTATGACAGGAAACACTTCCTCTGCCCCTTATCCTTCAGGACTGTCAACCACCCTGACATTTGGGAAAGGCACCCTCAAATGGAGAGGTGGGTAGCGGATAACAGCTCCTGGGCTGGCTTCCCTCCACAGCCGCATAAAATCCTCCTCTCCCACACTGGGATGTATTTCAGGCTGAGGTTTTTATCTTCCTGAGGGTCAGGAACTAAGCAAGAGCCCAAGGAAATCCAGGGCAGAGCGGCTGCTCAAGGCCTGTGTGTGTCTGGGATCGCAGGGATGGCTGGGACCTGGACAAGGGACAGACTCTGGCCTCCTCTGCTCACTGCTCAGTCCTTCAGCCAATGTCCTCAGTGCTCCAAAGACTGATGGCGCTGATTGTCACTGTGTTCCCATGTATGAAATTGAGCAGAGAAACATGAATTTTTAATAATGAAAGGACATCCAGGGGAAGGGCAAAGGAGGTGCTGGGGAGAGAGGAAGGTGGTTCATGAGGTCAGACATCCAGGGGAAGGGCAAAGAAGGTGCTGGGGAGAGAGGAAGGTGATTCATGAGGTTAATGTGATTCATAAGAGATCCATAAATCTCCATCATTAACAGGCAATGCTTTCCTCCATCTTTTTTGGTATCCTTCCCCAGGTTTTGATGGTCCCCATCAGCTCTCTGCACATTTACCTCTGGAAGCCAACCTTCATCCATAGGTCCATATATCATTTCCAGACACAGATTTTGCTTTTTAAGCTTTTGGTTTTCCTTTGATCTTTCACCAATAATTAGATATTTTGTGTGACTTTGCTCTCCCATGAATAGCTTTTCTTGGCCACTGCCATCCACAGCAGAATACTTGTCATTAACCCCACTTTGAACCCTGATATCATCCTCCTGAGAGTTCTTTCCATGCTTCCCTTACAAAGAAAAATTCATCCTCAAGCCCATTTCAGAGACCATGTTGGAGATATCTTCTCTAATTTCAAGAGCAAAATCAAAAGAGAGGGAAGATAAAATGATTCAGAGAAACTCTTGCTGCTGGGAATTTGCTTGGGAAGTCCCATTTGTCCCATTCTTTGGCTGTGGCAACAATCATGGTTAGCACCATGCTCCACCTGAAGGCTGGAGGAAATAAGATTTCCGAAGTAGCTGAGAGTGCAAGTTAAGAAAAGATATTTCTCTGCACACTGCAAAACTGATTGAAGGTTTTCCCAGCCTCCAGCTTTTCCTTCTTTCCTGCCACCAGCCAGGAGTGTGTGAGTGCTCCCTAATCAGTTCCACGTGGTCATCCATCTCCTACCTGCAGTCCCTGGCTGTCTAAACTAACCTGGCTGATTCTGCCCGAAGTGAATTAGGGAGTGCACGTCCCATCTCTCCAGCCCACAGGGCTGGTAATAGACAGCTGGGGAAAGTTAATGTCTTCAAGCAGCATCACTTGATCTGGGAGAGGATAAATATCTGAAACAGTAGCCAAGGGTTATGTCCTGATCCCAGCGCATAATTTATCCACAAATTGGCTTCCTGAAAAGAAGCAGGAGTAGAAAAACACCTCTGTTTCCAGGCAGATAGAGCTGAGACACAAGAAAGTTGCAGCTCTGCTCCAGAGCTGGATCTGGGCAGTGATTTTCCTGCTCTTCCCTTCCACAAACGCCCAATTTAAAACCAAATGTCAGTCCCTACTCAGTGTTCAGATTAGAACAGACGCATCTGGAAACCACGCATTGCCCTGAAAGCCACCCAAGCTGGCTCTGAAGTTGGAGACGAGGGTGGAATGTTCTTATCCCGGAGCCAAGGCTGTCGCTGCGCGAGCACAAAAGGCAGTTGGTAGGACATCAGCTTGTGGGAGTCTCCTTAGTTACCATAAGGAAAAGTTAAATGTCACAGTCTCCACTGGATCAAAACTACAAGAACAGAGATTATTTATTTGAGCTCAGATCTGGGCTTAGCCGCTGATCTGAAGGTGAGGATGGAATATGGAGATTGCAAGAAAAGTGAGTTTTGGTTTCAAAGGTAAAACTGGATAAGTCAAGGCAGCAAGTTTTAAGTGACGTTGGGAGATTGTGGCCTCCCTGATTTACGATTTCATTTATCTTCATCAATATTTTAATGTGTAGTTTGCTCATATGAGCTACATTTAACTAACAAATTCTATAACTGAAGAGAAAAGAGGCACAAGATCTGCAAAGCAGTGATTCTGATCTGGCTTTCCTGTCAGGTTTCTGATGACCTCAGTTATCTGGCCAATATCTGCTGCAGGGAAGTGAGGTGACATCTCTCTAAGATGGGATTTGCAGGTACAGTGACCCACATCTCCCACACCTCCACCACCCAAAAAGCAGCACCTAAGCCTTGCACCTCACACTCAGGTCTCTGCTGACCAGAAAAAAATCAGAAGAAAAGCCTGGTTGCCATGTTATTGGCAATTTAACAAGATGCTAATGCCACTGCCAGCACTGAGACCTTCAACAACACTTTTTTTTCAGCCCAAAACCCACCCTTTCAAAAGTCAGCAGCACTTTAAAGAGGCAGAGCAAAGGAAATGGTGCTCATTAATCATTCTGCCAGGACAACACTACAGGGTGATTTCTGCTCTACACCTTTTTGCACAATAGTATGCAATTTAATTGCTTTTAAAAACGCTTTAATGATACAGACCAAAAGCTGATCTTAGCAACATCTTTTCTAATTCAGTGGAATTAAGGACACAGTTGGTAGTTGACAGAAATGAGCGACTGAACCACTTCAAAAAAGACAAATACATCTCAAACCTCAGTCAGGCTAAATACAACACTTTCTGCAAAGGGCCCAGTAGAACACCTCCTATCTATTCTCAATCTAAAATGCCTTTTAACTTTCTGTCTGGCCAATACATATCGGTTCAGAGTGTTTTCACCGGGACCCTCTTGTCTGTAAGAACTGCTCTCTGAGGAGCAGGTTTTACTGATAGAAAGAGGATGGAGACACAGATGCCTGGTTAGTAAACTGACAAGACAAAACAGATGAGGACACTGATGGAATGCCAGAGAGTCTTCATAAAAATTAGGAGTCATAGACCACCTGGTGTTCAAATAAATGTGGTGTATCAGCAGATCCAGCTTTCCAGCAGCACTCAGCAGGCTGGGTGCTGGATACACAGTGGGCACTTCACTAGGACTGTGTTAGATGCCAGGAACTCCTCTGAAAAAGTCAGATTATTATGTGAATGCATCAGCTCTGAAGCTGGACTTTTCTGCAGGTCTGACCTAGAAAACAAGGGCTCGAAGCTGCAAACCTGTATGGATTTTGCAGAGAGTTTAGAAGACCAAACTATGTTAAACAGGGGATGCAGAGACTTCTTTTATGATAAAACATGTCCAAAAGTCAATGAAAGAGTTTTGTATTTGTGCCACCAACTATAAAGAACTCGTTTTAAGAGTGATTCAGGTCACTTTGGCTGTCACTCATTGTGATGTGTGGGCACTCATTGCGATGTCCATTGTACAGAGCAATGAGGCCTTTCCCTGCTAAAGGGACAAGCCTGTGACGTGTGCACTTCTCGAGATGCCTGGTGAACATGCCACACACAGATTACTAAATCCATCCACGCTTTTATACCTCTGGACTTTGGGAGCAAATTCTCTGATCTCAGATTGCATTTTTCTCCCTGTGTAGGATTTTCGAGTTTTTTGACAACTTCTCAGCTTCTAACATGGCAGAACAGGGAAGTCTTGTTCTGGCATCCCTTCTCAGAGAGGGCTTTGCTGAAATGTCACAAGGATTCCCGCCTTTTCTGGATTTGAAGGAATAGTGCCTTTCCCATATCATTGCCAGGAGAAGCAGAATTTTGGAACACTGGGGTAGGAACCAAACTGAAGCACCACAAAAGGGATAAAGCTGCCCCAGTGCTGCAAGTGGAAGCCAGGTCCTTGAGAAAGGAGTTCAGAATTCAGGCTGGAGGCACAAAGAGGATGAAAAATGTTGCTTGTTGGGGAGGAGGGGGGAGAGAGGAGGAATGCAATTTGTGAATAAAAGAGAGACCTCATTCCATGTGGCTTTGCCTCTGGATAAGCATCTGTGGCCATCTTCTCCCAGCCAGAAATGTGCACTGTGACTCTCTCCAAACCACACAACATGCTCTGAGTCCTGAGGTTTCCATCTGCTATCAGATGGAAACAGAGCCAAGGCCAATCCAGAAGAGATTACCTTCCTAAGGTGGAGGACTTTGTTTTCTCTAAGAGCCATTCATGACAACCACATTCAATGCAGGAACAGACACACCAAACTTATTGGAAAATATTCACCTCAATGGAAAACTTTGCTCATGGACAGAGTGTTACATCTCTTCACACAGCACCTTAAAAATTCCTCTGGGATCATTTTTTTCAAAGGGATTAGTTTCAGTGCTGATGGGGCTGCCTAGAAGGATATTTTCAAATCAATCTATAGATGTGAGTGATTCATTATATTTAAAAATAAAATAAATAATGCTTTGTGAGTTGCACGCCATGGACAGGTTTCCCTTTTGAACCAGGACTGCCGGTGAAGGGGCTGGCACCACTCTGTGCTCCTGTTTTCCAACCCTTGCTGTCTATGACTGAGGAGATCACAAGCACTGTCAATTTGCCCCATGCAAAAGCCCCAGCCCTGGTGAAGCGAGGAAATTTCATTATTGTTAAAGGAAGTATGGAAATAGATTTGAGGGCAAACATCCCAGCCGTGCTCCAAAAGAACAAGAAGCAAAAGCTGCCTTTTAGGTGAGCTGATATATTTAGCTGTCGAGAGAAAACAAAGAAGAGAGGTAAGGTCACAGAGCAGGTCGATGGCAGGAACAGGAACAGAACAGATCTCTCTCCTTCCCGGCTGGTGCCCTACTCACAACAAGGTCTCTCCAGCTGGAGCAAAGCCTATCCTAGAAACTTTGGCCCCATACATGCAATTTTCTTCCTCTGGTTTTCATTTGATAAATGGGATACAAGGCTCACTCTTGTGCCATTGTATTAGTTTAATGTACATTTATTTTGTATACATTATCTTTCCTTTCAAGCACTTCAATATATCTGAAAATAAGAGATAAAAAGGGATAACACATTAGACATAGCAACTCCCAGAGAGGCAGCCAGAACACTGAATTCCCACATGATACTATTATATTGCCTTCTTTGCTGCACAGTGTTACAGTAAGTAAGGGGATTAGCTGCTTGTCTCCCAATATATAGATGAAGAGAAGAAAAAAATTGCTTTGGTTTCAGTAGCTCTTTTCGCCTACAGGAAGAAAAAATCCTGCCTATTCAAAATACTTCTGCTGCATCACCCCCTTTTCTCAAGAAACCATCTCTGTCTGACCAGAGGGAGAAGGGAGAGCAAGCTAAAAGATGGCTCAGATATTCATCATCATAACTACACATGCAACTCCTCTGTAGGGTAATAAGCCTCAAGTAGACATTGCCCTTTGGAGTTGGCACAACTTTCGGGGCTTGTTCCTACCCTGGGAGTTTGAACCTTCCCTTACTGATTCAGGGAGAGCCAAAGAGGAGAGCGTCCCAGAACCTGGAGAGAGTGTTTAGGTCCTGTAGTAAGAATAAAGTTAGATTCTGGTGAAAGTGTGTGTCTGTCAGCCTGAGAAAGGTACAGACAAACTCCTGAGTATTTCAGATGTTCCCCATGACACTGGCTGTTGAGGGAAAAGCAAAGTGCAAGGTTGTGCCAGCTCTCTTGCTTCAGGAAAGGACTTGCAAAGAAGCTGGAGGAACCTTCCCACGTGTGAAAGCCCCACTCATCCAGCTGCAAGGAGGTGCAGCACAGCTGGAGAGGTCAGGCCATTACTGGAGCAGTTCCTGTAGAGCTGGGGCAGCACAAACTGACACAAAATGTCACCTCGTGCTGAAGACAAACCACAGCAGCAGATACCGCAAGGGAAGGAAGAGAGATCATTTCCAAACATGCCCAGCTCCTTCCAGGATCAGGTCCTCTCACCTGACGTGCCACTCAGCCTGGTGTCTGACCTAGCAATTAAGATGTCCTTCGTTGTCTAGTAAGTGTGGAAAGCCTCTCTCTCTTTACCCCAAACATTCATTTAGAAAGCAAAATGCCAGAGTGACTGCCTCTCTCGGGTAATTTTTCCCCCTTCAGATTCCCTTGCTTCCTTTATTTAGTGCCAGCAGAAAACAATATGGTTTCTTTCATTGTCTTCTATGAAGACTTCCAAGCGAGGGGGGAGATTATTACTGTTCCAGCGTGTGACGACATAATAGGCTCCTGTCCCAGAAAACAAAAGTCTTTGCAAGACGATAAAGAGACAAGTCCTACTTATGATGTCACCAAGAAGACAGTAATAAAAATAAAGAAAGGAAGGGGGGGGAAAAAGATAAGAATAAACATCTGTATATTGGGAATAACAATAACATTTGTTCTGCCTTTTATTTCTGAAAGATGCCTTAAATTGTGCCTTGTACAGAACAGAAAAGACTTTTTTTGGTGTGTGTGTGTGTGTGTGAGCACAGATGGATTTATAATAATAAAAAAATCCATTGAAATGCAAAGTTTAGGATTTCCTCCCTCCCCCTCAAAAATAAAAAGATCAAATAATTTTTGACAAAGAAAACTGCTCCGGTTCTATTTTTTTTCCTGATCTTCTCAAGTTCTGCCCCTTTTTTAACCACGAAGAGCAAAATGTAGGATTCTTTTCGAAAGAGAAATGTGTATATTTCTGGATATATGCTTTAGGTTGTCTAATTAATAAGGCATGTGAACAGCAGGAATTAGAAATATAGGAACTGATTTGCCTTCAGTGCCAGTACCACTGGGAAGATGGAGGAGTCACCCCTCACTCATGGGCTTTTCCCTGAGGACAAGGAAGGGAGGATGCTGGGCTTGGAGAAAGTCACAGGCAGTGGGTGGGGATCCCTGTCCTGCATCTGAGCAGCACAGGGTGGGGATGTGCAGCAGCACGGCTCCGTTCCCACTGTGGGATGCTCCAGCGAGGAGGCTGCTTGGGCAGATTGGGAATGCTCCCAAATTTGGAGACGGCTCAGACACAGCCACCCCAGGGCTCTGCACCACGGTGGGCTCTGTGCATGGTCACAGCAATGAATCAGGCTTCCACAGGGACAATCTGGATATGCACCAGCCTGCCTGCAAGCAGAGTTTGTCCCTCTGCTTGGAAAAGAAGGGGGGAAATATCTCCCTAGTTTTCAAATGAGTGTGAGTTGTACATGAATTACCATGCAGCTTGCGGGCCTCTGATCTGTGAGGTGAGATCATGGGGTGCTCTCTGATGTGGAAAGAGGGGAACCAAGGCACTGCAAGGCTCCAGCAGTAGTGCCAGTTTGCTCACTGGCTCTGAGGAGGTCCTAAAGCAGTAAGGTAGATCAGAGCACACAAATCGCAACCTTGTGCAAGGAGGGACAGCATCACTTCCCACAACTGCTGCTGTGGGGAACACCAGGAGTTGTTTCTCACAGATTGCCCAAAACCCCAAGAAAATCAGCCTCATTTCATCAATGGCTCTAATGATTATTTCTTGCTCCTGAAGGCAGCATTGTAACAAAGGTGGGAATTATTGGATAAACAGCATCAAACTAGGCATTTACATCTGATTTACCTCTCCTAGCATGGTTATTCCTAAGACTTGCATAGCTTTATTAGATCTATATTCACGTGTATTAATAATAACAATTGTACTTGCAATTAATTTTAAAGCCCACCATCAATCTTTCTTAGAATTCAATCTGATGCACAGCCAGAGGGAAGGGACGTGTGCACTGAATTCCATTTTAACCCCTTCCTTTTTTTGTTTCCCACCACTGGATTTATGGTGGATCATAAACCATGTTTGCAGGCCAGACTTGAAGAGTTAAATTTGCCATCTCAGGGAGATTGGACATCATCAAACCCTAAAATATCAATACATGAACAGGGGTGAACAATGCGCTCCTCCCTCACGTGACTGACGTTACTGGTGGAATTAGGAATTAACGACGAGACTAAAGCCACCATTTTAATTTCTCAGACAAAGCTGGTTATCTGGGCAGCCATCATAAGCAGGTGGCCAGCTCCCAGCTCCCATGGACACAAGTGCCAGTATAATGCAAAGTGGACTGGGAGGTAATAATTCAGCAGATAACCCCTGACACGCTCATTCAGTTGCTAATTCACCCTGCGTGCAGGAGCTGTAACCAGCGTTTAAAGATGCGTTATGATATTTAAAGCCTAATTTATTCTCTTTATTAAAAATGATATCAAACAATATTTCACTCTCCCTTTTGGTGAAGATTAACTGCTTATGATCCTTGTGTGTTATGTGGGGCCATAACCATTACTCACATCAGTGGCTTGGCCAGGGCATCTGAGGCCCTTTTAGATTAATTGTCTGGTGGTTGTTTGTTAAAGCGCAGGAGGTGTCGTGGAAGGAAACAGCCTCAGTTCTGAATCAACTTAAGCCAAGTATTAAAAACATCTACTTGAGCTTGATTATAATGACCTTCATATTATGATGCTTTTTAGCATAGGTTGAGATATATTTTCAAATTGGAGTACAGAAGATTCATTGTTAGGTTTGTTTAACACCCACTTTTCTGCAACTGGATTCTTTCTAAAAGCATATATTGATCACTAGCTAAGCAGCTTCACTTCCCAGATATCCCAGTGTTCAGGAACTTGTAAAATGCATCACTGGTGTGAGCAGGTTACAAATACTGTGTCGAAGCTGCACCATCTGAACCCCTCCAGCAAGCCCTGGATGGGCCACTGGGCATTAATGTTTCCAACTTCCCTGGGGAATGAATTTATTTTTTCGGCTCTGGACTGTCTGGCACATTTCCTCATGCATCCTTTTGCCTTGCACGGAAAGCAAACCTCACTGCTTAGCTACTTTAGCCTACAAAGACCAATGCTGATCCTCCAGGTGCTTCACAGGCCCCCTGAACTAGCTCCGTAGGAAGGAACCATAAAAGCCCTAGAAATATACGTGAAGTACCATTGCAATGGCCAGGGAATTGCTAAGGAAGTAAGGCTATTTCTTTTAGTTGCTTGTAGCTAATGAAATATCATTAAAGCAGGTCACTCCTGTTAAGGAGGTGAAGTTTGAAATTACAAAATGGAATTAATGTAGAAATAGTAATGAACTGTCCTTCTGAAAAGCAATGAAGAGAAATGAATGGACATTATAAAGCCAGGTACCACTACCTGAAAGGGTTAAAAAAGCACAACCTCCCCCAAACTTTCTATGAAACAGAAATGGAGCGTTAATGGAACAATACTGCAATGCAATACAATAACGTGGAGTTGTGAGTGGGAAGAGACATTCAGACTCCAATTTAGACACAGCCACAGAAGCCGTAAGAGCCCTCTTTGGGCTCTCTTTGGCTTGATGCTCGTCTCCAGGATTCCAGAGATCACTTCCAGCAGCATTTATTATTTGAGGGCACTACAACAGTTAAACTGCATCACACATCCCACGCCTCCTTTTCATTCATTTGTACCTCCAGATTTTCTAAATTTTAACCCACTGAGAGTGCTTTGATTTTTCTGCCTGCCATAAAAACCCAGCGGCTCTGGAGGGATTCTGCTGGCTCGTCATAAAAGGCGCAGATGTGAGGAGCTTCCTGCGAGCGGCAGAGCCGGCCCTGCAGGAGCTCCCAGCCCTGTCCTGTGCTGCTGCAGGCCTGGAACAACTCCACAGATTCCAGGAGGTTGCACTGGTGCTGCAGGGAGCAGAATCTGGGCCACTGTCTGGAAAGAGTAGGACAGCATGTGGTTTTTTTGTTGTAAAGCTAAGGTGGAAGCAAATGGCTCTTACAGCTCCACACCTCCGTGGAGTTGCATGGATTTATAGCCACAGAGAACCTCTGGTGTCCCTTGGCCTAAAGGGGATCCTAATTCAGAATGAGGGAAGGCAGGCAAGCAAACAAGGCAGCAAACAAAGCCCTCTCCATCTTTCATCAGTCCCATCACACCACAGAGCTTTGTTTTCTTCTCAGTGAGAGTAGTGCTACTCAAAAATAGTTCATAGAATCTATTTCTATGAATGGTTTGGTCTGGAAGGGACACTAAAGATCATTTTGTTCCAATTCCTTGCCGTGGGCGGGGTCACCTTCCACTAGACCCGGTTGCTCCAACCTGACCTTGAACACTTCCAGGGGCACCCGCAACTTCCCTGAGCTATATGTGCTAGTGACTCACTATTCTCACAGGGAAGAATTTGTTCTTAACTTCTAATCCAAATCCCTCCTCTTTTAGTTTAAAACCATTCCCACCTGTCCTATCATTATCTGCCTATGTAAAAGTTGAGTGAGGAACTGCAGCTATGTAGAATAAACCCCATGTTAGTGATGGTAATTTTGGATATATAGGATACCCCTTCAGTCCTATTCCTTTAAGCCCCCTTTCCCATTTTGTCCTCCCAGTTGTGTGCATGCAGCTACCTGGGCACACAAAGCCACCTGCACACCCATTTTAGCTGCCCCTTTGCACAGTTAAATCACCCAGAACACCTCCCTCCCTCCTGGTGCTCCAGAAGGGACTAAACTAAAGCAGTTGTTCATCTCATGCAAGTAGAAATTTGATGGCAGGAATGCCAGGAGATTGTTTGACATGAGGAGAATAAAATGGGTCCCTCCTGCTCCCCACCTCTAAAAGAACGATTGAGCTGAAGGTCCTGGGACCAAGGGGCAAAGTGCTGGAGTTGGGGATTTGGTCCTGGGTCTTTCCTGGGGCTCTGCTTCCATTCCACATCACACAGGGACAACTGCACTTTCATGAGAATATGACAGCTTATCTTGGCAAAGGACTGAGATAAATAGATTAAAACTGCGCTGGTGGAGAGCCACAGAGAAGAGGGTCATGCGACAGCCTATTCAGACAGTTCCTATTATTAATATGTAAAGCTGTCATACTTCATAAGATCACATCCAATGTAATCAAGAGGATTTAGTTCACTAATATAGCAGCAGTCACACTAGATAAGATTGCTTATAGGGATAAGAGTGTACATTTGTTGCTCCATTTTAATTAAAAACAACCTTAATAAAAGGTTGTAATGATAAACTGATAAGCAATTGCATCTCCCCTTCTCCCTGTAGGTTACCATGCAAAACTCATATTGCAATTAGAAAACTCCCCTAAGACACCATAGGACATATATCAATGTTGGCTCAGCAGCAGAGAGTTACTGGTCACCCCACTTTGTATGTTCAATTGCTGCTAACTAGATTTTTCTTCCCCCACCTTGATTCACAAATTATATTGCCAGACAAGGAACAACCCAGAGTGAATTTATTTAACACATCCTAGTGTTATGACTAAGTGGGAAGAAAACCCTCTCTCCAAAGAAAACTAATTGAAAATGGAAGCAATTCCAGTAAGAGAGCCCTGCTGCACACTCTCCCTCAAAAAGGAGCGGCTCTCCCAGTGGTAGCACTGCTACACATTCCCCCTTGTCAGCTGAGGTGTTAAATCCCCTTTTTGGGAGATGAATGATAAAATGGTGTGATCCAGAGCTCCAGCCTGGTTGGATGAGAGGTGCATGTCGATTTATACAACGGAGCATATACATTCTTGTAGCAGCATGAAGAGCATGCTGCTATTGAAATTTCAGATCATTTTGCAGCTGCAAACTATAATAGCAGTAATAATAAACCAGAAGCTGTGCTATCCATTAAAAAGAACCCCAGACACTCGAGCATGTTTGTTTTGCCTCTGATTTTAAACATTCAGCACCAGCTGAACTTCTTGTTCACGACTCATTAAAAACGTCCTGCATCTTTTCATACACACAGGCTACTGGCTCTGCCCAGAGAGAAGTGCACAGGGTGGGAGGAGGGACAAACCCCGAGCCCTCCCCTGGGTGAGGTGACATCTCAGGGCGAGGTTAGATGGCTCTCTCCACCTTGCTGGGTCTCAGGTGCTCAGAGGACAGGATGGAGGCGGGACTGCCTTACACAGCAGATGTTTTCCTGCTGATAAATCATGTAAAAAGTTTAGAGAGGAGCTGGGTTGGGGACAAGCAGGCACAGAAACTGGCTGGTGGTGTGCTCATGTCCTGCTGAAGGCAGCTGTGCATCACGGTGTGGATGCAGTGCCAGTCCTGCAGCACAGGGACAGGCTCAGAGCTCCAGTGCAGGCAACACTCAACAGTTCTGACACCCTTTCTGCTGTGTCAGACGGAGAAATGTCTGGTTTCAGGTCACAAGTGCTGCTGTGCTGGATGAAGGATGGAACTTTCGGCTAAGAGAGGCTTCCAGTGCCGTGTGGGACGTGGGTTAAGAGGTTTGTCCACAAAGCCAAGCCCAAGGAACCTGGGCTGCCCCTGCCTTCAGCACAGCATGGATCTTTGGCTTTAATGGAAGGGCTTCTCTGCCTCACAAGATCTCACAAGCATTTAACTTCATTAGTCAGACTGTGAGGAAGAGCAAGATCCAGTCCCGATCCTGTCCTTTGCAATGCTGGACAATTGACTGAGTATGGCCAACCAAAAAGCTACACTGGGTTTTGTGACCCTGAGAAAAGCACTGAATCCCTGTAAGAAAATAGAAACATTTATTTATCAATAATATTCTCTTGCTTAGCTTTTTTTTTTTTTTTTTTTTTAAATTGTGCCAAATTAACACAATAATGGCAATGTTGATTTTTTTTATCTCTACTTTTCAGTGAATATGAATGCCCAACTCTGGCAGGGCTTAACTTTGTGTATGAAGAGGGAAAAAAATCCGCTGGTAAATATGTTGTTACTGATTTAAAAATCTATTTGTTCAGTAATTTCTGCTGGAGCCATCATTATCTTGCCAAAGCAGCTGTTGGAATATTAACTAGACACAGCAGTAACAAGTGGAATATAATTAGCACTCCTTGTTCCAGTGAATTTTCAGTTTTAACTAGGAACAATTTGCAATGAATCTCTGTGCTGTTGTAATTAACTTAACTAATGCACCACACATACCAACGACTGTACTGAGTACTGTAGGAAATCACCGAGGGTGCTGCGGGTGGGGCAGAGCTGTTGCCTAATTCTGGCCAGCTATTACATTCCAAGGATATCCCTCCTTGCTTTGCAGTGCCTTGTCTGCAATCAAAGACTCACAGCCTGTATTTGTGAAACCATAAAAATGAAATTACATGGGGATACTTATGCCGCACACTTGGGGTTTTTTGGGTGTATTTTTACAGCATGTGCTTTTAATACACTAATCGTTTCCCAAGCTTTGAGACTAAAATGGTGAGGGCAGAAACATATGCATCAAAGTGAGCTTTCCCAAGAAAAGCTGCTTCAGCAGCCCCATCCTGCATGGTTAATGTACCATTTCACTTTTACTGCCCCAAGGAACTCTTTGCAGCCCCTGGCATAAGCTAGAGTGGCCAGAGAGGCTGCTGGTGATAAATTAATCACTGCCGCTGCTCTGGTGTCCACCAGCACTCCAGCCCACCATTCTCTGAGGCTCACCTCTCCTCTTTACCAGCTTATTTCTTCCAGCTGCACCTCTCTTACTTGATTTTTACCCTGGATATTGGCCTGAAACTCCAGTCCTGCAGTATTTTTGTGATGGGCAATTTCTTCATGGGGCTTTGTCAGACCTCACTGCACCAAGCTCTTGCCTACATCATTTGGGGTTGAACCCCCTGCATCCAAGCACTTCTCCAGAGACTACATCTCCATCACCTTCAGCTAGAGGAGTTGTGCTGTCCTTGCCAAAGCAAAACTCTCAGGGAATTGGCAGCAAACACAGAAGTTGTTTCTGTGCTGTCCTTGTGTTGTTATCATTGGAAGCTTCACAGTTGTTTGAGGTTATCCCAGCAACTGAGATATTGTTAAATGCTTGGGGGTCTCTGGGGACACAGGTAGAGCTGAAGCCTTGCTGTTTCCTCTTGCTTTTTTGTGCCAGAAAGTCCAGTCTTGCTAGTGAGGGAAACCTGCCCCTACGCTCCTCCACAGAGGAGACTCCAGCACAAGGTGTCTCCTCTGAGTGGACCTACACTTCCTACAGGGAGAAGAGCAGAGCCAGTGTCAACTCCACTTTTATTTGCCTCCTCCGTGGTCAATTTTTCACTCAGCTGTAATATTACCTCCTGCACCTGTGTATATGTGACTAAAACTACAGTTAAGGCCAAAGCATTCTGGGCATGATCAAGATGTTCTTGCAGAATATCACCTCACAATACTCTCCAGACTTCAGCTCCTGGAAAGGTGCTGGGGGAGACTCTCAGCTTTCCAGCTTTATTAGAAAAGGGTAAGTTGCTCCCTAGACCTTACAAGCTATTCCAGAAACTGCCCCAAAGCAAACTGGCTGGAAGCAAAGAAAAGAAACTCAAAACATCTGGAATTTTTCAGTTGGAGTCATAAGACTGCTTTTGGAGACAGGCTCATGAGTTGCAGTTTCACCCACAAGTTTCTGTCTCTGCTTCCTCATCCTTGTACACAATTAAAAAGTATTAAAATATTAAAAAGTCATGTATTTGAACATTTTTACAGAATAAACCGCTGAAAACTTGACCACTTCAGTTGAAGAATCAGCATTTCAGCACGGCCACCTCTGGCACTGCTGCCCAGGGCTGGATCAGCCCCACATCAGCCTCCATGTGAGATGGCATGTAAATTAAAGTGGTTAAAACCTCTCCTGTACTGTCTTTTCTAAAGGAAATTGTCTTTTCCAAAAGTCAATTTTGAATGAGAAATGTTCACAATACACCAGTTTCTAAATTTTTTATGCCAAAGTCTCATTTTTCTCTGAACCCCTGAGGTGCAAAGGTGGGGGGAAGCAAAGCTGAAATATTTTTGCATAAATGTTTTAAGTTTCTTTCCACCAAAATTTTATGCACAAATAACTCATTTTCTATTAATCCTAGTCCACCCTTTTCCTCCTGAATAGCTGTATCTTCTTCTTTTTATTATTATCACCATCATCATACATTTGTCCTACCTGTTAATGTGATATCAGCAATCAGAACCTTTATTGCATTTTAGTTTCTATAACTGATCTCATAAGAATTCTCCTGCAATAAGGAACAGTGTGTGGTTGTAGGATTTTCGTGTCAGGGCAGCAAGCAGATCACATTGGAAGAGTCACACTGGTCTAGCAGTTTTTCTTTAAATACTTGGTGTGCTAGGAAGGGGAAACAAATTAAAAAACCATGAGAGCATAAAAATAAAACGGAAATGGAAAAAATAAAATAAGAAATAAGAAATCTGCTATTTTTACAAGCAATTGGAGTGCTACAAATAGCAAGTCAAGCTGATACTTAGTCACCAATATGGAGAATAAAGATTAGAAGGAAGCGAGAAATGGGGTGGGGACTGTAAAGAGCTGCTTCCCTGTCTATAAATATTTTCTCTTGCCTGTGTTTCTGCAACAGAAGGGAGTTTGGAGATGGTCCATCTTTTGGACACCTTCATCACAGCCCTGCAGACAGGAAGGTGTGTGATGATGGGTTCTATCAAAGCCTCCAGCACCCCATGAAAGGCGAACCAGGGGAGCTGTTGCTCCGCAGGCACCGTCACGGCCTCTGGACCAGGTGTGAGCTTCCAAAGCCCCGCAAAATCCCACAGCCAAAAACCACGCTGAGAAAATGCCCTTTGCTGGCTCAGGAGACATCATCAGAGGAGGCAGCAAAGGGAAAATTTATTAAGTCATGCTGTTGCAAAACACAGTTCTTGACATCTAACTCCTGAAAGGCGAGCGAGGTGGGCTCTTCGCACGCGCTCTGGAAAGCACCGCTTCATGCTCCCTTGTCTTTTCCCATTAAGATCCCACACGCGTGGCTATTCATCCCCTCAGCACACAGCAGCCAGATTGTTTGCCGAAGTGATAGATGAAAAATTCATTCTGCTTTTGAGGGTGTTTAAACATTCAGTGCAGGAGTGTCACTGGCTGCTGGGCAGCCAGCTTAGCAGTGGCTCTGCAGCTCCGAGTCTCTAAGGTTCAGGCTGAAAATTCCAGCTCTCATCCGTGGTCAAGTGAAATCATCAAAAATTTGACTCAGATTTTTTTTTTCTTTGTTTTCAATAAAGGGTTTTCAGTTTATAGATCCATCCACACTGCAGCATTTGACAATTTTTTTCTCCCGGGCTTCACCAGGGTTGTTGTAATGAAAATCTTTGGGTCCAAAGAGAAACACCTCTCTGTATTTGCATGTGTGTGTACACATACACATATTATTTTGAAAAGTGAATTGACAGACACCCCTATGAGATCATGTTTGCAGGCTGAATTTCTGACCCATTTTTTGCCTACAAGACTAAATCAAGAGGTTTATGCTACAGAGGAAAAGATTTGAATATCTAACCCTTCCCCACCCATACATGCTTGCCCACACACAAAGCCAAGGCAGAAAATCACATTGCTTCCTCAGCAGATCCATATTCCACCCCTGCAAAAATAGTGTAATCTATTTTCCCTGTAACTGGAATTCATGATGTTAGGGATGTTGATGGCAGTGTCATGAAATCAGCTGAACCTCTCTTAATGGCATTTTCACATATGACCTTTTAGAATTCTTCCTTCTTTATGATTTAAACTCCACAGTTTAACCTGTACCCACCATCCCACATGAGGACTTTAAAACACCCACGTACCCTGACACAGAAACAGCCAATGCACTTCTCTATTGTCAGCCATTGCTGTCTGAGGCCAAAAGAAAGAGGTCACCCATAATAATGTCAACCATCACCATGGTATCTGAGAACCATTTGATTTAAAGAATGCTCTAAGAGCCTATGGAAAATGTAGAGGCTGTAAAGGCAAAGCACTCACAGTAACTTCAGAAATAATTGCAATGCAATTAAGATATGCCACCAAAATGAATATTTCAGAGCAGAGTTCATCTGCGGAGAGGTTGCCTGGATTAGAAAAGTTGGAGACATTCAGGCTTGATTAGGTTCTCACATGAAACTCAGCAGCCAAACACAGAAATCAATGGATTTGTATCCATAAAAATCCTCTGTGACAGAAAAACCTGATGTAGAAGGATGTAACTGTGCCCATCATCAGCCCCAAAGCCTCTGATATCACTGGGTGTCCAGCACAGCTCAGGGTCAAGCTCTGAAGCTGAAATATTGCTGGACAAAGGAAGGGAAGGAAAGGAGGGACAATGGAGATGCCATATTTTTGAAAGGGAGTTTTTACATCTGTCTTTGCATCTGCAACAGGCAACACCTTCACTTTGGCTCCTTCCAGTGTCACCATTTAAATGCACAAGGAAATGGTACTGGGAAAGATCTCTGTGATCCCTTTTGTTTCCAATGTCTCATTTAAAAGGATCTTTGTTTTCACACTACCATAGCAAGCACAGAAGGGCTGTGATCCCACAGCAGGGACCAGGACCAGAGGAAGAGGCAAGGATCCTACCAGCAGGCAAATCACAGGTTAAGCTGCCCAACTCCATCAGGGAGAGGTTGGTGCTTCGCTTGGAAAATGATGTTATTTCTGCTAAAAAAGAAAAGAAAAAAGGTGTCTCCAACCCTGATCATTTTTTCCCCACCAGCACTGGGCAGGGTGGGCTCTGCTTTCAGCAAAGGAGCAACCCCAAGTGAAGCCAGCTGCCTTCAGTAAACACAAGTTTAAAATTAAAATGAAACATGTTTTGCTTAAATCCCTAATGTTTGAATGTTTTGGTGAAGGGGATCAGTTCTGGCAGCCCAGAGGGTTCAATCCCAAAACACACAGAAGGATTATGAGGACCAGTTAAAAACCCACAGAAAACTCTTTGGAGAAGCACACGGGAGCAGCTTTCAGAGGCTGCTTTTCCCAGAGCCACGCCAGAACTCTCAGCAGCAGGACTGTTGTGAGCAAAGATAGAGCTGTTTATCTACTGGAGGTGAGGATTTATTTTCTAGAGGGCAGGTGCAACTCTAGGGACGACTATTTTAGTCATTAATGCAGGTTTAGCAGGCACCAGTATGTATCGAGCTTTGCTGGTAAGAAGTTGTAAATATGTTTAAAATTCCCATGATTGAAAACATGGAACAAGGCTCCCCCAGCCAGGCACTGGTCCAAGCTGAAGGTGAATATGAGCACGGGGCAGCTGTGTTGCCTTTTTATGATCCCCACTGTACAGTAGGCTGTGATGTTTATTATGAAATATTATGATTTAAGTGGCTAGAGTAGTTCATGAAAAATGACCCCTGTAAAAGCTGCCTGGGAAACTGGATTCAGCAAATTAGCACATTCCTTAACATGATCCTCCTCACTGTGTATTGTGTGTTAACTTAAATGTGCCTAAATGGACAGTTAAGGAGCCTATACATAAAGTCTGTACATGATTATCCTATTAAGGACTATTATTGGAGTGGTTTAGTCTTGTGCTGTATCACTTATGCAAATGAGAGAAAATCTGAAGTTACTGTTACTTTTAGACAAAGTGCAAATAAGCTTTTCACTGCATATTAATGAATTGCTAATACCCAGCTCTTCTGTACCCATCTTTATGCAGATTAAAGTAATGCTGTTTGCACAGTTGCAGCATTTCAACTTTTTCATTTGGAAGCACCTAGACTAAGATTTAAAAACAAACCCAAACTCCATACCCTGCAAGTTAAAGCAATCAAAAACCCAAATAGAACTCCTGCAGAAATTGAAAATTGAAGCTGCAGAGTTGGTGAACATGTTCATCTGACTGCATTTTGTGTTAAATAGTTCAAAACTAATTTTTCATAGTTTGTCATAAAACTTAGCAGATCCAAGCTGCAGATCAAGAACGCATTGAAGAACAGATTGAAATCCATCCATATTTGAGATGGCTCTTAATTTCAAGCACATTTAAATCCCACTAATTGCAGAGATATTTCAATATATGTTTCAGTGCATCCCAGAAGGAAATGTTTCCTTGATTCAGGGCTCTGGACCCAATCATGCAACCTTAACTCATAGAAGCAACCCCTGTGAAATGAGAACCCTTATTTCTGGGCAAATTCTTCAAAGTCAAAACTTCAAAGAGAGCTATAAATGCTCACTAGATCCTTTAGGAAGAGTATGAGGTCCAGAGAGAAAAACAGTGTTGATAAACATGATCAATAATGACTGTAACTTAAGCTTTATCTCTGTTGAAAACAAGGAACCACTTCCAACTTCTTTCCAGTAAGAAAGGTGGGGAAGAAATATATATACACTATTTCAGAGAAGTGATAATGTGTTATGTGCCTTAGCCACACAGTCATTAGTAAAAGTTATCCTCATAAAGCCATCTGGTCCATATTTACAACATTACATTTAAAAAAAATTAGAAAAATGAAAATCAGAGTCATTCAGGAAGCAAGCAGTTGTTCTCGAAACACCATTTAGTGCAAAACAAAGGGAGAAAAGTCTGGCCAAAAGACACCTTTCTTACAGGTCCCTTCCAACCCAGCTCTGTGATTCCCAGCAGCTGATCCCCTGGATTTGCAGAGGGGTGGTTTCTCTGCAAGAGTCTCTGAATCCAGATTTGTGACAGCAGCAACACAGCTGGTGGCACCAGAGTGGTGTTTACGTTCAGTTTCTGGTACTCTCAACACTGGTTGCTTTTCCTTCCTCTGTTGAAGAAGACAGCAATATTTGATAATATTTCTCTGTGAAATCCTGATCTTCCTACAAAGGGGAAGCACTGTGTTCAGATGGGAGCACTATATAAGTTCTGGGTGGCTTTACGTTCATTTATGTTCATGGTTACAGGGTAAATAAATTGAATTTTTAAGAGCTCCCATCTTCGAGGGACTCACACACACACACAAACATTCCTTTCTTTTGCAACCACCCAACTAAATACAGATAATTGTGTTTGAAAGGGGAGATTCTGGCTACAAAACAACCTGAGGACTTTAACAGCAATAGTCTGTGGTTTTCCATTACCACCATTCATGTTTACATCATTCCAAGGCTGGCAAAGAACAGCAGCAGCCACAAATCAGCCAGGTGAGGGAGGTGAGATTCCTGGTGCTCCATCCCCATTTTCTCTGTCCTGAAATCCTCAGACGTTCCTATTTACCCTGGATCATCACAACTGCTTCACAGCCATTACCAGCTCTTCAGTAAATAATACGTATTCTGTCTAAATGCATAACATACAATTGCTCAAATACATAATTAATGCGGGTTTACCCTTGAGAGCTGTTGTTGGTCTCTGAGGTAAGTAATAGGTCTTTTATTGTTTAGACTTAAAGATCTCTTGAGCCTCTTTTAAGGACGTGCTTTGAGCAGCTGAGGGAAGGAAAAAAAAAGAATTCTGCACAAGAAATCTATAGGTAAGTCCATTAGCAAGGAGCCAAAACTATTCTGTTCTGCTTTGCCCCGGCAGGTCTCCATAGAAGATTGAACAACAAAAGTGTCAGCAAGACAGACTGAACAAACCTCTTGCAGAAGACAAGGATTTGAGTGAAGGATGAAGGTTCAGGTCTGGTCTTACCTTAAAGAGGACCTTGTCCAGCTGCTGCCCTCCCATGAACTGGCTGGAGTTTGCAGAAGGGCTCACAAACATCCCCACAAAACAGGGAAAGACCTCAGAGACCAGCATGAGAGGAGGCTGAATTTGAACCAACAGCTTACAGGTAGAAGGGCAGTCCTATTTGCTTGTCAATTATTAGGAGCATTCAAGACCCTCATGACCCTGATTTGGAGAGGTTACAACATGAAATTCCTCTGGGGCACCCAGGCAAACCATTTCTACACAGCTCTGTGAAGCCATGGTGACCTGGTCCAGCTGGGCTGGGCAGCCACATTCACCAGGAGAACATGAGGTGAATCCGAGCAATGCTGTGGTATGCTCAGGAGTGGCTCCTGAACACAATCCTAAAAACTCCACACAGGTGATCGTGGAATTCCATAAAAACCACTAGTGCCATCCTATCAGTTCGCACATGTTCAACATTTTCATTTCTTATGTGCATAAAAAGTTAACATCCCTTATTTCTGATGTGGAACAGAGCCTGTCCAGAGCAGAGGCAACATCCCACCATGGCTGTGCCCGTTCACACTTCACTCACTGCTGGTGAGCTTCTCCTTTAAGGGCTTAGTGATGCTAAAGCCACTTTAGATCCCTCTTCCAGCATAAAGGAATAGATTATTTCTCAGCCTGCCTTAACCAGAGCTGTGCAGGGACAAGTGTGTGTGCACCACACCAACCCTGGGCTTCCATCATGGCTCAGGAGATCCAGGCACACAACTCCAAGTCATTTCAATCTCTGTTGAAGGCTGCACCATGACTTGGGAATGGTGCTTGCAAACACAGGTGTGCAGGGCAGATTCCAGCTCTCACCAGGGGCTTGTGCAATAATTACTACAGGTATTAATGAATTTATCAGAGAACATCAAAGGGGAATGTACCCCAAAGTACTAAATTTGGAATCATAATATGAACAGCAACGCTGCTACAAATGTGGAACACAAATGGAAGTCAGGCCTTTCCAACACTGTAACAATTTTGAGGAGGTCAATGACTATTTTCACACACAGACAGCATTTGCTTTTGCATTTCCTTTTATAAATGATCAAATTAAATTTGCACCGTTACTCCATTTGGGCTCCCCTCCTTTTATGTTTAAAACACAACATTATTATAGACTTACTTTATGGGTAGAGTAACTAAGAACAATGCAAGCATCATAATGAAAAAGATGTGCAGCATTTTACACTGCATAATAAATGTGTGTCCGTATCAATGTAAAACATACAAATGGCAATAATTTAACGCTGAATATTTTTCTGCCTTTAATTAAAATAAACTAATAAAGATTTCAGAGATGCATTTGCTTTAATAGAATGCAGAGTTATAATTGGTGACCTATTTTAAGCAATTTAATTTCCCATGACCTGTTTTCCAAATTAACATAGTAATAGAAGAATGTTTATTGTGTTTGGGAATATAAGTTTCTCCTTCAAAGATGTCATATGCCTTTGTGATTTGATTTAAAGGTGTGTTCTTTTATTAAAATGTTCATATAAAGAGCTTGTAAATTATGTAAATGTTTCTTTTTATGGCATTTAATAAGTCTAGAATTTTAAATCAAAGCACAATCAAAGAAAATAAACAAGGACATTTTGAAGATTCAGAAGATCACTTTAAAAAAAGCATATCAGCTGGGTTGTACCAAATTCATTTGAATCCCCTTTTTCTTAGAGCATTCATAAGAATACTTTTTCCAACTATTTTATTGCATTCTTCTGTTTATATATACACATAAACACACCCAAGCACAAAATTATGTATTTTACACACACAAGCTCAATCTGCAGCTGTTTGGAGATGGCTCTTTTTGGAATCTCATTAAACTCTCGTGGCATTGTGTGCCAAGGGCTGATTAGGCGTTATTAAAAAAAAAAAAATTCCCTTGTGTGATTTTGAGGCACCTGAATTATTCACAAGTTGCACAGGGGGCCCATTTATTTCCTGGGCCTGATGCTTCTGCACCAGCTGAATGCAGCAAAGAGCGAGTTCAATCCACTCTTACAAGAGAGGCCAAGCCCAGCAGTCGGGGCTGAGTTTTAAATATTAAATCCTCACCTTTAAATAAAGCCCAGATGACTTGTGGATGGATTTGTTGAAAATAAATATTTTTTTAACTGCTATTAGAGAGTATTTTAATTTTCTCCTGGTCCTTATTCAGTTTGAGAGCAAACAGCCTGATAAAATGATAAACTGAAATGCTTCAAGCCAGGGAAGCTCATGTGAGGTGAAGGTGCTGTAGAGACCTGGGAAAGCCTCTGTGCCCCTCCTGTTCAGGGCAGCTGAAACCTCTATCCAGGTAAGCAGCCCAACACCATCATCATGCAAAGATGAGTCCTGCACGTGTTGCACTGGAGCTAATCCTGCTTTTCATTATGGGATTATGGAGCAATGATTTTCAAGACTTCAGAAGAACTCCAGTTTGTTTGGCATGGAAGGGATGACCCAAGATTAAGGCCAGCACATAGTAAAAAACCAGGGAAAACCATTTATTGTCTTCTCAAACATTGTGTACACAAACTCCAGGTAGGAGTGCAATCCTAGGTCATACAGAGTAGGGGAATAGTTTCAAGGTGTTATGCAGGGTTAGTAAAATATGTCACCTCTGTATAAAACCAGTTCTAATGTTCGCTATTTCAATTATTTTGCCACGTTGCAGATCGACTTCTTTTTCTGAAGGGTTCCTTTCTTATATTTAATTAGGGCTGCTCATTATTCAAATATACAAATGCAACTATAATACACCCATGTGCACGTTTTGCTGCTCATATGTATATGTATTTATGTACACACCTCCATAACTGTGCACACACCGCACCACAGGTCTACACGTGCCAAACACAACTCAGTCACTGCCCATATAAAGTCTCATTGACTCCCCACAGGACCCCATCACCTGAAAAGTTGAGAGAGGGAAAACCCCTCCACAGAACCGACTCTTTAATGTGCCACAGCTGCATGTGGCCTGCCCCAAAACCTCTCCTGCTCTCTAAACCATCTCCAAATCACCTGTGAAATGTTCGGGACAGCAAAGGCACATGTCTAACAAGAGGAAACTCTCCTCATGGTGTAAATATGCAGAGGAGCCGAGTGAGTTTAACAGGGGGTCAACTGCTTGGCTGGATCTCCGGGTGACGAGCAGGACATCAACACCTAGACAGATGACAGCCTCCTCCTCCAGCTCGTCTCAGTTTCGTGAGGGCTCAGACAGCCACGTGGCATCATTTCAGCAGTGCAACCTCACCGCAGAGGAGATGCTCTGTAACAGCTTGTTACAGCCCCATCTGTTAGGAATTTACAGCTAATGTATCTTACAGCACGGGTTTTTATAGGTAAGAGAGAAGCATTTGGCCTGCTTAGGAGATCTCTGCGTGCCTCTGTTCGTGATTTCGCTGCCTAACACGCTGGCTTTAGTATTTTGGGGAATTGGTATCAAAAATATCAATGATTCATCCATCATTGATAAACACGACGGGATCTTCAATAAGCCTGCTTTAGCAGCAGTATCTTTATATATGTAAATATAGATAGACAAATACGTCTCCAACGTGTGTTTCAAGCACGATTCCCTCAGAGCAGTCCAAGCTTTAAGGTACTTTATGCCCAAATCCAGGGTTTGTACCCTGACAGTTTAAACCATGAGATCCATTAAAGTGCAGGGTCCGAGGGCTGGTGGAATTGGAGTGCCCAGCAGGACCCCTCAGACAGCTGCTGCTGTCAGGGCTCCTGGAAGCATTGAGAAGAAAAGGTCAAGTCCCTCAATCTAAGAAGTTTCTATTACATTATTTGTTCTTTACAGCCTTGTTAAAGCATCCAACGGCTGAAGGCTCTGCCAGGCAGACCCAGAGAGAATGAGCAAAATGTTTTCGGGTGGAGAAAGCAGGACTAAATGAGTCTTTTACTCCAAAGACTAGGGCTGACAGAGTTCTTTACATCTGCCCACAGAGTTGAAGCCCTCCCTCCATCCAGATCCCTAAAGCATGCACAATCTAAGGGTTAGATACATCCCATAACCCCAGGAGCTGCACACAGCCCACCCAATGAGCATACAGGGACAGGTTTGCCCCGTGTCCCTCGCTGATGAGATGCAGTGTATCCTCCCTGCTCCAGTCACCCCAGCAACCCTTGTCAGAGAGCGGGAGAAATGGGGAGAGAAAGCACTAAAATAGACGATAAAGAGAACACTTCAGAAACCTATCCAAAGGGGATCTTTGAAAGGCATTGATTTCTGGGCTTCAAGAGAGGAAAAGAAAGAGAAAAATAATTCAAGGGGGGAAAAAAAGCCCTCAGAACAGACTTCTAGCTGCCTAAATTTCCTATTGCCTTCAGAAGCAGCAGCCGAGGTTCACTGGGGTTTAGTGCCTGTGCTGCTGGGTCGGACCCCAGCATGTGCTTCACGGGGACACTGCCCCAACGCAAAACCAGCCAAAGCTGCCACCACATTTTTGGCTGCTCTCACATCACTTCCAACCCTGGGGCAAATCTGACTCCAAACAAGCACCCACTGACAGAAACAGCTCCGCGTGGAAGCAAAAAAACCAGGCCCTCCATTTCCTTTCTGCTTTATTTTTAAAGGCTCTGAACTGAAAACAGGAGGAGGGGAGTATCTGGAGGTCTCTGCGTATCTTCTTTATTCAGGGGGTAACAAGGAGAAGCATTTTGCTGCTCGGAGGGTGCCCAGTCAGTGATCTGAGCAGCGCGTTATGTAACTCTGCCGAGGGGATGACAGACAGCTGGGGTTCGCAGGGCGAGCCAAGCACATCAAAGTGCCCTGGTGACGACACGAACCACGCGAACACAGCTTGAGTGTGCTCGCTGTTGCTCCAAAAAGCATCCTCGTGGCAGCCTGCCTCGCTTTAATCTATGCAACGAGCTCATCTCGCCCTCAGAATCCCCCCCACCGAACGCTGATGCTTTTCTGGCCTGTCTTCTCGCCTTTAGGAACCTGCCCGTCCAACACCCCACACCACCACTGACCTCTCAGGCTGCCTGTTCTTCCCTCAGTCTCACCCTGTTCCCACTCCTCTGCTCCTCTTTCAGTCCAGCAGCAAAAATACTGCTGAAATAAATCATTCTGGGTCCTATATAGGGCAAAAAAAAATTACTTCTGTGGTTAGCAGCCTGGAATATCCACACAGCTCTGCCTTGACCTTATGTGCCCTTAGTTAAAGGGATGTTCCATTATTAATCCAGCTTAGAGCTGGATTAACTTTTAAAGATACAAAAATGCCCAGAAGCCAAGGAAGGTGATATATTTTTGGCTGGTTGGAACTGGCAGACTGCCGGGCAGGGTTAGCAAGCATCTAGAGCTTAGGAGAGGTGCTTTTAGATAAAAATCCTGATATAAAAAACCAAGCCAAACCACTCTAAAATAAATTACGTAATTAAGTGACAGCCAGCAGGTCATGCAGGACAGTTAACATCCCCCAGATATATTTGTGCTCTGTGAGAAATTCCCATTACGGATTGAATCTGCCCAGTCTGGAAAGCAGAATCACATTCCTACCTGACAACAGGGATTTTGAAAGGGAAGGGATGAGCAAAAGGTAATTCCAAAGAAGAACAGAAAAACATGCTGAAGAGAAAAACATTAAAGGTCTGCTCCAAAGCCTAAAAAAACTGATGTCAAGGGGAGGTTTTGTTTTCCTCCTTTCAATAGACATCAGATCGTGTCCCTCCCTGGAGGACAGTTTCCAAATGTGGCTGTTCTAATGAAGCATTGAGAATCTGCATTTGGAGGCTGGAATTTCACAGTGATTGCAGCCCCCCAGGTAAGGACTCTGCCTCATTTGCTGTTTGACTGAACCGAGCACAGGGTGGGCATTCCTGGAAATGAGACCTGACTAGCAGGAACATGACTGGGAAGAGAGCAGAGCGATGGCTGTGGTTAGTGAAATGTGGATTTGCACATGCATCTGCACAAAGAGAGCTGAAATGCCAACCTAAGTTACCCCCTCACATTTCAAATCAGATACTTGGAACTTGTAAACACGCTGAGAATATTAAGTCATGCATCAACAGAAAGATGGATTTTAACATATCCTTGAGAACAAACTCTGAAATACTTCTAATGAGTGCCTCTCATGGAACTCTGCACATCCACACCCATGGACTGCTGCTGGCTGCAAATCCACATCCATTGTGTTTGCTTCCCTCGCTGCCTGGAGAAGGGATTTATGAGCAGGATACCTGCTTTTGATGAGCATTCCAGTGAGGAGCTGAGCAGAAAGGGAGAGGGATGATGTTACAAATAAACCAGGAACTGTTGAGCTGCTACTGTTTTGCTCATTGCAATAAAGTTCCTTGTTCAGCATAAAAAGGAGGCGATTCTGGCTGGTTTATCTCTATTACCATGTATCAAACATGTATAAGCAAAAATAGTCAGATAATGAGAAAAATTACCTTTGAATAAGCATCACATAAAAGGAAATGGTTAAGATCTGCCATGAATTATTCAAGCAGCTCCAAATATAAATTGCCACAAATAGCAAGGCAAGATTTTTTTGCCTTTCTGTGTGCTGCATATGTCCTGCAACCACCCAAACAGCACATCCTGCTTTGGAAGCTGCATACGGAGAATTGCATCGCCTCGAGGAAATCCAATGGGAGGCAACGGTACACAGGACAGATTATGCTCTTCCTCGCCTTACATCTTGCATATATATATGTTTTAAAGCCATTTTGTGCAACTAGGAGCTTTCAGCACATTATGCCTCTGTTGAAAGCCCACTACTACACCCAGAGGGCTTCACAGAAAATACTGCAGCTGAGGGGAAGCCTGGGTCCCTCAGCTGGAAATTAGGGCCGTGGAGCTGCGAGGGAATCCAGGCTGCAGCATAATTAAGAGTGATTCTTCACTAAAATGGCAATTCTGTTACTGCAATACTGACAGCTATTTAGACGCACGTGGGAAAAAACAAAAAACACTGGCTGGTGGCTGAACCTGAGTAAATCTGTTTGTTCCAGCAGCACGCAGGTAAACAGCAGATTTGGCACGGGGATGGCGGCACTTGGGCTCGCCTGCCCTTTCTAGGACACAGCACGCAAAGGACAGTGGTAATCTGCACTTGTGCTTGTCTGAGGCTGCAGGGAACAGAGCTCCTCTCCCCTTACTTTGGTCACCGTGTAACACCTCTGACGCCTGATCAAATTAAACAGATCGAAGGCAGAAGCACATCCTCATGCGACCTGTGAGAGCCCAGCTCAGCCCCTCTCTGCATCCACGGGATTCTGCATCCTCCCTCCTACTCGGCTTCCTCCTTCACCCTTCCCCTCAGCCTCTCCTTTTCTTTAAAAATTTGGGTCACCTTGCATACACTGGCACAGATTTGCCCAATGAAAACTGCTTTTGTGCAGTCCCCCAGGGTAGGAATAAAGTGGGGATTGATGCTACAGGGAGAGAGACGGCTCTCTGTGCACAGGAATTCAGTTCTCTCTGTCTGGGGGGAATATACAGATAAGAACTTAGATTATTTTTTTTCAGAGTATTCCAGATAAAGTTCGTAATATTCCAAACATGCAATCTGCGGAAATGCATTGCTTTTCTTAAATGCTCAGAGGAAAACAGAAGTCTTTGCTTTCTGAGACCTTTTTTCTTTAAAAAAACAAACTAAAAAACAACAAATTTTCTGCTGCTTTGAAAGCAGCACACATTTGTGCGTGCCCACTGCTTGAGTGTCTCTCTGCCTTGCCCGAGGAGCATGTGCCTAGCTCGAGTCCCCACGGTGAGTGGCAGAATCTGCCATATGGAGGTCACCTTGTCCAGGTCCATAAATAGCTCTTTTTCCTAAGCAGGGAAGGAGCTACTGAGAGTAATGAAAGAGGAGGCTAGCTCACATCCGTGGCACTGATTGGTGCCAGGGTTACAGCACGCAGAGACTTGTCATGCCAGCAGCAGCGATACCGTCAATCTGCAGGCACAGAAGTCACCTCCTTCCACCGTGGAAACATGTGCCAGCCAGTTTTTCATTTCAGCTTTCACACGGGGGTTTGGATGCCTTTCAGGAGTGGAGAACAGATACTTCAGGAAGGGTGTCCTTGGGGAGACAGCAGCAGGCCCCAGGCAAAGGGATTTGCTGCTTAAGGACATGAGGTGGGGGCTGCCAGGTGGGTCCCACACTGTGGGTCAGGGCATGCAGGAAGTTTGATGAGCAGCACCATCCAACCCCCCCTCCTACTGATGCTGAGAGCTCTGTAAAGGCACAGGCATGAAACAGTTCAGGTACAGTGACAAAACCACCGTCATTCAGCCCCTCAGTTTGTGGCAAGGACTCCTCTTCCATGCACTGACAACCAGAGATGGAAATATTTACAACTGCACCTTGTGCAGTGAACCTTTTTGCTTTATTCAGCTTTCAAGATACCAACAACTATGAAAATGTTACAGCAAAACCACCTGATAGCCAACAAGGTGCTCAGCTAGCACTAAGTAATTGGTACCTTCATTTAAAAACAAGACTGGAACGTGTCAGCCAGAATGTCGTGTCAGAATGCCTTTCACAGACCAGAAAGCACACTGAGGTGTTTGCATTACAACATCCTGGGGAACAATGGGAAAATGAGCAAAACAGGGCAAAAATAATGTTTCCAGGTAAATCACAGGATATTTAAAGGAGGGTAGAATGCAAGAAGGAGATAAAACTGTTTTCTTTGATTCTAATTCAAAATTATTTCAGAGTACAAACACTGGAAGTCTGAACTAGCACCATCCTCTTTTTGCCTCAAAACATTTAGCTGATAAATCATATCAGGACATAAGGTTAAGGAGGAAGCAGAAGCACCAATCTTGATGCATTCAGATTGCAACTTTTTAGAGAGTTACACCTGGTAGTAGGGAGGTGGTAACCCAGCTGTTAACACCCCTTTGTGAGGGTGATGCCTGCGCTCTGCTCTCCATCCTGCTCAGAACGATCCCCTCCCATTTGCCAATATAGGAAGGGAAGAGCACTTATCCCTCTATGACATCTTTTTGCATCCCACAGGCTGCAAATCCCTGGTTTGATCTTGTTCGGTGTGGAACATCTGACATGCCTGTGATGGGGAAGCTTTAACCGCTCTTATTCCTTCTTATGATACCCATGACTATAGGATTGGATAAAAGGGATGAACAGATGGATGGATCACGTATACACGCTGCAAAGCCTTTATCCTTCGCTAGGTGTTGGTTTAAGCGATGCACAGTATTTTTAAATAGCCTCTTCTCTTTTTCCTTTCCCCTTCACAAGTTTTCCTCTAATGTTCCTCCCCTCGGCAGTCTCTTCCCCCCTCTCCCATACAAACACTTTGAGCTCAAGTTTTGATATATAAAAAAACACCCAACCATGAAGCAGCCCTGAGCCAATGTTTCCTTTGTCCTTGCTCTTTAAAAGCTGTAGTTGCTGCTCAGATGAGGTAACGGGCCTCATAACACAAGAAGTATGTTTTTCAGAACTTAATGTCCTCTGCCACAGATGTCGTCTCTGCCAGAGGCTTATTAACACCTCAGAAGAGCAAAGCCCTGCCCACAAAGGCAAGGGAATCTAAAGAAGATACACAAACAAAGGAGGTGAATGTTAAAAGCAGCTAATGAGGGGGAAAAAAACCCTCCACCTTCCCATCACGGCACTTCAGAACAAGTAGCATTGCCAAGCACTAAAAACCTGGGGATTAAAGAGACAATTTAGGAAGACTTGATGTGGGGAATGGAAATCTCCTGGAAGACATTACAAGAACACAGAAGATCAGCACACGTATTTGGGGAAGAGAAGAACCACCTAGAAAAAACATAGATGTGTGTATACGGACAACTTTGCCAGGACTAACAGAAAAGCTATTTAGAAATAATCAGGCACATTTATTTCCTATAAAGGAAATTCTAATTTGATGGGAAATTGAAACAGGGGGACATGCAAAAAGAGGTTTCATTATCAAAAAAGATGCACTTTCAGAGGAACTAACTGAAAAAGCAAACCTGTTTGTTTACCAACCTTTCTCCTTAAACCAATCCTCTTAGAAACACTAAGGAGCACTCAGATAAAATATCCACTTCACTGACTTGTCTTTCCTGCTCTGGAAATGCTATGTGCTGTTTTTCAAATTATTTTTATTCCCCCCACTGATGCACTTGGTCCTCCTTTTTGGTTTTGAGTACTCCAAGGCTGCATCAGAGGCACTCAAGCAGTTCTCCCAAGGTGTCCATGGGCATCCCATGGGGCTCCCATCACCTCATGCACTGGGATGGAGTTTCCCTTCTCTTTCTCTCTGGGGCAAAGTGAGGCAAGCATCCCTTTATTCCTTTGGAGAAACTGAGACAGATCATAAAGATCAGGATTTTCTTGCCAGAGCAAGATCCTTGCTCAGAGACTCATGTGAGTGGCAGGAATGTGGCAGAGGTCTGGGGCCAGACTGGAGGGTGAGACTCCTTGTATGAAAAATGGATGGGTGAGCAGTCATTATGGGGCCATGAAAATCAGCAGAAATAAACAATAAGTCAGGATGTTCAAAAGGGCACTATGAGTGATCTGAGCCACAGCAAGGACAATAAAATCAGCCCCTGAGATTGTTGCTATTTAAAGAAATGTTTCATATGGAAATGAACAGCCCGTAGAGGGATGAGCTGGGTTTGTAACACACATAATGCTAAAACTGCCTGGCATTTATCCCCAGTGCAGCACACAGAGGCTGCAGGGATCACGAAATATATCACAGGGGTTAAGAAAACTCAAGGGGCTAAAGGATTCAAAGAGCTCTTAAACCAGGTTAGACACTCCTGCAAGAACTGGATGGTAATTAAAGCATTTCCAGTTAGTTAAGTTGCATTCACTCATTCAAGGAGAGGCAAACTTTTAGCAGGGGTCTCACACTTCCTGCCCTTGGCATGAAAAACAAGTCAATGTGAAAATTATCCTGAACTGAGGCTGCAGCAGATGCTGAGCAACCCATTGCTTGGAAAGAGCAGAAACACTGAGATGTCCTGTCCACACAGCGGGGCTGGAAGTCTCCATGCTGATAAGGACCCTTGGAGGAGACAGTATTGTCCCTGTGGTACTTTTATCTGTAAAATGGAAGGGGTCATAATTACTTGTTCTTTGAGGCTGTCCAATACAGCCGTGTTAACAGCTCACGTGCTGGAAAGGAAACCCACGGAGCCCCAGCTCCCCCCCAGGGTCAAGAATCATGTCTTGGGCACTGCGTGCACAGCAAAGAGTATTATAATTTTTCAAATTGTCCACCCCTTTCAGATGATCCATCCCCAGTTTTGTCAGATGTCCTTCCCTCTGCAGGGCTGAGCCAGACCACAGAAAAATCAGGACCATTCAAAGGGCAGAAGGATGCAGTCTGTCTCAGATGGTGCAGGCTTGGATTGCAGTCAAAGAACTGAATCTTCTGCAGAGATTAACAAGCTCCACAGGTGCAGGGGAAGAACAGACTCTTCGAACACAGGAGAAGAAAAACACACAGTATGGAAAAATGCCCACTGCCTGACTCGCTACTGAAACTGTTAAACAACTGTCAGTGGGTTTTCTGGAGGGAGGCTGGGAGATGCAAAGGTGTGGAAATAGAGAAAGCAGCAGCCGCCGATGTCCCACAGGAAGGAAACGGCGGCCAGTGCTAGGAGATACAATCTGATCTTTTGTGTGTTCTGCAAGTTGCCTTGTAGGAATCAAAGACCGTAGAAAACCAGTTTGTGAAATAATGGTGGTGACAGAGCAGCACCTCCCTGTGTCAGGGCTGTTTCACAGAGTGGGGCTAATTCACCTTTTGTCTGCCTAATAGCACTGCAAAACCAGAATCCCTCCGATCAGAGAGGCTGAGCTATTTCATGCTGTAAACTCTTTGCAGGCAGTCTGACAACAGAACGGGCTCTGTAAAGCATTTCTGAGTAGCAATGAGCCTCAAATGGCACTTCCCAAAGCCCTTCTATCCCATGGAGAGCAAAAAATGTGGCAGGGAAATACCAGCTTCTCCGGGAACGGGCGTAAATAGCTCTAAGTGGGTATGGCAGCAAAAGCAATGTGATAATATGAAGGAAGAGCTGCTGAGATTATCAGTTCCTGGCATTATATTCCCAAAACACTCCTGAAGCCTCACAGCTTCCATATGGCTCATCAGACACATACAATAACATGATCGCTCAGAACATTCAGTCCTATAGAAAGGAAACAAGAAACACAGACATGTCCCTGTGCTCCTGCACACACAGAGAGGTGACACCAGGGCCTGGAACAAAAGGGACAAGAGCAAATTCTGTGCTGGAGTCAGCTTCCTCCAGGCCTCCTGCTCACAAGTTCACTGTGAACATCAAACCGTTGCAGAGACGTTGCTTCCACATGGGGCACAGACCCCACAGAGCCACCAGGCCCGTCTCCTCAGGTGACGAATTTTGGGCTCTGTGGAGACGTGATTCAAACCCAAGCTCCCTGGGGGCACCATGCAGGCCTCTACTGCAGACAAGGAGCTATCACCGAGCACTTCCAGAGCCATGGCTCCATGTCAGCCTGCCAAAAATCCTGCCTATGAGCAAACTGGAGAGCAATTCTGCTGGAGAGAGCAAAGCTGCACTAAAGTGACTCTGGGTGGTGGTGACTCTGTGCAAACATGGCTGTTGTCACATCTTAGTGACACAGAAGCTGTGGATACCCCATCCCTGGAAATGTTCTAGGTGAGGTTGGACAGGGCTCGGAGCAACCTGGTCTAGTGGAAGGTGTCCCTGCCCACAGCAGGGTGTGGAATGAGATGAGCTGTAAGATTCCTTCCAACCCAACCCTTTCTGTGATTCTGTGATTCCACAACAGCGGAATGGGGCCTCAAAGTCCTCATCCCTTTGCCCTATCAACGGAGCAAGGTTTTAAGAGAGCAGAAGTTGTTATTGGTGGTGCTAGAAAAAATTGGCTGTTCTCCAGAATTTTCCTAGATGATTTCCTCGGGTAGCAACTCTGGCCCATCCCAGAGCTGCTGGAATCACAGTCTTCGCTGACTGCAGCATTTTATTTTCAGTCTAAGGAAGGATCAGGCCTGTAGCGAGCTCCAGAAAAACTTCTCAGTCATGGCTTGTAACCATGAAAACTCCTTCCCCAGCCTACTGAGGCGCAAAAAGATGCAGTTTCAGTTTCTGTGATTCTCTTCCAAGACTGATAAGCCAGCAACAGTATTACTTGTTTCTCAGTCATCTGTTCTTCAGTTTTCAGAAACTATTTCAGTTCTACAAACCCAGCCTGCCATCTTTTTCCTTCTATGAGACTTTAGAAAGAAAAAAAGGATGAATCACCCTTTTTAAAATTACTTTTCCAAGTGGGGGGTCTCTTTCACAAAGTTACTTACTCCTAGCATCGACTGCACTGTTCCTTCTGTGGTACCCCTCATTTCTTTGATGTTTCCTCTTTCCTCACTGAGTGGCTTGTTTATTTTTATTTTTTTTATAAGCAAAGCCTAATTCTTGGTTTTCTTGTTTAAACTCCTCAGCCAAGCTCCTTGAGGAGTAAAGTAGGCATACAGAAAGTTAATGAGAAATTTTCCCTCTATCCCTGAGGACTGAAGAGGGGATAATTTAGGTAGTGTTTGGAGCCAGCTTCGGCCCTTTTAAGACTTTCCGGCATCGCTGCGGGAGGAGGAGGATCCAGCTGTCCTACATTTTCCTTGTAGATGCTACCACTGCTGACAGAGCATGGCTTTTCTTCCATGTATTTTCTTCCGTGGCTCTGCCAGGTCTGAGCAGAGCGGGCGGAGCAGGAGCTGCAGCACTGAGCACACAGCCCCGTGCCAGCACCCAGGCAGCGCTGGGATGCCGCGCGGTGGCAGGCTCCTGGCAATAAGTGCTAATTCCCATCACCTCCCTCCACTGGACACCCCCAATGCTGATGACTGGTTATGGCACCTTCCGCTGGATGCGATCATCTCATCATCTCCTAATTAGCCAGATCAGCTTTCCTCCTCATCAAGAGCAGCCACTGAACGCCTTCTCCCTCTTCCCAGGATGGGCTCTCCCCCCGCTCTGCCGCGCTTCACCCTGGGAAACGTTTTGTGATACTCTGGATCCCTTGTAAACCGTATTCTTCCATTTGGGCAGTCTTTCAACTCCATGAAAGTTACACGTTGTTTTCATTTCTTCTCAAGTACCTTAGGTCAAAGAAAGACCTGTGTCACAGTGGCTCTAAAAGCCTAATAAAGTCTTTCATCCAGAGACCTGCTTGCTGGCGCAAAGTCAGGGAAAACAAACTAAGTCATCGAGTGTTGTTCAAACTGTCAGATCCTTTTCAGCATGCTCTTCCTGCCAGCCTGTTCGTGTGCGTTTGGGGGCTGGGATGGGGAGGAAGGGAAGGGGGGAAAAGAAAATTCCTGATGGCAGAAAGCCCATGGAACAACTGGCACCTTTCCAAAGCAGCCTCCCCCCAGCCCCCAGCCCGCCTTCGTGGGCACAGGCGTCTGCCAATCTGTTCTGCACACACACACACACTGCACAACACAAGCAACAAAATGACTTTCCAACAACTTTGCTCACAAGTGCCACTCTACCCTGAGTTTGGCACCTTGAGCTTTCTCCTCACCCCCGCCTCTCCGGGCTCTGCCTCCCAATGAGCTGGACAGGTTCCAGTGTTTAAAAGCCCATTTAACCACTCCCTTTTGTTTAGAAATACTAAGCCTTGATCTGATTTTATCGACCCTGCCGTGCCAAGAGGAGGAGGATGCTGAGGGTTTCTGAGGATCCTGCAATGAGCTGAAAAGCTCCACGAGCCCTTCAAGAAGGGCTTTGCCCACTTTGCAGCAGCCCTTGTGCTATTGTGGAGGCCCAGAAGGAGAGAGTGTACCATTTACAGGACCACACAGGATGGCTTCCACTCTTGCTGTTGTGCGCATTTCTCCCTGTAAAAACTTCATTATTGGCACTGAGGAGGTGAAATTCAGCTCTGTGCTTGGCTGGCACTGTCTTTTGATGGTTAAATAGCTTTCTTTACACTCTTCACCTTGTTCAGTGCTGCTATGCCCAGAAAAATCAGAGCAGCAGGGGAGTGAGGCAAAGAGGCACGAACAGGACCTCTGCTCTGATTGACAATTGTAATCTTCCTGGGTATTGTTAGGAGACATCTTTCTGCACTTGATAAACCCAGCATGATTACATGAAACATATCCTTTTAAAATATATTTCTCTTTTTCATAAAGCAGGTAAAGCCAACTGCATTTAGAGCTAATTTCAATTCCTTTGTACAGTGCAGCATTTGGATGCCCTCTTAAGGATGCTGGGTTTGGAAGTTTGTCTTTTCTCATAACCCCAGAGAAGCTCTTAACATCAGTGACAGAAAGGGCTGTCAGATTACAAGTCAGACAGAACCAGAGAGCTCTGGAGTAAGAGGAGAATCTTCCCAAAAATACGCCTCCATTCCCCACATGATTATTTCTTTGAGTAAGAACACATGTTCTGTGGAAAGATGTAACCACACACCGACCACTGAGATCACCAGCCACATTTTGGTTCAATTCTTCGTATCCATCATCCCACCGGTTCAGTGCTGTGGCTCATCAGGGCACTGCTAAACAGGAGGAGGAATTTAAACATCCACAGCACTGCTATAAATTTGAATGAATACGAATAGTTTCTCATCTATGGCAATTTGCACCAATCAAGGCTGTACCTTCATGTATCCGGCAATCTGGAGGAAGGAGTCTGCCTCCTGCTAGGCAGTTACTGACACATTTTTAGCTTCCCTGCGCTGGCTCTGCCCTCCTCTACTTTTCATTTCCCACCAAAGAGAAACATAAAGGAAGTGATGATGAACAGGCAGCTGTGGTCAACAGAACAAGTAGCATGATCGAGAGATCCTATCTGAAAAGTTCACAGAAGAACAGCCTCACTAGCATTGAGAACAGCAGAGCCTGGAACAATATCACTGAAAAACAAATTACACACAGGCACTATCCAAGTCCAAACCAGTCAGATATTTTTGATATCCTGCAGCTTCAAAGGGGATAACAGGCAGTTGAGTGCTAGTGCTGAAGATCACGTTAGCCCCACCAGATTATTCAGGTCATGCTAAACAGCAAATTCAGTGGATTAAAAGAGTTCTCATTCCTGCTGTGCACTTTTAACAGTCTGCGAGTTACACAGAGGGCTGAGGATGCTATGTACATCGCACGTCTTGTGCAGCACTTTATAGTCAGACAAGCTCAGCAAGGGGCATCTGCCTTCCTAAAAATTGCCATTGACCCACTCCTGTTCAGGAACACTGAGAAACCAATGGACTCACCCAGCAGCTATGTGAAAATCTCTTTGCCAAGCCATGCAGAACTCACTTTTGTGTCTGCAGTGCATCGGCGCTGTATTACCATGACAAAACCAAATTGCCACCATTGAGGACGGTCTTTGCTAACACAACAGCCCTTCTCTGGTAATAAACTCGTGTGCACAAATGACGGCACAATGAGGGGATGTGGAACCGCTAGAGGATCTCTGGGGTAGCAGCCAACAGCTTTTCAGCTTTTTTCTTGTCTGACCCAAGTCATTCTCCACGCAGGCGTTGGTGTAAAGCTCAGCAGCACAAAGCTTGGCCAACATCAGGGTGGTGTCATTGTCTCACATTAATGTACAATTCCCACAATTGCTGCAGAGCAAAGGCAGCACAGCCCCATTTGTCATTTGAAAACATTTTGGGGGTTCTGCTGTGTCTAGCACTACCCTTGCTCTCATTATGGGTCAGTTAAATCATGGGTGTTCCTGCAGAATGTCCAAAACCCACGTGGTACCAACCCCGCTAATACTGAAACCACCCACAGTAATTCAGGCTGTATTTCAGATGTCAATTACAAGTCTTTCGTAATCATTACAAATGAGGATGTACTGGGACAGGCAGGAAGAGAAGCTCCCAGGTCCAACCCAGCTCCTACCACCTTCTTGCCAACCGCCAGCCCAGCACAACAGAGACAGAGCTCCCCAGAACCATTCTGTGCTGGTCATTGCTCATTTGAAAAAACAAACCCTTCAATGGCTGAGTGAGCAAATGGCAAATAAATGAACAGTGGTATTTCTACATGATTTTTCAAAATACCTTCTGCTGAGATGGAGTCTCTGATGTCTAATAGAGGTATAAACTGCATTTCGCTCCCTTTCAGGGGGAGCAGCAATGGGGTTAGCTCTCTCCCCCACTGCCCATGCTGGAAAACTACTAGGAATTAAATATCATTGAGATTTCTACCTCTGTCAAAACTGGGAGAGATTAGCTGACAGGCTTAAAAAAATATTATGGAAACTGATAGACAGAGACACCTACACACTGCTTCATATGGCACAGAACTGTTTTCCCAAAAAAAAAAAAGGGCTAAAAATGAAAACGGTCAGTCCTTGAGCAGGTCAAGACATGGATATGAGCTTGTTGCTGGTGGGCTGACAGATTCCTTGTGGAGGCAGACAGCTCTCCTGAGATTCAATGAACAACGTGAGAGAAAGATTTGGTTTAGAGTAAAATGCTAAGTTGTGCACAAGGGTTTGGGAGGAGAATTCTCCCCAAGACTAAACTCAACCTGCAGTTTCACAGAACAGCTTTGACCTCACAATCAGCACGTTATGGACTCAAGTCCCACACCTGCACCCAAAACTAGAAGCTGAAGTAGCTGTTTTTTCCACCCATAATTATCATCTTATTGGTGTTTTAAGACAGAAGACAGCAAAATTTTAACAGGCACTGTACTCATGAAGTCTTCAACAACCATTACATGGATACAACAGCACTGCAGCATCACAGTAACAATTTGACAAAGGTTTTTTTCACAAAAGTTCGCAGACATTCCTGGGTATCTTTTTCAGCTGAGAAAAGTCACCCAGAGCTCCCACAGAGGACATCTCGAGGTTAGGAGATGGCAAAGCTTAACATTCATCACCAGCAGATCAGGGAGCAGATGGAAAAACCACAGAAAGACGTTGCACCAAGTTTGCTGTTTCTTTAAGTCGCTGATGGATTCACACATGATGCAACTAGACACAACACAGCACTTGCATCTTCCTGCATCAGTGATTCTGCAGACATAGATCTTCCCACCCTCCTTTTCCCTCTTCCAAGGCCCAGATGTAATTTTTGTCTGCAACTGGATACAATCACTTTCTGCACACAAGCCCAGCAAAACAAAACATCCCATTTTCAGTTCACAGAGCTGCCATGGCAGAAATAAATATTATTTTGTTTGTTGGGGATTTCTTTCTGGTTACTGTCATTTTGTTTTCCAAAAATCATTGTTCTGCAGAACAATTTAACATAATGCATTCTTCCTGCTTCAAGACTTTGCAGTTAGCTGAACAGTGGTTAGGTTCTCAGAGGAAAAGCAAGTCCTGAAAAAGCCAAACCCCAAATTTCTCTGAAATCTCAACCTTTAGACAACTTCCTAAATCAACAAACCTGAGACAAGCACTGCGCCTCCTCCCATTTCAGCAGGGGTTGCCCCAACACAAATGTCTGCACCACTGCCATGGTTTGCAAGCAGAAGGTGACAGCTTTGGGTTTGCCCTTCTACTTGGAGCATGCTGTGGCTGATCTGGACAGAGCATCCCCTTCCTTATTCCCTGAGCTCTGTTTGCAATTGGTATCTGAATTTCTTGAGAAGTATGGAAGCAACTGCCTGTCTGACTGATACCCCAGGAATTTAAGATAAAACCCAGAGCAGAGCAGCAGCCTTGCTCCAGCCATAACTAGGGCAGTATTTTCAGAAGCACATTGCTTGATATTGCTGATTTGAGGCAGGGGATGGGTCCTCCTTGGAAGAGAAACCTACTTAAGGTACGGCTTTGTGGTCCTGGCTCAAGCACATGTAAAGGAGCCTGAACTCTGTTTGCAGGGGGCAGCTTCAGGAATTAGCCTCTGTTTTCTCCTTCTCTCTCCCTTCTCACTTCCATTGCCTGATCTGGTGGTAATTTTCCTCTCTCTGGTGCCTCCCTCCCCATCCTTTCCTTCTCCCTTCCCACCCTGTCAGCCAATGACAAAAATAGAGATGAGAAGAGACACAATTGCATAAAAGAAGGGATTTTTCCATCTTTAATAGCAGAGGGGGATTGGTTTGTGCTCTGCCTCTCTGCAAAAGCTTCGCAGGTTGGGCAGGTAAGATTTGAAGGGAGGCTGTGTGATGCATTGAGCTGAGCTTGCCCTTGACCTCCAGCTCCCTGCCTGCTCTGCCTCCAGCTTTAGTGAAGGCACCAGGCGTGGAATGGTACCAGCAGTGCTGCTTGGTGCTTTTCTAAGCAGCCTTTGAGAGGAGGGAGCAGCAGTCTCAAATGTGCTCTCTCCGTGGTGCGCACACCTTCCTCAGGCACACCTGGGGAGGAACCTTGTTCTGGGATGGCAGCACTAACACAAAAAGCACCTTTCTGTGCACACACTGAGGCTGGGTCCAGTAGATACAATGCTGTTGTACTCCAAAATAAGAATCCATTTAAAAAATCCAAGTTACTGATAACTTAAGAATGAAGGAAAAAGAAAAATTAATCGGAGCTTACCTTGCTTTTTGGTGGGTTAGGCTTGGGGGTTTCTTGTACCTCAAGAGCACTGGATACTTTGTACTAAGAAAAAAAAGAAAATAGAAGAAATCAAAAGAAGAAATTATATCAGCACACCATTTAAAAAAAGCTGTATATGCTTTAGTTTTATCTTTGCATAGTATTATAGCTGTTCAGATTAAACTTTGCAAAAAAATATTCTCCATAGGTATATCCTCATTTTTGTCAGACAACATCAGCTCTTTGATCTTTATTCACTTGGAGAAATGTTCTTTTCCTTCCAGCTCTTTGCTTTCTTGCCTTTTGCCACACTTGAAACCGAGGCTGGCCCAAAACTGCTCTGAGACATCTCATCATTTTCACCAGGGTAGTTTATCACCAAACTCAGTATATTTTTCTGCTCCCAAACAGGGCAATCAAAACAACACCTTAATAAAGGATGAATTTCCAGGTACCATCAGCACAACTGCAGGATGATGCCTCATACAAACCAGGGCACTTTCGTGCATTTCCACCAGCACCATGGCAAACTACTCAACCATTTCTGAGTGCAGAGCGGGTTCTGCGAGCAACACGTGCTGCTTTGCCTTTGTGAGCAGGGGTCATTGCCTTTTTTATTTCTCCTCCATGTTGATTTCCTAGAGGAACAGTCCTGTCCTTCCTCCATAGGCATTTGTACCAGCACAAACCAGATTCAAACCTCAGAAAAGCCCCATAAGGAGATGCCAAGCCTACGGCACTACCGGCCTAAGGGACAGTGTCATCATGCTCAGTGTTTGATTGTATATTCCCCACACAAAATTAATTGATCCTGTCGTTTCAATGGACCACCAACAGCTCTCAGAATTAACCACAAGGAAGTAGAGAGACTCGATTCAGAGATTTGAATCGACAAATTCAGAACACCAAAATAAAATCATTCCCATTATGATTTTTTTAAATAAATGCTACTCAGTAAGGCTACATAAAGGATTTTCTCTAGTGTACTTTGGTCTGGACTTCTTAAACACATTTGAGAAATTTCCCAACACAATTTTTGTAGAGAAATGGATCTACCAAGATTAATATTTCCCCTGGAAATTCACTGTAAATATTTTTTTAACCTACTTTTCTTCCTCACTCCCTCCCCAGGAGCTCTTTGTCTCACATCAGTGCTCTGCCACTCTTGGATCCTATGAGTCCTTCTGCCTCGATGCTTCCTGGGATAAAATGATCTTTCCCAGGAGCTCTGATAGGCTGCTTTAAATCAGCTCTTTCTTGATTCATGCATTTCACAATTCTCTCTCCTCTCCATTCTTGCAACTATAGTTACTGGTGAATTTAAATTTTATTAAAAAAACCCAAAAACCTAGCCAAACCAAACACAAACCAACAAAAACCAAGCCACAAAGAAACAAAAGTAAAACCCACTAAAAGGCATCCTAAACCTCTCTTCCTCCCAAAATATCCGTCTTTTCCTGCTGGAAATGACCCCCACTGAGCTGTGCTCAGGGTGGCAGCAGGGCTGCAGGGCCAGATGGAAGCTGCTGAAGACCTTGGAGATCAAACCACCAGCCTTCAATCTTGACATTTGGTCGTGGGTGGCAGATTTTTTTCCTTTCACACTTAAAAATGTTGCAAACCACAGTAGTTCTCTTTGACGTGGAACTGGAGGCTGATTAACCTTATCTGCTTATGTGCAGATACAGATGTTGAGAAACATTTTCCCACCCACACTGGCCATAACTGGTGCCTGGACCACTGGCCAACACACAATCCACCATCCCGAGCCCTACACCATCCAGAGATCTCTAATGGGGTTTTGGTGCCATTCAGGGCATGGGAATCAGGGGAAAATAAAGTTTTCCCCTTTCTATGCTGCTCTGAGAACCAGCCCTGAATATCCCCACATTTTTAGCATCATTACAGAACATTTTCCTGATGGGTGAAAAAAATGAGCCCTCTTTTCCATTTATGCTCCCCCCAGCACACAGTGCTGAACCAGCAGGACCTTTCCCATCACAGGTGGCAGGACATGGGACAATGATCCCCCTGGTTTTTTTTTCAATAAGGAGGATCCTTCTTCATCTGCTTTCATTAAACCAAGTGCCTGCACCGTGAGCTCAAAATGACACTTTTGAATAATTTAAGATAACGATAATAGAAACATTAAAAAAAACCTCTCGTAGAGACCAAACCCAATTCCTCTCGCAGCTTCTGAATTAGCTTTTCACTTGTAGCCATTTCTGCTCTATCTTAAGAGCTATTAAAAAAAAAAAAAAAAAAAGCACGATAGAAGAGAATATTAGGAAATTACTAATGCTTTTTTGAAAGCACCTTTTGCTTAATCTTCTGCAGGACTATTTCTGGATTCCTGTGCAGCTTTCATCTTTACCCTGAGTGTTTTACAAGGCACCTCGCATGCTCACAGCCCGAGTCCAAAGAGGACGGGTTGTTTTTGCGCATTTTCCCTGCAGCTGTTTTGTTCCATTGGAGATGATGCCTCACTGGGTCAGGACTTTTTTTTTTTTATTTGCTTTAAGGGATGAGCTTTATTTACCAGACAACATTAACCATTTGGATTTCCCAGCTCCAAAATTCCTTGCAGGCATTCTGAATATATTAGGGTAGTTTGTTGTTTGTTTGTTTGTTTTTTCCTTTTAAATTCTATTTTTAAAGCCCGGAATGCTGGGTCTGACACAGCTGGGGACTTTTCATATTTTGCTTTCAGGGAGGCAGAAACACAAACTACTCCTAAAACACCAGGATCAGGACATCATCATTTTTTCCCCAGCAACATCTGGAATATTAAGAGGCTGGAGTGGGATTGGAGTTGCGTTGGCTGAACCAATCTCTGGCAGGAGCCTCCCCCTGCTCGCATGAAGGGAGAAGCAGCCGGAACGTGAGGAGCAGCAGCCGCACTCACCACTCCGTGACTCCAGCTCCATGCCTGCACTTCTCCATTGATTTATGGGGCAGCTCATTTCCAGATCCACCTCCTTCAGGAGGAGGAACTTCAACTCGATGTGGATAATAGGGTCCTATAGCCCTTAAAACACTCGCTGCTTCTTCCTGGGGTGGGGAGGGGAGCGTTACGGCAGAGAGGAATATTCCTCCTCCATGTGAACGGGTCTGGAAATGAACCGAGAGAGGTGATGCATTTTTAATTTAAATAAAATGAAATAAAAAATGTAAAGCTCGTAACCCACAGCAGAGCTTGGGCTGCGGAGGAGGAGATCCCTCACCCCATTCCCGTCGTGAAAGCCGCACAATGGAAGACACACTCGCCTTCCGCCCATTCAATCTCTGCCTTACATCTCTATATCTATACACACATGCCCCACAAAGACATATTTTCTACGTTAAGCCTATGGATTACTGGCTCAGGCCCTCACAAAAAAAAAAAAAAAAAAAAATTTAAAAAAAATGTTTCCAAGGCAACGAGCCAGGGGTTGCTATGGCATCTCGGAGCGAGCAGCTGGGCCAATCCCGCTCCCTTCGAGCTGGGAAGGCGCAAAGCCTCTAAATTTAATGTCAGTGCGGAGAGGAAGGGAAGCTGTTGAGGCATGCATGATGCTGAGCGTGCGCTTGCTAAATGCGGACAACATGGCCCCCATGATTAGGACCAGCACACTAATGAATATTCATTGGGCTGATTAAAGCAAAGTCAATTAACTACTTGACTGCTTGATTTTTTCCTGGATTTTAGTCATCTCTTTTAACCATTTTGCCACTGGGGATGCTCTCGTTCTCCCCTTCATCTCCCTCTTTCCTCCTCTATATTTCCTTCACCGACAATTAAGGTTTAGATTTTTTTTTTCCCTTGTCTTCATGCTTTTTACTGACAATCACCCATCCTCCTCTTATTTTACAGATCACTTTATCTCACCAATAGATCACGTTCTTCTAGGGTCACTGTCTTCCACTACAGTTGCAGGTAAGGCAGAAGGTCACAGTTTTCCATCAAATTTTTAAATCTCACGTGTGATTTAATTCCTAATCCACAGCTAAGCAATAATGCTGATTTTCTACTTCACAGTGGGATTTCCCCCCATCACCACAGCCCTTTGTTTTATAGCACAGGGGGTTGTTGTGAGCCAGGTCAAGGGCTGCAGATTATTTTTTTTGATTTGTTGGGTCAGAATTCCTTCAGACAGACAACTCAGACTGAATGTTCTAGGAAACCTAAAGGGATCCTAAAATAAAACAACAATTCATTAAAGACGGTTTTCAATTTAAAGAGATGTCTCTCCCAGTGCAGTAGTGATGTAATAAGACCGTGAAGAGGACTGCATATTTTATAAAGATCATTTTTCAGAATGTGCCTGAAAACTAAAACGTGATTAAATTAAAAATAAATGAAAAATTGTTGGTCCAAAAGAAAAAAAGTCTACATTTGTGAATTCAGCCCTTACAACCTAACCTGGGAAAATACACTAATTTTCACCATATTATTTGGCTTGTTCTGAAAACTCTCTCAGGTTCCTGTATTATATATACAGAGAAAGATGCATTTACATGACTGTTATGACTCTTCTGGAATGGAGTTATTAATAGTTTGAAGTAATACATCCGATGGAAAGATTGGAAAACCTGACCATAATCACCCAGCATTTGAGCTCCTGCCTTTGTCAGCAACTGAAGGAAAAACATGCAGGAAAAGGCAGAGTGTACAGCGGGGTAGGGACAACACTGACTTCAATATCGTTTGTTCAATCTAGCAACTTGCAAACAAAAAAAGAGAAAAATAGCGAAAGAGGACAAATTAGACAGAATATAACTGTGTAGGGGAAGTTTGCATTATTTTCAAGTGCAAACGAAAAAATGCTCAGTTTCCATTCTATAAACTCCATGGATGTACTGGTTTCTCTATTATTTTACTGGATTATGCATATATTTACATGTTTTATAGCTATGCAGTTATAAAAACAAACAGTTGCTTTTCCACCAAAACACAGAAAACCGGGAGTGACAATGCTTCCCTACACAAGTTGTATTTTGGGAGCGCGACGTGGCGTTTCCCAGCAAACTCGCAGCGCGTCCACCATCCCCCTGTTAACACCATTATCCCAACTTCTAATCTTCTCATTTGCAGCCTAAAATTCGGCCCCTGTTTGGGCTCAGGGAGTCATCGAGGTGGGGAAAGGCTGCTGCAAGGATGAAATCACAGGCACGAGTCGGAGCGCGCGTCCCCGGATTGCCGAGATGACGCCCTTCTTTGCAGAGCTTTATGTTCCTGCCATCAAAATCAGGAATCTGCATAGCAACACTCAGCTCCACGTTGCAGCCACCCAAATCTGAAGAAAAACCCCCAACAAATAATTACCCATTTACAAATTAAGAGAGCAGCAAAAGAAAAGGAACGGGAGCGTGTTAAGCTGTCACGTTCAATTTAAAGAAATATAGATTGGGGGCTCTGTTTCAAAATAACACTTTTTCATCTCTGTGCAGTGGAAATTTCTTCACAGGGGGCAATGTGCTAGCATAGATGTACATGCACACAAAGAGAAGTGGAGTAATTCCATTCTCACAAAAAATTTAGAGAATTGGATTCAAATCCTATCTAGGTCACAAATGAAATGTAGTCAGCAACCTACAAACAGGGGAAAAATGAAAGAAAAAGACAAAATCCCAGCCCAGTGCCACACAACTCAGCAGTCTGCAATTCCTGGTCATGAGAGGCCACAGCATTAGCCAGGCAGGGTGTTACAGGTCAGGATTAAGACGCATTAACAAATTCATGTGGAGGAAGCTGGCCCAGCACCTGCCCACAATTTGCCAATTCATTTTGTCCCCCTTCCATGTGAATCAAATTCTCTTTTTCTACTTGGAGGATGATTTTTTTTTTTTTAAATAATGTTATACTGGGTAAAATGTACATCCCCAAGCTGTGAAAAGCATTTTAACTCAAAATCTACACAGGAGCAAGAGCAATGTAATTATTGTTCTTATACTGTGAATGATACCAATGTAAAAATGCTCAAAGACATGTATGTGAATATCCACACACTGAGAAATGACAGTAAACTGTATCTATTCTGCTTCTAAGACACATTGCAAATTCAGTAAACTCTAAAAAAAAAACCTCACCACACAAATACAAACCCAGAAATCTACATCTGCACAATGGAAAATATTCTGAGCACAAACCCATTGCGGGAGCAGTAAATTCAGGGTTAAGTCTCTGGATTCTTGTCTGATACTCTCAGCCTTTCATCATGTCTCTATGAATTTTTATTTCTGTACTCTGGGGTAAATTAAGGCTGATGGTGTCAGTACGGGGTTTTGAGTCCGATTTCAACATTTCTCATGTTTCGCCTGTTTAACTCAGACCCTTTAAGGTTGGTTTTTCAACAATTTAGGAGGAAGGCTTGGGGGCTTTCTAATCCTCTTTCAAAATGCCATATTTTCCAGGAGGCTATTCCCCACCGAGCTCGCCCCCAACACGTTGTGTCAAGGCAGTAGCCATTTTCCCGGGCAGAACAAACTCCTCAGTCCTGGAGAGCTGATGGTGAACAAACCCCAAGAGCAGGAGCACCCTGAGGCTGCAGAGACCCTGAACTCCTGCATCTCCCCACTCCTGAAAAAAGCATCACCCCAGAACCCTCCAGGAAAAGCCTGATGTGTTTGAGATTAAGAACGTGCTGTGTCTGGGATTAAAGCAGAACACGTTTGCAGCCCTCGCAGTGCTAACCAACCAGAGGAGTTATCTGGTACAGGATTCATGTGATTGCTTGAATAATATTCCAGGAGCCGCCGCGTCCCTTCCTCCCCGCATGCACAGCCCTCGATGCAGGCACACACATGGTATTTCTAATAGGATCTCTTCTCCCCTCTCTCTCTCCCCCGCTTTCACAATCTGTCGCTCTCCAATCTGCCCACTCTGCTCTATTTTCCCATCCAATATTCCCCCTCTAACACCTTCCCCTCCTCTTCAGCCCCCACCCTTGCTCTCTCTCCCCCTCCTCCAGGCTCTGCTATCAGTCACCTTAGCCCTGGTGCTGAGTTTTGGGTCTCTGGACATTGAAAGCATTTAGCAGTGTGATTAAAAAGAAGCAATAAAACAAAAAGAAATTTCTCCCCTACTACTAGCATGTAAACAATGTGGTAACTAACTGGCCCCTCTAATAATTTGGTGCCTAAAATAATTTTCTTTTTTTTTTTTTTTTTTTTTTTGCTGGACTATGTTATTAATATTTTATCTCACTTGGTGCTATTTTATCAGAAACTTTACAAACAAGTTCACCATTGCTACCTCCTCTTTGTGGAGGGGAAGAAACAGCAGAGGGAAGGGAAAGGCTCAGTCAGAGCTCCCCAGCAGGCTGGTAGTGTAGCCTGAAATAAATGAGGTCTCCTGGGTTCCAGTGCAGTGGTCTAACCATTAGTCTCTGACTAAGAAACAAATGCAGAGAGGCCAGAAAATGTGTAAATTAAAGCAACACTTCGCTTTTCCTTGTAGTCTGTAGAATAATTACAAGATGCAGATGTAGCTAGAGATGCCTGAGGCTCTGGTGATCCCAGGGATACATTTCTAAGATCAGGCTTCTCCTCCAGACCATCCTGCTGCTCTTAGGTGCTGCAGGAACTATTCACTCTGGCTGAAATGTGACCCTAACCTGGACAGCACGGGGCACAAACGCATCTGAGCACAGCAATTGGTTTAAGGAGTTCAGGGGAAGCATCAGGCTTTATCTAGGCCTGGCAGGATTACAGAAGTAAGTATTTAATTTCTCAGAAGAGAACAAGCTCATGGCCAGCTTATGTGTGCCTACACATGGATACATACAGGGACACATGGGAACACGGGAGCGCCTCGGCACCACATGCAAGGAGGGCAGAGAAGGGTTTTACACAGCATGTGAGGTAATAATAGCTCTTACCATGAGGAAAGATTTACATTCACACTCTTAACTTATAGGTTGTAGGTGCCCCTTGATTTGTGCCGTGCTGCACAGCCCATGGGGTGAGGACAGCTCTGATCCCACAGAGCAGCAGGCATGGCAGCAGCTATGGAAAGGGGATGCAGAGCAAGGACTGCTCTAGGATCTAGTGACAGGGATTCTAGAAGATTAGGACATTCAGCTCCCCTTTCCTAAAGATAAAAGCAACTACCACTAGGAAAAAGAACACTGTGCCCATAGAGAAAGCATTAAACACCACAGAAACTGGAGCCAGTCCTGCAGACCAAGCAAACACTGCATTTAAGCACAAAAAGAAACCAAATCTCCTTAAAGGTCCAGAAAGCTGAGTTAGGTTCTCATTCTCTCTACTCACATCTACAACACGTTATTTTTAGATGGAGTAAAACACAGGGCACCTGATCTCATGGACTGTTGCAAAGCAATTCCTGTATTACACAACAAATCAGGAGCACCACAGAGCTGCTCTGGAAGAGGTGGGATCCAGAGACGTCCTGGTGTGGGCCATGGTTGGAATCATGATTATAACTGGAAGAACCTCAGCTGTTCAGGCTGTTTCCCTGCATGGAACTTCTCCAGCACCACCAGGTTCCCCAATACAAGAGAGATGTGAGTACACAGGAAGTTCAATGAAGGAGCACAAGGATGGTGAAGGGACCAGAGTGTGTTTCCTACAAGGAAAGGCTGAGAAAGCCAGGACAGTTCAGCCTGGTGAAGAGAAGGCTCAGAACATCCAGCCTTCTTTACCAGAAACATGGGCTTCCTGCCTTGGGCAAATACATCTTTATAGAAACAATCCAAGAAGAGATCAGACATGATAAAGATGTGAAATGTCACAGCAATTTGGAAAAGCTGAACCCAAGGACTCTAAACTGGTAAATATGACTCGCCTAACTAGCGGAAAATATTTGCAATCCTGTCAACATAGGCAAATTCCTAAGATCTGAGGCAGACTTCTGAGGTGTGACTAATTCACTCAGCACAAAGGTGACACTGTTGTGACAGAGCACTTGCATCCCTGAACTCTGAAACCAAGATGAAACCATTTCCTACTCTCTGGGGTTTGGTTTGAGTGACGTAACTTTCCTATTCCAATACAACAGGTTTGAAAACCAGGTTAGAGAGAGTCAAAGCCTCCAGGCTTTAAGTATGGACACAGTCATCTCTTTAGTGTGCATGTGGACACCAAAAACCGAGAATAATTCACACCCTATCTTCTCCTGACAGAGGGTGCAAGAGGTTGTGCATTGGTTCACTTGATATTGTGCCTACAAGACATGAAAACCCCTCCAAAATCTCAGTGCCTCAGTGCATGGCTTGCCCATGTGGAGATCCCAGCTCCAAGGAAGCCCTAAGGTCCATCACAAGTCAAATGTGTTCAACATGCAGGGACTTTTCAGGCTCAGAGCAGCCCATCTCTGTGGCCCCTCCATCCATGCCAAGGACCTGCCCTTTGGCTTCACCCACCAAAGCCTTTGTGCTGCTCAGCACCTGCAGAACATGAAGCCACCTCTGTGCTGAGCCGAGCCCTTCCAACAAGTGCAAGTGGGAGGCAGGAGCAGCACACGAGTGCCCCAGCTCCCCGCGGCCCCGGCAGAGCTGCACGCACACGTCACCTCCCCAGGAAGTTGTTTGTATTCTTGGGAGAATGTTGAAAAATCTCTCTGACCCCCAAACATTTACCTTTTGATCGGAGGTTTCCAATGTTTCTGTAGTGTATTAAAGCTGAGATGCTCATAAAAAAACCCTTTGTGTCAACATAGTAAATGACTCTAATTAGGCTGGTGGTGCAATGAAAATGCTTAATTCATTCTGATGAGGCAGAAGGAAGAGCTAAAATGTTTATAGACAATGGGTGAACAGGGAGATATAATGCTGAGTGCCAGCTTTAAATGCAAATTACCACAGAAATCTTTCCCTCTCCACCATCCCATTCCTCCCCCTTCCCCTCTCTCTCTGTCGCCAGCACCACACTGTAATCTCCTAGTGCAGTAATTAGAAGCGAAAGGAGCCACATAGAGGGGCCTCTAAAGGCAACTCTAAAGAGAATTACGGAAAAAAATACCTACCTTTAATAGAAGACAGCACTATTTTCCAAAGTACACCACCATTGCAGCACTTGGCATGGTGGTAGGATCAGAGAGGTGATAATTTGGAGGGCTATTACTGAAATGGGATGTAAATGTCTTTCATTTCTCCCTCCATCTGAACTGGCTTCATCTACAGTATCTGCTCATGGGGCTGGGGACACTGCCTCTTGGAAGAAGGCCCGGCCAGCAGCAACAAGCAAATATTTTTGGGGTGATGGCTCTCAAAGTGTTTCTTCACCTCACCAGAAGTACGGAGCTGCAAGTGGACAAGAGTTGTGAGCTTGAAAAAACACACCCTGGAAGTTGCTATGAGAGAGTAAACATGGAAACCCTACAACGTCTTCCTTAGAAATGTTTCTCATCACACTTGTGGTATCCGACCTTCTTTTAGAAGAGAAATGATACATTTGGTGAGAAGGGAAGAGGACAGAGAGGGAGAGAGAAAAGGCAACCGCTGTTTGGTTTTCACATAGGGTGTGACACTTTTCTCTAAACATTCTCATTTGAAACACCCAGAGTAGCTTTTCCCTGGGAGTTTAAGTGAAGAAATGCTCCTGATGCCAACTTGACAGTCTCAATGCTTTAGGATCTCCAGTATGAGCAATGCACAGCAGCATGCAGATGTGTCTTAGAGCTTCACATCTGGAGTCTGAGCCAAAACCAGGGGCTTTTACATCATCTATGAATTAAATGCTCGCAGTCTTGTTTCAGCATTGAACAAATCCCCTTCTCCTTCCCACACACAGGCACACAAATCACCCCAGTGCTGCGGAAGGTCAGATCAGGAGACCAGAAAGTCTGTCACAGTCTGAGACTGAGCCAAATGAAGTCCTGGTAAAAAGCTGCTGAAATTACATTCTGGATTGAAATCCCTGAAACAAAACTATTTTCTTTCCTCCTTGCAGCAGCATTTGAGCCTCAAGCTTAAGAACAGGTGAGTACACCCTGAGGCACACAAGCAGGATAAGGCAGACCTGGACTTTTGCCAGCAGGAGCAGGGCAGGGAAAAGGGGCAAATATCAGGCAGAATTTTTGTGGGCACTATGAATTTTTGTCATCTTTCCACACTGACACAGCTGTGTTGTCAGTGGACAAGGTCATGCTCACTGTGGGCACATCATTTAACACTGTGCTCACCTCTGCAGGCAAGCCTGGTGATGTGCCCTGCCCTTTTCTGCAGGTGGCCTGACCACAGCAGCCCACCTGGGCTTGCTTTATCTTGAGGGATTCAACACCCTTTAGGAAAGCTACCAGAGACTGAGGTGTGCTGCTGGAGGTCAGTGCTCAGACCCCGCTGCCAGATCGTGTTACGTTACCAACTCCCAATAAAGCTGGATTCCCTGACTTAAAATACTTTTATTTGCTAAAAAAACAAAGATGATTTTTTTTTCCCCTCCCTTAAGGCCAGCATCCAGGAGAGGTCCAGCTTTATCCCAGATTCTGGTCTGGGCAGAGTCACACTCCTGCAGGACAGTTGTCACAGAGGTGATGCCACATTTGTGCACTGCATAAACATAAGGGAGCACCCTCCCCTGCATGTCCTCTGCTGCATAAACAGAAACCCCAGACAAAGCTGGACTTGGAAAAAAAAAGGCACAGATTGCTTGTGCCTGCACTTCATTCCCAAGGCTCGGCTCAGCTCATTCATAAAAGATCTCCATCTGACCCGCAGAGCCACCTCCAGCCCCTGGTGTGCAGGTGACGCTGGGCTCTCCTCGAGGATGCCCCTGGGCACGGAGCCGTGTGCCAACAGCTCCCTCTCCCCAGCCGCCAGCGGGAGCATCCCACCGTCTCCTTCTCCCACTCCCTCTCTGTGTTTGCTCACTGAGACAGAAGCAATACCAGTTTGCAGCACAATAAACCATGTAAAGGAAGCATCAATTAACTAGAATACATGGATATAGTATTTAATTAACTGTTAGGCTCACAGTTACCGTATGATGTCATGGAAACCTCGAATCTCCTGGGTGCTGCCTCACACATGCCAACTGGGAATTGGAGCCATCACAAATCCCATGTAAAGTTTGAATCCTGACATTTTTAATTAAAAAAAAAAAAAAAAAAGAAAAGGAGATTCTGACTCTCATAAGTACCTTTTAATTGATATAAACGTAAGCACATCTTTGGTACTCCAGGAGTCCTGGGTGGGATTGCTCCCCCATTCAAGGCCACTGTTGCAAACCACGGCTTTGTGTGGAGGAACCACAAGAATGAGCCCAGAAGGCTCTATGGAAATAAAAAAGAGGGCAAAATCATACTGGATGGGTTTTCAAGGATATAAGAAGATATACACTACATTTACACTACCTTTGGTATGAGGATCTCAAAGTACTTTGCAAAACAAAAATGCAAACGTTTGAGGTTGTTTGAACAAGGGCGTGTAGTGACACAAAGGGGAGTGGCTTAAAACTGAGAGAGAGTAGGTTTAGATTGGATATTGGGAAAAAACTCTCCCCTATAAGGGCACTGAGGCCCTGGCACAGCTCACCCAGAGAAGCTGTGACTGCTCCACCCCCGGAAGTGTCCAAGGCCAGGCTGGATGGGGCTGGGAGCAGTCTGGGATAGTGGAAGGTGTCCCTGCCCATGGCAGAGGGTTGGAAAAAGATGGTCCCTTCCATTCTGTGGCTCTGTAATTTCCTGGTTCCTAATTCAGTATGGAAGATCATTTAAGTCTACAACTTCTTGTTCAGCACATTCCAGAGAGGCATCCAGCTCTAGCTCAGATACTGAAATAATGTAGCCTCATCTGTTTAAGAAGTAAGAGGTATTTTACAGGATTTACGGCTGAGGAAACTGAGGTAAGGGGAGGCTGGGACCATAGATCCAAAACTCAGCGGCTGTTGAGAGCCAGAGCAAGGAACAGAGCTGAGTCACTCCACACATGCTTGTGGTGACCAGTGAGAGCCAGGTAGAAGGACTGGCACCCTCACATGCTGCTGGCAATGTCCAAGCACTTCTAATCCCCCAGGAAGCGCCCAGCATCCCTGAGCATCCCTGCTCACACCGGGTCTGTCAGGGCCTCTCACACCCCAGCACTTGCTGTGCCTCCTTGAAGAGCTGTTCTATAATGCACAGGGTCTGGTTTCCACAGGACCAGGCAGCAGCAAGTATTGGAGTGGGATCCTTGCCTCCCATGAACAAAAACCAACAATCAGCCTCAAGCAACATCCCCACAGAAGTAATTTTACTTCTCCAGCTGCAAACATTAATACTTTCATTCCATCTACTGCAAGATATTTGTTGCCCAATACTAATTTAGTCCCAACACCTTGAATTGCAGGAAAAGTCCTGTATTAAAACCCATCAGGCTGAGATGCCTACCTTCCTTTAGCACTTTGCCAGTAGAGCATTAGACTTACACAGACCCAGACAGGTAAGTACAGTATTATTTTCTGTGAATGAAGGTGTGTGTTCATTTCCTGTATCCATTGTCTATGTTTATGTGGGAATTAGTTTATGGATCACTCTTGACAGAGCTACAGCGCCCTCCCTTAAGGACATTGCTGATATATTACCTTTGAAAGAGAATCACAATTTATTCATTCAAACACAGAGCTAAAGATAGATGCGCCCTGGAATATTTTGAAATATTGCATTATATATAAAATGAAATAGGGGGAAGCTAAATTATACAGCTATAATTACTTAGAGTTCAGGTGGCATTGTAAATAATCTATTCACAACTCGCTCAGCGTTTATTATGTCAGAGCAGAGCAATATAATTAACATGGTATAGATGGGAACTGTGCAAGGCAGATACCTGATACACCCAGATCAAACCCACTAGGACACAAGCACAAAAACACACAAACACATGCGATGCCATTCATAAAAATTCATGTGAAAGTGAGGAAAAATGAGAAAAAAAGGAGCAATTTGAGAATGCTGATGCTTCAGGCCTGCCAACAGCACCAGCACCTCTTTGGAACAGTCATAGTCAAATTTATGGATGTGCTTCAGTGTTTGCATAGCAGGGGCAGAGGTGGTTTTGCATTGACTGTGTTCATGCTACCTATGAAATTCTTTCTGTGCTGCTCTAAAATTGGCTTCGTGGCTGTTAGAAATGAAATTGTTACAAGGAATAAGAAGCTGTCAAACAAAACTTGGAATCTGAAAGTCATCGTCCAACCCTTCCCCACAAATACACAAGTTCAGATGCCAGGACTGAACTGCCTGGAAATTATTAAAAAAGCAGTTAGGCAAAAAACCAAGGAAAATATCAAGGAAATCAGAATACATTATAAAGGGGGAAAAAACTCTAACATCAAAAGTGCCAATACAGCAGTTACATTTATAAGAAAAGATCTCCTGTTCTACCTTGAAATCACAGGATTTGTGCATTCAAAGTCTTGTTTCCAAAAATCTCTGCTCACACAATAGAATTCATATTTACCTTAGCACTGAAGCAATGTTTTAGAAACACATGAAGGTGCCTTTCACAGGCTCAAAGGAGGAATGAGATAAGCAGGTGGCAAACAAAGTCCACTAAAGAAACAGAAAGCTTAGAGGAATAGCTTTTCAAGAGGGTTGGTTTGGGGTTACCATTTCCCTATGTATTTTTTTTTCCCAATTCTGTTTCTGTATCAGGGAAGAAATACAGCAGGGGAACAAAACTCCATCACTGCCCCCAAACTGGAGGTGAGAAAGTGAGGCAGGAATCAGATTTTTCCCTTTACACCTACTTTTCTCTTCTGTAATCAATGTTTGTGGACAGTTTATTACCTGCTTCTCCATTGCAGAGACCCAATAAATATATGAGCAGAGGAGTTTGAAGTTTGCTCTTTCATGGGTTTATTGGTCCAATCTCTTTTCTCTAAAAGCCAGAGAACTTCCCCCATCAGCCACCAGATCTCCTCTACCATTAAGACTTTATCATACCCTCCAAACAGGAACCAGAGCAAGCCCAGAGGACACATCCTTTGACTGTTGGATTTGGTGATCTTAGAGGTCTTTCCCAACCTTAATGACTCCATGATTCCATGACTGGAAGGGCTGCAGCCCAGCCTCCCACAGCACCAACATCACCAGGATTTGAACACACGATTTCTACTGAAGATGGAGAAGTTGCCCAAATAAGTTCAGTTTAAAAAAAATACCATCATTCCAATCAGCTGCACTGAAATCACAATTTCCTTTTTCCTGCAGTTGAATTGGAGGTAGAAAACATGCCCTTAAAGAGTTTTGGCCCAGCACAGAGCTTGTTCTCGGCCCATCTCATCACCTTGCAGCAGAGGTGAAAGCAGGCTGGAAGTGATTCAGGAGGCTGGATACAGAGCAGAAGCAAGTGCTGTGTCTTTTATTAAACAGCATCTGCCCTTCTACTGGATATATTACTTTATGCCAAGTGGTGTGGATTTTTTTTTTTTAAGTAAAGAATATTTAACGTCATATAACAAGAAAAATGGTCCCTTAAATTATTTGTGGCATGTCCTCTGTGCTGCAGAGGAACAAAGCTCACTCTCCCAATGTGCTGCACCAGAGTCCAGGAGCAGTGGTGACAGTCAGGAAAGAATTTATGGTCCCTGGGGAGAGATCTGCTTGGGTCCTGCAGAGCAAGATAAAATATTTGAGGGTTGGGGCTTTTTTTCCTTCTTCTCCATGGGGATAGCAGAGATGAAAGATGTAAATCCATCTCCCTGGTACCAAGACTCCACCAAAACACCTGGAAGTCAGACTTTGACTTGCAAAAGGAAAGTTAATCTAGTTTTGTTTTCAATGCACTTTTCTGCGTTCCTAAAAAATTTCACGGCATGAACGGGAATTCTCCAAAGGCAAAAACCAAACTCTGAAAAAGGCAAAAGACAGCAGCACACTGGGTTCTGTTCCCCTTGGGCCTTCATGATGTTTTGTTTTTTTTTTAATGGGATGTCTTTGTGGCATACTTTGTGATTAACATGATTTGGGAATACTTGCAGGGGTCACTCCACTGAGGTATGACCATGACCTGCCTCGTGCTTTTAAATGCCTCTCGCTGGCTGCTCCCTTAGGGCAAGGCTGAGCTCAGGACTCAGTTAGTGGTCACATCTTGGAGACAGGAGCCAGCATGACCCAAAGGCTGCCACCAAAGGAACAGCAGCTTTTCTGTAGTCTCAGTGGTGTTTTGGATCTGGCTTGTAACTCCTGTGTCACCACAATCTTCAGTGGTGCCCCTTTATTTGCAAAGTCTTTTCTACCTTGTCAGCCAGAAGGGCCCAGAACAGCTCAAACAGGTAAATTATTTAAAGTGCTGATCCTGCCTCAAAATCTGCTATGGATTATCCATCAACTCCAGCCCAAGCACATGGAACATTTTCTTCAGCAAGTCAGCAAGATTCAAGAGTGACAATCTCTGGCTGATGCAAAGTGCCAAAGGATCATTTAACCAGGAAGTGCCATAGCAATTAATACTACCTAAAAAATCACTCTAATTTTTAAGCACATCCCATGAGCACACAGGTGCCTTCAAAGCTGAGTTTTTAAGCCTGAACCACACTCAGCTCTAATACAGAACAAGGTAGTGACAGGGTTTGAATGGCAGCACCAATGCTGCTCACACATCCCCACCAAGGGGTCCTATTTCCTGCAGGCTGTTGCAAATTGCACTCAGCACCACCTTGGGAACAAAAAAACCCCAAGTCAATCCCATGCATAGGCTGGAGGAAAACAATTTGTGCCTCCAGGTGAAAAATGTTAAAAGTTATAAGCAGGTTTGCTGCCCACCCAAAGCAGGCACCAGCATCCACACACTCACAGGGCACCTCTGGTCTCAGCCTGCTTCAATTCCAACACCACTTTTCTTTTTTTTTTTTTTTTTTTGCCCCAAGACTCCCAGAAACATCCCTCTTTAAGAGACTGATTTCTCTGGAAATCAGCACATCAGCAAACTGCACATTCCACTTTCTGGTAAGAAGATTTCAAAGGTGGCTGCAGTCCTCCCTTCTGCTGCAGGGAAGTGGAACTAATTATCCCACAGTTCTGAAGCACAAGTTTTGCCCCTGGATTCCCACCCAGGCAGTCCCAACACATGGGACAGTGTCTCCTACCAGAGCACCAAGGCACCCTGGAGGGAGTGACAACAGTAATGAGAGATTTGATCTTCTTATATTCATTTAGAAAGATGTTTATGGCAGGCTGGCATGAATTTCAATTCAAACCTCACTCTTTTCCCATAGCATCTGCAGCTCTCAGAACCTGCAAGTGTAGGCAAACACACTGTTCTTTAAAAACTGAAGATGTAGGTCAAAATTAAAAAAAAAAAAAAAGTTATGAGAGTCCTGCTTTATCTGAGCTCTTTTACAGTTCCACCAAGGTGTTCAGGTGTCTCAGCTCTGTTGAAAAGAAGGGCCGACCATAAAAACTGGTCTCTGTGCATGGCTGATGACACCTCTCACAATGTTATGGAGTTAGAACCAGCTCCATTTCACAATGGACTTGAATCCTCAAATGTGTGCAAATATTTAGGCTTTTACTGCTCAAGACCAGCAAGCTCTAGGACAGAATTGCTGCAAGACTGAGACTGAAATGGTGAGGAGCAGAAACAAATGCTCCCCCCATCACACAGCACCCCAAAATCCTGATCCCAGACCTTGTCCAGGCTCTCCTGGGCCCCAGTCCTCTCATGGCACCCTCAGAAATAGCCAGCTCCCCTCGCAGCAGCAGTTCAGACCAAGGCTAATTGTATTTGAATCTACAGGGCACCAATTTTCCAGCGAAGGGGTTTTAATCTAACATGCAGATCTCTTGTCTACATTCACATCACCCCAGAGACCCATAACATAGGTCATTTGTGCATACACAATCTCAGTAATAGGATGCACAATTTTAAAATGGCTAAATCTGTAGCATAGAAAAAAATGTTATTACAGGAGGAAAAAGAAAAGATTAGCTCACAGGCTGAGATCATGTTTGCCAAGTTTCCACCCAGAGAATTATTCCAGTACCGAATTCTCTGCTACCAAAATAACGGGTTTATACAGCAGGCATTGTGCCAGCTTTTTGGCTATAATTATAGTGTTTTCCTCTCTCAAGTTCCTTATTGATATCTGGAATTTTTTTTTTTTTTTAAAAAGAGGAGGTGGAGAAGTGATTTTATACGTTCAACAAACTACAGCAACACTTGATGCAGTAAAAAAAAAAAAAAAAACAACAGGGAAGTTTTAACAACCTGCCAGCCTCCAACTTCACAGGAAATGTCAGTGCCACTATCAGACTTTAGAGAAACCCCAGGGATCCATTACTGCAGTTTGAAGATGTCCCTGCACTTCCCTTTTAAGTAAACGCCAGAGCCGCTTGCTTCATTCGGCTGCTGCTGCGCTGCACAATATTCCTTTGAGGAGACGCTTTGCAGTGACAAAATAACTGCTGACAATGTGAATACCGACTTCATTTTAATTTTGTTTTACATTTTCTTTGGTATGTTTTGATCCTAAAAATCTTTAGAGTGCAATTTTTTTTATGATAATAAAGCAACTATTTATACAGTACCACAGAGTCATTGCTCCTCCCCCCCGCCCCTTTCCCTTTTTCCTCCCCCATCCAAAGGGAGGGGGTTGTGAAGGAATGACACATCCTCAGCACAGGTTCAGTAAAGGAAAGAGGTGGTAGGGAAGAGAAACACCCTAGAAAAAGCAGTGACACAAAATAGGGCAACACTTCTCTTCTTTTGCAAGCTGTAAAAACAAACATTGAAGAACATGACGTCAACATGACTGTCAGGGAATCGAGCCCTTGCCACAGTCAGTTCTTGTAGAAAATGCTGCTTCTCCATCCCGTCTCCATCCCAAAACAAGCAGCCAAGGTTAGTAAGTCCCAGCTGAGGAATCTCTTTTTCAGGGATGCATTTGACTGAAACCTTGAATTCCCTGAATCCAGGATATTAATAATATACTTCTGAAAACAAGGCTTTTTCATCATCTTTTATAATTCTGGGAAACTTTACAAGCCCTTAAATTAAAATTCCATCAGCCCTGAACCCAGGAACAATTAGCCCAGCTGAGATGATTCCTGATAGTCTTCTGCATATAATAACCAATATCCAATATACCTCAACATTGTGAGGATCTCTGTAAATGAAGTGACATCTCTTGCTGGACAAAGCCTGGAAATGTTATCCTTGGGTGATAGGAATCCTAAGGGGACAACTATTCTCCCTCGTTCCAAGGCTTACTTAATTGTTCCAGTTGCTGGAAATTTTAAACAATTTCCCCAGCCGCTCTGCCAAGTTGCGTTAAGCTCTTTGTCTGGCTGATATGCCAACCAAAGGCACAGGGAGATAAGGAGAGCTCTGGGAATTGCACAAGCCGACTTACAGAGCCAGAGTTCCCCCGCCCCAGCTCCTGCCTTCAGCTTTGCCACTACTTCTACTGCTTATTATTATTGTCACATCACTGGAACCAGCAGCTCTTTCACCTCCAGCGCCTCAGCTGCACTTACACGAGAAGGACTCTAAAAACAGGACCTGGCGTTTAACACCTTCTTTTTGTTCATCTCCCTTCTATATTTGCCTTACTTTCCAGCAAAATTATACATATTATGCTATTTATTTCAGTATTCCAACAGCAGAGTGGGCGTGTCTAAGCACAGATTCATTGACTGCATTTGCAGTTATTTCCCCAGGTCAGATTTTCAGAGGTGATAATGGTGGGAAGTGTCTGAATTTCCAAGAATGAGCTGAGCCACAGCTGAAATCAATCTTCTGGATTTTTAAGCAGGTGGACAGAATTTGGGCTCACTCTCCTATGGTGATCAAACAGCACAACAGGTCACTGATAATACGTTATTTTATGGCATTTAGTCATAAAAATTGTACCTTCTTGCAAAACATGTCCTTAATGAGCAAAAAATTGCTTCATTACTATCTCAACCATCTTTGCTGCCTAGACAAAAAAAAAAGTTAACAAAACCCCTTTTCTAAGGTATCTCCTCCCAGGATCAAACTACGATGCAAAGGCCAGGGCATTTAGTGGAGGGTTGTGTTCTGTAGCTCCAAGAAGCAAAGGTTGATTATATTGGATTTCAGAAAGGCTAAATCTTCTCTGAGAAGCAGTTATGAGAATCATTGGGGGCTCTCTCCTTTTAAATGGACCTTTCCCATCAGATCCATGAGCAGGTCTTTGACAATACAGTGAGGGATCCTTGGAAGGGATTGATCATTGATATTTCCAACCCTAATTCTAGGGTTGTATGACTATTTCATGACTTGCAAGCTTGCTGGGAGCTTGGAGAAGACAGTGCGACCTCTCAGACCTTGCCCTCCACTCACCTGCACAGTTGTTTGTCAGTGCAGCCACAGGGCTGGTCTGCACCCCAATGGCAGAGGAGCTGCTCTTTGGCACAAGACCTCCTCCCTTCAGTTTTGGCTAAAGGAACTTGCCAAAGGGTTCAACTTCCAGAACAAAACAAACCTCATTAGACTTCCTGACAGATTGCCCTCACACACCACATGGCTTTAGTTTCACCCCAAACCTTCATGTCAACATTTATATTTGTTTCAACCTCAGGAAGTAGAAGCATCCAGTTTCCTGGTAGTTCTTAAAATATCACTCATTTTACCTAATCCATTTTAGCTCTGCATGAAGACAAACTTCAGGACAGACCTTCAAATTGGCATGAACTCGGGCCACTTCAGCACTGACAGTATTTCTAAAGGTTTGAAGAGCCAGTATAATTTCAATATCATGTTCTGTTTTGCAGCATTATGTCCAGGGATTTTCTAGCTCTACACTATGACAGGGAAATTTTCCTTTTCCATATCCCCTTTTCCCCATTATAACAGTACCAGGATATAGAAGTGTGCAAAAAGGAAGTGTCTTCTCTCTACAGTCCTTTTTTCCTTCCTTCTCCAAGAAAAAAGCCAACAGGAGCCCGGAAGGACCAGGAGAAACTGCTCTGCAGTCTTCTAGTTCAAGCTTGTTACTAAGTTAAAAATCAGAACTGATGTCAACACTGGTGGTACCAGCCCACAAGTGTTTCTCCTCCACCAAAATGATTTTTTAGAACACTGTGATTTCCTATCTCTTTAAAATGTTTTCAAGCCTGAAAACTTTTTATAAAATATTTTGGGGCAACAAGTGAAACATTTGAGCTAAAAAAACTTGAACTGTAGCTTGAAAAACCCCTTAACACTTTTTGCAAAAGCTGTTTTCAAAAGTGGGAGGTTTTCCTCCCCAGAAAATATGGAGAACATCGTGTACAGGTACTTGTTCTGCTAAAAAGACATTTTCATTTCAAAAATTCCTAAAATATACTCCCTTCAGGAATCAGTTTTTAAAATACACTGATTGTTTTGTTTTGTTTCAGGGGGACACCAGCAGTGACTGAGCAGGGGTAGCAGTGCCTGCCCTCACAGCTACACACAGAGCAGAGCATGTTTTCCACTGCAAATTCAGCAGGCAGGACAATTATCCATAACTCTCCATTTCAGCAGAGCTACAGTGCTTTAGAGCTGCAAACCTGACCCAGAGTCCCTACTCCTGGACGTTTAAAGCTCTGATTTGTGCCCTCCCATAGCAAAGAGCCCCACTGGTTTCCCTGGGACCATCCAAGCCCAGTGGCATTAGAACCCCCTGTGCCCCCCGCAAGGTTTTCCCTGCAAGTCGGTAACGCTCAGCTCCCGACCTTAAACCGATTTCATGGTAGGATGGAGGCAACAACAGCCTCTGACATCGGCCTCCACCACGGTGTCACAAGCTTTGCCACTTCAGCAGGATGGGTGTTTGCCAGCAGGAGCAGGCGGCTCAGGATGCAGCCTGTATTCCTTCCTTGAAAACAAAATATATTAGTTTTAAATGCAAGTCGCAGCTTACAAATGCCAAGAAATTCCTCTTGCCACATGAATGTTTCCAGAATGCTGTGCTGAATTAAATGGATTCAGCTTGCCTTCAGATCCACACATACAAAGAGACAGCTTGATAGATAAATACATTTAGGGTGCAGACAGCTCTGGTCAGTGGACAATTAAGGATGGAAAGACGATGGTGCCTGGGTAGCTTCAGATCCAGAGCACAAATTATTCCTGCTAGAGAATTCTATTAGTAATATTTGCATCTTGCTAATAGAAATCCAATTACTCAGAATGACTCTGAGCACGTTATCCATTTTTAGCAAAATTTGCCTTATTCTGCAAACAGGTTTTTGCTTGATCGTCACTTTACTTTTGTTCCCGCGGTCCTCTGGGACGCAGCATCCTTCAAGGACATGTCAGAGGAGCATGCTATCCCGTCAGCCCCTCGCTTTGAGGCCTAGCAGCTGAATCACCCCCAGCCCTATTTTCTTTTCCAGTGTTAGATTAGCGAGAGGGCTTATGACCTGCCATCTGTCACTGCAGTCTGCTGACTGTGAGGCTCTGCTCTCGCCACAACATTGCTGAGGAGGTGGAAGGCTCCGGCGGGGGAGGAGGGCAGGGGAAAGAGCCTTTCCATCCTGCTGCTGCTCCTTGCTCCAAAGCCATCCCTCAAAGCCTAGCCCAGCAGAGCATGCACCAGGGAGGAGCAGCACCCACCACCGAGGGTTTTTGGTTTGGCTGAGGGGACATTTGCCATGCAGGGGCTCTGGTGATGAAGTGTGGTGGTACCTCGGAGGCAGGCGGCTCTGGACCTGCGGCTCCCGCATGCTGTTTGATCACACCTGCTGAAGCTTTCCCAGCCTTGCCAGGGAGAGCCAGGCAATGTGACCATGCATCTGGCTTCCTGGCAAGGAGAGGGATGCCTCTGGCCCCATGCCAGCACAGTCCATCTCCTCCTGAAAATAGTGCGCTGTTTAAAAAAAACCCCACCAAAATCCGCACACCCCGCTGCATGCACAGAGCCAGGGCACAGCTTTGTCACCCACCAAGGATGGGTGACCCATGTGGCCTGCCACAGGACCAGAAGTGCAGAGGGTTTGGGGAGAAAGCAACGCATCCACTGCTGAATTTTCCTGCCTGGCTTAGAGGGTTCTGACTGCAAAGCTCCTGCCCTGAAGAAAGGAAATAACTTCTCATTGCAGCAAGGAGTCATAAGACAGCAACTCTCCTTGCAAGCCAAGGGAAGGAGCGTTCCCACCTCCTGTTGGTTTGCTTGGAAAAAAAAATCTCTGCAGAACTTCTCCAATATTTTCCACTGAGTCTCAGTATAATTGTACCAAAGCTCACCAGCTCCATCCCTGCTACAGCAGATGGGACTTTTTCAGATCAACTTATTTCTGTCTTAAAAACAAGACAATGTACAACGTGAGCAAACACCAAATCATTCCAGTTGCGGTATCAAATTTCTCCCCACGGCAATTCCTTCACCCTCCAGTTCCTGAAATGGTTTCTACTTCAATGTCTAGCCTAAATTCTGCTCTCAGTATCTCTGCTGGGATATGCTCAGGTCATTTCCACCCAGCAGCCACTATTGTTATAAAACCATGAACATGTATGGAAAACCCAGCAGTCTGAGGATCAGAAACCTGATTTGGGACTTTGTGTGTCAGCAGCAAGGGTGAACCTGCCCATACATTGAGCTCTGGTGCTCAGGGAGGGGCAGCCCTCCAAACTGGCCTCCAAATAGGTCCCCTGCCTTCTGCATTTGGGTCTGTCAGCACTGGGCTGCTCACATCCTCCCATGTCGTATGAGAAGCCTCCAGAGATGTTTCTCTGACTGAGAAAGAAGAAAGGACTCACGAAACCAAAGGAAGGGAGCAAGATAAAATATTTCCCCAGCCTGAAATTCCCTGGGATTGTTTCAGCAGAAGCTGATCCAGCTCTGGAGATCCAAGCAGCCTCAGCCAGACCTCTTTTCACTGGAATAGGGCAGGACAGGGGTACACTGCCACCTTGCCAGAGCATTTCTTTATACAGAGACCCTTTTGTATCCACAGGTAAGCATGGAAATAAGCCTTGCACACCATGGTCAGATGCCACGTCCTGCCATCCCTTTCCAAACAGTGATCCATCCAGCAGATGGTATTGTTGACAAGGAGCCTGTGAAACTGGCACTGCCAGTCCTGCCTTCCCCGCAGTGGTCCATGACCTCACCGCAGAGCTGTTCGGGATGTTGCTAAGGCACATGTGGGCAGTCTGGTGTTCACCAGCAGATATTTCCAGAAATAAGATTATACCCCCTCCTAATTGATATCAGCAAGAGCCACCAAGCCAGGGCGAGCCTCCCCCGGGCACCCCCATCCATGCTGTCACCCAGAGCATTTTATCTGGATGTAGTATGAAGATTTTGGCCTCATGGGCACTCAGAAATCCCAGAGAAGTGGCCCCTGGACACACAGAGATCATCTCAGCGCATTTGGGTTTGCTGCAAGTGGTCAAGCTATTTTTGCAGCATATGTGTAGCAGGCCAAACACAGCTTGAAGAATCACTGGACATGTGTTACCCGGTGTATGTGCACATATTTCTGCACCAGAAGCCTCCATCGGGAGCATGACACCTTTTATCATAAGGCAGCAGGACCCAAACATCCAGCCCCGCTCTGAAGCCACGCACACAATTTGAGTGCAGAAAAAGCAACAGTGTGCACAGGCATAAAATTAACTGAGCTCTGTTATCCCCTCCAGCAACTCTGCATTCAGGGATGCTGCAAAAACACAATAGCAGAAGAGGACAAAGGACAAGGATGTGGGTGGTAGAATTTGGCATCAAAGCAGGAGCTGTTCAGCTTCAGTTTTCCTAAGACAATCTGGCCTCTTGCAGCCCAAGGAGCACACAACAGGTACCGTGCAGAGCTGGCACTGAGCAAAGCTGCTGTGGGAGATGCAGATTAGACCCATGCACAGGCTGTGCGACTCACCAGGGTATCTTGGACCTACATTTCTGGACCCAACCCCTCTATTTCAAACAGCTACTGGAATTGCACTCAGGTGGGTGATCAGGCACAGCCACAGGCAGGGATACAGGTTTCCAGTGAGAACCCCAAGCTTCCTTGCCTGCCCAACAGAAGGCTGATGCCAACCCAAGGGGTTGCATCCCCCAGCACAGAAATGAGCTGGGGAGACTTACTGGGGTGCAAGTCTGGAGGGGTAAAAACCACTGAGCCACTCACCCTCTCCTTGAGTGCCCATTACAGCCCATTAAGCAATCCTGGCTTCTCTTTGCACCAAAACCCCAGGGGAAATCAGTGCCCTGGGTCTGCTCGTGGACATTTTGCAGCATGAACTGGGCACGTCAAATCCTTGTGCATTAGACATGCAGAAAAGCCAAAAAGTCATTTGGAAATAAGGAAGTGTATAAGTTACTCTAGCTTGAGGGCTCTAGTAATTTATGCACTGAGAATTTATACAGGTCATGTACCTATTTACATTGCTGTGCTCTAAAAAAATGTACAGTTACCTTAGCAACTTTAACATTGCAAGAGAGTACAGAGCTTTCTTAAAGAGACATTGTCAAGAGTGGTCAGCCTGACCAGCCTTTCCCTTGCTTCCCTGTGTCTGCTGGATCCACATCCTCCTGTGCTTTTCCCCTCAAATATCCATGTTGTTATTTTAACAATGAAAAAACCACCTCAGGACTCGCATCACCTAATAGTAAACAAAACAAGCCTACCATGTGCAAGAATGAGGAAATGTCATCAAAAAATAGACAGAACTTACTCATTTCATCATCCTGACATGTTCTGAAAGCTTAAAATGATTTTTCAATTTGTGGAAATTGCCTAGACTCTATAAAAACATAAAGCATGCTAGTTACACCTTGGGGCTTTCAGGTTTTTAAAAAAACATTGTAGAAGAAATCTAATAAGCTGACTAGGCAATAAGCACCCAACCTCTCTAATTTGTTTTAGTCAATTCTCCCCTCTTGCCAGGATTTTTCACTAGATGTGTTCATACAGTGTTTTTCCCAAAGCCAAATTAAAAGAGAATCTCTTCAAAATGTTCCCTAGCACCCAAAATGCAAAAGCAGCTACTCAAAAGATAAACATTTTCTCTGCCCATCACAAGAGTTCTGGTACAGTGAGGTCCTACCAAGTCTGTTGCCAATCTTTTGCCAGCCCTGTGAAAAGTTTTACAAACTAAGAAAAGATGTCTGATAAATCCCCCAAGCTGACAGTTGTGGAGAAGGACAATGAAGGAGAAATTCAGGATGTGGAGGAGAGCATGGCCACCCTGCTCAGGGAATCAGGCAGCCCTTCCCTTTCTGACTGGAGTGCCCAGAGCAAGCACTGATTGATCCCCAGCACAATTCTCAGTGTGGCTCCCAAAACACAAACTTGCCACCCCAGATGATTCAGGGTGCACTTCACCAGCTGCCAAAACTCCTCCCTCATTCTCTGCAGCTGCTAAGAGCAGAGTAAAGCAATGGCAGGACACACTGTCAAGGAGGGATTGTGCTACAGAAAACAACAATGATTTTTTACAAAACCCTTAGAGACACAATCAGAAATGGCCCAGAAATTCGGCACTGTGACGCTTCTGGAATTTTGACCCTTCTCTTCCTTCCTACCCACATCTACAAGCCACTGAAAACACAAAACACACAATAAAACACCTCTTTTCCCCCCATAGCTACATAACAACCATCCATCTTTCAGTATTAAGAAAAAAAAAAGGTTTATCTCCCAAACAACTCTGGTTTTGCAAACCTTAGAGAGCACACAATAGGTTTAAACAACAGCTTTTTTTTCCCCAAAAAGCTATAAACATGATATATTCCCTGCAGCATCCTGTGAATAGTGAAGGTGCCTCTTTTTTTGCACACAAAGGTTGTGCATGTTGAGCTGGGGCAGAGAGATCAAGAGGAAAGCTGTAAACCTCCTGTTTTCTGGCAACCACTTATTCCTACATGATCAAAAAAACCAGTCAAACTGTGGCTCATTGCAATCACAGGTACAACAACAAAAAAAGAAGATGCAAAGCAGCGAGATGCTGACTCCTGATGAAAAGTGTATGCCCCCAGTCAAGTTCTACAGTTCTGGGCCCACACAGTTGGATTTTAAACCAGTTGGGCCAGAGAATTAGGGGAAATACCTGCCACAAAACTCAGGGATTTTGCATTTCCAACTGTCCCTTTTCCTGGTAAGCATAGCACACCTTGGGGGCTCCATTTCAGGAAAAGATGTGGGAGTGGATCTCAGAAATCACCTTCATAAGCAGCACAAGCAGACTCCCTCCAAAGCAATACAGCTGGGCTGGGAATTCATTCCTCTTCCCTCTTGCCCTTCTGGTTATACACAACCAAGCCACAGTGATTTTCTCTCAGTATTGCACCCAGCTGTCCCATCCACACAGGGCTGCTGAGACAGTTTGGAAGAGGCTGGGCAGCAGCATCTGGAGTTCTTGTAACCTGCTCCACCTCTGCAGGGGGGCCCTGAGTGACCCCCCCATGAACACCCTTCCTTCACATCACCACCCTCCCCATGGAAACCAGCAGAGGATAATGCAATTTTAAGCCATATCAGTTGTTGCAAGGAAACATCTCTTCTAAATCCAACTTCCAGACCTGCACTGAGGAGCAAAATTCCCAGGTTTCTGAGGCTCCAAACAAACAGTACAGCCACTGTCCAAAGCAGCATCCCACCTGCCTTACAGCCTCCCTTCTCCCACTGCCCTGCAGCAGGAGGAGTCTGGGAGCAGACAGGATGGGGAGAGGAGCGGCTCTGCACAGCTCCCCCCTCTCCCCATCCTCCAGGCCGTGTCCTTCCCTGTTTTCCGTGGAGGGAGCGCTGTGCCCGCCGTGCCCAGGTGCCACAGGCAGTGTGACACTTTGCCAAGGCACTGTCAGGTCTGTGCTGCGTCACAAGGAGCCCCTCCACATTAATTCAACTTGGTGGAATAAAAAAAAAAAAAAATAGAGGGAAGGCAGGACAAGGCACAGCAGATGGCTGAGGACAGATACTGCATCCCATTCTTCCTTGCTCTGCAAGGAAACAGCTTCACTCTCTGCTGTTTATCGTGCTGCTCCTAGCTTTCTTCTTTCCACCAAAAAAAAAATTGCAGAAATTGGTGTCCAAATACCCAAGGTCTCCATGTTTTTGTTGCCTCCACTTAAATTTTGTGGCTTTCTCTCCCCATTGCAGCTCTTGAGGCCACATAGCACAATGAGGGTGCGATTGCTATGAGATAATCACACCCTTGGGGTGTTATTAAGCACAAGGCTATGCCTCGTGCCTCTCACTCTCGAGGGATGTGATTATATCATGATAACCAAACTCCCCAGAGACACCTTATTGCAATTATGACATTTCTTTCAGGTTTGTGTATGAATACATTATTCAAGGAAATTACTTTGATCACCAGAAACTTCCACTTAGTGTTCAAATACTTAAACTGGATGGTTTACCAAGATGAAGTTCCTTCCTTACAGTGTTTGACAGGGAGAGAAACGGGGCTTTTAATCTGAGCAGAGCAGCACCAGGGCCTAATCACCAACATGCAGATGCACTCTCTCTTATTTAGGATGGCAGTTTTGCAAATATCCCAACTAATCCAAATATTCAACCCATATTTTGGCAATTCCAATCCTTGGAGAACTCATCCCACAAGTAATTCCTCTGAAGAAACACTTAAGATAAAAAGAATTAGAGATGGAGCTGTTACCTTCTGGCTTCTTAAGCACTCAGACCTGCTGGTTCGAGGATCAGAAAGAAGTAAGAGCTCCTCTTACTGACTTTATAAACTTGGCTGGGCCACTGAACTGGAGTAGCCTCACCTGTGTAAGGCACCCAGCATCCCACCAAGTGTTTCCAATGACCTCCAATGACTCTTTGCAATGACTGACCCAAATGCTCCAGCAAAACTCGTTAGTTTAATGTGCCCACCTGCCTCCCTTGATTATGGAAGTCTCTGCAGCAGCAGGAGCTGTTTGTACAGCTGGTTTTCTGCTTCCACTGTGGTGCAAGAACAATCAGATCTACAATGCTGAAGGGTTAAATAGTTGAGGGGCCAGAACTAGTTCTACAGATTAGTGGTGGGGCAAAATCAAGGTCACACAGCAGATAGGTCACAGGAAAGGCCAGCACTGTGCCACAGATGGATAGTGTTAGCTGATAAAAGGTGCAGCCAGAAGGTCTCCAAAGCCCATCAGATCCTTCAGGGACCAACTGAATTAAAACAGAGAAGCAGAAATAACACCTGCACCCCAATAGCAATGAATATTCCCCAGGGACATATGGACTGAGCAGGAGGGTACTGTGGATCTGTTCCTGTGCTTGTTTTAGTGACCTTGGCTGAGTGTTTATGAAATACATATTGGTTATCGATCGCTGTCCCCATCCCTCACCACAGAGAAACCACAGTTAATGGCATCGGTCTGGTGTCAGAGAAGCACAGAAAACATGCACAGAAGAGGACACAGCCTTAGTGCTTTGTGGCAGGGATCAGAAAATACACATCCAAACTCAGTGGCATCATCCAAAGGCTTTTTTCCATAGTTTCTGTACAGCTGGGCTGTGTTCCACAGCAACACTTCCTGCTCCAAACAGCCCTGCTATCGCTGCTTCTTTAACAGCCAGCAATTCCAAATGTCTGTGCCACCTTCTACACCAGTCCAAGGGGTACAAACAATATGTACCTAATTTTTTATGCTCTCTTTCAAATGAAAAAAAATAAAATAAAAGGCTTGTGCCAGAAAAAAAAATAAGCTCTTATTAACCAAATTCTGGCAGTTTGGTTAAATAGTTTGTTTTTTAAAAAGTCCTGAATGAGATGGGAATTTTAACAAGAGCTCAGTGTGCACAGTACAGCTGAACAACCTACAGGAACATTCCCACTCTGGGTACTCAGTTAATATCTTACTGATGTTATTCCTCCACTTGTGACCAACAGCCACAGAAGATATCTCATCATTTTTCCAAATTTCCTATGCCAAGCCTGTCTTTCCTATGCAAAGTATTAGTCCCTGATCACCTGTCTCTGCTAAACATAATTGCATCCTGTCATGAGCTTTGATCTCTAAAATAGAGATCATCTCTAAAATTGCCAGTGCTCAGGGGCCTCTGCCTTGCTGACACGTGCTGCAGCAGAGCTCCCTCACGGAACAGTTTAAAACAGCAGGAATTTGGCTGTGCTGGCTGTGAGGTGGTTCAACCTTTTATTTGGGACTTTAGAGAACAGCTTATTGGTGAAGCTCCTGACACCCTTGTCCATGGTAGGACTGAATGCCGTGGAGGTGCCTGTGCTGATGCTTCTTCAGCCCCAGGTGGCTGCCAGGAAAAGGCATCTGCTGGTCCCAGAGGTCACAGACCATGCTCTGGTGCTCTTGGAAAGCTTTGTCTTGCTGGGCAATAGTGCTGTCATGCACCTACAAGCCCACCTGCAAACGGGGAATACAAATTCCTCCAGTCAGCACAAGACCTTCTGAGAGCTGCTGCAATTCTCCTGTGCCTTCCTCAGCCTTCCCACCACCTTCCGAGCCCATCACGCTCACACCTCTTCCTCTGAATTTGAGAAGCAAAGTGGAAGCGTCAGAAAATCTGTTACACAGGTGATGCTTCACTTACAACAGCCATGAGAACGTTTCTGCCACAGGAGCCAAATATATATATAAAGTGCTAAAGATAATGACAGAGTGTGCATTACCAGCCTCTCATCGCTGTATAGTTATTGGTGATAAATACAAATCCATGGTGAATGTCATATATCTCACATCCTTTGCTGACTATCAGTAAAGGTGACTCCAGGCAGGGGCAGCTTATCTCCAGCAGTGTACCAAGTTAATTGAAATGAGTTTAATACCAGCTCAAATGATCAAATTCCTACACACACGACTTTGTTTCTATCTCTTCAGCAATGTGAAAGGCGACCTGCAGAATTACAATGTGATGGAAAGTGCCAAGAGAGCTGCTCAGACACATCAGAGGGGGGAAAGAATGGGGAATTCGGTTAAGAAGTGCATTTCATTGCTAAACAATCCCTGTTGTTTGAAAGCTCTGGATGATGATAAACAAAAATATTAATGCAGAGTAGATTCATTACTAATGTCACTATGAACTGGTATTTACAACCTTTGCACTGCTGCTCACCCAGCCTTCCTCAAACAGTGTTTTTCTTTACACTATGAAGTTGGGCAGAAACCAAACATTTATGTGTTATCAGGAAAATTGCCTCTTGCTTATCCTGTTATCACAGCACGTGGGGAGTGATGCTGGGAGGCTGAAGCAGCTGCTCCCACAAAATAACTGACAAAGAACATCCTTGGGGTTTCTGTGCACCAGGACTTGCTGATGGAGGCAAATGTGAATTATGGTAGAGCTCAGCCCAGCACAACTCTCTGCATCAATTTTAGTACTAATTCAGCCACCAATTCTTCCCCTTTATTTGGCCCAAACCTTCTTTTTTTATACCATTCATGTGCCCCACTAACCCAGACGTGGTAGTCCAGGCTTAAGCTGGGTAAACTGAGGCTGAAGAAGATTATGTGTGGAAAAAGCCCTTTCTGTGATAAAAGAGAGTGGGAGGCCCTGGTTTGTTTGGCCTGGAAAACCTGAGGCCATGGGTGATGCCCCCTGGCTCTCTCCCCTGGTTTGGAAACAAAACACACACCTTGGAAAGCTGCTTAGACCTTCCCTCAATGCACCCACTGCACAATAGGAAGAGCCTCCTGTGTTCATCATGAATGCAAATAACAAATGCAATTTGTATACAACAAACGCTCCTTTGGACAACCAGCAAGAGCAATAATTATATTTCTAAAAATCCCCCGTGAATCAGATCCTCTGTTTGCAGCGACTGTATCACTCAAGAGGAGGTCTTAGATCACTGTATTTCTCCAAGCTAAACCACTCTCCTCATGGTAACAAATAAATGCACTTGTTATGGTGTACTTGGTTCTCATAAGGACAATTACGCAAGGACAGCATCAGTGCTGCCAGAAAATGAAATCAAGGGAGGAGGCAGTGGTTGCCAAAGCTGAGCCTGTACTTTATGAAATCCGATTCTCTCCCAAAGACACAACTCGAGCCTGGCAGTATTTGCAGAGGTGACACAACTCAGGATATATTCCCGTGTTGCAAAATTCATTAAGGGCAGAAGAAGACAAAAAAAAACCAAACAAAAAAACCCAAAACAAAGCAAAACCTCAAACACTTTACCATCTAAGGAGAGGAGTTTAAAATAAATGCACAATGAAAGGTTATGCTGTCATTAAAGGAGTAGCCAACACTTTCCAGCATGAGTTAACACAGCACTGCACAGACACTTTGCATTTGCAGCTAATCTGCCAATGATTAAATGAGCTGTTATTGAGCATTTGCCCTGTTGAACTAGGTTTTTCTTATCCTTATTAATCATTCATTTTGCACTACAGTAGCCTCCTGTCTTTAAGCAAAACATCTCTTTTTTTCCTTTTTTTTTCACTTAGGCAAATTTACTCTTTTTTTTTTCCTTTTCTTTCGTCTGGTGATGCCCTTTCTGATCCCAAGAGCAGATAGCTGAGCAAAGGCATGGACAAAACCTGGGAGAGCTCGAAAGAGCGTGGGGAAGCAAATTCTTTTTCCACTCAAACTTCAGGAGTTGAAAGTAGAGGACATGGCTGGAGCCACTAAGCTGTGGTGTAAACACGGCCATTTAAGAGGATTTGCATACCATTTATTAACCTTCCAGAGGAACTACACAGACCCCAGTCAGGGAAAACAACTGTGTACACATGTTCCTTCCATTCTTGTTATCGAAATTTCGCTTCTGCCAGCCACCTCCCAGCATTGTCCACAGGCAGATAAATACTGGGAATGGGAAGGGGGTGGATGGATCCAGCCTCTTCCCTGTCCCCTTCGGGTTTCATGAGATCTGGAATTCATTTTTAGCTACATTTTAAGAAGAAAGGTGTGAGCAGGCACCTGCTGTGCTTCACGTATTTGTTAATGTCCAGAAAGGAAGGTGATCCTGTGATCCAGGCAGTCCTGTCAGGAGGGACTGTGGATGCTGGGTGGATGCGGGTGCTGAGTGCTGGTGTGGACCATCTGCAGTGCCGGGGGCTGTGGCAGAGCCTGCAGCACCTCCCATGTCCTCAGGTTCCTCCACGAGGTCCCAGTCTCACCTTCACCCTAATTTAGGATTTCTCCCTGTGCCACCACAGTTTGTGCCTCAGTTTCCTCAGGATGAAATGGGGACACCAAGGCCTCCTCCCCTTCCTTGGGCACTCCCAGATCCCTCCTGGCCCTGTAAGCACCATCCCTTGCTTTCTTTTTGCTGTATTTACTGCATACATTTCAAGGTGCTTAGTAAAAATTCTCAACAGTCAATTTTACAACATTCTGGAAAGAAAATCTTCTCTATGCAGGCATATTACTGAGATTTTTTTTTTTTTTGAGAAATACAGAGGAAACAAAAGCAAAAAACTGTTCCCTGAGTAGTAAGTAAATTGTGCACCCACACAGGTTAAGAGCAGACGGCTGGCACACAGACACAAACGGGGTGGGGAGATGCTGGATGGAGAAATTCCAAAGGCACCAACTGCCCCATCTCCCACAGAGCTTGAATTGCATCTCCACAAACCCCTCCAGCCTGTTTTTTTTTTTGGATGTCTGTGCTTCATGGAGAGCAACCCAGTGGGAGGGGGTACAAAGTACCCTGGGACTTAGGAGATACAGACTCTCATCCCCATCCTACCATGTATTTGCAGAGCTCCAGAGTCCCTCCAGTTTCATCTGCACCACCTTGAGAAAAGGCCAGAGCCTAGATTCTGCAACCTGCACTTCCTTGGAACCAGTGGTGCCTTTTACCATGGCAATATCTTGGCGCCCCAGTGCCTTAGCAGGAGTCCTGGTGTGCTGGGACTGCATGAAGATGCATGAATTTCCACGAATTTCCCTGTAAAGCCCAGATTTCTATCCTTGAGAATTCTCTGCACCATTTCTAAGAGTAAAGGTGTGAGCTGAGTTTGGAGCTGGGGGTGAATGGGGATGAAGATCAAACATCACTGTAAAGGCATTAAAGGCACCAGGGACTCCTCCAGCCCCTGCTCCTTCCCCACCACACACACAAACGTTCTCCTACTTCAAAGCTTAATACATTATGTTACTTGCTTTAAATAAATAAATAGATAAATAAATAAAATCAGGAAGCAAAGCTTGTTAGAAGGGTTTTTTTCCTCTGCTATTTCTTCTATTTTTTAACTTTAAACACATGTTTCATTCACTTTACTCTTTGGTTTAGAAGCTGGATTCACTACGTTTCTTTGCTTTCGTATAACAGCGTGTTGTAAAGTTTACTCTGCAAGCACTGCGTAGGAAATGCTTTGAAATAAAGCTCTGTAATTGATTTTTCATTGATTTTTTTGGTTAAACTACCAGACCTATGCCATTTTATAAAACCATATTGTTATGTGTTTTTTATTCAGGTTATAATTTATTTTAAGAATAACTTCTTTAAACTCTTAATGTAATGAAATCCACCTTCATGATAGCTACGCTACCACTAAAAATCCAACACCTTCCAAAACCCAAGGTGGTCACACAAATCCTGACATCCAATATGCTAAAGATATGTTTGGAAAGTGTAATTAATGTAAGACAGAAAGCAAAAAAGAAAGTTCTGAAATCTCTCCCAGCAATCACATACTTCTCAGTGTACTACAAATGCAGTTCCAAGGGCTATTTTTAGCCTGGCACACACGGGTATATTGTTACCCAGCCTGCTGCTAGAATTAATTTTACATATCTTTCTGATGGAAGAAGATGCTATATTCAAGAGCAGGCACAGAAGTCATCCTTATCTTGCATTCTCCATGAGAACATTTGACCTTCCTGATTTGGGTTCATTTGACAAGAATTTCCTGGCTGCTGGATGATCTGCATCTCATGTAGAATGATTATAATAAAAGTTGGTATCACAAACCCTACACAGAGCAGCATTCTCTTCACCTACTGAAAGGTGACATTTTCCAAGCTGTTACCTAGAGAGCAAAGGACAAATGGAAAAGATCAGTCACATAAAAGCAGCATTATCATAACATCCCATGGCAATTTCAGGGTCCTTTGAAGGCCAGATGCTTCTGCTCCATATCTAAATTTCCTATAATAAGAGACTCAATGGAAACACAAACGTCGCAAAGTAAGAAATCCTGGCTAACCTGCAATTTCAAGTAATTTTCTGTTTAGAGTTGGTCAATGTTTTTCTGTGTGAAAGCAGAACATTTTCCCTGCAGTGCCAAGGAGAGACAACCAAATATTGCGAGTGAAGTTGTACAAAACACTGTGGACAGATTGGAACCTTTGGACTGGCTCAGCTGGGTGGGAGCTGCAGCTGAGGAGCTTCAAGTGAGGCTGAATTTCCTCAAAGGGCAGGAATTGTCTGGCAGGATCCCACCTCATCCGTGGCAGCTGCTTCACAGCAAACACAAGACACCCTAGGATTGATAATCCCAAACCAACCTGGACACAGTGAAAGCTTTTTGGTGGTTTCTTCCCACACCAAAGCAGAGAACTTCCAATGCTTTTTTAAAAATGTTTGGTTCTGCTGCAACATATTGGGTGTATCTGTTGTTGGTGTTCAGTGCTCAGACTCTTCTGAAGCCTCCAAAGTTTGCAAATCAAGGGTTGGAGTGAAACCCAAGAAAAGCCAGTCCCTCACAAGATCTGAGTGTGGTTTGGGCTCAGCAATGAGCAGCTCCTGGGTACACCCCCAGCAAGCTGACGTATTCCAAACTCTGCAAGCTCCATTTCCTTGCACAGATGGCAACCTTGCATGGAAGGTCCACAGCGAACTCTAAAACTGTCATTTCAACCAAACCCTCGTGTTGGCCCTGCCTTTCTTAGGCCAAAATCATGCCAGACTATCTGCAGGAGCTGGGGAAAGAGACTGGCTTTAGGAGAGTGCAAACTGACTTCATTGGAACCACTGCCAAGCCAGGCTGATGGAAATAAGAGGAAAATCACTGTCCTCCAGCCTGAAATCCCAGAGGAAGCAGAGCCTTTGCACAGCCCTGGTTCCCACATGCTCAGCCAAAAGAGAACAAAAACAAATAAGGAAGGCAGGGGACAACATCCATGGAGTCTGACCAATGCACGTATCTACCTGGCTTTGCTCTGCTAAATCATCTCAAAATATAGGCTGGTTTCCTGGTTGTTGTTCTTTATTTATATATTTTGGTAGGAAGGGGGCGGGGGGGGGAAGAAAGGAAAAAGAAAAAATCGATTCCTCTATAATTTACGGTGGGGTTAAGGCAAACGTGAAGCCCATGTTAAGGCTGTTCATCTCATGATAAGGCAGCAAAAAGGTCAACAAATTACTCTCTCCCTAATGGTTCATTTGAACCAATGAAAACAGGATATTTTATCCTCCCGGGTCAGGCCTGCTTAGAAATCCTACGTCCCTTTCCCTCTCTCCCTCCTCAGCCTCCCCCCATACCCCCTCCCTCCCTCCCATTCCCGGCCCCTTTCTTTTAACTCTCTATCTCTGATCCTCCAAGGTGACCTTTTCTCCCACTCCTAATACCAAATTTTCTGGCTGAGTGGCGCTGAGCGCTGCTGCCGCCCTGGCCGGGAGTCCCTGGGCTGCAGGGGCCGGGTTTGGAGCTGCAGCCCAGCCTCGGGACGGGCTGTGCCACGCTGATGCTGCTGTGCCGAGCGGGAAAAGGATCCAGAGCCGGAGCGATGGAGGGGGGAGAGCCCTGCGGTTCCTGCCCTGCTTGGGAGAGGTTTATGTGGCCATCGGAGCCTCATCAGTTGTAACCTCTCAGGGGATGATCCAGGGTTCTCCTGCTTTAGCCAGAGCTGGAGCAGCGAGCGCTAACTGCTGCCTATTAGGAATAGCTATCACATCTAATTGTTACCCTCGCTGCTGATTGAGGGGGGAAGTGGAGGGATGGGAAGTTCAGCCGGGTGACATGATGCAGTTTTAATGAGTCTCTCTTTTTCTTTCCCTTTTCTTCTTCCATTGTTTTTTTTCCCCCCGGCCTGGCTGTTTTAATATGGAAATATAGTAAATTCCAGCAAAATCAGGCTGGCACGCAGAGCACAGACCGAAGGCAAACCTCCAGGAGGCTTTCAGCAGTGGCTGGGCAGCAATAGCAATACAGAAGCAATTAGTTCCTTAAGTTCTTTAGTGCAGGGCCTTTGGAAGGGGGTGGACACTAGATTAAGCCCTGCTTCATTTGCCTATTTATTCAGCTGTCAGAAGGCTGAAAGGGTTAAATCGTGTGTTGGAGCAGAAAGCGTCCCCAGAGCCCCCTCCCGAGTGACCGTCCCCGGCAGACAGCGCTGGCTCCACCGCAGCACCGCCGCTCGCTGCAGCCTGACCTCACGCATTAAACAGTTAAAAATGTACTTTTTCCCCTCTCCCAGCAGATGCAGAGCTGCGAGGTGGGGCGCCAGCACAACCTGACTCAGCAAAGGCTCCTGATGCCAGCGCAGCCCCATCGGTGCTGGAATTCACCCCAACAGAGGCGAGCGGAGCCCGGGGCTGCTCCCAAAGCCAAACACACGCTCTGCAGAATTAGCCCCAGTTTAGAAAAAGAGGATTTCTGAGCTGGGGTGCATATCTGACACCGGGAGAGGCTGGTACACAGCGACGGACTCTCTGTCTCTAAATAATGGAGAGATTAAGCTCTACACTGGGATCTGGTTTGTATTTGTTTCTTGCCTTGCTTCCCCATCCCTGCAGCCGTGTGTGTGTCTGAGCCGTGCATCCCAGGGCTGCCCTGCACATCCCAGCTCGTATTTTCCACATTTCATCAGAACTAGATAAAAAAAGTTAACTCTCCCAGTGTAGTTGTTTTGCTTTGTATGCCTCAACGCGCACACTGGGCATCAATTGTGTCTGTACCAGGGAAGGTTTTAATTACAGAATCATGTTTGTGGTGCATGACCAGTTTATCCCCAATATAGGTCACTAATTTGGATTCTCTTTTGGCTGGAGGATCCCGTAGTGCTGCTCGCTGTGATGTCTGGCAGCTCATACCCAACCCCAGAGCTTTTGCTCTTTCTCTCTGAGTTGTTTGAGATACAAATTCGAGAGAATCTGTTTTCACAATCGAAGAAATGTGTGTGTTTGGTTGGTTGTTGTTCCAGGATTTTTTTTTCCTTGAAGAATTAAAAATGTAACATATTTGAAACGTATTTAGAGACAGGGCTCACATACAATCACACACTCAGAGGAGGGATGCCAGTGCGTATGGAGTATGATAGCTCAAAACACAGAGAGAGCATGTAATGCAATTTTGTTGTAGCATATCATTGAATTTTGTTAATATAATAACCTGAAATAAAGTATTAAGACAGATTGACATGCCTGGGTAGCACAGCTGAGGATTCAAATATTTAAATCTAACATGTTCTAGCTTGTTCCTACTGAAATCGATGGAAGTTCTCCTTCACAGCTGATTGCAGTGGGGAAAAATGGATCCAGCTTATGCAGAATAATGACAGGAAGGGGAATGGGTAAGTTCAGCTGAGTTTTCAAATGTTGATTTCTCAGCTCAAATCAGCTCTAATTTCCATTTGGCTTTTGGTGGGGTTTGGGGGTGGGTTTTGGGGTTTTTTGTTTGTTAGAGGAAAAAAAAGGAAGCTGTTTTCTTCGACATCCAGAAATAAAATAGAAATCATCCCAATGCAAGGAAAGAGAGAGGGGAAGAGAGTGAAAAATCTGTTTTATCTGCATCTTCCCTTCATGCCTTTCACTTCTTTCACCACTCTTCTATTTGCCACTTTATCTACCCAAAGGATGAGACCATATCCTGCTGGAACCTGGGGGTTCTCTAAGTCTGCTCACAACAAAAACTTCAAACCATGTTTTTGAGCTCCAAATCAGAAAACACAAATATTACAAAAAATATCATAGCCTCACGCTCAATTTATGGGTGGTAACATTCTCATTCCAGTCACCTCTCTCTATTCCAAGACCATTCTGAGCAGGTAGTCGCTCTTTTAGCTGCCTGATAACATAATTTTAATTTTTTTTTTTTCCAGGACTCTGCAGCTTAACATTAGCAATTTGTGTCTGGGCATTCATCCTCCAAACACACTTCAAAAGATTTTAGCAACAAGGCACTGGTTAGTGTTTCCATCGAGACGACAGGGATGCCCCAGTTAATCACAGGAGAAACAGGCTCCAACCCAGACCCCAAAAAGATGAAATCTTTCAAAAAAGACTGCACCTATTTCAAATTATTTCTACAGAGGGTATTCTCCATCATCCCTCCCCAGGACCATCTCCTTTGATTGACTTTAAATGTCATGGAAGTTCTGGGAAATAGAAAACTTCTGTAATAAGACTCACACAAACACATTTAAAGCTCATTTAAAGCAAATGCAAATTTCCATGCTAAAAACTTGCTGTTTCAAAATGCTTTCTCACATTAAAAGCCGAGTTTTCAAAAAGGAAGCTGTAGCAGCTACAAAAGCAGACGGGAGAATTTTGCTAGAAATAAGGAGGAAACACCTCTTTTCCTTCAAACAAAATTAAATGAAATGGATTAATGAATGGCTGGGAAAATCGACAGGAAGGGTCCTGACATTTCCAATAGGAGCTCTGAAGGGAAAGAAAATGGCAATTCCCAGACCTCCCAAAACAACCCAAAGAAATCCTTTCTGTGGTAGAAGTCTGGAAAGAGGAAAAATGCATATCCCAAAATACTGCAACACCGCTCAGGGAAGGGCAAGAGAAAACCCTTCCACTATTTCCAGTCTCCTGACTGAAAACTCAACCTAAATGATGTCAGGTTTTAGCTACAAGGTTCTTTTGGTATGTTTTGTTCAGGTGGGGTGTTGGCTTGGTTTTGTGCTGTTTTTTGCTCCAGTTGCGCTTGACAAAAATCACAAACCTTTTCAGCTGCTGAATCCTTCCTGCACTGCTCGCAGCATTCCCGGGAAGGTTCACCTTCTGTGGGAAACAAAGAGTTGGGGGAGGCAGACGGGAGCAGCAGCCCAGCCCTACTGCCCCATCCCGCATCCCGGGGAAGGCACAAGCCCCTCGCAGGGTGCGACCTTGCTCAGGACGTTCCCTTTGCACCTTCCCGGGAAAGGAAAATGCCATTCCCGGCTCCTTCGGGCTCGCTTTTACATTCAAATCAGCCTCCCGGGGCACGGGGCTGGGCGCTCACCCCAAGACACGAGCCAAAGTGTGACTGTGTGTTCCTGAGCTGGAGGAAAACACCGGGAATACAAATTGGAGCTCGGATCGTTTCCTGGCGTTATTTCACTGTAAATTTAAATGGCCTTGGCATTGTGAAGCTCTCTCATTTATTTTAAAAGCAGGAAAGATTTATTTTACCCAGAAGTCGTTCAGAGTGGGATGGAGAACAACCAGGACTTGGGTTTTGCTGTTTTCCTAACAACAGCTGAAGTCAGGGCTGCCTCTGGGCTGAATTGCAGAGGGGTTTGGGGTACTTTTATTTCTCTTCCAAAATACCCTCACATTTTTCCTTTATTTCCTACACATCATCTTCTGACATAACTCCTGGTACTGTGATGTGACATTTACCCTTTTAAAACCCACCTGGGTTTTAAGTCGCAGCTTTCAGAGCCATCCCTGTATTTCTTGTACATGCTAAACATAAAAGTCCCTTCATAGGAATTCAGGTTATTTTGGCAAATGTGGGGTCAATCTCCTGGTCACAAACAAAGTGTTGCTGCTGAGAAGTGTTCTGAGACACAAACAAATACTTAGCATTAACCTCCTCCCTTTCAGAGATGGAAGAACAGGCTGGGGAACGAAAAATGACCCTAAGACAAAGAACAGACCTGCAGGGAAGCTGAGCTTACTGCTCATGCTCCTGGCTGGCAGCCCCATCCCTGTACCACTACTCAAGCTCTACATCTTTGCAGAGTATGCAACTGGCATATGGAATTTTCAAAAGCAATTTTGTAAAGATGGGCTTCTATTTCTGTGCATGCCATAGCTTTTAATCCTGAGGCAGAAACAACCAATGCCTGAGTTTTGCATGCATGCATATGCATTACCTGGAAAAGGCAGGCGAATGTCAGTTTTGGGTTTCTACCAAAATCTTCCCTTAGCTGAGTTTTTCTCAGAAACTAGAGAACAGACAGAAGCAGAGCCCTTAAAATATGTTTTCAGGATTTAAAATGCAAACTGCAGCCTTCCTCCCTTCCCTACTTGTACCTGGGGTGACATTCAGCACTCTGGGGACTCACAGATCATCCCCTAGATGCAGCACAAAGTGGCCGAGGTGGACATCACACCACAGAGGTGAATGCTGAATTTGGGTACAAGCTCTCTGTCGGACAAAGAACATGCAGAGAGAGGCTGGAGAGGAATAAAAGCAGGGATGAGAGATATTCCTGACTGACCCACTGTTATTTGAATACACAGACTCAGGCTGTGCAGAGAGGCCAGTTCTGGATATTAACACAGAGGAGATTTCAAGCTCTGCCTTCAGGGTTGGAGCTGGACTCTCTTTTGTCATATATTCACATCTCCTTTGTGTACAGCCCATTAGCTGAGGCTGTGCCCAGGCTGTCAGGGGTAGGAATAGAGCCATGTGCATGTTGGATCAGGAGTGTCGAATCCCTGGGTTTTCATGGATGCTCAGCAGCCAGCCAGGGCACCCATTGTTGGACTTGGTTGTACATGGCTAAGAAGTTCTGAATCTGAATCACTCATTTACTGCCCACTCCGAGAGGAACTGGCCCTAAAATCTGGGAGAGCTGTAAACAGCCCTTCTTCTATGAACTAAGATGAAGGTTTGTTCATATCTGTTCCTTTGGATGTTTATTGCCCTAACTGGCTTTTCATTAACTCAAGAGCTCTGCTATTAATTTTAATATTCCCAGCATTTATGACCTTGTAGCTATATCATCTGATTCCCTCCATATATACATTCTAGGTCATCAAGAGTTTGTTTCATTTTCCCAATGAAAATGGAAAAACTGGCTTTTAAAACTATCTGACCAGGTCATGCAAATTCCTACAGAGGAGTTCTGAAAAATACTCAAAGCCTGATCTTTTCTGGGCACAGACTCCTCACTGAAATTTGGGGTATGTATTCAAGTGTAGAAATTACATTTGTTGAAATCATGCATCAAAAAGTAATGTTTTCCCTTTTTAAAAAAAAATTTAGAATTCTGTGGTCCACTTCCATAGGGCTGTGTCCAGTTTAAAATTTGGGGTCCAGATAAACTTTGTTCTTCAGACACAGAGGGGAGAAAGAAAGTAAAAGGGAAAAAAAATCAGCTTTTTTGTGAGCGAACTTCTTTTTCCTGTTACTATTTACTCTGACTCCAATGAATCACTTATTTTTTAACCTTTTAAAGGTTTATATTACCAAGACAGAAAAAGATATTTAAAGTATGGATAACCATCACTTTTCCATTTGTGGCCTGTCTAGAAGCTTCCAGTCTTTGGATAAAACACCCCAGAGATATCGGTGTGGCCCAGGTGTCACCTTCCATCCTCGGCTCGCAGGAGCTGGTTAAGCTCTGCAGATTTCATTGGTATCTGTGTTCACTGATGTGAGGTTTTTAATCTTGTCCTTGGGTTGGCTCTAACTATGATCTGAGCTAAGTGGCAGCAAGGTGAAAGGAAGTGATTAATATTGTTTTCAGTGGTGACTGCATTGAGCCTCTCGCTCTGAGGGTCTGTGAGCGATGGCCATGGTCAACTCTGCACCACACAGGATTCGGCTCTGCTGATACACAATTCTCTTGAACTATCACATATGCAAGAGAACAACAGAGTCTGAGGGGAAGGAAAAGCCCAGAAATGAAATCAGGCCATAAAATAATAAATTTTCTGCTGGACTAGAACTGTCATGTCATGGGAAAGGAACAAACTGAAGAGGCTGAAAATTTGAATCATCTCCCTTCATCGTCAGGGCGGTGGGGATGCAGGGATCAGAGAGCTCTGGCTACCCCAGCTAAACCTAACACAGACCTTCAGGCATGGAAAACACCCTTCAGACCTTCCACATCTTTGGCTTTCTTCTCACTATCTTCAGCCTCTCTCCTTGATTTGAGGGGGAGAAAAATCCACTTGGCATTTGCAAATGGCTGTGATTCAATGCAGCGAAGGGTCTCTACCGCCGCCAACCTCGCTGAGCCTTGGGAACTCCTTGTGCCATAATGAAATCACATCTGCTGCTGAGTAGGGAGTCAGTGAAGGATGGATGAGTGGGGAGATGCTTTCTCAGGCAGGCTGGGCTCTACTACTTCCCGAGTTTAACATCCGTGTGCTGCACCATCTGGGCATTGGCCCAGGCATCTGCCCCGGCTACAGCGACTCTCGGGCAGGTGAGGGGGTGGAGCACGGTGGCACTGTTTGCAATGGATCAGCTGCTAGGGAGTGGAAGTCCTGATCTTTTTAGGCACTCTCTCACAAAACCCAGTGTCACAAATGGATGCCCTGATTCCAATGAGAGGCTACAGCAGGCTTGGGAAAGCCCAGAGAAGTGGGCATAAAGGCAAACAGTGAATCTCATAATGGATTCATGGTAACAAGTGCCTACAGAAGTAGCACTCTTAAACAAATTTCTCCAAGCTCTTAGAGCATCTTAAGGGGAGATCACTCTGTTGCTTGCTTTATGAGTCTGTGGAGGATCCTACTGGGTAAGAAATGCACATATTTAAGTTTATGGGAAGCTAAACCTAACATTTAGTGCCCAGCTCTGTTCATATTCAGCTCTTTGCATTCTGAGGTATATTCCTGCCATATGGGGCATTCTGGCTGACCAAACCAGAATGGGTTCTGTAATTATTTAATTGCTATAGCACGATGATACCTGTTATTAATATTATAAATAATAAACAATATGTCTTAAATTATAAACCCCAAAGAGCAAGTCAGACAGATGCATGGGGTAAAAAAAAGAGCAATGTGAAAAATACATCCCTCCAGTAAAGATGGAACTGTGGCACTGTAGGAGTCAGGGAAGTGGAAATACTGGGAAAATAACAGTTTGGTCCCTGCCTTGTGCTGAATCTGCACAAACACACACCATATGAAATAGTCTCTGTCCCGAGGACTTAAAATTCATGGCTTAGGCTGAGTGAGAAACTGCCTTTATGATCTCTCTCTCCCGTGTCTCACTGAGGAAAGATCTTCAGGGGTAGAAAGAGCCAAGTCAGTGGATTTTATCGTCTCCAGCTGGGTTTTCACCTCCATGCCCACCGAGAAGAGCTCTCTCACAGAAAAGGTTTGCAGAGGGAGAGAGGGCAGGGACTGCCAGAGAGAGAAGTACAGGAGCAGAGACCAACAAAAGGGAGAGAGCAAGAAAAGAAAGAGGCAGGACAAGGTCTCCGCTCATCTTTTTTCAAGGGACAATGGAAATGCTTTAGGGGGAAAAGCCAAGCAGGGTAAGAAGCAGGGCTGGAAGTGATAAAGAAATGTTTCACTGCCAGTGAGGGTGACATTCAACTAATCTTTCCCTGCTGTCAGTGAGCGGAGCCTGGACCTGACATCTCCACAGACAGGTCCTACATGGGCTCCCTGCCACAGCCACCTCCCCAGCTCTCCCTTCCTCTCATGTCTGGGCAGAGCAAGAGAAGGGACAACATTTACTGCGTTTTGTTTTTATGTAAAAAAAGAGTGACTTGGATAGAAATCACTCAATATCTCTTAACCCCCCATCCCATCTCCTCTCCTAGAAAAACTCCTGTCTTTACTTTTTACTGCCTCCATCAAATGAGAAGCAGAAATTCCCTCAGTGCTGGAGAGCCTGGTGAGGATCCCCATCCCTCTGCTTCCTCACCCTGCCCCTTCCAGCTCTGGAGGCACCAGCTCACATCTCTAGCAGCAAAGCCAAGGAAAGTGCTTTAACCCTGAGGGTTTTCCCTGAGTACCTTGGAGAGGCTGGGAATTTTGGCAATGAGGAGGGAAAAGAGAGGAGATAATAATAAGAGGAATGAGAATACCCAAGCACAGAACTCCACATGAATGAACGGCTCCAAGGTCACCCGGTAGATGGCATGGAGACAGGTGGGACAGATTTCATCCGTGCTCCCTGTCCTCTAATGAAAGATGCACTTTAATGTGCTGATTTCATTTGCACCAACTTCTTTTAAGTGCAAAGCAAATGCAGAAACTCCAGAGATTTGCTGCACTGCTAAAAAAAAATCTTTAGTAAATAATTAGCTTAAATCATGCATTTATGTATGTAAGTTTTGTGGTGTTTACAAATTAATGATAGTAACAGACCTTGTGTGGTAGGGTCGGGGCAGTGGGTTTACACCTCATCCCCGATTTCTTCAAAATTGTCCAGCAAAATTTTTATTCTTTTATTCTAGGGTGTTGGTGATGACACAAGGAGAGAGAAGAAATAAATCTCACTGGGACAGTGTGGACAGGAGTGCCTGTTTGCCCTGGGAAGAATTGGAAGAAGAAGAAGAAAAGAAGTGGATCGCTGCGGTACATTAATTGTACAAGAACTGCAAAATGGCTGAAAACAGAGGGATGGTATTTATAAAGCTGTCTAGTTTTGAAAAGATCAAAGGCAGAGGCAGAGAAATAATCCATTGGACGTGTCTAATTGCAAAGCGCATATTGTAAAAAAAAAAAAAAAAAAAAAAAATTAAAAAAAGGAATCCCACGCTGTTTCCTTTGGCTCCTGCCTCTGCCCGGGGCTCGGTCCGCACGGCTGGGCAGGCGCTCACCGGCAGCCGAGGCTGCAGCGCTCCCTGCACCGCCCTGCCCGCTGTGACAGCGCGGGTGTCCGCGGGAAGGACAAACCCGGAGCGTCTGTGGAGGAGAGAGCTGGGAGCAGGCCACCGGGCCACTGGCTGTGACACCCAGGGCTGTCACTCTGGGGACACACCAGCCAGATCCACTCAGGGCTCGATTTAAGGGAAAAAAACCCAAGGGCCCTTTGATGCGTGATGGGGAGAGGCCGGGTCCCCTCGAAAGCCACCCCCAAGTGCTCGATGGCTGCGTGGCCTCTGCAGTTCATCCATCCCAAACTGCGCCCGATCTCCTTCAGAACCCATCTACTGCTGTCCCCACTGCCCCGGGAGCCAGGACAGGGGCCGCTGGCTGGGGGGAGCTCCGAGGGTTGGGGAGGGGACAGGGGCAGGCAGGGCCAGGCAGGGCAGGCGTAGGCTGGGACAGGCAGGGCTGGGACAGGGCAGGGACAGGGCAGGGACAGGCAAGCCAGGGAGAGTCGAGACAGGCACGGGGGAGGCTGAGGGGGGAAGCAGTGTCTCTGTCCCTGCCTTTTGAGCCAAGGACTGTGTCCGGGACTGGCTCTGGGAGCGGAGCGGCAGAGACCCACCCTGTGCCCGCAGGCGGCCGCGGAGGGCAGGGAGGGATGCCCGCAGCCCCTGGGCACCGCGGGGACGGGAGAACCCCTTGTGCCCACCCACCGCTGCTGTTCTCCAGCTGCAAAGGGGAGAAAGCGGCTTCCCTGGACCCGCCCGAGCGCTCCCCGGAACCGGGAGAGGGGGGCGCAGCCGCCGGTCCCCGAGGGTGCCCCCGGCCCCGGGGCTCCCGCGGCCGCCGCCCCCTCACCCCGGCGCAGAGCTGAGGCAGAGACTCAAAAGAGCAATTTCACAATCGCCTATTAAAATGAGGCTGGGCGGAATTGCATTTCCCCGTCCCTTTAATCCAATAAGTCAGAACTTCTTAACTGATTAATTACAAAATTAATGAGTAAAATGGCAGCGTTTGGGTGAGGCGGGATGGTGGGGGATTTTATTTTTTTTTAGTGTTGTGCTCTTTAAAAAGACTGATGGAAATAAAGTTACCTCAAAGCATCAGGGTGCTTTGATGCCTGTAATAGCAATTTAGTTATTACATTAATACATTTCCTCTTTATTTTTAACAAGGCATTGTTAAATATGGTCTTGTTTTGTCTGAAGGAGGAACATTGGAGTTTGCATTTCCCATTATACGAATTCTCCCCGTGCAAGGAACTATTTTGCACTATTTCTCTGCCTTAGATCTCGGCATTAATGTGAGATTATCAGCGCATTTCACGGGGGGAGCAGGACTGGCAAACCCCCAAACCCGAGTATCCCCCGGCGTCCCAGCACCCCTCGGGCAGCACCAGGGCTTGTGTTTACATGCACACTTTTCCCTCTGGAAACTACAGCATCCAGCTCAGCACAACCAACCCCCGAGATGAACCCCTCTACCCAGAATCCCAAACAGACAGGGCTGATGGTTCGAGGCAGCACCAAAGCAGCAGTTCAACGCACACAAAATGTATGTTTCCCCCCCCCGCCAAAACTCCGCTGGAGAAAATACGGAGGTGACGCTGCAGCAGCAGAGATGCAGGTGTTACTGTGTCGTAATCAACTGTGAGGTGCTTTCCTTTCATTCAGCGATTGTCACGCTCGTCGCAGAGGAATGCCAGGCAGAGATGTCGGCCGGGGTGGTATCCGCAGGTACCTGCACTGGCTTTTCCCCACCGCGGCCCCAGCTCGGGATGCTGCGGCTCAGGGGCTGCTGCAGCGGCTCGCAGCAGTGCCGGGAGCCGCTGCCGGGCTGCTCACACGAGCTGAACGTGTTTGGGAAGCTCTCTTGGATCAAACAGGCTCCTACCTCCAGTAGGGGCTCTTATTTTTAGGACAAATATATAAGGAGAGGTGAAACCTGAGGTGGGTGGCAGATCTTTCTTCCTTCTCTAAGCGCTTTTGGTAAATAAAGAAAGGGGGAAAGGGGAAGACAGGGATGCTCAGTAAAGCACTAATGGGTATTTGTCCCCTCGGCAGTTGCTTGGAGTGTGGCATCAGGCACAGGAAGGTGCCTGTCCCCTTTACTGGGACCTTTGCTTCAGATGGGCTGATTCGGTAAGTGAGGGGGGAAACCCACAATGCCAAACCTGTTTTCCCCCCATTCCTTAAGGTAAAACATTCTCTGCAAAGCCCTCATAGCCAGGACCACATTCCTGGGGATGGCTCAGGATAAACACATTTTTCAAGAGCAAAAAAATTCAATCAGAAATTTGGTGTGTTTCATTTTTTTCCTTTTTTTTCCTACAAAAAAGCTCTTCCCATAGCCTACCTGGGAGCACTCCCTAATGTCAGGCTGCTCTCCCATACAGTGAGTATTGAAGATACCTGCAGGAAGGGCTTTGGGGTTAGAGGGAGGGAGTGCAGGGATGCTCCAGCCCCACTGAGTGGGGGCCTCCAGCTCAGCCTTGGCTCAGCCCCAGCTCAGTCACCACTCCCGAGTGGAGGAATGACTGAGCTGAAAGTGCTGCTCAACTTCTGCAGGGGAAGCCGAGGCAACAACACCAGAATTCACACATGGAATGGGGAAACAACACCTCTGCAGGCAAGACGGGTCCTTGTGTCTGGACAGATGGACACCGGCCCAGCCGGCCCAGCTTGGAGCTGTAGAGATTTTACAGACACATTCTGCAAAATATCTCCATGAAGTCAATGTGTCCTGCAGGCTCCGAGCGAGCCGTGCAGGCTGCACAGACACGGCTGCGGGGATGTGGAGCACGCAGGGCGTTACAGCATCAGCTCACACGCAGCCTGGCCATCCAGAGACACGTGCCACCCCAGCATATATGTGTTACATAAATATATAAATAAACCCTGGTGCACTCAGCTTATCCATGAGGAAGGAGCTGTAAAGCTGCCCCAACACATGGGAAGTGTCACACGCATGGGAGAGGGGCTGTGGCTGTGCCCACCAGAGCCATGGGGGAGTTTGCTCCCATTTTCGCCCCGTGAGGCAGATCCGTGCTTGGCTCTGGGGTGCCCTGAGCAGATGGTGGGGAGCAGGGCAGGGGCGTCAGGCCTGGGGGGTCAAAGACCGTGCCAAGGGATGGGGGGAGCCCTGAGCACCCCCCTCCTGCACCTCCCCACCCAGGATGAAAATCACAGCTGGGCTGAGAGGGGGGTGCAGGGGAAGGCAAAGCCAGAGGGATGGGGACAGGGGGGAAGGAATTGTGGGGGTCCTTGGTGGGGCGGCAGCATCAGCCAGGGATGTCTCCAGCCCTCGCACCCCCTTTCCCAGCATTCAGGACCCATTCACAGCCAGACTCCCCTCCCACGGCCCTCAGTGCAGGCAGAGTCTGCACCCGGTTTCCCAGAGCCATTTCCCAACATTTTGCAGAAACCCCATTAAATAAGTGGCGAGCAGTATTTAAACACAGCACTAATTATTAATTCCCCCCACATCCCCCCCTGAAATGCGAGGGTTTAATTGGCTCCAAGATGAGGAAGCTACGAGCAGTGTTATAAAATGAACTGACCCCGCGAAATGATGCAACATCTGGAGGCAGGGCAGGCGGGGAGGCAAGAGCATCTCTGCGGAGCATCCGTACGTGCAGCCTGCGCCGATGGGAAGGGCCCTACGGAGCTGCATCCCAGCTCTGCCTCGGCAATCCCGTGCTAAGAAAGAAAAGCCCCTCAGAGCTTACCTGCCCGCAGCGAGGCGTGTCCCCTCAGCACCTGCAGAACGAGAGCTCTGTCCTTTCAAACAGCCCTAAAAAATTTCCCCTAAGTCCACCCGGGTGATTATTTTTTTAGAGCTAATCAAGGAAATAAAGTTAAAGAGGAGGAGAGTTCCTCTTGTTTGGGGTCTGATTTGGGAGAAGGAGGGGGTGGGGGGAGTTAAAGAGACCAGTTGCTGCCCACTGCTTTGACCACTGAGGGATTCAACCCTTATTACCATTTTGTTTTTGTCCAGATTTGCAAGTAGGGCCCCCTGCATTCAAATCATCGCCCTCCATCCTTATTGTAAAGGACAGGCCTTAGTGGGCCCCCTTTGGATTGTCCTCCATTAACAATCCCTTCTTTTGTGGAGGTGTTTCTTTTTCTATTCACACACATCGCTGATGGTACTTCAGGCCCAGCTCTTAAAGAAACTGTTTGCAAAATTATACCTTTCCACACACTACTCCACAAGGAAGCAGGGAACTGTAGTTAGGAAAACATTATTGAGGCTTGTAATTTAATTAAAAATGCTAAAGCTGGGAAAGGGGAAAGGAGAGAGGGGAAAAGAGCATAAGGGTGCAAAAGCAGGAACCAGGTTTCTTTTCTTTTTGAGCTCTGCAGTCCCTGCACAGGCGGGGCTGGGGGTGTGGGGCAGTGCTCACGCTCCGCCCGTGCACAACCAGAGTGTGCCAGCCTGCACAGGGACAGGGGCTGCCCACGGCCGTCTGTGTGCCACGCTCCCGGCCCAGGCGCAGATGAGGCAGCCAGACACCCTTAAGCAAATAATGTTTTTAAAATGTGAATGCAAGCTCGGACATGCGTGGACAGAGCCCGAGGGGCACGGCTGTGCAGCGGGTGCCTGCAGCTGCCGGCCGCTCGGGGCAAAGCCCTCGCCTGAGGTGGCTGTGGGGGGAGTTGCACCCCATCAGCCTCCTCCTGAAAAACTCTCGCTTGAGGAGTTTAGGCTGAAAGAAAGCTGGAGGAGCTGCATCCTGCTCAGCATCCTTGCTCTCAGAAAGGCTCAGAAGCATGTCTGCAGCGAGGACACCCTTCGTTTGGTTATTGTTGTTATCCCCGTCGCCAACAGATCTGTAAATGTTCAAAGAACAACACGACTTTAAAAAAAATCATAATAATTCAGCTGGCGAAGCAGGGCAGAGCCTGACCTCCGGCTCCATGGATGAGTGCTTCGCTGGGACCCCTGCTGAGCCAATGTGGACCTTCAACATCAACTCAGAAATTGGTGTGATTTGCCTGGGAAACCAGCAGTCATAGAGCAACTGGCCTTGACAAGATGAAGAGGAAATGTATAGAAGACGTTTAATGGGTCGCAAGAGGAGGAGGGGGGGAGAAACTCAGCCTGGAGTGCTGCATTTTATATGTCTGGAGGGGCCCTTCTGCAGGAAGGGAAGGAGCAGGGCTGGGGAGGGGAGACTTTCTCAGGTTGGGCTTCATTTCCCAGCCATCAGAAGCCATCTGGGAACGCTCTGCCCTGCAAAAGGTTATTTCCCCATCCCTGGCTGGGACTCAGGCCCGGTCTGGGTTTCCAATAAACCCGGTGATTTCTTTAATGTCAGTGAATAGCTGAAGGCAGCCCGGCTGGCGAGGCTTTGTACATAGACGCACTGGGCTTGGATTTTGCACGCCTAATCGCCTAATTTTCTTCAAGTGATCTGGATGCCGTACTCTTGGGCTGTGGAACATTTTATAAATAGCTGTGCTTGGAGTTAATATGATTTACTGGAGAAAGACCAGTTAAGCAATTCCCCACCTAAGTAGAGCAGTAATGAACAGGCTCTGGAGAAGATGCCTTCCCCACCGGCTCCAAGAGGGGGTGGGCAGGGAAGCGGGGATGCAGAGAGGTGATGTTTATTTGTGTGCGTGCACAGAGTGTCATTGATTTTTAATTGTATTAAAAGAATTGCAGTAGCCACAGGCTGCCTCTAGGACTGGACTTTTCCCTCAAATATGTGCAGCGGAGCTGTGGCCTCCCCCTCCTCCTAATGCTTGTGCTGCTGCAACATCCCACTGCAGGAGTGAGTGGGGACAGCAGAGCCCTGCCCTGCTGCACATCTCTTCCCCTTCCCCTTCCTCTTCCCTTTTCCTTCCCTCATTCCTTTCTCCTTCCCTTTCAGCAGCCAAACCAAATCAGGGGGTCCCTGTGCTGCCCTGTTCCCTATTCTGAGGGAACTCCATTGTCAAGGGTGTCAGCAGAGCCAGGCTGAGCCCTGAGGGACAGGAGCACCACTTGGCCTGTCCCCTCCACCAGGGAGGGCACAGCGGCTGCAGCCTCGGTCAGGAGAGTCAGCAGTGCCTGGAAACCCAGTGAAGCCTCTGCTGAGCACAGTGATCCCCTGCCACCACCACTGAAGACCTGAACCAAAACCACCTGGATTTCAGTGAGAACCCCAGAGGGCTCTCATGCAGGGACCTCTCTCCTCCCCATTCCCCGGAAAAATATACCCTGGGACAATGTCCTGGAGTTTGGGGGAGCATTGTTGGGATCAGGGTGCTCCTTGGGGAAGAAGGGGGCGATCAGAAGGTTGAGATGATAAAAACAACACTCTTAGAAAATGCAAAAAGGAGAAATACACAGGCTTCAAACCCTGGTGGTGTTGGTGTGGGGAAACTGTGTCCAAGGCTGGCTCTGGCTCTGTTCAGCAGCCAGCAGAGGCTGGAGATGGGGATAAAGTGGCCAGGCCTGAGCTCCGCAGCCCAGGCTGGCAGGAGCAGGGCAGGAGCAACATTTCTAGGGGGGAGATGGTGGCTCATTGGTCACATCCCATCTGAGAGGTAGGAGACACCTTCCCCTTGGTGGGGCAGGAGAGGGTCCCCCATCCCCACCAGGATGAACCCCCCACCCCAGTTGTGCCACCACAGGGAAGGAGCTGTGCACCCCATTACACCAGCACAGGGGTGACCCCCGGGCTTGGGGGAGCCCGGGGGATGTCAGACCCCACTCCCAACCCCACACAAGTGCAGCATCCGCACCGCAAGCACACAATAACCCGGACCCCCGCACGCCCCAGCCCCTCCCTGCCCTCAGCTGTGCCTTCTCAAGGTGACCAGGAAAAATTAGGCTGGAAACTGTCCTGGTGATTGATCCAACCAAATAAACATCTCCAGGGAAAGGGGGGGAAGGAAGAGAAAAGCCTTTCTGCAGCACGGAGCCCGAGAGGGGAAGCAGGTAATTAGCTATGTGATGGAGCAATCCTCTCCTGCCGAGGAAATTCTTGACACCAGAATCCTGCCCTGAGAAACCAAGTGTGACCCAAGTGAGGATTTTTTTCCCCCCCTTCCCCTTTTTAAAATTAAGATCATTATATGTTTTTTAAATGTCAAGCCCAGGAAGAAGTGGTGGGGTGGGGGTTGGGGAGCTGCGGGCATTCTTCACTTCAGAAGCTTGAATGTTTCAAAGTTGCTGCTGTGCTGTTAGCTGACGGCTATTGTGTGTGTTTAAGGCTGGGGGGGGCCCGGGGAGGGGGCTCGGACCCCCCGTTGGTGTGGATTTGCTGTCCAAAGACCGTTAGAAAGAGGCAAGAATGAATGAGATTGAATGGAATTGTAATGCACAAGGCCCTCCTCCTTTCTCAAGGAGCTGGGAGGCCAGGAAAGCGAGTTGTGGGGAGAGCAGGCAGCTTTCCTCCACATAGGAAGAGGCTTTGCAAATCAGCAAATTGTATATTTCTAGGGGAAGAGGGGAGGGAGGGGGGTTATTTATTTTTTTTATTACAGATCTGGAAAAAAAAAAAAAAGCCCTGCAGCAGCTAAGAAGACCAAAAGGAGACAGAGAGAGAAAAGAGGGAGAGGAGACTTGATAGAAAAATCTGATTCCCAAACCTCTTGTAAGTGTAATTACTTTCTAAGAAAATGAATTGCTTTCTAAGAAAGATTAAAAAATGTAGAAGAATGTCTGAAATTATAGCAGGGAACAAACTCTGTTGATGCCTTTCCTACACAGAGAGATTTCTGGGGCAGGAACCAGAGGCCTAGAACCCGCAAAACCTTTGTCTGAGATTTGAAAGAGATCTGGGCTTAATTTTTAAGAGATTTTGCTTTCTCCTCCAGGCTGTGGGTCAGCTCCGAGGCAATGCTTGGGCTGGTGACGGGGCAGCGGCCGCTCGGCGCTGCTCTGGTGCCTGGGCCGCATCCCGGTGGCAACAGACAGACAAAGGCTGCTTATTATTGACTTATTCAGCAGAAATGAGGAGGGGGATGAGATTTTGGGGTGGTTTTGAGCGCTCTGCAATGTGTGTGTGTGTGTGTGTGAGCACGTGTGTGGTGTCTGTGTGTGTGTGTGCGTGTCATGTTGTCCAGGACAGGGCTGAGCGCACGTTTTCCACGGTTTGTTGTGCCGCAGTTGATTTGAGGTTCAATCTTGTATATTTTTCTAATGTGGTCATCTATGCGTGGTGGAGCAGGGGCTTGGAAATGGAAGGAAAGTGGAGGCATGTTGCTTGTCTCTGGGATTCCTTTGTTCGGGGAACAGTAGGTGGTAGGTTTAAAACGGCAGAGAGCGACAGAGGAGGAGAAGAAGAAAGAAATGAAAAAGGGGGAAAAAAAATGGCCCTTTACGAATCATCTGACTGTTTTCTTCTGGGATGGAGAAATGCTGCATTAGAGATTAAGGAAGGGCTGTGCTTAGGACAAAATGTCTCACTGGAAGTGTTGGTAAAATAGCAGCCAAACCCAGCCTGCCTTTAAAGCCTGGGATCACAAAAAGGCTGCAGGGCCGCAGAAGCGGGGGATGAGCTGGTGAGGGTATTTAATGGTAAACTTTCGAGGGGCTGAGCCGGTGATGGGTTTGTTTTAAAGGAGAAATAAACCCTGCTGCCAGCCTGCCGAGCAGCAGCGCTCCCCCCCGCCATATGACATCGCTCAGTCACCACCGCGGGGCTTCGCAGTGACAGGAGGCTCAAAATACCCCAACCCCGCTCCGCCGGGGGAGGGGAGAGGAAAATCAACCCCTCGGGTTTTCGGGGAGGATTCGCGGGGGGACAGGGGGCAGCTGGAGGAGCGAGCGCTCGGGACAGACAGACCGACAGAGCAGCTCCCCGCAGGGCCCTCCGGCCGGGTGCGAACCCGTCGGGAAGGGCACGGAGGGAAACACCGCCTCCTCTTCGGCGAGAAACAACCCGGGGGTGTCCCGTGGGTCCCCCCAGGGCTGACCCGGGCGCCCCCGCGCCCGCTGCTGCGGCTCCGCGCCTTCAACACCATGGACAGCGAAGCGGGGCCGGGCCGGGCCGGGCCGGGGGGAGGACGGGGACCGGCGACCGGGGGACGGGGGGCAGAGGGCTGGGGGCCGGTGACAGAGGGACCGGAGGTCTCGGGGAGGCCGGGCCCGGGCCGGACGGGAGGCCGAGGGCCCGGGTCTCGCAGGGGGGAGGCGGCCCAGCCGCCCCCGCATCCCGAGCATCCCTAGAGCCCCTCCGCATCCCTCGTCCCCAGCTCGGAGCGGCACCCTCGGGACTGGATGCGAGGTCCGAGTCTCCCCCGGGGACGGGCCCCGTGCAAACGGTAAACCTGAGCGTTTTCCTCCGTGTTAATTTGTTTAGGTTGTTTTCTTTTAAATCGATAAAAGATTGAGGGCCTCGGTCTGGCGGAGTAAATAGGTCAATATGGAACAGGCTCTAAATAAGCAGATTTTTTTTTTTTTTTTTAAGTTTCAGAAGATGAAAAGCGAAGGGAAAATTCCCTTTGCTGTGTAATGTCAAACGCTGATTGTCCCTGGTTTGTGCTTGTCATGAACCGCAGCATTATAAAAGAGGAAGAGGGAAAGGCACGCAAACAGGGACGGGGGCTCTCAGTGCTGTGGATGCCTTGAAAATATGGCTCTTGAGTTTGGGAGGTGATATTTCACCTCCCTGCGAGTATTTCAGTAGCCAAACGGGGCCCACCAGTTTTTTACAAGCTGCTATTTGGAGGCCGTTTCCCCTTCGGAGCCTGGCCTGGCAGGGCACGGCCCTCAGAGAGGGAGACGAAGGCCTCAAAACAATTGTTTTGCTCCAGCGGGGAAGGGAATAGATCCCTCTTCCAGCGGTTGTTGCCCAGCTGTTCTGGAAATGCTCATACTGCTGAGGCAGGGAGAGACTTCCAGCACTGGAGCAAGACACCTTCCATCAAAATAATTGTATCCTGCCTTCCCCCACCTTACACCCTTCCTTACCATGGAGGAAAATACCACAGTGCATGGAAATACACCCAGGCAAATAAATCGTCGCCTGAAAGCTCTGCCAGCAAACACGCATAGCACTGCTGGTCATAAAAGTTACTCTAGGCAGGGAGTCAGGGCGTGTAGAAAGCCACAGACCTGCACCTCCTGTCACAAAAATCAGTGTGAATGTGCCTCAGGTTTTTTGGGGGGGTGTGTGTTTGGAGCAGGAGGGATGGATAATTAGCACTGAAGAAGCGGCATGCTTACCAAAAAATTAAACACATGCAAGGGTTCTAAGCAAGACCTCTCCTTACTGGACATAGCCAGCTTGTTATTAAACATGATTTCTCTTCCCGGAGATTAAATTTGGTGACCTGAGATAAATAAATAAATCTCAGAGCCTATTCCCATTGTAGCAGCCGCCCTGTGATGAGGTCTGTAAGTTGAACCAACAAGAGGTGCAGCAAATCCATCTCTGCTTCCCAGCTCGCAAAATGGATGTGGTGGAAGGATATGATGAGGCACCAGCTAAACTGCAAGTGCAGGATGCCTGAGAGGGATGGGGAGAGACGCCTGGATGCCACGGCACAGGTTAGAGCAGGTTGAGGGCAGCAAATCTATACGTGATTTCGGCATTTTCCAGGGTGGAAGTCTTAGCTTAAAGAAAAAACAAAATACTCTCTCGGTTTGTCACTTGGAAGTCAAAACCATTTCCTTCCAGGTCCTCACTCCTGTGAATCTGAGCTCATGCAACGTTAAGAAAAATCTAGCATTAAACCCCAAAATATAAAGCTCGTATTGTATATTTAAAGGGAGCCTCTTACTTTATATAACTCAGGACACATTGTCTCTTCTTGGAGAGAACGGGGGTGAAATCCTACACATTACTTAAAAAAAAAAAAAAGAAAAAGAAAACACGTTTTAAAATTACATCCATGTCAGCTCTAAAGAAAATTATCGCTGATGTCTTTTTGAGCTTGGAAATATAACTGTAGGATTCAGCTTTCCCCTCCCCCTCTGCCCCTCCACCCCCTCCCTTCCCAACCAAAAAAAAAAAAAAAAAAAAAAAGAAAAGAAAAAGCAACAGAATATATAAAGCTCCTCTGATTAACAGTTTAGGTGCAGAACCCTATTTATAGGGTACACGTTCTCCTGTGCCGCCTCGATCCTCCAGCCTGGAGCGGTGCATTATTGATGCAGCTGCAAGTGCTCAAAGCTTAAACAATATTTTTTCCGAAAGCCCCAGCAGCCCGCCCGGGAGGAAGGTGGGGACGGGCTGGCGATGGAGTCCTGAATGTTACTCCTCCAGTTTCAAGGACATCTTGCTGATGAGGATTTGGTTAATGGAGGAGAACTTATGTCCTAGCGGTGACGTCATTGGGTCCCAATGTAATCCTCTTGTGCTGAACCCAATCAGCAGATGTGCTGAGAGCCGGGATGCGGAGAAGAAGCTCTAATCCCTTAGACTGGATGAGATCAGCTGAAACAGCCAGGACTAGACCCCAAACCCCTCTGCTAGGAAGATCAAGAGAAAAGGGATAAATTGAGAGAGACGCCTTATAACCCCTTTAAAGAGCTTTGGAGAAGAGAAGAGAAAGATGGGTGGTGCACCAAGTTCATCTTGCTTTTAAAGCCTAGCGGGAGCCTGGTTTTCACTCTGATGAGGTCCTTCTGCATTGTTCCAGGGCAGGAGGAGAAAAGAGGAAAAAAAAAAGAGAGAGAGAAAGAGAAAAGGAAAAAAAAAAAAAGAGAGAGAAAAAAAAAGTCTGAAATTCAAAGATAATGAGAGACTAGGCGCCTTTCTTATTCATCTCCAGCTTGCCTACACAAAAACAAGCGTCCTGAGCCACGGGAGGGCGTTTGCACTGGATCTGAGCGAGGAGCGGAGTTTGTGCCGCCGGAGCCGCCGGGCGCCGCGTCCACGAGTGGGTAAATCCGCTACGAGCGGGGCTCCGGCTGTGAGCGCGGGGTGCGGGCGACAGTGGCGGGGAGCGACCGGCTCTATCGCTGACTTGGAACAGCATCAGGATTTTTTCCTCCCCTTGTGCAAGCGACCTTAATGGGCTTGTGATTTTTTTTGTTCTTTTTTTTTTTTTTTTTTTTGCTTTTGGACAAAAAAGAGGGGAGGAAGGGGAGGGGGCGAGGATTTTTCAGACGCGATATCTAGAGAGAGAAATCGTCCTAAATTCATAAGGCGACTCTAAGTCTGACGGCGATCAACGAAACCGGTTTAATTGCTTTACCCCTTTTCAATCCATCTCAATTTAAAATTTTTTTTTCCTCTTTGCATTGCTATTATTTTTTTTTAAATGAAGCTATTATTGTGCCAACCGCGGCGGAGCGGAGAGATGGGAAACGCGTGTTTAACCTCCGCCGGTTTCCCTTCAAGAGGAGAGAAATCGGCTCCTTTGCCTGGCCAGCAAAGACAAACACACGAGCGGGATTTTCATTTCGCTCTGGGGAGGGAGCGGGGGTCCCCCGCATCCCCCACGGTCCCCGCTTCCCCCCGCCGGCTGCCCGGGGCTCGGACGGCGGCGGCCCGGCGTGGAGGGGAGAGCCGCTCCTGCAGCCCCGGGACCGGGGGGGCTGTGAAGCATCTCCGGGCGCTTTGCCGCCGCTCCTGCCTCCGCGCCGGGACGCGCCGCACGGCACCGGCAGCCGGAGGCTTGTTGCGAGATGTCCTCGGCGCTACCGGCTTTATTATTATTGTTGTTGTTGTTATTATTATTATTATTATTACTATTACCACCACCAGCCGCATTTTTCTCGCTGGTAGGGCCGGAGCTCGGGATGTGTCCGTCTGTCCGCCCCTCTGCCCCTGGGGCTGCTCCGCGCCCGGCGCTCCGCATCTGCCCGGGTGCGCTGCAGCGGTGCGGCTGGGAGGGGGTCCGGGGCACGCTGCCGACCCCGGCAGGGCGAGGAGCGGGGGGAAAAGGACGGCAGCGGCCCCCGGCAGCAAGGCAGCCCCTCCTCGCCGCCCTCCTCCGCTCCCCGCCGCCCCCGGCCCCGCCGCGCCCCCGCGGCCGCCTCGGCGGAGGGGGCCCCGGGCGGCGGGGAGGGCGGCCGGCGGTCCCGGCGGGGTGGACCCTGCACTGACAGCCTCTCTCTCTCTTTCTCTCCCCCCCCCGCTCTCTCCCGCAAGCCCCGCTCGCCGCCTGCCCTGCTCCGAGCGGGGACAGCCCGAGCCCCTCTCTGCGTGTTCACAGCGGACCTTGATTTAATGTCCATACAATTAAGGCACGCGGTGAATGCCAAGAGAGGAGCCTCACAGCTTCATTTTCATGGAAATTGGGGACATAAACCCTCTAATTACACTTAACAACAGCCACGGAGCGATCTATGGAGCATCCTCGGCCTTTTGACAAATAGGAGTAACAATGCGCCAGCGCCCGGCGGGGCAGCTGTCTCCTCGCATTAACGGGGGCACGGGGGGAGGCGGGGGGAGGCCCCGCTCCGGCCCCGCCGGGACTTGCGGGGGCTCCCGGCGTACAAAGGGCAGGAGGAGCGGCAGGACAATGCGGGCAGAGCTGGGGGGGCCGCGGGCAGGGACCGCTCCGAGGAGCGGGGCGTGGGCGGGGGGTGACGAGCGGCCCCTCGTCGCAGAGCGAGGGACCCCCCTCCCAAAGAGACACCCCCCTTTTCTCAGCCTCCACAATGCCGTTCAGAAAGCTCCCTGAAAAAACACCCCTCTGGAGGATTTTAGGAAGGGGGGCGCTTTTTGCTTCATTTTTTCAGTAGGTCTTTTTTTTGGTTTTATTTTTGCCGTTGCCCCTGCAATGCTCCTCCCTCACGTGGGGGCTCGGCCATGTGGCTCCCGCTGCTCTGCGGAGCCGCAAGACAGGTCCAGGGTCCTGTCCTGCCCCTCTGAGCCCCTTTGCAGCTCAACTATCCCCAGAACAAAACGATGAGCCTGCTTTTTTTCAAAAGCAGGGCTGGCAAGGTGAGGGGCTGCAGCGCTGCAGCCTCCCCAGTGCCACCTCCGGCCCTGTCACCGCAGCCTGCAAGGTGGCACACATCCCCTTTTGCAGTCTCCAGCGAGACTGCAGTAACCCACACCGGTTCTTAGGTCAGGCTTTAGACCTCAATAAATCTCTGTTGTAAGACTCGTGTATTCAACTTCCTAAAGACATGCCGAGCCCTAAGTTTGAGCTTCCTGAGGACTGTGCTTGGGCAAGGGAGGATTTGATAATTTGGCAGCAAAAAGCCATAGAGCCGGATTGAGCCGCATACACCCAACTCTCTGCGCCCCCTCCCCACTTCATCTCTGCTCCACTTTTGTCAGCATTGCGTCTGTCCAAGGAACCAAGGCCGTGGATGTCTCCATCCTTCATCCCTGCAGTGCTTGTGTGGGACACACGACCTTGTCTGCAGCGGAAATGTCAGTGGCAGAGCACTCACCTTGCTTAGGAGGGGGGAAAGGAAAACCTTCCCGTACTTTGTGGGATTACTTGATTTCAAGCTGGCCTGTGAAAAGCAGGGACTTTCAGGCAGGGCTCCTGGGGGAAGTGGGGCAAGGGAAGAAGCAGAGGACACGGGCCGTGGAGGAGCGTGGTGTTGAGGCTGTTCTGCTGCAGAGGCATTGCACAACTGAGCAGTTGTGGACGGGTCATGCCTCCAAAGCTGGCAGGAGACAGGAGCGAGGAAGCACACGATGCCCACAGAGCTCCATCGAGCGGTGCAGCCGCCTGTCCCTCTCCTGGACCTGATCGTGAGCATTGCTCCAACGAGGCCAGGTACCATGTAACTGCAGCAGCTCACAGGGCAAGAGGCTGCGGGGTGCAGGAGGGCCCAGCTTCATCAGGAGGGCTCTAGAGGCACAGAGATTCTTAAAAGAAGCTGGATTTTCCCCCTCTCTCTTTCCCAATAGATCAGCACAGGTACTGAGGTGTCGGAGACCTGCTTGCTCCCACATCCATCGTGTGCTGCAATGTCACAGGATGCATTTTGACCTCATTTGCCCCCAATGTAAGTTGGGCTATGCGGTGACTGGATTCACTGCTGGGGGAAGGGAACATCACTGATCTCTTCCATGCAACCCTGTGGGGGCAGATCTCCAGCCACAGGGCAGTTCTGCTCTTGAACAAGTCCTTGGTTCTTTGCAAAGCTGGTAGGGAGGAGTAAGAAGCCAAGTGCAGGGAGACAGATCCTGATAAACGTAAAGTTGACATTGAGAAGGGAGTGAGCCACTCCAAGGTAATCTGCAGTGCAGCAGGAAAGCTGCTGGCTTCCTCCAGGGGCCACCAAGAGGCCAAGGATAGCTCTGAAGGAATGCAGGTAACTGGTGGGAGCTGTGTGGGGCCAAATGGACCACACTGGGCCCAGTCCCCAGATTGGCATTGAGAATCAAGATCAGTTGTGCCAAGATGGTGCAAGTCAGATGCTTATCCTGGACCAGATCGCTCTCCAGGTTTGCCGGGGAGGGTGCTGCACAGACTCCTCAGCAAACAGGACTGCCTCAATTCGCAAATGCTCTTCCTCAGACTTTCTATGTGCTCTCTTCTTAGCCAAGAGGGGATTCATTAAATTTGATCACTGAGATGTAGCCCTCCTCCCTCACACAAAGCCCCCTCCAGTGCTACCACACCTATTGCTCCGGCGTGCCTGGCAGCAGCCGTGCCCATCCCTGATCTATGCAGAGCCAGCGGCTGCAGCACAGCCGGGGGGTCACACAAACCCCACCAAGCTCTGGGGCCACGGTGCTGCAAGGAGCCCTCCCCACCGATGTGACACCCAGGGAGGCAGCAGGAGCCAGATCAGTGCGGCTGGCAGGAACGAGCGGGGAAGGCTGGCAGTGCAGCCAGCCGTGGTTTCATGTTGCACCTTCCCTGCTCCTACACTGACCCCTCTTTAGGTAAGTCAAGGCTCAGTCACCAGGGAGCAGAGAGTTATTGCACAGAGACATCCATGTGCCCATAAACTGCTCTCCCCGGCCTTCTCCATCGTCTTTGCTGCTCAGTGTGGATTCACAGGTCCCTCAAGGATAAGGTCCCACTTCTGTGCAGCTCCTTAGCCGTGGTTGGTGGTGATCCTGCAGTGATTCCTGGCTGGCTCAGAGGCTCAGCTCTGCTGTGGTTCAGCTGGAGGCACCTCCTCCAGGAAGTCACACATCCCACAGGTTGCTCAGCTGAAAAAAGCCCCCAGAGCAACACCATTAGTCACACAGCAAGGACAGCACTGCCACCAAGTCACCTCCGGTTGCAGGCACCACTTCCTTGACATTCAGAAGGAGAATTTATCCAAGATCAGATATACTCCTGTGGCAGTCACAGCTTTAGTCCAGTTTCCTGATGGGAAAGCCTTGGGGAAAATACGAGCTGCAACATGGGGCTGGATCAGGCCTTTCTATGATAGACTCACCATGGAGGAGAAATTATCATCTTATTTCCCCTGTACAGCTCCCCCACACTCAGGAGAGTGACACAGTTTCCTCCTCACAGGGAAAAGCACAGCTGGAGCCAAGTTGGGGTGAGAAGGAAGCATCACCTTCCACCCTCTAAGCACCTCTTCCTTGTAGATGTACACAAAGCACCAGCCTCCAGTCCACGTCCACATGACAACTGCTCAGGAATTTGCACATGACAGGCTCATCCTTTACAAGTCCTGACATCAATCATTAAGGACAGGTTAAAAAATAGGTGTCTTTTCTCCCAAATCACCACAGGGCAGGTGGAGCTGCCTTGTCAGCCCACTGTGAGTGCCAGGGAGGCCTTGGGTTTGAGCTACATTGAGAAATACAGGCACCACTTGGCAATAGGATAAGGAGAAACCCACCTGGGCAGAGGCCTGACTTTTGATGACATGAGTGGGTAAACCTAAGAAAGAAAGGTTAACAGTGAAGTGCATAAAAGGCTGCTGCAAGGAGAGGCAACCAGACAATTTCCATGGCTTTGCAGGTAGGAACAGGCCCAACCTGCAGCAGGAATGATTCAGGTAGTAGGAAAAGAGCCTTTTGGTGGAAAGGATAGAGAAGCACTGGAACAGCCTGGGAAGGAGGAGAAATTCCTGCCCAGGGAAGATCTGGGAGAAGCACATAGCAGGAGTCCCAAGGTGGCACTGGTCCCTCCAGCCTAACAGTGCCACCAGCAGAAAGTGGCATCACACATCTATTTCTCCTGAAAATACAGCGAAGCTTCCTCACATCTTCATGTCTTTTCCTAAACCCAAAGGGCTCATCATCTGTGTCTCCACAGAGACCAGAAACGTGCCTCTGCTCAAGTGACAATGGCAGAGTGCAGTGCCTTGTTGTCCTCATACAAAGACAAGGTTAAGGAATCGCAACAGAAGTGGTCGAATTCAAGCATCATTTTTTTCTAAAACGATAGAAATGGGATGTATCTTCATCAGTCCTATGAAAGTAATCCTATTTGGGATTACTTCCTCACATGGTTTGTCCCAAGCCAGCTCAAAACCAATTGAGAGCATTACCAAGGTATAATACCCTCAGGTGACATCCCAGAGGGATTGCCATTTTCTGTCACCTCCTAATAGCTCCCTTTCAATTGCCTGCACACCTTCCTGGGTACATTTGCAGAAACAGAGGAAAACATTGATAATCAGATATGTGTGGGATCATAAAATATATCTTACACAGGTGCATCTGAATATACATATTTATAATACATATATATATATATATAGATATACATAACATATATGTTATACAGCTGTCTCTCTGTCCAGGGACTTGCAAAGTCAGACACAGAAGGATTCAAAGCACTCACTCAAGGACCCTGAACCACGGCCTACCCTCAAGGGAGGGGACATTTTTAGGAGGAGAGGTGATTTTTTAAGCTGTCAGAACAATTCACCTCACCTGCAGCCTAGCTTTCCCAGCCTGGGCTGCCCGACTTTTGCCACTAGAAAGTGAGGGACCCTCAGCACATCATCCTCCCTCCCTGCAGATCCTGCCTGTATTTTAGAGCAGCTTTCCTGTGCTGTTTGTGGAGCTGCTCTAGGACTGGGAGAGCACAGGGATCGCTTTCACAGCCCGCTCTCATAACCTTCTAAGTAACCCCACCGCCAGCTGCTGCCCAGCCCGAGCGGGCAACACCTCTTTAAACTTTTATCACCTTTCGTACAAAGCGAGAACCGAGACAGAAGCAGCTCCTGCAGGACAGAGGAGACAAAAGCGGGAGAAAGGCACTGTGCCTCCTGCAAAGGGCCAGGTGACCGCAGGATGGCACCACTGTGGCTTCTCCTGCAGGGACAGCAGGGACAGCAGGGACAGCAGGGACACCGTGCCAGGGCCGGGCGGCGGAGCGGCCGCGCTCCCGCTGACAGAGGCGCCGGCCCTCGGGCCTCCCGGGTGGCCTTTGTGTCACCGAACCGCCGATGAATGATTCAGTATCCGGCACCTACACACGCCCTGAGCTGCGATTTTGGTTTCAAGACTGTGGCTTGAATTAAATTTCATTCTGAACTGAGGAGGCAACTCTGCCTCCTCCTGACCGTCCAGTCCCGCTTCCTGCGAGGCCAGAGCCGCCCCTCTGCTCCGGCATTTAGGGAAACAACCAAAAGATGTCTTCTACTACATTCTTTCACCCTCAACATTTTAGCCCACCGCCCCTGCCTGCCACTGGCTTTGCCACTCTGGCTCAGCTCTGAAACCCTCTCTGCCTGGCAGCCCAGCACGCTGCAGCCTGGTACCCCTGGTACCCCTGGTACCGCTCCCGTCTGCCGGGGCTGCCGGGCCCCCTGCAAGGCGCAGGAGGCGGCTGGGGAAGGTGCAGGGACCCCCGTGCTCCGGGTGGGAGCCATGGCTGCTGCTGGGCACACGGTGGCACTCGCTCTCCATCCCAGCAGAGCTGCGGGAAGCGACAGCCGGTGCAAGACGCAAAGCAGGCACTGGGTTGCTCCGTCAGAAGATACGTGCTCGGCTCCTTCCCTGCATCCCCCGGCCCCTCTCTGGATCCTCCAGGCACGGCCGGATCGCTCGTGTCCCGGTCCTTTCTCTCACACGCAGCAGTTCTGGACGCCAGGGCTGCCACTTCCACGGGGTGTCGGCCAAGAGCTCGTGTCTAAAATGACAAGGCCGGGAGAGTGCAAGGAGCAAAGCCTTTCCTGCTGGTCTGCAAATGACCACTGTGATAAACCAGACTGTCTGAAGCCCTTTCTCCCCATAAGGATGGGAGAAGGTTACCGTCTTCACTTAAAAACTAGTTCTCCCTCCTCTCCCTCATTGCCACAGGATTCCCAACTGAGATCCACCCCAGAGGATGGATCTCCATCCCCAGAGGCAACACAAATCTCCTCTTCCCCGGCCTTGCCCCCATAAATTAACCCAATCTCCAGGGGGAATGGATGCTCCTGAGCACTTCACATCATGGTAGTAACATCCAGCCTTCCCCCACCTCGTTCCAGCAAAGCTTGCATCCCTTCCCCTATGGAAATGCCAGCTGATTCAGAGAGCTTCATGTTTTGTGCAAAGCAGTGATCAAAGGCTTGCTTGCAGCTGCTGAGCTTCATTTTAGCTATTGCACAACACAAGAAGCTGCCTCCTAGCCCACCTTATCCCCAACAGCATCTCCAAAGCAGGAGTGGTATTTAGATGAGACCTACAGAAATCACCTAATATGATGCGTCAGATCTCTTGCATTCAGATGGGAAAAGAAAAAAGGCAGAAGCAATGGAGAGGAGGAGGTGGTAGGTGCACATGAGATAATTTGTCAGGAGCCTGTACGTCAGCTCCCAGAGAGAGGACTTGTATCACATACTTGGAAATGAGCAACTTCCATTTTAGAGGGGTTATTTGTAGGGTGGCACCCTCATAAAAGACACCCCACGGGGTCCTGCAGCAGGAGAGGTTGTGCAGTGTTAATGCCAAGGCACAAGGATGCCAGATCCGGAGGCAGCAAAGCTGTAGGCTTGGAGCGTAAGGCATGAGGAGCTGACACCCAAGTGTCTGCAAATAAATGAAATCAGGGAGAAGGGAGGTGGAGCTGGGATGGAGCAAAGCAGCACTGCAAACCGGCCAGTGGAAGCAGGAGGATATGGGGGCTGTTTTCCTGGGCTGCCCTGCAGCTTTCTGCTCTAAACTCTGCTGGCAGCACAAACCCTTCCCACCCAAGGCTCCCCCTTTTCCCAGTGCAAGTGACAGCCAGACAAAGTCAGACATCTACACTGTCAAATCCTGATGGAAAGCCTTACCACTGGAAACCTGTCATTCCACAGCTGAACTCAGGTGCAGGCCCCAGAGACAGAAAAGCTTTTGGCATCGTTACAGGAAAAGATCTGGAAGTGCTGTAGGAAGTTACATCCCAATTAGCTTCACGTAAAGGTGGGGTAAGCATTACAAAGCATTTAAAAGATCAAATGCAAAAGCACAGCTTGAGTAATAGGGACCAAGGTGATTTCAGCAAGGAACAGTTGTGGTTAATCTGGTGGAGCTCTTTGAGGCTGGAACTGCTGCAGCAGCCAAAGGGGAGGGAACAGCACAGCACAATTAGGTTTGCAGCATGCAGTGGACAGGGCTTTGCAAAAGAAACTAATGACTGAGATGGGGAGTCCCAGAATAAGAGGATGTGCTGTGGCTTAATGCTCTGGAAATTGCCCAGAAACAAAGATGCAAGCAGGAAGGTATTAATGGAAGCCTTCTGTGTCAGAAGGAAATGATTCCAGGGATGCAGCAGTGCAGCCAGCTTGTCTGGAGCAGAACAAAAGGCAGTGAGGGAGGACAGGGCTTCCTAGGGCAGGGAGCTGCATTTCAGTGCTGAACATCATATTCCATGACCCCTCATACCCCGAATAAACAATTCCCTCCTTTTTTTTTTTTTTTTTTAAGTAGGGCTGTTGGAACGTTGCTTTTTATATTTTTTTCCAGCTTTTTTTTCTTTTCTTGCTCTCAAGTTTCTTGGCTTGGGGTTTTTTTTTTTTGGTTTGGTTTCTTGTTTTGCTTTTGGTTATTTTTTTGTTTGGTTGGTATTTTTGTTTGTTTTTTTTTTTTAACAAAATTAGGAACTTCTTTCAGAACAAACTGTGCCAAGCAGCACACACAGGCCCCATCAGTGTGGGGATGGAACAGTTGCATGGCTGCGATCACATCCTATACTTGGAAGGCCAAGCATGAGCTATGCCAGATGGTGCCAACCGGGAGTTACATTGCCCATATCCTTCCCTGCATTCTGCAAATCTGCAGAGAAATGGAAATGGCAGGTGAGGAACAGAAAGGCTTCATTTTGTACCCTTTAGCTTTGGTGGGAGCCTTGCAGTGCAATAATCTGACACACATGGAAACAAATTCCAAGCAAATGGCACCTAAAAACCATCTCAATTCCCAGGACTGAGAGCAGTGACATAAGAGAATACTCCAACATGACTAAGACAGGAGCTAGGATTATTTTTTTGCTCTAGTCCTTGAATTCAGTACTTGGTTGTAATACTCAAAAGCCAGGCTGATTCTCAGCTTGAGCTACATCCCTGCAAAGACCACAGTCTGAGGGGTTCTCCCCTTGTGGGAGTCACATCTAGAAGTCAGAGCTGAGTATGGCATAAGCTCAGGAAAAGAAAACAAAGGGTAAAATATTCTTGGCTCCTGGAGCACTCATCCCACAGGGAACAGAAACCCAGCCTGACCTGAGAGCAGCAGAGCACACACAGGTTAAGGAATCTGTTTGCCAGAGGAGGATGCAAAGCACTGTGAGAGGTCACCACACTCTTATGATTTACCACAATCCTGGTGATTTCCACATGAATTTATTTCTCAATTCAATAGGTCTTGTGAACCCTGGGAACAATTTACCAACTACATCACATGACCTCAGAGTGATCCATATATACCTATAGCTTTAAACTAATTCAAAGGCATCCTAAATATGCAGTTGGACCTATGGAAAGAGTCAACTCCCTGCCTAGCTCTCTTTGGCTCATCTGAACTCTGCTGATGGCCACTGAAATGGCAATGCTGTTAACTACAGCAGTACCACCAAATTAGCACCACGGAGATGATCAGGATCTCTGCAGTTGGCCTCTTGGCATGAAGTTTGCTATTACATTTCCTCCAGCTCTGCTAATTTTGATCCTTTACCCTGCACTAGCTGTGCTAACTGTGCAGCCTGGGGTGTAGATCCAAGCACTGAACTATTTTTGGGTATTTTGGGTTTTATAGTTAGAGCTCAATTAAAAAACCAAGTATGGACAGGACCGTAATGGGAAGGGGAGCAGCGCTCTGGGACAGAGAGCCTGTGCTGTAAGCCAGTGTTGCTACTAGAGAAAAGGTAACCCAGAATAAAATCCTTATCTTACCAGCACTTTCACACTGTAAAAGAATTGCAGAGCTTCCCAAACCCTTTTTTATTTATTGGCAAGTTCTTGCAGGAAGGAGAACCCATCCTCTCAGAATCCCTTTGTTGGGCTGGAACCACCCAGCGTGGGATGTGCTTTTACAGCATGGGCAACCGGGCAGGCATCACACCAGACCAACTGTCTGACAAAAGCTGTGAAAAAGGGGTTGCTTTCCCTGGTTTGCACCTCTGAGAACAGCCTCTGATGTACACTGAGCCTTCCAGACCTCCTCCCTCCTCTGCTATTTCATTTCATTGTTAATCATCCCACTTTCCTCTTTGTTAGCATCATTAATACCTTTAATGCATTCTTATAAAAAGCACAGTGAGATTGCCAGCTAGTGGAAATCAGCAGCATCTGGGGCTGTGCCAATTCCCTTCAGCTCAGACACACAGTGATAGCTGCCACCTTCCCATTTGTGTGAAGAAAAAGCCATCACTATTTGTCCGTGCCCATCTCCTCTTGGAAGCAAATGCATGCGTGTACATAAATGTAATATATACACTGGCATACATAAAGCTATTATACAGCAGAAAAATCCCAGTGTTTGTTCCAGAGTGTGATTTATTTGAGAAACTAATGGCTTATTACATGCAGAACGCTCTCATTCTACTGAGGATGAAAAGTGCCTTGGAGAATGAAGTCTGAGAAAGCTGCACAAGTAACTGCATTGGAAATGATGACATTAGCTCACAGAGAAAATCCATTTTAGCTGCCCAGGACTCTGAGCCTGTGTTTGTACAATTTCCTGTGGGCAGAGGTGTCAGAGAGGTACTGCCTATAAACCTCCTTTTATCTGTGATGTGATGGCTCCTGTAACTAATCTTTCAAACACACAGAACGCTTGCTGCAGTCACCAGGCTAGAAATGCTTTGTGCCTCTGGACAAACCTCACCAGACTGACTAATGGCACAGCTGGGATCCCAGGAATAATTCAAACACCACCTTTATTGCTTTATGAGCAACAACTGAGGGATGCTGCAGCAGCCACAAGCCTCTCAGGAAAGCCCATGTGGGCTTCTCACTGCAGGTGTGCTGGGGAAGCTGATGACAGCACATACTGTGCACCACTTGTTTTCCCTCCCCTCCTCCTGTCTTTCCCTTTATCTCTAACATAACCATGCCTTCACACTTTAAAAAACAAATAAGAGCAAAAAATATCAGGGTTGCTTTCACATTTGCCACCTTCCCCCTTCCCTCTGCTCAGGTTTCTCTTCCCTGGCCCCCTCTGTGCCTTGCTGCTCACCCTGCAGAGCCGAGCAGGGCTCTCTCATGCTCCACTTGTACAACGGGCTTTCTACAGGCTTTTGACTGCTAATGACCTCCATGCTCCAAGTATTTCTGAGTGAAAAACTGCATCTGTTCACCGACTGGAAAGCACAAAAGCACAGCTTCACAAATGCCTGCGATGGTTTTACTCACCCTCTTCATCACCTCAATGGGCCACTCGATTTGTGGAACATCAGCCCATCAGGAAGAGGTGAGAGGGAAAGGGGCTGGGTGTTCTCTGAAGCCCCAACGCAGGTCACAGTCCCTACAGCAGGAGACAGTTTTGAATATGTTTCTGAGGATGGTTGTGCCTCACAACCCCGCTCTCATTTCACCAGGAGGCTTTTGGACTTTAACAGGAGGAACCTCTGTGCAATTTGTGACCTGCAGGTTCACACCCTTGCTTGTATTTATTATTTTAAAAAACTCTAATGGAGTAATAACTTTTAAAAATCTGTCTAAAGATCACTCTGTCTGCTGCTCTTTTATTAATACCCTCCTTTTCATCTTCCGCTATCATGTTCTTTGAAATAACTGAATTAGCAACTTGCAGTGTTTTCCCATCCTCATCAAGGTCAGTAAGTTCAGGAAAAAATCTGAAATTATACCTGGCTCATAAAATTACTCCTCTTCCCCACCTACTATTTTACTCACTACAGGGAGATTACATTTCCCATGGGGGCTCATTAGTGTTGCTCTTTGCTCAGCATCAGGAAATCTTTTGGAGTTGTCTTTGCTCCCACTTGATAGAAATTGCTCTTTATTTCTTCTCCCAGCTCACTGACCACAACTCCCTCATTCTTAGGGATTTTTAGAAAGACATTCTTAGGCATTTTTAGAAAGACAAAGCTTTCGGACCAAAAAACCCTACCATGCTTCTAACCTTGATGCTGCTGCTGAGTGAATGAACGAGCTGTCCAAGGCACACTGAAAGATTGTCCTTTAAGGGACTAACAGGTTAAAACTAGGAATTCCTGTTCTTTGTCAGAGCAAACAAGGAATTACAATGTTTTAGTTGTAATTTCTCTTTTACAGAGGTCAAATATATAAAGCTAGAGGACACAAAGCAGTCTCCCTTGCTTTCATTTTTTTAAATGCTGCACACCAGTGATACAACATGCAGCTACACCTCCTTAATTGGTTCTTTTGTTCCAAACTTCTGGTGGCTGATCTAGCATTAGTGGAAAAAAAGCATAAATCCCTGAACACTGTGAAACGAGCTAGCTCAGTTAAGCAGGTACTACATATAAAAACCAGGGCATAACAACACTGAATTGGGTGTGATTAAGTGTCTGACCATCCAACTGCTGCCAACAGTTCAATTTCAGTACACTATAACTGAGTATTTTGATTCAAAAGGAGATCTCAAAGTGACACAGTGTTGAGGACTGAAAAGGATAAAATATGAGAGAAATCTCAACAACTTGCCAGTGGCTTAAGAAATAAAACCTGCTTTGGTACCTCAGAATTTGATACTCTCCCAGAAATGGGGTCCTAACCAGAAACTGCTCCTTCCTGACACCTCCCAAGCAGCCTCCCTGCTCAGCCTTTTTGGCTCCTACTCCAGACCCTGCTCTACCTTAGAGTACCTGTGGGAAAGTAGAAAATAGCTCTTTTAAAGATTAAACCTTCAGTCTTTAAACAGAACAGTTCAAAAATCCTCTGCAATGGCACAGTTTTGTTATCAGTCCTACCCTGCACCTTCCAGGCTTTGTCCAAGTCCAATCCTGAGCAGCAGAGCTGGGAAGGATCTCAGCTTTTGTGTATCTCAGAGCACCTTTCAGAGAGGCTTTGCATGAGTTCAAGATTGGAATAGAGGTCTAGAAAGTTTACAGACAGTTGCACTTAACAAATGTGAATCTTCATGCCAGGCAACAAATGTCACTGATGTATTTATGAAATACAGGCCAAAACATCAAAGCACCTTGTCTTTTCCCCAAAGTGTTTTCAAGGGCTCTGCATAATCATCTTTTTTACAAGTGGCCAAAAGCCTCCACTGACAGTTTTTGATGTTACAAGTGGGAGCTTTTTGCAGACCTCCGAGGAGTTCTTCCCCCTACAAATCAGACTATTGGCACTCACATAAATGTATACTGTTGATGTTTTACAAATTCGTATAGAACAGATTTAGATTAGAGAAGGATTTTCATACACAGCAATGGACTAAGAAAGCCGAAGAGTCTCCGTAAATCCCCAGACTTTCCAAAATCCATTATTTCCTGAAAGGGCTGATTATTCACAAAGGGGATGAAGAAGAAGCCACTCCACCAGTAAGTTTAACTCCAAACTTGGTAAATTTGGGCCCACTACAGAGCATGTGCAATCTTGAATTAGAAAAGTACTCTCCCTCCAGGTGCAGACAATGATCTGATTTGCTACTTCTCAGCCTAACGACTCCTCCCCGAAGTTCCACCAGAACTGACTAAACACTATTTCAGCAAAGTGCTTTCAGCTGCAAGAACCTGAACATTCCACTTCTCTGCCATCAAGTGCTTTCAGCTGAAATGTGTTGTTACAAGAGAGCAGGAGCTGGAAGAACAGCTCCTACTACATCAGTGGTTTCAAACTCAGGAGGGTTTGCAGATCTCAGCTTCCAGAGACATGCTGAACTATGGTAGAGACTTAGACATTATCAATAATCAAATTACCCAAGTTACAATTTGCAGACCCACAGAGCAGAGCACAGAAATCAAAGTAGATATAAATAACGAAAAAAGCTCCTTAATAATATCTGTATAAATCAATGCATCCTTTACTGATAAAATTTATTTTCTTCCTATTCTCACACCCAGATGGTGAGGGGGGAAAAATTTAAGGAGGTTGCTTGCAATATATATTACTGTCCAAGGCAATGCATTAATAATCTAAAAATAGCTGGAGAATGTATATTTGGTAAAACAAGTATTTACACCTCTTTCCCACTGTCTTCATTATTGAAACCACAGCAAAACACCAGATCCTACTGATTTGGACATTAGAAATGCGTTTGGTGAAGACTTTACTGTCTGTCTGTTGTCATGGTAACATCCCAGGTAAAAATAATTTCTTGAATAACTTATAAACAGACAGATGGTATAAAACCTCCTACGCTCTCCAAATTGAAGGAGATTCAGTAAAAGACAGTGTTGATGCCAGTTCCACAAAGTCCTGCATGTTGAAGAGGGCACATCTCCAAGGTCTTGCTCGCGCTGGCAGAAGTTCACCTCAGGACGTGAACAAAAGGGAGATCAGGGATGCTGCAGGAACCAAAATGAGGAGACAGAAGTCAAGTCAGCACTCTTCTATGTAGCATTTCCCAAGGGATTACAAAGGTGCCCTGAAATAATGATCCTACATAAAACAAGGAAATTAATCCCATATTGTACCAGGGAACAAAAGCTGTTCTTGGAATTGCTAAAGCCCTGCCCTGCTTATGCTCTGGCAGGGAAATGAGAAACATCACCGGCTGCCATCACACTGCACGTGCAATGCAGCACTGCATCTGCAACAGGCAATTGGAAAGCTTTTTTTAATCAACATAAGCTTTCTGAAGACAGGAAAGCCGTGAAACTGACAACATTCATACCCAAGACAATTCCCTTCACCCTCACATTCGGCCAAAGCACCAAGAGATGTGAACGGGGAAGTCTCACTGTGGGAATGATGTCAGCTACGGAACAGTCCATCGAGCTGAGCCATGTTTCTTGTGAAATCCAAAATCTCCCTCTGCCAAGTCACACCCCAATTAAGTCATTTCAACATTCTGACTCAACTCCCTTAATTCTAAAAATAGGCTGAACAAGAGCTGTTCCTTCTCAAAGGAGCTGTGGACAAGGCAGGCTACAGCCAAGGCAGTGATCACAGCCCCAGCCACAGCTACACTCACTCTGTTCTTGGGCAGGATCACAAATTCCAATTAAAAACCTGCACTTTCCCAAAAATAGCGAACAGCTTTCTCCTGAAATGAGCAGATGCTGAGCACCGTCGTCAGCAAGAGCCAGAGCTTTTTCCAAGGGAAACAGATTGTTCAACATAAAAAATTCAAAGTAGCTGAGAGCCCAGGAAAAGGAGCATTACATCAAAACACACTTCTCTCCATCAGCTGTTTGTGCCTTGTTTTGCATTTATCTGCTGTTTTAACTAAACTTCCTTTACTCCTCTCAGCTACTTTTCTCAATAGGTGCAGAAACCAGAAAAAGGCAGTAACATTAGATCAGTGAGTTTTCTTTTGGTATTTTTGCACTATCTCTGCCTACAAGTTTTTTTATGGCCAGATTTACTGGAATTTCCATCTTCTATGGCCAAATAAAACCTCTCATTATTAAAAACGAAAAGCAAACCACTTACCCCTGCTCTGTAGTGCACTGTGGTCAGTCTAATGCTTAGAAATAAATACTTATTTTTTTTTACTGAGATCTCACTAACACCCTTTGAGTAAATTCATAAACACCTTTAAGTTCTCCAAAGAAATACCAAGTATTTTGTGAAGAAACATCTTTGAATATAAACACATCATCTCACATCTTTGAACATAAACAGTACTGCAAAGGGTGAAAAAAAGAAAAAAAGTAGAATTTTAAATTTTACATCCCCTATTTCCATTTCCCAAAAATGAGAGGTAAGCAATCAGTCTGGCCTTATGAGCACAATGTGTTATGGGAGAGAAGTAATCTTGAATTTCTGTCTGCTTGTTTCTGCCCTCACACATCTGTGTAGGGTTTAACTTCATCGTTTGCTCTACAAGCACAACTCACTCCCAGCAACAAACATAATCTCCATGAAGACTTAACTATTCAGTTCTATTACCTTTGGCGTGACGACCTGCAAACAAATAGGTTTTTCCCCCATGATGTAAGTTCACAGCTTCAGAGCAGTACAATGGGCTGCCATCACCAACCAGTAATTGCACCAGAGAAATAATTTAACTTTTTAATCAGCATTTGGTGCTACCAGCTCCATTTGACTTAAAAGTGAAAGGCAGCAGCGTTACTGTCACACCCAAACTCCAGAAACATCAAGCAAAGCAACTCATTTAAGGAGCGAATTTAAGCACCAATTCCAAAAGCACACAGCAACATTCCTTCAGAACCATTACTTGGACTAAATAAAGAATAAGCAAGACTTGTGACATGAAGTTATTCTTCAAGACACTGGAAGAATGCTTCTTCCCCCTCGCAGTGAAATGTGAACTCTGTGAAACACAAAAAGTGAGTCATCCCTTGGAATTGCAGTGGCAGGGGATTGAAAATCAGAAGGACCAGCAGCCAACACTGCAGTTATCTGAGCACCCAACGTGGTTGTGATGAACAGGATTATTTTACCCACTGTTGAATCTTCTCCCACCTCTCTGATAGGGCTGTACAACTCTGCAGTATCAGTAAGAAATCTCTTCAGGCTGAAGCCGTTTTCTGCTGCCCACAAAGCCAGGCTGCTGAAACACATCATCGCCTTAATACAGTCAAACCAGTTTCAGCTGAAGGCTCCCAATTATTTTTTTTAAATTTTTGTGTTTCATTTTCTTAGCAAATATTTACCTGAAGTCTGTATCACAGCAGAGATTGTTTAGATTAAAAAAAAAAAGGTACTAAAGTTTGTAACTAACTTTTCTCTTGAGGGTCCAGATGGAGCAGAGATTTTTGGCTCTAGAATCACCAGTGGAAGTGTTCTGACATAACTGAAACTAACAGCAGGCACTTTTATTGGATGACAACATGTTTATAAAAAGCAGAATTGCTTCAATCAGTCAGTTAAAAAAAGATATCAAGGCAAATTACTACAGTTAGAGCTGGGAAACACAGCCAAGTGCTGGGAAAGAAAGTGGTCAGCTTTACTAGATTTGGGAAGTTCTTTTCCCACCCTGGTGACCGAAGGCTGTGCTGCTGCCTCCTGAAGGACACAGCACAACTTCCAGTCCTCTCTTCAGCTTCTCTACAGTACAAGGGAAGCACAAGCGGGGAAGCACAAGTGACAGCCTCTGCACACGGATGCAGGTCCTCTGAGGAATGGGAACAGTCAAAGCAGCTTAAATGTCCTCTGCAGAGTCCTGTGAAACCCTTCTGCACCCTTCAGGTGTGCTGAGAGCTAACATCTGAGTTAGTCCATCAAACCACTTCTCAAGTTAGATTTAATTGATGAGTCAGCATAAAGGGTGACTGGAACAGAGGAAGACAAGTGAATGCAGGGAAAAAATGAAAATGACATCAAGCTTGCTAAATATGTATTGTTTATTAAGGCTTGTATTCTCCTAGAGGAAAAAGTTAATCTGATGCTGTCCATTACTCCTTACAGGCAGTAACAGTCCAGAGACAGAGTTATACGTTCTAAATACAAGTCTAAATGATACAGATTAAACTTTATTTAAATTGGAGGTCCTTTTGGAGTAAATAGTATTCAGAAGATACTTGCTTTCTAATATAGTAAAAGATCCTCTACAATAAACACGTGCAGATTCAGTGTGCTAGAGCAGCGGACATGAGCACCATTTCCATGCTTAACTGGAACTCCAGTTGGTGACAGGTTCTCCGACGGTCCCCTCACTCCACAAAAACATGACAGCAAATTCAATTTCTTAAAACAGGTTTTTTTACTCATCCAACAGAAAAAAAAAATTAGACATACACACTGTCAATTTTAAACATCTGAGGCATAATCCATCATATTATCCGTACTATTAGTTCCTACGTTAAAGCTCAGCATTATTGGTATAAAAACTTTAAATGGCATTAGGATTTGGGGGGGTTGGGAGAGAGTAATGAAGGGAAGGATTAAAAATGATCTGCAATTAACTAATAACACCTGAAAGCTGAAACAGGTTTAAACACATTGTTTAAAACCCCTGCAATGTTGATAGCATCACATTATTATTTAATTAAGCTACAAAAACCGTAAAGCAGAATTATGGCTGAGAGAAAGCATCTCGCTCACCCTCGGCAGGATATGGAGTAACAGATGCACACTGAAGCACTGGTTAACAGAATGTGAAAGGGAAATATTTTCCAGAAAAACAATTCCACTGACAATTTGATTTTCTACTAGACAGACCAACATGGCGCATCAGCAGTTTTAAAAGAGTAATTGTACAGATAAATAAAGAGGCAGAGCAGCTGCACAAAGTGATCAAAATTTAGGGTTTTTTTCATTTCAAAATTCTGAAGTGCAGTATCTTAGGAGGTTTTTTTTAAAATGACAAAAAAAATCATCAATGCATGGTTTCTTACTTCTGCCATGAAGAAAAAGGGGTTGGGAGGAGGATAAAGGAAGATTTGTCATGTATTCTCCATAATCTCTATATCTGGCTAGGAACATAATTCGTGCCAAAATAAAGTCTTTGGGAAGCACTGACACTTTAGTATGCTCATGTATAGGTCCACATTAGGTTAATATAACTGTTTACCAACTTAAAAAAATAAAAACAGACACACCTTTATTAATGATTTCTACAGAATTTTACATAGAAAAAAGATACAAATTAATGCAGATCCACTTGGGCAAAAATAAACTACAATGTACTTAAAGATGCAACAACTTAATTTCCCCTGCACGAGAAGATATATTGGAGCTGAAAGCTTTAGTTTGTCCTGATGCCAGGATACAGCACCAGTTATACTTAATTTTGTTTCTCATAGTCGAATTTAATATCAGTTCTAGTATATATATCAAACTGTATATGTTTATTCTTATTGTTTGTTTCGATTCTGACGTTCCTGCAAAGAGAAAAAAGTTAAGATTTTAGTCAAAGGAACAAGCAAAGAGTTTTTAGTAGTTTAACAGCACTAATGTGCTTCTAGATAACTATACACTTAAAACAATGCTGCTACTTTTTATAAATATATTGCTCATACCCAACAAACCCAAGGACTCGATAACTTAATGTTTTTTAATGCAGCCTCAAATGGAACATCTGGATGAATACCTGCAGTCACTTCAAACCAACAGCAGCTGAAGGTCACAGAGAGAGAAAGGTATGAAATATCAACACTCCTAAGGAGAAACAGGATCTGCAATATTTTACTTTCTGGATTATTTCAGCTACTGCAGTAGTAGCACAACCAATACATGAGCAGAAAGCAGATGGCAGATTAGTGAACTCCACAGAACTGGTCTAATTTTGAAGCACTCAAATGACTTTGGAGTTAAGTCACATTCAGTAAAAGCAGGGATTTGAGCTGTTGAGAAATGCTGTCCTTAATTCTTCTTCTTTGTTCAACTATTCTGGGAAGCACTGGGAAATATTTGGGGGTAAGGGAAAAAAATATTAGGTAGAAGAAGAGTTTTGTGCTTCTACATAAGTCTGATAAAACCCAGCACAGCTGGACTGAACAACTGAGCAGCTGGGAGGGTCTTTGAGCCTTTCTCCAGAGTTTCTGCTAATCACAAATACTGAAACCAGATAAAAGTCACCCAAAGGATACAGCCCTGGGGACTGCCTGCAGGTGAGCTTCACATCAGTGACCCTGAGCTCTCCCAGCAGCACAGGGCTCCCACAGACACCCTGAGCGATGCCCCAACAGAACAGGGCACTTGTTCACTCTGTTTCAGGAGCCCCACAAGTGCAGAACCTGCAACAACAGCAGGACAAAACCAGGCTGCTGTGTCCTCAGTCCTGTGCATCCTCCAGCTAAGGCACCACTGCACACTGAACAGAAAGGGCTCAGCCTTCCCATTTTTGCTGTTTACAGTGCAGAACTGGCATGGAAAGACTCGACTCTGTACTTAAATGCATCAATATGGCACCAAATCCTATTCCAAGCAAGGAACCTGTGAACCCAAGCACCACCAAGAGCCAACTCCGGAACTAGCTCCTTCAGATTCTGTTTTGTGGACTCATTCTGTATAAGCTTCATCTCAATTGTTTCTGCTGTGATGTAAAGCTTATTTGGAAATATACCAACCATTGTAAATGTAACAGACTGCACTTGTTGCTTCAGCTGGTCACAGCATAAAAATCAGAAGAGATTTTTAAAAACTGAATATATTGATTTCTGCCTCCAGGCAGAATATTAATATTTCAATTTTCATAATAAAATTAAGTCAACAAAGTCCAGAATGAATTCTTAATCTGTGATTTAAGACAAGTAAGAGATAGCAAAGTTGTTTTACCAAATCAACAAAACAGGTTGTGTGAAGTGGTAGAATTTATTATAAAAATCTATATTCTTCCTGTCTTTTAACTCTTGACTATGATGAATTATCAGTGAAAGCCGTTTCTTAATGGCAGTGTCAGAACATTAGGTGTTGTTCTTGATAAAAGGAGCTTATGTCTGCCTGACATTTCAAACAAAAGGTGGTTAGAATGCATCTAGAACTGAATCACATCAACTCTATTTTCAGGCTTCCAAAAAAAGTAATTGTTTCATCCTATTTCCAACTTCCCTTTCCAACATCCCCTTTACTGCCCTACCTTGTTCATGAGCTGATTCTGTCCCACTGCCACCTCGTAATTTATTCGTAGTTTTCTGTGTAGTCACCCACTGACCTTCCTAATTCCACTTTCTTTAGAAATGGAAGGTTTTATTTATTTATGTGGACTAGTCCCACATAACCAGAGGCAGGCTAGCACCTGAGACCTCCACCTGAAGTGCTCATGGCATTCAGAAACCCAGCTCAGACTTTGTAATTCAGTAAAAAGTGCTCTTTACTGAACAAGTTCCCAAGCAGTTCCTCCTACCTTGCTTTTTGCTTTCTCTCTTGGGGGCTAATCTGAGTCTTCCTCTTTACAAATGTCTGAAACAACATAAACTGATGCAGCAATTCTTCGTGCTCTTGAGCATGGCAGCTTTTTAGAAGCTCTAACTCTCAAATTCTCTTCCTTACTGCTATTTAGCACTACTGCAAGCAAGAACAAACAGTTTTGTAAGCAACTAACAAAGCTGTGCTCATTCTGGTTCTGAAGATCCGGAGCCTTCAGTTTCTCTTCTCCAGTGGAATACTCTTGATATCTCACAGGAAAGCTCCAGCTGCACACTTCTCCTTCATGACACTAATCTGTATGGTCTTCAGACACAGGGAAAATGGGTTTCCACAAAATTTGCAGAGATTTCCATCTTGGAGACACTCATCCCTGTCAAACTTCTTTTCTCTTCATCTCAGGCTAGAGTAGCTTCAACTTTCCTACTAAACTTTGTTAAAGTCAGTGGGATCAAAGCATTTATGTTCAGACACAAAAATATAAATGTTTTCTTTATCTCAGGAACACAGTACTACTCTTAAAATATGTTTTTTAACTAGAACTTTGGAGGAAGGACAATATTCCATCCTTTAAAGTTCTGTGAGTGTGTTCACAGAAAGCTCATCACTGAAAGGAATCACACAGTGCTGGGAGAAAATGAGTATTCCCAGGCGCCAACGTGCACCAGCCAACACTTTCCAGTATTTAATCACCTAAAGCAGAACTGGTAATCCTGGTGATTCAGGAGCTTTGAGGCTGTGCAGCTCTGCCAACACAACACCAAGGTGTAGACCTTGGAAGAGCTGAGTGCCCTGCTCGGATCAGAGGTGACAGCACAGCAGCCCAGTACAGGAACTGTGACCATCTGCTTTGGTGCAGATCTGGGAGCACGAGCTGCTGACAGCTCATCTGTCACCTGTGAAGTACCAAGAACTGCAACAAGTTTCATGTCTTTACAAGCTTTTAAACTTTGGAAGACAACTTCGTCAAGACTCTGAGGGCATGCTTTAGGAAACATTAACAACTAATGCCACATTATACTCTATTTTCTTTTAAAAGAAGCTCTCTCACACGTCACAACGTTTTTACAGTTTTCAGAGCACGAGCTTTGATGACAGAAGTAGCTCTTTGTGGGCACTGTAGCAGCTCTGGAACTGACTGAAAAAGGCTGTGAGGATCAGGTGAGAAGAATTCATGCCACTCACTGTTTTGCTATTTCATTCCAGACCCCAATACCCTTCTATTACTCCCCTCCCATGTTCTAGGTCACCAGACTGGGCTTAAGTATTTCAGTGTGGCAAATCAGAAGCTGGACTTACATCCCAGCACGACCAAACCCTCTCTGAGTTCTGGAGGGATACCTTCTTTCAGCAATGCTGCAACAGTGCTGAATCTTTGGCACTTGAATGAATTTCATCCAGCATTATACTTGCCAAAGCCTCACTGGATGATTTGGCACTGACACAGAAGCTCCTACATCAGTTAAACTCAGCTGCACACACTGGAGCTGGATCTGCACAGCAGCCATGGAAATGCTGGTTAGCAACAAACTGGAACCATCTAAAGAGCTGAAAGGCCAATGGCGTGCCCTGCACAGATTACATTATTATTCTCTACTAAATATTTGTCTATAAAAGAAATTGTATCATTCAAGCTCTCCTTGTACAGCTTTTTAAGAATTTTGTTCTTGTAATCACAACAGCAGTGAAATGGAAGCACAAAATTTCAACAATTTAAAAGCTAAACACGTGTATAATGAATTAAACCCAGCAATCTGAAAACCAATTAGGATGCCACATATACAAACAACTATCTGAAAACATCAATTAGGTCATAGGGTAGTTTAATTGACTGCAAGATTCTTCAAAAATTACTGTCCTAGGAAGATTAACTTTGTTAACAGGAAGGTTTGAACTTCAACAGCACAAACTTCTTAACAATAAGAACTTTAAATGTGTGTATATCCCGTAAAAAAACAAACTCTTCTAGTAATCAGCTGGAGTTCTAAAATCCATTTTGTCAATGAAGGGGAAAAATAGTGACTTTCCAAACAAGTTTTATAGAGTGCAACCTGACAAGCAGCATCTTATTTTTCATTCCTTCACTGCTGCTCTGCTTTACCTCTCTGGCACTATTACCTTCCTCCGGATACTTTGGTGTCTCATTTTCTAAGCTGTTCAGAGGAATCTAAGAAATATTAAATTAGACTTCATAGTTTATTTTGTGAATGTGCAATACAAGCCAGAGCCTCCCATTTTAAATGAGGAAGGAAAATGCATTATTTTGAAAAACTGATCCTATTATAAATAAAGCAGTGACCTGGTAAGAATATTTTTGAGCCGATAGTGAGAATTAGTTGTGTTTATTAAACCAACCCAAAATGAGACCAGCTCAGCAGTATAACACCAGCCCTCTGAGATCCTACAAAGCACAGGAATTCTGGTGTTTGTGCCACCATTGGGATCTTCCTCAGGCCAGTGAATTATCTGTGCAAGGGTAGATCTGTTACCACTTTCCCTGTACTCTCACTCCTTGAACACCCACAGTTCTCCCCTCCAGCCTTGGCAGCAGAACACAGGGAGACAGAATTAAAAACACAAAACAATCACACCCCCGTACACCACAAACACTGGACAGAGGAACCCAGGCTACCTCACTTTATCAAGATTCTCTCCTACATAAGGGAACACCTCTCCAAGATACAGGTTGCATTAAATATTGAATTGCTAATTAGCTACTGAAGGAATGAAGTGTTCAAGCAAAGGCCTTTAGGTTTTACCTCATGGAACCCCACAGGGAGTACATAAGAAAAACTTGCAGTTTTAAGCTGTCCTTCTGCTGTGCTGAGGTCAGCTGTGCGCATCTATCATGGCCAGGAGAAGTTCAGCCACGAAGTTTTAAAGACACTGAACTCCTTTTCTCATATAATTTAACAGTACATTCTATGAAGACAGTTTAAAGCAATTTTATCTACACTTTTAAATGGCCATAAAAACTTTAAAACGGCAATTTTAAAATTTAAGCTGCAGGAACATGCATTAAGTCTTTGCTTTAAAAACATCTTAAAACAAATGTGAGCTACACTAAACTAAACCAGCCTGTCAAACGAATGCTGTACTTGCAATGCTACACAAAAAGGTCTAGGAAACACTACCAACAACAAGCAAATATAAGTGTTACTTCAGTAGCAACTACACATCCTGACACCTATTATTTTGTCAGGTTATTACTTCTAGACTGCCTAATTAGAGAAAGGCATTCTTGAAACTCAGGTTGTGGGATGGAGAGGGACAGAGATCCCTTGTGATAAGATTTAGAGCCATGAAAGTGTGTGTGGAAATTTTTACTACACTCTCACAGTTACTGCCCAGACTTCTCTCACTACATCTTCACTCAAAACTTCAAAAATTAGTAGACAGATTAAACCTGGGAACTGAAAACCTTTATTTTTCCAAATAATACATGTGACTTCAGCAGCATAAATGCACTCTTTCTAGCACTATTCCAGCAATATTATGCAACTCTTTCTTTTCCAGAGAGATAAACTGAATAAACAAAATCAGTTTTCTTCTTCTTAAAGGTGATGTACAAATTTCAAATACCAATACAGGTATCAATTTTGATAGCCCAGTTCCAGTCAAACAGTGCTAAAACAACTCGTATTTAAGGCAAAAAACTTAAGCGACAATCACTGGCAGAACCCAATTCTGAAACAGAAACTATTTTCTACTAACCATTTTAAGATAAAAAAATAAATCAAACTCCAATAAACTGGACATAAAGTCCTTTACCTGTATTACTGCTTAGCTTTCTGCTTTGAAACTCATTGACTTGTGAAACTTTCACAAACAAATACGCATCAGATTTGTGTTGTTAAACACACAAGAAACCATCCGGTTGAGATGTTATTAAAAACATTTTGAATTCCTACTTACATTTTTCCACCATAGCAGCCTTCACATTTCATTTTCCCCATATCTGTGTATAAAATAAATTTTTTAATAAGTTTACCTTCCGCACCACCTCCTCCTCTTCCTGGCGCTTTTCATAATGAGAAAAGTCATCAAAGATGGAGGTCGTGTGCTTGTAAGTAGCAATAATTTTAAGCACTTGTTTTGCTTTTTCTAAGGGCACCTCCTGTGTATCACGGGAGTTTGTAACGGGTTTGTTGTCATTGTTCTCCAGCCTGATGTGTCTCAGTTGGTTGTTGGGCACATCCTTCACAAAGATCCACTTGACATCAAATTTCCCCTTCCACTTGTCCTGAGACCAGACACCTGCACTGGTGCCATAGTCCACAGGTGATTTCATCTCTGCTACTCCACAGAAGTGTCCACTGCCATTGACACTGAACAGCAAGTACACCGGGCCCTTGCTGTTCATGGAGCGAAAAGCACTGTCCAGGCGTTTGTTGCCGTGTTCCGTACTACACCAAATAGAATATTTAATGGAACGATGAATATCATCCTCAGAATAGCTCTTGATTATGAACACACGTCCATTTTTAAGGTTCCATTCGAAATCTTTAGGGTTATAGCTGTGAGCAGCTTTCAGTTTTTCAAGGACAGGATGAGACTCGCCGCTCGGAACGGGGTTGGGCTGGGTGCTGCCAGCTGAGTTGCTGTCGTTCCCAGTTCCTCCACTTTGGCCAAAAGCTGCATTTCGGTTGCGAGGAGCTACCCAGCGATTTTGGGGTGGCTGCTGAGGGGTCTGATACTGTGACTGAGTCAATGGAGGAGGCTGAGCTGGAACAGGCTGCACAATTGGTTGCTGCGGCTGTGGAACAGACTGAGGAGAAGGTATCTGTTGGGGGGCAGGAACTTTTGCCACAGGACCCTTATTGTCCCAAGTACCTATGTCCATATTATGCTTTATAGGGGGAGGAGGCAAAGCTCCTCCAATTACAGGCCCAGTTTTTGTTTTCATTTTAGGCTGTGGTTTTGCAGGCTTGCTGGCAATAGCAGCCCAAGAGGTTGGTTTAGATACTGGCAAGTTTACATTAGATCCACCATTCCCAGAGAGGCCACCTGTCATCCCGGCACTGTTAACAACAGAACCTACTGTTTTCACCGCAGAAGTTGTAACATCTCCACCAATCTTAAGTCCAACCATTCCCTGTTCAATACTGTTCATTCCAGGAGCTTTATTTAATGTATCATTATGAAATCCTGTTTGTCCATCCACAATGGTACCCCCCAGGGAACTGGGTGGGTAGCTGTAACTGCTCCCATACGCTGAGCTTTGAGTCTGCTGTCCTTGGGATCCACTTGTTCCCCAAGCTGAGAAGGCAGGATTTTCAGGGAAAAAGTTAAACCGGTGTTGATAGATATTATTTCCCAGACCCCCAGGCTGTCCAAAAACGGCATCGTGCATAAAATGATGATCCCCATTACTGAGCTGTCCATAGGTGGTGAGATAAGGGATAGGAGGATCTCCTCCTGTAGACCATGGTGCTTCACTGAGAGAATAGGGGAACCCAATAGATGGTGGATAATAACTGGACAGATAAGGATCAGTCATTGATGGATAGCTACTGTTCTGTTAAAGAGAAAAAAAAAAAAAATCACCAGATAAATAAACCCTTCATTTATAAATAGGCATAACACCAAATAGAAAAGAACACTAGAGACAAGGTAATGTACTTTCTAATGACAGATCTTAGTTCATACTCCAAGAAGGATTCAGGGCTAAAAGGAAGTATCTGGGCATTTATAATACCCCCAGACTAGGGGCTCACACTGAGGTTAGTAGTTGAGATTTTGAAACCATGTAATCTTACATTACTAAGGTTATTTAGTAGCCAACACCCCAAATTATTTCAAGGAACATATCTAACTGTATTTTGTAGCTCACAGAACCAAGGATATTCAGCACTTCTAGACTGCTACATGGAAGAAGCTTTAGACTACAAATTACCTTAATATGACAATACACATAACATACTACTACAATCCTCACTAGGGAGTTGTTTTGAGGGGCCAATAGGCTCCGACAAAAAACCACACCTCAAGCAGTAGAACACACACAGGCTACTTCTGATACACATGCCAAGTTTGCCACAGGTAAGAGATACAAACTGAAATTACAGGGACTGGTGCACCAGAGACAAGTCCATGCCAAGATGGCACACGACACAGGCCACCCAAACTCTTGGAGAAAGACCCTATCCAACCTTTTGCGTAAGTCTTTTCCCCCCTCAGTAGTAAAGTTACAACTGTGCAGGAGTGTTTCTGACTGTCCTTCCAAACAGGACATCTCTCCCACTCATGAAATAAGAGATCAAACATTTATAAACCAGCAGACACCCTCAGAAATTTTCTCCCCATCAACTGTTTCTTAGAGCAAGCTGAGAAGCTTTTCCTCTCGCTAACACTTTTGCTGGCACTTGATTTTGAAGCATTCCATATGATTCTTCTACTCAACAATGCAAAAGAACAAAGCCAGGATATTCTAAAGTAGGTTTTATTCCTTTTTAAATCAACTTGAAGCACATATATTGGAGACCTTCCAAAGTGACACTCCAACTGTAATTACCAGAGAGGGGGTGGGAAGGTCAACATCTCCTGTTAATGAGTCAAACAGTAGCTCGCCTTTCCTTACTCATAAAGGCTATTTTAAGAAGACGAACTCTTCTTTCAAACTGCTAGATTTCAAAGTTGAAAAGAAAAATGTATCTGCAAAATTAGCAAAACTGCACCAGAACTTCAGTCATTTTTCCAAAAATCAGATTATTTCTCACCTTTCTAAAAACAAACAAAGTAAAATCCCCTCCTTGCTGAAGATAAGCCTAATATCCAACTGATACAGAATCATGTAGGCTGCTCATTTTTCAATGACCTCTTTTCCACGATACCCCAAAGCCAGAGTAATTCAATATCCTTATGTTTCATACACAGAAGGATACCACAATATGCCTCAGACTTCCAAACAGTACTGCAAACACTTCTGAGATTTAAACAGCCTAAATCCAATGTTATTGATTCAAAGGAAATGATCTCTGCCACTGTTCAAGCTGCCTTTATTTACACACAAATTCTATCACTAACAAGAGGTACAGAAATCACCTTCCTATCAGATGATCCTCTAAAATACCCCAAGTTTTCTGAGTCGCCCAAGCTCAATATTTAGTATAAAAACCCATTCTTCTGAAATACTTTACTTTAACATTGCTGTGTGTAATATTTTGAAGTGTTAATTTAAGAAAAAAATTAAAACAAAGGCAGGTGAAAGGGAGGAGGTATAAGGAGTTCTCTGAGATACTTATGCTCATATATTCTATAAATTTAGAACGTAAGACCAAAAAGAGTAAGCCTACAGAAGAGCGTTTTGTCTCAGAAATATTTATGCTGAAGGATTTTAGACAATTCCTGCAGCTGTCATCTCCTCACAGCCTGTGAAGTCTCCACAAGGATTCTAACAAGATTAAAGGAAAGTTTCAGCAGCCATTCCTACCAAACATTCCATCTATTTTGCCTGGCTTTATGCTAGAGTGTGTAAAAGAAACCCTAACAGAAGTTCTTTCCTGCAACATCAGAACATTTATTTCAATAAACTTATCCTTGACCTTTCTGCACCCTTCTGTATCTTTTGTATTAAAAAAAAACCCAAACAAAAACAATCACCCATCCCAATCGTTCTGTTACTTAGGAAAGAATCTCCTTTCCCCCAAAATATGCTACTTGCTGGTGATTCCCTGTTCCAAAGGAATAATCTCTTGGTTCTAAATGACTTTACAGGAGGATGCTTTTCTTGCTGAGTATAAATTTTTATATGAAGGGTCTACTTGACTCAGTTCCCTTTGCTCTTAAAAGTACTTTTAGTGTGCTTTACAATGAAAAGCTCTCATATCTCTGTATTAACTACTGCTCCTTGGAAACCAGAACTTTTATGGGAAGAAAAGAAGGTACCACTCAAGCTCAGTTTTCAAAAGAAAGATGGAAGGCAATCATATTTTATTTGATTTTATAACATGCTCATCCCCATTATAAAGACTATATTATGAAATTAACACACTTACTAACCTACATTTGATTTTTGATATCAAATATATTATTGTGTCAGCTGGAGCTTTAATTTCCTAAGTTTTTTTAAATATCCAGTTGGTTTCAAAATTTTTTTTAAGTCATTTGTACTTTACAGTAATTTTCAAGGGCTGAATAAATCTGACTGGATAACTGGATAATAAGGCTTTGTTTAGCAACATGGTTGTCTTCAGCACAAAATCTCAACAGTCCTAATTAATGCTACTGTCACTTTCCACTTAAAATTGTAAGAGGGCCTACACAATTGTTTCTTGTGCCATGCCAATTTTTCACTGCAGCATAAATAAATTGGTCAATGGAGCTACACTTTCATAAAGAAAACTTTTATTATAATTATGGAAATTCTAATAGCCGTAGCAATTTTTCTATTTAATCCTAATAATTGGGCTTGTTGACAGCAAAGACGAATTTCCTAGCATTAAATTATAATAGATGGATCTACTTTTTTATGTGAACATTCAGTATATTTAACATTAGAAAACACAGCTTGGTTTAAAGTAATTAAAAATTGCATATAAATGTGATGAAGCACAATTTAAAAAAATCAGAGGGAGGTGAAAACCTCATTTTCTTTTATAATTAATTTTGCATTAAAAATTAAGATTTTACTTCCTTTTTTTCCCCACAAAGTCTTTTCTACTTTCCACAGCACATTAACTCCAAAAGAAGGAAAGCCTTCCATTAAATTATTGTAAGTCTGGAGAACATGTCTATGCTGCAAGCAAGCTCAGTGATGTCATCAATATTAACAATGGCATCTGACAGCTTCAGGCTGAATTATAAATTTCCTTTTTAAAATGTAACTTAGCCTTCCCATTATGTACCTCTGGTAAGTGTTTCTCTCTGAAACAGTGTTTCCCACTTGTGAATGAAAACTTTTTGCTTCTCCAGTTTCTAAACATTTTGCTCCTTCTAGAGATTTGAACATGACGTGAAAAATTACTTCAGAGTGCACTTTCTATTCTAATGGTATTTTAGTCATGGATGTTGATTTAATGTGTATTATAATGAGAGTTTACATTACAGTACCTTACTCTTAAGTAACACATCTTTAATTCTTAAGATATATCAGAGGACATGAAAGAACAACATTTGCTGAAGTGTAAAAAATGGGACAACTCTACAAACTACCTAGAGAGCATCCAACCCAAATCTCAACTACATTAATTGCTAGGATTATATAAATAATAGAAATCAGGAGAGCCCAAAAGCAGAGTTTTCAGACTTCCACAAGCAACTCATAAGATCAGTTTGTCACAGTCCAGCCACATCAGTAACCTGCAAGGGGAGGAGGAATCAGCTCCAGCTCCTTGGAGCATTAACTTCTTTTTCACTTGTGGCCATCTGGAGATGCAGAATAATATTAGCTTTGGGAACACAAATGCTGGTTGTATCACCAAGTAACACAATATGCTGTCATTTCTTTTTCCATTTCTATTTAAGGCATTTTCTCCCTCCACACAATCCTATGAATGGAATGCCAACAGCATGCCTAAGGAAAAAAAAAACCTCTAAGTTAAAAATACACTAACCTGATTTGACTGCCCGGAAAGGTAAGGTTCAAAATCGTTGTCATGAACTGTGTCCTTCTGATGTAACGAACCATTTTGTACTACAAGAAAAGGGTTACAGCACATTATAACACCAGCAGCAGCATTGCAGGGATGAGTTCCACCCTATGTACTTTAGGTAAAGCCATATTTCTTCTTCAAACTAGGAAGACTCATAAAAAGACCAAGGGATGACATTTCCCCCCCCGTCAGGTGGTTTCTCTTTATATTTCTGCTTACAAAACAAAGTTGAGTAAATTTTAAAAATTAGTAATTAAAAATTCTACAGCTGAGAGTGAGTAAACAACTCACGCGAATTAACTCAAAAAATAATTACTGAGAACAATTTTGTGAAAAAAGATTGGGAAATAACATTTATTGTTCTGGCCCATAATGAGAACACTCCAACTCACAGTTCTCCCAGAGTGTGTTATTCACTGCTTAAGCTGGCTAAAATATGATGAGGTGAGGTTACATTTAATTATGAAATGATGACTGCTAAGTGCTTTGGTATCCTGATATTTTCAGGAAAACTTAAGTTTCAACGTTCTCATCTGTAAAATAAAGATATCTGCCATAAAGTCCTGCTTCAGCATAAAAGAATGTTTGATAAGCATTCAAAACCCATTACTGAATGATATACAAACCCAAAACGGGTATTAGGTCCCTTCAAATAATTTCCTGTTTGCTTTAAATTTAAAAAACCAAGGTCAAACACACGGTGTGATAGTTTCTGTATTTACCTATTTCATAGAACAGCTGAACTAAATAAAACACAACACCGAATAACAAGTTTTGCAAACAAGTTTGGGAATTTAGCAGAATATTTCTGCAAAGTCTGTCAGGGGGAGTAGAGGTAAAAGAGTGTTTACAAACACAGGGAATGTGTTTCTTCAACTAGAAGGAGCTAGATCTTCAAGGCAGGTTAAGATCTATTAAAATGCATTTATGAGTTGAACATCATTACTTTCTAAGCCTTAACAGTTACACACTTGTTAGCAATCACAGTAAGAACGAAGCTATATTTTTAGATGACTTGTTATTAAATTTAACTCCTAAATGAAGCAGGAAAGTTACAAAAAAGCATATTATCTCATCAGAAGTTAGCTACCTTTTATTTAAAGTTCTTTATATTATTAGGTTTGTAGACTCATGTAAATGTCTCAGCCAACAGCAGAGCAGCAACACAACTGCATTCACAGTGCGCAAGAGTAGGTAAATATGTATATATTGTACAGGGATATCCTTGTGACTTTATGCAGCAACATGCTTCATCTTAAACAAGGAGAATTACTGAGTACCAACACACAGTTGTTCCCACTGCAAATCCACCAGAATTAAGTGGGATGCAGGCAAGCTCGGATGAATGGCAGTCGATGTTATTTTTGAAACAAAGCACACATTCCCTCATTCCCAGATGTTTTCCATACAGAGTAAGAGTGATACATTTCTGCTCACCTACAGCCACCTGTGTAATTGATCTGTTACAGTAACAATTTAAGCGACCAGATCTCAGCATGATTCTCACCTTTATTATCCTGTCCTTTCGGTCTCTGGGAAGCCACAGCACGTGATTTAGGAAAAAAAAGAAAAGAGAAATAAAAAAGTTAATTTTAGAAAAACGCTCATATTATCATAGTCACTGCAAATCCCGGAGATTCTGAGTACGGGGAAGAGACTCAAAAAAAAACGCCAGCAGCATCTCAAGGTTTGTTTGGACCTGGGTTGGAGCAGCGTGCTCCGCGTATAACTCAGCACCAGTCTTCCTGAGAAATGGCCCCGGCTCCAGGGAGGAGGCGGGAACGTGCTGTGCCCACGGGGGAAGTTAAGGAGAACGATGGAGGTCTAAAGCAGCCGAGAGGGAGAAGAAAGCCTCGCGGGGGCCTGCCAGCCGCAGGCCCGGGAATCCCCCCGCCCACGGGCCGCCCCGCCACTCACTCACCTGAGGGTCAACGCTTGTGGCAGACATAATTCATGCACAGGGCCGCCGTGGTTCAGCAGAGAGCGCCGGGGGACGAGGCAGGGCCGCTCGGCACGGCGCGGAGCTCCGGGGCCTGGCGGCGGGGCGGCGGCGGCGCCTCCTCTCCCCTCAAACGGCGGCCGGGCGGGGAAGGGGCCGGGGCCGAGGGGAGGGAAAGGGGCCGCCGGGGCGCCTCCTCAGGGGACGGCGGTGCGGGCGGCGGTGGCGCGGCTCAGCCGTCGCGCTGCCGGTGCCGGTGCCGGCCCGGTCTCTCACATGCCCGCGGGCCGGGCCTGGGGCCGCAGCGAGCGGGGGAAGCGGCGGCCGCCAACTCCAATGGCGGCGGGCGCCGGGCTGCGGTGACGTCAGCGCCGAGCGCGCGCGGGGCGCGCCGGGAGCGCACGGGGCGGGGAGCGGGGAAAGGCGCGCGGGGCGGTGGCGCCTCCTGCGCACGCGCGGGAGCGCTGAGGGGAGCGAGGGGAGCGAGGGGGCTCATGGCGGATCCGGGCACCGCCCCGCGGCCCGGCCCAAGGCCCTTGGGCTGCTCAGCCTGGGACACGAGAGCCTGAGGGGCACGCCATGGCTGCGTGCGACTTCCTCGGGAGGAAAGGGTTCTTCACGCAGAGAGTGGTCAGGCGCTGGAACGCTCTCCCCAGAGATGTGGTCACAGCACCGAGCTTGGCAGAGCTTAAGATGTGTTTGGACAACGGCACATGGAGGGATTCTTGGTGTGTTGTGCAGGGCCAGGAGTTGAACTCGATGGTCCTTGTGGGTCTCTTCCAGCTCGGAATATTCTCTGATTCTGTCCCTTCTCTGTTCCTCCCTCAGCCTTTGCGAGGACTCTTTGCCCACAGACTCAGCTGTGCAAGTTCACAGGATCACTGAATCACTGAGGCAGAATCACAGAGCTTCCTGAGTCGGAAGAGACCCAGGATCACAGAATCAATTAGGTTGGAAAAGACCTCTGAGATCATCAAATGCAACCTATGACCCAGCAGCCCTGGTCAGCTACACCAGGGCACTGAGTGCCACAGCCAGTCTTTCCTTAGAATCATAGAGTCAACTAGGTTGGAAAAGACCTCTGACATCATCGAATCAGACCTGTGACCCAACACCATGTTGTCAGCTGGACCATGGCACTGAGTGCCATGTCCAGTCTTTCCTTAAACCTCTCCAAGGATGGTAACTCCACCACCTCCCCAGGGCCACCCATTCCGATGTCTAATCACCCTTTCTATGAAGGAATTCTTCCTAATGTCCAGCCTAAGCTTCCCCAGGTGCATCTTAGGACCATGTCTCCTCCTGTTTACAGCAAGGATCATCAAAGCCCAACTGCTGTCCCAGCACAGGACACCCCCAACAAACCCACCATGTGTCTGAGATCATTGTCCAAATCTCCTTGAGCTCCATCAGGCTCAGTGCCATGATCACTTTCCTGGGGAGCCTGTTTTAGTTCACCCATTGCCCCAAGAGCTTTGGGAGCCCCATTTTCCCTCACACCAGCCCACAGTAGCCATGGCCAGGCCACTGTGGCAGAGGATCACAGCCAGTCTGACCACTGGCAGCAGCCACCCTCAACATGGGTTTTTATCAGATCAATTCATTTTTTTTTCCTTCCAGCTATTTTGCAGAACCTGGGTGGAATTGTGAGCCCCTTAGCCCAGTTTATATTGATTTCAATAGGGCCAAGGTGTAAGCTGCGCAAGCTACAAAGTTTTGTAACATCTCCATGCTTCATTTTGGGGGTAAAAGTGGCAAATTTTGATCCTTGTGAAATACACTAAACAACACAATCATGCTTTCCTTTAGATGCAGTTAAAACCAGAGTCTTCTCTGTGTTCACATGTTTGGAACTTGGTAGTTTGAGTTTGTACTTACCGTTCTAAAAAAATATCTGAAATGAAGAGTCCACTTTTGTCCTTTTTCTGATCAGACATAAAGAAGAAAGAGCGCCTGGAGATGCTTCGTGTTCTCTGTTTGACTTAGGTAGCAAGTAATAATTGGTATTTTCCTAGAATCCCAGAATGGTTTGGGTTGGAAGAGACCTCAGAGATCATCTTGTTCCAATCTGTGCCATGGGCAGGGACACCTCCCACTAGACCAGGTTGCTCCGAGCCCTTTCCAACCTGGCCTGTTCCAATTCTGTTTGTCTCTAGTGTAGTTCTGGAGCAAGTCAGTAAATCCCTGCTCTGGGCAGTCCCTGAGTGAGCTGGAAAGGCCATCCAAAGCACAGAGCTTCAAAAAAACAGGACGAAAAAAGTGACCAGCGTGGCTGGAGAGAGGAACATGTGTGTGGAAGGAGAAGGAAAGGCTGGATGCCTGGGTGATGGGCACTGCTCCGAAGTCCATGTGATTGTATATGTTCACATCTCGATATAGAAACGATGTGACTATGAATCATCCTCGCCAGGAGAGCATGTGGGCAGAACGTTAGAGCTCTCTGCTTCAGCATCCCAATGTACAGGGGGCTGCTCTTAGGCTGTACCTGTTAGATTAGACCCAAAGGCAGCAGGACACATATATACATGCATGTACACATCTAGGTCTTTGTGGGAATATTTTTTTTGTCTTTTGCATTTGGAAAATGTGGATTTTTTTTCTTCCTGGTAATGCTAAGAGTGATCTTGTCTATCCATTGAGAAGTGCATAATCTTTTAGAAATAAGACCAGGAAGATGAAAAGTCTCAGTCGAAGGATATGGGTAAGGTGATACTCATATTTATATATATATTATATAACTTAGGATACTCTTGGAGTGTAACACTGTAACCCAGGGGGTGACACAGGGTTTGGTTTTGTCTTAGTTGAAACAAATGTGTTCTTCTAGTTTAAGAAAAAGTTGTACTTATCTTTCTTTCCCCTTGCTAATACTCTCTGAAATCTCAGAACAGTTCATGTGTAAGATACAGAATACTTTTGTTGGTGTTTTCTTTTTTTTTTTTTAAATTTAGATTTTTCAGGAATTTTATGCAGCGCTCTCTGTTATGATCAGGGAAGAAAATCAAATACTGCCATAATAGAATCATCTCCCTCCTGGACCCCACACCCCTGTGGAATGTTCCCAAACCAAGGATCCAGCATTCACTTCCATCATTTGAGGGTGAAAAATAAAAGCAGACGCACAGAGAAATTGTATCTGTTCTTCTCTCCTGTTTCTCATGTCACTGACACATTGTTTGTGAAAACATGAGGAGGGAAATCATATGCAAAGAGTGTGGCCTGTGAACAGATCCCATCTGACATCAGCATCACACATGCTGTTCCCTGCGAGACAACTTCCTTGGAAAGCTGTGGCAGGGAGCTCAACGGAGCAACGACTGAGCACAGGGACTCTCCCCTGTCTCCCTCTTGATCTTCATCCGTGGCAACTCCTTCTTGCTGCTGTCGTGTGGTTTCCATTAAATTGTAAGGTCAGTCTGTCTTTGGTTACTTTGTTGTGCATTTTCCCCTTTAGCTCTCTGCAGTGACTTCAGGTTGGTCTGTTGTCTTTCTTCCTCGTCTCTCAATCTTGCTATTGATTATTGATACAGGGACAAACTAAACCTATTCCAGGCCAATTTGCATGGAAAAAAGCAGATGATTGTAGTGTGAATAGCTCAGGAATAGATCTTTCTGCCTGTCGCCCAAGCAATATTCAGGCAGCCAGGCACATTCTCTGCAATGAAAACACAGTCCAAACTATAGCAGGATTCAATTGGAAAATCAGATGTTCTGTGATTCTTGATGGCTGATTTTCTGCCAATTATAAAGTAGGATGAGCTCCATTAGAATCACAACAATGCCTGAAAAATCCTTCTTTACAGGTAATTTAATGGCTGAATGGTGGAACTTTGGTCACAAGTGGGTAAGAATCTCTTCTGAGGAGCTGTTAGTTTTATATGTGAACAATTTGGAGTTGCAATGCCACTCAGCTTACATGAGGCTCCAGGTCTTCTGTTCCTGTACCTCCTGGCTTGGTGTAGGTAAAGGGAATAAAGCCCAGATGTGAGGCTCCTCCATGTCAGAATCGGAAGGAACTGGGAAATGATCAGTCAGGGGGAGAGGAAGAAGCACAATTCATCTTTGGGGAAACCTGCCAGGTGCTACTTAGGAAGGAAAAAATCAAGGGAATATGATTTATGTTTTCCATACTCGCTGTGGAAATGTACTTAGCCCTACAGTTCTCTCCTCAACTTTAATTTGTATTCCCAATCCCTGTGCTGCTGCTCAGGCCTCTAAGAACTCTGCTTGCTCTTTGGATCTTTGGATTGTTGATCTGCTGAAAACTGAAAATAGTTCATTCAATTTGCAGCAGCATTGAATGTTTGAAGATTTTTTTCAAGTATTCAGAATGTTATGGGAAACAAAAGAAGACAACAAATAATGGGTTTGGGGTTGTTCTTTATTTCTTTTTTTTTCCCCTCATGATGTTTGGGTTCAACAGTGAGGGCAAGAAGGGGTAGAAAACTGAATGAAGAGAAAAAATGACCCTTGAAAAAGAAACTCACATTTTTCAGCTCCAAAAGCCATTTAGAAAAATAAAAGAGAAGCTATTTTCCACAAACACTTTCCTTTGAAAAAGAAGAGAACAGTAGTCAACCCACTCTTCAATAGCAAAAATGTTTTTTATAATAGGCTGAACACTTAAACCACAAAGTTGTGAAAGAGTTTTCCTTGTTTCAAAGAACTGGTATATTAGTTTGCTTCTCTTTCAGATCACAGTAGGATTTTAAGGCCAGTTCCTCTATTGATTTTTTGAGTATCTGCTGTGCTTTGCAGATTTTCCTTTTCATATGTACTGTGTTCTGTTCTGTGGGCTGGGATATTAATAGGATTTGATTTGAAGCACTTCCATGAATCACGTTGCAAGCTACATTTAGCTATTCCTAACTATTACAATACCTAAAGTTTTGAGGCAATCAAATGCCATGGTAGTGGGGGTCAGGGGAAAGAATTACAGCAGGAGATTGAAAGATTTGAATCCCTAGGAAATCACTTCACAAAACAGGTATTTGTTACTCACCTGTGCACTACTTCCAGCAGTCTCTATGTATAGTATGTGTACTTTTTACAAGAGCATGCAGTGATAGGATAAGAGGGAATGGCTTTAAACTAAAAGAGGGGAGATTTAGGTTTGATGTTAGGTTTGGTGTACTCAGAGTGTGGTGAGGCCCTGGCACAGGGTGCCCAGAGAAGCTGTGGTTGCCCCTGGATCCCTGAAAGTGTCCAAGACCAGGTTGGATGGGGCTTGGAGCAACCTGGGATAGTGGAAGGTGTCCCTGCCCATGGCAGGGGGTGGGAATGAATGAGCTTTAATGTCCCTTCCAACCCAAACCATCCTGGGATTCTATTATTTACTTCATAGCAACATTTTCCAGGCTTCCTGAATTAATGATTGTTAATGTGTGAAGAAATAAATCATTTATTATTATTAATGTGTTAAATTTGCTTTTCATTATTATTGAAAAGTCCACTGAGGGAAGTGCAGCAAGGAAGACATTGATAGGCAGAGAAGATCCCTGCAGATGTATAGCAGAACTTGTTATGGGAAAAGAAAAATTTGAGCTGCATGAAACAGCAAAGTGAGACTTCTGAGCTTTGCCCTGCCCTGAGGGAATGGCTTTGTGTTTGTCCCAGGGGTGACCAGTCACTTTTCAGTGTGTCTTGTCACTATTCACTGGGTTGGATCCTGCTTCCTGTCCGCAGTGGATTTGTTTTATGGATGCTGTGGAGCTCTGTGTCAATGTCCAGCAGTGTGCTTTGGTCCCTCAGGACTGCCCTGGGAGGCAGCTGAGCCGACAGGCTTCCTCACAGGTGTTCCTGTGGCAGGAGCAGTGCCAGCAGCTCCCCAGGGAGCAGCAGGGTAGCTGTTGTGCTGCAGGATGAGACCAGCTGGCCCTGCAGAGGGAAGGAAGGGGAAGGACAACACACGAGGAGGAGGCAGCCAGAAGAGGAAAAGAGAGGCCCTAAATGGAGAAAGAGCAGCAGTCATCTGTGTCTAGGGCTTTAAGTGTAATGATTTTGTCCACTCTGTTTCAGGCTGCTAAGCAGTTATATCACAGGGTCTGAACGTTTTTTTCTGCAAAATGGATCCACGTCTTCATAGTGGCTAATATCTGAGCAAGTGGGAATAGGAATTATGTTATAAATTTGCTTGATATCCGGTTCCTTTACACATCAGTTGCAGTGGCAAGCTATAGTGTCTCATGTTCCAGCCTCTTCGTTTCTTCACCAGTGCCAACTGATACCTTTTTTTTTCCCCTGTTATAAAAGCCTCTTTCCTCAGTAAACTCTTAATTTATTGATGAAAGCACAGCAGTCTTCCTCAAGCTAAGCTTCATCCCCTTACAGCTGTGTAGCACCTCAAGGGTAGAGATGCTGAATTCTGCTGGAGTTTTTCCAGGGGCTCCAGTCACTCCAGTGCTTTCAAGCTCTTCATTATGCTGTCTCCAGCTATACTCTGGGCCTTGTATTTATTGATTGTTTTCCTTCCAAATCAGGCTGATAACAGCAAGCAGATTTTTGATTAATCATGTTTATATTACTTTCTTCATCGAGTGTTTCCAATCACTGTCTAGTGATGGCACTGTTGATCATTATCACTGATCTGTCCTGGACTCCTGATTGATGTTTACTGATTCCCACATTTGTTTATCACTAGCTCATGACACTCTTCATTTTAAGACGCATTCAGAAGTTCAGTAGGACATCTTAATGCTCTGAAAAGGAACTGAAAATGTATGACTTGCTAAAAAAGCTCAATGTAAGTTGCATGCAACACATTACTGAATATGTTATTTGCTTTCCAAATCTTGGCGTGCTAAAATAAAATCCTATGATTTATACATGGTGACTTGTGTTTACTTGCTCTCAGCACCACACTTGGTATCATTTCATCTTCTTCTGCTACAGTTATCTCACTGGTCCTTCTCAGTTTTCCTCTGTTGGTGAAATGTTCCCCCCAAAATCACGAGTGTATCCCACAGATGATCAACCTTAAACCTGTCTTGAAGTTTTTATGATGGAAGAATATTATGTATACAAGAAAAAAACCCAAATAACCACTTCCAGAAACAGATAAATTTTGTCAATTCACTTAGAAGCTGCTTTTGAACTTCTCTGAGATTTATACGGCTTTTCCCTCTTTAACAATCAGGCTGGGTATTCTCCTAAAATAGGTGGAATTGTGCACACCTTTGAGAAGCCAGGTGGTTATAAGCAGTAGAAGATGAGGTCATTGCTTGTAAGATGCTTCATAAAATCGGAATTATCAGTCACTCTTATTGATTAACAGGTGATTTGCTACAACCCATCAGCAGACCCCAAACAGTCTCTGTAGGAGGGATTTTGTTAACACTGTCCCTTGGATTTTTAGGATGCAGTCTTCAAGAATCAGCATAGACTTAGAAAGAACAGGATCCGTGGAGCAGAAGATAATGTGCAATTATCTTTATATGTATTTTATTACAGAGAAATTCACTAAGGACAAACTTCCCCAGCACATTCTCTTGTTACAAGATTCTGTAAATGTCATATAAAAGCACTGCCCTCTACTGCTCAGGGGCTTTCATTAACAAGTATTTAATTAGAAAAAACCCAACACTTCTTTTTAATGAGAATGATTATATAGGCTTGTCTGTAAGAAAGACTTTGGATCTTTTTATTAAAAGAAAAAAGCTAATTTATCATTTCTAAGAAACATAAACCACCCGTGTTCTTATGTTTACACGGAGAACTGATATTTTGTCAAGAGTTTAGAAGAAGCTTTATGCCTCTTCTCAGGCAGTGGTAAAGAAAAACACATTTTCAAGTAATTGTACCTTTCAAAACTATCCCTAAAATCTTCCATTTTGTGGAATTGTGACCACAGGAAGGCAAAGGAATAGGAGGATTTCAAGTTGTGAAAATGTGATTGTAGAAAAAGACTTAATTCCTAAAGTAAGGGAAATGCAATCTGTTCAAACTGTCTGGAGAAAATTCTTGTTGCTATTTATCTGCTAATTTTACAGTACATTTTCTAAAGAAATGTCAGGTGCAAACCACATGTGAAAACAAGCTGAAAAGATGCAGCCATACTGTTATTACAGTCACAGCAAAATAGGGAGGCCATTGTATCATAGGAATCAGGATATCACACCTGGCACTAGACTAGGTTTTAACAAGATCAGCTGTTTTCTGGAGAAAATTTGAGCCTAACTTTTGCTTCCTGACTCCTATTTATAAAGATGAAATTTGGACTCATTAGCCAATAGAGAATTTCAGTCCAAACCTAACCAATTGGGGGCAACTAAGCATTATAAATGGCCTCTGAGGCAGGTGGGCTCGTTTATGCCTTAGTGGTGTTTCTCCTTTGGGAGAGGCTTCTGAGGAGAGAAGATTTTTGTGTGGAGCTTGTGGTATTGAGAGAATTTTAATTCATGGAAGCCTTCTGGGTTTTTGTTCGTTTGCTTCAGGTAAAGTTGGTTTTTTTTAAAAATAGTTTTATCTCTTTTGTGCTAATTGGTGGCATGAGCTGCAATGTTGCTTTGGCTTTGTATTACTCTATGTAAGTAGCAGGTTGTGAAAGAACATTAATTTTTAGTGGTGTTATAGCCATTTAAAATTTTAATTTGGTTTGGGGAGTCTTGTTAGCAAAGTTAATGAATCTTCTGCTGAGCACGTGAATATGCAGGTACACTATAATGGGCTTCTCAATAAGCAAAAGATAAATATGTTTGTTCTCCTATGTTGCACCTCAAAGCAAAAGCTGTGAAGCTTGGTCTCAAGGGCTTTCTAGGTGGAGGGAGGCTAAGACAAGCTGGTCATCATCTCTGTGAAACCCAGAGTTTGTTGTAGCTTAAGAGTTATAGCTTTTGTTTTGTTAGGGCCCAAGATGGGAACAGCACTGACTGGGGAGCTGTGCCTGGTGACCAAGCTTCTGTGTTCTGGGAGTAAAATCTGCTGTGAAAGCAAATAATCTGTCTGCTCCTCAGTTTGCTTAGCTTGCAAATTCTGCTGGGCGTCAGTGACTAATGGCTTTGGATTTTTCTTTATAGCAGTGGCATAGTTCCTGAGTAACTTCTTTATTGTATTAAATAAAGCACAGTTTCTGAAAGACACTTTTAGAGCTTTTCCCTCCAACTCTGGTTTCTGTCACTGTCATTATAGAATGAAATTCTGGTTGTTAATGAGCTTTTTCTTCCTTGCTGCCTTTTGTTGTGAGAGGCATGTGGCTGAGCAAGCTTGGTTTTGCACCTTTAACTTAGTTACACTTTGTAGGAACTTCACTCCAAAGGAATTAACTTGTTCCTGGTTCTCAGTTGTGTCATTGTAAGGCTGTTTGAAAGTGTCTTTGCCAGCCATAGGGAAAGTGTTGGACACAGTGGCTGAGTTGCAGTTCAGCTTAATCACCCAGGGAAGGGCTGTTACTTAAGCAAGATGAGAGCTTGGATAATCAGGCACTGGTAACTTCTTTAATTTCACTCTTACTCTTGTGCAGGAGGAGGACAGAGCAGAAAATGACAAAAACTAGAAAATCCTTGATTTAAGGACACCACCTCATAGAAACTGCACCTAATTATTTTAGGCTTGGAAAGGTTCTCTTTTATAGAGCTCTTTCTGGATATTCAGTGCTTAATAATCATAACAATAAGGTCACGAAAAATCTACTGATGTTTTGCCTGGTGTTTGGCTGTAAATAGGAGATTGAGACATTTGTTTGGGTGTGGCCGTTCTCTGTTTTATGGTGTGCCTGGTTTGGGGAATAAAAAAGCAGAGCCTTTCTAATGTTAGTTTAAAGGCTGAGCAAAATGGCTGGGGATTTATCTTGCAGATCAGATGCCAAAATCAGGATTGGTTCAGCTTGGGAGATGGCACAGGTTTTGCCTTCCTCTCTCTGTTCCATCTTTCCTGTAAATTGGCAGAGGGGTTTGGAAAGCGCTGGGCTCTTCCCATCAGACACCAGTGAGTGCTCAGAAAAGTTCAACAGCAAAGTGCAGAAGCACAGGGTCTGTGGCTGGGCTGCAATTCTGAAACAAGCTGGGCTTTGTTGATACCAGAAGCTTTCTGGAATGTGGGTGGGGATGAGGAATAATAATGCGGGGTGAGTGCTGCCTGGTGCTGGGAATGCAGCTGACTGCTCTGGGCTCTCCCATCCTCTCTTTCAGAGCACGGCCATGGGGGACGCAGCAGCAGCAGCAGAGCAGCCGGAGCCCAGGGGTGCTCGCTGCCAGCTCTTTGATTCCAGCATGAGGAACATGGCAATGAGGCTGAGGACTTTCCAGCAGTGGCCCTGCACCGCCCCTGTGTCTGCCCGGGATCTGGCCAAGGCTGGATTTTTCTACGTGGGCCCCAGGGATGAAGTGCAGTGTTTTTGCTGTGGTGGTGTCCTGAAGGACTGGAGACCTATTGATTGCCCCATAATAGAGCACATGAAATTCTTCCCTTCCTGTAAATACATCTGCGGTGAGGATGTTGGGAACCAGGAGGTGCTGTCCCTGCAGGAGATCTTTGACACTGTGGATGGGCAGTTCCTGAGTCTCTTGCAGGGGATAGTCAGTGAGGAGACAGCCCTGCCCAATGAGCCAGAGTACCCCGAGATGGTCACAGAGGAGATGAGACTGTCTACATTTGAGAACTGGCCTCAAAATTCCCACATGCATCCAGAGCAACTGGCTAGAGCAGGGTTCTTTTACACAGGTGGGTACTCGGGAGAAGTGTCCTTAACTCTTACTCACCTTAACTTTTGAAAGTTTCTCTATGTGTTACTGGTCTTATAAATACCTGTGAGTGTATGCATTGTAGTTAAAACCCACATCCTTCCTTGTGCCTGTGCTGTTTTACTTGCTGCTTGTGCACAGTTTGTTTCAACATTTAACTCCTGTTTGGGTACTGAGGGGTCCACTACTAAATAAACTCCCCTGCCAGCAGGAGTGGAAAATGTGATGTGTTTTAAACAGATGTTTTACTGACAGAAAAGTGTGTGCTTGAAGATCCATTGAGTGTATTTATTCCTTGCACTGCTAAAAGGACTTGAGGAGCTTGGTTTGTCATGTTTTGCATAGGCTCTATCTTGCACTGAAGCTTTTTCTTCTCAAAACCCCAAATCTGAGTGAAAGCTGTATAGAGTCAGCACATCTGGCTTGTTGTTCTAAGAACACTTTATTTGAAATACAGAAATAAGATACATTTTTTTTTTTAGGAAGACTTGTAATATTTCTTGTAATCACGTGTATGTGAATATCAATATAATGTTATTGTTTTCCTCTGAGAATGCTTTGCTGGTTAGGTAATAGGTTTGAAGAAATACTCATCTCTGAATTGACCAGTCAGAGGAAATATTTGTGCTATGGCAGATTGTGGTTAGTGAGCAAAGTGTGTTCACAGGTACAACTAATTACAGCTCTTCTCTAAATGCAGGCAGGGGGGTTGGCTGGGGGGGCTGTGCATGGCAGCTCAGCTGCTCCCATAGATGCTGCCTGTGAGCTTGTGACTGCCTTCTGGAATAATCTCAACCAGCTGCAGCTCTGGGAGCTCAGACTGAGTTCCTGCCCCTGTACAATGTCCACAGTGCTGGTAAATTGTCATGGTTCATCTCTTCTGTCCAAAGCCTGTGTTTTGTGCTGAGTCTTGCCCCAGGTTCTCACTCAGGGTTAGTGTAGAGCATGTAGTGTCTCAGATATCAAACAATCTCTTGGTCTCTTTCAGGACAAGGAGATGTAGTGAGGTGTTTTTACTGTGATGGAGGTGTGAGGAGCTGGTCCTTTGGAGATGATCCTTGGAGGGAACATGCCAAATGGTATCCAGAGTAAGTCAGTCTTGGTTAACAAATACCCCTCATAGCAAGGCCATAAGATAGGTCGTGCATTTCACACTGACAGATTTCTTTCATGGGATAGAAATATTTAGATCCTCTCACCTTAAAAGCAAAATAAGATGTTCAAATTCAGGTGGAATGGCACAGTTCAGACCTGAGATTCTCCAATTTGACCTAGAATTTACCTTCTAAGAGTTCAATTAAAATAACTTTCTTTGGCATCAAAGAAGAGCTTTCATTTCTCCCACTCTGAGGTACTAGAAGAAATGTACTGTAAACCTTGGGTTTCTGCAGCAGTTCTTGTTTCTTCCTGTGAACTGCTCTCTCATCACAGTTCCTGTGGTCTATTCTAAAGCATGTTACAACTGAGCTTATCCTAGGCCAAAATGAAGACTGAATTAAGGGGGAGGAGGGATCATGATCTCTTACTTCTCAGCCTTTGTGCAAGAGGTGGGCAGGAGAAACCCTGTGTTTAATGGATACATAGCGGTTTGCTTATTGCTCATAGCACCCTTTGCTTCTAAAATTCAAACTACTACTGCTAGCTTCACTTGGGAGATCCTGTACTAATGTCTTTAAACCTTTCTGATCATAGGTGTGAATTTTTACTGCACTCAAGGGGGAGAGAATTTGTTAGCAGCGTTCAGGCAAGCTTTTCTACCACCCTGCTGGCTCCAGTGAGTCATGGATATTTTGTGTGTAGTGGATTAGGTTTGGTAGATGGTGGAGTTTTGAACACACTTCTTTTTGTGTCATTTTCAGAGACATTCCTGGGATCAGACTGAGCAAGACTCCTCTCCTTCCCAAGGTTAGTGCAGTAATTCCATGGTGTTCCATCGTCTGGTGAACTTGGTGTAGTCTGAGTTCCATCATCCCACCCCAGCTCCTGTGCCCTCTGTAGACAGGGTGTTTGTGAGATGTTTTGATATTCTAGCAGCTGTTTCTCTTTGGTTTTAGGAAATGGTCTCTAGCTCAAGAAACAAAGTTACTTGTTCTAGTGAGACCTCTTAGTCTAAGACCAGAGACACTTAGCTAGTCTGGAGATCCTGTGAATTTTGAGTGCTTGCCTAACTTACCTTTGGCTTTTGTATGCTCTTGCTGTTGATGTCTGTCTGTAAAGTCTTTCACTAAAACATTAAACAGGCTTGATAAGAAACCAGAGAACAGTGGAGGGTCTAGGCATTCATGAAAGTGTTGATCCTAGGGATTATTCCCATTTATCAGTTGCTCCCAGAAAGGTAAGTAGGTGAAATTTGGCTCCCATAAGCTTAAGCAAGACTTGAGCCTTTGAAGAGATTGCCAGCTGAATTTCCTACTTCTGTTGTTACTGATGAATGGTTAAGGTAGGAGAGGCCTTAATTGGGATGTTCCACTTGATGTTCACGAAAGCAGTTCCGAGGCTTCTGTTCTGGGATGTGAAAACAAAGATAAGGATTCTGGGCTGATGCCAAACACAGGAGACTATGTTCACTGATAAAGTAAAATAAACCATCCAAAATAAGTGTCTGGGCTTTTATGAAATTGGTTTTGATTAACTTTCTTGTGAATTATGATTTGAAGTAAAAAATAAATGTGGATGTTAATCTGGCTATATGGATAGCTTGAGGAGTGTTCTAGAATATATTAATGCCATTTTACGTAGAACACCTTCAAGGAATGGCACACTTTTTGCCCAAAGCTCTGCCTTTTTGGTAAAGTATCTGTTCACTGCTTTACAGATCCTCTGAGAGATTGGAAATTGCTGGCTCATCCTTCTGAGGATCAGAGTGCCATAGTGCAGAATGTCCTGCAGATGGGCTTTGACCCCACCTGGGTGGCAATCCTGGTAGAGAATAAATTTGGGCTGACTGGGACTTTCTACCTGTCTGAGTCTGAGCTGATCTCAGACCTGCTGCAGTCAGGTGGGGGGGCCAGCAGCAGTGCAGGAAGAAGCAGAGGTAGGCCTGACTCACACCTGGGCTGGGGTTTAACCTCTTCCTCATTGCATCTGGAGCACTGCTGGGAGTGTCTTGAGGGTCTGCCTTCACTCTGCCCAGGCTGGAATTAAGAGGAGTAATGCCCCCAAGCCTGCCTTCCCTTGGGAGGCTGAGCAATGAGGTTCTGATTTAAAGAAACCTGGAGAAGCTGTGGTTACTGGGATGTCAGTGGCTGTATCTGCCTGCACTGGGCTGTGGTGGGGATATCCTTGGTGTTTCCTGCTGCCCTCAGAGCTGCAGTAACCAGCAGCTCCACGATGTGGAGGCTTGTGCATAGATTCACATCTGATCCAGACAGAGGCAGTTTTCTGAAGCAAAGCTTCTAGGATGGATGATCACTCCAAGCCTATTTAAAATTGGATCAATAACTTGATCAGAAACAGCCATGCTTTTTGTCTAGATAGTATATATTTTCCTTAACTTCTGTCTGTCTTGTGTTATCTGTTTTGTGAAGCCTGTTTGCCAAGTGAATTTTACTTGAAGATGCAGTTCCAAAGCTCCTGCCTCCACAGCGCGGTCTGCCATTTCTGTAGCTAACATGGGAAAAAAAAAAAAATCCACAAACCTGAAATTTTGATTACATAGCAGTATAGGAGCTGGAATGACCAGCTGATGTGATAGATAAACCAACCTTGAGGAGAGAATGTGATATGGACAGACAGGCATTGGCAGGGAGTGAACTTACATAGCTACTGAAGCACCACAGAGAACATCAGCCACACCAGGCTGAGTAAAGAAATTTTTAACTAAATACTTCTGAGGTCCAGGGTATTTCATCTTTTCACACAGCACTGTCTGGAGAGGGATAAAGGGGGGTAGCATTCAATACCGTCTTCTTTTCTGGTTATACAGGAGCTGTTCAGAGAGAGACTGGAACATCAAGACAAGAAATGCGATCTGTGCAGCAAAAGGAACCAGGTGCTCTGGGCTGGCAGTGGTGGGGAATTGAGCTTCAGCATAATTGGGAGGGCTTCTAGAATAACAGTATCATTATACTAACTCATTTTTTCAATTTTGAAGGGGACTGTGTGCTGGTTTGAGTGGTACCTGAGCACAGAAACCCTTTTTCAGGGATTGGAATGCCCCTGTGAAGCAGCTGTTGCAAAAAAATCCAGTTTATCAGGATAATTATGTACCATAGTAAATGCTGTTGATCTGTGTCCCTGCTCGGTCCAGCAGGTGTAGATAAGCTGAATCTTGTGTAGATAAGCCAGTCTACAATAGCTGTAGTTTTCCAGCTTAAATGAAACTTGCCTAAGAGGTACTTTTGCCATCTTCACAGTCTGAACAAAACAGTGGGCAAATTGCAGTGTGACTTCCTAAGCTGTCACAGCTGGGACTCTGGAGCTGTGACAACATTAACAGTTTGGGCTTTTGTTTTTTTCTTTTTTGGTAAAGATGAGCCTCAGCTGAGCACAGAAGAACAGCTCCGCCGCCTGCAAGAGGAGAGGATGTGCAAAGTGTGCATGGACAAAGAGGTGTCTGTTGTGTTTGTTCCCTGTGGCCACCTGGTAGCTTGTGGAGAATGCGCCCTCAATTTGAGGCTGTGTCCCATCTGCAGAGCTGTCATCCAGGGGAGTGTGAGAGCTTTCATGTCCTGAGCCATGATGCACCTGAGGGGAAAGATAAGTCTGTACAACTCATTTGTAACTCAGCAGAGGGAGGAAATAAGTAAAGAGTTTGATGCTGGAGCATTCTTATTTGCAGGGTAGCTTGGCATAAGTGTGAAAACTCACTAAATGTGCCTCCCATGCACAGTGTTCCTAGGAATAGCTGCTGGTTTGATGTACTCTTGCTGATCTTGCTTTAGGACTACTCCAGGAAAACTCTGCTGGGCTCTTTTGTCCTCCAAATGAGGCTGTTGTTGACAGAGATTCTCCTCCACATTTTTGTGTTCTCAAGTGACTCTTTGCTCTGTGTTGAAATCAAAGGCTGTTTTCAGCAGACTCTCTGGTTCTTTCACTCACTTAGCAGCTGTCTAGAAATTATTCTGCTAGGGATTCCTTCAGGAAGTTTGATTGAAAATGGGAGTATTTTTTGTACAAAATGCATTCCATTGAGACTAGAATACTCAGCAGCAACGTGTTGTAGGGGAGGGAGAATCTACCTTTTTCTCCCCTTTTTGTTGAATCTTCGACAACTGATGAAATGTTTCAGTAATACTCAAATTTGCATAACTAAGTGGAAAAGCCTGGCCTGACTCTCCAACCTCTCTGCTCTCAGCTGACCTCCCCAGGTGAAAGGCTCTTTGCTCAGGGTCACTGAATGGTCTCCTAGAAGCTTCTTATGGAGCCCTTCCCTGGCTGTTGGGTACTATCCTACTAGAAAACAGCTCTGGAAAAATACCTTTTTAGAACATCTCTTTGCTGGCTAAACTGGTGATTCTTATTTAAAATGGAATATTCTATCATGTAGCCAAAAAGAGTAAGTTTCATCCACAGTATCCCTTGTTAACTGAACGGGAAAGGAAATATGTTTTTAAAAATAAACTGTTCTTTTTCATGGAATAAATTTTTTCCTTTGTTTAATTTAGAGGTCTGAGTATCTGATTGTAGTACAATTCCCTACCAGGGGAGGGCTGTGATGGTGTCCTAAGATGTTAGAGTGACATCAGGTTGTAAATCACATCTGTCCTTCAGTGCTGCATGGGCATGAGTAAGAAAAGCAACTGTTCTCACCATCCACTAATTTCCTTTGGAATTCACCAGACAGCACATGGGTCATAGAGCCTTCAGATGGTTTGGGTTGGAAGGGACCTTAAAGCTCATCTCATTCCAACCCCCCTGCCGTGGCCAGGAACACCTTCCACTATCCCAGGTTGCTCCAAGCCCTGTCCAACCCCACCTTGGACACTTCCAGGGATGGGGCAGCCACAGCTTTTCTGGGCACCCTGGGCCGGGGCCTCACAGGGAAGAATCTGGTTTGTCCAGGTTATCTTAAACTGCAAAAGAAGGGATAAGGATGCAGGAGAACAAGGATCCGATACATGAAACTGTTCAAATGGGGAATAATTCTGCATCTGAGCCCTTTGCAGAGTTTTGGTAGGTGGCTCTTTAGTCTGTGGCTCTGGAACTGCTTCTCTTTAGTTCCAGCTCTGGTTACTAAACAGGCTTATGGGCTTGCCTGTGAGTAACTTTAAGGTGTCAGTTATCTATGTGGATCACATGGGAAGGCAGCTGTCTTCATCCCTGCTTCAGAAGGGAATATTAGTTCTTGGCAAAGCTGAGAGAAATTACAAGTTGAGTGGTTTAAACTCTGCAACTCTTGGAGGAATTGGTTGGGTCTCTGCCAGACCCAGCAGCTTTCCTAGGGAGCAGAATGTCACCACCATGCCAAATAAGGTGTTGTCTGGGTTCAAGATATCACTGGCTTTGTTTTGCCTCTATAAATACAGCAAAAGTGTATAGTTTAAATAGATGTGCTAATCTGAGAAGGGAAAACAGCAGCTCACTGCTGGAGCAGTGTTATTTCCTCCCAAACTCATCTCAGTGTGACTGGAACCTAAGCAAGGCGGGAAATGGACCAGCTTTCTGGGGTTTCTCCTACTGAACACTGAAAATTGTGGCTTTTCCACATCAGGAAGGGAGGAGCTGTTTTTTTTCCTGTGGGGAAATGTCCCTTCAGAAAGAGGTACCATGCTGTTCAAGAAACATCTCCAGGGATGTCTGTCCCCAACAGAGGGAGATAAGGGAACACACCTGAGCACCACCTTCAGCTGCTCCCTGCTCCTGGATCAGGCTGGAGATGGGATGGGATGGAGTGGACTGGCACTCTGTGCCCTCACAGAACAGAGGGTCACTGTGTCACCTTGTGGTACTTGGAGTGGGTCTAGCACAGAGCAGAAGCAGGAGTTCAGAGCATGAGGATGAATGGCTCTGCTAATGAAACCTGGAGGAGGTAATTAAGTGTGGAATATGACCCTGGGTAGCTTTGTTTCTTCTCAGGCTGATATTTTTTTTTCTTATGATTAATGGCAGTCATTGGGACTGCATATTATAGGCTTACCTGAATATGGGCTTGGTGTTTGTTTTACTCCTGTTAATTGGTGCTTTATGCTACAATGAACACAGGCAACTGAGTGGTAGTTCTGAAGCTACTCAGTCATCACACTTTTATTTAGTTGATCTTTACCAGTGTGTGTTAAAGCCAAGGGGCAATGCTGTTAAGTGCAGAGTTTGATGCTTTATCTCTTTAGAGGACTTGGCAAGTGGTTTTGATCAGTTTTATTGGTGAAAGTGGCATCAGGGCTTGGTCAGTTGGAGAGGTGTAGTGTTAAAAACATGCAGACCTCAAAATAATTCCAGAAGTTCCCTCTTATTGCCACCTAAAAGAATTGCTTCCTGAAACTACCAGTGAAATGTTTCACCTGTCCAGAGCTGAAACTGTGCTTTTTCTACCATCTGTGTTGGGTTTTGGTACCTCCTGGTATCTGATTGATAATACTCTCTCTGAGGAAAAGAAATCACATTAAACCAAAAAGTGTGAAGTCAGTGCTTTCTGAGAAAAGATTAATTTAAAAAGCCCCAAACAAATGAAATCTTTCATGGGAAAATCTCATTGAAGAGAGGATGTGTATTCTTTTCCTTTTTGTTTCCCTGCCTCTCCAGGGAACATCAGGTGGGCAGGCAGGAATGAGTGTGATACAGAAAGGAAGTGAATAAAGGAGAGGTAGAGAAAGTGTTAATGGTGTGTGCACACTGCTGTGTGGGATCTCAAAATGGAGAGTAGCTTGTGTTTCACTGATATTTCTTAACTTGGTAGTGACATAATATTACTAATAAGGGAGGTAGTTGTGTTTTGTCAGGCAGAGCTGTCAGGGTTGAGCTTTTTTCTTTGAGTTACTAAACTAGGATGAAACTAGTTGTCTGTTTTGGTGGCTAAAAGAAGGGGAAAAAAGACCCTACAGAAAACAACATTTTTAGTTGCAGCTGCACTCAAGCAAAACTTAGGATGTTTGGGTATCTGGAATAGAAGTCACACAGAAGCAAAAAATACTCTTAGTGCTTATACATTTGGGTTTATAAAAGATGATTTTGCTTCCTGGGCCCCTTGGAATGAGACAAAAAAAAAAGATTTAGCACTTAATGTTTTTATTTTTTTCTTAATTCTTCCCTCACACTTCTCCCTAGCATGGCTTCTAGCTTGACCCTTCTGAAAAGCATTTCTCAAAAAATGCCAAGTAATCCCAAGAAGATTAGGCAAGTCAATAATGAATTACAACAGCACTTGGAAGTAGCAACCCAAAAATGCCAGGGCTGGCTGACAAGTGCTCCTCCTCTGCTTTTGACACTTAACATGCTGGGAGACACAGCTAACAAAACTGACTTGGTTTTGTTGTTTTTTTAATTAATTGCTGCAGCTCATTAATGCAACTTTATTACACTCACATTCCCCCTTCAGCCCCTTTCCCTCCCCTCGAAAAACCTGTCACAGATGAAATTCTTCCATCTCGATGTTACCATGGAATAGGTGTGGCTCTAGGTGAAGAAGGCAGGTGCAAACCCACCTCTGATCCATGAGGAACTGGGTCTTTTCCAGTGTCCTGCAGCAGGATTCAGCTGCGTATGTGGCTACACCAGGGTTAATTTAATGTAGCTGGGCAGACCCAGAGTAAGCTACAGCTGCTCCAGGAATGGCTTGGCCGGTTGCAGTGGGGAGAAGCTCCCTGCTGAGTGAAGAAGTTTTCAGCTGTTCAGCATTACAGGAGTTAGGCCACAGAGCACTGAATTCCAGGACAAATGCCTACTGCCACGTCTACAGAGAATGAGCAAGGGAGTCCTGGGTGGTTGGGGAGGAGGAAGGGAAGAGTTCTCATCTATAACTTAAAACCCAACAATGCCTAAGTAACTCAAGTGTAAAGAGACCCCACCTAGTTTTATACAGGCAGGGAGGAGATGAAGTTGTGTTAGGGGATTTAGGCTCTGTTCAGAAAAAGGGGAGGAAACTAACTACAGAACATATGAAATGTCCCAGGGTGTTATGCAGTGCTTCCTTCTTTCTGGATCCATGGCGCAAGGAAGCAGCTCCGACTTCAACTGTAGCTCTTGAGAGAGGCTCTTGGTGAACTTGTTCTGCCAGAGGTCTTCAGGCCTGTGCCATTTCTGGGCCAGTACCAGCAGACTGCGGTAGGAAAGGTTCGTCAGGGCACTTGGAGAATTAAAAACCAACTGTGTGGCCATTCTTTGATGTACATTCATTGCGTTTGAAAAGAAGACAAGGACCAAAAAAATGGAATGGAGTTCACCATCCTGCATTTCCTCTGCCAAAGATCCAGGCCCCAGGGGACTGTTTCCTGCAGCACCTTTGGTGGAGTGCAAGGTTTATCCATCCTCTGGCTCCTCTTCACTTACGCAGGCCTGTAAGAGGGGGAAAAAGGTGAAGGCAGGATGTGAGTATGGAGCAAGTACTCAATTGCTTTCTTCATGTAACAGAAAGGGTGTGGAAATAATGAGGACAGCTTTTTTCTTTTGTCTTCTGGACTTTTAAAAATAATTGACTACAGATGAGGAATAGGATTGAGAGCTCAGAAGTAATGTGGTTAAGTAGTCTTCAAGCCTGGAAAGAATGCTATGCATATGTCAGACCTGAATATGCTGCAGTTAGGCTCGAGTGTTAGATCTATGGATCCTCAGCATTTGGAGCTGCATAAAATTTGGTTAGGAACTTAAAAAGCTAAGGGTCATCTCTAGGATAAAAGAGCTGCTTGAAATTGCGGTGATGTGCTTTTTGTGTAGGTGCAGCAGGATAAGCAGATCTACTTTTGGAGCCAGCAGTAAAGGTGAGTGAATGCTTTTGGCTGAAACATCACCTCTTACACATGCAGCTTCAGGATGATCAAAAGAGTTTGCAAATTCATGTTGTTTGTTTGGGAAAAAGTCTACCTAGAAAGAGAAGCAGAAGTGTTTTGTTTTGTGGTTTTTTTTTTCTCCTCAGAAAAAAAGTGGTATTTTTTTCCTGTTTAAGTTTCCTTTGTAAATTATTCTGGTTGTCAAAGTTTGGTATTGAAGAACCTACTTTGGTGTATTGAAGAACCCACTTTAAGCCAGTAAGGGATGATGGTTGTATGGGGACAAGTCCTTTAATGCTCACAGCTGCTTCATGCCTGTGGCCAGCAGACAGTGCCCCACAAAAGATTGATGAGGGACCATTAAAGTGGGCAATTGGAGCCTCAGATCCCTCAATTAACCAATGCCTCCTGTTGCTGCCCTGTCAATACTGAGGTCTCCATCTGATAAAAGTCACACCCTGTGTTAACACAGGGCTCTTTCCACTGGTAGATCTGAGGAAAGGAAAGTCCATAAAATCTGGCTACATGACTAAAATTAAAGCTTTTAAGGCCCTAATGTGATGCAGTACTTGAGGTGCCAGATCAGTGTCAGGGGCTGGAAACTCACAGCTGTGCAGTTCACTGCTTGGCCTTACAAACACAGTTTTAAAAGGCAGGAAGATCCAGTGCTCATCTCTGTACCTTTAAATAAACAGAGAGTACCTCCTGTCATCCAGCAGGTTCCTGATTTAGCTGTGTAAAAAACACACTTTGAGGCTATTCTGCTTTATAATTGAGATTGCACAGTGCTGCTTTACAAAACGAATTTGGAGAATGATGTCAGGAGACTGAAAGGATTCAGCAGGCAGGAGGTGCTGACATGCTCAGGATGCTCTGGGTACTTGGCAGGTAGTGCAGGGGGCTCAGAGAGAACAGCTTGAGTGAGGAATGCCAAAGCTGGCTCGGCCAACACTTCCACAGTTATCGGTGCAAAAATGCTTTTATGCCTCAAGTGATGAGAATTCTGTTACTACAAATGAACAAACAAGAAGAAAAGAAACCCAGAGCTGAGGTCCTGTGCTGTGCAGCACAAAGGGAGACAGTGGCACCAGCAGGCACAACCTGAACTTGAGCTTCAGCTGAGGGAGGGGGAAGAGTTCAACCCTTCCTTCCTAAAAACTCATTGGAAATATTCTCATTTAGCCTCTGGCTTTCAAGAAGTGATTTACTATCTTTTGGGTAAGTATCTCGACACAGAAACTCAGGCACTGAAGACTAACATGCTTCCACCAAGAGTCCTAATATATTATTATTATTAAATAATTAGTGTGGTGCCTTGATTGGTAATCAGCAGTGAGATTAAAGGCAATTCTTTTAGGCAGTAAAACTTCCAGAACCATTTTTTTCATGTTAATTTGAGCCTCTTTTATGTAAGGTTGTGACTTCAAACAGTAACTATCACAACCAAACTCCCCTGGAGTCAATGAAATGTGGAGCAAAAGCAGTCGTGGAACCTGAAAAAAATTACTTTTAGAATATCATTGTTGCTGTGTGAGTGTTCAAGGTGTGATTTGAGATGAGCACACTTAAATCTTGCCTTTGTAAAAAACAGTACAAAATGATGGTTGATTGTTGTTGTTGGCTTTTTTTAAAAGAGAAAAATAACACCTGACTTGAAAATTTGTGAGGTTTTCCACTAACTGGAGGCTTGCAGCTGAGGTCAGGGAGATCATTATGATAAAGCTGGGACATAACTGGATTATGGTGTGGAAATATCTATTATCAGTAACTGTTTGGGGAGATGTTTTCTCCTCCTAGTAGGAGGCAAAGGTATTTAAGAACTTCTTTCAGTGCTGTGGCTGGAGGCTGAAGGCCAGAACTGGGGTGCACAGTTTGAATATTGAATTTAGCAGCTCATGTCATTGTTCTGTGGAGTCTCAGATCTCTAAAAACTCATAAATTTGGAGAGATGAAGAAGAGAGACTAGAGAAAAATGCAGGGAAGGGAACAGTGGGGAGGAAAGAGTGTGGTCTCATCAGAAAAAGATAGGTAAAACTGGAGTGAACAGGATAATTCCATTAGGGAATGAAGAAAACTGATCCTGTTAGAGAGCTGTGGGAGCCCAGACAAAGCATTCTCAGGAGTGCAGCTGAGTGCAGACAAGGGGGTGATGCCATCCTAAAAGGAAAGTTCCTGGTAGCAGTCAGCTCCAAGTGATCAGTTGTAGAATAAATTTGGGTGCATTCAGCATTTCCATCAACAAAAAGGAGTTCAAACCAGAAAGCCCATGTTCCCGATCCCTAGCTCTTCTATAAACTTACACCCCAGATAAGTTGGATGTATTTGTTGTTTTTCATCTTCCTCAACAGGATATTAAAAAAAAAAAAAACAAAAAAGCCTTCAAGTCATCACTAAATGATTTTGAGAGCAGGACAAGGGCATTTGGCACTCAGTGCCCCAGCCTGCAATGCTCCGTGGCACCACAGCTCGGGAATCAATTATCCCTTCCTCCCCTCACTACCATTCACACATGTGGAAAAAAGGCAATAGTAAGGCTGAAATAAATAAACAAAGATTGCTATTTGGTGGCTACTGAAATTTATAGAGGGTCACATTATCTACAGCTCAGCAGCTGTTTTCACCTCCTGTTGGCCTGAGAGAAATATTATTTTGTGCTGGCAGAAAATATCAACAGAGAAGTGACGGGCTGAGGAACGGGAGTGAGGAACAACAAAATTATCTGTGGACTTCAGCAGCAGCTTCCCATCTTACTGAGGCCCTGGGAGAAAGTTTTGCATTGCTAACTTCTCTTCATATTCCAGTCTCCCCATATAGGAATCTTCATTTGGAAGTGATAGCTTTTTTCACAAGCAGAATTGGTCATTTTAAGAAAAAAGCAGCCCAAACCTTGTACTGTAAAATGTGATGCTTCTTCAGCACGCTGCTGCATCAAGCTAGTAAATCAGGGAGCTGCTTAAAGCTGCACAGCTTCTGCAGACTATGAAAAATTCCACCCCACTGTGAGAAATCAATATTGAATCTCCTGTAGCATCCCTTGTAATAACACTATAGAACTCCCAAAGTTACAGGGAATTCAATGGCTTTGCAAAAATTACTTGTATTCCTGATCGTGTGCTGCAGTGATGAAGTGGGCAGTAAGTCCTTATGAAATTAGAGGGGCTCATCTACCAATCTACCTCAGGGAAGTTTTTGTCCCCTCAGCCCCACTCTTTTCCACCACCCTCACATACATCCTTCTTTTTGGCAGGACTCTCTGGTAACATTGTTCCTGAAAAACAGCCTCCCTCAGCAGCTGCTGTAAAAAAACTTCCATGTGTTGAACTGCCTTTTGCAGATCAATTTAAGGAATATAAGCTCAGATCTCATTGTTGCTTTAAACAGACAAATCTGGCCTTTGTGTTTGAGAATCTCATTAAGAATCAGCTTTTAAGTGGACAGAGTGAAATTGTGATCTTGTGCAGAAATGGGACTTCAAGAGTGGCTCTTCATTTATTGGTATGAGAGAAGCTGCTGTGGACAACTCCCCTTTCTGCTCCCTGCTCTCAGCTGAACTCTTGGGCTGCCCCACACGTGGAAGGCTCAGTTCTTGCAGGCAACAGAATTTAAAATTATTTTGGAGCTGAGAAAGGGCAGCTTCACCCCTGGTGTCCATTTGTTCATTCCTTCCATGCCTGAAAAGCCTGTTATAGAAATCAACCTGCCAAGAAGAAAAAACCCAAACCTGTGGTACCCTTGAGCCATGAAACCAAGAAGCACGTGGAGTCTCTTAGCACAGATGATACTTACAGGTATGTCTGCTTGAACAAAAGGTTGGTGGGTTTTTCATTGACATGGTAGAGAGGAAATGGATCAAATCCACCAATGAAATCAACTGAAAAAAAATCGAAACTCAAATAAACAAACAAACAAACATGGCCAGAAAGTTGAAAGGAAAGGAAATGAAAGGAAGGGTTGGTGCATGTCATGGCATAAACACAAAAAATTAGTGACGGAACAGAAAAATGATTTTTTCAGGTATGGATTTCTGGGATCTCTTGGGATGGACAAGCATGCCAAAGAGGAGATTTCAGCTAACACAAAACTTAAAGCAGAGCTAACAAAGGACTCTAGAGAAGCCTCCTTGGGTCTTGCCCCCACGCTGTGACCGCACATGAGAGCGAGCAGACAAAGCCGGAGCCGCTCCGCGCGGAGCCGAGGGGAGGAAGCTGGGGAACGGCTCCTGAGCGAATGCCAGGGAGAAGTTGGCAGCACAGCACTCCCCGTGAAGGTTATACACTGAAGGGGGAATTTTCTTGCCCCACTTGTCTTTCCTGCAAGACGACAGCAGCTTTGGAAAACTGCAACCACCTCGTTACCTTCAGCTCTGGTATTTTTCGCATCCCCTCTGCCAACTCAATTTCTTTGAATTGAGTACAAGTAGGAACAATGCTTCCCTTCTCCAGTGTTCACGGAAGGGCAGCGTAACTCAGCAGGGAGAGTTCTAAGTGACAATTCCCTTAGTAACCAGGGAAGAATTTTCCAAGGCTGTCTCAGTTCCCTGGACTTTAGGCCGAGCCTGCAGCACAGAGCTGGCCAGCACAGTCAGGGCAGGAGGGGTGTGAGGTGCTGTGATTTGTGACTGACCTCGCAGGCCTTGCCAAAACCCTTTCAAATAGACCCAGTTTGGATCATTTTTTGGTGCCAAGTTAGTGCATTTTGTATGGAAGTGTGAAAACCATCCTGTCCAAGTGCCATTTAAAAATAACTGGAGAGTTTTATTAACTATTTAAGTGCCTGCTTATTTTTCTTTCCTGAAGGTGGCACTATTATTTTAAATTTAAGATGGAAGAGGTTTGAGGAGTTTTACTGATCAAATAATAGAAAAAAGTATTTACTAATATATTGGATGTGAAACAACCCAAACTTCTTAAAAGACTTCTTAAGGACAACAGATTCTGACAAATTCATCTTGCTGGAGAGCTTCATGCTGATACTGTGATTTTGGGACAACTGACAGGTAATGGGTGAGATCTGTAGAGGTTCTAAGTTAATTGTTGGGATAATTCCCAAATAGTTTCAGTGAAACTTTACCTTTTCTCAGCCACTTTTGAAAGCATTTGAGGATTTTTAAATCAAAACCGGCTGCACTAAAAAAACCCCAAAATACTAACTTTATTATCTCAGTTGTGGAAGGCCTAAATTGGGAAGAATTGGGAAGAACTGCAATTTTCAGTAACTGTCTAGTACCCTGAACCAACACAAGGCTTATCATGTGAACACCCAAGCATGAGGGCACTCAAAATCCAAGACACTTGAAAGAAAAATCTTAAGTGTGATTTCTTGTGATACAATACATTGCATTAGCACATCTAAAATATTCTTGCCCACAATTCAGCATTGGTAGATCCCTACTGCTGTGTTTTCTCATGAAAATCACGTTAGCATGAGCTTCCTGATTAATGTGCCTCAGCACTTATAATTACTTCATGCTGCATATCAAAGCAACATTTAAAGGAAACCACAAATGGAAGAGAAAATTAAAACGCAGCTCAAATTTATTCAGGTCACTGGAAGGATCTACCCCTGTGAGTGTGAAATATTGATGGTTTGTCATTGTTAATTATTCAAGCTGGCATTTTAACTCCAAGCTGGGAAACTGGGAGGGAAAGTGAATTTGTTAGTGGGGAAAAAAATACATATCCTGAAATTAACAGCTCTGTGTTTCCTAGATAAAGTTTCCTTCCATGTTTTTGTCTCTCCTAACAGACCCCTACTATAAAAATGAGTTCTGTCAAGCTACTGCTTTACAATATTCAGCAGGGGCTCAGAAATGGAGCTACTTAGCTAATAGAAGAGCTATAGCCTAATTAAAAAAATATTACTATAATGTAGCACCTTCTCTAAGTGCACTGCCAAGCTCTAAAGGAATGATCAATAAAGCCAGGAGAATGAGTTCAGGCAGGAAGGAAGGAAGAAAAAAACACAAGGACGAGGCAGATAAGTAATGCATCTCCTCTCGCTCCTATGAAAACACATTCTTCACATACTTTCAAATATTCAGTTCAAAGCTGCTGTTTTCCAGCTCTCATCCGTGCCAGCTGCTCTTTAAAACAACAAAGCTACTTGCACAAACCTAATCAATGCCTTAGAAGAATTGATACTTGGATGTAAAACTTTTGGATGAGATCCTTTGCTGGAGTAAACTGGCCTAGACCCAACACAGTGCCAAACAAACCGAACTTTGTATTTTAACTCTCTGCATCCATTTTTCTGTTTGTAAAATTATTGGTCTCAAAGGGAGTTTTAGAGGTGCAAAGCAATCCAGGACCAACTGGATACCTGCACAGGTCCCACAGACCTCTGAGTCTTTACCCTGACACGTGTCACAGTGACTCACTGTCACTGAAGAGATTTGTGTACCCAACACGACGGAGTTGGCTCCTTCCTCCTCCTCGTAATTCAAATACAGCACTTCCCCTGCTCTTAAATTAAGTGGTCAGATTGGTTCTTGGCAAGAACTCTCATGATCTGCTCATCCTCAGCTTGTGGCACATGAGGCTCAGCAGGTCTCCTGCTCGAGCCCTGGGCTGAAAGCTTTGTTGTAGGTGCTTTTAATCACAGCAGTAATATTTCAGAACCATTATTCTCTGGCTATATGAGCTTGAGAAAAGAAGTAGCTGCCCAGCTTCTCTAAAGCTTAGTCCAGCTGAGAAGCCAAACCCAAGCTCTTTTTGTGCTCTAAGTGTAGCAGAATTACAGCATCTAACACAGAGTGACACAGGGGAAAAAAACCCTCACTGTAAAAATAGCTGATCCTTGAGGGGTAGTTAGTGCCATGACACACAGAGGCAGAGATGGAAAGAAGTCTGATGGCAGCTCAGTCCTGACAGATGAACATCTGAGAGAGAAATAAAATTTACTAAAATCTTTGCCAAAGGATCTGTTGATAAATACTTACAGCTGTCTTCTTCTTCTGTAAAAACACTAACCACGTAACAGGCATACACAAAGCCCACCAGCTGGAAAATAGAGAGAATAAATCATTTTAGCATCAGCCAGTGTGAGCCTGGTCAGAACCCACTGGGCACAACTTCAACAGCCACTATTTACACTCAGCTTGGCAGCATTTCTGTAATTGTGGAGCCAAGTCACATTTGCTGTAGGCGGGGGGCAGGTGTAGGTGTCAGGGCAGGCACTGAGGGAGCACACCCAAAGCTCAAGAAGGAAAACTTGCAAGACCCATCCTCACCTTCAGTTTCTTGAATGATTGGTAAGAGCATGGCTTGGCTTTATTGAAACTACTGTGCTAAATTAATTCTCTGTAAGAAGTGATGGGGATACAGGAGAGGGCCTCGTGGGACAGACAACAACGGACAGGAGACACTGAGAGTCAGGACAAGAACTCATCGGCTCAGCATTTCTGTCATATGGGGTAAATTACCAATAAGAGGTGAGTAGTTTTTATGCAGGTGAGACAGAAGAGTAGTTAACCATAAAAATGGTGGTGTACTGGCAGAAATGTTCAGAGACACCAAAATCTTTAGTAACTCAGTAGTTTGTAGAAGCTCTAAAGCATCAGAGCTGCCTCCGTTGGCCTCAGTATCAAGGTGTTCCTCAGCCTAAACAGAAACAAACTCCATGGGAGTTAAGCATTCCAGATGCAGCAGGGTCTTACTTTGCTTTGCCTTCTTCCTGTTAATCAAATATCCTCCCCATCCTTCATTTTACATCTTTACATAACACCCTGCTTAGCGAGATCCTGGTTGACAGTAACTGTGTTAGTAAAGTTATTGTGAGGCATAATTGTTTTCCACTGTGAACTCAATTCCTGGGAACAGGAGTCAGCCTGTAGCACACAGTGACTCACTCCAAGAGGAGACAGAATGATGCATGGGAGGGCTTGAAAAGTAGAGTCCATTCATTTTTAATATGACAGAAAAATACATCACACCCGAAAACAAAAGGCAAGATAATGAGATTTCTGCTGGGGAGTTATACAACATTTGTGCTTTCTCCAGCTCTCCCTGACAAAACATGCCTCGTTGGGAGGAAATGGAATGTTTTTGTAGCATCACTAAACCATGTTTTTCCTTGAAGTTTTTTCTATAATCATATGAAAGAGAAGGCAGCTCACTCCTTTCCTCTTGGGTGAGCCTTATGGGAGCACATCCCAGAACCTCAGTGGAGGAAGGGTAGCTCAGGGGCCTCCCTCATTCCTCTGCTGGGCATTTCTGAAACCAAGGCTGCCTCAGGCTAAGTTCCTGTGAGCTATAGGGAAAAATAAATCCTCTGGCCACATGCAATGGCCAATCTAATTGTACCTGCTGCCTTTCAGAATTGTCTCAGAGTAGAACTATTACTGTTTAGAGGTAGACAAAGCAAAACCAAACAGAATATCAGAGATTTTTCCTCTCTCCTATTGCTTGTACTGTGCTAACATAAAACCTGGAGACTGGGGTTCTTTCCTGAAGTTTGTGGCAGTTTTTGGGCAGTAAAGAGCAACAAATCTGGGGAGGGGTCCAGAGCACAAGGCTGATGAGCAATAGCTGAGGGGGCTCAGGAGAAAAGGAGGCTGAGGAAGGACCTTATTGCTCCCTACGACTCCATCCCTGGAGGGACTTAAAAGACAAGTAAATGTGGCATTTGGGGACAGGTTTAGTGGTGGCCTTAGCAGTACTGGGAGAACTCGACGATCTTGGACAGCTTTCCCAACCCAAAGGAGCGCAGGATTCCCGGCCCGGCCCGGGCTCTGGCCGTGGTGCTGAAGCCCCGAGGCACCTGCTCGTCCCTGGGCTGCGGGACCTGGGCTGAGATGTTTTTCCAAGACGCTCTTGGAAAAACAAGAATGCTTTCTGCACGTCCCAGCACTCCACGAGATGTCCAATCACCCATCTGCACACTCTCATCTCCAGCATAAAGGCATTTGAACCCAAGTAACAAATTAGGAGTGTGCTCGCACACATCCTCTGTACCTGCTTGAGCATGTATATAGTTGCAAGATCCAGTCTTTTACACCAGGTCAAACAATGCAATTTACACACACAAATATATCCAAGCAGAAAAGATGCATCCTGAATACAAACCGTGATTCCAAAGGAACTCTAGGATGGTTTTCTCCCTCCCCAGATCTCCCATCACCTCTCAGAGTAGGAACTTTGGGTTAACAGCCATGCAAAGTGGCAGCCCTACATCTACTCACTGTTATTATACTCTATAACACGTAGATGCAAATCTTATGTGATACCTGTGCCAGGAAACTCCTGATGGAATTAACAATGAAAATGATTTACCTGCCCAGTTTATGGGCAGAGTTGGGAGGGATTATCAGCTGTACTGTCACAGCAAACCTGATAAAGCTCTGGACATTTTTCACGGTTCAGAAGCACCAAGCACTGCGATTGACTAGGGAAGTTTGTTTTGCTCAGAAATTAATGCCCCATAACCCTCAACCATCATTCTGCTCACCCCATACATTTTTCACTTTATGACTAAGGTGACTTTTTGCATTCAGAAAAACAAACCAACCAACCAACCAACAGCTAGTGAATTAAGGGAACTTCCCTGAATCTCTAATTCCAGCTCCATTGGAAGGGAGGGTTTCCTTTTGTGATTTCTTCCAGCTCCTGGCTTTGTTTGTATCTGCTTAGTGTTCAAAATTTACTTTTTATTGACTTTATAATTCATTTCTTCTTTAAATGAGTTTCATCAATAAAAAAACTTGTTTATTTAATGGAACTTTTTATTCAAAGAAGCTTTGTCTTGTGATCTGGCCAGAACAGGAGAGTTTAAGGGGCAAGGTGGGAAGAGATGTACAACATAAATATGAATTTCATTTTTTTATGTGCTGACCTAAACTGTAATTACATACTCTAAAGGATTCATCTGTAATTAAATAACCTCAAATTAAATAATCTCAAGGATTAACTTGTAGGTACAAAAATGATGTTAGCGAGGATTTTCTTGTTATTTTCTAAGTCCGTGAGAGATTTTTCTCTCTCACAGAAGAGGTAGCAGGGAATGTAAACAACCAAGCCACCTGCAACCTTGGAAAGTCTTGTTTATGGTATAGTAGAAAAATATTTTGACAATGGATATTTTAGGATTTTAGCCAATCACCCCAAGGGGTGGCTGGTCCTTTGTCCAATTAGACTATGAAGAAAAAAGTCTATAAAAGAGTTTGCAAAATAATTAAATAAATCAATCTTGCTGCACAATTCCTGCCTGCTGGATCTTTTCTCCTCCTCCTCCCTATAGCTGCGGGACACGGTGATATACCCTAGGGCCCAGGCCTGCGGTAATATTAACTGAACTCATGGGAATCCCCATGTCTCACCTCTGGAATAAATTATGAATGAAATATAGCTAAAGAGGAGAAATGCTGCTCCTGTTGTCCAGTCCTTTCTCCTGGAAGAGTCTGCAGGAGTGTGAAATGAGCAGACTCCAAGAGACACCAGAAATTCCCTTCTGACTGCATCTTTGACAATGTTGTGTTGAGCCCCCAAACGTAACCCAGTTTATCTGTGATTAACACAGAACAGGAAGCTTCACAGAGGCCAACAATTTGGAATCATTTCACCCTTGCTCCAAGTGCCATCTTGGTTGCTGATTTCAATACAAAGGAGGGGTTTAAGCTCTGTATCCCAGGGAAATACCAATAATTCCCGGATCTTTGCAAATTACATTGGGGAGGTCGAAGAGGAGGGAAAACGTCAGCGATGTAAAATGACACTAAGCCTCTGCTCTAATTCCCCAAAGAATGTTCTAGGGCTTTAGCCTCTGCTGCTGTTTCTCTGCTTGTTCTGCATGTTCAGTACCAGCTTTCTCCAAGCTGCAGAAGGATCCGATTATGCTTTTTATTAGGAACACATGTCGAGGGCAGGTGTGCTCTGTCAGCCTGGGAACGCACACACTGCCCCACAAGAGGGGATGGAGCTGGGGTGTCCCAAGCACTCTGCAGGCAAACAAATAGGGCAGGAAGAGACAAGTGTGCTCAAAGGGAATGAGGAAAACATATGTCTGAGCATTCCCCTGCCCCTCAGTCCTCTGAAGTTCAGTTTTTAATAGAGAGTTGAAAACTGTTCATAAAACAGCAGCATTGAACTAATGTGCTGGAGTCAGTAAATTAGAGAAAAGCCTGGAGAAAGGGACCAGCTGGCTGCAAGTGTGCAAAATACACCAAGGATGGGAAGGCAAATTTTAGGAGGTGTTACTGTTACTTGTGTAAGATCTTAGCTTTAGTCTACCTCTGTCCTAATGAAGATTCTCCAGCTCTTCTCTCAATAGACAAACTTTCCACTGCTTTTTCCACCACAGAGAATAGGTGCAAAGTCTCTTCTTTCAGGGCAGCTGCACTCTAGGTTTCACTTCTAATCAGAGCTAATGAAGTGTGAACACTGTCATCAGTGCAAGAGGGGGAAATGAAGAGAAGTCTGCTATGAGAAAGCAAAAATCCAGCTTGTAAAAGAGCTGTTGTGACCAGATAGCCAAAGAGAGGCAATCAAAATCCTTTAATTCCTTGACCTTCTTTACTCTTTGGATGCAATTTCAACCACTGAAAATCTACCTTCTGCCAAGAGGAAGGCATCTCTTGTGCGTTGGTTCTCACATAACATCTGCTGTCAAGGCTTGTATTGCTGCCTTCCTGGGAACCTTCCAACCTGTCAGTCTGAGTGAAAACAACAGACAGGCGGGCAGCGAGTTCTGGCGGCTGGGAAGACATTTCCAATTTCTACCCCATTCAGCGGAGCCTCAGGAAAAGCCGAACCCTCCCCACTCCCAGAAGTACCATATGGACAGCCCAGAGCTATGCCAGGTATTTCAGAGCTGGGAATCGCTCCTGCCCATGCTGGCTGGCGAGCTGGGGACATGCAAGATGAATTCTCGCTAAGGCAAAAGCAAAGCAGAGTCTTGTCTTGACAAAGTAGTTGCTGCTGCATTTCCTCCCTGGTTTGGTAGGATTATCTTTACAATTCATTTCTATACCAGTAAAGACTTTTAGATGTTGCCACAAGGAGTTTTTTCTCCAATGTGCTTTGTGCTAAAGCATTGAGGATTTTCCTATTGGGCCCTACAGCAACTTGTATCATGTGTGGTGACTAATATGCCCAAATTTGATTGCATTCTAGATTAAAGGAATTGCTTTTGCCTTCAAGGAGTACAGACAAGCTCCAAGCAAAAGCAGACTGAGACCTTATGTATCTTCAAATGTATGCCCAGGAGCAGGATGATAGAATCAGCAGGAGTCAAGCTGACAGCCAACACTGTGCTCACCATATGGGTCCAGGTTTGCTTTCCCTCTGCTTTGGCATGCAAGACTGAATTCAGGGAGCCTTGCCCCAAGTACACAACACTGCAGTACAGTCCCTCAATAGTCTCAAGGCATTTCAGCTTCCAGGAAAACAAAAGAAAGTGTTCACAGTTGGGCACTGCATATTCAAACAGCGTGGATTTCACAGTGCTGTATCTGGGGTAAAAACCAAACAAAGCAGAACACACCCCCCCCACCCCACAACTTCTAAAAACCATTAGACAAAGCAAAAACACACTACTGAAAGTACAGTTTTGCCTGTCCCTTGCCCTTCCTAACAGGGAACTGACTATTCTGCTCTCAGGCAAGGAGGGAACTAGGTCATGTCTCTTGCTGCATCCCCTGAACCTTCAAGTTGCTGGTTGTGTTTTTTTACTATTGATCAGTGTCCCTGCCTGTCTGCAGCACTGTACCTGCCAGCACTCTGGGGACAGCTGCCTGTAATAAAACCTGCCTCAAAGTGAGATAAAGAGAACAGAAAAAGATACTGGCAGGGATCAAAGAGTTTGACCCTCAGAGAGTAAAAAGGGAGAGAACCAGCTGACTGCTTTCAGGCAAGGTCTGAGGGAGAAAGAAGACTTGCTTTTTGCCTGACCTCAAAGCAGAAAGGAAAAGCTCCATTTCTCCCACTACATGACAAAATTACATGAGCATTTCAGAGCCAGCAGCAGTTACAGACCTGGGGCTTCAATACTCTGCTTTTATTACAGGACAAGCAGAAATTTAGTTCACTGCATAGCTCAGCCCACATGGGTTTCTTGCCTACAAGTATTTTAACCCCATTTTCAGGGTTTAGGATCCAAACATTTATTGCACCTTAAATCTCAGGGAGAGAGACAAAATATTTCCCTAAATCCTATTTTGTCTTATATTTCCCTCATGTCTCCCCATCTGGCCCTTAGTGGTGTTTTGCAGATGCACAGAGAATGTTGTCAAGTGCCTTTGGGAAGAAGCAAAGGAAAAGCCACTGCCAGAGAGTGGGTGCTATGTATCAGTGTGATCACTCAGCCCAGGGCCACGTGCCTAAGTCAGTAAGCTGCCAAAACCCAAAGATCGACTCCAAACAAATTCAGGACCATTTGTTGGCTCAACCTCTAGCCCAGGGCACAGGGGCAGTGCCAGCTCAGGAGTTCAGGAAGGATTCTAAGAGTGAGAAACCTCTGTGCTTTAAAAAGGGATGTTCTGACTGCAAAGTCTGTCCTTGTTTCACCAGATTTAGGTACACCACCGATCCTGTTCCACCTAATAGCCCTTTCTAAAAGACACCAGGCTCTGTTCTCCTGAACACACAGGTTTGCCTTTCTCACACAGAGCCATGAAGCAGCTCACAGACAGTTTCATGCAGATCATCTTCCCCAAAGGAGAACTGACGGAATATTAACAGCCAGCACACGTGCCAGGGAGTCCATCCAACTCAGGAAACAGGAGCTTCTGCCTCTGCCTCTTCTCTGTGACAAGAAAGGAGGCTGAGCCTTCCTGCCTCCCTGCAGTTCACTGGGTAACACAGATCATCCCAGCTAATAGGAAATGCAGGATCAGGACAGTGGAAAGCTCTACCAAAAACGTGCAGAGAAGTACTTGGCACTCCAGAAACTTGAAAAATCTGTGTTATCCTTCAGCATTTAAACAGGGCAAGTTGCCTTTCTTTTTTTAAGCCAAAACTGAAAGCCAAAACATGAATGGTTCCCCAGTTCACACTTGTAACTAAAGCCATTAACCCCAAAATAACAACCCAAAGCAGATTAGAGATGTGGGCTACAAAATGCAAGAGCACCACCAAAGCGAGGGACACAATGGACATTTTGTTTCAGTTAATTTCACAGGCAAGTGAGAGACAATTAACAGTGAACATTAGGGACACTGCATTTTTGCAGAGTACTTTCAAAAGCCTGAGGAAGACACTGATGAGGAAAGAGTGGATGAAAACATTTAGTGAATGTATCTTGGGTATCAGCAGAAGGAAAATGTGCTGCTTACTGCCTCCTAAAAGTTTATCTCATTTCCTGGGGATCCTTCACAACAATTGTGCAGGTATGTGCTCCATCACTGAGTCATGGGGAGTAAGAGCAATCCTTCACAGAAACATGGAATTGAGGTTGGAAGAAGCCTTTTAAGATCAGGTCAATCATCAACCCAGCATCACTGCCACATTCATCACTAAACCATGTCCTCAAGTGCCATACCCACACATTTTTTGAACACTTCCAGGTATGGTGACTCCACCACTTCCCTGAGCAGTCTGCTCCAGTGCTTTACAACCCTTTCTGTGCAGAAATTGTCCCCAGTATCCAAACTAAACTTCCTCAGTGCAATTTGACACCATTTCCTCTTGTTCCGTCAAAACTTTTGCTGTTGACCCTCCTCCAGAAGGGTCTCTGTCCTTGTCAAAACATGAATTCTCACACCCCAACAGGGACTCAGGACCATTTGTTATAGTGTGGTTGCACAGATGCATTACTTCAGGCATCAGGTTGCTGATACCCATTTCCAATTCTTTCAAGCAATATTTTTTTTGAAAGAGAGAACAGGAGGACAATCAAACAAAACACATTTACAGAGGCTTTGGCAATCAGACGATACAGAAAGTGGTGGAAAATACAGGCCAAGCTCTGTGCCTGGGAAAAAACAAAGCCAAACAGCATCTCCTCAGGAACTGCTGCCCCTCAGTGAGGCACTCACCGCAATGAGGATCTGGAAGGAGCTGTGCATGACCTCGATGTAGCGGTACTCCAGGGCACAGCCGATAACAGAGATGTAGGAATGGTTATCCAGCCCCTTGATGCCAGACATTGAAGCCTCCTTCCTTACACAGCCAGGGCCATTTTCACTCCACCAGGACTGGTGCCGGGAGATGTTGAATGTCAGGAGTTCGCTGTCCTAAAGAGAAAAGTTGCAAAGAGTTCTCTGTTTACTCTGAGAGTGTCAGACATGCTGTCAGATGGAGTGCATATTAAAATAATGGAAAACTAGAAGTTTCCAAATCCCCACTCTCAAAACACACTAGCACAGATCAAAGCACATTGGCTTGATATTCCTTCATAGAATCATGGAATGGTTTGGTTTCGAAGGGACCTTAAAGAACCTTCCACTGTCCCAGGTTGCTCCCAGCCCCATCCAACCTGGCCTTGGACACTTCCAGGGATGGGGCAGCCACAGCTTCTCTGGGCAACCTGTGCCAGGGTCTCCCCACCCTCACAGGGAACAATTTCCTCCTATTATGAAACCTAAACATATTTCCCAGGCAGGCTGCGGTGGTGAGAACCATTCCTGAGGCAGCCCTGCAACAAACCTATTCCACCACCCTGTAGCACAGTTTGGACACAGGCTGCAGACCCAAGAACACTTTGCTAGTGGTTTCTTCACCCAGAAAAGAATCCTCAAGTTTTGGCTTTGGGAGGTGAACCTTACAACTCTAAAAGATAAAAAAGGCAGCACTAAGCGTCCTGCCAGGGTCTTCCCAGCCCAGGAATCAACACAAGCAACTGAAAAATATGAACTTCATAACCCCAAAGTGAGTTTCAAAACCCAACAGATCTTCCTCTGTTCCTAGCTTTTAACACATCTGACAAGATCCTGTACCATTTTTGCCTGATTTCCTTCCACACTCCTCACATCTGGTGCTTCTGCATCTCCTGTCAGCCCTACCCAGCCGAGCTGACCTCACAGTGCTGACTGCAGCTTCTTGTAAACACCTCCCCTGTAATTCTTCACCAACTTTACCTCGAGAGGCTTTTTGTTTTGCTCCCTTGTCTTTGCTAGTTAAATACTTTAAACCAGTTGAGGGGGTTACAGAGTGAAATGCCACACAAGGAGTGCAGGGCTTTGGTGTGCAGCCAGATGTCCACTTAAAAATGGCCACACTTTCCTCACACTTGAGAAAAGAGAAGTATTTGTGGGAATACTCAGTAGAGCTCTGGGATTTTGAGCTTGCAGAACATGGCAAAGCCCTCCTGCAGGTAAAAGACAAACTCAGGACTGGCTGAACAGCTGCATCACTTCATGGATGAGTGCCAAGTGCTGGCTGACCCTGAAGCCCTCTCAGGTCACTTTGATGCAGAAAAACAATCCCTTTTGACCACAAAACAAGGCAAGGGGTTGGAAGTTTTATTCTGAAGGATAGATTAAAAAATTTGAAGGCAGAGAACCTGTATCTCTGCAGAGAGATGAATGCTGGATATACACACATCGCCTACCCGTTACTAAAGGTTTTAGCACCTATCCATAAACTATTTCACACTGCTCATGCCAGAGTCCTGCACAGTCCCAGGAGGAAAGCAGTGGCTCCCAGAACAGCAGCAGTCAGAGCTTGGGATATTCACACTTCCCGACATGGAAAACCTCACATGGCAGCTCCTTTGTGTCAGCTCCCCGTAGAGTCAAAAGGAAAAACAGATTCAGAGCAGCTTATCCAAGCCCCTGCTCCAAACTACCCTCCGGAGACGGGGCCTGTCTCCACAGCCAACACAGGAGCCAAGCCAGGCAGTCCTGCAGATATAAAACATGGACACAGAAAAGCATATCCAGGGCCAAACTCGAGTCACAGGGGCAGGAATCTGAATGCCAGCCAGAGAACCAGTGACCAGTCACCAAGCGCCCCACTCCGCACCCTGCGTGGGGACCCTCCATCCACCACAGACACCCAAAACCAGCCCACAGAGCCCTTGCTCAAATCTGCTGCAGGAAGCACGTGCTGAGAAATGTGGACAATTAAGTGAGAAGACAGCTGCCAAGCTCCTGACATAATCACCGCAGCAGATGGCATGTGCTTCACAGGAGATGGAGGAGGGCACGGAGATGCAGTGTGGCACCGGGGCAAAAGCAGCCGGAATAGCAAAGACGATAGGGAAAACTCCATTAACAGCTGGGAGTTCAGCCCTCTCCTGGGCTTCACCCTTCAGTGGCCCACAGATAGCTCACAAAGTCACCAAAACACAGCTTTTCTGCAAAGCTTGTTCTTCTTCCCCCAAGTTTGCATGTTCTGAGGCTCATGGATTTTCCCCAGCCAAAGCTTTTTTTCCTGGAGACAGCCAGCCCTCCAAGTGGCTGGGCTCTTCTCCCTCTCGCAAGCCACTCACTGCTTTGGTTGGGGAAAGAAACAATCATCTTTCTCAAAAAACAAAACAACCCTCACCAACAATCATCTTTCTCAAAAAACAAAACAAACCCTCACCATCAAACAAACAAATCAACAGAAAAAAACCCCAAACCAACCAAGAAAGCCCCCAGCTGAATTCCTGTTTCTTTGCCTGGGGCTCCCCCCAATTAGCACAGAACCAAAGCTGTTCCCCAGGGCACCACAGGATCCACTCTCAACCTCAGTCCCCAGGGCTTCCCTCTCCCAGCTCACAGATGGTGCCTTCCCAAACCTTCTGCCTCACTGATGCAGACAGACCCCTCAGTGTCTTCTCTGCTCCTTACAGAGGCATCAGTGTCAGTCTGGCAAAGTAAGAAACAGGCTGCTCTCCTTCTAGAATCTCCCTTTTGTCAGCCCTCAGAGATTTGGCTCTGGCTTAACTTTGCTGCAGAAGCTGAACTTGCTTGTAAATTCAGCCTGGAAAAGCAGAACAGGAGTGGCCGGAGGTGGGCAGGTGGAGGAACAGGAGGTCCTAACCAGCACTCACTGTTCTTTGCCTGCAATCACACTCCAGCTCTGAGCAAAAAAAAAAAAAATTAAAAAAAAAAAAAAAAATTAAAAAGTTATACATCAGTGAAGAGCAGATTGGAAAAACTGAGCACATTTGGATTCTAAAAGCGCCACAACGCCTCGAACTCATGAGCCATCCATCTCTCAGATGTGAAGTGAATACCGATTGCTCACTGGGATTACGGAATGTCCCTGTGTTCAGAGCCACCTTCCTGAACCAGCATCTGTTTGGAGCACGAGGGCAGCACGAACGAGAGCTGTTCCTTTGCCCGTGTCCTGGCTGGATGCCCTCGGGGGATACCTGTGTGACGGGGCACGGTAAAAAAAGCACTCAAGAAAATCCCTTAATTGACCTCCCGTTGCTCAGAATTGAGCTTGCTGGGAGACTACGAAAACAACTCCAGGATGTCTCCTGTGGTTTGCCAGCTGCGTTTGTGAGAAGACAGTCGGAGAGAAGTGAAACCACGAATTAGAACAGCACACAAAAATCAGGAGAAAAGAACCAGTTTTAGGAAGGTTTAGGGAACAGCTGTTTGCCAAAAGCTTTCTGCGATGCATTTGAAATCTAAACGCATTGAAATGCTCCCAGAAGTGGAATGTGGGTTGGGAGATGTTGATCAGCCCCAGCAGTGAGCCAGCCCTGCTGCAGGGAGAGGGATCTGTGTGTGCCTGCCCTCCCCTCGTCTCTTGCCAAGGCAATCGCTGCCTCTTTAACCTCCGCCCTGGAGAGAAACCGGAGCCAGGAGCGATCCAAGCTCCTTCTCGCGAGCACGTTGAAGGCCAGCCGAAAACTCACATCTCACTCTGAACTGTTGTAGCACCTGGCTGCCACCCGTTTGCCACCAGGGTGAGAGGGAAGACAACAGCACTGAAACTGCAGCACCTACATTTCACAGAGCCTGTTTTCCCCACCGTGTCCCACGGGAAACTCACACCTACCTCCAACACCCACAGAGCCAGCTGCGTTCCTTTGCTAAAATAGCTTCCTGAAAGCTGTTCTGAAATTATTTTCTAAGGGGCACTATCAGAGATGGTTTTATTTCTTGTTGTTAACAGACTTCTGAACTGCCTCCCCCAAATTTCCTTAATTATCAGGCAAAACCACACTATGACAGCTCTGGAACAAACTGCACCTCGTTTGGGAGCCACCAGAGCTTGACAGAAGAATCACTTAAAATCTTTTTAGATGGAAACATGTCTTATTAAAATAGGAAATATAATGTTGATCTTTCAGACCTGTGTTCTGAGTAGCTGCATCACCTTGAGACACAGAAACACTCCCAGTGGCTCTCACTGCTTGGTGACAATGCCACAGCATTTAAAAGACAAATCCCAGGCTTCCAGGTTCTAAATTTAGACGGAGCTGAGGGACAGTTTTATGTACACATGCATTTATCCATCCTCCTCACAGCATTTTAACCAGGTACAAAGTCATCCCAAGATGCCATCCAGATTCTCTGAAATACAAATAACCCCCATCTGACTCACAAGGGCTGCTTCCATTGCAAGAGGAGATTTAGACCACCATGGCTCTGGATTCAGATCAAAGCAGTGCACAGACAAGAGAGAATATAAAGAAAGGATAAAAAAAAAAAAATTAGAAATCACCATTCAAGATGAATAATCCCAGAGGGAAAAGACAAAGGAATACATTGAAATACAGGACACCAATTCCTCAAACCTCTCTGAACATTTCTCAAGTACATGATGAAGAGTCAGTCAGCATGGCAGCTGGACAGACAGATGCTCATATGTCTTAACAGCAGGATTTTAATAATTAACTCAGACTGAGGGGTTGCAGGAGGGATGTGTTTCACGCTCGAGTAGACAGGGAGAAGCTTAACCTATTATTGCAAACACAGTCTGGAAACTTCAGAGCTAGCTCCCAGCAATTCACCTACCCAAGCAGCCACATGGACTCAGGGAAAAGAGGGAGATGGGAAAGGAGGAGGAACAGCAACCTGGAAATTCGGCTGTGAGCCCCACCACAGAGCAGTGGCACAGCACCTGGAGATGCTGCGTTCCCCCCACACGCTGCAAGTGTGCTCAGGACTACGAGCAGAGCAAGTCAGCAAGGCAACGCTGCCAAAAGCTGCTCAGAGACACATCACCACCTCCCTGCCAGTGCTGAGGAGCAGCCCTGCAAATCCAGGTTGCTCCAGCACTCGCCTGCTCACTGGCAAAGCACTTCCAGGAAAGCTGGCACAGGCTATGTGCTTGGGGAGGCCCTTCCAGCAGCAAGGGAAGTGCTGCCTTAGACACTTGTGCGGATCCACCTGTGTCTGGCCACCCAAGGAAGTTCTGCTGGGCCATATTTCACACTCTTACTCCTGCTAAGAAAAGATTCCAAGATAAAAAACCCTGGCAGGAGAGAAAGACAGAAATCAGGTCAGTTTAGCTCTTCCAAGAAGCGGGGAATAGATTCAGCAATCAGTAAAATGTATTTTCCTTTTCAATAAACAACTCGGTGTGACTAGTGATTGGTAGCTGGTTAGTAATTAATTACAACTCCCCTGAGCAGGGCTGACCAGAATAGCATCCTCAGGCATTCCATGGACAGGAGACATGGAATGGACATGCTGGAACAACCTGGAGGATAAAGGAGCACTTCAGGAAATGTGAAAGACAGGAGGAAAGAGAGGGTGAGAAGTGGTGGTGGACAACGCAGCAGAGGAAAGAGGCAGCAGAGATTACTCGGCAAGGGAAAGCAAACATCTAAATTGCACCTAAAGCCCTTATTCTACTGATGGCCTAAAGATTATAACTGAGAGATTGTCTCAACCCCTCTGCCAAATCACTCATGGGCTGACATGGGACCGTGGGAGCCCTGGCTTCTGTTCATCAAATCAGCCAGGCGCCCAAAGCAAGGGGGGCACAAGAACAAAGTCCCTACTCTTGTGAACAGCACTTCCCTGCTCCCATGCTGTATTCCTTCACCACTGTGAAAGCAGATCTAGGCAGCAGAGCACAAAGAATTATTTGCAACAAGTGCACATAACTGTTTCCTCATCTTTTCAATTCCCTGGGCTTTTCCTAAATTTGCTACATCGGAAACACTTGAATCCTTTCTCCCTTCTCACCCCACCTGAGTTATCACCTGCCTCAGTTGCACTGGGCTGTCATTACCAGGCACCAAGTTAACAAACTCCATTCTCTCGAGTTCCTTGCCCTTTCTGCATTCTGTCACTGTACATGAGCTGCTGACAGAGCTCATCCTGGCAGGCTGCCCTTGTCAGAACACAGCAGGGTGAGTGCAGGGCTGGCAGGAATGCTGCTCTCCCACTGCCCCAGGCTCACCAGCAATCACAGAGGAAACAGCACCTTGAAGACCACCTTCAGAGCTCTCAGCCCCTTAAGGGACTCACACAGGAGCACAACCCTGTCCAAGCACTCCCCAGTTTGTTCATGCTCAGTCTAATAGTTGATGAGTTAGTGTTTATCAGACCAGCTCCACCAGCCTCACTCCACCAAAGCTCTTCTTCCAATATTTGCAATTTCCCTGCCTACTGCCAGGCTCATGGTCAGCTTTGACTTCTTATCAGGACTAGAGGGCAGTCTCCTCCCGAGGGCCCTGGGGACACACAGAGGTACCTGCATCCCTGTGCCATCCACTCCCGGCTGACGCTGCCCTGCCCTTGCCCAACACTTGTACATCCAAGCCCAGATGTCCTTCCAGGGTCGGATCCCACGACTGAGATCAATAAAACACCAGCTGGCTTTAGATCAGGTTTCCAGAGATGCAGCAGGACAGCCCAGCCTGTGAAGCACCACAGTGTCCTACAGAAGCCTCAGCTCCTGCTTCAGGTGGATCTTTTGGTCTCCTGTGGAAGCGAAGATTTGTTTTGCCACTACAAAGCCCCAAATTACTTCAGTGAAAGTGGAGGAGGATGGAAAGCAGCATCATTAGTTTTCCTTACAAAACAGCTTTTTAAAGTGAAAATAACTCATTAAGAACAGAGGCAAGGCTGTCAACTACTTTACAGCCAAACAAGCACAAATTCTCTCTTGATTTTGCTGGTTGCCACTAAATGAACTAATTTCTCATTGCAGGCTGAGAGGGAAGTCCACTGAGTCAATTACAGCTTACACTGCAGCCCAGCTCTGCAAAAAATGTCCCCAGTCACAAGTGTCACCGTGTAGGCTAAATAAAGCCTCTCTGTGTGCTGGCTTGGCTGAAATGAGCTGCAGCACAGAGCAAGGTTACCAGGTGAAGCTCCTCTGTGGTACAAAAAAGGGGGTTTGTAGTGCTGTTTGAATTGCAGAACAGCAACCCAACGTGTTGCAGGGCAGGTTGGGATTAGCAAACACGAGTATCCAGCTGGCTGGAAGCAAACACTGGCTCTCAGAGAAGCTCCCAGAGCAGTTTATCAAGCCAAAATTTTCTCTGCGGAAGGGAGCATTTAAATAGTTACATAAAGTTCTTTTTTTTTTAGTTGGTCTCAGCCAACATGGAGATCATCTCAGGCTGAGATTTCAGACCATGAATAATCACTGGTTTGGGCAAGAACTCCCTCAAAGTTTCTGGAGATAACTGAGAGGGGAAACAAAGACAAATAGAGACATTAGGAAGCTACATTTTCTTATCTGCAAAGGATTTAGGCTGCCACTCCTGACCTGCTGTAGGCCTGATAAAACCACAGGGCAATTCCAATTATGACTGCAACTCCAGTGCCTGACCTGGGAATTTAGGCCAGATGTGGAGTGCTCTGGAATGAACCTGCATCCTACAATCACTCCGAGTCTGCTGTGCTCCAGCAACACTCATAATTCATTGCTTACAGCCCAGGCTTAATTTAGGGCCTGCCTCCCATTTTTATTATTTCTGACTCACCTCTCATTAGGCAGACAGCAACACTCTGCTAATCTAGTCTTCAAAGAGCTTTGCATATTAACTCACAACACCCTGGCCAGCAGCCATGAGTAGCTACCACTGTATTTAAGAAGGAGGAATTAAGGCAGGGAAGCCACATCCTGAGGAGATGTGCCAGATCCCTCTGGGGAGGGATGTTCTGTGTTCAGCAGAGAAAGGAGCCTCTCCCCAAAGGTACAACAGGAAATATTTTGCTTGGTGTGGTAACAACCAGGTATTTATCCCTGCTGCTGAAGTGCAGCAAGTCTTCAGCAGGACTGGGAGGCACAAAAATATCAAGAGCTGGTCAAGTATAGAGTTCCAGCAAAGTCCTTGGTTCAGGTCAACCCAGCCAGACCCTGCTGCAGCCCTTCCCTGGGACAGGCTGGCAGAAAGGCCACACTCAGTGCTGCATGAGGGCCCTCCCCTCCATCACACACCTCTGTGCCAAGGTGGTCTCAGATCCCAAGAGGATCAGCTGCAATCTGGTTATCTCCTAGCCCTCCTCAGCCACCTCTGCATCGTGGCTGGGAACTGGCCCTCACACCCCCTTCTCCTCTCAGGATGGCTCTGCTGCCAGGCCTGCTCTAACCTTTGGAAAGCAAATGCACTCTACCTACTGTGAGGGCAGGGTTTATTCCAGCTACCACCTGCACCAGCCAACAAAGAGCTCCAGAAATCAGTAGTGGCTCAGTTTTCCATACAAGCAGCAGCATCCCCCATCCTTGCTAAAACAGCCCTCTCCACAGGCAGGAGAGCAGGACCTACTCCCAGGCAGCCCACACCCCTCACCTCAACCATCCCAGCCCTCACCTCCCCACTCAGCTCCATCCCCTTGGCTGCAAAGCCTGGGCACTCACCCATCCAGCTCTCACTCACCTTGGAGAGCCCTCCCACTTCTAAGTAAAAGCAGATGATGAAGATGTTCCAGGTGACCCAGATTGCAGTCCAGATGGCATACTGGAAGGGAGTGGAGTTGGGGAGAGACAAGCAATAAACATTAGGAAGTCACTGGAATTAGTGTATATATATATTTATTCATTTATATAGATACATATGTGCTCTAGCTGGGGGCAGTGGAATGCCCTGAGTCAGCACTGAGCTGCTTTTTCTCTTCCTCTGTTTGTTTTTCATATTCAGATGCTCTCTTGCCTGATAAGACACACAGGGGCAGGAGCCTGGAGGGATGGAAGAGCTTCTGTGCTGCATTTGTCCAGCCCCTCACCCTCCCTCTCTGCTGGGCAGCGTTTGGGCAGTGTTACCTTAGCACCAGTAAGAATTATCTGAAACCTTCCAAGTTTGGCACAAGCACAGCTCACCAGCAGTGTGTTCCTGAGCACAGCCAGGCACCTCCTGCTAAAGCAGCGTGCAGGGCTCGTGCCTGATCTCCCAGGGGCTTTACTCTGTCCCCCAGCACGCCCCACATGCCATGGGAGTGCAGGCTGGGACAGGTTCTGGGTGCTGGGAACAAAAGGTGCTACTCACCACCACGATGTAGCGAGGTCTGTACTGGATGGTGCCGAACAGCCCCAGGATAACGATGATGATGTGCAGGAAGTTGGCAAGGATGGGGGCCCACTGGTATCCCAGGAAGTCAAACACTTGCCTCTCTAGTGCAGCAAGCTGGAAGGGAGAAGGAAAAGGAGAGTTACAGCTTCTGCACCCACAGTGTTTGTTCTTAAGGTTTTGACACGCTCCCTGAGCACATCTCTGCGGCAGCTGAGGGTGGGACTCTGCCCCGAAGCAATTTGCTGCCTATGAACCAGGTCAGGAGGACACAAGGCTTGTTTACACATCCCCCTTCCCCTCTGGTCTCATCCCAGCTCCTCTGATGGCTGAGCTCCAGTGCTGTGTGGGGCATTCCTCTGTGGTGTGCACTCTGGGGAGGTGGCTCTGGCAGAGGACAGAGGGGAGCAGCAGGATGGTAACATCTTAAATGTTGAACGTGAAATACATTCACAAAAACATCAGTGTAACTTTCCAGAGCTCATTTGTCAGAGCCTTCAACATCACTCCATCACTCCTGACACCTCTTATTTTTCTGCTCTCCAGCACATATCCATCAAAGTAAGGGAGAGGAAGAAACTCTCTCCTCCACCTTCGCCCCTCAGAAAATGCTGCTACCAGTAAGGAAATTCTGCAAACACATCAGTTTCCCAGGACAGGCTGTGTTCCTCTCCAGCACTAATAACATGGTTCAAGGCTAGTACTGTGTTCTAGACATAAAACTCCATTACTGTGGAAGTGCTGGGGCTGATTTTCAAACCACATTTGCATAAAGATGTGCTTTTTACCTGTAGCCATCATGTGTGTATCAGACATCATCTGGTCCCCTGGCCCTGAGCCTCTGCAGCTGAAAGAGTACAATGGACATGCAATTGCCTGCTGGCCTTTGCATGCCCACAGCCTTTAAATGATATATCTATAGGAGAAATCATAAGTGTAGGGGGAAAAACTGTTAGTGCAGGTTTTTTGCCTGTGTCCAGCCTTGCATGGAGAGATCTTCTCTTGTTTTTGTCTTCACTAACACAGTGCAAGCCCCTCCACGGACCTGTGTCTTCCCTGTCAGTATAAGATTTGAAAGTATGTTTAATTATCACAGTAGTCCACTGGGATTGCACTATGACATTTCATATTTATTTTTGCCTACATAAATCATTACAGTTTACTATCGACAGTCAATATTAATTTAACTCCTAATCAGGCATTAACCATGGGTAATCCTGGTCTGCTGTGAGTAATCAGCTATGTGACACCTTTTCCTGGCTGGGATCTAAGCACCAGGGCTCTGTGATGGCTTAAAGAATTAAGGATGTGAGTGGCTGCAGGTGCCACTCAAGCCCCATGATGAGGGAAGCCACATCTATTAAATGGCCATTATTCCTCCTTCTTCCTGGCTCAGTGGGGAAGTTGTCTTCACACCTCTCTTGGGCTAGGAAGGTATTGCAGTTCCCAACGCTACTTTGAAAGTTCAATAAAAATCTGTATTTCAAAGAAATCTGTGGTTAAGGGCAATCAGTCAGGGAGGGGGTGAGCAGCTTTCCCTCTACGGTATCTTATTCCCAAGCAAAGAGGGACAGAGAAATGGGGAAGGAATGGAGGAAGGTATCAAATCTCTCTTCTGCCAAATAATCTTCCCTTAGAAGCAACACCCTCTGCCCTCCTCTGATCCCTCTGAACCACCTGGAAGATGCTGTGGCCACGCACGGGGCTCTGGAGCTGCAGTGGGGCAAGTGCTGCTCCCCCCAGCACAGCAGCTCTGCCGCGCCCCCTCAGAAACAGCAGCCACAGGTTAAACGCTTAATCCTTCAGGAGGGGATTAACGCACGTACCTTAACGATATTGGGAAATTTGGGATCCTGACTGGCTGGCAACGGGCCACTTGACTGTGACCACTTCATCCAATCAGGCATTTAATTGGCTTTGTGTGTTCCAGGAGGAGCGTGTGCCGTGAGAGCCTCGCTCAGCCCGGGGACACAATGGGGGTGTCCGCTGAGGTAACGCCTGCTCAGCTTCGCCTCTTGCCTTCAGGCTCTGAAAATCAGGATAAACACAGATCCCTTCTACCCATGCCTTCTGCGTTCTCCCACTCCAGAATCAGGGCAATCCATGTCTGGAGAAGTGTTTTCTTCTCCACTCTACTCCATGCGGATTTGCTGTTAGGGCTGTATGGAAAGGGGAAAGCTTGTCCTTCCACTGCTTGTGATGTTTCCTGGTTTGTTTGGACCAGGAAAGAGACTGGGCTGTGAAGTGACAGATAAACAACCACCCTGGAGATGGACCTGCCAATCTACACAACTTTAGATTTGGGCACAGCTCCTTGAGAAGTCTCTGAATTTTTTCCCATAATCCCAAAAATTATCTTCACACCGTACTTCCTTCTCCCTCACCTTCCTTGTCTCCAGGTTCTTTCCATCCCGATTTGCTTTCTTTTGCCACTTTCCTTGCATTATTAAACTGGTTTTGTGTACCTGGGAGCTGCAGGAGTGACTCAGCTGGTCCAGAGATGGGCTGTGCCCATTTGCTGTCTCGGGGAAGGAGAGGGGGTGTGGGATGTGCGAGCTCACACAAGCTGTTTCTTCATTTATAAAAATAAAATTACAATTTGCTGTAAAATGTGTTGGTGACAAGCAAATGCTACTGATGAAACTCCAACACTGTGTTAGTGACAGGCAAGGAGTGAGTTTGTGCTGCAATTGGAAATGCAGCCTGGAGTTATCCTGGGCTTCCCCCTGTTCCCTCAGGAACCTACCATAATTAGGGAAATATTTGCTGAAAACAAATTGATAAACAACCATTTCACTCATTACACTCCAGGTCTGTGTGCACGGCTTACCCACAAGATGCTGCTGAGATTTGCAGGTAAACAGGGCTGATGTTTGGGCTAAGTTGGCCTTGATTTGGGGTTGGGATGTGAAGAATGTCACAGTGCCCTTCAGTCCTGGTCCCTCCAGTCCTGCTCAGAGATGGCAGGGTCAGGGTTTGCCCTGATCTATCTGTCCCCTCGTACTAAACCCCTCTGGCTGCCTCTGGCTGAGCAGGGAAATGCCATCTTTCTCTTGTGCTGCCAAGTTTGTGCAGAGCAATATCCTCACTGTGGTGTTCCTTACAATGATTCACACTGTCCTATTGAGAAAGCCTATTATATTCCAGAGATACTGGTTGTAAAGAGGAATGTCACAGATTGTGGCACAGGTTTCAACCCACTCAAAACTGACAGGACCTTTCCATCAGGGAGGATAAATTTTTCTTCTTTATGACTATTCTTATTAAAACCAGGATTCCTTCTGCTCCTTTTGCTTCTCTTACCCATAGTATATTTTTGCCTTTCATTCTTTAAATTAAATGATTTATTGCAGCACTAAAATCAGAAGAGTTGTGGCAGAATTTTCTCTCCTGAAATAGACCACATTTCTGCTGATCTGAGCGAAACTGGAATAGCAAATAACCACGTGAAGCAATTGTTAGCCAGGCAGACAACACCACCAAAGCTCTCTCTTGGGCCATCATTCATTTACACAGCTGGGGAAGATATGAAAGGCAGAGGGATGTTCTGCAGCTGATGGAGCCCATCCCACAGCTCACACACAGAGAGCTCTGGTCATGCTCAGGGGCATCACACCATAAAACTTCTCCAGAGAGGGAAGCTGTACCTGAGCTGGAGGGGTGCCCATTGCAGAATAGGAAAATGGTCTTAGAAAACATCTCAAAATGTGGGACAGTTTCTCACTGGGGGGTTCAAGCCATTCCAGTTGTGTTTCCAATGGCTGTGGCAGGACAGTGTCACTGGCAGGTGTTGCTGCCAGCAGGACACTCTGAGCTGGTTCAGCGTGGGCTGGGGGTGCTTGTTTAAATTCTAGCCCCTCAAATCTTTTCTATCCCCTCAACTTTGTCTTCTGTTGCTCCTCTCCTGCTGATAACGCTGGAGAGCCCAACCTGTTCCCTCGTGCCCCCACACTGCTGAGGAGGAAAGGATGCTGCTGAACAGTCAGGTGCCTGTAATTCCTTAACTCCCTGTCCTTTATAGCCTACTGTCAAAGCCATGCTATCAACTAGAGTTGCTCTTCTTAATTTATTAAGCTTTTAAAGCCTTTAATCTTATTTGGTTTGTATCTGTGTCTTTCACTGCATTTCTGAAATCAATTGGTACACAAAAGAAAAAATATCAGTCTCAAGACATGTTGGCATGACTGGTACAGACACAGGAAAGGTGCTCAGAAAACCCCACAACAGGTACAGTCACACATCCATTTGTATCTGTTCCTGTAAGCAAACCTGCTTTTAACCTTTCCAAGCTCAGCTTTAATAAGAGATTTATTTTTAAAATGAAACATTAGAAATAAATATCCAAGTGTACAATAAAGGGAACAAATGGGAAAGGCTGATCCCACTGCAGAAAAAAAAAAAAAAACAACAACAAAAAAGAGAAGAAAAAATGTTTTACCCAGAAACCCAGGCAATTTTCCACTTGACCTATAAGAAAACAACCTGAAAACTCCTTTGCTACTCCTTGTCTCTCACTGCTGTGAGGACACAGCCCCACAGACTGCTCCAGCTCCTGCTCCTGCTCCTCCTCCTACAGCTTCAGCTGGGACAAAATCTGCCACGTAACCCCCTGTCTGTCCTTTCTCTCCAGCCTGAACCCAGCAAGAGCCTCAGCTGCAGCCCTGGGTCCCCACTGCACAGCTGGGATGATGTTCTGGGCTCCTGGCTGATCCCAATGCCCTGATCCAGGGCTTGATTTCCTGCCAAGTGGCTTCGCTTTTTAAGAAGATGCTCTTTCTTTGTCTGCTGTGCAAACACCATCGGAGCTTTCACTGGAAAAGGTCACGGGCCTTTTCTTGAGGAAAAACTTGCACTGGTTTCCTGAGATATTTTGGCCATGCAATGTGGTGGCTCAAGCTCAGGGCAAAGTCTCAGTGCTGCTAGCCCTGTGAGACACCACACAAGGATGGAAATTTAGGTCCTGCTACCTGAAACAGCAGGAAGAAATTAAAAAGTCTCAGATTGTATAATTTGAAAAATATATCTATTTAGATATTGAACACAAATATCTCTTCTTTTTGGTTCTTCCACACGGTTTAAGTTTGGGAATACTAAACACCTGTCTGCTGTTGATGATGATGATGATTATTATTATTATTACTATTATTATAAATGTATTGGTATTATTGTGATATAATATGCAATTATACACATCTTTCTATGTAATTGCTTTGACTTTGTAAATACTGGGACAATGCTAGATCTAAAGAATCCTAAACTTAAGCTGCTGGGTGCTGAAACTATCGGCAGTGAGCAAAAAATTCCCTCCTGTGCCAGTGTGTATTCAAGGTGGAGAAGATTCTGTGAGTAGAAAAACAATTAAACAGTAAGTCTGCTTTTACCACAGTGGCTGCATTTCTAAATAAATATGAGTGCTTGCAGTAGTAATTAAGTTTATCTGAAAAAGCAGCTCACTGAGCCATTACTTCCCATCCCCAAATGGAAGGGCTCGTTCTGCGAGGTGCCACATCGTTGTCTCTCCCAAAGTCAGCGTCTCTCGTGCTCACACCCGCTGCATTCATGAAATCTCATTTCTCTTCAGTAAGTGTTGTCAAGGAAACCTTCCTTGGGGCCTTGTGATCCACAGCTCCTTTCCCAGCATCCCTCTCCCAACCACAGAGGTCAAGAGAGTAATTGCACAGGAGGTCTCTGTTTGTCACTGGCTCTCTCAGGCATCTTTGGTCACTCTGGCCACGGGGTACAATGCGCTCCATTCTCTGCTCCCCTGGTCTGTTTTCTCCCCAGCAGCTGCTGAAACCCCTTCTATTCACACAGACATTAGAGAGGCCTCCAACAGCAGAGCTGATACCTTGAAGTCATTTATATTTCAGAAGAAAACTGGTCACTGTGCTGGCCTGGAGGACCTGCCAAAGGGCCCCACGGGGCAGCAGGAAAAGTCCCCACCACAATCCCGCACCAGGTCACTCCCTGCAGCAGGGCCTGGCTGCTGCTGGGCATCACTCTCCAGCAAACCCTACTCTTAGGCTCCTTGTGCCACATCCAAGGATCAGGACTTCTCCCAGCCCAGAACCATCCTGGGCAGAGCCTGGGCAGGTGTAACACCCTCCCTGCGGTTTGTCACAACTGCTGCTGAAGACTGGAGCATCCTGCTGTTAAACATCCCAGTGCTGAGCCCTCACCTCCTCATTCCCCCTGGCCTGGCACCTCTGAGCTCTGAGTTCACCCCTCCCAGCATAATTTTGTGTGTGGGCAGTGATGGTCTCAGAAGTGCCACTGCTGTGACCTTGAGCCCTGAGCTTTCTGCTGCCAAAGCCACCCAGAAACATCCAAGCTGCAAAGATATGTCATTATTCAGTACCACATGCCCAAATGCTGCTTAGCATTCCAGGGAAGGCACAATCAGGCTAAACATAAGGGATGAGACTGGCACTGAGCAGTGCAGAAGGCTGTTTGTGTCTGGAGCTGAGGCTCTGGCTTCAGAGGGACTGAGGTTTCCTAAGAACATCTCGTAGAGCAACCAGCCCTGCTCAGCTGAAGACACGGGCCATGCACAAGAATTCACAGAATCATGGAATCCTTTAGGTTGGAAAAGCCTTCTAAGATCATGGAGTCAAACTATTCCCTCAGCACTGACAAGCCCAACACTCAACTACGTCCCCAGGTGCCACATTTGAACGTCTTTCAAATCCCCCCCAGAATGGTGACTCCAACACTGCCCCGTGCAACCTGTGCCAGGGCTTAACAGCCCTTTTGGTGAAGAAATTGTTCCTCATATCCACTCTAAACCTCCCCTGGAACAATTTGAGGCACACATCCAGGCAAACCTCTTAAGCCTTTTTACTCCAAGTGTTGGATTGTGCCACGGAACTGGCAGAACACCAGGAGCTGGCAGTACTTTTTCTAGCAAGACACCACAGCCCATGGTCCCTTCCACATGGCATCCATAGGTGCCCTCTCCTGCCCCAAAACCTTGCCAGCAGGGTGGTCAGCAGGACAGTGAATTAACTGCTCCCACATAATGCTGCAGAGGTGAGAAGAGGTTGCCCAGCACTGAGGTTCTGAATGATGCTCGGAATCCAGCTCCTGGGAAAAAGACTGCTTCCTAGGAGGAATACTTCAGAAAAATATTGCTCTGGATTGCCTAAACTTCTCCCACATCAGCGTCAGTCACTTGCCTGGTGAGGATTGTGCTCTGTATAGCCCTCACAGCCTCTGGCCTGTTTGGTTTCCTGGACTCCATCTCCCCTTGGGGCTCAGACCCCAGGGATGCAGGCAGCATTGGATATGGGAGCTGCTCTGTTCCCTGTGCTCCTGCCTGTGTCTCCTGATGGCACCTCAGCTCTGCACACTGCTGTGATTGCTGATTGCTGAGAGCACCAATCAGGCTAAATTAATAAGCAAGTGCCTTTGTGATCCAGGCAGAAAAGCGCTCTGACAAACTTGTTTTATTTGCAACCTACATCAACACTCCAACCTACATTCCCCAAACATAATTAAATTAATCTGTTGTGCCCACAGTGTTCTTCCCTAACCCCCTGAATGTTTTTCTCCTCGCTGAGTTTCATGGCTCAGCTTTGGGTCTCCAGCTTTGGGACAGAGAGAGGAGGCACTGGGGTGAAGGGGATATGACTGTTTTCACAACAGACATAAAACCCAGTGAGTTTCTTCAACAAGTGCCTGACATTTTTGTCACCCAGATGCCCAGGTTCAGGCTCCACACTCCCGGCTCTCCCTCACCTGTTGAAGAACTTGCTGAGCTGTCTTATCCCACCTCATGCTGCTGATCATGGGCAAACATCCCAGCTGCCCCCCAAACAGCATCCTGGCGTGGCTGACAGCTTCAGCTCTGGGGGGAAACTTCTCCCACCAGGAGCACAAATTTCCCCGTTGCATGAAATAATACATATATTAAAAATGTGCCATTAACTCAGCAGCCATTTCCCTCTGGAGATCTGCTACCAGTTATGAACCCATCTAAACACTCCAAAGGCTGTGAGGCAGAGCAGTGCTGGAGATGAGCAGGAATTTAATTTTCTAATAGGGAGATTTATCCCCCACCAGCAGGGCATTACATTGTGTGATCCCTCTGCCTCTGCTCAGCCATGAAGGCTATCTGAAGTTCAGGCTCGTTCCCATTAGAAGGATGCAGGGGGAAAAAGTGAAAATACTTGAAAATTAGCCAAGGGGTTGTTGTGTTTAGGGAATGTAACCTAGATCCTTTTGACCTGCTATCCTAGGCATCATCTGCTTAGCTACCAGAGCAAGCTCTGCTGCTGGGGGGAGAAGGGAAACCATTGACAGGGCTGGCACAGAAGGCACAAGGCTGCCCTGAAGCACTGCTTGGGCCAGCACTGCCCAGCCTGTCAGCAGCCCTCCTGATGCAGCCCTCTGGAGTCTCCTGGGTGTGGGAGCAGCAGAGTGTGAAGAGCTCAGAGATCCCATGAACTCTCAAGTGTACTAGAAAGACTTCAAATTATTCAGGGGCCTGACCACAACTCGCACTGTATATAAAGCCCCTGAGACACCAGCTGGACTCACCCAGCTCAGAAAAAAATTCTCTCTTTGCTATTTTATGGGCTCTTACTACAAAGTGCAATTTTATTTTGCTGCTGTTCACCCCAAAGCTAAATTGCAGCTGCAAATACACCACTGGAGTTTCCCCAAGGGAGCAGTAACTCTTGCTTCAAGCTCAAAAAGCCAAGCTCAGTTTTCCCTCTGCCCTGTCCACACACAGCCTAAGAAAGACTCACTGTGACCAAGTGACACTGAGACCACCCCCTGCTTTTGGCTTTATGAACAAAAATGTTCACTTGGTGTCCCCTGCCAGTCTAATTCATGGCTGGCACCTGCAGCACTTTCTCTTCAGGAAGGGTCAGCTGCGGCCTGAGTGACAAAAATGCCTCCCTGAAGGCAAAACACCTGCAGAAAGCCACCTGAAGCCCTTTTTCTCATCCAGCAGAAGATGAGGATGAGAGTTTTTTGGTGGCCATGTAGCAAAACCCCAGTCTTTGCACAGGTCTGTGTCTGAGCAGCCCTCGCTCCACAGGATGCTCCCAGCACACAGAGCAAATGGTCCCTGTGCTGCTGGACTTTTGTGGGAACCCTCCAGGGCCTTGTGAGCTAAAGGTCCCTGTTTTTCCCCCTTCCTGCACCCCACAGCTCCCACCCCACTCCGGCCGCCTCCCACAGCTCCTTCCAGCACACGGCACTGGGAGCTCCAGCAGCTGATCCTCTTAATTAGGTCACAAATAGATTACGTGTAAAACACTTGCACCAGCCAGATCCTCTGAAGGAAAAACATGCAAGCCCTGCAACTGGGGTAAAAGCTCGGGAGAGGAAAGGTGCCAAAGCTGAAATAACTCTTCAAAACTTTGTCTGCAGGAGCCCTGCTTCAGTTTCTGCTCGACAGCAGGGCCCCTGCTCCCTGACACTGGAGCTAAGTGGTAGCGTTGCTTTAATTTCCTCTTGCTTCTGCTGCAATGCCAGATTGCTTGGATATTCGTAAACAGAAGGAATTTAATGAAAATTATAATTAGAGCCCCGCGGTGCTCTTGCAGGTCGCCTTTACACTGGGCTGCCTATTTACATTACAAATCAGGCTGGTGTCACTGCAGAGTCTACAGCAAGAGAGGAGAATTCATTAAAAGGGAAGCACAGAGAGGGTGAGAAATGGGGTGAGAGAAAATGATATTGTTATTATTAATAATCTAGGAAATTGGGATCTGCCATGGTCTTGCTGCAGCTTTGCTCCTCAAAGGAGAGCTCATCCCAATCAGCCTGAAGCAGGAGGGGACACAGCACAGTCACCCAGAGACTTCCATGGCAATTACTGTACAAATGGACCCTTTTTTCGTAGAGCAAGGCTTTCTCACCCCACCAGGACACAAGAAGTGCTCTTAGCACCTAGCTGCCAAGCTGGGGGTGTTAGAAGGAGACAACATGAGGGCAAAGGGATGCAGCTCCCATTATTTTGCAGCTTTCCCTTTCCACCTGCCAGCAGCTCCATGCGATGCTTTTTCCGCCCTGTAATGCCACAGGCAGCAGCTCCTGCTCCTGCTCCTTCCACCAAAGCCCTCCAGCACAGCTGGTGACTCTCTGTCTTCCCATCTATGCAGTGAAATTAGGAGCAACAACTTCATTTTACACAGAGGATTGCTGGAGACTTGGCTCCTATTTGTAAAAAGCTTCTGTCATATTCCACATCAATAATCCTGCCTCAGCACAGCATCTTCACTGCCATTGTGGTTTTTTGGACACCCATCTGCTCGTGGAGGCAAAAAGAGGTGGCATTTTAGGTTGAGAACCTCCCACAATGACGGCAGCACCAGCCCAAACCCCTCACCTTTCCTTTCACTGTCACATTCTCAACACAGAGAGGTGAACTCTCCCTGTTCCCATGCCTGCATTCCCCAAATGAGAAGCTGGAGGTATTTTAGGAGTTGGGCTGCAAACAAGCCAAGTGGTTTGTTTGCATTTCATCCACACTATCATCATCTAAAGCGACCCACACTGTGACAGCTGAGTTTTAATCATCACTAGTAACACTGATGTTTGCGCTTTGCCCAAAAAAACCCCAACCAAAACACAAAAATGTGTTTATATCAGTTAAAAATAAAGGACAAAAGAAAAATTTCCCTTGAAAAACTATAACTGAAAAAACATGTAGCCTTTTTTATCAGCTGAAAAATAGATATCAGTGAAGAAATACTGACCAGCTCTCCCCTAATGAATGTACCAGGCCTGTCATCAGAGCATGAAACGAAAAAGAACTGGGAAGAAAATAGTACTTTGGACAAGAAAAACATTTAGCAATTCAGCTTCTGGTTCCAGTAAAACACTTCTGTCAGGAAGAGTTTTAAATTGGAACAAACAGGAAAACAACGATTTTGTTTAAAACAGGGACTGTCAGACGCTTTTGGGGTATTGCAGGAATTTTCCAATAACCACAATCCCCACAAAGAACATCCCTCTAAGAAGTGGATGGAAAATGAATCAATCACTATTGGTTTTCATCATCTGATTGCTTCTCTGGAAGAAAATCAGTCCTACTTAAGTAATTGATTAGTTACCTTAGCAATTACAGGTAAAAAACTGGCTTCCCTTGCCTCCCTCAAGGCATGTAAACTAGGGATATTCCAGTTTTCCAGCCGTTTTAGGAGGCAAAGCCAATTTTATGTGAATGAAAGATGATTTCTGAGCTGTCACCCACATCTCGGGAATCACCAGCACCCTCAGCATGGTCCCTCAGAGGTGAGGAAGGCTGAGTACCTCCTGGGCTTCTTCCTCAGGTGTACCTCCCCACGAGCAGTGCAGGCTGCAGAGCAGAACTACTATTTTCCTCAAATAAAAGCAAGAAAACAGAGACACACAAAGTGCTCAAACAGATTCATCAAGTAAATATCTAAAGAGGGAGCTGGCAAAAAGTTTAGGCACGATTTGAGGCTGAAGATGTGCCTCCCTCTTTCATGGGTGGTGGAGTAGTTTGGGAACTGCAATCTGCTCTGGGCAGTCATGGAAGGGTGAGAGCACAGCCCTGCTGCCAAACACAGTCTGAGTGCTGGCAATCAGGGCTCCAGGGTGGATTTTCTGGGATTCACAGCATGAGAGTGGCTGTGGGGGAAGTCACTGTGGTTTTCTCATGCCCACTGTCCCCTGCACCACTGTGCTTTCTTGAGAGGAGCTCAGTGATACTAAAGATTCTCATCAGGGATTTATCAGCAATACAGAATCATGCTGAAAACCCACTAAGGTTTAATGAGTTCTCCCAGTGGCACTGACGGCATTGACCACCTCACTTTTGGTGCTGCATGCCCTTTGTTGTTGCTCCTCAGCCCAAGTGGGTGATGAAATGAGAGCTGTGACGTTCACTTTGATGGAGGCGAGCTCCTGGCTTTCCAATAGGGTAAATAAGGATTCAGTGCCTTTTAAAAAGCATTATTTTTAGAGGAAAGCCCTTTTGAGTGAAGGCTAGAATGGGGTTATTTTCCACATGACCAAGCACCAAAAGGAAAGCAGCAGCCCAGTCCATGCTCTTATCACCCTCCCTGAGTCACCCACTGGATAGATTTGTCACAAGGTGAAATAAGAGCAAGTCCTCAATTTATTATCATTTTCTACTTGTCCTCCTTAATGCAGCTCCTGCCAGGACGAGTTTGCTGTGGGAAAGTGGAATGAAACCAGGCCTTTCAGCTTGCTGCTAAATAGGACTGGGGGGAGGAGGCTTCCAGGGAGGAGCGAAAATCTTCCTCATTAGAAGGGGAAAATGTGCAACGCAGAGTTTTCATCGGATGCTGCCCAGCCTCCCAATTAGGGTGGCTGGGACAAACAGTGGTGTTATTATATGTAGCTGTTTACCCAGTGTCACTCAGCCATTGTTTATTTTATGAGCATAATTTATCTCCTCCATTGTGCTACCCAATTTGTTTGCATTTTCAGTCCACTCGAGTGTCTCTCTTTCATTGCATACATCTTTTGGCCTCCCACCAACCAACTCTCCAAGTTCCAGGAGTGTCACACAATGGCCAGGCCCCTCCTGCCCTTCATTTTTCGCATGACATTTTTGTCCCCTTATTTCTGCGCTGCCCCTGCCCCTCCCCTGCTGCAGACTCACAGCTCCTCAATGGCTCATGGTTTATTCAACAGCAAAGCTGAATTTCTCTTTTCCTTCTCTTTTTCCACTTTCCCCTCCTTTTAAGAATAGAGGCTGGTCAATAGATGCCACTCTGGCAGCTCTGGAGAACAAAGTTCACTTGCAGCGAATCTTTGTGGTCGTGTCTCCACAGGGCAAGAGTTTGGTGACCCTGCAGGGGCTGAGTCCCAACGAGCAGCTCACACATGGGGCCCCCACGGAGTCCTGTGTCTCCTTCAGCTATGGAAAGGGACAAAGACTTGTCCTCTATCAGCTTGTGACACCAAAGCTTCATCCACACCTCGCCTTGGAGGTGTGAGATGATTCCTCATCCCTGGAACAACGGTATCTTTGGTTTGCTCCTACTTCAAACTTTCTGGCCATTTCTTCCCCCCAAGTCCTCTGATCTTCTTGCTTGTGGGTCTGAGTGCAAGGATTAGCTCAAACAGAAAAGTGCTAATTCACATTATGGAAATTCAAATCCTTGCTGCTACAATAAGTAATTCCAAGGAAGTTTAATCTGGCAGGACTCGGAGGTGACTCCAGACAGTGACAACAACATCTGTGCATCGCCTCTTCCTCCAGCCTGGTGACACTGCAGCAGGAAGATGCAGCATTTTCCTCCAGATTGCAGCAGGACCCTATTTCTGATGGGTTCTGATGAGCTCTCAGCCCTGGGCTACAGCTGAACCTGGGGTTTACTGCTCCATTCCCATTGAGTGCGCCAGGTTGGGATTCTGGGGTTTCTGATAGAAAATCTGGACAGTGTCTCACCATCAAACCCTGGAGCTCCATCTGAAATGCCCTGTGTTTGCAGGTTAGTGGCCAAACCTGGGAGTGAGGAACTTTACATGGCCAAGAGAGGCTTCATGAGGTAAAAGCTTGGGAGCCATGAAACCTGGGATATGTCTCATGCAAGGAAAGCATCCTACAGGATACTGCCCCATCACCTCCTGTCACCATGAGCTGCTCCAGAAATTCATGTACTTGAAATAACTCACTCAAGTATCCATTCAGTCTCAGTTCATGGACTGCAGAGCCTTTATTGCACACCCATATATTTAGCACTGGGATAGTTCTCAGCAGTTCTAACAGCCCTGTCATCTAAGGAATAAAACAAAGAGTCATTATTCATCACAAGGGAGACACAGTCTTTATTGTCTGAAGCCATGGCAGAGTTTTTCTATCACCCTATCTATTCCTCACTGCCACACAACTCAGCTTTAAGCTGTCTCAGTAGCAGCCCTGGAGGCCCAAATACTTCATAGCTTCTCCCAGTTAAGTGCCCAGCTAATGCTGTGTTGGACTGACTGCAGGACTGACCCCGAGCTCACAGGAGCAGGAAGGGAAAACTTTCCAGAAAAGCCTAAGGTGGACATTAATCTCTGCTAGGTCAGGAGTAAAGTCAGGCAGGGTTATTCAAAGACATGGGGAAGCACAGCTACAAGGAGAGATGGATGAACGTGAGTTTTGGGCACTGATTATGTATCATATCCAGAAGATCTGGGGTTTGGCCCTGGCGTGATGGCAGAGCTGTGTAGTCTGTAGGACACATCAAGCTGTGCACATCACCTGTCCCAGCCTCCCTGCAGCCCTCCCAAACAGCCTCAGGGTTTCCTTGGTGGATCTATGTCCAGCATGCAGCTGGAGGAACCAGCCTGGTTATCTGGATATCTGGGGATTAATACCTTGGGATCGAAGCATGAACCACCCCCCATCCTTCTTAGCATCTGCCTGAGTTGCTCTGTGCCTCTGGGAAAAGCAGGTCAGATTTGGGGCCACAAGACCCCCTCAGTGGTGCAGATGAGCAATTAAATGCAATCAAAGCAGCACCATTCAGAGAACCAGCTACTTCATGGTCTCCTCAGGCTTCAGGAGCATTTGAGGCTGTGTCTGTGTCAGCACAAGGTAGGACAAGGAGTAAAACAGATCCCTCTGAGAAGGTGCTGCGCAAGGGCTCTCACCAGCTGTTTGCACTAAGGCAAACTCATCCTTGCCTTGGCTGTCTCAGCTCAAAATAATGAGATGGGAAACTTGAAGACCCAGAATCCTAAAAAGTGTCAGACATCTGAAAAAAAAATTGCACTTTCCCAGCTTTTTAATTTGTTTTGAGGTTGGCAATCACATCTCCAAGTGCCCGAGCTCACTTTTCTCCACATGCTCAGACAGCAAAGGGCACAAAACAGCCTGTGAACTCCCATCACACTTCTCTCAGCACCTGCTCTGCTCCCTGCTGAACAGCCAGCAATCTCCCAAGCTAATTAGCCAAACGGTATTCTGCACATATTTAGCATTTCTGAGTAATTAGGATAATCAGATTTCTCCCCTAATTCTGTACATCCACAATATAAGCAGGTGTATGGCCTTTCCCACAACGGTATCACAAGAAGAGTGCTGGCTGCTGGAGCCAGGGATGCCAGCAGCCCGTCAGAGCCCACTCCCCTCTCCCACATGGAAATCTGCTAACAGATTACCAGCAGCCATGGGGAATTGGGAGCTGGGTTTGTGTTGGCTGAGCAACCAGCAGTTCGGATTTTCATGCAAGTTATCTAAAAGCACAGTCCTCAAATCTGGCCAGAGATCCAGATATTCCCTTCACCATCCTCCAGGGATCAGCTGCAGGAGTTGTTTTGTGCTGCAGTTGAACAGAAGGTGTTTGGCTCAGAACCTCAGAGGTGTTTGGGTTCTGGGGAGGTTCTAGGAGTCTGCCCAAGACTCAGGGCTCAGATCTTGGTCATTTTCCACAAGGTTCATCAGCCCGAGGGCCTGGTCCTTATCTCTGTGAACCTGTGAGCTGGCATCCACTTATCTGTGGTCTGTGCCACTTCCAAGGTCTCTTGGAACGAATGACCTTAAATGAAGGTCCAAGCCAGTCAGGCCAGGCCAGGTCAGCTCTTTCTTGTCCTGCTGAGGTGGGTCTTTGATTCAAGAGGAGTTTTTCCTTCAGCTGCTTCACTCAGTAATTCCTTCTCAGGGAAGCAGAAAAGTTACTTGGTTTTCTTTTTTAAGTGCCCATGAGTACATCCTGGTTCATGGAGCATTTGGATGTGGTGCTTCCTCCAAAGTGGGAGCTCTTAAAGGAGTATCAAGGGTCCAGCATCTCTGAAAGAAGGAAAGGTTGCTCCCAAGCCCCACAGCATGGAGTTACACTCTCATAAGTATCCTGACCATTGCAGTAACATTAAGCAAAGACCTTGCCACGTCCCCTCCACAAAAACACCATCCTTCTGCTAAGATTCAGGTAGGGAAGAAGTTTGTTTGGAGACCTTAGAGTAGAACCCAAAGAAGCCATTTCTAACATGCAAGGCAATGCTCTCATTGTAGTACTGTAGAATAGCATCCAAACTTCCTAAACATGAATAAACCTGAGTAAGGCCAGGAGTTAAGATTCCTCCTGATCTCCAAGCAGGTCAGCTGTGCTGGTGCTGAGATTGGGCTCTGGCTACTACAGAGCTAATGTTGAGGTGTTGTTAATTGTGGGGAGGCTGTTTGTCCACGATGGATGACCACAGCACTCAGAGCGCGCCATGCAAGGCTACACTCAATATTTTATAAGTTGTGTGTGGGTAATAAAAAGCTCCATCCCCTTCTTTAGTGTCCTCTATCTCACCTTCCCTGCTCAGACGAAATGGTGCTCACAGATGAACTATCCCCAGGGAACAGCGCTTGGAAAATATAAATCCGCACCAAATGCTTTAATGGGTCCAAGGCTGTTGCCAGGGTCACCACAGACACAAGACAGGTCCCTGGTCCCCTGAGAGGTGTCACAGGAGGCATCTTCCCAGGTTTTGTATATTTGCTGTAACTCTGTATTCATCTGAGCACCAGAATCCGTTTTTTATAAGGTGTATTTAGGACTTCAGAAAAACCCAACTATTCTCAGTAAGGTTAAATTCTTGTTTTTTCCTCTTAGCCCAGGTGACCAGCTGACCAACTGCTCACTAATGAAGGACAGAGTCTGCGTCCTGTATCATTCTGACCTCAGGTCAGTGATGTCCCAGGTCACAGGGATGGCACAATGACAGAGCACAGCACATCCAGCCCTTCCACCCCACTGCTGGGCACTGGGATGGCTCTGCTGCTGAAATGAGGGGCAACCTGTGCTCCCACACTCCTGAATATCAGAGCTGGGCACATATCTGCGTGCTTACTCTACTGGTGCAGAAAAAAAATGATGATGATCCTGGTTTTCTTGAGTTTTGAGCACTGGAGGGAAAAATGGAGGGTAAAAAAAAAAAAAGAGGGAAGAAAGCAGATATTTTGCTGGGCTGAGAGAGCCTGGGGAGCAGGTGGGAAGCTGCCTGCGGGGCTGGCCAGTCACTGAGAGGTGGCAAAGAAAGCTGGCACAGCAAGTTCTGACGTCTGCCCGCCTCGAGCAGGTGATGAAGACAAGCTGTTGCCTCGATTCCCACAGTATATTTTCATTAGGCCCAGGCAGATGGCAGCGGAGGTCACCGCTTCCACACCATCATCCTTTCAGCCCAAAGGTGTCAGGGAATCTGACATCTCAATTACTAAACCTGGAATCACCCAAGCGGCACCTGATGGACGATGGGGGAAAGGGGATCAGAAAAGCTGAGCTCCTCATTTCCATGAATTCTCACCTTTGAGAGAAAATCTGGGACGTGCACTTCCCTGATAAACAACATATTTGTGTCCAACGTTCTGACACAAAAGCAGCTGCGCTGAGAACGAGCCACAGACACCAGGAAAATGGCAATTAAGTCCTTGTGGAAAATAGACCAGAAAGCACCCCTTGGAAAAGACATTTGATGTTAATGAGCTACAGTAAAGTCAAGGGAGGAGATATTGATCTTGCCCCAGCAGAGATCTGCTGCTCGTTCCTCCATAGTCTGTGAAGCCTCAGAACACAGAGCAAAATAAAACTTCTGTTCTTCACAAGGACTCTCAGATGTGGGGCCAGGGCTTGGCTAAGGCAGGAGGAGCCAGAGCAGCACCACCAGTGACTTTTCTGTGCTCAAGGTGAGACACAATTCTGACACACTGGTGAGAAGCAGCGGCTCTGCTGAAACATTGTCTCAGAGATTTCTGCCAGATATTTCAATCACTTCAGTTTTTCTCCTCCCTATTATTACCACCTACTCTCCTATTATTACTTTAGTACTACTGATTCCCTACTTTTTACTCCTGTTAATCCATACTTTTGTAATTCCTACTATTACCCCTGGCAAGAAGAAAATGAAAAAAGATTCTGACTCTTACCAAAGATCAATAAACAAACGAAGCAGAAGTTGTTTATTCTCAGTCTGTAATCTCATGAACTTTAAGGTAATATTATGACTCTGGAATGATTATGAAATATCTCAGATTCTAATTTCCACAGGGCATTTATTCATTGAGCTTCCTTCTGCAACAAAAATACCCCAAACCACTGTGAGCAGATGAGTCACTGCAGCAAAGCACCACCCTGAGCAACACCCAAACCTGTGCTTTCTCTTTGAGGATTTTTCTCCTTAAACCCCACTGTGAGCTGGGTTTGGGAGAGACATGATCATCTTTCAGAGATATCTGAAAGATGAGAACATCCAGGGTGCACAACCCCAATGAAAAAAACCAATAACGAACCAATTTCTTTTTGGGGAGACTTTCCAACTTTTTTCAGAAGTGTTTTCAAGCTTCTGTAAAAGTTCAAAATATTTGGGGTTTGGCACAATAAACACCCCTAATTGCTAAATGCCAGAGTATTTTCTTCCTTTTTTGTCCCGAAATGTAATTTTTTCCCTCCTCGTGTTCTTTGGACAGGGAAGGGATGAAGAATGTGCTGCTTTTGAGACAAAAGTTTCCACTTGGTTGAAAACTCTTTCTACCAAACTGAAACAGAGACACAGCCTGTGCAGTTGGGTGTGCTCATCACATCTACTGCAGGAGGAGTGGGGACAAAGGGAACATTAAATCACAAATTAACCCTGGTTTTGGGGGGTATTTAACGAGAAAGAAAGGTTCAGTTCTACCGCCCTCAGACCCAACGTTTTGTTAATGGGAAAGGCAACGCTACAGCTGGGCACTTGCTGCTCACTGGATAATACGCATTTTCTTAAGTGCTCAAAAAGCAATGGGCTAGTCCAGGGTTTTCCTGGAGGAAAAGAGATCACAATCTGGCCTTTGTTATCCAGTTTGTTCTCCAAGAGTTCATACTTGAGGGCCCCTGGAGCAGATTCTTGGAAGAGCTCCACTTTGCACCCCAGCCAAAATGATCCGAGTTTCCATATATTATTAGCACACAATGGAGCAACGTCAGCTCCCTTAACCCCAACACCAGCCAGAGGGAGAGGGTCCCCATCAGGGAAAACCAGCTCCTTCTCCTCTTCTACTGAGAGGAAAAGGAGAAGCCAAAGGAGCAGAGAATGACCGGGAAAAATCAGAGTGGTCAACAAAGATACTGTGTCAGCCGAAATAAAACCCCAGCTCTCCAAGGAGAGTTGACTTCAACACCAGCCTGCCCTCAGCTGCTTTTTTGGCTTGGCTTTGGCCAAATTTCATTCCTGGTCTGAGCGGGTTTGGTTAGAGGACACAGTTCCTGTGAGTCATCTGCAATCTCCAGCACCACCATAGGAAAGGCGGATGTGGGGAGCCAGGAGACCTGGGCATGTCTGAAATCCAGACCCCAAACTGCTCCTCCCTTGTGCTTCCCTTGTGCTGCAGTGTACTGACTCCAGCTGCTCAGGAAAAACAGGGGAGAAAAGGAAAATCTCATGCAAAAATTCAACTTTTTGTAAGAAAAGCTCCACCACTCCAAAATTAAAAATGTTTGCCAGCACAGCAAACATTTGCCAGCACATTTTTGACTTTTCGCCAAAATATTCTGGCCAAAACTTGGGAGAAAAACTCAGGACTGTCTGTGGAAAGCAGATACTTCTCATGAAAATATTCATTTAGTCAAATCCCCAGGTTTCTACTGAAAGTCAGCTTCAGTGGAAAATGCTGACGAGCTCTATTATTGGCACAGCTTTAATTTTCCTTTGTCTGGAACAGACACGGAGAAGACAGCATCTGTCAAACGTAGTCTTTAGACTTACATTATTATTTAGCCTGGAGTATTGTTCAAGGACCTCAGGAAAGGTTTGAGCCATCACAGAGCTGGGTGCTGTGCACATCCACGAAAGATGGCCCTTTCCCTGCAGGGATTATAATTTAAGCACAAACCATGGAGAAGATAAACAGCACAAGGTAATTTTGGAGGGGTCCTGAGCAGCATGATGAGCAAAGCGACGCTGTGCTTCCCCTTGCACCTGCTCTTCCCCCCAAGGCTTTGTGCTCAGCCACACGGCAGCTGTGTGGGCTCACAGCTCCCTCAGGGCAGCCTGACTCTGCCCTGGCTCCAGAGGCAGCTGCAGAGGAGGGGAGAGACAAGTCCTGCTCTCCTCTCCAAACTCTAGCCCAAATGATCCCTGGGGTGGAGAGGAGAAAGCCAAGCAAGTAATTTCTACGGCCCCCAGACACTGCAATCCTGTCTCCTCCTTGCCTTGGAGAGGTTCATGCTCTGCCACCCTCCCTCTTGCAGCCCACGTGTGGTGATGGATCGAGTCACAGAATCAGGATCACAGAATGGTTTGGGTTGGAAGGGACCTTAAAATCATCTCGTTCCAACCCCCTGCCACGGGCAGGGACACCTACCACTAGACCAGGCTGTTCCAAGTTCCATCCAACCTGGCCTTGGACACTTCCAGGGATAGAGCAGCCACAGCTTCTCTGGGCACCCTGTGCCAGGGCCTCACCATCCTCAGAGGGGAGAATTTCTTCCCAATATCCAATCTAAACCTACCCTCTTTCAATTTAAATCTATTCCCCCTTCTCCTATCAGTACATGTCCTTGTAAAAAAATCCCTCTATTCCAACTATTTTAACTCACACTTTATTTTTGCCCAGATCGTGCCTTTCCACGGCATCCCACTGCCAGTCTGCCACACTCCCCTTCTGCCGTCACTCCTCATGTGCTCTGCATCACTTTATGCGTTGATCAAACCAACACAACCACTTCAAGAGAGTAGTTAGGGAAGGATCTGTGCTGGTTTCAAATAGCTTCCAGAACAGGTCACCCTCTTCTGTAAGAGATTAGAAAGGAATCACTGAGAAAGGAACGAGGCAGAAAGAGAGCATGAGGAAATAAATAAATAAATGTATATCGTTACTTTTGGTTAGTCTCGATGTGCGGTCCCATCCCAGGGCGCCTTGTTCTGTGCTCATTTGAAGTATTAGTCACTTTTTCCATTAGAAGCTGCTATTCTAGGGGGATTTATAATGTATCTGTAAAATTGTCTCCAGGCTTTGCTTGGCATCTGAGCTCTCAATCCATGGACAGAATGTAAAGAAACTACAGTTGTTTGATTTATTGGGACAGGGCACAGGGAGCGGGGGAATTTTTCCATGCTCAGTGGAAATAAATTCACATAGTGCCTCCGGTGCACAGGCACTTACTGCTCCAGAAAATTCACCAGTTGGGTGCAATCTCACACTGGCAGAGAGGAAAGCAGCAAATCAATGATTATTTAATATCTCGCTGCCTGAGACCCAGCCCTGGTCTGTGGCTCCTCACCATGACCCACCCAGCCCACTGGTGGGTGTGACAGCCTCATTCCACTCAGGTTCAGAAATCCTGCCCTTGGCAAATGTTTTTCAATTCTAATTCCTACAAGGGGCATTTGTTAACCCACTAGAGAGGCTCCCTGACAGAGTCACGATTTTCTCCTGGGGAGGCCTATGGCTCATTTAAACTTTGCTCTTGTTTCTTAATATGCATCTACCCAAAGGTTGGGAGGGATGAGGAAGGGCTGGTGATCTGCTGTAGGTGACACCAGCTCCTGGATGGCAGAGGTGTCTGGGCAAAGTGAGAACAAGAAGGCGACAACCCCTTTGGGAATGATAAACCCTGGAAAAACACCCCATCACCTTGCTGATGGTCCTCCTCCATGCCACCCATGGCTGAGGATAAGCCCTTTTGCAGGGTAGCCCTGACCTGGGCCAACTTTCACCCAAACTTCTGCTGGATTTAGGGCTGGACTGGGAAAAAGGGAAGGATTAGGGACAGGGATGCACACCAGGACAGAGGGAGGGAGAGCCAGAACCTTCTTGCAGCTTCCCTGCAGCACCACTCAGCAAAGCACCGAGCCTAACGTGGACGCTTCAAGGAAACAATAATCTAAAATTGGAACGCGGCAAATTATTTATTCAAACTACAGCCTTCCCTCCCCCCTTGATTAGCAAACCGCTGGGGAGTCAGCCCTGATTTTCTTCAGACAGATGCAAACGCTCTCCTCTTCTCCCTGTGCCACGAGGCTCAGCCCGTGGGGGGCTGAGGAGCTCGTTGGTATTCGCATTGTGTAGCAGCTCCTTCAATTCACACGTTGTTCTGCTCTCCGGCTGGAGCACAAACTTTTTCTTTGGGAGCACACACTGCAAATGATGAATTTGTTTGTTTTCTGCCTTTTTTTTTTTTTTCTTTTTCCCAGGGAAACATTTAGACTGCAGTGTGCAAACACTTCCCCACACGCTCGCTCAACTACTTGCACCTAATAATAAAACAGTCTATATGAAGCATTGCGACTCAAATCCCTGATGTTAGTTTTTTGGGGGGTTGTTTCATGTTTCATCATTTATATAAAAAGCCCTGGTGAAACTTTGAGGAACAGACACGAGAACATGTAACAGATCTCAGGGGTGTGCTGCAGCACTGAAGTGGGAGATCCCAGCACCGAAATCCCCTCCCCACTTAAGTCAGAGGGAAAACGTCCACAAAAGAGCCAGAATTTCCCCCCTGGGACTCTGGCAGTGGGAGACACGGAGCTTGGCAACAAACAGGGAAGGCTGTGAAGGGTTCAAAGTATCAAATGAAGCTGAGCAGAGACATGAGAGGAACAAAGGAAGTTCACGTCATTATAATTTATTGATGATCTTGGCCTGATTGCTTCAGTGTTTTGTCATAGCAGAGCCCACCCTGGGCAGCAGCGAGTCCTGCACATCACTTGGCTGTGCGGATGTGGAAGTGATGTGATGATTTACAGACAAAGTTTGCTTAATGAAATAATAAAGTAAATAAAAAAGCACTGTGCTGGATCTCACCCTCACCCAAGCGCTTGCTGGGAACTGGCCAGGATCTCCTGACCTCACCCCCACCAGAGCGCAGCTCCACAAATTCCCTCAACCATAGTTCACATTTTTTCCAGCTCTACCAATTCACTCAGCAAGTGCCATGGGAAATCGCTACGGCTGAGGCATCCAAACTTGCTTAAGAATGAGCCAAACTGATTCTTTTCTTCAAGGAGGAGGGTCTTAAGGAAAATAAAATGCTGGGGGTTCTTTGTCCCTGTATCTTGGATACAAGAAAACTCCCACGCTTGTCAGAAATCAGAACAGCACCAGCAGCTCATGGCTTTTTCTTTTTCTCATTCCCCCCCCCTTTTTTTTTACCCCAGTGTGTGTGTGCTTAGAGCAGGATGACACAGTGATGGGTTTAAGAGACAGTGAGTGCTGAGATGCCAATTTCTAACGTAATACAGGGTGCAGCTTCTTTCTTGCGTGATCACGGGTGAAAAATCAAAAGAAATAATCCAGGCGACTAAATACACTCCCCAGCCATTCAACTCACTCATAAATATGCTGAGCAAGACGCTTTGTGCAAGAAAACCCCATCACTTCTATTCTGTATTTCGTTTAATGATGAGTCAAATCCTCCACACTCATCTTCCGATTGTGCTAGTCTGGGGTGCATTCCCACTCTCCTCCCTTTCAATTTTAGGCTGATGGGTGTAATTTCAAAACTAGCAGGTTCCCAGTTTTCCTCTCCCACCTTCAGCTCAGTGTCTGCTCCCTGACTCTCTGCAGAAAAAGAAACGCTGTCACAGCACCCAACTCCAAAACAAAGAGTTTTAACCAAACTCACCCCTTGGCACCAGCAAGCTATTCAAAAGAACTTCGCAGGAAGCCTGCCCTTTCCTGCGCACTGCTAATGCTCCAAAATAAAGCAAATCTGGGAGAAGTCAAGGAAATTAAAACCCTAGATGCTGTCATTTCCTTTTTAAGGCTGGAGGAGCCCTGGAGCCCATTAGCTATTGACAAGAAGGGGACCCTCCAGATCCAGGCTGGATGCACAGACACTCAGGGAACAACCAGACCTTTGTTTATCATCTATGCAGATGTCATAAGGACCAGGAACCCGCGCCCACCAGGGACCGACCCGTGCCCACCAGGGACCACACTCTCCGCACACTGGGAAGTTTATTCCTACATAAATATATGCATATTAATAGGCACATTCTGTCTAAGCACTTCATCCCCAGCAGATTAGGATGCAGGCGACCAGGGTGGGATGCGGGTGGACCTTTCCATGAAAAGAGGCTAAGGTACCACGGTGGGTTTTAGCACGTATGAAGTTTGGTTTGGTTTGCAACATCGCCACCGAGCCGCCGGGACTCCTCTCACAGAGTAATTTTCTTCTTTTTTCAGTTGTATTTTATAAGCACAAACTTATTAATTGAAAACTACTTCCCCCACACACCTTTTTTCTTGAGTTTTAAGCATCGGTAAATCCCCCCGGCACAGCAGAGCGCCGCCGGAGCGCAGCCCGACATCCCTCCACCTTGCTGCTCCGAGCCGAAGTTGCGGAGGAGCGCAGCCCTGCTCGGGGGCAGAGGGCACCGAGGCGCTTTTGTTCCCGGCCCCGTCCCGGGGCGCCGAACCCGCAGGTCCCCGCCGGGTCCCCCTGATCCCGAGCGCCTCCACTCACCAGCTGCAAAGTGCAGAGGAAGATGAGGGTGCAGCGGCCGGTGCAGCATCCCATGGTCCCCGAGCAGCGGGGCAGGGCAGGGGCAGCCCGGTGGCCGCGGCCCCGCCGCCGCCCTGGGGCTCCGCGCTGCCCGGTCCGCGGCCGCGGGGAGCGAGGCGGGCACGGAGGTCGCTCGGTGTCGCTCGGTCGGTGCCGGCTGCCGGAGCTCCTCCGGGAGCCGGGGAGGAGGAGAGTGGGGCCACAGCTTAAAAGGGCAACGCTCCGGCGGCGCTGCCGTCCCGCAGGCTGGGCGGGCTGGCGGGGCGGGGGCTGCCGCCAACGCCGGGATGCGGCCCCCGCGCCCCCGCAGGCGCGCTGGGATGCTCCGGCCCCGGCCCTCCCCCGGGAGGCGGGGGCAGCTCCGATGCCCCGGACAGGGCAGCCCCTCGTTTTTCCCTTGACAGGACGCGGGAGTGATCATTCCGTGCTGGGACAGAGGGCTGTGCTGGCCAGGTGTGTGTGCGGGACACACGGTCTGTGGAGCTCCTCTCCTCTTTCCACATATGCCTCCCCGTGCTGGTGCTGGCATGTTCGCCCTGAACATTATGAAGCCCCAAACTAACCTAAAATGCAATGGTTTTTCCCATAAAATTTGTCAGGGAGGGTGCACGTGGAAGACAAACTCCTAAAGGGCGATAAGACAAGGAATTCTTTAAAATGAACGTTTGTGGGTATTTTAAAGTATACCCAGGTTTGAGAATGAATCCCAGCTGACTGGGAGCAGAGGGATGTAGGAGAGCATCTCTCTACCTCCAAAAAGTGCTTCTACCTGAGCACCGTGTACGCACCACTCGCTGTACCCTGCACCTGCAGATAAGCGAGTCAGTCAGCTTTAATTGTGAACGCAGAGCAAACCCACAAGCACACAACCACCTCCTTTACATGCCTGAGTCCTTCCCATTGCCTCCCCTCCCGAAGGAGAAGCAGGATCCAGAAGACACAGCTCATGCCAGCCTCTCCTGCTGCACACACTTGCGGCCGGCCTGAGGAGCAGGTCACACGCCACACGTTGTCATCGGGACAGACTTGTAGCTAAGCTCAACACAACAGGATAAGAAGCTTTGGGAGAGCCTCATCTGGTGACAAGGTCGTCTCTTTGCAATCTCTGGTGGCTCCAGCGTCTGCACAACAGTTTGTTCTGTTGCCTCTGGCTGTCCCTTCTTCCTCTGAAGCAAGTCAGTGTTCCATTTCTGCCTCCAAAGCAGGGTGTGAGTCCCCACCAGAAGTGATCAGCTCCACTTTCATTTTAAATAAGCACAGCCCACTGCTCGTTGCAGTGGGGTGAGAAGGAGGTGGCGGCTGAAATCACAGCAGCTCTATCATTTCACTCAAGGAAAACACTGCCTGCCTATATCCTAAGGAAGCAGGATTGGTCCTCAAGTGCTAGGAATGTTTAAAACCTTATATTAACAACATTATTGTTATTCATATCAGCCACAGGGAGAAACAGAACAAACAAACAAACAAACTCTGAATACCTGAGATTAGAAGGCAGCCTCTGAATTGATCGAAAATCCTTCTGGTTTTAAATGGTAAAATATATTGATTATCTGACCTGTGCATTGTGCATAACCAAGGCATCAACTCATGCAGTCAGGTGCAATAAAACACGTTTTATTATACGTGAAAGGAAAACACCCAGAGAAGAAACCAATTTATTTTGCCCAGAAAACTGTGGACTGAAGAAGCTTTGGCAGTATTCATAATCCCCAGAAGGTGGATTTTGGATGGAATAGGCAATGGAGCAAAGACCAGTTTATTTTTTTCATGAATGCAGATAAAACATTCCTTACAAACCACACAGGGAGGTCTCACTCTGCACTGTAGGGTCAGGGAACCTGACATCAGAATTACAACAGGAGCTCAAGTCGGCCAAAAGCAGCCTGGGGTTAGGCTCGTCTTGTTACGTGCTCTGCAAACTGCTGGCAACAACAGGGGAAAACGGGGATACAGCCATGCAGGTTAGAACCTGGCTTTTGTGCCAGTTCTTAAGGTTTTCTGCATCTCTTGGTCTGCCTCCTGCCTCAAAAAACCTCCTGTAGGCATTGCTATTTTCCAGCTCAGTTGTACTGCAAAGGAGACACTGTGTGAAACAGCAAAAGGCATTGCTGCTGAAAGGCTGAGTTTGACAGAAATAAGATTTTTTCCACCTGCATTTTCATCTTGATAAGCTGTGCAGAAAGCAAGCCTGGCTTGGCTGGGACTCCACATGCATGTGAAGGAAAACACAGACTTTCCTGAGCTTTTTAATAAGGGTGAAGCCACAGGAACAACGCATTCTGTATTTCAAAGAGAGACTTAAATCTCCCAGGGCCTGATATTATAATTTTCATTCATATGATTTCTTATCTATCTGACCATCTGAATTCTTGCATGAGTGCTGCAGGACCACACATCTATCTTGAAAGTTTAATTTGTAAAACCAACTACTTCAATTTAGCAAAAAAAGAAAGAAAACCAAAATTGCTCAGTATCCTGAATTTTTTATTTCCTGAAGTATAAAGCTTTTGATGGATGAAATGTTGCTTCAAGAGTCTAGTCTGAATGTTAGAAAGGATTTCTCCTTATTAAGGGGTTCTGGATGGGGTCTGAGGGATTATTAGCAGGGATGTCGGTGTACAGGGATATGTGTACACAGAGCAAGGCAATCACAGGCAGCTGCATCCCTCACCATCAGGAGAGGACCAAGGACAAAGAATTGGTCAAGCAGTCATTACTGCAGCCCTCTCCAAATGCCAGGCCACAGAGATGCTTAAGAGATCCTGGTTGTTTCTTTTATGCTCCTTTAATTCCTGAGGATGTGCTTTCATTTTAAGGTTCTGATGCACATCCTGACTTCATGGAGGGAATGGAATCCCTCCATGGGATGGGAAATATCCTCAGGTTCAGATAATACTCCAGAGATTGAATGTCCCTGTTCTTAGACAGATTTTGAATCAGGATCCTCTTCCCATCCAAATTTATTTTTGCATGGCTCCAGCTGCATTGCTAGGGATGATTAACCTTAGATAGAGGGACCTTGTTATCACCTGTCAGATTACATCCAGATTTCTGGGAGAAGTCCCAGGTTTACTTTAGGAGAAATGAAGAAACAAAGTTAGCAAGGTTGAAACAAAGCAGCAGTACCTTATCACAGCTTGTTATCTCTAATACCTGCAGCCTCCTCCTCTGACAGATCAAGAGGAACAGTAGAGGCTAAAAGTATTAGCTGGGGACGTGTCTCTTCACAGCCCAAACCTGTAATTGTCACAGCTGCTGAAAGCTGGAGATGGGCTTACATCCCACGGTACCATGGGGTGCATTATTCCACTCAGTTCATTCACACCCACCTCCTCTCCACTTTAATAACATCAGCTGGATCACAGTGCCTTTGCAGATATCTGATCAAACACAGCCGTGTCAGAGTATTCCAATCTTTCCATCCACACCCCAAAGGCAAAGCGTGCCTGTCCCAGTGCTCCAGGAGCTAATCAGCCAGCCTGCTCCCCTGCTCCAGGGCACACAGCAGCCTTCCCAAGGTGGTATGTCACATCCTATTTCTCTGTCACAATTAGAAGTAAGTCCCACTGCCAGTGGCCTGAGTGACGGCAGCTCAGCACTGCACACAGCAGGATTTCCTGCAGCCACATCCAAAATGACAACTGGGAAGTCTTCACATACGAAGGGCATGAGCTGTGAAGCTTCCTGCCACAGGACACTGTGGAAGTTTAGAATATATCTGGGTACAAATGGATTAGGATAAATCATCTTCCTGCATGGAAGGAGGAAAGGGCTCTCTCCTGTCTGCTCAAGGGTAATGTTGGATGCAGGGAGAGGATCTAACTGCTCATGACCCGAGGTTGCCTCCAGTCACCTTGGGCAGCCAGCTCTGGCTACAAGAACTTGACTCTGTGATGTGTCCCATGTGTCTTACTGAAGATTTTCTACATAAAGATTACTGAACCAGCTAGAAAGAGATTATGAAAAAAAGGACAAGAACTCTTGACCTTCTAATTTTAAACTTGTAAATTTTTAAACCTGCCATTACCCAGGGCTAATAACTAGAGCACTGTTACAGAGCTCAGCTGCTCTGGGACTGAAGCCAGCTGAAGCCAAGACTATCATGGTAGAAGACCCAAGAGAGGTGGCAATAGCCCAGACATGTCCTTCTGCTCTTCAGAGGGACCAGAGGGGCAGAGATGCCCAAACTGTGCAGCACCACAGTGGCACACCCTCAGAAGGCCATGGCCAAAAGAACCACACACTGATCTTCCCCTCCTTTTGCAGCCTGGTGAATTAATTGCTGACGAAAACAGCCTGATGACAGCAAAGCACAATGTTTCAAAAATTGTTCTCATCACTAGACAAGAAAGGGAAAATTCTCAATGACTTTTACGCTTTGAAATGGTTCCCAGAAGCCCAGGGCAATCTGTAAAATTCATCAGAACTGGTGTGTGAAATCTGTCATTTTCTCTCTGATCCCTGTGAAGTCTCCAATGTTGGGGGGAGGCAGCTCCTAATCAGGGTTTTTCGGCATTTTTACACCACCATCATCTGCATTTCACATTTGTAATTCTCTAATATTAACTTGCTGAGCTGCACAGCAAATTCTCATCACTCTTTGATGAGTAGACAGAGGTAGAAGGCAGATTCACCAAGCTCTCTGGTACGTCAGAGTAACAGCAAGGTGAACAATTTGTCCATATCTGGCTGATGCAGCTGCCTTGTTTGTGTGATCAAGGGCCTGCATGAAGAAAACCTGACTGGCCTCCTTCCTCCCCTGGATCAAACACATCAGCACCCATTTACCTCTATACTGGAGTCAAGGTTCAAATTCACACCGGTACAGCTCTGCTAATGTGGTAATTCTGCCATAACATCCCACAAACAGCCTCTCACAACCATCTTTTTCTATTTCTCCATGTCTATAAAGGAAAAACATTGAGACAGAAACATCCTGGAAGCTGCCAGCATTTTTGTTAGTCTGAGAGGGGTGCCACAAACCACCTCACCTGAGAAGCAGCACTGAAAATCCTCCCTCATCCATTGAAATTCCCCATCTGTCTTATCGGTCTGGAGACCAAAACCATGTAACAGCTACTGAACTTGAGAAAGGCTACTCAAACTAGTGTTGTAGTAGCTCTGGAGATGGCATGTGCAGGGACAAGACCCAGGAAACAGCATGAAGTTGTGTCAGGAGAGGTTTAGGTTCAATACTTGGAAAAGGTTCTGCCCCCAGAGGGTGGTTGGGCATTGGAACAGCTCCCCAGGGAAGTGGTCTTGCCTCCAAGACTGGCAGAGCTCACAGAGTGCTTCGACAATGCTCTCAGGCACATGAAGGAATTGTCCTGTGCAGGGCCAGGGGTTGGACCTTGGTGATCCTTGTATGATTCTATGTCAGCATTCCTGACAAAACAGGCACAGCCTGGAGCAGAGGAGGCAGTGCCCAAAGGGTTAAACCCCGCAGGGGAAGCACAGCTGACACCCCAGCACCTCAGCCATGCAATCCGAGTAGCTGGCAGGATTGCAGCCACATTTCAAGCCGCAGTTTCACTAGGCACTGTGACCAAGAAGTAATTCAGTGCAGCTGCCAGGGTCCCTGGGTATTGATACCAAGTGATTATTCAAGGTTTCCATGCAACAGTTGCATTTCTCAAATGATATGACAAAAAAGAGAGCCTGAAGGGTGAGAGCAGTCTCCAGTTTCGGGCACTGGCTTAGGGCGGTCTCATTTAGAAAAGCTGCTTCCCCATTTGCTTAGGAACCATTTTTTCCTCTCAAATGATTACAAACTTCCCCAAGCCAATTTAACAAGTCTCAAGTGATGTGATGGAGAAGAAATCAATAACGAGTTTCTTTCAGCATGTCTTTTGAAGGACATCTGCAGCAGTGTGGGTGTGCAGTGTCAGGAGCCGGCATTTGTGAGTCCTGCCCCAAGGAAGGGATGGAACGTGCAGTCCAAAGATATTCCAACACATACATACACAAACCCAGCTATTCTTCTGCTGTGTTTTCAGTGATATTCTCTCTAATCCCAGGCAGGGAGAGCTAATGCGTATTAAGAAGTCAGCAGTGTCAGGTACCACCAGGCTGAGGGAGCATTTTTTACACACATTTACTTAAGAAAGACTTAATTGCCTTGGAAATAAGCCACTTGAACCAGCCTCCCAGAGTTCATTCTGAATATCCACAGAGTAGATTCAAGCAGCACTTCCAGGCTTTTTCCCTCTCCTGGACCAAGCTGGCCACTTTGACAGCTTTGATTGACAGTGCTACAAATTGTGATGTGAAACCCACGGACGTGACATTAACACAAAGTTAAAGCTGTGTGGAGTAACAGCTGCTTTTAAAATAAAAGGTTGCTTTTCTGTTTGCTGTTCTAATATCAGAGTAAAGCTTCCTGTTGTCTCATATAAAAGCTTCCCAAATTTTGTTTAATTTTTGAAATGAAAAATACGTGTACAGGGAGAAGGGCTGATGGGGGCTTCTAATTACAAGTGTCTGCTTGTAGTTTTGTTTCGGCTCTAGCTCTGAGGTGGAAAAATATAATGAAAGGATGTCTGAGTGACCTGATGGGTAGTAGAAACGTACACATTAAAATGCCCTCCCAGATGTGTGGGTGAGTGGGCATAGGGAGCTCAATCAGCAGTGAATTCCCTATAAATATGCAGGGGAAGGATGGGGGTTGATTACTGTCCTGATCCTGTCTGTGCTTTGAAGAGCTGGACATGAAATTCAGTGCTGGAGCCTGTGGTGGGCGGTCATGACATAGGCAGGGCTCTGATTTAGCTGTAGGATTAAACCCCTGCCTGAAGTCTGGCTTCTGGTGCCTGACCACCAGCAGTGCTGGTCATTAGATGGAGTTACTGATTTGTGTTAGTGTCAAGTTAACTAAGAAAATGTATCAGAAAACATGGGTTTCTCAGCTGAAAAGGAAGGAAAAAAGTAATGTTCCCTTGTACAAGGAAAGGAAAGAGATTGTTTTATTAAGTGCCTGTGACATTTCTGTAGCTTAATGGCAATATTCATTGTAGCTGGGTAAGTTTGCTAGGCTGTGGTTGCCAAATGCAATGAATATCAAAAATCCTGAGTGCTATGATTAACAAAAATAACTCTTATTCATTCAGCATAATAAATAATAATATAAAAATAAACATTTAATAACAACTGGTGTTTCATCCCATGGCAGAAAATATTTCACATATTATTTTTCTAGTATTTTTTAATGTGACATAACATTAGTAGGAATCTTCTGTCGAGATTTACAAAGATAAGACCCACTCCAAAGTCACTCTGAACTCTCCAGCCCGTGAAGTTGAAAATGAGATGAAGTCTTTGGTGGCTCAGGTGACAACCTGCAGTTCACAGGGTGCTACTCAGAGCATGCAACATGCAGAAGTGCCAAAAAACCCTGCAGGAAAAGGGTGTTACCACAGTCCCATCAATTAACCAGACTTCTCCTGGCACTAGAAGGGCTGAGTTTGGGGTTGCATTATTATTCACACAGTTACAGACACAGTTCCGTGTTACAGACACACTTCCATGTTACATTCACAGTTGTATGTTATTCACACAGTAAGGTAAGTCACACACAATGACAGCTCAGAACTCCAGTGGTGATATTTATCATGCAAGCAGGTCCATTCCTCGCTCCTCACTCCTCAGATTTATTAAGTAGATTTATCTGAGAAGGGATCTGCGTTTCTTCTTGTTCCCCCTCAATTTAAGTGTTGTGACATCCTGATATAGTGGCTCATCTCAGGTGTGCTGGGAGGGAAAAAGGCAATAAAAATCCATAGTTTCTCAGTCCATGACAAGTGCTGCTACTACTGAGTGTTGTAATTCAGCCCACATAGGTATCAGTAAACAAGTCAAAACAGGTTTTTGTGGTATCTCTTTTGCCTTTAATATTTGAAGCCCAGGCTGCCCAGCTATTCTAGAGAATTTTTCAGGTATTTTTGTGCGATTTAAATCGAGCGGTAATGCTGCTTCATTTATGTCAAGGACTGCAATATTTAATAACCAAAATCTAGTCTTATTAATAGATTAGAAACGGTTTAGTAAATCTGTAAAACAGGAAAAAATGAAAATGAATGCTCTTTGGTTTAAATCCTATTCCAGAGATTTTTTTCCCCTTAAGAAATTTCAAAGCCATCAAACACAATCAGTAACTTACAAGCAAAATTGCACACTAGGTAGCTTATCTTAGTAAGCTTCCACTTGCTATTAGTCTTCTTCATGGCAATTATGGTGAACTTATTAATGAAATCTCTGCAGAATTTGGCTCTAGCTGTTTTCTGTGCTCTCAAATCAGACTGACCTTTACATGTTTGTGTATTGTCCTTTTGAAGCCAAGCAAAATTACTTCTATCTGGAAAATCTCAACATGGAAAACAGCTCAAGGATACTGTGCCTGCCTTGTATTATTTTATGCTGTAATTTGCTCCTTATCATCATGTTTCATATGTTCTTGACATTGGGCATAACAATTATAACAATGGCAATTGTGCTAAAAATATTTGTCATTTAGTTTCAAGCTAGAAACAGTTCATAAGCAGAAAAAGAGAACAAGTAGTGAAGGCAGTGCAGGCTGCCTTTGTAAATGTTTCTTCTTGGCATTATCTATTACCTCAGAATAGACATTTGCCACACATAGCAGAGATGGGGAGAGAGCTATGCACCCATCCCAAATTCCAGGAACGGTGCAAACTGGACTTGCCAGGGAATGGCATGCATTTATTTGCTTGGTGAGAAAGGCAAATGTTTGTGGCATCCCTTCATTCCTACTGCACACCAGACAGCCCCATCCCACAGCCCTCACGTAGGTGAGTCTTTGCTGCTCCCTGTGTGTCTGAGGTTGAGGATGACTCCTGGCTCAGGCTGTGAGCACACACATTCACCAGAACCACTGCAGAGCCAATGCCAACACCAATCACTGGAATATCTACCAATTATTTGGAAAAACAAAGATTAATATGCTCATTAGAGCCTGTAACACAGCATTTGTGTAATGGGAACCTCATTACCTGTTGGTCCACGTTTACCAGAAAATGATGGTGCTTATGAGAAGAGATTACTTTCTTCTTAACTGGAAAAGCAAATTATTTAAGCTGAGTTTGCTTTATATTTCATACTCCTTCCTCTGTCGGCCTTACACACGCACACTTAAGAGCCCATTATCTTCTCATTGATGTGAGAGCATTATGTGTGTAGCCACCATTAATGGTAATGAAAATGGCTCCCGTTAATCTCCCGTGCACTGATAGTCAGATAATAGCCTACTTATTAAGTACGGAGGCCAGACTAGGAGTTGCACTGAAATGAGCAGCGTATTGTCTCTGTGGGATTCAGACATAAATACTAAACCATTGCCCTGTGCCTACAGCTGATGATTAAAAAGAAGTTAACGATGGCATAAACGTGCTCGCCTGGCCCGTGCTTCCAAGCACCGCAAAGCAACTCCGGGTGCTCTTTCCATCTGATCCACCCTCACCTTTGGGAGGATCTCTGGAGACAAAATCCTGAGTTAGAAGGGACACACATGGATCATTGAGTCCAACTCCTGGCCCTGCACAGGAAACCGCAAAATCCCACCTTGTGCATCCCTGAGAGCGTTGTCCAAATGCTCCTTGAGCTCTGGCAGCCTTGGGGCCGTGACCATTCCCTGGGGAGCCTTTTCAGTGCCTGACCACCCTCCGGGGGAAGAACCTTTTCCTAATATCCAACCTAAACCTCCCCTGACACAGTTTCAGCCATTCCCTTTTGTCCTATCACCAGTCACCAGAGAGCAGAGATGGGAGCTGTTCCTCCGCTTCCCCTCATGAGGAAGCTGCAGACCTGGATGATGTCTCCCCTCAGTCTCCTCTGAACAAGCCAAGTACCCTCAGCCACTCCTCTAATGGCTTCTCCTAGATCCTTCCTCTTCCTTGTGGCCCCCTTTGGATGCTCCTTAGTGGCTTTAGATCTTCCTTACAGTGTGGTGCCCCAAGCCACCCCAGTGCTCCAGGTGTGACCACAGCAGCACAGGCAGAGCTGGACGTGAAGCTGGGGGAGGCCTGGAGGTCCAACCAGCCCCTCAATCTGCTATTCCCAGCCTGGGAGCAACATGAGGCATCACATGCTTACCCCACTTCGCTCACACCAATAAGTGTCTAAGGAAAACTCACATAATTCAATATAATTCACCCCCACGGGCAGCCTCTCCTCAGAGATAACCCCCGGAGGTCGTTTTTGCAGCCTGGAACCGCACCGAGAGCAGCGCGCGCCCAGGGTTCGCTTTAAAGATTTATTTCAACTTTGCCTGGTTGAAACAAATCCCTTAAACTTCTCCCTGGAACATTCGGAGTTGGATATAATTGGACGTTTTCGGCGTTCCTCGCCCGCCCCGGACCGCAGCGGGTTAAGGCTCGCGCCCACAATGCCTCGCGCCCTGCAACGTCGGCGGCGCCGGGCGGGACCGGGCCGGCGGCCGGGACTGGGATCGGGACCGGGATTGGGAGCAGGACGGGGATCGGGACCAGGGCTGGCGGTGCTGCTTAGGGCCGTGGTGCGTCCCCGTCGCCGCGGCTCTCCAAGCCGGGGTTCGCTGTGCCGGGGCCTCCCTTGCCCCGCCAGCCCAGCCCAGCCCAGCGCTGAGGTGGCGGCGCTCGGGCCCGGCCCCCCGCGCTGTGACACGGGACGGTGCCGAGGGCGGGCGAGGTGCCGGTGCCTGGCTGGCGTGGCGGGCAGGAGGCATCTCCCTGCCCGCTATTTCAGCTTTTTCTGCGTTATTTTCTTGCCCAGAAAGCAGAGGCCGGAGGGCTCGGCGGAACCCGGCCATGTTTTGAGGGAGGCTCCAGGACGCCGCTGGGATCCGGGTGCCGCAGGTGTGCCTGAAGGAATCGCCCTTCTCTCGGCCCTGCGAGGCGCTGGGTGAGGCGGGTGAGTGTGAAACTGCGCCGCTTTAAAAGTGTGTCTTTGATGTATCTGTGAAGGTGAGCCGTGACAGCTCCACGGAGAAAGGCGCAGTGTGTGATTCCAAGGGTTTCTTCAGCCGCTGTGGCCTTTTTGCACTGATGGGACTCACAGGGAGCCTTCAGGTCCATGAAGTCAGCAGGCCACGTCAGCCGCTGACTCTTCATGCACTGAATTGCAAAGGCCTTTGCAGGTTGGCTCTGAATTTGCTGCTGCATCAGAGGAGCAAAGTCCTATTACACGTTATTTCCACTTCTAGTCCACTTCTCTCTTTTTGCTTGTGTTTAGAAACTAAAGATTTCATAACCAGAAAACACATATTGTGCACATCTAGTTTTTGCTCTGGGAGCAGATTGTTTGGGAAATAAGAGTGTGAGATTGGTCTGTGTGAAGCTGTCTATTTCCGCTTTGGAACCCGTAGTCAAAAATATTCATGTTTTTCAATGGAAACTTACTCCTAAACTAAACACTTTCTTTACTGCTTATGTCCACTTACATTAGATCAAAACAATGTATTTTTCTTTAAGGTGGCTGTGCAGCTTCTTTCTTCAGTATTTAGTCATTAAACTTAAACAGCACCGTGGTTATATGTCCAGTCAGCTACCAGGGCTCAGCTTTTTGGTGGTAATCAATGACAATTTGAACACTTAAAACTTTGTGGGAAAATCACTAAAAATAAACTAGCCACTTCTAAAGACATTACCTATTAGAAAGTTCAGAACATGACATTTTTTCCTTGTTCTTTAATTCCAATTGCTTTGGTAGAGGAGGACAAGGTGAAAAGCTAGTGGCTTTAGTTGCCTCCTTCTTTCTTGGATGTCATGGTGTGGATGAAGATCTGCCTTCCCACCAGACAGATGTGATAGTTTGAGCAGGGAACTTGGTGCAGAACCGAAAGCAATTGCTTCCTCTATCACCTTGGAGCTGGAGATCTGAAACTCGTGTATAAACACAAGGGGGGCTGGATATTGGCTGTTGGAGGATGGATGTAACTTTCTGTTTTAGAGACAATTCCTGGCACGTGCAGAATTGGAGTGGGAAGACTCTTCAGCTTTCCTGTTCAGCTCCAGCAGTGCTCATCTGCCGTTGAGGCTGGAAGGCCTTTGCATGTAGACTGCCTTTGTTGCTTATTCTGATTGAAAACCTGTGAAAAAGGAGGAAAAATGGTAAAGGAAGAGTAGTGCTAAGAGGATTGAACGTCCAGCTAAAGAGAGGAGCCTTGGAAGTTGTCAGTAATGCACAGGAAGATGCTGGGGAAATTCATTCCTGAGGAAGAGGCATTGGCATGCAAAGAGAAAGCAGCAGTAATGGCAAAGAGGAGGGCCCAGAAGGTGCACTGTTGTCTGTCTGGCTGTTCCTGCTGAGTTATTTACTTAATTTCTGTACTGCAGAAGAAAGGAAGAATTCTCCCTTATCTCACCAGGGACAAATAGTGGAATTGAGGACATGGACTGGGAGCCATGTAAATGTGTTTATGGTTGTTATTTAGGGCATAAGCAAATGCATGTAGTGTTATCTCCCTTCCTGCTCACATGCACATGAATAAGTTATGGAAGGCTAAATGTTATTGGAATGCTATTGGAAAAGGTGTGTTTCATTATATGAGGGGTCGCTTGCCACACTTTCATTCTCCTATTCTGAAAGTTACATAATTTTTATCGGATTATTGACAAAAATAACTGTGTTCAGTTTTATTTTAACGCAGGATGACAGGAAGGTTTTATTCACCACTACTTGTAGTAACCTTATGAGTCTAAAACACTTTTATCACAATTACCTGGTTTTGCCTAATGCAAAGTAATTAAGGCTGAAAAGGTAGCACATTCTAAACATCAGTGAAAACACTGCTCCTTAAATTCCACAGAATTAAGCATTTGTCAACAAGATGTTTACAGAGGAATAAGTGCTTTAGATAAAAGGCAGTGAGTTCTGCTACAAGCACCTTCTGCTTTTAGCAGTGGCAATATGTGGGTACAACATTGAGCTTTTTCCTTTCTGAGTCATGTTATCTTAGCTGGTGATGCACAGCACTATTTATTGTACTACTCTGCTCTAGAGATTTCTAAGAAGTTGACATAAGTCATACAAATACATTGTTTTCTTACCTGTAGCATTTTTCCTTTTTAAACACCCTTCCTTTATTTATTAAAGATACACCCTCCCTCCATGCCCTGGGGCTGTGGCAGTTGTATGTAACACTTTAATCATTTACCTTCTAAAATTTTTGTGAGATTGTTCATTTTATTGATGTTCTAAGGACTTTTGATTATTTTGTCAAATAGCACAGTGAAATAGTGTCAGAGAGTTGCATAAAGGTATTTTTGCCTCTCACACCAGTGCTTGGTGAAAATACCAACCTGCTGTTTTATGCTTTGCATCTTGACTGGCCAATAAGCTTGACTCTTTGTAGTTGGTGCTGCTTCTAGTCAGCTTGGCGACTTTTGTCTTTTATTGCATCTTAGAAGTTTGTTTTCTGGAGTAGAAATGAAAAGATGGAGAGGAAGCAAAAAGGGAGAACAGATGTTATTTATTTAAAGTTAATTTAAATATGATGCTATTAGTTGGAAATAGGAATTTATTTTTTATCTAAATTGCAGTCTTACGCTGCACCCTACACTACAGTTCTTCTAATTATGAGTGCTTTGTGTACTTTGGGTTTTTCCAGGCTGTGTACTGTGTGTGAATCACATTTTTTGTCTTAATGTGAATTTTAGCTATAGCTTGACAGCACTCCCTGCTGTTTTCTGCGTCATAAAAATTAGACTGACATGATGTGGTCTGCCAGCGAGGCATGTCTGTTGAATTAGAATTCTGTTTTGTGTAAAGGTCCCAATAACTGCCTTAATTTCTTAGAACTCAATTGACAAGCAAACTCAGTATTTCTGGAAAATTACAAGCTCTTGTATCATCTAGTAAGGGGTTCTTTTAGCAATGTGTTCAGCACTCTTAAGTGTAAGAGTTTCTGCTATTTTTTGCATAGATCTGATGAGTTGTGTGCATGTGATCCTGTGAAATCATGGATGTTATGAAGTGCTTTCAGGAAGGGTAGTGGATGGGTCTGGGAGCAGCATCCAGTAGAGTCTGTTTTGATACAATTTGTGGCATAGAAGAATTCCCGTGTTTATCACCCCCTGCCCACTTTTCAGCCATGACTGAATTACACCATTCCAGTGATGGAGTTAAGATGACTAAATCCCCCTAGAAGTGCAAAGTAAATGGAAAAGTAAGATTGTGGGGTTTATGGTGGTTTGGTTTGTCTGTTTTTCCTCTGCAGCTGGTTGTGAGTCAGTGGTTTAGATTCCAAGCTCTTTATCACAGAACTGTGCTTGTGAGGTACTGAGCATCCTACCGAAATCAAATCCGTGATCATGACTTAGTTTTTTCTTTTTCTCCCTTTGCAGAATCATGGCAAGTCCAAGAACAAGGAAAGTCCTCAAGGAAGTCAGAGCACAAGATGAGAACAATGTGAGAAAATTACGATCTTTAGATGGAGATGAAATCAAAACTAATTCTTTGCTCAGTAATTTCCATTTGCTTGTGTGTATTTCCTCTCTGGTTTTTTGTAGTTAGTACAGTAATTTTTATAATCCAAGAGCATAAATAAATACTTGAAGGAAATGTATGTTATCAGGGAAGGTGTTTCCAAACAATAAGAACTCTCCCTTCTGAAATTATTTTCTATGTTTTCATGATTTGCCTTTTTGAGCTGCACTATGAAAACTTCCCACAGACAGTTATGGCAGATTGAAGAAATAATTGTTCTTCTCTCACAGGTTTGTTTTGAATGTGGTGCATTTAACCCCCAGTGGGTGAGTGTGACCTATGGAATTTGGATCTGTCTTGAGTGCTCAGGAAAACACCGAGGCTTGGGAGTTCACCTCAGGTCAGCCTTTCCAACAGACCATGGACTGAGTTGCATTACCTCAGGGTGCATTATGGCTGTGAACAGCCTGTGTTGCTTTGAAATGTATAGAATGTCTCAAATCCAACATTTCACTGGCAGTTTTGCTTCGTGCTCCTCTCCAAAGTGGGCTTTTCTCTCTGTGCCTTGTCTGTAACTAGTTGGGTATAAAGTTAGAGTACAAAACAGCTTTATTCTGTTCAGGAGATTCCTGTTCTCTTTGCAGTATAAATGATAGTTTTTGTTGTTTTCCAAGAAACATGCTCAGCTGAGATGGGAGTCTATGGAATAAGAACTGTTAAGGGTTCTGGAGATCCACAGTGTGTGTATGTAATACGGCCAAAGCAGGGAACAGTTATTCAAATGAGGAAAGGAGAGAAAGTCCAGGAGGGAAATCACCAAAGCAAGGAGGCCATTCAGAAGTACATTCTTTGCTTTTCGAGGGGTGATTTGAAGCTCATTAGTGAGTAGAAATTGCACAGGAAGGGAGCGGTTTGAACTGTTGTGTATGTGGCTTGGAAGAAAAAAGGAAATTTTTGAGATGAGGACATAGAATCATAGAATTGCCAAGGTTGGAAGAGACTTCTGAGATCATCGAGTCCAACCGTCAGGATACATGATAATAGACAGGGAAGAAAATTGCAGAGTGAAGTTATGGGAAAAGTTTCTGTTACATAGTGGGTTAGATTAATTTCTGGACTCGAAGGAAGCTGCTTTTTCTGTCACTTGCCTTCTGTTGACTGTCTCCTTTAAATGCCAATAAATGACATGATTTTGGCTTATTTCAGTGAGGATCTGCCCACCTTCTTATGATGATCTGTCTTTCGGTACTTGGAGAGTGTTCTCTAACATGTTTATACTCTCAACTTTTGAGATAGGTTGTAATAAGCTTTTTTGTGTCACTGTTGATACAGCAGGAAATTATAACAAGCTGTGGTCTAAAATTGTTTTTTAAAACCTGCTTTTCAGTTTTGTGCGTTCTGTAACCATGGACAAGTGGAAGGATATTGAGCTGGAGAAAATGAAGGCTGGAGGTAACAGCAAATTCCGAGAGTTCTTGGAGTCTCAAGATGATTATGATCCATGCTGGACAATGCAAGAGAAATACAACAGCAAAGCTGCAGCTCTGTTTAGAGACCAGGTAAGCTCAGTTTTAGGTGTGTGCTCACCCCGAGGATCTGAAAATATCAAAGTGCTTTGTAAGCACTTGGTTTTGAAAGGAGGCAAAGTTGCAACTCTGAATCTGTGCAGTGGTTCCTGAAAAGGTAAATGTGAGAGAGTGGAATCCTGGAAGAGTTAATGTAAACCTGAATGAGTTCATGGCTCAAGTATTTGGCAGAAGAGAAAAGGAATGTTGTCCTGCCTGGGAGATACGGTGGGGTTAGAAAAGAGTGTCTTGGGCAGGCAGGAGCCTTTCTGGACTAACTTCCTTATTTTGGGTAACTCTTTCTAATTTAGCCCAACGGTATCCAGAGGGTCTGGTACCTCAGAGTAGGCAGTCCAGGCCTGCCCTCTTGGGACCCTACAGGTCTTAGAGTGCTTCTTCCCAAGTCTTGTCAGAGTTTGCTATTGAAATTTTAATTTCTGTATTTAGCTGAGGTAGCTCAGATTTTCAGTGCTGCAGTTTGTTGCAGCTGTTTAGTAAGTGCAGCTGTCTCACTCCTCACTTCACTATTTCACCTGTACAGTTGTATCCAAAGTGATTTTTGATAAATCTTTAGTGTATGTAGTAACGTACAACAATAACGTAGTTCTGTTCCCCCATTACTGTGTGATTAAGGCTTACTTGTCTTCATTAATCCAGTCTTTCCTCTTCAAACCAAACCTGCCTCTTTGAGGAAATTGTCTTAATTTTGTATTTCAGTTGCCTGAAATAAAACCAGTGTTCAATTCAACATCACAGCCTGGGAGCCAGAAAAAAAATGGTTTATTGTGAAAACAGATTAATTGATCCATGGAGCTGGCAGCAGATTGCAAAAATAGGTTGTCCTCATATTACAGAACCAGTTTATAACTTCTATGGAATCTCTGACCTATTCTTGACTATTCTTCCTCTTGTAGGTAGCTACAGTAGCTGAAGGCAAGGAGTGGTCCATTGAAACTTCTCCTGCCAGGAACTGGACCCCACCTCAACCTAAAATGTCTCTGTCTTCTGCTCACCGGTAGGTGCCCTGCTTATCTAATGTGGGTACAGATACAGCATCAGATACAGATACAACATCAAAACCTGATATTTAGTGTCTGCTGGGTTTACCCTGTTGCTGTTGGTGTCTGAACAAGCTGAAGTTATGGAGTATGAGGTAACAGGACTTTTATTTTTGGAATCATTCCCACCCCGTGCACCTGAACCTTAAATGATGGCAGAGACAAGTGAGGGAGAGCAGGGGACAAGCCATGTTTGTGTTATCCTGAGTTGAAATGCACCTGAAATTAGACACTTGTGTCACTCACAGGTAGTGTATGACATCCTCACCTTAACTGTGGTGCTGCGCCAGTTTGATGATGGATTGGATGCTAGGGAAGAAGAAACAGACTTTTCCCTTGTGGTGCTAATTACCATAGGAGCATCAAAGCTCTTGTACCACAGCAATTCTGTTGTTCTGCTTTTGCTTGTAGTGGTTGTTACTCTGTGCACTAAAGATACAAGTTAACTGCAAAAGTAGTTGTAAATCAAAGGAACAAGAGCTTCATGCCTTTTAGTGGTTGCATTAGAGTTCCCTACTTGATAGATGATATAATTAATCAATTTTTAACCTGTATTGTGGTGATATACATGAAGCTGCACTGCTGAGCTAGTGGGTTTTGCTTTACATGGCTTTGATTCTTCAATGTTTTATTTCAGTTCTGCTGGACAATCTCACACTGCAACTGCCTCTTCTGACAAGGCTTTTGAAGACTGGTTAAATGATGATGTCAGCTCCTACCAAGGGTAATGCAATATTTACTGACTTTCTGAGTGCCTCTCTCTACCATAACAAAATGTTTGAAGCATTGAATAAAAAGTTTGTAACTCCAGATGTTACTGTGGTGGGTTCAAGACCAGCGAATTCTGATTGTATGTTGTACCTTACAGTGATTTGAATTAAACAGAGGCATTTATAAAGCTTCTTTCATTCCTTTTCTCATTTTCATGTATCACTTTATTAGGATTTACTCAGCTTTCTGATGTCAGTGATCTGTTAAACCTGGAGAATCATTAAGACCACATTAGCTTGCACAGAGGAAATTGTGTTGTCCAAGGATTCCTCAGTGGATCCTTGGTGCTATGTCTTTATGAAGTGAGTAGTTTTGTATTTTGGGTGCTGGGTGCTAAAGGACTTTATTTTCCAGGTGCAAAACCAATTGTCATTCTTCCATGCTTTTCAGTTCTTCTAATGGCTGCATGCTGATACAGATACTATTTATTCCTTTTCCTGTGGCAGTGGCCAAGAGAATCGCTACGTGGGGTTTGGGAACACAGTAAACCCTCCAAAAAAAGAGGATGACTTCCTGAATAATGCCATGTCCTCGTTGTACTCAGTAAGGAATTACTTGGAGCTTTCTGTATTACCATTTTCTTCTATTTTGTCCTGGTTTGGGAGAACATAAGCAGAGAAGAGAAGAGAAACTAAAGACTGCAGGTGGATACGGAGAGATGCAGAGTATTGGTTGTATTCTCAAAGAGTGAAGAAGATATTGGTGAACTTTAAAAGGGAAAATGGAGAAATTTGAGCAAAACTTAAGAGTTATGTCTGGTATTAGTTCATAGAAATAAGTGACGATATAGCAGTGGATTAAGACATAATCAACAGGGCTGAAGGAAAAAAATGTAATTACCTGTAGGGAATTAAATCTATTAACCATATTACAGATGTTCTGAGGAAAACAACTGAAATGTGTGTGTATGTGAGTGCCAGAAGCCATGAGCAGTGATGAAAACATTTGAAATACTTGTGACAGGGTGTGAACAGATAACAGCATATGGCTGAACAGTTGTCATGATTCAAGTAAAGATAGTGAAAGATGCATTGTTGAAATAAAATGGGAATAAAGTCAGAGGCAGTCAGGGCCATCCTGGTGCTTTGACAGGCTGCAAAGTCACAGTGCTGAACAATATTTGGGGTTTGGAGTCATTTGGAAATAGAGTAAGGTATCCTACCAAGGTTAGTGGCCAACAGCCCTCTGTAGAGCCTCACTGGCCTAAATACCCACACCAGGTTCTGCTGTTTATTTAAAAATAAATAAATACTTTCACTAGAACTTACCACAGAAAGGTAATGCCTGAGCCTTTGAAGAGGTTGATCACCATATTCCAGGTGATCCCACAGGCTGCTTGGGATCAGCTGAGTATTTTCTAGGTGTCTCACAGTTTTTAGGCCAGAGAGTTCAGATTAGAAAGCACATCTGCAATGTATTGCAGGTGAGCTGAGACAGCCAAGCAGAGGGGACACTATTCACGTTCCTGTGAGCCATTCTTGGAGCGCAGGATCTCCCTGAATGTCCTGGCTGAAATGCCCTCGTGTGAGCACAGACGCACATTGCCGTGTGCTCTGAAGTCCTGTATTTCTGGGAGGCTGAGTTCTTGGCATGGCTGTTCATCCTGGTGAGGAAACTAATTTGCCTTCCACTGCATGGGATGATTTTTCCCAAATTTGTAGCCATTTTTAGCAGAGTGACATCTGAAACACTCTGGCTTGTTCACATTGACACAAATACTGCAGTTCATCGCTCTATTTCAGTTAAGTGAGAGGCTCTAGTTTTTCTCTCATTAGCAGGTAGTTCTTAGGACTACAGGACAAGCTGTATTAGAGAATTTTGACTTAAGCTAATCTGTTTTCATTAAAACTTGATTATTTGCTATTATTATTAACATGTAGCTCATGATTTTCTTGCTTTCTTTAAAGGGATGGAGCAGTTTTACAACCGGAGCAAGCAAAATTGCCTCAGCTGCTAAAGAGGGTGTAAGTAAATAAAATGTGGTTTAGTTAATTCTTGTGAATTCTGGAGATTCCAATTGTGTTCTAATAGTGATGAATCCTTAAAAGTATTACCAAGACTAGCTAAATTTTGCTCTCCTGTCTTTGCCTATGGCTCATAAAATAGTTACATATTGAATGGAGATCTCTTAACCATTTCTCATGTTTCTGGATGGACATTTTTGTAAATCTGTCCACTGGATTTAAGCATCAAGAAAGAACTCAAGAAAAGCTTTCATTATAAAGCAGAAAATTCAGAATTTCAATCTGTGCCAAGCAAGGCTAAATTGCATTTTTCAGCAGGAATTTGATACCAAGTTAAAAACTGGTGATGGGTTTCTATTTTTCCTTGCTTTGTCTTGTGTCTTAGCTGCAGCATTTTTGTCAGTTTAAATAAAAAGCTCATTGGGCCAAGATTGTGTCCAGTGGGATGATTTGGGAAAAATTGAGGCATGGTCTTCATGTTCTGCATGTTCTACAAATTTGCACACTTGAGTGACAGTGATTCGACTCACTGTCATTTAAAACCAGAGGAAATAAGAATGTATTACATTTTGCATAGATGCTGATGGAAAGAGACTAAATATTTTTGTGAACATAATGCATTGCAACTTTTTTTCAGTTTTGCTTAATATTATTCCAAATCTTCATAGACATAACAATTACCTGGTACTTTGGGTGACATTATAGTAGACAAAAATATTGATACTCACCTACACTGGCCCACCAAGGTCTAGTCCATTTTGAAGACCCTTTCTTCCCTCTGCTGCAAGTTGGGAAAGACTGACACTTCCCCAAAGCAATGGAATGCCAGGGGTGGTGATATGGTTGTGTTCTTTTCATTGTGAAATTCTACCAAAGCTCCATTACCTTGGAGAGGATAATGCAGCATTTCTAAATGTGTGTCTTTAAAAATCAAAGGATTTATTCCTGATAAACCTGAATGTTTTTGTTTCTTTTCACAGGCTACCAGATTTGGATCTCAAGCAAGTCAGAAGGTGATTATAGATTAGCTCTTAGTCAGTGTAATTGTCTTTAAATGCCATGTGTTTGCCTGCACCAATTGACTTAGATTTGATCATCAACAGACCAGTGTGCTTTTCCTTCACAGTGCACAGTAGTGTTTAGTTCTAGCTTTTAATTCCATGGGAGTTGCAATCAGCTGCAGTGATCAAATTAAGCAAGAGATAAACAGGGATACTCTGCTGTTTGTTCCTGTTGGATGTATTGGAGAGGCTGCAGAGCTTACAAACTTAACATCCCCTTATCTTACTTCTGTGAATCTTCAACTATCTTGAAGTAGTTTTCGTGGTGATAAAATACAATGCAAGCGGTCTTCCCATGGCTGAAGCCTAGTAAGGTGTTACAAATGTGAACTGCTCATTATTAATAAATCAATTTGCCTGTGTGTATTTTAAAAAGTAGCAATGACAAAAGCATTTCATTTATCAAACTGGGGTTAAAACAGAGTCAGAATTACACAGAGCTCTGACATAACCAAGATCTGTCTGCAAGGAAAAGTTTTAAATTGAAATGTAGAAATGTATAAAAGAATGGGATTCCTAATTTGCCTAGTTCTGGGTGAGATAAGCCTTATATATATTTATAGATGGTTCAGGAGTTTTAATTGAACTCTAACTCTTGTGTATGTGCAGCATTAGCCTGGTTGGCTTTTTGATAGGCATAGAAAGTATTGCTCAAAACAAATGTGCCAGCTGCAGACGTTGGTGTTCAGACAGGTCTATGCACTGGGATATTAATCCTTCAAATGGCCAAACTTGGGCATGTTTGCAACAAAAATGCCTTGTTAAAGTACCCAAACTTCCTATTTCAAAGCTTTAAAGTGTTTACTGCCTGGCTTAAGAAAAACTAGTTTTTCTACAGGTCTTCCTCTTCACTCCTTCTGGCAGTTTCCCTTTTAGAAGCTTTTCTTTCTTTATTATTATTAACAAATACAAATAGAATATTAAGTTTAAAAGCTCATCACATCTACTGACAAGGACCACAGCAACGTGGCGCTCTAGAGTCTAAGCTGTGTTACTGAAAATTAAATTTTGTTCCTGAAACTTCTGACCCTTTGCAGAAAAGATTTAGCACTTTTTTGATGCACTACATTGGTTAAAAGTGTATTTGGGGTCCAGTGACCAAACACATTTCACTGTTTCTCTTGTCAGTAGATGTTAAAAGTTGGAAAAGGTTCATGCTACTTAACTTGCCTGAAAAAATGCTGCCAATTTTTTGCTAAAAGCTGCTTCTACCTTCCTTGCTCTTTTCTCTTTTGCTCTCTGGGTAAAGTTTTGGGGCTACAAGCAGCAGCCAGAGCCGGTAACACCCTCACATCTGTTCTTGTGCATGGACTCCTTGTCTGTTCGTGCTGAATATGTGCATTTGCTCTTGAGCTGTCTTTTCTTTTTCTGCCTTACGTCAAATCTGTTTAGAATTATGTTGTGTGTTTTGTATGGTAACATTTCTTCAAACCTACTTAAAATTTGTTCAGTTGGGTAGAGATACCCGAGCTGTGTGCTGTCCGAAAATTGACTGTGCTGCTGTCCACATTCTGATGATTTCAGGATTTCTGTTTGCATGTCTGCCCCAGGAATGTGCCAAGAGCTGGGTGTTGTTGGAAGGCAGACACTTGAATGAAGTGTTTGTAATGGTGGTTAGAGTGCTGTCCTAAATTCAGCAATAGGAAGGAAAGATGAAGTGATTCAGATGAAAATACAATTGTACCCAAATCTTTCCATTCCACATTTACAAAATTATGCGCTTGACTAAGAGGGATCAGATAAGAATTCTTTCTAATTGTAGCAGTGACTCTATTTAGGACACCTGAACTGTTAGTCTGGGTGCATTACACTCTTTCTTATAAACAGTTTGCTGGGTTCAGTAGACTCCAAAGGGTTTTTCAAAGGTGAGAACACCCCTTTTTTTGTTGTTTTTCTTAAACACTTTGTAGCCTCACTTCCAAAGGTAACAAGCCCTTTGTGATTTGCATTCATGTTTCTCACTGGGTGGAAGTGGGGTTTGCTTTTGCCTTTGCTTCTCAAAGAACTTCTATCCAGTAAGGAGTAGAAGTACTGGAGACAATGGCTGGGGAAAGGGGAGATCCTGGGAATGCTGTGGCTAAGAGAAAGGCTTCTTAGACACCTGGGAGTCTGTGGAGGAAAGATGTTTAAGGTGCTCCATTCCCGGGAAGAACATGAGTGAAGGCTCACACCCTGACCAATGGTAGTGATAAAATATGAACCCTTAGGAAATGAAACTTAATTGCCTGGCATATTGGCTCTCTTGGATTAACCAGGATCATTCAGAAGGCACTCAGTATGATATGGCAGTTGTGAAGAAAGCTTAAATCTGTCAAAGGCTTAATATGGTCATAGAGAAATGAATGATTTCAAACTCTTCTAAACCTGCTGTCCTTGTCAGCATTGCCTTAGGAAAGTAATTTTGTGACTTAGACTGTGGGCTTACATTTTTGTAAACTGCCTCTGAAGTACAATGTCCTTGTGCATCTTGTTCTGGATTGCAACAGATTTCTGAAGTTCATTGTTTTTTCACCCTGCAAACCTGGAGCTTTAAAAAAATAACAGAAATCTTCTGTCACAGCTTTGGCTCTTGTGTATTGCTCAGAAACACTTAGGCTCTTACTAACAGATGACAACTGGAGCACTACAAGACAGAGGAATTGTGGGAAAATCAGCCCAAAAGATCTAATTCTACAAGTAATTTAATTAGTATGGAAAAATAAGGGGGGAATGAGGTCAGTTTTTCCAAATATTCAGCTGCAGGCATTAGTAAGGGGCCCATCCTTGAAGCTGTTGCTGGTTGAATCATTGCTTCTGCTTCCAGTGCAAGGTCAGATTTTGCTTGGGCTCTGGGCATCTATTGCCATGTCTATCTGATTTTAATTTATTGTCTTTTAATGCCTCCTACAGCACTTTGCTGTGTGTGCTTTTCAGCTCATTCTGCTTGTATGAATCAAAGCTAAAGGCTTCATGTGTTTTTGGAGATAATGCTGAGAAATGAGCCTGCAGAAGGTGTTGCCTGTGGGTTTTTATTGGGGTTTTTTTTAAAAAAAATAACTGACTTTGTTTTTGTTTTGCTTTTAAATAGGCATCAGAGTTAGGTCAGACATTAAATGAAAATGTTCTCAAACCTGCACAGGAAAAGGTAACTTTGGAACTAGTAAATGACTTGCAGAAAAACGGTTATACTCACTCAGGGAGTGGTTGATTCCTCCTGTCACAGCTGCCCAGGTTCTCAGGGGGGTTTTCTGAAAAAGGGAAACATCAAACAACTCAAAGTTAGGCTGTTACAGAAAAATGTTGATGAGGGGTAAATTCCTTCCACCAACCTTTCTCATGTCTACCAGAGTCTGTCACATTCGTTCTTGTTAGATACCATTTTATAGATTTCATGCTTTCAGTAGTGGACGATGGAACAAGGGGAAAATGCACCCTAAATGGAAATAAAATCAGTTATTTAAATATATGTATATATAGATATTTATATGTATTAGTAGTTGTATCTCAGTTAAGTTCCTAGTGTTTTACCATCTACCTGCCAGCTTTATTTTAATTCAGGCAAATATCTTTGAGCCATTTGAAAAGAATGTTTTAATGATACTGCAGACTAATTTCTCTTTCATTACCTTTATTAATTCACCATTCTTTACATGGCGTTTCAAACCACAGGAGAAGACTCTAACTGGTTTTCTGTTCCCTAGAATTATCCACAGCTTATTTCAGAGGTCTTAGTTGCATTATTTTCAGGGTTATTTTTAGGGTGCATTTCCTTGAGCTGATTTTTATTTTGTAGGACAATTTAACGAGGAATTACGTATTCTGTGTTAAAAAGAGATCCATTTCCCTTAGGATGTTGTGCTGTTAGTTCTAAATAAGTGTTACTTTTTGAAATAACTATTCTCTATATGGTTATACAAAGTCACTTGCTTTGGAACAACTGCCATTTATTAAGTGGTGAAAGGTACCTGTTGTATTGTGTTTCAGCAAAGTTCAAATCCCTTTTAATATTTAAATAAGCATCTGTAAAAGAGAATAAAAGGGATCTGTTAAGTTTCTAAACACAATCTTTATACGTGGTAGAATATATTCGTAAAGCTTCATGTTTGCAGATGTTTTTTGTACTGGTATTTTTATGCTCAGCAGTAGTGTAATGCTAGCTGAACTGTGTGTAAATGATACCTGCCTCAAACTGGGTGTGATACTTCCTCAAACTGGGTGTTTAGCCATAGAAAATTCCCACAAACTCAAAGGACCGAGGTTCACTCCACTATAGATCAACGGACTTTGTATATCATTTTCTTAACTTTGTTAATTTGACTTAAACCTATTTTAATTCAGTTTGGGGTTGGGTTTTTATACATTTTAGCTGTTAAGCACAAGTGAGCGTGCCTGAAGGTTTCAGTAATCCTCTGTTTTATGACTAATTACCAATATTTTGGTCCACATAGGTGAAAGAGGGGAAAATATTTGAGGAGGTCACCACGGGGGTATCGCAGTTGGCCAGCAAGGTATGAGGTGGCCTGCCTGGCTTTAAGGAGGCCAAACAAGTCAAGCCAGTCTCCATATTCTTATGAAAAATGATAGAAAACCCCAATGCAGCTTTGGTCTGTGCTTGTGTTGAATATAGAAATTTGGAAAGTGTAATTCTCAGCGGGCAGCACTTCTGCTGGGGTGTTAAAAGCTGCACAGGCATGGTGGTGTCCTCTTAGTAATTTGAATGAGGACATGGTATGGTTATAAACAGCCAGTGTCCTAAACAGCAAAGAAAATGTGTGAGGGAATATGGAGACAGCTTGTGTTCCACTGGTCCAGTAAAACTTATTAATGCTCTGCACCTTTCTCCTTTGCCGTCCGCTGCTCTCGGTGCTCGGTGACGCGGTAAGTGCTGCCTGAGGCTGCCAAGCACAGAAATCCTGCACAGACTAACACCTGTGGTGATAAATTGCATGGTGTTACCCAGGAATGTGTGTCTTTTAGCACTGGGAAAGTCAGCACTGGAAACACTCTCACAGACCAGCTCAGTGTCTTAGATTTTGGTACTATTTGAATAAAATAAAATAAATGATGTTACCTGTTCTGTTTAGAGCCTGGCCGCTCTCAGGCTGAATTCTGGGATTCATCCTCTATGTCTGTAACTCAGAATAGTACCTTTCATGGTGACACTTCAGAATTTATATTTCTAATCCAATTCTGGGACTCAACTTTTGGCCTGTTTTACAGGGGTAGTGAAATAATGCTGAAACAGAGTGAAAATAGCTTTTTAGAACAGTAGAAATATAAATTAGAGTTATGTTAATCATAAAATGTCAGTGCTTTCATTAAGTTGAATTTTATGTAAGGACTAATTCCAGTATTTTTGTCAAGGAAGTCTAGGAGAGAATTTAAAAGATGTTACACTAATGGGTGAAAAAGCTAAGCCTGACCTGCTTCCCACCCTTTCCAGAATCATGATGCTGTCAGATGTATGTTATCTACATCCACCACGTAACTGCCCATCAAAAACATGAATGAGCTGTCAGTTAAATGTGTTTGATTTATTGGAACAAGTGGGGGAATGTGTTGTGGCTTTTGCTGTTGGACTTGGCAGAGGTGTTGGTTCAATCCAAATGAATGGAGTGTCTTTTTTTTATTCTGTAGGTTCAGGGAGTGGGAAGTAAGGGATGGAGAGATGTCACCACTTTCTTTTCAGGCAAACCAGATGATAATTCTGAAAGGTAATTTTTTGTTCCTATTTTCTATCTCTTTAAACACATGATTTTATCTCCTGTACATTCTCTGTAGTATAATAGTGAAAGGTAATTTTTCAATATTAATAATTTATTCTGTCTTTGCTAACAGTCCTCCTCTATGTAATAGGGAGGAATTCAATATAACTTTGTTTATAACTCTGTTTAAACTGAGAACAAAGCAACGCACACCTCTTGGTTTAAAACTTACGCCAAATGCACATTCCCTTGCCCTGGGCCTGTTAAATCTATTAACAATCTTTGAATTAGACTGCAAACTTACATCATTTGGAGCAATATTTAGTTCTGCCTTTATCATCAGGGTTTTTAGGTTTCTTTTAAGCAAAGGCAGTAGAATTATAGTTTTCTTTGGAGTCATTGATTTTTGTTGTTATGTTTGGCAAAACTAATTTATTTCTACCTTCCTTCCCCCCTCCCCACTCCCCAAAAGACCAGCTGAGGGAGACAGCTACCAGAACAGTGGAGGGGAGGGCTACCAGAACAATGCTATATATCAAAACTTCTGGGAGACCTTTGGCAACTCAGATCCACCAAAAGCTCATAAATCTCCAAGCAGTGAGAGCTGGACCTATGTGGACAATTCCACAGAGAAGAAGAGCTCGGATAGCTGGGACGTGTGGGGCTCGGGAACGGTCTCCAACAAGAACAGTAACAGCGACAGCTGGGAAAACTGGGAGACCAACTGGGAGAACACAGGAGGGGAGAGCAAAACCAGAAAACCTCCTAAGGCAACAAAAAATGCGTGGGATGACTTCTAGGACTCTGTTAACCCTGCTTTGCACAGCTGGGAAAGGGAGGCTGTGCTGGCTGATGGAGGGGAGGAAGTTTTACACACGCCTGGAGTATCATGGTTGACCTTTCTGATCTGTTTGTGCTTCCCATTCATTCTCCTTCCTTCTACCCTGGTTTAGGGAAAAAAAAAGTAGCATCTGAATCTTTTCTTACATAAAGGTGGCTCTCCCTTTTTTAAGGATAGTGGTAACTATATTCTCCTTGCACTACTGGAGCTGGCTACAGCAACTTTCTTAACACAAATGTTAACGGAAAGAAATCAGTGCAAGGACACTTCCATGGCACAACCTTGCATGTGTAAGTTAATAGGTGTTCATCCAGTCCTCATCTAATTTGAGATTTGGGGTGTTTATTGCAAACAAAGGACAGGGTGTGACTTGGAAAGACAGCCATTAACTGAGCAAGCTGCAATTGGATACATCTTGTTCCAATGCCTTATGGATTGCTCTGACTACAGGAAGTCTGGCAATTCAAGATGGTCTTTAACATATTTTTTATTGGAGCTTTGTTTTTAAACATTGTGACATTATTTTTTTTTAATATTTTAAAACTTATTTTTTCCTTTTAGAATTCAGAAGGAATCTAGAGCTAGATGATTATTTGTGTAAACTGACAGGTTTGACCTGAGCTCTCAAGGGACATCCAGAATGGCTCTACTTGCCCACCTTACTCAGTGGATTGAGTTGGTACTGTGCAGCTCTGCCACACAGAAAAGCAAAGCTGTAGTGTTTTCCTTCCTCACCTACACCCTTGCCCCAGTTTGAGTATTTTATGTGCTCTCTTTTTTCTCTTTCTTCCTTCTACCTGTGTAGTATTTTATTAATGCTGTTAAAAATGAAGTCTTTCTGCTGCTTACGGCCTTCTGGACATCTGTTTGGCAACCTGGCAGTGAAAAAAAAAAAATTATAGAGAAGATTCCAGCAAGAAAAAATGGGTGGAAAATATGAGAACACTGAGGAAAGAGCCTGGCAGCAAGCCCCTTTCAAGATGAGTAGGTGTCTGGATTTAATAGTAAAATTTAATTTAAGCAGATGTTTTCCAAACGATTCTTCGTGTGTCAAGCTGTATCTCTGTTTCTGTCATATATTTCTCCACATTTTCTTCCTGGATCTTGTTAAAGAAACACTATTTTGGAAACTTGAGAAACTCCTTGTCAGCATTAAGGACTGGAACAGGAGATTGAGTTATGTGTCAGTTTTGACCCAACAAATCGCTTTGCATGACACAAACGATAACTTCTAGAGAAGAATTGTGACTGTAACATCAAAGGTGTCATAGGTATCCCATTTTATTTTGGGGGATGGGTTGTGAATGTACCCTCAGCACGAAAACAATCAGCTTGCTTGAAACTCAAATCATGATCTTTTATGTGCTCTGCTTTACCAGCATGGAGTTCTTTCTGTGAACCCTGTAGATCCTATTACTGAGCTAAAAAGCCTTTACTTTTTAAAAATGGTTTACTTGTTCAACAACCAACCAAAGGTGTCAAAATTACCTTAAATAACACTTCACTTCTTTTACTCCTCACAGAGGTTTTTGAGCAGATAGTAATATCAACAGTTTAAAAAGGAAAGAAAATGAATTTCCTCAAAAGTAGCAGATTTTAAAGGCTTAAGCCTGAGTAGAAGTAGCTCTATTTACAACCTGATTCTGTATTTCTATCAGAAGGATCTTTCGGATGGTGAACAGAATATTTTTCCAGTCTTTTCTCACCCTGTTCCACAAGAGTTGGGATTTCTTTTTTCCCCCCGGCTTCTCCTGATAGCGTGGTCTGAAGCTCGTGCTCTCCGAGCCTCTGCAGCAGGACCCAGAGCTGCTCCAGACCCACGTCTGGAAAGTGCTCCTCCAGGCTGAGCCATTCCTGAGGTGTCCTTTCCCTTTGGAAGTGCCAAAGGCACAAGAGCTCTTGGTTTGCAGTGCTGCTCGTGGTACCACTGGCAGCGTTCACAGCCCAACTGTAAAACAAGGATTTTTTTCTGCTTTTCTCCAGTTCCAAGTATAATTTTGTCATAGCTTAGCTGCATGTCAAACATAACTTTGTTTTTTTATGCTTACACCTCTGTTGCCTCCTTGTCAACGTGTCTGCTGCCCAGTCTGAAGCTGATTCAGCTGCTTCTGTATAAATTTATTACAGTTTCTCTTTCATAAACCTCCTGAAATGGCTCGTGGCAGGAGAACCTTTATTTCAGTCCACTCAGTCAATGGTATTGTGATGTGTGTGTGCACATTCTCCTCAGCTGTGAGCTTTGCCTGGGACAGAAGTGGTTTATTTATGTATCACTTGCAGCCACGATTGGCATGAGCCATTTGTTCTTTTGATTTGATTTTTGTAGCTTTTGAAACTTTTATGTTCTAAATCAAACAGCCAGAGCCCTGCTCAAGCAGAAGCTTTGGGTAAGGATTTTCCCTCCAGTTGAGGAGACAGGGACAGAACAGTTGCCATCTCTCTTTCTTCAGTGTTGTAGGGAAGCAACAAAATGATACAACTGGCAGAAAGATGTTCCTGGAAGATCCAAAAAACCCAATATAATGGCAGAAGGTGTAACTGCAGACACAAAACCAGTGTGCCAGCTGGTCAGTTTGACAGGCACATGGGCATTTTTTAATGGCTTGTCTGAGCCTCAACGTGTGATCATGTCTTCCAGAGGAGAGGACAAAACGAGGGCATTTTCTTTTGCACACCCTCTGTTTTACTGAATTTTACTTTTTTTCAGAGTAGGTGGCTGGGAGGTTTCTGCGCTATGAAGAGATGCATCCCATCAAGTTGCAGGTGTGGAGCAAGCGTTCATGAATCAGACTTTTTTTCTTTTTTAATTCCTCTTCCTCCCCAGATCCTCCCTTTTTGGCCTGATGAGGAGCAGAGGCATTGAGTGCAGGCTGCTGGAGCTGAGGCTGCCTGGCTGAGTGAGGATCCAGCCATGAGCCTCAGTGTGTGGTTTGGAGGGCCCGGGTGTCACCGTGGGCTCCCCCTCTGCTGGGGTGACCAGGGCTCCGCTCCCCTTTCCATCCCACCCCGTGGAGTTGCAGTTTTAAGTCAAACAAGCGAACTGCCAGGAGATGTGCAGTAGGTGAAATTGCTGCACCAGTTGGACATTGCAATGGCTGGTTCAAATCCCATGGTGACCCAAGCTTTTATTTCTTTGTATGGCTTCAACTTTGGAAAATGCAGAGCAGCTGGATTTCTGCAGGTAGCCTGATAAAAGAAAAATGTCAAGAAATCAAACTAAGTGCCATTTGCAAAAGAGTGGAAGTGTTGGAGAATGCTCCCAAACATAATCCTAGCAGTTAGGGATTATTTTAAAATGTTTCATTTGTGTCTTCAAACCTATTAGTAATTATTACAATTCAAGAAGTGCTTGGCCAGCTCTCCCTCATGGCTGAGACCTCAAGGATAATGCTGCTGCTTTTATTTTCCAGGCCAGACTGTAACATTCTATGGGTTCATAATGTACTTGTCAGTGTAATGGTCTGTGCAATAATTTAACAAGTGTAGATAAAACCTTTGTTTAATCCAGGATACATTTAAAGATACAGTGGTCCTCTTGGACAGTAGCAGTCTGCACAATTATTTCAGTTCTTAGCTTGTTTTGGCTGAAATACTAAATTTCAGTGACCCAATTAAAGGTTTGAGCAATCAGTGATTTAAACAGAACAGAAACATTTCCATGGGCATTATTAAGAGTCTGATCCTAATGGCTTAGTGGCCTCTAGCTGCAGAACCCTCTTTCATTCCCATGCCAGCAGAACCTTGGTCAGTCTGGAGTACTGTATCTTTAATTTTCCTGCTGTGTTTTTTTGTGAAGTTCACAGGAATGGTGATTTCAGTGAACACTATTCATTGTTCTGTAGAGTGGTTCTGGACTTGAACTGCAGTGTCATCTTTTAAAGAGTATTATAATAAAGCAAAGAGATATGGAGCAGAACAGTGGTCAGCCCTTTTTCAGGAGATTTCAGTTAATTTTCAACCCAGGTGCTGGCATCAGGCATCTTCTTCCCTGCTAGTAACAAAGGAGAAAGGAAGTTGCCAACATTAATAGAGCCAAAAACATCTTTATATTTCATTGGAGTTTCACAGTCTGACTTCAAACTCTTACTTAAAAACAATTTGGAGACATTGTTTGCCTCCTTTATTGAAGGGCAACTATAAAATAGAAATTAAAGTACAAATAAATTTATGTACTGAGATTTTTATTAGCTTGTCTACAAAGGCACTTATTACAGCAGAAAAAGGTAACTTTTAAAGCAGTTTTCCTGCAAGAAGCGAGATTTCTCTGACAAGTCGTTCAGCTATGGTGGTGGTTCATATTCAGGTTCCAGTTTCCTTCATGAGCCAAAGGGCCACGTGAGTACTCCAGGTGACTGCACTGGGCTTTGTGCAAATTTAAAATATCTTCTGTTATGTTCTTGGTCAGCAGGACTGAATCCTACTTGCCCTGTAGAGGTAATTTTACTGATTTTTACTCAAATGGACATTTGTGTTTGATAACATCACTGGTATGACTGCACGGGTTGGCTGTATCTGTTCTTGCCATAAGGGCTGCTCTGTCAGGTGCAAAGTTTTCACATGGGATTACTGGCAGTAAACAGGATATGCTGCTTCTGGAGAGAGGATTTTGGCCCTTTATTCTGACAACATCCAGAGCCAATGACCTAAAAACAAAACGCCATGAAAGCAGTGATGTGTATTCTGGATTTCAGACAGCACAGTCAGTAAAAGCTGATAGAGAAAGTGGAGTCTAGACCAGAAAACATCACTCTTGGACTTGAGGGAGGACAGGTCACTGCTGCATTGCCATGGCCCCCTCGGTGCTCTGATCCCAGTACCAGCAGCAAGTCCAGTTGGAGCTTTCTGCCATTATTTCTCTGTGTAGGTGCCCTCCAAGGTAGATGCAGGCTCAGAAGGTGATTCTGGGCTTCACAGCTCACTCACTTTAAGCAACCAAACTCTCATGCCCTCTGAGGTGTGCAGCCAGGCACTGGGGATGTGCCCTGGTTTTCCTCCTCCTGCACTCCACCTATTCCAGAAGGTTCATCCACAGGAGCCTTCTGCAGCAGGCTTTGGGCTCAGGAGCTTCGCCATCACCTCCCCAAACTCCACAGGCTTAGCCCAGTACCCCCATACCTGCTGAGGGTCTCCACTGCTTTGACAGAGGTTTGCAGGATGCAGCCATGGAGTGAAAACTGAAAATCCCATGAGGAAAACAAGGGGGAGCTGCGTTGTCCTGTTGGGAAGCTGCAAACCCTGAAGCTCTGACACACCTGCAGTGTGATCATTCCTTGTCTGTTCAGTCACTGATTTGCAGGAGGCCAAGAGATGCTGCCTGGCTGTGTCAGCTCCAGCCATTTGTGCTCTGTCAGCAAGAAGCTGCATCTCCTCAAGGAGGCCGGAAAAGAAAGGTCAGCTTCTCCTCTGAGCAAGGCGCTGACTTTTGCTTTAGGTGAGATAAAACTGCCCTGGTTTTTTTTATCCTCAAATGATGCTTTGTGTCCAATCTGAGTTTCACCAACACTGCCCTGATGGCAACGTTTAAACTGGCTAAAATCAAAAGAGATTAAAGAAATACTGAAAAGATCTCCAAGGAGAAGCCTTCTTGCACTTGAAATTGCTGAGGAATGAGTGGGGAGAGAGTCTCTGGCAGGGCTGGCTGCAAGGACTACCAAGAACAGTCGTGTTGTACCTCACCAGCATCGTGACTGCTGCTCAAGCAGGAAAATCCAGTGCTATCAGCTCTGCACACTTTGGAAACCAGTTCTTGTCTTTCCCTCTAAGCCCTGCCAAAGTGTGCTCCCCTGGAGAGGCTGCTCAGCACTGCTGAGGCTGGTGAATTTTACAATAGATAAATCAGCTCCTGCCGGGAAGCACAGAAAGGCTGGAGTACATCTTTTATGAAAAAAATTTCACCACTTCTGATTGAGAAGTGCTGCTCCTTAGTATCAGCAGTTCTGCACTGGATTGCTCATTTTGCCTTCAATGGAATGGTGTTTTACTACCTAGGGCAAAAACTACTTGTACATACATTTTTTTCCCTACTCTGCTGACATGGATGGTTAGTGTATGTAAATTGATGTGCCAGCCTATATAAAGGCCGTTGTGATCAAGGTCAAACTAGGAATTTTCTTCCTTACAGAAGCTTTTCTGTGTGGTGTTGTTGCATTGAAGCTTGATACCATTCGAGATAGAATTGCTGTTTTAATTCTGTGTTCACAAATTGCCTATTGACTCCAGCCACCAGCTCTCACTGGATGTGCCTGGATGTCACTTTTGGGGTGCAGCTCAATGCACTAGACTCGAATTACAAATTTAGTTTGCCCAGACAGGGCTTCACTGGTCAAGACAAGCTGCCCAGTGTTACTGCAGGACTGGCAAGAAGAGATAGAATCTGAAGCTGAGGCTACTGCAACTCTCTTAAACTTCTTGCCCACACCAAGGCGTCTCTCTAAGCTGGTCACAGACCTTGGGAGGGAGCACAAAGCATATCAGAGAAGTGGAATAAATACTTCTTGTGTAATCTAGGCTGCTGGTGAGATCCCAGCTTGTCAAATTAAGCCTCTGCAGAATAAGCTCCCCCACTCCCATGTCTGTTAAATGCCTGTCTTCACTGTGATGGTGGTTGGGAAGGGGCTTTAACCATGTGCTAAAGGCCACAAAAAGCCTCTCTTGCACTGGGTGTGAGGAAGGACTGAGGCAATGCACCAGCTCACTCAGATGATGCTGGCCTAGTTAAAGTGTCCCTGCCCACGGAGCAGGGGTTGGAACTAGATGATCTTGAAGGTCCTTTCCACCCTAAATGATTTCATGATTCTGTGAAGATGCTCCTTTCAGAGCTGCTGGCAGAGATCTTCACTTGTCACTTCAGCTTCCTTCCTCTAGAGGGGATTGTGTCACTGGGCATGGATGGCCCTGAGGGAACCTCACATAAGGTTTGAAAGCTGGATGCAGGGTTGGAAACGTGTTCCTGCTCGTGGATCTGCTTATCCACAGCCCCATCCTGTCCTCTGCCTGGAACTTTCATGCTGTATTCAGCCAACACGGGGCAAATTCCTGTCCTCCAGCCACACACTGGTGCTCCTTTGATTTTATATCCTGCCTTGGGATTTCAGCTCCCCCATCTCTCTGCCAGAGTGCACCAGGCTGGATGGAGGCAGTTTAAAGCTCACGCTGTAACAAATACCAGGTTCTAGGCTTTATGTTACCCCTGATATCCTGGCCCTTGCTGTTAAAGCAGTGTAAGAGCCGTTTCTTTACGACGAGGAAGAGCAGACTCATGGTGCAGAGCCGGGACAGGGCTGTCTCTCGTTGCCCCCAATACAGGTTGGCACAGCAATAGCCAACAGCTCTTTTTAATGGATCATGATAGGATTACACTTCCCCTGCCAGGAGTGGCTCCTTTGGCTGTGTTCAGTCCAGGCTAATTGTAACATAATTAGCACATTCCCATCACAGCAGGAGACTGGAGACTTCCCCACCTCTGAAGCTGGAGCATTCCTTCTCTGGGAGAAATGTGGATCTAGATTTGGCCCTGGCATGGCCCTGACCCAGATCAGGGTGTTCAGACCATGCTGGGGAACTCTTGAGTGCTGCCCTGCAGTCTGCTCCTCCCTGAATCATTGAATCATTTTGACTGGAAGAGGCTTGTAAGATCCTCAAGTCCTGGGGGCTTCTGTGGAGCTGGGGCAGCAGAGGTGCATCTCAGAGATGTCCCAGAGCAGGGACAAGGAAGTCTCTGTGTCCTGTCCCAGTGGTCTGCAACACCTGATTGATCTTTAAAAAACACACTGAAGAGCCTCACCCTGAGGGTGAGCAGAGGGAATTAAACTCCTCTTCCCTGCTTTGAAGTCTTACACCCACACACTGGTATGGGAGCTGAAAGGTAAGGACTATTGACAGTCTGAAATGTTTCTTCTGATGTTGAGGAATGGGGAAGTGGAGGTGATGCAGGTTCTGTGTCTTGTTGTGTAAGAGCATTTCTTTTGTTGTCATTTGTTCTTTGTTGGTTTTCTTTTTTCCCAGTGAAAACTTTTATTAGTTCATAAAGAAGGTGAGTACTTGGTGGTGTTTTCATTAAAGCTGCAGGTCCTGAAGCAATGCAATCATGGGAAAAATTAATTTTTCAGTGTTTGTTTTTGGGTTTGTCTTTTTTCCAAGCTAAAGTTTTATTCCTTGTAGTTGGAGAACCACAACTGAGCTGTATTAGTTTACAATTTTAAGGGCAACAAAGATCTCCCTGTTTGTTACTTTGAAGCCAAGCAAATTACTTGGACTTGGATTTGATTGCTTGGGGTTAGCAGCCTCTCTTTTCTGTGGAAAGAAGCAACATATTGCTCAAACATCCAGGTTTTTTTCTGAAACAAAAGGAAGGACACTCAATGACAGGAGAGCTCCAGCTCAGATTTATTACTGGGTAATGAGAAATTGCTGAATAACGTGTTCGTTTTCTGCCACTAGGTGGGAATAAATCTTCCCGCTTTTCTCGGGCTCTGAGAACGCTGCTGTCCAGTCCCAGCTTCCAGCACAGGAGTGAGGATTCTCCAGGGTGCAATGTGCTTCCGTGGTGCACAGCAACCTCCAGGCTGGCTTTAATGGCTACGGGACCATTCCCTGGCTGCTGTGGATGAGGGATCTCCACGCAAGATGTCCCCAGAATTGCCGATGTGCTGTTCCAAGTGGAGGGGGTTGATGCGAGGTGGCCTCCCGCGTTTGCTGTGGCACTGACACCAAAGAATTAAGCACAAACAGCCCCGGGGGTGGCCTGTGACCTTTACTGCCAAATAGAAACAACTTTTCCCAAAGCAGCAGGGAGGGCCTGGCTCCCGAACAATGCTGGGCACTCTGCTGCCAGCCCAGCTGGCCGGGCTCCAGCCCAGGTGAGCACACCTTGCCGGGGACAAGGACTTACCCCAGGGAAATGCTCTCTGGCAAGGAGAACCGTGTCAGCTGGCCTGGGGAAGGCCAGAGGAAACACAGGCCATGCAAATCAGGGATTTTATTGTGTTGATGTTGGCAGCAAACTCATTTTTAAATTTTTTTAAAGTTTTTTTTGCTTAAGCTAAATCAAACTTGGTGTGTGGGGTGAGCAGTGCTGGCTGGCTGCCGGCTGCAGCCTGCTGGCATCGGCTGTGCCAGCTCAGAGCAGGAAAAATCTGAATCTGTCTCTTGCCAGGCTCTGCTCCCCTGCACGGGAGATTTCTCCATCTCTCTGCTTGAAATGCAGAGCCTGAACTGCCACAGGGAGTACAAAATTTAGGCAAAGGACTAAGGCAAATTTTGCAGCTGGGGACAAGGACGGCTGTGACAGCTCTTGGTATCCTCTGTGCTCACTCCTGGCAAGATTTACAAACAGTTCTTTTATCTTTTTACAGCTTTTCAAAACAAACTCATCTGATTTCTTCCTGTCTTTTCCTCAGCCCTGCCAGGGAAAAAAGAAGGAAACAAAAAAAATGAAAGGATGCTAAACCTTCTATTTGATGGAACAAAGTTGGGAACCGAGAACAAAAATATTTGGCTGTACCCAGAGGTGCCTCTGTATTATCTGAACACTTAATGAGTCAAACTACTTGCTAATCCATGGAAACAGAAAAATTCAGACACTGGAGTTCCTCTGGAGGGGAGACCTAGATGGACTCTGCATATTTGTTGTAGATTGGACTCTGAAGCCATGCCATGGAAAGCACTTTTCATCTGTAGATCGAGACGATAACGGATTCAACTTAATTAATCCCTGCAGGTATGGGGAGTGAGGGAGACATATCCAGGGATTGTTTTTCCCAGCCCTGAAATTCTGTCACCTCCAAGATGGAGGTGTGACATTCAGGATGTTGAGCTGATGGAAATTCTTCTGGGCCTAGATCCTTGCTCTGGTGTGGACCAGGAGCAGAAATCAGGGAAAGAGAAGAAATTGTGAGTGAACTCTCCACTAATGTATTCTTGCACCTTCCATCACTGAAAACAGAAGCAGTCATTTGATTTCCATGTTCTATACCAATGCCTGTCCTGCATGAATTTACCCAATTCCTTTTTTAGATTAGACTTTGAGGCTTAACATCCAGTTGATAATTTGTACAATTTAATTTTATGCAGCTGAAGGGGGAAAACCCTCCTCTAGTTTGTCTCGAGGCTGCTGACTCATTTCATGAGCTTGGCCCTGGTCCTTGTTGGGAGAACACCCACTCCAGTCACCTCCTGGAGCTGCAGGTTTACAGTGGTGCTCTGTCCTCTCAGGACAAGTTTTAGTCCATCTCCCTGCCCATCGTCCCCACAGGCAGCTTTCCAAGCACAGCTTCATCCTCAGCAGCCCTGGATATCCCAGCCTCCTGTGCCCTCACTCTGCTCCCTTGACTGTTTCCCAGGCTTGAGATGGGGAGATAATATATTTTTAGTAGCATCTCTTCCTTGTTTTTGTGTCTTAAGTAGAAACATTAAAGTCTAATTTAAAGGGCACATTTTACAAGGTTATTTATGGGAACAATAAGCTTTTTTCCTCCTGTGTTTTTCATGGAAGAAGCTGGCAAGAGCTGAAATCCTTTACCTTGTTACTGTAAAACACTCTCAAGATTGGAGCTGTCTCTTTTTTGGTTTTTTGGGGTTTTTTTTAAGGAAGATAGTTATTGTCCAATGATGAAAACAGCAGCAGATTTTCCACAGTTGAAGTAACACAGCGAGCGATGGGATGGGCAGGTTTGGGGAGCTCTCCCCACCGCGTTCATGTTGGGAATGAAGGATGCTGCAGCAGGGCAGGGACAAGCCCAGCCTGCCCTGGGGGCACCTCAAAGGCCCTTTTGCTGCGACTGGCTCGGACACGCCGGGATCGGCGCCGTCGGAGCGGGCTCCAGGAGCCGTCCCGAGCGTGCCCCGGGGCTGCGGGCTGAGCCCGGCTGTGCGCACAAGGGCAGCCTGTTCGCCTGCCTTGATGGCCTGGCCTGAACAGCGGGACGTGGAGAGAGCGTGCTCTGGGACAGCCTGGATAGAGGGAGTCTTGTTGGCACAGCCCATCCTGCTGCTCCCTGGCTGTTTGACTTGGATGGGAGCACCGCGAGCGAGGTTTGTCCAGCCCTGTGTCTCCTGTTCCTTCTCTGGAACTCCTGGCCGCTCCACGCTGCACTTCCCGAATCCCCAAGCCAGGTGGTTGGATTTAGCAGCGTTTATGGCATGGGGGGATGTAAGCCTGGAAGTCTCTGCCGATGGAGACAACGGCACGCTCACCGCCTGCTGATGAATTGCTGCTACAGAGGAGCTAATTAAGGACAGCATTTAGTTTATTGATGCTTTATTAGGCTTTAAATTGAAGCAAAACCTCCTTAGCTGATAAAATTTCCTTCCCTGCCCTCACACCCATCTTCTCCATGCTCTCTTTTGGTAGGTTTCTTTTGTGTTTCTGAGGTTTGGTCCCCTGTGCCAGGCAGTATTTTCCACTCCTGATTTAACTGATGGAAGTATGATTGCACAGGAATCTGACAGTAGTGATGAATGTAATTAACCCCCTCCACATCCCAGTTCCTCTGCCTTTTTCTTTGCTGGTCACTATCACTTTCAGGTCAGCTTTGGCCTTGCAGAAAGTTCCTCAAATAATGAGAATGACAAGTGGTAGCTGAGGCAGGTGCCAGTGCCTGGAGGCAGATTTTAGAGGTGGTATCAGTGTCAGCTTGGCACCAGCAGAGCTCCAGATTCACCAGTGCCCAATCTTGCTATTTACAGCCTGTGCTTCTCCATCCAATCTCTCTGGTGGCTCCTGCACAGAGGGAGGGCTCAAGCTGCTCTGAGTCCTCTTTTAAGCAAGTCTTGCCCATGGTGTTGGATGGATCCCAACCCATGGAAAGGCAGAGTCCTCAGGGAGGAAGATGGGAACAAGGCCGACGGCTTGCACTGGGGAATGGCACATCTTGAACCCTTGCAGGAAAGTTACAGCGTAAGGAATGAAGTGCTTTGTCCATCTTATGGCTCATCAAACCACTCCTCCTCCAGCCCGTGTGTGCCCGGAGCCTGCCGGAGTCATCCCCCGGCAGAGGGGACACTGTCCCAGCCTGCTGGGAGCATCCCGGCCACCCTCCCGGCTGGCAGCTGGAGCCAGCGGGTGAGCAGCCGGCAGAGCCGGGCTCGGATTGCAGCAGGCTCCTCCTCCGGAGCCGGCCGGGAGGGAAGCAGAGGCGTGGAGCTGGAGTCAGCAACTCCGGGCTGCCTCACCTGCACCGCGCCAGCGGCGGGGCCCGCACGGGGACCAGCATCTTCCCCACCCGCATCCCATGGGGAGCATCTCCCCCGCGCCGCCCCCCGGCAGCCCGGCATGGAGAGCCTGAGCAGCAGCCTGAAGAAGAAAGCCACGGAGCACCACTACAGGGCTGAAGTGATGATTGCTGGAGAGCAGCTGAGGTAGGAGGTCCCAGGGTCCTCCTGCAGCCCGGGGCAGGGCTGTACCCGGGGGTCTGAGCTGTGTCCCGTTAGCAGCAGGCTCAAAGTTTTATCCTTGAGCAAGCTCCTTCCCCCAGGTGCTGGTACCCCCCTCCCCAGTACCTGCTGACCCTTCCTACACCCACCAGAGTGGTGAACCAGGTCCTTTCCTGTTATACCTTGTCCTGCTGCTCCTCTTTGGCGTCTCCTGCCCTTCACCCCCAGGTGCCAGGGGACTGACGTGCGAGTTTAGATGGCAACAGATTTTTTTGTCCCTTTCCACCTTCCCCCAAGCACAGAGAGTGATGTGGTGGCACTGAGCAGCCCCCACAAGGTCCCTGATCCTTGGCTGGATGAGGACAGCAGCATTTCTGGGGATGCTCGGACTTTCAGGGTGACTTGGAAGAGCATTCCATGGGTGCCATGTGCCTGAATTGAATCTTCCATTTCCTGAAAGTCTCTTTTGGGAACATCTGCTGGTTTGTAGTCCCCGTTCTTCAGCAGCTTCTGAGGGATTTCCTCGTATGGAGACAGAAATCCATTCTCCTATGCTATGTGTGGCTGAGAAAACGTGTTCCTCGTGTATCTGGGGTCAGAACCTTCTCCTTACTTCCAAGCATGTGACTGGGGCTTTCCTAGCTCTAGAGCAGAGTTTGCTTGTTTCTATCTGGAGCCATTCTGGTTTGTTTTGAAATGAGGATGGAAACTAGGAAATATATCTTTGATAATGTAAGTAGCCCAGAGCCTGAGTGTGCTATCATCAGATCCCTAAAATGAGCTTGGTGTAGGTATGTTGTTCATTCTCAGTGAGCACTGTTAGCTTTAGCTTTACTATTTGTACTGTACCAAGGATTGATAACTTCCAGCTAAGGATTGGGGCCCCATCTTGAAAATACAGCCAAGGGACAGAGCAGTTTATTCATATTTATATTTCCAGTATTTTACTCATCTGGAGTGACTGAGGTTTAAGTTGAGCCCCATAGCCTGGGCCAAAGGAAGGGGTCAGGTATTCAGAGAGAACATAAAATAATCAAGCTGTGTGTTGAAACTGTGTTCCACATGAGGGGAGTGATGTGACTTCCCCATACCTGCTGCAGGAAAGGAGCAGATCAGGCCCTGGACCATTTGGTGATTGTGACTGTAAGCACAAGAAGGGGATACAGTAAATTTGTTTGAGAACAGAACTCTTCCAGTACACTGCACACTGGGCTGACATTGAATAGAAACCACAAAATTTATGTAGTTTTGGGGACATCCATCTTTTTTTTTTTTTCTTCATTTTTTTTCCCCCATGGCTGCAGTGCCTTAAAGTTTCTTGGTTTTGGGAGCTCCCAAAATCTGAGAGTTCACAGTGAGGGAGAGGAGGGTCCTTTTGCTGGGGCTGGGCACACAGCAGCTGCATCCTTCTGCTTTGGTCTGGGCAGGAGCCTGTTCCCAGTGCAGAAGGATGGGAAGGAGCTGTTGGTGTAAAACCTGGGGAGGAGGATGAGGAGATGGACCCCAGCCTGGAGCTGGGCTGCTCCTTCTACTGAACCTCTGGCTGGAAGGAGAATTGAGTGAGGCAGAACACACTGAGTGTTTCAATTTCTCTTCTGTATTTTGGGGATCTCACAGCCTGGCAGGTAAGGACTTAGAGTGGTATGAATCTCCTGGGACCTGGATGGCTGGTGGAGAGCAGTGGGGAAACTGAGGCAGAGGGGCTGGGTGATGTCTCAGACAGCAGCAGATGGACAGGGCTAAATGTCCACATTGTCCTCTGCTTTTCCCCAGATGTGGAATACAGAGGCATGGAAAGGAGCCTTGCAGCTGGCCTGACTCTGTAAACCTCCATCAGCAAATAACGCTGCTGTGTCCACATGAAACATCAAACATTTGTTTTTCCCTGCTCCCCACTTCCTGCCCTGCCTCCCCACTATTACATTAAATCAAACAAACCTTTGCTCCATCTTTGCAGTTCTTTGGCTTCCCAGCAAGTTTGCAAATGCCTCCGAGTTTGGCTTGGCCAGAGGGGTGAGTCTGTTCAGTGTCAGGATGGGTTTCCCAGCCAGGAATAGCTGCACGAGTGAGGGCTGACAGAATGCTCCGTGTGGATGACCGGGAATGAAGCGGATCCTGAAGGAATTGCTGGGAGATTGGCTGGTGTGGTTTGGGTTTGCCTGTCTGCCAGGGTCCCTCTGCTTCAACAGCTGCCTGGTTCAGGGAGGAGGAAAAATAATTCTGTATTTTGAGTCTCTCTCCACTAAAAAGATGAAGATAAAATTTTCGCTGCTATTTTGGCCTTGAGTTTGAGAGGGCTGCTGGCTCGGGCTCGTTCCTCACGTCTGCTGTCATTCCTCTTGTGTCAGACATAAAAACTTGCATGAAAATCACATCGATTTTACTAGGCGTTGGGTATTCCTGGGTGGCATTCTGTAAGAGAGGCCCAATTAGTCACTTCTAATTGCAACAAATGGCTTATCTACACAGAGAGATTCTGGAACAGCTTCCTCGCTTTGCATTCACACCCTGCTGTAATTGGAGTTCCTCAAGTATGGACAAGCCCTGGTGCACTCTCGTCTGGGTATTCCCATGGTCAAGAGAAGCAGCTGTGCTCTAATAGCTCTGTTAAGCTGCATTAATCACTCCTAAACATAAAATATACTCAGTAAATTTATGTCTTGCACAGAAAAAGTGAGAGGAGAAGGAAGCTTTTTTTCTGCAAAGAATAAAATTGCAATTTCTGCCACTGTCCAAAACTTTCAGAGGTGACGAGTGTTTTATTTGGATACTCAAACTGTGATGCTGATAAATAAAGTGCTCATTATTTTGGTGCTCTGGAAATTGGGCTCACTTTAAGGTGTGTAGCTGAATGTGCCAAAATTTGTATTCTTGCCCAAAAGTCATTTGTCTGCAGGAGGTTTGGTGGCTCCCTGTTGGACTTGGATCTCTTGTAGTGAGCATGACTTCCTTGAGGGATCATGGGACACTGCTTGATGTAGCAGTGAGTGTTATTCAAAGATGAGACTTCATGGTCAGAATGACCTTAAAAAGCTAATTATTAAATTTCTGGTGAAAGGGAGGACTGGGAAGTAGAATTGTGCTTCCTGTGATTTCTTTTTGAGATTTAAGCCTTCCTATACTTATATTTAAATACAAGGAAAATAAAACATCTCAGTACCACTTTGGGCTGTCACAGGCATGCAAAGCCCTCCCTTGTCCCCAGATGTACTGGTGCTTTTTCAGACTGGGGGTGATGAAAACTGGGGTTTCCTGAGCCTGTTTGCAGCAGCTCTTTTGCCTGGATGTGCCTCCCCAGCAGCAGCTGCTTTGCAGAAATGCTCCTGTTTCTGTTGCTGCCTTTTAGTGAGCACTTAGTTGTTTGTTGTTTGGGGATTTTTAAAAATTTGTTGGATTTTTTTTTCCCCTGTGAAGATAGGAACAGAAAAGGTCTTTTGGATGATTCATCTTTCCAAGGCCACTCATTTGTTCTTAGCTGCTGTGAGAATGAACTGGAGTTAATATCCTTGAAAGATCCACCTTGTCATTTGAGATGCTCAAGGTCTGTTTACGTGGGAGATGAGGGAGAGTTTATTCCTCTTCTGTTTGGATGTCGCTTTCAACAAGGTTACCCGGGGTGACTAATGATGGCTTTGTAGTGACCTTGACAAAGAAACAATTTGCTTACCCAACACAACCTACCCAAAGCAAACGCATGTGGAGGCTCCGGCTGCCAAGCCAGGAGTGTTTCATAAGAGCCCATTCTCGTGTTCCAGCAAGTGTTTTATCCTGACCTTATTCTGCCTCCTTTTTTTTTTTTTATCCTTTTGAAGAAGTAATATGTCCACAGGGTAGATTTTGCCATCTAGAAAACTCATAATATTGCATATTATTATATATTTCCCCTAATCTTTTTTATCTGGAAGCATGATTAGAACCCACTCATGGTTTCACCAGCTTTGTTTTTTGCAACATCACACAAGAGCTCTTACATCCTGTGCTGAAGGACAAAGTTTGTGTCTTCAGGGTTGACAGGAAACAGTAAACAAGAGGAAAGTGAAAAGTCCACAAGGACACTCAAGCCGAGCCTCTTCCGCTGCCCTGGGTCTGCAGGGCAGAGGGAAAACTTGCCACAGGCTTAAACCAGCCCTTAAAGGTCCAAGATGCTGCTGCTCCAGAGGTGCTGAAACACCACTTAATTCCTGTGCTGGCAATTGGTCCCAGTAGAATATTTCCAGAATAAGTGTATTTTTAAATTTTTAAACCTTAGGCTTTAGCAGCATTGCTTGCTAAAAATTTTATTTTATTTTTCTCCTTCAAAATCCGTGCATTTTTTTCTGTATTCTGAAACATGATTTTAAAAAGGGAGTAAAGCAGGGGAAATAGCGTCCACACAACCAGTTTCTATTCAGGCCTTGGCTGATTATGGTCCATGTGTTACTGTATGTACAGGGGGTGTGTGTGAGTGTAAATATATATATATATACACACATATATATTTGTCATGGAGTCCTGCAGACTCTTAATGGCAATAGAGAACTCTTGGAACGTTTCTTATCTTTACCAAGCATTCCTCTAAAGTGCCTTCCCACTTGCTGATTGTGAAAGAGAGAAAACTTAAAAATTGGCTGTGTCTTCCCTCATAGGTGGGGTGCCTCTTTTTGCAGTCACTGCTGACTGTGTCTGGTTGCATTGTGATGGAGGACCATGAAATAAAGGAAGAAAAAAGACAAAAACTCTAAAAATAGCAAGGCAGCTGCCTGAGGACTGTTCTGTCTGGGTAAAATCCATCTGCAGAACAAGTGCTGGTGACATGAGGGAATGAGTCTTCCAGGTAAAGAGGGAAATACTGGATATGGACCTCAGGATTTGAGGGAGGTCTGTGCAAGGCAAGGCCAGGAGCTGGTTCTGCATAAATCTTTAGTTTAGTATTTTAATTAGCAGGAAGGTCTGAAAACTTCTGTCAACTTCTCAGCATTAATTACAACAATCAATTACTAACTATTCCCCTAATAAAATGTTTTATGGTAAAACTTTTAGGAATTTAGTATTGGTAAATCCTACAATATAAGGCAATCCACTATTAGCTGATAGCTTTCTAGGGTATTTAAACTTCTTGTGAGGTGCCTAAAAGTGTAATCCAACAGGCATAACTTTTCCAAAAAAAACCGAAAGAAATTGAGACATGAAATAACGAAAGGCTGCAGTGTTTAATGGCTCAGTAAAACTCACTGGCCCAGGGCAAAACTGGGAATTGTGATGAATAATTTGAAACGAAAACCATCCTGCAGTTACAGAGGTGTTTAATTAGTATCTCTCCTCAGAGCCTGCTGCACACACTGCGCATTTTCCAGCGCTGGTGTTTTGGGAACGGTCATGACTACAGGGCAAAAGTTTGGCCCCTGGACAGATCTCCTGCCAAACTGGGCTGGCTTTGGCTGGAGCACAGAGGAACTCTGTGCCTTGTGGCTCGCTCAGTTGTTAAGGTCCTTTTGAAAGTCAAAGCCATGCTCACCTGAGTAACCTTCCCCCATGTATCTTTCCATCAGAGCCGCAGACCAGCCATAACAGCAGGGTTTTCGGGATAGGAAGGTTGTTGTTTGGGTAAGCTCTGTCCCAGTCAATCCCAGCTGGAACCAGAAAATGTCAGGACTGTTGTCCACTGTTGCTGTGGGTTAGTGGGTACATGGATTAGGTAGTGATGGGATCCACCTGGCACTCATTGCTTGGACAAAAAAAAAGGAGGGCTCCTGTTACTGCTCCCACCTGGACTTCTGAGTAAGCCTCTGTCCTCCAAGCTTTATTCCTGCTTTCATGGCCACGGGGAAGGAGAATGAGACACAGAATCATGCCAAGATAATAAATACATGTACTGCTATTTTTTTTTTTTTTGAGTTTTGCCCCTCTTCACCCCCTTTACTTGGCTGCTGTGGGTTTGAGAGGCTTGTTTAGAACAAAAAGCTACATATGGGTCAGACTGTCTGCTCAGGCAACCTGAGTGGTGGCAGGAGGAGAGAAGGGGATGGTAGAGAGGCTCCTTGGGATTGATTGGTGCAGTCTGGCAGTGCCAGGCAGTTTGGTTGCATTTATCAGTCCCTGAGTGCTTGGCGCAAGTCCCAGCTCATCCAGGGTGGTCTCTCCCGGCTGGACAGATCTGGGCCATCAGATCCAAACTCCTCTGTGAGCCCAGCTGTGCTCAGTGGCTGCCTTTCCCCCCAGGCTTCGCCTCCACGATGGGAAGCTGATCAAGGACAGGCGGTACCACCTGCGGACGTACCCGAACTGCTTCGTGGCCAAGGAGCTCACGGACTGGCTCATCGACCACAAGGAAGCGCCCGACCGCGAGACCGGCATCCGCCTCATGCAGAAGCTGATGGATCACTACATCATCCACCACGGTGTGTGGGCGTCCCTGCCACCCCCAGGGCGGGGGCTGTGTGTCTGCTCACCCTGTGTGTCCCTCAGCCCAGCCACAGCAGCGTGGCCAGGTCCCTGTCTGCCACCCTGCCATGGGTGAGGGCTCCTGGAGAGGCTGGATGGGGCTGGATTTGTGTGAAGCTGCTTTGCTTTGGGGGATGTGCCGGTTCCCTGTGCGCCAGAGAAGGGCTTGGGCTGTGCACTGGTAAATGACATCTAAAGTGTCTCCTCTTTGAAATCAAGCTCAGTGGCACCTGTATCCCTGTATCCAGCCAGGAGGATGTTTGTATAGAAGCTGGTCTGGCTCATGTTTATGTCACACAGAAATGGAGGCTGAATTACAGCACACACTTCACATCTTCAGGGAAATCCATTTTCTTACCATAAGACCCCAGTATTCCTTAGTTTCCCCATGCTGGGACAAATAGGGCTGTGGAGCCTACAACACTCCAAGGCAAATTTAATCTGACACCTGTGGACCTGGAGCTGCAGCAATCCTGTAGGAAAGCCTCCCTTGGGATCTAAGTGTGTGCTGCCATTACAAAGGCTTGTCTGTGATACCTAATTTAAAAAAAAAAGGAAGGAAAAAAAGTGTGGAGAAAAATCACCTTGAGGCTCAAGCCCAGCTCTTTGCAGTATTCAAGGGTTTTTTTCTTTTTAAATTTCTTTGGAACTTTCAGGAGTTTTGGATTAACTCCGATCACGTGCTGAGCTCTGAGCTGCAGAGCAATCCCCAAAGTCCAGCCCTTGGTCGTGATGTAACAACAGAAAACACGTGCTTCAGGTGGGCAAAAAGCAATTTCTGTCCATGTGGTTTTCAGGCCCAGCCAGGAACAAAAGCCCCAGACTGTCAAACAGCCCTGGGACACCTCTGCCATCGCTGTGGTTGAGCTCTCTCGCTCCCAGGGCTTTGGGACAGGAGCTGTGGCAGCCTGGAGCTGGGTGCTGGTTTGTCACACAAGGATGTAGCTGCGGAGACAGAAGCAGATGACAACCGCACCAAACCAAAGCAAACCCTCTCCTCCCCCCTCTTCTCTGGGGTCCAAAAATAGCTTCCTTTGACCACTGCAATGCAAACACTCCCTGTTGCCATCTGCTCCTTGCTGAGGGTAATGCCCTTTACATTAAACTGCCTTGAATAAACTGCTGCGGGGCTTTATCACAAAAAGCTGAAGCAGGGAGTTCTCAGTTAACCATTAACACTTAAACCTGATTATTTTTCCATCTCTCCAGCTGACAGTTTCAAACAAATCCATTAGTTAATTAAACCTGTGCAGCACTGGGTACCAGCACTGTTTTGATTACTTATTAAGACATGTCCCTCCTGCTCCTATGATAATTCCTGGCAGGACACAGAAGTTGACTTTCCAACTTGCTTTTTGTCTATTAATTTTGTTAGTCCTGTGGAAAGAGGGCTGCCAGCTAATGCAGCACTGCTCTGGGTGCTTGGCAATTGTCTGGCTACACTGTTTGCCCTCTTCTCCCCTGGCATCCAGATAATTATCTCATGCAGATCATCGTGCTGCCTCTTAATTGTCTGGTGTGCTTTGAGCTTTGGTTCTATTACACACTGGAAACACATTGAAATTGGTCTTTAAATAGTAAAACTGCTTTGGTTTTCTATGGGCACAGCCCTATAGGGTTTTATGTTCTATTCCCAGTTGCAATGGCTTTGGGATATTTGCTCCTTGGAATTATGAAGCTGCGAACTTTCACTGTTAAAACAACCTTCTCATCCTGCCCTCGTGCTCGGTGAGTCACAGGCTTTAGAGTCCTGATTGCATCTGAGACAGCTGCTCTGCAGGAATGATGAACCCGAGATAATCTGACGAGTTTTGGCATTTCACTGCTCACCTGAAGGGGAATGTGGTTTTGCCGGTCTGCTCAGATGGATGAAAAAGTGTTAAAATTCTCACAAGAAGTATCTTGAATCTTTTGAATTTCACTCTAGTGGATGATGTTACTTTAGTGAGGAAACATCTGTGGTTTTTCTTTTTCCCTTTGACTAATTTTCTTTGTTTCCCAGGCATATTCTTCATTCTGGTTTTTGTCGGTTTTTTGTTGTTTGGGGTTTTTTTTACCACTTGACTTTCTTCTTCTTGCTTCACATGGGTGGACCTGAAGGCAGGATGACTTTTAAGATCTGAACTATGATTTTTGAGCTGGGTTTTTAGTCTTTGTTTTAGTTCTTTTTTTGTACTTGTAGTCTAGGAGTCTGTTTCAGGCAGGTTTATCTCACAACTATATCCCAAATATTTACCTGCTAAAGGTTACATGAACTATAAAAATGTGCATTTACAACCTGTGTAATCCCCAAGATGAATCCAAGGCTTTTCATAGAAATTTAATTATTCCAGTTGTATTGCACCTGGCTTTGAAGGAAATTTTCTCTTGAGGTTAGTTTGCCATGCAGATGAATTGGGCTGGGTTGGCACCAAATGGTGTGGAAAAGTTTATGCCATTTTTTATTTTTTAGCTTATGAGCATTTTTGACAGAGGTGATTTTGTGGGGGTTTGAGTGCAGTGTGGTTTGTTTTCCTCTGTCCTCCAAGTCTGCTTCCATGTGGCTGTAGCTTTTTTAAAAAGTTGATGGAGGCAATTCTGTTCATCCTCTTTTAATCTAAATCCAAACAACAACACTTAAATGAAAAAAAAAAAAAAAAAGCCCTATTTCTTCTAATGGATGTTTTAGTGTCTGGAACAAAATGCAGACTCTACCTTTCCCAAGGTCTGTACATTGGGACTGACCTCTGCCACCAGTATGAGCTTCCAGTATTCATGAGCAGGTAATTTTTGGGGACGAGGTCTCGGATACTGATTGTTCCATGGGACAAGGGGCACAGGGAAGGACATGGCATGAAGCCCTCACAGCTATTAGCCTGGAGACAACATCCTGCTGAGTGTGAGCCCTGTGTGTGCCTCACGGACTGACATCCCTGCTCTGTGTTCTTCCAGTCTGTGACGAGCACTCAGATTACAAGGATGCCAAGCTGCTCTACCGCTTCCGCAAGGATGACGGGACCTTCCCCCTCAGTAAGGATGTGAAGGTGTTCATGCGAGGGCAGAGCCTTTATGAGAAGTACGTGAGTCCTCCCCTGGCACTGGGGCACTGGAGCTGTGCCCTGCTGGCTGTGCCTTGCTGGCGGTGCTGGCTGCTGGTGCTCTGCAGCTGGGAGCCACAGCTCCTACTGGCTTTGCTTTCCCTCCTCTGCACTCCCTGCTGTCCCGCTGGGAAGTGCTGCTTCCTGAGCCCTGTCACAGCTGCAGGACAACCAGCATCCTTGGGGATGGGACAGGAGTCTTACTATGAACTCATGGATGCCTCCAGGGGCTCCAGCCCAAGTGCAGGTGCTGGGATCTGGTACATTCCCAGCACTCTTCCAGCCTCCTCGTGTTAGCTGCTTCCACTGGCTGTATTAGGACTTACGTCCCGCCAAAGTCAGCAGGGTATGGGATTTTCAGGATCCTCGTGGGTCTGGGTCCCTGCACCTCACTTAGCCTGTTTGCAAAATTTGTAATGGAAAAGTTAATTCCCAGAGAGTACAGAAAACTCCTTCCACCTCCAAGTGTTTAGTTTTCTTTGTGTTGACTGTTTATGGTTCTAAATCTGAGCCATCTTTCCAGAGTTCAACCCCAACCCGCTCTCTGGACCAGTTTCCTTTAACATGCTCTTCACATTTCACATCCTCCCACTCTGGCAAGGAGAGTCACAAACTGGCTCTGAAGGAGAAGTCCTTCATCCAGGCGGGTGGTGATTTGGGGTGTGTCCCTGCCCCTTTGCCAGATGTGCATCCCTGTACTTTGCTCTTGATCCGCAGCAGTGACTGTGGGATGGGGAGAGCATCCCGGCAGCCTCATGGCTGAGCCGGCTGCACCCTCTCGTGGAGACGCTGGATTTAGCTCTCACACGCTGCCAGTGGAACACCTGCTGACTGAAACGCACCTTATCCATGCACTCGGACTGTCTGCCATGTGTTACCCACGCTCGGTCGCTTGCTTGGCTTTCCCTGTGATCTTTAGCTGAGGTCACAGCCCAACTGGTTTTGCTGGAGCTGCTTCCTCGCCTCTGATGAAGATTTACAAAGGTACCCGACTGCAGCTCCGTGTTCCTCCCTCCCTTCCCGCTGCTCCCCGGCAGGAATGTTCTGGCTGCAGTGCTTTGCCTGCTTCTCTTGGCCTTGCTTCACCCGGCTGCAATTCCCGTGGGGACTGGCAGGGATGTCTGGCATCACGGGAGCCTTGTCCCACCTTGTGCCAGGCTGGTGAACGTGGAAGAGTCAATCCTGAAGGTGAGAGAGGAGAACTCGGTGAAGTACCAGAGGACTTTCCTGGGCTCTGAGATGATCGACTGGCTCATTCAGGAGGGAGAAGTGGAGAACAAGCAGGAAGCGGTGGAGCTGGGACGGGCACTGCTGGAGCACGGGATCATTCAGCATGGTGAGCCAGGGCCCGGCTGGAGCCGGGGTGGAAAGCCAGGGATGAGCGTGGCTGTGTGAGGAACAAATCCCCATTCATGCCATGCAACAAGTGCTGGTCAAGTGCCCACTTGGAGATGGCAATGGAGCCTTTTAGTTCTATGTTTGGAGCTGATGACCTTTGAAACCAGAGCAGTCTTCCACCACCCACAAAAGCTTTGAGATGAAATCTGAGCCCTTGCTCTTCAGTTCTTCAAAGCTGCCGGCCACAGGGCTGGGCTGCACCCCTGGGTTTGGAGGGCTGGGGTGTGAGGATGTGATGTTTAGCTCCACTTGGCAGATCATGTCCATCTGCTATAATTAAACTTCCAATTCGGAAGGCAGGGAGTCCTCTGAGTGTCTCAGGACAGGAGCAGGTGGAGGGCTGTGACACCGAGTGCACCCCTGGGAGATGGCACCTCTTGGGGGGGTGGCCTTGCTGTTCCTCCCTCCCTGCAGGCAGCACTCCCAACCAGGCAGAAAAGCTGCAGTAGAGCACAGGGGCATTAAAAGCAATTCATGAGGGTCCCTCAGGATATTTGTTATATATTTTTCCACCCCCTCAGCCTCTGCCTCCTCCCCTGTTCTCTCCTAGTCTCCAATCGGCATCACTTCTTTGACAGTGACACCGTCTACCAGTTCTGGATCAACTTCCGCCGGCGGCGGCGTCTCACAGAGTTACTCAATGAGAACTCTTCCCGTGCCCTCTCCGAGAGCCCTGACAGCCCCTTCTGCCTTCGCAAGCTCAACCCAGACCCAGGCAACACCAGCTTCCTCTCTGGTAACTGTGGATGTGTTTGTGGAGGGGAGTGAAAGCAAGGATTGCATTACCAGAGTATCCCAGGGCCGAGGGTGTTGCTCCAGCAGAGTTTGAGAGGCTCCTCTGGGCATCCCATGAAGTGAACACCCATCCCACTGCTTTGTGGTGGATGTCACAATGCAGTGGCAGTCTCTAGCACAGACCCCTGTCCCAGGAAAACAGCTTAGTGTCAGCTCAGCTCTTGATCTTTCTTTGAACTGGTTTTATTCTTTCTGAGCTCAAATGCCATCTTCAATCCACACATGCCTTTCAAGTGTAGGTCAGGCTTGGGGGAAAGTTTGTTACTTTAAACTACTCTATTTTTTCATTGAAAAATTTTTTATCTGCCTCTTTCAGTCCAGACCAACAAGGAGATCAAAGTTGTCTCAGCGGTTCGAAGGAGCAGCATCACTTCCCTCTCTGGAAATTCCAACACCTACTTCAGTGCTCCTCCTACATTGGTATTCCCTCCTGTGGCTGAGTGCAACCCCAAATCAGGTCTGGGCTTCTGCATTGCCTGTTGTTATATGGGATGCATTGATTCCTTCAGGGCACGGGCTCAAGACCCATCGAGAGGAGAGGGTCAGCCTCACCTCTGCACCTTGATTTGAAGAGTTGTGCATGTGTTTGGAAAAGTCGCTGAGGTGGATGCAAAGGTTGCTGTGTGCAGGAACTGTGGTTCTAACATCTGTTTTCCAGCCCAGGGCAATCCCCAGGCTGCCTTGTTATGCACTTTACTGTACAAACCCCTTGATGCTGATAGAACCTGTCACCTTCTGCTCTAGTGTTAAAGAGACCCGTCACCAACGAAGAGCTGCTGTCCCCTGGGGCCCCCTACGTCAAGAAAACACTGACTGTGAGTGACCATGGGGACTGGCATTGCTAATCCAGCATATCCAGCTCCCTGCCTGCTCTTTGGTGGTTTTCTGTTGGCTGCTGTGACCTCTCTATGCTAAAACTTTGACTGCATGTCACATCATTGTGGCTTTTTGTTGGTGACTCTCTAGGGGCCAATGTCTTCACATATTCTTGTGGGTGGAAATGTGCTCAGCCCCTCTGAGGGTTTAATGTATATCCATGAGGTAGATCAGGAAAAAAAGTTTCCTGGGCAGAAGAAACCTCCCATTTTGGAGATTTTTTGGCATTGGTGAGGCCCTGGCACAGGGTGCTCAGAGAAGCTCTGGCTGCCCCATCCCTGGAAGTGTTCAAGGCCAGGTTGGATGGGACTTGGAGCAGCCTGGGATAGTGGAAGGTGACCCTGCCCATGGCAGAGGGATCAGAATGAGGTGATCTTTAAGGTCCTTTCCAATCCAAACCATTCCAAGAGTCTGTGATTTCTGTTCCATCCAGCTCCATGCAAACCGTAGAATCAGTAAGTCTTGTGACACTTGGGACTGTGACACTCACCCTCTGTCCCAGGGCTTTAGGCACAGCTTTATGCATCTTTCAGGTCCCTCTGCAGATCAGGGGTGTTGATATGGTCCATCAGCATCTGGTGAAGCTGCATGGAATGGGGGGAGCATCCAAGGGCTGCTCTTGCCTTCCTTATGTTGGGCTTTTCACATCTCCAGGACTGCAGACAACCTGAGTTTGGGGCTTTTGCTTTTTACATTATTTCTAAAGCTGTAAGACTGGTCAAGGCAGGGCTGGTGGGTGCTGGGTGGAAATGTCGCAAGGCAGCTCCTGCCCTGTGGATCCTATCACACTTGGTTATTTTTGTGTCTCATCCCTTCACTGCCCACCTCTGAAAGGGGCAGTCTCACAGAGAGCAGTGTAGGAAGCGTAAGGGCTGCCTTGCCGTGCTGGTTTGGCACAAGCAGGATTGCAGAGGAACTGTGGATCAGGTTCCCAAATTAAGTGTGCTGTAGAAAGTAGTGGGAAGTGGCAAGAAAAGTCAAGGTGGTGATTAGCATGGCACGTCTGAGGACATGCTGTTCATTCTCCTCCTGAATGCTCTTGCCCTGCCCTTCAACTCTGCCAGCCTGGGCCTTTCATGGCTCATTTCCTCCTGCTTAGCTCTGCAGTTGCTGTTATTTATTTATATGGGTGATGTGCAAAGTGCCTTGGGAATTCCTTTTCTCTTCTGGTCACATCAGAGGGCCGCAGTATTGCAGCAAAGTGCTCTGGCAGGCTGACATCAGAGTGGGGCAAGGAAAGAGCAGCTCCTTCCACCCAGGAAATGCTCTGCTGTGCCAAGGAAAAGGCGCCGTGTGCGTGCTCTGGGAATGTTCTCAAGCATGCTTGTGATGCATGCCTTGCACTTCAGCTTGATGCTGCCTGTGATTCTCTTTCCTGCACTTGCTGACAGGGAGTTAATCAGAAAGCAGCTTTGCAGGGAGCAGTTAATCAGTTCTGCATCTCACTTAGTGCACAGCCCTTTCTCTCCCACCCATAACGGGTTAGGATCATGACCTCTCCATCTCTCTGGGAACTGTTGCATCTCCTCTCTCCAGCCCATTCATTGATTTTTAAACCCCTTTTGTTCTGCTTGCAGATTGTGGGGGATGCGGTGGGCTGGGGGTTTGTGGTTCGAGGAGGAAGACCTTGCCACATCCAGGCAGTGGACCCAGGAGGACCTGCTGCTGCTGCAGGGATGAAGGTACTTCTTACTCATGGAGACCAAGCAGGAGACAGGGTTTGTGTCCTGTTTGAGCTTTTTGGGCTGAACACATCCTCCATGATAATCCCTTCCTGCAGTGGAGATCAAACTGATGGAGTGGGCACGTGGAGCTCTGGGAAAGGTGGAGGGAGGGATGCTCTCTGCAGGCAGAGTGCCCTGTGTGCGTGACAGAGTGGAGGATTTGCCTTCTTCAGGGCAGCACAGGGGCTGTGGGCAGCTAAAACTCAAAAAATTCTGTCAAAAGTAAACCATCCCTGTGCCAGACCTTGGAACAGTCAAAACTGTTTGAGCTACTAAAAACAAAGCAGAGAATTCCCAGCTCAGTTCCAGTGACTTTATATAACCCCAGTGAAGCAGGGAAGGAGCAGAGCTTTGTCCTGAATCACCTGCTCATTTCAGTTCCTGCGCATTTTGTTTCCCTGCTATTAGCAATGGACTTCTGCATGGAGCTCTTTTCCATGTGCACAAAACCTTAATAATATTAAATTGATGCCTTGATTTGATTTATCAAGTAACTTCCAGTATTTCCAGCTCAGGTAAAATGAACTTCGAGCTTGAAACTCACTTTAGGCCCAGGCATGTATGAGTTTCATGTGTAGAGTTTCAGGCATGAATGAAAGAAGTGTTGAGTTTTCCAGTTCCCCACAAAAACCCCAACAGCGAGGGAGTAATTTCTAAAAGCTGATATAAGTCTAAAGTCACATGGATATTTGAAATAGTGGGATTCTTCAGAGGCAGAGTGTGACTCCTTGTTTGCTTCAGGCAGGATTGGAAGGGGACGGATGAATTTGTTTCATTTACTCAAGAGCCCAGTTAATTTCTCCTTACCTAATCTCATTTGCTACCAAATTTCTGGATGTTAATATTGTGCCTCATTTCCATGTGTGAAATGAGCCACTGCTCCTAAATTAGTCTTTTTTTCCTCTGTTAGCTCAAATCTAAATCCCTTTGGTCCTGTTTTTATGACACAGTGATTGCAGCACTGTGATTATTGGTGTAGCTACGGGGCGGTGGTGCTTTAAGGTTTCAAGGATTTTGACACAAGTTACTTGCATCACAGCCCCTGGTTCCAGTTAATCACGGGCAGGAGGTGCTGTGGGGCTGGAGGTAACCTGTCCCTCCTCTCTTGCAGGTGTGCCAGTTTGTTTTCTCAGTCAATGGAGTGTATGTTTTGCACCTGGACTATCAGACCATCAGCAGCCTCATCATGACAGGACCCCGGACTCTGGTGATGGAAGTCATGGAAGCCATTGAATGAGCCAAGGAGTCTCATCCCGCTGCTGTTTGGAAAGGCAGGACTCTCCACTTAGCAGGGATGGACTGTGGGGAGGGACCAAGCTCAACCATTCACTGTGATGTGTTACCCAGGTGTTTTGATGTATTTTCAAATAAATACATTCTAATGGACAAATCTTGGACTTTTATGCTCTTGAAATATTTGTCTCTACCTGCTCTTGAGAGTGTCTAAGCTCTTGCAGCTCCTTTTTAAGGAGCCACTGTGAGAATTCAGCACTTAATGAACCCCACCTTTCACCAGCCAAGCTGGGAGGCAGGTGGCAAAGCTGGTAAGCAAGAAGTTTAAACCAAGTGAGTCTGTCTGAGCTGCCCTGAGCTGTCTGTGCAGTCTTCCGAGAACACAAATGTGCTCCCCAGATGGCCCCATAAGCTGTGCCACCGGCTCTGTCAAGAAAATAAGGAAATGAATACAGGAATGTGTGTTTCCTTGTAAATTCTGAGGCTCCTGCTACTCTCATGGCTTAGCCACACTCACAGCCAGGGCTAGTCGCTGTTCCCAGCTGTTTCTTGAAAAGGCGACACTTCCATGATGGTGCATTTTGTGCCTCCACCCCTTAACAATGCTTGATTTCATTAATCAGCTTCGCCTCAGCAAGGAGGCAGGCAGAAATCCCAAACATCATAGGCTGCTACCAACCTAGTGATGGGAGGCAGCAAGGCAAAGCAGGGACCAAAACCAGAGTGTGCCCGAAAGGAAATGTGTCCTAGTCTGAATTTGACTCTGGGAAGGAACAAAAATGAGTGAAAGCCACCAAAATTCACCCCCCTGTCCCTTGCTGCTTACAAGATGGCTGTATTTGCAGTCAGTGCAAAATATTCCTTGCAAACTGCCCTGAAAGTGAACTAAATATAGAAAAACAGGTGATAACAAGAAGCTAGGGAGGTTTCCTTCTTTCCAGTTCACAGAGCATCCTGTTTGTGATTAGCCTGCAGTGCTGTGCATAGATAGGATGATCTCCAGCACTCCTGCTTAGGGCAGGGTCCTCAGTGCAGCTCCTTTGGTCACAAACCAAACCTTAAAAAAAAAACCAAAAAGGCCTCAAATAGTAATTTTGATTTGTGTTAAGATGGGGTTGACTTGCTTGGAAAATCTGGTGTCAGCTGTGTATCAGGTATTGCCTTAGTGCTGGCTGCCTTTTTTCCCTTGGTATAAAGGGATATCTGCTCCCCCAGTGCTGGTGCTGAGGTAATGGGACGACTTGGAGCACAGAATTCCTGGAACAGGGTCCAAGCAAGACATTTGCATTGCTAATTGGGGTCTTTCCAGCCCCTAAGTGGAACCAGACCATCTCCTCAGCCGTTTGTCAATAAACTCGCAGTTGTTATTTGTAGCATTCAGTGCACGAGTTAAGCAAACTCCATCTGCCTTTTTGCTTTTTAAATTCTATTTAGGGAGAGTTTGGGTGTCTGTGATGGCCCAAAGGTTTAACCCAGGGTGATTGGCTTGGACTAAGGTCAAAGCCAGAAGATTTAGGCATTGTGTGGGCACCTTGGGAAAGGCAGGCCAGAAAACAGCACCATGAACACAAGCACTGAGAACAGCTCCAGATTTTTCTGTGTCAAAGCAGGAATTTTTAATTCTGTATCTGAATTCCTTGAAAGCACAGGAGGTATGTGCTCATTTCTTTCTCTCTTACTTTTAAAGAAAACTGTAGCAGCTCTGAGCAACCTCAGAAACCCAACAGGAACTACAGAAGAGGTAATTTGTGGTATTTATGCATAGGGCAGTGACAACCCTCTCTCCGTGGGGTACCAAATGCTTTATGCTTTGTTTTATTAAGATTTGTTGCCCACTTTTTGCTCAGGGAAGCTGTGGCTGCCCCATCCCTGGAAGTGTTCAAGGCTGGGTTAGACGAGGCTTGGAGCAATCTGGGATAGTGGAAGGTGTCCCTGCCCATGGCAGGGGGTGGAATAATATGCTCAGTTATGTCCCTTCCAAACCAAATCCTTCCGTAATTCTATCATTTAAGTGCTTCGTTTTGGTGTTATTCTTTGGTCTGTATATTGTGATGCTTTTAAGTGCTTACAAGATTATAAAACAAAACTGCAAAGAACTAACAAATGTTTGTTTATTGTGCAAAATACTTTGAAAAGTGTGATATTTTCTTTCCCATTTAACTTGAAACTTCCAAAGATGTCCCTGTTTCCTGCTGAATGGCAATGCATCTTAAACTTCGCTCAGTTGCAGGGGGAGACTGATGCTGACAGTCCCTACAGATGCAGCTGAAAATCTGGCCTCTGTCTGTAATGAGAAATGTCACTGTCAGTCATTCCCTCCTGGCAATGAGGACCAAATCTGTCCAAAATAAGTTTTGGCAGGGAGCTGGGTGTCTCTCCCAGGTGCTCCTGGTGCTGAGGATCTCATCCCGGAGGAGCTCAGAGCTGGATCCTACAGCTGGGGAGCCCGCAGCACCATCGAGCTCCAGTTCATGATTCAGCCTGTGGCCCTGCAAAACTTACAGATGTGCTTAATTTCCTTAAGCAAACGAAACACAACTCCCCTTCAGTGCACATGCTGGGCTCTCAAAACTATTTAATGGGATGTGAGTGAGCCTGGACTGACTTCATCCCGGGGAGTCTGAGGGTGGGCAGAAGCCAGGACTTGTTGCTGCGTTCTAGGAAATCAGCGTGCAGCCTCCCAGGCAGAGATTTTATTTTATTTCATTAGCAAAGCCCCTAAAAGCTGTTTACTGCTGCCCATAGAAGCAGCCTCTTGCTTTTCATGCTTTATTTGGCCGCGGGAAGGGGCCAAGCCGTGCATGTGGAGAGGGAGGTGGGGGAATCCCATCCCTCTCCCTCTGTTCTCCCTCCCCTTCCTTATCCCTCCTGACGTCTGGGAATTGAAATCTTTAATCACGCCGAGGAGCAGATGAGGCGCCAGGGCAGCTTGTCCCACAGCTCCAGAATGTAGCCGGACCCGCCGCCCGTCCCGGCTGACTCCAGGGGAAGCCGCGCCGCTCCGAGAGGTCGGTGCCGCGCTCGCCTTCGGGGCTGGGTTTGCAGCGATGCCGAGGAGGGGCTGTGCTGTTTTGGGGCACGTGTGGGTATCCCAAGCAGGGAATTTCTGTAAGGTTTTGCTCTCTGGGAAGCTTGGAATTGGTGCAGCGCCGGGCAGGGGTGACAGGTCCCATCCTCTTCTGGTGAAGTGGCTTCAAGACGCATTCCCTGACAGTCAGTCAGTCTAAATACTGCCAGGACTGCCTTGGCAACTCTTTCGGGGCTGTGAGGAATGCACTTTTTTTTGTTGGTTTGATTTTTTTTTTTTTTTTTGGCCTTCTATTTTGTGGTTAATTGTCCAAAACTGCAGGATATTGCTGCCAGAGCGTACTTGGAAGGGTTTGCTACCAGTGTGGGATTTTCCCACCTGGATGAGTGGGTGGGTTCAGCCTGATAGGCTGGGGGAGCTGCAAAAGCTCAGCCTGGGAGTGCAATTGTACCTGTTTTGAGTCTGGTGCTGTGATGTTTGAGACCTTTTGTTCAATAGTGGAACTGAAATAGAGGAACTTTCCAGGAGAGAACAGAAAGGGGTTGATGAATTGGGGTCTTTTAGTCCGTTTTAGGTCCTTTAACCAGCAAAGCACTCGGGGAATGTGGAACAGATTTATTCCCTGCAGTTGGCTGCCTCGGGCAGGTCCCTGTCTCTTCTGCAGGGCTGCCCCTGGTGCTGCTCATGTGTCCAGCAGGGAGCGGGACACGAGGTGACATTGCTTCTGCCAGCACTTCTGTGCAGAGACAGTGATGACCTCTGGCATGAGGAAATGTCCCCAAACTGTGGCTGTGGAGGATGGAAATAACTCACAGTGCCTCCAAATCCTCACCTTTAGTTGTGCTGATTTAAATATGTGGCAGGCATTTTTTTCCCTTTAACTAACGTGACAACATGTAAGATTTCCTGTACAAAAAAGGGGATCTCTGACTGCCTTAACCTCCAAATCCCCTCCAAGCACACAGCTGGAGCAAGTGGAAAGGGGTGTGTTCCCGACACACATTTATTTTCCAGGCCCTGGAAATACTCACCACATGCTCCATATGTTGCTGCCTCCAAATTCCTTCCCTGGGGGTGAGTAACAGGGGAGAGGCATCAGCGTGCTGCGGGCTCCCTGCCTGCCAGCAGGCTGCTGTCACTGTGGTCCCCTCAGTCCCAGGGTCCACACTCAGCCTGGCTGGCTGGTGGCACCACTGATGGCAGAAATGGATGGGGAGGGACCACAGAGTCCTGGGGTGGGGGCTTGGCATGTGGCAGGCGAGTTGTGGAGAGGGAGCTCCTCTAGAAATGTGTTTTCCACCACTTCAGACAGGTGCATTTGTTATTCCTGATTTACAGGCAGGAAAATGAATGTTGGAGAAGAGGCAGAATGGCAATGGGTTTTCCTCTGAGCAGGCAGAAGAGATGAAGTCCCTGTTTCTTGCTTTAAAATCACAGTAAAGATCCACACCCTGGGGTCCAACTGTGCCCAATCTGTGTTAAAACCAGGATTACTGTGAGGGTGGGGAGGCCCTGGCACAGGATGCCCAGAGAAGCTGCGTCTGCCTCATCCCTGGAAGTGTCCAAGGCCAGGTTGGACGGGGCTGGTGGAAGGTGTCTCTGCCCGTGGCAGGGGGTGGAATGGGATGAGCTTTAAGGTCCCTTCCAGCCCAAACCAGTCTGTGGTTCTATGATAATACTGAACTGATCCTTACTGATGCATCAGGGTGGAAGCTCCTGCCTGAATCAGAGCCTGCAGTAAGCCCAGATCGGTGCAGGCAGGAGGAGTTGATTTTTCTGGACTTCAGATCCCATATAACCCTGGTTAACGGGAAAAGATCACACACAGACCAGTGCTTTTGCCGGAGCTTGGCATCCTGTTTGTCAGAAGAGTTGCACAGAAATTTCAAGGAAATCAAGAGCACTTTGGTGGCATTACAAAATGGCAAAAGTGAATTCAGTGAAATGACCTTGTTAGAAGATGTGAAGAAACAGAATTTACTCCAATATGTATAAACTGTTTTCCTTAATAATGCTAATGTATTTTTAGTGCATCACATGAAGAAATCTAAAGTAATACTGTTTTTCTCTTGACATGTTCCTTTTTTCTCCATTGCTTGCATCTCATACTGAGGGCAGTTAAAGTTTTACCTGCCCTGCACCGGCTCCCACCGTGTTTTCAGTTGGATACAGCAGAATAATGCTGTGAGGAGGCTTGTGCTGATTTCATTGGGCTAAACTGTCCTGTTTGACTCCAGACTGCTGAAATCTGCCCTAATCCCGTCACTGTTCATGTCCTTTCTGTGTTTCATTCATTGTTGTTTGAGGTAACTGTTACCTTGTATTTGCTATTTACAGGATCTTGTCAGAATTCTGAGAGAATTTTGACAGTTTTTTCAGCCAGTATGTGCTTTTTTTGGAACTGATATTATACTTAAATTTCTACAGTATGAAATTGCCTAGAATATATTAATTTTTTGCCTTATTTTAAAGATATTGAGCCTTTGTTGCTCCCATTGCATTAGTGGTTTTTCATCTGAAAAATAAACAGACCACACTGGAAGGACTGAATTTGATTAACTGAGGATTTGCAGCCCAGCTTTTGATGTTGGTATTCATGTGTTCTTATTTATTTGAACTTTTTGTGGATATTTTTGCTAGTAATTCCATGGGAAAGTGACCTTGTAATTCAAAGGTACCGTATATTTGCTACATTAAAAGTGAGGTGTTGCTCTGTTTGTTGCTGGGTTGTGTTTTCTCTCAGGATGGCACCACTGAATTTTCTTGGAGAAAGTTCCAGTGCTGCAGTGTGGGGTGGAGGGTGCAGCGCAGCACACCCCGGCTCCTGCCGGACACGGGGAGCCATGAAAAAAACGGGACAATTCCATCCGGGATGCAGGCTGGGGAAAAACCCGGACTGGATATTTCCTGGAGTACGGAATGGGGAAAAAACCCGGATGGGATTTTTCCTGGAGTGTGGAATGGGGGGAAAACCCGGACGGGATTTTTCCTGGAGTACGGAATGGACTCTTGTGAAAACCCGGACTGGATTTTCCCTGGAGTACGGAATGGGGGAAAACCCAGACTGGTTTTTTTCTGGAATACGGAATGGGTATAACTTAAATTTCACACTTAACATGTTCATGTGTTCAGCTGAGGCTAATCCAGAGGAAAATAAAGGGAGAGAGATTGAAAAGGGAAACCCCAGAATATTCTGTTGCTGAAAAATCCCTTTGTTTTGCTGTTTCTGTAATCTTTATAGTAAGCTTTACAAAGCTCCTCTGTGAGGTATCAGACAAGAATTTTGCAATCAGAACCTTCTGCTATTTGAGGTTTTCCTGACGTCCAAGCTTTCCTGCCCTGCACTGCTATTTAACCTGTTGTTGTTGTTTGTGAGTCTCAGAAGATCCCTCCTGCCTGCCTTCCCACACTCAGTTACCATCGTGGCCTATTTGACATGATCTATTGCTTTTCTTCTCACCTGAACAGATCAGTTCTTCCGTAATTCTTCCTTTCACAACTTCCAGAACTCTAAATTAATTCTTTTCCACTTCTGAAAGAGAATAATCCTTATGCCCAGTTGAAGCAAATCAGGAGAATGGAAAGTTCTGTAAGAGGTGTTTTCAGAGAAGCCAGAACCTTCCCCCTGCTCTCTGCCACTCTGTTTCTTAGTTCAAGGAATCTGAAAAATGCCGACTTTTTGCTGCTGTTTGGAACATGCACCTCTGCAGCCAGGGCAGGCTCTGCTTCCCTGGAGGTGACAGTCAGAGCCCTGAAACCCACCTGTAAAATGTTTGCTGTTTTTTATAAACAATGACCTCATTTTATTAGCTGGAAATATAAAGCAAGTGCTTCCCATGGCTAAAGGCTTCAGTTACACTGCAGTTGTTCGGTTCATCTTCAATCAAAAAAAAAAAAAAAATCACAGACAGGGAAGGGTGGTTAACAACTCCCTGTTACAACTTGCATGTTTTTCCGTTCATTCTTCCAGCAATTTAGATCTGATTTAAACAGATCATGCCTGGGTCACTCGTGCATATTTATTGTTCCTTGAAATTGCTACAAAGCTGCTGTTTTTGAAGGGAAACAGGCATTTGCCAGGAGCCTCTGCATACCTGTCCATCGAAGTGAATAGAAGTGAAATGTCACTGCAGGAGGCAGGGCTGGTTCTGCCAGAAGCAGTGAGGCTGAAATGTGTAGCACAGAGATGACAAAAGGCCAACAATGTGCGCTTAAAACCCAGTTTGTTGAGACCCACATGAGGGGATGGCACTGTTTCCATCAGGGTGACTTTCTGCTGACGTGAAATTCCTCACCCAAACTGAAGAGCACTGAAATTCAGGCCAGCAAAGCCAGCTGCAGGTGCTTAAGGTCTGTGGGCTGAGGCTGGCTATCCTCGGTCAGTCAGCTTTGGCCACGCTGCAGAGGTTATTTCTGAGTCACATTTATCCTCTGCCATGGCTAACCCTGTAACTGCCACTGCTTTCAGTCCGTTCAGTTAAAGCAAAACTGTTCCAGCAAGTCCTGAATGCAACTTCTTAGGAATGAAGTAAGAAATAAACCCTTTCTTTTTAAACTGTTCACATACAAACTCCACCTGGTCTGTGGATCCCTCCTGCTACAAAATTGCTTTATCACAGCAACTGAGGTCATTAAATCAGTGGTTTGAGGAGCCTGGCTGTTCCTCTTGATGCTTTTCATCTTAAGATCGGTGTATGCATGGCAGGGACATGAGAAACGTGCTGTCTGTACACCTGTAATGATCTTGGTCATGATAATCAGAAATAATTACTTCTGTACAATTTAAACCAGAAGTTATTCTGGAATCTGTCTGTCCAATCATTTGCCAGTGTTGCTCATTTCCAGATCAGAGCAGAACCCATGGCTTTGAGTTCCACTGCTGAGATTGTCCTGCCCAGAGAGCAGTGCCCAGCCCCAGCCCCAAGCAGGCTGAGAGGAGTGTTCCCCACCAGGTTTAGAAACACAGTTTAGTCCAAGGCACTGAACAGCTGTATTGGAGAACCAAAAAGATAAAATAATATGTAGGAATTGCAGGAAAATCTGTGTGTTCTTCTCCACCCACCCTTTCAGTGCCATCAATGATACCTTGAGCTGCAGATCCCAGGTTGTGGTGGCTTAACTGAGAGCTGCAAAAAACTGGATTTAGATGTGATGAAATATAACTTTTACTTCTCCCTCCTGACATTTGCCCTCTTGTAGGTCCTGGTCACAATGCTGATTCACACTTGGTTCTTCCTTGCCTGCCTACCTGTGATGAGCCATGTCTGGGGACGAGTGGGCCAAGGTAAGGAGCCTGCCTGCCCTTGTGGGGCTGTTCCCTTGTCTGTCCCCTGGGATAACCCAGCCCTTCCCGTTGGCAGTGGCACCACTGTGAGGGACATTCCCAAAGGCAGGCTGGATTTCAGGGGGCTGCTGTGCTCTGGTGTCTGTTGGTGAAGCTCCAAACAGCCTTCCCCATGCATGAAGAGAGATGAGGGATCAGGGGGCCCATCTGGGGAGAGGCTCTCTATCCCTCCCCACTCTGCCAGGCATGTCCTCATCTCTGGCAGCAGTCCAGCCACTCCCTTGCACCAGGGATGCATTTCAGCCTGTGCAAGCAATGAGGGGGTTATGTGATCAGTGGGAGCCTGAGAAATAGGAAGAAAAAGGGTGTTACTTCTTTAGTCACGGCACCTTCCTGCTGCTTTGGGTGTATATGATGAGATGTGGTGCAACATCTGGGTGAGAAAGCAGGAGGTGATTCCTCCTGTATCATCCTGCTCCGCAGAGGGACCAGAAATTACCTACAGCACCTCAGCACAGCCTTTCTGATGTGGAAGAACCACCTTAATGTTATGCTTGAACGTTGTGTGGAAGAGCACAAAGGTTTCTAGAAGGTGATGGCGCTGCAGGGGTGGGACAGATGTGTCTCCCTGCTGTGTATCTTCCACACTGCTGCACTTAAGCCTGGTCTTAACTCCCTGTCAGCTGGAGAGCAAGGTTACAGCATCGAATAGTGCACATCTAACGAAGGGCAAGGAAACAGTGGAGCTTTCATGGCACTGGGGATCATTTGCATCCAGCACATAATGGTGCTTTAGAGGATGATGTCCTTTCTGGTATGTCTGGGGACATTCTTGTCTTTTTAGCTTCTGGGCTCCTAGAGTGATGCCCAAGGAGCTGGACCACACTTGGCCAAAAGAAGAAAACTCCATGTTTAATCTAACTCTGAATTCCCCTCATTGTTTCATGATCTTCGACCATTTCTCTTAGGCATGATTTTGGGATTTGCTTTTTGCCCTTCACCCCTCTTTCCCCTGTTTTCTTTCTTCCTCTTCAGATTTGCCTGGGGTGAGATGTGAATCTGCCCTTTGTTTCCCCAAATAGTTGTCTGCTTGTTGAGCAGCCTGCAGGAAGTCTCTGCAAGGAAAGGTTAAGGCACAGATGTTGAGCTGAGGCAAGCAAGACCTCACTGCCAGCTCTCACTGCTTTCCTGGGTGGTGACATCATGGCAGGGATGTCAGGAGGTGTCTGGGCATCATGCAAGACCAGAGCAGGGACTTGAGGAGCCCTGGGTGGCAGTTTGGCAGCACTGACCAGAAACTCCAGGTCAGCCTAAGCTTTTTTTTTTTTTTGTGAGTAATTGTAAAGGGAAAGAGATTGCTAACAGCTGCAAGTGAGGGGAACACTTGGGTGCAGATGTTTATAGTGTGCTCACTCACTGCAAATTAGGGCATCCTGCTGGAAAGGCAGCTCTGGGCATGGTGTCAGAAGGAAGGGAGAGAAATCTGCTGAGTTGCCACCCTGCATCCAGCCAAGTGAAAAAGTTTCATATGGTGACATTTGTACGACAGGAATCATGGATTCAAGGAGTGACACATGAGCTCCAACCTCTAGCTGGGGTTAACAGATAGCTGTGAAATCTGGAGATGATAAGGGAATGTGCTCTTTCTTCTCTTTACCTCCTTGTCTGATACTATTTTTTTCCTCAGGATTTGTCATTTAGTTTGCAGCTCCCTGCAGCAAACTGATAGAAGCTGGTGCCCATGAGTTATGGTCCTGCCAGGAGCTGTTATTTACACTTTATCAGGTTTTTCTTTCCTTTTTTTTTTTTCTTTCTGTTCTTTCTAAACCCAGTTGGTCCTTGGAGCTGCCTCTGAAATGATCTTTGCAGAAATGTGGGATCCATCACCTGGGGAATTTCTGTATTTCTCAGCAGCCCAAGCCTATTGAAGAGCCTTGCTGAGCCCATTTACGTGTTTGCTGCCCTCCCATTTCACGTTTGCACTGAACACTCTTGCTGTACAAAAACATTCAGCATGAAAGCTCCTGGAAGAGCCCTTCAAGACATGAAGGGTGCAGAGAAAGCCCTCACCTCTGTGGGAGGCTGCTTTACCTTTCTGCAGGGGTGTAAAATGAGCACCTGAGAAACTGCTCTTTGCATGCGAGGCTCCAGGCCTGCAGAGGTGCAAGGGGACTGCAGGAGCTGCCGTGCAACCCCAGGGGATGCTGAGGACTTGCCTGGGATGGTGAAGGTTCCCTTTGTACTGCAGCTGTTCCTGCGTCCTTAGAGGAGACAGCACACATAGGTTTTGTGGGAGGAATTGCACCGTAACAGCACGGACATATCTCCTCCTCCCCAGGGTCAGGCCGGCTGAAACTCACTGTCCTCTCAGAAGACAGGCTCCAGATGAAGTGGAAAGAGACTGAAGGGAACATCAGTGGCTACAAAGTTCGGGTAAAGCCCATGGCAGGTATGTGCTGACACCCTGGACATCAGACCCAGCAGAGATTTGTGTGAGAGGGAGGGACTGAGCTCCACCTTTCATCTGGTGGCCAACAGGACCTAAGTATGAGCATTATTTAGACCTTAAGGGAATAGAGACAAGGCAGAGGGACTTATCCTGTTCTGGTTCCAGGTGTTTATTTCACTGGGCTGTACATGCAGTATGGACAAGGAGCCTTTCTGGCCACAGTGGGAGCAGTCTGTAGTGCCACTCAGTGCAGGCACAGTCCCTTTATCACTCATTCACAGGAAAGAGATGAAATTCAGCTCTGTTCATCCCAGGGGAAAGGTTTAGCCAGAAATGCTGTTCTTTAGGACTCTGTGAGACAAATATGAAAAAGGTTCATTGCCTGGTTCTTCTATGGGAGCTCCCAGCTCTCCCACCACCTGCAGGGACATGGAATGGGAAGACTTCGACCCTATTTGTGTGGGGAGACTCATCCCTCTTGCTCCCTACCCCTACTCCCTGACTTCAGATGTTGAACCTGGTGGTGTTGGAAGGACACGATGTCCCGTAGTGGGGAGGAGGGACTGCAGGCATCCTTAGTCGAGGCCTGGCATTCGGTTTCCAGTCGCTGCCGCTTTCCCAGTGAGCCGGAAAAGGGAGCTGCCGGGCAGGAGTGCGGGCGGCAGCTCCTGTGATCATCTGCCCGCTTTTAGCTCAGCCCCCACCTGTTTCCCAAGCTGGAGCAGAAGGTTTCCCATTCCTTCCCTGCCCTGCTCCTCCCCTGAGCCTCAGCTCAGCAGAGATTGATGAGCATCCCGGGAATGCAGGGAATCCCCACCGGCCTCTTAGCACATGCCTGAGGCTTTCCCTCTTAGGCTGGGGAGTTTCCAGCCTTAGGCAGGGGCACAGGGACGGCTGGGTCAGAAACAGATCCATCTCCATAATTTCAAGCTTGCAGACCTTTCCTGGTCAGAGGGGTTTAGGGAGCTGCTGTGCCTGTCTCTGGAGCAATCGCTGCCTCACTCTATCTGCTCGCTGCCCTGCCAACACAGAAGTGCCCAGTTCTTGGCTGGTCAAGGCATTCCAGAACAGGGTCCAACAGCCTGGGACATGGCTGTGGAGGGGTCTGGAGGCAGTGCCAGCCCCAGAAATGAGCTGTCTCCTGCAGGCAGCAGCTGCCCTTGCACAGAGATGGGGCAGAGACAGCACAGCTGGGATAAGTAAGATGAGTCCCAAGTGCCAGTGGTAACCTCCAGAGACATCGAGTCACTTCCTCATTTTGTCACATATAACCTCAATCAGTTGGGTGTCTTCATTCAGCAGTTGCCAGTCTTTACACTCTGAACACCAGCTTTTTACTCAACAGCTCCTTGGGAAGCTGGTGAGAGTTGCACTAATACTGGGTGGGAAGTAATTTCCTAATTTGGGCACATATCAGGGACTTTAAAAACCCCACCTCTATCTTCTCCACTCTACATTGAGAAAAAGAGTAAAAATCGGAGCTCCTCAAAATTTAAAGAATAAATAGGAGCTGACTGCGGTCCCTAGGCAGACATTCCCTGCATTTCGGTGCTGCTTTTGCTACTGTCAGCTTAACTTTAAGCTCTGACAGGCTCTGAACTGTGGTTTCATCCCACCTCAGGGGACTCGGAGCAAGAAGTCATGCTGAAAACCAAGACTCCCAAAGCCACGGTGGGAGGGCTGAGCCCCACCAAGGAATACACCCTGCAGGTCTATGTGCTCAACGGCTCCCAGGAAGCCCTGTTTGCCAAGAGGAAATTTGTGAGTAAGTGGAGAGGGCTAAATTTTACCACTCAGAGCTCCTGAGGCTCCTGGGGATGTGGCTGCACAGAGCTCATCCTCTGGCACACACCCTGCAGACTCTTTGGCAATCACAGAGCCTGGTACTGTTTTGGTTGGAAGGCTGGAAAGGGAGATCGGGAAGATTCAGGGGATGAGGGAGGGACTGTGGCTCACAGGCCTCTCTAGATGGGCAATTTCTCTGTTTTTGGTCTTCCTACAGTAGAGGAACTCAAAAATGCATCCCAGACTAGAAATAACCGAAGGAATGCAGGAGCTGCATCAGGAAAGAACCTCACCTCCTCGGGGAGCTCGGCAGCTGAGCACAGTTGGGTGGCAGAGGCCACCCCACCACCCCTGAACACTGCTCTGTCCCAGACAGGTGGGTGCTGTCACCATTCTGGAGTCATACGGGATTGATTTTGAGCCACGGACTGTGCCATGCTGCCATGGCTGGAGCACACAGCTGTCCTTAAAACCGTTCCCACTTTCTCCCTGCAACCTTCCTTCATCAGATATATTCTGTCAGTGAAACTTGCTAGCCTGGTCTCATCCTTTGCATACAATTCTTAGCTACAGGAACACAGTAAAACACTTAAAAATATTTGCCCCTCATTCCAGCCAAGCTGACAATGCACATCCAAGTGTCCAAATTCAGCAGATGCAAACTTATCCTTCAACTGAATGTGGATCCTTGGAGAACAAGCTGCTCCCTAAACACTGCGGCTAATGGTGCTTTTCCCCCTAAGCTCTGTGTTCCAAGGCTGGCTGCCGGTGCTCTACAAGAAGGATTTCCTCAACCTCCCTGGCTGAGGACTGTATGTAACTACAGAGTCTCATGTTTCCACGAGCTCAAAAGGGAATTACACCTGCTGATGGAAGAAAGATCCATCATGGCCATTATCCAAAAAGTCTTGGGTGTTTGTGAGCCACAGATTGCTGAGCTCTGGAGAGCAACTGGTATGAAGTCCCTTGGGATGTTTTCCCTGGTTTATATTTTACAAACATTCATTGTTTTTCATCATCAAGGATAATGGGAGGGACAAACTTGCTGATGTGATCCGTTACTAACGTTAACTCCTGAGCACACGTGCAGCCCTCTCAGAGAGGTGTGAATGAAGGTGGTGTCAGTCTATGCACCTATTTGCATAAATCTGTAGGAATTTTACCCTCTCTGAGGTCCTTACACCTGTGTCAAGTGTGGCTCAAATCAGCTGAGAAGTGAGGTTCCATGGGGATAACACAGTTAGGGACAATGGAATTTTTCTATTTGGAGCACAGCAAAGGACAGAGCTGAAAAGAAAAGGCAGAAGGGGATTCAGCCAAAGAGCTCCGGAGAAACGACAAGAAACCAGCCGAGTGTGGAGGCCAGCGTGACAGAAACAACATCAATAACCCCAAAATCATCCCCGCGTACTCCTGAAAACGCAGAGCGAGAGTCTCCAGGAAAAGAAAAACCCCCAAAGGATTCACTGAGGCGAGGTGAGAAGGGGTTCAAACATGTCTTGCTCCTTCTTCCCTGCTCTTTTCCCTAACACACACTGAATTCAAGCTTTCCACCCCACCCTCTGCCCCCCCGGAGTACAGTGCTGCTGGTTGTGCTTCCAATCACTAGGTCATGCTTTGGGAGCTGTCAGAGCTCACTGGAGAAATTTGGAGTTCTGTAGAACAACATGAATTCTAAGGAAAGCTGGAGTTAGGCCAAAAATTCCTTCCAGATGATTTAATTTATTGATTTTAATTGATTTGGCACTATTCTCTCTTCAATGTTGTCATCTCCCCCTGCTTCTGGCAGATTCGTGTAAGCATTTGTGTTCTTCAGCAGAGCACCCCCAGCCATGGACCTTTCCAAGGTGTTTCCTTTCCAAACACCAGGGATGTTTGTTACCCAGCCTGCTCCTCCTTCTGGGCTTGTTCTTCGTGTTTCACAGATAACTGATCCATGAGGATCCTTCAGATTCAGTTGAGACTGAGATGGCTCCCAGCTTGGCTGAAATGGTGTGAATGGGATGGGCCAGAGAATCTGTGTCTGTGATGAGAGACAGGCCCCTTTGGAGCCTGATAAATCTTAATGGGATAATCTGTTTCCCCTCCACCAAAGATGCAAAATCTGAGAAATACTCCAGGAAGATGCATTCAATTAGCAACATGCTGTATCTTATCCTCTGCTAAGCTGAAGGCCTGGGGTGGGGACGAAGGCAGGGCTGGAGTATCCATGGTGCCAGCAGGTTTTTACGGGGAGATTGGATTTAATATAAAGCCATGAAATAATTGTAGCCCACAGGGGATCTCGTGATGGAATGGAATTAAGCAATCACCTGCAATTCTTGGAGACTTAGGCTAGATAAAAGGAAGCACTGGGCTGGGGCTGAGATGGAATGGAGCTGACAGCTTGCAGAGGGCAGTGCTTGGGTTAGCACATGCTTCTGGAGAGCATTAACCCCTTCTTTGCAGAGGTGCAGCTCCACACCACTCCGTTTCTTGGTACTGACATGGGTTATACTTGGCTCTGTGGTTTTCACGAGATGCTGGCATGTGCCAGACTGGCAGATGGTCTATTCCACCATCCAGACAAGGCCCTGCACAGCAGATTCGCTTTTTAGCTTAAAACTGAAGCGGGTTTCCTCCTTACAATTGGTTCTCTCAGTATCAAACCTTTCCCCTGCAGGCTCCCAGTTTCAGTGTGACACACCTGCAATGACTGATATCGTCCTGCTTGTGGATGGGTCCTGGAGCATCGGACGCAACAATTTCAAGCTCATTAAGGAGTTCCTGAGCAATCTGATTTCCCCATTCAGTATTGCAGAAGACAAGATAAGAGTAGGTAGGACATGCTCCTGTTTCCTGACCTTAGGATGTTGATGTTTGAAGGGGCCTTGGTCTCTTGCTATGTGCTCCTCTTGGGAGCTCTTATTCCTTTAGGATGCAGTCCTAGAGCTGCTCTTGGAAGCTTTTCCCATCTGGTAGCAAGCTCTGGCCTCTAGTGGCTGTGAAAAATATCTGCACAGTGAACAGAAGTGCTGTCTTTGGGCAGCACCAGCTTGGGTGGTGATGCTGAGATACTTTTGGGATTTGCTACCATCTGTGACGAGGTGCTCAGCCACCAATGCACTGTGTGCAGTGGCAGTGCCACACTGGGGCTGCTGTGAATTCAGCTTGGAATGGGGCTGCTTCCAGCTCTGAATGCTACTGACAGCCGGGCTGTACATGAAATAGGATGATGTAAATCTCTCTCAGCCCTTGAAACTGATTGTTTGACCCTGATTAACTTTGACACCTTATCAAACACCTCTGATCATCATGAGATGATCATGAGAGGGGTGTGTACCCCTGTACCCCGTGGGGTCTGAGGCATCGCTTTGCCGCCTGCATGGCAGGACCATAAAATCAGGGAATATCCTGAGTTGGAAGGGACGCACAAGGATCATCGGGTCCAAGTCCTGGCCCTGCACAGAACACCCTGAGAATCCCACCCTGGGCCTGAGAGCATTGTCCAAATGCTCCTGGAGCTCTGTGAGGCCTGGGACTGTGACCACTGCCCTGGGGAGCCTGTTCAGTGCCCAACCACCCTCTGGGGGAAGAACCTTTTCCTAATGTCCAACCTAAACCTCCCCTGACTCAGCTTCATGCCATTTTCTCAGAACCACACAGAGAAGTGGAGTTAGAAGCCTCATCTACTCACCCTCAGTCCCTTTCATTATTTTGTGTCATCCTTCCTGGCAATCCTGACACCGGCTCCCAGAGTGGGTCTCCTGCAGCTCACCTGGGCTGGCTGGATGCCCATAGCTCCTGTTTTTCCCAGGGCTGTCCCAGTACAGCAGTGACCCCCGCACGGAGTGGGATCTGAGCGCTTACTCCACGAGGGAACAGGTGCTGGAGGCCGTGAGGAATTTGCGGTACAAGGGTGGCAACACCTTTACAGGTAACTCCTTACAGGGCTCTAAACAGCCCTTGCAGCGACAGTGGGGGAAGCTGTTCCCATGGGAAAATGTGCTCTGTGGGGCTGTGGCTGCTGGGGAGCAGAAAAAAGAGTAAAGGCATTGGGGTTGTTCGGAGGGCTGTGGCACATCCTCCATCTCTGCTCCTCCCCAGGTCTAGCACTGACCCACGTCCTGGAGCAGAATCTGAAACCAGATGCTGGTGCCCGGCTGGAGGCTGAGAAGTTGGTAATCCTCCTGACTGATGGGAAATCCCAGGATGATGCCAACCTGGCTGCTCAGACCTTGAAAAACCTGGGCATAGAGATATTTGCCATCGGTAAGATCACAGCCATTGATAATCTGTAGGACAAAGCCAACCTATTTTTGGTCATCTTTAAATTGAAGATTATGTTCCCTCAACTTTGAAAGAAGGATCCTAAGGCTGTAAAACTGAGGTAGTGGATGAGACCTCATTACATTGAGGCTAAGATGAAAATTAACTCATTTATTCAGCACAGGCAGTGTTTTCAAATAATATTTTTTTTTTTAGGAAAAGCATTCACATGGGAGATGTCACACCTCCCATCTAAAGACCTTTGGGAGCCTCAGGGACCTGTGCCATGAGAACAATATTCTCAGCTGTGGAATTAGGCAAGAGATGTTGTATTGGGGATGGCAGGAGACCTCCTGTATTATTACTGCCTCTCACAACTTCCCATTTCTCTAAATAACAGCATTATCTGCTCTTCACTGTCCAGCAGCAACACCAAGACACAAAATGGCCTTGAGCAGCTCCGGCCTTGATGACCACAAGGTCTGCTAGAGACTGATACATGAGCAATAAAGTTACATAAAAACTCTCCTGAAATTGCAGTCTCCAAAAGTTTGTGCTAAGCTGTGTTGGGAACATGCAAGCGAGCGTTTATTGCATAGGGTTATGTGGGTAAGTGGCTTTTATGGAGTGAGGAGAGCTGCTGAGCCTCCTTGGACAGTGGTAGGGAACCTGTCCTTGGACAGTGGTAGGGAACCCTGAACCTAGCTCTGGGAAGCAAAATGAGTTGTACTGTGGAGCTTGGTCTGCAGAGAGTTAATGAGGATGAGGAGCTGAAGGATGGGGATGCTCTGTGATGGAGAAGTTCTGTTATACAAATGGGCTGCTTTTTGCTCGTCCCTGACTCTGTGGGATGCGGAGTGATGTTCTGATGAACAACAGGCTCTCTGTGGGGAGTGCTAGCGCCTCATAAATATAAAATGGTTGGTTGTTCATTCAGTCCCTCATCCGTTTATGCCAACAGCCTCTCAGGTTGAAAAATACCTCCCTTCCTGATAGCAAAGCCTGCAAGTGGTGAGGAGGCAGGAGGACAGAAGGAGGATTCACCAGACTGTCTCCAGGTTGCTAAAGGCCTTCTGAGCTGAAAGCTCTTCCCAGGCTGGGCTGAGGTGGTTGCTGCAGGAAAGCTCAGGGCCACTAAGACACCACTCTGCCACTGGGACAACTGGGAGGCTGTTCTTGGAGAGCAGGGTGATGGTAAACCCACCTCTGGGGAGTCCCTCTGCTCCTGTCTGGGGAGGTTCTCAGCCTCGTTCTCTGGTCGCAGGGGTGAAGAACGCGGACGAGGCGGAGCTGAGGCAAGTGGCCTCGGAGCCGCTGGAGCTCACCGTGTACAACGTGCTGGACTTCCCCCTGCTCAGCTCCCTGGTCAGCAAACTCACACGGGTCCTGTGCACCAGGATCAAGGAGAGGAGCCACAAGGAAACCACAGGTGATGTGGGACCTCCTTGGTGAGAGCTTCCTGCTGCTCACCATCCCCCTTCTTCTTGGTGGATAAAATCCCCTCAAGACAATAATAACCACTATATGGAAAAGGAACTTCCTTTCCCTCTTCCTTTATATATGGTGTGATAAATGTGTTGTAACCATCTTCTTTTCCGAGTTTCTTCCAACGAGGCAGAAAAAGCAGGAGAACTAATAGGAAAATATACTAGGGAAAGTCTATGGAGTAAATGTGGAGGTAGGGTGAGGAAATAATAAAGCACCTAAACATATTAGTTTTTTCTCCACAAAACTTTTAATATTGGATCTCCAACAAGTTAAAATCAAGCAGCCATTTCTTTCCTTTGCTGGGAACAGCTTGCATGATGAAGAGCATGAAGAACCACTCCAGATGTTAACTTAGATCCTCAAGAGAAATATTGTGTACATATTTCCACCTCTTTCTGCTCTAAGATTGACCTAAGCAGAATGGGAAAGTCTAAATTTCAAGCATACTTTCATTTAATGCTCTGGAGATTCATATTAATAAATTCATTTATTCTTACTGATTTGTATTTGGCATAATTAGACATTTTACAAAGGTGAAGGTTAGGCTGAAGAAAAATGGGCTTGTCCAAAAAGAAACCAAAGTAATTTTTGCTTGTTAATTTTGGCAAATTTTTGAGATTAAGGAACGCAGACTTGTGTTGAAGAATTATTTGCAGCACCCAGCAAAATACACAGCCTGTTCTCTATGGAGTATTTATGTTCTCTGTACAGCCAGTTTTAAAATATTTATTTCAGAGCAGTCTGGAACAGTTTCTATACTCTATAGGGAAGGAGACTGCAACTTGGTTTGAAAAATGTCACTCATGTTTATGAGCTGGAAAGTACATTTGGCATGAGAAGTGTGAATATAAGAAAATAACTGTGGTTTTAATTCCTAGGCAGCGCTGTGAAAGATAACCCTGCCAACACGGGTCCCCAGATCAGCCCAACTGACCTGAAAATATCTGCTGTGACCTCCAAGAGCATGCACTTGGCCTGGAGCCCTCCTCTGAGACCACCAAAGAAATACCGGGTTGTGTATTATCCATCCAAGGGTGGGACACCCAAAGAGGTGAGAGACCTTTCCCTGGACACCTGAGACTGCCACAGCTTCCAGATGGTGGCTGGCAGTTTAAGGAGGCTTGGGTGGACAAAAAGAGGATGGCAATGGGGTATCAGTTAAGCCAGAGATGAAATTAAATGCACCATGAGTGTAAATGTGAAGAGGTAATAGGGTGATAAGATAGAAGACTCTGATTTTTCTCTTAGCCAGTGTTATCCCCTCCCTAAATAATGTGTTTTGACTTGGAGAGGACTCTCAGGTGCAGAGAGCCAAGGATATCTGGGATGGATATGATTTAAAGAAGCAAATCCAAATCGTGGACGAATTTCCATTGATTTCAGTGAGAGCATGGCTAGAGTCCTGTGCTCAGTGTTTGCAGAGATCCCAGGTTTAGAGGACAGGAATCCTTTTTGCCTCTCACCTCTCTGCTTTGGGGAGATGCTAGCTATCACAAAGTGCAGAGAGAGGGCAACTGGGCTTCATGTTTCTGGGCACAGATCTGCCACGGAGAAGCCACACTGGCCAGGGATGGCCAGTTCAGCCGTTCCATTGCTGAAGGGCAGTAGCACCTCCCTGCCCTGACAGCCCTCCCTTTGTGCTTGCAGGTGGTTTTAGAGGGAGCAGAGTCCTCTCTGCAGCTGTCCAACCTGACCTCGCACACGGAGTACCTGGTGTCGGTGATCCCTGTGTACGACACCGCGGTGGGGGACGGGCTGAGAGGCGTCACCTCCACACGTAGGTCGTGAGTAGAGAGAATTGTGCTGAGGGGTGCTGAGGAAAGGCGAGCAAAGCTCGATCTCTGACCACCTCAGACTGGAGAATGCCATTGTACATTTCCTCACCCCTCAAGTTCGGGCTATCTACAGCTCTCTTTATCTGCGGAGGTGCTCAGAACTCAACCAGGCAAGATCCTGAGCAACCTGTGCTTTGAGCAGCAGGTTGGGCCAGAGACCTCCAGGGATCCTTTCCACCTGTGTCATTCTACAAAGCAGAATGTGGCAGTAACACACCCTGCTAGAAATATATTGCAACTCCTCGCTGGTTTTTTATCCATGGCGCTGAGTGAATTAAACTCTCTGTAAAGTAGAGACTGTGTTAGATGTGGGGTGGGTGCCTGCCAGCGTGCAGTAGCTGCTGTAAAGCCAGGTGTCCCCTGGGTTTTGAGTTGTTGCAGACCTCATACACTGAAGGTACCTTTGTGCCTTATTTTTCTCTTTAGTGCCTTTGTCTTCCCCTCGTTCCCTGCGCGTCTCTGAGCTGAGCCACAACAGTCTGAGGCTGAGCTGGAAAGCAGCCCAGGGAGCCACGCACTACCTGGTGCTCTGCTCTGCAGCCCCTGATGGAGCAGAGGACTATACAACAGAGGTAGAGTTTGTGACAATAATGATAATACTGTTTTTTCTCTGTCTGGGCTGAGTTTAGTGCTAGCTCTAAGATTTGGCAATTGGTATCATGTGGTCAAAGAAAAAAAATCTATCAGAATTATTGCCAGAAACAGCTTTCATAAAAGATTCTTTTTTATGGTTTGTCTCAAAGTGATTTATAACTGTGAGGGTTTCATGTGGGAAATCAAGGCATGGGAGAGATCTGACTGCCTCCTGGGGCCCTGGAAACCCAGGCACTGAACTCACATCCTTGCAGCCCCAAGTGTAATTGTTGTATCCTTGAGGCTGTACATAAACATCTTGACTGTGTGTGTCTTTAAAAGTTAACTGAAAATGTGTTAGGGCGGATTTTGCTGACATCTGAAAACAGACCTATGACACTGCAGATGAAAGAAACAATGCTTGACGAATGGAAAATCCTTAAAAACATCTAAGAACGCTTCGTTGTGCATTTTAACACATTATCTAGAGTACCTGTAGGCTGAGGATATGAATTTTAAAAAAACAAAGTGAGTGGGGAGGAACATTTACTGCCTCTTTGACTAAGATTGCCCCTCTGAATGCACAGCAATAGAGGCAATTGCAGGATGGTTTTCAAAACAGATCAATTAATACTCTGCTTTCAGTGCATACTCATGGGGTTTTAATAAGATTCAGAACATCTGAAGCAAGACCGACGCTCAAATTTGTATTTCAGAATATTAAAACATTTCCACAGTTACCTGACCTACTCCCTGTTAGAGTGCAATGCTCCAGGCCGATGGGATGTCTGCAAAACCAGCATTAAAATGTTCCCAGCTTTTTATAAACTGTGCTCCAGTGTGTGCAGACTCCTAAGTGTCCCCGTGGTGCCTTTCTGCAGCGAGCAGGCTGCGGAGCAGAGCGGTGCCCGTGCCGTGTTAGCAGCAGATGGCAGCAGCCCGGCTGCTCTGGGGCTGCTGGCAGCGCTCCTGCCAGAGCTTCCCGTGTGTCTGAGAAAAGCGGGATCACAGCTCTTGAATACCCCCCGATCCAACCCAGAGCAGCAGCGTTTTGGTGTGAGAGAATCAGGGCTCTGCAGAGCAGGGTAGGAGGAGGTGCTGTGTATCCCCAAAGGGCAAGAGAGACAGAGATCACCTGCCCAGGTGGGGAAGGGACTGGAGAAGAGGAGAATGAGGGGAGACATCATTGGGGTCTGCAGCTTCCTCATGAGGGGAAGTGGAGGGGCAGCTCCCCTCTGTGCTCTGTGTGACCAGCGACAGGACCCGAGGGAGCAGCTGGAGCTGTGTCGGGGCAGGTTTAGGTTGGAGGTTAGGAAAAGGTTCTACCCAGAGGATGGCTGGGCAAGGGAACAGGCTGTGAATGGTCACAGCAGCAGCAGCCTGACAGAACTCAAAGAAAATTTGGACAACACTCTCAGGGACACGGTGGGATTCATAGGGTTTTCCTGTTCAGGAACAGGACTTGGATTCTGATGATCATTGTGAGTCCATTCCAACTCAGGATATTCTGTGATACTACGATTCTAAGACCATTCTAGATTGGAGAGGACCCCTAAGTGTAACCAAAGGGTCCTTGGCCCATGCCTCTGTAAGGTCCTGCTCTCTTAAGTGCATTGGGAGGTACCCTAGAGCTGAAGGGTACCCTAAACCCCCTCTCTGTTGGCAGGTGAAGGTGACCCAGCCCGAGGTGCTGCTGGAGGGGCTGTCCCCCAGCACTGGGTACTCTGTGGCAGTGTATGCCATGTATGGGGAAGATGCCAGTGATCCAGCCAGCATCCAGGAAACCACCTGTAAGTGCTGCTGCTCCTTACTGAGTTGTTATTAAACACTTAAGGCAGGAGGGACGTGTGAAATGAGGTGCTTCCCATATTGTGCATCTGGCCTCTTTCCTGCTGGATCTGAAGCAAGTATTGGTCCTCAAGGGGATGTCTAATTGCATGGTGAGCTGTGAAAAAGGAGTGATGCTCCCCTGGTAATAAAGGACTCCTGAACTAGGTGTTCCTTGAAGTCTTTGTTGTCTGGGGTGGGAGAAAGCAATCATCTGGCTCATCCTCACCTAAATCTGCGGCAGCCCTTCATAAGCTCCCAGATGTGTGTGTGGTAGTGAATAAAGAGAATATTTGCCTGCATAGTTGAATGAGCCTCTTGGTTCAAGGTGGGATCATCTGAGGGCAGCAGGAGGCAGCGGGTGGCATTGCCATTGTGCAGCCTGTGAAGGCTCAGAGTGCTGTCACTAACTGTTGTTGCAGTGGCCTTGAGTCCTCCCAGGTACCTGAGCTTCTCCGAGCTCAGCCACGCTTCCGTGCGGGTCAGCTGGGAGGCCGCGGCCCCGGCCGTGCGGGCTCACCACGTCACCTATGTCTCTAGCAGAGGGGGCAACGCTGGAGAGGTGAGTCCTCAGGGGCTGGGGGAAGGAAAAGGAGCTTGGGAAGTTGGATAATGCCCTGTTGTCCTTCAGCTGCATGATTCAGGGAGAGCTTGTGTGCTGGCAGTGTGTTAACTCTGAAATGGGCACTTTTGCTGCAATTATCACCAAATGCTGACCTCTCTGCAGCTGTGCTCTCTAGAGCCATAGGATGGTTTGGGTTGGAAGGGACATACATAACCATCTAGTCCAACTCCCCTGCAGTGAGCAGGGACATCCTCAACTAGATCAGGCTGCTCAGATCCCCATCCAACGTGGCCTTGAATGTTTTCAGGGATGGGGCATCCACCACATCTCTGGGTAACCTGTGTTAGTGTTTTACCACATTTGTTGTCAAAAAGTTTTCCTTATATCTCATCTGAATCTACCTCTTTTAGTTTAAAGTCAGGACCCCTTTTCCTATAGCAACAGGCCTTGCAAAAAAATTCTGTTCCCATCTTTCTTATAAGCTCCCTTTAAATATTGAAAGGCTGCAATAAGGTGTCTCTTTTTCTTCAGGCTGAACAAGCCCAAGTGTCTCAGCCTGCCTCATAGAATACTCACACAACTCCCCCACTGCAGGTGGAAGTTCCTGGCACTGCAACATCCACTGTCCTGAGACCTCTGTCCTCCCTCACCCAATACTTCATCAGTGTCAGATCTACATACGATGAAGGGGACTCCTTTCCAATTACTGGCAATGTCACCACCTGTAAGTAGGCAATGGAAATACTTCTGGTCTCAGTAAGAGATGACAAAGTTGGTTTGTGGGTATCTGAACTGGGATGTTTTGAAGACTGGCCCCAGCAGCTCGTGGCCAAAACCCTTGCACAGAGTGCAGATGGCTGCTGTTCTTTGTGTGTGGAGTATGTCCAACTGTGTTATGCTCAAAATGAGGTGGAAGGGATCAAGAAAAGAAGCAAATTAAGAAAAGAATAATGTATCCCTAACATCTGCATCCTTGAGAGCCCTCCTAGCCTTCTTCCCTTTACAAAACTGGTGTGATATGTGTCCTCTCTGTAAATGAGATAATCTTTCTTAAGTACAGCTTTAAAAATAATTTACCCCTGTCTGTCCTGATGACTGTTGTCATATGGGTCTGAAGAAGCGACAGACAGGCTGGTCTCAGGCATCTGCTTGGTTGATGTTGTGCTCCCCAGCCATCTGCTCCCCACCTTGGCTCTGACATGGTGCTGTCTGTGCCTGCACTTCAGCTCCTTTCCTTGTGCATCCCTCAGTGAAGGTCCCTGCTCCTCGCGCTCTGAAGGTCACCGAGCTCTCCGGGAGCAGCCTCCGCCTGCAGTGGGAAGCTGTCGCTGCCTCGGATGTGGTTGTCTATCAGATCAAGTGGAGCACAGCCAGTGGAGAGAAGCCTCAGGAGGTACGAGCCCACACAGAGCTCTGGGGAGGCTGGGCTGGCTCTGAACTCACCTGCAGGAGTGGCAGAGAGCTGTGTAAAACTATTCAGGCAAATGCACTCCAGCAATTGAACAGTTCAGCAGGATCCCTCCTGGATCTGGCTGTAAGTGGAGCAGTCACCTTGAGTGCTGGAAGCAGGAGGGACAGCAGGGCAGAGTCCTACAGGCTCTGGGAAGATTGCAGAAGTGTTCTGGAAAACCTCAAGGATGAAATTTAATAGGGACAAGCAGAAAGTGTTAAGCTTAGGCAGGAATAATTAACCACAGGTATACGGGATGTAGAACAAACAGCTAAGAAGCAATTCAGTAGAAAAAGATCTGGGGTTGCAGAGGATCAGCAGCCCCAATGTCAAGATGCTGTGGAAAAGAAAAAGACAATACTCAAGTACTTATAGCTGGAGATATTGCTTCTAAGAAGGCAAAGCATTTTCTCTTCTCAGTGCTAGGAAGCACTAATACTTTTGGGATGCTGCTCTTTGGGAAGCATGAGGTCCAAGTGAGGAGCACACAGAGGAGAATGACCAGAGACAGAGCTGGTGCAGGTGTGGCAGGGATGGACCAGGTGACTTCTTCCATGTGAAGCCCCTATTTTCAGTATGAGGTCAAACAGCAGTTTAAATGGAGGCTTAATACCTGAGTGTCTCCTGCAATAAGAGAGACCAAACATGTTCCATTTGGGCTGGAACAGAGAGCTACTGGGGCTTCTGTCCCTAGGTCTCCTAAAAGCTGGAAACTGAGCAAAGGGATTCAGTGCTCCAGGCAGGCACTGCCTTGTGTCAGAGCTCTGTGTGGTGGTGCTGAAGGAGCTGCTAATTGTAACTGGGCTGCAATGCACAAGCATCTGCTCTGCATTATTCAGGGCTGGAATTTTGCCTTTGCTTACATGTGTGCAACCCCAAACAGTAAACTTTGGCCCCAAAGCCCGGTGCTAACTCATTTGTGCCCACAGACAATCTATGAGCCTGGCACTTGGGTGGCATGAACCAGCCTGGGGCTGCTCGGGAGTGGGACTGACTCATTTCCTCCCCTGCTGCAGCTCTCCCTCGCTGGAAATGTGGCGACAGCCGTCCTGCCAGGCCTGCAGAAGAACACTGACTACAAAATATCCATCTGGGCCTACTACAAAGATGGTGCTCGAAGTGACACCGTTTCTGTTCACCACAGGACCAGTAAGTGACCAGTGCTGGGATCCACAGCCCAGGGATGACAAACAGGGCATGGGATGCCTCATAACTCAGCACGCACCAGCAGCTCAGACTGGTCACCTCCAGCTCTGAAAACCCAAACCTGAATGTGTGAAAAAGTCTAGAGACATTTAGGCTTCTGTCTGAAAACGTTCTCAATCTGCCCTGAGAACAGGAGGCTGGACAATCACATCAGGCTGGTGCATTTTAGAGGTAACTGATAATCCTTGCACATGTTCCATGTAGAATACATTTCATCCCTCCTGTGCTTCTGTGCAGTGCATGGATGGAAATGAATTCTGAGGGTGTCCAGCTGAATGTGTCACTGTGCTGCCTAAGGAACAGTTCCTGTTAATAAAATACTGCCTGTAAGGAGGGTGAAGATTTCCTGAGCTGTGTCGTTGCTGGGCTGTGCCTCACTGGGGGCATTACAAATATGGGAGGGAATCCTGCAGGCACACTCTGCCTTGGAAGCATTATCTGAATCTGGCTTTGTACAGGCAGGATATGAGATTTTAAAGTGGCACTCCCAGAGGTCCTGGTAATTAATATTGCCTGTAAAATCACTTTGTTGGAAGTGAATGGAGCACAATCCATTCAACACCAGCAGTCCTCCCTCTCCTCTCAGATCTCATCCTCCTCTGCAGAATAAACTCATTTAGGCTGATGTTGAGCTGATGAAACCTGAAGTAAATGGTAATCTTGGAATAAGAAGCTCAGGTTTTATTAATAATAAATAATAATAACATTTTTATAGGAAACTATCTCAGACAAGTACCTTGGAGCTGCATACTGACAAAAGAAAAATAAAAGCAAGCATCCTATTGACACATGATGACAAGAGGACCATTAGAGCTGTTTGGAGGGTGTAGGAAAATTAATTACTGTGTTTTAAGCTATGAATTATGAAATGTCAGAGGAGCTCTCTCAGTCCAACAAAAGGACACGTGACAGTGCCCTTCTAGGCACGTTTGCACAAGCCAGTCCTTGCTGCTGCTGGCACCCCAGTGGGACAAGGAAAGCAATTTGATTTCTACTTGTCAGCTGCTGTCCTTGTGCAGGAGCCCTGGGAATTGTCAGGCTTTGCCTTCTGCATGAAGGAAGAAAAATTCTGCAGGAAGCCAGGGGTGCAGCTGGGCAGCCAACACAGGGTTCAGTGCCTGGGTGCTGCTGATCCCTTTGCAGGAGCAGTCAGGACACTGCCGTGCTTCTCCCAGGCATTATTTGCATGTGAGATCAATGGTTTTGATGCTAATTATTTTCTCATGTTTAAAGTAAGAAGTGCCAACAGAGGAGAAGTGGCACGGAAGAGGTGGCTGGTGATTTCTAGTGCTGCTCTGGGGCAGGTTAGGGGAAAACTGGGGATGCCAGAAAATTGCTGAAGGCTTGTGCAAGGGATGTACAGGAAGATGTGGCACTAGGCAGGACTCTGGGGAATCCTGGGACATGGTTATATTTCAAATCTTCAGTGTTTCAAGCAAAAGCTGCCACCTTGTGCTGTGTGTGGTCAGGATGGCCGGTGGTGTTAATCTACCATCAGAGCTGGTGGATAGTAACTCATTCAGACACAGCATGGAAATCTCATATGTTATCTGAAAACCCAGACCCCTTGGTCTGATCTTTGAGCCCTTTGCCCCTTAATTTTCATTATAAAATGAAATTCTGAGGGCTGAAACATCGATGAAAGCTCTCTGGTTCTCCTCCGGGTGGCAGACTTTGGGTTGCAGCCTGGGGAACAGCACTGATCAGGCTGTGCTGAGCAATACCAAAAGTGTGTGCTAGAGGAGGTTGTGGAAGGGAGGAAGTGTTTTCTTTTGCTTTCATCATTGCTTTTCTCTTTTTCTTCCTTGTCACCATCTCTTTACATAAGGATAGGTCAAGTCATAAAGTTTTTCTTAAAAATGTCTTGGTAGAATTTCCAAGAAATGCTGATGTTTAAGGGCAGTGACTGAAGCAAAACTCAGCAGGAACTGGTAACACAAGAGTCTCTCCCTGTCCTTCATCCTTCCTGGAATACTTTCTTCTTTGAAGGTCAAGGGAAAACATTGCTGGTTCAGAGCAATGCTCTTTGCCTCTGGTTTTGTGAAATGGAACTGAGTTCTTCCCCTGGGGTGAGGTGAAAACACCAAGTTCATTTTATTCAGGGCCAGTAATTCCTCTTGTCCCACCTGCAACACCCATTTTGAGACCAAATGTTTTACATTCATGGGACCCTGCAGACACCAATCCCTCACAAAATACAGACCACCAGAAACATCATCCTTTTGTAAAAACCAACAACACTCATCACTGTGATGTGTCATTTGGAAGGACTGGGATGAGGTCTCTCATCTTTCTGGTAGGAAAAAAAAGTTGTTTCAAAGTTATGGTTTGAGATTTGTCATTTTATGAACTCAAAAGCAGTGAATAGCTTTAGCTGGAGAAGAAAATTCAGAGACAGTGATATGGTGCAGGCCCCTTCTTGTCTTGGAGGAATTGGAGGTTTTTAATTCTTTGTTTTGACTAGAGGAAAGAAAAAAGTTTGGGATCATTTTTCAGTAACCCAGTTAGCAAACTTTTCCCTGCAGACTTTCCAAGAGGCAGAGCAGGAACAAAAGCATACTGATGTATTTCCCACAGACAACAAAACTGTTAAAATGTGCTGCTTACCCGTGGTTCTGATGTTTCTTTTTTCTTTTTGTTATATTTAGACTGAATTCTCATTTGAGTTGAGCTCTCCTTTCAGCCTGTTTTATAAATTGTCAAGTGTAGCAGAGTCCTTATCCTTGACCAAAGACTTTCACAGTGATCATCTGTCATACTAATAACCAGCCTTAGTGGTACTTCAAAGCCACACAAACCCTCCAAGCAAGCACAGGGCAGCAGATGATGCTTTCCTGAGAGGAATCTGCTGGGACATGGAGGTGCTGCTGAATGGTGGCCCTTGGAAAATGCTGGAAAGGATGGCTTTGGTCCTGCTGAGAATCAGACAAGGACCCTCCTTTGTACTGAGGGAGAGTTCTTTCATTTAGGCTGAGGAAAAAGAAATTGAGCAAAAAACCCCAGTCCCTTGTTAGTCCTGGAGAAAAAAGAGAAAGCAGTTTGGATGGGAACTGCTGCTGAGGCTGGGCTGAGCCACCCTGGCTGGCTTTGCACTGAAGTGTTTTACAAAGTGCCTGTGTGCCAGCAGCTTCTCCAGCCTGGGGCTGGGAAATCTCTTTATCCAGCTCCTCAGTGAGCTCTTCCTAGCAGAGCGTGCATGGTAAATAAAAGGGTTTGAAATGGGGGAATGAAGCTTCAACCCATGGCAAGAAAAAACATGGCTTATAGTGAATATATAATAATCATTGCAGGTGAGGACTTTGATGGAGTGGAGCCCAGGGTTTTATTCTTATTTGAGAACTTAGGTGCCTGTGATGCTGGTTAGACCTGAGAGCAAGCAGGGATTGCTCCTGTGGAGGACCAGAGGTTGAAGAGGTCAAAGACACAGATGGTGGCAGAGATGCTTCTATCCTCCAGGGCAGCTTCAGAAGGTGGCCTGTCCCCTGTCTGTCAGATCCATGCCATCAAATTCTGCCAGGCCTGAGGGCTTTCCAGAATAAATCTGACTAAAGACTTCCCCAAACTTTCCCTTTAAAGTTCACTTAAGCAGAGTCTGCCCTTACCTCAGCTGAAGGAAATAGGCAGCGCAGGCAGCAAAGATGCAGCACTGACTAAAAAAGTGCTGCTGAAGCGAATTTATTCCTGCTCTTGTTTTCTTCTCTGCTTTACCTCGTGGTCGTGCACAGCAGCAGCCTCCAGCCTGATTCAGCTGCTGCAGTCTTGGTTCAGCCTCAGTAAAAGTAAGCTCATTTTATACACAAAAGGGAAGGAGAATCGATGAAGATGCAAATGATCTTCACTCAACCTGTGCTTTAAGGTCACCCCAGGCTTTGCTGGGTGAGCAGAAGATCCTTACAGGGAAAACTGCAGAACAAAAACCTCATCACCTGGGTGTGTTTCTTTGACTGTCTTTAGGGCTCACCCATTATTTTTAGTGTCTTCTGAATAAATTCTCCCTTTGCTCTGTCCAGGACTTCTGTGTCTTCATACCAGCACAGGTTCAAGGGCAGACATGTGATTTTATGCTTGGAAACAAGCCCCAGGAGTAGATGTCCCCATGCTCTCAAGCCTCTTTTTGAGCTCATTATGCCCCCTCTGCCTTTCCCTTCCTCACTCTCCATCTCTGCTCAGAGAAATCCCTCCAGCATAAGAGCCTCTGTCGTCAGATCCAGTTTGCTGCACAGCAGGACACCAGGGAAAGAAATGCATTTATGTAATTAAAAATGGCTCAGCTTTGGTCTCTGGCAAACTCTCTTCTGGCTGTCTGGCTCAGCCCACCACCTGTTTGGGATACAAACATCCCAGGATGTATGTCCATACATCCCAGCCCAGGGCCAGAGAAGAGGGAGTAGTAGCTCAGGCACGGTGTGTGACCCAATCCAGGGCTGTGGGTGTTGGTGTCAGAAGCTCTAGACAGAACACTGGTGTGCTGGATGCTCTGGATTTGGGGTTTTTTTAAGAGTAATTTTAAAACAGAAAAAGCTGAAAATTATTAGAAATTAATAATGGATTAACTCTGATATGTGATCCAGGTTTAATTGCCAGTAAAGCTGTTTGTCCAGTTTGATGAAACTCAATTTCAGTTTGAGTACCCTTGGTGTTTGTTTATGATGAGTACAATGGGTCTCTTTTCCTTGTGCTTTCAGGATTCTTTCACTCCTCCAAGCATTTTTCCCATGTCCTAGACTTGGAACTGATGAATGCTTGAGGTGTGGTGTGTTATACTTGGGCAATCCTCATGCCTCCAGAATCTATTTTCCCTCTTACCTGATGCCCAGGATGCCCACATCTGCTCTGAGCACTGATTACCTGCACAGCAGAGCACTGAGGCCTTCAGAAATTGGCCAGGAAGCAAATGCTGCTGGCTCCATTTATAGAGATGTCTCCCTGCTTTTGATGCTGTACACCTTCCATCCCTGCCACAGATTCCCGGAGCCCACCCACCAACCTCTTCATCAACTCCGAGACCCCCAGCAGCCTCCAGGTGCACTGGACCCCTCCTGATGGCCGTGTTCAGCACTACAAAATCACCTACAGCCCTGTTTCTGATGCTGCTGCCCAGCAAACTGTGAGTGCCCAGCTCCTTTGTAGGGGAAAGACACTGGGCCAGAAGCCCATGGGGACAATGTGTCCAGAGGAACTCTGCTCTCTCCAGTCAGGTTTACTATCAGGACTCAAAACCAAATCTCCTCCTGCTGATATGTTGCTTTGTAAACAGGACTCCAAGACTCTTTTGTAATTAAGATATTTTTCTCCATCAAAGCCACTGATAATGCAGCTTTCTCTGCTGCCTGAACTGGGGTGGGGAATTCTTGGAGGCAGAGGAGCGGGGGGATAAACCTACTGCCCCTCTGGCTTAGGGAGGTTAAATATTATCCTTTTAAAACACAGATTCCCTACTTAAACAGCCTGATTATCCTGTTATAAGGCCCTTCTGCTGCATTTCCATGAGGAATACTGGGGTCTTTATAGGCGAAAACGCTTTTTCCCTGCACATGGCCAGACCAAGAGCGACACAGCCAGGCTTCTTTGGCTGAGCTGAGCAGGAATGCTGCTGTGAGCCTCACATCCCAGGAGTCAGCCCCACCTCACCCTGGGCTGTGAGTAAGAATTGGAATGAGAACCCCAAACGCTGGGATCTTTTTTCCCTCGTTGTAGATCATGGCTTCTGGCAAGAGCAGCAGTGTGACCCTGCAGTCCCTGCTGCCTGATCGAGCCTACAAGGTGACCATTTCTGCCATCCACTACACAGGAGAGAGCGAGAGCACATCCACGACGGGACGGACAGGTACAGGGATCAGCTGGAATGTGCACATTCTCCATCACCCTCCATCTCTCAGCCTCGAGGCAGCCTCTGCTCGGACAATAATGGCCTCACTTCCACTTGTCTCTGGCTGAGGCCCGGGTTTTGCTCAGCAATAGAATATTAGCCTTGAAAAGTGGAAATCCTGCCCCAATTTCTGTAGTCCTGTGAGTTATTGACAATTCTGGGATGAGCGGGAAGGGCTGGCGGCCCTTTGGGTTTTGAGCCAGGCATTACAATCTTGAATAACAGAGCTCAGGCATGGCCTCAAGTTGAGCTAGGAGAGGTTCAGGTCAGATATTAGGAAACATTTTTTCACTGAAAGCGTGGTTGAGCACTGGAAAATGCTCCCCAGGGAAGTGGTAGAGTCACCGTCCCTGGAAGAGCTAAAAAACCGAGCAGATGTGGCACCTGCCGATACAGTTGAGTGGACGTGGTGGTATTTGGTCAAAGGGTGGACTTGGTGATCTTTAAGGTTTTTTCCAACTTTATGATTTTGTGATTGCTTTCTCTTTCAGCTCCGGTGTTGTCTAAATTCCCTTCCATCCGAGGATTTGCCCCACCTAAAACAGAGGGTAAATAATCTCTAAAGTCATGCTTTGTTGGTGGTGGTTTTTAATTCAGTAGCAAACAGCACAGTGTGGGCTCTGCAGAGCAGCAGGAGGGGTCCATCAGCTCTTGACAGATGTCCTTGGGGACAATCCAAGGACAACCAGAAACCACAGAACTTCTTAACATCAGGCTCAGTAAAGAGACCGATGATATTTTAGAGGACTTCTGCACAACTTGACCAAAATGTAGTGCAGGGAAGTGTGACATGTTTTAAATTAAAATTCCCTGTAAAGTCCCTTATTAAATTTAATGAACGTATGCTCTCATAGCTGATATAAAGCAAACTATGAAACGGATTAGTGAGAAATGTTGAATTAAGAGGGTTATAAAAAGTTTTTAATAAGTAAATATTAGAATGCAGATATTGTGGCAGCGCTGCCTTTTCCTGACTATTTGAAACTATTCCAAGAAAAATTTCAGTTTTAAAATTTATTGAGTGAAGTCAAGATTGAAGAATGAGGCAGCTTAGATGAGAAAAAAAAATTAGTTTATAGGCAACAAAGAACATACCAGATTAAGTTTTCAAGTGGTATATTGAGGTGTTCAGATCACAGTGGAAAAGTTCTGTGAACTTGCAAGCAGAAAACAATCCTCCCAAAAGGCTGATGAGTCACCTTGCAGAATTTAACATAGCTGTTTGGCTATGACAGCTGAAAAGACGATAGAAGAAATACTAAACTCTTTATGTTTTATAAGGTACCTTTTTTTTTGAAGAAGGAGAGACAATATGTAACAATGCCGGGAAAACATCTGGATGTGCAATAAAAGACTCTAATATTGATATATAACGAAATTATTGAGAAAAATGGTCTGACGTTGCAGGAGTGAATGTTTATTGTACAGTGAGTAACTGCACTGGGCTGGGATTTGGAGAGAACAACAAAAAAACAAAGAGAGTAATGACAGCAGGAATCCTAGGCTGCAAAGTCTAGGGAAAGATTTTCAAAGCAGAAGTGTAACTGCCAGTGTCAGGGATCCTTGTCCTGACTCTCAGATGCTTCACCCAAGCTGAGCATTGCCTGATCAAAGAGCTGTGAGCAATCTCAGAGCCTCCAACCTGGGAAGGAGGGGAGAATTGCCAGGGATGTCAGCAAGAGGGACTCTGGGGCCTGGGCGAGAGTCAGAATGAGCTCACTGACTCCCAAAAAAGAAAGTCAGATACCTGGAAATGGAGGAGCTTGCAGCCTGCTTTGGGATCATTTCTTTTTTGTTTTTCATTCACCATGCTTCAATTCCAAGAGAGCTGGAGAGGGAGAAAGGTGTGGAATGATAGAACAAGGGGGAATGGCTTCAAATTGACAAAGAGCAGGTTTGGATTAGATGTTAGGAAGAAATTGTTCCCTGTGAGGGTGGTGAGGCCCTGGCACAGGGTGCCCAGAGAAGCTGTGGCTGCCCCATCCCTGGAAGTGTCCAAGGCCAGGCTGGATGGGGCTTGGAGCAACCTGGGCTAGTGGAAGGTGTCCCTGCCCATGGCAGGGGGTGGAATGAGATGAGCTTTAAGGTCCCTTCCAACCCAAACCATTCTCTAAGGTTTAGAAAAGTTGGTTTCTGGAAGGGGAAGAGGAAGAGCAGTGTATAGGTAGATGATCCCAAATGCAAGGACTGGTTGCACTCAGAGTTTCAAGGCTCAAGTTTCAGAAAGTGATTTTTTAATGGATTTCCATAGATTCCTTATATAGTTTTACACCCAGTTCTACAGGAATTATGGTATGTAAAAAATTAAGCATCAGTTTGAACAACGGAGGTTCACAGCAAGTCTTTGTGTTTAAATCCTGGCTTTAGCAGCCCCGTGGCCATCAGAGTCATAGGTTTGGGTGCCCTTTCTTCGTCATGAGGAATGTCATTGAAACTCCTCAGGCTTAGGAATCTCGGGTGTTTTGGGGCAGGTCAGTCACCTCCTTTAAATGTTTTACACATTTTACAAAAGTTAGGCGTGAGAAATGGAAAGCCCTGCTTTGTTGATGAGGCAGGAAATGGCATTGAGGCAAGAATGGCAAGGCTATGCCAAAGCCTCAGTACAATGATCTCTTAGATTCTATTGTCCTGATGACCTAGAAAACCCCTTGTGAAACAGCCCATCTTTCTAGTATCCTTGATTTTCAGGGACATTCCTCATTTTGCATCAAGCACTCCCTTTGTCCCAGCTCCCTCTGGCATCCATGGCCTGGGATTTACATGGCAGTAGACAACTGAAAGTAGCATTCATGAGCTGTTTCCTAAAACACCCCCTTACCCGAGCCTTTACAGAGTGCTCAGAGCACTGGTGCCTCATGTTCCAGCTTCACATCCCAGTCTCTTCTCCTCTGGTCTTGCTTTTTGTCCTGTGGCATCTCAGAGGATTCATCAAGAGGATTTTTGAAAGACAAACTGCAAAACTTTTTAAAACTCTCTGTGTTTTCCTAAAGAAATCAAAAGCCAAGTTCTCACATTTTTGCTGCGTGTATTTTTAATTTCAGGTACAAAATTTGCAACTGCATATATCTTTATTTTACCACACTACTAAGGCACTGTAGAAAGAAAAGAAAAATGTTTTGATGTCTGTTTTTAAAAAAAAACTTGCCAAAAGTGATGGTTCCTTGTGTTTCATATCATCAGGTGCCAGGTGAGTTAGTCAAAAGAAAGTGATCATGGAGATGTTTGATGATGAAAGACACTACTTTTATTTTTGTGACTGGCAAGCCAGGAAACAACTTTTATGTTTGCATAAACATCAATTCTCTCTTTCTCCATACATGTATAAACAAGGTTAAAGTCCAGGCTCTGAATGAAGCTGCAGCATATTCTAAGTTTTGCTATGCTTTTCTTTGCTCTGCCTAAAGGAACTGTGTTCATTTTGCTTCCATAATCCCCTGCTGTCTTTTTTTCCTCTAATGGTTTTCCCTTTTTATCCTGTTCTCACAGCCTGTCCCACCATCACCTCCACGGAAGGTTCCATAAGAGGTACAGTAGCATATCCAAGCCCTGGTGCTGCTGGGCTGTGACTGAAAACACTGCCTGGTCTCGATTTGGAGACACGTGCAAGAGCTGAGTGGGGGGAAAATGTCCCAAAGAAAAGGGGAGAAGTGTGAGAACCAAAATTGGAACATCTATTTTGCCAGGTAGAAGGATATTTTGCGGTACCTGAATTGTTATGTTCTTCTGCTCCGTCAGCTCGTGCTCTTGGCTGTTAGTGCTTAACACCAGGGTATTCAGCAGCCTTAAGGAGGTAAAGCTTCAAACAGTCATTGAATTTCAAGAGGATTTGAATTCCTAACTCACAAAGACTCCTCAGACCCCAAACCTCTCAGTCTGTCCCCAGGATCACCTGTGCATCCTCCAGAGGAGGTCTCGCTGCCCGAGGAGCTCTCTGCAGTCAGGCTGCACGGACTTGCTGGGGCAGCGAGTTCCCCTTTCTCCTGTCTGTGCAAGTGTTTCTTACTGAGAAACCGTGAGTTCTGCTTAGAAAGGGGTATCACCTCCTTCCCAGAGAGTTCTGTGTCACAGGTGAGACTGAGAAACTGGCTGCAGCTCTCAGGTCTGGTTAGTCTGTGGCTGAGTCACTTCATCTTTGCCCAAGGCAGGTTGGACGTGGCCCTGAGCAAACTGACCTTGCAGGTAACACCCCTGCCCACGGAACCTGATGATTTTAAGGTCCCTTCCAACTCAAGCTGTTCTATGATTCCATGATTCTGTGATAATAATGGGATTGTATTTCAATATGTTTTTAATTGTGACTCAAGCCTTCTCTTCCTGCACATTTTAAAGGAAGTTTCAGTGGCAGAAGCTCCATACCAGAGATAAATGGCCCTCAAGTAGGTCATTTATTTCAGCAGACTCCCTTGTACTCTTGAGATATGAAAAAAATAATAAAATAAAAGCACCCTGGGCCAGCCCCCAGGCAAAATAAAAACTCAAGCCAAGAAACTGCAGAAGATTGTCAATGGTGAAGGGGTGAGGGAATCCATACTGAAAGCACCACACTGAAATGAAGCCCTTCCATTTGCTAAGGAAGGAACCATCTCCTTCATCCCAGTCTGCTGCAAACTCAGATAAACTCAAAAAGAATCCAAAGGGTGAGATCTTGTCTTACTGAGCAGAAAACTGAAATGAAAATGACTTGGAGCTTTAATGATGAGCTGGGGGAGAGAGACGAAGCTGCCTGAGCCAGAGGCAATGTCAGAGGAGAACCTCTGTAGCCCACACAAGGCAGGTCACCCCTGGGTGTCTCCTGAAAATGGAGAGAAATGGAAATGTTCATATTTTAAAGTTTTTTTCCTATTTTTTTCTGGCTCTTACATTTAAGACATTTCAGAGTAGAAATAATTTTCTCTCCCTGCTAGCAATTACTGGACTGATTCCATGCCTTTTGAAGATAATACTTTGTGTGTAGTTGAAAAGAAGAAAGTGTTGGACTAGCATCTTTCTTGTTCGTTTTTTTTCATTCTGAAGATTTGAAAACACAATTGTGAAAGTCTCCATCCTTTGTCCACTCTCCTTCAAGAGGAAGAGATTACAACAAATGTGCACACAAACTGATTTTCCCTGGCTGCCATTTGAGGAGTACACTCAAGCTGGTGTTGTGTCATTACGTGTACTTTCTCCTGTCTCCTTCTCTGTGCTAATTCAACCTGCTCTTCAAACACACTTCTTTTGCACTCTTGTCTAACCACTGATTTGTCTGTTTTCCTTTGTTCCAGGATTTGATTTGATGGAAGCTTTTGGCTTGGTAGAGAAGGAATATTCCTCCATTAAAGGCGTAGCCATGGAGCCCTTTATATTCAGTGGTTCCCGCACCTTCACCCTGTTCAGAGACATTCAGCTCACCCAGAGGACCAGGTGGGAGCAGAGCTGCAGCTGTTGCCATCCTCATCCTCAGTCTCATGCCCTGTACATGGTAAAGGAAGGTCATTTTGGGAAGGAATGGTGCAGCCCCGCTGGCAGCTTCCAAATGAAATGATAAATATGACGAGCTAAGTCAAACCACTGGTAGATTGAAAAAACAGCCAGAGGGTTTTTACTTAATGTATTAATAAATAAACACCTGACTTTCCTCAAGATGAGTTGTCATGCAGAAATTAAGGGGACACAATAGTATTTATTATACATTTGTAGAGCCCAACATTTTCACAGTGCTGTTTTTGGTTTCCCCAAAATCACTTTTTCCCAGCTTTTTAGTTGCTGTGATGGACATGAGGATCCTGTCGCATATGGACACTGCACCAGCCTTTAAGCATTCTGTCCACAGCCACCTGCACTTCAGTGATGGCAGTTTGAGGTCACATTTTCATCTTCAATCCCTTCTCCCAGACATCTCTGGTTTGGAGAGAGATCTTTGCTTTAGAAAATATCACTCTTGTGGCTGCTCTCTGCAGCCTGGGCTGCATTGGTGAGAGGGAATAACCACTGGCTCTGGGTTGTGGCTTGACCCCATTCCGTTGCAAATGAAGCTTCTCCACAGGGTCCCGAGTGAGCCAGGCAGCTCCCATGACCTCATTCCTTTTTTATGATTATGAATCAGGAGTGATCTGACTCCTAACATTCATTGCTACTTTGTTTAAAGCCTAATTACTGAGCCACTGACTCCGCTTAATCTTTGTTAAAGAAGCAAAGCTGCTTAGAGTAAACAGAGTCGGGGAGATTCAGAGAAGCCTTTGGTCTGAATACTCAGAAAATGATGGGCAAATCCTTTTGTTCAGCTCTTATAGATGCCTTTCCAAGGACACCACCCCTTCAGAAAGCGAGAGAGAAAGAAAAAAACTTGTATTATTTATGAATCATTCCTGAAAAGATGTCTGATGGGCTGTGTTTATGCTGTGCCAATGTGTCCTGTTTCAGATTGGAGGCGTGTTTCAGGCAAAACCAATTTGACCTTCCTTTATTGCTTTGTATCCTCTCACTGCTGCCAAGCCTAAATCCTGCAGCAGGGATGTGGGGACCCAGAGGGGGCTTTTCTGTAGGCTCAGTGCTTATCCCTGAAGGGCATTTACACTGATTTAGGATAATAGAATCATTAAGGTTGGAAGAATCACTGAGTCCAGCCATTAACCTAATGCTGCCAGGTCTGCCACTAAACCATGTCCCTAAGCCAAGAGTTTTGTGCCAAGGTTTAAAGATTCACCCCATGATGCATGGCAACCATTCCTCCTTCTTGAAGAGGAGACCTGGGGGAACCTGGCAGGGATGTTTCGTAGGCCTCCACTAGTCTCTCTTGTGAAAAGCATTAAGGCTGCACTCACTGAGGCAGCTCTGGCAGTGATGGTTTGACACCAACTGCTCCTGGAGGACTGAGCATCCTCCAGCCATGAGGAGAAGGCCCCCATGAGTGCTCATCACTCAGCACAGACTTCAGCAGGTCCAGGCTCTTTCTGGACATATCACCATCAACTCCCGGGAGCAAAGCTTTTCCAGGCCCCCCTGCCCAGCAAACACACTGGGTGAGGCCGCAGGATGTTGCCTGGTGATTTAAATCACCGATGTTCCCTTGGTTTGTGTCATTCCAGTGATGTCCACCTGTTTGCCATCCCACCCGAGCACACCATCATCATCCTCCTGCGCCTCCTGCCCGACACCCCCAAGGAGCCCTTTGCTGTGTGGCAGGTCACAGACGAGGACTTCCAGCCTCTCCTGGGTGTTAACCTTGACCGTAAGCTTTCTTGCTAAATACATTAAATTCGGGTGTTTCCATACATTTTGCAAGCAGCAGAACTCACTTGGATAATTTTAATGGTTTCCTTGCTCAGCAGCAGTTTCTTGGGAAGCTTTGTTGTGGCTGCCAACCTGACATTTAAAACAAGGCCCAGTGCAATTAAAAGACATGTTTTCATTTTTATTCTACTTGTAACATATTCTTTATTTTTACATATTTTTTTCCATTGTTTAAAAGCATTTCTTGATAACATAGGAAATCTTCCACCATGTTTAAGCCTAATTATTTACTATTTTATATATGTGTGAAATCAACTTCACTTTTAACTCCAAGCTGTTTTCTGTCCTATTTTCCCTGTAGCCAGTAAGAAATCCTTGACCTATTTCAATCATGACTACAAGGCTGATTTACAGGAAGTCTCCTTTGACCAGCAGGAAGTGAAGAAGATATTCTATGGGAGCTTTCATAAGGTCCTTGTCAAGAGAGGGAGAAATGTGGCTCATGATCTCACTCTGCTCTGGGAGTGTTTTGCCAGCAATGTGTGTTGTTCAAAGTGAGGAGTGATTATCCAAATGCTTTGCATCCTGGTTTCCAGGGAAATGGCCAACCTCTTTGATATGCTGAAATTCATAATTGTAAAGAATTTAAGTGGATCTCATGATCAAAATGTGATCGCCACATATTGATTTTTCCCTTTTCCCCCAGACTCCAAAAATTGAGGTATTTTTTAGGTCTTTATAATTGGAAAAAATTGAAAAAAATTTTTTTTTTTTTTAAGAATTTAGAATTTTGGTAACCATTTAGTTCTGGATGAAAGGAAAAGAGAATCCAGCCTTAAGAGAAAGCCACTTTATCACTCATAACAGGGTGGAGGTTTTGGCTGTGTCCTCATAGCAAAGGTGTTGCACCCAAATGAGCGATGAGCTCCTCCTGTGGGTATCTGTGGGCAGGTTCATTACTCAGCTGCAGAAAGCTTCTCCCAAGGAGAGTTGTGGGTATCAACAAGGGAAAGCACATACTAAAACTCATTCCTGAGCCCCCTCGATTCATTCACTCATTAAAAACACCCCACCCGTGCCAGCAGCAGGCTGCGGATGGGACAGGAGGTGTTACTGTCGGTAGGAGACCCCCTCATCCCACCATGGAGCTCCAACACCCCTTTTTCCACCTGCTGCCCAGGTGCACGTGGCCGTGAGCCACTTTAAGGTCAAGCTCTATGTGGACTGCAAGAAAATAGCAGAGAAACCCATCAACACCCTCGGCAGCATCTCCACCGCCGGCTTCATCATGCTGGGAAAAGTGACCAGGACCAGAGGGCCCCGCAGCGGCTCCGTGCCGGTGAGTCCTGGGAAGCGCTGCTGAATCTGGCTGGGGTGGGCACACGGGCAGGAGTGCTGTGTCACATCATGCTCACTGAACACCTCCAACACTGCTGTGATGCACGGCTGTGTCCTGATCCCACTGATCCCCGGGGTTTTAATGAGCTTTCCCAGCACAGGGAGAGCGTTTTTGTCCTCCTCAGCTCCTGCCTTGGTGTGGGGACCGTGATGGGGGGCAGCAGCATGAGTGTGTCCCAGAGGAGCCTTCTGCTGGCTGCATCCCCTGGGGTTGGGGAAGCACAGCACTGAGACGCTGAAGCAGACAGGAGGGTTGGGGAATTGCTTCTGCAAGGAAAGTTGTGCACATCAACCCACACGGGGTGATGTCGGGAAATGCTGGTCAGTATTTACTCAGTAAATACTCAGTCAGTATTTACTTGTTTCCTAAATAAATTCTGTGCAATTTGATCACAAGCCTGTGGCCATCAAGGCAGGAATCTATGCTTCCCTTGTCCCTCCCAAATTCTCCCTGCTACCACCTTAACTAGACAGGTCTGGCCAAATAATGAACAGCCTTGTGCCGTCCCTACTGCTGTTGCCTTTCAAGCACAGCAACATTTCACATCTTCCACAGCTCTGCTGCCCTTGAGAAGACACAGTGCCTCATTACTGGTTATCATGGAACCTTATTTAATTTAAGAAATCTTTAAATGCCACTTGATCTGCTGGGCTCATCTGTATCCGTACGGTGTCTGTCACCCTCCCTGGGCTGTACAGCTCGCTCCTTGTTAAATGCATGGAGTGAAAGAAAAAAAAAAAGAGAAGAGAAATGGTGCTGAGGAAAGAAAAATTAATCTCTGCCTCGTTATTTTGTTTGGCTTTGTGCAGTTTGTGCTTTTCTGTTAATCAGAATAGGAAGATGTGGCTGCTGTGAGGGAGGCAGTGAAAGACCAGTTGGGGTTTCTGGGAGGGGATCACATCTGCCCTGGGAAATGCTGCTGCCACATTGACTCTTCTCTCCATACCCCCAAGGGGAGCAAATCAAAGTTTGCTTTCATGTTGTGGTGGTGCTGATGCCCAATTAGTTGAGAACCTGGTGCTATTGCAGGGCTGTGAGTAAATTGGAGACTTGCTGTGAAGCTGCTTTGTTGACTTGCTTAGCAAGACAGAGACCTGAGGGCTTGTGGAACGCTCAGTCTGGGCATAGTTTTCATGTTGTGGCTTTTTTGGGGCACAGTTATAATTGGGACCACACACAAGAGTCCTGTCAAATCATCCCTGAAGATTATTTTTATCACTTGAACTTCATAAGATTTGGTGACGGGTGGTGGGAGCCAGTGCTACTTTCTTATCAAACTCTCTTTTTTTCCCCCAGTTCCAGCTGCAGTCTCTGAAGATCTTGTGCAGCAGTGTAGGGGCAGAGCAGGACAGGTGCTGTGATCTCCCTGCAGTGGTAAGACAAGGGGCACACTCTGCTCATTGACAGGAAGCCGGGAAGGATGGGACAAGTCCATGGCACTGAAGTGATGCTGCAAATGGTTTTGATAGACTCAAGAGGGAAAGCATTTTTTCCCTCTTGGTATTAACACAAGCATGTTTCTTGATGAAGTAAACAAAACTATATTTGCTTCAAAAAGAGTGAAAACTTCAAATTCCTGTGCAGTGCTTGTTTCTCCTGTCACAACCTCATCCAGGAGCCCTGGCAGTCCTACAGCTTTGCTGCCATCTCATGAGGCACAGCATCCCCCACTCTTCCTTTCACTTCTCAACACAGAGAGCTGCTATGTGTGGTGTATAAATATGTAGAAAGGAGAAAATTATCTTCCAATATGTGTTTTGCATATTGCAGGCAGGGCTAGTTCATAGGGTTTTTGTCTAAACTTGTTATTCAACAGAAAAAATAAAGCATTCGATTGCTCACAAAAATCTCTCAGTGGAATAGAGAAAAAATCTGCTTTTCTTCAAGTAAAAGACTGAATTTTGAAACACTGAGTGAGCCATCCTGCTCTTGCTGTGCAGCTGCTCATGATTGTTTTTGGCTTGATTTCATTTCAGAGGGATGAGGACACCTGCCCTACCTTGGCTCCTGCCTGTTCTTGCACTTCTGGGCGCCCGGGCTTGCCAGGACCCCCAGGGCCCCCTGTAAGTTCACCCTCCCACCCCGTGTGTTGCATGTGCTGGTGTTGCTTCATTTTTTGTGGCATGTTGGGCATGTGGATCACACTCCTGGGGCTCTGGGAGGTTTTAGAATCACAGAATCGTTCAGGTTGGAAAAGATCCTAAAGATCATTGAGTCCACCCATTAATCAGGGCCACCAAGCCCAGCACTAAACCATGTCCCCAAGTGCCACATCTACCCCTTTTAAATCCCTGTAGGGGTGGTGACTTCACCCCTGCCCTGAGCAGCCTGTGCCAGGGCTTGACAACCCTTTTGGTGAAGAAATTTTATCCTCATGTCTAATCTAGACCTCCCCTGGTGCAACTTGAGGCCATTTCCTCTCATCCTAACTCAAGGAGCTTTTCCAGGGCAAGGCTGAGAGTTTCCCTTTGGATTTTGGATGGTGATGAAATGGGGAGATGGAGAGTTGGCAGCACAACAGCTGCAGCTGGGAACAGGCTGAGCAGCTCCTGGTGCCACATTAATCCTCTTAGGAGAGGAGGACGGGTCACCCTCAGTGTCTGCAGAGATTTCATCTCATGGATTGGAGGCTCTGAAACTCTCTGTGAATTTAAAGAAAAAACAACTCACCAAAAAAATCTTCCTGTCTGGATCCTGTTGGAGTCTTGTAAGTGTCTGTGTGGGTGGACAGTGCAAAGAGAAAGGGGAGACTTTGCTATCCTGTCTGTCCCCAAAGCTCTCTTTCTAAATGTCACTCGCAAGAAAACCCTGAAGAAATGAGGGGGAAGAGAAAACAGTCATTACATATGCAGTATGCTCAGGAAAAAGGGCATAAATTCTGCCCTATCCATTATGGATGCAGGAAAGCTGTCATGGGCTTAAATCACAGGAGAAAATATTCCTGTTAAACACTAGGGAACAGTTATAAAAAAAATTGCTTTTTGAAAATTTGGGGGAAAACATTTGATTTGCACAAACCAGCTGAAACCTGACAGACAGCCTGTCCAGAGCACCTCAGTTCAATCACTCCAGGTGCTTTTCTTCTGGAAAATAACCATTATGGAAACATTTGCCTCCTTTTTCAAGTGAAAAGGTCTGGGATAACCTCCTGCATTGACCTGTGGTTTAGCTGTGAGTTCAGTTCTATGAGAGGAAAGTGCCTCATTGCAGAGTAATTACTTGCTCATTCCGGTGGAAGTTTAATTAACAGCACACTCCACTGTCACAGTCTGCTCCAATATCCTAAGTGCATAATTACCAGCTTGCATTGCCCTGTGGTTTAAGCATCTCCACAGACAACTCCTTAAAGAGCAGGACTCTTTAAAGCATTAGAGGAAATCGGGTTTTGACACATAAACTTCTCCTCACACCACTGAACCCCTGGTAATTTGCTGCAGTTACAACAGCACTCACTGCTATTTTTAAAACTCCAGTTAGCAGGACATGTCCCACCTTGTATTTATCACTGTCCTTAATGAGTGTTTCTGACCAGATCCAGCTGGCTTCTGGAATGAGTTTCTGAACACTTCTGAAAGCACTTTTCCCAAAGTCCCCTGCCTGTGCTTCTCAATTCAAATCCACGTTTTTATTGGATTCAAGAATAGCAATGTTCAGATTAAGATGTCAAAATTCACACACAATGAGTTCATGCCAGAAGGTTGATTTCTTCTCCACACCCAGTGTCAGGCAGAGGCAGAGCTAAGCCAGGTCTCCCAGAGCCAGGTGCTGTCCCTGATCTCAGCACGTGTCTCTTCTCTGGGATGGAGAATATAAAACCCAACAGAGTCTCAGAGGGGTGTGGATGTGAGCACCCCTTTTTTTCCTTCTCAATGTGTTCCCATGCCCATATGAGATGTCGTCTCAGCATGGATCCACTGAGGGAGTTGGAGGGAGCTGAAACAGGTTGGAACTTCCTCTCTCCCTGCTGGGAGTGAGTGCTGTGTTCCCAAGGCTGGTCATGGAGGGGCTGTGCTGTTCCTTTCTTCTTCCCTTTCCTGCATTTCCTGGACAACTCAACTAATTTTCTTCTTGTCTCTATTTGGTGTGAGCTCTGTGGGGCAGGAAACATCTTTCACTGTGGGGCAGTGAAATGCACAAAGTTCTGTCCCCCAGGCTCCTCATTACAGTGCAGTAAATATGATGATGTTCTTTGTGTCTCACTGGCAGGGCAGCCCTGGGAGGAGAGGACCTCAGGGGGAGCAGGGAGAGCCAGGACCCAAGGTGAGTCCTTAGGCTGGAGATTATCTCACTGCACCAAGCTGAGCCCAGAGTCTTAACAACACATCGAGGAGGATGGGATCACTTATCATTAATTAAATGCTCAGCTGGGCTTTGGAAATTGAGATCATGAGCCCAGTTGTGCTGAATTAATGCACTGTACATGGTCAGCAATGCCCTCTGAGAGCAGCTGCGCTGGGACAGGGTCAGGCTTTGCACTGTGCTTGTTGTTGCTGCCAAGCCTCCGGAGCAGACACATTGGTACTGCCCTGGGGCTGAGCAGCATGAGGAGCTGAGCACGGGGAATAGCTGGGTCTGAATCCCCCAGCCCTGGGGATGGGAGCAAGCCCTGGTGCAAGTGTTCACAGCACATGGATCAGCACAGGGCAGAGCCAGAGCAGCCCGCTGGTGCCATTTTTTGGGATTACATCTGGGAAAGCAGCATGGCTACAGGGGAAAGGTCTGAGGGAAGGAGTGAGAATGGATACAGATCACAGCAATGGGCTAAGGAACGTTTCCCTTTGCTCTCTGACTACATTGAATAACAGGAATAACTGCTTGGAAAGGTGAATTGTGCTCTGCAAAGCACCCTTTGCAGCTTTGCTGTCTGCTCCCATGAAAGATGAACCAAAATCTTGGATCTAAAATACAAAGGCAGCTGAGGTTACCGGAGATGTCCTCAGTGCCCCAATTTCATCTCGAATCCCGTAGATGGTTCATGCTGACCCAGCTCGAGCAGTGCAGCCCATGAGGACAGCAGGCACCGACCACTTCCCTTCCCTATGATTGTTTCTTGTCTTTGGTTTCAGGGTGAACCAGGCCCACCTGGACAAGTAGGACCAGCGGGTCCCAGTGGCCAACAAGGCTCTCCAGGTTCCCAAGGAATCACAGTTCAGGGCCCTGTGGTATGTGACCTCTTCCATTGCCTTTTTTTTTGTCACTCGCTCTTTGCAGTTAGAACGTGTCTCAGAAATGGGTATCAATACTGTGATTTATGTATTTACATCACCCTCACTAACAGCTGAACAGCTGCAGAGGGAGAGATGACAATCAATGAGTTTTATGCTGATGAGGCCCTGCACTTAATCATTCTGGCCAAAGCTTGTTTTTGTCCAGACTCTCCTTAACGGGCTTTTGTTGAAAGCAGCCCAGTGGGGTCCCTTCCAACTCAGGATATCCTATGAATATTCAGGCATTTTGCTTTCCAGCAATCATCACTGCTTGGCAGGGAGTAGTGGCAAGGACTGCCACATGTTTGGGATGGCAGAAATCCCCGTGCACATGCTGTGGCTGTAAATTACCCTGGAACACTGCAGGGAGCAGGAACAACCCGGGACATGGATGTGGAGCAGCAGGATGCTCTTTGCCTTAAAGCGTTCTGCCACACACCCAACTGTGTGCTTCTGTTTTTATCCAAGGGACCACCAGGAATTAAAGGAGAGAAAGGAGACACTGGAATCCCTGGCATGCAGGTAATGGTAAACACCACTCCTTCTACTTGTCCCGAAGATTTTCCCTTTTTTTCTGAGTGACTACTTGAGGGAAGTCTGAAAAGTTGTTGTTGTTGTCTGCTTGGGAACTGTGATTTTGGAGTGTCATCACTTTCCCAAGGGAAACTGAGTCACTTGGTGTAAGAAAGATAAACCTACCTGGAAGCTAGATATGATGGAATTAAAACTGGGACAACAGTCCTTGCTCTGTTTAATGAATAAATCTGTTTCTTCATTGACATTTTTCTTCTGTCCTCTGTTACAAGATGAATTAGGGCAGTGATAATCAGATGCTGACTTTACCCAGCCATTCTGATTTACAGGGCATTCCTGGTGTGCAGGGAGCTCCAGGCAGGGATGGACTTCAAGGCGCAAAGGTAAAACACTTCACCCCTGAGGTTTTATGTGAGGTTGCCTAAAAATCTGCTGGGAGTGTCCCAGCAGAGACCCAAAACATCCCAATGCACTCAGTGTAGAAGTGAATGGTCTTTTCAAAAAGCCAGAGGTACTGGGGAAAAAAAATGGGATCATTTCAAGTTTGGCCAAATTTGAGCAGGTGCCACCCTTCTTCCTGCTCGACAGATGCTTTTTTTACCCATCTGTAGCAAGTTCCTGTTAAAAGCAGCACATGGAAAAACATCTCACTGCCTATGAGGTCTCTTAGAATCCTCTCATTAGTAAATGACTGGATTTGGTTTTGCAGGGTGTGAGGGGACTAGAAGGCACAGCTGGACCTCCAGGACCTCCTGGACCAAGGGTGAGTACTCGCTGTGAGTGATGCACATCAAAATCTGTTCCTCAGCAGAGTTTCATGGTTTCACCTGAAAGTGTCAGGGCAAACCCCCTTCGCAGGGTACCATGGGGAACACCTGGCACATTGTGCAGGAGCCCCCTTTCCCTGCCACTCTCAGTGTGAGAAGAAAATTCTTGGCTTCCTCTGGCAAGTCCTGAGGAAGCTTCATCCTAGCGCGGAGATTCTTGTTTTGCTATTTTCACTTTCCTGACACTACTGCTTTCCAACTGCTGGTTGAGTTGGAGGTGATTTGGCTTGCTAGACCGAAATCAGCAGGAGCTGGAGGATGCAGGCAGTGTGAAAGGTTTCCCCCCACATCACTGCCAGTATCTGCTGCCAGGGCTGGAGCAGAACTTTGAGATCTGTTGATTTACAGCTGTTAATTGGAAGGCACCACAGGAACAGTTCATTTTACTTGGGAAACTGAACCAAATTTGGGTTTAGTTGATGGCTGGTGGACCTGATAAGTTACTGATTCTCACAGCTGAATCTCACATCTGAGTCTCACTGCTGAATTATAAGGAATTTGGCAGTAGTTGTGCTAAGTTATTTATGGGAGCCAAGGTTGAATTCAGCTCGTAACTTTGACTTGTTCATCCTGGGAAGATGTGGAGCTGGCAGGGTTGAGCCTCAGCTTTTTAAATATGAGGAAAGCACTGTCATCTTCAGAGCAGGCTCTGCAAGCTGTTCTGGTGCTGCCTTGAAAACTTTTCTCATTTTCACTGTTCAGAAAAGTTGCTAATATCTACTGAGTTTAAATGTAATAGCTGGAAAATTCTAAAAGAAAGTATTTCTGCTAGTTGTGTTTGGCTAATTTTTTTCTTCCCTTTATGGCTCCAAAAGGCACAGAAACTTCACAAAGAGGAGATGAATGACCACAGAAGGTGCTTCCCACTCTCTAAGCTGCTGTTAATGTTGTAAAGTATTAGAGGCCAGCACAGGTTCTAAAGGAAAAAGAAAACAACCATGTGGTATTGGGAGGCTGAAGAAAAGGGTTGTGCTCTAGGCTGTGTCTAAATCTGAATATGTAATGAAGGATCAAAAGCCTCTAGAGTATAAACTGCATTGCAGTTTGTTGGTAAAACTCAGCTTTGCTGGCTTGGCCATAGTTGAGATGGTGATGGGAAATGATGTGAACGTAACTCACACACACAATGTGCTTTTAACAGTGGGCTCGTGGCTGGACAGGAAACTTAAGGCTACTGTTCCCTTGCTTGAGTCCTCTAAACTCACACTGCTGGAGGCCCTGTAGCCCTTGAACAGAAAAAGAAGTTTGGAAATAACTGGATTTTTAATGTCTGCAGGGTTTCCAAGGAGCAACAGGCACCCGAGGCAGCAGTGGCGAGAAGGGACCTCCGGGTGATGTTGGGCCAACAGTAGGTTTCTGCTTTTGGGTCTCAAAGAAGGCCAAGGCATGGAATAATTGAATGGAAATGAGCTGTTCCCACAGCAGCTCTCCCTCAGAGTCTAAAGGATGCTTTAAATTCACACTCATCCTTCCTAAGGCAATGTCTGGGCAGTCAAAGCCCAGGCTACTAATCTGTTGATAAAACATTCAACAAATCCCACCTCCCTTCGCCCTCTGTAGATTCACCTGCTACACAAAATCTAAACAAATTTCTGGTGTAAGCTTCTAGAATAAAGCAAGAGAGTCACTCCTGAGCTATAGCAGCCAGCATTGGGCTTGTAGGTGAAACCCCAGATCTAAATGTCGCAGGTATTTCTTCTCTTCAGATGTTAAAAACCACCTGCCCAGTTGGGAAATCTGTTCGAAGATCACAGCTGAGAAATTTCTGCTCCCCTGCAGATGGTGCTTATCCCACTGCTCCAGTTACTGATTTATTATTATTTTTCTATAATAACAAAGTGTTCCTATAACTTAAAGCTCTTACAAGCACTGCCAGAAGGAAACAACAAGAGTGTGAGAAACAAACTTTGTGCTCCATGTCCCACTAATGTAACCCACACCCCCACTGAAAGTCTTTGTTTCTTTTCTGTTCTTCCATGCCTTAACTTATTTATTTTTAATTTTTTTTCCCTATAGGGACTGCCAGGTCCAAAAGGAGAAAGAGGAGAGAAAGTGAGTTTTTCTGGTGCCAGGTGACACTGTCAGTTCATCCTACACTCAAAAGAGTGGGTGTGGTAACCTGAATTGCAACCTTTGCTTACAAATGCAAGCCAGACCTCTCCAGTGATGACTGTACCTATTGCTTGTTGCCTTTCCTTTCACCTGCAGGGGCTGGGCTGGTGGGATATAAATAATCCACAGCAGTCAGGAGCTCCTTAGTATCATTTGTAATAATGAAGCAGAAATGTCAAACGCAAATCTATTCTTTGCTGAGAAGGAAAAAGTCCAAACCCGCTTTGTTCTCGTTTAATGTGTTGCAAAAGGGAACTCATCTGCAATAATCATTGTCTGTGCCCCAGTACAGAACCCTGGCAGTCAGGACATCCACACTACCTTGGAAGGTTATTTTGTTGGGAAAAGAAGTTTTTCAGGTTTTTCTCATCCTGACTTCTGGTTAAATTAAAATGCCATGTCTTTCTAGGAGTCATTGCCAAGATTGATTTATGCAAATTTGTCTTCAGACAGGGATGAGGTGCTTTTGTCTCAAGTTAATGCCTCAGAATTATAATTTTTAAGACCATTCTCCTTCCGATCCCACCAGCTTTTCTTTTTCTACACTTTTCTTCACATTGGAACTTTCAATTTCCCCCTTCCTTGGGTGTTGCACCAAGCAGTTTTTTAAGCCTGGATTATCTGCACTGTGATCCAGCCAGAGATGTATGTTTTATAAACAGTTCTGGAAGTACATGCATTAGGTATGAATTTTCAGTCAGTGTTTATTTTTAAGCAGGTTTTTGCATTTTTATCACTTTTCCCTGCTTTACTAAAACTTTCTAGAGGGCCCCTTATACATGATTTATTCAAAATACAGGAAGAATCAATATTCATAGAAGATGGAGTCAAAGATAGGACATTGTAATATCTGATCATACTAAATGTTTTACATATCACAGAACACTGAGTTATAGACTTAGCATCTTTTCTGATAAAATTTGAGGGTGAAATTTGCTCTCCGTTTTTTGGTAATTATTTAGATTCAGTCTGGGCCTTTTGATGTGCAGGAGAAAAGCAATTATTGATGTTTCCAATTTCAATTTTCTGGTTTCAGAGCTTCGTGATAAATAAATAGAGCTGCATTTCACAGTAATTAATATCTCTGGAATGCAAGCTGAGAAAATGAATGGGCTGAAAGCTATCATGCATTAGGATATCGATCCTTTCTAAAAGATATTAATACTTCCTTTTTTTCTTAATTTAAAAAAAAAATACTTCATTTTAGGGGGAGCCACAGTCTTTGGCCACAATTTACCAGCTCGTTAGCCAGGCTTGTGAGCGGATGATTCAGAGTGAGTACAACCAGCCCAACTCCCGAGTGCGTTCATGTGGTGATAAGACAAGGGGCACTGGCTTTAAGCTGGAAGATTAGATTTATATCAGATATAAAATTGTTCCCTGTGAGGATGGGGAGGCCCTGGCACAGGGTGCCCAGAGAAGCTGTGGCTGCCCCATCCCTGGAAGTGTCCAAGGCCAGGCTGGATGGGGCTTGGAGCAACCTGGGATAGTGGAAGGTGTCCCTGCCCATGGCAGGGGGTGGAATGAGATGAGCTTTAATGTCCCTTCTAAGTCAAACCATCCTGTGAGTCTGTGATCCTGTGATTCTCCAGCAGTGGAAAACCAGAGGAGAGACAGCCTGAAGCTGTAGTGATCCCAGGAGCTCCACCACCCTGTAGCCTGCTGAGCACCACAGATAGCACATGTCCCATCTCAGGCTCTAAGCCCTACTTTGGCTTTAGCAGGTGGCATTAGCACAGAGAAGACCTGTGAAATATTTATTTGCAAAACCCTCTGGTGTTTTGCAAAGCCTCCTTTATTTCTTAAATGGAGAAGCTTGAAACTAATTTGAGAGAAATTATTATTTCAGTGATATGTGCTGATTCCTCCCAAGATGAGGCAGTTTTGTAAAGCTCCTGTGCTGTGATGTGCGAAGAGAAGCAGTGGCTTGTCCAAGGTCAGGCAGCAAAGTCATCACTCAGCTGCCCATCTTCATCTTCTGCCTTTCTCAGTTGGGACTGACAGCTTTTTAGCACTAGCTGATCATTTTGAGTACCTTTTTAGACAAAATCCTTTGATTTTTATGTCTCTTCTGAATTTCTCAGCCAAGGAAACATTTTTTTTCTGTCTTGCCTTCTCAGCTCATGTGTTGAAGTTTGATTCATTCATACATGAACATGCAAGGAAACCAGTTCCCATTTGGGAGGAAAGGTTAAAACCAGGAGAACCAGGACCACCAGGTCCTCCAGGCCCACCTGGGAGCAGTGGAGAAAAAGGAGAAAATGGCATCCCTGGACAGCCAGGCAAAGATGGGTATCCAGGAGAGAGAGGTATGGACAGAAGTGTTCATAAACATTTTTCACTGTATCTTTGATACTTTAACTAAACATCTCAGTGCCTCAAGCAGTAATGTAAAGATAATCCATGATATTATCTAATTTCATTGCTGTTTTCCTTTTGGACTTCTCAGTTCTAGGAAGAGACACCCAAGTTACAAATCTCAACGAGTAGGGAGAAGCCAGATGGAGCCCACTCTATCTTCAAGCTCTGCATTGAGGGAAAGGCCAGTTTGGCACCATTTGTAGGTTTGGGGGGCATGGAGAGTTTAATTTTAGAGAGCAGGAGGTTTTTCCTATAGAAAGGCAAAAGAAGCAGCCTTTTGGGTGAACACATGGTGGTGGAACAGATCGGCTTTGGGCAGAAATGAGAAGTGTTGGAAAACGCTGATGGAGGGCATGAGGCAACTGAAGCAATCTTTAAAGGGGAAGCAAGTTTCTGAAGCAGTAGTTTCAACAATGAAAGACTCAGATGTGACTAAAGAAATAGATTAATGAAATCTCAGAATTGGCCTCAGTTACTGGACACAAATGAGTGAAAGGTGGGAAGATGTTTTGCTTGGATTTGCAGATGATGTTTGTCAGTGGCTCAAGTAATTGTTCGTCAAAATAAAAAGTAAAACATTGGTTTGAGCAGTGTCCTAACACCTCGGAGTAACTGGAAATGTTCTGTTTAACTCCTTCCTCCTGCAGTAATCAGTCCTAGCTGGTATCTCCAGAGTTTATCAAAATGTCACTTCAGAGAAAAGGGAATAACAACCTGCAGATTTTTCCAGCCTGCTGAGCAGGAGATGGGAGAAGATGAATTTCAATGAAAATGTCCACCTGAAGGACATGGCTGATCGAAATATTTTCATCTTAAAACAATGAAAAATCATATTTCGTCAAAATGTACCTGTTTTCTCTGAGAGGTACTGGTTTCATGAGTAATTTAACATGAAAACAGCAATCCTGGCTAACCAGCACCTGGTCAAAGAGACAGCTCAGCTTTGTGATTTGTCTGATGTGCATGAAGGGCACAGAGGTGGACCTGACCCTCAGGCTGGTGCAGTAACACTACTGCTATGAATTTCGCTGTGAAAAATGTTCATTCCCACCCCTCTTGGGCTGCAAATCAGTGCTGTGTGGATCAAAGAAATCAATGTCCTGTTGGTCACAGCAAGAGTAGGTGCCCGGACTGAATGAAAGCAGATGGACGTTTCTCAGTGTTGCCAAGGGCTGTGACTCCACTTTGACACGTGGGGAGACTGCAGGAGCCTCAATGCAGGGTTAAATTTGAAATACAGTGAAGCAACACTTATCTCTTATTTGTGAATAGGTGCCCCAGGGCCCAAAGGAGAGAAAGGGATGTCTGGAGCCAGTGAGGAAGGGAGCCAAGGACCCAGAGGCAGAACAGGTAGAGTGACCACAACCTCTATTTATTGATCCAGCAAGGCCATGTGATGGCCACCAGCTCTCAGATTCAAAGCATCATGCAGCTGAAGGAGCACTGTGGTGGGGTTGGACTGACCTTCCCACCACAGCCCTGCTGGCAGCATCCTTGGTTCCTCTCTGCTAAGATGCAAGAGATTACTCCAGGCAGCTTCTTCCCTCTGGTACCCATTCCCAGGGGATGATGTATTTTAAGGACCTGAGACACATCCAGGCAGTTTTAGTTTTGCTGCCTTTTTGCATGCAAGACCAGATGCTCAGGAGACAGACGCTCTGAAAATTCAGCTCGTGGAACATAAGGGTTTGTGAGTAATCTGTGAGGATTTGGCGTACTCCTCCACCCTGATCCCTGCTACTTGGGGTCTGTGGGAAGTTTTCCACTGGCATAACAAACCAGGCACTGTCAAAAGAGTGTGGTCAAACACATTCTTCATTTCATTTTCTATAGCTGAGATGTGAGACACAAAACCCAATGACTCTGGGATGGATCCTGGGGTTAAGGTGATTCTCTGCATTAACATGTAGGTGGATTTTGTGTTCTCATAACCAGGCTCCAGTTTTAGCCAAGCTGGGCACCCTTAAGGTCAAGAATACTGGGATTCAGTTACTGGGATTCAGGACATGTTTTCCGACAGGCAGGTCCTATTTGTCCACCAAAATGAGGAAGCCATGCTCAGAAAATTACCTGCCATGTAGGATGGAGGAAAATACAGAAGAGGTATCACACTGCTAAAGCAGATGTGCTACAGCTTACAGTGCTTCTCCTTCTGCAGGCCCTCCAGGAGAAGTTGTGCAGGGAAAACCAGGTCCGAAGGGTTACCCTGGGAATGCCGGTCCTCCAGGTTTCCCTGGTGCCAGAGGGCAGCCTGGGCAGCCTGGGTATCCAGGGGGCTGTGATATCTCTGGATGTTATGAGGCCGACAGAAGAGGTAAGTCCTGACTATGTCAGTACAGAAGTTATGATTTTATGGCTGGTCTCTGGTTACTTCTCTTCAGCCAGGCAGAGACCTCTGTTCATCCTTCAGGCACCATCAGTGCTGCAAAGCCTCCTCTGAAAAGCAGTCAGGGTGATTCCCATGCAATCCACATGGATAAAAGCCAGCTCCATGGGCTGTTCCTCAGCCATCTTTCAGGGATTAATACATAACTGCAGCAGTAGTCAGGCAGGTGGGGAGTGATCATGGGGAATCAGTTCTTCATGTCCCCAGCAATGTTTCCATGGGGGATGGAGCGAGGAACAATTCCTCAGTTCCTACATTTACATTTCATGGAGGCTCAGTGGTACAAAGACCTGGGCGATGAAGAAATTCACTGGCATGGAATAAAAGGTTTACAAGGGAAAGGGATTAATTCTGTGCCATTCCTTCTCAGACCTTGACACTGATTTATTCATTTGCTCAGTGGCTCCATCCTTTCCACACACAGGTTTTGTCCCCTGATGGCTGGGGCGGAGGCAGCTGAAGACATTGCTTTTCCCTGGAAATCTCTGGAAGAAAACTCCACACGCTCCAAAAGAAGCAGCAACCCGAATAGCAGATGTGTTATGTTTTTTTAATGCTCCATCATTTCTGTATGGACAAGTCAATCAAACTCCACAGCCACAGCCTTTGTCTGGGGGAGCCATCTGTCTGCACAACTGCAGTGCTCCAACTCACATCGCACATCCCACAGCAAGAAAAAAGGCACAGCTGGACACTCAGGCTGACAGACTTGCAAGAAGAAGAAATAGTGTATTGAAATGCTCAGAAATAACAAATAATTTCTGCCTGTTTGTCTGATTGTGGTTTCTCTATGTCCATTGTTGTTCTGTGTCCCCAGCACAGAGAAGAATAGCACCTCATGACCAAAGAGGCAAATCCACTGGAGTAAAGCTGCATTTTCTGCTGGCTGCCAAGGTAACAAAGTCTAGCACCATCTTGGCTCTTTCTGCTTTTGGCAGAATGCTGATGGTTTCCTTGCAGGGGTGTTTTGTACACCAACACTGCAGCCAGAAATCACCTCACTGTGATGTGGCAAACCACTGTTCCACTCCTTCTCTGGGGCTTGGTAACTCAGGCAAAGCCTTACATGAGTCACAAACGTGTGCTGAGAGGAGCTGGAGATTAACCTACTGCCTTTTCCATGTCTCTCTCCTGCAGGCTGAGTAGCTACTTTACATTTTATCAGGTGGAATACTGAATAGCTCCGAGTCTGGCTTTTACCCATATGACATGGAAGTAATTGTCATGTTACACCCCTTTCCTTGCCATCAGCTGAGATGTGTCTGCAACAAACCATGCAGATACGGAGAAAAATGTTCCTCCTTCTTTGCAAACACTGCTTTAGGCTGTGCTGGATCACTGCCTATAACCTGCCCCTGCTTCAGAAACAAACCTTCCTGAGCTCTGATTTAAACCCTAACCCTACAGCAGAGGGGCACAAAAAGTATCAGTACAGGTTTTTCAAAGCTGTTAAGAGGTGAAAAATGGAGCATCGTGCACATTCCTGTGTATTTCTTCTGGATGTGTAATTTCTGCAGTTACATGCAGGCTGGCAGCCTGGGTGTCATACAGCTACAGCCAACCTTTGAGCTGCAAATGTATCACATTTAGAAAGCAGATTGCCACATCAATACCAAGGAGAACAGGTTTACCTTAGAAGAATTGAGTTTTTTAGACAATGAGTCCAAACATTACGTCTTCCTGTGAGTAAGGAAAAATCCTATAGAGCTAAGAAAATCTGCTAAAGGAACATTGGAACATGTCAGACTCTTGTGGGAGCCACCCTGCAACAAAAGTGAGATAAAATATGGTTACTGCATCCTGTAAGTATTTAAAGTAGTCCTTGGCTTTACATGTGTTCATTCTCTAGAAACTCCCAAGAATTAATATTTTCAGTATGACATACATTCCCTTTGGAGAATACAGGAAAATGCACAGAAATGCCGCTCTGATAGAAGTAACATTTCTGTTCACTGTGGAGCTCTCCAGACTTGTCTTGCCATATAAAATGGAAACCTTTCAGCTCAGATGAAGAGTTGTTGCAGACAGAGCTCCAGTCAGAAGAAAAAGGAGAGGTCAAAGGAGCTGGAGGTTCCAGCACAGCAGGAACACAGTGTTTGGAAGAGACACATTCACAGGAACACCCTGCACAGGTGTTGGGAGTTGAGGTGTTGTGTGACCTGTTGATACAGGTCAAAGAGCTTTGGAACTGTGCTTTACCTATTCCTTGGAAAAAAAAACCCAACAAACAAAGCAAATCTGCATTAAATTGGTTCAGAATGGTTCTGAATTTAGCACTGAGTGTAAACTCCAAAGCTGTGATAACTGGCAGGTGAAAGCAGTGGGCAGCAAAGGCAGGGAGGTAAAAGGAGTGCCTGCAGAGCAGACCTGAAGATTATTACCATGAAATGGTCAAAGTGGGGAAGGTGAGCAGTGCAGTGAGGAATATCTGCATTTGCAGGTAATTACTCTTCTTTTCTGACTTAAGCCAGTGCAGCCAAATTCCCAGTTCTGAACTTGCTGTTCTGCCTCTTCAAATTAGTGACTGCAGGTGATTTGAGACAGAGCTCCTTTATGTTTCTTTATCAACTGTTTTTGAAAATTGCTCACGTTCCCTCACTGACTGTCTTGGGATTTGATCTATTTTGATAGAATTTCAAGTAACATTTGCTTTTGTCTGATTATTTCAGATACAACAGGAAGGGTCAGGCTTTAACACAATTGGGTCCCAGCAGGGCTATTGATTAGGAGACAGACAACCTGCACAAACAATTTGCCCATTTATCTTCCTAAATTTTGTCCCATGAGTAGTTTTATTTACTTGAAATCAAGGATATTTAGTCCATGAAGTTTCACAGAGCCTGTGCCAGAGCTTTGTAACCCAATTCCTTGAGCCAAAGAGCTTTTCTGCTGGGAGATTTTGGGCACTGAGAGTTTGACCCACCTGGTGTAGGTGGATTCTGGCAGAGGCTGAGAACCTTTCAGTGACAGATATTTTTGCTAGAGCATCTTTTTGAGGTGTTACCTCTGTCTCAGGAGTAAGATATAACCACAGGAGTAACCAGCAATGCTGTTAACAAGGCAGCAGAGATTGTTATGCCTTTTCTCCATGACTCAACAGCTTGGCTGGACCAGAATTAAAGGGCTGGAAACAAAAAGATATCCTGGGAGAGGAGGAAAGGTCTCATTGATGGATATCACTGCAGTGGGGGAGGGCCAGGTGGGACCATCGAGCCAGGTGGGGATGTTATGGGGGTGGCTTTCTAAGGACTGGGCATGAATCTTGCATCTCACAGCTGCATCTCTCTGCTTGTCTGTCTCTACACCAGTGAATTTCCTTGAGTCCAGTTTCTTGATAAATGTCTAGAGAAACTTATCCAAAAGGGAGGTGTTATAAGTTATGTGGATTAGCTCATCGGGGAATGAGATGGAAATCAGCCCTGAAAATGCTGGGGAAATGGGGATTACATTGATCATCCTACCAGCCAGCTGCAGACAAAATACCCTGCATCCTCTGTGGCTGGGAAGATGATAAGGCAAAGTGAGCATTAGGGAAGCAGAAGACAGAAGAAGTAGGGAAAAACAGAACAATGGAGGTAACTGAGGTTGTTACAGTCATTTTTCTTCCATTCATGCCCAAAGGAGCAGTACTGGAAGGAAAGCATCAAACACCATGGCAAGGATTCAATCTCTCCTGCACAAGTAAAACAGAAAAGATCAACATCCATATCTGCTGTCTTTGATGCCTTTGGGGTCTCTGAGCTTAGTTTTGCACTCGAACCTGAAAACCATTTACTTTTCTGTGGATCTTTGCCAAGAAACTTTTAGAGCTCTTGTTGTGTCCCACTCTTGCTTCCTCACTCTTCTTCTGATGCCAGCTTGTTCACTCAAGTCCTGGGAATAATTTCTGAGCTGGGAACATTACAAATGCCAGCAGTCTAGCTGCATGCATTTTCCTGGAGTCTTTCATATGCTAAAAACCCCTCTTTGTGTTCCATGGGTTTGAAATAGCACAATTATTCATTATTCTACAGTTATAGTCTGGTTCATGTCCCAGTTTTATTCCAGTTTCTGATCATTGAATCCTATGGAGGGATAGCATCCTCCTAAACAACCTCTAAGATGGAATAACCTGCCTAAGAAAGAGCAGTAGATGTTGTTTCCTAATTTCTCCCCTCAGACTTTAAAAAGAGGCACGTCAGAAGCAGAAACAAGAATTTATTTGAACTTTAACCTGGGAAACTACTAATGCAACATGAGAAGAACTGTAGTTATCAGTGAACGAAAACTGCTATGACATTAACAAAGCAGAGGATGCCACAGACCTGGCCTACCCCAGCTTCTCCCCAAACACCAGTGACACCTTTGTAACTGGTTTCAGTTGACACTTCTCATCTTGTCCTGCCAAACCCTGTGATCCTGCAGTGGCACTGACTCTTCAGGGACAAAATCACATCCTTAGCACTCCTAACCACACCTGGTACTTCTGATGTGCTAACGGAGCTCTTTCCTCCTCCCCCTCCTGCATGGCAGGGCCATTCTGCCCGGGGTTTCATGTCCTGCTGTGTTGTAGTCAAAGTGCCACGCTGCCCTTCACACTGTGTGCACTGGCCATAACTTCGAGCAGAAAAGGTGAGGATTGGAGATGAACCCTTTGCTGTGACCAAAGGACAGCCTGTGCCTGTCCCTACTGAACTTCTGTCCTTAAACCTCTATCAGTTCTCCTGGTGCCTCCAAACCATTCCCTTCTGCCCTCAGGGGCCCAGCAGCAGCTGTTGCTGTCCAGCCACCCTGGCTTGGCTTTGGCTGTCGCTCCCGTGTTTGCTGGGACATGTGAGCAGAGACTCGAGCTGCTGCTGACTCAATCCCAGTTGGAAACTGCTGGTGGTTTCACTGCTAAAAATGTGCATGCACAGCCAAGCCTCCCACCTGCTCCGTTGTTAGTGATTCTCATGTGTTCAGGAGGGGGAGGAGGAGGAGGAGGGGGAGGCAGAGGGAGCTCAGAGCAGCTGTTGTGGGCATTGCTGTGATATGATGCCCCTGACCCAGCAGTGCCCAGGGTTAGAAATCTGCCACCTTCATGATCCTTTTGTCAGTGCACTCAAAATGTGAAAAGGTGCTGGAGAGGGCTCAGGCTGCCCCTGTGACCCCGTCGTGGCAGTGACAGACCGAGAGGCAGCCCCGCTGTGTCACAGCCCCGCACACAGACTGCAGCTGTGCTGGTACATCTATGCACTAGACCTTGAAGATGTTCGACTGTTTGTTTTCCTTTCATTGCTATAAGCAAACTCACTGACTGTGAAAAGGGATAAATTAGCATCTCCAAAGGCTGAGTCTCTCTTCATTCTGAAAACAAGCAACGAGGAACAGCAGCTCGGCTCCCTCATCCTCCCTCCCTCCCTCCCTCCCTCCCCATGCTGTGCCAGCACAGCTCTTCGTGGAACTGGCCCAAATCACGGCTACTCCGTTTTTTTTGTGAGCCAAAAAGATTTTAAGCACTTGGCTGAGTCTGTGAACACAGAGGTCAGTTGTAGTTTCTTAGCTGAGGCCTCACAGGCTGATCACTGCATTGATTTTTAACCTGCGTTGTTTGGGTTGAGTGCAGTAACTTGAAATTCAAAGAAGTCCCTAAACCACATTGTTTCGGTTCCAGCATTGCTGTCACGAGCCTGAACAGCTCTGTGCTGCTCACTGAGCCATGTGGCAGGAACAAGCCTCATGTGCCAGGCTACCACACAGGGGTGACACGTCTCGCCTGGGGTCTCGCCTGGGGTCTCACCTGGCTCTGGCTTCTACCAGCACCGTCTGTGCTGGTCTCCAGGCAGCTGCCTGCCTCTCCTGGTGTGTATTCCCCTAAATTCAGGGCACGGTTAACTTCCCAGTGCCCAGTCAGTCTCGTGTGTGCTGATCCCAGATCCCAGAGCTGCCAGCCTGGCCTTTGGGTCGTGCTCTTACAGCAGATCCTGGGGCAAGCTGGATTTTTAGACCACATCTGCCCTTGCCTGCACACAGAGGTGAAATGTTCATAAGCTCTTATGCCTCTGAGAGCTCTGAAGGAAGCAGGGAGACTCTGGGCTGTGGGCTGTACCCAGCTGGCACCCAGCAGTGAGGATGGGATTGGTGAGCCAGACCAAACTGAGCTGGACAGACTGAAACACAAGAAGTTTCACCTCAACATGAGGAAAATCTGCTTTACACTGAGGGTGGCAGAGCACGAGGCTGCCCAGGGAGATCACAGGGTCTCTCTCTCTCTAAATAACCCACTGTAGGTGACCCTGGCACATTTCTTTATTATCCTAATGTCATCCTGGACTTCTATTCTGGCTTCCCCGTGTCTAGGTATCTTCTCCACATACACCAGGGGTTTTACAGCTCAGGGTGACCCTCTGCTGTCTTGCAGAAGCCATAACTTGGATCCAGGAGATTTCCTCTGAAAGTACACTAAAGTGTTATCAACACGGTCCCAATCTTAACCCCAAATCCTCCCTCCATTTGCATGATCCTCATTCAGCCCCAGTCTCCACAGCTTCTGGAGGGCACTGGCCAAAGTGAAATCTGTATAAAATCTGCATCTAATGATCACTGTTGGTCACAAGCAATTATTTAAACCTTTCCAGTCTCTCTGTCTTTACCAGCTGAACACAGACCACATCCTGCACAGGTATCCCAAATCTGGAACTTTATTTATAAAATGACTCATACAGGGACACACAGTCCTGAAAGACTTCAGCCTAACAGGGCAAAATCACTGGGCAGGGCACAGTGAGACTGCTGAGGATGACTGGAGCTATTGCCAGGGGCTGGTTTGTGGGTGCAGAGCCCCTTCTGTGCTGCTTTACAGATAAGCTTGTGTTCTTACACTGCTGGCTATATGCCAATGAATGCCACCATGCTATGTACAGACTTTGATAAGAACTTTTCCCCTAAATTAGATGGAGGAGATGAAAATGGCTTGGCAAAACAATGCAACCTTGGAAAGGATTCCCCTAGAGCTCAGGAGCAGCTCAAGTGTGGACGAGCAGTGAATTATTCAAAGGGCTGCCTCCACTTCTCTGTTCTCTCCTTCCAGGTGAACTAAAATCCATAGAGTGGGATAGTGGGACAATACTTTCTTCCCTTTGGTGCTGTATTTAGATCATTCCTGCCAGCCACGGTGGGAGAAAGAGCCCAACAGTTCCCAGCAAACACACAATGATGAACATCCAGAGGAAAATCCTGTCGATGACCATTGCAACGTACTTCCAGTCCTCCTTCACCTGGAACACAGAGGGGAAAGGCCAATCATTAACATTTACTTGAGATTAAAATTTGTGAAAACTCTTAGACCTTGACTCCAAAATAGGATATTTTCATATAATTCCAGAGATAGGAGGGGAAGGTCTCGCTCATACTTAGCAGTCCTATAAAATGACAAAGGTTTATTCTATCAATAACCTGAGAGATTCCCAGACAGCAGGGGTGTGTGTGTGAAGTCACAAATCCCTATGGATGACAGACACACCCCCGTGGATAATTAAGGTTCTCTGCACACTCACTCTCCCATTTTCCATGAGCAACAACTGTAACTGGGTGTTACAGTGAGGCTGTGATTCAAGGTGGAGAGGGTGGGGGGTAAGATTCCCCACGCTCATAAAAAGATTTGCTTACAGATTAACAAAGCCAAACTCTTTCTGTGAAGGGATTTACAGCTTTGGGTGAATAAGCAGGGAAAACGAGCCAGCAAATAAAAGCACCCTCACCCTCTGTTTTCCCCATTTTTGCCTTGCTGTAGGAGGATTTTCCAGCAATTCCTCTCGGGGGAGGTCTAGTACCATGAGGCAGAATGGTAAATGGTTGCTTCATTAAGAAACTATACACATATGAAAACTTCTTCTATTACATTGCTGTTATTCATTTCTTTCCCAGGGAGAGGCCTGATCAGATGGCAAAGTTCTGTTTGATATGACTGTACCCATTATAATTTCCTACAACTTCCCACTTGGTGATTAATAGGCCCGAGGGCTGAAATTCAGCACGCTGCCGTGTTCTTTGGAGAAAACATCTCAGCAGGAGCCTGCTCAAACCTCTTCAGTGGCTGTGAGTGGTGAAAGGAGCAGGGGACGGCAAAGCTGCCAAAAATGCATCTTGGTAAAGGAAGCAATCCAGATATCAGTGAAATGCCATTTGCAGCAGAGGATGTTTCCAGGTACAGAGGTGTTGCTCAGCTCCTTGGCTCAGTGAGCAGATTGGTGAGCTGGGAAATGAGGCACGCACTGGAAACCATATTACATTATCTCTGGACAAAGCATTTTCAATTTCAGGAACACCTGAACGTTGTCAAAAGCATAAGAATGGGTTCAATGTTTTCATGCAATGGATAGATTTATTCCTTTTAAAACCAGCATAAAGTTAAGCCATCCTTTACTATGGAATAGGCAGAGAAAACAATCAGGTTCATCCTGCATCTTGTCACCTTCTTGGGGAAAATCATGTTATTTTATGATTGTACAGCCCTCTGCACAACCATCTATAATTAGGGTAAGTAAAAAAAAATAGTGACCCTTGAAATCAAAAGGAATTGTCTCATCCCAAGCTTCTATAATCTACTTGGGTTGTGAACTGTAATTTATTCAAATTTATGAGAGCATGTACTGCCAGGACAAGGGGAAATGGCTTTAAACTGAAATAGAGTACTTTAGATTAGAAAAGAAGAAGAAATTCTTTACTGTGGGGATGCTGAGGCCCTGGCACAGTTGCCCAGAGAAGCTGTGGCTGCCCCATCCCTGGAAAGTTCAAGGGCAGGTTGGATGGGGCTCTGCTCATGGCAGGTGGAATGAGAAGAGCTTTAAGGTCCCTTCCAACCCAAACAACCCTGTGATTTTACAGTTCTGTGGAAAGAGCTCAGTGGATAACTCCCCTTTGCTGCACCTATTTTCTGACCTATTCATCACTTGCTGAGAGTTGGAGTCTCTGATGCTTAAAATTCCTCGTGAGAAAGGCATCTAAGCAAGCTCTGGATGATTGTTTTTATGGGATTAATGTCTCATGACGCAGCCAACGTGTTAAGAAAATCTGAAATTTACCACCTGATGTCCAAGTGGAAAGCTGGATTGAGTAAATAATCCCTCATTCTGGTAAAGTAACTTTCTTTGAATATTTATGCTAGTAAAAATAAGTGCTAGGTCACACAAAGAAAAGAAACTTGATGAGTTTCTCTCTGAGCAAAGAAGAGGAAAGTGGGCGAAGAAGAACAACTTGGACAGAAATTTGCTTTCTAATGTAATGATGTATGCAGAAATACTGAGCCCATCTTGAAAATGATAGCTGGGGGTGCATCAGATGTTTGTAAAATCAATACCCTGCTTCGGACTGAGAGCACAGAGGGTGAAATTGGAAATTATGGGGAGATAATGAAAAAAAAAAGAAGATGAGTGAGACAAAATGATCTGGATTTTTTGTTTTGTGCTCTGCCATCACTGTAGCATTTCCCCGTGGTCCAGCACCCCACGTGGGGTCTGATCCACAGACGTCTCTCTGACATCCATGCAGCTGTCAACATCTGCCACCACAACTCTTGACCTCTATTTTGATTAGTTTTTAAGCAGCTCACTCAAAATTATTTTTGGGAAACAATCAGGGGAAACACCAGCTGACTCCCCCACTCAAATTTCCGAAAAGCATGTATCTGCAGCTCTTCCCTGGGCCAGCTCCTTGTAGGTCTGAGCCTCAGGATTTGAGTGGAGGATTGAGGTGCCTTGGTAACATCTGATCCCCAGGACCTGGACTCTGCAACACAGATTAGAGCAGTCCCAGGTGGTTTTATAGTACTTTGTTAAAAATAACCCAGTGAGATTATCCTGCTTCCTCCCCCTCAGCTTTATTCCTTCCCATTTTATTTTTAAATGTCTTCATACCAGAGTATTCCGGAGATGCACACAGCCCTGGACAGATCCGTTTCCCAGATGGTGCTGGTGGTGTGTGGTTATTTTGGCTGATGTGTGCCATGGAACTTGTTTTGCCTTTCAGTCTGTAATTAATTTCTAATGGCATTTCCATCATACGCCGGGACAATTCCGCCGTGCGTTTTCCCCAGTGTCCCATTGTGCCTGCATTGTTTGCAGATATCTTTCTGTAACAAACAACTGCCTCTTGCATTTCCCATTTTCTCTTCGCTGGAGCACTTAATTAAATGAGCTATTTACTTTTAATTTAGAAGCACTGCCCCTGTGGCAAAGGAGCTTTAGAAAAAAAAAAAGACAGGAACTTAAAAGAAGCTCTGCTCTCCTTCTGGGAAGGTGAATGTCCCTGGAAATATTGCCCACAAGACTGTGAGATGTGTCTCAGCAGCTGCATCAGAGGTGCCTGCTGATAGATTTATTGAAGACTTCCATGAAGAAATTCCACAATTTGATTTTAAGATGAAAGCAAATTTCTGAGTATTGATATTTTCCCCCAATAAATTCTCACTTCATTACATCAGTTCTGCTCCTCACAGTACATTTCAGTTCCAGAATATCATTTTCCTTCTTCTTTTTCATTTCCACCAGGAGAAAAAAATTTTGCTTTCCTACTTGATATTACTTGGGTCCAGGGAGAGAAAATAGTGCAGCCCCACACTGGAGTCAGCATTACCCCCTCTATCTGAAAACTCAAGCTCTGCCTTCTGTGCCAGCCACAGCTACTGTGGAATAGTGGAGAAAGGTCACCCCCAGTCCCCAGGAGAGCCCACAAACCTGCCCACAGCTCATTGCTGGATGTTTTCCTGGTGCCTTTTCTCACAGCCTGGGCTGGCAGGAGGTTGGGTCAGAGACCAAAGGCTCAAAAGTGCTCCTTTTCTTCTTCTTTTGATGTTTAGTGCTGTAAATAGCTTTCTCTTCAGGATAATCACTTCATTTCAAGAGGGAAGAGCAGCAGAAGGTATCAGAAGAAAATCTGTGGCTTATGAAGACTGCTTCATTTAAAAAAATTAAGAGGAAGGAACCCAAAATACTAATTGAGTCCATTCTTGATAACACCAACCAGCTCAGCAGGGAGAATAATTTGAAACGGGAAGTGTTATTGGTGTAATATTATTTCATTTGCACCGTGGGGAAAAATTGAGTTAAACTGAACTGACATCCATGGGTTTACTTGTGATTATTGCCAGGGGGAGAGAGCAGAGTTTAATTCCTGCACTCCTAATGTGCTTCTGAAGTGCTTTACCCTGGCAAGGAGTTTTGGACTGGCAGCTAATGAAGATGAGGATTCACAGCCCATCTCTGCCACAGATTTGTTCTGTGACCTTGAATAGGAGGTTTGTGTTTTGGCTGTAACTCCTCAATATAAGGAATAAACAGTTCCTTCCTCAAAGGGATGCTGTGAAGTGAAATCCATTGAAGAACAGAGGCCCTTAACTATGATACCAAAGAGTATAGAAATGGACAGGAGTATTTAAGCTTTTCTTGCTGCTGCTCAGTGCTCAGTGCTGTGAAAAATGCAAATAAAAGATGCTCTCCATGCCTAGGAAGTCTTGTATAAATGCATTATGTCTTGCACTGATTCTAAATCTGAAGAAATTTAAACTGTAGGCAAAGTTAAAAAGCACCTTTGTGTACGGATCTGCCCAGGAAAAGCTAGATAAGACTTTTCTTTAATAAGATGACTAACTTCAGGTTATCTTGTGCCTGCCTTCATTATGGCCATAATTACTAGCACACTGTATCCATAGTCCTGCAGGAAAGAGCTACAAGAGCTGTGAAGGGATGTGGCATTTGTTGGGTGCATCGCTATCTCCATGAAAAGAAATCCTTTCAGCTTCTACTTCCTTTATTTGTAGGCCTATTTACCTCCACAGAATAAGCAGGAAATTTGTTCCCCCACCTCCCTGCACAGAGCCAACTGCTCCAGTGGAAGTCCACTAATGGGGAATCACATCATGATATGAGAGCAGAGCTAAACAGCCCCTGCAATATCCCCACGCTACTACGGCTTCCCACACCCACAGCCTGCTTGGGCAATTTGCTTTCCTGGGCTCCACAGTCAGAGTCAGTGACTAATAAAAAGCAGAGAGTGTGAATTTCCTGCTCGCCAGAGGCTTAAATAAAAAATAATTCTCTGTTCCCATGAGATCGCTGCGTTTTGGGTCTCTCACAATCCTAACTGTATCTCTGCTACCTAACAACAACTTTACTCTTATTTTCTGTGGGAGAATCCATTGTTCTAGAGCAGCCCTGAGCATGACCTGGTTGTGCAACCCCCTTGGCACTTGTGCAACAACCTCAAGGACATCTCCAGCAGTGCCTGCAGTGGCCAAAACCCGCAACAGAAGGATGGCTGAGCCTGCATCACACACTCTGCACAGCTCAAGGCTTGATACAGCTCCCTTAGCAGGTCATTTTTGACTTTCTGAAGGAGAGCAGGCTCCGCTGGAATACTTACTGAGAAATCCGCATCCTCCGCCCGCAGGTGGTCTGCGATGTAGTGAACCCCTTCCACTGCCAGCTTCAGGGCTGGGGACATCAGCACGAGGTGTTGCTCTTTGGCGCTGTGGCTCTTGCTCCCCTGGGCTGCTGTGCCGGCTGCCTCGCCCTTTTTGCACTTACACTTGCACTGAGGGGGCTTGTGCTGGGGCTGCTCCCCATTGAGGTGGCACCGCTGGGATGCCGGAGAGCCACTGGAGTGGCCATTGGTCTGGGAAGAGTCCTCCTGCAGGTAGCAGTACTGGATGCTCCGGGACCGGCAGCGGATTGTCCCCTCCTCTGCCTTGTTGGGGCTGTACATCTGCTGGACACTCAGTGACCTGCCTTTCAAGGCAGAGGTGGCCTGGGTGTCTCTCGGGGGGTGGCAGGAGGGCTGTGGAGAGGAGCAGGTCACCTGTACGGGCTCTGGGTGCAGCACAGAGTACTGCCCAGAGGGGGACCTGCAGATGGGCTGAGGCTTGGCTGGCTCCTCAAGGTGGGCACAGAAGGAAGAGGTGGGTGATGGCTCATTGCTCTGGGGGCTCGGGGAGGATGAGGTAGTGAAGTTGGGTTCCACGTCAATCTCGGACCAAAGCCTTGGCGCATTGGTTATTTTGTGCATGGACTCAATGAGCTTCTTGCAATTGTCCTTCACTGTGGAGGGACGTTTCATGAAAAGGATCCGTGGGACTACATCAAGGAAGACCCTCCTCACCCAGTCTGGCATCGTGTGGGTACGGGGGGAGCGGTGGTGCACGTTGAGCACAAAGACAGTGATGATGATAGACAAGGTAACAAATATCATGGTGAAGAGGAGGTACTCCCCAATCAGAGGGATGACCAAGGAGGTGGATGGGATGATCTCCGTGATGAGCAGCAGGAACACAGTGAGGGACAGCAGCACGGAGATGCACAGGGTTATCTTCTCTCCACACTCAGAGGGCAGGTAGAAGACCAGGACGGTCAGGCAGGAGATCAGCAGGCAGGGGATGATCAGGTTGATGGTGTAGAACAGCGGCAGCCTCCGGATAATGAAGGAATAAGTTATATCGGGGTAGATCTCTGTGCAGCACTCATATTTCTTGCTGTTGTAATTGCCCACAGCATTGATGATGACCCACTCCCCACTCTCCCAGTAGTCCAGCTGGTCCACATGGCTGTGCATGCTCACCAAGTCTATCTTGGCTTTGTCGTAGGTCCAGGAGCCAAACTTCATCGTGCAGTTTTGCTGGTCAAAGGGAAAGAAGGTGACGTCGATGCTGCAGGAGCTTTTATAGATAGCAGGGGGCATCCACTTAATTCTCCCGTCATAGAAGAGGTGAGCCTTGGTCAGGTGGGTGACTGCAAAGTCACCGTCAGCACTGGGAACAGATGGAAGATAAAAAAAGTCTGAGACTTCTCTAGGACATGTCAACTCTGTTAAGGAAAGAGGATATTTAGTGCCTGGCTTCCAGATGACCTGAGAGATGCAAGAGACACATCATGTCCAAACACTGGATCCATCCACTCAGTCCAGTGGACTTTGAACTCTTGGTTTACACAAGCCCTGGAATGCATGCAAATATCAGCTTTTCCCTGGCATAAGTCAGTTCCTTGGTGTGATTTGTTTTCCCCAAAAGTGTCCCATAAGTGCTCTGGAATGGGGTGAGTTTGTTTTAGAGGTGGGAGGAAGTACTATCAGGTAGCGTAGCTGTGGGCTCTGCAGAATTATTTGTGACAGCTGCTAAAAATGAAAGAGTGTTGGGTAATCATTCAGTCTTTTATGTGAAAAACAGCAAGAACATCCTATTAATAGGAATAAAGAACGTTAATCTTTTGATTTCCCAGTCAGGAAGAGAACTGTCTTTTGTGGTGTCTTCTCACAAGGACTCTCAGCTGGGGTCTGTGTGGTGGTATCAGATAAATAGATAACAGTACAGGATTTTGTATTGGAATTGTATGAATAAACTGTATTTTCCAGGCTTTTGGAGGAAGAAACCCAGTTACAAATAGCAGCACTGCCAGACAACGGGGAGGCTGTGCAGAGCAGAGGAAGAGAGTTTCTGCTAAAAACTTGAGATGAATTATTCAGGCTGATATAGATAGAAAGCTCTCTGCACCTGCCCAGTCCTTCCGGCTGAAGCCAGCCCAGCCTGCAGTCGGCAAAATCCCTGGGCCCTGCTCTGCTGCTCCAGTGCCCAGATGTGCCCTGACAGCAGCCACACAGTGACAGGGGTCACATCTCTCCTCCTCCCCACCAGCAGCAGGATCATCAACACGGGGCGATCACCCAGCAGAGCTCCTCAAGCTGCAGAAGGCAGAGGAACTTTCTAAATTCATTTCTTTAGGAGACCATCCATTCATTTATAAGCAAAACTGAAAAACAAAAGGACTTTTTGATAGTTTCATGGAATCATAGAATCATGGAATGCTTTGGGTTGGAAAGGACCTTAAAGACCATCTCATTTCGACTCCCTGCCATGGACATTTTTTTTTTTTCCCTTCCTCTCTCCCAGATTGCTCCAAGCCCCGTCCAACCTGGCCATGAACAATTCCAGGGTTGGGACAGCCACAGCTTCTCTGGGCAGCCTGTGCCAGGGCCTCACAACTCACATCACATATTTCTTCTTGCCCTATGAAACATCCCAAAAATGAGACTGGTGTATTATTGAGAAATAGTGGCAGGATCTGGCCCTAGCTGAGCTGCCTTGGCTAACACGGTTTCTGGGCAGAGATGGAATATGTCCCCAATCCTCAGGATCACAGCCCAGATGTCCTTGAGACAATTTTCTAGGCTGCTTGAATTAATGGAAAAATAAACTCAGAATTCTTGTGTGGTGTAGAACCAGGTTATACTAAACTCTTCTTTGTTCTTTGTGGCAGATTTTGGAAAAACAAAAGAACACAAAAGGACACAGTGCCTTTTGACCTATAACTGGAATTTTTTCTAAAGATTTAAAACACTTATTAAAAAAAAAAAAAAAGGAAGGGGAAACTATGTACAAGACTCTCCCAAAGGGATTAAAACAAAATCAGCACCGTGATCTACTCTGAAGCAAGTAAACCTGAGCCATTGTACAATCCATCCAGCTCCTGTCTTACCTCTTCATTCTTAAATCTAAGTTACACTTCAGAACATGTGATTTTGATGAAAACCACTTCTTTTTTTTCTCCTGGGTTTTGCCAGGAGCATAGTAAAGCCAAATTGAGACATGAAATATGCACAGCAAGTGACAGTCCAGTGCTTGCTGTTCTCAGTGGTTTTCTGCTTAAATCTCAATAGGAATATGGAATCCAATTCTGCATTTAATGATATCTCTGAGGCATGATTAAATCGCTCACTAATGGAGCAATATTTATAATTGATCTTATTAGAGAAAAGGGATTATGAGCATCCACTATGAGTGTTTCCCTTCTTAGGTAGAGCAGTGCCTAAGTGGCTGGGTAAACAACACAGGTGTGCATTTTTCCTTCAAAAACTCTTGGAAAAGAACATGAAGCTCCTGCTAAGATGTCATCCAGGAATGATAATAATTCATGTAACTGTGTTTTATTCCCAGAAATGCCTTCCCTGGCAGTTTTGCAGTTTCTGTGTGATCAGCCACACTCCTCTTCTGCAAGTGTAGATGGAACCATTGTGATGCTGCAGATCTTGTGTGTCACTTGTTTCTGTAAACTATCTGCTTTTTAACAAGGAATGTATTTTTTAATTTTTTAATTGCTCATCTAACAAACCCAGCTTCATCCTCGGTCCTCTTTGGCTCACATGTTACTACAAATAACACTGGCACTGCTTTCCAGGCTGGATTTTGCCTGCAGTGCCATGGCAGGAGTGAAACCAGCTGCAGAGTAGCTCCTCGGATTTAGCCCACTATTGACTCTGAGGAGCCACAAAACACCCTGGGATGCTCCTGCCTCACCCACCTAACAGGACTAGGAAGGAATTCCTGACTTTACTGGGTGTGTTTGGACTTCTCACTGCAGTTCAACGTAGAGGAGTTTGTAAGTAGGGTAAATCAGCCATGCTGTGTACATAGAATATAACCCAGCTACATCATGCAAAGGCAGTGTTCCCACTTGTCTCACCCTTCATGCATCCATATATTTTTGCCTCCTTCTGCAAGCTTTCCACCCACACTGGACCTTCAAGCATATGTCTACTGGACTGGAAGCTGTGCCTGCTGGCACCCTGCCCGTGCAGGGGAGCCTGGAGAGATTCTCTCTCCCCTCCTGGGTGAGACTTTGATTCTGCTCCTCTCCACATGAGAGAGGGAGCAAACAAGGTCACCTGGCTGTTGACTGCCTTCCAAAGTCTTTCCCCAATCTCCTCCAAGGGATGAAGGTGAGAACACAGTCTGCAGTCAGGAGACTGGGGAAACCCTGTGCTCTTTTGGAAAGCTTTGCTGTGGGAAAACCCAGTCCTGTTCCGACAGCCCTGACTGCACCACATGAATATTGCCTTACACGAGGAGAGCTGATGTAGTGGGACAGAGAAAATCTGCAGACATTCCTTTAGAGCAGTAGCACATTCTCATCTCGCTCAGTGGAGACCACTCGGTTGTGACAGTTGTCATGAAAATCCATTTGGAAGAAGGCGTGAGTGCAAGGTAAACATCACAAGAACTGGAGAATTCAGATAGTCAGGCTCTCCTGGTTACTCTGACCTGACAGCTTTAAAAATATGTCAGTAATAAAGAACTGGAGCTCTTGTATTTTCATGTCAAACACAGCCATGCTCACCAAGAAAGAGAGAAGACAATTACCTATTCTTTTCTCAAGGAAAGAGCTCTGCTGTGTGCTGCAGCCTTTGAGTTCTCATTTTGAGAATAAAGGCTGCTCTTCCAAATATCCTAAGTTTATAAGGGTTTGAGGATGGCATTGTTTTACTGACATCCACCAGCCATGTTTCACTAAAAAGCTCTGCTGACGGAGAATTTTTATTTTCTTTTGCCACTTTCTATTTTCCTGCAGTTGGGAGATACATCATCTCACAAAATTAAGTGTTTTCGGAATGCATGTAAATGAGGCACACATTTATTTTAATTTCTGATGATGCAATTTAAATCCAAATAGAGCTTTAAGAGCCTGAAAATTATCTATATACATACATGGATATAGTAGAATGTCCTCATTTAAAGCATTTTTCATCAAAGAGCAGTAACAAAGAAAAATTGTAGTATTAAGAGCCTGCACCCTTTTGGTACACATTAAAGAGATGCTTCTGTAATGTTCAGATTAAAATTCTCTCCAAATGCAAACCAGAAAATATGTTGTTTAACTACTGTTTTGTGTTACCAAATGATAACTACAAATGCACTGCTTGGAAGGGACCTCTGGAATTGTCTCCTGCCCAAAACTTCCTGCTCAAACCAGGTCAGCCACAAGAGGATCAGGACCTTACCTAGCTGGGTTTTAAATATCTCCAGGATCTTGGCAACTTGGGTACAAACTTCTTGGGTGCAGGTGGGGATGTCTGTGCACTGATGGGACTTCCTTCAGTCACATCCCAGCTTTTGCTTGGTTTAGATGTTTAGAAACCAGCAGTAACTAATGAAATTTTGATTGTCCCCCAGCAAAACAGGCACCATTCTCAGAAAAGGCTGTGCTACGCTGATGGAATGAGCACAAGTGTCTCAGGAGGCTCTGACTGTGCTGGATTGGTGCATTTTGCTCTGATTCTCCCCTTTGCCAAGGATCCTCGCCAGCACTTTGAAGGCAAAGCTCTTGCTCGGTCCTTAGCAGAGTGGTAGGAGGAGCCCTTGGGTGTGAACAGAGCAGCAGCCCAGGAGAGGGATCCCTCCTATAGATTTCCTTCTATCAGCTCCTGTATTACTGGGTAGAGCTTGGCAGCAAACCTCAGAGCATCTGAAGACATCCCTCTCCAGAAAAACAACCACCGAAGCTCCCAGAAGAATCAGGAGAGCTGAAGAGTGAATCAGTGACTTTTTTGCCTATTATAAATGCAGTTGGTGCACAATGATGAGATCTGTGCCAGTGCACACAAAGAAAAATGTCAAGCATGTTTCCAATTTTAAAGGTTGCACTGGGGCATCTTTTGGTATTTCTCCTCCAAAGAGCTTTGGGATGAGTCATGAAACCAGTGTTACTCCCTAAATCTAACTGCTTGCAAACATCACAGTATAGCTCACAAGAACAAGCTGCTACAGTAATTTTCAAAACAACTCTTTGCTTTTCCATGATTCTCAAAAGCTGCCTGCCAGATGATCTTCTAACCCAGTCCAGTAATCCCTTCCTTCCATTTTACCATTGGGTGAATTCCTCAAGATGTTTCCTACCCCTAATTACAGAAATTTGTATTTGATTTTCCTTCGTATCTGATCTTGTCTTTTTTATTTCTTTTTGTTTGTCACTGTGGAGTCTAAAGCAGGGATTACTTTCTGGAACAGTTAACCCCAGAATATACCAAGAAAAACAAAACTTTTGAATTCTTAATGTTCCTAGTAGCTTCTTCCTAGGTTTTAAAATCACCAGGCTGGAGAAGATAAACATTGTGATACTACCATGATTATCCAGTTGAAAACCAGCCAGTGGAGCTCACATTTAAAATTCCCTGACCATGCATTAGGCTCAAGGACATGGGCTTGGATTGCCCCGGGCACCCTTTAGCAGCTGAACACCTGGATATAAACCTGTCCTTTCAGAGGTTTCTCTGGACCTCCTATGATGAACAAGTGGCTCAACAGAGTGGTGGAGAAGCAAAAAAAAAACCACCAAAAAAACCCTAACCACAAACAAAAAATTCAACCCTCAAGAGCTTATTCCCTCATTAGAGGAAAAAAATACAATTCTTTTTTGTATACTTCAAATATACAGAGAAAAATGAAAATGTGCTTCAAAGCCATTCATGAATGGAAAAACAAATCAATGCAGAGGATTAGGTAATTCATTTAGAAATGATTTGGTGGTGCCTGAAGAGCCTTTACAACCTCAGATAAGGAACAGTCTGGTTTCTTGGCAAAGAGGAGGCTTTGTCACTTCACTGTGAACTCATATTCCTCTGTTTTACATATGTTGTGTCACATCCAGTAGAAACTATTTGCAGAGTCTTGGAACTTATCTCACCAAGCCTGAAAATTCAACAGCGTATTAATTTCCCTGTAGGATATTAATTTGGTTTCTGATTCCTTATGAGTGTTGACAACTATATTTACTCTCTAGGCCAAACCAGCTGAATTTACTGATTTAATTTGGGTCTCTAGAGTGGGTAAATGGAATGTTTTTTACAATAATGAGCCAGGATATGAGAGCAAACTCACAACAAAGGGTTAGGTTTCCTTAAAGATGTAAATCTGAAATAAACTGAATTTTTACCATTTCTGTATATAATCCAAGAGGAAAACAGAAGAGGTATTTGTATAATTTTTTTCTAAAGGATTCCATCCCAAACAGCAACACCATCTTTCTGCCAGAGAATGTGATAAGCAATAATTAGCTCACACTAAAAAGCCTGAAGAGTGCAAAAGGTCAGTGTGGCCTCTTACTCTCTTCCACCAAAGTTACTTTGCACATTCTCTTGCTCTTAGAGACCCAGAATTATGTGCAGCTATGTTAAACTCCCTCTAAACTATCTATATATATTTGTAAAATATGAGATGGACTCCTTGTTAGCATCACCATGACTAGTCACTATCGTTTCCAGCTGAGATGCCCACCAGGAGAAGCCCTGGCTGGGAATGCAGCTGGTGAAATGCTCTGCAGAAGAGCCTCACTTTGGTGCCCCACCACTCTGAAGGTTTTGCCTTGCATTTGCCCTGCAATCCCTAAAAAATGTGAAACCTGATGCAGATATTGACTGCAGCTGCAGGTGGGTTTGATAGGAAGTTAGGTGGAAGAGAGAAGTACATCTCAAGGCAGAAAACAGTTTGCACAGGGAGACACAGCTGTGAAGACATATGGAATTAATGGAAACCCACTAATGTCTGGTGCCTAGCCTACACCACGTTTAATTCATGGCTAAAGTAACCAATTAAAAATGCATGATAGACTCATGACAACCAGCAGATGAATGCGTGATTATTAATGCTAAGTATGGATCAAGGGAGGGAAGTAGCTTGGATGTGAGGAGCTGAGGCACGAGATCTCCCTGTGCGAGCAGGTCCCAGGATAGTCAGATTTGCTACTGCAAGTCAGAGCAGTAAGGTGGGCAGGGCCTAAAGGCTCTCAGCCCAGAAAAGGATGAGAAGGACGTTCTAGAGTGGCTGCTGTGGCCAGGAGATCAGACCCCTGGAGTCACTGTGGAGACTCAAGTTGCAGCAACAGTAAACTACAACAAGGCAGAGGGGCAGAGCGTGTGAGGGGCAGGAGCCAAAGGCTGCCCAGCTTGAGGTCTGGGTGTCCTGGACATCTGAGGGATGCCTTCAGCGTGAAATCCCAAAATATCCAGAGACCTAAAGAATACCAAGGTCTCCTTCTGGAATCCTTCCTATCCCTGGAAGTGCTCAAGGCAAGGTTGGGCAGGGCTTTGAGCAACCTGGTCTAGTGGAAGGTGTCCCTACCCATGGCAGGGGGGATGGAATGAGATCATCTTTAGAATCCTGTTCATCCCAAACCATTCTGTCATTCTGTGATTCTTCATTTCCAGGCCCCTCCTTGCATGGACCATCCTCTTCAACCGTGTTGAGCCAAGGGAGAGGAAGCAGAGGTGACACATCAGGTTCTTATGTGCCAGTAGCTCCAGCAAAAGGATGGTTTGATGCACAAAGGTCCCGTGGGGATTTGGGTCGCACCATTTCCTTTGGCACCATGGTCCACCACAACAACCACCAGGAGCTCTGAAAATAACAATCCTTGCCATTGTCATTAACTAAACAATGACAAGGACTTTTTTTCCCCAGTGGAAGCTGTGAAGACCTTTCTTGGTCTTCACTGCACTTGCAGTGCAATGCTCATGCTCAGAGTGTGTCCCTGTAGGGCAGGAAGGTCCAAGTGCCTCCAGATGAGTCATTTCCATTGGGCTAATCTCTGAAAGGTGCTCGGTGAGGATGCAGTGATTTCCAAGAGGTTTGCAATCACTCCACACTACTGAGGATCAGAAACAAGCTAATGGGAAAGATAACAGCCCCTGTAGTCTCCAAAGCTCACATTCCCCTGGGCAGATTCCAGCTTCAGCCATTTATTTTGGTTTTTAAACAGAAACAAAATCATATAAAGCCAGAACCAGGCAACTGTTTATTAAAACCGAGACTGGCTGCTGCTCTGAGGGTTTTCTCTGAGTGTCAGCCGCATGCAAAGATGCTTTTCTTTGATGCCTTTTTCTCTGGGGCCTGTGCTGGGGCAGGGGACTGGGATATCCTGGGAGACTGGAGAGCTGTGGTGGGGCTCCAGGGAGAAAACAGCCTTGGCACTTGGGCAGCATTTCTAAGAATATCAACAGGCAGCAACGGAAAGAAAGAAAACCACAACCTGCTTCCTAGAAGTGTCCATACCAGAGACAGATTCCAAACAACTGGGATGAGGAACAAATACCTAATTAGGAATCATTCCAGAACGGTATTTAGCTGACCTGAAACCTTTGTTTGTAGATGCACAAGCCTGACATGTTTCAGCATATATTCCTTATTTAAGCCCATCCTCAGTAATTGGCTTTTCCAGTTGACGGTGATGAATTAGGGGAGAGCTCTTGGGTGAAATGAAATTGAAGAGGACTGAAAGCTCAAATCCAGCTTAACTGTGCATCTGCCATGTGAAGAGGAAACAATACCTGGCGTTCCCCAACAAAACTGGCTGCTCAGAGGAAGGATCATTAGGAGAGCAAAGCCCTTGTGATGAACTTCAGTCATATCATTTAAGGCATGTCTGGGACAGATGTTATAGAATCTACATGAAATCCAACCACAGAGAACCAAATAAAGAGGAATCATTACAGGAAGCATTTTAACCCCATGAACAGAGAAAATCTGCAAGGATGGCTTTCCCCTCTGGCCACAGTGCTCACACTCACTTGTTGTAAAGGACAATGTCTGGCCTCCAGATGAGCTCCGAGGGGATTCGGATGGATGTGACATTTTCGTATTCCTGGGGGTCCCAGCGCAGCTTGTAGTCGTGCCACTCCTGCCAAAAATGAGGTGGTTACGAAGTTGGGAGAGTTCAACAGAAAAACTGAAAAGGAACATGGAAAAATACATATTTGGGGGCACCCACCTGCTTCACCCACACATTCGTGGTCATCATTTGATTTTTCTCATCCTGAAATGCAAGATCAGATATTGGTTACAGGAGCAGATTAAGCGGTTCAAAGAACCCTCTTAATTTCTCTTAATTGTATTTCATTTATGTAATTACAAATCACCTCTACAATAAATGTAAGTTCCATCTTGGAAATAAAAAGCAGATGTTTCTGTCATTTGACATGGGACAGGCCACAGCTGTCTGATACCACTGAACAGCTGAGCCTGCACCTAGCAATCCTGTGAGCAGATGGACTGGAATTTATTGGGATTTTCCTCAGTGCTGATGGATTCAGCCTGGGATGATGATACCAGGTAGAGGAAAAAGCTCCCCAGCCTGCCTTCAACCTGAGCGCTGAAGGAAGGCAGTGATGGATATATAAACCCTTACTCACACACGTGTGGTGGATTCCAATGCTCAGCTGCATCTGCATGGGTGTTCTCCTGTGAAACGTTATCCATGGACACAATTCTGGAAACAAGAAGCTCAGCAGCATTTCTCCTTCTACCAAACACGTGAACTTGTGGCACTATGGACTGGGTTTTCTGGATAAACCCCAGCTGCTCCACTGACATTGAACTCTTGGGAAGCCTGGTGTATTTCCATCAATGGGTAGACTTTTTCCCACTCCTATGCACAAATAGTATGGAAAGGTAGGACTGTGTATATATATGTAAATAATGTCAGGCAGATACAATGCTGGCAGCACTGCAGTAGAGTTAATTGCTGTTTGCTGTTTGCCTTTTGTGCCCTCTGTAATTAAGTCAGATGAATTATGTGGAGCACAGCCTAGAGCTGGTCTGACTGAAGAGTCCCACCACAGCTCAGGGTGTATTTGTGTGGTTCTTTTTTCTCCCTTGCCTTGGTTGGCATCAAACCCAGCTGAGCTGGCAGGGCTCATCTGACAGCAAACTGCTCATCATTAACCTTGCTCTTGTAGCAGTTCAGGATTGATTGTGAACATTAAAATCCAGGAGGTCTGGGGGGAGCTCTGCCTCCTCCTCCCTGAGCCTCCTCATTGCTGTTGTGGCACCAGATGTAAAACCTGATCAGAGATTCTCTCCTCCAGGGCTAGGGACCAGAAGCACATGGAGTAAGGAGGAATACAAAAACACTCCAATGAGAAACAAAGGGAGAGAAAATATCCAGCTGCTTCCTCAGGTGCTGCTGGGAGATGAAGAATGCCATGACCTGGACCGATCCTTGAGAACCTGCTTCTCTTACTACTTCACAATTCAAGCACCTGAAGGTCTCCTCCACAGGCCCTGCACTGGGCATCCCAGTGTAGCAGGTGCTGCCCTTTACTGGAATTTTCCTCCCTGGAACCACCCTTTGTGGAAGCTCCTGCCCATCACTACACCCAAGGCTCTGCTGTTCTCCTGTCCTGAGTGAAGCACAGCTCCAGTCCCATGGGATTAGCTCAGAGGGGTTTGCAATGTGCTAATGACCGAGTTCCTCCTCAGCTGGCACAGCTGGATGCTCCTCATGGAGCCAGCCCAGAGGACAGCAGTGACTCCACAGCCATGGGGATGTTGCACTACCTGGCCCCTTCTCTCAAGGTGAACATAGCACGTGAGGTCCTGCAGACACACGGGCACAGGAGTCCAAGTGCATCTCTCGGTGGCTGCTCCTGGACACATATTTGATCCCTTCCCCCTTATTTCTGGGCTCAGAAATCCCTCAGCACTCCAGGGTGAGATAAGGACATGCAGGAATGTCGAGTTCCCCATTGATTTCTATTCCCCTGCCCCCAGCTTTTGTCAGCAGGAGCTGGGGTTTGAATACAGCTCTGATTTCCCTTTCAGACTCCTTGTCGTTGGGAGCTGAGCATTGGGTCTAACAACTGCAGCGGGGTTTGCACCAAAACTGTCACTGTCGGGAAGGGGGAGAGGAGCTGAAGAGCCACACTGGTGGCAGGAGTGTCACCAGTCACAGACTGGGACAGGAGGGGTGAGAGCTCTCCTCCAGCCATGCCCACAGGTCCCGGCACAGCTCTGCCCACAAGCTGCACTTCTAACCACTGACATGATTTTAAGAAGATTAATTTTTCTTAAGTAAACCAGGAAAGCACTGTGGAGCAGGTGTATCGATCCCCCCTCTTCCACGATTCAGCAGCTGCATAATGGAAAGTCTCTCTCATGCCTCCACAGTCACTAATGTCTCATCTTTAGTCTTATCAATTATTCAGATGAGAACCGTGCAACTTCAACATTAGCAACTGCAAACAGCCCTGGATCCCTCAGGCTGATGTAAGAGTGAGGAGGGGAATGGGAGACCATTTCTGTGCTGCAAAGCTGGAAGTTGATGGCTTCTGCATGAGGAGATGAGACTCTCCAGCAACTGGTGTCTTTGATTCCCCACCTCCTGAACCGTCTTAGCTGCTTCCTTTTCATCTCAAAACTCTAAATTCAAAATATAACACTGTGTGGAGAGTCATCTATTATGATTGTCCCACACAAGTAATGTCCTTAAGTTGCATTCTTCTTTCCATTATCATAGAAATCACAGGATGGTTTGTGTTGGAAGAGGCTTTAAAGCTCATCCAATTCCAACCCCCTCCAACACCTTCCACTAAACCAGGCTGATCAAAGCCTCATCCAACCTGGCCTTGAACACTTCCAGGGCTGGGGCATTATCACCCTTTTCACTCTGTCCCATGACTACAGTAGAAAGTGGCAGGGAATCCCCTCTTCTGAAAAATGAGGGGGTTTGATGAGATGGCCTTTAAAGGTCCCTTCCAACCCAAACTATTCTCTGAAAGCCCCCCAATACCTGCTCAAGGAATGCGCAGCTGCACGGACACACTGTCCTGGGAAGTACCACGTGCAAATAGGGACAGGAAGGAGAAAAATGCAGGAGCAAGATCTGCACAATCTCTAAAGCCTCTACCTGGGCCCCAGCCTGGCTAGTCTTGGCCTTTGTTGCACAAAGAGGTTGCACTTACCACATCGATGAGCTGGGCGATGGACAGGCCGAAGCGGACGAGGACCACGTCCGAGATGTTGGCAACAGGACGGGACCACTTGTTATAACCAGAGAAGAGTTTCTTCAGGAGTCGCTCCTCTGCGTGGGCTCGGGTCTCCACATGGCCAAAGGCTGTGGGGAAGGAATGAAACACCTGCAGGTCCAAGAGCTGGCATAGCTGGAGCCTTCTCCAGAGGGAAATTCCAGCAAACTCCAGCGATGGGCACTTGGGGACACACAGGAGGGCGATGCTACTCGGGTGATTTGCCTCCCCTCTATCCCAGGCATTGCCAGGTATTCCTCATTCTATTCACCCACTCTTACAGAGCAGGGTTGGTCTGAAGAAAATGGCAGCACCAGTAATACCATTCAGAAAACACTACATGAGCCATTGCCCCCTGAATCTGGTCTAATTTTTATGGCCACTTTGTGGCAAGTTTCTAGGGCTGGAGTCTGCAAGCAGGGAAGAGGGATGCTAGAAGGGCAAGCCAAAAGGGAAAGAGCAGCCTCGTGGTGGGAGATAGGGATTTTGGATCGGATTTACACATAAAAACTGGCATCAAAAGCATCAGGGAAAAAAAAAAGGTAGACAGAAATTCAGCTTTTTAACCTTCTTAGTGTGCATTTCACAACAACAATGGGGGAAGGAAGAGGATGGTGAAGAGAACAAGTCAGATAACAAGATCCCAGTTTTGCTCAGGCATAACTTTAAAAGTTGGAGGCTGCGAGGAGCAGTCCTGACCCCACACGTAGGCTCCAGGAGCTACAGAGGTGCCTGGTGGTTATTAAAAATTAAAGCCAAGTTTCACCCAGGGGCTGTCGGAGGAGCTGTGCTCCTGTGCCGGCTGTACCAGACAGAGGGGAGAGGGAGCCGGGGGCTCTCCCCACGTCCCTCGTGGAATATGGCTTCTACTTAGTCTTTAGCTGCCCTGGATTATACAAAGGGAAGCATTAGCTGAGCGCTGGCTGTGCTCTCCCCAGCCGGAGCTGTAGCCCCGAGACACATTAACACACTTTACCTAAGGAAGAAAAGCCCAGGCAAGAAGAAAGATGCTGAGCCCCCAGCTGGTTTCCCCCTCCTGTCCCCTTCCCACCGTGGCTTTAATCCTTTCTCCATCAAATCAGACAAGGAGCAGAAAATAAAGGCAAAGCACTGCTCAGCAGAGGCTGGTGTTCAGGGGACCAGAAATGATGGGGCAGAAGGGTGGAGGAGTCAGGGAAATTCCCTGTTGACAGGGGCTGGTCTCTGCAGTGTGTCTTTGAGAGGGATAAGGGAAGAAAGAACTAAAGAGCAGAGCAGGGGGAGAAGAGCTTTCTCAAACTTACCGGGGAAAATGCTGGCACACAGCAGGAGGAGGAGGTTTCCCTTAGGCACGAGAAATCCCATCGTGGAGCAGAGCTTTAGTGCGCAGAGTCTCCCGTCAGGGCAACTTTTCCACTCTGAGTCTCCGGATCCTCCAGGTTCATTCCCCTAAACTCCTTTCGCTCTCTCTCCGTCTGGGAAGGGATAACAGCTGGTGCTCTGTTTTTATTCTCTTCTCTCTTCTGAGTGATTTCCAGCTCTTCCTCCTCGAAGGATGCTCTTTCCTGGGACGCTGCTGCTCGGATACCCACAAGTGATGTGCAATGGCTGCAGAGAGCTCCTGTAAGAGCCTGGGCTGCCCAGCCTCCCTGGGCTCCCTGCTGCTCCTCTCCCCTTTCCTACGGGGCGCTTTGGCTGCTGGTTTATTTGCTGTTGCTGCTTTCCGCCTTCCCCCAGTCCTTGGGGCAGCCTTTGCTCGGATTTTGCTGCTGACGGGCCACCGATGATGCCTCTGGAGCAGAGAGTGAGCACAGCGTGTTTGTATATTTAATGTAGTCAGACCTGCCCACCTCCTGCTGAGGAAAAGGAGGAGGAGGAGGAGGAGAGAATCCCTGCACTCTAGCAAACAGGCTGCAGGGAGGAAAACTTTAGCAGGGGAAACAAAGGGGGAGATCCAGAGCCCAGCTGCAGCCAGAGGTGGATATGGGGCCAGCTGGGATCTTTATAGCACCGGAAGCCCAAACAGTTCTTAATTAACAAAAGCTGTCTCTTTAATCTCGTCCAACTGCTTTTCAAAATCATTCCAGTGTAATTAGACTGAGATATTTCTGGCTTGGGCACGTATCTTTGCTGTCAATAACTACTGGGGTGATAAACCTGCCCATGAGAGCAGGGCTCTGCTGCGCTTGGTGCTGCACAAACACGCAGGACAAATACAAATGTTAGTGTCTGCCCACAGGCAATATTGCAAACCAAGGGTGAGACTGAGACAAGGTCACTTGAATTTATCTATATGCTTGAATGTACCTTAAATACATCACAAAAAACTCTGTTAAGTCTTGCAAATTTTGTGGAGGAAAGGATAACTCCTTGTGTTAGCAAGGAATTATCACTCCAGCCCTTCGTCTCGCATCCCTGATTCCTTGCATGGGAGACATGGAGTGGAGCTCTCCCCATTTCATTTTAAAACTAGCTTTGATATTAACACAATTACTTCCACACGGATAGCAAATGGATTTAATTTTCAGGCAGGGGTAATGTTGCCAGCTGCAAAATTAATCAAAGTCTGTTCTAATAATATTAGCTACATATTTTATGTATAATAATTTCCCTACTCCCAAAGCATCTCAAATATCTTCCAATATAATAGATTGCTTGCTGCAAATGGGGAGGATTAAAGTTACAAGAGAAATTAGGTCTGTAGTGAGATTATAAATAACATCAGTATAGTACCAAACTCGTCTTGTTTTTCTTATCTCATCTCTTCCTCAACAATTGTCAGCCTTTCCAGTGACAAACCACACCGTATTTTCCCACTTTATGGATCCCTGTACAGTTGCCTGCTTTGCTTTCAGAGTCCTGACCCTCATTGCAGCACCTGAGCACCTGTGATATGCTATAAAAATCTGTAGTGCTCATTCCAGGGAACCATCTAGCATTAATTTAACAAGCAGCAGATGTGAGATGAAATTAACTTGGAGCTGAAGTGTGGGATACATCCTGAGAGCCAGGTCCTGTGCAGCTCTGAGCACCTCCAGCAATAGGGGAGCAAAGGGGCAATCACTCCTCACCAGGGTTAAAACAGCATCACTCTGTCACCTACTGCAGCCACACACTCCCAAAAACAAATATAAAAAACTCCCAGCATTTCTTTAAACCCCTTTTCTCTGTGGAATCTGAAGTCTGCAGGTTCTTGTATTCCTTGTTAGGTCCAGCCCTGCTCAGTTCTGACCCAGCAGCATTAAATGAGGGGATCCTGGCTTTCTGCCCACCTACATCCAGCCACGAGCACCAAACACAACAAATAAATAGTGAGGAATAGGATTTCTAAAGGCCATTTTTCAGGGAGGCTGGTGCTCTGCACAGGTCACACACTGAGCGACCAAACCCAAGGGATGCAAGATCAACTATTCCCTTCTGAAAACCTTGGCCATAAATAATACAGGTATCCTTGACTACACGGCCTCCCGTGCAGAGCTGATTCAAATCCCATGGACAAACCCCATCCATCTTCACCTTGCCTGGCTTTCCATGCTGGCGAGCAAACACTGCCTTTAGATTAACCCTATAAATTATTTTGATTAAAAAAGGATTTCCTTCTTTTGGAAATTAATCGTAAATCACCATTTCCTATGAGTGAAACATTTATTCCTCACCTCGCTGGCCATGTGGGGAATGAGCATATTTTACAGAGGTTTCTCTGCCTCGAAGTGACCTTGTTAAATCTCACTGCCAGTTTCTTTCTGCATCATTGGGCCATAACAAAATTTCCATCAGCTCCTGTGTGTATTTGGAAGGCGATGACTTCCACTGGTACGTGTGCAAGGGACTCTGACTGGAACAAAAGATGCCATTTAAGGGTTTTAATGATTTTTTTTTTTTTTTGTGGTAGAAAGCTGCAACTCCAGCCTGATTTCCAGGGACCCAGCTCTGACCCTCCTCCTTATTATTATCTTCCTTTGTCTGAAAAAGACGTGGATAATTTGGGTTATCCAGATGTTCACAAAAAATGATTCAAACATCCCAGCTATTGAAGATTGTAGACTGAAGAAAACAGAAACAAGGCAGCATTTTCCCAAGGTTTCCAGTGAAATCTCAGACTTGTCCTTGGAAAAAGGGCAAGCCAGTAACAAGCTCAGTTTTGAGCCATTTAATGGAATTCCATGATTTTGCAAGGATCTGCTAAGTCTTGACTGTGCCTTCTTGCATTCTGCACTCCTGTAAATCTCTTGTCTACTTCAACCCTTTCTCAAATAATTTTTATCCTATAAAAGGCACTGGCAGAAGGGGATTGAAGGTCTCTGAGAGGTGGGTGCCTACACACAAACTGTGCCTAAGCCCCCTCTCCTGACATCACTCATTCAATATTGAAAAAACTCAGCTGTTCAAGGAGGCAGAAGCAGCTGCACTGCCAGGGAATCCTAGGACTGCACATTTGCTTTGAATTTGCTCTCTCTCTCCATGATCTTGTCTTGGATGTCACAACCAGCTCTCCAGGGCAAGCCCTTGACCTCTGTTTATCTCATAAAATGTCATCTGGATGTTTAAATCCACAGAAGTGAGACACAATAATGATAATATCTCCTTACCCGTTCCCCATTTGGGCTTGGCACAGGGGACAGCGCGGGTTAATGGAATGCTTGAGAAACACCATCTATGCATTCAAAGGGGATCGGAATTTTTTCCTTGTCTTCGTTTCTGTGATAAAGATTTCCCTCTCCTGTTCCTAAATGCTTTGTCATCAACAGAGGCTTCAGGTAGAGCAAAAGCAGAAGGAAGAAAACCAACGGTGAAAGGGGGGAGATCTCCTTTCAGTGAAGTGTGCACTGAAATGAGCAGAGCAGAGGGACATGCAGGGCTGTTTCTGAGCAGAGCAGGCTCCATCTGCCTCTGGGGAAACCTGCGAGGTACTGCTGGCCTCTCAAGAGTGGCTGATTTATTCATATTCATTTCAGTTTGTTTCTGAAGTGACAGAAGACTTTTAAAGACATTTTTAACTAAATCAAGGATTTTTACAGCGTAGGAGACTTCTGGCCATGCAGGGGAGCTGAGACACCTGCATGGGAGTAAGAACAACAGTAAAACAACAGTGTAGGAATGTACAATGATTCAAATCCTAATGAGCACACAGAGAAGAGGGAGAGATGTAAATGTATGTAAATGTAGCAATGATTATTTCCAAAGCAGCTGATATAATTATTGAGTCCAGGTTTCTCCCAGGCTCCTTGTCTTCTTGGAAGTTGGTTGTGGAGTGGATGTGTTTCAACCGCAGAATTCTTCCATATCCTCTTATTATTCCCTGGAGCACCCTCATGGCAATGACCAGGCCCTGCAGACAAAGGCAGTGCCATGGCTTTGCTAAAGCTCACCCCCAGTGAGAACCCAGCTGTGCTGGTGTGGGTCTGAAATGCTCCAATGCTGCATCACCCACGTGATTCTCCTCCAGAGCAGTGGCCCTCTCTGGGTGCACGCAGTGAGCAGACACCTGGCAGCCCAGCCCTGGGTGCTTGGGACACCCCAGGCACACATTGTCCAGTCAGGGCTCCCCAGTGCTGAGCCAGGGCAGCCCCACGGCTCCGGCCACGAGGAGATGCTCAGTGGGGCTTGGAGCAGAGGATGCGCACACTCCACAGCAGGGCAGTGTGGCTAATGCAGCATCTCCCCCTCCTCCCTGTGTGCTCATCAGATCTGAATCCAAGCACGAGAGCCCTGATGCATTAACCTTTTGTGTTGCCTTGGAATTCTCACTCATTGCTGGGCTGGGAGCTAAGGGAGCTCAGTACCTTGCAGGATTAACTCTGTAACGAAGATCTGGGGAGAATCCAGTTGTATTTACCTCTGAACAGCCTGTGCTGATGGAGAGCAGGGGGAATTCTCTCACCCCCTCTGTCTCCAGACTTGTTCCCACCTCTGTCCTCCACAGCCACACGCTGATTCTCTTTTCCTCTGACCAGTGACTCATCATGCCAACAAAACACACTAATCCACACATTTCTTCCTCTCTGGATTTCTCCTCTTCCTGTTGCTCACTCAGACATATCCTGGGAGTTTCTGAGTAAGGCTCTTTATTAATGAAGCAACAGGAGGATTTGTGGTCTGGCTGTGCTTAAACAAAGCAAGAAACAAAGTGAGCCAAGCACTGAAAGAGGAAATGAAGCAAAGCAGAAAGTCATGGCCTCATTAAGACTTCCAGCTCTACAACTATTAAAGGGCTCATGTTACAGATCAGATGAACCTCTACATCTTGTTTGTAAATGCCAGACTCCATTGTAAAGAGCCCATAAAGAGCAAGGAGGCAGCTTTCACTTCTCTTAAGATCCATGAAGATGAATTTTTAAATTAGAGAACTGAAGCATATTTCTCCAGACAAGTTTGTTCTCCAAGGATGGCTTTGGTTTCACTGCTCAGCTTTGTAGATCTAAATTAGGCTCTTGTCCTTCCTCACCAGAGGGCAAACACTGCCCAGTTTACTCACTGAAGAAATCTGGAGCTGAGTGATTGACAAATCCTTTCCTCTCTCCGATCAGCTCCAGCTAGAGATCACAACTTCCCAGCCAGTGCAAACCTGTCTGAGGGTGCTGCAGGCTACAGGCAAAGCCAGGACTGATGAGAACAGGATGTAATGAGCTGGATGAGGTGACTGAGTAAGTTACAACCTCCCCTGAGCTCCTGGCCTGATGATGGGAAGTGTCACAAACCTGCTGAACACCCCGGGCTATGAAGGTCAGGTGCAGGACCTGCTCATCCATCTGGAGAGCAGGAGCTGGGAGCTTCTCCAGCCACCCCTGTTTGCATCAGTGCAGCTCAGGAGGTGCCCTAATTTGAAGCTCTTGATGCCACTGCATCGAGACATGACCTAGCACAATTCCCATGCCAGGCCTCAGCTCCCTGAACAGAGGATATTTCAGCCAGGCATGAAGAGCAGAGTGATCTGAGCCTGAAATACCTCAAGTGCCCTCACCAAGGCTGCTGTGAAGGCAAGGATGAGCTTTGCCAGAGATAGACCCTACTCCAAGCTCTGTCTTGATGACTTCAGCCTTCATTTTCATGGGCACATCAGTATGAATGTGATCTGTGTCCTCTGTGCAAAAATCAGCATTAAAAAAATGCAGTCAGTGGTAAAAACTTGGTCATAAATATTGTGCTTGGCACAAAGCTTTGGCCATAAATATTTCCTTGGTTAACCAATAGGAAATGATAGCTCTTAAATCTCAATTATAGTTGAGTAGTAACTGGCTCACACTCATTGGCACCAGGGTCCTGCCTTGCTTGTGTGGGAAATAAGGGCAGCTTTCCCACAGCTTTGGAAGCAACCCTGAAACTCTGATTTCTGATTTCCAGAGTTCAACAGCATTTGTTTTCTGTCTTAACTTAGAAAGAGCTAGAATGAAAAAAACCTCATGTTTAGACTTCCTTAAGCACTGTCCAAAAGCTTCCTGCAGTAGATGTTGTAGTGGCAGTTCTTATCCAGTTTTGTATTTCTCCATTAATTTCTTTATTGACAGGATTCATTCATACATAGCTCACAGTCAGTCTCAGGATGTGAATCTTCAGAAGTGCTACACAAACAGGAAAGGAAAGGTGGGAGTTTTTTAGGAAATTTTTGGAATTGGGAGTTGCTGAGATGCTATCATCCTGTCTGGTAGTTCAGCTATGATCAAGCCAGTTGAGATACCTTTGGTACCTACTATAAAGTCTATGTTCAAAGTAAAAAAAAATAATAATAAAGAGGGTTCAGAGCATCATCTTCTATGGCTGCACACAAGCTGTGACCACACTCACCATACTGGTATGTGCTGGGGGTGCTGCCTCTCCCCAGTGTGCACCTGGGAAGGTGGAGGGGACAATGCAAGAGCTCCAGAAAAAGATGCCCTAAATCTGGATTAGGGCCAAAGGTCCTTTTCCCCTTCACATGTCTTTTTGTGCAACAGATGAGAAGGTCTTTGGATAACTGGGAAGGTAGAGCCTGATTTGTCTGCATCCTCCTCCCACATTTCTGGTACCTTCAGGCTCACATCTTCTCTCTGCTCATTAAGACACAGGCTTCTATTATTTTCCTGCTGACTGGCCCACACGAAAAGAAACATCGGCCATCTGTTACTCCCACAATTTTCTAGATCGCAAGAGTGTTGTTGATTAAGGAGGAAGTTTTTCCAAAAGGCACCCATTTCCCACTGATTTCCCAAAAAATATGGCATCTTCCTCTAAAATTACAGCTTCTTGTCCTGCATGTTAACAACACACTGGCCTTTGCTTCAGATCCATGTACAACGCTTGTATTTGCACAGCAGTTATTTACAGCACTACTCACTGCTCAGAGTACAGGAACACAAACACTTGATTTCAAGTGCCTGGATATCTTTGGAAATCTGGACCATGCCCACCAAAGTATTGTCAGAAAACCACAGCAGTCTCGTGCTATTCAGGAACTCAGTTATTTTTTGGACTTTTCTACAAAAACAATTTATCACGATGTCTTTAGGCCTCATCCTGCCACTCTAAACATCCAAAAGTTCAGGGATATTTATACCTGGGCTGCTTCTAATTTTGCCAGTCAAGATGATTGGGCTGGCATGACTACAGCAACTCCCATCATGATGACTGTAGAGCTTGGAATTAGCATGAAGATATTTTATTCCTGATTCTATTCTTCTTCTTTTGGCACAGACTGGTGTCCCATATGGCCCATTGTTGGACCCTGCACCAGCTGAAGGAAAAGCATCTTTGATTGACACTTGAAAATACCAAGTTGTGCCTTTGGGCTGGCTCAGGCTGAAAATGCTCTTGGCAAATGGAAACAGTCATGTCATTTTTATTTCACTGTTCAACAGGAAGAAGACATTTTCTACACTGAGCAAGACACATAAAAGTTCATTCTCTGAGGGGATGAAATATTCTTCTTTTGATCTCCTGTAGCATGTTTGCAACTGGAAACAGACTTCAGATCACACATTCAGCTCTGAATGGAGCTGAATGAAAACCCATTCCCAGCTCTGGCTTATGGGTGTAGAAATCAAATGGCTCCTTCCCTTGGGGGACACAACTCGTGGTCTGAGCAATCTCCTGCTCCACAGGTTTGAAACTCGCGTGGGATTACCCACACCCAAGGTACACCCAAAGAACAAGATCAACCACCTCCTCTCATCTGTGAGGATGGAAATGCAGCCAAACCGTACAGAATGACCTGGGGATGGGAGTTTGGAGACATGGACACTGGGATATTTCCTTTTGTAACCCATCTCCAAAACCACAACGTGTCTCGACTTACTTTCCTTGAAGTCCTCAGGACTATCCAGACCATCGGGAGTAAAAGTTACCTGTTCTTTCAAATTTTGCCATTATGGACTAGGAGAGAAATTAAAAAGGACTCCCCAGATATTTCACACAAAACCAGGTGTGGATAAATGAGCAGCAAAAAATAAAACCCCCTTTTAGTAGCAAGGCCTGTGGTAACATTATTTTTCTTGTAAACCTGATGAAAGCATTTTACTGCAGTCAGAGAGGAGCCAATTAATTTGTGGGCTGCAACAAAAAGTTAAATTTGTGTAAAGGGAGAAAAGATGGGCATGGAAAAATTATTCCCTCTGCCTATCCAGAAAATGCTTATAATAGAATATTTGCAATCCTCAAATATTCTCAGTCATGATCCTGTTACTGGCAGGGGAATCAAGCCAGGTTCTTGGAACAGGACAACACTGAAATCACAGATTACATCCATTTTGTGGGATGCAAATTTTGGTGGATAAAGAGCTGTTCCTATGTGGCAGCAGTTGAGTTTGATGCTATGGCTTAGGATATATATCATATAACATACAACTTATGTCCTATAGCCCATAAATTCCTTGAGCAATGGAGTTTTTAAATGGAAATCAGACAGACAGCTCCACACAGCACAGAGTGAAAAATCAATCAACTATAATAGCAAATACAAAGGCTGTGCTGCAGGGCTGAAGAGCCATTTTGCTCCATGTATTCAAACACCTGCAGCAGAAGAGGCTCCTGTGGGGCATCTCTTTTCTGATGGAGAGAGATTTCTCATCTCAGTCCTTAATGAAGACTCAAATCATTGAGCTGAGCCTTGCTTTGTGCAAGGAAGAAAGTGCTGACCACTTAACATTAAAAAGCACCCACAAGCATGAGTCATAGTCCAAAGAGCAGGAGTTTTTCTTCAAAATCATAGGATTAAATGTGTATGAGGCTCTTTGCAATCCTTATTACCCCCATCCTACAGAGACCATACACTTCACTTCCTGACTTTTTTATGGTTATAAGAAGGGAAAAAACAGAGCTGTCAGATGTTTATTTACCTCCAGTGGCTGAGGCTGTTGGTGAGACATCACAAGCCCTGTGGTGTAACCCCAAGGCCTGGCAGCTCTGAACCTCAGCCCTTCCCCCAGCACCAGCGTTCAGCCTCTGCCAGTGAGTCTGATGCAGAATTCCAGGGGGGAAACAAGACGAGAAAGCCAAACCTCTGGCCCCATCTCATCATGGCCTGTTCTCCTCTGGAATATGGTGTTTCCTGGAAGTGTGGAAAACTTTCTAGGGTTGATAACCCACACAACTGTAATATTTTTTTATTGCTGGGGTTTGTTATTTTTTCCTCCTTCGAGTGAAGGTGCTTTGGAATTCATGGAAGTGTTTCATTGAGGGATATTTGCTTCAATGCACTGCCATTCTTTGGTCCTCTAGTCACAGGAGGAAAACACAAATGTATAAATTATGCAGACAAAAATCAATGAAGCTTCTGCGGGGGAATTCACTGACAGTGGTTTGGAAGGCAGGGAGTGGCTCCTCTCTGTTATGGCCAGTGACTCGTAAGCACCGATCATACCACAGTTTATTAAAAATCCAGTCAGGTCCCACACAGAAGTGATGTTATTCTAATATCCCAATCCTTTCAGCAAGGTGTAAATTGCTGTGTTGCAAGGAATGACATTGCCTGAGGCAAGTTTCCAGTTTTGTGGAGCAGGGCAGGAGATCAGTCGTGAGAGGCAGCACAAGCGCAGACAAGGGGCTGACCATCGGAATATTTCCATCAGGATCCCAAATGTAGCAGCCAAAGCTTCAGTCAGAGACAATCATTGCTAGGATACAGGGAAATGTGTCCAGAGTCATAGCAACAACTGATTACAAGCAATTCCCCAAACGTTTGAGGGGATGGTTCACTCTAGTCAGCACTTCAATTTCTTGGTGATTATCCAAGATGTAAACATCTTTACCCAAATAATCCAGCTGTCAGCCATGAAAATTGAATAAATGGACAAGTGGATGCCTGCAAAATGGTCCCTGCAAGGATGTCTGTGTAGGTGGAATCCAAGGAGGTCAGCAGTGCTGGTCCCAAAGTGGGAGCTCAGAGCCACACACATCCTTTTCCTTTACCCACATCACGTTGTCCAGCCCTGCAAGGCTCTCCTTGCTCCTCAGATACCACATTTAGGGAAACATAGCACCAAAAATTTAAATTTAAGTTTATACCTCATCTCCCATGAAGATGCAGAGTGTTTAAGGCAGCCAAGGCTAGAGATGGCCCTTGACTGGCTACGTGCACCCTTCACAGGGTGGATGAGGGTGGGACCCTTGGGAAAGCCAGGGCTGATGGCACCTCCTGGGGAGCTGGGCTACTGCTGCCACCAAATCACCACCCACACATCAAATAGTGGCCAGCATCCCATCCTGGGACACTTAGTTCCTGGGAAAATACGATGTTGTCCCAAGCAAGGCAATGATTTCCACAAGGATCAGTGTTTTCAGCCTGTGGCCTGCACCCAGAAGGTGCCAGCCATGCTCTCCTCACTGCTGGGAAGAAGCTCGATTTCCCTGCATTTCCCACATTTGGCAGTGGCCCCGCACCTCCAGCAGGACAGTTCCTTTCTCTCAATCTCCCGTTTTCATTTCCCACCTCCGTTCCCTGCATCCCTCCTCCTGGCTGTGTGTGACAATGCCAGGTATGAGCAGAGCCCAGAGCTGCCCTTCAGGGGAGGAAAGCACTGACAACCAGAAAAGTCTGAACTAGTTAAGTGTGCACAAGGGAGGCTTTGTAAGCCTAATCAGAGGTAATTAGAAGTCCTCCAAAGCCATCCACCAAAGCCCTGATGAATATTTATTCCCCTCTTATGGATTGCTCCCAGGTATTCTCCAAGAGCACTGGCAGTTTTTTGGGGAAGGCAATGACATACGTACTTTTAAAGCGATTCTTCTCCAGAATTGCAGTGGTCTGTGCAACTTATATAATTTTCATATACTTTTTTTAATTTTACAGGGGAGCACAATGACTTTTCTCAGGGTATATATGAGAGGTGACCTAGCCTTAACAGAAATCTGCTATTTCTACAGAGTTTGGAGTTACACTGAGGAATCAAGGTATTATTTGCACCCTGGGCTGTGTGAGCCATTCTGTGCCACCTCTGTGGAGCCACTGGTCACATCGGGCTCTCAAGAAGACGGGAAAGTTCCTGGGTCCAGAGAGTAAAAGTCCAACAGTGACACAGTCACAGCAGCTGCAGATTTAATGATGTTCACGTGTTTGGGATGTGAGCCCTCAAACCATTCAAAGAGAGAAGGTAAGGCTGAGTTGCTGGATTTAGCCTGGGCTACCAAGGTGGGATTTTGGAGGATTTTATGATACCTGCCTGAAAAAATGCTACCCATGAATAGAAGTCACTAAACCCGACTCTCACAAAGCCGGCTGGTGAAAGGCTTTTCCTTTAAAACTACGGATTGTGGAGCCATGAAAAATGCTATATTTTATATTATTTTAAATGTGGATTTGTAAATCTGATACTTGCAGCTAAAGTAAAAAAGGAGGTTGGTAAATCACAAACAAATCAAACATGAAAACAAATCATCTTTAAAAATCTCATGATTTTAAGCTTTGTCATGAGATTTTCATGGAACTGACACATTGGTTTGGAGAAAAGGTGCTATGCACAAGCAATGTGTCCCTCTCCCACCCAGCTCACATTTCCCTCAGTAAAGGCAGCACCTGCCCTATTTGCACTGGAAACCAGCAACCACATCCCCATGTGAGGAAGAACAGAGGAGAGGAAGACAAGGAGAGAAAGAGAAGTTTAACAACCTGAGAAATCCAGTCAAGAAGGAAAGTTGCTGCAAGGCATGTGCTGTGCAGAGGGCTGAGGTGGGATTTCAGTGGCTTTTGTACTTTATTTTAAGCACAGAGAACGTGCTTTGGAAGCAAAGACCACTTATCAAAGTGGGAGTTTGTGCTCCTGAGCCAGACACCAGCAGGGGTGACACACAAGGCTCTGGCCACGCACCAGCAATTCAAGCACTGTAAGTGTTGCACACATCTCATGGTGCAACTCAGTTTAAAATTATGGCACTTGTGTCTCTGAAAACACTCAGGGACCTTGAATATTCAGGCTCCATGTAAAAAAAAGGAATTAACCATTGATGCTACACCACCCCACACCCAGCATTCCAGGGAGATGAACTGAAGAGCTTATGCACACTCGTGGTTACACAACCCACAAATCAACCCCCCTCTCAACACACATCTCTGCAAGACACGCTAGATAAATATAGAGAAGGCAGTATCTCAGCTAATTAAGCTCTCACAAAGGTGAACTGCTGCAAGTTTAATTAGCTCGCCGATGTTCCTCCTGCAAGGGTGTTTAAATCAAAGTCAGCTTCATCTGGATCTAATTTGTAGTGCACAGGGATGCGGAGGGGTGAGCAGACTTTCACCTTTTGCTGGAAGCAGCACATCATCTGAGGCATAGAGGAGATGAGGTAAATGACATCACCAGGCTCCTCTGGGCAATGTGTTACATTTTTCTGTTGAAATTATTCATCTGTTATTTAGCTTCGCATTGCGCCTCTTTCTACTGAAGACGCTCGGCTCCAAAATCCAATGGCACAATTCACCTCAGTAACCCTGGTTTAATGGGAAAACGCTCATGGAAGGGCTGTGAGGGGCACGGGGCCTTGGGTGACCCTGTCCTAGTGAATCCCACCACAGGGATTCAGCTGGAGGTTACCAGAGCTCCTGGTTTGCTTCCCCAGGGACTGAGCTTCTCTTCATGGCATTTAAACAGAACATAAATCAGTGTTTTCCAAGAAAGGTAGAAATGTGAGACGGGAGAGGGGCTGTAAAAAATCGCTCCTGAGAGTCCATTTCACCTTGTAGCCACAATCAGAGCTGCTGATCCAGCCCAGGGCTCTTCCCAAAGCTGGAGCAACACCATTTCCTCTACAGCAGCAGTTTCGTGTGGGTACCTCCCTGTGCAATGGGCACACTTCACAAATCACTACAAGCGCTACTTTTAATTAAATCTTGAAACCATCAGTTTTTCTAAGCTAATGGTGAAAATCCTACCCATTAGCTGAAGACTCTCCAGAGCTTGAGAGAAGTGATCAAAGGCAGATGGAGAAGAAATAAACACATGGCAACTATTACAATTTTCAAATTGGGTTCTTTACCAGCTGTGTCCAAAACTTTCTTCTCTCAGAAGTGAAACCTTCCTTTGAGAGTGAAGAATAAACTGGGACCAAAATTTCTGGCAGCTCCCAAACTCTGCCCTACACCCCTAAAAGGGGAAAGTCCACCACAGGCCACGACCAGCCTGGCTTTCCTCCTCCATGATCACTGCCCTTGCTGGAAAAGCACTTCCTCCATCTGACACTCCTCCACTGCCCACACAATTCCAAGGCAGTAAAACCATGGAGAATTTCAGAGAGGTTTCCAACCCTTCCTCTGAATTTGGTCTCTCTGCCTCTCCAGTACAACCCCCTGTGATGCTTCCCTCCAGCACCACGGTGCCTTTTCCTTTCTCACTTCTTCTGAGCCAGATAATGGGAAACTCACCAGGAGCATCCAAGGACAAGGGAAGGTCAGACACCATTACTGCACTTCGGGAGCCAAAAACTGCTAAACAGGAGGTCCTCTGATGCAAAATTAACAGTGGTTTTCCATGTGAGCATTTTCCTACTTATTCTTATACAAAGAGACTGGACAGACAGTGGATTTAAATGGATGTAAATGGATCAATTTAAAAATACAGCAGTAAAACCATCTCTTCCCTCCCTTCTTTCTTAGATTTAAAATCAAAAGGGAATCTTTAATTCTGTCTATCTCTGTCTGAACACGTCAGCTCTTTCTGGTCTGCCCACATGCAATCTCTTACTCCACAGTGTGTGAGAGCTGGTTGGAAATGGTTTGCCATGGGTGATTTAAAAATATTTTTTCCAAAAGCAAATCTTGTGAGTCTGAGACTGTCCTAAACATGAGAAATTATGAAAATGTTTCTCCCCTCTAATTTAGTATAATCCACAGACCTTTGATTCCACATCTTCCCAGCAGTATCAACAAACAATTAGTACTTTTGATGAAACTTGTTTATGCTTGCCTTAGTTTCAAATGAACAGAAGGTATGGCTTCCTAAAATAAAATTATAAAAAAAGGAGAAAACCAGAATATGTCAGTAGGAAGGAATTACATAGTGCCTGGAAGAGAACAATTAATAGCCTCTGAGAAGTTGAGTAAGAGCTACAAAATTCATTTGTATCCTAACAGGATTTTCCTTTGTGAAGGAAAACATGAAATATAAATCAGCGATTGACATTTCTCCTGGGGGAAAAAGAGAGAAAAAGTGACAGATGACAGATGGCAGAGAAGTGACAGTACACTCTGCAGAGATGCTCAAATCATTTGTTGACAAGGAGAGTTTAAAAGCTTGAAGGAAATGAGATATTTCTGCTCACGCATTTAGTCAGTGCTTAACTGCTTTTGTGATGAAGGGAGAAAATGCTATTTAAAGTTTCTGAAGATCTAGAAAAAAAATAGCTCAGGGATGATCATTTTCTTTAAAGTCCAAGTTGTGAAAATATGATAAAGCATTGGCAAAACAGTTTCTTCAGGATAAGACTTGAAAGGCAGCACAGGAAATAGGTTAAATAAACATAACTTTAGTGTCACAAGAAATTATAGTTTTGCATTTTCCCTAAACATCTTTTTATTTTTAGACAGGCAGTAGGAACCCTTTAAAGGCTCACTCAGAACACCCATACATTTATATATGCGCATATATATTTATATATACACACACAAAATATATTTAGCATACAAATATATAGATAAATACATAGATAGTAAATATAAACCCCACATAAATAATTTTATATTTTTACATATTGCTTTTTTATTGTCAGTCACTGAGCATTGAGGAACAATGAGAGGAAACTTCAAAAGGGACCAAATGGGATAGGGGATAAACAAAGTGAGCCAAACTTCAAAGTCATGTCCAATTCTTCCAGAGGCTTCTCAGGGGTTCAAGAAGCCAATACAATCCCTTGTTTTGTTTGTGTGGATCAGCTTTGAAGGCCCAATCTGTCAGTAACAGATTTGGAGCATCCTAGACCAGAAGAACTCAATGCTGTGAGGCCTTCCAGAGCTGTGTTACATTTGGGTCTTGTACATCAGATGAATGATTCCTGTTGAGTGCTGGTTACACGTTCCTGGCAAATGATGGACAGAAACTGGTTCGTCTGCTCCCTTCCTCATGAAATTTAAAATTGCAAGTGACCAGGAAAGGACTCCAAAAAGAGCATTTTTCAGCTTTCAACAGAGATCATCTGCTCTCTCCACATAGTAGAGAAAAAAAATATTTTATCTAGGTACTTTTAAATACAATGTGCTGTGAGCCAGAAGTACTCTGACAGAACAGGGATCGTGGGATTGCACATGGACCCAGCCAGGGGTGTTTTGTACCTACCTGAATTTTGCAGCATGATACAAATTCAAAACCTAACACCTAAAAAAATAATGGAAACAATTAGCAGAACTACTTGACAGCCTCTGCCTGGATAAACCCACATCCACACTTAGTCTGGAGTGGATTTAAAGTCTTGAGAAATGTGGGGCCTTCCTCACAAGAGGATCACCTCTGCACAGGATCTGCTGCAGAGCAGAGTCTGAGGGTAACTCTCCACCGCTGAAAAGAGGAAGCAGGAGACAAGAAAGGCTTTAGCAAGAAGGAGTCTGTGCAAACTGTGAGGTCTGTGTTACTAGGGTTAACAAAGCTTTGCTACCATGTAGAGATGGGCATGGAGAGGAGTTTTTTAGGGTTGTTAACCTTCATACCTTGTTGGTTGGGGTTATCACACAGCAGAGAAATGCGATTTCTGTGTGTTGCATTTGTTTGCAGAGCCTGGGGCATTTCAGAGAGAGGACCACGCTCAGATTTGAGCTGTTTGCTCAGGCTGAGCAGAAGAGGATTCCTAATTCCTCCTCCTGCTCAGTGGAGCAGTTGGTTGTCTTCGGAAGAGGAACTCACTGAGGCTGGAGGGTCGAGCAGCAGGGAGATAACCTTGCCCTGCAGGGCTGGGCCATTTAATGTATTCATCAGCCATTCCCTGGCATGCAACAACAGCATAGCAATGAGCTGCTCCCACCCCTTCCTCACCTCTCAACATGTCAGGAGTCAGGCAGAAGATCAAGCTAAGCTTTCTGTCAAACCTAGCTCTATTCTCTTTCTCTTCACTTCTCAGTTAAAAGATGAAACCAAAAAAAGAGAGAAAGGAAGAGACTGGAGAATGGAAATTTCATGGGGAGCAACAACTTTAAGGGCATGAAGTGAAGCTGCAAAGACAAAGCCTAACACTGGGGATCTCCCATATTCTAAGTTCCTTGTTGATAGCACCTACTCAGAGGATTCTCGCTTTTCTTTTCTTCAAGCTTTTCTTCTGGTCTAAAAACTGTCTTTCCAAATATTTTTTGTTTGTTACATATGAAAAAGGAGGAAGCTGATTCACAGAGCTGCAGGTGCCTCTGTTCTGGTGCGGTCAGTACAACCTGAAGCCTCAGAGGAGGGACAGGAGAAAGCACTTAGGTTTCCAGGAATGCTCGAAAAAAGATAAGTGAGCCAAGATGATAAATAATTACCCTTTTGGTGTGTGCTTCAAGGAAATGGGTGAATTTCTTCCTTTCTATGGCAGAACAGAACAGTCTGGACCCCTGTTCTTGTGGCTCAGCGGGAAGTGAGAACTGGGGGGGTTGTTAATACATACAGAAAATTTCCATCGCTTTTTCTGCACCTCATGGAGGTGCCAAACATCAGCTTCAGCAGCACCAGCAAAGGAATAAAGTTGGGAGCAGCCTGCTGCACTCCCTGCGTGTGTTTACTGCAGGGAGAATGACTCCTTGTCAGGACTAATTCCGTAATGGGAGTGACAGCCATTTAGGGGCTGAGTGGTGTCATTAGATGTGGCTCGCCTGCTCTCCAGCTACTTTTGCTGGCAATTTGTGCCGTGTTGTCTTTCAAGATGTGCAGGAGGGGACGAGGGGAGGAGGGAGTGCAAAGGGTTACCTGTTTCCAAACCTTTCTAACAGGAAATAGCGAGATCCTGCGGGCTGAAGGGTTCACTTGGGTGAGGCATGGAGAAGAGAAGGGAGTGCATGGGGAGTGGGGAAGCAACCCCAAATCTGGTCTTCACTGCAATGTGTGGATCCCTGATGTTCCCCCATGTTCCCCTGAGCATTTGGAGGTGTCAGTGAACAGGCAATAGCTCCCAGTGGGAAGGGAACCCTTTTCCTGCACAGCAACACTTAGGATTTCTCACAGACCCAGAGGACTGCTGGGATCTTTTATTTTCATATCATTCTTGTGTTACTTTTTTAGACGTAACAGTGCACGTTCATCCAGGGTTTCCCTCCTGGAATTGCAGAGGAGTGAATTGTTAAGCCCATTACAAATATGCTTTTTGACTGACAGCTTTAAAAACTTCAGGTTGTGAAGCAAGTTTTCCCCTGGTCAAATATTAATTACTTACCATTATTCCCCATGGAAAATAAGAGTTGTAGTCACTCTCAGACACTCATGTCAGCTCTTAATAAGCGCTTGACTTTGATCAAGGGCAAACAAAATAGGGAAGAAGAGCAAGGTGCTGTTTGAGCTGGAAATGCAGCTGAGGTTTTCATTTTTTGGGATCTCACCCTGAAGCCACAAACCAGCATGGGCTTTGCTGGAAGAACACTGTTCCCATGTCACCTGGACTGGCAGAAGCTCTGCGCTTCTCATTAGTCAGTAGGGTAAATAGTTTTGCTCTTCCTTTGGACAGAAAGAAATCAATATAATGGAAGATGTGGAGAGGACAAAAGTCAACCAAAACCTGAAAGAGCCTGAACAGGACCTCCTTGGCTTTGTTCCACCTGCTCACCACAGGCTGGCATTGCCTTCTCTAACTCCCCATGACCAGCACAACCCCACTTGGTGCCAGCAGCTGGAGGAATGGCTGTGTCCCACTGCAGGTGTCAGACAGCAGCAGTGCCCAGCTGAGCCTCAGCCATGTGTTGGGCAGCTAATCTGTTCTGACAGCAAATGAAGATGTTTTCCCCTCTTCCCCCATGGATAGCCATTCCTTAAAACAACTTTTTTTTTTCTACACTCTCACAGAAAAACGGCTGAGATGGGTTGAAATGATTGAATTGACTCGGGGAAGGTGGTTAATCACATTTAGTTGTGTGACATGTTGGGGCCTTGCTGCAGTGATATGGTTTTATGAATCATGTTCCCACGGGGCACGAAGGAGTCGCAGAGTTTTATACAACAACATGCATTTGGGGGATAAATCCCCCATGTACTTTACTGGGATGGCTCTACAGATTCCCACAAACACTGTACCTGCTGGTTTTTATATATTTGGGGGGGATTTTTGGATCCATTTTCACATACAATCAGCAGGGCTGACAGCAACTATTCTTAGGAGAGGGAAGGCAGGCTGGGATTTAAAATAAATACAGATGTTAGACAGAATTCCTGTTGATAAAATATTTCAACTCTAATCTTGGTATAAACCAAAAGGCAGAAGTGGGTTGTTATTTTTCCAGCTGTCAGGTAAAAGTTAGATTTACACAGTGCTGAAGGAAGAGGGTGGGAGAGCTGCTGGGCTCTCTCAACAGCGCCAAGCTTTCACTTGGAAATAGTAATTTATGGAGCTGACATTCTGTGGACAAAAACCTGAGGGCAAGTCAGCCCTGTGAGGAGAAGGACACATCTCAGGGATGTGAAGTGTGAGGTCCACGTTGCTGTGAGTGCTGGCATGTGTGATGGATGGGCAAGAAGTTCAAGTGAGTGCAATAATGGATTATGAAAGCTGTCCTCTCTCTGGGAAGACGAATTGCCCAGGTGCTGAAAGAAGAAGCAGCAATGGTGCCACAGGGAATGAAACCCTTTATTTCTGTCACTGGAGCCATGCCAGAAGGCTGTGTTTAGGATCTGCATGTCAGAGACAGATTCTGCATTGCCCGACTTCTCTTCTGTCTCCTGGATGGTGATTGATTTGCTGACCTTGAGCCCAACACCTGGCCCTGTGAGCAGCACACAACCTGTCCCTGCTTTTCGTCCAGCCTCTTACCTTTAAGTTATCTCTCCATGCATAACCCTGGAATCTCATTTGAATTCGGTACAAAATAACAATTTTATCCTACTGCATAATGGACTGAGCCCATTGCAGGGACTTGGGAACATGCACGTGAGGGAGAAACACTTAGTCATGTCTCAGAAGCTGAAAGACAGAGCTTGGCTGTCCTAGGGAATGTGGAAACTTGGTCGGGAAAAGTGTCCTCGGTAAAATGTGCCTCCTGCCACTTCTGAGGGCAGAGGAGGCTCAACCATCCCAAGGGTTTGCTTCCAGCCCTGCTGTGTGCCCGGAGAGGGAGGGTGTCTGCTGTATCCCTGCTTTGGAAGAAAGCGGGATCTAAAGTCTGGCCTCTGCATCCCAATGCAGAGCCCTGAAACAGCACCTCACTAAACCCAGCACATCACTAAACCCAGCACCTCACTAAACCCAGCACTAAACCCTGGTACTGCCTGCGGGCTAGCTGGGCTGAGCCTCCAGGGAGGTCGGACCTGTCCAGCTGGACCTGTCCGGCTCTTTGCTGAAGCTGGCTCGTCCTCACACCTCCCCAGCACAGCCCTTTGCCTGCTTGTCTTAATCACTTTGCAATCTCTTTTTCTCTCGCCTGGCTGCCCTCCCCCCTCCCCCTTCCTCCCCTTTCTTTTATTTCAACCTTTCCCGACATTTGTCCCGCTCCGTCCTCTCCTCTTCCGTCTCCCTACCCCAGATTGTCCTTCCTTTCATTCCCGATCACTCTAAATCCTTTCTGACGTCTGAGCTTTCGTTCCGCTCCCGCTCCGCCCCTGCTGGGACCTGCGCTGCCTTTCTGTTTACACGCATGTCTATACAAATTCCTTGTGTGTCAAAGCACGGAAAAGTGCCCCTCTAAGACCCGTTTTCCTTTTGCAGAACAGACCGTCCTTTGTGCCAAAATAATGACTCAGCACCGCCGCGGGAGAAGGGCCTTGTTTGCTCCTCAAGAAAGAGGGATGCAGATGAGCTGCCCAGGCTTTGGACTCAATCTGTGCCTCGAAGATGGTACCTCCGAGTGAAAACAGCCGTGAAGCAGCGAAATGAGAAGGAGGAGAAATGAATCAACAACATAAAATTAACTTTTGTTTCCCTCTGAGTGGACCAGAGGCCAGACAAAAAGCAGCTCCTCTATTGCTCTTGCCTACCACGTGCATGTTCCCAGGGGTTTGCTCATTCCCTTTGTGTAACTTGAAACATAATCATACTATAAACAGAAATTGCAGCACTTTGAGCTTTCAGCTAAGTGTTCCTGCATGGTCAGTTGTCAGTTTGACTCCAGCATCCTTTATCTGTCACTTCATGCCATGGCATTTCAGCTTGAAGACAACCAGCTGCATCTTTCAGCATTGCCCACTTGATCTGGCTGCCAGTTTCCCTCTGACTCACAGTGTTTTATTTTAAGAAAAAGGAGTCATGAAATATTTATCCTTTTTCTTGGGAAACTTGAAACTGGAGGCAAAATGGAACATTTTTGCTTTTCTCTTCCACCTCCATGTCTCTGAACTTCTCCATTCACTCTCTCTGGGATGAAAGAACTCTGGAGTGACCACCAGCCTCACTTCACAGATATTGGGATTTCTCGGTGGGACAAGAGCGTGGGAGTCTTCCCTAATGATATTCCCAGTAAACAAAAACCTTTTCACCTTCTGCCTGTCCCCACAAATTCACCCTGCCAGATCTGTGTCCCCACATGCCTTCCTGGTTCTGCTGGGGTTCCCCAGCAGCAGTTCTGGAGACAGGTAAATTCTGGAGACAGGTAAACTTCTCTGTAGATTTCTTCTTTTATCCTAAAGGAAGTAGCAGAACCCACTGTTACCATGAATTTGACAATCACAAAACAATCTACTGATTATCTTTGTGCACTCTCCGTGCTCTTGGCATCCTTTAGAGATGGATTGCCCTCATCTATCACCAGTGGGAAAAGTAGAAAGGCCCTACTAGAGCTTCTTGGTTCCCTCTATAGGGATCTAGTGGGACCAAGCTGATTTTACCCACACGAGATAATAATAAGCCCGTGGGAGGAGGCGATTAGTGGAACAGATTCCACAGGCGCCCTGCTGGGTCTAATCTGTCTGTTGTCATTCTGCTGCTGCTGTTAGGTCCAAACAGCCAGGCAGAGAGATAGCCACGCATTTCCGTGGGGTTTATGTCAATCTTATGACTTTTCATTTTACTGGGTTGTTTTTTTTATTTATGGAAGGTATGGCATTGGGCCTGGCTTGGGTTGTGGATAATCTCTGCTTAGAGCTTTTTGATCCATTTTCCAAAAAGATTATTTTAATCTCTTCCTCCCTTCCCCCAGAGCATCTCGCCACACCAAGGGATAATTGTTTATCCTCTTGGCTCACCTCACTCCCACTGGCCACCGTTTAATGCTGGCCAGATGCCTGGAGCAGAGGAGACAGGGTGTGTTTTTGTGCAGGGGATGGATATGACACGGTGTCAGTGATTTGAGACAGCAGCACAAAAGGACTAAATCCATACTTAAGTAAACTATCCCAAACAATAGTTTTGTTGCTTGTCTGTGTCCTGAGCCAGGCAGAGGCCAGCCCTGGTTTGAGCAGTCCCTGGGATGCTCTGCTTTGCTGTGATGAGTTGTTCTGCTAAGCAAGAAGAGAGCAAACAGGAAAACCCTTCAGGCAGAGCCAGGCAGGTCCCCAACACCCAACACTGTCTTTGTTTTGGCAGCTAAAAAAGGCAGCAGCTAAGACCTTCTGCCTGTTCAGCTGCTCCGTGTTAACAGCACTGGGTTTGCTGTGGAAGAAATGATCATATTCATGTTCAGAACCCCTAAACTCTCCCAAAATGAGTCCGTGTTATTTCCTTCAGAGGCTGCTCTAAAGCCACGCTCTGGGAATGGCTGGGTTTGGTCTTCAATATGATAATTAGGGAGAATGTCACCAATCTCAGGCTGCATAGAGCTGGACAGCATGTACGGGCTGATAAAGGGAATTGGAAATTTACTCAAAAACATGATCCAGAATGCATATTTCCCCCTTTCTCTTCCTCCTGCTTTTGTCTTTAGCAATCCCCTCTTCCTACTCACCCAGTCCTGGAGGGTGATTTGTCTCTTCATGGCTTGTGGAGCCTACTTGAAAAGGTTCAATTAGTGAAGAAAGGTTCTTGCTCTGTATTTGCAGCACTTCCATTCCCTGGTTTTGCTGAACCTCTGCCTTCATGGAGATTACACACTCATCTTAATTAGGAAGTGGAAGAGGAAAAGAGGGGCTTTTTAGCCTGCATTATTCAACTTTGATCTGACTCATTCCCTTTCATTCCGGGAGAAAAACATTTCAAAGACTTCCAGGAGCCTCAGTCTAATGGCATTGACCAGAGGCACTGTCAGTCTTGCTGGAGAAGAGAAGAATGCACTGATATCGCAGTTTCTCACAGAGTGTAATAATGCCCTTCTTAGAAACCAGCTTTCATTAGACAAATTCCTAAATTTAAGGTCATATTCTTTTCCTTGGGTGATTCTCATTTAAGAGTCTATAATGCAGATGCATCTTACATTTTGGTTAGCTTTATCCAGGAGAGAATATGGTTCTTTGTCTCTTACTTTAGGTTTCACAGGCAGTTATTAAACACACTTAAATACACTGAATGTTTTTAAGAAACTTGATGGGCTTTATCCTCAAAAACCTATCCACAAAAAAGGAGTAGGGACTCTAAATCCAACTTTCCTCCCTCCTGCTATAGCGTTGAGAAATTGAGAGAAAGTATTTACAAACTGGGCTGAGCTAGATTGTGACATCCTGCTCACTAATATTTGTTTAACAACTATCACAAACACAACCAGCTTGTGAGGGTTTTTTGGAGAGGGTTGGGGTTTTTTTGCCATCTTTTCAGTAAGGTGATTTTGCATTAAACATTTAAATGTAGTCATGGGGTTGGCAACGTATTGCTTGGTACCCCCCGAGATGCCACATTCTGTAAGGGAAATGCACACAATAGAAGAGGTAATTGCACCTACACTAAATTGTACCACAGGTCTTCACAGTCTCTGTCATTATCGTGGTTTAAGAGCAAATGGCACGATGGAAACATCCTGGTAGATGTCTCTGGTTCTGGAGCTCACACTTGTGCCTCACTGCTTTAGTTGTCACCCTGCTGTCCTCGTCCCCAGGCTGTGCAGAGCCTTCAGCAATGATGCATTGTTAACATCCTCTTTCTGGGCACCAGAAATCAAACATTAATAGACTCATACAAAGTGTTCCAGTTCAGATTACTCCGTTCTTCCTCCTTTCTTTTGCCAACAGGAGATGTCAATACAAAGCACACTCAGAGCTGGGGGTTGGCTCAGGGTGGAATTTCACCATGAAGTTACTGTTGGAAAAGGGAAAAGGGAGAGGTTTGCTGAAGTTTTGGTTCACTGAGTCACAACCAAATACCTGCTGCAAGGTGGAAAATCCAGCTTTTGCTAATATGTGAAACATGGAGCTTCCTCTGAGGTTTGATAATTAAAGGAAACCACTCCCCATAGAACACACCCACCCTTCTCGTGTCCTTCTTGTTGAGCAGTTTCTCACTGGGATCTCCCACTACCTTTATTTAAAACAATAATAAAAGTAATTTTTAAAAAAGTGTACGGGATTTTCAAAATCAGGCAATCCTTCCCCCCAAAAGCTCCCATTCAGTGCTAACAATTCCTCTTGATTTCAACCAGGAAGACCCAGGGAGATTCTAAGCCTGTGTGCGAGTCTTCACCCTGTCTCCAGGAAGGAAAAACAGACAAATTTCTTGGTCTCTCAGCTGCCTTCCACTTTTCAAAGGACACAGACTTCTCCTCCTTTCAGATCCCAGAAGGCTGTTTTTTGGGTGAATAACCCAAGCCATAGTGGCAAGATTTGTCAGATTGTTCTTTGAAAGCACCATGGGAAACTGAGCAGTGGAATGGAAGTCACTTTGCAACTTTGCTGCCCTTCTTAAAATACAAATAATAGAGCATTATAAATATAATCATATCTAAAAAATAGATTAGAGTGAGGAAACCTGCTTCCCAGGTTGTCCAAAATGTGGAAGATCTTGTAACTCCAACCTTAAATTTTCTATCCTGGCAAAACTGACCCAACAACGTCCTTCAGGGACAGGGCACTACCAATTCCTGACCTAGAGATGCTCTGTCACATACAGAGGCTGGGAAAGAGTCCAGGATCTGCCATCTAAGGGTTAGCCAAGGATCCTATTTATAGACTGTTCTGGTGACAAATGAAACGTGAACCTGCCTGGCCAGGGCTGAGGGCAGAGCCTGCCCAGGAGGGGCTGAGCAAAAGTCTGAGAGGCTCAAACTGAGCTGTGCCACCTCCCACCCTCTGAGCAGTGCTGTGTTATCAGTTCTGCCTCAGCACAGCCAGGTATGAATAAAATATCACATGAATGCATTCATCCCACCTGGAGAGCTTGTCTGACACACTGAGAACCAGCCAGCTCTGTTGAATAAAGAGCTTCCTTTGGTGCTTCAAAGGACCTGGGTTACACCAATCAGTTATATCTTTCAAAAGAAGCCCAAGATTTCACTTACTTTTTCTTTTATTATTATTTTAACAAGACCCAACAAGGGGAGAGAGAGGGAGAAGCCTCAGATTGTGTCAAATTTTAGATTACTTTCTGTAATATGGGAAAATCAAATGAATTTCAAGCCATAGCAGGAGTAATTTTATATTTAGCAAAGGGCAGCGAGGGGTGATTCGGAATGTAGCCTGGCTGAAGATGGACAATTGGGCAATAAATAGATTTCCAAGTTGTAATGAGGAGGAAGTAATTGGTAAGGGGAAATGTTTATCCTTGCAGTGTTGCCTCCAGAAAGAGCTTGCCAGCTCCCACACACAGCACTGTCATGCTGGAACAGTCGGGGAGCAGTAGAGCCTGGGATAAGTCCACAGGACCTGAGGACACATTTGGTGACCTCTGGTATATGAACTATGCCAAAATAACAGAGGGGTGGAGAAGAAAAGACAAAGCCATAATGAAAAAAAGAGGAATGTTTTTTTCCATTGCACTTCCCAAGCTGAATATAGCACAAGGCCATTTCTGGAAGGACTCTAGAGCTCACTTCTGAATTTAATTTAAGTGGCACATTTGGGGGAAGAACTCCTGCTCGTCACAGAGGTGTCAGACACTGTGTGTCCAGTGGTTCTCCAAGCACTGAGCAAGTTTCTATATTTTATTTTAATGCAATGGGTTTTCCCCTGTTGAATGAATCACATCCAAACCGGGTTTGTATCTGGCTCTGTAATTCAGCTCCTTCCTTCGTAGCCTTTCAGGATGGGATGCTCTCCCTCTCCTCTGCCTCCCTAAATTCCTTATTAGCTTCTCATTTTATTTTGATGTCTTACCTGGTTTCCAACTTTCTTAAGGTATTATTTTGATCATCTCAAATGTTCCAGCCCCTTTCTGTGTCACACCTGGCATAGGTAAGGCCAGATCATCAGAGGGGATGCAAATCTGCATCATTCCAGTGAAAATCATGGAATTCAGCTGCTTTTTTTGCAACCTCTGGATGTGACTGACAGATCTTGCTGGAGCCAAATGAGCTTTTGATACACCCTGGATTGTTCATGTCAGAGTGACTCAGAGCCCGTGGAGGTGGAAATAGTGCCTGACCACAAATAACATTTCACTTTTTTGTTGTTGTTTTCTTTGCTTAAGGTAAAAGAATGAGCTCAATTCATTTTCAATATATTTTCCCTTCCCATTCTAACTCTCCTCCCCATAATAGTTTTTCCTCCAAGGTGTCAATAGGAGCATCCTTCTCTACAAAATACCAATCAAGAGGATTCCAGTTAATTGCTTCCTGCAAACCCTTATAAGCTAAACCAGCCAATCCACTGTTCCTTAATTCCCTTTTGCTTTCTGTTTATTACGGGTTGGTCAGTGCTTAGGGATGCTGCTGATAAGCTAATAGCCGATTAGGACTCTAATCACGTGCCATCTGGAATGAAAAGACAAGTCCAGGGAGAAGCAGAGCACAGATTTAGTGTTTCTGAAGGAGAGAGCTGCTGCAGCGTGCTTGTGGGATGGCCAAGGGTGAGATGGCAGGGACAGCCAGGCAGGGCTGGCCTGGGGATAGGGATGGGGATAAGGATGGGGACAGTCCCTTTGCTGCTTTTGGTAGAGCCAAATCTCGTGTCCCCTCCCCTGGCTGGATGCACAGGAAAGGCAGAGCTGGGTTTGCTGCATGGAGCTGTTGCCACTTCTCTCTGAAGTGCTCAGGGAGTATAATGTTTTTCCAAACTCTCATCTACCTCATATGAACTAAGGGTAGGCAAACACTTCAGTCCTGCTTGGGAAGGTGTGAGGAGAAGATTAATGTATCTGTCTTTCAGCCCAAAGATGGGTCCTGCCTCACTTTACCCAGACAGGGTTTGGGTCTTTGTGCTACAAAACACTTCTCAGCTCAGTGAGTGCCTGTAACCTGTGAACATCTGAAAGTCTGGCTCCACCAGCTCAGGAGAGACCTCCTTTGGGTCAGCTTGAGTGGTCAGGATCTGAGTGCCACGACTTGAATGCAAGGAGCACACCCCATCCTCCTTCCCAGTGCCTGAGGTGGTAACAGGCCCCTGGGATGTATGGCCCAAACCCACAAAGGAACATCTCCACAGCCAGCTCTGCCTCCCAGAACCTGGGGGTCAACAGGAAATCTCTATTTCAGTGTGTAACCTCAGGTTAGAAAGAGAGGAGCCAAAGAAAACAAAATACACTGTCTGCATAGAGTCCTCTGAGCTCCTTTCCCAGGGCCAAATCACAGACCAAATCACAGCTCAGTTATCTGGGAGAAAAGCTGGATCCTCCACCTCTCCCCGGGCATGTGCCCAGCTAAAACACTGGGAGCAGGCAGTTCCTGCTTCTGAGAGGGGAGTGCAGCCAGGCTTTCACTTTGCCCTTGGACTGCTTACAACGTGATGGTGATCTTTGCCTTTTCATGGTCTATGGTACTGTAAAAATGGCTGTGAATTAAAGAGAATCTTACTTTTGGGGTTTTTTTTCAGCATGTCTCTGAAGAAAACATTCGAGGTGGTGACAGCACCCGGGTGGGGCACTGTAGGATGGAGAGGCACCAGCTCCAGCTGGAGCCAGTGATTCTGGAGCCCCATTTGGGAGCTGCTGTTGATGGGAGCTGTCAGTGACCAGAGGCATGATGAGGGAGATCAGCGTGGTTCCTCCAAAGACAGAGAGGGAAGGCACAAAGGCCTGGGAGCTGTGCAGAGCCGCCTGCCTGCAGCAGATAAGTGTTCTGCTGGATTGGGCTGCGTGAGCAGACAAGGCTGAGGGGATAAGCACAGAGGCTTTGTGTGTTCAGGTAACTCAGTGCACAGTCTGATACAGAGCAGAGTCACCTCAGCCAGGGACTGTCCCCAAGCCCTCAGTGCAGGCAGGTTTCCTCTTCCACATGTGTGCATTTTAATGGGTGAAAGAGGGTGTCTGTGCTTTTTCATTTTTTCTTGGGATTTTTCTTCTCCCCTCAAATAAACATTTGCTATTTGAACAGTTTATCCAAGCAACTCTGCTGCCTATTTCCTCCACTGGCTCCTGCCCAGAAGGTCTCAGCTTCTCTATCCCTCAGCTCCCTGTAAAATGAAAATGGCAGTTTTCCTCCATCCACCCTTCAGGCTGTGAGAAGCTAAGTGATTGACCAAGATTAATCTGTGGCAAAGCAGAGCCCCCAGTCCCAAATCTTACCTCGTGTGTTATCCTTGCTCTGTATGCCTTTAATAAGAACAGATTTGGTCCTAGAAATCAGGCTCCATTCATGCTCAATGCAGCGTGAAATCCTCCAGTCTTTACTACACCTCTGGAGGCTTGGGTTGCTTGTATGTGAGATCTGGCTTTCAGCTCTGGCTCCTGATTTTAATTTCTATCGTCTACAGGTACTTGGCTCGAGAGCTTGCCCTGCTGCTGGTCCTGAATGCTAATTCCAGCCATGCTGTGTGGAAGAGCTGTTGTAAATGTGATAAGGAAGTACTGGGAGCTAGTGCCAGAGCCTCAGCTGATTGCAAACTGATACTGCTGTCTTGTTTAAGTGGAAAATTAGATGGAAAAAAAATCATTAATATATGGTAGACATTTTCTTCGGGCTCTTTTGAGGGCTGCTGTTTCTTGATGCATTCCAATAAGATCTGTATTCCCTCTGCCCTTGTAATACAGAGCAACTGCCTGTCAGAAAGTACATGACTAACTGCTATCTTTTCTCTCTTCTATTGTAATTAAGGCACCAGGAATGTTTATGGGATTTGGGCCCTTGCTTTTAATGAGTGTTGGACTCGTGCCCCCATTTTAATCAAATGTGGGACCAGTTATTATTAATGTAGGACTTTGGATGCACATGACTTCTTCCAGAGTTAATGAAGATGGATTTCTTTCCCAGAATAGATTACAGGCCCAGGTCCTGCAGCCTCTGATTGTGAGGTGTTCTTGGGGAGTAAATCATGAGCTACTGCAAGATGACAGAACTCTGAAGATCAGCAAGAACTCTGAAGATCAGCAAGAACTCCTGAGGATGCTCTTGTGGTGGGAAAAGATTAGGAGGCAAATGGGATTTTCTTGCTTTGGATAAAATTTGGGCTGGGGTCTAGAAGATAAAAATAGCAAGAGATGAGTCTTGGGATGCCCCATCCCTGGAAGTGTTTAAGTTCAGGTTGAACAGGGCTTGGAGCAACCTGGGATAGTGGAAAGTGTCCCTGCCCATGGCAGGGGGGTGGAATGAGATGAGCTTTAAGAGCCTTTTCAACCCAAACCATCCTGTGATTCTGTGATTTTGAACTCTGGAAAGCCAATTTTTTCCAGGCATCAGGTTACTGAGTTCTTGACACTTTGCTGTTCTCACTCCCCATCCGTCACTCCCACCAGCCTGTCTCTCTGTACTCTGAGACACAAGCTCAGGCCTCACTTGTCACAATATTCCTTTTTCTTGTGTCCCTTCTGCCCTTCATGTGCCCTAAGGCAGATCTGCACCTCCGTGTGTCTCCAACTGCAAAATAAAGACACTGCTGGTTTTTGCTTAGTTCGACACTTTCCAGGCAAATCACATCCATTTTGTATCTGTGCATCTTTCTGCACAGTGGTGCATGATGGCAGTTGGGGGGTCTTGGAGACAGAATAATAGAAATACTAACTGAGTGATAAAATAGGGAGAAATAGGACAGTGTGAAGGGCAGGGATAAAATCCACAAGGTCAGGGATTTCTGGCCGTGTCTGGCCTGATCAAGTGTTGGCATTAGTCCTGCTACAAGCTGGAGGTTGGATTGGAGGCTTCCAGGAGCACTCTCCAGCCAATACTGTTATGATCTGGAGATTACTCATAAAGTCAGCACATGCTGAATTTCACCAGTTTTAAAACAGAGGAGTTGGGTGAATATATGTCACCTGAGATTCATGTCTGAGTAGCATTGGAAGAAACATCCTTGGTGTTTAGTCTCCTGTAAGGCAACTCGATTGTGCAGAGAGGAAAAGGGAAGGACAGAGGGGAGACCCCCAAGTCATTCCCATAGTCCACATCAGCATGGACTGGTCCAGAGTGCCAGATAATATGGCCAAGTTAGACTGATTTAATGAGGAAGCTTAAGCAAATACATTTCACCATCCAAAGGGATGAAAGCACGGACAAGGTTTTCTTCTCTCCTCTGCTGAGCTTTAACTTGTCATGCCATAACTTGATTTCAGTTGATTATGTGCTTACATGATTTGGCAGAGAAACTGCACAAGTGTAGCACTTGTCTATGGGTCTGTTGAGTTTAGATAACTGAGTGCTGTCTCTGTTTTGGTAAGGACTCTATTTTGATAAGAACAGCCCACCACTGGGTCAGCAGCAGAGAGTCAAAATTGTGTCAGCCCTTCTGCTGTTCAGCTTCAGGCTTCCCCTGCAGGTTTCCTGTGGAGGCTGTGAAGTGTCCATCCCTGGAGACATTCAAAAATGAATTGCAAAATGGACTGAGCAGACTGGTCTGTCTTCAAAGCTGGGTCTGACTTCAAAGCTGGGTCTAACACCATTGTCCTCCCTGCTCAGGGAGGGGGATGGAGCAGGAGGCACCCAGAGGTTCCTCCAGCTTACAGCCCTTCATGGTGTCACACAGGGAAAATGAGATGTGTTTTCCTCAGGAAAAACACTCGGATCAGCACTTACACAGGCAGGGCCCATATAAATTACAGTGTCAGGAAAAGTTACCAAAGCATGAAATTCCTCCTTCACCCTGAGTGTATTGGAATTGATTCATTCTCCTGAGAAATGTGCTCATGCTTGGCACTCAATCCGTTCACTTCTCTTTCAATCTGCACTGAACACCCACATTAAAAACTTGGGGTTGATCCCAGCATTTCCTTTATGTGAGGTTCTGTGCAGGTTTGTAGATGTGATGGCTGCGATGAGCAATTGCAGTAAACACCCCTTAAAAAGAGAGTGATGAAATACCCTTTTAACTTTCCATCTTTCTAATCCATCATCGTGTTAGAGCAAGCATGGCAGGCTCTGTGCAATCAAATCCTTCCACATTTAAGCAGAATTCTGCTTTCAGGCAATTGCTGGTGTACAAAATTCCAGAGATATGCTGTCCCTTTTGAAAATTTCACAGCCCAGGATATTCCCACTCTGAAGTCTGTGTGACTCCATGTTTTTCTAGCTAGGCTTTAACTAATCTTAACCTCAACTGCCAAAAGCTATGGGAGTTTTCAGCATAAATATATTTTTACCTGACAGTAGCACCCAACCCTCCCTTACCTGTTAGTAATTTGATTAGAATTTCAAATTTTAAAAATTCCAGAAAAACTTGATATGAAGAAGACCCAATGTATAATCTTTCATTTCTGCTTTATATTCAGCGTGGTCTGCTTCCAGACAAGGGAGATTTTAACGGTTTGATCATCCACACTGTGTCTTATTCTTCCTGTAGGATATAATGCTCCACAGAAGCTGATCCATGCTGAATGACCAGCTGTTCTAAAATGCCTTTGAGAAAACAAAATGGTTTGATTACAGCTTCTAAGTCACAAAATAATGAAGAAAAAAAAAAAAAGAGAGAGAATTGGAGTACAAAATGTGCTAGAACTGGTCCTTTTCCCACTGGTTTATAAGGACTGGGATTTGCCTATTGGGATAACTCTTGGCTGTGCCGAGGGCAACAGCATCCTTTTAGTGAGGTGTTTCAAGGACTGCACATCCTGGGAACACGAGCAAAGCTCTCAGGGACAGCCTGGTGCCTCAAATGCTCCTGTAAAACTACAGAGTGTCTCATGCTGCCGAGGGGGTGGCACCAGAGTTAAGGAAATGCAAACCCGTTTCAAATACAAATACCAAGGCAACAGTTTGCCTTAAAAAATAGCAGCTCTGAATGTCAGGGAAAGAGTTTTAGAGGCTTCGTCTGCCTCGTATCAGGCAAGTTGTCCAAATGTGGGCAGGCTGCTATTTCCAGAAATCTGGGCTGGGATGGGAGAAGTTGTCTGGAACGGTTCTCTAATCATTTCCATGGGAGCAGTGACCTGGGGGAGCTCTGACCTCCTGTGAGAGACCTTTGTGGGAAGCCTGGGAAGAGGGGGGGTCTCAAGGTGGGATTGCAACAGCAGAGCTGGGGAGAAGATGGGCCAAGCTTCTGGAGAATGTGAGAGGATGGTTTGAGAATGATACAGACTTGCTGAAAAGCAGTAGCAGAACAAGAGATGTCTGGCAATGCCGAAGGCTGGAGTTTGAAAAACAGGAGGAGAAACACCAGGGATGGGCCAGGACTGACGTTTTGGAAGAGGAAGATTCAAGAGTCTTGTCTCAGCCTGTGATCTGAAACTTCTCCCTCATATGCTGTAAAATCTGTTTTGCTCACAATTTTTTTTGCAACAGGATTTCAGGTTAAAAAGAAAATTTCACACACATTTCCAAGGAAACAGAAGTTGATGTTACCTCAACAGCTTCAGCCACCCTTTGCCAAGTTCTGCTCTGGCACAAACAGGTCTCTTCCATCTGCTGTGTATTTCCAGCTCTTTCAATTGGTGTTCTGTGCATGTGATCCATTCTCTGTAACAGAAAACTTCCTGGGCCATTTCTAGCAGCTCAGTCTGTCTCTCTGTCCCTGGCTCTGCAGACAGTAATGGGTTTTCTGCCAGCACAGCCCATTGGAGCAGGCAGCTGCACAGCTCCTGGGCTGCGACCCCCCAAAAATGTCCCTGAGTGTCACTGTAAAATATACAACCCCAGGTGGAGCAGCATCTCCAGCACCTGAAGAAACTGTGATTTGCAAGATGCTTGGTTCCTCCAGGGAGTTGTGCTCAGATCTAGAGGATGGGTATTACTCCTTTCAAAAATACTACCCAATTTCACTTGCTTCTAATTTTGTGCCCTGGCCACCATTACAGTTAAGAATAGCTGTAACTGCTATTATTACAGACTTTTTTACCCACACACATTTCTTTTCAGAAAGGCAAACTTTCACAGAACTCTTCGTTAAAAAGGAATTTTCTATTGAAGGAAGACCGGTGGCACTGGATAACATTTTCTTTAAATTGTCCAATTAAAACCAAAGTGTCCAAGAGCTAATAATCAAAGCAGATGTTAGCTCAAAATCTAAACCAATTATTTTTAAAATCTGCTCTTGAGGGACTTATGCTAATGAACTATTTTATTATCATGAGAAATTGTAGCTTGTGCTGTGGTTTTCACAGTCTAATTACAGAGATAGCACTTGTTTTGTGTGCCCGTGATAAGCACAGACTTTTAATTCACTCAGCAAATAGTGGCATGACAGGAATTGGCCAGGACTCTGCATCTGCAGCTCTACAGGCAAAAACCAGGAGCTCTCAATATCTGAAGATGCCCTCAGAGCTTCTCTGTGTCTTCTCTGCATGGGGGATTAATGAGTGTCTCCAGCAGAGCATTTCTTTCAGTGCTTGCCCCTGTGTAGACCCCAAGGAAAGCTGCCTTGACTGTGCATACAGTTGGTGGCTGGAGGTTTTAGGACTAAGAGATATTTAGGATATTTATTTATTTTCTATGCCTGCCTTTACTGCTCCAGAGGGGGAGATAACACTGGAGATGGTATCCCTGAGATGTGAAGAGCAGACTGTGGTGCTGTTGTGTTGGCTTTTGATTTCCGAACAGGGAACTCATTAAATGCTTTTTAAAATCCTTGTGAAGAGAGCAGATCCTCATTACAACCCCCAGGCAAGGGGAGATCTCTGCCCAGGAGGGAGAGGTCAGGGCCAGTTTGGAGCTTTCTTCACAAGCCCTCTGGCTCTCTGCCCACATGTCCATGAAAACAAGGCTTCATTTTCCCTTTTATTTTGCCAACAATACTGCAGATACTTTAGCCAAAGGCAAGAGAACAGAACCTCTCTTTTCCTCTGTAGAAGTTGCTCTTTTTTTTTTTTTTTTTTCTTTTTCTTCACATAAATCATACCTTGCACAAGAATGAAAACTACAGTGCAAGTTCTGACAAGAGCAAGGATTTCCAGAAATCAGACACCAATCCCACCTGCCACCACATCTCTGAGATGCCTGGAAATTTCTCTGACCTCCTGTTAATACAACCTCCCTAAGCAGAGAATTTTTAAGATTTTTTCCAAATCCACATGAACAAAGCTCTGTGTGTTGCCTTCAGCAGACTCTGGCTTTATCAGATGCCTTCACTGTAGGAGTCCAAAACTCTGTTTATGCTCAGTCATGGCCACTAAAATTCCAGTCCCTGCACTTGTCCTGTGGTTCCCTCCATGCCCCACTGCCTAAGAAGGATGTATCTGGTTTATTAGTGGCATGTGAGCAGTGCTTGGAGCATCCTTGTTGCTGTCCCACAAGTCACATGTGACACTGGAGCCCAGCTGTGTGGCTCCTGGGAAGGATGCTGGGCATCCCACATGGTGAGGATTGGAGGAACACATCTGGGTGGGGGTGATGGGGACCTCATCAACTCTCTCATAATTGCAAACAGCTCCAGTGCAGCTGCACCCACTGACCTGCACACAACAGAGAACTCTGTTCACAAAACCACTTACCTGGACTCTGCTTCACAAGGGCTGAATAGGACAAAAACCCCACTGAAACAAGCTTCATTCAGAGCACAGAGGCAAATTCTGCTGCTGTGCAGCTCTCCTGCCTACATCAGCTGCCCAGCCAGAGAAAATTGCCGAGCTATAATCAAGATATTTTTCAAGTGACTCTGACTGCTGAATAAATGTGAAGGTCATGGGGCTGTTTTCTCCCTCCTTTTCCTAAAATCCATTTTCATACAGATCAATATCAGTGAAGACTGAAGGAGAAAACAGGCTTTGGGAATCAAACCTTTTCTGCTTGGAAGTGGGGCAAGAACAAAACTCTCTGCAGCAGTGCTGAATTAAGGAGCAGGATTTATCATTGCAGGCCAAGGTTGGCTTCTCTTTCATTCTTCAGCTGGATCCTTCCTTTCAGTGACTCTTATTTCTTTCTTGTACAGCAAGAGGGAGAATGCTGAATAAAGCTCAGCACCTGGCACATCCATCCACTGACATTTTAAAGAAATTTTCTCTCTGCACAGCACAGGACTGAGCTTTCATCCCATTTGTTGGTACTGGTGGTTTCTGGGTACTGTAAATCTTGGAAGTGAAAGGAATTGAAAAGTTCCTTGATTGCTTTTTTGCTTTTCCAGGTCCTCATTCACCTGGGATGATTGAGGTGCAGCTTTGAGGTTCAATCAGTTTGATCAAAATTCCCATTTTGAAGGCAATGTGATAAAAAGCCTATTTAAGATTTACTCCTATACAACCCCACAATGTGGCAGATAATATTCTCAAATGCTACTGAATTTTGTGTTGGTGATCTTGGCTTTTTTTGTGCCTCCTCCTAAGCTAAGCCTCAGCCACTGGACAGCATCAGGAGCCTTCACCCTGCCTCTGTGTGTCCCAATGCCTCCATGTGAGTGCACAAGTTGCTCTGCCAAGCAGTTTGGGATGCTGTGGGGAAGTGGGATGCCTGAAGCACTCATTTCTGCAGAACCAGTGGTGTTTATCCCACTTTTGCTAAACTCCAGCCCATGAAAGCAGCTTTTTTGCATTTTGCATAACACCACCTCACCCACTTTATACCTGCAGCAATTTGATTTGCAAACAATCTGCCTTTGTTCCTCTCTCAGCCACCCCATTTCTCTATCAAACACCCTCCCTATCAATATCCATCATGGAGCATCTCCTTCAAAGGCCAAATTCAGCCTCCCAACCCTCTCTTCATCAGGAAAGGATGAAGTAAATCAGCTCTTCAGCTGGTCCCAAAGGCTTCCAGGCTGCGGTGGAAGATGAATTGCACCACTGCCTGTTATGAGTAATGCAGAGAAATCATAACAGGGCTTTACAAAGGGCCATACATCTTCAAAGAGCTGTGTGTCCATTAGCTAAATAGCTCGGCTCCACACGGGACAGCCTGCAATTGTGCAAGATGGGGAGAAATAGTGCAGTTCTCCCTCCAGCTGAAATACACCCGAGCCTACGTGGGAGCTCCTTCTTTTCTCACAGGACGAACCTTTGGATATGGATGAGGTGAGCCCAGTCTCCGCAATCTGCAGGACACAGTGCAGATGAAAGAACTCAGAGCCAGCTTAGCAGCACTGCATTAATAAATATCCCAAATTAAACATGCGAGGAGCCACCGACTCTGGAAATAAAGCTCCTGCACCCTCTGCTGGGGAGAGGCTCCTGGCTGCACAGCCGGGCACACCAACGATGTCCTGCTGGGATGCTGCCTTTTCACGGGACTTTAATCTAAAATTCCTTATTTTACCATGGCAATACTAGCAGGGATGTGGCTGAGATGGGGAAAACAGGACAGGATCTCCACCCACCCCAGCCCTTCCTGCCATGCTGAACAATAAGCCTGCAGACCTCAGATGAGAAGGAAGCCTTGAATAATATATTCGATGTTATCAATAAATCATGTAATAAAACCGAAATAATGTTTCTTCTCCTCCCACCCTCAGCTTGAAGGGCAAGAGGCCAGGAAACATTAATATTCCTGTCTCTGGTTCTTCCCGCACAGTTGCTTTTCCCACTTCTCAGAATACCCCATTCCTTGCAAGAAAACCTGTTTTGCCCCATTTAGGGACCCAGTTTCACTGAATGTCTTTATTTTTTGCCAGCAGTGCTGTTTCCACTCTGCAAAAAGCAAGGGTGAGACATCCTAAGGGAGACTTGTTAAATCAGGGAAGACCCCAAATTTGCCTGCCCTCCTCCCTTATTTAGGAGAAATGAAATTCAGATGCTTCGAGCTACTGAGTTTTGGGGCACAGCTCAATTCTGGGGCAATCTCCTGCTTCTCCCCAGAAAAACAGCTCCAGTGTTGCTGGTTGTGGTGCTTCCCTGGAAGTCCTCACTGTGTTTGTCCAGATGGTGCTTAGCTGTAATCACCAGCAGGAATGTGGTTTCCTGGACTCTGCAGGACCCAGAAGTTCAGCTGGAAAAGGAAGGCAGTGAGTGTGCTCCACCGGGGTGATGCTGAGCAGCCGCGGGCGGGTTTCCAGCTCGGCAGCAAGTTCGTTCTGCCCTCTAGGGTCCAGCTCCGTGGAGGGCTGCTCACCTCCCTCCTCCCGGAGAGCAGCTCCCGCTTTTCTGCAGATGGGCTGGAGAGGAAATTTCAGCTTTGAGCCACTCCAAGACCTGCCCTAGTGATGCTCCACTGATGAATAGCAGATGGGATTACGTGGTGCACCAGTTCTCCCAGTTCATCTATTGTACCTTGCTGCTGTTTGGTTTAACCACTCAATTAAAAGTGTGTTAATAGGTTTATATTCACTGGCTTCTTCAGACTCTGATTTCAGTAAAAGCTTCCGCTGAGTCGGGAAAAGGCCAACAATAAAATAATATTTTAACATCTATCCTTTAAGAAGAAATCAGGACCTGAAAAGACACAGAGACTGTGATTTTTATTTAGTTTGGAGAACCAGCTCCAAATCCATGCACTGCTTTTGTGCTCAAAAACTACAGAAATTAGATATGCCAGTTCAACAAAACCCTTACACCAATGCTGACCAGTGACAGAGGGAGAAAAAGAAAACTGCGAGGATTTCCACCCATTTTTGGTACTAGAAATTTGGAGTGATAAAGTGTGTCAGTGCATCTAAAACATTTGTTCAATAAATCATTGGGAAATGTGCAATTTATAGGTCTGGTCTTGGGGGAATGTCTGGGACTGGCTCAACTAAAGCTGAGAAATCTTTGAAATCCAAAGTGGAAAGAGGAGCTCTGGGACATTTATTTGTTTTATTTGGCAACCATGGTGTAAAGAGTAATCTTACGAGCTTTCCTCTCTCCATCTCTGACTTGTCTCATGCTAATGGTCCTTCAAGGGCAAGGAGATAAAAAAAATTTGCACATGAGTTTTGTATGAATATCCCATGTTCCATTATTCACTGAATTCCTTATTCATGCCAAATTACATAATCCTTTAAAGTGTGTCCCATGCCCTCTGCCTTCCACTTCAATTTCTGTCTGCCTTTCCCTTTAACCATGTATTATTAACTTCCTTACATAAAGAGAGTGACCATCTTGCTGAAAAGGGTTTCTCTCTCCAGAAAGACACTTTATGCCCAAAACCACCATTAGGTTACTATTGATGGAAACAGGGTTTCATCAGGAAACAGGAAACAGCTGCCAAGAAAGTAATAAGGGTAAATTATGCCCCAGAGCAGAGCTGGAGTAGCATGTAATGGATCAGAGAGATTTCATTCACTGTTCTGCCACTGAGTTATTGCACAGCTTCTTAAAGGAAAAAGGTTTCTGCCCAGCCTAAGTTGGAAAACAAAATGCTGGAATCAGGTGTTTTGGGGATCAAAAGCTGGGGTTGGCTTTTTTTTCACCTTGGACTTAGAAGCATCAGTTTTGGGTGTCTTAAAGGCAGTGCCCAAAAGTAGGATTGAGGTTTTACAAACTGAGTCTTAATCTTGCAACACCTGCTTACCCCTCCAGTGAATAAGGAAGAAATGTTCCTTTAATTTTCAAGGATAGCAAATCCTTGTCAGAAAACAAGGCAAAAAAAATACCCAGACTGGGATGCTGCTTAGGAACAGAGCACATCAGAGTTTTTGGCACTGAGTTCCTCCTGCAGAACTTCAGACTGCATATGCAATCCCAAATAACTGGGCTAATTTGGGAAAACCACTTTTGCTTAAATTCTGAAACTTAGAGTCAGGGGGCTGTGAACTTGCATGGGATCATCGTCAAGTTACTGAAGGTTGTTATCACAGCTCGCTGGGACCCAGCTCCTGGCATCCTGATGGACCAAGAGCTAAACAGCACCGAGGGCAAAGAATCTGAATAAAAATCAGTTTCCCTTAAGGAGCTTTATCTGTGAGAAGACCCAGTAGATGTGTTCCTATGACAGCAACTGCACTCCTAAGGGATGTAGAAAGTTTGTATTCACAGAAATCTTTTCCTAAGACTCCAATATTTATTTCTGCTGCAGGGAAATGGCCTTCCTGATTTTTCCAGACTATCAGGAAGCCAATATCCAAGGAAAAGCAATGCCTCCTCCTGCTGGTCTCCTCTCTGGGCTTGGCAAACATGGGCAAGGGCTTCAGGTCTGCTTGGCAGCTCTGCTCTGGCACAGCAGGTGCCATGTCTGGCTCCACCAACATCCCTGTGGGATGCAGCAGAACAGTGTTTGGATGGCAGTACATAATCCTCTGCAGATGACTGGGGAATGTGGCTCAGCAAACTGAGGATTTTCCTGTTTATCTCATTGGTGTGAAACCTAATGAGATAAAATAGAATGATGTTAGTGAAGCCCACTCAGTGTGCTGTATCCATTGGGAAATGCTCACACCTGGACTTCCCTAATAGCCCTGGGGAGGATGGAGCTGCAGAAGGCTTTGAGCCAAGCCTCTGGCACAAAGCGAGGGCTGCTGTGCCTGGCCACACGGTTTACTCTGCCAAGCCTCTGTCACTGCTTTGCCCAAATGACTGGCAGGCTTTCTAAAATCCAGGCCCTGGATCATCCAGATTCTCATGCTACATCTTTCTGGAAAAAATACTAGTATGGAGGAAAGGATTTTACTTTTTTCTTTTCTCTTACGAAATGGAACTGTTGTTTCTTCAACCAACCTCACCACAGGAAATACTGTCAGTCAATCCACTTCACTCCTTGACTCCAAAATGCAGCTTTTTTAACTTAGGGCTGATGCCTGGTAAGCAAGTAACTCATGGATAACTCCCTTCCCAGTGCCATTTCTTGGCTCTGAGCCCACCTTGATGACACCAACCTCCATTTTTAGCAGGGTGAAAAGGAGCTGGCACAGGGGGGGAAAAGCTTCAGTAACCATCTTTTATCTGTCAGGATGTGGTTGATGTTGAACCTTAAGAGAGTCAATATTGTTAAAGGACTCTGATGGGGCAGTGTCCTTGTAACTAAGGGCACTTAAGATTTCTGAGCTTTATCTTATACATCAGAAAGAAAAATATATTCTAACATTGGAAATAAAAATGTGTGGAGGTTTAATGCCAAGAACTCAGGTCTCCTCTCCTCTTCACCCACCATGAAATACGTCCCCAAAGTACCAAGAAATCCCCAGAAATTAAGAAACAAAGAGAACAGAAGAAGTGCAAAGAAAAATAAATGTGTATTTCATCTCATGAAGGTTAAATCTCTGGCATTTTTACTGAATGCAAATTTTCCATTCTGATGCTTTGAGGCTTAAATTAATGATTGTGATTATTTAATTTTCCTCCATTTGCCTTCCGGTTGCAACCATCGCTGTTGGTCTTCACACCACACATAAAGAGTTTTGCAGCTGCCACAGTCATTCCTGTGAAGGTACAAGCTGACCCACGCTCAATGCTTCAGTGTAAAAGTCTGGGCTACGTCACTTTTCCACGGTGTTCATGTAAAACCATGCGTGACTGTGTCTGTCAGCTTCTAGCCAGTCCCTCACAAAAACTACAGGTCATTCCCTTGGCACCTGTCCCTATAAAATGTACATTGCACAAAGTCATGATTGAAAAGTACAGAGGAAATTACACATCCACCGAAAGAAAAAAAGAAAAAAAAAAAAAGAGAGAGAAAAGAAATCCGATTGCTATTTTACAAGAGAAAAGTGTGTCTCATTCCATACATACAAAATGTTTTCAAATTGTACATAAGTACCAAAGGCATTATGAGAAATTCTTTGGAGATGAAACGAAAGTGCAAGAAAGCCAAGGCAACAGAGCAAATGAAAGGAAGCAAAGCAGCAGCTGTCTTTGCTTTCTAAAGGACAACCAAACTTCCCGGCTCGAGTGAGCCCCGGAGCTTTCCGAGCAGGAGCCGCGGGCGTGCGGCCCCGCGCTCATCCCGGTGGGAAATTCACCTCTCAGCTCTCACTCTCAGGACAAAAGCATGAACAATTTTTAGCCCGGGTAAGGCCAAATGAGCCAGATGCTGTTATAAACCATGGTAGTGTCAAGGTATCTCAGGGAAGCGGCAACACACTCCAGCAAGGGATGTACCCTTTGCTCAGTAACTTATTTAGGACTGAATCAGCTCTTACAGCTGAGAACTTTGGACCCAGAGATGAATTTCAGGCCAATGAAAAGATCTGATTAGTATTTATTCAAGGCATCCAGCAGTATTAAACCGGGAAAGTTAGCTCTTCATGCCTTTGTTTATTTAGATTAAACACTGAAGGGTAAGTTCTACCCAATATAAATCTTATGTCTGTGAAAATACTGGCAAAATTCAATACTAGAGGATGATTCATTTGGTGAGGCTGGTAAAATCTCTGTATAGGGGCAATTGGAGTCTGCAGGCTGGCCTGCTTGGAAAATCTGATTTATTGGTTGTAATACTGTCATTTCTTCCATAACTCTAAGATCAAAGACAGGCTTTTAATGTTTCTTTTCTTAAACATCTCTTACCTAGGGGCTTTTTAAATATAGGCAAAGGTAAGACCCATGGGGCACTGGAATCCTCTGCCTGGGCAGTAGGTTTGTGGGAGATCCTGGCACTGCCCTCAGTCAGCACCGCTGCCATGGGACACCCTGGCACAGCACATAAAGACTTTGCCCTTGGATCTCCAATGGCACAGGACAACTGTTTGGCCACACATCTTAGGAATGGGCTTTTTGGACTTGAAGTTGGCACTGGCCACTCTATTATATTTGTTTGTTTGAAAGGAAGCCAAAGAAATTATCACTTGAAGAACTGCATCGCTCTGCTGCGGGGCCTGTGCTTCCTTCAGAAGTGGGATTTCTCCTTGGGATGGCAGTCACACACCAATCCCCTCTGCAAATCTTCCTTTTTGCATGAAACAAATTATTGAAAAAGTAATTAGGTTTTATTGTACCCACTGTCTCACTCCAAAACAGAGTTTTTCTTCCCCCTGTGCATCTCCGATGCAGCTTTATCTGTTTTGATCAAGAACACGTGTGCACACGTGTTCATACCCACGTGCACATACAGCCACACGTGGGTGCATGTACTCGAACCACATGCACACGCTTCTGCAGCCAAAGTTGTGTTGTCCTTTTATCTTGCAGGTTATGACAAAGATAAACTGTGAGCTTCATTCAATCTGTACAGAATTTACAGTTCAGATGAATAGCAATGAAGAATATATAGGAATACAGTAGCTGTTAAGTATTTATGGGCTGTGTGTGTTCGTTTTGTTCAGGTATTTTTAAATTAACATCACAGAGGCAATCTCATATTTTAGCTTCCTGATAAAATCTGTTTAAAGAAGCATTCAAATGCAGTGAATTTCTTAACAAAACTGGATGTTCGTTTTTTCCCTTTTCCCAGTTATGCTGAGTCCCATCACAAATCAGGCAGGTGACACTTTGTTCAACGCACATATGTTGATTACATGTAGAGATACCTATCACCACGTGGCATGTAGTGTGCAATCCGTGTGCAGTACATGTGGATAATGTGCCAAAGTGACACCAAGCAAGATAAATTTCATAAATACAGTGTCTATATTGGAGAAACAGGAATATAGTTTTAGTGTGTGGAGCGTTGTTGCTGTATAAGAACAGTGGCACCCACCTATATGAATTACTGATAAAAGAATAGAACATTTATAAGAATAATTTATTGAATCTCCTAAAGCATTTGATACACAGTAACTGCAACTATGTTTAAAATCTGCTCTTGATTTAAAATAACAAAATCTCTGTCATTTATCAGCTATGTCTTGTTTTGCCTCGGTGTTCCTGAAGGTCTCAGGTACTCTACACTGTGCGTGAATTTTTTGAGAAAAAGTGAAGAAAATTCAAATTTTAGGGGTTTGGGGAGAGGGAAGAGTAACCAACAAAGAAGGGTCTCAATCCTGCCTGCTGACAGGAGCACGGGGTAACTCCAGCTCCAGGGAAGATGCTGGACCAGTGTGAATAACCAGGCAGGACAGAAAAGACCTGTCACCAGCCTCGATGACTTCTCCTCAGGTCCTCAGCAAGGCTAAGCATGGTGTCTGTGGAGATGCTAAAGAACTGAGACCTACACATGTACATCTGTGATCAATCCTTTTCGTGAGCATCACTGCATATGGAAAACACTAGGTCATGGCCACTGTGTTGGTCAAGTTTAAGGGATTCCTGTGAAATGCTGCTTCTGCTTTAATGGGAGGTGCCCATGGCATGCTAAAATAAGGAGGTACTTTCCCATTGTGGCTTGCAAGGCTTGTGCTGACCTTTTCTTGTGTGGAGTGGGAAGGAGAGAGCATCTCCCCAGGTCCACAGTCATCAGTGTCAAATGGAGCTGGAATTCCAGCAGAGGCTTTGCTGGCAGCATGACATTCAGCCTTGTTTTGGGGTCGGAACCATCCGAACTGGAGGTTCTGCATGGCTTCTACCTGAAATCATTAACCCTGCCCTAAGATTATAGGCATAGCTGCAGGTGAAATCCCACCTGGGCTTGGCACTGAGCTTTGTGGTGAGCTCAGGTTTTCAGAACCAGGCAAACAGATGCTGCTTGAACAGTTCACCTGCAGCTGTATTTGCAGGAATTAGGAGAGGGCAAGATGCTTCTGGATTCACTGGTAGCTTTGGAAACAGCACAGCCTGGACCAGCTGCTTTCCAGTTCTCCTCATTACCGAGCTAGAGCTGGTATGCGCAGCCACATCTGGACAAGGGTCTTGAAAACAGCTCTTCAGGGAGCAAAAACATCTACACTGGTAGAGCCTGTGAGCTCTTCTCGGCGATGTTCACCTGGACAAGAAAACCTGAGCCAGACCCTCATCCCTGTTTCACTTTAGTCACCTAAAGCCACGGGGACAAACCCTCACAGGGCACAGACAGACAACACAGACCCCATCCCTGTGTGGAAAAGCTCCAGCAGAACAAACCAGGGATGTGTTGAGGCCACGATGGCTCAATGAGGAAGCAAAAAAATTGCCTACAAAAAGCAAAACTGTCATATTAACACAACACAAAGGCTCTCTGGTGCATCTGGTGATGCCAGGCCAAGTCTCAGAGTAGAGTTCTGGCTTTACAGCTTCCCTGGTAAATAGTCTGGGCAAGGAAGGGGAGGATATGGAGCCAGGGTCAAACCAGCTCATGGCAACAGTGCCAAGAGATACAAGAGACTGCAAACACCAGCGAGATGGGCAAACCCTGAAGGCCTCATGACAGCCTGGTATTGCAGTGGGGAGAACACTGGCAAAACATTTATGGAGATAAAAATGTAGCCCAGCGCCACTCCATAAGGAGAGTGAGAGATGCTTCCATGAGGAATGGTTATGGCACAGCTGCAGGGTGCCCGAGACCACCAAGGGCTGTAGAGAAGGCTGGACGGAATTTCCAAAGAGTGGTTTCCAAGGTTTGGAAGTCACACTCTGCCCTGTGCCTCGGGCTGTGCTGCAGGCACAAACACACACAGCACCCCAGGGCTGGATGCAGGTGAGAGAATCCTATGGGAATTAAACCAGACATATGGCAAGTCCCACACGTGTGGGTTCAAATGGCATCTTTGAAATGAAGACCAGGCCTCCATCCTTGGCACTGCATGTTCCTCCAAACCCTCAGAAAGGGCTATCTGAGATGCTCTTTTTCAGAGGCACCCAGATGGAAAGGAGGTTGTGACACAGCCAACACAATTCGTATTTTTTCCTCTCCATTTACACGTTTGAAGGAACCACAGGTACAAACATGGTTTTTTTACCCCGTAGTCACAAGCAGTAGAAATGGAGTCTGTGCATGCTGTATCAGAGGGGTGGGGTGATGACTAGTTGCAGCATGAAAGACACTTGGTATATCAGTGTTACCTACAGAAGCACCGCAGCACCCTGCGAGGTGGCTCACTAGGAGGACAGCCTCTCCCCAGAGTGATGCTTTTGGCAATGTTACCTTGTCAGGTACTACAGCAATCTGGGAGTGCAGATACAGCTGGAGCATATTGCTGTCTACTCATCTCAGGCTGCATGCAGTAGCAGGCAAAATTGAGAGTACAGTCAGTGAGATAGTCCAGAAAGCACATTCATAAGTTAAAAAGGACCCTGCTGCTACCTAAATTTGAAGCGTGATTAATAGTGTATCAAAAGGTGTGTGATCCCTCTTCCTCTAGACACTAAGGTAAGGCAAGCAGTATTGTGTCACTGGGGCATCAAACACTAAGATATACTAAAGAAGATTCCTATGCAGTATTATAATCCTTATCATTAAAAACCCACCCTATTGTTATTGTTAAAAAAACAGTGAACCCACACCCCTGCTCTGAGCAGGTTTTGCTCTGTGAGGCAGAAAAGTCGGGGTGTTTGTGTGCTAAAAGCAAGGGTTTGCTTTTACACCTCTGAGCAGCAGTGACCCCAGGGGGCTCGGAGGGGCTGCTGCCCTCAGCCCTCCCCACAGCCCTCCCCAGCACAGCCTCAATGCTACCTGGAGCTGAAGGAGCTTTTGTATCTGATTTCCTTGTTTCTGGCTCAGGAAAAGGAAGCTGATGAGAACAGAAGAGGCTGACCAGTGATAGAGAGAGGATGGAGAGGATGTGGACGTGCAGCTGTGGGTTGGGAAGAAAGGGCTGGAGGCTCAGGGCTCGCTCAGCCTGAGCATTCACATGATGGAGAAACAGAAATCCTTATCCTGCTCCTGGGCTTTTTAACATTCCCAATAAAATACTCACTGCTAAGGGTGTTTGTATGGTACAACTTTGGGTAAATTCCTTAGGAATTTCAGTTTCTCTTTAAATACTTACATTTTAGTCCTAGCAATAATGTTGCTGTGACCGTGGTGGTCTGAGGATATCAGGAAAATGAGGTTTCCAGTAGCTCCCTCTTGGGAAAAGTATGAGTGAAGGTGTTTTTCTTTTCTCTTGGGCGATTGTCTGGAAGGGGAGCATTTGTATCTGAGATGATGCTCTGGCTTCTCAGGTAGATTATACAAATTTGTTCTAAAAATTCACATAATTTAAAGTTTTAAAAATCAATTTAAAATGTAAAAATATACCTATTTATCCATAAATAGCAATGACCCTGCAAAATTTATTTGGACCTATTAAGCAGCATTTGAAAGAAAACGCATTTTTAGAAAATCTGATCTATCACATAGTCTGTCTAAAGAAATAGAATGGCTTTCTGAGCTGGATGAGAGGTTTGGTTTTGGTGAGCTCCTCGACATTTTTTACTTTAAAAATTGTTATTAAGAAAATGGGTCAACAAGGAAGTTCACATACAAAATCTGCCCTTGAGTAACATTAAAGTCCCTTCCCAAATATTGGGAAATTTGGCTTATGGCTGTTCCTCTGTCTCAGGGTCACATTATGAAAGGCCAGCCTTGCAACACCTCCAGCCACCTCTCCTGTTCAGAGAACTCCTCAGACCACCTGAACTCACACTTGGACCTGAAGCACCCAAAAACTTACTGTGGCTTCATGTCCCAGCCCCAGGCATTGCTCCATCCCATGGGTGGGCCAATTGCAGGATTTCTTTCCAGACCTAGACCCAGATTCTGGAAAAAAAATGCCCCAAAGTTTCTTGGTTTCTTGGAGACCATACCTCAGGCTTTGGTCCAAGGTCATGGCTTCCCATTCAGCCAGACTCACCTGGAACCAGGCTCTGGGCATGGAACCAAGCGTGGGCATGGGCAGCCCTGGAGCAGTTCAAGATGGTCTGCTGGAAATTTGGCTTCCACATCTTCTTCAGCTCTCTTTGGACTCCTCTGTCCACACTTGGCATTGCCTAAAACTTGTTCTGTCCTCCAAAATACATGGAACAAGATCTGAGAGGAAGAGTACAAAGAGTAGCCCAAGAGAGGCTCAGCAGAGGGACAAAGTTTGCCTGTCCACCTTTTTAAAGGTCTTTGTCATTGGGATTGCCTTATTAGTAACCCAAAACTGATTTATTTTCTTTTAGTCTGGTGGTTAAGACTTGTGGGAGATTGCCACCAGGAATGTGTGGTGCAGACATGGGGGAGCTGAGTGGTTGGAAGGGAAGACTTTTCAGGGAGTACTGGACTATGATTTAGGGGAAAAATGAAATTATTCCTGTCAATAAGCAACAAGCAGGCCCTGCCATTGTTTATACAGGCTTAAATAATTTCATGGAAATGATGAGCATTATTTGTAGCTAATTCTAGTGTGAGTTAACATGGGGTTTTGCCTGGATGGATGAGAAGTGATGATTTATGGCATGGTTGTGCATGGAGGTGTGTATCAGAATTTCTTTGATATGATGCCACAGAAAAATATATCTTATACCTTAAAAAAAAATTCTATGTGAAATAAATAGCAGCCAGATATGATCTGTGCTGCATGTATATAAAACCAGTTTTCTGCAATCTCTGATTATGGGACAAATCCAACAACTTTTCAAGATACAAGTCAAAAGACCTTTATAGATTCCAGTGTAGGAGGTTGAAGAGGAAAAACTCAATCTTTCCCGTGCAATCCCTGAAGATGAGCTTTAAGGTCCCTTTCCACCCAAACCGTTCTGTGGTTCTGTGAATCGATGATTCTGTGATTAAAGACCAGTCATGTACCTGTGCTGCAATAGGACTGCATGACATCATCCTTATCCTCATCCTCATCTGGCATTCCTGCCTCTACATCATACCCTCTATGCCAAATTTCCAGCAGGCCTTGAGAAGTAATTGCAAACAAATAAGAGAATAAATCTTTGTTATCTCTGACTTGTACAAAATTTGCAGCGAGCAGCTGGCTGGAGCGATGTTGATTTTTGCCTCACCAAATGCAATTTCCATTCTTGTGGTCGGTAGAAAGCTCAGGCCACCACGTTAGATTTAGGACCTGCTGACATTTCTTGTTCTAGCAGAAAGGATCTCATTTCGGAACACACCAGAGGCAAATCTGCACAATTTACGGTCATTTGGCATTTAAAGTTGTCTCTCTGTAGAAGTCAAGGGCATCACTGCGTTAACTCTGCACAAAGAAATCTGGAGCCAGGAGTTTTGGAGCACAAACAGAGAGGGAAAAACTGCAGAAGTTAACGAAAATATGGCTCAAGAGGGGAAAGAAAGGAACTAGCATGGCTGGAAGCCCAGTTGCTCCCTAAGAACAAGGTTTTCCCCTCCTGAATGGTGAAAAATGGCAGGAAAAGTTGTGAAGATCCTTCCCTCTTCCTTATTCCATGATAAGACCTGTGTGCTGGTCCTGGGCACTAGCAAAAAATGGTTTTATTTCCTGTCTGAAAGTTGTCAGACTGCACCCACATCTTCCCTAAGGCCAAAATTATCCTGGTTCTCCCCTGGTTGCTGTGTCTGATCAAGCAAACAGGAGGAGAGAAAAAGGCTGTGAGTCTCCCTTCACCCCAAGCAAGTCAATGTTCAGCCTCTCAAAGGCCACACAGAAATGAAGTTGTCACCTAAATAACAGGCTCTTGATAAGACACAGGGAAAATGTGGAAAGACAGGGTTTGAAATCACAGCAGAAAACACACGTGGGATTTGGGCTGTGGATGCGCGGCAAGGTTCAGAGGCACAATGCCAGCAATGGTGTCCCAGCCCTGGAAACAGATCCCAAACCAAAGTTCTCCTGATCCCCGCCTTGCAAAAAAAACCCCTACCAACTTATCCATGTAAAGGATCACTTTGTGACTTTGTTTTGGTCCCAAAAGAAACTTTGAGCGTCACTTTTCCCCTCGCCTTCCCCCAGCTGAAGGAGCTGCTGAGGTTCCTGGTAATGACACGGTGACCTTTCCAAGAGGAAGTGCTTCCACAGCAAGGAAACGGGGCAGACTGGGGTTGGCACAACTCGCGGGCAAGCACAGCTAAGAGGCTTCTGAAAGACCACGAAGAAACAAAGCAGTGCCTCTTAACTCAGCTTGAGGGATCCAAACAAACCAAAGGATGTCTCGAGAACGTGGGGGTGAGATTCTTGGCAGGGCAGAAGAAGAAAGGAAAGATTTTCATGGGCATAGTGTGTGCAAAAGTGTTCAGGCACAATGCAAACTGTAAGAAAAGCGCCCACTCTGACCAACAGGGCTTCCAGAGGATGGAGCTCAGCACTCACAGCAAAGTGGGGACCACAGCATCCTGCATGTCCACTCTCTGCCTGGTGGCTGTGCCTCCCCAACAGCGCTGTTGGCCACAAGAATGGCTTGAGATCGTGGCAGCCCTCCAGAGGGGTTGCCTTTGGTTTGTCTTTGCCTTCAAAGCACCCCCAGGTCCCTTGTCAGCAGAAGGAGAGATAATTAAATATAATACATGGTTTAAAATATAAAATTCCATCCCCATAGTGTATCGACCTCCGTCTCGGTCTCATTTCTCTGCCCTCTGGATTGTCCCTCTTCTTGCACTCAAGCTTATATTGCTGAGTTTTTCCTAAGATGGGATCATTTCCAAACTGCTCTGGTTCAGAGCAGTACCCCAGCCTGTCCCACTTGAGGCCATGTCTTCTGCTCATGCAACTATCCCAGCCACCATCCCTCTCCTCCAGGGGCCTACACAACATCTCCATGTATTATATTGGAATTATGTCACCTTCCTGACAGCTAATGAGGAACCACGGAGTAACAACCCCTCATTATTACACGTGCCCTGAAATCTAAGCCAGAAAAAAACACGTGTTCAGTCTGTGACTCCAAAACACCTAAAGGTGTGATCAACTCGTGCCATGATGTAGCAATTCCCACCTAACACTTGTCAGCCACCAGTTAATTTGATCTACAAAAGCCCTGGCCGGGTGATTTATTCCTGCCCTGCGCTTCTGAAGATTCCCAAGAAATGCAAATTGCCTACCCTGCGCCATGAAATAGTTTCACCTAATGATCTTAGAAAGAGAGTATGAAAGAAATCTGGACTTCACGGCTCCAGTTCGCTCATCACCGTGACCTCTGCCACAAATGCAGGCTCAGACCTGCTCGTTCCCCCCCCCAGAGTAAGCTGCAAGAAAAGTATCTGCCAGCTAAGGGTGTCCTAGAAAGAGGAAAACCTTAGCTGTCAATCTCCTTGAGAAGTTCGACATGTGCACAGCTGGAGCGGGCAGCTGCCAGTGCTCGGATGTGGCTCACGGCTGCAGGGAGGCTTCACTGCCGGGGGGTTGACCAGCCCATGTCACTGAAGGGTCCCTCGCCCGTGGCCGACCTTGGGGGGGGGCCACAGGGCGTGCAGAGGTCAGAGTCGGTGTCTGACTCCCCTTCTGCAATGTAGGGTCTGATTTTGGCCACGGCTGCATAGCAACCGTTGTTAAGGATGTCCAAATTCTCTTTGGACTGGGAGATGCTAAAGCCGCTGAAAGAGCGCTCCAGTTCCTCGTGGTCCACCGAGGGGATGGAGATGGACGTGTCGCTGTCTCTCATGGCACTCTCGTGGTGTTTGGTTGTAATGTCTTCGTTCCTCAGGTACTCCGCGCTCGCCCGGTGCCCGCCGCTGTAGGCGGACAGGGAGCGCTCGTGGGAGGGTGGAGGTGGGATCCGGACCAGCGAGCCGGGGTCTCCGACGGGTGAGGAGCCGTGGCTCTGCCGCTGGCACGACGTGGAGGGCGGGCACGCGTTGCTTGGGGCTGGTGGGGCGGAGAAGTTCTTCTGACCCATGGAGCTGGTGGACCTGATGATCTTGATGATGCAGCCGTTCTTGTCAATGTGCTCCCTGCTGTCTTCGGGGCTGTGGTAGGGAGGGGCTGGGTCTGGTTCTTTGGACCCAAAGTAAGCCTCCGTCTCCGTTGGTGGGATGCCCATCCGCTGCATGTAAATGTTCACCAGGAAGTCCAGCTTCTTCTCCATTGACTGAACCTGAAAAACACCACAGTTCCAGCACTATGTGCAGGCTGAAGCACGTTAACATCCTGAGTATGAGCAACTTCCATTGAGACGCAAGTATGGGGCTGGGCTTCACAGATCACCTCCACCTACACTGACCCACAGCATCTCAAACTTTTAGTGAATATTTAATTGTTCTGAAGGGTTTAATTCTCCACCTTTTTACAGGGTTTTCCTTGTTACAGGATTTCCCTTATTCTCCTCTAACCTTTTTGACAGGCACCAAGTTCCAGAAAAGCTGGAGCACGCTTGCTCCTTCCAGCTCCTTCCTGCACTTGGCACTTGTCTGGGCTCAGAAGGCCATGGGGATTTCTGAGCCTTATCCTCTAGGAAGATTTTAAATCTTCAGCAAGGCCAGCAGCAGCAGCAGCCAGGCTCAGGGACTCATTTGAAGCATGTCCAGTGCAGCGGCAAAGAAACCAATGTGCTGTTTTCAAAAATTATGTAGACATTTGACAAACTCACTAAACTAGACTCAAAGTGCCTGGCTTAAAGGTAGCACTTAGGCTTCCAAGACATTTAGTCCCCTTTCATAACATCTATATTGCTTCTTTTTCAAAATATTCCTGGCTCTCACTTTCTTTTAACTAAAAGGTAATGTCCCACTGAGAGAAAAAGGCGAGAAAAAGGCAAGAAAAAAACAACACAATGCATGCAAAACGTTCTGACAAGAACCCCTTCCTAACCCAAGATACCTGTTTTTCAACTTTTCCAAGCCTGCCCATCATGCTGGGGTCTTCAGGCAGCTCCCCCTCTGCTGGCCCTTTGGTCCGATCCTTGTCAGTCATGGAGGATCCTCTCCCAACGATCTGGTCAACTCTACCGGGATCAGAAAATCCCCCCACCCCCGGAAAAGGACCTGGAGTCAGTTGGAGGCAGCAGGTGAGGAGGGCACCGCTTGTGGTGCCTCCATGGGACAAAGCAACAGCCTCTCTCCCAACTAACACTCCAAATTACTCACAGACACGCAGTGGCACTGAAGTGTTAATTCAGATGCAAAATTCAGAGCAGTATTAGCAGAGTTTGAAATTATCCATTTCTGTTTATACAGATAAAACCTGGCACATTATGCACAGTAAATTTACCCACTGCAAAGAATTTCTTTAACTGGCTTTCTTCCAAATTGATTAACTTCTTATTTGTACTGAGAAATTATTATTTTGGGGGAAGATCAAGTTTTCTGTCTAGCATATATCAATGGGATCTTTTTCAGTCTTTGCAGCAGTTTCCTCTCCTCAATGCAAATGTCTGTGTGTAATTCTCATGACCATGAAAATGAGCTGCTTGTCCTAAGATCCAGACAAACAGGTGCAGTGACAACTGTTTTAGTGGAATTACAGCAAGGCTGAATTTGGCCAGAACTCACCAAACATTACCAAACTGTTTTCATCTCAATGCAGTTCACACTTGTACTGTTAGATGTTTCTTATTAGCAGGGCTCCCAGTTGGGAACAGCAGAGGAAGCTCCTGCCAAATCAGCCAGCAAAGGTTACAAGGCACATAATTTGGTACTGACTTCTTTACACATCACATTTGCACTTCCTCACTCCCAGTATGGAAACACCTGGGTTTATTAACAGCTCCATATGCAGAGGAAGAAGGAGGGCAGAACCCATTTGGAAGCTAGAACTCAATTTTATTAGAGGCATCAAATATAAATTTCTGGAGAGTAAACATTGGAGCTTCTTGATCCCTCCAAAGTCAGGGGAGCAACTCATTTTTGGAATAACTTCTTAATGGCAGCCAGGTTTATAGAATAATTCTGTGCTGGGCAAACTTTACTCTTGCATAATGCACCAAACATAAGGGTGGTGGGGGGAAAGAAGGGTTAATTAATCTGACTGAAACCAGGCTGAGGTATCTTGAGCGAAAACTCAAAATGCTTCTTACGCAGTTCTGCGTTGTGGGCCACAGGTCCATGCACCAGGAGGAGGAAAAGGAAGGAGCTGAACACAGACAGACAGGGGAAAATGAACAAACAAAAACCAAGGAAAGGAATGAGATGTGAGGCTATTTCCAACACAAGAGCTATCTGTTTTCTTCACACTGGACAGGGACTTCATACGGATGTTGGCTGTTGACACTGAGGGGCAGGTACCAGTGGGAATGGACCAGCGTGGCTCCCTTAGCTTATATTAGAGCAACAGCACTTTACAGCACCAGATCTGGCTCAAAGAGATGAAGTGGATGAGCACATCACACCAAAGACAGAAAATATAAGCCAACAATTGTTTCAGAGTTTAGCTTTGATCCCAGAAGCTACTTCATTTGGGCAGGGATGTGACAGAATTCTGTTCTGCTTAAAAAGCCATGTTTGATCCTTTGCTTAGCAATATAAGCACAGGAGTACAAGGAGCACCAAGTGCTGGAATTACAAGTGTGAGGAATACGCATGCCTTATTTCTCTCTTGTAATGGGAGAAGGAAATCACTGACATGTACAGGAACTCCCCACAAGGGATGCAATTACTGACAGGACATACAGCACAAGAAATCCTACGACAATGTTGTTACCGTGTAAGCAAAGAGCTGTTAAATTGGATACCTCGGGCTACCTTGGTGGGGAATCACAAGTCAAGGCGTGGTACAGCCACTGTATGAACTCCTCTCCTGTATGCACAAGCAAGTAGACTGGTAAAACAATGAACACGAGTTTAAAGAGGCCCAAAGCCTAAATGTTATTGAATATTGCAGAAGGCCAAGAACAATCAGGGTGCTCTGTCCTCCTGTCCCATCCAGCACGGCACTGACACTGAAATGTGTCCACTAATGGAAATGAGATGTCCCTCACCAGCTGTGGAGTAGAGCAGGGAGGCAGGACAGACTGTGACACAGAGAGGAGAACCGAACATTGCATAGTAAAAACAGAGAGAGTCTTGTGTACCCTAATTCTAACCTTGCAGAAATCAAGGCAGGACTTCTGCTATCTTTTCATATCTTAAGAGAAGAGCTATCCAGAGAGTGAACCCCACATGGCCCATTTCAGTGGCCAGCTGGCATTTTGCAGATGGAGTGATCACTAAGAAGAGCACTAAATTGTCACCCACCTTCAAGGACACAACCTGCCTTCAGACCTGCTGGGATGTAGGAGCAGGGCTGAAGCCCTTCACAGAGCTCACCTATAAAGCATTCAGAAGCCCTTTCCCATTATATAATTGACACCAGAGACCAGAATTCCTGCTTGATTCATTCCCTTTGTGTCTATACCTGAACACAGCTCCTGGGGTGTTTGTCTTCCACAGCTCTGAGGAAGCAGAGCCAGATCTCTCCTCGGAGGCAGGGCAGCACCAAGGATGGTGCAGGGGGCAGCTCGGGGCCTCTGGCTTCAGTGCAGAGAGGGGAGAAGAAGGTGAACCAAGTCCTTCTCTCTCTATGGGAGAAACCAGGCTCGAGGTCTCCCACCCCTTTGCTTCCCACGGCACAAGCTGGACCACAGGAGAGTGCTCCTATCCCCAGCAAAGCGCAGAGATTTCATTTGTGCCTTATCTGACACAAGAGAAAAGAGGAATTCCTTATCAGCTCCCAACCCACCTGCACCGAGCTGGGTGGAGGACCACCAAGAGGACCACCAAGAGCAGGAGGTCCTTTTAGCCATTACAAGATTTTGAGATTTTGTCCAAACTGGGCAACAAAGCTCAAAAGATGAAGAAGAGAGAACATATTCCACTTTAGCAAAGCAGAAGGGGACAATTTGTGTTCTTACAGCGTGACAAAGGACCAAGAATCTTCTGAGCTGCCCGTCCCACTTCTACACTACAGCCCATGGGGAGTCTTGTGTCTTCTCAATAATTATTTCATCTGTGCCCAACACACACGTGCAGAGGGAAGAATTCAGCTGAAGCTTTGGAAGAGGCAGCCCCATGTTTTTCCTTTCCTGGCAGAAGAGGATTCAGAGATTTCTACGGATGCACGACAAACTGTGCCATCTGCTGTCCTTGGTAGGCTCTGCTGGGCCTCAGTTTGGGAGGGAGAGAGAAGAGAGGATTGCTCTTTAAAGTGGACTTTACTGCCTTTCCTTCTTTCTAATGATAGAAAAAAAATGTAAATTCTTGCATCAGCCACAGTGCAGGTTTTCTCATGCTTCGTTATGCTTCATGCTAACAGTGCATGCAAAGAGGTGTAATATGTCACCCTCGGGCCAGAAGCGGACATCAAAAGGTCAAACGGCTCAAATGAGATAAAAATGAAGTGTTTGGGAATAGATAGTCAAGTCTTTTCTTTTTTTTTTTTTCTTTATCTCTTATAAATTTTTGTAAACAATCCAGGCATTGAAGCCAAACCCCCTTCATCCATGTCACAGGACTGGCTACTTACCCTTTCATTTGGCAATAAATCTTGCTCTGGGCAAATTTTGATCAACAACTGTTGTCTAAAAATTACAGCTGAGATTGCACCTATTCTAGGCTAAATCAGCTGATCAAGGGAATTTTATCCAAATTATCTGTGTGTAGAGCATGGAGCAAACACCATCAGCCAAACCACAGCTGTGGGCATCTACCAGGATCCCCCTGCCCTTACCAGGAGCTGCTTGCAGGAAGATTTTGGCTGAACTGAGCAATCCACAGGGTTAAGAGAGCTCATGGGACATCACTTCCACGATGTTTCTCTGGGCAGAATTCGGCTAAAACAGGGGTGTGCAGACTGAAAAGAAGAGGCCGGAGCCATCCATGGGGACCTCACAGGACACATCCCCATGGCACAGACCCACGTGGTGTTGGGGTGATGAAGGGCATGGCAGCAGCAGAGCCTGACCAAGAATTTTTGGATCTGGGTTTGGGGCTGCTCAGAGCCCTGGTTCCCATCCACCAGCCCCCTGAGCACCTCAGAAGTGCCGCTGGTGTCTGTGGGAGGATAAAACTGCCAAAAATTAAGTGCAGCATAAGCCTTTTCATGGGTGGGAACAGAAATTTCAGCAGCCTTCTGTACACTGCTGCTTTCTGCAGCCACAGCTCAATGAGGGGGAAATGAAAAACTTCATTGGAAAAGAGAGAAATGACAAAAAAACCTCTAAACATCCCAGGAGCCTTGTGGGCATGTGCAAAGGATTTTTAATCAGTATTAGGAACTGTAAAAACAGCGGGGGGGAAGTCATTAGCATGAAGCTGATACAGCAACAGACTTGGACTGAATAAAATAAATATCCCAGTCTGAGGCCTCCTCCCCTCAGATCCATCAATCACCTTTGCTGTGTATGAGGCACAGGTTTTCACAAGGAAGTCTTGCCTTTAGTGAAGGCTTCTTGCACATATCATCTTAAAGGTTAAATACAGCAAAATCCTCTTGAATATGTATTTTTGTTTTAAAATCTAAATGTTTCTTCAGATAACAAGGTTATTTCATTTTCAAAGACTTGTTTTGGCAGGGAGGAGAAATGGGAAAAAATGCTCGTCTGAAAGCATTTTTTTTTTTCAAGCATAAAGCTTGGGGCTTCTGGAAAATTCTATTTTTTTGATGTTTGAGCTAGCTGAGTGGGAAAATGTAAGCTTTCAATATTCCTTTTACTTACATTTCTCTAGTGAAGATTACTCAGAGCAGCTTAAATAAAAATCAAGAGATTTGTCACATATTAGCTCTTAGGGAGGCAAATATATTTAGAAAAAAAATATTTAAGGCTAAGCTTGCTGCATTTAAAAATCATCTACTATTTCTGCATAGAAATTGACTTTCTAGCAAATATTTATACCTGCCTTGGGCTCCAGTGGTCTCAATGCAACGAGAAAAAATACAACCCAGCTCATGGCCTTGCTGCCGAGATCTCAGAATGCCCTAAAATGGGAATTTTTGTAGGAATATATTCCTCATGGCATGAGCTTCAGATATGGTCTTGTTTAAGGAGAGAACTTAATGAGAAATCTCTCGCTGTGTGACTGAGGGCTGGGTTTGACTCCTGCTCCTTTTGCTTGGAAAATCAGGATTGATTTAGTATTTTTTGGAATATGAGTCCCATGGTTGCAGTATTTTAACACAATTTTTTCCTCCATGGTCAGTAAAGTGGCACCAGCAAGAAATAGAGACCATTGTGTTCATCAGCTACAAAACACTTCATTCTTACTTTGCCCACTGAAATAAACTTCTTTCATTGTCCAAAGAGCTGCAAAGGCTCCTTTGCTTGTGTGTGGACAGTGTCATTCTTTAGGAAGTGGATTATTCACTTTACATTGGCTTTGTGGGTAAATATTCCACCTTTTACATTTGAAGACAGCCTGATAAAATATGAGATTTTTGGAAAAGATATAATTTAGCTTTCTAACACCTCAAAGAAGACTGAAAATAGGAAGTAGGCTCGCTGAAGGAACTGATGGTTATTGATGACTGAACGAACATCCCCTTTTTTGTACCCCTCTGGCTTGAAGGCAAATCAGAGCACACCCAGAGCAGCAAACCCTCGTGAGTCATGATTTAGCAGGCTGCACTGCTAAGTGAGAAATGCCGTCATATAACTGGCATGAAAGGGGTTTGACATAAAGCAAATGAAAAAAATTCCAGAGAAAGCGGCATTTTGGTGAATCCTAACCTAGGCGAGTATTGGGGAGACTCTTTGGAAGAATACATGGGTCCTTTGGTTGGATACTTCTTATGCCGGGGAGTTGAAGGGGGTGGGGGACCCACAATCATATCTATCCTGGCAAAGTAAATAAGAAAAAAGACACCAGCAAAATGCATAATGAAGCAACACGTAGAGAAAAGTTGGTCAGAGAAAAGTCGCAGAAAGAAACAACTGAAAAACAGAACGACAGGGAGAGAAAGAGAGAGAATTTGAAAATATATTCTGCTGGAAACAGAAGGCTCTCTCCTACCACCTGGTTGTTGGTGAAAAACCAGAGTCTTACCCACCTCAGGGTAAGATTTGGAGATTTAGGCACCACTGCAACATCATCAGGAGTTCCCCCCGCCCCAGATATAACAGGCAACATGCTTTACCCTCTGGAATATATTTGCATATGTGAGGTAATATCCCATTGAGGTGGCTGGATATGAAACAACATATATTCATTCTCCTTTCAGTTCCAGTGCTAGGGAACACATCCTCAGCTAGTTCAGGGAAGCATGAGCTGCTGGGAGTCGGCGAGGAACGCTGCAGGATTGGATAACTCAATGAATGGGAGACATCCATGGTTGGCAAGGTGTCAGGATGGAACACGAGACAATGTGAACACAACGCTGAAAAGAGCACATTGCAGACAGAGACAGAGGCTTTACTGATTAGAGAGGAAAGTGCATGTAAACACCCCAGAAATAGGCTTGGATGCAGCTTTAATCCACCAAAGCCCTGGCTAGGGGAGGTCAGAGCCAGCCCTGCCGAGCTGAGCTGGCAGGGAGAACACAGGGCTTTGATTGATGAAGGCAAGGGAGATTAAAATATCTGTTCTCCAAGGTGCCCCATGACTTCCTCCCTGGGATCCATCGCATGGGTGCAGGGTCCAACATCGGCCATGGCCTTGTCTACAGGGGGTCCTTCCAGTTGTACTGGGCAGGTGACCAGCCATGGGACCTGCTGGTGCCCAAAGTGTGGCCCCAAAGGGGTCTGCTCCCATCACCATCACTGATCTCCTGCTCAGTGGGGACAGTGAAACCACTGAAGCTGCCTGGTAGTCTTGGATCCCAAATCCAGGTGCTTCATGTTTTTGAAGCAGCTCCTGGTCCTCCTGGCTTCTCTGTGAGAGGATGGTTGGTGGCCTTGTCCATCCCCAGAACCTCATCCTCGCAATCCCACAGCTACAGCTGAGGGAAGAATCCCTCAGCTTTGAAAGCTGCAATTCCTTACCCCAGCCTTCCCAAAAAAGCAGCCAACCAAACTGCTTTGGCTTTTCAGCACATCCCCCTGAAGGACTGGGAGACTTGGATGGGTGGTGAGGCAATCTGCCGCAGCCCTCAGGCTGCTGGAGACTCAGGATTCCACCTGGAGCCAGCGGAGATGACAACCTTGATGGCCCAGTACCCACTGCGGAGGCGGCCTGGAGGCCTCTTGTTTCAGGTTACTAAAGTTAGGAAATCTCAATCCCCTCCTCCTCCTCTTCCCCCTCTATATTCAGCTACACATCTTGGATCTATGATCACTGAATTTGTACTGAACAGGAGTGAGAGGCTCACACAGAGGAAATTCTCCAGGATATTTTGGTCTCCATAGCAAGGGAGAATGTTCCTTCTGGGAAAAGCACAGTGTGCAGCAGGACTGAGAAAGTTACCTCTGCATTTTGAGTATCAAAAATAGCAGAGTTAAAATGGTGTCTGAGAGATTCATGGCAGAACAGAGATTCCTCTTTTTCCCAAGACAATTTTCCTGCTTCATTCCTGGGGTTCATGTCAGCTGTTTGCATACACAAACACTTCTTTTCTTCACATTTGCTGACTCTATCAGGGACTTAGATGGGTTTGAAATTAAAGGAAAACTTCCTCAATGCCTTCTAGAGGAATCTGGGCTGCCACAGCCATCAAGGGAAGCAATTTCATTCTCCAAGTGTAAAAGCAAATGGTGTATTTTTTTGACTGGAGATTGCCCATGGCCAAGCCGTGCCACAGTTCTGGGTGTCCTTCAAGCTCAGCAGAACTGGTGCTACTTCTGCTGAGCCAACACAGCCGGGGGTGTTGGAGGCTTGGGGTCTGCTTTCCCCATCAGGGCTGAGGGAGGAGTGGTCAGGCTAAAAGGTTAAACTCTGATCCTCTGTTCAAGGAATCAAATTTATGTGCTGGGGTTTTTTTTTCTTCCAGGAGAAACATGAAAAAAATGGAACCGTCTCAGTTCCATTTGTCCCTTTTCCACATTCCTTCTCCTATTAAAATGAACACATCTCTCCCTAAAATCTGAGCACAGAAGCTGAAATGCAGCTCAGCTAAACCCCACCCACGTCGGTGGGCTTGGATGAGAAATTCCCATCTGCACGGATTTTCAGCAGACTGCACCATCCGAGGAGGGATTCCTCCTCAAGTGGCTTAGCATCCCAACAGTGGGAGGCAGCTGCTGCCTCCTCCCTGCTCTCTGTGTCTGTGGCAGCAGGGCCACAGCCAGGACACCAAATTTTGTCTTAGATACCAAATAACCCACATGAGCCTTAACACTGGGGCAACCTTGGCACCCTGCCTGGAGGACCATGGAAATACCCACCGGCCTTTCCTATGGGATATACCATAATGAAAAATCTCCCAAAATAAAGCAGGAGGATGAGCCATGATTTTTGTATGTCCTGTGATGGGCAGTAAGGGTGTTTTAGTGGCAGTCCCTGTCCTGCTTGTCCCTGTGAGTTCCAGCCATAAGCACTGATGTTTTCCTTGAGGATTTTTCTTAGAAAGGAAAACAATAATCTGTAGCTGCAAAGGAAAGTGTCTCTCTCGGTAATACCTCCACAATGAACAAAAAGCAGTGGGAAATGAAGCAAAGAGAGGGGTCTCTTGCCTGGCCTGAAGGTTTTTAATCCGGGAGAGCATGTCCAGGTGCCCAGCTGAGTACTGCTCAATGACATCCATCACGTCGTAGGGCCGGAGACTCTCCTTGAACTTGCGCTTGGAGACGAGAAACCTCATAATGCTGCAGGAGACAGAGAGCAAAATCATAACACAGTCCCTGGGTGCAGCCTGACCTGCTTAATGGTGGAGAAAAAACACCACAGGGAGCTGCTTTGTAAGGAAAATGGAATAAATCCCAACCCTGTGGATTTGAGAGAGGATGCAGCAATAGGAGAGGGGAAGGGGGTTGCGGGGGCTGGTGGCTGAAGCCCTGTCTGCGACAGGGGGTCCCTGATGCCCCTTGGACTGTCATCTGTGCATGTGCTCTCCGCACCACTTTTATAAATGTCAGCAGTAAATCTCAGAGATGGTGAAAATGGTCATTTGGATGCATCCCTGCGGGGGATTTTCCTGTTTCTCCATTTATTCCTTCCCTAAGCAAAAATTGCCCTTCCTGGCAAAATTGTCTATAAAGCAGGGCAGGCCACCCAGGGGAAAAACAGTCTGCAGCACACACATGTCAGCATTTGCCAGCACTTCTTGGGCTTTACACTTCTCATTTTTCTCTCTAATTTATTCTTCTGGACCGCATCCCCCCCTCTCCCTCTCTTACCACACTGCCCTGATGCTGACTTTCAGCCCTGGTGTCAAATCTTCCGTCACAAACTCGCAGTTGCAGCTTTTGTTCTCATCAGGAATGTCTTCTCCAGGGAGGCTTGCTTCTGGGTTTGGGACAGGGAAGGAGAAACACAACACGTTACTGTTTCCCGTGCCAGTGCCACTCAAGGAAAGATGAGGCAGATCACAAACAGCAACCCCAGGGGAAGCAGCAGAAAAGCCTTTGCTGAGCATCCAAATGAGAGCGTTTCCCAGGATGTGCTAAGGTGACATTCAGCAGAGCCAACTGCAGCTCTCACCCATCTCTGTATCAGTGAATCCCAGTATCATCTGGGTTGGAAAAGCCCTCTAAGTTCATTGAGTCCAACCACTCTCCCAACATGGCCAAGCCCACCACTAACCCATGTCCCCAGGTGCCACATCTAGGTGTGGTTTTAATCCCTCCAAGATGGTGATTCCACCACTGCCCTGTGCAGCCTGTTCCAGGGCTTGACCACCCTTTCAGTGAAGAAATTTTTCCTAATATCCACCCTAAACCTCCCCAGGTACAACCTGAGGTTATTTCCTCTTGTCTCAATGCCTGACTCTTTCTCCTTTCCCCATCCTTACGTGCAGAAATATAAACATTATCATGGATATCAGAAGGGGTTTTCTTGCCTCTTCTAATCATTATTGACTAGTTTGGGTTGGAAGGGACCTTTTAAAGGCCCCCTCGTCCAACCCCCTGCAATGGGCAGGGACATCTTCAACTTGATCAAGTTGCTCAGGCTACTCCAAGCTAAAAGACTGGGAGGGGAAGGAGTTCCAACATCTTGGCTGGCAGCTCTTCCCTTCTTATGTGGGGAGGGAGAGGATGTGGGGGCCAGCTGGGAATCTGGGGTCCAGCACAGCACCCCAAGCCCTCACCTTCCGAGTTCTGCCGCGACGCCGCTCCCTTGATGCGGAACGCTTGCCGGGCTCGGCTGCGGTCTCCGAAGCTCCAGCTCTTGGGCACTTTGCTCGGGCTGTCCTCGATGCTCTGGTCAGCGCTGGGGGACCTCCTGATGCCCTGAGCCTGTGGAGAGCCTTTCCCTTTGGTGCCAGCACCGCGGGGACTGGAGAAGACACGATCTTTCAAACTGACCTTCTGACTGTTCAGAGAAACACGTTGAAACAAAGACAAAAAGGAGACAGCAGGAGGAGTCATTCTGGAAACCACGCAGTCCTTCCCCACCAGCCATTAGAAACCAAGAGCACTTCCAAGCAGCAGTGACATGTAGCTTTGCTGTTGGCTTTTCTCTTTTTTCCAATATGTATTTTTTATTTTTATTTTTGTTTTAAAGAAAGCATTGTAGAAATGTTTCCGTCATCATGAGTGAAATGGGAATGATTCGTAAGAGAGAGAAAATAATGAGGACTTAAACAGAAGCCCCTCATGGGATGCCAGGGCTGGTGGGACAGAATGACATTAACAATGAGGTTATGATTCCTTAAATCACTGATCGACTCCGATCACGAGTTAGGAAGCTTTTCTTTCACAACTGCCTTCCAAAACACTATGACTAATAAGAAAATACCAATAAAAAAACCCCAAACCATTATCTTAGAATTTTTGTGTAAACACTTCACTTCTGGTGCTCAGATCTGTCCTTTCCCTTTCTTCAGCTCCTGTATTTCCTCCCTCTTCAAACATGATCTGCCCCCTTTATGTATTCCAAAGAGCTCCTCTTTATCCAGTTACATATTGAAACACATAAATACAAACGCTGAATTGTGCAACTCCTTTGTATCCTATAAAAATTCCATCTAAAAGCTATCTGCCATCTCCCTGGAGGACTGCTATGGGTGTCATAAACATGTAAAGCAAAATTTTAAAACTCCAGAATATGGCATTTTATTGCCTTTTTTCCTACTAGAATCCTTGCAATTATGGTTGGAAAAGAAGCTCTCCCCAGAAACAGAGATGATCTCACTGGGAAATAGTGACCGCCCCGCTCTAATTGGTTTCCAAATTCTGAAATTTGCAATTAAAGCCTTTCACCCAAATGAAGACATGGAATTTTCATGTGAAAATTTAAGAACAAAGAGATTTTGTGAATCTTTATGAAACCACAAACTTTATAGAGACAGCATTGGGGAAAGCAGACTGCAAATAGTTTGGGATCAGTTCATATTTTCTTGATAGCAATCGATGATTAAACTCCACTCATTAGAGGCTGGACAATCAGTGCAAGGTACTTGCACAAATAGCCAGTATTTTATATATAGGTGTATCAAAATTGAGTGAAGACAGGGATTTAATTCCCAACACTCTGTACCATTGCAGCAGCCACTTATCATTCTGCTGCAAACTCTCTGCCTCAGTTTGCGGGAAGAACATTTCAGAAATTTTAATTTCCACATCACCAACCAAAGACCTGCTTTTTTTTGTTGTGTCTTTCAGCAACACCAACTTAAAAGTCAGAGCCACGCAGTCCTTCTTTGCCTTCAAAACTGGCATGAGGTTCTTCAATCAGAACTTGGCTGCTGGTTTTGAAGCAAAGCAAAACGCTGCTCCCTTTTCCCAGCCGCCGGCTGTTCCCTGCTGACAGGAGCAGACACCAGCTCCGGCCAGCAAGGGAAGAAGATGTGACTCGAGGACACTCAGGGAGCAGATTTGCCAGGTAAGAAGGTGCTATTTTTACAAAGTCACTTTACATTGAGAGACAACAAACATCTACAGGGAGAGAAAGGTGCTTAGGCAGCATTTTGCAGAGTTGTGTGGGGACGGCATCCCCTGGGCTGCAGGGCAGGGTTGGCTGCGGCCATGAGTTCAGCAGCAATTTCACATTGAAAGATGGATTGGAGAGAAAATAAAATTTGCTCATGACCAAATTAAAAAAGGCAGAATTACTCCAATTAAAGATGAATTTTAATTCAGGTAAGTGCTGGGGATTGAATTTCCAGTGTGGTGCCCATCTGCAGGGGTCTGTCTGAAAGCCATGGGATCAACAGACCCTCAGCAGAGCTGAAATCCAGGTCAGAGGTACAAATCCACATGGGAATCTGGGAACACGCACGTGCCTAAACACCTTTCTGGATGTAAGCCTTAATTACTAATGCTACCAAAACCATTGTACATAGTGAGCCAAAGGTTTAAAAGAAATTCTCACTCTGAGTTTCTTGGATTAGAAACCAGATTGAAATTTTGCCTTTTGATTCTAAACAGGCCAACTGGATCTTTTTTCTTTATTTTTGTTGATTTTACAGAATAATATTTATTGAATCCACTGTGTTTCAGTAGTACTATTACTTTGAATTACCTTTTTAAAAAGCAAGTTTTATAAAAATGCATTAGCAACACAGCCATATTCAGGATTCAAAGCGATCTCTTTGTGCCCTATCCTCTGCTGAGTTTCTCCCATCACCAATCCCAGCATAAAACCAGTTGCCTTTCACTGAGTACAGCAGGGCCTTTTCCTTGGAGCCCCTTTTCCATTCCCACAACAAATGTGCTACAAATGTTTGCAGGAATCACAAAAAGCAAAAAATAAAGGGTTGAACTTGGTGAGGGATACGAGCAAAGAGTTTCAAGCCTGACAGCATGAGGTGCAACACATTAAAAAACCTCGTAGAAATCTGATGAACAATTAAGATCTGGGTGGGTTTTGTTCCCAAGTACTCACTAAGGAAAAAAACCCAACACTTGATGTAACTTCTCTGTTTTAACACAGACGACATGAGACACCATGAACAATTAACTGAATTTTTTCTTCTGCCATGCAATCGCCTCATTGGAAACGACACCTGGAATCACATGCAAGTACAATCCCTGCAGAGGAGGATGCTGTTGGGGTCTGCAGGAGCCGGTAGGAAAAAAATCCCAAAGAAATACAGACATACATAGGGATATATGTTGTCAGCTAATCCAAGATCATGTTCTCACTCAACCAGAAAGTCATGCAGAGGGACTCAGAGTATCTCAGAGAGGTGGTGTTTGGATGTCACTCCAGGATGGTAAATGAGCCTCAGTTGAGTGGGGCGTGCTGGTGACATGAACGTGAGGACAGCAGGAACCCAGCCACACACACAGCAGGGACGGATGGACACTCACGGGGCAGGAGCTGTGCTCGTGCCAGGGGAAGGAAGGGAAAGGGAACTGCGGCTTTGCAACCAGAGGCACAGCTTAGGGGAAGCCACCATAGCCTAAGAGGGCGTGATTTAATTCTAGGTCCTCATAACCACTCCAGGTGGCATCTACAAAAAGATTTGATAGCAAAAAATCGCCTTTCCAGGCTGACTTTGGGGACGGTTTATAAATATTCACGTTTTGACTTGAATTTAACAAAGGATAGAAACTGAGCTGATTTTTCTCTGTTGCCAGTCAAAAAATGAGAGTCCATGTTGGAGAAACTGGATGATGTTCACTGATTTAGTGGGCTTTGCATTTTGGTAAAGTCCAACAGGCCAGCACTCAGCAGAGAACTGACCTTCAAAATGAGCTGCCATCAGCTTCCTTAGGATGCCAGGGGTTTAAGCTCCTGTTTGAAACCCTCTGGTTTGGGGTTCGTTCCAGTTCTCTATAGTATCAAATCAGCACTTTTAATGCAATGTGGACTGATTACATTAGCAGTAATTTTGGATCAATAAAAAGTATCAGTTGTAAGGTCTTGTCATTGATTTTAAACTGTGCTTGAGCCATTACTTCACTTCCTTCTCGGCTAGCCAGAATGAGTTGGATTAGCACAGACTCAGATCCATCTCTGCATCCAAACTCAACCATTATTAGTGCTCACTCTTCTGAGAAGCTGTGGCCAGGAGAAAAAGGTTGTCTCCTGTTGGTAAATGAAGGGCTTTTTTTAAATCAAGAGTTTGTGCTGAGCTCGGGGCATATGAGAACAACTCATTAAAACCAGGCAGGAGTGCCAGGAGTGAATGATGGCCTTTGCGACTATCACTGGGCTCCAGTCTGCTTGCTGGTGTGAATAAGAGGCAGAAACCAATTACTGGAGACATGAAGGAAAGGAAAATAAAACTGTGTATGCAAAATTTGCCATGACTAAAACAGAAAGCAAGAGAGGGCCTGGCTCAAGCCTGGTTTGTCTCCAGTGATTTCAGAAAAGCCGTTGCTGAAAGGTGAATTCAGCCTAGAGAATGGAGTTTCTAGAAGCAGAGAAACCTGGGCATAAGGGAAACAAAACATCAGCCAGTGATCAAGTCATGGTGAGTAATCCCTCTCCTTTTCCTCATCCACAACCACAGTGCTAGACTTGGATGGGAGCCACTGATGCTGCGATGGCAAAGACTGGAGTTGCACCACCACAAAAGCACGGAAAAGCACAGGGCCTTGGGTGAGTGAAGGGACACTGGAGCCAGACTCATGTCTGTAACCTTTGCTATTCTGCAGCATTCTGTTAGGATCGCCCATCTCTTCCTAATTCACAGCCCTCTTCTCCCAAACTGATGCTGGGTGCTGTCAGACACCACATCAGCCACATCCTGCCTCTTCTCCCAGCCTTACTGTTTGCCAGCTCGGCTGTTCTGCATTTTGAGAGCAAAGCAAAGCAGCCAGGTTGCACCTCTGAGCTGGCTGATCATTCCCAGACAAGCCTTTAAGAAATCTGCTCCACCCAGAGCCACAGGCCAGTCAAGGGCTCTGCAAACACCTTTCCCTCACTGCTCTGGGTGCCACCTCTTCCCACTGTGAGGTGCCCTCATCTCTGAGTGTGTCAGGAAAGTCTCTTACAAAGCACAATATGATAGAGCTGATAACCTGGCTTGGTGTAGTTACATTACTGCCTAAAAATGAATGTGTTATTGCATTTATTAACTAAAGATCATTGGTTTAGTACATTAAGAAACCACAGCTTCTAAGGAGTTTCCTATTAATTTACCTACATTGAGTTTTCCATGATTGCCTCATGGTTTGCTGTTATTTCCTTATGTGCATCTTAGATGAAGGCTTTTAGCACTCAGCCTGAGCTGCATCAAAGTGCTGGCACCTGCCCCAAGAGTTTGTGCAGTGGGGATTGTTGGCAGGCACCCAAGGGTCCAGGGAAACAAGACATTTGAATTATTTTTACGTCCCTTCACAGTTAAACCACTGTTTTACTAAAGCACAGGGTGTGTAACACTATACTCAGGATGGATGCAGGTAACAAAGATGCCCTTGTAGCTATTCCAAAGTCCAAGACTCCTTTTTGACTGGAAGAACCACAGTCTGTCATCCTCCTTTTCAGGGGCTCCAGCAGATTAAGAAGATATTGAGGTAACACTTTTTTCCATCCTCCCTTTCCCTTGCAGAACTCAAGATGGGGGAGATGAAATGAGGACCACAGTGGGAAGGAATTCAGTAGAAAACAGAAAAAAATTGACACTGCTTTAGCAATTAAAAATCCATGCCTAGGAAGACATGCAAGGAAGACATTGAGATCAGAGTGGCTGATTTTCCAGAAAACAGAACCAGACATGGACAGATGAGAGACCAGATTACGAATAGCACTGCTCATTTTCATCTCTGCCAAAAACAACCTCAGTGTGAAGCAACTGAGAAAAGGCTTTCTCTGGGGAGGAGTCCCTGCTCACACTACACCTCCACAGATAAAACAACCTCACCTGGCAAATGGAAACACCACAGAAGTCAGGATCATTTTTTCAGCTAGGCTATTGACCAAATCTTTGCCATTTGGAAATGTCGTGAAATGCTGCCTGTGCAACTGATGATCACCGAGTATTTACCCACACTTCTCAAGGCTAACCTTCAAGGAAAGCCACAGCACCACCAAATATGTAGCAGGAGGCTGACTCAGAGGTTCAGGCTTTTTATCCAGATGTAGAGGATTTCCTACCATGGAGAAACTGCTTTTTATGAGCCCTAGATCATGCCCCATTCCTCTTTGTTACCCATTCAGAGATGGGATTTACCACTCTACTTCTGAGCACCTGGTACATGCAAACCTCAGCCATGAGCCCTACCCTCTAGACTGACAGAGAATAAAAATAGCCAGCAGGTCAAAAAATAGCAAGAAAAGAAAAGATACAGGTTGAAACAATTAATGAAGAAAATCAGAGATACATATACTGTTAGAGCTGCAGTTTTATACTTTCAAAGCTGTCATTTGTTGGCTTTCTGAGGGATACAGAGACTGGTGATTTTGAGAATTAAAACGGACTCCAAAAAAGAGCATGCAAAAATCCGAGTTCACAAACATGCGGCATCACTCAGTGCCCTGCCACTCCTGGGCTGCCCACCTGCCTGGCTGCGGGGCGAGGAGCTCGGGGGGTCCCCTGCCAGCATTCACAGCATGCAAACTCTGGGCAGTGGGAGATCAAGAAGGTGCATGTTTGCTGCTGAGGAGCAGTGTCTGGGGTGGGGGCAGAGACTCTTCTAGTGCAGGTGTGGAAGTATTTATGCACAAATAAGATAGGATCTACGTGTCTGTGTATATGGCCATGGGTGCACTAAGGGATGCTCGTTGGGAAGTCCCTGAAAACACCTAGCAGTTGTCAACTGGATGAAAAAGATGCAAACCCTGCTCGTACAAAGCCCTGAGGTAAAGCTGTCTGTCCCCCTCGGGGTCTAAAAACAGAACCATTCACAAGGCCAATGCCAACGCTCAGGGGAGCCCGTGTCCCCTATGTCTGGCAGGACAGGCTGAGATTAGTCCTTCTCTAGCTGCGTAGTAGAGGTGCTAGATAGGCAAGCTGTGGCTTCCAAAGGCCACCAGACTAGGAAAGGTCAATTTGTCATGGTCAGAGAGCCAAAGGAATGGTGACTGAGCAGAGGCAGGAAGCTGGTATTTCTCATGCTACTAACTAGACATTGCTGTACAGTGCAAGTCAATTTGCAAGGATTCCCTGGACCTTGAGGAGGGATGGAGCGACAGGGAGGAAAGGGTATTTTTAAAAAAAATTTAATTTTTTCATTTTTCTTTTCTTTTCTTTTCTCTCTTTTTCCTTTTTTTTTTTTTTAATTTTCCATCATTTGTTAAACTTCATTTCCTGGCCTCCTCCCTTGCTGAGCAGACACTGGCTTGGCTCGCCCAGCCCAAATTCCCCATCCTCATCTCTTCGCTTCATGTGCTCTGCACAACTGGCAGCCAGGGAAGGCTCTAATTTCGGGGCGGGCAGCAGGGAGGCTCTTCCACCTTTTTTTACTCATCTAGTACCTCTATTAAGCAGAGAAGTGATCAGAACGGGTGGTAGCAGGGTAGAGGGAGAATGAGCCGTGCAGCTTTTGATTAGTTTCGTGCGACGCATTTCCCGTGGTACCTAGAGTTTCCTGAGCAGCATCCGCATAGTGACTCTCTGCACGGTTTGCTCTTACTGGAAATGAGGGGAGAGTAAAAATTAGACCTGGAAGCAAATGCCAGACAGGAAACTTTTGATTATGGACTCTAGGTTTAAAAGACAGGTGTTTTGAGGGCCGGGTTCATGACAGGATTGTTCTGTTTGAGTGTTAAGTGAGGAAAAAATAAAAAAAATCAAAAATCAAGAGGGTTTCTGAAATTTGTTTCACTGTGGTCAGTAAATTTAATTATTAGACATGAGGCATTCTGCTCATTGAGTTGGTGGTGTCAGTTTATCTACAATTAACTGCAGGAAGATTTTTCGTCTGTATTGGAAACAAAAAATACTCTGTTCTTCCTCTAAATATATAAAAAAACCCATAAGTTTTTTCAAATTGTGTAAACCATGGAAAGACAAAACTGTAACTTGTTTTGTCAAATAATATCCAAAAAGCTCAATTTTCTTCTTTTTTTTTTTTCCCCAAAAAACCCCACTCACAAAGAGAGCTAGTTAATCTGTGAATTATTTGCACTTTTTGTATGGGAAATACCATTCTATTAAGCCTGGCATTGAAAAAAAAAAAAAAAAGATAAAAGCAGGGTGTGGTGCAGTCCCTTATGGGAAGGGAGTTGAACATCTGTGTTCACACATCTGGTTTTCGTAATGCTTTTTAGACAGGCCCTACCACTTGTGGGGAGTTGCTGACTTTGAGGAGGCACCACCACAGCTCCATCCCAAATGGCTGCTCAGGCACTGCCCTGCCAGAGATCCCCACCAGGACCAGGGTCCTCCACGCCATGGAGCAGCCCTCTACCTGTGGAAGGGGAATGACGTGGCCCCATCACCCCACCAGGCCACCAACCACCAGCAGGCAGCTCTTGCCGAATTCATGGGCAGACTGGAAAGGCTGAAGGGCATCAAATCCCAATCTTGTTTTACACTTGAGCTCAGCAGTCGGAGGAGCTCATGGGCACAGCACCCCATGCAAGCTCAGCTGACACCACCCTCAGCATCTTGGGGACTCCTCAGGTGCCCACAATGGGACCCTGCATCCCCAGGTAGCCCCAGGGGCCGGTGGTGCTACCAGGGCTGTCCTGGAGCTGGCGTGGGAGTGGGATATTGAGCATGCAGAGCCTCAGGGAGACGCGTGGGTTTCTCTCCTCAGTCTCCTCTGCAGTCCCTCCAGAAAGATGCAGTTCCTCCGTGCAAATAATCCGCTCCCCTAAAGGCAACTGATTATTTCCAGATTACTGTCAGTCCCAGCATGAGTCTCTGACACCAGTTAAATTGGTTAGAAGGCCAAACACCAGCCCATGTGGCCCATGGGGTTCCTATGGTTGACCCCGGTTTCCATAGGCAGTAGAGGTTCAGGACACCTTGGACATCCTTGGCTGGATGAGCAGGGGCCCACTGAGTCAACCAAAGGCATCCTCCAGTGCGTACAAAAGCCTTAATCACACCCCTGAACAGAGATCTTGGGGTTGTGTGTATCTCAGACAGACACATACACACACTGAGAGAGAGATACACACACAGATATACACACACGGTACAGGGGACCCAGCCCAGCATTCACCCAGAACATGGCCAAGGTCCTGCTGAGCTCACTGGGGCCAAGGACAAACCACAGCTGAGAACAACCTTTCAAAGAGGTTACTCTCATTACCTACAGCACTGAACTCATGCTGGACAAAGTAATCTGAGTTTTAGCTTCCCACTTCCCTGGAATCCTTCTGTTTCTTTTTCTCTGATATGAATGCATTATTATGATCATTTGGTTCATTAATTTTATCTTTTCATCCAATTGTATTTTTGAAAGGAAAGGAAGAAATGTGGTTGTGGATGCCTTCAGATGTTTCTCAAACCATCTGTTGAAGAGCATCTGAAGCCCACATTTCATACAGGAGCCTCCATAGCCCTGGCTAACCATGTGTCTGTCTTTTTGACATTACAATCAAAGCAAAACAAACAGAAATGAGATGCCACAGCTAATTTCCAGCCTGATTAACAGAAGAGTAATCACCCCCCCATTATCACTCTGATCTGCTGGCTTTCTGCAGCACGAGGGGTGAGAAAAGCCCCAGAACAGAGTAGACCCCCTTCCTTGGGGATATGAGGGAGAGTGGACTTGTATTTGGACCCTGCATGGCAGCAGCAGCATGGTCTCGGACGTGGGATGGGTCCCAGTGCCCCAGCAGCACAGCCAGCCTGAGGAGGAGCAGGTGGCACTGCTTGGCCAGGGCAGGGGCAGGGTGGACACAACACCCAGAGTGACAGGCAACAGGAGGCTCTGAAAGCATTTGTTTCTTAAAGGGAGGAAAATAAAGAGGGGGGAAGAGGTACAGAGCATGTAGGAAAAGACCAGCATCTCTTCTGCTCATCACAGCCTGGGCTCCACCTCCACCTGGGGGACGTGAGCCCCTGGCCCCCAAGCAGGCCAGCACAGAGCATTCCCAGCACTTGGATGTGGATGCAGACAAGCTCGTGGTGGAAAAACAAAGCAGAAACCATAGAGAAAGGACGTAACCTGACTCTCAGATCAGCTGTCCCATTTTATGCTAAGACTGAATCAAAAGCTACCCATGAGAAATTCCAGGTGACCCCAAGCCTCTGCCACACTGACCCCATCACCTCCTCATGTCCTCTCAGCCCAGGCAGCAGCTCTCCCAGTGCTGAGTGGGCAGAAATCAGCAGGGCCACAGCAGCACTGGGGTCACAGGGCAGGACCCTGACAGCCACCCTGTGCACTGGCAGAATGCTTGGGATGCTCCCTGACCTCACAAGGCAATGCTTGTCCTGCACAGCACATTCCCAGCATCCCTTCTCTAAATTAAAATATATTAAAGTGAAAAATAGTGAAAAAGCTCTTTCTATTCCATTTGCTGCCAGGACTTTGTGGTGTATCTCTTGTGGAAAGAGGGTTATAGGAAATCAGCCACTCCCTACACATCACTAAAACAGGAGGAACATCCAGCTACCTCCAGGTGTAAGGCTGTATTTCCTCACAGCAATGGAAATGCAAAGTGGCAAATCCTTTCCCAGCTGAAGCAGTGGAAGTATGGAGCTGGGGTCTGCTAAGAGAGACAATTCATCCCCAGGAGCTTCCTGAGTGAAGCATCATCAGCAAGTGGGTGATTAACTGCCAGGTGGGCAGAGAAACAGGATGAGTTCTCTTTTCTAAGGGCAGGATGACACACTGAGCATCACCGGGAGGCTGCTGGAAATTAGAGTGGGTGGCAGATTTGGGATGTGAATGTAAAAGACCCAGAAAATTTTGTTGGGGAAAATAGGCAGTTTGGGGCCCCCCTGAACACAAGAATCCTTCCTGAGGTCTGAGACATTGTCAGATGGAAGGAAAAGGACAGTGGGAGCAGGGAGAATTGGTATTGTCCTAACAGAACAGAAGGAAGGAGCTTTGGTGCTGCCCTGCAGCAGAACTGAACGATATGGAATAAACTCTAAAGCTCTGCACAGCAGCTGCAGACCCTCAGCTTAAGTCCTCCTGGGCTGGGGTTTAACAACAAAACCCATCGGTGTCACAAGAGACAGATGCACCACAGGAGCAGGAAACAGCACTTGGAAATGACTCTGATGAAGGTATATAGTAAAAAATGCTCTGAAAAAGGACAGAGAAGGACTATTTTTACTTCTTTCTGTGACATAAGGTTGAGGAAGTAGAAAATGAACAGGGAAAAACCTGCAACCTTTAAGAAGAAATATTGTACACAACCTAAGGTTTCCAGTAAATAAATATGAACCTTGCAAGGCAGGACTGAGATTCAAAAATTAAAAATAAGGCTAGTGACTCAGAAATAAGACTATTTATTGTGATTGCAGGGATGCTGGCTGGTGTAACCCTGCAAGGGACTGTCAGGCCTCAGATTTTCTTGGCTATGGAGGTGATGGGGCTGAGCAGGGATTTTGTCTCGTTGCACTGTAAGAAATGTGGATTTACCCTTTGATGCATCCAAAGTTTATCACTGGCTGAGACAGGGCAGGGGGGCAGCCAGATCCTGGGATGAAATTCTGACCCTCCTGATGCCACAGGCAGGTGGCCAAGATTTCAGCCTTGGTCTGCTCTCACAGAGCCCTTCCCAAGTAATGCTCCCTGCTTTAATAATGCTGGATGGAGGCTGCCTTCACTTGAGCTACACTTAAGACCTCAAGCAGAAAAAAAAAAAAAAAAATCTGGATAGTTGAAACATGATCTTGGAGATTTGGGTTATTTGGCAGGAAAGTAGATGGAGTGCTACAAAGGTTCTGCTTGCAAAGAAAAGCTCAAATGAATGACAGAAAAAAAATAGGGGGGGGGAGAGGGAGAAGGAAGGAAGGAAGGAAAGATGAAATTTTCCACCCTTTAATCAGCACTATATCTACCCAGATATCTTTGGTTGGCTTTCATGCCAAGGAAAAATTAGTTTCTGGCCTCTTATAAGCTGAGGCATGGCAGAGAGGTACATCTGCAGAATGCCAGGCTCTAGCTGTACTTCTGAAAATGTATTCATTGTTTACAAAATTTAGGCTGTAAGCTGTGTTTTGAGGAATGAGATGGAAGATCTGAAAGCCAAGCAGATGATCTCTGCTGATCATCAGTTTGTGTCTCATCAGCCAAGAAAAAAAAAGACATTCAGCTCCAGAATTATTTTTTAAAAGAACTGGAAAATATAGGACAAAAAAATCCCAGAATGAAATACTTCTAAGTGGATGAAGAGTGTCCTAAATGTATCCCAAACACCAGCCCTGTCGCTTTCCCGGGGAGCTGCGAATGGAGAAAAGCTCTACCACAAGTGAGATTTGCGGCTGCCCTTGGAAAGTGCTCGCCACGATCCAGAGCACGCTCTGCACCGTGGGCTCGAGGCGTGGAGGGAAGATGAAGCAGGGAATGTGCTTCCTCCCCAGGGAACGGGGTGGACAAAGGGTGTCTCTGCCATGCCACCTCGCGCCGTGCCAGAGAGCGCTCCGTGTCCCACGGAGCAGCAGGTCCACGCAGTGCCCTGCAGCGAGAGGAGCTCGGCAGAAGTCGCTAACGCGGCGCCTTGGCGATGGCTTCATGTTCCCCATGTCACCTCTGCCCAGCACGGGTGACAGGGACACGGGCAAAGCGTCCCCTGCCCCTGGGCACGCGTTGAGCCTGCGGTATACCGACTCACTCAGCTACAACCCCAGCAAAGAAATGAAACAAAGAAGCGTAAACCCAACCCCTGCTGTCACCCCCGTGAGTGTCTGCCAGCTCCACCCGTGCTGCCACCACTCCCTGCACCCCCCCAGCCTCGCTACCCTGCAGCTCCAGCCCGAGGTAGACTGGAAGGAAGATATGATTTAAGGTCCAGCATACACGTAGATACATTGGACTGCACAGCACAGGAAAAGCACGGTAATACCTAGGAATGCTTCCCTCGATGGTGCCACAACATGGTACACACACGCACACACATAGAAATCTACAGGGAATGCATGGGGATGGCGTGTTGGCAGTGATACAGACCTTGGCGATGGTTCGGGCTGCTGCTCTTTCCTTTAAACAGAAGCAATAGTACATTAGCATGGTGTCAGGTGGCAAAAGATGTTGCTGCTTCACTGTTAAAACATAACGAAACGACAATACCAAACAATACAACTAAGTGGAAGTTGTGGACAGAAGAAAGGGAAAGGAGCACTTAATTCCTGGAGTTTCTGGCCCGGACAGGAGATCACTGGAGACTCACACAACCTCAGAGAAGACACATACAACGCACAGGGTTGAAGAATTTATCCCAACCCATCCTTGTGCCTACGCACGACTGAGACACTTGGGGGTTGTGTGATTTGTGTGAGCACAGGAGGACTTCTGAGAGGCTCAGAGAGCGGCCCCCTTCCTTTGGAAACGCACTGCCCTCATGTTTCTGCACATGGGGAAGGGTTTGAACAGCTCCCATGACCTTGCTGCATTCGCTTTTCTTCCCTGGCTATTGGGACAGAGCTCATGTCAGATCTCCGAATGCACGGATTCATGCCGGGTGCTGTGATTGGACATGGGTGGGAAGGAGCATGGACCCCTGCCCCGGCATCCTGACACCTCAGGTGGGGTTTATGCCTCCAGAGCCTTTGGCAGCTACTTTACTCAAGTAGTTGGCAAAGGCCACATGGAGGGAGTGGGACACCACAATCCGTGTTTGCGGTTTCCTATTGAGATCCAAAACTGGATTGCTCTGAAAAATCACTGAGGACAAAGCGAGCTGAACACCTACAAAAGGGCAGCCAGGACACTGCAAGCCATGCTGAGGCCACACTGAAAAAAACCTCTCACCTTCACTGACCAGGCATCATGGTGGCATTTCCCTCCAGCAATGAGGGAAACCTGCTCTGCCTTCAGCTGCTCCGATTCACAACTCCTACACTCAGGAATGGTGTTTAGTGTGGGGCCTCGATCAGCCCTGCTCCTGCAGCCCCCCAGAGAGGGAGCAGACCGTGTTTCTCAGCAGATACAGCTCTGCCTCCCCTAACACAGGTGCCCTCTGAGCATGATGCTGCACCAGCCCTGGCCCTGCCACTGCTCAGCAGTGACCACTGAGACCTGCACAGAGCCCGACTCCTCTCCCTCAGTTAAAGGCAGCAGCCTGGAGAGACTAATAAAAATCTCTTTTCCCCCCCTCTGCTTCTTGCTCAGAAAAGCTTGGAGGCCCAGCCTCAGTCACTAGCTCAAATACTCATATTTTAAAGTTTTCGGTCTGACCCAGGGCTCTATCCTTTGCAGAGGGACACAGCCCAGGGCAGGCCCCAGCCCACACCTCCCAGTTGGCCCCGATGCACACTGGCACCTCTCCATCCCTCCCAGGGTCTGTACACTCCCCATTCACCAACAGGACAGCCTTGACTGCTTAAAAACCCCAAGAATTATCCCTCCCAAGCAGAGGGTGAAGGTGCAGGACTCCCACTCTTCTGGGGGATTCGTGTAAACCTTGCCACTGTTAATTTAGCAAAAATTTCTCACTGCTGCAACCTTGCCTGCTCTCACTGGAGGGAAGAGAGAATGAATTAACACATCATGGGCCTGAGTGTCCTCTGAGTGTGGTGAGGAGCAGAAAGGTCAGAGGAAAACTGGGATCACTACCTCCATCAGCCCCTTTGAGAATATGACTTTGCGTTGTCAGTGAAGCACTGTGACATTGCTCCGGAGCCAAGTTAGGCTGAAGGAATTCATGTAGAGCACGGGAGAGGGGCAGGGAGGAGGTGACTGAGTGACCCATGGGGGACCAGCTGTCAAACCTCTTTCATCTTCAAGGACGTCCATATGCAAAAGGCAGAAAGGAAAAAAAATAATAAAAAAGAAAAAGAAGAAAAATATTGCAAAGTGTGTTTGTTCCAAACTCTCTTAACTCTGCTGCTAACCTGAATGTCAGTCCCGACTTGCTCTTCAGGTTCCTCAGGAGCTCCAGCTGGTTCAGAGGAGGGATTAGTCTAGAGGGAGAAAACAAAGAGCATTAGTATCCAGACAGAACTGGTTCCAGAGCCTCCCATCTTGGCAACTTCCCCTGCTGCCCCATCCTTTCAACCAGAACCAGCTTTGTGCCACCAACTGCAGCTGGGGGACAGCTCAGGAAGGATGGAGAGGGGTTTGGCTGCTACTTCCAACAGTGTCCTAAGGCAGAGCAGTGGGGTAAGAGAGAGAAAGTGACAGCAAGAGAGAGAGAGAAACTTGTCTGCACCACTGGATTTTGAACGTCCCCAAAACCAAGCAGCTGCCAGGGTTCCTGGGCAGCCCAGTGGTGTTTTGGCAGAGCTGTAGTCTGGCAGGTTGGCATTGCTAAATGGAGAGAAACTCCAGCTTTGGGGGAAAATAGGAAAACTCAAACTCAACCCTGCTGCTCTTGGGAATGTGGGAAGGCATGGGAAGGAGCAGCTTGTGGAACAGAGAAAATAAAGACCTGGGGTTGGGAGCATCTCAGGAGAAACAGCAGTGTGCTCCTGGGTCAAATTTAACCAATTCCCTACTGTCCATGTCAGGTTTTCCCCCAAAATGAGGCAAAACCTTGTGTCACTGCCTTCCAGGAGCCACGGGGCTTCCTTTTTTTCTCAGTAAAAAAAAACCAAAACAAACCAAAACAAACAAACAAACAAAAAGAACCCCAAACCTGACAATGACCTGACAATCCTGGTTAAGAATTAAAAATCCAATGAACAAACACCCTGTGGCCTATCCTGCATTTGTGCTAAAAGCCATTGAATTAGCTCCACATCCATTTTTGGGTTCTTCCCTGAGACCCTGGGAGACCAGGGCTTGCTCCATAAATATTTAACACTGATATTCCCAGCCAGGTTTCCAACCAAGAGAAACACAGGCTGGAGGTGTCAGGGGGAGACTGTAAGAAATGAGGCTTCTAATAAAATAAAGGCAGAGATATTCATGCCCACACTTTTTCAGCCATTATGAGACCAATAGTTTCACGCTTTAACTAAAAAAACACAACTCAACTGGAAAAGCCTCTTCTCTGCAGGCACAAAACTTATCCTCAAACCCACAGCGGTTCAGCAGAGATTTTGTGTTCACAAGATTGAGGCAATCAGAAAATTTTCCAATTCTAAGTATGGAGAAAAGAGTAAAAATAGGCCTGAAAAATTTTGGCTCAGCTCCCCTGTCGCTTCCATCCAGAGAAAAGCACATCCTGATCTGCTGAATTAATGATCCTCCTCATTCTAGACATCAGGAAGAAGCTGACCTTGATGCAGTGGAGCCGTGCACGAGTGCTGGGCTGTCAGCTCCCTTCAAACACACCGTAGGGTTTGGAGATGCGTTCCAGGATGGGAGAGGTGGTGCACAAAATCCAGCAGAGAGTGTACTCAGAGTGTACTTCATTACTTCAGGTAATGAAGGGTGCACTACTCTTCTTTGGTGAATTAACTCCTCAGGGAGGTCCATACCCAGCAGAACACAGGACAATTGCCCCGCTTTCTCCAGCTGGGATCGCAAATCCAGGGCTCTCACTGGTGCAAGTCTCAGCTGAGGAGCTCATTAGCTCAAAAGACTGAAGGATTCAGGATTCCAAAAGGAACTATGTCTTTTACATCAGCCCATGGTCTGCAGTGTGCTGAAGGTGGCCACCTCCTGGGCCACCACAGATGCTTCCATGAGTAGTACAGACACACAACAAACACAGAAATTCACCATTTCTGTGGTTGGTTCATGGGCCTGGTACACATGAGGTGGAAATAAGCAGTATTTTACTGAAATAATTATTATTAAAAATGGGTGAAAACTTATACATATACTTGACCTGAAATTTAATCTCAACTAAATGCTCAGCCTAACCTGTCACTGCAAGAGCAGCTTGGGGAACAGCTACTCCACCACACCATTTCTCCAGAACCTTAAAAAACAAAAAAAAGGCAGAACTCTGCATAGTTCTTGAACTGAGCTTTGCTGTGGAACGGATGCACAGCACCCTGCCCTGGTGTGTGCCCAGGGCACAGGGGACGCAGGTGCCACCATGCCAGGTGCAGAAAGAACCTCTGGCTGGGGGTCCTCACGTTTTCTCTCTCTCCTCCTGGTCCGTGTGTCACTGGTTAGCAAGGAAAGCACGTTCCGGTTAAGGGGGAGCTGGGTGAGGAATCTGCACACCACAGGACACACACAGCTCATGCCACCCACCACAGCAACACTTCTGAGCTGCTGCAGGTCCCCCCAGCTGCCTCCATCACCCCTCCCAGTACAGCACAGAGAAAGGCCACGCTAACTCCGGGTGCCGGCTCCCACATCCACAGGGAAAGGCGGATCCGCTGTTCCTGGGAGCACAGACAACTTTCAAGCACTGGGGACAGGAGGGAGATCATGCCTCAGGTCAGGACACCACCAGAACCCCACGACACGAGGAGGGCAGCAGCACAGGACACAGTGGGAGCTACACAGACACACCACAGCACGCACACGGACGCCACGATGATTTTTTGGAACAGTCCCAGTATGAACAAGTAGGGAGGCAGTGACAAGGAGATGGGTGCTGGAATGGGATGGGAACCTAAATGAGCCTCCCTGCAGTGCTGGAGTTCCTATGAGCTGCCAATTTTTGCCCTAACCATGGCTTTATGTCTCTGGCTGAAGCTATTTTTCATGACTGAGAACATTTATGAAGGTTATAAGATACTTTATTACAACAAATGAAACGGAAGTGGCACATACTTATTCCTCTCCCAGCAGTAGAAAAATGTCTGATTCTTAAAACAGGCTGATGTTCAGCACAACAGGAAAATATATTCTTAATATTATACTTGCAGTTCATTCATGCAATTTGCTATAAATTAAGCACACAGAGCAGTAAATGTGATTTACTAAGGCTGTAAAACTTGCATCTGTGAAAACTGGAATCAGGTTTCGAAATCAGACACTAAATCACATCAGCTCTAGTGGCATTACTGCATCTAGTGAGGATTTAAACTGCTCTAAGAACAAAGCTTGGCCTGCAGTCTTGAAATGCAAGTCATTTATTCCCTATCTTAAAATATTAACTTGACTACACCTTCAGATACCCATCTTACATAAAATACGCCTGTGATTTGCAAATCTACTCCTTTCTGCAGAACCTGAGATAATATTATTTATCATAAATCTTACACAGCCATATCCAGGACTTTGCATTGGGATTGATCCCAAAAGGTTAAGTCCCAGGTTGAATAACTGTGGCTAATAACTGCTTAGCTCTAGGTGGTCCTTGGAACTAAAAACTGAAATGGAAAAGTCCTGCTGAGATGAAGCATTCTTTCCCCAAAAATCAGATTGGATTACTCGAAGAAATGAATGATCATATCAGTTTGGCATCCCAGATCTTTCTCTTCTCCAGGTTTTACCCTCGAAAGCAGGCACAGCTGCTATGGAGGTTTTAATCTGTGCTACCACTGATGTGCCCTGTGGTGCCACCATACCAGCAAACTCAAAGCCAGCGTTACCAGGTGGGCACAACTCCTGCAGCACAGAGCCAGATACATGACACAATGAAGGATGGGAGAAGAGGGCTGGAGAGAGGGAACACAAGGGAGTGAGGGCAGAGGGAAATGGAAGATGACTGGGGATGTTTTCTTGTTAAGTGTTGCATGGATTGGGGGAGACCATCAAGAAATCATCCTTAACAAAGCAAGCTTATTAAGCGCGCTCCCATTCTCCTTCCTTACATCGTCATTTTGGCAGAGTTTCCCAACACTTGTGTGTACCAATAGCTAAAATGTACATGGAGGTGCAGGGGGTTAGTCAGTAGCAGCAGGAGGGCGCGTCTGCTTTGGGCTTTCACTCATTCCTTGGAAAAAAACTCATCTTGAAAGGTTTCTTTCTTTTTTTTTTTTTGTTTTTTGGTTTTTGGTTTTTTTTTTAATTCAAGGCTTTGCATGTTACAGTCCCAAATGAAGAACAAGGAGTGACATGACACACACTTTCAGAGTCACATGCACTTCATACCTGGAGGCACCATACGTTTGCGTTTGCGTGCTTTTCAAGTGTTTTCACCAAAGAAAACCAAAGGGGTAAGAGAAAGAAAAACAGGGGGGAAAGTTGGGGTGGAGGAGAGGGGAAAAGAAACAGAATAAAGAAAATTAGCATATGAACGAAGTGTGTCCCCGGGAGCAGATGCTGTGGCCAAGCTCACAGGTGAGCACGGGAGCGTGGGCTGAGCTGGCTCCCGCTGTGGCTGGCTCAGGAGCCACGGCACACCCGTGTCACCCTCGGGGACAGGCAGCTGGCACCTTGCTCCGAGAGCAAATGGGCACCACGGGCCAGGGAAAGTGTGGGAGCCTCCCAGAGACCTTCCATGGGACATCCACAGCCCTCAGCCCCACCAGCCAGAGACTCCCTGGGCTGGGCTGCTGAATGGGCAGGATGTGCCCATGGGTTTGGTTATTTTTTAGTGAGGACCAATATATGATTGTAGTTCCAATCAAGGCCCTGCTCTCATGAGTGACAATAAGAGCAGATTTTTTTCCAATAAATCCAGTGGCTGATACAGAACAGGTTATTTGGGGTGCCTGGGTGCACCAAGCCACTTGTGCATCACAACCCAAACCACACCTGCACACAGAGAAGCCTTGTGAATATTTCAAAATTTTGTCCTGTCACGTTTTGAATTTAAAGATGAAATCTGGAATTCTCTCAGAGGCCACCACATTTTCCCCAAACAAGTCAGAGTAGCTCTATTGCAGTGACTGGAGTGATGTTCTGGAGCCATGTGAGCTCCTCCAAGGCACGTGTAACAATTTTCTCATATCAATCAGCCAAGCCTTTCCAGAGATGCCTTGGAAAGAGAGACAAGCTAAAGGCGCAGGCTCCTGCTATGAGGAATAAGCAGCTCAGTATTGAGCAGAAAGGATGCCGAGGTTGTGGTGACTGCAGATCATCCCCGGACACCAGAGAGGGGGATTTTGTGTTCCTGCAGCCCACTTCCAAACCACACTGTGCATTGCAGCCACATGTCAGCAGCCATGGCCTTAAGGGGCTGCTGGGCTTGACGTGCTGCTATGGCTGCAGCAGCGCCAGGACCAGCACAGAGCTGCCAGTGCCTGCCAGCTGGCCTGGGGAAGTGGGGAGGCAAAGAGAGATGGACAGTGTGAGTGATGCAAGCTGCAGCCAGAACATACAATTGCTCCCTTTTTTTTTTTGTTGTTTTAAAATCCTATTTATTTATTTGACAGCATTCAAAATAAACTCAGAAGGGTTTCACTGCTATTTTGGTAAAAAAAGGAGTTTCACTGAGGGCTGAATCCATTGGTGCACCCACTGCTCACTCGCCCAGGTGATGTTCACTTGATCTGTGCTCAAACAGGAGCTGGGATTTAAGGGAGAAGCTGGAGTGCAGAGAAATCCATGCCTAAGGAAGGCCAGGGTGACACTGCTGTGTGGGGCTGAGCAGCACCCACAGCAGCAGCCAGCAGAACTGCTGCGACCCAGCTACAAATCTGTCCTAGCTTTTTACTCAAGATAAGCAGGCTCTTCAAACTACATTTTTTTTCTCTTTCTCCTCCCCAGAGTTTTATTTAGCCCTTTCTGGAGATCTTTAGCTCAGATTTCTTCCTGCATATTAGCTCCATGGAAATACAGGTTTTAACAAGGGGGTTGAGTACCAGGTAATCAAAAGGGTGTCACTGCACGTCTGGCTGCATGGTAAGTTCAGTGTTTCAAAGAGCAGTAAAATCTGTCAAAGTCCACTGAAAATAAGCCCTGAATGCCTGCATTTTGCAGTGGACTTTGGGCCAAGCTCCATCCTCATCCTCTCCAGTAGCTGATCCCAGGCAGTGCTGCAAAGGTACAGCCAGCAGGTCGGGTACTGGGAGGGAGAGTTTCAATGGGTGGGTTTAATGCTATTGGAAAACAGCTTTGTTCTGTTCTGTTGGGTTTTTGTTGTTTTGGGGTTTTTAGACAAAATCTTGAAGTTGGTTCATAAATTTCTAGGGAAAAAGCAACCAATCAGACACACACTGGGAATGAATCCAAGGAGAAATTACTGACCACAACAATGGGACTCCCAACAGGTTTTTATGATGGATTAAGAGGCTGGCTGCTGTGTTCGAAATACAGGCCTAAGCTTACCCCAGGAAATACATCCAGGCTGTCTGCCCGAGGCCTAAAAGGCACCAGGAATACGGGAAAACAGGAAGGGATTATTCCTGCAGTGGCACAGCCCAATACTGGACCACAGCCCTGTGTGGGAGCACGGAGATGGGGCACAGGGAGCCCCATCATGCCCAACAAAACCCCACAGAGCTACAGAAATATGTAAGAAACCCATCCAACCATTCTTCAAACCCAGAGAGTCATGGAGAGCCCCTAAAAATACACCAGGAAGGGATGCATGGCCCTGCCCAGGAGGCAGGGCAGTGTGGGGTGAAAATGAATAGAACTTTATGCATTTTAGCTTCTGAGGAAGCCACCAGGCCCAAAGGGGACATGAAGGACTTCCCCATGTCCTGGAGGGCTGGGAGGCATGGCAAGGGACTCTGTCCCCAGCTCCATGAAGTTCCAACTCCCAGGAGGCTGTGAATTCCCACAGCACTGCTCTAACGTGTGTGGTTTCACCTTAAAAACCTGCCTGGTTTTACTGCAGGTAGGGTGAGGCAGATGGGTGCTGCTAAAACACTCTGGTGTTCAACAGCCTCATCCATCACAGCTCCAACAGCATTCCCTGCTTGTGTCAACACACTGGGATGGGTAAATGAGATACAAGAAATGGGAAAACGCTCCCTGAACCCCGAGTTAGCTTTCCTCCTCTTAGGAAAAAAAAGGAAAAGAAAGGAAAGGAGGACCCAGGGGAAATGCACCAGACAGAGTGCCAGGCTGGTCAAGGGAGGGAGAGAAGTTTGCTGAAAGGCAGAAGGACCATTAGAGACCAGTTGGATGGGAAGAAGAGCCTGAGAGGGCATGAGGAGCTGCAGGTAGGGTGAGGGTGGTGTTTACCTATGATCCAGGGCAGCTTGGAGGGAGGTCTTCACACCTGGGCACGGCAACTGTCACAACAAAATGCAACTACCAGCAGGCGTGGAGAAATAAAGGTGAAAAGAAGAGCGTGTACACACACAAAGACATGGGAAGAAAAAAAAACACAAAGCAACAGGGAAATTAAAACCAAGTCAAAAGGAAAAACAATGAAAAAATACAAAGCAAAAAAATTCCAAAAGAAAAAGCATATACCAGCTCTTAGGAGCTCGAAATCAACCTTTTGAACCAAAACAAAAGTAAATAAATAAGCAAAATTATATATCCAGATAACAAAAATAACTATGGAGACAGTGGCATCACGAGGAAGGCAGTGGAGGAGGAAGCTGGAGGAGGAGGTACCTGTACATGGGGACGGTGACGGTGCGTTCGTAGTACTGCCAGGTGGAGTGCAGGTCCGTCCGGGACAGGTTGGTGGCATAAAATCTCCAAGCCGCCTGTGCAGGAGAAAACCCAGTGGGATTGTGCACCCAGGCATGGCCAGAATCACCCCTGAGTTTATAAACATCAACCAACACGAAGTGCTATGGGATGGATCCAGCATTCTGCCTTCTCCTTGATTTGGTAAGTGACAAATTTGAGGTGGTACCATGATGCTCCTGACCATGTGAGCCCAGTTAAAAATGCTGTGGGTGCCAGGCATTCACTGCCAGGCTGAGGTCAGGAATGAAATGGGCATTGTTGCCCATTAAGGAGTAAAAAATGTGGAGAGAGAGGAGTAGGGGAATGTAAAATGACTAATTTCAGTTCTCCAAGACGTACACCAAGGCCAGCCTTCTGCACAGACATCTGTTCTCGTGAAGAAAATGCTCCTAACTGTACCTTTATATCAGTATAAATATTCTCTTTGGGGAGAAAAAAAGGGTGAAAACAGACTGTCCTAATGCATTTGTCCTGCTGAGCTGGCTGCTTGCTGAATTTCATCCCTTTTCTCTCTAGATTCCCTACCACATATGCTATTTTCCCGTGGTTGATTTCCTGGCATTTATTCCCAGACAAAACCAGTCACCAGCTGCTGTCTCACACCTTATGCACACGGCCCCATTTGTCTCCTCCCCAACTACTAAAAGTCTATAAAGCCCCCCAAAACCAGGATGATGTAACCACAAGGCTCCTTGGATGTGACCCTCACCTGGATCAGGCCCGCTGCTGGGTTTCGCCTCTTCTCGAAGTGTTTTTGTCGATGCTGCTCTTGAACCTTCAGAGCAAACCCTGAACCCAAGATGCCCTGGGGAAGAGAACAACAGTTTGCTGCTAGCAGGGGTTTAGTTAAGCTTCCACTGTAAAATGATGGCCAGCTTTCCCTCCAAAGGTTTTTTTCTGGCTCATTTTTTGATTCAAACACAGAGGAAGGAAGGAGCCTCCATCCCGGCAGCCACGGCAGACACTCTCCAAGGGGCAGCAGACTTTGCAGGCACTCAATGGAATTGCAAATTTTCCCAAACTACCTCCAGCCAACTGATAAAATACAAAAGAACCCCAGCACACTGGTATTCAGCAGATTATCCCCACAGGAATCCAGCTCCGTGTAACACACTGAAACACACTGCCGAAGGGACGGGGGGGATTTGCTGAAATGGTGCAACCACAGAATAGCAGACTGGTTTTGGTTGGAAGGGACTTTAAAGTTCATCTCATTCCAGCCCCCTGCCATGGGCAGGGACACCTTCCACTATCCCAGGTTGCTCCAAGCCCCATCCAACCTGGCCTTGAACATTTCCAGGGATGGGGCAGCCGCAGCTTCTCTGGGCACCCTGTGCCAGGGCCTCACCACCCTCACAGGGAAGGATTTCTTCCTAATATCCAATCTAAATCTACCCTCTTTCATCTTAAAGACATTAATTACCCCAAGGAACAGCCTTCTGGGGAAAAAATGCTTTTTATTGCTTCCACAAATATTTGTGCAGAGCCAAATCTAAAGTTGCCATCCCGTTTGCTCATGCACATGAGCCCAAGTTGTAGATATTCAAACAGGCTTTCCATTTTCCTCCCTCATTTTCTGAGTCAAAAGCCACAGAGAATCACAACTGGGAGATCTCTGAGGGCATCCCATTGTAACTGTTAGAGTGCCCTCAGCTCCAGGGGAAGGGGATGAGGCCCAGGTGAGTTCAGCCCCGCCACTTACAGCAGGAAGGGCGAAGAAGGAGACGCCGATGAGTGTGAAGGTCGCCGCCAGCAGCCGCCCGTTCCAGGTCTGTGGATACTTGTCCCCGTAGCCGATGGTGGTGAGAGTGATCTGCAGGGAGGAGAGCAGTGCCAAGCCCTCAGTCAGACAGCCTTAAAACTGAAACAGGGCAGCCAGAACTCCCGCAACCCCCAAGTGGCACACAGAGGAGCAGGGTCACTGCGTGCCCTGAGCTGTCCAAGGCACGGTGCAGCTGGGGGACCCTGGGACCCAGCAGGGATGGGCAGCTCCACCTGCCCTGCTCACGTGCTGAGTTTTCACACCAGTTGGGAGCGTTTTGGTGCCTTTTGCTGTCACAGAGAGAGCTGCCATCTGGTGCAGAGGCTGGCGGCAGCTCAGAACCTCCCCCAGGAGGGGTTGTGCCTTCGGCAGGGGAAGCGAACCGGCACCGTTCCCCCAAACTCCCTTTTGGCAGCTCAGGAAAGCTATTTGCATGCACAAAGATCTGCTGCTGTTTATTCCCAGTCTTCCCAGCAGTGCCTATCAGCTGGTCTCCCCTCCTCGATTTAAAAACAGCCTGTTAGGCTGAGAGGATGAATTATGTCTCCTTCACCACCTCATTTAGGGATGGGGTTTGTGTTATTGCAATGCACCAAGAGAGAGCTGGGAAGCTGCTGCCTGTGTTTTGGGGAAGGACCTGAGAGCTTTGTTGGAGACAGAGTCCCCTGAATTTCAAACTGTAGGGGAAGACACCTTTTCCCGCTGCAGTCCATGGACATCACTAATGGGAAATGCTGGGTATTCCCCCAAGGCTTCCAAGAGGATTTGGAGAGCCTGGGACTGCCAGGGCAAGGCAGAGAGGGATGGTCTGATTAGAAACATCTTTGAGACTTCTGATCCCAAAGGCTGTCCCTGTCACACAGCCTCCATGGACAGAGCTGGCCCCCGGGATGGGAGCTGACACCATGCTGGTGTAGCATTGGAAATATGCACTCCATTTAGAATAAAAAATCACTTTTACACAAATGGAAGTGTGGTCCCAAAGTGCCTTTTAACTGGGCCCACTAAAAGCCTTATCAATTAGATGCTGTTTTGACCAAGTGGTTAAAAAATGCATCAAAGTGGCTAATCCTTACTGAAACACAAAGTCAGATCAAGACTCTCTCCATAATCACTGCAAAGCTGGTTTACAATATTTTTGTAATTTCTATAGACAACAAGTATTGGATATACTAAGATCAACCAAGGGATAATTTTCTGAACCTGATATTTGATTTATCCCATCTCTCAACATCTGCCTGTATTGGACTCAGGAGTTGGACACTGACAAAAACTATTTATTTTAATGAAGCTCTTTTTTTTTCTGAGCTTCTCAGTGGCAAAAAAGTCTCAGAAGCAGAAGGGATAAATCTGCCCATGTTTCTCCCCAAACTGAGCTCTAATCTGGGCTGTCACTTTTCCCTCATTGTTTATTTTCTCGTTATGTTAAACTTGGCTTTGTTTTTATTTTTCTGTCCTAACTAAGGGGCTTGAAAAGCAATTTGCTGCCTCTTTCCCTTTGTTGGAATGGAGGAGCTGCTTGATCAGCCGATTCCTCCCCAAGCCTGTTATTGGGATTTGATCAGATCGGGGATTTTCATTACATGCTTTGTAATCAAGGCCAAACTAGTGATGGAGCAGAAGAACAATAACACAAGAAGATTAGAACGTCATTAATTCTCTCTTTGTAATCGGGTAATCCAATAATTCACATGCACACGCACACGCAGAGCAAACCACAAGTATTGCCCTTTCAGCAGAGATGTGACAGGGAGTGCTTGCCCCGCTGGAGTCTTTCTGCTACTTAGGCCCTATTAATTTTATAAAATTTATTCCAGCCTTGCCCAAGTGCAATTTAAATAATTAAAGGGCAGCAATACTTGTCAAAACAATGATCAAAGCACCCCATGGCGTGGGATGTCTCTCTGACCTGCCTCTGTCACGACAGAGCTCAATCCCACGACTGGGAGCACATGAGTTCTCAGTTCCCCTGCAGCTCCAGCTAATTCAGAAATGTGATCCCCTAACAATTTCTATGAGGTTTATATAAGAAAAAGAGCTAAATGGAACAGCCTGAAACCATTTAATAAAAATGTTAACTAAGCACTCTCTAAGTCAATACCTCACGTAAGTGATAGAAGATGGAGGGTTAATGGACATTTTATTTTAATAACCAGCAGCTGCTCTATGGAAATTACTTACCAGACCCCACCAGAGTGCATCTGCGTATGTATCAAAGTGCTCATTTTCTCCCTTCTCGGCCAAGTACACCAGGAAAGAGGCCAGGATGAGGCACAGGAAGCCAATATACCAGGCAGTAATCAGCTCCTGCGAGATCATTAAAAGAAAGAAGAGAATAATTGCAGTCCTGGTGCGCATCTCCAAACGCTGAGTTCCTTGCTTGCTGCTGGATCTGCACTTCCCCTGCATTTGTTTAGGTTTTGTGGCTTTGGTTGGAGATCAGTGATGGCACTTTCTGAGATGGGACCATGGCTCTGCCAGGCCTGAAGACCAAATCACACAAACACACACAGCAAATGTAGAAGGGAGTGTTAAGAGCTCCATTATTGCAAGAACTGGAACTGAGACTTTAAAAACTCAGATATTTCCCCAGTTCACACAGGGAAGTGGAGTTGAAACTGAAACAGGAATCCCCAGATCCCTGGAGATTCTGCTTAGGGCAGGTCCAATACACCAAACGAGGAGGAGCTATGAAGTTGGGTCTGCATGGACTATCCTCCAGTTGCAGGGAAGTTTTCATTCAGAATCCACAGGAGTGAGTATTTTCTGATTAGGTTAATGCAAGGGTGGACAAAAGAGACCCACAGATTTCCTGAAATTTTTACACAGTGCTGGAGAAGCTGGCTAAGCTTCTCTGGGGAAAAGTGAAGGAAGCAGGAGAAGTGTTAAAATCATATATACAGCAGCAGGAAACAAAAAATTACCAACAAACTCTTCCCAGACTTATCCCCTTACACCAGGGATTGGTTCCATGACTGGAATCTCTCTCCCTTCCCTCCTTGAGTGGTCAGAGTGCTCCATCAGACCTTGTGTCTCTGACTGCATTGCTCCCATGTGTTACCTATGGTGTCCTTCCAATCTCCCCAGGCCTGGGAGAACTTTGGGATGGAGAGCTGAACCAAAGCAGTGTCTCTGGTGGGGAGAACGCAAAGGGCAGCTCCACGTCCTCGCCTGGGCCTTGCTCACCTTGCTGTGTGCGTAGACCACGGAGCCCAGGAGCTTCCAGGTGCCGCCGCGCCGGTCCATGCGGATCATGCGCAGGATCTGCAGGAACCTCAAACTCCTGAGTGCTGAGGTGGCAAAGACGTTCCCCTGGGACCCTGCCGCCAGCACGGCGATGGACGCAATCAGCACCATGATGTCTGCGGGAACACAGGGAGGGAAAGATGAGGAAATGCTGCCTGATCACCACCAAAGGGAATGGCATTGCCACTGCCTCAGGCTGTGCGTGACAGGGATCTCCTACACTTGTATCCCGTGCTGGAAGGACACAGCACTAATCTGAAACTGGATGAAAGGAGTCACTGCACACCATGTGGAAACATCCTAGTTTCCTTCTCCACACTCATCATTCCCATAGAAGAAGTGTCAAATGCTGCAAAGCCTGAATTTCAATCTGATTCAGTGTTAAAACTGGATTAAATCCTTGCCAAAGGCCCCTTCCTTCATCGGCCATAGCTGCCTGTTACAAAGAGCAGGGAATTCCCACATCTAAACTGGGAATGAAAATCTCTACATCCTCCACGGTAATCCTAAGGCGCATATGGACAAAGAAAGTCCAAGGAATAGGCCAAGAAGAAGGTCTAGTTCAATATATATCAAAGATCCTATAAACCTCCCTCTTCCCTGATTTGCTACACAAATTTTATAGGAGTGTTTTTCTGTAGAATAAACGGAAATCCTGCACATGCCCATTGCCAGCTCCCACACAGTCAAAGGCAGCCTCCACAGTGAAGGGCATGACCACTCTGTCCATTTCTAATCCCAGAAAATATCATTGCTGTGCCCAGATGGCCCCTCTCACAGGAGATTCGCCGAGCACTTTCCAAACAAGAATTAATTAAGTCTCACAACTCCCTTGTGAGGCAGCTCAGCAGCACCAGAGAAGGCAAAGTGAGACATGGAGTCTCAACGACTTGGGAACAATTCAGTGTGGAGGTTGGACACAGGATTGCAGGATTCCAGGTCCTGTGCTCAGCTTCTTCTGGCTAAACCCTGTTTCTGTGGCTGTGGACAGCTGTCAGTGATGCCTGAGGTATGCAGGGCGCTGGGATGGCTCCCAGGTCAGCAGAAAACAGGGAGAGCCCCGTGATGAATAACAACAAAAAGCATGTCCATGGATTAGGACTTCTGCCTTTGGGTTTTTTTCTTCCTGAAGGTGACCATGAAGCAGCTGAAGTTTAACCCCCAAAATACATGCAATACACTGCAGCACCATGCAAAGAAGTGCTTGGAGTGGCCATCCTGGGCTGGGAAATCTCATACAGGGACTCAGCTCTTACCGATGACACAGAAAGGCTTGCGGGCAAATTTCAACCTTCCCCTCCAGCCCCGGTATCGGCAGCAGCAGCCGGCAGCCCAGATCCGCACAAAGTACTCCACCCCAAACACCACGATGGTGACAATTTCCTGTGAGGGGGACAGTGCCATTAGTCAGGAAAGAAGGATAATGGAGAGCACGCTCCGGAACCCAGGACAAACCCACAACCTCAGAAAAATACACCTCAGCAAATACATCACCGAGCTGTCTGCACCACTCGACAGAGAGCCCAGGCTTGAAAGATCATCAGATCTCTGCTTCTGTGTCTTCCCTCCCCCTCCCCAGGGTGGTGAGAGGTGCTGCACGTTGCAGCCATGAACTGGAGTTTTACACCTCCTCATGTTGTGCTTGTTCCCCCATGACAGGACTGATGAACACCTCGTTGTCTCCCTACCACCAGTCTCCAGGACTCAAATCTGTTAGTGCTGAGGGAAGAGCGCAGATGGGAATCACTCAACGAGAATAATCCTAGAGGATGACAAAAGGGGATTTCAGCTTTTTCCCTAGAAAACTGGCCTGGTTGCCTGTGTGTGCTGGGTGAGCTGGAGCAGGGGTGGTGTAGATTCTCCATCCCTTGATGCCAGGCGAGCTTTTTCCATCTATTTCCGTTTCCACCTGAACATCCCGTGCATGCTCCCTTCCCTCTGAGATCTTGTCTCACCTTTCTCATGTGTCAAACCTGGTGAAGCCCTAATTAGCCTGCAGCACCTTTTGGTTTGATGAAGGGTAGGAATGGGGAAGAGGAAAACAGGCAAAAGGAGAGGAGACGGGTGAATCCAGCAGCCCCAGATGTTTTTCCTAAATTTTTCCCACTTCTGACCTACAGGCCCCAGTGGTCCCCCTCTCACAAGTGACAGCTTAAATTCTTGCCTCAAACAGCCCCAGTCTCAGGGATTTGTGTGGTTTTGACTTTAATACCTCACTGTCAGTCCCCACTTACCAAAATGTAAAGGGCCCCTTCTGAGCTGTTCTGGTACTCATCAATGGTCGAAAAGACAGACAGCACCAGGCAGGAGAACACTAGTAGAAAACTACAGAACACAAAAAGGGAGAGAGAGACAAGGTCAGTCTTAATGGCAGTAAATGTTCATACTCATCCAGCTAACTCAGAGAGCAATTTTGGGTCTATTTCTCTCTGAGTATTTACTGCACTGCTGCTACACCACCAGGTAAAAAGGGTAAGTCAAGTGCCCGGTTTTTCTAACTGGAACAGTTATGTGTGGATGGACCTGCTGGACTGTCCCCAGTTTGGCTACTGCCAATCCAGTTCCCCTTCCAGCTGATAGCTCTGATCACATCTGACATTTTTTCCCCAAGGAAGTGTCAGCTCTTTCAGCAACACGCGTCCAAAAGCATCCAAATGAGCTAGGACATTTCTACCTGGGGTAAGAGGGGACCAGACTGGCTGAGGAGCAGGAGCATGGGCTGAGCATGAGCTCCACTCATGCTCTACTTATGCATTTCCATCCTCAAAAGCTCACACAGAAGTGCTGCTGCAATTCTTGCCAGAGTAGGACATTTTTGGGTGGATTTAACATTCCTTCCTTAGGCAGGTACTCCACATTAACTCCTCACTAGCTGGAAAGGCTGGTGACGTTTTGGGTTTGTTGGAGCATCACTGGGAGGTGGGTTGTTGTTACTCTGCTCTTCTGTGGCCAGACATGGGACAGAAGAGGGGTTTGATCCAGCCCAAGGGAATGTGATTTTGGTGCTGTTGGCACTGGGGAGAGAGCTGGACTGGTCTCTGTCCCAGCCCTTCATGGACAAAAGAAGCCTTACCCTGCAATAAGCTCGGGACGACCCAACTTTGATATCAGCTCTCTCAGTCTCTCATTTACCACAGAACTGGGGAGATGCCCAAACCCCAGCATGCATCCAGCTCTCATTGACATCTACATCCACGGGCAGCCTCCCAAAAGCAGCCTGAGCAGTGCCACCCCAGCCTGTCACTCACTGCCTGCCCCCATCACGGCTGCCCAGTGCTGGATGTTCTGATGCGAATCAAAGGGCACCGAATGAGTGACAGGAGCTCGGCTCTCTCCTGACACTCGGCGCCTGAATCCGCAGCTGCCGAGGTGTCCTGGCATCTGCTCAAGGCTGGATGCTTCCACCCCTGCCCACTGCTTGCTCCAACAAAAGCGGGGAAATTAATTTACTTGGGATCGATTTACTAATACAATGAAGTAGGCCAGCGCAAGGAGAAACTAAAAGCTGCATTCTTTAAGAGCATTAAATAATTCATCGGTCTGACTTTGTCTCACATTCCTACAAACTGCATTGTGAATATTTATAAGGTTTGGTTCTGCTAGTGGGGGCTGTTGCTTTTTGGTGAATAAAGGAAAGGAGTTTTACACCACCAGGTCGTGCTTGTGGCTTTGCAGTGACCATTAATGTCACAGTAGCAAGTAAAAATAGGAAGATTTGCAGTATTTATTTGAACCACAGGCTGAAACGTGGTGGTGAGGTAGGGACTGCTGGAGGTAAGGGACCTTCAGAGCCATCTCAGCCAAGGCTGAACTTTATCAGCCACAAGATGAATCCAGCACCGAGCAGATAAGGAAAATTGCCTGATTTCTCACTGCAAATTTCCCCTTCCTACACCAGGTTTCATGTGCAGACACTTGAAACAACCTCAGGAGAGCAAGAAAACCTCACTTGCAATCCCACTCATGATGTCCCTCAATGTCTTGTCTAGGTCCCACTTCAATATCTTTTCTCCCCAGCTGGTCTTTTAAAATAACCCTTGCCATCAACAACCCCACCACAACCTGCCCTGCAGTCAAAGGGACTCCATCCATCCCAACATCCTCCAGACTGCTGGGGCCATGCCCTAGGAGCTGGGCAAGGGGCTCCACTGCTGCCCACCCCATGCAGGGGGAGCAGAATCCCACACTCCAGGAGGGAAGGAGCTGCAACTGGGTCAGGCAGCCCCACTCCTGGGATGGCCCAGATTTTGCTGCAAACTTCTATGTTGAAGTGAGAAACAAATGAATAATCAATGAGAGAAGAAAGAGGAAAACAACAGCAACAAAAGATAATGGAAAGGGATCAAGGGAAAAGAGGATTCTACATTTTCTGATTAAAGAAGTAGAATGTGAGTTGTATTTATTTTTGTGACCAAACATCACTGCAAAGTGCCTGAGAAAGAGCTGAAAGCAAAGTGCCAGTATCAGAGCAGGCTTGCACACTGTGTTTGCTCAGCTGATCACCTTGGATAGATCCAGAATGAAGGCACTCTCAAATCATGAGTCCTGCAGGGACACACATTTGAAAAGAAGATTCCTGTATGTTAAGCAGTCGTTCGACAGATACTGATGGGACAGGGGGGAAAAAAAGGAACAGAAATTGCTTTATCACTCCAAATTCCAAGGATGGGTTGTGCAAACCGTGGTTATAGGGAGAGCTGGGGCAGCTCCAGATGCTACTGGAGCAGTCAGACACCTGGGTGCTGCTTCTCCCCCTTCCAGCACATCCCTGCAGCCTCATCCCCAGCCTCTCTGTGCTCCTCAGCTCCCCAGGGCCAGCTCAGAGCTGCTGTAATTTCCACTCTGGGCTCCCCAGGGCTTCCATTGCCAGGGAGACCTGATGCAGATCAGGCTGGCAGGGCCAGCATTAATTACAGCACTGCCGAGCACGGGAGGCAGCAGGGAATGCACCAGCTTCTCCAGCGGAGCATGGGAGATCCATGGCCAAATCCCACAGGGACAAAAACCTCCCCCTGGCTCAGTCCCAATGGGTAAAGAATCTCCCTGTCCCAGACACCAGGAAAGGAGCAGTCCTGCCAGCAAGGGATGCAAGCTCTGGCTCAGCACAGGGTGAGCTGCACAAGCATCCTAAAAATAGCTCCACGGTGATGCACAGCTTCTCTGCTTGACCATGTGGCCCACCAGCCTCTGGGGGGGGGCTGGAAAAGGAGACTCAGAGAATGACACCTTTCTGCAAGGAAACTGAATTTGTGGGGGTTGAGGTCTATATGGCTCCTAGGAGACCTTGAGGGATCTGCAGATCCCCTTTGGATGGAGGAGTGGAAGAGGGAAGCTGAGAGGTACGTGCACATCGGGGCACGTATCCTCTGAGCTGTCACAGAGGGAGGGCAGTGGGGAACGGGAAGCTGGACTCTGCTTTAATTCCACCTAATCTACCCAGACAGATCAGGAAAGGGCTTCAGATAATAATGGATAGCTAAGGAAAGGGAAAAAAGCCAATAAATAGTGTAGCAGTTGGGATGAATCTAATTTTTAAAGCTACATAGCTAATGAAAGAAAATTACGTCTGCAGCCTGACTCTGGGAAATGTTAATGTGCAATAAGGAACATTAATTAGGTCCCATCTAATGATTTTTACATTAAAGATGCCAATTCTGCTTAGAGCTTTAGGGAAGACAAGATCCTCCTCCTGAGCAGACAGGTCCTGCCTGAGGCATGGCTGGAGTCAGCACCTGCATCCCCCAAACTCCAGGCAGGATTCAGAGTGGTTTGGGACCACTGTCTCCTCCTCAGAGTGATGGGAAGGAGAAATCTGTCTCCAGCCTGGAGAAGGACTCCTCAGTGCATTTTGTCACCCACCACCCGTTCCTGCAGGCCCCCAGCACCTCCTGCTGCTCCCACATCCCCCATGCCTGTTGCTGAGACCTTTAAGCTCAGCCAAGACTCAGCTGTGCAAATCTGACTGCTGCTAATACCAGTAAATCCAAAGACCTCCAAAGTCTGACTTTACATCCAAAGGTTATGTTGACTTAAAACACCCATGCAAGCTTCTTATTACAATTTTTAAATCCCAGCACAAAATCTGCATATCCAGATTTCATATCCACTGTGCTTCAGGTTAGCAACAGAAAAAGGAATGACTGAACTCCCCCTTGGAAATAAAAATACTTAAAAAGGTATGAAACAGGAAAGATTGTCCTTCCCTTTTTTTTTTTTTCCCCTCCTCAGTGAAAGCACATGATGGAATCATCATAAAGCTGCTCAGGTTAATCATCTAATTTGCCTTCCAAAAGAAACCCCCTTGGAATCTACATGCCCATTTACATAAGAATTTTAAAAGGCCTCTAAATTTATTCCTGAAATACTCATATTCAAATAACATTCACTGACATTCAGAAACGTTGGGTTCCTCTGATGGAGCACCACTAATTAGCAACTGGATTCCTGGATGTGATGGAGATGGATACAACACGAGGACGTGACAGAAGCTTGTAACAAGCCACTGTGCTTGTTGCCCACTTTGATGGCTTTCCCTGGAATTGGGAAAGGACATAAATGATTTGTTTAATTAGAAGAGGCAAAGCTGGAAAGGAAGGAGTATTTCACTACAGGCATTCGAGAGCTGCACAATGAAAAGCAACTTAAAACATTTAAAACACTTGAAAATTACTTTGGGGATGTAAACAAGACATTGATAATTGTGCTAAAATAAAACCAACACGCTTATGTGCAATCCAGCTGCAATCCCAGTAAATCCATTTGCTGTGGGCTCTGTAAAATGCTGCAGTTCAAGTACCTAAAACTTTGATGTAAATCAAAGGCCAGGAAAATACAGAAATGACAATAAGTGAAGGTGAAAGAGCATCCACACCAAAGAGAAACAGAGATTGTCAAATGCCTTTTAGTGCTCAGAGAGCCTCAAAATCAGAATGGGAGTATTTGCAGCTCAATTTAAACCTCCATTGAGTCAGAAGCAAAACGCTGAGAAAGCCATGACTTTTCCAGGGATAAAGACTTTGTCGTATGGCACCTACCCTCAGCCAGGAGCATCCATCATCTTTATTCATGTAAGCAATCCTGCTGTGACTTGCAACCTGGCTGCTCATTTACAAGGCTGAATAGAAGCCTAAATACCTCACTCCGGGTTCCCACATCCCTCGGTCTCAGCCAAAATCATCTCCCAAGGCAAATTCTCTCACTAGGAGAGCTGGAAATAGAAGTGGAGAGTCCTGCCTTTTGGTGCTGTGCCTCAATAAACATTCTCCTTCCCAAAAATAACTCCTGGTGGCATCTCAATCCCCTCAGGCTTGGCCATGCCCAGCCCCATCCTCTGTCCTGAGATCTTGCTCCTTGGATGAGCCTGGAGGATCCCTGAGCATCCATGCGGGTGGGAAACATTGTGGTAAACACACTGGCTGGCTCCAAGGCAGGGATTGTCATGGTTTATAAACTTTTCAATAAATCATTATCAAAGGCCTGTCTGGGACAACATTTACAGCTCCTGTGCATTCTCAGTGCACCCAGGTGATGCCTGAGCAGCCTTGATAAGAGCCCCCCCAGCTGTACAAAGCCATAAAGAGCACTGAGGACTGTGGTGTGAATGGTAGGATGGTTTGCATTGGAAGGGACCTTAAAGATCCCCTAATTCAAACCCCCTGCCTTGGGGCTGACACCTTCCACTGGAGCAGGTCGGCTAAATGGAGCACTGGAGCATCTCCAGAGGGCCAAAGCAGTGTTCCAGGGAAGGCTGTGGAGTTAGATGGTGGGCTGGGAGGTGAGGATTCATCCGGCTACAGAGAAACAGCTCTTAGAGATCCATGTTAGAGGGCTGGCTCTGGGATGGGAAGGAAAATCATAGAATGATTTAGGTTGAAAAATCCCTCCAAGATCGAGCCCAACCAAGCCAGCACTGCCAAGGCCACCACTAAACCATGTCCCCAAGTGCCACATCCACACATCTGTGAAATCCCCCTGTAAGAGCATGGCAAAGCTGCACAACCAAGTCACAATAAAACCTCTTTCCCTGCCTTCCTTCTATTTAGGCAGCACGTTTCTCAGAAATAAGAGAAGGATATAGGTTCAAATACATTTTATCCTTCAACATCCACCACTTCTGAAATCAGTTTCCACTCCAAGGGCTCCTCCAGCCTTTTGCCTGTACTTGTAACAGTCAGAGAACAGAACTGGCATCATCTGTCTGGAGTGCCAGAGCCAGAGTCCTGATCCAAACCCACGGACTGCAGGAATTTGAGCAGAAATTGGGTTTGCATGACATAACTTATCCCTAGTCCAGCAAAGGATTGTTTATCTTCACACTTAGGAGTGAGAGTGAGCTTAAGAGCTTTTCTGGATTGAAGCCTCAAAGAACAAAAGCCATCTGGAAATGCCAGGGAATGGAGATCAAGATCTGAACGCTTACAGTGGGAAAAGGAGTTAAATGTAAGGAATTGCTTGGGTTTTTTACAGGCTGGCTCTAATCATTTAACTTAGGCTGAATAAAAGCCTTATTAATAATAATGACTGCATGCAAAGTTCTAGCTCCAATGTTCTGCTTTGTCCTCACCCAGAATGAATCACTGGGAAATGCTTGTCTGCGTATTCTCCTCGCCCTGCACACGCAGCCTCAGAGGAGCCAGATGTCTGGAGGAAAACCCAAAGTATTAATCAAGCCTGTGCACCTGCCAGAAGAGTCTGTTCCTGCTGGGATTCAGCTCTGCTGGGCTGAGGTTTTCTTTCAAAAAATTTGGTGGGGAGAAATATATTCATGCAGCTGCAGAAATGGTTCATGGGAGAGAATCCTAAAGCCCACGGTGTAATTACAGTGCATTGGGAGGTAAATTAAGAGTATAAAATATTGGACATTTAAGTAATTCTTAAAATGTCTGTGCAGGCATTTATTCAGATCATGTTCATTGATTTTAATGTGAGGGAAAGTTGCTGTCTCATGCAATACCCATATTATTCAGATTGAAATCTGAGCACTGCCTCTCTTTCATCCCACAGGGTATTCCCCCAAAAGAGCCTCTACTTCCTCCCCACCCTGGAGAAATCCTTGCTAGTGAGCACAGGAATACAAACCTTCCTAATCTAACCTTTATCCCTATATAAAGATCAAGTTATTTCTGTTTCCTAAGTCTTGCTTTTCTGCAACACCTCAAGAAAATTAAATTTCAGAAGCCAAGGAAACGCTGCATGGTTGGACCGTGCAGGAATTGAAATTCCTCTTGCTGAGGTCAAGCTCCTCTGACCGACCTGGGCAAGTCACTCGATCTGACTTAAGTGAGCTCTAAAACTGGGTTAAAAGAAAGCTGTCCCTATAAAGTGTAATGCTGCATCTCATCTAAACATTCCTCGAGGGAATGTGATATATAAAAATAGGCTCTGGTCTAATTGCAGATAGGAAGATTGTCTCCAATCGGGCTGGTTCCCGCGGCAGACAGGAATAGTAGCTGGTTTTTCAAAGGTCTGTCCCAGAAGCAGCTATTCAGCTGGAGCCCGAGGTTTCCTGCCCACGAAGGACGAGCTCCATCCCCCTGAGCTCCTTCAGCTTCACTTCCCCACCTCCGACTTTGCACTAGTTCCACAGCACCACGAATTCCAGCACCTCAGCAACAAAAATCCTTGTTGAGAGCACCCACAGGGAGCTGCTGCCACAGGGGCTTGGCAGCTCTCAGCAGCCACTTGAACTATCCCAGACCCACCAAAGGCAACTAAATGGCTCAAAATCCTTGTGTTACCTTTAAAAACCCCTGTCTCCCCATGGGTGAGGCCCTTGGCTTGTGCTCCTGTAAAAGCAGGACCCCAGAACTGTTGCTCTTGGGCTCCCTCCCAGATAAGAGTGAAGGAGAATGGCCAAGATACTGACAATTTCTAAGGCACTCAGATGCCCCAGTCACTTCCCAGGGTCCCCTCCCTGCTACATTCCTTGACAATTAGAAGACAAGGATGTGGTTTCTGAGAACCAGAGGCTAATGGATAACACCAATGTGTAAAATGCAAGGATTACCAAAGCCCTGCTAATTTCATTTGCTCACTGGTTTGTTTAATTAACAGAGTCTTGGGGAAAAGAAGGGAGTATTTGCAAACTACCCATAGAATATGTCTAAAAGTTGGTAATTTCAACATCTGTTTAATTTTACCTCTCTTGTCCCAGGTAGTGAGCAGGAGCTCACAGCCAAGGTGCAAAAGAATTGGCTTACAGCCTTTTGATTTCAGCTCCCAAAAGATCATGACCCCCAAGCTACGTAAAAAAAAAAGTAATCTGAAGAATAAGAGGAATGCCACAATAATCAGGATTGATGTTCCCTCTCACCCACTCCAGCACAAATCAGGAATAATGCCCTGAAAGCCAAGGGGGCTGCACTGCCCCAGGAGAGGATCCAGCTCAGCTGGCTCCAAACCCTGCGATGCCTGAGAGACACCTGAGTTTGGCACAAGAGAAAATGCAGGATTGGGTCCAGCCCCAGAAATAAAGAGCCTGTGGTCAGTTTTGGAGCTCTGCATCCTTCCCCACGTTGGTAGGCTGTCATCATCCTCCACGGCAGAGGTGGCAGAACATGGCCCTGGTGCTTTCCATGTCTGTGAAGCTGCTCCCATCAGGATGGGAACATTCTTTCCAGGAGCAGCACCTGGGCCATGCAGACAGGCAGCCCAGAGGAGCTGCCCAGGGTAAAGGGATGCAAAACAAACTTGCATCTCTGGAGAGCTCATCATTAAGCAGGCAGTGCTCTTTAGTCCTAAAAAATTGCTGAACCAGCCCAGTTATGCTGCAGAGGGGGGAGAACATCACGCCAGCTGCCAGTCAATCCCTGCTTAACTTCACCACTAACAGAACTATTTTGGGTCTCCCAGGAGTTGCAACTCTGAATTCAAAAGTCCTTTTCCACCTTTTCCTCTCCATCAGCAAAGTTTCTCTGAGCAGCAGCCAGATTTGTGCCAGCTGTGTGCTCCCCAGGAGCGATGGGGACATCATCCTGCCACCACCCACATCGGCACCTCCTTGGCTCACAGCAGAGATCGGCCAGCTCGTGACACCTGCACAGACGGTGCCAGCTCTTTGCACGTGATAAATTAATCCCCAGCACCAAAGGACAATTAATCACTTCTATCACCTCTCACTTCTTCCCCGGCATAACCCGAATTCTGCAGGTGGATGGCCAGGTGTGGATGGGAGAGCAGGTGAGCACAGCTCACACATCGAGAACCGTTTGCAGAGGGAGAGGCTGCCCAGAGAGCTGCACACCCCGGGATGTGGAGGGAAGCCATGATCCTTGCCAGATGAAATAAAGGCAACCTCAGTTAATGAGGGAGCCTCATTTGAGCTGGGCAGCTTTGGGGGGCTGCTGCAAGCAGGGCTGGGTGTTGAGAGCGAGCATGTGCAGATCACGGCTTTTGTGCTCACCCGGATTCTTGCAAAAGAGGTGACAATACCTCATGCAAAGCTCCCCCAAAACTTCCATCAGTGGAAGAGGGGAGGAGCGATGCGTGTTCCCCCCAGCTATCCCTGCAGTGCAGCAGTTCACAGGTCAGCACAACCTTTTCATTTCAGTCAAGGCTACATTACCCAGCCAGTCCCCAAACCTCACCCCTGTCCCTCACTGCTGCTCATTGCTATGACGTGGGCAGATGGGAATCAGGCTCAGACAGCGCCAATCAGGTGGTGACTAAATCTCTGTGGATCTCCTGACTCCTAAAGCAATGGATGAACCTCAAACGATTGCCCTGTCTGGCTGCCTCTCTACCTAAAATTTGGACCTGTTGGCTGGTTTTCATCGAGTTTTCCAAAGTGATGGGCAGCAGTGAGGATAAGAACCTCTTCCCCTCTGTTTTTGCCCCTCAGAGGAGGCTGCCATGTGAGCTCCATGGGGCTGGCACACACCAGCCAGCCTGGGAAAGCCACGAGCTCCCGGAGAGCAGCTCCCCCGTGTTCCCCCGCACAGCAAATGACAGGTTTGTTCCCTCTACTTATTTCCCTGTGCCAGTAAACACAACAATAAATAGCAAGCTGCAGGAGGCAGATGATTGTGTGGTGAAAGGTGGAAAACATCTAAAAATGATTTAAAGCAGGGAGGAGAATAGGAAGAGAGAGCTGTGGATTATAATCTCTGAGGAGGAGGAGGAGCTGCTCGCCTGGGCAACGGCAGCAGAGGCAGGGAAGGTTTTCCTTCCCACCCTGCAGCTCCTTGCTCCGGGTGATGCTCAGGTCCTCTGTGCAGGTCCCTCCTTGCAAAGGTCCCCAGACCCAGCCCTGGCATGGGACACCAGCAGCCCCAGCCCTGGGACAGGAGCAGGGGCAGCACTGCAGGGGCTGGACCCTTTAAAAACTCCTAAGGAGCAGGGACACAGGGCATGGACACTTTAAAGCTGAAGAGAGATTATCTAGCTGCCATTTCAACATGCTGGTAAATCAAAGTCGATGGAAGCCATATGCTCTGCTGGGAAGAATCCATCTCGTTGCCAGGGAAACATCCTTCCCATTTAAAATGGCAGGCAAAGGCTTGCAAAAATCTGCTTTTAACTCCCTTTTCTCAGGCATGATCCAAGTCCCCCAGCAGCTCCCCCAGCCCTGCGGCATCGAGCTGTACTGCTGCCTGGGAGAGCTGCTGCAGCTTAGCCTGGGAACACGAGAAGGAGATGGTGCCTCTCCCGTGGGGTCCAGAGGAAATCAGAGCCAGCCTGGCAGCAGTGAGATCCCACATCAAATTCCCAGCTTAGTCCCAAGCCAGCTTCCACAGTTCATTCCTCTGGAAAAAAAACAGGGAATCACCTGCCTGGGTGACATCCAGCAGCTCCACTCAGGGATGCTGCAGGTGCCTGGTACAGACACACACAGATGTGCCCAGCTGTGGGGCAAGACCCTGCTGCAGCAAGGGAATGACCAACAGCACGACTACGGTTGGGTTTGTGCTGCTCAAACCATCTCCTGCAGAGCTGCAGGTGCCACCCATTCCTTACAAGCAGCGAGCACGAATCTGACCTTGGGAATTACGGCAATCCGCAGCCAGGACTGCAGGCTCCAGGAGCTGGGAAACCAGCACTGAGCTCAGCAGCTGGCTGGATCTGCAGCTGGCCCTGGGTCTCCTGCTCTGCATCTGCACCTTCTCCTAGCTCCCTCTAAGCCAGAGGTACAGTCCTTGTAACTGTTCTAACATGGTCAGGCTGGTTTACCAAGGCCTCTGTCAGCTGCGGGAGGAGGAGGTGATGGGGATGTGGGAAGGAGCACTCCCAGAGCACAGTTTATAATCTGGCACCATGGAAGTCACGGCAACAAACGCTCTTCAGCCTATTAACCCTAATGAATTTGCATGGGATTTTGTTTTAAACAGAAGACACAAACCAGTGCCCGCTGGGACAAAACTGGCATCCTCTTGCAAAGATGTTACTTCTCTGTGTTTCCCTGTCACCTAAGCCTCTCATGATCACAGAATGGTTTGGGTTGGAGGGGGCCTTAAAGATCACCTCGTTCCCACCGTCCTGCCATGGGCAGGGACACCTTCCACTAGACCATGTTTTTTCAAGCCCTGTCCAACCTGGCCTTGAACACCTTCAGCCCCTTTTTTTTTTTAAACAGTTCTCATTTATTGTAAATCCCATAAGCAGATGAAGCCAAAACCAGAGCATTTTCTATTCTGATAAGTAACTATGCCTTAAAAACATTTATAATGGAGATCAGAGACAATATTTAATAATTCAAAACGTAGGAAGGCCTGATGGGACAAGGATACATCCTGAAGGCTCCTTGTCTGTATGGGAAATGGTTATTGCAGCTGGAGGAGGGAGAGGCTAGGGTTACAGCCTGGGGAGAAGGGATGCTGGATTTTTATGCTGCAGGCATCCTGTGTCACTGAATTCCTCTGTACCTCAGCTCCCAACTGGAAAACGGGGTGATGATTCCCCCCAGCACACAGAGGCACACCTGAGGTTAATCCCGGGTCTAGCTCAAGATACGTCCATGACCCTCAGCAAGCAATAAATCATTCTGGAGTAGCACAAAGCCTGGCACAAAAACCACTGCAAAGCACACCAGCAACCAGGGCTCACGTGGACCAGAGCCAACACAGCATCTTAAGCGACAGCACAAAGCCACCCGGGAGCGCACAGGAGCAGTGTCCTCCAGCACATGACCCCAGGCCATGCCCAGCACCACAGCCAAGGGATTGGTCCTCCCCTAGGTAAGAGCTCAAGGCAGTTGCAACAGTCTTAAACCCCTCTCCCGGATGCTGACTTGGCTCCGGAGCCAGCGGCAGCAGCCGGTGCGGAGCCCGCGAGCAGACGCCGCAGCACGAATCCCCCACCAGGGCATCCTGCTCCTGCCAGAGCCGGGCAGGAGTCACCTTCACTCGGTAGCATCGGAGCCAGATCTCCCTGGCGACTCATCAGCCGGCTCCGAGATATGCTCGGGCTGTCTGGGAATTATGTCAGCGGGCACTGTAAATATCCAATGGCCCTTTTATGATCCCGCACGCTCCTGCTACCTCCCGCTTGGCTCGGAGCCGCGTGCGTGCTCTGTGCTGTGTGCTCAGGACACCAACAGTGATACAAAGCAATGAATGGATAACAGCCAGGTAGTATTTGGAGTCACAGCATCCTCAGCCTGCTGCTAAACCAAAGCAGGAGCAGCTCCATCCTGGTTGTGTAACCCAGCCTCACAGGACATTCCCCATAATTAGAGGGCCTTTCCCTGCAGTCCCATGGGGGCCATATGCTGCACTCGTGAAAGGATGCTCAGAGCTGAGCTTCCTCTCCAGCACATATTTTCAGTCTTCCCTAGAAACAGCAAAGAGCAAGAGGAAGCAGGAAGGAGGGAAAAAAAAAAGTTTAATTAATCTTCATTTAATTTCTGCCGTCTTTTAGCAAATGGAAAATAAGTGAGCAAGCCCATCAGGCCTGTGGTGCTTCCCTGGGCTTTACCAGCCCTTGCTTTTCCCAGATGAGATGCACATCCCACCAGGCCACTGCAGCCAGCAGGGAATGCCATCGCAGGGTCAGTCTTGACTCCAGCCACTCTTCCCAACACATCCCACAGGGATGTGGCTGCAGGGCAGATGGGCTTCCCCAGAAACAGATGGAGAGGCAATTCATTACCTTCATGATTTTCTCCATGGAGGTTCAGCTTTTTCTCTAGCGCAGGGTGGGGTTTGGGCAGGTGCTCCCTGCCAAACGCACACCCACAGGCGGCTGCTTGCAAAGATGGGCAGCAAAAATGGCAGGTTCGATGGAGGTGCTCCCCAGGTGCCCGAGTTCTTGCACATGCATGGATCAAGTCCAGGCAAGATCTAACCCTGAATTATTAGCAGGTCTCCTAGGTCTGGCTATTCCAAAGCTTGAGTGGAAACCTGAGATTGGGATGTGTCCCACCTATTTGAGATATTTACATTCCCAGCTCCTGGTAAAACATGTAAGATAGAAACAACTTTAGAGTCCCATTCCCTTGTCTTATTCAGACACTTTCCCTATAATTGCAACCTCAAATTATTCCCCCCATACTAAGACTGATTAAAACCATCACCAATTTAAAACCAAGTTTCATACCTACATGGTGTTATCTAAACTGACAAAGGACAGGATTAGGTTAGATATTAGGAAGAAATTCTTCCCTGTGAGGGTGGTGAGGCCCTGGCACAGGTTGCCCAGAGAAGCTGTGGCTGCCCCATCCCTGGAAGTGTCCAAGGCCAGGTTGGATGGGGCTTGGAGCAACCTGGGATAGTGGGAGGTGTCCCTGCCCATGGCAGGGGGTTGGAACGAGATGAGCTTTAAGGTCCCTTCCAACCCAATTCTATGATTCTATTTATCCCATTAATCTACTGATTCCCTTGCTAAGCCCCAGCAGCTCTCTCTGTGTCATTTAACATGACTTGAGATGCTCCCACCAGCCACAACTGCCTCGGGGGAGCACAGGCTCTGGGCCTGGAGGGGCAGCTCAGAGAAGGTTTTGAATTACATCTGTTTTCTGTTGCAGAAAAGAAAAACATCATCAGCTACACAAGGCCAGTGCAGAAATTCTTCATATCCCATCATTAGCTGGCACGGTAAGTGAGAAACTGCTAATTAAGAATAGCATTAAAAACATCTAGATGTTATAAGAAGAAAATGTGGCAAAGAAGAAAAATTCAGTGCAAAATTCTGATAAATTACAGACAAAGAGCTCAGGAAATTCTCCTTCTGTCTAAGTCTTTTCCCTTCCTTACAGGAATAGCCATAACTAAGAAAAAGACCATGACAGAGATGTGTGTCCCCTACCCACAAGAACCAAACCACGAGATCACATTAACCAAGTTTCTTTAGTGCTGATACGGATTAAATGCTTCGTTCCCTCAGGCTATGGAGACACAGCCCTCATGAAGTGCCAGCAATTGAGTTCAAGACATAACGACATGAGGACTTGTCCCTCTGGCTCAGGGTGATGCTTAATTGGGTGTGAAGTCAGCTTTTGGATGAACACTGCCATTAGCATGCTGGCTTCTGTGCATCTCCCAGAGAGGTGCTCTGTGAGGGGCTCTCCTTCCCCCCCAAATTCACAGCAGGGCAGCTTTCTGAAGCCGTGGGCTGTGTCTGAAAAGGCCCATCCAGGGAAAAATGACCCAATGAAATTCCTGCACTGGCTTTGTCTCAGAGGAGCCCATCCACCTTAGCCCATGGCACCTCCAGTCCCTGCTCTAATACCAACGGAGACTGTTACAGACACTCACCTCATCTCTCCTTCTCCCACTGATCAAAAACCCAACAGCACCAGCAAAGCAACCTCTGGGGGAAAAAGACGGTACAAATCCCACCTCCCCCTCAGCCATGAGCCACTGCAGAGCAAGAGCTTCCCCTGGACAAGGACAGCCATTGTGCTGGGTCCCCACAAGAGGTCCCAGCAGCTCCACACCCCAAGATGGACAAACATCCCATGCAAGCTCCTACCCATGCTCCAGACGGCCATGCTCCTTCAGCCAGGAGAGATGGGATCAGCAGCACCGATCTTCCAAAGGATGGAGCCAGTTTGAGGGTTGGTTTTGTTGCTCATTCAAGCCTGGAGTCTTTATATAGTGTCAGGGCAGGATCCAAAAGCGGAAGAGAGACACCCACTCCCAGGGAGTGTAACACACACACTGAAATAAATAGCTCCCTGCCTAAGGGGATGACTCAGGAATCTCACTAGTCCTTAAAGCACAAATCACTGCTAATAAACCCCAGCAAACTTGGAGGAAGGCCTAGCAAGAGGTCAGCTGGGCAAGACTTGGCATTTCCAGCCTTGCCAGGCATAAAGGAAGAGGAAGGATGAGTAACCACTGAAAAATAACAATGTCCAGCATTGAAGCAATGGTCACACCAGCCTAAGCCCTGCCTGCAGTCTACCTGCCTCCAGAGCATTGAGTAGTCCTTGTTACTGGGGAGATGTTTTAGTTTTTACTGCCCCTCCTGGAAGCACTCAGGCTTAGCCACCATATGGCTTGAAGTGGCAGGAGGCAACAGAGCCTCACTCCCTGTTTGTCCAGCTATAATATACAGATATTTATATTTACCTCTTTTGCTCTCCTCTTGAGTGAAAGATGGAGTGCTCTTACATCCCTTATTATGTTCTTCAGATCAGGTAACAAACCTCCCAGCAAGCATAAACTCAATTGATGGCCACTTGGAGACTCTGAGTTGAGCACAAACCCATAAACATGCAGGAGAACGTCTCCCAGAGCTGTCATTTCGCTGCCACATGTAACACTCCAACAGGACAAAGTCAATAGGACCCATTCACAGCCCTCGACGTGCTGCATCTGTAATGAACAGCCAGATCACAGCAAAGCGTCCCTCTGTAGGTGGTCCATGTCATTGGGAAGATGCCACCTTCATCCTCTCAGCCCAACGTTAGCCCTGCTGAGGTTCTCAGACCACAGGTTGGCCAAAGCCAACCCCACCTTCCTCTGCAAACCCAAGGAGCCCAGACAGAAACCAACCAACAATCAAAAAGCAAATCAGGCGACAGGAAATGTTGTTAAAAAGAGAAGGGGAGCAAAGAGAACATCTACCAGCAATGCTCCAACAGCTATTTTACACCTTTTCTGTGTCTTTCAGCAGGGACTGGCTCTTTTTGACTTGATGGACAGAACAGAAGCTTGTAGACTTCTACTCCCTTTAGGGGTGCTTGTACACTGCTGTAATATTAATAGAACAATCTTTTCCCCTTTCTATTCATTTTAACTATTCTTTGACTGATTTTTTCTTTTTCCTTTGCACCCCATATCAGTTTTTCCCACCACATCAACCCAAATCTGCAAGAAACAGACACTGCAGGTACCCAAACACAACCCACTGCCCTCACACAAGAGACACACGAGGGGTACACAAGCCACCCTTGAGTCAGGATTTCTGAGAGTTTATTTTTTTCCTGGGCATCATGATAACTTCATGGAGAGTGACAGGCTCGCTGTGGGAGCAGTGTTAGGAGTGCCTGCCCTGCTGTGCTCATCCCTTGCAGTGCGTGACAGCAGCTCCGCTGCCACCCCAGCCCTAATTTGCTCCCATACTGTCACCTCCCCAGGGCTGGCAGAGCTCTAAACGAGAGAGCAGGACTGCCACGGAGATCAGGGTTTGTTTACAAATGAGGAATTTGTGAATGCCTGGGAAAGACCCTCCGGAAGGCAAGATCTGTCCTGAAGAGACCAAGAACCAGCCACGATGGACTGCCAGGAAGTTCAGATGAAGAGCAGTTGCCTCCTAACCCAGTCATTCCCTCTGCCTTTGCCTGTCCTCTCGTTTCTTTTCCCTGTCCCACCCTCCCGTGGGAGGCAGTAAAAAAAGGAGGACCCCTGAATGAAGATGGCAACTGGGCACTTCCCTCTGAAACACAACTGGAGCTGCTTAGGAACTACAACCAGTGTCAATAGGGATTGATTACTTCTGATTTCTCCCAGTCTTGTGTTGCAGATCACAAGAGTTGATCGGGGTTTGCTATGAAAGTTCCATTCTCCAAGGTGGATCTCAGGTCCAGGTCATCCCATTTCAGTGTGGATCAGCTTCATCTCTCCCATTCACCTTACCTGGTGGGGTGTCCACAGTGTAGTTCTGGCTTTGAACACCCCAGTTCCCACAGGCTGTGGCAGGAGGTGGGAGATGCCTCAACTCACTCCTGTTTTTCAGTTTGAAATCCTGCCAGGCTCTGTCTTCTCTCCTCCTTGCCTGGACTGGTCCCACCCAGCTCTCACTGAGGTGCGCAAGGGAATTTCGGCTCCCTCTGCCATCAACAGAGAGAAATGGACACCTCCACATGGCAAACCTGCCCACCTAAGCCTGTACTGAGGCTCCTGTGCGATTTCCACGAGGAAACCAGCATGTATCTGAGTGTCACCACATCCACAATGAAAGCCCACTACGCCTTAAACATCTGGACGTTATAGGTCCCAAGACAAATCAAGTGACTGCTCAGTTACAGGGCTTGCACCCAGCAGTCCCAGTGACTCTGATGTAGCTTTAAATCACCGCCCTACAGCAGCAAGAGCAAGAGGTGAGAAGATTCCAGAGGTTTTCTTGCTTCCTCTCTCGCAAAAGTCTGCTTTTGACATCCAATCCACTCAAAAAAAAATCACTGGATGGATGCTTACCAACACCAAAACTTTTCCACACATCTAAAAAGCACATTAAGAGGCTGGAGCGATGCCAGAGAGAGACCAGAGAGTTCTGCAGGAACTCTCTGCTTTTGCTCATCTACTGGCAGTTGTACAGCCAAGAAGCCCCGAGGCTGTAACGAAGCAGCTCTTGCCATCCCAGCCAGTGCCTTGTGTGAGATACTCCCCATCAAACACTGAGTAATTATTTCAGTGCCTCACAATAAATGCACACAACGCCCCCAAGACACCTCTGCTGTCAGTGTCACAGGAGGCTGCGTTTGCAGCTCACCCAGGATAAGGCCACAAGAACCACGTGGGGAGCCGAGGTCACCACAGCTTCAGGAACTGAGCAAGTTCACACGACTTGCTCATCACACAGCTTGCTCTTACTGGGAGAAAAGATTTACATTGAAATTTACATTGGTCTACTCCTGCAGTCCTGGTGGAATCATCTTTTGTCACAGGTGACTGTCAGAACAGCCCAAGTCTTTTTGTCTTGTAACCTGATTAGGAGGCATTTAAATATATGGTGGTGAAGGACCCAGCACCCACCGTCCTTCTGTGCTCCCTGGTTTTGCCATCATGTGCTCACCCTTCAAGTACATCTAAATACACTCTAAATGCATTCTAAATACAGCCATGAAACCCAGTTCAGACCACCACAACAGTCTGGCTTTGCAATGTGGTTCCTTTAGGATCATGGGGGGATAAAAATCACCGCATTACTCTAAAGAAATGTGTAGCTCAGTGTTGGAGACTCCTCTCTTTGATATACAGGGCCATCACACCAACAGGGACAGGCCATTAACCCTTTGTAGGAACCACTCAGCTCTACCATATCTGTTCTAGAGGAGATTACATGGCAGGAAAAGGGACTGGCACATCTCCTTGTCACCACTGTTTAAAGAATAATCTGTTCTTCTGGAACTAAGAAACCAACTGAGCATTTGGGCTACCTTAAAAAGGGTTATACAGGGCTAAGTGTTTGCTACTTAACTCCCAGAAGCCAAACACTAAATTCACATGCTTTGTATCCTTGTGAGCACCATTGATGCCTGGCAGGCAAACCCTCTGCCCTGCTCAGCCCGCCTTGCCAAAGGAATGACACCGTGTCTCACCCTGTCATCCCTTCCTTCTGCTGAAATGCAAAAAAAACCAAATCAAGAAACCTGATTTTTTTTTTTTTTACCATATCTCTTTGAGCTATGCCCATCTTCCCTTTAGTACAGGATTTGGGGCTTGCCTTTTGGGTTATTCCTTTCTTTTATACATCGAGCCATAGTGAGACTCATCTAGTTGAGGTGTGTTGCAGCACAATGAGGAGGTCACCCAGGGGATCAGCTTGTTTTTCATTTCCTTAATGTCAGTGTGGGGCGAATGTGATGGCTGGAACGTGACACATTAAAGCGACTGTAATCAGGTTGCTCCCACCAAGCTCTGAGTAAGCAGCTGGAGAGGAGCTCGTGAGGCATCCCACAGGGAAGGTCCCCTGGTCCCTGGGGTGGACACGACCCCACAGCTCAGGGCAGCAGCACTGGAGGTCAGAGCCCAGCAGGTCCATTAAGATCAGCACCTGCGGGAGATCTGTACTGGCCCCTTCATCCCGCTCAACCTGGAGGGGGGAAGGAGAAGCCAGGAGAGGTCCCTGTACGTCGCTGGTGGATGGGCTGAGTCTGGTGGCATCATACCTGCCCACAACAACCCTGGCTGTGGGTGAGGGCTGCCCATGAACCACCACTCCTCAGGGCTTGGGGATGGACAATCGAGACTGTCAGACCACATTTACCCCAAATTCTGATGTAAGAGATTATCTGGGAATGGATCTATGTGAAATAACCATGCTTTTATCAGTTCTGAGGAGTGAAAGGGGTCACAAAAGAGGCCACTTCTGCAAAGAGAAACCTGGAACTCCAGGGAAGCACCTCATCCACTCTCCATGCTCCCCCCCATGCCAGCCATGGCCATGCCAGGATGCAGGCAGGACACTGGAGAGAGAGGTGGCTTGTCTGGGTGAAAAGGGAAGAACAAATGGGATGGAGATGGTACAAGGAAATTTTAATAGAATTAGACAGGGAGGAAATGTTCCCCCTTATTATAATTTAAGTCCATGCACTTGCTTAATTAACTAAATGTATGGTGCACAGTATGCAGATGAAAAATGCACCCAAACTATTTTTAACACAGTTAAAGAGACGCATTAGGGTTGTAAATTCTAAGTAGGAAACGCAAGAATTATGTTGGTTCCTGAGCACACAGCTTTAAAAGTGCCTGAATCCAGGCTGTTTTCGTGCCACTGCTCCAAAAGCTGCCCCTTCATCAGCTCAGGGACCCAACATGAGCAGCTCACCCAGGGATCAGCAAATGTGTCTCCAGACACCTCAGACCATGGGGATGCCCAGTGCAAGTACATTGCTAAGGCTGGCACAGAACAGTCATCCCTCCTGAAATAAGTTGGCAGGTAGGGACAAAAATCACTTTCAAGTATTACAGCCCTTCCTGAGCACAGGGCAGGTTACAGAAACCAAGCCAAAAGGACTAGAAGGGAAAAAAAAATTATTCAGAGTAATAAAATGGAAAAATTTTGGAAGCCAAATGCCCACATGTACAGAGAGCTACCCTGAGATCTAAGTGCTGTTGCACCCCTCAAAAAGCCTGACCTGCTCTTTAAACACAGCTCAACTTTTCAAGTTTCAGCTCAGCCTTGAACAGAATGAAGCCATGTGCTGCATTGTTAAGGATCTGCCAAAAAACCAAAAAAAAAAAAAAAAAAAAAAACCAAAAACAACAACAACAACAAAAAAAACCCCATGGGGAGGAATAGAAAGATGTTGAGAGAAATATCAGAAGAAGGTGAGAGATAAGGGAGGCTCAGACCTCTGGGAGCCAGAGAGCACCTCTAGCTACACTCAAAAACAGGGCCCACCAGGCTCAGCTGTCCATGGGGTTGTGCAAAATATATCATATATATCATACACACAGCTCCCAAGAGCAGGTCACCCAGTTGTGTCAGTGTAGGAAGAGCTATTAAGCACAAAAATGAATCATGACACAGAAATATAAAACCGTGCTTTTGCTCACAGAGGTAACGGCGCTTTTAGAGAGGCAACATCTGAGATGAGACCGGGGTTGGGGGAGTGAGAGCTTCCCTGGTTTGAATTTCCCTGATTTCTTATGCATGAAATGCTGTGAAAGGGGATGATCGACAGCAGGAAGAGGTGGGGAATGAAATCAGATGGATTCGATCTAGGATGCAGCACTGGAAATAAATGCAACCTGCACAGGCATCTCAAGGCAGAGCATCAGTGGCCCGGTGCAGAACCAGCCTGGGCCTCTGCAGGCAGGAATTTAGCAGAGGTACTTACCCAGAGGCACCTCTCATATTTCTTGAAACATCTCCACACTGGGAGAGTCCCAGTAGTTTTTGTCTTGGCTTTGGATGCAGGGAGCTGCCTGAGCAGCCCCGGAGCAGCTCCATGCCTGGAAAGGCAGCTGAGTCTGTGAGCATCTCTATGAGCTAAACCCCAGCCTTGCAGCATCACAAACTCACTCACACTGGAAATAAATCTCCATGCAAGAAAGTCCCTGTGAGCAGCAGGAGCAGGGAAATAGCGGTGCTGGTAGTAGGGGGGGCTGACTGAGCCCAAGACAGTGGCAGGACAGGGCATTCTCATCCACAGTCTTCTTCAGGACTGCCATTCCTGCAGGATGAGGGCTAAAGGTGATTCTGTGCTCCAGGCTTTGGCACAAAATGGGGTTTGGGGTTTGGGGCAGGAGGAGACAGAGTGACCCCAATAGCACAGGTAGGGCACTGCACTGGTTATCGGGACATAGAAATGGCTCCAGCTCTTCCACACAAACTTTGTGACCTTGAGGCAATCTTGTCATCCTCCCACATCTTTGAATAAGCTTTTTATCTGTCCTGTCTGCATTACTGACTTCCAGTTACAAAACCCATTCCAACACCCACAGACCTGGCACAGGCCACACTACACTCACCCGGGCAGCAAGGGGGGATAACTGATGCAGGAGCTTATCCTGGTAACTTTGTGTGAAGTTTCCCATATCCTTCAGCTCTCCAAACACTGTATCAGCAAACTGCCAAGGCTAAACCTATCATGTGTATGGTACAGGACACGGGAGTCCATAGAACTTCCCAATGCACTGTAAAAAAATAATCATATCACTGCCACTTCACAGACATTGGTGCAATTACCACTTCAGCCCTGAATTCAGCCTCCATTTCCCAGCAGGTACGTGAGGGGTGGGGGCAGAGGCTGGTTTTGCACGCTCCCTGTGGTGTCACAGCGGATACAAGTGGAGTCACAAGCCCAGAACAAATGCAGGTACTTGGGCTGGGGGGGATGCAGCTACATGGTGAGAGCCAGGGGGCACTGGGAACAGCCTGGCACTGGGAACAGGGCAGTTTAGGGTGACCCTACTCCTGCCCTGGGAGCATTCCTGGCTGCCCAAGCAAACCCCGCCGCAGAGAGCCAAACAGGTCAGAAGTTAAGACAGAGCAGCTGAAGAAGCCAAAGATGTTTGTAAAGCCCTCACGGACAAGCTTCACCTTCTGCTTGACATCCGGCTTTCAGCCCCTTCCATCTCTGTCACTGTCACCCCAGCATCCCCAGCTGGGGTCTCACCTGCATTTAATGCTGCACACAACATCCCCACCCTCAGTGCACACACACAGGCAATAACCCAGCTCATAACGTGAACACTTGGCCCCTCCACATGGTTCTGGAAGATTTTGCGACACAAACCATCCACAACTCCAGAGGATGGATGGCAGCATGAAGGGTGCTCAGTATGCCCAGTGCTGGACTTCACACTCCTCATCATAGCTGCAACTGAGCTCCACAGATGCTCTCTCTTCTCCTCTCCCATTTCCCTGGGGGGATGAGCTTCCCCAAGGACCCCAGCTCGCTGCAGTGCTCAGCAAAGCTCCCCCTTCCACCCAGCCAGGACCTCCCCTCTCTGACTGGTCCCACCAACACCTCCAAGGAAGGCCTCATTGTACAAAATGGCTGAGGAGCAGAAAGCACATCCCAACTCCTTATCTTACAGCAGCATAACAGCAAAAGGATGGAGGTGGGAAAAAACCAGAAAAATCCCCAAAAATCCTTTTGCTATGGCTGGCAGAGGCCCTGGCCATGAGGAAAAACACAAAAACTAAACAAAAAAACCATTGGCACCAGGGTAGGAGCATCCCAGCCTGAGCCCAGGCCTGCGGAAGAGCCCAGTGGGACTGTGGAAAGTCCCAGAGGGAAGGGAGTTGCAGTAACACCGAGATTTATCTTGACCCTCCCTTCGCAATCCTGGGAACAACGGGAAGTCATCTGCTCTCCTATGCAGCAGTGCTTCAGAGATGGGAATCCTTCTGCCAAACGCGGGTCAGCGGGGCCATTTCTGCCCAAAACCCGGGTACCAGGGGGGAGATGTGCACCTAAGGGATGCTCCTTTGTTTACCGCTCGGCCGTACAGGCAGGGAGCCCCAGACACTGATTAGCATTTCTTTCTAGACACATCTCCCATTCAGACGCTTCCCACGGGGGACAAGAAATACCTCCAGAACCCTGAGCAGAGCCACAGAACCAACCCCAGACCCAAACCGACTGCAGCCAGCCAGAAGGCAAAGATGGGGCCGGGGAGGGAAGGATGCTGGGGGGTGGGGGGGAGGAGAGACGGTGCCTGAGCAGAGCTTTTTGTTCCTCTGCTCACAGCATTGCTATGGTGATTTCAAGCAAGACGGAGGAACAGTCGCTACCCATCACTCCCGCTGCTCCAGCCCCCTGCACCGACCGCATGAGCAGCCCCTTCCCCCGCAAGCAGGAGCGGGCAGGGGGCGACAGGGGCTCCTTGCATCGCACCTCTCCTGGGAGCCACCCGCCAGCTCTGCAGGGGCAGCTCCTTCCCCCCCGCCCCCTTCCCCGGATGGCCATCACCGCCCCGTCCCCGGGCACCGCCTGGGCTGGGGCGAGGGATGCGGGATGCGGGATTCGGGATGCGGGATGCAGCGGCGGCCCGGCCGGGCGGCCCGACTGCTCTGGGAGAGGATGGGGGGCAGCGGCTCAGCCGCCGCCCCCCGCAGCATCCCCCGGGGCTCCCCAACCAGCCCTGGCACCCGGCATCCCTTCCCCGCACCCGCTCTGCAGCTGGAGCATCCTTCCTCTCCGGCGCATTTGGGGGGCTGAGGGGGTGGAGGAGGGCACACCGAACGGGGGGGGGTCTCTGCCATCAGGTTTGCCCCCCACCCTTTTACTCACACGTATGCGTGGTAAATGAAAGCCCATCCCCGCGGTCTCTCCAGCACATTGTAGAGGAAATTCTGCAGCTTGCGGTAAAAAGCATTCCTTTTGGGGGGCTTCCCGCTGCCCGAGACCCCGGAGCGGGGCTTGCTGAGGATGCTGCCCCGCTTGGAGCTCTCGGAACCGGCGATGAGGAGCGCTCCGTCCCGGCTGGAGTCCGGGGCGCCCGGGTCCAGCCCCACGAAGCCCACCTTGAGCTTCTTCTCCGCGGCGGGCCCCGGGTAGACGCCTCCGTTGCGGGATTTCTGCACCATGGTGGCGGCGGGGGGCGGCGGGGCCGGGGGCGGCGGGGGGCTCCGGCGGGGGCTCCGCCCGCGCTCCCCGCCGCTGCTCCGCGCCCGGCGCAGCCGAAGCCGCAAGAGCCGCTGCAATCGGCTCCGCCAGCGCCGCCCCGCCGCCGCCCGCCCCCTTAACCCTTGGCATCCCCCGCCGGCAGCCGCCTCTCGCGCTGCCTCCACTCCCAAAAATCCGGGTTTGCCATTCCTCTCCCCCCAAAATTTAAAAAAAAGCGACTCCGGCCGCGCCCCTCAAGAAAATCAGGGTCTGGCATTGTTCCCCCAAATGTAGGTCCCTCCGAGAGCGGGCTCTGACATCCCACTCTCAGATCAAGATACAACATCTTCCCCCTGCCCCCAACCCAGTGTCCGCTCCCAAAACCAGGCTCTGTCACCCCCCTCAAAATCACCACGGGGAGGGCTCCTTCTGCACCCCCGGGAAGGGCTGGGCAGCACCCTGGGAGGGGATGCCCATCCCCGTGGTCCCACAGGCAGCGAGTGCAGACATTGCTGCAGCTTCACAGGAGGGACCCAATCCATGTCCCATGTTCATGAGCCCACTCGGCAACAGTCCTGCTCCACTTCTCACAAATCCCAGCGTGCAAAGTCATTCCCATTCTCCATGCTTCCCGAAGGCCCAACCTATCATCTTGGAAGCCCAAATTCAGCTTCCTTCATGCACTGAAACCCCATCATGATGTGGTCACCAAGGGGTTCAGAAGCCAAACTCCCAGCATAGGAAGTCCATTTCCAGATGTGCTGACACAAATCAGCTCTTTAACACCCCAGTATTTATAGTGCAGTAGCACCATTTTTCCCCCTTACACCATGGCTGGATTCTGCCCCAAGGAATATTTCCTCCTGACACACCTTCACAGGACTCAGGAGAAGACAGGGAGACTGCAGAAGATATGACAGAGGTGCCTGCCCCACATAATTATCCTCCATGGAATGGGTTCTTAGCAGTGCAATGGGAAGACCTGCAATCAAATAAAATCAAGTCAAAGATCATCAGCTCCTTTCCAGTAACAGTTCTATCCCTTACAACCCAAAAAATCACAAGTGGTCTGTGAAGTGCACACCTCTGCATGTTCTTCTTAAGTAAAACAAGGCTTCAGGACAAAACTTTTTGTATGTAAAATGAACTGCAAGCTCAGATAAGCTGCTCCTTTCATCACAAATACCTCCACACAATGTTAGTAGGGAAGTAGGAAAATGGTGGCACCGAGTTTTATGGCTGCAGGAGCCACCCAGGGCTGTGTTTCATTGGAAAACCAATCCTGCCAGTCTGTACTGTTACCAGCTTTTCCTGAAACTCATATTTAAATGAGAAAACCAACGTAACCTTTTAGAGTACACTTCGCAAGTCCTGGCTTTTTGGTCCTCTCCTAATTCCTCAGGAGGATCCCAGTGAGAACTAACGGATAAGAGGAGCACTGAGATTAAAGCTGCTGCCTCTCACTCCCCAAACCCTGTCATGCACATTGAGAGAAGAGCGAGCGTGGAGCAGCCCTACATTTTGTATGAACAGAACGTTTCCTGTGACCCATATTCTCTCCAACACATGGCTGAAAGAGAAGCCATCTCTGCAAGGCAGACAGAAAACTAAAGCTGGGTTAAATACTGGAAAAACAGATCAGCAAGTATGTCAGTGAATAAATTGCTCAATTCAATGAGGGGCCATTCTATTCATTATTTGTGAACACTTGTAAGATCATTAGTGTTCTTTAATAGGGTGGCCAATTACAAATGTGCCTGGCACTAATGTACAAAGTGCATTATTATAGATCCAGTGACGCAGTCCCAAAGCAGGAAATATCCCCCTCCACAAAAAGGCCAACAACAAACAAAGGAAGCAATTTTCAATTAACAAATTCAAGATTACAAATAGTCTGTGAGCCCTAAAGAAGAATCTAAATTCAAGTGCTCGTCTTTGCCTCATTAGTTGGCCATTTGCAGTGTCACACTGCAGCACAGCTTTGGGTATCCTGCATCTCTGAGACCACCAGAAATCGAGAGTGGGAAAGGTAAGGGGTGGGATCTCACCCTTTCCAAGGCATGGAGGAGCTGAGGAAAGGCACGGCGTGGTTGTAGGGACTGTCAGGGATTGTTGCTTTGCTTGGGAGGGAGGCAAATCCACAAAGACAAGCCTTGAGAGCAAGTGGCATCAAGGATTGCCTCCTTTTGTAATCAGAGTGGTCCTTGAGAGATGGAAAAGGCCTGAAATTGTGGATGAAGGCCTGTTCTAGCCTCACCCCTTCTTTCTTTTCACCTCGGACTCTTAGGGCATCTCTAACTCCATTTTTATACTATTGCATGGGTTGGCACCGCCAGCTGTAGTTGAGTGTTCAGAAACACATGGCTTTCCCCTTTCCAGCCCCACCTCCCACCCCACCAGCTCACAGGAGCTGTCCCTTGATCCAGTCTCCAGTGCCTGGCCAGCTGCAGCCCTGAGAGGAGCAGCAGTCTCTGGGAACAGCTGGGACACAAACACTTACTGAGCTGTGATGTCCTGCACGGAGCCTGCAGCAGGTAATTTCAGAGATGAAGTCACTTGTGTGCTACTTCTCCTGGGTGGCAGAAGACAAGACACAGCCATTAACACTGGGAATTAATGAGGTATATAAAAGCAGGAGTGGGAAGGTGCTTTTATCTGATCCAAGGACATTATGTCTCCACAAACAAACAGAATTACTGAGTCAGTCCTTTGCTTTCAACACTCGTGATGGCTTTAAAACACAAACACCATGGCAGATAGCTTAGACCCTGAAGGTAGGATGAAATCCATCAATCCATGTTAAGATGCAGAAAGTCCATGCTCTGTCCCCTGGCAATTGTTGAGCTGTAGTAAGAAATGACTGGTGTAAAAAATATGTAGAATGACTCCAGGGATAAATTTCTGCTTGAAACACTGAACGGGAGCCCTTTCTCCATCCCCACCCAGCTGGTGGTTTGTGTGAACTGTGCTACCCATAGCCTGGGTTTTGTAACTCACAGCTCTCTCCCAGAGCTATTTTCAAACCCTAAAGCAGATGGCTTTACCTCCCCTCGTACAGGATGCTGCAACATCCCAGCAGCACTAACCTGCCAAGCGAAAAGACACGAACAGCTCAGTCTCTCTGCACCCAGTGTCCACCCATCTCGCTCTGCTTCAGCTCCCCCTCACCTCCCACCACCCCATCCTCTGATGCAGGAAACAGCCCCTGAGAGCCCCAGTCTATTGATTATTCGTGTCTCTTCCCTGCTTGACTCTCCCCAACACATGCCAAATCAGTTTTGGCTTTGAAACCAGCAGCCCTGACCCAAGAGAGGTTGGTTCATACAAGGAACTCAACCTGGAAGGGGATGCTTCTCCAGCATAAGGTGCAGCCCTCAGAGAAAAAAATGCTGCAGGAAAGATAATTCACGTGCACAAATGGAGACAATTTAGATTTCTAAAATACAGATTTCCAAAGGAGAAAGGTGAGTGTGACATTTCTGGCTAGAATAGAAGGCAATGCTCAGCCAAAGCTTCCACATTTTGGAGGGGAAGATGTGGGCAGAGCTGCAGAGGGTTGGCACGGTGGTGAGGACACTAGTGCAGAAGGATCACCTCGAGAGCAAGAGGGCTCAAACTGGGCAGAGAGCAAAGGCTGCTCTTGGCAATCAGTCACGACCATAGTATCGCCACTGATTTTTTTTTGACTTTTTTTTTAATCACCTGAAATGAAGATGCACCAGATGGTTTTCCAGTTCAAATCAAATCTGACAGTCATCAGTTTCAATGCTAATTAAGTTTCTATCAATTTTCATTAAAAGCCTTGATAGACAGAGGCTCCCCAATGTCTCCTTCTTCCCCCTCCAAAGGGGATTTTAAAGTGCTTTCTCATCTTTACCAGGCACAGGAAAAGGTACCCATGAGGAGGCCACCCCTCCCAGTCACTAAAAAAATCCTCAATCAGAATTTACAAGCAACATGCTGATAAGAAGAAGCCAGGCTCCCTTCATCCTGCTGCTGACAGAGCTGCTTATTTTATATTACATATTTATTGGATGCAAAATTTCTGTGCCACCATCCATCTTCCTGCCCTGTTCTCAGACAGCACTGACCTCATTGGAGGCTGCTCCAGAAAAACCCACGACAAATCCTGCTGTATGAGATCAGCTTGAGCTGCAGCTGGAAGCATCTGACTGTATGAACAGAAATCTCCCTGAGTTACACTGAACTGACTTAGGAGACACACACACTCCATTCTTAACTAGAAATTTATATTCCTCCTTTCTAAGGGTGATTAAAATTGCTGCGATCTAAATATTAATTTGTGCTGTGGAGGCCTGACAGTAAAGAAAACCAGTTTCTGGAAAGAACATCTACTTGACTGGGCATGTGGAAGGAGAAACAAGTGGAAAAAAATCCAGCTTAAGGTGAATTCTCTTGAGTTAAATTGTGTTACTCTCAGAGCACCCACAAAGCATAAAATAAGTCACGGAGGGACCAGCACCCAGCCCATTTCCCTGTCACCTTTTGACTGCTCTGCTTCTGCTCTGCTCAGCTGCCACAAACCCTTCTGGCAAATTCCCCACTGGCCAGGTCTCCTTCCCCATCTCTACTCTCCATTGCCCCAATTGCTTCTGTCATTGCCCTCCAGCTCCATCTCCTGCCCTCGCCTCCTTTGGGACCACGTGTAATTCCCTTTCTTCATTTATACTGTTACCTTGAAGGTATTTTTAGCCCGTGACCACAGTTGCCCCTGAGCCTTCCTTTTCCCAGACTCCGTAAATTTAGCTCTCTTAGTCATCCCTCATGTCTCCCAGTGCTCACATTGTTCCTCCTGACCTCCTTGGGTTTTCGCCTCTTCCTGCACCCACAAGGACCAAAGCCACACCATCAAATATCCATCACCTCAGTGCTCTTAGACCTCATTCCCCATGACAGGGCCGCTCCAGGACCTCCTCCCACACCCTGATGGCCACCACAAACTCCTTGGGGATGACCACTCAGAGATGGAGAAGATTTCCCACCAGCAGCCCCCTTCCCGTGTCTCCAAACCAGCGCTGGGCTCTCCACAATACCCAATTTACAGCAACAAAACTAAACTTGGTCTCACCTAGGAGCTCTTCCAGCCTTGCCTGGTTTCAGGAGCTTGGAACCCAGCTAAGGACTGGCTCTGCTCCCAGTAAAGCACCTCCCAGAACCATAACTGCATCCTGGCTGGGACTCAGTGCCATAAAGCCCATTAGGTGCTTTGTTCCCATTCAAGCACCTGCCTCCCACCAGCTTCAAAGCTGAATCAAAACCTGCATGAATATTTAGGGACTGGAGGTTGTCATCCAAAAGAAACAAGCCCATACTGAAATAGCTGATTCTGACACATCATCTCTGCAAGGAGGGGCACATCAGATTGCTCTGTGCTTTATCCTGCCATGGAAGGGAAACCAGCTCAAATAAATGGGCTCCAAATGGTCCCAGGTGTCCTGGGCTGGGAGGGACCTTCTAGAGCCCAACCTTGGTAGGTGCTGGGGCATAAAAGGGGGGTTGGTGTATAGGGCACGAGATGCTGGGGCAGGATGTGAGGGGATTCCAGCTCTGTTGGGGTTACAGCACTTGGGGAGCTGTGCTGGATCACAAGGGGTGTGTGAAAGAGATAATCCCATTGTATCTTGTCCCAGGGATGGGGTATTCCTTAGAGAAGAGCAGGGAAAGGGGGTACAAGGTGCTGGCTGGGAGGGTCCCTGCCAGCAGGAGGGGAGCAGCATGAGGAGATGCAAAAGCTCTAAACCTGCATGGTGAAAAAATTGTTTTCTTTTTTTGTTGCAAAAGCTTTTTTTTTTTTTTCAATTTTTTTGTTTCTTGCTGAAATGTCAAAATCTCCAGATGTGGCAAGAAAGAAAACCAAACCCAATTACTAAAATACTGAAAAGATTTAAGGTGAATTATTTTACCCCTTCATTATTGAGAGAGATTAAAAAAAAACCCTTCCAAATCTAAAAAAAATCTGCTTTCCGTTTCTTCCGTGTAATTTTTTTCCATTCCAAAAATGCTAAAGAAGGAATATTAGATTTTGATTTTAGTTAGGAGGGTTGCTTTTGATCCACGTTTCAGGTTAAAAAATTGAAGTATTCTGTTGGGGAGCTGCCAGACAGACGTGGCTGTCTCCATGCTCCTGCCTCTGTCACAGCACACACCATGTGTCATCTGCAAAGAAAAACTCTTGAAGTAACTAAATTCGTGGTTTCTCTGCACCATGGGCTTTTGTTGCAGGCTGCCTTCAGTCTTTCAGCCTGGACACCTGGGAAATCAAAAGAACGTGAAAGGGCAAGGGTTTATGATTTATTTATCTTTAACCTGAGGTCTTTAGGAAAGCTGGTGTATGTGCATCTGCATCTCCCTTCCCTCCTTTAATAACTGCAGAGCTTTTGGGCAATTTTTATCTTCTCTATTAAAGATAGGGGGGACGTTTCAGATGGCTTTGAGTGAGAATATGTGATGAGAGAGAGGGCAGAAATCTCCTCACTGCGGGAAATGGTGATGCATGGGCACGATAATAATGGACATCAGAGAACCCACAGGACATTATTCAAAACATAAATCCATGTGAAAATGGACACCCCTGGTTCTACTGATCATGAAACTGCCTCTTTGTGGGCTCACTTTGGATCCTGTCTGGGAAGCACCTGCTAAACATCTCGGGATCTTGGTGCTGGGCAAAGCAGGATCAAGCACGTTGGGCACGTTCCCCCAGGCAAAAATGCGGGTGCCGTGCCTGCAGGGTGACATTTCCTCACTTCCAGCCTGATTTTCATGCAGCCCCTGCTTTGTTCTCGCAACTTTGTCTTGCTCACGCTGCTCCAAAGGCTGTTCCTGTCCTCTGGGCATCCGGACGCTCCGGCTGTGCCCTCAAAACCTCTCATTCAGCATCTCTGTGTGCTCGCCTGCGTGTGCAGGCAGAGCAAGGGAGGCAGCTTTAAAACTGAGCTGTGTCTGTAGCCTGACAGGAGCTGTCAGCTGGGCACAGCCCGGCTGCCCGGGCCACCCCGCGAGAGGGACTTCAGCCGCACCGGGAGACGCGCTCAGCCTCAGCCGCCCCTCCCTGTCCCCGCTCCCTGCACATCCCCCGTGGTTCCCGCGGAGATTTATGGGCGGGGAGGACACCAAAGCTATCGACCTGCGGCAGCGCTTCCCTCCCAGCCATCGCTCTAATGGGAACCGCTCGGAGCATCCGAGGGGCCGGTGCGGCCCCATAAATCACAGCCGCCTCCCGCCCGGCATGAGCCGCCCTCTCTTGTCACCGCAGTCCTTCAGGTCGGTGCTGGGGGAGAATTCCAGGCTGTGTCCCAGGAGCTGGCGCGCGTTGGAGAGGATCTTCCCATCCCGCTGATGTGTGAGAGGTGGCAGGGCTGGCACAGACACTCCTGTGTCCCCTGCACTGCCGCCCCACACCAAAACCCAGCTCAGAAACCCGCAGCTTGTGCGAAGTAACTGCTGTCACACCCATCACATCCCCACAAAGCTGATATCCGGGGATCGTCGTCTTCTCTTTCCCCTACTTGTACTCCCATCCCAAAGCCTGGCTGCTTCCAGACTCATCACTCTAGTGCTCGGCTGTGGCTGGCCGGGACTGCAGAGAACATTTAGCAGATATAAGGCACGAGAATAGTGCCAGACATGGGATGATTGCAAATCATTTAGACTAAGCAAAACCAGGCCATCCTAAATTTGTAGGCAGCAAAGGAGTGTTTGTGAGCAGAGCTGAAATGAGTTATTTGAAGATGCTGCTGTACCTCTACGTAAAACATCGGAGTGGTGGCCAAATGCTACCCGAGGCAGAAGGGCGGGGTCTGGCCCGGAGCTGGACCCTGGGCTGTGCTACAGCTCCAGTTTCTCTTCAGCTCAGCAATATCTCTGCACAGGGTAGGGCACAGGCCAAGAGAAGGATGGGACGTGGTGCATTGCCCTGGCCAGAGCTGCTGCTTTGTACTCCCTTGGCTGCAGATGCACCTGAAAATGTGGATCTCACACTGGGGGAATGCGGAGGGAGGTGGTTAAAGGAAATGAGTCAAAAACTCCCAGGTTTGCTCCTTGGCATGTTACAAAATGCCAGGGGGGAGAGGGGAGGGCCTGGTTTGCCACCCTCCTCTCTGAATTTGTACCTCTGGGGCCAAGGATGGCTGATGGACTTTGTGAAGGGGGTGTGATGGAAGCGGGATGGAGAGGTGAGACCCACCCAGGCATAGGATGTTCTCTGCCCTGATCAGCCTTTTGCCCCAACTTTTGGTCTGGCCCACCCTCTTTTCCTAAGAAGGTTTAGTCTGAGGCATTTGTGTCCAGCCCCAAGGAGGCTAAACCCAGGGAGAGCTCCTCATCCCCACTGGGCCAGGCACTGCCTAGGCTGTGGGGATGGCCCCAGCCCCATCTGCTCAGACCTGAGTGCCCAACGTTGTGTGGATCTGCTCAGAAAGAGGCCAAGCCCAGACATTTGGGCTGGAGAGCAGAGCAGAGGTGATTCACACCCACGCTGGATGGAGAGCTGCCCACTGGCAGTGCAGCTTTGCAAGGTGGAATGTGCTGTGCAGCTTCCCAACGAGAGGAGAAGCACCTGCTGGGACACAAGGAAAGACATCGGTCAGTGATGAAGTCACTTTCTGAGGTCGTGTAGTCACTTTGTGCTGCATGTGCATCGTTCCCACCTCTACCACAGATGATTCAGCATCTCCATCTCCAGCAGGCGATGGCAGAACCCCCTTGGGTGATGTCCTCTGGGAATTCTGGGCTGAAGGGCACCTTGACCTCCCTGACAGTCAGTGACATTGACAACCAAGGCAGCAGAAACGGAATGGGAGGTCAGGAGATGCTCATTTGCTTTTCTCCCTTAGTGGGGTGTGTCTTCAAATGCTGTTGAAATGCTCCAGGTGCCACTAAGACTTTTGAGTCAGCAGGAGACAGGCAGGACCTCACTGCCTGCGTGGGGTTAGGGTTCAGCAAAATCTGGTGACAGATGACGGAGCCATGGGAGAGCAACTGCCCTGACTGGAGAGGTTTCCTGCACGCCAGTGATGTGTGGCCTGTGCCCCCTCTCTGCAGGGACCTGCCCAGGCTGACAAGAGGTTGTGGCTGATGCTTTAACTCCCCTCCAAGTGCAGAAGGGCACCAGGCAGTTCGAATTCCCCCAGCTCAGCATCTGCAGCCTGGATTCCACTTGCAATCTTGCAAAAGCCTTATAAATTTTTTAGAGCAGCCCCAAATGCCTGCTGAGTCAGCCAATCAGCTCCAGCGGATTAAGAAAACTTACCTTAAATTATTAACAGCACACAGCCAGACACGAGGGTAGAGGTGGGAAAGAAGAAGTATTCATTCCTTCATCTCCGGTGGATGCCACAAGAGCAGCCAGCACCAGGCTGGGGTTTGGCAGAGGTGTCCATTCACACCTGAAGGATGGTCCCATTCCTGGGATCTTCCCTTCTCCATCAGAAACCCCCACCAAGGCATCAGTGCCATGCTGTGCACAGGCTGTGCTGCACCGTGGAGATTATGTCCCTTTGGGAAACTGGGTGCTGGTTCACATCCAGCCTCACACACCTCTCTCTTCTTCCCTCTTCTTCCAGGTCCTTTGGGTTCTCTTCTCTTGAAGAGCTGATCCCCAGCTGTACAGTGGAGCCCACCCTGATGGTTTTTGACTTTCCTACAACCTCGAGTAATTTTCCTCCCACCAGTTTTTAATTTCAGGAAATACAATCACATTTGCAAACTCTGGTCCTCAATGCGTCTCCCCGGGCTGTTCTTTTTGCTTTGGACGTGCTGCCTTGCCAGGATCAGGGACGTGGGTCTGGATTTCCTCTGCTTGGCAGCTGTTCCAGGAGGACTTTGTCCCCGTTTCCACGAGATGGCACCGATGAGTCTGCGACGGGAAGCAGCCACCGCGACGCCTTCAGGGAGGACTGGGATGGAAAATGACTCCAAAACAATAAATGTTGCTATGAAAAAATGCCTCTGAGCTCTGGGTTGTGGGGTCCCAGCATGCCTGCCCCAGCATGCCTGCCCATGGCAGGGAGCAACTGGAGGAGAATTTGGTATTTTGAAATCCATCTCACCACCACAGCTCTATCACCTGCCATGGGTCACGTACACCCACCTGCTCTGACACGGTGCTGATAGTTCCAAAATCAGCTTGAGCTCACTGCTCAAAATTTTTTGCCAAAATCCACCTGTGGTCCAGTTCAGGGGCCTGTTGGGTTGCTTATCATTTTGGTAGGATCCCAAAGTGGATCATGTCAAACTAAGGGCACCATTGCTTGTTTGCCTGCAAGCCCTGTGGGGCCAGGCAATGATTTGCACGTGGTGGGTTGTTGATCCAGTCCCAAAACACTGATCCAAAAGGGATTCAAACCCAAGGTTTGGCTGGAGGCAGGCTGTGGCTTCACTGATACTGCGTTGAGATGCCCAGGAATGCAGCATATTTTTCTTTTGGGAAAATGCTTATGCTTTGAAGTAGGTTTAAATCACAATATATCTGTTAATTCTGTCTCGCTAAAGATCCTGACCCAAACCTCCCAAAATAGGGGACGCTGCTGCTATTGCTGAGATCTCACTTCAGGCACCATCTCTTCTTTCTGCTCCTGCAGATCACTTGGGGTGCCAACCCACACTTAAATGAGGCTGAAAATTTGGCCCTGCTCTGAGCCATGAGCAAGTCTGAGTTAAGTCCTCTGGCTTTATATTTTTGCTTTTCTGCAGTTCCATCATTAATTACCTCACCACTTGTGCAGTGCTCCCAGAGTATCTTTCACAGCTCCCCTGGCATATTTCTATGGAAACGTAGCCGTGGTTTTGTCAAGCCTGTATTTGCTTTTAAAATAGCAGGAGAGGTGCAGACTTTGCTCCTGCTCTTCTCTGTCCCCCCCCTGACCCCACGGTGGTGCTCACTCCTGCTGTGCCAGCAGCTGGCTTCCATGGGGCACCAGGGAGCTGGAGGTTCCTGAACAGCGTGGGAGGGATATTCCCACAGGAGTTCCTGTTGGTGCTGCTTTTAAGGATGCAGGAAAATCATGCACATGAGGATGTTCCCCTGCTTGCAAATACCCAGGAAGAGGCACAAGTTGTCTCAGGGAAAACACGCCTTGGGAACTGGGAAATGCAGGAGGAGCTGGAAGATGAGATTAAACTATCAGTGGGAAAACAGCCTTCCCCCGTGGCTGTGCTGTGCCTCGCAGGGATCCCCAGATCCTCTTCCAATTTGTGGAATGCCAAGGACACAGCACTTCAGAGAGCCGAGTACTGCAAAGACCTTTGGCATCAAATTGGTTTCTGTGGATGAAGCTGGTGGATGTGGGGTGTGCGGAGAGGGGTGAGGAGCCTTGGTGGCCTGTGCACAGTTTTGGGGATTTTAGCCCAGGGAGCCGGTCCATGTCCGTGGCTGTCAGACCCGGACATGGGATGGGGAGAGTGTCTGGGGAGCAGGCAGGGTGAGTTCATGCAGAGCTCTCTGTAATTCAGCTTGATGTCAGCTCCTTGAGGCTCTGCCTGGGGACACTCAGTGCTGCAGAGCATCAGATGTTAATTAGGATCATTAAGGGCTTTGTGGCACAAACAGCAGTGATGATATTTGTGCCTCTGGAGCTCTCCTGGGAAGGGCCTCGCACGATGCTGCCCTTCACAGAGACTATGTAGGGCCGCCTGTTCCCAGTACTGTCTCTTCCTGAAAGCCAAGTCAGAGGCACAGACAAGCTCAGGATGCCCCAGCACGCTGCTAATGCCTCCTCCAGGGAGGAAATGGCCCTTGGAAACATCCCCACAATGCTGTAGTGGCAGCACAACTCTCACACCACCTCCCTCTTCTGCCTGGTCCATTGTACCATCTACTGCTCCTCCTCACACTCGGTGCTCCCACTCTTTTCCCCTCACAGCTCCTGGCTGTTGCTTTTTGGTCAATCCCAACCACTCAGCACCCACAGCCCTTTGGACTGGCACAGCTGCACTGAGTGGAGCTGGGAGAGGTGCACACCTTGCCTGGGGCTGCAAGATTGTGATGGAAGTCAAAACACTGCCCTGGGTGAAGACCATGAGTTTTGGGGCTTCTTGTGAGACCTGAGTCATGTCTGGGCTTCAATCAGGAAGAAATGTTGCTGTTGAGTTGTTTGGAAAAGGCTGGGGGATCCTGGGGACAGAGCAGCAGGTGGGGAGAGAAGGCAGTCTCAGTCACTGCTCCCAAGATGATGGGGTATGACAGAGACCGAAAGTGATGCTGCTCGCCCTTCCAGGAGACATGGGGTGCTCTCTTTTCCTTCCTTTCAGTGGCATAACTAGGAGGTCAATTTAAGCCTATTTTGCATGGAAAAAAATATAATAAAGGTCCTGGAAAATGATTTTAGAATCTTGAGCTGGTTAAGGAGAGTATCACAACTGCTGTGAGAGCTGTCGCTGCTTCAGGCTGGGGGAATCACCCAGGTCAAGGGGTGCAAGCTGGGGAAGGGCTGGGTGCTGGCTAACGCCCTGAATATGGGCTCACAACTGCCCTCCTTCCTCCTTACTTCCATCCCAGGCCCTCCTGTGCCGACCCCACCATCTACTCTAGGTGGGACTACACAATCCCCACCCAACCCAGCCCCTCTCAATGACAGATGCACACACACACAGCTCCACACCTTTTGGGTTGGTTGGTTTGTTTTGGTTTTTTTTGGGAGGGGGGGGTTTGTCTGGTTTTGTTGGGTTGGTTTTTTTTCCACTGTGGATGTTGCACCAGTTTTATTGGTAAAATTAACATGAAGCCTCACAAACGCTGGAACATGCTTTTCCTTTTAAAGAATTTCCACTGGACCTTAATGGTGAGCATCCAGTCGTTGACATATAAACTCTTACAAGCTGATGTGCACACGTGCGCCCGGGGGAGACGGTGGCAGCGTCCTGGTGTCAGGGATGGTTTCTGCGCGATGCACTGGGAGCCCACGATTCATTTGCCAGCCTTCTGGGCCTTCTGGGCAGACTTGGTGACTTTCCCGGCTCCACCACTCTTCTTCTCCACGTTCTTGATGACGCCCACGGCCACGGTCTGCCGCATGTCACGGACAGCGAAGCGGCCTGAGGGACAGAGAGAGGGGGAATGCAAGTGAGACTCTGAGGCTGAGCTCTTCTGGGAGAGTGGTAGTGGGATCTACACCTCCACTCATGGTGCCATGTGTTACCCCTGCCCTTGGAGCAGGTTCCTGAGCTATGAATCCTTTCTCTGACCACGAGTACTGAGGCTCCCCTCTATTTAAATTAATATTTTTTAAACTTAAACCCCATCTCTTCTCTGCAAGCTCCCAGCATTGCTGAAGCTTCCAGATGTGCAATATCAACCTGATCTAGTGGAAAGTGTCCCTGACCATGGCAGGGGGTGGAACAAGATGGCTTTTTTATGTCCCTTCCAATCCAAACCATCCTAGAACTCAAGCATGGCACTTCCCTACTTTAAAAGGTGGCCTCCACTGAGCAAACTTCCCTCTTTCTTCTCCTGACTAGTTGTTTTAGGGCAGAGAGGAGGAAACTGGAAAAATGCTTCTGTGTTCAGAAACTATCAGGGTTTAGTAACTGTGAAGGAAACCTCGTTGCTCCCAGAGGGAAAACCCAGCCTTTGGAAACTCAGCTCGGCAGAGAGCCTGCCCCACCCCAGCCTACCAGCACATGGGGCAGCAACAAAACATCCTCAGCTCCCTCGCCATCCCGCTGGGAGAAGCTCAGCATGTCTGATGTGAGCTCTGCACCCACAGAGCCCTCATGCTCCTCCACAGGAGACCTCCAAAGAGCCGTTCCCTTACCAAGGGGTGGGTACTGGGAGAAGCTCTCCACACACATGGGCTTGCCAGGGATCATCTCCACGATGGCTGCATCACCCGACTTCAGGGACTTGGGGTTGTCCTCCAGCTTCTTGCCGGAGCGCCGGTCGATCTTCTCCTTCAGCTCGGCAAACTTGCAGGCGATGTGTGCAGTGTGGCAGTCAATGACGGGCGAGTAGCCAGCACTGATCTGGCCAGGGTGGTTCAGGATGATCACCTGAGGGACAGAGCAGTGTCATGGCAAGGCTGGGAGCTTGGGCATGGTGGCAAATGAGGCATGGTGGCATCACCAGCCCTGCTCACCTGAGACGTGAACTGCGCTGCCTCCTGCGGCGGGTCCGACTTGCTGTCCCCGCAGACGTTCCCACGGCGGATGTCCTTCACCGAGACGTTCTTCACATTGAAGCCAACATTGTCCCCAGGCAGAGCCTCGCTCAGGGCCTCATGGTGCATCTCCACGGATTTCACCTCAGTGGTGATGTTCACAGGGGCAAAGGTGACCACCATACCAGGCCGCAGGATTCCGGTCTCCACTCGGCCCACGGGGACTGTGCCAATCCCTGCAGAGACAAGGACAGAGTGCAGCAAAGTTCAATCTGCTTGGTCAGAGCTGGGCCAGAGCCTGGATTCAGCAAAAGCAAGACATCTTCGGTGGTTTTCACCAAAGAACATGTTTGCTCCTTGCCCAAAACCCCCAAGTTTTCAGCAAATCAACACTGGGGTATTGAAAATTGTTATGAGTCCATCCTTCCTACTCAAAGTTTTGTAAAAAAGAAGTAACCCACAGTCAGAAAGTCCTGCTCAATCCACATGCCCCAAAAGTTCTTCTCCTGGAGCAGCTGTGGCACCTCCTGCATGGAGGACTAGGACATCATAGCATGCGTGCAACAACACTGTACGCATCCCTGACGGCCACACCACCAGCTGTGACAGAAAATGAGAGTCAGAAAATGATTGGGATCTTTTACAGCCTGTGTCACCAGGAGACTTTGGGAAAATTCGCCTTTGGAGGCAGGTGAAGAATGATGGAGAGAAACAACATTGAAGAGATTGAGAAGGTTGGCTGGACCCATCTGCTCCTCCACATCCACCCTGCTGCCTCCACCTTCCCTCTTCCCACGGTGTCTCAGCTCCCCAAGGACCTGCCTCCCAGTAAAACCAGATCTCTTTGCCCCAGCTGAGCTAGGGGAGGACACAGACCTCTAACCACTTTTCATCTCCACTGCAAACAAGAGCAGCCTGCATAAAAAACCCTGCTAAATCCCATGTTCAACCCTTGCAGTGCATGTATCCTTGGAAAAGTGTGGGAATGGGCTGGAGAAGGCTGTGCCTGCCTAATCCAGCCCCAGGGAGTCAGCAGTGCTGTCCACTTATGCCAGCAGGTCAGAGAGCTCACAGGGTATTTATAGCTGAGCAAAGTGTCCCCATCACCTCTCCAGAGGGAAGGGGACACGCGTCAGCCACGGCGCTCCCTACATGGCTGGCACAGCTCGCCAGGAGGACGTGCCGATGATGGACACCAGCATTTGGGAAGCTTCGGCAGGTCACAGCCAAGCTCCACCAGCTTCAGCAGCCCTCCCTGCTGGTCTTGTCCCTCATCTGGGTCACAGAATGCTTTTTGCTGCCTCCAACTTGCCTGGCCAGCCATGATCTCTGGGACACACAAATTTGCAGCCATTTTGGCATCATGTGTTCCCTGGGGACAGCTCACAAACCTGCTGGTCCTTTCTGGTCCCTGGGCACCTTTGGGCATGTCCCCTCCACCCCAGACAGCCCAGGCTCAAATGGGGCCTTTGCCCTGCAGCTACCACCCTTTTCTCCAACATTATCTCTGGTTTGAAGAATCAAATCCCTCCAGTTTCCCAACACCTGGAAATGTCATTCCCAAATTCCCATGGAATGAAGACTCCAGTTAAGGCAGAGGAGTGGCAGGGCTCACCTCCAATCTTGTAGACATCCTGGAGGGGCAGGCGCAGGGGTTTGTCTGTGGGGCGGGTCGGGGGCAGGATGGTGTCCAGGGCCTCCAACAGGGACACGCCACTGGCGTTGCCTTCTTTGCGCTCCACCTTCCAGCCTTTGAACCAAGGCATCTGAGAAGAGAGCAGCAACAGAGAACCATGGAATCACAAGGTTGGATGAGACCTTAAAGACCATCTTTTTCCACCCCTCTGGCATGGGCAGGGACATCTTCCATGAGAGCAGGTTGCTCCAAGGCCCATCCAGCTTGGCCTTGAACACTTACAACATTCACTGAGTGTGTCTGTCCTCAGCACCCAGAGGTGAACCCAGAGAGATGTCCCACCAGGACAACCTCCATACAGTCAGTCCTGCCATGTCCTGGCTTTACCAGGGGGCTGGGGAGCTCCTTCCACTCCACCATCCCTGCAGGCTTATTTGCCCCCCTTTGCTCAATCTCCCTCTGTCTTCTAGAAATGAGCAAGACATCCATTAATAGGAGAAAAAGGATGGAAGTGGTTAAAGCCAGCAAACTCACAGCCCCACTTCCAACACAGTCCATGGGCACTGCACCAGCTGCCTGGATCCCAGCCTCCAGGAATGCTGCCTCCAGCACAGGGAACACAGGGTCTGCAGCCAAGTCCCAGCTACAAAGTGCTCAACCTTCAGTCCTGGGAACCAAGTTCCTTCAAGGCGAGCCCCAGACAAACGCTTCTCCCCACTCAGTCTTGCTATCACCCCCGCCCCCCCCCAAGGTCTGGATTCTAAACCCCTGGCTTGGGAGGATGCTGGAAACCCAGCTGCTGAGAGGCAGGATTGTTCTTCATAGATGTTCCCTTCTCCTGACCTAAACTGGACCTTTGAAACTAAAAATTGGCCAGAAAGAGGTGGAGAGGAATGGAAATGTGCTCGGCAGCAGCCATGGTTTAATGCAGGGAACTGCAGTGCTTTATTGGGATGATGCTGCACATCTGGATGGTGTAGCAGCACCTGGAGCTTGCTAGCAAGAAAAATTTAGTCCTGGGTCTGAGACAACCCTAATACAACAAGCAGAGATCAGAGTCTGCAAGGCCATGCCCCTGCCTCTGCACAGAGAGGGTTAGACAGTATTTTCCCATTCCAGAGTCAAATGCTTCCCGTGTGTCCCAAATCCATCACACACTTTGTGGATGTGGCTTTTTTCCCTTACCAACACCAGTGGCACAGTGCAGTGGGCATGGGGAGCTGGGGTGAAGCAAGACCCCCAAAGTGCCCCCAGCTTCACAGCCATCCCTGGAGGATGTGGCTATGCCAAGGGTGGTTTCCTGTCCTGCAATCTGCACCAGCTTTGGGAAGGAGAGAGGGAAAGACTGGACACAGCCAGGGAATTCAGCCTGCATCCAAAGCATTCAGGTCAGCCCCCTTCAGAGGGTCATGTCTGACACCACTTGTCTTTCTTGGTGGCAGTGGCAGGAGGAGCCTGGGGACACTTTTGCAGCAGGTTCTTCCCAGGGCACTGCAGCTCTTGCCTTGCAGCCAGATCCAGCACCAGGCAACAGCTTGGCTAAATGAAAACTCCATCCAGGCATCGAGGGAGCCTCGTGTCATGTGCAGGATGACTCAGACCTTCCCCCATTCTGCTGTGGCAGGGCCCAAACGCCAGGCAGGGACCTGTGCCAGCAGCTGCCCCGTGGCCACCTGCCCACGGGCTCTGCTCTCGAGGATGACAGCCACCAAGTGCCTACAGCTCCCATCCCTCTGTCCCACACAGCTCTGGCACATGGGGAAATGACCACCTCTGCCCATGACACCTGGCTGTCAGAGCCATCCCTCTCTCCAGGGAACTTCTGACAAGCCAAGAATCAGATAAAGACTTAGACACCTTCCGGGAACAAATCTCTTCGAAACCTCAGCATGGCCTCAGGGTGAAAAGCGTCTGTAAAACCTGGTTTGTGCTGCCTCCTATGGCCACCCAAATAAAACCACTGTCATGTATTCCCCAAATCTGCTTCCCAAGGAGCAATTCCTACTCTACCACTCCTATGGCAAAAGCAGGATCTGACCAAACCCTGCAGGTAGACAGGCTCCGGCCCCCCAAAATAACAGCTGAGCTCCAGCTCTTCTACACTCAAAGTCTATTGTACAGAGCAGTTGCCTTTCCCTGACTTTCCCCAGCCCATGAGCACCTCAACACCCCCACCCACGCACCCCAGTGTTGAAGCTGCAGCCCCAGGCCACCACACTCCCTAGCACCAGAGACTGGGCGTGTTTGGGTTGCAGCATCCCACGGGGTGAAAGTCTCCCAAACCACATGGAACGGCCCCATTCTGCCAGCTGCAGCATCACAAAGCTGCTTCACAGAACACCCCATTTCCCAAAAAGCTCTCAAGTGCAAAACTTTGATGGAAGCACGGCCCAGCTGTCATTTTTTTGCAGCTGGCCTTGGGATTCTGTGCAACAGGGATGTGGGCTGGAGTCTCCCACACAGAGCTGGTTCCAGCCTGACATACCACCATACCCCCCTTGCTCAGAGGCAACAGGAACTGCAGGGACATCATGGCTCTAATCCCCACTTTCTGATAAGTCCCCTGACAGACAGACAAGTCACTTGACTGCCTTGTGCTTCAGTGAAACCTGTCCAGAAATTACAAGTGAAAATAATCAGAGCTTTTTCAGGCGAGGAAGGAGAGAAGAGACATCTACACCAGGTTCCTGCTTAAGCTTTCCTAGAGATGGTGCAATATGGGGAGGAGGAGTCTGTCCCTGCACCCTCTCCAGCAGAGCTCATGCTGTTCCAGACCAGGCCAGGTTTTCTTCCCAATTCCCCAGCTCAGGCAGCACCCAGAAGCCAGCTGCCTCCTTAGGACAAAGGAGAGAGTTATTTCACCCCCTGCCTTCTGTCAGGCAGCACATTACACTGGGAACCTGCCCTGAGACCCCTCTGGAGGAAGGGGCCCACTGAGCTCCTGCTCTGTGCCTCCCCTCTGCAGCCTATTAATAGGAGAATTGTTCAGGATCATCTTCCCAGCCCAGCAGCTGCTGACATTTGGAGCCTGCCTGATTGAGGCACCCAGGAACCACGGGGCTGGGTTTGGCATGGCCGTGGCTGACCTTTATCCCAGCTCTGCTCCTCAGGGAACAGGAATCTCCCAAGCACACCGATAATTCCTTCCTTCCAAACCATCCCAAGTGAGCTGCCCTTCCTGTGCAGGGCAGGAGCTGTGTTTTGTGACTGTGTGAGCTCGCATTGCAGAATTCCCCTCACCCAGGCTTGTGATCCCTGACCTCCCTCAGTTGCTGCTGGACTCATGGATTGCCTCCCTTGTCACAAAGCCCTGCCCTGTAATCCACAGGTGATGTCCTGAAGTCCCCCTAAGGATCAAATTTCCCATTGGTTTCACAAGAGATTCCTGGGGTCTGAGCAACTTGCTCAAGGTCACACAGAAGTCATCAGAAGAGCAGGGACCTTCCTCTGGCCAGGACTTTCCAGCCCATCACTTCTTTAGAAGACTAACCCTGGGGTAGCTTTTCCTTCAACAAAACCAGTGTAAGAATAACAAGTGTTATGGGCAGCCTGTCTGCCAAAACCTCCATCCTTCCTAAGCTCTTCCTTCTGTTGTGTGAACTGATGGCACAGGCCCCCCCCAGAGCACCCTGCCTTTGTCTCCCCACCATCCTCATCACAGAGGGAGTAAAAACCAACTGGAAAAGGAGCAGCCCCAAATGGATGCTCTACAGAACTTTGGGTTTGGCATGGAAAACCTGGTACTTCCTCAAGAAAACATCACCTGTGGGAGTGAGATCCCAGCACTGGAACTGGAGGTTTGGCCATCACAGTGACACAGAGCATCAGTGGGAAAGGGGACTGAGACCCAGCATGAGGGAGCCTGGCTGCAGGGGGGAACTGCTCCAAGCCTGACACCAGACTGTGTTATTCCCCTCAGAAAACAATGCCCTAAAAACACATCTGCTGCTCCTGCTGAGAGTGACAATTGCTGCTCTAACGTCACTGTGAGTTCTGACAAGGCAAAAACTTCAAGTCCCGGCCCAGAAGCAAAGCCAGCAAGATCATCTCCTGAAGATGCTCATGTTTAGCTGCTGGGGTGCCTGGCCAGGGCACAGCACCCATGAACAGTGAGCCCATTCATCCTGCCCAGGGCCAAGCAGAGCTCCATAGCACATCATCTGTGCTGCCAGCATGGGCCTTTGTGCACAACGGGCACATGAAACGTTTGCAGAGCACAGAGTTCATCTTCAGTCCGGGTCAGGATCCCCGGGGTGGGGGGAGAAGTCTAACACAAGGCACACTTACATTGGGAGAGGGCTCCAGCATGTTGTCTCCATGCCAGCCCGAGATGGGCACGAAGGGAACTGTGGCCGGGTTGTAGCCGATCTTCTTGATGTAGGCGCTGACCTCCTTTACGATTTCATCGTAGCGTTTCTCGCTGTAAGGGGGCTCTGTGGAATCCATCTTGTTGATGCCCACGATGAGCTGCTTCACCCCCAGGGTGTAAGCCAGCAGGGCGTGCTCGCGGGTCTGCCCGTTCTTGGAGATGCCGGCTTCAAACTCACCCACGCCGGCAGCGACAATCAGGACAGCGCAGTCAGCCTAGGGGGAGAGAGCAAATGAGCTGCTGCTGTCCCCAGAGAGCATGGCCCTGGTGACACTCCTGAGGGCTTTGAGGGAGTTCCAGATGACTCCCTGCCAGCTGCTACCCATAATCCTGATGATCCACCTCAAAACTGACCCAGCTGTGCTATTTCAGACTTGCCAGACCCACATTGTGCATTGCGAGTGGGAAACCGGGGTGGATCCCTCTTGGATGCAAGACTCTGACCAGGACCTCATCTTGATCATCTACAGACAAGGTTTTATTTAAAACCCCCCTGAAGTCTTACAAAAAACCTCTGTGGGTGATGGGTGTGACTCCAGCCATGGAAACTGTTCCCCAGATTACTTTTGTACCCAGAATACACAGCAGAAGCTGCCTGGGTTTGGCAAAAAGCCAGGCCCAGCCCAGCTGGCACCTCAATGGAAATCTCACTGGGCATGTGCTGGGGTTCACCCAGCACCCACCAGTCACAGGGAGATGCAGGAATGTCCCACAGTGCAATGAAAGGAAACCACCCTACTCAGGAAGGGTAGACCATTGGGTCTGGCAATATGATGTGCGACAAAGACAGCTGTTTTGAGGAAAAGGAAGGAGAAAAGATCTGTGGAGCCTCCTTTATCCAATAAAACCTAGTGGACTGTTGGAAGTTTCCTGTATATCTCATTTGGCTGAGGCTAAAATAATGTGGAGATACCCTCACACAAAGGCCTGTAGCTCACAGTATCCCAGATCCCAGGCAGGCCACATTCATCCCACCTTCTCACGTGGGTGGAAATGGGGTGGAGAAACCCCCTCTTTGTGCCCAAAGACACCCTTTGTCCCAGACACCCAGGGAGGTGCAGGACCCTGGCATGCTGGGTCTCTGGTGCCATCAGTCTCTTGGGTGGACCCTGCTGGACACTCCTCAATGTTTTCTCTCTCAACTCCCCACCTCCAAAAGGACTCCCACTGCACCTATGTGACCTTGGGCTTGTGAACAAGGCTCAGCCTCCCCCCTCCAGCAGCCCCCGCCCCCTGGGCCCCATTTCTCACCTGGGAGGTTCCAGTGATCATGTTCTTGATGAAGTCCCTGTGGCCAGGGGCATCAATGATGGTGATGTAGTACTTGGTGGTCTCAAACTTCCACAGCGAGATGTCAATGGTGATGCCACGCTCACGCTCGGCCTTCAGCTTGTCCAGCACCCAGGCGTATTTGAAGGACCCCTTCCCCATCTAGCCAACACAGAGGCAAGAACCAGTGAGAAACCCAAGCCCACAGCACTGCTGATGGCCTCCCACCCATCAGGGCACTTCCCAAGCTCACACAGGGTCACACTGCAAACATTAAAGGCAAAATTCCCTAAATTCAGTGAGAGCTGTGGTCTATTTACTAATAAATACAGGGGAAAGGAGATGTTGCTCTCAACATGTTCCTCAACAGGATGCAGGAGAGGTTGGAATGAAGTGAATTTGTGAGTAGGGCTGGATGGGCAGGACCTGAAGGCAGCAACCCATGAGGACTCCTCCATGAAACACCAGGATACTGCACTGCTGCTGGGAAATCCTGTACAGAGACATGGAAAGCTGCTTCTTGTCACACTAGATGTCTCTGAGAGGATATTTATATACTTATCCCATCTCCTCACCTTAATGGAGTTATTGAAAAAGGTCTGTTTATGGGATTTATTTTGTTTTATTTCCCATGGTTTCACAGAGATGCATATGAAGGGACATGGTCTAGTGGTGGGCTTGGCAGTGCTAGGTTAATGGTTGGACTCGATCTTAGAGGGCTTTTCCAACCTAAATGATTCTCTGATTCTGTGATTTTAATCCATGACTCAGACCTGTGAGGCAGCTGGTTAGGGGGAAAGGGCATTGCTGCATGAGCGAGCCCAAAACTGGCAGGGGTGTAGGAGTGGAATGGGTTAAAAGAAAATGAAATGAGGGATGGTTGCTACGAGCAGAATAGAAATGTGATTGATTTTTGCCACAGAGTGTGCAAATTCACAGGAAAAGCTACTGTGAGCTGCAGCCAGACCAACTGTCGTTGCCAAATGGCCAAAATCTCAGCCAACATTGTAATGCAGGAAATCATGCTGGGGGAGATTAGCTCCAGTAAATCTTTCTGCCAGTGATAAAGCACATTCCCTGGTAAAACCACAGTGGCACTTCTGAAGTGCCTTCTCCTTTGGGTTGGAGCCCTTTGACGTCATGGCACCAGGGAGAGCTGGATTTCCCTCCAGCATGGAGGTCATGCTCCCAGTCTGAGCTGGGATCCTGCCGAGGTGGAGATGGGGCACAACAAGCCCACCCTTGCTGACCCCGCTGTGTGCTGGGGCAGTCAGAGGAGCCTGGCCAAAGCGAGGGGTTAAAATGGGCCGCGGCCTTCAGCTCTTGGCCTCAGATACAAGGGAGTTTTAAGGCAGAGAAAGGAATTTAGGTCATTTGCAGATGATTTAATGGTCTACTGCTATGCAAGGTCAGAGCTGTGATACCCTGCTCCCATCCATCCATCCCTCTGTTCTCTGCAAGCACAGTTTCTTCTGGCCCATTACCAATCACCGGTCAGAGGGAAGCACTTCCCAGTGGCAGGTACCAAAGGCTCCAGTGATGAGACTCCCCAAGAAAGAGAAGGCAGCATCACGTCTAAACCTGCCCACACCATGCCTGGGGGCTGGTCTGCTCCATCTCCCACACTCCAGCCCTGTTTCCAGCCAGCACAAGGAATTAATGGTGACAGCCTGTTTCATAACAGCTGAGTGCTGCGATGACTTTGCAGCTTGCTCTGGAGGATTACAGGCAAAATCCTAAAGCCAGGGGCAAGACTTCCCCTCCTCAGAGGGGATGCCAGGTCGAGGAGGTGATGCCCCATCTCCACTGGGAAGCTGTGAGCTCTCACTGGGATGGAAAAATCCAGAATCAAGTCTCTGCTCCTGAGCATCCTCCTGACACTGGATTTAGGGAGGGGGTAGAGCAGGAGCTTGGAGGTTTTTAGAATCAAATAATGGTTTGGGTTGGAAAAGACCTCACAGGTCATCTCATTCCAACCCCCCTGCCATGGACAGGGGCACCTTCCACTAGACCAGGTTGCTCCAAATCTCATCCAACTTGGCCTTGAACACTTCCAGGGATGGGGCCTAGTTAACCCTTTCCAGCATGCACATCAAACTCCCCCTTCCCAGGGAACAGGGTGGAGTCATCAGAGTGTGCTCATTTACTGCTGGGGATGGAGATACAGCAGGGAATGGTGCATTTGTGCATTGCATTAACAATGGGCTCTTCTCGGGCAGGAGGTCAATCAGCACATCCCGCAGCCTCTCCCCCATCAGCAGCCTATTCCCTCCCTTCCGGAAGGGGAAACTGAGGCACAGAGTAGACCCCTGGCTCTCCCATGGCAGATGAGTGGGAATCAGCACCTTCTTGCCATCAGCCATGTCCACACACACAACCAGCTGCTCATCACGTGTGAGACCCCCCCCAGAGCTCGGCATCACACGTAACGTGAAGACAAATGAGATCCTTTATTTAGCAAGCAGTTTCCCTCCTTTCACGGGGTGTATTCAGTTACCCAGAGCTGGTGTTGAAAAACCCAGGGTATTATCTAGCTCTGCACAATACCTTCCCTGTTCAGTGCCAGAAATAGCCTGATTTTCCCTGATCAAACCCCAGCGGAGGGACAGCTTTCTATTTGGAGGCCACAAATACTGATTATTTATTTTTTTTTAAAAACAGAACAACTCCTCTTTCAGAGATACTGTTACTTCTGCCCTTGAATCAGAAGAAAAAAAAGGGAGAAATCCTCACTCTTTTCTCTTAAATAAAATAACAGACCCTGGGTTTTTTGTTGGCTTTTTGGGTGCACGCAGGCCTCCATTTCCTGTGAATGCCACCTAATGGAAGCAAACCCTTCCCCAGCCCTGCATCAGAAAATGGAGTCTGTAAGCTCAGTCAATAGGCTATTAATAGCAGCCTCCGGTGCCCGCGGATCCTGGCAAGTCAGTGAAAGTGTCTGTTCAATTAAAACCACTGCAATCACATCGACGATAACCTTATCATGCCTTATCTGACCTTATAGGTAAAGGGGGGAATTTATGGAAGGATATCAGCAATCATTTTAAATCAAGGGAAAGGGATCATTTTGTATGAAGGAATAGGCTCTTTGCTCAAGGATGGGGAAAAAAGGCTGAAAGTAAGGCAGGAAAATAAGGGATTTAGCTCAGATGCTATCAGCAAATTAAAAAGGTTAAGACAGACAGCAAAATGTGAAATCAAGAGTGGCAGCTCTGTAAATTTTTTTTGGTGACTGAAATGTGGGATCTTGACCAGAAAAAAAAAAAAAAAAAAAAAAAAGAAAGGAGAAAGGAGGGGTATCTGCATTAAAGATTCCCAGAGCGATGACGACAAGCCATCTTCTGAGTGACAGGAGCTGCCCTATGGATAACACAGCCAGGCTGTTCCCGGCTCACCCACCTCTCTAGAATTTACCATCATTAATTTCTCAGTACTCCCAATTCACATTTTTCTTCCCAAGACTGTTTCTTCCTCTTTAACCTCGGGCTTTGCCACATTGCAGGTATCGGGTGGTGCTCTGCTGTGTGACAGCTTCTAAATGCACGCACGATAAAATTGTTACAAATGCCCCCATTATAAGGGTCAAACAAAAGAATTTAACTTAAATGCTCAGATTTCTAGCCAGCTTTTCTGTAGCATAGGCTACCAATCAAACTACACACCAGACCACCTGCCTGAGGAAAATGGGAATGGGGTTTTTCAACCGGATCAAATGAGTGGTTCAGCTGATGCTGCACCTTGTCCCCAGCAGGCGCTGGAAGCTGATGCTTGGGAGTGAAATTCAGGCAGCCCTGACCTCGGCAGTGAGGGATTATCAGGTTTTCCCCCCCGTGCACCGTATTTAAAAGGAATTTCATGCCTTGAAGCACCATGATTTGTGGCTTTTCCAGAATCCTGGTGATTACTGCTGGTTCCCTAACCCATCTTGCAGACCTCGCCGTGCCCCTGCCCTCATTAACAGCCGGCAGCTGGGAGTCCCCCAGCTCCGGAAAAGAGGGTGGCGAGCGCCCAAATGGCCTATTTTCCCAAGGCCAGAGAAGTCGGGAAGACCCAGGGGTGCAAAGGGAGAAAAATAGATGGGAACAAAGGGAGAAATAGAAGGTAAGAGAAGGGCAGCACCAGCAAAAGGGGAATACTGCCTGCGGGATACTCGTGGGGATCAGCGTGGAGCATCCCCGCGGGAGGGAATGCGGGCTGGGGGCAGGCTGAGGGGCGGACTCCTCACCTCGGCAGCCTCCTTCTCAAATTTCTCAATGGTCCGTTTGTCGATGCCCCCGCATTTGTAGATGAGGTGCCCGGTGGTGGTGGATTTCCCAGAGTCCACATGCCCGATGACGACGATGTTGATGTGTGTCTTCTCCTTCCCCATGCTGCTGGGCTACGCGGGGCTGGCCGGGGCGGGCGGCGCTGGGGAGGGCGGTGGGGAACGCAGCTGCCTTTTGGGGGAGGCTGCGGGGAAAGAGGCAGGCGTCAAAAGAGCCCCCCTGTGCCAGCCCCCTCCCAGCCCTTCGGGAAAGGCTGTCCTCCCCTCGCCCCACCTTCCCGCTGGACCAACGCGCCCGGGGGTGCCCGGCCTCGTCTGGCAGCTCTGCCCGTGCTGGGTCAGAGCCAGCCTGCCCCCGGAGGAGGCCAGCCGGGCTATTTCGGGCTGCCACGTCCAGCCTCCAAGTCTCAGCAAGATGCCGTGTTTTTCGGCATCTTGCCCTCCACCGCCCTCGCGGAGACCCCCAGTTCCCAGGGCTACGTCATCGATACTTCGAAGGTGCCCTTCCTCCCTGGAAAACCTCCCTGCGACTCAGCGCTGCTTCCGCTGCCTTCTCGCTCTTTCCAAACCCGAGGGCATCTCCTCCATGTCGTGGGTGCCCTGGGAGGAGCCGAGGGTGCCCGTCCTCCCGGGCTGCCCTCACCACTCCCCAGCTGGGCACAGTTCAGGTGACAACTGGGCGTCTGCAAAATGGGGTGGACAAAAATAGCCCTCGCCTGCTCCCCCAAGCAGGGCTGCCAACAGTGGGGCTGCCGAGGGCTCCTCTGAGCCTGCACTGGGGGGGTTTATTATATTTTGCTGCCATGAAACTGGATGGAACAGAGGGAGGAGGCTAAAAACGCAAACGGATGTATCCGGGGAGCTGTCCTGGCATCTCCCGGCGTTGCCATGACTCTGCAGCTGCACACAAACCGGGCACAATTAGGAGCTTTAATCTGACGTCTAATAAAATCCAATTTCACGAATCTGCCCATAGAAGTAAAGGAGGTCAGGAGGAGTTTGCTGCTCTAATAGCGATTCAGTCATGCGGGTGATAACATTCCCAGCGAGAAGCTTCCCTGGGCAGCAGGAGCCGCGGCTGTCCGGTCCCTCCTGCCCTTGAACCCAGCCAGCCCGGATCTGGCCGTTTTGCGGCTCCACTGTGATGCCCGGTCCCGGAGCTCCCAGTCCTGGGTGCGGGTCCCTCTCCCCCCTGCAGACCCCTGGCACACGGGGGGAGATGCAGGATCTCTTTGGGAATTGGGGATTTTTTTTTTTATTCCTTCCCTAGGGAGCTAAAGGCATCCCTGCCCATGGCAGGGGGGTTGGAACGAGCTGATCTTTAAGGTCCTTCCAACCCAAACCATTCGAGGATTCTATGATTCTAAAGGCAGGGTGGGGGGAACAAGGGGGGAGCTCGGGGGGATTATCAGGTTTTCCTCCTCATGCACAACCTTTAGAAGGATTTTCATGTTCTGAAGCACCACGGCTTGCGTGTTATTTCCCACCTGCGGGAAGACGCACCTGCGGGATGAAGGAATGGTCCAGCCCCATCCTTTCCCTTCTCGGGGTACCCCCCACCCCAGGGGCTGACAGCACCCACGCACGGGGTGGGGAGGGCACTGATCCCCCGCAGCCCCTGGGGCAGGACACCCCCCTGCATCCCGGTTGTCCCCCCCATCCCGCCGGGGTCCCGCAGCTCTTACCGGGGCGGCGGTCGGGGCGGCCAGAGGCTGCCGGCTTGGGCTCCGCCGCCTTTATCTCCGCGGGAGGGGCCCACCTATCGACGGCGGCAGCGCAATGCAGCGGCCCCCCGCACTACGGCAATGCGGTACCGGGCGGGGGAGGAGGAGGAGGAGGCGCGGGGGGGACGGGGGAGGAGGAGGAGGAGGAGGAGAAGAAGAAGGGAGAGGCGGGAGAGACGGGGGACTGGGAGGGAATGTGTAGGGATGGGAGGGAGGTGGAAGGATGGGAGATAAAGGGATGGGGGAAATGGAAAGGTGGGGAGAGATGGAAGGGTGGAAGACGGACGGATGGGAAGATGCAAGGCTGAAGTCAAAGGGAAACAGTGAGATGGAAGATGGAGAGAGGGGAGGAATGTGGAAGGATAAAAGATGGAGAGACAGGAGACACAGAAGATGAAGGCGTGAGAGGGAGGTGGAGAGATTAGAGGCAGAAGGATGGAAAGATGGGAAAAATGGAGGAGAAATGGAGAGGTGGAGGAATAGAAAATGGAGGGATGGGAAGACTGAAATCAGAGGGAAAGAGCAGGATGGAAGATAGAGGGATGGGGGTAAGATGGGAGGATAAAAGATGGAGAAATAGGAGAGCTGGAAGATGAAGACATGAGAGGGAGGTGAAGGGATGGAGGAGATGGAGAGACTAGAGATAGAGAGAAGGGGGGAAGACAGGTAGATGGAGGCAAGGGCTTTTTGGAAGACAGGAGAAATTATGGAAGGGGGGGCTTGGACCCCCTGTGGCAGCCTGGGAGAGAAGGGACAGGGTTGGGATTGGAGGGGGCCACCAAATCCCACATCCCTTGCTCTGCCCCCACTGGGGCCAGTGGTGCAGAAGGGCTGTGCTCCCACAGGGGCTGGGAGGAGAGGGGTCCCTGCAGGGCACAAACACAACCATGGGCAGATGCTGAGGGCACTGCCCCACATCTCTGCCTCCCTGGGAACGCATCAGCCCAGGAGCAAGTGGCAAAGCAAGGGACAAACTGAGCAAAACAGATTTCTGCACCTGCAACATGGACAGGGGCTGCTCAAGAATTTGTGGTTTATCAACATCATCTCATTTAACAGCAAGTGGGGTTCAAGTCCTAGGAAGACAAGGAAACCATAAGTAATCTCTTTCAGTAATATAATGACATTTTCTTTGCATAAAAACAACAATATGTAGTGGTCAGAATATTCGTATCTGTGTCAGCTGTGCATTTCCAAGGCCAATCCAAAATTTTCTGTGTCCCAAAGCCAAATACAGGTCAAAAGAAAGCTAATTTTGAATAAAGATATGAAATAATCCAGACTAATTTTATGGCCCAGACCATCCTTCCAGTGAATGTAACAGCTCAGTTAGATACCCTTATGAAGATACTCTTACCTTCCTAGACTGAGGGTTAAAAACTTACTCATTATGTGGATAAAAATGTTCCTAACTTCTCATTAGTGCCTAAAGGGAGGCCTTTTTTAATGAATATTATAGCTCATTGGTATTTTCTTAGAAATATGATAGTCAAGCTATCTTGTTTTTATGAAGCATTCCTTGCACAACATAAAATGCACTGAATGCCAGGAAAAATAAAAAGAAACTTCCAAGGAGAAGGCTCTAAGAGGATTTAAAGAGATTACCCCAGCCTAGTTTTGGGACAGGGGTAGAAGCTTTACCACAGTTTTGGATGGGCTGGAGATGAACAGCAAGCATGATAACATAGAGGAGGGAGAGGTTTATAAATCCCTTATCCTTCCTATCCATATTTTAGTGCTCTTCCCTTTTTTTACACAAGGGCTGAGGCAGCCTGGGAACTGCCCTCAGCAGAGTAATGGCTGGGTTTTACAATGAAGGTGGAGATGGAGTAAATCCTGGTCACCTCTGCCAGGTGAGCGTGGGATGGACTGCTCCTGTCTCCTTTCCTTCTCCAGTAAACAGAATTTTAGTTTCCACCCCTTTTCCCAGGCAGGACGAAGGGAACTGGGCAGTGGCCTGTTCTGCACTGAAATAGAGCCTGGCGGCCCATCAGCCTATAAATAGTCCAGGACCTGAGTAGGAGAGAGGGCTGTCAGACCTGGCTAATCCCAGCTCCCTTAAGCCACTTTACCCCCAGCCTCGAGAGGCTTAAAGCCACAGCTGTGTGCCCAGGTTTGGCTGGCACCGGGGGCAAAGGACTTCACTGAACACATGAGGTCCCTGGGGACCATCAAGCTCAACTGCCACGCCTGAGTGCTACAATTTTCCCTCACAAAAATGGTGTAAATTTGCCCTTAAATGTTCAGCTGTGTAAAATAACAGAGACCCGAGCAAGCAAAATCTGAGGGTGGCTGAAGTTTAGCACCTCATCTCCCTCCATCTGCCGTCAGATCCACGGCCCAGCTGAAACAATTCCCCTACATCATATTTAGGCTGGATTCACCCTCCCCATAAACCACCACCAAATGATTTAGGGTGACTCAAAAAAAAAAGAAATCCCCCTTCCCCCTGAAGGGACAGGCAGGCTGCACACAAACATGGCAGGGACTTCTTACTCCTTTCATCATCATCATCACCTCCACCCCATCCAGCCCCACAGCCCGAGTTGAGATTTGATGCTTTAAATGGTACTAAAATTTCAATTTGCCCATACATAACAACTGGAATTTATTTTTTTCTGCAAGAGGCCCCACACAGTGTGACTGGGAGAGGGAATAATCCACAGTGCTGGTAATTTGTATGGATCTGGGATGTGAACACCCCAGGCTGCCTGCCTGGATTTGCCTGGCTCTGGGGGTGTTTCTGCCCGTGAGTGTTCAGTTCACTGAGCACTTGTGTGTTTGTCATTATAAAAGGGCTCCTCTGAATGAGGTGGTTTGGGCAGGGTAGATGGCAGCCACGAGGAATGCCAGCCTGGATGTTACTCCAGAAGCTCTGCTCTCACTAGTGAAAAGCTGGGGCTGGACAGAGGGATGACTGTAAATTGCTGTTTTCTTTCTATGCAAAGAAATAGAGATACAGTCCTTGAAAGGAAGAAGCACAGCCCGGCCTCATGCAAGAGCCATCAGAAAAGCAGACCAAAGGTGTCCTACAGTACTCCATTTTTACTGCATAAAGAAGAATTCAAGATAAATAACTTTGCACCAGCACTAAGTTCAGTTTATTTCCTCACATGCTCTCCTAAAAGTCTAAACACAGCAAATAGGTATTATAATTAATATAGATTAATTGTTACTGAGACTTTACCCAGTTCTGTCATGAAGTGTAAATATTTTCCTTGAGTTAAGCCAGAAGTAAATCACGGCATTACATTTGATGTAATTTCAATGAGGTGTTTGTGATATCTCTGAATTGCAGGGGGAATATAAAAGCAAAATGTTGTCCGAGAGTGGTTTATTGCTGTGAAGCTCCTCTTTGCTTCTTTGTTTTCTGCTTCCACACCTTCTTTTCTCTCTCAGAGAGCTAAATAATGTGAGATCAGGAATTCTGCAGTCTGTTTTCAAACAGGGCTGCCTCTGGGCCCATGCAGGTTCCTCTGGGTGGCTGGTCTAACCTGGACAGCCTTTCTTGCCCTTTCCTGACATTCTTGCCCATCTCAGCTCCCATGACCACGCGGAGACTGCAGAGCTGAGCCAGATGTGCTCTAATGTAGACTTGGTGCTCTGAATATCCAGATGTGCTCTAATGTAAACTGCTGCTCTGAATAGCCACAGCTCACTGAGAGCAGCAGACGAGCTCAGCTCCTGCCAAGGGAACTCGCAGTAGCCTGTGCTCCCAAGGCAATCATCTCAAACAAATGACATTTCTCCCCATCAACATTATTAAAGCCTTTCTGTCATCGGATCTATTTATCACTGTCTGTCTTCCCTTTCTCACATCACACATCTTGGTCTAACCAAATTCTTAAGATTAAGCATCTCTCATGAGGCAGCAGTTACAGCCTTCCTGTCTTTTCCAGCTATACACACATAGTTGTTAATAATAATAATAGTAATAAATAACTGTGCAGCTGGATGAATTATTCATAAATGAACATACCACAATGCTTGACGTTATCTTCATACATACCCAAGAAAGATGACTGTGTATATTTCAAAGTCATTTTTCTGTTAGATAGAGGAGTAAGGGTTTTGATGTGTGCACAGTTAAGTAAAGTCAAGTGAGTGTAATGCAAAGCAAAACTTTCCCAAACCCACAGCATTTTTGCCAGAGCACAGAGCTGGCTGTGCCAACAGGAGGCTCTGCACGTGTGCGCAGTGCCCACAAACACAGACTCATTGCTGAAGCTGTGCAGACATTCCCACTTCCATTTCTTCTTCCATCCGTGCTCCTGACAATTTACCAACGTTTTTAAATATAACTACTCACTTCCCTCCTTTCTGCAGAACTGCAATTTTGGAAACTGCCTAAATAAGTGATTTTTTTTTTTCCCCTGTTTCCATTATACTGGGATCATTTTAACAGAGTAGAAGAAAATGCCACATAATATTCTGCCTTACACTTTAAAATACAATTATAGTCAAAATGTGAATCTAAAAATGGACTCATGGGACCAAAGTCTCAGACACTGTAAACTGGCACAGATTCATTCTCTTAGGCAGAACTGGAGTGTATTGCTGAGAATTTGACATAGCAGCTTTATATCAATGAATTCATTTAAAACTGCAGTAGCTTCCAAGGAAAGGGTTTTCCTGTTCACCAGCCTGATAAACAAACTTGTAAATTTAGTATCAGAGTCCTTGATATTGTGTAAGTGGCTATAAACGATTCTGTAGTCAATTAACAATTCTGTTACTGATATATGAGCCAGATTTAAACTAAATCAGTCTCCCACGTTTGCACGACCTTGGTTTGTGCAGCAAATGCAGCTCTGAATTCAGGCAGCATTTTACCCTGGTAAACCCCAAAATTTATCACTAAACTTATGGACTTGACTCTGGACCATAACTGTACTCCATGAATTTTTATTCTTTAATTTATCTGGGCTTAAAGAAGTATTTATTTATGCAGACCTCCCACAATATTTATGTTTGTCCTCCAGGGAAGACATCAGGAAAAGCAGAGCCCTTCCCGTCAGTGGCCATGACAGCACAGACACCAGGACAGAGGCTACACTGGGGGATAGAGCCTAAAGCATAAATTAAGCCTTTTTTAGATCTGCAGGATGAGTGGGCGTGGCTTCATCCCACCTCTGAGTAGATCTAGTTCATCTCTAGTTCAACCTTTTCAGCCAGGTGCATGCCAATATTCAATAATTTACACAGAACATTGCCTGCTTTTCATAAATGTTGCTGACTTTCCCAGATAGCTCACTAGCAAGTTTCTATCTTCCCAGCAATAGGAATACAGAGAACAATTCATATTAAATAAAGCAAACTCAAAAAAAGTCAAATGCATTTTTATATCTTTCTCATTTCCACAAAATGGGATCTACCTAGAGCTCTAATATCTCTAAATTTCTGGTAACAGACCCCTAATATCAATACACAATAAAAATAGGGGAAATATCTAAGTCAAATTCTTTTTTCCAATGTATTTAAAACACACCAGTGGTATCTTTAAGTGAGATCACACACCAGAGTGTCTCCACTGATGGCACTGGCAGCTGAGGGTTGTTACAGCATCACAGATGAGAGGATATGTTACCCTTTAGAAACTCAGCTGGGTAACATGGAGAGCAATTCTTTTAGCACTGTTCTGTATTTGAGGCTCTCCTAACTTGATTTATCAGAACAAGTGTTCTGTAACCAGTCTGCAGTTTTCGCCCCAAAAATGCACTGTCTAAACAAGATTCTGGCCCAGTAACTCCTCCTTCTTCCCCTGATCCACTATTGCTGCCACCAGTTTGGCATCACAAATTCACCCAATCACAAATATACTTTCTAGACCATTTGTTCATGTTGTTTTATCGCTTCCCTGTGTCTTGCAATTAAAAACTCCAAAGGAAATTAGCTTATCTTTCATTACAAACAAGACTGTTATCCCTGCCCCTGAAAATTTCTGCTTCTTTAAACTCCATCAAATAATATGGCTAGTTTGGGTTTTAGACTGTCAGTGAAAAAAAACACACAAGAAGATTGTGGTAATGGAGACCCCAGCTGACATCATCCTTTGTAATGTGGTTCATGTGCCCTCAGATCTTTTCATTAAATAATTCAGTGTCTGAAGGGGGGAGGACAGGACAGGGAAGAAATTGATTTTAGAATTCATCATTAAATGGCCTTGGTTTTTTTTTCCTTTTCTCCCCCTCCTTTGCTTTTCTAACAACAGTGTGGCATTGTCTGTGGACAGAATCAGAGAGAGAACATCAGAGAGATTATTGGAGGGTTGGTGTCTATACATCAGTTTTAATGTTTAAAACTTTATCATATAAGGTGTTTTCTGGGAACTCTTCATGGAAACTTACTTTTTTTTCAGTGCATGAAAATATCCCCACGGTCACACACAAACAAAAGAGGGATTTTTTGTTAAGTGCTCTCCAAGTGCATGGGCCGGGATGGCCTTTCCACCTCCACTGGCTACTCTCAGGTCAAGTGCCTCACTGCAGCACTACCACAGTCTCCTAAAAGCATTTCCAGCTTTATGAACAAACTGATAATGTGCCAGTTTGAAAACAAACCAGTGGCAGATTGCAAACCAGAATTATAATTTAACAGGAAAATTAAACTAAAGGAAATAGAACAAAAACACTGACAGGATCAGGATACAACATGACACCCTCTTAGCCAGGGTGGTGGTGGTGGCAGTCCAAATGAAGTGGTCCTGTTGTAGCAGGGATCCTGTAGAAGGGTCTGGTCTTCACCAGACAGCCCAGTAGTAGCTCTTATCCTGCAAAACTTTAGGAGGTAAAGGCTTCTTGTGCTGTTTCAAACCCCAGATTATATCCAGGTGGGAATGCTTGGCTCCTCCCCCTGGGCGGAGCAGCTCACAGTGGGATGATGTCATTCTATGAGTCACGTGGTGGGTCCTTGATTGCCCATTGAACAAAGATAGCACCTGGAGGGAGCTTATCAGGGATGAGTCATGGTAGGAGATAGCGATCACTGCCCCACCCAGTTTAACAGCTGGTGAAGATGATCACAGAATACTGCTGTTGGTTACGTCTTACACTGTAGGACATGATAGAAAACACCTCATGAGTGACCCTGCAATTACGTTGCATTGAGCCAGATCAGCCCAGTTATTGCCCCCTGCAATCTCCCCTGAGTCAGTTCAAATGCAAAGAGCACTGATAAACGTTACTGGCAATCGAATAATAGTTAAGCCTCAACAATCATTTTTAACCTGACTACTTTGGTAATAAGTCCAGGGACTGCCATTTGAAGATAATGAGACAGGTGTCAATGGCATGGATGTGTTTTAATCCCACAAAACTACAGGGAGGGCAGAGGAATCTGCAGAATGTCTGAGTTAATTCTGTAAAGATCCCTGTGTCCTCAATGATGTCCTAAAAAAATCTTGTGAGGAGCACTCACATTTCTGTTTTGCTTAATGAAATGTAAACAAATAAATCAAGGAGCTGTGTCCCATCACAGAGATTACCTTGTGTTTGAAATTTCAGAGAAACACCAGCAAATTTATGTAAATGTGTATGGGAAATGAAGTTTACATCATGGAGAGAAGATTTGCCTGGAGAATATTGTTGGATGCTCTGTGAGAAACAGCCCTTCCAAAAATCCTCATCTGGCACAGTGTCAGTCTCCTCTGCTCCAGCTGAAGCCAAGGGTAGCAGAGAGAACCAGGCAGGGTCACCTGAGACAGTCCCCGGGGCTGAGTGGCAGTTTTGGAATGACACCTAGAGCGCCATTCCAAACAGAAGTAACAGCATGACTCCAAGGCTGGTATTTATTGTGCAGAAAAAATGTAGCCATTACTGGGAGCCTGTCAAACTGTGCCTGGCAAATTACATACATGGGGAATTTTGGTTTGTTTCCGTCCAGTTTGTTAAACCATTAAGAACTGGTTCTGATCTCCCAAAAATGCATTTTTAAATGAAAATGCTGGCATGCAATTTCTGATTTGTTTATGAGCTGCACCAGGCACTCGATGTATTTCTCTAGAGATCCCGTGGGCTTGGGACAGAAATCCATTTCCCCTTCCACATGGACAAAGATGCCCAGCTGCTTCAGGTCCCGCAGGTTGAATGGGGGTGGGAGGTAGTCAGGGTAGTAATATTCGGAATCTTTAAATTCCATTTCAGGGACATGTTACAAATAAACCGGGTCGATTTCTTCAGCTCTGAGGATGAGTTCTTGTGGTGTGCAGGGAGAGGAGGGAATGAAAATCTGTTCTGAGTTTGAGAGGTAACCGGTACTATCATCTTCAGTCCGGATTTTTCTCCCATTACATTTTTTTTTAAAAATCCAGTCCGGGTTTTCTCAAGAATCCATTCCGTACTCCGGGAAAAATCCAATCCGGGTTTTTCCCCCGTATCCATCCCGTGTTCTGGGAAAATTCCAGTGCGGGTTTTTCCCCATTCCGTACTCCAGGAAATATCCAGTCCGGGTTTTTCCCCAGCCTGGATCCCGGATGGAATTGTCCCGGTTTTTTTCATGGCTCCCCGTGTCCGGCAGGAGCCGGGGTGTGCTGAGCTGCACCCTCCACCCCACACTGCAGCACTGGAACTTTCTCCAAGAAAATTCAGTGGTGCCATCCTGAGAGAAAACACAACCCAGCAACAAACAGAGCAGCACCTCACTTTTAATGTAGCAAATATACGGCACCTTTGAATTACAAGGTCACTTTCCCATGGAATTACTAGCAAAAATATCCACAAAAAGTTCAAATAAATAAGAACACATGAATACCAACATCAAAAGCTTAATTGATCAATTTTTAAATGGGAAACCACATTTTTAATGTGAAGCAGAAAATCAAGCCTTTTTCATTCCCAAATAATGTTGAAAATATCAGAATGTATCAGGTCTTCATAACATTTAAAGGGAAGTTCTTCAGATTCAAACTTATTATCCATTCTACAATGTTCAAAATGACCAGAAAATCCCACCCTACCTGCATTTATTATGTTACCACTTCTGTAACGATAAAAGCTCATCAATTAGGAGGTGCTCTATGGGAATGCAAGGTTGAAGAGGGTGGTTTTCAACTTGAAATAATCAATAATTTAGTTTTGATCAATTCTAATTTCTATGCAAATCAATGTGGTAACCCTGGCCCATCTATTAAGTGAAGCCCACACTGAATGAACTTGATCACACAAGCAGTCTAAATTAAATTCAGACCTAAAACTCAATACTAAAGGGAAAAATTACCTGTGACGGTCAAAAGCTGGACTCAGTGACACCAGGAGTGGGGCCCACTGACAGAATTAGGAACACTGAGATGTCAAGCGTTCCCCCAATATCCCAGGAGCAGCTAAACAGCACAGGAGGTGATGCACTTTTGATACCTTGAGTATTTTTAAAATACATTCTCTGCAATATGGCAATTTCCATAAGAATTCTGTTGCACAGTATGCATTTATTTATGCACACCACATATTCATGCCTGTCAGATGTCTGCGTGGAGATTTACTTTAGTGGACTCCAAATGATGCCTCTTTCCCTGGTGTTGAAACACAAACAGCAAAATTTCTCATGCTTTAAAACCATCCCCATTAGCACGACCTCCTTAAGCAGTTAATTCCTGCTCTAGGATGTATTTGTAGCATGGCTGGGATATGGCTTAAGGAAAAAGATCCTACAGAAATCTGCAATCTGGTCTGTCTCCAATTTTCCCGTCCTGCAAATATTTTCTGTTTGCTTCCTCATTATTCCTCAGTGAGATTCTCTGCTGTAACATAATTCACATAGAATGGTTTATGTTCGTCGTCGTCATTGCCTTGGAAGACTACAATTAAAATCTTGCCCTGCTCCTAAATGTTGCCACTGTTGTGTGTTCTCCGAGCGAGCATTGTAAATGAAAAATGAGGAAGGGAGGTCACACGAACAGAAGAGAAAGAACACAGAAAAAAAATCCTGTGCACTTTCCTCCTTAAATCACAATAAAGATCATAAAACCCCCAAAAACAAGGGAATAATCCTCAATAGAACAGAGCTTACACTGACAAACTGCATGAAATCTTCCTTCTGGTGTTTCCTTCCCCTCCTTTAATTTAGTTGTAAACTAGCTTGGAATAAATTCTGGAGTCTCCAAACACGCATTGAGATGAGTGAGACACAGGGAAAAATCTGGTTAGAAATAATCTGTAGGTAAGGCTGCATTTTCCAAGCAATACTCTGACTTCATGTCCCCATGAGAAAGACTCCATTCATCATCTGAAAGGCTGTAATTAATTGGGAAAAAAAATTACAGGGTGATTACTGGGACACACATGGGAGGTGAGATAGACTATTAAATTTATTTCCAAGAGGAGATGTGGAAAGTATTAAATTTCCTTGTCCAAGTAACCTTAGTTAATATACATTGATCAACTAGTGCTTCGGATATGTGCACGGCTTATCAGTTTATCAGCATCTCAAGGTTTTGTGCCAATTGTTCTCACATGTTCTCAATAAAATAATAATAGCAAAAAGGACAAAAAAATAAATGGGAAGATCCATCTTTCAGTGACTACTACCACCTCAGTAGATCAATACGTGTCATAAAATTCTTATCACTTGGAAAACAGAAATCCTTTTATGGCAATAAATCTTTAGTATTTTAGTTATTTAGATCAGTCATGAGGGACCCAGGAAATTTCAGACAGGCACAGAAAAAAATCCTAAAATTAATCCAAAGTAATTGTGAAAACCATGTGATCTTATGTTAAAACTTTCACCTGTTTCATGGGTTTGAGACTTTTGTCCAGATTTTCAATGCCTATTTAATGGGACAGATTCTGATTTTACCTTGTGATGGAATTCTGTAAAGCAAGTAAAATAAAGCTAATGTGCTGTTTTATATTACTGCCAATCAGAGAATAGTCAAATCCTGCATTTTGGAATTGGAACATGACAACTGTCATAGCAAACAATACAATTTGTGCCAAATACAGGGTAGATTATTGCTGCTGCAAGCCATGAGCAATAGCAGGTGTTACAACACAAAGTCCTGTGGTTTTTGTGGGTTTTTCCACATTTCCACACTAGATCTTTTTTTTTTTTTTTTAGCTAGTAGAACAGGATGTTGCCATGGCAGTGGACAGTGTGGCCTTCTTCTTGGGTCAGCTGGGGACATGGCTCACATGGAGTGTCCCCATGCTGGGGTGGTCATACCCCACTGAGAAACACACCCTCGGCCCTTTTACTGCCCCATGAGCTGAGCAGGGAGATCGATGCCCTGGAGCAACCCAGGGCTGCCTCCCCTGGCACTGGTTCCTCATTCTGGTGCTTAAAGAATAACTCCAGATTAATGAGAAAAAACACTAACCGGGGGAGGAGTGAACCTTGTTGCATTGGGAGTTTGTGCCAGAACCACCCCAGGCTGCAAGGTGGGCTCCCTTCTGCCTCCAATCCCTGAAATGGTTGAAGTATCACCCCCCCAAAAAATACTCTTTTCCACAGCTGCACTCAAAAGTGCAGGATTTTACTGCAGATCCTCAGTATGCTGGGCTGCAGAGCTCTGCTCTGGAGCATTACTAAATTTTAGGGGAGAAAAAAATGAGTAACATTTTAGGTATATCAAGTACCAAAGTGCCTTTGCAGAGATACCCCAAGGCTCTGGCATCTCTCCGAGTGTTTCGTTCTCAACCCCATTTCCATTCCATACAGAAAGAAATTTTCTGTGAAGTTTCCGTTCCTCTTACACAGATCTGCTTCCTTGTACACACATCCATTGCCTTGTCTCTCCCAGACTCACATCCCACAAAACCAGTGATTTATGGAGCAGGATTGTTCACCGGTGCCCAAACACGGAGGAGCTGGACTGTGGTGCAGGTTGTACTTTGGCCTTGTTGCAAGTTTATCCTCTGAAATAAAGCGTTCCTTCCCAAAACCGATAAAGCCCAGCCAGCTTGGAATCCCTCGAATCCGTATTTATTTATTTTTCATGTTTACCCTCATGTAAAAGGCGGCATCGCTTGAAAGGAGGAAAAAAAAAAAAAAAAACCCACCAAAACTTCACCAGCTCAGAACGGGAGCTGAACCACCTCAAAGGCGAAGGGCGGGCAGGATTTCCAATCCCCTCTCTCCGGGATCCGGGCGTTGTTGGGGCGTTCCGCGGCGGCTCCGCGCGGCCTTGGGGGCTGTCCCCGCTCCCCGTCGCGACAATCGCGACCCCTCGGGTGGCAGGGCCGTGTCCGGCCACGCCCCCGCTGCCATTGGCGGCCGCCGGGAGGGCGCGTCCGGAGCGGATAAAGGCTCCGTGCGGGGGCGGAGCGGCAGCGCCGCGGCTCAGGCCGTGCGGTGCGAGCGGACAGCGGCCGCCGCCCCGGACCCCCTGCCCTGCCCGCCGGACCCCGCACGCCGGACCCCGCACACAGCCCAGGTGCGCTGCCCGCGGGGGGAACGGGGCGGCCCCGAGCGAGCGATCGGCGCGTTTGCTTTGCCAGGGGGCTGCGCTGGGACTTGCCCGTGCCTCGGTTTCCCCGCTGAGGAAAGGTTGCTTCTCCCGGATGCGGCTCGGTGCCCGCCAGCTGTTGGCAGCTGGGACGTTTGGCCCCCTGAGCCTTTTTAAGAGCTTTCTTGGGGAAGAAGGGGGTCAGACTGTGGGAAGAGTCAGCTGCTGGCAGGAAGGTGGTTTGTACCCGGAAGAGGCGAAAAACTTCCCCAGTTCAGAACATTTCACCACATTAAAGGCAGGCAGGTTTGTACCGGCTGTGGGTGATGGGGAGGCTGCTGAGGACAGGCTGGGGCTGGAGCTCCTTGCAGGAACAGCCCCGGTATGTGCCCCAGCTGAATGTTTCTTTGCTCCTTATGCAACATCCGCCTGGGATTTTGTAACTCCAGATGTTGATCCAAGGAGGGGAGGTGGATTTCTGCAAGAAAAACACCCTGGAAGGAGGGGGGGTCGGGAAGGGGCTGTGCAGACTGTGCTCTGGGCAGGCGGTTGTGGATGAGGGGAATTATTTTGGTTTTGCACATAGCTCTTGGAGCTCTGTGGATTTAATCCACGTGCAGTGAGCACCAGCCGCCGTTCCCAGTGCAGGGTTGCACGTCCCTTTTCTCCAGAAGTCACATTGGTTCCATTTACACTCCTGCAGCTTTCGGGGGTGCAGGGGTGGGTGCTGACAGCTGCTTCTGTGCTCCCAGGTTTAGATCTGCACAAGAACCAAGATCAGGAACCATGGCATCCATTCCATCCAGCGGCTCCCTCATGGCCACGCACAACTATCGCAGAAGTAAGGGCAGGCTGGGGGCCGGCGTGGGCTTGGGGTGGTGGGTGAGCATATGGGGGATCTCTGCCAGGTGTGGGGGATGTGGCTCCTGCAGAGATGGAGCTGAGCTCAGGTCTGTGCTTTCAGCTGCAGCCCCATGTGAGCATTTGCTGAGAAAAGGGGACAGCCAGCAGTGTCTGTGCTGCTGCCCAAGCCCCGCTTTGGGCCCCCCAGCCCAGCTGTACCAGCTGGTGAGGGGGCTCAAATCTCCTTCACTTGTTATGAGGGTTGTAGGGGCCAGAGTGGGTGGTTTCACCTTGCACTTTCACCTTGCACTTTCATTCAGAAATGAGCTGCTAAACCAATCTGGGCAATGGTAGCTCCTCGTACCTCAGCCAGGGGAGACTTTCTGGTTTAATGGATTGCTTAAACCAGAGGGAATTAAAGGATTCCCCCTGAGCTGAAACAAGCAGCAGGCTCGTAGCTGTTGTACTAAAAGCATATGGATTATACACAGGAATTTGCATCCTCATGGCCTCAATTCATCTGCAGAGGCCTCTCAAAGCCACTAAACTATGTCCTTGGGGTTGCAGGTTTTTTCCTACAGAGGTGTTCAGGTGTTTTTCTGCTCCCTGCTCTTGGAATCTCCACAGTATTCCCTTCTAGTGGTTTTTATTGGCCTGGCCCTAAACTGGGCAAGTACTGGAGCGAATTAGTGATGAGGCTGAGCAATAGCACCCAGGGACAGCCATGCCAAGGCTGTGCTTTCCTTCTTGTGGCATGACCATGGCTCAGCAGTGGTTCTGATGGCCATGATTTTTCCACAGGGCGCCTGAGCTCCACATCCAGCACCAGCTCCTGCAGCTCAGAGTACTCTGGGGAGGTCATCCCCCATGGCCCGGGTAAGTGTCACCTGTCGTGGCCCAGGGAGACACTGCTCCCAGTCCCTCCTTGGGAGATCTTACTGGAGGTGACCTAGCCTCTCCTGTGGGATGAGGCTGGGGTGGCCATGGGGCTGCCCAGGTTGCAGTGACCTGGACTGTCCGTGTCATGCACTGCTCCCCAGACCTGCCCAAGTCTGACCCTGGCCAGTGGTGGGCCAGCTTCTTCTTTGGGAAGACGACTCACCCAGCCATGACAACGGTGTCAGAGTCCCAGGAGAGGTGAGTGCTTAGAGGTGACACAGGGGAGCACCAATGCAGCACCCAGGGCACTTGGGGACATCTCCGCTGCATCCCCGAAGGTGCATTCTGACCCAATGAGCCATGTCCATGCCCAGGGCTGCAGGAATAAATGCAGAGCAGTAACGCCACATTTTCGGGGTTGGCATGAGTGCTGACTCTCTCTCTGCTCTGTGTTGCAGCTTGGGAGCTCTGCGGGTGGCCACAGGACCGATGGCCTGTGCCCTGGTGGCAGCCCCGGGCGCGGGACGGAGGCGCCACGTCAGCGAGTCCAGCGCGGGGCCCTCAGTGTGAGCGGGTCGGCGGCTGCTCCCCCCCTCCCCTGTAGAGTAGCTGGCTGCTCCAAGGAAAAGGTGCTGCTTTCTGATGGAGAAGTGCAGCAACCCCGACGATTCCACTCCAGCCTTTTTTACTCTCTCCCAGTGTAACTAAGCCCTCCCAAAGCTTTTCCTAAACTTGTACAATGGCAACGAATAAACTTGAGCAGCCTTTTAAAACGCTGTGGGTTGTTCTTTGTCTGTGGAGGGGGGAGCAGAGCGGTGCTGGGGGTGTTGGTGGGGCTGGACCAGGACACAGCACGGCTCCTGGCCGCAGAGCAGGATGCAGTGGTGCCAGATACCACGTGCTAGCCTGACTCACTGGGCCGTGTGTGTTTTGCACGTGAGGAGGATCTGGCTGGGCTGTGGTGGTGTTGCAAACGCCTTCCCTCACCCTCTTCTCTCCTTACTTGGCTACACAGCCTGCCCCTGCTGGCACTGAACTTGTTTTGCTCCCCAAACACGTGGCTGCCCTGCTCTGCTTTGGTACCTCGAGGGGCAGGAGCGAGTGCCAGGGCCTGAGCAGGTGTGGCTGGGGCTGGGGGGAGGATTTGGGTGCACAGTGACCCCTCCATAATGAGGAGAGAGATAAGGCTTGCTCAGGACATGCATTTTGTGGATCTGGATATCGGGCCGGAGCTCATGGTGTGGATGGCAGCTCAGGGGCTGCACTCGGTTTGGCAGCCCTGGATCCCAGCTGGCCCATGTGTTGCACTGCCCCAAGTGCTGTTTTGCCTGATTTTTGCCTGCAAATTACTCAGTTTGGCTGTTTGATCCTTCTGAGAGCTGGGAAAACAAGAGCCTGCAGGTGCCTGCATGAAGGGAGCAACTTTGTTCCTGCTGGAAAGTAAAAAAAGTTGGCAGAGGTTGATTTAAAGGTGCCAAATGTTCCTGCTCGGCTTCTCGCCACAGCATGAGGAGTGGGGCTGTCCCTGCGTGCACCAGGGGCTGCAGCTGAGGCCATGGGACCCTTGAGCGATGATTTTTCCCTCCTGGTGTCCCAGGCAGGCAGGGAAAAGGGCAGGGAGCAGCTGCGGGCACGTGGCTGCTCTGTTTTCTGTCTGCTCTGCAGGGGCATCCAGGGTCACTTCCAGCTCTGTTGTTTCTGACAGTGGAAAGTGTTGAGTAAGCTTTTCACTGAGCTCTGCTTCCCCAGGCACGGGTCCTTGTTTTTGGGGCAGAGGGTCTGTGTCCCCTGTGCCTTGGAGGGGCCAGGACAGCACTGGCACCTCTGCTCCCCCTGTGTAAGTGTGTGCATCCAAGGGGAATGGCTTCAGGGGGGTTCCAGCAGTCTGGAACAGTTTGGACCCCAGGGGCTGCCAGCACCCTGAGGGTGACCCCCATGTTCATGGCAGCAACTGATCGGATGTGACTTCCAGTGGAGCAGCAGACTGCTGTTGTTGGGAGGGCGGCACATCCCAGGAAGCACATGGCAGCCTTTAAACTTCCCTAAACATGGGGAAATAAAGATAAAATAGACCCTTTCTGAGAAAGAGCAGGCAAGGCTGGTTGGAAAGTGTGGCTGTGGCACCTCTCCAGGGTCTTCCCATGGCCCAGCAAAGCCCTTTGGGTGCTGCTCACCCCCAGGCTGCCTCAGGGATCTCCTCTGATCCTGGTTCCTAGCAAAAGCCACATATTTTGGAGAGACAAGTATTTTTTTGCAAGCCTGGAAATCAGTGTGGACACACAAAGGTAAAGTCAATATTACTGTATTTGCTTGATCATGGAGGGACAAACCCAGCAACTGTCCCCAGGCACCCAGGGGAGGCAGTCACAGAGCAGAGGCACCAATCCTACATCCCTGGCTTTCATCTGGGCACATTCCCCAGCCTGATCCAACTCTAAGTGAGCTGCTCTGCGATGCCATGAGCACATGGATGCTCCCCTATCCAGGTTTTGGATGCTGGATGGCAGTTAAGTTCATTCCCACATTGCTCTGGGGTGGGTTGGATTTACAGCAGGGACTGCAGCACCTGTCAGTGGCCGCCCTTGTGCCCATGGTTCCCTGTCCAGTGAAGCAAAACTGCCTGGAAAAACCCTGCAGAATCCAAGGCTGTGTTTCTGAATGTCTGTGAAGTGTCACAGACTCAGACTCCTTCTCTGCTGGGAGTGAAGATACAGGGAGAGTCCAGATGCCCCCAGATGTGCTCCTGGGCAGCCTCATGGCATTTCTGAGGGCAAAGCCCTTGGCATTGCCTTTTTTGCTTGGGGTTGAAAGGCTTTTAGGCTCTTTCTCTCCCCTTCACAGCATTCAGACATATTTTGGAAAAGCATTTGACAGCCAAGCATGTTTATTTTTGTCCTGTTTCCATCTTCACTGCTGTGGGTGTCTCTCTTCTCAAGTAACAAGTGATGAGAGAAAACTCTCATTTCACAATGTCGTGGAACAGCCTCAGGTTGTGCCAGGAGAGGTTTAGGTTGGACATCAGGACAAACTTTCACACTGAAAGAGTTACCAAGCATGGGAACAGGCTGTCCAGGGCAGTGGAGTCCCCATCCCTGGAGGGGTTTAACAGACCTGTGGATGTGGCACTTGGGGTTAGTGGTGGGCTCGGCAGTGCTGGGGGAATGGTTGGACTCGATGATCTTAGAGGGCTTTTCCAACCTAAGTGATTCTATGATTCCAGCTGATTTCCTGTGTCCTCATGCTGCTGCTGTGGTGGGATAGCAAGGGAAACATTGGGCAGTAGAAGCAAGACAATCAAAGGGGTTCCCCATACACAGCACCCCTCCCTAAGCAATCCCCTTCTTCCTATAGGGCTTGATATTGGAGGGGCAAGCACGCACCTCCCGTGGCATCAAATCCACTGGGACTGATGTGCCCACCTCTGCTCCCTCTGTGGTGTTTTGACTGTTGTTAATTCACATATTTGCTCAAAACTCGCTGGTGTTTTCTGCTCACTCTCATCCCTTGCAGCAGCCCTCGTGCCACCCCGCCACCTCCAGTGAGAAGTATTTCTTTACATTCCCTGCCTCTTGCTGCTGGGGGTTGTTTTGGTTTGGTTTACTTCCCTCCAGCAGCCTTGCTTCCCCCTCACCCTTCAAAGGCTGACGTGGGACCTTAAAAATAGAAATGAGCTGTGCAGCTGAAATACATCGCATTAGCCTGAGGCTGCTTCCAAATGCCACTGGGTCAAGGCTCCGATCCTTGAATCTGCAAACGGGGCACATGCCAGGCTGCAAATGGAGCAGGAGATACCTGTAACAACAGAACCAACAACAGGATTTGCAATGCCCACTCTGGAGTGGTTCCAGAAGGACTGGGACCCCAGCATTCCTGCCTTTGTGGAATGGACTTAAGGAAAAACCTGGTTCCATTTTTTGGGGGGGAGAGGGGCTGCAGTGCCCAGCCCAGGCTGAGATCCTGGCAGCAGATAGGAAAATCTGGGCTCCCCACCCCCGGCCACCAAGTTTATCTACTTTTATAAAGCAAGTAAGACTCAGAGAAATGCCAGAACCCAGCAGACCATGCTGGAGGGAAAATCCAGGCTGCGGATTGGCTTTTCATGCAGCAGAGGAGGAGGAGGAGGAGGAAGGAAAACTGCTGTGGGGCAGCACCGTGTCATCACATCCCCATATTCCCCCTCCACATCCCCAAGAGGTCACCGTGACTGCTGAGTGACCTGGTTTTGGGCCATATGTCTGACGGGCTGGTGCCCTGCCAGCCCCACGGGCTTCTCCAGGTACCCCACCATGGACGGCTGAGCCCCACACCAGCCCCATCACCCCATACACACCCTTCTCCTCCTGCTTATTTTTGAGCTCCATCTGGTGGCAGCCTGACCTGCAAATTTACTGTCTTAATTGCTGTTCGACAGCCTGGTCTAGAGGAAAGTGTCCCTGCCCATGGCAGGAGGCTGGAACAAGATGATCTTGAAGGTCCCTTCCAACCTAAACCATTCTGTGATTCTGTGCTACATCAGCCCCACCGTGCCTGCACCAGGCATGTTCCTGCCCTTCCTTAGTGTGCCATAGCCCTTCACCTGCTGGATATGGCTTCAGTATTTAGTTTCCTGCAGGAGAGGACCTGGGCTGTGCATGGGTGTGCTCTCTGCTCCAGTGTTTGATCAGGCTGCAAAATGTTTGAGTAAGGTGAGGATTTCCTCTTGCAACCATGCCCAAACCCAGCCTGGTACTTTTTCCACCTGGGAACACTCTAACCAGGAGCTGCTGCCTTCCCAGGACAGGGCTGCAGCTCTGTGGGCATGAACAGAGCAGGCTTTATCCCACCCCTAAACCACATTCCTGCCTCCCCTTTCCAGGCCCCTCGTGCTTGGAGGCTTGTTCAATTAACAGCCAGACTTGCTTCTGCTCTTCTGCGCAGCACGGATGCTGCCCAGGCGTGGGGAGTGTTGCATAAACTTTATTAACTTTATAAATTTCAACGCTGCTGTTGGCTCAGTCCCACTGGTCACCTGCAAACAGGCAAAATGGGCTTGTCAGGAGGAATTCTAAACCTCTGCCAGTTGCCTTTCACCCACAGCATGTCTGCTCCTGCCACCAGTGCCACAAATGTGTTAGGGCTCCAACAGCCCCATTGAGGCTGCCCCTGCCTGCACCAGCCTGGAGCCTTGGCATTGCTCCCAGTGCTGCTTTTCCATGTGTTCTTCCACTGCTGCCAAGGACAGCCCGGCCTCTGGGAGAGTGCACGGGCAGGGGGGCAACAGGGACTTGGCTGGAGCAAACTCTGCCCCGGCTTGGGAGGGACCAGAGGCTCAAGGTCCCCCTGCAAGGCCATATCCTGGGATCAGGGAGGAGCTGGGGGCAGTGGGAGTATCTCTTGGCCTGTCCCATGGGTGGGATAAAGAGAAAAACAGGGTGATGTAGTGTTTTACCTTTGCTGCCTGCATGTGGGATAAGGAGGCATTCAGTATTTGAACCCAGACATAGATTTTTCTTGGAATAGCCACACGATGGTGAGTGAGACAAGAACCCAGAGTGGAGCAGCCCAGTCAGGAGCTGACTGTGCAGAGTCCTTGGGGCATGTGGGGCTGCTGCCTGGGAAAGGGGCAGCAGAGGCACACAAGGATACTTGGATGAACAGAGTCCAAAGAGACACAAGAATGGTTTTATCTGTGGTTGCAAGAGTGGGACTGGTTGCAAATCAGTGCTTCCTTGAACCTGTCCTTGATGGATTCCTTGAATCCATCCCTGAAAGTTTTCACATCCAGGTTGGATGGAGCTTGGAGCAGCCTGGTCTAGTGGAAGGTGTCCCTGCCCGTGGAACTTTAAGGACCCTTCCAACCCAAGCTGTTCCATGATTCCTGAGAGGGAGTTTCAGCGTGCTGAGGGAGGAGTATCCAGCAATGCCCTGCAAGGACTCCTGTGGGTGGATGCACACACATTTATTGATAAATACACCGAACACACACTACAAGATAAGCAGAGCCACAACTGAACATGAACTGCAAACCTTCACGTTGGTGTGGGGAGCAGCAGGGACCTCCCACCCTACTGAGCAAATGAAGATGTAAACTCAGAGTGATGCCTCTGTGGGCCTTCTCCAAACTGTTACACAGCCAAGCGCTGGCAACGAGTTCTCCACAAATTGCTGCTTTTTCCCTTGGCCGCCTCCCTGCACCCTGACTGTGAGGGACCACATGCTGTTTTTTGGGGGGATGTGCTTTCCTTGTAGGCCTGTCAGAGGGCAAACCAGAAGGAAGGAACTTCTTGGCAAGAGCTGGCCTGGAGGGGCTTGTGCAGGAAGGATGGTGGGAAGGGGTCCCTCAGGAGAGGGAGCTGAGCAGCCGCCTGTAGATGAAGCCCAGCTTCTCCCGCAGGGCCAGGAAGGTGGGACGCTCCTCCGTGTTGCCGCTCCAGCACTCCAGCATGATGCTGTAGATCTCGGGAGGGCAGGGGCTGGGCCGGGGGAGGCGGTAGCCCCTGGTGATTTGCCGTACGGTTTCTTGGTTCGTCATTCCTGCAAGGAAGAAGATGCCCCTAGTCTGATGTCCCCAAAGGATGCCCTGAAGGTACACCTGCAGTGGCCAAGATGTCACTGGTGGTGCTGTGAAATGGTGTCTCTCTGCCAGAGGGATGGTAGAAGAAAGGATGTGGGAGAGCCAGACCAACTTCCTGCCCCCAGCTCCTGCACCCACTCTGCAGCCACTGAATATCCCTCCAAGCCATCCCCTAAGTGGACAGTAACTTTCTCATGCTCCAGAAGCTGCTTCCATATCCCTTGGGGAAGTGACAATATAACAATTCACGACACTCTGGTTTTGGGGATCATGGGTGAGCTGCCCAGCAGATGGATGGAGGGCACAGGAGTGGGGTGGCAGCCTTACCTTCATAGGGGATCTGTCCATACGTGAAGACTTCATAGAGCAGAATCCCGTAGGACCAGACGTCGGACTTGAGAGAGTAGGTGCGGTAGTTGGCTGCCTCTGGGGCCGTCCACTTCACTGGGATTTTAGTGCTGCTGCTGGTGGAATAAATGTCATCCTGAAAAGCAATGGGAGATGGGACATGAGGGATGGGGTGATCAACAGAGACATGGTTTTTGGGGAAAGTGGACAGCAAGGAATGGCTCCAGCACAGGGCAACTTTATGAGCTGGTGGGTAGGAGGGAGGGAACAGAGCATCCCGCTGAACTGACCTTGAGGAGCCGGGCAAGTCCAAAATCGGCAATTTTGCAGGTGAGTTCCTCTCCCACCAGGATGTTTCTGGCTGCCAGATCCCGGTGGACAATGTGCTTCTCCTCCAGGTACCTCATCCCATCCGCCACTTGGCAGGCGATATTGAGCAGGTGGGAGGTGCCCAGGGACTTCCCTTCAGGACCTGTTAATCCAGACAATCCAAGCATTGGGGGCAATCTATTATGGGGGTTCTGGTTTGGAAGGAGACCCTGTGCTGACAATATGGGACATGGGGAACATGTAAAACTTCAAATTTGAACTCCTAAACTGTCCTGGTTGTGCTGTGTGGGACGTTCAGCACTGCCATGTGCTCCTCAGGCATGGGACAGGGGTGGGCTCTGAAGAGCACCAAGGACACAGATATCCATGGCTTATTCAAAGCCAAAGGTGACCTTCTGCCATGCAAATCTCCCTCCAGGCCTCTAAACCTGTTGTACCTGCAAGCTCCAGCTCCTCCGGCACCAAGTGCTGCTGGAGCCGCAGTCAGAAACAAGGTCAGTGTGGGTGGGAGGGGGAGTACCCTGTAGAGAAACAGGTCTTGGTGGGAGCGGTTTGTTTTGTTTGCTTTTAAGGCTGATTGTGCTGGGTCAGGAAAATAAAGGCCAAGAAAATTAAACTGGGTAATGAGTGGTCCATGGCCTGTTACGAGCTCTGCACACAAACAAACCCATGGGGAGGTTTGGCTGTTTCATTCCTAAAGAAGGTGGAGTTGCCCAAACATGGCAGTGAGATTTCTGTGCACTGGTGGGAGTTGGCAGACCATGGGTGGGTGGAGAAGGAGGGACAAAGGTCCCAACCAACATGCTTGGCTCCCAAGGGTTGATACAAACCCAGCCCACGTGGACACCCAAAGGATCATGCCAGACTTTGTGATCCCAAGACCATCTCCACCAAGTGCCCATGGATTGCTGTGTTATCCAAACAGGACAGAAACCAGACTGGCACTCTCTTAGGGTCCCCATTCGGATTCACAGGGCGATTCTGGGGCACAGGAAGCAGTGCCCCAGGATCCCCCATCCCGTGGGGCCAGCACAGCACTCACTGTTGAGGTAGCTGTGGAGGTTGCCTTTGCACATGAGCTCAGTGATGATGTACACGGGCTCCTCCAGAGAGCACACAGCGTGCAGCTGGATCAGCTTCTCATGTCTCAGGCGCTTCAGGTTCTGAATCTCCTTGTTGAAGTCTTCTGCTTTCATGTCAGCTGCGGGAGAAAGCCAACACAGCCCTTGTGAGCCACTTTCTCACACGATGTTGGGACCTCAGCACCTCCAACTGGGATGAGGACCTTTTTTACCTCCTCACGTCCCGCCCCCACCCCCCCCGCTCTCAAAGCTCAGGTGTGCACAACCTGTGTCTCAGAGCTGATGTTTTCCATGGGGCTTTGGATCCCATTTTCAGGATCATAGTTCCATCAGGATTTTATGTATCACAAACCCATTTGACTTGACATGATGTCACTTATCACGAACCCACTGGCTGGAGCCATTTTATAGGGATGCAGCCCAAGCTTAGGTTTGTGCACAGAAATATTCCAGTGGCTCCTGGCCAGGTCCTACTGCAGTTTGCCTGATAAAACAGTCACAGTGACCAAGAGGATGAGGAAATGAAGGAGGGTGAATGATACAGCAGTGAACAAGACTCAGCTGGGCACGGTTAACATCTGATTCTCCACATACCTTTAATGATCTTGATGGCCACCGGCACCGTGTTCCTCCACAGCCCTTCCCACACCTCTCCAAAGTAGCCCTCTCCCAGCTTCCTCCGCAGGGTGAACTCCCAGCGTGGCCGCTCCCAGCTGTCCCTCTCGGGGGGAGTCTGCCAGATGGACATGGAATGGCACACTTGGACCAGCCAGCCAGGCAGGACCTGCTGATGGAGCCTGCACCAGCCCTTGGTGCCCACAGAGGAGCAGGGCACGATGCTTCACCAGCTGTGTGCCCAGGGGCTGAGCCCGAGCACTGCCCTTCCCTCAATGTTCACTGTGGGCACAAAACACCGGGGGCATCCTCTGCATGACCCCTGCTGGGAGCCCAGGTGTGCAAGGGGGAGAGTTTGGAGACTACACAAAATACCAGGAGTTCAAGTTATAATTCACTCCTCATCAGACCTCAGAAGTGCCTTTTCTCCATCTCCACCAATAAATAAAAATGAGTGAATTAATATTATTGCATATTATGGCTGATTTAGACTACAGCTCATTAAGCCTTTCTTTTATCCCACACCTTTCAATTTCGCTCTTGGATTATTCACATGGTTAATTGCTATTTCCAAGTCTTAATCAGTGGATGGAACTCTAATCAGGAAATGAGTTGGCAATTTGGGATTAATACTGTAATTAGACTTATGAGTGCTGCACTAATTGGTATGAAAACTTTATAAAAGCCATGTGTTTTTTTCTTATATTCCCAGGAAAAAATTGGAAGCATGGGTATTTCTAGAATCCATAGTGAAGGGGATTGTAACAACTTGGTTTCCAGTCTTTGAGATGGAGAAGACATTGCAGAAAATGGCTCGTCAAAAATGCATATAAATGCCATGCCCAGCCTCAACATGGCTGATGAAAGGTGATGCTGGCAGCTATACTAATGGTGGGCTTTAAATTTAGTTTAATAAAGCTCAAAACCCAAATGGACAGCCTAATTATTTCTAGTTTCCCTCGTTTCCCTTTCCTTTTTTCCATCCCGGTGACCCCGGGGAGCAGGGCTGAGCTGTGCCTGGCCTACGCACCGCGGGGCTGCAGGGCTGCAGCAGGGGGCTCTGGATGACCTTCCAGTGCTCCGTGTAGAAGGCGAGGAGCTCCTCCATGTTGGGAAAGGGGTGTCCCTTCTGGATGTAGAGACTGCCCCTGGGGCTCTTGCAGATTCGGAAGTGGCTGACCTTCGTGTGGTTGCGCACTGTGGGGAAGCCCAGGTTGGGGGAAACTCAACTCATGCAAAGATCAGCCCCTGCCCATCTCCCTGCTTGACTTCACCCTCTCTCCTTTCCAGATTCCCAGTCTTTTAATTAACCTAAAGCAACACAGCTCTCCCCTGGACTGCTCCATCCCACTCCCCACATCCCTTCTGCTCCCACCTCCTGGCCCAGAGGACTCCTGGCCATTGTGAGCCAGGCTCCTTGGACCATACAGCTTTATTATCAGGGATAATTAATAAGCTTTATTGTCAGGCATAATTCCACCATGGGCTGCTCAGAGAATAGTGGAGCTGCTCAAAGAGGATAAACCAGGGGCAGCTGTGACTCCCACAGCCCAGAGACTGAAGGTGGGATGTGGAGTTTGCCATGGTTTTCCTAGGATTGCTTTTATGGGGATAAAACCAGATCATAATGGCACTCTGGTCCAAAACCCCCTGAATTCGGATTTCAGTATGTGGGAGCAGCCCAGGCCCTGGTAATCTGGAGTGGCAGCATATTTTTAAACAACCGTCAGATGACAAAAGCTGCTGGAATGAAACCCTGGAAGTTAGTGCCACGAAACCATCATTAGGCTGCAGTGAAATGTTTATGGCTTTCATACTGCGGACAGGAGCCACGCACTTTCCTTTGCCACAGTGATTCAACAATCCATCCCTGCTCTGTTAACTTTCCCCTTGCCTTCAGAAAGCAGCCAATTCCCTTCAACAAGGTGCTGAAAAGTGCTTTAAACGTACTCCCCTGTTTTTCACCCCGTGCTAAGCAAACCAGGATTTGCCCCTCAGGAACAGCCTGCTACCTTTCCCTGTGCTAATTTTATATGAATAATTGCCACAAAGTCACCTGAGAGAGAGTACTCGCCCTTGCTGCTCTCGCTGTCCCGGACGAGGAAGGAGCCATGCTGGTTGGGAGGCGAGAGGAGGAGCTGCTCCGCTTCGTTTCGGCTGATCTTACTGAAGTACCAGCTGGGGAGCAGAGCAGAGGGGTCAGAGTGGTGCAAGGGGTTGCTGCACAGATGGGTCTGTATCCATTTCAGGGGATCCTGTACCTCCTGAGCCAGACAGGGGGAGCAGCTGCTGTGATCCCACTGTTTGCTCATCCCTACAGCCACCAAGCAAGTGGCACAGTGGCCACTCTGTGTCTCAGAACCTGTAGATGTGGCTGCCTGTATCAGGGCTGTTCCAGGCAGTGCTTTACAGGCACTTGCTGCAGTTTATTGAGGCTCACTGCCTGCAGACCATTTCATAGAATCAGAGAATCCCAGAGTGGTTTGGGTTGGGAGGGACCTTAAAACTCATCTCGTTCCACCCCTCCTGCCATGGGCAGGGACACCTTCCACTAGACCAGGTTGTTCAAAGCCCCATCCAACCTGTTCTTGAACACTGCCAGGGATGGGGCATTTCCTCCATCAGTGTCTGGACACTGCTGTATCAAGCTGTCCAGGTCTCAGGTCCATCCCACACCCGTGAGGTTCACACTCTTGGTCTGACAGCCTGTGGTAAATAAAGCACCAACCACCTGGTGCTGTGTGGAAGGTGCTCTGGTGAGGCTGTCCCTGTGTCCTGCCATGAGAGCAACATCTGCAGGCACAGGATCACTTTGCACTTCTTGACCTGCAGCTCATGGGCAGAACCGGCTCTGAGCCCATGAGCAAATGGCATCGATGGAAACATCCCTGGCAATTGCCTTTTGCTGCTCCAGCTGTGGCAGCACTGTCTGGGGACTTCACAGCACCAAGCCGGGGGGAGGACCCAGCCAAATCCCTCTTCTGTGTCATATCACTGAGATTCATCACTGAATTCCTGTAAGGAAAGGCAGGTTGGCTGGCTGGCTTCCGACATAGAGGGAAGCACAGGAAGAGGCAGCCTCATCCAGCCTAAGGCAACCAGGACGTGAGAAGCCGAAAGTTTCGTCATTAGCTGGGATCGCCAGCGTCTGAGAAGCCGCGCAGGAAATTACATGTGATGAGGTGAACAAATTACCACCCAGCTTCGACCTGCGGCTCCGCGGAGTCTGTGCACTCACGGCTTGCTCCGGCTGGGAAGCCGGGCACATTCCTGCCGTCTGCCTTTCACGCCGTGGCATCGCCCTTGTCCCTGTCCTCGAGATGTGGCTGGGCACCAGCTGCTCACGGATGGTGCTCACACATGTACACACACGTACACAAACACACACACGCTCCGCTGTAGCTTGCCCAAGGGTCCCGTGCCATGGGAATAAGGCAGGGAGCCGACCCCACGGTCCACACCGGTGTGGTCCCAGCACAGCCCAACCAGACTGGATTTGCCTTCCTCAAAGCACGCGCAGGGAGGGTCTCTCGCATCCCACCGGTTCCCATCACTGCCCCTGCACATCGGGGACTCTCCCCGGGCTTCTCCCGCTCCTCTCCTTTACCCGGCTCAGCACAGGGCGAGCGCGGAGGGGTCTCCAGGGTGCCACGCCCGCCCCAGCTCTGCGCTGTCCGCACTCGGCATGTCTTAGGGCCGAGTACAGAGGGAACAGCAATGTCTCGGGGCGCTTTGCCCGACGTGTCGGGACCAGGCTGCCTTATGCAACGAGGAGCCTGGGCTTTCTCCAGCTGCCAGAGGGCTGAGACATCCCCCGAGCTCCGGGTCGGCTGGGAGAGGCACCGACCGGGAGGAAGCCCCCAGCCCTGGGTAAGCAGGATGGCAGCAGCAGCAGCAGAGCTCTGCTCTTCCTGGCAGGTACCAACCCAAACTGCTTCTTCCCGTGCTCCCAAGCCCTTTGGAGCCGGCAGGGCTCAGGTACAAGTTTCCCCAGTTCCCTGTCTTCCTCCTGTCTCCCCTTTAACGCAGAACAACAGGGAGAGGAGCCGGAGCAAGCAGGAGCCTTTGCACCCCTGCCCACCATCACACCGCATCGCAGCCCAGAGCCACAGTGCGAGAGTGATGCAGCCAGGAAGGGGCACTGGCATCTCTCCCCGCTGGCGCATCCCCCAAATCTCACTTGCTGTGCCCAACACCTCCACTCCACTGCCACGAGCTGTAGGGGCTGCAGGGCAGGGATGCCCAGGGGAGGGCAGATCCCCGCTCAGCCCCAGCGCCGCTGATGGCCAAAGCAGGGGATGAGGATCTCGTGCTCCGTGCCGCTGGGGAGGGTGAGCACTGCCTTTCCCTGCGCAGGGATGTGCTACCCTAGCCCAGCCTCCATCCCTCTGTGGATCCAGAGCAGCGGATACTTACGGGCGGTGAGCGGAGGTGCCCTGGCTGAGGTTGGCCACGTAGGCAGCAGGGACGTAGCCCGTGGCCGGCTCCCCCAGCAGCCGCCGGGCTAGGACATACTCTCCCTCTTCTCTGAGGACACGCAGTTTGTCCCCTGCGCTTATGCTCAGCTCCTCGGCGCTCCGGGCTGTGAAAGCGTACAAAGCGATACAGAGAGAGGACTTGGGGATGAAGGAAATGGAAGTCGCCTCCGAGTTCAGCGAAACGGAATCAGAGCCAAGATACCCCAGCGAGCAGCTCTCCGTCACGGAGCGGGGACGGAGCTTGTTCCAGAAAGATGTCAGGAAGGTCAAACGCTTCCTGACGAACTGCTCCATCCCCGGTGAAGCGCTGGATGCGGTGGGCTATGCCACCGCGCTCCGGGAGGCCGGGGGAGGGGGGGGTGCCGGGCTCCTGCCGCCGGCCGGGAAGCTCATCCTGCCGGCCCGCGTTACCCGCACGCGTCTGGGTGCTCGCCGGCCCTTCCCGGCGAACTTCCTATTTCTGAAAGTGAAACTGGTTCATCTGGCGGGACGAGTCTGCAGGCGGGACGAGTCTGCAGGCAGGAGTCCCACGCTCAGAGCCACGGGCACATCTGGGAGACAGGCACAGCTGGAGCCGGGCTTGCTGCTCTCGAAGAAGAAGGAGGAAGGCTGTTGTTTTATTTAATCATTATTTTAAAGTGTGCTCTTTGCTTCTTACCGGAGCACCATAAACACAGCTCTCTGTTCTTCAAGCAGCTCTTGTCACAAGTGGCTGACTCTTGTTAATAGTCTTTATCTCACTTGTGTGGGAGGCTATTTTTTTTTCCGTAGGACAATAATTGCATCCACAAATGTGGGAGAGTTAAAACAGAATTAAGGAAATAACCTTAGAAGAGATCTGAAGTGTTTGGATATTTCCTGGGTGGATATTGTGGGGGTTTCTAACACCAGATCCTTTCTTCCTTCAGTCTACGATGACTTCCCAGAGTAACCCCACTAAAGCATTTGCCTCCTCACACTCATTCCCTGTTGCAGAGGGTCACTGGGGAATTCACATCCCAGAACCACCAGGGTCTGGTGATCATTCAGCTTCCATCAGAGATGGGTCCCACTCAGAAACAGGAGATCTTTGCCTGATGCAGGGCCAGCATGGCATCCAGAGCCAAGCCCTGGAATGCAGCCCCCAGCTCTCACTGTGTCAGCACAGCCACACTTCCCCAGCCCTGGTCACACTCGGACACTGACATGCTCCAACCCCCCTCCCAAATCCCACCGCCCACAGCCATCAGCCAAAGGACAGAGATTCCCCCCTCACGTCTTCCATGTGCACTTTAAGCCACCTGGAGATCACTGCTCTAGTGAGAAATCCCAACTCCAATCCCCCAGCCACCACCTGGACTTTGTCATTTAACTGTTCCATCTAATTAGTGGGAGTTTTGTGCCTGTCAACTCCACTCCTGGCCTTGAGTCCATTATTTTGATCCTCCTCTGCTTGCAGTTGGTCTTTGTAGCTCATTTTGGGTGTGTAGTTGGGATTTAAAAGAGGCTGCTTAAAAAGGAATATGAAAAATTAATTGTAGAAGTCTGGGCTGCCGACTGCAACCGTGTGGGGTGTGAGGAACAAGCTGGACCCACCCTTGGGTCAACAGCTCTAGACATGCTGTGTCCTGCATCCTGGGTGTCCCGTGATGGCCAAAAACCTGCAAAAGGATTTCCTTGTCTGGGTTTTGGACTCAGCAATTTCCTCACCCTCTCCCAGGCACAGACGCCCAGGGCAGAGGGCAGGAATACAGAGCACTCCTCAGCATGGCCTTTGCATTCCTGAACAGATGAGAACTGGGAAGAAAGGGAGTCTTTAATAAAATATTCTGCTCCCTCCTTATCCAAGTAGCACCTGAATATACGGGTAAGTCCCCCAAGATCTGCCCCCGTGCCCAGCTCACAGCCTCGCCCCCAGTGCCACACAGGGATGCGCAAAGTCTCCGTGCATTTTTCCCACTTCAGCATGAGGAGGGCAACTGAGGATGGGGCACAGAAGGGTTTGCAAACCAAAGGGAAGGGACATCCCCTCTGCTGTCCTTCTGCAGCCCTTGAGACCAGTGTGCTCCTCACGTCACACTCCAACAGGAGCAAAAGGGGCTGCTTGGTTGTGCCCTGAAAGATGATCTGATCAGATCCAGCATGGAACATTTGTGCCTCACTGTTTTGAATGAGGACTTGCTGAACGTCTGGTCTGCAGAAGGAGACTGTGACCTGATTTACCTTTATTGACCTATGCCAGATTAGATTCTCCAGTGGTACCAACGATAGACAAGTGCAGCTGATTTCCAACACGAAAGGCTGTGGATCTTCATTTGCACCTAAATGAAAGAGTACTTCCAAATGACAAACATCCCTGAGGACTAAATACTGCCTCTGAGCTGAGCCTACCAGACATGCAGAGCACAGACTCATCCCTGCAAACCTCTGTCTGCACAGGACACACACACAAAGCTCAGCTCCATGCCAGGAAGGAGATGATAAATCACAACCTTTTTCTAAGATCTTTTTTTTTTTTTTTTTATTTTCCTATTCAGTTCCAGGAGCATCCCTGCTGCCTTGAATCCCTTTTGGTACTATAAAACACCTAAAAAAAGGAAAGAAGAAAAAGCATGTTCATAGAAGTTTCTGGTCCTTGTGCTGTGGGAAAGAAAGTGGGAGGAGGCAGGAAAAGTGATAAAGATAAGGAAGGTACAGAGATCTGATGGGTCAAGTATTTTCTCTTCAGTCCCTGTGGCCAGCTTACAAGGATGTATTAAAAACCAATCTGTCCACAGATTTGGGGTTGTGGTGGGTACACAGGGACTTCAGTTCTAGCACCACTAAAGAGCACCTCCAGAGAGCACCAAAACCAGCAGACCTGAGCAGCAGAGCTGCCTACACAGCCCTGGTTTGGCTGCAGAGCACTGGGGAGCCATAAACACAAACAGCACTTTGTGTACACCCACGCGTCAAACACCACAGCATGGCCTCCCAGCCTAATTGACAGAAACCAGCAGCTCCCTTCCACTAATGAGAGTGCCCATTACACCTAATTAGCTGAGGTTCTATTCCAGGTCCTGTTACGTTTACACTCGAAATACATCTTCCAGCAAAGAGCCTTTTTGGAGGGGAAAAAAAAAGGAAGAGAAGCATAATTCCAATTAAGCCCCTAAAGGGGCAGAAAGCTGGGGAATGCAGGTCATGCTGAGGAAAATGGTTTTGAGAAATGGTAAGTCACTCGTGGGGTCAGAGAATGTTCCACTTGTCACCAACGACTGGCAAAGCTCAGCTGGAGATCAAGGGTGGCCACACCGTGCCTGGCACCCCATCCTGAAACACCCAACCCTGAGGTTCCTCTTGGTCTTTTTGATGGTGTCAGAAGATGACTGGGATTTCTTCTGGGCTTCATGTTTCTTTATCTTTTTTTTTTAGTGATTTTTCCAGATGTTTCCTGGCACCACAGTGCATTTGAGAAAGGTTTTGCCTCTTAATGAATTGGTTTGGATGGGTGTCCATGGGACAGTTCCGACAAGGAGTGACGGGTGACGACAGAGGTGCATGGGAAGAGGAGCGGAGCAGAACAGTGGCATTAAAGCAGCTTCAATTTGTCTCTGTTTCCTGGGGGCTGTGGAAGAAAGAGGCACCTTGGCAGACTCTGGGCTCTCATCATCGAGGGCAGAGCTCATCCCCAGGAGGCCAACAAGGGCAGGAAGGGTCCAGGGGCTGAGGGGCTCGTAGACAGTCAGTGCAGAGGGTTCAATGCAGGCAAAAGTACAGTGGTCCTGGGACAGGGAGTGGTATGAGAGGTGTGAGAGCAGGCACAGCATCATGGGGTCTCATGGTGGCTCTCTGAGCCCTGTAGGGGTGGGTTGGACTGGCTGGTGGAGAGCAGGAGTGCAGGTCACAGGGCACCTGAAATGGCACATGAAAGCAGAAAAGCTCTGTGGGAGCAGCTGGAGGCAGAGCGAGCTGTTTGAACAGTGCCTGGCAGGTCTGGGGCAGGGAAACCTTTAAACCCACAGCAAAACTTTTCAGGGACCCTGCAAACACAGGGCTCATCAAGGATCTGAAACAATGGCAAGGAAAAGCCAACCCGAAAGTCACACTGCACTCTTTGTCACATTTCTGAAGCAGAGTCACTGAGGAGAAAATCTGTAAGGACCAAAACACCAAATCATGCTGAAAGACAGCCTGGCCAACCTGCAGGCTTCCCTTTCTGCATTCTGCTGAGTTTATCAGCACAGATCAGCCTTTGCTTGCCCCATCCTTTAATCTAACTTCCAGAGAATGAATGCTCCTTCTAGTACACACTGCCTGGCAGAACTGCACTTCTCAAAACTCCTCTGCTCCTGTCTCTGGAGAAATCATTTGCAACACATAAAAACCATCCAACACCTTCTCCAGACTGGCAGGTGCCAGGGAGCTGTTCAGCCTCTCTCTCACAGCTGCAGAGATCTCCATGGGAAGTAGGAGAAGGGAGCTCAGGCTGTGCTCCCTGTGCCCATGAACACCTGGAGTTCTGGCAGCTCTCTGCCAGGACTGTGCCACTGCTGAGCAGCAGCTGGAGTCCCCAGGCTGGCAGGGGCTGACAGGGACTTTACACAGACACCTCACAGCTGTGCTGCCCTGGCTCGGGCAAACAGAGGACTGGTGCCTTCAGGAGTGAGGAGCACAGTGACTCATGGGGAGGGGAAATCTCTGCCAGTTTGTAAGCAAATGATGGATTGCTCCATCTGCCCAAATGTCCTTGTTTCCCTGGGGAGGAACCAGTCCATCCACTCCATCACCGAGCTTTGTGATATCTCTCCCCACAAAGGTCCTTCAGAGGCTGCTGGATTTGGGGTTAGGACATTAAATGTTGTTAGAATAAACCTACCCAGAGTCACAGGAGAATAGGCCCAGGAGACCTCACCCAATCCACCCGGTCCATCCTATACTTATGTCTTTCCCCATCTTTGCCAAACCAGTTCTTAACAGACCTCCAGGAATGGATACGCCACCACATCCCCAGACAACCCATTCCAGTGAGTCACTGATCATTACCAGCAGAAACGAGTGTCTAACCTGCTGCATTTAAATCTATTACCTCATGTCCCATTCGTCACCTCATTGCTCCATTCCTTCCTGCATGGGAACACTGCTGAGGTGTCCCCCCAGAGTGACCCCACTGGGCCCCAGCCCAGAACAAACACACTGACCTTGTACGTGGTCATCTTTTTCTCCATTTGTCCCCAGTCTTCTTGCCCTGTCCACGTGTGCTGGTGTTCCTGTGGTGCCACCTCAGCTGGCTCTCTAGTGCATTCACCTGGGGGTGAGAAAGCAGCAGCCCTGAGAGGAGTTTGCACCACTGCACAGGTAATCTTTAACCTGTCCCAAATACAAGAAGAAAATGCTGGCTCAAGTTTTCTTCACTGAGGTTCATGACTCCATGAAAGACAAACATTGGGACACCAAGTTTTACCTGTTTCCTTAGAGAAGTGACTGTCTTCTCCAGTTCAGCCACAAGGGACTCAAGATTCTCTCTGGAGGAAGGGCTTGGGGAAGGCACCTCGTTTCTGGGGTTGGGGATAAAAAGTAAAAGGGGTTATGCAAACAGCAGCTTCCTGGGTGAGGGAATCATTCTGCCTTCTCCAACACCAGCCTCCAAGTGAGCATCAAAGGGAGGGGCCCAGCTGCCAGATTCACCTGCCAAGGGATGCCAGCCAAAGAGCCCCTCAGCCCAGGTATTTACTCATCAGAGTTGGGCTCTGCACTGAAGTGTTGGAGGACTGGCTGAGTTCAGCATCTCTCTACTGATCCAGCCCTACCCCAAACCTCTGCAAGGAGCCAGATTCAGAGGCCTGAATGAACTGAGTTATTAAAAACTTCTGTTTCATAAAATGGAGGTAGAAGGGGTGATACTACACCTGGGCAAGTCAGCCTTGTGCCTGGCAGGGTTTTCCTCCGGGTAGCTGAAGCCAGGAGACCTCTTGCTTCGGAACCGCTGCGAAAGAGCCCTGAATTGCCCTCGTGTCCGGCAGTCTTGGAAAGGAAGGGAAAGTCTGCAGTGAGCACTGGTGTTAAAGCAGGACTGCGTGAATTTCAGCAGCACAAGGCAGTGCTGCCCTCCTGCACTATCCACCCTGGACACATCTCTTGGGCCAGAGGAAAGGAGGCAACAAAGGTGTGGAACAGGGTGTGCATCACTCATGGATTCCCATGTGTCAGATGGACATCTGCACCCGGAATGCAGCACAGAGGGACCATGGCAGGATCTGTGCTTTAATGGCAGAGATTTAGGCTCCCAAATGAATCTGTGAAGTGGCATGTGGTGGGGATCATGTCCTGTTTCAGTCTCTCCCCCAGCCAGAGACCAAAGCCCTCAGTGAGGTGGGGCTTTCAGACAGATTAAATGAAGCTAACAGGCTTCCTAGAGAGGTGGCCAATGTCCCAAACCTCTTGGGGTTTAAGAAGTATTTGAATATTATAATAATAATAATAATAATAATAATGACATAATTAAGACATAATTAATAATTTGCTTTAACTTTTGATCAGCCCTGAATTGGTCAGGCGGTTGGACAGGATGATTGCTTCAGGTCTTCCACAACTGAAATATTCTATACTATTCTATTCTATTCTATTCTCTTCTCTTCTCTTCTATTTTCTGTTCCCTTTGCACCCATTTGCTGACACAAGGTTCTCGTGGTGCAGCCAGAAATCAGTTACAATGCCATAAAAGCTGCTGTGGTGTGTGACAAATGCCATCCAGAGTGATGCCCACACCAGTGAGTGCCAGAGCATCCCTCTCCTTACCCTCACAACAGTCCTGCCACAGGCGCAGGTCCACAGCAGGAATCTCCTCACAGCTGACCATGCCCTGCAGGTACGATGCCACCTGGAACACATCTCTCTGCAGCTGCTGGATGTGGTCACTGTTGTCACAGATGACACGAGCAAGGGACGCCTGTCTGATCTGAGTCAGCTGCGCCGGCGTGAAGACTCCAGGGTTCTCATACCAAAATCTGCAGTGGGGTGTAATCACAGCATGACTCAGGAGTGGGAGAAGAGGGAGTGAGTGAGTGAGTGAGTGAGTGAGGCTGGGAGAGGAAGAAGAGTTCCCCGACATCTGTGTGGCAGCACCCACACCCCTCAAAATGAGCATCTGCTCTGGTGTCAGGTGGCTGCAAACACAGATGGCTTTTTCTGAACCCACAAACCCCCATGCTCCTGCCCTAAGTGCATCACCAAGCAAAGACGTGTCTCGTTCACACAAGCAGCAAACAGGGATTATGAAAGAGCTCCTGCGGACATTTTCTAGCATTTTCATGAGATATTGGGAACATCCTCAATGATTCCCAGTGTTCTGCAGTGAAATGAGAATCACTAAATCAAGAAAGGACACCTTGACAGTAACTGTGACAAGTGCTTTTGCAAATACACTGGACAGAGAACACTGTTCCTCATATCATAAGACAATAAATAATTAAAAATTACAGATTCTGCTTCTTCCTGTAAGGCAAAAAACCTCCCAAACAGAATAACCAAAGGATTTGGGGTGACTCGAATGATAATACCTGTCTCCATCTCTCAGCCTTCTGAACTGAGTCGTTAACAGGCACATCAGTGTTGGTCCCACTCTGGTCCCAGGGACAAGGTCCTCCACCATCAGTGCTGGAAACAGGTCAATATTTTTGGTAGTTCCGTATAAACTGCAGGATAACCAATATTAAAAAAAAAAGTTAAGAGGATCTCAAAGAGTAGAGATAATGTAAATCTGATACCAACATAGAAATTTGTATGTCAGGAACTCATCTGGACAATATTTTTAATGCTTCTATCTAAAAGACAATGGGATAAAGACCTGCCCTGGAAGAGGCAGCCAGGGCAGATAGGACGCAGTTTAGTCTGACTGGAAAATAGCTCCAAGGCTCAATCTGCTCCCAAGCTACACCACAGCAGCGCCTGAGAACATTCCACCCAGAACCAGACTGATCACTTGGAGAAACCTCATTTGTCTTACCCCATTGTTAAACCACAGTTATTACCCTATCTTAACATCTGTGGGGGACAGTATCTGGGAAGGTTATTCCATGGGTGTACTGGAAGCAGCAGGAACTTTTCACTGACTGGTCTCCAGTAATTTCGATGCTTCCACATCTAGGCTACAGTACCTCCTGAGCTTTTCTCTGATCTCCAAGTTCTTTATCTCATTTCTGAGGTCCTCAAACTCCTGTGCAGAGGAGAGGTTGCAGAAGACCCTGAAGTCATTGTAGGGTGGGATGCCGTGGTCTCGCCCTCTCTGGATGTTGATAGCGGCCAAGTCCAGTGACACAGAGTGTGCCATGGAGAAGAGTTTCTCCGTCAGCTCCATGTTGAGGAGTTCAGAGGGCACCCGCATTTTCCCAGGAACCCCAAACAGCCCACGGAGGAGGGGGTCAATCCCCCCTTCCTGCATGATCCTGAAAGGGGAGAAGAAGGCCTTGTGCAGGGGGATGTGGCCTTGTCGGATGGGCTGGAAGGTCTCATTCAGTCGGTACAGGATGGGGTTGATCAAGGTGTGCCCAAAGCGGAAAGCGGCCGTGGCAAAGGCGTTGAGAATCCCCGCATTGACATTGGGGTTGTAGCCTTTGTACTCACCCAGCATCTTCATCCCAGCCTCCCCAAGGACCTTGGGCAACCACTGGGCATAGGTGATGTGCTGCATCTGGGCACCCACAATCTTTCGTGCCTCGTGGTACAGGAGATCCCCATCCCAGTGTGGGTTGAGGGTGGCCAGCTCGGTGGCAACGCGGTTGTGCTCCCTGAACCACAGCGTGTGCATGGCCGTGAGCCCCAGCTGCTCGTTGGCGCGGTGGTCTCCTGCCAGGAAGCACGGCACGGGGCTCTCGTTCTCATCCCTCATGCACTCCGTGGGTGGCCCCACGGCAAAGGGAAGGAGATGCTTCCCCGAGCTGGGCACAACTTGCCCTCGCTTCAGCAGCCCTTTCTGGCCGCTCAGATCCCGCAGCTCCCGTGATTCCTGCTCCGTGCTGCCATAAACGTTGGAGGCATCAATGTAGGATGTCAGGTGGTTGATCTGCTCCCTGGCATAGACAGAGTTCATCAGCAGGGAGGTCATCCCGCTGCCGCACACAGGGCTCGAGCGCACAAAGAACATGCAGCGCCCGTTCCGCACGCGGGGGTCGTTGGCGGGGACCATGATGGAGAAGCAGGGAGGGTCATTGCTGCACACCTCGCTGCAAGGGGCTCCGTCTGAGAAACGGGACATGCTGATGGCTGCCACCGTCTGGTCCATGTCGTGGTCCAGGAACTGGCCCCACTGCATGAGCATGTGCGTGAACTGGTCATCAGGGGTGGTGGTCTCGGTCCCAATCATGGCAGTGGAGACAAGGCGAGGTAGAGGAAGGGGCAGATCCCTGGCATCTTCTGCCAAGGAAAACCCTCGGGGGAGGTTAAATCCATTCTGGTAGGCAGGTTTGAGGAGCCTCTGGAAGGCTGTGAGGGACGCACCCCACATGGGGTGCTGGAGGTTGTTGCAAGAGCCATCGTGGGTCCTGTACTTCCTGTGGAAGCAGATGTCAGAGCAGTTGGGCGTGCGGCGGTGGGCGGAGCAGCCCGACAGGTTGGCGATCATGGTCAGGTAGTGAGGGGACACCAGGTCATTGTAGCGATAGCCTGCAAAGGGAAGGGCAAAGCACCAGGTCAGGCATCACCTGCAGCCTCCTGATTCCCACTGTCCCATGGAACAGCTCTGTATTCAAATCCCTGTCAGGATAGGCATGGGATGGCCGGGGCTCTGAGCATGCTTTTGCTGTGGAATTTATGGGAAACAAAGGAAGCACAGGATAGCATCAGGCCCACAAAGCAAAAAAGAAGGGGGAAGGAGTTTAACTGCACAGAGCTGGAAACTTGTCACTGGCAGAGCAAACTGTGGGGGTGGTCCCAGTCCCTATTCTAGGTTTATTTTATGGCTCCCTGGGTTACTGCTGCCACCATGAGCTCCATCACCCACCCAAGCTCTACGTGACGAGCAGCAGGAAGCCGTGGGTGACTGCCAGGGCACTGCTGCACCGAAAGCGCTGAATGATGCTGCATTGTGTGGATGCTGACAGGGCAATGAGGAGGAGAGGCTGGCAGTCCAACCAGCCCAGACCAGACCTGCTGCCTGGAGAGAGACTCCTCACACCCTGGAATACATCCAGGCAGGAAAAAATATTTACAGGTCCCAGACACACATGCCTGCTCCATGATGAATCACACGTATAGGTAGAAGCATGCAGAATGTTTGCTGTATATCAAGGAAGTCCCAGGCAGCAAGTTTTGGGGTCCAGCTGCTGCATGCTTGGACCTCGTTAGGTAATTCTGGCATTATGTTGCTTTGTTGTTTGCTATCCTGCTTCAATAGAAGGAACCTGAGCTGCTGGGACTTACCTGAGTTTGTAGCTAAGAGGTCAAAGTAGTAGAGAGGAGGGATATTCCCTCTTCTTCTGTAACAGCACCCAAATACCCCAGAGTTCACAGCATTGTTCTCGTTGCCATTTGGAGGGCAGGAAACATCTCAGACTATGCTCTTGAGGGTCTGAGCTTCAGACCCACAAGGATATTCCTTCATCAGCTAGTTGGTTAATATTTTTTAAGGAATAGGGCTTTTATAGCCATCTGAGGAACCTTTACAAAACAGGGATCTCAAACCATTGCCTGGGTATCAAATCAGTTCTGTGAACACAAGACCAGCCCTTCAGCTATTAAAGAAACCATGAGACATAGAAAGAATTGCCACCCAGACAACACATTTCATCATATACCCAACATTTATAGGGATTTTTTATATACCTTGGCACATTTTAAACTTCCTGGATGTCTACACATCATTGTTTTCATTTCATCCTGAGCACAAAATTAAGAAGGGAAATGAAATCTCTCCTACCTGTGACATTCATGTCCACGACCAGCCCTTGCTGCACATGTTCCTGAATCAGCTGCAGGGTCCTTTCAAAGATCTCCCCTGCCCTGGCTGTCTCGATGGTGTAGGGGTCCCTCGGGTAGCGGAACAAAGCCAGGAGGTCATTGGGAGTCTTGGGGCGCCTATTTCCAGGAATTAAAAGTGATGCAGGATCATTAAAATTAATCAACTCTGCTCAGGGCAGTGAGACCCTACAAGCAGCAAGAGTCAAGCTCTAAGCCTGGTCTAGTGCTTGGCCCCCAAATTAGTGCATAAGACCAACGTGGCTTGCCTGCACATTGCAGATGATTAAAGAAGAGAAATATTTCCCCAGGAAAATGCACATATTTAATTCTCTCAGTATCTCTGGGGTTTTTCTGCAATAGCGATTTATTTTTTCACTTTTCAACAGCTGAAACCCAGAAGGTTTTGGGCTTAACACAAACTATCCATCCTTCCAATAAAAACATATATTGGGGTAGAAGAGGAGGGAATCATATTCACTTGAGAATTTTTTTTTTATTGAGGAAATGGTTAGAATTTTTATATTATTATTTCTGTTCACCCTCCACAAAGTCAGTTGCATTCATAAAATGACTACTCTGATTATTTTCTCTTTTATTCACTATCTACAGAACCAACTCCAGCTGACAAAATGCAGATAGAAGTGACCTAAGAGATGATGCTTGTGTATCTCATTTTTCCAGAGTCCCAAATGCCTATTGGGAAGCTCTATCACATCCTACATGGTGCAGCTTCAACCTCCAACACTCGAAACAATCCCGTAGCTTTCATTTGCGGGTTGTCAGTGATAAAATGAGCTTTCAGAAAGCTTCATTTCTTGTGGGTTTTCAACACTTTTCTGCTTCAGGCCCCAGCTCGAGGCACTTCCCACACTTACTTGCTGAAGAGCTCGGTGCGTGTGGAGTTGATGGCGTGGTCCACGCTGCTGATGGCCTCGCGCAGCGACGTGGCCACAAATGTGTCCCCGCTCCGACCCACGTCCGTGGCTTCCCCAAGCACAAAGAAACAACAAAACACCCTCAATTTACTTGGATATTATTTGGCCCTCCCAGCTCAAGGGTGCACCGGCACCAGCCCCAGAGTGACCTCACTGCAGAACAAACTGCATTTCCATCTGCAATATCAACACCATGAATTTATTTTTAAGACAGATATTCTGAAGAATGTGAGCTGCCTGAAAAAGAAGGTGGCTTTTTCAGGAGATGTCTGCGGGCACATATTCAGGGTTTTCTCCTGTACAGCTTTGCTAAAAAAAAAAGTCTGTTTTGGTTAGTGGTTAAATTGTAAAAAGAAAATGTACAAATCACAGTGGCTTAGCCCAAAATAATATATTTACTTCCCACAAAGGTACTTCTCAAATTCATGAAATTAATTTAAATATATTGCTCATCCATTAATTTTCTGTTTGTGGAACACTTTACTTACTAATTATTGGTAGTAATTAATAGACATTTATGATGATAATAATAGTTCAAAGTTAGTATAAACATCTCTGCTACATCATTTTAAATCAAAAATACCAAAGTTGTTGTTGTTGTTTCTTTAGAAGTAAAAAGACATCACTTCTTTAAACTTACTACAGGATGCATTTTTTAAGCCAGGGCCTTTGTCACAGCTGAACAAACCAGTTCCCAGTTGGCTACTGGTATATGCTACAGCCAGCTGGTGAATGAGGCACCAATCAAGAATAAGCCAAGAAATTGTCTCAGGAATAATTTCAAACAACAAAGACATTTCACACCATTTTCAGCTCCTTGCTTACAACCCCTGTACGGAAAATGTTACTAAATTCACCTAATAAGTGACTCACTATCCACTCTGGCTGTTTCTGGAACAGCTCTTCACTTATATTTTAAACTTTTTTGCTTGCCTTTGATTTCTTTTTTCCTTTGACAGTTTTCTTACCCTCTAAGAGGTACAAAAAATCCACTCTTGACCTCTGCTTTGACCAGCAGAGGAGAGTTACGCCTCCTTGTTCATTACATCTTCACTAACGCACAGAGCAGGAGCTTGAAAACCAGATTTAGTTCCCATTCCCAAGAGTGGTACATGGTCTGAGGTTGGACTTGATGATCTTGGAGGCCTTTTCCAGCCTTACTGATTCTATGATTCTATGATTTTATGACTGAGCAGACATTTAAACCCCTGTATGTGCAGCAACAATGTCGTTCTGCTCCTGCCTCCCCCAGCGTGTGAGGTTTCAGTCAGATGATGATCTGTGAGCGTGTCAGCACATTTTAATAACTTTCTCCCTCCCAGCAGAGGCAATAACTACATGGACACTGACAGCTGGGCTTGCAGAAGGAGGTTTAAGACAACACCTTTGGCTTTGCAGGGAGCAACTGCAGCTCAGCTGAGCAAACAGCGAGGGGCAGCTGGGAGATGCGTGGGCTTTCACAATGGAGTGACTCCGATCCAAGGGACCTGTCTGCAAAGAAGCTGAAGAAATAATTTCTTACATAATTATCTGCTCAAAGTGTAGCTGTCGGCACAGCACAGCACCTCCTCACACAGGAGCCAGAGAAGGCTCGGGGAGAGCGCGGGAGATACGGTACCGGTGATGGTGAGCTGCATGGCACTCGAGGTGAAGCCAAAGGGGTTCCTTGCTATGCACTCGTATCTGCCCTGGTCAGCCACACCCAGGTCCTGAATGGAGAGGGTCCCGTCCTGGCTGATGTGGAACTTGCCACTCTCTGTGATCTGGATGCCCTCCTGTTGCACCATCAAAAGACAGAAGCTGTGTCAGAGCATAGAAAGCTTCCACTACCCCAGCCTTCAGCCTGCTCAGCAAACCCAGGGATGGATGTGATGAACGAATGTGGCCACCAGATGTTAGCATTGCTCTTCCAGGGAAACCAGAAAGAAGTCCAAGGATACCTGGTCCTGACAGGACCCACGGTGAGGAGGTCCCTGCTCTGCTCCTTCCCCTGGCCCAGCCCAGGAACTCCCCACGGGGCACAGACACCCCACACAGACACCCCACACAGACACCCCACACAGTCAGGCTGGCTGGAACAAGTCCCAGACCCTGATGCCCTCACAAAAGTTTCATGGCACAAAATTAAGTCAAAATGTTTTCAGTTTTAGGCCAACCTGAAACTGATGGATTTTTGCTGGCCTTGAGCTGCAAATCCCAGCTTTTGCTGGCTCTGACAGCATCACTCAAACCCAACCTCTCAGCCTGGCTGGTGGTAGAAGTGACTTTAGGTTTTACTTTTCTATTTCCCTGCTTCTTAACATCTTTCTGCTGCCCTGCCCCAACCTAATGCTTGCTCTGATGCCCTTCCAGGCTTTTTTCTTCTGCTCCCACTGTTGGTTGAGCCCACAGAAAGCGGCAAGTTCACCTTCACCAGAGATCTGTGGGGTAAGTAAGGCCCAAGCATTTTCTGTGCCTGTCTGTGCTCAAAGGCAGGGCAGGTATAAAGGAAGGTCCCAAGTGTTGTACTACAGCACAGCAGGAAAGAAGTCTGAAGAACTTCACCTATTGAATTCTTGGAAAGAGCAGCCAGGCTGCAGCGTGATTCTGAGGGATTGTGGCTTTGCCTCGTCAAAACTGGAGCCAAAAAGCATCATCCAATGCCATCAGCAGAAATGCTGAAAATATGGACAAACTACATAGAAAAAAAATCAATTTTCAGGTTTTTTTTATTTTTTCCAGGGATTGTCAATCAAGTATTTATAACCTCCTGGAATGTCACTGGCTTCAAGTGACTCTTTTGGAAGGAAGAACAGGAGAATATTTGCTGCATGGCTTTGAGCCTGAGAAACTGCAATGTTCTTTCAAAAACCCCAAATCAGTGGAAATGTTGGTGTCTATCCCATGTGTACTGCAAAACTGATGAAACTAATGAAGCTGGGAGAGGTGTTGAAGGAGAGAGTTGTTTAATTCTCCCCAGTGACATGAAATCATCACGTACCTTGACCCAGGTTATGGTGGGCCGAGGGTCTCCCTGGGCAGCGCAGGAAATGGCAACGTCCTGGCCTGTCTCTGCCACCAGGTCTTGGGGGGGATGCAGGAACACGGGGATCACTGTGCAACACAGGGAAAAAAGCCACTGGGGTAAGAAATGCATCAAGGAAAATAGGGAAATCTGTGGGTAAAAAACCATCTCAGCACGGAGAAAGCAGAGCTGCTGAGCTGCTGCTCTCGCAAGGGCTCTGCAGAGGGGCAGCCGCTCACCCTGTGCTCTCTGTCTCGCTGCCAAGCTCTCTTTTCATTCATTTACGTAGTTTATGTTCATTATTTTCTGCTCCTCTGTGTCTCTGCTTGGGGCAATTACACAGGAATGTGCTGCATCATTTAAAATCCTTAATTCAAAGGTTTTCTAGAAAAGATGCTCCAGCTGAAACAGGGATCATGACTTGTTTCGGGAATTATCGGATGAGGCTCTCTTGAAGTATTAATCAGGCCAGATTAAGTAATTATATTGATCTTCCTGGTCTTAAAATATTCTGTGAATTCTGCGCTTCACTAATTTATGCTTCTAGAGAGTTTCCTTCCCTCCAGTCTACCCTTAGTAAATCCCTGCCCTATTTGTGAACAAGCAAGGAAGTTTGCTTATTTAGAAGGGTTATTTATAAGGGGAAAATAAAAAAATAAAATTAAACAAAAGCTTTAAAAAAATTAAGGAAAAAAGAAATTAAGCCTTAATTAAACAAAAGCATCCCTGTGTGACTTGTGTTTTACAGAGTCTTGATTTTAGAAAACCTAAATTTAGATTGAACCTATGACCTGGTAGGGGATGTTTAAGACAAATGTATCTAGAGGCAGGATTAAATGTTTGCTAGAAGGAAACATTATGTTTTGCAGAATATTTTGTTTAAGAAAGAATTTTACTCTTAATTTTGCAGGAGAGACAAAATTTTAAAATTTATATATATATATATATATATGTAAGAATTTAATTAATACACTCTATTATTATCCAGTTTTTCCTTTACCAAAGCAATCTTCCCGATGATCAACTCCCAAACTGCAGCAGCTTATTCCAATTTACAAACCTTGCCACTCTGGCAACCTCTCTAACATTTCCCACCAGCTGATGGAGCCCTCCTGGCTGGATGTCTGCTCCCAGGGAAGAGCAAAATCCCAACCCATCGGGAAGGGGGCAGCTCCCTGCCTGCTCAGATGGTTATTTACCATAACACCAAATCAGTGTCACACCTCTGGCAGCCCCTTGTGCCCAGCTCACCTCGCGGGGTGACCGAGAGCTGCACCGCGAGGGTCCTGACGCCGATGGCGCTGATGGCGTGGCACTCGTACTGCCCGTGGTCGTGCAGGGCCACCCGGCCCACCCTCAGGGTGCCCGTGGACAGGACACTGTGCCGCCGGTCACTCGGCAAGGGCCCACCTGGGATAACGAGCAGCTCGTTAATTCCCTGTCCTCATCCCATCGATGCCAAAACGGTTTTTGCTTTGATGTATTCTTCATGTCTGCTCGTAGCTCTGCAGACTGTTGTTGTATAGTTCTGTGGTTTCTTAACTCCAGCACTTTTCCTATTCGGCAAACAAATTCCTGTGGGCCAGTTCTGATCTTGCTTCTTGGGGAATCAAGGACAAGGCACCTTGCCAAGACATCTTCTCATTTATTAGGCATAAACAACTAGCGAGGAGGGAGCTTCAGAACAGGTCGAACCAAGAGGGGGAATTACTTCATTACCTGTGTTTCTAATTGGGGATTATTGTCAATTATGCAAATTTGCTGAACTTATAAAATTGTACTTGCCCTATGCCCCAACATATGCTTCAACAAATGTGCATTTTCAATGCATTTTCGGTGTGCAATTTGCCATATTTGCACCTGGAGGCCTCCAATCAAAGACCTGATTTTATATTACTTCCTATATTAATATTGTCTCGAAAGTGTTTTGTTTTGTTTCTAGATTTTGAAGGCATCACCATCACTGGAAGGGTCTGTGTGAGTTACACATTTCATTTCCTTTCCAGCATCAATCACCCTGAAATATCACCTTTACACACAGATCAGCTGAGATCAGCTGAGAAGAGCTGGAACTTTTTTTCTTTCCTCCTAAGTATTTTCTTAGTGCAACCTGCAGATTTTTTGACCCCTGATGGATAGCAAATCACTCTTCAATTATCCAAACTGTCTGTTTCATCAAATAAATGGGAACATTTGGCATTGTCTTTCTAAATATGTTGGTCTGATTTTCTGGTTTGGAAACTGTTGTTTCAATATTTTCTTTATTTCAGGAGAAAAGCTGAAACCTAAATTGCTTTAACAAACCCAATTAACATTATTAAAACTCATCAGTTTAACAAATTTTTTTTTAGTATTCCATTTCCCTCCATTTATCCAACCTCTATTTATTCATTCCAAATACCAAAATCCCCCCACGCTGTCAAAAGTGGCTTTGAGATGAGCAATGCTCCACCACTTCCCCTCCTCTTGTCCTGCTTTTAGCATGTGAAAGCGCTGTAAAGCCTGGCTGACTTTTGATTTAGGATTTCTGAGTGCAAACCTGGTTGCAGAGCAGTTATGAACCTTACTTCTTGTCATCGTGCTCCTTTCCACATGCCTAAGGTACATTTTCTGGGAAGTGGAGGAAAACAGGTTAAAGGAGATGGAGAACATGCTGGCAGAGCAGAATTTCAGCTGGTCCTTCTTAACTCTGTGTCAGGGCCATTGCTGTGGAAGCTGGAACACAATACCCACAAACTCCACAGCACTAAACCATTAATTACGGCTTGTGAAGCATAAGGAAAAGTTGGAGGACCTCTGGGCCAAGCATTATTGGCTCCTGTCCCAGAAAGTGTTGGATGAGATCAGTTCAGTGGAGCCAGCACTAACAACTATTTGAGACTTTTAAAGTTCACCACCACCTGTTGTCCCAAAATCCTTTTTCCTAAGCTAAGAGAAAACTCTGAGGTGTGTCAGTGAATGGTGCCCTTCTGCAATGTGTGTCCCCAGTGGCAGCAAATCAAGGACAATGACAGAGAGCTGGCACATGGTGGTACAGCAAAGGGAAGTGGTGGAATCATCATCCCCAAAAGTGCTCAAAAAAAGTGTACATTTGGCATTTAGGGACACAGTTAAGTGGTGAACATGGCAATGTTGGGTTAAAGGTTGGATTTGATGATCTTAGAGGTCTTTTCCCACTCAAACAATTCTGTGATTGATATCCACTGATCTGGAGTGTCCAGACCTTGCCTTTTCAGAGGAGGTGGGAAGCCTCTGCAGGAAGAAGTGTGAGGCTTTCCATGGGTTCCATGCTGATGAAAACCATCACACTCCTACCTTGTGACAGAGATCTAAGAGGCTCCTTCCACAGTGCTTAACACCATCCTTGGTGATCTACAACACACCTCCCCGTGGGACTAGGTCTGTGCTGTTCACAGTTTGTCCTGTGCCACCCCTGCAAGTCACCACGCTGAACCAGCAGCTCAGCTGTTCCCACCCACACCCCGTGGATGATGGCCTGGGAGAGAGAAACCACGAGTCAAGTGAGGCAGTACCTGCCCTTGTCCAGGTAATCACTGGGGGAGGGTGACCCTCAGCAGAGCAGGGAAAATCCACGCTTTGTCCCTCAGTTACTGTCTGATCAGTGGGAATGACGAGAAACCTGGGAGAATCTGGAAGGGAAAGCAGTGACTGAGCAGCAGGAAACTCTCAGGCAGCAAACTCGGGGAGTTCATGGCAGCAGAACCAGTCACAAGACTCAAATACACCCCACTGACCAAACATTGTATCCCAGAAATGTCACAGAATCTTCACAGGACCAGCCTGGGAGCCCTCACCTTGCACTATGATCCTTGCTGTGGCCTGGATGGATCCCTCGGAGTTGCTGGCATTGCAGTTGTACTGCCCCTGGTCCGAGAAGGTGACGTTCTGAATGAAGAGGCCTCCAGAGCTGGTGATTGTGAAACGGGAGTCCTGTGGCAAAGGAGAGCCCGTGCCAAGGGTCCAGCTGATGCGGGGGTGGGGGTGCCCAGAGACCCCACACTCCAGGGTGACACTTTCCCCAATCAGCACTTCAGTGTTCTGTGGCTGGATCACAAAAGTGGGCTTGGCTGGAAGGGAATGAAAGCTTTAGGAACCAGCTCTGCTGCCTGCTCACTGATGGGCAGAAGTTGCTTGGACTCCTCTGCAACCCAGCAACCCACTCTGGTTCTTCCCTGACATCCAAATCCTTGCTCTGAGCAATGCCCCCAGCACCTTCCTACCACCTCCTCACACCCACTCACTCAGTGCTGGAGTATCCCCACGCCCGTGTCCCCTTCACCCTTGTGCTGTAGAATTCATCCCAGACTTCAAACTCCCTCCCCAGTGCTGAACTACCTTCCATCTCTAAGTACCCCTTTTCCCATTCCAGTGGGAACTCCTTAAGTTTCAGGCCTCACTTCGCTGACAGCCACTCTGTCCCCCAGCACACCAAGAACACCTTGGCACATACAAAGCTGGGACTGACTCTGATTTAGCTCCACTCCCACCCCCAAGCTCAGCCGGGTCGTCAAGGGATGCACAAAGCTCAATTACATGGGGTGCCAAAATAGCGCAGCACGACTTCCTGTGTCTTGACCTCCCCCGCAATGTTCTTGGCCATGCACTGGTAGACGCCTTTGTCCGACTCCTTGGTGTTCTGGATCATCAAGGTACCATCTTGCAACAGGTTCAGGCGGCTGTCATCTTTCATGTCAATCTTATTACTGAAAAAACAGCCACAAACAGGCAAAATCTGAAAGGAATAAAGGCTGGTGGTTCCCCCTCGAGCTGTTGGGGTTTCTGGGGGCTTTGCTTGCATGGCAGTAAGTTGGTGTTCCATGGAGCTATTCTGAGACTTTGTGAAATTTGCAGCAAGAGTTCTGATTCACAGCACTGAACTGCAGCTCCAGCTCCAGCTTACTCCCTGGGTGAGCTGCTTTTTCTCTCCCTACTAATTAGGCAGGACATTTACAGCTCATCAGGAGAGCACTCTGTTCCCATGTCACAGCATCACTGCCATTGTCAGGGCATCCTGGCCCGGAAGGCCTGTTCTTACTCACTAAGTGCAAATTTAACAATGAATTAATATTGTTCTTGTGTGCAGCCATTGCTATTCAAACTCAAGGCTCAAAGGCCTCAGAGGAGCAAAAAGCTCTGAGAAGTCACCATGGGACCCCAACACAGCTTGGACTCCAACCCAGCCCAAGAGCTGTGAAACATCTTCCTTCTTTCTGCAATGACCTGTGACTCCTGGATCCCAGCCCATGGCAGAAGGTCCCAGTGCTGCATCCCATTTGTCCCAGCACGAAGGAATCTTGGATGGCTGCAGATGATTGAAAGGGAAGAAGGGACCTCTCTCCCCCTGGGACAAAGGCTGAACCCACTATGCAATCTAATCTGCTTGCTGGGCATTTGTTTAATTCCCCTGGTGTCTCCTCACTCCAGTCATATCTCATTTGTGGAACATTTATTATCATTACCCTTCTTACAATGCTGTCTTTGGGAGCCTGCCAGCATTTCCCTAACAAAACCTTCCTTCCAAAGGGACTTAACTCAGCCATAAACTTTTGCTCCGGGCTGAAACTCTGCCTGGTGGGGGGTTTGCTGAAGAAGCACACATTGATCATTTTTATTAATAACCAAGCCCTGCTCAGGCTTCACCAGACAAGCAGCTCGTAAAGCAGCAAAGCAGCTTCTCTTCCACAGTGGGCAACTGCCTGAGCACAGAATATTTTATTGTGTAGCATTTCCCAGAACACTCTGGCATCTAGCACATAACCTACACACGAATTTGCAAATTCCACCCTTCAGTGGAGCACAGCGATTTTTCCCTTTGGAAAGAAACCTCATACCTAACACGGTCAGCCTTTAGTGAGAAGCATTTCAGCAGTTAACAAATGGCAAGCATGGTGGCTGAGAGCAACATGAAACACTAATTTTATTTTTTTCCTGATCAAAAGACAATTGCTTTCAGCCTGCAGAGTATGTTTATAGGAAAGTTATAAGCTCTTGGAATCCATTACAAACGCAGATGAAATATTCCAAATGCAGATGAAAACACCACTTGGATTACGTGGTCACCAGAGAATGCTGTTAAAAGGAAGGTAAATATAGCCCATGGGATAACCATTTCTTTTTCCTTCTTTTCTTTAACGTTGTGTGAAACAGCTTTTGTAATTACAGGCAGGCACTGAAGAGCTCAGCGCTTGAAAACCTTTGCCACCCCAGGGCTCCTTGCATGTGACTTACTTGTTGTGCAGCCAAATAATGGCAGGCTTTGGGTTGCCTTCTGCCCTGCAGGTGAAATAAACTGTGTTTCCCAAGAGCACATCGACGTCGTGGGGTTCTGAGGTTATTCGAGGCCTCTCTGCAAAACACCATTTGAACACAACCCAGTCCAAAGCAGCACAAAACCACCTGCAGCCCAACTGGGGGTATGGTGGGGCACACAACACCCATCCTGCAACACTCATCCTGCAGTGCCCCAAGAAACAGGCACCAGCAGAGCCCTAGGCACAGCAGCATCTGCTCAGAGCCACCCCAAAACTCACTAACCCCTGCGAATGTCATGAAGGAATAGCATCATTCACCCGAACCCACTAAGAGCCCTGGGGAATAGCTGCTGTTCCTATTCTCAGTATGTTGGGCAGTGGATCAGTTCTCACAGATCTGTCTGTACAGTGGCTCATTACAGAGCTGGTCCCTGTCTCCCCCCAGAGAAGCAAAGAAGTCAGCAGCGTCCTCACTTGGGTTGTTCTTCTGCCCTCGGCAGCCTGCAGCTTCCTGCTCCACCTGAACACAGAGCCAGATCCCTGCAAATCACACCACTTCCCTCCCAACAGGATTTCATTCATTATGTCCTTAATTCATCATCCTGCCCTTCACTGTGTGCTTCACTTTGAGATGTACTCCAGCACCAAGCAAGTTAAACATTGAAAGGATGTGCTAAAATAGGGAGGAATTTATGGACAAGCCCTGGAATGCTTGATCTTGATTCAGCAAAAAGCTTACCCATTTCACAGTCTGCATGCTCACCAGTAATCCAGTAAAACCAGCTGGATTATTCCTAAAATTGAGAACCTATCACTCCCTCCAGTGGAAGGTCAGTATCCTCACTCCCTAGTCCACAAGTTAATGGCTCAGAAAAAATCCCCAAAGGCAAAGCTAGCACAGCCCAAACCCAGCACTGCCCCACAGTACAAAACGCCTCTGGCTCACAGCTGCTCAAAGCCATGGGTTAATGGTACCAGCAGCTTTCAGACTGACTCAGATATCAGCCACCTGCATGGGTAGAGCTTTGTGCTGAACTCTGTATCATTTGTCTTCCCAGCTGGCACACCACCAGAGTGAAAGCCAAATGCCAGCAAAATCTTCCCACCAGGTGCTCTGGCTGATTTGACAGACACCCCACTGTGTGTCCATGCCTAAACCAGAACAAATTTGCACTAACAGCTGTACTGTGGCACTGGGGGTGTGTTGGGAACAGCTTGTTGTGCGGCACAGCCACTCCATGTGTCCCCAGCTGCTTTCCCTAGGCTCTTCCTATCCCCCCTCTGTTGAGGTCACAGACCCATTTGTGCCAGCTCAACTCTTTGCACGGCTGTGCCCGAAATCAAGCTGTGAAATGGTCAAGACTTTTTACAAAAGCAAGGTGAATTCAATGGAGAACTCTTCAAAATCCAGCTGAGCTCACACATTTGGCTCACAGCAGGGCCATGCACAGCTGGACTGGCATATCCAGGAGGGATGCTAACAGCAAGCCTGTGTGAGTGGGAATTTCTCAAACTGACTCTACCAGCAGCGAAGTACCATGGAATTACAGCCAATGCTTGTGCCAACTTCCACTTAAAAATCAGAGTTTTAACTTACCTCCACTTAAAAATCAGAGCTTTGTCTTTTTTCTATGGGAAACAGTTAATTTTAGGATTTTTCAGAACAAAACCAAGTTTAAAATTCTAAATTTAAAGAATAACAGCCTAACAAGAGCCATCAGTTACACCACAGTCAAACAAAGCATACAGCTACACGTCTTCTGTGCTCTCCCACAGGTTTCCAGATGTGTTTCCAGCCACTGCAGCTCTCCCAGTGCTCCCCTTCTGTTCAGCCTAATGTGGGATACTTCCTCTGGTTCCTGGTTTAGCCACTATTGCAGCAGATCCTTTACCAGCCCTACTCTATGCAAAAAGCCAAGACAACACCCACCAGCCAAAACAGAGCTGCCTCCAACACCTCTGGGAATGTCACCTTCCTCCTGCAGCCCCACTGGGATTTTCCCATTTCAGCAGTGAAGGAGGGAGAAATCAGGATGCCAGCAGAGGAAAGAGGGAGGAAAAGGGATGGAGGAAGCAATTCCCAAACCAAAGGCCAGCTCCAGGGCCTGAGGGTGGCCGATGGAGGGGTTTGACCTCGCTCACCACAGTTGAACTCCTGGGCGGTCAAGGTGACAATGGAGCGGCCGTGCAGGTCCCGGGGAGCCTCGCAGGTGGCAGCTGTCTGGATGCTGCCCTGCTCTGCGTATTTCCTCAGCAGCTCTGCCAGCCACAGCAGGTCACAGTCGCAGAACAGGGAGTTGGAGTCCAGCCGCCTGCAAGAGCCAGGAGAAGGCAGCTCAGTGCCCAGCCTCCAACTGCTGTGCTGCCTCCTTCTCCAGGGCACAGGAGGGGAGCAGTCCTCTGGAGTGAAGGGTCGCTTGGGTGGTTTGCCCTGCATTTGATCATATCCCAAGTGAAAATTTGAGATATCTCATTGGCAGGATGGTTAACTAGTAGAAGGGTTTAATTGTAAAACTAGCATTACCATCAACCATTCCAGTTTCAAATAGAAATGATTCAGTTAAACTGGATTATGCATTTTTTGACTAACTGAGACACTGAAATATTGGGCTTTACTCTGGGATGGAGATTTCAACCTTTACTGAATTCTGTAAGAACTGCCTCTGTTACAGCTTTTCTCTTTTAGTGCCAAAAAAATCTTCCCCTTGATTTATGTGTGGATGGGATCAGTCCCTTTCTGTAACCAGCTGTGAGGAGTTGCAGCATTTCTGCACAACTGGAAGAACTTTTATTACTGTAACACAAGCCTGAACCACAGCAAATGGAGCTCCAGTGACCTACCAGTGCCCCCAGCCTCTTCCCTACACTGACCTCATTCCTACGAGCAGTGCTATCCGTGAGGATAAATAAGGACTACAGGGGGATTAGTTTGTGCCTCCTTCCCCACTGACAGTTTTACAGTCAATGGGTGGGGGCCATCCGAAAAAAAAAACAACATGGAAGAAAAGTCTAACACTTTCAGGGTCACATATTTGAGAATGTGAGATTTCACACAGGGCCATGACTGAGTATTTTATAGACACCCCAGCTTTTTCTCTGGCACCTACAGACAGCATTTCACAAGATATTCCCTGTTAAAGAGAAGTGAAGCATTTTACCTGCTTGCAGAAATGACTGAGGGCTGCAGTGAGAAATACATTATTTAATTGTACTTGAAAATCATGGCAGAACACCAAAATTCTTTACTTTTTGCATTTTTTTCCCCCCAAATACATCATAGAACTTATTTCCAGAGATCATAAAACCAAAGCAAGAAAGAAGTAAGCTTAAGAGACAGACAGGTTATATGGGAATAGCACCCTGGGGAATTCCTGCGTGGAAAAAGAATCATGCACCGTGGCATCCTCTGACTAATTTCAATCTAGAAAACAAGCCTTTTCTTTTATGACTATGATTTTTCTTTCCATGTTAGATCCTGATCTACAGACATGTTCAAGGTCATATCCATGACCTGGACTTTCTACATTTTTCAAGGATGTTTTATGGGTTCAAACTGTTGTGAAGACTTTCCAGGAACGTTCATTCCTGTGGCATTATTAAGTTGTAAGCTGATTATAATTAGACACTAGAATAAAGAAACTTCTAACTGCTTAAATAAGCTTTCAGGTCCAATCAAAACTGTTTTATAAACTTAGCAGTGGCCTTAGAAGTGCAACAACTAAAAGCATTGCCAACCAGGCACATTCTTCCTCAGGTCCTGCCCATCTGATTGAAGATAAACAAGTCCTCTTTGCAGGCAATGTTTTTTACTTACAGTCGCTTGAGGGATTCCAGTTGAGAGAATGTCCCTGGGTGAATCCTGGAAATCTTGTTGTTGTGCAAGAATCTGCAGTGGGAGAAGCCATGCCAAAACATTATTCAGTATTTGCACTGTGAGGATGATAACACCCCAGGTCACCACTCAGTTTAAATGCAAAGGCTGCTCATCAAAATGGAGCTCAGTTTTTAAATTCCGTGTTTGTTTCCATGAGCTGGAGGGATTTCATCCCTTGGTGGGTGTGATGTAATGTGCCAAAGCCGAGAGCGGGTGTGGGCTGGAAACACTGACTCAGGATGTGATGGAACAGGTTTAAACTGGACCCTTGCAGTTTCTTCGCAAAGGGAGGAGAAAGGGCACAAAATCCCCTCAGATTGGACCCACCCTCTGTTTTCTGGGCCTGGGTCAGCTCCAGTTTAGAAGGGACCTTTTCCTTCCCCTGCGCAGATGACGTGACAATTTTACAAAGGCAGCCATTGGAGTTAGACAACTCCTGCCTTAAACTCTGTGTAGTTATTAACCCAAATCCATGAGCAAATGTAATTCAGACAACAGCCACCTAAACTGGGCTTATCTCTGAACAAAACTGAGGCAAATTCTCATTTTCAGAATCTCAGCCCACACATAAAACTCCTCAGCTCTTAAGGAAAAACCCTGATTGCGCTAAAATGTATCAGTGGGGACCAAGAGGGGATAATTAACTCCCCATTCCCATAATGGTGGGGGAATTTACTTACATTGGTTACACCAAAAGCTCACAAGAGACCATTGATAAAAGATATGAAGCAATTGATAAAAGATATGAAGCAATTTTAGTAGGTGAATTTTTTGGAGAACACAAAAGCAGCACAGCTCGAGTGCAAATGTCTGCACACACATGTGCACCAGAGTTCAGCCTGGCTGCCCAGCTTGGATGTTGAAAAACCTTCCTTTAAAATTTAAATCCAGAATTTTTGTTGGATCCAATACAGTGACTGAGATCAGCCATGTACTGATCCAGGTCTGAAGTTTTCTAAGGGTGTGGGATCCCACAATTTTATTTCCTTGGCATGTATGGATATAAGGCACATTTCCACACAGCCTAGAGAAGTCTGCTGGTTTCTCCATGGAGTGGGAACCACACATGGACTGTTGTGCTGGTGGCTGCATTACTGCTAGAAGCAATCCTGGGGAGCAGGAGACTCCATTTCCCTACTGCTTTCAAGAAGGATGTGTGTTTTTCTTGTTAGACTTTCTTCTGACTTTATCCCTTTTCCACGCCCTTTTTTTGCTCACTTTGCCCAACAGTGACTAATGTTGCTGACCTTATGCTCAGAGTAAAATTTCACTTGGCTTGACCAGCTGTAGGACTTTCTGCAGATTTACTCCTATTTAGATGGAAACGTGAACATAACATAAAATGGGAAATTCCCTTCACATCCTCAGTCACCCTCCTACTCGGCAATTATGTAAAACCTCTTTCTTTAAAGAAGCTGCTTTTTTGCATTTTGAAGACCACACTCTGTGCTACCAAAACTGCTACACTAAATAAAGGGGTTTTCCCCTCCCCCTTCTCCTCACCCTCTTAGTCCCAAGAAATAGCCCATCTTTACTCACAGCCTTTCAAGTTTAGGCAGGTCACTAAAAGTCTCCAGCTCCAGACTTTCCAGGTTGTTGAAATGCAGGTACCTGTAATACAGAAATCACACAGGAATCATGCAGACTGCAATTTAAGGGACAGAACATCCCAGATCAATCCACCAGTGCCCCCCAGCTGGTCACACTCATCTCAGGGCAGGTGTTGAGAAGCCAGAATCCACTTTAGTGTCTCCAGTTTCCACATGCAAACACAGTAGCAAACATGGCCTTTCCCTATCCTGTCAATTATTTACTCTCTCTGTAAATAAACTCAAACACAAAAAGAATAAAGGACAGATTTGCTGATTTGCTCTTCCTTGAAGACCAACACCACCATCCCTGTGAACTGTTGCACTGTTAAGAGACAGGAAGAAACTATTGCCCATGGAGAGCCAGCAGCAGCTGCTGCCATCCAAGCACTGTACAGGAATTTTCCCTGCCTTTCTCAGCACACCCCTGGATTGACAGGGAGGGAGAAACAGCCTCACAATAAGGCACTTCTTCCCAGCCTAGGAATTGCAACACTTCTGAGTGGACAATCAGTTTGCTGAGTATTAATTTGAAGAAAAAGGCCCTGAACAACCCAAGAAAACTTTGAAATTGGTCCTTGTTGAAGTGGGACCAAATACAGCCAAAGGTATTTTCCAGCCTGCATTTATCTGTTATTCGAACAGGGGCTCCCAGGATGTGCATCCACCCAGCAAGAGCAGAAGTATCTCCAAATGGCTGGTGTGGGGTTGCTGTGTTCTGTGGAGGGAAGGCACAGCCTCCAAAAACAGGGAAGGCGCAGTCATCTGGAACATTTGGATCCGAATGACACATCAACAGGGACAGCCCAGTTCTTGCTAGCACGGGTTAATGGTTTTAGTTCCACTAAAATCTCAAGTGTGACCTGCCACTACAGAGGCCTGGGGGACCTCCTGCCTGCCCCAGGTCATCCCTTGCCATCAAGAAAAGAAACCTGGTGCCTGCAGAGCAACTCACCACAACACCTGAGCCTCCCTGCTGCCATGAGCTGTGACATTCACCAGCACAACTGACGCATTCCTGACCTTTAGATGGATTTTGTACAGTCCCAAAGTTGCCTAAACTCTTCTCCTTTATTTCACACAGGCATAAATTTCACAGAAGACACAGATTAACCACAGATCTACAAATGCTCATTCTGCTATTGTAGCTGACTGCCTTGAGAAATAATTGCCTAAGCCTCCACATGGCTGTTTGATTTGTAATGGAAGGATTCATGATAAATGGTCCAGTATCAGAGCTCAAACTGGGAGAGGATGACTCAGATTCTGCACTGGAGTGTCACAGTGGGGAAGAGAGGGACATGCTCTAATCAGTCTCAGATGTCTGCTGAGATTGCTTTGGACCTTTAGGAAAGCATCTGATCCTGTCCATCAATTGGGTTCTACTTTTTCTTGAAAAGCTGGCTTGTGGGGGACAGGAAAATGGGGTAGGGTTTGAGCAACGCTAATTCTTTTGGAGCTCAGCCTGTCTGGGATTGAAAACAGATGGGACTTTAGCAGATTGTTTGTTGGTTTTGTGGGTTTGTTGGTTTTGGTTTTTTTTTTTATTCGTGACATCAAGTCTGGAATGCTCACTGCTAAAATATCCCTGTGGGCAGCGTCAGCTCTCTAAGCTCAGCTTAGAGCCAGTTTCAGCTTCCTAAATTTTCTCCCAGGCATCCTTGCTGAGCTGGCTGATGAAAAACCACCTTGTACACAAGCTTGGTGGCACACCTATTGTTAGGATTGCCTGAAACTTCCAGTTGTGCTCTGTCCTCTTGTGCTCTCTGTCCTCCTTCTGTCAACCTGGAGAACAAGCTGGATCCTATTCCTTTTACAGCAAAACTCTTGGTTACATTCCAGCCCTATAAATGCTGTGGCTGGGAACAATTCAGGGATTAGACCAGTTTCACCTTTGATCCCTGTTCTCTGATGATGCAAGTAATTCCTGCATTTCAATTATTTAGGAAGAATAAATCATTAGGAAGAAATTCTTCCCTGTGAGGGTGTTGAGAGCCTGGTACAGGTTTCCCAGAGAAGCTGTGGCTGCCCCATCCCAGGCCAGGTTGGACTGGGCTGGGAGCAGCCTGGCTTTGTGGGAGGTGTCCCTGCCAATGGCAAGGGGTTGGAATAAAAGGAGCTCTAAGATCCCTTCCAAGCCAAACCATTCCATGTATCTACGATTCAAATATACAAGCTCACACTCTCTCCACCAGTCCCAAGCAAGAATAATCCAATCGCAGTTTAGGAAGAGCCAAGTCTAGGGAGCCTTGTGCCAGATTTTAATACAAGTTTGCCCACTCACCTCAAGCACGGAGCACTAAGAGCCAAAAAACAAAACTTCTTTGAATAAACAGCAGAGTTTTGCCATACACAGAAGGGGAGCAAGTGGGGACTGCTGGAGTGTCACTGTGATGGACTCCAGCTGCCAGGGAAACACACGAGGCTCCCTTCATCCCAGATCCAGCACAGAGTGCCAGGCACCTTGAGGGAAGGTCATTACTGTGTTGGTTTGGATCCATCATCTTCCCCCACTGCAATTTCTAGATGCTTTGCAGCATGGGAGCTCCACCATTCTGGTAGCTCCCAGGAATACTCAGCTGCCCCAGCTCCCAGCTCATACTTCATCCATTCATTCCCAGCAGAGCTTTGGATGAGAGAGAAACTCAACAGCACCCTCTGTTTAAGTAAAGGACCAGATCTGACTCTCTGCTTGAGGAATCCCCAGACACAAACCCAGCAGAGCAGCTGCCTTCTGCTTCCAGCCATCCTGCAGACCCCTCTCTCCTCCCATCATAAGGTCCTTGCAAATCAAGGCCATCAGAAGCACAGCAGGGTTCTTCCTATGCTCCAGAGGTTTAGGGGCAGGAGAAAACATGCGGAACATCCGTAGGAAGTTCGGTATTACCTAACCAAATCCAATACTCAGACCAGCTGTTTTCAAATGAACCCAGGGTAGTCTGGCAAATCTGGATGATAAGAGAGCACAAGCTTCATCCTACCCCTTGCTAAGTTCCTGCTGCTCTCCGAGCCTGGGAACACAGCACACAAACAAGGCTCATCTGTACTTACAGCTGCTCCAGGGAACGGAGCCCATGGAAGGCATGTTGCTGGATGCTCTGAATTTCATTTTTATAAAGGTAGCTTTCAAAAGGAGAGAAAAGAAACAGCATTAGGCCAACTGATCAGCAGCTGTGTTCTAGAAAGTCACAGGAAACAGCAGTGACCCTCAACCCAAAGCAGAACTTGCTGCCTGGACTCAAGAGCCGTATTTTATACCTCTGACACTGAACTCCAAACACAGAAAATACGTCCTTGACTGGCAAACATGAAAAGTGGGTTGTTAGATCTTAAAGAGGTTAAGAAATTAATGAGCTACCAACTCACAGGTATTTCAGGTTGTCCAGACCTTCAAAGGATCTTCTCACAATTTGTTTTATCTGGTTATTGTTCAGCAGCCTGTTCAAATCAAGAAAGAAAAATGCAGCTGGTGAAATCATCACATGTGAGATTTGTAGCACGTCTGTTCTTGGATGCCCACTGAAAAATCCTGAGCTCAGGTGTCACAGAATTTAAGATTTAACAGGGTTGGAAAGTCAAAGTTTGGGTACTCACACCAGCCAGGTCAATGCGAGCTGCCAAGTGCTTGCAGTGTTCAAAGAATTTTCCTTACCTTTTGCCACAGTTTTCACCCCAAATTGACAATTTTATCCAGGAAAGGGATGAGGGAAAGGGACCCACAAAGACAGAAGGGTAGGGGAGTGAGGTATTAAACCATTGCTGCCACTCTTGTACAGCCACGATGGGTTTTGGAGGTGCCTGGTTGTGTTCAACAAGTGAGCAGGGCAGTGTAGAGCCAGTTTTTAAAAGAACAAATGCAGTTTTAAACACCAGTTCTCAGCAGAGTTATAGGAGCTATAAAATGGTGATGGCTTTGCTCTAACCACTTTGTAACCGATACCTGCAAATGAGAAAGAAATAAATTCAACTTTGACTCCTGAGGCTGCTCAGAGACAGCCTCTTTCGGTCTAGGGAGCCTTGTGCCAGATTTCAATACAAAACCTCTGCACCACATGGCACTGGGAAGCCATGTGTGCCCTGTGTGTGCAGTTGCCATGACTGTGCATGCAGATGGTGGCCAGTGCCAGTGACCAGAAACAGCCCAGCCCTGTAAGAACCACAGTGTGCAGCAGTGTAACCACACAGCTGAGCCCTGCAGAACACTCTCCTGCAGCCCCTGCCAAGCCCAACACCAAGAAGACACGATGAATCACTTATAAATAGCTCTGTAATACACAAAGTTTAGCTGTTCATCGTGGCTGCCTGGCCATGCTCCCGCGGGTCTCTCGCTGCGGCGTCCCACTGATGTTCAGATCTGGCAAAGCTCAGAGCTGGTGGAGCTTTTAGAGTTGAATAGCCCAGAGCAAAGATTTCACCAGCCACACTAATTTTTAAAATTCCTAAATGGAGCTGTGGGCAGAGAGGGAGTCGGTGACTGTGTACTGCAAAGATTTATTTTTCTGGTGTTATAGGAAAAACAGCAATTCCCAGTGCAAGCAGCCAGACCTTACAACGCTGGTTCACATTCAATACATGCACTGGATGTGCATTTCACAAACTGATTTTTGCCATTGCGCTGCTCCTCAGGAACAATCTGCCACCAGGCAGCAGGTGAGAAGACAGTTCAGCACATTCCCCGCAGTAAAACCCAATCTTCTGCCCCACTTTTCTGGAGAAGAAGGAGCAGCCAGCCTCTGGCATTATGAGCCAATGTCACTTCCTGAGGAAAAACAGTTTGTGCAGGTAAAGGATGGAGAGAAAAGACAAAGAGATGGGGAGAAATGGTAAAAAACTTGTGGGAAAAGAAGATGAAGGTAAAATCAAACACCTCAGGGATGACAGGAGAGATAAAAGATGTCAGAAGCACACACGTGGGATGGCAGCTTCACAAGTTGTCTCCAGGCACCTGAGTCACACCAGCTTTCCACCAGCTTGTTCTCAGGTGGAGAATTACACTGAGAGTCAAAAACAGCATATGAGAAACTTAAGAGCAAACAACTTTGTAAGTCAGGTAATAAGGGGCTGAGAAAAACCTCATTCTCCTTGTTTTGACTATCCTCTCTGGATTAGCTGCCCTGATACCATGGATGTGGGTGCCACTGCCAGACTGCACATCACCAGGGCTGGCACAGGCAGCCTGGAGAGGTTAAGGCAGTGCTGCTGCAAAGCTCCAGCACAGCTGGAAGCAATGGCTCCATACACACGGCTGAGGTCAAACAGCCCGAGCTCACTCATAAGGATGCAAAAGTGATGTCAAGTCCTTGGAACACACGATCCTGCTTTGACAGCCAGCTATGCTGAGTGGAAACACAGCATCTGAGCATCAACCCGAAAGTTGGTTTGATGACTGAACACCCAAGGGCTGGAAATAACTGCCTGAGAGCAGTGTGGGAGAGGGCTTTTGTCTATTTACCCACAGGACAAAGACAACACAGGCACCAGCAGTGCTTCCCTCCCTGCCCCTATCAACTTTCATCTCTGGCCAGAGCACGACCAAGGCAGCTTGTTCTCTGTTATCTGATCCTTGGCCACACTTCTGAGCACACAAAGGGCTGACAGACGGGTGCCAGCATCGATGTCATTCCCTTGGATGTGAGCACCTGTCACACAACTGGCATTGGCCATTTGCCTCGCAGGGGACAGGTGACAGTGACCAGGTGAGCAGGGTCATACCAACAGCCTGAGCAGCCCCACGCAGCACCACGGTCTGGAGCCCCTCACTGATTGTTATCTTTAATGCTCAGGGTTCAGACCAGGACTGATCTCCACTGGGATTTCAAACTGCATTATGTTGTCTGGCTGTGTTTTGGGGCTATTTAAAAGCATTATCCCAGTCTGTTTTGTTGTCTTGGCTATTTTGTACAGTTCAAGGGAGTGTAATCACTGACCCAGCCAAATAAGATGAATCCTGGAAGTTCAGATGGCAAGCAGCACACAGGGCTCTTATCTCATCGTCTGATACTTAAAAATTTGTTCATTGCCTGATTTAAGAATAAAAACTGCATGGAAGAAGCCATCTCTGCTTCCTGTCTCAGAATTCCCCATTGTAATGGAAGAATAAGTCCTGGAAAACATTTGAGAGTGAGATAATTGATGAAATCCCTAACAGTCCACTTAATCCAAAATGCTGCTTTCAGAGAAATCCATGGATAAGGCAGCACATGTGGCTCCTAGAAAGACTTTGGATAGTTCCTGCACAGCTGTCTGCTCCTTGACTCCTGTGCAATTCACTCAGGCAGAGAAGTGGGCAAAATCCTGGCATGGCCTGGGCCTATCAGTCCCAGCTGCCATCCATAGCAAAAATGCCCAAATTCCTGCTGCCCTTAGAGGGCTGAAAGCTGAGATCCCAGATCTGCCGGGAATAGATGCTCTGGCAGACAGAGGCTGGAAAGATCATTATCACTATCATTATCTTAAGCACACCCTGTAGCTAAACAGGCTAAATTAAAAGTATCAGAAGCACATTTCCTAGCAAAAGGATGGGACATTCCCTTTCATGCCAGACAGTGAATTGGACTCCAAATGAGCAGGAGAACTCAATCCCACAGATTTTATTCCTGCAAAACTCTTCTGGGACGTTTGAGATATACAAGCACCATGAGATCTGGCCCAGATTCACCAAGAGAACGTTTCATATTCAGTTTCCTTTAGGTTTTATGTCCTGACTGCCTCTCCCTTCTCCTTCCCCACCCGCTCCCCAGGTTGCCAGGCACAGGCTTAAGTTGCATTAAATGAGTGGTTTTCTGTTTTGAAGAATGTATTAAATGATGTGACAGTACAGAATTCAGACTCAAACCATGCTCTCTTTCCTCTTTTCATTTGACAAACCACATGCTACAGTCATTGTGAAAAAACAGCTATTTTTTCCTCACACCACTAATAGAAATCATCACGTAGTGTATTTAGAGGGGGAGAAAAAGTGAGTTTTATGTTCAACCACTCATTCTCCCTTGTTGACAGAATGATCTGGAATATCCATTTCCCATATTAAAGGGAGAAACTCCTATTCTGAGATCCAAGCAGGCTCTGACATCCCCTCCTTTCTGGCAGGAACACATTCTGTCAAGAGTTACTAGAGGGTAAAAGACAGAAACTCCACGTTACTGCTGTTGTTTGCCCTGAGATCCTTCACAAGCAGCACCTGAAGCAGAGCTGCAGGGCTCAGCAGAAGTGCTTTTGCTCTCTCCTAAGCAGGAAGAGAAATACGATGTGAGCAGTGACGGGGCAAAGGGCCAGGCAGAGGCACATGCAATGTGGTCTCCACAGAGTCGCTGTTCCCTAGGGTGCTCTTGTCTCAGGAGGACAAAATGCAGACTGGAGATGTTAAGAAACCTTGGTCCCTGGGTTGGACATTTCTGTGGATGGTGCTGGAGAGACCCAAGGAGCAGCAACCCTTTGGCTGTGGTTTGAAAATACAGCAATGAACCAACTGGGCTGACCAGGCAGCGCTGACTCCTGTGGGAACACGTAAGGAGAGGCCTCACAGGGTGTCATCATCCATCCCCACCCAAAAATGACCTAAAGGAGCAAAAACTGGGAAGCAGCGAGAGGCTGTGCCTCACCATGGGCTCACAGAGTTTCCTCTCTCTCCCACAGCCCAGCAGCTGCTCTGAGCTAATGTTGGCTTCAGCCATGCAGCAAGTGATGGCAAACTGCAGCAAAACAGCTGTCCTGGAGCTGAGGGGGTTTTGTGGATGGCATACATGAAGGTTTTTTTGCCTCACTCTCCCTGTTACCCTATTTTTTTTTTTTTTTTTGTACCAAGGGGACATATTAAGGGGTTAAAAATACACACCACATCTGCACAGATGGGAACAGAGCAGAGCCAGTAGGAAGGGACAAGGAAATCTTACAACTGTCTAAGATGTTTAGCCCAAGAGAACTTCTCCAATGGCACACAGCCAACACAGAAGCTCCCAGTGGTGCAGGATTTGGGATAACTGCTCCTTACCTGTGGTGCTGTACCAGGAGTCCCCAGCTGGAAGCAAACAGTGACTGTGTCTCTTCCACAAACAGGGCTCCTGTTTTTAATGCTAAAGTAGTGCTCTGTGATTTATCAAATCTCCCACACCAGAGGAAAGCAGAGAGGAGCCAGGGGAGGGTTTGAACTGTTGAACAGCCCCACTGGACATCCACACAGGCTCCTCTCCTATCAACCCATTTCCCTGCATCCAACGCAGGCTACAAAGGTTTCCTTTTCAGGGTGGTTTATAAACTGTCAAACTTGGATACAGAACAGCCACCCTGCCCTAAAGGAGATGGAGAACAGAAGCTTCACCAGAATCTGTTGCTCTTTCTCTGCCATTAGTGGAAAAAGCTCTTTAAAAAACATTTATTTGCTTATGGAAGATTTATTTAAATTCAATGGCAGAAAGCTGCAAGCTCAGAGGTCTGCACGTGGAACCCGGACTATTCTATCCTCCAAACCTCTCACTTCAAATTTTCTGGACAAATTTTCCCAGGAAGTTTCTCAGGGATTTGAAAGGATTCATTCTCTTTATCACTTGAAAAGCTATCCAAGTCCTTGGGCAAAATTTACCATCTAAGAAACATCAGCAAATTCTTCAGCTCTTGTCAGTTTTGATGTGGGAATTGGACAAACCAAAGTTCCTGGAGAGAAATTTCCTTCAGGAGTGTGAGGTCCAATGTTCCCTCAGTCAGCTATCAAGCTCCTCAGCCGTGGGAATTAACTACTACAAGTGTGAGAATAACTGAGTGTTCCAGTTTGCTGGCCAGACCAGGAAATACAACTAAGCATCAGAAGTACTATCTAAACAAAGGTTTCCTTGGCAAATCAGGTTGATTTTCAGAACTCAATTATAAAAATGCAGTATTTTTTCAGAGCAGCGTTTCACCTAGTCCAGTATTCCAGCTCTGACAATGGCCATAGGACACTGTTTAGGGAAAGCAGGAGTGTCTGCCCAGCACCTGTGAAAATGCATTGTTCTTACTGGCCTGGCACCCCAAATCATGAGATCAGGGATGGCAGGGGGTACATTCATGCCTATTCCTTCTGGTACTGCTCATGGACTTGCTGTCCTTGAGGTCTCTGTCCAGGAGAGTATAGAGACAGAAAGGAAAAGGAACTGCAGAAATTCATGGAGCACAAACAGGTGTTAGAGAGAGACAGGTCTTTTTCCCCCCAGCCAGGCTCTATCTGTATCTACCCCTATGCAGAGTGGAGGAGTCAGAAAGACAAAAGCAAAAGTCCTGCACAGGTCAGAGACCTGGACAGTCCAAGGTGCTGGAAGGGCAGGAATTAGGACCCCTTACAAAGCTTGGCAGGCTGGGTGGAGCATCTGTCCCAGGAAGCCCTGCCAGCATCCTCATTTTCCCCAGAGCTCGGCTGTAAACTCGCCTGGTGGTCCTGGGAGCTGCTGCCAAACATCTGCCTGCATCACACAGAGATGACATCATCTGAAACCCTTTGTTTCCTTGACTCAGGAGAGCTCCAGGGGTGGAAGAGCAGGGCTGGAGATCAAGAGGCCTCAGCAGAGCTTTGTGATAAGGCAAAACCCTACGGACTTGGACTCTATTATCTCTCTAGATATTTTTTTCTCATTTCTCGCTGTATCTGACCCTATCTCAAATGACAGACATCCATCCAAAGCATCCTTTCTTCCTTATTATTTTTGGCAATTAAGTACCACATGGTGCAGTTTGTGAGACTAACCTGGGCTGTTCTGGATGAACAGCATCAGCGGCAGTAAAGTTTTTGACCAGCCCACTCCATGACCACTTGTCCTGGGCCACAGCCAAGGTACTCTGGAGCATCCTGCAGTCATGGCTTGGCCACTCAGCCCCACACACAGAGTGGAACAATCTTTGGCAAATGCTGGTTTTTCAAAGATAACACTTGAGCAGGTCTCTATAATAAAGTCCTGCTGTAATCCCACTTTTCTTACAACTGCTTGGAGCTGACTGAATGCCTTATTGCCCAGGCTTGCCTTCCTTCAGCTCTGCCACCTTCACAGGATCAGGGACTTCAGATCGCTCAAGGCCAGACAATAAAAACCAGCCTGAACTTTCTGTTGCCATTTGGGATCATGAATGTGTGAATATCTGTCAGGTTCCCAAAGGAGCTGCTTTGCCTCGCTGAGGAATTCCGGCTTGGACCTGGAAATCCTACGGCTGTTAGCACCATGTCACAGCTCAAATAATTAGATCTGAGTCTCAACAGCCCAGCTACATCCAGCACAGTGCTGTGCTGACACAGCTTCTGGTTCTGATTTGGGAGCTGGTGTGTTTTCAGCTCCTTGGCTACGGGGTGCAGATGCACTCAGATCTGTCTCCAAACCCTCAGCTCTGCAGCAGCCAGAAGAAGCAGAGGTTCCCAGGATTTCCTTTGGGAAGAGTGAGAAGCTGGTTAGTGGAGCAGTGTGTACAGTGATGTGAGAGTATCAACATACAGGGATACAAGGCTGGAGGGGCAGCTTTCTACCCCCATTTCTACCTGGAGCAGGGCAGCTGTAGGCACCTCTTTTAGGGCAAGGCATAGGGGCAAGATGGCATTTGAAGGATGCTCAGTCAAACTCATGTAGAGCAACTGATGTGGTTCATTCATTAGAGGAGACCATGGAAAGGAAGAAGATTTTAATTCATCCCTGCACTGTCTTGATCCCAGGTGAGAAATGCTTTCATGGGCTGTTCCCAGGCCATACCTGCTCAAACACCCTCAGTCTGTGCTAGAGTTCACCATATTTTATTTTTGAACACAGAGGTTAAATGTGAAAAATGAAAGTTATTAAACACCACATTTAAATAAAAACAGGTAAGAAACATGATCCATGGTGGAACAGAGGGAATTTTAAAGCTTTGGCTGGATATGCACAACTTGACTGAAATAACTCAAAGCCCAAGGCCACCTTTAAGCCATTTTAGGGGACAGTACTAACACAAGTAATAAATGGATATCCTCAGAGTGCAACTTACAGTGTGTTGAGGTTCTTCAGTCTTCTGAAGGCTCCAGGTTGTATCTCCTTGATGTGGTTGAAGCGCAAATCTCTAAAAGCAGAGGATATAAACAAGCCATTAGACCAGTGAAGGCAGTGGAGGAGTGGGGACAATGGCTGGGGTCTGCCCTGCAAAGTCAGCCAACAGCTGGGACAAGCCTCCACTGAGAAAATTCTTTATTCTAATTCCACAGAAAACTAAGCTCTAAAAGGTCTCAAGGGATCATTCCCACAAGCACTAGAAAAAAGTCTGCATCAAAACCCCCCATGTGCAATTACTCTTGCATCTCATCCTGATTTGTAGAGCAACACCCATCATCACGTGGACCCATAATTTAGCTCCCTACCAAAACTATCTGTGCCCTAAAATGGTTAAATCTGCTCAAATAACCTCATATAATAAGCATTTCCCATTTTGCTCTGCAATGGTCCAAGACTTACAACAGCTTATCGCTGCCTGCATTTCAAATTTGTGCCAACTTCAATTAGAATTACTGGAGCCATGGGGATTCTGGCAAATTTCAAGGGCTGCCCATGGAACTACATCAGCTTGGAACCCAAAAATATGGGGTTTGGATTGCTAATGGGATAATAAAACAAGAGCTAAGTGGTTTAACCTGGTTAACCAAGGAGAAACACTTCTATAGAGAACGTGCATTGATTTGGCACCTTGCGTGGTCCAGTGTATTATAACAAACCACAAAAGGCTGACAAACGGGGATTGCTGCAGGTTTCTGTCCAAAGCACACAATTAAGTGGATTTTTTTTCTCCTGCACTGCTTGATCTATCACATTTAGGGAATACACAGCTAATTTTCAGTTTAAGGCAGCTTTTTAAGGGCATTTGCTTTAAGAGGAAAAAGCACAGGTTGCCCATTCTGGTGGTAAAAAGTCACACTTGGACGCAGAGTTTAAACCAAGGATTCTACAAATAGCTGCATGTTCAACACTTGTTTTTAGACAGGTATCAACAAGAATCCCAGCATTTATAAAACTCAAATTAGAAAAAGGTGCAGTCATTGCAGGTAACCCCAAACTGGCAGTGAGGACCCAAGGGGGATGAAACAGCTTGGAGCAAGTACTCAGGAAGAGGCTGCACAAGGAGTAAAGCTGATTTTATTTTAAGACCATGGAATCATAGAATAGTTTGGGTTGGACAGGACTTTAAAATTCATTTCATTCCAACCCCCTGCCATGGGCAGGGACACCTTCCACTACCCCAGATTGCTCCAAGCCCCATCCAACCTGGCCTTGAACACTTCCAGGGATCCAGGGGCAGCCACTGCTCCTCTGGGCACCCTGTGCCAGGGCCTCAGCACCCTCTGAGTAAAAAATTCTGCTTAATACCTAATCTAAACCTGACTTCTTTCAGTTTAAAACCTTTGTCCCAAGATGTAGTGTTTCTTTAGGTTAACAGTTTGCAAAATGTAGTTATTTTATGCGAAACGATTAATAATAACTTTTCTTACATTTTAGGCAGAAAATGAAAGGCAGTTTTACTTAAATTATACTGAAATATCAAATCTCTGCCTTCTTAGCCCTTTGTTATCACTGGATGCAACAGCACATGGGCCCGTGGAATTTGTTTTTTTCTGTTGCGCTTTTTTCCTTTAACTTTTCCACTTCAACCAAAGGATTCAGAAGTCTAATATAGAAAGAAATCTTTCCCCTCTCTTAGTGGTAAATATTGCACAGAGAAGAATTAGAGGGCAGAAAGAAACACAGCTTCACAATATTAAAAAAAACACAAGACTTCTAATTGTAATTCACCTTCTCTGTCCACTGCAAACTGCGGCCCCAAAGGATCACCCTTTGGAATTTCAGTTTTTAACAGAAACTTCACCTCTGACATTTTCAAGTGTGTTTGGCTTAACTTGCATTGCTTCAGATGTGCATTTCTTGCCCTTCTTCTCGGAGGGAGTTCCGTGTCCTTCTTCCCCGACAATGTGAGTTTGAGGGCATCCTTATGGATTTTTCAAGGCAATGGCTGCCACCATGAAGCCAAACACAATTAAATGTTGGCAACAGTGATAGCACAACATGCTGCCTGTTTTCCACGGCCTCATTAAAAGGAAACGAGGAAAGACTAGACCAGGAAAAAAGGTGAAGAAATGCAAACTTGATTTATACCCTGCCATGCACAGACACCAACTCTGCTGCCCCAGGGGGTTGTAAAGGGCCCTGTAATTAGTCCCGGCAGCTGGCTGCAGGTAATAGGGGACATTACAAATACGTGGGAGGAACACACAGGGGTCAGGGCTGGAGCTGGTGATGCTCAAGGAAGGCAGCAGGGAGCAGGCAGTGAAGTGTAAAATCCAACTTCGGGTCACTGGCTGAAGGTGGGGACAAAAAGCCTCTGAGTATTTTAATGAACAAAGACAATGCAATCCTTCACAGCCCAGCATTCACACAGAGGCACTGGGCTTCCACGGCTGAAACAAAGCCAAAGCCAGGGCTCAGGTGATAGAAAACACCTCTGAAAACACAGGGGAAAATAAACCACAAGCTCCACCGATCCCAGGGCTGTTTTTTCGGTCACCTGACAAAAAGGACTCCTTGGAAACAGTGCTGTGGAAGTTTGCACATGGCCTTGAGCCCTCTAAGCAAGTCTGAGCTCCCCAGTGGTGACTTGTTCACCTGGGAGAGAAACAAAGCACAGCTGGGAGGCAGAGCCTGGCAGGAGTGACCCCGTGTCACCAGCAGAGCTCTCAGGGCTGTCCCCTGGCTGCTCCACCTCTCTGTGGTGCTCCTGCTCTGAGCAGCACAGGGGTGGAGATGCCTCCTGGCAGTTCCTGCTGCTGAATGAGCAGTGCAGGGCTGGGTTCATGCAGGAGCTTTTAGAATCATAGAACAGAACTGGTCTGGGCTGAAAGGGACCTCGAAGTTCATCTTGCCATGGGCAGGGACACATTCCGCTAGACCAGGTTGCTCCAAGCCCCATCCAACCTAGCCTTGAACACTTCCAGAGATGGGGCAGCCCCAGCTTCTCTGGACAACCTGTTCTTTTTAAACTACACCGCCCCCAAGGAGCATGTAATAAAACTTAGCTCATTATTTTAATGAAATAATTAAATTTTTCTTCTGTTTTCTGTTCCAGTAAGACCTTTAGATGATTCTCTAGAGCCCAGCTATCTTTAAATCCTTTGCAAAGTTCTTTTTGGATTGTTCACCATCACAAAGGCAACAGCTTTCCCCACAGACAAAAATGGAACTGAAACACTGCATCTCTTCTCTGAGCACTTCATTTCAAGAAATGATGTGAAATAACTGGAGAGAATCCAAAGGAAAGCAATAGGAAAGATCTGAAGTCTAGAAAACATGACAATGAAAAGAACTGAAATTGCTTATTTAGCGATAGATACAATAACTATGTCAGGAAATTGCTACAAATAGAAAGGGCAAATGGTCACTGGCTAAAACTGCAGGTTCAGGGGATTTTTCAAATATCGCAATTAGCAAGGCTCATAAACCACCCAGTGGACTGCAGATGAGACAGGCATTAGCCACACACGGTTTAGGTAGGTGGATCCAGCCCTGGAGGCAAGGGATGGAGCAGGCTATTCTGCTCCCTGTACCCCAGACAGCATTAAAAGTACCAATGTGGAGGTCCCTGCACAGCAAAGAAAGTCCCTGGGCATGCAGAGGAGCCTACATATTCCTCTTTACCATATAAAAACCCCAATACTTTGGCTCATCCTTAGTGTTTTTACTCCAGACCTTGCCTTAGCCTAAAGCATCGCTGGCAATGAAGGGCTGCACTGGGAATTCCCTGGCTTGCATGTGTTTGATTGAGAACATTCCCTACAGAGTTTGTCTCCTCTCACACAGAAACTCTTGTTCCTCTTTATTCCCAGGGCCCTCACTCTGGAAATTTAAGTTTCTTTTCAGAAATAAATGTGGTTTTTACAGGGACCCACCACGGAGCTGCTCCCAGGGCAGCTGCTCCCAGCTGCCCTGTGCCCCAGCAGCTGGGTTCCCTCCCTCCTGCCCACTTCTTTCCACCCGGGAATTTGAAAAATGGGGGGAAAAAATAATCCCTTGTGATTTAAATCTCCCCCATGATTTCAAGACCGGCAGTCTGGGACTACAAATGACCTTCCCACAAGGAACAGCTGCTGCTAAAGGATTCTGGATCCTCTTCTACCTTCACACAGAGTGGAGGCCTGGGACAGCAGCATCACCCAACACGGATCCCTCTGGACAACACCAGCTTGACTGGCTCAGCTGAAAATCTCACCAAACCCTCGTGCCCAAGCTGACAGGAAAGTGACCTGGAATACGTGGACAATTCGGGATCTGCTGTGAAGTAAGTCACCTTTTCTGAATTTGGGAACTATTAACAGAGGCTACAAAGAATGCCAGGATTTGCAAATGGATGGGGAAATGGGTCTTTACAGAATGACACTCAATCTGTCTGAGCCTCTCAGCTGCTATCAGAACAATCATCCCTGCAAGCCTTGCGTTAAATAATTATCAGTGATTAGCATATAAAGCAATCAATGGCTTTACAAGCAACTTCCACTTCTGTTTAATCTATTTAGGTTTTCACAGACTCATGTATTACTATGTTAACTAAGCAGATAATTAGCTACAAGAGGCATTTTACTGCAGCTCCATGGAAATTACGGGGTTTGTAGAAGAATCCTTTGTGTGCACAGCAGTGATGCTGACAGTTCTGCCCAGAACTGGTTGGAAAGTGGCAGCCACACAATCATTACCAACAATGACACCCAGAGTAAAGGTGCTTTTACAGAGAAGATGTTGAAGTTCCTCCCAGTGTTTCCAGTGAAGAAAGGGCATGAAAGACATCCTAAACATATTCTAAAAATATCCTATAAGTCAAGTTTCCCATATACAAGAAGAGCCAGGACACTTATCAGAAAGAAGCTGTTCCTCACACTTATCTGCACAACATCAGTCAGCTCTGCAGGTTCCCCAGTCCTGCCAAACCACTCCAGTCCTGGCAGGAAGGGAAAGCTGCCTTGCTGAGATGGAAATGAAGTCTTCCAGACTCACTGTCATCAGCTCCCCAACTCAGGAATGTCCCTGTCCCACACGAGTCCCCAGATGGCTTTAATAAATGACAGCCTTCATCCCAGAACCCCTACATGGACAGCTGACCCCTGCCAGCACTGCAAGGCAGATGAGGAGACCATGGGGAGGCTGAGGGCTGGGGATCTTCCAAGTCCTGGTTACCAGCTTAATACATCAAGATCTGACTGTTCAAAGAGTGAAGAGGAAGGAAGATATGTTGAACATGGAGATACAAGGAAATGAAATGATGGGATCATGGCTGAAACAGTGGAGAACAAGCAGCTGCAGGGAGCCTCACTCAGCAGAACAGGCTGCAGTTCACTGTTGCATTGCCACACCACTTATTCTGAAGCTCTAGGAACACTAGATTTTAATTAAGAAGTTACCAAAGGCATTCCTGAACCCAGCTTTTTAAGATTCAACTTGCACAAACAGGAGTCAGATTTTCAAAAGGGCTCCCTCTGCGTCAGCTGGGGCAGGAAGTTGACCATAATCCAGCAGCCAGTGTACCAAGCTGGTTTGATCCCACTTTTTCTGTGCATGTAAACTGGTGGGAATGCTATGCCTGAGAGGCCAGTGCCAGGGCAGGAGGGATCTGCTGGTGCCTCATTCCTGGTGGAATCATTTCAAATGCCACCTGGCATCCCTTTAGCTCTTTCCAGGAAGGGGAGCAACAAGGAACACCTCCAAAACATAGTTTTGGTCCTAAACACATATTTAAGTAGGGAGATTACATAAAAAGATGCTGAATTCAGCAATGTTTGAGCTACTATGTATTAGAAAGGGATGAAGATTAAGGTCTGATCCCACTCAAACCAGCTGAGTCTATTCTTGGGCATTCATGGCAGCAAGGACTCTTTTAACCTGATGCATAATTCCTTTGCACCAACTACCCAAGGTATTGCCTGCATCAAAGGAAGACAATTTTTCCCTCCTCCTGAAGTGTGTTCTGATCCTGATTCAGAGGAAGTAAAATCAACACTTGAATATTGGGTCTTGTGTAGCTTAAGTGTCAGTCTTTCACTTTTTTTAAGAGCATGATCATTAAAGTTTTTACACACAATACACACACATTCTTTCACCAAAAAATACTGACTTCTCCTTAAAGAGCACAGGAAAAAGTCCTGGTATCCCTATGGGGAGAGGGATGTGGTGAGGGCAACAAAAATACAAATATTCAAGTGTGAACCAGCTGCTGAAGCACTGGGGAGTTCAGTGAAAGTAGGATTTTAAACACTTAAGGTAGCTACAATCACAAGACTTAGGATGCTTCCATGAAAAGAGGCTGGAATGCTTCTAGAAGGAAAGTATGTTTGAAATACCTTCCCTCCCTATTTTCCTTCCGATGAAGGGACTTCTAAAAATAGAACATAAAGTTCTTGGTCACCTCTAGAAGGTTTGATATGGATTAAATACTACACATTCTACCTGGCACATGCAGAATGTGTGGGTGTGCATTTAATGGCTGCATATAAGATTATCACACACAGAGGAAATGAGTAATCCCTTCTTCAACCCAAAACACACGACAGAGACCACAAACAGAGCAGCATTTCCAAGAACTCATTTGCTCAGTAAACCTTTCCCCAACAAATGTATAAAATTCCTTCTCCAAACTGTGCTCATTAATAGACTAAGAGAGCTACACCCTGTCCTACTCCAGCCTTCCTCCTGCGGGAGGAACTGAGCAGGCACCAAAAGCAGCACAACGATGAAGGGAAACAAAACTTGTCAAGCTGGCCATGCTTACACTGCCCAATTAGCAACCAGGTCTGTGAACAACTGGGTCACCTTCAGTTCATGCCAGCGATGTGCTCAGATCCCAGATCCTGCCCTGTGCCCTCAGCTATGTTCCTCCAGCAGTACTCATTCATTATGTGTCCTGCATAATGCAGAAAGAAGAATAACCCATGGATAATTGGATTGCAATCCATTAGCTGCCAGCCAGAGGGGAACTTCTTTCCATGGATTTCTTCTACTCATGCCCACGCGTTTCGAAGTTTATTGTTTAAATGTCACACTGCTGAACAAATGGCTGCGAAGGTTAAAGACCCATTGAAATTTTCGGAGTGTATGTTCCACAGCTGTTCCCTTCCTTGGGCTGCTGGCTGAAAGAACTGCCTGAATCCCAGCGGTAACCAGCAGATCACATCTGGATAATCGTGTTCCAATTGAACAGACAACAGCCAAAATACATCTGCAGTTCTACACAATGAGTTTTTATGGCTTATCTGTCCACGTGTAGTCGTTCCTGCCATCCTATTCTCTGCTCGGGATAAAGCGAGCACACTCCATTACCAAAGATAAATAGTCTATCGCTAAAACCAGACTTTGGGCCAGATCCTCAGCTGTACCCAGCTGGGATTGGGAAGGGAGGAGGGAAATGGCAACCCAAGAGGAGCCAGTAACAGCTCATCAATCCTGGAGCTGGTTCCATGCCAATCCCAGCATCGATCGGAGAAGGCGATGGGCGGCTCCAAGTGCCGCCAGCTGGCTGCAGCCCCAGGGGCCATCTGCCAATGGTGAAGCACAGCCTGTGCCAGCCAGGAGACTTCCCCACTCTTCCAGGATTCTTAGAGAGGGTGGCATGGAGTCATGGAGGTCAGAAAGTCCCAAACTCCCAACTTAAAAGGAAACTCCATCTGGAAACTGCAGCTGTTCTTCAAGGGAACCGAGCTGGAGCCCGGGATCGGTGTTTGGAGCAGCAGTCACAGACTCAGTCCTGTTCACACCAAAGATTAACTGTGGAAAATATCCCAATCCCACATTTTCTGCTCAGAATAACTCCATGATCAAGACTATTCTTGCTATAATTCCAAATGTTCAGTCTGACACAAGGGTTCTCCCAGGAGAAACACTAACATGCCAAAAAAGCTGGAGGAGTCACGGCTTGGTTAAGAAGCATTCCTTGATCTTCCACAATTCAAAAAAAGTTTAATTATTCCAATGCTATTTATAACAGATACAATGGGATGCTGGCTGGGAAATGTATTTTCGTACATTAGATCTTCAAGATAGCCAGAAAGCCAGCATTTTTCCTTGCCACACAAAGGCCCATGATCTGCCAACAGAGAGCACTCACCAGGCTCATCCATCTTTATGTCTGTGAGGATCTCTGATCACCAACATATTATTTGCTTATAATTATGCAGACAGTAGTAAAAGAGAATAAAATGCATAAACCACCTTAAAAAATACTGGTCTATGAAAAGTGATCTTCCTTTGCAATACTGCAATTTTTATATCTCACACCTATACTATTCCTTTAATGTTTTAAAACCCAGTTTCCCATTCAAGGTGGTGCAGAGAATGACGTGTGCTGCTGCCAGAGGGAGCTCGGAACCACACCATTCCAGAACTGGGAAAGAGGTGGTGACACAGTAAACTTCCCTCCCTCTGCACTCAAAGGATCTCTAGCAGAAACACTCTCAGGTTCCACTGTGACAGCAAACGTTGCTTCATTTCAGAGAACAGGAATTAAGCTTCAATGATCTCAGAAATACCTCAGTTCAGCCAATGGAAAAAACCCTTCCCTCAAACAAATCTAGGTTTAAACAAGGAGGAACAAGTTACTTTGCTAAAATCAGTGTCAGGGTATTTTAAATATTTTAATATTTCAAGATGAAGGGGAATAAGGGGGAGAAAATGTTGGTGAGAGTGTGAAGAGTCAGATGCTGCAAGTTACTGTAAGAGCACATAACCACTGCCCAGTGAGCAAGTCCTGAGCAGGGTCCCGCTGAAAATAACCACGCCAGCACCAGCCCAGGGGGTGAGAAAGCTTTGGCAGCTGTAGCAAGCGTAGATCTTATCCTGTGGGCCACTAATGCAAAAACCTCTGTGGTCTGCACCCACCAAAGCAGACCTGGATGGCAGCAAACCCATGCCAGCATCCTGCCCACAGCATGTTCCTCAGGCTGCCAGCAGAGAAAGTGCATTAGGAGTATTAGTGAGATGTTTATGGGAGAAAAGCCAGTATGGATGTGCTAGCTGAGATAAAACTGACTTTGTTACAAGCACAGGGGAAAGCTGCTCAAACTCGTGTTGGAAAAGTTTTGCAAAGTTTAAGGAGGATGAGAATGAAGATTCATTTTTGACAAGCCTTTCCAGCTACTTAAAAAAAAAAGGTCTTCCAAGCCAAGGGATCAGATAAGAGCAGCACGAAGGGAAAGATTTTGTCATGTGCCATTGCATCGTAAAGCCACCTTTAAATTCAGGATTAGTTTAGAATCACAGGGAAGTGCTCTTCTGCACCTATCAGTAAGAGCTCTTTAGGAGTCTCCAAGCATTACACATCCTTTTCCTCCACCTTTCCTGTTTGAATGGACCCAGCCACCAGCTCCCTCACCTTCTTATTTCTCAAGGAATTGAGTTACCACAGTTGCTACTTTCCAAATAAGCCTTAACTTTGGTTTGAACAGTTCAAATAGAAAGCGGACAACCAGTACTTAAAAGTTCAGTGCTGAAATGGTGTTGTATATACAAGGAAAGTGTTTGTGTCACTGGAGACAAAAGCCTGAGCTGCTCTTTTTCCCCTCTCCCCTACACCCATATACAAAGCATCCTAAAATGCAAACTGTGCTCCTTTCCATAAGCTCAGTTTAATATTTTTGACCTTTGATTCCCCAAAACGGTCTTCCAGTGCTTGCCCTGGAATTAGTCTCATTAAATTTTTCAATTCCCTTGATTGTCCTATTAGCAATGAACTGATGCCAAAAGAAGCAGTTTCTGTTTCATGTTTTAAAAGCACAAAACAGTTCTCGAGGCAGTTCTTGTGGCGAAAAAAGGAGGATAAAAGTATGCCTTTGGCCTTGGCTTTTTTTTTTTTTCCTCCCTTCTTTCTACAGCCCAAGCAGGTAAGAAAGGCAGGAAAATGAAGTGGTTACTCACAGAATGTTTGTCTGGGGCGGGATCTCGGGGATGGTTTCCAACATCAGATGCATGCATCTCACTGTAGTCCTGAAGCACAGGCAGCGGCTGGGGCAGGAGCAGGAGAAACCAGGCAGGAGGAGAAAATACAAAAAGCCTCCAAGAGCTGAAGGTTTGATCAGCATGGTGTTTGCTGGAGCGTATTTGCCTCAATTCTGAGCTGCAGGGAGCTGACAAAAAAAGTTTCCCAGCCCTGAGGTCCAGGAGGAGGGGACTCATCAGCATGTGTTTGCAATTAAATTAAGGCAGTTTGACAGTCCAACCGCCCACCCTCTCTGCCATTCTGCACATCACTGGAGCTCACACTGCCCCCACCCCTCTCTAATTGTGGCGCTGAAATACAAACTCTTCATTTTGATCTATTTTCACCTTGTTGCTTCTTTTGAACAGCAAGTTAACTCCTCACCTTCTCCTCGGGCATCTGTCTGAAAGCACAATGCACCTCCATGGACAGCAACCAAAAAATGACCCCGTGCTTCCAGGGCTGAGCTGGGATGCAAAAGATGCAGGGCCAAGGTTTTTATGTCCATTTTTTTTGCCCTAGCACTCTCTGCAGACTAAATAGGGAGTCTTATCTAGCAGCCTGTCAAATGTATCGTGCTGTAACACTTCCAGGATAAAGGCTGTCTCTTATCACATGTAATTACAACATCAAGCAAAAATATGCCTCCAACCATTGATGTGGGCATGGGATGTTACAGATAAGGGATTTTAAAAGGGAGATATCACTAACAGAGATAAAAAACCTGCAAATAAAGACAAAACCCCACCCTGGAATCTGTAAAGTTTCTTAGGCAGAGTGAAAGCTGATTCATTTCAAAGGCCTTTCTTTCTACAAGGATGTCATTTGGAAGAATGTCAGGATTTTTGAGAAGTTCAAGGCAACTGAGGGATGAAGAGGGAAACAAACAATAAAATCAACTGATTTTGAGCAGTAGAAAATGCAGTCCTCCACTTGTTTCTCCCCACTGGATGATAAAACTGAGATGCAAAAGGCAGGATTTGTTTCCAGTTGAATTAATCACCGTTATAGAGAAGCTACAGTGAAACCAGCCTATCTTTAGGTTTCAAGTTATTACAAGATCCTAAATGTGTGGGTTGAGCAGGAGGGAGGTATTAAAACACATTAGGATATAAAGGTACTTGAAGAATTTCAAACACGGCACCATCTCACAGAGCCTGGAAGATCAAATGATGGTTTCCCATCAAACTGCACATGCTTTGTACCGTACACTAAAAAATAATCGATGTGACAAAGCAGTACTTCACGAGAGTGACATTTAAACCTTCCCAGTTCAGATTCTCTGTCATTTGAGCATTTGGGGAGAGCATTGGGTTTGGGGTTTCACCTAAAATTTTATGCCATAGAAGATAAAAGATGTTTTTTCCAGCTATAAAAGAGAATTATACTGCAGGCTTTCTGCACTTAGTCCTCAGGCAATCTGCTGTTTGTTTGCCCTGCCATTGCTTGGAAATCCAACCAAGTTCACTGAACTCATGGTTTTGGGCAGAGTGTCCTCTAGCGGCCACCCAACCCAACCCAGGCCAACCCTGCTTACAAAAACGGGTTGTAAAAGGCCAAATTATCATCTTCAGCCTTTATACAACAACTGGCAGCTGAGATCAGACTGCTCTGGGTTAAACACGACAGTTTTTAATTCCCCTTTAAGGCTTTAAGTGCATTAGAAGCAGATCCTCCATGTGCACCAGGATACGCGCGTTACGTGAAAATCTTCCTGACTCAAGTTCTCTGTTCTTCCAGCCTGATTGCTCCCCACATCATCTCCTTCCCAAGCACACTGGACTCTGCTAGGACAGGGTAGCACAGCTGGTAGGAGCTGTTCTTCAAAGCTGGGAAAAGAAACAAAAACGCTCTCTCCAAACAATGTGTCAATATTTTGGAGCCATCATTTCCCCTGGCACATCTGGCCGCTCTGCAAATAGGAAGCTTTTGTTTTCTGCCTCTGTGGTGCACAAACCTTGAGTTCTAAACCAACCCTCTGCAACAACAACAAAAAAATCCTTTCCAGGTTTATTTGTATTGCAAAGAGGAGAGCTGGGCCAGGGCTCAGTCCCATTTCTGTGGAACGAGTCCGGTCTGTGGAATCACATTTCCAAGCCCGGCTGCGCTGTGGGGGAGCAGCCTTGGGAAGGATTGAGGGGTATTTGCCCACTACTTTGTAAGGATGGCATCTTGAGCCAAGTCAGCAGATTTAACAGAGCACAGGGAGTCATTTCAGTGCAAGAAGGGAAGTTCTACAACCCACACCTTTACTGAGAGGCAGATCTTCACCTGACCTTCACCACACCTCTCCTGCCTTGCCTATCTCCCCTCATGACAAACGGGATGTTGGTGGGAGTTCTGGAACACCAGCAATCCCAGGCCCCTTACTCTCACATTAATTTCTCTTATTTTCCAGCACTGTGACAAAGTCTTTAAAAAGGAGCGTGCAACCCTGAGCAACAACCAAAACTTCTCTCCTGAACACCAGGAGTGAAGTGAACACTTGTGTCCCATGCTCCAGCATTTCCAGCCTCTGCTACACAGGCTTTTCACACCTGTAGAAAGCAAGAAAGTTGGGGGGGTTCCCTCAGGTGGGGTTTTTCTCCCCTTCACCCTTTGTTTTATTTTTTAACTCTCCCTTCTGTCCCTTTTTCTGCAGTAAAATGATTTCCCTCAGGGGACCTGCCCCCTCTCTATACCCCAGGGAACTGTGATGTTGTTACGTTTTACAATGAAGTGAACATAAACATCATCTGACAAATTTAATTTCCAATACCATTGGTATGACACATCCGTGGCTTTCCAAAGCAGAAACGGATTTTCTTTCAGCACGCATCACGTGAAGGAAAACATTAACGTTGGACTAATCTCCTGTTATAGCTGGGTAAAGGACATTTATCATACACACAGATGACAGGAAGAAACATACAGACAGGCAATTATGCTATGGAATAAAGGTTAACAGATTCACTTAATTAGCAGCAGCTGTATTTGCTATTATGATCAGATTCCTACCACAGCTGAAACCAAAATATTGTTCTCAGTGCTGGAGAAATGAAAGCCTTGAACACCAGCTCTTAAAAATCCACGTTAATTAAACACTCAGACAGAGCCCAGGGACAAGAGGGGAGCTGCAGTTCACAATGCACAGAACAAACTCCTGACATGGTTGGCTTAGGCACCTCCTTGAAGTACAGAAATGGACTAAATCACCTTTTGACATGTGTTGTTTATACTCAAACAGCCAGGGAAGTGAGTTCACTCTTTAACCACTCTGATACATTAAATCTAGATCAGTTCTGTGTGTGCTGACCCCAAAAATCATCCTGCACAACTGCATGACGTCAAGGTTTGGAACTCATCAGGTTTGAGAGATCACATTCTGCAGAGTTCATCTAAAACTATGCACCTGCACCACATGATTAAGCAATTTTTCTCATGGTTTTGTGTCTTGACCTCCAATCATGGAAATAAGCACTCACCTACAAAGTATTCTAATCACAACATGATGCAAAGCCATGGTAAGAAGGCTAAAAAGTCTTTACTGAATTTATTGATACAGAAACACTTATTAATAAAGTTTAAGATGCATAACACTTCTGCATGCCTCAGGCCAAATTAACTCTCGTTTCTATACAGAGATTTTTCAGCTTACGCACTCATGACTAAAGCAGCTTGAAGTTCAGTTCTTTTTGCAAATTTACTGCAGGATCAAAACGTAGAAGGAGTCACACACAAAAAAAAAGTGACAACTACTTAGAACACAAAAGGAAACAAAGCAGGTACAATTCCTGGACAGCTCACAGATCCATACAAACCCAGCTCTGCCTCAACCCCTCTGTTAGAAATGCCTACAAAACCACAGTGCAAGTGCTTGTGCACAGGGAAAATGTATTTACAACTGCCCTTTATTTACAGGCTATAAGCAATACTATTTCACAGTTATATTATACATAAAATTTCTACTATCTGCTTAGATCTGTGGTTTTTTTGGACAAGGGGACAATTTGACAACCTAGAACATAAATTTCCTGTATATATATATTTATTTATTCAACCTTATCCAGGAAAAAATAGCAGTATTTATGCATCTTATAGAAAGCTACAAAAATCTAGCAAATGCAATAAAAAAGGCAAATCTGGTGAAAAATCTGATAAAATACCTTTTGCAACTGGGGCTGGGATGGGGATAAAAATGAAACAAGGGATAAATGAAAGATAATCCTCTCTCAACCAGTCAGCTTTAACAGAATCTCTGCAAGGCTTACCAACAGGAACCTGAAGTTTAATGTCATTTTTAAGGGAACTTCTTTAAAAGTGTTGTGACTAAACTGAAGGATGACCTGGCAGCCAAAAGCAGGAGGCACCCTGTACTATGGAGGGGTGTGGAAATTGTGCCACAATCCAGAAAGGCACATACCTGGCACGACACCTATTAAGCAGAATTTTCCAACCAATAAGAGGGCACAGCCTGTAGGGAAGCACTGAGAATAATTACACACTTCTATTAAGCCTCTGTTTACCACCACATTCAGGACTTGCATTTGTAGAAAGAAATTCATGGGAGTTGCCAAAATCACAGGACGGGGACGTGCACCTTTACAGGAAACCATCAGCTCAGTGGCCACAGAACGGCCCCACTGCAAATAAGGAAATCAAAATCCAAGGGAGAAAGACAGCTTGGGGGTACCATTGAGACCAGAAGTGGAGACAGGAAACCAGAGGCAAAACCCAGCCTATGACTGTGTTATGTGCCAGCAGCCACATGATACAGGATTATCAGATAATATTCCCAAAGAAACACAAAAATCCTGTTAAGCAAGGAAAAGTTCTCCACTTCAGGCTTAGACATACAAGCAACTCATTTATTTTCAAAGCCACACAGAACTTGGAAACTATTTTTCATGAAGCAAGTTGTGCAACTCAGGACCATTTGGCAATACAGTCTTCACTCATTCCTCCTCAGAAAATGAGGAGACAGCACACATGAAAAAAACCAAAACATATCAAAGTGATACCAACTTAAGTGCTTCTGATGGGGCAATGCCTTAACACAGCTTCATTGCCTACTGGGAGAGCCTTCCAGCCCCCCAGCTTTAGGACCATTTCACATCAACACAAACTCCAGGGTTTCTTTCCAGCCTTTACCAGTTTAGGTAGATTTTTCAAATAGGCTGAACCAAGTAAACCTCTTCTAAAGACAGTATTTTATTGTCCACAGACACCGTGGCCTCCCCATTCCTGGAACTGCTCAAGGCCAGGCTGGATAGCATTGGGAGCAACCTGGCCTAATGGAAGCTGCCCCTGTCCATGGCAGGGAGTTGGAACGAGATGAGGTCCCTTTAAGGTCCCTTCCAACCCAAACCAGCCTGTGATCCTATGATTCCATAGCATCTCCTTCCATCACCATGACAGAAAGACTTGGGAATAAAAATTACAGCTCACATCCACAGAACGGCAGAGTGACAAGTCCTTCCACGTGAGCCTGTTAAAATTTCTGCTTCATTGTTGCAGGAATAAAATTACCTGCCAAGCTGAGCAATTTCATTCCACTCTTGTGCAGGAGCTGCATTCCAGCCACCTTGCCACAGCAGGGGCACCCACAGAGGAACACACCTAAGAACTGCACCAATTTGGCTCTCTAGGCTGCTTTCACATTCTGCAGACTCTCCACAAAACTCCGTTTGGCTGATTTACTGCGCAGGCTGGTGCTCTGCACCACACTCTGTACGGCCCAGACGATCTAAGTTATCTCACACAACAGCAAAACCCAGATTCTGCTTTCAGCTTTCACAAACTCACTGCTCTGCAGCTCGTCTCTACCCCTTTCCCCATTCAGAATTACTCTGTAAACATTTCCAGAGACAACAGTCCCAACCCTAACTACCCCTGCATCCTGTCAAAGCTAAACAGCTTTGCAATTCCTCACTTGCCTCCTGTGCTTTAAAAAAAAAAAAAAACCACCAACTCATTCACCAGAACAGGTGTTCTCCATTAAAAACCAGCATTTTGTAAAACACTTTTCACTGAAAAATTATACGTAATTTATAGGCAAAACAGACCAACCAAAGGGGAGCTGATGCTTTCCTTCTCATTCAAAATCTGGATGCCACAAGGGTAATGCCAAAAATTCTTTCCTTTCTGTAAAAGTTGTGCTTTTTCAGATTACTGGAAGAAACAAGATTTGCCAGGTCAGGCTTTAACTAATAATCTTCATCCTCCATTAAACACACACCATGGCAAACACATGGCAGGTTTAGTGGGAGAGAGCACAGACAGGAAAGGTCTTTGGGGAACTGCTTAGGAGTTTTTCCAAACTCATATTCAGTGGAGCAGCCATGAGATTTTTAGGAATATCTCCTGCAGTTAGTTTTAAGGGAATTAAATCCTCCTTTCCATAAGCTGAGCACTTCACCAACTTGCTTCCTAAGGAATCCCTGCTGTAGGATAAAACTATAGCACACAACTGAGAAGAAAGAAGGAACTCAAAAAAGCTATAATGTCGAAGTTTACAGCAGCCACATTCCCCAGCCAGCCTACTGCCTCAGGTGTCACATTCGCAGGCAAGCAAGTGGGACACGTTTGTCAAGCCCTAAGGAATACTTTATTCTCTGCCTACTTCCCGCTTTCTAGAAGAAGGAAAACTACTTTTCCCTGTAATAAAGCAAGTAATACTTCAAGGGATCGGGCAAAGGCAGGCTCAAGACCTTTTCTCTCAAAAAGTTTACAGGAGGGTCTGGCTTTAGTTCAGAGGGTTTGGTTTCCTCCTCCTCTGGCCTCTCCTCCTCGATGTCCTCGCTGTTGTTGTTGTCGTCCGAGGGGTTGGAGATGTGGCTGGCGAACACCTCCTTGTCCAGGAACACGATGGTTTCCATGCGCCGGCGCCGGACCCGCCTCCGTTTGAACCTGGGGGGGTTCTTCAGCCCGTTCCCAGCCTTGCTCATCGCCTCCTGATGGATGATTTTCTTGATGGTGCCTCGGATGGCGATGCGAGCCAGGTCCTGCAGGCTGCGAACGGCCACGGGGGCTGCAACCAAACGAAACCCGTGAGCAGAGACAGAGAAACTCCCCCAAAAGTACTCCCAGGAAAAGTTCTGTTTGCTCAGATTAAATTAGGCCATTTGAATTCCCTGCTGGGATCACACAAACAGCTCTATTCAGCTCCTGTCAACTCGGATAAACTGTGTTGCAACTTTCCAAACAAAATTTAATTGTGCATTTCTCTCATTAAAAAACTTCCTACTTTGATTTCAAGTTCTCAATTATTGTAATCTTAAAGATTGTATGAATGCAGACTTAGTGCTGGGAGCTGTGACTGTTTAATGACACAGAAGAAGGTATTTTCCTGTGGTAGATAACTAGACCTGAAGTCTGTTTAACTCTTCCATAAAATGATTTTTCTATTGTACAGTTCCTTCAGCTTTGCCAAGCTCTGCACTTATAAAACACAAGTACTATTTATGCTGTTCAAAAACTGCTTCAGACTTAGTGGGTGAAGACAGGCTGGAAACCACTTTGTAAAAGTAATTATAGAAACATTACAGTAAGTTCCTGTATTAAAATGCCTCCCACATTAATGGTTTGGAAGACTGTTCTGTCTTCTGCACTTACTTGCTGCCAGCTCAGAAATGCAGCAAAAATGTTTAAAAAATGTATTGATGCACACAGATCCATGAACTAAAATGAATTAAAACTGATATAAAAAGTCCCTGTCCCAAGTGAGCTTTCCGGGGACCTGAGTGAAGGAAGCAGGAAATAATTACATGTAATTTACATGCAGGTCTCACTACAAAGTGAGATCATGCTGAAACATGCACTTATTGGACTTTCTAGCATGCTGTACACTGTTTCCTGAGCTCCTCTCTGTCCTGCAGACACCTTTCCAGGTTAAGGCCAAAGCCTGACTAATCTCTTTATGAAAGTACCTCTGTCTCCATGTGTTCTTAAGAGGCCTCTTGACATTGAAGTCTTAATCTAAAGATTGGGGCCACTGATAGCATTTCAAACAGCTAACCAAGAACTGCACAACTTGTATCCCTCAAGCATTCCAGGTTCAGGATAATTCTGGATTGCTGAGGGTGAGAATCTTTGAGCAGATAGAACATTTGTTCACAGGTACTGCTTGTGTATTTCCCCTCCTTGTGGCACAGTGCCCGAGAACCACGACAGGATTCAACCATTCAGGACTGGAACAGAATGTGCAAAAACAAGGATAAAACACCCTGCAAAGTCCAGGTACAACTTCACAAGAAATCATTTGTGTTTAGAATGATGGCCCAGCAGAAGGTGTTCCTGTCCACAGCAGGGATATTGGAATTGGATGATCTTTAAGGTCCCTTCCAACCCAGACCATTCTGTGAGTCTGTGATTTAGAATCTAGATCATACAACTCCAATTCTTGCACAAGACAGACAACTGTACAAAAAAAAGGAAGGGCTTGGAGTAATTTTCCTTGAAAGGATTCCCAGGGATGTTACAGCTCACAGCCAAGCAGCAGAAGGAACCTCCCTCATGCTCACAAATGTCTGTACTCACGCAAGTGAACAAGCTTTGATTTTCCTGAATCTGCATGGTTTGGCTGAATCAAAGGAGCAAAAGAAACAGCAAGAATCTTCTTCGTCTCCCAGGCAGAAGGACCAGTCCGAGTTATCTTAGTCAACTGAAGCAAAACAGGTAGATTATTGTCCATTGTGGGAACTACAGTGAGATTTTTGAACAAAAAAAAATGAACAAATGACTTTTCTGCCTGGACAAGTTGAAGTACTGGAAGCTGCAATAGTAAAAGGTGATAAGGAGAAACAATGGTGGTTTTTTGAAAAAAAACTGAGAACTCCTTGCAGGATTAGCCCCAAGTAACTTCATCTATTGCAACAGAGCATGGGCACTGGTAATTTGGGTCACTCTGCTTGCCCGGATCTTCCTCCAGGCTGGACCAGAGCAGCTGTGTCTGACCTCTGAGAAAACTCCTGAGTCACCACGAGCACTCACTCCTGAAAAGGTCATCGGATCAAATCTCCTACACTGACCCACTGCACAGCCTCGCACTGGGAAAAAACCCTGCACCCTGCTCCTCTCAAGTTCCCCAATAGAGGTAAAAGGTCAGGCACTTAACCCACTTTTTACTAAAAAGAACCCACTGACACTTGTAAAGAGAGACATCCTGCATGCTCTCTCACAAGCCAGTCAGGGTGCAAAATGTTTTGTTTTGCCATAAAGAACACTAACTTATAGAACTGAACAAAACCTAGCTCACATTTTTGCAGTGTCAAAGTAAAACTGTAATTAACAACAGATTGCAATATATGAAAGACTGCAGAACTACAAATTTCTTAAATATTAGGAATGTGCAGGACTGAAAACTGGTGCACTTAATTCCTTCTTCAGCCTGCTACAAGGGCAAGCTAAAGGAGCAGCTACTGACTAAACCAAGATCAAAATTAAGAATAACTGAAATATGAGTAAAAAGGCACTCAACCTTCTCTTCTAGAGGCATGACAAGAATTCCCCCAACTTTCAACAGGTTCTTCATGTAGTCCTCGTGCTCCTTCTGGACTCCAGCACCACAGTAAACACGGTCATACTGAGTGCAGTCTGGAGAAATCTCTAAACAATTGCCAGTGACAAAGGATGGCTCACAAAATTCAAACCTGAAAGTGAAGAAGACTTGTATTAGACAAGAATATGACAATTTATCACATAGATTATTTTCACAATTCTGGAAAAACTGAACTATTAAAAACTTGAAAAAAAAAAACCAAAACAGTTTTACAGTATTTCTCCTCCAAAGCCCATCTATTCTAGACATTATTGTAACAGACCTCAGCTAGAAGTCTCAAAACTACAGAACAGTGAGGTCAGAATTCATGGATTAAAATCTCCAAAGGGTAAGGACGCATAATTTCATACTTGAGCTGCAGGTAACTCTTCAGAATGAGCTACTTTTAGTCACCTGATGCTGACTCAGTTATAAAATGCAAGTACAAATATTAGACCTGTGCTTCCAAATGTCAAAGTCTTTTTAGGACTGCACCTGGGTTTATTTTTATTTTATTTTCAAAAGCTTTTAACTGGTTTTTAGATCTGGGAATTACCACCTGATGCTACAGAAGTAAGCTGTGCTGAAGCCAATGGAAGTTTTGCCATCAGCTTCAAAAGAACTGTGATTTCACCCTTCATAAAAAAAGACCTTTTGCCTACAGCATTTCTGACTCGGTTTAAGAGAAAAATGAGTGATTCTGTGATGCCTCTGGTTTTCTTACAGGCTCCAAAACTCCCTAAGTTTTAAGCCCTACATTTAAAGGCTGATTTTGATAGAAGGTGTTCAACACATCCATTCTTTTACTGGTATCTTGAGCGGCAGCTCAACATAGCACCTATTTATTCCTAAACACTTCCTGGAGCTTTCTGGGTTTGCAAAGAGTGCTGGACATTCAGAGCAGCCAGAGAACAGTTCCTGCACACGCTGTTCCAGGAGCACAACCCAGCAGACATCACTCAGCAATGCCAATTTTCCAGGCATGTTGATTTCTGAATTCAGCTCGCTTTTGCTCCATAGCTATATTTGTCTGGAGAGAGAAGAAAGTCTTCCTTAAAACATCTACTCAAACAATAACAACATGACTGAAAAAAACCCTGTTGAGCACCATCCATGCCAGAAACCTTCAGTCTGCTGCCAACATGCAGAAAATACAACCCCCTCCTCAGCAGCTTCCCAAGGCAGCAGGAACAGCAAAAGGCTCAATAGCCTAAAATCCTGCATGTCATGATTTTAATTTTCTTCCTCCCAGGACAGGAGGATATCAGGTATTCACAGATGCTTTGCTTCCCCGTTTGAACAAACTGTGAAACTGATCCAAAAATATGACAGCCACAACTTTTACTGCTGAGGTTACTATTAGCAATGGTTATCTGGCTGGGAAGTTATTACTTGTGACAGCAGCAGAATGGAGGGTCTAAGGAAGAACATAAATCAAACCCCAGGCAGTTTTAGTACCAACTTAATCATCATAAAACTACCTTCATATTTTAAAATGCCATTTTTCCTTCTTCTCAGATAAAACATATTAGGCCAGCACAGAAACCACTTCATAATCTCATCACCATGCAGGCTCTCCGATCACAAGCACGACCAAGTATTGTTATTTGCAAGTTTTAAGCCGTTACTGCAAGTGCATTTAAAAATAAACAAACTTCTTCAGCTCCCTCTAAGCCCTGCAACATCAGCAGTGCTATTAAAAACACAGCAAACATTTCCGAAACTCCCCCACGACACACACCAGCTTCAAAGGTCACACACTGCAGCTCAGCAAGCCTAAGGAGCCTGAATCCTCAGATTACCCTGAATCCAGAGGGGCCACATGGGAGCAAGAACTGCCCTGAGCAAAGCCAAAAGCACAAAATTAATCCCAACAGGCATTTTACATTCTTACTTGTCAAAGCTGTCACTTGTTTTAATGAAAAAATCCAATTTCTGCTTCGCGTACTCGATCACATCAGAGTGAAGCTCCACACCGTGGTTAACACCAAAAGGACCTGCAAGTGCAGAACACCAGGGAATGGCAACAGCAACAACACAAAATCCAGCAGGATCGATACACTTTGGGTTCCTTCCTCCAGCAGATTGTTCCATGAGTGTCAGAGTCAGTGTTTGTGTAGGGTCAGCTCTCTCACTGCTACAATGGGAACTGCAATCCTATACCTGCAATTTCTGGCAGCAAATGAGCCTCTTCTGCACAATTGATTCTGAATCATTTGCTCTTAACTATGCAGGAAACTTCTCTATAGGAGGGAAACACTGATGCCATTGCTGTGAAAGTGACCACCTGGAAAAAAATTCCAATGGCCTGCATGTTTTAGCACATCCATGTTATTTTTATACCCCCTTGCTGATATGCTAAAAATCTCTGCAATAAATCAGGAACAGTCATCATACATTGTACCTCAACTAACAGCAAAAACAAATTGGAAAATATAGAAGTTGTTCAACACTCATGCTTTTTATTCAGAACTGACAGGGTAACTTTTGCAAAACAGAATATAAATGCCCTGGAGCTACATATTGGTATCCTAACTAATGCCAACAAACCTAGAAGAAAATCACAAATGGGAAATGAGAGTGAGACTTCACCCTGAGAATAAACATCCCCGCAGTTAAAATTCTGGACACTCCCACAAAATTGAAGAAAGGACCCTACAGCCATTTGCTGTATCTATCCTGGCAGCACAACTCTGACTGAAACACTGCAGGGGGAATTTAAATTGTCCAATTACACTTTGATGATTTGCTTTGTGCCACTGTAGACGTGGTCACAAAATCAGTTCTGCCACACTACAGTGCTTCCCAGACAATATTCCCATCAGTGTGCTGGGCAGTTAGGAGTCAAAAGTGGATTTCAAACATGTCTCAGTCTAGACAGAAATGAACAAAAACCAGGCACAGAGCAGGTGCAGTCACAGCTTTTTGTGGACTTGCTCAGTCCCAGTTTCAACACTGTACTCCTGATCCTGACCTGGGGTCGTGCTTAAGTGGAAACAAACCCAGCTTTGTGTCCCCACCTGCAGGAATCCCCTACAGCCACCACGACATCGGTGCCTGTTCTGATCTGCCACAAAAATCTGGGTCCCATCCAGTTCCCGAGAGAAGGCTGTGAGAATCCTGATAAATTGCCGAGCTGGATTAATACATTCTTTACTTTCCCAGCTACCTTTTTAGCTCCATTAGTGGAGGAATGCCTCATCCCTGATTTCAAAATCTCTTTTTAAAGCTCTAACACAAACAGTTAATGTGACTGAAAAGGTATTTACCCAGGATGAGTCCAACCATAGAACTCAGATAACCAGTGCCACTGCCAAGGTTCAGAAACGACAGCCCTGGTTGCAGGTCCAAAGCTTCCATCACCTCTGAGTAAATGCACGGTGCTGAGAGATGAATATTTCCGTGCTTCCATGCCAAGTCCTTGTAAGCATTGTCTTTGAACTCTTCCAGGTAGTAATCTGCCCGATCAATGGCTCGGAATGCCTGTTCCACCAGCTCTGTCCTGATGTATTGGGCCTCCTTCAGGTTATCAATTAATTCATCGTTATCCTCTCCCGCACTCACTGCGCCTCCCATCTTCAGCAGCCTCCTATAAACACTGAAAGTGAAATAACAAAGCAAGGTGAGGTACAGAACGTGCACTCCAACACTAGATTACGCTGCTGTACATGGAGTATTTTGAGAGAGGTCTTTACATACTCCAAGGGCCACAAGCTCCAGAAAAACCTCACCCCAGCACTCCTGTCCCCCATCCCAACAATGGAAAACAAAAGGCAGCAGAGCTGGCATCCAGTACCTGACACCAGTGGGGGAAAAAAATCACAATAAGCAATTTCAATGTGCAAGGCCTGTCTTCAAACCCTCCCACCGTTTTACCAGCACATCAGCTTTTCCACTGAACCCTTTTATATAAAGGATTATTCCAGCTCCTGTGCTTATGGGTCATTTTTCACTGCAGGCCCAAACAACAGTGCAAGTTTGGGCTGTCAGAATTCTTGTCACACACAGACTTTCTACCTCTAACAGCATCAATGGCAACTGAAAAGACTAAGACACAGGCAGGAAATCCAGAAAAATCTCAAATTACATTTCCTTTGAACATGCATCAGGATGTTGATTGCACAGAGGTTCAAAAAACCCAACAAAATTCTGACCTGTCAACCTTGCTTACTTTAGCCAATGCACTTTAGCAAATGCAATTTCACACAGCTCATCTCCAGAGCCTGAGCCACCACCATTAGTAAAGCACTTAATGACACAGACGGCAGCTCCAGAGAGAATTCCCACTGCAGCCCACAGGTTTTAAAGGAAAATGTATAGGGGGAAAAAACCACTCAAAATTAACCTGGCTTTTTCTCCCCTTCTCATATGTTAAGAACAAAATCCCTTCCAGAAAGCACACCATGATTTTTCAAACGTGTTTATTTACAATGCCTTTCCCTGCTCACAGTAATAACCACAAAGCAGAAGCTTTGGAGTTCATTCCTGGGATCAGAAGATCTGCCTACAGCGAAATTGTTGGGGTTTATTTGTTACATTCAGCCAGAGCAAATTATACACTTTCATTTTCTGAGGAAACAAAGCAAAGCTACCTGACCGCAAGGAAATTTCACAGTTGTTCAAATAACACAGCATTCTGATTACCCGTAGAGGCACACAAAACAGGATATACTTAGGCAGAGAACTCGAGCCAGTTTTTAATCCATTCATGTCTCAAACACATCAATCCAGTTCAAGACCATTAAAAAACTTGAAATGAAATGCCACCCCTCCCCTTTCTACAGTTACTCCATCATTTTATCTACAAAAAATGATTGTGTTTTATTACTTCACAGTGGGAACACATCAGGTTGAAGGCTCAGGTGGGTTAATCTACCAATTATTTTTTTCCCCTTCCTCTTACATACACAAAACCTCATTGCATTTGCAACACAGGGTTGCCTGTATCTTTGGTCTTTACTTAACATTCCACATTAACATACTCTCTTCACCGAGGGCCTTGATTCCCTTGACTTTCTTTTATATATTTTTGTTCTTAGGCCTCCTTCATTCTTCCACTCTTTTTGCTATTTAAAAAAAAAAAGTATAAAAATCTACATTGTTAGATTCAAGGCAAGAACAAGAAGTTGTGCCTTTAACAGTGCTCCACTTTGGATCCCCAACAAATTCCTGCTGATGTATGCAAGCCCCACTGGGACAACTGGTCTGACCTAGTTTTAGCTCAGCTCCATGGACAACAAGTGCTCTTCCATGCTCTACACCATGGAAAACAACAACAAAAACTGCTGGCTGAGACATTCTGACAATGGGACCAAGGAATATCCACAGTGTAACAGGTGTCAGTCCCTTCTGAAATCATCACTTTTACTGCACGTTAACTTATTTCCAGTAAAATGCAGGCTTTATAGGCAGAACTTAAAACTCTGACATTCAAACTCCTCTCTTTATGTGATTGCACATCTGTGCTTCACTTGGTGGGAAATGGGAACCAAGTAGAGCTTATTTTTATTAAACTTTTCAAAACAAAACCCTCTCCCTCCGCAGCAAACCCAGGTGCATTTTCCTCACTTCTAATGCAAAACAGCGATTTCCCTAAATGTGAGCACGGACCAAGTCCACACGCAGAAATTCGGGTCGCTGCCCACAACAGAGACATCAGAGGCGCCTTTGAGTGTTCAAACATCCCCTCGTTGCCACCTTCCCCTTCGAGAAAAACAAACCAGAACACGAACCGGCCCAGCGCGACGGCAGGAGCTGCGCTCAGACGCCTGCAACAACACCTGGACCCGGAGCGGTTCCTGCCCAGGCACACCAACGCCGCCCGACGCTCAGGGCAGGGCTCAAAACAATACACAAGGCACAAAACTGCAGCTGCTCACGGCCAGCAGACCTGCGGGGAACCCCGGCCCCGACACGGCACGGGGAGCAGCCAAGGGGAGCTCGCTCAGTGATTCAGGCAACAGCGCTACCTCAGCGGATGGCTCGGCTCCGTTCGGCTCGGTGCCGTTCGGCACGGTTCGGCTCCGTTCGGCTCGCTTCGGTTCGGTTCGGCTCGGCTCGGCTCCGTTAGGTTCGGCCCGTTTCGGTTCGCCTCGGCTCCGTTCGGTTCGGTTCGGTTCGGTTCGGTTCGGTTCGGTTCGGTTCGGTTCGGTTCGGTTCGGTTCGGTTCGGTTCGGTTCGGCTCGGCTCGGCTCGGCTCGGCTCGGCTCGGCTCGGCTCGGCTCCGCTCGGCGCAGCCCAGGCCGGCGCGCTCGGGCTGTAAACACTGCCCAGCTGAGCGCCGGCCGTGGCACTGCGCACGCGCGGAGCGCACCACTGCCGCAGGCGGGGGGGGAAGGGAGCACACCACTGCTGCCCCCCTGGACCGTACCACGCAGAGCCGGCGCGGGGGGCAGGACTGTACCACGGCTGGTTCCGTGAGGGGAGTCCCAGGGATGGAGCCGGCTGGAATTGACCCCATCAGATCCAGGGAAATCTTCCAGCAGCTTCTCCCAGAAAGCACTCCGCTACCACAGCCTTGCCATGCACACTCAGTGCAGCGTACCAGGGCCAGACACAGACTGTGACTCTCGTTTTTCCCCGTCTGTCCCATCGCACTGCTCCTGGGAACATCTCCCCATCCCAGCGTGGATGCCTTTCCCCATTCCCGGACCCTCTGCCCTTCCCTTGTTCGCAGCACGAGGCTTCATCTCTACACCTGCTCCTCCAACTCATCGCCCAGTTGTCCCAGTTCTCCCAGTTGTCCCAGTTCTCCCAGCCTCGTGCCCTGCGATGCCGCTGTGACAGCGCATTGCCCCAGCTCCTGGTGGGATCAGGACATCCCAGGATGCGGGAGGGGATGCAGGGAGCGAGGGGCTGGGGAGATGCTGGTGAGCAGCTGGCACAGGCAGCCCTCCTGTGTGAAGCCTGGCCCAACACCAGGCGTCCTGGTATCACTTAGGCTTGGGAAAAAATCATCGGCAATCAGGAAAAAAAATTTGGTGGGAACTGGTTAATATTCTTCATTTTGAGCCGATGAACATCCTATTTGAGTCACATGCTCGGATTACCTTTTTTTTTTTTTCCCTGCAACCGTAAATGCCAGATGTGAATTTACTGAGGGATAAATCAGTGAGATGCAGATTCACCTGATTCCAGGGGCTGGGGCTTGAGGGAAATATGGAATATTGTGAAACTCCACAGTATCTGACTTGCCATTTGTGGCAAGTGTGACGGATCCCTGTCCCACAACTGAGTGTTATTTAGGCCAAGGTTATATAGGCCACGAATTTAAATTTTACACTCCTGTGTGAGCTCCTTCAGTGACCTGGGGAAAATTTTTGCAAAGGTGTCTCCTGTCACCTGTCTGAGAGAAATTATCCTCTAAAAGTGTATCTTTGTTTTCATATGTAAGTGACCCACCCAGCATTGGCTGATGCTGCAGATAAAATAAAATTGTCTGGACTGGCCTTGGATCTAGGACTTCATATGCTGCAAAATGAGAAGGAAAAACTGCAACAAGACAAGAGGCCTCTTAATTCAAGTCCTCTGGAGATGAATTGTGGAAAAAAAGCTGTCTTGGCAGACACAACAAGCCCGCAGCGGAAAAGAAATAAGAATTACCCTGGTAAATGAGACTCAAATAGGAGAAAGTGAATCAGCATCCGAGATTTATTTATGCTTTAAGGTGATTATCTCAGCTCCCCTCATTAACGTGATAACAGCAGACTCTGCAAACAGGCGCAGGGTAATACTGTAGATGTCTGCACTTTCATTTTGCAGAAGACAGCTGCCTGGGAGAATGGGATTATTCGCGGAGAGCCAGCTCTGAAACTCCTCCTTGCTGATTCAACCAAACCAGGCCGTGGTGATTGCGCTCTCCTCATCTTTCATACGGAGAAGGCTCAGGGATAATGGCAATGCACTGGAAACTGCAAACGCAGGACACACAAACTCCTTGCACGTGTGATTCCATTCAGCATCTGCTCCCCTCACTGCTGGAATCACTTAGAAAATAGCAGTTGGGGTTTTGGTTTTTTGGGGGGTTTTTTTGTTTGCAAAAATTGTTATAATAAAAGCTGGGTAAAAAAATGTGCAATTATTGCTAAAGCAGCTGTGCTGTCAGCAGAGAGCTCGCAGGGGCAGAGGAGAGCACTGCTTGTGCCTCTTTCTGGCAGCAACGAGTCCTCAGGAAGCCCAGAAAGGACTTGAAGAGTGTTTAAGGAATTTCCAAGTACCCTGTGCCCTCCCAGGTGTATTCATGATTCCTTCCAGCCTTAAAGTGCCAAGATCAGTGAGACCTGCAGCCCCTGTTTCCAGCCAGAGAATTACAGGGATTAGCCAGGAGAAACACACAGGGAGGATATTTACCCACTGCAAATCCCCACCTCATTGCCTGCACCCCAAACATGTCAGGAGCACCACCATGGGGAGGGAGCAGCTGAAAAGACACGGTCACCCTCCAGGGACAGGTTGTTTTCTGCACCTCTAAGTCCTGCACATCTCTGCTGCACGTGGCCCAAATCCCTCGTGCCAAGCTGTGCCCAGGCAGCCACGCTGGCACTGCTCCATGGGCTCATCCCCAGCTTCCCGTTGGTTCTCTTCCCCTGGCAGCTTTTTCCCATCTCTTTTCTTTGAGAGTGTAGCTATGGCTGAAAACACCTCCATGGGTGTTAGAGCATGGGGCTCCAGCTCTGGAGGATACCAAAAACTGCCTGATAATGTTGCAAAAACCCCCACACTTAGAAAAAAAGAACAGTTGAGATTCCACGGATCTCCAGCTGCTGATTCTCTGTGTTTCTTCTTTCCCTACTCTTTGCAAAGACCTTCCTTTCCTCCTTACAGCTCACTGGGGCTTTGTTAGCCAGGAGTTACAGTCAGCAATAGACCAGTGACTCTCTCCTGTCTGTGAACGCCTGTGGGCAGCTGCCCCTGGCTTGGAGAGCCCCAGCAGCCCCTGGAAGTGGAAAAAGAGGGGTAGGATTGGGAAAGCAGGGTTTGGTGGCACTTAAATCGCAGCGTTTCTCTCTCAGCCGTGCACCACAAGGTGTCCCCAGCAGTACAGGCATTGCCACGGGGTTCGGAGGTGGCACCTCAGCATCTTCTCCCTGGCTGGGGTAGGGCAGGGACCCTCACAGGCACGAGTCCCGACTCTCAGCAACCACGGTCTTACCAGAGAGAATCAGTCTCCATCCTTCATTAGCCGAGATAATTGCTGAGAGTGAGCAATTTTCATAAGGCCAAGCTGAAGCCAAGATTTTTCTTGCTTTTCCTTGTCTTTATTTCCCCGTGTTTTACAGTTTCCACCTTCATCTTTTTTAATACAGTTTCTTTAATAAATATTTTCAAAACAGCAGTCAGCATGAATTAACTTCTGAACTCTTAGTGATGATGAGTTAAAATGAGATGTTTTTATTTATTTGGAAGATCAAACAGTAGAAATGCATTTTAGCCCCCAAGCCAGGGCCCAGCAGACCGAGCTGACCTGCAGCCTGGCAATACAGATGGTTGGTTAAGTCAACAGGGTAATTAGTGAGTGACAGGAGGACTCACATAAATTAAGAGCTGGGGGAGCATTAAATCATAGGGGTATATTTTCACCATTTTTTTTCATTTTGTAAAATATGCTGTGTTGTCTTTTCTGGTCAGTTTGGCTCTGTACCACTTTCATATGCAAATATTCCATATATGCATATGCACACACGTGCATATATGCAAATGCATGCAGACATATGCATTTACACTAGAATTAATATTAACACGCTGACAGCAAATCGCTTGAGATCCTCCTGCCCATGCAAAGGATCTATATATATGATATATGTGTGTGTATATATACATATACATATATATTTATCTATGTGTGTGTGTGTGTGTGTGTGTGTGTGTGTCCTCTTGCTTCACTTCATCTCAGGGCTCTGTGAGTAATTGCTGAAGCAAGAGGAAGAACATATGTCTTGATTTCCACTGGATTGCACCGTGCGTAACCAATGCCACATGGAAAAAGGACTCCTAAAGCCCTGGATTCATCTCACTTAAGTGTGTCATCGAAGGAAGGCGGCCAGGAGATGGTGCAGCCTGGCTGAGAGTGGGAGAAGGTGTCACCAGACATCCCTGGCAGTGGGGACATGGAGCAGAGAGGTGTTTCATCTCTTCTTGGTACTGCCAGGAGCACCAGCAGCTCTCTGTCCTGTCCCTCTGCTGCCTTGTTGTGGCCCATCTGCCGTGATTTAGGAGGTGACTGCCAAATAAAAATCCTCAAAAACCAAGCTTTTCATATTGATGGAGGAAGAAAACCATTCCTGGATCTTTCAAGTGATTCATGGATTAAATAAAATCGATGGACTTTATGGATTTATAAATAATAAAAATGCAATCAGATGGCAGCCATGTCACACTTCCCTGCTTTGCCTTTGGCAGTCCTACGTGTCCTACCTGCAGACTCACTGGTCGGGCTGAGCTAGCCACATTTGTCCCCTCAAAGACCACAGGGGCTCATCCATCCTGCTCAGAAGGCCTTTCCAAAACCTCCCTCCTCCAGCAACAGGAAAACATCTTCAAATTTCCAGTGGAAATTTATTCCTTATTTGATCTCCCACCCATATTATCGTCTAACAAAAATCATTCCCCTTCCTCCCACCCTGAATGTATTTATGAAAAGTAATCATATCCCCTCTTAACCTTTGTTTTTCTAGGCTAAACAAGCCAAGCTCTTTTAATCTCCTCTCCTAAGATAGGCTCTCAGTTCTGCTAATCACTCTGCCAGTCCTTCTCTGCACCTGTTCAGGGATAAATTAATCTTTTCTTTTTCCAAGGAGAGGTCCCAGAAATACACACAATATCCCACACGAGGTCGTACCAATACTGATATTTCTCTGCATCTGCCAAATAAATGGTTTGCTGCATGAGACTTTTTGCACAGCAAATGGAAAATAGATGCATATTTGTAAATGAATAACCATAACACGACCTTAACCATAACAGAACCTTACTCAAGGAGATCACTGTGTTGCTTGGTCATGCATTCTGCTCTTTTGCATTAGTGGGTGCAGGTCTTTAACAGGCCTTAATTGGTGGTTTTCCATATTTTATTTACCCTGGATGAGCATCAGGACCTTGTATTAAAGGAGGCACAGAGGAGAGTCTTGTCTGTGTTTCCTTCAACCTTTTCTGTGGCAAAATTCTCTTTGAAATCACGGCTGAGGGTTTGAACTGCCGAGGTGCAGAGTCAAATGACGAAAAACATTTTGCATTCATCTCTTCTCTTTTCAAAATGATTTTCCAGTTTTACTTGGGGTTTAATTAAATTTCTGTGACCCAAGCGGGGAGTTCAGCCTTTCTTGATTAATGCTCTTTTAGGTGTCTCTGCTGATAAGAATTTAGCATCAACAATTGAGCTAACAAGCCCCAGTGAACAGTTTATAGCAGGACACTAATTCTATTAATGCTTTGCTGTGTCAGGACTCCACTTTGAGCTTGGAGATGAGAGGAGAGATGGGGGAGAGGGAGAAAATGTAAAATTTGGCAACTAAATCACCAAGATTCAGCTTCTTTGTGGGCAGAGCTCATCTGGAAGCTATTTTAGCTGACAAAATCAGAATTTCACCTGTTCTTCTTTTTTTTTTTTCCCTCCTGACTGATGGTCTGCACTTTTTTGGCTCACTGTGATAAGGGCTGGGAAAAAGGAGTGGAACTGAATGGCAGCATTGATAAGAGAAATGAAAGGGTAATGCGATGACATGATACTGGAGTGGGGCCTCTGCAGTTAGCCCTGCCTGTGCTGGATGTACAGGATGGTCAGGACAAAGATACTTGTGCTGACAGTTCCAAATTAGTCTGCTGTGAGAGAAAAATTGAGGTGAATGCTCTGCAGAATCATTTCTGTTACTTTTGGGGTGGCAATAGAAATATCTTGCAGGTCTGTTGTGATTCATGAGAATTTTCTCTCTCTCTTTCCTTCTCCTCCCTACCCTACTAAAAGTACCCCTAAAATCTCACTCTCTCTGTGCTAAAGCACAGCGTGATGTCATTAAACCTTAGTGCAAAATCTAGGCCAAGATATCTCATTTGATCCATCTGTCCAGAGCTTCTCATCTCCAGTACTTGGAGACCCAGGTTTGGACTTGTCTGTTTTGAGCTGCCCACAAACCTCATGCAAGGATCTCCTTTGTGGGAGCCTCAGAAGCCAGAGCACTATTTTACAGCTGTTGTCTTCCTTTCTCGCCTGGACAGCACAGATGCCTTTCTCCATCCCTGCCCACCTTCTCTCCTGTTGACCTTTCTGACTTCCTCAAGGCACCCACTTAGGATTCCCACTCATTCCTGCTTTGCCTGGGATTAGTCCTGTGGCTCTGCAGCTCTCCGAGACTGGAGGAGGATTGGGGATGCCCATGGACAACAGGGTTCTTCCAAGGCTGGTGGCTGAGCTCTGTCAAGACAGGAGCCCCCCAGGACCCTTCAGTACTCCCTGAGCTGTTTCCCCTGCCCTTCTCAGGAACAGGGGTGGACACTAAGAGCTGCTGGAGCTGGTCCCTCCCAAGCCAGTCAGCAGTCACAGGCCAGGCAGGGCTGGCTGGCTGCACCCCTGTGTTCATCCATGCTGTGGTTGGTGTTCACAGGCCGTGCCTGTTTTTAGTTTATTTATTTTAAAAAACAGGCTAACAATTTGATTAAATTATTCGGGGAATTGGATTACCTTTGCTGTCAGTGCAGCCATTGGGGAGGATTAGCAGTGTTTCAGCCCCTCATCAGCAGTGATGTCCCACATCACACGCTGCTCCCGCTCAAACCCCACTCCCTCAGTTGGCACCTCTTTGCTGTCCCTGGATGAAACTGATGACAAAACATGCCAAGGGCGCACAGCCGCCCTCCCTCCCTCTCCCCCCATGACTTTTGCTACAACATCGCTGCAAATCGTAGCTGTCAGCGGGGGACCACGCTCATCAGGGGACTCTAGCCATAATCACTGCAAAGCAGATGCGTGGATCTAAGTCCTGGATGTTCCCCAATATCACATCACAGCAGGGACACAACTAATACCCTTGTTCCCTCTCCTGAAAACATGAAGACCCACTGAGAAATCCTTGATGAGGGAGGCTCAGACAGTGCTCCCGACATCTCAGGACAAGAGGCAGCCAAAGCTTTGGTCCCCAAAGGCACTTGCACTGGCGGTGCTGCTGGGGCCGTGCTCACCGTGGGAGCCACGTCGTGCGTGTGGTCAAAGATCCTCCTGCCTCAGTCTCTACAGCTGTTGGAAGTGGCCTTGTGCACAAAGGGCAGTGTCATCATTAAATCCCACGGAGGGTTGCCATGTGGCCAGCAGAAATTTTGTTTTGTTTTATTTTGGGAAGCGGCACAGTAATATATTCACCACCTCCAAACGTAATGGGGTGACAGATGGGAGCTGGGCCCTGGCTTTCATGGGAAAGGCTCCACTCAGCAGGGAAGCAGTAAGTTTCCCACCTAATCTTCTGCAACCTTCAGACTGCTAACAACTGTAAGAAGCAAAGCAATGGGTAGTTATTAAATTAATGACTTCATCCCCAAGCTGGTAATAAATATTTTATAGTTTTATCTCTCCACCCTGTAGACTGCTCTAGACAGACCAGACTGTTTATTAATCTAGCTTCTGGATTTATGTTATTTAATTGCTAAACAGCCTCAGCATGATTAGGCTGGATTATTAAATATTGGAGCCTGAGAAGGAGTCCTCTAACAAATGGCAAAACCTGAGGACCTTGATGTTGGACTTGTCTTAGCAAAACCAACTCCCCTGCAGTGCTAAGGCCAGGTTAACCCCTGTTTGAGTCCAAACCATTGCCTCATGCTCAGTGTAGGTGGACTTTGGGCCTTGGTGTGAGTAAGGAAGAGGCAAGGAAAAGTTTTGGCATATCCTGGTTTCAATAAGGATGTGCTGTGGGCAGGATGCTGCGAGGGCATCTTGGCATGGACAGGTCCTTCTGGGGAAGCTCAGGCAGAGAATATGTCCTTGTTCTGCCCCTTCATGGCTCATTTTTCCTCAGGTCATCACAGATAGTCCCTGTCACTTAAACAAAGGAGCACTGCAGTCATAGAAATGAAGGCAGGCTTTAGAGGTTCTTATACTTCCTTGTTGACAGGGTCGAAAGTGTCTTTAAAACAAATACTACCGTTTCTACGACAATTTCTGGTTTATTCATCCCGCTGAGAGACAGGGATGAAGGCAGCTGGAGTAACAAGAGCTGTTTGTCTGAAGAATGCATTATCCTCATGCTTTCCAAAGCCTCAATCCCACAAGCCCTTCTGTACAAAGTGGGAGGTCATTTTAGGATATATCTTCTCGTAAAAGTGTAGGAGAAGTGAGTGTGCTAACAAGTGCAGGCCAGAGCCTTTATATCCAACCAAGCTGTGCTGGAGCAATTTCCAGCTCAGGGCTGCTCCGTTGGCTGCGGTGTCATCTCCAGCCTATCCCATTGCTTCCCAGCCTCAGCATTGTCTTTCTGAGGCCCAGAGGGGATGAATTTGATGCTAAATGGCATCTCTGAAGAGCAAAGTGGCCTTCTCTCCCCAGTAACCTGATGGGAATGAGGCAACCCCTTCCTGACCACCCAGCTGTGTGTTTTTCAGGACCCCTTGGTTGTGGGAGTGGGGTGAGGTGGTTCAAGGCTTCACTCAGAGGAGCTGTGGGGCAAGGGGAACAACAATCAGAAAAAATGCACGAGGCTGGGAAAGAACCCCCCCCCTCGCTGCTTACAGCTGAAAGCCATGGCTGGAGCGCTGCTCTGGGAGAGATTAGGTCAATGCTGACAAGTGGAAGGTACCACTGGAGGAATGGGTCATTAGCAGCTTTTAACAATTAACAGTGGTATCAGCGAGGCCAAATGAGGCTCGTTGGTCAATGGTTTATCGACATGTTTAGAGACAACCATATGCTGACGAGTATCTTTTCCCTGGCATCCTTGAAGCCAAACCCCATACTGCTCTGACATTCTGCTCTCACCCTACGCCCGCTGCAGGAGGCTTAAGAGCTCTCCTAAGCACACCTATAAACTGACAGTGTACCATCTTAAACCAATTCAATTCCCTTCCCTGTGATAAAGGACACCAGTTCCAAGAAGATAACATCTCCCAGTGATGGCTCCCCGAGCTGCAATTTAGCACAAATCTGAGCGCTCTATTATCCAGCTCAGCCAATTCGTTAAGGAAGGACAGGCGAGCACGTCTATTAGCTCGATCATCATAATCAAATATTGGCACAAGGAACTGCTCGGCACTGCAAAGTCAGGCGAAACCCCCATAAAACAATTACGTGCCCTTCAGGAAAACAATGTGCCAGCCGGTGAAGTGAACATGAGTCCAGCTGCTTTTCCTCCTGTGAGAAAGGGACAAAATCCCATCAACTCCAAGTTATGTCCAGCAAAGCCTCAAACTTTGCCCTTGGGACTCTTGAGCAAGCGTGGCTCCATCTCCAGCAGTCCTCCTTGCTGGGGGTGTTTGTTTTCAGGCATTTGGGACCACTGGCTAAGGGATCCTAAGCCTTTCTTAAGCTTCTGCCAGTTTACTGCCCCAGCACACCTTGCAGACAGCAAATGAAGGCAAAAAAACTTCCAGTGAGCACCCATGGCCATGTACATGCTCAAGGAAAGGTTTTAGGAAATCTTTAGGAAACCCAAACTTTTCTCTATGCTTTTCTGACTGCAGTTCTTACCTTTTTGGCTGTATTTCACTCTGCTCCCTTTACCTTCATGCCTGTGGTAGGACCACCTCCTTCTGCTGTAACCCAGCAGTGCTTGTGCTTCCGTGCAGGGACAGACAGAGAAGTTCAGTTCAGTTAATCAGACAATTGAATTTCTTGGTGATGAACCTGCCTGAAATTCCCATTTGATCCAATTCACTCAGCTCCAAATGGCCTTAACGTGATTTACCCTATTTCACCTCAGCTACAGCAGAGCAAAACTGAATTTTGGCAGCTTTAGAAATTATGTCTCCAACACAGTGATCAGTGAAAAATTCTCTTCATTGCCGCAGCTTCAAAACATAAACTCTTACTGGAGAAAAGGCTCCGTTCTTCCAGGAGGGCGATCTGCGAACATCACAGTTGGGTTGAGGCAACTGAGCGAATCTTGTTGACAAAAACCAGCCACTGCCCAGCATTTGAGCTAAACCTCAGAGATCAGTTTGGTGAAGCTTTTTGGAAATCCAGGAGGGAAAAGTGTCCATCTCTGTGTCGCATCCCAGGGCTGGCATCTCCCGTACCACTCCCAATGGCATCTCCTCTGCTCACACACCACCTGTGGGAGCACAAAGCCACAAGATCATGAAATCCTGGAATGGTTTGGGCTGGAATGGACCTTAAAGACCATCTCATTCCAACCTCCTGCCATGAACAGGGACACCTTCCACTATCCCAGGTTGCTCCAAGCCCCTTCCAACCTGGCCTTGAACTCTTCCAGGCATGGGGCAGCCACAGCTTCTCTGGGCAACATGTGCCAGGGCCCCACCACCCTCAGAGGGGAGAATTCCTTCCCCATATCCCATCTAACCCTGCCCTCTGTCAGTGTGAAGGCAATCCCCCCTGTCCTGTCCCTCCACACCCTTTCCCCAAGTCCTTCTCTATCTCTCTTGGAGGTCCTTCAGGCACTGGAAGAGGCTCTTCTCTTCTCCAGGCTGAACACCCCAGCTCTCTCAACCTGCATCCATAGCAGAGGTGTTCCTGCACTCCTGGGGATGTGGAGCACTGGGGTTGCAGGGGGCAAGTCCTGCCCAGAGGAGTTCTGCCTGCAGCATTCCTGGGACTTATGATTCTCCCCATCACAGCACTAGTGGGATTTTAAGCACGTGCTTGGCCGGATGGTGGCAGCTCCTTCTCCAAAGCCTTCAGAGATATCAAACCTAAATTCCCCTTAAATCCCCCAGCTTAGGAGGTGGGAAGAGCCAGGTGGGAAGTGCACAGTCCCTGCCTGGAGCTCCAGGTCAGCAGGGACATTCTGACCACCCCCAAGTCATGGTGCAGGACGAGGACAAAGCCCAGTGGGGACACATTGGCAGCAGCTCGAAGAAAGACCATAGGAACTAAAGTCACAAACAGAACTGGGTTTTATTATGAAATAACCCTGCCAGTACATAAGGAAGTTCTGTCTGCAAAATACATTTCCTGAGGAAAGTAGATCACAGTATTCGTTTTCACAGAATAACATGTAGCCTGCTATAACTTTCAATGTGACTCTTTATTATTTAAATATTAACAGTATTCCTTCACATAAACAAGTACTCAGTCATCACATAACCAACACACAAACGACAAAATAAATATACAACAAGAGCACAGTTCATTTTTTTCCCGACTTAAATATTAAATAAATAATAAATACAGAATTTTCATTTCCTGTTATCAGTGCCTGAAACAATATGAATGAAAAAGAAAAGAAAAACTGAAAAAGTCTCTCTTCCCCCCAGTGCCCCTGCCCCCGCAAAAAAACAAACCAAAAAATTATCAAAATGTCTCAGTTATAAAATATCTTTAAAAAAATTCCCATCATTAAAAGAATAAATAACAAAATATATAAAAAATAACTTGGTTGCATCAAAATTACAAGTAGGAGTTGTAGATAGGGTTTTTTTTCTTTTTTTTCTTTTTTTTTGGAATATCATTTTTTATGGTCAAAGGTTTTAATTTTTAACTTTTTTTTTGCTTCTTTTTTCTTCATTTCTATGGTGCAGTGTCCAGTTTAAAATAAGTATAAAATTAATAAATAAAAAAGTTAAATAAATAGCAAAAAGTTAACATAAGGTGTTGTAAATATAAATTACATACATCTTGCCAAAATTAAATAATTTACAGGATAATTAAACTAACTACTTTTTTTTTTCTTCTCTTTCTTCCAGTAAGTGCAATTTCTCTACTTTTAAATACTAACTGAATTGCAGTCACAATCAATTTGGACTCTATTTACATGTTAAGAATGTTGTGTTTTTAACACCTCAAATTTTATACCTTTTTTTTTTTACCTTTTCTTTTCTATTTTTGCACTTGGAATGGGTTCTAAAGTAAGTGAACTCGTGGAGCCTGATCCTGCACACACTTAATTATGGGAGCAAACCCACGCAGGCCAACTGCCCTATGGAACTCAACACGGGGGACGACTCCAATCAAGCCACTCATGGGCTTCCAGGCCGGATCCAGTGGCCATGGTAGTCACTAGGACTTTCCACTGACTTCTCCAAATTGTGAATTACACCCTAAATATCTACAGGATTTGGCTCGAAATGACACCACAGTCTTGCCTTTAGCTGGGGTCAACAAGATCCTCCCCAGTTCTGCCCACCCCATGGCCGGGAGGGATGCAGGATATGGGATGTGGGATGCCCCCACGCTGGGACCCCTCAGGGGGTTTTGCCTCACTGAAGTGTTTGGAGAAGGAAGCGAGCTCCGGATGGGAGCAAAGGTGAGGAGCAGCCCCGTGGGGTGACAGCTGGCCCTGGCCATGGAGTGGCTGCTGCAGAGCAGCGTTGCAAAGACATTCATAGAGTTGTTCTCTAAATGCACAGAGGGCTGCATGTACCCAGCTGCTTACAACTGCTTCTTTGGAAGAATTCCCAATACCTGAATCCTCTTTTTCTTTTCCATTTTTCCCTTTTTTTTTTGTTGCAGAATGGCGCTCACGCTGTGATTTCACGCAAATCCTAGAACACCAAACCAAACCGTCCTCATTGCCCTGTGGATACGTGTAAGAAATCAACTCCTGGTTCACGGTACATAAGCACTTTTCTGGCCATCAATTAACATCTCTCTTTTTGTTGGTTTTTGCTTCTTTTTGATTTGTTTTGTTTTGTTCATTGCAATCTCAACCGTTCTCTGGCATTGATGTATGATCTCTGGACTGGCAGTACTGCGCCACTGTAGGGATGATCACAATAATGAAAAGAACCAGAACTGTCATCAAACAGATTTCCAAAAAATCATATACACCGGACCATGACACATTAAAGAAATTCTTCTGTTTGAAATATCTGGAATTGGCCTATTCATAATAGCTACTCTCATATTTAAGACAGACAAAGGAATACTGTAGTTGCAAACTCCAAAAGCTTCCCTGAGAACCTTTTTTCCATTGCGCTTTCCACTGGAGATCCAGAACTGCTCTTCAGATTTCTTTCAGAAAATAAAAATAAGCTACTTTATAATACTTCAGAGTTCCCATGCCCAGTGGATATCTGAACACTTCACGGTTGGGAGGCCCAGCACAGGTTCAGATTTACAGGTAGCTTGCAGCTCCAGCACTTGTAGCAACATAGAACATAACTCATGTGTGAGTAGGTGATCTGGACATACGACCATAGACAACATGAGGGTTTAAGCCAGTCATACACTAGTCTTGGATCGGACAAGACCCTGTTCTTGTAACATTTTAACCCTTGGATCAACTCTGCAAGAGCACAGCAACTCATGAAAGATGCCTGCTCTTCACCTGCTACCAAGTCCCACAGCCTACTGGAGAATTTAACCTTCCATCCTGATCTACCTTGTGGTCCAGGTAGAAAAAAATCCCACTTTTCTCAAGAAGGTCCAAAGTTAAGTAAACGAGAACATTGAGTTCGATCAGTTCCACGTCTCAGAAATGGCCTCTTGGTTACATTTTGGTCCTTTTTTTTTTTTTTTCTTTTTTTTCATTCATTAAACAAGTTTTCTAACTTGTAAACCTGAATACTTGGAGGGAAAGTTCCATCTTACAGTCTGTTTGCTTGCTGCTCTCCATCCCACGGCACTACACCTGGATGCCTTTGACGGCTTGCTTGATGCTCTCCAGCAGGTCCTTGTTCTCCGGGTTCTGGTAGCACTCCTGGTTAGTGTACATGTCTGTCAGCGTGTTCACATAGGCATCAAAGTTCTGCTCACTAATTGGTTCCTGCAGCCAAAAAAAAAAAGCCAAATAAAAGTGTTAGTAGAAGAGCAGGAAGCGAATGAGAGTCTTTGCAATAAACCTTCTGTGTATTTTTGTGCCCAGAGAAGTTGTGGCCTCTTGAAAGTGCTCAACGCCAGGCTTGGAGAAACCTGGTCTGGTGGAAGCTATCCCTACCCATGGCAGGGGGCTGGAACAAGGTGAGGTTTAAGGTCCCTTCTGACCCAAACCATTCCATGATTCTCTGTATGTACAGACAGATAAAGGTCTCCCCATCGGAGCTTTTTTGTGTGCAGTGCTGCACCTACGGCAATCTCATCATCTCCCTGATCCCACCGGATCTTAACCAGGTCCTTAATTTTATGCACTGGCCTTGTGGAACTATTAACAGCATCAGGTTAAGTGTGTACAGGCAGCCTGACAGGCTGGAGGCTGAATTAAGGCATGGAAATGAAGGGCTGGAGGACGACAGGACTGCTGAAACATCACGGAGAGAACCAAAGTCAAAGTCAGGTCACCTTGGGCTCACAGCTGCCCAGCCCAGCTCTCTGCTGCAGTACAGCTTCTGCTTTTGAGGGGCATTGCAAATATCTAACTTGGGCTTAGTGGGGGAAAAGAGAGAGCAGGAAGAAAAAGAACGGGAATAAAATGAGCATACAAGTCTCATAGGCATCATTTAATTGGAGTTGCCTGAAACCTTGAAAAAATATTTGCTGAACAGTTTATTTGACCTTTATGTGTCAAATATTTTACAAAAAAGCTCTCAGCGAGTGGTTTTCTGCCAGTTAGGCAGCTGGGTGAATACTATCCAAAACTGCTCTGCTGGAGGATGGCTTCTCTCCAGCCAGCCTGAATTTAAATACAAACCCCAATGAAAAGGATTCCCAAAAAAAAAAAGAAAAAGAAAAAAAAAAAAAGGATGGAAGAAAAAATAAATCAAAAGCTCATTCCTCTGATCATTGCAATGGTCTTTATGAGTTGTAAGAGGACAGCTTTCTCAACAACACGAGCCCCACCTCCACACACCTGGTTTTGACAACAGTAATTACATTCCTGGGAATAGAGAGAAGGTAATTAATAGCCTTTTGTGGTTTTACTATTTTAATGCAGTCTTTTCATTTCTCAGTAACTCTATGGTAACATGCTGTGGGCTGTTAGACCTTGTTAAATTAAACAAAATACACTCTCTTTAAGAATGCTATTCTTTAGCTGCCAGCTATTCAAAACTGAATTGAAACTACCTGCATTATAATAAGAGCTCTAAGATCTTTCTGACGTTGAAATCCAATCCCTCCTGATCTCTGCTTGTGCTGTCTTAGCCTAAAAGGCACTGGGTGCCCTTGATAAAGTTTCCTATTTTGTGATAGTGCTTCCAGATGTAATGAGACAGAACAATAGATACAAAGGGAGATCAGCAGAAAATGACAACAAAAGGGAGATAAAATGCAAGCTTCAGAGATAAGGGAAAAGTACTGATCTTATAAAGGACACATAGGTGTACGGAAAGAAATTCTTCCACTCTTTAATTGTGAATAAGCCTTATCATGAATTGGGTTTGGCACAGCTCCCTCGGTGACGCCGGCTCGGGCCGAGCACTGTCGAAGTTTCTTACCATGTGCGGAAGGCGGATATTGGCAAGACTTTGGATGAGAGCCTGGCTCAACCCTGAGAGCTCCAGGAACAGGGCTTCATTTTGCTCCTCTATGATTTTGTTTTCCTCCTCAATGTTTTTCAGGTTCTTCTCCATGGTGGAGATCTGTGGAGCAAGGAGCATGGCAGGGTTACCAACCCTCACCAGTGGCACCCACCAACACCCTGCACCCCTGGGCTTGAATGCATGGACAAACCTGGGACTGGAGTTTCACCATGGCCGCTTCCATCTCTGAGTTGGACTCGTTCAGCTCACTGATCTCCTTGTTCAGCTGCTTGATCTCCTCATCGTTCTCCAGAACTGCGGGAGGGAAGGTCACGGGCAGTCAGCTAATGCTCTTGGGTAAAACAAAAGTGTTGGGCTTTCTGCTGAGCCCATCCTGCTGCACCATCCTCTCTAAACAGGACATACCTCTCACCTGCCTTTTTTCTTCTATTTTTTTTTTATAATTAATGTTTTTATCATCACAGTTCAATGATACTTGAACAGGTCAATATGCAAATGCAAAAGCAAAGGACAGCAGAGCAGTTGGAGTCCAACATATCCCCATACCCAGCAAGGTTGATTGTCCTTAACAACCAGGTCACTTTCTCCAATCCTGAGTTTGGAATGATGCCACTTAAAAAACTAATGCATGTCTTGATGAGAAATTACAAGGTCCATAAAATAAAGCAATAATTCTAGAGGAGGGCAGGTATTTATAGGTTCCAAACTATCTAAGTATTCAAGTTCAATGCCTGAAACTTGTCAAATACCACAGAAAGCTCAGTAATAGCACTGGAAATGCAAAGTGCCATTGCTAACAAAATTCCAGATCCAGAAATATCTCAGTATTAAAAGCCCTGAATAGGTGAAAATTGCTGAATGACTGCAAGGGATTTGTAAAAATGCCAGTGAATATATGAAGGGAAAAAAAATCTGAATTTCAGCATTACTTCTTTTGCCTTCTTTATTGTTGCTCCCTTAAAATATGTGACTCAAGGAGTGAGACTGGTACCATGCCACCACAAGCACCCAGAAAACGCAAGGAATGGGTGTCCTTGAAATCTGTGTCTAGATTTCAGCTGAAATCTCCCTAGTCTATTAAGAAAAAGATCCACAGGCTCAATACCCTGACACGCCTGCAAGGCAAAGGAGTGAAAAACCTTACCATCGCTGGTCTTGAACTTTGTGTTGAGAATTTCATCCCCTGAGAGTTTTCCTTTCTTCCCAGCAAAAGTAGCTCTTGGACACCCTGACAAACTGAAAAACAAGTAAAAATGGGTTTCATAAACTCTCAGTATTTATAGGTGCTTATGTTCCAACATAAGAGCATGTGCCATTTGGTGGAATTCAAGCTGCGAGACAGTTCTTCTAAAAGCTTTTTATGGAACAGAGGAAATTGCTTTATGAATAATGCCACAAAACTCCCCATTTATAAAGTGAGAGCAATTTTCTTTAAGCAAAGATTAAAAACACATTGCTTCCTAAGAGAGTTGTGCCAGGTGAGGAGGGGGAGATGAGTCTGGTTCTCTTGGGCACCAGACTCCTATTTGTGGTGCTCAAGTTCTGTTCCAGCATGCAAATAGAGATTTAGATTAGAGGTTAGGAAGAAATTCTTCCCTGTGAGGGTGGTGAGGCCAGAGTTCCCCAGAGAAGCTGTGGCTGCCCCATCCCTGGAAGTGTCCAATGCCAGGTTGGACAGGGCTTAGAACAACCTGGGACAGAGCAAGGTGTCCCTGCCTGTGGCAGGAGGTTGGAGTGAGGTGATCTTTAAGGTCCCTTCCAACCCAAACCGTTCTGTGATTCTGTGAATATCAAAATAACCACACATTTTCTCTGTTCAGTAAACTTCAACCTGACTGAACTCAGCATCAAAAGCACCAGTTCTTGAGCCTTGCCTGAGGAGCTGAACACTGCTCAAGCAGCATCTTGGGGCAGGTAATCAGTCCACAGCAACATCATCACACACTGATTTGAACCCTGGGATTTACCTTCTGTGAGTGAGGAAGCTCCCGTTGGCATGGCCAGAACCATCACAGCCTGGGGTGGGGCAGGTTGGGCCTTCGTTCTTCAAGGACTTCCAGGAAAATGAGGAGCCGTTGAGGGATCCTTCCTTCTGCCTGCGGGCTGCCAGAGGGCACCCGGAGGCGCTCCGGTGAGACGCGTATTTGCCACTGATGTGTCCCAGCCCAACGCAGCCCGGAACCGGACACCTGGGCACAGGGAATCACCCCAAGTTACAGCACAGTAATCAAGAGGAAGGAACAAAAGGAAGGAATGAAGGCGTAAGGAAATTATTGAGGAGCAGGAATGAGGAAGCCTGGGAAGAGAGCATTTGCATTTGGGTCTCATCTGGAGTTTACAGGGGAGGTACTTGGTTGATGGAAATAGCAGATGGGAAATTAAGAGCTACGAACTGCTCCTTCAAAAAAGCCAAAGAGAATCAAGGAGAATTCTGCGGGAGGGAAGTCTGTGGAGGTCACATCACGTGAAGCAAAAGTAGGTCCCAATGGTGTCAGAAACCAGGTATTTGGTGCCTCACTGGGGACAAAAATGGCAGGTTGGGCTGCCTGACATGGGATCCTGATGTACCCCGAGGCCGACACTCACACTGAACCATCACACACGTACTGCTGGCTCTGCCCGGTGTCGCTGCTGATGAACCCAGACTCATCGCTTATCACCTTCCACTAGCACAGTCAACACAATGTAGGAGCACTGTCTGTGCCCTTGGGGACACAGCCCTCCCCAGGAGCCAGTTCCTGAGCCAGGAGCTGTTCAGGCTGTGCACAAAGAGCTGCAGCCCTGTTCCTGCCAGGAGGGCGTCCGAGGGGTTTCTGAGCCTGCACCCTGTCAGACAGGACAAGTCACTGGGCCATCACTCAGCCTGCAGCCACGGCATGGCCTCGCTTGCCTCCTCCTCCTCCTCCTGGCTCACATCCTGCCTCTGGGGAGATCAACCCACGCTCACAAGGGGATAAAGTGGGATTTATCATCGAGGCAGCACACGAGCCCTGCCACTGCCAGACTTCTGCCTCCCTATTGCCAGTTGAAACACACAGGAACTGTGAGGAGCCTCGTGGAAGCACCAACACAACTTGTGCTGCTGCCAAGCACACGAGTGGCTCTCTAAAAGGCACCTCTTTCCTCCCTCCTCACCTAATGGCATTCTCCCTAAATCCAGCCATCCCACAAGCCCCATGTATCTATCAGGGTTTCTGCTGGGGTTTGCATTTGTTTTAAAAACGCTTGTCAATTATAAATACAGTTAAAAGTTTATTACTCAAGGGAGGTTACTCAAAAATAGGGGAGGTGGAAGGAGGTAAGAAATGACAAAAACAATCTCCATATCCTCAGTTTGGGAGCAATTAGGGACTTTGAGGCTCCCCAGCAAAAACATTCGCGGAGCTGCTCCTGAAAATCGCAAGCTGTGTTTCACCGCAGAAATTATTGCCCTGATTGTTTACATTCCACACAAAAGGGAGATGACAGCAAAGGGGGGGGGCCTACACCCAGCCTTTTCCCAAGATAATTTGAAAAATGCTGATCTCGATTTTAATCAGCTGCAAATGCAGCACAATTCACTTATAATATCCCTGCCAGCAGGATCCTGAGTAAATTCATAACATCATTGCTTTTATATGATCACGAGCAAATTACTGAATCCTCAGGAGGAAAAGGAGAAGGGGGAGAGGGGGGAAGAGCAAGAGAGAAAGAGACAAACCCCAGCATTTCATATGCAGCCATTACGGCCCAGCCATTACATATTTTACACCGTTAATTTAACTTTTATTACACTTTCATTGTTAAAAAATAAACCAGAGCCTTATTCTGCAAAACATCTGTCTTGGACATCTTTTAAATTATTTTTTTTTACAATATTATTATTTAGTGGGAGCACCAGTAGCATTTGATCAATTGGACACCTGTGGGTGCTTCCGCTCTGTGGGCTCGCTGAAGGTTGAGGTGATCTGTTCAATCACGTCTGCAGCAAATTACTTGAAGGATGAACAGCAGAAATAACAGGCACTAAATGACTTTCTCCTCGGTGACGATGTGCAAAACTCGGCCGGGTTCCAAGCGGAGCTCGGTGCAGACGGAGGAAGGATTTAGAGCCAAAGCTCCTTAACGTAAACTCACACCGGGCGCACCTTGCCGTGGGTGGTGGAACAAACACTTCCACAGGCTGGGGAAAGGCACCAGCCAGGGATTGTTGTGCCACGTTGTCTTGCACATCTCAGAGGAGCTTCTCTTCCTCCTGGGTGTACTGGAAGAGGGGGGGTTGGTGCCTGGGCCATGGGATGTTAGGGAATGCCTTCACCTCCTGTTGCCACAGAGACCCTCACAGCCCATCCCACACTTCCTGCACCCATGTCCATGGTCCCACGAGGCCTCTCTGGGGGTGGACGACATTAGGTTTCTAGGAGTCAGAAAATCCTCCAACGCCATTTGGAGCCTGGAATCTAGAGAATCTATGGATGCCCCCCCGCCCGAAGTGTTTAAGGCCAGACTGGATGGGCCTTTGAGAAATCTGCTCTAGTGGAAGGTGTCCCACCCCATGGCAGGGGGTTGGAATGAGGTGAGATTTAAGATCCCTTCCAACCCAAACAATTATATGATTTCTTGCCATTTTATCTTCCCAGTGTTTGCATCTTTAGGGTGGGCTAGGAGAAACCCAACCCCTGGTGAGGATGCTGGTGGGGACCCTCACTCTGCTGTGGCTGTCCTGCCAGCCCATCCCATGCTCCTACACAAGGCCCAGCTGAACCATAACAAAACAGCCACACAAAAACCCCTTTTCTCCCTGCACTGGGAAGTGATTTCTGTGCAGAGAAACCACACTGGGGAAACTGCTTGGCACATTCCTGCCCTGTCCTGCCCTGAATGGGGAAGGCACAAATGAGCAAAACCACAGCTTCCCCAGCTCCACAGGGCACGTGTCCCCGGGGAAACCATGCAGAGGGGTGACCTCCCAGCTGGGGGCTCCAACCATGGTGAGAGCAAAGGTACAACAGCCAGCACTTGCACAACACCAGTCTGCTCCTTGTCCTTTCCTTCCCTGTGTCACTGGTTAATGGCACAGCATTGCAACACCACCAGCAATTCAGTGTATTTGAGCCAAAAGAGGCTTTTTTCCCACAAATTCACAAGTAGGTTGCTTAATTTTTAATAAAGTCTCCTAAATCCTGCTAATTATCACACGGCTCATTTAACTGGGAGGCTTTCCTTCCTGTAGACTGAGGAGGAAGAACAGAGCAGATGGCTCAAATATCATCTTTTTCTGAAAGGTTCTTCCCCCCCAGTGGGCACATCCCGGCTTCCCACAGACCCCACAGGGTTCTTCCACACCCACTGGGTCCTGCTTTGGCTCAGCCTCTGCTCCAGGCCAAAACCTGAGCACATGGAGATATCCACCTCTGATCCTCTGTGAGGGCAAGACCTGCCCTGGGGCTAAAATAAGTAAAAAAAGATCCATTTGGAGACAGTGTGCTGAGCCAACGGGGTTTGAACAGATATGCCAGCACTCAGGGGCAACCAGAAACTCTTGGAGGAGGTTGATAATTTTTTCCATGTTTCTTTTTACCCCCTTCCACCTGCACTTGCTGGGTGAGTGGACAGGCTCCAGAAAGGCTGGAAATGCTCTGAGGTAACAATAAAAAATAGGGTCCTGGAGTCAGTGTTGCCTTTGATGCCCTATAGGTGTGTAAGGAGATATAGATCCAGACCCCACGTGCTGAGCCTGTGATGCTCAGACTTGCTAAAAGTCAGGACAAATGGATTTCACAGCTCGTGAAAACTCCTGAGGTGGACTAAGCGATTTCAAATCTCTATTCCCCGCAGGAATAAACCCCCTGGGATGTTTTGAAAACTTCAGCCTGAGGCAGCAGAGAAAGGTTTTTTCAGTTCACTTCAAATATTCTGCCCTGGCAAAGACTCTACAAAACACAGTTTATTCGGGGTTACCAGGTCCTGACCCAGCTCAGAGCTGGGTAGTTTCTATTTCTGTGTTCCTGGCACACTGTAAGCCAGTCCATCAGCCCTTGCCTGCCCATTGCTTCCCCAAAACCTGCAATGTTTGGCTTGACGTGGGGCTTTACCCTCATTTACAACACTGGTGTGATTTTTCTGGAATTATATAAAGTACAGCTAGCAGAGAGGGCCCTACCAGCCTACCTTTCACATCTGCCGGAACAAATAAGAAAAAATAGAGCATTACCCCACCACCACCCAATTTTTCCATCAAATCTCAGAACTGCAACACCAAAACACAGCAAAGAGCTTCAGTAGAGGATGCTCAAAGCAGCGTGACTGAGGAGGGATGTGGGGTGGGTGCTGATCCCCCACGTAAATCTGTGTGAGGCAAAGGGGATGGAGTGACAAGCTTTGTTCAGGAGTTATTTTCCAGACTTACTTCATCAGCTCTGGGTCTTCTTTATCATCCTTTGTCGGGGTAATCTTGATCCCACTTTTCTTGGCACGAGGGCAGCCTGACAGACTGTGGTTAAAAAGAGAAGAAAGGCCTGTCTCACTGGCAGAATCCCTGCATTTGCTATTCCCCCGCTTCAGTCATCTTTCCCTTGAATTTGGCACAGTGTTTTTGATCTCTCTCGTTTTGCAGCTTCACATCACGAGGAGAAGTCAGAAGGAAAAAAAAATAGTAAAAAATTGAGGGAGATGGACAGTAATTAATGGTGTCTAGATAAGAAGATATCTGCTAACAGCCTGCAATGTTTAATGGAATTGTTGGAACAGAAGGCTCAGATCTCTGCTATTAATGTTCTAAAGCGATAATAGAAGTCATAAATAGGTAGCAATATTAACAGGAACATTGCATCAGCTAAAATCTGACCCTTTGTCTTTTATTCTGTTGAAAGGAGCTTCTAATCAGATGCTGGAAACATCAGAAAAAAAAAGAGAAGTCAGATTAAAGAGATGAAAATAGGCTTCAGTTGTCAGTAACATTAATGTTTTATTCAGAACTTTACAACTCTGCCCACTGCAGGGAAAAAAAAAAAAAGGAAAGAAAGCAACACAGAAAGAGGGAGAGAGAAAATAATTTAAGGGAGATCTTACCTTCTATGCGATGCATAATTTCCTGTTATGTGACCAGAGCCATCACAACCAGGAGTAGGGCACCTGCGGAGGCAAGGGAGGCTCGGATTAGCCTGGGGATGTGAGCAGGGGATTGACACTCTGTGACAGCTCTTTTCAAAGAGAAATCTGGGCACTGTCAACACAGGAGCAGGCTTTTCCTTCCTGCGCCTTCTGCCTCTGTAAGGACAAGATTTGGTCTGTAATATCCGTGGTACGGAAGTCAGTGCATCACTGCGTGATGTGGCGTTGGAGAGGAACATCTGTGGAATGTTGGGAGCACAGTGAGTGGCTGCTCTCCCATGAGGGACTCAGGTCCCAGCCTGTGTCCCCAGTGTTGTGAAGGGGACAGCTCAGGAGCAGATAATGAGCTAAAAAATCCCTCCAGGACAATGTTTGTCATCTTGAGGAAGCCATAAGGAGACAGCAGGGGCCATCCAGGGCCAGCAGGATGGACCCAAGCAGAGACAAGAAACCAGAAAAACACCCTACAGATCTGGACAGCAGGGCCCCATGGCCACCACCAAGAAGAGGCCCAGCAGAAGGTCTTGGCTCAGTTCCAGGTGACTTTGGAGGCATAATCTCAGTGAGGGCAAATGGGCAGCCCATGGCAGAAGGGTCCTCAGAGTGCAAAACTGGCTGGTGCTTTTGAGGGAAAATGATGAAGGAAGAGGTGGGAAAAGGTTAGGTTATCCCTGGGTCCTGTCCTTCCACAACACCATGGGCAGGCAACAGAGGGTCAGCAGGGGGACAGCCCGTGAGGGGCTTCGGCTGGGGATCACTGGGTCACCACACAGGTGCACCAGCAGCTTTTGGTGCAGAATCTGCCCCTCAGTCCTCAGCCACTGCGTTACAAAGTGACCTTTGAAGGTGCGTCCGTGGCCGTGGGGTTCCAGGTGAGCATCCAGCAAAGGCTCGAGAACGCTTCTGTGATCACCCAAACCTGCACAAAGGCTGGTGGGGGCTGCGAGCCCACCCAGCGGCACAAAGATAATGGTCCGAGTTAAGCACCACATCATTAAGGGCTCAGAGAGGGAACGGCGAGGGGATGTGAAGTACCACGAGCACAAAGATCTGTTCCCAATGCTGTAGGTGACGCGGCAGACATAAAAGTTGTCATGGGGACAAGGAAGAGAGGCGAGGAGTGTTTGCAGAGGATGTGCACGCCAGCCTGCCAATTAGCCAGGGCTTTTTGAGTCAAGTGATTAGGGCCGGGGGAGGGGGTGTGGGGAGGAAATCCACGATGCTCAGCTGCTCCTTCCGAGCAGAGCGAGCAAGGCTCAGGGCACATCCGCGAGCTTGCAGAGCACCCGGTCTCCTCTTCTCCATCCCTATTTTTAAAGCTACCGGTGCCTGGTTGCGATGACTGGTTGGTACCTGCAGCAGGACAGGGGTCGGTGTCCCTCAGACATGCCAGTGAAATGATGGGCAACGTGGTGGTGCACGGGCAGCCCCTGGTGTCAGTGCCCTTGGGAAGGCAAGATGCTTTCCCAAAGGTTGGACAGGGCTCTGAGCAGCCTGAGGTAGCTGAAGGTGTCCCTGCTCACTTGCAGGGGGTCGGACTCGATGGCCTTTAAGGTCCCTTCCAACCCAAACTATTCTGTGATTCTATGCTGGTGCTCTGGCCCCGAGAGTCAGTGGAGCAATGGTTTCCACAGGTGACTTTAGTTTGCCAGCTTGGAAAACAGCTTTTTTAAAGTCTTCTTTTTTTGTTCAGAAAATATCAAAACTCTCCTCTTTGCAGCATCTCTGAGGGAGACTTTGGCATTTGCAGGTCTCTGAATAATCTCCACTGGTAAAAAAAATTGGTACCTCACCTTGGGTAGGAGAGCAAGAACATATCCTGGACTCACAGGGGTAACAGGGAGGCTCAGAGCCAGGAAAACATAAGTGCGCATAGGTCTGATGCAGTAAGAGCAGGGACACATCCAGCAGGACCTCAATGAGGGTGCAAATTCTTCAACTCATTCAGAAATTACAGGTTTGGGAGATGACTGTGGTATTTCCCAGCTCTACACTGTTACAGTAGAAAGCAAAACTATTTCTCTGTTGTTCTATCTTCAGGGTGGGAGGAAATTATGAAAACATTAACACCGAACACTTTCTTCCTTTCAGGACTTTTAAAGAGGAGAGAGAAGTAATTTGATTTTTATTTTTAATTATCTGGAGACAAATCATACCAACAGAGACCTTTTATTGCATGTTCCAGCCTGGAGCTATTTTTTTTATATCAGCGATATTAACCCCTGAAATAGAATTTATAATAGAAACACTGACATGGTCTTATCTGGAGTTGTGAAAAGCTATGACTGTGCAATCAATAATATCTCAAAATCCCTTCCTTCTTCCTCTGCTCCCATCCTCACCAGGACATAGAAAAAAGTAGTATTTGTGGAAATAATATTAACAAGCCTTTTTTGGGCCAGAAGTCTCCCATTTTCCACAGTATTTTGATAAAAACCACTGACATTGTATGCCAGAGGGGAACAGGGGATGCTGCACAGCAAGGCTGGACACGATGCTTGGTCTCAGGGATGAGCCTGTTTGCTTCTTGTCTGGCCCTTGCTGGAAGTGGCCACTGCTCCTGAGAGCTTTTGATATCTTTAACACTAATTGTTTGATCACTTGGCTATTCTTTCAAGCTGTTGGAGAAACACCAGTTCAGCAAAGCTCTCTTAAGAGGTCCTTTCAAAACGTGTATCGTCTATGGTGTGTGATTAAGTGTACTTAGCACTAATCACAGCAGCCCTTGCCATCCACCAGCATATTCTATTAATATCAACTAATCCTGCCACCTCTTCCACCTCTGTGATAAGGAGCAGGTTAACAAACACTTTTCCTGGCACCAGCTCCACATTGGTGGTGGGTCACAGAGGAGTCCAGGCGCCACCACAGAGGGATTTGGGACTTTTCCAATGACCTTAGTGACCAGTTGGGATCCCACTGACTCACCTACGGCTCCAGAAATCCCTGGTTGCACACAGGACACAGCACATTTGGATTTTTTAAGCCTGTGCAATGTGAAGCCCTTCATGAGGTTTAACTCTCAGTGGAGGCTCCTCAGCTGTAGTTATGGTATCTAATTCGTAACTAATGTGTCTAAATGATCCAAAACCTGGATTCAGCAAAGTGGGGAACTCAGAGGAGACTCAGCCTGCAAGGATAGTCTGGGCCCACGAAAGTGATGATGAAAAAAATTCACAATGAGCTTTACCCCAGAGATGCAGATTCGGTAGAGAGGGTTGGGGTCTCCCCAGTGTCCCAAGTAAATACAATTTCACCTTTCTTTAGGGAAGGCACCCTAAGAGAGCATTTGGGAGAGCCACCTGTGAAGAATAAGCTCCTACTGAAAAGGAGGAGTTTGGAGGAGACAGCAGCAAAGCTGAATACAGGATTTAGAGGAAGATTCCTGAATGAAAATGTCAAAACCAGGTTCCTCCCCTCAGGAGCAGCAATGGAAATGGGGAAGTTTGAATTTCCATGAGCCCTTGCCCACTGGCTCAGGATCTGGCCTCACCATGCTTTTGCTTTTCATTCCCCCACAAACCATGGAAATGAAGAGGAACCTCTCTTACTGCATCCCGAACAGCCCTTAAAATGTAGCATTAAAAATAGCACCCCAGGTTCTCCAAAAGAGTTGGCTTGGCTGTGTGCTGGTGGTGACTTCCCAGCTGTGTCTCTAGCCAAAAATAAATCCAGGCTTTGGATTATTTGAGATGGACAAAAATGTTAAATGAAAAGGGTTATGGCCCAAACTAGGCAACAAGAGCTTGGGAAAAGATGCCAAGTGGCAAAGAAAATAACATGTCTACAGTGCCCAGAGGAAAGCTGCCAGGTGTCCAGGTTATTTCCAATCATTGCCATCAGCCCCCTCCCCAAAATTATCCTTTCTCTATGCCATTGCCTCTTCAATGCAGCATCTGGAAGCTGGACTCCACCAGAGCTCCTCGGAGGCAGGTTTTGATCAGCTCTTTGAAAGGAGAAGGGAGGGGATGGAAAAGCAAAAGCAGAGCAAGAAGTGTGGGGGCAGGAAGGGAGAAGAGAGAAAAAAAGGGTGGAAATAAAGAAAAAAAAGGAGTTCCAAGTTGAGCGCAAACATACTTGAGGTCAGCAGAGTGGGCAGCCATGAGGTTTCTGAGGCTCTTGTCAGCAAGAGGACAACCAGAAAGGCTGAAAGAGAAGAGATGGAATATCTGGATAAGCAAAAAAAAAAAAAAAAAAAAAAAAGAAAAAGGAAAAAGAAAAAGGGCTGGGGCATGGGGAGGGAGAGGGGCAACAGAAGGGGGGAGGAAACAGAACCAAACTATCCACATGGTCACAAACTATACCAAAAGAAAAAAAAAGTTGTCTTTAGAGTTCAAACCATGAAAAGAATGTCGACCCACCTGCGGTGAGAGGCATAGTTCCCCGTTATGTGTCCGCTGCCATCACAGCCTGGGGTTGGGCAACTGGGCAACAACAAAAACAAAGAGCATAAGTGTGGGAAAGGAATTGATTCCCCGAGACCCACGGGTGGGCAAAACCAGCAGAGCCCCCTCAGGGTCTGTCTGGGGGGGTCTTAGTCCAGCCCTGCTGCCTGACTCCTTACACCAGTCCCATCCATCAGACCTTGTGTGTTTCTGTTTGCATGAATATAAACCATCTGTTTCCCTTTCAGCTCCCCTTCCTCCCCTTTTACTTCTAAAAGACCATAAGGGTCCTAAAAACACATTTTGAAAAAAAAAATTGAGAAAAATTGTGTCAAAGGCAAAGAAAGTGTTTAAAAGCCGTAGTTGCTGGGAGGGTTGGGTGGCAGTGGGGGACTGGCAGCAGCCTGCTGGGTGGCATGGCCTGACAGACGTGGCCACCCCTGGTGGCTGCTGCCAGGTTGGGTGATTCCTGCAATACTGAGGCTCTGGCCGCAGGAATCATCTTGTTCAGATTTCATATCTGAATGAGGTCCTTCAGATTTCAGCTTCCTAAAATGATTTTTTTTTGTTGTTCCTCCCAACCCTTACAGCTGCAAAGAAAAGCTTGCAAACACTGTTTGCTGCAGAAAGGGAATGACAGTAACCTCTGGCTGTGCCTGGGGGTGATGGGAAGATACAGGTGAGGAGCACCTGCCTGGAAGTGGCCCAAGAACTGCACCCAGACACAGAGCATCAGACACAGCAGGCGAGTCTGCTCCTGAGTTAACTACAGCTAATTCATTACAGCCCTTGGGCCAGAGAGGAACAAGGATATTAAACGGGGAGGGAAGGCTCAGGGCTGCCCACTACACCATTTATTTATTCCAGGGCTGTTTCTATTTAGGAAATTTCTCTACCATCACAATAAAATTAAAACACAGGAGGACTTCAGGGCTCTACCTCAGAAATTGCTGTTCACATCACTGGTGGGTTTTAAAAAACCCTTTACAGCTTTGTGTAGGGCAGCTGGTCTGAGCTTTGCTCATTTAGGGAAGATGCTGCTGCTGCTCTGCCCCCACAGATCTCCTCCCTGCCTGGCTGCTCCCTCAGCCTCCTGCCTGCAGATGAGGGGTGATTTGGATGAGATCGGCAAAACGGTGCCCACCGGCTCTCCCTGCGTAATGTGTGGGAGGGTCAGATGCACAGGAAAGGAGCCAGGAACAGCTGGGATGCCTGGAAACCTCCCCATCACTACCTCCAGGCTGATCCCAACATGCTGTTAGACCAGAGCCAGGCCCAAGCTGCCGTGTTTGGCTCAAACTCTTAAACATGAACCATTCCTGTGGGAATCAGTGTGGATGCAGAGCCATACTCCATCTGATAGGGCAGATGTGGGTCTGTACTTCCAGCCACACAACGGACAGACAGATGTGAGCTGGGTCAAGGTCTCTCTCCAGTGCAAAATGCAACACAACAGCAAACTTGCTGCAGCTTCAGGTCCCACTTTGTGACCCTGCAGTATCACAATGCTGGGACCCATTGCTCTAAGCCAACAAATCCTGTCTTCTTGTGTTCAACACCCCATTCAAGAAGGTGCTGAGGTCCCTTGGGTGATCTTGGCTGTGCAGCACCAGCCAGTGTCCCAAACAATCAGGACATTGGGTAGGCACCATCACTGTGCCAGAAACACTCTTGCTGGAAAACATCAGGAAAAACTGGCCCTGAAAGGAGTTTCCCACAACCCTGTCCATGAATCCCAAGAGCACCAAGCTCTCAGGTTGCCTTCATCACTGCAAACTAAGGCCACATAGGAACATACTTTGCCTCATTGATCAGCAGTTGTAGGAGGATGAGTAAGATCAATCACAGTAAGAAGGGGAATTACAGTTCTTATTTTTAAAATGCGTTTATTAATTTTGTTTCCTAGCATCCTGGCTAAGTACCTATTAATAGATTTTGGAGGAAGAGACTAGAAGGCAGGACTCACGTGAGCAGCTCTTTCTTGATGTCCTTTGAGAGGAATTTCAGCTTGAAGTTGGTTAAAGTAACTTCACCTGGGTATTTTCTCTCTTCAAAGTTCTCCTCTGACACTTCTTGCTCATCAGCTTCCGAGGAGGCAAAAGAGTGAGCAGCAGGCTCTGACTGCAAGGAAAGGGGCAGAGTTGTGGTGGGGTCACTGCTGCTGAGCTGTGGTGGGAAAGGATCCCAAGTTCATCCCAGCTGAGGGTTAGTGCACCATTGCCAACATTCCTGAGCCCCCTGCAAGCACCTCACAATACCCAACCCAGAGATCCAACAGCCTGTAATTTCCTGGGGTTTTGGTAGAAATGGGTAAAACATGTCTGTACAGGGATTTACACGTGGCTTTCCCAAGGTCTTGAAGGGATGAAACTCTGTGCAATCCCCTCACACTATTCCTCAACAGCCTCCCCATGGGCAGAGGCAGGTGATGCTCCCAGAGCCGGGCACCTCAGCCCAGCTGGGGGGTCATGGCTGGGTTCCCCACCTGCAGGATTAATGTCAGTGCCATGCAGGGCTGTAGCTGCTAATGGCAGATATAAATCATCCCAGGAAACATCACCAGGAGCAACACTGCTGCAAGAGAGCTGACAGGATTTACAACAAAGAAAGCCTTGCAGACACAGGGCAAGGGAAGTGGTGGGTTCTTCCTTTGCAAGGGCACCCCAACAGATCCAAGAGCAATTGCTTCCTGCCTGGTTTGCCCTGGCTGATACCTGATAGGACTGTCAAAGCTAGGAGTATTTCTTTCCTTGGCTCAAAGGACAAACTGGGGGTTCTGTGGGAAATTGGACAACTCTGCAGGCAAACATGGCATTCAACATCCCATGAGTTGTTATTCAAGCATCAAGAGCCACTGCTCACCTCCTCTGGCTCCTCTTCCCGCTGACGGTTTGGTTTAGTGTAGTCAATGGGCCCATCCCATTCATCCTGGCGGGAGGTCTGGCTGGACTGGGGGGAGGTCATGGTGCTGCTCGTGGCACTGGTGCTGTTTTGGCGCTGGGACACATCTGGGGACTTCATGCTGGGACTACTGCTGCAGCTGCTGCTGCTGGGGAAGGTGCTCTCCCGTTTGCGGTGTTTGTTCATACTCAAGTCCAGAGTCCCGTTTTCATCCACCTCAATGTCCATGGACTGAAAAGTTGGAAACAAACCCAATGTTAGCAGCTGCCAGAAATTCCCCATGGAAGTCTTGCCCCTGTTTGTCTTCTGCAGTGCAGCAGGCAGGTTTTCATGTTGCATCCTCTCCACAGTCAGGTAGGAGGAACTGAATAACAAGGGTTGCTCTTCCTAAATATTTCAGGAACATGTCATGCAAAGGCACGCCTCTACTACCAGCAGTGTGGCATTTTGACTCAGTTGATTGAACACAGGCATCTAGTGCCACTTAGGATGCCTCATGGCATCCAAAACATCTGCCCAAGGTTGGGAGTGCTCCATGGGACTTCTGGAGAACCTGTGTTCCTCTGAAAAATAGGTGGAGGTCAGACTGGACGAAACTGGGGAATCTTAAATGGCATCAGATACAGATCAGGGAACAACTGAAACCAGCTCTGAGAATCATAGAATTACAGAATTGTTTGGGTTGGAAAAGCCCTCTGAGATCATGAAGTCTAAACATTCACCCACAGCATTGCCAAGCCTGTCACTAAACCATGTCCCCAGGTGCCACATACACATGTCCTTCAAATCCCTCCAGGGATGGTGACTCCACCACTGCCCTGGACAGCCAGTTCCAGGGCTTGACCATCATCATAAATCATAAACTTTTCCTAATATCCAATCTCAGCCCGAGACTTGGCTTGGGATTGATGCTCATCTCACGTGGCTAATTTGAACCACGAGGCACCTCCACATCACCCTAAGAGCTGAGATTCTCTCCTCCAAACCCAAAGCGGGAAGCCAAAGGGGGATTTTGTACGAGTGCCTGCATTCCTTCTATATTTAAAAAAACAAAATGAAAGGAAGGGTAAACCAAGATATTTCTCCCATCCCAAACTTCAAGCCTGGCCCCTGGGCAGTAGTGCCTGGGCACATTCACCCACCTTGCTGGGGGCCTCTTGCTGCTTGGTGCTGAGATTCTCGGGCATCTCCCAGCAGCGGGTGGAGAGGTTGAGGATGGCGGTGGCCGCCATGTGCGCAGCCTCAGCGTCATGGGAGTAGTCAAAGCCTGTGGAGGAAGATGAAGTGCTCTTCACGTAACTGCTGGAGGGGCTGTGGCTGGGGGAAGAGGCCTTTGGAAAAGGTTTGGCTGGAATAAAAAGAGAAGGAACAACACAAGGCTAATGTATAAGCGGCATGAGCAGCAGGGAAAGGTTAAGTCAGTGTGACACGGTTAATGTATGCACAGTTCCTGGGGTTATTCCCCATCCAAGGGCTGGTTTGTTGCCTGGGACGTGCAACAGGAGCAGTGCTGGCTGCAGCTTGTGCTTGGTGTGAAAGGTTAATTCATTAACTGACTCTGCCATCAATACCCAAAACACAAGTGCTTCTCTTCATTAGAGCTGCTCCTTCAGTGGAAGCAGTTAAAGGAGAAAGCTTAGAGAAGCTTGCTGGCTCTTTTTTTATTCTTCTCTTTCTTTCCATAATTTATCTGCAGGGCTGCCTTACAGGGAGATTTCTAGTAGCATGTTTGGAAACTTAAAATTTATAAAATTACATTAATAGAAAAAACGTGGTCATAAAATATGAGCTTCCAAGGATGACACTGGTGAAATATGGATTTTCTGACAGCTGACATATCATTTAAATATGTCAGAGTAACAGGATTTATTACACAGCTGCGCACTGCTCCCGTATGTCACAGCAGCAGCAGTGCCAGCCTGGAAATGCAATTTTTCTTCATACCCTGTGAAATGAAAGGTTTTCTCAGGGTGGATGCACAATAAAACTTTCCCTAATAATAACTAATAATTCCCTGTTAATAAAACTTGAAGCTGGTCCCATTTAGAGGCCCTCAGTATTTTCAGTGGGTGCAAACAGGACATCATTTGATTTAGAACAGCCCCAGGATTGTATTCTGAATGAATTATCGAAACCTTTGAATTCTTAATTCATTCCACCATGCTCTTTCTTGGGGAAACCATCTCCCCTTTAGTGGGAGGCTCACCCAGGGAAACTCATAAGCTTCAGCCTGATCATGGCAAAACAAAGCCAACCTCAGCTGATGCAGCCGCAAAGTGATTTCATTATTCCCATTACAAACTTGTAATATAAGACACTATAAAATACTAATCTTCCCCAGCACTGCTTTCTTCCTCGTTGCGTGTGTGTATAATGCATATTGACATTAATGGGAGTTATGCACACACATGCGGGGGAATATAAATCCCTCTGGATGAAGATCTCTTTAAAATAAGTTCTCAGCGAAAGGAGCAGATTTCCCTGCTATGATTGGCGATCATATTCATCTTGTCGCTTCGATTAACTCATTGGAGGTTTGGCCACATGGTTATTCTTGTGTCTGGCTGCTTGTTTTCCTGTCCAGTTTAATCCATGTCTTCGAGGCGGGGTGCAAGCATCCGCCAACCCAACCTGACAATATCCAGGATCGGGAGATGCCAATTTCAATTTCACACCGTAGGCTCAGCGATGCTTTTCCATCTCATAAGTATTTCTATCACTAATAGACTCGCAATCAGCAAATTAGTGAAATAAGTGATGAGAAAAAATAGAAAGGATTATCCTAGTGGGTCTGCTGGAATTATTTTTGTCAGTACAATTACCCTGAAAATTCTTTGCTAATATTGCAAATAACACAATCTATTCAGTGAGAGAATCACTTGTACTGGGAAACAAATTACTTTTCCATCAGCCCTAACCCAGGATGACAGTGGCAGTTGTGCTCTCTGGCCTCCATCCAATTTCATTGTCTGATCCTGTACAGATTTAGTACTGTAATAAAGGGCGCTCCCATTGTAGTGCAACAACCGGGATGCTTTCAAGTACGAGCACTTTTTTAGAGAGCAGCTGCATCAGGATTAAACAGGATTGTGGAAGTGGGATTAGCCAGACAGAAAGCCCTCTTGAGGCTGCTGACTTCTACAGACTGGGCTCCTAAATAATTTTTTTACCCCCTCAGAAAAATGTCTTGAGGTGCACAGTTGGCATCAAATAACACGTTTGCATGGGCTGTGTCCCCATGCAGTGTCCCTCTTGCCCCTGGTAGCCTGGCCCCTCAGAGTTTATTCATTTTCACCCAGAGTTATAACCAGTGCAAGGTCCTCAGAACAGAGCAGAGATGGGTGGCTACGACAGGAAAGAGCTGGAAGATAGAGGTGGGTGATCGATAGGTAGAGCTGGAGAGCAGAGCACAGCAGGGAAGACAAATGGGGGGAGTGGGTCATATATAAGATGGAAGAGAAGAAAACTGTAATCCATTTAGCCAGATGAGGAAAGCCAGATCAATAGATATGAGCTGCAAAGCAACGGGGACCAACTGAGGACAGCTGTGTAACTTATCCCACCTCGAGACATCACTCAGATTAGTGTTCCCACCACAGTTCTTCCCAAAGCTGAAGTCAAAGAGACTCTCCTCCAAACAAAGCTTTCCCAGCAGCCACGGACTCCCCTCACCATCAAAGGTGCCCACCTTGGGACCCATCTCCCCCTCCCCATCCCAGGAGGGTCCAGCAGCTCAGACCCAAGACTCTCCCATCACCCCAAAGCCACGATCCCAAGAGCCTCACAACACCGAGAAAGGCAGAAAATGCAAAAACCGAGTCCACCTCTGCTCCCAACTTACATTTAAAGGCTTTAGGTGAGGTTTCGCTAGTCTGAATCTTTGGGGCAAGCATGCGTTTGCCAAAAACCTGAGCATCAAAACTTGCATAATCGAAGGTGACCTTGGAGTACTTCTCCAGCTCCTTGGCCAGGTTGGCCCGGGGGGTTGCTGGGACCATGTTGGGCCGGTAGCTTCCATACTGAGGGATCTCCAGTTGCTTCACAAAGCACATAGGCCTGAGGATGAAACAATGAACAGCAATTATTTCTCTTTTCCTTGACAAGGTGACTGTTGAGAGGGGACCAGACACGATGGGGGTGCAGCTGCACCTTGTTCCTGAGGGCTTACTGGGGACAAGGAGGCAGTGACAGCCCTTTTGCTCTCCCTCAGTGAGTCTGCATCTGGTTTGGATCTCTCAGACTCCAGTTTTATTTTTTCTATCATTTTTTACCTTCTTTTCTTTTTTCCTCTTTTTAAGCAAAACACCGAGGTGTCAGCCTCATCCAACACAATGTTCTTGCAGGCTGTCATGGTGTGGCAGCATTTTCCAGAAGAGAACAAGCTTGGGCATCACTCCCTCACGGGACCCATGACACAGGGTGGCACACAAAGGCCTGAGGACCCCAGTTCAGCTCGGCCCCTGCTGCAGGTTCATTGCAGGGGCGCCAGGGCCTCTCCCCTGCCTGCAGCCCCTCCTAGAGACTGGCTGCTGCAGGGCTGCCTATCATGAATCAATTTGTCTTGCATATAAATTGTATATAAATGGCCTATTGTTATTCTCCTTCCCGTGACCTCTTTCCACCAGAGAGTCCTCGGAGCGGGAGCTCCTTGGAGCATGGACCGTCCTCGTGATGCGCTCAGAGCGCTCTGTGCCGGGCGCGAGCTCCGCTGCAAATAAATAAGTAATCGCCCTAAATGGCCTTTCCAAAGTAGCAAGAGCTGGAGCACCAGGGTGCTCAGCAGTCCTGGTGAGCAAATAAATAAATGAATCAGAGCTCGATGCCTTTGTGGGAGGGCTGCTCGGGGCTCGTACTGTGGTTTTTATCTTGCTCCCATTGCAAAATAACCAACCATATTCCAATCCATCTGTAGCCTCATGAATCACATCAGCTACGGAAGCCAGCATCTATCAGGGACATCCTTAATGGGAGACAGCCCTTTCTCCCAGGAAGAGAGAGACAGGCAAAGTATCAAAATTAATGTGACTGGTTTGGAAACAAGAGGCAGGTTCCTCTCCTCTGAAACATGCAGGCTAAGGAAGAAAAGCAGGTGGACTTTAATGCACAACTGCCATGGAGTGATCTGTGTGTAGCCTAAATCTCCTCCTCCTCCTCATCCTCATCTCCCTCCCTGAGCCCACCCTATTTATAATGCTGATATAATAACCAGCCCTTGCTGGCAGTTTGTGCTGTGGAGCAATCGGCACAAGTGCCTTCTGCTGCACTGCTAAAACCCTTTGGCCTGTAGCCTCAGCATTAATTGATGCTACAGAAGCAATTCATTGTCCTCAATGCTCTCCCTGGGATCATCAATTAAATACCTCCCCACCTTGGCGAGACCTATGATCATAACAACAGGGCTCAGCAGTACCAAGATACAGCTGGAGGGAGCCGTGGCAGCTGTTCCTGTGAGTGTGGCAGGGTGGGAAGGGCTGGGGCAGTGTGGGGATGTAGAGTTGAGCCTTCCTGTCCCCCTTACCTGAGTATCCGGTCAGAATTGGAGCTGGTCTTCGCAGGATCACCAGATTGGGTCTGTTGCTTTTCATGTGATTTGGCTAATTTTTCAGCAGCAGCAATGGGGCACCCAGATAAACTGTGGGAGTTGGTTGGGGGTTTTTTTGAAGGAGAAAAAAAGAGAGAGGGAAACCAAGCATGAGGAATGAGCACAGAAGCCTTCATTTCAGGGACCTAAACTGCACCGAGCCCGTGAGAAAAGTGTTTGCTTCCTCCACACTGAATGAGTAATAAGACAAACTCACCTTGCACCTCATCAAGATAGAATCACAGAGCCATGGATTAGGGAATGGTTTGGGTTGGAAAGGACCTTAAAGCTCATCTCGTTCCAACCCCCCTGCCATGAACAGGGACACCTTCCCCTATCCCAGGTCGCTCCAAGCCCCATCCAACCTGGCCTTGGACACTTCCAGGGATGGGGCAGCCACAGCTTCTCTGGGCACTCTGTGCCAGAGCCTCCCCACCCTCAGAGGGAAGAATTTCTTCCAATCTAGCCCTGTCCTCTGCCAATTTGAAGCCATTCCCCCTGTCCTGTCCCTGTGCTTGTGTAAGAAGAAGCCAAAGGTGGTACCTCCTGTGCGTGTTGCGGTTGCTGTTGACGTGACCCTGTCCTGTGCACCCGGGCGTGGGGCATTTCAAAACGTTCTCATGCATTGCCAAGACTTCGGAGCGAGAAGGGGAAGAGGAGAAGGGAAGGGAAAGAAAAACAACTTAATAAAAATCAAAGAGAAAGAAAAAAGAGAAAATCATCAAGCCTTGTACGCTGGTTTCCTAGAAATCAGGAAACGTGAAATGCTGTAATTAGAATTTGCAGAGAAAAAATAAGAGATTTACAATGCAGCAGTGCCCAGGTCAGCACTAGATTAGCATCTCTGCACACAGCCTGGGCTTTCTCCTCATTTTCTGATTGCAATCCAGTTTCCCTCATCCAGCCCCTCCTCCCCACCCCTGTTTTGGAACAGGTCTCCCAGTTTCAGGTAGTTTTAAGTGATTGAAGTTGTAGCTCTGCTTTTATCCTTAGGACTGATCTTTGTTTGATTTTTTTTTTTATTTTTAATCTTCAGGATTATTGCTTCCTGCAGCGCTGACCTTAAAAGTAAAGCAAATAATTTGATCTGCAAGCTTTTGTTAAGCCCGCAGCTTGTGTTATTTATTTATTAATATTTTTGCTTGCATTCCAGCCTGTGAAGATAGCTGTATTTTCTCCTTGTTTCTTCCAGTTCTGTGTTTATGTCAGGTCTGCAACCTTTGAAATTACTGATAAGGAAGGGCTCCTCTTTATTTTTCGTCTATTATGCCATTATCATAAACATACAACATTGATATTTATGTATCTGTACAGGGAAAGCTATTTAGGGTGCTGGTAGAGAGGTAGAAATAAAATCTCTCTCTGTGCATATGTATATACAAAAATCTGTTATGAGGATGATAAATATTTTCTGTAGAATAGGTGAATCTTGGCATAGCACCTTGGGAATTTTGCAGTGATGAGAGCGCAGGAGACTCAGCAATCCTGCACAATCCTAAATCACTCCTCTCCTTTCCTGCATGGCAACACATCTGGACAGCAAGGAAGAACAATATTCCCTTTTCCCCTACGTAATATCCCAAGTAGGGAAAAATATGCAACTTCTAGTGTAAAGATGGGCACTTCTTAACACACCTCTGGAGGTGGGCAGGCATGATTTTTAAAGCCCCTCTTTGATTTTCAGAGAAGGGATCTAATTCTCCACAGGATGGTGCTAAAAATCCTTTAAGAAGGACAGGACTTCCAAGTAAATCCCCATCACATTTCCTGTGAGTAGCAATAACACTTTGGTGGATAGCAGCACCCAGGATCAACTTGGAAAAGGACCATCCCATGCAAAAACAATGTTATACTCCAAGGAATAACATCAGACTTTTTCTAGGCACTCAGTCATCAAATTCATATCATTTGAGAAATTCCCCCAAGAAAATTAGGCTCCAGCCTAATTGAAGCAGCCCTTGGTATCCACCATGTACTCACTCTCGGGGGGGATCCTGTCTTTGTGCGGACAACCGGAGAGGCTGCGATGGTGAGGGTAAAGTCCCGTGACATGGCCGGTCCCATCGCAACCAGGAGTTGGACATTTGATTTCTCGCTTCTCGGGTCTTGAAGGATCTAAGGATTGTGGGGAAAGGCAGAGGGAAGCAGGTTAGTGGATTTGGAGGTGAAGAAGTGGAAAGAAGACAAGAGCTGAGGATGCTTCTCACCACTTTTCCAGTCAAGCAGCGAGAAATCTTTGGGTTTGGAGGTTTGTTTTTTTTTTTTTCTGGAGGTGGAAGTGTAATACTGAAAGTTTCAAAAATTGAAATCAGCAAAGTGATTTGAGGAACATGGCTCGGAGCATGGAGCCACTCACAGCAACTGAGCAGGCAGCCCAGCTTAGAGCCAGGGGATGCTGGAGCCCCTGCCCTCATGTTTCTGTGGCCAGACTCCTACCACTATTTTAAAAACCACTTGGATTTCAGACCACCCCTTTTGCTCAGGCTGAGATTTTCAAGGTTAACTGACAATTTAGCCAAGTAAATCCTCTTCTCAGAGGGAGAAACCCTTGTGACAGTGTAGAGGACACCATCATTTTGTGCATTCACTGTTGACCTCTAGGATGTCCCCATCTCTCTGGGCATTGAGGATTTGTGGTTAAATTCCACCTGTGGTCTGCGAGCTCCCCCCCATCATCCATTGCTGAGCAGACAAGTTCAGCTCTTCCACCAGGGATGTGAAGGAGGAAGATACACAAATGTTTGTCCCATACCTTTGCCGTAGTAGCTCTTCCGGATGCTGTCCAGCGGTTTGTTCTGTTTGTCCTCCACCTGGAAGTGCTTCACGTGCTCTCCCGGCAGCCGGCTCGGCTCCCGCACGATTTTCACCTGCTCAGCTTTCAGGGCAATGGCTTGTTCCAGCAGCCCCAGGTTCCCCCTGGTCATCATGTCGTACATCTCCGACTCATCGGTCACAGCTGATTTCTGGGAGCGGGCATCGTCATCCTTGTCATCGTCCGACCGGACCTCCACAATGACCGAGTACTCAGGCTTGGGGCTGAACTGCCCTTCACAGTGGCTTTTCTGGGTGTCCTGAGAAGTGTGAGGAGCTTCCTCGCAGATCACTTCAGGAGCCATCTCCTCCTCCTCTTCATCCTCCTCTTCTTCCTCTTCCTCCTCCTCCTCCTCATCCTCTTCCTCTTCTTCCTCCTCATCATCATCCTCCTCCTCCTCCTCCTCCTCATCCTCTTCTTCCGCTTCAGCCTTTTCCAGTTTGCAGGACTCCTCTCCGTTCGCATCATCTCGGGGCTCTGGACACAACTCGCTGCTGCGCTCGCTGGTGACCTCGATGACCTCCTCCGCGTCCTCCGTCTGGATGATGATCTCCTTGTCGCACTCCTCCTCCATGATGATCTCCTTGTCGCACTCCTCCTCCACCAACTCCTCTCCCGCATCCTCATGGACCAAATGCACAACGCTGGATGCCGGCTTGGAGCTCTGCAGCTCCGCTTCGGGCAGCTGCCCTTCGATGGCGAGGGTTTCCTCTGCTATTTGGCCTAAGTTTAGGAGAGAGTTGGCGATTATTTCTTGGTAGCTGCTGTAGTTGGCCTTGCTGGGCCCAGGTGTAGTTGTTGCTGTGTTTTGTCCATAGTGGGTTGATTTCGCTGGGCTTCTCTCTGAAGCAGGGAAAGAATGAATAGAAAGAAAAAGGGAAAAAGAAAGAAAATGTGGAAAAGAACAAAAGAAAAGTGAGGAAATGAGAAAAGGAGGAAAAGAAGAAAGGAGTAAAAGAGAAAAAGAGGGGGAAGAGAAAAGGAAGGGGAAGGGAAAAGGAGGGCGAAGAGAAAAGGAGGGGGAAGAGAAAAGGAGGGGGAAGAGAAAAGGAGGCAAAGAAAGTAATTACATAAACTCATAAAATACAACTTTGTTGCACTTAAATTTAATTGAAACTGGAGCCTGGCAGTTCCACCCCTGGAGCTGCCTAATTTATTGAATTTGGGGATGGCAGGTAGAAAGAGGATTTCCACACGGGACTGATCAGATGTACCGTCTTCCCACTGCCTGCCCCATCAACAGATATCTTACACCCCTGCTCCCAGTGCTCCCCCGGCCAGGGCTCCAAACCAGTGAGCAAGGCAGTGTCAGGACCCCAGATGAACATCCACGTCCTTTGCCATGTCCTTTTCCTATCACTCCTCTGCTCTTGGATAGTGGCCAGATCTGTCCAGGGAGAAGGCTCCTGCTGAGCCCGTCACGGCACCGGTGAGGGACCCTGGCCTCCTTCCCTGCCACACAGCAGGCTCCTCTGTGCTTCCCATGGGTCTTTCCCTAGGGAGCATCCCTGATGGAAAAGCTGTCATTTTTGAGACACTGGAGGCACTGTGCCCTCTCAGCTTAACCAGAGCATTGCCATTGTGCTTCTACCCCATGTAATAATTGAGGGACCCATCCTGTACATAATTCAGAGGAGCTATAACTCCTGGCTGTCAACACTTCCTGCCCTTTCTTCATCTGCAGAACACAGCTCTGCAGTCAATAATGATAAAGCACCTTCTGCTGCCTCGGGGCTGCGGGTCTCCTCCTGCTCCATGGCCTCCGCCTCGTCCTCCTCCAGCATCCCCTCTGACTCATCAGAGCCGGACTCCTCCTTGGCCTCGGCCTCCTCGCTGCCATCGCTGTCGACGTTGTAGCCTTCATCCAAGGCCAGTTTGAGCGGATGGGATTTCCTCTTTGACACCAGGTGTTCAGCCTCCGCATCCTGAAGTTTCCTCTTCTTGGCTAGAGGGCAGCTTTGTAAACTGCAGATGGGATCAAGGAGCAGAGAGGAGGCATTGCCCAGTGAGAAAGGCCTGGCTACCTCATCCCAACTGGTTAGGTAAAGGCAAGTGGGACAAATACACAAATACCACCAAAAAAATCATCCAGCACCCCAGATTTTTAGCTAGTTTAACCCCTTGTGACCAGATGTGCTCTTAGACCTTGACTTTGTGCAACTACATCAACTATTTCCTGGAAATCAGCACATGGATGTTGGGATGTGGCATCCCAGGACTAATGTTGGTGACAGGCACCAAGAAACCAGGCATGGGATGCAGAACCAGCCCCTGGGACACGTCCACCAACTGCTCCAATTTCACCATCATGGCATGATGAAAACCCTCAGTTAAGGCTGGCATGGCCTCCAAAGCAGCCAATGTGTTCTCATTTGCCTTCCCCATCCATAGAGACACCAGGCAGACCAAAATCTCCACCCATCAGCAGCTCCCACCAACCCCAGACAGCGGAGTCAGATACTTCTGGCCAAGTTTGGGGTCTGTAGGAAGGCTACTATGAGCCTGGAAAAGCAGATCCCCTCAGGATCCCTTAGGGATGGATGGAGAGCCAGAAACAGGAAGATTTGGGGCAGACAAGTTGGGTTGCTGCTCTGAACCAGACTTTCTCCAGTGAATGCCTGTCTTTGGGTCTGTTGCTCACATTTTTCCATCCCCACTACCTCCAACCCCGCCTCACCTTCTGTGTCTCGCATACTTCCCACGGATATGTCCTGAGCCGTTACAGCCTGGGGTTGGACAGCTTGGGAGGGAAACAAACAACCATCAGGAACTGCAAGAGGACTCAGAGAATTCATTTTTAATTAGGATTGTATTAACTACGGTCAGTTGGACAGGTCCTGTGCCCAAGGAACAAGCCAACTGCAGACAGGAAGGTAATTTCCTTCAAACGGTTCAGTTTGTCTCTTTGAATTCCAAGGGAGGAGGGCAGGAGAACAGCCTTGCAGTTTGATAAAAATTAATGAAATTACTCACCCCATTTAATTAGATGAACGGTTCACTATAGTTTTATGAGTATGTTTAATTAAAGATTTGCATGTGTAAGAGCGAGCTTTTAAAGGCAGACTGCTACTGCACTCTGCCTCCCCGCTGCTACTCTCCAGTTTTCTTTTTCTCAGGAGGAAAACATGGGTTTTTCCCTTATCTGGTGGCTTGTCAGGGACCTGGGGCTCCTCACAGTAAGAAATGTGTGGGTTTTTGGGAAGAGCAGACTGGGACTCTATCAAGGAGGTTTTAGCCAGACACATTAGATGGAGATCACCAGGACTAAAATCCTCAAAACCTCACTTTTGGGGGAATGGATGGGATTTAATTGACTAGATCTCCCAAATCCCTGCAATTTTTTCCTGCTGCTCTACAGAAGAGGATGAGTTAAAGGCTTGCAGGGAGCTCTGAGCCCGCTCACAGCCACTGCCGCCTTCGCTTGAGCATCCCTCGCACGGGACCGTGCACCTCCCCTGCAGGAGTAATTAGTCCCAGCTTCAGGAGCTGTAAGGGCTCCAGATAAGAAGCATTAAAGCAAACATTTTCTGGCAAAACCAGATTATGGCATTGATTATAGGATGCCCAAGTGACTTGCCTGATGTCTGAGGAATTCTGGAGTCGTGTAGGATTAATAACCTCATTTAGCACTGTATCACCCTCAGCCTGGGAAGTTGGAAGTGCTAATGAAATCTCTTGATGACAGTGCAAAGGGAGAAGGCACCGCCAGCCCAGAGGGGATCTGGCCAGCCTGTTATTCTTGGAGTAAAAGACATGGGACAACATTAAACAGTACCAAGTGCCAAGTAAGGCTTTAGGGACTCAGAATTTCTGCTCTCAGCAGAGCTCAGCCCTTGCAGAAAGCTGAGGACACGGAGAGTCTGGCTTCACTAATGGGTGCCGGAGCTTGGGAGCACCAGCGGGTTATTAATGGTTCACCTCCCCAGAATACAAGTCAGATCTTTGTGTTCAAAGAATATAATTCAATCCAGAACCGGGGTAGGACAGGGCTGCTGAGCTGTCAGGAGAGCTGGAATCCTTCCTTCAGGCAGACCAGCTTGCTTTAGGTTAGCAAAGCAAATGCTGAGAGGGCAAATGGTGGCAGCGCATCCCCTAAGGGGACACAGTGCTCTGGGGAGGTGGAAGCTGCACCTCATGGCTCCTCCAGATAAGTCCCCCCTTCCTGCTGTCCCCTTTGCTCCTGACCTGGCTTGAACCCGTGATGCTGAACACCTTCCAACGCCATCTCTTGTGGGATGGCTCCCAGCTCTTCCGGCATTCACACACAGCCCCAGACCCACCATGCCTGGGGTCTGGCCTGGCAGCGCGGTGTCCCTTTTCCAGCAGGACACTCCAGATCACAGAGAACAAGATCTCATCCCACTAATGTGTAATGGGAAGAAGGAGCTTCCTTCTTCGTTGCTTATGATCTAAAAGTCTTTAATTTTAATTGCCCTCAGTCCTGACTGAGGCTGCTCTGTCCCAAGCAGCCCCAGCCACGCTTTCAGTGACTGCACACCAAAAGACAGAGTGGTGTTTATGTCACCAGTGACTTGCCTGAAAAAGGCCTTATTCAATGGCAAACAAGAGCAGCTCTGATGAAGACGTTACAGACTTTTATAAGTTTTCCTGTATCGATTAAAGCTGATTACCCATCACCCCATTTTAGATGTGGTTAAATGAAGCCTGCAGTAAAAAGTATGTAGGAAAGAGCCAAGCGGTTCAGCATCGAGGTTTGCCGAAGCAGGTGTCGATTTGGAATGTTTCTGGCTTCAGTGTGTTGATTTAATGCCTTTAAAAAGCACCAGCACAAAGGTGATGCCCTACATGCTCTGGGCCAGGCTTTCCCTCCCCACTCTCCGTTGGGGAGGTTTCGTGTATTTTGGCAGGAGTCCCAAAATGGGGAACGGGCTTCGAAGTCTATTAAAGCTGCTCTCCATCCCTCAAGAGCCACCACACCGACCAGCTCTCCCCCTCTCCGCAGCCTTCATCTGCTTGACAAAAGGGCTTCTTATTGTTATGCAGACGATGCCCTGCTTCCAATTAGTCGATTAATCGTCCAGTTATTCAGGCAATTAGGTGACAGCTGCAGAGATGGCTTTGTGGAGCACTCTGTCCTGCCCCTTAGATATGTCACCTGCTCCAATTACCACCTCCACTCAAGTGTTCAGCAATAAAAGTTGGAGAAGGGGCATGCCCAGCACTGGCTCCTCCCGGCTCTCCAGAGTAATAGGAGAGTGGAGGAGCAAAATGCTCTGAAATTGGGTTGGTTTAGGTCCAATTACTCTTTGACACACGTGGCTTTTTAAGGGAGGCTGCAAGGAGAAGCGGCCCGTGCTCTTACTGCCTGTCCAGGTCAAAGGCTCCTGCCTCTGGCATAAGCCCCTGTGCAAGGTTTAGTGGGAGCTTAGAGGTGGGAGAGGCTGTTACATCTAATGAGAAGCTCTGGAGGGCTGCAAAGGCTCAGCTCCTGCTCTTTTGGCTGCTGCTGTTGGCATCCCAGCACTGCTAAATGAGTGACAACAGGACCCCGGTGAGTGAACAGGGAACAGGGGGCCCAAGGAGCATCTGGCACCAGAAGTGATGTGACAAATATGTGGAAAAAACCTCTGTTTAGTAGGATGTTGACCCTAATGATCCTGAAACACAAACTGTGGGCATTAGGTTTGACTGGGGTTTAGATCTGGGGTGGGACAGTGGATGCCTGGAGGGTCTCCAGTCTTATGTGATTCATCCAGAGCTCCTGTTTTAATTTCTTTAACTCTTGTGATTCCTCTGATGTGTTGTCAAGTGGTACCCTGAGGGCTTGGACACAACCAATACAAGCCCCCCAGCAAGACCCCATTAGTCCCACGGGCTTGCTCCCCTCACCCAGGTTTCCAAGCTGAGGGGCTTATCTCAAGCCATGTGTCCCACCCATCCCTCCCATAGCCAAGGAGGAGCAGGGTCCTTACCTCACCTCCTGGCCGATGAGCTCCGTGGGCACTGGGAGAAGGGCAGGATGCAGCAATGGAAACAAACACAAGATCAGAAACACACCGAGGGTGCCTGCCCCCCCCCCCCCAAGACTGAAACTCTCCCGCCTGCGGCCGGGTTTCTATTGCTTCCCTGGGCATCCCATTTGGAAAAGAAAGGGCCAATCTACCCTGCTGCCATTTGCTGCATGCCAGCCTGTAGTAAATTATAATCCTGCCTTGTAAATCCTCACGCCTGTGCTTATTTTCAAGCAGGTGAGTGCATGTTGGCAGCATCAGGGACTACCTCTCTTCTTTGAATCTGTGATGACTTTGAAGTCAATGGAGCTGTTCTGACATGCATGCATGTAACTCAAACACTTCCAAATAAAGACCGAGTTTTCTCATGCCCTCGTCTCTCTTTTTGCCCTTTAAAGCTGCTCATCAATTTCTTCTTTCACAGTTCACAACTGTTTTCCTGCAATGGCCGCATTCACCTCTATAACACCAGCATTTTTCTCCTTTCCTTGTCACATCAGACTGATGCAGGAGCCACTGCCAATGCTCAGACATATGGTGGGGATTTGTTACTTGGGGTTTAGGGTAAACAGGAGTTTGTAGGATTTTCAGGGAGTATTCCCCACTTGTGAATAAGAGGGTTTCTCACTGCTCACAATAAGAACATACAACAACTTCACATCACAGCTGAAACCTTACATCCAGCCAGAAATCCAAATAATCAACAGGAAAAAAAAAAAATCCCTCAGCACAAGTCTAAATTTGCCCAGGCTAAAAACCATAACACGTTTGCTCAATTTGTTTGAGCTAATTGGGTTTCCTGGGATCCAGCTCCCGGTGGGATGACTCACAAGCTTCAACAAACTGGAGGCAGTGACGAGTCCCAGGGTGCAGGCAGTAAATTACCTTTTCACATCAAGAACCCGGATTCAAGCACAGGGAAGGCAGGGTGCGAGAAAATAAATAGAATCAGGGCACTCTCATTTGCAACCTGAACGAGCACCTCTGTGTGTGTGCAACAAAGCAACGAAATCCAAATATTCAAGCTCAGTTCAACACAGCTGGCAACATCTGGGTTTGGTTTTTTTTTAAAAGGTGCAGATGCTGTGAAGAGCAAGAAGGAAGGAAGGTGAGGACGAAAGGAAGGTGGTCCAGCCCAGATGTAGGACGAAGCTGCAGTCCCTGCAGCCATCACACCTTTCCAACCTTGTTGGTGTCTCACTTCCAGCCTTCTTTGTCACTCGTCACATCTACAGCCACAAAAATGAACCAAAAAATAGAGGGGCAGGTCTGTAACCATCACACATGGCTATGGGACCACCTGAGGTGACACCCTGGGCTCTATCAGAGCCTCTCACCTTCTCCCAGAGGGAAAGCATGAAAAGAATTTCAGTTCTCCTTTTTTTTTTTTAATCAGGAAATAAATTGCAATCAATCTTTGCATTAACCAGTTGTTTGTCCTCCCATCCCTGCCAGGGGATGGCCCATTTGCTTCTCCAGCGGAGCTACTTCTGCCAGGCGCTCTCAGATGTGCGACTTCAAAGCCGCTGGCAGAGTGAGCATGATGAAAGCCCCGGGAGCTGATCTGAAGCTCCAGTGATTGCCATCCCCTACAGCAAAGCAGGCACAGGGGCTTTTTTTCCTTATTTGCTTGTTATTTTCCTTCAGCTGTGTGTAGAGGATGAGGGTTAAGTATCATAAGGACCTGTAAAGTTTTGTCATTGGGACTTTTGGAGGTTTGTTTAGAGAAATTTCGGTGGGGTTGGGGCAGGGGAAATGAGCATAACTTGACGAGTCAAGCCTGGACTTGAAAAATCAAAGCCTATTTGGGACAAGGAAAGGGCAGGGAGCTGAGGTCTGTACAGCCCAGTGCTCCCGCTCACCTCGGATAGACTTGGATCGCGTGCGTGCTCTCTTATCGTCATTTTCTAAACTCATCTGCAACAGAAGGAAAGAAATCATTACTGAAAGATAACCAGAAAATTATCATTAAGGGACAAGCTCGTATGTGGTTGTGGCTTTGTGTAAATACTTGGGCGGCTGGGAAAGCTTTCCCGTGTTTTTGAGATGGAGGCTTCTTGCCTCGATGCTGTTGTTCAACCCACAGTGCACAGATTTAGCAATTTTAAATTAATTTTCACATCCTGGGACACAGGAAGGACTTTTTCTGTCAAGTAGCACAGAGGGACAAACACCCAGATGTGTTGGCTGTGCCTGAGATAGGGCAGAACTGATTTCTCTGGATTTACAGCACAGAACTGCTGTGAGCACCTGGGTGGAATGCCAACACAGAATCAGAAACCTCTGAATATGTGCCTGAGCTGATCTCCTGCCTGAAAAGGGCAATTTTGCACAAGTGCCCTAAAGAACAACCTCTCCTCTCTGCTTAAATTTGCCACAAAGAGGTCTGCATCTAAATAACCCACAACGTGGACATCAAACATGAGGTCTGCAGGGAACACAGGCATGAATAAGTAACATCGGGGACTTCAAAGTTCTGGATATTAATTAAACATCACCACATGCCACAAGGTAGCAGAAGGATGAAGTGCAGCCACCTCTGGAGTGCAGCACCTTTGAAACCAGGCAGTGCCTGGAGGTGGGAGCAGGAAAGCACGGACCTCCATGGCACAGCACAGAAGTGTGGCTGGAATAATATAAATGGGATTTCATTAAAGTTGTCAAAGGAGCTGCTGAAGTGGTCAAAGAGCTGTTTTATGTCTCCCCCTCAACACAGATGCTCTCTCTGCAGGCAGGAGTGTTTGGCAGTAAATGCCAAGGGGGAATGGCAAGATCAGGGTGTGAGCAGGGAGGGGGATCAGAGCCTGGTAGGTTGGGAAGACAGTTTAGGTTTTACTGCAGTGTTACCGTGTGGGACAGTTCCTCCAGAGATTACAAGGAGAGAGAAAAGGAGACGAAAGAACCATTTACAAGTGGGATTTGACATAATAAAAACAAACTCTCTCTGGAATATCCTCTACAGGCCCAGTTAGAGAAGGAACAAACCAGCTCCTGTATCATTCCTAAAGGAGGAGATTCCATGGCTCCAGCACTCCTGACAGAGCAGGGACACCATCAGCTGCTCTCCCCAGTCCAGAGGCAGGAAGGGACATGCAGCAGAGCACGTGCTGCTCCACTGGCAGTCGGGATGGTGCAGGTAGGGTATGTGCTACTGCATCCCCACATGCACCCTACAAACCTTTCTCAATGAATGCAAGTCCCCGTTCCCAGCAGAAGGGCCAGGGCTCCCCATCCTCAAAGGAGGCCCTGCTTGACTCTTTCCCTGAGGTTTGGGAGCAGCAAGGAGGGAGGGAGGGAGGCTGCTGGGGCAGACAGGGAGAGGGGACCAAGGTCCCCAGCCCTCGGGGCACCACAGCTAAAATCCCCTCGGAGAGGAGGGATGAAGTTTCCCCAAGCACCTCTCTCCTTCACTCTGCCACCTTCCAGAAATTCAGTGTTAACATGCCGTGATTTGTTAGACAGGAAAGCTGGAGACGAAAGAAGAAGAAAAAAAAATAGTGGGGCTGGGGGGAATCAAAACCTGGAGCAATTTATGCACCCTGTCAGCATTCTGCTCATGGCACGGCGGTGTTGTGCTCCACGTTTATTACAATCTTCCCAATAACACAGCGGACAATTACTATAATTTGTATTTTTAAAGCCGCGGCTCCCTGCGGACCAATGGCTCCCGTTTAAAGTGTGGAGAGGAGCAGGTGTCACAGGGACTTCATTACATTTATGAGCCTTTCAGCGCCGGCGTGCGCTGAGCTCGCTCCCTAATGCCGCCGCACGCCGCCAGTACAACGGCACCTCGGATTGCTGGGAGCCTCCAACCTACAGGAATTTCAGAGAGGGCTTTTTCTTTCTTTTTTCTCTCTCTTTTTTTTTCTTTTTTGACAATTCTCTCAGGGAATTGGCATGTGCTGGGGTGGTGAGCCGGCAATGTGGCTTTTCTGCAGATCAAAGTGGCAGAGGAGGTCAGGCTGTGGGAAGGGCAATGGGCATTGCCTGCAAGGGGCCAGCTCTGGCCAAAAAAGAGGGACTGGGACCCACATGGACAGCATGGAAAAGCAAAGCACAATTTCATTTTTCTTAGCCAGGGAGGTGGGATGGGCTCAAGCTGCTTGTCTATAAATGGGGGAGATCCCATTTCAGGTCACATTTGCCTTCAGGAGTTAAAGATCACATCTGAGCTGGCATCCAGGCCCCTCACTACTCCACAGCACCTCAGAGCAATTCCTCCCATTGCCTCCCCTTCCTCTTTCAAGCCAGGATCAAATGCCCTGGGAAGACAGGAACCGATTCAGTCACCACATGAGGAAAGGGGATAGGAGCTACCTAAGGCAGGGACAGACCCACAGAATCACAGAATTCTCAGGGTTGGAAGGGACATCTGGTGACCCAACCTTGCTGAGGACCAAAGAATGGAAAAGCCAAATAGGCTGCCTTGCCTGGCCTATTATACAAGAAAAAAAACCAACCCAACTCCAAACTTCTAAATTATTGGGAGTTTTCCCCATAGGCAAGACCCCATTACTTGTTTAGAGAACTTGGCACAGCCTCACTGCGGTGTACTTAAAATGTTTCACTTACATCACCATGGGGATGGGGTGGGTTCTGCGCTCCCAGATTCTGTTTTCTACAATCAAGCTCCTTTTTTCAGCTTAAACCAACAGCAGGATCATCCTCAAAAATCCTTGTTTCCCTCCAAAGTGCAGAAACATCAGGAATAAGATCCATTTCATAGCTCAGCCCCTGCTCCTCCCAGGCAACTTAAATAACCGGCAGAGCCATGACTGCATTTCTGGAGCCTCCATGATATCAGGCTCAGATGCAGGAAGGTTACATGAAACCATTGTCCTTTATTGTTGCCATCTCAGCCAGAAGCCCTCTAGACAGATCGTTTTAATGTGAAATTTCAGGTCACACAGTGCATGTTTGCAGTCCTGGAGACCAACAGGGTATTTTCATTAGGTCTCTCTCTTGTTCACATAACAGCCAGGCTGAGGAGCTGTCTGGATTTCACTCTTATTGCTTTAACTCTGAATGAAAACAAAGCAATCCAAAAAGGAAACCTGCAAATAAATTATTGCTGCCAGATGCCAACCACAAGCACATTAGCCTGGCTAGAAAAGACAGAGGTTCATTCTACACCTCCTCACCTTATCGATGGGTTATCTCTCAGATTAAATCAAAATAAGCATCCAGCAAATTTCCTAACCCAACACTACAGGAAAGGACCCTGTGCTGCTTCTCAGAGTACTCCTCCAGGATTCAGCCCAGTGCTCTGCCTGTGGTAGTCAGGGCAACCTTGGGAACATCACTTTTTCTCTACATGCCCCTTTTCCCTCTCTTCTCCAAAAGTAAGAAATTTTGCCTCATGTGTTTACCCTGCACTAAGAAGCTCCCCGACATGAGCAGAATACAAGTTAGAATGATAATTTGTCAATACTGCAGACCTAAATCAATGATGTTCAGACAGATGAACTTGAAAAATAGTTTAACCCGAGCACAATGTGAATTTTAACAGCCGGGTTCTACAGTAAAGGTCTTGTTCTGCTGCCAAGGCAGCAATACAGCATGGATCTGAAGTTCCATTTCATGGAGTACCTACAGGCTTGACATTTTCTTCTTCCTTCTTGTCTTAATACAAATTTCCTTTCCAATGGAAGCCTGAGGAACATAACAGAACACAAAACCCACTGGGAGCCCGGCACATGCTGATGCCCAGGTGTGCCTGGGCTTCGACAGCTCTATGCAAATCTGCCATTAAAGGCCCTGCCGAAATTCCCCCTGGTCAGCAGTAATACTTTATATGTATTCAAGAGCACCACAGAGCTCAGAGAAAATAAACACCCTGAAAAAGCCTTCAGCTGGACAAAGGGAGGTAAGGATTCAGCAGGAATATTTATTTTACACTGAAGGCAGCAGAACTTCCATCGGTGCTTATTTGTGGATGTAGCAAAATGCCAATTGCAAGTGCCTGAGCTTTAGAGGGACAGACAGACACACACTGCCTCTATTTTTAGTTTTTTAAACCCCCAAACTTATATTTGCCTAGCAGCAGAAGGAAAATGCCAGAAGAAATTATATTCTTTCCTACAGAACTGTTGAAAAGGGGTTTTCTGTTTGGTCCTCCCCCTCTTGCAGATCCAAAGAGTCCCTTCTTTAGTTCCTCAAGGGAAAAGGCAGCAAAACTGCCTCTCAGTGAGGATGGGTTGGAATGGCCTGTCCTGATTTCTCTTCCCTTGTTTTGTTTTCCTGTGAGGAATTCCTTCTTGGCTGTTCGAAGGCTGAACACATTTGGAAAGACCTGGATATGGGTCTCCAAATTTCTCCCCTTTCCTTTTTGTAAAGTGTCACGGTTCCTTTCGTCACTGCAGAAAATGAGGAGGACTTTGTCCTGCTGGACCTTCTCTAACTGGGAATTTTTTAAATAAATAAATAAGGGGTGATGGAGGAAAAAATACCCTTGATCAACAGTGTGCCTCTACTCTTAAAAAAAGGCTCAAGAGTAGCTCCCAGCTGCTGTTTTATAACCACGCTCTGAGATTAGGAGGATTTTTTTCCCTCTGCTTCCTTTAGGATCTTCCTAGCTGCTTGATTTAAATCCTCCTGACGTTCCACCTATTGTGAGTCCTGTTCTCGGCTGAATAAGCTCCCGTCTGCCTTTTGCTCTGACTGCTTCCAGGAAAGGACACCCTGCACGGTGTTCCCGGGCTCGGAGTCGGCAGGGGGAGGATTTTGCCTTGACATGTTGAGATGCAAACCCACAGCTTGTACCCACCTCGAATCCGACACTCCAGCTGTGTCACAAACATCCTCCTGAAGCCGTGCTGTCACTTTGCATTTGCAGAAAGGTCCAGCCCCCCCCCCCCAAAAGCACCCAGTGCTGCGAGTGAAGTGCTTCCCGAGTGCTGCTGCTCCGCAGCGATGGCAGCAGCATCCGCCACACTCGAGGGAAGCGGAGCAGAAGAGCTGCTCCTGAGCATCACGTCTGACACAGGCGCAGCTGCACCGTTGCCTCCGCAGCGCTGACAGCCCAGCATTAGGCTGGGTGATTTCAGAGGCCGTGGTTAAAGTTGACACACACTTTCCTCTCGACTCTTGGGAAGTGCTACAGCGCTCATTCCCAACGCCAGTGAGACCTAAGTGGCTCTGTACGTGCCGACGGCTCCCACGCCAGAAGAGGAGGGGTAGGGAAGGGGGGGGGGAGAAAATTGTAGTTCTTCAATCTCATTGTTTTCCAGCTCGGTGATAAGACAGCTGCCGTTTCCATGAGATTATCTTTGAGTGGTACAGTATGAGGGGATTGCCAAGGTGCATCTCTGCGAAGGGGACAGCAGGGATGGGCTCTGCTGGCCCCACCACCATCCACCCTACCTGTCCTGACAGCAATCAGCCCTCACCAACAACCTGCCTGCTATTCAGCTGCCTCCCAGGAAAATAGAGAAGATTTGAGAGACAAAGGTTCATTTTGCCACCAGACACCATGGTCCAGGATGAGCCCTGGCAGCAGTACCCAGGCTCAGCTGGCTCTTGTGCAGAGATCAGCTCTCCCCAGCACTGCAGAGATCTCATTTCAAACCTGTCATGGGAAATTTTATCCCATGCCTGGACTTCTTTAGAGACAAAAATAAATAAGTAAACGTGCCCCACATCCCATTGTCCTTCACCGCTGCACATCCTGTGGAGTACGAGCTGTGACTGGCATGAAAAACTGCATTTAAATACAATATATATTTATGAGCACACAGAGAAGTGCAAGCATGTGCACACAATGCAGGCCCAAAGGTTAGAGAGTGATCGAGACCTCTCCCCCCGTGAGGTAAGAGGGCTGCACACTCTCATAATATCCACACTCCCTTCAGACTCCCCCTCCCCATCCCCTCCTCTCACCCCGAGCCAGGCACTCAGATAAAACACAGATAAGCAGAGCTGAGGATTGCAGGAAATGGTTAATGTTCCTGATGTGCTTGTTAGAGGCAGAGCACCAGATGAGCACCAGGTACTGGGAATGTTACCTTTTGTAATCATTACTTTATTAACATACGACAATCTTATTAAATCTAACCTAAGTGCTTATTTGGCAGGTTCAATAGAAAAGCCTTAATTGAGCTCATTTTAAATATAGCAACAACTGCTTACTCTGCTTTCTAAGAAGGTGTGAACTTTCCTGGCGACACCTGCGTGCAGCTGACAGCTTGTTAGTGAAGAAGGATGTTTTTAAGAGTGGATTTTTGCTGGTTTGGGGTTTTCCCAGGGTTTGGTTTATCTGGGGATACAGGAAGAGTTGATAACATCAGTCACCTAAGGAAGCTTCCTCATCACCCAGGTGGGTCCATCCAGTCATTGGAGACAGTGCCTCACTACTGAGAGGCCAAAATAGGACAGGAAGTGCCATTTGTGTAGTGAACAGCCCGGTTCTCTGCTTAATTAAAGCTTCCTAATCTGCTGGGAGTGAATCTGCCAGGAGGTTTGACAGCCTTGGCTGTACCTCTTTCATCAGCCACAGCTGCAGCAGTAAATGAGTGGCTCTGTTGAGCCCCAGGAGCTGTCCAGGGTCCCGGTGGGGATGAATGACTCGCTTGTCCCCTCCAAAGGCACCACAGCTTCACCTGGTGTTCAAGGGGCTCCTTCCGACCAGCCGGAGCCTTGGAGAAAGGGCCTATTTTAACAAGCCTGGGAGTGACCTAAATACCCAGATCTGAGCCACCCTTGAAGGATGGCACCGGAGAGGAAGACAAGGATTTAAATATCTGGACTCCAAGCCAAATTTTGACAGCTGGAAGCCCTCCCTGCCCGGATTCACTATACAGGAGGTTTGGCTGTAGCAAGGGGACAGAGATTTCCAAGTCCTGCCCATCACTTTGTGGGTACCAGAAAGGCCCCATTCCCCCAGGAGCAGCTGGTCCATAAGGAGCTGGAGCACATGTGGCCCTCATCCCATGGCCAACACATGGGGTGGGGAGGGGTCACTGTCCTAAAAAGTCCCTGCTTGTGTGCTCACCTTGATGTGTGCGCCGTGCAGGCCGGCGGCTCCTTCACAGCTGCTGATCTTCTCTCCACAGGTCCACCTCTGATTCAGCAGCTCACCCCGAAACTCATTTTCTGAGGAGGGAAAGAGGAGCATGGGGTCAGGACCCAGAGTCAGCCCAGCATCCCATCAGCAGCATCAACCAGAGGTGGCAATGCAGTATTTATTCCCTGCCTGCTTTCTTTAATGGCCGTACAAATCCTGAGGGCCTCCATGTCCCAAGCAGGACCCCAGGGTTCTGTGCCAAGGCCAAGAGCCCCAACCATAAAGAATTTCCACCCTTAGCCTACCCCAAGCGCTGCAACTCTGCTCAGCTTGGTCCTCAGCTGGAAAACATGCTGTTAACAGCTGAAAATTAACATTGGAAGACTGGGATAATTCAATTTTAGGGTGATGTACATCCAAGATGGTTCCTAAGATAGGTGACTGTCAAAGTCACCTTTATGTATTTGTCCTTAAACAGCTGTTCTCAAGCCAGGAGGGCAGCCAGGGGGACTTTTCAAAGTGTCACAGGAGAATCATTTGTGTTAGAGACTCCAAATCCTGTTTGAAGCACTGTGTTCCAGCCTGGACCTTCAGAAAAGGCTCAGGGCTTCGAGACAAAATCCAAGACTTGCTGAAACATTATTCTGCTTTGGAGAAACTCCGAGGAAAGGGAGTGGGGAGGCACAGATGGCCAAGCAGATGATGAAATCCAAGCAAAATGAGGGAAAGAAGCTAGAAATGGACAGAAGAAAGGAGAACAGAGGGAGGAAATATCAAAAAATAAGAAATAAAGATGTTTCAATAGCACATTCATAGGCCAGCACTGCCTGCCTGCTTATCTAAAGCATTTCCCTCAGCATCCTTCTCCCAACAGCACGTTCTAAAGCAGGAGCATCCTCTACGGGATGCGGTGGGGGCAGGAGCAGAGAGAGGGTTAAACTGTGGAAACAATGGATGCTGGATAGCGCCAAAGATAGCTCAGAAGATTTTTCAAAGGTTGAGAGGTCACAAGATTCAACCACGAGGAGGAAAAACTAGCAACACACATGCAGACTCGTCCTCTCTGGGCCTGTTTTCTCATGTGTGCCCAAGTCACACGCAAAGGGTGAATCCTGGAAGCTGCTGTGCATAAATCTGGCTCAAGGTGCCAGCTTGTCCTTGCCAGAGGCCCTATCCCAAAGTCCCGTGCCTTCATCCCTTTAAGCAAGAGGAGAGGAAGGGACTGAGTGTTGGGGCACGGAGCCTTGCCCAGGCTGAAGGTGTGTTGGCCACACCAGCTCAGAGCCTTCCAGCCTGCTCCAGTCACTCTGCCCAGCCCAGCTGGAATGGCCAAGGCAGCTCTGTCAACACTGGAATCAGGTTTCCTCTATTCCATGCTGCTTAAATGCATCTGGTCTCCAGGGAGGATCAGCTTGCACTGCTGGCTCTGCCCTTTCCACCTCCCTCCGGATCCTGGCTTCAGCAGAAATGAAGCTCACTGGTTATGTGAAGGACACATCTGTTAACCCCTGCCTGGGCCACCCACGAGGAGGTGGGGGATATTGCCTTAAATACATTTTCTAGCCCATGGGAAGCAGATCCCAGAGGGAATGGCATATTCTGGGGTCCCCCTCCTGGCCCTGAGGTGGGACAGTGATAGCTCAGAGCCTGGAGCACTTGCATCCACACCCCTTGGAAAATTACCTAGATGCTCAGCTGGTCTGATGGATCACTGCCTGGCATTCACATCCCAAGGGAAACCACCAGCTTTCCCCCAACAACTCCCTCCTCAGTACCATCCACCTACTCAGGACTGGAGCACACACTGGAGTCTCAGACAGGCTGCTTTTCCCCATCAACATTTATGACAAGCCACCGCCATCCTCTGCCAAACTGTGTTCTTTCCCAGACCTTGAATCTATCTGTCCCCTTCTGGGATATCTACAGCTGTGAGCCAAAGCACTGCAAGTTGTGTGGAATCCTGGTACTAAAGAACCAGTTCCTTGAAATGTTTGGGTCGCCCTCATCCACCCCAAACAAGATGATGTGGAAACTTGGGAGGGAGACCATAGGAATTTGGAGCGTTAATCAGACTAACATGTGTTTTACTTTACATTTCCAATGAGAGAAGAAAGCATTAATTTGCCAGAAAAAAAAGTTAACCCTCCAAAGAATCACAAAAAAGTCCCCCAAAAATAAACCTCATAGGAAGCTTTGGAGTGAGGATGACTAGAAAACGAGGAGGGGGCTTCCTGGTGACAGTCAGCTCTCACACATGTCCTCACAGTGCCAGGGGAGCCCCCACTGCAGCCCCGCCCTGTCCCCAAATCTCTGCAGAGGTTACACCTGCTATACCAAAGTGATGGGGTGAGGGGAAGGTTCTGTAGAGAAAACATGGGGGGGTGCAGGCTTCCTTTCCTCATAAGATGCATCACTGCATATTTAAACTGAAAGACTAGGAGGAAAACATATCAATCTTCATTTGTTCCTCCAAGTGTAAGAAAAGGAAAAGGAAGGGAGGAAAATTTTTCTTCATTTTTCTTCAGGCGCATTTTTCATGGGAAAGGTGAATCCTGAGTTAACGAGGCAGCAGCGTGCTGCGAACAGTCTGGGTCCTTCAGAATCCCACCAGACAATGTGGGCTCACTTCTCAGAGCAGACACTGCAGCCATGCAAGGGATCAGAGGGAGAATTTTGTGGCCCCAACTTTTATGTGAATTAAAAAAAAAAAATCTCAAAACCAAATTTTACACCTTCTCTAATCTGGAGAAGCCACTCCTGGGCTGCTGCACCCCTCTGCACTGCTGGCTGCCTGACACCCCTGCATTTTATAGAAAACAGGGAGAACAACTTTTTACATGGGCAAATAGTGATGGGATAAGGAGGAACAGCTTAAAACTAAACCAAGATTTAGATTTGCTGTTAGGAAGAAGTTCTTTATTCAGAGGGTGGGGAGGCCCTGGCACAGGCTGCCCAGAGAAGCTGTGGCTGCCCCATCCCTGGAAGTGTCCATGATCAGGTTGGACAGGGCTTGGAACCTGCAATCATGGAAGGTGTCCCTGACTGGAAAGAACTGGAACAAGATGATCTTTAAGGTCACTTCCAACCCAAACCATTCTGTGATTCTGTGATTTTGCAGGTCATTGCCCACACATGCAGCTCTGTGGCCACTGCCTGGAGAATACCAAGAAGTGAATTTACTTCCCTGCATGGCCCCCAGCCCTTGGTACAATGAGAGCATTCCTGCTGGCAGGTAACATGAGCCTTTTCTTTGATTTAAGGCCTCAGTCTCAGCTCCAAACTGCAGCACTGAATGCCCTCACACAGCTCCCAGGACTCAGCACAATTCATTGCCCCGCACTCCTGCCCAACCTTTGCCAAGAAAAGACCCCTGTGAGCCAGCACTCCACGCAGCTCAACGTTCCCACTTGCAGGAACACAGTAGCTCTGCATCAGGGTGCTTTTTTCCAAAGGAAAGGAATTAAAACCTCTGTAGGAATCAAAATATACTGAAAAAGTAGAACCCAGCTTCTTCAGCAATTCTCCTGCATTCATCCCCGATTCCAGGAGTGTTGGTTTAGCCCCCTCTCAGGGCACAGGAATGCTGCTGGTTCCAGGCAATTATCTCTGTTTACTGCAGCAGGGCTGTGTTCAGTGCTGCAAATTTAGCTTCCCAAACACACATTTAATTTAAGATCTAATACCGGATGTTAATTGTATATTGCACAGTAAACGACTGATCATTAAAACATATTAATTGAGGTTTAACAGCTGTGTAATAGATATTACATCTCATACTTATCAGCAAATATGATTTAATAATTAGTTAAGATGGGATATATGGATGGGAGGTGTAGCATGGCTGGCTGGATTATGGTTCTACTTTGTTCATTTGCTGGCCTAAAGATACTTTTCCTTATCACATTTAGAGAGGAGCTGGGCAATCACCAGGGAGATCATTGAATGGTTTGGGTTGGAAAAGACAAAGGTAATCTCATTCCAACCCCTTGCCATGGGCAGAGACACCTTCCACTAGACCAGGTTGCTCCAAGCCCCATTCAACCTGGCCTTGAACACTTCCAGGGATGGGGATGTTGAGCTTTGTTGTTCACCCCTGAGACAAGTCCCAAAGAGTTTGTAATCTCTATAAAAAGAAAAATTGAGGGGTCATGAGCAGTTTCCTCCTCAGCTGGGGCTGAGCTGTGGGGACCTGACCCCATGGCTGTGTTTGCACAGCTCACAACATTCGCTTATGAGCTCTCCGCTCCTTATCCCCACGTCATTCCCAGCCGTGGCTCCTCTCACGGCAGCACAGAGCCAGAGGGTGCCTTGCAGCACTACATGGCTGTCCAGAGACCCAACAACTCATTGCAGCAGTGAACTGCATTTGTGATTCCACTGCCCCAACAAACACAGTGCTGGCTTAACCCACCCTGCTCCCAAACCACACGCTGTGATGTCGGGAAATCTGTGATGCGCACTCTGACCTTTTATTTTCCCCTTACCCAAAGGAAAGGAAGGGTTTGATTTCAGTAGGAACAAGCCTTTCTAGTGCTTTCCCTGCCAAACAGCCCCCTGTAGTACAGTGTGCCTTGCTGAGCCACTGGCTCAGCACCAGCACAGCTCTGAGGTGTTTGGTGCTGACAGCAAAGTACAGCCTGCTCAGCTCTGCGGGTCCTGGGGCACAGGGCACCGGAGGGGAGCACCACACTATGCCAAAGGAAAGAGGACAGGGCACTGCCAGCACCGTGCTGCTGCTTCCCCATTTCCAGCCACAAGAACCTGCCCCTCTCCTTCCAGCCATTCCTGCAGCCCAGGGAGCATCCCCTGCCTCAGCTCCCTCCTCCAGCACTGCCTGAAGCACAGTGACTCACACTCCTCTTCCCAGCCCCTGCCACCTCACCTCTTGGCTCATCCTGCTTCTGGTGCTGTCGGCTGCCCAGGCAGCTGTGTCAGCCCCTGTGGTCACCTCAGCTGTGCCAGCTCATGCTTTGTCCTGTCATACCTGGCACTTTCGAATGCTCTTGAACTCTTTGTCAGGCCCTTGATGGGAACAGGGAATCATCCCCTCCCCACAGCCCTAGGACAGGACAGTGAGCAACTGGCTGAATCACAAAAAGATTCAAATTTCCCAAGCACAAAAACACGCTGCAATGGGAAGAAGCATGGAAAACTGGTCCTTGGAGAGGGAGCAAAACCCTCAGTGGTGGGGTTCATTAACAAGCTCAAAATCCACCAGGAGCAGGGTACAGACACCACCCTGCTGTGGGACCTGGCATCCCCAGACCCTGGTGATGGTTGTGCTGCCATCTGGGGTCCTCTTTGCACTCCTGCCCAGCACCTCTGCACACCAAATTGTGCTCTAGGGAAGGACCAACATTCCATCCTGACCCTCTGTATCACCCAGGGCTGCAGGAGCCAAAGCCCTGTGCGCCTACAATGCCAGGGAAGCAAATGAGGCTGCGGCGTCTCCTCATTAAGAGCAATATTCATGCTCCAGTGTTCATGGCCAGTTAATAAGAGTTTTTATTAGAGCCTTTTTTCTTTTCCTGCTGAGTGGCAGCAGCACAGTGCACAGCAGCAGGACACAGCAGAAGGTATAAAACGAGGTGGTTTTCACCCTCCACCCTTGTACCACTTGTGTACTCTTCGAGAGAGGAACAAAAGCTGCGTGCCCACAGCACCGCTGCTGTCTGCACGGTGTTCTTAAGTATTGATCAAAAAGATTAAAGAGTGAACATTGTTCAACATCCCATTTTCCCCCAGCTCCGTGGGGGAGCTGTCAAAGCACAAAGCTGCTCTGAGTGTGGTGAGTGAGGCCACCAACAAGAGGGGAAACAAAGACTGGGGTTCTCCACCAGAGAATCCTTTTGGTGTTTCCAAGGCCCAGGGCAGCAGCAGGGCCTGGAAAATCTCTTGGCCAATGTAGACCCCTCCAAGATAAGAGCAAGACCTGAGTTGTGGATTTCTCTGCCTCCTGCCTTGGCCCTGCCAGCCACTAAGTGTGAATGTTCCTACTGCAATTGGAGGAACCTCACTGAGATGGCTGATAATTCCTCTCCAAACATATCTGAGCCTGAATTAAAAGAAAAAATAACAATATTAAAAAATAAAAAAGTAAAAAATCAAGCAAGTCCCAGCATATCACTTCCAAATGATGAGCACCATCATCCTCCTTTCTGCCAGGCTTATTCACAGCAGGGACCACTCCTGCCACTGGCACCCTCTCCAGCATCCATCCTTTTGTACATGCAAAGGGAGCCATTCCCAGCCACACTCATCCACGCGTGCCCAGCGCATGTACAAGCAGGCGTGGGAGGTGTCAGGCATGCAGGAGAGCATCTCCCAGAAACAGGATGTTGCTTCTTTCTTCTTGCACATTTCCCTCATTATTTTGTTCTAATTTGCCTTTCCTGGTACCTTCTCTATTCAACAAAAGCCAAATGCAAACGGCGTCCCTTAATCTCCAGAACAGCAGCTCACTGCTGAGAAAATAATATAGATGTAACTTCCAGCATCACACACTTTCTTTTCCATTTATATGCAAATGCCGACCTTTCACCCAGGCTGTCTCAAAGAAGTATTTCCTTAAAAATGCAAATAGCATGTTGCAGGCGGTTACTCTGGCTGAGTCTTTCTTGTATTATTATTATTATTTCTTTTAACCTTACCAGCACTGTAAAACACAACAGCTAAACTGCACCCTGGCAATAATTACTTTTCATACCAAATTGAAAGCCTCTGTGGAGCTGACGTGTCGAAACACCAGCAGGAGAATTCAGTGCACATAAATTCTTGGAGATGCTTTTGGAGAAGCATGTCTTGGACCAGTGGGAAGGAAGCAGCCCAGAGACGCGTTGCTGCTGAAGGAAACCACCTGATGGCTCAGGGTAAGGCTGCAAGAGTCTTGTAAAACCCTTCCCATGGTGCTGCTGATGCACAGGAGCCCTCGGGAGTGGGAAAACAACCTGTGTAAGCCAGGGTGAGAACAGGAACAAGGAGTGTGTCCACTGGCAGTGCCAGTGTTGGGCACGGATGTCCTTCCCCACCTGAGAAGGTCTGGGAAGACCTTTAGGGCTGTGTGTGCTCTTTGCTGTACCAAGGGGCTCCAGTGCAATATTAGGACTCCTGGGCCTGAAGAGGAACAAGGAGAAAGAAGGGTGGCTGAAGAAGGGGCTGGTGAGAAAGGAGCCACGATGATTCAGAGGAACAAACGAGAGTTGAGGATTTCAGCTCCAAGACTCCCCCGATTCACCTCTCTTTCTCCCAGCTGTTGGGACAACCTCTGGGGAGAGCAGCACAGTGCTGCTCCACCTCCACCATGGCAGCAGCAGTCACAGCACCAGCTCTCTGTGCATCTCCTCAAACATGGGCATGGGGACAGGGCCGTCCCCCCAAACTGGTGACACAAGCCCACCCCAACAAGTTGACGGGTGAAAGGAGGCGTCAGCAAGTGCTGAAACCAAAGTCCCCTTCCCCACAGCTGCTGTAAGCCTGCACAGGGCAGTACTCCCAGCATGGATGGATGTAAACAGACTGAGTTGGAGGCATTGATCCAGCTTGAGTATCTGACACACTGCATCCAAACCTCTCTATCATCAGCTTGGAAACTAAGGGATAAGGGAAGAGAGAGCCTGAGCATGGTGCTTGCACAGGGGGGTACAAGGCTGAGCACTGAGGGGAAGCCAAATGTAAAAAGGCCACTACAGACAACCTTCCTGGGATGGAGCAGCACAGTGTTCAGTATCTGCTTCTGAGAAGCAAATACAGATTTCCTCAGCGTGGAGGGAAAGAGTAGAAGAAATGGGAAATATGAGCTGGTCTTTCCTCTACCACTTTAGCTATCCATAGATTTAGCTGTCAATGATTCTTGAGTTCCTTCTGAGCTCCAAACCTCCTGAGATGCCCCAGTGCTGACTGTCACAGCCCAAGTTACTTTGAATCTGCTGTGGCACCTCACCCTCAGCCCTGTAGGTTCTGGGTAAAAACAACTGCAAAACCCCAAAAGCTAAAACAAAACTCCACATTGTTTCTGCCCAAATTTGGCCCAAGCTGGGCATGCAGATGTGTTTGTGGAACACAAACCTCCTTGCCCCCAGCACAGGACTGGGGTCCATCAACAGTGTCTGCTCAAGGAGGTGTTTTCCTGACAGGGATTTCTACCACATGTGACACCAGCTCGGGCAGAGGAGGGAGAAGCTGCCTGGAAGAGCCAGGGAAGGGGCTGGCAGTGCCTCTGACGCAAAGTTAGATGACTAAATGGACTACTTCCCAGCTGCCAGCTTGTCTTTATGATATTAAGCCTTTTCTCTCTGCTGCCATATAAGAAGTGAAAAGTTGACACGTAAGCGTGTGTCATATGGAGTCAGGGAGACAGAAGCAATAAGGCATAAAAGGAGGTGAGATCATCGTGCAGCAACAACTCCCCAGGGGTATGAGGCAGCTCTGCTCAGTGCCCGCTGGCTCTCAGCCCCCACCAGCATCCCCCTCCCAGGCTTGGCACACTCAAACCAAGACAGAACCCCCAGACCAGGGCCAGGCACAGGGTGCCACGCTGCCCACCACGAAATGAGGCAATTAATGCCTTCTGAAGGGTCAGCTCATTAAACAGGAGTCACCACTGCAGCACGAGTGTCACAGCCCCCCAGGATTATTGCTGTTGAATGGGCCGGCTGCTGTGCACCATTTGCCTGAAAAAAAGGAGAATCATCAAATATGTTGAGTTTATAGCCCTGCTGGCACCGCTCTGAGCACTCCTGCGGGCTCTGTGTAATTGAAATTAAATAGAGGCGAGTGATACCTTTCTGTCCTTCCTGCAGCCTTCACTTGCTTGGGAATGCAGTGCAGGGACAACAAGGAGGAGGGTGAGGCAGCAGCTGGATGCCCATGGGCACTGCTCTTGGAGCAGCTTTCATCCCCACTTCCAGCTCCTTTCATGGGCTGAGCCCTCTGTGCTGCATCGGTTTTGTCCCAAAACTGAGCCAGGAGCAGGGAAAGCCCACACAGTCCCACAGGTACCCTCAGACCCCACAGCCAAGGATCAGCTTCTACCCATCAAGCTGGAAGTTTCTCTCTCCTCTAAATAATTTTCTCCCAATCCTCCCGTTTCTGGCAGGGTGTCCTTGCTCGGTGGGTGAGTGCAGAGGGAGCAGCCAACCTGCCAGAGCCACCTGCCTCCCTGGGAGCCAGGAAAGCTGCTCCATGATGAGAGGGAGTTGGAAGTTTCTAGGGAATGTGGGACAGGAGCTGACAACTCTGTGCTCTGCTGAGACACCGCAGGCAGAGTTAACCGTTTCGAATGTCATTTTTTTTAAAGCAACAACATTGCTCACAGGCACGCTTTTTTTTTTTTTCCCTCCACTTTCTTTTTTTTTTTCTTTTTTATTAAATAAAAAATGGAGCAGCTCTCTCCAGAAGGCTATTAATCCTCTCCTGTCACTTGTGTTCTTGGAGAGCGCGTTTCTCTGGGCAAAAGCAGCGAGTTTCTCACTGACTAATTACATCAAAATATTGAGGGCAACAAACAAACCTTTAACTCCACTTGCCAGAAGCTCACTAGATGCAAAGCTTCAGAATTATGGAAGAGAAACGGATGCACAAGCAGGAGAAGCTGGGACTCCAGACGTGCTCATGGCCACATCAGCATTTAGAGGGATGAACTCTTTCCTCTCTGCAAAGCCACTCAAGTTTGGCTAACTTTGCCCAACATAACTTTACCCAGAATCTCATCCACCCAAGGACTCTGATTTCCTACAAATAAAGATTTTTTTTTTCCTTTGCCATGGAAGTGAATTCATTTATTTTCCTCTCATTCCCACACAGGCACTGGGGCTTTGTGTGCAGAGCAAGGACTGGACACATGTTCCCCAGAAAGGCTGAGTTTAGGCTTTAGGCCCCACTAGAAGGCAGTTTTAGGCTGAAATCAGACAACTTTTCTCAAAGCCTACCTGACACCTTCACTTATCCTAGCAGCTCACCAGAGCAGCCTTTCTTTGGGACACAGTATTGCAGATTTGACCCTTCCCTGCCCCAAAACTTTTGCCAGACATTCAGCCAGCAAGGTTTTGGCATTGACAATTCCCATTCCATCACCCTGTATCGCCCACACAGCCACAGTGGGAAGAGCCAGTGCTAAAAGGAAAGCCTAATTCTGCATTTAGGTGCTAAACCTGATGTGCTTCCAAGACAGTTTGGATAGCCAAGAGCTGAAACAGGTGACTTGAATGCAAGCTTTGGCCCCAGACCCACAGCTGCCACAGAGCCACTGCCTGCCACCCCCCAGAGCTGCATCACCCAGGCTGGAGAGCATGAGGAGCAGGGAAATGCTCCAGCTCTGAAATGTGGGTTAACCAAAGGCAGCTGCTGGGGAGGTTTCTCTGCATTCTGGAGGTGTTTCTGTGCTCAGAGAATGGGGTGCTCACCACACATCTTAACCAGCCACACTCAGTGACAAGAATGAGTTGTTCAACGTCAAATTGTTGGTTTCAAGGGATTGTTTGAAAAAAGAGAAAAGATTTTCAAAAGTGCTCAGACTGTCACCTATAGATTTTGCCAGCAATAACTTGGTTTTTAAATACTGCGTGCAAGAAAGCTCCCCCAGAGCCATCTCTTGTACCTTATAATAATATTCACCAGGGGATCCTCCTAATGCTGGGTTTGAATCCTTTGCTGCTGAATGCACCCGACCCTGGACTTGCAGAGAGGGCTCAGATAAACGTGCCTGGGAGCTGTTGCTCAGAGAGACGATTACAGCCCTCAGCATTGATCAGAAAGGTTCTGATTGCACCCACAAGGAGCGAGAGGCTTCCCCAAAACTGGCACCAACCTCGCTTGCAGATGCTGTCCTAGGGAGAGCCACACGCTTGCCAAACAATTTCAAGCAGAGGAACGAAGAAAGCTGAGTCTCTACTGCAGTTTATATTTAATTAGAGGGAAGGCAGCTTACGCAGCAGTTTCGGAAACATATTGTCTTACAGCATATTGGATATTTGTATCTTAACAGCTCGACATCGATTTCTTTTATGTAAAGGAAGAGGGGGGAAGAGCACGGCGTGCCCTAAGTTGTGTAAGCTCCAAAGAGACGCCCGCACTGCTTGGACTAATGTTTGGAGTAATCAAAGGCGTGAACTCATGTATTATGGATGGGAACGAGAGTTTTCAGGCTTCTGCAAAAAGGAATCTCCAGCGTTTGGTATTTTGTTAGCAGCCTGGCACCATATGGCTCTCCCCTGCTGATATTCTTTCACACCAGAACTTTATGTTCAGATGCTTTAGTTAATATTTTACCCAGCAAGCATAAACAAGATGCAAAGATTGCAGTCGACAGCAACCTTCTCTTAAACCATATATGCACGTTAATAGGGAAGGCTTCTTTCAGCAAGTACTTTACCCAGCACATGCCTGGCTTTATTTTTTCCTTAGGGGTCCAAGCTGGGCCATTTACTTTAACAGCCTTCCCATCAAGCAAAAAGCAAGCAGCAGACCCATGAAGGACATTTTCACTCCCTCCCTACTCTGTTTCCTGGCTGGTCCAAAGCAGCGCTGGATGAGGGCAGGCGACACACACCTGGGAGTTGTGCTGTATCTCTGCTTCTGCACCATTTCAGCCTACATTTTATCTTGGAAAGGCAGAGTTTCCCCTTCTCCACTCCCTAAGCAGGGATGGAACCCTAGGCAAAGCTCCCAGCCCAAAGGGAAGCCTCACACAAGCACCACCAGCCTAAACTGACCACAAACAACAACATGGAGCATCCAACTTGAGGTCCAAGATTTATATTTCCCCCTTCCACACACGAAGTTAGACCCAAAATCACTTTGGAAAACTGCAGCTCTGAGACACACACCCCACACACCCCCGCCCTCCAATATTCTTATTAGTCTTTAATATTCTTAAAACAAATAGGACCTAACAGATGTCTTTTCAGCCTGCGCTCTTATTAATGAGAATATTGTAAGAATGGAAATCAGGTCACAAATGTTTAATACTTTGTTTAAAAAGTCTTCAGCTTCTTTAAAGAGTTCCACTAATCCCAACATGACAGATGTACAAGGCAGTTTTGCTTGGGGCAGATTAAAATTCTCGCTCTGATTTGCTCTTTCATTTGGTCTGATTAAAATAACATTGCGATTTTTTTTTTTTAACATGCTGACTTCAAAATAAAAAAGGAAAGAATAAAAAGTGACCAGTAAAGGCCAGCATGATCACAATAAAAGCAAAGTTATTGTTTTTAAGATAAAAAAAAAAAGCGAGGGAAAAGGAATGGGGGAACAGCCGACTCATACCCAGGTTAGCATTAAAGCTCTGTGTTAAAGATGAAAGGGGAACCTTTCCAAACTATGTTTTTCAATTTGAAAGTGTTTATTAATCTATTCTCTCTGAAGCAAAGAGTTCAATGAAAGACAAAGATCAAAAGTATTTTAATTTAGGTGAAATTTTTTTCCCTTTTTTTTCCTTTTCCCTAAACCGAACCAAACTGAAAATCAGAGCATTGCAGAGCGTGGCACTTCAGCATTCTGCTCTAAGACTGACATTGCTGGGAACAGCCCAGCTGGCAGAACAAGGTGATCCCAGCCACTTTTTCCTCAACTAAACTACGCCTGGGAATTCCCTATTTCCCTTTCCTGACATCCTTTCACACCAGACCACCCCACCCTGGGCAAGATTTCCCAGCTAATTCATTTCCTTGCTGCTGCAAAACACTCCTGGCATCTGAGTCAGACCTGAACGTGTGTGTGGCAGTGGGTACTCCAGGATGCTCTGATGGGAGCAGCAGAGGAGCAGGGCAGCGGGATGGAGCCCCAGCTCACCTCCTGTCCCTCCACTCATCCATAAACAAGCCACAGCCACATCTGCCTTTTCCCTCTTGGGTCTGCCCAAAACCAGCCACAATTCCCAGTGCTGAATCCATCCAGGGCACTGCTGGATCAGTTTCCTACAGGCATTGCCTCACCAAAGGCTCCTGTAGCATGGGGGGTCCATGGATTTAGAAAGGAGCTGGAGCTGTTCACTGTACAGCTGCTCAAAGGGCAAACTCCTGCTTCAAGAGAACATTTCACAGAAAGTGGTCAGTGTGTTTGTCTGGACTTCTCCCACCCAGAAAGCTTCTCTGCCTCCCCACCCACTCCTGCAAACCCTCAGCAAGGCCTCACAGGAGCAGTGTGGGGATGAGTAACCTCAACAATAGAAAACCACTCGTTTTGGGGGTGTATATTTGCCATTTTTCCTAAAAACTCCAGCTTGTGCCTTCTATGAAAGAGTCCATAGAAAATCCACAGTGTTTCAAGTTTTTGAGGATCTGCTCCACTCTGGTGATTTTTAATATTTACAGTCTTTAAGCATAATTGTTCAATACATGTTCCTGCCCCTGAGATGTCCTCACCTCAATGCTCAACTTGAGCCATTTCCAGGGCAGAAACAACCTCCCTGCCAGGCAAGGTGCTGTGGGAAAGCAGCTCAGGGGAGCCAAGGGATACCCTCCCATGCTGCTGCTCCCAGGGAAGCTGCATGGGGAGGAGATGCTTGGAAAGCTCTCTTTACCTTCTGTGTGTCAGCCCTGTCCCAAAGGGCAAAGCCACCACGCAGCTGCTCCCAGCGAAGCAGCTCCTGAGCTTGGCAAGGGCAAACGCTGCACTTTCAGAAATCCCCTTTGACAGATTAACCTGACAAGAGGGGAAACTCCAAATATAAACCCATAAAGCCCTTCTCTCCTTGGTGAAAATATTTGTGGGGAGTGGGAGGGGACAGATTCCCCCCCTCCCATCTCTGAAGAGAGCTGAAGGGATGTCCTAACCCTGCTCTTTGCCATTGCTCATTACCTGGATCCCAGATCCCAGAGAAGAAACTCTCACATAAATTCATTTCATTCTAGGAACAAGGTATTTTGGGGCCTTTCTTCACTCCAGAAACTTTTCACAGCCTGTGCTTATCACCCCACTTCTCTATTCACACCGTGATTCTCCTTTCTAAGGCCTGGGCTATGGATCAAACTTCTACTTTGCAAAGGTAAACAGCCTCAGAACTGATACAAAATATTTGAAGACGGGAAGTATCTCACAATCCAGCTTTAAGGGTGTCAGAGACACCAGTGGGCTCTGCACCACACACCCAGGAAGACCAGCATGGGTACATGGGTAGAGTTATTCTTTGTAGAAACCAGTAAAACACAGGAGAACGAAGGAAAAGGAAGAGAAAAGGAAGAGAAAAGGATGGAAAGGCCTTGTTGACAGCAACTTCTGCTCTGTCAAAGCTCCAGAAATACTTGGGAACTGAGAGGCTGTGTGGCACTTAAGCCCAGGCTGACAATCCTTTCACACAGCTCCCAAAACGCCAAATAAACCTGCAGTGTGGGGCCACCTCAGTCTCCCTCCTTGTCTGCACAGCCAGGGAGCAAACAGTATCTGCACAACAAATAACCTGAAGGGGGATTTGTTGGGGAAAGAAGAGTAACACACAGTGGTGTATTCCCAGCTCTGGAAGTTTGCAGCAAGGATCCTGCATGCTCAGCTCCCGTGCATGAGAAAGAGGAACAGCTATAAAGTGACGGCTGGAGATGCCCTTTGCCATTAAGGGAAGAGCTCTAAAAATGCAGCCATAGAGTTTACAGCTGGAAAAATAAGCCTTTCCATCTACAAACTCACACAAAGCAAAGGAAAGAGTGGGTCCTGTACCCCACTCGGCCATTAAAGTTCCTCATCTGACTTCCCCGTGGTAAAGCGATGCTTCCCCGCCTCTCCCTCCCCTTCACATGCCTCATTTCAAGTCTTCTGGGAAGCCCAGCCCAGCCCTGGCTCCAGCCTTTACTGTAAATCCTCCGCTTCCCCTTCCTCTCTCTCTGCTCTCAGGGGGCAGAGGGTCCTGGTCCCCCCAACCTTAGAGCTGGGCACAGCAGCATCCCTTGCTAAATAAATCTCCCCCAAGGCTGCAAAAGGAGGGCTCTGCCCCTCGCCGGATAGGGAGAGAGAGACCATTCAGCATTACACAGACTGATTTTGGGGGTTCAGGAGCATAACCTCACCTGCCCTCCTCAAGTCCTGATGCAAAACTACGGTGGGATTTCAGGGAGGGAAAAGAGTTTCTATTCCTGAGCTCTAAAGCTGTGTCATTCAGCCGCTTCCGAGAGAATTGCTGACTTAGGGTGCACTGCTCCCCCCAAAGCCCGAGAAGAGCAGCGTGTCCCATGCAGAACGCAAGTTTGGAGGCAGCACCCCAAAGACGAGCCTTCCGGGGGGTGGAGGGGGTTTAGTACTGTCTGCTAAAATGGCAGCTGCTCTGACGCCGAGCTACGTCTTGCGAAGTCAGCCCTGCCCTCATCATCATCATCATCATCATCTGACTGCCGGGAACTGCTCCGGCTCCCGGGGCTCTGCGGGACGGGGCGGGGGCGGCGCAGAGCCGGAGCTTCGCTTGCCCCTGCCCACCCCCAGCCCCCAGTTTGTGACTCCGGGCTGTTGGGAACAGTCCCGGCCCCGCTGGGCAGCCACCGGCCGGGAGGCACCTGTGCCGCCCTTGTCTCCCAGCCCAGCCCGGGCCATTCACGGGTGTAGCCCGGATCTCCAAAACAAGAACCGGGAAGTGTAGGGGTAGCAGCCGTCCCGACCCCTGGTCTGCTGCCCTCCTGCTTCGTGTTCCGCCTGCCTTGGGGACAAGGATGATTCTGGGGGCAAAGGGACCGAATAGCTCAGACCGACGGGGAGTGGAGGTGGTGGAGGTGGGGCGAGAATGGGGGAGATTTGGGGTCTTCAGGGGAGGGGGTCCTCGCCCACTTCCAGCCCAGGATCTGCCAAACGGGGAGGGGTCACCTCCGTCCCAAAGTCACCAACGCCACCCTTGGCAGTGACCTTAAGCACCGTCCGGCAGCGGGACCGCCCTCCAGCCGGGCCAAGCGCCGGGACTCCCAGGAGGAGGAGAGGGGGCCGAATCCCTGTCCTTCCTACAGCACGAGGTGCCCCCGCTGCCCCCTCGCCCCACGAGAGCTGCCGCGGGACGGCGGCAACCCCGCAGGGGAAAGGCATGCGGATTCACCACCCCTCACTCGGGACTGAGCAGGGGACAAGCGGCGCTGCCCGCCCAGGCCCCTCCTCGACGAGACCCCCGGGAAATCGCCAACCCCGACCGCGGCCGCCCAGCCCGGGGGGACCGGGACTGCTCGGTAACAGCACCCGGGACAGAGCCGGAGCCGCCGCTCCGGACCCCAACTCCAGCGGGACACAGGGGACAGCTCCCGTCTGCTTTCCGGGAAGGGAAAAACCCATCTTCCCAGACTTTTCCTACTCCTTGTGCGGCGGGGATCCCACAGACCCACAGTATCACTTGGAGGGGAAAAAAAATTTAAAAAAGAAAAGAAAGCAAGAGGAAGGAAAAAAAAAAAAAACAAGGAAAACCAAGTTCTCCTTGTTCTTCCCGAGGCAGGTGAAGGAGGAGAGAGAAGGGGGGAGGGCACGCAGGTTTGAAAGAGCCGAAGGGGACAAGTTGTGCCCGGGTTTCCCGGCGGTAGCAGCCGGCGCTGGTTTGTGCTTTGCCACACGCGCCTGCTCCAATCTGCGCCGCTCGGGAACAATAAACAGGATCATACAAAGAAGTGGAAAGGCGGCATCTTTGCTTCTGGTTTCTATGACAGCATCAGAGAGAGACAAACCAACTATAAACTCTAATTCCTAGATTCCTCCTCCCCCCCCCCCCCCCAAACTCCCTTTTGTCTGCCATTAATTAAAGTGGCCATATGGAAAAGGCTGATAATAACAGCAGATGAGCCAACGAGAGAGAGGGAAAGGGAAAAAAAGAAAAAAAAAATAACTAAAAGTAGCGGCAGGGCGATGACGAAGGTTTAGCCGGGGCTTTTCGCACTTGTTTTCAGCGGCTGCTCGAAGCGAGGGGGCTCAACAATAGCGGGAGGCGAGCGGCTGCCCCCGCACTGCTGCCCGGCTGGGTCGAGGGGGGCAGTGGGCAACCTGCCCCCTTCCCCTGCCCGGCTCCGGGGAGCCGGGCATGCCCCAAGCCTCCTGCTCCGAGAGCGCTGATCCCCACGAGCTGCCCCTTTGTGTGGGAGAGCCTCCGAGGGTGCCGACCCCCCTTCGGGGCCGCCTCCCCAGGGAGGGTCGGTCCTACCCGCCGGCAAACTGCACCCCAAACTCAGCCCAACTCGGCGGGGCCGATGGCAGCGCCAGCACATCCCCAGGCACCAGCCCCCTGCCCCTCGCTCCTTCTCCGAATAACCCACGGAACAACAACAACAACAACAAACTTTGCTAAAATTGATAAAGAGATTAGCCAAGCAAAGCCTCTTCCGAGCAAGCTAAAAATAAGAACACGCAGATTTCTGTCGTGGTCAACGTAAAGAGAGAAATCCACAAACATGGCACACTTCCCTTGTGCCTCGCTGCTATAAATAGAGAACTCTAAAGTAGGCAATAATCGGAAAGCAGAGTGGGGGGAAAGGGAAAAAAAGGACAAAAAAGAAAAGTCTGGCAGTGGCAGGAGGGAGCAGCCGCCAGCCCTCCGCACCCACGTCCCGGGCGAGGGGGCCGCGGAGCTCCCCAACGCCCCAGGAGTGCGGAGCTGCGGACTTGGGCTGGAGTTTTGGCAGGAAGGGGCCTGGGGGTGAGGGGAGAGCGGCGAGGGACGCGTGGAGCCCCGGTCCCGCCCGGCCGTCAGCACCTCCGAGAGCTCCGCGGCTGCGGGGCCGCCGGCGCAAACTCCTCCCGGCGCCCGGGAGCGTCTTCTGCTAACACCTCCCTCCGGATAAACATCCACCGATCTCGCGGTTCACAAACCCGGCAAGCATCCTCTTCCAGAAATATTCAGAAAGTTTCCCGGCTGAATGCGACGTTGTGCTTTTTTTTTTTTTTTTTTTTTAATAAATCTCCTCCTTTCTCATCTTATTCAACCTCTTTTCAGTCAGAAGCATAACATGTCCACTAGCGTCTCGCAGCCGGCGAGAGAGCGAGCGAGCAAAGATGGACCTAGGAGCATGATGATCATCATAAAAATCCCCTCGGTTCTCCAGTGCAATTTTCAAAACAACAACCCAGCCTTCGTGCTGTAAAGGCGAAACGCCTGCGTCTGTTTACATCAACTGTGTGCTCCGAAAGCCTTTCCCCTCTGTCTCAATCCAAGGGAGGGGAGGGGAAAAAAAAAAAAAAAAAAAAAAAAGAAGAGGGAAAAAAAAAGAAAAAAAAAAAGAAAGGAAAAAAAGCCAGCATTATCTGCCTTTGTCAGCGAAAGAACATAATATTGACTTACCTTTCCCCACAGCTATTGTCTGCCCCTTTACAAAATGACATCACGGAAACCAATCATGAAATTTGCATGGGGGAGGTTGTGGGGGGAGAGTTCTTGGAGGGCAGCCCACTTCCCTACACCAGTAACACGCGTGTAAGACGGGTTGTTGGTTTCAATTAAATATCTGATACTCCTTAGTGTGTGAACTCTTAAGCCTGCTAAAGGCAATGTCTCATTTACTTAATGACCGCTCTCATTAATGGAAATGGCACAGAGGGGGCTTGCTGCGCCTTCCCTTTGTAAATACACTACCCATGAACCCTTGGGGTTGCAATATATCTGTTTACTCTCTGAGGTGAAATAAATTTACAGTATAGCATCAAAGAGAGCGAGCGAGAGAGATGGAGCGGCTGCCTTGAGTGCACCGAGAGTTGGGGCTCTCCCAGCCCCGCCGGCCCCTCTCTCCTCGCTCTCCCCCCTCCCCAAGACCCGGCAGAAGGTGAATGATTTTGCCCGAGCTGATTCATAATTAATATGCACGAGGCTCGGGGCTCCTCTGACAGCAGCAACACAAAAGGACGGCGAGCGCGACGAGCGCCGTTCCGTGTCCCCCCCGCGCATCCCGGCGCGTGGTACGGCCCAATAATTCCTAATAGCAGCAAGCAGCGAGTGACAGATGCCCTGGGTTAGCACAGCTCCAGCGAAAGTACTTTACAATATTTATTGGTGGTTAGGAAGATGACCTATCACCATAAAGAACAGACTGGGAAATTTATCGCCTCTATGAACCTGGAAGTATTGCATATTAGCTGATATACATATTCAAAAGCCGGTGGTTAAAAGGTGTATAAATATTTTAATTTTTTTTTCCTCCCCTTAAAAAAAAAAAAAAAAAAAAAAAAATTAAAAATGACGCAATGTATTCCCAGCAGACAAAACCTCACCCCGGAGAAGGTGCTTTACATTATGGGTGTTGGGATGGGAAGAACAACATAAGGAAAAGTCCTAAAAGAAAACGGTGGCTAAAACAGTTTAGGGATTGTTTCTAAGTGAGAAAAGTGAACGTTCTTGCATTTTGCATCTTTTCCCCCAAAAAAGAGTCACACTTTCCAGGAGTTAGCATCGCCTTTCCATGAAAATGCTCATTTCGTGGAGGTCCGGCCACCCCGGGAGGAGAAAGTACTCGCCGAGCTGGAGGGAGGGAGGCTCCGGGGAGAGAGCCCGGCACGGTGAGGCAGGAAGGGCATTAGCACATCGCATCCCTGCCCCCTGCCAGACGGGAGCATTAGCACTTGGACTGCAACTTTTCTGAAATAGCGGGGGAAAACACAGGCAGGCTGCAGCCCCACGGGTTGGGGAGAGGAGGGGAGGGAACGACACTTTTCTACCCAGTGCTTTTCCCCGCACCCTCGTGCCATCCCCAGCATCACCGAGACAATTAAGACTTCCCTGTCGTCTTAATGAAGATTTCCAAAAAGGTGCGGGAGCTCACAAATGGACAGAAACCCCAGGAGCCCTGAGAGAGCTGAGGCAGAGCCTGGCAGGGAAAGCTGAATCCTGCTGAGGATGCACTCTCCTGTGGGAAACTCCAGCTCCAGAGCTGCAGGGCCTCAGACTCCTCTCCAGCTCACCCCCACCCTGGGCACGTTAGGTGCAGGCAGCAGTGGGAAAAGCCTCTCGAACTGCCCAAAACCTGGCAGATTGGGCTGGAGTAGGTGCTGCCGGCAACTCCATCTCACCCACAGACCATTGCAGGGCACATGGCAGGAAGGAGTGATTCAATTTCCCATCTCAGGGCTTTTATTGAGGAGAGGGTGGCAGAGATACTAATTTTAAACTGTTGAGGCCGCTTTGGGGGTTGTTAGGATGCCCATTTCCATGGCTTACCAGCCTGGTGTGCTCCTAAACCATTAACATAAAGGAGATATTCAGCAGAGAGTACTCCTGAAAAGCTGTTTTCTATCTCCTTTGGACACACCACGAAGACAGGGATATTTTACATCCTAAACCTTTGGCATTCAGAAATTCTATTAAACTCTTATCTGCAGGCAGCAGGCCTGGTGCTACACTGCATCTCCATTGTTCTGCACCCGCGATAGAATCAAAGGGAGGGCTGGGTGGACTCGGCTCCCCTCCGCTCACAATGCTGCCTGCTCCTCTCCACCGCTGTTTCATTTAGAGCCGTAATGCTAAAACTTGAGAAACAAAAGCACAATAGATTCGGCAGGGAGGCAGCAGGGAAGTGTGTTTACTTGTGTGTGCTCCCCCATAAATTGGAGCACACGCAGCCTGCATGGATATGAGCACACACATGTGCCTCTCCGAGCGTTAAGAGAGGAATTTTATTACTGCTGCTGTTGCATTTATTAACACGCGACGCACCTACGAGCCCTAAGGCAGCTGACAGCTCTGATACCATCCGGCTGAGCTCTGGGCTGCGAGAGGGTGTTCGGCTTTTCTTTGTTCCCAAACTCGCCAGACTTCCCTCTGCTCTCCTCCCAAAACGCTGCAAAGAAGCGGCGCCTTCCCCGGAGTTTCTCACCGCCACCAACTTCAGCAGCGGCAGGAATTCCCATCTCGCAGCCCCCAAATCCCTTCTCACCCCCAGAAAATCTCCGTCTCAGGCAACAGCCCCACACCCCACGCTGGAGGAGCCCGCGGCGCAACGCGAGGCCACGCGTGGGCTCCAGGCGGCGGCGGGTCAGCACCACGGACAGCTCCGCCCGCTCCCTCCTGCGCACACTTCCGACCTTCTAAACTATTTTTTCAGCCATTTTTTAATCGTGTTTCTCCCCCACACACTCTCCCTAAACCTCTCCAGAGCCACTCCACAGCTGTTTTCAGGAAGAAGACAATTATCGTGCGTTTCCAGGTCTCAAAGAGCCGTCGCTTCCCTAAAGGGAGCTGTGCAATTGAGAGGTCTAAAATAAATGTTCACGTATTTTCATCTTCAGTGGTTTTAAGACGGGGGCTCCGAGAGTCCCTGCCTGCAGGGCGCCTTCAGAGCTGAACCCAGAGAGGATTTTTAAAAGCATATTCCCTTCACGCCCCTCCCCTGCTCTCCATGCCATTTCCCCTCCTTCGTGTTTTCAGATCAGGCTCTTCAAGTTTGAAATTATTTAAAATAAAACTCCATTTGCTTGTGTAAACACAGCCATAAACCCACCACACTGTGTTCCATTGGCTTCTTTGAGTCTGTTTCAAAGAAAATTAGATCTCAAACTTTACGCATTTGTAATTGGCACCAACTTCTCCGGTTACCAGCTGGGGGTGAAAGATTTTTTTTTTCCTTGTTTCTTTCTGAAAGCTTCTATGCAGATGGGCTGGCTGCCTTAATGCCTCAGACTACAATTAGTGCTGTTGTATGCCGAATAGAAATGGCCAGCATTAATATTGTATATGGAACAGCTGAAGGGTTGCGAAGAAACCTGCCCACTACAGGCCCCTGGCAGATGGAACAACATGCACAGGCACAAAAAAACTTTTAATAACCCTTCGCTCGCTCTCCAGCGCGCCCCTTCGCTCCGGTTTGGGCGGGTTCTTCCCGAAGAGGCAATGCCTTTGTCTAAGCCAAATCTAGAGCCCTTTTCTCCCTGAAGAACAACAATTGGAGCAATCACCATCTTTTGCAAAAGGCACCTCGCATTATCCCAAAACTTCCTCCTTTGTGCCTCGGGTAATGCGGGCGCTGAAACACACACCCAGATGAACAGGCACGAACTAACTTTTTATTTAATAACATCCCACTCACCCCTTTATTATCCAGCAATGTGCAAGAGGGGGAAACAAAAACCCCACAAAACCAAACCAACCACCACCACCCGCTTCCCCAGCAGAACTGTGACCAGAAGCTGCAGAAAACAGGATTTTCTCCTCGCCCCCCTCCCCTTCGCTCCTCGTCCTTTGTAATTAGGTGAAACCCGCGGCAGCGGGGACAAAGCCCCGCCGGTGCCTCGGAGCAGCAGCACCGGGGGTCGCGCACCCCCGCACCTGTAGCCCCTTCGCAGCTGAGCCCGGAGCGCAGCGAGGAGAGGCGGGGGTGACACCGGCACCTCGCTCGCAAAACGCGAACACGGAAGACCTGCGCTCCGAAATATACTCGGGAACCTCTTTCTACCGCCTAACTGGGGGCAAAATACTATAAAACGAGGAGGAATAGTTTGCGGGCTCGCATTCCCCCGCCCTCGGCGACCGAGCCCCTTTGCCAAGGCGTGACTCAGGCAGAATTGAGCAACTCAAGTGTTTTAGAGGAGAAACGGGGGAGACACACTAAGGAATACCCTCCCTACACTCCCACCGCACCCCCCGCCATCCGCCCGGCGAACGGCTACGAACCGAGGAAAGTCCCGCAGAGCTTCATCCTTGCCGGGTGGCTGTGGCTGCCTGGCCCGGGGTGGCGGGGGGAGCGGGCGCGGAGCCGCCCGGGGTTACTCCATCATCCCTGGGAAAAGTTCCCGTCCGGAGCAAAAACTTATGGGCGGCGGCGGCCAATGGGGCCGCGCCGCAAAATCCTCGCAGCGCACTCGGCGGCCAATCCGGTCCCCCCCGCCCCCGCCCCGGGGATGCGCACCCCCCTCCCGGCCCCCCCTCCGGGCTGGCAGCGAGGGGAGCAGGGGAAGGGGACCCGTCCTCCCGAGCGGGCGGGGGATCCGCGCATCCCTCCCGCCGGTAATGAGGGGAGAGAAGAAGCGACAACGGGCACATCCCAGTGCAGGGGGGAAGGGAACACGCACCCCGGTTACTCCCCCAGGCGAAGCATCCCCAGGGAGCCCAGTCATGGAATGGTTTGGGTTGGAAGGGACCTTTAAGCTCATCTCATTCCAATCCCCTGTCACGGGCAGGGACACCTTCCACTATTCCAGGTTCCAACCTGGCCTTGGGCACTTCCCAGGATGGGGCAGCCACAACTTCTCTGGGCACCCTGTGCACACCTGAGTCCCCAGCTGACCCTGTGGATGGGGACAGAGTCCACTGCCCTGAGGGCAATCCACAGGCTGGCTGTGGACAGCCAACAGTCCACTCACTGGACTCTCACATGCCCAAGTCAATTTAGAAATGCACGAGTCTAATGATGGTCACATGCAGTTTGTTGGATGCTTTGGTCGAGTCCAGGGTGCACTGGGGAAGGGAGAGGGGGAATTGGTTCTGGGCGAGGCCCAAAATGGAGGAGGATGTCCCCCTGCCTCAAAGGACAGATGGCAACATTGGACTGAACTGATCCCAGCTGGAGAAAACTGGATGCAGGCCAGAAAGCAATATTCTCACTGGCCTCCCAGATGGAAAAGCAGGGAAATAGTTACCAGGAAATAATAATAATAATAATAATAATAATAATAATAACAATAATAATAATAATAATAATAATACAACTAACCAGGGATAGCACTGAACTTTGATACCCCATTGGCTTAGAGTACAAAGTGCTGTCTCCAGGTTGTAGACTCCTTGTTCCCAGTTTATCACCTGAGGTTAAAACAAGCCCAGTTCTTTTCATGGATCAGCCCTGGTCTGAAGAGAAGGAAAAGTGTCATTTCTGAAAGTGGGATAGGGAAGGGATTACCTTGCAAAAATTGATTGTCAGCGTAAAAACTCAGCACCCTCACCTGGGTGGGCAAAAAGGCACATTTGCAAAAAGAGAGCAAACCTGGCCCAGTCTCAGCTCCAGTAATTTGGGAAAGGGAGAGGGGAAAAACCTGTGCTTGGAGAGACAGTTGGCACCAGTAATAAGGAGGATGGGACAAGCTGATATTAGCGGAAGGAGAATTGAAAGCATTTTATCTCAGCAGGACATGTCTGCATATTTAGGTATTTGTTATTTCATAAACATAGTGGGGGATGCAGTTGGAATAAATGTTGGCAAAGTCTGCAGAAAAAGAGGACAATTCACTCATTGGGGCAAGACCCTGGGCCAAACTCTTGTTGAATACACCTAACTCCATAACCCAGATTTCTTTGCAGGCAGAGGGCTGGAAGAGAGGGCAGGGAGGGACACCTTTGCTGGGTTGGGGCAGAGGGGTGTGAATATCTAAGTGCACCTTTTCTTCCACACCTCTATCTGCTGGTCTCAGGGAGATCTGAGAAAATAATGATCTCAATAATCATTATCATTGCCATTGGATTGAAAGTCAGGAGTTTGAGTCAAATTAAAAATCGAACTGTTGAATAGGGGGGCTTCTTTTGAGATCCTTAGTCTTAGAAGGGCCTGGACAAGCCAGCTGGATCCTGCATCCAGGCTGGATACGGTTCAGGAAAGGAGCTGGAGCTGGGCCCTTGTACAGCTACATCTGACTGCACAGCTCTCCAGCAGAAAGGGGTGCGACACAGACCGTTTGGGGACTGGCACCTCTTCCCTCTTTGAATTAGCAGCTCTGCCTTTGCAGAATATTCTGTGCTTTATTGTCCCTTCAATCCCCACCTTGGAAGATGAGAGGTGACATTGCAGAGAGCTCTGCGCTTGGAAAATGACTTTCAGAATTACATTCTGGCAATTTGAAACTTCCGCTCTCTCATCTTCAGCCTCTTGGGGCTTTAATGGGAGACAGCAAAGTGCCTCTTCCTCCTCCCCTCCTTTCTTTTCCTCCCCTGTTCTCTGGCAGCTGCAGCAGCCAGGATTCAGCAAGGTCACTCAACTCCATTGCTGCCTGCATGCAGGAGTTCTCAAATTAGGGGGTGTTGGGAGCAGCCTGTTGAGATGAAACAGCCTTCACTCAGCTCCAGCAAGCAAGGAAACAAAACCCCTTCACAGTGGTTCCAGACTGGCTCACCTTCCCTGAGCATTAGCTGGGGGAAAAGGTAAAGGCATGGAGGAGCAAAAAGCAGGATAAAAGAAGAGTCCCTCCTTGAGCTGCAAAGCTGCTGTCTTTTGTCTAGCAGAGCAAGCCCCAACATTTTATTAGAGACCTTGTGGCTGCAGCCACCTTGTCCACTCCTTGATGTTTTCATCAGCATCTCACCCCAGTTCTTCTTTTCCCAAAATTCCTGCTGCTGTCTCCCTTTCCCCCCCACCCTGTTCAGCAGCAAGGCAGAGTTGGCCTCATCCATCCTCCGGTCTTGGGGCGCAGTGCAGAGATGGGAGCTCATCCCTGTGCAGGCATTAAGGGGAGCAGAAGAGAACACAAATGGGAATGGAGAAGAATCACAGAAACTCCACTAATATCTGGGTGGTTCCCTGCTGAGGGGCCTGGGAAGCCATGTGGCTCACATGAAAAAGACCAAAGGAAATACCATGCCTTTGTAGTCTGATTTCTGTTGATGCACTGCCAGACTGGGGGGGGGGGGGGGAGGGGAGGGGAGGGGGTATTGTTCCATGTGTGCAGTTTTGCATCTGAAATAAATAAAATCACCAAGATATTTCTCTGTGTGCCCCAGCACCATCTCACCAACAACCTAAACATCTCTCCTGGCTCATGGCAGCCCTGGCTTTTCCACAAAGGAGGGGATAGCTCCAATTATCTGTTGACTGTTTTATTCTGTCTTAAATCCCTCTCATGGCTGCGTGAGGGAAAGCTGGAGAAGCCGTATGCAGATATTGTCAAGCTCAACTTGATAGGTACTGTCAAAACTGCCAGAGTGTGGTGACAATAAACATTTTAGCTGGCTAACAATTTGCTGCAAAAAGGGTTGACCCTGAAATCAAGTTCTGCTGTAATGAACACTTTGTCTCTAAATATTTGCATTTTTGCTGACAAGGTTCACTCTCCAGGAGATTTCCTCCGCCCGTGAACAATCTGCCTTCACATGAGATGCAGGATGGATGCGGTTTCCTGAGCCAGTTCCTTATCTGGCGTGAAGGAAGGGTGAGCACATGCCCAAAATCAGCAGAGGCACCATGGATGGGGGACATCCAACCAGGGGAGTTGCTCAGCTCCAGGGTGCTGATCCCACTCACTGAGAAAGCCCTTTTCTTTCAGGTCCTGTGTGGCAGTGCAACACTGACAGCCCAACGCTGGAATCAAGGCTTATCCTCATTTGACGGATCGGGAAATTGAGGCACATGGTGATTCTGGATCGTATTTAGACTGTGTTTGCTGAGCTGGAGATAGAGCAACCAAAAAAGAGGCAGCCAGTGCAGACTGCCTGTTATCCACGGCTGCCCCAAACCAGCTGCGAAGGAGGAGGAAGAGGAGGAGGATGAAGCCGTACTGGAACTCTCAGCAGCTCCGGTTTGGTGATGCACCTGCTCCACTCCTTCAAGCACATGGAAAGCTGGGACTGTCCACCCTCAGGAGCTCCCGCACTGTCCATCCTCTTCCAGGTGATTTGGGCAAAGTTACAGAGAGAGTCTCAGGCAGAGCTAAGAGCCAAGAATCATCTTCCTTAGCCCCAAAGCCAAAAGCCAGGCTGGCTCCTCTGTGTAAGCAATGAGGCTCAGAGTGCCCTCGCTGCAAAGGTTCGTGTGTTTGAGAATTAAACCTCCCAGGATAATTCTGTCCTGGCCACCAAGGGCTGACCGCCACCTTGGTGGCCATGTTTTTGTCTGCTCCCATTAATGATGGGCAAACAACTCTGCCTAATTCCCCAGGGGCAAGGTGTCCAGCCAGGATGGGGTGGGGATTTACCTGCTCAGGGCATCTCTGTGGGATAAATGTCCTCCAAGCCTCGCCTGGCCAAGTCAAGGACCTCCTGTGCTCTCGACCATTACAGGGAAAAGCTGCAGAGTTTGATCCCACAACCTCCAAGATGCTGTGTGTGGGAATGTCTGCTGGCTGCAAACAAGTGGGTCAGTGCATGGCCTCAAGTCTCCCATGTGACATCTGTCCCCAAGTTGGGCATGGGACAGAGAAACAGTCAGGGCAGGTTGCTGCTTTCTAGCTTAGGACTTCAGCATCCCAGCTCCATTGCTACAATTAATCCTTAACACCAGGGAAAAGTCCCCCACTGGGCAGGTTTTCACACAGAGGGAGAAGATGTGAATTTCATTTCTACTCCTGGCACTGATTGTTTGGGGGTGGCTGTGGGAAAGGGTCTTCATCCATTTTCCCTCAGACATCTGTCTTCTCTTTCGAATAAAAGGTGCTCAGAGCACACCCTGCCTTTTACTACAACTATTAGCTGTACTCACCAGGCTGAGGCTGTGATTTGCTTGAGACCCCTAAATTCCTAGAAAAGTGCACAATAAATTGTAATAAAACCTCTCATTGCTGCAGGAAACTGTGGTGGGGGAAAAAGACAGAAAGAATCCTTGCAGGTTTGCAAAAAAGACATAAAGGGAAGGAAAGCACAGCTTATTTCATTTTTATCTCCCTTTCCCCTCCCTGCTGCAAGGAAAGGCAATTTTCACTAGCACAGTGTTGTCGTTTTGCCGAAGAAAAATTCACACTTTTGGCCAGAGAGGAGTATTTTCTTTTATTTTTTCTCACTCTATTGATGTCAGAGAGCTGTTGCATTTCTGGCAGTGGCAGTAGCACTGTGCCTTGGAAGGCATCCGGACTCCCACCTCGATGCTCTCTGGCTCTGCCATCCCACATGGTGCCTCCTCGCTGGGGTCAGCATGGCCCTCACCTCCCAGGGCAGGTTCCTTCAGCCTGGCCAGCATTGGAATGATGAACATTTCAGAGCATCAGCCCTGGCTGGGTAATTTTGGCACTGAAATACGGTGAAGTATCACAGAATTACTGTGCTGGTGTGAGGGGGCGGAGTTAAACGCAGAGTTTTTAACTTAAAATGTTCAGTGAAATGCGAGGTCCTAAATGAGTAAACCAGGCATGAGCATGGTAATTATTACCAGTGAGAGAACCAATGCTTGCTCTACCCACATGAGCCCCGTGAGGAAACAAGTGATCCCCTGAAAAACAAAACTTGCTGCAGTTGCCCCATATGAACACCCACAGAGGAAGAGATGTAGCCACATCCCACAAATCTTCTCCCTATGACCCCTCTTTACATCTTTATTCTGATTTCTTCCTCATGCATGTTGTTACAAGGGAGTAGTTCAGCACTGGCAGACATCATCATCATCCTCACAGCCCTCCTGGCTTCTCCTTCTCCTGGTGGACAGCCTAAAGTAACTCCTAGTTTTCCTCTCCATTATAAACTCTGGGAGCCACTGGGAAGAAAGCATCCTGGTTAAAGGCTACAGGCTGAGTTCTTCCATTCTCCATTGACTCCAAAGACAAAATTTTCTCCCTTTCCTCTTCTTCATCATCTCATTTCCTGCTCTCAGGCCCAGGAAAATTACCACAGCTCTGAGACACACTCCATGAGCCCCTTGCCAGCTGAGTGTTCCACCCTGTCCTCGTCACAAGCCGTGCTGGGAAGCCCAGAAAGCACAAGGGAGGGATAATTACCAGTCCCAGCACTGCGATGATAATTAATACCCTGCTAAAAGGAGCGCTTGTCAGGTCAGGGAGCAGGAGGGGTGGGAAAACAAATAGGCAAAAATCAAACCTGAGCAAAGGTTTGCTGTGAGGAAGGAGGTGGGACAAGGGGCAGGAGGAGTTGTGGGGTGCAGAGGTTCAGGGTGATGGGGATGGTGCCTGTGGCTGTTGGACAGGAAAGTGTTTCACCCCATCAGTGGCTGTCACAGAGCCTTCCTGTGCCACAGGACCCCCTCCCATCCTCCCTTCAGCACTAATGGGCTGAGAGCCAGGGAAACCCTGCAGCCAGCAGTACTCTAAGCCATCCTGGAGCAGAGAATACTCACCCCTCTGGGGCGGTGAGGAGGCTTGGGGGAAGATTCCCCCAGATTTTGCTGGTTCAGTCACACAGGGAGGCTGAGCCTCCAGTCTTGGGGCTCCCTGCCACCTCATGGTGCAGTTCTCTGAATTTAAGATGGACTTCACCATTTGGGGACATCAGAGGCCACCTTTTAATTGAAGTTGTTGAAGGAAATATCAAAGAAATATAAATAATTCCGTGGGAGCAATGGGAAATCTTGGAACCTAAAATTCATAAATCTAAACTCAATAAATCTGAGCAAAGGGAAGCATAAGAGAAAGGAAGGTGACAGCCAGGGAAATGTGGGCTTGGGAATCTCCTGCAGGAGAGGCTTCTGGACAGCTTTGGGCAAACAGGTTTGCTCTTTTTTCCCTTGGTGCCACCACCTGAATGATCAGCAAAGTTCCTCTGCACATGCTCTGTTTTGGCTCTCTTGCAACAACTGAGTTAAACCAAAAGAAATCCCAGAACCATGGCAAGGGGTGAGAGAAACAGAGAAACGCTGGCAAGGGAGAACAATATGTTTCCAGACAAGATTTAAAAAGAAATGTTTTGTTAATACCAGTTTGGCGTCACACTGTCATAACACCATCAAAATGACATGCTGCCACCACTAATACGGCTGTTTAGGGAATATGCAACACGAACAAAAAGGCAATTCACTCAGAAACAAACTGGGATGAGTCTATACTGTAAGAAAACAGAGAAATGCTGCAATCCAAGGCAGGACCAGGCAAATGCTCCGGGATTTCTGGTAACTGTGGCACAGGCAGGGACCAGAATCTCTCAACAGAACTTGCTCCTTGTTTTCCATGGCCTCTCAGCCTTTGCTGGGACAATCTGCTCATAAGAGAGAAACAGTTTAAGGACAGCTGTTCTGGCATTAATTAAAGTGCCCTACAGTTCTTTCCTAATAAAATCACTTTTCTTCTAAGGTCTTCTTCCCCAATTTGTTTTAATACCTGTCCCTAATTAAGTCCAGTGAGAGGAATTCACCACTTCAAATGAGTTAAAAACGGATGTTCTCAAGGCACCTGCATCTGAAGAAACTTATTTTTGAAGTCCATGAATTAAATTAAGAGGGGACATTTTCAAGCTGATCACTCCCTTTTGATTAGCACAAACGAGCTGCTCCACCAGCGCTGTGTTAAAAATTGTCACACTTGCTTTTCCGGCTAATTTGGAAAGAGTTCAGCTGTTAGGGTGCTAAATAGTCACATTGAACACTACAGACCTGCAGTGCATTGAGGCTGAGTCCTTTAAAAAGGAGATTGAGCATCCCATCACCTGAGGATGCCCCTCTCCACAGATAGCTATGGAAACACGCTGCCCAACGGCGCTGACAGTGACTTGTTGACCAACAAAATTCTGGCACAAGCCCCGTGTATCAGCCATGGCAACCGAGCTGGGAGCATGGCAATGGCAGCTGCTACGCACAGAACAGCGCTCTTAAAAATATCACGGCTGAAACCCATTAAAGAAAACAAAAATAGAAAATATGCAAGAAACCGAGGCTGTGTGTGAAATAGATACCGGGAAGGATGCTCGGTACATTTATAGCTATAGCCTGCCCTAAATTCTCCTGGACTTTTAACCCAATGCTTCTTCACTACAAGCAACCCAAATGGGGGTTTTTTTAACCAGAAAATGTCAAACTTTCTGCCTTTTTTTTTTTTTTAACTCTTGCTAATGTGATCAAAATGGAGAGCTGACCTGTATCAGACTAAAAGCAGAACAGTGGGATCTGCTGATCTCCCAGGCTTCTCCAGACCTGGTTCACAACACAGTTTTCCCTCTGTGCCATCCCTTTAACCCCAGCCAGCTCCATGGGCTGCAGAATTAGAGGACAGGGGGTGAAGGGAGAAGTTTGTTGCCACACTCCTCCCAACACAGGGTAAATCTGATGGAAAATGGCTCAGAGCCTTTCTGAGGGGAATCTTTAATTATAATTTCCTGCCTCTTGTCAGAGTCTGCAGTAAAAGTGATCAATCAGTGAGGGGTGATATGCTGGGACAGAGCCTAAGCTCTTTGAAAGCCACCCCACCTCCAGCTGAGCCTCGGGAGAGCCAGATCCATTCCTGGTGTCAGCCTGGCCAAGCTCACAATTCTGCAGAGCAGGTCTGGGCTCTGCTGTCTCCTTACGTCAGGGCCCGCTCCAGGAGCTGGAGAGATTGCAACCAAGGATTTACTCACAGAAGAATGAAAAACTGCCCTGTTCCAGCTCTTCCTTCCCACCTGCTGGGCTTTATCTCTTAAAAGCTGAAAAATAAGGCAGAAAGATTGGCTCTGAGAGCTTTGACCCATGAGTTGGTTTTCTCATATTGCTAAAAGCTGAGCATTCAAAAAAAAAACCGAAAAAAAAATCCAGCCCAGCCTTTGCAATCCGGGATGAATTCCCCATGTTCCAGCAGATCTGCACGGTGGTAGGCTGGTTCCTGCTGGAGCTGGGTGTTTGCCATGCTTTCCTAGAAAAGCTCTCTGCCATGCTCCCTGCAACATTAATTCTGAACAGCAGAGATGGAATGAAATGTAGGTTTGAAAGCAAGCCATGAGGCAGGAAGCACTATTTAGCTTTCCTCTCCCAGAGGTCTCACCTGTGTTGGCACTGGTTTAAAGACATTAGAGTGGGATTACGGGGCTAAATCAGAGATTTTATTAGTTACAGGAGCCCGTTCTCCTTGTTAAATAATTGAATGCATGTGCTTAAGGCAAAGGCCTAGGCTGGCTGGCGACTCCAGGCCGAGCTCTCACAGAGGATCAGCTGGAGTTGGCAGCACCAGTCTCTCTGTGAAGATATCTGGATTTCCTTTTATCTGGAGTAGACACTGCATGTTACTGTGAACATCAGTTCCTGGAACATTTCTGAGAAGGACTTACATGAGAAGATATAAAGGTTCAAAATTCCTTTAAAGGAAATAATGTTTCTTCTAAATAAGAGCTAAACAGGAGCTGAAATTGTGTCTTCAAAAGGGCTTTTTGTTTGCCAGATCTCTGTCCAGGATGAGAACTCAAAGGCTTGATTAGGTTCAGGTCTTCATGAGACATTGGCCAGTCCAGGAAAATAAAAAGATGAGAAAATTGCAACAAAACCATTTTAAATTATTTTTCAACTATTCTGCAGATTTAATAAATTAAAATACCTCTGCAAATACTCTGAAGCTTTTTAATCTCTGATAACATTTGGTACCTTATCACTTCTAACTGCGCTACAGAGAAAAACACATTATTATGGATTTTGTGATAGATCCTACAATTTATCAACCTAAAAAGATTTCCAGGCAGTAGAGGCTTTCTATGTAAGTTAATATGTCACAGGCCATCTATCACCTGGACTTTGCTGCGTCTGCATTCCTAATCAGTGACTTGACACCTTGAGTTAGTGAACACATAAAGGTTATATCCGTGCTAAGCGATGTGACCACAGCATTTCAGCCTCCAGCAGGGGACACTGGGCACCTGCATCATTCTGGGTGTCCTGCACAAGTGTCCACCACAATTTCCTCACCTTAGCAAGCACCGCTCTGCACACAAGGAGACACTGAAACACCCCAGGACTCAGTTGATGGGGAAAGCCTCCACTTTCCAGGATACATAATTCCATTCTGCCTCCTTCCCTTCTCCCTGGGGCCGGGGAGGAGATGCCTGTCCTTGCAGGCATCCATCACGTCCCGCCCTGGCGGGGCTATGCTGCCCTCCTGGCCATCTGCCACGCTCTGTCCCAGCGGCGCTGCTGCGGCTCTGGGTGAATGATGACGGCAGATACGGGGTGTTATGGGCTCTGGGAGGCTTCACATCACTAAATAAATGTAATGAATATATATGATTTCATTTCCCCTCCTCCGCCACGTGCATTTCTACGCTTTGCTCTCATTGATATACGGCGCCTTCACTCTGTGCAGTCCACACGAGCTCCACGTGCCACAGATTGGAGCTGGGAGATCTGTGAAGTCAGACCTTCAGGTGAGAGAGACCCTGGCACCACATGGGCGTGGATGTGAGCTGGAAATGTCATATATCCCACTGCATGCCTGTCCTGAAAGCTCCAGGGAATGCAGCTTCCATCCCCTTCCATCCCATTCGCCATCTGAGCACCTCAGAGCACGTGAGCTCGTGCTGTGTGGTGTTTGTGTCCTGCAGACCTGGAAACATGAGAGCAGGGCAAGTGTTTCCAGACACATGGCAGACTCCCAGACTCTGGGCACGGCCTCCACCTCAGCAGAGGAGATGCATCTTTCAGCCCATGACAGATTTACTCCTGTGACCCAGCGAGCAGAGGTCAGAAGACCCTGACAGGAAACAAATGAGAAATGGCATCTTTCAGAAATTCCTGCAGTAGTTTCTTTCCCCTCTGGCTGCTGCATTTCTCCCACCATGCAGATCCGTGGTGAATGGGCCAGGCAGAGAGACCCTTTTGAGCCTGGGTGCCAACTGGGATGTCTCCCTGGGGCTTCCTAGTGCCTCCTCTTGGCCATCTCCTCCCTGATACAGCCTGAAATGCTCCACAAACTTTACACACTGTTGGGATAATGATTTGTAGAACCACCTGCCAGCATCCCCCATTGCTCCTGTTTTGGCTCCTTACAGCTCCTGCAGCCTCCATGCATGTGTCTGAAATAAACCAGATCCATTAAAAAAAACTTTGTCCAGAAGCAGAGACATGGTGCAATTTTGCACGCTCTTTTTCATCTCTGTCAAAGCCCCCATCCCCTTGAGGCCACTCATCTCAGTGAGTTGTCACAGGTCCCTGTCCCAAAGTTTGGCTTGGGAGCCCTTAGCGTGAGGCAGCACATGTATGGGTTCAAATCCTTGCAACAGGAAAAGGACTGAATCCTTTTCCCCCTAACTCCTCCCATTTGCTTTCTAAAATGTCACCAGTTACAAGGGGTGAATACGTTTTAGTAATTTATTTTATCCACTTATGACAAAGACGGTGAACCATGAGTCAGAAAACACAGAAAGAGATGAATTAACTGAGTGAGTTTTCTTCGCTGCTTAATTGTTCCAGCGAGGCAGAGTTCTGGGGAGGATAATGAATCATTGTTTAGGAAATATTTCTTCCAAGAAGATGATTTGAAAAAATACATTTATAATTTATTGCAACCTCTTGCTTTGTCAGGGAACAGCAGCCAAAGGCAGAAAGTTCCTCCCTCCCCCGTTCCCCTTCCCTCAGTTCATTATCGCTATAATCTTATCTCCCGTACCCTCTCCTCACCCTTTGAATATTACATCTCCTCCCGCTTGTGTGAGGAGGTGTAGCCGTGTGCGGGAGGGGGGGAAGCCGTCAGGGAGGGAGGGGGAGACTGGGAAAAATCGTCACATATTTCAGGCTGGCTCTATTTAAATGAGTTTGGGATTGTGCTTCTCTGGAGCAGATGGCCCTGGAGATAATGATGCCTGAGCAGCGGAGGCTGGAGCCCCTCTCTCCTGTTGCCATGGTAGGCCACGGGGCTGAAATGGATTCTGCTTATTAAATTTGCGAGCTCTTGTGTACTCAGGATGAATGGCGTTCAGTCATAAAGAGGCCCAACCTCCTAATGTGGCTGGATAGTTTTATCTTGGAAAGCCAGGCACTCTAACTCCACCAGACGAGGGGCTCATTAACCTATTAACAGCAGCCGTGGAGGAGTTCAGCCCACAGGGGCTTGGAGAGGGGTTTCCCAGGAACGTGCCCATCGCCGGCGTCCTCGTGGTGTCAAACCCGGCTGAGGGCAGTCAACCATCCACTCAAAAATGGGAGAGTTCCGCTCAGCACATTTCCCAGAGGGGTTTGTGTGGAATCTAACACCACAGAGCCCATCGGAGCTCCAATGCTGCTGTTAGCTCCTGTAGGAATAGCAACAAGAGTTTGGGATTGTCCAGGCCAGCGAGGCTTGCACGGGGCTGCTGCTTGGCCTCTGATTTACAACACAACCTCTGCTTTTCAAATCAAGATTACACAGAAATATGTACAATGCACTTTGAAGCCACAGCAAGAACTTGGTAGGACAGAGATCACACTTCGTGATAGAAATTGAGGGAGAAAATGGAAACATATGAGATTTAGAGGACAAGTTTCTTCTTAAAAAAAAAAAAAAAAAAAAAAATCAAAGAAAGGATTGGTGCTTTCTTCTCTGACTTTCCTGTAGGACCAGCCTTGGCTAATGCTCAGTGATAACGCTCCTCTGAGAGAGTCAAAAGATTGCAGATTAAATAGAGCAAGCTGAAAGGCTTTACCTGAAAAAATTCTTTCTTTCTACAGAAAATTGTGGGTTTGTTTCAAGTAAATATTTATATGTCTGTTCCAGCCATGACAGACAAACCTGGCTATTTCCAGAGCATTGGAAACAGGTGTTTCCCTCCAGTAGCCCTTCCACACAATCCTTTCACCCAGGTTCACTTCAGATCACATGCTGAGACTTAAAATAAAGAATTAAAACTTCTTTTTTAATCAGTGTAAAAGCAAGTTCACTGATGATTTGAAGTGCAGTATGGTTGGGATTTCATTTTCCACTGCGCTCTTTATGTAGGGCCATGCCAATGGTTTGGAAGAATGGAAATTTGATATGCAGTGAGACAACGTCTGTTACATAATAATGCTGTTATCTTTGATTAAGCAGAGGTTGATAAAGTAGCACTGCACTATATTTAGTTCCACAGCACTTTTTTTGCATGTTAGTATGCAAATTTTCACATGGACTTTATTCCAAATGCAACCCAACTCTGTTTTCTTCCCCTGCAATCCTGCATGGCCAACAAAACCCACCAGCCTGAGCTGCACTGGGTGGTTTCCCTGCTCTGGCAGCATCCACCAACCTTCTGATACGAAATAATCACATCAAAGGTTGTCAGCACTGGACTTTTTTCCCCAGGACTAACACAGAGGTGGGGACTGTCTGCTTTTGGGCAAGTCTTCCCACTCCAAGAGAAGAAGTCAGAGACCAAACACCTGCAAATACTTCCCTGACCTAGTGATGGGCTTGGTGTGGTCTGGAGCTGTGAAGCTGCTGGGAGATTTTCTGAGGGGAATATTTTCCCTCCCAGCATTGGATAATGTAGGTTTGTTGAAAAGGGAAGAATTCAAGGAATGGAAATTGGGGTTCTAGATCTTCCTTCTTCCACAGAAGGTGAGCAGGGAGCTTGCCTTCTTTGAATCTAAGGGCATCTTGGCAGGTAACTCCAGAGTCACACAGAAGGGGCTGGAAATAGTTCAAAAATCCTCCTCAGCTTCCAAATCCCTCATCACAGCTGTGAAAAAGTGTCATTGCACATGGCTGGGGCAAATAATCACCCATAGTGTGGGAAGGTCATTCTGGCCTCTGTAAATGAAGCACAAAAGTCAAGTGCAGTCAAATTTCTTGGCATTCAATCCTCCTATTTTCAGGACAGATCTGGAGCTTAATTCCTTTAACGAAATAGCAGCAAAAGGGATGTTCACAAGAATTGTGTTCACTTGGCAAAGCCAGCTGAACATTTAGCTTTAACACTCGGTTTCAGGGAGAGCTGAGGATCTGCATCCTGCAGCTGACTTTGAACATCGCGTCTCATCCAGGGACTCTGGACATTTCCCCCATCAGCTGCTGGCTGGAGCAGCTTCTGCAGCATGTGCATCTTTAAGCTGAGACGATATGAAATGCAACCCTCGCTCGATATCAGCCCTTTAGAAGGCTCTGCAGATCAGAGGAGCAGAAACCTGCCCAGATTTCCACGGAGCTCTCAAAACACAACCCCAGCAGCACCGAGCAGATGCAATTCAAGTTGTAACAGACAGGTTGGAAGTGCTGGTAAGGTGTTCATGTATTTATTCCTGTCCAGCAGTGTCCCCCAGCAGGTCTCCTGGCCTGGGCTGGCCACCAGAGCCGGGGCTGGGCTGGGGGCCAGGCTCATGGATGGATTGGGTGTCCGCATGCGTAAGCCTGCCCTGGCGCCCGGTAGGTGCAGCCTGCAGGACTTATCCAGGGTCACCTTGAGTGGCCGTGTGTGAGCAGAGACTGCAGCCAGCTCTCCTGCACGCCAGGTCTGTGCTCCCAGCCCTGACCCACGGCCCTCTTTGTTCTGAAATCCCCTCCAACAGTGAGGGTGGAGGAGAGGACGGGCAAAACGCTTCTGGGGCAGCTGCCTACGAGGGCAGACCATAGAAAAGGGATTAGCTCCGTCTTCAAAATGCAAATCCCCTCGACACACGCCAAGCTCACGGCACTCCTGGAGCCGGTTGCCCAGTCCTGACTTACAGCTTTTACACAGACATGGCGCTTGCCAACTTAATGTCAGAGGTACGAACACCGGTGAATTAAAACGGAGCCTACAAATGAAAAGCTGATTAGCAGATATTAGAAGGATATTGAGATGGAGAGGCCACAGCGGTGGAGAAAGGCTCCTGGCCCTCACTTTGTAGCACAACCTCCTTCCTGACTTCTGCAGCTCTTTTGCCATGTCTTAATCCCCTTGCACAGGGATTAAATGACACCAGAGGGAAGAGAGGCTTCTGCAGACTCTCCATGTCAAAATCCAGCCCCCAGATTATGCAGAACAAGAAGAAATGAGCCACAGCAGGCTCCTTGCTCCCCAGTCACCACCTTAAGCAAGGTGACAAGAACCAGGTGATCTTTCAGGTCCCTTGCAACCCAAACCATTCTATGATTCTATAACGAGGTGACTCCGTGCAGCAAAAAGTTTCTTTATTGGCATCAGGGAAAATTTCCAGGCATTTATGGAGAACTGTGACTGAGAGGATTTCTCGTGTGCTGGACATGCAGGAGTTGTCAAGCAGAGCACCTGGAAAGTTTGCTCAAGCAGTCAGAAAAGCTCCGTTTTAGCCCTGCCCTTCATATTCCTATCCTGCAATCAGCATTTACACACATTTCCCTAAACTGGTCACCCATTAAAATGGGACACTTGGATTGTCAAACCATTGTTTCTCAGGACCTCACTACCCCAAACAGATGAAGCTGCTGCAAAGATGTGGTCTTGACCCAAGGTGGCAGGAGGTGGGGTGGTCACTAAGGAGCCCCCCAAAAGCCATGGCAGTCCCAGCAGTTGACACAACGACAAACAAAAGAAGAAAATCCCTTTTTCTGCTCCAACAGGACTTCAAATGGACCAAAAAGAAAATTGTGGGTTTTGGGAAGGGAAAGACTTGGTGATTTCTCACCAACATTGTTTATTCCAGTTCTCTCTCCATCATCTATTGAGGAAACAGTGCTCAGGAGAGGCTGCCATAAGCTGGGCACAGGAATCCTCATCCTCATGGGCTGGTGTCAGCACAGAGAACAGCAGGAACAAGCAGGAGATGCCGAAAGGGGTGATCAAAGATCCCTGTGAATTTCCTTACACTCAGTTTTACGCCTTAGGATTTTTGCAGTAAACAGGGAAAAGCCACTTTAGAAACACTGGCAAAGTCAAGTTTAAAACACAGGATGAAGATTGGTTTTTTCCCTTCATTACCAAAGAACCAATTTGGAACCTGAGATTTTCTTGCTTGTGAACATTTCTTGTGTCTTCCCAAAGTGGGACATACCCACGAGCAGTTTTATAAATTGAAGACAAACACTTCAGTCACGAAGCCAGCTTAACTTTACAGGCAAAACAAGAACAGCATTAACCCAGCATTCTTGAAGTAACATTTTAGTTTTTCTGTTAAAAAATAAATTACTGACTGCGGGAGGAAGAAAGGAATCATTTTGCTGTGATAATTGCAAAGCACACAAAAAAGGTAATTTTTTGCCTGACTTACATTTAGAAATGTCTCAGCTTTTACCAAACAGCCTTGGTTACCAACAGAAAGAAAGCACAGAAATATGCAAATATTTAAAAACTAGCAAACAAATCCCTGGAGAAGAAGGAACAAAAAAGAAGTGGGGGCAGGGGTGCCAGCGAATACAGAGATGTCACAGGCTGGGAGCTGCTTTTCTGAAGCCTCTTGGAAGTTCTCACCAGGGTCAGCCCAGTAAAGCAATGGCATGAGGACATCCTCGAGGTCCAGCTCTCAAACACACTTGAAGCTCAAAAGCAAATCGTGGCTATGCAGGCTGTGATGTTGGCAGCAGCCTCAGCCTGCCCTCACACACACTCAGAGCAGGATATTTAAATGTTCTTTAGGCTCTCTCAGTGACACTACAAAGCAGAGACAGCTCTTTCCCAGCCTGGATGAAGACCAGATATTCCAGCTCTTTTCTACACCTGGCAGATATTGAAGATTATGTTGCAAATCATGAGGACCTTCTTAATCAAATCAAGACCTATATTCCAGATCTTTCACCCCGATAACTTTGCTTGCCCTTGGTGGCAGGGTCTGTGTCAAGTGCCTGGTCACCCTCTGCCCAAGGAAGGACCATCTGTAACATGGCCTTGCTCCGGGCAAGCAGTTGGGTGGGTTTATTTCCCACTTTCCTTGCAATTGCCAACAGTCTCAACAAACACGTGCTGCCAGTTACACCAAAGTGTTCCCCTTTCCAACATACTTTACAGGCACTTAAGGTTTTATTCTGTTGTGTAGTGACTTGCACTGGAAATGGGCATAAAATTGGACTTGCTTGGGCTTGAAAAGTAGCAAACCTGGGCAGGTTGCAAATTCAAGAGAGGCAGAAGGAAAGATCTCTTTGTGAATTATTTGTAGGGACAGGACAGAAGCCCCTTGCTTGTGAATTCCTGAAAGAACTACAGAAATTCACGGAAATTCAGAAAATACCCCTCCGAACCAACTTTGAGCCTAATGCAGGATTTTCTGGAGACCCAAATCACTCTGTTTCGGTGAAGGATTTCCCACTGCTGTTCTGACCTGTGCAGCCGGTCCCTACAGGGAGCACTTCCTATGGATCTGCAAGTCCCGGGCGCATCTCTCCCTCCCTGCCCATCCCGCAGACGTGCTGGGGTGTCCCCTTCGTGCCGGTGACACCGGGGAGCCCCGGCCGCGGTAGGTGGGTGGCAGAGGCGGGCGCGTGTGAACCGCAGTCGCTGGGTACATTTTCTTCCCTGCGCGCTGACACGGCTCCCTTTTGTTTCCTGAGTAAATAGAAAAGCCACGGTGGCAGGAAGGAGAAAGGCAAGGCAGGGCTCGGCAAGCAGCGCCTGTTTACAATGACAAAGGGCTCTGCCACACTTCGGGGAGGAAATTTTCCTTCCAGACTTCAGGGCTCATTAAGTGAGTGGGCACAGCTAATAGGCTTTGTGTGCGAACGGCCCCAGCCTTGCAAGGTCCAGCTGTCACTGGGGCGAATGTCAAAAATAACAGCGGGCTCAGCCATTCTCCACCCCGCTCAGGCTTTAAAATTTATCTTTAAAAGGGGGAGGAGCAGGCAATGAAAAGTAGCAAGCAATTAATGGGAGACAAAAGCAAATGGACCCGCCGGGGCTGATTGCGGGAGGGGGGAATGTCCCCCGGAGCTGCGCTGGAGGGTTGGTGGGGAAGAAATAGAAAAGCTGAAGAACCCTCCTGTCAAGCAGAAACTCGTTGCGGTGATAAACGCGAGGGGCAGGGCCGGGAGGATGCTCAGGAATTGAGGGTCCCGGCGGTTCCTCTCCCGGCGGGGCAGATGCAGCCGTCTCCCTGCCACGCGTCTCCGCTCCCCGAAATCTCCCTCACAGATGGTGACTCCGAAACAGTGAGCACATGTCTTCCCTCGGATAATCCCGGGGTCAGGCTCCTCCGAAGTTTAGTCTCTCACTGCCAGCAGAAAGCTGACAAAATTATGCAGAAATAAATATGCTTCCATGTTTAACTTTTCTCTTTCACCCCATCCAATCTCAGCCTGCCCTGGAATAATATTTGCATGCGTTTGGTTTATCCCCCTGTCAGCTCCGTCTGGAGGGAGATACACAAATGGCTCGTTTGAGGGTATTTGTGATTCATGGGATGCATCAATGGGAAAAAAAGGATTCAAAATCTCCAGAACTTTTAATAGCTTGCAGAGTCTTGGCACCCACAGTCCCACGGAACGTGCCTACTGTATTTTTAGCTAACCTCAAGCTGACTTTGATTTCAGGCAGCAACATCCCACACTCCAGAGCTTTTCTTTGTTTTGAAGAATGCACCCTTACTGCAAACCGAGGTACCCACGTTTTTAAAACACAAGGGTACATCCCTTCGCTTTTCCTGCTGAAAACTGTTTTTCCATGAATCTTGCGGCTGTTGGGTCCCTGCACCAAGGTGAGATTGTGCTTGATGAGCCTGAACTCATGACATTTACACAGTGCTTTGCTACTTCTGGGTAGAAGACACAAGCAGCGAGCAGTGGGCTCTGTATATCAGATAATTTAGGGGTGAAACTAACTAGGGGTTTTCAGACCAAGAAGTTCTGTCTTTGTGAAACTCCTCCAGATCCCGTGTCAAAAAACAGGGTTCCTGAAACAAAGGCACTTGAAAGAGTTGGCCTTACTAGAAGGGTTTAACCAAATGGTTTAACATCATTTCTCTTTTTGGCAATGAAAAGTTCAACCCACAGAGGCAGTTTGGCCTCCCAGCACTGCAGAAGTACAGGTTGCGCCTTTCCAAGTCCAGGCAGAGCTCCAGACTGCCAGGAAGGGCTGGGATGCACAGTGCTGTGAAGTCAAGGCAAAGGATGCCTGTGAGGATACATTCCCAGAGGAATTCAGGGCACCTACTCCAGAGCCAGCCAGCCTTGGAGGAGGTGCTGACAAATCTGATTAAATTCTGACCTCAAAAACCAGATGCACACCTTTCCCATTCCCCATCGCATTCTGTTTTCTCATGTGCAGATACACTGTGATAAAAGACAAAGAAAACTCTCCGGAGGAAGTTTTGGGTTAGTTCCAGCCTCAAAATACGGCCACATAAGAGGTGAATCATGCCTGGAAATCCTTGAGGGTGCCTGAGAACAGCACAGAAATTTTGCCTGAATGAGTCACGCTGGGGAGAGCTCGAGCTCTCAAAAGACGCAACAATACACCTTGATGGGAAGGAAGCGAAGAGAGGGAGCCTACTCCAAACACATCTGCTCAGATCCAGGCTTCAGCTTGTTGCACTTGTATGGGGAAATCTGTGCAAACAAACAGTTATTGAATGGGTCAACTGAGCAGAGTGGCTGAAGGAGCCGAACAATGGGGCGGTTTATTCACTTAATGTATGCCAAGGCCATTCACCAGGCAAGCACCTCTCAAGGAGCCACGTGACAAACAGACTCAATTTGCTGTTTGCCGAGGTCATGCATTTGGGGTGCCACGGACGATATTTGTTAATGGGAGTGACAAGGACAGCGAGGGAGCGGCCTCATTTCCAGCACCTCCACGGTGTTGGGGTTTTGTTCTCTTTAATTGCATGTGGGGAGGAGAGCGGTTTTCTGAGCTCCTCAGCGAGATGTGATGTTTGTATCTCTGTGTTTTACCTCTCCGAGCCCTTTGGAAAGTTGGGAAGCCAATGTGGTGCACAATGCCATGTGTCCCTCTGTCAACAGTCCCTCCATCACCAGTGTCACGTCAGGTGGGATTTGGAGTCTAGCAGCAAAGGCAACACAGAGCCATTGGCATCTGGGCAAGAGAACACAAAGAGCAGGGGATGAATTCAGGGTTTCATTTATAGTCAGCCTGGGCCTTCTGAATGCTGCAAAACACTCAGAGATTCAGCTGTACAAACAGTGGGTTTGACAAATTCATCCTCCCCTTCTGCCCAAGGACCCTCCATGGCCACTCGCAGCTTCCCTGCATTTATTTGCTATTCAAACAGATTTGATGGATAACTTTTATTTACAGTGAGCTGATGGACCATGGCAGTCTCCAGTTGGAGTCTCTCTGCTGAGTGGAGGTGAAGGGATCACAGGCTGCAGTTGATCCCCACTTGTTGATGGAGGGTTCGTCCAGCCCCCCTTAACCTGCAAAATCCACTGCTGGTGGTGAATGCCCACCTTTGACACAGGGACTCGAGGAACGAGGGCGATGGGGTGGGGTTTGACACCATATGCACATTCAGGTGGGGATTTGCTCTGCGTGAGACAGCACAGGTCACCCAGAGCTGTCAGACAGCTGGTGAGCAGGATCTAAACACCTCTTTGAGGTATTACCCCAGATTTTCAGCAAAAGACAACAGCAGGGGCAAACAGAAGAATAGGCTGATGAAGGGGGGAAGAGGAGGAACAAGAGAAGCGTCACGAAAGGGAGAAAGGATAAACAGACAGACCGGGCAGGATGGTGCTGCACTGGGGGGAGAACCCCGCACCCCCAGGCTTGCTGGGACAGCCTGGCTGGTGCCCCCCCCCCCCCCCCCCCCAGTCTGCCCAAAGAAGATGGAAATTTGGAGGCACACATTGAGTAGCCTCGCCTCTCTTCCCGCACCCATGGTCCCCTTCCCCCTCACTCCGGGCCTGACAGGATTTCCTACGCATCTGTATGCAAATCACAGGCTGACGCACCAGGAGAGGCACTTTGTTCCGAGCATCCCCGGCACAGCTGCTCCGCTTCCCGGGGCCAGCCGGGCCGGCCCGAGCCCCTCCGGCCAGACACACCGCGGGGCTGTGGACACGGCCACACCAACTACAGCATGGCACACATTTAGGCAGAGACCCCGCCTGCTGCCCGTTCCACAGCCAGGGTCTGCCGTGAAGTGTTGAAGGGTCTTGGATAGGGGCAGGGAAAAATCAAGCTGCCTTTATAAAGTATCAGGGTAGGTCTTTGGGAAAGCAGCAGGTAAAGAAGGACAATGCCCTAGAAGACCAACCCAGAGTGTTTTTTGTATTGGTGTGGCTCCTCGTGTCCAGCCCAGTGCCCGGCTGGGAAACAATCTGCTCCCAGGCTGGAAAACAATTTCTTGCAGCTGAGACTTGATGGCAAAGATTCAGTTCCCTCCAGGCCCAGAGACACAAAGCACAGCCCCCACTGCCCCCAAATATGATACCTTTGGATTTCTTCAGTGTCTCAGCCAAACCACTCGTCCTTCTGCCTTCTCTTTGGATTTTTTTTTTTTTCCAGATAGAAACCCATCATATTCTGGGAAAAAAACCAAAAAGCAACAAACCCACAGTATCTATTGTCTCAAAAACCTGTTTATTTTCAGCAAGAAGTGTTTACAGGGCCTCAGTGAGTTCCCAGCCATCTCTGCAAACAGAGAAACCAGAAACACTCTGGGAGGTGATTTTTCAACCGACCAAGACAGGAGCACTAGAAATCTCTGCCAATGATTAAATGAGCCATTGCTCCCCAAAACAGAGGCCAAGGTTTGAGATGCTGGCCCTGAGGAGCTGTGTGGGGTGACTGATGGGATGGGCAAACCTGGACAGCCACCACCTCCCTTCCTCACTACTGGAAATTACAGCAAATATTGGGGGAGCAATGGGAAACACCCCTTTAAGGTGCATGGTGCTTACAGGATATGCAAAAAATCCTCAAAAGGTGGCTTTTTACCAGCATCAGGTTTATGGTCTGGCTCCACGTGTGGCCAGAGTGACCAATCTGTGTGCAAACTCCTCGTGCCTCTCTGGTGCATCTTCCACCCCAGTTGTCATTTGCAACTCAAACAGCCGGTGCCTCAGGGGATCTGTTTATTTTCTTCTTTCTGCCGGACGAGATTCTCTGGCTCAACATTTTATAAAAGCAGATTTTATTTTTCCCTTCATCCCATGCGACACAGATGCAAATGGGGAACAGTAGGATGCCAGCTTATCTTTTATTTGTGCTTTTAGGTTATAATTGCAGTCTGAATCACTGACTTTTAAGTTACGCTACATTCTGCCTCAGCAGAGAAAGGGAGAGGAACGGAAACAGGGAATGATCCCTTGAAGTTCAGTAACACCAAGCAGCTTTGCTTTCAGACAAAAAGGCGTTTGCGAGTGTTCCTCCCGTTCGTTAAAGGCACAAACTATTGCCATGATGAAATAATAAAGAGAGTTAATTGAGACTGGGGGGGAGGGTATCGAATAAGAAAGGCTGCTTTGGTTCCTGTGTGACCATTGTGCTCACGACCGTGGTATCCATTTCCTAGCTGTGATTTTGGGGAGCTCAGAGTGTTTTACCTCACCCCAAAAATCAGCATTTCGGTGGGCTGCAAAGCCGAGCTCCCCAGCCACATGATCCCCATCTCCTGGCGCAGCCCTGCGCGGAGCTGGTGAGGGAATGTCCCTGCTGCCTGTCTGCTGTCACCGCATCCGTCCCACTCCCGCCGGGGCTGGCGAGCCCAGCCAAGCCCTGACCTGCATTAACACTTCCCGCAGGAGCCAGGGCTGCCGGCCCCGCACGGCCGCAGACGGGGGAGGCAATAAAGCAATCCCAGCCCTGCCGGCTGCTCCGGCAGCGTGCGAGACACCTGGAGAGCCCGGCCATCCGCTCCCTCCTCCTCACCCGCCGCGGGGATGGGGAGTGTGAGGTTATAAATCCCCGAACAACACGGGCTTAGCCACGGCAAGGGTATTTGCACTCAATGCTGAGTCCTAATTTTCTTTTGAAAGCTCTACATGTTTGATTAGCCAACTTCAGCAGCCCCATAGCATCAGGTCAGGGTAATTAGAGACCTTGTGTTAATGAGTAAACAATGACTCAAAAGCCTAATTGACACTTCCAAGCCCATGCACGTTGCTAATTGCCAAAGCCAGACCCACGGCCCCCGTGCTCACCCATGTTAAACCCTCCCTATGAATAAAAGTTATCCCCTCTGTTGGCAACACCCGGAGATCTCCAGCGGCGGGACGGGGGAAGGAATGCGAGGGGCTGGGATGGACACTGCGAAGGGAAAGTGTTGGAATGGGCGCTCTGTGCCTTTCTCCCTGCTAAAGGTCCGTCCCGAGGCTCCCGAGCAGACAATGGCACCGCGCCCTGCCCTGCATGCCCCCGGCAATGACCCCGCAGGACCACCCTCCTCGGAGGGGAAGGGCAGGCGGCCGCCCCGCTCCAGCAGCCCTCTCAATCTTCCCCAGACAAAGCCTGTCTCGGGGGAGCGGGTCCTGGGGAGGGGGCCAGGGCAGGGCTGTCTGGTGGGAAGTGTCAAGACTGGGTCGCACGGCAGAGAGTCCTGGAGGAGCAGGGAGAGAGCAGGGGTGAAAGGGCAGCCCTCCCTTCCCACCAGCCGCCCTCCCCACCGCCTCGGCTCGCTCCTCCTGCCTTTTGCTCCTCTGTCTTGCTGCTCCCCCAGCCTGGCCTCGGAACGAGGGAAATCCCAGCACAATTCACAGAGTATTTCACTCCCAGATAATTTACGGACACAGCATCTGCTGGACATGGGCTGGACACTGGACTTAAACTCAGCTTTCACACTCTCTAGGCTTGTTCACTGTAAATTTGGGGGTTACTCAGGCAGTTGGACTAGGTGATCATTGCAGGTCCAATTCAACTGAAATATTCCATTCTATTCTATTATTTTTTTGCCTACAAATAACCCCCAAAAGGAACTAAAAGTGCCTCTTTGTCTGATCCCAGTTGTAGACCTAGTGCAGTTAATCCAGGCAAACCTCACGGAGAAACTCAGCCCAAGGATCGTGCCTCATCCCATGGGAGCTCAGCCTTGGCTAGGGTGTGATGGAAACACCAAATCAACCTTCATTTCTTTCCTCTGCACACAGCAGGGGCCGAAACCTGTCTCATCAAGTAAAGCCTTCCTTAAATTAGGTTGATATTATGGACTTAAGAAGATCCTGGTGACAGGATCGACACAGACAGGCTAAAACAAACACCTGAGCTGAAAGCAGAGGTGCAGGCGAAACACAGCAAGTCATAAGAGCTTTGAAATGCCCCCCAGCTCACAGCTTGGGTGTCCTGGTGAGAGACATCCCCATGGCTCTGCCTTTGCACAAAGGAGAATCAGAGACTGGAAGTGGGAAATGGGTGTCTCCTTCATGTCAAAAAGAAACAATACCCCCCCCCCGCCCCCACCAGAAACCACCACTCCCCACAATAAATTTGCCAGCCAAAATCTGCTCCACCCCAGCTGATTTCCCATCCACACGTCCATCTCTAATCATGAAAATTAATTGTGAAAATTAATTTTGAGGCGTGTTGGTATGGACATCTCCTGATGCTTGGGTGAGGGCAGCACCACTTTGGGTTGCACGCCTGGGTTGCAGCCCTTGTCCCTGCAAGCAGAGCTGTCCCCAGCCCCACGTGTCCCCATCCCAGGCTCCAGAGTCCCCAGGCAGTGTCCGGGTGTGAGGGAGCATCAGGCACAGACCAGATGCATACTTCTATATGAGACTCACTAATGGCCTTGCAGGTACAACATTATTATTTTCCTCTAATGGCTGCTTTTCTATTTCTTCCTCGCTGGCTCATAAAAGACACATCATAACTACAGAGGGAGGGGGAAAAAAAGGCGAAAGCTTTGCAAATTACAGCAATCAGAGAGCCTGGACCATTAGCAGCATCTGGGACTGCATTTTACATAACAGTGGACACTTTCTTTGAAACAATTACAGCTAATAATGAATTAGGATTGACTGGGCTGTAAACGTTTCAAATTGCAATTCAGAGACTGTCACTCCTCACCATCCCCTTCTCGATGGAAAAAGCCCTCTTAATACTCATCACTCCGTGAGGATCCTGGGAGGAGATGAGGTTCTCCATGGCCAGGAGTGCAAGGTCCTGTGCCATGGTCTCATCCTGAGCTCTGATGGATTTGGGATCTTGCCTCCAAATGCAGATGCTTCAGGGAAGAGTTTACAGCGTAAATTGATGTATCAGAGTGGATTGTCCTGGTGTTTTTTAACTAATCCCACTTTAAGGATGGATCAGCAGGCTGTCCTTTTCTGCGAAGGAATTCCTTTCCAAATGGATGAAGGGATAGCTCCTCCCTAAGCCACACTGAGGAGTTGCTGTGGCCCATGGGGTGTCCTGTTTGCAGCTTCCCCAGCCCCTGTGAGCCCAGTGCTTCCCTGACTCTGCAGCTCAGTCTAGTCCCATTTTTCTGTCCCATACTGTGGGGTCTGGGGCTCAATTCTCACATCTACCACAGCTGAGACTGTACCCTGGTGTTGGCTCAACATCCATCATAGGCTGGGGCTTCTTCTGCCTCATCTGGGGCAATGACCCCCTCCAGCTGTTGGGCATTTTAAAAGTGTGTGGGTTTAATATAAACCAAAAGAGTTGTTTGAGAATATGAGCTCTTCTCACCTTGTTTCTGGGGGTTGCACTGGCTCTGCAATGCTTGAGAACACAACAGAGCACAAGGAGAGGAGCCATTCCTGGGCCAAGAAGTCCCTGTGTCCCCCATGAATCTCCAGACACCCCAGACAGAGCAAAGACACAGCTGGGGGGTCACTGGGGCTCAATCCCCCACCATGGCCAGCACAAGCCCCTTCAGCTGGGCTGTGGATCCGCATGCCCGACCTCCACAGCTGCCTCAACAACACAGGTACCTGAAGAGAAAGTTAAGAAAAAGGCATCAATCCCTTCTCTTTTGCTGGAATAAAACCCCTCCTTTAAAAGGCAGCAAATATAGAGGGGGAGATTGAGAGGAGGGAACACTCAGGGCCCTCTGTGGGAGCGCAGATGTGCTGTAAATGGGGTGCTCTCTATGTGCTCAAAGCCCCCTTCTCTTCCGAGCTGGCAGGTCCTAAAAGGCCGCTTGTTCTGCAAGTTGGCTGCTGTCTCACCCATCGTGCCACCTCAGGTCTCGAAGATCATTCACACAGGCTGATGCTCATCCCCGTTCCCAGGAAGATCACCAGTCACACACTGAAGCAGGGGGGACACGAAGAGACAACGAGGACCCCAAATCTTCCCCAACCCCAGCCCTTCCCAGAGGAAAAGCAGCATATTCAAAAATGAAAGGAGGCAAAATCAACCTTAAGCAAAAGAAACCCCACACGCCTGTGTCTGATACACCCTGAGGAACAGTTTTGTGCCTATTCCTTGATGACACTTGAGTTTTGAAACTCTCAGCAAGGTGCTCCACTGTCAGCAAGCCACAGCCCATGGCTGCCCCCTCTTGCACCCCGGCACACCTCTCCTTCCACCTAAACCTGCAAGGTTTTCATTAAACAGCATCTCTTTCCCATCTTTGGGGAACCTGAAGCCTGGCACTAAGCATGCCTGGCAAATGGCTGCCTGTTTTACAGAGATGCCTCACACCAGTCTTAAAACTCTAATTATAGAAGAATAACAAGGCTCTAAAGCTCAGAAGCACTTAGATATTATTTCAAGCCAGCCAACGAGGAAGTTACAGCTGCTGTAATTAAACATGACACAGAGAAGTCAAGCATTAAACACAGGTTCATTAAGAAAGCGCAGGGACTCGGTGATCCATAAAGGCAGGACCTTGTAGTTGTGGGCCAGCTGGGGAGAAATTCAGAGAGGGGAAGTCTCACCCATTTACTTCGAAAAGGCAGCAGCAAAGCTGCTAATTGTGTTTGCATGATGATAACGAGCCACTGGCAGGACTTTCTGGAGGACAGCTCAGTTGCTGGCTGTGGTTGGGTTCCCAGGCCACCACCCCGTGCTGGGACAGCAGCCAGGCACTGTGTAGGGTCAGCCCCCAGCGCCACAGCACCCAGAGCTTCCCTTGCACCTCTGTGAACAAGCTCTTACACCGACATGTGAAAAGAGAGTGGAGAAGGTGGGATCCTGCTGTCTCCTTCCTGGTTCCCTCCCAGCTTCCATCCCCTCAGGGTGCCATGCTCCAGGTGCCCAGCCCAGAGCCCTCAGCCTCTCTCAGGAGCCACAAACCAACACTCACTAATTAAGCAGCTCTCTGGGCTGGTTCCTCAAGTCCTGCAGAAACTGGACTGAAGCATCCCAGGCAGGGACCATCTCGGGGAGCTTCAGAGGAGCAGAGATGGGAAATTCTATGATTCCAACGGCAGGATGCCACATTTGGTAGTTTTCAACTTGCAGATCCAGCAGCCATCTGTGTTTATTAGAAGAAAAACTCCCAAACTCGAGAAAATGCTCTTGTTATTTAGGTGCTGCTCCACCAGCGGATACCTCATGCTCCTCAAGCTGCTCTCGCTGGGTGCAGGGCAGGATGGGGCTGAGCCAGGTGGTCTGTAGGTGCTGACATGGGGCAGGGCTGTTTAGTTAAACCCAGGGCTTTTTCCACATGGGAATGGCAGTGGGAAAGGGAGGCAGACAGGCATGCTGGGACCCCACAACTTCCCATGCAGCATCTTGAGGACAGGAGCCATGACCACAGAAGCAGGACCATAACCTACCACTCCACTGAGACCCCCGAGGGGAGAAAAACCCACTGGAGGAGGTGGAAACATGCCACAAAAATAGACACTAATCCCCAACCACCCCCAGAGTCGAAAAAAAAAATAAACCCCATCAAGATGCAGAAGAGGGGACGAAGAATAGAAGAAAGGAGGATGAACAGCACGACCCCCCCTGACCCGGAGCGTGCAGCCCCGGCTTTGTGCGAGCCCCTTCCCCCCTGCGCCTGCCCTACAATCAGGGCAGCTGCCTGGAACGGGGCCGGCTGCCGTGGAGGAGAGGGCAAGGGGGCAGAGAGTAATTTATTTACTCCTCACAATGTGCTGTTTGAACAGACTCCCAAAGAAAACGGAGGAGGAAGCAACACTCTGCCAGGCGGGAGGAGGAGGGGGATGCGGGGCTGGGGGAGATGGTCCTAAATGGATTAAAAATTTACCCTGCAACTGTGGGGCTTTAATTGATACACGGGGAGGGGGGAAGCGGTAAAATTTCCCTCTAATTGTATTAAAGATACACTAATTAGGTTGATTAAAAACAGAGAGGCTGTTTCTTTCTTTCCCCAGAAGGCCTAAGGGATGGTGATGGGGAGGGGGGAGAAGTGCAAACAGATTGGAGTTTAAAAAAAAGAATACAAGAGAGAGAAAAGTGCTCAGGCCCTGTGAGAGGTGCAGACCCATCAGCTGCCTGGGGCACCATGAGAGCAGGAGAAGTCTCCCAGGAATGGTAGGATGGCCAAAGCTCCACCTTCTCCCCAGAAATGAGGTGCCAAGGTGGCAGAGTCACTCTCAGCAGCTTCAGTACCCCAAAATCCAAGGCTTTGTTCAGCTGCAATGCCCTAAAATTTGGGTTTGCATTAATTTTGGCCCCATTTTGTGAACTTTGGATCTTCCTTATCTACATCTTTATCCACACAAATATCTATAAATCCTTGTGGGTAAACAGATGTGCACATATATAAACTTTAAAATACAGGCTGTACTTTTGCCCCCAACAAAACAAACCTAACACAGTGGTTTAACTGCTTAATCCCTGCCCAGGTGATCCCAACCATTAGAGAACAAACACACTGAAAGGGAGAGGATGGGCAGGTTCATCTTCATCACCAAAACCTCCCATTGCAGTGCTTTCCTCCTCTTTTCACTTTCTGATCTCATTTCTCCCTCACTGATACCAACCCTCAGCCCAGAGCCCACTGAGAGGGGTCTCTCTGAAACCCTCAGTGAACTTCCTACCTGGGAATTCCTGCTTTGAGGAGCCACCTGGCCTTTCCTCCTTCTTAAGAAGGACAGAAAAGTACTTTTCAGCCTGGGGGAAAGTTTCCCTTCGAGAGGTTTTATTGCTCGTGTATGAGACAGTTGCTAATTGATCTGTCAAATGGCCAAGCTGTAAAATGGGAATGGCAAATAAAGAGCTGTGACTTTAAGGGAGATAAACAATACTGTGTTGGGTTTTTTTTCCTTCCTTCCTCTTCCAAATGACCATTTTATCCTTAGTCTGAAACCACGGGATGAAGGGCAAACTCAAATTGAGGAAGGAAGCTTGATGATTTCTGATGCTTCCATTACTGCATAATCAAGGACTAAAACTGCAATCAACAGAACCGCCTTTGCAACCCAGCAGCTTTCAAAAAACTCAAGTGAAAGGGAGATAATTTTCTTTGTGGGACTTTATGTTCCTGAACCACCACCTCCCTTCCGCCTTATTTTCTTAATGTTTGTTTAGGAAAGAAAAGTGGAGGGCTCCAAGGAGACAGGCAGGCTTGGATGAGCACAGTAAAGTGTGGTTTAGGTGGGAAGGGACCTTTGAAGGTCATTTATGCAGAGGTCGAGTGCAAAGGCACTGCAGTCCTGAGCTAGTCACCAAAGAAAATCCTGGAATGGTTTGGCTTGGAAGGGACCTTAAAGATGCTCTCAATCCAAGCCCCCACCAGGAGCAGGGACACTTCCCACTAGACAAGGCTGCTTTGTGTTTTAGCAGCGAGAGTGCCGTATTTCAGCAGCCTCATTTGAGGCTGAGCCTTGATGCGAGCCTCTCCTGTGGCAGGAGCTGGTGCTGGGACTCTGGTTTGGCTGCCAGCAGGTCACTGCCATGTGCTGTGACAAGAGGACGAGGGGTGAATCAACTCGATTTCCCTCATCCAGTGGCACCAGCCAAGCCAGCAGGGCTACCCTGAGCCTGTATTGGCTGTGCCCATCCACACTCCAGCTCCTGGGGATAGGGCTTTGAAACGGAATAGAAAACCTCTGCACTTTCTTCCATTTTTCCCTTTAATTTAGGCAGTGTTGAGGCTTTGGCAGGGAAAGGGTGTGCAATTGCTGGGGCTGCAGCAACAAGCAATGCAGCAGAGCCGGGATCCTTTCATCTGCGAGTGACGGGGTGCGCACGGCGCGCTCTCCTCTTGAAAGCATCTCTTGGCTTCAGAGGCTTCCCCGGCCCCTTTGACAAACACCTCAAGCCTTTGTAGGTGACTATCACACTCTGCCACAAGTGACGCGTCCCGCCAGCTCTTCCCTCCCCTGCACAAAAAGCATCACTTGAAAGGCAGCTTTTGATGGCGTTTGACTCGGCCCATTTTGAACAGCCTCGGAGCAGCAGCAGTTGGCTCTGGCTGGAGGGGGCCCCATGCATGCCCAGGGTGTGCCAGGGGGTTGGAAGGATGGTGGTGGCTCCTGGGAGGTGGGAAACACTCAGAACTATGTGAGCAACCCATCCTGTTGCACTGCAGGGCTGTCTGCCCCCCTCCACCTCCACACGCTCCCCTGGATGAAGCACCAAGACAACTCCCCGCAGTCATTTCCGTGTTCCAAGGTTCACTGCTTGAACCAGTGGTGCCACAGGGCAGTAGGAGGAAGGGAAAGGGGCATCAGCACCATCACCCAGCTCCCCACCTGCTCCAGCTTCACTCCCCACCACCAGGTCTCCTTTTACATGTCAGGTACTCTTACCACTGTGAATCTAAAGGAATGAAAAGTGAATAAAGCTCTCACTACAGAATCCCACAATTACACAATCCTTTTGCACCATGGAAATGACAGCTGAGGTTGTAAGGCAGTGGAAACCTCAGCTCAGCTGCCCAGGTTGCCCATTGCTCACAGCTTTCGGTATACACAAAGCAGCAATTTATTTTTTCAGTACTACTGTGTTTGCTGGGAAATTAAGTTTTAGAAGGACTAAAAATATTAACAAATTTAGGTTGAGAAAATGGGAGGAGGAGGAGGAGAGCAGATTTTAAAAATGTCAAAACACTCAGATGCAGCATTTTTAATGAAATGTTTCACTTCAGAAATGCCAAAACATTTTGTTTTGACATTTTCAAAGTGAAACTTAATGATTTTTTTTTCTTAGAAACAGCATGGATCGCTTTGTAATAACCTGTTAAAGAAAAAGGAACAAGGAGAAAACTTTTTGCCATCCTTCCAGCAACACATCGACATAGAAAGAGCATTTTCTTCCCTCCTCCTGCCATTTTGCCAACAAATTTAGGCATTTTCTGTTTAACTTGACATTGCACTAATGAGTTTCCCTCCTTTTCTGCACTGAAAACATTCTCTCACCTTAGCCTGGCTTCCAAGATCCTCTCTTCTGGAGGATCTCCTGCCCACTGCTGCTCTCCTGGCCCAAAGAGGTTTCAACACAAGCAGCTTCCTTGGAAGAAGAGCTTCCTCCTCTGCGGTTTGGGTGCTGAGCACCCTGGAGAATGAAACCTCTCTCTGTGCTATAACCCAAGCCCAAAGTCACACTTTTCCTTTGGCACGTGATCCAAATGAGTCCATGACTTTACCTGGAGTGCTGCGTCCGGCTCTGGAACCCTCAGCATAAGAAGGATGTGGAGCTGCTGGAGAGAGTCCAGGGGAGGGCATGAAGGTGCTACGAGAGCTGGAGCAGCTCTGCTCTGGAGCCAGGCTGGGAGAACTGGGGGTGTTCAGCCTGGAAAAGAGAAGAATCTGGGGAGACCTTAGAGCCCCTTCCAGTGCCTAAGGGGGCTCCAAGAGAGCTGGAAAGGGGCTTTGGACAAGGGCATGGCCAGGACAAGGAGGAATGGCTCCACACTGACAGAGGGCAGGGCTAGATTGGTTATTAGGGAGAAATACTTCCCTCTGAGGGTGGGGAGGCCCTGGCACAGGGTGCCCAGAGAAGCTGTGGCTGCCCCATCCCTGGAAGTGTTCAAGGCCAGGTTGCATGGGTCTTGGGGTAACCTGGGAGAGTGGAAAGTATCCCTGCCCATGGCAGGGGGTGGAATGAGATGGGTTTTAAGGTCCCTTCCAACCCAAACCATTCTGGGATTCATGATTTGGTATCCCACCCAAACCTCTTGCAGGACAGAGGCAGAGGGTTGGTCCACAGCCAGCAGCATCCTGAATCCTGAGCCCTCCTCCTCTGCATACACAGTGATAAAATGGACCATGAAAGTTTATCAGCCGTGAACCAAATGGCTGTTTACATGTGTTTATTATGCTCTTATTTGTGGTCTGCAACCCTTCCCCTAATGCCTTGCTCATAACAGCAGCTGTCCTGTGCCGAGAGCCTGCAGGCTAACACTGACCAGGGCAGGCCTATGGGCTGGGAAGGTGTTTCTGGAACCAGCCTGCATGGAAAGGACATAAAAAAGAAGCTGAGTAACACTAGACCCCAGGTTGGGACCAAGGGGGTACCAGGCACTCTCCACTTGCTTTCAGGCATTGGGTGGGGACTCTTCAGCTTGGAAAGAGGAGCCCATCACCTGGCACAAATCCAGGCCAAAGGGCCCCTCTGGATAAAAATAACCCTTGCAAAGGGAGAAACACAAACAGAAGGAGTTGCAAACTGTGAAAAGAGTAAACAGAAGCTCAAATCCCCAAAATGAAGTGAATTGGGTGCCTTTTGCAGCCCCCTCGGGTCACCTCCCAGCCCATGGATGAACAGCTGAGGAGCTCCAGAGCTGGGGCAGCTTTTGGCTCCTAGGAAAGGAGGGTGGATGTTTCCTCCACCTCAGGTAAAGAGCTGATTCCTTGAAGGGAATGCCAAGAGCTGATGCAGTTGTGGGCAAATATGTAAATCCAAAACGTGTCAAAAAAGAGTGAAGCTACGTGAGGAAACAAATGCAGACTTTCGTCACTTGTTCCTGGAAAATGCACACCCAAAGAGGCAGCAGGGGCAGCTGGTGGCATCACTCCATGGGAAGCCAAACCCAGCAAACCCTGGCAAATTTTCCCTGGGGGAAGGAGGTAGAGACCCAGATAAGCCTGGCCTGCCCCTGACCTGTGCTGGGCCAGGCTCGAGCAAGGTCAAAGCTCAGGAGAAGGTGATCAAAGCCCTGAGCAGCCTTTTCCTTCCCAGGCTCAGACACACATTCCACTGTGGGACATTTCTCTTTGCTCAGTGCAGAAGAGATCAAAAATAATGAACCGCTTGCACACCCCCTGCACACGCAGACCTGTATTTACATACAGAAATTAAATCCTTGGGTAGGCAAAGCCAAGCAAATCCAATGGATTTACATCAGGCTCCTCACCGAGGCTTGCTTGAAGCATCTCCATAGTGCCAAGACTCATGGGCTAAGCCACAGCGTGTCCCTGAGTGGCTGATGGCAGGGGGCAGAGAAGTGTTTGATGACGCTCTTGACCACAGTGGCACTGTGGTTATCCCTGCAGCAAGGCCAGCTCTGTGCTCCTCAGAGTGGGGATTGGACCCAAAACCCCTCCATTTGCTAACGAGAGTTCTGCGTCCTATTTGAAGGACAGTGCTGCCTGTTAAGCAATTTACTCATTTCTAATTAGGATTATTCAGTATAACAGGTTTTGTGCTTGCAGCTGGGTGCTCCCAACTGGCCACCGGCTCAGCAGGAGGAAAAGAGCTTCAAACACCCATCTCCTGTAAGGAGAGGCGTTTTGTGGCAGTAAAAAACTACAGGGAGAAAGCAACAGCCCCCAAAATATGAACTGTCCCTTTAATTTCTGTCGAGGCTAAAGCCCACAGACTACAAAAACAACATTTTAATTTAAATTCCGATTCCACATTCATTCATGGGAGCTGGCTCCAAGCGGGGATTTCATTAAAGGCTTTAATAGATTTTATAGGACTTGTCAGATCCGGAAAGGTTATGGAGCAAATGCATTTTCTCTGCTTCCAGAATTTCAACAACGGCTCAGTAAACAAATTTACCATGAAAATGCAAAGAGTCCAACCTTGTACAGACAAGGAGAAATGAACTTCATCTGAGTGACTTAAAGGCATCAAGATTCACTCTCCGTCCCTTCCCAACTCGCTTCCCTCCTCTCTTTTCCCTTGGCATGCTGTGCAGCTTAGAACATGTTTCTTTCTATTTTGGTGGAAAACCAGAAAAGGAGAAACATCTTTTTCCACGGATCACACTTGGATTCAGAGCTATTAATAAATAAATAATGGCAGCTTTAGCAGCAGTGCGGGGATGGGGGGCTTAGAAGAGCTGCTAAGAGAGCTCTCATCCAAGATCAGCTCAGACCTTGAACAACTGATTGACTCAGGACAGGGTTTTGCAATGAGATATTGTTTTTCCAGAAATCCCTGGGTGTTTGAGGATAGATGTGCTTCAGCTGGTGAAGGTGGTGCGGCTGGGAGACTGAGCGGACAGGAGAGTTTACAACAGCCACGCCTTTGCTGACCCATCAAGGGCTTCATGAGCCTTGTCTTAGGGTCTTCTTGACCAGCCCTTCCATTCAGCCAGAGAACGAAGGTGATTTTGGCTGAACAGCCATAAATGCACATGTTCTGACCAAATATTTTGCTGGAGTCTTTTCCACCACATTTTAGCCCTTGACAAATCAGGTTTGAAGGCAGGTGCCGATGTCAGGCCCAGGAAGGGGCCCACCAAGGCTGGCTGGTGCAGGCAGATGTCCCACCTAGGGGACACGGTGCCATCGGCTGCAGGATCCGTGCTGGGGTGGCTGCACTCACCAGTGATCGGGAGGTGTTGGGCATCACTGGTGAGAGCCAAACTGCAGGAATCAAAGGCTGATGCCTTGGCAACCGAGTCGTGGCGATGCTGAACAAAGTGAAGAAAAGGCCTCTTGTTTTTGGATGAGCTCTGCAAACAGAGATGAATGTCAGAGGAGATTTTGCCTGAGCATCGTTTAGAGGCTGTATAGTGGCATCACAGGGAGAAATCAGCTTGGAGAAAATTATAGCTAATGCAAACCTCCAACCAAAACCTTTTTTCTGTTAGAGGGTAAGACAAGTTGATGACTTTATTATTATTATTATTACGATGATTATTTTCCCTCCTTATGACTTTGCAATTTGAGATTGACAGGTCCTAACACAGCTGCTCTGGATGCTTTCCCAGCTCCACAAAGAGAGAGGCAGAGTGAAAAGCAGCCGGGCGGTTCAAGAGCCGCTGGCGGGGCGGGAGTGGGACTCGTCAGCTCCACCACAGAGACCCCATAGATGTGGGACCCTGTGCCGAGAGGTGTCGAACATCTGGGAGCCCCTTTCACTGGGAACAGGCACTGCAGGTGGCTGGGATGTGGCTGGTAGCTATGCTGTAATTATAGGAAGCTGGGGAGAGAAGCAGATTTAAATCAAGTGACTACTGAGTTAAAGCATGAGAATTCCTATGTAATTTATGGTGCATTAAATAGCCTAAATATTCTCTCCTCATGAGTTACTCTAATAGCTAATAGCTCTCATTTCAAGGCAGCATTTTCTGTGATGCACCTTAATCTAGATTTTTTTTTCCTTGCTGGCAAGTACCACGGTAAAATTTCCTCCTCTGCTGAGTGGTATTTTCTTCAAATGCTCCAAGTTCCTTAGGACATCAGCTTGCTAAACTCCTGTTACATCGACCAAGAGTGAAACTTCAAACAAATTCACCAAATAGAGTCTCAAAAGCACCTCAGGAAGGTTTATGGCTGTACCTGGGAGACATGGACGGACAGACGGACGGACGGACGGACGGATGGATGGATGGATGGATGGATGTGGCCTCAGGGTCCTACAGACAGACCTAGGACACACTGACTGTTATTTGTGAGGTGTTATGCAGCCTGGATGGAGTTTCGGAAGACTCATCTATCCCGGCTCAAGAAGGGGTCACAGACTATGCAATCTCTTACAAGGCAGAGAAAACCATGTTACATTAGCCCAGCTGAGTGTGATCAGCAGAGCAGAGCAGAAAGTCAGAGAGGAGACTGACAAGCACAGAAAAGCTCTGGATATCCCTGATCCAACCTCCTGCTCTGACCATGGCTAAGTTTGAATTTAACTCAGGATGTCAGAGCCTTGTCTGGTCAGGCTTTGAAAACCTCCAAGGATGGAGCTGGCACAATCTCTCTGTCCACACAACTCTTATTTAAACGCCATCTCCTTTATCAGGAGCCACTTTTCCCCCTCGGCTGTGAGGCACCAGTTTGTGCCACAGCTTTTGGACTGCTGTGATGTGTGGTTTGCTGGCAGCATCCCCCCTCCACGTCCCCATGGACACTTCCAGGTGTTTCCCGTGCATATTGCTGGAAGCAGGAGCATGCACAGAAAATTCTCTCAACCCTTTCATCCAAGCCTGGACAGTGACCTAAGTCCAGCCAGGGCTGTGAGCTGACCCAAAAACCCAGAGCCAGCAGGCTCCAAGAGCCAACAGCAGGAAAATACTATCCAGAGCAGAAGTCACAAAGAAATAGGAAAATCTTTTTTCCTGCTGCCATCTACAGTTTGGAGTGTGGCAGGAGGCTGGGCTGAGAGCCAGGGGAAGGCAGGGAAGGGAAAGGCTGAACTCCAGTATCTATCACAGCTCTTCCCAGCCACGGCTCCTCCGCCAGCTCCCGGGAAGCTGCTGCCATCTGCTGATGTGAGGGTGGCCGGCACAGGGATCAACAGGCAGGATGGAAATAACTTCACTGAGCATGAGCTACACACAGCCCAGAGCCTGGAACGGGAGGTCGAGTCCCCACTCTAACAATGTGCTCCCTCAGAAGAGACCCAAAGCCAGCCTCAAGCCTGATGTCCTGCTCAGCAGTTTCTCCCCAGCTGAAGTGAGAGGATGGTGGTTGGAACACCCTCAGGCACCTCCTTGGTGCTTCTCTGAGCTGGGTGTTCCAGCTCATTAATTTGTCACTACAAAAAATCCTTTCCTGCTGTGAGGACGACCCTGAACCCCGGTGACCCCGGCCCCATCACCACACCCTGGCACTCTAACGCGTTCTTTAGTGCCCCAGGGGTTTTCCCCAAAGTCCTGGTGGAACAGAGCTCTGCCATGCCAAAACACCAGCAACAAGACCCCCACACATGGCCAGGGCTGGGTGTCCAGGAAGACACATGCCTTTCCCCTTTCCTCCCTGAAATTCACCCAGAACTGGAAGCCTTTACACGGTGTTTTTGAGGCAGCTTGGTCTCCCCCTCCCCTGCCCTGCTCTCCTGGTCAGATGTGATGACATGAGGGGACAGTGTCCTCTCAGTGCCATCCCCCCTAACTCTGAAAACTGCTCTGCAAACTCCAGATGGGATTTTAGTCCTGTTCCTCCTCCAGAAGCACTGACATTTTTAGTCTCCTGCATATCTTTTTCCAGAAGTAGCTGATGGCAAATGGAAGAATCCCTACATCTGCGCCTCCCCGGGCACCATGCAGAGCTTTCGCAGCAAGAAAGGAGACAGGACGAGAATGGCTGAGTAACTTCATGGCTTAGAGTCAAAAAACCCTGTTCTGTACATCTTTGGCTTCCTCTGCATGATTAAGTTGCACATTCATCCTCACCAGGTGGCTTTTGGATCAGCTGTTCCTCCTTCCCTGTGCAACTTGAGTGGTGGGTTGGACGGAGAGCATGCCCTCTGGGTTCAAGAGAGGGGATAGAGGACATCAAACCACACCAAAAGGCCAGGGCAGAGCTGTTCCAGCCAAGCAGCGATGACAAAGGGACACACACACCTCAGGTGATCAGGGATTTGCAGCGGGAGGCAGAGAAAGGAGCTGCCACCCAGGTGAGAACTGTCATAAAACTGGCAACAGGGTTCATGCTGCAGAGCTCAAAGGGATCCAATCTCATGCAAGGGGGGGTTGGGAAAAAAAGTACTAAATGACTCTGAAGTTAATTTTGAGATGGTTCATTTTGGGGATGCACAAGGAAAGAGAGCAGGACAGGCCCCACCCAGGAAAGATATGTGGGGATCTTGTTCAAACAAACGAGAGTGACACAGCTTTTGGATTGATAGGGCAGAGGGAATACACAGTGGTCTGTGCTCCGGGGGAAATGAGGTCAGGCTCTGTCAATGCATCCCTCAGCAAGCAAAGACAACTCCAAAGCGCTTCAGACTCACTCAGAAAGGTTTCCAAGGACTGAAAGGAGCCTCTCAGTCCATCCCCCTCCTTCAATGCAGGCTTTGTAGTGCTCCCACTTCCAGGACAGGCAATATTCCTTCCTGCTCCGTCTTCCTCCAGCCTCAGGGCTGCAACAGAGCCAGGTTTGTTGGATGGCACAAAGGGACCACAGAGCATCTCCCCCAGATGCACAGCTGAGCTCGTCCCTCCTGCAGCTGCCCCCCTGCCACAGCCCCATTCTGCGTCTCCACACTCAGCATAAAACACCAATTTCCCTGTCACAGCCTAAATACCAGCTCAGTTTGGCCTGGCAGCTAGCATCACCCAGATCTGTGCTCTGCCCACACCCCTCTGAGCCCACCCTGGAGTGTCCTTTGTGCTTCCCAGGGACTCTGCCACCCCGATGTCACACTGCTGCTCCCACCACGGGACAGGGCAGGGAATGAGGGAGCAGAGGGGTGTGAACACTGCCATTTCCAGCAGTGCCAGAAGGATTTTGCAGAGTGAAATCACTTCCCTCCATGAAACAGCTCAGAAGGCACCAGGACAGCATGGCTTCTCCAAGGAGTAAAAATAAAAAAGGCCGTATTTTGAGAGGAAACTCAGTGGTGCAGAGCCTCAGCGAGGCTTTCCCAGCATCCTCCCAGCAGCACACTAAATTATCATGTCTGACATTTCCCCTGCCCCCCCACAAAGGCCAAAATAATTCCCTGGCTCTGGATACAGATCAGTTGGCAAACGGGATTTCAGACACAATTATTTTGCCCTGAGAGGATTCTGAAACTGCTCCTCTTTTTCTTGAGATCAATAATAATCCTGCAGATTATCCTACAGTTTGGTGCTGTTAGCTCAAGCTCCCTTGTTTGCTTTATTTCCTTTAAGAATTGTAACTCTTTCTGGCTGGGGGAGGGAAGTGTTTTTATATCCTGTATTGCCACAAATGAGACCTGACATCATAAATTGTCTATAGTTGCTTGGAAATGAATTTTGTTGGCTTTTTAGTTAAATTGAAACCCTTCCTGAGCACATACCGATTTCAGGTGGTGAGTCATTCCTTCCCAAAAGAGCAGAGCAAACAATAGCAACCACTTAAACAAAAACAGAGCAGATTTTCTTCCAAATCTAGCACCTCTATTCTTTTAAAGCAAATCAAGTCTGGGGGAGTTTATTCTCCTGCAAAGTCCCACAGGTGGAAGGCAGAAGAGATCAGAAACCTCTTCTGTGCTTTGGAGAGTTATTTTTATTTGGTTTTAACCCATCACACTGTTCTGAGCATCCAGAATAGCAACTCTTGACTATTTGTGGCTAAAAAGTTTCTCAGATGGTAAATTTGAAGAGATGGGGAGAATATCTCTGCTACTCCTGGGACAGACAGGATGTTCCTAAAATAAAGTTTTACCTCAGAATAACTGCCTCAGAGTATTTGTTTTCTGTCCAATAGATCTGATTCATAAAACTGCATCAAAAGCATCCTACCTGTGGGATGAAGGAATCTTCAGAACATGAGGGACTTCTGAGGGATTGCTGGAACTCTAGTGACAGAAAGGAAGGGAATGGCTTCAAACTGAAAGAGAGTAGATTTAAATTAGATGGTAGAAGAAATTCTTCCCTCTGAGGGTGGTGAGGCCCTGGCACAGGGTGCCCAGTGAAGCTGTGGCTGCCCCATCCCTGGAAGTGTTCAGGGTCACACTAGACAGGGCTTGGAGCAACCTGGGACAGTGGAAGGTGTCCCTGCCCATAGCAGGGGATTGGAATGAGATGAACTTTAAGGTCCATTCCAACCCAGACTGTTTCATGATTCAGTTAATTTGAGACCTTCAAAAATCCCTCTGTGACTGAGGCGGACACAGGGAGCTCCAGGTCCCTCTCTTGATCGGCCTCCCAAAGCAGAGGGAGGTGACATTTTGTATGTGAGCTCCAGGTCAGCACATGGTACCCCCACAATGCCACAGCACCTCATCAGTGTGGGGTTCAGCTGGCAGCAGCCACCTCCCAAAACCAGCAAACACCCCAAGGTACTACATAGTCTGGTCCTGAGCTGCAGACCTCACCCTGCTCCTCACATCCATCGAGATCCTGCACAGGAACACTGAGAGCACCAAAAAGCCATCAGGGCAGAGCACTGGGGTCAATGCAAACGTCACATTCCTTCCAAGATGTTGCACTGAAACTGTAACTTTAGCATCAGGTTTGACCTTTGAGACACAACCAAAGGATTTCCAGCCATGTTTTCCAAGGCCTGGCAAATTTGGTTTTGGAGCTCCCTGTAAGGTACACAGTAAGAAAAGGGATCTTTGGGTATGAAACCAGCCAGGTAGATGAGGCGACATGGCGACAACCCCACAAGGTGGCAGAGCTCCATCGCTCATCGCCCGAGCACGGGGATGCACCAAAAGCAGCTGGCGACGGATGCTCCACACCGGGGGGACCCCCGTGACACTGCTGATGGCGAGGGGCTCCCTGCTTGGCTGCCTGAGCCTTCCCCAGTTTCCCTAAAATGGGAGTAAATCAGGTGTAAAACTGCTCGGAAAATAGGAGCAGCAGTTCTTGGGGGCTTGGGCACAGGTGAACAGAACAGACAAAAACTCCAATTTTGTTTGTCTGCACTAAGGTTTCTAAGAGAATTTTGCTGGGAGCTATTAGGAAGTTCTTAACCCACTCGAGGGAATTGTAAACTGGGAAAGAAAATCCAAACTCTCAAGCAGGCAAATGCTGCTTTTATAAATTATAACAGTGGTCGAGAACTGAATGGGGGGAATACCTGGGATTTCAGCTTGTCAGATTTCTTTCCAAGCTGTTCAGAAACGTGCAATTTCTTCCTGTCCTCTCTGGACCCACCACACTCCAGCTCAGTTAAACAAGTGGCAATAAACTGGTCATAAATATACTTCAACACTAAGTTTCTAACCTTCAGAACGATTATATTAAAAAAAAAAAAAAGAAAGGAGAAAGAACTAGCAAGAAAAAAAATAATTAGCATTATCTTATCATAGTTCGTGATCAGTTGAGGAAGAACAGTAAAATAATTGCAGCTGCCAGCCCTGCTGCCACCTTCTCTCCTGCTGGGCAGAGGCAAATTCGGTTTAGTTTGGGTCAGTGATGTCCTTGGACTTCAGGGCAGACTCGTGATTTTCATCCCTGCAATCCACTTACTTTCTATAGGTCTTGAGTCTCCCTTGTCAGTAAGGACTCAGTTTGGAGCTGTCTCTGGTTTTAAATAACCAACAGGGCACAAACTTGGAGATTGGTCTGCAGAGGAAAGAAGTGAATCACAGCCAGTCCAGCAAATGGATAAATGGAAGGTTTCATGCTCTGAGAGGAAAGCAGAGAGCTGTGGTCTTTAAAAAGGATGTTCTCTGAAGTCATGGGAAGCTTCAGGAGGAATTTTGCGACAGAGGAAATCACACTCAAAGAAAGGGGATAATTTGCTAAAGCAAAATTAAACCTTCTATCACTCAAATACCCAAATCAGCAGCCTGACAGAACAGTTACTGTAGCAACAGGTGGGAAAAAATGCCACAGAAAACATAGATATTCCCCTACCCCCCAATAAACTGAGAAAAAACAGCTTCTAATTGCACCGAGCATCACACAGATGTGCAGTGGCTCAGCCACTGTGGGTTGGGGTTTGTGCTGGGATGCAGGGCCAGGGCAGAGCTCACAGTTTGTTACTGCAAACCCTTCCTCTTCATCAGCCTGAGAAATGCTGGGAAACCCTGACTGATCTGTGAAGGGCTTTCTTCGCCTGATTTCCAGGAGAAGGAGGAAGCCTTCAAGGGAGCTGCAGTGTGAGTTCTCCAGGAAAGGGAAAGAAAAAGGTTCCACAAAATTGAATTTATAATAGATAGATTTGGCCCATGGGGCCAAAGAGGTCCAAGTGCATTTGCCCCCACCCCTGTGCAGTGCATTTCCAAGGAGTTTTCCAAAAAACTGGTATTTCCAGTGGGATTGATCAGACCTTGAGCTGTGCAGTCGGGTGCAAAGCAGCCAAAATCAAATGTACCCCAAGGGCTGTGATCTGCAGCTTCCCTAGGCTGCCAGTGTCCCAGGGCTCCTCTCAGTCCTGTCCAGCAGCTGCATGTGAGAGAACAGACACAAAAATCCCAATTTTTCTAGCCATGGCACACACTGGCCTCTGCAATTCCATTGACTCCTGTCTCTTCTCTAATTACTTCTTGAATTATGTCAAATAACTGTATTTATGCTGGAGAGGAACCATTGCTCTGGGGCTGTCTCGTGGCTGAGACTGTTGCTGTCAGGACAAGCACAAAAGGCTTGGTGGACCACAAACTCTGCAGGTCCCACCAGCACCTCAAGGACTTTGCTCCTGCACCTCTGCTCATCGTCCATCCTGAGCATCGCCCCTCACCTTGAGGCTCCAAATCCCAAACGATGGGCTGCAATAAGGGCATGTTTGCTGCTGGTCAGTAGAAACTAAAACAGAACAACCTCTGCAAACATCACACCTCTCCACAGAGGCCTCAGACAAACCAAACAGCGCTCTGTCTTTTCATAAAGGCAGCATTTGCCCGGTCCAGGAGGTAATTACTGGCTCCACAGATGCCTCTGCCTCCCATTTGTGGGTATTTTTATCTTGCCAAGGAGCCAGAACTTTCCTGTGAGCTCCATCCTGTGCTGTCTACTCTGAAGGGCTCATCCATCCCTCGCTTGCCTTGTTCCATATATTTCTTTAATGCCTTTTTCTTAACAAAGCAGCTTTTAATTCTGGTGTGATGCTTCCAGTTCTCAGAAACAGCACAAAAAGGACATTATAGTCTCTTCAGGTTTATATAAACATGTTCTTTTTATTAACCCTCATCATGGCTGTCTGAGCTGAAATGCTAACATTTGGCAAAAAACCAGTAGAAATGTTTTGGGCAGCTCTCTTAGGTAGGTCAGTAAGGTGCTCAATTAAGGGAAGAGTTGTTTCATGGCTGAAAATATTCTCTTTGATGACTTGTTTTCATCTTCCAGGTCTTTCTGCTTGCTCTAACAATCCCCCTATAATCCTATAGACTGGCAAAGCCCCATCAGCACCCAGAGAAGAGTGTTTCACTTCTCCCCTTCTCTGCACTCCTCTATGGAGCCATCCAACAAAAAAAAAATCTCCCCCCAAAAAATGTCTTTGTTTTTCCTTTTTTCCCAAAACTATCACTTCCAGCCTGTGATTCCAGCTAACTTATAACACACCACTGCAAAGCAACACTGAATTATAGAGAAAGACCATGGGAAGCTTTGACACCATTAGTGTTTGGAGGAATTAATGGGAGTAGATTGCTAAATATGATTATTTTCCTCTGTCTTTCCTTAGGGTGCCGATCACTAGAGCACAAGTGCCACGTGCATTAATTAATTGAAACAACACATTTACATGATTAGGGATTAACTCCTGTGCTTCTCCATTGACTAATTAGTGTATCTATAGATCTATTTAGAAAGAAAATACCTTGGGGATGGCAGGAGCCTTCCAAGTTTATTTCATATAAACTGGCTGTCAAATTCAGGGATTAGAAAAACGTTCACTTCTCCTTCCCTCCCCTGGCACCTCATATTTGCTTCTTTTATTTCTCTTGACTCCCATGTGGCATCTGCCACAAGTTTTACCAAGAAAACACTGCTGAGTTTTTCTTCCCTCATTTTGGTCCCAAGTTTCCTGTTGGTTGTCATCCTCAGGCTACTCATGGGCTCCAACTGTCAACACACTCTGGTGGAAAAGAATATTTGACACTGGAGATTTCAGCCTGATGGATTAATTAACTTTCCCTTCTCCTTCAGCTCTCTGTGCTCAGGGACTCTCACATTTCACCCCCAGGATGACCAGTCCCCATTTAATTTTCTTTTTCCTGTTGTAGGACACAGGACAAGAAAAGAAGGGGTAAAGCTGCCCAGCTCAGGAAGCAACACAGGGCTTTGTGATAGTCTGTAGCTACAGCCCCTAAAATGCTCCTTCCCCAGCAGAAAATTACACAGAATGTTGACTTTTAACACCAAGTAACCCTTTAAAACTTTACCTGATTGCACAATAACTTCCCACCGCTTCTCAGAGAAAAGGCTTTGCTTTCCCTATTATCCCTCAGAGGCTTTTAGAGACCTTCCTGGCGGCTTAAAGGCAGCACTTCAAGGTATAAGAAGCACAAAAAAAGAAAACCAAAACACTCTTCTGTCCCTCTAGAGCCTCACTTGTATTCATTTAAAGGAGTCTTGGCCAAAATCTTGACAGAATAACCAGTTTCACCATCACCTCAACCCAGAAGCAGCTCTGCTCCTTTCCAGGGCTGGCTGGGTAGGAGGATGAGGAGGAGCAAGGAGAGGAGAGTGAATTCATTAATTACCTGTACCTGATCAGAGCTTCTTTCTTTCCCCAGCTCCAATAGTGGAGCGTCCTCTGCTCATGGCAGGCTGAGGAAGAGGAGGCTGAGTCCCCTCCTCCTGCTGAGCTTGTCCTGTGGCTGAACACAGCAAACTTTGGCAATAGATCTCCTCTCCTTTACCCCTTTATGAGGCTTTTGGATTGAAATGGAGGGAAATCCTTGCTGGGGTTTTCTCTGTAGAATAAACACACTATATATTCACGTTATCCCTGAAGATTTGCAGTCTGCATATCCCCATTAACACACTCACATAAACACCTCTGGATCCACATACTTTATTTACACTGTATTGCCATACCTCCTGTCTTTTGACATCTGGACACATGCAGATGTTACACCTTTGCTGCACAAGTGCAGAGAGGACCAGGACTGGTTTTCTGTATCTAATCCCAGGATCCTACCCAAGGCAGTCTGGGGAGCAAAACCACCTCCCATTGCTGAAACGTGTCCTCAGTGGGAAATTTCAACAGAGATATGAGCACTAGCCCTCTTTTTGGGCAAGATGAGATTGTTGGAAAACCTCCTGGAGTGGCTTCCACTGGAAACCTTGTGATGCTGCAGAGCTGACACTGCAGCCACTCTCACTCCGGGTCCCCCTCAGTACCAGGGAAGTGTCATTTCACACACACCAGCATCACCCAGCATGTGACAGAACCCCCAAACCTGGTGGCTGTGAATCGGATTTAAGATGCTCTCTCCCAGGACCTCGCTGCACCTCTCCAAGCAGCAGGCAGGGCAAGCAGCAAGGCTGAGCCTCATTATCTCTCTGCTTGGCACCAGCCATGGGGGGAATGTGGTTCTGGAATGTCTGTGCACCTCGCAGCCTGGGAGCGAGCTCTGCCACGGAGGCTCAGCAGCAGACATTATCTTTTAGTGATCCACACTGTTTCCCTTACTGGAGGCTCATGAACTCATTTTGGAAACGTGGGAAAAGCGCGAGACTCACTGCTGTGAGAAATGCTTGGGAAAAGCGCGAGACTCACTGCTGTGAGAAATGCTTTATTCTAATCGAAGAGAAATTTGACAATTATTGCAAAATGAAATCCCAAAACAGCTTTTTTATTCACTCCTGCTCAGTGACCCCTGCTTATCACCTTTGGATGTCTGAATGTACAGCAGGTACCGGCAATACCAGGTTTACAACCTAACGCACAGACCAAAGTTCCCACACTGCAAATTGCCTTCAAGAAAAGCAATATCTGCCTCCACAGGTCTAGAGCTGCTATAAAGCAAGATATTTCTCTTTTTTGTCATTTCTGTAATGTCTTGGATTCCTTATATATCTGAAATAAAGAATTCCTGAAAAAAAATTACCGTGCCTACATAAGTACACGTTGATTTTTAGGCTCAAATTAGAGTTTTCTGCTCCCCAGAACCACTCATACCCAAATGTAATTTTCTATTTTATTCACACTAACTCCCACAAAGACAACAGGAATTAAAACAAGCCAAATGGTTCTTTATCTTTTCTTAAACTCATTTTGAATTTTAATCTCTGCTGAACAAGCTTTGATGGCTGAAATAATTTAAAACAATGCTTTGACTCAAAGGGACAAAGAAATCATGCAATTGAACATCAAAATTATAATTCCTTCCTCTTGGTTTTGACAGGGTTTTGATAGAGTAACGCATTGGCTTACAATGAGGAGATTCAAGAAGCTCACTCTATTTTTTTTTTTTTCTGTATAGAGAAAGGAAAAGGAGGAGAAAAAAAGCCACTTGGCACTCCATTAGCAGCCGGTCCTTCACTTTGTTTTAATGAGCAGAGCTGTTGGCTGCGGTGACGCACGCTGCTAGAAGTCCGTCCCTGCAAGCCCGAAGCTGCTCGTCTGTTTACACTGACACCACTAATGGAGCTGGAGCGCTTGGGGTGTGTGGAGAGAGCTCCCAGACCGGCTAGCTGGCAATAAATATTTCCCTGTCAAAAATCGGCGCTGACTCATGGGACTAAAATTAGGCGGGTGCTGCATCTGACTGGAGGGCAGAGGCAGTTTAAAAAAGCAGCGTTAACAGGTGTGAATCACGGGAAGAAACGCGGCACCTGGGATTTCTGCCGGTGAAGGTGGACACGGCTGGAAGGTGGGCAAGCCGCAGACGAAGCTGGAACTAAATGATCTTTATGTCCCTTCCAACGCAAACACTTCTAGGATTGTGTAAGGAAGGGAGATGCCCTGCTGAAATGCAGCAGCCAAGAAGGTCCAGTCTCCTCTCTCAGGTCTGTGTTGCTGGGAAAACACTGAGCTGGAAAGATGAAGATGGATAAGCAAGAGAAGCAAAACAGGAGGTGATGGGAGGAGGAGCAGTGAGCAGGCTGTGGTCCCCCTGCAGCTGTCTCCTGACGCCGTTTCCTTCCCTGTGCCAGGAGTGGTGCAGGTTCCAAGCTAGGAACCCATTTGGCCTATTTGCCCATTTTTCTTAGCAAAAGGCTCTGTATAATTCACTAACTGCAGTCATCTGGGAATTGTCTTCAAACTGAGTGTATGGAGAAACACTTTTGTCAGGTTTCTTTGAGGCTTTTTTCCTTTTTGAAAACTAAAAGAAAAGTGCAGCCATTTAAAGATTAAAAGAGAATCCATAATCCACAGTAAATGCTGGAGAGTCTCAAAAAATTAGCCCACACATTTCTTACCTAATCTAAAAGCACAGCTCCCACTTGACAGACTTTGAAATATTTCATAACATTTGCAATATTCTCAGCTTCGGCTTTGAAGCTCTCCCCAAAGACTGGGTTTTCCCATGTCTGCATGGATTTATCATCACCTGCCAACATCTGTGCAGATCCTGAACTATTTGGGGAGTTTGGTGCTTTGAAGTGACAATATATCAAAGCCACAACACAATCGCTGCCACCCCCACATCACCCCCAGTCAAATATTGACGTGCCAGGAGGTCCCATTTCCAGCTTGCTCTAAAAACATCTCCTTGCTGAACACAGAGAAAGTTTTGTTGCTCCTATTCCTTCCTAGGGCTTGGTGGGATTGAGGACACTGCAAGAGTTATAAAATGCCATCTGCCCTTCTCGCTGGGTGTGATGCCTCCATGGGATCTCCTGCCTGGATTTGTCTGATACAGAAAATGCTTCCTCGTGTAAACCAAAGCTGGCACCGCTGGTAATTAAGTTTCCTGAACCAGGACAATGAGACTCCCTTGGGAATCACCATCTGCCCACTGGCTTCCCACACCTCAGCAGGTTTGTCAGCACTGCCAGATTCTGGAAGACAAAGCCTGAGCTGTGGTTTGCTCAAAACTTTCCTCCCATAGGGAAAGCCCAGCCCAGGCTTTGCTTGTTTCACCACACCCAACCCCAGCTCTCACCTCATCCCACTGGGGCACCAAGCCCGCCTTCCTCAGCACAGCCCCGAGAGAGAGCTTTTCCCAAAGAACACCCAAACTGCCAGGAGAGAGGGAGGCAATAACCCAAAGGGAAGCAGCTTCATTTTTGCAGCACAGGTTTCCCAGTTGTTTGCACCTGGATGCAGCCATGCACATGCAACAGCCAAGCAGTTGGAGAAAAGCACATCAGGGCCAGGCTGGCACATGGAAACAGCAATTTTCCCAAGTGGAGCAGCTCTGAGTAGCCAGCAAATAATGAAGAGCAAAATTGGAGGCTGGAGCTAAATTGCCTGGGCTTCGTTAGTGGGAAGAGGGAGCAGGTGGCTCTGAGCAGTGGCAGGGCTGCAATTCAGGGGATTTCAAAACCCAAGATTAAAGTCCTTCACTTCTTTGGTCAGTTCATGTTATCCTTGGGATTTTCAGCAAGGACTTTGTGTCCATGAGGAGAGCATTGCATTTTATAGGAGCTTAGTTTGATTTACTGGGCACACAGGTGGAGCAGTGTTTGCTTTTGCAGCTGTAATTTATGATGACTTACAAAGAAGAATGATGTTTCTGTACTTCAAGATGAAGGGCTTAGTGTTGTTTTCACTCTTATTTGCACAAAAAGTTTAAAGTGGTGCTGGGTTTGAACAGTTGAAAGTAGAAGCTGGTGTGAAGATCTAAGCACGGAGCCACACGCTCCCCTTGGCTCTCCCTGGGCAGTGAAATGGGCTTGTATTAATTCTCAAATAAAGCACCATCATTACATTTTTTTCCTACCTAGCAAGTACCATTTTACAAATGTACATAACATTTCCTGCTGGATTTTTATGTCCCAATCCCCGCATTAATTGAACTGTCAGGACCATCCTCCTCCCTCATATTTTAACCAGACTTTTCGGCTTCCCTTGTGCTGCAAGGTGAGTTGAGGACATGATGCCAAACACTTTCCAGCCCCAACAGCTGAGCTGCAGAACAAATCTGGTAGGGGTGAAAGCTCTCAGGACTCTGGGATGGTTTTGGGGGCAGCTTAGGATGAGCTGAGCCCACATCACAGCCTGGAAGTGTCTGTTCCCGTTACACATCCATGGGGAAGTATTCTACAGTCTTGGCCTGGAAATGAGCTTGGGATGCACCATCCAGAAGCAAAGGTGAGGTGGTGATGTCCTGCTTCATCACTATGCCCCCTCCATGCCGGGCAGGTTTCACAAGGAGAGACGTGCAGTAAAATTGATCCCAGTTATCCCCACTCTGATCCCAGTTATCACCATGTAAAACCAGCCAGCATTAGTGCATCACCAGTGCCTGTTGCAGGGGATGCCAGCTCGTTTGCTGTGTGCTAATTAGCAATGCAGGGCCTGTGCCAGCATTTATCTCCTTGGAAAGCTCGGACAAGAAGAGCTCAGCCTCTCAGGAACTCAGGCAAAGGCAAAGCTCACCAGAGACCTGCTTTGAGAGCAGCAGCTGGAGGGGGGCAGGATGCCCGAGGAGAAGGAGGAGCTCTGCCAGCAATCCAGGGGGAACAGAGCTCATCCTTACTGCAGGAGGGATGGACCATGGCAGGGCTTCCCAGTGCCACCAGGAGCACTCCTGTGATGGACACCTTAGCTGGAAACCCCAGCCCTGAGCTCAAGCACTCAAACCCAGGGAAGTCGCTGGCACTGGATGCTCCTAATTCACCCTCACCTCGAAAGTCTCCTCCTCTAACCAAAAAAGTTTGAAATGAAATAATGGTCTCCCAGATGATGTTTTTGTCACCTTTTTGTTGTAGCCTGACACTGGTGCAGTGGCACTGCTGGTCTGCAGAAAGCTCCACGCTGGGCACAGCCCAAGAGCAGCTGTTTGCCCTGGCAGAAAAAGGGAGAGAAAAAATTAATGAGCTTCTCTTCAATTCAAACAATTGCTCTGACCAATTTTTACAAAGTATGGCTATAAATAACCAGTTCCCTTCCAAAAAGTCCATTCAAAATGACATTTTGCTCCCTAATACCACAATTAGATGTGATAGTAGAGAAATCTTTTCTTTTTTACAAAAACAATTTTGTTTGAAACAATCCTGCCTTGCAAAATAGCTGAATGGTGATAGAAAAGGCATTTCCATTAACAAGTTCAGCTGTTCCACCCCACTATGCTGACAAGCTCTTATCAAATGGCATTCACAAGCATTCCCTGGTAGGAATTGTTTGTAGAACCCTCTCCCTGCATTTACAAAGTCCTTGCAGCTGGATTTTTATCCTGGTTTCTAAAGGAGAAGAGGATTCTGCAACTGTGCTGGCTGAGCTGGCTGCTTCTCATCTTCAGTTCATTACCAATGTTTAAAAGCACTTATGAGAGGAAGGGTGGGTGGGAGAAAGGCAGGAAGGGTCTGAAATTGAACTTCTGTGAAAAGTATGCCCTGAGTAAAGTAAATCAAACAGCCAAAAATTGCATTTTCTGCTGGCAATGTGTTTCTGGCCAGTCAGCCCATGCTGGTGGACCCATCTGCATCCATGCAGCTGGAAAACATCCCTCCCTCTGCCCTGTCTCATCTGGACAGGATGGCCAAGGGACAGGATACAGGATCAGGGTTACTGAAATAAAAGAGAACGGATATGAGATAAAGGATACAAACCCATGGGAGATAAAAACTCATTAGCCCTGCTGCTGTGTGAGATGCTACAGAACAAACCCCCAGAAAGCAGAGCTGGGTAATGGGAGCAGGATGCTGTAAAACATGAATCACAGCCTCCAAATGAGAGAGGGGAAGGCAGGACCACACTCTTCTAATATTCTTTCCTGACAGCAGCAGGAATACTTAGGGGAAAGGTTCAAGGAGCTCTTGTACTTGGAGCTCTGCAAAACACTACAGAGATCTTCAGGGGCAATGTTAAACAAAATTGCAGTTGTAAAATACCCAGGATATAAGTACAGGAGTTCTGATTGGAACTGGGTCTGAATGCAGAGCACGTGAGTTTGGGAACAAGGGGGAGGGGACAGGGGGTCCAGAGGTACATTTCCCAAGGGACTTTCCCCTGACCAGTTCTGGGCTTTGCCATGAGCAGCTCTGTTTAAGCTGTGCTGTGCCACAGGTGAAAACAGGTGGGTTTAAAAATTTGGGGCTGATGCATAAAAAGCCATCAGCTTGCCCCAAGCTGTGTCTTATAAAACAAAAATATTCCACTTGATCACTCCTCAAAAGACAGGCAAGGTCATCTGTACCCTGAACTCACGTCTGGAACTTCCCTAACCCACAGCAGGGGGGAGTCAGATATTGGGAAGGCTTCCCCAGGGATAAGGACACTGGAGCCAATTGTGTGGGGAGCAGTTGAGCCTCCAATTCTGTGAGATTTGTGGGTACAGGAAGGGAAATGATAGATCAGACACAGGTGCATGGAGGAGCAGATTCCTGTGACATCCTGATGCCCTCTCACCCACCCATTTTCCATGATGGGGACTGTCTTAATACGTAAGAGCAATTGGGGGTTTTCATTCTGAAATCCCAGCCCTGTTAAGTTCAGGGAGATTTGTGATTATTCCAAATGGCTTCATTTCAGTGACATTTTGCCAAGCTGTACTTAGATTTGTCAAGTGGAGTTTCCACTTCAGGAGACCCTGTGATACCCAGCAGTCCCCAAGGAGCACTGGGCTGTGTTAGGAACCAACGGGAAGCGGGCTCTGACCCCATAGATTGGTGTCTTCACCCAAGCAGTGCTCAGAGAGCCTGGAATCTGGTTATTCTTTCTTCTGCTGGCAGCTTAGGTTTGCTCTTGTAGTCCTATAGAGTCCCTTTTGTCTCAAATTCCCTGCACTGCAGGAAACAAAGGGTACAGCTGCTGCTCTCACCGTTTAGGCTCTTCCCTCCACTGCAGTCTCCGTGTCAGGATCAGATAAAAGAAAAAGGCAGAAGAACTTATGGGAGCATTATCAGCTATCTTTGAAAATAAATCAAAGGATGGGACTGTGGAAATGACGTTTGATGACACGGAATTTTGGGAAGGGAGTTTTTTCAAGCCCAGTTGTTTGAATCCTCCATGAAATCCTCTAATGTATTTTTGTGCCTCAGAAATTGGTGGTAATTTAATTCCACTTACTCTTTCTCTCTCCTGGACTGTCATCTTCTCAGGTCCCTTTCTTCCCTTTCAGTCCACTGCTCTGTTGCCAGGGCTCATTTGGACATAACCAAGGCTCTAAGGTTGAACAAACAAAGCCTAAAATAGGACAGTGACTTAACAAAACCAAAAACTCAAAGGCCACATCAAGGCCTTGCTGGCTCCAGCACACTGCAAACAGCTGGCTAATGAGAGAAATAGCACCCAGGAACTCACATTTTAAGTAGAAAGGCCCTGGTTTCCTTAAGAACTTGCTCAGCTCTAGGTATTGCTGGTGGCAGTAAGTTCCCCAAGTTATTCGTATCCAAGAGCAGCATCCAGAGCTTCACCTTCAATCTCCTGTTCCTACCAAAGACAAATGGGAGCCAGTGGGGCTCAGAGAGTGAACAGCTGCAGTTGGCAATCAATTCACATTGAGACAGGATGAACCATGGGCTCCCTTGGCTGCTAAACAAAAGGCACTTCCCTTAACAGAGAATTTCCATCTTCACCAGGCCAGCACCGAAATTCAGGATTAGTTTTACCACCTGCAGCTCTGAAGGGTCCCTTTAGGCTCACACTCAAGCAGCCCTGCACTGACAGCAGCCAGCATTCGTTGGCTTTACAGGACATGAAGCATTCTCAGCCTGAGGCATCAGCCTCTGGACCCGTCTCTCCAAATGCATCCCTGTTTCTTGGTGAGAGGAGACCCCTAAGCCATGCTGTGGGTTGTATTATGAAAGGAATCTCTGCAAGAGGCTGGGAGGCCTGGCTGCACATTAGCTGCACCTCAGCAGTGTTTGTTCAGGGATATTTCCAGGGAGGATGCTCTGGAGATGTTCCTCCAAGGAGCACGGCACCCTCTCCCCTTCCATAATTTCCTCAGCAGGAATGCACAACAACAACACTTACTCTTTGCTTGCTTACCCACCAGAGAAAATTTCATTTACTGATCTCACCCTCCCCGTTTTGTTCATTAAATTGTCTTTTCTTATTTCCAGTGATGAGGCTGTTAGGATGGCACTCATGGATGTGTGCAGAGATTTGAAATGTACCCACTTCAAACCCTGCTCATGAGAGGAGTGGGTAGTTAGGCTCAGACATGGTATAAAAAATAATATGCCAGGCCCAAATGTCAAATATAATCACGGGTGATATTAACCTCCCCAGTGAAAGGAATACATCCCTTTATGAAATAACCTGGGTTTAATGTTCAAGATTGCTACAACAGATTAAAAGGCAGCCCCTGATAAGTTGCCTACACTAAAAGCATCATGGAAATTGAAAACATAATGTACCTCACTTAAGTGATTCACACTATTAATATGTAGAGTTTTCTGAGCTATAGTTTTATCAAAGCTGAGCAGGGAGAATAAGTGAGGGGTTTGTTTCCTCATTTCTTTTCTGAATAACAAAAGAGAACAGATGCATTTATGTCCAGCGAGGAAAGAAGTAAAATAGTTTCTGAGAAATAGAAGCTGACACCTTGAGCAAAATCCATTCTGTGCTGGGTAGATGGAAAGGGAGAGCACTGCTGTTGTGCTGCCCTTTTCCTGAAGAAACCCCTAAACCTGGGTATAATATTTTAATATTCAGAAGCTGAACTGAACCTGAGGTGGTGCTTACCCAGGCCAGGCTTCAAATCTGGTAGGTGATGATGGGGGAGAGACACTTCAGAGCCCCACTTCTCCAAGTGTGGGCTGAAAAATCTGGTCACCTGCAGGCTGTAAGGATGCTTTGCATGAGATAGTAAAAAAATTGTGATCAAAACCCCAAACCAGACACACACTCATCCTTCTCCACACAGACAAAAGGGCAAAGGAAAGGAAAGTAGATGTAATAAGTAATTAATAATCTTACTCTAGGTTTTGATGCCAGCAAGTGCTAATTCCTAAGGTAAGGCTGACCAAGATGATCTGTGGATGCTTACAAGAGAGGTGAAGTGGTTGATTGTGGGGTGGAGATGCACCCACCACCCACACCTGCACACCATCACCCACTGCTTCCAAACCTTCTGAGATGTAGAAATGTCAGACTTCCTTTCAATTACAGCCTCTCATCACCAATTTCAGTGGCAAGCCTGAGGCTGGCTCTAAGAGCTAAACCATCTTATTTAATCTGCTTGTTGATGTTCCAGATTTAGTGCTGCCAGAGCTGCACCTTCGGTCTACAAAAACATGGCGCAGCTGCTCCCGTTCCCTTAGAGGCTCTTTAATATCCAGGGCTGTTACCTCTTCAGAAATGGTACAGTGTGAGTCCAGAAATCCCTTGCCAGTGCCTCTGCGAGCTGGGGATACAGCTGCCTTAAAGCACCTTTCCAAAGGGACATGGACAGTGAAGTTATTACACCTCGCCCACGGATTCGATGGCTCTTGTGTCGTGTTCACAGCGCTGTTGAACACCTGCATCCAGCCCCTCTTGGGAGAGAAGAGGCCAAAAGCATTTTCTCAGTGCCAAAATGAGAAGGAAAAAACGCAGCACTCTGTGCCACTGTCAGGTTTCTCTCTGCTTTGACAGGACACCACCTGCCCCGATGGGTTTGAATCTGGCTGTGGAGCAGCACTTTTGCAGCCACTCCTATTTCAAGCCCCTCATGGGACTAGAAGAACTGGGGGCTTGAAGTGAAAGAAGACAAAGGTTCTGGGAAGGAAATCCCAGTATCCATAGTTATATATGGACAAACTGGTGCTGCAGGTCCAATCATGGAATGTTGGAAGGGACCTTAAAAATCAATGAGGGGGTGCATGGAGGACTTGCTGGTTTTGTACTGAGAGGCAAGAGGGTTTCAGAAATTATGTCCCTTCCCTTCCTTTCAGAAATTATCTCCTCCTGCCCAGGCTCCATCCAGCAGCTCCCTGCCACATGTGATAGGGCTCATACTGCTGCTTGCAAGAATCTACTAGAGCCTTGGGGAGAGAGGCTTGCTCTGCCACAGACTCAGATAAATACTTGGTACATAGGAGAGTCCTTCCCATTTGTCCTGACTGCCTTAATGTCTCAGATACCACCAATCCCAAAGAAATATTGTTTACTCAAATCCCAGTGATCCCTCCCCTACTCAGAGCCCAGCGCACTCACAGTGGCAATGAGGAGGTTACAGGGATGGAGCCACAGAGCTGTCCCAGCCTCACTTCACAACTAATTTCACCCCAGGTAATAAGCTCATCATTCTTACCTTTTATAGATTTAACCAGGAAAAGAAAAAGCTTTGTCCAGTTCCCAACAACTCCTCAGTTTGGATGGAGAGTGTTGCCTTTTGGAAGTGTGAGTTATGGAGGAGACGCACAAAGTATTGCTGTGCATCCCCAATGTGCCTGGTGAGGGACTACTCTTCAAAAGTTGATCCTGAGACAATTAAAGGTCAGATCATTATGGGATTTGTAGTCACAACACTTCATTTGTCTTCATTCCTCTGCTTTGCAGAAAGCTCTTGATATACCCACAAAATAAGAACCCCAATGCACCAAAGAGATTTTGAGCAGCAATAGCCTGTGAAAAAACCTCATGAAGCATTAACATCACGGGACAGGAAGGCTGGATGGGGGGAAAGAGCTGGAACCTGTTTGGTTCTCCTTTCCCTGAACTGGATGGCTGAACCAGAAGCACTCAGGGTGAATCCACAGATAAGCCACAAAGAAAAATCTTGTCTTTGTATTTGAGTGGACAAACATAAAGGTCTGGGGGAGGCTGCTCCAAGCTGAAGAAGATTTACTCATCTCATCTCTCTACCTGTAAAAGCACCCAGCCCATTTCAAGCAGAATTTCACCATTTCAGCTTCTGCAGGAAAGGCTTTAAAGCGATCAAACAATGCTCTCAGCGCCCTCTCTCCTTCCTGTCTGCAGCAAAAACCAAATTTGCATTTTTTCTATGGATTGTTGTTGTTGTCAAATTGAAATCCAGGGATGGAAGATTGGATCCTGCTGAATTCTGATGACTTTTATTTTTTTCTTGTATCTGAATTTCTGATGGCCAAAGGTATTGAGAAAAACTCACACTGACTTCAGCAATGAAAATTGGACCCTGCCTTGGCATCCTGGGAAAGGGATGGGAGTAGCTGCCAGTTCAGCAGATTACCAAAAATGTTATCCCAGTTTTCAGCCTGGAAAGTGAAAAAAAAAACCAATTCCCGTGTTCACGTACGTTTCTGCCTGTCATTTTGGGATCCATCCACTTTTCCATGCTTTTATTTATAAAGACAGAACCTGCTGAAGCTTAACATGTACTATATGGGAGCCACGTGTGGCTTTTTGACTGTTCAACACCATTAATAACCAGACATTACACATTCAAAATGAGCCTTTATGGAGGCCTCCCCTTCTCTGTTTTTATTCTCTTTAAATATCTCTGGCATGTCTGCCCTGGGGACCACAAAACACAATAAAACATATTCTGTAGCTAATTCATACTAACTGTCATCATTAGGCATTTAACAGGCAATGTCAAGACAATGTCCATGCAGCTGGAAGTGTCTTCACTTGCTGTCTCTCCTAATCATGAGAATTAACTCATCTTTCCTCCCACAAGAGAACGTGAGCTTTCTCCTTTCCCACTTTCCAGGCCATTTGTCATCAAAGATTACTCCAGATTTATGACACAGTTTTGCCAGGGCAGGCAGGGTTAGTGGGTTATTTTTCCTGAAGAACAGTGCTGATAGGTCCCTACCCTCTCTCAGTTCTTAGGAAATGCCCACATTTCCCTGGTTTGCTTTGGTGGCTCTCGAGTGACCTGGTAAATGCAGCCCTCCAAGCTGTGCAAGCACAAGAAAGTGGGTCAGAGTCTGCAGCAATTATAGGAAAAAATACGGGGATGACAGTTCCAACTTTCAAATTATTAACCAGAAAGTAGGTCTGCTCCTGGCTTTCTCAGGAATTACTTTCCCTCCCACAAATAAACATTCCTAGCCCACTCCTCAGAGCATTGGCTAAACCAGCTCTGGGTATTATATAAAAAGGAATTAATTGAATTAATGACAGGACTACAGTAGGGTGTAAAACTCCTCTGCCAAGACAACCCATTAAAGTGACTGATTCTGTTTTTCACCCTAAAGAGCTCATGGAAGGACCATGAATATATTCATATTTGCACCTTCCATTCCGAGCTAAGAAATACAGAAACATCTCCACATGGGAAGGCAGCAATTCTGCAGAAAGCAACCCAACTTCTTCCCGGTTCAGTTGTAAAGAGAGCTGGGAAAAACACTGCTCAAAGACCCAAAAGGCAAAGAGCAGTTGGCATGTCCCTTTTGGTCTGCACAAACTACAACAGACATTTTTTTTGTGGGTGGTCTGTAGCTACTTTCATTTTTTAGTTTCCAGGAGAGGAAGGAGTCCTCTGGCTCAGAGGTACAAAGGAACGTGCTCGAGTCATTTGGGGTGTGTGAAGAAGAGCGGGGTTCCCACATCATGACAGTATTCTACTCTTGGTCCAAACCACTTTAAGGAACAACATTAAACCTCTGACTTGGGTCCATCCCTGTTGTGGCTGGAGGGATCTTCCTATGGCTTTCCTTGACTTCTGGCAATTTATTCTGAATTCAGGGTAAGTAAAACCTCAGGCAGACTCAGGTTAGCACGGAGGAGAAATCCTAACATAAGTGAAGGTGTGAATGCTGGATGGTGTTTCCTGCTTCCCTCCTGCCTCTGGGAAACTGAGGGCAGACTAACTCCTGACCTTAGGATATCCAAAAGAGGGATTTGAACCTTCTCCAGCACCATCCCTGTGAGCTTGTTGAGCACATAAAAGCAATGATTTTCCTCTTCTGAAGTCAGTGATTTCATCAGTCCTCTCACTTAAGAAATGATCAATTTTCTCATATTACCAGGATAAAATCTAGCCTGTAATATGTAGGTCATGAACTCATCTTTTGTTGTAGCCGCTAGATTTTGCTTAGCAGGCTGTAGCTCCCTGCGAGCTCTGCGGGGTTACCCAGGGCAATGCGACCCGTGCATCCCACAGTCCATTTCCGACAGCCCCGCGATCTGCTCCGGTCAGCCATCAGCGTTACACCCAGTGCTGACAGAGGAGGAGAGAAGGGTCTCCCATGAGGGTAAGAGATGACTTTAATCACATCTTGAGCCAGCGACCCTCAGAGGCAGAGAGACCTCGTGGTCCGGGCGCGGGGGGTTTTGTCAGAGGCTATGGGGCGGTCCCTGGGCGGGGTTGGGGTACAGGAGCCAATAGGGAGAGCCTGAGGGAGTGGCCAAGGCTAAGCGGGGAGCAGGAAGGGGAGCATGGCACCCCGAAAGCAGTGGGTTAACAGGCTACCACAATCTTTCTCCACCTTCCTTGTCTGTGGGCACAGTACCACCAGAATTAGTGGCAATAATAATGAACTCCTTTGGAGTTTAATGATTATTCATTAGCGGGAGTACATCAGTTCTGCAGTCTCCTCTCCCCTCACATGCCTGACACTCTGGGCTGCTCTGCTTATATTTAAGAGAAACAATCAATGAGCACTGTGCAGTCCTGGCTTTCTGGGCTGTTAATCTCTCCATTACTGAGTCAGGCACAGTCCCCTTGGCTTCTGCTGAATCCCTGTGCCAAACAAAAGAGCCCACCCAATCAAACATATCCTTAAAAGTGAGCACGTCACCAAACTGCATCTCCTGAGAACAGTGATGTCCTGGGACAGCAGGAGCGTGCTGGTGACAAGGGGCATGTTCCTCACCAGCCTTCATCTTCCACCTCAGAGATGAAGAAGCTGAGAAGCCATGCCCGTACCCTAAAACTTTCCTGGGACCCAGGGAGATCAGAGTGGGGCAAGAACAGGGTTTAGAATCCACCACATCTCTGCAGGGTCCTTTCTCCACCATCCAGCAACTTGGGCAAGAACCAAAGTGAAGATTGAGACCTCAGGAGGCAGCAGGAAGAGCTCCAGCACGTCAGTGGGACTAATATTTCACTGAGAAGGACTTTAACAAACTGTGGCCCTGTGGCTCAAGTGTCTCATCAAGGCCTGAAGCTCATCCTCCGAGAACATCTCACCTGTTTCCAAAGCTTTCATGGCATTTTCCTTGGGATGCACACCAAGGCAGGGAGAGCATCCTGCTGTTGGAGGGCTCCAAGATCTCTCTCTTCTCTCTCTTTGGCCTCTGAATATAATTCATCCAAGCTTTTATGAGGCAATTCACATCCAGGTTTTATTAGAAGTGGAAGGCCTCTTTTATTTCCTCAGTGTATTCAGCACACAGAGAACTGGTGCTCTGGTTAATTTTATTTCTGTGCTTTCTGTGTTTTAATAATGATCTCCCCAGTTCCATTCAGCCCTGAAAAGGTGGGGGAGATGGAGAGATATGAGTTGGAATAATGTAATCATGTACTGCAGACAGAAAAATACTGCTAAAAGTGAAGTGTAATGAATATGTGACTGAGGCAGAGACATAAAAGACTGCTTAAAGCATAAAATCTGATGTATTTGCACACCTACCAGGCTTGGGCATGCACTCTCAAAAAAATAATGCAGGTATGATTTCAAGAAGAAAGTAAAATGATATAAAAACTTACTTTTATAAAAACATAGTCCAGAAGTGCAAATAAAAAAAAAAAAAACGAACTACACACACGGGACCACACTCTATGTGGGTTGCTTTATTTTTACTGGCTTTTTGAAACCAAATAAGACAAAGACTTACCAGAATGAAAAAAAAAATCTTCTTGTGACACAGAGTATTTGTGTGCCAGTAAGAGATGACACACAACTCCAAGCTCATACAGGCCAAGCCTTGTCCTTCTGCTATTTCTTTCATCTCCCAGCTGAGCTCTCCCTGTGCCACACCCCTGTTCCTGCAGCTGCCTGATGGAGGATCTCAAACCAAAGACCACTGCACCACTCCTCCTGCACAGAAGACTTTTCCAAGTGCATCCAAACAGATCAGAACACCAGGCAGAGTCAGTGATGGCTGTCTGGGGCCCATGCAAAGGCAGTCAGGCTTTGTAAGCCTTGATTAAAACCCAGAGAGGGATTCAGATCCATTTTAATGTTACTCCTTTATCTGATACTCACAGTCTGCATGTCATTAAGTGAATGTGTTAAGGTTTCTGAGGGATGCACACAGTGCAGCCATTGACACACTCAGCAGTGAGTGTTTCCTACAGGCCACGTAATGGGAAAATTAAAATCTGCCTGTACTGGACATGGAACTCCCCTGGCAGGGTCAGGGAAATTAATTTGAAATAAATGGGATTAAACACCAAAGAATCTCCGTCTTGTTTGGGCTGGTTTTTTTCGCACATGAAATCATCCTGCCAGCAGCACCTCTGCAACGGGAATTTTTTTTAAAAAACTCTGGCACAGGCTGCCCAGAGCATCTGGTGAGGCACAGAAACAGCCTGGAAACAGCCAAGGCAAGCTTGGATTGGGATTTAAAGAACCTGATCTAGTTGATGGTGTCCCTGCTCATTCCAGGGGGTTGAAACTAGAAGACCTTTAATGGCCCCTTCCAACTCAAATAATTCTATGATTTTTATGAAATTTCAGAAGCCTCGTGTTAGCCCAGCTGAAAATGTAAATGTTGATCCAGAGCAGGCTGGGAAGGTTCCCATCTTTCCCTGAAAACCTGTGTATTGCTGCCAGTTAGCAATATGTGGCTTCCAGCCACTTCCTAAGGCAACAACAGAGGTGGAACCAGGTGGTGGGGGGTGTGGCAGGGCCCCATTGTGGTGTTTTGGGGTGCTGGGGAGCCCCAGAGCCTTGTGAGGTCCCTGCTCAGTTGCTGCACACCCTGGCTGAATCAAACCCGAGGTCAGCCCTGCTGCTCCAGCTCCTCCTCGAGGGAGAGAGGACTGGATGTTCCATTCCTGTCCTGCATTTGCAAAGGTTGACACGCACCATTTCTCTTGCTTTTGAACCAAATGCAAAACCTCCTTGGAGACCCCCCTGAGCTTTGTCCCTTATTTTTGCTGTCCACACCCTCCTGCACCCAGAGAGCCCAGAGGCTGAGCAGGAGTAGCATCGTTTTTAACAAGATGCTGCAGATTCAGCAGAGTAATTAATCTCAACAGCAAGAGCTGTTCAGTTTTTCCCGGTAATTCATTTAAAGTGGGAGGTTAATTCCATTCAATGGAGCTGCCCTTCACCGCTTAAAGAGAGACACCGGCTTTGAACATCCCCGAGTGAAGTGGTTCTGGCACAAACCCTCCTCCTCGTCTATCTGCCCTGACCTCTGCATCCCCTAGGGAATGCCACATCCCGGTGCTGTGTGATCGTCCCTCTCGAGGCTGATTAGCCAGAGCTGGAGAGTTCAGGGAGGTGAGTGCATCGGCATCCGCGCGCTGACGTTTGATTGCCGGTGGCTGCCGGTGCTCCCAATTAGCCTGCAAACACTGCCTCCGGCTCACAAATACTTTAAAAAATGAAGTTTGACGAAAAGCCGCCTGCGTTGCCTTTCTTCAACCTTCTCTGACATATCAAAGCCTTTGAGAGTATCTGAGGACAACTTTTACAGCCGAGAAGGGCCCATTTGAGCGCCGGCTCGTTAGTGCTGCGGCTGTGCTGTGCACAGAGCCACAGAGCATCCATCAGCCCACTTACCAGGAGCACTCCTGAATACCAGCAAGCGTGTTAGGCTGGGAAGGTACCTCTGAGGGAGCCACCAAAGGGCTTTTCAAGCAGAAAGGTCACCCAGCTCATCTGCTTCCAGGGGAGCTGATTAGAGCCGGCGCATTTTGGGAGCCATGGCACCCTGCAGCAAGTCCATTCCCTGGGTCTTTTTTCTCCCTTCGCTCACAGTAATGATCTGAAGCTCGTCAGAGGGGGCTCAGCGGGGGAGGATGGCAGCAGCACTTATTTCACTAAATAACATTCATGAGCTGGCTTTCAAGGCTGCAGCTTGGTGAGGGATCTGATGAACTTCGGGAGGGAAGATTGAGAGAGAGACACTGGCACAGGGTACCCAGAGAAGCTGGGGCTGCCCCATCCCTGGAAGTGTTCAAGGCCTGGTTGGATGGGGCTTGGAGGAACCTGGGATAGTGGAAGGTGTCCCTGCCTGTGGCAGGGAGTGGAATGAGATGAGCTTTAAGGTTCTGCAGGATAAGGCTGGTTGCGCCTTCTCAATCTTCTCTTTGATAAGTCAACACCAAAAGCGCTACCTGGGGCCTTTCCCTGAGCAGTGATTCCAACCTAAGGCCTTGTGGCAGGGCTGTTGTATTTCAAAGTGTATTTTTGCACTGAGGGGGGTTTGGGGCAGTTCTGCTCAGTTTCAGTGTCTTTTCCAGGACCAGCTGTGCTCTTGGATCTAAGTGACCACAGCAGACCTGCACTGGCTGCTGCTCAAGCCAAGGTCCCTACAAAGGAGAAATCATCACCAATGTGTTTGCATCATAGTTTGGAAAAGCATTTGCTCTGGGAAAACAGAAGGAATGGCTTTAGTTATTACCTATAGCAATTCAACATGACTGTTAGAGATAGCTGACGAAAGTAGTGCCAGAAACAGTGGCAAGCCTATCTCCATCTAAAACCAAAATGCATCACAGTGTTAACCCTACGTTAATGGATTACCTTAAAAAAAAGCCAGAAAGTGGAGGAAAATTCTGAAAATAACACCTTTCTCTTTTTTTCCCTTTCAAAACAGCTGCTTGTTTCTCCAGTACATTTATTTTGCATTATTATTTCTCATGTAACTGTGAATAAATAAAATACTTGAAAACACAACAAAACATCTAAATTAAACCTAATGTTTTGATTAATGCAAAACCACTGGCATTTCCTTTCCTGAATAATTTAAAAATTAAGCTGAGAAAACCAATTTCTTGTCTGAGAAGCCTCTGTAAAATGGAATGTTTGGTATTTTGCAGCACTTCTGTTAAGTGGACTGGTGTCAGCATCTCATTCTTTTAATGTTTCGAACAATTTTAACCCACCCACACTCCTGCTCTGAATTATTTAGGAAAAGATGTGTCTTTCTAGCTTTTCTCTATAATTTCTCAGCAAAGTGTCTGGTTGTACTTGGCATTTCTTATCTAGGATGAAAACACTATATTTAAATAATAGCGAGTATCCACAATATGTACGGTCTATGAAGCAAAGTTGGGCCACATTTTATCCTCCATCCTCACCCTTGTGTCATGAAAATGTGAGGGATTTCTCCTGTATGGAAATAATCTGGTCTTGAAAGGAAAATTAATGTAACTTCCATGGGTGACCACTTCTCTTGTTCAGCAGGCTTTTGTTAGGGAAGACAACTCTTCCATACAGCTAAATTAAAATAGAGGAAAAAAATCAAGTGATCCTTCTCTGAATGTTTGAAGGTGTCATTTTAATGAGTCTGCCTTTCTGTTACTGCAGGAAATAAAATACATTCACTGTGAGGAAAGAGTAAATACTGTCCCACAGGCAGAAGGAGGCAACCAGAGGCAGGCAGTGAGAAGCCGTGTTGGGTGGCACAGTCTGTCTGCAGCTATTCCCTATCCCAGAGCCAACATTTCTGCAGTGTGGAACAGGACTGCCTTACTGACCCATTCTCAGACTCAAAGAGAGCCCTGGAGCTTTTGAGCACATCATCAAAGAGTCATGGAGGTGATTCCATGCACCCACAATGAGGTTTGCACACAGACTGGATGGGAAGGAGCTTGTAGAGTGCAAAAACCAAGCCAAGCTGGGCCAAATTCCTGCTTGATTAATGCAGGCAGAGGTTTGGCAGAGAAAGGTTTGAGCTGTTTCACTGGGGTTGACTCCCTGGGGGAAATCTACTGAGCAGCAGCTGCTCAACTCATCTTTCCTGGGAAGGCTGCTCAGGGGCACACAGGGAAAACAGGAGGGACAGGAGGAAACACCAAATCCCCCATGCCTCAGAGACATTCTGTCTTAAACTTCTGCCTCAGGGCTTTCTGCACGTTCTGGATCTTCTCCGTGATCACGGTGTCACTGAGGTGATCCCCAAACTTCTGCTTCAGCAGCACCCTGATGATTTTGATGCAGCGTTCGTCCATCATGGGCTTTGCCTCCCGGAAGGTGTTGCCCCTGCGCCCTGTGATGGAGTGGCTCTGGATGTAGTCAGAGGTGAAGAGTTTGTAGAGCAGGGTTTTGCAGGCTGTGCTGATTTTCTGGTCAAACCTGATGGTCTCTTTGAGCTGCTCCTTGGTGTAGCCGTTGAAGAGCTCCACCACCTCGCACGGCTGCCGGTGGGGCTCCTCCTGGAAGGACAGGGATTCCAGCCTCTGCACCTTCTTCTTCAGAGAGAGGACATCCTGTTGGAGGTCCAACACCATCCTCTCCAGCTGCTCCATCTTTTCCACCCTGAAAAAATTAAAGTTGCACTTGTAAAGGCAAGAGGACCCCATGTCCTCACTGTGGATGTTACTCCTCCACCCAAGCAGTGATTCCATGCCTTCTGCAAGCAGGGCAGGACAACTTCTCAGAGTATCAGCCCTTCCAGCTATTCGTGGGTGAGAAGTAAGGCAGGAGAGAAGTAAGGCATGGTCTGGACTTTTCAGTGCACAGGAATATTCAGTTTAACCCTCAGCTCCCCATTGCCGTGCATACATGAAGACTTTGATGCTCAATTTTCTTCTCAGTTGTAGCAAAAGCCATAAAGCCTGTTCTGCGAGTCCCAGGACACACATATTTGTGGTATTAAAATACAGACTTGAGGGAAATGACAATACAAAAACCATAACTTGAATTTTTTGGCACCCATTTCTTTGCAAGAAAACTGTCCCTAGCATCACTTTATCACTGGATACTGGTCATCAAAGTAATGAACAATAAAACAAGGAACACACAACCATGTTTTGATTGTTATGGGCAAGAGCTTTCTAGTTTCTGCACTGTTTTAGAGTCGTCTTGCATCTCTAACTCCAAGCCGTACAGTCAGAAACATCTGGTTCTGATTACAAAGAGACTCAGCAACTCTGGGGTTTAAAATTGCCCCACTTTGTCACCCACCTGTGATCTCATTGCTCGCTCTTGTAGTGAGGAGGAAAACATAGTTAGGAAGGAGTGCCTTCTTTTGCTAATTACCTTTCCATCTCACCAGAACTGAAATTTTTGTGAACCCTCTCGAAGCCATCCGTCTCTTGCAAAGCATCAATCTTTCGCTCTTCACGGCTAGAAGAAACAAGTTAAACAGAACAGCCACAAACAGCTTCGTGCTCATATTCATATTCATTCCTGAGGAGAATTATCTGGAATTCAACGCAAAGTCGATTCTGTTTTCATTTGCAGCAAGAATAAAATGGATTGAGAGGGAAGATTGGGGGTTCTTCAGGTGGACAAACTCCTGTGCATCCCCCTGGCACACAGATATGGGGGACCTCCCACTGACACCCCAAGGAATCAGGACTTCAGAGCACAGGCTCATTTCTCTGCTGTATGTGCCCACACAAACCCCTATTAACTTCTGTGCTTTGGGTTTAACCTCCATGAGCATCTACTCAAAGCAATCACTGTCAGAGAATGCAAACAGCGTGGACAGAAATCAAAATACATGGTGTGCAACATTCAGGGTCCTCACTGCACTTCAGTGTTACCTGTTCAGACAGATGTGCTGCTGGCACGGGGACAAGATGCCATCTGACTTCCTCTTCATTGGAAGGGCAACGTAATCTGCAGCAGGGGTGGGACATAAGCTGAAGAATCAGCTGTTGAAAAGGTGCTGAATCCCTCTGTCTCCAGAGCAGATTATCTAAGCACCCCTGCTAGATTGCACGGCAAGACATTATTCCCTTTGCATAAACAGAGTGATCCAGAAAGGCTCTCCAGAACTGATCAATGGGGATTTGTTATTAGAAAAAGGTGGCATCTCAAGGGCTTCTGTTCCCAGCACAAAAGATATGGTGGAGGAAAGGTGAGCAGAGCCAGCGTGTCTCTGGAGGCTGCTGTTAGTCAGCAGGTAAATAACACACTAACATATTTTCATAAGTGCATTTAATGGGTGTAGTAGTGGGTTGAAAAACAGGGAAATAGGCAGATCTGATAAGGTTTGACTAATTGAGACACAGGGCTTTGGGGAATTTCAGTTATTCAGGCAGGCATTCATTCAGATTGTCTTTTGGTTTGTGGGGAGAGAACTGCTAGCCCAGGAGACAGAGCTGGTGCCTGACAGAGCAGATACCATACACTACATGCAGGCCTCCTGGAGGAGATCTCCCAGGTGGAAAGGACCAGGAAATGTCATCTCTAACAACTGTGGCCCTGAGACAAAGCCCATACAGCCCCAGAGCAAAGCAGAGGTTTTCTGGCTGCTCTGCAAGTCCCCATCCCACCCTGTCCCTCGGGACCAGGCAGCAGAGCCAGAACCCAAGGTTACCTCTGGCAGCTGGACCAGCCCTGTCCTCTTCACTCTGGGAAGCCCCTGGCCCCGGCATGGCCATGGTGATGAAAGTGGATGGAGGTGTGAAGGCGCTGGCTGGGTGGGGAGGAGCTGCCAGCGAGTGGGAGCTTCCTGCCACACTTCCCAGAACACACCTGTCCTTGAGAATGGAGGAGCTGCCAGCGTCATGAGGCAGGCTGGCCTCAGCTACCCTCAGCAGTGGCTTTGTGGGATAGGTCCTGTCACTGGGGTATTTCCTGGGTGCATTCCCCGGGGTCCATTTTGGGAAGGTTTTCCTGGATTTTTTTGGTGGGACTGCCATCATGCTGTGGACAGCCGGTTCTTCTTCTGAAAGAAAGGCAGACACTCAGGCTGTGCAGTGGGGCATCAGTGCCATGGATCTCCCACCTCCCACTCAGTGCTTTGTACCCTGATTGCAGTGATGTGAAATTCATGATGGGACTACAGCATGCTCATCATCCTCCCACCCAAAAAGCCCCATGGAAGCAGAAGGGTGGGTGCAGTGCTCAAAAGCCCTCACTCACTTAACTTCTCCAGGAGGTGTCGGTCTTCCAGCAGCTTCTTCTCCAAAATATCTTTATGCTCTGTAGGAAGAGAAGATCTTTCAGCACTGAACCCCTTCTTGGAAGGGGTCTCCTGAGCAGCCCCAAATTGCAAACCCAGGCCAGGGGGGTGTCACTCACCACTTATGCCTTCCACCACACCCCAGTACAGCCCACTGAAGCCGGGGCAGCGGGCCAGGACCTGCTCCCCCACCGTGTAGAGGTGGAAGGGTTTGCGGGGCTCCTTGATGTTCTCGATGTTGATGACCCGGCTGCCGTCGGGCCAGCTGATGAGCACGTAGAGCTTGGCCGACATCAGGGCTGCCCACCTGGAGCAGAGGGAGCAGTATGGGAATGTCACCGCAGGCATTTGGGCTCTCCCATGGCTGGGAGTTCACAAGTGGTGCTTTACCTGGGGCAGCACAACCTGCAGATAATAAAGCACTTAGCCCTGCATCTTCTCTACCAGTTATTTCTCCTTTCCCATTCCTTCCCTTCTGTGCATCCAGGTGTCATTTGCAGTGTCAGCCATGCCAGGTCTCACATGGAATCAGGCAGGGCCAGCTCACAGCAGACACTTTGAGCAGATGCTGATCAAGCCACCGAGCAGACACAGGCTGGTTCCTCTGCCCCGTGAACCATCACAGCTCAAATGACTTCAGTGGATCTACAGCAGTTTGCTCCAGTGCAGGGCTGTGTATGTGTGATATCGAGGCAGTGCAGAGAAGAGACTGGAAAAGACCCAGGGGTATTCCAGGAAATGATCATTCCTTTGCCTGTGCAGTTATTTCCCCCAGTAAACATCAAAGTGCTTTGATAAGGAGAACAGCAAATTAGCTTCATTTCACCCATGGGGAAACTGAGGCACAGGCCAGTGACAGACATATCTAAGGCAGTCAAACAACAAAGCTGCAAGGAGCTGGATCCTAAGTCCTGGCTCGCTGCTCTGCCCACTGAGATATCTCTTTGTGCCCCTGGAGCTGCAGACTTAAATCACTGGAGAAACAGGAGTGCCAGGCTGATGGTGATTTCCAGAACCTCCCATGGCAGACGAGCAGCTGAGGAGCCGAGCACTGCTGAGCTCAGGAGAGGTTTCTTTCCAGCTCTCAACCAACACATCATGGATGGGGACAAAATCAGGCAGAGGCCACCTGCCAGAGCTCCTAAGGGCCCTGGCAGAGCATCACCCCAGTCCCTCCTGCTCTGCTTGGGAGCAGGGCTTGGCAGACAGGTTCTGGGGACAGGGCTGAGCCCATGTGCTGGGCACCAGGTGGAGAATAGCCACAGTGTCCAAAGCTGATGGGAGGGAGCTGGGGAAGGGAGAGGAGAGTTGGAGCAGAGACAAGCTGGCAGGAAAGACAGCTAGGACCCAATTTATTCCAGTTTCTTGTTTTGTCTCCACACCCCCATTAAAGTTATGCCTGGATTCGATTCCTCTCACTTGGAAGGTTCAAGTTCACCCTGGAGAACTTTCTCTTTCTCCTTCCCCGCCTCCACCACCATCAGCTGCAGCAAAGCTCCTTGCAGGAACCGTAACTCTCCCCAAACCTGCCAGCCTGCCCTGTTGGCACAGTCTCACACCTGGTTTTCCCCAACCCTTTTCTCCTGACCGAGACACACTCTGGCATTGATTTTTATCAGGAAGCACCACATACAAATTATCTGTGTGCCTGTTTCCCCCCATCCCCTTCCCTGCAGAGGCAGCTGCCCCCAGCCCTCTCCCATACACAGGGAAGGCTACAGACCAGAACCTGGGATAAATGCATAGCTGAGCCCTCTCCCTCCCAGAAACAGAGCTCTACATTCCAAACAGCAAACAACCCCAGCCCAAACAGCTCTCTGGAGGGGTTTTCCTTTAACATTTAAGGAAAACCCACTGATCTTCCTTCCCCAAACCAGTTGTTCATTTACCCTTATGAATGCAACAAAACTACACAAACACATAAACAGAGAGAGAAAAAAAGAGAGATCACAATCCTGATAGCAACAGAGCTGCTCCTTGCCTGGTTAGCACTGCTCCAGGTGTTGAGTCTTGCAAGATGTCTCCTGTCTCTCCAGGTCTCAGCTGCCTGCTCCAGGAGAGGAGGTGACCGGACACTTCCTTGCCTTGGGCTTGTCCCTTCACCACAGTTCCTTGTCAGATCTCCTTTGTCTGGCTTGGAAAGCTCCCACCTGCTGTCCCCACTGCAAAGAAAAAAAAGAGCTTTTGCTTTCTTTTTTCCTGCCTGTTTTGTTTCAGCATTATTATTCCTGTTATTTTCCCATATACATATATTATTTTTTTCCTTAGCTTGTTTCAGGTCTGTTTCTTACAGGGAGGGAGAGCAGAAGAGAAGAGAAAAAGCCTTGGGTTTTTTGGAGCATGAATAAACCTTGCATTTCCATGAGTTATTCATGAATAATTCATGAAAATGCATGATTAATTCAGGTTCATGAATTATTCAGGAATAATTCTCGAACATTCCTGGTTAATTCATGCTCACAGCGAGTGAGTCAGGCTCTAGGGCTTGGAGAATTCCCTTCTCCCTGAGACAGGAGAAGAGAGGCTTAGAGAAGCTGCATTGTGCACTTGCTGTTTACTGCCTCTTAGAAGAGAACATATTTTGGGCCCTTTTTGAAACAAGGACTTGAAGAGAATTGAAATGCCTGCAGTCTCCTGCCCACGGAGGAATAACACAGTACCAAAAGAAAAAAAAAAAAAAAATAAGAGAGAAAGAAATTGGACTTCCTCACAGAGGAAAGCCTGGCAGCAAGTTTTATTCCCTTTCAAAGCATCTTTCTCCCCCCGCCCCCAGATTTCTCCCTGGTTAAGATACATCTCACTGCTTCAGTTTTTACCTGCTGTGCAACAAAAAGGACCATCCACATGGGTTTCTGCTTGAGGAGTCAAAGGGAATTCCCATGCCACGTGCCCATCTGTCCCCGTGTGTGTGTGTGTGCGCGCACAGTCTCTTCTCCCAAGTAACAACCAACATGACAAGAGAAAACGGCCTCAAGTTGCACCACTGGAGGCTTAGAGTGGATATTAGGAAAATTTCTTCACCAAAAGAGTTGTCCAGCAGTGGCACAGCTGCCCAGGGTACTGGAGACACCACCTCTGGAGGGATTTAAAGGAAGTGTGGTTGTGGTACCTGGGACATGGTTTACTGGTGGGCTTGGCAGTGCTGGGGGAATGGTGGGACTCAATGACCTTAGAGAGCTTTTCCAAGCTAAAAGATTCTTGCAGTGTCCCAGCCAGGGTGAGCACTAGGCATGGCACTGAGCTCAGCAAGGCAGGCATGGTGCTCACACCAGTGCAGACATGAAGCTGGCCATGCACAGACTCTGTGTTTCTCCCAATAACATCACTGCTGCAGCACCTGGGGTTCCCGAATGCTGGGCTTTTTATGTCCAGCACATGGAGGATCACATGGGATGGCCATGGATGGATCCCATGTGGCATCCAGTCTGCCATGGGCGAGGCTGGACACCAGCAGGGGAAGGTGCAGTGGGTTGTCTGCACAAGCTGCCTGCCCAACCAGCCATCCTACTCCAGCCACTGGATGAGATGGAATAACAGTTAGGGAGTGATTCCAAACAGCCTCACCTGGTTTATCTTAGCCAAAAACAGCACTGGAGGTTGTTGGGAGAAAGGGAGAATTCAGATGTTCAATGACACATTAGAAAAGGACCTTAATAAGATTCATAGAGTAAGAAAAATTCTGCATCCCTGATTTGCAATATTTACAGCTAAAAGATACAACTGTCAGCCCAGGTAAAAGCAGATGTTCAATAGAGAGCTGGTTGGGATTAGGGAACAAGCAGATATGAATAGAAAAGCAGCACTATGTGACTTCTGCTTTGAATGATGTTGCTCAAGACTGAGAACTGCATAGTAATAAGGAAGGGAAAAGCAATGACAAGGAGAAAAATGATAGAGATACACAACAATGGAGATGAGATTGGATTCCAGTTTGAGGCAGGACCCGGTTCCAATAAAATCTGCCTGGGAAGTGGGCTGGCTTAAACAAGCATTGTTTGCTTTCCTTTGAAGAACAATATCCAAAACACAACAGATGAATAGTCCTGGGGTGGAGGTTGGTAATTCAACTGCAAACCGCAGGAGAGGAAGGATTGCAGGAACAAAAGGAAGACAAATTGTAGTCTCATCAAACAACAGAAAAGTAAAGTGCCTGTGTATAAACATACAGTGTTTGTGTTGAATTATTCCAGGAAAATGCGAGTCTGAAGTGAGTCCCAGGTGTTTGACTTCATGAAAATTAGCAAGTCCTGATTAGATTTCCCTCCCAGTCGGTGAATATGAAATCCCTGGGCAGATGCCTCAGTTCCGGCTGTAGGTAGAGTTACCATATTCAGGACCTCTCCTCTGCATCTCCCAGTTCTTTGAAAACAAGTCCCACTCTGCGGCCCCAGGTGCCAGCACGTCACCCTCTGAGTTGCACTCGCTGAGATTTAGGTTTCAGCCACGACTGAAGAACAGCAAAGGCTCCTTTGTGGTCTCACCCAGAGATACACCCGGGGAAGAGCGTTCGGCAGCTGTTTGAGTGCTGCCCGGGTCTTTATCAGAACAATCTTAATTGATGTTTGAAGGGGTTTAAAGTACAAACACAGGTGGTTTTAATCCTCCTTTTCACTTAACCTTGGCAATGTTGCTCGTATTTTGGCTGGGTTCAGCAGCTCAGGCATAGAATCCTAGAATGGTTTGGGTTAGTAAGGAACTGAATGACCACTTCATTCCACCCCCCTGCCTTCCACTGTCCCAGGTTGCTCCAAGCCCTGTCCAAAATGGCCTGGAATACCTCCAGGGATGGGGCAGCCACAGCTGCTCTGGGCAGCCTGTGCCAGGGCCTCCTCACCCACACAGGGAAGAATTTCTTCCCAATACCCCATCTAAACCTGCCCACTGTCAGCATGAAGCCATTGCCACTTGTCCTGTCACTCCAGACCCTTGACCAAACTTCCTCTCCAGCTCTCCTGGAGCAGCTTTAGGCATTGGAAGGAGCCCAAAGGTCTCCCTGGAGCATTCTCTTCTCCAAGCTGAACAGTCCCAGCTCTCTCAGCCTGTTTCCAGAGCAGAGCTGCTCCAGCCCTGGGAGTATCTTCATGGCCTCCTCTGGACAGGCTCCAGCAGCTCCACATCCTTCACCATTTTCAGAAAGCAGCCACAGTTCAGCAACTGAGAGACAAGAGCTACACGGTTCATTAATTTTTATCAACACAATGAAATGCCACAGGAACCCTCAAGCCCTGTGCTTCACTGAGACCAGCTCTGCATCCCTTCCACACTGCCGGGAGAAGGGCAGGGCATCACCACGAGGGATCAGCACTGCCAGGGCAAAGGGTGGACAGAGAGACCCTGCCCCTCGTACCCAGCCCCATCTGGGGTGGCAGGGTGGCCGATGGAGTCATTAGGATGGATGTGGGGAGTGGTTTTGCATTCCATGAGGACAAACGCTGGAGCACGAGGCACTGTCTGTACCCGAGAGCGACCACCCGGTGGCATTTTGCATTTGTAATGAAACAAGTACAAGTCCCATCTCTGCCTGCCATCCAGGGAACAGCGAAATACGATCCGGGCTAATGAGGCTGGAGTTAACTGCATTTTAATTAAAGAATGTCTCTTTCCTAACAGGCCAGAAAGAAGCTTAATTACTCAGACATGGGAGCAAAGCCACCACAAGGATCAGCAGCCAGCTAGACCCTGCAAGTCTGACCTACCACAGTTTGTTAAATGCTTTCCTGGACTGGAGCTTTTCCCTGTTATTCCTCATGTGACAGAGGCCAGAAAACAATGAGAAAATCAGAGCCTAAATGCACCAGGCACAGCTTTGCAGGGAGTTGTACAGAGAGTCCACTGACTGTAAGGGCTTCCAATTTACCTAATGCAAGTCCTTATTGCTTCTCTATTACTGCCCTGAATTAATTAAGATATTTTTTAGAGACCTTTTCTCTTCAGAAAAGGGTTTCCTCTTTGTAATCCCATTCCAAATCTCCTTCATTTTCACCTAACCAGCCTCCCACCATTTTCCATATCCTTTTTTCCAAGCTCTCTGTATTTATTAAACATTTGTGCTCTACAACATCTGTTTCCTTATCTGCTTGGCAGGCTGATTTCTTGGGGTTCCTTTGTGAGTTTGCCAGTGAGATAGCAGCAGCACAGTTAGCAAAAAAAAAAAGAAAAAAAGGGGGGAGAGGAGAAGGGAAGATCACCCCAAAAAAGGAAGGAACGTTAACTGAGGGAGGGTAGCAATACACAATGGCTTTTAAATATTCCCAAATCTTTTTTGCATTCTCTCAAGTATTTAGCATTAGCCTCTTTTTAGTATTCAAAGGGACATGAAGGGGACTAGCAGGAATTAACCAAACTAAGGACATATCAGAAATCAAATAATAGATCATTCCCATGAGACTGAAAAGGAAAAAAGTATTCAACATTGTAATTACAGCTGAAGGTACCTGGGAAATACCAACCTGCTTAACTTCAGGTATCTGAGCATCTCCTGAGAAAGTGACAGGACTGACCACATTTTTTCGATAAAACACACTCTTGCCTAGTCACAAAATCAAGGCCAAAAAGGAGAAAAAACCCTTAATGTTTAGTTAATAACAAACCCCACTGAAAGGGATCCCAGCACGTCACCTCACAAGGGGAGGAAATAACACAGTGAGAAACGGCTGGTGCGGAAAATTCATCTCATCACATCCCCGGGGGCTCACCACCCTCTTCCACACCATTTCTGGCTGGAAAGGTGCTGCAGGGATGTGAGGTCCATGCTTGGGAGCAGCAAATCCGAGTGTTGAGCCGGCACGGCGCTGCCAGCTGCTCCTGCTCCTCTGAGTCACTGCCCCGTTACCTTGGCGAGCGCAGCCGCGAGTACCTGAGAGCAGCTCCAGCGCCAAGAGAACATCTTGTTTCCTGTTACTCCAGCGGCACAACTCTGATTCCAGATTCCCCCCCTGCTGCTAATTAATTAAATATAATCGGGAGCACGTTAGCAGTTGCAGAAGGGACTCGCCGGGTGGCACCCACTGCCTCCAGCCCCCTCCACAGCATCCCTGTGGAACAGAGCTCTTCTTCCTCATCATTTCAGGGCTGGTGTTCCCCCTCCTAACTTTTGCCCTGTTTCTGGCAGAAAGCACCAAAAAGAAGTCATTTGCATTAGGAGGGAATGTGTTTTGGGCTGATTTTGGACAGGAAGCTGTGCCAGGTGGGACCTCGTCCCTCTCCCTGACGCCTTGGGCTGCCACACTCCAGATGGAAGTTTCTGCAGCAGGACCTGATCCTCTGCCAAAAAGCATGAAACCCTCTGATTTCACCTTATGTGTAACATTACGTGGCCACAGCACTAATTATTTTTCCCAGGGCTTTTGATGCTGCTGAATAACTCGCTAGATTCATTCCCTCTAACCTGTCACAGCTCTGGCTGAAAGGGCACAGGGCCCTCGCAGACCCGGGTGCCTCTTGCAAAGCCACCTCAGTGCCACCACACAGGCAGTAAGGGTGTGGCAGGATGGTCTCATCCAGGACACCATGCTCAGGGATGCAAAGAGAATGGAAATCTCTGTCAAACATGCCATAAAATCAGGCAGAGAGATTGTCCTTGACCAGCCCTGTCTCCAGGCCCTGCTTCCAGGGCTGGCACCAGAAAATGGGCTCTTATGTGAGCAGATCTGTCAAAATCTGTGGGAGCCGTTCCCATCCCAGCCCTGCCTACTCCAAGTGGCATCATTTTGGTACCTGACTGCTTCAAAGGTGAAAGCATATTCTCTCTAATTTGCTAAATTGTCTCCTGTGAGGAGTAAATTTGTCAATCTCATTCCCATCTTCTACCGCTTTAGCTTTGTACACTCAGTCCTTAACATGAAAAGAATTTTCCTTAATTTCTCCTCCAGGAAAGAAGGAATTGATCTTTTATTTGTGGCACTTTAAATTGGCATGTTGACTACAAAAATCCACTGCTCATCACATCAAAGGCTGATCCAATAGCGCCAATTACTCCAGTAATGGAGATCTTTGCAGGGAAGGGTGGAAGGGACAGGATCAAAATGGATGGGTCTTCTCACATGGAAGGAGGCAGAGGAAGAAGAGGAATTTGGGAAGACAGCGCCACTTTAAATTAGGATATCTGCTGTGCATGGCAAGACAAAACGTGACACATTCCTCATCCAGTCTCTGGATGTGATTGAACCCACCTGTCCCCAGCTATGGAGCTGAGCTGATCCCAGCCTGGAATCCCTGTGGATTGACAGCTAGGACTTGTACAAGATGCTACTCATGTGTTTGCAACAAACACAGCATCCACTGGCAGGGAATGATTTTCTCTTCATCCTCCCCACTCTCCAGGTATTTCTCTAGGAAAATCCACTCTCTAGTGTGGACAAATCAGTAGAGATGGAAAGTTCTGTGTGCCCCAAAAAGCCATCAGCCTGTTCCTCCCACAGCTCTCCCACTCACAACCACCAGTTCTGCACAGAGCAGGCAGCAAACTGGTCACTACTGGCATTGCCTGTGGTCTGAACTGGGAACTGTGGATCACCATCAAGCTTCAAGTGTTTTCTAGAGTGAGGTATTTTACACAGTCCCCTACAGATTCTGGTGCTTGGTCAGTCCCACAGTAGGTTTGGGGAATGTTTAGGTCAGCAGGGTCTCCCCAGGCTGCAGCTGGGACTTGTCCCCCACCCCGCAAACTACAGCACAGTAAAAAATATGTACTAAGGTCACAATGAAAAACCCTGTGCTAAGCCTTCTTTAGTGCCTCTCGACTCCTAATTCTGATTGTAAAATGCTATTTAGGAAGATCAGACTGATCAAAGCAGGACATTTTTGTGGATTTTTGTAAAAAAGATTTTTGGAGGTCTAAGATGGAGGGATTTTCACTGAAGTCATTATTCCTCTTACAATTTTTTCAGCATCCTGTTGTTTTGACTTTCCACTCTTATCTCCTGCCAACTCTCACCCGCCCAGAGCCAATTGTTTAGCTGACAGCTGCCATCTCCATGTGCCATTTGCTGAGCATCACCTGCACGAACCCTCAGGTGCTCAGTAAGGAACACTCACTTCTTCATATTCTTTGCAGAACCAGGGAAGATCTTGGTTGCTCAGTTGGGCAGTGAGACAGTTTTCTATTCAAACCTCCTCTGTGTGGCATCACTGATGTATTTTTGACTCAAAGAAATCTGTTTATTTTCTGCTCTTAAATAAAGAGCGAGCAGCTCTGTGAGCAACATCATGGCAGAGGAAACACAAACAGGCTGTTACTCAAACACCATTTCTGAGTGGATTGTGCTCTGCTTTTCAGATGAGATTAAGAGCTCAATTACAGTAGAGAAAGAGCCTTTCATTAAATCACATATAGAACATAATAAGGACAAATTATAAAGCTCTTCAGAAGCAAATCTGTGTCAGACTGCTGGGTAAGGAGGCCCTTCAGGGGGAGCCTTCAGTGGTTTCTCCTGCCCTTCTGAAGAAATGAGTCCTACACACCTCATCTAACCACATTTTTGAGGAAAGCTCACAACCAGAATCCTATGGGGCACCCCATTCTTTGAATGCCTCTCTTCCAGGGACAGAGATGAGCAGTATAAGCAACCATCCCCTCATGTTTGTAATGAGTGGGGCAAAGCCTCGGGTTAGTGATGATGTGCAGTTTAGAAGTGCAATGGTTTGTTCTGCCAACACAAGAAAGGCCCAGAAGCTCAGTGTTTTCTCAGTCCCAGACTGGTAACAGGAGATCAGCTGGGGAGTTTAAAGAATTTTAAGGCCCAGCAGCTGAGGGATGAATCAATGACCTAAAGCCAGACACTGGACATAACTATTTCATTCCAGCATTCCTGCCATGCTGTCCTGTCTGCAAAAGCCTCTGCCAAGAAATCTGCAGATAAGGAGGTGAGGAAAGAACAGATACAAGTCCCTCCTACAGAGGAGAGAGCCCAAGGACCCTCAAGCCACAGAGATCCCTCCCTGAGAAGCCAGGCTGGCCAAACTTTCAAAATCAAAGCTCCTGTGTGCAAAGCCCAGGCACACGAACCACAGGCAGAAATACCCACTGGCCTCTGGATTTACAGGTGACTGTACACGTGTGAACCTGGAGCTGAGGGATTGGAAGCTTTTCCTTCCCCAGGAATTCAAAGCACTGCATGGCAGAGCTCAAAGGGGACAGCAAAGGGTTACGGGGCTGCACCTGGGAAAGGGGAAGTCCAGGTTCAGTCACAGAGTTGTCACTGCTTGATTTTGTTCCGCTGTTATTCTGCTCTCCTGGAATATATTATGGTTAATTAAAGGCAGTTAGCTAATTGGATTGTAAGCAAGTGCTGGTGAAAAGAAACCAAACCACTGTTCCCCTTTGAAATACCAGACAGGAGATTCATTAAAATTCCCCTTGAAAAGACATCCCAAAACCTCGTAATCTGTTGATGAAAACGATCCAGGAAAAGTCAAGGAAAAAAGAACAATGTTTTTCAGGAGGTTTCACAACTCAGGCATCTGCAACCCCCACCAAGCTAGGATTGAGGATTGTCATTCCCACACCAGGAAACCTTTCAAAGACTCAAAAACTTTCATTGAAAAGCAGTGCCAGAATGCACAAAGTCGAACAATGATCCATGAAGGCCTAATATTTCCATCAAGGCCAGGATGAGATGATTAGGAGATGACTGGGGCTCTTCAAAAGCCAGACCTCAGAGCTGAGACGGGATTTAATGCTGATATCCCTCTAGTTATCCAGAAAAGGATCAAGACATGTGAGGGAGCTCAGAAAGCCAGAGAGCTCAAAACAGCAGAGGGAGGAAGAGAAAATACAGCTGGATACTTCCTAATGCTCTTCTTTGGACTGACCTGATGTCTGGTGCAGTGAGCCACAGAAAACCTACTCAAAACATGGGTGGCAGAACTGAAAATGCTCACTGATAAGCAACAGAAATAATTAAGAGTGTATAGGAGTGAGCGTAGTCACGAGGACCTGGAGAAGAAAGAACCCCAAAAGGCCAGACATTGTGTAATATTGTGCATAATGAGGGTAAAATACATGTTACTATTCATTATGCAGCAAAAGAATTATAGAATAGTTTGGGTTGGAAGGGACCTTTAAAGGTCATCTGGAATGACAGCCTATTCAAAGCAACAGAAAAACAATGTATTAACTGCCAGGGAAAGCTGCATTGAAAGCAACCTAGGATTTGAGGCAAAACATCTTATCTTTGAACTAAAGATTTATTGATAACTAATGCTGTCTGCCACTGAGGGAAACACTAAACCAGAATCCCTCCACTCCAGTTTCCCCATGCTGTGCTATCAGACCTCTCCATGATTCCCAGCTCCTGCAGAAATTCGACTTTGTGATGTGACCCCAGCATGGCAGCACCACCTCAGAGAAGTGCATCACCACTTCTACAAAATAAGGCAGCTCTTACCTGAACATCAAGCAACACTAAACTTGTCTGGAAAGCACTGGGTGCAGGATAATCAGGGACAGAAAAGGGAGATGCCTGTGGAGCAGAGGACTGGTTTAAATTCTCATTAGATTGTTAACAGCTGGTTTCATTAGTCTCCCTGCAATCATAATTACTTAGTGGCTACTGCAGGGTGAAAAGCCATTTCAGTGTTTTAACGTTCTCAGCGCTGCAAAGCTGTCAGTGGAATTATTTTTAAAGTGGCTTGTAAAATTTGTCCCTTCTCGAAGAACATGTCAGGCTGATAGACCGGGGTGTGAAATTTACTCCCCAATAAAAGGGAGTTTGAATGCAGTTTAATAGCACTTGAAATGTTCTGCTCTGAGAAACTGTCCCCAAAGTCCAGATGGACCTTTCTCCATTGGAGCTCTTAGAAATTTGTGGAAGCTGTAACTTTGGCATTAATTTTACAGGAACATTTACAGCCCAAGGGTCAAGACTAAAGCCATAAATTCCTGCTCAAGCCCTGAGCTTTCTCAAACCAGAGGTAAACTTGTATCTAAAGGTCTGTCTGGAGCCTAGGACTACTAGATTTGCTCTAGTAGAATTCTGTTATAAAGCTTAGCTTTCAATGTAGGTAGACTTCTATCTTAGCTTAGTTAAATATTTCCACTAAACTGGCATAAATTATAATTTCCCCACTATAATTCATCATTTTTCCACTCCTAATTTACTCTTCCTTCTTGCCCTAAGCACCATCCTTACTCATACATCAGGCTGATGGCTCCCATTAAATTTATTACTCTACAGACATATGTTGGACTAAAGTTTACCTGAATGAGAGCTTTATCCAGCTCCTGCCAGAGCTAATGGAAAGAGATTTCCGTTTACTCAAAGCCACTGTTATCTCAGAAAAAGGGTCATGCTTAAATTAGAATAAAAATTCTGCCAGAATCAGTATTCCTTTGTTTCCCCCAACCATTCACAAAAAGCCCTCGGTCACTTAAGAGCTTTTTAAATCATTTCTAGTATTCACTACATGGCCAATTATTAAAAAAGCCCTGAACCTGCCGTGCAGTTAATGACCATCTCTGACATATCTTTTACATGTATTTTCTTTCCACATTTCTGTCAGTGATAGCTAACCAGGTGCCCTCCCCCTTTTTATCTCGTGTTTAATCCATTTACTCTCATCCTCCCTGGCACAGCTCTCGATGTTTCTACAGGACCAGCCTGCACCAGCCACTATTTCACAACTCACCCATAAAATCCCGACCCCAGGCCTCTACAGGGCCTCTACACTCCCACCTCTTCATCTTCCCATCCACGGAGGAGAGTCAAGGTCAGCCAGATGCAAATGAGGTGTTCGAAGCCGAGGTGTGATGAGGCAGTGATTGCTTGATGAGCACAGGAGGAGGAAAGGTCTTGGCTGTGCCTCGGTTTTTAAATCATCCTCAGTTGTGCAAGGAAAATTAAGGACAGCCGTGATGCTCCAGCTTCCCCATGGCATCGTTCCTGTCACAAAGTCAAAGACAGGCAGGTCACATATATTCTCTGACTCCTGCTGGGATGAAAACATTGAAAAATAGAAAAAAATATTTATCAGGCACTTCCATGGTGTGAGCTCAGGATTCCCCACTCTTGCAAAGGGGGAATGTTCACCAGGCAAAGGATAAGAGGAAGAGCCTCAAATTGTCCAAAATCCCAGTAAAAATATTTTGTCCTATGGAAACTATGCCAGAGCTGGTCACATTTCAGGCCCTTTGTACCCACATTTCCTGATGTGCATCTCACAGGGGCTCTGTTCCCACTGCTCCAGGGACCCAACACAAACCTTACAGCACCACACAAACACAGCCCAAGAAGCTGCTGCCAGCCCTCCAAAGCTCAGTACCTGCAACAGGCACCTCTGTGCTGATCTGAGCCCGCTTGGCCCCAAAACAAGGTGGTCAGTTTATCCTTGAAAAGATTGAGAACAGCATTCTTATCTCTCAAAAAGACCCATAATTTCACAACTATAATCTCCACACCGAGATTTTATTTCCTTAAGTGTCCAAGGACATAGGCAGCAGCAAGGAAGGTGATGAAGTGAGTCAAGTTTAACCCAAGAGAGCTCTCAGCTCCTTGTGAAAGCTCAGACAAGCAGTAGAGAAAGAATTAATGCTCCCATAACTGGCATCTAACAGCCACAGGGCAAGTGAAAAGTTGGTTTTAGAGAATGAAGGAAATACAGAAAAAGCACTAAGTAATAAAAGGTGAGAAAAATCCATCACTCCAACAGGTAAAGGAAGGTAAACCACTTGAAGAAGCAGAGGTAGATGGAGGGGAAAAAACCTCACAATTTAGAGTGTCCATGACACCCAGAGCTAAAACAAGCCCAGGGGATCTGGAAAGAGCTAAGCATATGTGCTCCAAAAAACAGCAGAAATGAAGTGAGATCTCTGAAGGGAACAAAAGAAAGAGGCAGCCTGAAGAAAACAAAAAAGTGCCTCCCCACTTTTCATTCCCTGCCCACAAAGCATTTTGGGATTTTTAATCTTGTCTCTTGTACTATGTGGTAGAAATCCAAAAATAAAGGTCAGGAGAAGCATGGTTTATTGGGAACTATCCTGCATAGCAGACAAGATATATCCTCATGCAAATGATTCCATGCAGCACTCATATCTTTAATTGCTTCTTTTCCTCTTGCTGGGGAAGCAGAGCTGCTTTATTTACTCTAAGCAATATTTTCTCCCTTCTCCTTGGCAAAAAACAAGCTCCCGTCTTGGCAATGCTCCCCAAACCACCTAATGCTCATCATACCCATGCTATGGAGAGTGGAGCAGGTTAATTTATCACTTTTTATAATGATTAACTTGCCCAGCTGCCGGGTTCAAGAGCCCCAGAGTGCCTCAGGTTATACAGGATCACAGAAGGAAAAGCTCTGTTAAATTAAGCTGCTGCCACACTGGTCCTCTTTGCCTGTCAAACACATTCAGCTGCTCTTGCACTGCCCTGTGAAAATCCCCCATAAAATACAAGTGAAAATCCCTCAGCACCTGTGACAAAGCACAGCTGGGTTCTGCTCAGGGCATTTCAAACTACGTGAGGTAATTGCGACCTCCCCTTGCCAAGGCAACACTTCACGAAAACCAAAAGTTTCTTTTCATGGACTCACAGGATGTGTTGGGTTGGAAGGGACCTTAAAGCTCATCTTGTTCCAACTCTCACCACACTCAGGACATATTCCACTAGACCACTTTGCTCCAAGCCCCATCCAACCTGGCCTTGAACACTTCCAAGGCTGCGACAATCACAGCTTCTCTAGAACCTGTTTTGTTCCTCCCAGATCTAAAACCATACCAAACTTACCATCCTCAGAGGTAGATTTCTATTAAATGTCTACATTTTTCTAGGAAAGGAATCCAGCAAACATTGTTTGCATCTGACTTTGCAAAATGAACATCAGCTGCCGCCCACTTTTCTTACTTTCCCCCATTTGGTGGAACATTTCCATTCTGTTGTTGTTTGGAGCAGTATTTTAATATACCTGGCTGAGGCTGCTTAAAATAGCACAGCAAGATACCGGGCTGTGAGGGGTGGAAAACTGAGCTCTTGCACATCTGGTGTTTCTATTGTTGGAAGTCTTAAATCCCACCTCTCTGGTGGGACAAAATAGGTGTCACTAATCCAATTTCTAAAGTATCATGCATCACGCTGATGCTATTTTAAGACTAAAAAACAACAACAAAAAAGCCAATTTAAACAAACATCTGCTCCTTTCCATTTTCTCTGTTCCACAATTTATGACACAAGATGGGAGAGAAAGATTGTTTTGGGAACAATGTTTTCAGGACTCTAAAAAGAATATAAAAACTGCTCTGCCACACTCTCAGCTGTTACAGCCCCAAAAAGCACTGGCTCTCTTTGCTCACAGAGCCACAACTGTGGTGGGATTTCTACCCCAGGTACCAACCTAGTGACCACACCATGGGACAGTCATTTCTTGTTTTTCTCCTGGGAATAGCTACAGCACTTCTGTGTTGCAAGGCAAACTTGAGCCTCTTTTAATGAAACTGGACGTGTGAAATGAGGTACACAAAGCCAAAGGCCAGCTGAACCTGTGATCTCTGAATGGGTCTTCACATTCTTCCCAGGAAGATGAATGGGAATCACTTTTTCCAGGGAAGCTGCATCAGCTGGGAATTTGCTTTAGAAAATGTGCTTTCTGCTCCTCTCAGAGCCAAAATTCCTACACATTTCTTCTAAGTCCTTCTTAGATAAGGACCATGTTAAACTAAGTGACAGTGAAGCAAAATGACAATCCAGGAATAAATTTCCCTGTACACATTATCCTTCATCCACGTGGGTGGTTTCTCACTGGCACACAGGGGTGAGGAAGGAACCCAAATGCATCACCGTACATAAAGTCACACGTGCTGAGGGGTGAACAAATCTCAGAGATACTGGAAACCTCCTCTGAAGACCCAATTCAGGGAAAGCCTGAGCTGCTTTGTGCTTCTGGGGGTGAAGAAGTTCAGGATCTTCCACAGACATGTATTGCCGAGATTTGCTTTGGGCTTCTGGCCTGAATCTCGCTCTGGAAATGCCAGTGGCTCAGCTGAGAGCTGTGCCAATGCTTGACATTGCCTTGAGAAGGGCCACAGTCCTGCAAGGGTCTTTCATCAGGAGCAAAGAGCGGCCTGCACTGTGGGGAATGCTGGATCTGTACCACTCAGTGCTCATCCTTCACCTTCATGTGGAGCTACCCCCAAAGCCGCCATGTAGCACTTCTGCTATTTCCCCTGGTGTGGATCTTTTGGAGCAGCTGTTCCATGTGGCTTTTTATGGTGATCCTGTGGGAAGCGGCCATTCGCCTGCTGTGATATCCTCACAACTAAGATGAACTCCTCATTCCTTTTGGTTTGATTTGGGGTTTTTTATCTGTTTGTTTGATTGGTTTGTGTGGGTTTGTTTGTTTGGGTTTTTGTCTTTTTTGGTTGGAGTTTTTTGTTTGCTTTTCTCTAAATGTCTGGTGAAGCTGGCACAGGCAAACTCAAGAAAATGGAAACCAGGTTTGACTTTCCAGAAATTCCTTTGGACTGGGTTTAGCTGCATCCCTGAGGCTCAGGATCCTCAAGATATTTGCAGGTTTTGCTCTGCGCCATCAGCCTGCTCAGATTCTGCTCGGTGTTTCACAAACGGAGAAGACAATGGATGCTGTGCCAAGCTTCCTTTCAAACAGCAAAACCTGGGTCAGCATGAGAGAAAAGAAGAAGAAGAAAAAAAGAAAATATTCATCAGTTAGAACAGAGCCAGTGTCCCACCATCTGCCCCTGCACTCTTACTAATTTTGTCTATTTAGAGACAAGGCTGGGTCTAAAGCTTCCCTCTCTCAGTTGCTGGTGCTAGTTGCTACCTTGCAGCTTTGATTTCTGCTGATCTAAGTCACTGCTGTCCATGTGGGCTTGAGAATGTTGAGCCTGGAGAACAGAAGGCCCTGGAGAGGCTTTGCTGTGGCCATGCAGGACTTGAAGGGTGCCATAGGAAAGATGGGGACAGTGTTCAATAGGGCCAGTGGCAAGAGCAGAAGCGGGGATGGCTTTTAAGTGCAGGACGTTGATTTAGGTTGGATCTAAGGAAGCTGCTTTTTCACACTGAGAGTGCTGAGGCACTGGCCCAGGCTGTGCACAGAGGATGTGCATGCCCCATCGCTGCGAACATCCAAGGCCAGGTGGCAACAGGACTCTGAGCAACGTGCTCTGCTAGAAGATTGCTCAAGTTGCAACAAGATGATCTTTAGCGTCCCTTCCAAGCCAGACCACTCAGGGATTGCAACATTCTATGATCCCCGTTGTCCACTCCACGGTGACCCTGGACTCCTGTCAATTGTGATGTCACGGTCTGCATTCACACTGGAGCTCCCAGCATCCAGCAAAGAGGACAACACAACCATTTGCCCTTGTGCCTACACACCTGTCACCCTGCTTGGCCCCTGCTCCGCTACTCCCAAGAGTTCCGAAAGGTCTCTCGTGCCTGGATTTTGCCATTCATCCCTGCCAGATGCTCACATTGGTCCCGAGGAAGGTAAGGTGCCATTCCATGGAAATGGACACCACCTAAGTGCCTCTGTGGGGATGCTGTGGGACAGGGATCCCACTGAGAGGTTTTGCTACGTATGCAGGTTTCCAGAGACGAAGAGAAAGAGATGGAGGTGGATCTAAAGACTGATATAGAGGAGGAGATGGAAGTGGAGGGAGGAGAGACTGGAGAGGAAGAGATGGAGGTGGATGTGAAGGAAGAGATGGAGGAAGAGATGGAGGTGGATGTGAAGGAGGAGATGGAGGAAGAGATGGAGGTGGAAATGGAAGAGTACATTGAGGCCATGGATGTTGATGGAAAAGACGAGGAGGAGGAGGACATGGTCCTGGGATGAAGAGGGACTCCAGCAGTAGGACAGGCATGTGCTCCCCACAGGCAGAGTGGGTGCCCTGCTGCCAGGCTGGGGCTGGGCTGGGTGCCCCGCTGAGGGACACGGTGCCCCGTCTGCTGCATTCTGGCAGCACAAGCACCAACACTTGCTTTGGCTCACACAAGCCCCATGCCAGTGCCTGGGGCCTGACCCCCAGCCCCAGCCAGGCTCAGCGCTGGCAGCAGAGTCCCGCTCTGCCAGTGTGGCCCAGCCTGGGGGCACATGCAACAGCCCTCTGTGCCTGACTGCAATCACTGTGTCACTTGCTTTTCTTCCAGGACTGATGGAGATCCAGGACAGAGATGGCACCCTTCTGTAGATACCTTTTAGGGTTTCTTTTGGTCTTCTGTAAATACGTTTAAGATCGTTTTGATAGCTATGTTCTTGTCAATACGTTCTCTAGATCGTTGTTGTTACAAAGGTTCTTCCAATGTAAATATGTTCTCTAGTTGCTTTTTGTTGCTGCTCTTATAGAAATAAAGGATCTTTGTTTTTCACACCTCAGTTCTCTTGGCATTTTCTTTGGGTACAGGCCTCCATGGAGCAAGACTTCCTTTGGAAACCCCCTCTGTCACCAGACTCTGCTACAAGCATAACACAAATTGATCCTCGTAGTTAAAGGCGTGCCATGAATTGGCACAAATTTGTCCCTTGGACTTTCTAGCACAGTAAATGTCAGTGCTCATAATCCCCAATTCCTAATGAAAGCTTTCAGTCTCCTCACCTGCCACAGACATGTATTGCCGAGATTTGCTTTGGGCTTCTGACCTTGAAATTTCAGAGCCAAATGAGCTCAGCACAGCTCATGCAACATGCAGAATTTCCAGACCCAGACATTCAGGCCATGCAAACTGATACTTTTTCATCCCTGTGCAAAGACCATTATTAGGACGTCACTGATGTACCAGGCACGTCTCAGAGCTGTGCCTTCTGTCCAGCCCTCCCAAGTCACTTCACAGACTTCACTCCAAGCAGTTTCTGATAGAGTTCAGAAGCACATGGGATTTAATCCTGGATTTCTTCATCTTCTCCTGAGCTGTCTCCAGACACAGTGTGTGGGCACTGTCTGACAGCAGCAGCATTAACATGTCACCTCCCTGACACTGAGGTTCATGTCACAACTTCTCATCAAAAGCAGCAAACAAATGATTCCCACTGGGTCCCACACAGCTCCATGGGGACTTTTTGTGTGGCTGCAGCTCCAGCACCAGCCTTGGTGCTCAAGAATTTCTGGAGGAGATACACAGAGGGAACCAGCCTTTCACAGAGAAAAACATCCGTTTGCGTGGCCCAAATCCCCACTACCCTGGAGACTGTGGTAACCTGGACTCTGCATTTACACTTTGGCCTCTGTGCCTTATTTTCCCCCTCACTAAAGTCCCCCCAGCTCCCCTCATGCTCAGATTCCCAATAGAATTAAAAGCAGCATTAGGAGCAGGGATAGATGTTGGGAACTGTCCCAAGGTGCAACAAAATTTCTCTTCTCAGGCCTTACAATTCCAGCTGAGGAGGGAGGAAAAGCCTGCATGAGAGAGGTGTGAAATCAAAGCTGTAATCAAGCTTAGGTATAATGAGAGAAGCTGAAGAGATTTTCAATGTTCAGAACACAAGATTAGCAGCTCCAGGCACAGGAGGAGCACGATATTTTCCCCCTGTAACAACTCTGCGATGCAAATTGCATCTCCAATCCTTCTCCCCAGCTCCGGGACCTGTTCAGCTGCTGACGTGGTGCTGAATTTTCAAAGCAAAGTGGAAGCTGGGCAGAGAGGTGGTTTTTTATTTACAGCTTGGAAGCACCAGTCAGAGCAAAGAGAGGCAGTGCCTGGCCCGGGGGTGCAGCACAGCCGCACGACACATGCCTGAAACGCCAAGAAATTAAAGAATTTGCCACTTGTTTTTCTCCCACAGGAGATACAGAAGGTGTTTTATGGAATCCCTGCCTCATTCAGGCTGCATCAGCATGCAGGAGAGCTCAAGGATGAAGGTTACACCACCTGCTGCTGCTGCTTCTATCTCTTGACTCAAATCTCTCCAAAATCTGTCATTAGGGCCTTCCCAAAGCCTCAGATTTACTCAGTCCTTGCAGTGCTGAGGAGCATGAAGAGAGATAAAGGCACTTGCAGAGATCAGAGATGCAATTGCTGCATCAGGTGTGTTTCACTGCCCAGGTTAGTGCCCCTAAAACCATCAAAATCTGCCCCTTTGACAGCACCAAGCCAACAGCAGAACATCAGGGCCTGCAAATGGTTGGAAATGCCATTTTTTAATATTTCTCTCCCGGTCTCCCATTTCATGGTGCCATCGCAGGAGTTTATCCCATCTCTCAGCAGCTCCAGCAAATCCTGGCAATCAGCTTCAGATGGATTTTTAGTGCTGAGCAAATAAAAGGCAATTTTACTTTGTCTCCAATGACTGAAATTTCACCTAAATCAGACGAACTCTGTGTTCTGAGGCTGGCCAAGCACTAACCACTGCCAGGTCACCGAGCCTGGATGTCAAACTGCCCTAATATTAGAAAGTTAAATTTATTTGGGTTTATGTACAAAATTATTCTATCTCAAAAGAATTTGGATCCATATAACTGCATTTCCAAACACTAAACTCAGACCAGCCACAAAGACCACAAGAGACAGGAAAAGAAATAAAAATAGAGATTTCTAAGGAGATGGAAATTGAATGCTGAGTTTTTCCCATTATAGAAAGTTTCATAAATTATCACCTGCCAGCTCCTTTCCTTCATTTGTGTGGCCACAACTGAATACACTGACAGATAAGAAAATGTTTGTCCTGCAGAAAACTGGGGCTAGAAGTAGAAAAAGGCCCAGATATCTGAGTTAAAAGACAACATAATGAAAAGAGCTGCCTTATAATAGCAAGATATGATGGACAGCAGGAATGGCTGAAGCCAGCAGAGATAAGTCCATGAGCTATTCATGCTACAAAGCTTCCTGACAAAACCTCCAATGACCCAAAAGGAACATTTTGTCTGGCAGAGCTGATAGGAGCCCTGCGCATTTAATTCTGTCATTGACAGCAAATGGAGATTGGCTTGGAGCTCCTTTGGTCCACTACTACTTCTTTTTTTGCACCCAGAAAATATAATTATATCTACTCTTTGGGAAGAAATTACTGCTTTGAGTGGCTCAAGGCAAAGAGTTTCTTCCCCTACCCACTCATAATCAGTCACCAAGGGAAATATTTTCTCAAAAGATCTCTTCAAAATTCTGGAGTTACTTTCAACATAAATAACCTGGTTGTTTTGCTCAAAATGAGAAGGGAATTGAATCTGGCTCCCTCAGCTTTCAAATAAGTGTTTCTTCCCAGTTCTTCACAAAGAGGAACAAAAGACTTTGTTGCAGCAAACTGAAGGGAGGGAGAAGTTTCTTTCCCCCTGAGCTGCACAATAGAGGAAAATTTTGTTGCCAAGAGGCATCAAAAGCCAACCAATTTCCAGTTCTTTTAGTTCAAGGGAAAAGCTCTGAGGATCATATCTGTGGGAGACACAGAGTGGGAGGAGCAGGGGATCTGCTGGGGGTTTTTGGGGTGGGGGACAGATTAAAGAAATGTTCAAGTAAAACCCAAGAGAGCCCAAGACTCCATCCCTCAGAGGAGAAACTTGATTTGTCTCAAATGCCATTCAAATCCAAAAAAGGTTGAGGCATTTCCCCAAGATCTGCTGAGCCACCAGGTACAACCCAAATCACTTTGTGGGACCAGGGCAGCAGCTCCCTGGTGTGGGGCAGGGATGCTCCCTTGGGAAGCTGCCTGCATCGCCCATGGGACTGGCAAGATCTACTTCCAATGCCCCCAACATCCAAAAAGCTCCACATTAAAAGCCTCTAAATTGGGATTTCACTTCTCCTTCTGTCTGGTGTCACTAGGCAGCTGCTCCACTTCAACACCCTTCTGATGGGTACAAATTTTCTCCTAATTTCCAGCCTAAACAGGGAGTTATTTCCATTCATTCTTCTGCAAGTGCTGGGAGTTGGTACCTGATATGCTCTTCCTATCTGGGTGTGTGTTTGTGCACACAAAAGGCCAAAGCCAAGAGCATTTCCTTGTTTAAATTATGTAATTTCTCCTTGTTATTTCCTTCCCATATAGCTGCATGGATTTGGTGCTGACTCAACACTCAGAATCCGGACAGCCCAAAGTCCGGTTTTCACACAGACTTCTCCAAGCTTTGGACCAAGCCTGCAAAGAAGGAAATACAGCAAAGAAATTCCAAACACAGGCCCTAATAAAAGTAATAAAATGCCACATGCCTGTGTTTGCTGCAGGGAAGAATCAGCTTCCCTGTTTAGTGTTGCTTATTAAATCATTACAAACAATTAAAGCAGCAGAGGGGAGGAAGACAGCGCTATCGTTTCCAGCTCCCCAGTCTTCCTCTGCCCCCAGCATGAATTTCATAAAGCACAAATCTCCCAGCAGAAATCCCTCAGCAATTGATTTTCTACTCGTGAAATACAGCAGGCAGACACTCTGGCTTTCCTGGCCAGAAAAGGAGAATTTGCCTCGATGTTCTTCCCAGGCATGCAGCTGTCATGACAAATCCCCTTCGCTGGCCTGCCAGGAGATTCCTGAAGGGATATGTTCCTGTGGGGAGACAACCCTCTGGAGATGCACAGAGAGCTTTGTGTCAGTGTAAGGGACAAGAGCAGATCCCTACTTCAGGCTCCATATTTGCTCACAAGCAGTTTCTAGCAGAAAATTCGCAATGATTGCATTTCTGCACAACGGGTAATTTCAAGCGCATTTTCTCTTGAGCTCTTCTGCCTTCCACAAAAGCAGCATTCCTGGGATGGCTTTGGAGACAAGCAAATAGCTCCATCACAAACAGGAGCACCAGGAAACATAGCAACACCTAATAGCCAACACCATCCAAATCCACTTATCGGCCCATCCCCACATCTCCTGGACTCGCTTGAATGCTCAGGAGAGCCAGCAAAAACCAACTGTTTTCCAAGAAACAGCTGTGCAATCAAAAGGGAAATGACAGGGGGAAGCAGCCCCTGGCAGGGGAAGGAGCAGGAGAGATCCAGCCCTTACTGACCGTGTGCAGCTCAAGTGATGCTCACTCACTGTTTGGGTTGCTTTTGTTTCTTTTATGTTAACAACCCACCAAACACACCACAATTGCTTTCCCTCCCTGCAGCCACATGAAAAAATTCTCACCTCTTTCTCCCTGAAATAATTTTTCCCTTATACAACCATCAAAACAGGGTTTGTTCTCATGCTGGAAATAAGTCCACAAACTCTTCCACCAGTTTCAATATGGACAACAACACTACAAACACCCAGGTGCCCCAGGGCAGCAAGGAAGGGAAAAACTGAAAACAGAGGTGGGAACACCAACCATGGGTAACAGCCTCATATTCTGCCTCTCTTATGGATGCTTTTCTTCCCAGTCCAGAAAATTCCCTGTGCTTTGTAGGGGTGTAGAAGGCTGCTGTCTGCCCCACACAATGAGGAGCAAACCAAGCAGGAGTGCTGCAGAACACCTCTGTTCCTATGATATTATTCTGCTGAACCCATAAAAGAATGGACAAAAGAATGGACACTGCCAACTCCTGACTGCAGAGGAAGGAGTTTGTCACATCCTCCCTGTAAATCAGGGTTTATCAGAGATGGAGAATTGATTGCCAAGTAACCTGCAGAGACACAAAACTACTCTGCAGTTTTCTAGGACTCGCTGAACGGCACAAAAAGGTTATTGATGGAGTTGGAGAGTGTTTCTACACAGGATATGCTCCTGCACTTCCTGACATCCCAGGCGGGGAAAAAATTGACTTAACATTTGGAAGAAGAAAGCAAACCTTATTATTAAAAAAAAAAAAAAATAGAAAATCAACTTCATGGCAAGGAGCCTCAGTAAGAGTTTGCAGAATTTGGTGAAAACAGGTCATTTACAAGGAAATAATCTTCCTCTGCCTTCAAGTGGAGTTGTGAAGCAGGTGGAGATGGAGATGTCTCAGAGCCTGAGTGTGCTCCTTATCGATAAAATGACACTGATATTACCAAGTATTAGAAGTGAAAAACTTCAGTGATAACTCAGGCCTCAAACATAAACATCTTCTCCCACTCAGTCAGCATTTGTCTGAAATCACTTCCTTTGGCAAGAGGCCCTGCATGGCCTGGCGAGTTCTGCACCTCAGAAATTATTCCATGTGGAAAACACAGAAGTATAATTTTATTTCTCTACTTTTTCTGCTTCTTCTCCACAAGCATCCAGAACTTCTTTATGGTGTGGTTATCTATAATTACATCTGCACCAATAGAATGTCTGATGGGGACCTTTTTACCCAGCATGCTGTGAAAGCCCCAGTCAAAGACCTGACAGATTCAATCTCCAGGGAATTAAATTTGGGGCCTTTGTTTTGGGGCTCAAATTAGATTTTAAAGAGAGAAGAGCCAGGTGCTCCTGACTGTTGCTGCTCTTTTGGCTGTTTCTGGGGCTCACACTGAATCCAATTCCTCCCTCACTTTCTCAGACATCCCCACTATGGCCATGACCATGGGGTGTGGATGAGCAGAGAGCACCAGCCATAAACCCCAACTTGCAGTAATCCCTTCCCTTTTATCTTTTGCTTTTAAAATTATTTTTATGAGTTTTATAGCACACCATTCCCTACCGAATTCACCTCGATTATCCAACCTACATTTTTCACCATCACACTGACATAACCAACAAGGCTCATGCTCTTAGAACTGAATTTTCACAAGCACATACATGGCCACAAGAATTACAAGGGCCTATTTAAGTAGGTCAGGCTGGTATTAATTGCAAAACAGAGCTGTAATAAATGATTACAGTCCAAAGCCAGAATCAAGTTTCACTAAGCTCAAACCAGGCCTTCTGCTTTTCCCTTTTTTCCTTTCCTTACAATAATTGATGGTATCACAAACCTTGTACTCCACAATGTTTGCTGGCCTAAGGAGCGTGGAGAAAGGTGCTGCCTCTGTAGAATTACACTGGAAAATGTTGTGCCAGAAGACAGATTTAATCTGTTTTGTTGGTTTGGGGTTTTTTTTTTTACAATGAACATTGTACAAAATATTAGACCATTTCTCTAAAACATGATATTAAGGTGAAGATGAGTCATTTCACTGTCATAACACAAGAGGGAGGGGAAACCAGAGTGAATAAAGCAGCAAATTCATTCAGCAGCAAATTGCACTCCATAGCCCTCTGCTGATGAGGCTTTTAGGCCAGAGGAGCTCTGCTACTTAAGCAGACAAGGCAACACATTAAGCTGTTGCTTAGAGATATTGGAATATATTGCACAGGGCCTGCTCCCTGGCGAGCACCCCCAAGGGCTCCGGGCTGTTTTTCCAAGAATGCATTATAGCCCTCTTGCAGTGCTATTGTTTGTAAAGGCCCAAAGCTTTTCCAAGCAGGTCAAGCAATGACAGAAAGGGTGACCTTTCAGAAGTGACAGTTCAGATGGCATTAAAAAAGTCAAAGTGACAACTCGTCTCACTTGGATGTGGCAGATACCAAGGGCTCTTAGCAGCTGTGTTACAACCAGCTTAATAGCAACTAAATAATGTATATTCCTGCCAGGAATGCCAATGGATCACAGCACTGCAGGGCACCCTCGTCTGCCAGCAGCATAGGAAGGACAGGGATCCAGGGAAGAGCTGATTCCTACCTGCCGACTCACACCCACTTTGGGCAAAAAACATCCTTCTATTTTGGTTTTGCTCCCATCCTTTCAAACTAGGATTCCTCCTTATGTCTTGATCTTCAGCTGTGCTTGCACACACTCCGTGCACATCTGACAAAGGCAACCATCAGGAAACAGAACCCATGGTCAAGAGAACTCCAGAAGGAAGCAATTAGCTGTACCCCAGAGTACTGCAGCTCCAGGTCCCATCACATCCAGTGCTTTTTCCTCACAGGCACAGGTCCCACAGGCAGGTAACACAAAAGCTGTCACTCACATGGGCTGATGGAAGAAGTCTGAGATAGGGAAGCACAAAAGTTCCAAGACCAGGAGACTGATCCATAGATTGATACAGCTTCTCCTGCTTCCAGAGGGTTAAGGAGGGTGAGGCAGCAGCCTCTCTGGCACAGTCAGAGCTGTGGGACAGTTTTTGTCTGCTCCTCATGGCAACACTGACACAAGGGAAGCCCCAGGCCGCTGCCCTGAGCCCCACACATAGGCAATAAGCAGCATGGAAAAAGGGCAGAGTCCACTTCCAGAAACCTCCCTCTTCCAAAGGGCTCTGCTTTGAACAGACTGAGCTGGCTCAGTGCAACAAACCAACCAAAGTACCACTCACTTCCAGCCCTGGAGAAAAGCAGGAAAAAATGCTGGAGAATAAAAGCATCCTGGAATGGAAGGAGATTTTAATTTGTCTCTGGAACAAAGCTGCTTAAGGCCAGACCAGAGCGGGGTGGGAGAGGAAATGAGGGTGTTTAAAGCAGCGTTCTGTCTGCACTCTAAATTCTCACAGATATCTATTAATTGCAGCAAGACTGGCACCATGTCCTTGCTCCCACTGCCACGAGTACTCTACCAGAGCTCTCTTAATTAACACATCTGACAGACAGCTCCTGCTGGCAGCCAGGCAGCTTCTTGCAATGCCACTCGCCCTCCCTGGCTGGGTGCCACCTCTGGGTGGCCCTAGCCAGTGCCATGGGGCTGGGGGAGGTGTGGTAGAAGAGCCAGGGTCTCCAAGAGGTGCTGGGAATGAGGACTGACCCATTGCAGGAGCCTCCCAACCTCTTTCCTGGCTTGCAGGGAGCAAACAGTGTCAGCCAGCCACCAACTCCCAGTGCTAGAGCTTTTATTCCCCATCACAGCTGCTCTGAGGAAATTGCTAACACGGCGTTTGTGTCAGCTGCTCCCCTGCAGAGACAGACGGGGCAGTTATCAATATGCACTTTCCCTGACAAAAACAGGCCGTTTATAGACTCATTACTCCGATTTTCCTTAAATCACTTCCCGTACCCCTTTGCCTTCACTGCGGTTTTCAGGAGGGCAGGATGTGTCACCAGCTCCGGGATCCATAACAATTATCACCATTCAAAGGCACTTTCTTCGCCCACAATTCACCAGTTTACCGATGGAGACATTTGCCCTACACTCACCCCTCAGAAAAAATCGTCACCCGCAGCCTTTGCCTGGTTCCCTGGGGTGTCCCACAAGGTGAGCACCATCACCTGTCTAAGCCAGCCTGGCTCAGTATGGCTGGGAAGGTTTTGGGGGGAAGCAGGAGGACGTGTCCCAGCTTGTGAGTGAATGTTACCTTACAAGGAGCCAGGCACACTTGCCTTGCCAGAAGCAATTACAGTCCATTTGACATAATCGGTTCTGGATATTTTAGCAGGTCCCGTTGTGATAGGACAAGGGGGAATGGCTTTAAACAAAAGAAGGACAGATTTAAATTCGATATAAGAAAGAGGGTTTTTTACAATGAGAATGGTGAGGCACTGCCACAGGTTGCCCAGAGAGGTGGTAGATGTCCCATCCCTGGGAACATTCAAGGTCAGGTTGGATGGTTCCATTCTGAGCAATCTGATCTAGTTGACGATGTCCCTGCTCATTGCAGGGGGGTTGGATTAGATGACCTTTAAAGGTCCCTTCCAACCCAAACTACTCCTTGATTGTATTATTAACCTGCAATGCTTTTGAAAAGCCTGAACGCTTTATACAGATAAATCACCTTAATAACCAGCAACTGCAAGACAGCCAGCCAAGAACATTTTGTTTTGGTAAACAGAGTATTGATTGTATATCTGTGTCCTTGAGATGAACTTGACTCCTTGACAGCAGCAGGAGCCCAACAAAACATTTTGTCCATAACTCCAAAATGGTGGATGGCCTTTGTCTGGAGGCAGCAGCACATCAGCTTTGTGAAGGCAATAAAGCACCACTGATTTAGCATTGCCAGGAATTTCCCCCTCCCTAAAACGCTGCCTTTTCTTTGTTTGCACAGTTGACCCAAGCTGCACAGTGTGAATGTGAGCTTCAAGAGGCAAAGTCCATCTCCATGGTGTGGATTTGCCAGGAATAAAACTTTTGTCCCTGTTGCACTGTGCTGGTGATGGAGCTGTTGGCACAAGCGTAGGTCCAAGCAGCTCCAAGGGAAGACACAGCTCGTGTGCTTTATAGCAGCATCTTCAAACCAGTGCTTGATTTCCAGGGCTTTGTGCCACTGTAACATTTATAATCAAGGGGTGCCCAGCCAGAGAAGACAAGATGAATAAAACATTCTCTCAGCCTTCCCTCCAAGCACTCCCCATCACACCAATATCCATGGATCTGTTTCCTCTGTGCACAGCCTCTGGCCCTGATTGGATCCAGAGACTCACAGAGGAAATATTTTCTCTGACAGTAGAATGGTTCCTGCTACAAAGCAATCTCCTACATGAATTTAGATCTGTTGGCAATTGCTCTCCCCAAAGCAAACAAGTTTTATTGGAGAACCAGGCAAGGAGCTCAGAAAGCAGGTGCCAGTAATTTGTTTGGGGCATATAAGAAGCAAAAGCCCCTCTACCCACACCAGGCAATGAGATTTAATTAATCTCCATCTCATCTCTGACAGGTTATTTTAATCAAGCACATCCTAACCAAGGCACGGAGAGCATGTTCACTATGGATAATGAGGAGTAAGGCACAAGGCAGAGGGCAAAGCACAAGGGAACATCATCAGCACTGCAGCCCCCCTCAGCTGCCAGCCCTTCACCACAGTCCGTAAAACACACACACACCTGAGCACATGACCCCTGGCCACAGCAGCATGATGCCAATTCCAAGAAAATATAGTTTGGGAAGAGAAAGGATAGATTTCAAGCTGTCCCAGAGACCAGAGATATACTTTATGCTGAAAAACAGAAAGCCTCAAAGGATTGTGGATGAAAATTACTTTCAAATCCATTTGTCCCAGGGAACAGTGACAGACCAGCAGATGTAACATCACGTTCCCCTAAATTTCTCTGCCTCCCTGCATGTTCTTTGAAAAAGACAACAGCAATTCCTGGAAACTGCCTCCCCTCTGCAGATCCATCAATACCTTGCCTCGTTTACAACTCCTTGTAAACCACACCAGCTTTCCCAAAACAGGCAAGAGGAAAGCTCCAGGGGTGTTTCATCTGAAGAAGCGTCATCCATATCATTCCTATGCAATATAACTGGACAATACCACTCCTGTTTAATTTTCCTTAAGCCCAATGTCTGGTTAGATTTTGGCCAATATACAGAAAATATCTGGAAGAGCTGTACATTGGGCATAAAAAAATCCCGTCTGCTGAAAAGTCAGTTATAGCCATGGCCTTAAAAAGTGCAGGGAAATGTTTTACTCCCACCCAGCTACTGGTGCACAATGATCTTGCCAGAAGGATATAAAAAGGAGCAAAGTTAAACAGAGTTCTTGGCTACATGGCTCAGATCTACAAGCTGGCCCTCCTGGTTAAATGCACACAGCCAGGCAAGGCACTCGTGGATGCCTGGGTTCTCCCTTGCCTTGTCTTGAAACAAAGGTCAGGCAACATTTAAAACACTAGAGGAGAGTCAAAAGATTCTTGACTTCCTTTTTCTTCTTTTTCCAGGGACATGCTGATAAAGTGATCCTACATTCTTGCTGGGTTTGCTCTATAACCTGAGGTGCATTTCCGACAAGTTTCACAGGACTCCTGCACCTCCTGATGCACATCTGAAGGATTTCATTGAATTTCCAAAGCTGGATCAGAGACACAGCTGGAGAAACCCGGCCAAACTGCCCCAGAGCAGCCAAAAACAGCGCAGATCTGGCAAGGTACGTCTGTTTATTTGTTTATTTTGCGCGCTGTAATGTTGCTCACCCTCCTCCCACTCCCTTTGTTAAAGCCAGCCCTATTCCCTATTGAAGCAATTTAATCCCCCGCTTCCCACCGTTTCATGCATCCCTCATTCAGCCAGTCCTGGGTGCTGCCTGTGTCCCTCGACATCTCCCTCATTCCTGAAGAGAACATCCACCGTATTTACTATTTCAGTAACCCTGCAGAGAGAAAAACCTTTGTTTCCCCCCCTTCCCTGGTCTGAGCAAGTGCTAATTGCTCAGACATGCAACGCGCACACACACAGAAGCATCATGTTGATCTGATTGCAAATCCCGGTACGTCAGCAACCCAGAGACCCTCCTCCAACTCGGATTAGAGGGAAGAGGCTCACCAGTGCAAGCAGCAGGTGCTGGAGGAGGCAGCGGAGCCGCTTCCCAGGTAAGGGATACTTCAGCCCTCCATCCCCAACGCTGGCAGTCCCACTCACTTTATTGCAACAAAATGCAAGAGAAGAGAGGTGCTTCTCTTTGCAGAGCCTGGGGACCAGTTGCCAAACCTTTGATCTTCACATTGGGGGTAGGGGTCGGTTGTTTGTTCATTCCCTGTGGAGGAATTCTTGGAAGTATGGGAAAGGCAATAGTGATGGATATGTGGCAAATGCTACAGATGGGATGATTCTTGCTGTGCTCTAAAGTGGACTTGCTTTCAGGGTACTTTTTTCCCTCTTCCCTGATTAATCCTGAACTTCTGAGATTTACAGGTTTGTCTGTCCATCTCTGCCTGGTTTGGGGTGCTGCCAGTTGTTTGTAATGGGGATAGTCTTCACAGTGAATAAGTTCAGAGCCCACCCTTGCTTAAAAGCCTACTTTGATTGCAAAATAAATCCCTTTAACCCTTTGTTTCAGAAATACTCCCTGAACTATCTTTCCCCCTCCTTCTTTTGCTAGGGGACCCTGGGAGTGGGGAGTAGCAGTGTCACAAACTTCTTCATTGTTTGTGAAATCCCAGTCCATGAAGAGCCTGAACTCCGACACAAAGGCAGGCATTAATTAACCACTGGAACGCTTCTGCTCCGGCACAGAAAGCAAGCACTGTGCCAGTGAAACAGCAGCCATCCCTCAGGTCCTCCAAGGCTGTGAACAGCCAGCCAGGCACGAAACTCCCCCTTCTGCCTCCTTGTTCCTGCTAGCCCCAGGAGACCTCTCACTGCAGACAGCTGAACCGGAGCCACTCAACTCCCCCAGCAAAGAAAAGCCAAAGCTCACCGGAACGCTCTCAGAAAGAAGAGCTCCTTGACTTATTTAGAGAGTCACAATTCTCGTTTCCATGGTTCATGGAGCCTTATGTCTTCCAAACATATTTTTCCCGCCTCATCACTCCAAAATCTAACTTCTCCAACAGGGCGGAGAGGTAAGTTAGGTGGTCTATGCAGCCTCACAAGTCACCTTTGAAAATAAGCTGCATCTAAATGAGGTAACAGCTGCTTCTCACAGGAGGGGAAAAAACACCCAGCCAAACAGAAAAGCTCTCACTTCTGGGCTAGCAAGGCTTTCAGTGGCATCTGAGGGTGGTCTGTGATCAACAGGCATGGGAAACAGCTCCTTTTGGGATGATCTGAACAGCTCCTGCAGCAATGCAGGCAACAGCTGCTACCTGGAAAACAGCATGAGGTTCAACTTCACCCTCCAAGAGCAGGCAGCTGATTTCTACATTGTCCTGCCCGTGATCTACTCTGTGATCTGTGCTGTGGGGCTCACAGGCAACACTGCTGTCATCTATGTGGTCCTCAAGGCCCCCAAGATGAAGACTGTGACCAACATGTTCATCCTGAACCTCGCTATAGCCGATGACTTGTTCACCCTTGTCTTGCCCATGAATATTGCCGAGCACCTCCTCCGCTACTGGCCCTTTGGGGAAATCCTCTGCAAGGTCATCTTGTCCATAGACCACTACAACATCTTCTCCAGCATTTATTTCCTGACAGTGATGAGCATAGACAGGTACCTGGTGGTACTGGCTACAGTCAGGTCCAAGAGGATGCCCCATCGCACGTACCGGGCAGCCAGGATTGTCAGCCTGTGCATCTGGATGCTGGTCACCATCATAGTCCTCCCTTTCATCATCTTTGCCAATGTCTATACCGACGACCTGGAGATCAAGAGTTGTGGTCTCAATTTCCCCAAGCCTGAGAGGTTTTGGTTCAAAGCCAGCAGGATCTACACCCTCATCCTTGGCTTTGCCATTCCGGTATCCACCATCTGCATCCTCTACACCATGATGCTCTACAAGCTGAGGAACATGCACTTGAACTCCAATGCCAGAGCCCTGGACAAAGCCAAGAAGAAAGTCACCATTATGGTCTTCATAGTCCTGGCCGTGTTCCTCTTCTGTTGGACTCCCTTCCACTTGGCCACCATCGTGGCTTTGACCACTGACCTACCCCAGACCTCCATGGTCATTGGAATATCCTACTTCATCACCAGCCTAAGCTATGCCAATTCATGCTTGAATCCTTTCTTGTACGCTTTCCTGGATGACAGTTTTCGGAAAAGTTTCCGGAAGTTGCTGGAATGCAGAACTTCTTGAACAGGGGGTTGGGGATGGCAGGTCCCTGCCCTCCCAGGGCTTTTCAGGGGCAACTTTGCAGACTGGAGGGGCAGCCAATGAATGCACAATGTCCTTTCTTTGGTTTACATGTAATGTGTGGCCTGTTTATAATCCTCATCAGCCACAGGGTTTGTCCTGCCCACTTGCAACTCTCGTATTTCCCCTCTTTGCTCCTACCAGCTTCTCAGAGCTGCGTTTCCATACCCTCATTGTTAATTGCACACTCTGAATTATTAAGGACAGAACATTTCCTTTGCAGGGGTGTACTTCTGCCGCAGAGTGGTCCTTTGTTGCCATCTGCTGTACAGCACAGGCAGCCTGGAGACCAATTTCCAGATGAGTGCAAAGCTCAGTTCTTCATCACTGTGTTAATAGGGAGGATCGTTTAATGGAGCAGAGCTAATGAGCATTTTCAATGAAATATCAATAAAACAGACAGAAGATGAGTATTTGGGAGAGAAACTATTTTCATGTCCATGTATGTTCCTGTGTGTTTTGCATTCTTTTGATTTTGAAGGATGTCCATCTTCCACCCCACCACAAATTTCCTCTTTTCTTACTTGTTAAATTTAGACCAAAAGGAAGATTTGAGCCTCAAAAATAGAGTTAACAACACACCATACAAATACTATGACAACTGTGGGAATTTGTGTTAGAAATTATTTTGAACTAATTGTTCCTGTTAAGTGTCAAATACATATTTATTTAAGAGTGAGTAATGAAATAAACCTCCTGGGGGAAAAAAAGAGACTGGTCCTTCTTTCACAAGAGAAAATTTATGCTACTTGTGCCATTTCTTTGCTATATATGTTGCATTTTGCCTATTATAAAATAAATCACAGTAGGTTTGTAACAAAATTGAGGTGTTTGGTAAGCCACAAGAAAAACTCCAGTGAGCACTGCAGATAAAATTTCCTTCTTTCACAGATAAATAGTCGAAATACTTGGATATAACCAGGACTTGAATGGAGAGTCTCGAGATCAGAAACTCCATATCAAAAGCTTGGAAACCTCATTCTCACACCCTTTAGCCCTGCAATGTTTATGTGTTACTGGTTTTGGGAAGGCTGTCTGGGCTAAAATATTTCTCTCGAGCTTTTCCCCAGTCCCCAGGTACCAAGCTCGGCTCTTACCTGTCAAAATTCCCCCAGCAAAGTGCAGAACAGGTAAAACTAAAGAAGAGGAGGCTGCAGTTCTCAGCTTAAATGGGCTCTCAGAGGGTGGCAATGCGAGTGGAGACTCCAGGTTGCAATTTTCAGTTTAAATGGGCTCTTAGAGGGTGACAGTGTGGGTGGAGACCCCAGGTGAGGCTGCTTGGGGCAATTCAGTGCCCTCAGCACCCCAATGCCAAAACTGAAAACCCTCAATACCTCATGGTGGCAATTTAATTTTTAGAAAACTAAAAACGGATGTGCGGGTGCAAGATCACTGTGCTGCCTTCTCCATATTAAAGGTGCTAACTTTGGGAGAACAATGAAGGAGAACACATTCTTCCAGGTGAAACTTCGCCAGGAATTTGGCTTTAGCATGGTTGCCACCTGCTGGCAGTGGGCTTTCCAGGTGGAAAAACCTTTCTGCATGAGAAATCTGACTCAGATTATGTCACCTCTCACAGAAGCTGCCTAATTAGCTGCAACATCGCAGTTCATTGGCATTGGGGCCCTAGGAAAGGCAATAGATTTTATTAGGTGGTTAAACTACTGCATTACATTAGATGGAAAGGATCTTTTCAGTGTGAGTCACCCCTTTTCACAGCTGACAGTGACATTGTTGGAGCTTTTTCTGTAAATCACAAGTCACGACAGTCACAGAATCACAGCATGGCTCAAGCAGGGTCATCCAGGGCAAATTTCCCAGCACCGTGTCCAGTTGGGTTTGAATGTCTCCAAGGACGGAAATGCCACAGCTACTGGGGACAACCTGTTCCTGTATTTCACCACTCTAACAGTGAGTTTCTTTCCTATGCTTGAATGGAATTTTCCACATCTCGGTTTGTGCCTCCTGTCCTATCACTGGACATCACTGAGGAGAGTCTGGTTCCCTCCTCTCTGAACCCTCCACAGACACTTACAGAAATAGTTTATATTCCCTGGGCCTTCCCTTTCTGAGCACGAGCAGCCCCATCTCAGCATCATCCTGCTGCACGCATGATTCTCTCCATCTAAAACACGGAACGCATGAGTGCTGGCTCCTCTTGTGGGGTACCAGGCTCCAAGGGGAGACGGATTTGCATAGGCCGAGGTCTCCTCCTGTGCTCAGGAGGGGCTCCAGCTCCCACGGAGCCCCGAGGAGGCCGGTGCGAGTCCGGCGGGGCGGTGCGGTTCAGCCCGGCGGGGTGGGGAGGTGCGGTTCAGCCCGGCGGGGTGGGGAGGTTCAGCCCGGCGGGGAGGTGCGGGGCGGTTCAGTCCGGCGGGGCGGGGAGGTGCGGTTCAGCCCGGCGGGGCGGTGCGGTTCAGCCCGGCGGCGCTGAGCGGCACTGTCTGCTTTCGGCTCAGCATCGCTGCATCTCCCGCAGCCAGCTCAGCCTGGCACCCTGCTCCTGCGGGGAGCCGGCAAACGCGGGGTGCCCGTGCCCGGGCGGACCCTCGGAGCACAGCATCCGAGGCCAGGCTGCTTCGGCTCCATCCGGGAGAGCAGAAAACACCTCCAAGGAGATGCTTGCCCACTCCCAGCGCAAGATTCCCCCAGGGAAACCCCGCACGCCAGCTCATTCCTTTGAATTTCCTCCCACTGCTGGGGTTGGCTTGTCACACCAGCCCACATCAGCTGCAGCTTAAAGACTGTAAGCGGGGAAATAAACCCCATTAACGATTCACTGAATAAATCCCCTCCTAAAGCAAACATCCCGTCTGGGGTCTGCAGGGTCGCAGGACGCTGAATTAGGGACCCACAGGGCTCTCTCCTGTCCTAACCCCTTCCCAGCCAGCCATGCACTGAGCAGGGAAGTCAGCTCAGCCTAAAAGCCGGGGAAATTTCCTTCTGGGACAGTCCGGGATGTGGTAATAAGTGCAGAGGTGCGGTGCAGCCACGCAGCTCCCAGGACACAGCAGGAGTTCCTGCCCACTGCAGCAGCAGCAGCAGGTTCCTGCTCCGGGAAGGAATCGCCTTCCTCGTTCTGTCACACCCACGAGGACACGGCCGCGGAGGACTCTGCTCCATCATCCCTGGGAGTCATTTCCCGTCCCAGAACCGGAATTAGGTTCATACAGGCTCGTATTCCCACTGCAGGCTTTCAACGCAGGCATCTGAGCTGAGGCGGGGGATCGGAAGCAGTTGTTGCTTTTTAAGTCTTCGTGCCGCAGCAATATTGGCTGTTTGGATCAATTGTCCTCATCCGAGCTGTGCTACGGCTTGTTCTCCCGGGGAGCGCTAATCCCCTGGGTTTTAGGCAGTCTCACACTGCCTCCCTTAAGGCTGATCACGATTTTTGGGTGAGAAATAATACCCCACTGAGAGTTAATGGCCCGCCTCTCAGAAGCATCTTTACGTGAGAAAAAGACAAAAATAAAACATGGTTTAGCGGTTAATGTGGTGGTGTGGCTGAGTTGATACTTGGACTGGTTGAGCTTCTCTAAACGTAATGATTCTATGGTTCTATGATATCAGGCACTCTCAAAAAAAAATCTTTCTAAAGAATCCCCTGTTGAAAGCCCACACGACACATTGCCACATTTCCCTCCCTCCTCCTTCTTTTGACTGCAAGCAAGGAAGAGGAGTTAATTTAAAGGCAAAGGCCAAGAGTAGTGTCAGTAAATATTGCCATGAGTCCTTGTTGGCATTTGTGTTTGGTAAGTGAAGATGCAGAGGGAAGGATCAAAGCTGCCTGAATGGCTTTTAATTACAAGCCTCGATTGTTCTCCCAGAAAAATATTGCAGTTACCTAACAAAGCTCTTCGAGTGGAATTAGACACTAGTCCCAAGCTTCAAGAGCTGTTCAGTGGCTATTTTCTCCCTTAAAAAAAGTAGATTTGATGTGTAGATAAAAACCAGGCACTCTCTTCAGTGCCTACAGCCAAGTCTGGTGCTTCCTGGATAAACAGAGGATGGGAAGCTTTCCCCATGAGGAAGTGAACAGCCTGGGGTGCACCAAAGGCTGATGGTCACTCTGCTAAAGCCCCCCACCACAGTGTTCCCTGGCTGGGTGGGGTGGGGACTCCAGGTGCTGCCACCAATGTGGGAAGGGGGAGTTCCCTTTGGGGGGTCAAATAAACTATAGTTTGGGAGCAAGACCTTTGACAGCAGGCAACCGTCCCCATTTTCAGTTTTCCTGAGATGTGTTTTCTTTCCCTGTCTTTCACCAGGATTTCTGCACATCTCCACCACCTCCCCGTGCCTCGATGCTTCTGCACAGCTCGTGCCACAAGTGTAGGACACCTTGGGAGTTTCTAAGGTCCAAACTATCCCCTGTACAAGACGCGATAAACCAGCTGAATAAGGAAATCAGGGAAATAAGGATTCAGTTTCATAAACTTAACCCTCAAATGAGATCAGAGACTGGTAATTAATAAAGTCAGATTTCAATGCAATGAAAAATCTCCCCTGAGACCCAGCCTGCTGCTGCTCAGCATTGATGGAAGTCTTACGGATGTAATTAAATTTCCCTTATCCATGTGATGGATTCAGTGGGATCCTTCCTGCCGTGGTCACACCCAGCTGAGCTCCTTCATCCATGCTGACCAGGAGCTGGGATGTGAAGCTGATGGCCACCATTTCACGATGCATGGGGCAGGTCAGAGCCAACAGCTCACAGAATCACAGAATCATGGAATCACTGAATGGTTGGGGTTGGAAAGGACCTTAAAGATCATCCAGTTTCAACGCCCTGCCATGGGCAGAGACACTTTCCACTAACCAGAGTACTCAGAGCCCCATCCAGCCTGGGCTTGAGCTCATCCTACACCTTGTGGATAGCCCCAGGCAGAAGGGCTTGGTGGAATCACTGACACTCACCAGAAGATGAAGCAGCTTTCCAGCGAAGCACAAGCGAATTAAACCCCAGTGCAGATGCCAAAGCAAACCACAGGGAGAGCCCTGGTTGGCTTTCCATTGCCACCTCCCCATCACCTCCGAAATGCAGGGAGAAGGGTAAAACACTGCCACCAGGGGCTGGGTTAGTTCTCTGCCCCTTTACGCTGGGTGCCTGGAGGCAGGTGATTATCTCTGGAAATTTTAATGGCATGAAGGTCAGATAGATGACCTTTAAGGTCCCTTCCAGCCCAACCCACTCTGTGATTCTACGATCTCCTCTGTGGTTAAGCAAAGCAAGAGCAGCACAAGGCTGAGATGAGGGAAACTCCAAAATATGTGAGCAAGTGACCTGTGCATGTGGAGAAGTTGCTATTAACACCTAACACTGAGCAAACATTAAATAGCCAAATCACAATACAGGGGTTTGTTTCACACAGAGGAAATCAAGCTGAAAAGCCATTAATCTTTATTTCATGTTGACTGCAGAGCTTCTGTTTTTATTCCCTATCACTGAATGAAATCAGCATGGCATGAGCTTTTCTCGGAGTATTCACTGCACATGCCAGGCTGGAAACACACAGAGAAGCTGATGTTTATTGAAGGGACAGAGCCAGCTCCGGCTCTGCGTGGGCTCCTCTTTATGGCCAGGAAAACGGTGATCTAATGCAGCCAAAACCAGTCCATGGGAAGATGCTGATTCTTTCAATGGTTTCCTTGGAAAAAATCAAGTTTCATGCTTGGTTTCTTGAAGAATCATTCTTCATTTCACTACACTGAAAATGTGCTGTTTGGCAGTGCTGGTGCTGCTGCTGCTGCAGGCTCCAGCCCTTCCTGCCTGGCTTTAGGCCCTGAGGGGAGGAAAGGAGCGATGCTGCCCCTGACTACTGCTGGCAGCAGGAGACTCCATCAGCACTGGAGCTGCATCCTCTCTCAGAAATAACACAGGCTGGAGGAAAAACCCCTTTTGCTGCAAGAGTGGACTGGTTGAACAGGATATGATCTCCTCCCAGAGACCCTTCCAGCAGTTCAGCCACAGGAAGACCAAATTCCCAAGGATCCTCCTCATGGCAAGGGTTTGGATCTTTGAGGTCCCCTCCAACCTGAACCATTCTAGGACTCTGAGATTCTGTGAATCTGAACATGGGAGATGTTGTCCTGGGGGGTGAAGGTGATCCCAGCTGGGGTAGGATATTGAGCACTTTCTAACCCAGGGACTACTTAGGGGGTTTATGGGTTGCTGAAGCAGAAACCTTGGGATGGGGGAAGGGGCTGTCTGTGTCCCCCAGCACTGTGGAGAGCCGGCATCACTCCTTCCCTGCAGCCAGAAGGGATCTGTGCCCTGAGGGAGAGAGAGCAAAGTCAGTTTACATGGTTCAGCAGCATCATCGTTGCCAAGATACGAAACCATACTGCTCTATTTATTGATTATTTTGTTCTATCATGCAATCTATCCAGGCTTCAGAGTGCTGAAAGCAGGAACAAAGGGAGTTTGTGAGCTGTGGGACTCTGATTTAACAGCACCCACTTCAATAGCAATCCCTTGGCTTGGAAAAGTCCTAAAACTCCCTCTTTCAAAAGGAGCTTTGGCCTTGGTACTTCTGCTACCACATTTTGAGCAAAGGTGTCATGAATCCCCAGTTTAAATGGGCAAGAGCACAGGTGCTGCAGCCGCTGCGGGCCACTCAAAATAGACATGACAATGAGGGGCCCAAAAAACCGTGTGCCAAACACCCATCAGCATCCCACAGCACAAGCACTACTTTCTTACAGTCCATCTCCGTTCCTTAAGCAGCACCAGGACTTTTGGGTTATGGGCTACCCTTCCCACTTTCCATTTCATAGAACCACAGAATCATAGATTGGTTTGGGTGGGAAGGAATTTTAAAGGATGTTTCATTCCAACCCCCTGCCATGGGCAGGGACACCTTCCACTGGACCAGGTTTTTTCAACCTGGCCTTGGACACTTCCAGGGATGGGGCAGCCACAGCTTCTCTGAGTAACCTTTGCCAAGGCCTCACCACCCTCACAGGGAAGGATTTCTTCCCGCTATCTAATCTAACCTGACCTCTGGCAGTGGGAAGCCATTCCCCCTTATCCTGTCACTCCAGACGCTTGTCCAAAGCCCCTCTCCAGATCTTTTGGAGCCCCTTTAGGCACTGGAAGGGGCTTTAAGGTCTCCCCAGAGCCTTCTCTGGGCTGAACACCCCTAGCTCTCTCAGCCTGTCTCTATAGCTGAGATGCTCCAGCGCTTGGAGAATGTTTGTGGCCTCCTCTGGACTCACTCCAACAGGTCTCCTTTTCCCCTTTCTATCCCTTCTTCAGCCTCCCCACCTCACAAGCAATCCTCACCATGGAGATGGGACAGCTTTCCCTCCCACAGCTGTTGCTGCTGGATTCTACCCTCCATCCCTCCCATCTCAGCTCCGTGGTTCTCCTCAGCAAAGGAGAAGGCCAGGGAGTAGGAGCTGGTCCTTCATACAGCCCTGGGCAGGGCTTGGGAGGTGAAGATCAGGGGTGTGAATTACCGGCTGCTTCTGCAAAGTCACGGCAACGCAGCTCTGCGGCCGCAGAGATTCGCACGGCAAACGCAGCGTGAGGCCATGAAGGCACAGCCAGGGCTGCGGCCTGGGATGTGTCCGAAGCAGATGCTCCTGCTGAAGGAAGGAGAAATTTGCTTCTGCATAAATACCCACAAAAATAGCTGAGGGGGAGCACAGCAAAATGAGTGGGAAAGCAGGCTGGAGTTTTTCTGTCAGAGCCTGCTTTGCTGCCAGTCTGAGTCTCTCTGCTGAACAGATATCAAAGGCTGCACCCACACCAGCTGCTGCTGGAGATCCTTTTCATTTAAAAAAAGAGGCTCTAACTATGGAATAGCCACTTTCCCTATAAAGCATTGCAGGGTGAGAGGCATCCTTCTCTGGACACGCATTGTCCTACCCAGCCATGGTATCCCAAAGTACCCAGAGAGAGATTGGAGCCCAGTGACAGCTCTTTAAAGAGTTAACAAGCCTTCTTGTGGGAAAAAAATAGAAAGGAAATATAATTTTTTAAAAAAGACATATTTACAGTCTAGCTCCTCATGAAAACACCTTGGAAAAAGAGACATGGCAATTGCTCACCATCAGGCAGTGTCTTCATCAGGGCAAGTCTCGAGCTTTGGAGCAGGGGGAACCACAAGGGCTCAACACATCTTTGGTCTTTCTGCAGTCAGGGTTTCTCCCACCTGCTGAAGTTGTTTCCAGCCCTGGGGACCAGGCTTTGTGGGGGACAGAGGCATTCAGAGCAAGGAAGAGGCTTTGTGCCTCCTGTGGGCAGTGGGCTTGGGGAGAGGGATTTCAACTGAATGCTCACCCAAAACAAGTAACCCCCATCTGATCTGCAGCTCGGTAAAGGAAAACCCAGCACCTCCCCAGCTCAGGTCTTCCCATGGCATAAAGCCACAGACCACAGAATATCCAGAGCTGGAAGAGACCCACAAGGATCAGAGACCAACTCCTGGCCTTGCAGAGAGCAACACCAAGAACTGCACAATGTGCCTGAGGGTGTTGCCCATCCAAACCTCAGTGAAGGTGTAAATTCTGCTCCTTATTTCTGCTGTTAGAAGTTGTGATTCATGGAGGGGGGAATGTTGTGGGCTACGGAAGAGGAGGGGAGATGTGGTTCTTGCAAAACCAGAGATCTGGCCAGGCTTACCAAGAGCCAGGGAGCTGCTTGGGGGAGAGCTCAGTCCCCAGCTCATCCATTCCTCAGCCTCTTACAGCACTTGATTTCAGCCAATAGGAGCAGAGAGAAGACTTAGCACATTAATAAATCTCATAATACTGAATAAAGCACTTTGGTTTATGGTTTTGCTGTAAGAACCCACCCCTGGATACTTATAATTAATTGAACTAGAAGAAAAATAAAGATTTCCATTTTTTTTCTCACCAATTTACTTTTTCTTTTTTAAGAAGAAAATCATCACTGCTAATAAAAAACCCTCTCCTGAGAGGGTTCCCATATCTCTGTGCAGAAATCAATATTCCTTATCAATATTCCTTATTGCACATCTCACTGGCTGATCTATCTTTCCTACAGAATATGGCCTTGGCTTTATTTTCAGAGCAGTTCTGCAATTTATTGTTCTCCCAGGTCATGCTTAACCCCATAACTCCAGGGAAGTGTGGGGAGAGGATGTGGGAAGAGCTTGTTTTCATCCTTCAGCAGACTTCACCTCTAACAGCAGCAGCTGCCTGCACTGCTGCCCTGGCTACACATCACAGCTGCCCTTTGCAAGACCCAGGGACCCAATTTCCAGCATTTTCACATCTTCTGTTCCTATGTTAACTACAGACAAAGTTTCCTGTGTAACAAAAGTTCCCACTGGTCTCTCTTAAAAGGGATGGGCTGAGACATTCCCGATCCACCCAGTTAACTCTTCCAGATTATCATTCAAGGCACAGGAGTTTTTATTGTCCTTTATTAAAGCACACAAGTAGCCACCTAATTGTCATTTACACTGCGGCAGTTGTAAAAATCACACCAATACAACCACTTCCAAAGGGAATTACAGAGCCAGCACTAAAGCCATCCAGCTGACCATGAGCCTGTAACTCCAGAGGCACAGTACAATAAAGTTTTGCTTTCAGGTGTTTGCTGCTCTTCTTACAACAAACTCCACTGAGCATTGAACAGAATGCCTAAACACATTCACTGCAAGGGCCATGGAAATACCCAAAACACACATTTATTGAGTACTTGAATATATAAGATCGTTGCAGCATAGTCATTATAACAAAATCCATATTTAAAAAATGCCAAACACGGGTATATTTTCTTCAGAGGACATAAATCTATTTAAAAACCCAGCCAAGAACAACAAAGGGAGGGGGGCTGTTCCTCAGCCAGCCACCAATGAATGTTCTCCTGCTCCCTAAGGGTAAGAACAGCCCGGCAATCAGTTCCCAGCTTCAGCCCCAACCATTCCCAGACCCCATCAGACCATCCCACAGCAGAGGGGCTGAGAGGACCCAAGATCACTCACTGCCCAATGCTGTTACTGCACCCACAAATAACATCCCACCTAAAATCCAGTTTTTCCAAAGGCATGGATGAAGCTTGCCAGCAATGCAGTTCTCAAGGAGCTGTTCTTCACATGCCTGGGGTTTATATGGGATTTTCTGGTGAGTGCTCAGGGATTAACATCCACTACAAAGTGCTTAAAGTGCCCAGATTTCCTCCTCCCTCCAGATTGGTCAGGGGAAGTGCTAATTGCAAAGTTTGCTCTGGTATCCATCCAGATTCCCAATCAAATGCTAATCAGCATCAGAATCCTCCCAGCTTGAGCAGTTTACAAGGGATCTGGGTCCTACACGTGGAACACTGGAATTGCATCTATATTTTAAGCCCAACCATGAGGGAAACACTACATAGAAATATAACATTTGATTCCTTTGTACAGCATATATAAAGAACAAGACAGCATTAAAATACTGGCAAATCAATGCATTAAAACTACAGAATCTCATAGACCAGAGCACAAGAAATATATTCACATTGGAATCTGTACAGTCTGGACAACGCTGCTGGTTCTCAAGTTGAGAGACCTCCCCTCTCCAGGTGGAGGTTGGTTATTTGCTCCCCCGTCAGCACCACTGGCCACCACTGCCCGGATTTCCCTGGGCTGTTGTGCTACAGGGAGAATCCCAGCCTGCTGCCCTCCCCAGCACAGAGGGCATTTGGTGGTGAAACTCTTTGGGGAAGCTTTTGTTATTGAGTGAAATGACAGGACATTTCATTTTGCACAAAGCTCTGGCCTACTCTGGGAGAGGAAAATCAATCCATGGTTGGCAGGAAGGCTGGTACCTGGGCAGCATTTCCCACGTGCTCTCAGCATCGTGGATCTCATTTCAGTTAAAAACATAAAACAAACCACAGAACCCCACGTTTTGTATGGTTTGTGCCCGCTTATCCCATGTGGAGCAGGTGGCACTGGTTTAGGCTGCCTCCTCCCACCAGGAATGTCCATGTCTTCTGGAAGAGCTGCCATTCTCCCAAACGGCTTTCCCCAAGACATAAATACATGTGTCTATAGGCCACTTCATTCCTTCCTCCTCTCACCGAGGAAGATGCCGAAGGCATGCTTGGTAAGGAGAAATCCTACATGTATCTGCACCTATTCCACTACAGACATGTATATACAGACACATTCTGTCCATTATTACACTGGAAATACAGAGTTTAAAAAAAAGTTGTAGCAGCATGTAAATGAGGAATTGTGTTCATTTCCTCGGTCTTTTTTCTTCCTCCTCTTTGGAGCTACGTCATCAGTTCTGACAGTCCCTTCTCTCCCTCTGCTCCCCTCTGAGAGGGGGTTTCACTGCTGATCCCATCTGCAGGAGCTGGCGTTTGAAGGCAGTTTGAATTTCTCTTCCCGTCAGCTCCCTCCTCTCCCTCCCTGCATCCTTCCCTGCACGATGACTCATCCTGGAGATGATCTTGGGTTTTGTCTGATGGCTCCTGCCCACTTTGGCTGCAGCAAAGTCTGATTTCAGAGCGATGGCACAGGAGGAAAACCCGCACAGGAGCGCCTGGTGAGCCACACGAAACGTTAACATCTCCGCTCAGGGAGGACAAAAGCAATGCAAGAGTTCACATTTTGTCTGTCTCCCAGCAGCAGAAGCATAAGCCCCAGGAGCAATGCCTATTTTAAACCCTTGATTCCCAAACTCTCAATAATGTTGCAAACCCCAGGGTTTTGCAGGAATCAAAGGGCTGATTTCAAACATGTTCCATAGTGCAGGATGCACTGGAATTAAAAATGCATCAAATGGGCTCACTTTCTCTGCATGCTCTCGCAGTATCCGGTTTTCCCAACCCCCAAAATTGTTTCCTTGGTTTCTCACCTCTCAGTTTTGAGGTCCTGCTAAAGGGCCGTTATCTGAGTTAGTTCTGACGTGGGGGTGGTCGGACTCTGCTGGGCGACAGCCACCATGGGGATTTCCATGCCTAGTCAGGCCGGATTGTTAGTCCCCTCTGAGTTCTTGCAGGCATAGGCAACATCCTTGGCAATGCTGCACATCCTGTTGGACATCTGGAGCTCGGTCCTGAAGGCGGTGGGGAAGCAGAACTTCTTGAAGCACGCCTTGAAGTTCTCATCCAAGAAGGCGTAGAGCACGGGGTTCAGGCTGCTGTTGGCGTATCCCAGCGCGGTGCAGAAGCAGGAGATGGCCAGCTCCAGCTCGCTTTCTGCCTTGGCACCCAAGCACTGCACCAGCACAAAAATCTGGATGGGAGTCCAGCAGACGATGAAGACTGCCACCACCACGAGGACCATGCGGGTGATGCGTCTCAGGTTCCGGTCCTTCTCCTTGGAGCCCGAGAGGACACGGACGTTCTTGAGCCGCCTGATCATGAGGCTGTAGCAAATGGTGATGATCAACACGGGGATCATAAAGGAGAAGAGAAAGACACAGATGCCAAACACTGGATCCCAGTAGTCCACGGGAGAAGGGAGCTTAATTAGACAATCAATTTCTGCAAGAGTAAAAAAATAAAATGGAAAGGAAGATCAGCAAACACAGATCAAGCAGAAAAGCATCTGCACATGCAGATTAGTTTAGGTTAGTTAGGTTAATGGTTGGACTTGATGATCTTAGAGATCTTTCCCAACCTAACATAACAATTCTGTTTAATACTAGAAAATACTAATTCTGCATTTAATACTGGAAATTCCAATGTTATGTTTAATACTGGAAAATCCAATTCTATGTTTAATACTAGAAAAGCAGTAGCAGTGATACAGAGAGGCAGGGGCAGAAAGGGAAGAGTTAAGATGATTTTACAGCAGAGACCTCACCCCACTGATGAAACTGGCACCCCTCTCCCTGGCCCCTCCTGTCCACCAGCACCTCCCTCCCTCGGGATGCAGTTGTACTGACCATTGTTCTCATTCTCTGCAGATCCCATCACCATGGCCGGGATGCCAAAGACAGAAGCCAATGCCCAGATGCAAACATTGACCACCTTGGCCTTGTGGGGCGTGCGGATGTCCAGGGCTTTGATGGGGTGGCAGATGGCGATGTAGCGGTCCACACTCATCATCGTCAGCGTGAAGGTGCTGGTGAACATATTGTAGTAGTCGATGGAGATGGCGATCTTGCACAGGACATTGCCAAAGGGCCAGAAGCCCAGGAATGTGTCTGTTCCCTGAAAGGGCAAGGTCATCAGGCACAGGGTGTCAGCCAGAGCAAGGTTGAAGATGTAAATGTTGGTGGCTGTCTTCATCTTGGTGAATCTGAAACGCAGGAATGAGCAATGATTAGAGCTCCACCTGGCCCTGATGGGTCAGACACTGAACTTTACTGAAGCAGATTCTGCTCCTTTAGGAAGGAGGTGCTGTATTTTCTTACGTAGTGAGATTGGCCACACTCACCTTTCAACCTCCCACACAGATCAGCCCATCTCCTACAACACCAAAAATGATCCCTCCACAGTCAGTTCCATGGGCAGGAGAATCATTCCCTCAGACTGCCAGTGAGCACCATGAAAGCCTGAGGCTCAGATGGTGTTTCTCAAAAAATTACTTCAATAGGGCCAAGTTAGGATTTCACTACCTATGGCTTCATTATTGTAAGTATTGGTGAGAGCTTTAGCCAGTACGCTGGTTTGAAAGGTGCAGGGGTAAGCTGATCAGCCATTTGCTGTGGACTCATGGCCAGAGAGCATGGCTAATGTGAGCTGTCAAATCAGAATGGGCAACATGGCCAGCCCTGGTCAGCCAAAAACTGTTGAGGAGCTAGGTTTGAATCAGAAACCAAAACATCACAATGGTTCTTCCTAAAGAAAGGAATAAAGTCACGAGTCAAACTCTACTTCAAAGACTTTTTGTCATTTCAGTATTACTTTTACCACATGAACCGACTGCCCCAAAGAAAGTCACCTTGCTCTAATGGCAATCATCTCCTTTTCACACTTGGGAAATGATGCAGAGCCAGCTGTGACCACCTATCCAGGGGGACGTGCAGCATCTGCAGAAATGGAAGCTCAACAGTGACTCTGTGGCTGAATCTAACATTTCAGCTCCAGGATATTCCTCTCATGGGCAGAATAAGAGCTCAAATAGGTATAATTTTAAAACTACAGCTCATCCATCATTTACTCTACTAATGGCCTTAGCAGAAACGTCGCCAAAAATGGCAGACAATGATGTTATTAACAGAGTGCAAGTTCATTTGAGGGTAACGCTTCTACCGTAAACTGCTGCACTATTTTCAGCCTGATATGTGTTAGAATATTAAGGGGTCTGATTTGACCTAAAAAGCTCTTTTTGCCAATTTGATTCAGAAAAGCAAACCCACAACTGCCCTTCTCAGTGCTGTGCCCTCCCCTGAGGGTCTGAGCTTCTTCAGCTCTTGATAAATGATTTGAATCCTTGGCAGAACATTATCACTGGCACATTCTGAACCCTGCTGGGACACATGGTGACGTGGCCAGGTTTGCAAGAGAAGCAGACAGGGGAGCCACGATCCAGACTATGAAGTCTTTTTTTACCTGCCTTGGAGCTCTAAGCTGGGCTCCTATCAGAGGTCTGAAAGCAGCTTCAGAAAGCAAGACCAAATGATCCTACGTTTGACCCTGAAAGCCAAGGGAAGATTTTGGAGGTGATCACTGATAGAAACATTGTTGGAAATACTTTGAGATCCCCGCACAAGCCTGAGTGAGGCTTTGCCTGGCCCAGAAATCAATCACAGGTTCTTAGAAAGCCAGCCCAGATAAACTTACATAACCAAAGGCAGTAGAAGGAAAATGCCAGTGCCTTTCCTTTTGTGATGGAATGAATGAGCAAAAGCACTTTGCAAATCCAACACAACCAGGCAGTTGCCAGGGCTTTAAGCTTTGGGATTTACTAAGGAGAATTACAGCAAGCTGCAGTGCCCTGAACTCCAGAGAAGCATCTCAGGGTGGGCAAGTTTTCCATTCTTGTTTGAATTCTTGCACTTGACATAAACGTGGCAAAGCACAGGGGGAGGAGGTGGGTGTGTGGGTGGATTCACTTTCCTCTCCAGGTCAGCAGAGGGGGATTAAAATGAAATCACTGTTTTATCAGCTCTCACAAAAAAAAAGCATTGTCAGCTCAGGCTTTAGGAAGTTATTCAGTCACCTAAGACTGTGGTAAGGTAAAGGCAAAGGTCTCCTGGGAGCTGCAGTTTCCCCTGAACACCACAAACCTGGCTGGGCTGGCTCAAGCTTCCCGAAGGTCAAGTTTGTTGCAGTCCATCCTGCCAGGAGGGCTGGAGCCAGAGGCAATTCATCAACACGCCTCTAACCCTGACTGCTTTCACTGATGTTACAACTCAAGGGAATAGCAAATTTGAGCAATGGTGAGCAACTTCACTGCAAAACAGAAAAACTTAAAGGTTGTTTGGGTTTGATTTTTTGTCATTGACCAGTGGGAGAAACAAGCAGCAATTCACCCACCTCCAACCTCCATCCAGCATCCATGGGGGTCAAAGCTGCCTCCCTGCACATTCCTGTGTGCCCAGGACTGAGAAGTCTGGGGCATCTCAGCCAGCCCTGAACTCAGGGTGTGCAGATCAAACCTTCAGCTCCCTCCCACATCCCTCCAGCCCCACTCCTCCCAGACACTTGTCAGCATGAATTCAGGTGCAATTGCTCTGCCTGGCCCTGCAAAAGCCCTCAATGCACAGATCCCTCTCCTCTGCCTCCTTCCTCACCACCTCCTCGAGGTTACAGCAGAGCCACCTTCCCTCTCTCCCACACGGGACACACTGAGGTGGCTGTCCCACCACTTCCTTCAACACATCTTCCAGTGGAATTTAAAGCTATTTTGCACTTTTGAAAGGGGGGGGGGGGGGAATTAATTTACACCTAATTAATTACTTCTACACCACTTTCTCTACATGCTGAGAGCCAACAGTCATTGTCCCAACCAACCAATGTTCCCAAACAATTCCAGAATGTTCAGTACACGCAGAAATCAATCAATCATTTCTCTGTGGATTAATGTCTATTTCTTTTCCTCCAGAACTGAGAGTGTTCTGTCTCTTAATCTGCACAAAAAAAAAAAAGACAAATTAAACTCTGAGGCTTTAGGAGGCACATCAGTTTCTTCCTCCATGACACAGCTCTGCTGCAGATAAGCCTGTGGATTCCATGGAGGACATTAACTACCTGCTGGGCCACTTTCTTGCACTCTGCCACAGAGGTAATTTCCTAATGGAGCATCTCCCACAGGGTGGTTCTCAGCTCTCCATCCAGCTCCCCCTTTATCACAACAGTAATTGCTTTACTCTGCTCTCCTGTTCTCTCGGATGCTGAAGCCTGAGAGGAAAAACACCTGGATATCAGCTCAGAACTCATTTTCCCCCTCCTTTTTGTTAAGTGGACCCTCTGGTTAGGGGAGCACACAATCTGGGAGAGGAGATTAAGGGCAGGTCACTAAGGGTAGGTAGGTAGAAAAACCCTCTGGGCTTTAAGGACCTGTTCCTCACAAGAATGGATTCTGCCCCTGGCTGAGCCTCAGGGTGAGCTGCAGACCTCCTGTTTTAGCATCTTTCCCTCTTTGCCACCCAGCCACAGCAAGGCTGCAGGGCTGGGGCTAAGGACCAGCTGGCTGCAGCAAACCCACAGCCCAAAACAGAGCTGCAGACACCAGGGGCAGAGGGACCAAAGCAAAGCCTGCAGCCCTGCAGAACCCTGAGCTTTATTTCCAGGAGCTCTCTGCCTCTTGGAGCCTCTTGATTTTAATATGTGTAGCTTCAGCTAATTAGGATGCAGACAGTGTTGTTCACCTTGAGCAGCTCCCTCCATCCCCACCTCACACCCCGGCAGCAGGGACAGCCTTTGCCCCCATCTCTGGACAAGCAAAAAAGAGCAGAAAAGGCCCAAGGAGGATTTTTACTGAGCTGCTCCCACCCTGTGATGGTGGAAATCAGCCCCACTTCTCTCCCATCTCTGCTCCCAGCCTGCTCCCAGCCCTCAGGTCCTGTGAAGCTGATATTTGATCTGGCACGTTCTGTCATGATTTGTGTCTCCTCAGCCGTCCGCCCACACTGTGCTCTCTGCATCCCTGCTGCTCTGATCACCATCCCAGAGCCCCCTCAGCTTAAAACTTCTGGCCAGCTTAAGATGATTTATTCTTAATGGTTCAACAGGCCCTGAGCAAACACACAGAATTTGAGAAGGACAAATTTAAATCAGTCTGCACTCTGAGGCCAGACACTACAGCAAAAGCAACCACCAACAAGGCACCTAAAAGCCTATAAATTACCCAGCAAGACAGGGACTGACTAGGAGGTGAAAGTTAGGGAATCTGCAGCCAGCCAGGATGAGAACACACGTTGGTGTTTTCTTGTCCCTGAGTCTCACTGCTCTGTCTGAGGGACAGCTATGAAAAACCAGCCCCACCCTGCGCTCCAGGTGTTCTCTGGGGACCAGTGTGGATGGTGCTGCCATGCCAAGGGAGGAGGCTCTGTAGCTGCTGTTGCAAAGGCTTCAGCAGCTCACCCAGGGGCTCCCAGGGATGCTCCCACATCCCTGAGCAGGTGCTTGGACACCAGGAATGGTGCTCTGGTCTAAGAAGGGCACTCATCAGCATCCACCCTGCAGCAGGATGCTCTTATCCCTGCTCGTGGGTCAGATCTGCCTCTGCTGAATTGCTCATGTCCAAAATGCACCTGGGAATTGTCCAGTCTCTGAAAAACACTGGGAACCAAGTCCCATGTTGAACATCACAGAGTTACTACTGCACATGGGCAACTCCCTTTCACCCACCTCACCACAGCCAGGTGGAACAAAGAGCCCTCCAACACACCCTGAAGCTACAGGACCTGTGTTAGCAGGGGCCAGATGTGGTTACCGTGGGTCATGTGGCTGAGCCCAGCTCACCTGGACTCATGCAGACCCAGAAATCAGGGAACTGCAGACCTGTCCTCTGTAGCCATTATCACAGCAGGATCCCCTCCTGCTCACCTGACCATCCTCCCCTGGCTCCGCTCACTTTCCAGGGCAAAGAGACCTTGGGGTGGGTTTCATTCCTCTATAAGCTGCAGTAATTTGTGTCTGTTTATTTTATGTTTCAAGGAAAAACTAAGAGGCAGACCTGGAGACAACAAAGGTCTCAGATGGCCCCACTCGTGTCCACTGGGTCCCCACTGTGTGAAGCACTCACTTCATTTCAGCTCTGAGACACACATCCGGTCCAGGCTTTTCCCTTAGAGAGATTTCTATTAAGGAATCAGGATCTCTGAAATGTCATAATTAACTTCATTTCCCCTGTCTCATCACAGCCAGCTGCCCTCACCCCTATTCTCGGGGACTGAGGCAGTTTTCAAGCAGAACGACAGCTGGCACAGCATCCCCTGGCAGGCTCATGATGCAGCACCTTCCCATCACATCCTTCCTCCTAAAGCTTCACCTGGAGGCAGCAGATGAAAAGGGCCTAGACAGCACTAAACTGCCTAAAACATTGCTCAAAATGCTCTGAAATGTGTTCTGCCACAGAGAGAGCTGAGCATCCCCAGGATTTTGCCAGGCTCCCGACAGAGAGCTGCCATAGCAATTTCTTGCTGCCCAAGAAATGAGGCAGCATTCCCATGGGGGTTTGAACAGGAGGAAGGGAGTCCTCCAGATCCCCACTGCTCAGCATCACAGCAGCTGGAGACAACAGAGACTCCCTGGACTAGAAGCTGCACCTTGTCCCTCCCATGGCACACCAGTGGCTGGCAGGGATTTGGGGCCTCTGTCACTCCCCTGTAACAACACCTGGGTCAGCACCATCTCCAGCCCCATGAGCCAGCCCCACCCCCGGGGCCAACAATTCATCCGCCTTCGCCTTTGCTTTCCTTCCTAAAAACAAAGATCTTGGGCAAGCAGCCTTGTAGACTTCAGTTAATAGCTAGAAGGGATTTCAGCAGCCTGGTTTCCCCCACTCTCCCCCCAAACCCTCTGTTCAGCTCCTTGTTTCACATTCATTAAGAAGCAGAACAGGAAATATATGCAGAAGAGAGCAAACAGCAGAAGGAGGAGGGAGGGGAGGCATCGTCTCTGCTGGCAAGGAGCTCCAGGATGAGCCAGCAGAACAAAGCCACAGACGAGGCAGGTTCCCACAATAGGCCTTTTACTGTCCAGGAAATCGTGTTCCTCACAAGAGCCCTTCTCCATTTTACCCAATTAGTGCTGCTCAGCACTGGAAGGGATCGACAGTCACATGATGACTGTCTCTATAAATTAATCATTCCAAATGTTAAATCACTCCAAATATAATAGAGATGTAGGCTGGGTTCTACAACACAGAGGAAAACCTAGAGGAGGATTTGAAGCTGCACTTTTGTGTGAAATACCAGATTTAAAAACTTTTCCCTTGGTGCTGCAAAAAACTCATTCAGGAGCAACAAAAAAAATGAGCTATCCTGAGGCCTCCAACTTCCTCGAATGCTGGTATTAGAGCCTATTTATTTCCCAACTCCCTCAAAACTGGGAAACTGTTATTGTCTGTAACACCACCAGTCTTCTTCTGGAAGAAAATTTTCCTATGGGCTGTGTAATGTGTTGAAGCCTGATTATCCTTGCTGAAGCATGGAAAGAAAAAAGCTTGTGTGCGGTGCTCATTACCTACAGCAATAGGGGTGCATCACAGAGGGTTTGTCGATCATTTTTCCATTAATGGAAGAGATTTATCATTAAGAGCCCCAAAACCCTGTGTGGACCTGCCAGCAACCAACTTCCAACCTACTGAAAACCAGGTGCTATTCAAGGTGTGAAGCATCAAAGCTCGAATCTGAGGAGAAAAACCTGTGTTTGAGAAGTTCATCAGCATCCTCCTTGTAGGGCCACCACTTGGCAGCTCTGCATCAATCTGTGTACGTGGCCAGGGTCAAAAGTTTGATATTGAGCCCAATTCATCCTCACACCTGCTCCTGACCTCAACAGACAGGGCAAGGAGAGAAGAATCCTGGACAGAGATAACCAGAAGTTGTTACTCATCGACTCAAGGGTCATTGCCTTGGCTATAACTCAGTGTTGGTCTCAGCTCAGTACTGAGCTCCCAGGGGACACGGATGGGGAACAGCAGCTCCTACATGTGCTCTAGCTCAGTTATAACCTCCCCAGCACACACTTTACAAGGGGGCTCTCCAGGCTCACCGAGTTTTTTGGAAAAAACAGAGGTGAATCGCAAAAAAGGACTCCCCAGATAATAAAAACTTATGTTGGCTTTTATGTATATATATGGGGTTTCTGAATAAAGGGAAATAGAGAAATGGAAAAGCCTGAGGGCAACTGGAGGCAGACCCTGTCTTCAGTTTTCAATTGCTTAAAAACTGTGAAACTAGAGGACACACACAAAATGAGGTAAATTCCAGGGGGGATTCCAGTGCTAAATCCCACTTTCTTTTCCTGAGTTGCCTTTATCCAACTGGAAAGTATCGAAGTCAAAAAAGGTGTGGAGCAGAAGCCAGTATTTTTCCTGCATAGCCATGGCACAGGTCCACCCTGCCCAGGACACCAGTTTGGGACAGTTGGGTTACTGGTGATCCTCCAGTCCCAGCCCTGGGATCAGCAGGGCCAGCAGGATCCTGCCGTGCACATCCCACCAGACCTCTGCAAACAGGGAAAAGATTTCTGCCCAGACTTCTCCCTGCACACATTAAGGTTCATGCACGGGGTAAGGACTCCCTTCCTCTGCTGCACACGGGCTGGCATTCCCATGCAGCTACATCATGATCACCATCATCAGACAAGGGCTTCCAGCTTCCAGAGCCTCACTACTCACACACTTACACACACCCACAAACTGCTCCAGTGATTGCTACTACACTGGGAAGGAACACGAGGTCTTCAGATATGGCACCAGCGTGCTGCAAACCTCCTCTCTGCATCTGCAGACTCCCCAGGGCTAAGGGGATCCCTTCTCCCTGCCATAAACTCCTCAGTTAACAGAGCACAGACAGGCAGCCTGATGAACAGTCATGTCACTTTATCCTTGGAGCAGAGATTTAACCACCCTTCACCAACCTCTGATACCAAAGACCTAATTTTGCAGCATCTCCCCCAGCCAAGTTGTAGTTATTCAGGAGAAAGGTGCTTTGGAAGCAGTTGGGCTCCTGGCAGGAACAAGACAATCTCACCAGTGCCTGAATACCTGCTAAACAATGTCATCTTCTGTTGGAGGATTCAGCCTGTCTTTTCTTGTGCTGGCAGCATCCACCTGCACCAGGAATCTGCTCCAAGATGTGGATAAAATGGAAGCTCCCTCCTTAACACGCAGGGTGCAGGGATCAGAAGGGGGATGCTGGGGTTGAACATAATTACAGCCCTAAGAGCTGCACAAACTTACTCTGTACTTAGAGGGCAAACAAGGTTTCTGATTCCCAGAAACAGAAGAGTTTGAACCACAGCAGAAGCAGACAGGGACTCTCAAAATGCCAACAATTGGCAGGGAGGATGGAGTGGTGCATGCTCTGTGCTGTCCCTCTGCAAAAGTCTCCCCCATTCTCCTGACTTCAGCACAAGGAGCCAGAGAAGTTGCCCTTAACTCTGCAGCATCCTCTCACGTCTTATTTAAGTCTGCAGGCTCCACAGAGGTGGAAGATTTACATTTGTGATTTTTCCCCTGTAAAAGTAAAAGGAAGCTTCCCAGCAGGCTCTTTCCTTTGCAACAAGGTTCAGCTTTGGAAAGAGCCAGCTCCCAGATGGAGCAGCACCTGCAAACACAGCTGGGGTGCCGGACACAGCACAGGAAGGAGAGGTCCCATTAAGGAGCCAGCACACCCTGGCAGTGGAATGCTCCCAGCACATCACCCTCCCCAGGGACATCCAGCTCCCTAAAAAAATTTTAAAAGCCCCATTTTTTTTGAGCAGATCTGCTCACTCTGTTCCATTCTCTGGGTTAAACTTTAGGAGGCACCAGAGGGCAGCTGAAAACTGGCAGAAACCTTCATCACAGCCTAGGAAGGGAAAAAAACAGATAAAACCAAAACAATAAAGCAAATGCCACATCGTTACCTCTAAAGCACATCTCAAGCCCCAGGGAAGCGCCTGCCTGCTTTACCCGCAGCAGGGATTGAGGGAGGGAAGGTCTGCCCCGCTCCCAGCTTTCCCTGGAGCCTCCCCGGTGTCCTACCTGACGATCACATACATGACGGAGCAGTTGCCCACCAGCCCCACAATGCACACGATGGAGTAGACGACCACGATGGTGATCTTGATGCTGAGCGGCAGGAAACCGTCCCCTGTGCTGTTGTTGAACCAGTTGCTGGGCAGAAAGCTCAGGTTGAGCATGGAGGAGTCATTCAGCAGCTTCCTCAGGTCAGGGTCTTCAAAAATGTGGGCAGGGAAGAGCGGGTCCATCCCGAAGCAGCAGCCTGCGCCAAGGACCTGGGGCAGCAAGAGACAGCTTTAAAATCTGCTGATCAAACGGGTGGCGCGGGACTGTAGCGAGGCGAATGCATGAGAAACGCCGGGGAAGGGTGATTTATTACCAGGGAGAAGGATGATTTACTGCCGAGGAGCACAGCCCCCCTCCCCAGGAGCATTTTAATGGGATGCAACCCTGAGAGCCTGGCGCATCCCGAGCACACAGGGATCACGCACATCTCCACACCGCCGGCGCAGGGGACGTGCCGGCTGCACACATCATCCCTTCTCCGAGGGGCTGGATGTTCCCACCTGCCTCTCCCATCCCTGCGGGTCGGTGAGTCCCCCACATGCGGTTTTGTGCCCCCAGACCTTCCCCTGACGCCCGTGTACCCCGAGAGCCACCGCGGCTCCGGCACGACCCCACCGGTCCGTATCACGACAAAACAGCAGGAAAAGCCCGAAGTTGGCAATAAACCCCAGCCGGCTCCGTACCTGCGGCAGGTCCCCTCTAGCGCAGCTCCGGACCAGACTCCACTCGCCGGGGCCACATCCAGCACCCCCGAGCCGGGGGATGGGGGGGACACGGGACAAAGCCGGGGGCTCAGCAGGTGGAGGAGGGGAAAGGGCTGCTCTCGCAGGAAGGGATGCTGCCAGCACAGGGGGCTGCACCCCGGAGCCCACGTTTTTAAGGAAAAGGGAGGGATGAGGGAGAGGGAGGGAGGACGGAGGGCGGCTGGGCAGAGCCAGGCTGCCGGGCTGCTCCTACTGCGTAAGAGAAAAGCGGGAGGGGGAAGGAGGAAAAGGGGGGGGGTGGGGAATGATAAATAACCAAACGCAGTGAAGGGAAGGCGAGCCCACACCTGCGAGACACGGGCAGCGTCCTCCCCCCGCCCCGGGGGAGCTGCGGTGGCCTCCTCGTCCCACCCTCGGCCCGGCGAGGGGGGACCAGCACCCCCCCCAACCTCCCCAAACCCACCCTGCCGCAGCCCCCGACCCGCAGCCTACCTGGGGTGGGCCCCCAGCAGGAGACGCTGGGAGGAAGGGAAGAATCGGGAAAGGCTACTGGGAAGATCGGGATTCGGGAAGCAGATTCCTCCCTCCTCTGCAATTGTGCAAACCTGAGCGCTGTTCTAGCGCAGGAGCAGCGGAATGGGGAATCTGACCTAGAAACTGGCGAAAAAAATACGAGGAGGAATGAGAACTACGGGCAGAAAATTGTTATTATTTAACATTCTTCTGGCAGCGCTAGCTAAAGGTCATTTTGGTAACCCAAAACATCCTGCACTTTGCATCTGAGTTAGATATTTCAGAAGCTGCAGTGCTAAATTCCTTACCTCAAGGTGGGGTGATCTACACAGACCCCTCAGGTACCTGCACTTCCCAGTCTGACTGGGGGACGTTGACCCTTGATAAACTCGGGGCCCAGGAGCTGCAGAGCCCCCCAGGTAGGCCAGCCCCCAAACAGGGTGCACAGTTTGATCCCAGATCAGAGGTGGATTGACAGCTGAGAACCAGAGCCCCCTGCTCTGGTGCCTCTGGCCATCTGCAGTGTTTCCCCAAAGAAGCCATTTCCCAGCAGTTTGGGGAAATTTCTCAGTGTTGGGGACACAAGCAGAGACACGCAGGTCAGAGCAAATTCAGGGCACACTTGCCCAGGAGGTGGAGAAAAAGAACACGTGCTCTTGGGCAGCAAAGCTTTCTTGTCTTCCCAGCCCACAGCCAGCCCAACACAGAGCTCCTGGGGCCCAGCAGGCAGCCAGGGCTACCCCTTTGTGCTCCAGCTCTCTTTTAATGGATGTCTGGGGATATGTAGCACAAAAGCTACACCTTCTTCACCAGGAACACAATGCTAAGGTATGGTGCTGCATGGCAATTTTCTTGAAAGCTCCAACAAGAGATTTCAGCTTTAACAGGGACAAGGGGAAAAAGCATGACCCAGAGCTCCAGCCCTCCTGTGAAACAGAACAGTCTCACTGCTTCGAAAAGTGGGGGTTTGACAGTCCATTAAGGGGAGTGTGAAATAAATATTAGACCAGACATTACCTTAATTGTCAGTGGATTGATTTCCAAAGGCTGAAGGAAGGACAGCAGTAAATCAGTGCAAGAGCTCCCAGCTGGACAGCCCAGGAGCTGATGGGAAGAATATTTGCAAATTCAGCTCTGCTCCTCTCTGCTGGCTCTCACCCCAACAAATGCTCTCAGCCCTTCCCACACTCCCTTCATGTTAATGCAGTGCAGGAAATACAGCAGGTTCACCTATTTCTTTATCTTGTTGTAGCTTTCTTTTTCGCCTGAGATATGTTTCAGAAAGGCTGCTGGAAAAGGGATCAGGATTGCACTTTGAACTACTGACAGCCAAGATATGTGTCTGGGAAAAACATTCTTCCAAAAATTCCCCTCATCCATCCCTCTAGTTTCTCCTCAGTGTTCATCCCTGCCCTCCTTGCATGGGGAAAAGAAGCCCAGGAGGTTCATGCTGCACCTTCAGTCCCAATCCTACTGCTTCACATGATTTCACCACAATTATAATTCAATAATGGTGAGATTTGTCCTTCCAAAATATCTCATGGTATCTTAACACATGCTCCTCTCAGGATCCCTGGGATGAGAGGAGGACAATCATCTCAAGAGCAGGATTGCCAGATTTTCTCCTCATCAGAAGTCCCCTGTCCACTGGGGTCTCTGCACCAAGGCCAGGAAGAAATGCCACCTAAATTTTATCTACATTACCCAAACAGGACTTCTCCCAGCCTATTTCTTTAAAAAGCAGATCAACTCTTAAGCTTGAAGGTTTCTTAGCAGACAGCAAGGAAACAAAAGCTAAGAAAAGAACAAGACAAAAAAAGCCACCCTTCTTCCAGGTGATGCCCAGAGAGCCTTGGTGGAGGCAGAAGATCTCACACATCATTAGGAGATGCTGAATTTATAAGAGAGAGTCCAGAGCATCAACATGAAGTGAAAACACTTTCCACTAGAGCAGATTTCTCCAAGCTCCATCCAACCTGGCCTTGAACACTTCTAGAGATGGGGCAACCACACATTTCTTTCCCATTTCTACCTCCAAACTCCTGGAGCATCAGCACAGTCTACATCAGCTGTGGATGAAAAATCCTTAACTATTTCAAGATAATCCAGTTCAAGTGCCAATAATTTCATCTTCTGCTGTTTCAACCAGTTTAACTTTACAGACGTTGTTCCTAAACGTGGAGAACTTTTGCTGATTCTGCAGAAAACAGCCCTCAGCCACCTGCATCTCATAACAGCAACAGCCCACAGGGATTTTTTTTCTGCCTTTCCTTTCAGGAGGTGAAGACGTCTGCATGTCAGAGCTGTTTTGCCACCTTTAGCACGGTTTGTCAATCTGTTTAATCAAGGCCATCATAAGCAGAGAATTAATTTTGCAAGATGTGAAATCATTTTTTCATGCAGGGAAAGAGCACCTGGGCTGGAGAGGAGCAGGAGAAAGTCTGGGGGGATGTGGAGTGTGCTGGAAAGCAAAGGTTCAAAAATGCAGCTGTCACTGCTGGGATGATGGGCACCTGATTAATGGCTTGCCAAAGGCTAATTAGCTAAATTTGTACCACAACCACCGGTAATGGGTGATATTTGTTCTTAGGACATTAATGATGACAAAGATTTAGCAATGAAGTATCCTTTCCTAAGGCAGGGGAGTTGGAACAAGATGATCTTTACAGATCTATGGTCAACTGTTAGAGCATCAGGGAAACAAGAAAAAAAATAAACAAAAAGACATAAAAATATGAAAACATTTTTCTTGAACCCTAAAACCCACTTTTCCAGAGCAGCCTCTACAAGGAGACTCAATGGCACTTCACCGAGACCATGGTGACAAATTCTCTTCCTTGCATGGTGCTATAAATCATGTAACAACACAAGACAAGAGAGATTCCACAACTGGATTATCTGCCCTCCATGGCCAGCAGACTCATTCAAAGAATGAGAAATAACATCTATTAAGAAGGGGACATTGGCTTCTTCAATATTTCCAGTAATACATATTCATTGTAGCTTTTGTACTTCCTCAGTCAGACTCATTTTAGAGATGGCAGAAACCTCTGCAGAACCTTTTCTGCACTGCCAAGCATCAGAACGAAAAGAAAACCAGAAAAAGTGTTCCCAAGGAGCAAAGTGGGGCCTGGGGACAAACACACTGTGGGAAAAGGCATCCTGCTGACTGCAGCTTGCATTGGGATGTTCCCTAAATCCCAGACCCAGCAAGGGGAATGGGGTCAGTGGGATGTCACAGGCCATGTCCTACCTTGTTCAAAGTCCCAATCTCCCTTCCACGATCACTGAACTTCCCGGGAAGAGCAGATCTGGGAAAAGATCTCAAGATGCAAATGGCAGGGTGATGGTCCAGCCCATATCAGAGGTGACTGATCCTGGTACACCCCATACACTCTCAGACCTAGTCACAAATACAAGCTCAGACATTCATACAGATTTTAGCTCAGCCCAGCAGAGGAGGGCAGCTGAGCTCATACATCCCCACATCCCTGAAGGGCAGCTTCACCTGCCCAGTCTTGACACTTCTGTACCCTGACAAGGTACTTCTGTACCTTGATGCTGGCTGGGGACCTCCCTGCCAATTCCTGAGGCTGCAAGGAACTGGTTCATAGGAACCGGCATATTATGCAATAAACCAATTTCCTGAAGAACCAGCTGGCTCCCAGGGCCACCAGGTTAACAAAGCTGGAGTCAATGGATTCCTCTTTCTAAAACAGCAGGACAGCAGAACAAGTGTAATTCATGTCCATTTCATGCAAAAATACAGATGAAATTTCTCCATTTCGCTTCTACCCATCTACAAGGTCCATGGTAAGGAGAATAACCAGGACTAGTGCCAGCAGCCACCTGCATTTTAAGAACACTGTGTGTGCTGCTAGGCCTGATCCTCATTACTTACAAATAATTAGAGCAGATCTTGCTTTCACCAAAAATTCATTTAGAGCAAAATCCCCCAACCTCCAGCAGGAGAAAGAGCATACAATGCTACCCACTTCACTGATATTTTATTGTCTGCCATTACTATTTGCAATTTTCAAGGGACTGATCATTTCAGGTGCCTACAGATGAGGCCATTAATCTTCACTGCAACATTAAATTGTGTTTTACTGTCTTCCTCTTTTTTGCATCTCAAACTTGTGAACCTTAAAGCAAGCAAGTCCCTCTACTCTTACAAGACAGAAACCCCTCCTCCCCCCATTATCCCATGCCCAGGACACCGATTTTTTTGCCATTCTGGGAATGGGCATCCATTGTCCAAGGCTCACTGTTTGGGTGTCCCAGATGCTGAGAGAATAAGGGTCTCTGATTTCAAGAAAGGCAGTGATGGTTGCAGGACTGACACAGGTACTCAGTAAGGAACAGCAACAGATGATGAATTTAGATCCTCTGAACATCATTCCAGCATTTTAACCTCTTATCCCTTAGGGAGGAAAACATCTCTGTGCTCAGATGGTGAATTTCACAGGAGCCTTTCAAAGTAAAGATCTGCTTATCACCTTTGTGCTGCAGCCCTTTTACATAGCCAACAGCTTGGAGAGCAACAAAATCACTGCAAAAAAAGCCACGAAGAAACCCAGAAACCATTTGCAGTTTGCTTCCCCCTGAAGAGATGTCACTCAAGTTCTCACTGTTTTGTGGATCAATAGCAGCTGATGCCTGATAAACCACCCCAAAGCAGGATGTTTTCACAGCTTTAACCCACTTGAACTCAGCCTCAGAAGCCTTCCCTCATTCCATTTTCCAGCAAGAGGAAACAATAGACGTTTACTGAAAATTTCAAGCAACAATAGAGGGAAATGCATTCCCATCAGTTTCTCAAAGGCTTGAATATCTGCCTTGAAAAGGCTCCAGCCTTTAACAGATCCATGACTGGGGAGAGCCACCAGTTAGGTGGAGGAGATGTATGTAAATAATATGCACCAAGCAGCAGATACGTGCTGTCTCCTCACATATGCTATTTATGTGGCTGTCATGCTCTGGAGATGTCACACGAAGAGCCGTGGCTGCAGCGCTGTACACACACTCCAGCTCCCCATAATTTAACATGGGATTGAGAGTCAACAGCCTTACTGGGATAAGCTGGTTCCAGCAAAGCTGTGCTGAGTCACAGAAGCCAAAAAACTGGGCCTGAATGTTTGACAGGATAAAAAACCACTTCTAAATGTATGTCACAGATGTCAGTGGCTGCAGCCAGCCATGCCTGCCCACAGGCACTGGTGGCCATGGGAGGGGCTATCCAGCACCCTGGGCCGCTCAGAGCTCACTCCCAGCTGAGGAAATGGTACCATTCCCCTGCAAAAGTAGCATTTACCCTCCATCAGAAGCCTCTCCATTCTTGCCTAAGAAGCTGCTCCATCCCACAAGCTGATCCATTTCCACATATTCCTCACCCTCCACACAACCAAACCCCCTTCCCCAACCCCACACAGCTCTTTTATCCCTCACCCACCCAACCTACATCACCTGCACTCATCATGCAATGAAATTGTGCACCTGAGGCTCCTCCTCTCCTTGGAGTTTTCCAGCCTCAGCAAAGTTTGTGGTACAAATGCTGCAGTGACAGCCCTGGAACTGGTGGAGCTTTTCAGGCCCAGTTCAGGAAAGCCACTGATGCTGATACTGAGTGTTTGTGATTGAGCCAGGCTTTTGAATGTGAAAACCTGTGTGAAAAGACCCTGAGCAACACATATCCTATTACTGTTTTTCTCATCTGGTTGTGAAAAGTTGTGTGAGAGGTCTTTAAGAAATAGCTACCCTACCACAACTTTCACTCTCTCAGGAACACAGAAGGAACACATTTGGGGCTGTTATTTAAGTGTTTTCCAAGCAGGAGGCACAAAGCAGGGAACAGCTGCACTTTGGCACCTCATCCTCTCCTTCAGACACAGGGAGATGCTCCTCCAGACCTGACCCCAGCTCTGTCCCAGTTTCTGAACCTCTCATTACTTCCCTCAAATTGCCCTCAAGACCATTTTGCTTCATGTCTTCTGCTTCTTCCAGGCTCACCCTCCCTCACCTTCACTGAGGCCGTGTCCGTCTCCGGAGCAGCTTGAGCTCGGTGCCGGAGGCAGGATCTGCCAGCTGCACTCATCACAGAAACAAGGATTGACTTTTTACACCGTGTCTCTCCTGCAGGCACCCAGAGAGTGCTGCAAACTCTGCAAACTCTTTTGCGAGATGGATGGAGGGGGAGAGACGCCAGGAGCCTGGGGGTGGAAAAGGGGCATCCCAGGGAGGTGGAAATGCCTCGGCCTTGCAGAGTCCTGCTCCGTGCCAGAGGAGCTGCAGCTGTGAGGGAGGTCCAGACTGAGGGCACCATCATCTGAAAAGAACATCCCACCAGGGAGCTGGGCCCCCAGAGGGAGCAGGGTCACCCACCCCTGATGGCTTTTCCACCCATCCCCACCAGCACAGCCATGCGGACCCCCAGCCCCCGTCCCACTGATCCCATCCCAGCTCAGTTCGCATCACAACCTCTCACAGGACTTTTATTTGCTCTGCTCCAAACAGTCCATCTCCAATAAAAACCAGAGTGGATTTCCCCTGGAAAGCATCCCAGATTGCTGAGGAATTCTGATGGCATCCACCAAGGGCTGCAGCTTCCTGAGCCCATGGACATGCCCGGGGGTCACAGTGCTCAGATCTCAGCAGCATCAAACGGAGGAACAGCTGTGACAGATGAAGCTGGGAACTTACATTTACTTTCGTGAAATATTACTGTTAATTTCGGTTGGGTTTGGTTTTTTGATTTTTTTTTTCACTTGAAGTGTCTCAGATTCAATCCAGTAATTAAGGAATGCTTTATTACACACACTGTGTAGGACAGGAAACCTATTCCTTCCCCAGGCCTCATTTTGGCATCTGAGCACCAAACCTCCATATTTTGGAGTGCAATAGTGACAGAGCTGCCTTGGAGAATGCAGAAACACTCTTAGACATCTAATTCCTTTAAGATTTCACTGAATTAATTTCTGAGGAAACTTTGGGAGACCATTGCCACGTGTCTCTACTTTTTATTGCTACTATATATGCTGAAGGCTTCCCAATACCATCCTGATGTGTGATTGAGGCTTTCTAGTTCTAACATAATAAAAATCTGCAGAGATCAGGGAAAATCCTGGGAACAATTTTTCCTCCCTGTCCTGATGCCCTCTGTCTCGTGACCTCTGGATCTGGTGACATGTGCTGTTCCAGAAAGATGTTTCTACAAGTTCCTCCCAAGGTTTCCCTATGGCTGAGGTTTGGTGCAGATGGATTAGGTCCCCATTCCACACTGAGGGTCAATCCAGGTGAGAAAACAGACTGAAGAACAGAACAGAAAGCTCTCCTGGAGTTTTCAAACACTTTGTTCTTGAAATAAGAATTTTAAAAGTCCAAAAATTATAAACCTCACTTGAGATCTTATCTGTATGAGGTCACCCTACAAGCTGAGACATCATCTCATGCTATCCATTGGTCTCAAGAAGATCTGGATGAGGGCTGAGGAAAAGGAAGAAGGGAAAGGGCATTTTTAATAATGCTGAGGGACAATTATACTTTTGGAGGTTTAGATTTGTGCTTTCCTACAGGCTTTGATCTTTCAGACAAGGTGAGTTAGATTTTGCAATATGTTTGGAGTTGCTTCTACTAACTTTGAAGTAGATATTAAAGCAGTTCAGGGCCACAGTCACCAAGGGTGGTTGGTAAATTTTGCCCAAGGATGCCTTTTATTGTCTCCTCATTGTGAACCTCGGAATATGACAGTAAAATTTAATGATTTAACAAGCTGCCTTATTACTGCCCTCTCTGCCCTTGCTTTCTTCACTGAAGCTTTCTGGATGTGAACCGTTCCAGAGAAGCACACATGCATCCCACTGCAAATCCCAAAGCCTGTGAAATGGGCTGGTTGACACCTCCTGCCCAACACCTCCCCAGCTCTTCCACGAGTTTGCAAATTCCCATTGGAACCAGCAGGTGATGCTGAAGCAGAAAACATGGAGTTCATTCTGCCTTCTATTAGGCTTTTATTCTCCTCCCATAAAATTCACAAGTGAGAAAAATCCTGCAATCCTGGTGGGGTATTTCGAAACACGAGATGGAAATGCTGACATGAAGCAGACGGCTTTGTTCTCACTGTCTGCTCAGCTCCTCCATCCCAGGGAATACACACTGGGCTTTTTCACACCAGGACGGAGCGAGGACACCTGAACTCATAGAAGTTCTCTCTAGTGGAAGGTTAGTGGGGTCTGAGCTCTCCTTGAGTGGATCATCCCACAGCACTTGCAAAGCCCCAAAGCTGCTCTCCACTGACCTCGCTGTGACATTCCCAGTGTGTGACAGACACCACGTGTTCCCTTGCAAGTCTGCAGGTGTTGGAGTGAACCTTGTGGGAAGCAGCTGTGTTGGGAGAGGAGACTCGTGCTCAGCATCCTGCTAACTCTGGGTGTGCTCCTCTGCACACATGGTCAGTGACCCTGTCCAGAGCAAGGAGATGGCTTTGCCTTTTCCAAGGACTCCCCCTCATCAGCAGCAGGTTATGGGAGTCACACTGAGCTGCAAGTCTCCCTGGTAAATCATCCTGATTGTCTTCCCTTGAAGCTGGGACATTGCAAGGGTTAGCAGAGCCATAGATGTGTCCCTCTATGAGCTGGTTTTTGCTCTTAGTCCTTGACTTAATTCTGCATCTTAATGTTTTGGCTGAGACATCTGCCTGTGGGAGAGCTGGCATTTATTAGATAAAAAGGAGGAGAAATGGGGATGTCATCAATAAATACCAGCAGAATAGAATCCCTTTGTGGTGCCAGTGCTCCCTGAGAGATATAAACTCCCCACCAGCCTTCTCCAGCAGGAGGGCACCGGGTGCCTGCATGAGCCCCTGCTCACCTCTCTCACCCAGCCATGGCACCCAGAGGGTCAGTCCCAGCCCCACCCAGATGTGCAACCACCACCTCATCTGCTCAATTTCCAAACAGATGATGCTCTCCACCAAGGGCAGGGGCAGCCCAGCCCATGCAGTGGCACCCTCACCCTGCAAACATTCACTCCTAATTGGGGCAGAACCCGTCCCAATGCCCTGCTCATCATCACCTTCTTTCACTGTCATCTCTGTGATGTGCAAAGACTGATCACAGAGACTTTTACCATCTGGGCTTTGTCTGCTGATGTAGCCCCAGGAGGGATAACTTTTTTCATTCCCCTGACCATTCCTTGGCTTTTCCCTTGACTGGCAGCTCCAATGTGTGATATGTGCTAATTCTGTTCAGACAAAATCTAAAAATCAAATTAGCAGCTTTACCAGAAACATTAAACTGTGGAGAAGAGATGCTTGATAGGCAGACTCCACTCCAGGGGATGGGAAATGCAAAAGACCTTCCTGACAGGCACTGACAAGTGCAAGTGCTGCCAAATTTTCAGGGGAAAACAATAATCTTCAATATGTCAAAGGAAGAGTTCGATACCTTCAGTCCTTCCCCACTCACCATATGGACCAGGAACCAAGCATCCTGTTTGGATGATTGGACCTGCGGAAAGGAGTCCGGAGGAAGCCACAAAGATGCTCAGAGTGCTGGAGCCCCTCTGCTCTGGAGACAGGCTGAGAGCTGGGGCTGTTCAGCTTGGAGGAGAGAAGGCTCTGGGAAGACCTCAGAGCCCCTTCCAGTGCCTAAAGAGGTTCCAAGAGAGCTGGAGAGGGACTTGGGACAAGGGCATGGAGTGACAGGACAAGGGGGAATGGCTTTCCAGTGCTGGGGGAAGGGTTAGATCGGATATTGGCAAGAAATTCTTCCCTGTGTGAGGGTGGGGAGGCCCTGGCACAGGTTCTGCCGGCACAAATCCTTTACATCTTTTCTAAGGAACTTCACCACTGTACCCAGGTGCCTTCCACATAAAGCTGCAGTAAAACCTGGTGGTTTGGGGGTCTGTAGGAGACATTTATTTCCAGGATGGAAATGTACTAGGTTTAAAAGCTTTGCTGGATGAATATTTTTGCAAAAAGCTTTTTGTTTCTTCTCTTTTCCTTCCCCAGAGGATTTGGTTCAGTTGATGTACACTGATTTCCCTGAAGGTACGCACAGCACAAGGATCCAAACAGAACAAGCAAAGATCACAAGTTCAGAGCAAACTTTCATATCCCTTTTTAATTCCTAGCTCAATCCTAGATGAATTTCAGGCAGTTTCAGTTGACTTTTTACAGCAATTTTCCCAGAAAGGAAAGATGCAACTAACATTTTCTTGAAAGCTCCAGCTAAAGTAAGAGCCAAACCCTGGGTAAGAGACATGGTGACCTTGATGGCAAATAAACAGAAGAAATGTGAATCAGAAACACTCGGAGTACTCCACAGCCACCTCCCATGACATCAGGCACCTCAGCTGCAGAAAATGTCACCTCTGGCAACCAGATGATATGGATGAAAATTTCTAGGAAAAGGGAAGAAAGAAAGAAAAAGGATTTACTTTTATTCTAAGAAACATCAGGTGCAGCTGCCCTCCTCAAGGAGAAGATTGAAAAATCATTTCCTGGTTACCCAGGGGCTGTTGGGGTTTTTGTTCCTTAACAAGGAGACATGGCAAAACCCTAATGAAGGAGGAGGATGAAGCACGTGCAGCCCCCTGAAGCTGATAGGAAAGTGCTGCTCCTTCAACCCCTGGGACATGGGGCTGGCAGCTGCCTGCACTTGGAGCACATCTCTGCCCATGCCATGGAACAGGGCCCTGAAGAGCCAGCCCAAATTTGGGGGAGCTGAAAATGTTTATGGCAGCCTCAGAATCCAGCAGCAAATTCGTGCTGCCATAAGTGTGAGCCCTGCTGGCACTGCCACAAACATCCACAGCAGTGAATTCCAGCTTCTTACCCTTGCCAGACTATCCACCTTCTCCAAACCTGTCTGCGGTTCATTGTTTGCTTTGAGCAGGGACGTTCCCCCACCCGCTCTGGGCAGGTCTGCCAGCACCATCCTCTTCCTCCCATCCCAGGAATGACACAGGGACCTTTTCCATCCCCAGAAATCCCTTTGCCACTGCTGAGCCTACACAGTGGGTGCATTAAAGCACCAGCCAGATCTCTGCTTCATCACAGCCTCAGATGATGGGGTGTGTTTTAAAAGCATGGGAAAGCCTTTAGGAAGTCATTTAGGAAATTCTTTTTGTCAGTTCCCAGGTCATCCCTCAAGCTGTGGCTCAGTGCCAGGAGCAGGGGCTGTGTCCTCCCCAGCTCTGAGCAGAATCTTCAGAAGGTGCAGCTCACTGCAGATGCCAAAGCAAGCCTGTTCCCTGCTGTGGCACTTCCTGTTGGGATGAGACCTGTTGTACAAACCTGCAGGAACAGGAAAAGCCTCAGGAGTATCAGGATCCAGATAAGGTGTGTCCCTTCCAACCCAAACCATTCTGGGATTGTCCCTGATGCAGTTTGGGACCCTGGGATGAGCCCACTGGTGGCTCTGGCCCCATCCCTGAGCTCTGACTTGCTGTCCCGGGAGCCCACTGGTACCTGGAATAAGAGCAGAGCTGCTGCACTGATTCACCTGGGACTCCACCAAGGGATTCAGACAGGGATGAAGGTTTCCAAGATCATTTCTCCTGGGATGCCATGTTACACTGGGCCCTGCTGAGGGACATGTCTGAGCTTTTCCCAACCCAGCTGAGCAGCGGCTGCTCCTGCTCCTTTTGCCATCCATCCCCTCAAAGGCACTGGAAATTTGCTCCATGGCTTTTTTCCTGCCTAACTCCTGGTTTTGTCCTTTATGTGTAAAGCGAAACTCACCCATATCTGGATCACAGACACACGCTCCCCTTCCCAAATCCCTGTCTCCCAGCAAGGCCAGTGCAAGTGTCTCAAGGTTGCTCTTCAGATCATGAATTTATGTGGCTTTGGGCTGAATACTTGAAAGAGTTGTTTGGTGATTACATCCTTGGATGTTGAGATGCAGTTGCTTAAATACAGCCCCTACATTTTCTTTTTTTTTTTTTTTAATGTGAAAACATTAATGTCTGAAGATAGCTGCTGTCCAGGGACTGACCTCTTTTAAGAGTACAGCTGTATTTTTCTGGCCCATCTTCTTTTTGCCTCCTCATGCAGTATTTGTTTCCTGAAAGAAAACAACAGATCAATTTTGCTTCATTATGTTCACTTCACATTTTTAGAGATTCCTTATAAAATTTGCTGTACTGTTCCACCCTGTTTGTCTGAAAGGTTGTGGGAACTTGAAGCATCGTTAGACTCTTGACAGGAATTATTTCTGCCGACAATTTACCATCTCTGCTTGGAGAAAAGCCTCAAATCAAAGGCAGGAGAGCTGCCCTGGAGCTTGTTAGCTGTGTGAGGCTGTGCTCTCTGTGCAGATCACATCAACAGCTCACCCAGGGCTTCCAAAACCTCCTGATGTTTTGTGGAAGAAACCCCAAGCCCCAAACAGGACTTTGCTCCCCATATCATGCTCCCAGATTACAATGCCCAGCTCATCTGCAGCAACTTTTTTCAACACCAAAACCCTAGTGGTAAAAAATCCCTCAGCTCCTAATCTGTGTTTACTCCACGTTCTACATAAAAGATTCCCAAACCCAATTTGATAAGAGCATATTCAATAGTACTGATGAAAATAATAGCTCTGATTTGGCCCCTGGTTCCTCATACTCTCCCACTCCTCTACCTTTAGTCTCAAGCTTTGAGGCACATCCTGATGTTCAGTTTGTGCCTGTGGAGCTTCTGCCATGGCCTGGGAATGGGTTTCTGGATGCTGCTGCTGTACAAGTGCTGGGAGCTGTGCCCTCACACTTTGGTTGCAACCACTGCTTCACTCCTCCAATGCCAAAAATGAGGGGGAACATTCTGAAAACACAACAATTTGTAATTTTTTCCACTTGGCCAGAGAAATTCACTAAACCAAGTTTCCTTCTACTTTGCAATATGTTCTTGAGAGAGCACTCAGGCAATAAAAACACTGCCTTCTGTGGACTAAAATATCTCTTGTTTGTCCTCCTGGAAGAGGTGGCCTTAAAACACCTGTGCATCAATTCACTCCTAATGTCACCAGGCAAAACAGCTGCAAAAACAGCTTTTAACCTGAAATCACATCTCACATGTGAAACCAGGGGGAAGATAAGCCAAACAACAACTTTGTGCTAGCCTAGAACTGTCTTTAACTTGAGAAATTAAACAAAAACCTTGAAAGTTCACAGAAATGTCACAAGCCTTAGTTTGCACACCCAGAGGGGGTCAAAGCCTGCATCCCAGTCCTGGTGGCACCTCATGTCACCTTCATCACTATATCTTGCTCTCCTCATCTCTACACTTGGGACAGTCAAAAAACATCCAGTCTTTGATTGTCACCAAAGCACGTTGGCCAGCAGGCACACCTTTACTGCCTGTGTGCCGTGGGATGTGGGAGTGCTGGGGGACTGGGATGCTCCCTGTGGACAGCCACAGCCCAGCGGGAGAGTTTGTCTCAGGGGGCTGAGCACCTGCAGCGTGGCAGAAGCCACCCATGCAGCCCATTGCTCCCAGAGGGAATGACTCAACCTGGGAAACCCAAATGACAGCACTGGATGCAAGTGGAGACGCATTCCTCATCCCGGGAGGGGTGGTGTGGGGAGGTTGTGCCCTGAGGGCAGCAGTCACTTAAGAGCTCCAGGCTGATTCTCACAGTGGCTGGGTCTTTTCCAGTCGATGTTAGAAACCCGAAGCACGAGAAGAATGGACAGCCTGCGTCCTGTTTTGAGGTGAATTTGTGTTTCTCCCAGAGTTTCATGGCTTGCTTGGGGATCATTGCTAACAGGGTGGTGTTGGGAGGAAGAGCCAGGTTTGGGCAGCATCGCTCGCTGCTTCCAGTCACCCATGGCTGGGAGCAGTCCCTGAGGAGGCAGAATGGCACAGGGAGGCACAGCTCTAAACAGGGATCCTCTTGTTCATGTGGAGCCCTCAGCATCCTTGGGAAGACACAAAGATCCCGTGTCTTGGCTTTGGAAGACACTGTTGCTATAAGCACTGTAAAGAAGGCGCCTCTGGACACAGACCCTGTGACACCTGGGTGTTCGTAGCAGGGCTAAGTCAACTGCTGAGAATTTATCCAAGTGCCTTCTTGGATGGAGTACAGCTACTTGGGTAGATTCTATCACTATTTTTAAATGATCCTTTTTTCATTTAAAAAATGTTCTTTTCTATTGGATTGCACCCTCACCCACAATTATTACATTGCAATGAAAAAAAAAAAAAAAAGCTTAGTTGTCTAACAAATAGCATGGCAAGAGGTTTTCTGTCCTGAAAAGGCCAGTGCTGGAGCTGACGGAGGCAGAGCCATCATCAGTGCCAGTGCCCCAGCAAAGCCCCCACCATGGGGGATCCCCCATCCCTGCAGCTCCCTGCGCCCACCAGTGTTTTTCTGTGTTCTCTCAGGTGGCTCAATCCAAATTCCATGTGAAACTATGTCAAACACTTTGCAAAACTGTGGGAATATTAGAGCTACCTAATAACCATGACTAAGCTAATGATTTCAGACATCTAAGGATCTATGTTTCATAAATCCATTAGTTTTATCCCCAGCCTTTCATTCTTCCTCATTTGAATTCCCTTTCACCTATACCATTATTTTGTCCAGGATTACTGGCTTGTAGCTATCTGGGACTTAATGACAGCCTTTTGGAAATATAAACCAGCTCTTTCCCAACTTTTCTGGTGTTGATTAAAAAAGAACATCTGCAGACCTCAATCTTCTGAGACACTCAGACACGAGTTACATGGACACTGATTTCTAAGTGTACCCCCTGACAACGCAGACATAATTTACTGCGCTGTTGATTAGAGATGGAGCAGGAACAGTTTGATCTTCCATTAGGGAGATAAAGCACATCGTTCTGTCTTTCTAAATGCCACAAAGAAATAGTGACCAGATCTTACTGTGCTGATTGAACTGTGTCACCCAGTGATGAACACACCAGCTGGCACTATTTTTTTTTCTGATCAATGATAGTTTAAATTTTTGTGCTTACTCTCGACAGCCACGGATTTCAAGCTCTTGTCCCTCATCAGCAGGCTGAGCTTTATAATTTCTGATACACACCATTTGCTATTAAACTTCTTTTACAAACTACTGCTTTTTGGGGTTTTTTTTGGAATATCTTCTCTAACCTGGCTCCCGAATCTGAAAGTCCCTCAAAGCAAAGCGAACATCTCTTTATAACGAATTCCAGGGGCTTGTCCACACGACAATCTCTATCTAAAAATTTCCAGTATTTGTTCACCCTTTTCTGTTCATATTTTAGCTTTCAGACAATTCCAAGCTGGAGAGGCAGCCCTTTGGAAGCTGCTGTAGGACCGTATGGTGGTAAAAAACAATGATATTGATGAAAATGCCCTTTGTCAGCCCATATTGGATGTAATCAGGCAGTGATCACCAGTTCCTAAGCAACCACAAAATTCCTGTCCAGCAACCAAGTCCAGAACAGACTCCAGGTTTGTTTTGGTCAAAACATCTGCTGTGTTAGAAAATTATTAGCTCATTATGACAAAGCCTTGAGGTGTTTTAATTACTGGCTGCATGGGAATTCCAGCAAAAGTCACCCTCAGGAATGACATTGGTTTTCTTCCTGCAGGTTGTCAGCAGGAGCAGCAGAGCCCACCCTGCTCCAAGATGCAGCATCTCTTTGGGAAAAGGATCCCTCTCCCCCATCCCCAGGGTTCATTAGGAAACACATCCACACACATTCTTCACTCCTCCAGCATGAAGCAAGCTTCACAGAGCTACAGATAAAACAGATACAGAGCTCCTGAAGATGGAAATCTCCCTTCCCAGACAGGTGATTCCCAAATTTTCAGCTTCCCAGCATTTCTGATCACATTTCTGAGTAAGGAGTTACTTGCCAGAGCTGAATCTCTCCAGATTTCTGCTCCTATCTACTTGTATTAAGCCAATTCAAATTTTCCTCTGGGCAGAAATTAAATCTGAATCAGGAAATTCTTGATGGAAAATAACATTCTCTCTCCAAAGGATATATTATTTTTTCTTCAGTTAATTAAAAAGTGAATTAGACTCATCCTTTTCCAAACTTTCTTGACTGTCTGGAGGTCATGGGCAACTGAGAAGCAGCAAAGAAAACTCAAAAGAGAATAAAACAGCTCTTTGCAGCAAGAGATGAAAGAGTCAACACAAGAAAAACCCAACCTCTTGGCACCCTTCAAAGGACCTGAGTGTCAGCAGCCAAGCAGCAGGAGGGCAGGGTTGAAAGAGAGATCACAGGGAGAGTTGGTCACCTGGACCTGCTCTCACATCTTAGCAGGGCCCCAGGGGAATGGTGTCCTGAAATGTCCAAAAATAGAAATGCTACAGACACTGGGCAAAGGAAAAAGTGCTGAGAGGCACTGTGCCAAGTGTCCTCCATGCCCTCTCCAGAGGGCACGTGGCCACTGCAGGGCAGGTCACCAGCAGGCAGGGTCCACGGCCATCAAACCAAACCAAACCAAACCAAGCCAAGCCAAACCAAACCAAACCACACCATCCGCCCTCTCCCTCCATCCTCGAGTTTTCCCAGGCTCAGCTATAGAGTAACCATCCCCTCTGCAGTCTGAGCTCCCTCCTGACCTTAAGTTCCTCTAAGACTCTCCCCAAAACTCCCTGCCCTTCCTGCCATCCATCCTCTCGGGTATCAGAGATCTCCCAGAATTGCTGGACTACGAGCATCATTCCCAGTGAGCTCAGCTCACGTTTGCCTCTCTGTTGTCTTCATTTTGGGGACAAGGAAAACTGTCCTACAAGAACCTTTCATACCACAGTGATACCTCTGCTTTCAGAGCAGCTGAGCTGTGCTTTGAGCTGTGTGAAACCCAAAGACTCTCTAGGTCCAGTGATTCAGAGATTGAACATACATTTCCTCCAGAAAAGGGGTTTTTTTCCCTTTTTTCCCTTTTTGCCCAGCAGGCAAAAAACAAGACAAAGCATCTCTGTTAAAACGGAATCAAAACTCAGCTTTTGCTGTTGTATTCCAGGTAAGCAACAATTCCTGGAGTCACTCTCATCCAAAACACCCAGTAGCTTTGCTTAGATATTAGAGGATCCAGCTTCAAAAGTGTGGATTTAAAGATTTCTTTGCAACACTTCTGAGCTCTTCCCACCTGTTAGAGCCATGCTTCCACAGAGTGGTACCTCTAGAAGGCAAAAGCCAGGATGCAATTCCCTGAATTCAGCACAGTGTTATTTATCTGAGCAGGGAGCAACAATAGCACAGCAGAGATTTCATTTCCTTTCAGCGCATAAGAAATCCAGCGAGTGAAGGTGAGATTCAATAATGCAGCAGACAGAAACAGAGCAAGGCAAGGGAAGGTTTTCAAGTCCTTTTCTTCTGCGAGGAGGTACGAAAACCTTACAGGAGCCTTCACATCTGCATCTCCCTGGTTATCCTCAGCCTCTTAACAAAGGGGCCTCAAATACTCCCCAGACAGACTCACCACCAGCTTTCCTGGGTGGCTGCAGAAGGATCCAACTTCCCAGGAGCAGAGTTTTGTATGGACTAGCTTGGGGTTTGCCACTCAAACCATTGACTCAGCTCCTTCATTTTATCACAGGTTTGGGGTTTTTTCTTTCATAGAGCAGGGAAAAGGTGCTGCTTGATTCTGGAGGACAATGAGCAGTACAAAGGAATCTAAATTCCTGATACTTTTGCTCCCAGCAAAACATGTCGGGTGTGCTGGCAGGGGCTTTGCAGACACAGCACTGGGCCCTGGGCCCTCAGTTCAATGAAACACTTGGATAGGTGTTGAAGTACATCCTCACCCAGAAAAAAAAAATTAGAAATTATATATATATTGGAGATTTAAACATGTGCTTAAGCATGTACAGGCAAACTCTGACAGGAAGGGTGAGCAGCTGGGCCCACCCAGAGCTGACAAACTGTGAAGCAACTGATGCTCACACGAGTGGAAGGAATACACAAGCAAATTGCACAGAAGGAGGAGTGACATCTTGGCACTTCATTGTAATCAGAAACCCGGGTTTTGGCAGTGCCTCACGGCTTTACTTTCAGCCAATACAACAGAAAATGTTGTGCCTCCTGTGCAAGTGATTGTAAGAATTCATCAGTCTCATTTGAAGCTAGAATACTCCTTTATCACCAAAGACTTCTCCAGATCTGACTGTGAGCCAAAGACTGCAATGAAACGTAGGACTTAATTATGTTTGACAAAAGCAAGTCAATTAAAGGCTGTTTCACATCTGTGCCATTTGACTGGGGCTTCTGCTTTATCATCTCATCTCTGGTCCCTTGCAGAAATTTAATATTTATGCCAGGAATTAGGTCAAAGCCCGGGAATGAATAAATGTTTGCAGCTCTTTGCAAGAGAGAGGGAAAACTTCAGATTGCTACACATGAAGCAAACCCCACTTTAACAACCCAAATAGTGAGGCAAAGCCCCATCAGTAAAGAAGGAGCTTCACCTGAGGTGAGCCATACCTGGGCAAATTGAGTTGCAGCGGTGGTGGGGCTGCACAGGAGAAGCTCAGGGTAAAGCTGTTTGATCCACAGAGCCATTGCCCATCTCTGGCTGTTTTATTTCTCTGACATCCCTTAGATTTGCTTTTAAAATTGATGGTAGAAATAACCCTTGTAGGAGAGCTCAGGAACTGTGCAGTTCACTGGTTTTTAAGGGCCTGGCTTAAGACTTCAGGGATCTGAGTCTCAAGTGCTTCTTTGGGAAGTGATGTTCCTACAGTGAAGCTCTTCCCAAATGCAGGGCTTGCGTGCAACAAACTCCCCTGATTCCCACTCCCCTCCTGAGACCCTCTTCTTCCGCTTCAAGATCCTTGACCCCCATCAGCTGCTCAAAGTAACAGGACACTGCACAATTTAACCTTTTACTAGGCAGAGCTACGTGCTCCAAAGCAGCCAGACCGAGTTTGAACGTACAGGGAGGGTAAAATTCACGTGCTTGGTGTGGCAGCACAGCCCCAACAGCATCACCACACCCTCAAACCCACCTGCCTCTCTTGTGTTCAGCATCCAGCAAAGCAAACTGGATAAAAGCAACTCCCAAGTTACTTCTGAAAACTCAGAAGCAAAAAGTGGAAAAACAACAGTTTTCTTTATGATGACTGATAGCAATTATTTCCCCATATACCTAAATGTAGGGCCTGAATTAAATTGGGCAGAATCCTTTTAAGTGAATTTATTGAAAGGTGATGTTTACCTATTCCTCCCTACACCATTCAGGGATTGTTTTTCTCATATACTTGCCCCTGACAGTTTAATATTTATACCTGTATTAAACTACTCGCACTGCTTTCAACACGTAGTCTGACATCATTCAATCTTCAATAACTTGCCTGCAACAAAATTGTTTCCAATATACTTTTAAATCCTGCAGCAAGACTTTTGGTGCCAGGTACTAAAAGCTGACACTAATGGCTGAAGGTTTGGACCCAGAAATCCAGCAGAAAGGTTTATCACACTCCAGAGGAACTTGAAGACACAACATAAATATGGAGCAAAAATCCCAAAACACATTCTGTCTTCTGCCTTTTACCTTCTGTGAGGAGATGACGACACAAAACTTGTAGGTTGTGTTGCTGCCAAAGGAGTCTGTGAGTGCAGGGCTTGGCTTCCCAGCATTTTGGAGGAGAAGGTGTTGAGCCAGCTCAGGGATGCTGGTGGTTACCCCAAAGGGGAGGAGAGCAGAGTCTTGCAAAGCCCTACCCCTTGCAGGAATTGAATCTGATCTAGGTTTAGATTGGATATTAGGGAGGAATCCTTCCCTGTGAGGGTGGTGAGGCCCTGGCACAGGTTGCCCTGAGAAGCTGAAGTTGCTCCATCCCTGGAAGTGTTCAGGGTCACCTTGAACGGGGTTTGGAGCAACCTGGTCCAGTGGAAGTTGTGCCAGCCCATGGCAGGGGGTGGAATGAGATGAGCTTTCCTTTCCAACCCAAACCATTCCAAGATTCTATGACCTGTCCATTAAACTCCCCTTCAAGAATATTAATATTACAATAAAACAACATATTCCTAGGAAGTGTCCCAAACACCTTGCCAAAATCAGATGTGCATTTCTGCATCCACAGGGTTTATAATGGACATAAGGTTGTGGATTTTTGAAGCCATCACCTTGCTGACGTTACTCTTTCATATTATAGCAGGAAAAGTGACCTAAACTTAAAAAAAAATCTTTCTAAATTAAGCCCAAATTAAATTAGTACTTGATTCTTCTGGAGCCACCCACAAAGGCAAAAAAACAATCCATTATTCACCCGGCTTTACTTCCAATTTCTCTGGAGCTGAGGTCACCCCCTATTAATCACGAGGGGTCTCTGCATTACACAGTGGGCAAAGATGTAAAAGCTTTGTTGTCTGGTATTTATTCTGGCTTCCTTTTGAAATAACAAGCCCAAGATAAACAGAAACCTTTTACCCTGCTCCAGCACTAACCACAGCCTGTGCTGAGGAGCTGGCAGCCAGCAGCAAGCAGGCACAGCACCAGAGGAAAATGTGCTGCAGGCACTCAGGGACAGGCACTTCAGAGCTGCCACTCACATTTCCCCCCACCTGCTTTAAAGCACATCCATCCTGCTGTATTTTTAAACATTACATTTATTTTCTTAGTAAACAGCTCATCTCACTGAGGAAGGCAAAAGCACAGCGTTGGGGACTTAAATAGAAATGCCCTCGGTGCTGGAGGCTCTGGGGTGAAGCAGAGCATCTTCCTGAGCTAGTGGATGGTGACTGATGGCCTGACTGTTGGGGTTAGCTTATATTTTTTTATTGTTTTAAGAACTTTCCTTTCCCACCTAACTCTTCATTCCTGATGCCTCTGGAGGAAAGGGTCCCTATGGGACAGATCATCCCTGCCTTCCCCAACTGCACAGAGGTTTTGCTGCCCCAAGGGGGAATCTCCAGCCCCCAGGGACACCTTCTGATTGAGAGGCTGGAAATGGCAAGGCATGAGCCACAACTGTGCAATTCCTGCAGGAAAGAACAGTAGGGACCCTTTTTGCAATGCTTTTTCTTTCCATGCAAGGAAAAGACCAGTGAAGCCTTTTCAGACCTGCAATGTGAACACTGGCACAGTCAGACTGGACATGGCCCAAGGTTTAACTCACATTCCAGGTAATTGAACAGCAAAACTGGGCTGAGAGAGATGGCACACTCGTGAATATGTGATGTTTCTAAGACTGGATTAGGTGAGTTACAAAACAAATACTCTGAGTCTACTAAAGCGAGGGAACTTTTCTGTTAGTGATGTCCAAGCTGCATCCACTCCCTTTCAGCACTTTTTTCCCACCCAAGCCATAACTCAGGGTTGTCACAAGCCTGGGAATAATCTTACCTGGAATTGGAGCAGGAAAGGCTTCAGAGGACCAAATGCTGCCCCTACCCCCACAGCATGCCAAGCCTGGGGTATTATTTCTGATGCAGAAAGTCCTCAGGTATCCATCTTTCCAGCTGGGCTTCCATAAGAGGCTGTTCATGGGCCAAAAGCCACTGGAATAGCTCAGACCCCACTTCACCAGCCCACCTGGAAAGCTCATTCTTTCAATGTTTTGAGGCTCATTTAATACAATGGACTGTTCCTCACCTTCACACTCCTTCCCTTTCCCTGCTCCCCACAGTCTTTGCATCAGGGCAATTTCAGCCTTGCAGAAGCGATCATCCTGCTGGAACAATTACATCTGTGCTGAGCTAATTCCTCTCCTAAAGAGCCTGGCAAACATTAAGCAAAGGCAACCCAGCTCTGTCCCCTCAGTGCTTTGAGAGGGCTCACACTAACACAAACCAGTGCTGACAGCCTCACTCTCTGCTTCGCAGGTATTTCTCCTTCCTTTCTGTTTCAAAGTGCCAAACGGAGCGGGATTTTATTTGCAGGCAGGAGTGTTTCTGACTCCCTGCCAGCCAGAGTGAGCCAGGCTGAGCTGGGGAGGCACAGAGACACAAGTGAGCAGTGGCTGATTGCCAAGCCACCAGCCCCAGGTACAAAGGCACTTCCCTGATCCAGCCATGGGGGCAGAGGCATCTCCCCAGTCTGGTCCCAAGAACCAGAGCACCTCCCAAATAGAGCCCCTGCTAAAATCCACCTCCAAATGGAAACTCTACCCTATATCAGACAAGGGAAATGCAGCAAACACCCCAGACATGGCAGGAAAAGCTGGGACTCCCTGGCAGGCCCCAGCTCCACAGCAGACAATGTCCCCTCTGCTCTGCTGCCTCCTGACAGCCCTGTTTTATATCCACCTTGGTCCTCCTTGAGGCTTCCTGCGAGTAACCTACAGGAAGGGCAGCAGTGGCTGATTAATGAGCTGATCCTACGGAGTCAGGAAAAACACCTACACCAGGAAGGAACTGGAAGCAGGAAAATAAAGACAGAGGGTTTTTCCTCCTTTCTCATGTGTATATAAATGATAAGTGATGCCTACGTCCTGTCAGCAGTAAGAGAACCCTCACGAAATACATGCTTGGTCCTCTTCTAGCTCAGAACTAGGTCTCTCTCATATCAATAAACATTTCAAGGGAAGAAAACAATTTTTTCCCTCTATTCATCTCTTTATTGCGGCATTTTGCACCCTCTGTAATTCACAGTTCTCTCCATCCCAGCAGGGCTGAAAATTAGCTCCGCCACCTTGGCCATCCAAAAGCACTGTACAGCTGGCAGCACCACCAATTGCCCAATTTTCTTCAACAGTTAACTGCTCTGCCAAGAGGAACAGAATTATTTGCAGCCACGCTGCCCATGTATTTCCTTGCTTCATGTGGTTTTCTGTCCTTGTCTTACACTGTCCCAAACAAATAAGAGCTGTTCCTAACCAGTGGTGCTGTCTCCTGCAAGAAGTGCTCCACAGCCCTGCAGTGGCACTGGGGAAAAATGTGGGAAGGAAACATCCCCTCTGGGGAGAGAAACATGGTAATGTTAAGATCGAAGAAGCCCTCTAAGATCAAGAGGATCCACTCCTCAAGGGCTGTCCGAGAGACCCCAGGATGAGCTGGGACTGTTCACCCCACAGTAAGACATCCAGGGAGAAAAAATTGCCCAGGTGGACTCAGACAACCACTGGTGCCAGATTGCTTCTATTTGGGGCTCCTCCTGCTCCCACAGGTGTCAGAGTCCCCCCTGGAGCCAAAGGCACTGCGCCCAGAGGGCTGTCATCAACTCGCACACAGCAAAGCCGTTTCAGCTAATGAATCCCCTCTAGAATCTGAATTAGCAATCTCTCGGTACTAGCAAATCACTCCTGATTTCTGATTGATTATAAATAACCTACCAGTGACCTCAGGAGCTTTCAGACAAGGCTCAGGAGTGATACAGCCCCAACAAGCTGCCGAATACCCCTTCACCCCATGGGACTTGCTGGTCCCTGGACACAACCCAGTCAGGCTGGATTCTCAGCCAGCAACAACTCCCTCGTTGCTGGCAAGAGGGAAAACAAGACCTTTTAAATCCCCAGGAGGCTGGCGGGAATATTTATGGCACTACCTAATAATTAAACTATTTATGATTTATCCCAGCTTCCTCTTCCATACAGTTGACAGTTCTTTATAGGCTGACAAGTTAAATGGATGTAACAGATCCAGTGCTCTGCTATATTTACATCGTGGCTCCTCCTGGGTGGGCAGCAAAGGGCAACCAGCATCATCCAGGACTGACCTCCCACACCACTTCCTCCCTCTTCGCAGATAATCAGGCTTGTTGTCCAAACCTTTAAATTTCTCTGTCCTGCTCCCCTGATTTAATTCCCTCAATTAATTCTAAAAACTGCTTTTGGAAGTTTTTCTATGTAAAAAGTGAAGTTAAATTCGCTTCTGTTCAGTGAGATGTTTCCCCATGCAATAATAATTCATCCTTTTACATGTAAAGGGACTGAGGAGCACTGCCTCAAGAAAGGCTGGGAGATGAGAAGAGTGCCAAAGAAGTCATCTTTTAATGCTTGTATGTAGTAGTCCCTGGCACTATAAAACAGTCGCCTAAAGGTACAGAACTGTTCCATCAATGTGCATTAATGAGGCTCCACATCCCGCTGGGACCCCAGTTTCTACATCATAACACAGGGCTGGGCTTCACATGGGTTTTCTCTGCTTACCCAACACCACCAGTGGGTTTTTTAAGTAAGCCAGTCTTTGCAACTGGATTCCTTTTGTTTTATAAAAGGCAGTAAGCAGTATGATGAAGCCTCTCTCTGCAATTACGGAAACACTCAACTGTTAATCACGGCCTAATTGTTTTGTACCTTTTGTCAAGTCCTGAACTACTCAGACTGTGATAATTCTTGTCATTAGTGTCTGAACCTTGGGGCAATCTTACTCTGACATCGAAACATTTGCACTCTCTCGCTAGAGAACGGCATCAAATATGCAGAACAGGAGCCAGGGTGGAAATGAAAGGCCTTGTTGGAATCGCAAGTGTTCTAATCAGAGTTAACGACCTCCCTCCCACCGCAGTGGAGGACTCCAGAGCTGGGATTGGCATCGCTGTTCACAGGGGTGCTTATCAGAGTAGCATCTGGGCTTCTTCTCCCCCAAAATATTGTATTCTCCATCCTCCAGCACCAGCCCACGCACTGGGGGGGAAAAAGGGTACCCCACACCCAGCCGTAGTATTGAGGGAGAAGCACCACCCCAAAATAACAGCATTTCAATTGTGCTGGCCCGGGGTGCATCCAGACCGGGGCACAGCACTAGATTAGCACTGAGGCAGAGCAGGTGAGCTGGTACCCAGGGCACACAGATGTCTCATGGTGGCTCATTTCAAGAGCCACAGAGTCAAATGCCAAGTAATTCCAGCTCCCTAGGAAGGCCTGTTATCTGTCTGATTCCACTTCTTTTGATGTAGTGTCTTTCATACGTTGTTGATCAGAACAATTTACAGCCAGAGAGGAAAATAACAACTTCAGGCTTTGGTGAATTGCATCCAGCAACCCTCTGGAAGGGCAGCAGAGCTTTTCATCCAGCCCTTGTTACATATTTGCAATGGCTGGGTAATGCATCTGAGCCGTGTGGCTGCGCAGATCACTCCATCCACAAAAACTCAGCTCCCAGATGAGGCAGGATTTCTCCCTGTTAAAATGTGCAGATGGTAATACCCTGGAACTAAAGCTGGCAGCAGCTTGTTTCAAATGCACGGGCTAAACACCCAGCTCGGGGCTGACAAGGGCTCTGCATCTGATTAGAAAATTGCTGTCGGTGCTCACAGTGTGCTATGGGCTCCACCACAGAGCTCAGAGACACAGAGAGGGCATCTGTGCACAGATACTCAGCAGGTCCACATCACAGAGGATGGGAGGTGTGGTCCGAGCGTGTCTTGGGCTCATCAGTGGTCCAGCACCTCCTTCCAGGGCAGGACAGCATCCAGTAGTTACTTATTCAACTGCCCATAAGCATCACAAACCTTGGGCTGGGCATGTTCAAGGAGGAAAGAGAAGCTACCCGAGAGCCAGCAAAGAGGTGGGAAGGGGACAGCCCTACAGATTCCTCCTTCCCAGGCCACAACATCACACTGTCTCTCCTCTTAAGATGACAAAAAGATATATTCAGGCGACAGTTAGGCACTCTTTCACCCCTAATCCAGCCACAGCCACTTTCATCAGCCTGCTGACCTCTGCCTCAACCCCCTCCTCCAGAGCAGCTCTCCCACTTATCACCCTTTTCCCAGCTCAAACCCAACACGACCCCTCCTCACTCCATCTCCCAGCTCAGCGCATGCGTTGAGTTATTCAGGAAGCTTTAAGGTCACAATGTTCTCATCCAATTCCACTTTCTGTAGACAAGAGCCATCTATAAATCCACAGCTCTCCACAGGAGCCTGGTGTCCTCGCAGACCCCGAGCCATCGTGTCAGCAACAAAGGATGTCACTGACGTCTGAAGGTCTTTGCTTTTGCAACTTCACCTACTCTTCCCAGGAACACATTTGCAGTTGCCCTGTATTTAATCTTCCTTTCTCTGAAGCCATAGGCAGTGGTTTTTATCAGAGAAATCTGCGGGGCATGTATGGTCAATGGCTTCTTAATAACATTTTTAGCATTATGTTCCCAAAGGCTCATGTAACAGAAAAAAATTAAACAAAATAAAAAGAGTGGAAAAAACAGAGCAAAACAAACTGCTTGTGCGTGGTTCTCCTGGAATTGTTTAATAACCCACTGAGTGAAAAGCACCGCAGGGGAGAGGCAGGAGCTGCACTCCCAATTACACCCTCACTAGCCTAATAAACCAGAAAAACGTGGTGATTGCTGGTAGGTGTCAAACCCTAATGCTTCTTAACTACCTGTATTTACCGTGTTTGGTTATTATTACAGTTTTACTGAAGCCCCTGCCTCACAAAATTCAAGTGAAAGCACCTGGCAAAGTTAATCCCTCCCATCCCACAGTTGCCATTTGGCCTTTCTGTTCCTGACAGGAGCGTTAACAGAAATAGAAGGCTGAGCTCAAGCTCCTGAGATTTTGCCAAAGGAAAATCCAAACCTTTCCCATGTTGGTGAAATTTGGAACTTGACCCATGCTGACTCAGCTCACAAACACACCAAGCAAGGACAGAGCTATGGCAGGCTGACACGTTTCCAGCAAACCCCAAAAAAATGAAATTGCTCCAAACTGGAAGAGGACCCCTGGGACAGGTGCAATTCCCACCACAGGGGCTCCAACCAACTCTGAAACGACCCAAACTTTGTGGCAGGAGCACTGCTACAGCCACAGTCACCCAGCAAGAGCAAAGCACTTTGCAGCCTGGGACAGCGAGACCCAAAAATTTTGCTGTCATTTTATGGGGACTGGAGAGAACATCGAAATTTTCATTGCTCTTTTGATTCATAGCACAGCTTCCATGGGAAGGCCATGCAGCAATGCACCAATAAAGTTTATTTCAGCTGATTTCTCCCCTGATTACCATAAAGCTCCTGCAGACGCTCACAACTGTCCAGACCCCATGTCCTGGGACCACTTCTGCCTGTGTCTTGCAATTTTTAATGTTTCAAATATTTCAAGTTTAGCATCCCTTAGCCTGGAATCAGAGATAAGAGTCTAAGGAATAATGAAGAAAAAAGTCAATTTGTTGGAGGACAGCTTTAAGCTTTCCTTGGCAAGGAGTTATCTGTGGTTCTTACTGAGAGAATCAGGGACAGAGTTACATGGACCTTTTAGGAAAATTAAAATGCTATTGCTACTCCAACTCCACTGAAAGCCAACACCATTATTCACTAATAAGCTTAAGGGATTTCACCGTTTCGTTGCAATTCCCTCAGTATCTGGACATTACCCCAGTCTCAGTCACAGGTACATGCCAGAGTCCCTTCACGCAACTGAGAACAGTAAAATTAATTTGCAAATTGAATGAAAGCCCAGAAACATGTCAGGAATATCTCCCCCAGGCCAGGCTGCTGGAGATGCTCAGCAGAGGAGGTTCCTCTATCCCTGTTTCCCACTCTGCCCACTTTGTCAGCTCTTCACCACTGTGTTTAGACGGGGACATCTCATGAAAATTGGTACCTTTTTGTTTCAGTCTGCTCTGGCTTTGCACCTCTCCCCACATGAGACCGTCAGGATGATGTCTTGCTTTCCTCCCCAGAGCCACTGCAGATGGGAAAAGGACACAGGAAAACTCATTTTCCACAGAGCAAAACTTATTTTTATGGTGTATGTTATAGTCACCCCGGAGAGGGAAGAAACCACTTTCTTCAGTGAAAAGGAATTGGAAAAAAAGCATCAGTATTACAACCAGAAAGTTTTGTTCTATACAGCCAGCAACAGCAGAAATTCCCCATCTCCAGCTGGATTTAGGAAAGAAGACAGCAAGGAAGAGCACAGACCCATTTTTACCAGCAACCACCCAACTCCCAGGGCTGCCCCGTGGTCCAGCACCACACCAAGGGATGCAGCCCTGCTCAGGCAGGATCCACCCCACACACGCTTCTGAACTAGGAGTAAATCCGGAGGGTCCAGACCAAGGCTTCATTTCTCCGTGGGAAATTTTTCCAGCTTTCTCCACAGAGCCACCCACACAGCACGACAGTGCTCCCAACACTGTCTCCTTCACAGAGGAGAGCAGAACAAACAGATGAGGGTAATCCCTTCCCTGCCTGTTGCTGAGGAAGCAAATCTCCTTTCTGGGGAGTTTTACCAGTTTGTTTTCCAGTTGTTATAAAAACGATAATGATGATAAATTGCCTGGGCTTGGAGAGGTTTGCAGGGAGCTCCACAAGCTCCATCCAGGCTGCAGGACAGCCTTGCGCATCTGGGGACAAAGGAGGTTTCACCTCCTGTTCGTGGATAAGCAGGAAACAGGAGGAGTTGCTCTGTAAATCTGTGAGATTTGAGGGCTTTCTTGTCCTTGCAGAAAGTCACCTCAGGGAGACTTTCCTTCCTCCCTTGATGGTCTCATGGAGAAACTGCCTCCATGAAAGATAAGAACCAAGGTGAGTCCCACATTTTTGTGCTCCTCTCGAGCTTTGTTTCCACCCTCCTCAGAAACACCAGCCTGCCTCAACTCCCCACAGATCTGAGCAGGGGAATGGTTTACAAACAGACCCTAACTGGAACCTCTGCAGCCTGGGGCTCTCATTAGAGGCCAGGAGCTGCCAGCACAGAGCCAAACCAGGACGAGTTACATTGCAGAGCCAGTGGAAGGTGCAGAGGAAGCCCCTGCAGGGGAGGTGAGACACTGGGTTACCTGCACAGCCTCCTCCCTCTGCAGTGCTGGGGAGCCCAGCAGCACGGGCATCCTGCTGTGGACCACCCTCCTTCTCCTCTTTTTCCACCCTCCTCCTTCTCCTCAGCCCTGTCCCCAGACTCAGACAAGGCTCAGGGCTCCCCTTGGGGCAGACACAGCCATCCAAGGAAGCAATTTCACTTTTGGCTGTGAGGGGAGATGCCCTCTAGATTGAAGCGCTGTATCTCAGATGTGGCTCCTACAGACACACAACTAAGGCCTTCTGTTTGTTCCTGCCATGCACTAAACTTCCCAAAACACTTCTCAGTCATCAATTCACCCTGAGGTCCAGACTGACCTAAGTCAGTGACACACAGGGAGATGGAGCAGGCCCCAGAGGCTCCTCCACACTCATCCCTCTGTGCTGTGTCCATGCTGGACAGCTCTGCCTGTCTCCACACAGCAACCACGGGCTTTCACCGGGATTCACTCCACCCAGAGGCATCCCCAGGCAAAGCCCCAGCCCCAGCATGAGCACAGCAGGGCTCGAGTCTGTCTGGAGCTCACAGCCAGGAACCCAGCACGCTGGCTTTTACAATTTCCCAGCTCATGGCAATTTGCCTGCGAGGTGCAGGACGAGTTATCAGCACTCACAGATAACCAGGCAGTTTCCTTTTGCCACAATAATTGCACAGAGGGATCAGAACCTTAATTGAATATCTGCTCTTCTCCATGCAGGTGTAAACCAGGGGGGGTTGGGGTTGTTTTGCCTTTTTTAAAAAAGGACTCCTCACGAGCTGACAGACATTAAGGTCTGCTGAGCATCTCTCATCACTTCCAAGACGCCTCTGGACACAGAGCAGGACAGATCCTGCAGGATGCTCCCACCCACCAGTGCCTGGGGCTGCAAATAGCAGGACAGAGCACAGAGCTTGCCTAATTAGCTAATTCTGCTATTTTAAAACATCTCAGCAATGCATACAATAACATGCAATTTGACCTGCCCTCACTTCAGTGCGTCATTTTGTGGATTCATTAATGGTTTTTTTGGGATGATATTGAATAAGAATGATTGAAGACAAACAGGAGGCTCATTCCCTTTGGAGAGGGGATTCCCCAATAGGGCAGTACCTCCAGCTCGAGGTGTGGGGCACTCCAGGACCCTGTCAGGGACTCCCAGGGTCCTGCTGGTTTCAGCAAAATACACTTGGCTGCTGCCTTAAACACTAATGAGATTTGAAACTTTAGAGAAACAAGCGAGAATTGAGAAGAATCTCTTTTTTGATGTCTCTCTGCTGACTTGTGACACCCTTATTTCCATCTCAGACACACATTCTGGCACTGCTTTAAATGGCAGTTTTTTCACATCGTCCCTGCAGCATGCAGGTGCCTCAGCAGGAAGGATCCCACAGGAACATCAAGCACTAATGGGAGATATGGTTAATGCTGGTCAGACCGCTGGACTTTGGACAGAGCTGCTACAAACCAGCCACAAGAGGCTTTCCTATTGTTATCTATCTCTTCTATCTCCAGTTTCCTCAAGAACCACGTGGATAAGCTCTGGCTATTTATTTAGTGAAAGCAGCAATAAATAAATATATTCATGCAGCAGCTGAGATGATGAAGCACATCTGCTCATGCTGAAGCTCCTGCCAGGAGCTGAGTCCCTCTTGCAGCAGCTGGAGGAGGAAAAGAGAGGTTGGGGAGCAAACACAGAGCTGGTGTGCACAGCTTGAGCATGGGCAAATCACCCAAATCACCAACTGGCCTTTTGAAGACATAAAGGATGAAATAAGCGGGAAAAGCCAAACAGAAGGTGACAATCAGTTTATCACTAATTTATCTACGCATCTTGCTTCAGCTCTAAGTTATTTCTTCCAGGATGAGCACTGGACATAGGGGTAATTGTTCTCCAAACATCCTCTGATGAGGATTTTCCTTTCAGCTTCAGAGCAGAACTAACCAACCTCATATCCCATACATTTTTCTGGCTCTCTCCTGCCATAAGGTACCTGAGGAACTGACCTCCATGTAGCTTTGTTGGCTGTCACAATGAACACTTGCCCAAGAGCAAAAGAACATGCATTTCATCAAGCAGGCTTTCCCTCACTCGGAGGCAGCACTTGATGCTTTTTAACTACAGGTAAGTAGCAGAAAGACTGAAAAAACCCCCACTAAAAACCCCACGAGGCAGCCTCGAGCTGGGATCATGGTGATATCATCCAGCCAAGGAGCAAATCCAAGATCCTGCACTGATAGCAGAGGCAAAACTCAGGAGCCGGCAGCTATCCAAGTGACTGCTTTCATCTGTCTCACAGTAGGCTTGGAATTTAAATCAGGTGTTCCAGCCCGCTCCAGCTCTGGAGCTGTAATTGCATCAAAGAGCATCTCACGCCTGCTGCATCAAACACCAGGCATGAAGAACTGCCAAAGGAAAATTAAGGTGGAATTAGAGTCATATACCAACGCACATAAAAATAGCTGAGGCAAGGGCAGCTTTTCCACACTCACACCTCTCACACATCGTACCTGCGTGGCGAGCAGTGTCCCCAGGGATGGAGCACTCCCTCAGGCCACCCAGCCCATCTCCTTCCCAGCACCAGCTTTTCACATTTATTATAATTATTTCCAGCTTCACCAGCTCAGAAGAGCAACAAGAATCTGGTGCAGGTGGGACTGCCTGAGCCTTCCCCCATCTTGATTTGCCAACTGGTTCCACACAACTGACCCTTTTTTCCTTAACTTTTCAGGTGTTTCAAATTCTGTTCAAGAAATACCCTTTTTTCCTGTCTCAATAGGAACATGAGATTCGTGTTGGGTGATTATTTATTCTTGTATCTTTACAGAAATGTTATTTTATTCACAGATCCACATTAAGGAAAACCTCTCAGAGGGTCAGATCTCACTTGAATGTGCGAAAATATTCACATTACAGGCTGTTTATCAGCCCTTGTGAAGGAAACACTTTTCTTGTGATGAATCCATCCCTCCCATATCAGCCAGGACGATTCAATGCCATTTCACCTAAATTCTTACTGGCTTTAGAAGAAAATCCTTTTTAAAGTACATTTCATTAATTAATTCTTCTTTCAGTTTGAAGAAAAAACAACTGAAGATGAAGAAAACAGCCACAACATCTCCTCAGGGCCCCACATCATGAACAGGATCTGATTTATCCCATTGATTTATCCCTTTGGAAGCTCCCTGCCTGGGAGCACTGCTAGCCCAAAACAACATTTCCAAGCAGCAATCATGGAGGAGATAAAACATTAATGACAGTCAACCAATTCCATCATTTTTAAGTGTTTTCCATTCCCAACAGCCGCTGCTGGCAGAGGGGAGCATTTGGGGGTGTTTCCAGCTTGTTCATAGTAAATAAATCCCTTTTCTCTCCATCTGCCATGCTGGAGGTGGCACAGTGGGTCCCCCTCTTCCCTGGAGAGCTGGAAACCCCTGAAACACCATCAAAAGCAAGGCCATGATTCAGGCTAGCTGTGGGTTATAAATATTCCTACCCCAGGACCAGACACATTGGAGGAAGGCACAGCCAACTCCCCCTCAGTGGAGCCATAAATCTGCCCTTCACCCCAGAGCGGTGCCAGGAGCGGTGTGACAGTCTCAGAAATGTAAATATGCAAAGAAGTAATTGGAGAAACTAAAACTCAACCCCTTAAATTCCTCTGGGTAGGTGCACTGCTCTGCCTCCCATTCTCGTCTGCTCTCAGCCCACGCTGCAGCAATGGAATATTCTGCCCTTTCCACTTGGGGATTGAAGAGCAAAAAGCAGTTTTCCACTTAAATGGGTAAAGGGATGGTTGGAAGAGGCCAGGATGTGCCACACATCGTGCCACACACAGTCACCATCTCCCTGCCACCTCCATCTCCTCACTCAGCACCCCGTTCTCTCTTGGTCCCTCCACCACACCCCACCATGTGCCCCCTGGGAAGCCAGGGACAGGGCAGTCATTCCCACCTCCCTGAGGGGAAACCTTGGGAATCCTGGAGAAAAAACACTCTGGGAAGACCTTAGAGCACCTTCCAGTACCTAAAGATGCTCCTGCCTGGGGAGGGACTCTGTACAAGGGCATGGGGTGGCTGTGCTGCCAGCAGAAATGGCTTTGACACTCCCAGTAACGTGGATCCTGCTGTCCTCACCTCTAGGCAGGCTCAGGGCTGCAAGTTTAGCTGAGGCACCACCATTTCCACAGGGTTCTTCCTTTAGAAGAGCCTCCCTCCATCTCCACACCGCTCTTCTGATGCAAAGGGCACTGCTGGGCTCCCCACAGCCCTCAACACTTGCTCTGAGCAGCCAGTGGGTTGAGGCAATTAACGTCTCGATGTGAGAGCAACTCTCACTGCTAAGTGCTCTCAGAGAGGAATAATTTCAGTAAAAATTCCAGTGCAAGAAGATTTAAGCACAAAAATCTTTGCAGAAGACCTTTATCCACCAGGATACACAGCGTTTGTGCAGTGTCCCTGGGAACTGCAGGCTGCTGCATGGAAACTAAATGTCATTCTTTTTTATTGTCTCTTACAGAGATTCAGCAGAAATATAAAATTTTGAGGTCATAGGGCTGATTAAAAACAACAAACTTTGAGAAATGCAAAGTTCAAACCTCATTTTGTTCCTTGCTATTCTTCACACAATAAAAAAAAGGAGGCAAGGGGTGGAAAGAGTCCTGCCACTGTACACCAGGAGCTTTGGCTCAGCAGGCTGGGGACCACAAGGACTTTCTGACAGAGTGGGAAGAGGAGACCCAGACCTCCTGTAAGGGGTAGCAGAGGGGCAGGACCACAAACCCCATGCCAAGCACCCAGCCTGGAGCAGCAGGACAGAGTTATCTGCTCCAGCCTGGCTGTGCTTTGGCAAGGCACTTCACCACACAGTGCTTAAACAAAAATTGTTTCTTTCCACTGATCCTGCACTGCCCCATCCTCACCCCACTCCCTTGAAAGTCTCCCAAGGAAAAGCAGCAGAGAGGCACAGAGAGTTTTCTAAACACTGGAGGGAACAGGGCTGTCCCGCTCCATCACTGCCCCAGCACCTGCTCCCATGTGCCCATCCCATCTCCCTTCCTCCTCTCCCAGCTCCCACCTGTGACATGTTTGCAGGGAACTATTTTCTGCAATCTGTCTGCCACTCTAGAGCCATTAACATCTTCCCACAATTTGGGCTGTCATTTTCCCTAATGATATATTTAAAGAAAATGATACCACAGGCAAAGCATTTCTCGGTGATTATAACACATGGCAAGTAACACCACCAGGCGTGAGTCAACCCACCCTGGCTGTGTTTGTGCTCAGCGCTCCAGCTGCTGTCTGCTCCTCCCAGCAGGCACTGCCAAGAGCCACAGGAGCAGCAGGAGACTCCAGCCCCACATCCCATGGAGAGATGCTTCCCCTAAAACCAAGCTGGGAGTTTCTGTCCCATACAAGGCTCTCCCTGCGCCTGCAGCTGTAACCAGTCTGTATCACTGAAGGGATGATGCTGTAGGATGTAGCTCCAGGCCAGTGAGATGGGGCTACAGGGAATTCCTGTGTGTTTAAACAAGAGCAGGGCTGATGTAGAGGATTTTATCAACATCCATGACTGGTGCACTTACTGGTTAGACATGGTTTAGTGGTGCTACTCAGCCACAGGTTAGACTTGATGCTCTTGGTGATCTTTAATGGTTCAGTTCTATGACTCCATATTTTTTTTCTCCCTTTATGGCTAAGGCACCTGCACAGCAAAGCTCAGGGGCCATGCAGCACTCCCATCCCACCCAGCCTCAGAGCTGCAGGGCAAACAGGCTATTTTAGAGATCTGATCACCAAAAATAGAGAGAAACACAGCTACCCAAGCAGCTCCTAAGCACAGGGACGTCCCAAAGACACCATTAAGACCACCTGGGAGCTCATTTATTGCCATTAAGTTGATGAGCAGCTGTCTAAAACCCAGAGACAGGCAGCTGTCATGTGCACATCTTGTTCCAAACTGGGTTTTCTCAAAGGTAAGTTGTATTGAGACAGTTGGAAACAGCTCCAGCTTTGGCTTGTGCATCCCAAATAAAGTTACATGAGGTGAGAAAAATGCTAAATCTCATTTTAATAACAATGACTGGGACAGGTTGGTGTGGACAGCCCAGCATATGCCATGCCTCTGATCATCCAACCTTCTGGTTTGGTTCAGCACCTGCAGCCCCACATGTACCTGCAGCTCCCCCTCCAGCATGCTCCTTTCTCTTGCAGGTCTCTCCTGGTGCCATTCCTGCTGAAATCAAGACACTGGGCTTGTCCAGCTGAGATTTTTTATTGCACTGCCATGAGCAGACTTTCAGCCTCCAGCTGTTTGTCCATTGATGGCACTGAACAGCCAAACTCTGGAGCACTAAGTCAGAATGTAATGAAATAAAAACAGGGGTGACATTCCAGTGCAAATATTTAAGTTAAATAATGGAAACGTATTTTTCTTGGCCTGTTTTCAGTTGATGTCACGAGGTTTCAGCAGTTCCAGCAAGGTGGATAACTGCACCAAGCACTCCCCAGCATCTGCTGAGCACCAAGTCATGCTGTAGCTTCTCATAACTCCAGATGACAGGCACAGGTTTGGGTGAAAAACCCTCAACTTTGATTAGAAAAGAGGAAAAAACACTTCAATTTCCTCCTGGCATTTTTCACTGAAAGGCACATTTGAACTGCTGAGCTTGTGAGGAGCAGGTTGAGGAGGTGACAAAGTATGTCAGGAGCATACCTGTCAGCAGGGATTTTTCCCTCTGTATCAGGAGCACTTCCCTGACCACGAGGGCAGCTGGGGAGATCCAGGGGGACACAGAAGTGCCTGGAAGCAAAGAGACATAAGCAGGGAACAAGGACAAATGTGCCTTTGCAAATACCCACAGCAGCTCACAGAGGTGATTCCCACAGGATATTGCAAAGAAACCAGCAGCTAAGAAGGAGAAAAGATGGGATTTAAAAACTTCCAGTTGCTTCCAGGAAGGATCCTGCTTGGCAGAGGTGGGGACACAAGATAGGCTGCCATCCCTGCCTCAGGGTAGATCTACCTCTAGAGAGAGAAAAGTAATGGTAGTGGTTAAAATTCAACTTAGAGCATTGTACCAATGAAACCAACACAGCGAGTCACTTCTGCCTGTTTTCCAGCACAGCCCCAAGCAGCTTTCCCTGTGATTAATTTTCCCTTCTGTTGCCTTGGCAAGTTTGGGGAGACACATTGTCAGCAAAATCTGGGAAGAGACCCCCCCCTGCCCCCCGGCTCCCATCCAGCACAGATGGAGAAGGGCTCTGCTCCACCTCTGTGCCCACCTGCCACCCACACTGCAGAATCACCATGTCCAGATGATCAAAGAGTGTTTTTGTCCCCTGTGCACGCTCCCCTGGGCCCTCACAGCATCAGAGAGGGCAACACCTCACTCAAGGCTTTCCTGCACTCCCCCTCCCACAAACCTGCCAAATTCATAATTACTGAAGGGGTGGCAGTGAACCCTCAGGCTGTCAGCACACTGAGTGTTCACCCTTCTTTATGATTAATTTCTAATAGGCAAGTAATTTAGAAATACCAGAAGCAGGGGTGTGCAATTCAGAGCAGTGTGTCACTAAAGAACCAGCTCGTCACCAGGTGGATTCCAACCAATTCGCAGCAATTTAACTTGCAAAACACAGGCCCAAGTTCTGGAAGGAAAGGAAACGTCTCCTTTTGTCTGAAACACCACCCTTGTCTCTCTCACCAGGAGATGCTGTTCTCAGTCACTCCCATTGCAGAGGAATTATTATTGCTAAACACTGTCTTTGCTATTTTGGGAAGAAAAAGCAGGATTTCCATAGGACTCTGCAGTTACATGGTAGCTCTTCACTGCTTTGTTTAGGGATATCAGCAAATTGGGGCTGGGTTGGGCAGTGTGAATGGGGTTTGCACCAGGCAATGCTGCTCAGGGTCTCCAAAAACCAGGATGCTGGGTCTCCAGGGGCTTGGAAGGAGAAGCAGTGGGAAGGGAGCTGCAGATCCCCAAAGTGGGATCAAAACACACAGATTCCATGTGGAGAGCAGAGAGCTTGAAGGGGTTTCCCTCCTTTTCCATATTATTTTTCGGGAAACAAAATGCCATGAGAAAGAAAACGTAGGAAGCAAGCACAGAGGAGCACAGCACTAAATGGGTCAGCTCTGCCCTCCCAAGGAGACCCCTCCCAGGGCATGGCTGGAGACACAAGAAGGTCTTTTTGGGGCAGGAATTCCACAAACACACACACCTGCTGACTTCACACCCACCACAGCTCCATTGCAAAGTAAAATCCTGGCCAGAATCTAAGCTTCACCCCAAAACAAGGCCTGGAGCCTCATCTCCCACCAGGATCACAGCACCACACATCCCCCACAGGTCCCAGGGGGGGTGCTGCTGCTGCTGAGAGCAGCACAGGCAGGTTTGGAGCATGTTAATGAGGCATGAGACAGCTGATCTGCATCTCTGCAGCCTTGTTTGGATCAACATAAATTATATACACTGAGTTTATGCTGATAAGTGCGTGCCTGCACCTACACATGCGTCTGCAACGCTCCATCACCCCCCAGATTCCCTCAACCCAGCTGGCTGAGAGACAAAGCCAAGCTCCCCATGACCTCCAGAAGTAGCAAAGTCCACTTTGTTAGTGGGTAGCACCTGCCATGGAGATGAAAGGCAGGAGTCAAAGGCTCCCAGTGCCCGGTGAGGGACCCTCAGGGGTCACCCTGGTGGCTGCTGCCTCAGCAAGGAGCTGCTTGTCCACCAGGTCCTGGTATCTTGCACAGCAGCACACACACAGGATCACAGCCATCTCCAAGGGGAAAAAATTCCATGTGCTTTCACCTTCCATAAATTCTCGCTTCTTCTCTTCCTGTGGAAAGGACAGAAAGAAAAAAAATAGATAATGGAAAACAGATATGAAAAGATTTTCTTATCAACATTGCAAGGCAGCCACAATGCAGCTATAAGGACTGTACAACATCCCAGGGTAAGAATGCTGTAAGCTCTCCTCTTCAGAAGCACCTGTTCCTGTCTCCAGAAGGACAGGTTTAAGGCTGGGATAGTCCAAGCAGCACCCTTTCCCATCTAATGGGAAGAGCTATGAAGCCAAACCCCTCTTTATTGCAGGAGATCCTCTTCAGAGCTAATAAATGCCTTCCACCCTCGACCCCACTGTGAATATTTTACTGCCACTTAAATCCTTTCTTAGCCCTGATTTTGTTGCTGGCACAGGGTTCAGCCAGCTTTGGATAATCACCAGGCAAGTGACGTGTTCTGCTCTCCTTTTTGTTTGCTACAGCAGTAAAACCGTGTTGCTGTCATGCCTAATGCAGACAGGTTTCCTACAAGTGCTTCCCCACAGAGCTCTGCCAGGGCAGCTCATTTCTAATGCTTCCCATCCTCACTGCTCCCTGGGGATGCAGGGCAGCTTTCAGAGCCGACACAGCTGGCAGGGTGGAATTAAATCCCTGCCTCCAGGAGCCCCTTCCCTGCTATGCCAGAATCAGGTGGAATAATATCTTTTGACTTTGAAATCCTTGGCTTTGAGGATACCCATTACCAGAACCATCTGCCTGCTGCAATCTCTGTTGCCATGCAGAACAGGACACCTTGACCTCACCTCCAACACCCACCTCCTAACCCCTGAGCTCACACTCCACTGCTAGAGCCACATTTCCACCCAAATATGCCATTACAGCCATGAAGATCAGATGGCAAGGAGGGGGAAAAAAATTCAATTCCCCTGAATATTTAATATTAATAGAGGAAGTGGATAGGAAAGTCGGGTACACTCTGCACACACACTTAATATGCCAGATGGGCTGGAGTAATTCTAAGCAGTGGTTTAGTAAATGTCTTAAGAAGAAAATGAACACAGGCACAGAGCTGCATAAGTGGCATCCAATAAATACTTCAATCACTGAGCATTAAAGACCAGAATAAAGGCTATTTACAAAATTTCAGTAGGTAAAAAAACCCACTATGATTTTAATGAGATACGAGGGCTAATTAGTAACTGGTACTTCACAAGACAGAAACAGTTGACGAAAAAAAGTAGAAAGCACGCATTTGAAATCTTCACTTATATGCAACTGCATTTTTTTTTTTCTTACAGTATTTTTCCTGAACAGTTTCCACCAGAAAAACTGGCAGGCAGATGGTGTTTACTAACTGCAATGGTGGCAAGGAAAATGGTAAAATTTAGGCCTTCCATCCGTGCCCATGCTCAGCATCCTCCTGCCCAGTGAGGACAGGCAGGGACAAAGAGGGAAGTTCCCACAGCCCCCTGGGCAAACTCATCCTTTCCACAGCAAAAAGCAAATGTGGACTGACAACTCTAATCTAGAGACACATTTCTTCTTCCCATGGTAGACAACCTGCTTTTCACAGCCTTCACTTCCTTTGAAGCTCAGAGGAAGAAATGTCATGTGTCAGAGGGCTTAAGTGGGTGCTAAGAAACCTGTGTTTCCAGACAAATGGGTTTCTTGCCATTTCACATCACTTTCTACATTCGTCTGTGCAAACAACAGTTGTATCCTCATTACTATTTTGAACCATGCTGTTGCCATGCTGAAATGTCACCCCGTGACAGTGGCAGTGCTCCTTGCTAAAGAGAAGCCACCCTTGGCACCAGGAGGTGATGCTTATCCTGCTCTTACTTTATAAAAAGCCCCTGAGAGGGAAAAATAATTCCAAAACACTACCATCCATCAGCATCTCTTTCCCAGGTACTTCTTGAAGCAAACACTTGAGCATCCTCTTTTCAGGAGGTCCTGTCCTCACCATACTGAACACTGGGAACACCTCTTGCTCTTCCCTCACTGTGGGTCATGCCAGGCTGCTCCAGCATTGCAGGACACCATGGAGGAGTCACTGAAAGACCACCAGGGAAATAGCAGGAGGCAAAATCGCAGAAAAACCCTCTGGGAAAACGAACGAGCCACGTAAGTTAGGAGAACAAAAGCGGCAAAAGCTGTCTCTTAGGCAAACCTGTGATCCAGCCCCCTGAGTCACAGCAGCAGAGCCTGGAAAGCAGAGCAGGCTCTGCCTTGGCAGCTCTTCCCTCTGTCCCATTGACTTCCCAGTATCCTGACAAAGCCCTGGGAGATTCACACCCATCCCTCCTACCCTTCTCCCCAGAAATGGGTACTGGCAGCAGGCAAGGCGTGTTTTCACAGGGCTGAATCACTACCTGCATCCTTCCCACACACCCAGATACCCAGCACACCACCCAGCTCTCCCCTAATGCTGTGACATGATGCTACGGGAGAGATGTTCCACCAGCAAGAGCAGCTGCCCACCCACATCATCCCTCTTTGAATAATGCAGTTTCCAGCTGACAGATGCCTATTATTAATTATTAATTCCAGCACATAGCAAAGTTATTCAGTAAGCCCCAGGATTTGTGTTGGCGCCATTAGAAAGAAGTAACAAGGCAGAACTGCAAAGACAAGGGAAAGTTTGAAGGGAGAAAAACATTTGGTTCCAGGCAATGCCCATGGGGTGTCAGCATTTCTGGGAGCTAAGCAGGGTGGACCATAGTCCTTCAAGAAAAGGTTAAAATTAACATCCTGATTAAGTTGCAGCTCACAGAAACCAGCTTATAGAAACAGGGCAAACAGGAGGATCTGAGTAGGAAGGACCCCCAGGGCGGGTCTGGGCGTAAAGGCTACACGTCTCTGATCTTCAGCCTCTTCCATGAAGAAAACTACAGCAGCACCCAGCTGACAGCAGTCCTGGATCCCCAGCCAGCTGGCATCATCCAAGCTGGAAAATACAGAGGGAAAAATGCTCTAGAGCAGATGGGAGCAGAGAAACATGCAACATGATATTACTCCACTTGTGGAGGCTTTGCTCTTCAGAAGCCTTTTACATTTACTTATAATGGGATGATTTTTGAGTCGGGTTCTACAGCAAATCTGTCCTGGATTGTGTCATACTTTAGGACTGCAAATTCCCTCAAATGGGGACAGTCCTGGCCTTGCTCTGTGTCCATGTGGAGCAAAGCATCTCACCTTGCCTGAGAGCAGGGCTCCAAGGGTCTGCTCAAAGCCTTCATCGTCATCACCCCATGCATCACCCTGCCTCACACGTGGGGATGAGCTCAACACAGGATGATACATCAGTGCCATTAAAGTCTCATCTCCTTGGCTTAATTGGCCTCATGAACTTTGGGAGATTTGTAGACAACAAATATGACTTTGGCAGAATTAAATCACCTCCTTCGATGGGACATCAATTATGGAAAATGCCATCCCAGAGTCTGCAGAGATCCTTCAGCCCAAACCTCAACAAGGGACCATTACAGATTTTGAGCAGGGATCACTATGGGATGTGTAATACATGGTACTGCTTTACAAACCATTTGCTTGGGATATTTTAGCAAGGAGCAATTCTTCAGTGGTGTTCATGATCGGAACACAGAAAAGGGATGCTGCCCAGGAGGGAGGAGGAACAGGGGAAGACAGAAAGGAATAAAGAGAAGGATAAATGCTTCAGAGCCAAGCACAGTTATCTGTGATGGAAGCAATTAGCACAGGGTTATGATTATCATAGCAAGCACATCAGTAGGATCCTTCCACAACAGCACTCAAGGGCACACAGTGAAATTTAATAGCAAGTTGCAGTGTGGAAAAAAACATATAGGCCAGGGAAGAACTGCCACACACCCCAGATATTAAATAAGCCTGTGGAAACAGCATGAAGGGCTCTGTGTAGTAAATCCTGAGGCAAAACACAACACAGCAAGAATGAAAAATAAGATCAAGAAAGAAAAAACCTGTTTCGGCCTACCTTTTCTAGGCCAAAGGGACAGGCACTTGAAGAAGAAAAAAAAAGCCAAGTGGGGTTTTTTGCATCACTGCAAAGCCTCTGCCACATTTCCCCTTGTCTAGGCACCTGCAGTCTGCATGCAAAGCAGGAGCAGTGCCTTTGGCAGAGAGATCTGACTTGCATTTCCTACCCCTGTTTGCAGAGACAGAGCTGATGGCACACTCTGCAGCTGGAGGGGAAGGTCAGGGCTGGCTTCACCTTTTGCTGCACAGACGCACTCTGGAACCACTCCAGTGGTCATAGGAACATTTGTGGGTCTCCAGATAAAGCCTTGTTCAGCAGTGAGAGGTCCTGAGCCCCATAGTCTTGGCTCTGGCATGACACACAGGGAGAGGAACCAGCACCATACCTGGGGAATAACACAACACGTCCCCAAGGACACATCTTCCCCCTGCAAGTTGGGCTACAAAGGTGGATGGTGCCAACAAGAAATCTGGGAGGTTAATGGGTCACTGGTGACTCCCAGAGTTGGCTTGTCCCAAGCCACACATCCTCTGAGTGCCAAGTTTCCCTGGCCAGGACAAAGAGCAGCCAGAGCAGACCATCACCTCCTCTCAGGAGAGTGTGAGTGCATGTCCCACTCCCTTTTCCCAGTTTATCCTACTCCTAGAAATCAGAATTAATTGACTCCATCAAGCAGCCTCCACAATGCAGGTTTCCTCTTCCATTCACTGTTTTTAAGACCAATGCAAGTTGCCATTTATTCGATGGGAAAATAAGTTGGTTTAGCTTCTTCCTCTGTCATTAGCGGGCACCACATTAAGAGCACAGCAAATCACTGAGAAGAAGAAACACTTGTGCTAATCAGATTTAAAGAGTTGACAGCACAGTGCCTCAAATCGAGTTAGAGCAGCAAGTAATGGATGGCACTCACTGCCTGATGGAAAACACCAGCATCCCTCTGGCTACACAATTTCCTCACCACCCAAATGCAAATGCCCCTCAACAGCACCACGAATTCCTGCACACATCCAGGAGAGTTTGGGTTAATTAAGAGTTAACACCAAAGTGGAGTTGGCGGCAAACACAGGTCACCTTTTGGTGACAGGAGGGGTCTGCAGTGCTGCTGAGCATTGTGTCCTGCAAGCACAGCCAGGGACAGGAGGGGAAAGAGAGCAGGGAGTGAAAACACTTAACAAGAATCCCACATGGGTTCAGATTTCCCCACAATTTTAGCACCATGCCCTCCCCACACCTCAGGCACCTCCCTGGAGATGAATCTATGCCCCTCATGGTTCCTTGTAATCAGCTGGTGGAGAAAGCAGAGCAATCCCCCATCCCTGAGGCTCCCCAGCATCCCAGCCATGCTCCGCTGCCCTTGAGAAGCAAACGAGGGGGTGGCAAAGGACCACACTGGGCACAAACAGCAGCAGCCTCGGTACCTCACAGCAACCAACCAAAGACCAGGGCTAAACCAAGGCACTGCTTATCCATCTGTGTAACAACACTAAAGAGGTGGGAAAATGCAGATGGAAAAGCAAAGCAGTCTTAAGAGAGCGAGAGCTGGCTGAGCCTTTGCACAAATCCAGGATGTTCACAAAGTCCAGCATCAACAACGTGGTGAACTGAGGTCTGTGAAATAAGAAATAAGCTCCTGCTGCAGGCCTTTGTTATTTCACACACTCCCTCAGCATCCATTCCTACCTGTTCCCTTCCCAAAGCAGCTGTGAATCCCAGTTATTTGCCCAGACCATCCAGCCACCTCTCTTCAGTCTCTCTGGGACAGCCCTGCCTAGTGCTGCCCAATAACAAATATCTTTTAATGCATCAGGGAAAGCCATAAGAAGCCCCCGGCACTGGAAACTGAATGGAAATAAAATAGGAGCTAGAAACAAGACAGGTTTAAATTGCAAAGGTAATTTCCAAACTTAACAAAGTCTTTCAAGGGTTTGCTATCATGCATCACCGTTGAAGTTAAGATACAGCATATGCAGGAGCTCAGGCTCCTGTGGGCTTGCAGAATTACAGGGAATACTTTACACCTCGTTGGAGGTCAGAGTAAATAACCAAAGTGATCCCTCCAGCTCAAAGGCAGCTAGCTCCCCATAGCAACGGAGTCTCTCAGAGCACAGAACTCCATGAAATTAAACCAGAGCAAGGGTTCCCAAACAGAAATGCTTTAATCTAGTGCAATTTAACACAAACTGCCCTTCCATGTATATCTGCAGCCTGCACGTGTAACCCCTGGCACTGATTTATCACTCTTGGTAGACCAGAGCACAGCAGAGGAAGCACAAAGCCCTACACAACCCACCTGGGCCTGCAGATTGCACATAATAAAAGCTAAGAGATGTGGCTAGATGCATCCAGCATCCTGAATAAAGGCAGACATGCAATATAGGACTTGCTTTCCAATAGGAAAGTTACTAGGAATATAAAGAAGCACACAAGTACCCCCAGGTCAGCTGCCTGGGAGGGCAGGCACAGGTATTTTGGCTAATGAAGCCCAACCTGGCACTATTCAGAACTGCCAGACCTTGGAGCATCTTCCAGTGCCTAAAGGGGTTCCAAAAGAGCTGGAGAGGGACTTTGAACAAGGGCTTGGAGTGACAGAGCAAAGGGGAATGGCTTCACACTGACAGAGGGCAGGATTAGATGGGATATTGGGAAAAAATCCTTCCCTGTGAGGGTGGTGATTTGTCCAGTTAATTCTTTATGTGTCCTCCCAGTCACCTGGGGACACAAGATTTGCCCAGTCCAGCTCAGTAACATAATTTCTTTTGTTTCCTTTATCCAGGGCCTGCAAGCACATTTTATACATTAACCTGAAACTTTCAGCAGCACAATTAATTCAGCAGGCAAGGCTATTCATAGGGCAGCTCTTACTGGAAGATTTGCAATATGAGCTAATAAAATAAACAACAACATATGGGATTGCAGGGTGGATCAGCAGAATGTAATTGAGTGGACTGGAAAGTGGCCAGGATAGTAAAATTAATTATTCTATTTTCTTTTGATGACCAGGGGTGGTCTGGGCTTTGCATCCCACCAGCTCCAGGTATAAGGTAAGGGACAATCCCCACTTATTTTGAGAGCACAGTGAGCCCAGCTGATAAACGGAGAATGGCATCAAACCTAACAAAGGACAGGATTAAATTGGATATTAGGGAGAAATTCTTCCCTGTGAGGGTGGGGAGGCCCTGGCACAGGTTGCCCAGAGAAGCTGTGGCTGCTCCATCCCTGGAAGTGCCCAAGGCCAGGTTGAACAGGGCTTGAAGCAGCCTGGGATAGTGGAAGGTGTCCCTGCCCATGGCAGGGGGTAGAACAAGAGGAGCTTTAAGGTCCTTTCCAACCCAAACCCTTCTGGGATCCTGTGGCACAGCACAAGCAAAGGGACCCCACTGAGCACCACTCCACACAGAGGCTGAGTTCTGCTTGGTCAGCTGCCCACACGAAGAAAAAAAATCTCACCTGGAGTCCCATCTCGGCCCAGTCTATCACCTCTGACACCCCTGCAAAGGGCAGAGCATCACCTTTAAACCACATCCCCCTTAATGGATCACAAGCAGAGGACCCAAACATTTTGTACCTATAACAACCAGTGCAGCTGGGTGCAGGTCTCAGCTGGGCTCTCTGAAGAGCAGAAAATAGGATTTGTAACTGCTGGTTCAGGTGCTGGCACTTCCATTTTTGCCAGTTCTTGCAGACTCAGGCTCCTGTAGGAATCTCTGCAGCTCAGCACAGCCCAACCACTGGCCCCAACCTCAGGAGCTGCACCTGGACCAGCTCCCCCCAAACTGCCCACTAAAGCCTCCACCAAAGCATCCCAGGAGGTCCTCCAGCAGCTCCTCAGCTTAGGCCCAGACTCACCCAAAAAAACCCCTTGAGTGATCAGGGCTCCAGTCCCTTCTCCACACCAAAACAAGTCCTACAAGAGCCAGCATCAAAGCTGCTGCCTGCCCTGCCCAGAAGAGACCCACACCCTCCCAAACCAGCTTCTGGCTCCCATCTGGCCTTTATTAAGGGGCAGCTGGTGCCTGATTGGGCTTCTGCAGCTCCACAGCTGCACCTGACCTTGCCTGAGACCTGGGGTTGATTAGTCCTTAGAAGACCTTTCCCTTCTAACATCCCACCATGGGCTTCACTTTCCCTGCCCCAGAGTGATGCTCAACCATGCTGCAGCACATTTCCCCCCGCCCTTCCTCCATCACCCTGCACAGCAAACTCTTCCCAGAGCTCCATCCTGACTCAAAATGCTCCCCACTTCTCCCAGTCCTCCTCTGCTCAGCCACAGTAATTGCATCAGATTGTCCTGTGCGGAGGGAAGGGGAAGCAAACTACCCAAGCTGCATCTCAGGAGGTCAAAATGCCCAGAAACTGCTGTTTCTGTGGGAAAAAAACAGCTGGGAAGAGCAGTGAGGTCATGATGAAAGGCAGAGCCAGGGAAAGCAAAGCTCTCCTTGACTTCTTCTGCCTCTAGAGAGCATTGTTGCATTTTCTTCCCAGCAAGAGACAAGAACAGAGGCATCTCCAAGCAGAGATGAAACCACTGCAGTGGTACACGGCAATCGCACATTAACCCCCTGAACATCTCTGCTGTGAGCTGTGAGGATGAACAAAGCCTTGCAGAGGAGGGCACTGGAGTTTTGGGTCCAGCTTGTCTTCCATCGATGCTCTTTGCTGGCTCACAGCAGAACTTCTGAGGAAGGGGCAACTGTTCTTTCTCAAAGATGTGAAACAGCTCCTCAGCACCCCAGCATGTGGGCAGAGAGTCCTGGGGAAGCCTCTGAAGTGGCTGGCAGAGGGAGGAGGAGGAAGGAAAGCCTTTTCATGCACATGCGATGCTCACCAAGGCTCTGTGTGGACACAGCACCAAGAAACAGCCCCGGGCAAGACTGGCCAGTGGTGTTGCTCACCCTCTGCTCATGGCCCGGAGACCGGCTGCTCACACCCTGCCTGTGTCCTGCTCACACCCTGCCTGTGTCCTGCTCACACCCTGCCTGTGTCTTGCCCATGCCCTGCCTGTGCCCTGCCCGTGCCCTGCCTGTGCCCCGCCTGCAGCACCAAGCCTCCTGCACCTTCTCCACGGGACACAACAGCCACTTTTCCTTTCCACTTGCTCTTCCCCATCCACCCATTCCTCATCTCTCCACTGCCTGCTCCCTGCTAAGCCGAATTCATTATCCAAAATCAATTAAAATATATTTTTGAAGGAGCATCATTGCTGTTATGGAGAGAGAGGTTATTACGGGTCCGATTTGCTGTGGATGGAACAATTACTTTCTCCCACACAGTGTGAGTCAGGCTGCAGCTCCCAAGGCTCGGACTGCGGAGGCACAGAGGTGTCTGGTGGGAGCTGAAGGGTGATCTGGTTAAGCCGATGGGCTGATAAGAGGGCAGCAGAAATTTGTGGGAACACTCTGTAGTGAGCTGAATTCACTGCTCTGGCAGAGCATTTCTTTCAGTGTTTTCTCCTTCACACCAGGAGCAGGTCACAGCTTCCCCTGCGGGCAGGAGAGAGGGAGTGATGGAGCAGGACCAGCACTGGGACAGGATGGGACCAGAGGGACAAGGGTAAGGGGAGGCATGTGAAGAGTAAAGTAAAAACTCTAGTTTGTACTAGCTCAGCTTCTGCAAAGGCATTTAGAAGAACTCCATCTGCAGTTCCAACACATCTCATGGGAGGACAAAAGCTTCAGCTTCTTCAGGTCACGGCCACCTGGACCAATCGGAGGGAAGCGGAGCTGACCCAGGTTTTGCACTCACAGCTGGCTACCTGTGAGCCGAGGGCTGAGCACAAACTGCCTGACTCTGCACGTAGAGCAGAGTTCAGGAAACCTTCAGCAGCTCTGCTGCATAGAGAATGTGTGTGCTAAGCTTCAAGCTGCTCCCCAAACTGTTCCCCTGAACGCTGCACCCTGGTTGCTTTCCTAATGTGCCTCACACAGGGCAAGTCCCACTCTCGTTCAGTTGTTGTAACTTCAGGGCAGAGGTCTGGGGTCATCTCTCCCTCGGCCTCTCTCCCTGCCACCCTGCAGGAGAAAGGAGCTGGGATCCTTTGGGCATAGTGTGCTGCCTCCAAGAGCACTTCCCTTGGACTTCACAGCTCCAGGCGAGGGGCTGAGCCCAGCCTCACACCAGTTCTATTGCACTGGGAGCAACTTCTTCCCCTGAAAGGGATAAGCATCCTCCAAAAACCATGTGGGGCTCCAGGTACATCTGAGTGACTCCTTTGCTGAAGTTAAATTTCAGAGAGCATCTTCCCAGTCCCTGGAGAAGAGTGACCTGTGGTGAGCAGGTAATGGAAATTGAGTCCCCAGAACCTTTGGATACTTGGAAAATACTTAGCTCAAATTGAGAGCTGCTGTCTCCACACACGGTCATCCAGCAGGACACAGAGCTCACACAGAGCTCACACAGAGCTCACAGGTGTCACACGGCAGCTCCTAAGTGCCTCTCCTTGCTCTTTCCCCTGAACTCTGCTGAGTGGATTTCTGTCCCAGCTGGGATCTCAATCACTGTGGAAACCCCAATCTCAGGCTGGGAAGCCACTGCCCTCCTGCCACCATGCAGGCACATCCCTCCCAGAATGATTAAAGGTTTGGTTCAGGGGCTCTGGGCACAGAAGAAAGGGATTGTTCTGGGTGTTTTGCTACTGGCTTTCCTTTCTTCTGGGGTTTTATTTGGTTTTTCTCTCCCCAGAGCCCTGCTGTCTACTCCATCCCACTGTTGACACAGATGATCCCTGGTCCCAAAGATGTGGGTCCTGTCATCAGCCTCCCCTTCCACAAATGCAGGACTCCCTCACGAGCACTCTGCTCATTGCATCACTGCACTCTTCCCCATCACAATTCCATAATGTGGTAAAGGAGTAAACACCTTTTTTTTTGCCCTTTCCCAGCTGCACATTTCTTTTCCACTGGAAAAGCCCCATTTTTGGCCTGATGTTGCAAATTGACAATGCCTTCAAAGGCATGGTGCTGAGTGCTGGGGCAGCAGGGGTTTGAGACACAGCTCCTCATGCTCCAAATGTTTTCAGTATTTTAACCCACGAAGTGGATTAACAACCTTGGCAACCTCCAAGGTGAGAGGAGGGTCCCCAGGGTGTGCTGGATCAGAGGATCTGGGTGCCAGGACTGGGGAGAGCAAACAGCTCGGCCAAGGAGCTGGCCAGACCTGCAGGAGGAAAACAAGCTGGCAGCTGGGCAGGAGATAGGACATCAAGGACCTCTTAGAGGTGACAGAAAATCTCAAGGTGGAGTGTGTGCTTTTCCCAGGCCACAGGAAGTTGTGCCACTGAGCACAGTGGAGGCGGAAGGGCGCCAGTGAGCTCACTTCTCCTCCTCCTGGGGGCTCTGGAGCTGTGAGCTGTCAATCCATCCAGAAAATGAGCATCCAGGAGCCTGTGTGTCCCTCTGATGTGTTGACAGCACCTTGTGCCCAGGGCACCTGTAAGACTTTCCTGGGGATTTCCTATCCCGCTCACCCTGGGCCCTGCACACCCTGCTCATGCCCCTGCTCCAGGCACATCCCAGCAAGCAGAAAAGGGCTCTGATGTGAACAACACCACCCAGCCTCTTCCCAGCAGGGCTGGAAACACAAGCAAGCCCCTCCAATACCCTCCAGGAATGACATCAGGGCATTCCTATGCTTGTCCATGCTGCATCAGGAGCAGGGGTGTGGGACACGAAGGGACAGCAGTCTTGCACAAGCCAGCCCAGCCACATGGCTCACCCGCTCCTGAAGGCATTAACTTTTCCTTGCTTTGCCCTCAAAATGAAAGGCATTGCCTCAGTAGCACTGGAAAGGCTCTGGAAAACCAATAAACTTGTCAGAGGAGACAGGCTCTGAGTCAGAGACCTCGCAGGAGGGAGGCAGGGGGATGGACGATGCCAGCAGTGAAACAGAGATTCTGCAAGCCAAGGTCTGGGATGGCAGAGGGCTGACAACAGCAGAGCAACCCCCAGACCCAAATCCATGGGGATTCTCCCTGCAGGAAATCACCATTTCTCAAAATCCATGGGCAATCATTCAGAGGCACTTCACCCTGCAGAAAAGCTTCCAAAAAATCGCCCTTGTTGGGGGGAGCCCAACACCATCACCTCAGCCTCTGCCCACAGCAGCCCAGACCAAACACACCCAGTGAAGCTGTGCCTATGCAGAAATCAGAGCACAGCCCAGGTGATGCAGTGGGGCTTTTTTGTATGCTTTATGAATAAAGGAAGCCAGAAAATCAGCCTAGACTACAAATCACCTGACCATGCACTAGAAAAAAGTTATTTTCAACCAGGAACTGGAAGACATTTCCCTCGTTCAATTGCTCTCTGGTCAGTATTCAAAGCCCCGCGGCCCCTGCGGGTAGAACAGAAGTCGGAGAGAGCAGCTTTTGTCCTGTGGCTCCTCTGGAAGATGGGCTCAGCGGGACAGCCTTCCCCGGCACTCACAAGGTTTTGGCAAGAGCTCGGTTTTCACACCCACTCAAGCAAAAGTGTATTTTCTAGCAAAGGAAAGTATGTCAGGGCATTGATTTCTTGGGCAACTGCACTGCAGAATGGATGGAGCTAAACTCAGTGATGCATTAGGCTGTTGGCTGCAGACCAAACACCTAGTAAAAATGCTTTAAAACCTAAATTTTTTTTTGTTTTTTATTTTTTCTGGTGCATTTGGAGAACAGCCTGCCTGCTCTTAGGCCTTCCCTTCTGTTCTTGGCTTCCCCATCCAAATAAGAAGGTGGTGTCACTCGTGGTCCCTCAGCATCAGCTCATGGGGGGATGCTTCCACTGAAAATTAGGCAAATAGGAGAGAAAAAAAACAAAACTACATGAACCGTTGGAAAAATGGTATTCACAACCAGTGGGAAGGAAGAAATGATCCCCAGAGGTACAGCCCGGCTTGCCCAACATCCAGAGGAGAGAGGACATCAGCATCCCAGCAGCGCCGAGCCCGAGGGAGCCTGAGCTGCAGGAACAGGCGGATGCACCAGGACGTGTCCTGCTCCTCCTCCCCCTCCTCCTCCTCCTCCTCCTGGCCACGGACCTTCACAGCCGGCGTGGGGTCACACCATGGTCGTTCACGGGCTGATGATCACAAGCCCTCGTCCCCCTGTGCCCAGGAGCTCCGCGCAGGAGCCTGGCAGCCGAAAGCGCTGCAGAAGGCGGCAGACGGCTGCTGACACCTTTGTCCAGAAGGATTTCCGAGCCGGCTCTCAGCAGCAGCTCTATGAATATCCAAAGAGGATAACGTCAGCCCTGGCTCTGGGAATCAGTGGAGGATCAATAGAGAGGCATCGCATTTAATCACCTGCCTTAATAGCTTTGCATCTGACAGAGACAGGGCATGAAAAGCTCATCCCGAACAGCGGCAGCGGCTGGGAGCAGCCAAGAGCCAGCTCCCACTCTCAGGGAGGGCAGAGTTCTGCTAACGACAGCATCCCCCCCTTCCACAGGGACAGCGAGGGCTGAACAACATCCCGGCCTTCATTTCACACAGCTTTTAATTGGCCGTGCAGGGCTTTGCCGTGACTCCGGGGGAGGATGACGCTTGGCTGCAATCCGAGCAGGAGCAGCAAATGTCTGAAGCCTCCCCCAAAGTTTTCCCTCTTGTGTTTCCTGTAGCTCATGATGTCCCGGGATTTCAGATGCCTTGATGATGATCCTGGTGAGTTTTCCCTTCTGGCCTCCAAGCCCTCTCAGCAGGTTTGGCCAGATGGAGACAGGAGCAAGCAGCTTCCAACTGCTTCTCTATCCATCCCACTTTGGTTTGGAAATGCTGAAAAACAGGAAGCAATTGGCTGGAGAGATTTGGCCATCATGGTCTCCATCTGCAACCAGAGGCACCCAACATGCACCCACAAACCCAAGGAAGGCGTGGGCAGGTCCCCCTGAAACCCCCACCCTCAGCTATCCTGCTCTATAAACCCAACCAAACCGCAGCCAGCAGACTGACTGAGTTAAGGGAAGGTTTAGATTGCACAGCAGGGAAAATTTCTTCACTGAAAGGGTTGTCCAGGACTGGAAAGGGCTGCCCAGGGCTGTGGTGAAGTCACCACCCCTGCAGAGATTTAAAAGATGTGTAGATGTGGCACTTGGGAACATGGTTTAGTGCTGGCCTTGTCAGTGATGGTTGTACTGAACAGTCTTGGAGGGCTTTTCCAGCTTTAAAAATTCTGTGATTCTGTCACAGGTCCTGGAGGATTTTCCCAACTCCAAACTATATCCCTGAACATCTCAGCCACCCTCCAACCTCATAGTTAGATGGTGGCTGGATGGTCCACACGCCTTGCCCATCACTGCCCACCTCCAGCTTCTGACCCTCCCCAGCTCCCCTCCCAAAATCCCAGCACAGCCCAGCACTCCTGGATTGCTCACACACACGGAGAAAACCACTTTGCTTGAAGGATAAAAGGAAGGTTCTTTAGGCATCACTGGAGAACCTTCCCAACAGGGAGCACTGGTGTAGGTGTTTTAAGACAGTTGTAATTTCTTTTGAGTATTTTTCCAGGCGTACCTGGATAAATTATTCACAAAGAATAAGAGACAAACGCATCTGGAAATAAAAAAGGAGAACAGGCCATTGGGATCAGGCCAGCAGCTTTTTCCTGTAATGCTACTGCCACGTGCAACGCTCCTGCTTCCTCTGTGAAAGAATATAGCAATTATTTATATTGTTTTAATGGAAAGGGGCTTTGTCACATGAAATAACACATGAGCAGGTCGTGAAGCAGGGAATAATGAACAGGGAATAATGCTGTACCCCTGGATAAACAGGGCAGTAGGAAGGGGGGAACCCACCCACCACAGCAATAATAAAGAAATCATCATCATCACAGAACCAACCCAGCTAATTTTTACTCCATTTCCATGTTAGCACTAAGAACATTTAAATTCTGTTGCCATTTTTAGAGAGGAAAACATATTTCAGTAATGTTTGTTGGAAATATCATTAGGATAACAGTCACCCCCGCAATGTTTTATTGCAGGCAGTTACTTCCATGCTGCCATTCGCAGAGATTACTCCCCAAATTACTTCTAAACATCCAAATTGCAAAGGGAAGGAGTTAGTCTAGCCCTGGGATTGATTGCTGTAGTTTCTCTTGCAAGACTAATAAGAATATATCTATCTCTTCTGCAGTGTTTTGCTTAAAGTGGTTGTGGAGCATTTGGTGAAGGGGGGGAAATGCTTCTCCGAGGCAACAGAGCTGCCTGCAAAGCTCTGGCCCATCACCCTCTCCAGTGGAGCCAAGCACATCAAGCAAATCAGAAGGACAGCTCACTAATCTGCTCTTAAAAACCTATTTCTCGGGCATAACTGTGTTTGGAAGGTGGGAAAAACTCCTAAAAGATAAAATTTACTGAAGGCAGTCGAAGACTGCATCTCACAGCAGTGTTAGAAAACAAACACCTGGGATTAAGGCTTCTTTAATCAACATTTACTGCAGGTTTAATAACGTGTATTAAAAGCAGGCAGGCAAATGGTGTTTGGGAAACGACAGGAAAATAAAGTAGATAAATGCACTAATTGCAGCTTATCTGACAGCTCTGTGTTCTCCTCCACAGCTGAGACTCCAGATTGAGTATTTATACATTAGGCAGGATTGATTCTCTGGGATCAAGGAAGACTTGGGGTGGGGTGACAGCAGCTGATGGATGGGCATGGTGCCTCACCAAATCCTGGCAGATTGCTTTGTCCAGGTACTGCAGATTGAAAAAGGAGGTATTTTGCAGCTGACAGCAGCTGTTTACAGCAGGGGAGACTTGATCTGCCTGGTTTTACAACACATTTGAGGAGGGCTACTTTACACTCTGAAGCTGCAAGAGGTTTTATGTCTATTTGTGTGTTTAGGTGGGCTCCAACCTTCTGGGAAGCTCCCACCCAAGCAATCTATATATAAAAAGAGGCCCCTGGAAATCTGTACGTTAGCCACATGCCATGAAGAAGAAAAGAGATCAAAATGGAGAATCTCCATGGGGCTGATGGATCCAGCCCCATGGAGGTCAGGAGGCTCAGCTCTCCCTCGTGAGGGCAAGTGGTAAAGTCCATCCAGTGCATCCCAGGAGGGACCATTGCCCCAGGGTCTGGGGACACACACCCAAGGTTTTAAAGATCCAGTGTCACATCTTCACTCATCCAGAGCTCCCCTTGTTGAGAATCCAGACATCACATCCCTGCAGCGCAGGTTTTTTCCGTGGCTCCATCAATCCCAACGTTATTGAGCCAGGAGAGGTCTGACCAAAGCCTGTGTCCCTGCATGCAGCAGCCATCGTGAATATTGGCTTTCCTGCCCAGTTTCCCACTGAGCAGAGCATCTGAAGGGGCTTGCTAAAATCTTCCCTTCCATTTAGTGCTTATGCAAAGAAACAGCCAGATCTGGGGTGGCCTCAACTGGTTTTGCAACTTGAAGGGAAGGCCTTGGGGGGGCTTTTCCGGAGGCCAATCCCAGGCAGATAGCATCTCCCCCGACCGCAGAAACCAGCTCCCTGTTGTTCTGTGCAACCACAGCATCTGCAGCCCCTTGTGCACAGTCATCAATCACGGCAGACGTGGTGGCAGGGCCCTGGCAGGGACCAGGGTGTCAAAGTTCCCCAGCTCACGCATTTCCGCACAGGGCAGGGTTTAACGAGGGGAAAAGCATCCACTGGAATCACCAGCAGCAGCCAAAGCACTGACCCAGCAATTCAAAGAGAAGCTTGCTTGCTTGCTTGCTTGCTTTCAGAAAGAAAGAAAGAAAGAAAGAAAGAAAGAAAGAAAGAAAGAAAGAAAGAAAGAAAGAAAGAAAGAAAGAAAGAAAAGTGTGCAGAAGGAATTGTTCCCAAAGCTCATAGCTGACAAGTTCTTCATGGGTGCTTCCATGGGTGCTGATTGAAAGGAGAGAGAAATGCAGGAGTGAAATCAATTTGTTCCTCTGAGCTTTGGGCTGTGCTTGACAGTGGATTTCTTCCCCCTGAGGGACACACTCACAGGTTAGCTCTCCCCCTCTGCTCCTCAGAGAGTGCAGTTGTTACAAACACTCTCTCCTGAGCTACCTAAACCCAGGAGAAACCTCGGAACAAGCCATCCTTTCCTCTGTGAGTGATTTCCCCTGCAACTTGTGCCAGCATTTCAGAAAGAAATCCTTCCAGCCAGCTCCAGAGCCGGCTTTGGAGAGAACAGCATCCTTCTGCACTCCTGCTTTCCTTCCTCAGCCCGGAGCAAAGTTCCACCCACTCCCCTGGGAACTGCAGCCAGATGCCCACAGCAGGCTGAGCACATTGGGCATGCTGGGCACTGCCAGAGTGCTGAGCACATCAGCTCCAGCCTTTTGGTGTCTCCACTCTCTGAATGAACCAGGAGAATTGCTGTGCTCCCCACAGACACTCTTCTCCTCCTCAAGGCACAGGGAGACCGTGCTGGGGGCCTGCAGATCCCAGAGGGGCAGTGGGACGTGTCCCATGGCAGAGCTGGCCAAGGCCATCTGGGACCCTGTGCACCCATGGGACTGACCAGAGGCCAAAGACATCCTTCAGAGCTGGCACAGCCTGGTTGGTTGGTCCTTGCTGAACTGGAACACGGTGCCTTTCAGCTCTGCCAGCCCCACTGTGCTGCTTCCACCAAGCCACAGAGAGGAGACCGGGCCCTGCCAGGCTGAGATTCAGCTCTTCCTCTGGGAAACTGCCCGTCATTTTTAGGATTGTTAATTTCACAGTGTGTGCAAGGCAGTGTGCAATGGAATTAATCACAGTCCTGTGTCCACTCGTGCCTGAGGTGCTGCAGAGGCAGGGATGCTCCGAACAGAGCAGCCCAGGTAGACTCCCTGGAGCCTTCCTGCCCTCCCAAGGATTCTCCATGCCCCTGCAGACTGAGGATGTTTCTGGATTTCCAGGCAATAAACCCCCTCCTTAGTGAACCTGCTGTCCCAGCCACACTGGGGCAAGCGAGGGGATGCAGGGTTGGGAATTAGCAGGCTGGTTCCCATGTGCTCCAGGACCAACGGGCTGAGTGTGTAGCACACATGGATCAAGGCTTCCCAAGAATGCACCTTGGGCTCTTCCCAAAATCCTTTCAGGCACCTGAGATGCAGTGGGACCCCTCCCTCTACATGGTTTGTCCTAGGCAGTGAGTTCACCAGGCAATTTCCGAAGGGGTTGCAGCCTGCTCTGGTGCACAGGGGATTTGAAGTTTTTATGGCTCCCCAGCCTCCCTGGTGTATCCAACTCATGCTCATGGTTTGAATGAAAGCAAAGCTCAGCCCTTGCACAGCTTTGCAGGGAATCTCCCTTTCCCAGCCACCACACTTCCCCAGTGCCAGCACCCAGCCCTGCTCCACATCCCCCCTGGTCCCCAAAACCAGTTTCCTCTGCTCAGCCTCCCCAGCTCTCCAGCCAGGTTCCTGGTGAGAAGAGGAGAAACCCGTTCTCCCAGGCTGTGATTTTCAACCAGAATGATTTTCATTAACTCTGTCCCCAAGGCGCAGAGGGGGACAGGCCACACAGGCGCTGAGCAGCCCGGAGCTTGTTGGAGTCAGAAGAAAACGAGGCAGAGCTTTGCTTGCAAAGTTAATTTGAACCAACCGGCAGCTGGTGGAGCAGCCAGGAGAGCCTGTCCCACAGCAAGAGCCAGCATTTTCCAGGGATACCACAGAGCTGGGATGCTAGCAGGGAGGGGACAGCAAAGGGCTCAGTCAAAATGTTTGGGCACAATTATTTCAAGAGCGCTCCAGGCACATGAAGATGGGCTCTGGCACATGAGCTGGGGACGTGGCCTCACTCACATGTGCAGCTCAGCTCCAGGCAGGGACACGGGCAGGGCTGGGGGACAACAGGAGAGCCCAGGGGTGGTTTGTGGAAAGCTTGACCCCTCCTGCAGGCAGCGGAACGTGGCATCCCACACGGGATATTGCATTGTACCCCATGTGCATCCTCCCTCCAGCCTCCAATGCTGCTCTCATTTTATGCCCAATTAATGGAGTTTTATTATTTTGCGTAATACAATGGCTGCAATAAAGATGCAATTACTCCAGATGGAACTTGAACTTGGGAAAAAATTATTTTCAGGACTGGTGAAACACATCTCACCAGGAGTGGATGGACACGGAGCACAGAGAGGGGCTGAAAAGCCAGGTGAAGTATGAGGTGGTCAGACTCATGTCCAGGCAGGGCTGTGGCAGGCTGGGCTCTGTCAGACAGGCCAGATATGAACAGCACCTGAAGAATCCTCCCAGCTGGGTTACACAGCCAGGAAAAGATCCCCAGAGCCACACACACAGGGCTGGGAAATAAGAGAAGGTCCCTGGAACAGAGTATCAAAGCAGGTTTGATGTTGTCTCCAGCACAGGAGACAGATGGAGGGTTTGGATCTGCCAGGCCAGAGCCAAGCAAAGATGCTGGGCATCCAAGCAAGGGGAGGGATGCCTGGGGATGTATCTGGCTGCCAGCAGCATCCACACAGTAAAATGCATCTTTCCAGCATCCCTCCTGCCTTCTTCAGCTCTGTTTCCCTGGCTCTCCTCTTTGGGCAGGAATCCATCCCCACCCCAGGCAGGTAAAACACCTGGCACAATGCTCGCTGCACGTGGGGGAGGGCTCCATTACAGGGCAAGGGAGAGCAGAGCATCCCATCAGCCACCCCCGCTTGCAACACCACCAGTTCACAGCCCAAATTACCTGGTTCATTCCAGCTTTCCCCCGCAGGCAGTTCCAGCACGCCAAGGAAATCCCAGAGGCTGCTGCAACTGGCTCAAAACCACGGGCCCTGTCAGCTGGTTTGAATTTTCCTTGTGTTTGCAAAGGCAAAAAAAAATAGATTAAATGGCCTTTTAATCCTTATTCAGCATCACTCTGAAGGCTTTTCCAGCTTAACTAAAATGTATCACCCATGCCTTGCTGTTTGCTTTAATAGCCCAAGGGGACTTAAAGCTGGCTCAGACTGTGTCAAGTGCCCCAGAGAGCTCAGCAAGGGCAGCCAGGCTCTGTGCACAGCCAGGAGCTCCCACAGCCCTTCCCTGGTTTATCCCCATGCCACAGACACTGTGTCCAGCTGCTGAGCCTGTGCCACCCCCCCAGCACCACTCCTGGCCCAGGGATGCTGCCCACACTGATGATGGAGCTGGAGAGGGTTTTGACATGGACATAGAGTGACAGGATGAGGGGTTATGGCATCAGACTGGCACAGGGGAGGGTCAGGTTAAATATAAGGAAGAAATCCTTCCCTTTGAGGGTGCTGAGGCCCTGGCACCGGGTGCCCAGAGAAGCTGTGGCTGCCTCATCCCTGGAAGTCCAAGGCCAGGTTGGACAGGGCTTGGAGCAACCCGGGATAGTGGAAGTTGTCCCTGCCCATGGCATGGGGTGGAACAGGAGGAGCTTTAAGGTCCCTTCCAACCCAAACTGTTCTGTGAGTCTCTGATAAGGCTCCAGGTATCAGGACTTCTCCCAGCTCCTGCATGGCCCTGCCTTCCCTCAGGAGCATGGGATGGGTACATGGCAAAGGACAAAGGGTCTCAAAATGTGCCTGGCAGCACAGGATCATCTGGAGGCTGTAGTGGATGGATCAGCCCCATCTGCATCATGAGGAGGGGGCACAAAATCCTGCAGCAGAATAGTCCATCCTCCCTTCATACCCCATCATCTCAGTGCCAGCAGGAGCAGGGCAGAGCATCCTGGTGCCAATTTACTGCCAAGGAAAGTTTAATGTATTTGTGCAAAGCACAGCATGATGAGAGCTCCTTTTGGCTTCTCTCCTGATCCAGCATCATGCAAGGACCTGTGGCTGGCCCCTGCATCCAGGGACATGCACATCCTCCTAACCTGCAGCACATCAACAGCACTCACCAAATCCAGTATATTCAGCATCTTTATGCCAGCTGGTCTCTGTCTCTGCTCTCTCCTCTCAGGGTTTGTCAGGTTTAATTAAAATTCCTATACTCAGCTGGTTCTTCCACTCAGGCTATTATCTGCAGTGTGCTCTGCTGCCTGCCTCGAACTCGTCTCATTAGGAATCCACCTCTTGGTGAATGAAGTCATATTTAGAAGGCAATACATAGCCAGTGTTTGAGTCTGAGTAGTTCTATTGACCCATCCCCTTGACAAGACAGATGCCCCAAGGACCTGTTCTCAGTGTTCCTGCTACTCATCTATTTCCAGTGAAACGATGATTTTGTTCACTGCAGGAAATTACAGCCAGGAAAGAGGAGGAGGTGGAGGTGAGCCTGCCCTGCCCCAGCACTCACTGCTGTCAGATTGCAGGTCACACTGCCCAGCACACCATGGGGACCCACATGTGCCCACCCTGAGCACACCAAGAGTGCGGGTCTGGGTTTTAACCATCCTGAAGCCAACAAACACCCGCAGAGCTTCTCCCTTCCTCCCTCCCTGGGAAATCAGGTCTCACACAGAGGTGACATTTGACTCTTCCTTCTCTGGTCTCACACATCAAAACTCTGTGGGCTCCTCATGGAAGCAAGACCGGGAATGGTCTGCAGGGCATGACGGATGAGCCTTCTAGAAGAGAGGGAAATGGAGAAAAAGAGCCACAAACAACTTTCAGAGGAACAACCCCTGGAAGAAAAAGCAAACGGAGAGGCTGAGTCTGCTCCCATGGCCGTGAGCAGCTGTTCCTCCTGGGTCTGTGGGGCAGCACAGTGTTGCCACAGGGCTGGGGACAGGCACAAGTCCACCCAGCCTTGCAGGCCACTAGCCCCCAGCTCCTGGAGGTGTTCGGCAGCTTGTGTCTTCTTGAGCACACCCAAAGAGAGCCTTCCCATAGATCTCAGCTCAATCCCACACGATTTTTTCCCCGAGTGTTTTTATCTCAGCCACTCAACGAGGAAACCTGTTCCTCACTCAACTCTGCTCTGCTGATGAAGAGTTCAAACCAAACCTCTCAGATGCAGATTCCATCACTGAGGGGATCTGTGTTGGGTTGGCAAAGGCAGGGAGAGACAGACCCAGGAGCAAAGCAGCAAAGTAACAGTGGCAAGAGAAGAACACCAACACAGAGCAGCCCTGGAGATGCAGTGCAAACCCAGGAGACTGTCACAGCCATGGGCTCCAAAGGGCTGGTCCCAAGGGACACCAGCCCTCTCCTGCTGTGGGCAGTGGACCAGCACAAACAGAAGCGTCAGGCCAAGCACTCTGGACATGAAGCACTTTTTGGGCCCTAATTGAAGCTCGAGCCCAGGATTCAGATGTGCTCCAGATATGGAGCAGTGAAGAAACACAACAGCCTTCCTCCTCTTCCTCCTCCACCTCACCATTGACCTCAGAGGAATGCATGTTCCAGCAGGCTCCTTTGGTCCCCCTCCCACATTCTGAGGCACCGCCAGCCCACAGCATCCCCCTCCCCTGCCTCTCCACACACTCTCTGCTGCCAGCAGTAGCTCTTTGCTCCTTTTGGCCATTGGCTGCTGGTTCCCTTCCTGTACATTCCCTTCCATTTAGAGATATTGTCAGTTGAGAATCAGAGCTCAGATGTTTATTATTTCTAATGTAATCCCAAGCCAAAATACAAGGCAGGGTGTTTAGTCTTTCCCTCAGCTCTCAACGTTGAAGAATGGCAGCTGAGTCAGCACCCGGCGTTCCCCATCGCACCACGTTCCCCACAGACAGATGGCAAACCCTTAACTCTTCCAGCAGCTCCCAGATATTTTTACTGCCTATTGCTTTTTCGACTCTGTTTATTTTTTTGAGCTGAAATAAGCAGAGTGATGGGAAAAAGAAATCTCCTGCTGAGCATTGCATCAGAGACCAGATTCCCATAAGGATTGATTTCAGTGGAAACAGCAAGGCCTTCGTTTTTTTGGCAGGGTGAACTCAGCAAAGGCTGAGCCCTGCATCACCCAGCACAGCAAAGCAAAGCTGGCTTTCTGTGCTGAGCACCTGTGGACCTTCCTTTGGTCTTTTTAGTAGAGAAAAGGTAAATGTGTCAAGACACCATCAGAAAACCATGTTGGTTCAAATAATCCCTAAAGATGCTTCAAGCACAGAGACAAGAAAGCTCCATCCAAACTGTCTGGGGCTTGTTTGAGTCAGTCTGGCACTGCTCAACCAGGGTATCCTGGGGAAGTGGGCGATTCCAGGCAGGCAGAACTGACCAGAGGAGCACATCAGTGCCTTCCCACACAGTGGTGCCCTTCCCTGTCCAGAGATGGAGCAGATCCACAGCATCCCTCCAGGCCAGCACTCTGGGAACATTACAGAGATTTGGGAACATTAAGGGGATTTCCCATTCAGTGCTTTTACTGACTTCTGGGGTGGCATCACGTGATCCAAAGTCAAGTTCTTCAAAATTGGGATTGCATCACCAATTTGTGTCTCCCAGCAACTGTGCTCTGTGCTGCAAAGCAAACTGCCCAGAGCCCAGCAATTGCTTTTAACCCGAGGCAGGCCACAGCCATAGGATAAAGTCACAGGAAAAACAAACACCTGACACTGCTTTTGTCATGCCATAGATGAAACCCAGAGAAGACAGAGCAAAAGTGAAGAAATCCCCGCTGGGAGGATTTGGGGAATGAAGAAAGAGCACAGATAGGCAGTGGTGAGGTTCTCTTACTATTTCCATCCTTAAATCTTAAAGAAATCAATAAAATCTTCAGGAACAGAACCTTTTCCCATAAGAAAACAGAAAGGATTACAGCAAGGGGTGTGAGTGTGCCTCTTCTGCGGCCACATTAAAACCATCCTTCATCTGGATGGCTCATCTGGGAAGGGCAGCTCTTGTGAGAGCTGCAGCGAGGTCAGGGCTTGGCCCAGGGGCTCAGAGGGCTGCAGGATGTCAGAGCACAGGGATGCACCTCAGCACCAGCAGGAGGAATCTGGGAACGACCTGCTTTAGAAATGAGCTCCTCACACATCAGCATAAAACTCCTGTTGACACAGACCTGCTTCGCTCCTGCCAGAAGAGAACAAGGAGCTGCTTTCATCCTTCTGTGGGAGCAGAGATGAGGCTGGAGCCCAGCATCAATAAATTAATGGAAAGCCTTTGCTTTCGAGCAGAGGCACTGCAGATCTCAGCGGGCACATCACAGCTTTCTGCTCCTGCCTAGATGAATATTCAGCTGGCAGGACAACTGCAGAGACAGGCTCTGCCAACACCTTTCTGGGACACAGCAGCAGCTCTGCCCCAATTCTTTGGTGTCCCCTATGCAACAAGCTGGTCCAGAGCTGTCCTGCAGCACATTTGTAGGAACAACCTCCTCTGCCCACCAAGGGGACCAGACCCAGCAGTCCAGCTAGCTCCTGGCATTCCTTCATGTCATCCATGCCAGTGCAGCTGGCAGCTCAGATGCTGGGGCAGAAGTCATTCTCCCAGCCCCACTCTGTTCACAGGTGAAGGCCCTACCCCCTTCTCACTGCCCTGAAGCAGTCTCCCATTCCCAGTCCCTATTTAGTGCCCTGTTTAGGCTTATTTACCCTCTGGGGTAGCTGCACTCCTGCAGCTGCAAGAAAAAGCTGAGTCCTCTGTGCCTGGAGTCAGGGATGTTTATTGGCACTTGAAATCCCATCCCTTTGCTGGTCCACCCCACCCCGGGCAGCGCTGGCAGGGGTGCAGCTCAGCGCTGCCAGCAGCCCGTGGCAGCCCCGTGTCCCTCAGCCTGCCCACCCAGCACTCCCAGGGACAGATGGGCAGCCTTTGACCCACCTCCCCGACAAAAGCCTGGGGAAATAGTTTGCCCTGTCCATGGATGGCCTCCTCCTGGCTCCCAAGTGAGGAGTTGTCCCATTTGTGCCAGTCAGTAGGAGCTCGACTGAAATCCAGCAGCCTGCATGTCTAGTGATGGTGAGAAGAGGAGCAAAGAAAGCTGCCTGTGAGCCAAAAGTTTATAATTAAGAATAAAATGAGGAAATAACAGGGGGATACAGCCCTGGCAGCTGGCAGGGACATGGGTGGGATCAAGGGGAGGCAGAGGGTGGCTGTGGGCAGGAGAGCAGCCCAGAGCGGTGAGGTAGGAGAGGCAGGAGAAGCAGGAAGCAATGCCTGAAGCAGCATCCCAGTGGATGCAAGCTCACCCACAGCGAGTTTGTTGAAGCCAAAAAAGGATATTGCAACAAGTGGAGGGGAAAGTGATGAAAGAGGAGGTGAGAGTTTTAGCTTCAGGAAAGGCTCAGCAAGGTTATGCAAGCTGTTGAGGTGCTCAGGATATGAAGACATGGGGGGAGGCAGGAGATGAAGACAGCACTCAGATTCCGGCAGCAAAGCAGCATCCTGGTATTGCTGAGCTCAGGGAATCCCTGAGCTGAGAAGAAGAGGTTAAGAGCCCTGGTTTGGCTGTGTTGTGCTTGAGAGGGTGGTGAGACATTCACGAGATGTCAGAGAGCTCCTCCGAGATATGAATTTGGACAGGGAGAGGAGAGCCCAGAGAGGGGCTGCATGCCTGAGTCATCACCATAGAGATGGTATTTGAGTGTAGCTGCGATGAGATTACCCAGACACACAGTGCGGAGCATGGACACAGCTCTGTGAGCTCCCAGGGCAAACCAGGCTCCCACAGCAGCCCAGCACCAGCCACCGAGGGGCAACAGGTAGCCAAAACTGGGACACGATCCAGGCAAGGCTAGGAGCCAAACAGCCACAGCCCTGCCTCTCTTCCAGAGGATGACTTGGACCCTCCTCCTCAGAAGTCCATCTCTTTTCTGTGTGTTGTGTGCTCTCCACACAGGAAATCCAGGTCCTCAAAGCATCAGACACCAAACTCAAGCACTTCAAAGAGGGCTGAGCTGAGCTTCTGAGTCTCACCTCTGCAAAAGAGGGGGAACCACACACTTACACTCCACAGGGGAGCCACAAGGACAACTCCCACAACAGTGAAGAGACCTCGGGGGTGAGGTGAGGGGGCACAAGGGACCTTGGAGAAAAGCAAAATAAGCTGCTGTAAAGCTCCAAGCTGTGGTCAGTCCTGGAGAGTGTGACCAGGAGGTGGCAGGCTCAACTCGTCCATGGATGGTGGCTCTTCTGCAGGAGGTCCGGGCCTGGAGACAAAATCGCTCGAAATTCGCTTCTCACCCATCAGAAGGAAGCCGAAGAACTGAAGAGCTGGAGGAAGAGGGGAAAAAAGAGACGGTTTGAGCTTCTTTGAAAAGCAACAACATCTTGGGAGAGGCGTTTCTGCCACCAAGGCTGACGCCTGTCAGGGACACAGTCCTGCTCAACGCCAGGACCAGCATGGGGACAATGGCCAGCCTGGCGTTGTAGGAGATTTTCTCTCCACTCCTGTTACAGATAACACACAGGAATCAATGGAGAGGGGGAATTATCTGCATTTCCAGCTGTCCCTCCCCACCCCCGGCATCCTGGTCCCTGGGAGAGCATTTGAAACATTGCAACAGCTATAATTAGAAGTAACAGTAACACTCACTTTCCAAGAGGAAACTGTGCAAAAGGTTGATTTCCTCTTTAATACCATTTCAGATCTGCAGCTCCAGTGGTGAGGGGATTTGCTGAGCAGCAGTCTGGATCACTAAGAAGAATTAAGAGTTTCTTCCCACTTCTGTGGGGGTTACTTGCTCCAGGTGCAAGATGCCAGGTCCTAAGGTGCAGAGGAGACTGTGCTACTCTGCTCAATCCCTCTGCAAAGAGCAGAGGCCAGAGCATTTCCATTCTCACTATCTCATCTATATTATGCATTGCCCCCAAGGCTAATTAACATTGCTGCATACAGCACTGACTTGGGAATGTCAAAGACTTTGGGAACTTCATTGCTGGAGCTTTCAACAGAGCTGCAAGTCACAGGCAGGCTCCTTGTGATTCCATACAAGGAAATATTCACAACATACAACAAAAATAGCCTCCATCACTACACGTTATAATCACATCAGGGAGTCTCCACACCCTGCAGCAATAAATGATGCCCTCTCTCCTCACTCAGAGCACTCTGCAAACACCCATTAACCCTCCCAACACCCAAGGATGGGCTGCAGAGACTAAGGTACAGCCCTCAGCCAGCAAAAAAGCATGGCAGAGTCAGCAGCAACTCCTGGACTGTAAGAAGCACTTTATCTTCTCCGAAAATCTCAGTAACACAAGGCAAGTTTAGTTTGCCTTGTCCTTTGCAACCTTCCTGAGACCTTAAGGCCAAAAGACGCTGCCACATTTTCTCCCCCTTCAGAGTTATTTTTGTGCTGAGCCCAGGAACTTGTGATGGATAAAAACACCTGCAGAAAGGTCATCAGCCACAGCTCAAAATTTTTCAGAGATAAAGAAGCTCCCCTTGGCAGAGTGCTCTGCTCTTTCAATCTCACACTATTCAAAGGTTTGCCTGGTTTCTAATTTGAACTCATCTGCATTTTGCATGCAGATGTTGATCCATTGCTGAGCTGCACAGAGCTGCCTGCTGCTGCACAACTCAAGCACCACAATCAAATCCTTTTGATAAGCTAAAGGCAAAGGGCACTTTGATCTCTCAGAAAGGCACCAGACCAGTTCCTGGAAATGTTCCTTCAGCCATGAGGATGGTGCCTTGGGAATTTCTGCAATGAACTTTCTTGTTCAGATGCCCCAGCCCCTCAAACAAACTCACCAAATAAACTCAGATTCTCTTTCTGACCACCACTGACACGAAGGGCATTTCAGTCAGCCCCAAGATGGTTTTCTTAAGACAGAATTAGGCTCAGTTCTTTCATTAAAAAAAAAAAGAAATCTTAAAAATAATATTCTCAAACATTTTCAGACAAGTAACCAGACAACATTTTTCCACTCTTTAAATCCAGCCTCAGAAGTGAGATGTGCCATCCCCGAGGCGTTCATCACCTTTGCCCTCCTCTGTACTGCCAGAATTAGATGTGTGTGTGTCAGCCCAAACTGCTGATCTCTCCTGCCTCCCCAAAAAACATCTGCAGGGCTGTGAGTGGCTTCTCTGGAAGCCGTGGCTCCCATACAAGGCAACTGGTCCCTGGCCAGTGAAGGGCAGCTGGAAAGGCCTGACCAAGTAAGAGATTGACTTGGCTGAGCATCATTTAATTCTCTACAGGGGGGACAAAATGCACTCAGGTCACCTAAAAAAGTGAAATATCATGTCTCACTTGTTTCCAAAGAGTGATTTCGTTTCTGTGAATGTTGTGTTTGTTCCCAAACAAGTAGAGAAGAAACTGTGTCTGCTGGTGAGTTGAATGCCCTCCTCCTCCCGCTGACTTCAGAGGGAAGAGTGACGTGGATGGATAAACTCCTCCACCAAATCTGCAGATACCCTCCCCATGCAGCAATCCTGAAACTCCAGTCTAGGCAGGTCCAGGCTGCTCTGCAGCAAGGCTGAGCATCAGCATCTGCTCAGAGAAGCTGTGGCTGCCCCATCCCTGGAAATGTTCAAGCCCACGTTGGACAGGGCTTGGAGCAGCCTGGGATAGTGGAAGGTGTCCCTGCCCACAGCAGGGGGTGGAACGAGTTCGACACAAATCAGTGTGAGATTCTGTGATTCCATGGTCAGCATCATCCCACTCCCATTCCCCTTCCTGTTGCCAGGCTGCAGCTGGCAGGCAGCGTGCAGGACCCTGGGGAAGCTCAGGTCACTCCACACGTGCCTGTGCAGACCTGGCCTCGTTCTGTTTGGAAAGAGAAGCATACGACAGGCAGATTAGAAGGTGACAAATAGATGGACAGGCAGGCAGACTGACTGCCCTTAAATAGTCTTCATATTTTTGCCATGATATCTGTCTGCAAGGGTTTAAATTATGAGCCTTACTTACAGCTTTGAAAGAATTTAAAATGCTTAAATCCTTGTTAAAAACTAAACTAACAAAGCTTGGCTGGATACTGCACTTTTAATCTACAATGAAAGCAGTGCATTTGATTTGAAGGGCTACAGAGCTCCTGTGAAAATGCCCTGCAAACACTGAGCCCCAGCTAATGACCAGCCTGCTGTAAAAATGGTTTGCTGTCAGATTCAGATCCTGGCTGAAGTGAGTCCGTCAAACTCCCCCATCCTTCTGAGTGAAGGATCAGGTATTGGATGTGCAGTTTGTCCTGTTTTGAGACACCTCACAAGCAGTAAATGAGATATTGAGGGCCCAGATGTTGGCAGGGATACGGGAGAATTCATTTAGCTGCCTCTCACCCCAGGGAGTGCAGCGAGAGAGCAGCAAGTCCCAGAGTTAAATGCTTCCAGCAGGACCAGCTGCTGCAGCCCCCCCAAGCAAACCAGCCACACATCCTATGAGCTCTGCTCCCCTACACCCAGACACAAGGAGGATGTGTCAGGTGAGGCAGGTTCCCAAACCTTTGGAAAAGCCCTTTGTAGATTATAAAGTCTCAGAGAATAGCTCCGGTTCCTGTTAGTCTTTATTTATGATCCTCTTTAAGGCAGACAGACGGGTTAACTTCCACCTTCCCATGCTGAGCACATCCCGCTCTTTGCAGAACTGCCCCACTCGCAGGCAAGCCCCAAACTTCCCAGCTTCGAGCCAAAAACTGCAGCATGGCCAGAACACGAGCAGGCCTGAGAGCACAGCAGCTGTGGCACTGCTGTCACCCTGCCCACCGCCTGCACCCACACCCTCCGCTGCCTCTGGGACAGGAAGCTCCATCCTGGCTGCTCCAGAACTGTTGTGCTCTGAGGGGGAACTACGGCGCTGGCTCTGCCAAGGAGGGTGAAAAAAGGGATGGGACGCACCCCGGAGCAGAGGTGGCACACAGGAACATCCTCACCATGGGGACTTCCCCACCAGAGGAACACGCTCGCTGCCAGATGCGCTGCCTGCTCCCCATCCAGCCTGCAGCTGGATCTCATTGCCAGGGGAAAAGCTTCTGCCTCCTGATTATTCTGTTTATTCTGCTAAAGACCATCATCATTCTGCTGTTTGGGTTTGTTTGGGGCGGGCTTTTTTTAGCAGGCTCCTATTTTTGGGAGCTCATGTGCTGCGCTCCCTCTGCTGGCTGGCTCACTTGGGCTGGGGAGAGGCTCTGGGGAAAGAATCATGGAATCTTAGAATCCCAGAATGGTTTGGGTTGGAAGGGACCTTAAAGCTCATCTCATTCCAACTCCTTGCCATGGGCAAGGACATCTTTCACTATATCAGGTTGCTCCAAGCCCTGTCCAACCCAGCCTTGAAAACTTCAAGGGGAGGGGGAGGGAAAGAACAAACCCCTGCTCTAACTGCCTGTGAAATGTCACAGCACAAACCCTTCCCAGGCCCTGACTCCTTAAATTCGAGTGTTAAGACCTGAGAGTGGCATTCTTGTGTCAGCTTTACTCCTTATAGCCTGGGTAAGCAGAGTCTTGTCAACAAAGAGAAATGGGTGGTTTGATAAAATTCAACTGATCTTTGTTAAGGATAGAGAAACTCTCACACTTGAAAGTCACGCCAGCAAAAAGATTGGCTTGTACTGCTGATGGTTTAGAGCTGTGGTGTTCAAAGCCCCTCAGCACAAGTAATTACAGCCACCACAAATTGTGAGCGAAAACATGAAAGCAGATCTTGAAAATCTTGATTATAGAAAACCTCCTGAAGGGTAGGAAGCCTCTCACGAGGAGAAACAAGGGAGATGCTTCTGCAAGGAGTCCTCCCAAGCCCCTCATGCTTCAGAGAGCATTTCTGACACACAGAACAGTTATTGGGAGCCTTGGAGCCATCATTCCCTTTCTGGAAAGCTGGTGGATGGGATTAAGCCCGGGGTCCTGCAGCATTCACAGCGTTATTTTCATCATCAGAGGAGCAGAGAAATCTTTTGATGGACATTAACCTAAGAGCAAGGAGTTTTTCATCAACCCTATTCAGTAGGCAAGCCAAGAAACAGTGAGGGCTCTCAAAATCAACCAAATAAAAGGCAAGACAACCCCCTGTATAGATACTTTCTTGTTAAAACTATTAATAAACATCACACATTGCGTCAATCTCTGAAGGTCAAAGCAATCTTTTTCCCTAGTGGAAGCTCTTAATAGAGGTTTTTGAGCTGCATTTTATGCCTAAATGTGCTTCTTTAATGAGTGCAATTTTACCTCTGCTCAGGTAAAGTGCCTTGTTGTACATTTGCTTTTCTTCCATGGTTTTATTACACCTATTTGGCCGATGATGTCCAGCCAAAAGAAATGAAAGATGCTGGGAAATAAAAATGGATTTCCTGAAAGTGTTTGTCTTCATAATAAATTAAAAAAAACCCCTAAACAAAAACAGACTTATAAAGCAGCACACTTCAGTAGCCGTTTACTGAGATTTCACTGTACACCTTTTTCTCACATAAAAAGGCATTTAAACATAAAAAAAAGGAATGATTCTGCTAGACAAACTGTGACATGAAAAGAGAAAACAAGATGTCTGTGAACAGCCTCAGGCACCGAGGCCCTGAGGGCTGCCTGCACTGCCTTGAAGCAAAGGAGGGGAGTGGGGGAGTGAGGATGGGAGCAGAGGGATAACCCCGACAGAAAAGACCCCTCTGGGACTGGGGCAGCTCGGCCCTGCTCCATCCAGTGCTGGGCTGGGCTGGCCAGGAGGTGTCAGTCCGTGTTCCTCGATCTGTGATTTCTCCCAAGCCTTCCTGGGGAAAAAAATTACAAAAGATCATTTAAAACATCTATATCTACACAAATATATTTAAGGTCTGTTTCTTCAGCATCCATGAGAAAGGCAGTGTTCCAACACAATCACCTGCTCTTGGAGTTGTTCTGAGCCTCAATCAACAGCTGGGCCTGTGAGGATCCCTCTGCTGGCTCCAGCAACATGTTAGTTACAGAGGTTTTCCAGAGAGCTTTGCTGGGGTTTGATTTTTTTGAGTCTTATCATGTTTTATTTAGGAGATGTACTTACTATAAAGGATTTGTGAGATAGAAGGGGCTTTTTGCTGTCAAGAGCAGCTTCACAAAAATTGGTTTTCTGGAGTTCTCATACCTTATTCCCTTTGTGTTATTGGTAATTATGTAATGTTAAAAGAACCTTAAGAAGAAGATGTAGGAAGAAATAATCTCTGTTCCCCAAACCTACTGTTCTGAGTTACAGAAACAACAGTGAGTGACAGGCAGCAAAAGACAGATGGGGAGAAGGCTAAAAGAGATCTCTAATTCTATCAGTTTAATGAGTTCTTTCCTTATCAGCTTCAGCCCTTGTCCAGATCTGCTAAGTGGTTTTTCTTAGAGATAGAATCACTATGAATTAGTGTGTGGCAGCTCCTTTTGTTACACAACTGAGCAGATTTTCAACAGTTCAGTCTCTGAAGAGCTGAGCTGTTCTCAAAGCCCAGCTGCTAAAGGGAGCACTCAGACAGCAGCTGAGCTCTGCTGATCATCCACCCTTGTGCAGGGCCAGGCTGGGAGGCCACAGCTCTTCCACCCAGCCAGGCAACACCCAGGGCCTCTCAGGCTGCCTGCAAGGAGTTTCCACTGGGGTGGGACACCAGCTCTGGGAGCCAAGGCAGCCACGGTGCTCACACCAGGAGTCTGTGTTCAGGCTGAATGTGTGTGGCTGCATCCACACTGAAGCAGCAGCAATCCAGGCTGTCCTGGGAAGTATTTTGCACTAGCCTAGGAAGCAGTGTTTTGGGGGCAATCCATCTTTCCTTCATTTGCAAAGGTGTTTTCCATCTGGGAGAGCAGTGCCCTGCACTGAACCAATCCTTGCTCTCCGCTCTTCTGCCCAAGGAATGCACCTGTGGGGATAACCGCAGCCCCAGGGCTCTTTGATAACCTCTAGGGTGGTGTGGAACAAGGATCTCACTTGTCTCATTTTTACCACCATGAAAACCCGTGCTGCTCCTCCTTGGACCACAGGACTACCAGGAGCTGACGTCCACTTGGGAAACTGAATAAACACTAAACCTCAGTGTGTAACCATTTATAGAATTTAATTCTCACAAAGGCCACTTCCAGCAGCAAAGAGAAACTAAAAGAGCCACACAGCAGGTGGACCTTGTTCATTAGGCAAGGGTACTTTTTTCTCTGGCATATTTGGAAATCAGTTGTGTTTTATAAACTGCAAATTTAAAATGTGACTACATTTATTCCTTCTTGTCTTGTCCAGAATATTTTCTCACTGGTGAAAAAGCTGTTCCTTGCTTTGCTACAGAAGTCAGGGATTGATGCCATGTTTTGCCTGGAAGACAGAGGCACACAGCACATTTCACATTCATGAGGACAGGTAGGACAGGTGCCACTGAAGCAGGGACCCTTTGAGCCACACAGCTGAGAGCTGGGGTCTTGCTTTTTCTTATATCCATTCCTCTGATGCTTAGGTGACAGCAGGAAAATATATTCCAGTTTTGTAGCAGGAACTGACAGAATTGATGCATTACTGCATTTGGAGATTTAATACACATGAACAGGCACTGCTAGATCTGCACTGGCTCTGATTAAATTAAATACTGTGGAGTCAGTCTCCTGAATTTCTGTTCACAAGTAACAAACAGTGTGGAGGTGGGAACCTGCATTTTGTTATAGGCTCACCAATCTAACGCTGTAATGAACCATTTATGAGCAAGCCTTATGAATAACTATTTTACTCGGGGTTTGGATTTAAGGGCTCTGATAGAAATTTAAGATTTTTCAGCTTCATGCAGCTACTGACCTGAACTCAACTGCTTAAAAGCTGTATAGATTAGCTGAAAAGAATCTGAGCTACATTAGCTACACAGGAAAAGAAGCACAAACTTAGACTCTGTGCAGAAATACACAGGCACCTTCATTGAAAATATGCCAAATAGATGCACAGATATATATACACACAAATTCTGTAGGTGCACCCCTATGCATTATTTGTGTGCACAGTTATTTTTAAGCATATTCAAATCTGTGGCAAATGAGTGTGTAGAACAGAAACTGTTTTCATGTGCAGTAGCACACACGAAGGCAGCAGTCACGCAAGGCCGTCTGCTGAGAAACCACTCCCTGCACCTCCTCTGGGGCAAAGAGCTGTGCTGGTGCCTTTGAACCTGCACACCACATCAAGAGGGAAAGGAAAACAACACACCAAGGACCTCAATAAACATGGATTACCTTGCTTGCTGTAATCACTTCAAAATGGCCAAGGCAGCCTCCAGTTCCCCAGGAGTCAAGTGCTTGGCCCTGTTTCTATAATAACACCTCCCCACGCGCTGCCTGCTTCCCACATGATGTGTCCCGGGTTGAACAGGACTCTCAGGAGGTGAAGCCTTCACCAATCAGCTCGGGAAGGTTTCAAAAGTTTCAGTTCCTGAGCAGGTTTTGCAATAACACCCCCCTGGAGCCAGAGGGGACGGGGCTGTTTGGGGGTGTTCGCTCCGGAGGCGCACTCGGAGCTCCCCGAGTTGTTCGTGCCCGCAGCTGCTCTGAGGCTCGGGAGGCAGGGGCAGCTCGGGGGGTGTTCACTGGCAGGAACACCAACTCTTCATGTGAATCCAACACGTCTGGCATCGCCCTTGCAGCGTTCAATGTCATCCTCAAAACCACTTCCTTCTTCTCGTCAGCACATCCTGTGTGATTTCCTGCGTTGTTTTGTAAGAGCAGCACAAATGAAAGAATTCCTCATTTATAGAAAGCCTTTCTCTGTCTTTAGCAGCTTTTCTTTCAAATCTACTTACAAAAACCCTCTTTAAAGCATTTTTCTACCGGGTTTTCTTGTTTATTTTCTTTTTCTTTCTTTTCTTTTCCCCTGAAATTCAGAGTCTACAGACAAAATCATTTTCCTCACTGTTTGCTCTTTTGTTTTATTTAAAAAAAAATACAATTACTGTTAACATAGAAGCCCCAAGATTCACTATTTCTGTTACAAAACATGTTTACAGCACAGCAAAGTTTTTTGTTCATGCACAGGAACAAATTTTTCACTGAAATCACTTACTGACCTTAATAACCACAAACATTGTTGTCTTTATTTCAAATAGAAATTAATTTACCTTCCATCTTCATCCAAAATCCACCCTGAAGAGCTGATGTGTTCAGAGTTATTTGCATGCACCATGCACCACTCCCACTGTGGTTGAGACGACACTCCCTCCCACAGGAACGTAAACTGCTGACTCAATGCCCGAGACCCAACTTTAACACGGCTTTGATGGATCCTAAGTTGAGATAAGTTGGAATCTTCTGGCAGCATCTGAAAACGAGTTTTGGCAGAAATTTAACCTCCTATACACTCAATTTATTTTAGTCTCAGCTAAACCACCGCCCGCCTTCCATTGTGCATTACAAACCCTCCAAACACCCCAAACTTTCTTCTTGTCTACTAATACATGAATTAAATCAATTTACCTTCCTGCGAGTCACGTTCATCATGGTACAGCTCTAAGGAGAACCCAGATGAGGCAAAAGCCAACTGTTTACACTCCACAATATTCCTCTGCTCAGAACATGTTATTCTCCATGGCTTGTTGGCTTCTCTGCTCAGAGTCAAACCCATTTACTGAGCCTCTCCTGTTATTAAGAACATTGCCCATGTAATAACCCCAAGGGTTTGTGCAGCACAGACAAATTCAAGGCTTGTTCACACCAGGGGGATCAAATACATTTGTTCCTCCTGACCAGCAGCATTTCCTGTGATAATAATAGTTTCTGGTTACCACAGACTGCCACATATTTATTACAAACTCCACTTTCTGAGAACAAAACGAGTGTGCCTCAGGCTGCCCTACGTGTGAAACTCAACAGGCTTGGTTCACATGACGTGGAGAAAACAACCTCAGCTCCCAGAGTTCATCCATGAGTTTGTGCTGATTCTCCCTGTGTCTTTCACCTCACCACATTTCAGCCCTAATATCTGTGTTTTATCCACCTTGAGTATAATTTTCACCTGTGGCCACCTTGTTTTAACCTGCAGTCAGCTGTTTTACACTGAGGGTTGGAACCAGGAGCTGAACTGAAGGGTTTATTCTGGGATGCTGCTGAGACTCCAAGGAACCTGCGTCAGGAGCAACCAGCTGAATTCAACAGCAGTTTCAGTTTTACACAGACTGTTTTCAGAAGCTGTTGACCTCACCCTGCCTGTCTGGGCTTCTCTGTCATGATGACACCCTGCCTGTGAGACCCCTGGGTCTGTGTCCCAGTGCTGTGCTCGAGAGCTGTGGTTTCCCAGTGCTGGGATTCCGGGCAGTGCTCCCCAGCTGCTGTGTCTGCTGCAGGTGTGTGTCAGCAGGAGCAAGGGATGAACAGAAGAACTCCCTGAGTCCCAGTTTTAATGTGGGTGCTGAGTTTGCAATCCTTAGTCAGCTAATTACTATTTGTGCCCTCAGTAAAATGAAGATTGTGCTACTTGGGATCTTCCCAGGCCTTTTACAACGGTCTCTTGGTTAATGTTTGTGGAAGGTTAGAATATGTATGATGCTTTTTTGAGCTATATATATATGAACTTTTTTTTTTTGCTTTTTATGATCCATTAAAGCAATATTGGGATTTCTTGATCTCCCAAGTGATTGATATCCTTCTCATACCTTCTCTGTTGTTTTCAGACAGAAGCAAAGCACACACAAGGCAGCATCTCCATGCTTTTTACACTTGGCAAGACCATGGCAGCCCCTCATGGCTTTGACTCATGCCCTCAGCTCAGTCTGCAGCTGGGACAGCCCCTGGCGACCTCAGCACTTGGACTGGGATTGAACCACAGTTCCAGGAATGCTGCCTGGCCCAGCTTCCCCACTGGTCTGAACTGGGGAGCTGTGCTGACTTGCTCTGCCCAGCACCTGCCCACCCAGTCCCTTCCTTAGATTTTGGGTCGGTTTCAATTCCTGCCTTGGAACTGAGGAGGGATATGGATCTCTCAGGGTGCACTTGACAAGCTGACATGGTCCGAGGTACAGACTTTCCCTGTGATCTCTGAACATTTCCAACCTTCCTGTTTTACTGTGTGGGTGAAATTATTCCCTGTTAATTGTGCTTCTGCTGCAGATATGCTGCTTCCACCCAGAGAGAGCTTTTCTCAGAACACTGTTCTGCAAAAACATTGAAAACATTGTTCTTTAACCAACCGAATTGGACTTTGAATCTCATGAGTGGCAGGGACTAAGTACACTGTGCCTGTAATGCCCCATCTGTCTTCTCTGAGGCTGCACAGAGCACAGCCAGAGGACCTTTGGGCTCATGAAACCTGAACTAAAAATAATAATTACTGGGAAACAAAGGGGACAACCTGACCCCGCAGCTGGCGGCCTCAGCACAACAGCAATGATATGTAATTGCCTGCATATTTCTAAACTACACTCAAGAGCAGCTTCCAGGAGCTTCCAAGTAGAGGTCCACACACAGCTCTGCCAGATGGCTCCTCCTTGCAGGAGAGAGGGCCCCTTAGACTCTTCAATCCCCATCCCAAGTACAGACTTGGCTGTCTGGCATATTGCAGCTCAACTATCAGCAAAATATCCCAAGTAGACCAGACCTGATTCTTTTCCCTGACAGCAGAGGATTTGAAGAGAACACTGAAGCTCTAAATAACCCTGATGAAATAAGACTGGGTCACTATAAGAGTGATGCCCTGTGTGGTGGCAGAAATCCCAGTGTAGGGATTCTGTAGGTCAGAGTCCTGTGTTATTTGGCAGTGAATGGATGTCCTGCAGTTCTTGCAGAGAAAACAGGCTTGGCACAAGAGATGAAAAAGATTTGAGTTTGTGAGGGTTAAAGGACAGATCAGCATCAAAGCCACAAGTAAGGTGTCCATCTTCTGAGCCTGACAGCAATACTTCTATTCACTGGCTGTACTCCAGAAGCTACTGACACCCTAAATTAGCACTAAAGTCAGTTGACCTCTTCTATCCCCTCCCTTGGCCAGATGACCTTTTATTTTATCATGTAACTCATACCAGGTAACTCAAAAAACTCTGTCCTCATACACAGATATCATTCTCCCATCTTCTTCCTCTCTCTTTCCCCTTTAGGCTGCTTTGCTGCTCAGAGCTGCAATAAAGGTGACTTGAGAACAGAGAAACTCACACACACAGAGGACTATTCCTAAACCAAAAGCATCCCTCTGTCTAACCAACCCAAGAGAAGGTGAGGTATGTGGTGCTTTCAGAGTCCACTGCTGAGCAAATGAAAACCATGCTGGCCTCCCACACCTTCGTGATGGAGAACAGTTACTTCCCGAGTCAAGCCTAGCACAGGTAAAGACCAAAAGAAAGAGGCTGGGGTTGTCAGGCTGCTCAGAGCTGCAGAAGCCCAAAATCTCCTTGAAACCTGCGATTCTGCTCTCAGGACCTCAGACTCGGTTAACCATCAGAGGATCTCTCACCAGGGATCCAGCTGCAGCAGGGAGAGGCAGGGCTCATGAATGCAGTGTATCAATCAGACTGGTTCAGCCTATCCCAAAATATTACTTTTCAGATGTTCTCTGCATGGTTAGAACTAGGAAGAGCAGAAATAAAAAAGACATTTCGTTTTTCATGGTGTATTCAAGTTTATGCACTGCTTTTCATGGGAGGACACCCTCTAATCGAACCCACCAAACTGAGGGAAAACATTCCAGTGATTATCACAGACGTTTGCATGGGGGAAAATCCTCTTGCTTGCTGTTAGAGAAGAAACAAAATTTGCAGTGGAAGTTTGTACCACAATGCTATGGTCCCTTATGCCAGGTTTGAGCACGAGTGGATCATTTAGCAGGACAAATTCAATCCAGATCATGCCTGGGCACACAACGGTGTTTCTGTTGCGTTACCAGGGCTCACAACATGGCGCTTGTGCTGGCTGATGCCGGCAGCAGGAAGAAAGACAATATCTAATCTGGCATGAAGCCTACCAATACAGACCTGATGTCATAACTTCTTGAACAATTTTGAATGGCATCAGTGCTTTAGGTTGTGTGGTCTAGGATTTTGTACCCAGGAGCCCTAGAGCCATGTTTCCTGTTTCATCAAACTGTGACCATTTTTGCTGTGCTTGTGTTTCTCCACAAAATTTTCTCTTATTCTGGGAGACCCTTATCCCATTTGAGTCCTTTTAGAATCCATGATAGTGCTGCATTCTCTATGACATGTATTCAGGATCTCCCTCACAACAGCCTTTCCCAGTTGCTCCTGCAGATTTGTGTGTGCATGTAATTGTGTGTAAATTTTGCAGAACAAACATCCCAGCTATTTGCTCGACTGGGCCAATGGATGCCCACGAGCTGTCACTGGTTTGTGCAGTTCCTCTAATGCTGCCCACGCAGCCATGGGATCTGTCAGTGCTGGCCTCTCAATCCATCTTTGTAATGGTCATTAGCAGCATCTGATTTCTGAAGGGACCTTCTTCCTCACGTCTCCCTGCTGCAGAACTCGGGTTGAAAAGGCTGTGCTTGCTCTTGTTCCCAGAAGGTGCTGTTTTCTAAGAAAACTGACCCAGTGCCAGGCTGTCATTCCCTGAGGAACTTGGAAGAATCTGCTCTCCGAGCTGTTTTACCTGCTGACACTTCGCATGCAGTCAGTTTTACCAGAGTAATCCATCTAATTTACGGCTACAGGCTGGAGTTTGTGTAGTCTTCGGGAGAAAACTTATACTGGAAAAGTTGCTTATTTTAGAACCCACAGCCTCAAGGAAGATATTTTCCCCTAATCCTAAACTAAATGATATCATACTTGGCTAGTGCTGTAACCATGGTACTGAAGTTATTTATGACTCTGAAATTAATGCTATAGTTAGCAACACTGGAACAGGGTTTCTTCTATGCTACTGTCCAAGTGCTTCCCTCCCCCAGCCCGAGGCTACACTGGAAAGCAAGACTGAGTGTCTCCAGAGGGTCTTTAATTTGCAGTAAACAATGTCAGCCTTTGCCGATTTCCAAAACTTGGCAACACACAAGTGGATATGTACAAAGATGCGTCTTCTAAGCAAAACAAAGCACTTGGCTATGTTTTTATTGATCTTATTTTGTGAGGAGATTTATTTGGGTTTTGTTTGTTTTAGTTCTTAAAGTAAATGTTAATTTCTGTGAAAGGACCTGGAACTCCAGTGCGCAGAGCCAGGGCTGGCAGGAGGAGGGAGAACTCGGCTGGACACTGCTCATCAGCTCCAGCATCAGGAAATCACCACGAGGGCAAAGAGGAGGAGAGGTCAGCTCCTATGCCTGGGACGCTCTGAAAGTCACCTCCTGGAAATGGATAGCCTGTGTATACAAGATATTTGGGGACCAAACCAACATTATTCCAGCCTGACCCCTCTGCAAAGAAATCCCAGAGAAAGTTGGGAAGAATCCAGCAAAGTAGAACAGAGGAAACACAGAAAACCACACAATGTTGAATCCCTCCTGGTCAAAGATCAGGCAGCTCCCTGCTTCCACAGTGCAGATCCCTGTCAGGAATACTCACAGCCATGTCCTGAGGGTCAGATGACAGCCTGGGGACCCAGGCACCTCTCTGCTCTCGGAGGGGACTCGTGCCAGCAGCAGTAGCTTCTGCATACCTTACACAGTGCATCACCTCTCAGTCAGGGAAAGAAGACAACCATAAAATAAAACTGCAATAAAAGTACTGAAATAGAAACACAGAGGGCAAAATGCAAAAGGAAAAAAAGAAAAAAAAAAAAGGAAAAAGAAAACAGAGAAGAAAGGAGAGACAGAGCCAAGAAGTATGAAAACGTGATGGGATCCTGCTCTGGGGTGGAAAGGCAGCCCATCCTCTGCTTCACAGCTAGAGGCAGTTTGAGTGCATTAAGCTCAGGTCACAATGTAGGCAAGTGCCCATCCTCAGTGCCTGCTCTGGAACAGCAGCCTGAGGTACGGATACAGCACAGCATTGTTGGACACTCGTGCCACTACCATGCTTCCATTTGATGCAAGAGTCTGACTTCCTGACAGATCTGCTACCTGGATTAACCTTTTTACGCTGCCTCTGAACAGCAGTTAACAGAGCAGTCTAATTCTGCTTATGCCAAGAATAAGGAGGATTCAAGTCATTAACCCCCAGTTTAGGACTTTCCAGATACTCTGGCCTTGGGCCCAATCTGTTTTACAAGTTGATGGAAGAAAGTCTCAGGGCCTTCACTGAGAAGTAGATAAGGCATTCTGGGAAAATTTATTGGGTGAGAATGTAGCATTTATTTGGGGTTTCAGTTTTATTTTGGTTTACAGTCTAAACTTCCAGTTCCCAGAGCCACAACTCTCCCATTGCCTTCATGGGATTTATAGTGGAGTCACTTGACCGAGTTTTGCTATGTCTAGCATGTTTCTTTATTTTTTCCTTTTAAAATTTTTTCTCCTTTTGACCACAGGCAAAGCAAATAAATCATCTGACATCGTGCCAGCAAACTGCCATAGGCACTTTGAGACTGGAGGAGTTTCTCCTGCCCCAAAAGAGCATTAAAAAAAAACCTGGCTGGTAACTTGGATGGGGTTCAGGTATGTTTGTGCACATACCAGCAGTTAAACTTATTTCTTTTACTATCTTATCTGTCCATTTCTGGTTTTAAAATGGAGGAAGTTTGGCAGGCAAGTTACTCTTGGAATGCACTCAGTAAACCATGGGCAAGAGAAGTGAAGAGCATAAACAGAAATAACCATAGGTACAGCAGCTGGGAGCCTGACTGCTGGCTTCTATTCCTGGCTTTACCCATGACTCAGTTGGTGACCTTAGAAAGCCACTTCACCCCTCCATTCTCCATCTTTCTCACAGGCACAGTCACCCATCCCACAGGTCACCCCAGGCAGAGGGACCCTGTGGCTTCCAGATGGGTGTTTTTGCTGAAAAAAGCTCCATCCTACTCCCTCTGCCAGCCCCAGACCCTTCCACCACGCAGGATCAGGACGTGGTGCCTCCCTCCCAGAGGGGAGCTGGCAACTTTACCTGAGTGCCTTTTGCGAAGGAAAAGCACTATAACAAAATGTTTCTAATTTTGGCGTGACGGCATACAACACATTCCTGCTCCGGACAGAGCTCTGCTATCAGCCAATTTAATTATCCAGTACCTTTGCCCAGTTCCCTCCTCATTAATTGTGGCCAAAGCACTCAGCAAAGCCAATTTGCTGCTTGCTCTCCGTTTCTCCTTACGCAAGACCAACTCCTTGACAGCTGGACCGTGAGACTGCTGCGCTGGGCTGTTTCTGCTCCCCCGCCTGTGCTTCCCCCCCAGCAGTGTAAACACGTCTCTCCACTTTGTTCCTGCCCGCCTGGAGCAGATTCCTGGGATGTTCATGCCAGACACAGCCCCGGTCTGGGCCAAGCAGTCCCATGGTTGGGGCAGGATGGAGCTGTGCCGCTGCTGCGCCGGGAACCTGCAAACACCCTGGAATGGGCCACTGGAAAAGCAGACTCTGGTTTTGCAGGAAAAGCTTTTCAGTGGTGCTTGGGAACCTCCTGCACCAGCTGGTTGGAAGGATGTCCCTCCATACATCTCAGTGGTGAGGGTCTATCCCAGCCAGGAGGATCACAGGCACGAGCAGGAAAGCTGAAATAAAACTTAAGAGAGCCCACGGACACCCGCAGCCCTTCTGTGTGCATGGGGACCAGCAGCGCCCAGAGGCATCCTAGATCTATCTAATTTCTGTACAAAAACAGGAAACTGCCCCTCCCTTCGCCAAAGCAGAGGGAGAGCGGCATGGCTCGCATCTGTCTCACCGAGAAAAGGGGCGGGGAAGGAGCAAACAGCTCCCTTCCTCTTACCCCGGAGCATGTCAGAAAGAGGATGCATCAGTCAATTTGCTCCTGGGATATTTTTAAGTCTGTCCCCAGGACAGGTCTTAGAAAACAGTGAGATTTCAGGGCTCAGGCCAGACAGGCTCAGACCTCTCCTAACACCCATTTCCAGCAGGAGAAGCAGAGAGGGAGATTGGTACAAGCAGCAGGGCAGGGGTGCCTCCCCAAAACACCCTGGGGATTTCCAGTGGGGCCTCTGGTTCAAGTTCGGTTTGGGCTTAGGGCAGCTGAACCCCAGTGCCACCTTATCTGAGGGTTGTTAGTGACCTGGAGGAAATGAATCCTCACACACAAGGCTGCCTGCCCTCCCCTCCTCCTCCAGCTCTCACAGCAGGGAAAGCCAAGACTGATTCAAGACTGAGTAAAAATAAACCCTTTCCCTTCAGAAACTGTGCTCCCCACACTGAACCAGGCTTTGTGAGGCACAGGGAAGGCTCTTACTTCTGACACATTTAATTCTACAGTGAAAATACATTAAGAGCACAGGGATGTCAAATAATACCTGGCCTCTGCCCCACATCCACTACAGAAAGAAGAGGGGAAAGTGAGACCAAAGCTATATTCCTACTGTCTTTATTCCCCTGGACTGAGGGAAATTTACTATCATAGCTTGGGAACTCACATATTTTCTCAGGGCACAGCACCCTGCTCTCCTTTACTCCATCATCTCACCAGATCTTAGTGATGTAAGATGCCAATATAAATCCTGCAGCACAATTTTGTCTGCTCTGGAATTGCAGCCGTGTGAATCAGGCTGTAATCAAAGCTTTACCCATTTCAGTGTCAATGAAATCAATGAGAAATAAGCATTGTATGGTGTTAAACCAAAAACCACATACAAACATCATTGTTCTGCATGTCAAAGTTGTTCTCGGCTTAGCATATAAGTGAGAAACCTCAAAATCATGACCCTGCTTTTCCTGACAATGATTCCTGGATGTTGCTGTGTTAAAAAGGAAATATCAGGGTGATATTTGTTCACACACCCATAACCATCATCTGCTTTGTCTGCTGTCTTGTAGCCAGCAGGCCCTGTACACTGATGTTTAGATGTGTCCACAGAAGAAGCCACCTGCAAACAAAGAACTGCAACAGAAGCTGTGGTTTTGTTATTACTGCTCAAGACTGATCGTGTGAGAAAAACACTTTCCAGTTCAGATGGAGGAAATGGAAAGCGCTGAGATTCCTGACATTGCTCAACAGAGCAGATTTCTAATGAGCTCTGTGTACCAAATGATTGAAAGATGAGGAAGCAATGGAGAGATGCTCTTCAGGCAAGTAGAATAAGAAAGGGAGGATGTAGTTCTCGGGGTAGATTATACAGCTGAGAGTATCTTTATCTTCCCCTTTTGGGCAAAGTATTTTCTTTTCATGAGAGACACTTGACTTCTCAAACCTTCCTCTCAAATACGCTCTTCCCATCTCTAAGCATCAGCATCACCTTTCCCCTGCAGCCAAAGAGTGGAGACTTCCCATGAGCTCTCCACACATCTGCAGGACCTGCCTGGGAACTTTTGTACAGGGATCAGATCAAACTGTGCTCATTTTTACAGCTGGAGGGTCTCCAAACTGTCTCTCAATTCCTGTCTGCTCCAATCTGCTGTGACAGTTCAAAAACATCTCTGACTTTTTAAAACGTGATCCAGCTTTTTCCACTGTGCATCTTGTAGCCAAGGAAAGGGCACATCTGCCCAGATCTCCCCTGCTTGACTCGATTTCAGCCAAAAAGTGATCAGAGGAGTCCAACCACCTCAGTTTTGTCCTTACTGTTGTCACTTCTCTCTATTGTACCTCCTAATGAGTGTTCAGCCACCTCTGAAACACTGATGAGAGTTTGAGAGAAAGTCTGTCTGTAGGTCACTGAGAGGCTCAGGTGACAACTGCAGGGGTAATATGGATTTTAGTGCCCTCCAAGGCACTATCAGTTTGTGCCACCCAGCAGCAGAGCTGACAATTTGCAGTGCCTCCTTCGAGGGCAGCATCTTTACACCACCACAGGCAGGCTCTGGGAGATCTAGTTCCATCCTGGAACACCAGCACTGGCCCTTTTGGCCAAGACTCCTGCTAAGCCCCTTCTCTCTGCCCACCCCCTCCCAGCTTGGCACCAGAAAGCAAATAAACAGCTCTGGGAGCTGCAGAATCTGCAGAGTCTGGCTTTCAGCAGGCTGGCGTCTCTTGGGCCACTGACCTGGGTGCCTGCGAGGGCACAAGCCCTGACTGAAGCTTTTCCCACGGTTTGGGCATCAATCAAATGTCAGCTCCAGTGGATTCTCCAGTGTCTAATAAGGTCTGACAGCATGCAGCCCTGGCAGGGTCATTCTTTGCCCAGCTGTTTGTAATGGCAGGAACTGAGCTCTAACCACTCTCAGTTTTTGATAGAACTGGCCAAAGGGTTAAAAAGTTTTTGAAGAGAATAATTTGGAAGAACAAGAGTGGGCTGATATACAGTGTCATTGCATAAGCTCTGTTACATTAGGAAATCAAAATAATCGACCCTTTTCCCCCTAAATGTGATAGAATTTAAAGACTAAATGCTGAGCCTGGTAGTGCAAAATCCTCTTTTAAACTTTGCTCCACGACCTCCAGACACACTCCAGAACTTCAAGTTGCTGCTTTATCTTCAAGCTTGAGTACAGGAAAGGCAATCTTTGCACTTCAGATCCCTGTGGAAAAAACGTAACCCCAACCAGAATGACTCTTGAGTCAGTCCTGGGGAGCCACAGAGATAGGCAGGCTTGTAGCACACCTGATAGCTAAGGCAGAAATTGGGATTGGAAATGTGTCTCTGGCATTCCACAGGAACCTCTGAGGCCTTAAAAGAGTAAAAAGGCTGTAAAGGGTGCACAGGTACTTCTCACAAGGAAATAAATCAGCTGTGATGAGACTGCACAGCTCAGGTATTCTGCAGAGACAGCTCCACCACTGAGATACACAGGGCGGATTTATGCCCTGGAGCAGGGCTGGTCTCCAGAGCAGCTCTGCTTCCTGCACCCTCACGTGCCAGCTCTGTGCACACACAGGAGCATCACCTCGACATGTCCTCAGCTGCCCTCTGCAGAGGAGCTGCATATTCAGGGACAGGGTGAACGTGACCTTTACAATCTCAGCTCTGACAAGCACTTCCTGCAGGGTGACAGTGCAGAGTTGCTTCTCCTCTGCCTCTCGCGTGGGCTGTAGTAGCTCAAGGACTGTTGCTTCCTCAGAGCCCCATGCCAGGAGCATCTCTTTTGGTCACTCCAGTCTGAATATGCTCTGCTGCTTGGAAAGCTTTAAGAAGCCCAGGTGGCTGCTGGGGGAGAGGCTTTCCTAAATCAAAACATCTCTGAAGCCCTCATCCATCCAGCTTCATCATCTGCCAACCTCTCAAGGAACACACAAGCTGGAAACACCCTGGAAGGGATCAGCCCATTCTGCTGTTGCAGCCAGGCTGATACTGCAGAGCATTTTGGAGATGGGACTGAGCAGCTGTTGACAGGATTTCTCCATCAAATTGTGCTTTGCAGACCCATTGGGAACCTTGCTGTATCTCAGTCCTGACACAGGCTGACTCGTCTCAGATATTTATCAAAAGAGGCTTCCTGCTCCTGAGCATCCTGCCCGGAGTTACAGGAGATCTTCTTCCAGCTCTACAGGTGCTGGCGTTGTGCTGTATTCACAGCTCCCTGCAGCCCATGGCAGAGCTTTCCTCCGCTCACCCAGCACCTTCTTAGAATCACAGAATCAGAACGAAACAGAATTGTTTGGGTTGGAAAAGCCCTCTACGATCATTGAGTCCAACCATTACCCCACGACTGCCAAGCCCACCACTAAACCATGTCCCCAACTGCCACATTCACGTGGCTTTTAAATCCCTTCAGGGATGGTGACTCCACCACTGCCCTGGGCAGCTTGTTCCAATGCTGGACAACCCTTTCTGTGAAGAAAATTTCCCTTATATCCAACCTAAACCTCCCATGGTGCAGCCTGAGCCTATTTCCTCTTGTCCTGCTGCTTGTCCCCTGGGAGAAGAGATCAGTGCCCATCTGGCTACAATCTCCTTTCAGGTAGATGTAGAGAGTGAGAAGCTCCTCCCTGAGCCTCCTTTTCTCCAGGCTGAGCTCCCCCAGCTCCCTCAACAGCTCCTTGTGTTCCAGACCCTTCCCCAGCCCCATTCCCTTCTCTGGACACACTCCAGCACCTCAATGTCATTCTTGTCAACCGAAAACCGGTTTTGAGGTGTGACCTCAGCAGTGCCCAGCACAGGGAGGTCAGTCGCTGTCCTGGTCCTGCTGGCCAGGTCTGAGCCCACCCAGCAACACCAGCAGAAAATTAGGGAAAACACCGATGGAGTGCCCAGCTTTTGCTATCAGGACTTCCCTCCGAGGTGTCCGTCGGGTACCCGAGGAACGCGGCAGCGCCTGCCCCGCGCTCCTGGGCTGGAGCCGCCCCGCACTGCCGTGGGTCCGCTCCCTGCTCCCCGCTCCGCACAAGCTCCTTCTCCCGGCGACCGGCGGGGGCAGGGAGCCACCAGAGCCCCGCCGAGCCACCGGAGACCCCTGCACCGGCGGTACGTCCCCAAGCCATGGGGACCCCCCGAGCCGCCGGGGATGCCCGAACGGCCGGGACCTCCCGGGCCCCCCCCCGAGCCGCCGCCGGCCGCGCTCCCGGCGGAGTCGGGCGGCACCTGCGGGCAGGTCCTGCTACTGCAGCGGCGGGCGCGGGGCCGGCCCCGCCGGGACGGCTCCGGTGCGGAGCGGCCGCGGGAACGGCGAGGGGGCACCGGCACGGGGGCCTCCGGGCAGCGCCTCCGCCCCCGGCTGTCAGCGCTCAGCACAGACACAGCTCGACCGAGGCTGCCGCTCCCTCCGCCGGTGCCTCCGGGCGCGGCAGGATGCTGCCGGTCCTTCCCCAGGAGCTCTCCACACTGGCACGGGGGGATAGCAGCTTTCCAGACCCGCAGCAGTGTTCCTGGCTATTGATGGCAGCATTTCCTATTGCTGGAAAAAATGCGAGGCCGAGCTGCTGCACCCTGAGCACCCAGTGCTGCGAGGCTGGCTGTTCACTGACAGCCCCATTGTGCAGGGGGTTTGGAAGCTCCAAGCATTTCCTCCCAATCCACGCTTTTAAAAAAAACAAAATGTGATTTCTCGTCATCATCTGAAGGGACAGACTGGTTGGAGAATCACAAGAAATCATCAAATCAAGCCCAAATCATGGAATCCTGGAAAGGAATAAGTTGGAAGGGACCTTAAAGCTCATCTCATTCCAACCTCCTGCCATGGGCAGGGACACCTTCCACTAGACCAGGTTGCTCCAAGCCCATCCAACCTGGCCTTGAACAATTCCAGGGATGGGGCAAATGTTCATGGGAATTTCTAAAAATCCCAAACACACACTGCAAAGCAGTTCCTGAAGACGTGGGGAGCCTTTATGGGCATTTGTGAGCTTCCAGTTAAATGAATTGCTAAAGAAAATCGTGAGGGCTGGTGGCCCGGTCACACAGCAGGAGGGAGCAGACTGGCAGTCACAACTCCACACTGGAGCTGCTCTGAGGATTTGGAAAAGTTGCAGTCAGAGGATGGACCCTGCTTTGTCCGCAGAGCTCCTGGGGCAGGACCGCCCTGGGTGAGAGCCGTGTAGATCCCACTGTCGTGAGCTGGATGGATGAAAAGAGGAAAATCCAGAGTACTGGACAGGGCAGGTTGAAAATGTGGGAGGCACATTGGGTCTGCCTGATCCCCCCAATGCAGAGGCAGAGGGATTCAGCTCAGAGATGCTGCTGGCATGGGTGGGGGTCGGGGTGGTGTTTTCACTGCAGGAGTCACATTTGGGGCCTATTTTAAACATGTCCCCCACGTCGCCGAGTGTACGTCTCGAGGATTGAAATAGATGGCGGTTTGATCATTGTGTCTCCCAGGGAAATGGTTTTTAATGAGGTTTTAAATAATAAAGTGGGATAATTTCCCTGGCTGGCAAGATCATGAAATTTTTATGCCTCCTTTCTCTCCCAAAGTTTTATCACCCTTTATTTTTAGTGATGTATAATCCCCGCTTTTGAGAAAAAAAAGCAGAGAAACCAGTGACACAGGGAAAGCCACTCCTGGGCAGGGATCCTTAGGCGGGAAGCAGTCTGGGGGCAGCTTCACAGACAGCCTGTCCACACCCCCTGGGGATGGGAGAACACCCCAGAGGGGCAGAGGGACTCCCAGTGTTGGTGCAGGGTGCCAGTATTGGGTGCATGATACTGGTGCTGGGTGTAAGTACTGGGTGCAGGCTGTGAGTACTGGGAGCCAGTACTGGGTATGTGATGCTGCTGCAGGGTGTGAGTACTGGGTGCATGGTGCTGGTTCTGGGCGCCAGTACTGGGTTGTGATGCTGACGCTTGGTGCCAATACTGGCTACATGGTGCTGGGCCTGGTTATCAATAGTGGCTGCATGGTGCTGGTCCCGTGTGCCAGTATTTGACACTGGGTGCTGGTGAGGGCGCGAGTACTGGGTACACGGTGCTGGTGCTGGGTACCAGTACTGGTTCTGTGATGCTGGTGCTGAGGCACAGCAGTGGGTGCCTGGCGCTGTGCCGGGTGCAGGGGGCTGGGGCCGTGGGTGGTGCGGGTGGGTGTCTGTGTGTGCGTGCGCGTGTGTGCCGTGAGGAAGTGCCAGGGCTGCAATCGCTTTCGGAAGTGGCCGGCGGGGCCGGGCCGGAGCCTGCGCAGTGCCGCCGCCGCCGCTCGGCTCCCGCTGCCGCTCCCTCTCCCTCCGGTGCCCAGCCCGGCGGCAGCGCAGCGGCGGCGGCCGGGGGCGGCGGCGGCGGCGCGGATGCCCGGCCCGTGAGTACCCCGCGCCCCGGCCCGGGGGTGCCGCGGATGGGGGGGGACGCGCGCCCATCGCTCCGCTCCCTCGCCCGGTGCCCAGCCCAGCCTCGCTCCCCCGGCGGATCCCGCTTTGCCCACCCCCTCTCCCTCCCCCAGCCCCTTTGCACGCTCCCCCTGCATGGACCCCTGCCCCGGGCATCCTCCCTCCTACACGGCTCCCCCCACACGCGCTGAGCCCCGCGGAGGATGGAGAGCCCTGCCCGTGCCTCTCTGTCTGTCCGTGCGTCCGTGTGTCCGGCTGCTGCCTGTCACCGGCCCCATGTGCGAGCGCTGGGGCGGGGGGATGCTCTGTGGGGACGGGCCGGCGGCGCGGGGGGACCCCGAGCACCGAGCAGGGAGGGGGAACTCCCCGCCGCATCCCCCCAGGGGAGGGCAGGGCTCCTGCCAGGAGGAGGAGGAGGAGGATGGAGAGGGGGAAGGAGGGGGGCACCCTCCAGCCGCAGGGCCGGCTGCGCCGGGGTTTGCCCAGCTCGGGGCGGGGGTTGCAGGGAGGATCCCCCCCCGGAGGCCTCCCCGGTTCTTTGGCACCCACAGGTGGGTGCCAGGGCGGCGCCGGAGCATCCACGCAGCGGCTCGGCCGGGCAGAGCTCCCTGGCCGTGCAGCTGCCCGGGCACCGTGCAGAGGGCGCTGAGCCTCGCCAGGGCGATGGGCAGCCCTGACCCGGCCGGCCGGGGCTCGGGGAGCACCGGGGCTCGGGAAGGTTGCCTGAGGTCAGGGCAGCCGCAAGTTCCGGTCCCCGCGGGGTGCTCCAGCAGCGGCACGGCCAAGGGTTGGCCAGAGGGATCTGCCTCGGTGGTGTCGGGGACGCGGCTGTCCCCCGAAGGGACGTGACATGCGACGGTGGCCCAACACGAGCCCATCACGTGGGCGGCGTCGCGGGATGCCGGCACTTGGCGCTGCGTCCCCGTGGCCAAGGGATGGAGAGGGCCAGGAGCGGCCGCCGCGCCGTGTGCCCCCGCGCACCGAGAGGTTCCCCCGGGAAGCTCCCTCTCCCCGCCGCTTCCATGAGGCTGCTCTGGCACGGATCCATGGCCTTATTTAAGAAACTAAACAAGAAGTGTTAAGCGAGTGGGAGGGATTCCCCTGCTGCGAGGGGAGTTCATTCCCCTCTGGATGCATCTCCATCCCTGTCGATGGAGACGCTTGTCCCGTGTCATGCTGGCTGAGCAGAGCCGTGGCATTTGCTGGCCTGGTGCTCGTCCTTTTCTTTGGGAAAACGGGTCGCCCCAGTGGGCACATATTTCAGAGTATCTCCCAAGGGAGAGCGCCACATCAGATTTCCCTACAAGGATTTTAGCTGCTCCGCATCAGCCCTTCCCCACAAATGACTCAAGCCACTAATCAAAATACAGTCATGTTCTTCAGCCATTAAACAACCTCCACCTCACAGGATTGTAGTGGAGAAGCAGGAGTTCAGTGACACAAATATATCTCAGTCAGGGTGCAGGCACTGGTTTTGATATTATTGTTTAAAAAAAGAAGGAACTGAAGGCAGATAAATAATTCAAATGAAACCCAGAGAGGGTAAGGGAGAAAAATACCTTGGCAGGGTAGTTGGTTCTGAGTCTGCCCAAGGTGCTGGAGCAGCACATGTCAGCCACCTCCTGAAGTGCATCCTCTCCCATCTTTGCTGAGTTTTGGTTTTAGTCTTTGCTTTTAGACTGGACTTGGGCTCCAGCATCTTGGGTTTCAGCTGGACTGATGCAGAGTGGGTGGTTGAGCTCAGTGCTCAGAGCTCTTCCCTGCGAGCAACAGGTCAGGAGTGGCAAAGCAGACACTGTGTCAGTCCTCAACCTCTGCAGAGTGTGAGCTTGAGTTGCTGTGGCTTTTCCTCTTTCTTTTTTTCCAAACTTTTATCCTCTGGATAAAATAATTTTGGAAAGCTCAGGAGGAGGTAAGAGCCACTCTGCCTTTCCCCTCCAGCTCCTCCTGCTCCTCAGATCAGTTCCTGCACCAACCCCTGTCCATGCCTGAGCACCCCAAAAAAGAACAGCCAGGGCACAGCAAGGCCAGCAGGCATCACCACTGCCATGCCACACTCTCAGGGTTCAGCACTCCGGGCTCTTGCGTGGAATAACAGCAGGTTCCGAGTGATCCGGTGCCCACGGCCTTCACCCGAGACTTCCTATTGCTCAGTTCCTTATTCATCTGCACATCTCTCTCTGCATTTCCCTTACAGAAGCTGTTCAGAGAGGGGGGGTGGATCTAAAGCCAGCTGTTTATATACATTGTTTCATAGTTGTCTCTTATTTTGGAGAGAAGAAAAGATCCTGGACCTTAGCAGTGATTTTTTGCATCCCCTCATGTGTTACAACCTGGGTTTTGCCCATGGGGACAACAGGATAGGGGAAGTGTCCGACATCTTCTGTGGTGTGAGAGGGGAAGGAACTGAACTCACAGGGACTCCAACCACCCTGTCACAGACTGGGAAGCAGCTCTGTGGTGCCATCACTGCCCCAGCTCCAGCGGCTCAGGGAATAGGCATCCAGCCCCACAGGCATCTCCCTATTCACTGCCCTGCCTCCTCCAGCTCATTCCCGTCACTGCTGGGCTCAGCTAGCCCATTTCCTTTCCCAGCTGCCTCTCCATGGGTTTCCCCATGCAGCACAGGGAGGGGGACCTGCAGAAAGTCTGGAATCCTCTCTGCCTTGGCCATCCGATGGGTGTGATGGTAACTCCAGTAACACCACTGGCCAGCTCTCCCCTCTGCTCCCACAGGTTTCAGGACATGCAGAACTTTTCACAGGGATTGAACATCTTAAATCCAGTTATGTGTGCTCTGCAGGAGCTGTTGGCTGTGCTGGTTCACAAGCCATGGGGTGACTTCCCTGTGCAGCTCCCCAGCCTTCCTCAGGGCCTGGGGACACAAGAACTGGTGACTTTGGGGTAAAACTGTAGTGAAGGCAGAATCCTGGCTCCATCCAGGTCCTGAGCACAGTGTAAGACAAAGCAGCAACCCCAGAGTTTTGATCGACCTTTCACCCTTCTGCAAAAGCGCTCTCTGGGAGCATGGAGAATTATTTTATTTCTATTATTTTTGGCTGGAAATCCACTGGGTTCCTTCTTCAGAGTGGACCAGTAACAGAAACCTCCTGCATGTGATTTTCCCCCTCCCCAGACACTGTGCTTCGCATAGAGGGTGATGCCTCAGCCCATCCCATCATCTCCTCTGGGTTCATGGGATATCAGCAGTCCTGGGTCAGTGTCCAGGAGAGGCAGGGAGTGCTCTGCCACTCACCCATCCTGCAAAACCTCCTGCCCTTGGCCATTTTGTGGAAGCAAAATTTAACCAGGAGAAGGGTGGAGCAGCAATGAAAACAACAACAAAGTCCTTTGGGGTTCAGCTTCACCATTCATCTTAGACATGGAAAAAAGGGGGTTTCCTGACAGCAGGAAAATGTATGGTCGAGTTTTAGAACAAGCCGCCCTTCCAGTTCTCCAACCACTTGGAACCAGCCTCGGTTGACCTTTTGAGGGCTCTTTGCTCCAGCTGTGGAGACACGCTGGGCTCAGGGGCCCAGGTTTGCCACACTCCAGACTCACTTGTCAGCACTTGCCTGCTCTGGAGGCAGAAATGCTGCAAAGCCTCTGGGGCAACAATGGGATGGGCATGGCAGGAGCGGAGCCCGTGTCATTCCTGCCCGTGGCTGTGGCTCTGCGTGCAGGGGACAGGCTGTGGGTGCACTGGCAGCCCACTCCCAGCGCTGGAAGCACTGCTGGTTCAGCCTAAAGGTGCTCAGCAGAAGGGTTCGAGGTAAGGGCTTGGGTTTTCCAATTGCTCCCCCTCCTGCAGGTTTGAACCCAAGCGGGGCTGTAGCTTCCTCTGACAGAAGGCGAATGCCCAAGCAGCGTTCCAGGGCAAAGGGCAGGCGAAGAACAAACAGGTACATATTGGCATTAATGGGCAGGAGCCCTGGAAAAGGAACAGAAAGCTTCAAGCTTGACTGGAAAAAAAACCAACAAAAACCAAGGGAAGATGCTGCCTGAGAGCCTGCTGTGGGTTTCACCAGGAGGAGAGAGCTGGCAAAGCAGATTTGGGGCTGGAGAAATGTATTGCTGTGATGGCAACTTGTATCTGCTGATGGGACCTTCACCCTGCAGCATCCTGGGGGCTCAGCAAGGGGCCTGGCCAGTCCCACTGCCCGTTCAGCCGGGCACGGCCCTGCCCTGACCACATAAATGCCACATGGGGCCACGCTTTGGGCAGGAAGTGTGGCTGGAGAGCAGGGCCAGACCTGTCCTCAGCATGGTCAGACTCACCTCCTGCCCGTGCCAGCAGAGGCTCCCAAACCTCCTCATGCACTTCCTGGAGCCTCCCGTGCAGGGCTCTGGATGCAGCCAGTGGGGTTTGGTCTCGTGCCAGGGCTGGGGGACAAATCATCCCTCAGTTGTGTTGGGAGCTCTCGGAGCCATGCTAAGCCGGCCCTTTGATCCAGCATTGCCGTGTGATGCGATGTCCTTCCTTTTCATCCCAATCCTGCCTTGATTCTCCATCTGGGTGCTCATTTCCTTGAAAGGTGCCATTCTTCATCCCTCAAATTACCACTGTCCTGTGGTCCCAGGGGCCTGGCAGCATCCCATAAACAAGGAGCACCCCGCCACCCGCCCAGCTCAGCTCCTACCCTGGCCATGCCAGTGCCATATCCTTCCCTTTCCCCTGCTCTTCCCTCCCATCAACCACCAGGCTCCTCCATCCGTTTAGCCCCTGCTGAGTATTGATCACTGATCTCTCTTCTCCTTTCCCATGGATCATTACCGAAGGCGGAACAGGCGCCTGCCCTAACACCACGATACCTCTGGTACTAGAAACATAATTGTTAGGGCTTGCCGTACTAAATCCCCCATCTGATTGGCATGGGGGCTATTTTTATGCTGTAAAATAATTAACTCTGTTTCAGTGCAAAAGCTGGGGTCAGGGGGATGGGTGCTGTCAGAGCTGTGCCTGTCATGCTGCCCAGAAGCCATGGTGCCAGGCCAGAGCCATGGGTCTGTTCTCCTCTTCCCAGCAGGTGCTGGAGGGGTTCATGTGGTCCTTTTGGGAGGGCTCATGGTGGGATTTGGCTTGGAGGATGCTCAAGCAGAAATACACTGGGAGCAGAGGAGATGGCTGGTCTGGAGAAGGACCCTGGCATTGTCCTCATCCTGGCAGGACAGGGGCTGTCAGCTCTCGTGGTGCAAGGGACTGGGGAGGTGTTTGGACACACTGAAGCATCTCAGTTCCCATCAGCAGGACCTGCCTCCCCAGCCTCTGGGAACGGCAGAAAAATCACTGCAGGGCATCTGCAGTGGCTGCAGAGGATCTCCCCAAAGGTACCCGCTGGCCACCGCCGCCTCAGCCACGTGTGCGGGCACACCTGCGGCGTTATCAGTGCCATGGGCAGGGTGCTGCCACATGGGCACAACCACCCCCTCATCTCAGCAGGACCCAGGGAGCCCACCCAGCCACTGCCAGAGATCATCAGCACCTCCGTGCTGGGAGGATTGGAGTCAGCCCAGCCCCATCCCGCAGAGCCAGGGGGCTCAAGCCCTCAACCTCTTTCATCTTTTTCTAAAAGATTGCTAAGGGGAGGGATTGAAAACCGAGTCTAAAAATAACTCCTAAAACTTCCTGTGCTGCTGGCAGGTGGCTGGGACAGGCTGCGGGGGCGGGAGGCAGCTGTGGGGCTCGGTGGCGGTGTCCCGGCGGTTTCCATGGGGTAACCCCAGCAGAGGGGTCCCGGGGAGTGCCAGCCCCCTGTCACCCACCCCAGCTGCCTGCTGGGCCGCCTCGCCTCTGGTTGCACTCAGTGGCTGGTTCCAGCCAAATTTGGCATAGATCAGAGGTGCTGGGACCTCCTGGGAGAATGCCAGGGAGGGGGTGGGGAAGCTGCAGGCTGTGCTGAGCCCTTATTAGACACTGGAGAGTCCAGCAGCACGCGGGCAGCCAGGGCTGCCAAGCTCTCCTTGTGCTGATCCAGCGTGGCTGGTCGAGCAGGTGATGGGTGTTTGCAGCTCCTCCAAGGCATGGAGAGGGGTCAGACCCAGTGCTGCTCCTCGCTGAGGCATCACTGGCCTGTGACAGGGACTCGGCCTGGGATGGTGTCTCCGTTGCCACTGGGTTTGTTCATTGCCACCACCCAAATGATCCCTGCAGGGTTCTGTGATGAGCAGCAAAGCTGCTGTCCCGGCTTTGACCCGTAAGATACGAAGGGAAGGTCCTTCATGGGGTGGAGAGTGGCAAGAGGTGGCCAGAGAATAAAAATACTCTCGGTGCCAATGAGCTGGGGGTGCCAGAGGCCGTGGGAGCATGGCTGTTGTTGGGGAAGATGAAACAGCTGTATCCTGACAGCCCCCAGCTCTCTCCCTGCCTGGTAGCAGCAAAGGGAATCCTGGAAAACCATCTGGGAAAAAAATGAGGTTCAGGTGCCCAGAGGAGCAGAGCCCGGCTGAGCCCCTGGAGCACCAGAGGGTGACGGCAGAGGAAGGAGCTGCCGACGCCGGTGGTGACTTTTGGGTGACGGGGAGGTTTCCATCCGGATGGAGTGGCGCTGGGGACAGCAGCAGCAGCACAACCGCGTTGGGTTTTTCGTGCCGGGGTGTTTGGGCTCGGGAGGAGAGGAGATAACAACTCGTGTCCCGGGGAAGGCGAGGGAAGCAGCTGCGCTGAGCCGGGCGCTGGGATGAGCTGATAACAAGCACATGGCGCTGCCCCAGGGGAGCGGGGGTGGGTGCCAGCATCCCTCCTTCCTCTTTCTCCCCTTTCTGCCCTTTTTCACCTGCGGTGAGACCATACCACTGAGGGGCAGCCGCCAGCAGAGACCACAAGCGGTGCTGGTCGCTTTTGGGCTGGAGCCTCCTCCGCCCACAGCAGTGCCGAGGGTGAATTTAATCAAGAAAACGGAGGTTGGCGGCTGATTTCTCTCCCTCTCTCTCTCTCCTGTTTCTTTTTTTCCTGAAGAGGAAAAAAACCAAACAACTTTGTTTGTGAGTCACTCTTGGCCGAGGGAGCAGGGCTGCGCTCTGTGCATCAGGCTGGCACATCCCACCTCGCACGGACGATGCTGCCGGGAGGCACCGCCGGCGGCTCTGACTCAGCTCACCCTCAGCACAGCCCCTTTCCCTCACTGCCCACCTCGCTGCCGGTGTCTGTGCCCTGCGGGCAGTGCTGGAAGCCCGGGGACATCGGAAGGACAGCGTGGCAGAAAGCACTGTCGCTTTGAAGTGGCCTCTGGTCACCGAGGACCGAGGTGCAGCCTGCACGCACCCTGGGGACATATCCTGCCTGTCACTCTCAGCAGAGCCGCTTCCTTGGCCATGGGGTTGTTCCAGCGCCAGCGTGGCCGGGCTATCTCTGAGAAGCTGCCATCAGTGCCAGTCCTGGCTGGGGAGCCCCATCTTGGTTGCCCTCGTGCCTGCCGGATCCAGCCCTCCTGGGAAGCAGGAGGCTAAGCTGGAAGCAGGAGGCTGAGCTGGCTCAGCCCCTGGTGGGACTCACTGTGCGCCTCTCCTGCCCCATCGAGGCAGCTGGCCCCGTGGTGGAACAGCAAGGAGAGCGTCTGGGCCGGGCAGGGGCTTTCCCAAAAAAGGCCTGAACTCTTCGGTTGAGTTTGCCACTTCCCTTACCACTCCCTTTCCTGTGAGAGGATGTGTTCAGCCGCTTTTCTTTTCTCTTTCTCTCTTCTTTTCTCCCCCACGTCCCTGCCCGCAGAGCCGGCGGTCCTGGCGATGCCACGCACCCCCTGAGCCGGCCGGGGTCACCCTGGCTGGCACGATGGCCAGGCTGCAGGTACGGACACGCCACAAGAGCTGCTCCCACACCCCCCAGTCCTCCCAGGACCCACGGCACAGGGTTGGTGGGCATGTCGGGGATCAGCACAGACTGTGCTGGGGGTGCCCCTGCATTGGGGTAGGCGCTGATTTGCGCCCCACGCTGCAGAACTGGGGGAGGCTGCTTTGCCCAGGGTGAGCAGGGCACAAGGAGCTTCATGTGCAGGTGTGTGGGATGGGGCCAACATCTCAGCAAGGTCTGCTAGAAGGGGAGGTTCCCCTTTGAAAGCGATTTTGGGGAGAGCTTGTCTTGACCGGTTGCATGGAGGGCCCCCTCTCCATTCAGCAAGAGGACAGTGTGGTGCCAGACTCATGGGGACATCACGGGGGTGTGACCTGGCATGGCCCAGGGACACCCGGCACACGGGGACTCCCAGACTCACAGGGGGCTTGGGGAGCTCAGGGAGGGTGACTTTTGGGGCATCTCTTCTCTCTGTGGGGAAATGTCCCCTTTTTGTCATCCTTCCTCTTTCTGCAGCCTCAAGCGCACGCCCTTGCCTTCCCTCCGGCACTTCCCTATCCGCCAGCCCCAGCAGCCCCATGGCGGGGCCTGGCACTGGGGCAGCTGGTGAGAGCCCCATGGCACCCAGCCCCTGCCAGCATGGTGAGGTGGGGGTGGCAGGGGCATTAAGGGGTGCACAGTGCTGGGAAATCATCCCTGCAAATCCAGAGCATGATGGCAGCACCCTTCAGTGCCCATCAGAGTGTGCTGGCATTGCCTTTTGCTGCCAATCCAGATGTGCTGGCGTTGCCTTTTGGTGCTCGCAAGGATGACCTCAGCATCACCTCTTGGTGCTGTCAGACAAGGTCCCTGTGCAGCCCCACAGTTCCCCGGGGCACAGCTCACTCCTCTGGAATGGCCCTGGGTGTGTCCCACAGCACCCAGCGTGGGCAGCGACCTGATCCTGCTCCTGGCTGGGTGCTGAGCACAGCCCTTGGCATGGGAAGGGGATGCTCCTGCCAGGGGATGCCACCCCCTCCTGCTGCCTCTCCAGGGTGTGTTGGCTCAGCCGCTTGCGGGTCAGCTCTTGCCAAGGAGCGAAGCAAAGTACCTGGATGTCCCCACATCCCGGTTCCTCAGTCACCCCCAATCCAACCTTTCCATAGCCCAGGGCTGTGGCAGAGCCAGGGTGAGCTGGGAGGGAGCAGGGTTTTCGTAGTCTTCAGGTTGTCCTCCTGCTCACGCTGTTCCCACAGCCTCAGCACCAGTTCCTGTTGTTGGTGCCACAGCCCGCGGCAGTGCTGGGATGAGCAGTGGGATGTGGGTGGGCAGCAGGAGGAAGGATGCTGGGAGTGGAAGATGGTTGGGCCAGGGGAAGCAAAGGAAAGGGAAAAAGTCGGGGGTTCAATGGATCCGAAGGCAGCACGGTGCGAGAGGGAGCGGAGGTGCTGCTGAACCGGGTGACAGTCACAGCCGTCCTGCCAGCACTCGGGGCTATAAATAGGGACAATTGGGAGTGAAACACAGACTCTCCTTTTTCGTTCCTGTGGGAGCACTGGGACCCTGGGAGGGTTTGTGAGGGCCCAGGAAAGCACTGCTGGGTGATGGCTGTGCTGGGAACAGGGGAGCTCTGACCCCAGGGCTCACGGAGGGCTCTGGGGACAGCTGTGTCTCCAGCTGCATCCCATACCCTGGCTCTGTCCCCTTGCTGTGTCCACAGCAAGACTCAGACCCAAGGTGATGAGACCTGGGGCTGCTCAAGGTGGGGATGCTGAGGCTGAGATGTCTGGGGGCTCTCCCTGCCTGCTGCCACTGCTCCCATTCCTTCCTTCTGGCAGGGGAGGGACCACGATTGCTGCCCAATCACCCTTGGCAAGGCACAGGGAGGTAGAGCCAGCTGTGGCCATGACATAACCCCTGCCCATGCTGAGCCCAGCACCCACCATCACTCCTGCCCAGGAGCATCCCTGCTCCAGGCTGAGCCAGTGGTACAGGCAGGGACAGGCAGGTGGCATGGGACAAGGTTTGGCTTAATGCCAGGAGCTGTGAAAACTCACCACCACCACCCTGTTTCCTTCCACTCACATGATGCCGTGGAGCAGCTCTGACTTCCCCATCCTGTGCCTGAAGACAACTGGGATTTCAGCCACCCTTCCTCATGGCACAGGGCACGGCCAGGGATGTGCAGGGCCAGCACTGAGCCCCTCACCCTGCCAAGCCCATCTGCTGCCTGCAGCGAGCCCCACAGCATCCCCAAAGTGTGGGATGGAATCCCAGGCAAAGCATGGGGCTGGAAGAGCATGTCCTGATGTATTTCCTCTTTACTTTCCTTCTCACTTCCTTTTCTTGCACTTTCTGCCTGCTGCCCTGCCCTCACTTGCCTCCTGCCCAGGGCTTTCCCCAGTGTCAAGCAGCCCCCAGAGCTGCTCGAAGCTGGGGGTTCTGTGCAGTAACGTGGTGCTGCTCCTCTCCCTCCCCACAGGCTCCATCCAGGAGGCGGCAGGGACATTAGCCAGGGGGTCTCACGGCTCGCCTGCAGGCTGGGAGGAGCTGAGAGCGGCAGAACAGCCCCTGAAGCACGACCCAACCCCGTGCACCGTGTATGAGGCTGGGACGCAGGTGAGGGGTGACCGAGCGGGGAGCCAGGGTGGCAAGCAGGAGCCAAAACTAAATCACAGCAAGTCACTGCGCAGGGGTCCCTCCTGTACCTCTGTGTGCTTGCACAAGGTGGGGAATGATCATTGGCAGCTCCCTGACCCTCTCCACCCTCCTGCCTTTCAGTACGCAGGACCGGCGTCCGCAGAGTCACCCCTTCCGATGTCCCGGCATGAGACTTCTCCGACAACGGTGCAACCCGCCAGCAACCACCGCCCCAACGCCTGCTGCTTCTGCTGGTGCTGCTGCTGCAGCTGCTCATGGTACGTCCCACTGCCCACCTGGCCCTGGCTCCTGTGGGGTCAGTGAGCATCGCCCACCTCGTCAGCCCATAGGCAGGGAGGTCATAGAATTGTAGAAAGCGTTGGGTTGGAAGGGATCATAAAGATCATCTCGTCCCAACCCCCTGCCATGGGCAGGGACAGCTTACACTAGACCAGGTTGCTCCAAGCCCTGGTCTTGGACACTGCCAGGGGTGCAGGGATCGCATGTGTGGTGTTGTTCCTCTGTGCTTTGTGCAGCACCAAGTGCTTGGATGCAACTGCTTCCTGAGCAGGTGACCAGGTCTGAGGAGGGGGGTCCCACAGCTGCCCCCACTGCTGGGTTCCCTGCAGTGCAGCTGTGGCACCCAAGCCATGGGCAGTGGGTGCTGGAGGGCAGCTAGAATGGAGATGGCCCTGCTCCCTGAGCTGAGCCTCTGAACCCCTTGTGTGCTCGTTGGGTTGGGAGCTGAGAGCAGGACAGGTGCATGGCTAGACAGGTGTGAACTGGAGCAGATGGGTACCAGTGGTGCTGTGGCGTGAGGCTCCCCCCAGCACTGAGCCTGGTGAGCCCCAGCTGAGCCTGGGTGCACTGTGACTCCTGTTCATGAGCCAAATCTTTTAGAATACATAGAGCAGAAAGCAGCAGTGGGACTCCCCAGTGCTGCCCAGATGGTCTCCAGGGAGGGATGGCCCTGGTCCATACGAGCCCTCTGGGAAGCTCTGCCTTGGAGCAGCAGGTGCAGAGTCCGGCCCTGCCCTCCCAGCACTGACCAAAGCCAAGGATGGAACCAGCTGCTTGCCTCCATCTGCATCTCCTGTCCTTGCTGAGGATCTCCAGCTCCTTATTCTCTGGATATCCCAGATTTTGGAGAGCCCATCTGCTCTTCTTCCTCAGCATCTGCTCACTCAGAGATTGCTGATGGCTCCGGGCTTTGCAGCAGCTTTGGTCTTTACAGCCACCAAGAGCAGCGAGCTTGGAGGAGGAACAAACCTTGAAGCTGAGCCCCATGCATCTCCTTCCTAGACACTGCCCTTGGCTTGGTGGCATTCCCTGTGTCTCTCCTTCATCTCGGCAAGAGCCTGTGAGCAGAGATGGAGCAGAAATCTCAGAGATGCGACAGATATCCCTCCTATATCCTGTTCCTGGAGCAAGTGGTGCTGCTTGCTGAGTGGGGTTCAGGCATGGCAGGCAGTGAGCCCTGGGGGTGTCACAGCCAGGGACATGCCCACAGCTTCACCCATGCCAGCTGCCCATGCTGGGGCAGAGGTTTGCACAGCCAGTCTTGTGCGAGCAGCAAGGGACGGTGTCGCAAGCAGGAAGGGCTGCGGTCAGTGCCGGGCACCGAAATTCAAGGGCCCAGGGGAAGTTGGCTGATGGCTGCTCTCCACTTGTGCCACCAGCACCCCCAGGGGCAAGGGGACACAGGGACAGGAACACCACATCCCCAAGCCCCAACCCCTCTATCCCGCTATCTGCCTGCGGGCTGGACTGGTGCTGGCACATCACCAATAAGCCCTCGTTTATTTATTGGTGATTATTCGTGACAGTTCACGACAGCTTCGCCTTGGGCCGATCCAGCACTGACCTCTGCCGGCTGCTGTGGCCACTCCGGCTCAGCTCAGTCCTGGCACACATCCCTGGCACATGGCCCTGGCACACGGCCCGGGTGGTGGAGTGGGACCAGTGCCACAGCAGTGCCTGAGCACAGGGACACCCTCACATGGTGACAGCAAAACTGCACGAGGGAACCAGGGTGCCACCAGGGCAGCAAGTATGGGGAAGGCATGGGTGGGGGGTGCTGGTGCCCATGGAGGAGATTGAGTGATCAGGGGTCAAGGTGGGGTCTGCACATGTCCCCAGTGCTCCTGACTACCTCTCTGTCTCCCCGTTAGGAACGAGGACCGGGAGCGAGCATGGAGAGCATCCCGGGAGACCAAACTGGAGACCATCCCAAACTGTGAAGCGTGGTGAGTGCAGGGGCAGTGCAGTGGAGGGGGACGAGCACTGCATGGCACTGTCCCCTCTGCCATCCTCCATGGCAGCCAGCGCTGTGTCCTGCCCCTGGGATACACACAGGGCAGAGGGTCAGGGCACCAGGGCTCAGGGGTTCCTGGTGTTGTGTCCAGCAGCTCCTCCCCAGTTCTCACCAAGAAACAGAGACCCTGGAGCCACAGGCTGAATCCTACTGTGATTCTGCCCTTGGGCCCATTGCAAAGGGAAACTGAGGCATGGAAAAACCTCAGCAGATTTCAGACCTCATCCTGCCCTTTAGATCCACTGCCAAAAGCATCGTGCAGCCACAGGGAGAGGTGTTGGGGCACAGTTCCTCTGGGATGGGACCAGGGATGAGCAGGAGGGACGCAGTGGGATCCCTGGCCAGCTGTAACGCCATCCTCTTGCCTTCCCCCGGACCTGCCAGCGCCAAACCCACGCCAGAGGAGGTGCAGGGCTGGGCACAGTCCTTTGACAAGCTGATGAAGAGCCCGGCGGGGCGCAACGTCTTCCGGGAGTTTTTGCGGACTGAGTACAGCGAGGAGAACATGCTCTTCTGGCTGGCATGTGAGGAGCTCAAAACCGAGTGCAACAAGCACACCATCGACGAGAAGGCCAGGATGATCTACGAGGACTACATCTCCATCCTCTCTCCCAAGGAGGTAGGAGGCAGAGCCTTTGAGGGGAGGGCTCAGGCTAAAATGGAGCTGGGGAGGGCTCTTAGGGAGAGGTCTCTGTTCCAGCTGCCGCCAGAGCCCTGTGACAGTCCTGGGAGGAGTTTGGCAGGGTTACAGCGGTGGGAAGGGGATATCCAGCTCTCAAAACCCCTGGGACGCTGCCGGCAGTGGGACCGCGGGCCGGGTTGTGCTGCGGGGCCGAGACCTCACGAGGGCACCAGCGGGCCGAGGAAATGCTGCATCCCGGTCTGCAGCATCCTCGGAGTGGGGGTACCCAGGGCGGGACCACCCCAACCCACCTCCCTGTGCCCAGCCGGGGGACACAGAGGGCACCCAGAGAGCTCCTCACTTCTCCCTGCAACCCTCCTCAACCACCAGGGCTCCAATGCCAATGTCCTCTGGGATGGAGCACACTGTGGTCTCCCTACATCTGGTGCCGCATTGATACCCAATTTCCCATGAGAGCAGGTGCAGGGATGGGTGCTGGGGCTGGGGGTTTGTCCTTGGGTGTCCCCCAGCCCCAGTTTCTCTCCATGCCTCCCAGGTGAGCCTGGACTCGCGGGTGCGGGAGGTCATCAACCGGAAGATGCAGGAGCCGTCCTCGCATACCTTCGACGACGCACAGCTCCAGATCTACACGCTGATGCACAGAGACTCCTACCCCCGCTTCCTGAACTCTGCCATTTACAAATCGCTGCTCCAGAGCGTCTCCCACTCCTCCTCGGAGTCCTAAGGGCACCCGCCGGCCGTGGGGACACCAGTGGGGACATGGTGGCCGGGGGAGTCAGTGCCTCCTCCCCTCTGCTGCCCTCCTTGCCAGCCCCCACCAAGTTTTTAGCTTTTTACCGATGAACTGTCACCCCGGTGTCTGGGCCACACTCCAGGACTGTCCCCAGGGCACAGCCTGGGCCAGCTCGTACTACTGATTCCCTGTCCTGTCCCCAGCGCTGGCCGGAGCGAGCTGGAGGAGCACAGGACAGTGCCTGGGGCCTGGTTCCCCCCACACCCTGTTTTGAAGAGGTCACTTTATCGCATCTCCACCACACCTGGGGACGTGGCACATCCCCGTTTGCCACCTGAGACCCAGTTGGGGACTGGGTTGGGGGTTTTTTGAGGTGGGGGGGAGGTCAATTGTTGTTGGTTTGGGTTTGGTTTTTTTTTTTTTAATTTTAAATGCTCTTTTGGTTGGCTTTTACTGGGGGACTTGAGGTGCGGGAGGGGGGATTGATGAGCATCTCTGTACATATAAAAACTTGTCAGGTTTACCTCGCTCCAGCTATTTGAGGTGGCCCAAAGGGCAGGGGGGTGGTGCTAGAGCTTGTTTGTATTCCCAATGGATCCAGATGGAGCAGAGGGCAGAGCTCTGAGCGGCCAGAAGGGACCTTGGGGATGTGCTTGGGGGGTGTGCAGGGGTGTGCCTCCAGTCAGTCCCCATGACACATCAGCACTGTTCCAGGACACCACACACAGTCACTCCAAACCCAGAGCATCCTGCATCCTTGGTTCATGGACCTCGGAGAGGGGGAAAACACCTATGTAGGTGTTGTTTGCCCTCCTGCAGAACCCACAGGCACCAGGACCCCTGAACGAGAGCGCTCCCAGCTGGCCCAGACCTGCCCTGCCAGCGGGGAGAAGCACAGGGCTCTGCCCTGGTCCTTCACTGAGCTGGACCCGGGCTCCACACAGGATGGGAAGTATCACAGGGAGGATACAGAATTCCCATGCGGTTTTGCACAGCACAAGGAATGATTTACTGAAGGCCCAGTATCCAGGATTAAAACATGTCTGTCCCTGCCCTTCACACTGTAACAAAGCCAACACGGGTTCTGCTGCCAGTCTTTGCTTTTCCTGGCCTACCACAGCAGTTTCTTATTTATCCACCCCTTCCCCTCCTCTCTTCAGCCCTTCCAAAGAAAAAAAGTGCTTTTTATTGAACATATTTTTTAAACAAACTAATTCTTTCAGCTTTTTTTTTTTGTTTTTGTTTCCTTCCTTCCTCATGGCATGACTGTGTGGAAATTCCTGTCAGAAAATTTAGTTTTCTTTGCCAAGCTGGAAATACAGTTCAAGAAAATGTATTTTTGAGAGAGACCAGCAATGGTTTATTAGGAATGTCAGTATTGTTATTATTGGCAGGTTTTCTCCCCAGTCTGCACCCTTACAGCATCCCCACCCTGCACAGGGGAAGTTTTAGTTCTGGGTTTATTCTGTAAGGGAAATACTCTCAAATGTGGCCCCAGCCTGAGGGTTGGAGGTTGAACATCCCTGAAGCTGTTCAAGAGCATGACAGGGGGTCAGAGCCCTTCCACACACCACAGAGGCCTCAGCACAGGGAAGACCCCACTGCCACCAGATAATCTAGCTTTTCTCTTGCTCCCAGTCCTTTTTAAACACCTTACAAAGCAAATCTTTACTTCTGAAACACCTCTTTACCCAGGGTGCTTCCCCTCCCTGGCTCTCCTTGGTTTTACCCCAGAAAATAGCACTGTAAAATGATATGGTTCTTTTCCCAAACTCCTGCTTGGGACTCTCAGTACCTAATTCAGGATTGTCAGAAGGCTGTACACAAGCTCAGCTCTGCTCCTCACAGGAACACAAGAAGAAAGGCAAGAGGCACTGGTAAAGAGCTGGCTCCCTTTCCCAGTGCACGAGCCAGTGCCATGGTCAGTGTGGGTTTCAGATCCTGAAGCTTTTTCGGCATCACTGCAAGGACACTGCTCCCTACTAAGCCTGGTTTGAATAATCCCATTCACCACAAGACTCGTGAGGCTTAAAGGAGTTGTCAGCGTCTTTGAATATTTTCCTTCTTGGGAGACTTGGCTGCACCCTGTGAAGTGAAAGCCCTGAGCAAAGGATGCTGGTGGGATCCCTGCCTCCGGAGCTGCAAAGCCCTCAAAGGGGCTGGGAGCACGTTTTCCGCTGCTTTCATGTGGCTGCTAACTCCTCTCCAAACATCTCCGAGGTCTCTGCTCAATGTCTGCTGTCTGGCATGCTGGGAAGCCAGTGGAAATACTTGTTTTTCACTCTGGAAGAGGGAAGCGATGCCATGAGAGATGTGACTGCAAATGCTCCTGCCCTGCTCGTCAGCACAAGAGCTGCAGGGCACAGCACTGCTCCTGGGCAGCCTCAGACCCAGAGACCTGGCTGGGCTCCCCCAAATGCTGCATCACCCCAGTTAAAGGCTATGAACAGGAAAGAACAGGGATTTTAAGTCTAACTGAAAGCTGTTGTGAGCTCAGATGGAATTTCCCCACCAGGTTTTAATTAGCTCCCAGAAGGAGCCTGATTCTGCAGATCTCCTTCACAGGGTCACATCTGCAGATGTGGCACCTGGGGCTGGCTTTGCTACAGGATCCTTTCCTTACCTGACCCCTTCCAAGCACCAGCTCTGAGCTCACTTCAAACCCCCTCCACTTCTACAGCTAAGTGCTAACAGCCCCCACCCATCCCTCTAGCCCTTACCTTCTCCAGATCCAAGCCTCTGGAAAATGTCCTGTATTTGCAGCATTTTCCCTCCTCCTGAACCTCTCCAGCAAGCCCCTCTGAAACTCCAGGCTGTTTTTCAGCTGTCAAGCTACAAGCAGAGCACAAACAGGAAAGTGCCTGGGACTCCCTTTGAACAGCTTGGGGTGCAATTTCTGTGGCTGATGTCACCCTGCTTTCAAAATCTCTTACAACCTGGGCAGCACATTCTTATCTTTGCAGCAGCCAATGCTGTTGGCATTTAAAAGCTCAAAATGCCAAGGAATCAGTGCAAAATCCAGTGAATGCTGCCAAGATGGAAAGCAACATCTGATCTGTACCCCAAAAGTTGTGTCCTGTCAACAGTACTGCCCACCCAGCTGCCCCAGGGCTTGGCCCAGAGGTTGAGATTCCATGAGGTGACAGGAACAAGCCTTCACGCACCGAGGGTGTGCCTACAAGACATATCTCGCTTTCTGCTGCTCCAGGCATTATTCAGTCCTCATCCACCTGGGACACGGACCGCCTGTCAAGTTCCCATGCTGGAAAAACAAAGGGATGCACACACAGTTGAAATAAAAGTCAGAAACTGACAAAAATGTTTAATATTAGTTTTGAAGAGAAAGTGACCGTACTCGCTTAGATGAGAAAGTAATGACTGGGTGTGTTTAGTGAGCTCTCCTGCCAACCTGTCAGCCCAGGGCTGTGGCTCTCTGCGAGGCCCAGGCCTCCCCGCTGCTGCTCTCAGAGTGTGACAATGCAAACTCACTGGGACACAAAACACAATTGCCGTGGGAGCCGGCGTGTGGAGGCTGCGCTCGGGTCTGCATTTGGCTGCCGCTCTTGGGCCATGGCACATGTCAGCAGAACTGCAAGAGAAAGGAGTTTAAACCCCAATTAGAAACTTCACTGCAGAAGAAGGTAAGGATCCAGGTGTGGGCTTGTTTCAAAAGCTGGCAAGGGCTTGGGGTTTCTCAGAAGCAGGGGCCAAAGGGAGCTCCCATGTGAATCTCTCGGCTTTGGCACCATTTCTGCTCACCACTGACCAGAGACTTCTGCTCAACCCTGAGCTCTGTGCACAGCATGAAAGACCGGTTTTGAAATCCTGATCATCACCACTATCCCTCAGAGAGCAGAGGCAGCATGGAAAGCACTGTGAAGCAGGTTATGGAAGAAGGATATGAGGACAGAGCAGGGTATGTGGAAGTGAGACTTGACCCCAGCTGATCTGCAGAGATGGGATGAACCCAGGAGCTCTTGCCTCTGTGCTGAGAGGAAAGATCGCTCTCTAGAGCCAGTGAGGGTTTGGCAAGCACGTCTGAGCAGCAGCCAAGTGCCTGAAGCATGGTGGGTGCAGCCACCCCAACACCCCTCAGTGCCAGCAATAGCCCTGGTGCGCTACCTTCCAGCGATTCCCACACTCGTTGCACACGACAAAGGTGGTCATGGGCTCATCGGAGCTGCGGGTCTGCACCTGGGGGGACAGAAGGGAGGTGAGAGCTGAGCACCACACATGGCCCTGTCCCTCTGGCCTCCAGGGATTCATGCTGGGCTCACAAAATCAACGAGACTGAGGCTTGGGACAGCAAAAGGAGCTTTCCAGTAAAGTAAGTCTGGTGGTTGTGCTACACACAGATACACATCTGTACACACATCATGACCCTCTCCAGCCTGACATTACCTGAGTGACAAGTTTTGGGGCAGTATATTTCCCTCCTCACCCAATCTGCTGCCCATTCCTTGCAGGTGACTCTGGCAGTGGACATACCCAATCCCTCCCCAAACTGTCCCCAGGAAGGGATGTGGCCAGCAGTGCCATGACAAACCCCTCAGTCCCAAGCCCATGCTCCACAGCAATGCATAAAAAAGCACTCAAGCCATTCCCATTTACAGACCAGTCCTACATCCTGGCCTCACAGGAACACACTCTGGGTTACCAGGTTCTGCACAGTTCCAGTCTGGTTTGTGTTTGAGCCATTAAGGAACTCTGATATTTAACCCAGATGTGATTGCTGCCTCTGACTGGCTCTTGCCAGAAACACATACTTTACTAAAAACCAGATTTTCGTGGCATTTGAATACCACAAGGCAGATCGAGACTGAAAACACTGGTACTCCCTACACTAGTCAGGCAGAACTGTGCCGAGGGGTGATTATGATGATCTACATGTGTAATTACCCAATGTGCAAGAGTCACAGTATTTGCATGATGCAAATTAACCATTTTTGCAAGAATGGTGGATAGCTAAAGTCTGTAATTCTCCCCCTTTACTGCCTGCTTCCAGCATGCTCATAAATGCCAGTTCATCTACTTGGGATGAACTTACAACATCTCATCACCTACTAGTGATTTCACTAGAAAACAAATCAAAATACAGAAAACCTCCTGATATTTCTATTTAGAAGACACTGTTGTCTCCTGCTCAAATTCCAGGCAGTCAAACTCCAGTCCACTATAGGTGGAGACAGTCCCATGTGCTGGGACAGCCCAGGAATGCTTACAGGGAGCACTGTGGGATGCAAGGCTGCTGCTGAGCCAAAGGAAACTCCCTGGTCAGATTCCTGGATCTCCTCCTCTTTCCATGTGTTTGTATGTCAAGTCCAAGCAGATGCAGCAGTCTCACCCGGCACTTGCACACGCAGTTTGTGCGCAGTCACTCAGCAGCAATCTGGTGGCTGCTGGTGCATTTTTGGGTATCTGCACATTCTAAACCAGTGACTCACAGCAAAGGCACATTTATCTCCAGATGCCTGGCACGAACATGTGAGCTAAAAAGCACTGGTAATGCACAAGGCTTCCAGCAGCTGGCCATGGGGGAAAAAAATCCTCTGTCTGCTCACATCACAGCTTTATTTATTCCTTTTGTTTCACCCATTTCATCCTATTTGAATTTAAATAAGTTGGGACTTATCCAGCTGCAGGTTATCTATATTCTTAATTTGTACTTTTAGTACCATCAACATATCTGACTCAGTTTCTGCAGCCTCTCCTCTATACTACCCACTCCTTTCTTGTCTGAATCCCAGCATTCCCAGCACCTGCTTTCAGTATAGAGCACTGCTGCACTTTTGAAAGCTTCCTTAGTGCTGCACAACTCCTGCTCTTGTACAACTGAGCCAAAGAGTTACACAAGCTCACGGAAACATGCAAAAGTACATTTTAGACAGCCTCGAGTGTTTTCTGTCCACCAGTAGCAAAATTTGTGCTGTGCTGTAGGGCCTGTCACGGAGCAGTCCGAGCTCACAACCGTGACGGATCGTGTCCTGTGCAGAGGCCAAGACAGGAGCAGGAAAACCAACCTGGGTGTAGGTGCAGTTCTTCTTCTTGCATTTTCCACAGGTGAAGAGGTCAGTCTGTGTCCCTCCTGTCTTGGCCATCTGATGCTCCCGGATTGCTTCTTTTGTCATGGCTTTCCTGATCTCTTTCAGCTCATTACTGGCCATTTCCTTTCAAAAAAAAAAAAAAAGGCAATAAAATCACATCTGCCCAGTTTTACTACCACACCCACTACAGTGGAAACAGCCAACAGGACAGGGCAGCCAGACAGATGGGTATTAAGACAGAAAGCCTGTTCCAATTCTGGTTTCTGCTTTATACCCAGGGCCTCAAGATGACGTGAAGGCCCAACAAACCACTCTCCACACTGCAAATGCCATCACTAGCATACTCCATGCACTCTGGCAGCAGCTACTGAGAAATCTGCAACCCTGGCAGCAGCCCAGCCCTTTGCCTGCAGCTAAGCCTCAGGACACATCCCCTCTGAGAAGCAAACCCTGCTCCTCAGGCTCCCTCACCTCCGAGGTCATCACCGCGATCTGCTCAGGGGTGATGGCCCCACACAGCACGTTCTTTTTCAGCTCAGGATTTTTGGAGTCCTTCAGGTTGGAGATGCGGCTCCTCACGCGGTTTTTGTATTTCATGTCAGTGTTCTTGACATCCTGGTAGATGCGTAAGGGCAGTCAAGGAGCCTGCAACCAACCCAGAGGCATCAAGCACTTCCCAGCCACCCATGAAGAGCAGGGAGTGTCATCCACTGCCAGGACGGAGATGCTGGGACCCAACAGCAGCATCTGCTCTGAGAGGTCAGTGCTGGATTTAAAAGCAGGTTTATACAATCCCAAAGTCCAGGGGTTTCCAGCTTGGGCTTTTTCACTGTGCTGGAAATATTCAGCTATGCTCAGGTTCTACAATCTGCCCTTTCTCTCAGCAAGGCAGCCACTAACCCCTCCACTGGGAAAACCCAGCTGCACCTCCAACCCCACAGTTCCCAAATCAAGCAAACTCCTGGTTTATCTCACATCAACATGGAACTTGATCCTCATTGCTCCATCCCTTCCATTGCTTTTGTCTAGATCCACACACTCTCCTCCAACAGGGACCACAGGAAGTGCAGAATCAAAAACAGGAAACAGCACTCTGATGGGAGGGAAAAGCTAGGGATTACAGCTCCCAATTCCACACTGGTAGCTCCTTAGTGACCCAGGACTCAGCCAATCAGAGCTGGAACCAGATCCAGAACCCTGACAAGCTGCAGCAGAACATTTATGCACAGACAGTCCCATTTTTCCTTTGAGCACATGGATTTCACTGCTGGAGGCATGCAGGCCCTCGAGGAAGCACTGTACAGCAAGGATATACTCTTCAATCTGGGCCGCTATGTGCTCGCAGTCAGCGCCGATGGCGATGTAGTCGTCTGTAAGACAGCAGAAACAGGAGCTCAGTGGCTTCCAACCAGGCCAGGGCTCCCCAGGCTCAGTATTTCTGAGCTACAAACCTGGACAGTTTGCTGTTCTGATTCACATGCTCTTCCCATCAAATGGCATCTTGGCCTTTGCTCTTGCTATTCTCTGACCCTTTGGAAAAGGGCAGTGATGAAAACAGATTAATCCAGGCAGTCTGTGCCCTGTGCCTCTCTGAGATATGGACTCCATGAGACAAAGCTAACAACAGCCTTGGCCCAAGAACTTAGTTTTCCAATATATTCTTAATATAATTGAAATCCAACATATATAGGCAGGAATTGAGTTTCATCAGACATTCACCTCAATGAGAAGTAACTCAGACCAGCCATCTGGGACTGTCTGGAGGTGTGCAGCATGAGGATCAAGCCTTCCTTTCTCATCTCACCTCAGGACTGTCTGCTCCTCCCCTCTTCTCCTACACACCAGTTAAACAGCATCATATAGAGTGCATAGCTGCCACAGATTTGGACAGCCAGTATGGTAACCAACACCATAAAGCAGGGAAGGTAGGGCACAGCTGAGCTTAGGGAAAGGCTCAAGGGAACTCTTTCCAAGATTTCATACGGAAAGGGTTTTTGTAAGAGCTGTGCAGAGCATTTAATGCAGCACATAAACACATGCACAGGAAGGCTAGAAATAAAGACCTCATGAACTTCTCCATCTGTCATCTACATTCCTTGGCTCCAAATTAATAAGAGACTGCAGTGCTTAGACCCCAATTTTTTAAAGGGATCTGCAATGTGGACACAACCAGATGCTCAAACTTCCAGAGATGCTGAACACCTGCAGTTGCCTCTCACTTGAGATGGCACAGTCTGAATGTAAGAGGGACCTGTTCCACCCCAGATCCAGAGGACCACGATATTTAAGGAGCTCCTGTCTACAAAGGCAGCAGAGTCTGACAGCAGATGCTGACTGGAATAAGCACCATTCCTACAAAGTCCATGCACCAAGTTACAGCTTCACTTTGTGCCCCAAGAGTGACAGGGAAGACAACAATCAGAAAAGCCCTAGAAAGTGAAGCAAATCCCTGCACACCTGAAAGATTAAACTTCTGCACAGACCACCCTGTGTTGCAGAGCAGAAGACCCCAAGTTATCCCATGTTCTTATCAGCCATTGCCTGACACATTATCATACCTCCAGCTCAAGCCAGGTCCCTGTGTAAGTGTCTGAAAACACTGCAACAGCAGCCAGTTCATCAAAGGGGTGACCAGTGGCTAGACTGAGCTGCTGGCAATAATCATTTGACAAGGCTGCTCCTGAACACTGTGCCTAAGCTGAGCTTGCATTGACAGTCTCTGTCAGAATGCTCCAGGAGCTGTGAAGCACTTGAGGCAATGCAGGGCTTCCCCCAGCACTTACCATCAGCCTGCAGAGCTGCTGTCAGCATCTCCCTGCATTTGTTGCGCACAGCGTCGCAGGTGATGGGGGCCGGAGGGAAGGTGGTGATTTTGGGGGTGGTCGGAGTCTTTGGAGGCTCCTGCCTTTTGTTGGAGCTAAAAGAAAAACTTCACCTGTCAGAATGTCTCAGTTTGGGCCACTGAGAGCAGAGAAGGGAGCAGCAGGTATGTGGCCAAGCATCCTGTTAATCGTAATACAGAACCAGTCAGAACACAGTGCAAAGTCATTGTCCCAAATCAGCACAGAGCACAACACAGTGGCCAACGCCCTCAGCCCAGACACGAGCTCTCCTGTGGACACTGCAGGCTGCCAGCAGAGGTTTAATTCATGAACAACCCTGCCAACCATCCTGTGTTATTCAACACGTATCAGCTGCTGCACCACTGGGCATCAAGTGAAAACATTACTGTTGGACACCACCAGTAACCCAAATACACTCAGGACATCTGAGACCATCAGCACTCTCACTTCGGCAATGCAGATTCATGGTGCTTCTTTCCTCTTTAACTTTGCAGGACACCAAGCCCATAACTGCTCTCAGCAGAAAGCAAGCAGAAAGCTCCAGAAGAAGGAGCTGCTGTGCTAAGGAAAAGAAAGAAAAAGACAGAAAATGGCTCCCTCAGCTTTGATATTTAAAAAACACCACCAACAAAGCGTAGCACATAAAAGGTTCTTCCTTTTTTCCTGTAATCTGAGCAAGACTCTGATTACTCATCTCACAGAAAAGCACCTCTACACAGCTCGCACACAGCTCACAGAGGTGCCAGGCTAGCAAAGGACTAAGAAATACTGCTTTGCTCCCAAAAATAACTCCATTTCCACCTGCAAGCAATCACAGGCATGGGAATGCAAACACCTGCCTGCTGTGGCTGACTCAGTCAAGTCACCTGCCAGGGGAGCTGGATGGAGACCTGCCTGCACAACCAGCACATGATGTGGGCAGGCTGAGTCATTGCTGCGGGGTCTGCATGCAGAGAAGGAACCTCACTGAGCAGTTCAGCTGGCTGTGCACCCAGAAAGCCTAACATCTGCACACGGAGTTAGTCAGCCCTGCAAACACTGCTGCTAAAAGATCTGGGCTAGTATGATTCACAGATGATTTTCTAGAGCTTTGTTCTCCCCCCTAAATCTAGGCAGCAGAACAGCAATATTTTTTCAGAAGAGATAGCTCTGGCTTTGGTGATTGGGCTGTAAAATTCCCTGTATTTACGGCCAATGCCTGGTACCATTATTGCACAAAGAGACAGAAAGAGAAAAAAAGAGAAATCTCCGTATTTCACCCATGCCATGCTGGCAATATCTCCTTGAAGATCCAAGTGGCTTGACAATTTTTGTTAAGCTGGGTCACTACTGCCAGTTCTTTGCCATCAAAAATAAATTTGTTATGAACAAGCACTTCCACTACGCTGTCCTGGAAGGGATTAGTCAGCCCACAAAAAAAACAGCACTAAGCTGGAAATCTTCTGAATCTGCTGCTGCACGAACTGAGCCAGACAACTTTAGGAACTTATCCTGGGAGCTCCTGTGACTAAGGTCATATCCAGTCTGGCTCAAATCCCACAGATCACCATTGGGGCTACTGGATTTCCACGGTTCAGAACCTCGCCAAGCCCTTTTCAGAAGCATCCACCAGTGAAACTTCAGCAAATTGCTCAGGTCAAACCAAAGCAGAACTTTGATTTCTTGCTCAGATGAAGGAGATGATGCACCCTGTGAGGGAGATTGTACTGTGAGCCCACTGTGTTTCTCTTTCACCAGTAGCTGAGTAAAACCCCTTTTTACCAGCTGGTTTAACTGGTCAGCACTGCAGGAGCCTATCAAGGAACAGATTTGTGTCCAAGCAGCTCAAAAACTTCAATAGGATTTACACTGCACATGTTACAACAAGAAGAAACAATTTAGCCTGTAAATAATCCATTAGATGATGATTTTCTCCCATCTGGAACGTAGAAACTGCCATCGGGTACTTTTGTGCTTAAGAAGCTACATACAAATCACAGGCAGCACTCATGGGGGTGTATATACCAGAGCATACACTAAGGAATAACCCAAAATTCAGGAATAACCCATCTAAAACATCATAGCTTCTCATGTTGCATAAAATAGTTTGGAAAAATTAGACTTCCCAAAGGACAAAGGCAAAAGGCCGAGAGAACATACTTACAGTGAAAGGAAGGACTGAAGGAATATGGGTGGCTTGTAGCAAGGGAAACTTAAAGGAGACAAGTCCTGAAACTCCTTACAAAGGCAGATGGTAGGAAAAAAAAATCCACGGAAGGATGTAGAAATGGGTTTAGTAAGACAGGTTTTGATTGAGAGTAAGTTTTAAACTGTAAAGGTGAGTTACGAATTGGAAATACTGCCAAGGGCAGCTGTGGAAATACCTTGCCCTGAGGTCTTCTAGGGCTGTCAAGAGCTTGAAAAAAGCCTGTCAGGGATAGCTTGGGCAGAGGTTGTGCTGTGCTTGGAAGGGGCTGCAGGAGAAGTTTCCCTGAGAACTCTTCCAGAGTTAAGTTTTGTGTCATTTTGCAAGCAACAAACAAAGGTCTCCCAGAGCAAAACCGTGAGTGTGAACTCAGTGACCTCAGTGTGAACTCAGAACCCTGACCTTCACTACAATGACTCCTTAAACACAGGTCTTCAAACCTGTATTTGCAGAGGTAATACTTGATTTTCAGGATGGTTCTATCTGCAAATGCTATCGACTCAAATATTTAGATGTTTATTCCTTGGGGGTGGAAAAAAGCTCAACAAGATGCATGGTAGTCCCATTTCTGTTAGCTGATGAGGAAAGATACATGTGCCTGCACACACAGACATCATCCACGCCCTGAGATGAGAGCTGATCCCTCAAGAATTAGATGAAACAGACTTCTCAGCCATTCCAAAGACAGAAAATTATTTATTAAGGTTTAGAGGTTAGTTTATAAATAGAATAGTTGGGAAATAGAGCTCAAACACACCTAGAAGACTTATTTCAGGAAATCCTTGTGGTTCACACTGTTCCTGTTGAACAGGAGAAAGAGCTTGTAAATCTATCCAGGCAGCAAAAGTTTATACATAAAACAAGGCTATGCTGGAACAAAATGGTAGCAAAGCAGCAGTCAGGGACTGCAAGCAGAACTCAGGGCTGCACTGGAAGAAAATCCCACAGAAGAGCTAAATTCAGGTCACAGATCCAAAACCTCCTAATAAAGGCAGTTTAGAGAATCCTGGAAAAGAAAAACCTCATGCTGCCAGAGACAGAAACATTAGACACAGCCCATGAAAATGTACTACACTATGGGTCTGAAATTCTACAGAACAACAGAATATGCTTTGGATTAGAGTAACGCAGCATCTAAATTCACAGGTGCCAGCTCCACGCTGGCTGGCTCAGAGCCTTCAGGTCTTGCACTGATAGCTCCAGTCACTAGACAGGGATTGCTACATCTGTGCTCCATAAAGTAAGACGAGTTTCAGGCCAAGACTTAGTCAAATATTTCTCCCTGACCAAAATGGAAGGCGTAGCCAAAATCTATCAGGCTAAGAGGCTGAAATACCTGAATACAAACTGATCTCTTTGGTGTCTTTACAGCAGCCTCATCTGAACCAGGTATCACACACTGAGCAACCAGTCTAACTCCACTGCAGCCTCTGCTTCAAAGAACAGAGATTCTTCTCTTCTAATAAATTATTATTTTTTTAAAGGCAGATTAGTAGTTCATTTTGCAGGACTGGATAAAAAGCATTCCTGTCTCTGGAAGAGAGCCTGGCTCAACAGACTGACACCAGGAGCTGGCCCCTGCTCCTGGTCTAGGCTACACTAATCCACTGGCTTCTGTTCATCCTTCACAGCCAAGGGGATGCTTTGCTAGTCAGAAGATGGAGGCTGAATACACGTAAAAAGCATCAAGGATTAAAAAACCCCACAAAACTGCAGTATCTGCAGCACACTGAGGCACAAGGGAACATCAGCAGCACAAGCCAGACAGCTCCACTCCACATACCCCATAAGTGACAAAGCAAGAAGGCAGCAAGGAGGGGTTTTGCCTCTGTGCCTAGAGCCAAGATCGTCTTCTGAGTGAAATCCCACACAGATATACTTAGATCTGGACAGCCCTAGCTCCCATTCTGCACTGCATCACTGAACTCCATCCTGGCTGTGAAGTCTCCCAAGTCCTTTCATTGCAATATTTAGCCAATTCTTTTTCCCATTTTATGGAAGCGAGATAACCAAAGATACTGATCATTTAAAGTCATGGAGCTCAGCATCAGCAGCCTTCTCTCCATCAGCAGCTCTGTGTCGAGCTGCAAAGGCTCACCCTGAAGTGCCAAGCCTTGAGAGAGCTGAGCAAAAATAAAGAAGTGACAAGAAAGTGACCAACAAAGGCTACAAACACAGAAAATCCTGCAAGCCAGCAGGACTACAGCCTGAATACTCTAAATCTTCTGTCAAACTTGGGAAATTGGCTACATCACTTAAGAGCCAAATCTAGGAAGCACACACCCTCTTGGGATCTAAGGCTGAGAGAAGTCTCTATAATAAAGCTTTAAATCCCATTTTTCCCCCTCCCCTTTGATCACTATCTGCACTCAACAGCTGCAGTCACAGGCAGTGGAAACAGGATGCAGCACTGAAGGCATGGCAAGGAGCAAGCATGCAGCTGACCTGCCAGCTGGGGGACATCAACCACAGGGAAAAGGGGACTTCTGCTGGGATTTGTCAAGGACAAAGAAATGGAAGTTTTACTTTAGTAATGTATCAATCAATCCCATCCATCACTTGATACTGCAAAGGCCAAAAATAATCTTCATTCTAAGGTGTTCAAAGTTAGAAATGAACAAAAATGCATAAAAATGCAACATAAAAAAGAACAGAGGCATGTTCTACTACCAGAAAAAAACAACACATAACCAAGAGTAAAAAAATGAAATAAAATATGAATAAAATTTAAAAACTCACTAAAGCCACTGTATTTCTTAGATGTGTATTTCTGCATTACAGTTAATTAATAACACCACACAGATCAACCTTGAAGAAGAAACACTTCCAGTGTCTCTGACCAGGAATTTGACTACCCAAAATTCCTGACTCAGACACTTAAAAATTAAAGTAAGGTGCCTTAGGAAAATTTAAATTCTCTAACAGTGTCATCTTTGGTAAAAGGGAAGTATTACCTTTGGTCTCTTGAGTTACCAGTCTCCTTGGAGGAAGATGTTGGCAAGGACAGGCTTTTCTTTTTCTCCTCATTTTTTTCCTCAGAAGCATCTATGTTCAAAAGAGGAATCAGTTCAGAACTGGTTTTTATGCTACAGCCCTGCCTATATTCCTCAATGTTGTCACACTACCCACTGTTGGCCTAAAGCAAGTCATTATTCTCCCAAAAAGAATCAGGAGAAAATGCCTTTATGGCTTTCAAGCTTTCCAACAGACCTTCTCCTTGCCTCCAAGTAGAAGCTGATTCAAACAAAAGCTTTCCTCACCAAACTAGAGAGCAATCACCTTCCCTGCCTGGGAGATAAGCTTCTCACAAGACATGCCTCATCACAAAAGTTTCTTTCAGAGGCTGCTGAGCAGGGATTAGATCAAGTTCTCTCAAGCACCACTAAAAGCAGAATTTTCAGCCAACACCAGCTGAAGGGCCAGTACAGGCTGGTCCTTGTGGGAGTACAGCTTTTTCTGATTCCCAAGTGCTGCTGAAAGTCAACAGCACAACCCTGAACAGGACTTTCATGACACTGTAGAACAAGTCTGACCCAGAGGTAAACTGTCTGAGCCTAGCCAATGACACACCCAATCTAATGAGGAGGTGACAATCCAGGCAGGACAGGAAAAGAGCCCTTTTAGCGCTCATCCAGCCTAGCAAGAAATGGGAGCCCATAACCAGGAAAGCCTCTCCAGCTGGAAACAGTCCATGTGAGTTTATCTACAAGGTGGTGAATTAAGATCCTTCTCCAACTCACCACCCAAAATGCATTCCAGCACTTCCCGAGCTGTTGCACGAGGCTGACAGCACACACGGTGTTAATGCCACACAGAGCACAAGTGGGAGCAGAGGGTTCAGAGCACAGATATTGTTTCTACAAATAACATCACTAATTATTATGTGATGAGGTACAAGTTAATAGTCCTGAAGCTTTCAGTGCTCTTCCAAGGATGAGCTGGCTAAACAGGAGCTAAATCTAGGGGGATGCATGACAGGACACAAAACTCGAAAGACAGAGGGTGGAATTGTAAAGGCTGATCTGCTAGAATGTTTTACTCAGATCAAGAGATAAGCTCTCCCAAAAAACTCAGCCTCCCACTGAAGCCAGCTTCTTCACAAGCTGAATCTGACAGGAACACACTGATTTCCTTACCTAGAAGTTTCTTCCAAGATTTGATGAGGGATTTGGCAAGTGATATCACTTCTTCATCTGTGCTCTGCTTCCTCAGTGCATTCACTGACATCCCAATGCGGGTGGACTGCAAAGGAACACCCCAGTGAATCACTCCAGAACAGATTCATTATTAGTTACTCACTGAAATCCCAAATAACCACGACAAAGTCCAAGCCATGACCAGGATGGGAGTATCCAAGGGCTTGCAGAACGATTCTCTGACCCTTACAACTTTGGAAGAGAGAGATGACACTCTCCAGCTTCCACAACTGAACAGAAGACACATCCAATCACCCACAAATCCCCTCCCTACACACTTAAAAGTGACATTCAAGCTTAGAGTGAAAAACTTCAAGATGCATCACAACCTCCAAATTGTAATTCTGCTCACTCCTCCCCAGTGTCCTGAACATCACCATTACAAAGAACTTCCCCTACAGCTGCCCTCTGTGTTTGCTATTTTAACCCAGTCTTTCCTCTTTTTGCAGCCTAAAAACAAGATTTGAGCAGTTACACACATGGTGACCCAGAGCTGTTTAATTGCCAGTCCAAAACCCAACTTCAGCACTATTTTATTTGATTTAATGTTTATTTTGACGCTTTGCATGAGGGAAGAAGTGTCAGGAAATCTATTAAGGTTTTTTAGATAACATTTTGAACTCATCCAGATGCAGACTTCAGCTTTTTACCATAACTGTGCAACTCACCTGCAGTAAATCCAAAGTCATAGGCATGCTTTTCAGTTCCTTCAGTAAATCCATTGCACCTTCCTGGGGCGGAAAACAGAAAGAGAATGAGTGCCTCAGCTTTTAGTAAAGAAATTCAACAACTTGGGGATAGACACAGAAAGTTGAATTCAAAGGGAAAAACACCAACAAGCATTCCCTGAAATATCAGCAAGCTCACTGCTGGTGTTGCTGTTCCAGAAAGACAGTAGATTCTGCAACCTGAAGGCACCTGAATTATTGGAATGGCCAAAACAGAAGACCACTGGAGTGCTACAGGTCTTTGCTCGTGTATGGTACAAGTGCAGCATCAGTTTATTATTCTCACCTGGCAAGCTGAACATTTTTAACACCTGAAAAACACACTCTGAATCACAACTGTCAGTGACCCCATGTAGCTGTTTCCTAGTTTTCATATTAATACCCCACTCTGCTCAGGACAAGAGACCAGAAGCAAAGCCAGCAAGCTGTGATGCTGAAGAGCTGATCACTTGAAACTTGTTCTGTTTAGTTTCCTTACCCCATCAATGAACCCAGGACCAGAGAAAATCTGACTAGGAATCTGTAGATACCTAAAACTGGCAGTCACTCACAGAATTGGAAATTACTTGTCTCCCTCTAGCAGATCCCAGCCTGGCGTAGGCCTGTCTCCATTCAGCTGGCTCTTTCCTCCCAACCCCCTTCCCTCAAACAAGGCTTCCAGTGTCCACATTTAGCAGCTCATTTACAACACCGACCACTCCAAGGCCAGTTGCAGCTCAAGGCCCGCACAGCCACCACTGTAGGGAAGCGAAGCCGCCTGCACTGACAGCCCTGTCCTCACATCCCGTCCTCCCTATGCAGAAGGGCTGCTTCCGACTCATCCCAGGAAGCAGTCCAGCTGCAATCCACCCTACAGAACAGATGCCAAAATCAAAGCAGAGTCAAAGCTTTCAGCGTGCACACAAGCAACACACACCAGCATAAACCACACACATTTACCGTACCCAGAACGACTGACTTCCCCCTCAGGCAGTTTCACACCTTTCCGTTCCTCCAGCCCTGAACACACAAAGTGACCCGGTGATTCCTGACTCCAAATGGAGTCATTTAGCACAATGGCAGCAAATGAGGATCCACGAAAAAACTAGAGCAACAAACAGGTACTCCAGGAAACTGTCCTGCAGGAAGAGTTCTCAGATTAGCCAACACACAACATGCTGCTGTTCAGCACCATCTCAAACGCCAGCCAAGAGGAAACGTTGCATACCCCTCATGTAAGAAGCTGCCTCTTTCCCAATGAAGCTGGAAGCAAATTCTGCAAAGTTGTTCCTTTCCTATTTCAACACTGGTGCAGAAAACCTGCCGCCAACGAGAACAGGCATCACAGGCTGCGCTTTAGCCCAAACACGCTTCCCTGGGTTGTTTCAACAGTGACACGAGTGACAGTGCTCGCCCTACCCACAGCTGGCAGGGCCAGTCCAACATCCAGAAGTTCATGTGATAACAGCGCCCAGCATTCCACCACACGAATATCACACTCCTCTAATCCCTTCCCCTCCTCGCCCATCATCTCCCACTCCCCACAGCCCTTCCCAGCCCCAAAATCCCTCTCCCCCACCCCAAACACAGATGAACAGCCTACCTCCATCACAAATCCTTGTCAGCTTTCTGCCTCTGCACTTGCATATGACACTGTGTTCCTACAAGCACTGATATATCCCATTAAGCTGGAAAATACCGGCTACTGTCCCCGCAGGCTGTCACACGGGTCACAGCACACCCTGCGAGACTCCCCGAGTGCCGACAGCAGCTTGGCCAGCCCTCCACACTCCAGAGGCCACGGGAGTGAGCAGTAGTGCCGGTATGGGATGGAGATGCAGGAAGCAAATCCATCAGCACCGGGGTCTTTTCCGAGGGCAAACTGGAGTCCCAGGCCGGTGCTGGTGGGCACTCCCCTTCCAAAGGGCTCCCAACGGGACAGGAGAGAAGGGCTGAGGATGCTCTCCAGGAGGAGAACACCGTGCAGGCAGCACACGGCGAGCCCGGGAGTGCTGAGATGTGCGCCGGGGGAGCTCAGTATGGGGACTGGGGGGTCCCACAGCACCCAAGGGGCACATGGGGCTGCCCGCCCAATAACTGGCCGTGGGTGGATCGCACACCTCCGCAAAGGATGGGGAAGGGAGAAGGGTCTGGGTCTGGGGGAGGGAAACCCACTTTAATGGGAAGAGCCTCTGCTCCAGCACGATGTAATGACCGGGGAGACGCTGAAAGAGAGGCCCCCAAAATGGGGACTGGGGAGGGGGAGGCCCCTCACAACGGGCACCGAGGGAGAGGTGGAGGTCCACCAGCACGGCAGCGAGGAGGGGCCCTGCGGAGAGGGGGGGCCGCGTCCGCCAGACAAGAGCCCGGGGCAGGGGGCGGCCCCCCACCCCAACCGGGCTGCGGGGGCCCTGCCGCCGCCACTCACCGCGTTCTTCTTGGCCACCATCTTGTCCAGGCGCCTGGCGATGCGCACGATCTCGTCCTCCCCGCCCATCGCGCCGCTCCCCGGGACCGGTGCCGGGGCCGGACGGGGGTCCGGGCGGGGGAGCTGCGGTCGGTGCCCGGTGCCCACCTCAGCCCCCGGTGCCGCAGTCAGGGCGGGCGAGCACGGGACACGACGGGAGTTGTAGTCCTCGGGGCGCCGGCGCCACCTGCCGCCTGCGGGAGCGCAGCCCACGGGCGGGACTTCATCTCCCAGCGTGCCCCGCGCCCATCCCGCGCAGTGCCGCCTGGCCGCCGGGGGCGCTGTGGGGGCTGCGGTTCACCCCGCGGAGGGGGCTCGGAGCGGTGCCGGGGCTGAGGGACCCCCGGTCCCCGCCCGCGGGGCTGTGCCCGGACACGGCAGGAACAGCCGTGTCCCAAACTGCTACAGCGGGTCCGGAGGAGGCCACGGCGATCATGAGCACCTCTGCAGTGGAGACAGGCTGAGAGCTGCGGGATTCAGCCGGGAGAATGCTCCGGGGAGACCTTAAAGCCTCTTCCCTTGCCTAAAGGGGTTCAAAGAGTGGAGAGGGGGGGTATGGACAAGGGCCTGGAGTGGCAAAGCAAAGGGGAATGACACTGACAGAGGGGAGGGTTAGAAGGGTTATTGGAAAGGAGTTCTTCCCTGTGAGGGTGGTGGGGCCCTGGCACAGGGTGCCCAGAGATGCTGTGGCTGCTCCATCCCTGGAAGTGTTCATGGCCAGGCTGGACGGGGCTTGAAGCAACCTGGGGTTGTGAAAGGTGTCCCTGCCCATGGGTTGGAACAGGATGAGCTTTACAGGCCCCTTCCAACCCAAACCATTTTGTGACTCTGTGACATTGTCCGTGGCTGTGCTGAGCCCTCGGGGCAGTGCTGACGCCGCTCCCTGGATAAACCGAGGCTGTGCCCCTCGTACGGCCTTGCAGACTGGACAGCAGTTACCAGTGGCGAGGGGCTGGATGGCTTGGGGGGGCCCAGGCTGGACCCCCTGTAGATGGCACTCGTACACTGTGCGAGGGCAGCGCATCCCTCGGGAGCTGCTGCTGAGCGCTGACGCTCCCTCCAGCTGGTTCCTGGCAGAGGGAGAACTTCCATGCCTCCTCCTGCACAGCCGCCTGCACAGCCCTCGCCAAGCGCTGATGTTTCAGAGAGGGCCCTGACTGTGCTGGCAAAGAGCGGCCACGTCCTGCCCCGTTGGGGCTGCAGATCATGTGGAAGCACGGGGATGTGCTACGTGTGGCCTCGGGATGCACAAGCAGGTCTTGGGAACCAGAATTCGCAGCACTCGTCTCCAACTGCGCTCTGTCCTAGGGCAGCTGGATCACTGAGGGCATAATCACAGAATCACAGAATTGGTAGGACTGAAGGGCTTGGAGATCATGCAACCCCCCTTCAAAGTCAGGGTCACCTAAAGCAGGTGACACAGGAACTCGTCCAGATGGGTTTTGAGAGAGAGAAGTATTGAAAAGATCAGTGCTAAAGCTCTGAAGGGTGGCTGACCCCTGAATCTGCCCACTAGGTACCTACAGCTGCCAGCTTGCTGTTCTGTATAGCAGTACCATGGAACTCTGGGATCCCTTTGAGCAAGAGCTGCTCCCTGGATGTGTGAGACGCATCAGTTCATCCCTGAATCAGCAGAAGTGGCCGCAGACCAAATGTGAGCCGCAGGCCCTCTCCCTGGCATGATACCTTGAAACTTTTTGGCTTGGCTCCATGTTTGCCAACGCGAGTTCCCTCCACCCCACAGTCTGGAGTCTGTGCAGCACCTGGAAATCCTCCAGCCCTTGGCAGGGTCTGGCTGTGGAGTCAGGGGGTGCCATTTTGGAGAGGCCCACCTCTGTGAGGGAGGAGGAAACAAGTCCCAACAAGGGGACCTTCTGAAGGTCCTTGGAAGTGGGAAGCTGCCTGTCCTGTGTGTGGGGTCGGGTCCCGCCAGTCCTTGGCGTCAGAGACACGCTCGAGCAGCACTGCTGCCACTGTGAGTGTGGTTTGTGTCGCTGCAATGCAAAGATGGTTCCTGACCACAAGTATGGCCGAGGACGTGTCTCAGATTCCAGAGCACAGAGTCACTGATGCCGAGCGCCGTCACCCCGTCGCTCCCTGCCTCGAGCAGGAGCCATCACCCCGCCAGCCCTGGCCTCCTGTGGTGGCAACCAGCCTCGCCCAGGCCCCACCACTGCCTGCTTGGCAGGGGGTCCCCGAGGGACAGAATGGCACGAAATCCTCACGCCTGCAGCCCCATGTGCCTGCCAGGCATGTCCCCTGCCCCTGTGTGCCCTGCTGGCCTGCGGCTCTGCTCTTCCCAAGGGTTAACAGGACACAACAGGCCAGGCATTTGCAGAGCAGGGAGGGTTTCTGGCTGACCTTGGCTGGGAAGCAGCGGTGGCGTCGCTCAGCCCAGCCCTCCGAGTGTGGAGCCGGTGGCCGGAGCGCTCCCCAAGCCTGGGTGGAGGTAGATCCAGAGGAAACTCCACCTCCGCGGGAGCCAACCTGCTATTGCAGGAATTCCCAGAGAAATTCCCGCTTGGGGTGATCTGTCAACGGATCCATGAACTTTCTTTTACCTCTTGTGAAAGCAGCTACTTGAATGTGCTAAAAACAGAGCAGGGGCGAGTCCATCAGGGAGAGGCTGGGAGGGGGCTTTTGCTGACCCCTGCACACCAAGAGACACCCTGAAAGTCTCTGTATGTGGTGCCTCGCTGGCAGCTGCCCTTGGCAGGCAGAGCTGGGAGAGCCAGGAGAAGTTTCCTGCAAAATAAAACCCTACAAAATCTCACCTGTTTTTTCCACTGGGCTACTGTATTTCCCAAGGGCCTCTCAGCAGATTTGTACACAGCAAATGGGCTGGATCAAGTTGGATGAGCTTTCCCTGCTTCCAGTATCCCCAGTAAGTTCAAGTCATTTGGAGATCAGCCACCAAACCCCACCCTTTCTCTGCTCCCAACCACCAGAGGCTTGGTCTGGTCCACTTTTGGAAAAAGCAGAGATGAGAGGCCCTCCTGGGCCTGCCTTGTCCATCCACCCACCACAAAACCCCCAGGGAAGCTCTGTCCTGAGACACCCCATAACTTCAGGGGTGCTCAGGTCTTCAGGACTTCAGTCTTGGGTGACTGCTTGGAGGACTGGCTGTCCTGGGTGACACACTGGACTCTGAGCTGGTAATGAGTGACCCTATCCAGGGAAGAACAATCAGTAGCTGGAAGACCCTGAAGCAGGAGGTGGGAGCAGCTGCCATAGGCTTTGCCAGAGCAGCACTAATTTGGGGGAGGGGTTTTGATGTGTCTCCCCTCCTTTTCACCCTCATGAGCCTGCCTTGGCTGGAGGTCTCCTGACTTGGATCCTCTAACTATGCACTTGCGCCAGCCCTGCAATGGAGGCAGGGATCTGCCTTTTCTTCCCCTCCTTGCTGCAGCTGTCTGATGTCCTTAATCTCCTAGCCCTAGCACTGGGGACATTTGACCCTGAAGCAGTCAAATCCTCCATTCAAACACTTAGGAAACCTGAGGAATGTGGCATGAATGGTGACTTACATTTCTGTCTTCCACACCATCCTGTTTTCTCCTTTGAGGAGCCAAGGGGCCTCTCCATACCTCGTCTTGTGGCACAGGCCTTCCTAACGCAGCAGAAAGCATCGTGGTTCCCAGGAGATACTGCAGGATCCATCCGTGCCATTCTGGAAGAGCAGCCCACAGTCACTCCGTGTCCTTTACTCCCTACATCCCCCCACTGCATCTGTCCTGGAGCTGCAGGTGAGCACCCGTGCCTGGGGACACTGCCATCTGGACCTCCCGGGACAAGTCCTACACCAGGAAAGGCTGCAGAATTTGGCTACAGTAGGCAGCAGCTGCAAGGGGAATGTGGCTAGGACCACCCTGTGTGGTAGCCCAGCCTCTGCCACCCTGAGAAGCGGGGAGCATGGAAGGGAGGATGCGGAGGAGATGATGGCTCCCATGAGCCCTGCTCATCGCGAGTGCCAGGGTGGAGTTTGGACCTCCAGCTTTGCAGATGCTCTTCTGAGACACTTTGGATTTTCCCTAAACCTCTTCCTCCTAACAATTTTAATTATACTGGCAGCTGTTCAAAATAATAATGACAGGGAGAGGAATAAATGCTAAGCTGCAGTCTGTCACGCTTCATGAGATGCCCCCAGGGGACACTGGGCCAGACAAGCAGCCAGCCCAGAGCTGTGCCAGCCAAGTGGGTGCAGGCTGCCACCCCACACTAGCCACCAGCAGTTTCTGGGGTCTGGGCTGGCATGTGTGAGCGTGAGAGTCTGTGCAGGCACTCGGGTCTCCTTTCTCTCCCCCTCTCTGTCTCCTTTTATTCACCTCCATAAAACATAGGAAGTTCAAGCCATTCATTTTGCTATTTGTGTCTCCTTCCCCACGCCCTGGTTCCCTCCCTTGCCCCCTGCAGCCTCTCCTCTCACTGCTTGCCCAGCATCCTTGACCCCGAGAAGTCTGGTGTGTATGCACTTCCCTTTTGGCCCATGGAAAGCACCACGCTGAACTGGTGCCTTGATAAGTCTGCTGTGGGAAGGCAGGGGCTCCTGGGCTCCCACACAGGGCTTTCCCATGTAGCATTTCCTATGCTGTCCCTGCTCACCCGTGCGATCTCCAGACCCAGGCAGTGGGAAGCTCTCCAGATGGCAGTGCCCCTCTGTGGCAGCAGGTCTGACCTCCTTGGGATCTCGTGACTTGCTCTGTGTCAAAAGCCACTGTGTGTGGAAGGAGACATCCTCCTGAGGAGGAGGAGGATGGTTGGCTTCTCATGGGCAAACATGGCACCTCTCAGCTCAGCCACAGCAAAGGATTGCAAAGGATTTGAACCCCCAGCCCCTTCCTCTCAGTGCTTTTGCAAGCAGAGCTCTGATACTTTCTCCCACAGAGTTTGGGATCAACAGGACCTGTGTCCTGTCAGCAAAGGAGTAAGCGTGCGGCAGAGCAGACAGGATTGGGGTCTAGACCTCAGAGGGGCTGGAGACATGGATTGATGGGTAGAGAGGGAGGAAGGAGAGGCTCAGTGAGGAGGGCTGGGGCCTTTTCTCTGAAATAACCTCAGCAGTTCAGCCGTGGTTTGCCGGAGGGCGAAGGCAGCGTGTTCCCTCCTCACTGCCTTCATCCTCACTGCCTTCATCAAGCAGAGCCAGGTCACGGGGCTGTGCCGTGCCCTCTGCTCCCCGCAGCGATGGGAGCACAGAAAAGAACCTTCTCCCGCTTATCGCCCCATCAGCGGCTCTGCAGCGGCTCCACTGCCCCAGCGCTGAGCACCGAGCCCTGATCTCATCAGCGCGCCGCACACTTGCAGCTCGAACAATAACCAACACAATTCCCAGAAATGCACAGCCTTCTGCTAAAGCCTCCCTGGGGGAAAGCATGCCAGCCGGCCTGTCGGCACCAGCACAGCCATCGCTGCCAGCCGCTGGCAAACGCAGCCTGCGGCAGCCCCAGCGCGAAGGCACCTCTGCGAAAACAAGCCTGTGCTGGGTGGGGTGGAGGGAGAGGCCGAGCTCGAGTCCTTGGGGCCACCCATGAGGTCGCTGTCCTCAGGAAGTCCCTCTCCCTCTTGGTGTTTGTGACCAGGTGTCATGCCCTGTCCCAGCCACCCTGTTTGCAGCCCCTGTCTGCTCTAAATGCCCTCTCAGTTCACAAAGGGGCCAAGATGCAAAACTGAGTCCCAGCTGCCTGGGCTGGGAGGGTAGAGACAGGGCCATGGATACTCCTCACCTCAGTGGGGACCCACAGCCTGGAGAGGCTTTTCCACATCTCACAGCTTGCCTAAGTGTCTCAGTCTGCCAGAGCCTTTCCTGTCACATTTGGGTAATTGCTCTTTCAACTTCCAGATGGAATATCTGGACACCCAAGCAGGCATGGCTGGATGCTTGAAGCAGGGTATGTAACCTGTCCCAGCTGAGCTGGAAGTGGGAGAAGGCCAGCAGCTGGCATGGCCATCCTCTCTCCAAGCACGTCCTCTGGATCTCACCAGCCTGTCTGCCCTTCACATAAGGCCAGATGTGCCATCCAGGGAAGCAGCGGGACACAGCAGCAGAGCTATCACCTCCAGACCTCACAGCGATGCAGCAGACACACCAAATCCCTGTGCAAAAGGTGCAACGCCAGCACCATCCCAGAGCCCATATGAGCGAAGAGCAGCACCTGGAACAGCACAACGGTGTCCCCAGTGCAGGAGGATGAGCCTTGCAGTGACCCAAGTGACGGAGGACCTGCCTCACAGTGTCCCTGACACGAGGTGCATTGTTCATGAAAACACATGGGGAAGTCCAAGGAGGACAGACTCGCTGGCTGCGTTGGGCTTCCTGCCTCCTGGCCCTGGCCACCGCCTGACATCATTGCTCCCGGTGGGAATGGCCACCCTGGCCCCACTCGGTCCCTGACATTAGCCAACAATTTCCTGACCTCCTGTCCAGCTTTTCAGCCTCCCACGGCCCCCCATGGTGGGGAGACTTTTGTGCCTGAGATAGATAGATAGATAGATAGATGGATAGATAGATAGATAGATGCTTGACTCCTGCCACCATGGCACAACAGCTGGCAAACCTGCATCCTCTTCCTCACTACCATGGGCACAACAGGGGTGATGCTCCCCATCACCTTGCCATCCACATCTGAGGGTATGGGATGGCATGGGAGTGTGTGTTCTCCAAAAATGCCCTATTTAGATTGACAGGGGCCAGAAAGGCTGAGGAGAATGAATGTGGAGGGAAGCAACACAGGTACTGGAAGGATGGCTGTGAAACACACAGGTACTGCCTGGCCTCCATGCACCAGCCCTGTGGAGGCACCAACCTTCTCCTCACCATCCTCAAATCTACCCAAGCGACAGCAGGGTCTGGGTACAGTGTGTGCCATGTCACCCATCCACCCTGCACACTCTGGCTTTTCCAAATAAACAGACTTTGTAGTGAATCTGTGGAGGATCGTGCAAGCCTCGGGCTGTTGCTGCCCCGCCTCCCTTGCCTTGCAGCCATGAGTTTTTTCCCTGGGTGACTCTTCACGAGTAGAGCACAACCTTGGGCTGAGGAGCTGCAAACCTGCCCTTGTCCAAACCCGCTGCCATCAGCACTTTGCTGCAGCTGCTTCCAGTGCTGCTCTAAGAGTTTTTCCTTGCAGCCTAAACCCCCACCGCTGGCTCCATCCTTCTGGCTCCAGCCCACTGGGGATGGAAGGTTTCTCATTCCCGAATACAAATATAACTGTAATCTGCTAAACCCTGCTGTTGATCCTGACTGCATCCTCCTGTCCTGAGCTTTCCTACAGTGCCTTTTATACCAGTAATAGCACCAGGCTCCTTCTCCCATCATTGTTGACTCGACAATGAAAACTGTTTGTATTATTGTGTCCCCGAAGCTTTGCCAATAGCACATGTGTCCCGAGCTGATAGCAACAGGCTTTGGCAAGGCTGCAGCTCCATCAGATAAGAGCCTTTAACCTTATTTCTCCAGCTCGAGCGCTCCACGAAGGGCCATTCTGTCCTGAGCCTTTCCTTATCCTTCCCCTGAGCTTCCAGATCCGCAGGCTCCATGGGCCAAGAAGAGGGGTCGTTGGCAAAGGGCAGAGGTGGAGGTGTTCAGGGCAAGCAGCCTGGGAAACAGCCTCAGCTTGGGTGAGAGAAGAGCCCTGCGGGGAGATGGAAAGACAGAGCTGTTTTCCCAGGCAATTTAAGGGCCAAATGCACGGCCATCCCTTGTCCCCTGCCTTCCTCAGGGACCCGCTCCACCCCGCCGTGCTCCACCTTGGCTCGGCTCCCGCACACAGCAGGAGCGAAGTGGAGGAGAAACGCTGGAGCCCGGAGGCCCTCGCACGCTCCCGGCTGGCCCCGCGAACAAAGCCTTTCCTTGGAGCCTTCCCTGCCGCCTCCCTCCTGCCCCGGCCCCCTGCGCTCCGCCAGCGCGGGGATCCCCAGCATCGCACAGCCTGGGGTCCACACCGTCCTCCCCATCCCAGCCTGCATCCCTGTGCCGAACCCCTCCATGACTGCTCCCAGCATCCCTGAGCCCCAGCTCTGCTGCTGGGGGATTTCACTGCCACTTTCCGAGCTGCAGCACAAAGGATGCTCTGAAATCAGTAAGCAAAGAAAACGATGCTGCCTGTGGCAAGCTTTAAAATCTCATTTTTAGGCCAGTTTATGGGAGGGATGTCACTGTTCTTGAGGTTTTCAGCTGCAAATGCAGCACATCCCTTTTCCCTTCCCTTAATGTCCCCAATGCAGCACCTAAAAGCAAAAGTTGTTCCTCTGCTGGCAAGGACCTGAGGGAAAGCTCTCAGGTCCTTCTCTTTATTCTTAATGTTACTATTGTAATTATTATTAGTTGTTATTGTTGTTGTTATTATTATTATTATTGTAATTATTATTATAATTCTCTCCAAAGATAGAAGCACTCAATCAGAGATACATCCTGCCCATTGCTGGGAAGATTGTTGTCTCTAAAGGGCCCAAGGAGAAGCTGGGTCACCCCATGCCCTGTGCAACACATGGGGAAACTGAGGCATGGAGCCACAGCAGCATCTACCCCACTCTGAGCAAAAATTCCTCTCTTCCACATGCATTTCCCTGTCTGTGTGAGGTGAGGTTCTCTCAGCAACATCCTCATTCTTTCTGCTGGGCGGCAAAAGCCTTGGTGAAGCACAGGAGTGGCCACAAGATCCTGTGTGCAATGGGGTGGGCTGCAAGCTTTGGCGAAGGTTGTCACTTCCAGGGATGCTGCAAAGGGCTCCTCCTCCTCCAGGCCTGGTTGTGGTGATGCTGCAGGGCCACAGATGGGCAGCTCCAACCTACCTCCCAAAAAATCCAGGCTCAGAAATCCTTCTAATTGCAGTTTTCCTTTCCTCAGCACCCGAAAGGAGGTCAGGCATCCCGAGGCAGCCAGCCTGGGCATGCAGAGGGAGCAGGATCCCGGTTCTTGGCTGCATCTCCTGCACAGACACCAGCAAGCAGTGTTTTCTGCCAACTCAAGCGATGGAAGCAGCGAATAACCCCGGCATGCCTACGCTCTGCACAGCCCAACTGTCGGCCAGCTGCCTGTTCCTGGGAGGATGCAGTGCCACAGGCAGGGAGCATTTTCTTGCTATAATCAAGAAGAGAAATTGTGCCGATCGGAGCAGCTGAATGGCAGCCAAATCTGCTTCTCAGCGGCTTTTCTACACTCTGTATTCATGTATTTGGCATGAGTAGCTCTGCATTGAGGTAATTCATTAATGCTCAACCAAAAATGTGTTTATGGGAGTCTTGAAATAGTTGGTAGAAGTGTAAGACTTTCCTTCCTAAAAGCATGGGCTCTCTCTGTGATGGGAACTCAGTATTAAAGCAACGAGTGCTCCTGCAATCAGCTGCCAGGGAAGCGACCCTGGGCAGCGTGTGCCCTGCGCATTCCAGCATGCTCTGATCTCCTTGTGCCGAAGCCTTTCCCTGGATTTAGTGTCCATAAGCACCATGGGTGGGATTTGCAACAGTTCTGCTCATGTTTGGGATGTGAGGGCTTCACCCGGGGTTTCACAGAGAGCAGCCTGGGGAGCAAACACAGGGTGATGTGGCTGGAAGTGCGGCACCCCGAGCTGATGGCGGGAGCATCACCAGGGAGTCGGCTGGGCCAGAAGGAGCTGTGGCAGAGCAAAAGCAGAGGAAGGCGAGGCAGGACAGCCCTGGGGAGGCCCAAGGTCTCTGGCCATTGCCCAGGAGGCTGCAGTGGCTGCACCCATGCGGAGCAAACAGCTTTTTCAGGTTAGCTGTGGGTTTTGCTGCTCGCACAATGGATATCGCTGTTGTCATTCCAGTTATAATCCTGTATAAACAAGGCTGACCTCTGGTTATTGAAAAGAGCTGAAAATAAAGACAACTTTCTCTGCTTCCTCAGATGCGGTGTCTGATTGCCAGGCTCGGCCAACTGAGCCCACACCGCGATCCCAGCTCAGCTCCCGCAGCTGTTGGGGACCTGCTGGTGCAGTTGGCAGCGAGGTAGAGTGGTAGTGAGCACCCAGACAGAGAGCCACTGTAGCCCAGGACACCTTCCTGCTGTCCCCAGTGCCCTTCACTTGTCAGAGGGAGCTGGTAGCCAAAAAAAAAGCACATGAGCAGAAAACAGCTGAGCTGGGCATTCCCTGGACTGGGAGTGGCACAACCTCCCACTCTCCCCCACTTGGGTGGGAGTCTGGTCCCTGCCTGGGGACACGGGGGATTTGCCACCCTTGTACAGGCACATGGCTGCAGCCAGGATGCTCCTGACACGGATGCTGAACCCCAGCAGCCTTGCTCGGCACTTTCCAGCTCTGCCTGACCCACTGAACTATTTGTGCCTGAGGAAACTGAGCACTGAGTTGGACCCTGGAGAAAGGGAGGCTCCGGAGAACACAGCATTTCCCAGCTGATGACTTCAGCCTCCCAGCAGGTCTCACAGACAGCCCCAACCCTGAGTCCTTTGCTCTCCAGGAAGCGCCTTTCTTTGGGAAGCCTTTGTTCCAGCAAGGCTGGAGCAGCCCCAGTCCCAAGGGAGCCCACGGGACCCGCCAGTGCAGGGGCACCTCTCAAGGCACTGGGGGAGCCACCAGCCTGGGCCATGCCCCACAGGTCCCCCCGAACTGTGTGAGGAACATCCCTACTCCCCGTGGCCACCCCGAGGATCCCCATCTCCTTTGGCAGGTGTGGGTGTAGGTCACATACATCCCACCTGGCTGCACTGCTCCGGGGGCATGTCCGGTGTGGCCTAATGATAATTATTCGCTATAATTAATAACAAATCCCTTCCTGTGAAATACCTCATTCATCCAGTTGGACACACAACGGCACCAGCCACGCACTGCTGGTAATTGTATGGTGATTAATCAGTTAGTGGTGTGAACACATCTAGAGGCAAGGCTGGTCTGTGCGAGCGAGGGAGGGCAGTGCTGGGCACCAGAGGAGGGTGCAGCACTTGCACCCAGGCCCAAGGACCCATCCTGGCCCTGCCCCTGCCCTGCACCCTCTGCAAAATGAGGATACAAAGCAATTTTCCCACCACAGCTTGGAGCCTGGCTTCTGCTGTGCTGAAGGGTCCTGCCAGCATCCACCTGCCACCTCTGTCACCTGGATGCAAATTTTGGGGGCAAGTCCCTTGGATTTGGTCACACAGCCTCAGCCTGGGGCTACTGCTCCAACCTGCAGCCAGCAGCAGCAGCAATAACCATCAAGCTCAGCTGACAACACGGTCTTCCCTTCTTCCCATCCCCACCAGCCCCTCTTCGAGCCCTCAAATCCCCAACGCCCCTTGGGATGATCCAGGTGGTGCCACATCTATTTTTAGCTGGATGGGAGCTCGGCATTGGACCTGGTTGGGAGAAATAATCCGGGAGCGGGCGGGCTGGGGGCGGGGAGGGAAAATGCCTTTGTGCTGGGGAGCAGAGGCGGCCGTCCCGCCCACGCTTCCTCTGCTAGGTGTGGTGCTGGGCTGCGCGGGATGCTAGGAAGGGAAACGAGGGGCCGAGGTGGGGTCAGCCAGCTGCCAGCTCAATAAAACTGGGGAGGGAATGAAAAAAAATAAATTAAAAAATACACAACTCCCGAGGCTGTCTGCTGGACTGGGGTCCAGCTTGCCTGATTACAAGGCCATCGAGGAGGGCATGGGGAGAGGTCATTCAGCTGGCATGCACCAATCCTGGCTCTGCCCAGGGATGCCCAGAGCTTCTTCCCTGCTTGTGGCTGCAGATGTGGCTGGTGAGGAGCCAGTGGGTCACCAGCACCACACGTTCCAGCCCTGTGGGCAGCAGGGCGGAAGGAGTGCTTTATCCACCTCCCAGGAGAGCTGAGCCGGGCACAGACCCTCTAACTTCACCCCACCCCTGGGTGAGGGGGCTTTCGCTCTCTGGAGTGAAGCTCTGCAGTGCTGGCTGTGGGGAGGGGGAGGGCAGCAAAGTGGGGTGGCACTGTGCTTGAAGTCAGGCTCCTCCCAGGCTGGCCCAGGGATATGTTGGGTGCTTTGCACCCAGGCATTTCTGCATCCAGGCATTTTTGAGTGCTTTGCATACTGCTCCATCCTCCTCGCAGCTCTCCTTCCCCTCTCTGCTCTGTCTCCTCCAAAAACCATGCCACACTCCATGGCTCTTCCCCCCATTCCTTTTTTTCCTTTCTATTTGCTCCCTTTTATCTATCTTTTTCCTTTTTTTTTCCTTTTTATTTTCTTAATGATTTCATAATGATGCAGAACCAACAGCAAATGCACTGTGAGACCAGGTTTGCAGACCCAGTGTGAGGCTGGGTTTCATGTGAACTTGAGGGTCAAAGTGCCCGGCTGTGCTCCATGGTCAGGAGTTCCCAAACTATCCCACTGTAGCAGGGACAGCAGCACCATCCTGATCTCTGCCCCCTGCAACAGGGAGAGCATCCTGAGCCCATGGCCATGCCATGTGGAGGAGGCCCAGGGCTGGAGTGGCTGCACAGAGCAAGCGTGGAGGACACGAGGCTCTGCCTCCCCTGGGGAGGGTTTGCCCCAGCACTTAACATCATTCCAGGGCTAGGAAAATCAGAGTTGCCCCCACTCCCACCCTGCTGCAGCTCATACCCACCACATCCCCAATGCCAGCTGGTGGCACCAAGTCCAACCCCAGCTCCAGGACAACTCTGAGCCCACCTGGAGGCCATGGATTCTGCCAGGGCCATGGAGGAGGCCACAGAGAGGATGTGATCAGGGAAAGCACCGCATGCTTGGCTGAAGCCTGGGAGAAGGGGGATGTCCCCACCAGCTGCCCAGACTGTCTGCCCCAAAGGCTGCTCACTTCACTCCACACGCAGCCACAGGCCCTGGCTTGAGGGTCCCCAGTTCTCCCAGCACCCACCTTGCTTCTCCCAGGGCAGGGGCAAAGAGCCAAAGCCTCCAGGGGCTCTGCTCCGGATGGCGGATGGCGGCAGGGACTGCTTCTCCGGCAGAGCAGTGCTCTGGCTCCCTCTGGATGGGGGAGAGAGGAGAGGAGACTCCTTGCAGCTGTGTGGGCTCTCCTGTGGACTGGTGCTGATTTGCACTTTCAGAATTTTAATAAGAAGCTCCAGGAACGTGAAGGAAATCTCGCCCGAAACCTCTGTCGCTCCTGGCTGATGATTGAAGAATAAGTGAGACATGATTTTTTTTAAATTTTTTTTTTTGGAGGCCTTTGTTTTGTTTAGGGTTAACAGCAGATTGGCTTGTCCAAATCACTTCCAGACACACAGAAACCATGGCATGCAATACCGCATGGCTGTGAGAGGCTGGAGCTGGGCTCTTTCGCAACCCAGTGCCCCGAGTCTTCCTAATGCCGAGGTTCACATTTCAGGCTGGGGTCTAGGGCATATCCACAGCCAGAGAGGTCTTGGGGGCAGCTACCCAGAGTTGGGACATCTCTTTCAAGTCAGCCCAGTTGCCCCGGGGATTTTAGGGGGCAGGCACAGTGTGCCAGCCAATCTCCTTGATTGCAAATGGATCCCACAGAATTCATAACTCCCCATGCCAAGGGCAGGAAGGACTTTCAGACCACCTAGCCTGACCCTTGGCACTGCAAATTCCTGCTGGATGGCAGCCAAGCAAGCAGAGCAGTGACCTGGTGGCAGGGGAGGTGCTGCTTTGCTGTGGCAGCTGATGGCAGCGTGCTGTGGGTACCCGGCCATGCCCAAGATGTGCAGTGATGGCACAGCCGTGCCAGCCCCAACATCTCCACAGGCTGGGTTTAGCCACGATCATTGAACCCCCCATTCCTCCACAGTCCCTAGAAAACACAACGTTTTTCATGTAAATGGCACTTAAGCTCAAGGAGCAGTTTCTTTGCCTGACACTGAAATTCCCACAGAAAATTGCTGGGGGGAGAGGGCTCACCCCTGCCTTCACCCCAGGGCTGCTCCCAGCCCCGGATGGGGAACGCTGGCCAAAACACACACACGGAGTCAGTCGTAAGAAAAATAAACGCCGAGCCCAGAACATCCCTGTGCTCCTGCACACAGCCTGGCAGGCGAAGCTGAATGCTTCCCTGCCTCGGCACCGCGGGTGGTGGGGGGCGAGGGCAGGGCACAGGGAGCAGAAAAGGGCCTCGCAAAGAGAAAACAAAAACACACAAAGAAGACATAAAGAAAGACCGAGAGAAAGAAAGAAAGAAAGAAAGAAAGAAAGAAAGAAAGAAAGAAAGAAAGAAAGAAAGAAAGAAAGAAAGAAAGAAAGAAAGAAAGAAAGAAAGAAAGAAAGAAAGAAAGAAAGAAAGAAAGAAAGAAAGAAAGAAAGAAAGAAAGAAAGAAAGAAAGAAAGAAAGAAAAAAAAAAAAAGTCAGAGAAAAATTTAACAACCCTCCTCCCTGGACAGAAGGGAACGGGGCAGCAGCGTCCACACCGGTCCCAGCTCGGCCCTCCCCGGGTGGCTCTTCCTGCTGGTGCCTGGGGACGCCCCCCTTCCCTCCTCCTCCTCCCCCTCATCTCCTCCTCCTTCTCCTCCTCCTCCTCCCCCTCATCTCCTCCTCTCCCTCTCCTCCTCCTCCTCCTCCCCTCGCCCCGCTGATTGGTCCAGCCCGGCTATATTTTGCCCCTTCCAGCCCAGCATCATCCCAAAAGTTTTTTTTGGGGGGAAAGGGGGAAAAAAATAAAAAAAAAGAGAGAGGAAAAAAAAAAAAAGAAAAGAAACCAAACAAACGCAGGCGAGCCCGAGTCCCCCGAAGGCAGGCGAGGGAGGCGAACGGCGGGCGGCTGCTCGGCGGTGCTGGACCCGGTGGGACGCGGCAGGACCCGATTCTCTCTCCGGCACCCGGTCGGGTCTGACACAAAGTGCTGTCCAGCTGGAATGAATATATCTGAGTCTAACTACTGCCGAGAGGAGATATCGCAACCCCGGGGCGACTGTTCATGGGTCACCGCCGCCGTGCCGGCCGTTGAGCCCGGGCTCGCCTTCCCGCGCCCCCCGGGAGCCGCCTCCCCCGCCAGCCGCACGCCCAGCCCCGAGCCCGGCCTTCGCCTTCGGCCCCGGCTCCGGCGGCGCGGCCCCCGGCGCGGCCCCCAGCCGCACGCCCAGCCCCGAGCCGGGCTATGGATACAGCCCCCCGGCCGGCCGCCCCGAGGGCAAGGCCGCGAGGACTCCCGCATCCGCCGGCCCATGAACGCCTTCAATGGTCTGGGCGAAGGATGAGCGCAAGCGACTGGCGCAGCAGAACCCCGACCTGCACAACGCCGTGCTCAGCAAGATGCTGGGTGAGCGGGAGCGGAGCGGGAGGAGGGGTTGGGGGGCTGGGGATGCGGGAATATGGAGCTAAGGATGCGGGGATGCTGCGTTCCGGGGCCGGCGACGCGGGGGTGCAGGATGGGGATGCGGGCTGCAAGAGTACAGGGCTGTGGGATGCACGCTTACAGAGCTAGGGACATGGGGATATGGGGATGGGGATTCCAGCTGCAAGAGTACAGGGTTGTGGCATGGGGAGGGTATCGAGCTGAGGAGACAGGGATGTGGAAGTACAGGACTGGGAATACGGGAATGCAGAGGTACAGGTCTGGGGATGTGGGCTGCAAGAATGCAGGGCTGCAGGATGCAGGGTTACAGAGCTCAGGATGTCGGGGTACGGGGCTGGGGATGTAGGGATAGGTGGGTTTGGTTCTGATAGTCCAAGGCAGGGATACAGGGCTGAAGATGCGAACTGCAGGGGTCCGGGGTAGCGGGATGAAGAAATACAGAGTGAGGGATATACGCTGCTGGGATTCAGGGCTGGGAGTGTGGGATGAAGCGGTACAGGGATTTGGGATGCGCACTGTGAGAGTCCAGGGCTGTGGGATACAGACTGCATGGATATGAGGCAGCGGGACATAGGATGCAAGGATATGGGGCTCTGCTAGCCCAGCTCCGAGGGTATAGGACTGCAGGATGCAGACTACAAGAGTATGGGGTGCAGGACTTGGGATACAAGGATGGGGTGCTGTGGGATACAGAGCTGGGGCATGCAGGGCTATGAGCTGCAAGGTTAAAGAGGAGCGGGACACAAGCTTTAGGGATGTAGGATGAAGGGCTACCAGTTGAGGTTGCAAGGATACAGGGCTGCAGGGATCACGGGCTGTGGAATGTGGTGTTACAGGATGTGGGAATAGGGGGCTGTGGGATGTGAGGATGTGAGGATACAGAGCTGCATGTATGCAAGATGAAGGGAAACAGGGCTGTGGGATGCAGAGATACAGGGCTGAGGGGTACACAGCTGCAGGGATGCAGGATATGGGAATACAGGCTGCAGGATGCGGGATGCACGACTGTAGGATGCGGGATGTGGGAACACGGGAAGCAGGATATGGGTAAATGGAGCTGCAGGATGCGGGACTACGGGAAGCAGGATATGGCCAGACAGAGCAGCAGGATGCAGAGACACGGGGCTGCGGGGTGTGGGGATATGGGATTCAGGATATGGTGCTGTGAGTTTTTGGGATGGGTGATTTGGTCTGCACGGCTGCGGGCTGTGGATGCGGGACGCGGGGAAGCAGGGACTGTGGACTGTACCAAGGGGCAGTGGGAGACAGAATCCCCAGCCCTGGCAGAGGGGTTCACATTCCATGTACCCCCATTGTCCCTGGCAGAGGGATTCCCATTCCATGTACTCCCATTGTCCCACAGCACTGAAGTGCTGGGCACTGCCCAAGCCTTCTGCTGGGACAAGGGAACAGCCTGGCTTGGGACCCCATTCCCCAGCCCTTTCTTGTGCCAGCAGTGAGACCCCGCTCAGGTACCGAGCCGTCTGCGGGAGCCCTTCACCCCTCTGCCTCTCCCTGGGTGTCCCCATGTCCTGGCCAGTGCCAGGTGGCTGAGCTGCTCTCACAGAGCTTCTCTGTCCTCTTCCAGGCCAATCGTGGAAAGCGCTGAGCGCCAGCGACAAGCGTCCCTTCGTGGAAGAGGCAGAGCGACTGCGAATCCAGCATCTCCAGGATCACCCCAACTACAAGTACCGCCCAAGGAGAAAGAAGCAAGCCAAGAAAATCAAGAGGATGGAACCCAATATCCTCCTGCATAACCTTTCCCAGCCTTGCAGTGACAACTTCAGCATGAGTCACCATGGCGGCAGCCAGCCGGGCCACCCCCAGCCTCCCCCACTTAACCACTTCAGAGAACTCCACTCCATGGGGTCGGATATTGAAAACTATGGCTTGCCAACTCCTGAGATGTCTCCCTTGGATGTCTTGGAACAGACCGAGCCGGCGTTTTTCCCTCCACACATGCAGGATGACTGCAACATGATGCCCTTTCGCGGCTACCACCACCATCACCAGATGGAGTTTCCCCAGGAGAAGTGCATGGGGCGGGACGTGGCCGTGCCCTACGCGCAGACCCCCTCACACTTGGCCGACGCCATGAGGACTCCCCATCCCTCCAGCCTTTACTACAACCAGATGTGCTCGGGAACTCAGAATGGGCTTTCCGCCCACCTGGGCCAGCTGTCGCCCCCGCCTGAAGCCCACCACATGGAGAGCGTGGATCACTTGAACCAAACCGAGCTCTGGACAGACGTTGACCGCAACGAGTTTGACCAGTATTTGAACATGAGCAGGACTCGTCCCGAAGCCTCGGGCCTCCCTTACCATGTCTCCCTGTCCAAAGTGACTCCTAGAAGCATCTCCTGCGAGGAGAGCAGTTTGATATCTGCCCTGTCCGATGCCAGCAGTGCTGTTTACTATAGCCCCTGCATCACCGGTTAGGTTGACCCCACCATCCAATGCGCGCACCAGGAGAGCCCCGACTCTCCTCTAAAAACAAAAAGCCATCCTCCTTTAACCACAAGCTCCATCATATTTAGAGTATCTCATTAAATGCATCGCTTTCTTGTTTGTTCTTTTTTGTTTTGATTTTTTTTTTAAATTTTTTTAGAGACAGACCATGCTGAACTCACTGATATACCGTATAACTATATAACACAGATAGACGCCTTTCCCCGCCGTGCTCCCCACTCCAGCCCTCGGCAGGGCACAGCTCCAGCTCCCGCCAGCTCCAAGGGGCATTTTCAAGCCAGTTCCAGTAAATCCTGCCTGAAACAATCACACCAGGATGAGCCAAAGTGACCTGTCCCCAGTATTTAACCCAACGACAGGCAAACTTCTAGGGGGGAAAAGCTTTTAGAAAGACTTTGCCAGGGCTGTTAAAGAGTCGGCGCCCATTAGGGGTGGGCTTTAGGACAGTTTTTACTGTATTCTCAGCAATATATTTTAATTGGGCAACAAAACTATATTTTTACTAAGCATTTTTATATATAAAATGGTATTTAATGTCTTTTGGGTTTTTTTATTAGACTTTTTAAAAGAAATCAAGGGATATCCATGAGATCTAAAGCATTTATGTAGCAAAGCTGGATTTAAAGAAAAAAAAAAGGAAGTGGGGGAAAAAGGAGATATTTTGTGAAAATGGAATGATAATGTAAATATTGAGGAACAACTGACTGGAATTTTGTACAAAAGAAAAATATGACTGCAAACACTTTTATTGTCTAGAACTGTACGGAGAGCAAACTGTTTTATTCTGGTTAATTATTAAAACATCTTCATATAATTGTTCCCATCTTGTGTGCTTGTTGTGTGAACACATATTTTCCGCAAATACATGTTGTCCCAACCATTTCCAGATTTTTGTATCCGTTGATTAATGTTTTGACAACCTGGCAAATGTATTAATTTCCAAGCTGCCGCCCGCCCGCCCTGTCAGCCGCCTCGGGCTCTGCGAGTGCGGCTCTGCTCAGCTCGGCACGGGACGGTGGCTCGGGATGGGATGGGATGGGATGGGATGGGATGGGATGGGATGGGAAGGGATTCTGGTGGTAACCCCACAGCACCGCGCTGTGCCGCCTGGAGATGCTCCCAGCAGGAAAAGCAGCTGTTCTCAGATTAAAATATAATAAAACATGTGATATCCTCCTCTGAAAGGAGCCTTGGTGTGGTCATTGTTTTGGCAGGCTGGCAGCACATCGATGCACGGTCCCCATGGCTCAGCCTGTTTTCCCATGAAACCCCCAAAAAATAGAGCCAGGCTGCTCCGACACCTTCTCTCTCATGGAAGAAAACTCCGTGTACTGGAGCCTTTCCTCCTCCTGGCCTTCACTGGCTGCTTCCCGGCTCCAGCAGTGGCGGGTCTTGCCAAGCCATCACCATGCCCAGCCGGATCCTGCTCAGAGCTGCTGGTGCTTTGCTGGAGCTTCATCCCCCTCCTGTGAATCACTGTATGATTTACAGGGAGTTTTTTTGTTCAATTTGAAATGGAGAAACAACAATCTGTTGCTTAAAACCCGGTGGCATCCGTTCCTTGAGCACCGAGTGATTTAAACCAGGCTGATATCACCAAAAAAGGCTGTTTAAAAAAAAAAATTTTAAAAATTGAATAGAAGAGGAGGATTTTTGTTGTTGTTGGCAAAGAATTGCCTTTTAGGGGAAATGGATATTTAACAAATGACATTAATTTTCAAGCTTCTCCTAAATTAAATTCACATTAGTGTTAACAGGACTCAATCCTGACTCACTTTTTTTTGTTGTTGTTGAATGTGAAGCGCTAATAAACGGGACCACTCTGGGGGCTGGCGACGCGTTCCCATGGAACGCCACAAAGGCGCTTCATTGTCTTTCCATATACAGTATGTAAAAAGGGGGAATACATGGAAAAATGACCTCACTACCTACACGGGAGGGCTGGCGGGCGCCCGGCGGGTGCCAGAACCCGCGCTGCAGCAAACAAACACAACACCAAATGAGAAGCATCCTGTGCCGCCGCCGATGACTATGAAAGGAAGCAGCCGGCTATGGGCTCCATCCCGCTCTGCTCCCCGAAGCAGCCTGGGAGGAAGGAGATGAGGGAGGGGGGAAAGAAGAAAGCCCTGAGTTATTTTCCAGCCCTCAGCTTCCAGGTACCTTCCAGGCATGGATGCGGTCACTTCCTGTGGTTCAAAGCAGCGGTGAGCAGGCCGGTCCTTGCCCAGCTGCCCTGCCGTGCTGGGGAGAGCCACTGTCCTCGCATCATGGAGCAAATGTTAAGTCACTTTTCTGCAGCAGAAATTCCCTTCTTTCCCCATGGCTCAGGCTGTGCCAGCTCTCCTTGGTTTTTAAACAGAAGGAGGGTCATTTTAGATTAGATACAAGAAGCCTTTAGAAAGACGGTGGTGATGCACGGGCACAGGTTGCCTGGAGAAGCTGCAGATGTTCCATTCCTGAAAATGTCCAAGGTCAGGTTGGATTGGGCTTGGAGCAACCTGGTCTAATGGAAAGTGTCCCTGCCCATGGCAGGGGGTTAGAACTTGATGACCCTTAAGGTCCTTTCCAGCCCAACCCACTCTGTGATTCATGCCCCAGGATGCTGCTGTGGGGCTCCAGTAAATACTGGAAAAAAGCTGCAATGGATGGTCATTCTCATCCGTAACTGCACCAAGGATGCACCATGTTGAAGCCACAGCGACTGTGAAAGCCCCACCTCACTGACCAGCCCTACCCCAGGTCACAGGGAAACAAAAGAGAAGAGAAAGGAGAGAGGAAAAAAAAAAAAACAGAGCAGATACCAGCAGGCAGAAAGACCTGTGCCAGACTCTGAAGGATGCCACCTCCTACCATCACTTGGTGTTCCACACAGCCTTTTTCACCTAAACTCACTGTTTTGACATCAACTTTTTCAAGAAGTGTCCCAAACCAACCTCTTTGTGCTGGTAGAGACCCAGCAGTGGTTTGGGCAGGTGCCTCTCCACAGTGTCACTGCTGCAGCATCATGGTTTAGCCATGGCCAGGACAGGATTTGTCCCCCTCCAAATCCACGATTTGGTGAGACTGGTAGGCACAGGGGGTGATCCAGCTCCACCAGGAGGGCAGAGGGCTCAGCTGAACCTTGTAGAGGTACTGTATTTGGAAAGGGTGCTCCTTGATGGGCTTTACCCACACCACTTATTTTACATATTTTTTTTATAATTTTATATCTTGTTTCGTATCTTATATATTAGTTCTACGTATATCTGTATTATTGTTATACATTAGATTTTATTTTTATATTTTTGTATATTTAATTTTTTTTATATTTTCAATATTTTGTATGTTACTTTTATATATTTTTAAAATACATTTTATTTTTATCTTTTCCCTGCCCCTGTCCCCATACAGCTACTCTGGGGCCAGGAAACCATCCCCCAGTGTTTTCTTTCACTGCATGCCGGTGGCTCAGGTGTGACGTGGGACTGGAAACGGCTGGAGCTGACATAGTTTGGGGATGATTTCACTGCCGTTATGGCTCAGGCTGGGGCTGTTACTGCACAGCCCCTTCCGATTTTTATGACTTAATCTCTCCAAAGCTCAGGGCCGGATGATTTTGGGCTGGGGAGGAGGAGCAAAGGGCTTTTAGCAGGTCGTTACAGCAGAAATTCGGAGAAGGTACTTGACAGGTAAATGGAAAACCTGACAGCCCATGCTGCCGGCTTTCCCAGGGTGCAGGGAGAGGGGGAGGCGATGCTAGGTCCTACCTGGGCTTTATGGGCAGGTGGCATCTGCTCTGTGTCCCCTGGGGGTGTGGGGCAGTGGATTCTACCCATGTGTGCAACTGTGTGTGCATCCCATGTGCAAACCTGTACGTGTGCAAGCATTGGTGTGCATCAGTGTGAGCGGGTGTGCAAGCCCCCGTGTGTACCTGCATCCCTGTGTGCATCCACGTGCACATCCATCCCTGTGTGCACTATCCATGTGTGCACATCCATCCCTGTGTGCATCCACGTGCGCATCCATCCCTGTGTGCACTATCCGTGTGTGCACATCCATCCCTGTGTGCATCCACGTGCGCATCCATCCCTGTGTGCACTATCCATGTGTGCACATCCATCCCTGTGTGCACTATCCGTGTGTGCACATCCATCCCTGTGTGCATCCACGTGCGCATCCATCCCTGTGTGCATAATCCACGTGTGCACATCCATCCCTGTGTGCACTATCCATGTGTGCACATCCATCCCTGTGTGCACTATCCACGTGTGCACATCCATCCCTGTGTGCACTATCCGTGTGTGCAGGCATTTGTGTGTGTGTACATCCCTCGATATCCGTATGCCTGGATCTGGGTGGGGGTGTGTGTGCATGTGTGTAGCCACATCTCTGCACGTGTGTGCTGCCCCTTTTTGTGCATCATTTTTGTTGCCCCTTTGTGTGTCTGAGCCTGCACGTGCATCCACATGTTCTTCCATGTGTATCCATGTGTTCTTCCATGTGTATCCATGTGTTCTTCCATATGTATCCATGCATGCATCTGTCTGTGGAGATGTCTCTGTACACACATGTAGGTGCATCCATGCGTGTGTGCATCCCTGTGTGTATCTCCATGTGTGCATCCATCCATGTGCACGTGTGTTTGTCCATGTCCACGTATCCATGTGCGTATCCATGTGCACACCCCTCTGTGTGTGTGTGTGTGTGTGTGTGTCCTGCTGGAGGTTCACGGATCAGCTTTATAGACCTTCTGGATTTTTTACGGCATTACGGAGCACTCGATGACATCACCCGCCCAAATATTAAAACCTCATGTGCCAGCCAGCCCAGCCCAGCAGAGCTCAGCTCCGGGCTCACCGTTCCCGAGGCTGAGGCTGCGGCACAGCTGGGGGCAAGCAGGATGCACAGGGTGGCAAGTGGCCCCTCCGGGGCAGCCCCAGCCATCCCAGCCCGGAGCTCACCGTCGAGGCAGGAACATTGACACAACAGCCTTGATGGAGTCATCCCGCTGGGATGAACAGGGAATTAGAGCCTCTTGGTCCATGTATTTTGGGTGCTCGGTGTGGGGGCATCTGTGGGAGAAGGAAGATGCTGCCGGTGCCGGTTCCTGGCTGCGGCACCAGGCAGCTGCTCTAGACCAAGTGATGGGATTTATATTTTTCCCCCCTCTTCCAGGAAAAAAATTCATCAAAACCAAACCTGTTTGTGGGAAACAGCTCCAACACATTTCCTGACTCGAGAAAAAGTGCATTGGGGAAAAAAAAAAAGTTTCCAGTTTTTTTAGACAGAAGGCAAAGCCCTTGGAGAGGTAACAGCACTCTGTGGTGGGAGGTTAACCGAAGGGAAAAGGTTGAAATGCAAAGAAAGGTTTCAAATGTTCCCAGAACAACTTTTCCTGGTCAAGCAGAAGCAAAGTTCCCAAGCCTTCCCCAACTTTCTTCTTTGCAGCTCAGTTTGGGAAAGGAAATGTTTGGAAATCTCAGTGCTCCTTGCAGACAGGAAAGGCCCCACTTCCTCTGCGCCATGCCCAGAGCTGCCGGGCAGCAGGAACACTCGGGTGAGGCTGAGTGCCCTCCCCAGCTCTGCTCCCAGCAGCAGGAATTCTCTGCAGGCAGAGGAGGGCAGCTGCCTGCAGGGAACAGGAGTTGGGGTATCATAAATGTTACAGGTTTTGCAAAAGAAAAGAAAATAAGCCAGCAAGGAGTCCTTAATGTGCCCTGGGAAATTTGCACAGCCTGAAACCCTTTAGCTTTTTTCTTGCTGCTAAGTTCAGCCTCTACATCCCTCATGGATCTTTGGTTGTGTCCCCTCAGCTTCCAGCATTGCCCCCACCAACCCTCACATTCCTTCCCCTGCCTTAGGGCCACCACAAGCCTCTGCCCCCCAGGCCCAGGCCCCACACCAACATCTGCTCACCCAGCACCGTGCTAGGGACCCTGTGAGGAGGACAGGTGCCTGTGAAGGAGGCAGGTTGGGCTTTCATTGTGTGAGACATGGGGGAGTTTGGGGGCTTCTTCTTCTCACTGGCTCTGAGCTGACTGAGCCCCACAATGTCTGTCAGAACCACTTTGTGCTTCTCTCCTGAGGTGAGTCAGCAATGCTGTGATGTACCCAGAGGCCAAAGGGTCATGGAAGGGTTGGGATTGTTCTCCAGAGGTCACCTAACCCAATCCAATCCAACACGACACAACCCAACACAACCCAGCACAACCCAATACAACTGATAGAGCACGACCTAACCCAACCCACCCAATCCACCCAACCCTACACAACCGAACACAGCCCAGCACAACCCAACATAACCCAACCTAACCAAACTCAATCCAGTGTAACGTGTCCCAAGGACCCAATCAGCCTATCCCAACATAACTCAACACAACCCAACCAACTCAGCTGAGCCTACCTAACCCCGCACTACCCAACCAGCCTGACTCAACTTCCTACGCAAGTCCTAAAGCAAGTTTCCCCACCGCCTCCTGCGCAGCCGAGCTCAACCCTTCCGGGATGTTGCAGTGGTTTTGGTTGAAAGATCTCCCTCCTCCTGTGCTCAGCAGCCCAGGAGGGTTGATCCCTTCAGGGAACTGAATCACGTGCCCCCCACCAACGTGGGAGTGTCACAGAGCCTCTGAACCTCGTCAGGAGAGTCAGGCCAGGCCGCGCGGGGCCGTTCTGGGAAGCCATCCAGCCATCCGCTGGAGAGAGGAGTCTGCCTAAAAATGCCTCTGCTGGCTCCTCTCCACACTCCGACCGTCCCATATGGAACAAATGTACATTTTCCATCAATTGTTTGTATTTTGCATTTAAAGAAAGAAGGGGGAGGGAAAAAAAGCCAGCAAGCAAGCGGGCTATACATATACGCGAAGCGTCAGTGACAGCAGATAGGCCCCATCGCAGAGAGGGAGAAACACTGGCCGGCGTTCAAGAGACTCAAACTTATGGTATGAAACAATAAATTTTAAGTGTGTTTTGACATATTTGGTGGTCTCTGCCTCATGCTTAATGAGCATTGGTCCACGTTGTGGGGGAACTACACAGCTCGGGTGGTTGGCAGGCTGTGCTGGGAGGGGGGTCGGTGGCCAGCGAGGCCGGAGGCAGACGTTGAGGTGGTCTTGGCATGTGTGTCCCAAGGGAACAGGGCACAAGGATGTGACACCACACTGACATGCTCAGAGGAGGGGATGCTGCCGGTACTGCAGTGCCTCAGGGGAACCAGCGGTGATGTCAACTTACAGGAAGAAGCATAAAGAGGTAGAATTGGGTTGAATTTGGTCAGGAGGGGACACAGAACATGGTGGTGATGTCCCAGAGCAGCATCCCTCACCTCCACATAGCTTGGGCCACCTGTGCTACCATCTCCAGGCTGGGTCCTGGTCAGGCAGCACTGCTTTGCCTGCAGGAAGACCGTGGTCTCCCACATCCCATCGCCATGGGGAGAATGCCCAAAGGGATGGGCAAAGCGGCAGGAGAAGGGAGTGCAGCTCTCCCACATCCCCCACCTCTGTGCCAGGCTGCCCGGCTCCCCCCGTCTGACAGGGTTTGATCAGAAAGATGGACATGAAAGTGGAGCTTGGCTCTGGTTTCTCTCTCATTCAGAACATTCAAAAACTATTAACTGTGGTGGGGGTAAGCAGGCAGCTGGTTTTAATATCGTGCTCTTCCAATTGTGTTGGGGTTTTTTTTCCCTTGCTTTTCGCGAGTACTTTAAGTGACATGGTTACATGTATTTGATTAAAAAGCTGTAATTCAACGAGCGCATTTTCTTGTACTGTACAAAATGGCTTAAAGACACAGGATTTATTTACGGTGGTCTCCCAGTTTTCCAGCTCTGCCAAAAGACAAGATGACAGGGAAATCACAGGAGGGAGGACGGATAGCAGCAGAGGGGGACATGCAATCTCTCCTGGCTTTCCCAGTGCAGGGAACATGACTGGATCATTTCCTCTGCTGTAAGGTCAGCCCACTGCCACCAGCCTGGTCTTTGGGCCATCCACTGGTCCCAAAGGCACAAGTTCCTTTTGGTGTCCCCAGGACTGGGTCTCAGCTTACAGGAGCTGGCAGAGGGGACAGCTAGGAGGGGACAGCTTGGTTTGTCCAAACTGGCCCCTGTCTTGCCTGGAGCAAGATGCTGCAGGACACAACTGGAGGCAGGAGGGGGAGATTTTTCCACCCATGCCCATCCCCTGCCTGTGAGCGATGCTGCCAGCACCGAGAGGCCTGTCCCAATCCAGCAGCTCTATTTCCTAAGGAGGAAAAAGCCTTTATGAGATCCCAGCAAGGAGCCACGACCTGATGCTGCCGAGAACCCTGGATCATCTCCCATTAACCCCAACATCTCCCATGGCACAGCCACAGACTGGAGCCATGCTCACCCACAACTTTTTGGCTTCTCTGCTTCCAAAGTGATGGATTTCAACCCAAAAAGCAAACGTGGAGAGGAATAAAGAGAGTGGGGCTGCTCTGCACCCCCTCAAGCACCAAAATTACTATGTCCCCCCACTCTGCTGGCCATGAGGGGCTGTGGTACGGTCCCTGCACTCCATCACATCCCTGGGCTTGTTGCATTCCTCTGGCCTGGAAAGCAGGCACATGCCTGTGCGTGTGCATGCAATGCTGACCCCACAAACCCACTCCACCCCGCACAGCTTCACCTTTCTCACCTAGATGCATAAAAAAAATTGTAATAAAAATAAACCCAGCGACACTTGCACCTCACCTGCCTCAAAGGCCCTAATGTGCAGCCCCGGGGACATGGACACCGACCCCAGCATCACTTGGGACCACCCTGGGAAATCCCAGCCTCCCCCAACCCTGCCTGGCTGCTGGCCATGCTGAGCCGAGCCGTGTCTCTTCCTCAGCTCGCTCCTGCCCAGGGATCACCTGCAGTTCAGTTGATTTATGAACGGAGAGTTTTTCGAGCTCTGTTTCCTTTTCATTGTTGTTTCAGTTGCTGCGCTTGCTTCCGCCCGCCTTTGAATAACTCCTGCCACGCTGCAAGCGGTGAGAAAGACACCAAGTAAACACTCACACTCGGCCCAGGCCCGGGGGGCAGGAGCCCCAAAAACAGGGGGACACAGAGCTGCCCACTGGCTGGTCCTACCTGTGGCAGGAGATTGCTGGGCTCCGAGTGAGCAGAGCCCCGAAGTCGACCCCTCTTTTCTCACAGCTGCAGTTTGGGATGGGGGAGCCACTTCCTAACCCCCTGCTCCGAGACACAGCTCCTGGGAGATGGCAGTCCCGTGGGGATGCTGCTCTCTCGTACTGTGGCTGGGGAGGAGAGGGTTGTGGTGGGTGGTTTGACTGGAGGGGACCCTAAAATGCAACTTGTGGCGGGGCGATTCATTGCCCCATAGAGGGCAGGGTCCCCCCGCCCAGGGCTGTGCTCCACCCGGCTTCATTCCTGTCCTCATGCCCAGCTGGAGCAGGGGCTCCCACTGCGGCACAGAGACGATGCTCTCAAGGGAGCTTGGGTTGATTTACAGCAAAGCCCTTGAAGGAAAAAAAAAAAAAAAGAAATCATGAAAGGAAAGGAAAGAAAGAAACCCCATCCGCAATCTCAGCTCAGCCCAGGACCCACGTCCCCGCTGCTGCCACCTGCCATCCGCCTTCCCCCTCCCTCCCAGCCCCATCCCGGGCCACCGAGGAACCCCCATCCCGGGCGATGGGCAGCTGCCCGTCCCGACCTGCGCCCATTGTCCTGCCCTTCCTCCCCGCGCCCCTCAGCCCCCGCCGCCGCCCCGGGGCCGGGGGGAAAACAGGAAGCGCTCCCAGCACGCTGCTGCGGAAATGAGACAAGCGGGCTGGAGCGGCGGCGAGGACGGCGGGAGGAAGCGGACGGATATTTGGAACTGACGGCGAATTCTTGGGCTTATCTCTTGCGCCGCAGAGGCCCAGGAGTTCCTTACAAAACAGCGCCCAGCTGGAGCGAGGGCCCGCGGCTGGGGACGCGTCCTCGTCCCCAGCGCCACCCCTGGTACCCGGCTCGGCGGCGGGATGCTGGCGGCAGAGAGGGGACACACATCCAGTGTGGTGGGTGGCACCTGCGTCCCATCAGTGGTCACAGAAGGGACCTGACGCCTTGCTGCAGGGTGGGGAGGGCGGCAGGCAGGCTGAGTGGTGCCCAGGTTGCACGTCCCATCCTTCAGCAGGGATTTGAGGATGAGGGATCCCAACATCCCTAAAGCCTGTCCAAAACCCCCACTGTGTTATGAGCCCCTAGGCACGAGTTCCCCCTTTCCCATGGGAAACCGTTCCCTGTCCTGCCCACAGTCTGCACTGGGACACTTTCAGCGCATCACCTTCCCTTCCACACCCGCAAGCACCAGCAGCAGAGCTGGGATGTGGGTGCTGGTCCCCTGCATGCCCTGCCTTCCCCACCCACGAAGGGTTACAGTCAGCCTGGATTGCTCCGATCTCGCCCTTCCATCTGCTGCTGGCCTTTTTGGTGGGTTTGAATTATTTTTCATAACAATGCTGTGATACTTTATATTCGGCACACCCCTGCTGGGGAATAGAAAGCGGGTCCAGGCTGGGAGCACCCGACCCAAAGGCAAAGGTCTCTGCAAAGCTTCCTAAAAGCTGGAAGCTGCCCGCTGCGGGCATGGGAGAGGGGCCGGGGCATCACCCAGGGCTCCCCAGTTGGGCTTTTGCTGGGGTCAGTTTGCTAATTGGTGGTGAAAATTAGGCAGGAGCCCTGCAGCGGCCAGGGGAAGGCAGCTGGAGCACCCCAGGGTCAGCGCTGGGAGCGGCTCGAGGTGGGTATCACCTTGCTGGAGTGTCCCTGACCTGGTGGGGACCCCCGGCCGAGGGCATCCAGCGCGGTGGCTGCGAGGAGGCACCTCTGGAGCCGGAGAGCGCTGGCGATGGGGCGATGCCTGCGGACGGGACCAGGCGAGGAGGGCTGCCGCGGCCAGTGGAGCCAAATTTGGTGGCTGGGGGGGGCCAGGGTGTGACCCTGGCAGAGGCTGAGACTCCTCCTCTGCGGGGAGGAGGACAAAGGATGGAAGCGGCTGCCCCGTTGCAACACATCCCCGGCGAGCACAATGGAAATGCCATCCTCCGTCTTGTGAAACAGGAACCTCATATGATCTCGCTGAAGGCTTGGGGACACTCTTGTAGGTCTGAGCGTGACGCTCCCCGGGCTCCTTTCTCTACCCGCAGGGGGACAGGGAGAGTGGGGAGTCCCCCGGAGCATCCCTGCCCTGGTGAGGACCGAGCTGCCACCACTGTCCGCTGTGGCACGCTGGACCCGCTGGCAGAAGGAAGGTGATGCCCTGCCACCCACCCTGAGGCCAAAACACTCCCAGGTTCCCCTCCAGCCCCACCAAAACACCGTCCTGTGGTTCCCCCACAGCCCTGCTGAGCATCCCCCTCCCACCCTCCTGGAGGACTCCTAAATAAACTTCGTTCTCCCTTTATGTTCTTGACCCCAGATTTAATTAGACCCCCGTTTCCTGCCTATATGAAAAATCACTTCCCCGAGCAGGTGGCTGCGATGCCGCGGGGGCTGTTGTTGTTTTCTTTGGGGCGGGGGGAAGGTGGTAAATGGGGGGAAGAGTTTGTTGTTTATTTTTATATTTACAAAGCGCAGCTTTTTCCTGGTGCCGGGCATCGGAAGAGTGGCAGGATGTGACCTTCATCCATCTCCTCCTCGCTCACACAATACGGCCTCGAGCGCCGCGGGCCGCCGCCGGCTTTGTCCCCCCGCGGCCGCCGGGCACCTCCCGCGCCGCCCCGCCGGCACCTGGCGCCCGCCGGCACCCGGCACCGCTGCCCCCCAGCTGGGCCCCGCCGCTCACACTGGGAGAAAAAGGAAAATAGAAAAAAAAAAATTAGAAAAAAAAATAATAGCAAGGTTGCCGGTTTCCTCTCTGGAAAACAAGCTGGAGCTGAGCGGGACAGCAGCGTGGGAAGGAGGGAGAGAGGGGTCCCGTTGAGTCCCTTGGGAGCCTCCCATTCTTGGGGAGTGGCCTGGGCACGCTGCCTCCTCCTTCACTTCGTGTGTGGGGCAAAGCAGCCTTTTTCAACCAGGCCTGGGGCAAGTGAGCCCTGTTCTCACGTGCATGGCTCAAAACACACCTTTGGCCCCATCCCGATGCAGTCCTGGCATAATCTGGGGCAGCGGGCAAGGAGGGGATGCAGAAAACTTCTGATTCCCTCACCCTGACGTCGTGGGGAGCACCCAGCAGGCAAGAGCCCACCCAAATCCCAGCAGAGACTCACAGAACAGGTGCTGCTCTCTGTCCCCATCCCTCGGAAAATCCCGATCCTTGCAGGGGGCTGCAGCTGTTTGCTGGCTCCAGCTGCCGGGGTCGCTGTGGTGGGCTGCTCAGCAGAGCCAGCCTAGGTGTGGAGCTGGCAGTGTCCGGCTGGGGGGGGATGGATGAGGGCATGATGGAATGAGCTCTCCTTGTTTTCCTTCTTCCCAAGAAGTTCTATGATTCCATGGCTTCTTGGTCTGGAGAGGGACACACTCCGACCCGAGACCCATCCATCTGTGCAGATCAGCCTCTGTGGTGATGAAGCTGCAGGGACAAACATCCGATGTGACCCTCCCAAACCAGTGCTGGAACCCACCAGTGGTACTTGCTGGTGGCATCACTGGCCCAACAGAGAGGATTTGCTGCGAGATTTTACAGGGACAAAGGGTCTGTCACCCCAGAGCAACTTCCCTAGAGGCTCCCTCAGTGTGGCTGAGCTCCACTCAGAGCTGCCCAAGACCCCAGGCCTGCACTGTTCAGGGGGCTTGAACAGGGGCTGGCACAGCCAGTGTGACCCCCCCAGTACCCTCCAGCACTGCAGTGGCAAAGCCAAACACTTCCAGCTGGCATGGGGCTGGCATGTCCCAAGCCCCTGGTCACAGCCCGGATCCTGGAGCAGGGGTGGTGCCAGAGCAAGGCACGGCACAGCATGGCACAGCATGGCACAGCATGGAATTGTGTGGCACAGCATGGTATGGCACGACACAGCACAGTATGGAGTGGCGTGGCATGGCACAGCATGGCACAGCATGGCATATCACCAGGGCTACCCTTGCTCTCACAGAAACACCACCCAGAGACACCAGCACCTCAGGGCCACTTCAGTCTCACCCTGGCCAAGCATCCAGAAGCAGAGCAGGGCATTAATTAATTTATCTTTAATTCCCCAGCATCACCCATCCCACGAGCTGCTCAGTCCCCATTCTGCTCAGGACCCCAGGCAGGAGCAGGTGCAGCCCCAACGGGGTACAGCACCCACCAGCCCAGTGCAGACCACCCCAGAACCCACGGGACCCCCCACCCCTGCCCAGGGACCCCTCACAGCTCTGCTGGGAAGTGGGTGCCCACCTGGGCCCAGGGCCGGGTGCGCTCACGCCAGCGCTGGCCAGCACAGTTGGTTGTCCTTACATTTGGCATCAGCCACTTCCATTGGGCTCCATAGGGGAGGGAGAGAGAAAAGGAAAACTCAGCTCAGGGCGATTTAATAAGTTCAGCGTTACGAGCTGGGGAAAAGCTGTGGAACACACAAGTGGTAACGCAGGCTTAATCTTTCCTTTAGTCTTGGGAATTATGTTTTCATTAATCCTAATTTTTCCAGATGTTTCACTCCTTATACCATGCTCTTCAAAGCCTCTGTGGCTGCAAATTCTAATGAAGCCATGAGAACATTTTAAAGAGAAAGATTCAAAGCTTAAATTGCTTCCTTTTTTTTTTTTTTTCTTTTTCTTGGGTTTTTCTTTTTTTTTTCTTTTTCCCCCTCCCTCTTTTCCCCCTGGTTGGGCTGTCGGGGAGTTCATGCGTGTGCGGTCCCAGCGCCTCCACATGTTGTGTTACACAATGTGCTAACAAGATGGAGAAGGCCACTCGGACCGCGTGATGCCGGGGTGACGTCTGTTCGGCTTTGTGTCCCCCCCACCCGGCAGGACCCGGCTGCGAGGGGCTGGGGAGGAGGGGGCTGGCCCCCTGCCCGCCGCCTGACAGCCGGCACCGGGGCTCGCGGGGTCACAGCTGGTCCGGAGCTCTGAAAACATTCCCGGTGATCACTCCCGGCTCATTAAGGCAGCAGGAGGGCGGTTGTGTAGGATCTATGGAGGGGATGGAACTGAGTCAGAGCTGTGCAGGTAGACCGGCTTTCTGGCAGGGTCTTTAGGGAAGGGGGAATTTTGGGGTGCTCCAGGCTGGAGGGAGCAGCTGGTTGAAGAGTGATTCCAAGGTTGGGGGTGTTGTCAGCAGTCTCTTCCCATCACATGGTGCTGCCCTGCAGGGATGAATCTGGAGCTCCTGCTCCCTTCTGCCCAGCAGTGGGTCTCCAGCACCCACCTGGGTGCCAGAGCATCACCACTGGCTGATGGGAGCACACAGCTACTCCATTGCCACAGCAGCATTCCCAAACCTTGCTCTCCTTCAGGTTTCTCTCTCCATCCATCCATCCCCAGCTCGGCACAGTCGCAGAATCCAGCCGCCAGCGCCTGGTATCCCCTCCTCGCCGGGAGCCCTCGTCTGACGCAGGAGGTCAGGCAAGATGATCGTAACAATCCTCCCGGTCTCCAGCACTCAGGATTCAGATCCATGTACTTATATGGCCTGCAGAACGCGGTGGGAGCATGACCAACGTCTGGAAATCCAGATATGACTAGATCCCTTCATTAGTAATTTCTTGTACATGACTTTCTAGACCATGGGGATTTGTTAAATTTGCAGGAGTGTTTCTCACAGTGCCATGGACTGGCTGCTGCCAGCATATATTGGCTCGGATCTGTCAGATCCTGTTGCCTTATATGACCCTCGGTTAATTCAGCTTTTCTTTGTATCCAGCCCTCAGCGGGGAACTCCTCCAGCAGTCCCAGCGTGGATCCTGCTAAAATGGTTCCCCAGTCCTCCTGCCATAAAACAACTGCCCTCCCCCAGTGAAGGGGGGATGTGGGGGGTGGAATTCAATGCTCCCCTCCCTCCCCACTGCCCAGGCCCTTGCCAGATGCTTCCTCCATCCCTTCTCCTTTGGTGCCAAGAGAAAACTTGGTGTGCCTGGAAAACGTTACTGGAGGGATTGGACCTTCTCCCCACAGAGACCGTGGCATCCCGATGGTGCACCCTGCACTGTAGGGTTAATCATTCGCTGCCTTCAGGGGTGCTCGAGGGCTGGGGGGGGACTTTCACCTTTCCAGCGACCTCTTGGAATTTCAACCTTCTTTTATGGGTGCCATAAAGGTTATTTTTTAATCTGCGTCCCAGCGGAGTTTCCCCCCTCTCAGCTGTGGGGTCTTCAGCCTGGGGAGCACTTGGGCATCACGCTTTTTGTGCCTCATCTGGTTTGGGAAGTGGAAAGGCTCACAGGATGGACTTTACCCAAGGGAAGGGGGTGGTGGTACCCAACAGCTCATCAAAGGAATGTGGTGTTGGTTGGCCCTGTGGATGTGGCAGAGCTGAGGGTGCTGCTGGTAGGGAAGTGAGGGGCTGTGGGTCACAGGGAATCCCAGGAGCCCAGAGAAACATCCCAAATCCCCAAGTGCTGCCAGAGAAATATTTCCAGGTGGAAAAAGATCATGTGTCCAAGGACATCCTGCTAAGCCTGCAACTCCCTCTTGCCCACTGACCGAGCCCTGCCACCCCCTCAAACACCCCATCCCCAAGCACCGAGTCCGGCAGCCCAGCCCTGCACAGGAGCTTCCCTGTGTGTCCCCCCAGCATCTCCTGACCCTGCAGAGTCCAGCAAGGGACCCCAGCCTCCTGGTGCCCCACACTTCTGCCCCTTGCCAGAGAAGATGGCCAGATCCAGGAGAGCATTTATATGCCAAATCTCCCCATGTGCTGCTTGTCCTCTCCAGCAGATCTGGCAGTGTTGGGATGCTCCAGGAGGATGCATTCCTCCGGCATCTTCCTCCTCCTCCTTGCAGGAGGCACTGTGCCATAACCTTGAAATCTTCCAAGCACTCTGTTTCTTAAAAGACCTGTTTCATAGCTTTTCTCTTCAGCGTTTGATTTAACCACACCTTTAAAAGACCCCAAACCAAAGTGGGAAGAGGCAGGCTGAGACGCTGTGGGGAGCAGGAGAGGAGCAAACAGGCAGCACCCACCACTGGCCACACCAAGAGGAGCCCAAATCCTGCTGATCCAGAGCCAAAATGCTTCCTCAGCTCTCTAAGAGCAGCCCAGCTCCTCCATCCCAGGAGCACAACCTGCTCCAAGCATCTCTGCTTGTATCTCACCCACAGTCAACCAAAGAAGTTTCACTGCACCAGGCTGGCTCCATGAAAATCCCCTTGATGGGCTGGCATGGTGTGCGAAGAGTCACAGGTGAGGAGTTGGGGGCTGAAATCCCCTTGTTTGCCTTTTTTACACCAGCAAGGGGTGGGGGAGGCTTTGCCTGGGTCCCTTTGTCCCTCATGTCACTGCCTGGTGGAGCTGGGAGCCAGCACCAGCCACGGGAGGCAGGTCAGGCTGTGCCCCTGTGTGGGCAGAGGCAGGAGCAATAGGGGCATCCTCCCTCCTCACCCCATCCCATCCCATCCCATCCCCAGCCACCCCAGGGATACCAGAGAGAGCCGAATGGCACCGTGAAGACCCCAGCCGCACATTTCCTTGGGTGAGGGATCCCCATAGGAGCATCCATTGCCATTAGCATCACCAGCCGTGCAGCAGGGACATGTTAGGGGCAGACAAAGCATCCCGACTCCCATCCCAAAGCCCCCACTGCTCCCACCACCCCTCTGTTGCCGTTGGCCATGGCTTGGGTGCAACACAACCCCTCCTCACCCGTCAAAGGCACTGCCTTCAAAGCACAACCTCCTCCTCTCTGTTGCCCCCATTTCCAGCATCTTTGGGTTGAAAAATGGCCGGGGAGGGTTTGGCAGAGGAGCCTCGCACAGATTATTCAACAATTGTTTCCCATTTTGCGCCCTCGCCTGCCTCATCCTCCAGTAACAATGACGAAGAGCGGCGCGGAGCCAGCGCCCGCGGCAGGGGTGTTGAGATCAGGGACAGCACAAAAATATCTCCTCTCTGGAACAAATATTTACCAACCCTTCTGCCTTTTGTTCTTGTGGTTCTCATATATTTTTTTTTTAATTTTTTTTTTCCAGACATTCACTGGCAAAATGTCACACTAAGCAGCAACCCAGAAACTTCGGGGTAGCTGCTTGGCTGCTCTGGTCTTTGTTTTTCTCGCGCGCTAATTGTTAATGAATTTCCAGCCATTTAAGCCAATGCAAACCTGTGAGAAAAGGATCTTTTCAACCCTGACTTTGGAGCTTTATGGTGCTTCTCAAAATCCAAGTGGTGGATGAGGAAAACGTGCATCATCCCACAGAATGGGATGGCGGCAGTGCCAGAGCCAACCTGGAGAGGGATGTGGAAGAGCCAGACCGGGAGCTGGGGTTGTCTGAGCTGCCAGCATCATTTCAGGGTTGCAGCAGGGAGGTCCCTGTTCCTGGATGGGGATAAGTTAAATGGGGGTGAGTGCCATGGTACTGCCATCCCTGGCCAGCTCCTCACCCAACTCCTTCTCCCTTGTCTGCCCCACCTCAGGTTTTTCTTGTTTCCCTTCAAAATCATAATGCCCCTCATGTCCACTTTTATAGTGGCCAAACAAGAACATGTGGCTATTTTATGGGTGTTGTGTTTAAAGAAGGGAGGGGCAAACCCCTCCTCTTCTGGCACATGAACTTAGATCTTTGGTTAAAAGTTAACCATGGCCATAAAACCCCCGATGTAGGAGCAAGCAGAGCTCACCCCAGAAGTGCTGCTGGGCTGTCATCTTACACCAGTGCCCTGCTGACCACTGACCACCATCCCCTCCTGCCCACTCCAGGATGGCCGTGTCACCCTCCACCCATTCCCATCGCCTCCTGCCCCTCTTCCTGGGGCTTTTCCAGGGTGCCCTGCTCCTCTTCTTTGCCCTCTTTGTCACCTATGATGAGGCTTCAGCGCAGGCGGAGGATACCAACTTGGTGGCCAACCAGATCTACAGCACCTTCCCCTTTTTCCAGGATATCCAGGTGATGCTGGTGGTGGGGCTGGGACTCCTGCTGACCTTCCTGCCCCGCTACGGGTTCAGTGCCCTCACCCACAACTTCCTCCTGCTCATCTTCTCTGTGCAGTGGGCACTGGTGCTGCAGGGCCTGCTCCACCACTTCCACCACGGCCAGATCCACCTGGACCTCCACAAACTCCTCATCTCTGAGTTCGCTGCTGTGACAGTGCTCATCTCCGTGGGGGCCATCCTGGGGAGGGCCAGCCCCTGCCAGCTGCTCGTCATGGCCATCTGTGAAATCCCCATCTACCTCACCAGCGAGTGGGTCATTGTCACCTGTCTGGGTGTCCAGGATGTGGGTGGCACCATCACGATCCACGTCTTCTCCTGCTATTTTGGCCTCGGTGTCTCCAAGGGTCTGTTCAGGGCAACGCAGCAGCCATTGCACCCCAAGGAGACCCCAACATCCCGCTCTGATCTCATGTCCCTGGTGGGGACACTCATCCTCTGGGTTTTCTGGCCCAGCTTCGTGGCTGTCCTCTGCCAGCCGGGCAATGCCCAGCACCGCGCCATCCTGAACACCCTCCTGGCCATGAATGCCAGCGCCATAACCACTGTTGTGGCCTCCAGCCTGCTGGAGAGGGACGGCAGGCTCAGCCCCGGCCACCTGCAGAACGGCAGCCTGGCCGGCGGGGTGGCCATCGGCGTGGTGGCCGACATGTCCATGCCACCAGTGGCCGCTCTTGCCCTCGGCAGCCTCTCGGCCGTGGTGTGTGTCCTCGGCTTCAGGTTCCTCGCCCCGCTCCTGGGGAGGAAGCTCACATTCCACGACCAGTGCGGCATCCACAACCTCCACGGCTTGCCCGGCATCCTCGGCGCCGCAGCCAGCGTCGTGGCCGTCCTGGTGGCGTCCAAGGACACCTCCGGGTCCCACTCCTTTCAGCTGTCCCCCGTTGGGGGCAATGCCAGCGAGGTGGTGGAGGGACAGTGGGGGGGCCGCGGGGGGGGCGGGCAGGCGCTGTGCCAGGCAGCGGGGCTGGCGGTGGCCGTCGGTGCCTCGCTGCTCGCCGGGCTGCTCACCGGTGCCGCCCTCCGGCTGCCCTGCCTGGCCCGGCCGCCCGAGCGGCTCTGCTTCGATGATTCGCTGAATTTTAAGATCCAGGATCAGGCTGAGAGCCCGGGGCCAGACAGCAGCGCTGAGGAAGGAGCCCTGGCTCTGAAGGAGCAGGTTTAGGCAGTGGCGTGCATGCAGCTGCAGGGAGGGCCAGGCAATGTCACCGGCAGGATCAGCAGGCAGGAGATGTTATCTGCACTCACTCCTGCGCCAGGCCTGGCTCTGGCTGCCGAGGATGCTGGAGAAGCTGGGTCAGCACCACAGCACTGGTCCCCTCTCCATCCTCCCACCCTGCAGCTGCAAACCTCCTCATGTACCCCAGTGTCTCCCAGCATCCGTTCATTCCCAGCAGCAGAGAAACAACCTCAGGATGTCTCCCCCGGGATGGTTAACAGCCCCCGACGAACCCAGATGGCTGCTCTGCAGGGCACCGGCTCCGGCTGCTTTGCTCTCAGTGAGCAGCATCATCCTCAGTGCCCACCCCGACCCTCAGCTCCAGATTCCCCTGCCCACAACGAGCAACACCTGGAGGGGGCTGCCAGCTCAGGCCACAGCTACAGGAAAGGAACTCAGCATCCACTGCTTGGAGTGTGGAACTGCAGCATCAGGGAGATGGCCTCAAGCAAAGGACTTTACAGGAACTTGATAACCTGAGCTGGGCAGTTCACCCTTCGGGAGAGTTTGTAAAGGGAAGCCCCAGCTCTTTTACCACTGGTGCAGCAATGAGGATGAAGACCAAGCACGGCGAGGAGCCTCGGAGAGAGCCAGGATGCAGGAGGCACTCACAGCCCACAGCACCCTCGTCCCACCCCGAAGCTGGAGCTGGGAAAGCTGCGCCAGCATCCCAGGAAGAGCAGTGGCCCCATCCCATCCCACCACGGGCAGCGAGCCGCTTCCACCCTGCGGAGGACAAAGCCTGCGGTCCATGGCTGGCATGCGGCAAGCTGGGAGCGCAGGGCCGCATCCTGCCCGGAGAGCGAGGGCTGTGATTCACATCCCCCCTGCCATGAATCACCGCTGCCCCTGCGCCCCCTCGGATCCCGCTGCTGCCGAGACAATGCGGGCGATGCTCGCGGCCTCCCAAGGGGGTCGAGGCCACCGAGCCCCCCAGCGCTGGCTGCAGGAGTGGGGGGCTGCCGGCGCGGTTGGGGGTCCCCAACCCTGAGCGGGTGGGAGAGGGGCTGGATCCCTTCCACCCGGTGCAGCCCCAGGCGGAGCCAACACCAAGAGGGAGAGAGGCTGGGGAATTCGCCCTCCAATAATCACAAACAGGCTTGGAGGCCCGGGCGTGTTTGGTTAATTGTTAGAATAAAATACTGCCGAGCTCTGACAAAGAAATCCTGCCCCGCAGCCCGGCGCGGCCGAACAATGGGCCCCGGCGCAGGATGCTGCGGGCCGAGCAGTGGGGCCAGGGGCCATGGGGGTGGGAGGCAGCTTGGTTCCCCCTTCCCCAGCCGAGCCCCAGAAGCCCCCCAGCTTCTTGGCAGGTCGGTGTGGATGTACCCCGTGACAGTGTGGAGCCATCGGAGCGGGGACCGGCGGGGCCCCTCCCCACTGCTGGGTGAGGGCACCCGCCGGAGCCGGCACCGGCCCGGGGAGCCGCGATAACACCGGGGCCGGGTCGGCAGCACCCAGCCCCCGTGAGAGCCGTCACCCCAGGCTCGGTGGCTGCCCCCGTGTCGAGGCCTGCTGGCTCCAATGCCAGCCCCGGCACGGGGAGAACGGGGCACGGGGACAGCGGCACCAGGGCCTGCAGCCATCCCGTCGCAGGCACAGGCGTGTGCACACCTGGAATCACACACACGTGTGTGCACAGCCCTGCACACACTCGGAACACCCCAGGCATGTGTCCAGAGACACAGGTACACTCACACAGGTACACACACACACACACGTGACGCACGGACACATCCATGCCCACACATCCCAGCACTCACTCACACCCACATGCAGGCACAGCCCCGAGGCTGCGAACCTCTTGCTGTCGGAGACAGTGGAGCAGGCAGAGCCACTTTCCAGCATCTCCCAGCCCTTCCCAGTGAGGATGAGGACGCAGGCTCCCGCTGAGCAGCCCGCGGCACCCAGTAGGGGAGCGAGCGATGAGGGCGCAGGAAGGGAGCACACCCGGAGCTGGGCCCGGGCACACCCCTCCTCCCGGCTGGCATGTCCTGGCACGGGCACCCCGGCACGCCGCAGCACAATCTGGTCGGCAGATGCTCCAAAACCAGCAAGAGGCCCAAGAAATGATGGGGGTTCAGCGTTTTCCCACTGCCCAGAGGGGCTCAGGCGCCCTGTGACCCATGGCCAGGGGTGCTGGGACCCACCTGGGTCGTGGCTCAGCTCCATCAGCCCCGGTCCCGGCCATCCCTCTTCCCTGGGACCCACTGTTCTGCCTCTGGGTGTGCTGCCCAGTGCTCCCCGCTCCTCCAAACCAGTCACTCTCCAAAGGATGGAGCAGTCAGATATTTCACAGAGCCTCCAGCGTTTATCACACTGTAAATCTGGGCTTTCAGCAGCTTCATGAAGCTTCAGGGAGATGGGAGAGAACAAAACACTGCTCTCCTCCAACAGACACAGCCTGCATGTGCCAGGACTGCCAGGACCGCTGAAAAGGGAGTGAGGATTGAAGCAGGGGGCTTATGTGGGCAAGGGTCCCCTGGAGCCAAGGGGACTGCTGGCACCCCAAGATAGTGACGGCTCAGGGACAGCTGCCTTTCAGTGGGACAGTGGTGGTGAGGAGGGCTGAAATGTGCCTCTGTGGAATCACAGAAGCCCCCGTCCCCCAGGATGGTCCCCAGGCATGTTCCCCCAGTGTGGACCTCTGGCAAAGCTCCCCAAGTGCAGTCCCTGGGCACGGTACCCTGTTGTGGACCCGCAGCACAGCACCAGGGCATTGCACCCCTCTGTGGGCCTCAGGCACAGTACCCCACTGATCCCCCGGCACTGTCCCCCAGACACTGCCCCTGGATTCTGCTGCTGCCTCTGAGCTCAGCCCCAAGCTGGGCTGGGATGCAGCCCACTGGTCCTGGCAAGGAGCACCACCCCCCATCCTCGCCCATATCCCTGTCCCCGCAGCCCCTCCACCAACCCCCATCTCCCAGCGGGACCCTGCTGTGATTGCAAAACAAGCGGGGAGGGGAGGAAGCCGAGATTGTGCTGCTCGCACAGCGCTCGGATGCATCTGGCAAAGCGACGCCGGCGGCACAGGGCACAAGGCGGCGGTGCGGGCACGGCCCTGCACCCCTTCAGCTCTAACACCCGTGTGCAGCCTTTGCCACGTCCCCGCAGCCCCAGTGTGCAGGGGCTTGCACAAGGGCACGCAGGGACCCCGGGCGAGGCGGGGGCTGGCTGGGCGCTGAGCTGCTGCCAAGTGCCTGGCACAGCACGGGGGCACTGGGGGGCCATGGCAGCGGCTGGAGCCACATCAGAGCGGCCCCCCCAGAGCAGCCGGGAGCGTGCGGTGCTGCCCTCGAAGGAAATGCGCTCACTCCCATGTGCTGCACACTTGGGTTCGCCTCGCTGCTATTTTTATTTGACTTTTCAGGGCCTGTTTCCTTTTTCCGGCTGTTTTTGCTGTGATTCCACCACCACTTCGACCTCGTTTTTCCCCCTCCCTCCCGGTTGCTTCTTCCTTCACTCTTTCCTTCCTTTCCATGCACTCATTCCCACTGCCGCACCAGGTTCCCAGCTCGGCAGCAGCTGCCTGTGAGGGAAGGGTCGTAAAGGGAGGTGGTTTTTGCTTTGGTTTATCTGGGAAGGTGCTGACAGGTCACTGGAAGAGGGGACTTTGCTCCAGCCTTGATAAAGAAAAAGGCTGTGAGTCACCCTGTCCCAAGCCACCGTCCCAATCCTGTTGGTGCAGGAGCTATCAGGTCCTGCCGTGGCCCCCAGCCTCATCCATGGGATATCAAGCATCAAGAGGGCTATTTTGGGATGCCAGCAGGCTGTGGAGGGACGGTGGTTGGGATAAGGGAGGGAGAATAAGAAAAAAACTAGGAATTAAACCAGTGCAAAACCTCTTGTGGAGGCAGAGAAAGGGCAGTGCTCGCTCCCGAGGAGGAGGACGGAGCTGAGAGGAAGAAGCCCAGGCACTAAGGGGCCAGCCGGGGAGGAGCACGGCACCGGGAGGCCGCTGGCATTGGGATGTGCCGAGCTGGGGCTCCCTGGATGGCTCCTGCTGCCAACCTGCCCCATGCCAGGCAGACAGCACCTTCCAGGGACCCCACAAGAGCAGCATTCCCAGGCTGCACCCCCCTGCTCTCACCCCCCAAACAGGGTCCCTGTCCTGCCCCACCAGTTAAGGGGTCCTGCCTGCACCCTGCCACACCTGGAGACTCCGACGTGTCCAGGGCAGGGAGGGCTCTCTCCCACCCACCCCTGGCTGTACGGCCCTTCCAGCTCCTTCCAGCCCAGTTCCCAGACGCAGGGGGTGGGCAACGACCCCTAAGCATTCCCTGATTTCCCCTCCCTGAATCCCCCCTGCCCAGCCGGATGTTTGAACCACACAGAAACCCCCAGGGAAAGCCGCCCCCCATCTCCTCCAGGGCACAGGGGTGGGTGTCCCACTCACCGGCAGCGCTCATTGCCCCCCTGGCCACAGCCCTGCCCGGACCGGGGACGAGGGCCGGCGATGCTGGTGTGGCCATGGGAACACACGGCTCCGCTCAGCGCTCACAGCCCACTGCTGCCATCTCGTGTCCTCCAGAGCCATCCCCGCGCAGGGCTGTCCCCGCTCAGTGCTGGGACAGCGTCCACACGGGCGGAGCCGGGCTGGGGAAACTGAGGCAGGGCCACACTGCAGGCCTTCCTGGCTGTTGCTCCAGGGGAAATGGCCTCCCAAGAAAGCAGCTCCTGTCTTCCACTGCCCACACACCAGGCATGCAAGTCCAGTGAGCAGAGGCAGGATGACATGGTGCCGTCCACTGCTGGAGGCTCCTGCCTGGCCTTCCATGGGCCCAGCACCATGCCCAGACCCCGCACTGTGCCAGCTCCATCCACAAGAGCCCTTGGATCACCAGATAAAGCATCCAAAGTACTTCCAGGGAAGGAGAGGTTTTATTTATGGCTTCCCAGAGACTGTTTGCCACCCAACAGAGCAGTGGAGGCCACAGACAGGGTGCTGGCAGGGCACAGTCACAAGGGAGGATGCCCTTCACCTCACCTCACACCCCACCATTCCCTTCCTGCTGGGGCACCCACAATGCCAAGCAGCCGGGCCCCTCCACAGTGCTGCCCGTCACCGAGGCTGAGCCTGGCCTTGAGACCCTGCACCTGCCTGGGATTTTTGGGTACTGGAACTCCCCAGGCTTCCCCATGTGCCCAGTGATGCACCCTGACTTCCCTGTCCACTGTGGGTGCATATCCCAGCAGTGCCTCAGGGACACCTGTCCCCATCCACAGCCCAAACACCCTCAGAGCCTTGCAGATGGACTGTGGTCCCACTTCCAGCAGAGCCCCCAGAGCCATGGCCCCACCTGTCCTCTTTCTGCCCCAAAACACACCCATTGTCCCCAAAAGAGCAGCAGGTGCTGCAGGGCCAGAAGCAAGGCAGAATCCACCCCTCACCTTCTATTTTCAGTTCTTCCCCTTCTTCTTCCCAGTGTTTCTGGTGTTCCAGCTTTCTGTCACACCCATCCCACAGCAAACCACCCTGCCAGCCCCAACCACGGGTGGTGGATCCGGCCCCTGGGCACTGCTTGGAGCAGAAGGATGAATTCAGCTGGGCACCTGCTGGCAGCAACCCCTCTGCCCTCAGGGCTGAGTTTGTCCCAGGTCCCCAGACAAGCCACTGGCAGCCCCGGTGCTGGAGCTGCACATCCCCCGGCGTGCGGCGAGGGCGTCCCTACGAGTCCCAGGGTGCTTGGCGGGGTGCGTGCAGGACATTGAGCTTCTCCCAGCAGGTCACCAGCCTCTCTGCCCTCCTGCCGATCTCCCGCAGCTGCTTCCTCCTGCGGCCGGGTCCTCCGCGCCGGGGCTGTGCCAGGGCTGTGTGTGGTGGGCTCTGCGCTCCATGTGGTGAGGGAAGGAGCAGAATTCCACCCCCCCCCCCCGCATCACAGAGATGTTAGTCAGGGGACAAAAGCCACCACGCGCAGGCTCTGCATGGCTGGGGTGGCCAAAGTGCCTATGGCCATGGTAAGGATATGGTCTCAGGTCCCCAAGAGGACCCACGGATGGCTGTCCCTGTCTGAGCTGGCAGTGTGCACCCCACAGCACATCTATGGACACCAGATCAGGTCTCCAGAGCAGCAGCAGCTCCATTCCACACCAGCAGACCCCAGGCAGGGTTGTCCCCAGCCAATGTCCCCAGAAGTGGAAGGGAAGACAGTGCCAGCATTGTGCCAGGGTCAGGCAGAGCTGGGAGCTGGCACTTCACTGTCCTGGGGTTTGCCAGCTGGTTAATGAATTGCTGATGCTGCCATCAGGATCCTCCTGGATGGGGCCTCCTCGGCAGAGCCCCAGGGATGCCGAAGGAACCCAGACCAGCCCTTTGGAGAGAAATCCCAATTCTTGCTTATGAGCACCCAGGAGCAAGAGCTGGACTGGGTAAATGCACCCACAGCGTGAGCATCCCCCCAGGATAAGGCCCTGAGCTCCCATCAGCCATGGCATCGTGGCACAGGTGGAAAAACTCACTGGGGAGGTGGTGGTAAACCCCTCCCCCCCCCAGCCTATCCCACGCTGCCACAACTGAACTTCCCTCCCTGGTTATTCTAAAGCTCCCTGGCATGGATGTGCCATCAGCATCCCCCAGCTCCTGGAATGCTGCAGGCAGAGCCTGGAGACTCCTCACAGGCAGCCAGGAGAGCACAAAACAAGGCAAGGTCTGCCCACAGCCCTGGGAACTGGGAGCCACTGGGATGGCTGGGAAGTAGAGGGCTTCCTACCTTGCTGATTTTCCTGCAGTTCTCCCGGAGCACGATCTCAGTGTTCCTGGCCACCCTCCAGACTGCCAGCTCCTCAGGGCCCTGCAGGGTGCTGGCCCCCACCTCCCGCAGGGACATGCTGATGTTGTAGATGGACAGCAGGATCTTCTGGTCCTGCAGAGGAGAGAAGCACAGGACCCCGGGCAGTGGGGGAGGCTCTGTGGCTCCCTGAGGGCTCAGCCCACGCGATGCCCCAGCCCTGTGTCCCTCGGTGCTCACCTTGTCCGAACGACAAGCGGGCCCAGCCCTCCCGCTCCTGTACACCGACCCAGTCAGGTTCCTCTGGAGAAATAAAGCAAGAAGATCCAGCACTTCACAGGATCGGTGCCTTCCACTTGGAGCAAGGATCCCCCATTTGAAAACAACCCCCTCCCCAGCACTGTTGGCAAAGCAGCCAGTTCCATATTAAAACCTCCAAGCTCATCCCTCCCCACATCCCACAGCAGGGCTGCATCCAGCCCAGCAGCATTCCCAGAGGCAGGGCTGGGCCCCCAGGCAGATCCCTGCCTTGGCTCACCAGGTTCTGGATCTCATGGAAGATGACAGCGCGGTACTGCCGGAGGATTTTGGCGATGCTGCACCTCCTGCCTCTGCTCAGCACAGCCACGAGCAGGAGCAGCAGAACAGCACAGGAGAGCACCCGGGGGAAAATCTGCCAGGGAAGGGCTCAGAGTCAGCTGGGGATTAAGGAATGTTCTGGGCTCTGCCTTCAACCCCCAGTGAGAAGCTCCATCAGACCTGAAGATGCAACACATGATGGAAGAGCCTCAACTGTCTCCTTTCCCAAAGAACATCCTTTCCAGATGAGCCATCTCACCTTGGGAAACTGCTCCAGCTTCAGCCCAGCTCAGCAGTGCTGCCCATGGCACACACAGAACTCTCCGGTGCCAGCAGCCAGGTTCTTAGCACAGAGCTGTGCCAGGGACCTGTGTCAGTCTATGGGGCTCATCCCTGAGCTCTCTGCCCCAGCAGGGTTCCAGTAGATCCCAAATTTGTGGCATTTCAAGGCCAGAGAACCTCAAGCACCAAAGCCCAAGGGGAGCAGGGAGGGATGTGCCAGGCTCCTTGGAGAGGAGCTAGAGGCAGGAGCTGCCTGGTCCCCACCAGCAATATCCACACCTCAGCCCAAATAGATCCAAGCACCCTCAAAGGATGCTCATCCCAGGCTCAGGCATCCTCACCACAAGCCAGACAGAAGCAGCACAAGCATCTGCTCTCACCAGCACATCCCAGCTCCCTCCAAGCCTCCTGGCTCCAAACCTTCCCAACAGCCCCGTGCTGGCCCCTGCAGAGCGGGGAACCCCAAGTGCTGACACCTGAGCTGGCAGAGGGGCACAGGGAGGGGGTGGATGGACCCTCTGAGGCAGGGATGAGTCCCAGGGCTTTGAAGAAAAGCCAGCACAAGCTCAAGTGACCAGGTTTGGGGATATTTGAGCAGCTCAGCAACAGCAGAGTGAGGATGGGGAGCTCAAAACTTGTGCCAGGAAAGGAGCCCAAACGCTCAACACGTCTCAGCAGTGGCACAGCACTGGGGCCCCATCCTGGCATTTCTATCATTTCACATTTTCAGGAAAAGTCCCCCCAAAATCAACCCCCTCCCAAACAACCCCCATGCCGCAGGTGTCAGGTCTGGGCAGGCAGAAAGTAGTTCAGCTCCTTCCAACTATGCAACCCCTGCACCACAGCCAAAGCAGGAGCGAGGAGGAAGGGGCCGCAGCTCTGCCTGCAGACCACGCCTGCTGCTCCCCACCTCACTGCCTTCCCCACCACCTCTGCATTTGCTCCAAGAAGGCAGAAGGAAGAATTTCTCTCATTGAATTCCAAGCCCAGGGAGACTCCATCTGTCCTTCCCTTTGGTGAGAACCTGGGGGGTTTGTTTGCAAAATCCGCACCTTCTCTGTGCACCCTACTCGATGCTGAGTTGGACCTGGCTCCAAAAGGGTGAGGAAACCTTTTCAAACTCCCGTTGAGCTCCTGCAGCTCAACGGGAGTGATGGAGGCTTAACATGATGCAAAATCCAACAGTGCACAATTCTGGGAACACAAGGACACAACCATCATCTCGGAGCACAGGCACGTGCAAGGATATGAGCAAATCCTTGTATAACCAGTAGAAATCCCACTGGGCTCTTCAGCTTCCTTAATCACCACACATCTTCCAGCAGAGCTGTGCTGAGCTCTATCTGGGAGCTGGGAAGGGCAGGGAAGAGCCTCCTTGTGCAGCTGGCTTTGCTCCCTGCAAACCACTGAGAGATCTTGCCCCAGAGGTGATTCAGCAGAGAGCCGAGGGTACAGTCCCCAGGGACATCAAAGGAGAGCACTGCTTCCATGAGGACACCCTGACCAAAGTCTAAGGGTTACTCTCCAGAAGCCTCCTCTGCCAGGAAGGCAAGGCCATGCAATTTTACCATGAAAATGGGAATTACTTCCCTGAAGTGGTTTATTAAACAACTGGGACCCACTTCCAGGAGAAAGCACACTATTTCCAGCATTCCAAGACAGCCAAGCTTGGGCTCAGTGCTCAGCCCGGGAGGAAGTGCAGAGTAGTCCAGGGAACAGCCAGGGCAGGAGCTCAGCGGGTGCAGTAGGTGCTTCCCACCCCCACCATGGAAAGCAGGGAAGCAGCAGTGACAAGCGAGGGATGCAGGGAGAGACCGAGGTGGCAAATCCTGCTCCTGACTTCTCCCCCTTCAGGACGGAGAACAAGTTCAGCAGCTGATTTAGGGTTATTCCTTCTCCCCTTGTCCCTATCCCACAGCAACAAGCTACAGGCAGGTGGCACGTCCCTTCCTAGGGGAGAGCTGGTAGTGAAGGAGCAGCCTGGAGAAGCACGGGTGCAGGACAGGCACAGCTAATCTCATCCTCACTCTAATCCTCCAGCAAATACGAGGAGATAAGGGGAATCACCACTGTTGATAGAGCAGCTCCTGGTGGCACTCCTGCCAGTCCCAGCCAGCGGGGCAGCAAGGGGCAGTTCCTGCCACCAGCCTGGGCCCACCAGGGTCACCAGGTCCTTCCAGCCAGATGGACCGTGTCCCCGACTCCCTCCTATCCAAAGGGGCCCTGCCACCACCCAGAGCCCCAAGGCAGGGACAGACCCTCCGTTCTCTCCCTCAGCCACATCCAAACCCCATTCCAGCCAGGTCTAAGCCTCATCCCAGACACAGCAGCCTGATCCCAGCTGGACCAACCTCCCCAGCCAGACCAGAGCCCCTTCCCCACGGAGCTCCGTCCCATCGCGACCCTCCTAAGAATCCAAGCCCCATTTGGACCCAGCTCAGCCCCATTCCAGCTGCTGCAAGCCCTTTCCCAGCTGCTCCAGCCCCATGCCGACCAGTCCGAGCTCCTTGCCGGGCGGACCGGCCCCTCCCGCGGTCAGTCCAAGCCTCATTCCAGGAGAACCAGTCACCTCCCGACAGGTCCCAAGCCCCATCGCAGCTGCCGCAAGTCCCACCCTGGCCGAGCCGACCCCAACCCGGCAGTGCAGCGGGCTCCGGTCCGTCGGTGGGGTCCCAGGGAGGGGTGTCCCGGAGAAGAGGAAGGGGGTCCCGGGGAGAAGGGGTGTCCCGGCGCACTCACCATGGAGCCCCGCGGGCGCGGCCCCTGCGGCGGCCCCGGGGAGCCCGGTCCGGCCCCGTCCCGCTGCGCCGGGGCCCGCGGTTTGAACTTGGCTCCACGGTGGGAGGGGACGGGCCCGGCCGCCGCGGGGGGGACGGGACACGGCACCGCCGCTGGCCCAGCCCCGGCCCCCGCGGGGGAGGCCGCCCCGGCCCCCCGGCCACCGCCGGAGCGCAGAGAGGAGCGGGTCGTGCCGGGTCCTGCTCCCGGGGGGCAGCCGGGCAGGGGGGGAGAGGGTCCCCCTGCCCCGGAGGGGCCGGCAGAGGCAGCACCCCCTGCTCGCACCCACCCTGGGATCCCAACCCACGCGCGTCCCTCTTCCGAGGCTGCACACTGTGCTGCAAACCCCCGCAGTTTCGATTTCTGTTGGCGTTGGGGCGATTGTTTCACTCTGGATTCACAGACGGCAGTGGGCGAACACTCACAATCACACCAACCCATGGCAAAAGTGACTGTCCAGGGTGAGACCCGCAAAATATCAATACAAGAAGTGTCCCCGTGCTTCCAACCAAAGCCATCTCCTTCCCCTCTACACTGTGTACCTCACCCCCAGCTCAGGCACAGAAATCACCCTGATTCAATTTCTATCAATTTTGGGAAAAACCAAACTGACAGCAACAAGGTTCCACTGAGGAGCTGAACGCGGGTGATTGGGTAAGAAATAGAACAAATGGTGAATAATCCAGCTCTGCTCAGCTTGGTGAGAATGTTGCTCCCCAGGAAGTGGGACCCACAGCAGGCTGCAGCATTCCACCGGGACACGACCCATATAACTTGTTTATTGAGCTCTATATATAGCTAAAATTCATGGGTGCCATAATCCATTTAAAAACCACCAAGACATCTACGAACATTAAAAGGCTCTAAGATTGATGATCCCTTTTAAGTAAGAAAAAATAATCCCCAAACTAAGGAATATAGCCCAAAGGAAAGGGAAGCTGCAGGTACAAGGAGCAGGTGGCCAAAGGAGCCTGGTGCTGTGAGAAGGTGGCACAGGCCCCAGCACAGGGCTGCTCCCTTGAGGCTTCCACATCCCAACAAATCCTTACAAGATGTGGTGCTGCCACCTAAGCAAGGGGCAGGGGAAGCAGGAGGATCCCACCAGTGGGTGCACCTGTGTTATCTGGCTCAAGGGAAATGCTCCCAACACAGGTCAGGAATCTCTCCAGCAGGAAAAGCCACACCACTGCAATTCCCACTTCCCTTTCCCATCCCAATTCTGCAGCCACCAACACCACAGCACCACTGGACAGAGGGATTTATGCACCAGAGGCACCCAGCTCTCCCCAGCACATCACTACACCAGGAATCGGAATGCCACATTCCCTGCCCAGAAAAGGAGGATATAGTCCCCATGTGAGCACAAGAGGCTGAAGGACAGCACACATTGAAAACTTCTAAATTTGTTTTTATCCTGCAGTTTCTGCCTCAGTCTTGAATCCTTGTCCAGCCAGGTTTCCTTGCCATGTCTACCCTCTCCTTCGAGTAACATCTCCATTACCTTTCCCAAACTCTTCTACTCTCTCTAAGCCCACTCACCTGAAGGATGCCAGCAATGGCACAAAATCCCTGAGCAAGAGCCTCTCAACTCCCAACACTTCTCACTCACCTTTGGGAAACTACAATTCCACGGGACATCCATGATCTACACCCTTTCATCAGCTATTCTAGAGAAAGCACAACAGTTTCCATTACAAATCCAAAGAGAAAAAGGCTTTTGCTTCCAGACCAACCGTTTCTGCTCCAGTGTTAAAAGATCTGTTTTGGGCTTCTCATCCGTTTTGGCAAGAGGCTGTAGCCCAGCTTGGTGCAGCCACCACTGGCAGGCAGCTTCCCAGAGTGGTGGGAGCCTGATAACTCCAAAGGTTTCTGCTATCAGACCCACTCTTCCCACTGAGAGTCAAAGGGCAAGACCACGCTCGAAGACAACAGAAGGAAACAAAAAAAAAGAAGCTGTATTTTATACATGTTCTCCAACAAGTAATAAGGGAGCTTCTCCTTCGACTAAATACATAGGATAATGCACATCCACAGACCTGGATACAGCTGCTATAGCCTCAGGTGTAAGACAGTACAGCTTCTCATTCTAGGATCACAAGAAGTCAGGGAGTTGGGGTAAAAATAGTACAGATCACAAGTGTAGAAAATTAAAGACAGTGTACAAAGGGTCTCAAACACAAAGCTTTCCCTCTCTTGAATTTGCTTTTTTTCTATCTGCACTTGGAGGGAGCCACCCCAAACCTCCCAGCCACACACAGTCTCCCAATGACTCTAAATAAAGGTTCCTCCTTCAAAAGGGCTTTCAGGGATTGCTGAGTTATGCCTTGTTACTTTAAACCACCACTGTGCTTAATGAACTCAGACACCTAAAAGAATAAGCTTTACTATATACATTTAAAAATTGAGGAAAAGTTCTCTAAAAATACGCTTTTGAATTTGACAAAATGCTCCAGCTGCTCAGGCTGGAGGAACACCTCCAAGCTGTGCAGCAGCTTGTTAGCAGACACCAAACTAAACCACCTAAAGAAGAGGAGCCAGCCCAGACCTTTCCCTGTGCTGCTGGGCTGCTCCCAAAACTCCATCCATCTCCTTCAAGGACACTCAGTGTATTCCAACAGCAACAACCCAGAGCTGCTGACAAGGAACCAGTATCAGGTGGGCCAAACACCAAAGGGGGACAGGGAATACATGCCAGGGCCAAGAACAGAGGGACTGCCACATGTCAGAATCCATACAAGCGCTAATTAAAGCTTGTGTTCGCAGGGGGGAATCAGGAATCAACGTGGAAATGCCACCAAAGCCTCACAAGATTGCTCCTGTCTCCTGTGTGACATCAGCTACAACGTTCCCATGTGCTGCAGAAGCTGATGGCCATGCTGGGGAAAGAAGGAAGCAGCTTTTCCTTTTGGGAGAAAGCGCTTTCCTATCATCATCCATGTCCTGTCCTTCAAAATCTGTACTGCTGAAAGGGCAAATGTACCACAAGCAGGTTAAGTCCTACAGAGACCTCTGAGGCAGCTGAGGCCAGCACACTCTAGAAGGTATTTTTCAGCTTGGCTGCCACAAGCACGAGAATCTCCCCAATCTTCTTCTGCCAATTCTCTATGTCCTTGGAGACATCACACCAGAGCTCTCCGTGGCGAGGTTCGGCATTCTCACAGCGCTTCCTCACCTCTTCTTGTTGTTCCTACAGGGAAGAGAAATGACAGTTTGTCCTGGTTTGTTCCAGAACACAGCAAAAATTGAACCCTCCCTGCTTCAAACACTCTTCCAAAGACCATGGTGGGGTTTGGGATCTGTTACTTTCAAAGGAAGTCCAAGTCAAAATTCAGAAGCAGCAAGTCTCCTGCCTGGCTGAACAAACCGGCCAAGTTGCAGCTGAGCAAGTCTTGGCTACAGCACAGAAACTGCAGCAGAAACTTCCTTGCACTACCACCTGCAGGAGCTGTGTCAAGTGAAAGGTCTCTCTGAAGTCAGAAGATAAACACCCCCATCATTTCAGTAGAATCAGCAGTACAAACTGCTGTAAGAGATTAGAGCTGGCTGTTCCTCTGGCTGTGTTCACGTGCAACCTGTACTCCACACTTGGGAAGGAACAGCCCTAGTTACACAAACCCAGCACCACCATTCCAGCACAATCCCCTCTCAGAGCAAACTTGAGTTTTACAGGAGGAAGATTGATTTCAGAGATTTTTGCATGAACCAGCATGACTGTGGACAGCAAAGCAGCCTGAAACACAGCTCAGCTAATGACAGCACCTTTTAAAAGCCACCGCACAGGCCTGTTCTTGCTCATTCATGACCAGGCGTGACAGCCAGCCTCCCCTGTGACAACGCAGGCAGGAGCAGCAGCAGCACGCTCAGCCCAGCACTGCAGCAATCCCAGGACTGGGCAACCCCTGGGCAGCCAGCCAGGGATTGCTGCTGCCTTCCCTGTTCCCATGCACACACTCACCTCTGTGCCATGCTGGAGCTCAAATTTGTAAAAGAAGGCCCAGGCATCCCCCAGGTCAGAGTCTATCTTCACCGTCCGGTGGAACCACTCTCTGGCCTTGGTTATTTTACGCTCGCTCCAGAACAGCCTGTTGGGAAAAGCAGAAGGGAGCTGATAAACAGCCTCACTTTACAGGAAGATGTCAACCCACAAGAAGTCCAACTTAAAGGCTCTACAGGTGTTCCAGTTCTTTGCTCTCCCAGGAAGGAAACGGCAGCTTTTTAGGCAACTACCGACCATCCTGCTCCTGGGAAGGGAAGGGAAGGGAAGGGAAGGGAAGGGAAGGGAAGGGAAGGGAAGGAAGGGAAGGGAAGGGAAGGGAAGGGAAGGGAAGGGAAGGGAAGGGAAGGGAAGGGAAGGGAAGGAAGGGAAGGGAAGGGAAGGGAAGGGAAGGGAAGGGAAGGGAAGGAAGGGAAGGGAAGGGAAGGGAAGGAAGGGAAGGGAAGGGAAGGGAAGGGAAGGGAAGGGAGAGGACTGAAGAGAACATCCAGCACTTCTTCTTCACTGCCCCACAGTGAGGCAGGGCAACTCAGAGGATAACTTAGCCCCAGGCACAGACAGACTCTGCTGAGAGGAGAAGCATTACTGAGCTCTGCTAACTCAATTGCTTTAATTTTGCTGTTCCAGATTTGGTGAGGAAGAGACAGGATTACGTGCCTACATCTATTCCCACTCCTTCAATTTCTTTACACTTCAAGTCAATTTTAGCATCTAACAATTAAATAACTTCTAAAAGCTGGCAATTGCCTGCTGTATGGTCACATGCTCACACCTACAAAGCCTGCTGGAGTGGAGTGGAGCAGACCTGCCTTGTCAGCCCCATTTTCCAAGAAAAAACAAGCATGGAAGCTTCTGCACTCAAACCCATCCTAGCACAGCCCCACTGTTGCCATTTCATCCAGGCACTGGTCAATGCTGAAATTTCTCCCCAGTAATGAACCAGCTGGGTCAAGAGTCTCTTGGTTTCACTGCTTTGCGTTAAAGAGTTCATTTGAGCTATAAGGTCTTTATCAAATCAGCCACCCCTCATAAAGAGCTTAGCCTGTCATAAAATTATACAGCTTCTGTGATTGTTTTTAAGCCCTATAATACTCTTGATTGTTCTGTGTTAAATAAACTGTGATTTACAAGAGCGCAACAATGATAGCAGAGGCTTAACACCTGCAAGTAGTGGCCATTTTCAGCAACATGTTAAACAAAAGTTTTTCACAGATGTGTGACACTCTGTACCTACAGAGGCGAGTCGTGATGGGAGGTGGAAGCTGTTTATGTTGGGATTAGCTGTTAAATAGCCTGAGGTTGCACCAGAAGGGGCCTGGGAGCAGTTGCCATAAAGGAAAAGTTAACATTTTTCTCACTTGCTGCTAAAGCTGAACAAGTCAGCTGTCAGGATCTGGCAGAACCCAGTGTTGCAGTCACTGGAGTGTATCCTACAGTTTTCTTTGGCTTCTAAAATAGAGTTGTGAAAGAATTGGGCAACCTCGAGCAAAATGCCTCCTGTATTAACCTCTTCTGCTATTCCCAAAGGGAGGAAAGTAAGTTTGTTTCCATCAAGGCTGCTGTAAAGGCTGTTCACACATCAGAGCAGGATGTGGCATGAGTCAGTTCTAACAGTGGGTTTTCAGCACTGGAATCCTCACAACTCAGTCTGGACAAGAAAACAATTCCTAGGAGATTATCTTCCCATTTCAGAGAAGCAAACTACAGAATGTCTGGTGGTTTGCATTCTGGGAAGGGGCACAACTGAAGAACACTGACATCGGAAAAAATCAGGAGCAGAGTATCTAGCTCAGAATTTAAAAAGACACCTGACAGAATCTAGGATAGAGAGAAAAGATGCAAACTACACAGACAGCCACATAAAACTTGAAAAATAATCAGCAAAAAAGGTCCCTATTTTCACAGATACTTAAAACATATCCTGAACCACTTAATAAAGCCTAGTTCACCTGACAGCACAGTGAAATCCTCGTCAAGGGACAGGAAGAAAGCAGCTTGCAGGGTGCCAATACCAAGTACTGGCAATGAGCTTTGTGTGAGTGTATTGTTATCTGTGCCAGTCCCAGACCCACCAGAACAACTCGAGGGCAGGCTGACATTCCCCACTTGGAATCAAGGGAGAGATTTGCACAGTTACTAGGAGACAGCTGGAGAGCTGTTCCTTGCTTTGGGACTTATTACAGCTGCTGCAGCCAGAGTCGCATGGCTGTGCTGGAGTGCAGTGTTCCATCCTGGATACAGCCACACACAGACACGGATATTTTTACTGCATCAAGCACAGGAACTCACTTGGCCACAGCCAGCAGGACATGTGGGTCATGTTCACACTTCTTGAGAGCATCCACACTCTTGGTCTTTCGTTGCGGTCGCGCTTCAAGGAAAATTGCTTCTGACCACAGGATTCCTTAATCAAAATAAGTAAGAAGATTGTTTAGTGTTATTTTGAGGTTAACCCTTCCCACCCTGCCATCAGGCCAGTGCTCTGCAACACAAGCAGCTGTACAGCCCCTGCCCTGGTGGTGATCCACCCCTAACCTCATCCCAGATCACTCTTTCCACACAGATACTTCATTCAGAACTCTGAAATTTGAGCTAGTGTGTGCACCATGCTGGAGCTTCAGCTCTGGGGGTCTCTGTACCACAACTCCCGCAGCTAACCCAGAGCTCAGGCTTTTCAGATGAGACACTGCAAACACTGGGACAGGGAGGGCAAATCAGCATTTCCAAAGGGAAAGGTATGTGTCTGTTGGAACAGGCAACTGCAGTGGCAGAAGAAGGCCCAAAAAGTGCAAAGTACAGTCTGGGAGCAGTTTCAAGGGTGCTGGAGAGCACCACAGTCTTATTGATGCTGGCTCCACACACACTGATGAAGGACAGAGTAGATCCAGGAAAGCTGGGTTTAATCCCTAGCTCTTCTCACTGCCAAAAGCAAGGAAGGAAATATGCTCAGGGGAGCATGAAATCTGCAGTTTCTCATGTCAGCCAGGCACACCTGATCACTTCAAAGCAAAGCCTGACAGCTGGTGTCTGCCAGGACTCCATCAAAGCGCTCTCGCTTCCCATAAACGGCACCACAGGAACACACACAAGCTTTGATAACTGCAGTGACAGACAGGAGACAGACTCTCTTCTTCTTGCTCTTTATATATAGGATCACAAACACCATAATATTTCTATTTTATTCTTTGTGCAGCCTGCCACCCATCAGGAATCAATTCAGCAATCGATGGACCCAAACCTCTGGTTTACAGGACTGCAGGTGGCCAAGTCCTGCAGGCTTTGATTATGGTTTGTTGAGGTCTAAGATAAAGTTGGAAGCAATTTTTTAAACAAAAACTGAGCTCCTGCTGCCCATTTCCATAGCAACAGGCAGATCTGTAGAACAGCCTGTGGTGGCAAACACTCATTAGGTCATTCACAAAAACAGAGCAGGATTTTGGGTGGTGCTGCTTTGGTGACCCACTCACATGGAGAGTACCTTGCAATGAGTCTATCATGTCATAAAAGTCACTTAATTCCCAATTAATTCACTGGGACTTTAGTAGCCACCAATTAAAACACCTTTCAAAACCTACCCTGAAGGCAAGTCAAGCCTTGACCTGCAGCAAGTTACTACAATTTGTAGCTATGTGACATCTTCTCCCCAGAAGATGTCAACATGTTTAATTATTTAAAGTCTTCCTGCAATTCTGCCCCAAAACAGGGATGTGTTAGGCACTTTATCCTCCCATCCCAAGAGGCAAATGTTTCCACTGCTGGTTAGAACTAACTGACATCATTTGACTTCTTTTCTTACATGAGCTAAAATAATTAAAAACCAGGACTGAACATTTATGGTACACTATCCCCCAATCATGACTGCGATGGAAATTTGCTGCCAGCACAAGTTGTTAAACTCAGAAACCAGTGCAGGCAAACCAGCAACTCGGAATCTCCTAAGGCCAGCTGTACTCCAGAGGGACAGGGAAAGCACCATTCTTTTTCCACTGAACTTCCTAACTACAAACATTGAAGTGTCTTTAATTTTAAACCTTGGCAGACTTCTACCAGCTTCAGAGAAAAACCCACCCATATCCAAGAAGTTTTCGCAGGAAGCCTGGGGACAAACTGTGGACCAGGGATCCAATAATATACTGGACACTGCGGAAAAATGGAACAACACCAACCCATGACCCCTCAGGTGTGAGAGAGCACAAAGTAACTCGGATTGTTCTCAAAGACCCTCAGTATTTGAGACCTGGCCAGAAAGGACATCTTGGGAAAAAATGTGCTTCTATCAACTGGGCAAAACAATTAACTGTGTTTAAGGCAGAAATGAGATCCAGCTCACCTGAATTGGGGCACTCTTGCAGTGCCTTGGCCATCAGTGTGTTTGCAATGTTCTTCAGCCCAGCTCGGTATTCCAATCTCACAGACTCCAACCTGGTAGGGAAGAGACACTGATGAAATTTATGACAATATTCACTAGGCAGAAACAGTGAGTCACATGAAGGTCACTGGAAACTGCAAACATCTGCCCATATTCTGGATATGTGTAGGTGACTGACATCTTCCCATTCCTCTCCATCTAAAAATAAATGCGACTTTTATTCTATAATGGCCCAGATAAAAAACAATCTGAAAAAGGAACTGTAACAGAAAGGAAAGAGCCCTGTGCATGCTCTGTGCACTACAACCACCAGTAAAGAAATAACTAGTTCCCAGATCCTTAGAGAAGCTAGCCAGGATCACCAAAGCATTTCTGCTATTCAGGGAAGCTGTTAGTCCAGAAGAAACTCCAGGATGGGTGTGGTCCTAAGTTCCAGGCTCAAATGGTTGAGATAATGTGAAATAGCAGGCCTGAAGAATGGGTTGAATTTGTAGCCCAAAATCAGTTCAACTCCACACAACTCACCAGAGATCTGGATTCTTTGGATTCTTCAGGCGAGACTTTTCCAAGATGGCTCTTGCTCTAGTCAGCTGCCCGACTTTCTCCTCCAGCCTGGACAGCAAAAGCCACAGGGGTATGGAATGGGGGCACTTCTTCAACTGTTTAAAAAAAAAAAGTATACTAATAGGTAAAGATGAAAAAAAATCTTGTAACTCCTATTGAAAAGAACTTCCCTGCCTATATCCTCCTGAAGAGTTTACAAGAAGAGAGACCAAGATATGCCACTCAAATTTCTCCAGCTAGTCTTACAGTCAGCACAGAAGTGAAGTTTTTCCTGTATCCAAAATAGTCAGGTACATCAGGTATGACTGAGCTATCCCAGCAGTTAAGAGACAGAACACACCTCCCTTAACACAGCTGCAATTCGTGCTCCTTCTGCAGATGGAGGGCTCTCACACATCCCCAAACCACAGCAGAGTGTGCAGGGAGTCATTAGGATATCAACACTGGCAGAAACCTGTGTCCAAATTACTTTGATGGCTGTCTTTGAGCATTCATACCCAAGGACACCAATTACCATTTAAAAGAGAGAGGAGTGCTCCGCAGGCCACCTCCTTTCACAGTGTGCATCTAAGAGCTGCTGAGGAAGATTTTCTTTTAAGAGTTCTGGTTTTAGTCTTTCCAGGTCTTAGAGAATTACTGTGCAAAGCCTTTCTTCCTGCCTGTGAGGAGTCAGGCATACAGAGAACTCTTTCAAGCAAGAAAGTCAATCTTGCATATGGGTAATGCGTAAGAGAAATTCTTGCTTATTTCAAGGGCCTATTTTTTTTTCTTTTACTGTTTTAACCAATGACAGAAAGGAATCGTGTCTTTGGCTCTTCATTTTCATTCAAAGACAGACATCTCTCCATGCCAGCAGCACAAAGCAAACCTGCAGTAACATCCATCTTACCCCTTGATTATAAGCCTCCCGTGCTTTCTCTACCAGCTCTTTTTGTTCCTCAATTTGTCCTTTCATCATCCACAGTTTGGGGAAGTCCTCATAGTGCTTCAGGGCTTCCTCACAGAGCTCCTGGGCTGCAGCAATGTTCCCAAGCACCCATTCCAACTTCACAGACTTCATGAAGACCTGGGAACAAACCAGAGCTGTTTACCATCAGCAGCCATTGAAAAACCATTAATCTGCCAAAGCAGCGGATTCCCACTTTCATGCATTCATTAGAATGTTATTGATTAGCTACAGTTTGAAGTAAAATAAAAACTAAAATATCAGAGTTAAATAATAGTGGGCACAGATAACAATGGAAAGGTAAACGCAAATACTAAAGGAGTTAGAAGAGTGTGATCCACCTGTATCTCACCTATTTACATAATTATTAACATAGAACTGGCATTTGCAGAATCATAGAACAGTTTGAGTTGGAAAAATAATATTTGTATAAAGAGCACAGCTTTAATAGCACAACCAATTAACAAACCTAGGCCTCCTTCATCAGCACAATCTGATCTCCTCATATCCAAGCTACCATGACCACCTTTCCTTACTTATGGCTTCAGGCTCTAACTGCTGTCCTGCTCATTACAAACTGGTACACGTACTTTTCTGCTCCCCAAATCCTTCCTTCTGGCTACGCAGGGAAGTCACAGCTATGAGAAATACACCAAAGGCTCTCTCACTGCTCTTTGATCCCCATCCTCCCTGTTCCCAAACTCCCCCCTCTGTGACCTCGCAAGAGAGGCATCAAGTCTGAGAGCAGAGGTTCAGCCCCAGCTACAGAAGCTCCCTGGCTCAGAGAGGAAGAGGACAGTTAAAAAGATGTAGGATGTAACAACGACTGAGGGGGAGGAACAGAGGACAGAGATCAAACTAACTTTTCGTTTACTTGGACAAGTTAAAATGCTTTTGTATGAAGAGCCGAAAATCGACAGAGTTTATCATACCGGAGGTAACTGGAGATAAACACAGGATCGTAACTTTAAACACCAAACCACCCCAGAGCTGTCTTTAGTACAAGCATAAGTGAGTCTTCTGTGAAAGTATTTTCTCTTTTTTCCAAGATGTGCTTTTATGCAACACAAACATTATACAAACAGCTGTAAACTGGGAATTTCCTGACTTTTGCTATTTGTGTAAAAAACAAATTGAAACCCTTCACTTGATCCTAGCCTTTTTTTTCCCACCATGCCACAACTTTGTGTCGCAATTCGCTGGAGCAGCGCTCGGCAAAGCGGCCACATGCCCCGGAAGCCAATGGCAGGGAGCCATATGGTCAATCCCTAAGGCCACAGAACTGAAGGAACTCCTCCATCCGTCCCAAATCCCCCGTGGCCAAGAGGCCTGAGACTCTCCACCCTCCACACATCCTTACCCTTGCTGTGGGGGCACTGCTGCGAGCCTTTGCCAGCAGCCTCCTCGCTCTTTCATACTCATTGTTCTCCGACTCGAGCTTCACGGCAGCCAGCCAGATCTCCTCGCTGTTGGGGTTGGCCTGCAAGAACACAAAGTGACAGACAAATGCATACAGTGAATCAACAGCAGATTTAATCCTCCGTTTGATCCAGATTAAAATTGAAATCAGAGCTTTGTCAATCCACAGTAGGATTTTTTTCAGTGCAAGCTCCTCCCAGTCTTCTTTGACCTTTGAAGTTTATAGAAATCCTCCAAAACAGATGGGCAACACAAAGATATATGCCAGTTTAGAAGCTGGATGCTTCTCAACTGTTGAAAAGCAGTAATGCTTGATCTTCTGAACTTCCAGTTTAAATACTGAAAACATCACAGGGTCTGCCACAATGAGACCCTCATTTTATTACCCTCAGGCAAAAAAACTGCAGCTTGAATTCCCCACTGAGGTCTGTGAAAACTCTTCCAATAAAAGTCATTTCAGTGGCAACCATGTCAAGAACTTTGCAGCCTAGTAACAAAGAGCACCGAGAACAGAATAAGGAAGTATCTTTTACCTTCCATTTCAGGACCTTTTTTTCCACTTAGCTTTTAAGCCTGATTCCCAGTGCTAGAAATGCTTTGCCTATCTTTGCTACAGCATCCAGCAGGCGATTCCCTTCATTAGTGGGTTTGATCCAAAATATAAGTAATTCAGTGACCTCATTAGGGCAGACCACAACCCCTTCCCTGAGGTGACCCAAGACAACAGGATTCTGATCCATGACTGGGGTTGGTGGAAGCCATGCTAGTAAAATTGATGGTTTGCAAACTCATAGAATCGCAGAGTGGTTTGGGTTGGAAGGGGCCTTTAAAGATCATCTCATCCCGAGGGTAGGGATGCTGTGCACCAGACCAGGCTGCTCAGAGCCCCATCCAACCTGGCATTCAACACTTCCAGGGATGCAGCAGCCACAACCTCTCTGGACAACTTGTTCCAGCTCAGAACCTGGTGTAGAACTACTAAAAGAGCAGTACCACAGCCTTGCTTCCAGTTTGCTGCTATTTCACAGGAGAACATTTTGCCACACAAAGCAATCAAAGAACAGAGGAAGTCTCCATCACCTTGAAAGGCAGCAGGAATCAGGCGTTGACAGAAAAAGCCTGCTCTGTATTCTTTACCTGTCACAATTAACACCCTCTGACAAGTGTAACACACCCACCTGGAAAGCCAGGGCCAAGATGCTTCTGGCTGCTGGCACATCTCCTGCCAACCACTTGGATTTGGCTCCCATGAGCCACAGCACTTCTGCTTTGGGACAGTGAGCAACAGCCCTCTGCAAAAGAGCCTCCAAGGATTCTCTGAAGACAAGAAAGAGCAAGTTACAATCCCTCAAGGTACTGCCAAAGGCAAGCTCTCTCACACCATTTTCACTATCACTCAGTGTTATAAATATTGTTGCAAAGTCCAATGTTGTAAACCTTGGTAAGTTGTTTCATAACAAGGAAAGGGTGGGGTCTTTTTCCACAAGGGTTCTGAAATCAGCACTCCACAAACGGCTCATTGTTCAGACACCTTTGTTTGATAGCCTCTGTGGAAAGAGCCCTCACACAAACAGCTCCTTTCTCTTGGAAAGAGTAATTCTGCTTAACAAACCTTAGCAGAAACTCCGACAGGAAGGTTTCCAGAATTATTAGATGAGGCTCGCTTGATTTTATGCAATTTTTTTTTTCCTCTGGAAAATATACTTTTCAGGTGGAACATGGGGCTTAAAAGCCAGCCACCACTGGGAAACATGGGAAAACATCAAAAGCAAAGGTATATTTGTTCCCATATAAAAAAAGGCTTGAATGAGGAAGAACTCAGCATCTGCAGTCACTTCCACAACATAGTCTTGTTGGCTTTAATAAGGATGATTCCACATGTATAAGTGGCTTACTGCAGAGATTGTTTGCTTTAATCTAAGATGTGGGCAGAAAGTTTCTGACATGTGAAGTTTACTCTTTATGAATAAACTTCAAAAAGAGCCTGAGCTATAACAGTATAACACCAATCTTAATTCAGGATGTGATACACATTCAGAGTGTTTAATCAGAAAATACCAGAGATGCTTGGACACATTCAGCTATGTAGTTGTTTATCTATGAAGACTAAATAAAACACATTTTAGGTGATTTGTATCCCCATATTTTTCCAGAGATGCCTTCTCAAAGACACTTGTTCCTACCTTGTCTCTTCACAGCTATTTTTACCAATAAATCCCTATTGCCAAAAACCATTTTATGACTGCATAAAACTTAAGGATGTTCTGGGCACAACAATAACAAAGAAGGTCAGACTTGCAAAAAAACGTCAGTGAGTTTCACCCAGCTGCACTAACTCTGCACTTGCACCACACCAGGGACCATCCTGTAGTTTTCCTTCCTTCCCAGCCTGTCACTGGGATGAAGCCCTCCACGGAGGGATCATGCAGCACACGTACCTGGTTCCATGGTTCTTTTCAAAATAGGCTGCTCGTAGCCACACACTCTTCTTGCTCGGGAAGACTTGCAAGGCATAGGCATAAATGGCTCGGGCACACTCCAGGGCATTATGAGCAACACACTGAGGGAAAACAGATCAGGACTAAGTGAGCTTAGGGGAGCACTGGAATCGAGAGCAAGAAGGAATTACACATGCACAATTCAACCCAGAACTCAGTAACTCGGTGTAATCCATGAATTGAGGCATTAATAGAGAACAGAATACTTACAATCAGCTTTTTAAAAGGAAGCAGGGAATGAATTTCCAAATATCCCTCTACAGAGCACAAGTATCCCTGGCCTTTCAGTGGGACTGACACTCACAGGCCAGCTTGAAACATTAGTAAGGCATTGGAAAGGCTCTCATGTTAGCACTTCATTTTGTTATTTCACAGGCAAAACCCTAAGCACCACAGCATGTGCCCCCCACTGCTCTGAGCCCAATTCAAGGCCGGTGAAGTTGGACATTTCTCATGCTGAAATATGATTTAGTTCTTAGCACATGTTCAAACTATTCCCCTAAAGCAAAAAAAGCCTGGTAAAACTTTTACCCACTGCCTTGTCCAGTCTTACATTAACTCTTGAGCTACAATGGTTATGCCTTGAAACTCAACTCCCAGCTCCTTTACCCATAACTCAATCTCTGTTGATGTCTCACACTCACAAAAAAAAAATCCACACCAAACTAGCAGACAAGCTATACCACTGTCAACTTTTTGTTTAGTAAAAATTCAAATCTGAATAAAGCTCTATAATTGAATAACCTCCTGAGGCAGAGACTGGCCAAAGGCAGGCAGGTGGTGTGGGAATCACATCCACTTTCACTGACAAAGCCATTTCCCAGGCACCAGTTCAATTTCCTCTAATTAAAAAACACTAACTCACAATAAAACAAAACCAACAAAAAGCAGCATCACAGCTGGACATACACTGTCTGCATCTTCCATCCAGGTGTGTTTCCGATCTTCTTCCTCGATCCCAATCCCAATCACAGCTCTCATGATTGCCTGGCATGTGGCCACACTTCCAGCTTTATCACATTCCTCGGCATCCTAGAAACAAGAGGAAAGCCCTGCTCATTTTGAGAGCTTAGCACAAGAAGTTAAATTCTGCATTGGCAACTCCTCATGCACAAACACAGAGACATTGTGGTCACCACCACAGCACAAACATCTCATTGCTCAAACACACACTGACACTGAGTAGGAGCCTGCACCCACGAGGAAGGTGCTAGAGCTGTACACAAAATCATTCACAAGTTGGTTAAGAAATAGAGCACAGCAATTCCATCCACTGAAAAGCAATAATTGCGACAATGTGTGACCTTTCCAGACCTAGAAATCTTTTCCTACAGCTCCACAACCCTGGGCTGACCCAAGCAGGCACCTGGCCAATAAAAAATGCAAAAACTTCACAAGGAAGAACTGCAACATCAGAACTACTGACCTTCTTTCAGCTTTGAGATGATTAAGTCTCAATAAGGGCTAAGCAATAACTAAATTTAAGAGTATCCTGTCAGCCAGTGTTAAGTAAAAGGTGCAAACACTCTCACCAGAGCATGTATGGAAAAATGGTTTCCTGACACACAAAGCTTTCAGAAAGCCAAGCATGTCTTGCTTAAACTTGTTGCAAAGCCCTCTGATCAGATAACAGAAATGGAGCAGTTCTACTACTGAGAAGGAACTCGAGAACACAACAATGCAGAGGCTGTGCTCGTGGGTTTTTTTAAAGAGAAGTTGAAATTAACCGTTAATTGTTTTACTGCTGTAAAGAAAGTCAGTATTCTTTTAGATGTTAACAAGGATATCCATTTAATATTATATACTTCATTCACTATCAGTGTTCTTAAGCAGTATAACAGAAGATTTTTGCTGCCTTGACCCACTGTAAATGATTTTAGTAGGAAACTGCTTTAAAGACTTAGGATCAAACAAAGCACAGAACCTATTCAGGAGGAAAGAGGTTCAGTACAGGACTAACAGTATCATTTCCTACATGCTGCAAATGCAGTATTTGTATTGATTTCTCATAACACCATTTGACAAAGACTTATGGGGCAAATAAAACATCTTTCAAGCCAAAAGAAAAATATGCAAAAAATACGTAAATCCTTCACTGAAGGCTTTAAGCCTCTGTCCTACTTAGGCAGCAGCTGCTTGAAGCGACTTACCTTCCAAGACAGAAGCAAACCAGACACTTCTCAGCAAAACACACGTGACATTACCCCAGGGTATCACTTATGGCCTTGACCCTACTCAGCTTTTTAATCTCATCTCTTGTCTCTTCACAGGGACCTCCACTGATAAGCCAGGTGCAAAATTACACTGCCCCATAACACCCACCATCAGCAGCCTCCAGAACACAACGTGAAGAGCTCACCTGGGCTTCCAAGACTGAGCACTTACCTGTATCCACTGCTCCCTGTTGATTTCCACACCATTAGCCCTAAGAGATGTGATGGCTCTGTCAATGATTTTCTCCACCATCTGGGTGTTTCCATTGGCTTCCTCCAGTTTGGCAGCAGTAATCCAGATGTGACGATCCGTCGGGATATTCTCCCGGGCTTTGTTAAGGACTTTACGAGCGTTCTCATATGTCTCCAGCCTTGCCAGCGCCAGCCACAGCTGCAGAGCAACAAAGATGTATGTGAGATGAGAACAAGGAGCTGACAAGGCTGCTGTATGGCAGTGTCAGCCCACAGAGATAAGCAGCTTCACGCTGCTTGCTACTGGTTGGCAACTGTCCTCAAGCACTGCAAGAAGGCTGTGGAATACCAATGGAGGAGAGGAGAAACAGGCTGCTACTGCCCTTGAAGCTCAGTCCTGATCATCTCTGGGTATCATCCCCATCTGCTGGGCTGTTACACTCCTATTTTCTGTTCACATCACCTCTCAGGCAGCTGAATTGAACACTCTGGTTTGGTGTTTCAGAAATGAGTAACTTTTAGATTCACCAGATTAAATGTTCACTTGTTTTCCCAACTGTCAAGGCACCACACATGGACACAAACATGGTTCAGTGCCTACAGCAGGCACAGCTGTGCACTGCCATGACTAACCTAACAATTACACAGCAAAATGAGGCATGTAATGACCACCAGACAATTAACTCCAAAGAAAAAAAGCACATTCCGCTACTCATCACATCCTTCCCACTGTGGCATGAAGCACGTGGGAGAAAACCTTGTGTGGAGAAACACTGCTCACCCTGCCTCTTGCCTGCAAAGCTCTACTGCCAGCCTGAAGTGGGGTGTAAGTTTTTTTATTTCACTTTTTTTTTTAACTCACTTCAACACTGGTTGGACAGCACTCCACAGCCCGGCTCAGCATGATCCTGGCATCCTCAGGTTCCTCCAGCTCCACGGCTGCTTTCCACAAACGCACTGAGTTTGGAACATGCTCAAGGGCTAGAGAGGCAAAACAATTCTGTCAATCATGATAAAGTAGTTTACCAAGGAGATCTGTATTTTTTAAACACTATATAATAAAGGATTTGTGCTATTACAATGAAATGTCCTGAAAGAGGGAAGGGAGGGGATTTACTTATATTGGGCTCTCGCTTCAACAATGAGAATTTAAAATCAGAAAATAAAACACTTAATCATTTTAATTGGAAACAGGTTTTGGAGAGCCAAGGGCTTTTTTGCTGTACAAGCTGTAATTGCATCCTCCTCAGTAAAACACCTGGCTGAACGAAGCCTCCAGTCTCAGCAAATGAGCAGATGAAGATCTTCAAAACTGGGCAGCTTAATCCTGCTGGGTTTGCCTTTACAGAAAAGGAGCATCTTCAACACTAATAATACAACCTTGTTCCTTACATGTTGAAACTGTCCCTTGACAATGTAGTTTTCCTGTAAGCCTCTCCTGACAGTTCAATGAAGCCCAGCTTAACTTCCCAAAAAGCTGTTGTCCTGCTATGCAAAAATGAAACGGGGATACATAAAAACTTAAAGGTCTCACTGACACTCAGTCATGAGCACCAAGTGTGCTTCCAGCAATCCAATATGGACTCCATCTAATTAGGATTCTTCAAGGCTTCCTTAATCTTGTCCAAGAGCTAGCTACTGCTGGTAGAACTGCATTCTCTGCAGCCTGTCCTACATGTGCTGTCTGAAACATGAAATGCTAAACAACAGCTTTCCTCAGCCCATCTCTTTAAGAGAGATTGAGAAACCAAAGGGTTTTTAGCCTTTTGTCACTCCAATTTGCACCCCAGCCTGCTGGAATCAGCTGCATTGCAGCATTACTTCCACTGCTTCCATAGTGACTGTACACAAATGTGCCATAGTAACAGAGGACTGAGCACATCCCTCTTCAATAAAGCGAGCACAGTCACAGGCACACAAAAACGAGTGGGAAAAGGCATCTAAACCTACTTTGGAACTAGCTGGGCAAGGCTATTCCTTGAGGCACTGCTGCAGAGGCAGAGGCACAGTGATGAACCTCAGCTCAGAGCACATCCCACCCCTACACAGACAGAGATTTACAACAGGCATTAACCATTTGTCTCCACTTCTGTAGCTGCAGGAGATTTCCCTGAAGAATTTAAGTGAATAATGTCAGCCTCCAAGAGCTGAAAGCATCACTCTGCAGGACAGAACATGTTTTCATAAATACAGAATTCGATTTTTAGACCCCAAGCTGTATTTCAGCCACTCAGCTTGCTGGGTCTCCAGTCAGACTGAGGCTTTAAAAACTCCAGAGGTTCTGCTGGATGGTAGGAATGCACACAGCCAGCAGAGAGGAGAAACACATTATGAAAGGTCACACTTCAGTGACATTACCTGGCACTCAGGCTTTTTTTATTTTGGGAGAAATAATGGGTTATGCTGCCACTTAAGGCTCCAAGCTCCATATTAGTGATGCTCCCTAGGCAGCAGAGGAGCACAACAGTGAAGCTGTTAACAGGCCAGAAATTGGGAAAAGAATGATAAATCCAGTTCCATTCCACTAACAGTTTTGTATCAAGAGATTAAGTAGGTGGCTCCAAAAACTGAATGTTTTTCTCTTCATAAATACAGTGTTTGAAGCAAAGCTCAGTACTTAGAGGGTAAGTCACTGCTCTCACACAAGACCCTCCCCTACCCAAGCTGGACTCACAGATCTATTTCTGCTCCTTTAAAAGTGTTTTTCTGTTCAACATCTGTGACTGTTCCTGAGAAGGACACATGGTGTCACAGGAGCAGCACTTCACACCGTGTTGCACTGTGGAGCCAATGGAAATATAAAAAGCTACTGAATAGTTAATATCTGAACTCTTTACAACTTCAACCCCAGCAACTTTGAAGTGCCTTTCATCCACATGTAGTAAGAGGTCATTTCAACAGAGATCTGCATTTTACATGCAAGAGGTAAGAGGTGGGAGGCAATTAATTCCTTTGAAGCTAAACCATTCAATACTGCAGACTGCTTCACAATGATTCAGTAAATGTATTAAATCCAGACCCTTTTCCCTGTCTAGATTAAAGTCAGGAGATGTAACTAATACAATTCAGTAGTCATGAAGGAACTAATCTCTACTGATACAGACCCAGCTACTTAAAGTAATCAAAGAATTCATATTTTGAAGTTCTGAGGAAGACCTGGGTCCAGGACAATGCCAACTAACTGCTGTTGAAGAGATCATTGTTTGGAAAAGACAGTAATTCCACGAAAGAGGAAAACCTCTAAGTGCAATGCAATCCAAGAAGATGTAAGGTTTCAGGTAAGCACCACAGAGAAAGGCTGTTTGTCAAGGACAGAACTTGCTCCACTAAAGCAAATCCTGCAGCTCAACAGGCTCCATGATATGAGAACCCCGGGACCTCTAAAGCTCCTCCAGCAGCAGCCACTGTGGTCTCTAACAGGCTACAAGCAAGTAGAAACAATCAATTCCAGTATCTTTTCCAAAAAGTATCACAAGGTGACATCTAGAGCACCTTTTTATCCTTAGAACACCATTTTTTAACTGCTTTCATCTACTTATCTAATTGTGATCAAGCTGGAATTGGCTTAGGTAAGTGAAGTATCATTTTGGAATTGTTCAGTACCAGCAGCTTTCTGCTGAAGGATGTTTTACGAACACTTCAACACCTTTGCTCTTTGGCTCAACAGCAGCAAGTTCCACCATTAACACACATGCTAACAACTGTAATTTCAACAAGGAAGCAAAAAAAGCACCTGAACTTATGGCCACATCTTGAACAACTTGAAGTGCAATATAAAGAGTGCAATGCTCAGCCTTCATTCCCTGAGCCCACGAGAGCTCTCACCTTTCCTAAGGACACGTTTCTTGGCACGGATGTCTGTCTCCAGCTCTGCTGCTCTGATATAGATCCGCACAGACTGTGGAAGGTGCCGGACAGCCTGGGCCACAACAGCCTTGGCTGTATCTCCAGGCTGAAGCCGAGCAGCTTCCAACCAAACATCTTCACTCTGTCAGGAAAAACAACCCATCTTCCTTGACATCGAAACAAGAATGTAAAAGCAGAGCTTCCGGCTAAGCAGGTGTTTTGTAATACTGCAGATAGTGAAGCTGTATCAGACAGAGCCTCAATCAAGCTTAACAGAGATTCTGCTGCTCATTAACCACAACTTTTTCCTACTATCCCACAAGGATCACAGGGAAGCAAAGCAATTCTGACCTTAGGGCACATCTCTGTTCCTTTCATGATGAGGTTTCGAGCCACCTGGAGCTTGCCAGTGACCTCCTCCAGTCGGGCTGATGCTATCCAGGCTGGTGGATGATGAGGATTGGTCTCTCGGACAGATTTCAGGAGCAAACGGGCTTTTTTGATATCACTAAAGGAGGAAAAAAACGGAAGGAAAATTTCCAGCACATTGGGAAACAATTCTCCTGAACCAGGACATGCTCAGATCCACAGTGTGACCTCAAATTTTTCCATATTGGAGACACAAATTACACTCTACCAAAACAAGCTTACAAATACACACTAACACAGCGAGATCACAGTAAAACCAGTTAAGTATTTAAGAAAGATTTTTGGGAATTACAGCTGGGCACTTGCAGCCAGAAGCTGATAAGCCCAAGCATTGATGTAAGCCAAGAATTAGCATCAGTATTTGCACGTACTGCTCTGACTCAAACAGCAATTCTTTATGAAACAGATGTCAAACTCCAGGCTAAAGAGGTTCTCAGAGGTCGTCAATCAAGACTAAATTAGCAGCACACAGGTACAATTAACCAGGTTATTTCCTGGCTGGCAAGCAGCCACACACTGCCATCACTCTGGCATGGAAATAGGGATGGAATGGAAACAATCCCCACAATTGATGCATCCAGGTCAGATGCCAGTACCTCAGCTGAAACACTATACCAGATCTCATGTTAAAAGAATTCATCCTCAAAAACTCACCTGGCATTTCTTACAAACTAAATGCCAGCTGAAAGCACCCACTCAGACAGATTTCCATTTACATGTAGGATCAGTGCCACTGCTAAGAGGATAAATCTGTTAATCCTTCTTAAACTTACTTGATATCTCCTCCATGTGTGGGAATCATGGAATTTAAGTCTGTCAAATATCCTTTCGGGTCCACTACGGTCTGGCCGCTCACGGAGTCCGACACCTGAGAAAGTCAAGTCAGAGCTACTGAAATGACCACCCACAGCCCCTGAATGCCTGAAAAGACACTGTGCTGTACAAAAATCCTAGATATTCATCTGTTCCCAAAAGCAACGAAGGAGAAAAACACAAAGCCTTGCTTATTAGCTTTTTTTCCTCTTCTAATATACACAACTTTAATGTTAAAATCCAGACAAGAAGCAGCTTGGTGACAAGCAGACACCAAAAGCTCCTGCAGCCCTGCCAGCTAAAGGCATTCTTTTTAGAATAAACCAGATTTAGATCAGAAAAATCAATGAAAAAGAGCAGAAGTCAAAAGCTAGTACTTTTCAGCAGTTTGTCCTGCATCCCTACATAAGACAGAAGAGATGCTTCCCTTGGTAACACCACCTGTGCTGTTTCCCTCAAGTCCACCTGTGATATATCCAGGCGGTCTCTTCTCCCATAAGGACCAAGAATTCCAGGGACAAACTGGTTTTCTCAGGAAATTCTATTCATGTTGACAGCATGAGATTCGGGGAGAGGGACTACAAAATTATTTCACAGCTCAGCTGTTCTTGGATCTTCTAATACCAAAGAGAATTCAACACTTTTCTAAAACCAGGACTTAAATAGCAGCACATCATCAAACCCAGGTACACCTGTGACAGATCCTGCCTTCTCACATCCTTACCTGGCTTAGCCTCATATCCATCAAGGTGTTCCTGGCTTGGCCAATCTTCCTCATATCCAATTCACCTGTTCCAGGTGTCATCAAGCCTGGTGTCATTCCTCCTGGGTATGGAGTATTCAAACCCCCTGGATACGGAGTATTCAGTCCACCAAATTGCTAAAAAAAAAAGAATGAGAAAGTCATTCCTAAAACCTCTCCTGAGATTTCAAAAATAATTCAGGCTATTGGCTGATCTGCACTTCCCCAGAAGCTGCAGGACACAGATGCAAAACCCCCACAGGTACTTATGATATGGCTTCCCTGAATCCAAAACATTTCTCATACAGGATTTGCAAATCTATAGGTAATTACTAAAGTTTGGTCAAGTCAGCGAAATAAGCAACAAGAAAGTGAAAAATTCAAGCACAGGCATTTAAACCTGACACATTTAAACAAGAATATCTACAAAGTCTCATGGACACATGGAGCCAGTCTAGGACCAGTCAGCTGCTCCTATAATTCTATGACCACAGTAGACTCTGGCCACAGAGCAACAAGCTAAATTACTTCATTTTCAGTTGACTGAAAGGCAAGTAATTTTTAACACAAATACCCCAAAGCTGAGCAAACCATTAGGTGAAAGCAAACTTTATTTCCTGTTCCCTCTTTGCAAGATGTTGTCATAACAGAAATGGTTATGCTCACCGAAACTATCACCACCCTGCATTCAGCAAATAGGAAAATAAACACTTCCTTCCATCTTTAACACAAGAACCAGGCTTTCTCTGCCTATCCCCATGCTTTCTCTAGCAATGGCTGTGCACTGAAAGGCTCCAGCAAGCACAGGAGTTTAACACCCAGAATTCCGTTGGCAGACTCACAAACCACACCAAGTTTTTGGTCAAGCATCTTTTCCCCAAATCCCAGTTTCACACTCATCTCTAATCCAGTTTGACCACAGCTCGCCCAGGTTTGCTGTGTACTCACTGTCTGGCGTGGGTCCACAGAAGTGTGATTCTCCCCTGACTGCAAATGCTTTGCAAAGAAGCTGTCGGGGACGGGAGTCAGCTTCTCATAACGAGGATTCCTCTGCCGCTTGTTCCTGGCATCCCCAACCTCGGGAATACTCAGCCACTCCTCCTCAGTAACCTCTGCTAATTTCCGCTGTTCAAACAGGAGTCATCATCAGTATTTGCTGCAGAAATAGCTTTTTAAGTGCTCTTAACTCCTTAATAGATTTATTTTCTTGAAATAATTCAAAATCAATTTAACACTTAAGGGTCAGACTCTTTTCCTAATCCAATGTACAAAAGAATTAGATGCATTTAATTAGAATTTGGTTTTAGTCCAGACTGAGATTCCAAATCAATTTTGTTATTTGATTCAGTGCTACAAACATTCAGATTAATCCTAGTGCCTGGAGCACTGAGTGGTTTATTACTAATCATTAGACAACAGCTTAAACAATACATTTTACTTAAAAGAAGATTTAGAGTCAGGAGATTCTGCTCAGCTACTCCTGCAATGCCAACAAGTTAGCAGTTTCCCTCAAAGGCAGAAGTGTAGAACTTTCCATAAAGCACAAAACAAAAATGATCAATATCAAAATTTGCAGACATTTCACTACCTTATGTATCCACAAGAACAGTGTGTATTCTTCCAACAGAAAGTAATTCTAATCTGGAGAATATCAAAGTACTTGTTTGCCAACACACAAAATCTGAGCAAAGAAACACAAAAGAACACACAGCCACCTCTTGTATCTCATAGAAAGTCCCATTTCAGACATTTTTTTTCCTTACTTTCAAGTCTGAGAACTGCTGCTGAATTTTGGGTCGTTCCATACGGTATTTTTCTATTTCCTCTTTTTCTCGTTGTTCCCTTAGGAAAAGGAATACTGAGGTTATGCTCAAAGTAACACTTGGTAAGTCTTTGACTGAAGTGTTGACATGACAGAAAAAAGTGTTTGATAAGAGTTAGGGCATAAATAAAGGCATTTTCTCCAAGCTTAAATTATCAACATTATGACAAGAGATCCTTTATCAAACAAGACAGTATTATACTGTAAAAACAGACATCTCCAAGTGAGCTTCAGTCTTTAACCTCCTCTTAGTGAGTAGCGCATTTAACAAGTAACACATATTGTTTACAGGCATGAGATGACTTTTCTAACAATTTCCAGTGCACAGTGCAGTCTGTGGTGTGTCAATACCAGTTGCTCAGCACCTCCCCACACCATCTTAATGAACTACAGTGAAGTAATTTAACCACATCCACTATCAAAGCAAGTGGTGTAAAATACCTGTCATCCTCAATTAACCAGAAAACACCCCCTGCCAGCGCTGTAGCTTATCCTACCTCCTTTCTTTCCTGCGTTCATCCATCCTCTTATCCAAAGCTGCATAAATAGCATCTGCTTCCTCATCATCTTTTTCATAGGGGCCACTGGAGAACAGGCTCCCAGCATAACCATTGAACTGGGAATTTGGAGAGAGAGAAAAAAAAAAAGAGGGGAAAAAAGGCAGTTTTTCAAAGCTCCTGTTGTGCTCCTCCTACAGCCAACAATTACCTGAAAATGCACTGACAGGCTGTTTCTGACAACATTGCATCAGACTAACACATCCCTAAATGAAAGCATCTTCCTTCTACCACCCCATGGTGGTGTTTATTCTCCCACACCATTTGAAGCAAAACTGCTTCAAAATTGCTCCTTTCAAAATTGCTTCTCTCTCTAAACCACTTCTATTCAGCAATAAACAAGATCCCAGGGTAGAAAAGCCATTCTCTTCCATTAACCACTTTTTACGCCAGTGAAAGCAAACAGAAAGAATATCACAACATACAACTAACCAAAGTGGGACTTAAACACAAGAGACTACACAGGCCACTTAAGGACAATATATGGCACAGAATCACAGAGTCATTTAGGCTGGAAAAGACCTCCAAGATCATCAAGTCCCATCCTGTCAAAGCACACAAGCTTTCATTTGTGGAGAATAAAAAAAAAAATACAACCCCTGAAATACTTAAATTAATTTTTATTTATGGATATTTTCCCAAGACTCTCAGGGCTCTGTATCAGCAATTAAACCACAGTCCACAGAGCAAGGCCACAACAAAAATCTGCAAGCACCATGCCACTGTGCATACTGAGGTCTCAATCAATAAATAAAAAAGGAAATGCTGCCTGCAAACTACAGGAAATTCTGGGTTTGAAGCCTCAGCTAAAACCGGGTTCATAGCAAGAGTGGGGAGCTCAGGGACTCTTGTTCCACCTGGGAAAAAACATCTCAAGGATGATGAAAACCACCTCACCTCATCGTAGTTAGTGTCATTCAAGTCCTCATCATCATCATCTGCTGTCTGGTTCTTCTTCATCTGGTCCCCCACAGTTCTCTTCCCCGGCGGGGCATGCCGGTCATCCACGGGGTCGTTGGCATCGCGGGCAGGGCCAATATCAGAGCGGGTGGTGAAACCTGTGGCTCTGGAGGGATAAACCAGGGGCTGTTTAGCTCACTGCAATCCCAGCCTGTCACAGTTACTGCTCAGAACAGGCAGCATAAATATAATTCTTTTGGGAGAATGGCATCAGCCACTGCCCATGACCAGCATTCGTAAAGCCAGGGGGAAAAATGTCCTTAGAATCATGGAATAGTTTGGGTTGGAAGGGACCTCAAAGCTCCCTCCATTCCAAACCCCCACCATGGGCAGGGGCACCTTCCACTAGCCCAGGCTGCTCCAAGCCCCATCCAACCCGGCCCCAGACACTTCCCGGGAATGGGCAGCCACAGCTTCTCTGGAAAACCTTTTATAGGGAGAACTTTTTCCACAAATACACTGCAACCACCCAGCTCATTGCTCTGCCACCCATTCTGTGCATGGCCTCCCTTCTGTCTTTGGGTCTCTCAGCTGACCCTGCAGGCTGTGGGACACCACGGGCTGGGGTCTGGGCAAAGGCATGGGGCAACTGGAGCTCTTCTGAACCCCCACACTCGCCTGGCACCAGCTCTTGGGGCACAGCCGGCAGGATCTCCCCAAGGAAGGACACAAGAAAATCAGCGGGACGAACGCAACTCACACCAAGGAAAGGACACCCCAAAAAAGGTTTCAGCCGCCACCAAACCCCCTCACTGTTCCCTCAACAAAAGTCCCCAGTTTGATCATTTTCCAGACGGTCCCACGCACACAGTCACAGCATCAGGAGGGACACAATCCTTTGCCGGTCTGAAGCACCCGGGAACCCATCCCAGGCTCGCTTTTAAACACAAACCCGCCCAGCGAAAGAGCGAACTCGAACCATTACGAAGGGACAACACTGAAAAGCCGCGCGGGGCCACCCCGAGAGGACGGGGACCGGTGGTGTGGGGAGGTGTGAGCCCAGCCGGGCACCGAACGGGCCCGGGAACGTCCCGGGGCCCGGCGGGGCAACGGGGCTGTGAAGGAACCGGGGTGGGGGGGCCAGGCCGGGCCTGGGCGGCGTCTCACCCGCGGCCCAGCCCCGGCACGTAGCCCAGGGGCGCGGGCATGCCCAAGAACGGCTTCTTTTTCTTGTTCATTATGGCGGTGGCGGCGAGGCGACACCGAAGCGGAAGCGGAGCAGGGACCGGAGCAGAGCCACGAGAGGCGGCCGGGAGAGCAGCAGCGGCGGCGGCGGCGGAAGCGGCGCCGGGAGCAGGCGGGGCCACCCCGAGGGCAGAGCGGAACTTCCGCTCTCGCCGGGGAACAGCGCGCCCCCTGGCGATGTGGAGGTCCTGAGCCGTGGTGAGGATGACGGGGATGGGGGTAATAAGGATGGGGAAAATGGGAATGAGGATGGTGGGGATGAAGATCATGTGGATGATGGGGCTGAAGATGGGAATGTTGAGTTGTGCTGTCATGGATTTCATATTTATAGCAATTTATTATTTTTATTATTATTAGGAAATGAGTAACTGCTAAGGAACATCCCAGGTGGTGAGTGGCCCTGCAGGGAGCAAAGCTGACACCCTGTGTTTAGCGACTCCCAGCCAGAATGGGGCGGGGGGAAGGGACGAAAGGGCCAGGATCATCCCAGGAAGGCCTGGAGCTGGCCAAAGCCCCAGCGCTGCTCGCCCTTGTTTCCCCTAGCCCTCGCCTGCAGGGCTCCGAGCTGTGAGCCTCGCTCCCTCCCCTTCCCTCTGCTTCCCTCCCGCTAACAATTTCCAAGACAAATTATTTCTGGGAGCAGGAGCGGGTTTTCTGCTCATTCCTTCGCCAGCCCGGCGGTCTCTCACTCCCGACTCTGCTGTGTGGTGACAGCAGGGATGGCCGTGCCAAGGGACCGAGGTGACCCACGAGGATGGGGGGCACAGTCCAGACCCTCAGAGTGCACGGAGGGAGCCCCTGTGCTCATCCATCCTTCCCGAAGATGTCCCAGCAGCTCCTGCCTCAGTTTCCCCAGCCGGATCCCTGGGCAGGTTTCTCTTGCCCACCCACACCCGGGGTCAGGATTAATCAGCTGCCACCTGTAAAGTCTCCAGGTGACCCTGACACCGTGTCCATCTGTAGCAGAGAACTGAAAGGTCCTTGTCCCTCGGGCGAGGCTCAGGGTCACAGAACACAAGGACAAGGGCAGCGAGAGGGGTGAGAAGGGGATGGGGCTGTCTTGGGGACTGTCCCCATCCTGCAGCCCCCTGCCAGCGCCAGCCCCGCCTCCCGCTGCCAGTCCCTGCCAGGTCTGGGAGCAGAACCCAGCTGCGGGGAAGATAAATAGCCCCATTTTGCATGCTAATGGCATCCCAGCCCCCAGCCGCTTCCCATCAATCTATTTTTGGGTTTCGCTGGAGAAAAAAAATGAAAAATAAAATCCCTTTTGCCAAACAGTTGGGGTGGCAGAGAGGGAGGGAGGCTGCAGTACCCCAGCTCTCCTGTCCACCCCGGAGAGAGGGCAGAGCCCATGGGAGCATCCTCAGCACCAGGGAGGGGCGTGGGACCCCCTGACTCCCCAGCCTGTCCCAGTGAGCCTGGACCCCTCTAAATACCCAGAGCTGCATCCGTGCTCCAGCACATCTGACATCATGGAGCACCAGTGGGCCTTCCCTGTGGGCTGGATGTGGTAAATTTGGGGGGTTTTGGTTGCAAATTGGGTTCCTCCACCCTGCCAGAGGATGAAGGACTAAGAGGAGCCCACCAGGAACCTCCCTGACCCATGGATGGATGGGGAGAGCAGGAAAGTGCCGAATCTATGCTGACAGTCTGGAAGCTGCAGGGATTTCACTTTTGGGACTATCTCCTGAAAAACAGAGAATGCAGTTGGTGTTAGAGCTCTAAATCTTCTCTCTTTACACAGCAACTCTTACACAACGAGAAGACTCAGAATAATTTACAGGTTGAGTAAAATCAACCATAAATGAGTTTTAATAATCTCTGGGGATGGAGCCTGTGTTTGGTATGTCCTGGTGAGTGCAGGGGAGAGCACTGGCTGTGCATCCCACCCAGCCTGGGCAGCAGAGGCACTGGGAGCTCTGGGCTGATCTTCCCATGGTGTTGGAGCACGGCAGGGAGGAGCTGTCAGAATCCAGCCCTCAGGCATCCTCTCCAGCCCAGCTCTACTTTCTGGGCACTCCATGGCTTTCTCCTTGAGTTTCCTTTTGCTACACCAAGCCTGGCACTGGGCTGCTGCAGGAGCATGGCCAAAAGCCCAACAGCGTAATTAACCAGCAATTATTCTGATTAATGAAGCTGGGGGGTGGTGGGGTGGGAAGTGAGATGGGGAGAAATCCATGAGCTGCTCCTGGGATTACCAGGATCAGGAGGCGGTCCATCCCCATGGTGGGCAGGAGCTGGGTGTCTGCACTGTGCATTGCTCTGCCCTCCCAAAACACCTTAAAGCAGGGTGTAAAGCAGGAAGAAAAGATGTTTTCTCCCTGGTGCAACAAAATCTGAAGGGATGAAGGGGTAACAGCATCTGTTAAAGTTGCAATTATGCTGCATCTTTGCCTGCAGGGAGCTGCTGTCAGGTCTGCATGTTGGCACAGCACTTCTTACCACCCCCGATGGCATTTTTGGGAATGGGAATAAAACCCCAGAGAGATGAGACCACCCACAGCAGGTCACTCCTCTCTCCTGGGTGCACAGAGTCATCCTGCTTCTGGTTTGGGACTTCCCAAGCTCAGTTTGTGTGCATTTGGCTGAGGAAAGTGAGGTGGGAGGGGATGCTGGGCACATCAATGGCCAGAGTCGCTCACAAAGGTTTGGACGTAAAAAATAATCACTTGGATGAGCGCAAGGACGAGCTCCCCAAGGCGGATCCTGCCAGGGAGTGGGATCAGGATCCAGCCCAAAGCCCAGCAAGGACCAGCCCAGCCCACAGGCGGGTCACTGCGGCCCCTCACTCACACAAAGCCGCCTCTGTGTCCCCGGGGAGAGCAGGGGCGGCACCAGCTTCTCCCGGGACAACGGGAAAACAAACCCCAGGGCTCTCCCGAGGCTGGGAATTCATGTTTTTAAATATCACGTAGCACTGCAAGAATGCATCCGCAGGGCAGGATCAGTGCTGGGGCTCATCACAAGCACTGTTTCCTGCTGCCTGCCTGTGGCAATAGGAGAAGGGGAAACGGCTTTAAACTAAAAGAGGGGAGATTTAGGTTAAATATAAGGAAGACTTTTTTACAGCAAGGGTGGTAAAACACTGGCACAGGTTGCCCAGGGAAGCTGTGGATGCCCCATCCCTGCAAGTGTTCGAGGTCAGGCTGGACAGGGCTTGGAGCAGCCTGGTCTAGTGGAAGATGTCCCTGCAAAAGCCAGAAGGTTGGAATGAGATGGAATTGACTTTAAAGGTTCATTCCAACCCAAACTGTTCCATGATTCTATGAAAATTCCTGTTGCAAAACACCTGCCTGCAAGCCCTGAGCAGAAATCCAGCCCTTTCCTGTGTGCCAGTGCTGGGCGCAGGGACAGGACATCCCAGAGGTGCCAGGAATACCTCGAGCAGTGTGAGCTCCTCAGCTGAGCCCTGAGGGCAAAGAGCCCAAATTTGGCCACTGAAGCCCCACATTTGCACCCTCAGCCAGTGTGGTGCTTGCTGGGTGGTGGTGCCATTGCTTTGCACTCCCAAATGGGATGATTACTTGGATTTCAGACATGGAGGTGCAAGAGAGGACTAAAACAGGGGCTTGCTTTTAATCCCTGTCGTCTCAGCTCCTAAATTAACACTTTTGGAGCCTGTTCTCACTTGATTATCACCCGATGCCGTGAAATCCTCTGAAGACAGGATGTCCTACTTAACAAATCAACTCTGTATTAGGTAAATATACATTCTGAAGTTTTAATTAGTCCCATGCTACGATACAGAGGCGCCCTGAGTACTCATCTGGAGCATCTGCTCCCCTCTGCACCCCAAGCCGAGCTCTGGTGTGCAGCAGGAATTTTGCCAGAGCCGGCGGCAGCAGGTGCCAAGATCCCACAACAGCTGGGAGGGAGCGAGGTGCCATTGAGAGTCTCCTCCAAAGCCGTTGGAGGTTTCAGTGACAATTAACAGAGATTTCTAAGGGGTCTTCAACACGAGGCTTGCACCCTCAGCAATCCAGAGAGCAGAGCTGGCATCAGCCGCAGGTTTGCTGGGAAGATCCCCACGTAGGAGAGAGCTCAAGGGCGCGGTGTCTTGCCAGCAGAATGCTAATGATGCTGCCCAAATGGCATTCCTTAAAATTGTCTTTTCATCCCGTGATGTCCAAAGTCAAGAGCTCTGGCAGATGGACCAACTTTTCCCAAGGTGCCCAGTGATTTGGGCAGCTGCATGAGTTGAGTGAGTAGGGTTCCTGTGCCAAGGGCAGTATGTCCATGGTCCTGCCCTCCAGCCTGCTGTTCCAGGTTTATCTCCAACAACTGAGCCATCAGCAAAGCTGCTGCCTCTGGTCATCATTGCCCCAGAGCAACAGGCTCGGGTTTGGGGAATTTTCACTCATTTCTGCCACCCAAGGTAGTGCAAGCTCCGACCATAGGCAGGGTAAGGAGTGAAGGTGAAGGTGAAAATGAAGGTGAAGGTGAAAATGAATGTGAAGGTGAAAATGAATATGAAGGTGATAATGAAAGTAAAGGTGAAGTGGTGATGAAGGTGAAGGCCTGCTAAATCCCCCAAAACACCAGGTCTCCCATTTGCTTCCCAGTTCTGTTATTCCCTGTCCCTTCTGCTCTCTTCATCGTGGCTCCTTCCTAAAAACCAGTGTCACTTGCCCCCTTCCATTCCCCAGACCTCTCTTCTTCACTAAGGGGTGACATTACAACCATCTGATCTCTGCAGCACCAGGGTGACAACCCGTGGGGGACACCAGTTAATCCATCCCACCATCCCCACTGGGACCAGCACTCCCTGCATCCTGAGAGATGCAGCCAAAGGTGGGAGCAGAACACAGAGCATTGGGATGCAGTTTGAACTCTGGCATTCCCTAACTTCGGATTTTGCAGCCTGGCTGCGTGAGCAACCAGCTTCCAGATCCCAGAGCAGCATGCAGTGGCAATCAGAGCACGGCAAATCAATTCATGCCTGGCTGTACCTTGCAATGTAAATAATAAATCGGATTCGGTAGCAATTGAAAGCAGCCCGGAGCCCTGAAATCGGGCTTGGAGAGAATAAGAACTTGAAGCTGTTGAGATGAAGCAGGGTGGTGTATGGTCATTAGCTGTGAGATGCTGGAAAGCTCTGCTTGGATAATGGTTTTCATTTGTGCCCATTCTGGGCACTGGAGTAACAAATTCAGCACTGGGATGATGGCAATGCCCAACCTGGGGAGAACCCTGGTGAAGATGGCAGGATCCATCGTGCTCGAGCTTCAGTTCCCTAATGGAGAGCAGATGGAGCTGGACGAAATTATTTTGGCCCCAAAAAATTACAACACATGTAAAAATAAAACCCTGTAATTAGTGGGAATTCCATCAGGTTTCAGTTGGGATAGAAGAAGCCAGAGAGCAGCGTTCAACTGCTGCAGAGTTGCAGCTGGAGATGGGGCAGTTTCAGCATGGGGTGGGCTGAGCTACTGCAGAACCAGCAAAACCTACCCAATCCATCAAATACCCATGACCACCTTCTCAAAAGACAGAGTTTTTAATATATAAAAAAAAAATTAAAATGCTGGTTTTATGCTTATTACCCTTGCTTGGCATTGATTAGGAACCTGGCAGAGGTGGATCCTGCCGTCCCGCTGTCCTTGCAGAGTTAACATCATGTGTGTCCTCTCATTGGATTAAGTTGCAAATTCACAGTTTCACTTGGGGAAACAGTATTAAAAAGAAAAAAACAACTCTCTGTGCTGAGGGAAAGGAGATGATCAGGCTCTCAAATAATTACAGGCTGCCTTGAAAATAACCGTGACATGCCAAAATCCAATTAGAAATATATCTATATAAACCTCCAAATGGAAGAGCTTCCATTGTTTCAACCCCTCTCTGTGTCCCAGGGAGCAGCAAAGAGGGAGCAATGCTTTGGATGTCCTCTGCCAGTAAATCATGAACCTTGGGAAGGTGCAGATGTCACGCTGTGAGTGGCACAAGGGTTACCTGCCCAGCCAGGGGCCAGAGGACAGCGCAGGTACTACCTGGGCTCTATAAACCAGAGCTCAGATGTGACCTGCAGCACCCTCGCCCTGCAGCACTGAGCTTTGGTTCTTTTATTATCAGCATGAAAATAAATTCTTTTCACGGAGAGATTTTCATAACACTAAATATTTCCATGCCTGGTTGAGATAAGCACCATCCATCAGCCCACACCAGGCAGGAGGCTTCAGCACGAAGCTGTTTTTGATTCTATCTCCCTGCTAGTGCCTCAACAAATTCATTTTGAAATCTTTGCACAAAAAAAATCGGGGGGTTGGGGGAGGGGGGAGGAAATTTGGGAAAACCCTTCCATGGTGTTTAGCATGGGAGTGTCTGTTCCCAACCCATGGGGCTGTGGTGAGGGGGGGTTCCCAATGCCCAGCTGCATTCACAGCCCCCAGGCCTGTGGTTGGGTGCCACAGGGGGTTTTGTGGAGGTGACATCCCAACAGGGCAGGATGTCCCAAGGCCACCGAGACCACGTGCCCAGCCACTGGTGGATGAGTGGTTCTGGTTCCTCCCTCTCGCTGGGTGCTCCCTTTTCCTGCTGACGAGCGGTTTTCATTAACGAGCAGACAAGCAAAGCACCAGAGAAATTAGCCACTTTTCTCCTTGGACAAATAACTTCCGTCTGAAGGCTTTTCATCTCCTCCCTCTCATCCTCTCGGGGCGAGGCGGGAGGAAAGCTGATGTTTAATTACTTCCTTTATTCTCTGAAAAACGAACGTGCTGAATCATCCCAGCCTCGAACCCTCTCCGGAGCCCAGTGCTTGGGAGGGATGGGACCCACGGGAACACTGGTGCTCTCCCTGAAAATCCATAGGCATGTGGAGGGGAAGCTTGTTGGTCTGGGGCTCACTGGAGCCACTGTCACCAGCTTGTCCCCTTCCCACGCCATCACAATGTCCTGGGAAAAGGAGCCCTGGCTCATGCTTTGAGTGTCCCAAGCTGTGTCTCGGTTTAGGGCTTTCCCTCCCTGCTATTTAACTCCTGTTTAACTGTGGAAAGTCCTTAACCAGACATTAAAAGACCCAAAGTCAAACCAAAACCCAAGACAGAGTTGCTGGGGTTGTTTAAAAGATGCTCCACCATGGGAGGGATTGAGTGACAACCCAGGAGTGATGCTGGATGCTGTGAAACCAAGGATGGCTGGAGCATGGAGCAGGTGTGGCAATGCATGGGACCACCCCTCCCCACGCTGACCCAGTCTCAAGGTTTTTCTGAAAATCCTTTGGAATTTCAGATGGATGAGCAGTCTTAACTTCCCCAGGCACCCAAACCCCACCACAGTATCCCCAGGCCATTGGGATGCTGGGCTGGCACCAGGCTCATTTGCAGATGAGGAGGAAATAAATTCCATCCGCTGGACACGTGAAACCTTTCCTGGAGAAGTGCAATTACTACCAGAAAAATCATGGAGCGCGCAGCACTTATTTTTAATAACAGCTTGGAGTAATCTGCGCACATTTCTCAAGCGACATCAGCCTTTTCCTGCCAAGGCCCCTCTTTAACCATATTTCTCTTCGAAAATTTCTGCCATGGCTCAAAAGCTCTGTGAATAGACAAAGGCTGAGGGAGAAATGGGAAATTCAAAAGGATGGAGACCACGTTCTTTCTTTATCTGCCTGCTACAAGCAGCATTGCCCTGCCTGCTCTCTCGAAGCAGGAGGAAGAATGCCAACTCCCCCCCCCAAAGAATTCTCGAGGGATCTTTTAGCAGTAGACTCTTTGCAGTCTACGCACAGGGTTTGTGGCCCGATGTCCCCACTACACGCATGGTTCGTGACTCGATGTCCCCACTCCCTGCTTGGCAGCCTGGTTGGCTCACTGAATGTGTCAGCCCTGGCCAGCTCCCAGCGCAGAGCTGAGCCAGCATCCAGCCTTGTCAGGGGCTTGAGCCTCATCCAGAGCAGCTCCTGATTGAGCATCCAAAATTTTGGAAAGCTCCTATTGATTTGGGGAGCTGAATTTAGTTTTGGCAAGTGCTTCGCTCTCACACACACAGCTGCACAGCTCACATCCAAGAGGGTTTTATGCTGTAGCTATCCAAGGCCGATGAACAGCCACACAAACCCGGCACGAGGCTGTGCAAGGTCACTGCCACCTGCTGAACCTTCCCAGCCCACAGGGCAGTGATCATCACACAATGTGCTTAAGATGAGTGTTCTTCCTCTTAAAACAAGTGTGAGGGTGCTGCCCTGTGCTGCAGTGGGTCTGTTACAGGGAACCCTTGCAAAGGTGGAGTATGGCAGCCCAGGCATCTGAGTGTCCTTGTCCTGGACACCCAGAGGTGTCCCCACCCCTCTCCCAGCCCAGTGCAGGATGACCACAGGGTGCACAGCCAGAGCCCAGTCCCTTGGTGGCTGCAGGGATTGGCAGTGACAGTCCCTGTCTGTATCACAGCTGAAGGCAGGCACCTACAAAAATACTTGTGGGGTTGTCCCCCCGGGGTAGTGACAGGTGCTGGTGACACCGTTCTGCTTGATGCTGGTGTGCTGAGCACCCATGAGGTTTGGTGGGTGCCCACTCATGCTGAGACCACCCACCAGCACCCACGGGGGTGAGCACCCTCCTCTGCCTCCCCCGTCCAGGGAGCTGGAGGTCGGGGGGAGAAGAGACATTTGGGGAGGAGGGAAGAACCAGGTGTTTTCCGCTCTTTGCCCACTGCAAACATGACCAAAAACCTGTCCATGGTGCCCACTGCACCCTGGTGCCCCCAGGGACCTGTTCCCCGAGCTGGAGAGAGATAGTGGGGATGATGCCCCGGGCCGGGATCGGGGGGTGATGCCCGCAGCCCCGGCCGGGATCGGGGGATGCTCGGGATCCTCGGCGCGGGCGGCAGCGCGGGGCCGGCGGCGGGCGGAGCCCCCGGGGGTGGCGGATCGCGGCGCCGCCCCCGGCGCGGACACCGGGGCGGGGCGGGCGGGAGCGCCCGGTGCCGGCGGCGGCGCGGGGGGCGCGGGGCTCCGTCCCCCGCCCGAGCGCGGCGCCGCTGCCGGAGGATGAGCTGCGGCCGGCCCAAGGACATGGAAGGTACCGGGCGCGGGCGGGGGGCTCAGGTGCGCGGCGGGACGCGGCTTCCCCAGCCCTGAACGCGGCGGGCACGGACCTGGGGATCCACTGCATTCGGGGGGCTGCCCTCCATCTCTCCCCGATGCTGTCCCCTCCATCCTGGGGGTCTGTCCATCCTCCATCCCCCTGTGCTGCCCCCTCCATGCCGGGGGTCCGTTCTTTATCCCTCCCCCGGTGCTGCCCCCCTTCATCCCGGGGGTCTGCCTGCCCTCGATCCCCAGTGCTGTCCTCTCCATCCCGGGAGTCAGTCCCTCCACGCTCCCCTTTACTCTCCCATTCCGGGGAGGGTCTGTCCCCGTGCCCTACCCTTGGTATTGTGGTGTACCAATGAAATGGGCTGGAATATTTGGCTAGAGCAAAGGGATGCAGGTGTGAGGGCAGGGCAGGCAGGCCTGGGGGTGCTGGAGCAGGGCAGGACCCCTGGGAAGAGCATGTCAAGGTGGAAGGAGGCTCACTGCAGGCAGGGGTGTGGGCTCCCCCTCCTGCATCCTGCCCGGAGAGCCTGCCCAGAGCCACCTGGAGTCCTGTCCGCTGCCCTCACCCCACACTCTCACACTGTCCAACCCTACAGAAATCCCCTGTCATGGGTGTGCTCAGGGACCTCTTGGCAGTACCCATGGGAGTCTCAGGAGCATAGATATCCCAAAGGCATACACATTCCCCCCAAACACTGTGCCCACTCCCTCAGCGTGTGCCCAGGGCACCTATCATGCTGCACAGGGAGGATGGAAAGGACATCTGCCTTTTGTTCCCTTCCTCCTCCGTCCTCGGGAGGCACCAGCAGTGGGCAGCCACCAGCCTGAGCTCTGTCCCTGTGCGGGGCTCCCATCTCATCTCCACAAGCCGAGAATTCAGAGGGAAGTGCTGGGGTGATGCTCACTGCACCCAGGGCCTGAGCCAAGCACACCCCAGGGGAACTTGGAGAGGCTGGAGGGGGTGTCAGTTCTCTTTGAATCTGGTTTCATCTTCCTCAGATCTTAGAGAATTGCTCAGTGCAGGACTTGGTCCATCTTATAGGCATAGCTTCAAAGATGGGATGTGTTGGGGGATCCTACAGAGCATCACTGGAATGATCATCCCCGGAGGCTCCACCAGCACAAGCAGCAGCTCTGCCCTGCACCAGGGTGAAGCCACATGGAAGGGCCAGAGGGGACCAGGGCAATGGCAATGCCAGCTGAGCTCATGGCTCATGCAGACGCCACTAAAAGCAGGATGAGTTTTTCACAAAGCTGCTCCCTGAATTGAGCAAGTTCCCTGTCCTAGGAGTCCTCAGAGACTTCCCGCCCCATCCACCCTTCACCTGCCTGGAGGAACACAAGAGGGATGACCAGCTCCCCGAATCCACCTGCAATTATAAGCAAATCCCTCATTGTATTTGGTGCTAAATGTCTCTTTCCCTCCCAAATGCGGTGTGATGACCCACCCTTAAGGGTCATCACACACGGGTAGCCAGGCAAAGCAACGAAGTGATTTCATTCCTTGTGAAGCTTGTTTCAAGCTTCTCCCGTTAATCCCGGGAAGCCTGTCTGACCCCGGGAAGCCTGACTGCCCCCATTGCGGCTGCCTGCAGACATGGCCCCATCTGGAGGGCAGGTCTGTGGGACAACCACACGTGTGATGGCATCAAAGACACATGGATGTTCTGAGGCCATGCTGAGAAGTGGTGGCAGAGGACAGAGCAGAAGTCAGGCAGTCTTTGCTTGTCCGAGCACTTGGCTCCCTTCGCTGTGCCCCTGCCTGCTCCTCCTGCAGCTTGGCCACCTGCCAGCGTGTCCCCCGGGCAGGTCCTGGTCACCTGCGAGCAGGAAAAACCCGCGGAAAGTCCCCTGGCAGCCGGTTTGCTGGTAGTGATCAGCCCGGGCCAACTCGGGAGCCACACAGAAATGCTTTTGCCGGGGAATGCTGCCACATCCTGCCCCGAGGTGCCCATCCCCGGGAGGTTTCCTGTGCCTCTCCCCACCAGCAGCTGCTGCTGCTCTGAGCCTCTCCAGCGCTCACGTTTCACCAGCCATAAAAGTGTCTGGAGAGGGAATGGGAGCGGGAGCAGCGTTGTTGTGCCTGGCGAGGAGAGGGAGCGGCGTCTGTCCTTGCCACCCCTGCAGACCCTGTCCCACCGCCGCTGGTCCCCCTGCGGTGACCCGGCCCTGGCCTCCCGCTCCTGCGTGGCTGGAGAGATGCCCAAAATGGATCAAAGAGCCATGGAAACAAGCCGGCAGCGATTCCCCGGCGGCAAGCAGGCAGTGGGGTGTCACTCACAGGGCGCAGGCAGGCGGGACACAGGGACCCTGGACCAGCTCTCAGGGACTTGGGGCAGCGGGGTCACAGCGGCTGTTTGGGGACCTGAGCTGAGCTCTCCCCTCCCCTCCCCTCCCCACTCCAGCTCGGGCTCGGCCAGCCTGGAGGCTCCTGTATTCCCGTTTCAGGATTCAGCACAGCCTTTGCTCTCCGACCCGCGCTGCCTCTGTGGGAACCCCACTTCTGCCCGGACCCCAACATGACCATAACCATGATGGCTTTGGCCGGGAGCAGGTGCAGCCCACACTGAGCCCCCGGCCCCTTCCCGTTAAGGTTGTTCAGCACCACGCTCCTTCTTTGTTTTTCCCCCCGCATCCCGGCTGCGGTGACCCCGGTGCTGCCACACTCGTGCCATGGCTCCGCTCGACCCCAGGGCACTTTGATGCCCCCCTAGGCTTCCTGTCCATCCCAGTGCCAGCTGGCCCTGCCGCCGGATTAGGCGGGAGCACGAGAGGAAAGCATCGAGCATCTCTCCGGATCAAACGCCCACGGGGCAGTGGGGAGGGGGTGTAATTCACCCCCCCCCTCTCCGTGTGAGACCGGCTCGGGGCTGCCTGGAGCTGGGATGAGCGTGCAGCCGGTGCTCAGAGGCAGTGGGAGGGAGGCGTTCGGGGGAATCAGTCAGGTGTGGACGAGGTATGAGGGGAGGCAGGGATGGAGCCGCACTCGTGACAGCGGTGCCGAGCGCTCACGCGCATCCCTCCTCCTGCCGAGATGCAGCAGGGTCGGCCATCCCTCTGCTGCGTCTCCACCATCCGCAGCTCGCAGGGACCACCCGAGCCAGGTGAGGGGTCTGCAGGGCATGGCCGGGGGGCTGTGGGGCCAGCGGGCCTGGGGGAAGATGCTGCATGTGCATTCCTGGCCGGAGGGCACAGCCTCCGGCTTAGCAGAGAGGGGCGGAGGGGATGGAGGGCGGCTGGGTGCTCCTGGGGATGCTGTGGCTACTCCCTGTGCAGGGCAGGGGAAGGAGGGGAGAGCCCGTGTTGGATGTCACCCCCATGTCCCTGCGTGGAGCCAGCCCAGGGCTGTCCTGACACGGGGGTCCTCTGTCCCGTCCTTTCCTTGCTCCAAAATGCTCCCACATGCCCTGCTCAGCAGCTTCCTTCCCATCCCAAGTCGAGTGCTGCTAGGTGATGGGAAAGTTGGGACCCAAGGGCTGGGCTGGGGGAGCTGAGACTGTGGAGGAGCTGCTGGAGCCAGGGCCTCTGGGCTGCAGGGTGGCCACTGCCTGCCCCGATTGGGAGCCATGCCCCCGACGCTCCTGGACCTGCCTTTCTTCCCAGCTTGTTTTTCCCTTCGACTTTCACCCCTCTTTCCCATCTGCTCCCACTCCTGCTCCTGCCTCCAGCAGTGTTTGCTGCAGGAGCAGAGATGCCCATGTCCTGCTGGCTGGTGCCAGATGCTCCATAGCTCCCTATGGATATGGGTCCTGCTGATGGCCAGAGCCCCCTTACCTCTACTCCTTGTAGCAGGTCCTGGCACAGCTGAAAGACACAGCTCTGGCACCAACCCCTCCAGACCTGCCAGGTTTATATCCACTGCAGCACCCAGTGGGATGGGCAGTTTCCAGCTAGGAGGTATCCCAGCACAGCTACAGTGCTCGGTGTGCAGGGGACAGGACAGTGGCATCTCAGACATCCTTGGCTGGTGGGAGCACAGCCCACTCTGGTCCTCAGCCGATGGGCTCAGGGTGTCTGAGGCTGTTGGAAGTCATCAGAGACATCCCCATCTCCCGGGACAGGTGCGGAGACCACCCTTACCAGTCCTGTCTCTGCTCCCTGCTGAGCCTCTCCACTGATATCCCTCCACCTTGTTTTCCATAAAATCATTCCCCCAGCCATCAGACAGGTCCCCTGCCTCAGTTTCCCCATGGCAATGCTTCCTGCTGGGTGTGTTTAAGAAGTAACACTGTGTGATGTGGTCTGGGTATCCTGGGACAACCTTTTCCTGCTCTATTTTGACATTTTTTGTCCAGTTCTCTTTGTCTCTTCTCCTATTGCATAAAGGTGTACTTGAGTGGTCTCTTTGAAACCTCCTCCCTCTTAAAACCCACTAATTAGGAAAACGAACTGCATCAGGGTTTCTCCAGCCCTCCCGCTCTCCCAGGGTGGTTTATCCTGGAAGTGGGTCTCCTTTGGGTGCTGCTCTGCTCTTGGAGGTGGTTCATGACTTGCCTGGCTCCCCGTGGTGGGAGCAGGTGAGCTGGGGGATGCTCTGGTCTTTGCTTCCGCGGATCAGAGCTGCTTATGTCGAGCCGTCTGGCTTTCATCCAGAGCAGACAGAGCATGAGCCCCTAATACCCACTCACCCTCCTCCCATGGCAGCCAGGTCCCTTCAGCCGCCCTCAAGGAAAAGCTTTGCAATCTCATTGCAACCGCAACACCCCAGCTTGTTAAAACACACGGAATTGGACTTCAATGATCTTTGTGGATCCCTTCCAGCTCAGGATATCCTATGATTCTATGAATAAGGGACAAAAAGCACTTGTGGGTAAATGGCTCTTTGTGGTCATTATTGAAGGGCTGGTGTGTGTTCAGCCACCACTGGGGTGCACAGCAGCTGTCCCCAGGCACCCATGGTCTGTGCTGGAGGACCAACCTATGTTCCCTTCCCCACCAGGCTGCCCAGGGAGGGTTCCTCTGCTCCCCTTCCCTTGGTGATGGCAGTTTGCTGTCAGCCTGGTCCATGGAAAGCAGCTTCCCTTGGCCTCCTTCTGGTGCCTGTCCCAGCAGACTGACAGTAACAAGCAGGAGGTTCTCACCACGTGTCAGGGATCAGCTGCGGGTCCCGCGTCTGCTCGGCTGGCGGGTGTCAAAACAAGCGTCACTCGTGAGGGGTTTGTGTGGGCAAACATCTTGTCGGGTGCCTGCTGGATCCCAGCGCCAGCTGGCAGTTCCTGGGCTGGTGGATTTTCTTCCTGGCAATGGGAAAGGAAGGTGGGAATGGGGAGGTTTTGGAGAGAGGGGCCCACAGCCTTAGTCCAGCAGGTCCTGTGGGGTAGAAAAAGCACTTTTGGGTGCCCAGGCATGGGGCAGATGGGCACCACGGCCGTCTCTCACCCCCCTTCCCTCTGCAGCCGCCGCTGCCGCCTCCGCTCACTTCAGCTTCTGCCGCAGCCTCCTGGAGCACACGGTGTCGGCCGAAAACCTCAGCTACCGCCTGCAACGGAACCCGGGCAGCAGCCTCACCTGGCACGACGGCCGCAGCCAGCGCCCGGACGGCGGCCGCACTGTCAAACTCCTGCGGCAGCCGGGCACCGATGGCTCGCAGGTACCCCCACACCCCACCCCGGCGTGCCAAGGGGAACGCGGCTCCTTGTGTCCACCAGATCATGGACACCCCGCAGGAGCATCTCCTCTTTCCCTGCAGGATCAGGCCTTCAAATCTTGTTTTGCTGAAAGTCCTCATGATTATTGGGCATTTATAGTAATATATATAAACAGAAAAAGTTAAGTTTTTTCATCAGGCTGCAGGCTGTGCTGGGGTGAACTCTCTGGGTTACCTCCCCTCTGTCTCCCACTTCCCCTCTGTGCATCACCTGCCTTCCCACCTGGAGCTGGGACTTAATGCAATTTTGCAGTAAATGTGCCAGGACCAAATTCTTTATAATGCCTTAAAGTCGCTGAGTGCTCGGGTCTGTCTCTTAGCCAGGTTTCGGGCACTGTCTTCCTAAAATTTGAAACTTCATTGTTCTATGGAGGCTGTGAGCCAAAGGTTTCCATCCATTCACTGCCACACAGCCACAGGAAGGAGCTTCATCCCTGCAAGTTGCTCTTTGCAGTGCCCAGGGATGGCTTCCACCCCCCGGTTCCCCCAGCCACCTCCTGCTTCCCTGCCAGTGCAGCCTCCCAGCCTTCCTGCCTGCTCTCCTCCACACCGGCGCTCGATATTCACGGCTGAGAGTTTATCAGAGAGACAGCGCGGCTCAGCCGGCTGGAAAACGACCCCATGATCCCTTACATCTCCCCTGCCTCTCTGGGGAGCGCAGGGGCTCGCCTGGAGACCCTCCATGGGAAGCGGGGAATGCGCGCCGAGCAGGCAGCGCAGGGTTTAGGGATGCTGGGATGGCCCCGTGCAGGGCCGTGTCTGATGAGTGATGTGCGCGCAGCCGTGTGCGTGCCCAGGGAAATTGCCAGTTGTTTGTCACCTCTTCCCCCGCGCCTCGGAGGGTTAGTTGGATAATAGCTGTGGGAGGCTCTCGGTGAGCTCCCCGGAAGCTGGTTGTTATTCCCCCCAGCCCCTCCGCTTCTCATCATCACTCGTTAGTGAATCCAGAGCAAATCGCCGCCTCCTCCCTCTCCTGCCCACTGCACGCTCTCCGGCGCGTTCAGCCGAGTGTGAAGGAGCCGCGCAGCCGGCGTGGGCTGGGACTGCTTCTGCAGGCTGGCGACTCCCGGGATGCGTCTGGTGGAGCCGGGCAGCAGCCGGGGTCTCCCCCAGCGGTGAGGGTTTGGTTTGGAAACTGCATCATCTGCATTGTCTATCGGATTTCCATCTGCTTTGGAGACAGACTCCTTAGTTATCAATGTACAGCCTCCCAACTTTGCCTTATTCCCTCTTGCTTGAATGTTCCCAATGAGCTCTGCTTGAGGAAAAGTTCCTTTCCAAGCTCAAATGCTCCCTTGGGCACAGGCAGCAGCCCCACCAGGCTGGCTGGGCTCCATGGCAATACCTGGCACGGGGCAGGGAACTCATCCCAGGCCCTGCTGCCCTCCACTGCCTCCTCTGCAGCATCTCTCAGGAATGTGTCATTAGTTTCAGTAACTGCGAGGTATCTGGAGTCCCTCTTACACTAATTATCCCTGCTCCTACATTAGACATGCTTAATTAGCCAGCATTCACATGCAGAGGTCGATGTTGGCACACCGCAGGCCACATGCTGTCGACCTTTCCCTTGCTGTGTGTCCTGCATCAGCTGCTGTTCCTGCTCTGTCCCTGCTGTGTCCTGGGCATGGGTGAGCCCTGGCAGTCCAGTCCCCTTGCATTGTGGGAAGCAGGGACCCATTTTCCACCCCAACTTGCCTGTGATCCAGCCTAGGACAGCCCCAGCAGCTTGGGCACAAATGGATGCTTTGGAGAGGCAATGTTTGCTGGTGCTGCTCAAGGATGAAGTCTCAGCGTCACCAGCAGTGGAGAGCTCACCAATCTCTCCTGGGTGTGAAAAGCAGGGATAGGGAGATTCCTGCATCCTCCAGCCCCATTTCTCAGCCAGCTTGGAGGATTCACTAGGAGAAGTAGGCTTGTTCCCCTGCAGTCACAGCTCAAGATGTATGATTTGGTCCGTACAAGATAAATCCAGGCTGCAACAACCTTGCAATGCCAGAGTGGCTGAGATGGGGGAGAGAAAACGGAGTTACCAAGTGGCTCAGGGTGAGACTGGCCACTGCAGCAGATAGCTGGAGGGAGGGAAGGTGGGATGGAGGGATGCTGTCAGATAAGCCCCGTCTCCCTGTGGGCATAACTTGGTACTATGCATGGCATAGCTCAGCAGGTGGTAGAGGGTGACCAGGGCACACTCGCGTGCTGGGGACTGTGACCGTGCTTTATCCTGGGTGTCTCTGGACACAGCAGCACCCCAAGAATGGTCTGTGGGTTTCAGAGGTGGCCTCAGACACCTGCAAGGCTGCAGGACTTTGTTGTGATCAATCAGCTCAGTGTTGAAGGGAACTGAGAGAAAGCGAGAGTCCTTCCTGCTCCAGGGCACCAGCTGGCTGCCAGCTGCTTTAATGGGGACTTCTGGTGGGGATGAGTTTGCACCAATATCAACATCTGATGGGGATGGCTTTGCACCAGTTCCCGCTGTCCTGCAGGATCTCACGGGCTTCATCCCCACTGAGAGCTGCCAGAAAATGCCCATCTCTGCCTAGCGAGGGGGGAACCCTGAGGATCCCCCCAGGACATCTCCTGAGCCTGTGCAATGCTCTGCTGGACTTGGAGATGAGTAGGGGAGGGGAGCTGGGTCTCTTGTCTGCAGCAGGAGGGCTGGAAAGTTTGAAGTGTTGGCTCTATATACAACACAACCATGAGCTTGACCTTCCATGCCTACTCTCCCTGCCTCCCTTACTGGTTCCTCAGATTTCAGAGTGAGCCCAGAGACTCCAGAGGGTGTGGAGCTGAAGCCTGTCAGCATCACCACATGCAGCCAACCAGCATCTCCCCCATACCCATAGACTGACTTCTGTTTTCCTCCTTGCAGGGTTGAATCCCACTAATGCCCTTTCCTCCCACTCCCCTCAGGTCCGTGGCTGTGACCACTATGGCATCTACCACACCAGCCCCACGCTGGGCAGCCTGGTCAAGCCAGTGGTGCTGTGGACCCAGCAGGATGTGTGCAAATGGCTGAAGAAGCACTGCCCACACAACTATCTCATCTACGTCGAGGCGTTCTCCCACCACGCCATCACAGGTACAGTGCAACCTCTGGACTGTTTGCTGTTGGATGTGCTCCTGGGAAAGGCTGGCTGGACGTTCGTGGTTCAGGAGATGGACATACCCCCCATTTCGGTCCCCTCTCCCCATGAGCTGCAGCCAGGGTGAGAGAAGGGGACACAGCGACGCTGACCCAGGCTGGGCAGGAGGCATCTGCCACCAGGGTGAGCTCCAGGACAGGCTGGAGGTTGTTTAAAAGGATAAATTGGTGTATTAAATGGGGAAGGGTCTTCTCATCACCTAGATTAATATAATAACAATATCCTTATAGTTTTTAAAATACTGAACATTTTTGCTGAAGAGAAAAATCTCTGCCCAGTTGGAGTCCAAGTTACAAAAGTCTTTGTCCAGGCCTGAATCCAGCTCCCAACCAAGTCCTTTGAGGAGACTCACCTCTAGGACCTGCTCTCTCCCCTTTGCTCCCTGGGGACAGTGGCTTTCACCTCTGTGTGAGAGCATCATTCCAGTCCAACTTCAACATGTGCAAGGCCAGACTGAGCTCTGCCAGGGCCAGAAGACAGTGGCAGGGAAGTGAGGGCAGCAGCTGCCTGAGGGGGATGCAAAATCCTAATGCAAGAGCTCAGCCAGCCAGCCCTTGCTCAGGCAACAAAGGCAGCATTAGCAAGTGTACGCTGGGAAGCAAGGACAAAAGCTGGTTTAAAATCCCTCGCCTAATAGCCCCAGACTGGAAGGAAGCGGCTCGGCGGGGACTGGAGCGCTAATGCGTTGTGATGGGCACCCCCCATTCCCCCGGGACGACCAGCCTGCGTGGGGACCCTGCACTCGGAAAACATCTCCTCATGTGGGAGGTGGAGCAGAGAAATGGAAAGCTGCTGCCTGCGGGGATGGGTTACATGATTGGTGCCGGTACCTGTCAGAGGCTGGGGACATGAGCTGCCACCCGGCGCTCTCTGAAAGTGAGGTCATGAACCAGAGTGGTTTCAGTTGGAAGGGACCTTAAAGCTCATCTCATTCCAGCCCCCTGCCATGGCAGGGACACCTTCTGCTAGACCAGGTTTCTCTAAGCCTTTTCCGGCCTGGTCTTGAACACTTCCAGGGATGGAGCAGCCACAGCTTCTCTGGGCACCCTGTGCCAGGGCCTTACCACCTTCCCAGGGATGAATTTCTTCCCAATATCCACTTTAACCCTATTCTCTGCCAGTCATTCCCCCTCGTCCTGTCACTCCATGCCCTACTTCAGGCAGTGAGAGAGCACTCCCTCCTCATTCCTCCGTGCTGATGGGCTCCCCTTTGTGTAGCCCTTTCCTGGAGCCATTCCCCCACTCCATGGGGCTGGTTGGGCACCGAGTGATTCCGTGTTTGCAGGCCGGGCGCTGCTGCGGCTGAACGGGGAGAAGCTGCAGCGCATGGGGATCGCACTGGAGACGCAGCGCCAGGAGGTCCTGCAGCAGGTCCTGCAGCTCCAGGTGCGCGAGGAGGTCCGGAACCTGCAGCTGCTCAGCCAAGGTAGGGCCAGCGGGGCAGGGGGAGGCTCCAGGGCTGGGCTATGGCACATGGGGATGGGCTGTGGGGTACCGGGCCAGGCTGCCACACAGCCCAAAATCCGTCAGTGTCAGTGGCATTTTGCATGGAAGGGAAGAGATTCTCCGGGGCTGGCAGTGGGTGAGCTGCAATGTGCCACCCTGCAGGCTGTTTATTCCTTCCTCTCCCACCTTGTTCCAGCTTCTTTTGGAAATGTCTCCTAGCTGATCCGTCTGTTTGGCAGATTGCACCAACACTGTGAACCGAGCTCCGCTGGGATGGGCCGTGCACCGCCGATACGAGACCTGAGCCACACGCTTGGAATAAGAAGAGACAGCTTCCCAGACACTCCGGGGCTCCTCTCCTGCTTCTTCCTTCTCTTTCTTTTAAAGGAATATATTCCTGTGCAGGGATGGAAGGTTTCTTCCAGCAGACATGGCTCTTGGCTGGAGGAAAATCAGCAAACCAGCTGCTGGGACAGATGATGAACTTCCATCCACCTGAGCCTGATGGTTCACAGGGAAAGAGATGGAAAAAAGGAGATGGCAAAAGGCAGGGCTCAGCACTGTGGAGAAAGGGAACGCGGTGATTCCAGGGACAGCTCGGAGCCATGTGCAGGACACTGAAGCATTATGCACTTGGGCAACATCCCAGCACCCGGCAACTCGTGTCCTTGCCTCGGAGCTTATTTAGGGAGCTTTGGTTTCCTCATCAGACTGGGCTGTATTCCAGCATCTGGGGAGGTGACGTTATCAGTAGCAAATAAGATGATACGTCAGCCAAAAAAATTCAAAGCAGGGCCAAGACCCCAGCACCCGGCTCCACTTGGTGAGTTAAAAAGGGAGCTGAGTCATCAGAGCTGGAAAATCTGGGAGTAAAAGCAGGGTGGATGCGCCTGGAGGGTGCCATGGCCTGGAGGAAGCTGTGCCGGGAGCTGATCCTTCATCCGCCGGCAGACAGGGGAGCCCCTGCAGGGGCTGTGGGGAGCAAGCAGGGGGGTGCTGCTGGGTGGTGCTGGGTGCTGCCCAGGGTGAGGCTGGGGAATCACTGGGTGCCAGGTCCTCCCCGGCCCCCATGCCCAGCCCTGCTCTGCTCCATGCTCCCACCAGCTCTGCAGAACTCTGCTCATCCAGGCATTGGCAGATTCTTGTCCTGACTTCCTGCCCAAGGGCTGGCAGTGGTGCCACCAAAGCCAGGCACCTTCCTGATGACCTTCACCATTATTACGGTGAAAGTGTTTGCTGTTACACACCCTGCCCCCCAAACTCTCCCATACAGAGCTACAGATTGCCCTTGTGGGCAGATAAGGAAAATCCATGTGTAAATCAGGATTTTGGGCTGAGGTGGATGCTGTCACCTCCCCACATTCCACCTCAAGTGATGAGGGTAGGGCTGTGGGTCATGGAGGGTCCATAAACAGCAGCACCCCAAAACCCCTGGGGCATTGGGATGTGGAGGCAGGTCACAGTGCCCCCTGGCCGGGCACCCTCCTGCCTGCTTCTCTGCTGGTAATAAATTAGAGACTGTTATTTTAACTCACTGCTCTTCTGACTCTTCCCACACCTGAACCTGCGCTGCAAATACGGTCCCTCTGGTCCTTCCGGGGACGCTCAGGAGATGTCTACAGCCCTAAATCCCTCCACACTGGGCTGAACATGAAGCCTCCAATTTTCCAAAATCCAAATTTTCTCCAGAAAGGCATAGTCTGATTGGCGCCTGCAGCTGAGTGATCCAGACCATGCAGCCAACACATCCCCTCTCTGCCTGTGGGTCAGGGATCTGAGACCCTCAGCTCTGTCTGCAGGGAAGCAGCTCCAGGGCCCTGCTGTGTGTAGCCCCTGGTACCCCAGGATACAGGAATTAGAATTTCCTCCTGTTTCCATACTGACCTTTTCAAATATGCAGCAAAATTTGCTCTTCTCACCTCATTGGAGACTCATGAGCAACAGAGCTGGGAGAATTTATTGAGTTTGAAGAAAAGGAAAAAGAAGCCAGGAAAAAAGTCCATCTTCCCCACGGTGGGGTTTGTTTCTGTCCTGCTGGGGAGTCCAGGGGGGGCAGTGGGAGAGGTGGAGAAGCACAGGGAGCTGGGGGGTGGCTGGGGGCACCAGAAACCTGAAGAGCAGAGGACGGCTGCAGGTGTCTGCACATCGTTAGAGGGAGGCGCTGAGCTTCACTCCAGAGCTTGGGAGTCACACAGGGAGAAACGTCTTCTCCAGGCTCCAGCTGGGCTCATGCGGTAAGCTGGTGGAGATTTGGCTTGGAATGCAGCTGGGGTGCACAGAGCCCAGGTGCACATCTGGGGCTGCCTTGGAGCCCCTGGAAAAGGCAGGGTCTCCCCCCAGAGCCTGCCTCAAAGCCCGGCTGCCCCTTGCTGTGCTCCTGAGGATGCTCTGGCTCCCTCCAGCTCCTAAGCATGGAAGAAAAGAGGCAGAGAAGAAAGCAGAAACCCCACCAGCTGCACTCGGCCAGAGCATGGCCCCTGTTCAGGTAACTTTCTGAGACCCACCAGCACAGGATGGGGCTGGAGGAACTGGGTGAAACAATATTCCCAGGGCTGGCAGGAGGATGCTCTCCTGCCCCCAGTCCCCTGCGCTGTGTCTTCATTCTGGTGAGGATGGCGATGGTGAGAGCAGAGCCATCTTTCCAGGCCGGCTCTGAACTACTGCTCTGGCAGTGTCTGGTGCCACCTAATGCCCATGGCTTGTCCAAGAAGCACCCAGGACTCTGCCCAGGGCAGCAGGGAAGCATCTGGAGCAGCCCTGACATGGTTTTGCCTTCGGTAGCTCTGGGCATACAGCAAAATCCATCTGCATGGTGGATCCAAGGAAGGGCAGTCCTCCTCACGGGCGAGAACTTGGGGTGGTGAGTACTGCACCAGGACCCTGGGAACTGGAGGCAGATACTGCTCGGGATCCTCTCGAACTGAGACACAGCTTGGTCACTCCTCATCTTTTGCTGAGCAAGAAAAATACCTTCTATTTGTCCAGCACTTATCTGCCAGCGATATTCCAGGCACTGCCCCAAAACAAACAGCACCGACAATGAAACACAGATGAATCAATTCATGCAATATTAAAAGCAGACAACAATTAAAGTAAACAGAAAACCCCAGCAAGCATCAGTCAGTCCCTTGAAGCAGGCAGGAGGATGCAGGCAGCAGCACCAGGCACAGGGGCAGGTGATGGCCACACAACTCCTGTCTCTGATGAATTTTTTTGCCACTTTGTTTGGTGGAATTTTTTTGCAATAGGAGGGCCAATGTGTCACTGGCATCAGGAGTTATGTTCAGCATCTTCTTGTTGTAGAAAGGAACAATTCAGCAATCCCTTCCCAGTGGCAGAGGCAGTTTGCAGATTCCAGAAAGGTTTTCAAGCAGAAAATAAAAAAGCCAGCAGAGATGCCCATAGAAAATGCATGCAAATTTGTCTGAGTAATTACTGAGCCTGGCTTGATGATGTAAACACCTCCAGCTCTGAAGCACTGCTGATTGTGGCTCTGATGCAGGGAATGCTCCCCATTCCTCTGACACTGAAATTCACGCCTGGTGCTGAAGGCAGCCTGTGCTGCCCCTGGCTGAGGGGGGTGGGAGGACACGGTGTGCTGGGCACAGGGGTGGCAGCGCCTGCAACTGGCTCTGCTGAGTTGGAGCTGGTTTAAATTGGAATGCCTGTCCCCAGTGGATTGCATGCTCCATCTAATTAGGACCCTGTCATCCCATCAGGTGCACAGGGAGGATTACAAACCACCCCAAGTCGTTGGAAGGGAAGCTTGATACGAGCAATGTGTGCTGGCAGCCCAGAAAGCCAAGCCTGTCCTGGGCTCCATCCCCAGCACCAAGGCAGCAGGAAGGGGGGTTTCTCCCCCTCTCCTCTGCTCTGGAGGGACCCCACCTGCAGTGCTGCCTCCAGCTCTGGGAATCCCAACATCAGAAGGATGTGGAGCTGCTGGAGTGAGTTCAAAGTACAAATACAAAGATGCTTCAAAGGCTGGAGCACCTCTGCAATGAAGACAGGCTGAGAAATCTGGGGTTGGTAAACCTGGAAAAGAGAAGGTTCTGGGGAGATCCTAGAGCAATCTTCCGTGCCTAAAGGAGCTCTAAGAGAGCTGGAAGGGGACTTTGAACAAGAGCATGGAGTGACAGGACAAGGGGGAATGGCTTTCAACAGGCAGAAAACAGGGTTAGGTTGGATATTAGGAAGAAACTCTTCCCTATGAGAGTGGTGAGGCCCTGGCACAGGCTGCCCAGAGAAGCTGTGGCTGCCTCATCTCTGCAAGTGTGCAGCAGCCTGAAAGGGCTGTTTGGGTGCTGCTCCAAGTCAGAGCATCCCAGGGAAGCGTGAGGCGCCAGCGTGTAGCAGGGGGACAGTGAAACAGCGACTCCTGGGATGCTTCAGCAGCCACATCCCAGCGCTGGCACACCTCCATCTACCTCATTCCACAGCCCTGGTCCCCATCCATCTGCCTGGTGCTGGAGGACAAGACAGGTCTTGGGAACACACACACACAGACTCTCACAGTGATGGCAGCAGAAGTCTTCTGCCCCAGTATGTTCTTGCTGCACATCCAGGACTAATCAATCTTGATTCATTGCTAATGAACTTGAAAACAGTGTTGGGATGGATCAGGTGCCACTCAGGGTGAGATGGATAATATAATTAAGATTTCCTCAAAGGTCCCGTTTTTCTTACCTTGTTAATTAAGCTGATGTGGGGCCCTCCATGCAGAATGCATAATGAGAGGCTGCCCAGACAGAGATGGCTGTTAATGGGAGGTGATACAGGGGGGAAATCTGGCCTTGACTGCAGGGCTGGAGATACTTGGGCAACTCTTTGGGGGTTTGGTTCCCCAGAGCAGCCAAGAGCTGATCTCTGCTGAGAACTCACAACATGCTTTGCACAAATGCATTTGGAGCACACAGGGCAGAGCGTGCAGTCACAGGGATGCAGGTGGAGGTGTGTGGGCTCATCCCTGTTTGCTGGAGGCTGAGCATGGTAGCAGAGTGTGCAGCTTCCCAAAGCACAGCCCAGGGTGAGGGGACAGGGCATTTCCTGCAGAAATCCATGAGCAGCCCTGTGGCCTCAAGGAGCAACTCAGGCCGGGGCTGGAGCCTGTGGTGCAAGAAGGGGAAGCTGCTCCACTCCCCATGGCCCAGGCACGCTTTTGGTACTTGCACTCTGGTGATGACTTATGACAATGAATTAATGGCCTCTTAATAAGGGTGACACTTTTCTTAATTAGAAAGTATCAGAGCAGGGATAATTGCTTCATTTCATTTTGTTCCCCTATATTACTTCCTTCCTTTTTGGTCCTCATTCTCAGCTGCTGGATGCCCTCTGAATGCTCTGCCTCCCCGGAACCAGTAACACTCCCAGGGACTGTGGGCATGACACAGAGGCAGGAAAGATGGAGAGAAGTGAGTGTGGGTATGGCTGTGGAGCTTTCACTGGGACAAGGATGGAGACGGGTGGGTGTAGATCCAGCTACGGTGGTGCCGCTTTCACCAGGGTGGTGCCAGGTTTGCAGCAGTGCCAGGTGCTGGCAGGACCTGGGCAGGGTCAGAGCAGGTCCCCAGCTGTTTTTGCTGGGGTTGGTGGGACATGGGACTGCCTGGCATGACTGGAGAAAGGGGAAGGCAGCATCCACAGGCTTGAAGCCACTGGAGGTAGGCAGCAAGTGGTGGGACTTGGGCAGCCCAGGGAAGGCGACAGAACTGAGATAAACAGTTGATCCAAAAGGAGCATCAGTTGGATCGACCAGAACTGTTCCCCAGCGTGGATGCACCAGCAGCTTTTCTGCAAAACCAAGTTGAACATCCACAGCATTTCTCTTGGGCCTTTTTTGGAAAGGCAAGTTTGGGGTTTGGTTTTGATACAACATTCCCAGGCAGCACATTTGCACACGCTGTTACTGGGGCCTCCAGGAGAATCCTTCACATCCCCCACTGAAAATGAGCCACTTCACTTCCCATCAGAGGATGCCTTTTCTAAAACTAGGAAGGATTTGATGAAGCCACATAGCTTCATCACCAGTCCTGTCCTGCATCCCCACAGCTCCCACTGCCCTCCAGGGGGTTGTTGGTGCCCCAGAGACCTGAGCCCCCAGCTTGGGATGGGTCCCCATGGAACATGCCCCCCATGTCGCTAAAACCCTGTAAATCATAAACAGCAGCCTCAGGGCTCCTGGGAGCCTCATTCCTCCTTGAGGCAGGAGCTTTTCCCCCCTTAACCTTCCTTCTTTGCACTGCAACCATTTTGCTTTGTCACCATATCTAAAATCGAATCTGTTTGGATTTTCTCTCGCTCTTCTTTTTTTTCCCCTTTTGCTTATATTTACTGAGTGCATTCAAGCACAGGGAGGGGGGGGAAAATAATAAAAAAAATCCATCAGCATAATTCCTGGCTGTCGGAGTGATGGCGGGCTCCGGTTTCCAATCAGCGGCCCAGGCTGCGGAGCAGCGTGCGGGAGGAGGCTGGGGCTGGCCCGGATGCTGCCGCACAAACCAGCTGCAAATCCCTCTTTGTTCGGGAATCACTCGCCTTCAGCCAGACCAGCCTCTGCACAGCCCGTCCTGCAGATGTGTGAGCATGTGGCTGCTCCAAGGGGCTTTGTCCCCCTGCCACTCCAAGGATAAAGGGGATCCAGCAGCCAGCTGCGATCCTTTATCCCAGGATAAAGCCTTGGGAGATAGGGAATGTTGAGTCTCCTATCCTGGATCTGGGCATCAGTCATGTCCTTTCCTTCACCTGTCTCTGCGCCTGGTGCACAGGGCTCAGCAGTCATGGGCTGAAGTCTGGACTTCCAGCGCTCCCAGTGCTCCCAGTCCCACGCATTGAGCATCTCACCATCCCAGCAGTGGAGATGCTGGCCCTGCACAGCCCCATATGGACAGCAGTTAGTGGGAGTTTTTGGGATGTCTCCAGAGCAGCAACACATGGAAGAGGCTCTCCAGACCCAGCACATATTTTATTCTAACAGACTTAAGAGTCTGAAAGGTGGGCAGCCCATGGGTCAGACACTGGCACAGGTTGCCCAGAGAAGCTGTGGATGCCCCATCCCTGGAAGTCTCCAAGGCTAGGTTGGACGGGGCTTGGAGCAACCTGGTCTAGTGGAAGGTGTCCCTGCCCGTGGCATGGGGAATGGAAATAAAGAGTCTATAAGGTCCCTTCCAACCCAAACCATTCTGGGATTCCATGATCCTAAAATGTGCTTTTAAGTTAATTTTAAAGTGTATATGCCCCATCAGCCAGCCCCATTCTGGGCAAGGGGCATTGTCCTGCCTCCAGGTCCCAATATCCCAAGAGGATCTGCATCCAGAAAACCAGATTATTTCCTGCCTTTCCTTAAAGGGTGTTTTTTACATTTGTGGAGTTTTAAACTCTTGGCCAGGTGTTTTTACAAGCCAGAACTGACCCTTGTTGGGGATACCCAAATTGCTGCTGGGTTGGGGTGGAGGTCACTGTGTTGGCTGCATCCTGGCAGGCACAGGGCAGCTCCGGGAGATCTGCTCAGCACCAGCACGAGAGGCTGGAGAAGCAATGTCAGGACTGCATGTAAGATGGCAGCACCTCGCTGATACAGGCTCTGTAATTGTTTTTTCCCTCATCTCCTCTTCCTGGGGTCCATATCAATTTAATTTACATGCTCAATGGCTTGGACTGCTTCATCCCCACTGCCAAGCACCTTCTCCAGCATTTACAGTTGCAGTGTGTGCTCGGCTGTTGCTCCTTGGCCTCCTCCTGCCTCGAGTGGTGGGAACAGTGGGAACGGTGGGAACAGTGACCAGAGGGCCAGAGCACTGAGGAATCACCACATGACCCCCTCCACAGCATCATGCCGGTTTGAGAGGACGAGCTCTCATCCACAACCCACCTCTGCAACAAAGCCACGGTGCAAGAGGAGATGTGATGGTTTCCTGTGAGCACATGGAAGAAGGCAGCACCACTGCCCCTGCTGCTCTTCCTCCTCCTCCTCCTCCTCCTCCTGCCTTTCCCAGCACAGCTCTTCATGTGAAACAAAGCACTCCTCAGCATCTGCTCAACATTTGCTGTTCTTTTCAAGTCCGTTCCTTGGCCCCCTCTGCTCAGTGGAGCCTGAAAATAACAATAGAGGGTGCCTTGATATTGCATCATTTGAGAGGTTTGTACCTCATCCAGCCCGTGGCTGCCTGCTCTCCCTGCCCCTGTCAAACCCCATGGTGGCCAGGCTCCCCTATCTCCCCTTGCCCTCATCCCGTTCCTGGAGATGCAAAATTGTGCTTTGTAGATGCAGAAAACGAACATGGTGGCACTTTTGCACACGTGGAGCAGCTGCCAGGATGAGCAATGGACACTGCTTACAGTGAGAAGGGGACCTCGAAAGTTCCGAAGGTGCTGCCTGGTCCCAGCAAGCACGTGGAGCTGCCCAATAGCCACCCCCAGGCAGCCGAGCTCTCCCGGGAGGCAGCTCACTGGCTGGGAAGCGAGGCCGCCTTGGATATGCCTCATTTTATACAAAGAAGGTGGGTTGTGCCTGTCCCTCCCATCCTGCTGAGCACCCTCCGCTCCACCGATAATCATACCTAGCAATTACACCGAGCTTTCCCTGCTCTCTGCAGACGTTAATTAAGCTCTTTTCCCGCAATGGAGACAAAGAGGGGAAAACCGCGGGGAAACTCCCGGCTTGGGCTGGGCTTTTTTTTGCACAACTGTGCCACAGGGCCTCCCAGTTCCCGGCAGCCCCGCAGGAGCCACGCACCGGTGATGGCAGGCAGGGTGGCCCTGACAGCAGTGGTTGCTCTGGGTTCTGCTCTCACCTCGCAAAATTTATGTGATTTTCCCTCATTTCTGGGCTACTGCTGGATCCTGGTGTGGCTGTGTACTCCCGCAGCCAGTAACTGAGGCTGGCTCTGCCCTGAGGCACCTTCCCAGGTGCCACCAGCTCTACAGGGGTGACATCCCAAGCCTGGGTGCTGGGAAAGTGTCCCATGGACGTCGCAACAGGCTCACACCCAGCATCATTCCCAGGGGGTTGGGGTGGCTTTACAAGGGGACCTGGAGCACCCTGGGTTTAGATGGATTGATGGATGGGGAGGGCATCCTGCCTGCACTTTACGGGCAGGATGCTGAACAGGACACCCTGGAAAGAACAGTGACATGCAGGACACTACCAACACCTTGGAAGGTGGGATGATGAGCAGGACACCCTGGAGCAGAGGATAACGAGCAGGGCACCTTGTCGGGCAGAACGACAGGCAGGTCATCCTGTCCGCACCTTGGAGAACAGGGTAAGGGGAAAGGTGTCCTACCTACGACCTGGAGGGCAGGACAACAGGCAGAACACCCTGGAGGGGAAGATGACAGGCGGGACACTCAGTGCCTACACCCCGGAGGGCAGGACGACGGGCAGGACACGCTGCCTGCAGCCCGGAGGGTGTGACGGAGGGCAGACACCTTTGGAGGTGCGGATGGCAGCTCGGCACCCTGCCCGCATCCCGCAGAGGCAGCGCAGCGCAGCCCTGCCCGCACCGGGTCCGTCCGCACCTGCCCAGGTCAGCCCGGTCCGGGGGGCGCTGCCCCATCCCGCCCTCCCGGGGCGGCGCCCCCGCCCGTCCTCCCGGTGCCGATCCCGGAGCCGATCCCGGAGCCAGGCGAGGCCGGCGCGGCCCGGTGGCGGCGGTGAGGGGCGCGGGGCGGGCCGGGCCGGGCCGGGCGGGGCGGGGAGCGCGCATGAGCCGCGGCGGCGGCGGCGAGGGGCGGGCGGGAGCGCGGCAGCGGAGCGCGGCGCCGCCGCGGGTGTGGGCGCGCCGGGAGCCCCGCACGGCGGCCCGGGGGCGGCGGGCGGCACCGCCTGGCCGGCCGGGGGGTGCCGGCCCTGCGCGCCCCGCACCGCGGCCCGGCCCGCCGAGGTAAGCACCGAGCGGCCCCCGGCCCGCCCGGCCCCGCGGCGGGGACCCCCGCGCCCCGCTCCGCTCCGCTCCGCTCCGCCCGCCGCCGCGTCGCCATTTTGCCGCTCGCTCTTCCCCTCCCGGAGCGCGGCCGGGCCGGGCCGGGCCCTCCGTCCCCTCCCTGCCGGGCCCGGCCCGCGGGAGAGCCCCGGCCGCCTCCCGGGGATGGAGCGCGGGCCCGGGGGGTGACAGGCCCGGGCGGCGCTGCCCGCGGGGTGACAGCGGGGAGGGGCTGTGAGGGGACGGGGGTGGCACGGTCGGGCTGGGAGGTGACAGGGCAGAGGTCCCTATGCCCGGGAGGTGACAGCGGAACCGGGCAGGGCAAAGCTTCCCGCGCCCAGGAGATGACAGCGGCGCCGGGCAGAGCTCCCCGCACCCACTGACCCCCGGGACAGGGGACACCCCGGTCCCCGCGGCACGGTGAGGACTCATTGTGTGCCAGGCATGTGCGGGCGCTTTTGCCTTCATGTCAGTGCCCGAGGACAGAGAGGGAAGGGACGGGATAACGCGCCTCGAACAGAAACTTTACACCCTCAAAAGCCTCATCTGCGCCTGGTCAGAGCCATGTGCGGCAGGAGCGGTGGGTGCATGCCTCGGGTGAGGCTCTCCTCCTGGAGAGCCTCCATGGATGTCACTCGGTTTGGGTGATAGCGGCGGGATCCACCGTGTCCCTCCGGAGCTGCCTGGCCACCAGCCATGCCCAGAGATGCAGCAGCTCACAGGGCTTCACCTGCCACGTGCTTCCCTCCAGGGGAAACCTCCAGTGAGGGCTATTCTTCGAGAGGAAGTCTCTCCCACTGCTTCCTTGTCTTTATTCCCTGTAAGTTTCTCACAGCAGCTCCAGTTCTGCCAGGAGTTCATGGCAGGGAGCATGGCTGCTCTGACAGGGACAGGGATGGCAGTGCCCTTTGGCATCCATCATCTGTGCTGGTCTCATCGCATCTCTGCTGGCACACAGCTTGTGCTGGGACAGGCAGCTCCCTTGGCTTTTGACATTCTGTACCTCTGGAGCTGTTGTTAAGTTCTTGATGATAGGTGGAGCAGATTGACAGGTGACGACGCAGTTGTCATGCAGCAAAGTCCATCCGTGGCAATGGGACTGGGGTGGGAATCCCGGCAGGAGAACTTGGGGTCAGAATCTGCAGGTGACTTTTCCCCTGGTCATGAGAGGGTTGCAGCCATCCCTGGCTGCGTACATGCTCCTGCAGGCCTGACCCAAAGTCATGGACAGGCATTTCTACATGGAATTATTTCCCATTTCCCATTTCATTCCCAATTTCCAGCCGTGCAGGGCTGCCAGTGGTTTGGGAACAGCGCCTTTGGTTCCCAAATGTCACTTCCCCCTTCCCGCAGCCGTGGATTTCCTCCTTATCCTTGCTCCCAGCCGTGTGGGCTTGGCCTCCACTCATCACACACTCAGGAGCTTTTTTTTTCCTGGAGCTGGAATGGGATGTTTCAAAAATGTTGCCACAAACTTCTAGAAAGTTACCTAAAAGGAGCTGGAGGCCTCATGAGATGCTACCAGGCCCAACCTTCTCACACCACATCCCACCCCTGGATCATGGCCAGAATCCTGGATACCTTCTCTTCCCATTACCAGTTGCAAAAGAGTTTTCAGCAAAACCTTAAGGAAAGTGTGAAAGAGCACAGGCTATTGCCTATTTTCAGTGTGTGTTACTCAAAAATGAGTGAAGTTTGGACATTACCAAAAAAACCCCACAACGGGCTGCTTTTTGCTCTGTGTCTCCAGGACAATTCCTCTGTGATCCCTGGGGTTGTATCAGTGGCCGGGGAGCAGATTTTGGCTCTTGTTAACTGGTTGATGAGATTTTTATTTTTCATTTTGCTAAAAAATAAGGGGAAAGTGCAAAGGAGTATTTGGTGTGAAAAAACAGAAGATTCAGAACCTCTTAAGCTGGGCAGAGAGGGTTTGTTTGAGGGGACAGATGTGTTAAGGGGGATGAGAGGTGTCCAGCTGCTGGAGCAGGGCTGAGCTGGGCACTTTGGATGTTTTGGGAAGGGACAGTCGGGGTGATGCTCAGTGGTGTGCAATGTCACAAGGTGCAGGAGGTGAGCACCCAAGATGTCAACAGGGTCTGCCCTGGCTGTCACCCTTTGCATGTCACCTTGAGCTGGCCAGCGAGGCAGACACAGACACAGAGCAGACACAGATGCTCTGTGCATTTTGGCACTAGCCCTGCCTGGCTAAAGGTGTCAGCTGTGTGAGTTTCCTCTCGGTTTTCACCCCGTTGTAAGCATGGAAAATCTTGTGTTCAGCTTTCACTTTGCTGGTCTTTTGTGAGTATTTTTTTTTGTTTCCTTTTTTCTTTGAGCAACTTGAGTGAGGACTGCTCAGAGGTGCCAGGAGGCAGCATGGGAAGGGAGGGGACTGGCACTTTTATCCCTGGAGGACTGGGGACAGTAGCAGTGCCCACACTGGTGGGAGCGGAGCAGCGGCTTGGGAAGGGACTGTGGGGACCCCTCTCTGTGCCTGCTCCAGGAAGGAGCTGCTTGCAGTCAGGCTACAAATTCCTACCCAGCTCTCCCACCAAAAGAGCCCAAATTAGCTGAATCAGCAATCCCCATGTTCAGCACCAAGTGCCACAGAACCAGTTGCCAAGGCTGGAATTTCTCACTTGATCCAATTAACCTTTGTGTCCATGCAAACGACCACATACCTGTCACCAGCTGAGCACATGCTAGAAGCTTTTGCCAGTTGTTCTCGGAGCATGTAGGCTGCATCCCACATGGAAAGTCCCCAGTCCTACATAGGAAGTCCCTGGGGACACCTCAGAAAGAGCTGCTGGACCCTCGTGTCCCACATGTTGGTGGCATGGCTGGCAATCCAGCCACACAGGAGATGCTTCTCCGTCCCTCTGGGCGTGAGGACAGACAGGATGAGTGTGGATGCTTTGGGAATCAGCTCCTTTGAGTTAAATGATGCTAAACATGTGGGAGGAATTGGGGGTGATGACTCAAATCCGTGTTTTAAAAAACCCATGGGTGAACTTCATCATCCCGTCCCAGCCAAGGTCTCAAGGTCATGGTGGTCCAAGGAATCTCTTCCCAAGGGCCTGATGCTCTCATTGTGAGGCATGGAGGACTTCTTTTCCCCAAATCCATATATGGCATCTCCCAGAGCAGCCCCCATCCTCAGATGTGCCTTTGCTTGTGCTGTTGGGAGGGGAAGAAGGAACTTGAAGCCAGAGGCAGAGCCAGTCATGCCATGGGCTTCCTCTTGGCACTGCTGAATGGAGGGGTGTCCTACTGCCCACCTCCATCAGGAGTGACAGTGGGCCTTGTGCGATAATTCCTGATGTTCATTATTTATAGAGAAGCCAAATTGAATTATTAATACGGAAAATTCAGATAACATTAACAATTCTCAGTTTATAACAGTTTCCCATTAATAAGGAAAATTGGAAATTTATCATTACATCTGTTCATTAAAACTCACTATTTTTTTTTTGCTTTTGGTGTCTTAAATGAAAGCGGAGAAATAAACGAAGAGGAAAAGCCATTTATTCACTACTTCTCTGGGCAAAGTCAGCTCATAATTTTTAATAAAGTCTTTGCCATTGTATGTGAAGGGGAAGCCAGGCTGTAATGAAAGCAGCTTTCCAGCCATGTCTGTGGCGTTCCTCAACTGTAGAACAAATACTCGGAAGCACGTCCCGTTTCTTCTCTTTGTGGGAATCTTGAAGCTGCGTGATGGTTTTCTTGTTTCCCTCCCTCCCCAGCAGCTCTCCTTGCTTTCACCATGTGTTGGTCCCAGCTCTGAGGAGTGAATTTTAACGCCTCCCCTGCTTCTTTCAGAGATGGCGGATTCTTATACCTGTAAAGGTGGAAGGAAAACTGCAGGCTCTAACAAACCCACTGCCAGCAAAGAAAGCAGGACAGAGACAAGGATAAACCCACCGGCAGAGCTGCCCAAGCTGGGTAAGGAACTGATTTGTCCTTTCCAGCTTTTCCAGGGGGTGGATGGGGCGGAGGGGATGAGCCCAGTGGCAAGACGTGGGGGGTGGCTGCCGAAACGAGTGGCCTGGGTCTCGATGTGTCTCTCCCCCTCACTTCAACTCAGCAGTGAGGGCTGTGCTGGCCAAAAAGCCCCAGCCCTGGGAGCTGCAGGGAGCTGGTCCCTGGGAGTGGGAGGGGTGGAGATGGTCTCTTCCTTCGGAGAAGCGTGTGTCTGGCTTAACGAGATGGGTGTCTCACCGCCTATTTATCGTGTTGGTAGCTAAGTGTTACATCAAAGGATGGAAAGGCTTAAATGAGTTCAGACCATCTGCTGCCTCCCGTGTCGCGGCCCCCAGGAGGGAGGCTTGCGAGCGTACGAGCCCCGGGGGACCCTCACACTAAGGGCTGTCATGCTGATGGATGGTTGATTTCTCTATCCAGGAATCTTCAGGCCCAAGGAGATTTTTCCTCCTGTCTGTTTATGCTAGGCAGATCCCCTCTGTGAGAGACTTTCCCTGCCTTTACCTGGCTAAGGGCAGCTCAGAATGCTGAGGGGTACCTGCACCCCAGGAGAGGGTTGGACCCCAGCGATGTAGCTCAGACAGGGCTTCCAAAATCAGTGGCCTTGTGGGGAAATGCGTGTGCCCTAAATGTTTCCCAGATGCCGCTGTTACCTTGAGGGGATTGAAGCCATAATTGCTAACAGAGGAGGATAACTTATTGCTAAAGGGAATGAACTCCAGCTGTCTGCAATATGAACACGCCTGTGTTCAGGAGACCGTTTTTCCCTGCACCACATCTTATCAGCACCTCATTTGCAGGGGAGCTGGCGTTGCCTTCCAGAGGGGAATCTCCATCCTTGGTAGGACAGAGAATGGCCAGCCTAGAGTTGGGGGGACCAGGCAGGCAGCAGGAAGCTGGGGCTGGGCAGCAGGATTACTGGAACAGCGGCTCCTCCGGCATGGCTGGTGATGTGTGCTGTGTCTGTTTGCAGGAAATGCAACCAGTGACAAAACCGAAGGCAGGAAGAAAGGAAGACCCAAGGCTGAGAACCAGGCACTGAAAGACATCCCTGTGAGACCCCACACACTCCAATCCCCGAGCCCTCCCTGCTTCGCTCTGTCTGACGTGCCCTGCACTGTCCACTCCAGCCAGCACCATTCAGGGTTAAACCTGCCTTCCCTGTGGTTTAATCTTCAGAGCAGCCTTGTCTTGGGCTGAGCAAGATCTTGGTCCCTCAACCCCTCCATACAGGCATCCAGCATCTTCTAAAACCCTGGTTAGGGAGCTGTACCCCTCTCCAACCTCACTTTCCCAGGGCCATGTCCAGATGACTGGATCCTGTCACAGCCATGTCAGGTTTGGCTAATGAGCCGGCAGCAATGGCACGGGGGTGATTTATTCCCTGCAGAGTTGTGCAGTTTAATTCCTGCCTGGTAGCATGGACAACACATGGAGCAGTTTGTCATGAGAGCAGGGGCATGGGGTGATTTATGGACTAGATGAAATGTGGGGTGATTAAATCAGCCGGGTGACTTCGGGCCTGATTTATTCCCCAGCCTGGCAGGGAGTGTGCGTGTGCTCTGGGAAGCACGGCAAGGTAACAGCACGGCAAGCCTCAGCAGGAATCATTAGCCTATGGAGCCTGCAGCATCTGTCCCAGCACCTCTCACTCGAGTGAGCACTGCTGCACTGAAACACATCCCTGGGGTCCACTTCATGGCTGTTTGGTAGAAGGGATGGATGGGAATGATCAGAGGTCCCATGTGCCCTCCCAGCTCCCTTGGGATGAATCAGCACACGCCCAAGTACAGGGTGCTCTTCACTCAGCTATCTCTTGTTTCTCCTGTTCCCAGCTCCCCCTGATGAACCAGTGGAAGGACGAATTCAAAGCCCACTCTAGGGTGAAATGTCCCAATTCAGGCTGCTGGCTGGAGTTCCCAAGCATTTATGGCTTGAAGTACCACTATCAGCGCTGCCAAGGGGTAAGGAGACTGGAGAACTGTCTGTCCTTTCCAGTGGCTGGCTCTTCCATTACCATCTGCAGGGTAAAGCTGCTCTCAGGCCTTAAACCCCAGGAGAAACATGAAGTTAGAATGGGGAGGGCAGAGATGGGCCAGGAGCAGTTCATGAGGTGTGTGTGTGAGAGGAACTGAGGTCTCTGCAGCTCATTGTGAGGTCTGGTCCCAAGGAATCATGGACTTTCGGAAACTGTTTGGAAGGGCAGGAGGGTATTACACGTGATTTGGATTCATGCCTGTGTCAGAAAAAGCCTCTCTTTCGTGGTCTAACATCTGTGCTCACCTGCCTCTCCCTGCTCCACGCAGGGTGCGATCTCAGAGAAGCTGACGTACTCATGCTCCTACTGTGAAGCTGCCTTCACCTCCAAAACCCAGCTGGAGAAGCATCGGCTCTGGAATCACTTGGACCGGCCAGTGCCAACCAGCAAAGCGGAAAACAAAGTGCCCAAGGCCATTGGAAAGAGCAGTGGAAAGAAAAGGTACCAGGCTGTGGCTGGGCTGCATGGCAGTGGCATAGGGATGGCTGGGAGAAGGGGAATGTGCCTGCCTCCATTCCTACAACCTGGGCTGGCGAGGGGGGAGAGGTGTCAGGACACTTGTCTAACAACCCCTCTTTAAACAAGCCCTCTGTGCTTTGCCCTAGAGCTGCTGAGAGTTCAGCTTGCCCCACCATCCATCCCAAACAGGCAAAGACGGAAAAAGCCGTGGCCCAGGAGCACACGGAGAATGGCGAGTGCCTGGTGGAGAGCCGGGAGAGCAAGGAGTTCCAGATTGCAGCGGCTGAGGCAATGGCAGCTGCCACCCCCACGGCCAAGTCCTCGAGTGGCAAGGATGCCGGGCAGCAGCGGGGCAGCCAGGCCTCGCTGCAGGAGGAAGATCCCGAGAGGATGAAGCACAGTAAGATTAGAGCCCGGGGCTACGCTGGTTCGGGAGCCCAGAGAGAGGTGTCCCACGGGAAGGGGATCTGCTGCAGCCAGCACTGCTGTGGCTGTCTCTCTGAATCCAAGGGATAGCCAAGCCTTGTTTCCTGACCCTAATAACTTGCCCCCACTCTCCAGTTTCTTGCAGCTTCGCTGGGAGTTAAAACTCAGCTGTAGCTGTGGTAGAAATATTTCTAAAGGACCTGTATGATGGTTGGATTTGATGATCTTAGAGGTCTTTTCCAACCTTAACAATCCTGTGATAGGATTGGAAATTGATTGAATTCCTGGCAGCACAGCAAGCTACCATGTCAGCCTGTCTGTCCTCACTGAGTGTGTTAGGTTAAACTAGGATGGTTCTAGCAAACCCATTTTCCTGAAGGATTGGGACGGGATGAGGAGTCTCTATCTGTCCATGGCCACTGCAGAGCTGGTGTAGGGCAGTGGTTGTCCCTGTCATGGTTTGGGGTTTCACTGCTTGCAGCACCAAAGCAAACCACCACAGCCACATGTTGGAATTGCTTGGCTTTTGGCACTAGACAGAGCCACCAGTTCCACTCCTTGAATTAACCCTGAAAAACATATTTGTCCTGGTTTTGTGGGGTGGGAAGCAGCAGTCTGTTGGTGTTTAGTGGGTGGGTGCTTCATTTGACAGCCCCTGACCCACTCCTGACATGGAGTGTGTGCCCACTCCATGCCCCAGGACTGATGAATCCCCCTGGCAGTACAGTTATTTGACCAAATCTCTCTCTCTGTTTCTCTCTTTTGAGTCAGGAAGGAAACAGAAAACTCCTAAGAAGTTTACGGGGGAGCAGCCATCCATCTCGGGGACGTTTGGACTGAAAGGTAATACAGGACGACTCCGTATAGGGTTGTACCTTCTCCCCAGGGCATTGCAGGGAAGCCCCTTCCCCAAGATCCCTCCCTGTGGTGGAGCCAGACAAAGCCCAAGGATCTCCCACTGGAGGAGCTGGCGCCTTTTACCACGAGAGAGTCATAAAAGGAGTGAAAAGCAGCAGCAGAGCTGGGACTGATAACAACCCTGTCTGCTCTGTTCTGGAGCCTGGTGCTGGGAAATGAGGGAAGAGAGGAAAGGATCCGGGTATGTTCATCTGTAACACAAGAGTAATGAGCTGCTGACACCAGCAAGATATGAGAAACATCATCTCGTCACCATCCCACCATCCTGGGATGTCACAGTGTTTCCAGTGGCGTCGGGAAGGAATTCTGCTGCGTAGAAAGGCTGGTGACGCACCCATCCCTCACACTCTGAGGGCTTGTCGCCCACATTCAGGAGGATGAATCCAAGGGAGAGGAGACATGTTGCCGGGATGTTTTCTGAGAGGAAGCCCAGGAATTGGCTGCTGCAGCCTGACAAAGCAAGAGCAAGTGGGACTTTGGTCATGCTCCATAAATATACCCAACTGGGCTGGGAAGGAGGGGGAATCCTGGAGCATCCCTGGAATGAGAGCAACTGGATTCAGGCTGACTATGGGATACATTCAGCCAGAGAAATAGAAAGCAGATTTCCAGGCACTGCAGGAGGCAGCACCTTCCAGTATGAGGCACTCGGGGGAGAGGCACTAATGGCTTTGAAGGAATTGAACACCGACAAGCAGGCTGGATGTGGTCACTGTGATTTCCTTTCCCCTGGCTCCTGGGAAGTCTGGGCTTGTTTCCTTCATCTTCCCCACAGAGCCCCTGCCAGAGACTGAAGTGTCTGCTGTGGGTTCCTGGAGAACAAGGTGTCCCCATGACCCACTGCCTTAGATGGAAAGTGAAGATGGGGCAGGCATTCCCAAAGTTCCCTGTGGCAGTCACTCAACAAACACAAGGGTGCCCCAGCACATCATGGGGTGCTGTCTCCATTCAGACCCTGGGCTTGCAAGAGTCACCACCCCCAGGTTCAGGGGGATGTGGACCCCCGTGGGGCAGGTGTGGAGCTAACCCTGGTACTTCAGCTCATTGCCTCCAGCACCTTCTATGGCAGCACAGGCACAGGGCTGAACTGCGTGTGGATTTGGGGGATTTGATCCAGGGGAGTGAAACAGCCTTTCCAGTGCAGGAGCATCAGCAAGAACATCCCTTTTACACACTGAATTTGCTGTTCCAATTCTCCCTTTCAGTTTCTTGTAAAACACCCTATTCCCTCCTCCCCAGCCTGTCTGCCTGGCTAGAGGCATCCTACCTTGCTTTGCCATGGAGTTTCCATAGTTCATAAACTTGTGTTGGGAGAAATGGTGCTGTTTATAAAACAGCACAAGCTGTTAGAATATTGCTTGTCATAATTATGGATCTAAGCCTACATGTACAGCCTTGGCAGACATGCAGCCAGCTCAGTGTCCCTGGCTTAGGGGGAGAGATTTTTTACCTGCTAAATGCAAGTTGCTCTGAAGGTATTAAAGCAAGTACTGAATAAAAATCCTCTTTCTTTACAGGTCTTGTCAAAGCAGAGGACAAAGCAAAAGCCCATCGAGCCAAGAAGCTGGAGGGAAATGCCAACATGGAGGAGCTGAAAAAGAAACCTCCAGGAGTTGGTGTGAAGAAGGAAACATCTGTGCATCTACCAGCAGGTAAGGCTGGTGGGGGCAAAGCACAGGCAGCAGCTCTGTGTGCAGTGTAGCTACTTTCTGTGCACTACCCCAAGCTCGCATGGTCCCTACCTTCATGCCACCATCCCCACCTTCACCTGCAGCTCATGGTCCCCACACCCCTTTTGGCCCAGCGGGTTGTTCACTGGGTGAGTTTTCTGGCAGGTTTGTCAGGAGAAGCAGCACAAAGTCAGAGGTAGGAGCACAGAACTCCTGCCCTTTTGAGACGTAACACAGATGTAGGAACAGCCACTGGTGCTAAAATGTTAGTGCAGCCAGAATTGACATCCTGAGGGCCACCTTACCTTCAGTTCACTGCCAGATCAATGTGATGAAAGTGCTGGGAGTTGAGAGCCAAATTCCACCTGGCTTCACTGTGAGTCAGCATGTGACCCATGTGGTGATGGCATTTTTCTAACATCATTCCCATGAATGACACCAGTGCATAACTCTGAGCATAATTACGCTTCCCTGAGCCTCGAGGTGCAGCCTACAGCCAGCACAGGTTGCTTGCTTTCCCTGAGAGCTCTGACAGCAGGAGGAATGCAGGATGTGCAAGATAAACACAGCTGCACTGCCTTGCACTGCTTTCAAATTCAAATAAACGACTCTCTGATCTCACAGCCATGTAAGAGCATCCAAATAAACAGACTTGGCGGATTTTATTCAGCCCAGGCTTCCCTTGGTGGAAGGTCAGAACTGCTCTGCTGAGAACACGGCGTGAACTCTGGGCCTGGGAGCTGCTTTTGGCCCCACGTATCTCTTATTTTGGGTTTTTTAAAGGCCGGTCACAGCCATTCAAATAAACAGATGCCTGGAAGCCAGCAGTCCCCCAGCTTCCTCCGTGTCTGCCGGGAAGAGGATTGCCAGAGAAGCTTTCCAGGCACACGTCCGGATGGAGCTGAGACGCTCACCTTTGTTTCACTCCCGCTAATTGTTTCATTTGGCAGGGGGAAGTTATTCCAAGCAGGGCAGGATCAGGTGGCTGGGGGCATCATCGTGTTTTAACTCCCAGTGTGCAGGATACCAGCGGGGTTGGGAAGGTGAACCTCCTTTCCCCAGGTCAGCAGGTCTGGTAACTCCACATGAAATGACCCAGTGACCTGGTTTGCTTGGGCAGCTGCAGGAGAGTAGGGCAGGGACAGCTGCATGGTTCGTGTCCAGTTCTGGCTTTGCCTGGGAGACTGTATCTCTCTTTTTTTAACATCAGGAACTTTCCCACTTCACTGCTTTTCAACTTATCAAGTAGCCCAGGCAGGCTGGATGTAACACCTCTCTCCTCTCCCTCACCAGCAAACCCTGAGGACCAGTGGCAGCGGGAGATCAGCGAGAAGGGAGAAGTCTCCTGTCCAACCTGCAGTGTTATAACCAGGAAAACTATTGTGGGGCTCAAAAAACACATGGATGTCTGCCAGAAAGTAAGGCCTCACTTTATTCAGTCAAACACATGGGTTTTGGAGGGGAATGGATATATATATGTGCCACTCATAAATGTGCAGTGGTGTTCCTCAAACCATTTCTGGACTGTGTTTGATAGAGCACTTGTTGGTCATCTTCAGCTTGGTGGCTTGTTTGCATCAACCCAGAGGGATTTGGACACTAATTCTCAGCAATTCTGAATCCCTTTGTGGTCTGGGCCTCTTGCCCCAGTATCTCAGCAGAGTCAGGTATTTCTAGTAGCTAAACAAGTAGTTGTAAGGCTGCAGAGATTGTTGGGGTTGTCTCTAATCTGTCCTCCTCCAGAGCCCTGGCTGTGGGGTTTCACTGTGTACTGTGCCTTGTATCAGGCCAGATAAACTGTGGTTGCATGAGAGCATGTCTCAGGGAGACTGAGCCTGGATGTGCTCAGGCAGGTTGTCAGGATGCAGGGGTTCAGTAATGGTGCAGTGAAAAATTGTCTCTCTGCCACACCACCATCCATCAGAGCGCAGGATTACGTCTTCATCCGTCACCTGGCGGAGCTGTCGCCACAGAAAGCCAACATAGGATCGATGCCTCCTGCTTTGAAAATATGTGGCTGGGCTTTGATTCCACATTCATTTTCTGTAAATGCTTCCCCAGCCATTGCCTTGCTGTTTATACAGCAGTGGGAGGCTGCTCTCCCTCCCAAACCCCGTACTACAGCAATGCTGGGCAGAATCCTGCCGCCTCCGATATCTTCCTGGCCTCAGTGGAGTGGGGATCCTGGCCATCACTGGTCGTATTTCCTCCACTTCGGAGCATCTCCCAAGCCAGGCTGGCTCTGTGCAGGCTGCACAGCCAGGTGACCTGGTGAACACAGCTCTGCTGGAGCAGTCAGCGGTGTCTTCCCTGCTGGAAATATGCCAGTGGGTGTTCAGCCAAAGATTTGGGGCTCCAGCCCTTGGAGTGAGTGTTCTGTCACCCTTCCTGAGAGAGACAGTCCTTGCCAGAGCTGGTTGTGCTGCTCCAGGAGCTGGGATGCTTCAAGGAATCGCAGGCAGGACAGTCCCTAAGTTCCAAGTGTGTGACCACAGGTGCAGCTCTCACCATTCCATCTCTGAGATGAATCTGTGGCACAACCTTAGTGAGTGAGACCCTGCTGCTGGGACAATGGGAAAATGATGTGCAGGCTCCCAAAACTCTTATAAAAAAATTGAAATTGGTTTCTCTGTTCCATGTTTGTCACAAAGCAGTCTGCACCTGTTTGCTTTGGTTTTGGAAAGGAAAAAAGGGATGGAGAGGGTTGCAACATTCTTGAGCCTGAAGGAGGCAAGGGCAGTTATATCCTCCTGGTATCCCGGGTGGGAGGGCTTGCTGGAATGTGGACATGGTGTTGACCCGAAGAGTAAATCCCAAATTAGCTGGTAGTGGCATCTGGTGAGTCAAGGAGCTGTTAGCATCCACCTTGTTAGGATCAAGCGCTTGGATCTGGGACAAGATTAACTGATGGTAGCACAGGTACCATGAGTCACTCCCAACTCACTGCAGTGAGTCTATTCTTCATTTTCCTGGAGTTCCATAATGAGGAGAGATTTGCAGATCCACCTTCATTGCCTCTCCAGCTTTTAGTCATGTCTTGATTGAAGAGAGAGTAGTGAAGGTGAAGCATCTGTCAGGAGAAGCAGGAATGACCACAGCTGGCCAGGCAATGGCTCCCTACTGAGATACTCTATGTCTTGGTGCCCAGAGCATGAATGTCCTGAGGCGTATATTCTGGTCCCTGCCCCAGCAGAAGTCAAGATCTGTTCACCCACTGTGCAAGTGCCCCTTGTACCTTGGGGTGTGCAGTTAATGCATCTCCCCATGCATTCAGGAGGCTGAGTTGGGTCAAACAGCAGGGCAGCATGAGGCAGGAATTATCCTCCTGTGATTGTGTCCTTAATTTCACACAGCCCAGGCACCCAGAAATTGCACTGTACACCAGCATCTGTTTTACTTAACAGGACTGCAGAGCACAGTCCACTGGCATTGGTAGATCAAAGCTTCTCCTCTCTCTAGCCCTTTGACAGGAAGAGTAAGACACCAGATCCAGATGTTTTCATCCAGTGAGGCTTTAAATCTAAATCCAAAATGGAATGTTTTCCAAAAATTGGGGCATGTGGGTTTGATAACAATATCCAGGACAACAGAGAGAAAGCTCTGAGCTGCAGGCAGGGACTGGGATAGGAAACAGGGATGCTGTGTTGCCTGCTGGGTCCCACCACTGCGTACTGCTGCAGCAACAGCCACCCATGGGGTTATTGACCACCAGCAGCAGCAGCACTTGGAAGGATGTGGCCTCTCTGGTGACTTGCCTTTAATTCCTTCAGCTGCAGGATGCCTTGAAGTGTCAGCACTGCAAAAAACAGTTCAAGTCCAAAGCTGGGCTGAATTACCACACCATGGCTGAACACGTCAGCAAGGTAAGGGAGCTGGGCTGTGCTTGTCTTCTGCCTCCTTTCTCCATGCAGGTGATGGATGAAGCCATCCATCAAAAGTCCTCTTTCTATGGTCTTTGTAAAGGAGGGATCCACCTTTGCAGCATTTCACACACTGCTCAGCCTGGATGGTGGTCTTCCCCCTTCCTGCCAAGGAAAGCATTTCCTTCCCAGGTAGTGAGTTAGGCTCATATTGATACTGATAAATAGAGCAGAGGACTGAAAAAATAAAACAGGATTTCAGATCCCAGCATGGGGGAAGATCCGGTGAGTACCGTGAGGCAGATTTTGAGTGGCAAAGCTCTGCCTCCAAAACTGTGCCTGCAAATCCACGACTGATGGGTTCTGCCTTGCACGAATCTCAAAATCTGGTCTTTAGCTCTCCACTGTGCATGGGAGAAGCAGCCACAAAATTTATCATGAATAAAATTTTGCAGGCGCTAGTGTAGATGCTGTTCTAAAAGTCTGGTTTTGTACATCTCTGAGATACCATGGCAAGGCATAACTACATTTCTACGTGTCCCGGGCTTACCAGTTGTGACTTGTCTTTTACCTGTGCCTTAATCTCCTGCTCTTCAGTCTTGCTGGTGAATCCTCTGTGCAGGAACTGCTCCTGCGTTTCTCAGCTGGGCCTTTAGGTGTAATCACAGGAAAGACATGAGCAGATCCAGCACATAACAACGAAGCAGTGGGAGATCCAGCTCTCCTAATGAGAGGTTCCCTCTAGCCCAGGGCAGCTCCCTGCAAGGCAGGGGCTTTCCATCCACTCCTGGCACAGAGGACATGAGTAAATGGTTGACTCTGTCGCTTCTGTTACTTCCTTGTTTCCAGCCTGTTCCTGTGGAAACCGCTGGACTTGGTGAACAGGAAGAGCGGGAAAGGCTGAGGAAAGTGCTAAAGCAGATGGGAAAACTGAAATGCCCCAATGAGGTACGAGAACAATTCTTGTTTCTCGTTCTGTGAAAAGGTGGAAGGAGTGAGTCCCATGCAGAGGGGGACATGTACTCTCCAGGCATCCCTTGGCAAGTGCTCGATGTTTCCACCTTAGCTCAGCCATCCCAATCCCTGTCCCACTGGCTCTGTGCACTCCAGCAACGGGACAGCCCGGCAGGAGGGTGGGCACAGGGCAGACTGGGGAGCTCTGGAGGGCAGGTTCTGCCTCCTGAGCTCAGGAAGGAGCACAGCCTGTCCTGGGCACAGCGTAAAACCAAACCAAACCACACCAAAACCAGAGCCAAGCTGGTTGCAGACAAGTCACGAACAGGTAAGGGAGGCGTTGGCAGAGGTTTGTCCCGTGGGTGCTTTGCTCTCCATGCAGGCAGTGCCTCCCCAGTGCCTTCCCCTCCTGCTGCCTGCTGTGTGTGTCTGTCCAGAGAGCTCTATCCGTGTGTTGGGGCAGAGAGTGCCAGGGGCAGGGACTGCTCCTCCCATCCCTCCAGGGCACTGTCCTGCCTGTGCATGGCTCTTTGGGGACTGTCAAATTCTCCAACACTCGGATGGGATGGGCTGGAAGAGCTGCTCTTTGGAGTGGGCTCCTCGGGAATGTTCCTCCCTGGAGAAACGGCACCCCAACCTTTTCAACACGGGCACGTGAAGCCCCAGCCCTCCTTAACCCTCCCCTTCTCCCCATCTCCACAGGGTTGCGTGGCCAACTTCTCCAGCCTGATGGGCTACCAGTACCACCAGAAGCGGTGTGGGAAGCAGCTTGCCGAGGCCGATAAGCCTGTGTTCAGCTGCCCACACTGTGGCAAGAAGTACAAATCCAAGGCTGGCCACGACTATCATGTGCGGTCAGAACACACGGCCTCGGTGAGCCCCCCGGACGCCTCCGCAGCCCGAGGAGCGGGGCCATCCCCCCCCGGGGGGGACTGCAGAGCTGCGGAGCCCGTGGGCAGGACAGAGCCGGGCAGGGCCGGGCCGGGCAAGGCAGGTGCAGACGTCGGGCCGGTGTTGTTTTCTCCCTCAAATCACCATGCACATGTGTTGTACCATGCAGTGTCAGGGGGAACAGGGTACACCCTCTTCCACCCCTCCAAAAATGCTGTTTATGGGAGTGGTCAGCAGCATTCCCTTTCCCCAGTGCCCACAGGGCTGTGCTCCAGCCCACCCTGCATCCGTGCTCTGCAGGAAAAAAAACCAGACCTCAGGCTGCTCCCTCACAAACACCGACTGCTTGCCAGCGCCGGGGTGGCAGGATCTGTCCCTGGGGAGCATCCCTTTCTGTTCTGTTGATCCCTACTGGCAGTGCATCCGACACTAATCACTCCCTAACTCTAATAACAGGAGATATTTATACACATGGGAGCATGGAGGGACACAGTCTATGGCTACTGCTGGGCTGAGGGAGGCGGATACTCCCTTTGCTCCCATGCTCCAGTGCAGAGGCCCAAAGCAAGTGTGGAAACACACAGCCCAAATCCCAGCATCCCCATCCCGGGGCCAGAGAGCTCGCCTGTTCTCTCGTCATGCCCTTCCTGACTCTGTCTCTCTTGCAGCCTCCAGAGGAGCCAGAGGTGAAGCCAGAGCCTGGTCCCGTAGAAGATTTTGAGAGGACCCCGAGCGGCCGCATCCGTCGGACATCGGCCCAAGTAGCCGTCTTCCACCTCCAGGAGATAGCAGAGGACGAGCTGGCCAGGGATTGGACCAAGCGGAGGATGAAGGATGACCTGGTGCCTGAAACAAAGCGGGTGAGCAGTCTTTAGTTCTCACTGTACACAGAGATCCTGGGATTCTAGCCTGGCCCCAGCTGTACACAGAGATTCCAGGATTCCAGCCTGGCCCCAGCTGGTTGAGGCCCTCACATGTCTCACTTGCTGTGTCTTAAATTAATTAGCTGTGATGGCAGATTTATTGCTGAAGAGCCCACCCAGCACAGGCTGAGGCGCTGTGGTCTGGAGGCTCCCAGCAGCAGGCAGCTGTGCCCTTTGGAGGAAGAGGTGGTGCACTGTGGAGAGACCAGGGTCTGGCCCCGAGTGTTGGGGAGGGAGGTCGGTTCTGGTCCATGCTGAGCAGGGAAGTAGAGGCTGGCAGCCAGGAGGAGCACGTGAAGAGAGCAGATCGGATCTGAAACCTCCTCCCTTGCACTGTCAGAGAGCAAAGATGCCCCAGGCAGAATTCCCTCCCTTCCATGTCTCTTCCTTAACTTCTGGGAGATGCTTTCCTGGAGATAAAGAGCCTGCAGCATCCCAGAGCAGTGCTGCTGGGAGCAGAGGAAGGCAGAGAGTGGAGACAGGGCTGAGCCCTGCAGGATCCAGCAGCAGTGCACTCGTGGCCCAATGCTGTGGGGTTTGCACAGGGCCCCAGCAGGCTTGAGCTTTTTGTAGGCATTGGAGTGAGTACATGGTAAACCAAACTTCCCTTCTGGCTGTGGGAGGAGGTGATTATTCATGGGAGTGTACTAAAGCTGAAATTCCCTCCAGGTATGCTCCTTCTGGACTGTAAAAGGAATGAAGCAGCAGTAAATCATAAACCTTTTCAGTGCAAAGGGGAAAAAAGAGAGGGAACGGGAGTTTTTTTGTTTGCCAGGACTCAATGCAGAGCTCTCCTGCAAGTCTCTGCATGAGCTGCAGCCTGTTTCCTGAGCAGGTGACTCTGCAGTTATGTGCCAGGCCTGTTCCCTGCTCTGAACAGTTGGGCATCTCTTGCCCAGTGCTCTGAAATTCACCCTGGCAAGATATTGGGCATGTTGCAAAGATGGGAGTGAGGATGAGAGGACATCAGGAGAGTGTGAATAGTCCCACCCCAGAGGACTTAGCCCAAGCCATGAGAACAGCCCAAGTCTCAGAGCCAGCTTGGAGAAGTGATGTGGCTCACGTCAGGAAAAGGGGTGGCAGGACAGCAGCCTTGGGCCAATATGCCTTCCTGCTCCCACAGTGTGTCCCATGCTGTCCTGGCACCTGTGTGTGCTCAGCAGAAGTGCCACCATGGTTCTGCAGAGACTCAGAAGAGCTCAGCCTGGCTCAGCTCTGGTCTACACATGGTGGGCAGCTGGAAAACCAGCACAGGAACAAACCAGCAGCTTCTTTACCCTCCTTGGCACCCCAGTGAGGCACTGGCACAGAAGGGGACCCAGCTACAGCACTGCCATCCACCTTGGGGCAGAGCTGGGTGTTTTAGGGCCAGAACTGCTTGCAAACATTTTATTTCCCTAGTGCTTGGTGTTGCCATTGTTGTTTTCCAGATGTCTTCAGCTGCAATGCATTAATAACATAAAAAAACCAAGCCCAAAGTAGCTGTTTCATTTCAGATACTGCGGGAGAAGAGGTGTGCTGCTCTCTTCTCCCCTCTCCAGTCTCAGCTCTTGCATTCTTCTCTTTCCTCTTGGAATTGTTCCCTTTACTCAGGACTTTGAGTATTTTCTTTTTGAGTTGAGAGAGCAGGCAGGACCCCAGGCCAGGACAAGGGCCACATGCTCAGGCTGACATACAAAGGCATTGTAAAGGTCTCAACACCGGCGTAATTGCTCCATGAAGTGCTGGTGGGTTTTTTAATGAGACGTTTCTTGTGTTCAGAGTCTGATTGTTTAACTGAGTCCCATCTCAGTGCTAAAAAGCAAAGAATTGCTGTGAGGTTGGCAGAAGCAGTTTTGCATTGAAGATGGGCAAGGGGGGAATTGGATCAGCTCCCAGATGGCAAAACAAGGCTCTTGGGTTGGAGAATCAAGAGACCTCAGGCTCTGCATGAAATCCCAGATGGATTTTGGAGGAAGTCAGTGCAGTGGGTGAATCCATACATAGCTGTGCGTGTGCCTGTGGGTACGTCTTGCAGTGACTGTCACGTTCCCTTGACAACACTTTATAATCTGTTCAGTCTATGACATTTTTTCTTGACGAGCGATGCTGGGAGGAGGTGGGAGGCAGGTTCTGCCCGGGGAGGCTGGTGGGAGCTTGCTGACTTCAGCACACTCTGAGCTGCTCTGCTCAGCCACGGCTTGCATTGCTCACGACCGCTCTGCCTTTACAAGTTAGTTCAGTTCAGGGTGTAGGAAAAAACCTCCCAGCAAGTGCCCAATTTGACCTCATTACAGCCCCAAAACAGAGCTGCCCTCAGAACTGCCTGTGGGACGGCCTTGTGCCACATGGGGGGCTCAGAGCAGCCAGCAGCATCCCCATGTCACCTCCTTGCCGAGCATGTGTGGTGGCTGTCCCTGAAGGAGCTGACAGCCCAGAGCCACTGGAGCAGCAGGAAGATAAACACCAGTTCACCATGACCAGGGCACTGGGACTGGTGGGAACCGATGGAAGTCCCAGAAGAGCCACCACGCCACCTCCTCTTTTTCCCACTGAGCCATACCCAGCCACTGGGGGTACACTGCTGGGCCTGCAGACCCCGTACTGGACATGGAGAGAAGTGGGATGTCAGGGAGCAGCAGCAGATTGCAGCAGCTCCTTCACCTTTTCAGCAAGCCCTAGGGATTTCCAGGATTCCAGAGAGAGAGATGCTTCCCAGCTCTGATCTGTAACCAGTGGTGGATGGATACACCTAAACTTGCTGCAGCACAGGACAAGCTCCATCCCTGAACTCTCCAGTTCCCCACCATGGTCCCAGCAGTCAGTGTGGATTTTGAGGAAGCTGATGAAGAAAGCCACCCCTCTCCATCCCTTTTCCAGGCAGCAGAACGTTTTCCCAGGGGAAGGCACAGCTCCTCATCAAGCCCGTGGGATACGAAGGTTCGCAGCCCCACGGCAGGAACAGCCCCAGTGCAGCCCCTGTGCTGTGGCCACATGGCAGCTGGTCCCAGCCGGTGAGAGGGATGCTGGGTTTGGATCCCCTTGGTGGCCTGTGGTGGGATGCGTTCGCCTTTCCCCGGGAGGATGGATTCCTTCACACCAAAGCAATGGCATCAGAATAAACGATTGCTGCTCGATCCCAGGCCCTGCGCTGCCTTCGGTCTGCGCTAACCAAATCCAGCATTTCTAAATATACACTGGAGTCTTATTTTCTCGCTCCGATCTTTATTTGCCTCCAGATAAGCTGAAACAGATGGGGTGTTTCACAACAGCCGCTTGCTGGGGATGTCAGATGGGGAAGGGCACACCCCTGCTGCTTTTCTGGGAAAAATCCCCTCTCCAGAAGCTCTGCGAAGATGATGCTGACCCTCCTCTGGCCTTTGCTGGGGCCGTCGCTTGCCCATGAGCAGCCTTGAAGGCTGCAGGTTCCCAGCTCACGGCAGTGGGCTCTGGGGTATAGTGGGAGATGAGGAACAACCTCCTCAAGCAGGGGGAAGAGGCATCTAAGAGGCAGAAGGGGAGAAAATGCTGTGGAAATCCCACTGTTTCAGAGTGTGATGCTTTCTTGGTAGAGCTTGAGGTGGGGTTCCTTGCTTCAAGGTGCTGGAGGTTGTGATGGGCTCACAGGGAGGGATGTAGAGCTCCACTGTGGGATACATGGACACTCCATTTCCCTCCCCATGGCTCAGGGTCTCAGTGTCAGTAGGGGCAGCCATGAAGTCTGCACATCCCCATGGAGCCTGCTGCCGTGGTGTGCCAGGGATCTGGAGCAAAGGGCAGCCATAGGCCATAGGCCAGTCAAAGCTAAAGGGGAAAAGTCATCTCCAGGCTTGAGGTTTATACTGGAACCAGGATAAATTCCAGAGCAGAAGAGGCTGGCTTGGGTTTGTCCCCCAAAACAATGGCCCTGCAATCCAGGCAGGAGCCAGCCTGAGCCCTGCAGACTCATGCCACTGGGGGCCAAACCGGATCCCAGCTCCAGCTGCGGGGCCAAGTCCATCCTTCCTCCCCTTGCTCGGCAGAGCCGGCATGGTGTGACCCTCCTGTGGGACCTGGCTGCTGGCCAGCACCCCTAGGTGCGTTTTGCCTTCATGGCATCATCCACAACCTCCACAGGAAGAAGAGAGAACTGTGCCTTGTGCTGGGGACCTGGGTGAGGCTTCAGGGGCGCTCGCTGGCTGAGACATCCCGCATGGTTCTTATTTACTGCGATATATTTTGGGGAAGGGGAGAGCTGTCGAGGGAGCAGAGAGGATTGAAATAAGAAAGTTAATTAAATAAAACCGTCAGTCAAAGGAAACAAACCTTCCCAGCCCAGCATCCTTCGACTGTTCAGAAGAGATGGGCTGCAGCCAAAACCAGTTGTAGTCGTTTAATGATTTGGCCATGAAAATTTTCACTTACAGGCTGTTTGAGGAAAATAAATGGAAAAGAAAAAAAAAATATAAAATATTCCATGCCTGGGGCTCCCTCTTAATAGAGACATAAAGATGACTTTGACATTCCCAGAACCACAGCGCCCTGGGAAGACATGGGATTTGCATGTTATTGTGCAGGACTGTTGGAGGAGAGCAGGGAGGGATTTTTCTCTGGAGTGGGAAAGCAGAGCAGCAGAGTCCACATCTCTGAACATCCCCCCTTGCCTCCTCCCCAGGGATGCGCGAGGGAGAGGTTGTTGCTGGGGCTGTGTGCGGTTACCGTTAATGTTTGCTCATTCATGGGATTGATTGGGTTTTAATTATGGAGGCCTTTTGGCATCCTGGCTCTCGGTATCAATGGCAAAAAGGGACTCCTGTGTTCTCCCCTGGAGGTGGCATTGCCTTCCCTGGGCTGGGGACCAAGCTCTTGGTAGATGCACCATCCCAGAGCTTCAAAGAGCTCTGCTGGCATCTCCCCCAGCCGCGAAGCACGACAGAATTGCAGCATGCTGGGGCTCGGGGGAGTTTTCCACATCCACATCCGTCCGTACCAGGGCTCACGGCGCCATTTCGCAAGGCCCTGTGCCCCTGCCCCTCACATGGAGCCCAGTGCTCCCTGACCCGGCCGTGCCCCGCCACGTGCCGGGGGAAGGCTGCAGGGGCACATGGATCACTTCAATTTGAGTGGAAAGGAATAGCTGGCACCTGAGCCTTCTACAACGAGCTTCCCTTTGCAGGGGGGTTTGGGAACAGCTGGGGGGAGCTGGACAAAGGCAGATTCGCAGCTTTATCAGCATGTTCAGGAAAAGTTACAGCTGGAAAAGAAATCCAGCCAGCTTCCTGCTGCCTCCAAACTGCCAGCTCCAGGTCCTCAGGGGCTGTTCGGCCCTCTGCGAGCCTTTGCACCTCTGCAAGCACCTTTTGGTCATGCATCCTCTCCATCCAGCATGGATGCAGGGATGCAGTTGTGTCCCATGCTCGGAGGTGCCCATGGAGAGTGGCATGTTCTCACGTACCCACACGTGCACCGTGCCGTCTGTGGGCTCACCCAGCACTGCTCCCACTCAGGGCAAGTTTGGGACCAAACAACATCCACTGGCTATAGCAGAGCTCACCAGGCTGGGCTGGGAGTTGTGCTGGCATGGTTGTGCAGCCCAGTGTCCCCTGCACATTGGCACAGTGGCTCAGTGTCAGGCAGGGACCAGCCCTGCAGGTAGGGCCAGGAACAGTGGCTGGGAGGCCCGGAGATGCCTGAAGCTGCCTGAAGCTTCCACAGCTGCCTGGGCTTGTGCTGAACACGCAGAACTGGAGTTGAGAGGGCCGGCCTGCTATGCTAACCCTCAAAGTCGCTAATAAAGCGCTAATTAAAAGCACTTGGAAGGACCAGCCCTGCCAGAAGGAGAGGCAGAGACACAAGAGCCGTTCATTGTTTAACGGGTTGTGCCCATTCATCCATGGAAGGCAGCCATGGAGGCTGGGCCCCTCTGCCCAGTGTGCAGGGTTGTTTATTCCCCTGGTTATAAAACATGGCAGAAGGGCTGTGCTGACACCATGCACCGAAAATGCCGGGTCCAGTCCTGGCCCTGTGGGCATGGACCCGGGAGCAGGAGCCTCTCCTCTCCTGTTTGCCACGGACTCCTCGCCAGTGGCAGGGCAGTGGGCAGAACCACCTCCCTGGCCTGCAGTGCCCGAGGGGAGAATGGCATTTCTGGGGAAAGCCAGAGTAGTTTTCAGCCCCGATTCACTTTGGGGCGGGGCAAGACCCGTGTGAAGAGGCAGGACCGGGCTGGGGTGTGCAGCTCTGCTAATCGACTGCTATTGTTCACAGCTCAATTACACCCGACCAGGGCTTCCAAAGCTCAATCCCAGGCTGCTGGAAAACTGGAAGAACGAAGTGAAGGAGAAGGGCCGCATCAACTGTCCCAACAACGTAAGGATTGTCTGTTCTTCCATGGGCTGGCTGGACTCAGTCTGCAGGAGGAAGGGGGGTTTTGGGGGCAGAAACCCACCAAAAATGGTTCTCATTGGGCTGCTGATCATAGAGATGCTCAGACCCTCATTTCACCTCCTTTCCCTGAGCTTGCTGCGGTGCCTGGTGAAAGTGTGTCCCAGCTTTGGGATTCACCAGGCTTGGGGACAGGGCCACCCTTGGGCTGATGGTGCAGCATTACCCAATCTGGGCTCTGGAGCTGCATTTGGGAAGCTCCCAAGATCCCGACAGGGTGAAGGCTGCTCATCCCGCACAGCCTTTTGATGCAGAGAACCTGCTTTTCCCAGAGTTAATCGAAGATAGATTTAAGCCAAGCTTTTTAAAGCCCTGTGGCAAGCACAGACCTCAGGGCATGGTGCGTGTGCCTCATCTCGCTGTGAAATACAGCCTTGGCCCGAGCTGACAGAGAGGTGAACCCCACCCTGGTGCTGAGCCTGGATTTATCGTCCCAAACAAAGCCTTGCTAATGGGAGTTCTGAAGGAGGCTGTTCCCACAAGGCCAGGGGAGCTGGGCTGGCTAATTAATGTCATACACGGGCACTTGGAAAAGACATTGCTCAGAAACTGGTCATGCTGCTGCCTGGGTGATTTCTCTCCTCCATTAAGCCTCTGCTGTGGCTCCAAGAACTCCTGTAGCCCAGCAGGACCTCCCGACAGCTCACAAATGTAGGTTTTCCACGGAGACATTTAGGGGAGAGGTTTTTTCAGCCCGTTGTAGAGGGATTTGGGCACATGACTCCCATTAGCACTAATGGGAAACGTGTGACCAGAGCCCTCGGCGCCTCGCAGAGCGTTAACCTCACACTGCTCAGCCTGGACCGGTGGCCGTGCTGGTTCAGCAGGCTCCTGGCCACGGCTCAGAGGAAGGCAGGGGATGAGGGGGATCGTGTCTAACCCTGCTTTGTTTTTTCCTGCAGTGCTGTGAAGCCATTTACTCCAGTGTCTCGGGGCTGAAAGCTCACCTGGCCAACTGCAACAAGGTAGGTCCTGCCTTTTACACCCTTTTCTCAGAGGTGGCTTTGGTGTTGGGTTTTCTCTTCCCCCTAGCTGGTTTGGAAGGAACAAGCCAAGGGACAATGGCACAGGTTAAAGGATGGTGGCTGCTGGAGGGCTGGCTGGCAGTGCTGCTCCCAGTGAGTTGTCACCAGGCAGATGGAGGCAGAGAGGCTCGAGCTGCGCAGATGGATTGGAGGGGATGTGGCTGCCATTCCAGCTGTAGAGAAAAGGTGCCACAACACAAACTTCTCACCCAAGTACCCAGACTTCTGACACACAAAGTGTCTCGGGGACACGGCAGTGGGACTAAGCCCTCCTGCTTCATGTTCTCCTGTCCCACAGCAGCCCCTGCCCAGCTGGTCCCTGCAGCCCCTGGATCATTCACAAGCCCTTGGCTATCCAGCATGGCCAGCACCTCACACAAATGTGCGTCAGCCACAGCAGCTCAGAGCCAAGGTGGTGGGTGTTGGAAACTGAATGTGTCCTGAGGCAGGTGGGAATCAGGAGTCTTCTTCCATCAATTTGGGCAGCCTTACAGCCCCTCTGGAAGCCCAGCTGGAGGGATGCTGGTGTGGTGCCTCTGGGATAGGCTGAGACTGGAAGAGGCAGCTGGTTGTGCAGAGACCAGTGCCCTCCCACTGGATGGATGGAGCAGCCCTGAGCTCCAGTGCCCTGGAGCTGCCCCAGGGGAGGGATCAAGAGCTCAGTGTAGGTCCCTCAAATTGGAACCAAGTAAGAGCTGCTAAAGCTTTATACCCTGAAACATTTCCAGCTGCAGCTTCCATTGAATAGAGCTTCCAGGAGGCAGCTCCAATACGTACCCTGTGGTTATTAAAAACACCAACTCCCGCACTCTTCCAGCGCTAGCTGGAACAGCAGCCCTTAATGAGATCATTTAGAAAATGGGCTGCAGGGATCCAGCAGGAGAAGCTGGATTTATGCAGGATAAAAGAGCAAACACAGAAGACCGGGACAGCTCCTTCTCTGAGAGAAAATGGAGCTGGTTTCTGGCTGGTTCCATGCACAGGAAGCAGCCAGGATCTGCATGAACATTTCCATGAACCACAGAGCTGCACCCTCTGGATCTGGCACAGCTGGGGTCAGGTATTGGGACTCAGCAATGGGGAGTTGCTCTGTGACCCTGCACTGCCATCAGCAGGATTCTTCCCCTTAGGGGAGAGGATTTACTTTGAATACATGTGCCAACAAATTTGGCATAAATAAATCACAGCCCCTCCAGAACGGGTCTGTGATTCCCGCTGTAAAATCCTGCAGAACTGGTTGCAAAACATGAAGCCTTAGCAAGAGCAGAGGCCGCTCCCAGGCAGCACCCCATCTTCAGTGGGGATTGATGCACCAGGATGATTTTGCACAAGGATTCCTGAAGCCAGGCCTGTCCTCTCCCGAAATGAGAGACCCGTCTAACTCAGGATTTACAGCTATGGAGAAATTCCCAGGGAGGAAATATATGGCCCAGAGGGGCCCATCCATAACCCCCTCGTCAATAGAGAGCACATTATCTCCCGCGTGCCGTGACCTGCGGCAGAGCCGGCAGATCCGTCATCCCACCAGGGCGCTGCTGACAGGAATCCAGCAGTCACCCTGGCTCTCTGACAATATAACAGGAGAATTAGGTGAGTGCTGGACATAAATCCAATGGTGGTTCAGTCCCAGGGGATCATAGATCTGCTGACAGCGAGGACACAGGGCGATGGCCCCATCACCTGATGTTGGGGACACACAGCAGCACGAGTGGCATGGACTGAAACTCAGAGAGAGGATGTGGCTGTGAGTTCCTGCCCTGGCACCGAGGCTGGCAGAGATGTGGTGGTTCAGACACGAGTGTTTATTTTGTGTCACTTTGAGGTCACAGGAGCATCAGGGCCAGGGGAGGGCCACCCCTTGGGGCACTTTGAGCTCTGCAGGAGCTGCTGTGTCTTGCAGGGGGACCACTCAGTGGGCAAGTACCGCTGCCTCCTGTGCCAGAAGGAGTTCAGCTCCGAGAGTGGCGTCAAGTACCACATCATCAAGGCTCATTCGGAGGTAAGGAAGGAGCTGCATCTGGACTGGGCTGGTCCCTGCTCCAACACACACATCCTTGGGATGTCCCTTTCCATCCATCCATCCATCCATCCATCCATCCATGTCTGTTAAGAGCAGAGCACAGTGGCAGCTCCTAATCAGCCTGAGGGGTTCCTCCCTATTCCCCTTGATGTCCCTGACACCCCCAGGCTCATTGCAGCTGCTGAGCAGTTTGACCTCTGGGAGGTGATGCCAGTGGGGTGAGGGGTGGGCCAGGCTCGGGTTGTGTGTGCTGGTGCTGGTACTGGTGCCAGTGCCTGCCCCCCGACAGTCACTAACCCCCGTGTCACCCCACGGACACAGAACTGGTTCCGAACCTCCTCAGAGGCCAGCCGGAAAAAGAAAAACAGGGAACAGCTTTCTTCCAGCAAAGAGGAGAAAAAGAAAAGCACAAACGGGAAGAAAAGGGGGAGAAAACCCAAGGAGAGGCCTCCAGAAATGTCCCCGAAGGGCAGAGAGAGCGTGGCAGCAAAGACTAATCACAAGAAAACCCTCGAGCACTGGGAAGGCTCCCGGGGCAGCCCCGAGGGGGACGAGCTCGTCCCCAAGCCCCCGAGCCAGCGGAAGGGAGGAGCCAGCAAGATGCCCGAGAAATGAGCAGCTCAGAGACTCGTCTCCGAGGATTCGTTTACAGCCCAGGGTAACAGGGTGGGGGTCTCTCCCAGTTTTATGTCCCCTCCTCCCCATCCCACCTCCCCTTGCCCCACCCTCCTCTCACCCTCTTTTTACAAAAAGAAAGGAAAAAAGAAAAAAAAAAAAAGACAGAAAATATCAATTAACCACTTTAAACAAATCACGGACCTTGTTTCACACTGGAAAACAAACAGGATCAAGGAAGCTGGAACGTTCTTCACCCCCTGCCCGTGTACATACCCCTCGGTGGGGTCCGCTGCCTCCCCCGGCCCGTGATTCCCCTCCCCTGCGCCAAACTGGTGACTCTTGAGCGAAAGAGAAGTGCAATAGCAGCGGGGTCCCGTGGGCGGGGACCCTCCCCCAGCGGCTCCGTGCCAGGGCGGGAGCTGCCCACCTGTCCGGCGGCCTCCCAGCTCCAGGGTGATGTTTCCAAAGATGTTTGACCCGGTCGGGCGGAGGGTCCGGCAGCAGCATGAGAGGGGGAGTTGGCAGCGCTTTTCCTGCGGCCGCAGGTCGGGGGGAACGTGTTGGGCAGGGACCAGCTCCGTGGGGCGGCGGCTTGGCAGGGTTTGTGTGCGTGGTGCGAGGCACAGGCAGAGGAGGGGAGCAGGGCTGGGGGTGTGGGAGGTGTGAGCAGCAGAGGGGGGTGCTCTGGGACGGGTCAGGTTAAAGGGTTTAATGGGAAGTTGTGGGAATGCTGTGCGCACTGTGGAGAGTGGCAGTGCAGCCATGGAACCAGGGGTGCAGTGAGGGAGCTGTGCCTCGGTGCTTGGGTTGTGTTTGCCGGGCATGGAGTGCTGGGATGGCAGAGACACGAGGCAGTGGCAGGGTCAGGGGGCTATGGCAGCCAGCGAGCTGTCCCCCCCACCCCCCCGGCCTGGGGGCATCCAAGGGTGGTTCAGGATCCCTCTGCTCAATCCCGAAGATGTCGATCACCCAGGAGGGAGGAACGAAGTCTCGGTTCCCCAGCTGTGGCCACAGGAGGTGTGTGACAGGGATGGGGGCAGCATCGAGAGACAATCACGGGTCCTACTTTAGGACAATCCCAGTTGCTTCCCGGGCACCTCGCATTCCCTTTGTCCTTTCGGGCCGGGACCCACCATGGGGGGAGTCTCTGCTCCCAAAGATGCATCTGAGCCCCTGACCATGCCCCTCGGGGTGACAGGCCCCTGTGGTGCCATCCCTGCTTGTGCTCTTGCCCCGGGCTTTTTGCTTCTGTGCTGACAGTGTCATCACACCTCGCTCCAGCCCGGGGGGAGCCATCCCAGACTGGGATGTGCCCGTCTCCAGACAAAACCAGGCTACCTCGGTCCTTGGGAAACGGGCACGTTTTCTCTCAGTAACACAATTAAAAAAAACCTTAATTCGGTTTTTCCCCTATGCAGAGCCAGGAAAGAGGCATCAGAGGGGGAGCTTCTGCTTTTGCTTTAATCAATTCAAACCTCAGTCCTCGCTTTCCTCACTGCTCCGTGTCTCCCGCCAAAGGCTCGATATTGAGCAGCAGCTCAGTCATAATTAACATCCTCCACTGGCACGTTATTCCAGCTGGGGAGGGGGGGCAGTGGTGGCTGAAGCCAGGGTGGCTTCTCAGGGAGCCAGGGCTCCTGCTCTGTCCACAGCTGCAACACCTGGATCCACCATCTGCATTGCCCAGCGAGCTGGGCACGTGCCTGCTGCTGAGGGAACTGCCTGAGCATTGCTGGCTGTGCCGGGCCTCAAGGCAATTAGTGAGAAAGCTTAATTAGTCACTTCGGCTCAGCCTGGTCTCTGCTTGCACTTCATCGGATCTGTGTTTGGATGGTGTCACTGGGGTAGATCCTGCCTCCCTGGGGAAGGGGGAGAGCTTTGGGAGCTGTAGGACAGCTTGGAACAGCTCCCAGGCAGCAGCAAAAAGGGGAGCACGGGCAGAGCTGTAGGCCTGGCACTGAAATCTCTGTGAAGGGGTAGAGGGAGCCACTGGATCCCAAAATCACATCCTACCATGGAGGGAAACCCCCAGGAAAGCTCCATGCCCCGGCCTAGGGAGGGGAGGTCTGGGTAGCCCAGGCAGCTGGCTTGGATGGTCACCGCACAATCCCCACTGTCTCCCCTTGGGCATGGCCTGGGACTCCATTCTCATTAACATGCAATTAATTGGCTTGGCATTGATTAAATTAACAGGCAGCACTGTGCTCCATAGGCAGGGAGCCCTGGGAGTCAGGGTGGGGTAGACATGGGAAAGGGCCAGCTCAGGGGGTCATCGTGAGGTCCGGATCAAAACCACCTCTGCTTTTATAATGAGAGTGTCTGGCAGGAGCAGGGACAGGAGCGGGGACAGCTGCAGTGGCCTCACAGAGTGACACCAGCCTGGAGGGGACCCCAGGGACCATCTGGGGTCTCAGGGCAGGCAGTGGGAGCAGTGGACCTGGTGCTGGGGCTGTCCCTGCCATCTTCAGAGCACTCACGGGCCCAGTGAGGCCAGCACTGTGGTGAGGCAAGAATTTCTATGAGAAAGTGAAATTTTCAGGATTTCCCCCCGCCCCCCCCAAAAAGATGTTTTTCCCACTAGTCATCACTCAGAGAGGAACATGTTTTCCCCCACCTTCTCCATAAGACATCCTTTACCATCCTGCTTGTCCAGGGAAGGTTCCAGAGCAGTGCTGGGATCACCAGCAACTGCAGGTGCCACAACAGGTGAGCGGGCAGGGCCGAGTGACACCACAGTGGCATTGCTGGGGGCCAGTAGATTGTGCCCCTTCAGGTGCTCCCAGTGAGGCAGTGCCAGAAGGGAAACCACCACCTTTATCCAGAGGGACAGGCAGAGGCTGCGGGACCAGATGGGGGACAAGGTGTCCTGTCCCCTTCCATCCCATCACCTGTGGGATTTGGGGATTTTGTCACCCTGGGCACAGTAACACTGTGGTCCCACACCTCCACTGTTGGGGAAACCCACCATCCCATCACCCATGTCCCCAGGGAAAGGGCTAAACCTCCATGGGAGCAGGGATGGACTGCAACCTTGTGGGAAGACCTCATGGAAAGCTTGGATGGGCCGGGGACTGCCGTGGCTGGGGAACCCTTGGCACTGACACCATGCCCTGGCTAGGTTGGCTGTGCCACTCCAGCTCTGGCCATGGTGGATGGAGCTGCCTGGGCCGGGAGCAGCTCTCACCCCCAGGAACCTTGGGAGCATTTTGTTCTTTTCTTTCTCTCCTTGTGACACCCATCCCACGGCATATCCGAATGTTTCTCGTCGATGCCAGTTATTAGTGCATAAGTGTATTTTGGGGAAAAAATTAAAACAGAAAAAAAAACCAAAAAAAAGGAAAAAAAAATTTTCAATTTATCACTTGTAACCATATATATAAATATATAAATATATATATTAAAAAGTGTTTATTTGCAAAAAATAAAATTGTTTTAACGGTAAACTATCTTATAATAAACTCCCGATTTGTGATGATCTGTTCTTTTGTTAATCATTGACAAATCCTCAGTTGGAGAGTACTGTCCGAGCAGCTCCGAGCAGCCGAGCAGCGCCGAGGCGCTCCCTGTACTGTATGTATGAAACAGCTGTATCGAATAAATGGTTATTGATTTTTTATTAGCACTGTCGTCACTGTTATTGGGCAGTTCGGGGGGAAGGTGGGACATGGGATCTGGTGGGTTTGAATTTGTCCTTCCTTTGTGGTGGTGGCTGAGGGGACCCCCCTGGTTGCTGGGGATGGAGTGTGTTTTGGGTGCCCCCAAAACCGGGATGGGGAAGGCAAGGACTGGTGATGCTTCCTGCACCAGCACTCGGCACAGCCGGCAATCCTGGTGCCAGTAGGATCCTGGATGCCAACAGCCGAAAGCCCAGCTGCCCCCCACTCGCATGGCAGAAATTCCCCTAAAGCTGCTCCCAATCCACCCATCCCAGCAGCAGCGTCCAGCGTCCCCTGGCCCCAGGGGCCACATCCAGCCCAGGACCTCTCCTCCCTGGGGAGCTCTGCGGGACCCGGGGCCACCCCCCGGCTCTCCCAGCGTGGGAATAAATCCTCTTCTGCTCCCTAATGGCTTTTTTGGCTCTGAACCCAAGTCAGAGACAGATTTAGACTGAGCTCGCTGCTGGCTGAGAACGCAGCCTTTCCCCTGGGCGCTCTCGCCTCCCTAAAGACGGGTGGGGACCCCAGGAGCGGTGCTTGCCTTTCCCTCCCCAAACATGTGGTACCACAGACCTCAGCCCTGGGGGAACCCGGCGTGATGGGAGCGCGATGCCGAGGAAAACCAGATCCCACCCAGCCCGGGACTCCCACAGCGCCGGGGTCTCCCCAGCTCTCCCCAGTGCCCAGAGACGGTGTCTGAGCCCGGGCTCACCTAAATCGCGCTGCCCCGCAGCTGCAGGGTGTGTTGCACCCCTCAGTCTTGGGCAGGGGTGCTCCTGCGCAGCCGCCCCATGGCGCCCACAGGTACCCACTGCATCACTTTGAGCCCCACAGCACCCACCCATGCCCAGAACACCCACCTATACCCCAAAACACCCACCTGCACCCCACAACCCACCCCATGTGCCCTACAGCACCCAGGCGTGCCCACATAGACCCATGTCCCCCCACAGCTCTTACCCATGCCCACAGCCTCCATTTGGCCCCCAGAGCATCCATCCACACCCCAAATCACCCCCAAACGCCCGCCCTCCCGTTCCCGCTCGCTCTCCATCCCGCACTACAAGTCCCGGCGATCCCCGCGGCAGCGCCGCCCCCGCCGCTCCGCGCCGCTCCGCCTCTCCCCGCAGCACCATGGCCGCGGCCCCGGTGCCCGAGGGGGCTTCGGTAGAACCTCACGACAGGTAAGATACCTTCGCTTCTTTTCCCCGGGATAATCCCTCCGCGACGGGACCGACACCGCGGCGCCCCGGAGCCGCCGGTTCCCGTTTCCCGCGGGCCCCGGGGGTTGCGGTGCCGGTCCCGTCCCCCCCGATGCCACTTCCGCGAGTGGGGCCTCCCCGAGCCCATCGTTCCGTGAAATCCCTTCGCTTTTCCCAACAACCATTTCTTCCCACCCCCGCTTTATCCCTTGTTTATTTACATCCCTTTTTTTTTCCTTTCACGTTGTTACCTTTTCCCTTATTTCCCTTATTTTATGGTTTTGCCCTTAATTTCCCAGCAGATAAACCACAGCCTCCCATTTTCCAAGCTTGCTGGTACATGCATCCACTCCACCAAGATGAAGAGTGGGACAACCTAAACTTTTCCACCCAAAACCCCCATACAGGGTAACTCCCCCCCACCCCCCGCACACAGTCACGTTTCCCCTCTATTTTCCACCCCCTTTTCCAGCACAACCCTCAAGGGGCTGACTGCTCCCAAACATCAAATATCTGGGAATTGCATTTGGATCGTCACTGGTGCGCTGGGGATGTGGCAAAGCTTATAGGGATGGAGCATCCCTGCATCCCTGTTTGCAGGGTACCAACACCCCACAGCACCGACCGACCAACCCCAGCGTCAGTGCCAAAGCATCCTGCCTGTTCCCATCCCTCATGTTCCCATCCTGCATGTGCCAGCAGCTAAATCCATTGCTGGCAGCTGCCTGTGAGTCAGTGGGAGGATGAGGATGAGGATGAGGATGAGGATGAGAGGAAGGAGTCTCCCTGAGTTGTGCTGGCCGAGCGAGGGATGAGTAACTGGGTTGTGTAACAGAGCCCCTTCCACTGTGGCTTCCACTCGCTATAAATAGCAACAGATAATTGGGTTTGCAGAGGGAAATATTTGTCCTTTTGTGGTGAGGGAGCAGAGACCATAATAGAGCTGGAAGGGAGCACCTGTGCACGGAGCTGCTGGGATGAACCATCCGGCTCCAGGCGGCTCCGGCCAGGACAGAGCTTGGTGCAAGGCTGGGTAAACCGGGAGGGATGTTCCATGGGTTCCAGGATGGGCATGGGCATGGCGTGGCATTGGGATTGCAGCCAGGTCCCTCCACCCCTTGTGCGGGTTCCTTCATCCCTCAGGCAGGTTCATCCATCCCATGGGCAGGTTCCTTGATCCCTTGGACGTGTTCCTCCATTCCTTGGCTCTGTTCCTCCATGCCTCGGGTGGGTTTCTTCATTGCATGGGCAGGTTCCTCCGTCCCTCCCTTGGGATGGTTTCTTGGACAGGAAAGGCCCAGCCAAGGGCCAACATACACAGATCCAGCCCAACAAAGCTCAGCTCAGCGATGGAGGAAGCAGGTTTGACCTCCACACTCCTGTGGGTGCTGCTCACAGGGTGGGATCTGGGAGCAGGACTCTCTCCTGGGAACAGGCATCCTTCCACCATGGGCTTCGTGTGTCTGCAGCTCTTACACCAATCCACTAACAGTACTTGTGACCAAGCCAGGAAAATCCACATGCAGTCCAGCTTCCATCCTTAAATTCCAGGGGAAACCCACCCAGCAGCTGCCATCACCAGAAGGGAAAGGGGATCCTGGCCTTCGTGCCTGCTTTCCTCTTTCTCCCAATTTTATGTCTGCCATTAGAGGAGGGATTTGCTCTTAAAAATCACCTGAAAGAAAAAAGTCCAAAACCCAGGAATTTCAACCTGTGCAAGAGCTCAGAAAGTAGGAAGGGGCTTGGGAAGCAGAGGAGATTTGTGCCGGCAGGAAGGCTCTGTCACTGCTGGCCTTTGGAGCCAGTGTGTCCCACCTGGGAGCCCAGTGGGAATGTCGTGTGGGATGCTGGGAGACTTGCTCCTGTCGCCTGGACATTTAACAAAGGCAGGAAAAGTGGCAGCAGGAGCACACGATAAGGAACAATATCCCTGGGCAAGGGCTCTTCGCGCCGTGTCCCGCATCCCTTGGCTTTTTTTTTTTGCTTCTTTAATGAGAGGGAACAGAAGTAGCTCCGGAAGAGAGTTTTATTTTTAAACTTCTGAGAGAGCTTTTACAGCAAGAGGGGAGTCCGGGCAGAGATCAGGGATGCAAAAGTTCCTTTGATCATCGCTCACTTCCCTGACTTTGGGGCAGCAGCTGCGGCTCATGCTGGGGACAGGTTACCCCAAAACCCTCCTGTCCCTGTCCCCTGCCTCAGGACCAGCCCCTCATTCCTGGTTCCCATCAGGTTTCCATCTTTCGAGGTGATGCTCTGCAGGTCCCATTGGTGAGTAGGAGCAGAGGGGGTTTCCTGAGGACTCTGTGAGGCAGTGTGTTTCCCCTGCCTCTGGAACAACCTTGATGGCTCGAGGAGGAGGCGGAAAGGGTCTTTTTCTGTTTCTGGCCCCATCTCCAGGTGTTGGTGCTAAGCAGGAGGGAGCACCTCCCTGAAACCCCTCAGCAGGGGGTGCGCAGAGGCCAAGCTCCTGTCTCACCATGCTGGGGTGGGCTGGGGTCTCACTTGGTGGCCACAGGACTTTGTCAGGATGCTCCGTGTCCCTGGCAGAGCCTGGCTGCCCTCTAGTGTGTCCTGCACCACTTCCTCCCTTCCTTGGCAGCCAGAAGCTGTGGGCTGAGGGCTGCACTGCCCCAGCCTCTGCTCCAGGGCTGACCTGAGCTGCCCCTGCCATGGTGCCCAGCATCTCCCACCTTTGCCACATGTCCTGCCCTTCAGCAGCTGCCTGGCTCCCTGGGCTTCCCGCAGGATGCCCAGGCTCCCTGCCCTCCCTGGAGAGGCTGATGCTGGGAGAGGAGCCGGCTGGCCCGGGGGGGCGAGGGGCAGCTGGCAGGGGGTGCTGAGGGAGTGGATGGCCGGGCACAGCAGCCAGCGGGATGTTATTCTTAGCCACCCGCAGCCCCGGGGTGTTGAGTTTCACCCACTTGTTTACTCCAGGGCAGAGGGGACAGTGAGGGGCAGCTCTTGGGGAAGCTGAGTGACTGGGGCGGGGGACCCTCAACCAGACCTTCACGGATGGGAGCCAAGGGAGAGGGGTGTGAGTCCTGGACCAAAAAGCCCAACATGGCCAGCAGCCCCCAGCCCTGAGCCCCAGCTGCTCCACCAGCTGCATGGGCGGTGCTGGCTGGCTACCCCTGCCCTGGGGTCATCCTCTCCTGCCCCCCTGCAGCCCCCTCCCCAATGGCGTCAAGAGCTCCCTGGGAACTCACCAGTGCCCATGGATGTGGATGTCACTTTCCAGGTGCCCTCCCTGCTGAGCCCCCACGTCCAGGACAGCCGAGCACCCCCAGTCTCAGGAGCAGAGACACCGCGGCTGGTGTTTATTGCCTGTGCTGGGGGTGGTGAGGGGAGGTGTCACCTCACCCCCAACCCCCCCTCTTTTTCTTTAATCAAGCCAGTGCTATTAATATCAGGTAATGAACGTAATCTGGAGGTTAAGCTATCCTCTTATGCTGCTGACCGCCTCGCAGCTCCCAGGCACAGACACTCCCCCAGCTCTGCTCCCTTCTCCTGCCTCCATCTTCCAGCCCCCCAGATCTGCTGGGGCTCCGCCTCACCCCAGCCTCTTGGGACCCTTCAGTGCCCATTCCAGGGAGACACTCTGTGCCTGGCTCCGTGCCCCAAGAATCGCCCTGGGAGCCCCTCTGGCATAGCCCCCCTCTCACCCTGGTAGTGCCAGAGGTTGTGGGACAGGAGCTGAAGTGTGGACAGGGACAGGGGCAGGGGGTGACACCCTCAGTCCAGGATCACCCCTGGATCGGCGGCAGGGGGACATGAGCAGCCCCCCAGCGTTCTCCAGTGTCCGCATCTCGGGCTGCTGGGCCCTCGGGCCAGATGGCAGGTGAGTTTTGCTTCGGTTTTGGGTGGGATTTGCTGGTTTTCCTGTTTGTTTGCTGGAGTGAACTCTTGGTGGCTCCTGTCCCAGTCCCTCAGCCCCAATTCCCATCTGAAAAGATCAGCTTCCCATGGGACATGGCTGCAGCCAGCCCGGCACCTCAGCAGGCTGTGGGGGGCTGGCGGGGGGTCCACAGGGCTGGGAGCTCGGTCAGTGGGTTGTTTACGGGGCGCAGAGCCCAGGACATGCTCTCCTGTCTGCTGCCAAGTTCAGGTTTGGGGCTGTGCCATCTTTCCTTGCTGCTGTGGGCACTTCTTGGACCTGCTGCCTTTGCGCTCCCAGCCCAGCACAGATCCAGGGTGTTCAGGGGTCTCTGAAGGCAGCAGGGTGCAGAGAGCCTGAGCACAGGGCACAGGGATGGGGATGGGAGCATGGTGGGGAAGGAGAGGGGTGTCCCTCACACCTCAGTAAATCCATACTTGGACTAAGCAGGAGCAAATGCTTCCTTCATTTGTGCTGGCACAGCAGTGGAGCTGGAGAGCCCTTCTCAGGAGCAGGACCTCCCCCAGGCTTCCTCTGAGATGCTCCAGCAAGGATGCAGCAGCCACAGGGAAGGCAAAGCATCCCCAAAAGCTGGGGACAGCCTGGAGAGAGCTGTGGCAGCCAAGCCCTCCAGGAAGGCTTGGCAGGAGAGGGATTGGCAAGCCCAGGGTGATGTTTCCTTTCCTATTTGCCTGGCTTTGGCACCCCAGGGGTTTGCTCCGCTGGGGAGGATCCATGTGGGACAAGGACCTTCCTCTGGGAGAGCCGTGGCATTGACTTCAGCTCTGAACAGAGTCCCATTCTCGGGGGGCTTCACCTTGCGAGTCAGGGCATTGCAGGGGCTTCAGCACTGCTGCAGGGAATTTTTAAAGAGGGATAGGGAGGAATGGCCAATGGAGATGGCTGAGATCATCTGTCCCTTTGGAGCAAGAAGAGCCCCTTCCTGGCAAAGGCAGCCGTGGAAAACATCCACAAATCTTTAAGTGTAACATTAGGAGAAAAGGCATGACCTTTGGAGAACTCCAGGACAGCCCTGCAGCCCCACAGCCCTGCTTCTCCCAAATAAATCATGGGAAATGTGGATTTGAGAGGTGTAGAATATCAGCCACCTGTAGAGGCACTGATGGTGTAGATGATACTGATAGAAATAGGTAGAATTTTGGTGAAAGTCCAGAATTATTTGGATGAGGTAAGGCAGAACACCAACTCTTGGAATGGGATTCAGGTGCTGCGTCCCAGAGCAGTCCCAGGTGTGTGGGGGGGATGGCTCCGCTCCTCTCCCAGGGGTGCGTGTCCCTGCGTCCCACAGCGATGTCCCCTCTGTGCCAACACCCTGGGTGTGCTGCAGGCACCCTGGAGAGCAGAGTGGAGAGATGACACTTCGGAAAGCAGGGTGGAGCTGTGGCTGTAATTCTGGGCACTGCTTGTAATTCCGGGCACTGGTGGAGCTGTCGGAGTCCAAACCTCTTCCTGGCAGGAGCTGGATGATGTTGATGCTGGTTGGAGGCAGTGGGAGCAGAGCTCAGCCTTGCTCCAGCTCCACTCCAGCTCCAAAAAACAGAGCTTTGACCAACTTGGAGTCACTTTGGGAATAGTGGCCTCGGTCAGGATCTGCAGGCTGGCACAGCAGAGCTTGGTGCTGGGTGACACCAAGGAGCAGAGCATCCCGACAGGTTCGCCTGTCACATGGAGACTGACGTGCAATCCTGGAGGAAAACCATCCGAGCAGCCCACGGCACTGCGCCGGCGGCACGGCTCTGGAATAACCACGGTCCCAGGAGAGGGGCTGGGATGCGGATGAAAGGAACCACTTTCTTCTCTGGTAAACAACTGTGTTTTTGTCATCTCTGCTTTTATCAAGCCAAAGTGACGTTGTTTATGCCCCAGCAGCACCGGCTGCTGTCAGCCCCGCTCTGGGAGTAGCACCAGGGGATAACGGCTGCTGCAGCATCACCAGTGGGAGAGGAGATCCAAACATCCCACCTGGGTTTGCTGTTCCTCATGGAAGGAGCCATTTTTTCACAGGAAGACACCCAGGTTTCCTGATGGGTGTCATCTCCTGAGGTTGCTTTTTAAGAGTCGTAGTTGGGGTGTTTTGGGCTCCTGGTTGAACCCAAGGCCGGCAATGCTTGGAACTGGCTGTGTGTGCTGATGGGCTCCAGCAAGGGATGGGGTGTTGGTGTCTTGAACTCTTGTGGGGGACTCTGGGGGTGCACAGTTTAGGGTGGACATCAGTGAGAGAGGTCCTGTAACAGGGGCAGGAGCTGCAGCCTGCCTTTTGTTAGCAGGAGTTCGGCAAAGCCAGGCAAATCCCTGTCTCCTTGCCTGCTCCACAGGGATGTGCTGGTGCTGGAGGTAGGGATGGTGTGCTGTGGGCATCCTGCCATGCCCGGGGGGTTTGCCAGGGGGATCCCACCCTGCCCAGGGGGCTTGTTTGCCGTGCAAGGGTGGGGATTGCTGGGTCACTTCACACACAGATGGCCTGTCTGAAATTTTGATCTTTATCTAAAATTGTTCTAAAAAGGGCTGGGGGAGGGAAGGGAATTAATCTTCATACCAAAACAGCTTAAAATCAACCCAAAATCTGTAAAGCCCTGCAGTTTAAGCCCTTTCAAGAGCAAGCCATAACAGAGCAGCAGCAAAGCACTGCTGGCTCGGCCGGCTGTACCAGTGACAGCTTGGAGCCAGTGGTGCCCAGATCTCTTGATTTCCCTTCCAGCCCAGTCATGGCTGGGGAGAGGAGCAGCATGAGCCAGGAGAGCCCTTTGCACTTTCTCCCAGGGAGCAGACATTCCCCTGGGGCAGCGGAACAGGAGCAGGGAGGAGCAGGCACTGGCATAAATAATCCTCCCTGTCCCTTAGCTGGCCAGGCAGCGGCTGCAGCTTATCTCCTGGCCAGAGGCTGCTTATCGCCTCCCGGCCACAGCTCTCCTCCTGCCAAGCTGGAAAGGGCTCTGGAGGGTGCCTTGTTCCTCTCCCTCTCCTGGAGGGAAGATAAGGGAGACTGTTCAGCAGCTGCAGGGCTTTGGGTGAGCTCAGAGCTCTCTCAGCTCCCAAGGCAAAGCTGATGGCTCTGCCCAGCACTGCCTAGGTCTGCCCAGCTAACAGGCTTGTCTCTGGGGGCTTCGGGACAAAAGGGTGGGAGAACTAGAGCTTGGGTGGGAGTGGAGCGCTCAAAGTGGGGAGAGAAAAGGGATTGGGGAGGGGGGGATGAGGATGGTTGTGCTGTAGCCCATGTGTTTGACTTCCATCCCCAAGAAAGGTCCCTCGGCACATCAAGGCGTGTTGTTGCCCCCTGTAACACACCCCTCCATGCTTTGAGAGCTCACTGGGGGATTTATTTCACACAGACATTCCTCAAACAGCAGGAGTTTAGGGAGGGATGTTTGCATGGCACCTCTTCCAAGTTAAAATTGCTTCTGTGTGAGAATTCCTCGGTGTTGGCCGTGGGTCACAGAGATGTGGGTGCTGGTAGTGCTGCAGCACAGCTGTGCTTGGCTGTCCCACTCTTCCATTGCATCCCTCACCTGTACAATAGGATCCCCCAAGACCCCGCTCCCACACAGTGGGAACGTGTGTCCTTCCCCACCCCCGGTAATTGTGCTCCTTCCCTTCCCCACCCCAGTAACAGCAGTGCTGAATCCCTGGACCGGCTGTATCCCACTGTGGGCTCCACCAAGCCCCCTCGGAAGCGGACCACCAGCCAGTGCAAGTCTGAGCCCCCGCTGCTGCGGACCAGCAAAAGGACCATCTACACAGCAGGCCGGCCACCCTGGTACAATGAGCACGGGACACAGTCCAAGGAGGCCTTTGTCATAGGTAGGCCACCTCCACACTGCCCAGGCAGCATCAGGACCACCTGCCCCATGGCTCTGCAGGAGATTGTGGTGGGTTTCCTGCCCCACCACCTCCTTGGAAATTTGAGGTTGGATCCAGCCTGGACAGGAGCAGGGGGAGTCCCTGTGGTTAGTCCTGCGTTGACTGGGTGGGCTGAACCCAGGAGTGTGCAGGGGGGGTGATGGATTATAGGAAACCACACTCTTTGCTTCTTGTTCCCTCAGCTCCTGTTGCCTGGGCTGTCATGAGTTCCTAGGGATTTAGGCTGGGCTGGTTCCCGTGCCAGCACTCCCCGTGTTACATAACCATCTAATGATGGGTTTCCCAGCTTTTGCTGGGCATGTTGCTGGCAGTTCCAGTACATGCCATTTGACATTTTCAGGGATAATCTCTTGGAGTGCCTGTGACTTCCCTCTTTGGAGGCTCCTCCAGCTTAGTGCAAAAGCTCAGGACCTGGGCTCCAGCCTATGGTGGGAAGGGCTGTGCCTGGGGTTGGTGGCTTCATCACCTTTTCCCTGGCAGGCCTGGGAGGAGGCAGCGCCTCTGGGAAGACCACGGTGGCCACCATGATCATTGAGGCTCTTGATGTCCCGTGGGTGGTTCTGCTGTCCATGGACTCCTTCTACAAGGTGAGGCTGCACCCCTGTTGGCCTGGCCAGGCTCCTCAGGCTGCCACTGCCCAGAGAAGCTGTGGTTGCCCCATCCCTGGAAGTGTTCAAGGCCAGGTTGGACAGGGCTTGGAGCAACCTGATCTAGTGAAAGGTGTCCCTGCCAATGGCAGGGCATTGGAATGAGATGAGTTTTAAGGTCCCTTCCAACCCACACCAATCTGGGATTGTGTGGTAACCCCTGGTGAGGAAACATATTGTGGATTTAGGGTAAGCATATGGTTTTCCCTTCCAGTGGCTCTTGGGGCAGGGAAGAGGTGACTGGGCACGGCAGTGGGGAGGGAACTGCCCAGCCACGTGCCCTAAGCTCTGCTCTGTGGCAGGTGCTGACCAAGCAGCAGCAGGAGCAGGCAGCCAGCAACGACTTCAACTTTGACCACCCTGACGCCTTTGACTTTGACCTCATCATCGCCACCCTGAAGAAGCTGAAGCAAGGCAAGAGCGTCAAGATCCCCATCTACGACTTCACCACCCACAGCCGGAAGAAGGAATGGGTATGGGACACTGAGGGGGTGGGACAAGGTGGGGGACAGCCAAGGCAGGGGAGAGGGGGAGCCAGCTGGACCCCTCCAGCCCCTGCCCTTTGCAGTCCGATTGGCGCTGTCACCCTCTGCTGTGTGCCTGGCTCAGGGTGCATTTTTTGGGTGAGCTGTCACAGTCACAACCCAGAGAGATTCCCTGAGACAGGGCACCTCTGAACAGATGATCTGTGCCTAACCACATCCATTCTGACTCCACAGAAAACCCTGTATGGCGCCAATGTGATTATCTTCGAAGGCATCATGGCATTTGCAGACAAGGAGCTCCTGAAGGTGAGGAAGGGTTTCAAAGCAGTTCCAGGGTGAGATGGTGGGAGGATGCTCTCTCCTGAGGTCCTGCAGCAGGGAGGTGACCTTCTCTTCCAGGATAGACCAACTGCTGCAGCACTTCCCTGTGCAGGAGAAAAAGGCTTTGACTCTGCAGTGGCCAGGGAAGAGCCCCTGGAAGAGGTCAAGTGTTTCAGCAAATACCTCGATCTCAGCCGTTCGTGCCCAGGAAGCAGGAGCCGAGTGGTGACCTGGTTCCTGGCAATGCTGGTGCATAAACACAACTAGAAATAGCCCACCTCCACACTGCGTGCTGTGGCTTGTACAGCCATAGGCAAATCTGCTGAACTTCTACTGCACAGAGCCTGGTGTTCTGGCAGGGAATCATCCAGCACTTCAGGCTCTCTTGGGGATTATTTGGATTTATCATAGAATCAAATGGTTTGGGTTGGAAGGGACCTTAAAGCTCATCTTATTCCACCCCCTGCCATCGGCAGGGACACCTTCCACTACCTCAGGTTGCTCCAAGCCCTGTCCAACCTGGCCATGAACACTTCCAGTGGTGGGGCAGCCACAGCTTCTCTGGGCACCCTGTGCCAGGGCCTCCCCACCCTCACAGGGACAAATTTCCTCAATATCCCATCTAACCCTGCCCTCTGGTACTGCAAAGCCACTCCCCCTTGCTCTGTCACTCCAGGCCCTTGTCCAAAGTTGCTCTCCAGTTCTCTTGGAGCTTCTTTAGATATTGGAAGGGGCTCTAAGGTCTCCCCAGAACCTTCTCTTCTCCGGGCTGTACAACCCCAGCTCTCTCAGCCTGTCTCCATCTTTGCAGCCCTGACAAATGCTGCAGCAGGCAGTGAGCCATGCACAGACTTAGCCAAGCTCTGTCTAAAGTTACCTCCCTTGCCAAGCAAGCACTTGGGTTGCACTTTTCTGGAGCAAGGATGACCTCCAGTGGACAGCTGGATGAATCCCCCAGGAGACTCCATTCAGCATCCACACTCCTGCCTCTCGCAATTCAGGGCAGTCATGAGCTGCCCTGCTATGCTGGGATCCTTTCCAGCATTAATTCCCTGCCTGTGGGAGGGGCTTGGAATGAGATGATCTTTAAAGTCCTTTCCAATTCAAACCATCCAAAGATTCTTTGATTAAGAAGCCCGTGCTTGGTGTGTGTCATGGACAGTAACTCCTCTTGTCTCCTCCTTGCTCTTAAATAACATCCAGCCAAAGTTTTGGAGCTGGTTAGCAGTAGGGGCAGAGTTTGGAGCAGGACAAGTCTCAGGGGACACGAGAGTAAGGTGGCAGCAGGGGACTCACAGCAGCACCAGCCAGGTTCCAGGGAGAAGCTCCGCGCAGGAGGGAGCACAGCAGATCTGGGCACTGTTAAATGGGTGCTGGGCCGGGTTGGGCTCAGCCCCACCTAGGGCAGCAGGGGATGATGGGTTGAGTCCCACACCTGACCCAGTGGGGTTTGTCCCCTCCACTCTCCTTTCAGCTCCTGGATCTGAAGATCTTTGTGGACACGGACTCAGACATCCGCTTGGTGCGCCGCCTGCGCAGGGACATCAGCGAGCGTGGCCGGGACATCGAGGGTGTCATCAAGCAGTACAACAAGTTTGTCAAGCCCGCCTTCGACCAGTACATCCAGCCCACCATGCGGCTGGCAGACATCGTTGTCCCCCGAGGTACCTGCCCAGGGCTGTCCTCAGTGGCACCCCTGAGACCCTTCAGAGACCCCGGCCCTCTGCCCTCAGCTCTGCCAGCCAGTCCGTCTCTCTCTGGCTGGTGAGGACACAGAGTGGCTGTCCCATGCCAAAACAAAGGTCCCTCCAGCTGAGGCTCTCCAAACACTCCCCAAAAGCATGGGGAAAGTCTGTACATTTCCCTCAGCCAGTCTCCTGCCCTACGAGCTCCTGCAGCACAGTGATTTAAGAGCTGGAGGTGACTTGAAGATATCCAGTAACAGATTATAGAATAAGAATTTAATAAAAGCAGAAATGTCTCCTGCTTCACTAGGAAAGAGCGGTTTGGGGAAGCAGCATAGTTTTGAACACAGTGGGAATTTAGGGAAGAAACATGGAAAAAACCTGTGGTGCTGACCAGGGTGACTTTTCTTTCCCTGGTATAAAGTGTCAGGACAAGAGGAAACAGCCTCAAGGTGCACAAGGGGAGGTTCAGATTGAATGTCAGGGAAAATCTCTTCACCAAAAAGGCTGTCAAGCCCTAGCACAAGCTGCCCAGGGCACTGGTGGAGTCACCATCCCTGGAGAGATTTAAAAGGTGTGTGGATGTGGCACTTGGGGACATGGTTTAGTGGTGGCCTTGGCGGTGCTGGGTTAATGGTTGGACTCAATGATCTTAGAGGGTTTTTCCAATCTAACAATTCTGGCTCTGTGATACTTTTGCTTTTGGGTCACTGCAGGGAGTGGAAACACTGTGGCCATCGACCTGATTGTTCAGCATGTCCACAGCCAGCTGGAAGAGGTAAGAGCTGCCCAGTCCTTGGGTGGTGAGGGGGCTTCACAGCCTTGCCTGGCAGGGAGCCATGCTCTGGGTGCCCAGGTGGGAATGGCCTGGCTTCTCCTGTGCTCCAGGTGTGGGAGTCCCTGTGAACTCCTCTCAGCCCTCTCCCTCACTCCAGTGAAGGAAACTGCGTTCTCCCTGTGCTCTGGTTGGTCCTGGCTCCTCTGCCAGCTGTGGTCCAGCAGCAGCTTCCTTCCCTCCCTGGGACAGCAAATCATCAGGGGACAAACCAGCCACCCTCCTATGATCCTAGGGATGTGTCCCCCTGCCTGCATCCCTCCCAGGGCCAGCATTGCCCCAGACCCTCCACTGCTCCAGCTCTTGGGCTTCTCCTCTTCCCTCCCATGCAGACATTGCTGCACAGGCTTTCCAGTCAGGAGCCCACTTTTCCACTTCTGTGCTGTGTGCAGCTCTCGGGTTTCAAAATCCTAAGTCTGGTCACGTTTGAGCCCCAATCCAGGCACATGCTCCATCACTTCCCCACTGCTGGCTTTAAGTTTTCTGTTTGTCCTGGGCCAGTCCTGACTGGTGTTTTGGGACCCTGCAATGAACTGATGGCATTTTATGTTGCTGTCCCCGAACAGCACAGCCTCCTCCCGCCCCACAGTTGTAGCTTTGGTGATGTTTCAGTTGTGGAGATGCTCAGAGTGATGTCCTGGGAGGTGGAGGGAGCATGACCTGGAGATAGATGCACTGGAAAGTGTAGGGCTTGGTTCTTTCAAGTCTTTTTTGGAGCTCCCAGGTGGCAGGAGCTGCTCAGGCCTGGGATGGGAGCTGGCACGCCACGGCATCTGGCTTCCCATGATAGAAGGATCAGGAGGGACTGCTCTTGGGCAAAGGTGTCTTGGCATGTTCCTCCTCCTGGAGTACCTGGCTGCCTGAATTCCCAGCACTAAACTCTGGCACGTTGGGAAGGTGGTTTCTAAACCCTTGGTCACAGGAGGAAGGATCAGAGCCCCAGCATCCCTGCTAGTTCCAGGCTGAGGAGGGCACCCAGCCCTGAGGCAGAGTCCAGGAAAGGGGAATGGCTGTTTCCCCCAGCTCCTGGGATCCAGCCAGGGAATATCCCAGCAAACCCAGCACCCCCAGGGTGCTGCTGTGAGCCAGGCAAGGGGTTGGCTTGGGGGGGACTTTCATTGACCTGGGGAGGGGAAGAAGGGCAAAAGGCTACATGTGAATTCAGGAAAATACTCCTATTTTTCCTTTTTTTTTATCTTGAAACGACCCTGGTGTTGACAATGCTTAATACCGGTTGCGTTGTGTCTTTGTGTTGCTGCCGCAGCGTGAACTCAGTGTCAGGTAAGAGACCTCACTCTGTCCTGTCTGTGCAGCTGAGGCATTTCCAATGCCAGGCACCACTTGGCCTCACCCCGACCTGCGGCGGGACTGGCAGCTCGCGTAGCGCACGGCCTCGTCACGCTCCACAGTGACAAAAGGCCACCTTCCCCTTGGCTTTGGGATGGCAGGAACAGGGTTGCTCCCCAGGGAGGTACTGCCAGCTTGAGTGCAGACCCCTGAAGCTGGGACAGGGCCAGGTTTATAGCTGGGGATCCCTGGTCTCTGCAGGAAGGGAGGCTTTTCATCCTGAGACTCTCTTTTATTTCTCTTCATCCTCTAAGATGAACAGTTTTCAGAGCCACTCTCCATCCCTAATGATTAAATATCGTTAAACATCAATTATTAGATTAGTCAAAGCATCTTGAAAAAAGGGTGGAGAGTCACTTTTTAAATGGGCAGATAGTTATAGGACAAGGAGGAACAGTTTTAAACTAAAGGAGGAGATCTTTAGATTGGGTAATAGGAAGAAGTTCTTCCCTGTGATGGTGGTGAGGCCCTGGCACAGGTTGCCCAGAGAAGTTGTGGTTGCCCCATCCCTAAAAGTGTTCAAGGCCAGGTTGGATGGGGCTTGGAACAACCTGGGATAGTGGAAGGCGTCCCTGCCCATGGCAGAGGGTTGGAATGGCATGTTCCTTAAGGTCCCTCCCAGCCCAAACCAGTCTGTGATCTTGAGGGTGGTGGGAACCCTGGACCCCTTGCTGCACGCAGGGATCTGCCTGGTGGCACCCAAAGGAGCGTAGCAGCTTCACATGGCCAGAGGTACCAACTTTCCCACAGCTTCTGGAGGATGCACAGCCACTTCTGGAGGACTGAGAAAATCCTGCTGCCTAAATCCAACAGGATTTCTAATTTCTCAGTATCTGTAGATGGATGCTATAACATATATGTTGATTTACTAAACCTCTTCAGAGTGTGGCCCCAGATGGGACTTCAGCTCTCTTGCTTCCATTAAGAAGCCAACTAGGCTTTCAGGTATTCTTGTAGGAAGCGGAGGGAATGGATTACTGGAAATGGGTTTCATTTAGGTCTCCATCATTGAATGGAGATACTCAAGTCAAGTAACCTTAAAATTTACATTTGGTATACAATGAGCTTTTAAAATAACTGAGGTGAACAGGGAAAAGGCTCTGCTTTACTTATTTCTGCCTTAGCCAGTCATTTCCTAGACTAGACAAGTGGATGTTTTATTTTATTTCCCTTTGCTTGTTTAACACCCTGGGGCCTGACATTTCCATACAGACACGTAAGCTTCCCTCTGTGTCTGGAGGTCCAGGTGGGAAAGTGTTCTTTAGTATGGAGAGAAATCTGTTGCTTTAAAAAATTGCAGGAATAACATTAGAGAGGAGAGTAATATGTGTGCAAATATGTATGTGTATATAGAGATAGATAGATAGATAGATAGATACTTATACACACATAAAATTTCCTTTCTCCTCTTTAATCAAAGGGGTGTTTGGTACAGGTGATCTTTTTCTGCACTTGAAAATCAGGTATTTAATATATCCATAAAGTATTAGAAGTTTTATGATAGCGAGTTTGGAAAGGTAACGCTGACCTCCCAAAACACCTCCATGATCACCACAGCCGGTTTTATATTCTGTTTAAGCCTTCCATGTATGCCTTTGATAGAAAATCTGGAAAAAAATTCCTGCAAAAACCCCATTCTGCTGCCACTGCTGGAGCCCCAGTGCTTTACTGCTGCTGTGGTTTCCCCTGCTGTCTCTCTGCAAGAGGAGTGGGGTGGATGGAGAGTCACATCAAGTGACATGTGCCTGGCAAATACGGGCTTTTCATCGCAAACAATTCCACATCCTCTTGTCTGGAATGGCTTCATCTAAATGTCACGGTTGTTGTTCTGAAGTCACTGCTGTTTGGTGGCAGTGGGGACACAGGGAGGGCTTTGTGCTGGTAGGATAAAACCTGAATGCTCAGATCTGGCCCCCGTCTGAGGTGTCTCTGTGGTCCTTGTGCTGCAGGGCTGCCTCTTCTGGCCAAGGGACTGGCTGGGACAAGCAGGGAGTGCCTTTCCCCACTCAGATGGGTGCATTCTGTGGAGTTTAAAGCAAGTGGTGCCTTCCTTGGACATGCAAGGCTTGTTTTCATCCTGAAACCCCTACCTCCAGAGGACCATGCTTGCCTTCCCAGTTATTCCCTCAGAGCACAGGTTGTTCCTTAGCATTCTTGGGATATTTCTTGTCCAGCTTCCCCCATGTTTCACTGTGCTCATGCTGGAGATGTAGTTCCATACCAGCACTCCCAGGTGGGTATTCCTCCTGGAGCCTGGCAGCAGGAGCTGCAGCAGCCAGCCCATGCTGAGGCACAGTGCTCCCAGCCCAGCCTGTTCTGCATCCCTCCTGCCACGCTCTCCCGCTCCTGGAGCCAGCGCTCTTTCCAGCCGGTTCCCCTCACCAATCAATATTCCCCACCCCCAAGGTCCCGATCAGCTTGGCGTGCCCTTTGCCAATTGTGTCTTTAAATATCAACCCGTGGCGCAGTTTAATAGCCCTTGTTTGAAATGTCAGCCCTGAAAGGCAGCCGTGTACGTGTTTGAAATGCCTTGACTGCATCATCTCCTTTGTAGCTCGATGTCTCTTGTCTGCTTCCTGCTTGATAGCATGTTCCACAAAGAGCTGAGGATGCTCCCTGAAGTCTTCCTGGGAGATGGTCACCCCTTCTCTCTCTCTCTCTTTCTTCTTCTTTCCATTTTTTTTTTTCCCTTTAAAGTTTTATTCTCAGGGGAAAAAATAAGTTTCCAAAATAAGACGTTTTCTTGACGTGCTCATCGCCGCCCGTCTGGATGTTCCGTCACAGTCCTGTCTTGGCAGGGAGGGACAGGAGGCATTGCGCTCCCTCCTTCCCTCCCAGGATGGGCAGGGAGTGACAGCAGTGGTGGGGTGGCTGTGGAAGGGCTGAGCTCTTCCCTCAGCCTCCGGTCCCTCTCCAGGTCTTCCCTGCAGGCAATGTTCTGTTCAGAGCCAGGTCTCTTTCCATGTTTCCAGTGCTCTTGGCTTTCCATGTTCTCCAAGGCTTGAGCAGATCATCAGCATGCAGGAGGGGGACGCCCCTGTGAGCCCACAAGCAACTTGCCTGGGGGCAGGGCCGGTTGGGTGAAGTGGAGCCCTGGGTGAGGACTTGGCATGAGCCCTGGACGTGTTGAGTACCAGGTTGGATGGGGCTTGGAGCAATCTGGTCTAGTGGAAGGTGTCCCTGCCCGTGGCAGGGAGGGTGCAATGAGCTGATCTTTAAGGTTCCTTCTCATCCAAACCATTCTAGGATTCTGTGGTTCTAGGTTGCAGTGTGGTACTGCCTGGGACAGAGGTGGGACAGTGTCCCTGCTGTGGCTCCAGGACAGTGAGAGCAGACAGTTCTTTTCCCTCATGAAGCCGGGAGTGGAGCCAGTGCCATGGAGAGCAGTGGTGACTTGACTTGGTCACCAAGGGAGGAGTGTTGGGTCTGTACAGTGATGGCCCAGGCATCAGGCAGGTCCAAGACCCATTGATCAGTTGAGGGATTTTTTTCCCCCTCTGACTAATGACAGTGCTTTCTCCTCTTTTTCATGTCATGTTTGTCCCTCTCCTAAACTCTTGTGTCTCCTGTCTTGTCTCCCCGAACATCCCTCCCACCGGGTGACCAGAGGAAGCTGCGCTGGGATATGTGAGGAGACAAACGCTTATGGCAGTGTTTTGGTTGTGACACTAATGGCGGGGAGTGGGCGAGGGCTGTGCAGGGTGAGCCGCCTCACTAACCTGGGCGGGGCATCTTGGGGCAGACAGCTCATGGGGTCCCGCTTTGCTGGGGCGGTGTGGGCCAGACAGAAGTGGGGGCACTTGAAAGAGAAGCTTTATCCCAAAAATGGGACCTGTTTCCCCAGAAAGTACCACAGAGAGACCCCCACAACACTGAGTGGTTTCCAAGCAGGGTGGTATCCAGACCTCCCTGTTGCCATACTGCATGAGTGTTGAAGGAAGGTGTGGAAAACTTGGTGACAGAATGTTGACAGCATTTCCTGGGGGTCTGTTGACAGCTCGGGGTGCAGGGGAGGTGTTCCCACTGCTCATGGAGGTTGGAAAACCCTTGGCATGTGTGGCAGGGAGCAGGAGTTGGGTCACATCACAACGGGAGAGGGGCTGCCCACTCCACTGGCATGGTGGGATGCTGTGACATGGACCTGGCAGTGATGCAGGGGAAAAGTGCCAGTGGCAAGCTCCGTCCTGTGCTCCTTGGTGAGCTGTGCTGATGGAAGATGACCCCACCAGCTCTTCTGGTTTAGGCAACAGCAGTTTGTCACCTGGGCAAACCCAGCCAAGGCAATGTGCTAAGGGTTTGTGGCTCTGTGTTGGGGACCTGTCTCTGCCCCCTAAAGCAGGTGAGCTGGCAGCCCCCATGCCAGCACCAGCATCTGCCCAAGGCAGGGCTCATGCCCTCACCACCACGTGTTGGCATCCAGGGGGTTGAGAGGGGTTTAGGTAGGGCTGTGCCCCCAGGATCTGTCCCCAGGCCAGCTCTGGCAGGAGGAGGGAAGGGAGGGCTGTGGGGGCAGAGCCGTGGGTGCTGCCAGCAGCACAGCCCTGGCACGGGAGCATCTCTGAGGGCTTTGAACCTGCGAGACAGCGACTAACGGAGGGAGCTCGCTTCACTGACGGCAGGGCCGGGGCCTTGAGGGCTGCTTGTCCCAAACCAACGATGGGGTCTGCACACAGCGGGCAAGCCCACAAGGGAACCACAACCCATCCATGCTCTCTGCACGGCTGCCAGCTGTCCTGGCTCTCTGGAGCGTTCCCTGCATGGGGACTCTTAGCCGCTACACACGACTGGAGCTGGTAAAGCAAGAAGGAGCCCTTAAGTACCCACAGGCCTTGGGAATGTCTTGTTTGGTGTTGGTTGGCAAAGACCAGGAGATGGCTATGTGGATGGAGGCCTTGATATCTGCTCTCCTTCATGCCTATCCATCTTCTCTGTCTTCCTCTCCGCTTGCGTGCCTCTGTGTGCCATTAATCCAGGTTTCTGCTTGATTTGAAATCTTAATCATGCAGTGCTTTCATTTGCTCTCTTCTCTGCCTCCCCAACATCTCTGTGTTTTTTGCCAGATGCAGCCGTTGGCACGTGTGTGATCTGATGTGTGGCTTTCAAACCCCAGCCCTCCTCCCAGACAAAGTTGCTTGTCCATCCTGCCCAGCCTTGTGGAAGCCAAATGTGACCTTCCTCTCATTACTGCCACTCTCACAGGGAGAAGTGACTAATGGGGCTCCATTGTGTGCTTCCCCATGAATGGTGTTCCCTTGATCCCAGAATAGCTTCCAGCCCTATTCGTTATGTGGAATGAGTCACACAGAGCCAGTCCTGTCCAGCCATAAAGTCTTGAAGCTGTTCCCAATTTGGAATGCGCCAGGTGCTCTCTGAAATAGCCACATTCCAGATATGTGCCAGCACTGCCAGCCTGGATGCCTGTCCAGCTCCTGGTGACATCTGGCACTTGTAGGTCAGAGACAACCACAACAGCCCCTCCTCACCCCATGAGTCCAAGATCCATCAACAGATAAAACTCTGGAATAGGAGAAGGTTTTGATTTCATTTTCTACTTTCTTCCCAAATGGTGGAAACCAAGATGGGCCAGCCACCTTCAGAGAAGCTGTGGCTGCCCCATCCCTGGAAGTGTTAAAGGCCAGGTTGGATGGGGCTTGGATTAACCTGGTCTAGTGGAAGGTGTCCCTGCCCATGGCACAGGGCTGGAACAAGATGGTCTTTAAAGTCCTTTCCAACCCAAACTATTCCATGAACCTGGGTCAGCTGCCCAGCAGGAAGGCCAGGTCCTTGGGCTGCAAGGTATCCCTAACTCCAGTGGCCCCGGTTTGTGGGAGCAGGTCCCTTTGCCATGACAGGGACCAGGCAGGGCTGGCTGCTCGCTCAGTTTAGCTGGAGGGCCTCTGTGTGTGTTTGCAGTATGAGATAACATCTGGGAGGATGGCTCTGGCCATGTGCTGTGCTCCAGCCTTCAGGCAGCCTTCTCCAGACCTTCTGACCGTGTGTTTGGTTTTCAGGGCTGCCCTGGCCTCTGCCCACCAGTGCCACCCCCTTCCTCAGACCCTCAGTGTGCTGAAGAGCACCCCTCAGGTGAGGGGCATGCACACCATCATCAGGTAAAGCCCCTGCTGTGGCTCCTGGGGTGGGATGGGGCTCAGCTACTGGTGGGATGGGCTGGCCTGTCTTTGGGCTTCCCAATCCACTTCTGCCTGTCTGTATAGCTTGGAGACACAATACAGGGCAGATGGTGGTGGCCCCTGCATAGAGGACCGGTGTAGTTACTGCTCAGTGATCTTGCCAATAATTTTTCTGCTTTTTACATTAAAACAGACAGCGCAGTTTCAGGTTCAGATGGTGCAAACAAGAACCAGGAAGGGGCAGGGACTGCCAGACCCTTGCTAGCACCTCCTGGGACACATTTAGGTCCAGAGCTGACATTGCCTTTTCTCCCCCTCTAGAAACAAGGAGACCAGCAGAGACGAGTTCATTTTCTACTCCAAGAGGTTGATGCGGTTGCTAATTGAGCACGCACTCTCTCTGCTCCCATTCCAGGTGGGTTCAGGGCTGGTAGATGCTGGGTTTCTTCTCTGATTCCTAACCCTCAACTGCTGGGGAGCCAGGACAGTCCTGGTGCTGCTCCTCCAAGCTTCCCCATGGATCAGTCCTTTTAACCCTCAGATTAAAAAGCACCAGGACTCCCCAAGGCTACAGAGCAATGCTGTGGCCCTGGGTAACAGCTCTTTGTCCAGCCTTGGTGTCCAAGCGTCCAGCCCCTGCAGCTGGCTGACTCCAGGGCTCCTGTGAGAGCCACATCAGAGCCCCTGGTAACTGTTTTCACGTGTTTCTTGTAGAGTTGCACAGTCCAGACCCCTCAGGGACATGACTACGAAGGGAGGACATACAGCGGGAAGCAAGTAAGTGGAAGCCAAAGCAATGTTGAGACCTGCCCCGTGGGGGTGCACTGGAAGCCCTGTGGGTGCAGGGAAGGACACCCCTGTCTGCCATCAGGCTGTGTTTGGTGCCTGCTATCATGAGTATGACACCCTGTACCATCAGGAAAGGCAGGTTGGTGACCAAGGGTGCCACTTGTGCCCTCTCACTGAGGGTGGCAGCCTGGACTGGGAGTGGCGCAGCCCTCTTGGAAGGGATATGCTTTTGGGTTGCCCATTAGAGTCCCCCGCTGCAGAGACCCAGTGTGGGGTGATGGCAGCTCCTACACCATGCAACCACCCCGGCCGTGTGCTGCAGATCACCGGGGTGTCCATCCTGCGAGCGGGAGAGACCATGGAGCCGGCGCTGCGTGCGGTGTGCAAGGACGTCCGCATCGGCACCATCCTCATCCAGACCAACTGCAACACGGGCGAGCCGGAGGTAAAGCCTGGGGCCACTGAGGACATTTCCTGGTGTTAGTCTGCATGCAGGGTGGGAGCATGGCTCAGGTGTTTCCTGACAGCTCTTCAGCAACCCAGGAGTTGGTCTTCGCAGGGGTTGAGTGCTTTGAAAGCTGCTCAAGTGGCTTTTTCCAGCAGGCTTGTGCATGCAGGGGCTGGTTTGCTGCCAAGTGTTTGTGCTGGCTCCAAGCTGACAGCTGGGGTCCCAGGGATAGAGAGGCAGGAGGAATCCTTCACCCCTCAAAGAGAAGGGCTCAGGTTGCTCCATTTGCCTGCAGCCTCTAAGCTGCTCTCTCTTTCCTCCACCCAGCTCCACTACCTGCGGTTGCCCAAGGACATCAGCGAAGACCACGTCATCCTGATGGACTGCACGGTCTCCACGGGCGCTGCGGCGATGATGGCAGTGAGGGTGCTGCTGGTACGGACGGTGTTGGGCAGGGGTTGGCTCTGGAGCAACCTCCAAAGCACCAGCCACAGCCATGCTGAGGGGATGTGCCTGGAACTGGCTCCTCCATGGGAAGGAGGGTGTCAGGGCACACAGCACAGGCTTGGGTAACTCATCCTGAGCTGTCCCTGTGCATTTCCTATAGGATCATGATGTCCCAGAGGACAAGATCTTCCTGCTCTCCCTGCTCATGGCAGAGATGGGTGTCCACTCGGTTGCCTATGCATTTCCCCGGGTGAAGATCATCACCACAGCTGTGGACAAGAAGGTGAACGACCTCTTCCGGATAATCCCCGGCATCGGTGAGTGTCTTGGTAGGAATGACCTGTGGCGAGGGGATTTTTAGTGCTTCTGGTGGGGAGAGGACACGAAGCCCTGACTGTCAGCAGCAGTTTAGGTCTGGCCTTACATTACCTAGAGCCCCACTGCCCCTCCTGGGTCCTGCTGCCAGGTGGGTGTCAGGATCACCATGCTGGCTCTGAGATCTGCCAGGCAGCCGTCACCTTGTCAGCAACAGGAGCCATTGCACATGCCTCCTCCAGCCCCAGGCAGAGAAGTCAGGCTGGGACAGCTGGAGCAGCCCTGTGCCCTCCTCCTTCCCTAAGCTGCCACCTTCCACAAGTTCACCCAAAACAAGCTAACTGTGTTCTTCTGTTCTCACTTCTGCTGTGCCGGGAAACACCTCCACCGGGTGCTAAGCCAGCCTACAGGCTGCTCCACTTTTTCTGCCACTCTAGTTTTCCTGCTGTTCAAGCTGTCAGATAAACCTGCTTTGGTGCCCTTGCCTGCTGTGATGAGGACAGGCAGGAGGATGTGTCCCAAGGCTCCCACAGTGCTGCACTGTGACTCTCTCTCTCCCCACAGGGAATTTTGGTGATCGGTACTTCGGGACAGATGCTCCTCCTGACTGGAGCGACGATGAGGATGCTCTTAGCACTTAGCTGGATGTGGAGGTGCCACTGGCACCAAGCAGCTTCAGCACCGCACCTTAACCCCTCTGTCCAGTGCAGATTTCTCCTTCCTCTCACCAAGCATAGATATTTTTTTCAAATCTTACACCGGAAATCTAGGGCATATTTTTTCAAAGAAACATAAATCCTAGTTTGACTTTATGGACAGTCACGTGTCCCAGCATAGAGTGGAGTTAATTTATTTTAATTTAAATATTTGCCTATATAACTTATTTGAGATATTTTATAAAGGACAATAATAAATTTTTTCTCTGGTTTTCTTGAACGGAGTCATTCTTTGTCACTTCCCATGACTAGAAGGATTTGTGACCCTTCAAGACTACAGTCCTGGGAGGGGAGATGCCATGAGCAGTGGTGGGAGGTGAAGAATACCACACCCTCGATCCAAAGACTTGGTGCCAGAGTAGAGGCAGTTCCTCCTGTCTGAAGGGAAACCAAAGCTGTTATAAAGCGTCCAGAGGAGCTGCACTAGGATGGTGAAGGATGTGGAGGGAAAGCCATACAAGAAGCAGCTGAGGCCACTTGGTTTGCTCAGCCTGGAGGAGACGGAGAGGAGTCTGTCAGGGTCTGCAGCTTCCTCCTGAGGGAGGTGGAGGGGCAGGCACTGATCTCTGTGTATGACCAGGGACAGGACCTGAGGGAACGTCTGGAGCTGTGTCATGGGATGTTTTAGGTTGGATATTAGGAAAAGGTTCTTCCCCCAGAGGGTGGTTGGGCACTAAAACAAGCTCCCCAGGGTGGTGGTCATGGCCCCAAGGCTGCCAGAGCTCAAGGAGCATTTGGACAACACTCTCAGGCACATGGTGCAATTGTTGGGGTGTCCTGTGCAGGACCAGGAGTTGAGCTCAATGATCCTTGTGGGTCTCTTCTAACTCAGGAGATTCTATGATTCTGCAAAGTTCAGTTTGGATCATATCACACTTCAGCTGAAGAAGCACCAAGTCCCTGTTGTGAGTTCAGCACCCAAAGTGAAACAGAGCTCACCCCAACCCCAGCTCTTGCTGAATCAGAGCTGCTCGAGACGTGGTGAGGAGTACGTTCTGTATCTGTCCCAGGACACAGTGAACAGAGCAGGGAGACCTCAGTGGAAGGGAAGCCAGCCCCACATGAAGGGCATTCAGCCAGAGGAGGCTGTGACCTCCAGGGCTGAACATGGAGCATTTTGCTTTCCTGCAGGATTCAAAGTATCAACGCAACACATTTGTGCAGGAGATAAACATGCCAAGAGCAGCAAACTTACCTCTTGTCTGGGCATCCCTGGTCCAGAGCCAGCTCCTGACGGGTCAGGCAAGGCTGCTGGCAGCGCAGGACTGGGAGGGGGATGCTCTGCCAAGCCCTCACCAAAATGGAGAGTCACCTGGTGATCACTCGGTGTGGGCTTGGGTGTGACGAGCCCGAAATAACCGCCACTGCTCTGCGGCACACTGTGTAAATTCTCAGCTAGATTTAAAAGAAAACACACACCCGAGTTCCTGCCAGCACTTGGTGAAAGAAGGAGCCCTCCACTGAAAGCCACGCTCAGAGCCAACAATGACACTTGATTAGTGTCTGCTAAAAATAGTTCCCTGCGTGGGTGGAAGGAGAGCTCATGAGCACAAACACGGGAGGACAGGCAGGCATGGGGGTTTAGGCTGGAGCAGCAGGTCAGCAGCGGTGGGTTACCGGGTCCATGGAAGAGCATGACATGGACAGGGAGATGTTCTACTTGGTTGCTCCAAGCCGCATCCAACCTGGCCTTGAATACTTCCAGGGATGCGGTATCCACACGTTGCTTACTTGGGGGGGCAAAGCACCTCCTATTCCCCAGTATGCTCAGTCTCTGCCTTCAGGTAATGTGCAACAGGACAAGACAAAACAATTGTGCCGGGGGAGGTTTAGAATGGACACTGGGGAAAATTTCTTCACCTAAAGGGTGCTCTGACATTGGAACAGGCAGCCCAGGGCAATGGTGGAGTCGCCATTTTTGCTTAGCAGATCCCGCTTTTACCTCAGATTTACACTTCCCCCAGTAGAGCCACATTTTCCTCGCATCTGCACCATCCATTCTGTCTGAGTTCGAGAAGGGTTTGGATAAGGCTCTCGGGCACATGGTGTGATTTTTCGTCCTGTGCATGGCCAGGAGTTGGACTCAATAATCCTGATGGGTCCCTTGCGGCTCAGCATATTCTACGATTCTGTGATTATTTTGCTTCAGCAAATCAACCCTGTGCCCATGCCAGCAGCTCCCACAGGGTGGCTGCTCCTGCCACTGACAAACATGGAGCCATCCCTTCCCGCCCTGTGGGCTGCTCCTGCCACTGGAATATATGGAGCCATCTCCTCTCCTCCCACACTGTGCCTGCTTGAGACAACCATGGCTGATTCATCCTCAAACGCTGTTTCTGGTGACTTCCACCCTCACTGCCGCCATTTGCCCTCACACCACGGCGCCATCTTGGATCCCTCACCCTCCCCGTCAGGCCGCCACGTTCCTCTCCCTCACACCGCCATTACCAGCGCTATCAGACCAAATTTAGTTTCAGGGCTACAAGGCAGAATTTATTTTGTTTGTGACAAACTGCTGGCAGCAAACGCCACGTCGGAAACACTGCGTGGGTGGCAGGCGGCTCCCTCCCTCCCCTCTGCCTGTGCCTCACTGCCCCCCCAGCCGGAGGCTCTGAGGCCATGCTGGCCACGGACTGTGGTGGAGGAACACAATAAAAACCACTCTTTTCTTGCCAAGATAACGATCTAAGGCTTTCTGAGCAGTCCTGGCCATGAGGCTGTGTCACAGCAGGGTGGGGGATGCATCAGGTCTCTTCACCAGCCCAAACCGCCCCATCAGGGTCACGCCATGTTTTCAGGTGGGAAAAAGGGCAAAAGTGGTGGTTTTTGAGCGTGGCTGAGCCCAACACTCTGTAGACCCTGACCAGGACCTGACCTGGACCAGACTGCTCCATCTCCCACCTGCTGTTGACCAGCCCAGCCAGGAGCATGCGGCACACAGGGACACCATGGCGACCCTCCCTACTGCCTTCTCCATAACATGGAGACACTGGAGAAAAGGGCTGAAAAAGAAAAAAAGTCCTTTTTTTCTCATTGCAAACCACACTTCCAGGTGTCTCATTAAATCAGACAGAAAAAAGACCAAAAATATTTGATTTATTGCTATCACAAGATGCCTGTGGGCTCAGCTGCAGCCCACCATCACCGGGGTACCACTTCCAGTGGCAAGACCCCCACTTCTGGCAGTGTCTTCATCCTCCTGCCGCCATCAGGATCCCAAACTCCCCATGCAAGATCCCTGCTCTCATCAGCACCTGCAGCCCCCCACCATCTTTGGGGTCCCACTGCCCATGTCAGGACCACCAGGACCGGCTGTGCTTCACTTCCTGCCTGGCATCCAGAGTGACCCAAACTCCCATTGATCTGACCCATGGCAGAGCCTCCTGAGCACCATCCCCTCACCACTAAAAATAGATCCGAGCGGTTAAAAAAAAAAGCCAACAGAAAAAAAAAGCCAACAGAAAAAAGATGAACAATGTCTGCTTGACCATCAAAGAGCAATCACAGTCATTTCGAGGCAGGAACACCTGAGAGGAGGACTTTCAGGTTGTGTTTTCTCTTTCTGCAGCAGATGGGCTTGGTTTTCTCTGAAACAGATGAAATCTCTCCTTGCCTGAGGCAACGGCATGTGGAGCTCCAGTGCTGGGGACTGCCCCTCTTGTGGGCTTGGTGGGGCTGGAAAGGAGCCAAGGGAACAGTGGGTCAGAAGACAAATTCGTTTTCCTTTTGAACTTGTTACCCGCTTGGTTCCTATTTGTACAGAAAGACACAGTTCTTGTGGGCTGAAACGTGTGCTGGCCCCAACACTCATCTGAGAACTTGGCAATTCATTGCAGGAGTGGGCTGTGCTGTCAAGGTCACCTCCCAGACCTGGGTCTGGGTGAGCAGTGTGTCACAGCTCTCTGGACCTGGCATGTCCACAGCTCTGCATGGCACAATCTAGGCCAATTGTTAAAAAATGCTGAATTTCCATGTATTATCAACAAGGAGTTTTGTCAGAGCTGGCATCAAACACTCTGCTAGCGGAGGCGGGTTTTCAGAAGTCAGTATAGAAACGGTGGTGGAAAATGGGGTATTTTGAAGCTTTTGAATGAGTGATGTTGTGCACAGCGATCAGCCGATATATCCAACAGGCCACGCATGAACGTGTTTACCTGATGCCACTGGAAAAATTTTCAGCAGCACCGTAAGTCAAACTCATGCCATCTTCTGCTTAGAGAGACTCTTGGCCAAGCTCACTCACCACAGAAGCATTTAGAAACATCAAAGATATTTAAAATACTTTATTTGAGTTCAGTGCTTTTGAACAGGGGCATGGGGTGACAGGGGTAATGAGAATGGCTCCAAACTGACAGAGGGCGGGAAAGAAGTTCTTCCTCGTCAGACTGGTGGGGCCCTGGCACAAGTTGCCCAGAGAAGACGTGACTGCCCCATGCCTGGAAGTGTCCAAGGCCAGGTTGGATGGGGCTTGGAGCAATCTGGTCTAGTGGAAGGTGTCCCTGCTCATTGCAGTGAATTTTCCGTTTGCGTTTGTTGAATTAGAGAATCCCACAATGAGTTGGAAGGGACTTTAAAGCTCATCTCGTTCCAGCCATGGGGTTGTTCCCCTCCAGACCAAGAGACACCTGCTCCAGATGGGCCTGGATCCTTCGACAGGTTCCTTATTTTCATGGCAGGCAGTTTTCCACCTTTCCCTTTGCCCTCCTATATTCTACAGCCAAAATGGCTCTTCTGCACACACTGAGGATAAATGAAAGATAGAAATAAATCGCTCTCCTCCAGACCTTCTCTCTGGGTTTTGCATTGCTGGAGGATCTGCTGGCTGAGACAGAGTGAAGGGGGATACAGACAACCCCACAGCCTCTGGTCAGAGCAGGACAGAGCTTTGTCTTTTGGCTCCACTTAGTGAGGCAGCATTTGGGAAACATTTTTTAGTGTGGGGGTTGGGAAGGAGGATCTTCTTGTTGAACTGAGGAGCAGGACTTCTCCATCCTCTTGGGGACAAGGAGGGGGAACCCAGAGCAGACAGACTGAGACTGGAGGACAGTCTGCAGTTCCCACAGCCAGGGCATCCCTTTTCACCTGTGTCTCCACCTGACAGCACTTTCTCATTTTCAAAAGAGTCAAGAGAACCACTGAAACACAGAGTCGTGTTGGGGTTTCATTTTTTGCCTCACTTCTCCCCACCGCCCTGCCTGTCCAGTGTGTAATGGAAATTTTACCGCAGCCGCTCGATGAGCAAACAGGAAGCCAGCAGAGAGCGCGGCAGCTCGCTGTGGCCCGGCTCGGCTCAGCCGGCTGACGAGAAAGGCCATAAAAGCCGGCATGGGGGTGGCAGGGGGAGGAGAGCAGGCCAGAGGGGCTGGGGCTGGCAGCAGTGCAGGGGAGCTGGTCCTGGGTTCACAGGTAAGGCAGGCACTGCCCTGCACCTTCTTTTTCTTCTTTCTGCAAATGATTCCTGAGTATTTTTGGAAGTATTTTCCACTGTTCTTCCTGGGGTCAATTGGGAGGATTCTGACATACTTCATTCTTTGTACCAAGCTTACTAAAACTTGACCTTGCTCAGAAAAACTAATTTTATTTGGCTTTTTCCTCTTCTTTTTTCATCTTTGCAAGCCCTTAATACAAACCTTAAAACCCCCCAAGCTGCTCAGATTTCCAGTGGAGGTATTAGAGAATGTAAAGCTGGGCAGGGGTTCCACAATTCCCTTGCTCCTGTCAGAAAGATTTTTCTTCCCTTTCTCCAAAGGAAATCCAGAGTGCCTCCATTGAATAGTCTTGGCTGTGTGTGGAGTGCCCAGAGCTGCATCTGGCTCAGTCCCCACCGTAGAAGCGGGAGGGTGTTTGGACCCAAACAAAGTAAGAAATCCAGAAAGGGCCTGAAAACAGATCACAGATTGCTTTCTTTGTGGTTTTTGTGACAGATTTCCAGGCTCACTCACTTCTTGCATGGAGCTCTTCAGTGCCTAACTGGCAAAACCCTTCCCTTCAATTTCATACTAAGTTCACTCATTTTGATTGATAAGCTTTTAACATTCATTTTTCCTTCAACTTGCTGAAAGCAGGGTGTAGCCGGGTGAGGTTGGTCTCTTCTCCCAGGTAACAAGTGACAGGATGAGAGGAAACAGCCTCAAATTGCATCTGGGAAGGGTTTAGGTTGGATATTAGGGAAAATCTGTTCACCAAAAGATTTGTCCAGCATTGGAACAGGGCAGTAGTGGGGTCACCACCTCTGGAGGGATTTAAAAGAAGTGTGGATGTGGCACTTAGGGACATGGTTTAGTGATGGGCTTGGCCGTGCTGAGGGAATGGTTGGACTTCGTGATCTTAGAGGGCTTTTCCAACCCAAAATGGTTCTGTGATTCCATGATTCCCGGGGAGCATGCAGGGCAATGTGAGGAGGTTTGGGTGGCTCCCACATGTAACCCCCACCATAAAAACAGAGCCAAGGGGTTGCTTCTTTGTTGTCTCCTCCAAATTCTTCAGAGGCTGGGAAATCTAGTCAGATACACAGTGTGAGGCACAAGGAACATGGCCGGGGGTTCGGCAGCTGCCCCAGCGAGGGGCACCTCGAGGACTGTCTAACCTGAGAATGGTGAAACATCAGGGTCAATCTCAGGTTCGTCAGCCCATGAGATGCCTTCTCCAGAGCAGGACGGGCAGCGCCAGCCCCCACCAGCCCCATGGCTGCCACCTCCACCTGGAACATGGAGAAGCACAGCAGGGAGCAAGCTTCGTCTGCACCCTGGCATGGCTGTTTGTGAGGTTGGGGAAGGACCAAAGTGGGTGTCAGCCCCCAAGGAGCAAAGGGAGGAAAATGGCCAGCAAATCCCACCTGTTCCTCAGGAGAAGCTGCTGGAAGCTCGGCCACACGTTAGCGCTGAAGGTGCCATGGTCGGCAATGCAGCAGCTGCCACGTGTGAGTTGCTGCTCATGTGACAGGAGGCTCCGAGTATCAAAAGCACCTAATTAGGAACATCTCCGACTCCCACCCAGATCTGTGCCTCTCTGCTCAGTGAGTGCAGCCCAGGGGTGAGTTTGGCATCCCTGAAAGCATCATTAACACATCGCTCCTCATATTCCTCACTAGAGGAAGAGAGAGTGACAGCCCTGAAAGTGACGATAATGAATCCCCAGGCAGTGCACGGGGCCCGTCAGCGCTGGATGTGTCAGTAATTTATGAAGGGAGCAGGAAAAAAAGGGTATTTTTAATTTTTCAAGTTGAGCTTCCTAAATAAAACACAAGTCCAAGATACACTTGTTGGAATCGCTGTCTTTCCTACAATTAAATGACTCATCCTGAAGATAAACGGTCTAAAATGTTACCAGCCACAGCGCAGGCCACAGGGGCAAGGGGTGAACTGAGCTGCCTCTCTCTGTGCCTGCTCCCAGCCATGCCAGTGGCAGTGCAGGAGCAGCAATCCCTGCCCAGAGCCATTGGATCACTCTTCTAAGACAAGGTAGCCCCCAAATCCCCCTGAGCGATGCTCTGGGCATCAGCCCCTCCTGCTGCACTTCTCCCTGCACCAGGCCCTGGCCCCTCCAAGCGCTGCTTCTGCAGAGCAGCCCCAGGAGATGGGGTAGAAGGGATTTTTCAGAGAGACCGCAGCCCCACATGTCGGGGAGCAGCCAAAATTGCTGAGCTGGACCCCCCTGGACCCACCAAGTCCTGGCACGACTTCAAAAAGATTTAAAACCATGCTGGGAGCCCCCATGAGCAGCCAGGCAGCACAGTGGAGGCAGCTCCATTTCCCGTGCTGGCCTCCAGTCACTGGTGGAGCTGGTTTCGTCTCCTGATGGGGTTTTGGGGTCTCATTTGCCCTCAGCCCCCAGCAGGTGTGGGGATGCCCTGGGAGCTGCAGACAGTGCTCCTGGCAGCGCAGCAGGGCCAGGCTCAGCACGGGTATCGGGGTAGGCGGTAGCACAGGGTCAGGCATGGGGGACAGGAAGAGAAGCGGGCTCAGGTGGAGCACTGGAAATGAGAGCAGATCTCGATGATTCAGTGAAGAAAAGGACTTTAAAAGCTCACAAAGACAGCAGGAGGCAGCTGCTCCCCCTTCCTGCCCACCCAGTGCTTGCTCTGCTGCTGCTGGGAGTTATTCTGCAGCTGAGGGGGCTCGGGCCCCCCCCCCGCTTACCACCCCCACAGACCTCTTGAACCTGTTCCAGTGACCCCCAGAACTCTGCAGAGCCCTTGTTTTTCATGTGGCTCTTGCCGTGGAGGAGGATGGGGGAGGAGGTTCTTGCCATTCATCCAAGTTCTACCTAATGTTGGTTTTTCCCCTTCTCTTGAAAATATGTTCCTCGGGAGGGAATTTTAATTTTAGACAGCAGTGCTTCTGCAAGGTGAAGGAAGTGACTGCTGAGCTCTGAGGGCCAGGCAATGGAGGCTCCAGCAGGGAGGGAAGGAGGGAAAGGCAAATGAATCCCTTGCATGGTTCCCTTGGATCCTGGGATGCAACCCCAGGTGTGTGTCTGTGCCAGGAACAGCCCGGGAGAAGAAGATGCCTTTGTGCTGTGTCGAAGGGGGGAAACTGTGCTCCAGAAGCGCATTTTGCTTGTGCAGTGAAGTTTTCATCTGTGTGATAGCAGGAGAGGGATCACTGGGAGGAGCCGGGAAGCAGCCGGGGCTGCCTTCACCAAACAGCTGCCGAAGGAGCCATCGGGAAAACTTTCCCTGCGACATGAAATGCTGCAGAGCTCAGGGTGTGTGCCCCGGTGTGCCCCTCTGCCACGGGCACACGTGGCCCCGAGAGAATCGGGGGGCTCCACAGGGGTGTCCAGGGGCCAGGTGCCGGGAAACACTCCTGGTGCAAGGTGGGAGCGTGGGACTTGGCTGGCTGGTCCTGCTGCAGCCCGATCACCCCGCCACGCGCAGGGGGGGTCTGTCGTGCACACACATGAATTCACACACACCTCACACCCCTCCCGACGCCCCAGCTCCCCCTCACCTCCCGAACCCCAACACACAGAGAAACGACCCTCAAAACCTTTGTGCCCGTTTGCATACGCACCCCTGCACATCCCCCACACCCCCACGGCCCCCAAACACTCCTCCCCCTCACCCCACTTACCCCCCGGACTCACATGTTCATGAACCCCTGTGTCCCCTTCCTAGACTCTGCCCCCCCTCCCCATACCCCCATGTTCCCCCAGACTCTCACCCCCACGTGGTCCCCACACTGTCCCCTCCCTCCCTCGCCCCGTCCCCCCATGTCCCCCCGACTCTCCCCCCGTTCAGCACCGCGGACAGATCCCGGCCCCGCTCCAATCACGTGGCTCCCACCGCCCCTATATAGCGCGGGGCGCGGGCGGCGCGGAGCGGCGCGTCCTGCGGGAGGAGCGGAGCGAGCGGAGCGCCGGAGAGCGGTGAGACGCGCTCGGGGACCGGGACCGCCACCGCCACCCGCCGGCAGCCCCGGCACAATGAGGGGGATCCCGAGCCCGGGGTGTCTGGTCCCGGCGAGAGGAGGGTCTTATCCCGGGGTGGGGGGTGTCTCCTCGAGGGGGGTCCCAGGTCCTGGAGGGTCCCGTCCCAGCTGCCGAGGGTGTCCCATGCCCGGGGGGAGTCCCATCCCGGGAAGCAGGGGTGTCCCGTCCCCGGGTGGGGGGATCCCAGGCCGCGGGTGGTCCCGTCCCCAGAATGGTCCCGTCCCAGGGACGGGGGGTGGGATTCTCATCGGCGGGGATGGGGATCCCGTCCCGGGGGCCTTCATCCCCGGGGAGCTTCATCCCTGGGGCGGGGGTCCCCAACGAGGTGAAGCCCCTCGAGTGACCCCTGACCGCAGCGGGGGGGGATGTGGGGGTTCGGGGTGGGGGGGGCTGCTCTTGCAGGCTTCTGGCCCCGGAGTGGCTGCGATGCGGGTCAGGATGATTTCAGCTGCCTCCGTCCTCGTCCTGCTCTTCCTGCCCTCGGAGACCTGCTCCCCCCTGCAGTGGCCCCGGGGTCCGTCCCGCAGGCTGACCCTGGCCCCCCAACTCACCTGGGAGTCCTGGATGGGAGCCCCGCGACCCCCGGTCCCTGCCATGGATCCCCTGCCCCAAAGACTGTGCCAGTTCCATGGGGCAGAGCCCACCCCGGCCCCCCGAGCCCGGCGGGGGCTGCAAACCGGCAAGAGGCGAGATGGAAAACCCAACTCGTTGGATCTCACCTTCCACCTCCTGCGCGAGTTCCTGGAAATGTCCCGGGAGGAGAGACTGGCCCAGAAGGCGCTCAGCAATAAACTCTTGCTGCAGAGTATAGGAAAATGAGGGAGGGTCGTTGGAGGTGGGGGAATGAAGGAGACCGACCCCGTAACAAGACACCACGGCAGAGCGGAGAACGGGGGGGATGCCGGGGGCTGCAGCCGTGCCCAGGGAGTCCCCACCTTGCCTGGCAGTGTTCCTGTCACTGCATCCCACGTGTCGCTGTTGTGCATTAAAGTCACACTTGTACCTGCCCTGCTCCTGTGCTCTTATGCTTCCCCATGGTCATAAACCTGTGGACCCAAACCAGGTCGCCCCAAAAACACCGGAGCACTCCCAGATGCTTCCTTGGGTGAGAAACATCAGCATAAAGAGCTCTGAGTGATGCAAGTAATGTCTCCCTGGCTGGAAGCTGAGACCCAACCAGGGCTTCTCCAGTACCCCCGTGAATGGTTCTGAAAGCTGCTGCTTCCCAACTTTGCAGCAAATCTGCACCTTTTCGTGTCACAGTGGGTGCAGGAGGGGGACAGGGGAGCAGCTACAGTTCCTGCCCCAGGGACCCTGCACCCAGTGCCCATCCCAGGGATGGGTGACCTCTCCCACTTCCCAGCCAGCCCCACCGTGTCCCACAGCCCCTGCCTCTTGTGCTGAGTTCCAACATGCAAATAAAGAAAGAAAAATCTGATGGGCACTTCTGCATTGAAAACATTTATTTTACAACAGTGGTTTCCGATAACTTAGCAATCTTTATTTTAGTTTATATTTGGACATACAAGACACAAATTACCATGCTAAAACAGAAAATAATTCCTTCTGCCGTCGCTGCGGGTATGTACAGGAGCTCAGTAGTATCGAGTGTTACAATCCACGAAGTTCAGACAGCCACGTCTACTTACAGACAACTCAAAGTATGGTCCTTTAGTAACATAACAAAATAGATATATGTCTATATTATAATTGCTTCTCAGATGCATTTATACTTCGATTGTGGTGGGTTTGGTTTGGGGTTTGTTTTTTTTTTTTTTACTATTTTTTTTCTTTTTTAAAGATGGGCTCCCCCTATCCCCCACCCCGCCCGAGTTGAAGTGCAGTGCAAATGCAGGCGTGTCTCTCCCGGCGTCCTCAGCTCCCTCTGGCTCCATAAAGGGGCCAGGAAACCAAACCCGACGAGGAATTACACAGTTCAGGGCCTTGCTCACATGCAAAATGAACATAAACCGCCTGGGATGTCAGCAGTGACACCAACCGACCCATCCACACCCCGCCCCAGCACGGCAGGCAATGGTGGGATGAGAGGGAGGAAGGAATGACAGCGATCGGCTCAGCATCCAGCAAGGAAACAGCGCGTTTGGAATTGGCAAACTTGGAGTTCATCAACCGTGATGGTCACAAACAGAACTTCAGCAGTATCAGCAGTAAAAATCTCCCCAATATTCCCCCATTTCTGCCGTGAAGCAGGAACCCCCGGTGTGCTGCGTGTCGGGAACAGCCCCTGGCAGGAACAGCCTGAGGAGGAGGAGGGCGGTGGCGACTCTATCCAGCATGGCTAGAGGGGACAGGGTGGGACTCACACGTACATCAGCCACAACCGTTGTGCCTTCACATGGATCACTGCCAGCTTCAGGTGTAGGAATTTCAGTAACTCCAAGTCCTTATGGAACCAAGCTGCAAGAGGAGGGACGGCGCCCGGCCGTGCAAACACCACCACACTGCTCGTGTGGAAACTCCCCGAGCAGGGTGTGGGGAGCCAGAGGTACCTCTCCTACTCCTAGGACCCATTTATTTATACAACAGGCTCCTTCACTGTGCCCTCACCAGTCCCTCAACCCCACAGGTCGGGTTTGGGTTTTCCTGCAGCTGAGAGCAAAGAAGCACAACTGTGGCCACACAAAACTCACACCTTCCCCCTGTCTGGCTGAGTTCAGAGCACTACTTGGAGCCAAATCTCACGTTTTTACCACCAAAGAAAAACCCAAGGTGCACACCTGTTGTATAAATATATACATATGTGCATATATACATACATACACACACGTGATGCTGCAGCCCATGCCCTCAGCACGGGGTGGATCTTGCTCTGTGAGCTCACCCAGCCCCACTCCGGGGACTCCAGTGTGGTGAAAACTAGGGAAAAACCCAAATCCATGTGTTCTATCACAGCTGCAGTGATGAGCACATTGACCACATCTAAACACGCCATGTGCCAGCTGCACAAGTTCCAGTCACTCCAGAACTGCCCCTGTGCCCTCTGCCAGGTCTCCCTTCTATCCTCCTAAGGAAAGCTGGAGCACACAGAGCCCAGTTCTATCCAGAGGAGCTGGGGCAAGGGGCAGCTCATGGAATTCAAGTAGATTGTTAAATTTTTTGAATGGTTTGACAAACAACTGCTCACAGACTGCAAGAGAACACCCACAGGGCTGGGAGAGGGAGCAGAGAAGACAACGGCACTCGGGAATGAAGAGCCAGTTTATATAAGAGCTTCCTCTATACATATACATACATATATATATATATAACCACCAGAAATTCCCAGCATCTATCCTTTTAACACGAAAATGAACTGTGCATGTAACATTGGCATAATGAAAGTTCATCTTCCAGGTTTCTGGCATTTGGCTTGTGCAAACATCAGACAGCCAGCTTCCCTCCCGTGGCTTCTCCTCGTAAAGGAAGTGTCTTCTTGGAAGAACACGGGAATTGCAGTCTTGCTGAGTCCCAGACAGTCCCAGTAAGCCTCCAAAGGCAGCTTGTGGAGGGGACCATGGATCTTGCGGGAGCTGAACATGGACAAACTTCCTGCCACCTGGTGAGCTACTGGCTACAATTCTTTTGAGAGATTTTAAGCAGCTGTTGGTGCAATGAGACACTACAAACTAGATGATCTCCACTAGAATACAGAGAAGCAGCACCAGATGCTGAAGCATGTGAAGTTTATATCGACCTGACACTATAAACTATAACTGGGGGGTTACGGTTCAGTGCTCCAAGATTAATGCATTTAAACACCATTCGGAATTACTGACATGAGGCGGGGGCTGCAAACTGCCCTGACCACTCTGCCAGAGTGACCTGTTAAACATGATGCCAAGATACAGGTGCACTGAGTACAAAAAACCTGCAGCATCAATTTCCTAAATTATCCAGAACTGGCAAAAAGATCTAAGGGCACAAAATAGTTGAGAGAAGCAGGTGCCTCTCTCAAGGAGCATGTATAGTACAGACGCTCTGGAACAGCCCCCCAGAGTGCACTGGTGTCCCCCCACACCACAAAACTGCCTCACAGATGGGACAGGAATAGTTTTTCTGTCAGGCTCCTGCCCTACCCGTGTGAGGTATTTACAGGCTGACAGGAAGGGTTTGGAGAGCTGCACTCCCCTGACCACAGCCCTGCTGCAGGACTGGGTGTTTCTGTGCCATGCCCGAGCCCTCCTCCTCAGTTCTGCCCCTCCAAACCTCCAAGAGCATCCCACTTTAAGAACACTAGGAGTGCTAATATCTAAAGCAGTTTAAAAATATTACAAATCTAAAAAGAAGACTAAAAAGGGAACATGGCTCTAAAACGTCACTGCATGGGACCAGCAAAAACCGACACCCTATGGGACGCCACCGAGGTCTTACATAAATTTATATACAGATAAATATTTAAGAATTTCCTACAAAAATCACTAACAAAATGAGACTGGCATTTAAGGGGTGCAATGCCCCTTCAGTACAGTGCGTTTAGGATGTTCCCATCCCCAGGGAGGATGGGCAGGACAGATCCAGCACCTCCTTTTCCAGCAGCTCCACATGCCAGGAGGGACAGCTGGCACCTGAGCGCTCTCGGCAGCAGCTTTCCCTCCCACCTAAGCTAGGAATGGCTCTCCATGCAACACAGGGATAAATCAGTATCCTGAACACCAGCTCTCCAGATGGGATTCACCCCAATGAAGCTACAAGTGCTAAGAAAATCAGTGCTGGAGAGGTTGGAGGAGCCGGATGGAGGCAGCTGAAGGACTGGAATGGAGGACTCAGGCAACTCGTACAAATGATACAACTTTAAAGAAACAAATAAATAAATAAAATCCAAGCTCAAATTTTAATTCTGGCAACACACTGGACAGAGATGGACAGTGCTCAGGATTGATTTTGGAGGGAAACATTCTGCACTAACCCAGGTCAGGCCACAGCGCTGAAACGCTGCAGCTCTCCTCGCCCAAGCTCAGAACTCCTGTCTGAGCTTCTCTGCCAGATTTTAAACCATTATTCCCAATAGAACTTTGCATTTACTAGGAGTCTACTTGGCCATTATGAAGTGCAACTCGTGTTAGAGCCCAGGGTACTCTTGTACCTTCCCTCCAGGAGGGAAAAAGTGGGCATTAATGTACTTATGTGCCAATGACATGGTTTGGGCTTTAAAGATGGAATGTTTAAATCACTTCCTTACATAGTTCAGGAAGAACTTCACTAATACACAACAATCCTAAACTCAGAGATTAGACAGCAACATGGGCAAACTTGAAACAGCTTCAAAAAACATGAATATTCATCTAGAATTATGTTTTCCCATCATTCCCTGTAACTGAGATCTCGGAACGGTTTCCCTTGGAGCATCTAACATCACTCTGGCACATAACAGACTAATTTCCTGTTCACACACCACCCACAGACAGAACCAACAGGAAAGTAGTCTCTCTTCAGACTCGTCCCTTGCTAAGCAAAGAACTAGAACTGCAAACTTATCCTGGATGTCATCTTTCCCCACAGGTAACTGTTCTGCCTCTGGTCCTCACGTGCTGCCCACACTTCAGTTCCCTTGTCAGGAGCCTCTGGAGTGACTCCAGGTGTGTCACACACCTCCCTGGAGCCACAGCTTCCCACCAGCCTCTCTGCTTCTGTAGAAACTGCCCAGAGAGGTTAAGAAATAAGAGTATTATCCCAAATTAACAGTGACAACCAGCCCCCAGCACTGAGGGCAAAGCTTCTCTGCAGCGGAGCAACACCCAACAACCATCTCTGTCTTATCCACTGAGATGAACATGGGGACAGGGAATGGAACAGCTACCGGGGAACAGCCCCTTCCTCATTCACTGACTCACTCCGATCAGCCACGCTCATTTACAAAGCCAAAAAACCTCAATACCTTTTTTTTTTTTTTTAAATTGTGTTCTCAAGAACACAATTTGCACAGATATGGGCAATTTTAACTGGTGAATGTGGAGAGGACAAAGCCTGCACATGTCCAAGCATATTCCAGAGTGCAATTCTACACCAAGAATAGGCTTCAGGCAAAATCTACAGGGACAGACAAAGTGATATTGGGTTTAAGCCTAAAAATGGCTTTTTGTTCCAAGGGGTCAAAGAAAGACATTAACTAAATAAGGACCTCAAGCCAAATCACACAGAAATGTCCTCAAGGCCATCCAAGTCAGGAAAAGTTAGAAGTATCTTGCAGTAAACCACCACATTTCAGGTCTGTAAGGACCCTGGGCAAAGAAGAAAAGACTTAAGGAGTGTGCTGCTGAAACTGAGCCATTAATTAAAAGTAACAGGTTTTTTTGGGAATTTTTGGGGCCAGATGTGGTTACTAAAATCATGCTGATCCGCAGCAAGCTCCCATGCAGGCAAACGTGCTTGTACCAACAGCCACAGCAAAGTCTGGGTGTGCAAGCACTCCTCACTGAGCACTGAGACCGTGGGGAGAACATGTTCTCCTCCCCAGCACACTGAACATGGTTTCATGGCAGATTTCACGTGCTCCATCCTTGCTGCTCATGCAAAGACAGCAGGAAAATATATTCAGAATGGTTCTCTGGGTCCCTGCCCTTTCCTGGTGGTTTTTGTGCAGACCAATGGATCTCTACCCTGCTCCAAAGCACCACCTGGAGCTGAGCTGGTGAGGGAGCAGCAGACACAGAGGGAAGGTACCAACAGCCCCTCCACAGAAAGAGGGGAAAAACAAATCAGGGAGATGGGGGTACAAGGGACAGTAGAGGCATTGTGATATAAAACCGTAACAATCAAAATTAACGAGGCTGTAATTACCCGCTGAAAGTACCAAGTGTGGGTTCTCTGGAGCCGTTCTAGATCCTGACTCTGTATCACCTAAAGCATGACTATGGACAACAAAATACACCAGCTGCCTAAAATGCCTTTTTAACAGTTAAACCTCAATAAACCACAGTTTCTAGAACAGAATTCGGACTTGATTTGGTTTCAAAATAGTACAGGAAACCTTTCAGTGGTTTCCACATAGTTGTTCCAAGGAAAAGAGAAACACTGGTGTAAACAAATCTAAATGCAAGACAATGTGCAAATTATACAATATAAACACAAAGAAAGGTGGTTTGTTCTTAAAAATTCATTTAAGTACTCCACAAAGATGTTCATGAGAAAATTAAAGGGTTAGTGTATTATAACAGCTTTAAAAAAAGACATGTAATACCCCATTTACCTATTAAAATCTTAACTTATTAGAACAAATTTTTAAAAACCAATTGTTTTTAAACATTTCTGCTGTTGCCTACTGTCTGCATTTTACTCATTTGCTCAGTGAGAGCCAGTTAACCAGTTTCACTTTAAGATTCTCATGCATTCAGAAACAAAGCTGCACTATTTGGTCTTTAGCATTACTGGAAAACAACTGAACTCAAATCAAAACAGAATTGTGCTTGGAGTTAAAATCCCACTGCCACCACCACAGGAGCCCATTCCCAGTTGGTTTTGGTTCCATTGTCACTGGAGATCGCCTCATACACAACGAGCTGTTCAATTTACTGTTCAAAGATTGGCAACTCTCCCTTTTTATTTTTCAAGGTAGATTTATTTAAGCTGAAAACCAGCATTAGAGAGGACTCCAGCTCTGCAGGACTGGCATTTTTTGGTTCTTGGCTTTGTAAACTTGCTTAGATAATAACGCAGGACTAGAAGGAGGAATGAAAGAATTGGTTTGTTGCACTCAAATGAAAATCCTCAACTTCTAAAGGTCTTCGACAGCTCAACTGTACGGAAGAACAGTGGCTTCTGTGACACTTTTTAAATCTCACTTTTAGGCCAGTACTGCCACTTAAAATGCAGAATGTCTCCATCGCACTGACATTGTGACAACTCAATACGTTACACCACAGACATGTAACATAACTCCATACATGCTATTAAAAAAAAACCAAACAAAAGAGGAGAAAAAATAAAAGAAAGGAAACAAATAAGACCGTAGCTAAACTGCTTTAAATACTGCATGCTACAGCACTTCACGTATCATCGAGATACGACACTGAAAGGTGACAAAAGGCTGAAGGGATTACAAAATATTTTCGGCAGGTTGGAAAGCTGCCTTCTTACTGTGGCAGAATTATTCCCCCTCCCCGTTCTCTACTTCTAATGTTCATGATTCTAGTGTTGAGTTGGCCATGTATTTTTTTTTTTTATCCATTCTAATGACAGTGTTTCCTTAACTTAATTAAATCCATCAGTGTGGTAGCTGGGGTGAGAGTCAGCTGTGAGCTGGGTTGTCTCTGTGGCTGATGCTGGCTGTATCACAATAGGTGCGTCTGAGGCCTCTGAAAAGCGAAGACAAAAGGCTTAGCACACCAAGGAACAAACACAGCACTGTATGTTTTGGTAAGCACAAGTCACACCTCCCTACAACCCTCTGATAACACCATTTTACACACCTCTAGGAGCATGATATTAATTCCCTGATTTTCAGTGTGCACACAACAGCATTCACCTCAACTCTGTGTGGAATGTTTACAATATTTCCTTCTTCCTGTAAAAGCAGCTGATCCTCACCCACCATTCAGCAGTGCCCATTAAAAATGTCATCACAGCATACACAAGGCTCTACAATATTTTAAATGAGTGGTTTAATCCTACAGAAACAGCTTCACAAACAGTATTAGAGCTACAAGGGTAGCAGTGTCAGTTCCTCTACACCTGACGCAGTTAACGCTGCCTTGACACCCTCAACCTTTGGGTACAAGAGCCCCTTTCTGAAATCCCACATGGTTGGCCTACGTGTTACCCCAGGATGTGGAAGGAACCTAATGATGGTCACTGACCACTCTGTGGCTGATCCCACCGGGTTCACTGAAGACTCTCTGGGAGTTTTTAGCAACTCTATCTCCGGTGTCAGCATCACCCATGTAACTCTTGTGGCACTAACATTCCCTGCTCATCATCCACAGCCCAGGACCTGATTTCTCCTCAACCAGCTCACTGAGCACTCCAGCAGGGACTGATGTTCATCCTAAAGAGCTCGCAGGGTTTTCACCTACCCCTTTCATCTGACTGCAACTGTGCCTCCAAGTCCTCTGGAGAGACATAGAATTCCTGCTCTTCGCCTTCGGGAGGTTTCGGTTTACACTTCCCACAGCAACAATTACAGCAGCAGCACAGACAGCAGCAGCAGTAGCAGCCTGTGATGAGCCCACAGAACACAAACAAGGCCTGCAGAGGACAAAAAACAGAAATAGTCATAACCTGTGTCTCCTGTGCCATGACCCCAGAGTTTGTGAGACTTGGATACAGAGTCAGAGAGCAAAACCACAGCAGTGCAGAGAGAGAACTCAGTAGCTACAGCTTTGTACTTCATCACCGAGAAATACTTGAAATTACGTGCAAAAGTGGCTACGATTCCCACATTTTACACTGAGGTGAATACTGCCAGCCTGGTTTGCTTGAATGATTCCTACAATTTAAGTTAAGTGGACTATTTTGCTGTATCTGGAAGAAGGTACAGGTCTAATAAGTGCATCTGTACTAAAATCCAGGTGTACAACAGTTCAGGACAGGCTGTAACATGCATAAATAACCCTGGAAAAGACTGAGCTGTACCAGCTGATGCACAGGTCATGATGTACCTATGGCAGGGACCTGGAGCAGCCCAAGACTGTGGACATGGCTGAGGATTGATGCTCCCAGTATGTGAGCAAGGCAGCTCCAAGCAAGCCAGGTCTGCCAGGTGCTTATCACAGTGACAATGGGCTAAAGTGAAGTCTTCCTATAGGTCTCTGTGCAACTGTTTGAAAAAAATAATTTTACAGATAGCAAACCAGCAGGGTGATATAATTATTGTCTTCCTTAGGGGAATCAAGAGATGGAGGCAATGCTGGAAAAGGGTAGAAAAATGGACCTGTGCAATGAAATGTAAGATTTTCTCCTGTGTGAGCCCAAGCTCACAGTCAGGACTCATTTTGCAAAATTATTTAGCAGATACTACTAGAGAATACCCCCCAAATCCTCATCTCTTCTAAATCTACTGCAAGAGTCCAAGCTTCAGTTAGTAACCCAGGTCTTGCTTATTAGACCTGTATCACTGGAAGTTCCTAGAAAAATACTTCTGAACTCTAGATCATGACACAGTAAGAGAAGGTTAATTAACCCAGTGTCAGAAAATCAGCAATTTCCAAAGGTAAAACCAAGCACACTTAGCAAATGGAGCTCTCTAAGAGTTTCCAATACCAACCCAGAATAACTTCTGTGCCCTTTTATTTACCTTTGCCCACCAGCTGGACAGCACGAAGTATGTGTTCACATTTTCTTCACCAAACTGCTCTGCTACATAGAGCCCCAGAGACCCATACTTATCGTAAATGTTCCGCTTTGTGGCATCGGTCAATATTGCGTGGGCATTATTGATCTCTTTAAATTTTTCTGCTGCCTCTGGATTATCAGGGTTTTTATCAGGATGATATTTCAATGCCAGTTTTCTGCAGAAAGAAAAAAAGAGAATAAAAAACGGGGTTTGGGTTCCTGTTTTTTGATTTATTTTTTTCTAATTCCGTAGCCTGCCACTCAAGGGAGACTTTCAAGTTCCAACTGTTTTCCTTCATCTGTGATTCAGTTTCCCTGATGATTCTTCCTTAGATGATAATAAAAGGCTACAGCAGTGTCTAGCTTAGTTCACAGGATTGACTTCAGACTGTTGGATTTGACCCTTGGAAATCCAATGGAAAAAAATAAGAGACATTGAATAAAAATAGGTTTGGGGTTTTTTTATCCTCAGCTCCAGCAATTTCCACCAGTAAGTTTTGCTCCTGCTACAGCAAAGACACACCACAAGTCTAAGGTATAGCACCAAAGAGTAAATAAAAGCAAATTGCCACAGCTGCTTGAAGTGTCTGAACTGCTGCTTCTGCAGTGTCTGAAAACAAAAATAGAACAGATGATCACTTGTGGTTAATTCACCAATTCCTGTGCAGGAACAAAGTACTTTTCACTTCAAGCTTTGCTAGAATAGAAAACACTTCTGAGTTTCGAGATATCAGGAAATCACAACACACCTCCCCTAATCAGGCCAGATCTCTTACAACTAACAAAAAAATCAGATTAAGCATTGATAAATGTGCTAGTTCTCACATGGCCCAGGCTATTTACAGACATCAGTAGAAATAACTGGTCAAACACCTCCTTATGAACAGAAAATACATGCTCCCAAGTAGAAAAATGACACAGAGCCAAATGCTGGCAGTTCTCTGCCACCACGAAAGGTACTTGTCCTCCTACAGAAAATGACCACACAGTCACACATATGAGAAGAACAGGACATGTCAGCTTTGCAGTGGGGAAATGTTTAGACAAATATAAAACAAAGATGTGTGCAAGCACTTGGATGTGCCTGCAAGTATCTCACAGCATTTAAAACCCAGCCTGAGTGTGCCCTTGGGTCACTTCACTGTGTACGATGCTGCTCCAGTAAATCATGGCCCCGGCTGCCACTTGTGCCCCAGTCTCAGGGAGGGCTGAAATAATCACAAAAGGTTTTATAAACCTGGAAAGGGCTTAGTCAGGCTGCAATAATGAAACATTTTTATTTCCCGTTTCCTACACATACACAAACCCCACAGCCCCTAGGCCAGCAAAGGATGTTCAGATTGAACATGATAAAGGAGCAGCAGAGGAAACAAGATGAGCTGAAGGTTCAGATAAGTGTGAAGCAGCTACATTTCACCTCAGGATCTCAAGGGGTTGTTCCTCCAAAGGAAAAACTCACAGTCTTTCCCCTGAGGAAGGTAAAATTATTTTCCAGCTGCTTGAAGATAAATTATTCAAACTTCCACTTACAGCTTTTAGGAAGACAAAGCTAATTTTTGAGAATCTGTGGACCTGGTTTATTCCTAGACTTCACCATGTAGTTGCCATCAGTATTAAAAATGTAACTTTGGAAGGGAAAAAGTTTATGTAAAAGTTAAAGACTAAAGGAAAACAATTTTGCAACGAGTATCCTCATGGAAAGATGATGCTGACCCCTAGTGTAATCCAAACACATTGCCACTGGTCACATCAGCAAATGCATTTCAGCAGATTTATGGGGAATGTGGAAAGGAAGAAGTTACAGGACTCTTTTTTTGTAGTTTTTATTTGGTTAGTATGAAGCCATTTCATGTGCCCAACTCTTAAGGAAAGCAACATAGAAAAAAAATTGTATTTTAAACTAATAACTCCACAAAGAGTAAGAAATTCTGAATAGAATTCTAGGAAAAAGTAATCACTGGTACTCTGTTTTCATCCTTGTGTCTTTAATCTCTATCTCTGTGTGCCAGAAGTGGAAATGATGGACATATCTGTGGTCCCCCTAAGACAGACACGAGGCTACATAACAGCAAGAGTTTAACTCTGATCATGGTCTTAAAATTCTGCTCAAATTTAGGCAAGGACCTTCCAGAATGACACTCTACATTTGAGAATTTAACTTACTAGATGTAAGATGGAAAAATTTAAAGCCTAGGCATATTTTCACACCCCCTTTTGCAAGAAGCAACCACGTTTTCACCTGGTTTTCCCACATATTTTTCTTGCAAAAGGTCTAAATAAACCAATTCAGGCTCCTACATAAGTAGACCATTTGCTGAACACTGAATTAAAGCCATTTGTGCTGTTAGGACAGGCATAAAACTCAAAGCTTTACCTGTAAGACTTTTTGATATCATCTGAAGTGGCATTTTTGTCCAGCCCCAGCACGTGGTATAACGACTCCCCAGAGGTAGAGAGCGAGCGTTGCCTCTGGTCTGCCATCTTGAGCTAACCTGAGGAGAGAACTGGCCCCTGTCAAAAAAATAAAGATTAAGAAATGTTTAAGCAAAGGAAGAAAACAGACCTCCTTAAGCAAATCATCCTTTAAAACAGTGTTTGCACATCAAGATTCAGCTTTAATAAAACGTGCTTTGAAAAGGAAGGTAAAAAGTTATAAAATTCAGTGAATTATCAGTGAAAACAACTATTACATTGTTGGCACAACACCAGCCACCCTGAATCCCCACTGTATATACTCAACTCTTCTTTCCAAAAACCCCAAATCAACAGCTGAGGTGCAGCTATAGCTACATACTGCATAACACATCTATAAAGTCACCTCATCTTAATTTTAAGGTAATTTATTTGTGATCATACCTATAAAAACAACACGACAACAGAGAAGTTGCTGTTGAGGCTGCCTTTTTGCACCACACTGGCATTGGGATAACTGACTTAATTTGTATTATCTATTTCAGAAATTACATTAAAAAAAACAAAACAAACTTCCCCGCAACTCCCAAACCCCAGTCCCCCATCTTATCACCAACACCAGGTCAAACAGAATCCTTAGATAAATCCAGTGTGACCAAGCCTGTGCATTCCACAAGGATAGAGGGAATGTCTGCCCAGAGAGCAGATCTCCTCTCTTGTAATTTAAAGTTGTGAATCCAACATTTAACATGCATTCTAGTTAAAATCATGCTAGTGAACACGGATTAACCTCCTGCTCCACATCCAAATGTGACAGACCTCGAAGGTGTCCCCTTTGCCATGCCAGGACCAGAGCTGGTTATGCCTTCTCCCATCCTGAGGAGATCAGCTCTGCTGTTCTTTAGCTACAGAACTGCAGCCAGGATGAGCATCCAAGAAAAGACTATTGGCTATTTTTGGATCATGTCATTACAATTAGCCCACACCAGATTATGCAGCCTTTGAAAAAGATATTTAAAGCACCGGACTTTTCTAATTTAACCCTATGTCTTATATAACAAAGTTAATAACTTCAGCTTTCACAAGGCTGGCTGAAAGCAACACACTCAGCCCTCACCCTCTGCACCGCCTGGGTGGAACTGTGACCTCACAGCTCACAAACCCACAGCTCTGCTTCCAGCAACACATGGGAAGAGTCACACCCACACAAGGGGGACCAAGTGACAAGGATGTGGACAGACACGTCACCACTGGCATGTTCAGCTCAGACCCTGCTGTTGATTCTCTGCCTCACTTGGCCTCTCTGCCTTTACATTCATTTAACCCTGGGCACCAGCTCCAGTTGTTCTAACTGGAATACACTGGCTAAACCAAACTCTCATCGAATCTCCTTCAAGAAGCCTTTGGCAATTCTACCCAGTTTAATTTAAAGCTTCCTATAGGAAGCTGTAAATTATTACTATTAATAATAAATAGTCTAAACTCTAATTCTCAGGCTAAAAATTCAAACTACACCCCAAATCTGGAAGGTGAATGTGTGCGTAGGGAGTGAAAATCCTTTCTTTGCAAGGACACTTCAGTAGCAAAAGCTTTCTGTATGGGAGGAAAATTACCGAGTGCTGCAAGACACAACACAAACAACTCACTTATTTCGGCATAATCTGATTCAGGGAAAGGAAAACCATATTTCAGGAGAGAAACTGCACACCCAGGCACACAGCAGACACAACCCTCTGGGACAGCCTTTCCCAAAGGCAGCCTCCCAGCCCCCTCTGCCCTGGAGCTGAGGTCAAAGACCGATGATCCTCATACATCTCTGGTAATCTACCTAATCACACCAGCCTGCTCCCACTGCTTCCCAGGCTCCCTGCTCAGCTCCTCCTGCTCTGTGACCATCATCACTTCCTCCCACCCTCCTGGGAACCTCCCTGAAGCTCCAGCACACCAGTCCCTGCCAGCAGCTCCCTGCCAAGGAGTGTCTGTCACTTACTGCTCTTGGACAGGGACCTGAGAAGTCGGGGGGGTGGGGGGAAAGCAGCCTGATTGGAATTTTACATGCTGACTTAGCCCTTCCAAGAAAGATACTGCTTCAAGCAGGAGCTTCCAGGGCATTATGGACATTTTTCCTAAAAGCTGCAGCTCTATTTAAACATAACAAACTTCCTGTAACATCAACCCAACATGCCCTTGGTGACAGATGCTGCAGATCACAGCCATACACCATGTTCTGCTTAACAAAATCTCTGCTGTTAAATTAGGGTCAATTTGTTTAATAAAAATGAATTTGGTTTACCAGGCAGTATCTATCAGTCTGCAGGCACAGGGATACAATTCCACACTGCTGCAGCCTTAATTGCTTCCATCTGAACAGTGCTGGGGATCCACAGCTCAGTGTAATGGGATGTTAACATTTATTTCTCCAAACTGGTATGAAATGGACACATTGGCCTTGGCACAAGAGTGGAGGACAAGGCAGTGATGGGAATTCATCTGGGAAGCTTTTTACTTAAGGGAACAGAGAAGTATTATTACTAGGAATGCAACCTTTGGCTCCTTAAATATGAAGCAGACAATAAAGGTGCAAGTTATTTAAGTTCCGAGTTTTCCTAAACCTGGGTATCATTTATCCTGCTGTTTTCACACGTGGCTCTAATTCACAGTCCTGAAAGCTGCCCTGTATTTTTAAAAACTGTTGTGTTCAGCAGCAACAAGCCATCTGCTCCCTTTTCTAACCAAGCAGGATGCCCTGAAGAGGTTTCTCTGGGAAGGCTCTGGAGAAAGGTAATCTCCTGCATTAACCAGCACAGTGTTTAACCATCTGTGTGCCACAATGTCCTGCCTTAGTCAGCTCTATCACAACAGGCAACTGCTTTCAGCAGCACCAGGTAAGTACAATTGGTACCACCTCGCTGAAAAGACTCAGATTAAACCTGACAGGTTATTTATGGAAGTCATCCTCAATGTTCTAAATATATCCATGGAAAATTCAACCTTAGAAACACTGATTTTCTTTCCATCTTCCCAGAAGAATCCCATCAAGTTTCATGAAACTGGTGATACCTTAGTTTCTGCCAGGTCTGCTGACCCTTTTGGAAGCTGTATTTAACTCATGAAAAAGGCAAAGGGTTATTACAGCCAAGAAAAAAACCAATAGTTCTCTGCCAGTTTAGGGAATTAAATACTCACAGAACATCCCTAAGAATGTCTGCACTGAAAAGGATGACAACAGATCTGGTGGCCAGAAGCAGGGAAGGTGGAATTAAACTCCATTTGATCTGCTGCAAGATGCTGCAAAGAATTTCCATGGAAGTTGGCAGTGAGGGGGATCAATTTTCCCAAGAAAACATGCTGAGCTGTGTGGCAGAATGGAGGGAGAAGGTACTGACACTGCTCACACAGACAGCAGGTGTTTGGGACAACACTGAACCACCACTGCTGGGTCTACAAAGAACTACCTTGAAGTAAAGGGATGGAAGACTAATTCCATGGACAATACCCACAAAATGTCAGTGTTGTTAGCCTCTGGAAGCAGACTAACAGCAGTACTTCTCATCTCACTCCAGGGCTGAAGCACTGAGTATTTATTCAAGAACAAACCTCTGGAAACTGTAATCCTCAAATATCACTTTTCCCATCTCCCCCTGTGTAAGTCACACAGGCACCGCTGTCCCTTGAATTTCCTTGCTGGAGGAAAGACTGCTTCAGGAAGGAGTTTTGGCTGTTCAGCTCCACTGATCAAAATCAGAAGGGGCACAGGAAACCAAACAATGTTAGCTTTAAAGATATTACAACAGCAGGACACTGGGGCACAATCTCCAGAATTCTCATTTTCTCAGTGTCTGTATATTCATCAGCTTAAGTTCCTAAAAATAAAATAAAATAAAATAATAAAATCACTCCCTGAATGGATGTGGCAATGCACAGACCTGTACACAGGTGCTACTCACAGCATTACAGAGAACTGTCTACCTGCAGTGTGGGGAATCTGGTTGTAAATAGCTGTTCCAGAAACTGAACCCACTGTAAAGGAGAAAATCCACCTCCTCCTGACACAGTGAATGACACCCACTAGACACAGGATAATGTGAGGTTATTAACCTTAATGGATACTCTCTTTGCAAAGGAGTTTCGTTAAAACCAGTGCACAACATCCTCCCAGTCTTCCAAAATATCACCAGTAACACAGAGAATAGAGAAATCCCCGAAAGGGAAAATAAGAACCAGAAGGAATGACCCAGACAGGAGAAGTGCTGGGAGTGCTGGACAGAGGGAGGTCACTGCTGTCCCAGCTCAGCCCAAACCTTCACATGTCTGTAACACAAACTACCAGGAATGCTGTCAAGCCCTCTACAGTTACAGTTTTAAATGCATATTAAAAGATGATTAAGAGTCCAACTTGGAAATTATGTTTTGCCAGCTCTTACAAAAATAATGTCTAGTCAATACTTTATTACACGACTTTAGAAAGCACTTGAGTATTTTAGGAAAGATTTGGATTCCACAAAGTACTGCTGCTAAGTGGTAAAATATAATGTTGGTTAAAGCTAAGATTTCAGCTTTTCAAAGATTTCCAGTGCAGAAAATTCACTACAGGTGTTAATCTAAAACAATTATTCTATCTCAACCAGTATTTATTAGTAAATGTCTAAATAAAACCACTGAGCCTGAAAGCACTTCAGTAAATATTGATTTGTCACAGAAAGGAAAAAGCACCACTGGCCTCCACATCCTGTCCATCTGTCTCAGAGTCACTTAGAGTTGTCCTCACAATCTGGTATTTTTCAAGGGAGAAAAAAAAAAATTTAAAGGGGAGACGAGAGAAGCATACACAAGATAGTGTAACCACGAAAAATATGAGGTGTTTTAGGCTTGGCTTCCTGAGGTAGTAAGAGGTTTTTATAGGAAATTTTGAACTTTGTTTCCTCAGCAATATTTTGCATTTAAATGAGAAGCTACAAGAAGTAAAAAAAATCCAGAACTTACCTGGTGTCTATTTCGAATATTCTACAGTAAGTGATAACAACCTTCACACACTTCTAAAACTGATTCTCCTAAAGATAAAACAAAAGCAAATTAGTTGTTCACCAATTCTGAAGTTGATGCCTCATTGAAAAATTATCATCACACTATTGGACAGTAAAAACACACAAGTGTTTTATAAATATTTGTACCATAGTAAGTCCCCACAATGTAAATACTTGTCTTTAGAAACAATAAACTGTCAAAATAAATGACAAATATTTGAAAACACAGATTCAAGGCCTCTATGGCGTGATCTATCATTTCAGTCTCTTTTCCCCAACCTGTAGTCATGGGAAAGACATGACTCTGAGACACACCTACCCAGTTGCACAGAAACTCTAATAACCATTATCTGTTTAAGACTTTGGGCTTTTTCAACTTAGGCCTTTGTGAATATCTGCACTGAGAACACGAGGAGCATGTTTTTCAAGTCTTGGTAATCTGTTGTGCTGTTAGAGAGAGACTGTAAAGCAGCTTAGCTAACACAGCAGACCCCAAGCTCCAGCACCGGAGCAGCAGGCACAGCCTGCTCTGGGGAGCAACACCAGCTCCTCTCGCCAGGACAAATTTCCACCGAGAAAACAGCAGTGTCATTCAATTCACACTCCCTCATCCTGAAGCAGATCACCCAAAGGAAAAAAACAGTCTCATTTTGGCATACAAGGAGGGAGAGAACCTGAGAGGACCCAGCAGCACACACGAGGTCTTTCAGCGGTCAAGGCTCCAGATCAGCCATCACAGGGAAATAACAGAGCAAAGGGGCAAGAGCAGCCTAGGAAATGCTACATGATGCTATGGAAAAAATCAGGGAAAATCACTGCAACAGATTAAAACACCTTTCTGATTAAGCAGCCACAGGACACATCTAACCCACATCACCAATTATAAAGTCACTTATGCATTAGATGACTGAACAATAAACCTCGCGAGCAGAACTTCAGAGCAGCTTTTACCTGGCAAGTCATTGCTTAATTGTCATACAAACCCTTTCAACAGCTGTCAGAGAACAAGCTCTGAATGCACTTGAGAAATAAACTCCCCATTGAATTAATAATTAGGCCTTTCACGGGCTGGAAGGTTCCAGCATGGCAAACAGAGATGTTGGGAATACACCCAGGGAGCTGCTGGCATTGCTGCCCACAGCAGTTGCTTGTTGCCATCTGTAAGAAGCTGCCTGATCCAGCAACACATCCCTAAGTGGGTATGAATGAAACAACCAACAATTAAATAATCAGCTTATTGTTAATGGATCTGTTTAGTTCCTTTGATAGGAACTAGCAAAGGACTTTTCCTGAATAATGACAGGCAGGGAGTTAAACTTTCCCACTCAGAGCCTGTGCAACACTAGAGGGTGGACTAACTCCCCAAGGAAAAATGTCCTATTTTGTGAAGCTATAGAAGCTCCCAGGTCCTCTGCCCACAGCTTTCTTCATTAAAAAGTAATCCACAACAAGAACATTCTTTAAGCATTTATAAAAAGCTGAAGATTGTTAATGGTGTTGGCAACCAGAATTATGGCTTCCTACCCAGATGAAGACCACTTTTAATTGTGCCACTGATTCTGTTTCAGACAGCAACTCCAGATCCAGGTATGTTGACAGTCAAACTACGTTCAATTTGTGGAAATAATATGAGTAGAACAGCAGAAAAAAGCAAAGTCCAGATGTACTTTGGAGACAAATGTGCTTGAAAAAATGAGCTATCCTGCTAAGGTCAGAATTGGGCATATAATGATGTAAATATCATACAATGATGTGCGGATAGAAGGTTCAAATACAAGATTCTGGCCCAGGCCTCATCAAAACTCCATCAGCAGAAAAGTTAGTATTTTTTACAGCACATATATATATAATAACCAGCCATATAGAGACTCAAAATATACAGAGAAATGTTGTCTCAATCTGGATGCAAGCAGCAATACTTCCTTCAGTCTCACAGCTATGCCAATACCAAGTTTCATTAAGAGCAGGCAGCCTGATTTACAGCTGAAAATAACCAAACTAGACAAAAATAAATTCCCAAGGAAACAACTTCTTGTAAAAATCAAAGTATATGAGAAACCCATGCCAGCCACTTCGCATCTTCCCTTCCCCAGTGCATCCTCTCTGCCAGCACTGAGCCAGCCCAGCACCTCCCAGGGGTTCGATCCCTCAGTTTCTGTTGCAACTGGCATTCCAATTTAGTGACTCAGGAATGTTTTGATCTCCCTAACCAATCTCATTATTCAGCAGGCCAGATCCACTGACCCAGAGCTCTACATAATACCCTGCTTGTAATTACTTGTAAATATCCCCCTTCCTTATTACATGATATTCACAGTCCAAACAAAAGCAGAAAAAATGAAAGGACAGATGCTGGAAAAGGAACTGGAGCATTCAAAACCCACAGCAGTGCATGACACCCAGTTCAACAACACACACAAGAAAGAAAGAAGTCTGCAGAGGGGAATATATACCTGTTTAAGAATCAGAAAATACAGAAATGAGTACGAAAATGAGACGAAAAAGGATTAAAGAATGATGAAGACAAGAACAAGCAAAGCTACACAAATGCAAACTGAATTCAGCAACACATTAAAAAGGTGGTAAGTTTTGTAACATAAAGGAAGAAATTTGCTTGGGAGGTTGTGTGTTCTTGCAACCATTTTGCTCATAGCAAAACCAGCTCTTCCAGCCTTATTTCTCCTGCAAATTTGAATCCAATTTATGTACTGTTGTATCTTCCCCATATAATGGAACCATAAATATGCTCAGCACCCTTTCCTCCTCTAACCTAGAGACAGATACTCCCTTTTCCTTCCAGAAATCAGGCATGCTCTCAGCTCTACAGGACAAAAAGCACATGTCTTTCTTGAGAACCCAAACCTCTCCTGAGAGACGCAGGTGAACCCTTTTTACTGAATAATTCTACTGACAGAATTGTCCTCATCCTGCTCTATATGTTGTTATCAGAAAGGGGGAAGTATCTTCAGGATACCTTGCTTCATAACCCATCTCCATCATGGACAGGAACTGTTATCACGGTTAGCAAGTATTTAAAGAAATAATGCTGCAATTAAGGCAAATAAAATAAAGTAAATCAATATACAGAATAGAAACTCCCAAGTCTTTATTTTCACACCCTTACTTGCTTGCATGACTTGCAAAATGAATCATTACTGGAAAAACAATGTGAAAAAGCTGAAGGCAAAGCAGTCTGGCTAACAAGTGCCTGCAGAAGACCACTACTATTTTACAGCACTCTTCTTCTCCCTGTAGCTGTCTTGAAATAAAGATTTTTAACCTATTAATTGGAGCACTAACATTTACTATTTCATTAAAGCATCCAAGAGTGTGTTTTGGTGTTGCTTATATTTCTTATACCCCAAAAGCCTTTCAGCTGAATTTTGCTATTCAGTTCATGACCTTTTGATAAAGATCATGTGAGAGATTTCATATCCATAAAAACATTCTGTTTTAACATATAGGCCCTGATGGAAAGCTCAGTATCCAGGGAATTAATGTAAATGCACACATCTCCTAGAAAAAAAGAACTTTATTGTGTTCAAGTCCATCTGCCTTGGGAACAGAGGACAGGTCTCCTACACTGAAAGACTGTGACACTAAAAACATCACTAAATTCTCTTGAGTTCTTTTAAAAAAATAGAAACACAGAGCTTTTAAATAATTGAAATCTGGAACAATACCATTTTTCTGCTAAATTCAAGTCTGAACTCATGTAACATCCACCTGCTGACTGCAAGAGAGGTTACACTGAAACGTGTGACAAATTTAACTACAGCGACACAGTGTTGTTTCTCTAATGAGCTTAGCAGATTAAAATGTAACCATTTAAGTCTGATTGACCAACCTGTTATAAAGACTTGTGACCTTGTACCCTACACAAGAGTAAGATTCAAATCTACTAAAGAACGTTTTCCATATTAGGGGAGAAAATATTAAGTATTGGATTTGCATTTTCTATCCTCCCTCCTCAATTAAAATAATTACTCTAAAAACCTGGGGGTGAGGGGTTAGTGGATTCCTTACTTAGGATTTCATTGCTCCTATTTAATCCCTCAGCAATATTAAATTATTGTTTATGACATCACAGCACTTTATGTGCAGAGTGCAAGCATCACAAACTGCATATGGCTATAAAAAAACCCCTACATCTGCTTACTCAGTTAGTTCAAAATCTCTGGAAAATCAGCAGCTCTGTTTGCTTTGCTCATTATTACTCTTAATTTTTACTCCCTATAAATAGTTTTTGTATCACTGTGACTACTCACTGCAAGTTCACTAGAACAAACCAGCCAACCCACAACATTCCCTGCTGTGGGTGGAGTGATGCTGATGCCACTTCTTCTGGAGAAAAAAATACCTTAAACTTCTTCAAAGGCATAAAGCCCCATTTCTGCTAATGGGTTGTATGAAGTACATAAATAAAAAAACCTCATACTGCTAATGATTATATCAATATAGTCTAACCCTTCAAAAATAAAAGAACTCTTGGAACAGATGGGTCTGCTCACATAAAAATGAGATTTATGCTACTATGTCACACCTGTAGGTAAGACAACTAAAGGCTTTTAAATAGGAATAAAAGAAAAAAGAAGTCTATTGTCTCGTTTAAGAAAAGGTTGAGAAAATCTCATCAGTTGTCAAAACATGAACCCCTTGAGAGAGTGTTACAAAAAGAGAATTTAAGGAGACAACGTTGATCCAAGCAGCCCCTTTTTACAGCACAGGAGGCTTTTGCCTGGTCAAAGAGAAGGAACAAAGTGAGGTTACAAAGTACAGCAAAAAAGCCAAATAAGCAGTCTGAGACACAAAAGGAACAGACAGGAACACATCTTTCAAATTACAAGTTGGTTGGCAAAGGGCAAGAAAAAGATTTATCCAAAATTAACTTGAAAGGGCAGGGGAAGGTGGCTCCTCTCTGTGCTCATCAACAGCAGCAGGAGATGGAGGGGAAAAAAGTTCCTTCCTATTTTCTTTTCCTATCAATTGTGAGGCAGATGAAAAGGTAAATGAGGGTTTCCCCCCACACACAATTTAAACAATTTAGAAGTATGGCCTTACAAACTGCAAAACATATACCAAAATTATTTTACACCTACCTTGGTGTTAGAATTGCTTTGTTCTCAAATAAAACACCATAAACACTCCTGGCAATTTCAATCATGGACAGTTCTTGTTAAAGACTTTGAAATAAAGACTTTATTTTAATGAGTAAAAAACCAAAAAGGAAGACCAGCTTATAGCAACAACACAAGGCAACACCTGTATCTAAAATGATCCAGTCTGGTGCTTCCCTTTTGAGAAACTTCACCTATTTTCAGATTATTAATCTCTGTTCTTTAATGGTTGTCTCCCACCAAGCACACAAATCTTGCACTTCAAAAAGTTATGAATAAAAAGGCAAAACAAGCAGAATTGAACAGCAGAACTTACAAAGAATTTATATTTTCCAGAAACAACCACCCAGCCAGGTCAGGAACAGAAAAGCCAAAATGCCTTTATATGATTACCAGGAACCCAATGTCACTGCCTCTGTCAGAGCCTATTTCACAGGACATTAGGTTTTATTCTTAAAATCAAGCCTATTTATTTAATAATACAAGCAGAAAGTAAACTTCCCCCACCATTTACTTTTACCTCTTGTATCCAATCAGGTCCTCCAGCCTAAGATGATGCATAATTATTCAAGCAGCACATGTATCCACTCAGTTAAGTTCCAAAGGCTTTAGTTCCAGAGATTATTTCTTCTGCAAAGTTAAAAAATTAAGTATATCTGAAGATCCTCTCTTCTCCTAATTGCTCAACTGGATTTCCCCAGTTTTTGTGGAGGGTGGGGAAGAGACTATTTCATTATTTCACTTCCTTACAGAAACTGAACAATTGGTGTCGTAAAAGATATTTTAGGCTTGAAAAAAACAACGATAAGCCCAAATAAAAACAAAACCAACAAAACATCATCAGGAGTAAGTAAGGGGTGCTCTGATTAGAAATGGGGCACAGGCTGTAGATGAAACTCCTCTGATTACTGTGAGGGGTGAGCACAAACCCAAACAAACCAATACCCCCAGAGACTATCTCCAGGATACAGAGATATATAGATATAGATATATATGTCATGGAAGACATTCTTCACTTCATGCCACAGATTCCTCCCCTCTGGATGGTGTCAGGTGTTACAGAAAATGGTTTAAAAGCCACAATTATATGAGTTTCGTACCTGCCCCATTCAAATCCCCAGCACATGGACATTCAGAAGCATGAAAGGAGTTAAAACTACAGAATTCCATTACAAAACCTGAACTGACCAGTACAGCTTGTGTTATGCAAACTTTTACTTGTTGTTTTGGCAGGAAAATACAACCAAGTTCCTTTTTGAAGGCTGGGTGACACCAGAGGTGACACCTCCATTGCAAATATTTCTGTTTCTTTTCAGGTGAATTAAACCAGAGCCCATGTCCAGGGGCAAACGCACAGTAAATCACAGCAGAAAGCACCTTGGGGTAGAGAACACATTTATTCCCAATGATTTTCCCAGTGATCCCAAATTCATCCCTATGAATACAATGCTAATGTCACAATATTCTTGTAATATCCCCAGAACGTTACCCAGTACACTCCCTGTATGTTGGAGTCAGCTCTTTTAGCTACAAATACCCAAACAAATCACAGGGCTGGATTTAAAACAGTTTTAATTTAAACTGGCATTCTCTTACAGGAGACAAACTCTTTGGTATTTTCTAACCATACAGTGTGGTTTCACCAACAAAAAGATTTATTTTATACTACTCCCCCACAAACCATAATGATATTTATTTCCCCTGTTCTCTCACTCTGCATACATTTAATCTGCAGACTGCCTGATGAAGGATGTCCTCAGTTCCACCACTCAGTCTAGCAACAGTATTTCATAGCTGCTTAAAAAAGAAAAAAACAAAGCCAGTCCATAATTCAGAAATAATAAGGCAACAAAGAATGTATTTGTCCTACTGATTTTCCCACTACCTCATTGGTGATTTAATAAGAAAAGACACAGCTTGAATTTCAGACCACAGACTTAGTTTGAAAACCTGACACTTCAGGAAAAACCATGTTCAGACTTTAATTGTAACTCAGTTTTCTAACACCGTAATTGGGTAAGAATTAGAACACATATAGATTTTAAATACTAGGTTTTCAGACAGGAGTCACATCTCAGAGGGCTTAGAACCAAAAGGCCACTATTATACTGGGGCATAATTTAATCACTGCCATTCCCAAGGCCTTCCAGTTTCAGCACAAAGTATGGAATTACCACATTTAGTCTTTTTTCCACCTAAATAACTGATAATAAAGTCAGAAAACTCTATGTATAATTTTTGTGACTGATGTTTTTATTTCTTCCTCTGATTTTCACTAACACTGGAGTGTGACAGATGTCTCTTTGCTCTGCCTGTACCCCTGATGTATTGCCATCAGTACAATGTCAAACCAGGGTCATTCCTACCTGTATTCCCCAAACCAAGGGTATGTCCTCCTGGAGATCCTTAACAGGAACAATATTAGTTGTAAAATAGCACCTTTCCTCATTTAGGGTTATTTCATAAATAATATTCTATACATCTACACATTTAAACAGCCTCAGAACAGCAAGAAGAGTGAAAGTCATCACAGACCCTTTTTAACAGCAAGAGGGACTCCCTGGCCTTTATATGGAAAACATCAACGGAACAAGTCACAGGAAGAAACGTGGTTTTCAGACAAGCTGCAGGAAAACAGGGTAAGGAGTTGTGCATTACAGGACAACCATAGGAGATGCTGGGTTTTCATCATCCAGGATGTTGCATCCAACATATATTCCAGGCCAGGCCCATAAAGTCATGTTGCCTGCTGGCTCTCTTATCCAAAGCACTCAGGGAAATAGTAAGGCAGGCTTGGGAAAATACCCTGTGCACCTTCCAAGCACCTTCTGATTAACTCTGCCTGCCTGGTTTTCCCAAGTCAATTGCGAAGAGCCAATGCTGCGCCAATTTAAACGCGCAACAAGAACGAAGTGAGCGAGTGTGGAAATCAGGAACTTTGTAGGAAAAGACAAAATGAGATATTTATTAAGGAAAAGAAATGTTTTCACTCGTTACTCTCCGGACAAAAATATCTCTATTGAACATGCATCTATTTTACTCTGTGATAAAAATGGTCTACTCCAAGCAAGAATGTTATTTCCCAGCATTAACATCAGGGCCTTCAGAAGAAGGACTGACTGACCAGTGATTGGTCAAATCAAACCCCAAAATGATACAGTAAGTTTTCTAAAGAAAAGAAAAAATTCTAAAAACTCTTCAGACCCTATTTTTCCTTCACCACTCAGATTAGAAGAACTCCAAGACACACCTCAGAATCATACACGTGGAGAAAGCAGGGTCCCTATGTGACGGAGCTCGTTAGGAACCACACAGAAAACATTCCTCAAGTTCTCAAAGAACAGAAACTCAGAATGAACCTGGAACTTAAGTCTATTCATTGCTCTGAACAGTAACTGAATCTGGCTTTTAATTTAAATTTAAAACAGGAATATATCTGGTTATAGCTTCCCAGAAACAGGTCACCTCAGATTTTAGTGGATTTCATGGTCCCTTCCCTCCTCCTCAAGTAACAGCAGGCGAGGAGATGCCAGGAGTGCTGGGAAGAGTGTAGGATCCAGGACCTCCAATCAAGGTGCCACCAACCACTCCAAACCTCTTCCACAGCTCACAGTACCCGTCAAGGGCCCCTGCCCAAAATGCCATGTAGATCAAATCAGGTGAGGCGTATCAGATGGGTCCAATGTATCAGACCAAAGCTGTCATCAGTCTGACCTGGAACTACGTTGGGATAACTCCAGTCCCTGGTGGACGTGGACTAGAGCAGATCTTGAAAAAAACCAAACCCATCACTGCTTCAATTCCCTGTCCAGATGATTTCACAGGGATCCCATATGGCCTTTCTGAAAGCACGTGAACACTTATTAATTTTATTCCCCGTCCACCTGCTTTTATCACAATGTCACATGTCTCCCAAAGACAGACTGCCACACTCCAGATTCTGAACAGGAACTTACACATCCCATTTTGTCTGCTCATCCCCCTTCCTGTACTTCTAACTATCAGAAGCAAGAGCATCAGCTCCCATGATGACATTAGAACTACAGAGAAGAAAAATGAAGACATTCCTTAAAATATTTTTAACAACAATCCCTTAATTGCTTACCCTCAGGAAATGCTGGAAGCAACCTGAAATTATAAATATCTCACTTGATGGGGCCTAGCCTTGGTAGGAGTTTCCTGCACCTGGCATATTCAAGATTATGGCAGATATTACCACTAGTAACTGCCCACAACATCTGGAGTTTGGATCCCAAGTCCCCCTCCTCTCTACAAGCAGCTTGAAACCTAATTATGTGTTTCCAGTAAATGTCCCTAAATCCTCAAGCCATGAGAAGGAGATTCATAAGGAAAATTCTCTGAAAACTGACCCAGGCAAAGGCCCACATAAATAAAACTGCACAGCAACAGAAAAACCTGCTAAGATATAAAATAAGTAATGGCAGATGGAAAGGAAAAGATTTCTTCAAATTTTCATTTGAAGTACAGCCAAAAAATTAAAGACATAAAAGGGGAAATGCAAAGAGAAGACCTCTGTGAGTTTTTGCTTTTTGGAACTGCATAATAGGTCACTGTAATGACATCAGAGAACTCTGGGCTTTTCCCTTCCCCACTGCAAGACATGAGCACTCCAGAGGTTCTGTATATTCAGTTTTTCTACAGATTGTTCTTTAAAATCACAAATGTTCCAGAATCCCTGACACCGAACACAACTTTAGTAAGACCCAGATGAAACCAAGGAAGGACTGTGAAGTTCCCTGTGACCAAAGCAGAAGCAGAATGGTGTAAGTGCTCCTAGAGCGAGCTGTTAAAACCAGTTCCTGACAGATATACAAATAAATATTCTCAGAGGGAAAGAGGAAGCACAGAAGGCAGCAGGGAGAAACAAGGGGTGCTGGTGCTTTTCTGTCACTGGTCTTAGATACTGCCTGTCATTGCAGCCAGATCCACTGAACTATTTTCTTGCATCACTCATTGGTCAGAAGCCATCACCACAAAAATACAGTTAATGAATGCAGACTTATGTCACAAAACAGAAAAAAAGATTTCTTAGTGATGCTTTGCAAAGAGGTAACCAAATGCCACTGGGTTTTTTGTTTGCTCAACCATTCACCCAACAAAGTTTAGATCATGGCACTGAAGTATATTAAAAAGAAAAATAAATAAAGAGCCCAATCTTTCATTGAGAAACTCTATTCTCATTACAAAACCCTTCAGCAGATTATGAAAGAGGAGATGGCAGCTGCTAATTTAACTTGGGCCTAGAGGACTCGTTCCGTTTGCACCCCTGTGCACCACAAATCTTCAATTTTCTCCTTTCAATACTTGCACAAGAAGATGAGAAACTTGCACCCAGAGGAAAAAGGCACTTAAATTTTACTGAATTTGGCCCTACAACACACTGGCACTGAAAACACTTCACCATTAATGAAAGAGGCAGAAAAGGGCTTTAAAAAGGCACATTTCAGTGCAATGCAGATACAAGATAAGTGGAATTAGGAGGAGTTGCCAGGACAGAGGAAATTTGAACATATGCTAAAACAATCTTATTCATGTTCTCCCAAAAAAACCCCGATGTATCACCAGTGCATTAAAACCCCACAATTAATGCCACTAATTAGAATTAACTACTCTATGCACAAGAAAAATGGTAACCCTTTTTACTGGCTACCATCACTTTCTTAAAAACATATAAGCAATCTTTTGGGGCACTTTCTGGAACACAGGTCTTTCTCTCAGTTTGTATGGCCTGAAACAGGAAGCAAAGTGCCTCTGAAGGTAAAACATGCACTTTCCAACAACTGTGCTTTGTACGTTTTTATTGATTAAAACAATATTTCAACTGAGCTTCTAAGGAAATCCTAAGATATCACAACATTCAAACTCCTTTCTTTCAAGACTCAAAGCAGCCACTGGTTAACCAACCAGCATCACCACAGAGCATCAGTACTTCTTAATTCAAATCACTTCAATTATCAGAGCACCTGGAAAACAACTTCTTTAGGTTAAAAGAAACAGTGCAATGCTTCGCTTTGGTCCTGGGCATTGGTGATGTTCCTCATCCCTCCCTCTGGATTCTGCCATGACCCATCTGTCCCACAGCCCAGGTGGCCACACCTGAGACAGGGGATGGGCTCACTGCGGGACTCTGTGCCATCTGCTGATAAGGTGGGGGTCACCTCACACAATCCCAGTGATGGCCAAGCTGCACACTCCCACTCCTGGAAAATGTCTTTTCCTCAGGCCGGTGGGGAGCGACAGAAGATCCTCATCTTCCCAGGCAGAGGCAAAGCCAAACAAAGAGGACTTGCACAGCTCAAGAGCAAACTGTGAGGGAAATCAGTTAATGTATTAAAACTACCTTAAATTAAGCCCCGTTTGTGGTTTGACAGGAGAGCAGTGAAGTTACCAGCAGATGCCGGTTTCATGCTCTGGGCAGGTACTGGAGCGCTCAGTCCAGGTATAAGCTCTGCAGAAAAGTTCTGGCAACCCATTCCCAAACATACTGAAAAATATTTTGATCTGGTTATTAACATTAATGATCCTTAAAAAAAGATTAAAAACTGGCAAACTGCTAAGAGGAAAATATGGGAAATATCAGAGGCCAGTTACAGCACTGTTGTTCTAAGTCAAGTCGTTCAATGGATAGACAGGGTCTGCTGAAGGCCCTTCCAGCCTCCAGTTGTGCCTGCTTTCCCAGAGAGGATATTCTGGCAACTGAGTTCATAAATTCAAAAAGTAAGAGTCAGAACAGCAACTTTTATATTTAACCTAAAACATGATTTCTTAACTAATCCAGTTAGACTTCCATTCATTTTCCTTATCACACTGCTTAACACAGACAAAAAAAGAGGAACTACAATGAGTAACAGCATCAGTGCTGACAACCACCACCTGCCAAATGCAGAAGCTGTGAGGCCAAGGGGTCTCAACATCAACATTCGTGCTGTCAGGCTCGTGGAATCCCAGACTGGTTTGGGCTGGAAGGGACCTTGCAGATCATTTAGTTTCAGCTCCCTGTCATGGGCAGGGACACCTTCCACAAGACCAGGTTGCTCCAATCCAGTCTGGCCATGAACAGTTCAGGGACGGAGCAGCCACAGCTTCTCTGGACAACTTGTGCCAAGGCCTCGCCACCCTCACAGAGTGAGAGAATTCCTCCCTAGTAGTTTTCTGTCAGTGTGAAGCCATTCCCCCTTCTCCTGTCACTCCAGGGGCTGGAGTCTTTTAGGCACTGGAAGGGGCTCCCTGGAGCATTCTCTTCTCCAGGCTGTACAAGCCCAACTCTCTCAGCCTGTCTCCATAGCAGAGCTGCTCCAGCCCTGGGAGTATCTTCGTGCCCTCCTCTGGACTTGCTCCAGCATGAAAGTTCTTAAGTCATACCCTGGTACTGCTCCATATTTTCCAAAGTATGATGATCCAAACTCCCTTGCTGACTCCATGGGTGCCTTCACGCAGCACGGTGAGAATGGTGCGAGAAGCTTGTCCACACCACAGCTGCATTCCAACCCCTGTTACAACCATCCACTGCAAACACAAGCCTCTGGCAGGCTCCAACCATCCTGGGCAACTTCCCTGGTGCAGCCAGGTCGGTGGTGGTGCCACCTCAGCCACAAACCACATCAACTGCCAGCGACCACTGCAAACCAGGACACACTACCAATGGAGCGGGAAGTGGATCACTGGGTGCTTGGGAAAGACTGAAACAGGGTTTATGCTTCCTGGGAATAATCAACAGGGACTACGGTCTACACTAGGAGACAAAGCATGCTACAGAACATTACTTTTTGCAGACACTCACTGATAAATTATGATTAAATATAGCACATGGCCACCCTGTGAAGAAGGAGAATCTTCCACTTGAGCCTCCAGCCTGCAATTTTTCAATGTAACACATCCAAAATTTAGGAATAACATGACCATGTTGCTGCATCTTCCCTTACATTTAAATGCTGCAGACAATCCCTACGATGAAATAAATGAGGGAGGGAAAGAAGTATTTATTTATGCTTACAAAAAGCTGTTTGGCTGAAAATCCCATGTCCAAACCCAGAGTTCCCCACAGAGCAGATTCTGCACTGCCAGCAACATGACGAATTTCTCCAAAGCCCTTAGAGCATGGTGAGAAAACCACAGGAAGCTGTTCAATAAAAATAAACTTCTTTTCATCTTACATTCTATATATTAATGTCAATTTCTCTTCCACTCCAGCTTTTGCTTCCCTTCTTTTTTCCCAACCAGGGCATAGCATACTTGATTTATTAGGGCTAATTCATTAAAGCAAATGAATTTGGCATCTATTTCTCAGGATCCCTTAGTCAGATTAGGATTCTACCATATTCTATCAAAAGCAAACAGAAATGCAAACACTGATCCTAAGCAACCTGAAACCAACAGATGCCTGAGAAGCTGAAAACGCCTCTAATGAAATTGCAGTCCAAAGAATAAATTCCACTTCAAGGAGGCTGCTACAATTCAAGAATTTAAATAGGTCCAATCCTGATGCATTTCCAAAGGAAATCCTTGCAGCCCTGCATACTTTGGAGAGCTTAATTTACCCAGAGAAATGGGTGAACCACCACTGCTCAGCCACTGGGTGACTGCGGCCTGCAAGTTTTTGCTTCAAAAGCAGCAAACTAACACAGTATTTAAGCACACACACAGCAGTTCCCTTTTCTGATGATAAGCTGGCACAAGGCAAATATCAGCAGGGAGAATTAGATTACTTCACACCAGTCTGAGATGATGTACCAAATTCATGCCCTTTTTTTTTAAGCCTTACTGCAGCACAGACAGCTCAACAGCAACGTCTCACAGTGCACGAAAATTAACACCCCAATAAAAACAAACCTAGAAAAGATAAAACCCTTTGGCTTCCCCTCTTATGTCAGACAGGATGGCCTTCACCTTGCTCCCCAGGGAGCACCGGCTCCATCAGTGCCCACACTCCACTAATAAACTCAAGGCTTTGTGTCACTGGTGTGGAACAGTCAGGTATTGATACAGCACAAAAGCAGGAGCGAGGCGCTATCAGGGAATCCGCTGTCTCCGTTCGGTCCAGTTGCACTCCGTATCTCCAGAATTACCTGACTGGAATTCTTAATTTGAGAGCCAGAAGACACTGCACGAATAAACAGAAATATGCTGCCTTTGCAAGTTTCACGTTATAAAGGCTGGATTTGCTTCCCGCTGCTGGTACGTCATTCATTAAGCACCTCATCAGCCGAGCGGCTACTAATTATTTTGTTAAAAATTTAGCAGGACAGTGTAGGGAAAGGGAAGGGAAAATCACGCCGGCTTCTGGAGCGAGCCAGGGTGATTCACGGCTCCCACACATACAGATGACTTTCATTTGGAATTCACCTTCCCAGGCCTTTTGTTCGGGGTTTTTCCCCCCTGCTCCGAGGAGGATGGGGAGGGAGGGAGGGACGCGGGCCCCGCACCGCCACCGGGGACCAGGGCGGGGGGTTCCCGGGGCGGGGATGCTCTGCGGGCGATGCCCCCGGGCAGGGAAATGCCGGCGGGCAGGAAGATACCGGCGGGCACATCCCACCCTCCCCCGGTCCTCCCGCCTCGCCGCGCCCCTCCCCGCCCCCGCCACCAGCTCCATCTTGGCCTCCGCCCGCGGCCCGGCCCCGCCGCGCTCACCTGCGGCCCGCGGGCGGGCGGGCAGAGGCCGCGCAGCCCCGGCTGGGCGGGGGCGGCCCCGCGGGGCGGGGGCGGCTCCTCGGGCGTCGCGCGGGGCCCGGTCGCGGCGGCGCGCGCGCTCCGCCCTTAGCGCCGGTGCCGCCGCCGCCGCCAGACACCGACCGGGACCCGGCCACGGGAGGGGGCGGCGCCGGCGCACTGCGCATGCGCATCTCCCGCACGCAGCGCCCCCGCCGCGCGCGCGCGGGCACGCGGCCGCAGCGCCGGGAGCGCGCGGGGGGATCCCAATGGGAATGGAAGGGGGCGGGGGAAGGAAGGTGGAAAAGCGGAAGGGAGCGCTGCAAAAGGAATACTTCCCTGACCGGGAATCGAACCCGGGCCGCGGCGGTGAGAGCGCCGAATCCTAACCACTAGACCACCAGGGAGCGATGCGAGTGCCTTTTGTTCGCGGCAGTTGACTCATTAGCTCCGCGGCCAGCCAAGGACAGCGACACTGAGCCTGAGGTTGCGGAGGGACCGGAGGCTGTGGCACAAGGAGCGGGGGCTGCCATCCATCACAGGAGCCGGTGACTGGTACACGCACCGGGGGCTGCAGCGGGGTCGGCGGCTGCGGCACAAGCATCAGTGGGGCCGGGGCTGCAGCTCCCCACACGCGTTGGTGGCCGTGGCACAGGGAGCGCTGGGTCCGGGGGCAGTGACACGGGGGTCTGCAGGCCTGGGGGCAGAGGTACGGAGGCTGCAGTCAGGCCGGGACAGTGGAGGAGCCGGAGGCACCCGTGTGCTGCAGGCCTGGGGGTGCACTGCCTTTATGGTGCTGTCCGGGCACTCAGCCCGCTGCCCGCACACCGACCCCCAGTTCTAGGTATGCTTTGGGTAGCACCTTCACCTCCGCCCCTGTTCCGAGAATCTCATCCTGCCACCCCACCCACCCGGCCCGGCACCGGCCCTTTGGGGTCCCCAGGAGCTCAGTGCAGAGCCGGTTGCCTTTGTGCTTACAACTGGAGCAAAAGAGGGGGTTTTAAGCTCGTGAGTCTGTTTTTCCCAGTTGCTCCTGGCATTCCTGGCTGTTCCCTGGGAAACATGGCTATTTCCAAGTCTTGGGTAAAAGCACAACTTCCACCCATCCAGTTCATCCTGGAGCAGGTGTCCCTGGAGTGGTGACTCCAGTGTCAGTGCAGGGACACTCGCTTCAGTTATCCCTCCCGTCACTCCGGCATGGCCCTGCTGACGTGTGGCTTCTCCGTGAGGCTCTAATGGCCTTTCCTGTCTGCTGCCTCTGACTCATGTTTTAAAGAGATGAATGATGTTGGATCCTATTTACCAACAGAGTCATCACCATGAATCACACACCCACACCCTCTCCTTGCTCCAGCTCCATCCCCAGCCCAGCTCCTGCACCTTTCCCCCTCCAAAACACCAGCTACTTGCAGAGCTCCCCAGCACTGACCTTGGATCTTGCACAGAATCTGCACCCAAGAAAAGATGCTGAGCCCACCCCAGCACCCACAGGGGTGCAGCAAGTGGCCCCAGACTGGCAGCCGGGGCGAGCACTTGGCTCTGGACACTGCCCGTTCATCCAGGATGAAGACAGGGTCCCACTGCTGGAGGGGTTGTGCAGCCCCTCTCACAGCATTAATGTCAAATTCCTTAAGAAACACTTGCCATGGTTTTGGCTGAGGGTTGGGACATGGTGCCAGCAGGGAAAAGTGTCTCCTTCCTGCTTTTTGCAGTTAGTTACTTTTTGATTCTGCTGTTTATCTGCTTTTGTAGGATGGAGTGATCTGCCTTCTCCTCACCACAGCCCAGGTGCTCCCAGCAGCATCTCTCCTCCAGGATCAGGTCTCATACCAACCCCTCTGTCTTTAGCCCCACTTGCAGAGATGTAATTTTACCTAATGAAGTGATGTAGGAAAAATACCTCCAACCTCCAAAACAAACACCCAAATGCCACAAAATCAAACCCTCACCAACAAGCAGATGCCTCAAGCCCAGCTGGACATCCTTCCTCTGAAAACAGCACACTGAGGATGTCTGCTGGCCTCTCCATAACCTATTTGCCTGCTCTGCACTGCCCTTTTAAACTTGGAGCCAGCAGCTCCCAGCTCCAGCCATCCATCCATGGCTCCCCCCGTGCCGTGCTGTTTGACTGCCAGAGCTTCCATGGAGGCGACTGATTCATGCTGCCAAGCCACACCAGCACCACAGCTGCAGCTTTTCCACATTAGAAGTTTCTCCCGCCTCAGCTCCCACTGCCAAGGTCACTGCCAGGACTGCAGTCCCACGCTCCCAGATCAGGAAAACAGCGTGAGGAAGTTTGGAGTTCACCTGCAGCCCCAGCGATGGAGTTTGCAGCTACCCAGCCCCGAGCACAGGCACAGCTCGGGAACCAGCTTGGGAACAGTGTCCAGCATCTTGGAAAGGAAATATCAGACTGTAAATATTATTTAGTACATTCCTTCATGAGAGAGCATCCAGAGAGCCAGCAGACAAGAAGCTACAGGGATAGGATGGAATATTTCCGTTGCTTCTCACCTCACACTGCTGCAGGCAGTTGATATTTACCTGACGAGTTTGTAACGTGCACCCAAGAGAGGATTTCAGTGCTGTTAGACAGAACAAGACAAAGACATTCACCCCATTTTCTCCCAAAGGAATCCTTTATTGACAAGTTTCATCAGTCTTTATCTTAAAGAGAAACAGTTCCATACCCAAGCTCCTGCAGTCTCCATTTCACTGGCTCTGTTCCTCACAGGGAGGCCAGTTCCAGTCAAACGAAGAGTGCCTGTGAACGACACTCTACACTCTACCTACGGCCTAGTACATCTGCCCACTAACATCTCATCCCATGTCCCCAGGTCTGCAGAGGGAGGGGAGCAGGGGTGGGGGAAATGGAGATTAATCAAATCAGTGTCAAAACTTGCTTCTCTAAAGGATCAGAGGCAGTTCAGTCCCTCCGGGGTGAAACCACTAAAAACTACCCAGATATGTACATAAGTTTAAAGACCTGAGTAAGTCCCACTTCGCCTCTAAGGCACAGAATTGCTCACTCTAGGTATTTCTACGTGGAGGCACCTTGCCTAGAATAAGATCAGGCCTCTAGAAGAAAACTTGGAATTTGTCAGCTCCTGAGCAATGAAGTTGGACATCAAAAGAGCAAAACATCCAGCCCCTGGAGGGACTGGGTGAGCGCCATGACTCTCTGCCAGTTTTGTAAAACAAAATTAGAGCTGGGGCTTTCAACTTAGAAACCCATCCAGTCACAGCCAGATGTACCAGCTGGAGGAGCCCTCGGAGAGCAGAGCAGAGTCCCTCCAATGGTATCCATATTCCAGCCTTCAGAAATTCCTCCTCCAAAACAAAGGGATAAGCTGAGAAGGGAGAAGCAAGTTTCATACACTCGGGAAACAGAGTGCACCACTGAATTTAACACAAGAACTGGCTTTATAAACATGCTGCTATGACTGCATGATGCAAAACTCCAGTGCTCAACAACCAGCTTTAGAACCCTTGCAGTCTTCTCTACAGAAAATAAATCATAAACAAGTAAAGCGTAAGGTGATGTAAGGCTTGCAATTCAGCTTCAGAGTCCAAGGGAGCATCGCCCTAATATGATGCCAAAGCTTTTTGTTTGTTTGTTTTTAAGCTTTATTTCTTTAAAGTTCATTGCATTTAAAAATAAAGATTCTTAGTTTTGTTAAAGCTAGAGCATTAGTGTAACAACGAGGCAGCTGCTAAGTGAAGTTTACCTTTTAGGAGCCCAGGAAAAAACCCAACTGTTTACCATTTACCCGACAGCTCCAATGAGAGCCAGAGAAAACAGTAACAGGAGAAGCCTGCAAGCTCCAGAGTAGCCCACACAGAGAACAGAGCCAGAAGCTGAAGCTAAGGTACCCATGCACTTGGCTTCTCCAGTTACTGCCCTCCTCATGCTGCTCAGGGCTATGTATCTGCTCCAAGCTCTGTCAGACACGGGAAAACTGTTCTCATCTACGGCAGTGGCATTTCTGAGCTACTTTAAGGAAACTCCAGCTTACACGCTCTCCCAAAAGGACAGCAGTGATACATTTAATCTACAAACTTTAGTGTAAAATATTATTTGTGTACAAAACTTTGCATTCTCTTTATTTGACTTGGATCCAGCAGCAGTGTCTATGAATGAAGGATGGATCTCTCCTGACTGGCTCTCAGCCCCTTCTTGGATTCGCATGTTGTTGCTGTGGTGAAGGTTTGGGAGGGAGGGGGCTCTTCCAGTTGTGCACAGCCGTGCAAAGACACATCCAGGTCTAGAAGGGAGCGTTGTCTTGTGGAGGCTTGTCCCCAGCTCCAGAGGGGGAGTGGAGGCCGTCAGTGCTGTTTTCCCTGCTGCCCACCACTCGGGACTGGAAGGAGAGAAGAGAGTGAGGACAACAAGAAAGCAGCACTGGGAATACCAAGTCAATTCCCCCTTGTCGAGGTCACCTACTGTAGCCAAGACTTCACATATCTGAGAGGCCATTTGCCCGAATACTAGTCTACAAGAAAAACATTGCAGAAATTAAAGTTTCTGCACAAGGCTTCACACGCTGTGTTTACACGACAAAGCAGACTGTTACCTTTATGGTCCCAACTCTATCTTCAAAGGACTTGAAGGTTGCAGAATTCCTTGAAGAAAGAAGAGGGGAGAAAGAAACAACAAATCAAGACAAGTTAGTTCTTAACCATATCAAATGGCACAGTGTGACTGGGCTCTGTGGCTGTTCCCCTGCAGTGACACCATCACCCAGAACACTTCCAGCTCCTCACAGCCTTTGGCACAAATCTCTCAGGCACACCAGGCAAGAACACCACATCTAAACTCTGAAGGAAAACATTTACACCACGTGCAATCTATTCAATTGCTCAAGCTAAAATGTTGAGGGAAACAAGCCCTAGTTCACTGGGGAATCAAGGCACAGTAAGTAGAGAAGAAACCAGCTCTTAGCTTTAAAAAACTTCCAACTGAAAACATTTTGTTTTAAATAGTGGAAAGGAAAGCTGAGAAAACAAAGGCTTCGGTTTCCTGTATCACATCCCATGGGGAGAAAGGGCAAGGGCCACGTAACTGCACCTATCAGCAGCTTTATTTCTACAGGGGTGATCATTTGCATCAGAAAATGCTCATGAAAATCACAGGTAATGAATTAATCAGAGCATTTCATATTTCTAGCAAAGAAAACCAGGTCAGTTGTTTGACAACCCAACAAGCTGCTTCACTGGCAAAGGATTTCAGGGAGTGCTCTGTACTGAGCTGCCAGACCAGGCAATTACTCATAGAGCTGCTTCCCCAGGCCAGGCTGTGGGAGCGCTGGGGCTGGGAGATGACTCGCCTCATCTCAGTTATTTTTGTTCCAAGGAATTGCTTTAGATTTGCAGCCATAAAATAACCTCCACTGATCTGGAAAGAGGATGAACAGAGAGTTCTGTGGGCCTTGTCCAGCCCTGGCAGTCACTTCTCCTGCAAGGCACCCTGAGGGAAGGCCGAGGAGAGGGTTCCCGTTAGGATTCACCGTGGTATCAGCAATGGCTGTGCCATACATTGTGACAGAACTGTAATCCTGCCCTTCAGGGACCTCTGAAAGCTGCAAGCTTCAACCAAACTTTGGTAGAGGTGCAACACTGCACTTAGTCCAAGAAAAGACAAGTGCTAATGACCTTAAGAGATATTAAAAAACCCTTTAAGCAGTCAAACTGCAGGCTGTGGTTAATCCATGCTTGGAGAGGGGCCTGCTTGAGAAAGGAGCCGGTTGCACAAGTCAGAACAAACCCTCCAGCAGTGATGGAGGCAGCTGTCCTCCCCCCAGCCCCACTCAGGATACACAGGCATGTGCTACATTACCTCATGGCTGGCATACTTATCGAGTGGCGGATGGAGTAGCCGCTGCTCGGAAGCATTCGGGACAAGGAGGAAAAAGTTAATGACAATTTGACACTCTGCAAAAGCAGCCTAACCCCGGGTCTGAAGCACTCCCTGTCCACACACAGGCTGCTGTGGACAACCCAAGTGGTAGGAGCCAGCCCTCTCTCCCCTTATTGAACAGCTGCAGCCCAGAATTAGTTTTCCAGACACAGGATGGCCAATATTTAACTGCAACTGTGATACAAAAGTCAATCCCAGGGCATTGGTTTGTTGTAGATTTCTCAATCTGTGTCAAGAGTTTAGGTAAGGCTTAAATAACCAGCTTCCCCTTTAAAGTCTGCAAGGGCCTGGCACAGAAACAAATGCTCTTTTAGAGCCTTGAACAGTATCTTACCTAAGGGAATGTGAGATGGAGTGAGCCCTGGGAGAGGCCACAGGCAGCAGAGAGAAAAAGGAAGAAACGGTCAGAAACTTGTGCAGAGTTAAACACCAAATGCAGGGACACGGTCACAAAATCATGGGACAGCAAAGTCAACTACCCAGGAGGAAGCCTCTCAAAATAAATCACAGGAGCAAGCAAAAAAAATGCTTTTCATTAACTCCAGACAAGCTGTTTCCCTAAGAGCAATAACACCACCTACATCAACTTAGAACCCAGCTGGGGAGGGGAAGGAGTAGATGTGCAACAGCAAACCAAAACATTTTACCTACCCCCATCCATTGCTTTCCCATGGGTTTTTTAAGCATTTTTTTCTAAACTGAAGGTTTTACAAAGCACCAGCTATATTGCTAGAGATACCTCCTTCCCTCATTTCCCCCGTGGTCTCTCACACAAAGACAGCATTGCTCAGACTTCCGGTGAGGACTTGTGTAAGGGCAACCTGCAATGGATACCTGCACGTTATCTTGCCAAGCCTGCAAATCTCAAAGTTACAGCTCAAACAACAAATGCATTGCAGGCTAATAAAGATAAGATTAAAGGTATCATGTTTACCCTGTAACTTGGTTGCCCATTTTTAGGCTGGGATTTTGCAATACAGTAGCATCTCAGCAGTCTGAAACAACAGACTGAGGTTTCCTACTTCTATTAGGAAGATTACCAGGATGCTCTAAAGGAGCTTCTCCTGCCAGAGCAGTGTTTTATTCCACTTAAATATAATTTTTGTCTCTGCAGCAGGAAGCAGTCATGGCAAGCTGGATGTGAAGTACTTGGCAACGAGTACAAGGGCTTTTCCTAACAGCCAGAGCAAAGATGTTGGGCTCTGTGGTTTCATTTCCCCATATATCCAAGTCAGCTCTTTGGCAGGGCAGATCCTTGAAATGCTGCCTTTGCATGTGAATAAATTAACTTTCTACTTACTCTTGCGTAAAGGAGAACAACACAGATAACACATCCATGCACCATGCTGCTCCATACAGAATACCACAAGCACTGGTTTCTTGTTCAGTATCTTGGCCTGGACCTAGCAGTAACCCTTTTCCTCCTTCCATAAGGATTGAAAGTTTACCTAAATTCCAGAATCTGCAGGCACTTCGGGTTCAGGCTAACATTTCATAATGAATTTGCTTGTAGCATTATGTACAGCAGCAAACTTCATCAGACACCATGAAGTGCACAGGTGGACAAACCCACAAGGCAACAAAAAGAAAACACTTCAAAGTCTGCAGTTTACTGGGATCAGTAAAATGCAGGAACAGAATGTCTAAAAGCCAATTTACTTTTTAACTGTAGGTGGAGATAACAGAGACATCTGAACAGGCCAAGACTTTAAAATATCCCACCCACTAAGGTACGTTTCCTCCCCTCAGAGTAATCCAGTAGAGCATTAATGCAGCAAGCACACGGTTACAGCATTAACTTCCCAAGGTTAAAATCCACACACCAAAATTATTTTGACCAGAATACAACAAGTCTAAAGATTTAACATGTTACTTGTATTTAAAAGCAATTTGGTCCAAGCATTTTTAATGGAATTAGGCCCACGCCCTCAGTGTGTGGAGGCTCTGTCCCATTCATCACGCCTTCCTTGCATCTATCAACCGGTGAAGGCTGACTAAACAAGGAAATCCCCTCTGTTATCTCAACACTTCCAGTGCTGGAAAATAAACTCGCTTTACAAGTGAATTTGTAGTGGAAGAAAGAAAAATAACAGAGTACAGTAATGGAGGTCAGTGTAGCCTACAAGGCCTGTAACAGAGATTTCTCTGGGAACAGAGATCATCCCACTCGTTCAGAGCAGTGATCACAGCAATACAACAGACTTCACTCCTCATCAGCTCTGATCACATATCAGAACACCAGAGTTCACCTGGCAAGGGTGAAAAGTGGGACAGTTCCTGCAAAACCTTATGCTCAGAGTTAAACCTTCTTCAGAATCAGAAATAGGAAGACTTGGATGCAGCACAGGAGATCGAAGTCTGTTTATATATGCAGAGAAAAACTGAAAGTCTTTAAAAAAATCATTACTGTGTTCCCCCACAGGGCCACATATACAAATCCTGCTGAAATAACTTTGGCAGGGATTCCCAGGTGATAAGACAGAAGCTGCCTCTATTTCATAACACCTCACCCAAGGTATTAGCTATAAAAAGGAATGCAGATGTTGAAGCTGAGCAAAACCATTGCTGCAAAGGCCTGCCTCGTGCCTGGGCCAGTTGATTACATGGCCAGTTGTCACAGTGACTGTGCCAGGCCAGCTCTGCCACCAGGAGAGCACCCCAGTATCCCCTCTCTCCATCGCCTGCTCCTGGGATGGCACAAACATTTTGGCAGCTGCATGACCTGCATTCTCCCAGCTAAAAAAACAACAGGCAGGAGCAAGCCTGTCAAAACAGCTTCTGCCAGTGGCAACCCTGGTTCAGGAGTTCCCCGTGTGGTCCCAAAAAAAGCACAGTTCCCATTCCTTTGCTGCAACAGCCTGGCCAGACTGCAGAAACCAGGCCCCAAATTCACTTATCAGTTTGGCAAAATGTGTTCCCACCACATCTTGTGCCAGTAGCTGTAATCTGCTGTGATTACATGAAAGTCTCTTTTTCCAGCAGACTAGGGAGTTTCCAGGAAAGAAAAGTTACAACTTGAATGCTGGAAAGGGTAGGAAGCCAGCTAGTCCTCTGCCAAATTCAGAGATGTGAGCTACTGAAAACACCAAAAAATACCCTCCAGGAACACAGTAACTAGCTCACTGAGGACAGAATCAGAATAAATCAGCACTATGTGATCAGAGGCCAACAAGTTCTTACCACTTGGATACTCCCAGCCACAGTGGAATAGGAAATTCCCTACAAAGAACGACAGCTACCCATTCAATCCAAGGTCTGAGACAGCACATTAAATACAAGCTCTAAAAATCCTCCCTTAGTAACCTAGACAGGCTGTACATCCAGAACTAGCTCTCAATTCCAAGAAAAACATGGTCAAGGGATTCTGCATGAAAAAAGTGGATGTTACCATCAGTGGGGAAGAAATCTTTAGCTTAAAGTTCTGAGCAGGTAAATCACCAATTCTAACCTTGAGCTCTGTACAGCTGAGAAACTCACAGAGCAAGAACCTCAGCCAGGAGAACCTGTGCCTCTTGCCAGTTTGGAGAGGTTTATATTTGCAATTATTTCAGTGGTCGTCTACTTAAGGAATGGAGATAACCCCAACCACAGAACAAATTGTCAGTGTTGTCATAATCTTCTGAATCAATTGCTATTTTCCAACCAACATGACATAACTGTGCCTGGAAGACATACTGCCCTTCTCCATGGAATGTCAACACCCGGGGCTTGAAACCACATGGAATGCAGCAAACAGACTTTGCCCTTTCTGTTTTTAATCAGAACAGAGCACAGAAGGGATGACCCCTCTCTAATCCAAAGCAGTTACACTGAGGAAACACACCTCCATAATCCAGTAAGGAATGGAAAAGGGAAATTTTAATTCTAGTTTCTTACATATGACATAAAAGCTGCAGTGAATCCACATGACAGTAAAAGGGAGAAGGCTGCTAAAAATGTTTGGTCAGTTCTCCTAAACCAAACCAAATTTAAATGCCTTAGAACAGGCTTATCCCCTCAGTAAATCTTCAGTAAATGCTTAATCTGTCCTAAACTACAGTGCATGGGGCCACACAGAAGGTGGCAGTCCATCAACAGCAACGTGCTGCCAACTAAACAGAAAAATGGAATAAAGCCTAGTTATTGTCTAAAGTCCCATTCCTGTTTGAAACCAAGATCAAAGCACCAGAGTGCAAACCAGAAATCTTACCTCATGTCACCGAGCTTCCTGCTGATAACAGAACCTACATTGGAAAGGGCTGCTGAAGTCTTCTGTCCCGCCTGGGAAAGGGTTTCCTGGGTCTTCTTATAACTACATGGAAAAAAATCATAAATTGAACTAACAGGTTGGATCCAAAAGTGTCCCCCCCATTTTGAAAAAGGACCCCATATTAAAGGAAAGAAGCTGGGTTAGTGAGCTGCACTGACTTCACTGAAAGAGCCACTTCCAGATTTGCATATATTCAAATATTTGAAGTTTTACAAAAGCAGGAAGTATAGGATTAACCTTTCCATACACTCACCTTACAGTTTTGATCATATGTTCTTAAATCTAACAAACATCTGCTAAAAACCAAAGCAAAACCAATTTTCCACATGGAAGGTCTAACACCACAGCACTGTAGCCTAATCGCTCTGCAACCATCTTTTGGTGTCCTGGAGAAAATAAATCCAGGAACCCATTCCATACTATCCTTGCAGCCTTGAGGAAGCCATAGCATTTGTTGTGGTGTTATGTTTTGGAGGAAAGAGGCAAGAAGCAAGACCATCATCACCAAACAGAAAAGAAATGCAGGAATTGGCATTAGCTCTACAGCAGCAGCTTAGAAATAAACTGGTAGAGAAGTTTCCTATCAGTTACCATTAACCACAATAGGTAAGAAGTCAGCTTTTATTTGTCAGCTGATTATTTGAATTTCTACCTGAGCTGGAAACACTTGAGAATCTTTGTTTCCTTCAGATGAGACTAATCTCAAGAACAAAGATTCTTTGTGTCACTTTCATTAATTCGTTCTCTCTGAACTATTCTACAGTTGATGATTAACATCTAGATTTATGTTATTCTTCAGACTACAAAGAAAAGACTCAGGCTAAAAACAAGTTCAATATTTTAAGCTTTTCTTATTCCAAGTATTTCAGCTTGAGATTATTTTTTTGCCTGGTGAGGACATTTAGGAGAAGGGCATTATAAACAGCCTAATGTTCTCTCATGCCTGAGCTCCCCTGGCTACAAACACCATGGTGACAGATGACTTACTCACATCTCCTTCTCTCTAGGCAGAAGTGCATGGACAGCACCACAGCACCCAACTGGACTTGAGCAATTCCAATTACAACATGTTGGTTTGTTCAGTATTTTTTTTTTAATACCACAGCCAAGTATTTCTGAATCATGAATATACACAAGACTTAGGCAGAACAGGGGAAAACTGCATCAGTTTTTCCTTCTCTCTTCTTGCTCCCGAAAGAAAATTCTCTATAACCTACACATTTTTCAGACCAATTCTTCTTGAAGTCAACAGTTCCAGAAAAACCTGAGCGTGCCCCAACAGCAAGGCCTCAACGTTGCCTCTGCACAGCACAATCTTCTGCACCTCAGCACAATTTAGGAGTGAACTGATCAGCACCAAGGCTGCTTGATCTCACACAGGGATTGCCTTCCTAGTGCAACCACGGTGCTTGAGGAGGATCTCAATCCCTGCCTTCAGCAGCCAGGCTCCTCCCTGGCTGAGCCCTGTCATGGGATTTGATTTACAGCTGCCTAACAAATATCGAAAACCTCGTGCTCACCAAAGTATGCAGTGCTGACTCTAGGTCTGCTTGGCACTCAGAGCTCAGCACTGAAGAATGGTTTACAGCCTCAAAGGACACCATCGTGCCATTCACACTGCAAAATTCCAGGTATTATGCCCAGCTTCAGCAGATAAAGGCCAGAGATTTTCCAGTTGTGTTTTCCACACCTGACAGGAGAATTTTTACTGTAACTGAAGAACAAGCACTCAGGTGCTGCTGCTTCTGCCTGAGTGTGCTCCTTCCTCCAGCACAACTGCTTGTGCTGGCACAGCAATCTAGATCAAGGGAACGATCTGGATTAAATATAAACTTGGAAGCACAAAAAAGCAGCAGCTGGATCAGATGGCCAGCCCAGCCCTGCACCCACAGCTCCCAGACACACATACACACCTCACTGCTGCCAGGCAGGAGGCAGAGCCAGGCAAGCACAGGGAGATGAGCAGCTCTGTAACCCAGAACTGCCACCAGACACACATGTGGAGCTACAGCTGTGACAGCCAGGGATCAGCTTATACAAGACTTTAATGCAACTTAACTACACCCAGCCCTGACCTAGAAGTTGCAACTCTTCTCCTGCAAGTGCCACAGCCTGGTTTTCCATGTAAATTCACAAGCACTTGCTTTCTTCCCTTAGCCCCAGCACAAAGCACAATGGAATAATCCAAATCTGAGAGTAATAAATATAAGCTCTGGCTAATACCCCACTTTACTCACAGGCAATTGGCTGCAGCAGAAGCCACAGAGATGATCTCTGCCCTGTGCTGTTCATCCTGTGGTATTCCAACATTTCACTGCATCTCTCTCCTATAAACCCTGACAGGAAGGAGTGAAATCTGCACCCTCAAATCCTCCTTTATCCATTAACACCAGCTTCCACTCACTTGCTTTTATCCAGCAATCACCATTTGAGCTGTCTGGCTAAAGACACAAACCGTGTCAGTCACCTCACACTCTGGTTACAGTGAAAGTGGATCTAGGAACAGACTGGGGTGGGTTCTGCCCTGTTTATGTATTGCTTGCAGAGGAAAAGTCTGTGGCCAGGAATGGCAAACACCAGGAAATTCCACAGCACACAAAAGCACCATAAGGTCAGGAGTCAGGTCCACTCCCAATTCACTCAAGAGCCTTGTTAGCTAGGGAGCAGAGCAGCTCTGAAACAGAAAAGACAATGCATTTGCATTAAAAAAACCCAAAACCTCACCCTTGGACTTCTTGAACTTGCCTCTTTGCACTCACTGAACTTAAGAGAGAGACGTAGAAATTCTGATTGATTTCTGAAACGTTGCTGGAATCTTTCAATGCCCCTCACATCTCTATTTCAATCAGTCTCGACCTTGCCAGCACCAACTGTCACTCTGTCCAGTGCCAAAGCAAGCAGGAAAGCTAAGGTGCCACAGCTCTTCAGGCCCTAAGTGCTCCATGAAAAGCACATTTCCGCCACATTTCTGGTGCTTATGAAGTACAAGGAAACAGACAGAACCAGAAGTTTTCTACTCTAGCAGGCACACCCAGGGAGGGACTCTGATTAAACACCACTGGAGTCAGTCACTGTCAGCAAGCACAAAAACCAAGGTCACTCTATTTAGCAAGTGAAATAGTGACAGTTTACAGCTTCTTAATCTAGAGAACACAGTTGAAAGTAGACCTGCATACTTCCAAGTTTTATCTGCTACTCCTACATTTTATCTCTGCTCCTCTTTCACCCGTGTTATGAAGAAAACCGTGCATTCACACATGCTGCTGATAACCAGCCAGCTCCAAGGACTGCATCACATACCCACTCCAGAGAACAGGAAAGCTGGCTCACACCTAAGACCTACCTTCCCACAGTTGAAATCAGCTCTGAAAACAACGACACAATCTACCTGCTCCCACTGCAGCACTGTAAGGGATTGCCCTACATACTGTGGGAAAGGCGCAGTGAGAAGGACAAAGGCCAACTTCCATAAAATCCTTCCATAATTTAGTCCAGAAGAGAATTTAATTTCAGGCATTTAGTAAAAGCACATCTAAGGGAGATTTGCATTAAACAACTGGAGTAGAACAGCTGTGAGGTTTAAGCTGTTTGAGTCTATTTGTGGCCCCAATGTGACAGGAAGCTGCCCAGCTCTATTTTCATCAGGTACCACAGCAGAAAGGAAAGCTCCTGCTCCCTGCAGAGCATGTTGGGGTAACAAGAAAGTCAGTCTGGCTATTACACTTCTCAGCTAAAGGTGTAATGTGCAGCACACAGGTCTCAGCTACCCAGGGGTTTCAGTCAGCTCCTGAGAGCAGGCAGGCATTTACAGAGAATCACTTGGATACTGACCTGAGGAAAAGATCCCTCTCCCAGCAGAGGCATTTATTGGGTTAAAAAAGTAAAAGCTAAGAAAGATAAATGTCCAAGTAGATCTAGTGAAAGCAGGGGACGGGGAGCAGGGGCACAGCACAATTAGTGGCAGCAAGCTGTCAGAAGAAAGCATTTGTTAAGGCTGAAGGTTAAGACACTCACGCTTCTGATTGAGTTAATTTTTCATTCCAGTCCTCCAGTGTGCTGCTGGCTGAAAGATATCTACAAACACAACTGAGGTTAGAGACAGCTCCAAGATTCACTACAGATGCTTCTTCTGACACTTTACACATTACTATTGACTCTTTACACTTACAGTATCAGAGGCTTTATTTCTCTGACAACAGCTTCAGCCTCTTTGGTACAGCCAAAAGGAAAAGAGCTGTTTGAGATGCAGGGAGACACCTAAGCCCCAGTTTCTTTTGTTTAAGCGTGTTCAAACCCTGAGCACAAAGAAACAAAGCCTGCAGTTTAAAAGGTGTCAAGAAATGAAAGACTTTGCATCTTCTGCTCCCTTCCTACATCTTCTCTTGCTGGTCTGTAGCAAAAGCACAGAGCAGTGAACTGAGCTTAAGGCCAAAAAAAATCAGATTGCCACACCCAAAGCTGTAGTTTACCAATACAGCATGAACCAGACAAACAATAAACTTTTGTTTTTCTGATCTTTAGAAATCATGTTTCTCTACACAACTCTGCAAAAAAACAGTACCTTAGGGGTTGTGAGAACTAACACTGGAGGTACAGAAAACACACACTACAGAAGGTGGCTGCTCCCACTTCAGACAGCACACAGGTTCTCAAAGGAGGGGACTTATCACCCAGAATTCATTTGCCCCAATTAGATCAGTGCCACCTTGCCTAATGATGTGATGATCCCAATCCACATCTTCCTCTTAGCTAAATTATCTCCTTCAACACAAGACAAAGGGAGAGAAACTTCGGCACAGAAAACACTCAAGGGCTCCTGAGGTTCAGCTATGCAGCAGGAATCAATGATTCGTGTCTACCATCAATGGAGGTCTAATATAATTAAAGAATACATTCCAGAAGCAAAAGTAGCCAGATGCTCTTTGTCTGCATTTGTCACCTGCTCGGATACACAGCAAAGATTAAAATTCATGGCTTTCTAGTGCTGACACTGGCAAAAGGGTCACACATCAATGCAGCAGGCTCAGAAGCTCATGAACACACTGGCAGCTGCACAGCCACTAATTCCAGCTACAGGGAAGCACCTGTATGGCCACTTCTCTCCCAGGTGGCCATACAGAAAGGCAACAGCCAAACTGACTCCTACCACATTCCTGATGAGAAGAGAAATAGTTTCAGAGTAAAGACAGAGGTTTACTAATAAGACACCTGATAACAACAGACTAATCTCCAATTACCAGCTGAAGGGAAATTGTGGTTAAGTTTTTGTCCCCTCCTTCTTTTATATATAAATTGTGGTCTGGTAACTGATTGGAATTTTTCTTCTGCAATAGCAAGACCATGACAGAGATGATGGCAGTAACATTTACTCATCTCCTCTGCAACTGAGGGATGTTTATAGCTAGAAGCCAGACATCCTGGAAGTAACAACCCTGCTTCACCATGCCTCCAGCTCCCAAGCAAGCCCTGATGCCTGGGAGAACAAGGAGCAGCACAAATCGGGGAAGGCAGCAAGGAACAAGGAGGTGATGCTGAGGAGCCCGAGGCACTCACAAGTCAGACTGTGTCACTTTGTCATTCCACTCTCCAAGTTTCTCAGATGTTTTCACATAACTAGAAACAGAAAGTGTTAATGAATATAACTTTAATATTCATTTTTTAGAAGACAATGACACAGATTCCAGTGACAAAGGAATAACAGAAATGGGGCAGGGACAGAGGAGGGAAGATAAGGAAAAGGGAAAGAACAAACAGCAAGTGAACAGCTCAATTATCTGCTCTGCAGTATTGCTGTCAATAACTCCAAACCCCAGTTAAGTTACAGGAGACTTTTTAGCCTGAACGATGCCTCTATGGGCACCCAGAGTCCCTGACACCCAGTGCAGGGACAAACTTACCTCATGGACCCTCCTTTTGGCACTGTCGAGCACAGCAGTGACCATACCTTTAATGCCTGTTCAGGAACAGTCAGTCTCACTTCACATATTTAGGACAAGATGACTCTGGTGAAGCACACTAATACCACAGATTTTTCTCCTAGGAGGTGCAGGCTATACAACCCAGGGAATGCTTCTGAACTGGCACAAGCTGTGAAACTGCTTGCACTTCTCTTTGAGCCTGAGTTCAGAACAAGGTAGGAGCTGCCTGTGCCTCAAAGAGCAGGCAGAAATAGGCAAACTGAACCAGTAAGTGTGATCCAGATCTCTAACACCACAGGAAAGAGCATCGAGCAACAATTTATCTGGATCACAGACATGAAAGTCCAGTTTACACAGACATAATTTTTTTTTAAGTGTCTTTTACTCTATAAATCCATCAGAGGAAAAGCCTCCAGCCACTCCAAAGAGCTCTGGAATACCGTGCTGGGAAGTGTCACACAGAGTCCTAGTTAAACACAGCTGCATCACAAGCAATACTCACGCGTTGGAAACTTGGACATCGTGCCAGCTTTTGGACAGGTTTTGCTTCAGCCCATCCAAGGGAGTCAGACCCAGCTTCCTCTTCAGCTCTCCACAGTGCCTCTCTTTGGCAGCCAGAACTTGCCTGAGAGTACCAATTTCTTCTTCAACCTTAGAGAGAGGCAGAGGTTTGTGTTAAATCACAGTTTAGTTAAAAACCGTAAAGTAAAACAAGTTTTTACCTCCCTCGAAACTAGCAACATTTCATTAACATTACTTTTAACAATTGGGAAGAACATCAGGTAAAGAATTATTCAACTCAACATACATCCCATGTGTTGGGATGGGAGGCCATTCAGACTCCACCTCCATACAAGTCACTGAACTGGTGACTTAGTGACACTGAGATGAACAGAACCCATTCCTTGTATTGTAATTTCAACAGTAAACATGATTCAGTTGCCAAACCTCATTACCTAATATTTTATCCTATGATTCTTTTCCTCTGATGTCATTAAAGCAAAGAGTTTTTCCTCAGAGATCTTTCTTACAACACTTTCAAAGCACTCTGGAGCTGTTTCCAGGCAGAGTGAGTTCATTTCTACCTTAGCTGCAGCTCAGCAAGCCCTGCGTGACCACCTAGAGCAGCAAAGTCCTCCCCTGCCAAAACCTGCAAGTCAAAGAATCACCACAAGATTCTCACATGAAGGAAAGGACAACAGAGAAGCAGCTGCAATTACCTTCAGCCACGTTTCAGACAGAAATGATAACCTGACCTTTAAACCCCAGAAGGTGCTCAAACCTTAGGATGTTACATTACAGACCCTCAGCTCTTCGAAAGCATATGGGCACCAAAAACAGTTGTCTGTAGAGTGTAAAAAATATTTAAGAGAAAAAGGTAGGAAGAAAAGCACATTAAGTGCTCCAATGTTTCAGTTTCCTACGGAAAAATGGCTTTCTTTTGCTTAGCATTTGCCTGAAGTGTTTTCTCGCTTCACATGGAGCTAAAATCCTATACTGAGCTCATGGCATCAAAAGCCACTTATTTCCTTAGAGCTCTAAATTAGGCTGTTCTGGGAAAGAGCAAACAACACACCGCAGTGTTTGAAGTATCTGCCAGCTTTGTGCACTTTAACAATTAGCTGAGAGACCCAAAGGTAGCACTGCAAAATTAAAAACCTAAAAAACAAACCCCAGCAACAAAAAACCCAGTCCTACCCCTGTAGCTCCCCTTTGTTCCTTCCCAGCAGAACACAACCAAGGCACACGCTGCCAAACCGAGCCCCCCTTACCTTGGCGAGCTCGGCTCTCAGCTCCTCCTCCTCGGCCAGAGTCAATCCCTCGGGCGCAGCGCCCCGGGCCGCGTTATCCACGGGAACATCTGTCATGGCATCCGCCAGCAGACCTTTGTTGGGAGAGTTAAGGTTGATATCTGTCGCGGACAAGGAGCAGAGGGCACTAAATAAGCAAGCGGCAGGCGAGGCGCGTTATGCAAAGCAGGGCGGGGGGGCGGCAGAGCTGCGGGAAGGGGCTGCGCCGAGGACGGGAAGGGAAACCTCCGGTGGAGTTTCCTCCACGAGCATCGATCGGAACCGGCAGCAGCACCGGGCATTCCGCGGCCTCACAGCTCCCGTGCCCGGCACCGTGGGTGGGGACGGGGCCCAGCGGGGGAAGCGGCGCCAAGGAGCGATCCCCGGCCGCTCGCCATCCCCGGGGCCGCTCGCCATCCCCAGGGCCGCTCCCACCTCCCGGGGCCGCGTCCCCCATCACGGCAGCGGCAGCTCCCGCGCCCCCGTCCCCGGGCTCCCCCCCGTGCCCGGGACCCCCCCTCCACCAGGCGCCCCACGCCCGGAGCGCAGCCCCCGCTCGCCCCCAGCCCGTACCCTGGTTCGCGCTCTCCATGGCGGCGCCCCGGGCCCGTCCAGCCGCCGCCGCCGCCGCCCCCGGTGACGCGCTCAGCACGCGCCGCCCGCCCGTTCCGGGGAGGGTCGCGGGCGCAGCGCGTCACGGCCGCGTCGCCACGGTGACGGTGACACGTGTGTCACCCCCCCGGCACCGGACACGGGGGTGACGTCATGGACGGGTCAGCGCGGCCGGGCGGGGCCGGCGGTGCCGTGAGCGCGGCCGGAGGGCAGGGGGCAGCACTGGCACGGGGCACCGGCACATGGGGCACGGCCCGACACACCGGGCGGCACCGGCACGGAGCCCCGCGGCCTTGGGGCAGCGCCGGCACAGGGCACCGGGGATTTCCTTGCCTGCCACGGCCCGGGCGCTCTGTACGACCCCCGAGCTCCGCTCCCCGGCCCAGCCTCTCATCGAGCTCGTTAATTAGAGCTGATCGTTCACCGCAGTAACGAGCCGCACTGCCTGTCTCCTCATCCCGCCTTCGGCGTTTGGGGCTCCCGTTAGGTCCGGCAGTGGCTGCGGTGCCCGGAGCCTTCCCGGCACCCCCAGCCCGCCCTGGGTGCCCGGTCACAGGGACCCCCAGCCCGCTCCCGGTGTGCAGCTGCCGGGACCAGGCCGCTGCCCGCTCCAGATGTGCCTCATAAACCGGATTCTCTCGCGGTGCCACCTGCAGTGACATCAAAGGGGAAACAGTGGCAGGAGAGGGGGATCTGGCCCGCCCTGCTGCGGGCAGAGCTTGGTGACAATTTGCTCTAGTGACAATCTGCTGTACCCTTTGGAGGGGCTGGGAGTGGAGTGGAAGCGCAAGCCCCACCGGCAGCACAGCCTGCAATTCCACCTGGGTCTGAGATCTGCGCCAGAGCACAGGGAAGCCCTGGGCTGCTCCGCTTCCAACCGTTTTGCAATCCCCTCCCTGAAAATCCCGCTGGGTTGGGGCCTTGTTTCATTTTCAGAACCTTTTCCCCTGTCTCTTCGGGTTGCCCAGGATGAGGCATGAAAAGGGAAGTGAATATAGATGGGGAAATGGAATTTGTCAGAGCCCTTTCCATCAGCACCTTGGCCACCCGAGCAGAGGATTTGCACCCACGAGAGCTCCTGGAAATGCCCTTCCTGGAGCACAGCACATGACCCCCATCCGCCTGCTTGGTCCTGGAAGGACAGGAAGCACTTTAACAGCTTAACTTTTTATTGGGGGATTTTTTGAGGGGTTCTTGAGAAGTTTGGAGCCGTGGTGCACATCTCATTTCGAAGCTGAGCTCAGTGGAAACCCAGGGAGTGGCTGAATGCTGAGCCCACGAGAAAAATCTGGAATTTTCCAAGCTCACCAGAGCCTGGATTCCTGAAAATCTGGCCCTGAGAGGTCAGGAGGAGCCAGGAGGGCTGCGGCTCACAGGGACTGCCGTGGCCTCTGCCAGCTCTGCCAGGCACAAAGCCCACTGCCAAGTCCAGCCTCCCTGAACAGCCAGGGATCAGGCTGTGCCTCACGGGATTGCCCTCCAAAAATCCCCTGCTGATTTCCCTCTACCTTCAGGCTCTGGCTTTTAATTAAATACATCATGGTGCCAACTTAATCATTCCCCAATCCCAAGACCTTGAAGGCTGTTGGGAAGTGCAGAGCAATCCTAAATTTGAGGAGAGGGGGAAAATAAAATCCCTTTTGTGTTTTCGGATCTGCTGGGGCTCTGGCGCGGTTGGGCAGTTATTTGGGGGGCAAAATGTCTGTGGAGGCGTTTGTTCGTCCTGGCAGCCACAGCCCTGCACCCTCCACATCCCCTCGGTTCCCCTTTTGCTGCCACCGGGATTTTCGCTCGGTTGGGACTTTTTTTTTTGGCCGTTTGCTGCCGAATGCAGAAATGCCAGACTTGGGGCGAGTTCCCTTCGCTGACGCCCTTCCAGCCGTGTGGAGGCGGAGGGGAAGGAAGGGGCCATTTGACGGGTCTCGTTTAGGAGGCGGGTGGCATCTCCTGGTGCCCAGGCATCCGTGTCTCTGGAAAGCGCATGTCCCCGGGCACCACCTTGTTTTCCAACCCTGTCAGAGCCTAAAATACAAGCCACTGTTTCCCAGCAAAGCAAGGAATTGCGTGAACGGCCACGCACACGGGAAGCAGCACCCGTGGGCGTCCTTGGCAACCGCATCTCCCGGGATAGGGATGCTCCGGGTGAGCACTGACATTCCTCAGCTGCCGGCTCCCGGTGTCTGCGCCGGGCTAGGGCAGGCGCCGCTGCTCCGTGGCTTCGCTGGAAGCCGCCGCGTTCTGGGCTCTGTGCCCCCTTTTAAAGCAAGCCCTGACCTAGATTCCCTCCCTGCCCGTGCACCGCCGCCGGGCTCTGCTCTCCCGCCGCTCCTCCCCGCGGCTGGAAGGGGCCCAGCGGAGCAGGCCGGGCTCCTGCTCCTTATGCCAGCGGCATCCGCCCCGGTGGAGCGGGGAGCGAGCCTGCGCCGGCCGATACAGCCCTATCGCCCTTTCCCGGCCCGCAGCGATTCCCAGGCGCGAGGTGTTAACGGAGCATCCCCCGAGCAGGAGGGGCGGCCAGTGGGACTATCACTGCTCGGCAGAGATATCACCGCCCAGAGGCAGCGGTGGTGGCCCACGGCCAGCCTTGGGCTCTGCCTGTCCTCCCCCCATGGCAGTGTCCCCCGTTCCCATTCAGCCCCCGGCATGTCCCACCCCTCGGGCTGACACCAGGGACAGCATCACCCGGGGGTGCAACGGGGAGGGAGCACAGCTGGATGGCCTCCTGCAGAGTGTGGGTGCAACAGGACCCTGTCTGTCCATCCATCTGTCTGTCCCTGTGTCCATCTGCACATCCATCCATCCATCCATCCATCCATCCATCCATCCATCCATCCCTCCATCCATCCATATCTCCCCATTAGAGTCAACCCCCACTCGTGGTTATATCCCTGACCAATCCTTGGGTCACCCACATGCAGCCACATGGGATAACATTTACGTGGGCACTGATGGCAAAACACACCTTTAAGAGGAAAAACCATCATTAAAAAATGGTGTGTGCACCAGCACCCTGCCTCTGGGGCACAGAGGCAGGACTGGGAGCTGCACACATTGGACAATCCTCCGCAATCATCCTGGGAGCTACCCAAGCCCCCTTTGTGTGCCCCCGCCCCCAAAACCTTTTATGCTTCAGGTGAGACAGATCCTCTTTCCTCATCCCACAGGTGGGAACAGGGGTGCAGAGCAATATTGGGGTTCCTCTTTCCCCATCCACCACTGGCCCCTGCGTGCTGCAGGGCATCTCCCGCCCGGTGCTGCCTTCCGCTTTCCTCCAGACCCAAAATAGCCCCCGGATGACGGTGGGGGGATGCCGGGGGCGGCGCTTCCTCTTTCTGAGACGCCACCGCAGCTGCTGGGGAAGGTACAGGGACTCTCAAGTGGGGATGAGCCATGGGGACGTGGGCGCAGCTGCTGGGGCTGACATCAGGCGTGGATCGAGAGCATCCTCTGGATGCCCGGCTCCTTGCCTGGGCCACCTCAACATCCCCCACTTTGCCATCTCCCTGCCGGTGTGAGGAGTTGGTGAGAACACCCGGCCCAGTGGCTGCATCCCACGGAGCAGTCTGGGGTGGGCTGGGGTCCCGGCACCTCCGGGGGTTCCCCGTGCCCCCCTCTCCACCCCAAGCAGAAAGCTGCACCCACGGGCTGCCCGAGGGGTTCCCGTCCACGTCCCACTCTTCCCCAGAAAGTGTCGGTGACTCCCTGACTGGTGGCTGGGCTTTCCCAGTGTCAGCCGGAGTCCCCATGTTCCCACCACAAACGCCCTCAGGAGCCATGGGAACAATTTCAGCTGGAGGAAGTCAGACTCTTCTCCTCTGAGGCCAGTTTTGAAGCCTCTCATCACACCCCTCTGCCTGGAAACGGGTCCCTTAATCTCCGCTTTGTTATCCCGGCTTGTTTGTCTGCTCTCAGCTCCGAAATAGCTCCTGGGGACACCCGGGTACTCTGTGTCAGCCACCAGTGCTGCCCCGACTGTGGGGTTTCTCTCCTGGCCCCACCTTGTCATATCTTGTTTCCACCCTCGTCACTGGGAATTCCCCCAGCAGCTTTTGGGGTGAAGTTGCTCATCTCCGCGGTCGCAGCAGAGTCCGGGGAGCCACCAGGGCCGTGGGGCAGCAAGGATTGTCCCGTTCCAGCCCCACATCAGCAGAGCACCTCAGGGGGATGCAGAGGACGTGGAGGGACGCGGGGTGAAGCCCCTGGTCTCGGGGCTTCCCACGCACCCCCAGAATGATGTGCACACCCGGGAGCTTGCACTCCTGTGGGGACACGCGCACTCGTGGGGACAAGGGACGTGCGCAGCTGAAGGACCCGGTGGGTGATGGAGCCACGTCCCGTAACCGGGACCTTGAACCCCCCAGCCTGGCTGGGGTACAAGGGAAGCTTCCCGGGGTCGTGGCGTGCAAAAGCCACGCTGCTGCCACTGCAGCTGTGACCCCCTCTGGGCGTCAGCTGCCATTCCTGGGAGCTGGGGCAAGGATCCGTCCCTCCAGCCCTCCCTCGCGCTCCGGAAACGGGCTGGGCAAAAACCCTCCTCCTCCCTGCTTCTGCCTGATTTCCCCTGCCCTGCCCAGGGCTGCTCTGGGACCTGTTTCCCACCCCGCTAGCCCTGCCCTGGGATCCATCCAGCACCATCTGCCGCTTGGAAGAGCCCTGTTCCCTAAGCTGCTCTAATCCCTGAATCCTATCTGCGTCCCGCAGTCGGTGTGAGCTGCCGGCAACGAGCATCTCCCCGGCTTCCGCAGCCCACGCTCCCGCAGCCCACGGCCACGCTCCCTGCGGCTCTCCCGGCTTTTCCCTGCCCGTCATGCTGGGGCTGGTCGGGCGCTGAGCAGTCCCTGCGCTGCGGGACAATGGGAAATGCTGGGAGAGGCAAGAGCAGAAAAGCACTGAGTGATGCTCGACGCTGCTGCCTGCTGCCTTCCTCTGCCCTGGGAGCGAGCCGAGCTCTGAGCCAGGAGCGCAGGAGGCAGCGCCGGGATCGGGAGGCAAGAGAGGGGAGAGGTCCCCCGGGATCGGGAGCTGTGGGGCAGCTGGCAGGAGAAGAAAAGGAGCGAGGGGCCGCGGAGAGGTGGGAGGAGGGTGGGGGGCGGTGAGCCCGGGGGTGAAAGAGCCGAACGCTGGAGCAGACAGACCCGGCGGCTCAGGAAGCCGGGGAGGAGCGGGGGGCTGGGGAGGTCTCCCCCACTCTCTCCGCCGAGGAAGCGCAGGGAAGAGCTTCCCGGAGGATGCAGGGCATGGAGGGAGAGGAAGCGCCGGAGACAGCTGCACAACATCTGGCAGCGGCGCGGCCCCCCGGGACCCCGAGGCAGCCGAGCACGGGGGGGCCGGGCCAGCGCGACGCTTCCTGCCACCCCTCCGCTGCCAGATGTGCACCCCTCTCCCCCCGGCCCTGCACCCCCACCCTTCCTCCCGCCGGGACGTGCCCAACACCTGTTTCCAGTTCAGTCCCAGTTCGCCGGCGCTCCCAGGACCCCGCGGTCCCCGCAACGCCCAGGGGACACGCGGCCCCGTCACCTCTGGCATCCCCATGCTCTGATGGCCTTCCTGGCTCCCGCGGGGCGGGCTGGGGGGAACGACCAGTGCGTGTCCGCAAGTGGAGCGCGTTCCCCTCCGTGGCACTGTGGTGCCCTTTCCCATATCAAGCCCGGGCGTCCAGCAGCCCCGGCCCCAGCGGAGCAGGACGGAGGATGCAGGACCACCCCATCCCGGCCGGCACTTCCCACCCGATCCTTCCTGCCCCGAATCCCTCTAGATGCAGACTGCCCGGGGCAGGGAACTGCCCATTGCGCGGCCCCGGGAAATAGCTGGGTAAGGTTGAACAGCAAGACAGGATTAGCCTCGGGCAGGGAAAATAGCCTCTCCCTTCAAAAATAGCTTCCTGGGATTAAAAATAGCCAGAGGTCCCAGAGCCGTGACTGCAGGGGGACATAGGCACCAGCTGGGCCGGGCCACCCGCTCCCGCGCCGGGGGACAATTAGGGGCATTATGGAGAGCTTAGGGCTGCCCGGAGCCATCTGGCCACAGGCAGAGCCCCTCAGCACCATCCCTGCAGCCGAGTCAGGCCCCTCCAGGTGATCCCATGAGCCCCATGGTGCGGATGGTTCCCAAATCCTGGTTATTCCCCTTTCCAGGCAAGCTGTGTGGTGCAGCTGACATGCTGGAGGGAAGGGATGGTATCCAGTAGAACCTGGACAGTCTGGAGAAGTGAGCCTGTGCTGTCCAGAGGAGTCTATGGAGATGCTCCAAAAGCTGGAGCTCTTCTGCTCTGGAGACAGCTGAGAGAGCTGTGGGCATCCAGCCTGAAAAAGAGAAGGCTCTGGGGAGAACTTAGAGCCCCTTCTGGTCTCTAAAGGGGCTCCAAGAGAGCTGGGGCCTTTGGACAAGCACCAGGAGTGACAGGACAAGAAACGATGGATCCAACCTGACAGAGGGCAGGGTTAGATGGGATATTGGGAAGAAATTTTTCCCTGTGAGGGTGCTGAGGCACTGGCCCTGGTTGCCCAGTGAAGCTGTGGCTGCCCCGTACCTGGAAGTGTCCAAGGCCAGGCTGGATGGGGCTTGGAGCATCCTGAGATAGTGGAAGGTGTCCCTGCCTGTGGCAGGGGGTTGGAACAAGAGGAGCTTTAATGTCCCTTCCAATCCAGCCCATTCTGTGAAGTCCCCAGGGATGTTTTAGGCTGTCCCAGGGCACAGAGCAGGGGTTTCCCTGTGGGTTGGATGGGGCAGGGGCAGGTGAAGTCCAGCTTAGTGTTCTGTGGGTGTCCCATGACATGGGGACTGCCCCACATCCCTGGCACTGGAAACTCCCAGCCTGGGGTGATGCTGGGACATGGCCAGGCACCCCAAAGCCCAGCCAGCCCCGGGGTTTTTTCCCCCCTGTGTCACAGGAAAGTGGCATCAAAGGTGGCCAGCAGTGCCTGGGCTGGGAATGTGGAGCTCAGGTTTTCCCTGAAAGTGCCAGCACAGGCTGAGCCCTGGGTGCCACAGCACTGGCAGGGAGGTGGCTGCCAGTATCACCACCATGTTGGGGACCAGAGGCAAAGGTGGTCTCAGTGATTCCTTGAGGGACAAGGACCAAAAGCCACCAGCGAGCACTCTGTCCCCGCACAGCCAGTCCCGGGAGGTTTGACATTTTCACCTCCACCTCCTGTTTTCTGCTCTCCTCCCACCCAGCGCTTGGAAACGGCTCCTCTTTCTCTCCCTGCTTTTCTTCCCGCATTTCCGCTGGCTGTGGGCTTTACACAACATCTCCCGGTTGGAGAAGGAGAGCGGAGACCTCCTCCCACTCCGATGGGAGCGCTGGGGGTGCTAGGGCTGGGGGGAGTCTCGCAGGTGGAGAGATTTTAGCAGGAGCCTGTAAGGAATAAATCCTCAGCCCCTGGAGTCCCAGGAAAGGGCGAGTCCTTGGATCATGTCGCTGCAGCCAGAAAGATGCGTGCGGAGTGACAGTGGGGACAGCTGGCCGGGAATGGCAGTGTCCCAGTCTGGAGAGGGGACAGCCACCCTCGGGGAGCAACGGGGTGGGGTGGCCTGTCCGTGCCCCCCTCCCGCCCCCCATTACCATCAGCTCCATCCGTTCCGCAGCCCCCCTCTGCCCCCGCCGGCATTATCCCGCTGATCCCGCTCGCAGCCTCCCTAAGGCACTTAGAGGGGTTAAAAACAGCAACTGTCCCAGCCCTGACCCCAAGGAACCCTCCGAATCCCAGCTCCCTTGGGGTGCTGGCACTGACCCGATGCAGGGTAGGCACTGTGTGTGTGTGTGTGTGTGTCCATCCCCACCCCCCATTCCAGACACTTCCTGGTCACCCCATACCAGCTTGGGGTGGTGGGAGCAGAGGTGGGGTGACCCCCCCATTACCATCTCTCTGCCTGCACAGGCAGAGAGATGATGGGTGGCATTAATTGGTGCTGGGCTGGGGGGCTGTGGTGGGGGCTGTTTGTCTGCTGCAAAGGGGGGCAAGAGTGTGCCACAGCACCCAGCTGGTGCCCCCTTCCCGGCGCCCTCCTCCCTGCCTTTACCAAAATCCCGCCCGAAGGCGGGGAGATGAAAGCGGGGTCACGCTGCCCTGCCTGCCCACATCCTTCCCGCACATTCCTCTCCCTCCTTCATCTCTCCGGGGGTGCCCGTCCGCGCTGAGCTCCGCAGCAGCCCAGGCTGGAGGAGACCTTGGCGTTTTCCCCTCTGTTAAAAATAGCCTGAGATTTATTTTCTGGCAGCATGGAAAGCCCCCGGGGCGGCCGAGAGGAAGCAGCCGGGCTGGGGCAGGCAGGGGCGGCGGGGGGAGAGCGCGGAGGGCAGGAAATAACCCCCGGCAGCGGCTGCCCTGGACGGGGAGAAGGCTCAGATGCGAACAGTGTGTGGTTCATGTGGAAACTCCCAGGACAGCAGCCACAGCTCCAGCCCTGAGCATCCTGCGCTCCGGCCAACTGCCCCCGCCTGCTCCCCACGGCCAAGGTCGGACAGGGCTGGGAGCAACCTGGCCTAGTGAAAGGTGTCCCTGCCCATGGCAGGGGGTTGGAACGAGATGAACTTTATGGTCCCTTCCAACCCAAACCATTCCACGATTATACAGCAGGGCTACAGCCCCTCTGGATGGTCCCCAGCATCCCAGTCCCCCTACCCAAATCCCTGGGTTTGTTCTAACCCCAGCGCCATGTCCCCACACCTTTCCTAACATCATTCTTCCCACCTGTGACATACAGAGGGAAGGTGGGATGCTGTGGAAGCTCCCAGGGTGCTGCGGGAGCCCTGGGATGCTGGCAGCCAGCAGGCAGGGAGGGCAGGGAAGTGCCGTGCCTGAGGGAGCACTTTGCTTGCCACCACTCCCTGCCCCGCTCCCCTTGCGTGCATCCCAAACTACTCCTAGCGTGCTGGGCACTTGGTTTTGGGCTCTATCCCCCTCCATGACCCTGCACGGCCATGCCTGGAGTGGAGGTGGCAGCTGTCTGCGCACAAACCACACAGAGCTCTGTGCTGCTCTCCTCCTCCCGGCATTTCACTCCAGGGGCTCCCACCCACCCTCCGAGGATGCTCAGAGTGCCTCTGCCTGCGTCTGCCTCCCGTTGTCCCCCTGCCTAAAGTAGGATGGGGGGACGGGGCTGCCCCCACTCCTGGCTGGCACTTCCTGTGTTGCTGAAGCATTCTGTCCACCCCTTGCCTGGACACCCACTCTCCGGGAGCACAGGACCCCCTCCTCGTGCCGTGACCTCCTTCTGCTTCCCAGAAGGACCAGTTCCCGTTTCCTGGGGACCTTTCGGTTCTTGTCCCCCTTCCCCAGCCCATTCGTTATCAGCCTTACTATCATTTCCTCCCCGTCCACCCACCTGCTTATTTTAGCTGCTTCTTCCTTCCTCTCAGCTGCTTTTGGAGCAAAGTCTGTCCCCGTTCCCCTCTGGCAGCGCCCACCTCGGCCACACCACCCCCTGCCCACCGCATCCCCAGTGTCCCCTCGACAGCCCGAGCGGGTCCCGGCGGGCGATGCCGGGTGCCGGCAGCGCGGGGTGCCAGGACGTGCTGCCCATGGGCACAGTTCCCTGCCCGCCGGCCGGGGATGGAGGCTCTAATTAAGGCAGGATCCTGCCGTCGCTCCTCGGCTAATTGCAGCCTGCGCTGCCCTGCCAGGCTCCCTGGCTCGCCCGCCGGTCCCTCCCCGCGCTGCCTGCGCTGCCTGGCCTCTGCCTGAACCCTGCCTGCGGGCTCTGCCTGCGCCCGGCCTGCCTCCCCCAGCCGGCCGTGCCTTCTGGAACGCTCCACCCTGCAAACCGGTTTGCAAGGAAGCGTCTTCCGTCAGGGAAAAACCGATGGGTCACATCCCTGCTGCCCCGCCTGTGCCCTGCCTTCATTCCCGCATCCCTCCCTCATCCCCACACCCTGCCCGCATTCCTGCATCCTCCCTGCATCCTTCCTGCACCCCCACATCCCCGCATCCATCGCAGAGTCCCAGGAAGCACCAAGCTCTTCTCCCCCAGCCGACCCTCAGTGATTAAATCCCATTCCCAAAGCAAGGCTGCGATGCTCCATCACAGGAGGCTTTGAGGAGAGGGTTGGCAGAGCCATCAGCCAGTGCTGACCCCGCCAGGGACATCCCAGGGCCCCCCAGCCCTTTTCCCTGGATCATTACCACTCCCCAGGCCGAGCTCCCAGCAGCACTGTCCCCATTCCCGTCGTGCTCCGGAGTGCGGGGGCTGCCAGGGAGGGCTCCCAGCGTGGCGCTGCCAGCAGAGCCGGGAGATGTCGGCAGCTCGTTATTTATTTAAAGCTCCATGTTTGCGGGGAGTGCCTGTCCTGCAGGAGGGATCCGGCTGCCAGGGACGTATTCGGCTGCCGGGGAGACATCCAGCTGCCAGGAGGAACGCTGGCCGACAGCCACGCTTGCAGGGGCTTTTCTCCCTGCCCAGGGCTGGGTGATGCCCCCCCTACCCCGGGGGAGGACACAGCCCCCTTTGCAGCCGCCTCTCCCCCTGCCTGGCACCAGCCATAGAGCGGGATTGGGGGACACACTTCTCAACACCCCTGCTGTCACCCTGAGCCGGCGAGTGGGGTTTGGCCTCGCCACCGCAGTGGCTCAGTCCCTCAGTGGTGACAGGGATGTGTGGCTCGGGCGCTGTTTCCAAGGTAACCCTGGATGAGCTCGGCCTCCGCATCCCTCCATGCCCTTGCATCCCTCTGTGCCCCTGCATCCCTCCATGCCCCCGCACTGAGGAGCCTCCCAGTGCAGCAGGGGCTTGGTCCCTCCAGGGATGGGGATGGGGAGGGTACCGACCACAGGGAGGAGGGATAGGGAAGTGGAGATGTACAGGACATCCCTCCCCTCCCCGTTCCCAGCACAGCCATCCCCTGGGCATGGGTGTGTATGACCTATTCCAAAGACAGGACCTCAAGGACCTCGGGGACCAGGTCAGGGTGTTCCCGTCCTCCCTCCTGGAGCACCTCCCAGGGAGAAAACCAGAAATAGACTCTGTGGTTCCCCACCCAGCCCTGGGCAAGAGGCCATGGCCCGAGTCCTGCGGGATACCCTGGATGAAGTCTCTCCCCAAGCATCTCCTGCCCGGGTGGGATGGGCTGAGTGGGCAGTGCAGTGGGTGCCAGGGATCCCTGGGGGTCCCAACCCAGGCAGGTGGGGGATGGGGTGAGAGATATGTGGGTGCTGTCCCAGTTGAGATCTGCTGGGAAGAGACCTGGCCAGGCTGGGAGCCTGCCTGGGCTTCCCAGTGCCTCAAAAAAGGCCAGTTTGGATATATTCCAGGGGTCACCCTGTCCCTCCAGCTCCTGCCACACCCCAGGCCAGTATGGCAGCACTGAGCCATTCAGCACAGATGGGGGCTGCAGCCCCCCACTCACCTCCCCACCTTCCCCCCACCCACCCCATCCCTGGGGATGAGCATCCCCAGTTTTCCATTCATCCTGGCTTGTGTAAAACAAGTCTTTCAGTGTATGCAGCCAGGGCTGGAGAAGACTGGGATGCTCCAACAGGAATGGCAGGGGCTCGGCAGGGAGGGGATGCTCCCAGAGGGAAGCAGAGCTGCAGAGATAATGCTGGACTCATTTCCCATTGGAGTGGGAACCCCAGGGGAGCACAGGGGAGCACAGGAGACTGGCTCCCTGACCCTGGCCCACCGGCTGCCATGAGGAGGGGAAGCAGCTCCTCTGTCAGGATGCTGCCAGCCCTCCCTGAGCACTGTTTCCATCGCAGCCCTCCCTTCTCCATCTGCTCCTGCCAGTTCCTCAGGGCCCTCCTGCACGGGGCCACCGACAGCAGCGATTTCTTATTACAAATATGTTCCGGTCCATCGCCCCCCAGATCTGCATCCCTGGGACCTGTGTGATGAGGAATTCGATTCCTCGCTGTTAATGAGTTTATGCCAGCAAAGGGCTTTGAAGATGTAATGCTCTGTACAGGAGCTGAGCATCATTTTTATTATTGATTTCACTGCCAGCCCCTGAGATGCTGCTGGAGGACACAGACCTCTGGGTAAAGCCTCTCGAATCCTTGGGGAGGCAGTGGGGAAGAATATGCAGAGGAGAAATCCCTTCCCTGTGGACAGACAGCTCTGCAATGCTTCCAGGTCTGTGCCCTTCCAAGAGCAAATCCGCCCCACACAGCAGGACAGCAAACCTCTCCTCGGGTTGGAGAAGGGATTGTACGGCAAACCCCACATCGGGGCCGGGGGAAGGGATCTGAGTCAGCCACTAACAAAATGTCATCACTGATGGCATCCTGCCACCCTGCCCCAGGCTCAGACAAGCCCCGGGGTCCTGGCGCCACAAGGGACCCTGAGCCGTGAAGGACCCAGAGCAGCCGAGGTCAGGGTCAGGGTGGGGCTGTGGATTTGGAAGCGGCAGGAAGAGCGTCCGGAGCCTTTTATCAGCCTTGGATGGTGGCAGCCACACAAAGGTCCTTGACGGGCTCCACATTGCTCTGTCCCCACACGCCCTCCCCAGGGATGGGCTGCGCTGGCAGCTGCCCTCCTTTCAGAGCAAACACGAGGCGAGTGTGTAGCCTCGCCCGACTGCTGATCCCACTGGAGCAGGATGTGGTGTAGGATTCCCTGCCTGCACCCACCACTGCTGCCCTGGGCTGAGCCTGGAGCTGCTGAGATGCTCCACAAACCCCTTGGGCTTTAAACACTGGGGAGGATTTCCTGCCAGCAAAGGGCACTGCTGTCCCTTGGCCTGGACTGCTCCTGGCCATGGGATTTTCCAGAAACGCCTCCCTAGTTCCCCACTCCTGGGGCCACCCATGGTCATTTCCCGTGGTGGGCACTGGAGTGGGTGTGGGGCTCACGTCTCCCCCCCAGCACACAAATGGGGAAATGCCACACTGGGAGAAATCACCGGGAACGGCAAAGCTGAGGGCTAATTATCGGCAAGGGAAGGAAGTGGGGAGGGAGATGCTGTGCTGGGGCCGAGGGTGGGGAGAGGAACCGGGCTGCTCCCAGCTCCGCCACTGACTCACCGGCAGCCCTGGGAAAACCACCTTGCTCCATGGTTACCAAACACAGACATTGATAACGCCCTTTGGCAATCACACCCGAGCATTCTGATCCTGGGATCAGCGTCCCTCCCTCCTGGGTACCACTTCAGGGATGCTCCAGTGGCCTTGGGGCTGCCGAATGGGACTGGAGGAGATGCCATCGCAGTGGCGAGTGTGGCGAGGCCGCACCTGTGATCTGGTGTCAGGAAACATCTGAAAAATTCAGGTTAAGAAAAAATACGGAAACCGAGCAGAGCCCCACTTTTGCTTCCTGTTTTGGGGTCTCCATCCCCACCACCAGACACTGCCTCAGAGCTCCAGTTTGGTGCAAGAGGCTGATGTCACCTCGGTGCTGCGGACATGGCTCCTGGCATGCGCTGTTCTCGGAAAGGGGGTACCGGGAGCTCACTTGGTGTTTGGGGGATTTTCGGTGGAGTTCCCGTGGGTCCTTTCTCACGGGTTGCTCCTGCTGCAGGCAGAGCCAGCACTGCAGGCAGCACAGGCAGCACAGGCAGCACATGCATCCTGCCCATAGGAGAAGCACACTAGGACACATCAAGGCTGAGTTTTGGGGTCTGAGAAGGGAGCTCAACCACCCCCCACGTGGCAAACACCCCCCTGGGCACACAGAGGGGGCCGGGCACTGACCCATTTATCAAGGTCACGGCTGTGGGCAGCGCAAAGCAGAGGCGATGTGACTATTTCGGTGAGCTGAGGGAACTTCACTGGCCTGATTCCCATAAATAAAACATGCAGGGAACAGCCCCTGCTCTGTCCTATTAATTCTGGACCCCAGGGGCCTGGCTCTGTGTGCATTCAGCAGCTCAGCATTGCCTGCTCCGCTCCCCTCTCCGGAGCCTGGCTGCGCTCAGGAAGGCTTGAAACCCCAGGTTTCCACAAAATGCCGAGTGTGAGTGCTCCGAGGGCACTTTATGGAAAATCCATTTGTTTTCTTAGGCACAGAGGCAGCTGGGAAGGATGCTGGTGTGTGGGTGGGTTGGGGAGCAGAGGACAGCTCCAGCTTGCTGCAGCCCCCAGCCCAGCTCCCCAGTTTCAAGAAGCCAGAGCTGTTTCCACCCACTCTCCTTCCCCATCTCCCAGCACGACCCCAGCACACCTTTGCCTCCCAGCTCTCCAGCAGCAGCCATGGCTCTCCCATGGCTGGTTCCTCCAGCCCCTCACAGAAGGCATTAGCAGAACAAGGGAGTTTAATTATCTGGATTTTCTTCCAGGAGGGCATGAACCTGTCTCTCCCTTGAATTTATCAATTGCTGCCAGATTTTATCTCTTGCTTTCAATTTGCTTGTGATGGTGTTTTCTGCACCGGGGGCACCATGTCAGCAGCTCCCTCCTCGCTCACCACAGACACAGTGAATGATCTCTCTCGTCCCTCTGTGCCATCGAGTCCTGGGTGCTTTCTCCAACACCCATGGGTGCTCAAACTGGATTCACATCCATTACTGACCATGGCATTGCCCACCCAGCAGAGCCACGGAGCAAAGTTGGAGCGACGCCAGCACCAGGAGTGCATCTCGCCCTGGGGCTCTGCTGAGATCCACGGCCCCACCAGTCATACCCAGAGATGAAGGGCCCCCATTTTCAAGTGACTCAGACTCACCCTTCCTTCCTCAGGAAAACCTGTGATCAGATAAAGCCATCAAACTATCTGGTGAGAATAAACACGCTGCATCTGCACGGATGCAGGCTGTACCCCTGCTAACCCCGCAGAGCCCAGGCAGCCTCTGCTGCCATAACCCCATCCTTCGGAGGGACACCTCCAGCCCCAGGCAGCACAGCGGGGATTACACACGCATGTGCAAGGCTGGGACCTGCTCTCACTGTGACCAGCACTCACTGGAGGTTGGGAGGCCCAATTCCCAACTGGTACTGGGCACAGCATCTCCCCATCCTCCCTCATCCCCCTGGGCTGTATCCATGCTGCACCAGCAAGAAACACATGGACAAAGCAAAGGGCGAGAAGAGGAGGAGCGGAGGGTGGAGGAGAAAGAGGGAGGGAGGGAAAACATTTTAAAAAACCCGCAACTGCCAGCAGATGGGCACTGCCCCCGCCAAGGTGCTGCACTGGCAGGCGGAGGGGCTGGCGAGGAAAAGAGCAAAGGAGGGTGTGAAGATTTCCCTGCAGATTAAACCAAACCCACACTGCTCTGGTGCTCACTGACGCAAGCCTGGTCTAGGAAAACGGCGGGGTTGGGGTTTGGGGTTCCATTCTGACACAGGCAGGACCCCTTCAGGTCCCCCAACTCCCCACAGCTCTTAGCCCTGTCTGTGAGATGTCAGGGGTGCTCAGGATCAGACTGTTCCCACACTACGTGGGGGTTTGCATGACACTGAAGGGGCCAAGAGCCCATCTCTGGAGGCAGCTCTGCTCCCCTCACCCCAAAATACCCTTGGAGGTTGGGAATGAAGGAGCGTGGTGCTAGGATGTGGCTACAGGTGCTAGGGGAGGTTGCACCAGCAGCTCCAGCACTGCCTTCTCTGGGAAAAGCAAGGATGGAGTGGGATGTGAGCAAGACAGAGGGAAAGCACAACAGGGCTGCTTAAACTGATGCTGGGTCCAGCAGGATGTGGAGCTCAGGGCTGGTGTGACAGTGAAGGAGCAGATAATGTATTACAGGGAACTCCTGGAGGAGTAATCAAAATGAGTGGGTTGGGTTTAGAAAAGAGCTGAGAACACAGACGTTTTTGTAGGGGGTTGGAACTACTAAACCCAGGAGGAAAGAAAATAAAGAAAGCATCTGTCTTTGCCCACATCCCTGTGCTACTTCCCAGAGATCAGGGGCTCTCCTGGGCTTTGGGGCCAGCGGTGGTTCTGCCTCTGCTTGGGAGCACCCCTGAGCCTGGGTGTGGGTGCTGGCCCCGCCGGCACAGCTCCAGCTGGGACAGGCTCCAGGGCTCACCAGGCACCGGGTGACACGGGGCCCTGCCTGCCCTGGACCCCCACACCCCCAGGGCCGATACCCCCGGCCATGGCCCCGGGCGATGCTGAGCTCTGCCCTGCCTGACCGGAGAAGAGGAAACATCTTCCCGACGGCGGCTGGCTCCGGGAGGGATTTTCCGCTGCCTGTTGGCCACGTGCTGCTGGAGCCAGCTCAGGTGCTGGATCTCCCTGGCTGTAATTTCATCCCTGGGCTCCTGTAACAGCTCTGGCTGGGCGGCACGAGGGAAGTGACCGGGGCGCAGGTCCGAGCCCCAGCCCGGAGCTGCATCCGCCCAGCGTTTCCAGCCCAGCCTTATCTGGCGGCTCTCCCTGTGACTCCCCATTTTCCTCCTCTCCCCTCCTTTCCCCCACTCCACCCCGTGCTCCCGGCAGAGCTTCCTGCAGCAGGGCGAGGGCTGGGGGCTGCGGTGTGCCTGGCCGGACCCCTCCCTGCTGACCCCGGCTCTGCCCAGATAGGAAATCCTGCGGGAACTGAAGCCTGGGAACAGCGGCCGAGTTCTCCCCAGGGCTTGGCAGCACTGGGATTTGGCCTACGGGTCACATCAGCCAGCCGGGCTTCTCTGGGAAAAGCTAGGATGAGCTGGGAGAAACCCAGGGAAGGGCATGGAGACCACCATGAAGTGCTCATGATGGACACCCATCACCTAAATGTGCCATTTACAACAAGAGGATTTTGGCACTTAAATGAGCCACTTTCCCATTGGGAATGGTGGGAGGAGAGGGCATCACAGCAGGAGGATGCTGACCAGAGTCATGCACGGCCACTGGCGTGACCCAGCTGTGCAGGAACCAGGTGGGTGTTCACAGAAGGCCATGGTGATGCAAAATGCCGTTAGCAGCCTTTGAACAGCTTCAAATATAAAATGATTATTGACAGCCTCATCGCTCCTCCTGACAAGCAATTTAATATAGATTCAAATATTGTGCAAACCCCTTCTTATTTATTTGAGAGCATTTTGTGAATGTTTTGCCAGAGTCCTCCTGATTTTTCTTGTTATTATTTTAGAAAGGGAAGCAACCAGAGATGTGCTGCTCCCCACACCCTGCAGCTCAGCTCCAGCACAGCCCTGCGGGGAACCCTGAAATTGGGGCTGTCTGAGCAAATTCAAGACACTGGAGGTAAAACCAAACAGAAGCATCAGGGTAGGAGCAAAAGGAAGACAAGCTCTCCACACTCTCTGAGCTGAGGAGGTCGAGAATGGAGGTGGGTTAATGCTCCCAGAGTGGAGTGTCATCCCAAGCTCCACATCAACCAGAGCAAAACTTGACTCAGTGTTTAATCCAGATAAACCCTGGCTGTGGCCTGAGTCATTAGGAGAACCAGCAATTGCCTGCTGAAACCCCAAACCACACTTCCCAAACTCCAGGAGTTACATATATGTATATTTTAACTGTTGCCTCTGCCTGTTGCCAGCAAGGTTCCATGACAGGCACGGCTTACATGGATCACACTGAGCCAAGAACTCGCACGCAGCCCTGCAATTTCCTTGGGTTCTGAAGAAAACCAGATCTTTGCAAACAGAGGGGTCTATTACAGTGAAATCTCTCTTAAACCCTGAGTTTGTAGGTGTTGCAGTAAAGGGGGTTGGGCCTGACTGAAAGACAAATCAGACTTTGAAGGATGCAGGACCAGGGGGATGTCCCTGCTTCTGTCTCCTGAAAATGGGTTTGTCTGTTTCTAAAGGGATGCTGTGAGCCCCTGGTAATGGCCAGGAAAGGTCGCAGGAGTGAAGGAGGGTGATAGTGGAGGAGGAAGGATCAAAATTTATTCTGAATGTGCTGACGTTTTGCTGTTGATGTCAGGACAAAGCCTGGCCCAAGCACCAGCACTTCCCAGATGTACAGAGGTGACAGTCAGCAAAAAGCTGCAGAAGGAGAAGATCTGGTTAAAGAGCACTGTCCAAAGTGCACAGCAGTGAACTGCTCCTGATCCATACCTGGAATAGGAGGAAACCTGGGAGGGGATGAAGTACCAGAGCACTATGATGCAAAATACAGCAGGAAACAACTCTGAGAAGAACCCAAGCTCAGAGAAAGGAAAGTGGAGATCCTTTATTGCAGGAGGAGGGTGGTGTCAGCTGAGCATGGGGATCTCTTGAGCTCCAACTAACACACAAATGGTCTGCGGCGTCTGGGTGGGACTTGGAGGGGCCCCAGGTTGGCTCCAGGCTCCCAGTGAAGTCTGCAAGAATCAGTGTTTGGCTACTGCTGGGCCACTCCAGGGAGGGGAACAGAGCCAGAGCAGCAAGTCAAGGACAGTGGAGATGGAGCAGCCAGGAGAAGGAGGGGACAGAGCTTGTTGCACCCTCCTGCACCCCCAGTGCCATGGCCCCAGCATCATTCATCCTTATCATCACAGTAGGTCTTGGGGGGAACCTAAAGGGACACCCCAGAGCTGAGCTCACCCAGGCCACAAGAGGTTGGGAGTGGGGGACTGAATTTGACAGCCTGGATGCTTCTCCACTTGAGAAGCTTTGAAAGGGAATGTATTTTTGGAGCATTAAAGATCAACTGTTTGACTCTGGCCAATCCCTTTCAAGAAGAGCACCAAAGGAGGTCAGTGGGATGTGTCTGGTCAAATATTTTGTACATGACCATCATCTCTCACCCCCTCAAGTATTTACAGACCTGAGAGCATTTCCTGCTGTTCCCCCCTGTTGAGTATGTGGCGTCTCTGCTCCAGCAGGATGGTCCTGTGGCCATGAAGGACCACCCCAACACTGCCCTTGGGTGCAGAAAACAAAACGAAATCAGCACGATGTGTTTAGTCCCACAAATGGCAGCAGGTTTACCCAGCCAGCAGTGAAACACAGCGCACGATAATGAGAACAAATCTGCGGGGGTGGTGGTGGTGGTGGGGAGATGGGGTGGAAAGAGGGAGGTTTATTCTCCAGGGTTTTTTTGTAATCTTCACTCACCATATTTAGTAGGCTTGTGACTTGCCCTTGCTAGCTCATGGAGAATTCCCCCAAGTGTTTACTCCCACAGCCTAGCAAATGCCTCAATACACATCATGGAAAAAATACAATCGACATCTTCACTCCCACTAGAGAAGGAATTCCGACTTGCCCGGCACAGACCGGGAGTATAAGCCTGTGAGAGAGACAAATGCTGCTTCATTAGCTCCCCTCAGATGTGGTTTACTCCTCAAATGACCTGGTCAGGGCTGCACCACCTCCCTCCTTTCCTTCACCTAAGGAACCCCTGACCTTTGGTCAGGGCAGTGGGGACAGGAATGTGGGTCCTTTAACCCTTTCCTCCAACATCCGCCAGCTGCTCTCCATGCAGTTCACAAAGCTGATGGTCCCGGGATTTCCAGGGATCCAGAGATGCCGTGAAGGCAGGAGCAGAGCTCTGCAAAATGGCTTTCTTCCTGCTGTACCTAGAGAAGAGCAGGATTTGATGGAGAGCCAAGGCTACCTCGTACAGAACATTGAAACAAAATGGGGATCACTGAAAGCAGAGACCACATATCACAGATTGCCCAGGATTGCTTTGGAACCTCTTTTTCTACAAAACTTTAGTAGAGGAAAAAAACAGTAATTAGGCCCTTTGGACTTTGTCAACGTGTTCCCGAATGGCCCACATGACACGGACACACAGGAAATCATTTTAATTTATCAGATGAAGAATCTCCTAAAACTGCAATGAACATGAAGTAGAGGAGAGCTGGAGAGAGGAGCTGAAATGAGAATGCTCAGTGCTTCTGATGATTTGGCATTTCTGACCAGGAATTTCTTTGTCCATATTGGCAAATTTTGGGAATTTCTGCTGAGGGAAGCGGTGGAATCTCCATCCCTAGAAGTGTTCAAAAAACTTGTAGATGTGGCACTTGGGGACATAGTTTAGTGGTGGGTTTGGTAGTGCTGGGTTAACGGCTGGACTCAATGATCTCGGAGGTCTTTTCCCACCTCACCAATTCCGTATTTTTACAAATGGGGCATGGTGTGAATGCAGCACCCAGCCAGCTCTCCTCTGCTGCTGCTCTCCCCTGGTCTGGTCCCATCATACCCCAGCACAGGAGACAGCAGGAAGATGATGCTGACTTATTTGCACTGGAGAGGTCTTGGAGATTGTGCAGGGAGCAATCACAGAGGTGCAGGGACACTGAAAAGGCAGCGAAATTCAACAGCACATGTGCAAGTCCATGGTGCTTAATTTGCCCACTCAGTGAGGATGATCAGCCATGGAGCACTGGCATGCGGTATCAGTGTAGCTGTGCCGGGGGTTCAAATGCTCACATGCTCTTGGTAGAGCAAAAGGAACACCTTAGGGTAACTCCAAGCACTCCTGTGCTAAAGGAATATGATCTTTACCTGTTTTCCCAGTGGCTAAAACCCATCAATAGCGTGATACCACCTGTCTCTGCCAGGGTAGAACCTGTGCTATGGTGGCTAGCGAGGGATGTGGAGTCAGGCTGGAAACACGTGGTCTGTAACCCCTCACATGGTACTACACTCCTAATCTCTCCTTTGCACACTAAAAATCACAGGAACTACCCCCATTACCGTGATTTTTCCTCCAGCTCTTGTTTTTCCACACACATCCTTTCCTTCTTCATGAGGAGAAAGCACCTCTCAGGGCACGCTGAGCTATTGCAGTATTACCCAAAATACAATACAAATACAATACAAACTTCTAATTAAAGGAGAGGGGGCTTGGCAAAAGAATATTAAAGCTTTTCAAGTCTGCTGAAATCCTTTGTGTGGAACGGCTTTGGGAAATGGGGCCTGCTGCCACCCTCCCCCTCTTGGGAGTGTTCCCCAGGGCAGTGCCCGGGCAGCAGCTGCTGCTGCTCCGGGGGAGTCAGCCCAGCCTGACACACAAATAAATACCACAGGAAGAAATGCTTTCTTCCAACAAAGACCTGGGGAAGAACCCCTGGTAGAAGGAGAGGAGGGGAGTGTACATCCTGCACCTGAGGAGCTTTGGGGTAGTGGGGGAAGCTTGGTCTGAAATAGAGGAGTGAGGAAAGGCAGGAATGGTTACAGCTGCAACCAGGTATGATGCAGATGTCATGCAAAACAGACATAACTGCATAAAGATAAAGCTCCACTTTCAACAGCCCCTTTAACCTTTGTATTTCAGCCTAAAATAAAGGACAGACTTAAAGCACAGGAGGATTTAATACCTGCAGGCATGGGGGTGACAGATTCACATGAAAACCAGCACGAGTGTTTAGGGTGGAAAAGGGATTTTGTTTGCTCAGCTCTGGTGCTCCTCACCCACAGGTGACAGAGGTTGGAAAATGTGTTCTGCACAGGATTGTGTGTGCAGAAAGAGCAGGTGGCAGAAGGAACCCCCACCCAGTGCCGACTCTGAGTTGCTCAAGTCTAAGAAATTGTGTCCTTGGTTGCATGAACAACTTCTGCAAAGTCTTCATTTGCATTTTAATGGAACTCTTTCTAGGAAGGTGGTGCTTGGACTCTGTTGCAATATAAAATGAAGAGGTAATTAAAAACATGCTGGAGTGAAAAGGCATTTTGTTTTCATTAATCAGGTTTATTCAGAGTCTTTTCAAAATTAAAGGTATTTAGGGTATGTGGGAGGAAACAGGGGGAGGAAAACACATGACGGAACATCCGTTTATTTAAATTACAGATTAAAAAGTGGAAACCACACTTTTTGTGAGGGGATGTCCTAGGGATTAAAAGCACCTTACAGAAATGGATTTGAATGAAGAATAGGCATAAAAGCCAAGTCTAAGATTTCAACAGCAGGTCTGCCTACTTGAACGCCAGAGATGAAGGAAATACATAGGATGAGGGGAAGGAAACCACGGAGGAAATTTTTAAACCTTCGGCACGCAATTATCCAAGCAATTACTGTGATTGCACACCTAAGTCAGTTAACTATGCAAATGACCAACCCCGTTGGTCAGACACGTATTTCCCCAATTTCGGGCGCAATCACAGCACGCAGATGTTGATAAACAGTTTGCGAACGTTTTATCTGCTGGACCAGCTCCTGCTTTCACAATCCAGCGACCGCACAGCATCGAGAGCGATCCCCCCGCTCACCGCAGCCATCGTGCGATCGCGCCGACTTCCCCCACGCTCCAGACCTATCCTGCCCTGTTAAGCTCCGTCCTTTGAAATATAGGGCACTTTCTGTCAGATCCTTCAGCGCGACAGTCAAAAGGGCAAAGCCCTGCCCTTTGTTGCAGCGGGAGGTTTTCCATCGCGGAGCTGACTGTGATCCCCATCCGCTGTGATCTCCATCCTTCCCCGACCACCGGCCTCGTTCTCCGGCCATTACGGGTCAGGGGGCTCCGAACTGCACTTATTTTACATTATTTCATTTCAGGGAATTGTGTGAAATACATCTCAGTGCGTACAAGAGGGGAAAAGTGATTTTTTTTTTTTGTTTTTTTTTTTTTCTCCCGGCAAGGTCCGGAGGAGGCTGCGGCACTGCCCCGCTCCAATACCCACCATCCTCCATCCCGCCGTGGGGCTTAGGGGACGCGCCCCGCTGAGGGCGCACAGCCGCCCCTCCCGGGACCAGGCGCACCTGCCGGGGGCAGAAAACACCCGTGGAGGCGCAGAGAGGTCCGGAGCAGGAGCAGGACCGGAGTTAGGACAGGGACCGGGACCAGGACAGGGAGCGCTGCCGGGATCCCGCCGCCGCCCCCGCCTCAGCGCAGCCCCCGCGCTGTCCCGGCGTGCCCCGCGCGCCGCGCGCCCCCGCCCTCCTTCACTTCCGGTGTCCGGCAGTGGCAGCGCCGCCGGCGGCGCCCCCGCTCCCCGGGCGCGAGGGGAGGGGGGCGCGGCAAAGGGGCGTGGCCGGCGGAGGGGCCGCCGCCCAATCACCGCCCGCCGCTGGGGGAGAGTGGGCGGGGACAGCGCCGGCACGCGCCGCGCGGCACCGCCCCCCGCCCCCCCCCCCGCCCGCCGCGGGCTCGCGCCCCGCGCGCCCGAGGGAGCGTCGGGAGCGCGCCCGGGCGCCCCCCCCTTCCCCCCTCCGCCGGGTTCTCCCCCCCCCCCCTCCTCCGCCCTCCGCCCCCCTTCCCCTTCCCCTCCCCACCCGGGAGGAGAGGCACGGAGTGACCGACGGAGCCACCGCTCCGGCCGCTCCGACACCCCGCTCTCCTCCATGGGGCACAGGTAAGCGCGCCGCCCCCCGCCCCCCGGGGTGAGCGGGGGTCGCCATGGCCGCCCCCCACCCCTCGAGGGGCGGCGGGGAGCCCCCCCGCTGCTCCCGCACCTCCGCCCCCGGTGTTATCCCCGTTATTATCCCCCTTATTATCCCCGTTTTTATCCTTATCCCCGTTTTTATCCCCGTTTTTATCCCCGTTATTCCCCCCCTGCCCGCCCGCCGCGGGGGGAGCGCGGCCGGTCGCGCCCTGCCCGCCGAGGGGGGCACGGAGCCTTCTTGGGACGCGATGTCCTATTTGGTGTGGGTGGATGGCTTAACTTGGTAAGTGCCGGGTTTAACCCCCCTCCCCGGCCCTCCCCTCCCCTCGCTCCTCCGCCCGCCCCCCCCCCCTCCCCGTAACCTCCAAAAGGGGAATTTTCCAGCTGGTAATTTCTGCTGCGTCAACACCCAGCTCAAGGGAGAGGAGAAGAGACAAGGGGGCATTTTAACAGCAGCTCCACTTGCGGATAGCCAGCCTCAATCCCGGCTCCAGCATTAAAACCCTTTCCGCCCCCTAAAAACCAGCATCCGTGCAAGTTGGACCAAGAGTTTGTCAGGAGTGTGGTTCAAAACTGCTTGGAAAAAGGGATGAGGTAATAATACTGGTGAAGCATGTTGTATTTCTCTCTTTCTGCCTGTCTCTCTTTCTCTTTCTCCCTCTCCTCTCCTTTTTTTTTTTTTTTTTTTTTTTTTTTTTAAGCCAGGCCTGTTTTGGGTTATTGTCTCCCCCTAAAGCCAGACATAGATCGCCTGGCCTTGCCTCCATTTTAATTGCAGGCTGAAATGGGGGAAGTGACCCTCTTTAAAAAAAAGAAATATAAAAAAACCCAACAAGCAAACAAACAAAAAAAACCCTTGAAAAAATAATGCTGTTCCTTTGGGGGGGGCATAGGTGGTTTTTGATAAGGCTGTAACAAGTGCAAAAGTGGCTGGAAATGTTCTCTGTCATGCTGGGAAACTAGTGAGGTGTCCTCCCCCCTCCCCAGAAAAAAGTGCTGGTAGAATTTGGTGGAGGGGAGGAGAGGTGCTGGGAAAAGCAGGGGTTGTGCTGTTGGATTGCCTTTGTGTCTCTGTAAATAGACATGTCAGTTCCCAAAGTAATACAAGTAGTGTCTGATAACTCAATCCCAGATGACAAATAGAGAATGGAGCAGATTTTCAGGACTGTAATAGTGGGAGGATTTCTCTTTTGAAACGGAGAGGAAAAAAATGTTGGTACCTCCTGAGGAGGTTCTTCCCCGGCGCGTTATTGTGAACTGGAGCATTCGGATGGAATCCGGAGACATAAACCCATATTTATTTATTTTTACACCTGACCGGGGAAGGATAAACAAAGGAGAGTTTAACAGCTCTTTAATGAATTCCTCATGCTTTTTATTTTGCAATCCCAATGATTCATTTGGCAAGCCTTACAGGACGGGATTATTATCAGCATTGTTTAAAGCCGTGCTAATTAGGAGATGTGTTTAGCAAACAGTGGCATTGTAGACACCTGTACCAAAGTTCTTGCGTGCATTTTAATTGTATCACTGGTATAATTTTTAGTATTTAGTCTCTGTCATAGAGATGCAGGTCTCAGTTTGTGGACTCAATCAAGTATTTATTGAGTGTGGGTTCTCTGTGTGCACAGATCAGCCCTGCTACTAATGCATTTTTCTCAAAAAAGACAGGGAGTGTTTTTTCACTTTTTATTTTCCTGTGGGGATGATAAGAAAAGGCAGTGATACCCAAGAAGAGTGAGAAAAACATAATTTTGGAAGAAGAAGCTTTCTGTGACTGGATAGCTCTCTCACTTTAATCAATACCTCACTTTTATGCTTTTATAGCCTCTTTTAATTGGAATTGGAATTTGACTTTCCCCTTCTAAACTCTCTGTTTGTCAAGTTTTATATTTTGAAATCCTTAGTGATGGAAAAAATGGGTGGAGTGTATTATTAGTCACAATATTTTCAACATGCGGTGAGGAATTACAGCTTTGAGGTGTTTTTTGGGAACCGACCGGGAATGGGCAGAGGAGCTGCCCCGTGCGCTGAAGGGAGAGCAACAGGACGGGATTCAGGGGCTCCCAAATGCACATTGCTGAAAAATATTCCGTGGTTTGGTGCATTCATGGGATAACTGTAGCCGAAATAGAAAACGAATCTTTCGGTTTTGATGCAGTGTGTCCAGGAGGGGGAAACTCACTCACAGCGAAACTTCTCTCGCGGTTGTTTTCATAGACTGTGTGTTTGCCTGGGTGGAATTGAGACAATTTCAGTCTGGTACCAAAAACGGGGCATTCTAGTAACTCTCACGTTAGGTGTGTATGCCTGTGCTTAAAATGCTGCTCCATTCTGGAGTGTGTAGGACTCAGCCTTTGAAAACATGACCTGTACTCAGGGTTCTTGGAGACTGGAGAAAATGGGCCACTTTCTCCCCGTGGTCTTTGTTTTCTGGGACAGTTGTACAACAGTGGATATGTTCTTCGCAAGAGGATTTTTTTTTTTTTTAATTTTAATATCTGGAAGTGCTTAGAGGAAAACCAGTTTAGCAGCTCCCCCTTCCCCAGCAGCCCTCTGTCAAAATGAAAAATACCTCATGTTTGGAAGATCTGTTAATTGCCTGCTTTTCCTCTGCTGATGTGTTGTGTTGCTGTGAGGTTGAACATATTCTTTTTGTCTTTGCTATCCACTCGGGTGGATTTTTTTTTTTTTTTAAGATCCGTGTTTTTGAAGTTTCTAAGCAAAGTTTCCTGTCCTCCCAGCAGCAGTGCAGAGCAGGCTGACACCCAATCCAAACTGCCACTGCCTGCTTTCAGGGCAGAATTATTTCATAAACAGCTCAACCTTTCCCAGGACATTTTTCCCTTCGTGTTGCCGATTTTACTGGCTGCTCCAGAGCACTCTGTAACGCTTTCCAGACTCCCCCTAAATTGGTAAATAGCATTCACAGGGGTTTTCCATGCTCCTGTGTGCTTAGTTTAATGGGCAAACAGAAGGGCAGGGAGAGGGCTTAGTTTAAGTCTTTGAAGAGCTACCTGCAGTTGTAATGGTTATCCCACATGTCCGTTATAGTTCCCAGGAGGCAGCAATCTGTGTCCATTCCTGGCTGGGAGCATTACCCTGGAAAATTCTGACACTTTACACAGAGAGATTAATTCCGTTTTTTGATATTTCGCTCCTGGCTTGTGTTTGGCTCGAATATTTTGAAGTGTGGGGCTCACCTGTGTTTTGTGTGTGTGGTATTTGAAACTTGAAGTGTGTTAATAGTGAAAGCAAGCGTGCCGCAGGTTGTGCACAGAGGGGTCACGTTAGGAGAGAGCACGAGGAGCGACCGCGGCTGCGAGGCAGAGGCAGGAATTTGGTCTGCGGGAAGTCCTGCAATCCTAATCCATCCCTAAAGCATCTCTGTGGGAGTTTTTATGATATTTGGGCAAGCACAATAACAGTCAGGGCTCCAGTGTTAAAATTTGTTGTTTCGAAACTTCACTTTATTCCCTTCCTGAGGACTTTTTGTATGTTTGTGTTTGCAGCCCCCTTAAATACGTCCTTCAGTAGTTGGGTTTCTCAGTTTGCTCTGGATCTTCAGTCCTTTAGGCAGGATGAGAAATAAAAGCCTGTATCGCTTCGTGCAGGGCTTCTTTCCATGAGATGCAAGAGGGAAGAATCTCAACTTCCCTAAACAGTTCAGTGGTTTTCTGGTTTGTGCTGCCTTGGTGTATTTGGGTGCACAAGGATGCCCAGTTTAGAGGGAAAGCTGCTCTTTGGGACTCAGTGCCCATCCTCCCAGCTGTTGATTGAACGTGCTGGTGTGTAACTTCTTGTTACCCATCTCCCATTCTGTGAAACAGGAGTTCACTCGGCTCTCCCAAACATTTTGTGTTACATTGATGAAAAATTGTGTTAGAAGTTCTTATTCTTCGTAAAGGCAAACCCGTGTGAAGTCCTGGCTGAATTCCCTCTGGGATGTGGTGGAGTCCAGAGGCTCGTGGGTGGGGTTTGCTGTCCCTTACCAAGTCAGCTGTGGTGCAGTTATTTTCTGAACAGTTGCTTTAACTTTCTTTCATAGCCATGTATTTAAGAAACATCAGGCTGCTGTTGAGATGTTGGTTTGGAATAGCTTCTAAGCGCTCCAGAGGCAGGGTGAGATCCTTGACAGCCATTCTAATGAGATGGAAATGTGTCCCACTTGGCAGTGTTCAGCTGTGCATAGGTAAGGATGTCCCTGGCACAGGAGGGGAGAGGTGGCTTTGCTGAAATGTAACAGGTAGATGCTGAGTTAGAGCTGAAACTCACCTTTTTGCCTTGATTTTTGGGGATGTGGCTGGCTTTTATTCCAGACCAGACAGTGATGATCCTGTCCTGTTGCTTACTTGACTCATGTGTGCACTTGGGATCAAAAAGTCCCAGTGAATGTTGGAAGTTGCCCTGTGTTTGCTTTATAGTCACTGAGTTGGCATCTCCTGTAGTGGAAAGAGGCACCAAGGTGTCAAAAAAATTCTACAAACATATCTATGAGCTTTGTGTGTGGATTAAAATACACTTGTTAATGAAAATGTCAGTGTGTAGTACCAGGACCTTACCTGCCCAAGAACCTTACTTAGAAAAGGGTTTTATATATTAAGGAATATATTTATAACCTCTGTATACTGAAATACCTTGTTATCTTTCCTAATTGTTTCCTTGTCATATGTTGGCCAGACTGCTTATTCCATCCAAGGGAGTTTGCTTCCTGGTACTTCTCACCCCGTGGAGAAGAGCTCTGCAGAAAGCTGTTATTTCAGGGGTTTGGCTCGCTCTCTTTGAGGAAAGGGTTAAACGAAATTTGCACCTTTTGCATTGATACAGCATCAGAGGAAACTGACTAGTACCTTCCTGACTAGTGCTCAGATCGTGCCCTGAAACAGAAGAATCAATGGTCTGTATTGGATTTTAGGTGCTTAAAATACCCAAACCCAACTGGTTAAGTGCTGATAAACGAAGTAGTCAGTGCCCAGTTGCTCCTAACAGTCCTGCTACTATAAGGTCGGAGAATGAGGTGGTGGCTAAATATAAAATGAGCTTTTTGACTTCCTTCTTGTTACCACTGTGTCCTTCTTGGCTTCACTCCACTTCTTTTTTTTTTTTTTTTTTTTTTTTAGTAGTAGTTGATCAAATCTGGATTATGAGATTTGTGCTAAAAAGTAAACCAGGATCCTTACCCAGGGCATGGAAGGCTTGTACCACGAATTACACGAGGAGAATTAGGTTGTTCTCAGAGCCCCTCATATGTTATCTTTAGTTTTGCACTGGTTGATTCTTTTACTCTTAGATTATTCATGACTCCTTGTGTGTCTTTTCTGTCTTTTAGGTGATCTTTCTCTTGGTTTATACCCCTGCTTTACTTCTTTTTAAAAATCACCTCATGATTCTTCCTCCTTTGGCTCCCTCCCTTTTTATGTATTGAGTTTGGGAACTTTGGCAAAGATCCCCTAATTAAAAAGCCAAAAACCAGTGAGAAAGTTTGGGGGAAACCATTCTTCAGGGCAATTCCCAGTGTGATAAGTTTACAGTTCTCTAATCCTCTTTTTTTTTCAAGGTAGTTTTTATGTTGTTTTTTGACTAATAGATGCACAAGGGCAGAGTTTTTTTGTTTAGATTTCTTTTGTGACTTTTTAAAGTAAAAGCTTAAGATCTTGCAGGAGGTCTTAGTGAGATCTAATGGCACTTGGACAAGTAAGTGTCATATGAGCCACAGGCATTTGAATTTTTTCAGGTTGTTTTTTAATCTTCACTGCTGGAGTAGCAGATCTATCTGTAGCTAAATTCTTCTATTTTTTTGATGTCGCCAGACTTCTCAAGCCTGGTACCCTGTACCAGTTCTGCCAAGTTCTTGCTGTGTTCTGCACGGTCCATGACATGAGTAGTGTTGGATCTGTTCTTCTCCTGGTGCAACCAGATGAGAGAGAGAACAGAGATCAAAAATAGGGGAATGATTCGAGCAACGGTTACTGCACCATGATGGAGAGAGATTGGAGAGACAGGCAGATGGAGAGAGTTGGAAGTTACAGGGAAATGAATAAGGGAAATGCAGAGGAAATCCAAGTGCAGTGGAAATATTACTGCAAGTGAGCAGTTGGAACTGGGTGCACACACCTGTGCCCTGTTGGAAAGGTGTATCCTGTCGTATTAGCAACTTGTTACCCACTGGAATATTGTATTTCAGGCTGCATAGCTTTTACAAGCATGGAAAGTAAAGCTTCTGTTAGTTATTTGTGTCTTCATTTTTGTGTTTGGGGTTTTTTTCCCAAGTTTTTTAATGTTTGCAAGAGGAGCAAAGTGCTTTCCTTGGTACCTTTGTGGATGCTGCTTTGTAGTTGAAATCTGAGGGTCATGCTGGCTTTTGAAGGTTGTGATTCAGTCAAGATGGATGGGAATAAAACTCAGATATCTTCCTTTTGTACAACATGGACACATGATTTTTCTGTAACCTTAGGCAAATATTTTGGTTTGGAGGGGAATCACTGTAACCAAGAGGTGAGATTAATTCTGACCCCATTTAAAGTGTGTGGGTGGCAGAGGTCACAGAAACATTAACTGGAACTTACATGTCAACTGAAACAATGTTGTTAAATTTTTTTTAAATCCTTTTATAAAGTGCAGGTTTTTTACAGTGACTTTTTCAAAGCACTCCTATCTGGAAGCATAGTCAGAAGTTGTTAATAGTCTTAATATTGGTATGTTAAAGTCTTTCTTTACATTAACACAAGGGCCAAATAATTTTTCCTGCATTATTAATTATAGGAATATATTGGAATGCTTCTTGTTGAAATGGCAAACAGTGTTGTAAATGTGCAGTTATTTTAAGTGTTGCTTGTAATTATGTGACACTGAAGGGCTTTATATTGAGTTAAAGTTTGGATTTTAATGTTTGCCTCCTATTCTTTCCTTTTCCAAACACAGGACATCTGATGAACCTTTTGGAGCTTCTTACCAGAGACCATTCTCCTCTCTTCATTGAAACATGCACTGTCCAGCTGTGAAACATTGCAAGGTTTATTTTTGCTGACAGGAAAAACTTTCAAGTATCGGTAAGTTCTCATCATTTTAGAGATATTTTTGTCTAGTAGTACGGGAAAGAGAAGGAGGACCTGGAGATAACATTGTCATGAGGGCTGACAGTTCTTCATAAAACTTGACTTAACATTGGTAACAAGGGCTCATTTAGAAATCTTAGTTAACTGCAAAGTTGGAGAAATACCTCTGGCTGTTGTGCTCCTTCCTTGTGGCAGAGGTGTCTCCATCCATCACGGTCACTCGGTTCTCATCTGTTTGATCGGAAGAGGAGAACAGGTGCAGAGCTCAAAGCAAGAGGAAAAGGTGCCAGGCTCAGCTTTGCCCTTTTTACCAGTCTGTTCTGGCTCTTTTTGTGCTCTGGGACAGGTGTAAGTGAGAGTTTTAGCAGTAACAGCCACAAGTCTAAGTGGAAACACATACACTTTGTTACACTTTGCTACCAAAGTAATTTCCCGTGTGTCTGGGCTGGTCTGGCTCCCTCTCTTCACCACTTTGTTTTTTCTTAACTGTCCGAGTAACAGGACTAAAAAGAGCTCGCCAAAACAATTGCTATGGAGAAGCAATCAGAATTAGAGAAAGGCAAGACTTGGCAGTCCAGAATAGAAACTGAGAACAAAGTCACTGGTGTTTGCTTCAATTGGGTCATATTTGTTTTCAAGATTTTCAGTTCTGCTGTTTGCCATAAGAATGCTTGGATTTTCCTTATTACTTCCTTTGTTTATTAGATATTTTATTTCACCTTCTATAATGGCATTAATTTGTGTTGGAGAAGGTTTCTTAATTTTTATCTTCTGACGTTTCCTTTCACAATCTGTTACTACAGAAGGTCAGTCTTGAAATCACCAGTATTGATTTATAGCTTATTTTCATCAAGAGAGCTAATCTGTGTATTGAAGATGTTTGAAATGCAGAGATCAAAAAAGACTTTTTCATGGCTAACAATATAAAGCTTTGAATAAAATGGACTCAGAAGTGTGAGTTGTAAGTTAAATGTTTGCCAGTGTGGTGTATATGTTATTCTGAAGAAAATAAACTCTGTTTTATATTAGAAAAATAGGTGCTCAAGATGACAGTTTTAATGGATGTGTCCTCACAGACAAAAGCCTTGGTGTAGGTGAACTATTCCTACTCCTTGTACCTTGTAACCATCAACACTCAGGTTTTCTCTGAGAAGCCTATCTGTAAATGTGTCTTACTATACCTAAATAGCTGTATTTTACACAAAACTTTAAAAATCTTGGGATTGTTTGGTCTCTTAACCCAGAATGGTGTCAGCCACTAGAAACTGGCAACTAAACATTTCAAGAGGAAATTCTCCTGAGTGTTCCACTGCAAATTTCTTTCAGGAGCTGTACTGGTAGCTTTTAAACCTCAGTATTTTATAGGTCAGATAAGGTGAGTCTCTTTAAAGAGAATCATTAAAGTGAGAATGTTTTGAAAAGCTCCCAAACAGGAAACCCTGTTGTTCAAGGATCTGATTGAAGTTTTAGTAGCTAAAATTAGAGTTTTTGTTCCCGTACCTTTAAGAAGTAACTCTTGTTTACATTATTGCAAAGTGGTAGCCAGGCTTTAATTACTTTCAATGTATTGATGTGCTTGGAGTTGACTTTTTTGGAATTCATTAACTCCTAAGTAAGGCTATCATAATTGTGAGTTTGGAGGGAAAGGACTTCAAAACATCTCACTGTTGTTCAGTCGTCTTGCAGTTTATTGCTAATAGTTTCTTCTGGTTTTGTTTTTGTCATAGTTCTGTCTTTCTCCTACAAGAGTTCACACCAGTGCTGTCAGAAGGTCACGGAACAGGGCACTACCTGTGCTGCTCTGGGGCTGTTGATGTCCTCAGCTGTTGTAGGAGAAACACTAGACCTGGAACCCAGTTTGTTACTGGTAAGAAGTAATTGTCTTGGATTTTATTTGTTTATTTATTCAATATTACAGTTTACATGTCTAACAAAATCAGCAAAAATCACATGTTACTTTTAAGAACAATATAGCAAAATATGCATATCTGGTCTTTTCTTTTTTCCCCCCTATTATTTTTAACTTTACAGTTTCTAAATTTCTAATCCTAATTACCTTCCTCCCAAAATACAGAGGACAGCAATTTTCACTTGCTTCTTATTTTCAGTCCTGCTTTTCTCTTGAAATTCTTCATGTGCTGTCAGAGCTAATGAAGGTTAATAAATGGATTTTTCTATGAAATCCTGTGTTTTGATTGCACTTTTATGTTGTCCAGCTCCTTCACATTGGTTGACCCATAACTTCAGGGAGATGGTTTGACAAGTCAAAGGCCACAGCCATGTCTCTGGTTTAAAGTTCTGGAGTAGAGAGTGAAATGTGTAATGATGACTCCCTGCTATTTTAAGTTTTGCTGTTGAAGTTAGATTTTGCTTGTGATTCATGTCTGGACCATGGAAACAAAGCTTTAGTGGTATGATGAAATGCTGGAAGTGTGTAGTGTTCAACCCTGCTGTTTGAACTTTGCTCATGGACTTTCTGGATTGTATCTGCTACAGAGATTCTAAACAAAGATTGTTTTAATGCTGTCAGTGATGAGGCACTGTTGGCTTGAAGTTGGAGAAGTTTTAGTGAATCCTGATCAGATTGATGGTAACAAATTTATGTAGGGACTTGAGGTTCTTTTTGCCCTGCAATCAATGACAATTCAGTGGGCCTATCAAATTTGGTAATAAAAACTGAATTAGTATTTTTCTTTAAGTTTACTGAAAATCATTTGCCTCCCAAATCCTTGCCCCTTCTGTACTTCTGTAGTACTTCTCAAACTGAATGATGAAACTTATTTTCTTCCTGTGACTCCCAGCTCATGAGGCTGAACATGCACTGTTGGGCTGCAATTAAACGTTCCCATCCCCAGTCATCAGGGAGAAGTGGTACATGTTGTTTGCATGAAACCCTGAGCTCTGAGTAGCCCCTCTGGCTCAAGGGTCTGGTTTGGTCTGTTTACAAACATCTGCCTCTTTCTCCTCGAGTTCAGAGTTGTGGTTGAAATGACCAACTTGAAACAACGGATGATTGGTTTCGGGAATCAGAATAGGGTCAAGGAGTTTCTTTTTTTGGCAACTGTTAATTTTTGTAAGCTGTTACTTATATCTATTTTGGACAAAGCTGAGCATATGAATATAATTTGGTGTTCTCTAGTATCAAGAAATTAAAACTCTTTCAGAGTTGTGTGCTGCTGTTCCTCAAAGACACTTGTGAGAAAACACTGCCCTTGTGAAGATTTGTGCTTGTAAAGCTCCTGAGCAGTGTCTTTGCAGGGAGTTACCATCCATGAATATCCTGAGTCTTCTTTTTCTCTCCTTTACTGTCCTTTTCAGTTCCTAAGGGGTTTTGTTCTCCCTTCTTTTCAGCACAGGGCAGATGGAGAGTAGGAATCCTGTGCATTTCTGTTGTCTTTAATTGAATAAAAGTGAAACTTGCATACACACTATGTCTTGTTGTGCAAGGAAGCATTTCAAGCCCAGTATCACCTTAGAGAGCTCCTTTGCACAGGAATTCAAAAAATGTTGGAATGTCTTGGGAGTGGAAACATGGACAGGACTCAGGGGAAGCAGAGAAGTGGGGTGTGTTTGTTGGGTTTTTGTGTAATAAAGCATTGGAGTGAATTGGAGTTCTTCCTTAATCTGTTTTTACTTTTCTCTGAAGGGAGAGGGGGGAGGAAACAACACATTTTTGGTTAAATTCCAGTTGGCATGTTTTCTCTAGGGAGCAGAGTGGTGGAAGAGTGCACTAGTGAGCATTTTGGTGCTCTTTAACTTGGGTCCTTGGTATTAAGTGTAGAAATGCGCTGAGAAAATTGAAACAAAGTGCCATGTAGTTTAAATCTTCAGTTGCCTTTCATTCTGAGAGAAGAAAAAGTAAACAACCCACCAAATAAATCCTAACAACAACAAATCCCCCCCCAAAAACCTCCAGGCCATTTTTTTCCCTGTTTTCTTTCTGAGGGAAGGAAGTTTATTTTTGTCCCCACTGTTTCTCAGGGGACTGCCCTGTAGAGGATTTTGTGTGCAATTCATTTCTTATCTGTGACTTTTTGTCAAAATTTAAGCAATGCACTGAGATTTAGGTGCAACAAATTTGTGCCCCCTAATTTTAGTGATGTTAAGATTGTGGTTAGGAGACTCATTCCTGGGGTGTGCGCTGAGAAGTTTGCCAGTAAATAAATATTTGTGTAACTCTTCTTGAAACCTTTCCAGTGGGAAGTGAAGTGTGATTTAGATGCTTACTGTGCCTTCAGGTGCTATTTTCATGTTTAAATAACTGTACTGACAGCGCTAAATAAGCCACTTCCATAGGTTCACTCTAGCTGGGGTTAAAGATTGTATAAATTATTAATGCTTACTTCAAGACCAGGGTTTTTTTGATATGAAAAATAAAAGCAGGCCCGTAGCTTGACAGAAGCTTGCATGAAAGTGACTCTTAAATCTGCTTGCTTTGTGTTCTTTTTGCTGTTATGTGCAATAGTTTGGTTTGGGACATTTTTTTTTTTTTAGTTATTTTTGGAAAAGTAATAGACTTGAATTACTGTACTGCTACAATTTTATTTTGTGGAAAATCTTCAGATGAACTTTCATGGTTCGTTGGCTTCCTGGAAAGCTGTGTTGTGGCCATGTGGCCTAAAGAATTCTAGTAGATGCTCAACTTTGAAAACCTTCATATACTAAAGAGACCTGAGATAAACCAAAAAATACATCATTAATCTTTGAGGTCTGTTTCTAAGAAATCTCCACAGTTTATTCCATCTTCACTGAGCTTCTACAGAAGTTTGAAGGGTACAGCTTTTCAGAAGAAATGTTTCCACAACACTTTTTAAGTGGAAATAAGTATCCTTACCAGGGGAAGGTAAAAAAAAGAAAAACAAACCATCAACAAGCCACAAAACAGCATGTAAAATTGGAACACAAGAGCACAGGGTTTTAAAGCTTCCTGAATTTTTAACTACTAGCAAATTGCCTTAAATTTAACTTGGATTAATTCCCTAGTGATCCTTGACATTAAACGGATGTTCTGGTTTGACATGGGTAGACAGAAAACTAATTAATTCCTCTGAATTTGAGGCGTATTTAATTTTCTCCCCCAAAGACCTCTCGTTTAAAAGGTACAATGCTGTGACAGATGTTGGATGTGTGTGAGGGAGCAGACCTTGTGACAGGGGAAGATCAAGACATCTACAGTAATAATTCCTGGTTTGGAAACTGTTACATTTTATTGATTCCACTGAACACGGGAGTATCCACTTCACTGCTCACTTGAAAGTGCTATAATGTGCCCACCTCAGTGGCCAGTAAGGAGTCTTGCATAGATTTTTGTGTCTTTGTGTTTAGTAAAAATTCCCTGATATCTTTTCTCTGACCTTATCTTCTATTTCCTGAAGAGATGAGCAAGTGCTCCATCCATCCATCCATCCATCCATCCATCCATCCATCCATCCGTATTAGTCAATGCCTGACCCTCAAACTGCTCCAGTCTAAACCAAAAGTAGCAAGAGACATATTTTAAATTCTGTATTTCTGCCACAGGCAGTTTAAAAAAGGACAAGATGTATCTGAAATGGACTTTTATCAGTGGGGGGGAACCCGACCTGCTGAACTAAACTGAATAAATGTATGAGAGAGTGGAGAAATAGTCTTGAGGAACTGATGTAATTTCCAGTTGAAGAACATTTCCAGTTGAGGAAGGAAAAATGTTGTGCCATAAATTCACAAGGGCAAGTAGAGACATTTACAAATACTGTGATGCTAATCTGTACAAAATTGAGGAAGAGAAAATTATCCTTGCAGGAGATTTCCTGCCCCTCCTCCCCACAGTTCCAGGGAGTTGGTGTCTTGGAATATGGATTTTAATATCCATGAAGGAACAGTAAAAGGAAATGCCATATCTAAAACATTGTGATCCTTTCCTCATTGTGGGCTCTGAGGTTTTCTTACATCTTCCCCTGAATTGTTTGGATATGGCAGCTGTTGGAGACACGAGTGGTGATGGACAACTTACTTTATCCTATGTGGCAATTCATATTTCCTAAGGGGACTAAGCTGACTCTTCAACTCCTAAAAGTAGATGCAGTAGTGGTTTCTGGAATAAAGACAAAACTGAACTGTTACTCTGCCTTAAGAGGCGGTTCTTTCCAACATGGAGATGTTGGGAAGTGCTGGCAGTCGCCTCCAGAGCCTGGATTAGAGAGATGCTGTGCTGGCTGGGGCCATCACAACCTTTTCAGGCCAAACACCTGAAAATTTATTTATTTATTTTCCCATACTCCCTAACCTTGATTCTTGGTTTGATTTTCATTTGTATGTTTTATTTGAGACAGAGATGCTGTCTGGGTGGGAATTTGGTTTGAGGTCTCTGGGCAGATTTCTGTGGTAAATAGGAGTGTGCAGCTGCACTGGTATTGACCTCTTCTAGTTCAATTAAAAAAAAAAGATTGGCTTCTCTGTGCATTCTGTGCTTAATTCTGCAGAAAAGCTGCACAGCTTTGAAGTGGATGAACACAGTTCAGCCTGTTTGTGTTGCAGGGAGATGGTCCTTCCTCTCTCGAGGGAAGCAAACATTTCTCAATGATCAGGGACCAGCTGGCCTTGCAAATTAGGATTTCCGGGGCTGCAGAGAGGCAGCTCCATCCTTGCAGAACTGGAGGAGCTTGAAGCAGTCTTGCATAACTTGAACTTTTGAATCATCAGGTGGCTCTCTAGGAGAAGGTCCCACCTCACGGATGTTCTGTGGGCTGGGAGGTGCTTTTCTAGCCATGAGTGTTCACTAAACTGCAGCTATTTTGCTCCTGCCGATGATAATAATAGCACAGGGTAGGGGAAGGGGGCAGGGTGCTTGTGGATCTGTGTTCCACAGCCCAGGAAACAGACTTGCTTGTGCCAAGTAAACTTCCTTAATCACGGCTGTGCTGCCCACTGCTGTGAGCCAGTTTGAGCAGATGGGACTGAATTTGTGTGTGAACTCTGTGGATGTTAGAAAGGTGCTCCAGGCTGGAAACAGCCTCCTTAATGCCAGTGCTAACATTGAACCATGTGTGCTTCAAGGCTGTAAGACCTCAGAGATTTTGTTTTTATAAGTAACAACCAGTAGCCTAAATCCAGGCTTCTAATGTGTGTGTCTGCACATAATAACATTTGGAACTGGGTCCAATTTTACAGTTGTGTGTTGACATGTGGACCCTCATATCAATTCTACAGTTGGGACTTTTTATATTGGAACAAATTTTAAGCTTTTGAGTGAAAGGAGTAAGATATTCTTCACCTTGGTGCTCTTAATTAGTTGGACCATTAAACCACTGTTACATGGTAAATAAATCTTGATAGTAAGTTCCAAAAAAAAGTGGTATAACCTAGAGAAAATGGCAGAATTGAATGCAGAAGGATTTGTAAAGCTGTGGCATCAAAGGCAAGTATGGAATTGCAAAGATAGTAACTGGAAAAAATTCAATCTGAAAATCCTGGCACTGCTGATTACTGTCAACATTTAGGATCTTGTTTTCTGTTTTGGAATTTAAGAGGAGGATAATCTGGAGCATAACTTACAGGATAACTTGCTGCTGGCACTAAATGGCCTTTTATTTTGGATAATACTGCCAAATTTTATGAAAAGTGATCAAAAGCCCTGTGAATTTTTCTCAGCTTTATGTTGGTCGTAAGGATCCTTTTTTTAGGTGATCATGAGAATTTCTCTACTCAGTATCTGAGGGTTGCTGTGGGGTAAACTTGGAGATGTAAACCCAAGGAAATAACATGTTTATTGCAAAGTATTGCTTGTAAGTAGTAACCTTCAAATAACATTAATTTCATAGTTGTGCTCTATTGCCAGTTTACTTTGGGTGGGGACTTAAAACTTTGTTATCTGTGGTCTTGGATTTGCTTGTTGCTCTTCTGACTTCTAAACCATGTTTATAGCCCCTCCATGGCAGTATAAGAAGGGAAATTCTGGGTTCAATCAGCTCTTGCTCTTTGAGGATTTCTGCTCTTCTGTGTGCTACACACGATGCTTGTTCCCTCGAGGAAAACGTGTTAAAGTGTGCCCCTCAGTAGTCTGTGGGCATCTGAACATGATTTCAAGTGTAGCATCTCTTTCAAAACCAAACTCCAACAAATTCACTGTAAAAACTGACAGCTGTTGTTCTCCGGTTACTTCAGATGGGTTTTCTTACAAGTCTGTAGTAACTTCAAGAAACGTTTCTCTGGGATGTTATGAGCCACTGGAGGATTGGCTTCAAATCTAGTCCTTTTTAACATAAATTATTTGGAGTCTGGGCAAAGTAAGGTGCATTTTGTAATGAATGTGGAGGATTGTAGGCAGTAGCTGTATTTGTGGCACTCTTCCCAGATGAACCTGTTGCTTCTTTTGGTACAACCTGGGGTTTGTCTCAGTCTTGTCCTGGATTTTGTAATCCTGTCATTTCCTTCCCCCCGCAGGACTTGTGGAAGAGGAAACATAAAGATCTCCAAATGAATAACCGAAAGGAAGATATGGAGATTGCTTCCCACTACCGTCACCTGCTGCGGGAGCTGAACGAGCAGAGGCAGCACGGGATCCTCTGCGACGTCTGCATCATCGTGGAGGGCAAGATCTTCAAGGCTCACAAAAACGTTCTCCTGGGGAGTAGCCGCTACTTCAAAACCCTCTACTGCCAGGTGCAGAAAACCTCTGACCAGGCCACAGTCACCCACCTGGACATTGTCACTGCCCAGGGCTTTAAGGCAATCATTGACTTCATGTATTCCGCACACCTGGCGCTGACCAGCAGGAACGTCATCGAGGTGATGTCGGCTGCCAGCTACCTGCAGATGACAGACATCGTGCAGGCCTGTCACAACTTCATCAAAGCAGCTCTGGACATAAGCATCAAGTCTGATGCCTCGGAGGACCTGGTCGATTATGAGCTGGGAGCCCCTTCCAGCAGCAGCACGGACGCTCTGATTTCGGCAGTCGTGGCTGGCAGGAGTATATCCCCCTGGTTAGCTCGGAGAACGAGCCCAGCAAACTCCTCCGGGGACTCAGCCATTGCCAGCTGCCACGAGGGAGGGAGTAGTTATGGGAAAGAGGATCAAGAACCAAAACCAGACAGCCACGAAGACATTTCATCCCAGTCTCTCTGGACTAGTGACATGGGCTATGGGTCTTTGCGTATCAAAGAGGAGCAGGTCTCACCGTCCCATTACGGAGGGGGTGAGCTGCATCCTGCCAAGGATAGTGCAATACAGAGTGGGTTCTCAGAGCAAGGAGTGGGGGATGGCTGGCAGCCCACCGGCCGCAGGAAGAACAGGAAAAACAAAGAAACTGTGAGACATATTACGCAGCAAGTGGAGGATGACAGCAGGGCAAATTCTCCTGTGCTGTCCCTTTTACCTGCCTCAGGATGGCCATACAGCAGTCGAGACCCAAGTAAGTCATTCTTCCAGTTTTTGGGGATGAAACTGAAAACGTTAATTAGATCTATTTATGGGATGATCTTATCAGCCTCTGAAATAGGAGCTTGCCAGAAACAGAAAAATGTAGAAACTTGTGTTGCCAGCAATTCAGAAGCACCAAGCACTGTGTGGTTCAGTCAGGAGCCTCGATGGAGGCTGGTTCTCCTGTGAAAGTGGTAGTTTTGTTTTGGCCTTGAACAGCCTAAATCACCCCAAAACCACCACTCTAATTGTTGGAATTAATGAGAGAAAAGGTTAAAGGAATTTATTTGAGCAGGTGTGTGCATTGATGTCAAGGTTGAAGAATTTTCCTTGCGCCGTATATTGATGATGTAATTACACCACACACACAGGTGTAATTTAGTCTTACCGATACCATCTTCAGAATTTCCTGATATTCAGGTGTCACTTTCTCTTGGGTAAGAAAACCACCACAGCTTGTTGTTGCATATGGCAGGATAAGTGTTTAGTAACTCTCGAGTACAACATGTTTTTCTGAGGCACTACTATGGCTTCAAGTGTATTTTGATGTGTGACCACTTGTGGTCTGAGACAAGTGGCTGCGTTTAAAGTGTGTAGCCAGCGAGAAAATTGTTTTCTTGACTTCCCATGAATCTTCAGTAGTTATTTTTTTGTCTCAAGATAACTGTCCCATTTGATTCATTAATCAGTGGCAATAAATAGATTCAGGAATGCTTCTGAACTAGGAGTTTTGGATTTTTTTTCTAAGGACTTTAAGGAAGTGTGTTAGTAAACTGTCTCAGGCTGACTTCAAGAACTTAGTCTGTGCTGTGAGTTAGCCTGTGTTTCATTGCATACCAGAATCCAAGTCATCCAGGAGAAGGGTGTGTGAGATTATAGACTTTTATGTTGCCAAATTTGGATGAAAAAAACAATACAAAGAGTACTGAAAGTCTTAAAAGTCTTTATGGGCTGAAAAAGGAGGCTGAAGTTGCTCACATACTGGAGCTTAAATGTGGTTTTCATTGAATAGTAACTCTGCAAATGTCTTGAGATTTATTATGCTTTATGGTTATCTGCTGCAGCAAGCTTGCATGTAATTATTCTAATTAGCTGATGATACAATCTAAACAACGTCAGTTAGAAGAAAAATGCGAGATAATTTAAGATAACAGTGATTTATGAAGAATCTCATTTTTACGATGCATGTATTTTATCCTTGTTTTGAGTGAAGACTCAGCATGGATTTCCTGGTCTCTGTTCTCATGCAACTATTTTTCATTTTCCGTGGCATCCCATAAAAACAGCTTGATCACTTGTACTGTCTGAGGGGTGTGGGTCTGGACAGGTATCTGGAGTGAGCCAGACATGTTGGAGTGGCTGCAGAAACAGAGCTGCAGCTCTGAGCCTTTTGGAAAGCTGGGTATAGATTGAGTGTCTTTACTGAAAATAGTGCAGAATAGAAGAGATTGTATTACTGGAAGCTGAATGAAACTTAGATTATTTAATTCCTAATTGTTAAGGAATTAAATTGCAGTGCCTGTTTGCAGATGAGAGGAAGGTGGCTTGAGGGGTTGACTCAGCACAGTGCTGAGACAGCACGTCAGCAGGCACATCAAATTATTTGTTCCCAATCTTGTCTGAAATGCAGTTTCCAATAAAGGACGTGGTTCCAGTGGTGGGAAAAGAGCAGCTGAGTGGTGGTGGCCGGGGGGAAGAGTTTCAATATTCCAGTAGTGCTGGTAAAAGAAAAAGAAAAAATTAATGGCAACACTTCTTGCTGTCCAAACTGAACAGGCTCAGAGGCTGCCTGTGCTGGCAGAGAGCAGCGTGTCCGTGAGGAAAAAGGGGGGGTGTGTGGAGACTGAGCTGCTCCTGGATTCCCCATATTTGCCATCTGGAGAGGTGAATGCAGGTGAAATTCTCCTTTCTGCCCTGCTGGCAAGGGAGGTTCCTCTGCATTGTGGGGTCTGAAATTGTGGGGCGAGTGCCTGTGGGCTTAACAGCCAGGATTGTCTCTGCAAGCCCTGCGTGTGTCTTAGGTCAAGTTGGTGTCCTTGGGGATTTTTTTGGTATGATTTCAAAGGATTTGAGATCCATACATGTTCAGTTTTAGTTAACCATGGACACCTTGTCCGTAGGCAGCCTCTCGTGTGGTAAACCTGTGGTTTGGGGGAAATCAGATGGGCACTCAGGTGAGGCTGCTGCTCTTTCACTGTGAAGTAAAAGCAACCCTGTTACCCCAAAAACATCCCTGTCTGTGGGGCCCTGCAAGCAGCAAGATCTTCTGGTCTTGCATGGGTCTTTCCCATATCCAGCAGATGGGAGAGATTTTCCTGCAAACTTCTCCACCTCCTGAGCTACAGGGTTGTGCCTAGGTTGGGTTTTGATACCCCAGGTTTTTCCCTCTCCTGTTAGAACTCAGCAGTGCTGTCGGGGTGTTGCAGACTTGACTCGTAAGTGTGAACAATAATTGATTTTTCTTGTGTGCAATTGGATAATGACACAGTGCAGACACTTGTAACAAGTATTTGGGTTGTGTTTAAATTTCAGCTTGAAGTTGTCTTTGATTTAGTCATGTCAGGTTTCATTTCTTAAAACAGGCTTCATAGTCTAGGGCTCTCTTTTACCTCATTTATTTAGAAGTGTCCCTGTCAGCAATGTTCACAGCTAAGATGGAAAGCTGCTCACTTACGGAGGAAATGGGTGTTGAATATTCTTTCAGAAGTAACTGAGAGGAAAGAAAGTTACCTAGAACTCTTTGTTCTTTGGGGCTCGTTCACTTTTCTGATCTAATCAGTTATTCTAAGATGCTGCTTGCTAAGGCTGAAAGCTCTTGTTGGGATCACTGGGGTGCTGTTTACAAATGCCTCTATACTGCTGGGCTAACACGTGCCCTCTGGAAATGCAAAAGCTGATTTAGGAGAATACTTCTTCAAAGTTCAGTCTTCCTCCTGAAATTGTGCAAGATACTCTTTTGGTCGTGGTTGCAAGCAGCACTGCATTTCAGCAGCATTTTGGAAGGGGAATCTTGTAAGTAACTATTGTGTCACCCTTTGAATTCAGTGATTATTTGGGGCAGGATATTCACAGATGAAAAATATGCTTCCTACTCCTCTATTATATAGGGTTACTTAATTCCTGTTATATTACAAAGAAGCACATTGCAATCACTGAAACTTTGCTTTTGGAACAACTCAGCTCGTTCAAACTCAGCAGTGGTGCTGCTTTCAGTGGGAAAAACATTCTTACCAGTAAAGGCAGGTGTATTAAAGTGTTCCAAATATTTAAGTAGACTATTTAAATACAAATCAATGACATCTCAAAAAAAGGCACAGGTTTTATTTAAATTGAAAGGGTAAGAAAATTCTTTGTGAACAGTTGATTTCCCATATGCTGGTGGGGTGCTGTTGAGAGTCTTTGAATTTGACAACATTGGAGATTAAAATAAAAAGGAATGTCTGGAGTAATCTTATTAATGGTAATCTAACATAATGGAAATAGCAAGAGATTGTTAATGTCTGCCATGAAGATTGTCGTTTTCATCCAAGAAGGAATAATCAAATAGGATTTGCAAAAGAATACAAATGAAAAACTGAGGTGCTGGATTGAGACTGTGATTCAGCTCTCAGTTTCCCAGGGTGGTGTCAGTCAAGCACAAAGCTTGATGAGCACCATCTTTTCATGCTAGTTCCTATTTATTAATTTGGACTGTCTGTTTAGCATCAAACACATTAGGTTTTCTCTTTCTCATCCTGTTTGGGTTGTTCAGGATGTCAGTCTGTCATTCCTTGTAGGAAACATTCATATATATGTTTTCCTCACCAAGCCACATTAACTTGAAGCAGCAGTTCTCCAAAGTAAACTGAAGGATGGGCTTTTATAAATAATAACTTTCTTCATAACTGAGCCAAGAAGAATTTCCTCCATGGACTTGCCAAAAGAACAGGTCTGCCTTTTATTTTATCCCTTTTTCTTGAATTTCATAGGTTTTCTAAAGAAACATATTGCTGTTTGTTAGTTTTTGTGTCAAAGATGCTTATGAAATTCAGAAGCAGTCGTGTGCCTTGAACATCTTTATTTGCCTTAGGTTCCTGTTCCTTTAACCTTGCTGGATAAAATTTTTACAGGATTACACATCCTGAGTGCATGGACTACAGGATCAGGTGGTGTTTGAAAGGCTCTTGCCAAAGAGGATGGATATCTTCACTGTTAAGCCAGCAAAGTGTTGCTGGCTTTGCCTCTTCACATAATGGAAAACTCTCCCACTTGAAGGGTGTCTTTTGAAGGATTTATTGACGGCTTTATTAATGTGTTAGTTCAAGCATGGTGGTTATGATTCAGGAATTTATTTCCAAGGAAATACTCCCACACATCTTCTGAGTGTTTGCACCCAAAAGCTGCAAGTGAATTTCTGTGTGCCAATTGACTGTGAAATGAAGCTAATTATTTTAAAAACAGAACAGCCCTTTTTAAAGGTGCTGCAGTTGGGGAACTCTTTCCTTTCCTTTAATACATGTAGTGGAATTTCTGTGTTCTGTTAAGAAGAGCTTCAGAACTTGAGTAAGCCCAGAGTGGTGACCTCCATGGGAAGGACAGGCAGGACTTCACTGTATCCTTCTGACTTTGCAGAGTTCACAGTTCCTTTAACATTTTCCCCATCAAAATCTTTAATTATGCACAAGTTTCCTCCCTCCCGGTGAGGAGACATTCAAGTAGCTCGTTTTCCAGTGACACACATGTGATTGCAGTGGCTGCTGCAGGGAGCTGCTGGCTCCCTGGGAAGCCTGAAGACAGCTGGTGTCATCAGCCTTTTCCCATCCCTTTTTCTGTCTTGGTTTCCAGAGAGCAAATTATGATTACAGGAGCTGTTGGGGAGCACAGATGCTGAACAGTTGGATCACATAGTGAGCTTACATTGCAAAAGGCTTCAGAGACAGGCAAGAAAGAGCTCTTTCCAGATGAGCTCAACTAATTTTCTGCAGGTGAGGTCTCTGGACCTGAGTGCAGGCAGGTGAATTTGTGGATTGCCTTATTACAGGACAATTTTTTTCTTGAAAAAAAGTTGGTTTTTTCTCAGCAAGCTACTGGGCTTCCTATAACTCTGTCCCATTGTCAATGCATATCTTCAAATTTTCACTTGATTCATGTTTTCAAGTCATTATTAAATAAGTAATTCCCCTGAAAATTCTCCTGTTTCCATTGTGGTATTTGGCAAGCATATTAGTCCAACTAGAGGAATCCAGATTTTGCAAAATGAGAAAAGGAGGGAAATATGAGTGAGGTGTTGGTACTCAGAATTCAGGTGTTTAAGGAACTCCTAAAGATTTTTGCTCTGTTCTACAAGACAAAAATGAAGGTATTGAAGGAGGTGCTGAGAGAAGTTTTGGAAGCATGTAGTGTTGAAATAATCCAGCCAGAAAAATCACTGGGACAGAATACAGGAAGTTACTCTTCCTTTAAATGGACTTTGCTTGAAGAAAGGGAGTCTCCAGTCCACCTGCTGTGGTCTGAGTCCTGGTTGCAGTGGGAAAACTTCAGGTGTTTAATGGTTTGTTACAGCCATGACTGAAAACTGGGCTGGCTAAAATTTCAGTTGTCAGATGAATGTCTGATGTCCTAAAAACCAACACAGGCTCAAATTTTAATACTTTACTGCTGTTAGTTTGTTACTTAAACCTCTTTTATACCTCACTTTGGAAAGATCACTTTTTAAGCAGGATAGATATTTTGGATCAAAACAGCTTATTGGAAAGGTGTTGGAGTATTTTTTGAGGGTAGGTAATAGTAAACTACAGATTGCCTGCCACTTGGAAAATTAAGTACATTACTGCATTTTCCCACCTTCTTTTACAGCCATGACGATGCAGTTATGGTGCAAGGTATTAAAACCGTCTTTGCTACAATTGAGGGGGTTTTGCTGGGGAGATATTTTGACGCCATAAGCCCTGGTGGCCAGTGATGCAGCCAGACGTGGAGGAGTTACAGCTCTGTGCTCTTATGCCACCCCCTGAATTCTTTCTTAGCCTGAAATCGGCTTAGCCTGCATTCCTCAGGCTTAGGAGCTGCCCAGGTTTCTGGACCCTCTCTGGAACTCTTGGTGTGCCTGAAAGCACCAGTGCACAGCATGGAGGTGGCTGAGAGTTGCCTCGAAATGCAAAACTAAAGGGAAAAAAACCCACGCCGAACACCACTGATCTCTCTGTCCATATGGAGAATTTTGCAGAGGGTGCTCAGTGAATAATTCAGGTTCTCTGTATCACCACAGGTACAGGCTAATGGGGTTATCAGGATACAATCTTTGCAGGAGTAACTTTGGAGTTTGTTATTGAAGGGTTAGGTCAGGTTATTTTCAAGTTTGGAAACTAAAATCGTTGCTTTAAACCCAGACACACTTACTCCCTGGCTACACCCTGGCTTTAAAATGGTTCCACCCTAAACCAGCTTTAGCTCAAAGCTCAGTGTCTGTTTCCTTTCCCCACCCTGCATTCCATTTTCCCCAGGCTCCCAAGCCCTCCTCCTCCTCCTCCTTCTCCTCTTCCTCCTCCCCGTGGTAGCAGTTCTGATTCTGTTAATCTGCTTTAACTCCAGAGATCAGAGGCATTTCCCCTCTCCTGAGTGCCCTTCTCACTATTTTATTTGTTCCTTGTGCTTTTCTTTACAGAGATCTCAACTTTTCCAAAACTTTTTACCCCTTTTGATTCTTTACTTTGAAATTACAAGTGAGAAATCAAGAAGGTTTTAGTATTTTAACATAAATTCTAGTCCTACTTTGCAATCAGCCCTGTCCAGGACTTTAATTTCCCTACTTGCAGTGCTGCTGTTGCATTAAAACATAGTTAGGAATTAATTCTTCAGATGCAGTGCCTGGGAATCAAACCCAACCTTCTTTGTACTGGTTTTTGATTTATTTTTCATTCTATCGTTCTTTTTTTTTTTTGAAGGCACTTGTTTCCAAAGGAAAACGTTTTATTTCTGTCCCTTCATGTTTGTGTCTGCCTCTGTCCCAAGGAGCAGCAGGGAATAGTGTCACTCCTTTTACTGCCTGAATTAGGAGACTTGGAAAAAGAGGTTAATATTATAGTACTTTTAAAGTGATATAGTACTTTTAAAGTGATTTTAAAGTGACTATCACTTTACTGCACAATTCTCTGCATATTTTGGAGAAACAAGAGTGCTTCAGGTATTTCTGCACTGCCCAGTCATTCTTGCTCCTGCAAAGATACTTCATTATCCCATTTTAGAAGAGTTTCAGAAACAATTAACTCACCCAGTTTAACCATTCTTCTCTTTTTTGGATTGGTTCTGTTTATCCTTTTTTAGGAAGATCAGCAGTTGGCCAGATTTGCTCTGTAGCGCAAGGAACGGTTGAGTTGAGGTCACTAACAGGAGGTGGGGGAGCAGCAACAAGCAGCAGGGTTTGGGCCAGGAGCTCCTTTTGCTGACCACAGAAAAGTGTCTGCAGAGCTTGATTCAATGGTAGAAAAACAAATATTATGGGAAAGAGATGAAAATTGATTATTTTTTTTCCAGGTGCCTGGAAGAGTGGAGGGAATTTTCCAGTTACTTGTACACTGATTACTGTTTTGAGGAGGATGACAAAGATGGGGATACGCTTGAGCTTTTGGAATACGCTGCAGGAATAGCAACGTAAAACCAGGTCATATTTGCGTAGAACAAGCCTGGTTTATTTTAGCAATAGTGTTCTAGAGCTGGTGAGGAGAATGTTTCTGTTGGTGAAGCACAGATAATGAACATCCTATGGCTGTAGGCTAGGAAATTATATTGAAGCCTCAGTTGGCATGGGCTCCTCCTGAGCCCTCCAGAAACAGAAGCAGCATTGGGAATCGGCACTTTCCTGCAGGATTGTGTTTTTCAGAACTCAAATCCTGACAGTGCCAGGTCACCCTGCTTTGAGTCATGGTGGAAAAGCTGTAGTGGGACTCAAATCTGAAAGAAGAGGGGTGGGAAAGCACAGCCTCAAGGAGACCAAGTTTTTGATTCCATAAGGATTCACTTAATATATCTTACTGCCTTTAACATAAAGGCAGTTTTTAATGATCATATGTGTTGTGGTTAAATATCTATGTTTGCTTGATTGTTTCCTGCTCTAGGAAATTGGAGCTGATTCTGAATGCTGTGCACATTTATTGTATCCACATGTCTGCTGTTATGGTTGTAAAACAGTGCAAATCAAACCCAATATAACTCATGGCATCACTTCCCCATGTAAATATTGCAGTGGGTGAGAACGCTGGGGTTTGCTTAACAAACAGTGAGTTGTGAAACACTTTTGGAAGATTTCTGTTAGAAAGGAGGAGGGAACTGAAATACAAACTTCAAGGATATTTTTAGCAGCTGGTAAAACATTGTCATTTTTCTGCCAGCCTGTATGCTCTTTTTTTTTTTTTTTTAATTCCCAATCAAAAAGCACACTATGAAATGAAAACTATTTTTTCTTTTTTTTCCCTGAGAGTTTAAAAATTAATTGTCTTTCTGTCTCCACAGAAGGAGATCAAGCCAAACCTTCCTAAACCTACACAAGAAACATCATCCCTGGAATTCTAGATAAAATCTACTGTCAAGCAGATACTTGACCCAAATAGGTAGAAGAACCTTAGAAAATTAAATCTTTGATTTCACCTAAGTTTTTTTGGGTCACAATTTGGCAGTGTACCTGAAACAAAAGCTGAGTTTAAGTGGCTCCCACTTTCCTTTGGTATTTAATTGCACCCCCACGCTCTCCTGCAGTTGTTCCGGTGAAAATCTCCGTGCAACCATGTAGAGAACCAGAGAGAGGAACTGATCTGTATTTAAAAATAACTTTTTAAAATAAATCAGTTTATTTTTAACATATTAGTTTCCTGTCTCAAGTTCAATCACAACTATATGTGTGGTCTTGGTACCACTGAGGGAGTAGCAGGGGGAGGGTGCAGGAATTTGGGGTGGGAGAAGTTGCTGATGCTGAGACCTCTTCCCTTTCTGCTTGTCATGTTGTAAACAACAAAAAAACCCCTAAATTTTCCATCACACTGAAAATTATCCAGCTGTGTGCAGGAGATCCAAAACATCTGCCCCAGAAAGTGTGATGCCTGCATCCATCACAGGCTGCTTCCAGGCCCGATGCTGTTGACTTTGTTCATTAACAAGTCGTGTGGTGGGATGTTGTGAACCCTCAAGTGAGTTGTTGGATGGCACCAGGCTGGGAGGGATGACTGGCTGGAAGGCAGCGGTGCCAGGCACAGCAGGAATTCCACCAAGACAAGTGTGAAGTCCTGCATGTGGGACAGGATAACCCTGTGCAGCAGTTTGGGTTGGCAGCCAAGGAGAGTGAAAGCAGCTTTGCAGAAAATGTCTTCTGGTGAGTAAGGAGCTGAAGAGGAGCCTGTGTGCCCTGGCAGCCAGGGAAGGCTGGCTGCCTGCCTGCCTTAGGAAGAGCATTTGGAGTACAGGATCCAGTTTGGGGATCTCCAGGCCAAGAAAGACTTTGACAAGCTTGAGCAAGCGCAGCTGAGGCCATCAAGATGATGTGTGTGAGGAGAGGCTGAGACAGCTTGGTTTAAAACCTTGAAGAAGAGAAGGGGGGGGGGTGGATTATCCAGGGCCAGACCCTTGTCAGATGTGCCTTGAGAAAGGATGAGAGGTAATGAACAGGAATTACAGGAAGGGAGATTCTCATGGGGTGAAAGGAGGAGATTCCTCACAAAGTGGTCAAAAGGTGGAGGAAGCACCTGGGGAAGTTTTGCTCTGTCTTCCCTGCTGGTATTCACAACTGGGCTGTACAAGCCATGGAATCTAAATCTAAAAGTAGCTCTGAAGTTACTTTCAAGGTAATTTATTCTGCAATTCTTAGAGATGACTCCAGGTGACAGAGCAGTAACGCTGCCCTAGGTCAGGATGATTTCTCACTCCCCTGTCTGGTGACACCACTTCAGGTGTAATTCCAGCTGCTCCTCTTTCCAGACTGTACTTTCCCTGGTTCTTGCCTTGCTGACAGCAAGACTCCTGTACTCAAAAGTGTCTTTCCTTCTGTTCACCTTTCCACAGTAATTCTGCCAAAATGGGTCCTGCAGTGAGTGAGCTACAGGAAAGGGTCAGGAGCTTTTTGTGGCAGGAGGTGACTTGAATTGCCATCGTCTTTGGAGGTTGTGGGACTTGCAGAGAGTTTACTCCAGGTGCTGATCAGTGAGACCTCCAGTTCAGAAAGGTGTGCTGGAGGAATGGCTCATGAAACACCCCTGCATTCCAGGGGGGCTGAGGAGGGGTTGGGAGTGCTCCTCAGAGATTGCTGAAATTTGCCAGGTTGATGGAGAAACACACAGGAACTGTTTTAAAGCTCTGTAAATGGTAAGTGAGGTACTGTTGCCATCCTTTGAAGGACTCCAGTGCCTGTGGCTGGCTCCCCCCTCACTGCTGGAGGTCACCTCCGTCACACAACCCCGGCATCCCAGAGACTCGGAACACCGAGGGAGAAACATCCCTGCTTTGTGCTCCTGCCACACTAAACAGGGCTTTGAAGAGAGGATGAAAGATTTCTTGGATCCCCTCTTATCTCAAGACTGTAATGAAAAGGGCAATATTGAGAAAGAGCGACCTGGCAAAACATTGCCTTTAGTTCTTGGGGAAAAAGCTTGTTTCTTTGAGTTTTCCAGCAGCCGATGCCACCTTGTATGGCTTTTATTCACGCCTTTCTCTCTTCTCATGGGTTTAGTTCTCCAGCTACTGATTTCTAGATGTTCAACTGTCTACGTAAGAGAGCAGGAATAAAAGATGAAAAGGGGGAAAAATAATTAAAAAAAAAAATGAAAGAGAATAATAGCATTGGGAGTCTGGGAAACCCCACTGGGGGTTTACTGAGAAGGTTAAAACACAGTACAAACAAGAAATAAGTGGTGTGAGAGAAGCAGACGCTGAGGAAGTACTTTGGTAACAGCTGAGTTTAAGATGTAATGAGAAAAAATGATAGAAACAGGGAGAAGAAATATAAGAAAAAGAATTGGTTTGCTTATTAAAGTAATTAATTAAGGTAGTAAATGGAGTCTTTAAAATGGAGCTTTTCCTAGCTGTTTCTGGGATGGCATGTGTGTTTTGCTCAGTCATTGGACTAGGTTTAATGCTTTTTACTGTCAGCTTCTTCCTAGATCTTTGAAAATAAATTATCACATTAACATTTGGATACTTCTAGTACATTGCATTACTTTGATTTGTGCCATAGCCCTTTCCAAGGGGCTGCCAGATGTCTGTAGTGCTTGATTTTCTTTGACAAGTGGAACTTGATTTTCCCATTCCTGGGTTTGTGACAGGAGCTTGGTTTATAGGACTTCCAGAGCTCACACAGTAGCCACTCTGGGTGTGTTGGGAATATTGTGCTGCTTCTGTTGTCCTGGTGTGAGGTTTATTCCTCTTCTTGGATCTGTTAAAGCCTGGCTGGTTTGTGTGGCTGGGAATGAAGTGTGTTTTGAGCTCAGCTGGGACGGGTGACCTCTGTGATACAGTCCTTGTACCCCTGTTATGTGATGCTTTCATGTGTAGGGAAGAACTTTACTATTGTTTCCAGAATTGCATGGAAGTACTGTTGCCAAAATTGTCAAAAAATAGGCCCTGTGTTTTATTTGACAGTAAAAGCTAACAATAAAATATTCATCCAAGTCAACAAACTTAAGAAAGCTTTTCTAAAGCTTCTGTGTTTTGGAAAGTAGGCTGGTGTAATAGAATAACTGCAAAATAATGATTTGCTAAAGAGACTAATGAGCTCAGTTTTCCAAGCAGCATTAATCCCGTGTTTAGCTCGGGATTTCCTGCGTGTGGAGCCCTGCAGTCCCAGGGGCTGTCCCAGCAGGGTGAAAAACGAGCTCTGGAGGGCTGGGATGGAGCTCTGGGCCCCGTGGCAGTGAATAATTGCAGAATAGAAGCTCATTGACTAAAGCCTGGTTTACGTGGGGCTGAAGCGCTGTAGTAAACAGTTTGGATTACTGGGAAGTGACGGATGCTTTCGATTCATATAATTCTTTGGCTAAATCTTGTTAAAAGGAGCTGCATTCTAGAGAAAAGAGAAGTGGTTTTGGAGGCACCGTGGAGAGGAACTTGGTGCATTTTTTGGGTTTTGGTGTGCTGAGAGTATTTTAGTACTTATGTGACTAAGTGGATATTTATTTTGCCATAATGTGTGTTTGATTAGATTACATCAGCTATAAATACTGGGAGCTCTGAAGCATCTATTTCGCTGTCTGTCTCTAATCTTGGCTTTTGAGGAACATTTAATGTCTTGTTGTGGTTACAATTAATCTGCGTGTGTTTTAGCAATTAGTGTTTATGTGCAGCGGGCAGCAGCCGATTCTGGCAACTGTCAATCAGCAGCTGTAACAGGCTCTGAGAAAGGAGGGCAGAAAGCACAAGGTGATTCCCTGCCTGCCTGGTTATTTGGGAACACATTTTTGTGGGCAGACGCCCTTTCTGGCCTGAGTTACGTGCTATGATTCCCCGTGTAGGCAGTGGAACAGGGCTGTTATTGTGGCTTTGATGTGATGAAGCTCTCCGTCACCTTACCAGTTTAATGGGCTAAAGTTTAATTTGCTTCCTTCACCACCTTTTGTAACAGCTGCTGGTTTTTTACTGTCTTCTAATTTTTTTTTAATGTAGGCATGCTGGCTGGTTTTAAAAAAATCTTCATTATCATCTAGAAAAGTGGATATCCTGTGAGCTGCTGACAGAGGGATGACGAAATACGTAAAAATTCAAAGTATTTGAATTCTTCTGCTTGGCTAAGATTTAATAAAACTGATAATATGAAATAATACAAGCAAAACACAGATGGAGGAGGGAAAATGGTTTGTTTTAAACAGAGAACATCTCTGTTAGTTCACATTTATGAACTTCCTCCTGTGTTTGTAGCCCCCGGCCTTGGGCTTTCCCTACATCTCCGGGGTGTGGGAACACTCTGCCTGTGATTGCTTTTTCCTTATTGTTTCCTTTGAGGCTGTTTGTTTTTTAAAGGGACAGCCTAGCAGTAGGATGTACTGGCAGAACAGTGCAGCTTAGGAAAACCAATCTGAACATATTCTGGAATCTGATATGCTCTGAGCTGGGACTGAGAAATTCACCGGCTGCTCCTGGCTCCGCAAGCTGGACACCTTGAGTGAGTCCCCGCATCTTTCTCTGGCAGCCACCACCTGTAAAATGGAGTTAAAAATAATGATCTTCCTTCAGCTGTTTTCCAGGTTACAGGAGGTGGGCACAGTCCCAGTGTCCTCATTAGCATTTCTTAATAAGGCTCTGCAGGTTAATGCCTTGCCCTGGTTTGAAGTTGCAGAAGCCGAGTGCTGGAGTGTCCCCACTCTGCCTCCTCCCCTCTCCTGAGCTTCTGTTCAGGAGTGAGTTTATTGCACTGCTATGTGTGGACAACACCTGAATTCCTTGCCCTGAAGAGCGCAAGGTGAATGTGTGAAAGCAGCAGGTATTAATTTTATACGTGTCCTACCACTGGTTTGAGCTCTAATAGTACCCTCTTGCATTAAGTAGATTTAAATCTCTTTTAAACTAGGAGGCAATAAAATATTCAGGATCTGCAAAACAGCTTCTTTTTCCATCTGATAGCTCATTATCTGAGCCTTCTCTTTGGATATGGGTTTTTTCCCTCTACATTGAGAGGAGAAATGCCACAAAGTCATAAGTTTGTTGGGAAGCTTCAGCTCCATTTGCCAGGTGCTCAGCTGGGCTTTGAGTGTGTCAGCTGTGTTTGCTGCTGCAGATCGTGGAGTAGGTAATTGCAATTTGTTTAATGCACTTTAAAAATGGGCCAACAGCCCTTTTTGTGTGTAATTTTTGTAGTTTCATGTGAAGAATAGAGAGGAGTCTGAGAGTCATTTTCCTTTACATAAAAATACATAAATTATTTAAGCTGGTAAGAGAGTCGAAGTTCAAACAAAAGAGGCTCTTCAATTAGACCTCCCCAAAAAATACAAAAATAAACTGTGTTTTCACAGGAAGGAATTTACGGTATCATAGCTTTTTTGGTTTTGTTTGGGTTCAGTAATTGATACATTTATACTAATATGTTTTATATTTATACAGTTTCTTTGTAGTTACATGTTGTAAAGTGGCTGATTGGTATTTTTTTTTTTTTTTTAACTGTATCACTTCTGTATAAAACCCACCCTGTGCTATATGCTGGGAACCACTGGTTACTGTGTATTTTTTAGAGTAGGTGACCCCAAGGGATTTATACTCAGCTTTTAGAGGCTGCTTATTACTGGATTTCTCAAAACCTGCATCATGGGGAAGAAATGAAAGAGTGAAAATTTGGACTACCGGAGTGTCAAATTAGGGAGAAAACAGAACTTTAACCTTTGAATGTAATTTCGGTACTAGCAAACCATCCTGAATTCTTTGTTTAAGATAAATAAATAGTTTTATCCAGGTTGTGGGTAAAATATACATCCCCTCCCTCAGCCCTGCCTTCATAGCGTGTGGTACTGAACTGAAGCCCAGTTGGTGGGGCAGGAGGGAACAGGCTGGAAAAACAGAACCCCCAGCTGTGAGGCAGGAAAAGGGGGATGAGAAACAGCACTGCCACGTGAAAAGCAAAGCCAAAATAATTGTTGCTGCATTCCTGGTTCTGTTTCCCAGATGCACAGTGAGGCAGGTGCATGGTCCTGGTCCCAGGGCCGGGAGTTTTCCTGTGTCTCTGACAGCATCTTCCCTCCTGCAGGTGCTGATGTGGCCGGGACGGAGCCCAGCAGCTCTGACAGCAGGGTGGAGCGGCCGGACCCCTACGCCAACGTGGAGGAAGCGCTGCTGGGCGGGGAATCCAGCTACATCCAGCAGCCCCTGACTCCGGACAAGGAGGATGCGCTCCAGGCCGCCACCGTGGCCAACCTGCGCGCGGCTCTGATGAGTAAGAACAGTTTGCTGTCGCTGAAAGCCGACATGCTGGGCGAGGACAGCTCGCTGCTCTTCGAGTACCTCCCCAAAGGCACGCACTCACTCTCCCGTAAGTTGGTGTTCTTCTCTTGGATTTTTTTTTTTTTTTTGTTTACTGACACTTTAAGGGAAGTCTTTAGCGAGAAGAAAATACACATCACCGCCTCGTTGTTTGCTGGTGATGTGTTTATATCCAGGTTTAAATCCTGCTTAATCCCACTTTCTATAAAATTTGGAAACTTTTGTCTGATATTGACCCATCCTTAATGTTAACTGCTGAAGTCATAGAAGAAAATATTCAGCCTGTAGCGCTTGTCCTCAAATTTGTTTTGCTTGTTTGCACAATGGTACTTACAAACAAAATACAAACTATTTGAGTCATTATGGGAAAGGTTTTGAATCCAAACTTGATTGATGTTGAACAGCTTGAATGTTGCTCCTGCGTCTGTGGAAACAATTGGGGTGTTGTAGATTGCATGATCTTTACTTCTTGCAGTTTAATTTTAGAGCTGTAAGTAATGAGCAGCTATTGATTTTGTTATACTTGCACCTGGAAATGAATGTTTTTCTTCTGGTGGTCTGTTGGAGACAGCTGATGTGAACCATTAGGTGTGGACAGCTGATTTTTCAGCATATTTTTGTGTTTCCTTCATTGCAGCCTGATTGTCTAGTGCATAAAGAAAGAGACATGTTATTAATGCTGTGTTTTAGTAATACTCTGAGAAGATATATCATTTGTGAACTAGACTAGAGCAAGTAGCAGCTTTCTGAGTACCACATGTTAATTTCCAGAAGAAAAGGTTTATTTTCATCTATGCTGAGGAAACTGATCAGGTAAATAGAATGAAAAGTTCACTTAGGGATATCTATTACTCTCTTTTCTTTTAGCTTCTTCAATGGCAAAAGACAGAGAACTTTAATGGTCATAGAATTAGAGAATGGATCATAGAGTCCTAGAATGGTTTGGGTTGGAAGGGACTTTGAACATCATCCTGTTCCAACCCATTTCCATGTGCAGGGACACTTACCACTAGACCAGGTTGCTCCAAGCCCCTTCCAAGTGGCCAGCTGGTCACAGGAGTTGTGTGACAAAGGGAATTAACTGCACAATGCCGTGTCAGACTTAGTGTCTCTTTTCACTTCTCGTGTCTGAACAGTGGGATTGTTTTTAAAAAAACTCCAAAAACCTTCAAGTTTCTGTACCTTATTCTGTAGCTTAAATGTTTGTGGGGAATGGCTGGTGCAGTGTTCTGGTTTCTTTCACAGTAACTCACTTCCCGAAGGATTTCCAGTTAAGTCACATTTCAGATTGGCCTCCAGGGCTGAAAATCCCTTAGTTGCAGTGGAACAGCACAGATGTGGCTCAGTTCAGTGGCAGGGTTTGGGTGCAGGGAGCAGAGTGCCCTGAGCTGGCACCAGGATGGGTGGGAGCCTGGGTCGATGTGCCACCGCGGGTGATGGATGCACCGCGGGCTCGGATCTGTGACTCCTGACGGGTGAAATCAGCAGTTTCATCTTCTGTCTTGATAAATTGGAATAATGATGGCACTGCCCTCTATCCATCATCCTTCTCCTGGTTGGAGGATTTTAGGTTTTGCTTTAAAACTGAAGCACCACTTGATGTAAAGATAAATGTGTATGAAGCAGTCATAAATCCGGGTTAAAAATTAGAGATTGCCCAACCAGCTGAGAAGCGGAGTTTGGGAATGGGCATGGTGCAGGCAGGAGACCAGCTGGATTTAAAATAAAGCTTGATACGTTTAGAAAAGGGGGTGGTTGATAGCTCACTAAGGGGGTGGCATGGCTCAGGAGGTCCTGTCCAGCCTGTATTTGAGGTCCTTATTTTTCAGTCTTCTCACTAGTACTTGGATTTCATTCAGCTGAGCTTCAATTATCTCATCTTTATGGAAGCAAAGTGAAATGCCCAAGTCAAAAAGAAGACCTCCTGCTTGGTCTGTAGCTCTCATAGCAGTTGGGGATGTGGCATTGGCCTGGTAAGAGGGTTTTTATAGAAGCCAGGAGTTAAGAGACGTATTTTTCTTTCATCTTATTCAGATTCACAGGTATCAGTTTATTTTAATAACTTGAAAAAGATCTTGTGATATACGATTCCCTTTTAAGTGGTCATTACTGAATACAACAGGACATCAAGCTTGATGAGAATTTTCGGTGTTTAAAATGACAGTGGTAGGCAGATAGTGGAGATGTAAAAGCACAGTCTAGGTTGGTGCTGGCTTTGTAGGTGTTTTTGACATTTTTCTTCAAAAACAATTTGAGGATGTTGAGTCATTTTAAGTCCTGGGTTATATTACAAAAAAAAAAAAAAAAGAGGAGGGGGTAGGCAGGAGCACAATGAAAAAGATTGAATTTAACCAGACAACCAAACCCAGCGGTTTTCATCTGTCTTGATTTGAAAAGAAATGCGCTAATTTCAGGGGTTATAAGTGATCAGTCTCTCTTGACCTTAAAGAAGTGAAGTGTTTTTTAATCTTGGCTGCTATCACTGGATTGTCTTCTCTTACAAAGCACTGCAGTACATAACTGCCTCAAGGAGCAGTATTCAGGTTTTGTTTTGGTTTTTTTTTTCTGGAGGAAAAAAGACTTATTGGAGGTGGACAGATGCAAAGAGGATGTTAAACATGTTTAAAATTTGGATGAGCCATTTCAAAGGGGATATTACTCTCCAAGTTACTGCACACATTAAAAGTTTTCACTTCCTGTTCCACATAATTCATCCTGGTTTAGAAGTTAGGGGCTACCTCAAGGTTTTCCTTTTACCTCGTGTTCTTTTTAACTAATTCATTATATGATCATATGAGGTATGAACTTGACATTCTGCTGGTGGAAAATGAAGCCCAGAATGTGTGTGGGGGGGTGTTGTATCACTATGGTGAATTTCTGAAGTTAATCAGTTCAAACTCATTTAAAATCAGAAGGAAAAACTTAAATATCTTGCCATTTGGTTAGCACAGTTGCCAGATAACCTGCAGCTGAAGGGCTCTGAGAGTTTGATGTTCATGATGTGTGATCAAGATTGACGTTGTTCATATGCTTGTCAGAAACCTGGAACACACAGGTTTTACAGAAAAAAAATGTGTGAGTTACTCATGGGTAACACCGAGGTTCTCTGGGGAACTGTTGGTTACTGAACCTGCCTGGGTTGTTGCTGGGGGTGCCTTTCAGATAAGACATCCTGAGAGTTTTCCTGGTCTTGCCGTGTTTTCCTGGTTTGTCTCTAAAAGCAGGTGGTGCTTGTGTGATTTCCACTCCAGCAGAGCTGCTCTGCAGAGCTCCTTGGTTTAATAACGTGTCTTATTTCATTTATGAGCCTGAACTTTGGTAGCATTGTTCTGCACGGTTACATCACACATCCAGAAGTCTCAAAGGCTTCAGTCGAGTGTTTTGAGCTGGTTTTGCCAAGTATAATCAAGAGAACAAGGATTTTAATATTCATTAGAAAATGAGGTTGTTAGGTTTACATCCTTGTTTTCTCATTAAAAAAGAAAAGTTTCAGGTCGTGGCGGGGACCAACTCCCTTAAAGGGCGACTTCCACATTTCAGAATAGCACATTTGAAGGCTTTTTTATATGGCTAAGTTTGGCTTTTCCTGTTTACCCTGTTGCAACTGAAACTGTTTATAGAAGCAATTCCTATGAAGCTTCCAGTCCAAGTGATTACATGGTACACAGAGCCCTTTTCTTTTGGGCAAACCAGCTAATAGATTATTTTTAGTTAGTGGTTCATTGGAGCCAATAATTTATCCTTACACTGGATGTTAAGGAATACATTCTACATAGTGGTCAACTTTCCCAGGAAGAAGTTAAAGGTATTCAGTTTGGTGGAATTTTTGTACATGATAAAAGAAGATTTAGAGGAGAATGGATGCAGTTTTAAATTAGATGTAATAACTTTGCCTTTCTCTTTTCCACAACAGTTTACTGTCTAGCTGTCATGAGAATTCTGTATTCACAAAAATACTGCTAAACCCCTGCTTCATTTTCTGTGTGCAGAGCTGACTGAAAGAAAGTGGTTTTGATTCCTGATTTAGAATTTAAAATACTTTTGACTAAAATTCATTTTAGCACAAGTTTAGGAGGGAAAAAGGTTTCTCACAGTACGAGTCAGAATGGACATAAATCTGCGTTCTTGTATACAAAGTGTGGGTCATTGATGTGGGTTTCTCTCTTCTTGTGTTACTTGCAGTTGTTGAAACCAAATAAATACTGATTATTGTTTGAAAACTCATCTTTGTTGTGTTGTACATCTTTGTGTGTTTGTACACCTTGGATGATAGTTTATTGCTTCCCTGTGCTCTATTTCATTGCTCATTCATTAGCCTTATTTTTGCTTTAAGAAGTGCAGAGGTTTTTAGGAACCTGTGGAACACTGGGAAGGTGCTAATAAAGAATTCATCAAGCCAGGCCCCACTGGTTTATCTTTACTGTGTGCTAAAATACCATTAGTTCAAAGAAGTGTAACCCAGAGATGCCTTTGGGGCAATTTGAATCAGTTTGGGATGTTCAGGGGTGGAAAAAAAGGAACGTGTGGCTGTCTAGGCAGGAATTCTGCTATGGACCTGTAGAGCTGGATTACTGGTAACAGTTTCTAACAGGAAATATTGATAGATTCCTTTTTTTCCTGAGTTTTTGCTATCTTGAATTTCTGGCATTTTGTTGTCCTACTTTTAAATGACAGCAGCAACAGATGAGCAGCACCTGAAGGAAACCTTGGAGCAGCATTGTTATCCCAGCTGAATAGAGTTAACTAAGTTGGGAAAGATATCGATCTGCGATCAAAGCAGAGGAAAGTAAATCAAACATCCAGCTCGTGGTACAAGAGCAGATTTTCCTTTGATAGCTGATAAAAAAGTAAGGTTTGGGATTGTTCACATTGCGAAACCTTGGTGTGGTTTCACTCAGAGTGCTTTGTTGTCACGCAGATCACAGCGCATTGTATTCGGACGCAGTGTAAACTGTGACTTGTTATTTGTAGCTGCATTAAAGAGTGTTTTTTATATCCCTGAAGGTTGCCATCAGACTCTTTTGTGCTGGAAATGAAAAAGCCTTTAGAGCATAGAGTGCTTTAAATACGAATTTGTTTATTTAATGCCATATTTGCTTCTGGTTTTGCCTCCCTGCGTTTCAAAAAGAACAAGCTGCTCACTATGTCATTCCAATATTCAGTCAAGGCATGTGCTAAAGTTTGTATAATAATTTATAATGTACACTGATATTGATGACACAGTCTTTATTTGTATTTAGCTTTGTCTTTGATCCTCAGGGCAGTTTCTGGAATATTGTTTTCCATTTGGGTGTTGCTAGAGTGTAGGCGAGGGCCAGACACAGCATGTTTTCCTCTTGAGTTATGGGAGATTTTTAGACTGTAATGACTGTCAGGTATAATTGAACAGTTTTGTACAAATATTTGAACTTCCATCCTTGCTAAATATAGAGTGACAGGAATCCTTTTTCCCATCTTTTGTAAAGCACTTTGAGATCACGGACTGACAGTCCAATATTAAATAAACCACCACGGACAGATCTTGAGATCTGAACCTGTGACATAAACTTTCAAGAAAGTTAGTGGAATGAAGTTCGCATGTACACTTCTTAAAGATGGAAATGTCTGTGTTCAGAATGGTGCTTCTCCAAGAGAAATGTGATTGCTCTGGATATTTGTGCTGCACTGTGTTTCTTTCTCCCGACGGACTCTGTAGTGACCGAGCCCTGCAATGTCACTCCAGTACACACAGACATTTGGGTGGGGAGGCTGGTTTTAAAAAAAAAAAAAAACAACCCATCAACCAGAAAGAGCAAAAGCCTGGCATCCCTGTCCTGCTGCATTCCCTCCCACTGACAGAAGATGAGCTGCGAGTGCTGGGGCGCTGCCTTTGCGAGGCCGTTTTTAAAGCCACCAGCTGGTGCTCGTTCACGTGGGTGAGATTCGTTTCCTGTGTTCCCCAGGGCCTGGCACCACCTCGAATCGTTCAAGGGGTGAAAGTGATGGCAAAGTGGAAGCACCATCTCCCCTGCTGCCTTCAGCACACCTTGCCACTCAGAGCCCCCCCGGGATCTGCTCTTCTGGTGAAATGTCACCAGAAACCGGGATAAAAGGAGAGGTGCCTTCCTCAACCCAGGTAAGAACGGGGGCAGAAATGCAAAGAATTTGAAATACAAAGGTGTCTGTTTGATCAAATCCTCCCCAGTTAGGAGTATTTTGAAAGATCTAACACCTTATACTTTAATCTGTGAGCTTTTTTTAAAAAAATACAGGTTATTTTAAAACTAGAAGTTGCTTGAGGGTCAGGACTGGTGCTGTCCCAGTTTTAGTCTTTCTGCCTTACCTCAACAGAACTTCTGTTCAAAAACCTCTGGGTTTTTTTAAATAAAAATGCCCTTTTAATTGTCAATCCCTTCATTTGCATAACACTGCACACTAGCATATAATAATGGCATGAGGCCTCGGCTACCCGTTGCTCACTTCTGGTGTTCTGCATTTGGGTTTCTTGTAACCATCTGAATTTGGACAGAAGTGGGCTGGCTCTCTCTCTTACAGAAGTCAGAAGTTTGACCTAAAATCCATAGCTTTCTGCAGCATTTCTTATTCTTAATGTTTTTGAATGATACTTCAATTCTACGAAACAAATGGGTGGAAGCACAGATTTTCCTTTGCAGTCCCCATAGAGCGAAGTGAGCTGGTCTGCACAGACCTGCCGAGGCTACAGCACGCCTCTGCCTCATACAGGGCTGCCATCTGCCACACGCTGGCATATCGCAAAGGATTTATTAAAAAAAAAAAGATAAAGTCAGCTTTTATTTAGAATTTGGATCAGCAGTGCCAGAGGGCATTGCAAGAAGGGGAGCTACGCAGAAGGTGTTTGTGTTCTACAGGCTCTTCTGTGTGGAAAGGAAAAGTACCTGTGGAGGGCTAAGGGAGAATTTTCCAGTTCTATTGTATCAACTAAAAATTTTCTGTCCAGCGTTTCCCACTGGCCTGAGTGGGACCTACGAATGCTCAGTGAGAATGGAAACTGAGTAGTTATCCAAGACTTAAACAGGGATGTTGATTACTGTCTTCAAAACACCAGATCCTGCAAGATAAGGGCCCAGTTCCCTGCTCTGGCAGTGAAAGTTTGCAAAGGCACTTTGGGTTGCCAGGTCAAATGATTGAGCCTCCCTTAGAGAAGGGGTGAAGGCAGTGACAGCGATGGGAGTCAGAGCTCTGCTACAGGACAGGCTCCTGTAAATGCCTGCCTTAACTTCCCTGTGCTTTTCCTTTGCAGGCTGCCTACGATGGATTGCTGGCCCTTTGGCAGTTTGAACACTCTGACTCAGGTAAGCAGAGAGAAAAATACACTTTTAAGCTGTTGCTGTTTTATACAAGAAGAGGCTGATCCGTGCGTGCGTATCCATGGGTCTGTTTCAGATACGAGCTTCCCAAGGTCAGAAGACATGGACATCACTGCTGATGGGACCTTCCTGGATTCAGCCCTGGCCAAGAGGCTGACCTGTGGCTTCTGCAGGAGGGTGTTCCAGTGTGCTGAGGAGCTGAAGGAGCACATCCACGAGCACGCCTTCTCCATGCTCTTCCCGTTCGACGCACTTGACTGCTCCCGGCCCAGCCTCGCCGACGGCGTTCCTGCCGGCCAGCTCGCCCGCTTCCAGTGCTCCAAGTGCCCCGCCAGCTTCACCCTGAAATCCAACATGGACCGGCACGAGAAGACTATCCACTTCCACTGTAAGAAGATGCAGTGTCCTAACTGTGCCAAGCTGTTTCGTGACAAGACAGACTTAAACCGGCACCTTCTGTCCGTGCACTCAAGCGAGCGCACCTTTGTCTGTCTCTGCTGTGGGAAGGGCTTCGGCACCCAGAAGAACCTCAGTAGCCACGTGAAAATGTGTTACCTGGGCTCTGCCCACCTGGCTGGGCTGGAGCTTTTGGACAGTGTAGGACCGAGCGAGGATCCTGAGGATGTGTAGCTGCTGTTGTTGTATATGAGACACTTCCTTGAACTAGGAAAAGCAAATTGTGCCGTGGTTCTCGTGCTGCAAATAAATGTTCCACAGGTGTAACTTCATAGAGTAACTCCCCAGAGCTGATAAGTTGATGCTGTGCTGGTTCCAGATGCTGTGTCACTGCAGCCTTGGTGCAATTTTTGTGCAAAGATAATTTTTTTGGGTCCATAAAACAGGCACTTTGGCTGTTTTATTGGTGTGCTCAATCTGTGTTCTGACACTACCTTCAACTGCTTTATCAGTAGATCTCAAAGTGCTTTATAAAAGAAATGGTGATGTTTTCCTCCGATTCCTCAGGAAAATAACATCCCTCAGGTTGTTGAAAGTGCTGGCAATAGAATTAATAAGAGAATTCAATTCTGAGTTCTGCTCTAGTGCTCTGTCCATTAGACCATTTGGGCATTCCAGGGGTTTTCACTGTGAACTTAGGAGCTGTGGAAGCACTGGGTTGCTGTTTGTAAAGTCTGATTTTTCATGCCTTTCAAAGGAGAAAAACATGCTGCTTCTTGATATGTGCAATAGGGTATGTTATTTGGGCTTGAAAGTTGTTGCAAGGCTTGCATATTTTACTGATATTATATTTCAGTACTTTCAGGGCTTTTTTAAAAAATCATCCTGGACTATGGCTGTGGTTTTCAGGGATTCTGTACATTTTTGTGACTCGTTTGGTTTACATACTGTAATTAAATTAGGCAGGCTGAGTATGGTGGTGTTAAAGCAGAGGAAGGAGGCTTCACATAGATTTAATTGTAACTTGGGGTGTGCATATAGAATCAGTAATGGCTGTTCCCGGTGGGTAGAAATCTGTAATTCCTATTTCATTCTGTGAAATTCACTTACTTTTTAAAAAGATTAAATATTTCTGTGTCTCTTGCTATATATTTACATACAAAACTAGATTATGGTAACTGTGAAATGAAAGTAGCATAATTAAGAGCAGTGCTTCCCAGCTGCTCTGTGTGCAGCACAGCTTGTCAGCATGTGGGGTAGCTTTCCTCAGTGTGAGAGACAGCTGAGGAGAAAAAAAAAAACAACTTCTACAAATGTTCTCTGGAGTTCCTCAGGGAAGTTCTTTCTCATGATACTGTTGCATCTCAGGGAGACAGAAAATGAGAATACTTAGTTGTGCACAATGTGGACTTAGTGGGGAGCTTCTTCCCCAGCCCTTTCCTGTGGAAAGGTGAATGGGAGAGCCCATCAGTTCCTGCTGCCCTTGGGCTTGTAGGGAAGGAACAGGTGTGTTCTGGTGCAGCTCTGCTCCCCCTGTTCCTGCTGGGACTCAGAGCTTCTGGGAGACAGCTCCATGCCATGCCAGGGCTGGGAAGCTGGAATTTCCCTGCTTGGCTTAGCTCTTACTCTTCATTTGAGCAGGCTGCAGTCAGAATTGAGAATTAAGTTCCTGTGTAATCACCGTAGTACACTTTAATCATTTGGGTTTAAGTTTTATGGTTTCTGCAAAGTCAGGTTCATTTTTTCCACTCTTGTTCCTGTTGACATCTTTGGCATCAGAGATCTCGGCTGTCTGTGAATGTGTGTAGTTTTTAGTGTCAGCTTCCCTTGTGACAGATGTCAGAGTAATTGCCTCATGATTTATTTTGCTCTTAAATAATCAGCAAGTGAAAAAGGAGAAAGCTGAGCTAGAAAACAAAGTTGTAACCCAGTGAATCTTATCTGGAAATTCGAGAGCAGCAGGGAAGGATTTGTCTGAGTTGGGAAAGTAAGATGCCAGCAAAAGCAATTTCAGCAAACTTTAAAAGGTTTCATTATGCAATAATAGTTAATGAGGTTTCATGTTTGTTCATTTTTCTTGTATTTTAGAATTTAATTCAACATGGAATTCTTTTTCTCTAGTCAGGTCAATGCTGTCTCTAATAGAGGTTTCAGTAGTATTTTCCTTGGCCTGTACATCAGAGTGCTTCCTGACTTCAGCACTGGGAATTTCCAGTGCTTCCCTTCAGGATCAGGACTAGGTTTTTTTAATTATTAGAACTGAAGGGTATAACAGGGCAGAGCTTTATTGGGTTTGTGTATAACAGGTGTTAGAAGCAGGATTCTACTGTTAGGAAATGGCAGGGGAAGCTGATGGGAGGTGTGAGTCTGACAGTTAAATTGCACCTTGCTATTTATAACCTTAAGTATAATGAGGATTTAGCGGACAAGAATTCTCCTGAAGTTTGTGAATTCTTGCTAATAACCCAAAGAATGTAGTATTTCAGTGATTATTAACTAGCTGCCAGTTTACAGAGTTAATCCAGAGCAGCTCTGTCAGGCATCACTAGTGCTTTTCCTTCACTCTCAGGGATGCAGGAGCCTGTTTCGTTTAACAGCCTCAGTGAAATAAGTTACTTGAGCTGACAATACCAAAGATTTTTTTCCCAAGCATTATTGTGTTGGTTTTAAAAACACACATTTCCATAAATATTTTAGTGGCATTAAGTACACAGATTTTTACTGTGGCACTGTTTCTATTTCCTTCTCCATTTCTTGGTGCTGTGTCCAGTAGCTCTTTACCCGTGGTGCTGCTGTTTATCACCTTGATGATCATGTTAAAGATGATTTCTTAGGGCCTTAATGCTGCTACATTTAATGCTGCTCCATAAAATATTGTCATTTAGACAAAGGATGGTGCTCATACCAAAGCTGGTATTTGTGCATTAAATAGATGTACTGTGGGTGCATATATTTAACAGGACTGTGAAAATGTTAACTTTGCAATACAGTTATTTTTCTGACAATGCTGCTGGTTTTCAGGTGTTTCCTTTTGTAGATACCAGAACTAAATATGTGGCTATTTGGTGCAAAAATAGTTTTCAATAAAGCTATAGCTGCAAACAGTGTTCTGTGAGTATTTTTAAATACAGAAGCTGAAAATGTTGGGTTTGAGTGATTTAAGCTGAATGCAGGCACGAGGGATCTTGGAATCGGACAGAGTCAGGAATAGGCTGTTGGAAATCCATGGATGTGTTGGAAGCAGGTGGCTGGGGAGGAGCCTGCTGGGGGTGCAGGTCATGCACCTAAGGCTGGGTGTTGCCTTTTCAGCTTTGCAGCAGCTCAGCCCTGGAAGGGAGAGATGTGGGCAGGAAACAAGAGCAAGCACCAGGTCACTGAGGGAACAGCAGGATCAGGTACAACCCAGCGATGGTAAATCCCAGGAATAAGGGATTTAGTGGTTTTCTGTCCTTAAAGCACTTTTGCTTCATTATCCCAGGATCTGGTTGCTGTCAGGATCTCCAGTCAGTGTTTTCCAGTGGCTCTGTGTCCTGGCAGCTGGGCTCTGCAGTGTGTGTGGTGTGGAGCAGGGCTGGAGGAAGGAGGGTTCATGTCCCCTCTTGACTCCCTGTGCTCAGTTTACAGCTTGCTCACCTTGTCTACACTCCATAGTGACGGGGTTGTTAGAAGTGTCTGTGTGGCCTGTCACCAAAATCGAGTGGTTACAAAATCAACTGAAATGTATTTATAATAAATAGCTTTGTATCATGAAATTTCTACCTGCTGTAGAAAAATGTGGGCTCCTTGCCTCTGAGTGTATAGATGAGGGAGTGACAAAGCCTAGGAGAAAATAAAGGAAAAAAAATTTCCTGTAATATAAAAGACAAAGAATTTTCATATTCTAGTTGTTAAAAAAAAAAAAGAAAGATGTAACAAGTAGAGCTTGCACAAAGCTCTGGGCATCAGGCTGTGCTCAGGCATCTCCTCCAGGAGGTTCCCAAAGCAGTGCAGAGTCATTTCTCACTGCCCCATTGCAGTGGGTGAGCTTTGCTGACAGGTGAATAAAATGTTCCTTACCATTGGCTTTCCCTGGTGTCCTTGTGGCAGCCATGGCCCAAGGGAGTAGGTGTTTGGGGTGTTTTTTTCCCCTGTAGGCTAGAAAATTCTCTTGACAGCTTTACAAATGGGCTGAAAAAACACCAAGCTACCCAAAAAAAAGCAGTTGTGGGCTGGACCACCACAGGTCCAATCTAACAGAATATTAGATGCAAGGCAAACTGATAATCAAAGGAAGTTTTTCTTCCACAAAGTTATCTGTGTGGAGGATGTGTTTTAATTCTGAGTAGTCAAAACAAATGCTGAGATAAACTTTGTATCACAGCAGCTTTTAAGATCTTGAATCATGCTTTTAGTGTGTATTAGAACAATAGAAAACTACTTAAAATACGTTTTCTGAGATGAGCTGGTGTTGAAATGTTTGTTCTGATTACCCAGGAGGGTGTTACCTTATTTAAAGGTGTCTCTTAGTAATGTCAGCTGTTTTGCACTTCTATATGAGTGACAAATGTAGTTACTTTTCATGTTGTTTCACCTGTATTGATATACAAGACAAAGTAAATTTTAAAAGCAGAAGAGGAAAAAAAAACCAGCCCACAAACTGGGCATGAAATGGCACTGAGTATGTGGGCTTACCAATTTTCTTTAAAAAGGCCATTTTTCAGTGTACAGTGTTAATTCCAGGGCATTACCTGTGACATACTGAGGGCATGGACTGTGCACACACCTAGTAGGGCATTTATAGTATATATTGCATTTATTGTATGTGTTCTATTTGTAATATTTCATTAAGCATCTAAAAATATTGCCGAGTTCTGGGTCTGTTAGGAGCTAGGGAATAGATCTGGCATTCCCCTGTTCCCCCAGCTCTCGTCCATAGATTGTCTCCTTTACCAGCAGCCATTCACATACACATAAGTTACAGTGATTAACCAGAACTTGCTTTCTTTTTTCCCCCCCTCCTTTTAATGTAAATATATTGCTTTAAGAAATAACAATAATTAGGAGAAAAGTGGCTGAAAATGAAAACACTAAAGGGAAGCAATAGAATGAAGGAGAAACAAGAGGTTTAAAGTCATCTCCACAGTGGACAGTCACTTCCAAACTTGTAGTGGGTGGGTGGGTGGTACCCTCAGGGAGCAGCAAATACTCTGTTTTCAACAGCTGTGTTTTGTGTGTGGCACTGTCCCTGTGTCACTGGATAATGTAGAGAGTGGTGGTTGTAACTCTGCTGTTTCCTCTGGGTCATCCTCGGTCTCTGCTCCTTCACCAAAACACTCCTGGGGTGTGTGATGATGTTCTTGCACCACCCCATAAAGAACACTGGCACTGTTGGGGTGCCACCTTCATGGACTTCTGTTCTGGCTCCCTGCTTCTTCCACAAGTAGTATTGTTAGCATTTTAGTTCTTGATATTTCAGATAATCCTTTAAAATAAATCAGACCTCTAGCAGGTTGACAGCCCTCTTCATGATCCCTTTAGCAAGCAATGTCTGTAACAGGCTGTTGCTAAATGTTTGTGTGTCAGCTTGTTCAAAAGTTGCTCTGATGGAGGTACTCAACTTCTTAGCTTTAATAATATAGGGGCAGTAGCACAGTACAAGGATTAAAAATGTGTAGCTGGTTAAGGGGTGAGGGTGTGATTTCACAGTGAACTAATTTAATAGTGCAATAGTCAACGAGAAGTCTGTTTTGAGACGTTCTGAGATTGATCTGTATATTCTGCTTTCTCTCTTGCAGTCAACGAGTTCACAGTCATCAGGAAGAAGTTCAAGTGCCCATACTGCAGCTTTTCAGCCATGCACCAGTGCATCCTGAAGAGACACATGCGATCCCACACGGGAGAGAGGCCCTATCCCTGCGAGATCTGTGGGAAGAAGTTCACCCGCCGGGAGCACATGAAGCGCCACACCTTGGTAAGGGCAGTGCTGGGGACTCAGCCCTTTGGTTCTGGGTAAAGAGAGCAGGAGCTTCACCTCATTTAAGTCTGCAATTTGTTTGCCACACAGGGCTCATCTGAAGGCTTCTCCTGTATCTTTTTTCCCTGCTTTTCCAAGGCCTTGTGGCTGGCTGCCTGTTCATCCTCCTGCTGTTCTCCAAGCTCAGCTAGAGGCTTTCCAGGGTTTAGGCTGGATTTTTTTAGCAAAAAATTCTTCCCTGAAAGGGTTGTTCAGCCTTGTCACAGGCTGCCCTGGGCAATAAGTGGCGTCACCATCCCTGGAGGGGTTTAACAAACGTGTAAATGTGGCTTTTGGGGACATGATTTAGTGGTGGGCTTGGCGGTGCTGGGGTGACAATTGGACTTGATCTTGGAGGCCTTTCCCAATCTTAACAATTCTATATTTCTATGACTTGGTGCAGAAAGCTTTAAAATACATTGCTCAGCAAGACCTTGAGGCAAAGCTACTCTGATCTGGCCATGCTTAGTTATCAAAAATACTGTTACACCTTATTAAAGAGGCTGCTCAGCTCTGACTGCAAGGCTGGTGCTGGTATCTGGCTCTTCACAGCTTCTCCAGAAACAAAATATTAAGATGAACGTTGATTATTTTTCTTTTCAGGGTAGAAGTCACTTGCCATCCTAAAGAGGTTCTCAAAGCTTGGTGTAGAGGTGGTACTGTGGCAGAGCAGGTAGTTTCTAGCCAATGATTCCAGCAGCAGTGCCAGCAGAGGGCCTGGCTCACCCCCGACGATGCCCCAGATTCCACACCGGGATCCTGGAGCCCTGTGTGACAATTTCCACAGTGCCCAAACCCCCACCATCTCCTTCCCTTGCTTCCCTGCTCCCATCTCCATTCAGATGAGTCCCCAGCCATCTGCTTGGGCACTGCCTGCTCCCTGAGATGTCCCTTCCTTATTTCCTTGGGGCACTGGAGCTGAGGAGGCAGATCTCAGTGTGAGCTCAGTCCTGCTGCTAGCACACAGGTGTCAAGATCTGTTACTGGTTTTGCAGCAGGGAGCACCCAGTCATGCCAGCTTGTTACTTCCAGCCTTTTATTTCTGAGAACTTTCTCTTTTTAAAATATTTTTTTCATAAATTTAGGATGTTGTCAGCATATTTCCCCTTCTCTTCCTTGGGATATTGTCATTTAATCAGTTAGACTGTCATCTTTCTAATAGCACTCTCCAATACTGAGGGCCAAATGCTGTTTCTGTGTTTAGTAGTAATTTGGCAGTAAAGGGAATAAGAATAATTTCTGTTCAGTTGCAGCCAGGAATATGGCTCACTTTGAACCTGCTCACTGAACTGTCAGCATTGGAAAAGAGGGAGAGAGGGGATCAGTTTTTTAACAGATACACAGCCTGCTCTAGTGGAAGGTGTTCCTGCCCTTGGCAGGGGGTCAGAACTAGATCAGCTTTATGGTCCCTTCCAACCCAAACCATTCTATGATAATTACAAATTGGTTTAGTACCTGTTTTATAATTTCTTTTTTATATGGCTCTTTTAGCCCTTATTCTGCACCCCTGACCACCTTCTGTTCTCCTATTCAGCTTTTGATGCCTGAAAATCATTCTTGTATGAGTTGAAAGTGAGTGATACCTATAGATCCTGCTGGATGACTCTGGGCAGCCCTGTCCAACTGCTTTAAAAAAAGTAATAAAATTTAATGCCTTTGCTTGATGCAGTAGAAGAATGTCATGGGGACTGGCTTGGAGCAGGGGAACCTGCAGCCAGAGCACATCAGAGGCACTCACAGGCTTTGAACACGGCTGGGACTGGTGCAACACAGAACCCGAGCCAGTGTCCTGCAGTAGGGAGGGCTGAGGGGCTACAATGGGTCAATTTGTCCTCTTCCCAAAGAGCTTTAGCTCAGCTGAGTATTCCGGAGCGCAGGGTTGTGGAGAATCGGGTGGTGAGAGCTGGTGATCCCATGCTGAGGCAGGAGCAGGCATCCAGGCAGCTGCTTTAAAGTGAAAAGAAGGACTTTAATCAGCAGAACCTTTCCCACAGGCTGTTGTGAGCATGAAAAGAAGAAACCAGTTAAAAAGGATTAGGGACTGGTGATATGTACCCAAGGCTCTGGTGACTGCTGGGCTGCTCAGAACAACCCCAAACCACGGGCACTGGATCCTTGTGTGCTTCTACACCACTTCCTGAAGTCTCTCCTGAGGATCAGTGGCAGACACCAGGCATCGAGTGCCTGTGCTGTCCCCGTGTGGTGTTAACATATAAAAGAATAAAGAAAAAAAAATAGAAAAGAAAAATACACATTTATAGTAAGTACTGGGCAGCCCTGAAGCAGTCAGGCAGTTGGACTAGAAGATTGTCATGGGTCTCTTCCAACTGAACTGTTCTACATATTAATAAAATTAATATGTATTTTACATGTAGTTATATATGTGTAAGTGAAAGTACCTGATGAGGCTCCTTGTGGTGGAGTTTGAGAATTCTCACTGCTCTGGTTTCCTTTGCCTGAAGAACAGCTGAGTGGTTTGACAAGCTCCTTGCCTTCCATGCAGGGCAAAAGTGGCCAGGGACAGATTTCACCCTTTATCAGGTGTTTTGTGCTTCTCAAAGTATGTAATTTTGCTCATTGAATAACGCAGTTTGACTCTGGAAGTGAATTCTTCTATCCTGCAGAGCATTTTCCTTGCTTCCTGTACTGGCTACATATTCTGTGATAGGTCCACATGCCCAGGATTCTTGCAGAATGAGTTATGGAGGAGAAACATTTGTGTCAAACCAAAGTAGTCAGAAATAAGGTGAGAAGTGCAGTCAGATGCATTTTTTGGGAGATACAGGAGGCATTCCCAGTGCTCCTGTTCTTTGGTTCTGGACAGCAGTGGGATCAGGAGGGAGACCACTGTATCACCATGATTAACACTGGTTTGATTGCGGTTGTTCTTCTCTAGTCTGCACAGAACTGGTACTTGTGGATTGCTTTTTTTTTCTTTTTAACGTTTTCCTCTTGGTGGTGGGTGTGATACAACTGTTGCACCCCAGAAAAACAGAAAGAAAAGGAAAGAAAAAAAAATTGCAATGAAATTTCCTCTCGGAATGATGAGTGTGATGATGAACAGGCAATCCCAAAGGATTTTCCATTGTGTTTCATACTTGCTGGCTCGAATTAATCATGGTGGGTTTGAGTTCATGGTGGAAGCCAGTCGTGATCTCAGGTTGCAGTTGTGGATTTGCCTTTGCGAGAACATGGGAACAGCTCTCATTCCATCTCCACTGGCATTCACCTCTGTGATCTTTCTTCTTTTCCAGGTCCACAGCAAAGATAAAAAATACGTCTGCAAGGTTTGCAACCGAGTGTTCATGTCGGCAGCCAGCGTGGGGATCAAGCACGGCTCCCGCCGCCACGGCGTCTGTGCCGACTGCTCCGGCCGCGGCATCGCCGGGCACCTGGACCACAACGGGGGAGAAGGGTCCCCAGACGAGTGTTACCCCGGGGAAGGGCAGTACATGGAAGACCCAGATGACATCAAAGTGGAAGGAGACGAGGAGATGGGAGACGAGGACGACATCAAGTGGAAGGATGACGTGGGGATGTCACAGGATGATGTGATTTTAGATGATGACAAAGATGTCGACTCCCCACAGGAGCAGGACAACTCTGGGGAGAACGACAAGGATTTTACCTGGATTTCTTAGGGATTATTTTTTTGTTTGGTTTTTTTTTTTTTTGTTTCGCTCTGTTGTTTGTAGGGGGAGGGAGGGTGGGGAGGAAGGAGTATGTTGGAAAAACTAAGTAGCCTTGTTGTCGTCCATGTGTGCAAAATAACTCTTGTGTTTTCTAAACAAGTCCTTCTCTGTTCCTCTCAGACACTGTCTTAGCAGTGTCGCTTCCAGCGGCACAACTGACTTCGCCTTCCCCCTTTTTCCTTTCCCTTTTCCCCCTGCGACTCCCTGCCCACGGCCACCCCTCCGGCCAAGCCAGCCAGAGGGAGGTGGAGTCTCTGCAGGTGTGGGGAGGCTGGTGAAGCATGAATCCTCCTCCCCTTCCCACTCCGAACCGAGCACCAGGGAGGTCTTTGTGTCCAAAGCAGGTTGGTTGGTTGGTTGGGGTTTTTTTTAACACCTTGTCTGTGCTAAAATCCCAGCAGCAGTGGAATTCCAAGCTAAGGTTGTGAAAGCAGATGGATGGATGTGTTGGAGGGCTTCCCCTGATGATACAGGCCTTTTGCAAAGTTACTTAAAGAGTTTTAATTTTTTTTTATGGAGCCAAATAGATCAAAAGGCAAGTCAGATTACAGCCTTACGAGTACTTCTCTTGGATTCTTAGCTTCCAAAAGAATCACCATCAAAGACAGATTGTGACTTTTCTTGGACCTACTGGCATCTTACCCACATCCTGTCTTCCAGCTTTGGTCATTCACAGGCACCAAAACGCATGTTGGTGCTCCTGGAAACCCCTTTTACTCTAGAGGGCACAGGTAGTTCTGTACCTGTCACTCTTCTCCACAAATATCTTCACTTTTCTCCCTTTGCTCCGCTGCCTTTTTCACAAATATATGCAAACTGTAGCAAAACTGGGGCATTCGGCGAAGTGCAGGATGAGCTGGGAAAGGCGAGAAGCCCGAGGTGAGGAGATCCCAGCAGGGTGGAATCTTGCTGCTCCCATCCCATGGACTTTGGTGGGGCCAGGATTTCACCTGGGTACCTTGTTCTTCCTTGCCAATTTCAACACTCTCACTGATCACTGGTAGGTCTAACACCTACTTTATTTATGACAAAAACTTTCAGATTTAGCTGCACTGGTTCCGTGTAAATTTTCGAATAAACCATTTTTTCTTTAAATAAGAACCAGATTTCTCTCCCAGCATCTCCTCAGACTCTGTGGGGCTGCACCAGGTAGTTGAATTCTCCCTGTTCATATCGGCCACCGTTGCCTTCTTCCAGCTACACCTAAATAACAACAGCAACAGTGTGTGTTGGAATTGTCTTGTTCCTGAGAAACAGCTTGTTCTACCTTGACCTCTTTGCTTCTGGTGCTTTTTTAAATTAAAAAAAAAAAAAAAGCTGAAGACCTCACTCCTTCCTTGCCATCAAGCAGTTTTCTATGACATCTGTGACTGTGGTACCTTGAAACCTGCCACGAAAGACAACCCATTGCCAGAAGCCAAATGACTTAAGGTGCTATTTTCCTTCCTGCAGGCCTGGTGGTCCATGAGGAAAAGCGTGGTTCCACCCAGCAAAGGAGTTAAAAGTATATTGTACAATAAACCCCCATAAAGCAAATAATCTGAAAGGATTTAAGCCACTCGGTGCCGGGATTTCGTGGAGTGCAGTGGGAGCCTCAATCCTGGCACCTGCAGGAGCTGGATCTCTCTTCATTCCCCCGTTCCAGTTGCCTCCTGGGTTTATGGTGTTCATTCCCTTTCTCTGCTCCTCAGTTCCTTGCAGACATTCACCCCCTTCTCTCTGCATCCATCGTCCCAGCTCACCGTTGCTTCCACTGGGAGCCTCCAGGCTCCTGCCCCATCGGTTTGGGGGTGCTCAGTGCTGTGGGAACGCAGGTCTTCCTAAAATCCTCTGTGTGGCTCAGTGGGGCCACACCAGCAATGCTGCCACCCCTTGGAGGAGTTAGGGGGACTTGTTGCTTTAGGCAGTGAGCACGGATAACCCCTTCCTTAAATATAGGAGGAGCAGAGCGGATCATGCAGGAACATTTTTCTTGGAAAAATCTCATTTTGCATTTTAGCTTCTTTTCCTTCTCCTCCCCTACTTAAAAAGCTTTAAAAACCCACCCAGTATATCACAATTGGACCTTTATGTACTCTTTTCCAGTGGTTTTGGGGGGTCCCAGAGTGAGGAGGCTGTTCCCTTACCCCAATTTTGGCTCCCCCAGAGTGTGGGCTCTGTATTTATTGTCATTTACCCTGTAAATATGGAGGGGGTGGGGGTGCCTGAGGTCCTGAACGTGCAGCCTCACCTGTTGCGTGTAGACAAATACATACAGTACTTAAAGATTTATCTGTAGCTTTGCTTTTTATATGTAAAAATCTATTTAAAAGAGAATTTTAAAACCCAAACAGCTCAAACCCCTGGGTTTGTGTGACATTCCAATGGCCCATCCCCTCCGATGCTGGTGTGTGCATCCACCTTCTGAGGAGGACTGGCTGTGGGCCAAGCCCTCCTCTTCCTCCGTGCCCTTGGGTAACTCAATCTTGTCATCAGAGTTACGGAGTGCTGAGCTTTCTTGACAATTCCCTTGGAAATATTCTATTCTTTTCTTTCCTTATATTTAAGGGTGAGCAGAGAGCCGGGCAGTGCTCAGGAGTGTTTCCTAATTGTGCCACTTTTGAGGCTCCTTTGAGCTGAGGATGCAAAAAATAAAGCAAAAAGCAAAAAAAGGAGAGAAAAATGGAAAATCCACATAAAAACTTAACTTTTTCATGTTATAACCTCGCACGTGCTTCTGTCCCACTAATACACACCATTTACCAAATAAAACCCTTCTAACACCTGATGTCTATTGAAGTGCTTTGTTCTGATGGAGGTGTGCAGAGTTGGAAGTGCAGGGATTCATCTTTAACCTTCTATGCTCCGACTTGGGTTTGAAAAAAGGAATTTGGGTGCGTTTTTTATGCTGAAACTTTATAAACGTCCTCAGTCGCTCCAGGTGATCGCGTCCCTCCAGCTTCTCTCCGGGGTCTCTCGGATCTACTGCCTATGCAAACTTCTGCTCTTGGAGATTTAAACAAAACCCCACTAATTCTGCCTGTTCTGCATCTTGTCTTTGTATTTCCCTTCAGGGCTTTGTATACTTCACTGAGGTTCCCTTTTTTTAATTTTTTCTAAATATATATATATGTGTGTGTATATATATACAGACTTCGTTCCAAAACAATTAACTCCCTTAGAGGTAAAACATGGATATACTCTGTCTCGAGAACTTGCAACTCATTTTTTTAAAGCATTTGTACATGTAAATGTTCCTCCTCGAATTCCTTGATTACCCTCATTTTTTATTTTAAATCTGAGTGCCAGGAGTAGAGAGCGTTTTGGCCACCGTGCGGAACGGGGCAGAGGGCATCGTCCTGTCAATGCCCTCTGGAAAACATCCCAGGGATCCGTGGACATGGAGAGCATCTTAAAGGATGGAGCGAAACGAGGTCCTTGTGTCGATTTGGGATTTCCAAAAATGTTATTAAAATCATGAACTCCCCAGTTTTGTGGGTTTTAAGGTCACCCCAAAGCCTCACAGCTGCAGAGCAGCTTTGCGGGGAGGAAGAGGGGACTCACCTAATGAAGGTTTGCCAAGTGATTGTCCTTTCCCTTTTTTTTTCTTTAATCAAAAATCAGTTTTTTGGACAACAAAACGAGTATTTTTTTGTCCAGAAGGAAACCCACTCCAGCGTTACTTCCCCTTTTGTTTCCTCTCCCCACTCCTGCCTTTAAACACTCCACTTCCCTGAAAGCAAAGCTATGGCTGTGGGGTGGGTGGGTGTGTTTTGGGACTGACCCCAAGCACCCTCCCCTCAAAGCTCCCCCTTTTGCACATCACCCTCGAGGAAAGAAACTCCATGAAAACAATGCAAAAACTGGAATTTTTTGCAATATTCTGAAAGATAATCTAATTTTCGCTCATTCTGTGACACGTGCGACTCCTACGAAAGCCATAATTAATGGTTCCTTGATTTTGTAGATCCTGAATTGTGTTTTGAATTTCAGCCTTTTTTTCTTTTTAGTCCCCCTAGTCAGAGTGCTGTGTGTATGCTTTCATATATATTTATTTTTCAACGTGCTTTAAACCTGTCTACAAAAATAAAGCTGAACAAACACAAAAAGGACGGTGTTTGAAGATTGTTGATTTTTTTTTTTTTTTTGCTGGGAATATTCTATATTATACTGACTTTATATTAATTATTATAAACCTGTGTTTGTATTGAAGATGTGTTTAATATTTTGGGGAGGTTGAGGAGATTTCGTAACCAGAAGTCAGTGGGAGAACATGCTGTGTTGTACTGATTTTCTGTCGATGTAGTTCAGGTAAATCTGATTTTATTTTCTAGTTGCTGCCCAGTTCCTCGCCTGCCGGGGGCTGCCCCTCGGATAGAACCTTTGTGATGGGATTTAGCTTAGACATACCTGCAAAAATCAATCAGTTTCAATAAATTGGGAAATTGCTGCTACAATTTTGTCTGCTTTTTCTTTTTTATTTGATACATAATCATTATTTTCTTCCTTGCCCTCTGTGGAAGGATGGGGTGACATGGAGGATCCAGCTGCAGGGTCCTGCACCCCACCCTTGCTCCTGGATGCTGGAACAGGGGGTCCCCAATCCTCAAAACCCCCCTTCCCCCCAGCAGAAAGCCCTGCTCACCCTCAGGCTGGGGGTGCTGCACCCTCCCCCTTCCCCTTCCCCCTCCCAAACAGGCACCTGTTGCTCGTTCCCTCCCTCCATGCTGCCTGTTGGTGGCAATTTCCTTATTTTTTGGTCTTTATCTGAACTTTAAGTAACTACCGGGAGGATGCACAGGGTGATGCCATCCCTGGGGGATGTGGGATGCAGGAGGAGGGTGACAGCAGTGGGTTTGGGGGTGCCAAGGGGCCCAGGGTGCCCACCCTGCCTCTCTTAATAGTAACTAAAGAACAGGAATCATTAAAAAAAAAATCCAAATATTTATTTTTTTTTTCTTTTGGATCTGACACATCACATCCCGGGAGGGGACAAGTGGGGGCACAGCACCAGCCTGACCCATGGGGCCAAAGCAGTGTCCAACCCCCTGCAAGGGGGGACCCTGCAATGGGGGGGGGATCCCTGATGCAAAGGGAACCTTCCCACAGGGCAGGAGGGTGGAAGGGCCACCACCCTTCCCTGTCCCCTCCTTGGATGGGGAGAGGAGCAGGGTGGCATGACCTGGCCAAACCCAAGCTGCTGCCTGGGCTGGAGAGTGACAGGATGAGAGGGAAGAAAGGGTTTAGAGGGGAAAAGGGGTTTTTTTTGGGTAAAAAGGGGGTTTAAAGTGAACTAAACCCCTTAAAACCCACCCAGGGCTGGAGACACCCCGCTGCCGCAGCGCCGCGGCCCGCGCGCTCTTGTGCTGTGGGAGGGAGTAGGTAAAAATATGAATTTTCATATATTTTATTTAAAAAATAAAAACCACACGAAGGAGAAAAAAAAAAAAAAGTAAAGGAAAACAAAAAGACCCCTCTTTGTGCAGTTTGGCTTAGTGCAAATGGGCGCATTCCTGCAGGCACTTCCCGGGGCATTGCCCCGGTGGGGGCTCCCCGAAACGAGAGAGACAAATGACATTACAAAGAGTAAAAACCCCCCTGGGGGGGGTGAGGGGGGGCAGGCGCCCACCTCTGCCCTGGGCACTGGGGCTGCCCCCCGGGAGCAGGCGAGGGGCAGGAACAGACACCCCCTTTTCCAAGCCCCCGCCGGCCACAGGCACAGCTTATTTGAGCCATGGGGGCGTCCCCAAACCGGAGTGGGGAGGGGGCTGGGAGCAGCCGGACGCCCCCCGCCAGCCCCTGCCGGCAAGGAGCAGGGTTGGATTTAGCTTATTTTCAAAGGGAAGAAAAGGCAGGGGGGACAAGCTCCGTGGCGGGGGGGCTGTGTGTGTGCATAAAGCTTTTGGGGGGGCCGTTCCCTGAGTCCGGGGGCGCGGCCAGGGGGGCGCGAAGGCACCTCGAGTGCAAAATGTGCAAGAAGGAGGGAGCGGCGGGGCTCCGTCAGTCGAGGAAGCGCTGGCAGGCCTTTTTCCAGCGGCACGCCGTGCACCACATCTCCCGGTGCTCCATGCCGTACACCTTGCGGCACTTCTTGGCCTCCCCCCGCGGCCGCCTGCGGGCAGAGGGGACAAGTCACGACGGGGGGGACACACGCAGGGGAGAGGGGACAGGGTGGGGTGCGACGGCAATGGCTCACCTGGGCACGGCCGGTGGCTTGGGCGGTGGTGGGGTGGGGACAGTGGGGGACAGCGGTGGCCGCGGAGGGGTCCGGCAGCCCTGGAGAGAGAGGACACAGCTCCTGTCAGACAAGGCAATGAGGGAGTGCAGCAGCCCCACCTCCATCCCTGTCCCCGCTCCATCCCTGTGCCCCTCACCTGGTACGCGTGGTCTGTGTGGACGTGGCAGCGGCCAGGGGGGGCCGGGGGGCTGCAGGGGGAGGCCAGGGCCAGGTCGAGGATCGGCAGCGCTGGTGGCGGAGGAGCCTCGGGGCCGGGAAAGGCAGGAGGCACCGAGGAGGTGGGAGAGACCGGCGTGAGGCTGGAGAGCCCGTCTGTCAGCGCGTCCACGTCCACGTCCAGCTCCGTGTAGTAGAAATCCTCCTCGCCATCGCTCTGCTCCAGGTCGGCTTTCCGGCTGCAGGGAGAGCAGAGGCTGGCTGGGACACTCTCCCCCGGCATGGCAGGACCCTGCAAGGGGTACCAGGGGGTCTGGGGGTGTCCAGGGGACCCCATGTGCTTACCCAAGGTGCACAGTTCGGATGTGCTTCTGCATCCCTGAGGAGCTGCTGAGGACTTTGCCACAGCTCTTCCACAAGCACTTGAACATCACCTTGGTGGAGTTCTGCAGGAGAGAGGCGTCAGGCTGGCAGCTCCATCCCCATCATCCTCCTCATTCCCAACCTCATCTCCAGCCCCACTGTCATCCCAGCCCCAGTATCATCCTCACTGTCATCCCCAACCTTACCCCCATCATCATCCACATCCCCAAACTCATCCCAACCTTCATCCCTATCTCCAATCCCATCTTCTCCATTCGCACCCCAAATGTCATCCTCCTCATCCCCATCCTCACTATCCCCATTCCCCAACTCATTCATGTACCCAACCTCATCCCAACTGTCATCCCTCATCCTTAACCTCATCCTCCTCTTCATCCCCATCCTTACTATTCCCAACTTCACCCCCATCATCATCCCCAGCTTCATCCCACCTTCCTCTTCCGTGGGGTGGGCTCTCCAAAGACAAAGTGGGTGCTGTCAGGCTCATCAGGGCCATCATCTGGCAGTGGGCCAGGCAGGAAGGTGCTGGGGACGTGGCTGGAGAGGGGGGGTGAGGGGGTGGAGGGGGAGGATCGGTCGCTGGAGGGGTCCCAGCTCCAGTCCCCGCTGGTGTTGCTGCTGCTGCTGCAGCTGGAGGACATGGTGGGAGCCTCCTTCCAGACCTCGCTGCCAGGCTCTGCTGAGGAGAAGAGGAAGGTCAGGTCCTGCCTTGGGACACGTGTCCAGGGATGGGGGGGACACGGACATGCTCTTACCTGGGGCATGAGTGGCCGGTGGGTGCCCAAGCACCAGCGGGCTGGCGGAGAGGCTGGTGAGCACCGCGGCCGCCATCACCTCATCGATGCCTGCTTTGCCCGAGAGCTTCCTGCCAGCAAGAGCAGAGGGGACTGTGTCAGGATGGATGGGCCCCCTGGGACCCTCTATAGCTCTCCCTCCCCCCTTGAGGTGTTGGGACCTCCCACCCACAGTGGCCTGCACCCACCCCACGGTGGTTTGTGTGGGGGCACACGAATGGCACAGAGTCTCAGTGGCCCCACCATGCTGGGGGCATCACCAGGTGGAAAGGCATCCACAGGTGTCCCCACACTCTGCAGCACCCTGAGATGCTGCTGACCCCTCCAGGGATCACCCCAGCAGCTGGCTGGAATTCCCCTGGGCATGGCACAGGCAGAGGTGCAGGCAGGCTGCCAAAATGCCACTGCCTGTGCCATGCCAGGGGCAACCCTCCATGCCTGTGGGCAGCACCGTGCCAGAGGGTACTGGCACCTGCATTCTGCCCAGGGACATGGGGATGGCTTGCCTGGGGCCAAACAGTTCCCTGAGGTGGAAAAAAACCTATAAATAATTTAGATTTTAAAAAAAAAAGGCAAGAGGTCAAGAGTACCCAAAATCATTTTGCAAACGGATAACGTGGTGATGCTCCCAGCTGGGAGTCCCCGGAGCTGCCACAGCGGGACAGCCGCTCACTGCCAGGGATCCCGGCGTGGCCAACAGCGGCCAAAGTCCTCCTGCAGAAAAAAACCCTGGCTCCCGCAGTGAGGCCAGTGCCGGTGGGAGGGTGGTGGCCGTGCCGGTGTCCCTACCTGTGCCGGGGCACGGGGATGCACTGCACGGCCGAGTGCAGTGCCAGGCACCGCTCCAGCCCCGCATCCAGCACCCGCAGCATGGCCTCCTGGCTGGCCGGGTCCCGGCGCGACGGCGGCTCCCCCAGCCAGCCCTCGGATCCCAGCGGAGCCTACGGGAGAGACGGCAGCGGGCAGCAGGGATCCCCGAGCAGTGGATTCCGCAGGGATCCCCCTGACCTCGGTGGGATGGGAAGGTGGGTTTGGGGAGCTGGATCGGCGCCTCCAGGCAGGGCTGTGGTGGGACCCTGCCAGCCGCTCAGTGGGTCCCCCTGGGGTAAATCCCAAGTGGATCCCACCAGGCCGCAGTGGGATCCAGCCAGGAGTTCCTTAGCACTCTCCAGATCCCCCTGTGATGCTGCTCCCAGCAATCGCCCACTGGCTGAGCATCAGTAGGGATCCAGCAGGGATCTCCACAGAGCCAGGAGACGACCTGACACCCTCCTGGCAACGCAGCTCTAAAGTGGCAGCACCCACATTCCGGTATAGATCCACACCTTAGGAATCCATATCCCAAGTTTATCCCGCTCTGAGCGGATCACCCGGGATCCAGCGGGTATCCCCAGAGCTGGGAGCACACTTGTGCCTGCCAGGCCAACCCCAGACACCGGCACCCGCTGCCCACGCTCCGCCACCAAGTGGATCCCCCTCCAGGCAGATCCCACGTGATCCAGCACCAAGTCGATCCCGCTGCAAGCGGATCCCGCTCCAAGCGGATCCTAGCTGATCTCCCTGGGGCGGGGCTGGGTGGATCCCGGCGGCGGGAGATCCCTGGAAGATCGCAAAGGGCTGCGATCCAGGAGAGACGATCCCCCCGGGGGTGCGGGTGATGTGACCCACGACCACCCCCCAAGCCCCGCCGCCATACCCCCCCCCTTCCCGCCCCCCAAAGTTTATCCCATCGCGGCGCCATTTTACCGGCGGGGAAAGTTTCGGGCGGGCCGCTGTCAGCTGTCACCGCCCCCCCGCCGCCTCCCCCGGATCCCACCCCGGTCTCCGCCGCCGCCCCCCGGTACCTTGGCGGCGGCGGCGCGGGCGGCGGGCGGCGCGGGCGGGGGCGGCGGGCGGCGGCGGCGGCGGGCGGGCATTAGGACCGCGGGCGGGCGCGGGGGGTCCATGCGCGGAGCGGCCGCGGCCCGGCGGGGGGGGGAGCGCGCTCCGCCGCGCGCGGCCCCGGTGTCGGCGCCGGCCGGGCCGCGCCCCCCGAGCGCCGCGCCATTGGCCGGGCCGCGCGGGCTGGAACGCCGCCGCCGCCTTCCGCGCCTCTGATTGGCTGCGGCGCGCTGCCACTTCGCCGCCGGCGGCCACGCCCCCGCCCTCGCGAGGCCGCCACGCCCCCCCCGGCCGCGCCACGCCCCCGCCGGCAGCGGCCATCTTCGCGTGCCCCGCCCTCCCGCCGCGCGCGCTGCCCGCGGGACCCCCCCCCCCCCAAAAAAACACAGCCCCCCAAAGCCTCACCCCACTCCCACCAGGCCGCCCGTGTCACCCCCGTCACCGCTGAGTGCTCCCCGGCACCCTTGGGGCCACCGTGAAGTCACCTCCCCTTTTCCCGCCAAACTCGCGGGGCTCCCCAAAAGTTGTGGAAGACCCCCGAAAGTTCCGATTTTGTTGTTACGGCGCGGGATTATGGGCGCCCCCCCCCCAAAAAAAAAAACGCGGGGATCCCGCCACCGCGGAGCATCCCGCGGAACGCCCGACGGCTCCTGCGGACTTACCGGGGTGAAATTTGCAGCGTTAAAATTTGGGGGATTCGCGCAAAAATGACGTGACCGGCCGAATTATAGGGACGCCGACAAGTTACAGGGGTTCTTCAAACGTTGCAGAGCTCCTCACAAAGTTATACTCTCCAAAATTTACAGGGTACCCCCAAAGTTCTCTCCGAAATTTTATACCCCCTGGAACTTGCCTGTAGTGTTCCCCCATCAGCTCTAGGGCTCCCCCAAAAGTTACAGTGACCTTCTGCTAGAAAGGGGGTGTGGTCTGGATTTTTGGGGTGTGTGCGTCGTTCCCAGCAGGAAAGAAGTCCCTAATTCCACACGGATTCAGTCAGTCCTGCCCACCACGGGGAATCACTGCTAAAACCCACACAGAATGGCAGGGCTGGGTGTGGGTGGGGTGCCCGGGCTGCCAGGGGTACAGGAGGTACTTGGGGTACCGAGGTGCACTGGGGGTACACGGGGTGCATGGGCTCCACGGGGTGCATGGGGTACGCTGGGCATGTGGGATGCGTGGAATGGCCTGGACACATGGAATGCTTGGAGTGCGTGGGGTCCATGGAATTCTGGGGTGCCCTGGGGTGCCCTGGGTATGTGGGGTAGCAGGGGGTACCTGTAGTGCAAGGGGATACGTGGAGTCCATGCGGTGCATGGGGTTTTGGGGTGCGTGGGGTGCTTGGGGAGCTCGGGCTGGCGCCCATCTGCCTTCCGCTCCTCACCTGCCCCAAAACCCGCGGGGCCCCGAGCGCTGGGCGGCGGCCACAGGCCACCGGGTCCTGCTGCTGCTGGATTGACCAACCCGCAGCCTGAAGGCCGGGACAGAGTCCGTGCGGCTGTCCCAGATGGTGGCCCCCGTCTGTCCCCCCCTCCTGTCTCCCCTGCCTTCCCTCAGCAGCCCTGGGCTGGCTGACACGGCTGATTCCCGTGGTTCGGGGGCTGTGGGGTTGCTGGGGCGGCATCCCGCGGATCCCCTGCCTGGGGAGGGGATGTTCCCAGCTTGGCTCCTGGGGTGCTTGGCCACCCCGTGTTCCCTGCTGTGGTGCAGGGGGGCTGGAGGTGCCGCTTCCACCCTGCGCCATGCCCTGGTGCTTTCGTAAGAGTGAAAAAAGCAGCACACCAGGAAAGCCCCCACGAACCCGGCCAAGCGCCCGGTGTCGCCCCGGGACGGCCGCCCGCGGGGTCCCCCTGCACACCACAGGAACTGGGGACCAGCCGGGTGAAGGGCAGTGTCCCCCGGGAACCGGGACACCCGCGGGGCCCCACACCTGCCCGGGGAGCAGAGAAGGAGGAGCAGAGCCGGAGCAGCCTTTATTCCCCATCCTGTCCCGTCCTTGGGGGGCCGGATCCCGCCGCCCCCGTTAGCGCAGCCCTGGAGGAGCCTGTGGGGCCCGGGGGAGGCTCCGCGGCCGTCCCCGCTCTGGTTTAATGGTTAACGGCGGCCGAAGCGCGGAGTTGAAGGCTCCGGCAGCTCCGTTCGGTGTTGTGCAACTCCACGAGTATCGCCCGCCCTTGCACAGGGTGCCGCCAGCCCGACCCCCGGCCCGGGCAGGAGGGCGCGGCAGGGTGGCATCCCAAGTTAAAATCGTGGTCATAGCACCTTCTGAGCTGGAAGGGACATGCAAGGATCATTTAGTCCGACTCCTGACCCTGCACAGGGCTCCCCCAAGAATCACCATCCCTGGGACATCCCCCCGTGGTACCTGGACTCCCTTGCCAGGGGCGGGTTGGCTGCGGACTGGGCTGTGATGCCCCTCGCCCAGGAGGTCCTGCAGAGAGAGCCGGGGCCGTGCCCGCACTGCCCATGTCCCCTGGCTGCCTGCTGGGGGTGCAGAGCTGCCGGGGGACGGGGCCACACGGACGTGAGCTTCAGGGATGTGGGGCTGGGCGGGGTGCGGAGCTGTTCAGGTGCGGGGCTGGTTTGGCTGGAGAGCCTTGTGCTGCCGTACAGCCACAGAGCTGCTCGGGCTGCGGAGCCGTACGGGCTGCAGGGACATAGGGGGTGCGGGTCCTTATAGTACAGAGCCCCGTACAGCGCCATGCGGTGTGTGACACGGTGCAGGTGTCGCACCGTGCAGGTGTCACACCGTGCACCGTGTAATGCGCCTTGCAGCACCGGGCTACATCCTACAGCGTGCGGGACTATACGATGTGCAACCCGTTCATCCTCTTGCGGCGCTCGCTGGGCTCCTGCTCGCTCCCTCTTGTGGGAACGGCACCGTCCAGCACCGTCCCTCGCAGCACCGTCCCTCGCAGCGTGACGAAGAGCCCCGCACACGTCTGTCCCCGCGGCTGAGGCGGGGTACTCCCAGCCCTACCGTCTCCCCTCGCTCTGACCCCAACCCCGACCTTCCCGATCACAGCCCGAGACTCCAAGTGATGTTTTGGGATGGATCCTTCATTCACCACCCAGATTTCGAGCCTCCAACTGGCGTTCCAGGGACATTTTCCGTCACCGTGAGGGCTGCGCAGTTTTTCTCTTATTTGAGTCCGGCTCTCCCACGTCCCACAGGGATTATGGGCAAGCAGGCAGCCCTGCACGGCTTCTGCTGCTACTGGGGTAAATTGGAGACCAAATTTGGCCACCTCCGCTCTGCCACAGCTTTCCCTTCCCTGGTGCCATTCCAAGCCTGCCTTCCCCCAGGGAGGTGGCGCAGTGGTACCCACATCCCAGCCCACGGGCAGCGCAGCGACCGGAGTGAAGCCACACTGATCCCACGCGGAAGTGATGCTCCTGTGGCTGGCAACACAGCCCAAAACAGCTCCCAGGGGGTTCAGGTGGTGTAGGAGGGAGCCAGCCATGTGGGGTGGGATGATGGAGAAGGGGAACAGGGGAAGGGTGCGGCCGGGGGCAGCGCGGGGGGAGCCCACGCGTCGTTCTGGTGCCACTGGCAGCAGGAAGAGTGCGGTAGCACCGGCACCAGCCGTGTTCTATCAGCGCCCCTTATCTCGCAGGGGGATGGGAGCTCTCGAGGGCGGCTGTGGTTTGGCGTCGAGCACGGAGCTGACGACGCCTGGGGTGCCTCCAGCTCTAACGCCTTGAGCGGGGTTTGCTGAGCGCCGCGTTTTCGGTTTTAATCTCTTCACCTGCCGCGGTGCAGGGGCAAAGCTGCTGAGGGAAGGCGTGTGGCTTCCTGCCACACAGCCTGGCACAGCACGGCACGACACAGGGGCTGCAGGTTCCACCTGGCTCCAGCGAGCACCGGGCCATCGTGCCACGAGGTCAGGCAGCCGCTGGCCGGCTGGTGGCCATGTGACCAGAGCCACCGTCGTTGCCTCACCAGGGCGTCCCTTGGGGCGGGGATGTGCAACTCCCCACGGGGAGAAGAGGAGTGAAGTTTAAGCCCTGGGGTCTGCGGGTCGGGGTACAGATCCAGCTCACCCAAGCTTTTTTGGCACATGGAGGCCACAGGAGCCAGGGGAGTGAGTAATGGCGAGGTGAGCAGGAAGCAAGTGCTGGGCAAGCACGCCCTGGCTTCTACCCCAGCCCTGTGCAAAGCTCTGCTCTGGCACTGATCACTCCACGCAGCAGCTCTCGGTGGCTGTGTGTCCCCATTTCAGAGGTGCCAAACCACCCATCCAGGACGGGTGCACTCACAGTCACACTGTGCTCCAAGCTGCTCTCCCAGCACCAGCTGCACCAGCAGCAGCAGCCCTCAGAACCAGGGATTTAGACTCAGTTTAAGAGTGTAAACCTTCTCTCAGGCTTTTAATGGTGTTTGGGAGAGGGCTGCCCATGGAGACATCCTTGCATGGGTCTGAAAGTGTGGGAATGGAGGATGGAGCGGAGCCCACAGCCCACAGCAGGGAAATTTGTGTTGTCCTGTGCAGGGTCAGGAGTCGGACTCAATGAGCTCTTGTGGGTCCTTTCCAACTCAGGATATGCTATGATTTCATGAAGGCAGGGCTGACCCCATCTCCCCATAACAAGGGATGTTCTGTGATGGGAGCAAAGCTTCTCAGGGCTTCCTGGGGGCTGGAGGGAGCCTTTGGCTCCCCCACAGTGTGAAGAGGACAGAGACTCTCAGTCATGGTAGAAACCCCCTGATGAGGGTCTGATCCTGCAGCCCAAGGCACGGGGCTGGCCACAGCCCTGTCATTCCCCCACCCCAAAACATGGTCCCCACCCTGTTCCCATCTCGGTGCCAGCACCAGCCCTGTCTCACACAGCACACAGCACCCCCAAAATACCCATCTTGGGACATCCCACCATCAACCTGCTGGCACCAGCTGGGCTGGGATGGGACAAGGACACTCATAGAAAAGTAACAGAAAATATATACAGAGAGTGTGTACAGGGATGCAGCTGCTCTGGTGGGCACAGGGCTGTTGGCACCTGTCCCCCGGCACCTGACAGTGTCCAGCCGGGTGGGACCCTGCTATGGCCCTGCCCCTGCTCCTGGGGGGCTATAGGTTGGTGATGTAAACCTCCAGCCCATTGGCCGCTGTCCGTGCAGAGGCTTTCCGGGGCTCCCCTGCCCAAATGTCCACCACACTCTCGTACAGGTTCTCGGGGACACAGGGCATCCCCAGCTTGCCCCGTTTTGCCATCTTCTTCCAGTTAATGTCCACGGCCTCATAGTCAGGGTCGGGGCCACGGCCCTGAGCAGTCCATGCTCTGTCGTTGATGGACTCATAACAGGGGTCAGGGGGACCTGGGGCTGCCGGGGCCCCCTCCTGCTGGAGGGGGGGCAGCCACCCGGAACCTGCCTCCTTCACGGCCCTTTGGCTCGATGCAGGGACCTGGGATTTCTTTCTGGTGGCTTTGCACACCGTTGAGTACATCTCTTCCAGCTGCAAAAGGAATTTTTTTTTAGGGTGGGAGTTTAGGGGCAATCCCTGCATCCTCATGATTTTGTCCCCCCCATCTTCTGAAAGCCCCCCAGGAGGATCCTGGCAGTGGATCCTAATTTATACCTTACTCCAAACATGGGCACTACAGGGAGACATGGAATTAAATGACCCCCCAATATGCCCCATCCGTGCTGCCCCCCAGAGTCGTACCTTGGCCTGGGGGGCATTGCCTGCACCATCCCAGCAGTGCTGTGTTCCAGGGGGCCCTGCCGCAGCCCCATCCTGCACCTCCACTGACACCGTCTTCTTCACCTTATGGACACAGGCATAATCGGCTGCCCCATGCACAGCCCGTGGAGGGGACACCTGGGTGCCAGAGGGCATGGGGGGCACCGGGGCGTCCTCGCCCTCCACTGCCAGGCACTCATAGACAGTGTCTGGCGCTGGTTTCCGCAGCGGGGTGAAGAGCAGGTTGGAGTAGGTCTGGTCGGGGGCTGGGGAGGCGGCCGGGGGCTCAGGGACGGGGATCTGGGGCAGCTCGCGGTGCAGGAGGCCGGCGCTGTGCAGGGATTCGCCTCCAGGGGCCGCGGGACAAGCGAGATCCAGGCTGGCCGGACGCTGGACTGCGGGAGAGAAGAGGAAATCAGGGGATGCAACAGGTACCAACCCCTGTGCCAGCACAGTGCCACGTCTGTCCATGACACGATGTACTCTCTGGGCAACATGGGGACTGCAGGCAGTTGCCCAGGGCCACCAGCCCCTTGGGCTCCCCCAGCTCCACGGCCACTCACCGTCGTCTCTGACCTTCACCCGGTACAGCTCGTGCAGCTTCGTGTCCGACTTGCTGAGTGACCGCAGCTGCGTCTGGCGGAGCAGGGCCTGCCGTGGGGGAACACACACCCTCAGGCTGGGCTGAGAGCCCAGACCACCCCCCGGGGCCGATCCTGCCCCCCAAACGTCCTCTTACCTCATCCACGAGCTTCACCCCGTCCGGAGCAACCTTCTTCCTGCCCTTCCTGCAGGGAGAAGGGGGGCTGAGCCCAAGGCAGATGGCAAAGCCAAGGGTGAGGAGCAGGTGCCCCGGGCCCCCAACGTGGCACTCCCAAAACCCACATCCCTGCTCCTTCCCCAGCCCCACAGCACGGTCTGTGCTGGCTGGGGACATCACAATTGCATCCTGCAGCCTTCTGTGCTGTGCAAGGCACCACTGGCACCAACCTCGGCATTGCCCCTGGCATTGTCCATCCCACTCACAACTCAGCCCTCTCTGGGCTGCTCCTCCGAGCTTTTGGGTGTAGGGGGTGTCCCGGGGGGCTGCAGCACACAGGGATGCAGGATCAGCCAGGTAGAGCTGCACTGGGGTACAGGTGGGGGTTTGGGGTGAGCAGATCCCCGTGGTCGAAGCTCAGGATGGGCTCACACAGAGTCTCCACCTGCAGCCACCAAATGTCACCGAGGGGATCCCTAGGCCCATCCCAGCCCCAGGAGGGAAAGGGGAGGAGCCGTGGGCAGCACGTACCGTTTACAGGCAGCGCACAGGGCGCCCAGGTAGACCAGGCCACCGAGCAGGGCCAGGGCAGCGCCGGCCGGCAGGAGCCGGGTCCCTTCTGTCCCCTCGCCGCCGGCTGCAGCCATGGGGGAGCCGCTTCCAACACCACTGCAGGGCCGAGCTCTGGGGACAGAGAACACGAGCTGGGGTTCAGCCGGGAGCTGCTGGGCTCACCACGGCACGAAATGGTGCTCAATGACCCCCAGGGCTTGAGGGACCCCTGCAGCACAGTCCCCCAGCAGGGGGTCTCTCTGGATGCTCTGGACGGGGACATTTCACTGGGTGTCCCATTTTCTGGCCAGCGATTGCCCTCCCCAGGGTCACCATAACACCTCCAGTGCCCAGCCCAGTGTGGACACTCGGCAGTGGGTACTCTGCCACCACAGGAGAAAACTTCAGATTCTGGTTCCTTTTGAAAAAAACAATCCAACAAAACCAGCAGGATTCAAGCTCACAAGTTGCTACGAAATGGTGAAAAGGACATGCCCCAGGGGCCCTGAAAATCCTCTGGAGACACCCTAAAAATGCCAGAATGCCTTCTGGGGACACGGGGACAGTACCCCAGGTTGCGGGATGGGGGTGACACTGCTCCTGAGCATAGGGGAGGCCAGAAAGGACAGGCAGGATGACTCAACTTCCTGGAAATAGGGTGAGCTTCAGCCTCTCCTTCCTCTCCCTCCTCATGCCCCGGGCTCAGCAGAATGCATCAGGACATGCTCCTCCTGCAGCAGATTCACACAGACCCCACATTCCCTGTGCCACCACAACCCCAGGTCTGCAGCTGCTCTCTGCTGTGACGCCAGAGCAGAAAACACCCAATCTTCCCATCCCTTTCGTCTGCTTAAATCTGTGCCTTGCCCAAATCCAGCCCTTGTCCCTGTGCCTTCCTCAAGGCAAAAGCCATCCCCTGCAAACTGCGGCAGTGGCAGAGCCAGAGCAAGAGGTGCAGAGGCAGGAGGGTGCTGGGGAGCCCAACACAAAGCACGGATGCTCCCCAGCCTGTCAGGATCACCACCTTCCCCAGGAGGCTTTTGCTGACCCCTGTGTCACCATCCCCATGCCACCATCCCTGTCCCTGCCCGGCTGCCAGTGCACTGCAAACCCAGAGCAAAAGCTGGCATCCCTTCAGCTGCACCAGCGTCGGCAGCGGCTGCAGCTCCCAGCTCCACACAGCTCAGCTCTGTGCACCCTGCTCTACAAAAAAAGGCTGGCCTGACACCGACACCCAGGAAATGCCTGATCCGAAAGGAGATGGAGGCAGTTCCTGGAGTGAAGCACAGCTCCAAGAAGCCGCGGTAGCTGATCCAGATGGGCCCAGCAGCAGGGTCCCAGGGCACGGCTGGGCAGGACAGCTTCCACCAGCACAGATGGGGACCCAGAGATCCAGCGGGACATGCTGAGCCTCCCTTACTCACCCTCTTGCGTATCTTCATCCGGATGACAAAGCCCAGATGAGCTCTGGTGAGAAGCCACCCTGCCTTGTGTAAATCTCAGAAGCTATTGCAGACCCACAGGATCTCCCCTCTCCCCTGCACGCCCAGTCACACAGCAGCATCTTTGGCACATTTTTACCCCAATAACCAGCAGGTCTCTGCCCATTTGCAGCACCCTTTTATCTGAAAGCACCCTTTTATCTAAGAACTTCCCATGCCTTTGGAAACTGCCCTGACTGAAGCATGAACCCTGGAGAGCAATTATTTCAAGGTAGAAAGTGAGACAGAGAGGTTTTAAGGACTAACCAGGCTGGACAGACTGGCTTAGATCAGAGCTGGGAAGGGGAGGCTGTTCCCTTTCCAACAACGTTTTAATTAGACAACACAGCTTTTCTGTCTGAGCATACACTAATTATACGGATTACCTGCAAAAGGGCCGGTGCGTTAGACAGAGCCTGAAGCTCCTCGCTGGACTCGTTCAGCTCATTAGAGTGACGGAATCGCGGGCTGCAGGAGCAGGGCAGAGCTGAGCAGGCTCTGGAGTTGAGCAGACAAAGTTCTAACGAGGTTCGACGGCCGGAGCTGGTGTGATGTTGGAGTCGAGGTGGAAGCTTTCAGCATGCTGAGTCAGGCACAGATGGGGCAGCTTATCCCACAGCAGGGGGATTTTCCATCCCTGAATTTTGAAGATTGAAGGGAGAGACTTTCTTGAGTAGAAATGAATGCGGAGGAATTCTTCTGGCCTACTTTCTGTAGGGCAGGTCGGTGGTCACTCCAGGATTTCTGACCAGTGAAACTGCCCAGTGCAAGCTCCTCAGTGCTCAGGCTCAGCAGCCACTGGGAGAAGCCACTTCTTGGGACAACACATTGGGTCTCCCAAAATCACAGATTTGCCAGCAGAACCCAGTGCCTGACTGAAGGCACTCAGGTAGGACTGAGCAGCTTTGCAAGGCAAAGTCTCAGCCAGACCTTCTGAAACCTACACCCGAATTTCCTGCCAATAAAGTTATCGATCGATCTCCCAGTCCTGGGGCTGCTCCCGGGGCAGGAGACTCAGCAGACAGCGTTTTGTAAGGCGCCGGCTCTGCCAGCCGAGGTGGCTTTGAAGACGAGGGCGGTCACAGCCGTTGCGTACGTGCGACAACACCCACAGCCCTCGGAGGAGGGATCACTCCCCTGTGTGTGACACCCGAGCACAGGCACCCTAAAGGCAGATGGTTTGCTACTCCATGGTGTGGGAGTTTTTTGTGAGTCCTAGAAAAGGTGCAATTTCCTCATCTCGGCTTCATGAAAGCAAGATTAAATTCACTGCAAAGCCAAGGGCTGCTGCTGACGATTCTGCCTGGTCTCTGATTCATCTCCTCTGATAAAACCACACAGTGTTCAGTGCAGGGTTGCAAGAAAAAAGTCTGCGAAGCTACTCAAAGCCTATTTGCACGAAACCAGGAGGAACATTTTGAGCTGATTTCCATCAGCAACTGTGCACACGGCTGCAGCAAACTCTGCTTGGGTACCCCAGGGAGCTGTGCTTCAAAAAAGGCACAAGAAGCAGAAGTAGATGGATTTCTTTCTTTTCAATTACAAAAAGCGAAAGCGCTGTTTACAGTTAGTCACAACACTGAATCTGCCCTAGACCATGGGGTGCAATTTGTGAATTTTAAGACTATTTCAAAAAAGCAGGCACAAGATCTCACCCACTTCGCTCATCTCTGTAATGAGATTTCATGGTCAAACACCTCCTGAGGCTTTTGATTTAGAAGGTGCCAACCATACTTATAAATGCCAGACCCAAATGTCTGAAAACTTGGATGCACACTTCTAGCTGCAGTTCTGATTGCTGCTCATGTGCTGGAGTGGCTTTTTGAGAAAATATCACTTTAAAACCTTTGGATGAATGACTGTCTGCCCACACCACAGGGCTTTGCTCGAGGCTGACACCATTTCAACACTTTTCTTTCTTCCCACCCTTCCCTAGTTGCTGAACATTCACTTGGGCAGAAAAATGCTCCTCCAAGGCAAGAACCTGCTCAAGAGGTTTTCTGCAGAGCTGAGCCACAGCAGGAGACCAGTGGAGAGCTTGGAGCTGCTGTTATGGGAAGCCACATTCCACACTACGGGATGGGTGTATTAAGGAGATGTGTCCTCTTGAGAATCATCTGCCTACCACAGCGGCTTTTTTTGCCACAAATGCAGTATTTGTACATCATCTTAGGTTTACAAAAGACAGCATTTCAGTGACCACATTCTCAAGCCTCCTCACCCATAACCAGGAGCTCAGCATTTCCCCGTTGCACACACCAGCAATACTCCTGTCCCCCTACCCACAATACAACTGGAAATTTCCACAATGCCACACACCTCTGAACTGAATTAATTTATCCCAAAAGCAATCAGTTCCCACTCAGCCTCCAGACTCCAGCCATGGGATCCCAGCAGTGCCGCCAAGCTCACCACCTTTTCTTCCCTTTCAAGCCCAGCTGCAGAGCACAAAGCATGGACTGACACAACTTGGAGCCCAACTCATAAAGTTGAACCCAGCTGAGGCTTCCCAGAGCAGAGCAGGAATCCTGCCTGTCCAGTCTATCCAGCCCCAACAGCATCTCCAACAACGCTGCAACTTCTATATACATGGCGGGGTTTAAAGTATTTCCGCCTCTGGTTTAGCTGCAGATTCCCCATTTCCCAGGCACAGGAAAGCCACCACCACTTACTTGCAAGAATTCAAAATCCAGTGAGTGTGGAGCACACGAATCTGATCACGCTCTCCTCCTTGCCAGCCAGCCCGCAGAACTTCATTTCTTTTATCCCACAGCAAGTCCCAATCAGGGGCTCCTGCACATTTCCAACATCCCGATGTGAGCTCTCCCACTCTCTGAGGAGCAGCCGGCTGTGAGCAGATGCGGGGCACACACGGCACAGCTTCCTGGCCTCGGAGGTGGTGGCTTCACCCAGGGGTAGGCTGGGTCTGTGCTCGCAGCCGGGGCGGGAGGCGCCGCGGCTCCCGGGCTCCGCAGGCTCCCGGCACACACGAGCACCCTCTGCCGCGCCCGCTCCCCGCCCGGCTCCTCCCGGCTCCTCCGGCAGCTCAGGGCAATATAAGGAAAGAATGGGGCGCCCCAGATCATCATTACCTTGCAAATGAGCAACGCCTTACAAGGAGAGAGGGGAAAAATAAACACCAACTTTATTCATCAGGGATGTGAACTGCGCTGGGTGAGAGGGGGCAGCCGCTGGAATAGGAGCCTGGCAAGTCAGGCTGTGGAGATCCCAAGGAAGGGTCAAAATATGAGCCAAGACACAGGGCTAATACACCCAGTTCCTAAAGAGATGATGATAAAACAGTCTCAGAGCACAAAATAAATCCCCCCCATTTTTTCTGCCCAGCTCAGCTCTCCAGCCATGGGCCACTTCAGTAAGCATCCATGCTAAGCTGGGCGAATTAATCCTTGTCACCACTCAGCACTCAAGTGTGAGAAACAAAGAGTCATTTGTGAGGGAAGGGCCATTGTTAAACCCTTGAGTTGAGCCCCGAGTGTGGAGAACACAAATTCAGAACAATGAGGACAGTACAGCCAATCCCAAGAGGAACCAATGGATGTTGAAGTGCCCAAGGCAGCCCATGCCACTTCCCACATCCACGAAGATCACAGCATGATCCAGGTGCTCTTCAGGAGCAGAGGCTCACTCCCACAGGTTTCCTGAAGATGTTCATCTTGTTAGGTTTTGCTGTCTCACTGCGTTTCTGAGTGTGTCTGCAGCAATGTGAAATCCCACATGACCTGAACAGCTCTGATCGTGTCTTCTTCAGTCTCAGATTTTCTGGCTCCTTTGGTAGCCTGACCCTACAAGCAGGCACAGCCCTGTCCAGGCTGACAGCCTGTTTTTTAATCTGTTCTTAGGGATAGATAAAAAAGGAGGTACTAAACGAACCTCTTCTTTAGAAAAATGACTCATAGAATAAAAGGAAAATGGTTCACTAAATTAAAAAAAAATGGTGCCCTTAAGATACTGGCATGAATTGCAAACTTTTTTTAAAAAAAAAAAACCTTTACAATGCAAAAATACCACCAGATAATGAAACCAGCATCTCCTCTGAGGCAAGGACTGGCCACCACCAACGCAGAATGTAACCAAGGGGAGAGGACATCCTTCTTGTCCAAACACTTTCCACATTGCAGGGAAGGGTATTTGGCTTGCCTGGCCTGCTCTCAGCCCAGCCCCACCCCAAGCTCTCCCACTGCAGGGCTGCACACTGGGCACACACAGATCTTGCTCTTTTTGCTGATCCAGGGCCCTGTCCAACCTGGATCTGGGTCCTGAGGTTTTTTAGTAAAAGGACCTGTGTTCAGTGAGCCACCTCAGACAGAAAAACCCAACTAATGGTGGCAAAAATCACAAGGTTGGGAATCCCGTTATGCTGCTGGCTTATTCCCCCAGCTGTGGCACTCTACTTGTGGAACCAGGCAGCTTTCCATGCCAAGCCAGTGAGTTTGGCTACAGCATGTCCTGGGATACTCTTACAGTCAAACTGCTGGAATCTGATGCTCCAGGCTGCTGGTTCCCACCTCTGAGCTGTCAGTTTTCCTTCTTTTCCTTACACTAGGGCTACAAAGAACTGCTCCCCCAAAAAATGGGAGTTCTCAGATAAATCCCATAGTAAAAACCAGAAGGCAGAGAGCAGCTAAAGCACTTCACCTTTGATGTTTTCACCCAACCGTGCTTGGGACCCTGCCTGCACCTGTGCTTGGCAAGTGGCCACAGACAGAAGCCACAGTTGATGGCAGGATGTGGGGCTGTCCAAGCCCCCTCGGCTGGTTTGTAGCCAGCAGTGTTGAGCTGAGCACCCACAGACTCTGGATGGAGCTGCTACTGCAGGGAAAATGAAGGAAAGAAGTGTGCAAGAGAGCAGAGAATTGTATTCCTTGTAGCTAGGCCTCATCCAAGGCCCAGCTCACTGAATGCTTTCGGGGCTGGATGGATGTGCACTCCTCCCCCTCCCAGAAGAGCTCAGAAGCATCCAGAAACTGCTGCTTTTTTGCCCAGTTTTAGTCAGGGCAGCCTGAGGCCCAGCAGAGCAGGACAGCTCACCCAGGCTCTGAGGCCAGGAGCACCAGAAGGACAATCCCTGCAATCCAACACCTTCCTCAGCACCTAGAACTCAGTCATCTTCTTGTGGGTGTCTGCTTTCTTCTGCTCCCGCTGCAGCCTGGCTTCCTGGGCCTGCAGCTGTCCCAGCTGCTTGTGAGCATCAGCCAGCTTCTCCTCCAGCTGAGCTGCAGCAATGCTGTGCCTGAAAGCAAAAAGCACAGTGGCAATGTCATCCCACATGGTAAGATCAAAGGCTTGCTCCATCCCAGGAGGCTTTGCCCTTTCTTGTAGGATTAGCCCAAGGGACCTGCTGAAAGCCAGGAATAACCTCATGCTCAGCACTATCTGGGCTAGAGAATGTCCTCCTGGGATGCTCAACAGCAGTCCTGCAGAGGTGGGCACAGGAAGGATTCCAGCACCTTTCCTCAGAGAGCTCCTCTTTTTGCCACAGCCCGAATTCCAGTCAAAGGACCCCAGACACATCTGCCAGTGTCCACGCAGGTCTGAAGCACACACTAAACTCTCTCCTCCACTTCCCCTTAGGTTTCATCCAGATACATTTCACTTGTTCCTCCCACACCTCATTTCAAGCCCACCCCTCCCCAGAAGCACCAGGAACTCGGTCCCAAAGAGAACGTTTTCCTACCGCCCGATGTTGCGTGCCAGGGCCTGCTGGATTCCCCTGATGTCCCTCTGTGTCTGTTCAATCTTCTCTGTGGTCTGGAAGAGGCTGACACTCAGGGCTTTCTTGGTGCTCTTGCTGGCGTGGTAGATCTCTTTGCTGGTCCTCTGGGGCAGTGCCACCCCCCCAGCCTTGTCCCCGGCACTCTTCCCGCGCAGTTTCTCATTCAGAAAGTCAAACACGTTGCGCGGGGCCTTACGGCCGCCCGGCTGTCCAGAGCTGCCTCCCTTTGCTCGGCATTTCCTTGATTTACCTGGCTCCAGCTTCCCCTGCTTCTTCTTCTGAAGCACCTCAGCACACTGGTCCAGGGACTTCCCTCGAGGAAGCACCACAGCCTGCACTGGCTCCACTCTGCCCTCGCAATTCTTCCCTAAGCCTGAGGAGAGACACCGAGTGATTACAGCATCCCCTCTCCAAGCCACCTCCCACCACAAGCTCACGCTGACAGTCACAAGCTTAGAACAAGCAAAGAGGCTTTTGAGGTACCAGAAGTTAGAATTACTGCCCAAGCCAAGGGCAGCAGCAAAGGCCAGGCCAGGAGCCTTCCACAGCAGGAGATTTATGATTCCAAGCCTGAGGCCATCCATCAGGCCGGTTTCTGTGAAACTGGGTTCAGCCTCACATCCTCAGCTTCTCAAGCCAGGTTCTACCTAAAACTGGTTTGGTTCCTCTGGGAGAACCGGAGACACAGAGGCCCTCCCAAAGCCCCCAAGGCTCGATGCAATTTGGGTGGGAGCAGCGAGTTCAGCAGGCTTTGAAGTCTGTGTCCAGGCCAGGAGATGCATTAACACAGACATCAGAAGCTTTGCAGATCAGCTCACTTCCACCTCCAGCCTTTGAACACTCCACAATGTTCTCATGGCTTTGATCATGAACTTGACTGTGCTTCCAAGTGCTTCCAAAGTTTGCCATCACCATACAGGGGCTGGTGCCCCACAAGCCTGTACTTCCATGAAATGTCCTCCCTCTTCCCTCCAACACTGCTGTGATCTATCACCCTGCTCGAGCCTCAGCCAACAGGCCCTTCAGCACAGCACAGTTCTGGCTTCATCCAAAATATTGGGTTTTTCTTAACAGCTCCAGGACCACCCTCTCCCCTTACCTTTTCCAAACTCATATCCCATCTGAACAAGCAGTTTGGAGCCAATGCCACGAGTATGGGCCTCCCAGCCACCGAAAGAGGAGCTGCACGCAGGGGTCCATTCCCCGTTCTCTGGAACTCCTGAATCTATCACTGTGGCACAGAAGGGGAGAATCAGTGAAACAGGAATCACAAATAAAGCTGCTGTGTGGGCCACCCACACCGTACAAAAAGCCCTCACAGGGCAGTACAATTCACTTCTCCAACCTTAAAAACATTTGGTCACTCCTCCAGCCTTACTTAGTTCCTACTGAATTGTCACCTTCCATGAACACTGCACAGGGAATGACTGAAATGAGAGATTTCACTTGATTTAATGGACACACTACCTCCCAGTTCCAGGCAGAATCACCCAGGAGTTTTATGACCCTTTTCCTTCCTTCCAGGATGGTGATAAGGACTAATGTACGCATCTGAGTAGAATTTGGCACAGTGGCACCTAATACTTATCCCGTGCCTCCAGCTCCTGTCTCTGGCATGAGGCTCCTCCAGGCCACAGCGTTAGTTTTGTGTTACTAGGATCCAATAATCTCTGTCAGGTTAAATGCAAAGAGCTCTAGGACATGACTTTGTCCCTATGATGCAGCTGTGGCACCAGCAGAGTGACAGTGCTGCCTGTGCAGCTTCCAAGATGTCACTTGGGCACTCTATGTCACCTTTCAGCAGTAAAACAAGGCATGGCTGTTCCTGCAGCCTCATCGAGCACTGGAAGGACCCAACACTCCCATTTCTTTGGGTCTCATACTCCTGAGTCATGGAGTTCCCAGGGATGAGGAAATGATTCACTGACGAACTCAGCTCAGCCAGGCATGTAAGAAACAGGCTCAGAGCTTGGAACTCTAAAATATGACACTCTCTTCTTCCACGTGTGGGAAGTTCCCATGGAAACCTCCGGCCTTCATTAGCCCAGGGATTTGCATAAGACAAAGATTTTAGTTTGCAGTTGCAGCATGACAGCCAATTAATTACTGTTCTCAATCTTTCAGGAACACATAAAGAGATCAACTACTCTTCATCAGAGGTGAGACACTCACAGTGAGAGCTCTAGGACAGCCAGCCAGTCCCAGAGAAAGGCAGAACAAAATCCCAAGTCGCTCTTGCTCACACCCTCCCCACTCCCTTACCTTTGGCATAACCAGAATCATCCACACTGTCCCTATCAGACTCATCAGATTCAGCAGCATCTTCACTTCTCAGGGGGGGAATGACACTGTCCCCTTCCACCACGGCCTCCTTGAGGAGCAGGGAGTCAAATTTCACCGTGTAGTAACCACTGTCCACATCTACAGAGGGAACAGCAAGGATGGGAGCTCCAGTCAGTGCCCAGCACACAGGGAGCTAAACCAGAGTGAGCTCCAGCAGAACAACACGGGACAGGGGGGAGGCACAAGGAACAGGTTCTGAAAGGTTCTGGGTTTAATTTGTGATTTTTATTTCTGTCTGGGAGGGAGAAGCACCCACTGCAATGAAATGCTATTTCCACAATGCCTGTGTTGATACCCAAAGGTTTATCTCTACAAATCAAGAAAGATGGGATGTTAAGAAATGGAATTAAAAAGAAGTTAGACTCGCTCCCTTCTGACTTAATAACAGTTAAAAGAAAGATGGAAAGAGGAAATAAACCCTCCCTCTTCCCAGGACATAAGGAAGCCTGTATCAGCAGCTGCTGGGCAGGGCCAGCTCCCCTGGTTTTTGTTTAAACAGAGCAGATTATTGCAATTCTCACCTAATTTACATGTAAATTCCTGCAGTACCTCCCTCTTCCCTGGAGCAGTTAATGACCTCGTAGTCATTTCCTTTCCACATTCCTGCTCTTTATACCTCCTGTTTTCCAGCCAATTCCCTCCTCTAGCCTGACAAAACTCAGACTGTTTCCTCAGTTATGTCAAGATTTTGAGTTCAGGGCCACAACCACATAGTTTACATTTTTCTGTCACTAACCACAAGAGCAAAGTTTTAGATCCACGTAACCCTCAGCCTCCACCTTCCCCCTGGACCCCGGGAAAGCCCCTGTCCCCCCTCACCGGTGATTTTGGCCGTGTACCAGATCCCGTCACTGTGCTTGGCCAGGCAGGCTGAGCCCACCCCCAGACTGCTCAGGTCGGGCTCTTGGAACGGCTGCAGCTCCTCCACGGACACCACCTGACCATGAGAAAACCTGCAGGGAAGGAGGAACAGGAGTTTTCAAATGAAAATCCCTTCCCTCCTCAAAGGAAATGCACACGAGTGTCAGCAGTGATGAACCTTCACCATAACTGGGGACGTTTGACCACGTGCTGTTGCAATTATAAAGCTGTTCGTGTTTCACCTTAAACATGTTATTTATGTCATGGAATAAGGAATGCATCCCACCCCAGAGACTTTAACTGCCTTGCTAGTGACACATCCAGTTAAAAAGTTCATGGCTTTGGGGATAAACAGGATCAGAGACAGGCAGGGCTCCAGCCCAGCACCTTCACAGACCACTCAGGCTGATCTTGCTGAAGATCCCCAAAAAAGGAGCCTATAAAACCTCCCTGTGCAACTGGAATGTGAGCACTATCCACAGACTCGGGTGTTTTATTTTAAAACACTTAATTAGTTAATTTATCCACTCAGTTATGTAACACCTCTGCAGCTTCCCCATGGGATGTCCTACTTCATCTGTGCACTAGCTAAAGAAACAGCCAAACTGATGCCACTGCTCACCACAGTGCACTTTAAAAACATTAAGGCACAATCTCTCTGGGTGAGAAAGCCACACAGAGCACTTTAGGAGGAGGTTTATCCCTCTGGAACAAGGCCCCTCCCACCCCTCTCTCTTTACCGACAGTTCTCCTTAAATCTGCACTTGTCATCCAGGAAGAACGGGCATGGCTTCAGGGACTTGTGGGTGGGGTACAGATAGAGCACCCTGACCCCGGCACTGCCATCCTCCAGCTCCTCTGTCCCCACAATCATGGCATTGTGGTACTCCAGGGTCCCCCAGGAGCTGTAGTAGGGGGCTTTAACTTTCATCCCACTCAATTCCTCCTCCTCCTCCTCCTCCTCTCTCTCAGACTCCTCCTCCTCTTCACTGCACTTTGATTTGGTTTTATCCCCAGTTTCTCCCTCTCTCTCCGAGGAGATCTCATTATCAGCTGGAGCCTCATCTGTTCCAAGCCCAGCAATGGCTTCCTTAAAAGCAGCGTATTCCTCATCTTGGGCAGAGCTCTCCAGATGGGAATCCTGCCCCGGCAGACCTGCTGGGGAGGAGGAGGAGGCATCTGTGTCCAAAGTGGCCAGAAGTTTGCTCTTTTTCACAGCCACCAGGCTGGACTCGGTCAGTTCTATCAGCTGCTTCAAATCCTCCTGCAGCTGGATCAGGTCCGACTGCTGCGATGGATCCTGGCCAGCCCCCAGCGCCAGCTCCACCTGCTCCAGCTGGGCGTTGTAGGTCTGGATCGCTGCTTCCAGACTCTCTTCATCCATTGTCAGCACAAGCAAGGCGCTTTTGCCCGCGTCCTCTCCACGAACTCAAAACACATTCAGAGTTTACTCAAGCACTTTTGGATAAGAAGTCCTCGCTCGCAGAAGCGACATCTACCCGCCGTCCCGCTCTTTCCCTCGGAAATCACCGGGGTGATGCTCCTGCTGGAAACAGGCGGCAAGAGGCGACGGCAGAGTCCGAGAGAGGCCGGGCCTGGCCCTGCGCTCCCCCGCCACGGAGTCCACTCAAGCCCACCGGGCCCGCGCACGGCACCGCTCCTCCCGCAGCCTGGGCGCTCCCTCAGCCCCAGGGCTGCAGCACCTCCCTGAGCCGCCACCACCACCTCGGCGGCCCCAGTGCACCCTCAGCCGCCTCGGCCCCTGTGAGCCGCCTCCGCGACACCCGCCATGACACCCCCCCTTCCTGCCGCAGAGCCGCCGCTTCCGGCTGCGCTCGCCAGCGCGTCACCCGCTCAGCGCTCGGGGTCCCCGGCAGGCCGGCGGCGCTGGACATTCTGGGAGTTGTAGTCCACACGCTACCCATGTGCGGCTACCGCAGCGGCAATGGGACTACATTTCCCAGAGCCCCAAGCGCATAATGGCGGCGGCCGGTGGGCGCTGGGGAGTCGTAAGAGGCGGCTCGGGCTCCGGCACTGACACCGGCACCAGGACCAGGTGAGGGGCCGCGGGCCTCGGGCCTCGGGCTCGGGGCTCTTTTCCTCGCCCGCTGCTCTCGGGAGCTTGGGGCGGCCTTCTGGGCCGGGACGTGGCGCTGGGCCGGGACGTGACGCTGGGCCGTCAGGGGGAAATGGCGGTAGGGCCGGTGTTCCCCTTCACCCGTCACTGGCTGTGAAAGGGAAGGAAAGGGCCGGATCTTTTGGATGTGGAAGGATTTCCCGTGTCCGGGAGGATCTCCCGGGTCGAGGAGGAGCAGGCCGGCGGTCGGGCGCGCCCGGCATCAGTCGCTGTCCCGAAAGAGGAGCGGGCCGGGGTTCCCCCCAGCCGGTGGCCCGGCTGCTCCCCCGGGGACGGCAGGAGCCCCCCGCTCTCGCACAGCTGGAGGCAAAGGGTCGCCCCGGTACCTGTGGGATTGGAGCCCCTACGCTTAGGTGCCCTGTCCTCCCTTACCGTGAACCCCCCGATTCCTGCTTTGGAACACTTTTATTTCCCTTTAGGTAATGGTGTTTGACTTCAAAGTGGTTGTTTAAGCACGCTTAAGGCAGCTGCCTCTCAAAGGCTCTGCCTTGAGGTTCCCTTTATCTGTGTTTGAACAGAGGAGTTGTTGCAATGGCATGTGAGTCAGCTGCAGCACTTGGTGCCAGTGCTTCCTGCATCCCAGCAAAGCTGATCTGCTTTGTGTGTGCAAATTCAGCACCAAAAACCCCAGGTGTGAGCTTCTGTAGATTCTTGCTCAAAATACCTGTTCTTTGTATTTGTATGAAGTTCGCTTCATTTTCTGTGGGTGTTACATGTACTGCAAGAGGTGTTCAAGCCCTTCCTCAGCTCCCCTTTAAACCCCAGATTTGATCTTGAGCTGTTTTCATGATCTCTCTTGGCTCTGTGATTTTCCCTGGGATTGCCTAATTATGAGAGTTCCTGATAAAAGAGTAACATCATTTATTTATCTGGCGTTGGGAAAAACTTGCGCTGTGGCATGAGAGGCTTTTGGGAATGACCTGTTTGTTAATGATGTTAATTATTTGCATTTGTTGCAGGAGCAGGATGTATACGCTGCTGTCAGGGCTCTATAAATACATATTCCAGAGGGATGAGTACTGTGTCCTGATCCTGGGTTTGGACAATGCTGGTAAAACTGTAAGTGCTGTTTATCACCCCATGGAGGGCACACGCAATCCTAAACATTCTCCAGGGATAAATCTTCCAACAAGGGTCGATCTTCTTCAGCTCTGTCCTGAGTTATTTTAGTGATGTCACACCAAACAATCAACTTTTCCCCGTTACTTAAATTACCACAAGTTTTCAGGGATGTGGCTGAGGCTTTGGTAATCCCATAATCGCTTATGATCCCTTATTTCCTTGCTAAAATAGGGAGCAGGAAGAGGAGTTTGTCCAAAATTAGGTAGGGCAGTATCTGCTCTAGCAGGATTGTGCAGAAATGAAAAGGCAGGCTTGGGGTAGGATTACCCCAGCCAGTAAAATGTTTGACAGTAAATACTTTGTCTTATTCCTTTTCAGACCTTCCTTGAACAAACTAAAACCCGATTTAACAAGAACTACAAAGGGATGAGTTTGTCCAAAATCACAACTACTGTAGGCTTAAACAGTAAGTAAATCCACGTGGAATTTTTTCAGCTTTCCTGTGCAGTTAGACAACAGCTGTCTTTTGTTTGAAATATTTAAGAATTCAGAAGGGCAGAATAGTTCCTGGAAGCAGAGATTGTGTCTCCCAACTGCCCAGGTCTTTTTGTAGATAATAAAATAGGCTTTCTTATCTTAGGAGGAAAAACTCTTGAAGTATTAGACCCCCAGGTATCCTATTTCAGTGCTGTCCTCAAACTGTATTTCCCTGCAGTTCATTCCTTGGCCCAATTCTGGAATTATTTGCACTGATACTGCTCTAGATCTGTGATCACTCTGTGCAGGTTTTGCTCTGTTGTTGCAAGTAGTCACTTGTGTGACCTGTGATTTGTTCCCCTACAAGCTTGTCCCAGCCCAGATTTCTGAGTGGGGTGTGCATGTGTCTGTGCTTTACAGCACCTCTAGTTTTAACTGGATTCTTCTTTCCTTCTTCCCTCCAGTTGGAACTATTGATGTTGGCAAAACTCGGCTGATGTTCTGGGATCTTGGCGGGCAGGAGGAACTGCAGTCACTTTGGGACAAGGTTAGAGATGTGGTTTTGTTTAATTTGATGTGTACAATTTGCCCAGAGAAGCTGTGGCTGCCCCATTCATGGAAGTGTTCAAAGCCAGGGTGGATGGAGCTCTGATCAGCCTGATGTAGTGGAAGGTGTCCCTGCTCATGGCAGGGGGTTGGAATGACTTGATTGGCTGTTTCCAACACAAACCATTCTGTGATTCCATGATTTCTGTTAGAAGTGGTTTTGTCTCTTAGAACTGAACCACTACAATCATTTGGTAATCACACAGGCTTATTGATAACCCCAGTAGTTAGCACTAACAATTTGCCAGAGATTCCACTATTTCTGTGCTTAATATTTGCATTATTGGTTACAGACAGCAATTACCAACCCAGATCTGGGGTTGTGCCATAGAGATAAGCTTTGGGGAGACACAGGTGAGGTTTTTCAATCTGGTGTGTTGATCAGGCCTGCAAACAGAACACACCATGCTGTGTGCCTGCATTCTCTCCAGGCACACTGTGAATACAGCTGGCTCTAACTGGTTGATCTCCTCCACATGTACCAAAAATGTACCAAATTAAGATAAAATCATGAAGAGGAACAAGTGATCCTAGTGGATTGACACCAATACCTGTGTTCTCCTTCCAGTACTATGCTGAATCTCATGGGGTGATCTATGTTATTGACTCCACTGATGAGGAGAGGCTCTCTGAGTCCAAAAGAGCTTTTGGTAAGTACAGTGTGAACAAAATAGACCTGAAAGGTTGTATCAAATGAGACTGTAATGCAAGAAAGAGCCTCTGGCTTCATCCCTGTGTCCAGATAATCTGTGCCAGGCATTTGTGCAACTTCCAGAACTGGCTAAACCTGGTTTTGTTTCTGTCCTTTGTAGAGAAGATGATTACCAGCGAAGCTCTGGAAGGGGTTCCCATTCTGGTGTTGGCCAACAAGCAGGATGTAGAGGTAAAATATGGCAGATTTACATACATGAGCAAATAAGCCTTGGAAAGGTGAACTCTGCATTCATGTTAAATTTGTTCCACATTCCTGAGCTGATCCTATGGCACTGTCTCATCACTTGGAGTAATTGCTTTGAATTTAGTTGTGGTTTTTTTCCTTTCTGTTCCAACCCTTTTCCAGTGCCATGAATGAGCTTCTTACAGGCACATAGTTTTGAACTCTTTATGTAAACAGAGCAAACTGCATAGCTATGGTGGGTCTTTCTTGTACCGTGACTGGGTGTATTGATACTGTTTTTTCCTGTTTATTCAGAAAAAAAATGTTTAGTGCGCTTTGTTTATGATGCTGTTTAAAACCCAGGAATAGCACAACAGATATATGTGAAGGAGGAAGTCATCCTTTCCCCATAACTGGATAAGATCTGTTCAATAAAACTCTTTGTTTGTTGTAGAGCATTCCATCAGTGACAGCAGTGAATGGCAAGGAACTCTCTTTTCTGGTAATATAATATGAATTTTTTCCAGCATATTCAGAACTGTAAAGCTCTTGGTTTGGGTTTGACAGTTCGTGGGTGGTGCAGTGTTTAGGTGACACGTCCTGGACCATCCTTATCTGCCCCAGCATGGAAAAAAGAGAAGAGAGTGCCTAAGGTGATCGTGGTGTTTTTCATGTTTTCCTCCTTTCCCCTGCAATGTACCTGGAATTCCAGGACTGCAGCTCCAGTGATCGTCTCTAGATGGAGCCAGAGGCTTCCAGTAGGATTTAGAGCACCAGCCCTGGCAGCTGGGATCAGTGTCTGTTCCAAAGTATGCCAATACTTCTCAGGTTCTTCCACTGGACTTTACACTTGTCCGAGTCATTGCACTTGTGGGAAGTACTTGAGACTTCCATTGAAATCACTTGGCTCTCAAGGAGGATTGGTTACATCTCATAAGTACAACACAGACTGGTTTTTGTTTGATCTAGATTATCTAGTCTTAGAAATAAGAGAAATGTAGTTCCATGTAAAAGCAAGAGATCAAGACAGAACTCCTGATTTATGGTCCTGACTTTGCTGTGGTCTCTGGAATGTGGGGAAATGGTCTGTCTTTTTCCTGTGGAAACCAGAGTACTGACTCTCATATTCCATGCAACACCACAGCTCTTCTGTAGGGAGCAGCCTGCACTCTAGCCTTGACCTGTTGAGAATGTTCCAAGCAGTGACCTGGAAAGCTGTTCCAGTTTCCCTTGTGACTGTATATACATACTTTGTTACAGGCTGCAGACACTGGCTCTTCTGACACTCTAGCCAGACTAAAGACAAATAATTGAACAAGTGGACATCTTTAAATGACCAGAAAGAGGTATTTGGAACAGGCTTTCAAAAGAAAATCTGACTTCTTGCCCCCTCTGGAGGCTCTGAGACCAGCCCACAGACTTAGTGCCTTCATGCAGTTGCAGAGCTGCAACAAAGAGATTAGCAAAGCCAAACCCACTTTCTATTTGTAAGAAATACCTAAATTGGATATTTAGAGGTCCACTCCTGCAGAATGATCTTAGTTATGAACCCAGCAAAGAGACATCACTGCTGTTAACAAATCACTAAGGGGATTATAGCTTATTTTCAGTAATCACTGAGGTTCACTTAAGGCTGAGAAAACTCAGTAGCCTGTTTCTCTTCCTCTGATTTAGCAGAATGGAAGATCTCTGGAATAACTGATAATTAGCACTGACAGACATTTTTCTGCTCTGGATCTCCAGAAATAAAACTGTAGTAGGGAATTCTCACCAGCATCCCTCTATCCTGAACCACAGTAAGGGAGGATAAGTGGTATCTTAACCTTGCTGGTATTTGGAGATGAAGGATAATTCTTGATGATGATGTCTATAGAGGCCAGCAGAAGGCTCGTGATTAAATACATCAGAAATAGTACGTCTGGCATAGTTTGTTTGTTTCGTTTTTAAGTTTACATTCTGTTACTAAGATAACAAAAGTGCTGATGCAACCTGAAATTGCATAAAGTGTTAAGAATTCTGCTGTGAACCCCAAGGTACACTGTGTCCTCTCAGCACTGCCAAGCACGAGCAGTATTTGGTCGTTCCAGGGGATGAAGTACGTCACTGACCGCAAAACACCAATTCTAATATTCTCACAGTACTGAATGTGATATTTTATTGTATCAGGAGAATGCTCTGTGTTCAGCAGGGCCTTCAAAACTGGATTATTTCATAATTAATTAAAAATCCGAGTCAAACGTGTGTTGGAGGAAGGAGTTTGTTTGGGTTTTTAAAGGAACTATTGCTTTGAAGGTGAAATAAAATACCTAATATCTACTAATTCCTGTGAACTCCCTTTCAACTCAGAATGCCACTTTTGAAAACATGGCTTATTGCAGAAAAAACTGCAAAATAAGAATTGATATTTGCTGTTTCGATGTGAATGCAGCTGTTGAAAGGTTTGCACAAGGTATACATTTCTAAGCTTTACAATGAACTGTCACAGTTTGAGGATAGAATGGTTCATTATGGAACACTATTCAAAATACTGGAAAAACATGACCTGTCAAAAACAGCATTTGAAATTTAACAATCTGAAAATTACTGGGTGTTGAATGATGTCCCATGTCTGGGAGGAAGTTTTGCCATCCTCATCTAAAGAGAAATTTTGGAAATTTAATTTGAAGTCTCCAGAACGTTGAAAAGCCTCCTTATGCCTTTGGAAAATGCGAGGAGTCATAGTGAGTAGCAGATACTCATTTCCACACAGCTGTTAGAAAACAGACCTTCTTCATGAAAGCCATTCCACTTTCCAGCTGAAGACCTACCACAGCTTCCCTGTAAAATTAGTTTTAATTTAAATTAGCTGGTTTAAATTGAGGCTATACTATTCCTTGTTTAAATTTAAACAAGCTTAAGTTTTCATTTAAAACAAACTCATAAAAAGGGTAGCCCGCAGCGTAGGTCAGGTGAGTCAGACTTTCTGTGAAATAATTTTATTTAGGCAATCCACCTTGCTGTTGTTTCTCTTTTAGTTCCATTCTGATGGTTGATTACTCTTGAGATGGCTGAAGAGCCTCTACTTGAGGTTTTATCCATGTTTCCAGTTTTATCCTGACTGGAGACCAGGCAGCAGCATTGTCTGCTGCACTGGATTTGGTGAATGGATAAAAACTCTACAATTCAACCTTTTTTTGGCTAAAACTTGTCTTGCTGCTTGATAGATTTTTAGGTGTGCCATTGCTGAGTCTTAATTTGGGTAATGCTATTCTGAACCCTTCCTAGGAGGAATTTGGTTCAGTCTTGGATGGATTATGCCTGGAGGAGCCTTCATCAAAAGATGTTTTGCAGTGTGTTATTTTGGGGAAGCTGAGATGGAAATCTGGTTCGTCATGTGTTGTGTGTGAGGTTCCTGTGAACTGGCTGAGAGATACCATCATTCCTGAAAGGTCACTGTGGATTGTGTTGTTGCAATGGTGCACTGTTGATGTGATCACAGATCCAGCTTCCCTTCCTTGCCCTTAGGTTATGTGTTTGCAGCTGAGAAACAAAACACATCTGTAAACAAATACTTTGTAATGTGCTGGGGCGAAGGGGAACTTGGAAGCCACAGCTGACATTTTCCCTGAGCATGCAAAGCTCAGGTGCCCCTTGCTGAAGTGATGGATAATCTGCCTCATCCTCTGCTGTCACATGAGATTCCCACTGGGGGCTTTCCCTGGAACACTAAATCAAGGCATTGATAGTTTGGTGTTACCCCCTCTGCTGTGCTGCTCTACTTCATCCCAAGGGGAAAATGATTTTCCTCAAAACAGGATTGGTGGTGCAGTGACATCCTGCTGTGACAATTTGAATGGTGCAAAATCTCCTCAGAAGCAAAACTCTTTCTGATGCAGATTTCCATGGAGAGCTGTGGCTGGGCAGCTCTGTGGAAGGTGGAGCAGACCATGGCTCTACCAGAAGGTGGGAAAGGGAAGTTATGACAATGGTTTATGCTGGGAGATAAAAATGGCTGTAATTGTAAGCTGCACTGGGAAAAGTGGACTCTTAAGGGTTCAGGGATGGGCAAGGTGAAGGATGTGGGTTCTCTGTGCTGCTGGGTATGTGCAGGTGTCCTGGTCTGCTGGTGGTGTTGGGAAGTTCATTGCCTGATTGCTTTGCTACCTGTGCAAGTAGATGTTAAGGAATCACGGACAGCAGGACTGTGCTCTCTGTTGTTACTTTGTACCTTGAACACTTTATCTGATTTATTTTAAAATGCATCATCATTCAGGAAAGGAGAAGGAAAGGGTAGACTCAAGAAGAATAAATGGATATACTCAGAAGTATATCATTAGACAATGATATTAAACTGTAAGGGGCTTAAAGTATATTTCAAGAAGCATTTGCTCATTTTCAGCTGCCTTGAGATTTAACCATCCTGCTGCAAGGTCTCATTGACTGAAAAAAACAAAGACATGAAAAATAGCTCAAATTACTGACATGCAGCTCTTTCTCCTTCCCAGTTGTTGGGTAATTGACTTGTCCAGAGCTTTGGGTTAAACCAGGAAGCATTTGGACCTGCCTTTGACACTGTACAAGGCTAAGGGAGCAGCTTTTACAAACCAGTAGAGAATGGTTGGTTGGCTGTAATCTCTGGCCCATCTTCCAGACCTACCAGTATGAATTCCAGCTCTCAAGTCCAGTCTGACTCCCTCTAAAGTTAGTAATTGTTGTTGGTTTTTTTAATTAACTATTTATCCTGTGGCTGACAGCTCATCTGTATGAACTGCATGTTTGTCAAAAATCCTTAACTAAATTGTTGAGACTTTGGTGGAATGATGTCAATAACATTTTTGGATATGGTTGCTAGGTCACTGATTGAAAGGGCAAGTTTAAAATGCAACTTCGGTCATAAGAAAGTACAGTCATCAAAAGTTGTACAGCTAATGGAGTCAAGGGCACTGGGTGAATTGGGTGTTGTTAAACACCTTACAAGCCATTTCTTAAGATCCCTTCCTATTTTTAAACAATGAAACCTGCTTACTTCTATTGTCCACAAAAATTTTCTGTATTTAATTTCTCTAGAATCAGTGTTTTGCGAATGGATGGCTGGTAACATTAATTTTCATATTTCTGTCTCTCAGAGTTTACGTCCGCTTGTCCAATCCTCAGGACTCATAAGGGTCCAGTTTGGCATTTGTGTAAACATTTGTCCAAAACACTTATGTGGGCCTCACTGAAGGTTCAAAACACATAACTGAGCATTGTTGAAGGTCCAAAATGTCTTTGCAGAGAGGAGGAAGGGTGGCCTTTTGGCCAGCTGAAGTGCTTAAATGGCTTGTCCAAGGCTTCCTAGGAAAAAGTGAGCACTGAGTGGTCAGGGAGGTGCAAGTCCAGACTTTAGTTGGGCAAGTTTGCTTTTGTTGTAGCTTTAAAAGTAAGATTTTTATGGTGACACCATGTTATGTGTCAGGAAAGTAATCCACTGGTTTATTGAGGGTTCTTGATTTGTGGTGGTGTTCCCAGCAGCCTCCTGGCAGCTTCGCAGAAGTTTAAGACCTGCTGGGGGTCAAGAGCACAGTGACATCAGGCATCAGAAAACGTGCTGCAATCAGTGCTGCCAGTGTTTTCTCTGAATGCAGACAGATGAGTGCTGGTGGGGCATGGCTGTAATGCCAAGGAATGTGCTGAGAACAGGAAAAATCACAGGCTGTTTTGTGAGAGTGCCCAGGGTGCTGGCAAAGCGTCAGCTGGGCTTGTGGCAGGGACCCTGTTTCAATAGGCTTTGTCAATAGAAAAGCTCTTGTAGTGTCCTGGTAAATACAAGCTGTGTGTGACAGTTGAGCAGCTTGGAAGGGATATCCTTCGAGGGGGCAGGTTGTGCTCATTTTCAGGTCTGTTTGCTTAGAAGTGTACAAATTAAGGCTCAGCTAGGTGAGGCAGTGTGTGTGTACTGTCAGCAAACAGCACTCTCTTTGGTGAAAAAAGAATATGTTCATTTCTTTAGAATGCAAAGAGGTGAATTTGCTGTGTTGGTGGGTGAGGGGGTTTAACCTCACAGCATTGCCATCCTGACTGAAGCACGACTGCAGACATGGTAGGATTCATTGTGGAAGAAGGTCACCATGTCTTGTAGCACAAACAAGCTCTTCTTTGGTTCCCTTTGCAGACTTGTCTGTCAATTCCTGACATCAAGACAGCATTTAGTGACTGCATTAACAAAATTGGTAAGAGAGACTGCCTGACACAAGCCTGCTCGGCCCTTACTGGGTGAGTATGAGAAGGGGTAGACTCAGAATTGATTGACTGAGCAGCTGTGGGGTGTCACACACAGAGCAGCACTACAGGATTTATTAAGCCTTGAAAGGGAGCTGTGCTTCCTTCCAGCACTGACAGACACTCGTTCAAGAACCTTGGACTTGCCCCAGCTCAATAACTTCCTCTGTAAATCCTGCCTGTGAAACACAGTGCAAGTGTACTTCTGGCTGAGAGCAGCTGGACTTGGAGGCGTATTTATTGTCCTGTATCATCCCTTCTCCTTGCACAATAATCCTTGAAGGTGCTGGTTTGCTGCAGCTCCTGGCTTTTAGGTTAGAATGCAGTTGAAAATGCAGCTGTTGATGCCTCTGCCAGAGAAATGGGTGGTGCTTCACTGTTGCTGCTGTAACTATGCTTCTACTTTCATATTCTTTGGCGTGCAGATGAGCTGTGTGATGGGGATGATATAACAGTCCCCAAGAGCCCTCTTACATGGGAATGCCTGTGGTTTAAAATTCGATGACTAAAACAGACCCTAATTGGGGCTTATGCAGCTGCATGCCACGAACTTGACCAACCCACTGGATTCTTGATATCTTGGCATCATTACTGCATATCAAGTCTTGCAGTACTTTGCTTCTTTGTACTTTCAGTTCTTTAAGTGAAAAGTGATACTTGGTATAAGTCAAAAGTTTTGTTCCAGATAGAGAAACACTCCTGGCTGAATTACTGCCTGGGCTGAATCCAGAGCTTTGAATTTTTTTCTTTTATAAATTTAGCAAGAAATCTGTGTTATCATACAAGCTACTGCAAAGGATAACAAAAACTACTTGAACTGTGGAAAAATATCTGTTGTCTGCATTGCTACAAATCACATACCATTAAGCAGATGAATAACCACAACAATGTTCAAGCACTGACTGGAAGAGAAGTATTAGATAATAACCTTATGAAAAACAGCCTTTTCAGCTGTGTTTTTTTGTACAAACATTTCTAGTTTTGATCTGTGTGGAATTTCCTTTCAAAATTCTGGTTTGAGCTTGCACTAAAAGAATAAATAACTCCTGGAAGTCATGGCTAGGGAGCTGGTGGTGACTTGCTTGGCAGCCCCAGCACAGATGGTTACAGAAGGCTGGAACCAGGATTGCAAGATCTTATACAACTAGTGTGAGGTTTGTGGCAAAATAACCTCAAGCCAGCTGTCAGGTGTGTTTGATGCTTGTTCATCCCAAGATTTCCACAGAGTTGGTGACTAAGTTGGGTGTAGACTTTTATAGACATCAGAAAAATAAAGGATGGAGGTATATATTGCTGAGCTAAAAGAAATCAGATTCCTGTTGTTTGCCTGCACAAGAAATGTCACAGAAATGCCAACAAATAACTGGGGTAGGTAGAGCCCTTACCTTCCTCATGTAAGGGCTCAGTTAAGGCCTGTATGATCCATGTTTCTGTTCTTGGTTGCTTCTTGTTGTTGGTTTATTTTAAAACCTTTTCTGCTTGTCTTACTTCCTTAGCAAAGGGGTGAACGAAGGAATTGAGTGGATGGTGAAGTGCGTGGTGAGGAACATCCACCGGCCCCCAAGAAAGAAGGACATCACGTAGGAATTCCGAGCCAGTCAAGGAATGGACAGCCTCTTTCCACACACTTTTGTGTTCCCTTTAAAGAAGGTGATCCACTGGATTCCTATTACACCTGATTCTTTCCTAAGTTTGGAGACAAATATTCTCTTTCTGTGTCTAAAAAAAACTTGAGCCAAGGATTCCAACTGGGTGGGGGGTGGGAATCTCTTACATTAAGTATTGTCTTTGGCCTGAGAGCATCCTATGTAGCAACCTACACATTGTTGCCGATGCAAAGGACTTAATTTTCTACTATCTTACTTTGTGATTCCTGATTTGTTAGTCTAACAGGCTGGAGGCCGGTGACATGAAGGAGCACCTGAAGGAAATGTGTAGGTGAATGTGGAAGGGGAGGAGCAGCCTGGGGAACGGCTGTCCCTCCTAACTGAGAAGATCCCTTGCTGCTCCAGCCCCGTGTTCCTGCAGGGTGTTACTGGCCCTGTTATGCTGCTGTTTGTGTAGTGGGGAGAGACAGCATTGATTAGAACTTGATTTTCAGTTGGGGTGTTGATTCATAACTTTGACCTGTGGTAAAAGCAGATGTGGAAACCAGCAACTGCACAGTGGTTATAGGGTCATGGAATTGTTAAGGTTGGAAAAGACCTGATCAAATCCAACTGCGCTGGTTGAAATGGATATTTCTACCAGGACACGGATTCCAGAAGCACTGCCTTGCTCTGACTGCCAGTCTCTGTGCATTCTCTTTAATCCTAAGAGTGATTGGGATCTTCTGTAACTGGACTGAATCAAGGCCCTCTCTGTGATCTTTCTAAACTGAAAAAAACCTCTAGGCAGGGAGAAATCAGTATGCAATAAAGCTTCCTACTTATTTGAACTTCCCTGGCTGAAACAAATGGTGTTTGGGAATAGCAGTACTTAGCCCGTAGGTTTTCTTTGAAATGTAAGAAAAAACAGAAAGGCAGCACTCAAAAGACAGTGCTCAGTTCTTACATTGCCTACTCAGCTAGCTGAGTGATGCTGATATATCACTATCATTTCCCTGAATATGAGTTTTTACGTGAATTTCATGGTGGTTTGGCAATGGGTGTGGCTCCTCCTCTGTTTTATTTACTTCTGGCACTGGCGAAGGTTCTGTGCTGTTTGCTGACATAATTAAGGGGCCATTAATTGCACTGTACTTGAGCCAGTTAGCAATATTTGTTTAAAGGCTGTTGGGATCAAAGAACTTTCTGCCAGATTTTCTGCGTGCAACTCATTGCAGGTGTTTTTTGAGAGAGAGCATCATTCATTCACTCACATTTGGGTCAAAGCACAAGAGCAGCTGGGCTGTGTCACTAAGCTCATGAAGTTAGTGGAAATAATTGCAAACTGAAGAGCAGAATCTTGCTTCTCAATAAGAGAAGTAAGGCTCCTTCAGACTTAGTGACCCAGTCATTTTTCTTGTGTGCTCTGTGAATGTGGAGGATCCCTTGGAAATTACTCACCCACTGCAGGAAATGGCACTTTTTCTGCGTGCTGCATGTGATGTTGGGCTGAGATTTTCAAGAGTACTAAAGTTTTGGAGAACCAATGGCCATTGGCCATTAATTATTGGGAGCATCTCTCTCATTGGGCTCTTGGAAAACACTTGGAAAGCCTGAGTGTTTTCAAGGTGACTTTGTGACTCTGGCTGTTTTGGTTGGCAGAGTTGGTGTTGACAGTTAAACTGAAGATGGGAAACAGCAACTAATGAAAAAAGTACCTTGCTGAGAGTCAAGTAGCTTGAAATGTCTGTTCTTTGGGACACAAGGGGTTTTCCAAGATTTTCACATACTATTCTCAGATCTCTTGCTCTTTCTTTGCCGTGGGAGACCAGAAAGGAAAAAACAGCTTCTAGACACAAAGAAAAGCTTCTAGACTGTTTTGTGGCCCATATCAGCAGGGGGTCTTAAAGCAAATATTTTGACTTCAGCATTCCAAGTTCTCAGGCGTGCAGAGTCCTTTCCCCAGAGACATGCCCAAGCTGAGATAGGTATGTATGAGCATGCTCTGGCCACAACAAATCAGGGAGGATTTCTCTGAAACCAGCAGCATGAAGTTCACGCTAATTCAAAGGGAGCTACCAGAGCAGTATCCCAGCAGATGGGACAATTTTTTATATTTTGATCAGAAATTTAATAGTTTACCACATTTTATACTTACAGGAAACGCAGACTTACTTAAAATGCTTTTTTTGTTTTAAGTGACCCTCCTGCCAGATCTCAAACAAAGCAAGAATGTTTCTGAATAGTTTCAATGTAGATTTTTGATATACTTGCATTGCACCTGTTTTGCCCATGCCTGTTCACAGCAGTGTGACTGCCTGAAGAGCTGCTTTATCTTCCCAAGGAGAAAAAGTTTGGTCCCCTGCACTTTGCAATCCCTGTTTCCTTTGGCATGCTGTCCATGAGATAAAGGTAAGTGTCTAATAACCTCAGCAGGGATCCCACTTGCCTTATTTGAGCATTGGCAGATGATCACATTTCTCTCACCTATCTGGAATTTCCTATGCAAGCATTCATTAGCTGGTAGCAGTAGGAGACAAGAGCTAAGAAAACACCTCTAAAGCATTTAGAATCCTAGTGAATCTTTGAGTCTTAGTGCTGTCTGTGTGCTGCCAATTCCATCTTCATTTGGAACTCTGTAAGGACACAGAGTAACTGAAGTACAGCAGTTCTGGCTGGTCCAACCTGATCCTGTCCTGTCCTTGTGCAAGGCAGCAGTGACGGCTGCACTGAGGGTCTGCGTTGCAGTGGTGCTGACGTCAGAGCTCACCCCACTTCCCAGGACCTCCCATCCCACAGAACCACAGAAAATGCCAAGACAAATCAGACCCAGCTTCAAAGTCCAGCATCTTAAAGTCCAGAGTCCAGTCTCTGGCTGCTAACATCTGTCTCAGAAAGTGGAGCAAACAGATGCTCTTTGGGGTCTGTGCTCCTGGCCATCCCTACTCTGCTAAACTGAAATCAAGCCATCATAAAGAAGTGGACTTAACATCCAGTGCTGTAGGGTAGTTTTAGTGGTTAACGGGGCTATTTTTAGTCTCTTCTTCCTTATCATCCTACTTGTGTACTGCTGACACATCCAGCATATCCAACAGTTTGTTTAGGCAAAGAATCTGCTGTCATAATACAGATCACAATCTTGAATGAGTCTCCTCAGCAATGATGTTTTAGCTGTGTATGAGATTGTTGGGTTAGTCATGATTTCCAAGAATGTTCTTGATTAACTGACTGACCTATTAGTGCAGGTTTGAAAATGTAAGGCTCAGCTAAAAACCTGCCGTAAAATACTTTTGGAGGGTGCTGAATTGATCTAGGCATTTCACTGGATTTTTAACAGTATCCTGGGATGTCTCTCCTGGCAAATAGTGTTAGTTCAAGGAGAGAACTTCTAGAGAAAGGCAAAGAGTGGTACTGTTACTGCACTTGACAAATACCCCTTTAAATCAAAAAATCTCGTTAATGTGGACAATAATTCCTGGTAGCCCCAGCCAGCAGTGTCCATATGTGAAGGACAGTGGATTCTCTCTCCATGTCCAGCTCTGCTGCTGCTCCTCCTTTTACCCAAAGCAGCACCACTGGCTGAGTTTGCCTTCAGCTTTGGGGCTGTTTTCAGGCTCCTAAGTATTTGTCATAGATTTCCCCAAAGCAGTTTGGACAACTAATGAAGACAGGCTGAATTCCTCTGCCATGCAGACAGGTTCTAGGCTGGGTGGCCTCTCAAAATTCCCTCCTGGCACAGTTTCCTACTAAAATTTGCCATGAATTTCTCTCCTGAGAGATAAGGGGCAGTGGTGAGGTGCCAAGAGCCTTGCCCCTCTGCTGAGCTCTTACAATGGATGCCAGAGAAACTGGAGCAGGTACTTTTTACACTGGGATTTTATACCACTTGGAAATCCCATGTGAAACATTCCTGGTGGATAACACAGTTATTGTTTGCTTGACCTCGGGCATTTCTTGCAGCTTTACCCTTGGGGTTTGTTTTTTGTGCTTCTGCAATCCCTAAGGGAGTTGTTTCTCTGCTCCTCTGGTAAAACCAGCTTCCATGACAACTCCTGGGGGCTTTCCATTCATTTCTTTACACACACTCAAGCTTTTTTTATTCCCAGACTTCATGAGGATCTAGTCCCAGCTCTCAGCAGTGTCTGCTCTCGTATAACTTCATCTGCACAACATCTGATCACAAGCCTTCACCTATTACGTCAGAAGGGAGCTGGTAAAGCAACAAAATGGTACTAAAAAGAATCAGACCTCATGGAAAATGACAGAGATCTGGTGCAGAAAACATGGACAGCACAATATGCAACAGCACTGGAGAAAAAATTGCCCAAAGATTTCCCATAAACGAGGTGCTCATCAGCTGGAAACAAGGAGAGGAGGAACATCAGCAGTTAACTACACAGGGCTGGAATTCTGCCTGACATTCTTTATAAACACAAAATCCGGAGGAAGGAATCTCCTTGTTCCTTCTTGGTTTCACTTTTTCCTTGAAGCTGCTGATGCTTAATGAGTTTCAAAATTTACGTGTTATGAGTGTCCTCTTGAATACCACATTCCTCACATCATTTCTTGAGGATGTCTGTGCAGTCTCACTTTTCCCATGAGTTATCCAAGGTAGCTGTGAAGGTGAGGCACTGGATACATTTGCTTAGGAACACACAGGATCCTTTCCTTGAGACAAAACCCTTGCTGGACCAATATGTAGTATTCTCACTAACACTGCTAACTCAGGAGTAGTAACTTTTTTGTGCTTGGGCCATCTTGTCTAGGCTGTGCTTTTGCCAAGAAAGGTTGGACTAGATGATCCTTGAGGTCCCTTCCAACCTGGAATTCTGGGGTTCTATGATTCTCCATCATTTCAATATATATCCTTCAGCTGAATGCATTTTATGCTAAACATTTGGAGGAACTAATCCACTCTGACCCCATGTAGCCTTAAGCCATCTGTATTCAGCATATACCAGAAGCACTTTTCTGAGGGCAAACTAAATTCGCTGTAAAATTGAGTGTATCCTTAAGTGCTTTCCTTAAACAGGAGCCTCTGGAGTTGTTCCTGTTGCATCACAGTTCGGTTCACAGCCAGGAACTCCTCTGCCAGTTCTCAGAAGTCAAAGAACCTGATATCATTTCTTTGGAGATTTTCATTAGGATTTTTTCTTTTTTGAGTCAGACTCCCACAAAGAAGAAAAACATTCTATAAGCAATCATAAGGAGGAATAAGGAATTTGCTGTTCCCAGAAGCTGGTGTTACGCACAGCACCACCTCACTGCCTGTAACAGTAACAGGCAAAGGAGTGTATGGGCAACTCAGTATTTCAGAGATTCATTAAATGTTCTCAGTTGGGAGGGACCAACAAGGATCATGGAGTTCAACTCCATGCTGAGCTTTTGCTGGTTTTTGTGACCAAAGGCTTTCAGATGGGCTCTTCTGCCAGGGGAACAAGAGGACCTGGGGGATACTGAGGCATATCCAGCCCTGTTAAAAGATTTTGCTCCTCTGACACAAACACGGCTTATTTTTAACTGAGATATTGGCAGTTATACATTAAACCCCCAGTACTGACCACCAGAGCTTTGCCCTGCAGGCACAGCAATGGGGGCAAAGGCAACTGTGGCCTCCTGGGAAAGGACAACTGAACCAAAACCAACCAATCCCACGCAGCAAGGATTAAGCTCTACCCACATCCTCAGCGTGGTGGAAATTTTGACAGCTCATTTCCATGCCACGAGAAGAGGGAGGATCATGGGACAGCCCACACCACAAGCTGTGAAAGACTAGTAACTCCCCTGTGAGTATATGTGGTGTATCAAAGGGCAGGGGATCTCTGCAGACAAGAGGTGCTGAATCACAGGCGAGGTTGTTCCTCTGTGACATGACAGCACACAACACATGAAACTGGGTGAAAGAAGAACTTGGTGTTGTTATTCTCAGAGTTGATTTGTCCTTTCATGTTCAGAGTCGTGGAGTGGGGAATGTACACTCCTATTCTTATCTCCCAAGTTTCCCAGCTAAAGAGCTCTAAGCTTCTGGGAAGACTGAAAGAAGTCCAATAAACCACCTGCTACGCTGCAGTATCACAGAAGGAAGTAGAGAGAGACAGGAATAGAAACCAGCAGCAGGGAATCTGTGTGATCTGACCGAGGCTGAGCAAGCACATTGGATCAAGTCCCTGAAGCCAGTCTGGGCTCTTTTTCTGGTGCCTTACACTTTCCACTCAAAAACACCCTAAAATCCACATGCCTGAGGCTCAGCAGCACTGACCACCCAACACCCATCCTCGCCGAGCTCGTGTCCTCACAGCCATAGCTGGGAAGTCATCATTCCTTGTGTTTTCATAGGAAAATGATGAAGTCTCCCGGCTCCACTCCCATGTTACAGCTAAGTCACTGCACTGCTGGAGCTCCTCCACGTCCAGACCAAGCACAGGATCTTGGTGCACTGCATGGCCCAGGGTGATGCTTGGGTGAGCAGTGACAAAGGATACCACAATAGGAACCTTGATTCTCCCCACATCCACGTGGCACTATGAGGTCTGGGATCCCCGATTCTGCTTGCTCAGACACAGCAGGTTTTCTGCCCTCTTTCCCTAAACATTGTGTAACTGTAATTGTTTTTCAAGGGCAAAGAGTTGCTGAGGGAAGACTCCTGTTGACTGAGACAATAACATGTCAAGGGCTCGTGGTTCTAAACAGGGAGAGTGTTTTGTGTAGATATTGTAGTTGTGGCCATGGCTTTGTTACTGAGAAAATTCTTTTAAGTTAAAGGGCACCAGAAAGTTTACTACTATATTCCAATTTTATTCACGCTGAGACGAGGCAGTGCCCAGACCTGATCATCAGAGCTCAAGTCCCGTGGGAGCAAGGTCAGGGGAGCCAAACAATGTCTGACCAAACAGAATCATAGAACATCCTGAGTTGGAAGGGACCTGCAAGGATCATCAAGTCCAACTCCTGGCCCCACACAGACCACACCAAAATCCCACCATGTGCCTGAGATCATTGTCCAAATGCTGTTTGAGCTCTGGTTCAGGTTTGGGGCTGTGACCACTGCCCTGGGGAGCCTGTTCTAATGCCCAAGCACCCTCTGGGAGAAGGATCTTTTCCTAACATCCAACATAAACCTCCCCTGAGAGCTCCAGTCTTTCCCTCAGATCCCGTCACTGGTCACCAGAGAGCAAAGGTCAGTGCTGCCCCTATAAGTGACCCTTTAAACCTCTCAGGGCAAAACCAACCTGTCCTGTGAAGGACAAGTGGTCTCCCAACACTTGCTTGGAAGCAAACACTAGGAAGAAGTGAGAACTACAGCATTGTGCTCTGTAACTACCACGAGAAACCAAATCCAAGTTTTTGTTAAAAAAAGACAATTTCATGTTAGTATTTCTTTAGCTGCCTTTTAAATGGTTGACTCAGTGCTACAGTATTGTCTGAACAAGTCTGTTGAGCACTAAATATTCTTGAATAATTGAATTTACTCCAGAAGATGGTGATAAGAGGTATCATCATCTGTTCTCAGCTTACTCAGCAGCAGGCAGCAATAATTCGCTTTTTTGGAACATGATTACTCCAAAGACATCCTAACACACTTGGAATGTGTAATCTGGAAAGATCATCCTGTTTCATAGAATCGTAGAGCAGTTTGAGCTGGAAGGGACCTTAAAGACCATCTAGTTCCAACTCTGCCATTTTACAAGGGGGACAGAAAGGCCCTTTGAGGACCAGCACAGGCAGCTGGACAGTGAGGTGAGGGTGGGGAGTGACCCCCCCCAGCCCCTGCTGCACCCTGAGGCCAGACATGGTTTTGAACTGGGGACCCTTCAGCAGCACTTGTAGGGTCATCAGGCTGCCAAAATATGTTTGAGCTTTAATAGGAATATATTGACAAACCAAACTGTTTCTCATCAATGTTTTTCATTGTTTTTCAATGCTTTTCATCAATGTTTTTCGTGGAGGTTTTCATAGTTGCATTGAAAGGATTTATCAGTCAGATTCTGGTTTTGGTCAACATGAGGCAAAAACTCTCATTTCTTTAAAAAATACAGGAGAACTGCTTGGGAGGCAGAGTTTCACCCAGCTCTGGATGCACAGCAGTGGTATGAGCCCCACTCAACCCAAGAGCACCTGATCCATCTCCATCTCCTCACCTGCCCAAAGTGACACCAACTCATCATGGAGTGCCCTGGTCCTTACCACTCAGTTCCCTTGTATCCCCCTGGCCCCATCTGGGACAGGTCACCTGCTGTGCCTCTCCTTGCTCACTTTTGGAGACTTCCCACTGTTAGAAAGCTCCTTGAACACAGAAAAGAGCAGAAAATATAAATTGAGGAGGGGTGGGAATGAGGCAGATGAGTCCCTTTGGGAAAAGAGGACCTCCTGACATCCACATTCTCTGCCCCACAGGCTGGGCTGCCCCGAGCTGCACATCTCAGCTCTCTCTGCTCCTGCTCTAGGACAGGATTGACTTCCTCAGGCTCACCTCTGCTTCTCCAACACGGCTGGCACTGTCCCACTCCAGCCCTGGCACCAGGAAGTTTGGGTCACTGCAGTGAGGGATGAGTCTCAGCAGGCACAGCCTGGACACAGCACACAGGATTACAGCCAGAAGGGAAAACGCTACCATTGGAAGGAAAATAGAAGCATGCTTCAAAATAAGATAAAATTGGTGCCTCTGGAATGGTGATGGATGAATGCAAACAAGTTTGGTGTGAGTTAGCACTCCCTGAGTGCTCTCCCACAGTGTGTGGAGGGCTCAACCTGCTGTCAGCTGCTGAGCAACATGGGAGGGTGGGAAAATTTGCAGACAGGAGAGTGAATTTATCTGTCGTACATATGACAAGGTGGCAGCCCCGGGGCCAAGAGGGCTCCAGGCTGTTTCAACAAGCTGGATTATGCATTTGCACTGGTTTCATCCTCTCTGCATCTCTCTGCACACCTCAAAAGTTCCCCTCCTTGGTTTCCTCTATCAATCCTGGCTCTCCCCACTTGGAGGTCAAGGCATGAGCCAGCTATGTGTGACCTCACTAGAAAAACTCCCTCTGACTCCTTCTACTCACGTTAGTCATTCCTTGAGCCCATTCCAAACTTTGCAGCTGGGCCAGCACCCACGGTGCTCTCCTTGGATGAAAAGGGACATGTCTGAACTGCTCCTGTAGCGACCAGGTTGGGAGCACGTCAGCTCCTGCCACCAGTGCTCCGGGGTTTGAGGCATCACCATCAGCCTGAGTCATTGCCACACCTGGCTGTGGTAACAGGTGGCCAAGGAGCCCATGGCACCAACCTAATCCACCTCAGCACTTTAAACCAACTGGTGGTTTTGTGGGATTTTATCTCTTAAGCGTTTAACAGCAGAGGGAAGCCTGACGTGGAGAACCGTGTGGGCTTGGCTTTTTATGTAGTGCTTGTAGCATTTGGAAAATTGTCTTCTGTGTACTAAGTATCTGAGTCATCCTGGGATAGCACTGCATCTACTTTTAGATGTTACCACGTGCTGTCCTCTACCACAGCTTGTGAGGAAAGGGTCTTTTAAACCATCAGGGAAAAGCTCACACTGCCAACTCTTCCTCTTCTCTCTCTGGGCTTTGGAAACTACAGTGGAAAACAAAAGGCATTTTTATCCTCTTAACTTCAATTAACTGAAAAGGCAAAATATCTCATGACCAAGCCAGGGTGGTTTGGGAGTGCTCCCTGTGGTCTGGGTGCCAGACAATGGAATTAGAGGTCAAGAATGCTAGGGCTCGCACCACGTGGTGCTTATCCCAGCTTTTCCAGCAAAGCACATTTCCTGGAAGCCCTGCAGGACTCACGTGCCTGGCTGTTTGGCCACCCTTATAAAGGTTAATATTTACCAGAAAGATCCTCCTCAGTCACCCTGCCCACGAGCCCATGTGAGCAGAAAACTCCCTGTGCAGAAATTCCAGCTAAATTGGCAATGAGGAGACCTGGGTCAGAGCGGGGGGGACTGAGGAGAGGCTCCAAACCTCCTGAGTGGAGCACAATAACAACACGTGGGTGCTCTGGAGACACCCTGGCAGAGCAAGTCACCGGTGGCACTGAGCTGGGGAGCTGCTGGTAGCATAGGGCATCATCCCCTGCCAGCCCCTCAGTGCTGCAGTGGCTGCTGGCGGTAAGTGCAGAGCTCTCTGACACAGTCTGGGCCATCCCGTTATTTAATCACCCTCTCCTTCACCGAGCTGAGCTCTGTGGTCCCCACTGCAACCTGCCAAGGCACAAGAGTGCCAGACATGGTGGGGGTCAGACATGCTGGACCCTCACCCAGTGCTAGGATGCCACAGGGCTCAGCAAGGCATCAGTTCTGGACAGGATGGGGAGGAGCTGGCAGCTCTCCTTGCCCTTCCACACCTGCACGTGGGTAGTGACCCTTGGAGGCACAGGGGTGGGACATAAACTCTGGCAAACCTCCGGGTGAGAGCAAGCCTGTCAAAGCATCTGCTGAATCCACTCTGTCTGAAGGGACAAAGATTCTGTGCTGACTGGTGTCCAGGTGGGGTGGAGCACTCGGGATATTAAGTAAAACCCCCCAGATAATAAAAAGGACCCCAAACTTCCCTCCTCTGCTCCAGCATTCAGCAAAAAAAACCTGTTTCCTGGGCTCTCCTCTAGGCCAGGGCAGCCCAGGGGGAGGCTGGGTGCTGGGAGAAGCGGGATCACTGCCCAGGCTGTGTTTATCAGCTGCTGGGCTCTGGCGTTGCTCAGCAGGCACAGGGCTGGGCATGGCTGGACCACAACTGCTCTGCTTCCACCTCTGCCAGCACCTGGTTGGACCCAGATCGTGACTGAGCCCCTGGCCACAAGACACCACCAGAGCAGCCACAGCTCACCCAGGAGCCCAGGGACCAGAGCTGACTCCTTGAGACTGGCTGCACAACTGCTGGAAGCCTCCAGTACACACCCCAGGTTTTTCCTTGCTGGTGAGAAGGGCAGCAAACTCCAAGGACAACATGACAGCATGAGCTCAGCCACCAGGCCCCACAGGGACTTCCACCTCAGCACTGAAGTCTTCTATCAGCAAAAAAATTACACACAAAAGGCACCTTTTTCTCTGGAAAAGTCACCCAACTAAACAACTAAACCAGCATCCAGCTTCTTGCCAATAATATTCCTGTTTTCCCTCCCTCTCAACTCCCGTGGTAAATACATATTTGAAGAAGCCAGGATGGTGTGGGAGGCAGTTCCTGCACTGACAACTCTCCGTTCCTGTTCCCCTTCAGACCAAGGATGCTGAATGCTCTGTGCTGAGTCAGGATAACTGCAATGCAGCACAATAGGAATCCCTCAAGGAGCTGCAGCCAACACTGGAGGCTCCAGCTGCTCCAGCCTTCAACCCATCAGCACTGGGTGTCCTGCTTTGCAGTCTGCCTTGGAGCAAAGTGCTGCAGCTGTGCTTCAGTTCTCACAGTGCTCCGATGGAAACCCTCCTCATCTCCTGCCCCAGCTGCTCTTGGTTCCGGCCAAGGGACTCAGAGTAAGTGACACTAAGGAACTGAGCTGCATCCACTGGGATAAAGCAGCTTGGAAGGGCAGAGATCAGACATGGTAAAAACTGAGCATTGGGAGGGGGAGTTCTGGTCACCTGTGAAGCTCCTTGGCAGGATTTCAAGGCCAGGCTTGACGAAGCTTCAAGGAGATTGCCAGGATTGAGGGGATTCCCAGGATCAGCCCAGGCTCAACACAGAGGGGTGAGTGCTCCCCTCAGCTGCTTTTCAGCCATTTGCTTCCCTTCTTCCCCAGCTGAACTAACCCAGGATAATGCCAGGGTCCCCAAGCTGCTTCATCCTCAGAGCCCAAAGCTGGGGTAAGATGTTGCAAGTCTGGGATCCCAGTGCGGGGGCACTTCCACATAGCACTCGCTTCAGAGAGCTTTAAACAGCTCCAAGCTGGGGGAAAATATTCCTCTTTTGAACCACAAACTATTCCTGGCAACTGCTCAGCTAAGAAAGAGCTATAAAAAGTCAAACTCATTCACAACATAAAATGTAGTTCTGCGTCATTGTTGCTACAGGCTGGAAAATGCCCGCAGGGGTCACTCTTGTTGACTTCCCTAAGCAACATCTGCTTAAAAAAACCTCCTGCAGTCAGCATGACTGCTCCAAGCCCAGCTCTTGGCTGACTGAGTATGCAGTCAGGTTTGGGGACAGCTCTGGGGCTCAGGGGGACATGGCTGGGTTGACCCAAGAGACATGAGCTTCACCCTTGCCATAAATCCCAGCACAGACAGTCTGCATCTCGCTGGCACACAGCCTCACTGTGGCTCAGGGGGGGCAGGAGGGTGGCTGGGGGTGTGTGATCAAAGAATCACAGAATGGTTTGGGTTGGAAGGGATCTTAAAGATCATCTTGTTCCAATGCCTTGCCATGGGCAGGGATGCCAATGTGTGGAAAAGCACATGGGAAAAACAGGCAAGGGTAAGCAGGGTCAGATACTACGATCTGGGTCTCCCAACACCACCTCGAAGTGAGATTAGGAAAGGACTCTGGTGACAGAGAGTTGTATGATAAAATAACTTCTTTGGTTTCTTTCTTTAGAAAACATCTTTCACGCGTGGTATAAAAACAGGTAGTTAAGAAATAAATTTCAAGCCAGCTGTACCAGTGTGTTTGGAGCATTCTCTCCCTCCCTGTGCCTCAGCAGCAAACTCCCTTCTCAAACAGAAGCATGACAACAAAATGCAAGCAAATCCTCAGTGGGAAATACTGTTAAGTGACTAAAACCCCCAAAACCCCCAAACTTACACAGTTTAAAACAAAGCCAAACAGTTTTCTATAAATGCGACCAGGTTCTTCCCCAGAAATAATGGCCCTGGATGCAGGTTTTTCTTCTGATAAAATATTGACCCTTCCTGAGGGCTGGAAAATCGGTGAACTCCCAGGAGCTGCCCTGGCTGCTGGCACAGGGATGCTGCTGCTCACACATTCTATCCCATCCCATCCCATCCCATCCCATCCCATCCCATCCCATCAGCAGTGACACAGGTGCCATGGCACGGTGCAACTTCATCGCTCATTTCTCATGCTGCTTTTCAAGTTACGTTTGGAAAGATGAATAAATTAATGAAGCCTCAGAAGATAAAAACCAAAACAAAGAGCACCCAAAAAGTCCAGTTTGTCCTCTCAGGGCAGCCGGAAGCGCTTGCGGACCTTCTCCTCGATAGAGTGGAGCTTGACCAGGCGCAGCGCGACCAGCAGCTCCTTGGTGACTTCGGAGTGCTCCTCCTTCTTGTGAGTGAGGAAAGCCCGGAATTTCTCCTGGATGGCTGCCCTGGTCCATGGTACCTGCTTCTTCGGTGAGCGCTCCAGGATCTGCTGCAGACGCTTCAGCTTCTTGATGGGGATGTTCTGATACACCACGAAGTCTATCATGGCTTGTTCGCAGTCGTCGTCTTCTGCGGCTGGTGGGGGAAAACAGCTCGGAGGTTAAAGGGACACAGGAGAGCAGGGCACAGCCCTTCCATGGCTCCCTGTGGGACATCTGCCCAGGGAGGTGGTGAATGCCCTGGGCCTGGAAGTGTTCAAGGCCAGGTTGGATGGGCCTTGGAATAACCTGGTCTGGTGGAAGGGCAAACTTCCCATCAGTGACACACCCTATGCGGGGCAGTTGGAAAACAACATGTGAAAGTTCTGAAGAAAGTCAATATACGTATTCCATGCTCCTCCCCATCAGGGAATAGAGGAAAAGCCCAGACAAATCTGAAGTAGTTGCAGTAAGTATTTACACATTATTTTTCCTGAAAGTTTCTGTTTTCCCACACAGATTTGTAAATCTTGTAACAGGACCCGCCCTAAGCACAGCCCCAATCAGGCGCTGGGATGGGACAGATAGAGCCCTAGCTGGGCTGGAAGCTGCTGGAGTGCATCCAGCAGAAGGAATGAAAACAGAAAGAATTTTAAAGAGGCCAAGGCCAAAGGATTACTCAACCTGGGAGAGATAAGCCCAGTTTCATGCCATTGCAAACTGGGAATGGTTTCACTGTTACAGTGGGGTGAGTTGGGCTCCACTGCTCAGGCTCTGCCTCTCTGGCAGGCTCGGGTTGATGATGAGCAGGTGCCCGTGTGTATCCTGAGAGGAATCATGATAAACTGGAGTTAAAAAAATCCTTCAGCTCTCACTGCTGGGGCCTTGTCTCTCTATAAATATCTGCAAGGGGCTGGTCTGGCTGCGGGGGCCGGTGCCTGACGCATGTGCTGCTGACACTGCTCTGACCTGACTGTCCTCCACCCCCGGGACCGCTCCCCACTGGTGACGGAGCTTTCCATTCTCGGTGTTGGGATCATGCTCCTGGCAGGGAGCTCACGGTGTGAGTCAGGCTTTGTAAGGAGTAGTGTCTGGGCTGATGGTGCCAGAAGATGAAAAGGCAAGAGCTGCAAGGGGGGAAGTCTCCACGTTCTCTCACCACAGAGGAGAATCTTTTAGAGTCATGGGACGTCCTGAATTGGAAGGGATCCACAAGCTTCATTGAGTCCAAGTCCTGGCCCTGCACAGACCACTCAAAAACCCTACAACATGCCTGAGAGCTTTGGCCAACTCTGTCAGGCTTGGTGCCATGCCACTTCCCTGGGGAGCCTGTTCCAGTGACTGACCACTCTGTGGGGGAGTTTTATTGAAACTTTTCTACAAAGCTTCATCCTGATGGAAAAATGACATTTTTTCACACCAGAACAACCTCCCCTGGATGTGGTGAAGTCCCCATCACTGGAGATTTCCAGGACATGACACTGGATAATCTCATCCAGGCTCATTTTCCCATGAAAGGTTGGACGAGATGAATTATCAAAGTCCATCCCAGCCTGGGCTGTTCTATGGCTTTATGACTGATTATATTTTTGGAACTTAAGGGTGCAGGTTCACTGCCACCTAGATCAGTCACATGGAATTTGTTTCCCATGTCTGGATCCTCAGGGTAGAGCAGGTGGTTCCAAACAGCTTCCAGACTCACCTCAACTGGCATCAGGCCCTTGGGATGTTTTTTCAGTCCCTTTCTCACCCGCTAACTTGGAGAGGAAGTGTGTTACAAAGCACCCTTGGAACAGAGCCTTTTGCTCTGCCCTGCACCTTTCCCCTGTTCTTTTGCCAAGAAAGGTTGAACCAGATGGTCCTTGAGGTCCCTTCCAACTCGGGATTCTGAGATTCTCTGATCTGATCTGTGCCCACTGGCTGCTCGTGCCCAACCTTCTGCCTGTGCCACGGCTCAGCACTATGTCTGCACCATCACGGTGACGTGGTTGACACCACGTCTCCACTTTTACACCTGACAGGTCAAAATCCACCCTACACTCAACTCCCATGAACCTTGGGTTCTGCTCCACTCAACCTGCACGAGACCAGGCTGTGGCTGCAATAAAAGCTTCCGGAAAACAGGTGAAGTCGAGAAAAGGGAGCTCAGGAGCCATGCCAGCAGCCAAGCTGGCTACCTCAGCTGCAAAAACTATGCCTTGTCCCGGCACTCCCAGTTGTCCCTGCTAAGATCCAGCAGCATTTCACTCTTTGTTCTCACTGAGCAGTGGCTGTTGCTGGAGCCCAGCACCCTGTTCTTGCTCTATGGGACTGACACTGGAAGAAGATGAAGGGAGACAGACTATTTTATCCATAATTATTATTAATTATGGACCACTCCATGCTTTTACAAGCCATTTCACCTAATTTTGCATCTAAGTAGGAGAAAGTCACCAGGAAGTTTGCCCTCGTCCTGGCAGCATCAGGGTCCTGGCATGCTGTGCCCATGGCTCACCTGGTCCCTGTGTGGTGTTGCCTCTCTCCAGTCTGCAGGACATGCAGAGGGTGTCATGGTACTTGTTGCCCTGCACGTTGGTGACCTTCCCCTGCTGCTCACAGTCCTGGTGTGGCTGGCATGGATTGGTGCTGGAGTTGGAGGAGAAGAAGCCGTGGGGACAGTCGTGGCACTGGGTGTCCTCAAAGGGGGTACCTGTTCATGGGGAGACAATGGGACCATCAGGTGACAAGCTGGCACAGGAGCAGAGGCAGGAGCTGGGGATGATGCCAGACATCATTTGAGCATGAGGGTGATGTTTTGGAAATGATCCCTGCCTGCAGCTCCCCTGGGAATTGGATGTCCTCATGTAGGGCAAACAGCAGTGCTTCCCCCAGCCTTCTCCCAAACCTGTGCTGGTAAATTGTCAGCAGCCCCCAGACATGAAAGGACAACAAGAGGACATCTCATCTGCTATGAAAAAGCCACCACCTGAGTAGAAGTCACCTGCCAGGCTCATGGCTGAGCTGCCAAGCCAGCCCTTCGCTTCCTAGAGCCTTTCTTCCCAGAGGCTCCCGAGCAAGTGAAAGTAAAAGTTTCTGTGGAGGTGAAAGGTCAGCTGTCCTCAGCTGCACTGTCACTGCTCCCCCTGGCTCCAGGCCACCGCTTTTGTTGTGTCATGGGCATGATGCCACACAGGCAGGATTGCACAAAGTCTCTTGCCTGGGAGCAGAGGGAAGGGCTCTGGGGGCAGGAGATTGTCCACCCCTTTCACCTCCTCTTCACATACCAGATTACAAGCAGTTTCTGCCTTGTTGCACTCCACTTCAGGCTGTTGCTTTGGCTTTCCCAGAAGTGTGCTCTTTCAGGTCCTTCCCAACCCAAACCATTCTAGGATTCTAAGGCCCAGCCATAACCCCAACATCTGAGCCACTATTTGCAAATGGGAAATTCCAAAGAAGCCAGTTTGCATGGGGGGACCACACACACAGATCAAAGCCCTCATCCAATCCAAACACCAGCAAGCTCTGCCCACAGCCCCCAGGCCATACCTTCCCCATCCAAACACCAGCACCGGCAGCCCCAGGGCTCTGCCCACCACGCTGGACACTCAGTCCTTGCTGTGGTGTTCGGGTGGCTGGGCTGGGGCACAGTCCTCCCCACACAAGAATCCATTTGCAAAAAGTAAATAATAATAACAAAAAAACCAGCTTCTCCTCAAATACCCAGCTTGCCTGCATGGCTCCTCTGTCCTAAAGCCAACCCTCCAGACAAACTTCATGTTTAATTTCAGAGCGCTTCCCTGTAATGCTTGGAGATCTTTTTCCCCCTTTGCCATGTTACTGCATTTTGTTGTGTCCTATAGAAAATTAGACCCCAAACCTCAATCATAAACATCATCTGAAGACAACAGGTATTTTTCCCTCTGGCTGGTGAGCCCGGAGCTCTTCCATGCTACACATAGAAGGACTTCAAAAGCCTCCATGCTTCAAAAGCCTCCATATTTCAAAAGACTCTGCTCTTCAAAGTATGAAGCAAGTTGCTGCTGGGTTTGCTGGTGCTGCCCACACTGGTTTTCTGTCCCCTGCTGTGGTTTCCAGGCAGAGCCTGGTCCTCAGTAATTGACGAGTTAACACACATTTGGAGCAACTAAAGGACCAGAGAAATCTGTAGCAGGGAAACAACAGGAAAATTCCCTGAAATATCTTGGGATTTGGGGCAGAGGAGCCATGCATCACACAAGGAGATGGAGCCTCAGACTCGAATCAAAACAAGGCTGGTTTTGTGGATTTAGAACCTGGCTGTACGGCCATTGTGTGTTTTCAACTCAGCCACTCCAAATTGCTCAATGAAAACCCACAAAACCCAGCCCCAGAGCTACACACATTCACCAGCCCTGCCCTTACGTCCTCAGCTGCCTTTTTCAGTCCAGATTCCCAGCTCCTGGGCTGCCCATGCAAGGAGAAGGGAGCTGATGGAGGATCAGGAGCAGCTTGGACCTTTCCACCTGCCTGTGGAAGAGGGTCAGCAGCTGCTCTAGGGATGGACAAGTCACAGCCTGGCTCTGTTCAGGTGAGGCAGGTAACTGGGATTGACACATCCCATCTAAGTGTGGTGCTGGGGTTTTCAAAAGCTTTCAAAGTGATAGCTGGAGAAAAACCCAACCAAATTCCTCCTCGGATAAGAAGCAGGAGCGTGCCAGCAAGGATGGCACTGTGCCAATGAGCTAAAAGGGAGTAGGTCAGGTTATGGGCAAGCACTGTATTTGGCTGCTGTATTTCTCCTCGATTTCTAGCTCCAGCAGAGATTTTGGGGCATGACAAGAGCCTTGTGAGGATGCACAGCTCCCGTCTGGGTACTTACCTGGCTTCACAATACCAGAGCCTGGCGGGCACTCGGAGTGCCTGATGCAGAACTCCATGTTCGAGTAGTAGCCCTGCTGGCACTGGCAGGCACGGTTGTGTGTGGCATTGCACTGCTGCACCTCCACCTGCTTCTCCCCGCAGATGACGTTGCAGTACCGGCACTTCTCCAGGTAGTTCCAGTACTGAGTGTAGTGCAAATCCGGGCAGGGCTCGCACACCGTGGCTCTGTCCCTGGAGCAGTGCTGTGCCACGAAGGTCCCCGGCGGGCACTGCTGGCACGTGATCCTCTCGCTCGTCACAGCATCCTTCCACTGGTACGTGGGTTGGGCATCGCAGGCCAGCTCAGCCAGCAAAAGGAGGAGAGGGGGAAACATCCACTACAGCAAAGACAGCGCAAAGAGCCCTGAGCTCATCCTCTGGCAGAGGCGGGAGCAGCAAACCCGGCTGCTGCTGTTACAGAACTTGTTATTGTTGATAGCACAAGAAATTGTTCTCCCTCCCGATGCTGTCCCAAGCCCCAGGAGCCGCTGCCCTCCTTTGCCATCCCAGGTGACAGAGCACCCTTCCCAAACCCATTTGTGATGCCTTCACAACCCAGTTTCCCTCATTCAGGACTTGAAGCAGCTCCAGCACGTTCTCCTCCTTCACCACCATTTGCAGTAAGAGACACCTTTGCAAATCAAGAAGCAGAAGGGAGTTTTCCAGACTAGCAGATACAGAGCATGCTCCCTAGGATCTCTGACGCTCTTTGGAAAAACAGATGCTCAGCACAGGACTGAATCCCAAAGTTTGTTTATCCACCCTTTCCTTTCCAGAGCACGCGTGCCCAGCCTGACAAGCAGAAGGTTCATTACCTTGGATGGATGCCTCAAACTCGGCACGTGGCAGGATGGCATCGCACCGAGGGCTTCCGAGAGCCGCGATCAGGAATCTGGGGAGACAGAGAGAATTCCTCAGAGGCTGCTGCTGGCTGGGCCGGAGCTCCTGCAGCAGCAGGTTCAACCCAGCCGGCCAGCGTCAAAACAGACGGAGATGGGGAAGGGCTAATAGGGAAAGGCTGATAGGGAAAGACCGGGTTTCCTCTCCTGCTTTCCTCCGAGGGAGATGCCGGCTCTCCCCAGCGCAGGGACGGAGCAGAGCCTTATAGCGGCTGAGGGTGGGAGGCTCTGACTGCGCTCCGATCACCCACGCAAACACCAGACACGTAGAATCGCCCGGGGGAGGGAAGTCACCCCCAGCCCACCGCAAAAGAGAGGGAGCAGGAGCTGGTGGGGAAACAGCCAAGGTCTCCCTTTCCCCGCCTTCCCTCCCCTTCCCATTCCGTCCGCCGGGACCGGCTCCGCTCACCGCACCTCCGTCCCGCACCTCCGCACCGCGCCGCTCCTCGCCGCTCCCCGCGGCCGGCAGCACCTTTATAGACCGGCCCGTGGGAAAGACCCCTCCTGGGCAAGGGGAGGCGACATCACTGCTCCATCCCGGCCCCCGAGCCCTTCCCGATCCCCCGCTGTGGCGGCACCGTCTCCACCTTCCCATCCCGGAGAGCTCCCTCACCCGAGCGTCGCTTTCGCTCTCGTTTCTGCATTTGCCTCTAAAAGTGAAGCTTTCAGAGCAATAAAGTTCATTTACCTGTGTGGAGGGAGGAGGCAGGCGGGATTCGCACAGTTTTCAAAGCTCTTTAAGTTTTACAGGGGGTTGGTGTGGAATTTTTCTTCTGGCAAGGGGAAAAGGCAGGGAAATTCCCCTGGGAACGTTCTGTTCCCCATCTGTAAACGCCAAATAACTTCCCAGTAACAGCAGTTGCCTCTCGCTGTCAGGACACAGTTTGCCCCGTCCCAGAGGGGCCGGTTCTGGCTGTGGCTGGAGGCAGGGAAACCAGCGCTGTGGGGAGCATCCCTCCGGCTCTGCCCAGGGGCTCCGGGATGAGACCCCATCCCACTCCCGCCCCCTCCGAGGGCACTGACCCTGCCAAAACGGTCCCGATCCTCAGTGCCCGGGCACTGCATTCCTAAAGCTTTAACTCTCTCCTTTCAGGAGCACCGAGGATGACACCAGCTCCAACCGTAACACTAAACACCTACCTTTTGTGGACAACAACATCCAGCAGCTAAGAAGGTCAGCACTTAAATCCCTTACAGGTGACAGTGACATAAGTCTTGGACTCCAAGGACTCAAATGAAAACTGAACTCAGCCTTGCAGGTACAGCCTTGGCAGAGTGTGTGTTCCAGTGCCTGCTTCAAGACACGGACCTCCTGCACTTTGTCTTGCCCTGTCTCACCAGATTCCCTCTGAACAGACATCAGTGAATAGTCAAGAGCAGATGCTTAAAAAGCAAATGCAAAGTCTCTGGAAAGATGAGGGAACCACAATGAGGACCTGAGAGGATGTGGAGGTTTTTCTCCTCAGGAGTCAACCACCAGCTCATTTTGCAGATCACTACAGAGAATTAACAATTCTGCATTTGCCTCCTGCCTCTCGCCTCCAGCTCTCAACCACTGGGGCTGCAGATGGAGAATCTTATGGGCTTTATTCTGAACATTCTTAAAGACCAAACCTATAAGAGCTAAACACACCATTCACCAAGAAAACCGAACCCAGTTCTCCACTACCCAGGAGAAGGAAACCCCAGTGGTTAGGAGGAATCCAAAGCTCCTTCCATTAAGATCAGTTTCTACCCACCTCTGACTCCAGCAGGAGCCAAGGGGGGTCAGTACTATAGTCCAGCAGCCAGGTCTGGGTGTGTTTATTTGCACTTTATACAGAAAAGGTGATGGGCTGATTTTCACAAGCCACTCTAAAGTGATGTTTCATTCTACTGCTTATCTCGATTCCTTGTAGCTCTCCAAAGTAATCTTGATGTTTTGTAACTCATTTTGACATAATCCCTGAGCCAAGGGCTGCTGGGATTTTGCTTCGTCATAGTGCATCAGATCAGTAATTAATCAGCTAATCTCCCAGCACTGCTCTGACACTGAGGCATAGCCCTCTGAGGACGTTTTTTTGGCTGATACTCACCACTAGACTGGATGCAGTAGAAAGCCCTGCTCTGGGCTCACCCAGCTGGAGAGTTCCAGTAGGATCCCTCTGCCTGCGGCTTGACCACCCGGGAGCCACAGAGCGTTTCCTTCTCCAGAGGCAGAAACACAATTTCAATTTTCCTTCCCTGGCTTTCACATGGAACCCACAAGGTGCATGAAACAATAGCAGGTGATACATCCTGGATGGCACCTGATGGCTGTCCCTGTGTCCCAGCCATGCCCCTGCTGGGATGGAAACAATGTGCCGGGAAACTCTGAGTCCACAGCTCCTCGCTGCACTGCGATGCCTCATCAACAATTATTTTTGTTGTGAATTTGACAACAAAAATGTGTCAGGTGGATGCTCCTAGAGAGCGAAACAACATGTAAATGGGATAGAAAGGGCTTCCTCAGGCAACCTCCAGCTTTTAGGGAGTCTCATGGAACGATGGCCTTTGATTAATCTTTTTCTGTCTGTTCTTTTGTTGGTCCAACAAACCTCCCAGAATGGGTTTATGGGTCAGTGCCTGATCACCAGAAAGCAACAACGTGACTCACTACTGACTCTGAGCAGTGGAGGTAGCATAGAAAAGGAATTCAGCATCATATTCCCATGGCTTTGACTTCTCTTCCCCATACAAGGCATAGTTTCACACTTCAGGGCGTGCAGCAGCACTACGTTCTGAAACCACTCTTGCAAAATAAGGTTCCTTGTTAATATTCAGAGAAAATTCTGTGAAGCAAAGAAATCCCTTGCTTCCCATCAGTAACCACCTTGCCAGCCAAAGACAGGGCTCATCTCTTCCCTGATAAAATATCTTGCTTTGCTGTGTTTGGTCTCTTTTGCGAGTCCTTTCATTTTTTGGGGGGGAAAAAAACAGCAGGAAAGGTTTGTTCAATGACACACCACTAAAACTTCAGACAGGTCCAGGTCTAGTCATAGCACTGCAAGGCAGGAGCAATCAAAAAATTAGAATCTACTTCCTTCATGATCTGTAACCCACACGTCATTTGCTTCTGAAAATCAACAAGGAGTGTCCAGGATGGGTTTTCGTCCCCCAGGCATTAAGTAATTTGCATCGAAGCACCTAAAGCAATACAGATTTTTCTGAACCAGTTTTTTCACTTTCTGTTCTTTATAAGTAGTGAACTATCTCTGTCTTTCCTTCTTGTAAATTCAACAAGTTTCTAGATGATAGACAGTTCTGACTGCTGGAGACCCTCTTCAAGGTCTCATGGAACCACGGAACAGTTTGGGCTGAGAGGGACCTCAAAGCTCATCCACTTCTCCCATCTCCAGCACCCGTTAGCCTCCATCTGTCCTGAGCTGCCAAAAGCAGGGATTGATTCCCAGATCCGCTGCAGTGCAATTCCCACTGCACCAGAAACCAGCACCAAACACAAACCCACCCCAAACCAAATCCTGCACTGGCACGTCTACGGGTGGGACACTGCGGTGTTTCAGAGCAAGAGATGAAGAGAAGGAGTTCCCTGGACAAAGGAATAGAATGTGCTGGATGAAGGGATGGAAAGCACCCTCAGCAAGTTTCCCTCTCAGTACAAGAAAGACAAGGAGCTACTTGGGGAGGGTCCAGCAGAGGCCACAGAGATGATGAAGGGTCTGGAGCATCTCTGATGAGGAGATACTGCAGGAGCTGAGCCTGGTTAGTCTGGAGAAGACTGAGAGGGATCTCATCAATGCACATAAATATCTCCAAGGGGTGCCAGACTCTTTTCATTGGTGCCCAGCTACAGGACAAGGAGCAACAGCCATAAACTAACATGCAAGAAGTTTCACCTCAACATGGGGAAGAGCTTTCCTCTGCCAGAGGGTGGCAGAGCACTGGAACAGCTGCCCAGGGAGGTTGTGGAGTCTCTGTCTCTGGAGACATCCCAAACCCACCCAGATACGTTCCCGTGCCCCCTGCTCCAGGAGACCCCTGCCTTGGCAGGAGAGTTGGACCGGGTGATCTCCCGAGGTCCCTTCCAACCCCAACCATTCTGTGAATCTCTTGAAGGCCCTGAGATATTCTTAGCATTGTTTCTCTGCCCTGTGTCACAACAGAGCATCACCAGGTTAGAACAGACTTCAGACTAAGACAACTCCAGGAAAAAGAACAGCTTTAAAACTACTTTAGCTGAGAGGAAAAAACAGCATCATAATACTTGTCCCAGTCAACTCCTTTTCAAGTGTGTGGGGTGATTTAATCCCACAATACTTTTCAAGTATTTCCTTCAGTCTTGCTGGATCTGGCAGCATTTTTGCAGATCATTTCCATCAGCAAACCTGACAAGAGCCGTGGCGTCACTGCTCCCTCATGGCCATGCTGTGGTTTCCCTCCAGTGGCACGAGCAATCAGCTGCAGCTTTCCTGGAAGAGACCTTCCCAGCAGACCAGGCACCGAACCATCCACCAATAAACAACATTTTACTGCTCACTGCTCCCAGCCTCACTCCAAATATTTTCCTGTTCATTTTTACAACGCACCTATATTTACGTACATTTTTCTGTCATTCCCCCACTTATATGTGAAACATCCAGGACTTTATCTCCATTACTTATTCTTGTTTTGCTGCACTGAATAGGTACATGGCTAGAAGGTAATGTTCATCCACAGATTTAAACATGACAGAATATATGATAGCCCAGAATTACCTCAATTCCTACTTAAGTCTTTGTTATTTTAATTGTTAATGAAGTACAAAAGTTCCCATTTCACTGCCAGCAACTCTGAGATTTGAAGGGACACTGGGTTTGAATTCTACAACCAGGGGAAATCAGAACCTTTGTTAAAATGCAGCTCACTTTTCAATTTTATCAATTAAGAATAAAATTTTATTAACATAAAATCTTCCAAATTCCATCAATATGAAGATCACCTACAGGGTATAACCTTTCCACTTGTTCCTACCAGGGCCAATGTTTTTATATCTGGTTATTTTTTTAAATTGCTTTTTTTTATCAAACCAAATCTAATTTAGAAAAAATGGTTTTATTTTCCAGTATAATTTACAGCAGCTATAGAAGATTTAAAAATGATACAATTTTTTAGGTTAGCCACTTATACCCACTACTCTCAGAGAGTGGAAGTATCAAGGAATTTTTTTAACCCATCTAACTTTACTTATTTTAAAGTTTTAAATCATTTAGTTCCCTTTTCTTCTTGGAAAGCAAATCAGATAACACAGGCACATGGAACTACCAGCACTGAGTGAAGAATAAAGCCTCCTTCGAAACATATTCCAAAAAATCCCACCATGATGGATGACGGAATCAGGCTTTGGGGGGCACAGCAGCTGAGAGGGACCTTCTGCTCACCTTCCACTACTGGAATTTGTCTGTAAACAAATGATCCTTTCAGTAGCTTCTGCTACTGGAGACAGTGGCTGCTGCCAAACCCCAAACAGTGAATGTGAATCACCTCTTCCAGGAACACCGGTGGGGTAGGGATGGGTAGTCTGACCTCTTCAGCCAGCTCAGTTCCATTGCAGTAGCATTCCCGGGGTTTTTCCATGATCTGGTATTACCTGAAGGGCCCATAAATGACAGGTGACTCCAGGATATAAAATTTCATCCTGAGTGGCCACAGGAGAATTCAGAGGATGAAACAGTAAAAAATTAACCTTCTTAGTTCTAACAATGTTCTGCTTTTCCTCCTGCAGTGAGACCTTTCAGACTTGATCGCCTTTGTCAGAAAACAATCCGTGTGGGTGCTCAGCTCGTAATCCAGAGGCAAGGATCACAGGGATTTAAAGGAACCTCCATCCCACTCCTACTCAGCAAGAGCCAGAGCACAGCCACTGCCTTCTGCTGGCACAAAGGGCTTCCTGCCCTTTCTGTGGGTGAGATCATGACCAGAAGAAAACTTGGATTAATCGCTGCCTCTTCACATCACTGCGGCACTTGGGGCACTTCTTTACCACCTGTAGGAATCAATGAACAAAACACATGGAGAATGTATTTATTTTGGAGGAAATGCCAGAAATGGAGGGAGTTTTTATGTGGGCAAATAGTGACAGGATAAGGGGCAATGGTTTTAAAACTGAAACAAGGAAGGGTTAGATTAAATTTTGGGGAGAAATTCTTCACTCAGAGGGTGCTGAAGCACTGGCACAGGGTGCCCAGAGAAGCTGTGGCTGCCCCCCCTGGAAGTGTTCAAGGCCAGGTTGGACAGGGCTTGGAGCAATCTGGGATAGTGGAAGGTGTCCCTGCCCATGGCAGGGGGTGGGACTTTAATGTCCCTTCCAACCCAAACCAGTCCATGACTCTCTGATATCAAATATCTCTATCACATTTTGCCCAATATGAACTACAAGCCACGGCAGCCCCATGTCAGTCCCCGAGATTATATCTGCTGTTTGCAGCCTCACTGTTACCATGCAGTCAATTATTTCTTTGGTAGTAACAAAAAGAAGAGGAAAAAGCCTCCCAGCAAAGTGACACCAGACTTTACAGCACTTGTCCCAGCTATGACACATCTGGAGGCCTGAAACACAGGAACAAGGAAAGGCAGAGCTGCAAGAGCTCTTGTGAAGCACAGCTGCGCTTGTGAGTAAAATCCTGTCAAGTGGCTGACGAGTTCCCTGAATTCCTGCTTCCTCTTGCACAGATGACAAGGAAATGTCTCCTGGCCATACCCGGACATGGGTGACACACGTGGTCATTACCAAGTGTTTTGTAGGGGAACCAAGTACATTTATTTCTTCACAGCATCCCACACCTTTCTTGTTATTAGCAGGAGACATGAAGGCACACGAGGCATCATTTCTCCACTCGGGTTTCAGTTTGCTTCTTCACTAATCTACAATTTTTAAGTCATTTGACTTGCAGATGAATCCCAACTGTTCTTTTCACAGCTTGCAAATAACTGGTAAAACGAAACTGGTTTGTTTATTTCAAAAGGGAGATAGTAAATTGTTCTCAAAAAAAAAAGAAATCTTTGGGAGAAGATTGCCAGCTCAAGAGGCCTAAAAAGATGGTCAGCTACATCAGTCCACTGCACAGCTTCTCTGCAGTGTGGGAGTCCATCATTAGAATCACAGAGTGGTTTGGGTTGGAAGGGACCTTAAAGCTCATCTCATCCCAAACCCCCACCATGGGCAGGGACACCTTCCACTATGCCAGGTTGCTCCAAGCCCCATCCAACCTGGCCTTGGACACTTCCAGAGATGGGGCAACCACAGCTTCTCTGGGCAACTCTGGCCTCCCCACCCTCACAGGGAAGAATTCCTTCCCAATATCCCATCTAACCTCTGGCAGTGGGAAGCCACTGAAAGAAAAGGTGCAGACTGCAAAGTAGGCTCAGGCAGTAGGATTTTGGTTCTGGAGACATTAACTGAAATATCATAAATGGAAGGGGAGAGGAAAAGTCACTTTATCTCCCAACAGACAGTGCTTTGCCAAAGGCAATTTTAACTGTAACATTTAATTGTGAAATCTTCAATTATTTGCCCATATTACAGATAGTCCAAATGAGAATAAATCAGTCTTCCTGAAAAATCTGCGTGAATAAATGATACATTTAAACACTAGGAAGCAGCAACAGAACATCTGGAGAGAAACTACATGCCAAAACAGCATATCCTGGCCCAGTCTCTGTGAGTCTTCCCCAACACCCTGAATCACCCAACATGCTCCAGCACTAATCCCCCTAATCCCCCTCTAGCTGTAGAAAATTCTGTCTGCTCTGCTCCTCCAAAATCTTCTAAAAGCTTCCAGAATTATTCACCACCTCTCCCTGCCACTCTTTGCTCAAATAACAAATTGGACAAGATCACAATTTGCAAACCCTGCGCTGCAAATGACGCTCTGAGTCACTTCCTTGGGGGGCACAATATGCACCAAAGGGCTTTTGAGCTGAAAAAACAGTGAGTAACTTATTAGGAAAGAAACCAGGAGTTTTAAGTGCAGCCCTGTCAGAGGTGACAAAGCCCAATCCCATCTGATGAGAGTTCAGAGCTCGGATACAGTTGCTCATTTCCTGCTGGTAAAGGTACCTCTATCCCAAACACATGGATGGGGCTGACTGTCCAGCCTCCCAGGGCATGAGTGGGAATGTGGACGGATGTGGTAGGAGATGGCTCCTCTGTGATTGGTTTCAGAGAAACCCAGGATAATCTTCCTGTTTGCAATCCTGTGCTTCCCTCTCAGCTGCATGACCAGCACAGCTCTGCCTCATCACTGGAGAAGCATCTCTGCATCAGCCCAAGTCTACAAGGGGGTAGGGGAGGCTTGGACATTAGGGAAAACTTCTCCATGGAAAGGGTAGTAAAGCATTGGAAGAGGCTGCCCAGGGAAGTGATGGAGTCACCATCCCTGGAAGTGTTCAAAAAACGTGGATGTGACACCTCAGAACGTGGTTCAATGGTGAACACAGTAGTGGTGCTGAGCTGATGGTTGGACTTGATGGTCTTTAAGGTCTCTTCCAACATTAATGATTCTATGACTCTGTATTTCACTCCTCATTAACCAAACAACATCTGAATCACATAATGAGCCACTTAACGCTCCTGTACACCAAGAACATTAAGCACTACATAGGTATGTCTGTCATAAGTAAGATTAATCAGGGAAGTGGCAAATGTGGAAATCATTAATAACAAATGACCCACGACTCAATTCCTCAAACATGGTTTTGCATGGGATATCTAAATAGAAGAGAAAGAACACTTCCAGTTGGAAGGGACCTACAGTGATCCCATAGTCCAAGTGCCTGACCACTTCAGGGCTGAAGAGAAGTTATGGCATTATAATATTAAAGGGCTTTGGGGCCTCTCTAGGAAGCCTCTTTCAGTGCTTGATCACCCTCTTGGTATAGAAATGTCTTCTAACATCCAGTTTGAGCCTCACTGATAAAAGCTTTGGACAATTCCCATGAATCCTGACATTAAATCCCAGGGAGAAGAACCCAGCACCTTCCTCTCTGTGTCCCTCCCTCAGGAAGCTGCAGAGATCCATGAGCTCACCCCTCAGCCTCCTTTTTCCGAAGCAGACAAGCCCAGAGTCCTCACCCACCCCTCCCAGGAGGTGCTTCCAGCCCTTCCCCCTCCTCTGGACACTCTCAAGCACCTGAACCTGAAACACAATCTAATCTGGCAGGTCAGACTATTTTAATCTCTGGTCTGAGAAATGTACAATCAGATAAAGGAGTGATTAATAAAAAAATTAGGCTGAGCAAGTTCATTATCTGTGAGCTATGAAGACACATACTAACTTGAGGATTAAGAAGAAATCCAGACTGCAAAATGACCAATTTCAAGACAAAAACCAGAAAAGGGCAGTACAATTGCTCAATATACAACAGTTCTAATTTTATGGACTCTTAAACTGATGAAACAAGTTCCATCTTACTGGCAAAAGGAGAGAGTTTTTCCCCCTTTATAAGGTCAGCATTCATTAGCTGAGATAACATAACCATGCTGTGGGATGCTAAAATGCTTGTCTAACCAAAAAAACTCCCCAGGGACCTCACTCTGTCCTAAATCAACTCAAGTCTCAAGTGACAAAGATTATGAACACATATGTGTAAAATTCTTGTCATGACTTTTGTTGGAGCCCTTTCTGCAGTGGAGGATGCTGCCTGTTAGATGTTCATCCCCTTCACACTTTGGAACAAAAGGAATAATTACATATTCAGCAGTAAATGTGACTGTCCCATCTGCAGCAAACATGAGATGCCTTCTTTGACTTTCTTGTACTTTCTTACGTATGTTCCTTATAATCCCATACTTTTGGATTTTAACATTTTTAAAGAAATATGACAGCAGACTGAGAAGAAGACAATTTAGTTGAACAGCTATTCCGAATTCCCTCTAAGGGATGTGTCTGAGACATCAGTCTGGACATTATGGAATGAATCCAGAGGAGGCTACGGAGTTAATCATAGGGCTGGAGCAGCTGTGCTCTGGAGCCAGGCTGAAAGAGCTGAGCATGTTCAGCCTGGAGGAGAGAAGGCTCTGGGGAGACCTCAGAGCCCCTTCCAGTGCCTAAAGGGACTCTGAGAGAGATGGAGAGGGGCTTTGGACAAGGGCTTGGAGTGACAGAACAAGGGGGAGTAGCCTTAAGATAAAGGAGAGCAGGTTTAGATGGGATATTGGGAAGGAATTCTTCCCTGTGAGAGTGGTGGGGCCCTGGCACAGGGTGCCCAGAGAAGCTGTGGCTGCCCCATCCCTGGAAGTGTTCAAGGCCAGGTTGGACGGGGCTTGGAGCAACCTGGGGTTGTGGAAGGTGTCCCTGCCCATGGCAGGGGGTTTGGGATGAGATGAGCTTTAAGGTCCCTTCCAACCCAAACCACCTTGATCCTATGCTTATTCTGTATTCCTCTCAGACCAAGTCTGTCTTGGCTGTATATTTTATTTGGATGTCAGTACAATGTTTTCTATGCTTAGCTGACAATTCAGTGTCTTCTTCCTGAGAAAAAGACCTTTCTCTGGAACTTGGAATAACTGATTATTTTGTACTTGCTCATAGACTGACAAGTTGAAGAAGCTTCTTTTCCTTCTCTACTGTTTTTGGATATTCCTGAACTCAATTGATCAGTGGCCTTCTCATCACATATGAATGTTTAGAAACCCCTCAGCTCTTGCATTAATCTGGTTTTGAAAGTCTTTTAACACCTGGCTGCTGAATTAAATGTTGGGTAAGATGCTCCCAAACCCAGGCACCCTGGGACCAGCTACATCCTCTTACCTAAAGAATTTCAACCACCAATTTACTCAGCTGGGAAAACCAACAGACAGGATGACACAGGAGATCTTTGAGCAGGAATTCGGAATCACAGATTCACAGAATCATTTTGTTGGGAAAGACCCTAAATGTCACAGAGTCCAAAGGTTGACCCAGTACTGCCAAGTCCACCTCTCAACCACGTCCTTAAATGCCACATCTACACATCTTAAATCCCTCCAGGAATGGTGACTCAACCATTTCCCTGGGCAGCCTGTTCCTTATTTGCCTCATTCTCATGACAGAGCTTTACAGTAGGATTTTGAGGGGGAAAATTTATGAAACTAAGCAAGAAAAAAATTTAAAATAAAGATTACAATATTAAAAAAACAACACAGTTTTTCAAGTTGACTCCATGGCTTGCTGCCTTTGTAATTTTAGACCAGAAAACACATGGAGGCAGCTCAGAAAGATGCAAAGGTGTAAAAACCCCAGATTAGGATAGAGATCTGCCTCCAACCACATTGCAAACCATGGGAAATAATGGAACAAGTGGTAAATCTTCCATCAGCATTTGGGTGTTCTTTCTGGAAACAGAAGAATTCTGATTCCAGGCTTGTTCACATCATTCTCCTGAAAAGCACAGAACTCCCCGGCAGTTTTGGAAAAAACCAAACCAATGAACAGGAGAACCTTTAAGAACTGCTCCCAGCATGTTTTGCAGCAAGTGAAGTCGCATAATGGGCACTTAAAAGGCACATCATCCTCAGATTTGCAGTTAGAGCAGTGGAATCTTCCTAAAACAGAGGGGAAGGTGGGGACAGGGGAAGAGAGAAAGAGAGGGAGGAAATTACTAAATTCCTGTAATCACCTGCGAAATCCTCATGTATCCACACTTCCAGTGCAGCCCAGAAAACAATGACCATGAGTGTAATGAACTACCTCAACAGTGCCCTGCCACATCATTTCTTTCAAGTGACCTCACAGTCTCTTGGTGCTTCAGATCCCAGTAGGAACTCGGGTTACATCCTTCCTTTACAAGGAAGTTGTCAAGAAAAAAATCCCTAAGTTCTCAGGAAACTATTACAGCATTGTGACGAAGACAATGAAGCACTTTGAGAGCACATGCAAGGCACCGAAAGTACAGATTCAACTCAGCAAACCACACTAAGGACACTGCACCTGAGCAAATACAGGCATGGACCTGTGGTTTCATACACCATCAGTCTTGGTCTCATTTCTGTAACTTATCTTTATTCCCCAGTATTAGAAAATTACATCCCAAACCTCCCATGTACCTACCACACTCTGGTTCCATCTCTAGGGGAAAGATGGGCACAACTCCACAGTCTGTGGGTGCTCTCATGTTACTGATTTCTTTGGACACTTCAGTCTTTGGCAACTCAAGTTCACTTTTCTGGCTAAAGCAGAAGGAGGAAATCTTACTCTGAATTTTCTCTGGTGCCCCACCCTTAGAAGGGGCTGCATCTGGAGAGAAAAAGAGAAAACCAGTGTATAAACCTGCATCATGCAGAACACAACACACAGACTCTGCAAGAGACAGCCAGCAGTAAATTCACTCTGTTGTCATTGCGTAAGAAGAAAAACAAATTTGAAGAACTACTTTTTATGTCACACTGCTTGGCAATAGAGGTTTCTGATAGATACTAAAAATTTCAATATTACTGAAAGAGGCCCTTTATATTGAAATAGTTCTATTGAAATTCTTCCTACAGAGTGGACCCTGATCCATGTCCACTCCCACCCCACTTAGCTGGAAAAATTCTGCCTTCCCCCTTAACACACTTCGCAGCTTAAACATGGCAGAAGGATAACTATTTCTTCCTTGTTTCCTTCCACTTCCCTATCTCATGTTACCTTTTATCTTACTCCTGTTTGAGTTGGGTTTTTTTTAACCCAATTTAGAGATAACCAATGGCTTTGATTCTCCTTGACAGGTCTCAGGTCCAGGGAGGCCCTAGCCCAGGAGAGGGATTTTCCACAGGGGTGGGGAGTGATAGGACAAGGGCAAATGGCCTTAAACTAAAAGGAGAGCATGTTTAAATTAGAGATTAGGGGGAAATTCTTCCCTGTGAGGGTGGGGAGGCCCTGGCACAGATTGCCCAGAGAAGCTGTGGCTGCCAAGTGTTCAAGGCCAGGTTGGACAGGGCTTGGAGCAACCTGGTCTAAGGAAGGTGCCCCTGCCCATGGCAGGGGGTGGAACAAGGTGAGCTTTAATGTCCCTTCCAACTCAAGCCAGTCTATGATTCTAAGGCTGTTGTGCACTACTCATCATAATTATAAATAAGATTCTAAACTTCAGACAGCTGTTCATTCCCCACCTCGTACATGGCTGATCCCTTTTGTGCAGCTCTTCAAGCTCTGGGGTTTCCCTTCACTTTGCTCCAACTGTTGCGGTTGCTTCTCTCCATCGCCACAGACCATTCCAGTCAAATCCTTACACAGCTCTCTGAACTGCTCTTTGTGGTGAGGACGCACAAACATGTAAAACCCTGGCCGAAAGAAAATACAGTCAAATGCATAGGAAAATCACTGCCTGACCATGGAAGAGTCCTTGCTTTGGAGGCAAGAAATTCTTTGGAAGCTGAATAATATCAGCCAGATTCCTCAGAGTATCCTTGGCTTAGTGGAACACTTGACGTTTTCGTGATTTTTATAATTACAGGGTTTTCCTTGCCAGAAGGCAGATGAGTATTTAGTATTGAAAATAACCTCAATTTATCTTGAAATTCTTCCACTCTCTACAGCTCAGAATAAAAAACCTGCCCCAGCCCTTCACCTGACAAGTGATCTAAGCAGATCAGCTATACACACAATATCCAGAAAGACTCTCAGGAAGTTTCTTGTTACTGTTTGGTTGACAAGGATTCACAACACACATACAGAAATTCTAAAAAACTCCAATTATGACTTACTGCCAAGCACAGACAATTCTACCACGAAGTTGTCTGAGGTCAAAACATTTGCTCAGTAGAGACAGTGACTGAAAGAATGCTCAGGGGGAGGTTATGACTCAGTGCCACACAGCTCATTTCCCTCCCACTCTCCACTTTGCCAAGACTAACCTAACTAGTCAATGCACCAGAAAAAGGGTATTCTCCCACAATTTGCAGACTATGGTATCTGTTCAAGGTCAGTGGAATATTTGTTGTTATATGCTAAAGATAACAAACAAAATTCCATCGGCATTCCCCAGGATACACCAAATGCATCATTTCCGGCAGCAAAGTCACCCCAGAGACAGGGAGAAGGTGGAACTGAGGTGTCATGTCACACAAGTTGTCACCATTGACGCAATCAGGACCAGCATATAATGCCTCCTCTTCTTCTTGTTTTAAACAATTAAGGCCAATTTCAAATTTTTAAAACCTGTAGCTCCCTAAATCCTTCCATCACTAAACCCATAAAAGGAAAATAAAACAAAACAAAGCACTTCTGAGAAAATAAATTACGACATAGTTCCATAACTATTTCCAGGTGAAGCTCTGTAGAAGAATAGTGAATCAAAAGTCTGATTGTTTATCCTGAGACCTGGAAGTGATCTAAGAACTTATCACCAGTATAGCAATCACTGGTCATGGGAATAAAATTGAGTCAGTTCAATAGTCAGCATTGTCCTTTCTAAAGAGCAATTGTAGTAGTTGAGGAGAAAAAACAGTCATGGAAGCATGATTGAAGTTAGCCAGGATGAAGATAAGGACTGGAATTACTGAGATCTTGTGTAATGTTTTTAATGGACAATTTCTAACAGAGATAACACTTTATAACCTTGACATTTTTTGCTCTCTGAATGGCATTCAGTGAACACATTGTTCCTGCTGCTCCATTGATCTGGGTTGCTAAACCAGGTGAGACCTCACATGAGATCACAGCACCCACACTTTCCTTTCAAATAAATAAAAGTGATTTAAAAAAAAAATCCCTTACTCTGTAGGAGATGGAAGTCCTGCGGCCTCTCCGTGGTGAGGGCTGCTATCACCGACACCATGGCATCGTAATTATCCGTCTTCTTGTAAGCCAGCAGAGCCTCGTAGAACTGGCTGTAGGTGCTTTTGTCCAAAGCCCTCTGCACATCATTGAGATAGGCAGTCCTGAGGGCCTGGTGATGCTCTCTCCTGGAGCCTGGAGCCTTTTCAGCCTCTTTCCTTGGAGCTGCACTGGCATTCTGCCCTGAGAGACAAAATGCATGAGCAGGGCTTGATGAGGAACAGAGACAAACAGGTCACCCCATCGTATCCACTTCTCATCTCATCTGAAGGGAATTCCTGAACTACTTCGAAGTGGTAAAGCCAACCCCACCTACCCATGCACCTCCCTCTGGCATGGCCAGACCTGCTCCTGGAAATGGCAACAGAGCAAAATAATTCTGAAGATCACTTATAGCATCTTCTGGAGTTTCTTGATCATTTAAAATGGAGAAATGTGTCAGAAGGTCACTAGGGATTGAGCAAAAGGGGCATGGAGGTCAGCAATAAATCAGGTTTTGTGCTCCACTGAAGGAGTAGAAGCATCTTAAACAGATGGGTTAACCAACTCTGCTGGCCTGAAATGGGCAATTTCAAGGTACAGATTCCTCACCCCTTAACAATAAGAGCAGACAAAGGGGGGGGGGTTGTTTCCCAACAGGAAAACAATGTCTAGATATACTATCTAACCTGAAATAACACTCAAAAGAGCACAAGAGCAATGTAGGAGGTCAGCAAAAGGTAGAAGCTTGGAACATCCTGCTAAATGCCAAGTGAACTTCATTTACAATGTAACTCTCTGATTGCTGTTATGTTTGAGGAAAAAAAGGTCTGATTTGCATATTACAGGCATGCAAATATGGATGAAGGATATGATAAGAAACTGATTTATATTAACCTGCCATATCTTTTGGTATCTGGACCTTTAAAAGTTCTTTATTGGATGATAAAGAGAATTAAGTTTCAAAACATAGGCTTCATTCAATTTGCTGGAGGAGGAAAAACTTGGGTGTGAATTTTATAATCAATATCTTTTATTTCATATCCTAGAGCTTTCTCATATTTCCACAGAAGCATTCTCTTCCTAATGAGTGAGCCACAGAAATAACATATCCATTTATTCCTATTCTTTGCTCAATTACTTTTAGTAGAAACAAGTTTCTGTGAAACCATTCCAATGGTTCTGGGACAAGATAATTGCTAAAGATTCTGCTTTATTCAAATATTCTTAAAATACAAAAGAAAATGGAAAAACAAATCAAAAGAAACAATATGGCTTCACACTTGAAAAGCATTTAAAGTCTTCCAGGAAACTGGCTTGTTTTTTTAAGGAGAGGATTAGCCTTTGAGTATTCTTTGTCCTCTAAAGAAAGACTTCTAAGCTGTCCAACGATCCTACTCATTTCCTTGCGAGAAACACAAAAATTCCCAGCTGTTCTCTGGAAAACTTATAATTAAATAATAAATAAGCCCATGAGTTTGAAGATAAATACTGGAGAGAGTGAGATTAGAGGGATGCACACAGAGATTACGTTTATACTCTCTGTTTCTGTAGAAAAAGCAGGCTGTCCACAGAGGGAGTGTACATATTACACCAAGAACAAAATGAAACAGCTTCTTCATACGTGAATTCACATTGATGTAATCTAAACTCACATTCCTTAACTGGCTCCCTTTCATGGACCCTGGGCAAACAGGAAGCCCAGCAGACCTGTGCTCAACTCCCACTTTTCCCAGCTCAGTCTCTAGTATAAATGTCTGGCTTCAGTTGCTTTCTTTCACATACACCTTGATTTATTGACTTTTGTGTTCTGTTTTGCACAATCCTTGCTGAAAATTCAGAATTACCACCACTCCCACCCACAGAGAGTGAGCCACTGTGCTAGGTGAGCACAAAGAACATTGGTTTGCCCCAGGAGAACTTACAGTGATGAAATAAACCAGAATAGACTGGGGCTTTATTAAACATGGAGGGTACCTGCACTATTCAGTCCTGTTGCCAAGTGGGATCCTCCTTGGTTCAGGTGGAGCCCAGGGTTCAGCTGAGCACATGAGGCCTTGGAGAATGTGCTTTTCTGATGGCTCTGTTTTTCTTCTGTTAAATCAAACCAGTCCATTAACAGTGAATTTAGGGAAGAATGAACACGGAATGGTGCATTTCAAAGTATGACATCCTGTGCTGAAAGCACCTGAGCAATCCAGAGAAGCTGTGGCTGCTCCATCCCTGGAAGTGCCCAAGGCCAGGTTGGAGGGGGCTTGGAGTAACCTGGGATAGTGGAAGGTGTCCCTGCCCATGGCAGGGGGCTGGACTGGGATGAGTTTTAAGGTCCCTTTCAACCCAAACCAGTCTGGGATTCCACACAGATTTATTTCTCTGATGATGAGCTAACACCCCACTTTTTTAGAACTTTACTGCTCCAGATTTCACAAGCTCTGTGAGGACACAAATCACCCTCTATTCACAATTCTGGTGGCACTAAGTGGGCAGCAAAGACGACACACACGCAGAGTTGTTGAATTCCCCAGACTAAATGATTTAAACATCAGTAAAATCCCCTTTTGAAACAAAATAACATCATTATTAACCCTGCAGTAACCAGTGCTCAGGCATCTGCACAGCTCAAGGGAAGGCAAAAGGATCATGAAGAGCAGAGACTTAGCTCAGTATTGATTAAATGGAATTTCCTTGCATTTCTACATGTCAGACACATCCTGCTCTATGACTGGGTGAAAAAGGACATTTCTCCTTCAAATGATACAACTGAACCAAGCTCCTCACCCGTTCTCTTGGCCAGGATCTCCCTCTCCTCCCGTGGGAGGCTGTGCTCAGGTTTGTAGCCACAGCCCACTCCAGTCAGATTGCAGCATGCTTCATCAAACTGCTTTTTATGCTGGGGTCGTACAAACTGGTAAAAATCTTGCATCAGAGAGAAGGAAAAGGGGGGAAAAAAGGAAAGAAAGAAAAAAAATCAATCCACAACAGGCAGTAAATGCTACCAAAACCTGCAACAGCAGAACTTGAAGGTTCGATAAAAAGGTGCAACTAAATAAATTAAAATCTAGGTCTTTTTACCTAATATTTATACAATAAGCACACTTACAAATTACACAAAGATCAGCCATCATGCAAACACTGAGCATTAATATCACCAGTAAGTAAAAACTGTCATTTTTTCCACTGTAAATACAAAGCAACTCACCTCTCAGTGAAGCTGGCCTTGAGGTGCCTCATAAATCATGAGATCCAAGTAACTGCTAGGCTGATACTTTAAATAACCGATTAACTGTTAACTTTACACCTCATGTTACTTACTTACCACAAAATGCTGGCCAAGCCTAAACATCAAATCAACTTTAGGTTTCAGGTGCCTGACAGTTTTCAAAACTAGACTTAGACCTTGATTTGATGATCAAATATTTTCTTATTTATGTAGATCGTTGAAAATTGGGAAACAAACTGAGCTTCCCATTCTTTAACCTTAGAATTTACCTGAAGCAATTTACAAGATGCATAACTTGGCTTTTATTATTTCAGTCGATGAAAGAGTCACAGAGAAATCTGTCCATTTGTTCACAAGTTGTGAGAGAAATGAAAAGTCACACAGAAAATACTGTTAAACTAGAAAAAAATCTTGGTGGGAATTCAGTTCCTGTCAGTACCACTGTTAAAAGCCACTGAGAAACCAGCTAATGCAGTAACTATCCATGTTTGCCCAGACCCTTTGTTTTATACTCACAATTATTTAAACAGAAAATTTCTCTGTATATTCTGTCTATTTACTGCTTTAGCACAGAACCCTTACCAAGGCATCTCTCCTACTCACACACCACGCTCTTGGTCTCCTAAACTACCAGGAATAAGTCACTGTACTTTTAGACTAAGTTTAACATAACACAAACTTCCATGGAATATGATTTTCTTCAAATCAAGATGTGAGCTAACACATGATAATTAGACTGAGGAGAGTCTTCTGTTATCTGGGGATATAAAGTGATGAACCATTTTAATCGAGCTGCACTTCACATCTAAAACGCTTCTGAAGTATCCAAGTCTGTTTAAAAGACAAAAGCCACGTACACAAATATACCAGGGATACACAGATACTCTGAGTGTACCTCGCAGCAAAACGTGCTTTTTTTCATCCTCTATGAAGAGGGAGCTCATTTGGGATAGCATGGCATGGAAGTCATCTGTCTTCTTGTACTGCTGCAGAGCCTTGGAGAAGAGCTCGTAGTTCTGCTGGCTCAGGGTGTCCTTCACCGTGGCGATGTAAAACGTGGCCCGTGCCTTCTTCGGCTCCGCAGGCTCCGCTCTCCGGTCCTGCTGCAAGGCAGGAAAGGCTCCTCAGTAAAAAGCAACACTTGAGGAGTGACTTTCACGTGATTTCAGGTGGGAGCAATATGTTTACAATACCAGCAGCACATAGGATAATGAAAGGAATTACAGAATCACTGAGGTTGGAAAAGACCTCTAACATCATCAAGTCCAATAGCCCAGCCAGCAGCACCACTGTGCTCACCACTAAAGCATGAATACTTTCACCTAACAGGTTGCAATTATGGCAGGCACCCCCATAATTCATGTATTATTCACCGTCCCCACTGACAAAACAGGCAGCTTCAGGGAAAAATTCCTAGAGAAGGAAGCCAAGTACCATTGCACAATTCTACTCTTAGGAGAAGGGATAACAAAAAGACATTTACTCCAAAGCTGGAGGCTGAGCTGACTCATCATGACATCAGATAGCAACAAACTGCAAACACAACAATCTGCATGAACCTGTTCTCTTCTCTCTGGTATTGTATCTCAGCTTCAGGATAAGTTTCGTTTGCCACATGCTTAGCTGACTGACACAGGGAACATCCGGTTAGGACAGCACCTTGGACAACTACTGGCACACACCTCACCCAGGGAATTCTCCTGAATTTATTGTGATTCTTAAGCAAATAGCTGCATAATGAGTTAACTGGGTTTGGAGACAGGGCAAAACCATAATGCACAGCTGCAGAGCTAACACACAACCATGACCCACCTCAGGAGGGGTAGGATGTGATCCCTTACCCAAAACCAGTCAGTTAAACCATCTGAGGCTCTACCACAGCAGCTGGACCTGCTGATCATTGCAGGCCCCTCCCAACTGAACTATTCCATTCTAATCAAAAAGAAGGAAACCACCCAACCACACCTGATCAAGTTGCTCACAAAGCAATCAGTGTCAGAAAATTCTTTTCACCTACCAGCCCTATGTGGACCTGTGCTTGATTTGGTCTGGGACATCTGGATTTGGGAAAGAGCATGACAAATAGATTTCAGATGTGCACTGATGAATATTTACAATTTGGAGAAAAAACATACTTGTTCTGTCATCAGTCATCTGTCTGCCTGGAAATTTCCAGTTCAAATTAAACCAATCTACAGATCAAAGGGATAGCACAGACACAGGGAAACACATACTGTATTGCTGACTAGCTTTATTTTCTTCCTTCCTCCTTTCTGCTCATCCGTTAATCTCTTCTCATACTGAAGGGAAAGTGTGGACAGACGATGCGCCTGTGAAGATAAAAAGAAAGTAAGGTAAAAAAAATGCTTTTCAAAGTTACTGTCCATTTAATTTAGGTATTTCCAGCAGTAAAACTTGGTAATCCAGTTTGTGACACCATTCAAGACAGTGAAACAAGTCCAACCTGAATTATTGTCACAGAGCCTGCACACATACCTGTTTCTAGAGGGTAGAAATTTCTGAAATCTCTCTCAGAGAGACCAAACCAGAAGAAATTAAAGATAAAGTTGGTCTTGAGGGTACAAATGCCTGCCTAAGCAAAGCTGGACTCACAGCAGACTGTTCCAGGGCAGCCTGAGAGTGTACACACACCTGTGTGTAACTGGTGGCTCATACTCTCCTTCACTTTCCTGCCTGAAACTCCTTGTACATAAGGGAATGAAGAATTGGAACATAATCAGCAAGTCAAATATCTATGATACATGCAGGAAGTCAGAAAAATTATCAAAACCATGTTCTTAGTCCTGTGCTATGTAAAGGCACCACCTTGAAAAGCATTATTCAGCAGAAATAAGGCTTCCTAGACAAGTTTACGAGAGGTGTAACTCACGAGGAAATCTGATTATGGGGAACTATTAAGTCATTTAAATGGATTGAAAAATTCTTGTACTGTGAAGTTTTGAGGTGACAAAGCAAATTCTTTCCGAACAAGAGCAGCTAAACTTCCATGATTTACAGAACAAGGGTACAGTGTAACTTTGATAAAAGGAAAAATGGTAACACAGACACTATGCTGGATGGTGATAACAGGAAATGACACCAACCCCATCCTCAGTCCAAATCCAGTGCTCAGTGCTGGACCCAGAATGAAACCTGGCTGCCTGAGAGCCACTGCCTGTCTCAGGACTACACCCACCAGACTGCTGGGACCAGGCCACCAAATTTGGAGCAGCACAGGGTGACCCCAGAGCTCCCCACAAACTTCAGACAAGCAGTGCCAAATATGCAAATAGGAATTGGACCTGAGCGACTGCCAAGCCATTGGGTCCATCAGCTTATCTGACTCCAGGAAATGCTGAGCTCTGCCAAAAGCACTGCAGCTGTGTTAGGAACATACTGTAGCTGAGCTACTAAGTCCCTGGAATTGTGCCAAGCTTTCAAAAGAAAAGGCTTCGGTGTCTGTCATGGCAGCCCAATGGGTGATCGAGCCCATTTCTCACTTGGCTGCACACAAGTTCAATATTTGCTGCCCTTTGTACATGTCTCCATTCATGTCCTTGGGCCTACTTAGATATTCCCCAGATACTCCTACACCTCCGCATTTTACCTCAGGCACTCTTCCCCTAAGGGAAGTACTTAAGAATGCTGCAATAGGCATTCCTTAAGTCCATGCACAAGTCTGCAAGCCAGCAGTAAAATACTTCAGCCAGGTAAGGGAGCCACCCCTCCAACAACTGCAAACAGAGGTTTTGGGAAAGCAAGAACACAGCCCAATCACGGATGTATTAAAAATACCAATCCAAGAGGAAAGAAAATGGACATCACAGAAGCAGCTTTGTTGATCTTAATGTGATAGTGGAATTTTGATTCTGATAAAATATTCCACAAGTCAGCAACACTCCTTCTCTGGGGCAGATCAAAAATTTTCATCCAGAAGTGCAATTTCTAATCCATAAACTCTCCCCCACCCTTTTTTGAATTCAATATCTGGTCTCATACCACGTGGTGACAGAGACTCCACCCAGAACAAATTGTGTTTTACCAAGCTCTTCTCTGAGAGCTCCTTGCTCTCAGAAAGCATGGTTAACTTCCAAGACTCCTCCTGGTCAGCAGCCTTGGAGCACAGAACAAGTACATACCTGCTGATCATCTACTTGAACGTGGCAAGGAAACCCTTTGATCAATTTACTTATGAGAACTTGCAGTTACAGGTGCTGGTTACAGTGAGCTTTTCTCGAAAGAGGGTTGAGCTGCTTCTCCTGATGCCAGAATCATTTTGCTTTAGAGCCTGCAATTTTTACTTACAAGGAAGTTATTTTGCCATTACCTTTTCCTCTCCTGGCAAATCAGTTTCCTCCTCTGCATCTTCACTGCTCTTCTCACTGCGCTCCAAGGCATCCAAGAGCCCAACACATTTTCTTCGGGGTGAGACAAACTCTTGCTCATATTCCACACACAGGCTGGGTGCTCCATCTCCATTTACTGCCACCATAGCAGAACACAGATGACAAATTAACATTCCACATTCTCTCCTGCATTTTCTTTGATTTGGTAATAGCTCCAAGTCTTACAAAGCAATCCACAAATATGTGCTGGTGAATGAAATAATCTTCCACCTCTTGCAAAAGTGCATTACATAATTTCATAAGAAGACTGCTTTTACAAATCTCTTCTAAAATTGCTCAAGCACTTGTTACCACAACCTGGCAGATTGCTCTCAAACTTTTCCTTAAGTGATTGTCACATTTAACCTCAAAATGGCTTAGGATCAATGGGAAAAAGTCTTACCACAGCAGCTGTCTCTGTTCAATTATTTTAGATTTATGGATTTTCCCAAAACTGAGTTCCAGAGTTTTGGAGAGATTTTGGTACAAAACACAATTTATTATTTTTAAACAGAGCAAGTTTTATAAAAGCCTACAATTCTCACAGTATCAATACCCATAAGACACAGTCACCAAGGTCCCAAATTACATATTCTCACTAGTCAAGATCCAGGTTTTAAATACAAGAATTTTGAGTTGTAAGTAAGGTTAACTTAGTATCTGCTTGATATTTCTGTAAGGCATTACCTTCAAAATGTACTTCCACTGCTTTGTGAAATTACTTTAACAGTCAGTTACTAAGAAAAGTCACTATTTTCAGAAGAATGGGAGTGTATTATGACCACTGTGACTACAGGTGAGTTTGATGTTGCAGCTAATGCAATGCAACTGCAAATCTCTATTAAACAGGAAATGCAGCTTCTTCCCTTCACCTCCAGTCACACATTCCAGCCCATCCTTTGAGATGGAGCTACCAGTCAAGGGGATGGAAGGTCAACTGGTTCAGCAAAGCTCAGCTGCTCACTCTGCAGCTGCACAAAAGATGGACTCAAATCAAAGGAAGGAGTAAAAAGTGCACAGTTGGAAACTGAGAGGGAGAAAAACGTGGTGGCCAAAGTAATCCTTTCAGTGACAATCAGCAAGCACACTGGCTTAAATGTAATGTGAACTCACACTCACTCATAACTGCTTAGGAACCACAGCTTTAACCAAACTTCACTGTTCTGCTCCAAACCAGTAAACGGTCTAGAGTGTTGAAATAATATCTGACATGAGAAATGCTTTATTCTTTGGCATTAGCTATCCACAAATTTTTAAATATTGTTTTGTTCCCATGTCCTTTTTGTTTTCTTAGACAGATTACTGAGTAAGAGTCATTTATACAACAGGATGGAAGAAGGACATATTGTGCTAGGCAGAAAGACACTTCCAGTTCTTATTTTCAAAACTATCTGTGACACTCCACCAAAAACTCTTCCTGTTCTGTGGGACACTTTTTCCCCGTCTGCCACTTTTCTCTGTAACTGCAACTGTTTTCCCCCATTTTCTCATGCTTAACTATGTCCCTTCTGACCAGACTTTTACATCAGTCTTTGAGCTCTTCTTGCTTTCTCTCCCATTTCAGTTTCTAGCCTCCTGATTCTCCTTTTCGTGGTTCAGCTTAAAACAAAAAAAATGTATCTGTGAGGACCCAAACATACCTTTCCTTTTCCTCTTCAAACTGGGAACATGATCATCCAGGTTTTTAGCTTTTTTCAGGGAGAGGATCTGCTCAGATGAAGTAGATGGTGCTGCACTGCTTTCACTTAAGGAACCAGTATGTCCAGGAGGGCACTGAGACAGGGGTGGGGGCATCTGCAAGCAGTTTATAAAGCATTACAATAGGCAAAGGCCACTTTTGCACTCCATCTGTGACCAAAAATCTCAGCAACAATCCAAAGACATCTCTTTTTTGCCCAAATAACCTTTGGTAGAAAGATTGTTACACACTCTGGGTTTATGTGATTTTGAAGAAAGGATAAACAGCTCAGGAGTGACATAGCTGAAGTGCAGTAAGCAGGCTCAACTCTAAGTGACCTGGTAACCAGAAAAAGGATCATGACCTGCTGAGGAACAATCACTTCCTAATGCTATCTCTGCAACAACAGCTCCTTCTGACAAAGCACATCGGGTTGTGGTTTTGATTTACCATGGAACTCTCACTCATGATCAGAAAAGATCATCAAGTCCTGCAGCATCATCCATCTGTAACTAATTAGTCTGAACAACTTGTATTTGGCTACGGCATCTTCCAGGAAGTCATCCAAGTCTGTATATGAAATTTTAAGTGCTTATTTTAATCTTAACCTCCATTTTGGGAGCAAAGAATTTCCCATTCTGGCTTCCAGCCCATTTCTTGCTATGACTTTCTCCAGTAAATTAGGAAGCCTTTTTACAATATTACTTTTTAAATCAAGGAACTATTACAGGGAACATCAGCTTCTTAATGCTAATAAAGAAGCTGTATTAGTAAAGATGACCCAGTCATGAACTACAATAACAACTGATGGTTTGTATTTCTCTTTATTACTAGTCAGCTTCAATTTCAATTTTAGGGTGTGATCCTTCCCCACACATAACCTCTCCCTGAGCTAGAAAGCTTCTGGATGCCAGTATCAGTTCCAGGATTTGCATACCAGCCAATAAATACATGTTTTTTTAGGAGGAACTGGAAGAGGAAGTTATTTTTGTGATCTAACCTAATGAGCTGCCCAGCGTAAGAACAACATCCTGTCCCAGATCACTCTCGGAGAAAGATGAGGCACATCTCCTTTCCAGTAAATCTTCCAGCGTTTAGAAGTGACAAGTGACACCACATCGGGCAGGCTTGTGAGGAGCAGGGAGCTGGACTCTGATCCTTATGCATCCCTTCCAATTTGAGATCTTCTGGGATTCTCTCACACCTCTCACCTATCTCAGCATTCCCAGTTTCCAGCACTACTCAGGAAAGTTGTTTATTTTGTGGGGGTTTTTTTAAGACACTTACGATTTCTTGAGCAACACGGAAGAAGAGGGAGACACTTCTGACTGCATGCCCAAAGTTGTCATAAACGTTCACATAGGGACGGACCCACGAAGGCAGTTTGCCTCTGACATCACCAGTTGTGAACCTGGGCAGGATGGGAAAACCTGAGAATTATTTGCCAGGTTGGGCTAAATTAATTAAACAAACCCTAGATCAGTATCCAAAAGGATAAGGGAGGAGCAGCAACACAAATAAAGACAAACAGTGCAGTAAATATAATGGGGTGATGCCTTCACTCAGGAGAAAAGGGCTTTGCTGATACCATGTTCTATCAATTAAACTCCTGTTGCCTATAATATACATACTATACTAATTAGCATTACAGAAATGGATATTAATGCAGTATAATGTTAATACAGAATCTGAATATAAATAGTATTGTTTCAGTAACACAATCTGTCCTCATTTCCATCCTCCTTCTCTCAAAACACTGCAGTGCTGCTGACTGTCATCTCAAATGAAAGATGGAGAAAATGCAAGACCGTAAGTTGTTGTCACATAATTTCCTGTGGTATTACAAACATGAATTCAAAAAATTGGTTTATTTTCCGTTAAAACCATTATGCTCCTTCTGCAGCTCCAAGCCTATATAGCTAAGGAGCAGAAGATAACAACCTTGTTACTTTCTTGAAGTAGTGCAATATTTATATAACCTGTTACATAAATTGATTTCATTATTACGAACTGTAGCCTTTTCCTAACAGCAACACCAGCACATTTATGTTCAAAGTACCAACACCTATGTTGGGATAGAAAGCTGTTGATGTTGTTGACGCCCTATCTCTGGAAGTGTTCAAAGCCACGTTGGATGGGGCTTGGGGCAACCTGGTCTGGTGGAAGGTGACTCTGCCCTTGGCAGGAGGTTGGAACGAGATGAGCTTTAAGGTTCCTTCCAAGCCAAAATATTCTGGGATTCAGTGAGCTGAGGTTTACCTGTGGTCACACAGGAAGATGGCCCCGTAGTCCTGGCGGTGCCTGATGACCCGGCCGATGGCCTGGTTGACAGCCCGGGACGCTTGCTGACTGTACCACTCACGCCCAGACAGGAACTGCAAGAGGTGGGATGCACAATTAACATTATTTACCAGGTAAAATGTATTCTCTGTGCTGTACAGTCACCATTTTTTTCCCTATAGAAATAAAAAGTACAGAACAGCTGTTGGATAGTATCAACCAGATGTACTGACAAATCTCAAAGAGCTGAGGAAAACCAAACACAGGTGGACTCAAAAGTCACACCTGATTTATAGAGCACAGAAAACTCAAGCAGCAATGCCCAGCTTGAGAGGCTATTTCCTATATGGTGTACTCAGAGCCTTGGCAGTACAGCATATCCTTTAAGACCTGCAGAACAGACTAAATTGTAACATCATTCATGCTTGTGCCTGAAGCAATAGAAAACCAAACTCAAACACCCCAACATACACCACCACACTTCCAAAACAGTAATTCCCAAACCAGCCAGCACAGGCCATTCTTCCTGCCCACACTGTCTCTGGATGAAATACATCCCTCAGAATGAGAGATGGATAACACACATACAAAGATTTTGACATAAACTTTAATTATATTCTTTTTTTGGGCTCATATTTAAGACTGTGCCAGAATTTGGAACTCTCAACACTATTAAAAAAAGGTGGCTGTATTTGTGACAGATACCCAAGCCTGTTTGAATTTTTGATATTCATAGCTCCACGAGGCTGAGAGGATAACAAAACCCAAAACCCACTGGGACAAGAGGGAAAACCAATGACACAAACATGCAAACAGCCAGGAGTGAGAAGCTGCCCAGTCTTACCTGTGCACCTGCATCACTTCTCCTCATCTCATCCAGGAACTGCATCTTTAGAATGACTCTGGGCTCCATACGAGGGGGAAATGGAAGCCCAGTAATGATGACTCCTCGTCCATTTATGTCTGCAAAGTCCAGGCCTTCACTGGCCTGCAGAGACAGAGTTTTCCATCATCAACAGGGTTTGAAGTGACATTTCAAAGCGATTCAGCAGTTGTTGGCCCTTTTTCTCCATTCAACTCCTGGCCAAGTGTAGTTTGTCAATTGTTTCAATGAATAGTTTCAACCAGATTTTTTTTCTTTTATTACCAGGAGTTTAAACTTTGCTTTTTCCTCTGCCAAAGCACAGCTCAGCCAACCCTGTTAATGGCTGTCTTGTTTCTGGATAAGCAGAACATGTCAACACCTTTGTTTAAACCTTCCACACCCTGAATTGTCAACAAGACATAAGAACATAGCAAGCCTTCTCTGTCAGTAAAAATTAACAGAATCATTTCAAAGCAACAACAGAAAGCCATCAGATTCACCAGAATGTAGTGTCATGTCCAGCAGCTGTGCTGTTGACATCCCATCAAGTATTTGTCACTCATGTCCCCTGTACATGCTCACTGTGCTGGCAAATCACTCTGTGAAATTGTTAACAGAGTTGAACTGACTGAAAAACAATTAAGAAAAAAAAAAAAGCTGTTTTGTTTTTCAGCTGAATCAGTTCTCCAAATCTCAGCAACAAGGCTTGAGGAAGTTATGTCTTTTCTTCACTCCAACAGCTTCTTTGGAGACTGGGACCAAAGGTTCAAAAGAAATTGGATCTTCTCCTGGTACACAGTAAACAGCAGCAAAAAGGCTCTAAAAGTAATTTCACAAATATTTCCACTGATAAACATAAGTCAATTTATCAGCATTGGAAGATGCAAAGGAAAGGCCACCAAATGTGTCCAGAGAACATGAAGTTAATGAAGCAAGTGTTTTAAAGGGAAGCATTATGTTTGGTTTGCAGCAGTGTTGTTTTAACTTCTTTGATTACAGTTCTCCAGAACAGCTGTTCTCATCTAATGCGTTATGTTTTCAGTCAGCAGCCAACATGAAATGCAAGTATGATGCTCATCCACTTCAGAGAAATCAAAATGTGTCCCTTCAATAAAAACAGGAGTGAATCACACAGAAATGTGACCTAATTTTGAAAAAGCTTCAGAGCATTTCTTTTTTTCCCCACATATAATTACAGTCAAACAGAAATGTATTGAAATCCAGAATGAAGGGGGTTTTTCTATCAATTATATAATCTGATCTCAGATGAAACAAACTCTCAGTTACATTACCTTGCCCCGACACACTGCCAAAAATGCAGCTCCATTGGACTTAGGACAGGTGACTTTATCATAGTAAGCATCAATAACCTAAAATATAAACAACTTTAAGCAGGAGGAAGAATGGTATTATCCTGTACTAGCTAAATTTGACTTGTACACTAAGATCTAAACTGTGATTAATTTGGCTTCATATAATTGTCTTTAACTAATTGCAAATGTGAGAAGCCGTTCACCCAGCAAAATCTTTGTATCACTGTGAAATCCAGAACACATCTTGGTAGGCATAAAAAAATTAATGTCAGATACTTCTCATGAGAAGACGGACCATCCTGTGTTTCTGCAGATCCCTAAGTAAAATTGACAAAACAGGAAAGCAATTCTCAGATATTATTTATTCTAAGAAGCAAACAGCTATAAACAGGATGACACTGCACAATCCTTTAACATCCAAAGCAGGATGAGCTGGGAGGAAAAGCCCTGCAGAACATTCACAAATGCTGAGTACTGAAGTGACAGCTTTCCACCAGCTCGATTACTCAGCACTTGTGTATGTTAGCTGCTGTTACATCACCAGATTCAAACGAAGACTGAAGCCTGCATGGCCAGATGAGAGGAAAGGAAGGATGCACAGGAAAACTATACTTCCAAGAAGCACTCAGAGAGTTTTACTTTCACCTTAGGCCAAAAATTTGGGTGTTTCATACCCAAACACACCTTAGAGAAGGTCATGAAACATAAAAACTGTTTCTGAAAATCACAGAAGTATGTAATGCAAATAATCAACCTCTGAAAAGCTTCCTTTGTTCCTGGGTTCCACAAACATCGGCTTCACTTCTTCTATTCTTTTGGCAAAGTCATGCTCCTGTTAAACAGAGAGGGAACAAGACAGAAATGCCAAGTAAGAACACGCCACAAGAACAGAAACACTCAGAAATGATCACTACACTTCCCCACCAGAGCATGTTCCTCTCTTGCCAAACACAGGAAGAGATGGAAGCAGAAACATGTAATCCTAAGAGCACTAACAGTGATTCCTTGCAGCTGGTGCACCTCAGACATCAGGCAGATGGGGGAGTTCCAGCACTCACCTCCCAGTCCCACTCCACAGCATGGAACCTCTGCCCCTGCCTCTTCAAGGAGCATTTAAACCAGAACTGTTCTGGCAAGTCTCACTAGGGACATTCAACTCATGAGCACAGAAGTACCAAAAATTACAGCTGCAATGGTTACAAAACAAAAATAAAGGAGAAATGCTCATATTGCTTTTTTCCCCCAAGGGCTGAAACACAGAGACCAATTCTAATAATTGTTTTGGGTTGGAAGGGACTTTAATAATCATCTAGTTCCAACCCCTTGCCATGAGCAGGGACATCTTCTACTAGATGGTTTTTAATTAACATGGTTAAATGGAATAACTACAAGCTGTCTGATGCATGTAACCAAACCACCTAATACAGGCAGAGCAATGAACATACTCTCCAGTATTCCAGGCTCTTATCCATGACAGGATATGATGGGAAGAACACCAACAGCCCATGTGGCACAACTCGCACAAGGTTACCTGCAGTGAGATAAGACAAGGGTGCAGCTGAGGATTTCACCTTTTAGGCCAAGCTAAACACTTCAGAGCAGTGCTTTCATTTCTCCTCCATGTCCTTCTAACATTTCTAGATTTAACAGATTCTTTTCAATCATGTTAGCCAAGCTGCACAAATGCTCTTCTGTTATTCTGTCCTTATGTGTTATGACTTTGTAATTCTATCTATATATATTGCCAAAACAATAAATACTGACTTCAGACAGGCTTGACACAGTTTAAAATATCACAAGAAATTGCACTGATTTCCTGTGATCCTTGATCTCTCTGCAAATCATCCTTGGCTGCATCATCTCTGCTATTGATTTCCTAGTTTCATTTTCTGACTGCACTTAGGAACCACATTTTTTACCCAAAAACAAACTCCTGACAGTAAAAATGAAGTCCTGACTTGGAAATATTAAGCCAGGGACTCAATTTTGTGTGCTATTAAAGCAGCCAGCTGCCTTGAGCAAGCAGAAGCACACAAAACCAGATAGCAGTGAGATATGCACTGCAATCCTTTACCTTTCTCTATTGAATCTTCTTTAGCATTGCCCTTTCTAGATTTCCAAAAATCCTGGGCATCAAGCAATTTTTGAAACCCACACACTTCACTTACCAATTGTTTTCCCCAGAGAAGATAAATAATCCTCTGAAAACCTACAAAGAAGAAAAATCAAACAACACCATTGCATTTCCTTTTCTATGTTTTTCATACACACTGACTTCCTTAGATATTCATCTAAAGCAGCATTTCCAGACTCCCAATTGCTCTCCCTCCTGTGAAAAGCACCAACACCGAGGGCAAGAATTAGTAATACTTCACAACACTTTATTATAGTATGAAATATTCTTATTGATAGCACTGAAGGTGATCGAAGCTTCAATACTTCAAAGTGCACGGGTGGAAACAGGCAGCCATATAAGTTTTATTATTAATAGTAACAACATATATGTGAGAGTTGTGCCAGAAAGGTCTGCAGCACCGCCAAGCCTGACTAACGCTACAACCATTTAAAATAATAATTGATGAATTAGGTGTGGTGTTGCTGCAGGGCAAAAAAAAGGGTGAATTTGGTCACTATGGTTACTATTTAGTAAATCACTTTTGCTTTGCCTGAAGAAGTTCTGCTCTCCAATGAGCCCCATTTATGTTCTTCCGGCTCTGACTGAAAACTTACCTGTTCTCTCATGCCTTTATGTTCCTTTCTTTTTAGTGTCCTGTAGCTCTGTGTACTGTGTTCCCAGAAGATTTATATATGCAGGGAAAAAACCTAACATATATATCTTTGTAAGACCTACAGATACCAGTATCAACACACAGATGTTGTCAAAACACAGTGAACACTGTGAATCCCTTTCCTTCAAAAAACCACCGTGGTTCTAAAGCCTTGGAGGGGTGGAATCCCCAACCCTCCTTCTTTAAAAGACATTATCTTCAACAGAAATACACCAAAATGGCACTCCAAACTTCTGAAAATGACAAATCCAGTTGGAGGGTTTTCCAGACTACTACTTCTCTGTAAAAATCCATTACAATTGCTGAGGCCCTTTCCAGTTCTACAGAACATTTGGCCTTTGCTGGCAGCAGAAGCACTGCCAATTCTAAACAACAGATAGATGCAGAGTGATGGAAGACGAGAGAACAGCAAGAAAAATGATGATGAAAAGCTTGACAAACATCTGGATATGTTTTCCTTAAGTAGGCAACCCAGAGGTGAAAGAGAGGCCAGGCATGGTTCCAAGCTTTAAGTATAAAAACAGTTATTGCAAAGGCCAGCCATGTTTCAAGTCAAGCCTTCAGCAAAAAAAAATTTGGACGGGGTTCAGTGCAGCTCCTGGGGGATGGTTGTGGGTACAGGTCCCAGCTAGGGCTGGTCAGGGTCACCAAGAACTATCAGTGCCTTGATATCTGATCCCTTCCAGCCCTCTAGTTCTAAATATTCAGTAGTTGTGGTTAAATGGTGTTGTTATTCAGCATTTATCCAAGAAAACCACTAGAGACCACTTGCTTCACTAGCATCCTCCTGTTCGCAGAGCCCAAAGTGTTGGAACCCAAAACTTCAAAGCAGGATTCCACATGGAAGTTCATTACCTTCGTTCATAGGTGGAAGTAAGGACGGTTCCATCAGGTCCCTTGGGAATGATCCCAACCCAGAGCTGATGTTTATCGATTACATGAGGATTCTCCAGGCATACAGGAAAAGGGCTGGAGGAAAAAGAGGAAGATCCCAGTCATACCCATTATATGACTCCCTACCAGTTCCAGAACCATAGAATGGTTTGGTTGGAAGGAACCTTAAAGCTCGTCTCATTCCACCCCTCTGCCGTTTTCACAACCCCAGGTTGCTCCAAGCCCCATCCAACCTGGCCTTGGACACTTCCAGGGATAGGGCAGCCACAGCTTCTCTGGGCAAACAGAACACTTTAAAATCCTGAGATAAAATCTAAATCCACGAGAGCAGCTTGTGCATTTTCCAGGAATGGCACTGTTCCCACAACCAGGTACTCACATCTGCATTTCCATTGTAAATGAAGAGAGGGGGGAGAGCGTCCCGCTCGTGAGGATGATTGTCCTGACTCCCTGTCGAACGAGCTCGTGCATGCTGTACCCAGGGCTGAAACACCAATAGCTTAAAGTCTTCCCTGCATTAAATAAAGAGAAAACACTAAGAAGCCAGTCAAAGTGGAAAAATTAGACTGTGACCAGCATATGGCACATTGCACCTCAACTTCTGAGAATAAACCAGGCAGCATCCAAAGTTAAAATTCCAGATGTATTGTTTTCCAGAACAGCTGGAAAATGGTATGGTATGACCTGCTTTGGTTCTTCCCAGATTTAATGACTTTTAATTAAAACATCATTGCTCCCTCGTACTAGAATAAGAAAGTATCTCCACCCTTGCACTTGCTTGAAAAATGAACCCCTTTCTAATGAGTAATTTCTTATATATCTATATAGGCTATAAATCTTTCACCTAAACTTCCCACTTTCCCCACAGTCAACTCCCAAACCTTTCAAGTTCTGCTCAAATCTTTCGTGGGATGTGGAGACATATATATATATATATATATGTATATATATATATATATATACACACACACACACACATAATTTAGTGTGTGACTCTGAAAATATGTAAGTTATCAACAGAAAGAATATTAAGAAAAATAAATAAATCACATCAGTCCATTCCTTCATTGCTCAGCTTGAGCTTGCTGAAAACTTTGCATCAGCTTCTCAGAGACACAGGCACCAGGGAATGAAAATAATATCCATGTGAAGAACAAGAGCAGCCAAAGAAAACATCAGCTTTTGCTTCTGATTCTGCTTTGCATGATTAGTTTCAGTAATAAAAAGTCATCTAAGTATCATGTGCATGTCTTTTAAATTTACGCCTTTCAATCAAAGCCTGCGTTTCCGAAAGAAAAAGCTGACGTTTCCAGGAAATCCCCATTAATATCTGCCCAGTGAGTCACTCACTGCTTAGATTTACAAGTGAACATTTACTCTTAGCTGAAGTTTTACCCTTCCATCTCATTTGGACAAACCCATCCAGACAATGTCCAAATTCTAGAAGACTCACATTTCAAAATTTAGCAAATTCTGTATCTTTCTAACTCACACAAACAGTGCAAATTAGTTTGGATCTGTGTATGGACAGGCCAGTGAGTATCTACAGACAAGAACAAAGTCACTTAGCCAGGAACCCAAGAAATCCCAGCATAAAAGTAAACTGGGCTGATATGGGATGGCCTGGAAAAGGACTCCAACCCCTCATGTTTGCTCCTCCAGTGCTCAGCTGGAAACACACTTTTGTAACCCAGCATGACAACTGCCAGGCACCAGTTCCCGGTTCCTGGACAAGCTGAGATTGCTGTACATTTTTAGCCTGGTGTGCTGCAGTTATGTCTTTAAGCTTAACAACATTAAATCCATTTTCAAGGTCCCATTCACCAGCAGGAAATGTTGGGCATTAAACAAAGCAGATCTCTGCAGCAGCTTTTTCCATTCCTGGTACAAGGACAGCTAAAGCAAGGAGGAGTGGCTTGCTAATAGTTTATAACATGATGACTTAGAGCAAACCATGAATAAGAGCATTTTAACTTAATGCTAAACTGCAACAGTCCAATATCGTTGACATAAACAGCATCTGTTCACAGATGGCTCAGGCATGAATCTCATCAGCTATCCCAAGCTATGCCCCTTCTCCTCACCAATTACAGTTTGTACAGAATGATGTTTGAGTTGATAATTTCCACAAAATCCCTGGGAAACAGCTGTTCTTAAATGCTTGAATTATTTCTATACCATTTGCTGTATCACTACAGGAAATCAGACACTTGATCAGGCACATCTGGCCTCTGCTAGGCTTGCACAAAGCACAAATCTCAACATACTCAGGTGTGTTGCACAGGTACTTGCAAATGCTGTTTTTATTTGAAAAACAAATATATCAGAATCCATCTACTAAATCACAGAATTCTCTCGCTGCTTTGTGTTTCTGTGTAAAAGTCCTCCAAACTGTGCAAAAAACTTAGAAGTGTTTGTATTAGCCTCTTCCTGCACCCATCATTAACCCAATCTACTTATCTTATTATTCCTGTATCTTAAAACTCCTAACTGAGCAATATCTCAGGAAAACAACATTTGCAGATTACCAAACAGCATTAACTTTGTGGAAACATTTAAGGGGACATTATTGCAAACCCAGTAAATTCATTCTTTGAAAAATGTTACTTTTGTCCTTAAAAAAAGGACTTCTGTGAAACAGATACCTACATACCCATGAGCACTTTACTGAGTAATTAAGTAGATAGTTATGAGGCAAAGTATTTACAAAAATCCCTGGAGAGTGCTCTGTTAAGAAGGCTGAGGTAAATGGACCTGCATCTGTCTTCTCAATCAGAAAATGTTTTGTTTTCAACCTAATTATTAAAAAATAAATTGAAAAATCAGAGAGAATGAATGCTGCCCTTCATTGGTGCTGCTTTATAGGACCATTAGGATAAGCCTTTGATTCAGAAGCCAAGTTTCTTTTCTGCTAAATATATTGTTTTGAGGAATGATTATACTGAAATAATTCCAGATGATGGATTCTGCAGAGCATAAGGAACAAAACGGGTGGGAGGAGAGAGACAAGGAGAGGGAGAAATCCCAGTTGAACTGCAAAGTATAGTTGAAGGTGAAACTATCAAGAACTGATAAACACATCCTGAAGAATTTAGGAAATTGCTCAAAGTAGGAAGTTTCTCAAAGTAGGTCATCACAGAAAAGATAAGTGTGCCCTAAGGCATGGCATTTTCTGCCTAAGAATTCACATGATCTGGACAAGATCTCTGGCACAGCACATGAACCTTCCCTATAGGGCTCCAAAATGAGCCAACTGTAACACCTCCACATTGTGAATCATTTCAAGAGAGAATGAGAACTTTAGTAGAATTTACTCTAACACCACCCTTGGACAAATATTTTTGGCATAACTGCAACTGAACCTCATTCTTCCCAAAGGCAGTTACAGCCTTATTCAACACCAACTATGTTTAACTCAATACAGTTGTACAGAGAAATAGAGCTGGTCTGAGGAGAACAGAACATGTCATGAAGCTCAGTATTAACCTGAGGGTTGGAGGAGAGTTCCCCATTCTTGGCTGGTCTGAAGGTTTTCCCTACATCAATACAAACAACAATTACATAATGGAGATGATCTTCTTTCACTGGAATAATTGCCTTAAAAGAACTGCAGCAGTGCACGAAACACCAGTGGTACAAGAAATTTTTATATTGAGATGGCACATTGTCATCTCCCCTTCAGAAATAACTATAGAAGTGAAAAGCTTGTCCCCAACTCATCATATCCACAATGGAGCTGCACTTGTTTTCTTTTATTTGAATCAGAAAGGAGCAGTTGAGTTTTCAATCCAGCTTTTTGCATGAACCTCCCCAAGGCCACTCCTATACCTTGTTTTTTTGAAGATGATGAATTCCAGAGATCTGTCCTTTGCTTCTTTTTCTGATTACCATTATCCACATGAATATGCACCTGAAGGAAAGTGACAAACGTTTCTAGCAAGGGCTGCAGAAATGAACTTGCACTTCCTCCCTCAAAAAAACCTCACCCACGCGAAGAGTAATTAATGCAATTAGTGTCACTTTTATAGTGTTACTAAGGTTATATAATTTCCGGTCTCTTTTCTATTTTGCTTCCAATCTTTCATAACTTTCTAAGAAGGAGGAAAAAAGTGTATCACCATTCAACCAGTCATTTTTGAGTCAGATGATGGGAGCAGCTTTTCATGGGCTGACTTGAGCAGAGACTGAGAACCCAATTATTTGGGTATTTCCACCAGCATAAACAACACAGATTAAATGTAGGACACTATTGTGGTGGAAAGATTTGCTTCATTTGACAACAAAAATAGTATCAAGTCTTAATGTGATACCTAGAAAAAGATCTGTTCCTAAAATTCATCACAACAATATACAAAACAATTTCAGAGAGGAGGTTCGGTGGTTCTGCTGGACGTGCTTGGCACTAGGCTAAACTAAAACCAGATTACTGGAAGAACACATCAATTCTTGCTCAATATCCAATATAAAAATTTTCTGAAATTCCCATTGGCTGCACTTTTGTAATTTAATTTAGAAGTTCCTTTAAAAATTCTGTTTCTCTTCAGGATCTAAATTAAATACAGTTCCTTTGGTGGGTTTTTTTTGTTGTGTCTTTTTTTTTCTCCCTATAATCAACATAATTTGCTGTACTATCCACATCCTTCCATGTCTTAGATACGCTAAGCACAGACATTAAATGCCACGAGGGAAAACACAGCACACAAAGCCTCCCGTACCTTGTAGTATTTAGATATTGCCTGACGTGGCAGGAACGCTGTTGTGACTCCTTCTGGGGGATCGATGCTGAACACTGTCTGGAAAATGGAGGGAAACAGAATCACAGAATTAATTAAGTTGGAAATCACCTCCAAGATCATTGAGTCCAACCTGTGACCAATCCCACCTTGAGACCCAGCCCAGAGCACTGAGGGCCACGTCCAGGCATTCCTCGAACGCCTCCAGGGATGGGAATTCCACCACACCCTGGGTAGCCCCTTCAATGCATGGCCACTCTTTCCATGAAGAAATTCTTCCTGAACCTCCCCTGGCACAACATGAGGTCGTTTCCTCTTGTCTGGGAGCAGCGCCCGACCCCACCTGGCTGCCCCCTCCTGTTGAGGAATTGCAGAGAACAAGAAGATCCCCCCCTGAGCCTCCTCTTCTCCAGGCTGAGCCCCTCCCAGCTCCCTCAATGGCTCCTGGTGCTCCAGACCCTTCCCCAGCTCTGTTCCCTTCCCTGGACACGCTCCAGGCCCTCAGTGTCCTTCTTGAAGTGAGGGGCTCAGAACTGGACACAGCACTCAAGGTGAGGCCTCACCATTGCCCACCACAGAGGGACAATGACCTCCCTGGTCCTGCTGGCCACGTTATTTTTGATACATACATACACTTCTGATTCTTGCTTCCAGTAAAACTCCTAATGTGTATCTTTGCACTGAGAAGTGTCTCCACAAAAGTTACTGCTGTCATAACCTTAAATTTATTTCCTTACTCCTGTTATCAAATAAGACCGAGAACCTGGAATAAATATGGTTCTTCCGGGTGCTTCCTGCTACCTACATAGTGCTCTCATTGTACCAAAAACTGCAAGCCAGGACCTAAATACACTCAAACTATACAAATGACAATATTATTATTCACACTCTTCATGACTCTGGCTGTGGATAAACAAACACACCCATGAGATCAGTCACAACCAAGCGTAGAAGAACTTTTTGGATTCCTTCAGCTTAAAATTTCATCTTTGATCCCTCTGCTAATAATACTGTGCTTAGAAAAACAATCAAGTTGTAATCATATCTAATTGTCCACATATTACATTAAAAGCTTCTATCAACAGAGTTATGCTTTTTCCCGCTTTCCTGTGTGTGATGTCTCATGACTATAGATGATGCTCTTTCAAACGTAAGGATCCCAGCGCAACTTCAGTGAAAACAGCTGTGGTTCTCAAATATTTACAACTCTGTTAATTTTTCTAAACAAAATTTCTCCAGACACTGAAAGGAATTACCCAAGCTCATAAGAGTATCAGCTAGTTACAAGATGTTCTCCAGCAATCTGAAAAAAAGCACAATTCCTGGAAATATTTACTTCTGAAAAATAGCCAAAGATATGGTATACAAAAGAGATTTTTGGTAAGGGTTCTTCGAAAAGGAAGAAGAACATTTACTATTAATTAAAACAAGCTGATGATAAACTAAGACTTGAAGACAAGGCTCTGCAAGAAGCAAACACTGTGTTAAACCAACAAAAGCTCTGTCCTAGTCCTACCTATCTCAAGATAGCAAACTACCACTTGGCAGATCCTTTGCAGCAACTGTCCACGTGCAGGTCCTCAGCAGCAGAAAAGGGATCTGAGGTTTCTCTTCCAAATTCAAATCTCCTTTTATCTATCCACAGCCCAAAAGAGCACACACAGACAATGATTCTCAGCCTTGGAGAACAGTCCACTGGGATCAGGGGACCTGGCTTCTCCTTCTGAATTTTCTCATCTCTCAGTTTTGAAACCCTGAGAAACTAACATAAATCAGGCTCACTTGACCTTCCCCTCAGAACAGCGACATCTCCCAGTAAAAACCATTTTGGTACCAGTGTACACAAACTGCTACTACTGTACTGGAACACACACGGAGGTTTTGCTTAACCACTGCTAGAAAAATGAAAACCCTGTGTATGCACACCAACAAACACCCATGCATTCAGAGTTCAGTGCTGCAAACCTGCCAGGACCATTCAAAACACACCCAGGTAATTTGTCTTTATCATCCAGCTCTGTAAGGTTTGAATACACGTCTTCATTTTCAGTTTTAAACAAGGTGTAATTCTCTGCTGTCCTTTTGGACATGTATGTTGGACAGACCACTGGCCCACTGCACCTCTGAATTTTATGGGGCTTGGGATTTTCATAATCAAAGTTTTGGAAGTGCACAACAGGGAGATGACTGACAGCATTATGTTTATTTGCACAAGTGTCACACTCAGTTCCTATAAAACTGAAAATATTTTTGGTTTAGAGATGTTGTAAATTAATAATTAAATGAAAAAATACAGTTACATTTTCTCTTTTGTTTGCTTTTTTCCTTAGCCTCTCCTGTTATTTCATGAGATGGTCTCATATTCCCAAACCCTGCTGCAAACAAGTTCAATGACCCAGCTCCACCTGGTGGATGCTAAGCCTAGTCAAAATTTAAATCCAGCATCTCCAAAAAGGGAGACCAGAACAGCAAAAGAACCACCTGGGTAAAAATCAAATTAGCCCACCCCATCAGGCAGCTGCTTTCCCCTCAAAAATTACAAACCTGCACCATTGCATAAGTGTACATCCCAACAAGAATAAAACTGATCCAATATCTTTCCACATCTTTTAAATCAACTCTTCTATCCTTCAGATAGTTATAGAAGCAACAATAATTATTTACCTGGATAATATCTGAGAGCTTATGCAATCCAGATGTATTGATAAATATCCCAGTACCTGGAGAAAGCAACACAAGATTATTCTTAAAACACAAATATCCATCCTCTTGTATATATCCACACCTTATCTGAGCAGCTCAACACTCTGAATATGACTTGAAAATATTCCCTGAAACAAATAACTTATTTCAAGTTTTTCATCATTATTCAAGATGCAAAGAGAAATACAAAACTGGCATTCCATGTCTGACACACTGGGAAGCTGTCACCTGAGAAAATTACATGGACTTTTTAAAGCTCCTCTGCATTAAAAATGGGAAAGGAACTAATTAAAACAGCAATTAGAGGAGCAGCTAAAAAAAACATATGAAATACACTGATGATGGGGATTTTGCAGCAGAAATGATCAACAGATGCACTGGTCAGGCCAGAATGCAAAAGGGGAAAGGTGCTGGGCAGAGAAAAAAGGAAGGGTGGATGTGTTGTCCAAGGATGGCCTTGCAGAACTGACAGTCTGTATTCTACTCCCTTCAATGCTTTTTCTGAAGAGTCTGCTGCTAAGAGCTAAATCATTTTCTTAACACATGTAAAAAGTTGGAGAATTTTCTTTACAGAAGGGCAAATTAAGAACAAGATGCTGGCAGACATTAGAACAGAAGCTTGTTAAATCAAGGAAAAAACCCCTCATATTCTATAATTCTCTACATCCCTGTTTTTTAACTCCAGAACTCAAGACACTAAAAGTACCATCAGCAAAATGCCAACAAGCTTCACACCACAATCCATCTGGTTTTAGAGAAAAATAGTGTCTGTGCAAAAATCCTCTATGTGTGCACATGGATGGACACCTACATGGGTACACATTCAGGTTTTGACACAAAGTGGTTCTCAAATTAGTTCAGTTACATGAACAGACATAAAATATGCTTCCCAGCAGAGGACCCTGCAAGTCTTAATAAAAAGACACAAGTCCTTAAGGTCAGAGTTTAGCTTATAAAAGCTTTATCATTTGATTCTTTCCTATAACAACACAAATTCCCAGTTACTCACACTGAAGAGGAAAGTCTGAGTAAAACAGCTAAAAAGTTCATGCACTTACGGCTTGAAAGAAACTGTAAAATCTGCTCCAGTGACTCCAAGAGGGAGGATTTGGTCTGGAATGTTATTTGGGCCTCTGCAAACAGATCAAAGATGTAGCTGCAATTTACAAAGAAAAAGCAGATATGGGTAAACACTGTAAAGAATCAAACGGGCATAAATAATGTTACTCTTTCATAACAACAATTTCACCATCAAGTAGCAAAACATGTTTCTGTCTCCATGAGAAAGAAAAATTTACAAGAATAAAAATAAGTACTTACTTATAAAGACAGTGGACAATACTGACGTGGCAGAAAGCACACTGACCACGTCATTCCCTTTTTCCACCACTCCTCTCTAACATACAATCCATACTAATTTAGAAGCAGATTGGCATGCTATTTCCACGATTTTATTTTACCATGTACAACAGGCACCAGTCTAGAAACGGGCTTCCAGAGCTCAGAGGTGCCTCAGACACATCACTGCAGCTTTGGTACCTCTGCTTAAATCATGACACAAAATTGAAAGCAGCACAGTGAGGAGCTTCTTCCAGCTCAGGAAACCCAAGCAGAGGATTTTCCACTCTTGAAACACTAAAAAGGGGAGTTCCTCCAAAAATAATGATTACTACAGATGGGGAATTTAAGGAAAACCAAAACCTTGAAGAAATACTATTCCCAGAAACTAGTATAGTGCTATAACCCCAACAGCTGACCCAGCTCCAATTTGCTGTACTTTTTAACATTTAAACACATTAATGAGAAGAAATTTACCTTCCCTCTTTGGTGACTCCACTACCATTTGGTGGCAGCTCCACTGCATCAATAGCGCTTTCAAGCTGAAGAAGAATTTCTTCAGGAGAATCAAGAGGAAAAAAGTTAAGGTGCACAGAACTCATGTCTGGGACACATCTAAGTCTCTTTTCAAAACATACTTTATTACAAAGGCTGCTACCAAAGACAGTAGCCCAGCTGCTCTCTGTAAACAAACCAAAATGATCAAAACCAATTTCCTGGATATCAACTCTAAATATTCATATTCAACTCTTAAGAACTTCCATGACCTCAATTCCTAGACGAAGCTGAAGTCAGCAGCTAAATGTTAAATTCTTCTTTACAGACAGGGAAAGTTGTTCTTGGGAATGCTTTGTATAAATGAGCTATCTCAAGCTTTTTGCTGTTAACTTCAGGTAGCATCATATTCTGACAGCAGAATCATGCAACTGATGCAATTCCAGCACATTGACAGGATTGGAAACCACGGGGACTTCTAACAAAGAAGGAGACAACACGTTCACTTGCCAAATCTCTCTTCTTCAGAAAAAACTAACTAAATATTCCAGAAAGTTCTTGGAAAAAGCCCAACAACTTAAGCCTCTATGAATGTCTCAGTTATAAGTAATGTATATGGCAATGCTACATGAGCTTGATTTATAGCTGCTGTCCTTTTGAAACTGTTTCAACAACAATTTTCAACACAAAAAATAAGCTTACTCTTGATCTTTGCTATATCTTCCAGTTCCATGTTCAGTCCTGTTGAAAAAAGTAAAGATTTCAAAGAGGTTGTTTCACACCTATTTCATTCCCAGTTTCTTTATGCCTTTCCAGAAATTATGGCTATGAAGGTCAGAATTGTGTGCATGGAAAGACATTTTCTGTGTCCCCCTCACTGTTCTCTTTCATAACCCCTCACGTCACATTGATTTGATCAAATCTTTCAGTGTCTGGCAACAATTACTAACTAACAACAATTTATTTACTAACGAGAGTGTAAACTTCCCAAACTTTCCCTAAAAGTTATTTTCCAGTTCTTGGTAGTGGAACTTTATAATTCCAGAGAAACAGTGATTTGTCATTGTCAACATACCTGAACTGGCCAACTCCATGTTGAATTCAGCATTGATTTCATTCTGTTGAACCATTTTGGCTTGTTCTTCCAGGACAACATTTATTGCATCCATTGCTGAAGCCAAATCATAGGGAGTCAAGTCAAAAGAAGAGGACTCCTCACACAACTTCTCCTAAAATATAAGGAATGGAAGAACTATTCTGTGTACTGTTTGTTCAGGCAGTTTCAGACATGATGAAGTCCAGATAACCAGGCTTGATTTCATTTTTGATCTCCAGTTCAGGCCAGAGGATATTTTATAACACCTGAAGACTTTGACTATTAGTAAGCATCATCTTTTCTGAAATGTAGAACAGATTTTGCCTCTTCCACATATCAACGTTCTAGAGAGTACAGACAGTAATTGTCTGATGTTCAAGCAGGAAATTTTTTTACTTAGAGAATTGGTTTGTTCTTCAAAAAAGCTGTTTTTATACTTTCCATTTAAAAAGTAGTAATGGTTTAAATAGTCAGGATTAATAAGTTTGACAAAACTTTCTCTGACTTTGAAAATTAAGTCACATACTGCTTTACCAGAAATTTTCATTCACAAAAAGAATCATTTTCCCTGAGGAATGACAATAAATAGTAAGGCCTAACCTACACAAATATTTGACTGTAATAACTATGAAGAAGTAAGTTATAAAGAAAAAAAAAATGGTGAGCAAGCCTCATGTGTAATCAATCTAATCAGAAAGAAATCAATTTTATTTCAGGGTAATCACTAAGTTTCCACATATTAACGTGGAACACAGTACCATCAGATAACTCTGGCAAAAGGAGAAGTTGTTCTGGCTAATTTCTGCATGCAGGCAACAATTAGTACTTGTTGCACACTACAAAGGGAAAAAAAAATCCCAAACCCAAACAACTGTAATAGGATTTCAACACATTTTTCAACAGAAAAAGAGATGTTCTGATGAAAGGAGCAAATCCTGGATGCAGCTATGCAAGTCTCTCAAGTGAAGCAGAGCAGACCCGAGTGGCTGTTTACTGAAAGGACACCAGGCACTCAAGACAACAAACCACAGCTGTTCAGCAGAAATCCCACTGGGAGACTGTGGCTTCGTGTGGCAGAGAAAGGGACATATTTCAAATGTTCCTTTGCATTTCATTGTTTAGGCAAAGGGCTGCAGCTTCAAGCCAGCTAAAAGGAAGAACTCATACGGCAGCATTATTTATTTTTTCTTGTTTTCCTCTATGAGTGAGGACTTGGAAATATTACAAGAGTCCTGTTTGCCATCAACTGTACTTGGGAGAGCTGATGCAGCTGAGCTTCAAGAATGGATCTTTCATCATTTCTTACACAGTGTTTTCTTGCAAATCTCGAAGAAAAGAAGCACCTCATAAAGCTGGAGATGCACCCTTTAGAAAGAAACTATCACCTTGTAAAACATCAGCAGTGTCAAAGGATTGTCAATTAAACTACAAAGATTTAACTGTCACAGAAATAAGAAATGTTCATGATAATGAATATTAACAACATACATCTGAGTGCAGATTTGACAGCTGTTTATAAAAAGACAGGGGTCTGTTTTATTTTTCGGATGAAGATTGAAAAACGGTAACAGACCAGAACAACTCACCACATTGTGAGCTTCATCGAGTATCACCACAGTCCCCTTCAGGTCCAAGCTGTGTGATTTCCTGCTCTAAAGACAAAAAAAATAGAACAAGGCCACTGAGATATATGGATTTAATTGACTAAGAAATTGGATGATGAGATACTTCTGTGTTTTCATGTATTTTGAAGCTGGGTTGGTTTTTTCCTTTGAGAAAACAGCAAGTAATGGCTGTGGCTGCCCAATACAGAAACCACAGAATCACTTTCTCTGGAACCAAAGGTGCTAAAATGTATCATGCAAATGTTTACAGAGGTTACAATTTGCAATAAAGAAAAAAAAAAAAAAAAAACCCAAACAAACAGATGTGTCATACTGGGATGCACAAGTTTAACTATTAATTTGAGTCACTTTTGAGTCATTTTTGGCAACAGAGACCGGGGAGGAGTGGGGAGTAAAGCGGAGGATTTGCCTTGTATTTACAAATTTATGCTTGTGTTGTCTTTGCAAGTGGATATTCTGGAAACACCCCCTCCAGTACCACATCATTTCACAATGCTTCTCTGCTTATGGGGCTTAAGGGATTTTTTAAATTTATTTTTTAATTTATTAAACTTTTGTCTTCCTGCAGCAGTGGAGTGTAATCTGGCCTTTACTATAATTGATGAATTACTCTAAGTTGCATGAAGGTGTCAGCACACTTGTTTCCTCAACAGAGTTTTCAAAGGTTGCATTTTCTGTCCATGAAATACGGACAACTTATTGCAACTGTTTGTACATAAAGCCAGAAATTATTTCCAAGAGATAGGTCCAATCTCTACTGAAAGCTTCCTTATTCTAAAAATCATGCAGCAGTTGCAGAAACCAAAATGCCTCAGAATGCATGCAAGAACACTGCACAATGTGTGACTGAAGATCCAGGAAGGAAGTGAATATCACCTAAAAAGGGCACCACACTCTGCAAAGCTAATTCTAGAAATACAGAAAAACCTCAAACAATTTTTTTTTTTTAACCATGGGAAAGAATTTACAGAGAAAACCCCCAAATGGCATCCTCTATAGTCCTGAACTTGAACTGGGGCTTGATCAGTTTTGAAGCATACATAATGCATCCCCTTGCTAGGCATCACTCTTCACTGTTTATCCACTAAAAGCCAACACAAGACAAATAGAAGAACAATTGTATTTAAAAGCAAAGTTACATGTTACCTTTGAGTCTAGTAAATAGTTGTAAGGCATAAAAATGATGTCTGCTTGCTGCTTCAGGCTTCGAGAGAGATAATAAGGACAAGCTCTGTTTAAAAACAAAACATTACAGACTATAATACTTGCAGAAATATTAGGAGAGCATTCAACATTCATGCACTATGATACACAAAGGGATTAATAAAAGTGAACAGAGAAACAGTTCTCATTATTTTCACAAGTCAGGGGGAGGAAGGTCAGAGAGGATCACTCACCTGTGCTTGTTTCCATTTTTAACCAAGTCTTCAATATCCATGATTGATTCAATCAGTTCTTTCTCTGTACTCTTTTCTGTAAAAGATGACATTAAAACCACCAGCTAAGGTGAAGGCTTCACACAAAGATTTGTTGTTACCCTGATCATCCCACTCATCCACTAATATGTTGTTCTTGAAAGACAGTAACAGAAAAATACACACACAGGTGGATTCTGCCAACTCTTCCACACCTCTCTACCTGCCTAGCAAATCTCTCCCTCTCCAAAAAATAGGGCTTTGTTTCCAGGGAAAGTTAAGGTGAGCCACACTCACCTTCCACATTGTTATAGAAATGACAAGCACGAGCCATCACTTTCATTCGGCACATGTAGATCTGTAAAACAAAGCCTGTTTCAGCCCAGAGTAGCACAGCTTGTCAAGCACTGGAAACACGTTAAGGAGTGAAATCAGTTCTCTTTAACACCAGCTAATAAATAAATGCTAATCACAGTTCTTCGGCTTTAAAATCACATGTCCTTCTGCTCACCTTGCAAGTTAGGCTCTTTTTCTGCAGCACAGAACACTCAGATGCTCAGAGAAAAATGTGTTACATTTTACCATTAATACTTTTCAAAATAGTAATCTTTGATATTGTAAAAATAACAGCTAAATCAGTAACTGAAGTAGTATTTTGAAATTATTATTGCTCTTGACAAACACATAAATGGCAGGTCAGAAAGTAAACTACAAATTATTATCTGTCATGTTCTACACAGTGACATTCTTCTCTGGAGAGAAAATGTCACCAGAGACTCAGAATTACATTTTGCACTCACAAAACTGGAAACCAAACATTCCTAAAAACATATTTACAACTATTGTGTTTCCCTGAAGCCTCTTGTAGTTAAACAATGTCAGAGGGAAGAAGGACACACAAATGACACACAAATGATACAAAAGCCTCCATGTTCTCCCTGAACATCCTCTCCAGGCTCTGATCTCACCTGCATGTGGTTGCTCTCCTGTCGCTTCACTTCAGGATTGATGCAGAGCTGCTCCCTGGATCCCAGCACACAAATCTTTGGCCTGGGTACACAAAATTGACATTAAAACTAAGGCAAGAAAGAACAGAGTTGTACATGCTCAATATAGCAGAAGTGAAAGATTGAAGAGAACAGATGAGCCCAAAGCAAGGGTCAGAGCCAGAACAAGTAAGTTAGTCTGTCTGTAACTAATGTGTGCGTTATTGGAGTTTGAGGCACTGCATTTCTGCTGGCAGTGGTGGGTGTTAATAAGCAGCAGCAGCTCACAGCAAGAAGTCACAAGCAGCAACTTCCACCATCCACCACAAAATCTGGGTTCTGTTATGACAGCTCAGCCCAGTCAGCTGGGGCCTGTCATCCACTACAAGCTCTTCCTGGCTGGTTGTGATGTTCAGAGCAAGGTTAGGACAGAACTGATTCACTACAAACATTCACTATGGGTTTATTTGCTTATTACAAGGCTGTATCTTTACAAGAACTACATAAACAAATCACTACTGCCTGTCCAAAGAGCTCAGCCACACACTGGCATGTGAACAGCTGAAAACTGTGACAGGCATTGCTATAACAAAACCACAAAGTTCTTCATAGATTTACATCAGCCCAAGGAGTTCTACTTGGTAATGGCTCCCCACTGCTTTAAAAAATGCCCCCAGAAAAATATAAAGAGGGAAAACTAAAAAAAGTAATTTTATAAATTAATGTGTCAAGTAAAAAACCAAAACCAGACTAAATTCAGAAAATTCTATGACTGAAGGAGAGAAGCTGTGAAGTATTAAAATAAACCAAACCCATCAACAAAGAAAACCAGGTTCTAAATATGCATATTAAAGAAACTGCATTTTTCTGGATATCATCTTTCATGCATTCATCCACAGAAGTTCAAACAATAACTACACCAGAGGGGTTTCTCTATCTTTCCTTTGAATAAGGACACCACCCCAAATCATACTCACCTGTACACTGTGTTCTTTAGCTCATTAATGACCTGTGTAAGCTGGGAGTGAGTCCTGGAGGCATAAATTATTTTTGGAATGTCAGTGTAATAAGCTGCCAAATAGAACAGGAAAAAAGCAGAAAGACATTATAAGCATAGAAAGAAGAACCAGGGATATTCTTAGCCTCCTTCCCCAGCTGGTACTATGGTAACAGTTTGCCTTGTAGAGACAACAGGAAATTCTGTCATCTAACTACTCACACACAAAAAATGAGCTAAATGAGTTTCTAAGAAGCTGAAGAACTAAATGAGCTCCAAGAAAAATTCAAACTACATAAAACACCTTGAAAATCTATAAAACGGTGAAACTGTGCTTCATCTCCTCACCAACAGCTCCGTCGCTTTATCAGTGCATATTTATTGTAAAAAATAAATAAAAGCAAGTGTTGATTAACATCCTGGAGTGCAGAGATGGTGGTACTCACTTGGGACATCTCCATCTGTGGCAGCAGTGCCCCAGGAGGACACAGGTCTGTCAGGAAAGAGCTCCACCCCATTCATGCGCTGGGCAATTTTCCGGGCTGAGATGGTGTCCTTGAAGTGCTCCCGCCAGGCCAGGGTGGAACACAGCAGGCAGAGGGTCTTTCCTGTGCCTGTGGGGCTCTCCAAAATGCCATTTACCTTCTTTATTGGAGAGAAATAAAAGAGTGATTTGGGGGTTCAGTAGGACAGGTCTTGGTGCAGTACTGCACGTCCTCTGCCAAGGAGCAAACACCAGCTGGCAGCCCCACCAAGGAACTTCCACACACGAGATCTTGTCAACCTGTAGGACCCTCTAATCAACTTAATGAGGCTCAATCAAAAACCCAGAGCCAGCCATCACATTTATTTAGCACAGGAATTCAATTCTCCACTCTTAGAGCAATTGGAGTGTGTCACACTTCAGCAAAAAATACATGAAAATACGAGAAGTTACTGAAAAACGACTCCCAGGTAACAGAGTGCTGGTTTCCTTTAGGATTAAGCTTATATCCCATGTCAGTTTGGGCAAACTTTGCCAGCACTTATAACACCTTGCCCTACTGGATGTTACAATTTTAAAATGTGTGACAATGCTACAAATTGGAAAAAAGCAGCAGCTGAGCTCAAGTGTATAAAGGGAATTTATATAGATAACAAGCTCACGACACTTTGAGTTCAATGAGAGGAGGCACCAAGCAGGTACTGTGATACAGAGGAATGTAGAGCCAGGTGGAAAGCCAAAGTTTCCACAATAAGATTGTTTGGTCCCTCAGGAGAACAGGGGCCATGAATATGTGTCCAGAAAAAAAGATAACTACTGTGAAAAAACATTTTATTATTTTGAAATTCATTCAGTAAAATTATCCTCTCCCAGAGCAAATGGAAAATTATACAAATAGTCCAAATATCAACAAGAAAAGACCAAATCCCTCCTATGAGGAAAGGCTGAGAGAATTGGGATTGTTCAACCTGGAGAACAGAAGGCTTCAGGGTGACCTAATTGGGGCCTTCCAGTACCTGAAGGGAGCCTACAAGAAACACGGAGAGGGACTTTTTACAAGGGCCTGTAGTAACTGCACAAGGAAGAATGGATTCCTACTGACAGAGAGTAGGCTTATATTGGAGATTAGAAAGAAATTCTTCCCTTTGAGGGTGGTGAGGCCCTGGCACAGGTTGCCCAGAGCAGCTGTGGCTGCCCCATCCCTGGAAGTGTTCAAGGCCAAGTTGGACAGGCCTTGGAGCAACCTGGGGTTGTGGAAGGTGTCCCTGCCCATGGCAGGGGGTTGGAACAAGATGAGCTTTAAGATCCCTCCCAGTTCTAACAATTCATGATTCTGTAACTCTGTGGAACCCCAGAGAGCCAAGGACAGATTGAATGAATACCAGCACTGCTTTCTCAGCCTTTCTTCCTTTTCTCAGTTTAGGCAGGAACATCCCGTCTGTATTTCTACTGACTGTCACCTGCCAGCCAGGATTTTAATAACCACAGAGTAAAATAAAAACACATGTAAAAGGCCAGAAAAGATTTGGAAAGGCAGCATACAAAGTGCTTAAAGAAAATCTGAATCGTGACAACCTCTTCTTAGAGAAATCATTTTGTACAATTAGAAAGGACACACAGTTGGGAAATGAACACAATCACCCCTGAGGAGGCAGCAGTCACGCACCTTCTGCAGGCATTCCAGCACCTTGGCCATGTAGGCTTCCTGGCATGGGTAAGGCTGGAAGGGGAAATCCACCGTGATCCCGTTCAGAGTGATCCTGGGCATGGTTCCCTGAGGTGCCTGCAAGGAAGTGAAGACCATGATGACCCTGCTGTCATGGTGATAACATGCCAAGATAGGGCTGAAAGAGACCTAAAAGTTCACCTCATTCAACCCCTGCCATGGGCAGGGACACCTTCCACTATCCCAGGTTGCTCCAAACCCCACCCAACCTGGCCTTGAACACTTCCAGGGATGGGACAGCCACAGCTTCTCTGGGCAACCTGTCCCTGTGCTGTCACCACCCTCATAGAAGAATTTCTTCCCAACATCGCATCTAACCCTGCCCTCTGTCAGGCTGAAGCCATCCCCCCCTGGTCTGCCACTCCAGGCCCTTGCAAAGTGGTTCCCTCCATCTTTCTTGTCGGCTCCATCAGGAACGGGAAGAAGCACTTAGGTCACACCGCTCCGGGACGGGCCGATACCAGCGGCTCTGCAGGAGACTCACGGGTACTTGGGACCCGGTCCCATTACCGGAATCCCGGAACGCACCGCCCACTCCGACCCGTGTTCCTGCAGATCCCTGTGCTCCAGGGTTCCCAGGTCCGGCGTCCCATACTGCTGTACCCCAGTGCTCCCGTGCCCCCGCGTCCCCGTGCCCCCGCGTCCCCGCGCTCCCGCGCTCCCGCGTCCCCGCGCTCCCGCGTCCCCGTGCCCCCGTGTCCCCGCGCTCCCGCGCCCCCGCATTCCCGCGCTCCCGGAGCTCCGCACCTCCCGCCCTCCGTTCGGAATCCCCGCGCCCCTGTCACGTGACACCCCCGCGTTCTGTACGCCACTTCCGGCGCGTGCTCTCGCGAGAACCGCGCCGTTGCCCGGGTAACGGGCCGGGGAGGCGGCGGCCATGGTGGGCCTGAGCCGGTGGGGATCTTGGTGGAGCCCAGGCCGGAGTGTCGGGGAGCGAGCGGGACTGGGGGTTGGTGCCCGTCTCATGAGGGGCCCCGGGAAGGAGCGACGCAAGCCCGGTGGGGTTTTGAGCCCTGCCGGGGTCTGGGGGAAGCGGGTTCCGCTCCCCAGACAGGCCGTGGGTGGTTCAGCCGGACGGTTCCGCAAGGCCGCGTTTCCCGGGGCGGAGGCCGAGGTTCGGCGCCGAAGAGGCAGAATATCGCTGTTCGCTCGCTAAAAGCTGCATATCCAAAGCCTCCTAGCCCTGTCGGAGTCCCCCGCGCCAGGGCCACCCCTGACTGGCGTTTCTCCCCTTTTGAACGGCTCGGGAGCGTGTGATAAGCGATGCCCTTGGCCAGAGTTTGTCTCCAGGGCCCTGCTGGGCTTTGTGCTGGGGTCTGCCACCCTTGGGCAGTGCGGCACGCCGGAGAGGACAGAACACGGCAGGATTCTTTGTGAAACCCTCGGCGTTTGAGGTGGGAGGGTTCTGTGGCTTTTATGTTGAGCCTCGCAGCTCCTGCCGTAGGAACAGTAATGAATTCTGACGGGTCTCTTTTGTTAGGGGTGGATGTGCCGCTCCTTTGTTCCCGGCTTTTCCCTAGCACGGTGCTCCCACCCTTCAGCCCCCTGACAGTGTATCCAGGCACATCAGGAACGGCTTTGTCGGCATTCCAGGTGCTCAGGCCGTGTGATTGTGGTGAACTGCTCTGGATTGATGGATTACCCAGTTTTGTAAGAATCTGGTTTTAATAAATGCACAGGTATGGATTACCTGGATCCCCAAATTTTGTACAACTGTGTTTTATGCAGCTATATGAGAGACAAGGTGGGAAGAAAATAATTTTGTACTCATCTCTGTGGTTTATTGCTGTATCTCATGCTGCCACTGCGTAGATGTAGAACAGGATGTGGCTTCTTTTATTGTAATTTTAAAATGCTTTATTCCTGGCCAGCTGCACAGCTTATTTGTGTGTGGAACAGTTCTGGGGTTAAAAGGAACAGACTTGAAACTATGTAAGTTAAACATTGTGTGATCTGTTGTCTTCCCAAACATGTGGTACCTTCTGTGCCGTGGTTTTGGGTCAGGGGAGCTCATGGGTGTTGCTCTTTTGGTTGCCAGCCTTTAAATTCCTTGAGCTGAACTTCCCTGGATCATAAACTGTCTTTAATTGTAGGAAATGGGCTGGAGAACAGAGCTATTCCTGTGGATCTTCATGTGCTCCACACAACATTTAACAGCTGGTTTTGCTCATGTTTCTGACTGTGAACTCTTTAATGTGGTATCAGTCATGCACGATTAAGCTGCAAAAGAAATTAGTTTGTAAAGATTGTGAAATGAGAGTGTGGGATAACTTCAGGGGAGAATAAAGGTTTAAAACTCCTCATAAATACATGGGATACTGTGTTGTTATTATTTCCTCTAAATACCTCTTTCCTACATCGAAGAACAATATCAATAGTCTATCAGAGGAGATTATTTTGCCTTATTTCAGTGCTGCTGATAGAAGCAGTGTCACCTGCTGGGAGGTGACCAGCCCAAGGCAGGAGTGGGGTGTGAGTCAGCAGGTGCCCGTGTCCAGCAGCAAACATGAGTCAGCACCGGCCGCTCCGCAGCTCCTGGAGGCTGCTCCTCTGCACCAGTGACCTCACCTGACCAGCACTGCAGGCTGCCTCCAGCACTGCTGTCCTTCTAAAAACAGAGCAGAGGAAATGGGTTGTAAGTTTAAAGAGAAAAATGTATTCCTTGTTAAGGTTGCAAAAGAATTGTGGAGCTTTAGTGAAGCTGCAGCATCTGTCGGGATAAAAATGCAATAAATAAAGGTGTTGGTCTCACACTGGATTGTCGTCTTGGTGTTTGTCTCCCTAGGATAAACCCTGAATTCTTATAAAGCAGGAGTTTGGAGAGGGAGGAGAGATTTCAAGACTCTGTCAGGGCAGCACAGAGAGTTGTGTGACAGCTGCTCACCAGCCTGTCCCCACTAGCCCTGTCAGGAGGAACCAGCCTGTCTCCACTTCTCGCTCATTACTGGGTTTTAAGATCTTGGATAAACTATTTTTCATTTTCAAGAAAAAAAACCCAATGTACAAAATAAAAACCTTGGGAAAGATGATCCTTAGCCGCTGTGGGAACATGGCTGAACCACACCAGAGACCCCAGCAAGCGAACACTGGTGCTGTGCAGAAGTGCAAAGTGAATAATGGCCATATTTGCTCAGAGGCTGCTCAGGCAGGATCTCTCTTCTGAGATGAGATCCAGATGCTGCCAGAGGAGCAGGAATCTTCATGACTGGGACAAAAGAGCCTCAAGGGCCATCTATGTGGTTGTCCTGAAGGTTATTTTTCCCCTTTCACACTGAGTAGGGTTAAGTTGCCATTTGTTATCTTTCTGAGTCTAAAACTCTTTTTGCCCTCCAAATTATTTGGTTTCTTTGAATCCTGATAGTCCAGAGCCTTTCAGTACATTTACTGTTGGGGAGTAACAAAATAGGTTTCCACCTTGACCCTCCAAATCATTTTCTCCCCATTTCTCACACAGCGTATTCCAGTGGGACACATGGCCACGACACCTTGAAAGCATTCCACACCCTTTCCTCAATAAAAGGAATAAAATATGTACTGGATTGATGCAAAAAAATCCAGAATGTTGCAAGAGGTAGCCAGCCCCTCTTGGGACTGCTGGGAATATCAAAGCCAGAGTTCATCCTGAACAGAAGGGGGAAATTATTCCAGCAGTCAGGTGCCTGGGATGGCTGCCTTCCTTTGATCATGGCAAAGATGCTTTTGAAACACACACAAGATAACTTGTCAAGTCCTGGAGATTCAATCCAAGGAGAAAGTAGGGAGAGTTGGAACTACAAAACAAGGCGTGGACAGAACAGGGAGCAGTTAAAGGTCATAAAGAAGCTCCTGTTGCAAGCACACATTGAAAATGTGTGGAGAGTGTTAATTTTATTCTGAATTAGACATTTTCTCTATTTTTCTTTTCTTACATGACAGTGTTAGAATAGGACACTGGGAGATGGGGGGAAAAAAAGAAAAATCTCTGTCATTCTAACTGAATTTAGTAGGCAGTGCCTGTGGCTTCTGCCCCTGAGCATGCCAGAGCACTGGCAGGTATTCCAACAACCTGTAGTTCCCTGCAGCAGCTGGAATTTGTTTGGGAGTGTCTGCATTGCAGCATGCTGGGAGATGTGTGGGTTTGGGAGGATTCCTTGCTCCCAAGCGTGTGTGTGATGCTCTAAAAGCACAGAAGCACTGGCCCCTCACAATAGCCACAAATGGAAATGATAAAAATTATAGAAAACAGACAGAAAATTATAAGAAAAGAGGTCCTGATGCCTGGGGTGGGGGAGAAACCCAGAGAATTCTTACTGAAATCAAAAGGCTTCATTCTGCTCTTTCTCCACTACTTTTACGGCAGTTTCCTCCCCAAACTGCAGGTCCTTTAGTGCCTCAGTGTTGGTGTAAAAAAAACCCCTAATCCCATGCCTAAAAACCTATCTGGGATCCCTCCTCCCTTTGCTTTTTGCCTAAAGCTGCTGCAAGATTTGGGGTTTGGGTTTTACACCTCAGCCCAGTCAAGCCAGACCCCTGAGCCAGCCCTGCAGGTGAGGCTGCCTTGGAATGGATGGTTAAAAAAAAAAAAAACAACAAAATCAATTATTTTGCTTAACTCTACTGTCAGCAAGGGAAAAAGCAGTTTAGCCCATCTCGAGCAGACAAGAAAGGGAGGAAGAGGAGGAAAAAATCCTCTTTTGCCAGCGCCCGGCTGGGTGTGTCTCGCCCCCCCCCCCCCCCACCGTGGGGCTGTGTTCCTGGCAGGCAGGCTGCCTGGGAGGGATCTGCCGTCAAAGCCACCCAGGAAAGGAGGCCTGATACGCTCATTAATATTCCGAACTAGTGACCCTTCTTTTTCTTTCCACCCCTCGCCTTTCTCTGGGCGCTCCAGCCTCTCCCCGCCGCGGATGGCTGCAGCCCCCTCCAGCTGAGTCAGTCCTCCCTCCCCGCAGCATTGCAGCACCTCCGCAGCTCCTGCGCTCCTTCCTGCTCCTGCAGCACCGCTCCGCTCCCGCCGCAGCATGGCCAGCACCGTCTCAGGTAGGACTGCCGGCTTCTCGGGGGCTTGACATCAATGCACTTCTAAAACCATCGGGTTATATATATTTTTTTGAAAATCATTATTCTGAAGGTTTGGGTTGGTTTGTTTGTGGGGGTTTTTTTCCCGTGGGTTTCGGGGGAGTTCTGTGCTGAGGAGGCAGCTGGTATGGCAGCATTGTTCCCCTTCCTCCCCCATACACACACCCCTCTGATGCAAGATAGCAGGTGGGCTTTTTATTTTAATATGAATACACGTGTGATAAACTTGCCAATTTAAAGTATTGCTGCCATTTCATTGTGCCATTAGAAGATGCTGCTACGTGCCAATTAAATGTTATTTTTGTAACATCGTAGAGCTTTTTTTCTTTCTTTCCCTAAGAAAATAATTGCATGCTGTGCAGCTGGATGTAAGGAATTCAGAAATTACATTTTGTTTTGTGAAGATCATGTATTGCTTAAATGGGTAATGGAGAGGAAGACATGGGCAAGAGCCAGTAATGCCCTAGAAAATCCCCCAAAGCCAACCAGAAGAACCTGGATGGGGTTTTGTGTATTCTCAGGGCTTCCCAGTCCCAGATTTCTTGCACAGCTCACATTTCTTGGTTAGAAGATGCTACAGGGGAGCGGTCCTCTGATGGCGTTGGGTGAAATGAGATGCTGCAAGGGAAGCCCTTCCTCCCTCCTGCAGCAGTGCCGGGAATCGCAGCGCGGCTGCCCGGGAGCCTGGTGGGGTTTGGCTTCAGGATGGCAGCCCGAGGATGCTGTGCTGCTTCGGTCCAGCTTCCTAAAGACCTGTCTTGCCCTCTTTGACTGGGAAGAAGGGATTCAAGTGGCTGAAACTGGGAGCATGGGTCAAGGAGAAGAAAAGCTTGAAATGGTACAATGAACAGTGGGTGGGTTTAGAGGGTTTTTTTTTCTTTTAGAAAACCAAGTTTTTTCTTGGAATGGCTCTGAATTCTGCATCCCACAAAGAGGGGCTTGGGAGGGGGAAGCGAGATCCTTGAGGGCTGAGCAGGAGCGACAGACAAAAAGGAAGAGCAGGCAGTGCTTTGTGCCCCCCAGGCAGGGAACCAGCCCGCAGGAGACCAGGCAACACTTCTTGCTTCTTTCACCGCCCTTTGCCGAGGTTTCCTGCTGTGCATTTTCTATTCCTTACTCCTTTTAAAAGATCAGTAGAGGCAGGGGGAAGAAGGACAGAGAGATGGAGGGGTGTGTATGGGGGGTGGGGGGAGTGTAAGGGCGCAGCTGATCCTGAGTGTGCTTTGCATGCAATTAAAGATAAAAAGCAGCATTGTAAAAATGTGTTTGCGATAGAATACCTCCAGCTATTGTGTATATTCCTGTGAGTATCCCTGTCTCAATGAACGTCTGCAGCAGTGCACTCTTGGGAGGTGCCACCCATCTCCTGCCTTCCCCACCGAGCAGGATTGGACCTCGTTTGCAGAGTGGGGGTGGGAGGAAAGGCTCAGACTTACCAGCCCTCTAAACCAAGGTTGCATCGAACTTGAGATGGACGAGGTGGTGGATGAAACACATGTAGGCAGAACATGCGATTTCCGCCTGGTGCATTCTCACCCTCCCAACCCACTGCATGCCCACAGCGTATTTCATCCTCCCAAAGATGCAGTTTCACTGTCAAAGAGACTTAAGATCATGAAGAAGCGTGAAATGGGGCTTCCTTGTGACTCAGATCAAGCAGAGAAGCGATTTCAAGGAGTAGGAAGTCATGGAAAGCAGTGCTGTGGCAGGAGGGAAGAGAATAGGGCGCTGCGTGCCAAGGGAGGGTCGGGGCTGAGCCTCGCCCAGCTGCCTTTGCAGGAGCAGCTCCCCATCTCCCCATCGCCTGTAGCACGTACAGCAGCAATGGAGAGTGGCCTGGAAAGGCAGGAGAAAAAGAATAAGGAATCCTTCAATCAAGGAATGAGTCTTGTTGGCTTTCTTCGTTATTTCCTTCTTTATCCTCAGCAAAAGCCGATCCATGCTGAGGGGAGGGCAGCTGCAGTCGTCTGCGGCTGATGCCCGGGGGCTTATCCCCCTTGGGAAGATTTGCTTGGTTTGTTTAAACAAACAACCAAATCCTTGGGATGAAAAGAAACAGGGCTTGTTCCCCCAAGCCTGGCTGCCCTCCCTCTTTTCTCCCTGTCACCTCAGGCGTTTTCTCCCGGCCCCGGGGGCTGCTGTCGGTGCAGGAGCCGCGGGATGGGCGGCACATGCTCAGTGCCGGCTCAGCTGCGGTGCCGGCCCTGCTGCCGGGCAGCCCTTGCGGGGGCAGAGCCCTCGCACCTCCTCCCCGCAGCATCTGCACAAGGCTTTGTGCTTTTGTGCACCGCAGCCCGGGGGTCTGGCTGGGCTCTGCAGGGCTACGGAGCTCCCCCACCATTTGTAGCATCTGGGCTGAATAAAGAGACCTCAGATTATGAAATGATGCGGAAGGTGACATCCCCCCCGGCTTTCTCCGACGCTGGCGTGTCTGAGAAGGTGGAGCCAAGAGGAAACACCAGGTTGTCATTCCTGGCCTCATGACTGGGCATGGTAAATGGGCCTTGGTAGATCCCAAGGTTTTGCCGTCCTGCCATGAAATGTGATAGTTGAGGGACTTCATATAGCTCTGGGTTATCCCCTGATCCCATTTCTGGGTGGTATTGGGGGACACCATATGGTGTTGCCCTGTCCTGACATTTCTACTGCCCAGGCTGGAGAGTCAGAGTCCCTTCTACCAAGCTCTCCATCTCTCTGTGTTCTCAAGAAATCACTATTGTCTTTTTCTTTGACTGTTGAAGAGATCTATGTGGCCTTCAAAAATTATGGTTCTTTTATTAGGAATTCACTTTTACATGCCAAAAGAGCCTATTGTATTATTGTAGGCGTTTATATAGATGTATATTTTTTTTCACCAGTGTCTCCAAACAAGGGATCTAAATAACTGGAAAATACTTGTTCTTTCTAAAATATAAATAATGTCTTGTTTAATGGCACCACGTAGACTCTGGGAAAATGCTTCAGATATCTCAAAAGAGCCCTTTCTTGGAATCTGTCATTGTTGGTTCAGATCTGGTTTAGCAGATGAACACATTCTCCTTCTGCTGAGTAAAAGCTGAGATTTAGCAATCTGATGTGGCAACCAGAAGGCTGCAGAAAAGCCCATTGTGACAGCAGTGTGGGCAGAAGGGGGTTGAATGGGGCTGAGGATTCTTCATGGCAATCCTTGGAGGGACCTGAAGCTCACTCAAACTTCTACACCCCTAAATTAACTGGAAACAACGTGCCTGGCTAATCCCTCCCAGTTGTCTTACTGACATGGGCTTTAGTCTTGCAGGTGTGAGTTATGTTTTAAAAATGAAAGTCTCCTCTCCAGAGGGGAGTTAAACCAATGGGCTGTGATTTAGAAATACAAGAGAGCCAGAGAGCAACCAAAGACCACGTGCATGTGCTGTGGCACTTTGGCACCTCCCAAATGGTGAAGAGCTGCTCAGCACATTTCTGAACAATCCTTTTATTCTTTCAAGGTACTTCTACAAGGTTATTGCCCTACTAGAGAATCTTATCCCCTCTAAATTGTTTATACAAATAATACCACTGTTTAATGGGCAAATACAATAATCCTCAGTTAATGGAAAGGAAACCAAGATCCAAAGAGACCAAATGACTGTCTGTGGTCACAGAGCACATCTGTACCTGACACATCACGGCACTGGGCTCTGTTTTTGACTGTCTCATGGACTGCCACCTCACTAGCTCCCCAGCTCCTTTGTAGCTCTTTGTCTCACCCAAACCTGACTGTCCAAACCTGTGTTTGCCCCAAATGCACACTCTGGGTCAGCTGCTTCCATTTGGTTCCTTCCTCTGCTTTATCAAGCAACTCCAGGCCACGCTTCTCTCCTTCCCAACAGTAACTCCCCCAGCTGCTGCACAGCTTGGGCCCTTCTCTCTTGCTGAGTCCATACAAGAGGAGATTTCCCTGGTTATTTTCCTGGGAGCAGCCCACATGTTCCAGTGCTACAGTTCGAGTGACTTGCTGATGCATTGGCTGTGCACAGCACGGGTTGCTGTGACATTCATGAGCTGCCAATAAAACCTGGGGGGAAGGAGCTGGGTGATTGGAAACTGTTCCTGGGCAGTAGCTCAGCAGATGTCTGACAGAAGGCAGAGCAAACCTCACATCTGCCTGTTCTCATGGATGGTTCCACATGAGCCCATGGTAACTTCTGGGCCTGGAGTCTCGGGGTGTCCCTATACCATCAGTGTGGAGTACAGCTATGGAGCTGACAAAAAACCCCCAAACCCTCCCAAAAAACCAATCAACCAGCCAACCAAAAACCAAACAAAAAACCCACTAGTGTTTTCTGGTTGTGTGAGATCTGCTACTGACCTGTTTGTAGAAACTGGGGAGCAAGTAGGTGGAAGTGCACTAGACTGAAGGTCTGGCCAATATTTTTATGGTACGAGCCATAGAAGGGGAGAATATCTAAAACCTGCTGTACTCTCCAGGCTTATTGAGGACTCTGGTTGCTTTTGTTGCGTGTGTGGCATTGCAATCTGTGCTGGAGGTCTCAGTTCTCTGTCTTTCTGGCTTCTCTACCTTCTGTTTAAGCTTTGGCTTCATTTATAATTGGCCTGTTCCCATTTTTTCATGAGCTAATACTCATTGTGGAAGCAATTCTTACTTCTCCAAAGTTATCTTCACAAACCAAATTATTTTCTTGTAACAACCTTCCTCTGACCTTGCTATCAGACAGAGCACATCCAGTCTCATCCATTTAAGTTTCACATAAATTAGCCTTGCTCTGCCTCTGGTTCACTGTGACTGATGCTGGGTTGGTGTTGTGCCGAGATGGCCTCGCTCTGTTTTTCTGGATGCCGTTAAATACCACCCCAGAACCTGGCTGCAGTTTAGCTTAATGTATTTAGGAAGCAGAGAACAAAACTTTTTAATGAATAATAGGTGTTAAGCCCCACCATCCAGGCGCATCATGAGGAGGAAAATGGATCCCATTGCTCCTGCACCACACCATTCCCAGCTGTTCCTCCATCTCTGGCACCACAAGCACTCGGGGAGCAGCTGGATAATGTCTCCGGGGGCTGACTTTGAGATAAACACTTTACGTGGATCGATGGCGGGCACAGCACTGAGGCAAAGCGGCGGGGATATGGAAATGCAGGATGTTGCCTACAGCACTAGAGGGAGCACAGGAAAGGCGTCGCTGGAGAGAGCTGGGACCACCCTGAGCCTCCTGGTGCCTTGGTGAAGGCTCAGGGCATCTCCCTTCTTTTCTTTGAAAAAGGGAGAAAGTGATTTTTCCCAGGCAGTATGTTCTATTGCCAAAAAAAAAAAAAAAAAAAAAGTAATAATAATAGTAACTATAATAACAATAATAATAATAATAACAATAATAATAATACGCATGGAAAAGTTAGATGAAAAATTTTAATGAAGATTGATTGGCTCATGGGGTGTGGGGTGGAATACAACCAAACCAGAATCAGCCTGTGCTGATTGCAGGGCATAAATGCTCAGAAATGTTGAGGAACTGACTGCACCTTTATGGATTTTAGCTTAATCACTTCTCAGAGATCTCTAAAGCTAACAAAATGCAAGTTCACTCCACTTTACAGGCTGGGACACTGATACATTTTTTGTGTCTTTTACAGTTTATTCACTTCTTGGTTTACACAACTCAGTTATTTTCAATGTTTCACCCCAGTTCTAATAGGACAGCAGTGAAATGTTATGACACAGGGATGAAGACCATACCAGAGTGAATGAATTTGCTGCTGATGCTTCTATTGCAGTGTTTGCCTGAAAAAGAGAAGTAAAATGTCAGTAATTCATACCTGAGTGAGAAGCCTGTTCTAATTCTCTGCCCACCAACGAGGCAGAGCTCTTGCTGCGCCTCTGAGACTGAAGCAATGCTTTGGTATCCAGTCCCTGAGGACCCGAGCCAGACTAATTTATACAGAAATGAAATATTTGCTCAGTGCAAGCTGAGTTTATTTTTACGAAGTTAACAGAAGCAAAAATGCTAATAGATGCTCAAGTAAAAAGTTCAGCATTCCCTGTCTAATTGTTCTTAAAATATGTACATTTGTACACTAGATCCAGCCTTTCTGGGCAGGAACTCCTTGGCCATGTCATATTCTGGCCAACCACTCGTCTTTTCCTGGCTCAAGGGTTTTGTCCACTGGCATAAATATATCCTCAAAACCTTAAATCTATTGCAAATGGGAGTGCAAATAGTTCTGAAACAAGTTTTACTCCTGAGGCTGGCAATCTTTTACCCCTGAGTTTTACGCAGCTGTGATTGAGACAAAGTCTTGCTTCGAGAGGTCTCGGGTTTGCTCTTCACTGACACGGGTTCCTAAAGAGCGACCCAGAGGTTATGGGTCTTTCTTTTAGTTACCAAATCAGAGGATGTAACTCTCCTCACAGGATGCTTTTTCTTGACTTAGCCTGATAAAACAATTATTTGTCATGGAATGTGTCATGGGCACAAGGCCATCACTGTGATGCTTCTGTGTCCTGCAGGTGTAGCTGGTGGCTCTGGAGCACAGGTGTGGGGATTTCAGGGATCAATTTAGTTCTCAGGGCATGGATCAGGGGCTCCTCAGGACATGAGTGACATTGGGGGGCTGGAGTGTGTTCAGAGAAGGGAACAGAGCTGGGGAAGGGTCTGGACCACCAGGAGCACCTGAGGGAGCTGGGGATGGCTCAGCCTGGAGTAAAGGAGGTTCAGGGGGGACCTTCTCACTCTCTACAACTCCCTGACAGGAGGGGGGAGACAGGTGGGGCTCAGCCTCTTCTCCCAATTAACAAGTGACAGGACAAGAGGACGTGGCTCAAGTTGCACCAGGGGAGGTTTAGATTGGACATTAAAGAAAATGTTTTCACTGAAACGGCTGTCAAGCCTGGCACGGGCTGCCCAGGGAACAGGTGGAGTCACCATCCCTGGATGGATTTTAAAGCCATATAGATGGACACCTGGGGACGTGCTTTAGTGGTGGGCTTGGCTGTGCTGGGGGAGCACTTGGACCTGATGATCATGGAGAGCTTTTCCGAGCCGAACAAATCTGTGACGATTCTGTGCTCCTGTGATTCTATAATTCCCTCAGGAGTCAATCCTTGCCCCTCTTCATGCCCGGCCCCGCGGCGGTGCTGAAGGGACAGCTGCCGGCCGGGGTCCGGCGGAGGTGTCGGTCCTGAAGGGACAGCTCCGGGCGGGGAGCGGAGCCCCGGCAGCTCCCGGGGTCCCGGGGGGGGGCTCGGTCCGCTGCCCCCTTCCCGCTGCTGCCCCCGCTCCCGCCCGGCACTGGGGGCCGCTCGGGGCCCTTCGGGACCGTCCCCCGCCGGTCCCCGGGGCCGCGGCAGCTCCAGCCCCCGCCGCCCGGCCCCGTGTGCCGCTAATTGCATCTGACGGCTGGCGCCGGTGTGCAGCTGCAGGCTCCGGGGCGGGGGAAGGACGCCGAGCGCTTCCAGCGCTCACCACAGCCCTGCCGCAGCCCAGGGCCTTTTGTCCTCTTGCTCCTCTTGATTTTAATTGGCAGAGAGGGACGGTCAGCTTGCTCTGCAGGAGGGAAAGCAGGACAGGGGAGATCCCGATGGAATGGGGCCAGCTGTGAAATCCCCACAGCAAACCTCCTGAAAGGCAGGGAATGCAGCATGGAATCATCTGCACACAGCGCCAGTACTGAAGCTCAAGTCACGGAATACAAAGCCCTGTGCTCTGTAACAAGTGCTGTCAGACAATTAAATTGAATTAAATGACGGGGTCAGGGGTGTGGCACATCTGCCTCATGCCTTGGTTTCACCCAGGACCAGACATAATGGTGGAGCAATGACCTTGTTGACTGGTTTGTTTGTATTAAACGATAATGTCTAAATGATAATAAATGATAATGTCTCTCATCTATTCCCAGGGACCGTCTTCAGGGTTCTTGGCAGCACATTAGGAGATGCATTAGCTTACTGCTCCATGCCATGACTTTGGGCCTCTCAGAGGCTCTCCAGAGGTTTTTTTCATTAAGAACAGAATCAAAGATGTCTAGATGCCATTGCTGGTGTAAACTGTTCTATATTTGGGTTACATTTAACAGCAGGAGTGGGCAGGAGGTTCAAATCAGAATGGGGAGCAAGCTAAAAAAGTGTTCACTCAAGATCTGAGCTTCAGGGGTGGTGGTTTAGCAATAGAAGGGTGTTAATTAGAGTGAAGTTCTGCATCTGGGAGGAAAAATAAGTGGAAGCAGGAAGGAGGCCTAGGTTTTCCCACTCAATTAGCTGTGGGAAGGCAAGGAGAATACCTGAAAGATGTTCCTAAGAGCATGTGGTACACAGGATATTACTTTTTTCAGAATTGTTCTGTGTCTAATGCCTCTTCAGATCACAGAGTCCTGGGGATTTCCCTGTCCTGGCCCAGGGGAGGGTCTTGCTCTGAAGGTGGCATTGGCAGCTGAGTTGCAGAGTTGCCTCTGGCTGGAGCACAAAATGAGCTCAGTACAGAGGGGACAAACCAAGGCCAGAAGCACCAGGATGTGTAGGAAATCCAGAGGCAGAGCCAGGGCAGGACAGCAGGATGCCTGTGCCTGTGGCAGAGGCAGGAGGAAGGGCAGCACAAGGACGCTCAGGACGGGTCTGGCAGGACACGCAGCCATGAAGACTCTGTCCCCACGAGCCTGGGTGTCCCCCAAGGAGCCAGCCCAGGACAGAGCCTCACAGGACCCAGGAGGCAGCAGCACCCACTGTGCAGCCCCAGCTGCTGACCTGCCACATAGGAGTGATGCTGTGAGGGTTTCACTGATGTGATAAAGAATGTGACAGCCTGACAGAGCACCTCACTGACTTCAGCTCCTTCTGTTCTGAGGTTCTTTGTCAAGAGTGTGCGAACAGTTCACTGTCTTAAATGTGCTGAACTCCAAAAATTGAAGGTGAAGATTGCCCCAGAAGCAGATTGCTGCAATCTGTGTTGGAGCAGCACTTGTGATCACTGAGGATGCTGTGGTGCATCCTCCAGTCACAGGAACAATGAGCAAACTGGAAGGTTCACAGCAGCAGAGCTCGAAAGGATTGTGTGTTTCCTGTCCTTTGCAGAAGAATTGTTACTGTGGTCACAGACTGTACCAACCTCTGCCTGTGTGGGCTAAGGGGGTGGCAGAATCCACTCTCATCTCCCCTGATCTGCTGCTGCAGGACAGGAGGTTCCTTGTGAAGTTGGGGTCCAGCTCTTCCTCTGGTAGCAGAGCCCCTGAACAGTTTCATCACTCAAATGCCCCTTTTTTCTCCACATTGCTGATCTCCTCTTTCCTCTTCGCCCTCACCTCAGAAATGCTGACTTGTGAAATATTCCCAACTCGCCAGGGCTTGAGCAAGGTTTCCAGGTGTCAGTGGGCATCATTTATCTCAGAGACTGGAAATTGCACTTCCAGTGGAGAAAGGGTGTGAGTAGCTGTCCCAACATATTTAGCTAAACGGGCTGCAGCATCCCAGCTCCTTTGGAGGGAAAATCTTGCACAGAAACTTTTACCTCTAGATGTGTTAAGTCCCCACTGTGTGTGTTCCCATGACATTTGCCACACTGGCAGCTAATTTAGGCTGCTCCAGATCAGACGCTCCTTGGGGACCTTTTGGCAAGCTATGGCAGCATGGGAACATCTCCATAGAGTCTGGTAGCTGCAAACAGGATTTCCTGGCAGCATGGAAAAGCCTCCACAGAGTCTGATAGCTGCAAATGTGATACTTGCTTAATTTCTCCACAAAAAAGAGATGCTGTTGCCATTTGAATCGCTCTCATTACTATTTCATATTTTTCAGCCTACAAGGAGAAAATGAAGGAGCTGTCTCTGCTCTCCCTCATCTGCTCCTGTTTCCACACCCAACCCCATCCCAACACCATCTACCAGTATGGAGGTAGGTAACCTGCTCCCACAGGAGCTCCAACAGTGTTTGGATTATTCTCCCGTAGGCGACATGGGAGCTTGCCAGAGTCAGAGTCTCTCTGCTTCATGCTGGGGTGACATACAAGGTATTAACAGCAATGTGACCTTTCTGTAATTATGCCATGACTTTAAATTAATTGCATTTGCATGGGGGGATGAAGGTGATCACTAATCAAGAAATTCTGGAGATAAAACATAATCACCCAGGTCAGGACATGGGAAAATCTTAATTCCTGTATGAGGAGCTTGATAACCTGAGGTGAACACTCTCCTGAGAGGCAAAGGTTCACAGAATCACTGGTTTTTTTCCCCCACAAAGATATGGAGGTGAAGCAGCTGGATAAGAGGGCATCAGGCCAGAGCTTCGAAGTGATCCTGAAGTCCCCTTCAGATTTATCTCCTGAGAGCCCAATCCTTTCCTCCCCTCCCAAGAAGAAGGATCTGTCCCTGGAGGAGCTCCAGAGGAGGCTGGAGGCTGCAGAAGAGAGGAGGAAGGTAAGGAGATGTCCTGTAAAAGGAGTGACTTTTCTGGTACTGATTGCACCTAACCCTAAAACTCAGCAGGCATAATCTAAAACAGCTGGGAAGAGTGTTCTGACACTTGTAATTCCACTGCAAATTGTCAGGTGAGACATAGGAATCATGGAGCGAGGTTCTGCAGCCTGATTTAGGCAGGGAATTCAACTCCACCATCATCATTGTGTAGATATGGCACTTGAGGACATGGGTTAATGGTGGGCTGGCCAGTGCTGGGGGAACTGTTGGACTCAATGATCTCAGAGGGCTTTTCCAACCTAAATGATTCTATGATAGCAGGAAAAAGGTGTCAAAAGTATCTTCCAAGCAAGAAGATTATGTTATGGGGCGGAAGGGGGTGGCAGAGTGGTTTGAGCAGAGGAGAGAGTCAGAAAGCCTCTCCGGGGAGATGAAGTCTGGAAGAGCCTCTCCAGTGGCCTCACCCCCTCCCTCGGCAGACCCAGGAGGCGCAGGTGCTGAAGCAGCTGGCGGAGAAGAGGGAACACGAGCGGGAGGTGCTGCACAAGGCGCTGGAGGAGAACAACAACTTCAGCCGCCTGGCCGAGGAGAAGCTCAACTACAAGATGGAGCTGAGCAGGGAGATCCGTGAGGCACATCTCGCTGCCTTGAGGGAGCGGCTCCGCGAGAAGGCAAGTGCCACCCCAGGGACAGGGCTGGGGGCTGGGGGTGCTGATCCTCCTGGAAAAACGGGGTCTGGTCCCAGTGTGATGGGTGCAAGGGACAGGGCATTTTCTTGGTGGTGGTTGCTGAGGAGCAGCTCTGCTCCAGAGTAGCGTGAGGAGGGGGGTTATGGCCTTCAAGGTCAGTAGAGAACATAGCCTGGATAATCTTGACAAGAGCAAGTTCAAAGCCACAGCATCAGGCCCACCATGGGCTGTGTGGCCTGAAGGGTTTTGCAGGAGAGAGGAGCCAGGAGTGCGTTCACTGGAGGTTCCATCTCCTCCAGGCTCCCACAGATGATCCTTCACTCCTTGCAGGTGTAACCCCCTGCCCTCAGGGTGTGTTGGCTGGGAAACTGGTCTCTTTTTTTATGTCTGATGCAAATCCTGTGTGCAGGAGGAAAATATTGATCACAGAGCAGGGTGTGTTAGCCTGGTGTCATCTCTCCCATCTTTGCAGGAACTGCACGCAGCCGAAGTCCGCAGGAACAAGGAACAGCGGGAGGAGATCTCTGGATAAAGGGCTTTTCTACACATCTAGCACCTGATTCCTATTAACAAACCAACCAATCGACCAACCAACACATTTTATTTTGTTTGTCTAGATGTGACATTTGGTCCTTCATTCCCCCTCCCCGGTGTTTGTCCCCAGCTACACGCTTCTCTCTGCATCCCGAATCGTCAGTGCTTGTGGGGATTCACAGATCATAGGGACCTCTAAGCAGAATAGCAACTAGTTCACATCAAATAGAGAATCAAATCAGTTGACCAGTCAATCAAACAGCTTCTTTGGAAGGTTTTGTCCTTTTTTAAAAAAAAAAATATTTCTTAAACTCATGTAAAAAAAAAATCCAAACAAAGATATTAATAAATTCAACCAGCAGTGTCACAGAGATACGGATTTCTTATCTGGGGCTTTTCCTCCTCTTGGTGTTTGCTCTGAGCCAAATATCAGTTTCAGAAAAATGGGAAGTAAGTGATCATTTCTGTGTGTGAAGTAAAATAGGGAGCAGCCCCTGTTTGCCCGTGGTAGGAGAGAGGAAGGAGAGGGATGGATGGCTCAGGAGCCGCAGTGTGCAGATCCCCCATCTCTTGGCTGCCTCCAGAGCCAGCCCAGGCAGGCAGTGACCCACAGTCCTCATCTTTGGATGATTTTTGAGAGCCTGTGTGGAAGCAGCTGAGGGGCTCCACCCAAAGCTTGGTGCCAGGTGCCACATCACAGCAAGTCCCTGTCACAGTGGGCACTGCCTGATGCCCTGGTTGGCCACTGAGCTGCCCTCTCCCTGGCTGAGCGGGGACTGAGGTCTTGGCCACTCTGCCCAGGAGAGCCACAGGTGGTGATTGCATTCCCAGCTCCGTGGGAGCCCTGGGAGAGGACCCTCATCCTCTGTGGGCTCCTCAGTGCTCCCACAACACAGGATTCCACTCGGTTAGGAAAGCAAATCCAACAGAGACGGGGCGTGGTTGTGAAACAGCCTTTTAGTGAACAGAATAATCCTTCCCTCTTTCCAGAGATGGATGTGGCTCTTTGGGGCCATCACAGGGCAGATTGCTGGAGACCAAATCCCAGGGCTCTTTGTTGATCTCCACAGAATTCCCAGCTGGATGTGGGAGGGATCCTTCCATGGCCATGGCTTGATGTCAGGGGACTCTGCTCCTAAAAGGAAGGGCTACCTTACTCCCAAACCCCTCCTCCTGGGCTGCGGGGAGGACAGGGCTGTTAAAAAGCTCCTGTGCTGTCAGTGACAAAAGAAAATTAGATATAGGGCAAAGAAGGAAACTGAGGGTTGAATTTCTTAACAGTAGCTAATGATCAGTTAATAGTAGCAGCTGTCTTAGATAAGCATCTGTGTAGAGCGCGGCATCACCGTCAGCATCACCTCATCCATATAGTGACGAGAAATTTTAAAAAGTTTAAAAAAAAAATTTAAAAAGTACTTTAAATGAAATGTTTGTGTGTAAGAAATGGTTGAAACCGTCAAATGTCTGTGTCCCGCGTTGGTGGGATCTGAGAAGGTATCTGCGAGATATTAACCCTGTCCTACTCTCTGTGGTGCTGAGTGTTTGCTTGGTGTGTAATTCTGACCTGGAGCTTGTTGTAAATACTGTTTTTAGTACTATGATTATTATGATTATTATTATCAGAAATGTTGTACTCATGAGCAAGAGTTGAAAACAAGAGAAATGGCCATTCTCACTCTCTCCTGGGGGCTCAGAAGGAGTCAGAGGCTGGGCCAGGCGAAGGCAGGGTGCCAGTGGGATGCTGGACAGAGAGTAGCTGGAAAACGATGGAATTGGGAGCTGGAGGCAGCCGAGTCCTGCAGGCAGGGCGGTGAGAGCGGGGACGGCTGCTCCTCATGCTGGGAGGAGAAGGAAGGGCTGAGAGGAAGAGTAGAGGTGATGCTTCAATTCTAGCACATAGAATTAGTGTTGATCCAAACCTCCCCGTGTGGAGGTTCCAGGTGGTTCCCTGCAACCCTGCTGAAGCTGCAGGATCTGTCAGGTTTAGCATGTGCTGGAAGAGAGATGGTCAGTAACAGGTTGTGCCGGTCAGAGCCGTCCTCCCAAACAGCTCCTGAGTCTCCAGGCTCAATTCCTGCCTGGATCTTCCCTCTCGGTCCCTTGTGCTGCCCCACGCCCCTCTCCTCCCCCTCCCTGGAGCCCAGATGGGTCTCAAGTTGGGACTTATTCTTGCAATAGCTTTTCCTGGCAAAAATTCCCATGGCAAGTGCTGAATGGCCTGGCAGATGGTCCTTGTGCAGGTGTGAGCACTGGGAAACGAATTTTTCTCCTCTCCCTCAGGTTGGTGCAGTGAGGGACAGTGGATATGGCTGGAAAATATGTTACTGCAGGATAAGCTCCTGCACCAGAGGAGCAGGGACGTGCACATTGGTAATGTCAGGTAGCTGCTGCAGAGACACGTTGTGCCAAGGAAACTGCCTCACCTGTGGGGCCGGAGGCTTTACGTGTCGCAGAGCCATGTTTGCCTGGTGCAGATGGATGGAGTAGGGATGTTCAGGAGCTTGTCCAGTGCCACGGGGCACTATCAGGGAAATGTGTGACTGCTTTGGCTGCGTGGTGTTGGCTGGATGAGGAGTGTCCACCCACTGCTCCAAACCCATCGTGGCCAGGAGCTCATGCAGCACTGTGCCCAACCTGCAGCATGTGGCACGAGCCAGGATCATGGTTATTCCATGCCTTTCCATATCCCTTCATGCTATTGGCTGTGTGCAGCTGCATACTTCATGCCTCAATTGAGACTAATTAAGTATCCTCATTAACATCCTTACTGCCCCAGCCTGTGTCATTCCTGGAGCATTCCTACGTACTGTGGTTGTGGACACGGCATGCAAAACCCCACAGTTCTTGGGGTCACCTTCCTTGTGGTGGGGCTTGAGGTCTCCACTGATTCCTGAAGGCGTTTATGAATTGAGTTCTGAACTGACAGTTTTCAGCCCCATTTTTGCAGCAGCATAAGGACATGGGAATGTGCCTTGTAGGGGGAGCATCCTCAGGGCACCCACGGTGTCCCTGCCTGGACCTCGAGTGTGGCAGTGGTGTGAGGGAGGAAAGTCAGGAGGGTGACATCATTATGTGCATGCACAGGCCTTCCAAGAGCCCTTCTGGAGAAGAGCCTCAGATTCGGGCAAGACTGAGGAGCTGAAGCTAAATGAGCTCCCAGCTGGCACCAACAGCCGGGCGATGGGTGAAGCTGTGGGAAGCTGGGACAACCGGCCTCACAGCCCAAATTACAGCTCTGTGCCTGCATTATCCTGTACAGCAGAGCTCAGCTCTGTCTGTAAATAGGCACTTCCAAGGATGCTGGCCCCTCTGACTGCTTCTGGACTGAGCCTTGTCTTATTATTTTGGAGTCATTAAAAAATCTTGCTCTAACCCAGTTGTGGGGTTGTTTTTGAGTTGACCTTCCAGGGCCAGTGGGAGTTGACGATTGCATGCATCCTACCTCGGGGGTAGGTCAGTATTGCTGCTCCCTTTCAAATGTAAACTTCAGCTTGCTTGCTTTAGCTTAGCCCAGCGTGACTCTCTGGCCCTGGCTCTGCAATCCTGTCTCATGGGGTTCATTATATCCCTCCCATGGCATTCCTGTCCCCCTCGCAGTGGCTGTGCACCCGGCTGTGCACACGCGCACAGAAACGCATCCGTGGAAATGATATATGCACATACACTCTGATACCACTTGAAATGAGTCAGGGAATGGCTGTTTACGGTGCTAGAGATTTCTTACTCCCCATGCTAGGGACAAGATGACATAGTAAGACCAATAAACTCCACCTTTGTAGTCAGTTGTCTTCAAGTAAAGCAGCAGAGGCGCACTGGCCCACGCCTACGTGTGGGTGCTCCCTGGTCCCCGGGCTGCAGGGATGCAGGGGACAGCTGGGCATCCTTGCTCTGGCATCTCCTCTGCCTCAGTTTCCCACACCCTTTGACAAGGGGACACAGACGCTCCCTCCCCACGGGGACCGCGGGAGAGCCGATGCCTCCACGTCTCTAAAGTGCTCTGAAATGGAAAGTACCAAAGTACAGAGTTGGGATATGCAGCTGTGTGCCCCGGGAGGAACACCCTGGCCCATGGCTGCAGGAGAGGGTTGGAAGATGACTGTGTGGGCACAGGGCTGAGCTGTCACCCCGGGGCTCAGCACCCTGGCTGTCCTCTGGGCAGGATGTGCTCCTCCTGCCACAGCCGGGGTCACCGTCCCCTGTGCCGGGTGGGGAGCTGGCACAGAGTCATGGAAAGACTTTCCATCCCTAACAGAGCCTTGTCTGGTTCCCTTCGGTCTGCCACGTGCATTTCATTGTCAACTTGAGGTTGTTGTTGTGCAAAAGAAGTGATTATGAAAAAAAATAAAGGAAAAAAAAAGAAATAAAGTTGGTATGAAACCGTATGTGTCCATCTCTCTCCATAAATGGGTTGTTTTAGTTCCAAGGCTTCTCTTTGTATTGTGAGAATACTCATAAACAGCATAAAACACAAAATTGACCTAAAGATTTAACAAAATAGACACTAAGACTCTGAATGCTCAGTGTGTGCTTTTTTACACAGCATAAAAGAGGCAGAAATTGAGAGTTTATCACCATTCTCAGTGGGACAAAGTAATAAATGCTTGAATGAGGGTCCTGCTGCCACCCCCTGTGGCTGGGAGTGAGGGTGTGCAAAGTCCTTACACAGGAAGATCAAAAAAGATATAAGGCAGTTACAAATACAACAAATGCAGTTCTACAAAACACATAAGCTTCTTTATTAAAAACTCCAGCGCTTCCTTCATGAGCTTTTCCTGAGAAAGGATCCAGCTGGGGCTGGACAGAGCGAGAGGGAGCAGGGCTGTAATTCCCAGGGAGGAGGGACCCCAGCCCATGAGACCCTGCATGGCCAATGCTCCAAGTCCCAGCCCTGGGCCAGGTACACAAAAATGTCCTAAAGCTGCAACTGAAAACAAACTGAAAAGTTTGTAATCCACAGGGACATGTGGGGGGATGGTGCCTGGCTGCTTTCCCCGCTGCTGGGGGAAGGATCCTCTACTTGCCTTTTGCAGGGCGCTTTTGCCACCACAAGCAGCACCCAATGTCACTGGCCACTGTCCTCCCTGTCCTTGAAGGGATATTGAGATAGCAGCGCCCTCATGGGCTGTCCCACATCTTGCAATCCCATCAAAATAACCAGTGTGGGAGACTTCCCACAGAACTCAGCAGCACTCAGTGCACAAAGAGACAAACCAAGGGGACGGCAGGGGGGTAAATTTTCATTCCCAGGGCGGTGTTCTGTAAGGGCAGGGAGGACAGTGCCACATCAGTGCCAGGACAGTGCCAGGCGCTATCATGGTGGTGGCAATAGCAGAGCAGCCCATGCCCGATGCTTTTCCCGTGTGTCCTCAGGACGCTGCTGCTCGCACAAACAGGAATTCTATTTTTGCAGCGTGACCTTCCTGATTCTGGAGATAATGACCTGACTGCAAACGCAGCATTGCTCACTTTTCCTCTGAGATTTGATACAGTCAACTTGATGCCATGAAGATTTTTGCCTTTTCTTTTATACCCCTGTTATACCTTTTTACAACTTCTGTATTCCTGGTGCTTTTTCCCTACATTCTTGGACTTGTTTGTCAAGCCGAGAGACTAAACATTTTAGAAGCTTTGTAGCTAGGGATCAGTGTGCCCCAGACCCCAAGGTCCTCTCCAGAACACATTCTGTAAACCAAGATAGAACCATCCAGGGGAAGGTTCCTTGGGGAGAGGGGCTCACTAGAGCCTCTCATTGGGGAATCTTTGATAGATATGCTAATTAGTAAAACCCATAATGTTATACCCAATGTTGGGGGGGGAGACACAGAGACACAGAGAGAGAGACACAGGGATAGACTCGGCGGGGTGCATCTCGATGCATATGACCTGGATGTGTACACCTAAGGATCCTTAAAATAAATACCAAGGTAAAATCCCTTTTCCCCTTCTAACCGTGTATGACTCTTGATTTCAAGACCAGGAAAAGGCATCAAACTAACCCAGGCTCTTCTAAAATATGGATGTACTAAAGTAAACCTCTGCGTTTGTCTTAGGAAAACAGGCACAGTCCTTGCTGCCACACAATTCAAGATATATTGATGAGACTGAGCATGGTCTTTAACCAGTTAATTCAAGACACATCCTTCATCCTTTTTGATCTGAAGGAGAAAACCACAGAGGCATGGGATCTCTTGGGGCAGGATGGGGCGGGAGGATCAGAGGGAATTGTGGAGAGGCTCCCACCACCTTCCAGCCCAGCCCACTGTGCAGCCCTGCAGGGCTGAGTGCTGAAGACACAATACTGAAGGCTTGAACCAGACTGTAGCACCCACAAAAATCATAGAATCAAGGAATGGTTTGGGTTGGAAGGGACCTTAAGGCCCATCTTGTTCCAACCCCCTGCCCCAGGCAGGGACACCTTCCACTACCTCAGGTTGCTCCAAACCCCACCCAACCTGGCCCAGAACACTTTCAGGGATGGGACAGCCACAGCTTCTCTGGGCACCCTGTGCCAAGGGCTCACCACTCTCACAGGAAAGAATTTCTTCCCAATATTCAATATAGCCCTGCCCTCTGTCGGTGCCCCTTGTCCTGTCACTCCACACCCACGTCAAAAAATCCCTTCTGCAAAAATCAAAACCAGGTCAAGAAAGCAGAATTTCTACATAACTCTTGAAGGGATCCCTACAAAGTGCTTGAGCTGTGCCTGAGTAAGGGAAGGGAAGAGAGAAGAGACTCTGCCAAGGTAAATGCAGAGGCTCACCTGGGCAGGCAAAACCCAGAAATTTTGCGGAGTGATTTGGTTTGAAAAATAACAGCTCATCCTTTCTCAGCAGCCTCACTGGCACCATGGCTAGGGCAAGTCTGCCCACTGACAAAGGGGCAGAGCGGGGAGCAGAGCAGGTGCCAGGAGGTGAAATCATCCCATTCTCTGTGCTAGGAAGAGCCCAGGCACCTTCCTGTATCCTGGGATCTGACAGCAAAAGCCAAGTTTTGCTTTCCAAGAGATCACTGCCTGCCAGGAAAACTGGAGTAGGGCAGCATTACTGGGGGTTTGCTGCTTCTTACCGTGTTGATGAGGCTGCTGTTCTTGGGCACTGTCGGGAGATGGTTTTAGTGGAAAAAGGGATCTTTTATCTGTGCTGTCCAACCCCACTGAAGAGCTGAGGATGCAGCTGCCAGGGAAGACACCAGCAGTGGCGCTGGTAGAGAGACAGACAGGCTTCCATGGAAAAGGGAGTCACCATTTCCAGTGGGTGATTTCACCTTGCTGGTTACCGCTGGTTATCTTGGAGAAGGAGAAATACAATTCCTTGTGGAATATCACTTTGATGGTATTAGCCTGCGTAGACTGGTAAGTGAGGGGGAACATGAGGGAAATAGAGGTGGCAGCTGCTTATCAGGCAGGGTTAGTTTGCATGGGGACAAAAAATGGAAAGGAAGAAACTTGGGAAAAAAAAAATTAAATAAACCACCACAAATGTATCAGACAGGATCATTAGAAATTTGTGTAAAAAATACTAAACAGACCAAATGCCACCTGAACACCTGTCAGGAAAAGCCACCCACCCAGTAGCTGTGACAAGCTGACAGAATGGAAACATAGTGAGTGTTTCCAAAAGGGACTCACGACTTTTGGGGCCTCTGGCCTCACTCATCTCTTTCCAGAACGTGTTAACCACCTACTCACAGAAGAAGTGCAATGTGGCAAGATCATGCAAAAAGTCCTCCCTGAGAAATTCCTCAGTCTCCCAAACCCTGGGCCTCACAGCAAAACCTGTGAGAGCTCGTGGTGGCCAGGGAAACAAGAGAGCAGAGTCACAGCTTGAGACTTAGTGCTGATAAGGACCAGCAGCACCTTGGGGATGGCTCAAACAGGAAAATAGATGCTGAATCAAACTGGACAAGGGCACTTTTTAAATGCTGGAAATGGCCCCAGGGAGATATTAGAGCCCCTTCCAGTGCTTAAAGGAGCTCCAAGAGAGCTGGAGAGACTTTGGACAAGGGCATGGAGTGACCGGACAAGGGGGAATCCCTTCCCACTGACAGAAGGCAGGTTTAGGTGGGATATTTGGAAGAAACTCTTCCCTGTGAGGGTGGTGAGCCCCCAGCACAGACTGTCCAGAGAAGCTGTGGCTGCACCAGCCCTGGAGGAGTGCAAGAAAGTGTTCGGCGATGAACAGCTGAGGGCTTTCACAAAACCCTGGAGAGCCAGAGAGAGACACAGGGCTTGGGGGACACACACAGGGAGCACACAGCCCAGGGGGAACATGCAGGGAACACAGGGGTACATACAGGCGGCACGGGGGGGATGCAGAACGCGGCAAAAGGATACACAGGGGACATGAGGGCCACAAAGGACTAAGGAGGGGGACACAGGGGGCACACAGAGAGGACATGGGAGGCATGCAGGACCTGGGAAAAGGACATGCAAGGGACACGGGGGCATGCATGGGACATGGGGGGCATGCAGGAGCCGGGAAAGGGACATGCAGGAGACAAGGTATCGTGCAGGACCCCAGATGCGGACACGCAGGGGACGTGGGGGGAACACAAGAAGCACGGTCGGGAGACGCGCATGGGGCACACAGCCCGGGGGGGGACATTCAGGGGACACGGGGGGCATGCAGGACGCCAGAGAGAGACACGCGGGGTACACGGAGCGGGGGCAGACAGGAGACACGGGCGGGTACGCGGGGAACGGGGGACACACACGGCAGTACGGGGGGCAGCAGCAACCAGGAGAAACACGCAGGGCACGGCTCGGGGGACAGACGGGGGGCACACACGGGGCACGGGGGGGGGCACGAGGGGGGCACACACGGGACACGGGGGGCGCACACGGGGCACGGGGGGGGCACGGGGGGGGGCACGGGGGGCACGCACGGGGGCACGGGGGGGTTCCCCGCAGGACCCCGCTCGCGGGGACCCCCGGCGGCGCGCGCCGCGCCCCCTCCCACCCCCGCCCGGCGGCGGCGCAGGCGCAGAGCGCCCGCCCGGTCCCTATTTCACGGGGAGCGCGGGCCGCGGCGCCCGCGCCAAATAAGTCCCGGTAGCCGGTGCGGGCCGTGCGCCTGCGCGGGGCCCGAGAGCCGCGCGGCGGAGCCCCGCTCCCCCCCGGCCCCGCAGCCGCCCTGCCCGCGGCCACCGCCGCCCGGCCCCAGCGCCCGCCGCCGCAGCCCGAGCGGGGCCCGCGGACCCCGGCCCGAGGTAAGCGCCGGGCGCGGCCTCGCCCGCCGCGGGGCCTCCGCCGCACGCGCCGCCCGGGTCCCTGCGGAGCGTCAGGACGTTACGGCGGCAGCGCCCGGCCGCCCGCCCGCCCCGCGGCCCCCCCGCCTCCTCCTCCTCCTCCTCCTCCTCTTCCTCCTCCTCCTCCTCCTCCCTGCCAGCGGGAGCGCGCCCACGCGCCCCTCTCACCCCCCCGCAGCCCCCTTCCCGCGCCCGCCGGGAGCGCTCGCAACGAGGGGCCGGGGGACACACGGCGAAGACACTCGGGGCACCCCCTGCCCGCCCCCCGCCCGCCTCGGCGCCGGGGTCCCCCGTGAGACCCTCCCCGGGCAGCCTCCACGTGCAGCGCCCTCCACTCCCGTGCACCCCGCTCTGCACATTCCCACCCCCCGCTCCGTGCAGCCGCAGCCCCCACGGGCACCCCCTCTCCGTGTCCCCCCCTATGCTGCCCTCCGTGTTCTTCCCCCGCTTCGTGAGGCCGCTCTTCACCCTCTTGCAGCTTCCCTGCCACTCTCTTCCGGGCAGCCCCCCACCCACGCACCCTCTGCACAGCCCCCCTGCATGTGCCCTCGCACCCCCGTGCAGCTGCAGCCCCCCTGTGCCCCCCTCTTCGTGTAGCCCCCCCACCCGTGCTGCCTGTGCTGCTCTCCATCTGCTCCCTCCATGTACCCCTTGTGCATCCTCTTGCACCCCCATGACACCCCCCCCCCCCCCAACCCTGTGCACTTCTGTTTAACCCCTCTGAAGCCGCTTTCCCCATGCATCCCCTCTCTCTCTGAGTAGCTCTCTGCATCCATACTGCATCCCTCCTCTGGGCACAGCCCTGCTGGCTGCCCCCAGTGCAATCTCTCTGGTCTCTGCCCTCCTGATGCTGCACCCAAAAAGATCTCTCACCTCTCCCAATTGTGCTGTGCTTTTTTTTCTTTTATATTTTTTCCTCACTTCACCCCAAATCTTTCCCACAGCCCTTGACATGCTCTCAGCACCTTGAAAGATGCATCAGGAGGGACATGCATGGATACCCTGAATCCTGGTAGTGCTGGGCTGCCCCTCGTCCCCCTCCACTGTCCCACTGCTGGTGTGTTTTTAGCCACTTTTTAGATTACTTATGTTTCCAGCCCACTTTTTCTCTATTCAATGCTGGTTCCTGCCCAGAGGCATCTGAGCAACACACGTGGAGTTCAATCCCATGATGCAGGGCAGGATGTCCGGAGCATCCTGAAACTGGCTACCAGCTCAAGGGCCATTGTGAGTGATGCTAATGCTGTGGGAGGGGTTTTACCCCAAAATGAAGGACAAGGGTAGGGATAGAGTGCCAACAAAAATTGGAGTGGTTGAGCCGAAGGCAGCTGAGCATCCATGCTGCTGTGAAAACTGAAGTGCTTCTGCTAGTGGCTTTTGTGGTGGGCTGGCACATAGGGGCCAGTCCACCTCAGATAAACCCTGTGAGCTCTGTGAAGGTAAAGATCACCTCATGATGTCCCTGTGGGTCAGGCAGGTGATTCTGCAGGGCGTGAACTTGGTTTTAAGTCACACTGGAGATGCTGGATCAGTGCCCTGTTCCAGCCGTGGCCTGGGGAAGTGGTGAGAGCCAAGTGGCATCTCTGCTGTGCTCTGTGCCACTGCTTGGAGTACTCCGTGAGGGTCTGAACTTGAACACCCTGGGCAGTGTTCCCTTACCTGTCTCTGTATGGACTGCACCAGGGCTATAGGAGATGCTTTGTAGGCACCAATTTCTCCTTACCTGGGGCTGATCCCCAGCAATGTGGGCAGCAGGGCGAGGGAGGGGATTCTCCCTCTCTGCTCTCCTCAGGTGAGACCTCACCTGCAGTGCTGCATCCAACTCTAGGGCCCCCATCATCAGAAAGATCTGGAGCTGCTGGAGCGAATCCAGAGGAGGTCATGGAGATGCTCTGAGGGCTGGAGCACCTCTGCTCTGGAGACAGGCTGAGAGAGCTGGAGAAGTGAAAAGAAGACTCTGAGGAGACCTTAGAGTCTCTTTAAGTTCCTAAAGGAGCTCCAAGAGAGCTGGAGAGGGAGTGCTGCCTTACATCTATTGCTGATTTTTTAGAAATGCACACTTTGAAATAGTTTCCAGATGTCACTGTTTCTGCAGGCTTGATGTGCTTTTTTAATTTGATTTTTTTTTTTTTGTGTGTGACTTTGGAGGAGGGAAGAGTCCTTGTTTTACTGTGGAGGAGACAGTGACAAGCTCCTCCAACAGTGTGAAATCGTGAGATAGTTTGAAATACATTTGGAAATGCACCTTCAAACTGACTATCTTCATAGAGTTTGTGGTGGATGCCAGGAACATTTTTTTTTTTGCACCTCTTTAACACTCTGCCCTTTACCTCCTGCACCCTGGTCCCACCCATGCCTGTCATTCTCACCCAGCCTGCACAGCGTGTGTTGGGTTGAGCTTCCCCTCACCCTTCCTCCTGGGATGGAGCACTTGGGAATTTGCCCATCCTCTTCTCCTTAGAAGTGTGGAGCCCCTCCAGCCCTTTCTCCTTGCTCCCACCACACGCAAGATCCCTGCATGACCGAGTTCAGCAGGGAGACCTTTTCACACGGGGCTTCCCCTCATTTCTCCACAAGCAGCTGGTGACCGACGGCTCTCCCGCTCCTGCCACGATGGCGACGCCGGACGTCAGTGTCCACATGGAGGAGGTGGTGGTGGTGACCACGCCGGACGGCGCGGTGGATGGCGGCGGCATGGAGGAGGTGAAGACAGTGCTGGTCACCACCAACCTGTCCCAGCACGGGTAAGAGACAGGGTCGGTGCATGCTGAGGGGATGTGCTGGAAACCCTCCCACGCGTGATTGTAGGCTGGGATTTGATCCCCCACGGCTTCCTCCTGCATCACTGCTCGCTGTGGGGACCTCAGTGGTGGCCACGGAGTGTCCAGTTCCTTGCTAGGGCTTCCCATGCCCAGAGCTCTGCAGCTCTGAGCAGAACAGGCTCTTTCCCTCTTTTGAGGGGGTGAAAAAATTCCAACCCCAAATACCTTTTCCTGAGTGGACGTGGATGTTGGAGAGGACACAAATCTGGTTGGAACAGTACACCAGTAGGTAAATCAGTGCTTTTCTGCTATTTCATGATGGCTTTGCTAAGCTCTGGACTCCAGCAGACGAGTCAGTCCGCACCAGGCTGAGGGTGCTGCAGCTGAGCTCCCCTTCCCTGAAGGTGGGGGAGGTTTGGGGTTGGCTGGTTTTTGGCTGAGCTCTGCAGGAACCTCCACTGCCAGCAATAGGAGTGAGAGAGGTGTCCTTGAAACATTGTTGCCCTGAATGGAGAGGCTGCTCAAAAAACCCGAGTGAACGTGTCTGATTGTTTAAGTGCAGCTGTTTTGCCCAATTGCTGCCTTTTTTGTTGGCATTACGGATTCAAGGCTGCTGTTTGTTCAGGTCTGGTCAGTGGCAGGGTGGCTGTGGCCAAAGAGCCTGCCTGGTGCCCTTGGAGGCCCACATAGCAATGGGCTCTTTGCTTTATTTCTCTATGGTTTTTTGGGTGGGACAGAGCCCAGAGCCGTTTTTGTGCTTTGCTCTTTGAGTGGGCAGAAAATCCAAGTTCACACCTGGAGCTGCATCCAGGCAGGTTTGTTTGAAATAAGTGGGTGTTGAGTGGCTGTTTATTCTCTCAACAAGATGTTTGTCTCCTTTTCTCAAACATGTCTTTGTGTCAGTGCCCTGGGGCTTTGGGCAGGGCAGAAGGTGACAGCATTTGTTTCAGTCCAGGTGTCATTCCTCTTGTGCTACTCCAACTGAGATAAAGCCCATTAATAGATGATTTTTTGGTGAAGAATGGGCAGGGACAGGCAGAGGCAAGAGCTGTTGGTGCCGGGATGGGCAGGATCTGCCCTGCTCTTCCTCCACACCCTGGGTCTGTGAGTGATTCCAAGAATCTTTTTAATTCCCAGAAGAGCAGTGATGGTGGGGAAGAAGGGCTCTACTCCTCTTATTTTCTGTCCCATGGAGACTCCCTTGTTTCCCTCAGTGGAGAAGCAGCCAGATGTGACACTTGGGATGTGGCTGCTCTTGGATGCAGAATGGTTCCTGGTTGTAATGTGGCTCTGAGCCTCTACAGACCCATGTGCAACACTGTGGTGTTGTCTGGGGGAATGGATCATGGCAGAGGCTGGCTCCATCAATTGGTTTCCTTTCACTCTTAGTTCCCTTCCTGTTTTTCTTTGGAAACCTTTTCTCATCCTCCCAGTGTCCCCTGGATGGTCAGGAGCAGGACAGCTCTACACAGCACAGAGAGGAATGCTTTCATTTAGTCGCAGCTATGAGCAGAGATGTCTTGGAAGGTATGAAGAGATTCCCTGAGGGTTTTCCATGCACCTCTCTGGAGAAGAGCCTCTGGACAGGTTCTTTGCTCCCCCATTCTTGGGGATGGTAACGGGTTAATAGAAAGGATGTGAATTTTGGGGTCACAGAGTAAAACCTGCCCGACTCCTCCCACTGAGCAGGGCAGTGGGGCTGCTGGTAGGTGGCAGCACGAGCCACCCATGGTCTCTCTCTGGCCTTGGGCAGTTGCCTCCACCAGGCTCTGCTCCTCCTGGGTCAATGGCACAGTGGTGCTGGCTCCCTTTCCTTCTGATTTCCCTCTGCAGCCCCAGCTGGTGTCAGGAGAGCAGCTGCAGGCACAGGCTGAGGTCCCTTCGTGTTGGCTTGGTCACCACTCACTTGGGGAGCTTTCAACTTGCCTTGTGTGACACTTTAACCAAACTCAGCTTGGGGGTTGGTGGTTTTTTCTAGTGTTCATCTGGGTATGGGTTTGCTATTAAAAAAACCCTCTATACAGCCAATTGTTAAGAGCTTAATTAGTTCATGTGTTCTTAAGGAAAAGGCTGAGGGAAATGGGAAAATAATAATGAGCAAGAAGCTTTTCTCTTTGGTCTGTGATAGGGGGGGAGCTGTGCTTGGTTCTCTGATGAGGCACTTGTATTTCTGATCAGCACAGGATTCTGGGGGAGACTTTTCTCTCTCAAGTTTCCAGGCAAGGCAGGAGCAGAAAAGAAAGGAGATGCCAGCCCGCTGAGTTACCTGCACGTGCTTTCTTCTCTTCTTCCCATCTGGTTCATGGATCCTCCTGGGGAGGAAGATGAGAACCATCCTCCCCTGCCTTCGTCATGGCAACTGGCAAAGGCAGGACCAGCTGGGGGGCTGCACTCTGGGACTTGGAAGATGTTTGTGTTTTCTCTTGCATCTGCCTCAGTCTGTTTCCCTGGAATGGATGGGAGAAACAGTGTGGAGACACTCGCCTTTTTTTGTGGTTTTCTCTCCCCCACATGTCCATGGCAGACACAGACTTCAGTTGCTTGAATTTTTCCTACAAGCTGGGAGTTGGTTTGTTTGTTTGCCTCTGGAGGTTTAAGGCGTGGGCTGGGTTATTCCTCCCCATCCAGTTGTGCCTTTCAGTCATTTTTCAGAGCACATGCGGTGGAGTTCTGGAGGAAGTTCTGAAAGGTGCCGACTTTCTGCTGGGGGGTTTCTTCTGGGTAAGTTGGTGGAGGTTCTTGATCTGGAGGCAGGTCAGGGTCAGGACTTTGCATGCCAGAGGGCGCTGCTGCCTCTGGCACCTGGCTGAAGTGCTGCTGCTGCCTTTCGCCAGGAGAAATGCAAGAACCCAGCAGCAAACTGATGAAAAACTCCTGGTTAGAATTCTTCTGTCAGACTGCTGCCACTTGTGTAATAATCACCTGTATGCAAATGCCTTAGCTCAGAGTTTATCTTTTCAAGTCCTTCCAAGTTACCCTCCCCATGCTCTCCTAGGGCTCTGGGCTGGTGGTGGCTGTGAGCTGCAGAGGCAGTGTTGTGTCCATCTCCTTTCTGTCACAGCAGAGCTGTCTCCCCTCTTTCTGGAGCAGCATCTCCAAGCCACTCACCTGGTGAGGCTGAGCTGCCGCCCACGCCTTCCTTATCTCTGTGCTACTCCCCACAGGTACCTGCCCTGCAGCTGCTGAGGGGAGAGATGCTTTGAAGCTGCAGTTCCACCCTGGAGCTGTGTGTTAGGAGCCCAGAATGAAAAACAAGTTGCTCTTGAATTTCCTTGTCCCTGTGGCACCACTGTGAGTGAGAAATGTGGTTGCCAGTGAGTCACTAGGACTGTCTTTTAATTCACCCATGGTACCAAACGGAGGGAGGTTACAGGTGAATTTTCTCTCTAGAGTCTTCCTAGGGAGTTTATATGCCAAAGTATGTGAAAAGCTAATTGTATTTCTCCCCCTGCCCCTGCAGGTCAAGCTTTCTGCAGCAATTAGTCAGGTTCAGTAACAACACCAAACACACATCTTAAAGGGAGGGTAGACTTAGATTGGGCATTAGGAATTTGTTCCCTGTGAGGGTGGTGAGGCCGTGGCACAGGGTGTTCAGAGAAGCTGTGGCTGCCCCATCCCTGGAAGTGTTCAAGGCCAGGTTGGATGGGGCTTGGAGCGACCTGGTCTAGTGGAAGGTGTCCCTGCCCATGGGAGGGGCTTGTAATGAGATGAACTGTAAGGGCCCTTTCAACCCAAACCATTCTGTGTTTCTATGAACACCCATTAGGAATGGTCCCTGCTGAGTGCTGGCTGTGATGTCCAGGTGGGATCCATAAGGGCACCAATGTGGGCTCCCTCCCATCGGGACCTCACCTCCAAAGTTGAGGGGGTGAGGAGCATGTCCCACATCACAACCAGAAGTGCCTTTTCCCTCTGAGTGTGCACTGAAGCTCCTTGGAGGGGCTTGGGGCTCCATATTGCCACAGTGAGAGCTGGGATGGGAGAACAGCAAGGGAGTGGGCGCTGTGTCACTGTGTGAGTCCATGTGCAAAGCACCCAGAGAAGACAGATATTTCAGTGGGGGGAATGGAAGCAGTTGGATAGCCAGCTATTAATGAATATCATGGATATATCAAATTTTAAGAGGCTCAGAGATTGGATTGCAAGTGTCTATAGCTCCTGTTATGTTATCTCTGCTCACAGATCTGCTCTTGGGGTTTGTCCAATTCCTTTATAGTGTTTCTGTGGCTCCTTGAGGTCCTACTCCCCTGGAGCATCCTGCATACTGGGGGCTTCAGCCAGTCCATTGCCCAGACAGCAGCAGCATGTCTCACACATGTTTTTCCTGGGGAAATCTCAGGCAAAGCTGCCAACGGCTGGCAGTGACTTCTGAGCAAAGGGCTGTGCTGACAGCATCCCTCCATGCCAGCTCTCCAGCATGGGCTGGGCAGGAGGCAGATCCACAGGGCTGGGATTAAAGGGGAGGCAAGAGAGAGCTGGCCAGGCTGCTGACAGGGGCTTGCATGCTGTGGGGTTCTTCATTGCCACATGAAAAAATGGAGCTGAGCCTCCCAAACCCAGAGCTGACTCTCAGCTCTTGTGGGAAAATGTGATCTGAGGGACTTCTGAGGCAATGTCTCCACAGGGCATCGGGTGGGGGGGTGGCACGGCCACATGGCTTAAGAATGCCTCTGCCTCTCTTCCCAGCGGTGACATCAACGAAGACACTCTGGAGACGGAAAATGCAGCTGCTGCAGCTGCTGCCGCCTTCACAGCCTCCACAGACCTGAAGGAAGCGGTTCTAGGTAGGTCAGCTCTTTCCATAGCCCCTTGGTGCCAGCTCCACCACCCCGGTGTGCCACAGCCCTGTGCTGGTGTCAGATGGGACAGTCCAAACACTGCTGTGCAGAGCTGCTGGGGCTCCGGTGTTCTCTTATGGGCCTTGGGGATGCTCTCCCAGCATCCAGGGGGGCTCGGTGACCAGCAGGGAGCTGGCAGCAGCTGGCTGGGCTGCTGCTGCCCTCTCCTGGTCCGTGGTGAGTCCCTGTATCCGGCCATCCCTGGCTCTTGCCATTCCAGCTTGCCACGGGGATGTCAGTTTTGCAGCAACTTGCTGGCTTTGGTTGCAAGTGAAAGTGAGTTTAGGAAGCAAAGATTGATCAGCTGAGCCGGAGTTGACTTAACCAGTTTTACTTTAAAACCAAGGGTGACTCCACCCAGATGACATCATTCTTTTTTATCACAAATGGTTGACTTCCCATATTCCCTGTGCTCAGCTGCAGCTGGATTGGCATAAATCTGCCTGGGCTGTTTCGCCTGACAAATTTGGGTGTTTGGATGCTTTAATAGCAAAGTGCAAGTGGTGCCCATAAACCCCAGCACACCTCACCCATGCATCATCTACTTTTTTTTTTTTTATTCCTGAGTTTCAAAACTCTCGTTGCATCATGTTTCTCTTTGATCTGTCTCTTCCGCTGATCCCTGTGAGAAGTGAAGATGGCTGAAGATGAGGACAGTTTGGAGGCAGAGATTGTCTACCCCATCACCTGCGGGGACAGCAAAGCCAACCTCATCTGGAGGAAGTTTGTGTGCCCTGGGATCAATGTGAAGTGTGTGCAGGTGAGAACAGAGGGCCAGCAGTGGATTTCCTGGCTAGTCCTGGTTGTGATGAATTTTCATCAGCTGCTTTGCATCAGAATCATGTCATGGTGGGAAAGGATGATGTTTTCCTGGTGCTGGGGTACCTGGTATTTGTCTTGACCAAATTGTGTAGTTCTGGCTGGAGAGATGGTGCCTCAATTTAATGTGTTATTGAGAAGTTTAAGAAATTTGGGCACTTGCAGTGTCTGCTCAGTTGGAAAGTTGATAGTTCGAGGAATTTATTGATTGGGAACCTACTGAAGAGTTGCTGCTGTGTCCTGGGTAACTCATGGTTAAAATTTGCATGAATTCAGAGAGACATGCCACGAGTGAGTCATTGCTGGCATTTGTACACAGGCTAAACAATACCCTGATGAGGGAGGGCCTAAACAATACCCTGATGAGGGAGAGTCTCCTTGGGCTCCTAAAGGATAGTCCTTGCTCTTCCCTGGAGAGTTGGTCTCCTCTGTCCCTGAGGCAGAGGATAGATGCTGCTGCAGGTAATGCTGCTGCCTCCTAAAATCCACCCTCTCTGCACTGAAGCCCTTGTCCTTGTTCAGAGATGCAGTTTCTCTCGCAGTAACAGTGAGTTACTCTATGTTGGTCAACATGGCCATGGAAAAGAGGTGGCCTGGATTTGGGAAATCCTTTGGGATGGGCTGTAAGGCAACTCCCTAGAGAACTGCCTTGTTCACAGTTGGACTTGAGGATCTTGGAGGTTTTCTCCACCCTTAGTAATTCTGTGATTCTGCAGGTTGCTGTTAGGTCAGCGTGTGGGTTCAGGCACAGCTGGGTGTGTAGGGCAATAAAAGGAAGGGAAGAGTTGGCACGGTGCGTGCCAGCTCCCTGAAGCTGGTTTTCAGGAGCAGTGGGTGTGTGCTGCCAGAGAGGCCAGAGGTTCCCTGATACCGATAGTTGGGCTTGGGAACAGAAAATCAAAGACCAAATGGGTTTCTTCCCTCTCTCCTATGGGGCATAACGTGCCCCTGGACCCAAATGTTACCAGTGCAGCCCAGCTTTCACAGAGTCCATTGCTAGTGGGAGTGTGAGCAGCTCCCTGCTGTTAATGATACTTTGCACAAGCTATAGGTGTTTCCCCAGCTGTCCTGCCTGAGCTGGGCAGCTCCAAACTCACACACCCCTGAACCCTTGACTTGGAGCAGCTGTTAACTAACCATCTGTGACAGCAGTGTTTGGCTTTAATCTTTCCAACTTGGGCAATGTTTCCTGGGGGGGGAGTGGCTGGCAGCCATCTGTTTTGGTGGTGTTCAGTGGCACGTGGAGGCTGCAGCCGCTGCCGGGCACTGGGAAACGCCGCTGGGTTCCAGCTGAACCCTGCTCACAGGGCACCCTTGGCTTGTTTATGGCTTGTGGCTCTGATGTTGCACCCCTGCCTTTTGCAGTTTCATGATCACCTAATCAGCCCCAAGGAGTTTGTCCACCTGGCAGGCAAGTCGACCTTGAAGGATTGGAAGCGGGCGATCCGGATGAACGGGATCATGCTCCGGTTAGTCCCTTCCTTTGTATCTCTGGACACTTCCTTCTGGGGGACTGTGGTGGGCTGGAACAGAGCCTTTGGAATGGCTGTTTTGCTGCTGAGGGAGCAAATGAACCACTAAACATTTGTCTTAATGATGGCCTGGCCCCAAATGTGGTCAGTCCAATGGCTTTGTTCTGTCCTTGTGCCTAGGGAATAATTTGGGGCAAGAAATATTTCTCTGGTCTTTTCAGGACTTGAACCACACTGAGTTTCCAGCTGGTGTAAGGACACTGGAAATTTTAATGGCTCTTGGTGGCTGGGCCATGCTGTCTGTGGATTCTCAGCATGACCCACCAAATGAAATCAGTCTGGTCATCGCTAATGCTCTGGTTGCAGCACTCCTGCTTGACATCACTTCTAAATAAGTCGTTGGCAAAAAAAAAAAAAGCTTCTCTATTGCAAGCATTTCTCTTCTCTAGTCTTAACTACAGTAATTCAATTCTTGTATGGTCCTCCTGAACACCAGCCTGAGACTGTGATTTAATTAAAGTCTTTTTCTGCCTTTGGGCAGGGTAAAAAAGAATCACCTCTTTCCCCAGGAATTGTCAGTGGTTTTGTGCTCTTTTCACACGATGACATTGCCTTTCCTTGTGTTCTTCTGCTTCAGTGCAGGCATCTCCCGTATTCCTTTTAAGCAGCTTTTGCTCCTTGTAAATTTTGCATAATAGGTTTAGGCTTTGTCAAGGCAGGGCTTTGAGAGGGGGGAAAAAACCTTCAGGAGGAATGTCTGAAGGCAAACCCAGCAGCCCATGGGAGCAAATCTTGGGAAGCTTAGGTGGTTGTTGGCCAGCAAGGCCTGGGGATGCTTTGGAGACAGCGTTATTGGATGGGAAGATCCTGTGTTCCAGTGTTGCCACCCCCTTTGAATGAGATAAGAGACCTGATTTTAGTTTATAAATTGGGTTGTGTCCTGTCTCCTTTTGAGCTGTCGAGTTAAAAAGGTAAGGAAGAGGCTCCCTGTGATCTCACCCTGAACTGAGATTCCAGCTGACCCTTTGGAAGTTCCAGCTTCAGAGGGGATGTGCCAGTGGGACCAGATAGAGGCTGTCTCTTGCCTTTCCTCCCTCAAGAAATGAGTAAATCAGTCCCAGTAAGGGCTTTTGTTGGCTCTGCCTGCTCTCCTGGCTTTTTGGGACTCAGAAGTTTGGGGTAAAGGCTGCCAGGAGCTGCATCTCGGAGCTCTTGGCTGTTGCTGATGTGCCTGTCCTTGTGCTTGCTCCCTGTCTTTCAGGAAAATCATGGACTCAGGAGAGCTGGATTTCTACCAGCACACAAAGGTCTGTTCCAACACCTGCCGGAGCACCAAAATTGACCTGACTGGAGCCAGGGTGTCCCTGACCAGCCAGACATCGACAGAGTACATCCCTCTGACTCCCGCCTCTGCCGATGGTATGTGCAGCCATTCCTCAGCCTCAGCAGGGGCTGTGACGCATCAAAGCACACAAATGCCACATAACCAAGCTCCCTGTGGCTGCCCTGTCTCTGAGAGTGTTCAAGGCCAGGTTGGACAGCACTTGGAGCAATCTGGTCTAGTGGAAGGTGTCCCTGCCTATGGCAGGGAGTTGGAATGAAATGAGCTTTGAGGTCGCTTCCAACCCAACCCATTCTCTGATTTTATGAGTTTGACCTCTAATAGCAGAGGCAACTGTTTCATTGGAAAGAGTTCTAATTTTGCAATGCTTCTGTATTTAACTCCTTTTGCTCTTGAGCATTAAGAACAGCCCCCAAAGTGCCCCACACCCTGAGCTCCTGGTGGTGCCTCTGGGACAGGCTAAGCCCCTTGGCTGGCTCTGCAGAGCACCCATCCACCACATCCTGGTGTTGTGCTGGGGAGGCTGTTGCTGATGCACAGCCCAGCCCACTCCAAGCTCCCCCTGTTAAACATGAGCTCACCAATGGGACACATTTCCCATGCTGCTGGGCTGTGCTGGAATAACCAGAGCCCTGAAAGCTGCAGAGTAAAGGAGCAGAGGGACTGGATTTAATGGCTGCAACTGAGCATTCCAAAGGCTCTGCACAGCTCCGTGGGGCTCTGGCCAGATTCCCATCCATCCTGCTCCTGCGCACAGCATGAATGACGCCTGTTCCCTGGCTCTATGGTAACAAAACTGCTGAGATTTGGCAGAGCTGGAGGGAAGGAGGGATCCCCCTGCATCCCTGTGCAGTGGGGGGCTGCTCTTCCCTTGGAGGCTTTAGAAACCCTCCAGACAAACAGTGGCTTGGTAAAAAGGGCTGCCAGAAAAATCAGACTCTAAATCTGTTTGACTTCTGCCCTGAGCAGTGCTGGTGTGTTTGCAGGGGGGAGCGGGAGGGAAATGCTACTCTCAAGCATGTGTTCTTGTGCTGCAAAGGTTGCAGGAGTAATCCCTGGGGATTGCACTCCAATGTAGAAAAATAAGTACAGCTGGCACAGCAACCACTTGGGCGTCTCTGTTCAGCATTGAGATCTGCATTCAAACAGATGTGATCCTGTGCAATGTAAAGGAGAAGTCACAGAAATTCAGCAAGGGAGTGCTTGCCTTGGAAACAGCCTGTGAAAATACAGGGAAAAATCAGGACCTGGGAATTTTTTCTCTTCTTTTCTGCTATTGGTTGCAGTGAACGGATCCCCAGCTACAATAACCATAGAAACATGTGAGGATGTCAGCGATTGGAGCACCAGCATTGGAGGTATGGCTTGAGATCCTGCAGGGCTCGCTGGGTGGAGGAGATGTGTGGAAAGAGGGAAGCAGCAGGGTAAGGAGCAGGAAGGACCCTCTTACCAGAGCAGCTTTGCATGAACCTCCACTGGGATTATTCCTTCTCTGCTTAAGGAATAGCACTGTGTTATACCCCACTGGTGTGCAGGCTGGCTGCAGCAACCTTGGGATGAAGTTGTTTCCAAGCACTAATATATCAAAGCCAGGGCCAAATGGCTCTAGGGAAAAAAAATCTTATCAGAGGGGTCATGAAATCATTCTCCTTGGTGCTACTGGCTGTAGCAAAATGTCCTGTTGGTGTGGGACAGGAATGGGGAGAGCATATCCTTTTCCTTTGGGTCCATGCTTTGGGTGGGCTTTGCCCCAGCCCCCTGACCTCGGGGGTCTCTCCCAGCCTGCCAGGACTGCACCCCTACAGGGGTGTCCACAGGGAACCCACAGCAGATCACCATAAAATCCCGCTGAGGATTTTGAGGTTCTCCCTTGCTTTCTCTCTCTTCAGAGGACACCTTTGCTTTCTGGCAAGGTCTGAAGGACAGTGGTCTCCTGGAAGAAGTGATCCATGAGTTCCATCAGGAGCTGGTGGAGACCATGAAGGGCTTGCAGCAGCGAGCACAGGATCCCCCGCTGCAGCTCGGGGGTAAGGACCTGGACACAGGTCATCTTGGGGAGGGGGGCTTGTGGATTTTTTTATCCTTAGAGGTATCTGGTTGGCATGATAGGGACATAGCTCATCATAAAAAAATCTCATTTCTGGCTGATTGTTGGGAAAGCTGCACTTGGGGATGCTTTAGGTGACCTCAGGTCTCCAATTCCCCATGCCTGGGGCTTCCTCTCTGCTGGCTCTAGGTCTGGAGGAGCACTTGGCTTGGGAACTGAGGTGGAATTCAGGCCATTGGGATAATGATGCAGCAAGCAGCTACTGTGCCAGCCAATTTTTTATCACCCCTGCTAGGCAGGAGAGGACTGTTTACACGCTAGTGACCTCTTACCCTTTCTCATGGCTTCTGCCTTCTCCTCTTCTCCAGCCTCTTGAGTTACCCTCCTGCAGATTTTGGCTGTCTCAGCTGGACATGTTTTGTTCTCGTGTGGCTTTTGCCAAGCCACAAATAGTTTGCACAGGGAATTTTGCTTCCTCAAAGATTCTGTGTCTTGTTTTTAAGATGCTGTTTTACTCAACAACGTAGTCCAGAACTTTGGGATGCTGGATCTTGTCAAGAAGGTCCTGGCCAGCCACAAGTGCCAGATGGATCGCTCGAGGGAGCAGTACACACGGGATTTGGCAGGTATGTCCTGGACACAGCAGTGTGGCACCAGGCATCACTGCCAGCACCTTTTCTTTTGGGCTGAGAAAGTGGGGGTTGTGTTAAAGCTGGTGTTTGTTAAACCAGCCGCACCAGGTGTTGCCACAGGCCTCTGGGAAGCTTGTCCAGGATCCAGGCTGAGCCAAAACCTCTTCTCTCTCCAGCTCTGGAGCAGCAGTGTGATGAGCACCGCAAGCGAGCGAAGGAGCTGAAGCACAAATCGCAGCATCTCAACAACGTCCTGATGACCCTCACACCCGTCTCCGTTCCCACCCCTCTGAAACGCCCCAGGCTGACCAGGGCCACCTCCGGACCAGCTGCCATCACCTCCCAAGTCCTGTCCCAGCCGGCGCAGCTCGCTGTCACCCCCGGCGTGCCAGTCTCCCAGATTGCCAACCTCCCTCTTGGCAAAGTGGTCTCAGCCCTCCCGCCTTCGGTGATGGGGAAGACCCCAGCCCAGCCCCCCGCTGCCAGCTCCCCGGCCTCCCCTCTGCTGGGGGGGTACACGGTGCTGGCATCTGCTGGCTCCACCTTCCCCGGCACAGTGGAGATCCACCCGGACGCTTCCAACCTGACGGTGCTGAGCACGGCTGCAGTCCAGGACGGCAGCACGGTGGTGAAGGTGGTGAGCCCCTTCCAGCTCCTGACGCTGCCAGGACTTGGCACGACCATCCAGAATGTGACACAAATAGCTCCCAGTGGGAGCACGGTCGTGACTGTCCCGTCCGGTGCCACTGAGGCCGCCGGGGGACGAGCATGCTGCCGCCGCCATCGAGGTGACTGCAGTGGCTGATGAGGCGGAGCAGAAGTGAGGGGGGGACTTGCCTGGAGGGACGCTGGCCGTGCCACTCTGGGGGGAACTGCCTCTTCTCTGGCTGCGCTGTGGGACGAGGAGCGGTGTCATGAGGGGCGCGGGCTAACAAGACTCAGAGCGGCTCGTGTCGGGAGCAAGGAGGTTCAGGTCAGAGGGAAGGAGGGGGGAGGAAGGATGCCCGGAGAAGGGAAAGGCAGAAATGCTCTGCCTTGTTTGGAGGAGGGAAGAAAAAAAGAGCTTATTTTTTTATAAAGCTTTCCTCCCCTGTTCTCTTGGAATAGTTTTCCTGCTCTGGGTCATCAGCTGAGCCTCGTTGGCAGGCACAGCTGGAGCTGTGTCCATTGGAGGAGTGGGCAGGAGCAGGGAGAAGGCGGTAGCAAAAGGAAGCTGCCCCAAGGAGTCTGGTGTGCAGGGAGCTGGCTGCTCCCCATCCCCAGGGGCTGCAGGAGTGGAGAGGGATGCCAGGAGCAGGAATTCCGTGGATGTGTACAGTCATTGACACCAGGAGGGGCGCTGGCAGCGTGGGCACAGGCCCTGGGAGGTTGGGTTTTGTGTGTGACGCTGGCTTTGGGTGGCAGAAACAAGTGGGAGCTTTTGGGACAGTGGTCATGGTGGTTGTCAGATCTGCTGGGGAAGGAGCAGGAAGAGAGGAACCCAGAGGGCTGAGAAAAGCTGTGACTTCTGAGGATTTTGGATCTTTTTCTAGCTTTCTCAAAAAAAAAAAAAAATCCATTCTTGGGATTTTTTTAAGCCAACAGTGATTTTTAAGCAAAGCCCTGGTTGGGAAGCTTCTTCTGCATGGCAGAGCCGTGCTGCGGAGCGTGCAGAGCTGAACCCCACGGCCACGCTCTGGGGAGCTCACACTTCCTCACGAGGGGGGACCCTGCTGTCCCCAGTCCCCAGCATCCCGCGGGAGCCGGACGCTGCCATTCCCTCCCTGCTGGGTTCAAGCAGCTGTTCTGTAACGGGGTGGTTGACCCCCCAGTTCTCCTTCAGCCACCCCACTTGCTGCAGCTCTCACCAGGTCCCATCCCAGGGCCTGTGTGTCTCACACTGTCTCCGGCTGGAAGGAGTCGGGCGCTTGGAGTGTTGGGGTTTCTCCAAATTTGATCTGGCAACAGCAGCAACAACAGGTCACTTTATTGAGCTAATAAATATTTTTTTGAAAGCATATTGCTGGTTTATTGCATTTTCTACATCCAGGTGTGACAGCTGGGCTTGTGAAGTGGGGCTAAGGCAGGACAGGAACACACTTTATTAAATATAAATGTATGTGTTCTCTGTGCTCCCTCTGGCCATGGGCGTGCAAGGAGCCTGAAATGCGGCTCCAAAGTCTGGTTGTCTGTGGTGCAGCTGGGACAGCCTGGCTGCACCCAGTGCTGATAACCACTGGTCCCCAACCTATGTTTAGAAGAGTTCTGACACGTAATCAGGAAGAAAAACGATCTATTCCTCTGAAGCTTTAGATTTTGTTTCATTTTGGCAGAGACTCAGTTGATGAGGAGGAGTCCTGCCTTATCAGAGGCTTTTCCCTCCCAGCTGGTGGCTGCTAAGATATCGCTGTCGTATCGCTGTACTTGGGACAGCAGTAGCATGTCAGACTGAGGACATATAAAGGGCTGTGGTCACCCTGAGCTGCCTTTTGCCTCTGCAGCCTGAGCAGCAGTGCTGAGCCACACCTGAGGTGTATTTCCAACCCAAATTCCCCCATTCCTGTGCTTTGACGGTGAGTGAGCATCCTTCTGCAACACAGGGACACCTTTCCCCAGCAGTGCCAGGGCTGGAAAGCTGTGGTGCCTTTGCCCAGCCTTGGAGAGCTGTGGGCTGATGATCCTGCTCCAGCCATCTCTGCTTTGGACAAACTCGTCTAGGTTATCCGGAGAATGTGGGAGAGGGAATGTCCAGGTGGAAAGGGGACAGCTGGAGAGACCTGGCTCATCTTTAAGGGTATCTGAGACGTGGCATCAGAGCATGGGGTGGGACAGGATTTGTGTCAGCTCTGTGTTGGTGTGGTGCAGCTATGGGCAGCAAGGGCTGGGGCAGAGCAGAGCAAGCAGGAGGCAGCAGCTCTCCTCTGGCTCTGTGCACCTTTACCTGCCCGAGAGACTAGAGATCACCTCACCAGCAAAGCATTCCCAGCGTGGGTGTACTTTGCCCTGCAAAGCAGCTCTTCCTCGGGGTGTAAACAGCTCCCTAAGCAATAAAAGCTCGGCAGGCAGATTTGGGCTGGTGCAATTCTCCCCTCCCTTTGCAGCAGCTCTCGGGGCAGCCCTGTCTCCCTCGAGAGACCGCCTGGGCTGTTCAGGGATGCCCCGGTGACGTGCTCCGCTCCTGGGATGGCTGCCGAGGGCAGCTGGGGGCTTGCAGAGTCAGCAACTCGTGGTAGGATGAGGGCTGAGAAGGGTAAGCAAAGAAGGGAAGTTGCCTGCAGCAAGCTGTATGCAGAGATTATCAGTGTCTGGATGAGTGGCCTTGGGCTGGATGCGGCCGTGGGCGACTGGGCACGATTCCCTGGCCGCGGGGAAGTCCCATGCGAGTGTGGCAGTAGATCCTGGGCTTGCAGGCCTGGTTTCAGCAGGGGTGGTAAAGTATTGTTCTTGGAGAGCACATCCAACCTGTGGATCAGCTCTCCCCACGGCGCTGAGACCCGGGGCTCTGCAGGGGCGAGCCCCCAAGCCCTCCCCAGGGGGCTGCACCCATCACTGTGGGCTCGCAGGGCTGCAGTGGATCCCAGTGGGTCAACCTGCTCTGTGAGCCTGGGGTCCCTGGGCACGGCTGGCCCTCTCAGCACCCATTTTACCAGCCTGGTACTGCCGGCACTGCCTTCCTGGGCTCCCCTTGGGTGCTCAGGCTGAGATCTGCTCCCCCTTCCTCCCGTGGGGAGCCCTGCTCCGCTCACAGCCGGGCGTGGAGGACTCGCACCCAGAGACGAAATTACGTAAGGGCTGCGGATGAGTCATGCCAAGTCCGTTTCTCCCTGGGTTGTGTGGTGATGGAGACTCAGCCACTTGCGTTTTCTCCTCCAGGTATCCACAGGAGCAGACTGTGCTGTTTGGGAAAGAGCAGAGCCTCCCGCTTCCCGAGCATCTCCCCGGCAGCGTCGCGGGCAGAACCCTGCCATGGTCCTGCCTGGCAGCTGCCCGTGGGGTGCCAGGGAGTGGGGGCGGTGAGAAATCACCAATTCCTCACTCTCTGCGTCTCTCTGGGCAGGTTAGGGCTGTTACCGGGACAGGAGATGCTCCAGCATCCTCGCGGGAAGGCTCTCCCAGCTCCCAGCAACTTCCTCAGGCGCGGGGTGTGCAGCGCACAAAGCGCAGCGCGTCTGGCGCTGGGGCGGGGAGCAGCACCGATGGTTTCCTGGGGAAACCGCTCCGTGACTGTCGGCCGTGTCGCCGAAGGAATGGAAACCGAAACTCACGGCTTTCGGGTCGGTGTTTGTTTGTCTAAAATCGGCACATCCCGGGTTTCGGCTCTCCCCCGCCCTAATGCTGTGGATGTGGTGACGCAGCTTTGCCTCCTCCCTGCTCCAATAGTGGCTTCCTGCGCTCTGCCTCCAGCGACGGAGGGACGGCAGAGCCGGCTGCTCCCCGGGCTGCTCCGCTGCTTCTGGCTCCTTCTTGTGTGTTGAGCAGGGCCGGAAGCTTTATATAATAGAGTGAAAGCCGTTTGCTTCTAGAGCTGGAGGGAAAATATCCCACCTGTAAAATCAGTGAAACCTCCAGATATCCCACCTGTAAAACCAGAGTGAAGCCTCAGTGCCAAGGCTGCTCTGCCTGGGTGAGCTGGGCACTGCCCATCCTGGCTCGGGCACCTCAGGGGAGTAGTGCCAGGTGTTTTGTTTGGTTTTCACTGCTGTCTGATGCTGTCACAGAGATCTTTGCTGTGGTTTAGTCAGGGCTGCAGAGAGGATGATTCCTGCCCCAGGCAATACCAAATGGGGATGGACTCCATCCATGGAAGACTCTGATACCAGGGCTGGGCCCTGCTTGGTCTCTCCTTCCCAGGCAGGGATAGGGCTCTGGTGCTCCCCAAACTGTAACAGTTCCCATGGCAGCTGCAAGGACAAAGCTGGGAAAGACTTTCCTGGATGGGAACACTGAGCATGGGGATTCCATGGGGTCAGATCCTACTGTGGGGCTGAGCCACCCACTGCTCCTCGCTGACAGAACATGGAGTGCAGAAGAGCCATGGCCCTGTGCAGGTGGTCATCCTGCCACAGGTCCAGCAGTGACCAGGGTGTTGTTGCACAGACCTGGTGGTTTTGATGCCCAGGGATGCCTGGTTTCCACAGCACCCAGTTCTCTGGTGGGATCCATCCAGTGCCCTCTGCTCCAGTGGGGTCCATTCAGCACCCACAGGCCTGGGCTGCCCCACTCCTCTCCTTGGTGGGAAAACCCCTTTCTTGGCTCCCCAGGGTTGCTGCTGGATGGGAGCAGGGTGACAGCTCCCTCTGAGCTACCCAATGGCTGCGACTGTACAAAGCAGGAAGGTCAAAAACATCGTTTCTCTTCCTCCTTCCACTGGTGTTGACAAACGTGCCAGAAACCTGTCTCTGCCCCTCCTTTCCTCCCTGCTCCATTGCTGACATGGCCCACAGGCTGGCTCTCTCAATGTTTGCTCCTCCCACTTGCTTTGAGGAAAAAGTTTTCTTTTGTCCGAAGGCTCTCTTTGTGTTGAGGTGGCACCACCAAGCACCATCAATCGATGGAAGGACTGAACAGCGTCCATGTCAGCAGGGAGACTTTGCCTCAGCTGCCTGCGAATTTTTACAGCCACTTGTAGCTGGAGGTGTGTTAGTTTTCCCTGGTTATTTCCAGGGCTGGCAGCTGGCTTCTGGAATGAAGATAATTCCATTAAGTGGGAATCCTGGGGCTTGACCGCAGTACTGGGCACAGCACCTGCTTTACAGGTCAGGGCTTTCCGAAGCCAGGAAAGTCCAGGCTGGTGAGATGTGGCTGCTGTGGTGGGTTCCTGGGACTGAGGAGCTTAGAGGAACTTCCTGGGATTTTTCTTGTGTGCATTTTTTGGGGGCATAGCGGGTTCCAGGGTTTGTTGGTTATGTGTGTATTACCCGCAAATTTGCCCCATCACCATGCACTGGGATGAGATGCTGAGCTGTTGTGGGATGGGTTTGGTGAGGTGCAAAGGGGCTGAGAGGGGTCTCCACACCCCGGGTGCTGAGGATCCCCCACTGCTCGGGTGCTGAGCATCAACTGATGGTGCTTGTGTGGCAACACGTGCCCACAAACTGGGAGGCGGGGTCTTGCCCTCCGGCTGTCGGTGCTGCCCCACGAAACGCGATGCAAATCAGAGTCTGCTGCTGCCGGGGGTGGATTTCGAGTTTGGGTTTGCTTTTGGCTCGAGGCTGAGCTCTGCAGCGGGTGCACCGCGCCAGGCGGGGAACCGAACGGAAAACGAAAGTGATGAAGAACAGAAAGGAAAGCAGCGCTCTGTCCCCCACCCCCACCCCCCAGCCCCGTTAAAAAGGAGGGTGCCGTGGGGGCCGGCCTGAGAACCGGGGCTGCCGCTCAGAATTCACTTAGGACTCCGGTGCCGCCGCTCCCGGCTCTGGACCGAATCTGAGCGCGAGGAATCCCGACCTTCTGCGGGTGAGCAGCGCCCCCGGGAGCGGCCCCTCTGCACTTGGCGGGGACAGGACCGGGGGGAGACTCGGCCTCCGATGCGCGGGGATGCGGGGGTAGCACGGGACCGGGGTGGGAGGCTGGTTCCCCCAGGAGCGCCCGTCCTGTTCGCTGCGCGATGCGGGTGGTGCTGCCCGCCGGTGCCGCTACCGGTACCGGCTTCTGCTGCCCTGGATGCCGGTGCCCGCTTCCCTTGGCGCCCCTTCCCCTGGTGCCGATCCCCCCACCCCGCTGCCTGTCCCTCTTGTCCGGTGCCGGTCCCGGTGCCGGCTGGGGCTCTCGTCGGTGCCGGTGCCGATCCCCCCGCCTGGTGCCCTCCCGGTGCCGGTGCCGGCTCCTGCTCCCCCCGGTGCCGGCGGGCGGGGCGGGGCGGGGCCGCCGTGATGCAATTTCCGCGAAGTCCGGCCCCGGTTTGAATGCAGGGAGGCCCGAGAAGCGAAACTGCCGCCGGCGGCGAGTCCCCGGGTCCCTGCGGGTCCCCCCACCCCGGCGGCGGCGGGTGAGAGCGGCGGGGGGCGTTCCGGGTGGGGGGGAGCTCCGGGGATGGGGGTCAGCGGAGCGCCCTGGGGGGGCTGCAGGACCGAGAGTGCCCCCGGTAGCCCCGCAGCGAGCCGTGGCGTGCGGCAGGGCGTGCGGGATTCTGCAGGGCGTGCGGGGTGCGCATCCCGCTGAGCCACCGCCCCGGCTCGCAGCGTCCCTGCCCGGGCTGGGATGTGTTCGGGAGAGGGGGGTCATAGCCAGAGTGCAGGTTTTGAGGTGCAAAGCCGTGTTTGGAGGGTGGGGAGAACCCCGGGGGTGCACAGCGCTGCCTTCGGTGAGCGATCCCCGACAGCGATATTCTAACCCTGCTGCCGCCTCTGAACTCTGGGGATGGGATCCGAGAGCTCCCGGTGAACTTCTTACAGTTGGATGAAAGCAAGTGCAGCATCTGGGGGTCCACGTGTCTCGGGGCTCTGCACAAACTGGAGGGTCCGTGCCTGCACACACGCTCGGGCAGTGGTGTCGCGGCTGTCACGGCTGGTAGTGCCGGCTTTTGAGTGCGATGTGGAGTGAGCTGTCTGTTCGAAAAAGGCTGGGAAAGGGGGACGCCAAGAACTTTGGAGGCTGTTTTTGCACTGGAGGGAGATTCCAGAGGGGTGCGGTTTCGGTACAGGCAGGAGGACTGCGGGTGATGGGGTGGGACTGGCCCGGCTGCACTGATCGCTCGTGGGGTGCTGGCGATGCAGAGAAGGTCTTGCACTGTTGCTCTGAATGCTGCTTGTAGTTGAGGCAGAAACTTCCAAGGGCCAGTGCTTGTCTGGGTCCGATGACCGGGGTGTGGGGCTGCAGCCCCCCGAGGCACATGGTCCCCTGTCCCCATCCTTCTCCCAGCACTCTGATCCACGTCACTTGCTCTGATCGAGGGGCACTTGGCTTACTCCAGCGTAGCGCGTTGCCTAATATTCTGTCAATAATTAACCAAGCCAAGAGCTCAGGGACTGGCCACCTTCCTCCTGGTGGGGTAGGATGGGTGCAGAGCATCAGGATGCAGGGGCACGATGAGCATTTCTCTACCACAGCCGTGCTTCCACTCGCCATTTCCAGGGAAATGTGATTATCTCTGGCAGCAGCACTGCCCTGCAAGGAGCCTGCCAGGGACGATGCTTGGACACAGCGTGGCCTGGCCCTGACCCAAAGCATCTTCCTGAGCGTGGAGGAAATGCCACCGGCAAAGCCATGGTGTGCTCTGTTTGGGTTTGGTTTGTGGCAAGGCTGGACCAGAGCTGAGCAGAAGGTGTGTGGGGCTGTGTTGGTTCCTGGGAGAAAGCAGAACTCGCCCAGATGGGGCTGGGGGTACAATAAACCAGCCTCTGTCACAGTGGCTTGTCACCCATCAGCAGGATGTGAGTGGCTTTAAATGCCAGGCTGAGCTTTTCAGGATCAGTGTAAAAAAGGTTGTTTTTCTTAAAATATACAAAATTCAGCTTGTAAATCATGGTCTGTGGCTTGCTGGCAAATACTGCTCTCCATCCACTCTTACCTTTCCTGAGGCATTTGGATTTTGCCCTGTTGACATCAGTTTTATTTCCAGTGGGACAGCTGTCTTGTGGCACACCTCCCTGAGCTACCTCATGCCTTGCGTCTTCTCTCCACCCAAGCTTGGATTGCAAAGGTTCCCTTAGTTTTTTCTTTTTTTTTTTTTTCTTTTTTTCCTTTTTCCTCTAGTATAAGGCTGCTGTAGAGAGAAAAAAGCTTTAATTTGGCGTCAGCACTAGTGCTGTGCAGAGACTTTGACCGGGGTTTGCATTTCCCCTTCCTCTTCCCTCCCACCTCCAGACCCAGAGCATGTTCTGGCAGTTTGCTCAAAATCAAACGCCTTCTTAAAAAAAAAATAAACAGTAGGGGAATTGACCCCTTTAAAGGTGGAATATTCCCTCTTAGCTTTTTCCAGCTGGGATGCCCTGCCTAGGCATGAATTCCAGTGGCAACCTGGCTGTCCTGCACGGTCCTTATGGACAGTTCTTAAGCGTTTAACCGGGTGGGTCGGTGCCGGCGGTGCTGCAGGACCGCGTCTCCCATGAGCTCTGCGGCTGTGGAGGTGCCGGCAGCGGGAAGTTCGGCTGCCTCTGCACGGAGCCGAGTGCCAGCGATCAGGTTTCTTCCTCTCCCGTGGGTATAACTGAGGGATACTGGAGTTTTCACCAGTTGCGGTGTTGCACAGACGTCGCACAAACCCTGAGCTTGAGTGCCTTTCACAGGAGGGCTCGGCCGGAGGCGGAGACTTCCAGAGGAAGGAAGGTGGAACTGCTGTCGGAGGGATACCAAAGTGTTCCCGAAACTGCAGATGTCAGTTCCACTGGGAACGTGCTGCCCTCGGCAGCTTCAAAGGAGCTGAAAGGGCTCTCGGCGGCTGAGCGTGACCTCGGTCCCGCTCCGGGCGTTCCCACTGTGGAGATTCGGGAACAGCCTGGCCCCACCGGCCCCGCTCTGCCGCCGTCGCCCTCCATGTCCCCCCTGCCCTGTGCCAAGGTCCCGGGGCAAGCTGAACCTGCGGTCGCGAGGGACCTTCCCTCTGCCCTGGGGTTCCCATTAGCTCCAGTCGATCCCAGATCTCCCGGGGAAACCGAGTGGGAATGCTCCTTTCTAGCGAACAGTCTCCCCAGGCTCACACAGGAGGGATTTTGACCCCCAAAAGGTGCAGGGTTTTTCCCTCCCGCAGTCCAGCCCTCAGAGTAGGCTGTGTCTTCCCAAACTTCTGCCTGGTTCCCAGTGTTTGGGGGTTTTTCTGGTACTCACAGCCTGGAGCAGTTTGATGGGAGCAGCTCCAGGGGGTCTGCAGCTGCCACCAGCACCGTACTGCCTTTGCTGTCTTGCTGAGAATCAGAGGAGCAGCCCTTGATGCCCTTGGACATGAGACAGATTGTTCCACTCCCCCTCCTCTCTTTATAGGTGCTTATTTTCAATTTTTCCGAAATTATTTCATTTCAGTGCAAAGCATTTTATCTGCATCAGTCAGCAATCAGGCAGCGCCAGAACCTCAGCTGTGGCTCCAATTTTTCTTTTTTTGTGGTAGAACCAGAACAAACAAAGAGGTCCTGACCCCTGGACTGCAGAAAGTTTTCTTCCAATGACCATGGCCTTGTTACAGCCAGAGGATAGGAATACCCTGGCTCTCCACTGGTCCCAGCCAGCTCTGGGTCACTGCTCTTCTTTCACTGCGAGCCTGCGCTGAGTGCTTCAAGTAAAGGTTTGGAAGTGAAGGCACAGAGCTGAGTCGGGGTGATTTACCTCTGGGTGCAGAGCTCGTGGCGTGGCACAGTGACCCCAATCAATCCAGCGCTGCCGTGGGAGTCTGCCACGGAATCCCACAGCTTCCCGAAATGGAAACCTGCAGCTCTGCCCAGCGCCAGGCTCACTGCCAGGCCTTGAGAGATAAAGTGAGCGGGTGTTTATCCACTGAGCACGTGTCTGACCTGATGCACACAGAGAAGTAGGATTAGATGATTCCTTCAAGGCTTGGCAGTGGGTGGGTGCTGTGACACTGGGATGGGAGGTGAGGAGCTCTCTTAGGATGTGCTGGGAATGTGGGTGATGCTCTGGCCACTTCCAGCTCGGTGTTTGTTGTCCAGAGCTCCAGCTGGAGCAGCAGCCTCATCAGCCCCTGCCCACTTTGCCCGGCACCCTGTTTATCCCAGAAGAGAGGAAAGGATTCTTAATTAGAAGTGCAGAAGCAATGCAAGGTTTGCCTTCCTACTCCACTGTCCACTGAACCTCAGCTGTAAATCCCACTCTTCCCTGGTATTGCTAGAGAGCCAGTCTGTGGTGGCTGCTGGCCAGGAGCCTGAGTTGGGTGCTCGGCACACGGCCGGTGGCTTTTCTTGGCAGCACACCCTGCCCACAGATATGCCCCGGCATGTTCCCTTCACCCTGACCACGTGGCCCAGCCACCAAACCCTGCAGCATCATTCCCAGGGATGCTCCTGGCCCCTGGTTACCCAGGAAACTGATGGCAAATGCCGGAGCTGGTGGCTGGAGAGGGCAGTGAGCCGTGAGTTGCCTTCCTCGCCACATCCGGCAGGGCCGAGCTCTTCCAGCCGGATGTTTACCGAGATGTCAGCTGGAGAGATGCCGGCAGGCCCCTGTTGCAGCATGCCCATCTCCTGGCCTTGGGTGCTGCATCCCAGGAGCAAAGAGGGTGGTTGCTTCATTAATTAATTCCAATTAATCTTTTGTGCTATGGGGGCAGATGGGCTGAGGGGCTGGAGCTGGGTTCCTCTCGCTCGGCGTGGGGCTGCCTGGCCAACTCAGGGAAGAAAACAGGATAAAGAAAGAGAAAGTTGGCAGGAGGGACTCAAGGTGGGGGAGGTGCTGGCAGCAGGGAGAGGAAGTTGGATCATGTGGCTGTGGTCCAGTGGAGCTCAGTGGCCACTGTGGGGACCGTGCTGGGCCCTCTGGAGCAGTCACTGCTTTGGCACATTGGATGGTAAATGCTGATGGTCTATGGGGACATCAGGGATCAGGCTGAGCCCTGCTGGGAGCCAGCATCACTCAGCAGCCTGATTCCTGTGTGACACAGTCGCCTAAGTCCCGGGCTGGTGGGGCAACAGAGCAGAGGGAGAGGGTGGGGGCACTTGGGTGCCGAGGCCGAGGGTGCCTGGGTGAGGTCCCTGGCTGTGCCGGTGCCTCCGTGTGTGCCCAGCAGGGATTGTCTGATGTTTCCTGCTAAGTCGCTTGTTTCTTGTTCCTTTGTCAGGCTTCATGAGCTTGCACCGATGGCCAGCAGGTATGCATTGAGCTAGGACAAGGCCACTCGCTCCATGGCACCTCCTCCCCACGGCATCGCCATCTAAGATCTTCCCACTGTTAATTTTGCTCTGCTCAAGCCGCCGCCAAAGATGCCGACAGCCAACGGCCCAAAGGTGCCACTGAGCAGCCTCCAGCAGCAGCTGGAGCTGCTCCTGGTCTGCTCCAAGTGCAGCGTGAAGGAGAACGAGATCACCTACCACCCGCGGGAGGTGGAGCACAACTGCATGTATGAGATCCTGCTGGCGCGCTGCCGCAGCCGCTGGAGCACGGCATGGAGGAAAGTGTCCCGGCGGCCCGGCTTCCCCAACCCGGCGCGCTACGCTGTCTGCAGGTATTACGTGGTGGGGCTGGGCTGCAGCAGGCACAAGAACCAGTGCACCTTCGCCTGGAGCGCGGAGGAGGCCATGGTCTGGAACTTCGAGAGGGAGCACCAGCTGGAGCGGCGCTGGCTGAAGGCGGCGGTGCTGCAGGCGCAGCTGGGGGGCCACCCTGCCACTGCCCCCCACACCATGGCCAGTGCTGCCAGTGAGATCATCAACGAGTTCGGGGGGTGCTTCCAGGACATCTGCAAGCGTTGTTTTTTCGGCTGCCCCCAGCGCATCACGGTGGGCGGCCACAGGCAGCTCTGCACATCCCACCACACCTGGGACCCGCTCCTGGTGCACGTGGTGCTGGATAGCCAGAAGAAGCAGCAGTACACGGCCATCCGGCCCTGCCCCAAGTTCATGGAGACCCTCAGCTACTGCTGGTTCATGTCCCAGGGCCGGCACTGCAGGCACGGCCTGCAGCGCTGCCACTACGCCCACAGTGATGTGGAGATGGCCGTCTGGGAGGCCGAGAGGGAGCAGGGATTGCAGCGCTCCGACCTGCTGCCACCTGTGGGCACCGGCAGCACCAATGGCGAGCCGGCGGCGCCCGCGCCTGTGCACTTCTACTGCCGCATCTGCCTGGTGACCGTCAGCTCGCAGGAGAGCTTTGAGAACCACTGCTCCTCCATCGAGCACGTGCAGATGCTCTCGGCCGACAGCTCCATGCAGTGGGTCCACCGCGCACCACCGCTCGGGCTGACCAAGTTCTCACTGTGCAGCAGGTAAGGCATCCAACAGGGAAGAGGGCCGGGGCAGCAGGGAGCTGCTGGCTCCCTGAGGATCCCCATGCCACCGGGCACGGGTGGCACCTGGAACACCTCTCTCCCGACAGAGCGGATGTGTGTGAAATGGGCAACAGCTGCACCAAGGCTCATTCCAAAGAGGAACTGCAGGAGTGGATCCAGAGGGTGAAGGTTTCCATGAAGAAAAAGAAGCAAGCCCTGAAAGATGGGCTCTTGTCCTACCAGGACAGGCTCATTGCTGAGTATCGGATGTGCTCCAACGAGGTGTTAATTGTGAGTGGTGGGCACAGGGTGGGAGCACTTTGGTGCAGCACATCACAGGGATCCTCTGGTGTGAGAGCTTGGGAATGGAGCCCACTGCTCACCTTCCTAATGGGGATGCAAAAAGGGATATGGCGTCCTCCTTCCTTCATCTCTTTGGAGACAGCAACCTGAGACCCTGCTCAGGGTACCCGAGCTGTGCCGTGGGTCCTCTGGCTTCCCAAGGCTGCTGCATGGGGACCCAGCACAGTGGTGGGTGAGGATGGATTATGAGGATGTACTCTGGATCCCTCTTGGGAAGACATAGCGTAATGGCAAGGAGGAAGATGGCCAAGATGGCTCTGAGGTGTGTCCCTGGGACGCTGCTTTCAGTCCCTCTCCTCTCATGCCTCCCCACAGATGGCTGAGCACATCGAGGGTGTCCAGGTTGCGTGTGAGCAGCCTCTGCACGTGCAGCTGGAGGACAGGAAGAAGAAATACCAATGGAGGTTCAAGGTCCACTCTCAGGTAAGCTCAGTCCCTTGGAGGGTTTTGTTTGGTTGGGTTTTTTTTAGTTATTATTTCTGCAAGGGGGAGAAGGATGGGGATTTGGGCATGTTTAAATGAGGACGTGTGTTGGGTGTTCAGGAGCTGCTCAGGTGATTCCTGCACTGAGCCTCTGTGTAGGGGGTGCAGCCACTGTGTCTCCTGTCTTGTGCAGTGGTCCTGGGGCAGACCTGACTGCTCTCAACACCTCCCCTGCATCATCACAAATAACAGCATTCAGCTGCTTTCCTGCCCAGGATTTTGTGGATGTTGGGGGCAAAAGTCTGTCCTCTCCAAGCAGATTACCTATTTCCTGCACACTGGCTGATATTAAACTGAAACCTGAGGTTCTCTGAGACCCTAAAGTAATTGCTGTGGGGTTGTATGAGGAATAAGCTGTGGTGAGGCTGACATAGTGTTTGGTTCCTCTAGCAGCTTTTTCTGGGAAATTCTGCTAGAACACCTCACCAGCTGCTGGGCTCTTCCCATGGTTTGCCCTCACTGTGTCCCTGTCTTCTCCTCAACGGCAGATGCATCTGCAGCACGTGGCCCTGCTGAAGCGGGAGCCTGGAGTCAACTTCTACTTCTCGGGGAATGGGCTTTCTCGGGGCCTCCAGTACATTTGTGGGGAGCACGTGGCCACCCTGTCCTCCTCGCCCCACACTGCGCTGGTGGAGGTCAGCATGGAGTGCTGCACCCTGGGCATCTTCGAGCAGTGGGTGGTCTTCGACTTCGGCAAGCGCCCCGTCCTCATGCAGAAGATCAAGGTGAAGGTGGGCCGGCAGGAGACCCCCCTGCACATCCCCAGCACCAGGGAGAGCACCCGCCCCGTCAACTTTGTGCGGTGGAATCGGGGTAACCGGATCATCGTTCCCAGCGTGCCAAAGACTGGTGAAGATGTGGATCTGCTGGCCAAGTACAAACCTCCTGCTCTGGCACTGGATTACCAAAGTGAGAGTAGTGCAGTCGTTCCCATCACCCGGCTCAACTATCGGGAGAGAATGCACAGCTTCCTCTTCCGTGAGGAAGAAGCTGAGCAGGCTCTGATTGCCAAGTAAGTGCCAGGCGTGAACCCTTTTGGGGTTCCCCCTCACTGGGCACCACAAGCCTGTTGCTAACCCTTGGGACCGTGCTGCTCCTGGGGTCTTCTGTCCATTCTGGGTTGGGTCTTGTGGTGCCTTCCCAGAAAATTGGAAACTTGCCTGGAAGGATGGCTTGCTGGGTCTCATCCTGTGGCTGTGGATTAGCTAGAGCGTGGTTTCTGTCTGTATGTGCTTGGGGGGGCTGGCAGACCCTCTCTGGGTATTGGTGGCAATCCCCTCTCCGCGGGGGAGGGCTCAGGAACTGACACATCCTTTCTCTGCTCTTCATTTGGGTGTTTCCTCCTTTCAGACTCAACCTGCGTGTGCTCATCTCGCTGACCCCCATGCTGCAGAGCTTCTCCATGGGGGTGAAGTTTGCTCTCTCTGGGGAGCTGTTTGCTGAAGTGCCTACCCCTTACAACCTCTCGCCGGACACGGATGAGGGATACCTGCTGAGCAGGTCTGTGCCCACCGCCTTCCTGGCACTTGACCCACCTGTGGACAATCGGGTTTATGAAGTTTTTGTGGAGCATAAAGCCACCACGGAGAAGACCCTCTGGCTACAGATACCAAGGAGGTGCTGCTCGGAGCTGAACTTCAAGGCAAACACCTCCCACAAGGTGGAGATCCAGTTCCAAATCGACCAGCTGCTGTTCCGGCAGTGGCACCAGGCTGTGGACTGCCTGTTGGATGAGAAGCTGGTCCTGCCAGATGTTGCCAGTTGCTCCATCCCATACTCTCCTGGGTCCCCACAGAAAGGAAATAGCAAGCAGAAACAAGCCATCTCCTTCATCACGGGCCAGCGGACCACCAAGCGGCAGGTCCCACCTCTGCTCATCTATGGGCCTTTTGGCACAGGGAAGACGTTCACCTTGGCCATGGCCACCTTGGAGATCCTCAAGCAGCCCAACACACGGGTGCTGATCTGCACTCACACGAACAGGTTAGCAGGGAAGAGGCAACAAGAACTGTGGGCAAGCTGGTGCATTGCTTGCTGAGGGGATGAAGGGGAGCCAAGGTGTATGAGCCAGAGCTGAGCTGCCCTTTTCTCAGTGTGCACTTCAATTGCTTGTTTAAATAAATTAGTTTTATTGAATTTGTCTTAAACTGCTCTAGTTCCTGCTAGGAAAAAGCCTGTCATGGGTGGAAGTCTTTGTGGAAGAGGCAATGCAGAATCATAGAATCCCTGAATGACATGGGTTGGAAAGGACATTACAGCTTGTTTCAAACCCTTCTGCTAGACAAGGTTGCTCCAAGCCCTGTCCAGTGTGGCCTTGAACACTTAACATATTCCTGCCTCATTAGAAAATGGGAATGGGGCTGGAGAGACAGTTTTTTCCAGCCTTTACTATGTGCTGCAAGACATAGACAGCTGCTGCCCGACCATGCTGGGATAATATTGTGCTCTAGTTGCCCTTGAAGACTGTTGGGCTCTGTGCACATGCCAATCTATTGACTTTTCCAGGGAGAGTTTGGGGAAGAGAAAACGCAGATCTGGTCTGAATGCCATTGGACCTGCCTTCAGAGAAACCAGGCCAAGACTGTTAAAATTAGAGCAGTTATGCTGAAAAGAGTGTCCACATCCAATCCTGCAGGCTGTTACTGCCTCAGTTTTTAATGCATAATAGATGGTGACTGCTAATCCTGGCCTGTTCCAGGCTGTTTGCTTGCACGGAAGCTTCTCTTGCAGGTCTTGTCTCACCTGGGGATGGGGGTGCTTTGCCGTCAGAGGAGAGCTCCTTCTCACTTGGCCCCGGACAGCATCAGGGCCACAGGTTTTATTGGGCACATCACATTTTTCCATAAGAGTGTCAAGAGATGTCCTAGTCTCAAGTACCAATTCCTGTTTTAAACCATACTCTGGAAAGAGTCTGGGACTTGGTGGCTGCGTAGACACCGGTTCCTTTGTGATGTGTGTTGGGGAATGATGAGAGAGAACTTTGTACCACAGAATTTAGGAACAGCACCAACAATTCCTTGATGCTTTTCTATTTTTTCCCCTCCAGCGCTGCTGACATTTACATCCGGGAGTATTTTCACAACTACGTGACCATGGGGCATCCATGGGCTGTTCCCCTGCGGATCATCTCCACCGACCGGTCCGTCAACATGATGGACCCCATCACCCAGATGTACTGCTGCCTCTCACCGGACCAGCGCTCGTTCCGCCACCCCACGCAGGCCGAGATTGACAAGCACCACATCATTATCACCACCTCCATGCTATCCAAGAACCTGAGGGTCCCCCCAGGCTACTTCACCCACATCATGATCGACGAGGCCGCGCAGATGCTGGAGTGCGAAGCTTTGGTTCCACTCTCCTATGCCACTTTTGAGACCCGCATTGTCCTGGCTGGGGACCACATGCAGATAACCCCAAAGCTGTTCTCTGTTGGCAGTGGGCAATCTGCTGATCACACCCTCTTGAACCGGCTCTTTCAGTTCTACCAGAGGGAGAGGCATGAGGTGGCCAAGAAGAGCAGGATCATCTTCAATGAGAATTATCGTTCCACTGCCGGCATCATCGAGTTTGTCTCCAAGCACTTCTACATCGGCAATGGCAACGCTATCCAAGCCAGTGGGAACATCCCACCCCATCCCGAAATTTATCCCCTCGTGTTCTGCCACGTGTCTGGCGTGGCTGAAAGGGATATCTCCATGATTTCTTGGCAAAATGTCTCTGAGATAATACAAGTGATTGAGAAAGTGAAGGAGATCTATCAGAGGTGGCCAGATGAGTGGGGTGTCCGGGATCTGAAGAAGATCTGTGTGGTCTCCCATGGGATGCAGGTGCGTAGGGGAATCCTGCATTCCACCTGAGGGGGCTATGCCTGCACTGCTGACTAAACACTCCCTAAGGAAGACCTCTTAATCTATTTATGATTATTTGTGCAATTAAAAATAGGAAATCTGGGGTCTCACGTGCCTTCAGTGTTTTTTTGAGGCAGTCTCCATTTAGGTAGCATGTCCTCGGTGGTTGGAGCAGAGATGGTGGAATGGCTTAGTTAAACACTTCTATCAGCATCTTCTAGGCAGGTTAATGACAGGGCACTGGGAGCTCTGGCTGAAGTCAGCCTGGATGTGTGGCTGCTGTCAAGTAATTTGGGCAACCTGCAGCTGGGCAGGATGAGGGACCCTGGTGTTTGGTGGGGGGTGTTTCTGAGCTGAGTTCAGTTGTGCTTCTTTCTTACCAGGTTTCTGCAACAAGACAGGAGCTGAGGAAAAAGCAGCTACAAGATGTGGTGGTGGAAAACTATGAAAATTTGCCAGGTTTGTGTCTTGTGCCACAGTCCCTCATGCCTGGCTGCATTTTGGGATCTTTTGTGCGAGAGTCATACACAGCTTTTGCAGTCATGCTGGTGGACAAGAGGGTCCATAGCAACTACAGCCACTGCGTAACAGACAGGGGGAAGAGACACTGGGGTGTTAGCAGAGGAGTTTCCAACATCTTTACATTTTCCTTCTTTTTAAAATGCAAAATATTGGCTGTTATTGTGGAAAAATACCTCTCTGGGAGGTGCTGCCAGGCAGAGCTCCCCTACCCTCTCTGTGTCTCTGCCACCACCGAAGTCCATGTAACACCAAGTAGGAGGGAGTGCCTGGAAGTCCTTTGGCTGATTTCCATCCCCTTCTGGTTGGTAGTTCTTTGATTTTGTCTTTTCCTGAGTGAATAAGATTTCACACTGAATTAAATCTGCACCCATCAACTCATTTCAAATACATGGCTGTTGCTTTGTAGGAGGGTAAAAAGCCTGTAAGTGCCATCCCAGAGACTTGAGTATGTGTGAATCATGTGAAGCCCTAAGTACCAGCGAGGGAGGCAGTGACCGAAGGGAATTGAAACCAGGATGGCCTGTGGGTACCAATCACAGAACAGCTCACTAGAGGAGGAGTCTCCTGCTCTGGATCACAAGAGAGGGATAAGGCTGGTTTTGTCCTCAAGGACTTAGTTTATGACTCATCCGTGTTTTCATTATCTTTTTTTTTTTATTGCGCAGCTGGGACTCCTCGTGGTGAGAATAACTGACCCCAGGGGGAGTTTGTGATCTCCACACCCTTTCTTTGCAGCCTCTTCCCAGCTCTGACATCACTAGGATGCCTCTTGTTGGTTGTTATTTGTTGTGTGATCAGCAGAGCTCTTCCTGAGGGGGAGAGGGGTCCTTGCAAATGATCACTGCTCTTGTTCCTGCAAGACCCTCAGTTCCTCAGGGAATTTGGGATTCACAGCAAACTCTACCCGTGTTTGCAAGGAGGGGCAGCTGGTGGCACTGGGCACGCTGGGCTACTCCATGGGTGCTCATGGCTGCACTGCTCCAGTGCTCTGCCTTTATCCCATCTCCACACTGTCCTTCCCTCCCTGGTGTGTGGGTGGTGGTGCCTTGGGATGTCCATCCTGGTTCACACACAGAGGATCTCACGATCCCCAAGAGCTGCTTTATTCACATCAGGTGACTCCCATGTTTCAGCCAAGCGAGGTTACATCAGTCCATGGCCATGTAACACAGTGGCAGCCAGGGAGGGTCCTCCCTGTTGGGTTCTTGTGAGTGACTTCTCCCTTGTCCCCTCTGGTGCAGGGCGTGAGTTTCGGGTCATCATCATCAGCACGGTCCACACCAGCAAGAGCCTGCGCGTTTCAGCCTCCCACCACCTCGAGTTCTTCAACGAGGCCAGAGTGCTCAACACCATCATGACCCGGGCTCAGTCACTGGTGGTTGCGGTGGGGGACGCCGTGGCCTTGTGCTCCCATGGCCAGTGCAGCAAAGTGTGGAAACGGTTCATCCAGCAGTGCATCGACAAGGGGAGCATCTTCCCAGAGAACCTGACAATGGCTCAGATCAAACAGGCTGCATGTGACAAGGACAGCTGGAGCAGGAGCCCAGAGGGTAACGAGGAGGACAGCGACACAGATTCCTCAAGCTCTGAGGGCGAGAGCATGAATGCTGATGATCCCATCCTCCAGGAGCTCTTAGATGAGAGCAAGAACGTGCTGGTGACAGTATCTGAGGAAGGGCTGCTGAATGTGAAGTCCGAGGCTTCAAACCAGTGGAAAGACAAGTGGGAGTATGTCAACTTCTCTTCTCAGATGATGCAGCAGTACCTGCACATGCACCCCAAAATGTACAAGAGGTGTGAGCTGATCAAAGAGGGGTTCGACAGAGCTTCTGCCTTCACCCTCAATGACTCCCCTGCCATGAACATCCAGATCAAAGGCAGAGTTAACTGCGGGACAGCCTTCACTGGGGACGAGGTGCTGGTGGAAATCCTGCAGAACAGCACAGGCGACAGCAGCAGCCACCGCCCACAGGGGAGGGTGGTGGGCATCCTGAAGCGTGGTGAGAGAGAACGGACCTTCATCTGCATGATGGACGAGTTTGATCCCCGTGTGATGATACCCATTGATCCCACTGTCACCAAAATATTCGTCCCAGGGTTGAAGGAGAAACCCAATGTCATTCCCATCCGCAGGTTTGTCAATGGAAAGTACAGAGTGGTCAGCTGTGAGAAGATCAACCAGGAGACAAGGAGGTGCCAGTTCTTCTGTGTCCAGGTCATCTCCTGGCGGGAAGGGTTTTATTACCCTTTGGGGATAATAACAGAGATCCTACAGGCAGCACTGACTTTGGAAGAAGGCTTAAAGATCCTTGCCTTGGAGTATGGTTTGGAGAACAAATACCCAGCTGCTGTCACCCGAGAGGCAGCCAAGTACACCTCCAACAACAACATAAACCTCACCAAGGAAACTCTGAAGGACTGTCGGAGTTATATGACCTTCACTATTGACCCCCAAGGTGCCAGGGATTTGGACGATGCTATCAGCGTTAGGGATCTGGGGCGTCACTATGAGATTGGGATCCACATTGCAGACGTGGCTGCCATCATTCCCAAAGGCAGTGCCTTGGACCTGGAAGCAAAGAAGCGGGGTGTCACCTACTATGCTCCCAAGCAGGAGCCTCTGTGCATGTTCCCACCCAAAATCAGCCAAGACGTCTGCAGCCTCCTGCCGCAGAAAGATCGACGGGTGATCTCCTTGTTGGTCACCATAGAAAAGGAGACTGATCAGATGTTAAAGGGAGTCTTCACCATCTCCGTGATCCGCTCGGACAGGCAGCTGTCCTATGAGGAGGCAGAGCTCTGCATTAAGAACTGCTACAGGGGAGCAGCAAAGGCCCTTCGTTTTGATACCCTGGAGGACTGCATAGCTGTGGCTTATCACTTCTCCAGGATCCATCGGAAGTTTCGGCTGCAGGAGGACTGTTTCTATGACCGGCTGGATGAGGAAAGTTCCCCAGGTAACAGAGGGTCCCATCAGATGATAGAGGAGTTAATGATCATGTTCAATAGTTTCGTGGCCGAGTTCCTCACCAACCAGGAGGTGACCAGAAATGTCACTCCTCTCCGGTGTCAGTGTGAGCCAAGTCTTACACAGCTGTCACTCATGAAAAACAAGTACAGCCACATCATTCCTTTGTCCATCCATCTCTTGCATCATCTGGGAGAAATGCCTCCTGGACAAGACTCCCCTAAAAATGTGGAGTTCAGTCTTCTGGGCCCCATCTGGAAGCACCTGCAGCTAGCTGCTAATGCCCATGACTTCCAAAAGATGCTTGACCTCGTTGTCACTGATGACATCCACCCAAAGCTGGCCCCCGTGACCCTGGACTTCAGGAGAATGCTCAGCCGCTCCTACTTCTGTCGCTCCAACTCCACTGTCCAGTCAAAGGCAGGCCACTACTCCCTGCATGTAGACTCCTACACCTGGGCCTCCTCTCCCATCCGCCGGTACATGGATGTCGTGGTCCAGCGGCACCTTCATTCCGTGCTCCGCAAGAAGCCCCTCATCTATTCTGTGGATGACATCGAGTTTCTCTGTCATGACTTCAACAGGAAGAATACCCAGGCCATGACATATGAGAAGAGAGCCCACTCCCTGCAGATGGCCAGCCAGCTGAAGGACCAAGTCCTGCAGAAGATTGCTTTTGTGGTGGATATTGAACAGATGAGCAGGTTTTTTAAAGCCCTGTTTCCCCTGAACAATGAGAGTCTTCCGGATCCGCAGAGAATTAGCTACAGGTCCCTTCAGCTGATAGAGCAGCCTGTGTTCATCCAGCAGCGGAACAGCATCAGGCTGACCTGGAAGAGAAGGATGTACTCTGCAGAGACAAAGGAGCAGAGCCTGCGGGAAGGACCCCTCTGCGACCAGAGTGTCACCCTGTTCCGCACCCAGATGTGGCAAGACGTGCTCACGGCCATCAGGAACGAGGAGTTTGACAGGGCTGCGTCCCTGCTGCGGCAGAGCAAGGAGCTGTACCAGCGGCACATAGGCTGGGTGCGGAAGAGCTCCTGCTCCCACTACATGGAGCTGTCCCTAGAGCTGAGCGCCGGTGACGCGCTGCGGTTCCAGCTCACCACTGACGTCAGCCAGGGCTTCCTGGTGCCCTTCGTGCAGCTGTGGTGTGTGACACAGGGGTTTGAGGTCTGCCTGCAGCACACGGAGAAGCCAATCGACTGCTTCTCGGCCTACGCCACGCTGCAGTCCAAGGACAGGTACAAGAGCACGACCGAGTACAACAAGGTGTGGATGCCCATGAGTGCCATGGAGTCTGCAGTGTGTGCCGTGGCTGAGAACGACTCGATTGTCCTCTGTGATATTAAAATAAAGTGGGCAAAGCAAAGGACAAGCAAAGGACAGCTGCAAGGGAGCTTTGTGCTGAACAAGAAGTGGTTGGAGGAGTGCTCCATTGAAGTGGACTTCTTCCACTGTTACCTGTGCATTCGTTTAGGTGGGCTGAAGCTTCCCAAGAGCCTCCAGAGTGATGAGGAATGCCTTAGCCATGGCCTCCAGAACCTGTCTTTGCTTGACAATGGCGAACCAGAGAACAAACTTGTGGTTGATCCCGATACCTACACCTGGGTGGCTCACGGAGTCACGGAGGAGTTCAACGATGACGAGAAGTCAGACAGGTCTGGTCAGCAGACTATGAACTTTTACATCCACTATATGTCTATGGAGAACGTCCCTGTAGAGATCTCACAGGAGTCTGCCAGGTTCACGGTGGAGCTCATTCCAAAGATGCTGCCAGACATGTAAGTGGGCTCAGCAGTGTGCTCTCATTGGCCTGGCTTCCCACAGGACCCTTCTGCTGCACCCCCAAGGGCCTTCCTCACTGCTGTGACTGGTCCTCTGAAAAACCTGCCCTTACCCTTACTCTGACTGCCATACTGTTGGGCTGTGGGTCTTTGGGGGGTGTGACAGCACTCCTCAGGTCTGTTCTCCAGAGGGTCTCATGCTCTTCTGATTGTCCCCGAGAATGGGAAGGTGGGAGAAAGTGCTGAAATTTCCCTGAGCACCCACTTCTTATGTTACTGGCTTGCTGCAATATGTGTTATAAAAGGTCAAGTGAAGCCCTGGAGTGGGGTTTGCTTAGCAGAAGAGCTCCCTGATTTCCAAATCATTCTCCTTTGTTGTGCTGCAAAGCAAGTTCTGCTCTTTTTAAAATCAGAGCTGTTGTCTAGTTTGCCCTTCCTTGTACACAGCACAGGCTGCCATGCACCCCCAGTACTGTAGCATTCTCAGGGCAGAATGTGCTTCCTTTTGCATCATGAATTTTAGGAAAAATTGGAAGCTAATCCAGTAAAAGGGGGTGGGCCGTAATAAAACAGAGTTAGGGCGGGAGTTGTGCTCCCTGCTCTTAACATCTTTGCAGGCTCAGCTGTTCAATCAGTTGAGAAATGGTCCCAGATCCAGAGGAGCAAAATAAGTTTAAGTTATTTTTGTGGAAGGAGTTAATGCAACAACAAAGTAGAGAGAAAGAATAAGTAAGGCAGTCGTGCAAAGCTGTATTACAACTTTTGCTGTTTTATGCTAAATTCCATTCATTCTTATTTTTCCCTGTCAGACGCAAAGAAAAAGCACTTTGGAGGCTCAAATATGCCTCTGAGCTTGCTAAAAGCATCGCCCTTGGCCACGAACCTCCTCAAAAAGGTAGGTGCAAATATTAATCTTTCTTACCTTGTGGCTACTTGCTTCTGGCCAGGCAGGTGCCCTGGCAGTTTCTCTGGGCCCTTGCCATAGGGGTGATGCTCCCACACCAGGAGGTTCCCCTGACAAGGGGATCAGAGGAGCTGCTGTGTAATTTGGGATGCCCTGCTGATGGCTGGCATGGCTGAGATTGTCATCCCCAGGATTCACAGAGAGGGTTCATGGGCAGAGTATCTTGGCAAGGGACAAGGATTACTTCTAGGTGGTCTTGTAATGGACCACCATCACTAGGTACCTGCTGCACCTTCTTGCTGAATTTCTTCTGTGCTGCCCTCAGTAACCTTCTTTACATTTGTTTTCTTTGGCTCTTTGCTGTAACAGTGACAAAATCCAGATTCCTGCAGCAAAAATCCTTTGATATCCCCGGCAGCAACTGGAAACTTAACACAAGTCAGACCCAGGCTGTTCTGGATGCTTTGAGAAAACCCTTCACGCTCATCCAAGGCCCACCAGGTAAGGGGGGACAGCAGAACACACCTCTGTGGTATGAATGGCAGGTGAGAGCTGATCTGCTGCTTTCCATAGGACCCTCACTGAGCCAGGAGAAGGGAACGTGGGTTGGCATCACCCACAGCTGTGCAAGGCAGTCCCCTCCGCTCTTGATTTTATTTCATGGCTGATCATCTGGATGCTGATCCAGAGCATGAGTGTTGTGGTTAAAATGTTCTCAGCATGCTTCTGTTTTTTTCTAGGCACAGGGAAGACGGTTGTTGGAACTCACATTGTCTACTGGTTCCATAAACTGAATGAGGAGAGTGTTGAGAAGGACAAAACACCATGCTTGGAAGAGGAAAAGCATGACAGGAGAAAGTGCATCTTGTACTGTGGCCCATCCAACAAGTCTGTTGATGTTGTTGCTGGTAACTACCATCTTTTATGCCCCTGAAGTGGCTTGTATTGGTGGGAGGGAGAACACGTGGTGTGGAGGGGCAGAAAGTGGGGCTGGTCCTTACAGAGAACCCTGCACTGCAGGGAGAGGACCAGTGGAGATGGGATGATGAGTGAGGGGCAGGGAGGGACAGGCCTGAGCATCACCAGTGCCTAGTGCTGTCTGACCAGACCTGCCCTCCTTCTCCAGAGATGCTGATGAAGACGAAGAACCTGAAACCACTGAGGGTTTATGGGGAGGCCATTGAGGCGATGGAATTCCCGTACCCAGGGAGCAACCGGAACATAAGCCGTAAATCCCTACGGGATGCAAAGCCAAAACGTGAGCTCAGGTAGGATGGCATGTCCTGCAGGCTCCTAGGGTGCTGGGGAGAGGTCGCTTCTGCATCAGTAATGCTGAATAAGCCAGAGCAAATACAGTTTCACTCCACCACTGCGAGCAACACTATTAACCTGCTTTATAAATAATTTGTAATTAATTTTTTTCAAGTGAACGTGTACAGTCTAATGTAGCACCTAGTCAGGAAATCCAGGTTGTTGAAAAGTCCCTAGATGTTTTCATCTCCTTTTGAAACAGCTCTGAATGTCTCTGACTTCATTCCTGCTTGCAGCTGCTAAAGAGAAGTGGTTGTATTTTATGTCCTTGAGGTTGAATTTTGGGTCTGCAAAGATAGGAAAGTTTCGCTGTGAGTTTTTTAGCTAATGGGGTTTCTCCACATAGGCAGGTGGTGTGGTCTGCTTCACTGTAGAGGAAATCACTCAGGTCTCAGTGTTGAGGGAAAATATTTATATATTGACTCTTTATTCAGCAAAATAATCCTGCATCATCGTATCCGGCGGGCACCCAGCAAATTCTGGCAGGAGATCTGTCACTTTGACACTCGGGTGAGGAACGGAGAGGAGATCACAGAAGAAGAAACAAAGGAGTGAGTAGGAAGAGACCCTGGTGAGAGATGGCTGACTTTGGTTGTGTGCCACCTCTGAAGTACAGATTAATAAACTGTGTGTTCAGAATAATGATAAAAAGTGATGAGCTTGAGGTTAGTGGTACAGCACAGAGCCTCAGAATCACTTCTGCACTGGTGCTGTTGTCCACCTGAACCAAAATTCCTATTATACCTGTGTGAACCTTGAATCCTTCACCCAGACCCCCTGCCCTGTTGAGTTCAGGACAAAGCACATTTCCTACAGTGTCCATCCAAAGCCCTTTCCTGGGAACACCAGCTCATCCTGGGGAGGGAGGTGAAGCCATAATCATTTGGGAAAGCACAGCCTCTGCCTGGTTCCTGCATGAGGAATCTGGAGGTGTTTCCCTTATGCATAACGTGGTATTTTCTGCATTGACTCTAGGTACAAAGGTTGGCTCTCACAAGGTCGCGCGTATCAGCTGGCGTGTCACGATGTCATCCTGTGCACCTGCTCTGTGGCATCTGCCAGCATCCTGGAGCAGCAGCTTGATGTCAGGCAGATAATCATCGATGAGTGTGCCATGTCCACAGAGCCTGAGACCCTTATCCCCTTAGTGTGCCACCACCGTGCTGAGAAGGTATGTCCCTGCCAAAGACGTGTCCCTGGGACAGCTGCTCAGGGCTCTCAAACATCTTCCATCATTTACCATGCTGCTCTTCCAAGAGCTGTTAGGGTTTTAAGGTTTGTGTTTCTTTATGAGGTGGATATCACTGCCACCGAAAAAATGTTCTGGCCCAGGTACAAAGTATTAACATGATAAAAAGCATAGACACAGTGGGGGTTGTTCAACCTGGAGAAGAGAAGGGTCCAGGGAGACCTCAGAGCCCCTTCCAGTGCCTAAAGGGGCTCCAAGAGAGCTGGAGAGGGACTTTGGACAAGGGCATGGAGTGACAGGACAAGGAAGAATGGCTTCACAATGACAGAGGGCAGGATTAGATTGGATATTAGGAAAAAATTCTTCCCTGTGAGGGTGGGGAGGCCCTGGCACAGGTTTCCCAGAGAAGCCATGGCTGTCCCATACTTGGAAATGCTCAAGACCGGGTTGGATGGGACTTGGGCCAACCCGATCTAGTGGAAGGTGTCCCTGCCCATGGCATGGGGTTGGAACGAGATGAGCTTTAAGAATCCTTCCAGCCCAAACCATTCTGTGATTCTAGAATTCTGTGGCTCTTTGTTTTCCTCCCATCAGATGGAAGCATTATCTAGGACAGAATCTTTATACCATGTCCAATGTGGTCTTTGGCTGAGGTTTCTGTAAGCATAACATAAATAAGTAGCACCGAATGTCCGTGTACAAACAGCCTTTCAAAGAGCTGATGGCTTTTGCCACTGCCACCACCTTGCAGCTGAGGTGTCTGCTCTTCCTTCCAGGTTGTTTTGCTGGGGGATCACAAACAGCTGCGGCCGGTGGTTAACAACGATGTCTGCAAGAGTCTTGGCATGGAGACATCTCTCTTTGAGCGCTACCAGGGACAGGCGTGGATGCTGGACACGCAGTACCGCATGGTGAGGCCCTCCAGTGGATTGTCTTCTCTCCATCACACAAAATGCTGCTAGGGCTTACCTTGAACATCAGATATTCTCCATTAGTGCTTCCCCTTCCTAGACACAGGATTATATAGGAATATACCAGTGCCAGCTCCAGCAGAATGGTGTTGTGGGTGAAGCCTGCCCAGAAAGATGCTGCAGGCTGAGAAGTTCCTTGGGTTTTATTCACCTCCGTTTCCCCCTTTTCCTCTGCCAGCACAAGGGGATTTGCGAGTTCCCATCCCAGGAGTTCTATGAAAGGCGGCTGAGAACATGGCCTCAGCTTCCTGAGAAACCCAGCGCGCTCCACCACAAAGATAACAACTGCTGCCCCATCATCTTCGGGCACATAGAAGGGAAGGAGCACTCCCTCATGATTGCTACTGAGGAAGGAAATGAGAACTCCAAAGCTAACCTGGAGGAAGTGGCACAGGCGGTGAGCAGGGTCCTGGGGAATTGCTGGGGATGCAAAGGGAGGGTGTTGTGCTGGAATTGTGGAAGGATGATAAAGATACAAAGATCAACAGTGTCTGCCTGGTGCCTCCCGGCTCTGGAGCACACCAGGAGGCCCCTTGGCAGAGGCAGGTGTAGGGCAGTGTGACCCCTAGGCAGGAGCCACTGCTGCCCTGGGGAGGGATGCTGGGGAGCTCTGCCCTCCGGCCCCGCTGCCAGGTGAGCAGGACGCTGGTCCCTCCAGGTGAGGATAGCCAAGCAGCTGACACTAGATGGCACCATCCGGCCGGAGAGCATCGCCATCCTGAGCCCCTACAGCGCCCAGGTGTCCGAGATCAACAAGAGCCTACAGAGGGAGGGCATCCGCGGAGTGACCGTCTGCACCATCATGAAGAGTCAAGGTGAGGGGACAGGAGGGGGAGTGTTGGGTCTGTCCCCTCCTGCCTTCCTGAGGAGCTGCTCACAGATACAGTCTTTGAGCAAACCCTACCCCAGGGTCATTTCAGCCACGGAAGACCAGATTTCTGGGTGATTTGTGATTATAATAAATCCTTTGGAAGCCTCTGGAGTGCTTGGGCAGGGTGAGGCTGCTGAAGGCAGGAAGGTGGAGGATCTCTAGTGGAAGATTTCTAGTGAAAGGTTCACTGCCCATGTCAGGGATGTTGGAACACAGAATGTCCCTTCCAAACAAAACCATTCTGTGATTCTGTGATTCTGTGATTCTGTATCTGAGAAGGGTGTTAGAGAACTGCCACAAGATGTTCATTCTCTTTGGAAAGCAACAACCACGAGTCCAAAGGCCTCCAAAGCTGGAGAAACCCAGATGGTGGCAGTAGAGAAATGAGTGTCCTGTGAGGTGGAGAAATGGCCAGATGCTTCCTTCTAAAAAACTCAGGTTTGCTTCCACTTTCTAGGAAGTGAATGGAGATATGTGATTCTGTCAACTGTACGCTCCTGCCCCCGGTCTGAGATCGATAGGAAGCCCACAAAGAGCTGGCAGAAGAAATACCTGGGGTTTGTTACCAACCCAAACCAGGTCAATGTTGGCATCACACGAGCTCAGGAAGGACTCTGCATCATAGGTTGGTATCACTGGACCATGCACAGGCCTGCAGGGGAATGGGATGCTTGGATAAAGGGGTGGTGGTCCAAACTAGTACAACCAGTAGTCTTGTTTTATTCTTCTGCCCTTTAGTCTGGGGGTTTGAAATTGGGCAATCTGGGCAAAGCAGGGCTCATTCAGAGCTTGAATACAGCAAGTATAGTTAGTTTTTCTCACCCTTTGTTTTGGACCGTGTTGTTTCTGTTGCTTTCATGCTAGAGCTCTCTCCTAAGAAAAATCTGGCTGCTCATTTTGCTCCTAATCATGCAGGTGTAGGCTGTGGTGTGTAGGGAAGCTGCTCACAGATATGACAGCATGGAAAAGGGAGCTGGAATTTCACAGATACATCCCTGCAAGTGACCCAGCCCCCTTAGCTAGAGGTGATAGACAAAAATGGTATCAGCCAAGCCTCTTCTGACCACTAACCTGCTGTTCCCATCCCTGTGCCCACAGGGAACCGGTACCTCCTAGAGTGCAACCCTTTGTGGGGGAGACTGATCCAACATTACCACAAGCACAACTGCTGCACTGCAGCCCAGGAGATTCGTGTCAGGAGGACCGCAACCCTCTGCCGGTGAGGACGGGCCCTCTCTGCCTGAACAGCGTTATGTGTGCCTTGGGAAGGACCAAATCTTTCCATTATTCAATGAACTACGGAGCCAAATGCAGCGGGGGATCTGGGAGCTTCCCGCACCACGACAACTCAGCTTCAGTGTCTGCTTCAGCATCTTGGGGTGTTCTTAATCAGTGCAACCTTGGGCAGGAACTTTCAATTCTAGCAAACCAAAAAGCATTGGAGATGGATGATGGGCATGTGAATTTACTGGTGATGATACTATTTTTGTAACTGAAAGTTGCTCAGCAGAACCCTCATCCTACCTGCCACTGCAGCTGCAGTTTGGGGGGACCAAATATTTACTCCAGCTGTCAGGGTTGCACTTTGGGGATCAAATGCTCAGTCCATTCATCGGGGTGGAACGACTGCACGCAGCAGAGCAGCACGGCAAGCTGCTGTTTGCCATGGAGGACCAAAGCTTTTGAGTACTGCCTCTCATTTTAAATCCAAGGACAGGGGATTTTTAAGACTTCTCTTTTTTTTTTTTTTAAGTGAAGGAGGAAAGCAATGAGAGATGCATGCACCACTCTTTGTCTAGCCAAAATGTTGTTCTCTGAGCATGTAAATATCGCAGCACCAAGACCAAGTTTGTAAATAGATTTATGTGTTCTTTGTATGAAGGAGGTTGTCCTCACCAGCATAAAGGCAATGAAAAGTGGGGACCACTCCTACCAGGAAATGTTGGGATTTGTCAGCCCATTTTAAACTGTTCAGATTTTTATTTGAAATCTCCTGATGAGCCCCTCCCCCTTTCCTATCCCACATTTTTTTAAAGCTGCTTTTAATTTATTAACTTTTAACTCTGTGAATTTGTTTCACAGCCTTATGGCCTGAGTTTTTAAGAGCAGTGAAGGAGGTTTGATAAGTGCACCACGGCATGTATGTGTGTAATGTATTTTTATATTTCCTGTAGCCAAACTGCTGTGAGCTGGAAGCTGTGGTTCACCAGAGAAGCTGCTTTCACCCAGTGACATTTGGCTGGTAGAGATGTATTGTGGTGAATGGTGCCCTCTGAGAATCATGGAGCTGCTTTTGGAAGCATGACAGTTTTGAGGGAGGGTGTCTTTTATCTCATTTCAATTCTGAATGTATGAAGTGCCTGCCTCGGCTCTCCCCAAAACACATGCTTGGCTGTCCTTAGGTGTTCATGTGGGACGGAGCTGAGCTGCAATCATGGCATTGTACCAAGTCTGTACTGTGCTGGGACACAAGTTTTCCTTGTGGTGTGAATCCCTGTGATGTCACAGCACTATAGCAGGAGGAATTTTGTCCTGTTTGCAACTGAACTCCAGCGTGGCTCTTTCCCATGTGGAGGAATGGCAATAGGAAAGCACTGTGTCTGGAAAAGTCTCCATTTAACTCTTGTGTTTCTTCTCATTACTCTGTTAGACTTGACTTCAGAACCTATGGAGAAGTTCTGTTGTTCTCTTCCTAGTTTTAAACTACCTTCCTGCAGTCTGCCTTTGGGGGGTTTGAGGTGTATGCCAAAGACCACCCAGGCTTGCTCTTGTCCTACTGAAGTATAATAGTGGGCATATGGCTGGCAATTCCATGAAGGATAAAAACCCATAGGAAGTACCTCCTGCAGGTTCTAAAGATGCTTGATAAAAGCTGGTAAGGTTTGAAATTCATTTTTCCTCTTTGAAGTCATCCTGGGTGGGATCTTAAAAGATTCTGTGCCAGCCTGATAAGCAAATATTACTGCAATTCGAAAATAATGTCTGGGGATCATTCTGTGGACTACTGAAATGCAATCATCTAGCTCTGAGATGATATGGAGAATATGAGAAAATAGTGGAATTGTTGGAATAACTACTTCAGCATGGTACCAGCTTCAGTTTAACAAAACCACCTTGGTTCCTTTAGAACCAGTGGGTCTCATTTTCATGTTCTCCTATGTAGGAACCCAGAGTGCAGAGAATATTTCTCTGCCTCTTTTGAAGGGTTTTTACCCCCCTGAATAACACTGTTTTGACCTTTGTCCATGGAAAAACCTACCAACCCTCAGACAAGAACTAGAAAAAACAATGGTGCGAATTAGGTGATAGACTGCTATGTAAGATTGTCACAGGGTGGAAAATGTAGAGGTTTTTGGCTTCTCTCTGTAGTAAATAGATAAGAGCAAAAAACATCAAAATGGAGAATTGTTGTTGTTCTCCAAACCTTCTTCTTCTTCTACTACTATTCCATATTCTGCAGTAAAAGTAATTTGGGATGATTGGACAAAAATTTCTGCAGTTCCTGGCTGTTGCTGAATAATTGGTAGGAAAGTGAAAATAATACACGTTTTTAGTAACCAGTGGTTAAATTATCTTTAATAGGCTGTGTAAATCTTGATAATTAGGCTTTCTCCTGCATTCTCTGCTCTGTGCTATGTCGGGGTCACGCTAGTGACTCTGTTTCTCTAAGACTTAATAAACAACTATCTAGCAGCAGAAGAGGCTGAAAGTCTCCGTTTGTCTCTCAAACTAACTCCTGGCAAGGACTTTAAAAACCCTCTCCCATCAGGAGAGGTTTGATTTACGCCACAGGCAGTGGAACTCCTGTAAGTGAAGAGTTTCTCCCCTGGGTTTTGTGCTGTTTATTTCATACATGTAACACAAACAAGGAGACTCACCCCAAGTGTAGTGGCTTAGTCAGTGCTTTTGGAAGGGGTTTGGCCAAGAGAGTCCTCATAAAGCAACTCCCTTTGTCCTCATTGGGAAAAGACTGTTTATTTCTACTCCATGGAGGTAGATTGAAATGCTTTGCTTGGTCACCTCTGTGTTGCAAGACAATATATGTGGATTTTTTTTTTTCCTCTGAGGAAGTATTTTGTAACTGGTGATTAGGAAATGCACCCAAGCAGCAGTTACAGCCAGGCTGGGCCCTTGGGCATCTGGCAGTGTGAGCAGGTTCCTGGAGGGCTGGTCATGTAATAGTCAGGGATAGCAGAAAGTGCAATTAAACTTTTTATAGATGGTAGTGACAGGTGAGTATCATGTTCATGTCTTTATGTTCATGCAGAGAATCATAGAAATCAATAGAGGAAAAAAACCGTTCAAATTAGCCTGGTTTCATTTGCATGCAGAGTTTTGAATTTACTTTTGAAAGAATTTTATGTTCGAGCAATATTCTTAAAATACCAAACTCTTGATAATCCCAGTAGGACCACCCTGGCAGTGTGGTGCCCAGGGCATCTGTCCAGTCACAGGCTGTGTTCTTCAAAAAGACAAAAGCACATGGCTGCAGGACACAAATGTCAGTTCATCCAACAGCATTAACTTAATTTCCTCGGCACTAGCTAGAGTTTGAGCACTAATTGAACAAGGGGAACCTGTGCAGGCAGCCAGTGGTGAGCCCAGCATCAGGCCAGCTGGACTGTTTTTGAGGATTTGGACAGATCTGTGCAGGACAATCAATTTACTGCAATAAATAGTTGGTTTTTTTAAAAATAGAAACGAAATGTCAAGTGTCATGAAGTGTGAATTAAGGAACTTGAAATGTGGCAGGTTTTTATCTTTTGTATGTCTGTGACTTGCAGCAAACCTCAAATGATCTTTTGGATACAAATATTTTTATCTGCTTTGACTGTTTGTAAGAATGAACCTCAACATTCCTTTTTTGATATTTAAGCCATAATTGTAAAAATGATTTGGATTTATTTAAATAATAAATTTTATTACTAAAATGTCTGTTTATGTAATGGTTTGACTAGAATCTGTCTGGGGGCAGCTCTGTTTGGACTGAACCAAATGTTAAAAAAGAAAATTAACATTAACTGCAGTTTTTTGGCAGAAAAATAATTTTCTACATATTGATGTATTACCCTTCCCTGTTTGTTGGGAGGCTTGGGGGTTATTTATTGTTGGGTTTTGGTTGTTTTTTTTAAATTAAAGTGATCTTTTCATGCACTACAGAGGGGTGAAGTCATGCTTAGGTACCTATAAGGCACAAGGTGTAGAGGGTGAGAGAAACCAATGATGGACGTAAGTCTGGGTGGGTGATTTGGAGAGCTTAGAGTCCAGTTCAGGTATTTTGGAGGAAGGACAATAAAAACCCAAAACATCATTGGAAGAAGCTGACACTGAGCATCCATCACGGATGGAAAGCACTGGATGGTGGAGATGCTTCTTTCTCCTGTGCTCTGCTTTGGAGGTGTCCAGCGAGACTTCCTGGTTCTGGCTGCTCCCACCTGTCACCTCTGGCAGTGGGACACAAGTGTTGAGTCCCAAATGCTGCCTAAAGGTGTTATTTTTTGTGAGAAATTTCAAATGGGTTACTGCTAACCTGGAAAGATTTTGGGAAGGCGCCTGTAAAATTGCTGTTGAAAACAGAACGAGTTTGATTTTATGCAAACTGTTTAAACTATTTATTTTTAATTACTCTTACTCATCTTTTTCATTAAACCATTAAAGTGAGAGAGCCGGTCTTGTAAGCCGCCTCATCATGCTGCGGTTGGGGGCTTCCTTGGTGTCTTCAACAGGGTGAGATTTTGTCTTCAATATAATGCAGTCATGCCACTGCGAGTAGACGAGCGTGTGAGTGTCGGATCTCCTCACTTTGAACTCATACAACCTGCCAGGCTGCAGGTGGTCGATTATACACGGGTTGGAGATGACTTCCTGGATCCGGCCGTATCCTGGTTCTGTCTGACTGTTATCTGTCACTAGCTTGACCTCCAGCTGCCATCGTTCAAGGTGTGACTCTTGACTTTCAGTGAACCACTTGAGCTGGACCCAGGTCTGGCATGCAAATGACTCTATCCGATCAAAAATCGGCGGCTTCTTCGTATAGAGAGAAAAACTAATGGGAGGGTGTAGAGCACCTCCAAGATGTATCTGTGACACCAAACTGTGCTTGACATGGAGCTTCCTTGGCTCTTCCAAGGCAATGAGCTTATTTAAAAACATGGAGAGCTTGAGCACTCTCTTTATATTCAAGTCCCACTGGGAGAGGAAAGTTTCCACGTCACAGTTCTGTACGTAACGGCTCAACTCCTCCCGACCTCGTTCCAGCTGTTCCAACAGCTCAGTTAAAAGTGCCAGTTGGATTTCAGTCTGTTTTTTTCCCACCTTCTTGATCTTCTGGAGTTGGCAGGGGTTTGCTATTTGCAAGATGTCAGCAAAAATCATCATATTGTTCTGGTCTCTCACACACACGTGTCTGGGCTGAAACTTCAAGTAAAAGTAACACTTCTTCAGAAGATGAACTTTGTTCCAGTGGTACTGGAGGTGGTGGGCGTTCAAGTCAGAGTTCAGGAAATCCAAAACAAGGTTTTTGTTTCTCAGGTACTTCTCCATGCTGGCATTGCTGTCCTGTTCTTCTCTGGGTGCATGTCTTGGGGTGTCCGAACTGGTTTCATTCTCATGCAAAACCTTAGCCATGCTTCCAAAGCTTGGCTGCTGAGTAGGAAAGCAACAATAATAACATTAAGAACCAAAGGAAAAGCAGCTGTGAGGGAGTACAATCATGGCTATGACTCTTCTCTCTTAATTAAAGCTTAGCTTATAAAGAACTGTCAGACTAGATGTAGTTCCAGAGGAATTTTCTTCTATACTTGTATGGTTTCTAATGTTTTGTCTTCCAACTGGTCTTCCTCTACCCACCCTTGAGAGGTTCTACCTCTGCTTAATAGATTCACTGACAGAAACTATTCTCTGATACACTCTGCCAAAATTTCTCCCCATCTTATTATCTTGTTTCATTCTAATTAGCTACCTTTGTATTCCTGTAAGCAATTTCTTTCCATTCTTCTGCCTCTCTAGAGATGTCTATTTTTCTCTCTTTGTAATCTGCCAGGCTGTTGAGGTTTGAGGCCCATCTTCTCAGCCAGTTCCTACAGCTACATAATCACCTTGGTGATTCAAATTAACCCTCTGCCCCCACGTGAGCTGGAATGCAGCAGGCAGAACAATGCAATCCACTGAGTGCCACCTCACAACAGCTTCCAAGAGGAATGACAGCGTTTCCCCTGCACTTCTACCTTCACCAGTGGATTGGCAGTCATAACCTGACAATGTTTTCAGTGATGTGCTGCTTCCCCTATCTTTGGTTTTAGTTTGCATCATCTCAGACCATGAGGTCTACTTGCTTTCTTGCTTTTCTGCAGTGTATGGCAAGAGAACGACACACATGTAGAGCACCTGTAAACAGGTAGCAGATTGCCATGGAGGTGTTTAGGCAGTGGTTCTTGCAGCACCACTTCTGCTGGCTTAATCATAGCTGTTTGCAACGGCCTGGAGTGATGGGACAAGGGGGAGTGGCCTCAAACTGACAGAGGGCAGGGTTAGATAGGATATTAGGAAGAAATTCTTCCTTGTGAGAGTGGTGAGGCCCTGGCACAGGTTGCCCAGAGAAGCTGTGGCTGCCCCATCCCTGGAGGTGTTCAAGGCCAGGATGGATGGGGCTTGGAGCAACCTGGTCTAGTAAAAGGTGTCCCTGCCCATGGCAGGGCATTGGAATGAGATGAACGTTAAGGTCCTTTCCAACTCATTCATTCTGGAATGATTTTATACTTCATTTACTGGCAAAGATGTGCTCTGGCTGGCGGTGCCATCTGTGCCAAGGTGGAAGGTGTTTCTCTGTTGTGCTTTAGCTGAAGTGCTTGTGGCTCACACAGCTTATGTACCATAAACAGCAATTAGCTAAATAAATGTCTGTGTCCCTGTTGCTAGTGATACTGTAATGAGAACCCAGCTGGACATTTAGGTGGCTTTCACAAGCTGGACACACTTGATTTGAAAACAAAATAAATACAGTATTCTGAAACTAAGATCTAACTGGGATATTTTAATTCTTACATGCCCTCTAGAAGCTAGATGGTGAGATCTACTTGACAAAGCCATTTTTCTTGGCCTCATTTCCCCTAAATTCATAACAGAGCTAATAACACTTCCTCATAGGAATTCCAAGCATTCGTAAACCTTTCAGCTGTCTGGCCCTGAGCTGCACCACAGTTTATAGTAAGTCACTCATTTGCAACTTTATCTTCCAAGAGAGCTGTCAACTAAAAGAAAAACAAGCTGTATTTCCTTTTCACTTTTTTCTTTCCACAAAAAAAAACCGACCCAAACCAAAGCAGTACCAGCTCCAGGCATCGCGTGTGAAGCAGCAGGACCAGCACACGCGCCAGGTGACATTCCCCACTCTTGGAGGGATTTGGCTCTGCCAAGCAATGTGTTTGCCCACACACCGAGCTGTCATTGTGCTTATTTTCCTTGCTTTTCCCCATGTTTTTACATCCCCCCCCCCCCCTTTTTTTTTTCCCTGCCAGGGAGGGCTGGCTGAATTCCCTGCACTGCTGCTCTGTTTGCAGCCGGAGGGGGCTGCATCACCCACAGAGGGGGCTCTGTGTTCACCCAGGCCAGGGTTTGGAGCAGTCACAGGGGCACCCAGAGGCTGCCCCCTCGGGCTCCGACCCACCTCGTCAGGCCCGGGAGCTGTGTGCAGGCGCTCCTCAGGCCCGGGAGCTGTGTGCAGGCGCTCCTCAGGCCCCGGGAGCTGTGTGCAGGCGCTCCTCAGGCCCCGGGAGCTGTGTACAGGCGCTCCTCAGGCCCCGGGAGCTGTGTACAGGCGCTCCTCAGGCCCCGGGAGCTGTGTACAGGCGCTCCTCAGGCCCGGGAGCTGTGTGCAGGTGCTCCTCAGGCCCGGGAGCTGTGTACAGGTGCTCCGGTCCCGGCGCGGCCCGGCCGGATACACCCGCGGCCCGGCCCGGCCCGGCCCCGCAGGACGCGGCCGTTGCCACGGCGACCGCCAGGCCTGGGGAGCTGCGGCCGAACCAGGACAACCCCCGGAGTCGCTCATACCCTCCCCTCCGTAATTCACAGAATCGTTTGGGTTGGAAAGACCTTAAAGCTCATCCCGTTCCACGCCCCAGCTGTGGGTAGCGATGGCAGTAAATCCCAGTAATCGCCTTCCCAGCCGCTTCCCCTCCCGGCCCGCCCCGGTCCTTCGTACCTTCGGAGGCGTCAGGCTCGGTGGCACCGGCCGTCGTGGGGAGATCAGGGCTGCTCTGCCCGTGCAACGAGACGTGTCTGCGGTGTCTGCAAAGCGGTGACACGGCAGTGACACGGGGCAGCGCCATGGCACTCCGTGCCCGCTGCTGGGTCACAGTGGAACGGTGGAACCAGGGAAGATGGAATGTAGAATGATGGAACCGTGGAATCACAGGTTCACTGAATGGCTTGGGCTGGAAGATCACCTTGTTCCACCCCCTGCCATGGGCAGGGACACCTTCCACTATCCCAGGTTGCTCCAAGTCCCCACCAACCTGGCCTTGAACTCTGCCAGGGATGGGGCAGCCACAGCTTCTCTGGGCAGTCTGTGCCAGGGCCTCACCACCCTCACAGGAAGAATTTCTTCCTAATATTTAATCTAAATATCAGATGAAGCCCGGTGGGCTTTATGACATTGCTGAGAATGGGGGCTTATTTGCTTTTGGGGGGAGAATGTTGCAAAGTCCATTTGAGGCCAGTCACCAGCACTTCACTCTCCACAGTGACACTGAGGCTGTTTCACAGTCAAGAGTTTTGTTAAACACATAATCCTTATGAAAGAGCTGTGTTGAACTAGGATATAAAATGCTCCATTAAGTGCAGCAAACTTTCTTCTGGGGAGGAAGGGGTTTTCCTGCTCTGCTTTCCTATGGGACCTGGCTGCCCAGTCAGCTGTGTTACTGTGGAGAAGAGAGTCTGGTTCACGGTGGCAAGCTCCATACCACAACTGGTGAACTCATCAGCAAACTGGACAAGTCCCTGGGGCTGAAGGTGCCTTCGTACTCTCTGCTATTAAATCTTTGGGTCAGGGCTTAGCCTTAATGCTGTCTGGTGAGCTCAGCTGGAGCATCTCTGCTAAGCTTTTTTAATTGAATGACAGGCAGGATCCATAACGCCAGCCCTGAGCTCCTGCTTGAACATCAAGGGAGGAGGCGATCTGTCATTTTAAGAAATCAATGCATCTTCTCAAGGCAGCCAGAGCTTACTGTTTCATTTCACAGCTGCCAAGAGATTAACTATACAATTGTCAGGTGTGATCCTCTAACAGACAAGGGAGATAACGAGTATGAGTGAAAGCAGGTTGGTAGCCTTCTTTGGGAAGGAGGGCCACTGGAGATCGGTATTTGATAATTACACAAAGTTTCTGTGGGAAATGAAGGTTAATGCTCGTGTCATGGGTCTCGATACTGTTGTTTGGACTGTGTGTGCTGGGAACTGGAGCTGTACTTTCCAATCAGCCTTGGTGGTCTGAGGGTACGAGAAGAGTCCTGTCGAGGTCCAGCTTACCTTGCCTCCTGTGCCAGCTGGGCCCTGTGCCAGATGCCCAAGGAGGAATCATGGAATCATAGAATCACAGGATGGCTTGGTCTGGAAGGGACATTAATGCTCATCTCATTCCACCTGAGCACTTTCTATGAGCACAGCATGGTGCAAGTTGGAAACGGGGTTTATGGCTGGAGCTGTGCAGAGACTTGCACTGAGCTTGTTTGTACTCTATTGCCATAAATACTAACCTGAATCCCAACTTTAGCATGGAAACATGGAATCCCTTTGGCCACCCCTACCCTGAGCAACTGGCCAAGCTGTTTTCTTGGTTTTAGGGATAGGAGAATAAACCTGATTAGAATCTGCAGCTGAAATTTTAATATTTTCCATCACTTTGCGTCAGGATCAATTCAACTATAGGATTTTATAGCACTCTGTGAATCTCTTCGAATTAATACACATACAAATGTGTTTGAAGCATCCAACACCACATAACCCTTTAGCCCCCTCATCAGCTGAGCTCTGTGGCAGAGCTGACAGCCACTGTCACTCTGTTTGTCACTCTGCCCATCCTGTCCACAGCATCAAAATAAAGAACTTGTTAGTCCTGTCTGAGATCAAGATATAAGGAGACAATTGATTTTCCTCCTTCTTCTCATTAGTGAGCTCTGACACTTAATAAAACATATATTTCCAGACTCAGGGAAAGCAAAACATACGGATAGTGCCTGTCAAAGAGGGCTGGGAGCAGGGATTAATCTTTATGGAAAATCAATAGCTGGAACAGAAGAAATGGCAGAACCCAAATTAAAAGTCGCTGGCAATTTCTGCCTTCATATTTCACATCTTCTGCATTTCTGAAAAAGTGATTTGCTGCAAAGGCAACCACCACAGAGGCAGGGAGGAGGGCGGACTTTATGCCTGGTTCCTCTTCTGCTGCTTCCAGGTGGTACCTGGCAGGTGGAGGTGGGTGCCAGGTTTGGAGCAGCTCTTTGGGCAGCACCTGGTTCAAGGTGATCCCTGTCCCAGGACAGAGGGCTGTGCAACACTGACCTTTCTGCAAGAGGTTGTGACCCATTGGCAGCACTGTCATTAAAGTCTCCCAACATCACCACCTCCTCTGGGGTCCCTGATTTGTCCCTGCAGCCCCAAACAGTACCCACCCTTCAACATATTCACCTGGCTGCATGGAAGCAGGATTTTCAGAGCAACATAAAGGCTGCAGCCCCCGTCATCACAAGGGTATGACTGATTTACTCACTGCTTGCTCCAAGTTTCACTGGTGCCTCAGATACCTGAAATAAATTATACATTCCAAATATATTCCAGCTCTAAATCACAACCACACATCAGTGAACTCGTGGTGTTCGTCAGACTCTGATTCAGAGGCTCACTTTGAGAAGGAAGAGGAATGGAAGTTTTCTAAAGGAACCCGGGGGAAGGAGGGAGGGAATTGCTCTTGTGGGATACAAAAGCCCCAGCTGGACGAGGGCAGGAAAGAGTTGATTGTGTCCCCGAGGCAGCAATTATCTCCAGCTCATTACACCCACTAATGGGACCCGAGGAGGGAGCCCCAAAGCCTGGACCTGACAGAGTTTGTAGTGGCTGTTCGCATAGGGCAGGTCAATAAATTTGGGGCTTTGGAGGCTGGTTTGGGAGAAAAATCTTTGGTCTGAGCCTTGCACTCTGCTCCACGCAGGGCTGACAGCCTCGTATTTCCTCAGGAGCAGTTGCCTGCTAGGCTCTTCTTTCCTCCCCTGCTGATGGATGGGCAGCCTGGACAAGTCTTGGCACCAAAGAGGACCCCTGGGGCGGACACCCCCTCCTTTCTCCAGAGGTGACATTAATTTAAGCACCCGACACGTGCGGACATGAGAGTCGAGAGCCCGTCTGAGCCGCAGGCTGCAGCAGCGCTGGTTTATTGATGATCTCGCTCAGGGAGATGGAGCGGGGTCAGGGAAGCTCCTTTATCTTGCTGGAAGCTCATCAAAAGCCCGTTCGGATCTCCTTGTGCTGTGCTGAGCTTTGCAAGACAGACGTCCTTGAGCGTAAGTTCAAGGCAGGTTGCCCTGTCCCAGATCCCACGAGACACTGACAGGCTCATCCCAGCAGCGACTGTGTTTCCCCGTTTGTCCAGGACACTTCCCAAGGGTGTCACGTTTCCTTGGAAGTGCGAGAGCAAAGACGGGAAGTGGGAAACTTGCTGAGCCTGCAGCTTTGTCCCCTGGTCATCACCTGGGGTCGGTCCCTGCTCGGGGCTGTGCCTGGCGGGGAGCACAGCCGGGATAATGCCGGGGTGCAGCTCGCCTGGGGAGCGGGATGTCTGCCCTCTCCAGGGAATGGGACATGGACACAGCTCAAGGCTCGAGCATCGATCCCCCTGGGAAATGTGTTGACCGGCACAGCCACAGAGCAGAGCCGGCAGAGTTGCCCTGCTGTGATTTATCGCCCGGCTGGGCTTGCACTCCCTTCCATCTGTCTGGGCTTCCATCTCCCATGGATAAATCAGCCCGAAGCGTTTGATCCCACAACAGCCTACAAGCAAGGGGGGCTGCAAACCTCCAGGGTAGGAGCAAGGCAGGGGCTTTTATTTCTTGCAGGCTACAGTGGTTTGGGGAACATTTGTCTGTGTTTCCCAGACACAGGGCCAGGACTGTGTCTGTGCCACAAGGAGGGATTGAGGCTCACGGAGAGATAATGACCTGCTTGGGTTTGTGGAGAAGGGGTGGTGAACCCTGCACAGCCAGTTTAGTGTCCTCACTGATTCCTAGAAAGCTTTTTGGAGGGGCACGAGCATCTTTGATGCTACCACAGCACTGGCCCTTCCTGGGTTAAACAGGAGTGACTGTGAGGCTGGATCTGTATGGAGGGAGTGGAGTCAGTGCTTGGAGTCGTGCTGGGCTTTGCTGCTGCTCACAGGGTGCTCTCCTCACAGCTTCATCCAGCCCCGATGCTGGGGCAGGGGCTGTGGCACCCCATGGCTGTGGTCTAGGGGGTTGATCCAGGGGGGCTGGTGGGGCTGCAGCACAGGGCCAGAGCAGGGGGGGTCCTCGGGGGGTCCTGACAGCCCCCAGCTCCGGCAGCAGGACAGAAGAGTGAAGTCATGTCAGTGTCATCCCATCCATCTCTGCCGCTTGCAGGCTGGTCCTGGGGGAAGTGCAGGCTTTGGCAGCTCTAAGTGGGGTTGGAGGCGGATGCAATTCTGGAGAAGATTCCCTTGCAAAACCTGTAAAATAAAATAAAAAAATTAAAGTTCTTGGCTGAGAAGCTTGTTTAGAGATCTTGTCTCTGGCAGAGGAAATAGTTCTTAATTCCCTCCCTTGCTGCCTCCCAGCAAGTGCTGGGTCCCCAGAGGGGCACAGGCCATCACCTCTGTCAGGAAACGAGCTGGGGAAGCAGCTTTTGTTCACGGAACTGAGACTGACCCGAAGTGGCTCTGGGTGAAGCTGCTGCTGCTGCCACGTGCAGTCCCTACTTACAGGGAGAGGCAGGTGGGGTGTGCGTGGGGCGAGCAGACTGCACAATGCATTTGAGACAGATTGCAGGCAAAAATTACATTTTCTGAAGCCTTGTGTGGAATCAGGAGGTGGTTTGGGCGATGCTGCTCCCCCTGCTTCATCCGCTGGGTCCCCTGGGCAGGGCTGCCTGGGTTCTGCAGAAGGGGGAGTGAGGGGCCATGGCCATTCCACACACACTGGGGGTTGCACTGCTCCTGTGTGAGGTGCTGGGATACTGTGTGCAATGGGATGAAAGGTATTTAAGCTTGGTGCCATCCAGGGCCTTGTGTGCCGCATGGTAGAGCACTGGGGCCGGGCTGTCTGAGGACCCCCATGACTGTCCTGCCATTGAACAGGGGAACAGAAGGTGAGGAGTGTCCAGGCTTCTACCTCACAGTGGGTCAGTGGGGAGAGCAGAGTCCCTGCTCGCTTGGCTTTTGTCCCTTGTGTTCATTGTCACCTCCACCCGCACTGAGAGCCTTGTCTGAGTCATCTCCCTGCTCAATGGAGTGTGTGGGCTTAGTGCAGCTTTAGCTGTTCATCCTCTGCTGTGCTGGAGCCTGACACAGGCAAGTGGAGCAATTCATCAATGTGGGGATGAGGCAAATGAATGTCCTGTGCCGATGAAATGGACCTTGCCCTCCTCCCACCAGCTCAAGCAGCAGCTGGTGTCTCTCTGGCCCAGCGAGGGCTGCTGAAGTGGCTGCTGCTTGAGGAGCTCAAGAGATCTTAAAAGAAATACGGACTTATGTTTTGTGATGAATGACTTAGTGCTTTAGCTGTAAAATGCAGCCTCTGTGGAGAGGAGGGCCTTGAAAATGTTTCTGTTTGCAAGCAGAGAGAGGGAGAGCAAAGCCATGGCTGCAGCACCTCAGCCCTGCTCTGAGGTTTAATCCCTCCAGGTGAGATTGGTGCCGGCACTCAGGACTGTGACTGGCCTCATGGCCATGGTGGCTGCGAGGGCTGTCCTTGCCTTTCCCACCCTGGCCCTGCTGCGAGCACATCGCCTTCACCACGTGCAGTTCTGCCCCAGCACGTGCCCCACTCCTGGTCCCCAAGGAGCTCAGGGCAGGCGGTGGCTGCTAGGGTATTCTGTCAGCTGTCAAGTGCTTGAAGCGCCTTTGTGGAGTTCAGCAAACCTCTTTGCATGCGAAATAGCAGGTCTCCAGAGAGCAAATCCAGAGTGAAACATCTCTCCTGGTGATTGACATCAACGTCTCTCATTAATGGTGCTTTTCGGCTGTGCCGTACGGTCACCTGCCCTTACCGGCTCCTCACCTGCAGCACACGTGAGAGGTGAGCTGGGCTCCAAACCCAAGCTTCTGCTGGGGTTCTATTTCACCCCATTTGCAAGGGCTGAGCTGGGGGCCAGCTCACAGAGGAGAGCGAGATGCCATGAGCCTGGAGGCCACATGATCCTTGTCACTGGTGTAGCTTAAACCAGGGGCAAGTCACAAGAGCAGAAGCGTTCTTGGAGGTGCCGCAGCATTTGTGACAGAGATGTTGCGGTGACTGCATTTGGTGGGGGACAGCAGTGTAGCACAGCAGGTCTCTGCAGCTGCGTTTGTCACCAGGACAGGGACAGCCTCGGGGCTTGTCCTGCACGGGGGCCAGTGTGACTGGAGCCAGTGCAGCCCCTTCCCTGCCTGCAGGCAGGATGCTCCGGGCAGGACTGGGGGGGATGTTTGAGCACCCCGGACTGCCCCTCACAGTGGGTGCTGTGCAGTCAATACCGAGATAACCCATCAGGAAGGGGGAGGAAACACAGCTTGGGTCCCCCCCTTGCCAGCCGGTGAGCGGGGCTGCTCTGGCCCCTCGGCATCGCTCCGGCTGTGGTCGACCAGCCTCCCTGCGGCCCCACTGGGCTGAAAACATCCATTATAGGTGCCTGTCGGCAGCGATTACGGAGCACAATGCTGACGGCCGTGCGGGGGGAGCCCACGGCCACGGGGCCGGCGGCGCTGGGGCTGCCGCAGGGGGAGCGGGAGGGGAGGGCCGGCTGCCCAGCACGTCCCAGCGCGGGCGCGGCGGCTGCCGCGGGTCGTGCGAGGCTGCGGGGCCGTTACGCAAGGGCTGGCGAGCGGCGGAGCGCGGCCCCGGCTGCCGGGACAGCCTGTGGCCCACGCCGGCCCGGGCTGGCCCCAGGCTGCTGGAGACCTGTGGACGTCACCCACAGGAAAACTTCTCGTGGCTGCAGGATGCGGCTCAGCCTCGTAGTGCTTTTCCTATCGTGGATGGCAGTTGTGGCACTGGAGAGTGCCAGCTGCTGTGACCAGCTTGGGCATCTGGGATTTGGGGCAGAGGATCTGTGCAAAGGGAGAAAGTGTGGCTACTAAAGTAGCAGTTCTGCTGGGCTTTTCCTTGTGGGGTTTGCAGCCACCACGAGTGCGCAGCCAGCTGGGTGTGGGACTTTCGTCCTTTCTCCCAAACCGTGGGCTTGCCAGGGATGTGGCCAGATGGGGAGGAAGGGGCAGGACCGGGGGAAGAGGCAGGATGGGGAGGTGCTTCTGTGCAGGCAGAGGCCGAGCTTGCCTGTCCTGCTAATGACAGTGTCCTACTTGGTGTCTGCATCAAGAACGGGGCTAATCCTAATCCAGGGCAAGGATAAAAGGCCACAAGTGCCACATGCCAGGAGCCACGTTCTGGTTGGCACTGGCCACGGTGCCTTTGTTTAGTGCCCTAAGCCCCGAGGTCAGTCCAGCTAGCTCAGTTCTAGCTCAGGCTTAGCTGGACCTGCCCTCCAGGATGGAGACAGAGCTGCTTTAGGGCCTTGGTCTGCCCACTGCTGCCAGCATAGCCAAGGACAAACACACACAGAGCTCACGTTTCAAGTTGTGTGTGGCTTTTCAACCCCATCAAATAGCTTTATTCACACAAACGTCCCTTAATTTACAAAGCCTCTGCCATTCATACACATCAGGGGATCCACAGTGTTCAAAGAACTTAAATAGAATGTTTCATACCAACCCAAGTAAATCAAGTACAAAAAATATTTATATAAAGTTGTTCACACATAGGTCCTAGATTACCAGCTTCTGTGCAAAAAAGAAAAAAAAAAAGAAAAATACAGATTAATTTACTAATATTATCTTTAGTTTATAGAGTCTGGGTTTAAGCCTTCTGCTCTTGCTAGCTCAGCACAGGAGCTGTGAGGAGTGGGGGGAGCCCTCAGCAGGGCTGGGGCAGAGTGCCCCTGTCCTGGGGCTCACCCAGCACCCCCGGTGGTGTGGTAGTGAAGCAGCTCACCCTGCAAAGCTGCTGTTTCCTGCTGGGTGAGTGAGCTGAAGGCTCATGCTGGGTTGGGCAGCTGCTGTGAAGGGAGCAGGCGCCAGGATGGGGACACCAGGCACTCCTGTGTGGCCCCCGTGAGCTCTTTCAGCAGCCTAGACACACCCTCAGGACTAAAAGCATTTGGGCAGGCTGCAGAGAGATGATCTGGCAGATCACAGCTGGAAGAGAGCAGCTCCCTGCACTTCCCTTCTAGCTACACCCACCACCCCAGACACCCTGCCCTGAAGTGTGAAATGCTTCTGGACATGAAGGGCCCACCCGCTGGGATGTGCCTGTAACCAGCTGAGGAGCACAGGAGCCACTGGCACAACTCTTCCCACACCAGTGGCACAAGCATTGGCTGAATCTTGGTGCCAAGGAAATGGGGACTCTGCTTTCCCAGTGCTGCCCTGGCTGATGGGCTGGGGGCTGTGAGGAGCAGAGCACAGCGCTGAGCTCCGCACACCCATCCCATGCCAGCACTGCCAAAAAAGGGACCAGGAGCACCCTTGCCCTGGGCAGCTGTAGTGTGAGGCTTGAGCAGCACAGGCCTGGGTAAGGAAGGAAAGCAGCAGCGTGTTTCCCTGTTCTCCTGACCTGCAGAAAGCCCAGGGAAACGAATCCCAGCTTGTGCCGTTGAAGCAGCTGCCCCGTGACACTTGGCAGGCTTAAACCCAGACTCGTACTGCATACGGAGGAGACAGACACCGCACACAACGGAGGATTTCCACAACGATGGTAATGCTTGTTTTACATCTTATTGCTCCAGAAAGGCTCTGGGAGCCCGTGATATGTGAAGGAGCTGGGTCCTGAGGAGTAAAGGAAGACCACAGGGGTAACTCTTATCTGTCACTAGCACTGCTGAACCTCAAACACAGCAGTAAGGGGATACAGGGGAGCTAATCTAACCCCTCTAGACTAGAGCCACCTCTGCTTTCCTCCCCATGGACCAAAAGCTGGCTGGGAGATCCCCATGACACCTGCATGATGCCAGTGGTGTCAGCCTTGCTGCAGGCTGGTGCAGATAACACATTTCTCAATCCTCCTGAGGCTTGGCTTGTTCCCCCCACCCACCCCACATCCCTTTTGTAAACAGCAAAATCAGAAGTAAACAGTTTCATACAATCACTCCCCTGGCGTGGGCACCATCTGGGGCCGCACGAGCCTGGAGAGTTCTGCAAGGGGGGCTTGGCTCCCCCCACACCAACCAGCTACCCCCAGCACCTGCATGCTCAGCTTCACTGCAGCCAGGAAGAGACAGAGACAGCCTGGCCCTGGGCTGGGAAAAGGGCCACAGACTCTGTGTTGCTTTCTTAAGTTTGGATTTTCCCAGTGACACATCCTAGTGCCAAACATCCACAGCAGAGTGGCCTGCAGGAGCTGGGCAGGTGAGGCTGGATAGACCCACCTGGGGAGAGAAGGCTGAACATTCTCCATCCCACAGCATATGCAGGTTTGAGCTGTTCCCCGTTCCCACATTGTTCTAGAGGGAGTGCTGGTCTGGGCCAAAGTAACTGGAGGGGAGATGTGGGGAGCTGTAAACACAAAGCAGGTTCCTGTATAGTCTGGGGAGTTGAACACAGCAGCAATATCAGAGAGAAATGCTCTTAAAAGGACAAACTAATCAGGGAAACATCCACATTGGCCAAAGGCTAGCAGCCCTAGGACTCCTCCTTGGAAGTGTTCGCTAAATCCTAAGTAAGGCACTACGGTCTAGCTCACTAACATCAAGCTGTTGAAAAACACATCTGCAATGCAAAAGCTGAGGTGGAGACGTGTGGTTTGAAGATGGCCTGAAACAGCAGTGGACCAAGAGGGCTGGCCCTCCCAGGGCCTGCTGGACTCACTCCTGTCCTGAGAGGAACAAGGCAACCCACTCACTGCCTTCCAGCTTCACCTCCTGCCTTTCAGACTTGGTATTTCTCCTGCTAGGAAGCTCCCTTCAGCTGCAAAGTTATGCCTGCTGAGATGCCATTCCAGCAGGGAAAGCCAAGGCTTGGAGGACAAAGCCCTCTTACTGCACCTGTTCAGGCCAGGGTTCAGTTAGAACAGCTGTAACAGTCAGGAGCAAAGGCTCTGCCAGGTGGAGGAAGGATGGTCCAGTGATCAGGGCACTAACACTGCACTTGTGAGATAAAGGGTTCACTCTCCCCTTCCCGTGGGATGCAGCACAGAAAGCTGCAGGAATCCCACCCAGCTGCAGTACACAGAAGCATCCCTAGGGACAAACACAAGAGCAGTGTGAGAACAAGGGCTTGGTGCTGCATTTGTGCTGTCCAAACCTTCAAAAGTCACAGACAGCCAGTCTGGAGACTTCTAGTCCTCCTAAGAGGGACCAGGCCTTCCTGCAGCCACAGCTTTAGCTTTATGTCCTGGAAAAGACGGAAGAGAAGAAAGAAGCCCCTCCATCCTTTCCCTGCTCTGCCTTAGCCCACCTGAATTTCCTCGATTTCCGTTCCTTCCTGTGAGGTCAGCAAAGTACACTGAGGAGATACATGGAGGTGCTGCCAGTTAGGAACCTTCCAGTGATGGCAGAGGAAAGTGCAGGCAAGGACCAGTTCCCACAGCCAGGGATGAGGGGGCCAGGGGGACCCTCTCCTGCCCATGGCCATGGCCAGCTCCAGACTGAGCACCCCAGCAGCTCAGGAGTGATGCTGGGTCAGACCAGCCCACTTCCCAAACCACTGCTGGGTGATTTCACCTGCTAAGAAACATCTTAGGTGGTTCAGAAGCTGCAGGGTGGAGAAGAGGTGGTGCTTTACATTGCATTTACAGTGAGCAAAGTCTAAAGATCATCAACACAGGGCAGCCCCAGAATAGGAGTTTTGCTTCAAATACAGGCAAGGAAATAGAGTATAAACTGCTCAGCCTGAGGTTCCAATCTCCTGACCTGAGCTGTGCTGTACTGTAACCCACCCTGAACAGCAGCATTGCCTTTTGCTTCCTGGAGATCATTAGCTAGCAGGGAAAAGTGTCCTGTGGGAGGATAGAATCCAGCCCATGAGCCATTAAGGCCAAACCTCCTTCTCTCCCCAGCATTGTTCCTATCGACTGAAGTTTGGCATTAAATGGATCAGAGAAGTGGACTGCTTTCTGTTTCTCTTGTACTCAGATGATGTCAACCTGAAAATTGTACTCAGCAGCTCCCCAGTTCCCTCTGTATAGAAAAACAGTAACAAAGATGATAGTGAAATCCAGCTTGGGAAGACCTGCTTTGCCAAATGGCTTTCCAGCTTGTTTATCCTACTCTATCCTAATGTCAGCTGCTCATAGCCTGGGCAGCACCACCTACTCAGGGGCTGCCTGGCTATGAGGTTATTTAGCTGCTTGCAACATGTGGTCCAAGAGACTCATTTTTCCTAAAGCACTGCACTCCCGAGGCAAACCTAGCCAGCACTCAGCTCCCATTTTCCCTAGGCAAAATCAGAAGCTTTGAACCCAAAACTGTGCCCAGCTGGACTCGGAGCTGGTGCCTGGCAGCACACCTCACCATCAGGCTGCTGATACCCACTTCCTTATGGAACCACATCCCTAGAAACATCTACTAAATCAAACGGCAGCACAGGAGACATGGGGAGGGCTGGGCACGGGCAGCTCTGCTCTCTGGATCTTGTTTCAAAGTCTCATGAATGTGACAGCTGCCAGCTTGTGTTCTTCCACAGGCCCCTCCAGCCCCCTCCCACACCCCCACAACACCCCTTCCCAACACAAAAAAGTAACACCCAAAGATTTCACATTGCCAGAGATCCTGCAGACCAGGGATCTTCTGTATCATCATCTTCCCTTATCTTTGACTTCCTTGTTGCACGTAAATAATGGAGATTATGGGTCCCTGGTAAATAAATCTGCAAGAGAAAACAAGAGAGGAGAAAGAGGTCAGGTTTGTCAGTGGTTTGCCCCAGTTACTACATTATGACTCCAGGCATTGGCTGCTGGATGGAAGGGGTGTAGGACACCACTCCTGCCACCTGCCCACTGATCCCAGTTAGTCCAAAACGAGTGCTGCCACATCTCTCTACTGCCCAGTGCTTTTGCTATCGATCCAGATAGGAACTGGGCTCAGTTTAGAGTCAGTTTTTTCCCCAGAGGGACTCAGACAGCAGTGCATAGAGCACATTGCCAAGGACAGCATGTATGCAGCTGCCCCAGGCGGGAGCTGAGCTGGGACAGGCTGGCTGGGGCTGAGCACCTCCCCACAACACAGCCCCATCCCACACAGCTCCCCGCAGTGACAGTCCTGCTGGAACAAGGACAAGTGTTCCCACGGCAGAGCCTGGCCTTGAGAGTCCATGTGATGTGTCTGTGAGTGACGGCTCCCTGTTCTCTATCAGGAAAGGTGGAACAAGCTGCAACCCTGGAGCTGCCCTGCACTGCTCATCCCCTACATCAGCAGCAGCTCAGACACTGCGAGCAGCTCTGCAAAAGGTGGGTAAAATCCAGGTTGGTGCAACTGGAAGCAGAGCAGGATAGGTTCACAGCTCAGCCCACAAGGATGCTCAGTGCCAGGGATTTTAGAACAGGCAGGTATTTGCTGCATCAATCCCTGCTTAGGCCAAAGTCTCAACACACAACAACCTCCATGGTCCCTGTAGCAGCAAGGGTGCTGCACCCATTCATCCACAGCCCTGACACCCGCCCATCCTCCAAGCTCAGGGACATGGGAATGCTCAACTCTGCACATAAGCTACCAGTGCTTTCCACACAATTTGTGTGCAACCCAGAAGATTCCCTGTGGACAGCAGAAGAACAGCACATGTACACGTGATGTCACTTCTGTACTGAAAATACATCCTTCAGGATGTCCCAAACTCAAGGAGGCACCAGCAGAGCCAAGGGCAGCAGCTGTGGTGGGAAGCAGCAGGGGTGGTCTATGAGCTCTAAACTCAGACAGTGACATGGAAAAAAAAATGTGGGGGGTGGATTTAGTTCCCCCATTCAGCAGGGGCAGGTCCCACCCCACCAGGGATGGGTGAGGGGCTCTGTAGAGACACCAAGGGAGCAGTGGGAAAGACCTGCTGCAGAAAAAATGCATCTGCCCAGCAAATTACTCCAATCCCTTAGTCCTAGGAAATCTCATTAAAGAAATCCCTGCCTGAGGAACACATTTCTAAAGGACGAGGCTGCTCAGAGCAGAAGGCAGGGTCCTGGGCACACTCCTTTTCAGGAGAGGTTAACCAAGGGATGCCACTTTTGCAGGCTGCCATTGGAATAAAGCCTTTCTGTTTGAGGAGGCAAGAGGCACACAGACATTGGGTCAGGGCAAACACAGAGGGATTCTCCTGGAAGATTTCTCCTATTGTGCAGCTTCATTAGCAAGTAGGGCAGTGTTTCTGTTTGTGCTTCCCTGGAGCAGGAGCATTTTCAGGGAAGGCGCTTGCTTGAGCAGCCCTGAGCTCACTGCTCTGAGACAGGAGAGCTCACCCCACTGACGCACATTGTTGCAGGGGCTTGTTCAGGAGCTTTTAATCCCTCCACTGATGCCACTTATAGTTTTAATCAGCTCGAACGTTCATTCGGCATCAGCAGGATGTGAACCAGCAGCCCGTGGAGCCCTCACCCAGCACGCAAGATGACACCAATGTGGGGGTCACACAGAGGGGTCTGCAGGGCAGAGAGGACTCAGTGCAGAGGAGGGAGAGATAACCCATCACCTCCTCGTGTTAACCATGTCATCTGCCCCTGTGTGGGAACACAGAGTGCGAGGGAAGGGGGCTGAGTGCCTGATTTATCTCTTGAGCCTTTCCTCGTGCTCTGTACCTATACTTGTGATGCATTCCTTGGGTGAATCCTTAAATCCAACCGCAGTGACCTCCCCCAGAAGGCAAAGCAGGGGTGACAGTGAGCAAACACTAACACAATTGGCCAGAAGTGACATGGTCCAGGTCACCCTCAGGGCCTCATTTCACCCCAGGTAGAATCAACACTGCCCAGAAGGGTATCACCACTCTGTGGGGTGGCCCCTGTGATGCTGCATTCACTGTTACGGCTGAGAAGAGGAACTGACACTGCTTTTACTGTCCTGTGGCTTTTGTCCATGCCAAGATCCACAAACCACATAAAAAACAGTCCAAAGTCAAAACCAACATTGTTTTAGGAATGAAATTGCTGTCCTTTAACTGGCCAGTGAGTAAAACTTGAGCTGAGTGATACTAACAGACAAGATCTAACATGATGCAGCAGCCCATGTTCACTGACAGCTCTCAGAGCTGCTGCTGTGTCCCTGATCCCTGTCTGTCCTCCAGCTCCAAAATTCCACAGGGCAGCAGTTTATCAGCAGTGCTGGGAGTGGCTGGGCACAGCACCAGAGAGCTCTGGCCAGGACAGACACCATCATGCAGGGTGAGCAGATGAGCTTGTTCAGCATCAGCTCCTGGTGCACGTTGGAAATGCAAAGAGCAGAACAATGCAAATGCAAACAGCCACTTTCAGCTGAAACTGGAATAATCAAACCCAGTGACAGAGGAGTGCTGGAGAGAACCAGGCTGGCCACAGCTATTGAACACCTTCCTGCTCATGACAGCCCCTGAGATGCTGCAGCCTGCACAGATTGTTGCCATTCATCTTAGCATCCACCCAAAATCAGACCAACTGTTTTATGCACAGTGAAAATATCATTGAATACAATCTACCAGAACAAGCTGCCTTCTACACTGATCACAACCATTGTGGTTTGATGTCCTGTGTGAATCAAAACGACAAAGTTTCTTAAACACATAATTGTCAGTGGTGGGTGATGCTGTACTCACCCCCCTTGTGTTTCTGTGGCCAAGGCCCCTGTGTCACTGCAGTAAGCAGCAAAAGCTGAAACTGCCACTGTACCCTTGTGCCTCTGCAACTTGTCTAAGGGGTTGCACAAACCCACCCCATCAGAGGATCCCACTGGAGCAGCATCTCAGGGAGGCCCCTCACAAGCCCCAGGGAATCTGGAAGGCAACTACAAAGGTGACATAGAAAGAAAGATGTTCACACTGCAGGAAAGGAGAGTTGTCCTAGCTTTCCAGTACTGGGAAGGAGGGGTGAAATACTCCCCAGTGTGCAGTGCAGTTAGTGCTGGGCTATCACACAGTCAAAGAGACCCATCAGCAAATACCCCGCACAACCCAGCCACTCCCTAATTGTACTAGAAAGGCTTTTGTCCTCTTTGCCCAAAAGGCAGTTTTTGCCAACAACTCTAGGGAGTTGTAGATAAACTTGGCTTTATGTAAACATTTGGAGAAGGTAGGGAAGCAGCGTTCAAATTAAAAAGAGAATACCTTCGTTTTTCCCAGGGAAATGCTGCCTACCTCTGCTAGAACTATTGCCCCAGGGCCACCAACAGTGGGAAGCACAAGGAGATAATGAGTCATCTCCACCTCAGTGTCCAGCATAAACCAAGCCAAAAACACTTTCCTGTCTGAGAACTGACATTTCCTATCTGCATTTTGGGAGAGTAACAGAGCATGAAGCTGTCAGGTGCGTGCAGCATCCGTGGCAGAACTAAAGGCGAAGCTGCTGAGACATGAAGCGAAATCTGAAGAGGTCAGTGGCATAGCAAAGAATAAGCAAAAATCCGATTCCCTGGGTCAGGGAGGGTTACAGTTTTCCAGGTTATGACATGAACCCAAGGCTGAGCAGGTCTGAACTGTCCTGGGGAAGAACCCGCTGCATGACCCAGCATAGCAAAGCTACACACCAGTGCCACAAATAAGTTGGAAGAGGTTACATGAGTTTCTCGGTCAACTAAAATTACCTGAGAGCAGAATTCAGGCCTTGCTCTAAATCCCATTTTAAGCTTCTCAAGCAGGTTTCCAATTTAAGATTTGCATTTAATAGCACCCAGAAGAAGGCTGATGTGAATGCACAACTACACCGCAAAACCCACCAAATATTCTGGCTGTCCCACGAGTGAGGCAGAGGAATACTCTGGGTTTGCAGGGAACATATGGCTGGTGCTGGGCTCTATCTGGGCCAAGCGATCACGCTCCATGTGGCAGGTTGGGTTATGTAAGAGCATCCCTGGCTACTGCAGCTGTGTCACGATGGAGCGATCGGTGCAGACTCACGGATGGAGTGGGGTGGGGGGGGCTGCAGGAGGCAGCTGGGTTTGAGCAAACAGCCGTGGGGTAGGACTGTCCCCTCGGTGTTTGTTATCCCTTCATGTACTATTCCGCAGATCTGCGCAGGATGAATTTTCCCCCGAGGGCAGGGGCTGGTTGCATAACGCAGCAGCATCGTGTCAGCACAGAGCCAGCGCAGATGGCAGAGCCCGGCCTGACCCTCCACCTGCGGCAGAGCTGCTCCAACATCCCCACCAGCCCTGCACCTCGCCCCGGGGCACAAGGCCGGGTGTCTGCTCTTCCCCGGGGCTGGAGCACACCCATCTTAAGGGCTCATATTTCCGCAGATTCACACCCCCACCCTAATCCCAGCCCGCACTTGCACTGGGACCAGTATCCAGCCCCAGGCAGCAGTGCTCAAATCAGCTATTCACACTTGAGATGGGTGTTAAATATTTTGTGCCTGGAAGAGTGCAGAGGGGATGGTCTGTGGACCAGTTTGGACAAACCAACAGAGAAGAACAAGACCAACCCAATAGCTCTTTTCATTTCCATATCCCTATTTTTCTACATACAGCACAGAGTGTACCTGGGCACACAGAGAGAGGGGGAGTCAGGCACCACATCCTTTTCCATAAGCTCAGGAACCCTCAGGTGGCAGCAATGAGGGGTTTTAGCAAAACCAGCCGAAATGCCACCACCTTCCCCACCACCTGCTGCTGGGGGCTTGCTCTCAGAGTTGGCCAGGCACACAGCCATCAGGTGGCCAGGGAAATGGTTTCCTCCCTCTCTGCCCTCTTACATCCATGGTCAGCTCCAGTCCAGCTGGCTCTGTGTGGTTTCAGGGCGAGGTGAGGGCTGGGGCCCAAGCTGTGATGCCACCACCTGACACAGGCAGGCTGTCAGAGATCTCCTGGGACCAGTGATGGGCAGGCAGCTCTGCAGGAGGCTGAGAAAGGATGTGGGCTGGAAAGACGTCAGCCTCACCCCTGGTAATCTTCAGTTTCATTGAAATGCTTGGCTGGGAGAATCCCTAGTAACAGCTCCTGTTTACAGACAGCTTTGCTGTGTAGGCAACACCTCCCAGTCCTTCCGTGTCACTGGTTAGTGACACCACCAGCTACCCCACACCCTGGGGGTCCTTCCAGACCATGTGTGACCACCCAGGCCTCAGGATCAGGACCTCAGAGCTTGAGACTGTTTAGCAGGGGGGGAGAAGAGAGGGGACTCTGCTTGGACAGAGCTGAGCTCAGTCTGAGCAGAGCTGTTTTTAAGCTTCCTTCCTGAGTAGACACAGGTCTACAAACACAGATGCTGGAGACCAAAGCATCTCCTGGATTTGGGCCACTGACATTCACACCAAAGGGAAGTCCTGCCTTTAATAGGGAAATGAAACAGAGCCACAAGATGGACCCACGTGCCTTGTAGGTGAAAGCAAAGAGTTTTGTGCCAAGACAGATGTGCCACTTGGTGCCTGCTCACTAAGCCAGCTGAGCCCTGAGGTGTCCTTTCCAAGTGTCACAGGGGAGGGGGATGGTGCTAGACAGGGAGCTGCTCCCAGCACAGACCGTGGAAATTATATCACACAGCAGGAGAGGCAGAACTGGCAGATCCCTCCCTGCCCCTGAGAGAGACAGATGTCCCTAAAGCTTATAGCAAGTGCTTGCAGGTCTCTCTCTGCTGTGCCCCAGCCTGTCTCAGCCACTAGCCAGGACCTCTGAGGAGCAGGGCTCCTACCCAGCCCTTCCAGCTCCACTGGGCCCTCGGGCGGTGACAGGATGTGCAGCTGCTAATTCTATTTCTCACCTCTGCTTTATTTTTGCAGTAGAATAGATGAAAACAATCTCAGAAGCAGTGCTCTGATGAGTCACTATAGAAATAGCTCTAGAAACATAAAAGTCTCCTTTGTGTCACTACAAAGTGCACTATTGGGCCAGTACAGCCAACAGAAATAAGACAAAAAGTGCGAATCACTTACCCAGCTGCAAAGCACAGCAGTGCCCTGCCCTGAATTTAAGCAGCACATGTAACCTGGTCCATTCTGGTTTCAAGCTCAAAGGCATCAGGTCGATCCTGCGGGTTAGCAGCCAACATGTCTTTCAAGAGCTGCTTGATCCCCTCAGACATGGAAGTCCTGCGTTTCTGAGGGATGTGCAGCTCCATCTTTGGGTTTTCTAGCAGCGCTTCCCCAACGGGCACGATCTCAGTCCCCTGCTTGATGTAAGTCCCCAGCAGCTCCTTCTTGGTCTCGGCATCAATGAAAGTGATCCTCTCAATCATGGCCCAGATGATGATGCCGAGGGCAAAGATGTCAGCCTTGGCAGTGTAGTGTCCCTCCCAGACCTCGGGTGCCATGTAGAAATCAGAGCCACAGGCTGAGGACAGCCAGTACTTGTTCACATTCACGTTTTTGTTTTCGTGCCCACCCTCCTTGCCCCGAGCAGTCAGGCCAGCGCAGACCTTGCTCAGCCCGAAGTCGGCCACCTTGAGCACAGGGGTGCCAGATTTCTCAGTTATCAGGATGTTGTCAGGCTTCAGGTCCCGGTGGACAATGTGGTTCTTGTGCAGGAAGGCAATGGCACTGGTCAGCTGCAGCATGAAGCTCTTGTTGGTGGCTGGGTCGGGCCTTCGGGACAGCACGTACTGGTTGAGGTCTCCCCCTTCGCAGAACTCCATGACGAACCACAGGTAGCAAGGCTCCTCTGCATAGCCCAGGATCCTCTCACCTGACCAAAAGGGATAAAAGAGTGGGTTTTTCAGACACATTACAAAGTCCATACTGACCCAGGATGGGTGAGGAACAACAGGTCTGGTTTATGTGGATAGCAAAGGCTTTGGGAATGTGACTGGGACCTATTGCACTGCAAGGCACCAGTGATGCTGGCACTGCTGTGCCTTCACGTGCTTTGGGATCCTGTTGAGCACAACACACCAGCACCATGTTTATCCAAATCACTGCTGGGAACCGGCTCAGGGACCTCCTCCCAGCAAAGTGCAGAGAACATATTTTCTTCAGTCCTACCACCAGGCCATTCTCCCCAGGCTCTGACAGCCAAAGCAGCAGAGGCTAAAAGCACAATTAGCAGTGAGTCTACAGGAGAAAAATCAGTTCTGTGAATGCCTCCTCTCCCATCTGAGCTCTGCTGTAAGAGGCAAAGGCTGGCTCATTCCATACACTTTACTGGAACTGCACACAGGGAGTAAATCACAGCCCTTAAAACTGTGCCAGCACAGTCTTGCCAAGAGTGGTCACACCAGTGTCCAAGCCCTATGGCCCACTGGGTCTTCCCAGACGGAATTTGTGCATTTAAGGATTGCATTTGTGCTGGGAAAACTCTGCCACTTCATCCAGCTTTCATTAAGTGCCAACAAGTCTTTAATGAGAGGAAACTAGAGGTCCAAGCCACAAACAATGTTTGCTGAGTGTAATCTCAGCCACACTTATAACTGCTCATACTACCCAGTATTACACCCCAAACAGCTTCTTCCTTCACCAGACATCAAACTGAGCTCTTCAAACTCAGAGCATGTCAGGGCTGGTCCATTAAATCTAGGCTTTACTCCATAAAACTCCTACCTAGGGAAGGACTCTCCTGCACATCAATTAAACATGTGAAGAACACAACAGCATCATATCAGCTAATGGAGCCATGTCTGCCACTGGTGCTCCCCAGGGCTGCCAGGATGCCCCAGGGGGCATTGGCAACAGACCCATCCTGTTAGCTGATGCCAGGAATGCAAACCCCACTGTCAGACCCCAAGTCTCCTCCAGAGAGCACCCAGGTGATTGGCAGAGCCTGCACACACCACCAGAGCATCATTTTGCTCTAGAAACTGATTTTTTTAATCCTCAAGCACCATAAGAGAGAAGCTGGAGGACACCACTCACCTCTGCCATAGTTAAAAACTCCCACAGCCAAACTCAAGTGTTTTTGAAAGCAGTGAAATAACTCCACCCATTTGACAAAGTTGGGTTTTGTTCGAGCAAAGCCCTAGAGAGCATCTGGGAAAGCAAAAAAACTTCCAGCAGCAGGTAAAGCCAAGGACTACCAGGGACACCCAGCACTGGTCAGCAATCAGTGTGGGTGGGAATATTGGTTATTTGCACAAACAGTCTGTATCCATGGCTACTGTTATGGAAATGGAAATCTGCACAACAGAAGGATTTGGCTGCACCTCCCTATCCTCGGCAATCTTTTGCTGAGGTTAGGTCTGAAGGTTAGATCTGGGGGATGAAAGAACAGGGTGGAGATACACAGGGTACAGGGTGCACTTCGGAGGTCTCATCTGGCTGGAAGGGGGCTCAGCATGAAAGCCCAAGGGCCAGCTGGGAGCAGCACAGGACAGCTTGGCTCTGGAGACCAAAATGCTGACCAGGAAAAGCAGCTTCTCTGGTGCAAGCCACCTTCGGCATGACAGCATGGAAACTTAAGGAGAGGCTGCTTGTCCTGGGAGCAGAGACCTTGGCAGAGCCAGGACAGCCCCAGCTCACACAGCTGCCACCACTCTGATTTGTTAAACCCCAGTGACATCACAGCAGGACACAGGGTTCAGCCTTCCTGCTCCCCTCTGCAGCCATACAGCCCCAACACAGGGAGCTGAAGGGTCTGGCTATTCTCTGCCAGGAATCAAACCATGACAGGGAGCACAGCAGAGCCCCACATCCCTCACACACAGCCAGGTGGGAGCATCCACACAGCACTGCTGGCAGCCCCTTCCCAGAGGAAGTGGCTCAAACACTGGCTCAGCAGCAGCCAGGAACTGTTAGCTCCGACAAGTCAAGGTTTGTTTTCAGCATAAGGAAGGCTCTGATTTAAAACCTAGCCCCTGAACCTCAGCAAGAGCAGGAAAGATGATGGGGATCCAGCAGTAGCTGTGAGCACCAGGCACTTCACTTTGGGTGGAGTGTTGCAAGTAGAGGCTTAAGCCAAAAGTAATATTTCCTCATTTTCTTTCTATAATCTGAAACTGTTTTAGTTGTTAAATCATCTTCCTGCCTTCAAAACAAACAGCTTTAAACATAAAGAGCTGGCAATATGCTCCCTAAAGATGAGATGTTTGTTAGCAAACTGAAGACAAGCAGTCAAGAGCTGAGGAGATGCCAATGACAGGCTGGACCTGTTCTCTATCACCAAGCCAGCATCCCCATGTGCTCCCTGCCCAAACACAGGATGGAACACACTCACACTCCATCCTTCCAGCAGCACACACACACCTCCCCCACCCCATCCTGGGAGCTCATTAGCAGCATGCTAATTTGCTTAGCTTCACAGGGAAAATAAAAATCTAATGAGAGCAGAAGCAGCATCCCAGTGCCCACCACCACACATAACCTCTGACTCCCTCTGTGCAAGGAGGCAGCAGCAGAGAGATGGGAGCTAGCAGCATGGAATTCTGGGTGGTTGGAATGATGGCAACACATATGGGTGACACCAGGGCAGCCCACGAGTGAGGCTGAGTGCTGGTAGCAGGCTGGTGGCCACAGATGGCATGGGAGGAGCAGGAAGCCACACTTTATACCTGTTCACTTAAGGCAGCTGTCACTGCTGTGGGTTAGGAGCAAGAGGGGCACGTGATGTGCACAAGCCCTGGAGGTGCTCCTGTGTCAGGGCTCCAAGCACATTGCACGGGTATGTGCCTCTCCTCCAGCTCAGTGCCGAGCTTTCACCTTCCTTTACACATCCTGCCCTTAAATTTAATTACTCCACACCTCGTTAAAATGATAAACGTTCAGGCTCCGCGCCATAGCTGAGACCAAACCCCGCCTGGTATCCCGACAGTTGTGCTCCTGATTCAGAAAGTCTCGGATTAATCCTCACTGTGCCCTGAGCCCCAGCACGTTGGCACAGCATCTGTGCTGGCCTGTAAATAGCCCAGCTGCAGTCGTGCAGAATGGCACGGCAGCACAGCTCCACGGCCACCGCCACAGCTCCAGCGCTGCTGCCGCCAGGGAAGGAGAGCAGGAGACCTGCGGGGCTCATCCAGCTCCAGCTTTTGCTTTGAAAATATTTATCTATGTCTATCAGACCCAAGGCTTGGGAAAGCAGCAAGCACAGGCTGCCCGGCACAACACAGCCCCGAGGGCAGCCAGGCAGATGGAAGGGAGAATGTGCTCCAGCTTGGTTTGGGGAGTCAAACTGCTCCAGGCTGGGGATGCAGAGTCCAGCTCGGCTCCCCTCTAAGGGGCTGCAGCAGGACCAGGGCAGGCAAAGCCCTTCCCATTGCTGGGAATTCAGGAGGCTCAACCCCCACCTAGAGATGGGGCATCTATGGGTCTCCTTCTCCACCTGGAGATGGGGCACCTCCAGCTACCCAAGAGCTTCCCCAAGCCAAGCCACCTCTCCTCGGGGTGTGCAACATGACAGAGGGGGGCAGAACCCCCCACACATGCTACAGCTGGACACACACCCAAAGGGAAGAGTTGGCTCCTCTCCCAGGGAGCTATGTGCCCTGGCTGTACAGGAATTTGGACACTGCCCTTCTCAGGGAGCCTCCCTTGGGTGGTTGTGTGAAGGAAGAGCAGGAGCTGGGATGCATGGGGAGAGCCAGGCAGGTCTGGACATATCCTCCCACCAGGGATACAGAGGGGACAGGCAAGGCAGGGACAGTCAGAGCCACAGGTTTGCTCAGAGGACGGATCTCAGGAGCTTTGCACGAGCTCTGTGCCTGGCAGGGGGCCTGGGGGCTGCCTACACTGGGGGGCACAGGGAGACTGAGCTCCCCAAGGAGCTGACAGGAATCCCAACACACAAGTTTGGGGAAGGAAGGATTGGGATGAGCACAGGGGGCACAGGGCTCCAGTATTTTTCCACATCTTCACGGCACATTGGCAAAGCTGCATCTGACAAGCAGCAAAGGGAGCAAAGGGAGGGAGGGAGCATTTTGGAGATGTCACCATCACAGTCATTGGCTGTGACAGGAGAAGGTGACCCCTGACAGCCCCATGATGCTGAGGGACCCCAGGGGAAAATGGGGGTATCAGCCCAGGCTACAGGCATTAGTGCTTCCAGGGCTGCTCCCACAGAGACAGCAATGGGGGAACATGGGGACAGTCCTAAAGCTGTGAGAGCCTGAGCCATAACAGGGGGCAGCCTTGGGGTGCTCAGAGATGGGACAGCGCATCGGGCAGAGAGGGGGAGATGTCCCCTTGGTGTAACTGGGACACAGGCTGTGAAGGTTCCCGAGGGATGTGTGAGAGCTATGGCACAGGTCAGGATAGCAGACAGAGCCTCAGTATTTGAGGTGTAAGGGAGGAGGAGGTCAGTGCTGGCCAGGGGTCCAGCACACAGGGATGTCCCCCAGGGGCTGGGTCTGAGCCTGGAGATAACAACAGGGCCCGTCAGGACTGGGGGCAGGACTGCAGGGCACACGGAGGGAGCCCATGGCATTGCTGCAAGACACGGGTGGGGTTTAGGGAATGGTTTCCTGGGAGCAGCATACAGGAAAGGGAGAGTACAGGGGGTGGCACAGGGTCCAGGACAAGGATTCCCCAGGTGTGTTCAGGGTGGGTGGCAGCAAAGAAGGGCAGCAGAGGGACCCTGTGGGGAGCCCTGCAGGACAGGACAAAGATGGGTGATGGGAGCAAGCCTAGAGCAGATACCCCAGAGGGGACCCTAAGACTGCAGGGGTGATGCCTGCACAGTGGGGAGACCCCAGGGGTGGTTACTCTGGAAAAGCAGTGAGTCAAGGTGGGGAGAAGGGCATTATGAGAGCTGGGGGGAGCTTTGGGTGCTCTTGAGCACAGACAATGCCCACGAGGGATTTGAGCAATAGGGCGATGGGGAGCAAGCAAGGGCAGCAGCAGTGCTTGAGGTGCGGGTACTGTGGAAGGGTGTCCGTGGGGAAGGGAGACAACACCAAGACGTCCTGCATGGGGCATCCCGGCGGTCACCTGGTCAGAGGGGTGTAACGTGGGAGTGGGGCAGGAGGATGGGTGTGGGGGTCATTGAGGCAGCGGGGAGGTGACAAATCCAGGTGCGCAGGGGTAGGAATGGGTGACACGGGTGTCAGGGACAGGCCCTGGGCGTGGCAGGGCAGCCCGGGAGGTGCCCTAAGAGGGCGCTGGGGCCGTGCCGGGGGTGCCCCAGGGGTGCCGGTACCTTTGAGGGAGGTCTCGACGAGGCGCAGGTAGAGCTGGCTGCGCTTGTTGCCGTGGCTCATGCGCTGCCCCAGGCCGTGCCGCTGCAGGACGCACTCCTCGAACCGCACCACGTTGGGGTGCTGCCGCCGGAGGCTCGTCAGGGCCCAGAACTCGGCCAGAGCCAGCTCCACATTCTCGGGAGCGTCGCAGCGGATCCGCTTCACCGCCAGCCGGGCGCCGCTGCGGCCCGAAACCGCCTCGTACACCACGCCGTAGGCGCCGCGGCCGATCTCGGCCAGCAGGCTGTACCGCGGGCCACCGCCGCCGCCGATGCCCGGCCCCGCCACCGCCGCCGCCATGGCCCCGCGCCGCGTCGCCCGCCGCCGCCGCGCCGTTCTTTGTGTCCCGCGGCGGCCGCCGTCCATGGCCCCCCCCGCCCCGCGTGCCGGGCAGCGCCGCGCGGGCGAGGGGGCACGCGCCGATGCCGCCGCCGCGCCGCGGGGCGGAAAAGCGCGCGCTGCCGGCCCCTTTAAGCGCTCGGCCAATCGCGGCCGCGCGGGGCGAACCACCGCGGCGCCGGGGGGGGGCGGCGGCCGCCGCAACGGGGCTCGGCCTCTCCCCGGTGCCGGCCCCCTACTCGGAAAGGGAGGTCCGGGTTTTCCGCCCCGGGCGCGATAACCGGGTCGCGGCGCCGCCAGCGCGGCTCAGCGCGGCCAGGGCTCAGCGCGGCGGCAGGCCCCTCCCGCTCCCCCGCCACGGTGGTACGCGCCGCGCCGGTGTAAACAGGCCGGTCATGGGGGCCCTGGCGTCCACCGCGGGTTCCCCCCCGCGTCCCTCCGTCCTTTCCCCCCGGCTGCGGCCCGGGGGAGGTGGTGCGGGCTCGGGCCTGGCCCGCGGGGCTCACCTGGGGAGCGCCGGCGGGGGCTCCGGGCCGGGCGCGGCGGTGGCGTGTGAATGGGCGGGGTGGGGGAGCGGCGGTGGCAGCGGCGGTGGGATAAGAGCGTGGCCGCGCGCCCTGACGTAGCCCCTTATGTAACGGCGGGGGGTGACCCGCCCCCACCCACCCACCGCCCCGGGACGGGCGGCGCACCGGGAGGGCGGGATGCCCCGGGGGGGGTTCGGGGGAGCGGGGCACCAGCGGTAGCCGTGCGGTGCAAGGGATCCGGTGCACCGGGGAGGGCTGCGTGTGATGCCGCCGGGGGAGCGATGCTCCGGGACACGGTGCGCCGGCAGTAGCTCGGTGCACCGGGGAGGGGGGCGGTGCACAGGGTGGAGGTGATGACCCGGCGGGGAGGTTGTGCTGTCAGGGACGTGATTCCCCGGGGAGGGGGTGGTGCCCCGGGACTCAATAAATCCTCGGGACCCGGTAAATCCCCGGGACCCGTTGCGCCAGCGGTAGCCTCGCGGTGCCGAATGTTCGGCGCACCGGTGCTGTGCAGCCGCACCGGGAAAGGGCGGACGCGCGGTTCGGGGGCGGTTTTACAGCTTCGGCAGCGTTCGGGGGTCCCTCCCGGGCGCCGCGCTCACCCCGACAGTGACGGTCCGACCCCGCTCCCGGGGATCAGCAGCTGGAAGTTCCCCGGGAAATTGGCCGCGATCCCGAGAGGCATCGCCCCACTGCCCTGCGGGCAGGCACCGAGAGTTTTCGGGGCACCCCAGGCTGGTGTGGAGCGGCACGGCGCCCACCGGGTGTCCGTGTGGTGGGACGTGCACTGGTCACCAAGAGCGGAACGCGGCGACCGCCCTACGCCGGGACCCCGAGGGGCGGCGAGGGCCGGGGGAAGAAGGCGGGGCTGCAGTGCTTCCCCCCGGGATGGCCCGGCGGGATTGGGTTTTGGTTCCCCGTGGAGCTGGTTTGGTGGGATTTCTCCTGCGAGCAGGTGGGGTGGACCACAGAGGTCCCTGTCCCACGCAGTGTCCGCGAATTGCTCTTCACTTTCCCGGCCGGGGGCTTCACGAGTATCCGTCCACTCCAGGCTGCGCGGGGGTCTCACCCTGCTCCTGGCGCTGCTGGTGGCTGACAGCCCCCCGGGCTCGGGGCTTTGCACGTCGCCGTCTCGCTCCCCGTGGATTTGGGGAGGGAATGGGGACCCAACCGCGCAAAATGTACTTTTCCAGCCGCCTCTCCCTCGTTTTCCTGCCCCCCGCGCGGTGCCGTTGACAGTGGACGCTGCGGCCGGTCAGAGACAGCGTCTGCGGAGCCGGTTCACGGAGGAGCTCTCAAAATTCCCTGATTTCTTGACCCACTGCTGAGCCATGTGCCGCTGCTATCATGCAGCCCCAGCAGCTCCCGGCTGCGTCACGCTGGTGCCCCCGGGGAAGGGACGGCGACCCCCGGAGCCACCGGGGGCGGCTCCAATGCGAGGTTGCCCCGTGGTGTCACCGCGCCGGCTGCAGCTCCTGCAAGTGGTTTGACCTCAATTTGTTTTTAAATGGAGCCACTTCGCCTCCCGGGGGTGCTGCGGGGGCCGTGCCACGGCCCCGTGCCCCCGGTGCCGCTCGGCAGGCTGGAGCGGCGGGGACGGTGGAAGCGGCGTGACTCGTGTGTTTACGAGAGCGCCGCTTCTTGTACTGCCGTCGAGTGGCACTTGTGCTTCCTGCCCATGCAGGGAGGTCACCGTGCGCCCGCCTGGGCAGCGCTGATCGTCCCCTGCTCCGGTGCTCCCTTTGCCGATGCGATCGCCGGCGGTTCGCTCCGGTGCGGTCACGCTCCATCGGAGGCTGCACAGCTCCCGCGGGCGGTTTGGAGCAAAACCCCGGGCATCGCCCACCCGGCGTTTCTCCCCACGTCCCACAAAATGCGTCTGAAGACCTCCCTCTCCTGCCTACGGCATGGCCAGGCAGGAGTGCAAACGTTCTGGGAGTTTCTGGAAAAGCCCTGTCCCTGAATGGGATGAAGCTGACGGTGCTGGAGGATCCACAGCACAGCGACTGCCTTCCCGGGGATGCTCCCGCCGGCAGCTCTGGGTCGCGGTCCCTCTGCCTGGGGACAGCCCCGGCGGCTGGCAGAGCTTGTCCCACCTGCAGGGACAATTTACCCCATCCCGGGATGGGGAGCCCTGTCTGGTCTGGGGGAAGAGTCCTTCGGTGGGGGGGCCTGGGGGCGCAGGGGCAGAGTGGCAGCGCCGTGTGACGTGAGCTGACATTAACTCCCACCTGCTTTCCGCGGGTGCCTGGCACGCTCGGCCCCCTCCTCGCCGAACGCGCCTTTCACTCATGTAGTTAGGAAAAGTTAACTTTTCTATTACCGCAGATTTCACTTACCCAGGTACTTAATTACCATTGTCCCAGGGAAATGTCAGTATGACTCAGAGACACTTTCCCATTAGGAAGAGACAGATGAATATTAAGTTGAGTTTCTGGTGGGTGGGTTGGCTCCCAGCTCCTCTCCCGGGGGACCCTGTCACCTTCCACGCCCTGAACCCATGGAGGACCCTCTTACCCAGCTCAGTAGATCTGTGTCACTTTGCTCTGGGGACAGGAGTAACTCGACCTCCCAGCCGGAGCAAAGGGAAGGAACCTTATTCCAAACGACATTTCCTTCTGTGTCCTTGGGGTTTGCTCCATCTCTAACACATCTCCCTCGTGTGCAATTACCCTGTGCAGGGAGGCGGCTGCACCCCAGGCTGCTGGGTGCAAATATACATATATATATATATGCATATATACATATACACATATATACATATTCTTATAAAAATGATGCGTTTGGTGTAGAAACGCTCCACCCCACCGTGTCTGTGGTGCCCTCACGGCCATCAATCCCAGCAGCAAGGGTTAAACTGCCTGAGGGCTGCCCACAGCCCCTTGCCCAGGGTGTTGTGGTCGTTTGCAGCTGCACTTTGTTCTTCTCAGCTTTGTTCTGTGCCTGCACAGCCTGCCTGCCTTGCCCCCCACCCCATGCCCTGCTCCCTTGGTCCCTCCATGGTGGCGCAGTCCCAGCCTGGATGAGTTAAAATGCACCTCCGAACAAAACCCGTGGGGTCCTGCCTGCTTTTCAGGGAGCAGGTGGATGCCAATGGAGCTAGTCCTGATGGAGGACCACAGCCACAGGCTGCCGTGGCTGCTGGGTGCCCAGCAGAGGGTTCCAGCCGTGTTGATGGCCCCCACTTCCCTCGCCAGTGCTGGGGAGGGCTGAGCAAGGGGGCACCAGGTCCAGCAGCTGGTGTTCGAGCTGGGAGAACGGCAGGTTGCTGGGAAACATCCCTCTTGAGCTCCGATAAAAATAGCTCCATCTTCAAGGCAAGAGGACTGGCTGCGCTGCCAGCGATGCAGGGAATGTGTCTGCACCCACGGGGGTGTGGGGACCAGGGCAGGCTATCCTGTGGGGTCTGCGCCTCAGACCCCCATTCCACACGTCTGTTGTGACATGGTGCACTGGGACAGTGGTGCAGGGGCTCGGGGATTGCCTGTCATTGCCCCAGTGCTGTTCTCCTTTACCCCCAAATCAGACTTGGGAATGTGTGAGAACAGGAATCAGGGCTGAGTTGGGAAAGTGGGGATGTCTTTTCCCCCCACCCAGCTCCCCCTGCCCCTTTGGCTCATCTCTGTGTTTATCCTCCTGAGGAGGGGGTTCAGGGGGACATGGGGCTGGGGGGAAGCCCCGTGGGTCTGAGCCCTGGCATTGCAGAGGTTGGGGGGTTTCTATTCAAAGGCTTGTTCACCTGACAGCAGCCAGGCTGGGTGGGTTGGGACATCCCTTTCCCGGGGCATGAAGACCCTCTCTCCCTTCCCAGCAGCTTTGGATGGGCTCACGTCTCTCCCCAGCATGTCCACGAGGACGGAGCTTCTCTCCAACCTGGGGAGCAGGGTGGGAGGAGGTCAGGGCTTCACCTTTCGCCCCCCCCACCCCCCATCCTCCTTGGGCAGGATTTGAATTTGGTGTCCAGGGGACGCACATCCCCAGCAGCCAAACCCCTCTGGGACGCGGCTATGTGGGAATGCAGACGGACCCCATCCCAGTCCCCTGCCACCTTCCTTGTTTGGGGCACGCGTTTCGGCCCCGAGGACCGAGGCTGAGCACGACGGAAGTCTCCGAGTGATGCAGCCGCAGCGGTGGGATGTGCATCCCGGTCCCCGGGGCAGCCGGGGGGCTGAGGGGAGGCCTCGGCGGTGCGGGCGAGCCTGCTCAGGAGGTGGCGGGGATGCTGCGGGGCTGATTATTCACAGCTTCCCTCGCCCCGATTGGCTCTGCCGCCGCGAACAGCCGGGCCCCGCCGCAGGAGGAGACTCCGTGGCCATAAAAGCGGGGTGGAAGGCAGCCGGCGGCGAGTCCGGTGGACAACCCGGGCATCACCGTGGGACCACCTGCCAGTGTGGCCTTGCCACCGATGATTGGCGCAGCCTGACGCCCGTGGAGGGACACCCATCAGCCACGACCCGTCCTGACTTGGCGAAGCGGGTGCTCGGCGGGACAGGGAGCAGCGGCAGGTAGGGCTGCCGGGGTTGTCATCCCCCTTCCATTGCGTGGGAACAGTCAGGGGATCTCTCTTGCTCCCCAAAAAGTGACAGTTTAAAAACACCGTCTGAGCCGCAGTGCTGAGAGTGGCTCGTGGTTGGACTTGTGTTATTTTGGGGGGCTTCCACCTGGCTGCAGGTCCCTCTCATCCCTTGAGCAGTTTCAGAGCCCATGAACAGCTGTCCAGAGCTCTTCTGGGGTTCATTTCCGTGCTGATGCCATGCCTGCCATCCTGGCAGCAGGATCACCCAGGGCTTGGAGGGGCAGAGAGGATGGGGGGGTTCTCTCTCCCCCTTCTTGGCACAAGCAGCAGTGGTGGCTGCAGTGCTGAGTTTTGAGTGATTCTATTCCGAAAGTTACTGAGTTTTGGAGAAGCCTTATCCTGATGGTGTTTCCAGGAAATTTTTAGAGGTGAGGAAAGGCGCTGCTGGAAGGTTGATTGTTCTTCTCCACCAGAAATACATGCAGGATCCGAACCTGCAGAGTTGGACCTCTGAGGGAGGAGAGATCTGCACAGTCTGGGAGAGCTGTTCCTGTCCTTCGTTAAGTATAATTGCAGGTTAATAAAGATGGGGTCAGTCTCTGCTCTCCGGCAGAGACACACAGTCCTGATTCCTCATCCCTCCTTGGGTCACCAGGTCTGTAATTGGCCCCTGGGGTGCATGAATGTGGCTTGGGGGTTTTCCAAAGCAAAGCCTGGTCTTTGAAGACTCAAGTGGAAGTGGGACAGGGGAGGAGGGGACACCGGCATGTACCTGGCACAGGTGGAATGTGCTGGGAGTAGCCACAGAGGCTGGAACTCAATGCTGGCATTCCAGACCCTGCCACGATCCTTCCAAGGTGCTCCTGCAGTAGGGATGGCTCCGGAGCCTTGGGCTCCTCCAGGTAACACAGGATTGAGCTCGAACTCTGCTTTTCTTCTTCCTCCCTTTGTGTTCTTTCTGCTTTTTCCTCCCTGCTGCTTCTTTCCTTTTTTGTCCAAAGCCCTTTGTTTTCTTCCCCTTTCCCTGCTCCCGTTTATTGCCAGTCCTCTTTATCCCAGCCTCAGGAGCAGGCAGAGCACTGCCGGGACATTTGTGGCACCACCTGGACACGGTCCGTTTGCAGTGGGGTGTCCCAGGGTGTCCTTGGCCAGGCTGTGCCTGGAGAACTGCAGCTCCCCCGAGTGCCATGAAATCCTCCGTCTGCAGTAGGGTGACAGGGATGGGACACACTGTGTCCAGAATGCCAGAGGTCTGAACTGTGCAGTGTCAGACAAACCGGCAGCTTGTTCCCACCATGGGAACATTCCCGGTGCCATCCCTGCACGCTGCTCTGGCGGCACCCACGGGGATTCCGGCAGCAGAGGAGCAAGGGAGGGGAAGCGGGTGGGGAAAGGGAGGAAAATGCTCCTGGGAAGCAGTCATCAGCTCTTTTGGAGATCTTCATTCCCCCTAGTGCTGCAGCTGGCACCTACCTGTGCAGCTGGCGTGTCCTCACTGCTCCATGCTGTCTCGGTGGCCCTGAGGCAATAAGAGTCTGTCCCCGTGTCTCAGTGGTGAGGGCTGGCTGAGGTCCCACCATGCCCCTGCCATCCTGGGTAGTTGCCACCCTGTTCCCTGCTGTGCTACGAGGGCACTGCGGTGATGCACAGAGCTGGTGGCCGTGCAGCCGAGGAATGCAGACAGCTCGACACATGATGGTGCAGATAATTCAAATTAAATTTTAATCTAGCATGAATTAATACTGTGGCATTAACATTTCTTCATCAGTACCAATTACAGTACATTAGCAGCTACTGCTGGAGAACACAATAGTCTCTAATATGCGTCATTAATGTGTAACAGATCCCTCTGGGTCATGCCTTCCACCCTAGATAAAAGCAGCAAGGGAGGCAGGCAGGGGCTTGCAGCCTGTACACCCCTTTGGGGCTGGCTCTTACTCCGGGACTGTCATGGTCCCAGTGGCACCGTCATCCTGTGGCACTGCAGCTGGGGTTGGCACTGGCCCCTCCAGCCTCACCCAGGGTCAGGTTTAGCATTGCCACCCACAGAGCCCCTCTCCCAGCTGAGCACGGTGTCCTCGTCCACAGAGGCCAGAGGCTCTGTCACGGCTCCCAAACGGCTGGAGGACAGCGAACGTGGTTTGCAGGTAGGCTTGAACCCGAAATCCTTCTTTTTTCCCCTTTCTCCTGATGCAGACTTGGTGGGTGGGAGGGAGGGGAGAGAAGGCTGCACTGGTGTGGGGTACAGCAGCCTGGGGTGAGTCCACACTGGTCCATGGCACCACCCCATCCACTTCCCACCACAGCTCTGTTTGCTGTGGTTCCTTTCCCCAAGGCCATGGGGAAGAGCTGGTCATTCATCCACCTGTGCCACGCAGACGTGGCAATCACAGAGAAACCCAATGCTGGGGAAAAAAGGGACTTTTTAAGAGAGATGGAGAGGATAGATGGGATGGAATCGGGATGAGGTGAGATGGATGCTATGGTGGTCCTGCCCACAGTGACTTGGTGGCCCCCAGGGACTGGCTATGGCTCAGGGCTTGTGCCAAGGACCAGGCTGCAGCCAGGGTAAGGGGTCACATCTTGTGGTGTCCTTGCCGGGAGCAGCAGCCGGAGGTGAGTCACATGGGAATGGACACAGGCACAGGTCCTCGTGTATGTCCCCAGGAGCAGCTCACAGGTGGACGTGGTAGGTGCCCAGTGCCTGTGGAGTGGTGATGGGCCCTCAGAGCTGGCACAGGGATGGTGACAGGCTCTGTGCTGTCTTCCCCTCTCCAGGCAGTGTCTGTGGAGTGAGATGGCACGGCAGGCACTAACGCTGGCACTCTGCCTGTCCCTGTGTGCGGTGGCATCTGCCGACTGTGTCACCCAGTGTTCCCTCTGCACAGCCCAGACCCGCGGCACCGAGAGCAGCGTTCGGCCCCTGGTGAGTGCCAGCACCACACGGATATGAGCCAGGGAGCCACAGCAGTGGAGTGCAGGGTGCAGGGTGGCAGAGCTGGGTGGCACCTGGTGTGGTGGTCATGGGCACCCCAGGGTGCAAACTTCGGCTCCACACTGAGCCGAGAGGGCGCGGACCCCTGGGCTTGGGGTGGAAACACGCCCAGGGTGGGGTGGGAGGAAGGCAGGGGGTCACCCCGAGCACCTGGGGCCGCTGTGGCCGCTGTCTTGCAGATGTGCCTGTGGGAATGCCAGGGCTTCTTGTCACCCGGCCCTCAGTGGGAGATGTGCAGGAAGGCGCTGGAGCTCCTGGCCCCACTGGTAGCCCTGGCTGAAGGGACAGACCCGTCCCCACAAGAGGCAGAGGAGAATGAGGCGGAGCCGGAGCAGGATCTGGGCCCTGCGGAGCTGCCGCTGGCACCGGTCAAGCGCTATGGGGGCTTCATGAAGATGATGTCCAAGGGGAAGCTGCTGTCCCTGCTCCGCGAGAATGCTCACAGCAAGGGAGGCCTCAGCAAGAAGTTCGGGGGCTTCAGCCGCAAGCCGGGGGAGCGAGCGGCCCCTGAGGACTACCCGGGGCCGGCAGGTGATGGGGATGAAGAGCCCACGGGTGCTGGGGCCGAGGGGCAGGAGCTGGCGCAGCTGCACAAGCGCTACGGGGGCTTCCTGCGCCGCATCCGGCCCAAACTCAAGTGGGACAATCAGAAGCGCTACGGGGGCTTCCTGCGGCGTCAGTTCAAGGTGATCACGCGGTCGGACGAGGACCCCAGCGTCTACTCAGAGGAGGTCTCGGACCTATAGAGCCAGGCATGGGATGGCAGGACCACGGTCCCCACATTGCCACCCTGACTGTGCCACCCACCCCAGCCCCGTCCCCTGCCCAGCCTGGTGTGGCTGGTGTCACCCCTGCCTCATTCCCCCAGGGGACCAAGGGTCCCATCCCCAGTTGTCCCTCTCTGGTTCACTTGCCCATCCTGTGCATGGAAGGGACAGTGCCACTCCTCCAGCTGCTGGCGGTGTGGCTGTGGCCCAGCCCAGGGCTCCCGGGGGCATCTTGCTGGGCACACGTATCCTCCATCCTCCCGTGGCTGCTGGAGCACAGCACGGTCTGGAAACCATCACAGACTGATGATGGCCAAGGCAGTGGCCTCTGAGCAGCAGGATGAGCCAGGGCAGGATCAGGGAAGCAGCTGCCGTGGCCATGGGCAGAGGTGGCTGGCAGAACCACAGCACCATCACCGGGTGCTCAAGCAGTGCTGAGCCCAGCCCCTACTCCCCTCCCCGAGCCTCTCACAGTGTCCAAATAATCCCAGCACCCACCTGGTGCCCCTGGACTCCCCCTCCAAGAACGACCTCAGAGGCAGGGTCAACCCCATGCCCCAACACCCAACCCCTCCCTCCCCCCCCGCAGTCAATAAAAGGCAGATGCCAACAAAGCTGAAGCCATGCTGGGTGCTGAGCGTCCTCTGCAGGGCAGAGCAAGCACCCCAAACTGGGGTGCCCAAGCAGGCCAGGGGTGCTGGCTGTGAGACCTGCAGGCAGGACGTGGTGATATCCTTCCTGTGCCATGGGTGCCAAAAGGAATGTGGGACCCCATGCACCTCTGGAGCCATATCCTGGGGGTGACATGGCCATCGCAGCTGATGAAGTGCAGGGCAGGGACGCTCAGCCTGGTGCAGGGGCACGTAAGGTGCTGGCAAAATACCTCCTGCAGCAGCAGCCAGGGGAGGCTCCCTTGGGAATCACAGCTGCTGCCCCAGCTGGGAAGGGGCAGTTGTGCTGAGGGCAGTGGGCAAACCGTCCCTTTTCTGCTCATGTGTGACCCCACCAGCAGCCGCTCAGTGCTGAGGAAGCCCAGCCTGGGCAACAGCTTCCCTTTTGAGTGTCAATGTAGCCCCACACAACAGTTCCTGGCTCTGGTGAGACAGTTCATGTCCCAGACACAGCCCAGGCACCAGCTCCAGGTTGAAAAGGGGGGGAGGTCACTGCAGAGCACTGGAACACTCAGCTCACCCACAGCACAGGCTGGAGCCAGCACAGAGCCTGCACTCCAGTTTGGGCACCTCAGCTCCAGTTCAACTCCCTGCACCTAAAGATGCAGCCAGGCCAGCCCCTGGTCAGTCCTTGCCCGTGGGGTGCACTGCCCCCTTATCTCATGGTGCCCAAGGGAACCAGCACCACAGCCCTCACCCCAGCCTCGACCTCCTACCTTCCTCTTCCCTCCCTCCAGAGCACACTACAGGGCTGTGCAGGATGAATCCCCCCTCTCCTCCTCCCTGCAGGACACACAGACCCCCAACCTCACCCTGCAGCCCCAGTACGGGTGACAAGGTGACCTCCCTGAGCACAGGGAGACGCTGATGTGCAGGAGCAGCACAGGACTTTTCACTTTTATTATAAAAATATCTTGCAAGCAAAAAGAAAAAAAAACAAAAACCAACCCCAAAAAAGTCTGTACAAGCAGTCACATTGCTCCCAAAGCACTCCCAAGGACCCCAGGTGCCCCCAGCCCCCCACATTTCCACTGCTGCAGGAGCCAACACAGGGTGAGACTCCACACGGTGGCCCAGGAAGGGGACAGATGGAAGACATTTGTCCCCATGGGTGGGCTGGGGGGAGCCTGCCTGGCCCCCAAGACAGAGCTGGGAGGTGGGGGGACATATAAGCCTCTTATAAACTCTGTAGGGTTTGGGGGGTTCTTTACTGAGGCCTCGGTCTTAATTTTGCACATCTTAGTCTAGTGTTAAGTACACAGCAGTACACCCACGTACAACACAAAACATTGGGGGTTTCAGCTCTAAAAATTAACAGTTACATGTCAAACAGTCAAAACATGTTACACGGTACCTGCAGGGAGCTCCCGGGGGGAGCCAGGCTGGGGGGGCCCTCGCACGCTTTGTACAAGCCTGGGGCAGCGCTGGTGGGTCCCAGTGCAGGGCAAGGCTGTGCACAGGAACATGATGATGATGATGAGGAGGATGCTCGGTGCTGGGGAGCCAGACCTGGAGCTCCCCTGGACGGCGGGGTGGGGGCCTCGGCTCAATGGTGTCTTACAGTGTAAGATGTAACCAAAAGTATGTATTCTATCACCATCTGTTAAAACCAGGTGGGGCAGGGTTCTTTATCTCTTCCATGACACATCCCTGGTAACTCCCTCCGGTTCGATATCTTCTGTTAATGAGCCATCAAGCCTCACTGCACGACTCATAAAATTACATCATCCCATCGTGGGATGCTCCGCCCAGGGGGAGGAACCGAGTATTCCTAGCTGGATATAAATCTGGGGCTTGGAACACCACAGGCAGCCCTGACCTACAGGATTCCCAGAGGACAAGAGCTACATAGCCACCACTGGATCTTCAGAGGAAGACCAGACCCTTCCACAGGATCACTGCTTCAACAGAACCACATTTATCACATCAGGAGGACCGCAGCCACCACTAAATCAGACTGCTACCACCACCCCGACCAACAGGCTGTCAGGTTGTATCCTGACTCTGTCAGTGTTTCTGTACTACTGCATTTATTTTTGATTTTTCCTATTAAATTGTAGCTCTGATTTTGAGTCTCTCATCAAACTAGTACAAATGGCCTTTCAGCCTCTTGGCCTTGGGGCGAGACGGAGGTCCCGCAGAAGGGACACTTGGGAAGAGAGGCAGACACTTCGGTCCTTCCTTTAAAGCCAGAGTTTGGTGTCCAGGCGTGGTGGCAGAGCCCCAGAAGGCAGTGTGGGGACCCTGCTGGTCCTGGGGAGCCGTGGGCCAGGCAGTGGCATCCCCATGAGAGCTGGTGTGGAGGCACTGTATACCTGTCCCCTCAGCCCAGCCGGAGCTTCCCAAGGAGCTGCTGCTCCGCTGGCTGAATCTGCATGCAGGCAAAGCCGGCACACTGAGGTTGAGCAACCCCTGATATGGGGGTCCTGAAGGGATGGAGCTGGCAGCCCCAAGACCAAACTGGCCCCAAAAATCATGTCTCTCTGGATGGGAGAAGACCCCCACAAGTATTGCGGGCTCCATTTCCATCCTAAAACACAGGTACCGCAGCGCATCTTCACATTGCTCCCAGTGCTTCCAAGAGAACAGTCACAGGAGGAGCAGAGCAGGTCCCTGCAGGACACGGGGTCCCAGCAGCCACTGCTCACTTCCTGGTGATCTGGACACTGGCATACTCAGAGCCGGCCTCCTCGGGGCGCGGGGCCGACCGCTTGGGTGCCTTGCTGAGGTGCACCATGTCCAGGTCGGCATAGGTGAGGTTGTCGTCGCCATTGGGTGCCTGGTTGGTCTGGATGCAGGCATACTCCGACTGCTGGCTCATCTCCACCATCCGGCGGATGGTCTTCCTCTCCTTGTCGAAGTTCAGGTCCGCGTAGGTCAGGTTGTTGGGGTCAGATTCCTGTGTGAGGCACAAAGAGTTCCTCCTCTGGGAAGATCCCCCTGTACCCACAGCCCTGCTCTGGAGTCAATCCCACTGCAGCTCAGCCCAGGATGCCACAGTCCCTGCCTGTATGGGGGAACCATGCCAGCAGCCACCACCCTGCAGCCATGCTCTACCCCATACTACAGCTTCAAATCACAAGCCACCCTGTCACCCTGTTCTGGCTTCAGAGCCACTGACACAATGCCAGAGCCATCGCTGAAGACACTCCATCCCAGCAGGGCCAGTCTGCCCAGTGATGCCCACGTGGGAGCTGGCAGAGCCTGGGTGGGACGGACAGATTGCTGCTGATCACGACTTTGCTCGTAGCTGCGTCACCAAATGCAAAATAACTCCACAAATAGCCTGGCTGGCTATCGCACAGCTGGTTCTCCCGGCAGCACCAACCCAGACTTTACTGGGAGGAGGAGGAGGAGGAGGAAGGAGGGTGAAGGCATAAAAGATGCTGCGAAGTAGCTACCCTCTTCCTGGGGCAGCTTCTCTTCCACCTCCAGCCACAGAGTGGAGACACTGAGATGTTCACTGGAGAATCACCACCCTCCACTGGAGACACTGAGATGTTTCACTGGAGAACCACCACCCTCCACTCCCATCTCCAGTGGCTCCCAGCCACTCTCCCTCCCCAGTCCCAGGATGACCCACCTGGGTCGTGGCCTCGCTGCTCTTCTCTGGCTCATGTAACCTGGAAGGAGGGACAAAAACAGTCAGACGGAGCATCCTGTTGTCTCTTCCTTAGTTACGGAGCAGCTGGGGAGGTCAGATGCAAGCCAAGGTCCTTGCAGCTGCACCCAGCAAGACAGGTCCTGAGCATTGGCTCATGTGCTGGTCCAGCTGCCTGTCTGCTAGCCAGAGACCACCTCCCACCAGCCTGCTCAGCCCCACCACAAGCCAAAAATCCCCCTAGGCACAGAGCCCCCAGATGGGCAGAGCCTGTGCCTCTGCCGTCCCTTTCACAAGTTTTGGGGATACAGCTCTATCCCAGTCCTGAGGGACTCTGTGGGATGGAGGTGTCCAGCTCAGAGTTCCCACAGGTTACCCAGTGAGTAGAAGAGATCTGCACTAACCTGGCAGACGGCGAGCTTTTACCTGCTGGAAGAGAAGTAGTTTAGGAAAGAAGTAATTCAGAAAATAAGACAAACGCCCCATTTCCCTGGGCACAGAGAACACATGCAGAGACTGCTTCAAGGACATGGACACATCTTTTCCCAGAGGCAAGTGCCTGCAATTCCCTGGAGTTTCAATCAATTTCTTTCAGGACTGCTCCTAGGGGAGCACAGGAGGTGCAGGACAGGGGTCAGACCAGGCAGAGCTTTTCCTGCAGCCTGCAAACAACCTGGGCAGGTCTATCCATCACCCCATGGGGCAGGACCTGCAGCTGCACTGCCAGAAGTTATTGTCCAATGGGGCAATGTGAAACCCATGGGAAAGAGAAGAAAAATGGGGCTGGGAGCAGGTGCCTCCCTGCCACACACTCGGCTCCCTTACCCTTGATCTGCTTCGTCCGGATGAGGTACAGAATAGCTGCCACCAGCAGGACCAGCACAATGCAGACCACGCCCACCACGATGTAGATGAGCATATCGTCTGAAACATCAATGAAAAGGTCACCATGGCCCAGGAACGTGGTACCTCCCAGTCCCTGCAGCCTCACAGATGGGATTGGCACAGTGATGCATGAAGCACCAAGGAGGACAGCTTGGTGCCTGCCACCATCACATCCCCCAGCCCCCTGATATGGGGATTTGGTCCTTCAAACACATTTTGATGGGGCTTTGAGCTTCCTCAGAGGGTGACACCACACAGCTGCCCTGGCACCCCATCCCAGCAGCTCTGACGCACCCGTATCCATCTGGGACCCCTTGCTCAGTCCCCCCTGGGCCGGGTTGGAGATCCACAGGACGGCTGAGTAGTTGACAGGGGCCTGGGCATCGTGCACCACCATGCAGGTGATCGTGGACCCATTTTTCTCCTCTGTCGCTTGCACCTCCACCTGGTGTCTCAGCTCGAACAAGCCCCGGGGCAGCTCCGATGGCCGGGAGATGTTCTCCACCTTTATCTCAATCCCGTTCTCCAGCCAGGAAACAGACATGTTTGCTGGGTAAAACTCCTTCATGTGGCAGGTGAAGGTCACGGTCTTGTTCACCTCGACGGGGCTCGGCTCAGCACGCACTTCGACACTGGGGGGAACTGGGAAGAGAGGCAGAGCTTGGTGTTTGGCATCTCCAGCTCTGCTGCCCACAGGGAGCCCTGTCCCTGCCCCAGGATCCCCTGTCCTCCTCCCAGGGCCCCCAGCCCCACAGGAGAGGGACACCCCAGTGCGAGTCCCCCAGCCCTCACCTCGCAGGGTCCTGCTGAGCTGGTACGTCCCACGCAGCGGGGCCGGCAGCGTGGAGTGCTGCACCTCACAGATGAGCTGCGAGCGGACGTCATCCTTCTGCAGGGTCACCATCACTGTGCTGGACACGTTGTAGGATTTCACCGGCTCTTCGGTGACCTGAGGCGGCTGAGCCGTCATGGGGTCCTTGTTCTTGAACCATTTCACCCCAATTTCTTTGGGAAGGAACCCTCCAGTCGTGCAGGTGAAAGGCACCGACTGCCCCGGCATCGCTCTCTGCTCAGGCCCGGACACAAGCGGGGGGCTGGGTTTGGCTGTGGGGAGAAGCACGGGGCCATCAGACCAGGCTCTGCCCCCTGCCCAGCCCTGGCCCTGCCAGGAGCAGGGTCTCCTACAAGGGCACAGTGATGGCCCATGGGATCCTCTCCTGGAGCCACTCCCAAGCCCTTCCACATCCCTGCCCAGCCTGAGCAGACCCCGCTGGGCTGGTTCCCAGCAGGAGCTGCTCCGGGAGCCCCACTCACCTTGCACAGACACCTCTGTGCCACTTCCACGCTGAAGCACCTCCTCCACACCAGTGACTCCCCTGGCAAACTTCACGCAGTAGTAGGTGCCCATGTCCTCAGGCTGAATGTTCCTGATGTGGATGGTGAAGTCTGTGTCGGACCCAACCACTGCTCTCGTCACACGGGGTAAGGAGTCCCCTGCCGGGCCATAGACAGTCTTGTTCCCACTGCCCAAGCCCTTCAGCCACCTCACAGGACCCGGTGGAGCGAGTCTGGACATGGTGCAGTTCAGGGTGAGCATCTCTCCCGCTGTCACCAGCACCTTGTCCTGGGGCTGCTGCAGCTTGAAGTTCTGATCCAGCTGGGCACCCACACCTGGAGAAAAAAAGAGACCAAGTCTCGCCTGGCACCACACATCCAAACTCCCTATTCTTCTCCCAGTTGGGACAGGCTGAGCACCCCACGCGGTTAGAAGACACCACAGGTGACACAGCTGTGCCCACAGGCACAGTGCTCTGCCCACAGGGCTCAGCAGTGGAGCTGGATGGAGCTTTGCTTGGTGACTGTCCTGGGCTCTGTATGGCTAGATCATGGAGCACATCCCAGCTGCCCATGCCTCTGACACACTGGGCTGTCTCCCACAGCCACCTGGCTTTATCAGCCAGGAGAAAGAACAGCACAAAACGATGTGCTCCAAAGAGCTGGCTCCCATTACCAACATGATATTGCATTTTCTGTCCTGAATTCTGTCCCATTTCCATACGGAATCCCAGCCCCGGTGATCCCAGCAGAACACAGCCAATCCCCCCACCAAAGCCAGCCAAGCTGGCACTGTTCCTGCTCAGCAGCAACCACAGGGAGCCATCCCCTTCGGAACATCTCCACACCACTGGTCCCTAATCAAGTCACCTGTGCCTCACCTCCCTGCTCAGTGATGTCCCAGATAACCCCCCCTACACATCCATGGGTTACCCAGGGGTTAATTTTGTGAGTGCTTCCCATGCCAACATAGGTATTGCAACGAAATTCATGAAAGATTTCAATACTGGTCACTGCTTAAAGGAACTTTTTTTTAAGCCACATGGGGAGAGAAGTGGGGGAACCACTTAGATCCACCTGCTGGTAACAGGCTGTGGCACCCAGAACCAGTGTCATGGTCACACAGATCATTGTGTTTGAGCAGGTAATGCTGAGCAGCATGGGGAGCACATGGACCAGCACCCACATCTCTCACACCAGAATCATGGAATCACAGAATCTTTTAGGCTGGAAAAGCCCTAAGATCACCAAGTCCAACCATTAAGCCAGCACTGCCAAGCCCCCAGCCAAACTAAGACTCCAAGTGCCACATGCACACATCTTTTAAATCCTTCCAGGGATGGTGACCCCACCACCGCCCTGGTCAGCTCTCTTACCCTTTCAGTGAAGAACTTTTCCCCAATATCCAACCTAAACCTCCCCTGGTACAACCTGGAGCCATTTTCTCCTGTCCTGTTGCTTGTTACTTGGGAGAGGAGAATGACCTCCACCTGGCTACAGCCTCCTTTCAGGGAAACCCAGGACAGCAACTCCTACTGAGGCTTCCCTTGGGACACAGCAGGATAACCTCTGGCTGGATGGTCCCAGGAGAGCCTGCTGTAGGACAAGCTGCTCTGACCCCTCTGGCCACGGCTGGCTCTCACAGAAACTGATCTTTGGCAGCTGCTAATCCCTCCTGACTCACAGTGGTATGTGCTGTACCCATAGATGTTCTCTGTTCTACTGTGTGTGGAATTACTCAATCTCTACGGCCAGAATTACCAGGATCAGTTTCTCCAGACTGCCCCAGTTAAAGGCTTTTTGCCCAGGGCATCATTCCACACCATCCTCAGCCAAAACCTTCAGGCCTTGGTGTTTCCCTTTGAAGGCATGTCAGGATTAACACGGCAGCAGCATTCGACACCAGAACAAGTTTTTCCCACAAAACAAGCACAGAGGGACAGAGTTGGTTTGTGTCACGTCCAGATGAGTCATTCACTCTAAGCCTTGGTCCTGCACCTGAGCTGTGGTGCTCTGGGCACCTGAGAGACAACCCTATGCTTCTCAGGTGACACCCAAACTGCAGGGAGCAGCCCTGGAGCAGAGGTCCCGTGCACTCCATGTGCTGAACACGGTGCTGACGCAGGGCAAACACCACTGGGATCTGCTTCTGTGGCATCTCCTGAACTTCTCCATCTCCTGCTGCTGACAGTCTTTTGCAAGAAATGGTTGAGAAGCACAGAGGAAGTTCACAAGCACAGAAGCATCATCACATCATCCGTCTCTCGCCAAACCACTGCACGGGGATGTGACACAGGCAGGCACTGGGGTGACACAGGCAGAGAGACTGGGCTGACACAGGCAGCAACCACACAAACCCCCAGCCCTTCCACATACCTGGGGGGCCACAATGCCAAGTACTGGCTCCACCAAATTGGGCAAACAAAGCTCATTAGTGGGCGGCACTCAGTACAGCAAAGGACACGTCCCATGCGTGGCCACAGAGCAGGAGCCGAGGGCCAGGCCCGCTCCCCAGCGCACGCTCTATGCCCTGTGAAGAGCGTGTTACTCACTGCTCCCCTCTGCAACCCTCTGCAAAAGCAACTTCTATGGAGTGGTAACCCCCATGTCCCCTTGAGGGTGCCCTGCACTGGGTAGAACTGCCTGCACTGCCCTGCACAGCCCAACCCGAGCAAGCCGAGCACCTCCTCTTCATCCTCCCTCTCTCCATCTGCCCATCTCCCCACGAGGCACGTGGTGTGCTGAGGGGGAGAGCTGGGGAAGTACCTGCTTTGGGGCCCCAGAGCTAACCCCAACACCAAAGAGTGTCAGGGGTCAACCCCAAAGCTCATTTCTTGGTTGCAGTGATGGGTCCCAGAGAAACGTCCACAGAAGCACTGGGACACTGAGCTGAACGTGGCTCGGTGCCCTGCCTGTGGCTGCCACGCCTGGTGTGCAGCAAGGGCTCCCCACTGCCTCAGCACAAGGGTCCTGCCTTCCTGGGACCACAGGGATTTATCCCTGCAAGCAGCAGGGATCTCTCCCAGGGGCCAGATTTGCAGCCAAACGTGGATGGTCTGTATGCATTCCACATCACCGAGCCTGCATTCCCTCCTCACCAGGGCAGCAGTGTGCAAGCACCCTGCCTGCCTCCCGTGCCCAGGGATTAGCAGGCACGGAGCATGCTGTTGTCCAGGCATAGGATGCAAGGTGCTTTCCTGACTTCTACTGCTCCCAGACTAAAGAGGAGAAAAAGGGCTTCACACTGCCGGCAGCACTGCCTGGCCAGGGGCTTCACTAGCAGCCCTTGGTCACGGCAGAAAACACCATGAGGCTCCAGGCAGCCCCTTGGATAGGATTAAAATGGGGCTTTGAGGTATTTTTACATGTTTTCTGCTCTGCTGCTTCAGAGACCCTCACCCAGCTCTGCTCAGATCACCCTGTTCAGCGATTTCTGATCTATGACACACAAGCTCCAGCCATGATCCACCACAGGAACACCCCAACAAAGATTAGCTCGCACCTCCTGGCCAAGAAGCAGGAGTCCTGGTCAGACCTGGCTTCTCCACCTCCTGCCTGCATCCAACACCCCACACAAGGACCAACCTGACCCCTCACTGCTCAGAAAGACCCCAATCCCCCACAGCAGCTCACAGCAAGCCCCCACCCTGATGGGAAAAACACAAAGGGGAAGTTGGCAGAAAACCCCAGAACACACAAGTTAGAAAATGCAAAGTTTCCACCAAAGCTCTTTTCCTCTTTCTCCTGAACACAGCTTCTCCTCACATGCAGCCGACCTCCCCCTCTCCTTCCCCTTTTGAGGTGCTCACCCAGTGGGATTGGGAGCTCAGCCAAGCTCCCTCCCAGCAGCTCACAACATGCTTGTGCATCAGAAGTGGGATGCTGGAGGTCTTCATGCCACAAACACATAGGACACCACAATTTCTCTCTGTTTCCCTGCTTCTCTCCTGCTGCCTGATGACACTTTTTTCTTAGACTTGGATTTCAAACCACCAGGAATTGGAACACGATCCTCTTGCCCCCAAGATCACGGGGAATTTAGGTGCTCTGACCCTGTAATCTGTTCTATCCTACACTCCAGAATTAGCCAAGGGTTTTAAAGCCCTGAAAAGCATCACCTGACAGTTCCCACGTAGGTGGGAGCACCCTCGCAGTGCAGACCCGGAGCACTTCCAGCCCGGAGCAGAGGCAGGAGCACGATCTGGCAGAGCCTGCCTCCTTCCCGTTATTCAGTTTAATTTGGGAGCAAAATAATCCCAGCTCTTGCTGCAGTGCAAGTTTTCCATGTTGGTGACACATTTTTTTCTATATTCCACCTTTTGAAGTATTTGATATTGAACAGATTGCAAGAGGCCGGGGTTTAATTCAGGAGAGGCTGCTTGGATGCTTCCTGGTAAAAATAGATTTTTTTTTCCTCTGAAAGAGCTCTGGGATGGCTGTGTGTTCCAGAAACAACGTGCAGCTGGTCACCGGCATCCGAAGCCCCACGGTCACTCACTGAAGAAACAGGCCAATGGGCAAGGGAACCCCAAAATAATCCTGCTGGAATTTCACCTGCAGCAGGGCTGCCAGGGGCGGAAACTAACAGGTGCTGCCTATAAAAGGCCTGGAATCTGCTGTTTAGGGAAGGCAAGGAGAGCCCCGGGGATAGCTGTCGAGCCCTGAGCAGACCCCAAGGCGCTCAGGGAGGGCTGTAGTAAAGGCTGTGTTTTACATCTGTGACATCAGAGGAAGCCTCGGCTCACATGCAGCCACCATTTCCAAGCTCCCCTCCTCCAGCATCAGCAGAAATTCATCCCAAGAGCCAAAGCCCCAGAAGCAAACCGAATTCCCCTTTAGAAGAGGCTCTGGGAAGCACAGCTGAAACCCTCTGTGGAGACACACAGGCATGGAAGGGCTCTGCAGGGCACAGTTTCTCAATGGGGCTTTGCCGTTTGGTTTCCCACATGTCGCTGCCTTTGCCCCACAGGAAGGTCTCCTCCAGGACCTTTCCTTTTCCCCTTCACTTCTGCAGGAGCTGTCTGAACAGCCAGCAGTAGGAGCCTGGGCCAACTCTGCTGGAGTTCAGCTTAGTTTGAGCCATGGCCCAGGAGGGATTCACCGTATGGAAAAAAAAGACGTGCACGTTTGCACCTAAAATCAGGGATGCAAACCACTTCACAAGCCAGGGCTTTTCACCCTGGGGTGGGTTTTTTTCCCATGGTCGGCTCAAAGAAATGGGGTTCTTACTCCAAGACCACATTTAATTAAGTTCAGGAGCTTTGCTGGAGCTATTCTTTCACGCAGGAAATCACAGTGGCTCACTGGGAAGCTGCGCTCACCGCCAAAGCCTTCTTGGCTCTCAGCAGCCGGAGTTTTCAGTTTGGGGCCAACACTTCTCAGTTGTGATCAGGCGACTCAAAGCAAGGAGTGCTGTGCTGAAAGCATTTGCTTTCTGCCCAAGTTTGCATCCAACTCCTTGCCCAAGTAAAGCTTTGATGGTAAATATTTCAATGGGCTTGGGAGAATGTGGGTTTCCCCCATGGAACCTGGGCTGGGCCGTTTGTAATGAGATCTGGCTGGAAGCGGTGGGATTGGAATAGAGCAAGAAGCTCAGCAGCGAGATGCTCCTGTAGATGCATCACCACCGCTGCAGGTTTGCCTCAAAAACCCCATCCCTCCCTTGGCAGGGAGGAGAGCGATTCCTTCGAAATCACCCAAACGAAACACCCTAGAAAGGAAACATCCTTGAAAGCAGCAGTCACCACAGGGCTTCGTTCCTGGTGGGATGAGAGACTTCCCGCTGCTGGTAAAGGAACAGAAACAGCCAAGAGCGGCACACTTTGACTGTCCTTTGCTGTGTCCCCCAGCTTTTCTAAGGGACTGGTGGAGCCACAAGCTGTGGGGAGGCCTGGGGCACCCTGAGCCTGAGGTGACACAAGGCTCCGTGGCACAGGGCGCCCAGAGGTGTTGCAATCCCACCGCTTCAGTGCCCAACAGTTGAGCAGAGAAAGAGTCCACAGTGGGGTAGGCAAGAAAAACAAGTTCCTGGCAGAGCCTCACCAGAGCCTCCCCATGCCTTCTCCACTACCATCTCCGAGTGGGAATTCGGGCTGCTCGCTGAGATTTGCCTCACCCATAGCTGGCAGGGGGTGCTGGTGAATGGGTGGGAACAACATGCCTCTTCATGCCCCTGCCGAATTCCCTGCCTCGCTGGGAAGGGGAATGTCTGCCTGTCTTGAAGTTTGGTTTGAGAAGAACCGCCGGGCGAGGGCTCCGTGGGAGCCCCTCGGCCATCGCCGCTCTCTAGGTCACCGCAGGAAAGGTCAAAGCAACCGTGCGCGGAGAGGCGGCGTCATGTCGGTACCGGAGGTGTGCGGGAGCGGGGAGAAGAGAGGACGGGGGGAAAACGGAGGACAGGGCAGGGAAGGAAATGGGGCGAACAGGGCAGAGGAGAGGAGCAGGGCGGGAAAAGGGGGGAAAACAGGGCAGAGCAGGGAGAGGAGCGGGGAGGGAGGGAAAGGTGGAAAAACAGGGCAGAAGAGACAGGAACAGGATGGAAAAAAGGGGGAAAACAGGGCAAAGCACAGGAGAGGAGCAGCGTGAGAAAGGGGAGAACAGGGCAGAGCAGGGCAGCAAGGTGGGAGGGAAAGGGGGGAATAGGGCAAGGAGAAGAGCAGGGAAGCAGGCAGGAGTCATGGCTTACCGGGCAGGGCGAGCAGCAGCAGGCAGGGCAGTGCCCAGGCGGTGCGGCCGGGATCCCGGGGATGCGGCTCCATCGGTGCGGGGAGCGGAGCCCGCGGCTTCACAGCGCGGCCCCGCGCCCGGCTCGGCGGCTGGGTTTGATAAATAAGACAAATTAAAAAAAAAAAGGCAGAAAGAAAAAAAGGGCAAAAAAAAAAAAAAGCGCAGAACTGCAGCTGGCGAAAGAAATCGCTCTTCTCAGCCCCAAAATGAGGAAGGAGGCCGGGCTCCCCCCTTTCCCCCCCGCGGCGGGCGGGCAGCGCACACGCACGCACCGACACGGACCCGCGGCCCCGCCGCCGCCCGCGGGCACCGGGCCGGGCTCTGGGCCGCTGACGGGGCCGCCACGGCGGGGCCCCGGGCGGGCGCGTGCCCCGGTGCCGCGCGGAGCCGCCTCCCCCCCGCCGCCGCGCCGCCTCCGTTGCCGTGGTACCGGGGAGGGACGGAGTTGGCCCCAGCTTCGAGACCCCCTCCGGCTCGCAGCAGCCCCGGGTTAGCGCCGCTTCCCCCCGTGGCGGGGGCGAAGCCAGCCCCGCCCGCCCCGGGGCAGAGTCCTCCGGTCAACCCGGTGTGCGGCTGCCTTAAGGTGGGCTGGGGGGGGACCCCCGGCACCGGCCGCCGGGAGCGCCGGGGTGCCCGGTCCCTCTCGGTCGGGGCAGAGGGGGGGCGGCTCCGTGGCCCCAGGGCTGCGGGGGTGGGGGTGTCCTTACTCGCCACAGGCTGCCAGTGTAGCCACCGCTTCGGCACGGCCACAGTACACAGCCCAGCATCCCTGGGGTGCAGGAGCACACAGCTTTGGGGGTCCTGAACACCCAAGGGCCACCTGGGGCTGAGCCAGGACAGCCCGTGGCAGAGGCACAAGCAGCACCCAGCCTTGGGGGTCCCAAATGCCCAGGGACCTCCCAAGGGACCACGCAGAGCTGAGCTGTGGCAGCCCGTGGCAGAGGCACGGGTGGTGTTTTGCCAGTGCCACAGGGACAGGTCAGCTTGGCCCACGACGGTCAGGGCCAGGAGGGAACACTGGTGCAGGACAGGCAGAGGGTGGATGGGGAGGGAGAGGAAATTTCTGCACAGCACGCTGGGAGAACGGGGACATCCCCGTGATGTCCCCTCAGCGGGATCCTGCAGCAGGGAGAAGCAAGAGCCTGAGGACAAGGCAGCTGTAATGGTAGACAGGGCTGAGGAGGAGGAGGACGGTGTCAAGGTGTCAGCATCCATGGGATTCATATCCCTGCACTGCCCTGCTTCTCCCTGACACAAAGTCCTTCCCAGGGGAGTCGCAAGAACACATTCTCCCCTGCCTGCACCTGTCACAGCTTCTCCCACCGCCCAGGGGCACTTCAGCCAGGCCAAGCCAGGTACCTGGGATGCCAGGTGCAATGCTGGCAGCTCCCAGCACCACCCCCTCTGCCCACCCAGGGATGGGGTGGACACTGCAGAGCAGGAGCTCCCAGCCCGCCCAGCATCACCTGCAGCATTCCCAGCAGCACAGATAACACCGACCGCTCTCCCACACTGGGCCGGGTCCCCAAGGACAGCACTGGGTGCCATACTGGAGGACCCGCTGCCAGCTCCCCCCTCCTCCCCTCCCTCCCAAGGCAGCCGCCGGGGCTGTCGGTTTTATTTAGAGCCTCGCACAAACACAGCCAAGATATCTGAAGTGACTTGGCACCATCAATCTGCGCACGGCGTCCGCCCGCACATCCCCGGCCCCGCCAGCCTCCCCCTCAGCCCCAGCTACGCCCATGGGGCACATCCAGCCTTAATTTAGCGCTGCTGGGAGCTGAGAACAACTCCTCAGGCTTCAGCACTCACCTCTGTCTGGGATCCCCTGGCAGCTGGAGGCTGCATTCAAGGGCTGTGGCCACTACTGCTCCCACTGGAAAAACATTTGTGGCCCGTACTGGTCCTGGGAAGCCCAGCACAGCCATCCTTTCCCTTCACAGAGCTGGCCAGAGTAGCCAGCAAGGAGCAGGGATCCAGAGGAGCCCTTGGATTTGGCCTTTTGCACATGGCAATAATTTCTTTGCACAGGGATGGGACACGGGGACACATCACTATGGTCCACAGGCACCTCACAAGAGGAAGCAGAGGGGGCAGGTGCTGAGCTCTGCTCTCTGGTGACCAGTGATAACACCTGAGGGAACTGCATAAAGTTCTGCCAGGGAAGTTTGAGGTTGGATATTGGGTAAAGGTTCTTCCTCCAGAGGGTGGTTGGGCACTGAACAGGCTTCCCAGGGCAGTGGTCAAAGCCCAAGCCTGCCAGCGCTCAAAAAGCATCTGGACAATGCTCTCAGGCACAGGGTGAGATTCTTGGGGTGTCCTGTGCCAGGACAGGAGTTGGACTTGGTGATCCTTGGGGGTCACACTGAGCTCAGGATATTCCATGGGATTAGCAGTGGTTTGTGGAAACCCTGCAGCTACACCATTGTGGGCAGCGCATCCCACCCAGCCCAAGTCCAGAAGCAGGGACCCTCAGGGCAAGCGAGTGCCCAGCAGGAGGGAAAATGCCAGGGACACACTGCAGCCGTTCCCAGCCACCTTCCCTGGTTATTTTTACATGGAAGCACAGTTCCTGGAGGCCTGGTTGGCTTCAGCCTGTCTGGGCTGTTCTGCTCGGTGCTGAAGGTTCAGACAACCTGTTCTGAGGCGATTACAGAGCACAGCCAGCCTGCACACAAGCAGCAGCCACCGCAGAGCGCTTGGGAAGGGAAGTTAGAGCTTAAAAAAAGCTCTGCAAGAGAAGGTACCGCGCAGAGCAGATGGTGCAGCGCGAGCTTCCCGGGAAGAGCTGCTATTGCTCCCCATTAGGAAGCATATGGGCAGGCTCAGCTGCCTCCCTCCCCTCCTACCCATGGCCCTTCCATTCGGCATCACAGGGGCCCAGCTCCAACGTGAGAGGTTTGGAGGATACACCCTGGGAGGGCAGCCCCTGCCCTGCATCAGGCAGGGATCCCGGGAGAGAGGAGGATTCGGCTCCTTGTGTGCCTGAGACAGAGGGACAATGCAAAATTTTGGGAGTGCAACTCTGCCATTATCATCATTCTCCTTCTGCACAGAACACCCACAGTGAGCAGGAGGCTGTGGCACCTTGGCAGGGCGGGCAGTGCTGCCAGGCTCTCCATGCTGCCAGCGGGCACCCAGGCTGCGCTCACTCGGCAGCATCTCCAAGCTTCAGATCAAAATCCCCGCTCTGGCAGGGAGGATTCCAGAGACTCCGGGGGATTTCGGAGCTTGGCTCTCCCTGGCCCCAGGACCTGGGCAGCAGCCAGCATGGGGACAGGGCAGCATTTCAGGAGAGCTTTTCAAGAATAAGTTGATTTTCACAGCTTTGAGGAACAGTGAGGAACTCACATCGTGCTGCTAGCACCTGTTTAGGGAAGGCACTTGCTCCGTGTGGCAGGGCTGGGCCAGGCTCAGCCACCCCTGTAGGTGTGGGGGCTGGGCAGGCAGGGGTCTTCTCCCCTTCCCTATTCCCAGCCAGGACCACGGGATCAACGTGCTTTTTGCATTCCCGTGTTCCCAGCTGGGCAGCTCTGCGCAGACAGCAGGATCTGCTCCCTCCCCAGGAGGAGGTGGGGATCCTTCCACACACAGGGATCCCCAGCCAGGGCAACAGCACCCCATCTCTTGTCAGAGCCTGGCAGCATCCAACGGGAACAATTACAGCCTTGCCAGGGCGATCCCAGTGGAAAGTCTTGCAGCACTGGTTTTGCCCAGACTGTTCTTTCATCCCTTAATCAGTTGCCTGTCTGATCCTCTCCCAGCCCCGATGGCCCCCGGGAACAGCGGTGGCTCACTTGGCTGGAGGGGATTCGAAGGGGATGGAGATGGGAGAGGTTCTGGTCTCTGCCCTGCAGGGCCAAACCTGGGTCTGTTAATGAATCACATTTCACTAATGGACGTGACTGCGGCCTCTCCCTACCTGGGACTTTGTCCCTTGTGATCCCCACTCCAGCATGGGATGGCACAGTGGGAGCAGTACCAATAGCCTGAGTGGCCACATCACACCAAGACCCAGCAGTTGTCCCAGAGGGCTCAGTCCACCCTTCAAAACCCAAACCAACTTAGGCATAAACAGAAAAAACCACCGATACTTTGGACATGAGCCTGGAAAATACCCCAAATTCAGCAGCCAGATGTGCTGTTTTGGGGCTGTGGGCACAGAGCCATGCCCAAGCACAAGCAAGCAGCCAGCACTTGCAGGAGCCCTCCACAATAATGACTCAATGATCTTAGAGGTCTTTTCCAACCTCAAAGATTCCTTGATAAACCCAAATAACGCAGCACCGTGCACATGGAGCTGCAGGGACTCACTACCCTGAGGAAACTCAGAGGCAGCCTGGCCCAGTCCCAGCCCCAGACACCTCCCAGCCCAGCCCCAGCACCCTGAGAGGTGTTACTTTCACAACTCACCACAACAAAACACCCAGTATGACCACATCAGAGCACCAGGCCCGCACAAGGTCTGTTCTGGTACCCACAAGACAGTGCAGCCTCCACACAGCCAGAGAGCGGCACGTTCACCCCATCCATCCTCCAGCTTCAAAGGCAAATTTCAAAACCCCTCTACCTTAAGATCTAGGTGGACATATCCTACAGCCCCTGCTCCCCCCATGCCTTAGTCTTCAGTCAGTACCCAAAGAGGGCTTTCAGCTGGGAGAGAAACACACAAATGTCTCCTGAAGAAGGGAGCACCAATTACACTGCTGATATTTAGGGCTTCCAGCACAACAAATGGAGCTGCAGCTTCATTAGGTACCTTGCCAATTTAATCCGAGACATCCAGTACAGGGGAAGCTTAATTTAGTTTGTCTCAATGTTAACTTATAACAAGCAATATGTTAACGTGGGGATGGTTTTCATGGACTGTGACCCAGGGAAGGGGCACCCACAGCCCTCCAAACAGGGATTCTTAAGAAGCAGGGGGATGTATCCTACCTGTCTCATACTCCTGGGATAGCATCCACCACCATGAACACCTGCAGCTAGGGAAGAGGTGCACCCTATCACCCCCTTATGTGGGAGAGGCCCTGGAGAGGGTGATGAGGTGCAAGGGCCTCATTAAGGCTGTGATTGCCAGGAGAAAGGTGGGGCTGGGCTGTGGGGGATGCTCTGAGCAGCCTGTGCATGGGCTTTGCCCCTCACCTTTTGAGGGGGCTCATGGGAATTGCCTGTAACTGTTTAAGCCAAGCTTTTATTGGGTGGTTTAGGAGTTACAGCTGAGTTATTTCAGCTCTCTCAGGTCTTTGCTAGAGCTCTCAGGCACAGTTGGTGCAGATGGTGTGGGGGAATGGGTGGGGTGAAGGTGAGGTGCTCCCCGGCATGGGGGATTTTTTGAGGAGGCCCCTCTGTGCACACTGGCCAGACCCACTGCCTGTTTCTGCCCCCTCCTTAGGGAGCAGGGGTCCAAATCCCTTAATTTTAGAGTCCCTCTGCCACTGAATTAATCCCCAGCACTGCCAGGATCAGCTGGTTCCCTCCAAACCCCTGAAATGACTTCCAGGGAGGATGAGGGAGGGATGCAGCACTGCCTGCCCACGCTGGGCTTTGCTGGGTTGGAGCGATGCTCTGAGTGCCCTCATGGCATTCACACACTGTCACCCTGGGCTCCAGCAGCGGCAGCAGAGCCCAGGCACTGTGAGACCACCCACCACTACCAGAATGTCCACCACTGTCTGCCAAGCAGGAAGGAAAACCCACGGGCTACGGCGGAGCCCATACCCACAGTGCAGCTCTCCCATCCAGGGCCGGGCCGTGCTCCCAGGCTGCTCCCACCCCGTAGTGGTGCCCTGTGGGATGCTGCGAACAGGGTGACTCGGCCGGGCTTCCTTAATGCAGCCCAGCACAGTCACACTCTGGGGGAATTCCTCACAGGCTGTGTCAGAGCAGGAAAGGTGGTTTATATCCTGTGCCTGGCCTGGAAACGGCCCTGGCTGACCTGAAGTGAGGGGTTTTAGGGTAAAACTGCTGACAGGCCAGGAAAACCCAACGGCACTGCCAGCTGGGAAGGACAGGGCTGGCAGTGCTGGCGCCTGTGCCCACTGAGGTGCCTCGAGTGCTGGCAGGGCTGTGCTGACCTTTGCTGGCAGGCAGGAGCCTGCCCCTTGTCCCAGAGAAGGGTTTGCTCTCTGCTGTGGGTCTGCAACACGTGCACAGCCCCAGGACTAAGCTGCACGGGAAGTGGTGCAGTGACCACCCCTGGAAGTGTTCAACAAACGTGTGGATATGGCACCTGGGGACACGGGTTAGTGGTGGGTTTGGCAGTGCTGTGGGAATGGTTGGACTCAATGATCTTAGAGGGCTGTTCCAACCTTAACTGATGACAGGGAAGAGGCCCCCACGCAGGGCGCTCATCAGGGACACTGGGTGGCCCCAATCCTGCACCCTTTGTGCCAGTGGTTGCAAAACTGTGGGAGACATCTGTGCTGTCTGTCTGTGGCACGACTGGGCTCACCCCAGCTCTGATGGGCTCCAGAGCCACACGGAGCCTTGGTGTCCATCCTGGGACCCTTTCTCAGCCCCAGGAGCAGAAGTGCTGAGGAGGAGGAAGTGGCAGGGAGTGGGGGGAGGGCAGGCAGGGTCAGGCAGAGAGCTCCAGCCGTGAAGGGACATTTCAGAGCTGGGTGTTAATCATTGATGGGCTCCTGGGAGCTGTTTGAACTAAAGCCTCCCTCCCCCCTCTAGAGGGGGAAGTTCTGCACTGTACTGGCTCATGGGGAGCCAGCACTCAGATCCTTCAGCACACAGCCAGCCCCACAGAGCGATGCTGGAGAAGACCTTGGTCTCCCCTTGGCGGTACCACCAGGACTGTGGTGGAGCTCAGAGCTCGGCCGAGGGGAGAGCGATATCATCTCAGTTTTCTAATGCCAGCTGGGGGTTTTTTTCTGCATCCTCTCCAAGTTCTTTGTTGATTGCAAATCGTTATCATGAAAGCGCATCCGAAGCTGCAGCAGCAGATAACGCTGTGCTGCCGGGCCGGCGGCTGGAGCTCACCGAGGCTGCTCTGCCTGAGAGTCCTGCGGCAGCTGTGGATGGAAATAAAACTGCTAACGTGAGGGATTGATCATGTTCAGCCAGCTCAGCCCATTGCTTCCTGCTTGGCAGAGCCCTTGCTGTGAAGTGCTAAAATCCAGGCTTAGAGGTGGGATTTGTGCTGTGAGACCCTGGCACCTCGGCACTCACCCTGCTGGAGCCGGGGAGATGCCCCATGGAGGGCACATGAGGTGTAGGAGACCCGGTACAACCCCATGTCACCCTTTACTGCAAAGGGAGATGGTGTGTCTGGCAGTGGGAGCTTCATGGGGTCATGTGTGACAGTGCCAGATCCGATGCCTCACGGTGGGAATGGCACAGCTGCTGGGATGCAGGGGGGGATGCACCCCCTGAAACAGCCAGACGCAGCCCCTGGAAGAGGATGCTGACCAGCCCTCAGGGCCATTCCCAGCCCTGCTGCCAGGCTGTCCCTGTGGTCACTGTCCCCATGTTGTCCCCACAGCAGCCCCAAGGCTCTCCAGACCTGTTGTCTCTTTGTTGTGGCTCTGTTGAGACCAAACACATCCACCCACACTGCCTGACCCAGCGCTGCCAGCTCTGTGGGGCTGGGGTTACTCTGGCCCTGCTGCTGGAGGCTGGATGGAGAAAAATGCTTCTCCAAGGGGGTTGTGTGGTTTGTCCTTTTTTTTTTTTTTTTTTTTTTTTTTTAAGTTGAAAGGCAGCAAAAAGCGGGCGGATTAATTTTGGCAGGATCCACCATGCATCGCTCCAAGGGGCTGGCCCTGATAAGGAGCTGCAAATCCGAGCCGCCAAGTGCTGCCATCCCGCTGGAGCCTTGGAGGGGCATCAGGGATTAAGAGGGTCTGTGTGATGTCTAACAGGTTTAGAAAATATTGCCTGGGATTATCCACTCGCGGTGGTGACCAGAGACCTCTGAGCCGCGGCAGACGCCGGCATCGGCTGATGTCTGCTGGCGGTGGGGGGGGTCCTGCGTGCGGGAAACCTGATCTGCGTGTGCCTGTTTGCACTCGTGTGCACGTTCCCTCGTGTGCACACGCGTGGATGTGCAGCAGCGACGGCTCTGGGGCGAGCTGTAGGAGCGAATGGGGCTGGTGGCCCCCTGACAGCGCGGGGGCTGAGCCGTGCCCGGCCCCCCGTGGCTGCCAGCCCTGTGCTGGGTCTGGGGTGCCAGAGGGGTGCTCCAGCCTTCGTTGTGCTGCAGCTCTGTAAGGGCAGCTCCTGACCGCCAGCGTTAATGATATCCACCCAATTAGCCCAGCCTAGCCCCAAGGATTAGCGGATGGAATCATCATCCCAAAGCGTAAGCAGTTAACGCCGCTAATTAGTCATCGCGTGAATCCCAGCTCAACCACAAACCGCAGCGGCCGCGGTAGCCGTGGGCAAGGGGTGATGCCCACCCAGCCGGGCTCCGGGAGACGGGAGCTGTTTACGGAGAATGTGCCGGGCTCGGGGATCCGTTATTTTTACACGTTGCCATAGCTACTGATACCATTATAAAATTAAGCCTGAACCATGTGGAAGAAATGGATCTGTCAGAAGGAATTATTTTCGGGAGCGCGCTGTGGGTCCGAGCACTGCCCACCCCAAGGCCGGCGGCGAGGGGCCGAGCCCAGAGGGGTGATAGGGGTCCCCGCTGGAGGCAGCTGCATCCTGCCCGCGGGCACGTCGCTGGAACGAGGCGCCGGGCAGGCTGCGGAGCTCCGGGATCGCCTGGAGCCACCGGCGCCAGCACAGCCCCTCCGGGCTGGCAGCATCGCTGGGCACGTCCAGGGTGAACAAAAGCCCGCTGAGAGGGAGCTTTCAGCCCGCGCTGTGCTCCCTCCCGCAGCGCCTGCTTTCCCCCTTCTCCTGCCTCTCTCAATATTTTTCCCTTTCCCTGCACTTCTCTGCAGAGGGACACTTGTGCCGGGCTCGGGGCAGCCAGCGCTGGGGCCACGGCCAAGCACAGCCGCACTTTAAGGTCGCTCAGTGCCGGAAGGAGCAGGGAGCGCCAGGGACCCCACAACATCCTGCCCTCGGGACAGGGAGCTCCCCAAAGGGTTTCCCTACCTTAAGCTCTTCTCGCTGGACAAAACCACCTGAAGCATCCCCAGGAGCATGCACGGCTCACTTCGGGTACAATGTACATGTGGATGTTGGGAGGACCAGCACCACTCCAGAGCGACTCCAACAGCTGGTCCAGCATGAAGAGCCCCGGGAACCCCAGTGCAGGACCCCCCTCCCATCCACCCTGGCAGCCTCACTCAGGCACCGGCAGGACCCAGCACTGCAGCTTGATCCGCCCTCCCCGTGCCGGCTCCAGAGGGTGATTGTCCCTGAGCAATGTCCCGTCCAACACTGAAAGCACAAAGTGATTCTTTCTTAAGCACTGGATGTTCCTGCTTGTCCCACGGCCCTGGAAACCCCTCTTTAATCACTGCCAGAGCCTTGGCCTCACGGTGTCCCGCAGTGAAGGACCTCATGGGCCAAAGGAGTGTTGGGCACAAACGATGTGCATGACACTTTTCAATTTCAGTGCCTGCCCCCTCCCCCTGCGATTGAAGAGATGAGGAATGGTCATAGGGCAGCTCCCCATTCACCCCACACCCCTTCAGCTCCAGGGATTTAATGCAAATTATTCCAGATTGGCCAGAGAGGTCCCCAGTAGCAATAACTGCAATAGCACAACCTCCTATTAGACACCAGAGAATCCACAGGGACAAGCAGCATCCTCCAAACACCTCCAGCTCTTCCCAACTTAAAGTCCTGGTCTGCAGCCTGGGTGTCCCAGTTTGCTTTGTGGGCATGGCTGGGTAGTGCCTGGGAGTCCATCTCCTCCCTGAACATCCCAGTGTTCCAGTGTCATGGGGTGGCTGCCCCGTACCCTGACTGTCACTGGGGCTGTGCCTGGGGGCTGGAGATATCCCCACTGTGCTGGCGAGAGCCCTCACTCTGTCGGGAACCCAGGAGGGGATGAGGCTGGCAGTGAGGCTGTGGCACAGAAACAGTTCCTATGACAACCCCAAATCCCAGACCTGTTTATCCCCTTTGGTGAAAATCCACAACAACCGTGAAACCAGGGAATAAGATTCAATAGTAAGACGTGAAATAAATCAGGACCAGTGTAAAGCATGTCACCATTTTACTCTGGCTTCGTTCACTTTCCAAGGAAAAGCCTGAGAAACAGGGAGCTGCAAAGGGGTGAGCTAACAGGTTTGGAATTGGAGGGAGCAGGATCCAACTGTGCAGCATCCCAGGACTTCTCCCTCAGGTTCTCTCTTCTGGCAGGAGCTCAGCTCAGGGCAGCCAGCAGGAACAAGCAAGACCCATGAAGCATTTCTGAGGGACAATCAAAGTATCTCCGAGACCCTCTCACTCCCTCCAACCCCCTCAAAGCACCCAGCTGTTCCTCCAGCTTCTGCTGCTCGCTGCAGCATCCTGGCACAATGTCCCCATGGCATTGCCTGGTCCCCTTGGCATCATGGGGTCCCTATGGCATCACAGGGTCCCCATGCCATCACTGGATGCCTGTGGTGTCATGGGGGCCCTGTGGCATTGGATGCTCTTAGACCTGTGGCTATTTGGGTGATGTTAATGTGGAAAGGGACTGGCCTGTCTCTCCCTGGGGATGGGCTTGTGGCCACCACAGTCTCACGGTAGCTAGGACAGAGATGAGGACAGAGCAGGGGAAAAGGGTGTCTTGGACAGAGACAGTCACAAACCAGGCCCTTGGCTGGAGCTGCTGCCCTGTCAGACACCAGAGGAGACCAGCTGGAGCGATGACTGCTCCTGGAGACACAATATTCCCTGGGCACCCACCTCAGTGACAGACACTGCCACTGTGGAGTGTCTCTGCTTCTCATCACTGAGCTGGAGCACTCCAGGACAGGGCACAAGGCATTTATTCCTGTCTCTCCACTTTTCTCCTTGCCCAGCCCTGGCTCCAGCACAGCTCAGCATTGTCCCACTCCCCACAAGTGCAGCCAGCCTTCTCCTCTCCCCCAGGACATGAAGGAGACACCTGCATCCCCCTGTTTCAGCCAGCCCATGCACTAACCGAGACCATGCTCTTCCTCGGCCTTAATTAAATCACTGCTCCCCTCCCCTTGCTGCCAGGACCAGCCCCTTCCATCAGCCATTCTCCAGGCTAATTGCTCTCTGTTACTCTGTGTTTTCTGCTGGAGGCTCATGCTCCCTGTCAGCTCCTGGAACAGCCCACGCTTCCCACTCTGGCCCCCCGGCACACCATGGCACACACCACGGCACACACCACGGCACACACCACTGCCCGGCAGGCCCTCGCCTTGGCACCTCCAGGAGATGTTTCCCACCTCTCAGCATCAGGAGCAGATCAGATGCCAGAGCAGCCCCTGAGCATCCCCTGGCTGCCCAGAAACCCATCACAGTGCAGCCCAGATCAGCCTCCCCAGCCCTTTTCCTTGGCTTTGCCATTACATGAGGTCCTGGCACCAGGCTCACACACCATGCTGAGGACCAGCCCAGATAAACCTGGCACAGCACTGCCCCAGAGTGTCCATGCACAGCCCAAAACCTGCATGTCCTCTCCCCCCGGGACACCAACATTCCCAGCACCATCCAGGCACCACCTCAGCTCCACACTAAAGTCCCCAGCTGTGGCAGGAGGAGCCTGGTGGGTGCCAGTCCCAACCCCAGCACTGCCCTGTGCTCCCCCAGCCATGGCAGCTCCTGACCTCCCACACACACCCACCGAGCGGGTCACTTATGGGATGTGACAGCCAGCAGCACCAGGAAAACAGCACGGATGAGCAGTGAATCCATGACCCCAGCACTGCCTGGTGCTGCCCCCCGAGCAAGGCTCTGCCCCCCGGCACGCTCCTACCTTGTGTCCGTGCCCAGGCGCTTGTTTGTGCTTTCGCTGCAGGCACACCCCGGGCTGGTGGCTTAAAGGATTTTCCTTTAATAACCACCAAATCCCTCCCCTGGGCAGTAAGCTGCAGACCTGGGCCCTTTCCTAGGTGCAGAGCACTCTGCTGGGGCTCTGCTCACTCCCTGCTTTGCATATGCTCCTATCAAACTGGATTTCCCCCCTCCTGATTCAGCCCAGTGCTTAAAAAGCCCTAAATCCCCTTGAATTTCATTTCCCCTGGTCCTCGAGGTCTATCCCCGGTTTTGGTCCCACCCACGTATTTTACATACTCGTGCTCACAGCCTTGATGTGAGATTTTCTGCCAGTTTTGGTTTTGTCCTGCTCAGAGCCCGGGCAACCCAAGTCCTGCTCAGAGCAGCCACTGCCTCAGCTGGGAAATGATCCATGGCTCCACTTGGGAAGCGATGCTGGGAGGGACTTCATCCCAGCACCCCTACCCCACAGCCCCCCACTGAGGGAGCCAGGCTGAGACCAGGTGCTAGACCTCTGACCTGGCAAACTGACAACCACCACCACGCCCACAGGGTGCTGAGTGTTCCCAAGCTGCCCCTGAGAAAGAACTGACCCCAAACTGTCCCCACTTCACATCCCCAGAGCAGGGGACTCTTACTCAGCTGTGCAAATGAATTTCCGTAGTGGCATTTCTCCCCCCCGTGACAATTCTGTCCCCTCAAGGATCTCCCTGCCAGCCCCACTCCCCTGGGTCACACTGTCTTGTTTCACTTCTCTTTTCTTATCTCACAGAAAAAAAAGTAGATAAAGCTGAAAACTGGCGACTGTATCAACTTTCAAGGTCACAGGCAGCGGTGCTGGCAGCAGGTTCCTCTGCCTGGAAAGCCTGTTTTGGCCTCAGTTCCTCCTGCCAAGGGGGCTGCTGGGGCCACACGTGGTGGGAGCTCAGCTGCTACAGCTGGGGAGGTGGGTGGTTGGGGGGCTGTATGTGGTGGCCGGGTGTTGCTGGGGGCTGCAGCAGTGCCCAGTGTGGAGCGTGATCCGCAGCTTCCTGCCAGCGCCACCTCTGCCCTCTGGCTTCCTGCCACTGGCCCGCTCCCCTTGGAGGTGGGCACCGAACACGTGGGCACAAAGCAGGGAATGTGCGTGGGGCAGATGTGCAGGAGCAGATGTGCATGAAGCAGATGTGCACAGACTGGCTGGGACTGGAGCTGGAGATGTGCACGGACCAGGGGAAGGGGCAGAAGGGCCAGCTGGCACCATCTGCCCTGGCCTTAACAGCATCACAAGCCCCTTGAGGAGGGCAGGGAAAGGTGGGCGAGGGCTGGGCCTCAGCCTGGGGCAGCAGCACCAGGGGCTGTTCCTGAGACCTTCCCCCTGCCTTGCCAGGAGATACAGGTTTCATGGGACTGAGCAGATTCCCTGGCTGGGGCAGCTGCCTGGGGCAGGTGGGAGGTGGGAGCTGCCCAGGGGGCTCAGCAGTAGCACAGGGGGGCTGTGGGGGGCACACATCCCCCCAGGACCCTGTGGGACAGGCACTATTGCTCTTGCTCTGAGCACAGCAGGACTGGACAGCATGGCTCTTTGCTGGCTTTAATGAGGGTGGTGACAAGGTAACACAAATTATGGACCTGTTAGCCGGGAAAGGGCCAGTGGAGGCCCATGCTGGTGGACACACGTGTGTGAGAGGTCCTCCTGGTGTCATCAGCACCAAACAGCTTGCACAAGGCGGAGGTGCTTGGCCTCGTGGTCTGATCCTGTGGTCGAGAGGGCTTCCAGATCCTGGGAGAGCTCTCCTGAGCTGGGGGCATGGCGAGCTGAGCTGAGACCGGGGTGTGCCATGCAAACAGCTCCACTTCTTCTTTATTGTGCCCTGCAGAAACATCCCTGCTTCCTCCTCGACACGGCCTGGCCACGCAGGCAGCAGTGCCACGCGTCACTTGGCAGCTACCCTGAGGCTGGCATACTCAGTGGGGGCTGTGCCCGAGCTCCTGCTGCGCCGCGGGGCCGGGGGCAGGGGCTGCAGGTCGGCGTAGTGGATGTCGTTCTCCTCCTTGCTGCTCTGCTGCAAAAGTGCACACAAATGGGGAATGCTGCCGCAAGGAAAAGCTTGCAAAAACAACCCTAAACCATAGAACGTCCTGAGTTGGAAGTGACCCATGAGGATCACCGAGAACACCTCCTGGCCCTGCACAGGACAATCCTAAGAACCAGGTTCAAGCCAGGCTGGTGATGCCACAGCTGCAGAGGTGGCCCTGTGCTATGGTGCAGAGACCACATGCAGGCAGCTGCTGCCCACCCAATGTCCCACCTGGCCCCAGAGTCTTGCAGAGCTCCTGCAAGCTGGGGCATCAGCATGGGATGTGTTCCCCCAAACTCACAGCTCAATCTTACCTGGCTGGGCAGGTGGGAGCTCTCTCTATCCAGGACTTCACTGTGGGGGAAAGGATAAGGATGGCCATTAGAACTAAAGGAAGCCAAGTCGTCCCCCCCCCCCCAGCACAGCCCTCAATTCCCCTCCCGAATTTCAGCAGGATACCCCTGTTGAAGGCAGAGAGTAGGGACCAAGTGCTGTCTGCATGTCTGGGCTGGGCTCAGACCCATGGTGAGGGGCTGCAGGGAGCTCCCTGCCATGTGCTTCCATGAAATGCAGAGAGAAGGAACAGAACTGTGAACCTGTGAGTAAAGGACTTTTTCTGTGGCAAATTTCTGCTCCAGACAGGAAAGGAAGCCAAGATAAAGCAGGTGGATAAGACAGTTTACTCATTTAAGGGTGCAGAAGGAAGAGGTGTTGAGTACAAACCTGGGGGTGCCAGGGGTCCCTGCACAGCACTGCAGAGGGACAGACGAGAAGCTGCCCACGGCCACTGTCCCGGCTGGGCATGGGCTGCCCGCCCTGCCTTGGCGCTTCCTCCTGTACATGCAAAGGGCAACAAAGAGGCCAAGGAGGAGGAAGCAGAGCACCACAGCTGCAGCCACCACGCCAGGAACCAGGGCTGTCCTCTGTGGGAGACAGAGGCAGAGCAGAGGGTGGTGGGTGTGGGGCAGAGCAGGACCTTGCTGTGGGCAGGGTGGGAGCTGTGGGATGGGGTCCCTGGGAGCAGTGTCCCGCTGGGCTGCACTCACCACGCACAGATACCTCTGTGCCATTTCCATGCCGAAACATCTCCTCTTTTCCATTGCTCTCCTTGGTGAACTTCACGCAATAATAGGTGCCAACATCATTGGGCTCAAAGTTCCTGATGTGAATGGTGAAGTCTGTGTCGGACCCAACCAGTGCTCTCGTCACATTGGGTAAGGAGCCCCCTCTCTGGTCATAGACGGTCTTGTTCCCACTGCCCAAGCCCTTCAGCCACCTCACAGGACCAGGGGCAGCGAATCCAGACGTGGTGCAGTTCAGGGTGAGCATCTCCCCCACTGCCACTGCCACCTTCTTCTGGGGCTGCTGCAGCTCAAAGACCGCCTGGGCATCCACACCTGGGCAGAGACAGGAGGGTTCAGGGATGAGCGATGGGGCGAGGCAAGGGCTGCCTCACAGGCAGAGAAGCCCCAGTATCCCCCAAGTCGCAGCTGAGGGATACCCTGGGATGTGGCAGAGACAACCTGCAGGCACCAGGAGGGAGGAAACCCGATTCAAAATGAACAAGAGGCAAATCTCAAAAATGAGCAGGCTGCCCAGAGCAGTGGTGGAATCACCACCCCTGGAGGGATTTAAATGACATGTAGATGTGGCACTTGGGGACCTGGCTTAGTGGTGGCCTTGGCAGTGCTGGGTTAATGATTGGACACGAGGATCTCAGAGGGCTTTTGCAACCGAAACAGTTCTGTGATTCTATGATTTGATAAATCCACATCCTGTTCTGTCATTTGCAGGAGGTGCAGCAGCTGCCTGGAGGCCAGAGAGGTGCAGAGGGAGCCAAGGGAAACTCCTGGCAGGAAAAACTCCTGAGTGATGTTAAACATTAACACCCTGGCTCTGTTCCACACCAGCCAGGATCACTGGGGCTCTGCGAGGAATTGGGGTTCACAGCCAGGAGCCTGCCAGGAGCCTTCCAGGAGTCAGTGTTCTGGGCAGGGATGTGCAGCCCTGTAGACCAGCGCAGCTTCCCAACCCCTCCGTGTCCCAAAACCCCTCCTGCCTCCCAAAACCCCTCCAGTTTCCAAACCTCTCCTGCCCAAAGCCCCCGATACGTTCGGCAGCGGCTCGGCGGAGCTCGACTCGGCTCTGCCTATCCCGGTGCCGGGGATGCTCTGCATCCGCACCAAAAGGTGGTCGGGGAAGGACCATCCTGGGGCCCCCCCCCAGCGGTGTTTATCTTTGCCGTCCACTCGCATTAATGACCAGTGGCAGACGGGGCAGGGGAGCTCCGAGAGGCTCTGGGGGGCCCCACTTCCGACTCACCCAAGAGCTGCCGCTGCACGGGGCTTCGCCGCGGAGCTGCTGCCGCGGCCATCGGTTCTGCCCAAACTTCGGGAAGGAAAAGGGGAAGCGGGACAGGAAATGGAGGCGAGCGGGTGGTTAACGCTTTGGTGTCTGCCCGGGACGGGCGGGGGGCGGCAGAGCCGCCGGGCGTCACCCCCCGGCGGGCATCACCCTGCCGAGACCCCGCTGGCATCGCTCCCGGGCCGCCGAGGGGCTGCTCTGGGCTCGGGACGGGGGAGCGGCTCTGCGTCCTCCCCGGTTCGGTGAGGGGCAGGAGCACCGGGGCTTCGGGATGTGGGACGCTCGGTGTATCCCGAGCCCTGCTCTGCATCACCGACCCAGGAGAGACACCATCCTGCACCCCGATCCTGCTGGCAAGGGCTGGGCGTCCCCCTGGCACCTCAGGGTGCTGAGCCACAGGCTGGCCACGTGTGGGCGAGTGTGCCGGATTGGGGGCCCCTCTCGCTGACTGCTCAGCGCCGGTGGCCGTGGCCGTGGCCGGGGCACACATCTGAGGGGAAAGTGGGGTGGACATCGTCATTATGGACCAGCCTTGTGACAGGAGAGGATGTGGACATTGAGAAGCAAATGGGATGTGATTGCATGGGGGAACTGGGCTGGTAGTGGCCCCTTTCCTTCCCCTTTGCTGGGTGAGAGCCCAAGCACCCCGCTAAGCTAGGCCCAGTCCAGCTGAGTCATCTGAGCCCAGTCCAGCAGAGTCCAACGGAGCTGAATCCAGCAGAGCAAAGCCCAGCCATCAGGGAGCAAGACGTGGGAATACCCATGGCTCCAGTGATGCAGGAACTGCCTCTCATGTGCCTGATGCTGCTCCTGCTCTGCAGAGACCCGGGTAAGTGGGGCCTGCACAGCCCCATCACGCAGCCCCATGCACACTTCCCCACGCTGCTGGCCTGGCAGTCCTTCCCTGTGCCTGTGGCTATCCAGGGATCTCCTCTCGATGCCTCCCTTCCAGCTTGCTTTTATCTCCAGATGAGGAGTTCAGTTTACTCCAGCAAGAGTCTGGGCCCTCCTCATCCTGCAGTCCCCAGCAGCCTGGGGGTCAAGTGACAGGAATATCTCTCTGTCCCCTGCTCCAGGCTCAGAGCCAGGGTCTAATGATGCCTCATGCTGTGCCCCAGCCCTGGGGCCCCTTGTCAATTGCAAATCTTCCTGTTGCTGTGCCTAGGTGTGGGTGCCCAGCTGGATCAGAACTTCAAGCTGCAGCAGCCCCAGGACAAGGTGCTGGTGACAGCGGGAGAGATGCTCACCCTGAACTGCACCATGTCCAGACTCACTCCACCGGGTCCTGTGAGGTGGCTGAAGGGCTTGGGCAGTGGGAACAAGACCGTCTATGACCAGGCAGGGGACTCCTTACCCCAGTGTGACGAGAGCAGTGGTTGGGTCCGACACAGACTTCACCATCCACATCAGGAACATTCAGCCTGAGGACATGGGCACCTACTACTGCGTGAAGTTTGCCAGGAGAGTCACTGGTGTGCTGGAGGTGCTTCAGCGTGGAAGTGGCACAGAGGTGTCTGTGCAAGGTGAGTGGGGCTCCCGGAGCAGCTCCTGCTGGGAACCAGCCCAGCGGGGTCTGCTCAGGCTGGGCAGGGATGTGGAAGGGCTTGGGAGTGGCTCCAGGAGAGGATCCCATGGGCCATCACTGTGCCCTTGTAGGAGACCCTGCTCCTGGCAGGGCCAGGGCTGGGCAGGGGGCAGAGCCTGGTCTGATGGCCCCGTGCTTCTCCCCACAGCCAAACCCAGCCCCCCGCTTGTGTCCGGGCCTGAGCAGAGAGCGATGCCGGGGCAGTCGGTGCCTTTCACCTGCACGACTGGAGGGTTCCTTCCCAAAGAAATTGGGGTGAAATGGTTCAAGAACAAGGACCCCATGACGGCTCAGCCGCCTCAGGTCACCAAAGAGCCGGTGAAATCCTACAACGTGTCCAGCACAGTGATGGTGACCCTGCAGAAGGATGACGTCCGCTCGCAGCTCATCTGTGAGGTGCAGCACTCCACGCTGCCGGCCCCGCTGCGTGGGACGTACCAGCTCAGCAGGACCCTGCGAGGTGAGGGCTGGGGGACTCGCACTGGGGTGTCCCTCTCCTGTGGGGCTGGGGGCCCTGGGAGGAGGACAGGGGATCCTGGGGCAGGGACAGGGCTCCCTGTGGGCAGCAGAGCTGGAGATGCCAAACACCAAGCTCTGCCTCTCTTCCCAGTTCCCCCCAGTGTCGAAGTGCGTGCTGAGCCGAGCCCCGTCGAGGTGAACAAGACCGTGACCTTCACCTGCCACATGAAGGAGTTTTACCCAGCAAACATGTCTGTTTCCTGGCTGGAGAACGGGATTGAGATAAAGGTGGAGAAGGTCTCCCGGCCATCGGAGCTGCCCCGGGGCTTGTTCGAGCTGAGACGCCAGGTGGAGGTGCAAGCGACAGAGGAGAAAAACGGGTCCACGATCACCTGTATGGTGGTGCACAATGCCCAGGCCCCTGTCAACTACTCAGCCGTCCTGTGGATCTCCAACCCGGCCCAGGGGGGACTGAGCAAGGGGTCCCAGATGGATACGGGTGCGTCAGAGCTGCTGGGATGGGGTGCCAGGGCAGCTGTGTGGTGTCACCCTCTGAGGAAGCTCAAAGTCCCAGGAAAGGCTCCCTGCTGTGGGTTGGGATGCCTGTCCCTGAGCCCTGGTCGTTCACGTCCTCTGTCCCATTGCAGGTGCGAGCCTTCTGTCCAGCCTTGGCCTCCTGTGGGTTTGTATCCTCCTGGAGAAGGGGCTCCTCGGTGGTCTCCTCTTCTTCCTCTTCAAACGCATGAAGAGAAGAGCACAGGAGCTGTTGCCCTATCCTGCTCCGTCTCAGTCCCTGCCTCCTCGAGCCGGGTCCCAGGGCTTGGCCACCGCCAGCACTGTCATGTGAACGTGGAAATAAACGAATGCAGAGGCTGCTGTGCGCTGCTCCGTGTCACACAGCCCCTGCCTGTGGCCTTACACCCGCCCTGCTCTGGGCTTGGCGCTGCCCATCCCCGGGACTCAGTGCCGCACACTGGGGCTCGGTGCTGCCCATCCCGGTGCCCGGTGTCCGGTGCCCGGTGTCCAGTGCCCGGTGCCCGGTGGTGCCCGGTGGTGTCCGGTGCCCGGTGTCCGGTGGTTGCCGGTGGTGTCCGGTGGTGTCCGGTGCCCGGTGCCCGGTGGTGCCCGGTGGTGCCCGGTGGTGTCCGGTGCCCGGTGTCCGGTGCCCGGTGTCCGGTGCCCAATGCCCGGTGCCGGTGGTGCCCGGTGGTGCCCGGTGTCCGGTGGTTGCCGGTGGTGCCCGGTGTCCGGTGCCCGGTGGTGCCCGGTGGTGCCCGGTGGTGCCCGGTGGTGTCCGGTGCCCGGTGTCCGGTGGTTGCCGGTGGTGTCCGGTGCCCGGTGTCCGGTGCCCGGTGGTGCCCGGTGGTGCCCGGTGGTGCCCGGTGCCCGGTGTCCGGTGCCCGGTGCCCGGTGCCCGGTGTCCGGCCCTCACTCCGGTGCAGTGGCACCTCCCGGCTGACAGGGGCCGCTGTGCGCGGGCCGGGCGCCGCGCGCCGCCCCGGGTGTTTCCGGCCGGGCGGGTTTGGCGGCGCACGCGGGGCGGTGCGGGGCGGCCCGGCGGGGTTTGGGTGCTGCACCGCGGCAAGATGGCGGACAGGGAGGAGGCGCTGAGGGAGTTCGTGGCCGTGACCGGCGCCGAGGAGGAGCGAGCGCGATTCTTCCTCGAGTCAGCCGGCTGGGACCTCCAGGTACCTCCGCCGCTGCCTTCTGCCTTCCGCCTTCCGCGGCCCGGCGCGGGGATCGGCGGGGCCGCGGCTTAGGAGGCCGTGGCGCTGGCGGGGGCAGCTCTGGGCCGGAGGTCGGTGTCCGCAGGCTCAGGCCTCGCCCCCGTCCGTCGCCGGGCTCAGCCCTTGCGGCGGGGCCGTGGGCTGGTTGGGACTGAGGCCCCTCCTGGTTGTCTCGTTCACTTTCTAGCGCGAGCTGAGGGACGGTGGGTCTGGGGTTTGCCGGGGTTGTGTAGGTTTTCCTGGAATGCTGGTCAGGTTGTCAGTGCTCTGCTGTTGGCGCTGTCAGCAAACAAGCTGAGGGGGAGTCAGCCGCCATTCTGACCTGCTCCTGTCCCTGCTTCTCCTCAAACTGGCTGTGTTAAACTCCGAGTCTGCTCATGGATGGCACAAAAGCTGCTGTTTCAGAACAGTAATTTTGGCATAACCCCTGCGTAAGTGCTGCAGAAGAAGGGCCCTGACATTCCCTGACAGGGAGGGTGACATCCCTGCAGCAGTGAGTGTCCTGCCATGACACAGCCAAATAGCACAACCTCCTGAGGCCTTGTCTTTGCCAGGACCTGCAGCAGGGGGAATGACATGAAGTGTCTTTAGTGTGAGGTGCCTTAGGAGGTCCAGCGTGACAGATGCTTCAGTTGGGTTGTTTGTGTGTGTTTTTCCTGAGGAGCTTTGGTGGTTTTCCTTTCCAGATTGCACTCGCCAGTTTCTATGAGGACGGGGGTGATGAGGACATCCTGACCCTTCCCCAGCCCACACCCAGCTCCATATCCAGAGGCACTGGAGCCAGGTGAGGAGGGAGCTTCAGCTCCATGCTGGAAACTTGACAAAACAAACTTTCTAAAGCACTGACTATGTTAGTTTTCAGGAGAAGTAGCTCTGTGTTTAGGTTTGCTTGACGTTGTGTGGCTCTTTAGAAATTGTGAAAATCTGAGTGTTTGTACATCACAAGCGTGGGTGTTATTGCACAAGTAAGCCAGAGATCAGCTAGGAAAACTTGCCTCATTGCTCAGGAAAAGCTTGATTTGTCTTTTGACATTAAAAACAGTCTGTTGGTGACCTTTCATTTGAGCAGATCGTATCTCTGCAGGAAGAATATTTTCTCATTTTGTGTGACACATGAGCTGATCAAGCCGAGCATTTTACGAAACAAAAAAGCAAATTTTACCTTACCAAATCCCTTTGAGGTAAGGGAATGCTGCCAAATTCTAAAGAGGAGTTACTGGCTGTATCTTGAAGGAAGAGTGCTCTCGGGTCAGGTGTTGGTGAACAGAGCCCACCTTGCAGAAGGAGCCTGTGTCAGTGGGGAAGGTTCCAGCTGGGAATGTGTCTCCAGGCTGACATCCTTCTTGCTGGATTTTTGCAGTGACCATCGAGTAACCTCGTTCAGAGACCTTGTGCATGCGCAGGAGGAGGATGATGAAGAGGAGGAGGGACAGCGGTAAGTTAGCAGCTGAAGGCTCAAATGCTGGGTGTTTGTCCCTCTGCTTTTGGGAGGACTTGCTGCTTGTGTACAGCTTGTTTGAAAAACGGGTTTCCATGGCTATGAAATTCGTGTAATGAACCGTCTGAGGTTTGACAGGGCAGGTTTGTCAGTGCAAAGCCTGTGCACAAGCACGTGCTCAGCTGTGTAAGCACCAGCTCTCAGCACTGAGAGAAAGCCTAAAGTGGGATGTGGAAGCCCTGAGGTAAGAATAGAAAACAGCCCAGATCCTCATTTGTGTCCATAGGGAATGGAAATGTGGGAATTATGCAGGGATTGGTTTTCTTACTGCTTGCGGTTTTGGGGGTTTATTTTGGTCGGGGTTTTGGTTTTGGGTTCTTTTTTTTTTTTTAAGTGTTGCTTAAGGGTAAAGTTATGGAGTGTGGAGGCAGAAATAAAAATGTAGGGCCCCTTTCCAGGGGGAACAGAGAGTATTAGTAGGACAGTCTCCTACAATGTCAGCTCTAAGTAGTTAAATACCCTTAAGGTTGACAGGCAAGATAAATGGAATGGAACTGATGTATCTGAAGGGGTGGCTCAGCCTGGATGGGCCGTGGTCTGCAGGCAGCTGGGAGCTCACTCTGTGTGTTACAAGCCATCTGGAAGCTAATAAACCCAATCTTCCAGAAGTGCTTAATTGCACTTCACTGACTGCGCATCCATTGCTTCCAGTTGAGATCCATCCTTTGTGTGGCATGAACATGTGCCTTCCCTCAGAATTCCGGCTGGATGTTGCTCTGACAGGTCAGAAATTTGCTGGAAGCCTTGCTCAGCTGGGTAATCGAGCTGGTAGCGGTGTTTAAAACTGGGCTTGTCCCTCAGGGCTGTTCTTCTTCCCAGGTCTAAGCATTGTTACCACTTTATTGCCATTGATCCACGGGTAATTTACAGCAATTGACATAAAAAGAAAGTCTCTGCAGTACAGGAGCTTGCACGTGGCTGCAGTGGGAGACACACTGGTGGTAGCCAGTGCTTGTAGATCCAAGGGGTTTCACTGAGCTGCACAAGTGAGCTGTGGTCCCACCCGCTGGGTCCTGCAGAGGCAGCGGGCAGGGCTGACCGGGAGCCGCGTGCTTTCTGTCAGGTTTTATGCCGGCGGCTCAGAGAGAAGTGGCAGCAGATCGTGGGTCCTCCGAGGAAGAAGAGCCCCAACGAGCTGGTGGAGGATCTGTTCAAGGGAGCCAAGGAACACGGTGCAGTGGCGGTCGATCGGACGGCCAAGAGCGGTGGTGAGACAAGCAAGCCAAAGGTGAGGAGGGACGAGTTCTTCCTTCTGTTCCCCTTTTCAGTTAAGGCTCCACCGTGCCAGCTGTTTGGTACTGAGGAGTCCTGGAATCAGCAGCTAAGTCTGGACTCCTCTCTTAGTGCAGCTCCATTTTGTGTGTCACAGCAGCAAGAAAAGCTGCTCTGTTGTGCCACACATTAACTTGCTGAAGCTGTCACTGCCTGCAGGGCAGTAGATGTTGCTGATGCCATGAAGCCCCTGTTCACCCACAGGGGTGCTGAGGACAGGGAAGCAGCTCTGTTGGGTCTGTGTAGTTCTGTAACCCTGTGCCTGCCTCCCTCTCACAGCCTTTTGCAGGGGGAGGGTATCGCCTTGGGGCTACTCCAGAGGAGGAGTCGGCTTACGTGGCAGGAGAGAGGAGACCGAACTCTTCTCAGGATGTGAGTATCTCTGCTCGGGTTTGTAGCTGTCACCCCAGGGATTTCTCTGCTCCAGCTACTGAGCTTGCCAGCCCCAAGAGTCACAAAGCTTGATAGAAATTCACAAGGACAGAAATATGGTAAATCCTGCTTCCTGTGGGATTTCTGAGTAGAAAATAATAGATGATTAGGTCTTAGGTAAGCAGTTTTCTGGTGATCTTTTAATTAAGAATCTGAGCCTTTCTTACAAGTGCAGATTGGGAAAAATAGTGTGCAAAGAGCATTGGGAAATTAACTCTTCTTTATCCATTGTTACATATATCCAATATATATCCATAGATTGGAGCCGACAGCATCAGTGCAAGATTCCCTTGTGCTTGATTTGTGACCAAACAAGGTCATGGCCATGATGGGAGCCTGGTTTAGGCTCCTCACCCAGCACATTCTTGGCTCTTCAGCCATGTTTATCCAAAAGGGGACTGTGGTGCCACCTTCTAGGAAATGACATCTGACCATTACATAAAAGCCAATGCTTTGGGTTTTTCCCTTAGCCCAGAGAAACCTGGCTGGAAGGTTTTCTGCACCTTGAAGCTCCTCTACCCATCAGGAACTTTTCACTTCGTGTCTGGTTTTTTTGTCATCAAGATGCTCAGTGAGGCTGATTGTTCTTTTGGGGCTGCTGCAGGTGCATGTTGTACTGAAGCTCTGGAAGAGTGGATTTAGTCTGGATAGTGGAGAGCTGAGGAGCTACCAGGATCCGTCCAATGCCCAGTTCCTCGATGATATCCGCAGAGGGTACGCAGTGAGAGGGGAGAAAAGCAACAGCTGTTATCTGAAACACAAGTGTTTGTGGAATCCAGGTCTCTGAATCCGTGGCACATTTCACCTGAGCTTTCTTGCAAGAAATTAGTTACTCTTAATATTGAACATTTGGTTCAGGTAAACAGGGAGTGGGTTTGGTCTTTGTGGAGCCTTGAGAGTTTGAAGTAAACAAACATATTCATATTTGGGTTGAGAATTTCTGATGCATTGTGTCACTGCAGGTGAGGGCCAGGGAGAAGTAACCTTTGTGTCTGTTAGTGGGGAGGTGTGCAACTACCCTGTCAGTTAAGCAAAGGCTCTCTGTGATTCCTGAAATTCCAGAGGTCTTGGGCTTTTTGTCCACACATTCCTGCCTTGCTGCTTCAGGCAGCTGCCTTAGGACACTCTCTTTGCAGGGAAGTCCCAGCTGAGCTGCGCAGGTTAGCACGGGGCGGACAGGTGAACCTGGACATGGAAGATCACCGTGATGAGGATTATGTGAAACCTAAAAGTGTCTTCAGAGCTTTTACTGGAGAAGGACAAAAGCTGGGCAGGTGAGAAAATGGTGACACTGGTTTACTACGTGTAATATGAGAGAGTCACTTGAGCCTTGTGAGGTGGAGCCTTCTTCTGATTCATCCTTCTGAAAGAAAGGCACTGGGTGCCTGTGGGATGGGAGGTGTTCCTCTAAGGAAACAAGGCTCACTGATGTGTACTGTGAGGTGGCCCAGCTTCCCCCTAGCAGGAGGCAGATCCCTGGTTTGGAACCTCCACGGTATGTTGCGTAGGAGCAGTGTTTCCAAGTCACACTTTCCCGTTACCTTGTGGGTGTGAGGACCCGTGGTACCAAAGGGGATGGTAGAGGTGAATTTCTAGACAAGCTCCTACTAACTGGCTGACTCAAAAATTCTCACTTCCAGCTTGCTTGGTGTCTCGTGTGGAGGAGCTCTGGTAGTTGGGCCTGGCAGGCGGTGAGCTCGCTGCCTGATCCTGGTGCCCTGCAGCCAGGTGAGTTTGGTTTCTAACAGCTCACCTTGTGTCTCCCTGTTGGCAGCACCGCGCCCCAGGTGATGGGCACCAGCTCGCCAGCCCAGCAGGCAGAGAACGAAGCCAAAGCCAGTTCTGCCATTGTGATCGATGAGTCGGAGCCCGTCACCAACATCCAGATCCGGCTCGCTGACGGTGGGCGCCTGGTCCAGAAGTTCAACCACAGTCACAGGTATGAGCACAACAGGGAACACAGGCAAGGCCTAAACGGCACTGCAAGCCAGGGCACGGGTGGAGCAGGTGTTAAAATCCTGGATAGCATGCCAGAGGGAGCTCTGGGGATCCTTCTGCATGGGTGAAAGGGAATGAAATTGTTGTGAGTGTTTTTAAGGCAGTTGCTAACTGTTGGGTAGGATTTGCTTTCCAAATTGGGACAGATCATAGCCGGTGATCTGACATCTTGGAGCGTAAGTGTTACCAGCAGAACTTTCCTTGATATCTCCTATAAAAAACTGAATCTCTTCCAAAGGCTTTGGAAACTGGCAGATAATTAGGAGCCTGGTTCAGTTATTCTGATGCAGTTTAGACTTTTCTGTGGGGCTGTTCCCTGGGCTGAATGAAGCATTAAGGGATGCTCTTACCACAGTTCTGTTTCTTTCGACGAGCAAAGTTGGCTTAGATATGCTTCATTCCACTGCTCTCTTGAAATCCTTCTCACTTTCCTGATCTCATCATTTGTACTCATTCCTCCAGTTTTTATAAGAGTCAAGCTCAGGGCAAAAAGTTACAAAAACCTCTGTGATTGAGTTCAGGAAATGGATCCTGTGTCACTGTGTGGCTGCTCACAGGAGCTGAAATCCTCTGGGTTCTGCTGTGTGTGACGAGCTCAGCAAGTGTCAGTTTGTTAATTGTTCATCATGAAGGGTTTGGAGGCTTTCAGTTTGACAGCTGAAACAGAGACAACATGGACAGAGAACACTGAGCTGAGTCTGTAGCCCAGAAGGCAACTGCTGCTATTTCAATAAATGGGACCAGGTTGAATCAGAATAGCCTGCTGTGGCCTGTGGTGAGAGCTGCAATATAAATGCAGCACTGCAGGGCTGCACGCTCTGGGGAGAGCAGTCATTTGTCCAGGCTGCGCAGTAACAGCATCACCCTGTGCGTTTGATCCCTTTGAACAGGATCCGTGACATCCGGCTCTTCATAGTAGATGCTCGGCCAGCGATGGCTGCCACCAGTTTCGTCCTCATGACCACCTTCCCCAATAAAGAGCTGACTGATGAGAACCAGACCCTGAAGGAAGCCAACCTGCTCAACGCCGTCATCGTTCAGCGGTTGACATAAAGGACCCCGGCTCTGGCCACACAACCGCGGCGCACGGGGTCGTCTCCTCCCGCGCGTGCGCCGGCGCCATGCCACGCAGGCCCACATCTGCTCATAGCTCTGGGTTCTTAGGTCTTGGTTGGACTTTTTTTCTCTTTAGTTGCATTTCCCATGGGGTTTTTTTGTGATGATGATGATGATCAGTGGACTTTAAAATAAATAAACGAAATGAATTCGTTTGGAAAGGAGCTGCAGCCTGTTGTGCCCCAGATTCCCTCAGGAGAGTTCAGTTACCTTGTGGATTGAGTTACTGCACTCAGAGAGGGGAGGAAGGCAAGGGGGAAGGGAACTCCAGGGAGCAGTTTCTGTCAGTGGACTGCTCACCACAATTCTTTCTCTTCCCTCCAGGGACTGCTGCAAAGTATTCCCTTTTTTTTCACACATTAAATATAAACTTATCTGAGAATGGGTGATCTGATTGTCAGGTTAATGGTTACACTCCTGTAAAAGCATTGTGGGGGAAGTCTTTGTGAAAGAGCTCAGTGTGGGGAAAACTCCGACATGTGTGAGGTGCAAGGTTTAACACTTCCCATGCTTTTCTGGAGAGAAATCCCTGACTTTCCTTCCCTCAGCAGAACTCTTGGGGCATACATTGCAGTCCCCACCTGCTCTGCCTTTGTTTTTCCCGACAGGCCAGACTGGCTGCAGGTTTAAATTGCTGTATTGCATTTCTTTTAGAAAAACCCTGCTGCTGACTTCTTTCTAAGAAGGCGCAAAGCTGAATCAGCTTGAAGTGACTGGAAGTAAAAGGCAAACAGAGTCTGTCTTACTGGAAAGCAAATTTTGTCCTGAGAGGTGAATTACTGAGATGATTGCAACAGCTTGGGTGGAAAAACTCAAGGCTGTGGTACCCTTTGATGTATTTCCTCTTCTCTGCTGAGGACTAACATGGCTGAATTCCTGGAATTCTCCAGTGTTGGTCTGTTCTGTTTGTTTTGGGCTCAGGTCTCCATCTCTTTCCCTCCTTTGAACAGAATCCTGTGGGTGAATTCCTTATGCCCAGACACGAGGCACTGGCAGCGCTGGCATAGTTGCCATGGAATATTGTGCCACGGCACTTTGCACTGCCCCTCAGCTGCTTCTGGTTTTGTTCAGGGCTTCCAAGCGGAGCCCAGAGCTGTGCTGGGTCGTGGGTTGCAGCCACCGGCTCCCTGGGAGCGGGGTCCTTGGGAACACTCTCTCCCTATCCTGCCTTGGACCCACATGAGCCCCGTGGCCTCTGCACCGTCACTCCACCCCCCTCAGCGCTCGGAAACTTCCAGGTCCTGCCCTTGGTGCGAGCGGAGGGAGCTCAGGAGCAGGCTGGGGAGGGCCGGCAGGTTGGGCAGGTTCAGCATGAGGAACTCGCTTGGCTGCCTGTAGAACACAAACCAGTGGGAGCAGAGAGAAGCCCTCAGCAAGGGCATTTTTACAGCAGTTTCTCAACTGAGAGCTGAATTAACTCCCATTTTTCTTTACTAAACGGACATGGAGTGTGCGTAACAACCAATTTGTAAATTATTGTGAAAATTGCCATTAAAAGCCCACAAACAGGAAAACAGCGTTTGACCCTTTCTAATAACAGCTGCCATCTGGTCTCGGATTTTGGATCATGTTCATGAGGGTGTCTCCTCTTTGGGTTGTTCTGCGAGCAGATTTCCTGTGCTGAGCTGTCTTCTGCTAAATGAGGTTCAACCTCTCAGCAGCATTTTTAAAGATTAATTTTTGTGACAGGAGAGCTTGGGGTTCACCTGCCTGTGCATCACTTTCTGGTGTATGTTATGACCAGTGAGTAACCGGTGTGAACAGTGCAGAGGGAACTGAGAAAGGGAATTTCCCTCGGAGCTAAATAGAGTCACAACTGCCTTGTGGAGTTCTTGTGTCCTGATTTTCACATGTGCCATTTTGGGGACTTGGGACAACATCTTCCAGAGTGCTGGACAGGATGTACCGCTAGACCCAGAAAGAAAGTTTATCTAACAGAAAGGGTGCAATTACTTGTCTCCTGCTTCTGCCTTTGTTAGCCAGGGGCATCAGAGCACTGAGGTGGTGCCCAGCTGGTGTCCGTGGTCCTTGGATGGGGCCGTGTTGGTGCCTCCAAATTCAATGAGCGTTGGCAGCCAGACAGCAACTCCTCCAGCTGCTGATCCCAAGGTTTTGCTGTGCTCACCGATGGGAAGTTTCACACCCAGCTGTGTTGCCAGTTCTCTCCTTGCCGCTGGGAGGGAAAGGGGATAAACCCAGGGGCTCAGGGACTTTTCTCTGCCTTAAAGAGGAAATTTTCCTTGGAGCCGGAGGGTGGCAGTGCTGCAGAAAAGCCGCTCTGCCTCGAAGGCTTCTTGGAGGAGCTCTGCCGACTCCTGCTGGGAGCTGCACCTTGTGCTCCGGTGTGTCCGTGAGCACCTCTGGGACACCGCTGCCGGCTCCTCCTGCCTCTGATTCTCTCCTTGGTTTTTGTAAGTAATGAGCAGTGCTCATCTCCTGGTGAGCTGCTCAGCTCTGCCCCACTGCCCGACGGAGTGCTGAGGTGAGATCAGTGACCAAGGTAGATCTGCCTTCTTCCAAAGCTGACAGAAGAGCCCGTGGAACCAATTGGAAGTGACATACATGCAATCACCTATATTAAACTGTCTCCTTCTGTGAGCTGGTGAAGTGTTTCGCTATAAAATAAAATAAGCTCTAAAGCAAAAATGATAAGCTAATTAACAAGAAAGGATAATACACCAGAACAGGAAAAAAAAGAGTGAAGGAAAGAGACACCGTGATTTTGTGAAGAAAATCACCATGTCACTTGCACAGTCCCATCCCTGGAAGACTTCAAGGTCAGGTTGGACAGGGCTTGGAGCAACCTGATCTAGTGAAAACTGTCCCTGCCTGTGGCAGGGGATTGGAACAAGATGAGCTTTAACATCCCTTCCAACCCAAACCACTCCTTGGTTCCATGATTCTGTTTGATGGTGTGGCCCTGCAGTAGAGAAACCCTTATTTCTGACACTCCTGTAGTTTTTGATGATTAGTGAGTTTGACTTCCTCTCAAGTAAAATCTCTTGCCTTTGCCATTCCATTTCTGTGTTCTAACAAAGTCACAGGCCCAGACTGGGCTTTTCTAAAACTGATATTTATGCTCATAAAAAAGTCTTTTTTTTTCCCTTTGCCTGAGAAGTGTTTCCCTGCAAAATTTTCTTTTTTTCATTGATCATTCTCCCACAAGGAGGTTGTGCCTGTCTTCCTGGCCTTTCACACCCCAGTGTTAAAGCAGTGCTCCACATCTCACATGAAAACTCAACTTCTTCTCAATTTCTGAGTAAGATACAGCCCAGTTTCAGGACTGCACTGTTCTATCTGGAGCTGATGTCTTTCACTGTATCCCACTGTTTTCTCCAAATGCTGAATTTTAACAGTTTTCCTTAGTTGGGTAATTGTAGGACTTCCTGGGATTTTTTTCTTTCATATGCAGTTCTTTGTTTCCTCTTCTTTCTTTTCACATGTCCTCGTTGCTGAGGTTTAGTTCCTGTGTTTTCTGATAGCATTTCACACCATTTCCTGGGAACTTTGCTTCCCCCTCTGTAATGCTGCTTTTGCTGTGGGATGTTTCCTGATCTGTGTTTCTTACAGGCTCAGTGCTCTGCTTACCTCAGGAGGTTCTGCTATCCCAGGGCCACAAAGCTTTTCAGTGATCCTGGTGTAGGAACACCCATTTCTAGGTGTATCTGTACCTTTAGCTGCCTGTTCAAGTAAAACAAAATTAACAACACAAAGCATCAAGTTTTGATTGGCTTGTTTTGGCCACAAACTCAACTAGCTCAGCTGGCAGATAAATGGAAGCAGCATAAAGCATATGGAGAAAGAAATCCCAGTGGGCACAACAGCACTACTAGAGGATGACTGGAAATTTAGGCCTTTTTTTTGTCTTGTCTTGTTGCTTTTTGTTATAATCAGTTATATTTAATTTAGGCTTTGCATCTCATTGTTGGACAACCCTACATCCTTCCAGAAGGAAAAAGGGACCTTCTGCTTCTTGGGCAGGTCTTCAGCTCCCTGTGTCTTTACTTAGAGGAGTGATTAAAAGGATGTCAGTCTGCTCCTGGGATGTTCTCTGGAAGTTCAGTCAGGAGGTTTTCTTTTGAAAGCAGCACTGCCTTACAGATCCTTTGTTACCAACAAAAAGCACCTTGAATTGATGTTCCTTCTGAATCTGTAGTTAGGTTGGAAAATGTGCTCAGGGGATTGGTGTCACAGTCACGTAAAACAAGGTGCTGTGGGGTTCTTCAAAGCCCAGCACCACGAGGGGAGGAGCTGTGATACCTGTGTTAATCCTTGGGCAGGAGCTGCTGTCTGTGCGGGAGTTTGCTCCTCGAGGCACCTGCATGAAGGATTGCTGGGTTGTGAAAGCAAGAGAGAGCCAGCCCCTTACTGCTTCTGAATGGCCTTGTTGGTGAACCAGATGGAGACTGGTACTCTTAAATGAGAGATTTAATTAAGCAATGAAGTTCCTTTTCTCACCAGGTTGTGGGTTTCCATTGGTGCTTGTGTGGTAAACGTGGCATCCTCCAAGGCAGGGTGTCTGACAGCCACTCCAGGCAGGGCTGGGAGCCGGAGCCCGCATTTCTCGGCTGTACCTGCTGCCAGGAGTGCTTTCCTGGCATCCCAGCTGCATCCCCATGAAAGAAAAGCCTGACAGCTCCTCTCATGCTGGGAGACTTAGAGCAGACTTCTCTGAGCTGTGTGTTTCTGCACCTGTCCTGCAGGCACACGTACACAAATGCACACATTGCTGCTCTGGCTGGTCTGAGGAGAATCAGCCATGGCACACGGTCACTGAATCCTGCACAGCTGGGTCTCCTCACCTTCGTCCTTGTGAACGAGGTACCACTGCTCTGCCAGCTTTATGGTGTGCTTTGGGCAGTTTCATTTCACCTCAGGAAGGAAAAAAGACTAAAGTTATTTGATGTCTGCTGAGAGTTCAGCTGCAAGTCTCTTCCTTGCTCAGGTAAGTGGTGCACGTGCTGTGCCACGTGGCATGACCACACATGGCTGGCACGATGGCCCTGGGAGCTGGTGGAGTGTGTCACTGTGGATCACCTGGGGACTTCCATGGGTTCCAGAGTGCTGAGTGGGCTCCTAAGGCAGCACTGATGGAGAGCTAAACAAACACACCCCGTCTAACCAAGGGAGCAGCTCACTGCAGGTGCAGGCCAGGTGATGGGGCTGCCAGAATCCTGCAGGATTCCACAGAAATGGGAGGTGAAATCCTTTCTGCTTACCTGTGAGCAGTTTTTCCAAACGAGTCCCATGTTTCCCAATTACACAGGTGTACAGAGAGTAGTACAATCCTAATGATGCCATAGGCCCTTATCTTTCACAGCTGAACAGCTCCAGTGTCAAGCACCTCTCGATTTACTAATTTATCATTTTGTGACTTATTTTCTACATTCCTAAATGCTTATCTTATTTACTGTTCTGTCTTGTCTGTACTGAGTCTGTCAGTCCCAGCGCTGGGAGTTCCTGAATAGATTCCAGATGTCCTTATTTACTCAGGTACATTTCATGACTCCTCCTTAAATTAACTCTTTAATGGCTTATGAGGCCTACAGTGCCAACAGCTTCTCTCCTGCCTCATCCATTTTGGTGGCTGTTAAGTCCTGGCTCCTGTTCCACCAAGAGAAGGCAGCTGTGCTAAGGGGAACCCAAGAGCCTCTGGCCATGCCAACAGCAGTGAAGGAGAGGTAAACCTTTGGAGGACTTGTTGGTGGAACACATCCAAATGCTGCCACTTGCTTCTGTGGCAAAAAAACCCCATCCCCATTTGCTGCCTTTAGACTTTTTATTTTATTTGTTTTCAGTGGGGTTTCCTTGCCTGAGCAGCCCATGTCTAGGTCACAGTGCCCTGAGAAAGCCCTGTCCAGCCAGCATGGCTTGGGTGGAAGCTGCTGGTATCACACATTCTTGGGCCCTGGGCTGACTGGACAAGGAAGATCTTATGGTTCTGCAGTGGAGAAGAGGGTTCTGGGGAAGTTCCTTTGCAGTGAGTAATTCCAACGAGACCTTGTTTCTTAAGCTGCAGAGCTTTCGTTTCTCTGAACATTTTGCTGAGTATCTGCAACAGAATACAGGGCGTGGCTGCTGTGTTGATGAGTATTTTCCCTTTTCTCTCAAAGCATATTTTTAAGCAACTGATAGAAAAACATCAGTTAATGATGGAAGAGGCATCATCCTTTCACTCCAGCCACTTGGTGAGATTTCAGGCCTTGGCACACAGTGTTACTGGAAAGCTCACTGCTTGCAGCAAGCCACCCAGTGTACAGCAGTGAGTAACACTGAGACTGGTGCTTTTCACCAAAATCTGCCTTTCCAGCGCCAAGCTGAGCCCTGCTGTCATGCAGGGGTGGCCTGTGACCTCCCCATGCTGCTCTAGCAATCGTGACATCCTGTCGAGCCCCAGCGGGTGAAGCTGCCTCCTGTGAGGCACTGAGGGCACGACAGAGGATTTGGGAGGAGCTGAGCAGGCAGGAATAAAGCTTCCCTGTGCTGGGGATAATTGTGCACTGACTTAGCCAGGGAGCCAGAGCTACTCAGCTGCTTGGAGAGGTAACTGCTGGTCAGCTCTTTGCTTTCTAGTCTGTGAGCAGCAAATGCAGCTCTGTGCACCTGGGGAGTAAGTGAGTGCCAAAGAGCCAGAGGATTAAGTGCTGAGTACAATTTCCAAAGTACCTTGCGTCTGTCCAAATGTAATTGTGTGGTGAGTGGGTACAAAATGGCCTAGGAAAAAAAAATAAAAATCAGGATTTGATATTTCTTTTTGAGTTTCCCCTTTTCTCTTGAATGGGGAGAAATGTATTTTGCTTTCTTACAGAGAATTATGCCAAGATATGCTGGTGGGAGATGGGGATTTGGATCCCACCGCACTGGCTGTGGTCCAGCGTGAGTGATATTTGTTATCTGGGATGTTAGTAAAACAGCAGTGAGGAGAGATGCCACTGACTCACTTGTGCTGTGCCTTATTAACCAAGTTCTGACTCAGCCTGTGAAATTCAGGTGGTTTAGATTAACCCCCACTGGACAAGGCAAGGCTGAGCTGAAGATGACATATTGCAATGAACCTTGCAGGAAGGGTGCTCAGTTCCCCTTGGATACAGGATGTGGTACACAGACACTAACACAGATTGAATGCTCCCACTGGGAGCAGGGAGAGGGTTTTGCCTCTGTTCTTCTGCCTTGGCTGCTGCAGAGAAGTCCAGTCTTGGAGACTGAGGCAGGATCTGCTTTTAAAGAGCTGCCCCATGGGATTAGATGTGCCAAACAGATTACTAGCGGGCACAGTGGTGGTGCCATCCCTCCCTGCCAGCCTTTTCCAGTGCCTTCTGTCCTCCGAAGCCAATTTCTCCCTTTGCTGTGCTTTGCCCAGCACTTGCAGCAGAGCTGGCTGTGAGCTGTGAGCACGGCTGCCTTGGGAACGCCGCTGCTCCCACACAGCCAGTGCCAAGGAACTGGGCTCCCACCGCTCTTCATCAAGGAGTAATTTTTGGTTTGTGATTCTGAGACTGGTGGGTGCTCTGGGTTACAAAATGACTGTGAAAGGGAACTGAAATGCACTTTTCTTGTCACCAGGTTAAAACACTGTGTGAGGTCTATACTGCTGTGGGAGATCTCTTGGGAGCTCACAGGCTGAAGGAGGCTGGAAATTGCAGATCTTCCAATATAAAGGAAAAATGTATCCATGTGTCCACATGGATGTATCCACGCTCCCCATGCTCACTGACCTTGTCCTGGGACTTTGCAAAAGCGCCTGCAGTAACAGGACAAGGGGTAATGGCTTCACAGTGACAGAGGGCAGAGTCAGATGGGATATTTGTAAGAAATGCTTCCCTGTGAGAGTGGTGAGTCTCTGGCAGCCAGAGAAGTTGTGGCTGCCCCATCCCTGGAAGTGTCCAAGGCCAGGCTGGACAGCACTTGGAGCAACCTGGTCTAGTGGAAGGTGCCCCTGCCTGTGGCAGGGGGTTGGAACAAGATGAGCTTTAAGGTCCCTTCCAACCCAAACCATTCTGTAATTCTGTCAATGAGGAGCCCAAGCTGGGTTCCAGGTCTTCTTTGGGAGAGAAGGCCTTTTGTTGGAAGTGATCTGCAGCAAAGACCTGCCTGTTCCTACTGCCCTCTCCCTGCCTGTTGCTGCCACTCTGCCTGCCTGCTCTGGGTTTCACACAATGGTTCTTTGCAGCTGGTGGCTGCTGGTGCTGAGGCAGGAGTGCTGGGCTGGCTCCAGCGTGCTCCAGTAGCGCTCTGGAGCTCAGGCAAAGGACTTCTTCCCCACATCCCTGAGATCTCTTTATCTGGACACAGCTTGACCTTTGAAGAGCAGTAGATTTCTCCACTCGACTGCAGAAAGCCTGGGAACTACTGTCCCGAGCATGTGCTGCACTGTGAGCCCTGACAGGGTTCCTGCCTCTGTGGGCAGGGTCTGGCCACACTCCTCCCGCAGGGCAGGTCATTTCCCCTCCATAGCCCCCGCTGGGGCCTCCCAGATGCTGTACCTTCACTTGTCAAATCTCCAGCCAGCTCCAAGCTGCATTTGCAGCACGCTACTTGATGTGCAAGGCAGGATCTTCCTCACCCTGGACAAGGAAGGCTCGTGCAGGATGCGGCCGTGTCTGCCGTCACGCTTCCAGGCATCACGAAGATGCTGAGCTGCACAGGTCAACCCAAGGAGCCCTCCCAGAGAGGAGAGTGGTCTGCAGGGAGGTAAGATCAGTGTCCCAGGCTGCTGCTTCCTCACATGCAGAGGCGCATTTCACACGTGCAGCTCACCCTCGCGAGTGCGCTCGCCCACGCGGAGCCTGCCCGGCTCGAGCCGCAGGCTGTGGGGGTGGTTTGAAGTGTTTATGACTCAGGCTCGAGAACACATTGTTAAAGCAAAGCTCTGCGTTGTGGTGTTGTTGCTGACTTTCAAGTGAAACGGGCAGAGCCGTGCAGAGCGCTGTCCTACCTGCTGAGAGCATCAAGGGAACAAAAGCTACCGCAAAGCCGTGCAGCCCTGAGAAATGCCTTTGTAATTTTAGAAACACAACTGCTGTGGAAATAAGATGTTGTATGAGTAAGTGCTCCTCTGTGGTGCAAACCTAATGCCTCAGCCATTCCCGCAGGACAAGGCTTTTTAGATCGCATGCCTGCTGTTTGGAATACAAGGGATCTGACTCTTGCTGTGGGTTGTAAAAGGCGGAAAGTAAACTGGGACCAGAAGCTGAGAGGCAGGAACAGGCTGATACTCTGCTCCCCTGGGTGTGCAGGGAGAAGCTGGGCCCTCCAGCCTGGTGGGCAGAGCAGCGCCAGTGCTTTTTCCATGGCATGGGCTGTGGAGGAGTTATTGCTAATTGCTGCATGAGGGAAATTCATTCAGTGCCTTCTGGAATGCTGCTTTTTTGGGATTCTGCCCCTGATTTTGTACACTGCTCCCTAGTACCATTACAGTGAAGGTCTGTCATCCCTCAAGGGTAGCTGTCATCTCGACTGATATTAGTGGCACAGTGAGCTGTCCCCAGCCCAACCAAACCAGAGAACTGGCAGGCTGCCCCCTCACCCTAAAAGAGATGAGGGAAGTGGGAATTTGAAGCATTCCTTGATTCAGTTTCCTGGTTCCCCAGCTGTCCATGTGATGCTGCAACCTGTCCCTCAGCCCAGCCTCTTGCACAGCAGCCCTGTGCCCAGTTGTTCATCCCTCCTCACTCTCTGCAGGGCTCTTCTGCAGGAGCTCCCAGCCTTTTACAGCCATCTCTGGACCGTGCCTGGGGTGGCTGTGTACTCCACAAGGCAAGGGAGCCTTTTGCATCTTTCCAGAAGGTGCTGTGGATTTTCTGAGTGCAGGACAGAGCCTACCTGCTGCACTGGAGCTGCTTGGGGATCGGGAAAGCCAAAACGTGGTGTGATCAAGAACCTGAGGTGCTCATGAGCCTGTCAGCCCTGAGCATCATCCCAGGTGGCCTGTGCTGAGAGGGGAGGTCACCCCTGGTCTGCACTGTCCTGACAGAATGGCCTGGGGACAGGTCTGCTCATAGGAGAGCGAGTGTCACCAAGGTCACACGCTGCTCCAGCCGAGCCCAGACAAGCTGTCTGCTCTCAATGTGGCCTCACCCTGTATCCCACAGGATACTTCTGGTCTTGTTCGATGCTGAGGTGTTTCACACTAGACAGCAAATTCAGTTTGGGGCTGAGGGGAAGTCAGTGCTGTGGTTGCTTCTGGGAACTTGCCAGATACTTGAGGATTGGCGTGGTGTTTACTGAAGTTAACCACAGCCAAATAAAAGAGAGGTTTTGCCATTAGCCCTTTTCCTGCATGCTGAAACATTCCTTGTGCTTCCCCTGCTGATCTATAGAAATCCCCCGGGCTCTGGTCTTTGCAGTCTCTCTCCTCGCTGCTTCCATTACAGTCACATTAAGCCTGATGCAATTTGTACTTTTTAACGTTACAGAACTTGAACTGCTGGATTGTGGTTCAATAGAACAGGAAAGGACAATGTCAGAGCTCAGCAGAGCATTGTGCCTCAGTTAGATCTGTGTCTCATTCGTTAGCAACCTCTCATCTCCTGCAAATATGCCTTGAGGAGAATCAGGGCAAACACCAGAGATGTGACCCTGTTGACAAGACAAGCCTAAGAGGAGCAAATGACACAGATGCTCACTGATCAGCTTTTGCCTTGGAGCTCTGGCTGGTGGAGGAGTGGGTGTGGGATCAGAGAAAGCTTTGGTTTGGAAGGGACCTTAATGCTTATCTCATTCCAACACCCTGCCATGGGCAGGGGCACCTTCCACACCAGACTGTGCCAAGCCCCACCCAACCTGGCCTTGAACAATTCCAGGGATGGGGCATCAACAGCTTCCCTGTGCCAGTGCCTCACCACCCTCAAACACTGGGTTAGAGCAGGAAAAGAGGCTGCCAGCGTGCCTGGTCCCTCAGAGCTGCTCTGCAAGAGACCCTGAAGGCTCATGAACATGGAACGCTGCCAAGAAGGACCTCAGGATCCAGGCTAAGCCCAAGGGAGGGTTGTGTGTAAGAAGCACTGCACCCTGACCACTGAGATTCCAGCAGTTGGGGAAGCACCCCACAGCACTGCCCAGCTGACCAGCTTGCTTGTGGGTGTCAGGTGGAGCAATGTCCAGCCAAGAATAGGTACGTTTGTCATGGGGGTTATGACATCACTCGGGGTTTAAATCATCCTTGGAGATGAGCAGCAGCTATGGTTTAGCTGTCAGCCAGAGGTGTGTATAATTTCTAAGGTGGGATTGTTTCCTGGAGTTTCGGCTGCAGCAGAAGCCAGGGCTACTCTCTGCACAAAGGCTTGCTCTGTTGCTGGACCATTCCCTACCAGATTACAGGCAATGCCCTGGAGTTTTTCTTCCAGACCTTCCTGCTGGATATTGTGCAGGCGAGTGGCCACATGAGATGGGGTTATCCGCAAAGGGGTTCAGCAGTCTGGGACAAAGGTAGAGTTTGGTAGGGTAGCTGAAAGCCATCGGAAATGCATTCAAACTGGATCAAAATCACATCATTGTAAACACTGGTGGTGGAGGGGTCACTTCAACACTTGGAGGGGTGTCCAGGGAATGCAGATGAAATGCTGGCTGGAATGAGCTGCATCGTGCTGCTGCTCACAGTCTTTCCACAGGACTTCTTTCCCTTTCAAACTGTTGTTTCCTTTGTCCCCCCTGGCTGGAGCCATTCCACACCTCTTTGATCATTTCCCTTGAAGAGACTGGGATGCAGTCTGCTATTGGCTTCCTGGTCAGCAAGAGCCCAAGGAGAAAATACGGCAAAAAGCTGGTCCCATGGTGAATGTCCATGAAGAAACCTCAGGAGGGTTTTGCTGTGTTTAAATTCCTTGAGTGGTAGCACAAGGAGGCAGCTGGGACACTCCACTGGGAGGTGAGGTTTTCAAGGGATTCAGTGCTGTGAGACGCCAGTGTGGTGGGACATATGCAGTCAGTTGTGCCAGCAGCTCTTCTCCAGGCTCTAAGTAGGGGCAGATCTTGCATGCAGAGGGTCACTGCTGCCCCAGGGTTCTGCTGCAGGGCAAGGACTTGAAGCAGTTAATAAGCAAGAGAGTAAGAGATGTTAGAAACTCGGACATTACGTTTTCTCTCAAATGTTTGTGTTTCCTCTCACAGATCTTGATCTGGCAGTAGCTGGGCTGTGGTTTGGGGGCTGGGGAAGTGGTTGTGTTGTGTAGCTCAGCTTGTGCAAGGAGCAGTGTGACCACCTTATCTGAGGGTCGCATCTGGCCAGCTCTGCTTCCTCCCCAGGGCTGCTCCAAGCTCTGTGCTGTCTGGGGTGCTCTGCTGCGGCGTGGTGTGATCCCACCCTGCCTCCCTGCAATTCCTGTAGCACCTGTTCAGGTACAGCTCCTTCCAGACTGTAAGGAACATGGTGCCTGGGGCTGACTGTCTCACACACCATCCTGTGCTGCAACGGATGGGGCACAGCCAGCTGGGGAGTCCCAGAGAAGGGACCTGGAACAGAGCCTGAGAGAGCTGCAGCTGGGGAGTATGAGGGATGGATGCAGTCTGAAGCCATAGCCTATTGTCCTACCCCTGCCTGACTTCCCACCAGGTTTCATGAGTGCTTGTGCTCCTTGTAACCCACGTCAGGCAGAGTGCGGCAGCTGGGAATAAACCCGGGCTGGAGAGGCTGCGTTCATCAAGACACGGATTTGCTGCACTGTCAGGATGTGCTGCTATGGGGGAAAGTCGTTCCTTCCTGTTGCTTCCTGTTCCCTGTCCCAAAGGTCTGGTTTGTATCCCAAACCCCTCCCTCTCTCAGCTGGCAGGCACGGGGAGGGGGTCCTGCTGCAGCCCCAGTCCTGCCACCTCACCAGAACTTTTTCCAGGGGTTGGCCTGGCAGGTCCTGAACAGATCTGGGCAAGGCAGGTCCATGCTTTCCTTTAGACTGCAGTGCTGGGAGGAAGAGCCCCCACCAGCCCCAGAGCAGCACTGAGACACCAGGGTGTGGAGGTGTCACTTAGCTTGGTGGGAACACAAGCACAGCAAACACAGGGGTTGTTTTTGAGAGGAAACTATTTTTGACCAGTTTTTAGGGAAAATACTGCCAAGATAGTGGATGTCTTTGTGCTCAGACTGCCCTTTCACAGGGAAAGGTTTAGAATTTCTTTGAACAAAGGTGAAGTTGAAGCCAGCAGTGGGTTAATGCATGAGCAGAAACAACACCTGGTAGCAGGGGGGTGGGAGTCAGGTCTGTCCACCTGCCTGGGCCATGTCACCTGAGTCACTTCTGGGAAAACAGGAGAGAATGGGGTGTGCTGCCTCCGGTCAGCAGCTGAGAGGGGTTGGCAGCTTGTCCATGATTTTGGCAGGTTGGGAGGCTATGGCAGAAGTGTCAAATGACTATCAAGAAGGGCTGAACTTTTAAATCATAGCCCATAGCTACATCTCCCACAGCAGCATCTTTGAGAGCTGCTGGCACCCCCACATCTCTCCTGGCAACAGTGAGGGGGCAGTGGGGGGAGAGGGGGAAATCAGCCATCCCAGGGCTGTAGCGCTGGGCTGGGCTCAGCCTTGTGCAGAGGCAGAGAGGGAGGCTGGTTATTTTTAGGGCTGGAGCTGGATCTGACCGTAGGCTGACCTTGCAGCTCTCCAGTCTGGTGCACATTGGCAGAATTTGAGCAAATTGCTTCCCAGTTGTGAGATGAATTAATGCAAAGCCTTAAGTCTCATGGTGCAACACTGTGATCCATGGGGCGATGGTGTTTGAGAGCGGTGTCAGGATGGTCACAGCAGCCCTGGTTCAAAACCATTTCTCTGATGCACAAGGAACGTCACGTTTTTCTCTTTTTTACCTTTATTGTTGTTTAGTTTTCTGGAGTGTGAAGGCTCTTCCTTGGGATCACCTGGCTCATCCTGGTCAGGTGTTGGGATGCACTGCACTCTGCCACTGCCTCGCTTCCAGTCTGGCTGCCTCTGGATTTAGGAACAGTACAGGGGCAGGGTCACCGCCCTGCTCCTGCTGGCCACACTATTGCTCATCCAAGCCAGGTGCCATTGGCCTTGTTGCCCACCTGAGCACACACTGGCTCATGTTCAGCTGCTGTTATTCAGAACCCCCAGGTCTCTTCCCAGATTTCCAGCCACTTTGTCCCAAGCCTGGAGCACTGCATGTAGTTGCTGTGACCTGAGGGCAGGACCTAGCACTTGTCCTTGTTAAATCTCATACCTCTGGCCTTGGACCATCGATTCAGCCTGCCCTGATCCTCTGTGGATCCGTCCTGCCCTCCAGCAAATCCGCAGCTGCTGGTGTGTGTGGTGCCTGCCAGCCCACTGCTGCCTGGGGTGGTGCTTCTGCTGCTCAAATAATGTCCCTTTTATTTTTTACAGTATTAAATCTGAATGGTCATGCTTGTCCCTCTTGGTATTTCTGACTTTGTGAGTTCTATCAGCGGATGATCCAGAGGGCAGGGAGTGACTGGGGCAGAATTCACTAGTTTTCAAGACTTTGTGCTTTCTCCAGAGTTTAGGCAGCAGAGTCTGACCTGAACCTGTCCTGGGTCTGACCAGCTGGACCCTGACCCTGAGCAGTGAGGGGTTGGTCAAACCTGGCTGAGCTCCTTGCCCCTGTTGAAACACTGCTTGTTGCAGTGACCTTGCTGCTGGTAAGATGAGCAGCTTATACCACGGAGTTAAAAAAAACCAAACCAAAACACCCCACCCAGAGTGAGAGCTGCTGTGCCTGACGTGTGCAAGCGTGCCTGTGCCAGCGAGGCAAGGGCTCCAGCATGGGCTTACATCCAGCAGCATTTTCCCCTTTCAGATCCTTGTTTATCACTAGTTCTTGCTGGGAGAGCAGGCCCAGCTCTCGGCAAAGACAGCATTAATAAGTAGGGATGAGAACATGCCCCTTTTCCTACCCTGTGGTTTTTCACCTTGACTCAGGGCCTCACACATCTGCCCTGCTGATGTGGAAAGTCAGGGACTGCCAGCACCATTGGTGTGCTGGAGCTTTAATATAAAACATAATGCTATGGCATCAAACAAGAAAAAAACCCACCCTTGGTATTTCAGTATTTAAAAGATACAAGCAAGGGACAAAAGCAATTAAAACTTGTTTCATGCTATTATCTGTTATTTTAAGAATCTCCTCCTCTTGTGTCCCATTTTAATGCACTTGCTGAGAATCCTGGCTTTTTATTAGTCTCTTGGTTGTCCTTGGAACTTCACTGTTCCCTTGTGGAGGCTCAAGTTCACCTCCTTGAAGTAAAGAAATAGGACGCTTTGAGGCAAAAATCCTGCGCCTGGAGTGATTCTTTTTTTGACCAAAAAAGAAAATAGTTGCTGCTGTTGCCAGAAAAAAGTCCTTTTGATTGTTCAAACCTGCATCTCTTCTGCTGAGCCTGTCCCAGCGATGCAGGGCCAGCACTGACCTCCATCTGCACAGTGGGGAGCAGCATTAATCACAGAATCATTACAGTTAGAAAAGACACTTAAGATCATCAAGTCCCAGCATGACCAAGGCCACCACTAAACCATGTCCCCAAGTGCCACATCCACGTCTTCTAAATTCCTTGAGGAATGATGACTCCACTGCTCTGAGCAGCCTGCACCAGTGTCTGATCAGCCTTTTGAATAAAATTTCCTCAATATCCAGCCTAAACCTCCTCTTAGCACAACTTGAGGCATTTTTTCTTGTCCTGTCCCTTGTTCCCTGGGAGCAGAGCCTGACCCCCACCTGGCTGCACCCTCCTGTCAGGGAGTTGTAGGGAACAAGGAGGCACTGAGCTTCCTTTTCTCCAGTGCGAGCCTCCCCCAGCTCCCTCAGTGGCTGCTGGTGCTCCAGACCCTTTCCCAGCTCCATTCCCTTCCCTGGACACGCTCCAGCTTCTCAGTGTCCTTCTTGAAGTGAGGTGCCCAGAACTGATGCCAGGACTCGAGGTGCCTCAGCAGTACCGAGCACGGGGGACGGGCACTGCTCCGGTTCTGCTGGCCACACTGGGGAGGGCACAAGCCAGGATGCTGCTGGCCTTTGCCCTTGGGGTTCTCAAGGAGCCCTGGATCTGCACTGCGGCCTTTACTGTGTCCAGTTCGGAGGAACAAGGGACAGGACGAGAGGACATGGTCTTAGGATGCACCAGGGGAGGTTTAGGTTGGACATTACGTGAAATTCCTTCACAAAAAAGGTGATTAGACCTTGGAATGGGCTGCCCAGCAAGGCGGTGGAGTCACCATCCCTGAAGGTGTTTAAGGAAAGACTGGACGCGGCGCTCCGTGCCCTGCTCTAGTTGACAGGGTGGTGTTGGGTCACAGGTTGAACTCGCTCATCTCAGAGGCCTTTTCCAAACTAACCGATTCCGTGTCTCTGTGCTGGGCCACGCACACCGCAGCCGTGCGGGCTGGAAATGGCCATAAAGGGGCAAAGCCCGCAGGGCCCCGCGCCCAGGGGTCCCTCGGGCCGGGCCTCCGTTCCCCCGGCAACGGCGCGGTGCCGAGATGGCGGCGGGGCGGGAGATGGCGGCGGCCAGGGGCGGCACTGCCGGGCGGGATCTATGGAAGTGACGGGCGGGCTCCATGGCGGGGCGGGCGGGCTCTATGCGAACTGACGGGCGGGCTTTATGGCGGTGACCGTCGCGGCTGCGCACACGCGGGCCCCTCCTCCGTCCGGGCTGCGGGCGCTGCGGCGTGCGAGGGGCACCGGCACCGGCATGGGCGTGCATGTGGAGACCATCGCCCCCGGCGACGGTGAGCCGCGGCGAGGCCCGCTCCCCCCCACCCCTTCTCCCTGCCCTCCCCGCGGGTCCCGGTGCGGTCCCGGTGGCCGCGGGGTGACGGCGGCCTGTCTCCCCGCAGGGCGGACGGTTCCCCAAGCGCGGCCAGACCTGCGTGGTGCACTACACGGGTGAGTGCGGGCGGCCCCGACAGCCCGGGAGCGGAGGGCGGGAGGGTCGGACCGGCCCGGAGACCGAGGGAGCGGGGGCCTGCCGCCCCCCCCCCGCCCCGGCTGCCTGCGGGGGACCCGGCCCCGGCGGCTCGGATGGGGCGCGCGGCGTCCACGGGGGAAGAGGGTCCGGGCCGCCACGGGGGCCTTTCCCGGGGACGCGGATGAGCCCCAGGGTGGGGATGGGGGTCCTGTCGGTGCCCCGTGGCCGTGGGGAGGCCCTGTTGTCCCCGTCTCTCCCGCAGCCTTATCAATGGAGGGGCCTTTCTCACACGTATCCAGCCTTCTTTTTGGGGTGCACCGGGAACAACCCAGAGGGACCCCAGGGTGCAGGCGGGGGGCACCCCGGATAGAACCCTGGGGGATCCCAGGGCAGGCCGAGACCCGCGGGCTGTGGGGCGGCCGAGCCCGAGCCCTCTGGGGCTCTGATGAGTTACCCCCCGGGAGCTTTGGGGTCCGCTTCTTCAGAGCGGGGTCCCTCTTGGCACAGCTCCCTGCAGGAGTGCAGTCGTCCTCCCCAGTCATGCCCCAGCCTCTTCTCCCTTCTGGGGTGACACCAGGGGTACCCGTGGGGCCACCCCAGACCTGCATCCTGGGTTTTTTGGGGGGACCCTGGTGCGGGTAACCAGGGCGCTGTTTGGTGGTCAGGGTAGTGCTTCGATGAGGGGTTGCCCCAAAGGCAGGGAGGGTCATGTCCTCCCGCAGCCTTCTGCGAGCTGGAGGGGAAAAACGCCAACCTTGGGACCCCAAAAAATGCTTTGGGAGTCACTCTGGAGGCTCTTGTCCCCCTCGGCTGCCTTTTGTACAGCGTTGGCTCATCGGGGTGGTAAAAATGAGTTAACAACTCATTTGTGACTGTTTTTGCTAATAACCAATTCCCCTTCCTGCCCCAGTGTTTTCCGCCTGCCCGTGCTCCCCTTGGGGGGGCTGGGGGTGCCCCTCTCTGCGGAGCGGGGCCTGGCCTGCCGGGAGGGCTCGGCGGGCATCCAGCCCATCTGCTGCTCCTCCATCCTCCCCATCCTTCCCGTTCCCTCGTCAGCAGGGAGAGGAAGCAGCTTGGTCTGCCCGGCCGCCCCGTTTCCTCTGCCGTGGAAGAACAAAGAGAGGCTGGCAGGCAGTCAAGTGGCTCCCGGTGGGCCAGTCCTGCCGCCTGCCAGCCCTCTCGGCTCCCAACCCTATGGCTCCCTGCGCCGGCTCTCTCCTCCTGCGGCGCTGCTGGAGCTTGGCTACTCTCCCCAACTCTGTCCCCCACCCCGGCAGATCTGCTTGGGGGTCACCACATCCTGTCCCCAAGTCACGGTGTTTCAGGCAAAGTGCTACGTGGTGACTTGCTCACAACGGACCCTCCCCAGCAGCAGCGATCTGCTGCGCCTGGGAGGGGTTCTCTAATTTCCTTTATTTTATTTTTTTGTTATTACTGTCTCCATTTGTCCTTTATCCCCACCCCCGTTCCGTCTGCAGGCAGCTCCTGCCCCCCCGCCTCAGCAGGCAGCAGGAATCAAACACCTCCAGGCCCTGATGCCATTTCCCTGCGTCGGCAGCGCAGTTCCTGCAGCCAGCCCTGCCAGAGACAGGAGCGGGTTTGCTCATGGAAGCTCTTACCCAAACTGTTGCATTCCGGCCCGGTTGCAGCGCTCGCTGATCCGAGAGCAGCATCAGGGGTGGTGGCAGAGTGCAGTGCTGGAGGTGCTGAGCTCCAGGACTCCTTCCAGAGCCCTGCGTTGGCTCTGTCCCTGGCTGCCCTTTGCTCCAGTGCTGGGGAGATCCAGCCTGTGGTGTGCGGGAGGCAGCTCTCGCTGCACTGGGTTATGGATGCACAGTGGTTTGGGTAAAAACCACTTGGGGACAAAACAGTGATCCAAGGGTGAGGGACTGTGGGGGGCCAGCTTGGTCAGCCAGTGGCTGGGGGTGCTGCTTCTGTCTGTGCCCAAGCTCCTGCTCCATGGGGCATGGCCCTGCCAAGAGCATCCCAGGATGGACAGACAGCCCTGGTGTGGAAGGGCAGTGCAGAGGAAAGAGGTGGAGAGAAGAGCAACCTCTGGGCCTCCTCCTTGGAGATGGCAGTTTCTTATGCTGGGGTTGCAGAGATGGAAATGTATGGGGGGAGCTGGTGGAATTGGACCTGTTGCCCCTCCTTCCTTCCAGGTCTTGGGTCTCTTTTTGGAGAGCTCATCCATGGGGTGTCTGAAAGAGCCTTGGATGTGAAATCTGCTACGTAGGGCTCTTAAAGGAACTAAATCAAGGGTAAAGTTCCCTGATGTGCACGGTGTGTTCAGGATTGCTTGCAGCAACTGGCATGGGATGGAAGGGAGTGTGGGAGTGAATCAGTGGGGAGAGGATGTGGGTTGGGGGCCAACAGAGCTGAGCCCCCCTGAGTCAGAGCAGGGAGCAGAGTGGGGTGCTGTACAGTTGGGGGTCCTGCAGTGCTCTTGCCAGGGGGATCTGTTGTGTGGGGAGACTGTGGGCACCCCACTGCACTTCGGGAGGGGAAATGAGGGTGCATGGTTAATTCTGGGGAGTGCCAGGACAGGAGCAAGTCTGATACGGATTGGCCAAATGGGTTTGCCTGAGTGGCAAAGCACACTCAGCATGTGGGGTCTCTGAGGCAGGTGGGCTTGGAGCAGAGAGGGATACTGGGGAAAACTGCCTTTCTCCAGCAGGATAGCACTGAGGGGACTGCTGTCCTCCCTAGCATCTGTGCATGACCCCTGGGGCAATGGTGCTGCTCGTGATGCTCTGGGTGTTGCTCTCGTTGCTCTCCCGCTGCTCAGCAAGTGCCCTGCCATTGTCAGGTGTTTCCTCCCAAGGTGTGCGACTGCCGGTCCACGGCTGTGGCAGCTGTGGGAGCTCAGTGCCATCTCCTGCAGTCCCTTCCCTGCCTGCATTGGGGTCCTCTGTCCTGCCAGGCCTCAAGAATGGTGGGCTGTGGGTGATGATGGGGTGGGCTTGGTGATGGGGAGTGCTGGTGGGGGCAGGATTGAACCTCATGCAGGCATCCCTGCCCTGAGCAGGGGTTTGGAGCATGCTGGGTATTCCAGGGCTTCTGGGAAGGGTTTTCCATCTTGTCCCAGCTGGAGCAGAGGTGCCTGCCCCACTGCTCTGGTCTCTTCCTGCCTCTCCTAGGGAGGCTGGCTCTGTGCCAGAGCCCCTGGGCAATGGCCTTGCCAAGGATCAGCACCCCGGAGGGGATGGAGGGGGTGCGGGTGGGGCTCTGCACCCCCGGCAGAACCCGACCCGGCAGGTTTGTCCCAGGGCTGACTCTGCCTGCTCCAGCACTGCTCTCTGCCGCCTCTGCCCGCCCAGGGGGGCCCGGAGCCAAGTCGCACGTTGCAGCCGGCATCTCCCAGCTCCTGCCTGCCAAGTGTGGCAGAGACCTGGCAGGGCCACACTGCCCAGCTGGGGCTGGGGCTGTGCTCCAGAGCCCCCACTCTATCCCATGGCTGCTGCAGCCTCGACCATAGTGCTCCCTGCTCTTCCTCACTGTGATTCCCTGGGACCCCTTGGGGTCTGTACAGCCCAGCTGGGATCTCAGGGGGGCTCAAATCCTTCAGGGTGGGAGCCAGGGCAAGTGGGTCTCCATAATCCACCTCTGTGGGCTCTGCCCTCCTAGCAGGACTGGAGGTGACAAGCATGGAGCCCTGTCAGGGGCTTGGATGAGCTGGGATGTGCCAGGGGCTGTCTGCTGCTCCTGGGGCTCTGCTGGGGCTGCTGCTTTTGCCAGAGGATGCTTTGCCTTCATAATAGCTTTAAGATCTCGTTATCTCCTTGCTCAGGGATGGCAGGGATGAGCAAATGGTTGCTCATACTTGTCCAGGGCTGGAGAAATCTCCCAGGAGGCTTGCAGGCAGAGGAAGTGCCTGAGATGAGGATGCCGTCTCCGAAGCATTGGAGCCTCTTTGTTTTACCCACTGGCATGATGGGGGAGCATGGCAGCCCCATGCTGGGGAGCAGGGACACACTCCCACGTATGACCTTCTCCATCCTGGTCTGGGAGAGCTGAGTGATTGATCCCTCAGGCTGCTGCAACCACCATAGTCCATCAGTCCCTCTCTTCTGCAGCCAGGGAGCTGCCAGCTTTGAAATGCTTCCTGAGGCTGGATTGGGACAGGTGAGATTGGCAGCAGGGTCAGGCAGCGCCGTCCACTCCTGTGCAAGGTTGGCAGCATCTCCTGCACTGCCGCTGATGCCTCTGCATTCCCCTGGTCAGGACATCAAATGGGATGCACTCCTGCAGGCTATGGATGCCCCAGGAGCATCCTGGTAGTCCCTGCTTGCTGTGACGAGCAGGGGGTTGTGCTGCTTGGCCCCCAGGATTTGTCCTTGGTGGGTGTCCAGGGAGAAGGGTGGCAGAGAGCTGTCCCCTCTGTCCTTCCTCAGCCACCCCGGCTCGTTGCAGCGCCGGAGGGCTCAGAGCCGACTCGGGGTCAGCTGGGGCCGCAGCCAGGCAGCGCTGCTGGTGCCAGCCGGCATGGCCTGCCCTGTGTCCCTGCTGCCAGGCGGGAGGAAGGCCAGCGAGGAGCAGTGCCAGACAGGGCTGGAAGCATGTTCAGCGACAAGAGGTTTATCCTGGAAGGAGGAAATGAGAGAACTCCAGATTTACTATTCCAAAGTCCAGGGCTACAGCGTGACCGGCTGAGCTGACGCTCGACACCCTGGAGAAGGGATTTTTGGCTGTCTGTTAAACAAAAAACTTAATTCTACTCCCTGAGAGGAGCCCACAGGTCTCGGTGCTTGCTGCCCCTGCAAAAGTGATGTATTTTCTCCCATTCCCTTCTTTCCATTCAGCATTTCCCATCCCTGTGGCTGCTGGTCCCTGTGTACCATTCCCTCTGGTCACAGTGCAAGCAGGGGCTGAGATCCCCCATCCCATCTTTTTCACAGACACATTTTCCCTTGCACACATGCCCTGGCAAAGGGAAGTCAAACTGCCCCATGCCTTCCTGAGGAAGTTTGGTTTTTCAAGACTGTAAAGCAGTTTCCAGTCAGGATAACAGGTTTTTCAGGCTTATTTGGGAAGTGAAGAAGTGAAAAGCATTTGGAAGAGAGTTTAATTTTGCTCTTATCACGCAGGGTTTATTGTACAGGGCACTGGCTGTGTTAATGCAGAGCTGGAGCTGCCTTACAGGAGCTGACTGGTGGAGTTACTGCTCCTATAAGGCAGCGTCAGCTCCAAGATTCCCCAAGAAGGTCAGGCAGGGAGCAAGGGAGGGGAGGAAATTCCTCCTTAGCTCATGTTGGGGAGTTATATTTAGCTGTGGGGATATCAGCCTGGCTCATGCTGGGGAATGAGGGCTGCCCCATGCACACGCATCCAGCACTTGGTGCTGCCTCTCCCCATCGTCATTCCTGGGTCCAGGAGGGATTTGGCTTAGATCAGCAGCTCACAGCTGGGCACAGGCAGGGCTGGAGGCCGGTCACAGCCTCCAGATGGGGCTCTGGAGTGTCATCAGTGTTTTGGGTACCTGAAGGGGGAAGCCTGACAAGGAGTGAGAGGCGTGTTTTCTGGTGGGATGGGAAGCACAAGGTCAGATCCTGCTGCCTGATAAACGGCTGACGGTAGTGCTGCAAGATGGGCAAGATTTTCTTCTTCCATCCCTCTGCTTCCCTGTCAGTCCTTGGTTCTGGCCCAGAGGAGCACTTCTCTTTGGGCCAAAACAGTTAAGAATCATCCTTCCCTGCCCTAGGATGGGTGATGCCCTGGGGATTGCCTTCCTGTACAGGTATTTCCCAGGGAAAAGGAGGATGAGCTGAGACACATCTTTGACTCAGAGCCATGTGACTGTCACCTGCTCGAGCTGCCAGGTCACAGCATCTCATGTTGGTGCGTGTGGCTCTGTCCCTGTATTACCATCATCTCCATCTCTCTCCCCAGGTATGCTGGAGGATGGGAAGAAGTTCGATTCCTCCCGCGACAGGAACAAGCCGTTCAAGTTTGTGATGGGCAAGCAGGAGGTGATCCGCGGCTGGGAGGAAGGAGTTGCTCAGGTGCCCGGAGCTCCTCCGCCTCGCGCTCCCCATGCCAGGCTGTGCTGTGCCGGGAGCTTCAGCGTGGGCAGGAATCAGTGTGCATGCAGCTTGTTCCCTATTTTATTATTTTTTTATTTTATTCCCCTGTTCCACCCCCTCGGCGCTGGGAGGTGTGGGTGTGAATATCACCTTCTGCATTGCCACCTGCCAGCTGGCAGGAATGGAGCCGGGCCAGGCCCCAGCAACACCTACGGCACGTTGGTGACTCAGCGGTGACATTTCTGCACTGAGTCAGCTCTGGAGGAGCACGGCGGGAGCGCTCAGGCCTCCCGGGCTCCGGAGCCCACGCGGAGGGAGGGCTGGTGGGCACAGCGCAGCTCCAGGCTGTGATCCCACGCTGTGGGCACGGCACAGCTTCGGCTCCTGCCCGCGTGACACCGCTCACTCTGTGCCACACTGGCAACACAAACACAAGGATGCTGGTGGCAGGAGGAATGGCCTGGCATTCCCTGCCTTCCCTCATGTGAAGGACGTCTCAAGCCCTGCTCCTTTTCCAGCCTGTGCTGCCTACCTTTTCCCTCTGACAATCTTCCCGTTCCTCTGGTTTGTGCAGCCTGGGTCCTTGTTCTTGCCCAGTGTAGGGAAAGCAGTGGGGACAGATATGTGTCCCTCCTCTGTCACTCAACTGGCAGTTGTGCCCATCTCCTGACATCCCTGTGTTTCTGTCCCTGCCCCAGATGAGTGTTGGTCAGCGGGCAAAGATGACCATCTCTCCAGATTACGCCTATGGCTCTACTGGCCACCCAGGGATCATCCCACCAAACGCCACTCTAATTTTTGACGTGGAGCTCATGAAATTGGAATGACCCATCCCAGCACCCTGTCCTTGGGTAAGGAGGGGCAGCTTCTGGCAGGGACTGTGTGGACTGGGGACAGCTCAAGGCCCCAGTGTTTGATCTTGGGGTGGTGTGGAGAGGTGGGATGGGAGCGAGAGGGAGGGAGCGGGCGGTAGTGGGGAATATGAGAAGGACGAGGTAGGTCTCTAGCTGTGGGTAGAAGTTGCTCTTGGGAGTCTGGTGAGCTGGGGTTCAGATCACTGCAGCGGTAAATGCAAATTTCCCAGCCTGGCAGAGCGGGTTCACGTCATGGAGGTGTTGCGGTGCCAATTGTTTGTGCCTTGGGTTCTGAGTGTTGTTACTGCACCCCCGCCTGCCTCTCATGCTGCCAGGGCATAGGGCTGATGGTGTGGGCAGGAGGCTGTGAGTATGACCCAAGGGTTGGAGCACTCCTGCTATGGAGATGGGCTGAGAGTTGGAGTTGCTCAGCCTGGACAAGAGAAGGCTCTGGGGAAACCTTGGAGGACCTTCCAGAGCCTAAAGGGGCTCCAAGAGAGGTGGAGAGGGACTTTACACAAGGCAGAATGGCTTCACACTGACAGAGGGCAAGGTTAGATTGGATAGTAGGAAGAAATTCTTCCCTGTGAGGGTGGAGAGGCCCTGTCATAGGCTGTCTAGAGAAATTGTGGGTGCCCCATCTCTGGAAGTATCCAAGGCCAGGTTGGATGGGGCTTGGAGCACCCTGGTCCAGTGGAAGGTGTGCCTGTCCTGGCACACCTGTGCCAGGATGCTGGAACAAGATGGGTCTTTAAGGTCCTTTCCAACCCAGCCCATTCTGTGATTCTGTGGGGTGTGTGGTCCCCATGGTGTGGGCAGGGTGGGGCTGTGCTCCCCCCTGTGATCACTTGGGGCTTGACTGCTGCCCTGAGGGCCTGGTGTGGTTTGTGTGGAGGCTGCCATGCCCTGGGCACGTTCCCTCCTCCTCTGCTGGGCAGACAGCTCTGTCACGCTGCCTCTCCTCTCTCCCCACAGGTTTGGCACATGGAGGAATCCAGAATCTCAGCTTCAAGAAGAGTGCACATGACTTTGTATGGAGCTTTTCCTGATAGTCCACTACACTCATTGTATAACCTTACACCTTGATTGAATGCCTTTGGTCACTAAGCTTTGCGTCTGACTCTTCCTCCTTGTATCGTGTTTTTATGTCTTTTTAAACTATACGCCGTAAACCTCAACTCTTTTTGGGTCAAGTTCTTAATCTTATTTTTGTTCCAGGTGTAGACTACGTTTTCCCAGTAGCACGCATATGGGCTGACCTTAGATAGGAGTCATTTGAACAAAAGGAACCCTGTTAGTTACTCGTTTTGGTGCAGATTTATGGTGTTTTCAAACCAGAAATTGCTGCTGCTGCAAAAGCCATAGCAGAGTGAGGTTGTCGAGGCTGAAGGGATGCAGAGAGCAAGGTAGCACTAGGATTGTTTATAGGAGTTCTGCCTGGAATGGGACAGCAAGGGAGCCTGGCCTTTCCCTGCTCCCCCAGCAGCATCACTGTGGGCATTGTGGGTTTGCTCTGGGGAAGGAGGGCTGCTCTGCTCCTGCTTCACCCTGCCATCTCACAGTGGGCCTGCCTTCCCCTCCAGACCACTTTTGGATTTAGGGAGTTGGGTTTCCACCTGAGCTCCACTACACCCTGAAAATCCCATAGCATGGAGCTTTCTTTAAAGAAAAAGGAAAACTGGACAAAGGGAAGGTGCTGTCTGCAGGGGAGGTGGTGAGGGCTCAACTCAACAAAAATGCCCCTGTCCTCCTTCCCCATGGAAAGGAGCCATCAGCCCCCTGTTGTCCCCGCTCTGAGCACACCTGCCCGTTCTCTCCTGCCACCTGATGCTGGTCATCGCTGCTTGCCTGGTGTCACAGGACGCATAGTGTCCCCTGTGCCCCCTCCCTCTGCCCTGCCCAGTCCATTGGTAACAAATTCCCGCCGGTCACTTCCTTCTCCGCCGCACAAAGGTATCCAGTTTATGATCGCAATAAAAACGCTTTATGCTGGCTTTTCTCAGCCCTGTGTCCTGGAGGTTTTTCCCTCGCCCATCTGTCGCTCAGCACAGCAGGGGCTGGGCTGGGCTCATGGGGTGCCGTGGGTGCTGTGTAGGGTGCTTTGGGTGCTGCTCTGGGCTTGTAGGGTGCTGTGCCAGGCTCATTGGGTGCTGTGGGTGCCGTGCCAGCTCATGGGGTGCTGTGCCAGGGTTGTTGTGCTGTGCTGCTGTGCCTTAATATGAGGCTCAGGTGCTTGGCCCTGGGAGCACAGTGGGATGCCTGGGGCTCCTGTGCTCTGTGGGGTGGTGATGGTGGCCCGCTGGAATTTGCATAATTAATTGCCTCACCACAACCTGTTAAGCGTTGTGCCCTTGTGGCTGTGACTCAGTCCAGACTGGAAGCATGAAGGGCAGATGGATGCATGTTCCCAGGGTCCTTGCAGCTCCAGGGAACCCTGTGCATACATCTCCCTGGATTTATTTCAGTCCTTTTTGAAAGCTGGACATGGTACATGGGGCACAGCACATCACCTGCTTTGGGCTTCGCTGCTGCAGCTGTGGGCGTTGTGTGTGTAGGACCTGCTTGGGCACCACTGTGGGCCAGTGCCTGGCTCCTCTGCTTACAACCTTTGATCAGTGTGCCATGGCTGATAACACAGCCACGATCGATAACACAGCCTGGCCCAGCTGCCAAGCAAAGTTTGTGTGTAATGGGTCCTGGAGGGAGCAGCTCAGCTGCTGGGATGCATCCAGGAACAATGGTGCTTGCACAGGGCTGTGCAGGAATTAGCACTGCCCTTAATTGCTGCTCAATTAAGCAGAACAGGAGCTTGTGGGGCACCAGCACCCTGCCGTGTCCTTTGCTGTGGCCGTTTCTGGGTGGAAGCTTGAGTCCAGTTTGAGTTTCTCTTCCTGCAAAGCTGTTTGCTTTAATTATTAACCCGTGCCAGGCAGTGCCGTGGCTTCTGGCTGGGGCTAAGCCAGGGCAGGGGGGAGGCTGGGGGAAGCCCCCTGCCCTTGGGCCCTCAGCCCCTGCATGGCTCCTGCAGCACCCACGAATGCAGGTGGGGCGTGGGTCCTTCCAGCTGTGGTTTTGTGGGGATGAGGGTTTCAGGGAACAAACAGACTCCAGGGAACAATCCTCTCTGTCTGTGCAGGACTCTCCCTGCTGCTGGCGTTCAGGCTGTTGTTCTTGTCCTGGGCTGGTCAAGGCAGCCGGGCACCATCCAGCTAAAAATAACACCAGTAAATAAAACACTTCCTCCTGGCCTGGCACGCTGGAGCGGAGGCACAAGGAGCTGGGACGTGCCTGGCTGTGGCTCCACGGTGGGACTGGCCCCGTGCCGGGGAGCTCTGGGCCAGTGCCACCAGCTCCAGGCCTGCCCAAGCACCCTCAGCACCCCCCTGCCCGGCTCATGGGGCCACAGTGGCCCAGGCATCCCCACTGCCAACAGCAGAATGTCACCAGTGCGTGCTGGAGGGCTGGATCCCCAGGTGACATGGTGATGGCCCATGGCAGCAGGATGCCACAGCCACCCCATGCTGAGCTCTGTGCTGGCTCAGTTTCTCCACCTGCAGCGTGGGACTCCCACACCTGGCACATGTCCCAGGTGACGGCTGGAAGGGTGCGGGACACGGGATCCCAGTCACGGCTGCGTCAGCCCCACGCGCCCGGGCAGAGAGGTGTCAGTGGGAGCCACCGCCCACGCAGGGGCTCACGGTGGGGAACCCCCTTTGCTCCCCCAGCAGGGCCTGTGGAGCCCAGGAACGATAATGAGGGGGTGGGGCCCAGTTGGGGGACCAAGCCACGTGCTGGGGCTGGCAGGAGAAGTGATGCAGTGAGAGAGGGGGCCACCATGGGGGGGTACAGCCCCATCCCTGCTCCCTCAGGATGCCCGAACCTACAGAAAGCCATCCCTATCCCAATCCCTGTTCCATCCCTGCAGTGACAGAGCTCTGTGCATTGTTGCCTTCACCTTCCTCTTCCTCACCTGTGCCCTACCTGTCGGGAGTGCAATCAGCTGAGGCTGTCTGGCCCCTCCCTGGGCTGGGTCTGGCTATAAAATCCAGGGGCCAGGCAGAGGGTGTCACAAGGACCTGGGAGCTGTTGGCTGGTAAGTCCAGGGGTCCCAGGGTTGGACTTGGGTGGGGGATTGGTCTTGTCTGTCGGGTGCTGCTGCTGTCTCTGGGCTGTGGGTGGGATCCTGCCTGGTTCCTGCAGGGCTCAGAGCTGGGTCTGGATTTGGCCCCTACACCATGAGTTTTGGATTATGCTTTTTGGGGCATGAGATGCCACAGAGTAGGTTTGGGGGGCACAACCTTGGGCACAACATGAGGCGCAGAGGGGGCTGATGGTGTGTACGAGGGCTGTTCCCATGGGACATCTCACTGCTGTTTCTGGGTAATGCTGGAATGGCCCCACTGGCCAGCTGGACGTGGGGAGCAGAGGGGTCTGATGAGGGGGCAAAGGGGCCATTCCCATGGGATATCCTGCTCCCCTATGTGGGTGATGTTGGGATGGCCCTGTGGGGCAGGTGAACGTGGGGAGCAGGACCTGCCACTAGCCAAGCAATGCTCAGGTGTCAGTGCCCAGCACCCAGCCACCAGGAAGTGGTGGTGGCCCTGGTGACATAGTCTTGAGTCACACTGTGACAGCCCATCTCCGGCACAGGGGCTGGGAGGGATGCTTGGAGAGAGGCACCCCAGTCCCTGAACAACCCCATCCCTGTCCTCCCCAGACAGCAGCAGCGATGGCAACACTCTACCCCTCTCTGGAGGACATGAAGGGCCACCAGGTCCTGCAGGTCAGTGCCAGCACAGCAGTGTTACAGGGAGTGAGCAGACCCCAATGGGTCCCTGTGGGGTCTCACCTCAGAGGGCCCCCAGGGTGGGGGGCGTAGCGTTGAGCAGACCCTGTCTCTTGGCAGGCACAGGCAGCGGCTGGGGTGAGGACCCCTGCCACGACAGTGGTGACAGAGAAGCCGAAGCTCACCTCAGGCACTGGTAAGGTGGGGCATGATCAGCTCACTCTGTGCAGGGGCTGTCTGGGTGGGCAGTGCTGTTCAGTGTGGGGGGGGTCTCAGCTGAGACCCGCCCCCAACTCAATGCATGGGTTGAGGATGGGATTTTGGGGTCTCTCTTTGCTATCCCGTGGTCCCAGGGGGCTCCTGGGAGGGAGGGGGCAATAGCTGTGGGTTGGGGACCCCAGGAGCTGAGACCACCCTCGGTGTGTCCCTCAGAGCCACCTGTGCTGTACCCCAACCTGGCTGAGCTGGAGAACTACATGGGGCTGGCACTGTCCAGTGAGGAGATCCAGAAGAACCTGCACACGGAGGACAGCACAGTAGGTGTCTGGGCTGGCAGCTCTCCCTGCCCCACGTGGGCTCTCCATGCCATGATGGGGGTCCCTCTGGTTCCTCATCCTTGGAAAGGGATATTCTCCCAAGGGTTGAGGTGCACAGGGCCTTGTGTCCCCCTGTCCCCACTGACCCCCAGCTCCCCCACAGGCACTGACCCCTGCTGGGCCCCAACCAGGCCAGCTGGTCGCCCCCTGAGCGGGAACAGTGCAGGGCTGCGGCGGGCAGAGATCAAGCCGGGTGTGCGGGAGATCCACCTGTGCAAGGATGAGCGGGGCAAGACGGGGCTGCAGCTGAAGAATGTCGACCAGGTGAGGGGCTGGGCACGGCATGGGGCAGTGTGGCATGGCATGATGTGACATGGCATAAGCATGACAGTAGAGCACAGTGTGACATGGCACTGTCTCGTGGCACAGCGATGTGTGGCATTAAATGTCACAGCGTGCCACAGCACAGCAGGGTGCAGATGGCATGGCACATGGCATGGCCACTGGTCCCTGTGCCACCACTCCACTGTGTCCCCAGGGCATCTTTGTGCAGCTGGTGAAGGCCAACTCGCCGGCAGCGCTGGTGGGGCTGCGCTTCGGGGACCAGGTGCTGCAGATCGACGGCAGGAACTGTGCGGGCTGGAGCAGTGACAAGGCACAGCGGGCGCTGAAGAAGGCGAACCCTGAAAAGATCGTCATGGTGGTTCGGGACAGGTGAGCAAGTGGTGGCACCGGTGGGCATGGCAGTGCCGGTGGCAGCACTGATGGTGGTCTCCCCGCAGGCCTTTCCAGCGCACCGTGACCGTGCACAAGGACAGCACCGGCCACATCGGCATCGTGGTGAAGAAGGGGAAGATTGTGTCACTGGCCAAGGACAGCTCAGCTGCCCGCAACGGGCTCCTCACCCACCACTGCATCTGCGAGGTGAATGGCCAGAATGTCATCGGCATGAAGGTAGGGCTGTGCCCCGGTGGTGCAGGACATCCTGGGGAGTCCAGGATGTGGTCAGAGAATGCAGGAGGGAGGGGGATACTGAGCAAAGCCAGGCACCCCACGGACCCCCCGCTCTCTCCCGCAGGATAAGCAGCTTATGGAGGTGCTGGCAGGGGCTGGGAACGTGGTGACACTGACCATCATCCCCACCGTGATCTACGAGCACATGGTCAAACGGTGAGAATGAGGGGCTGTAGGGACCCCCCACTACCCACAGGGCCCCTCAGTTCCCCCCACTGACCTCCCTTCCCTGTGCTCAGGCTCTCATCAGGGCTGGTGAAGTCATCCATGGACCACTCCATCCCTGACCTGTGATACCATCGCAGCTGTCCTGGGAGCTGATGCTGGAAGCCTGGAGGACCTGCCGAGGGGACCCCACAGCACCTCAAAAGGAGCTATTTTAGCACAAACCCCCTTATCCCTTCAGAGGCTGGTGGCTGCTGGTGGTTCTTCCTCTCCTCAGCAGGGATGGGGCAGATGTCCTGTACCAGGGTCCCATTGTCCCCGTGTCCCTGCTTGGGCCACCCCCCTCAGGGCGGATGCCAAGGGCTGGCTCCAGCCAAAGCAGACACAGACCCAGCAACATTTATTACATCCACCACAGAGAGCGAGTACAGGACAGGGGAAACAAGAAGAGGGGGGTTACAGCTTTTTCAGTTCTGTATTTAAAAAATATATTATATAGATTTGTCTTTCAAATATAGTCGTTACATTTATTTCTTGGCAAAGCTTTGGATGGTCTAACAGACGTGTACACAGATCCACAAATACATTGCATGAGAGGCGAATATCCCAGCTCCACTTACATCTGCCCCAGCTGCCTGGACACTGCAGTTCCCCACATCTTTCCCCTGGCACCTGGTGCTGTGCTGGTGGCAGAGCTGCTGTCCCCACTGCCCCCCCAGCATGGCGGGTGCAGGGAAGCGTGGAGCACAGAGGACCTGGCCCATGCCCCTCTGGGGGACCACTGGACACCGGCGTGTGGAGCATCACCGGCTGCCAGGGCACCTGGCTGGTGGCACCCATGGGTGGGGGAGTGGGCTTGGGTTGGGGTTAGGGGGAAACACTGTTAGTTCAAGTCACGAAGAAACCACAGACATTCGTGGGGTGGGAGCACGGTGTGCCCGAGGGAGCCCCAAGTCCCGTGCCCCAACAGCCCCGCTGATCAATCCTTGCTGTCTTTGTGTTTCAACAACAGAAAAAAAGGCATTTTTCCGGCGGCCACTGGCAAAGCAGGGGTTTGGGTGGGCCGGGGCGGCAAAGGGCTTGGCTCTGCCTGCACGGCACTGCCCGCACCCCAGCAAAGGCATCCGAGCTCCAGCACATGGTGCGATCACCGGCAGCACGGCTGACAAAACTGCAGGAGCCCCCTGCAGCCAGAGTCCCAACAGCCGGGCTTCAGTCTGTACCCAAAAAAAAGTGAATATAGTGCAAAGCAAGGGGAGGGAGAGCCCACGGCTTCCTTGGGGGGCTCCGTGAGCAAGCTGCAGCCCAGTTCCATCCCAATGTGGGGAGGCGGCTCCTAGGGAAGGGCGGGCTGGACCGAACCGCTCTGGAGCTGATCCCTGTGTCTGGACAGGAACCCCCCATCCCCCTGCCCACAGACAGACACTGCACCTGGAGCAAGGAACCGCTGCATCCCCAGCACCCCACGCTGCCAGCGGCTCCTTGTCATCACCCGCCCGTGGCAGGGCTGGCCCCGGGGATAAACCGGCGACAAATAAAAAGCAAGCGCGATGGAGAGAGAGCCCCCTCCGGCGGGTGCAGCCCCACAGCCCCCGCAGCCAGTGGCACAGGCACGGGTGTCCATCGGCGGGGGCTGACGCTGGGTGCAGACACCTCTTCCAACAACGGTTCTTTCCCTCCTCCAGGACAAAGGAGCAGGGTGGGGCAGCACACCTCGATGCACCCACAGACCCCCTCGGCCCCTTCCCACCCGCCGGTGCCACGCCGGGGCTTTACAATCAGCAGTCGGGTCCGTGGGGGCGGGCGGAGGGCGTCGGAGGGGTCAGGGCTGGGCGGTGCCGCCGGGGCCGGGGCTGGCGACGGGGCGACAGCCCATCCTGCGGATGGAGTGCAGGGCGACGGTGCAGCAGCCCCGCAGCAGCGAGCTGATGTTGTAGATGGGCTGACCCTGCCGCCGCTGCGAGCGGCACAGCCAGGCCACCGTGGGCACCGCCGGCACCACCACCGCCAGCAGATCCACGATGAAGTGGCGGCTCCAGTAGCTCTTGGAAGGGCTGGTCTCGCAGCCGGTCACCTCCGTCAGCTCCTCCTCCGCCACGCAGGCGATGGCCACCGAGGGGCTGGCGCTGGGGGGCTGCCGCACCGCCGGGTTGCAGGGGACACCCCCCTCGGCACCGGCAGCCGCCGTCGCGGCGTCGGGCTCGGCCACCATCAGGTCCGTGGTCCCGGTGGGGTTGGCGAGCTCGGGGACGGGCATCGTGTCTTCCATTTCAGAGACCCAGGCGGAGGTAGGGCTGCCCAAGCTGCAAGCCTGGGACTTCATCACCTTCTCCAGGATGGTGTCCAGGTCGGGCTGGCAGGGCACGAAGTCCGTCTGGATGGCCCGCTCCTGCATGCAGCTGGCCTGCACCCCTGCCTCCGCGCTGCTCCGCAGTCCCAGCACCTTCTCGTAGGTGTTGCTGGGGGGCAGGCGGGTGCCGGGCTCACCCCCCACCTCCAGCGGGTCCGTGTGGCCCGGAGCCTCCTCCATCCCCACGAAGCTGCTGTCGGCCCCCTCGTCCAGCGAGATGGTCTGCGAGCCCCCCACGTTGCGGTCCCCGGCTCCCTGGTCGCTCAGCTTGGTGTAGGTGGAGCTGCGGGTGAGGGATCGGGCTGGGGACCCCCCGGCCGACTCGCCGGCGCCCTCGTCCTTCAGCGCCCCATTCTGTGCCACCTCCATGCTGTGCAGCAGCGTCTCCAGCTTCTTGTTCTGGATGTTGATGTCCACAAAATACTTCTGGAGGCCTTTGTCCTTCTCCAGCAGGTTGTTCTTCACTGTGTCGATGACCTGCTTCAGCTGCTTGATCTCCTTGCGAGCCTCTTTCAGCGCCAGCTGGGCCTCCACGCGGTGGCACTCCTCCTCGATCCAGTCCTCCTGCATCCGTGACAGCTGCGTCTTCAGGTCCTCGATCTCAGCATCCCTGCAGAGACAGGAGGGCACCACCGCGGCGTTGAGGGGGCTGCAGGGACAGCCCTGTCCTCGTGTGCCCAGCACTGGGTTGCAATCAGATCACCCAGTAAAACTCCCAACTGGGAATAAGGGATGGATCCAGTGGCTTAGGGATCCCCAGGAGTGATGCTCAGGGAGCCTTGGAGTGATGCTGAGGGAGCCTCTGAGTGATGCTCAGGGACCCTCAGGAACAATGTTTGGGGACCTCCAGGAGTGATGCTTAGGGACCCTCAGGAGTGACACTCGGGGACCCCAAGGATGGATGCTTGAGGACCCTCAGGACTAATGCTCAGGGCCGCCTGGGAGCACTGTTGGGAGCAATGGGAGCTCAGGGATCCCTAGAAGTGACGCTCAGTCTTTCCCCAGAGGGGCTGCAGTGCCCAGGGCTCCCGAGGGCTGCGTGGGGGTGGGCAGGTGCCCCGGGTGGGCACGTGACAGCTGGCACGGCAGCGGGGCCGTGCCTAAGCCTGAGAGGAGCAGATGGGGATTAGCCACCCTCTGACGCTGAAATTCAGCAAAAGCATGGCAGGGACTTAACCAGGATGAGGGCAGAGCACAGCCACTGCAGGTGGGACGTGGGGCTCTCTAGTCCCCAGATCTGCAGCTCCCAGATTGGACAGGCAGCAGTGCCAGATCCCACGTGCTGGCAATGCCGTGGTACAGCTGTGTCCTCAGTGCCTGGGCACAAGCACGAGGACAAGGTGCCATGCTGGGAACTGAGACACCCAGAAGGACCAGTTCCATTCAGGAGCTGCCACAGCGGGTGGCAATGGCTGGTGCTGGCACCCTGTCCAGCAGCTCCCATGCCATGGGGTCTGTGCCTGCTGCTCCCATGCTCACCTGTCCTGCAGCCGCTCCTGTGTGTCCTTCAGGCGAGCCTTCAGGTGCCGGATGCAGACCTCCTTCTGCTGCAGGGGAGTCAGGTACTGCTCCGGAGTCGGCGGCTTTATCCCATGGTTATCGCTGCAGAGGTTGTACTTGGACGACCGCCTGCAGGGACACAGATGTCACCCACTGCCAGTGCCAGGGTCAGCACAGGCTTGACCCAGGGATCCTAAGGCCTGCTCTCAGGGTGCAGCCCCATAATACATCCCAAAGGAGCCCTGAGAGCAGGAGGGGCAGGGTGGGTGTCTTTTGTGTTGTGCCTCTGGCAGGACAGACAGGGTGGGTGTCCTCAGTGCTGTGCCCTGGTAGGAGGGTGGGTGCAGCCCCTGGACACACCGGTGCTGCTGTCAGGTGCTGAGCCCTCTGTGGTGCTGGGCACTTTGCTGGGGCATGATCAGAATTGGGGGCACCAAGGTCGCTGTGTGCCCGGAGGGATCTTCCTGGAAACAACTGATGTGGAAGGAGACCCCAGGGTGGGATCAGCCCCACCAGAGATGGAGGCACAAGATGGGGAATGGAAGGGTTTGGGATGGAGCAGGTCTCGAGATGGTGGCTGTCCTGCCTGCGGGGAGCAAGCCAGGGAATCCAGCATCTGCTCCACGCTGGGCCAGCAGCACTTCTGGACCCTCCTTGTGCCACCACTGGCACTGGGGCAAATGAAGTGACATCTCTGGCCCAAAGCCTGGGACAGTGCAGAGAGCAGGGGCTGGCCAGGGACAGGGCTACAAGGCCAGGCTGGGAGGCACATGGAGAGCTGGGAGCTGCATGAGTGGCTCTGGCATGGCAGCGGGGGGACCAAACTCCCCGTGTATGGAAGGGAGGCATCCCAAAGCCCCCTGCATGGTGTCCATCAGCCCAGCAGCCTTTAGCCACGTCCAGAAGCATCATGTTAGAAGCATCCATGCCTTAGAAAGCCCCATGGCAGCAGGATGGCCCCTGCCCCCGGCCGCAGCACACATGGGATCTGCTCACTATGCCACCCTCGGGCCCCTCACATCCTCCCAGAATGATTCCACCTCTGGGAGCTGGCAGGGGCAGGCAGGAGATGAGCAGTGCACCACGGCCTGCTGTGCCTGCGGGGCTGGGGCTGGTGCCCATCCCACAGCTCGGTGCTCATCCCACAGCTCGTTGCCGGCTATTTGTGCCCCGAACACACCCGGAGCTCCCTGCTGAGAAGCCAGGGGGCCACCAGCTCTTGCCAAACCTTTGCCGGGCAACACGAGGGGATGGAAGCGAAGCTCTTGCCCTCGTGCCTTTGGTCTGGAAGGATCCGGGTGCTCCTCGGAATGCGGGAGTGGCGGGAGGGAGCGTGCAGCGTGAAAGCCACAGCCACAGCAGGACGGAGGGAAGAGGACGGGGGATCCCTGGGCAGCAGGCGGGGGGACAGGAAGGGAGACGACACAACAACAGCGGCGGAGAGGTTCGGAGGAGGAGGGTAGTGAGGGTCTCTGGAGACACACCAGCAGCTCCGCCAGCTCCGGCTCCCCCAGCCACCCAGCGCACAGCCTCGCTCCAGCGGCCCTTGCGCTCCTGTTCCCGCCGGGCACCGGCACCGGCAGCACGGGGGGCTGCTCCCCCTGCCCGGGGGCACCCGGCAGCCGCCCTGGGGCCACGGGTGATGGGTTACCTTGGGGTGGGGCTGCTGTCGCTGCCCTTGCAGGAGCCAGAATTGCTGCTGCTGCTCAGCGAGGAGGTGCCGTAGGTGTCCCTCCCGGGGGGCGAGGGGCGCCTGGAGGCAGGGAGAAGAGGCTGTGTCTCAGGCCGAGTGGCTGAGGGCGCTGAAGACTTAAAGAAGGAGGCAAAGCCACTCCGTCCATAAACCCCGCGACTGCCAACCACCACACCGAGAACACACAAGACAAAAGGACAAAACAAACAGCAGGGATCAAAATGGCACGGACATGGTGACGGGCACAAAGGCAGGGCTGGGGGGGATGTCCACCCGCTCCCCCCTCCCTGGCGTGGCAGCCCATGGATGCTGGCACAGCATCCTTGCACCTTGAGGACCTTGGGAGCCCCTGGGATCCCCTTGGAAGCCCCTTGGGAGCCCCTTGAGAGTCCCCTGGGAGCACAGTCCCGGCATAGCTCGAGCCACATCTGCCAGCGCATCACCTACACGTGGGCAGCTTTGCCTCCGCTCCCTGCCCATGCTGAGCCCGACCTCCATAACGGCAGTCCAGGTCATAGACACATTGGGAGGGGAATGAACGCGTTTTCCCTCTTTTTCTCTCTTTATCACTCAGCTCAAGGAGAGATTTTCCAAGGGCTAACATACCTCCCAGTTTCACTGCCCCAACCCAGTGCTCTCCACCATTGCCTGCCTTCGCCTGGGCGGACGGAGGGGTCGGTCCTGCCTGTGGCACAGACGGACAGAGGGACGGGGCGTGCAGCACTCGGGGAGCTGCATGCACGGACAGGGAAGTGCTGTGCAGCGGGCAGTGCCATGCAAACCCCCGAAAGCTGGGCTGGGGGTTCGTGCTGCGAAGTGGCAGCCGGTGGTGGAGGTGTGGGGATCGTGGGGATCGTCCCATCCCGGCTGCAGGCGCTGGTGTCCAGTCCCGAGGCCAGAGGTTGAAGCATATTCACCTTCGTGATCCTGTGGATGCGCGTCTGCTCCCCGGCACGGACATGGCCACGGTGCCACGGGTCCTGGGCACAGGGAACTGTGGGCGAAGGCAACAGAGAGAGGAGGTGAAGGCAGGAAAATGGCCCTGGTGAGATGGGGACTCTCTGGGGTGAGCCCTGGCACCAGGGCATCAGTATGGTCCCCAGGGCCACCAGCACAGGGGCAGATGAGGACAGCATCCCTGCACATCTGGGCTGTGCTTCCCACTTGTCTCCCACAGATAGCCCAGAAATGCGGGAATGCTGCATGCCTGTGGTCCCACTGGGCTGCTGTGGGCACAGGGCAAGGGTGTTCTTAATCTAAAAAGCAGAACAGAAGCAGAGCAGGTGCCTGCCCATGGTGTGGAGCCCACCATGGGACAAGCTTCCCCCTGCTCCCAGATGCCCATCCCTGCCAGCAAGCAGGGTAATGCCACAGGGACACAGAGTACCTGCAGTGGTGGCTTTCCTGGGGGCAGAGCTGGTACAAGGGCTCTGACCCAGCCATGGAGCTCCCTGGGCAGGCAGCTCTCCCTGCAGTGGGCTGGGTGCCTGCTTTTCCTTAATTAAGTGCAAATCCCCCATTCAGCAGTGAAATCAGGTGAGGAAGAACAGATCCCTGCATGATGAGGCAGCAGCAGCTAATCCCTTGGGAAACACAGAGCCCTCTTTGCTGTAAATAAATAGGCCAGATCCAGAGGCTTGCAGCACCTCGGGCACATGCAGGATGTGAGGGAATGAGGGAAGCATCTGCTCAGCACCCGCATCCTGCCGAGCATCCCATGGCACTGTTGTGATCCCCACTGTGCTCCCAGGCTGCCACAGACTGACGGGCCAGGGGCAGCATGGGGAGCCCCCCACCCCCAGGCCCATTCACAATGCCAGCATTTATCTCAGATTTTGGCAGAGCAATGCAGGAGATGGGACCTGCCAACAGATAATCGATGGGTGACAGGAAACACTCTGTGCTGCTGGCCCTGCTCCAGGGGAGTGAGAGGAGTGGGACAACAGGGGAGGCAGAATGGGAAGGGGGGCACAACCAGCTCACCCCAGTGCAGCCTTTTGCATTTGCCACCCCAGGTTATTTCTTTTCCAGGATACCTCAACGCCCACCCTGGCCAGCCCAGGCCTCCTCTGTGTTAGGATTCCCTGCTCTCTGATCCCCAAACTAGATCACTGAAGATCCCAGAGTGCTGGTGCTGTGAAGCCCCAAGACCCAGCAGGCACAGTGCCCCATGCCAGGGGGGTGCCAGCACCGTGGGACAGTGCAAGAAGGATTTGGGGATCCTGCTGCTCCCACCTGGCATGGATTTGCCTGGAGATGACCTGGGCAGGGGAAGGCAGTGTTCTGTCCTGCTGGATCACTGCTCCCAAGTAGGCAGCGAGCTCTGCTACTGCAGCAGTGTGAATCAGCATCCACCAAGAGCTGTGCGTGGCCTCACGCTGGTGGGAGCATCCTCCAGGATTCTCCGTCACCCTCCAGCAGCACCATGTGGGGCTGCGGCACAGCCTGGACTCCAACAGCTCTTGAGCAGGGATTTAGAGAGATTTGAGAGGGTTGATTCCTCACCCTCTCCCCTGCAGTCCAGTGGTATCTGGTATCATTCCAGGGATGCCCAGCATCAGCCCTGTAGGGGTGGTAGGCACCGAGTGGCAGCCGAGTGGGACCCAGCATCAGCCCAGTGGTAGCTCAGCTGTACCTGGATCTTCCCCACTCATGGCAAGGTCATCCTCATGCCACCCTGCTCTGTGCAAGGGTCCCTCTGTGCCTCACTAACACCAGCAAGTGCCAGCACTGCAGGTGGCACGTGTGTGTCCAGCACATGGGGCTCCTGAGAGCCCCCCGCACCACACCCCAGGCACCTGCCGCCAGCACCCGCAGCCTGGAAGGGCTCTGTGGGGACACCTGGTTTTGGCCTCATGTCTGGGGACCTCATTTCCCTCATCCTCCTCCTCCCACTGCTGCAGACTCGCCTGTTGACCACGCTGAGGCTCGATGCCTCCCACAGCACCCAGGGTGTTCGGATTTTAATCAGTGGTAATAAATTCTCATTATTCCCAGAGGATCAGTGGGCCACTTCAGTCTCCCCAGAAGCCTCACTGTGTCCATGGGCTGCCCAGGCAGGCAGGGTGGGCAGATCCAGCACCAAAGCTGAACATACACCTTCCCGTGTGGTATGTGGCTACTAAAGGTGGAGGAAATCATGGATCTGCACTCAGAATTACCCCCATCACATGGACCAGGATGAGCGATTGCAGCACCAATGGAGCCTCACCAGGAAAGCCAAGGGAAATCCAAGATTAACCCTGGTCTAGTGGGTGGCATCCCTGCCCATAGCAGGGGGTTAGAATGACAGAATGGTTTGGGTTGGAAGGGACCTTGAAGCTCGTCTTGTTCCAACCTCCTGCCATGGGCAGGGACACCTTCCACTGTCTCAGGTGGCTCCAAGGCCCATCCAACCTGGCCTTGAACACTTCCAGGGATGGGACAGCCACAGCTTCTCTGGGCACCCTGTGCCAGGGCCCCACCACCCTCACAGAGAAGAATTTTTTCCAAATATCCTGTCTAACCCTGCCCTCTGTCAGTGTGGAACTGTTCCCCCTTGTTCTGCCACTCCATGCCCTTGTCCAAAGTCTCTCTCCAGCCCTCTTGGAGCTCCTTTAGGCACTGGAAGAGGCTCTTAAGGTCTCACCGGAGCCCTCTCTTCTCTACCAGCTCTCTCAGGCTGTCTCCACAGCAGGGGTGGTCAGTGCAATTCACGGACCAAGATGAAGGTGATTTGGGGGCACTGGCTTGTCTCCATACTGGGGGACCAGTAGGACCCTGCTCAGCACAGCACCTCTGTGTCTGCCCTTACTGCCCAGGAATGCCCACATGGGCCAGGGTCTGACACTCCAACTTACACCAAACCCAAAGGCTCTCCTGCAAACCACCTGCACATGGTCCAGCACGCTGCAAATCCCCCAAAATGCAGCTGGAGGGCTGAGCAGGGTGGATGCTGTCCATTGCATGGACCAACGTGTTCCTGGTGCTGTCAACAGCAAAACTCCCTGTGAGTGTCCTGGCACACGTGGAACAGAAAGGCAGCACTCTTACAAACAACAGCAAAAACCAGGGCTTGTTTCATGCAGTGGAATTAGCCTGGGGAATTCCTGATAAATAAAAGCAATGGGCCTTGATAAGGAAACAGCTGGAGCTACAGCATGAAAAAGCAGATCCCCCCCAGAGGGCTGGGATGCAGAATCAGCACAAGTCCCCCACAGTGCCACAGTGCCGGGGTGGGTGACACCATGGGGCTCATCTCCTGTCCCCAGCTCCTGTCAGCCATAGAGGGGACCTGGAGCACTGCTGGCCTACTGATCACACCACAACAGCAACGGATGGCAGAGCAGTGACAGAGCAGTGACAAGAGTGGGGGCTCAGCCTGGTGCCCCAGAAGAACATTTCCCCAGGCTCAGCTGGATCACTGCCCCACAGAGATGCTTCTTCGGCTCAAATCCTGCCACTTCCCCACTCCTTGCTGGATCCCCTGGCTGTGCCAGTGATGGACAAACCAGGCTGGGCAGGTATCGCCCTTCCTAGACGCTTCTCACATGGGAAACAGGGACATAGGACCCCCGGAGAGACCCTCATCACTGGCTCAGTGATGGTTCCTCAGCTTGTTCCTCTGAGGGTTTCATGGCTGCAGGCTCAAGAGTTTGCTCCCATCAGCTTCCAAAGCTCAGCTCCTGTGGGATACAGAGGGATCCAGCTGCTGCCAGCTCACCCCATCCCCACGGGGAACATGAGAGAAGGTGTGAGAGCCCGCAGCTCACTGCCAGTGTCAACCCTCAGCACAACACTGCTGTGCCAGCAGCCGCCACATTTCCCCGGATTTCTCGCTCACTGCTTCCTTTGTCGAGGCTCCCATCATCCTGCCTGCTGCTGGATTCCCTTGGCACGTCCTGTGTGAGGAATCTTTTGCAATGGTGGCACTGAGCCCAAGCGTCTGAGAGCAGCTTCACCACTGCAGAGACCTGGGAGAGGAATTGTGGTGTCCCCATGGTCCCCTGGGAGATCTCCAGCCCTCCACGAAGAACAAGATTAAAAGCAGAGGGAACATGGAGAGGGAAACCACAGCTTTGTTTTTCCAGGGGCCAACAAGGGCTCCCCAGGACCTGCCCTGCCTTTCTGACACCAGCTCTGCTTTTCTTCACACTAGAAATAAGCCAAGTGCTGCATGTGGCCAACAACCAGAGCCCTGTGTCCCTGGACAGTGAAAATGCCAAGGCTGCTTGCACTGGAAAAGGGACTGGGACACAGCTGGGAAGGAGCAGGATCCAGCAGCCACAGCTGGCAGAAGTCCTGGCGCAGAAGGGGGTCAGCACTGGGGCCACCACCTGGGCAGCTGAGGGCAAACATTCATGACTGTATCTGCACTCCTCCTCCTGCCATGGGGGATTTTTGGGATGATGGGATTGCTTTGCTTTTGCTTAGAAGATTCCAAGGATGTGGCAATATCTCCAGAGGCTGGAAGCCTCTGCTCCAGTGTAGATGGGTTCATCCCAAAGCTTCACCTGGGTCCTAGGCAGAGGGAGATCATGGAATCACAGAACCATTTAGGTAGGAAAATACCTTTAATACCTTCAAATCCAACTGCTAACCCAGCACTGCCAAGGCCACCGTTAAATCCAGCTCAGGGCAGAGCCAAGTGCTCGCGGCACAAGCAGAGACAAACCCCACGGGGTGTTTATGCAACACCACCAGAAAAATCAATGTTGCTAAGAGTGGTTGTGTCCCATTCCAAAAGGCAGGAGCATCTCCTTTTATTCTCCTGTTTGTTATAAAATGCTGAGTTGACACCCAGAGATTACAGGAAAACAGACACCATTTGGAAAGCTCGGGTTATGCAGCTCATCACTTTTCTGGCTGACCTGGCTGCAACTCCAAATGGGGAGGTGGCAATTCCCAGCTCTCATTAGCTAAAAATAAGGTGCTTGACCAAAGGGCAAAGGCTGGGCTCTCGTTGGGGACTCTGGATCTAAAGGGAAATGGGAAAGAGCTCCATGTCAAGTACTGTAGCAGCATGAGAGCAGGAGTGGGACACCCAGGAGGCAGACCCCACGGTCTCACCCTGGGCCAGGAAGGTCGACAGGATGGGATGGAGGTAACATCCCACTGCACAGCCCACACTGCACAGGTGCTCTGGCAGGAACTGAGCTGAGGTGTGTGAAGCAGAAGCAAGAGCCCACTCCTTTGAGATACAAAGGCAAAAACCTGGAAGACAAACCCAGCTTCCAGTGCAAGAGCTCCTCCTCCCCTCCGTGCCTCGGCGCGGCGGAAGAAGGTCTCCCCCAACCACCATCCACCTTGAGTGAGGGCTGGGAATGACGGCGGTGCCGGGGGATTAGCCCTGGTCTCCACATCGCTGGAATGGCCTACTTTAACCACACACCACATCTCCTGCCTCAGCCCACTGCAGCACTTCTGAGATGGGAGCACGGGCACTGCCCCTCTGACCCCCACCCTGGGAGTCCTGGACACCAGGATTTGCATCTTCTGGCACAAGGTCACAGCACAACGTGCCCGTTGCCCAGAGAGGGTGGGAACACCGGGATTTTATAAGCAGAACAGGCGCCCAGCAGTGGGTTCTGTGTGACAGCCACAGCGCTGACCTTGGGGGGAGGAGAGAACAGAGCACCCAGCTCATCACCCCACTCGGGTGTTCCTGTGTCCCTTTGGAGATGGAGCACGAAGCCATTGAATAATAAAATGTCAACTGCAGAGCAGCCCTGGCTCCTGCAATGCCCCATGGTGCCAGAGACACTTTGGGATGCTGCATGACTGATATGGGGCTGGTGCTTGAAGGGGGAGTCTGATGCATGAGATGCGGGTTTGGGGTGTGCAGGGAGGGTTTGGAGCGTGCAGGGACGGTCTGGTGCATGTGATCCATGTGACATGGGACTGGTGTACGCAGGGAGGGTCTGGCGCATGAGATGTGGGTCTGGGGTGTGCAGTGAGGGTCTGGTGCTTGCAGGGAGGGTCTGATGCATGTGACAAGGATCTGGTGCATGAGATACGGGTCTGGTGCATGTGATGTGGGACTGGGGCATGCAAGGAGGGTCTGATGCATGAAATGTGAGTCTGGGGTGTGCAAGGAGGGTCTGGGGTGTGCCGGGAGGGTCTGGTGCATGTGAAGTGGGTCAGCTGCATGAGATGTGGTTCCGGCGAGTGCAGTGCAGGTCTGGTGAGTGCAATGCGTGGCTGATGCTGCTGTGTGGGTCTAGTGCATGTCATATGGGTCCAGGGCTGTGAAGCCCCCAGTGGTGGGGGTCCAGGTGGGTTTGCAGTGTGGCTCAGGGTACGTAAGATATGGGTCTGACAAGTCAGACATGGATCCAGTGCGCGCCATGGGGGTCCAGCGCATGCCGTGGGCTCTGGTGCAGCAGTACGGGTCTGGTGTGTGCCGCGGGGGTCTGGCACACGCAATGCGGGGTGCGCTGCGGGCCCGATGCGTGACCCGCCCCGAGCACCCTGTGCCCCGGGAACCCCTCCCCCTCCCGCGCCCCCGATGCGGAGCGGTGCTGGCGGACCCGGCTGCGCCCCCCGCCTCCCTCCACCCCGAATCTGCAGCCAGAAAGGGATGAGTCACGGCGGCCGCGGGGCCCCGCACCGCGCCCCCCGCACCGCGCCCCGCACCGCTCACCTGCGCAGGGCCCCGCCGATGTCGGGGGCGGCAGCGCCGGGGCGGGGGGCTCAGCGACCTGCCGGGGAAGGGAGAGAGCGGACGGTGAGCGGCGGCGGCGCGGGGCCCGGTGCAGAACCCGGTGCGATGCCCGGTGCGATGGCCCGCACCCCACCCCGCACCTCGCGCCCTCCCCCGTCTCCATCACCTGCGCCGGCCTCCATGGGTGCGGCGGGGCGGCCGGGAGCGCTGGAGGGATGAGGGAGGGATGAGGGAGGGATGGAGGAGGGAGGGATGGAGAAGGGAGGGAGGGATGGATGGAGAAGGGAGGGAGGGAGGGGTGAGCCGTGCAGCTGCGTAATTTGCTCCCTCCTCTGCGATCTTAAAGCGACGGCGCCGCGGGTGCCTCCCCCCGGCCCCCCGCCGGGTTTCCCCCCCGTTTCTATGGCAACTCCCTCTGCCGGAGCGGCGCAACCACCTCAAAAAAAGAAGCCAGCCGGGTTTTGGGGTCCCTCCCCGTCTGCGAAGCCCCGCGGGGCCGGGTGTGCCCGCGACCGGTGGCCCTGGGCTCCTCGCCCCGCGTAACCCCGGAGCAGGAGGCGGAGGAAGGGGAGGGGGGAGCCGGGGTGGCCCCGCGCTGCTGCCACCCGGCCCTTGGAGTCCCCCCAGCGTCTTAATTTTCATCTTAAGCAGTCCAGCTCTGAGGAGATCCCTGCCTCTAATTAGTGACGCACTTTCATAAAGTAAAATCATTAAATAACCGGAATTCTGTGCCCCATTTCAGTCCCTCTGGCTCAGCCCTAATCGCCGGGGCTGGGGTGGAGAAGCAGCAACAGCCACCCCGAGCAGCTGTCCCGGGCTGTGACTGGGGTCCGGGAGGTTTGGGACATGAGGCTGAAGGCTGGCACGGCACGGCACGGCACGTCCCGTCCTCCAGCACAGCCCGGTTACTCATGGCACTTCCCACACGCTTCCTGCTGTAACTGTCAAGATCAACCTTCCCAAATTATTTGCTGAGGAAACGTCTCGGGAGCCCCCACGCCACGTCCTGCAGCCTTTGCGGGGGGTAGCAGGGCACTGGCTCCAGCTCTGCTCTGGTGCCCGCGGCCAGGAGCACCCAAGGTCGGCTGCGGACACCCCCGTGGGGACCAGGAGCGTGAGAGATGCACATGTGCCCGTGTTACAAACACCCACTGAACATCCAGCGTGTGTGGATCCACATACAGACTTACAGAGGGAAATGTTCATGTGGGAAATATTCACAGTCCGAGCAGAACCTGCTCCTGGTTTGGGTCTGGACCCGAGGCCCATCCTGCTTCCCAGACATTCCCAGCTCCCTTTGTCATGCCCCCAGGCTTATTCCAGAGTTCTGACAAACCTGTTTGGTAAATACATGCCAGTCTTTCTTCCAGCACTATTTCCTGCATGATTTGTACCTCATTTATTCTAACACACAGACTGTTTTCAGTGTGTATATATATATATCTCCTGCCTCCCATTTATTCCTGCCTGCCTCCAGCTGCCTTTTGTTTCCCTCTTTCCCGGTGAATCCAATGCACAGCCTCTCTCCTTGAAAGGAAAATTAATGAGTTATCACATCTGCTGCCACTGGAGCAGCTCTGACCATGTGGCACAGGCAGCAGCTCTGCTGTGAGATGCAGAGTCATTCCTGATGGCTTTTGGGAAACAAAAATGGTTTCTCCTTCCCTCTGCAGTCTGCAGTGCTTGGTCTCCCAGGATACTCTGACCTGAAGAGTGGGAGCACTGCTCCAGGGAGATTGGGCCTGCTGCAGGGAGAGAGGGAGAGGTTTTCACCAAACCCAAACCCTTTTCTCAGGTCAGCACCCGGCTTTGGAAGTGCCAGGCCTGCCACAAGGAAAAGATGGCTCCAGTTTTGGCCTGAGCTGTGCTCCTGTTCCCACTGAAAACCAGCATTTCTTTTGCAGAAAAATGAGAGGTTTTTACCATACAGGGACCCTCTTCCCTTCCTTACACGCAGAAAAGGAACCCCTCAGAGAGCAGCAGCAAAGGCCCATTACTTATTTCATCAAATATTCTTGTTCAGAAAGGACACTCAGCTGGAACACCCCCCACAGCCAGTGGCCACCCCATGACATCCCCCTGCCCCACACTGGGTTTTCACCTCTTTTAAAGCCTTCTTACTCCCTTAGAGAGACCCTCAAACCCAAACCTCCCTGAACCCTGTGGGACAGGAACCACACACATTAGTGGGCCCAGAGACACGGGGGTGTCACTGAGGTGAGTGAACACCTGAAAGTCAGGTGACAATATCACCCATCCTTTCCAATTTCAAGTAAAATCACCAAGTCCCTGACCCTGAGATGAACCCACAGGATTTGATCCTTCAGAAGAAACACCAACAAGCAAAGGAAACATCTGATTTTTATTGATTCCACATGAAGGGACAGTGATGTCCCCACAGCACCGAAGCAGCTGAATGGAGCACAACCATCCCTGTGGCACAGGTGGTAGGCAGCTGGAAACCAAGAGCTTCAGAAAATGACAGTAAAAGGGATAAAGTTTATCCAAAATTAGATAAAAATGCAATGACTTAATAATATTTCAGTTAACATCCATTTTTTAAATAGGTCTACACATGAATAAAGGTGTTAATAAGTTAAAAAGCTCTGTGAAATCTGAAATTGCAGAATTTCTAGGAAATCGAATTTCTTGCTGCAGCTTCTGGACTCTTCTAAGACCAGTGTAACCTCTGCCTGCCTGAACATGCAAAAGCAACACTGGAGACAGCACCCTGCTAGATCTTAAAATATGAAATACTGAACATTCTTTGACAGGAATAATTTTAAATAGTCTAAATTTTTTTGCTACAGAGAGTTAACAGATGACTCTTACTGATGGTATTAGAGAATTAACAGACACAAGCCTTGTCAAAAATAATTTAAGCTCCAAAGGTAGTCTCTGAGAAAGGTTTTGAAGGACTTTTTAATAAAAGCCTTTCAAGGACTTTTATAAAATTCCTTTAAGGACTTTCATAAAATCCTTCACAGTGCAAATCTCTTATGCAGAATATATATTTTAGTGGTATTTTATTAACATATTATATAACTATCATATAACTCATCATGTAACTATAAATATCAATAATAAGCCCTGTAGTCATCACCTAGGGCAGGACCCCTGTGCAAGCCATTACTGGGTGGTATAAAGGATGGGGAGCTCTGCTCAGCTCCCACAGTTTGACAAGACATTTCATCTTTTTCCAGGAAAACTATTTGCTGGAAAATGCAACCTAAGCTTTGATCAGTTTATCTGATCTTGTCAAACATGAGCCCAGCAGTGGCTGTGAGGTCAGCGAAGGGCTCATGCTGCCTCAGCTCAAGGACCAGCTGCTTCTTCAGCACCAGAAAGATGTAAAATGTGGCTGCAGCTTCTTTCCGGTTGTTTTTCCGGCAGAGCTCCCGAAAACTGAAGGAACACACACCTGATCTCTTCAACTGCTGCAAGAGGAAATGAGAAATCAGTCAGGTCAGCTTCCCCACTGGTAACACTGGAGCCCATGGAATCCAAACAGAAAGCACTGCATAGAGGGAATATCTCTGCCTGAATGCCTCAGATAGGATCCAATCTCCATAGAATCATAGCGGCACACGCTGGTTTGGGCTCAAGGGACCTTAAAGACCATCTCATTCCCCCACCCTGGACACTTTCAACTAGAAAAGGTTGAAGGTCCAAGCCCCATCCAGCCTGGCCTTGAATGCTTCCAGGGGTGGGGAGTCCACAACCTCTCTGGGTATCTTCCATCTGTGTTTATAGAAGTGGCTCTTAACATTTTAATGCCATAATAGTGTTGGTACCTACATGTGTAACTAAAATCTACAATTCCACCAAATCCCACATCATGTCTTGTGATTAGGAAAAATAAATACCCTTGAGCAATTCTTTGGTTTCAGAGTTATCTCTTGTTTTTTAAAGCCTATACTCAGGTGTAAATAATTATTTATTATTTGGACTGAACCTTTGAAATACGTTCAAAAAAAAGAGCATTCAGAAAATTCTAGTGATTCCAGCAGCTGTGGAAAGGAACACCACACATCAAGCACGCAGAATCCTGATTTTCCACAGAAATATTAAAAAAACCACATGCTGCAAGTGAAAGGCAGAGACACAATGGACAGTAGAAGGAAGACCTTTTCTGATATGATCCAGCTGAAATCAACACCAGCTTTTGGTATCTAATAACAAAATCCAGCACTGGTACCTGTAAAGTTTTTTGTAGCCGAAGAGTTCTTTTGCCCCATCTTATTTCTTCACTGTCTTTCCTGGTCCTTGTTTGCTCCTTGAGAGGAAGTAAACAGAAGGTTAGTCAGGGTGTGTAAAAGGCACACACCATGAGAAAAAGAACAGGAGTTCCAGCCTGACTGAAAATCCAGCCGGAGCTGGGCATCTGGATGGCCAAACTCAGGGAATCTGGTGCCTCTGACACCTCTGTGCTCACACAAGGTTTTGTGAAACAGAGGAAAGAATGGTACCATGTGCTTTCTGCTACAGTGGCAGCTCAGGTGCAACAGGCCATGGACATGGTCCCAGTGAGGCAGCTCCACAGCCAGGTACTGCTCTGCAGGACTGGCATTCTGACAGGATTTGTACTGGGCAGGGGCTTAAAGAGATGTTCAAATATTTGGCTTGGGATTTTGGGCTTAACCTCTGAAGTCTGCAGCTGACTGCCCTGGTTTCAGAGTGTCTGAGCATCAGAGCCAGCAGGTCTGGAAATGGTTTCGTTCTCACAGGAAGCAAAACTCACTGTAAGATCATTATGAGATGTTTGTTTGTTTTTTTTTAAGAAACAGGGTTCTCTTCTGAAAAAATCCAGGGCCATCAGCTTAGGACACACACCTTTGGCACCTCCACCTGCTGTGCTTCAGCTTCTTGACCCAGGGAATTTTTTGAGCTCTCAGAGAAAGCTGCTCCATCCTCCTGTGAGCATGAAAAAGACAATCACTAGGCTGACCATTTATGCACACATTGCAATTCTCTTTACACAGTTCTGTTCAAAGAATTTATTGTAATGAAGTTTTCCAAAATGAGTTAATAGCTGCTATTTCCACCGTGTCCTTCCTGATACAGGGAAGGACCTTGCTGTAGGATTTATCCTACAGCTGAATCTACACCTATTCACAGAGCACACATTTTCCACTGCCATTAGGTCCAATTTTCTCACTTTTCAACATTAATGATCCTCATATTCTCTAAAGAATGCCCTTCAGCATAAGTGAAGATGGAAGAGATAGGTAATTTGTTATTGCTTAAGTACTTCCTCAATATGAGACGCAAAATCTAAGTTTTATCCTATATAAAGATTATATTTATCTCTTCGGTACAATATTTCATATTTAATATTAAGCTCTCATTTATACTTCGTGATTAGATTGTAATCTATACTGATTAATAGACATTTTAATTCATCATTCATTCATTGATTGTGAGAGTTTACCAAGTAATTATAAATAAACTTGCATCACACAAGCTACTTAATGCTTTCTTAACTGGTTTTAGCATCCTTTCCAAACATTAGTAATTTCTTAATATGTTTTAAATGGAACCTTAGCAAAAAGTGGCACCAATAGACACACTTAGGTCTCTAAAACTGAGGAAAACTGCTCACTATAATTTCACCACAGTTCTCATTGGTTTCATTCCTGTCATTCTGTGATGTCAACATAAAGGAATCATTTCTAATTTTTCTCTCAGTCTCAGAATGAGCTGGCTCCTTCAGGTAACTTGGCTCTTCTACTGGTAGCATCTCTGTATTAATAGAAAACCAAGGTTGAAGAGGTAATTATTGTGAATCACTGTCCTTAAAAAAACCCCACTGAAACCCAAAAATCACACCCAAATTCACAGTCTTTGAGAGAAAGAGCCAGAGTGAGGAAATACTGAAGAAACATCATTCCCAACAGGAGCATGGAAGAAGAACCTTCCAAGGGAGGTTTTCCTTTTCTGAAAGTTGACCTTTATGGACTCACAGGAGGTTTGTTAATTAATTTCTGAGGCAGGTTAGGTTCCCAGCAGAGCAAAGGAGTGAAAGTGGATACATCCTTCTCAGAAGATCTAAAATGGAACATTTCTTCTTGCCTGATATTAACCAAAACGCATCTTCCAGATAGAACTATTTACATTAATTTGGAAATTTGGAGAGCAGTTTCATTAAGCTTAGAATAAGTGGGAAGCTTTTTTAAAAAATTGTATTAAAAAAATGCCACAAACAACACTACCCAAATCTGCAGTTTCAGAGACAATTAGAGAAACCAAAGGTGAAATCAAAAATATCTCCTTATGCCACAAGGCAGAAAAGCCTTGGATTTAATTTAATTTCTAAGAAACAAAAGAACAGCAAAGTAGTAATTTGTAGAATACTGCACACAAACACCATGCATGTGTCTCTCAAACATTATGTAGAATAGAAAATACTTTCTAACAGCTAATTCTGCACAACAGAATTAAAATATTACCTGTAGTATCTTGCTCTTTTCTAATTTCTTTCATTTCAGACATCCTCTGTATTCCATTTGCTCTCATCTTACATCTGTCACTCTTGAAGCATTTTTCAAACAACTGAAAATAATTATTTTTTCTGTGTTTGCTTTCAGAATATCTTGTCAGATTATTTGCAAACATCAACACAAAGATATGAATATGAGCTGTATATTAATGACTGCAACCCAGAATTTCAGTATTTTAATTAGGTCACTCTGAAAATCTGCAATTTTTTTTTTGTTTTTAAGTAATAGCCTTCGGCATCTCCAACATGAATTCTATCAAAAAAACATCTTAGGAGCAGCTTGGATCATTTTTCATGAAGCCAGCCAGTGAGGAAGGATGAAAGAAAGAAACATCTGCAGTTTTCATCCTCTTAAAGAGGAAGTTGTAATTCTGCAGCTGGACTCTAAGTGGTGAAGCTGAGCTGCTGCAGTGAACCCTTCCAAATCCATTAGCAATATTCTAATAATAATATGCCTAATGTACCTTTAAAGTAAATATAAACAAAAGATGTCCCAAATTGATTACAAAGCGGAAACAAACCAGAAAACAATAAAACAAAGGAGAAAGTACAAAAGAAATGGGCAGAAATGTAAAAAGTTGTGTCTCAGTATAAGATCAGTCAGGTGCCAGTGTGTGAAATGAATTATCAGCTCTCATGTTCCTTTTGTAGTGTTTCACTTGTTGAAGTGCAGGAGGTTAAGGCTGTGACCCCACAGAGGTTGAAGCAATTAGTGGTGAGCGTGCAAACCATGAGGCGTCCAGCTGACCTGTACTGCAGAGCAATGCTCAGCGCACACCTGCAGCCAGCGCCAAGTTTAGATCAAACTGAGTCTGCAAAACCTCTCTCAGTCAGATCCCAGCTCTGCAACAATCCCGGAACCTACACAGTGGCACAGACTCCACAAGGAACTGGTCTTTACCTTTTGCAGCTCAGTGTGACCCATGGGCTGTGATGCATGGGACAGGAGTATATCCACACCTCCCAACTCCTTCCACATCATCGTTTTCTTGGTTGGGGGAGCGAGGTCCAGCGTGGCCAGGAGGTCTGTGCAGTTGGTGAGCTGCTTGTAAATGGTGTTGCAGCTGAGCTCCTTCTCTACATCCACCAGCAACTTCCTCTTTCTTTGTTTTTTTTTCCTTGGGGTGACAGCTACATAAAGCAAGTATTAATAACAAGTCTTAAGGTCTATTCCTAGCACATTAAGCACACAAAAAAAAGCCCTGTGAATCAAGCCGGCTGCCGACCTTCCAAACACCACTCAGACTTGAAAAATCAAAGTACAAGTCCACAGGCCATTCCTTCAAAAGTTTCCGTAAAGTTTTCACTCTTTGTACTCTTGTACAGGAAATACCCATGTATTTAATTGTGGAAGACAAGTGACTATTGTAATAAAGAAAACAGGAACAGGAGAACTTAATGAGAACACATGATAGAGCAACAAGACTGAATAAGCTGTCTTTAATCCATCAGGAAGTGCTCCAGGAACTTCTGATGCACTCATTACCTCATAATTAATATCTGTATTTGTCAGTTTAATCCGTTAGCAATTTAATCAAGATGTAAACACAAAAGAAAGACACAGATTGGTTATATAGCCATAACTTCCTGGATAGTTTTTGGGCAGGATGGAAAATTCCAATATTGTAAATGCTGCTGTCAACATAAGCTTGTTTATTCATAAACAGCCACCAACGTGATAGGGGACATTTAGACACAGAGGAAATGTAATACTCTGCACCTTGGATCTTGTTAAAAGTTCACAAACCAATGTTTTCCAAAGGCTTGAAAGTTTTAAGATTGTTATTTTAAATACAAAAATCACTGATGTGTCACTGGCTATTAAAGTTATTCAAGTGAATCTTCAGTACCACCCCTGAGGCCAGGCTTAAAATGCTACCAGAGCTGAAGAGCAACAAAACTTGACTTGGTACATGGAAGAAACTACAAGCAGAAATTTGGGCAGCTGAGATAAATAACCTGACACTGGATTTGTATAATATTTACCATAAAATGGAACTCTGACAGCAGGAGCAGATGAAATCTAAGGTGGGAATAATCTATTTTGCAAGTGTTTTCACTACTAAGAAGAAAACCAAACATAGTTAATGCAAACATTCAGCGAGAAACTGATCAGCTTCTGACCTGTATCATCAACTGGCTCAAGCACAAATCCTTCTTCTTTGAACAAAAGGATTGTCTCACTCATTGTGTGATCTACGTCCTTAACGGTGGTGTCGGCGCAGTTGGACTCAACTGCAAGAAAACCCAGCAAATAACCCAAATTAAAAAAAAAATCACAATATGGACTAATTTCTCAATCACATGGCAGAGAATGATACCAGACAAAAATGGTGAGAAATAGGAAACTGTGGTTTTGTTTAAAATCTCAATTACGTTCACCAGTTCCTGCTCATACTCTGCCCTGCACACTTCCCTTCACTGATCCCAGAATGACCAGGCCATAGTAGAGACCAAAGAACTGATCTGGAGAAAAACCCACACAACAGAAAGTGTTCAGGGGGAAAGGTGTTTAGTTTTAATCCCTATCTGTTTCCAGTTCCAGGCAAGTGCATGCAGTGTGGACATTTCTGTCAAGAGAAAAGGAACAGGTAGCACCAGCAATAGCACAAGGAGAGGCAAGAGCCACTCTACCCCTTTAAAGCTGCTCCAGAAATCTCTGTTTTAAACTAACACTGTGATGGGGGAGTAAGGATTTAAGATAGCAAAAAATTCTCAGAAACAGTTATCAAAGCTTAATTGCTTTCATGAACATCAAACCAAAAGAAGATTAACACCATCTTTATGAGCTACTTAAGTGTCATTTGTCGCAGAAGTATGAAACCAGAAATAGAAGCACAGGATTGTTTCTGTTGGAAGAGACCTTTTAAGCTCTCGCTGGGAAAGTTCACAGTTACAGGACAGCCTTATTTGGGTTTCTTTCCCCCTCAAAAGGGACATCACACTGTGAGCAGCAGGGTGGACCAACAGCATATCCAACAGGATGTCACATGAAGGTGTTTCTAAGCAATGTTAGGTTACAAATTTGGAATCCCTATATCAAAAAAAATTATCTGAAAATGGTGGATGAAGCAGTTTAGAAAAAAAAGCAAAATAAATGAAGAAAGGAAAAAGGCACAGGATACTACAAAAAGCTGAATGTGAGTGACATTAGGCATTAACACAGGAACAGAGGGAACAGAGGGCTTATGTGAGATGGAGCAGACACTGCAAACTCACTGGCTGTGCTGTTCTCTGGCAGATCTTGTGACAAAGGACGTGCTTCCTCCACATCAAGAATGTCTTTATCTAGGACATTTTCCTCATCCCTCAACAGGATTTCTTAAATACAAAACACATAATTTTAATCATTCTAAGCCTTAGTAGTCATGAAATAGCCTGATACAGCCTAATGTTACTCAAGGTTAATACTCTGCAAAGAAAGAGCAAGCTCAGCTTCCGCAGATGGCCGTCAGTGGTACGGCTGTCTGCAACAGCACAAAAAGGAGGGGATTAGTCCCAAGTTTGAGATTTCCACCTTTTTTTTTTTTTTTTTTTTTTTTTTTTGGAAAATTATGGCCTTGATAGTGTTAAAATGTATAAATCTGTAAGGTTTTCATAAATACTCTAAGCCATAACGATGTAGAAGCTATTTGGCTGCCTTTGTTATTACAACAGTAAGGATAAAAATGCTGCACTGTTTCACCTTTAAAAATAGAAATGAAATTGTTAAACATTAAGCATAATTTTAATGCCCTTAATTCTAAAATTATGAAATACAGCCTTTAAACCAATTTCACTTGGCAGTGTCTAAGTGATCATAGATTTAGTGACAAGTAGAAAAAAAATGAAATATGAAAACAAGAAATAACATAGCATTTATGTTTGAAAGCAATCACTTTGGTACTGTCTTGACTGTTTTCCTGGAAGAATAAAAATATTTGGAAAGGAACTGATTCTGTTTGCCTGTGGCAAACCCTACCAATCATATCTGCAGCATCATCCTCATCCCCAAAATGGTCATCCTGGAAGCAGTAAACGTCTCCGTGCAGCACAGATTTGTCTCCGCTGGTGCTGGCTGAATTGGGATCAGCCACCAGGCTGTTACTGCTCATCAGGACACTGCCCTCAAAGAAGTTCTGTCTCCTCAGTGCATCTGCTTCTTCATCTGAGGGAACACACAATTCCTGATCCCTCATCTGTGTGAGTTTTGGAAACGCAGATTTATTAATTTCCTAATTTTTCAAGCAATTTTTAAAAGATTGCAAGACATCCCATGCCTCAAATGGAAGAAACAATAAACAATGTTATCTAATTTAGTAAAAGTAGGAAATTTTTGGTTTGGTTCTCAGTCTCTGACACTAAATTATATTGCTCACACAAAATTTTAAACCTAAGACAGCATGATAGGCCAATCAGCAAAAGCATGAAACAAATGCACAATTAATCACAGCTTTTTCACATGTGGAAAGGGCTCACATAAAAGTTTCACATAAAACACATTTCCCCTTATGAACTATTCCAAATTTCTCAACTTCTCTCACCAAAGTTTCTATCACAGAGAAGTATACTGCTTTCATAATTCTCTGTAAGTGTGATTTCTTCAGCTCTGCTCTGATTCAAGGTAAAATGTTCAGCAACATCAATGGCCCTGATGAAAAAATATTATAATAATATGGGGTGAACTGAAAATCATTGAGCATTCAGCTGAAACGTGAAAGCTTGTTTCTATGCAGCCTTCAATCCTGGCATTTTATCACAAGCCCCCATATTTTTCCACTCTTTTGCCAGTAAACTTGGGCTTACATGATTCTGTTCCCATCCAAGCCCTGGTATCTACCAGGCCCTTGTCAGAAGACAATTGATTGGTGAAACATCTTTTCAACCAAATGACACAACTCTTTGGGCAGGAAGAAAAGGCACCTTTACAGAATCAGCACACTGAGGCACTTGAATAAAGTGTATTATATTGCAGCTGTACTTCCAAAATAATAAACCCTTACTGATCCCATCAAAGCATAGTTATGAGGAGGTACAGAGCAACCCTCGGTGGAAATCTCTTGTCCTGGACCTTTGGGGCATCAGAGCAATCAGAAACATGACTTGGCCTCCTGCTTTTCATCAGTTTTCTACATTAATGCTGATTTGTGTCAGAAAAGTCTAAGAAATATGCTGGCTTTTTCTCAGGAGCCAGGCTGACTATTGCTGATAAAACACCCCAGCCCTGGAGAGCAGTGGAGCAGAAACAAAACGAAGTTACCCAGTGGAACAGTACAACACTGTGTGGTTACTGGCCACATCTTTCAGGATTAATACTAATTTTTATCTCTTCTCTTGAGGTTCAGAAAGCTGTTTGCATCCTTCACTCAGACAATTTAAAATCCTGAAGTCTAAGTTCAAGACATTATTTCATTGTGACGGTCTGTTGATTAAAGGACAGAGAAAAACTACCAAAGCCACAACGCCTGTGGCTGTAGCCTTGCAAAGCTCAGAATTTAGGAGAATTCAGTTATTAAATGGAAACAACCCAACCTGAGTCTCGATCAGATAACAGCAAGTATAGCTTTTACTTCGGAAAATACTAGAAGAGTGAATAAAAACTAGGGAAGCACTTACTTTACATCTGGTAGTGGTGCTTCAAAATCATGAAATTCTTCAGGTAATGTAATGGACTGATAAGCAGCCTCAAAGTTCTCTTCCGGAAGGTCAAGAAGCCCTGAAATAAACAGACAACATAACAAAATAAGTATCAATAAAATAAAAGTAGTGTTCTCCCAAGGAGGAATAATAAGCCTATAAACCTGTCAGGAGGGGCTGCTGCCATTCTAAATCACAGAAAGGTAAAGCTTAGGCACTCAAAAGCAGAATTTCAGTTGCCATGTCCTTAAGAAGATCTATTTTTTACAAACAGGTACAAAAGAGTCTGCTACAACAGGACCTGAAATATGCAAGTACTTGTGTTGGTGAACAGCTGCTTTAAGTCCCTGGAAGATTCTCACAGCTGACGTTTAGCCCAGAGTCTTTCACAGCACTGCAAATGAATCATTGTGTTTTCCTTTCCTCTGCTCTGTCTCCATAACACTGTTCTCCAGCATCAACTAATTATGTACTCAGACTGCAATTACTTGGGAATCAGAGAATCCTAGAAAAATTCAGGTGAGAAAGGATTTCTGAAGGTCATCCAACCCAACCTTTTGCTCAGAACGAGGTTAATTTCAAAATCAGATTGCTTTTGACTATTTCTGCTGATGGAGATTTCACAGCATCCCCAGACAACCTCTTTCAGCATTTTACCACTTCTGCTGAGATTTTTCTCCCTCCTTCTATCTAGCTGGCATCTCTGTTGCTGCAGTGGTGACTGTTCTGTCGTGTTCTTGACCTGTGTGGTGCTCTCCAAATTGCTGCAGGATCTATCTCCAAAATAGCTGCAAGTTGTGCCCAGCAGATTTCAGTTGGATATTAAGGAAAATTTCTTCACTGAAAGGGTTGTCAAGCCCTGGCACAGGCTGCCCAGGGTAGTGCTGGAGTCACCATCCCTGGAGGGACTTAAAAGACATGTGGTATTTGGGGACATGGCTTAGTGGTGGCCTTGGCAGTGCTGGGTGAACAGTTGGACTGGGTTTTGGACGGCTTTTCCAGCCTAAATGGTTCCGTGGATTCTATAATTTTGTGATCATATCCTTGAGAATAATGCAGAGTAATTATTCCCTATTCTGCAAGCAGACCAGGTCACAAAGCACATTAAAACTGGCAATAGACACTGGTGTTCTTAGGCTGTTTTAGACAACAGTGCCTCCCATTTGTTGCCTAAGTGTGACAAACAGAGCCCGTTGGAAAAGGATCCAGTCATCTCAGCTCCCTTCTCCCTGTCAACATGGCTAGAGCTCAAAACATGCTGTCAGGTCTGGCACTGACACTGTTAGACATGTTGTCGGTGTCATCAGAAATTAAATTAATTATCTAGCAATGGAGGCTGAACTCAAGCATCTTCTTATAAGCCCGCTTAAGATACTGCTCCTGTTAAGGGAGTCAAAGACCTGAAAACACACTAAATTAAGCCAGACTAAATATCAGCAGTAGGCACTAATACATTCTGTTTCCTTTGGGAGCAGTAATGTGTATTTAACAGAAATATCCAAAAATTAACTTTTAAAATGAGAGCTGTAAAGGACACAAATTGAAAAATGCTGAATTTTGTGTACACCTGGGCGAAAGGCTGTCTTCATTTTGGTCAGAGCTTCACTGCAGTCTGCCAAGAGGTACTTTGCTTTCCTGTGGTAAATCCGCACCACTCCCAGGAGTAAGTGTCCAGAGGTTCGCAGAGCTATAGCAAACTGTGAGGATTTAAAAAAAAAAAGTTATTCAGGACTTAGTATTTTTAGCAAAAATGTTAAGATATTACACAGAAGCAACAGAGAGACCAACACCTCCACCCCAGGACTCTCCAGGAGATGCCTCCTCATGCCACAGCCTACCTTTGGGGAGAGGATTTTTTGTACGGTGGCCTCTAAATTGCACTCAAAGATGTGTGCCTTGGTGAGCTTCTTCTCCCAGTGGGCAGCCAGCCAGATTTTGGCCAGTGGCCCCCGCTTGTTGATGAGCAAATGGACGTAGAACATGGTGCCTGGCCAAGTGTCTCAGGGCAGCCCTGACAAAATTCCCTGAGCTCTTCCCCTTCCAACAGGAGATGGGTCCTGGGGCACCAGGTGGGACTAGGGATTTAGTGGGATCTGAGGGGATGGGGGAACCAGTCGGGTGCTACGGGGAAGGGGGAATTTAGTGGGATCTGAGGGGATGGGGGGACACAACGAGGCACTGAAAGGGATGAGAGGATTTACTGGGATCAGAGGGGATAGGGGACCCAGGCAGATATTAAGGGGATGTGAGGATTTAGTGGGATCCAGAGGGGCTGGGATCACCCAGCTGGGTGCTGAGGGGATGGGAGAACCCTAAGAGCACTGAGGGGATGAAAGGATTTAGCGGGACCCTCAGAGGGCAGGGGGGGATTTGGCGGGACCCTTAGAGGATGGGTCAGAGGGGATTTAGTGGTGCCTGAGGGGACAGGGGGATCCAGGCAGGCCCTGAGGATTTAGCAAGACCTAAGGGCACTGAGGGGACAGGGAGATTTAGTGGGATCTGAGGGGACGGGGGGCCTGAGCAATGCCGGGGGGGGGGGTTGGATTTAGCAGGATCCTGAGGGATGGAGGGACACAGCCGGCAGCTGAAGGGCCCTAGAGGGGATGAGGGGGCCCAGCTCGGCTCTGCGCGGGTCGAGGGGGAATTAGCCGGGGCTGAGGGGGCTCGGCGGGGCGGGCAGACCCTCCTCGGGCCTCAGCCGCGGCTCAGCCGAGGGCGGGAAGGCGCCGCCCGGGGGTCCCACGCCGGTCCCGCCCTCGGAGCCGGTGCGGGGCAGCTCCGGCCGCAGTCCCTGCAGGGCCCGTGTCCACTCGCCACGGCTCCGCACAGCTCCGCACGGCTCCCGGACCTGCCGCTGTAAATGGCTCCCTGCTCCTTCCTGGGGCTCACCGGCAGTACCCACACATCCCCGGGAACACCCCTCATTTTAGCTTCATGAGAGTGGAAAGCAATCTCGCTCTCCTCCTCCATCTGTCCTCCTTCCTCTCCTCTCTTCCTTCCCCTCCTCCCCTTGTCTTCCCCTCCCCTCCTTCTTCCCCTCCTCTTCTCCTCCCAATCCGTTTCACCCTTGACATTCTAAGAGCCCGCTTGCAGACACCGCCCCATCTCTTTCTCTGCAGGTGAGCAGCTCCTGCGTGGCTCCAGACACGTCTGATAAAACTCCCCTGGTGAAGGAAATTTGCAGAAGAAGGAAAAACAAAACAAAACAAACCAAAAAATAAACAAAAAACCCCCAAACAAACAAAAAACCAGAGCCTCAGGTCGGACCTGTGTGCAGAGGGAGAACGCAAAAGATACACAGCCACCCATCTGTGCCAGCTCCAGCCACCCCCGAGAGGAGAAGACAGTATGTTTGCACACTTAGGTGTCACCAGCTAGGAAAAAAATAGTTTGTCACCCTCTGCTTCATGCTTTCCATGCTTTATATTCAGGCAGAGCACTGCAAGGCTCCTGCTGCTCCCAGGCACGGCCCAGTGCATCAGCTGTTGCCATATCACAAGGCACCTGTGGTTTTCCCTGTCTCCCTAGTGTTAGCTGAAGATAATGAGATCTTAATTATCACCAGAAAAGTGCTGAGCCTCTTCCCAGTGCGGCTCTGCAGCCGGTCATAATGGCAAGCAGAGCTCCATCCCTCCAGCTGCCTTTGGGCTGGGGCTCAGACATTTGGGGAAGGAGAGGGATTTTTGCTATAAACCATCCTTGGAGTGGTGTATCCCCAACGGGGACTTGGAGGAACCTCCCACGAGCCCCAGAGTAGGTGCGCATTGCTCTTCCAGGGCACCAAACCTGTCTGGGTACTCCATGCCTTGCAAGAGGGAAACCACCCTGATGCTAACTGTGCAGCTCCAGCCCTCTGCGGCACCAAGGCTGAAGTCCAGCCCTGCCTACCTTGCCAGTGGCAACAGCTCCCAGGAGCAGTTTGCTGGATCAGAACCGCCCCCCATCCATGGGGAGCACTGGAGTGCTGTGTCTGGGGCACAGAGGGACTGGCAGGGAGGCCGTGATGTGTGGGGCACCTCTGGTCCTCCCAAACTGCTGGATCTCTCTGTGATGTAGAGCCAGCTCCTGAATTGCCCGGCTGCTTTTTCCCTGACCTCCGAGTCACCTTGAGCCGTGCTGGCTGCGGGGGCTCACTCTGCTGTGGGATGCTGAGAATGCTAAGGAGGCAGGAATGAAACTTCACCTCGGTGGTGAGGCTGGATAGGGGTCAGCAGTGCCAGTGGGCACCAGACAGCTGTGCACTCCCCAAAATTGGGCTGTGTTGCGCAGGGCTGTGTCGGGGAACAGAGCCAGGTCCACAGCCTGTCTAGCTCCATCAGAGTCCTGCTCCTACTGTCCTCTTCTGCCTGCCTGAGGCTCCCATTTGCTGTTCCTCTCATGTGTGTTCAGTCATTTTGTCTGAGGAGTGACATGTTCCCATCCCTGGTTCCCTGTCTGGCTCCCTCACCCTGCTCCATCTCCCAGACTCCTTCCCTCCCTCCTCTTTCCTTTTCTTTCCAAGTCGTCTGTCTCTCCCCTCCGGCACTCCTGCAGTTTCATTGTGAATTTTGGCAGTGCTCCCTCTGACCTTGGCTGTCTCCCTCCTCTCTTTGCTCCTGCGCTGGCAGCATAAATCTTGGCTGTCTCAATCTCTCCTCCCCTTCCCTTAGTGCCAGCACCTTGGGGATGGAGTGGCCTTTGCCAGCCCCCAGCCTCACGTTCAGCTACTCAGGATCAGGCTGGGGAAGGTTTTTGGGCTACCCCGAGGCCCTTCAAATGCCTGGGGTCCCCTCCAGCTCCCATCCAGTAATGGCAGTGGGATCCTGGGGCAGCACAGTGCAGGCAGCGATGCCAGCAGGATGCATCCTTCCACCTCATCCATCACAGGCGGCCTCTCGAGCATTGCTGTGGGATTGGGGTGCAGGAGCAGCCCCCTGGGCAGCATGGAGCCCTGACCCCACAGCATGGAGCCCTGACCCCTGTATGAAGGCAGGCGGGAGCCACGGCATGAGTGGCTCTGCTTCTGCCCCACAAATCCCCATCCTGGCAGGGCTCCTGGCCTTGGCATCCCTGGGTGCGTTGGCAGCCACAGGGCTTGGGTGCTTCAGAAGAGAGGGCTTGACCACAGCTCTGCTCAGGAGCAAACTGGTGGCAGTTCTGTCTTCCCAAGGAATTTGGCGATGGTGAGGCAGCAGATCTGCTCCTGCCCATCTGTTCACAGTGATATGCCCGCCTGCTCCAAATCTATCTCTTCCTGCTGATTTGGGACAAACTGTGTCCCATGACCTACTTGTCTCCAAGCATCTCCTGCCTTCCTGTGGAGTGGGTTGATACTAAAGCCTCTCTAAATGTAGTTAACGTGTCAGGATGCACTTATATTTATTTTTAATTCTGCTTCTTTCTCGGCCCACTTCTGGCTGTATCTCTGGGGACACTGTGCTTGGAAGCCCTGCGTTTCGTAGAGTCACAGAGTCACGGAATGGTTTGGGTTGGAAGAGACCTTACAGATCATCTCGTTCCAAGCCCCCTGCCATGGCAGCTCCATGCCCCTGCTGCATCTCAGAGACTGGAGGTGCCATGTGTTGGACTAGAGGGTGCCAGTCAGCACCATGGATAGACACTGTGCCCAGACAGGTGCTGAGCCTGGATCGTGTTGCACCAGTCCAGCCCTCAGAAAACACAAATGCGCCTCTTTATTTGTGTGGCATGCCCTAAACTCTCTGACCCTTTTTTATCCATTTAAGCTGTATCTGACAGAGACTTCAGAGAAAATCCCTGCCCCTGTCATGACACAGGTGGCAGGAGACTCCCATCTGACATCTTCACGCAGGGCAGTGCCCAGACACTATGGGTAACACAGAGCCCAGTGTAGCTGCAGAGGAATACACTGTGTGAGGGGACAGGGCTCAGGACACAATGGGGACAGGGTGCAGGACACAAGGGGCATCCCTGCAGCCCCAGCACTGTGAGCTCACCCAGCACCTGCAGCACTGGGTGTGCTTGTGGAGATGCTGGAAGCATGTGAAGGTGTTGAAGGGAATGGCAATGCGATGGACAAACCTTCCCAGCAGCTGTCAGCAGCCCACCCGTTATCACTTGGGATTTACATCCACACCTCCAGGCACTGCTCCAAATGTGGAAATAGACCATGTCATATTAACAAACGAGGGAAAGCGTGTGGCTGCCAGCAGGTCACTGCCAGGGCACGGGCCTGGGTCTGGTGCCAGGGCAGGGGGAAGCAGAGTGCAGGCACTATGAATGCTCTGTGAAAAATTGAGTAAATAACGTGTGTGTGTGTGTGTGTGTGTGAAGGGGGAGTGTTATGCCATGGGACTGCAGTGGGATCGTGGCAGGACCCAGGGGCTCCTATGTCCCAGGCTGGGGCATATCATACCTGGCCCAAACCTAGGTCAACCCCCACTTTCCCTAGGGACAGGCTGGACCCTTGTGGGGACTCAGGGTGGGCAACGTCCATATGGGACCTCTCCCTGCTGTCTTTGCAGCTGGGGATACTCAGGTTGCAGCCCCAGTGTCCCCAGCCCAGCTCTGCCCCGGGTCCCCACAGGGGACGGCTGCTTGTGGGGGGCACGTCCTCCAGGCACACCCCACGCAAAACTCAGCGTGCTGCTCTGTCCTCTCCAAAGCCCCTCCCCACGCAGCCCCCCGGGGTGCCCACGGAGGGTCCCGGCGCTGTCGAGGGGGGTGCACAGAGGGGTCCCTCTTGCACAGGGTACGTGCACAGCAGGTGCTCCCGGGTGTGTGCGTGTGAGTGCATGTGTGTGCCCCCCGTACGTGTCTGTGTGTGCGTGTGCGTGCGGCGGCCGTGCGCGACCGCAGCTCGGGGCACCCACCGCCCGCCCCGCGGCGGCACCGGCACCTGCCCGGGGAGCCGGGGAGGCAGCGGGGGTAGGCAGCCCGACGCGGGGGACCGGGAGGGGAAGCGGGGCAGCTCGGTGCGGACATCGGCGGGGCGGGCAGACCGAGCGGAGAAGCGGGAGCGGAGCCCGGTGCACGGAACGGGGCCACAGCCCGGTGCGGGAGCGGGGGACCGGAGGGCAGAGCCCGGCGGGAGGAGACTGTCCGGAGAGGGGTAGTTTAGTGGGGTCACAGGGACACAGGTCCCCGCAGGGGGTTTCAGACGGATTCGGGAAGGTGGGTCGCGCGGTGGGAAGGGGGAGAGCCAGGTGGGACGACCCGGTTTGGAGAGGCAGGTGCCGGGTTCAGGGAACGGGAGCAGCCCGGTGCCGGGGAGCAGCCCGGTCTGGGGAGTCGGCTCCGCGGAAGAGGGACAGTCCGGGCGGGGTCCCAGCTCCGAAGGTAGCCCGGTTCGGCTAAGCGGGATCCCAGGACGAGGAGCAGCCCGGTTCGGAGACCTGCGGGGTGGGGTTGGCAGCTCGGTCAGGGGAAACGACTCCGGGGAGGGGGAGCATCCCATCCCCAGGGTTCGGCTCTGGTTTGGGGAGGCATCCCGGTTCGGGGACCCGTCTCTGACCCAGAGCAGCATCCCGTCCCGTTCGACCGCTCACCTTTGGCCGCGCAGGCCGGCGGCAGTTCCATGGCGTCCCCGCGGGCGGCGGAGCTGCGGAGCCCGGACGAGGCGGCGGCCGCGGGTGCGGGAGCCGGTGCGGGTGCGGGGGGGCCGGTGCCAGCGGGCCCGGGGCTGGCGCTGGCGCTGGGCTGCGCCCTGGGCGGCGCGGCGCTGGTGGTGCTGGCGGGGGCCGTTCCGCGGGCGGCGCGGCCCGACCCCGCCGTGCCGGCGCGGCAGATGGAGCGGCTGGAGGCTCGGGCAGCCCGGCTCCGCGCCCGCCTCGACCGCTGCACCGTGGCCGGGCTGGCGCTGCTGGCCCTGGGCGGGCTCCTGCTCGCCGCCCTGCTGCTGGCCGCCGCCGCCGCCCGCCGCCGCGCCCGGGCCGCCCGGCGCACCGGTGGCACCTATGGCTCGGTACGGCTGCGGCTGCGGAGGGTGTCAGCTGAAGGGACGCGGGCCCTGCTGGAGAGCCAACTGAGCCCCCCACCTCAGACCCCCGAGGGTCCCGTCTCCTAGCCCTGTGCACCCCGGGGATCCCTCGCCGTTGGCAGAAACGGGGTCCCTTTGCTGCACCCCAACACCGACACCATTGGGTGAGACTTTGCCTACGCCAGCCTTCAGCCACCATTTTCACCTCCTTGAACCCTCCTTGGATGGTGCTCCGGCCCAACAGCACCGGAATGATGAGGCTTTGGGATACTCCACCGGACTGCATGGTCCTGGCCTGGGTTGTTCCCCACCACCAGCACTGGGACAGCATGGCCTTGGGACCCCGTGTTGTCTCCCCAGCACTTTCCTGGATGGGATCCTGCCACCAGCATCATGGCAGTGGCACGATCAAGGCACCCGTGGGATTTCTGTGCCATGGTCAGCTGCAGCCTGGGCTGGATGTGAGACTGAGCTCCTTCCCACAGCCAGGACCTGACTGCTCCTCCCAACAGATCTGTTTCTGCCATCAGTGACCAGTTTTAGCAATAGTTTCCTGTAAAACTCTGGCACAGAGCTGGTGCTTGCACTGCTTCGGGCAGAAGAAGAGGCAGCAAGCATGCCCACCACCCATGGGGTGGGGTCCAGCCCCCTGCCACCCCTCAGCCCTCACACCCCACCAGCCCCATTCCGCACAGCAGGTTGAAGGCCAGGACACGTGCCTGCACTGTGCCAAGCATCCCACTACCACCAGCAGCCCCGGAATGGCCTCTTCAAAAATCATGGTGCTCCATACAGAAGAGAGCAAATGATTCTCAGTGCCTCGAGGTGATGTGGTGGCTGTGTCCCATGCTGGCCTGGCAGTGCTGCTGCTGGGGTGTCCCCACGCTGGCCTTTCTGCTGATTCAAGGGCCATTGTCTGTGGCGTGAAGGCAAAATTGCATCTCGGGAATTAAACATGAAGCGTCATTAAAGCACAATGTTCTCTGGAAAGAGAAATGGGTATGAGCAATGTGCTGGGAAAGGGAAATAATTATCCCACTGGAAAATGCAGACCCACAAAAGGTGCTCCTTATCATGAACTGCCACCAGTTTTCAATCCACCCCTTAAGTTACCCACTTCAAACGTTCTCAGGCAGGGACAAATCCCTCCAGACAGCCTGACACAAAAGTGATATTTACATCTGGTTACCTGGGTTGGGTTTTATTCTAGGGCTTCCAGTGTCCCCTCGTATGCTGGGGACAGTGTCCTCTGCCCTGTGTTTTCCTATAATGCTTTGCAGATGATTCTTCCCGCTGCTGTGAAGGGCCACATGCCCCTCTCCCTGTCACCACATCACTAGCAATGCTCTGTATTTATCGTAGGATCCCAGGAAACAACCTTGAATCACCTCACGCCTGCAATCCTGACACCCAGGAACCTTTCCCTGGGATGAAACCATACTTGGAGTGAAATGGGTGGCTGTGCCCCTGTCCCCAAACAAGCATTCCCTGTCCCCAACAGCCTGGGACAAATGGCTTTAAGCAGAGCCCGAGGGGCCTAATGAAGGGTCCAAGGAGAGCAGGGGGGACAAATGTCATTGTGGCTGTCCCTGAGGGGCCCTAGGGTGGACAAGGGGGTGATGCCGTGGGAGGGAAGAGAGGGGAGGAAAAAGAAGAGAAGGGGAGAAAGGGGGAGCTCTGAGCCTTCCCAAGGCTTTGCCCTGAGAAGGCAGTATGTCCCTCCTGTAACTCAGCACTGGCCCTGCATGTCTGGATTAGAAAAATAAACCCGTTAGATGGAGAAATCATCCTCATCCCTTTTTGTTACTTTAAATAAGATGGAAAGAGTGTTTTCAGGATGAAAGGCTGAGCCTGGTGAAGGTTACAGCTGCTGAGCACCTGCTGTATGTGAGCACAAGAAATACTACCATGGATTAGAGCATGAGGCTACTCAAGAGACTGCAGGAAGGGGCTGTTATTGTTTTGTCAGCACGTTGCTGGACTGTGCCTTGAGTCCCTGCAGGACTGGGGGGAAGCCTCTACATGGAGAGAGATCTATTTACAATGAACCAACTGTGTCAAGGAAGGAGTGCCATTAAAGAAGATTCCCCACAGAGAACTCCAGGGCTGGGATGTGATTTTGTACACAGGCTCCCCTAGGCTGAGGTGTAGGGTGGCTGTGACAGAGAGATGTAGAGCTGTCTGACCTGGCTGTCCCTTCATCACTCTGGCAGGCACTAGGGAAGAGGCACTAGCATGTGGTGCTTAATGTGCAGAGGAGTAGTAGGAAGCAATCCAAAATATTCCAGAGTGCTGAGAAAAATCTGGCTGGGAAAGGCTGATGCTGTGCAGCCTGAGTGGAATGAGGGTCAATGGCTCTCCAGTCCCCCAGTGCTGGTGTTTTGGGGCTTTGTTTGTGCCAGGAGCAAGCAACGCAAGCAGGGAGGGCCTAGTGTGCTTTTCCCAGTTCCATATAACGGCGGCTGCTTTGTTTTCCAGCTGGGCCACACACACGGCTTCCCTGCACCCAGGATCCAAGGGATGTAGCACCGGCTGCAGAGTAATTAGCGACGCCGGGGGTTCTGCCATCCCATCGGGAGCAGGCAGGCAGGTGCTGTGGGCTGGGCGGGCTGGCAGATGGCCTGAAGGACTCTCTGGGGATCCTGAGCCATTACCAATAATCCAGTGCCTCTCTTCAAACGTGTAGTGGAAGTGCTGCTGCTGGCGGAGGGAGGCTGAGCCTGTGCCAAGACTGCACACCCAGCCCCAGCCGCTCCTCACAGCCTCCCCATAAAAATTAACGTGGGGTGTGTTACTGTGCTCCCATGCATGTTAATGTTTTCTGTCGCTTAGGGTAGAAACAGCAGTGCTGGGGACAGAGACACATGGCTGAGGGCCTGAACTGTCCCTCCTGCTGAAGGGAGACCTGGCTGTCACAGCCACTGTGGTACAAACCCACCATGGGGTCGGCTGCCTCCCAGGCATTGTCAGGGAATGGAGTTTGTGCTGGCCACAAGCCCTACAGATGGAATAAAGAATGTGCTTGGGATCACTGGTTCTCAGGAGCCACCTCTGCCATGCTCCAGGCCCTTTGGTGGGACCCAAGCCAACTGTGGGGACAGTCTCCTGTATCCACTATCCTGTCCTGTGACATAGAGAGGAGGATCCTTTCCTCCTTTTACCCATCCTTTCTGGAGAGCGGATGGGTCAGCCCTGGGAGCCCAGAGGCTCAGGCAAAGGCCTGAATCGGACATTTGTCCCCTTTGGAACCCACTCCCCTCCTCTGCCACCTGTTTCCCAGCTGCACAACACCACGGACCCGCTGGGGCCAGGCGCTGCAGACAAAAGCTGGTTCCTCGCCCTGCCGCAGCCTCTCCCGGCGCTGACTCGCTTTAATTAGCCCCATCAAAGCCGGCTGCGTCTCTCCCTCCTGGAAGGTCGCAGAACATGATTAATTCAGGCACAGAAAACAGCCGCCCCCCGCAGAGAGGGGCCTCTCGATGAGGCCAAAGCTGTTTCTGCTCCCTCACGCAGTAAGGTTGGGGTCTGCAGTCTCTCAACCCCAGCAGCAGGGCTGGGAGCTTCTTTCTCCTACAACGAAGCTGTGGATGGGCACAGGCTGTCCCAGGAGCCAGAGCGGATAGCCAGAGCAATGGCCTCACCGAGCCGTGTGTCTCTCTCCATCCTTCCCATGCTGCTCTGGTCATGGGTACTGCCCACAGCCCACACGTGGGTCTGCAGGTGGGACTTCCTCTGAAAAACCTCTGCATAGTTCAGTGGGTCTGGGCTCAGAACCAGCCCCTCCACAAATGGGGGTCCATGCATGAGCCCCGGGGAGATGCAGGGGATGCTCCAGCTGCTCCCAGCACCAGATTTCTCCAGCTGGTCTTCCCTGCTCCCACATGTGCAGAGCCCAGGATGGCACACACCATAACACAGCTTTATTAACTGCATTTGTAGGCAAAGAGGTTTTAAAAGGAAAAGCCTTTTGGGAAAAGGGAGAGATGGGGGGATCCCTTGCCCTTTTTTATTTCTGCCAACGCAGCTGCGTGCAGCGTTCCAACAGCATTCAATGCCCCGGAGAGGCAATTACTGCAGGAGCAGGGCTGGGCTGTTCTCCATTTTCCTAATACAGTTACATCGTCTTGGAAAAGCGCTGCTGCTCAGGGGAAGATACAAAGCGAGTTCCCAGCATGGAATCTCTGCCTCCAGAAAGGCTCTGGGGCTTCCCCTTGCACAGTAGGGAACACAGGGGGACACCCCAGTAAGCACCAGCACAACACTGTTGTCAGGTTTTTATTTCAGTCTCCTGAACATCCTTCTAAGAGATCAAACCACGAGAAGAAAAACAGCATGAGCCCCTGGCAGGAGAGATGAGCTGCAGGCCCAAAATCAACTGACCTGGGGAATCTGTGGGGATGGGGGGTTGCTAGAGAGAGCTCAGGAGCCTGAGCGATGCAGATCTCAGCCATTCTCCCCAAGCCAGCCAGGCAGAGCCACACACAACAAGACTGACAGCAGGAGAATGTGTTCTAGAAAACTCTTTTGCAAAGCACCCACACTCCTGCAGTGCCCAGTGGGCACCCCTCGCCACACTGCCTGCAGGGCTTCAATTACACCCCAGGAATGAAAAACACCACAGCTGCAGGAAAGAGAGGGGGCAAGGTGAGCCAGGAATTCAATCTTTCTCTTCTCATGCACATCAAAGGCTTTTCTGGTGCTGCTCTTCAAAGCCAGCAGGCAAAGCTGTAATCTCAGCTGCTGCTGGGGGTCTGCCCATGGAGACCCTGCAGGTTGGGCTTTCCAGCCCTTCAATCAGTGCCTTGCTCAGATACAGAGCAAGAGAGAAACCCACTCTGTGGGGAGCCCACTCTGGCTGTCCCCTTCACAAGTCTGCTGTGGTTTTCTGCAGAGGAGCAGCAAGGAGCCAGCTCCCTCCTCACACCCACCACTTGTGAGACCCCAGCAGCAAGCTCTGCCACCCCAGAGAAGCAGAGGAGAAATCCCACAACACCCAGGCTGCTCCCAGAACGCCACACCCCATGCTCCCACCTTGCTGGGTGCAAATGGCCGGGTACCCTCAGAGGAGCAGGGAAAGAAATGACCTACTACTGCCTCCTCTTCCGTTCTGCAAACAGGGAAGCCTTTATAGCTGATGGGACACATGGGAATGTGGCCCAAAACAGAGAGGAGGAAAATGCTGCTGGAAAGATGTACGCCCATCAGACGAGGAGTGAAGAGGCAAAGTGCCCCTGCTTCCCAGAAGACTTGTTTGTGAGCAGCCACATGGTGACTCCTCACATGAACATGTCGTCGTAGCCTGGAGGGGGAAGGTGGTCAGGATCTGGCCTGGAAAGAAATTCAGAGCAGAGTCAAACAGGAGAGCTCAGGCCTGGAGCAACAGGGATGAGCTGGGATCCAGTGGCAGGCTGGAAGCATGGCCAAGGACCTACCCGGGTCGCCCAGCTCCTAACGGGCCAAAGGGGTCAAATCTGGCACCTGGTGGGACAGCTCCTGGGGGAAGCCGGCCTGGGATGCCCGACGATGGGTCAATACCAGGATGTGGAAAGCCAGAGTGGAGAGGGTCCATAATCATTCCCCCACTTCGACCTCTGGAGAGAGAAAAGGCAGAGAAGGAGATGAGATTGGCACTGGAAAGAGAGAACGGCAGAAGAAATGCTGAGCATGGGAACAAGGGGTTAACCTGACACATGGCACGTGGGAAGGAAAGCTCCCAGGACCAGCCAGTGAGGCAGCCCATGGCAGAAAGACAGAGAGCCCTGCAGAACATCCCACAATTGTTTGAGTAGGAAGAGACCTCAGAGCTCATCTTATTCCAACCCCCTGCCACAGGCAGGGACATCTTCCACTAGACCAAGTTGTCCCAAGCCCCATCCAATCTTGAACACTTCCAGTGATGGGGCAGCCACAGCTTCTCTGGACAACCTGTGCCAGGCTCTCATCACCCTCACAGGGAAGAATTTCTTCCCAATATCCAATCTAACTTGACCCGCTGTCAGTGAGAAACCCTTCCCCTTTGTCCTGTCATTTCAGGCCCTTGTCCAAAGTCCCTCTCCAGCTCTCTTGGAGCCCTTCTAGGAACTGTAAGGGGCTCTAAGGTGCCCCTGGAGCCTTCTCCAGGCTGAACAGCCCCAGATCTCTCAGCCTGTCTCCATAGCAGAGGTGCTGGCTGTTCCTTCAAGAAGCACCAGACCAGCTGGCCCTCACTGCAGACCCATGTTCCATCCCTGCTTCCTGTCCTGCTCTGCACGGTGTCGCAAGAGCCAGCTGGGCTCCCACAAGCCTTTCCAAAGAACTGCCTGGAAGTCATTTGCTGACCACGGCGGCTCCTCAGAGCTGCCCCATGCTGCGAGTGCCATTCCTCATGGTCGGTTTTGTGCAAATGCGGCTGGAGCCTCCGGACACCGCTGCCATCATACAAGTCATTAACAACCGTGCTAATGAGTTCCATTAGGCTAGAACGGCTGCCCAAAGCGCCCCAGGACAGCCAGGTCCCAAGAGCATATTCCTGAGAGTCTGGGTCTCCAGCGCTGGCAGGTGTCACGAATCTGCTTCCATTTACCATCTTTTTTTTGTCATTTACAGAGAAATCTCTGATGAAGGGCTGGAGGCACCAAGAGAAACAAGGACACACTCCCCCAAAATGAATCCCCTCTCCTTGTACAATCCGGTTTCCTTCCAGTCCCTCCAGCTCCAGACCTCTCTTTCCAGCTGAGCAGGGACATTTTTAGCTGTCCCTTTTCTAGCCAAACCCATGGAGAACCAAGTCTTGCAAAAGGGGAAAAAATGCCATCCCCACAGGAGAGTGGTTCCAAAGAGGAGACTCCTCTGGGCTGCAGGACACTGCGCAATGACACCACAAGCTGGTTATTGTCTGACTGTGTGCTTTTAACTGGAGTGGAAGATGACAGGTTCGCCTTGCCTGACCAAACCAAATATCAAGGATGTATCTGTGAAGCCCAGCCTCCCAGACAGCCCAGCCTCTGCCCAAGCTTTCTCCAAGTGCCTCAGACAGCCGGGAGGCTTGCAACAGGACTTGAGAATCTGTGAACTCGGCTTTCAGCCTCCCCTTCTGCAGACTGCTGGGCTGGAGACACAGCAGCTGGTAACTGTTTAAATTAGAGGCTTACATTCACTTAACGACATATTCAGCTTTGATTTACTGCAGGAATTACTGTGTGTTAAATTAATACAAGCTGATTATTAAACAGACACAGATTGCAACTTATCATCTATGCAAGAGACGGGATCTTATTACAATATTAGAACCATACTGAGCTTTAGCAACTGTCAATTGGTCCCTCACAATTTGCACTGAGCAACTGTCCCATCACCATCCCCACTCAGAGACACTTGGCTAGATGCTGTTCCAGTGGTCTCCAACCACCCCACACCCCCCAAAGGCAGAGTAGGGTGTGCTTCAAGAGCCATACTCACCCAAAAGGGTCCAGGTCTTCCCCACCAACAGCAAAGGGGCTCAAGGGGGAAGGCCTGAAACACAGAACACAGCGAGATATTCAGGGAAGGGCAGAGAAGCTGCATGGAGCTGTGCCCATGGGTGCTCTCCCATGGCAAACAGTGCAACACCTGGAGGGCCCTGGGACCTGTGGGACCCTGTGTGAGGGAGCTGCCACTGGGAGCCATCCCAGGCCCAGGACACAGCATTCCCTGCTCCAGGGTGTTGCTGGATGAGGACACTGATGTGTGTGGCAGCAGCTTGCTGAGAAAAAGAGAGCCTGTTGTTCTCACTGCTTCAAGGAGGAGCTGTCCATATATACCAGGAATTTCCATGCCAGGGGATCCCTAAGCAGGTCTGGGCTAGGCCAGGCTCTCCAGCATGTCCCAGCCCAGTCACAGTCCCACTTCTAGGAGTGTGGGGACAGTGGGGTGGTGGGCCTGCAGCCAGCTGGCACATCTCCCTGTCAATAATCCATGCCAGTAACATGGTTTCAGAGCAGTGCCCAGCTCCAGCCTGTCTTCCCAGGCCTCCCCATGGAGCCTCTCGCACCCTGAGTGGCAGCAGACAGCAGTGGGGTGACACACAAGCCAGATGTCCCAGCTGGTTCCCAAGAGATGGCAGAGCCACTGCAGTGTCTCTTGACTTCCAGCCAAAGGGCATCATAGTGTGTGTGTGAGAGAGGGGGAAACTCGCCTGCCACGTACAAGGGATGACTGGGAGGTGTCAGAAAGGGATGGCAAAGCAGGTGCCATGTGACCCCTCTACCCAGCATTGCCAGCAATGGTTCCAAGGGGAAAGTGGGGTCAGGAGAACAAGAAGAGGAAGCCTTGCACCCCACCCTGGCTGGATGCATCTCTGGTGTCCCAGCCACACAATGGCAACTGTCCTTCCCACTGGCATCCTTGCTCTGCCAGCCCCAACAGTCCCTCAGCCAGCACAGAGCAGGGCCACTGTCCTTCACCCCACACCTCACCTCCCAGCCCCAGACCCTGCCTGCTCCCTCCTGGGTCTGTCGGTCCAACACACAGCTCCAGAACAGCCCATCCCTTTCCAGCAACCAAATCAAACCCAGGTGTCCAGGCTGATCCAGCTGGGGAAGGTCTGGATCCCTTACACTCCCCATCCCATGTGTGAGAGATGGGGACCTGACGTGTAGTTTGGGTCACATCCCATCTGACAGGGGGCTCTCAGCAGCCACACGCTCTTTACTCACCTGGATGGGGCTCTTGTGCCCACTGGCTGCCGGGGAGGGAGCCGGAGCGGGTCCTCATCCCAGTGCACATCCCTTTTGGACTCAGGCTCCTTTTCGGCCTTTTCTGCAGGGCCTCTGAGGGGAGCAATGATGCCTGAAGCGATCCTTGTCCTCAGCTCCTCGGTGTTCTTGTACACCCTGCAGCAAGGAGAGGGGAGGCAGTGGGCTGGGGTAGCCATGGCACCAGGACACAGGGTGCTGGACAGGCTGCAAGAGGCATGGGGAGTGGACAGACAAGCCCAAAGCGTCCCTGGCACAAAACATGTCCCCTGCTGGCAGCACAGAGGGGACAGGAAGTGGTAACAGCACACAAGGGCATCAAAGTCCTCACCCCATTTCAGATGGGCAAGGTGTCACCCAGCCACTCCCTTCTGCTCCAACCCAACCAGTTTGCACTGGAGGAAAGCACATGACACTGCAGATGTGGCTGAAGCTGTCATTCTCCTGGGCAGTGTCCACCCAGCACAATGCTCTGGAAATAAATGGCCTGTCTCCAGGTGGGATGGACCTCCCCTAGGCTCCAACCCACGATCCCACTGTCCTCTAAATCTCTTGTGCCAGCGCAGAGGGAGGCATGGAACAGAGTTCTGGCTGCATTTCAGGGCTGGCCTGGGTTTGTACTGGGGAGTAAGTCCTCCAGCTCCTCCCAACCTGATTTCTGACCCCCTCTCCATGCCAGTAGGACACTTCCTCCTGCAGAAAATACCAGGAAACTGAGATTACTTGTGGAAATCGTCCAGGTGCTCTGGGTTGATGTAGTCGGCCACTGCCAAGGTCACATCTGCCACCTTCTGAGAGCTCCGATCCTGGAAAAATGCAGGTAAAGCAGAGTGAGCAGCCTGGCAGAGCTGGGAATGAGGGACAGAGAAGCTACAACACCAGCCCCAGGCTTGGGATACAAAGAATGGGGCTCACCTGCTTCCCGCCATATCCCTGTGCTGTGCCTGAATCTCCAGGAGCAAACCCCAGCATACAACAACATTTTCCCTGCTCCCTCTCCCCAGTTCAGGCTGCAAAGGGTGAAACACTGAGCAAAGCCACCTGGAAAAGGTGCTTGTTGGGGGCTGCAGAGATGTCCTGAGCTAGGAAAGGGACAGAAGCAGGGCAGCTCCTGGGCTGCAGTGTTCAAGGCCAACTGTCCCACTGCTCTGACACAGCAAGGGTTTGACCAGCTTCCTGCTGGGCCACATCTTCTGCCACACAAACACCCCCTGAGTCTGCCCCATCCTGAGGGACAAACACCACTTCCAGGTAGAACAAGCAAAAGCAAACATTTAAGAAATTGCCCCGGTGTTCTTTTCAGCCAAAGGACCCCAAACCCCCTGGGCCACATGGGTGCTCACCATGACATTGAGGATCATACTGTCCTCCACCATGATGGCCTTCAGCAGCAGCTCATGGGCATCGTCCGTGGACTTGTAGCGCAGTGTATACACCTCCTTATTGGCTTCCCAGCCGGTGGGCAACAGCTCTGACTTCCTTTCATCGGGACCTGGCTGCAACAGAACAGACAGGCTGCCAAGACCCTGCCCAGGAGCCCAGCATGACCTCCTAAGGCGGGGGTCTTGTCTTGGCTGCACAGTGAGATCCAGGAGGGAACTGAGGTCTCTGGGAGGGGATCCCTCAGTGCCTTCACAGTTTCGACAGCAAAAGCAGGACTGTATTTCCTACAGGCTGGCCCTGCCTGAGACAGCCTCCCTCAGCATCCCTGTGCTGGAACAGGAGGGACTACACCATCCTTTGCTGAGGAGGAAGAGGTAACAAATACCCAGACTGGGAGACAATGCTCTTCCTTGCCAGACTCTCCCCCTCACCTCCCCAGCATGACACAGAGCTGTCTGGGGTAGGGGGGAAGGCTATCATCATGTCTGTCCCAGCCTCACATCAGTGCTGCTGGGGGGCCCTGCCCTACACTGTCCCCTCCTCTGGTACTGGGGAGGGTTCTCTGCCATGACATTGTCCTGCACCCCCATTACTCCCCAACACCACATCAGGCACTCTCCCAACACCCATCAGGATCCCAATTCAGTAGACCCCCACCTTAGCACTGGGTCCAGAACCAGACTGGCCCCCCACTCCACTATTACCTCAGTACATTTACTCCTCAGCACTGCACTGGACACCTCCGTTTTATTACAGAGTTCTGCCTCAGCACCAAGCTCTACTTAGCACTATACTAACTCCCTTCCCGAAGTCATAATGATCGCATCAGCAACAGGATCTCCCGTCCTGCGACATCCCACAGACCACCCCCAGCATCGGGACCCTCGGCCCCCCCAGTACCGGGATCCTGTCAGCACCGCCATCCCTCCAAGAGCGGCACCCCCTACAGCACAGGGACACCCCGCCAACACCAGGACACTCCAGAACCCCGCAGTCGCCAGTTCCGACCTCCACAGCAGCACCGAGGCCCCTCGGACCCCGCACCGGCCCGGGTAGCCCCAAGACAGCCGGCGCCGCGCGGTTCCCCCGGCTCCGGCAGCGGTCGCCGGGCTCGGCCGCACGGCGCCGGCGAGCGGCATTAGGAAAGGCCGGGGCTTCACCGTGGCCTACTAGGCCTCCGCGGCGGCGCAGCGCGACTCGGCCCATACCTGGTCGCCCGTGCCCAGGCAGCGGTAGCCGTGCCGGACCAGCTCCCAGTGGATGCCACAGACCAGAGCGTCCTGCGGGCGGGAAATGACGGCCCTTGCCAAGGCGTATAGTGGCTCCAGCCCCGCCATGGCTGCTCCGGGCCGGGGCGGAGCCGGGGCCGCACCGCCCCTCACTAGAGGGGCCCCCGTCCGCTGCGCAGGGCCCGGGCCGCCTCCTGAGGCTGCTGGGCAGGGGGCTGATCTTTTGTGGTCGCCGCTGCTGAGGCTTCTCGAGTTCTGGGGTCGGTTTCGGGCCCCCCAGGACAAGAACGACATTGAGGGGCTGAAGCGTGTCCAGAGAAAGGAATGGAGCTGGGGAGGGGGCTGGAGCACCAGAAGCGGATGGGGAGCCAGAGGGGCTCAACCTGGAGAAAAGGAGGTTCAGGGGGCACCTTCTCTCTCTCTACAACTCTCTGACGGGAGGGTGCAGCCAGGTGGGGGTCGGGCTCTGCTCCCGGGGAACAAGGGACAGGACAAGAGGAAACAGCCTCAAGTTGTGCCAAGGGATGTTTGCTTTGGATATTAGGGAAAAATTATTCACCAAAAGGCTGCCCTGGGGGCAGTGGTGAAGTCACCATCCTTGGAGGGGTTTAACAGACTTGTAGATGTGGCACTCAGGGACGTGGGTTAGTGGTGGGCTTGGTTGTGCTGGGGCAACAGTTGGACTCGATGATCTAAGAGGGCTTTTCCAACCTAAAGGATTCCATGATCCTGTGAAGGGTCTCTGCCCAGCACCATCCAGCAGCCTCCAGGTTAGTCACTCTGAGCGTCCTTCCCTACTCCTAGCTCTTTCTTGTCAGAAGAGCATTTGAGTCCATGCAGGGTCTGCTTGTGCTGCTATAGGAAGCCTTCACCAAAGGCACCAAAGCACCAAACAGCCATTGATGGGTTTATTTCATCCCTTCCATACTCCCTTCTCTGGGTCAGTGTTTATAACACCTAAATTCTATTAAAGTTGCCACTGAAAGGCATTCAGGGGCTTTTTTTCCTTGCCCCTGGGCCAGAGCCAATGTCATCAGTGTGGCTGGCAGGAGACTGGGGCTCAGGACAAAGCCAGGGAACACCATCATCTGCTGCTTTCCTAATCTGAGCTTCAGCTCCTTGGGGATACTCATCTTGACTTCATTATGCGTCAATTAATTAACTTGCACTGCTCGCTCTTTCCATTTCCCTCTCAAGAAGTCACTGAGGCTGAACAACCCCCGGGCTGAACGACCCCCACGCTGAACGACCACAGTCCCACAGGTCCCATGGGAATCACCACCAGGAGACACCACACCTCCCACCATACTCTGACACTCCTGTCTTCAGGGAAGACAGCTGGACTCATCAGGAAAGCTGCTGCAGATTTTCCACAGGGCCAGGATTTCAGCACAGGAGCTCCGTGAGGGAGGCATCAGATGGAGATGAGTTGGGAACAGCAGGAAATGCCTCAGCCGGATCTTCTCCATTGCTGAGATGTGATTCAGAGCAGCAGCAGCATTTCCACCCCAAGGCTCGGCTCACTCCCGGGCAGCAGCCGCGGTTTCAGGCTTTGATGGCATCCACATTTCACTTTCCCAGCACAGCCCGGCCCTGGGTGGGCCAGGCAGCTACCAGTGGCTCCATTTGAATGCCCACTTGTGAGGCAGAGTTTGAAATCATAGGTCCTTCCAGAAACCTGATCCAGAATCCTGTATCCCAGTGCTGCTAATAGATTCGCCTTAGATTCCTGCAGAACTGCTGCAGGTGCAGGAGCACAGGGTATTTGGGATTGGTGGCCTCAGGAGCTGTTGGTGTCTCGGCAGGATCACACAGAAGCTCTGCTGAGTGCTTGCCAAGCTTTCCATTTCCCATCCAAATTGCTGCCATCCCTGTTCACCCACCATCCACTCCCCACCCTCTTGCCCTTCAGCACGTGCTCCCTTCCAGACCTCAGCTTGTCCTCCTGTAGCCTCACCTCCATATTTTCATCCTTAATTTATTTTCCCACACTGTGTTGTGTCAGCTGCCCTGCACCACTCTTGAGAAGTGACTTTTGGTGCCAAGTCCCCCTTGGCCTGATCAGCCCCTCTGTTGGCACAGCAGTGAGGAAAGCAGGATGCCTCCATGTATCCCCTCACCACAGGACTCTCCTGGGAGCCAGGCCCCTGCCATACCTGAGCCCATGGCCCTGGGGCTGACTGCCACTACATCAAAGCTGTTATTCCAGCACCCATGTTGCCATGGTGGCATTGCCTGACTCCCCGTTGTCTCCTTCCTCTGCTCCCGTGCCTCACTTGCTCCGTGGCTCACTGATGATGAAAACCACTGGCCACATGAAAGCAGCCCCCTAATGAGAGGTAGGGGCCTGTGAACTGTGTGGGAGGTACGGAGAGCCTGGCCCCGGCTGGAATCAACAGCCAAGTTACTAACGAGGTGATGAGGATTGCAGAGCTGGCACACTTGTGCTGCAAGGCCAGCGCATCACAGCGGCTGCTGGGCACTCTGGTGCCATCATCGGAGCAGCCATGTCCCTTTTGTGACTGCTGGAACACAGCTGGGAGCAGGAGTGATGCTGTGAGAGCTGATCAAAGCCCTCAGAGCAGCCGGTGTCCTGATGCCTTGTACATGTTCATGATGATTCACACCCAGCTCTTGCACCAAGGAAGCTGCCCTTGGCCATTTTCCTCCCACTTTAACCTGGCAACATGATCCAGGAACATCGTGGAAGCCTGCTCCCTGACAGAGCATGGATGGGGGTGATGTCCCAGGGGAGGTGGTAGCTGGAGCTATCCCAGCCGGACAGCGGTGCTTTGAGCAGGTAGAGGGCTACATCAGCCGGGGTCACCTCCGTCACACAAACCGCAGACTCCCCTGACCTTCATACTTTCCCACTGCCTCACTGCTCCCATTGCATGCGCCCACTGTGGTGTTGTAACGAGCAGAAGAGGAAACAGATTTCCCAACCACCCGCCCCGCTGGCAGCCCATGAGCCCTCTGTGCTGGGAATGACAGCCAGCACGGCCAGGGCAGCTGGCTCACCCCTGTGCTGTGCTCTGTGTGCTGGGTATGACCCAGAGTCTCACAGGAGAAGGCAGAGAGGGGCCGTGGATAATCCGTGGCTGATGTTCAGGTGTTGCAGGCTGCTGCTTCCCTCGGGGTCAGCTCACTGCTGCTCCTCTCCCATGCATCACCCAGGGCTGGGTGATGGATGGCACTGCCATGTTTTCTTCCAGAATCCCTGTCCTGCTCCGTGCAGGCAGCAGTTTCCTAGCACACAGTGGGAGGGAAGGATGGGATCCCCCGCTGCATAGCAGGGAGAGCCAGCAGCACTGGAGTAGCTTCTCCACAATCTGCTCAATGCCTCAGGGCTTACTGGCTCATAAGGAGCCACCTGATTGTGACTGAAATCACCAGTGCCAAGGGACATGGACTGGGACAGGACTTCCTGGAATGGGCTTTTCCCGTCACTGCCATCATTGCCTTGAGAGGGGAGGTAGTCACTCCATGAAAATTTGGCCTCCCCTTTATTTCCCCTAAATTCAATTCCAGGGAAAGATGACACTGAGGCAGGAGAAAGGGGTTTTTTCTCCGGGAAAGAAATGCAAACCACATGCAGGCAGGCTTGGGCAGGAGGAGGGACTGGGGCTGCAAGAGCCAGCACTCAGCAGCGAGGCCGAGCTAAAGTCAATTAGTGCTTCAGGACTCCAAACACGCCCGAGTGCTGCACTTCGAGCAGGCATGATCCCTGTCGGAGAGAAGCTGCCAGTAGGGTTTGAAAATAATTAGGAAACCCAGAACCCCAGTGCTTCCCAGAAAAGCCTGTTAGTTCTGCGGTGGAAACCTTGCTTGCAGGGAGTGCATCGTACAAACAGAGTCGTGATTCATCAACTGGATGGAGCTAAACTCCATTTTTCAGAGGTCAACACGCTCAAGTCCTAATGAGCTTTACCCTTGATAGGGCTCCTGTGCTCCCTTTGTCTGCCTGAATTCCAGGAATGCCCAGCACACCTGAAAGTAATGGGGAACCGTTTCAGGGGATATATTTCATCCAGAGACACCAAGAGCTTCCAAGAGGGCAGTGGTGATGGGGAAACTGAGGCACAGAGGGTTCAAACCACCAGCCCACTGCCTCCAGCCAGAGCCTGCACCACACCAGCCCCATCCCTGCAGCCTGGGTGGACGCTGCCAACCCCTGCTCTTGGGGGATCTCAGCTGTGAATACGAGCGGTCCAGTACAGCCTTGGAGGAACAAAACAAGACAATCAATCACCCTTGCTTCATCCCGCCCCAGTCTGCATTGTGCAGAGCCTGAGGGACTCCACATCAAAGCGAGAGCAGCTGGCTGCCGGGGTGTCCCAGCCCCAGACGGGCAGCGCCCTGCCCACGGGCTGCCTGTCTGCACTGCCCACACGGGCTTGGCCTCTGCTCACTGCCTGAGCCCCGGCAGCAAAACCGGGATGCAGCGCTGCTCTCTGCTGCGAGTGCAGGGGGAGATGCCCGAGGTCACGGCGGCTGCAGAGAGCACCAAAGGTGGGGGCGCATGGATGCGGAGACACCATTGTAGCATTCCAGGGCTGGCAGCACCTTCCCTCTGCGGGGGCGAGGAGGAGGTGGCATTACATATGGAGGAAGAGCCAGTCCCTTCCCAAGCTTATCCTGGAGCTGCGGGAAGCCTGCAGAGCAAAGCCTGCTCCTGCCGCGCAGCTCTCGCTATCCTCGCAAGACCCTTTTCTTTGCAGTTCCTTCCATGCCACACGGCGGGCGCTTCCCCCGGGCTGCAGCCCCAGCGCTGCTGCAGACAGTACATTAATTTTTGGATGTCTTTTGCAGCTCCCCAGCATTTCTCTCCATCCCAGGCACGCACGGCTGGGATGAGGCAATGTTCTCGGGGAGTATCGGCTTCCCGGCTGGTGTGGAATATTCCCTGATGAAACTGGTCCAACGTGCTGCCCGGTGGGGCTGGAGATGGTGAGGGGATGCAAGGGGTCCAGTCGTGGTGGGCTGGGCTGCACCATGATAAACCAGCAACATTGACCATCTGGGATGGGGTGTCTGAACAAAGGAGAGCACCTGGATCCCCCAGGAGCAGTGCCGTGTGTGGGTGCAGCAGTGCAACAGCAATTTGGGTACAACACTCCAGATACCCCCTCTTTTCCCTCTGGCAAAGGGTCAGGGTGGCTCTGCCCTGTGACCACGGCATGGGACAGAGCGGGGAAGACACGTCTCTGGCAGCCTGCGGGACACACGTGCCCGTGGTGGGTAACAATTGACATTTTTTCCAGTTCGTTAATTAAAACACAAAACAAAAGTCACTAAAGTGTGAGGCTGGGTGTTTACAGGGAAAATTCCTCTTCAGGTGCCAGGTTTATTAATAGAAGGGGAAAAAAACAAGGGGGAGAGGCAGGGCCACAGCTGGCCAAGGAACATCTGGGAAGGAGATGCTTTTGTGGGGGTGGATGGTGTTGGGGGTGTGTGTGTGGGACGGGGTGTGAGGATGGGGGTGCAGTAAGCACCCATGTCCCCCCACCACCAAGACCCTGGGGTGCTGAGTGGCCATGGGGAAGCCATGCCATGGGCATTGCTATGAGGCGGAGGTTCCCAGCTCACCCAGTGGGACCCTGGCAGGGCTGATTCAGATCCTTTGAAGTTTTCCCCATTAACTGCCACAAATTGGTCAGGATCCAGGCTGATGAAGCAGAACATGCTGTCAGCATCACCACCAGAGCTAGAGCTGCTGGGACACAAGGAAGACATGCTCAGCCAGGGTTCATGGTGTGAAGTTTGGGGCAGCAAAACCCTCCTGGCTCCTTCAAGCTGCCCCCAGGGGTGCAAGGGACTCCCAGCAGTGTTGGGGAGTGGCAGAGCTGTGCCCCCCAGACCCACATGCCACCCACCTCTGCCGAGTGCCTGCACACAGGCTGGCATTTGCACTTCCATATGTGACACATTAAGATTTGTTTCGAAGCCCTTTATTGTCATATTTTGTTCTTTATTTCCTACAAATTCAATTTGCTGAGGGATATGTGCAGATTGTGAAATTATTTTGAGAATAGTTCCTCTGGGTTTTTTAATTTCCTTTGTATTAAATTTTTACAGTGTTTAAAAGGCTATGAAAAATTTTATGTTAAAAAAAAAAGAAGAAAAAATAAACCAGGAGGGCAAAATTCCAGGGAGGAAAGGAGAGGAGCCCAAGAGGGGGATGAACTGCGGGTTGGCGCTGGGACCAGCCATTGCCGCCTCTGTCATGGCAGGCGCCAGGGATGGTCTGGCACAGATGCCCCCTCCTGCTCCCACTTCATCCTGGATGGAAAACCAGGGTTGGGAGAGATGTGGCCGCTGCCTCAAAACTGGTGCCGGAGTGGGCCCTGCCATTTGCTGAGGCCTAAATGATTGTGGTTATTCCCACCACTCAGCCTTCCCCCTTCCTTTGCTCTCTGTATGGGAGCAGGACATGGATGCTTTGCACAAGGCCGCGGGGCTCCACTGACCCCCTACCTGCCTTTCCAACCCCTCGCAGTCATTCGGTGCAGACGTGAAAGGCCACGGCCACTCCTGGCAAGAAATTCCCGACAAGAAAATCTTCCAATTATTCCCAAGCTGTGACTGTGGAAAGCCAGGCTGCCCCCCATGAAGGGCTCCACAGCTTGGAGGCATTAGGGACCCCGTTTGCTGCCGGGGTGATGGCCAGTTGGGAGCCACCCTCCCGCCCTCTGTTCCCTGCTCTGGGTGTTTCCAGCTTCTTCAAATCACAGACACATTTTTCATCTCTTTAATTCTACCATTGTCATTGTCATTGTTCCAGGCTGGTGCAAATTGGGAACTGGCTGTGCACTGACACTGCTGCTCCCTTTGCCCGCAGCCGCCCTTGTCCCCAGAACCAGCAGGAGGGCCCATTCCAGGGATGGGGATGGTACTGCATCCTGCTGCCAGTCCTTCAGGGCTTTTGCACCTTGGTCCATGTCCCTGCCTGGCACAGGACCCTGGCATGCCTCTCTCCAACGTTATTTCCTCTTTGCAGCCTGCCCGAGAGGTGCTTGGAGTAGGGTGCAGGGGCTGTGCCAGTGTCTGGTGAAGGGCTGGCTGAGACCCCCCAGTATTTTGAGAGGGTTCCTGGGGCCTCAGCAGCACTGGGGAGGGGGCTGGAAGCTTTGGGAATGATAGAATCATCCAGTTCCAACTCCTGTGCCATGGGCAGGGACACCTTCCACTGGACCATTCTACCTGGCCTTGAGCACTTCCAGGGATTGGGAAACTCAAACCCAGCAGTATCCCCAGCCTCAAGGGACCAGGAACAAGGGCTCCCCTTTGCAGTGCCAGGGTGCCCAACCCTCACCACAGCTATGCAGGGATCTGTAGGGTGGTTGGTGCCTCTCAGCACCAGGGGAGGGAGATGATGTGGAAAATAATTATGCAACAGGATTTATCCATTATTAATATGGAAACTGAAGAATTCGGTGAATTAACTTCGATCGAGAGCAAGATGCCAGGGCTGCAGAGTTGTCAAGTGCAGCTGGATATGTCAGACAACCAGCAGCACTGACCATCTGGGAAGAATGACAGGATGTTTGACTAAACTGAGAACAGCACAGTCTTCCAGGGCTGTGGGGAGGCAGGGATGCAGGGATATGGCGATAGAGGGATGTATGAATGAGGGGATTTTGGGGAGGCAGACGTGCAGGGATCCAGAGATGAAGGGATGCAGAGATTCAGGGTTGTGGGGATGCAAGTCCCAACCTGATGGTCCCTCTGCCCATGCAGACCCTCTCCCTAACCTCAGCATGCCGAGGCCTTCTCAGATCAGCCTCACTCTGCTCCTCTTACCCCTGCAGGGAACTTGGCAAAACAACGGGGGAGGATTGCCGAGCAGATCCCAGCTCTTGATCTGTTCTAGGAAAAGAGAGGCCACACCAAGAACTTTCTGAAATTCCTTCCTGAAGCCTTGGCTGGGAGCCGCTGCCGCTTTGCTGAGGCATTCAGACCCTGGCAGCGCTGGGGCTTGAGCCTGGCCTGGCCACGCCATTCTGCCTCTTCCCAGCACACAGGTTTAGGGAGCTGCAGCCTTGGCAAGGGCTCCCTGCTCCGGCCTTTGCCCCTGTGCAGGTGTCTGGGTGTGGAGCCTCCCTGCCAGCCACCTCCTGGCTCCTCTTTGCCACCAGAGTCATGAGGTGGTGGCTTCTCCAGGCCACCAGCATTGCTTTCTCCACCACATGCTGGCAAATTCCTTTCACATGAGCAGGAAATACAAATTCTCCTCTTCTCTTTGTTTTTTCAGAAAAAGAATATGTTAAAAAAAATAATCTAATCAAATGCTGTTTGTTTGTGGTCTCGGTGATCTCGGTGATTGTTTGGTTGAGGCTCAGTGCAATACCATTGGGATGGCCGAGGACAGCAACCCTCCAAACCTACTGCAAACCCAGGTTCTCCCTGCCCTGCCATTGTCAGCAGAGCTGGGGCTCATCCCCGTGTGGGGACAGACAGACATCCCCATGGCTCCACTGGAACTGGGAGCACTGGAGCCAGAACTGGTTTGGCTGATGGAACCATTGCTGGCCCTGCTTCTGTCGGGTTGGCTGGGAGAGTGTGGGAGCACAGGGATTGCTGTGTGGTCTTCCAGGAGGGCTCAAATTAGCAAACCAGCATGGTTAAACAGCTCAGAACATCAGTAGCCTTTAATTATCCCCTTTTCCTATGGGAGGAGGCATTTTGCACCTGGGGAGGCCATGCCACACATCACTCTTTCATCACAGTATGATGGGATTTTTCCTCAACCCCAATGTCTGGAAGCAGCCCTGCTCCAGAAGCCCTGCTCCAGTGGGAAAGCACTGCCGTGCCAGGACCCTGGAAATCCCTATCCATGGGAAACAACTCTGTGATCCTTGCAGGACCCCTGTTCCTGGATATGGCCCAGCGCAGGAATATCTCTCCTGCAAAGATCTGGTGCAGGTTTATTCCCTGTCTCCAGGGGGACTCTGAGCAGCATCAGTTCCTTGGGACTGGAATCACCCTTTGCACCCCAGAGCACCCCTAGGCCAGGGCTGGGACCTCAGCAGGAGGGACCCTCTGCTTGCAGGAAGGTGCTGGAACATCATTACTGCAATGGATGGCCGAGTTGGTTCTGTTGGGAGCCTCCCAGACAGCCAGCAAAGAGTGGGGATGGGTGGAGAGAGATGAGGGCACCAGGTCATGATGTCTCTCCGTGTTGTGGTTGCATCTGAGTGGAGACAGAGCTCTCCCCTGTGGTGGGGAGTCATGAACCCCCAAAATGCCGTGGGAAGGAGAGGTGGCAGCTAAGAGTGCCTGGAGTGCATGCAGGGTGCAGAGGAGGCTGGGTACATTTGGAAATGTTCTTTTTCTGCTTTCACAGTGCAGCATGCATTTTTTACTTCATTTAATCTTTTTTGCTCAAATTCCCAAGTGAAGAATTCTTTCCATGAGCCAGAGTCTGCTGCCACGGCTTTGCGCCTTGCCATGGCACTGGGGACCAGTTGGAGACCATGCCCTTGTATCCCTCCTCCAACTGCAGCAGCACGGATGCTCAGGAATTGGCATGAGGCTCAGGGCACCCAAATGGCACCCTCCCCATCACTGCTTCATCTCCACTGTCCCACCCCAACCCCCTTTTCTCCCCACTGCTGCAATGCCGTGTTTTTTGGGGTGATGAACCTCCTCTGTGTGCTTTGAGTGGGAGCTGCCCACAACCCGTTTTAAACAGCTCAGGCTCTGTCTTTATTCCAGCTCCTGAAAATTGAATTTGTTAGTGGCATAAACAGGATATACAAGACTGAAAAAACAAAACCAAAGAAGAAGAGGGGAACATTTTTCTCCATGTCTTTGACCTATGAGGACCATATCCGCTGGCACCCCTGAGTGTTAGTCAAACTCCTGATAGCAAACAGCCCCTGGGGACCTGCTCTGTCCAGCATCCCAGGACACTCCTGATCTTGGATTTTTTAATACAAAGGTCACAATTTCTGCTCTTTTCCTTTTTTTTTTTTTGGTACTCTCCAAACTGACGCTGGTTTATGGTGCTCTTTGACGTCAGCCACAAATGGGGCTGCCAGGTGGTAATAATTTTCCTGAATGTCGGCTAAATACAATTATCACTCCATTTTCACTTCAGAAATATTGAAGTTTGTGTTCCTCCTGTTATTAATTCTGAAAAAAAGCCTTTGTAAGTCACCGTGGCACACGGCCGCCGGCCCTGGGGTGCTGGCAGCCACGGCAGGGCTGGTGACCATAGTCCAGGCTGGCCCTGCTGTGCCATGTCCCTGGATTGTTCTGGAGGGGAGGGATGGGAGGCAGTGCCCTAGAGACCCAGAGACAGAGCTGGGAATTGGGATGTCAGCAGAACTGAGGATAGTTCCTGAGCCTGGGAGCGTGAGGAGGGACCCATATTCCTGTGGGAGACCAAAATTCCCGTTGCTGTGGACCATGAACTTAAATTGGGTGTTTCCCAGCCCTGTGCCAGCACAGCAGGCTCCATCAAAGGACAGGCTCCTAGACACACTGTTTCCTCCTGGCTTGCTGTCCAAAGCATGAGCACATCCCTGCAGCTTCGGCCAGGGCAGGCGGGAGCTGAGGAGCTGCTGGCTTTTGTCATGGAATGATCACATCCTACTGCCACGAGAGGTCCATGAGGGTTGGGATTCTGTGGAAGTCCAAGTTCAGCTGCAACCAGAGGACCCAGGGCAGTTCCCAGAGCTGAGACACTAGCGTTGGATTTTTAGCAAAATGGCTTAAAAGTAAGCTTTTAGACAGAGACAATGTCACAGCCTTTGGTAGCCGAGTCCCAGCTGAGTGATGCCAGAACCAACATCAGGCTCTCAGCCCTGGTACAAGCTGAGGGGCAGGTGCAGCCACACATCCCAAGTTTTCCTTCTCTGAGGGCACACAGATGGGCACCCTGCTTGCCTTCCACTGCCCAGGGTCACCTCAGCCTCTCACCGTGTCCCCTCACTGGCAGCACATGCACTGGGAGCTGCAGCTGCGGCGGGGCATGGGCAGGGCTGGCCACGGGCACCAGAGCCACGACTGCAGTGGCTGCTTCCACAGCCCTCCCCAGGCTCTGTGGCTGCCGGGGTGAATTTCCCCATCCCCAACCAGCAGCCTGCCCAAAGCCTTTGTCTTCTGCTGAATTCCATCTGGTGAGAGTCATCCACCAGAGTCAGAGGATTTACCCTCCTGGGGAATGATGCACAAGAAGGGAACCATGTAGTCACATTACAATTATTTGAGAAAGAATGGTACTTCTGAGTGCTGTCTCACGTGGAGCCAGGAACATCCATCTGACTGATGCTTCCATCTGTCTTTCTCAATAGTTTCCTTAAATAGTCCAAATATTAAAAGAAAAATATTGGAATTTGGCATATATGGATCTTAGGAGAATAGAAGAGGGCCAGCTACTAAAATACCAGTGCCTTGCTCCCTTCCAATAACAAACACATGATTTTCATTGCAGGGAACGAAGAGGCAGCTGATAGTCACATCTGGCACAGAGGAGGATGCTCCATGGTCACCGATGCTTTGGCTTTGCTGGGAGAGCAGGCTGTGCCCAGGCTAAGGGGTAGTGTGGGCACAGTAGCGGCACCCAACTCATCTGGGGAATTCCAGCTCCCTACAGCAACGGAATCTGCAGTCCAGCTGCCCCAAACCCCAAGCTCCCTGCCCTGCACTGCAAGTCCCATCCCCTGCCTTTCCTTGGAGAAACCTTCCCTGAGCCCCCACTGTGCACGGCCAGGGGGAGTGGCTGCCATGGCAGGAAGAATTCTGGAGCACTTTTCACACCGTGTCTGAGTTCCTCGAAGACCTTGCCTGCCGTTGCTCTTAGTCTCACCTCCTGCCAGCTCCTCCCAGGAACCCTGCGGTGCCGGCAAATGGGGATTGGTTTATGGCCTGGCTCAACGCTGGTGACTCCTCACCACCGTGTTTGCTTGTTTCATCCATCCAGCTCTGCTCAAGGAGCAATGAGAGATTTTCAGTGATAAGAGTTTCAGTGGCTTATGTGGGATGGAGATTGATGTTGGCTTCGAGGATGGCACTTGGTGCAAATCCTTTCCCACAGGGATGCCGGGGCTGCGGGGCATTCCCTGCCCCAATGTCACCCACTGCTGGGGCAGAGCTGGATAAAACCTTCAACAGCCCCCAGCCTTCACGTCCATCTCCTTTCCCCTTCTCCAGTGAATACCAAGGTCCCAGTTCAGTGCTTCATGCAGCAAGCAAGCGCATCCTCCCTCCTCCCAAGGTTCTCCATATTCCACCATCCTCATCTCCTGGCTATCTGAGAGTGCTGCCCAAGCACCACCTCCCCTTGGGAAATCCCAGCTCAGCCATAACCACCGGCCCCGTGGCTACAGAGGAGCCCAGTGTGGGGACACCGTCATCCCCAGCACCCGTCGGTGCTGGCCGGCACTGAGCCCACCGCGCACCAGCCGCCGGGTGTTCTCCCCGCTCTGACAGCTGTACGGAAATTGGAAGGCGACGCTGACATGTGTCAACAATAACCGGCGAACAAGCGCCAGCGGCGGGAGCGGCTGTCCCCACCACCTCGAGGAGGCTGGCCACTCTTGGCTGAAATTGCAGCACGTTGCGGCTGGAAGCAGGAGTATTGTTTCAATTATTTCCATTATATAAAGTCAGGCCATTTAATATATTCTGCCTCAAAGGGGCTCAACTAAAGAGATAAAATAAACACTGGAAATCTGCTCTGCTGACATGGATCAGGAATTCGGTTTCGACACCAAGCCTTCCCTCCCATCTCACTGCTCCTCTTCCCTTTATTCCCAGCTCCCTCTCCTGCTCTTGCTGCCCCTCGGCCTTCAGCGCCACGTGATGCCAATTCTCTCTTTGGGCTTTGCTCCTGTTTTGGCAGATGGAGCACTTGAAGGCTGTGCAGCCACGCTGGCGTCCAGGACTGGAGCAAGCCAGAGGAGCCAAGAAGAGAGATGGAGCTCCAGAGCTTGCTCTGGGATGAAGGATTTGATTTATGGCAAATCTTAAGCTTCTTGGGGTGCCACATTCCCTGAGAACAGCAGGAAGGCCGGGTGCCACAAACCCAGGAATGGCTGGAGTGTGGCATGAGGAGGAGGAGAAGAAGAAGGAAAAGGAGAAGGGAAAGGAGGAAGAGGAGGAGGGCAAGTGTGCCATGAGTGTGCTGCAGACTGCACTTGGCAATGGCAGCGCTAAAATAAGCCACCTTCATGCCTTCCTTCTCATCTGGGAGAGCTGATGGCATCCTGGCACTGAGGGCCCTCACTGGCTCTGTGCTGGCATGGGAGGGGGTGAGTTGGGCTGCCAGGAAGCTGGAGCTCCTCCCACCAGTTCTGACCAGGCAGGAGCTGCTTCCCATTAGAACTTCCCATGGCATCAGCCTCCCCAGAGCACTCCTCCCTTGCAGGGCTGTGCTAGTCCAGGTATTCCCAGCATATTGGCATGTGGGAAGGAGCACCAGCCATACCAGCAGTGAATCTGTTACTTGGCCTTCCCCAGCAGGTTTCCCTGCTTTGAGCTCTGCCTCTCCTCGAGCAGGGTCATGGGCAGTGCCAGGGACCCGGGTGACAGAGGGAGCCGTGTCACGGGATGCCCGTGAGGGCTGCGGTGCGGCGTTAGGTGAAGCTGGCATTTCATAAGAGCAGGAAAAGGGCCTCTGCCGAACTGGCGCGAGAGCAGCTGTGACTTTCCATTCCTGTGGGAAGTGGGCTGCCACTGTCCAAGCATCTGGGCTTGTTATGATGGGAGAGGAATGCGAAGTATTTTTCTTCCTTATCCACTACCATCCGCTCAAACACTCCCCTGATCAAACCCATATTCATCGCCTGGGATGCACTGGAGAAGATCCCTCCCAGCCCTCATGGCTGCTGGGAGCTCATGGCACCTGTGGAGGAAACCCCGCCCTCGTCCAGGGGCTCGCTCCATCCCCTTGCCCCTTCCTGTCTCCTTCTGCTGCTAGCCAGCTCCAGACATTTAATTTTCACTTTACTACCTTTGCTAGGAGCATCCCCGCACCTGCATCCCCGTGCCTGCATCCCTGTGCCACCACCTCTGTGACTGCATCCCTGCTGACCTGTGGGCCCGGTGGGACCGCACTGACCCCTCCAGAGCCCTGAGCATCCCGAAAGCAGCCACTGGGATGGTGCCACGGGCGTGTGCCCTGGGGCGCTTGCCGTGCCGGGAAGCAGGCGGTGCAGCCTTGGAAGTTCACCAAGATTTTTCCGAAGATGAAAGTGTGCTCAAGTGTCAAACAAACTTTCCAAATTATCTTTCTGGACACTTTCTCCCTTCTGCTTTGGAAGACGGAGGAGGAACATTTCATTCCCTCTGTGCTGGCGTGGAGCGGGGCTGCGTGAGGAGCTGGGAGCTGCCAGCGGCACCCGCGGCTCAGCCTCGCTTCTCCCCGGCATCATCCCTGAGTCACCGCGGGTGCTGCCCTGGCATCATCGACTGGGCTTCCCGCCTCCCTGCAGCCCCCCAGACCCCTCCCAGCATAACACAGGGCTGCCAGGTGCCCAGTTAAACAGTAGACACCACCTCTCCTCCCACTGCCGTTTGGATTTGTCATAAACAGACAAATTAAGGGAAACGTGTGGGTTTCTCTGCTCTCTCAGGGATACCTGGCACACAGCAGCAGGGGTGTGGGGACAGCGGCTCTGCCGCCCTTGGCAAGTCCCCCGTGATCCAAATAGATGGGGTTGGGCTGAGCAATGACCACGCGCTGCCCCGAGGATCCATCACTAATGAGAGCTGTCTAATTAGTGCATCCTCCTGTGACGGGTCACCCTGGCAAAGCCTGTGCCAACATCCGGTCACCCATGCCAGCAGCCAGAGAGCGTGACCAGGAATGAGGCGCTTCCCCGCCCCTTGCCCAGTGTTTGCCTTCCAGGTCTAGACAAGGAAATTCCCTATTGCCTCAAGGGCAGCTGGGCTGGCACCCAACAGGACTTGTGGCAGCTCCTTGCCCTGTGGTGCCCGCGTCTCCCTCAGGTCACGGCCATCCACACCAATGCAGCTGCCTGCAGACAGGATTTGGAGACACTCAGATATCCCCAAGGCCATTCCCATATCCCTGTGTTTCTGTGCTGGAATGGCAGCAGCATCCCCATGTCCACATGGGCCCCCCAGCCCTTGCAAACCCCTGATGGTGATGCCATGCTGCAGTTTTGGTTGTTTATGGAAATTTCGGCTGAGCCAGATGCTGCAATTTATGCATTTTATGTGTACTTTTTCAATTTATTTCATAATTAGGAAAAAAAAAAACCTAAAGTGATCCCAACCATTATTACTCCTGGTTTCCTCAGTTATTACTCCGGGTTTCCTACAGTGAGGCCAAAGGGGTCTGAAATGGTTCCTTTGTTGTCTGATCATTAACCCTTCAGGAATGAAATGCAGCAGTGCCGGATGGGAGCGCTGGGGAGAGAGGCTCAGTGGGGGCTGGGGGAGAGAAGGGAAACAGAAGGGAGAAATTCGAGGTGTAGAGAGAAGATTAACCCCAATGTACTGTCCCTGGGCATGGTTGGACACCCCAGGACACTGATGGACACATCCCCTGCGGCCCCGTGGGTGGTCTGCTCTAGTGCAATGAGTTTGCTGGTTCTCAGCAGCCCCCAGCCCGTTCGTCCCTGCCAGGTGATGCAGACCCAGAGCATCTCAGGTGGGAACCTGCAGTTTATTGGTGTATGGGATGAGCAGGTGGATTATCATCTTCCCCAGGGTGCTCAGAGGGGTCCTGTGTGCCCAGAAAGTCCCTCTGAGGAGAGGGACCCCATGTGCTGGTTTGCACTTGGTGATGCCAGGGGTGAATGCATTGTCACTGGGGCTGTCACTGGTGGCCAGTGGCCCTGGAGCCCTGGCTGGGAGGTCACCAGGCTGTTCCAGGGTACAGCTCCTGGCACAGGGTTGGCACGATGGGACAGGCACGTGGGGCTTCCAGGATGGGGACCTGCGCCTCTGGGTCACCTCGGGTGCCTGGCGAGTGAGGTGTCCCCCTCCTGCCCTGCATCCCACGCAGGCACAGCTCTCAGGGTGGGTTTTGGGGAGCACAGCGTGGGACAAAGGGTGTGGACAGCCGCGTGAGAGCCCGGAACCGCTCAGTGAACTCGTCTTGACTTGGCGCATCTTGGCACGGCTTGGCACGGCTCGGCTCCGCTCCGCTCCCGCAGCTCGGAGGGAGGTGAGCTAAGAAGCGCTCGGAAAATCCGAGTCAGCTGCAATCCTGAGGACAGCCGGGCAGACCCACAGCCGCCGCCGGAGCTGCCGGAGACCCACCACGGCTCCCGGCGACCGGGGGGCTCAGCCCTCCCCGGGGGCTGTCACTGGCCCCCCCAGCCCTGCCGGTGCTGGAAGCGGGGGGCTGAGCCGGGGGGGCTGAGCCGGGGGGGCCGGCGCAGGCAGCGTCACTCGCCTGGCTCCACCCCCCCCAAAATCGCAGGGGGCTTCGCTGTGACCCCGGCGCTGGGATGGCAGCGGGACAGTCGGACCGCGGCGGGACGGCGGGACGGTTCCCAGCCGAGGTGGTGGCTGGAGTGCTCCGGGGGGATCCAGCCAGGGCGTTTGCCAGTCGCTTTGTTGCTGCTGGGGGATTTTTTATTTTTTTTTTAGGATTATTATTATTTTGAAGGGGAGGGTGAGGAGAGGGGGCTGACACTGACTATAAAGGCAGAGCTCTCCGGAGCAGACGCCACTTCCCCACCACCATGAGCACTCCCCGGGCCTGACAGCCCCAGCCTGCCCCAGTGTCACTGGCTCATGCTGCCCTGAAGTGTGGCTGTGTGCCCGAAGCTCGGGTTGGGATGGTGTGAGCCCGGAGCCGCTCGTCGCCCTCCCAACACCCCTCACGGGCTCTGGCAGGAGCCGAGCCCGCCAGCCGCTTGGATGATTTGATTCTTTCCCTGCCCGACATCACTCCTGCCCAGATGCAGTGGATAATATTCATGTTGCTGTTATTCATCAGCTCCATGGAAATGCTCGCGCAGAACCGGTGGAAGAAGCAAGGTACGGTGCGTGCAGTGGGCTTGTCCCGCTCGAGTACTGCGGGGTGGATTTGGGACACCAGGCTGCCTGTCCTGCCTACACAGAGCGGGAAGAAGTTGTGAACCAGGGCTGGAGGGTGCCAGGAACCAGCATCCCCCAACCCTTCCCCTTGAGCCCCCTTGGGGACTGTCTGCGTTCCCCTCTGGGTGTGTGGCACGGGGCTGGCTTGGCAGTGCGGGAAGATGCAGAGTGCAGCCCTATGGCACTGCCTGCCCAGTGCCAGCCCTGCCTTTTGGCTTCGGGGCTGGCAGAAGACAAGGGATGCTGGTTGGCATTGGGACCAGCTCTGCAAATGCCAGCAGAGCCAGACACAGTGGGGATAGCACAAAATGGGCTGATTTTCCAATATTTTTTTTCTCTGAATAACACACTAAAGTGCCTTAGGAGTAAAACCTCCTGGAAGGATGCTCAGAGCCACAGCAGGCACTGCCTGTCCCCTGTCCTGTCCTTTCCCCAGGAAGAGGCACCAGCTGAGCCACTGCTCAGTGCCTGGGCAAGGGCAGGGTGTGCCAGGGCTGTGCCGAGGCGCATGACCCCTCCATTGGGCACTGGCTCAGGTCCCCTCGCTGGGCAGTGTCAGGCAGTGCCAGCTGGCTGTGTGGAGTGGGCCAGGGCTGGTTATCAGCTCCGTGCCAGGAATGCCTTGGTTTTGGGGCCAACACGTGCCAGGGTAGGGGCAGGACCTCCCAGGACCAGGGCGCCCAGGGCTGGAGGCCAGAGAGCTTCCCTTGAAGTTGTTCCATGTTAAAGGCATGTGGAGGCAGTAGGTGTGCGTGATGATGTGGGTGGCCAGGCTGGTGGTGGCCAAAACACCCCTGACAGGAAACAGCCTAGCACAAAGAGGGGCTCCAGCTACCAGTGCTTGATGCTGAATAGCGCAGTGCTCCAAGGCCCTCCGGTCTTGGCAACACCTGGGGGTCTGGCCATGGCTTCACACCCCAGACATCTTATATCCCCTGGGATAACCAGCACAGAAAGTCCAGCACAGGGTCCAGGAGCCACGAAAGATGCTGCAGCACCCCACTGCCTCTCTACTGCCACTGGGAGCTCTGATCTGGGCAGTCCAGCGCTCCAGAGACTCCCAGTTTCCAGCAGGACTGGGCGCAAGGTGGGCAGAGATGGGGAATGTCACACCCATATCCAGCACATCTCAGGTACCCACTGTGCCCCCTGCCCAGTGCCCAGCCCAGCCCTGCACTCTGCCATCACCGCTGGCAGGAGGAGAACCCACCACTTGTTCCTAATCCTCAATCCCACGGTTTCAGCATGAGCCACATTCCGTTGTGCTCTGCAGTGGCTCCCAGTGTCACTCCCGGTGGCAGAGATGTGTGTGCCATGCCAGCAGCACCATGGGGTGGAGGAGCACGACCCCACTTCTCCCAGCTCCATACCATGGGATTAGTTCCAAAACCAGTGTGAGGAAGGAGCCCCCGGAGTCCATCCAAGGGTCCCCACCTTCTCTAGCCTGGCTGGGGTTGGAAGGAGAGCAGCAAAAAACCCCCTAAGTATCAAAAAGAATTAGGGAAGGGAAAGAGGCTCGTAAATCTACGGGTCTCCAGGGAAGCCGCTCCAGCTGCAGCCAGGAACACAAATGTTGTCAGCATTTGGTAAATATGTAACGGAGACCATAACAACTTAATGGATCCAAGGTGCTTCGTTAGCTCTCCCAGCAGAGGCAGCTCTAATGAAGGCTCCTGGCAGTGCTGCCGTCCCAGACAGTGTGCCCCTGAGAAGGGACTGGGATGAGCCAGCTTGGGGACAACTGCATGTCACCGCAGCATCATGGACTGGCTTGTGCCAGGGACCAGCGCACAGGGCTGTGAGGCACTGCCCACCATCATCATCTGACAGAATCCTCTGCCAGCATCTCCCTGGCTTCCCCAGCACCTCTGCCCCAGCCCCACAGCCGTGGGACCCTTCTGATGCAACTCCTGGGGCCAGAGGGACCAGTGCCAGGCATTGCTCCCAGAGCTGAGTCTATGTCCGTGCCAGGCAGCACCCAACAGGTGGATGGGGCTTGTAGCAACCTTGTCTAGTGGAAGGTGTCCCTGCCCATGGCAGGGGGTTTGAGATGATCTTGAAGATCTCTTCCATCCAAAACCATTCTGTGATTTTATGATGCTATAGAGCCCAGGTCCTAAGCATGCTGTACCGGGACTTCTGCACTGTCACTGCTACTCAGCCCGTGGTGCCAGAGCCAAGCAAACAATTCCCAGCACAGGGGCATGGTGAAGGCATTGGATGCCTGCATGCAGGAGTTCAGTGGCCCCTTTTGTGATGCCCAGCCATCCTGTGGTTGCAGAAAGACACAGGGTGTGTGTAGCCCCCAGAGCTCGATGCTCAGCTCCCCAGCTCCCAAAGTGCCTCTGTGCCAGGAGCATCCCTCCAGGCTGCTTTGTGTGGGCTCAGGAAGCAGGAGCTGTTGGCGATGTCTCTCAGGGCTGGTGGATGTTGGCACCCTGTCCTTGTCCCTGGGAACAGAGCCGACCTCGGGGTCAGTCACACTCCCACAGTCTGGGAGTACGGCACAGGCAGCCAGGGAGGCAGCAGAGGCTCTTGAGCAAACAGACAGATGCTTATCTCAGCGCCTCTTGAGTGCATCCAAAATGCTCTTTGTCCTCTGACACTTAACAGGCATCAACTGATTAATCCAGGTCAGAGCATATTTCTACCCGCTGACCCAGCGGTTGTTCTACTTCCCATGGGATGGGCAAGGCTAGCTTGGGGTGTGGCTCAGGCTGTCACCCACGGGCAGTGCTGGGCATGGGGCAAACCCTCAATGTGGATTTTGTGGAGTGATGGAAACCATCAGCTGGGAGCGATGGCTCCATGTGTCCCCAAGCTGCCAGTGTGGGCAGAAGTGGGGATTTGAGGAGCGGAGGGAGGTGGGGTGGTATTTGCAGGGAGACAGGACAGTGCCGTCACCCTGGTGTGTCAGAGAGGGGCTGCCACGGGGCTGGGACCCACCTCGGCACCTGTGCCACAGCCCCTCTCCTCCATTTGTCCCCGCAGCGAGTGCCGGCCTGCTGGAAAACTGCACAGGCTGCGTCCTGTGCTCTGAGGACAACGGCTGCATCACCTGCCACCACCGGCTCTTCCTGCTTATCTGGAGGGACGGCATCCGCCAGTACGGGATGTGCGTCCACACTTGTCCCCCAGGCTACTTTGGTGTGCGGGGTCTGGAGGTCAACAGATGCACAAGTACGTCCCGCGCCAGCCGGGGTCCCCCTGCTCCTTCTCGTGCCCCCTGCTCCCCTCGCCACCCTGCGGGTCCCAGTGCTGTGGGAAGGGCGATGGCTTCATTTCCCACAGCATCCCTGGTGGCACTGCATCCAAGGGCGGCCGGGCTGGGGGGGCTTCGTCCCCTTTTTCCCTTGCCCAGAGCTGCAGCCTGGAGCCCGCAGGTTTTGGGTCCCCGGTGGGTGCCGGGGGTGCCCCGGGCTGTCCCGCTGACCGGCCGTCCCTCCTGGCAGAGTGCAGGTCGCCCAGCTGCGAGAGCTGCTTCAGCAGAGACTTCTGCATGAAGTGCAAGGACAAGTTTTACTTGTACAAGGGCCAGTGTTTCCGGCAGTGCCCCTCCGGCACTGCGGCACAGCCCGGCACCCGCGAGTGCCAAGGTAAGCAGCACCCGCACCCCGTGCCCGCCGCCCCTGGGGACGTGCCTGATGCCGAGGGGTCACCAATCCGTTCTTCCCCTGTCCCCGCAGAGACGTGCGAGCCGGGGCCGTGGAGCGAGTGGAGTGCCTGCACCCACGAGAGCCGGACCTGCGGCTGCAAGTGGGGAGTGGAGACGCGGGTACGGGAGGTGCCGGAGGCTGCCCGGGAGGAGGGGACTGCCTGCCCCGCGCTGCTGGAGACCAGGAGGTGCCGCATGAAGAAGCACTGCCCGGGAGGTGAGCACCGCGCCACCGAGGCTGGGGACAGCTTCGCGTCCCTCCAAAGTGAGCCCGAGGGTCGCTGCAGGAGGACGGTGGCAGCAGGGGTTTAGCAATGGCCGGCGAGCCGTGCTGTCATCTCCCAAGCATTTTGAAATTGTGGGTAAAGCTCAGGCACATGTGCTGAGCAGCCCTAGGGCTGGCTGCTCCCACCTGGCAGTCCCCGAGACTGCCTGGGACGAGCCAGTGTCCCCTTCCATTCTGGGCTGGGCTGGGCACTAGCATGAACCGCCGTGGTGGGATGAGGCTGCCGAGCTCCAGCTCCCATCCTGCTACGACGTGAAGGGAGGCTTTCTGCACCGCAGCTGTGAGTAAGGAGGATTGAGACACACACACAGGGGAGGTTCTTGCAAAAACCTCTGAGCTCCCCAAAAGCTGGATCGCTCATGGAGCAGGAGGGCATCACCCAGGGGATTTCTGATGGCCAAAGTTTTGAGAGACACTCCAGGGCAGAGTCCCCCTCCATGGCTCATCCAGCCAGATGTTCACTCGTGCTCCTGCACTTCTCCCCACCTCGTCCCCAGGCTGGGGGCTTCCTGGCTCAGGGATCCCCCCACCTTTCACACGCCAGACATGCTGCAGGGTCTGTCCAGGCGGTGCGTGCACGGGTGCAGGGCTGGCAATGGGAACCAGGACGTGGCTGATGTCATTTTTGGATGCAGGCATCTGGACTGAAGCTACCCTAATAAATCTCCACTTAATAACTGGCAGAAAGGGGGATGCATGAGATACCGATCTGTAGTGCCTGGCAGCAGATCTGAGCCACCGAGGGTTGCGGTTCGGAGCTGCGGGATCACTCCATGCTGTGGGATGAGCTGGCCGGCACCGCCAGCGTGGCGGGGATCAGAGAGGACAGGACTGTGAGGGTGGAGAAAAAAAGGATGAAGAAGGGGGGCAGCAGCAGAGGACGTGCGTGCTGGGCGAGGGCCACGGAGCCAGGAGAGAGGCTTCATCACAGCACCATCAATCATAAGTAATATTTTCCCGCTGACAGGGCAGAGGAGCTGATTCCCTTCTCCACCCAGGTCCCAACTCACATCTTTGGGGTGCCAGGTGGCATCGATTTTGAGAATGTTCCCCTCCCTTCTGCTCTGTGCCAGCTCCAGACCCGCAGAGCTGGTGACAGTTTGATGCAAGAAATTTAGTGTGGGAGGACAGGCTGCTCTGGAGCACTGAGTTCTGCAGCACCGTGCCCATGCCCAGCCCTGCCCAGCGGGTCCCACTGGCAGGGACTGCTGTGCCAGTGTTTCAGGGGCACCTCATCTTGTGAGGTGACTGGGAAGGCCCCCCAGAAAAGTGCTTGGCCTCCTGCCTCTGCCTGTGCTTCTCCTCCTGCAAGTTGGAAGCCCTGGGGCTATGGTGATGGGCTCAGGGGTTGGCAGGACTCTACTCTTGAGGCTGCTGTCTGGGAACAGCTTCAGAGACAGGCCCGTCCCCTGTCCAGCAGAAGGAATCCCGTGAGTGCCCCCCAAGCAGCCCCTGCAGGAGAGAGCAGCCCCTCCATGTCTCCCACTCCTGGGCAGGCTGTTCGGCATCCCTGCCACAGCAGAGCGTGCGTCTGCCCTCGCTCCCAGGCTCCTGCCCGCCTGGCCAAGTGCTGGGTTATGGGATCCAGATGCTGAAGGAGGACGAGGAGTTCACTTGATGCATCCAAGACACCCCAAGCCCAGGCAAGCCAGGGCAGGCAGCCGGACCCGACCGTGTGATGAGAGATTTGTGCCACCACTTCTGAGCCATCCAGGCGGCTGGAAGGGAAAAGCCACCACGCTTGGCCATGGCACAAACCCCTCGCACTGCTGTAAATCTGCCTTGGGTGTCTGTCCCGCTCTCCAGACGCTTGGCGTGCGTGCCGTGCCCTCTCCTTTGTGGGTGGCAACTGTCTGGGAGATCAGAGCCGAGAAACAGCCAGGCAGGACAAGAACTGGAGCCCTCGGAAAGGGTTGGGGACAACAGTGCTGGCACACGCAGCACCAGGGACAGTCGTGGTCCCTTGTGTCCTTCACACCACTGAACCCCCCACCCATGTGACTCTAATTGGAGTGGGCACAGAGGGTCAAGGACAGACAAAGCTGCCCTGGTTTTGGGGCTACCATTCTGATCCTTAGCATGGACTCCCCTTCCCACTGGAGTCCATGGCACAGCAGGGTTTATCCTGAATCCCTGTTTCTTGGCGTCTCAGCACCAACACCTCGGCCAGCTGGAGGGTGTGTGGCAGCTTCTCAGGATGAGCAACAATTTGAGTCCCAACAGCCTGACCCTGGAAAGCTGACAGTGGGTTGACCTGGGATGCATCCAGGCTCCACCAGCACATTAGCTGTGCCACTGGCATGGGGACCATCCACATGCGGAGGGTATCCACAGGGAGAGCTTTAGCACCAATGCATGGATGCACCCCAAATGCCCAAATGCTCTCAGGGGCTGTCTGGGTCCTGTGGTGGTGGCAGCACCTGCCCACCTTCGTCTCCAGAGAGAAGGGAGGCGCATTCCCGCACCATGGCAGAGCTGAGCGTGGCTGTGCCGTGGCTTTGGGGTGTTGGTGCAGCTGCTGTCCCTCTCTGACATCCACAGTCCTTGTTCAGAGAGAAGCTGGGGTTTCTCCGGGCAGCTCCCGCTTTGGTTGAGCTGCCCAGCCCATTCCTAGGGATCTTGGGGTACCAGGATTTAGAGTCCAGCCACGGGAGATGTGGAGACAACACACCAGTGTCCTCTGCCTGTGCCACCAGCACACCCAGACCCCTCCACAGCCCCTCGCTGCTGTTTCAAGACCAGGAGAAGGCTCTGGGGTCCCGAAAATGAGAAACTGGGTCCAGCACTGACATCCTGAGGGAGAATGTGGGATCAGCACGCCATGGATGGGGCTCAGGTCGGATCATGTTGCCTGGACAATGAGCGAGCCCTCCTTTTCTCCTCCTTTTTTTGTTGCAGAGAAAATCGAACCCAAAAATAAAGGCAAAAAGCGACAGAAGAAGCCGAAGACAGAACGGCACACGGGCACCTAGCAGGCACCAGCACGGGAGCTGGAGCACTGTGGCAGGAGCTCCCAGCCAGCTCCTGCCACAGTGCTCCAGCCATATTACCCCTGTTTTTCCATCCATAAAAAAAAAAAATTGCACAATTTTCTCTGCCGCCCCATCCCCCTTTTCTTTTGAGACGATTTATGGCCTGTAAAACATTTCCTTTTCAGAAAATCTAATTTGCAATGTCCAAAGCAAAGCCCTAGGGCTTGGGGAGGGGGTGGCTCCTTTATTCCTCTGGTCTTCTCTCTCCCCTAGCCTGCTCCATCCCTTCCCTTCCTCCAGACGGGTGGGATGGGGTTAGACCAGGGGCTGGATCCTGCTAATGAAGCTGATGCCTGCCTGGATACCGTCCCCCAGGGCTGGGAGCTGCCCTGGCTTCACAGGGTCCTGATTTTATGGGTGTGCTGGGGGACACAGTGCACCACTGAGCTGCTCCAGGTGCTGGATAGTGTTCCCCATCCTCAGCCACAGGCATGGGAAGCAGCAAGACTCCCAGGGTTGGGACCCCACTGGGGACCACGCCATTGCTCACAGCAGCCCAGCCTCATGCTCAGCATCCACACAAGCACAACCAAGGGCCAAATCCCACTGTCCTGGGGCAGCTGGACCCCCAAACTGGGAACCCTTCTGGGAACTATGCCAGCCCAGCACTCAGCATCCTCATGGGCCAAATCCTGCCGTCTTTAGACTCACAGAGAGGCTCAAAGAGCTTCTCTCCCAGCTGGATATGGGCACAGGAATTTGTGGTGACAACGGCTGTATTCGGTCTAGGACAGGGACACACACAGTGCAAGTGCCAGCGCGGGCGGGGCATGCTGCTGCCTCCTGCATCCCCAAACCGGGATGTGTTGGAAGCAGCGCTGTAACCCCCTCCCAGCCATCACCGGGTGTGTGACCGCGGGGTGCTGAGTCCAGGCGTGCCAGTCTGTCCCTCCCTGCCACGCTGTATATGTCCATAGGCACAGCGGGCTGCATTGGTGTATATATACCACGTGTGTGCTTAAATCGCTGTCCCAGCCGCAGACAGCTCTGCATTCGGGGTTTGCCGGGGTCGGAACTCCCCGTCCCTGCCCTGAGCGTGAGCAGGGAGAGGCCAGGGCTGGCCGCGTTGTGTCGGGGCTGCGGGGGCTGCACAGACCCTTCAGGACGGGAGCGCTGGGTGTCAGCATCGAGCCAGCCCCAGAACCGGCACAAAGCTGCCGGAGCAGCTCCTCCGTTCGCTTCATGACAAATAAACGGATTAAACCCCCGGCATCGCTCCTGCGTCCCTGTTTTCCCCATTCCCATGAGCTGCTGCCGGAGATCCCGGACTGGGATGCTGGCTGTAGCCACGGCGTAATCCGCATTCCCCAGCTCTGCAGCTTGGGTCCCTGTGGGGGGACACCCTGCCCTGGCCCCCCAGCACTGGGGCACTGGGGAAAGATTTTATTTCAAGCTTTTGTTTAAAGTACCACCAGCATCACTCGCCCGAGCGAGCACTGGAGCAAGCGACAAGTGTGACACTGGGATTGCCATTCCACAGGGATTGGGAATCACCAGGGGGTTTTTCTGGCTGGCGGAGAAAATCCCCCTCTGCTGAAATGCTTGGGAATCCCCTTGGCAGCCTGTCCTCACCACTGGGATTGTCTCCTCCTGGGGGACACAGCCCAGATCCTATCCCAGTACATGGCCTGGCAGATGTGGTGTTCCCCAGATCTGCCCAACAGCCCCCGGCAGACCCCTGGCCTGGGATCTGGGCACGCCAAGCCCCACACACAGTCTGGCTGTGTCCTGCCAAGCTCTGCCTGGGACCCAGCCCCACTCCTGGTCCCCATGGGCTCATCCCATGGCCAGAGCAGTGAAATCCAGGCCTGGCTCCCGCTGGCATTATAAATAGCTGAGACTCGGGGAGGGAGCTGTGCTGCCTGGGATGGGGGTGCCTGCATGTGGTGAGTCCCAGCGGGTGCTGATCGGGGGGACTCGCAGGGTGCAGGGCTGGAGGGTGGGAGGGCTCGGTGCTGCCGTGGTGCTGCCCATCCCGGGAGGTGCAGTGAGTTGTGCAGAGAACGGCCGGGGGAGGGACGGGGCTGCGTGTGCGAGTGTGTGCGAGTGTGTGTGAGACATTTATAGATCACGTGTGAAACTTGATCTCCCCGCAGTGGACTCAGAGGAAAGAAAAAAGATAGAAGTATTGTTTTTAAACAGATTTTTTCCTTTGTTTTTCTTTTTTTTTTTTTTTTCCTCTCCTCTCCCCCTGCGAGGGCTGGCGATAAAAGGCCGGGGCGGCCAGCGCCGGCTCAGAGGGAGGAAATGCCGAAATCGCCGCGCTTGGACGCGGCGGCGAGCGCCCACTGACCCATCCCTGCACGGAGCAAGCTGCCGGCGCATCCCCCGCCGTGGCATCCCGGTCCCGCGGGGACCCCCGCGCCATGCGGGCGCTCAGCCTCGGCCTCGTGGCCCTGACCTGTGCCACGACGGCTCTGTGCGCTGCCGGAGCCCAGCGCCGGGCGCTGGAGGGCGGCGGCCGCCGGCGCTACCACCGCGTGCAGCACGGCCGCTGCAGCTACACCTTCGTGCTGCCCGAGGCCGACCCGCTGCCCTGCCCGGCCGCCCCCGCTCCTGTCCCCGGCCCGGCCAGCGTGCTGCTCCAGCGGGACTCGCCGGCCGGCACCGCCGGGCACGGGGCTGTCCAGCGCTTGCGGCACCTCGAGAGGATCCTGGAGAACAGCACCCAGTGGCTGCTGAAGGTAGGGTGTGGGGTGTGTGGGGTGTGGGGTGTGTGGGGGGACAGGCAGCGGGGGCTGTGGCCAGGGATCTGTGTCCAGCACCCACGCATGCAGCATCCCTGTGGAACAGCTGTGGGCACTGGGGCCTGTGCCCACCTGAGCATCCAGGTCAGCTTTTCCCTGCAGGGGTGCAGCTGGCATCAGGCACTGTCTGTATGGAGGGGATGTGTGCTGAGGGTTCTGCAGGTGCTGCAGCTCATGGGTGCTGCAGATCACTCACCCAGATCACTTCCCACTGAGGCTGTATTCCCTGCCCATCACTGCCATAGGGCTCCTCGTGGTCCTGGCTGTGTTAGCCATGCCAAGCATCCCTTGGGGATCAGCATTCCAGGTTCTGGGCGAGGATACTGGGAAGGGGTTTGGCCAGTGGCAGGGCAAGGGTCCCGAGGGCAGGGGCCACCAAAATCTCTCCAGCTTCATCATTTTCCCTCTTACAGGCTCTGGAATATCTCCCAGCACTTGGTGAGACTGTGTGTGGGACCCATGGCTCCTGGGTGGCCTGTGGGTGGTGCAGGGTGGGGGCAGTGGGGTGCCACACCAGTGGGGCTGTATACCCACACGGTTGCCACCCCAGCCCCCCACTGGCTCGCCCCGTCCCCAATGCCTGAGGCAGGAAGCAGCATTTCCTTCCTGGAGCCCCCACCAGCTGACTGCAGCTGCCTTCGTCAGACCCAGGAATAGCTCGTCCCAGGGGACACATCCCTGGGGGGCCGTGCCAGGAACACTGGGTACCTGTGCTGATAAGAGGGGAAGCAGCTTGTCCCCAGCTGTCACTGACCCAGCAGAGCCACATGCATGTCCTGTGGTGTCTCGCCAGGCTGCAATGGGACCTGTGTGCCTGTGCACTCCCATTTCCTGGGTGATGTCCCTGTGCCGAGCCCCCACAGCCCTCAGGGACTGGGAGGGGGCCAACACACTGAGTGGGGGTCCTGGGGATGGTCTGTGCCAGCCACACTGCTTGGGTAGCCACCCTGGCTGTGGGGGACAGTGCAGGCAGCAGGGACGTGCAGGACGTTGTTCCTTGTCCCCTCAGCCATCCTAGAGAACAAATTCCTCAGGAGCTGGGAAAACGCTGAACTGTGGCTCTGCTGGAAGCCAGCCCAGGGTGTTGCAGAAGGGTCAGCAGGGCCAATGACAACCTGGCTGGTGGCACTGAATCTCCATCACTGTGGACCTGCTGGGTGCACACCATCCTGAGGTCCCTGTGCCCTCAGCTCTCTGCCTTGGTGTCCCTGTGCTCTGGTGTCTTTGTGCCCTGTGTGCCCAGGCCAGCTCTGAGCTTCCCTCGGGATGAGGGCAGCCTTTGTACGGCCAAGCAAGGCAGGGGACTGGGGTCCCACCACGGGTGCACATGGCCCTGTCCAGAGCACTCAGCCACAGGCAAAGTGGGACTGCACATCTGGACAGCTGTGGGCACCAATGCCCCTCACCAGAGGCACAAGGGGCACAAGGCAGTGAAGCACTGAGCAGCCAGTACCCCATCCCCATCCCCATCCTGTTCTATCCATCCATCCCATCACAACAATCCCACCCCATCCTGCAGCATGGCTCTCTCCTTTCAGAGGCAGCTTGAAGCTATGATTTTTGCTGTTGTTCCTCAGCTTCCCAAATTTCAGCAGAGCTGCCCAAGAACGCTTGTTTTGGTCAGACTCCAGCCCTGAACAAACAAGCGAGGGCTCAAATGAGGCATTGGGTTCAGGAACAGGTCGTAAACAATGTTGCATCCCCGTCTGCTCTGCCCTGGCATGGGGAGCCCTGGAGCGTGCTAAGAAATTGGGAGATCTCCTGGTACCCAACAGGGCTCCCCAGGCCCCCTCAGGCATCTCCAGCACCAGCTTCCTCCAGGACCCCCACCCACGGCACTGGGGAGCTGGTCCACTCAGCACCCCTTGCTTGGGACATGGCAAGGACCCAGCACACAAGGACACTTTGGCTGCTCCTGTCTCAGGAGGAATTAATTTCAGTTCAAACACAAACATTTGATTGTGCCGCTGGGTCTAGGGGGGGACATGGGGTTGGAGGGGATCTTCAGTGGCAGTTTGGCAGCTCTGAGGTGCCTGAGGCACAGGGGCTGGTGCTGCTCACCCTGGGATGGGTGCAGGGGTGTGGGTTTTCACCTATGTGTAGCTCAAGGATCCCCCAGCCAGTGCTTGTGGAATGTTTAGAAATGCCAGGCCAGGATAGGAACTGGGACAGGGGAGGGATGTGGCTGCAAGAAGGCAGTACAGGATGATACAGGTGTGGGCAATGGGATCCCAGCATGGGGACAGCAAGTGGCTGAGTTTCCTCCTGCTCCACGGTGATGTTTTGGGGTGACCAAAACTGCACCACAGCTTTCCCACCAGCTCTGCACTTACGGTGGAGAAATGAGTCTCTGAGCTCAGGAGAGCCCAGCTCACATCAGCACCCATGAGATGAAGGAGGGGGGATCAAGGATTCCCTGTCCTTGGCACAGCCTGTCCCACTTGTGTCCCCTATGCCACCCATGGCTGGGGACACTGTGCCCCTCTCCAGCTCCCAGGGAGCTGCTGGAGCCAGGATCCAGGGCTCCGTCTCCAGAGCTCTCAGCCTTCCTCGTGCCAGCCTGACCTTTTCCGTGGGTATGTTCTGCCCTCGGCTCACAGATATGTTTATTTAAAAAAAAAAAAGCGAAAAGCAAGACTGAGAGGGAGAAAAGGCCTCCCCAAGCCCTGTGAAGCAACAAGATTAACGACGTGGTTAAAGGGAAACTCTCCAGCAATCCCTCAGCTCGGGGAAATGTTTTCCAGACATGGCTCTCCGACCTCTCCCCGCTTCCTCCCTGAGAGCATGTTCCTGCGAGGGAAAATCCCCAGGGAAGGGGGTGCAGGCAATGCTGGCTGGGATGGTCAGCCCTGGGACCTTCCCACCCCGAGACCCTCCTGCCCCACATGGGTGCTGACAGTGGGGTGATGGTTTTGCCATTGCCTGATGCCAGGGAGGAGGGAACAGTGGGATTTCATCATGCCAAACAAGTGCAGAGCCCTGTGCCCTGGCCCGCTGCCGGCCCCACTCCCACACTGAGTATCCCAATGCTGCTGCCTGCCATGGTGCTGAACACCCTGGTACTGCTGCCCATCATGATCATCAAACAAACATCCCAGCACTGCTGCCCGCCCGACACAGTGCCGAGCATCCCAGCACCACGGCATTCCCACCATGGTGCAGAACATCCCGTCACCACTGCCTGCTTTCCACACCGCCCAGAGAGCAGCATCCCAGCCCTGCTGGTTCTGGTCCACAACCCCGCAAGATGCAGGGGGATGTGGGGCTCTGCCTGCAGCACTGGGGAGCTCAGGCAGGGAGTGGGATCTGGGCATTGCAGGACAGCAGGATCTGTGGGGTGCAGGGAGCTGGGCAGCCCCCGTCCCTCCTGCTCTCAGGGGCTGCTTTCCCAGCGTGGGCGGCAGCGCGGCCCCTTCCGCTCCCCGTGGCCCCCGCCGAGGGACCGTGCCCCCACCGAGGCCATCACCCTGGGGAGGGGCTGAATGGGAACCTCATGGCAGGGCTGCCAGAAATAGCAAAGCCTTTGGGAAAGGCGGCTCCCCCGCGGGCTGGGAAAGCGGAAGCGTCATCTCAGCTGTGTCCGAGCTGTGGCAGCAGCCAGCTCCTTCCCAGCCCCGAGTACTTCCACATGGTGGGGCAGCACCGGGTGCCGGACACCCACCTTCCCTGGCTGATGGTGTCCCCTCACCCTCCATATCCTCAGCCCTGCGAAACCAGTGGTTGGGGGCTGGCAGCTGATGCTGATGTCAGTGCTGATGCCAATGCCAATGCCAGCCACTCGCTGCCTGGCTGCTCAGCACCCAGCTCACCAGCACACCTGGGCATACAGAAACCCGTGCCAGGCCCCAGCTGGTACCACAGCCCAGGAAACTTGGCAGCCGGTGCCTGAGGAGCCTCCCCTGCAGCAGCTCATCTTGCTCTGTCCTCTGATAAGATTCTAAGGGCCCTGAGGTGGGTCGAGCTATGCAGAGACACAGGGCTGTGCCTGGAGGCTGTGCCCAGTGGTGCCAGGCTCAGCTGGGATGCTGAGACACCAGAGAGGTGCCCAAATGACCCACTGCATCCCCACTTCCCTGCACAGCTGGAGAGCTACATCCAGAGCAGCATGAAGCCGGAGATGGCGGAGCTGCGGCAGACGGCAGCGCAGAACCAGACCGCCACCATGCTGGAGATCGGCAGCTCCCTCCTCAACCGCAGCGCCGAGCAGAGCCGCAAGCTCACTGATGTGGAGGCCCAGGTATGGCCCGTGGCCTGTGTGTCCCAACATCCCCACCACCCTGAGACCGTGGTGGATGGCATGATTTGTCTGCAGATAAAAGCAATTCCCTGAGGTGACACAGGGTTTAATGCCCAGTGGCAGAGGTACCAGGGCTGTGTGCCAGAGACCGGCCAGCCCGGTGACACCAGGGGTGTGTGTGGCTCTGGCTGCTGATGCCAACACTCCCCTCTGCTCCCGAGGCAGGTGCTGAATCAGACGTGGCGCATTGAGATGCAGCTCCAGGAGAATTCCCTGTCCACCACCAAGCTGGAGAAGCAGCTGCTGCTGCAGACCAACGAGATCCACAAGCTGCAGAACAGAAACAAGTAGGGGCTGGGGCAGCTCAGGGACCCCCACAGCCCTTGGACCCCCCAAGGAGGCCGGTCTCTCCCACCTCACACTGCGCTTTGAGGGGGCTTGAACCCCTCCAGGTGCTGGCTGGGGTCTCTGCATAACCCCAGCAGGGTTTCTTGGGCTTTGAGTTCCCCTGGCTGGCCACATCCCAGGTGTAAGGGTACAATTCAGGGGGTGCAGCAGGGGATGGGGACAGCAGTGGGTCCCTGCAGACACGCTGGGACACCGCAGCTGCAGCTGGCTCCACTCTGCCACCCCATCACCACTGCATCCCACTCCCAGCATCCTGGAGGTGCGGGTGCTGGAGATGGAGACGAAGCAGCAGGCGGAGCTGGCGGGGGCCCACTTGGAGAAGGAGAAGCTGCAGCGGCTGCTGAGCCGGCAGAGTGGCACCATCGAGGAGATGGAAAGGACGCTGCTGGCTGCCAGTGCCAACACCAGCCTGCTCCAGCGCCAGCAGCTCCAGCTCCTCCAGTCTGTCCAGAGCCTGGTGCACCTCGTCTCCCAGGGCAGAGGTGAGCGGTGTGTGCGGGCAGAGTGGGGACAGTGGGAAACCTCCTCATCCTTCCAGGAGGGTGTCAGGGTGCCCCTGTGGTCGGCTCAGCTTGAGTGACTTCACCTCAAAAATCACAGAATCGTTCAATCATAGAATGGTTTGGGTTGGAAGGGATCTTAAAGCTCATCTCTTTCCAACACCCTGCCATGGGCAGGAACACCTTCCACTAGAAAATGATCCACTCATTGCAACCAAGGAGCAGCTTGGAGCCCCAGGGAGTGGGTCCACAGCCTGATACCATTCCCAGCCATGGCAAACCCCTGGGTCTAGGCTGGCAGCAGCCCCAGTGGCACAGCTGCCTTGCCCAGCCCTCCGGAGATGGCGCAGAAGGAAAAAAATAATCTGTGAGCACAAAGGCATCCAAAGGGAGAGGGAAGAGCAGCAAAACCAGGCAGGGCTGCAGGGTCATCAGGGTTTCTGCCTTCTCACTGTCCTCTCTGCCACAGCCATATCACCTGGCCAGGAGCAGCATTTCCAGGACTGTGCCGAGGTGCGCCGGGCGGGCATACGCACCAGTGGCATCTACACCCTGCACATTGCCAACCTCAGCGAGCCCAAAAAGGTGAGCACAGTCCAGAGAGGGCTTCCCTGCAGCAGCCCAGAGTGTTGCCCACCCAGTGCACACCAGCCCCACACCAGATCCCTGTTGCCTGGCACATCCCAGAGCAGTTTCTCCACCCCATCCAGCCTTGGGGGCTGCACAGGGGCAAAGACAGCATCCGTGGGGTGAAAGCACGGCCTTCCAAATGAGGGTATAAAACTGATTTTAAAGGCACCCTGACCTATGAGCACCAGACTCCAGCCCCTGCCCACAGCCATGGAGGGAGGAGAGACCTCCCCCCAACCAGGCACTGGGCACGGCACACCCTCACCAGCCCCTCAGCCAGCCCCAGTACCCATAGAGCACCCGCGCTGAGCTGCCCAGCCTGGCAGGGATGCACCTGGCCGCCCACTCCAAGGCACCCCCAGCCTGTCCCTCACTCCCCTTGCAGGTGTACTGTGACATGGAGACGGATCGAGGGGGCTGGACCATCATCCAGATTCGTGCCAACGGCAGCCTCAGCTTCCAGAGGAGCTGGAGGGAGTACAAGCAGGTGTGTGCCTGACCAGGGAGGGGGACACCCTGGGGGCACCCCAGGCACCTTGAAGTCACCCACCCTGCTGCTCCACAGGGCTTCGGGGACGTGGCAGGGGAATACTGGCTGGGGAACGAGGCCGTGCACCTGCTGACAAGCCGGGTGCCCTACGCCCTGAGGGTCGAGCTGCAGGACTGGGAGGGCAGCCAGGTGTATGCCCACTACAGGAAATTCCAGCTGGGGAGTGAGCGGCAGTTTTACAGGTAGGAGAGAGGCACTGTGGGGATGGCCACCCAGCACTCCCCATCTCTGACTGTCCCCAGGCCCTGTGGGCAGCAGTGGCCAGGGGCAAGGGCTGGATGTGTGCCCCAGGGAGGTGCAGGATCACCATAGGCTTTGCTGAGTTGTCCTGGTACAGTTATGATGCCGGGTGCTGGGCACGTTGCTGGGACACTTTCATCTCTCCCTGGGCTCCTGAGAAGTAGATTTTTAATGTATAAAATCGCATCAAGGCAGTGGGATTTGCCATCCCAGTGGGAGTTCCTATCCCAGGCAGCAACCTGGGCACTCGCACTGGGGCTTGTTGTTTGGGCAAGGGAGGTGATGCAGCTGTGGCCACCAGACATTCCCAGGGGTGTTGGGCATCCCCAGGCTGTGCACGTCTAGGGAGGGATGCTGCACTCCTGATGCCCAGCTTGCCATGACCGTGTGCTCCTGGCCATGGGCAGGAGAGTGGACAGCAGCTGGGGGACTTCACTGATGGGCTGGAGGTGGAACCAGACCCCAGACATCCCCTGCACCATCCATCCCATGCATGCACTGAGCTGACCCCCAGAAAGAGGACGGGAGGAGACTTGGGGGGTCCTCTCTGCCCCAGCATAGCACAACCTCCACCCTTGGGGACCAAGGACAGGAGGCCAAGCTGGAACCGCAGGATCTCTGCCCGCATCCCTCTGTGCTGTGTTCAGCTCCTGGCAGCCCCTGAGCAGTGCTGAGGGCTCTGTGATCTGCCCCGGCAGCCAGGAGTGACAGTGGCTGTGCTCCTGCTGGGCACAGGCTGTCGCTGCAGGACTACAGTGGCACGGCTGGGCAGCAGAGCGGCCTGGCACTGCAGGGCACCCAATTCAGCACCCGTGACGCTGACAACGACAACTGTCTCTGCAAGTGCGCCCAGATGCTCTCGGGAGGTGAGTGGAGCAGGGGGACACCCCCACATAGCACCCGTGGGTGCCAGCCTGCGATGCCACCCTCCCGCCCTGTTCCCTTCCCACAGGATGGTGGTTTGATGCCTGTGGCCTCTCCAACCTGAATGGCATCTACTACCCAGCCCGGAACAACATCCGCAAGCTCAATGGCATCCGCTGGCACCACTTCCAGGGGCCCAGCTACTCCCTAAAGGGCACCCGCATGATGATCCGACCCACCAGCTTCTAACGTGCCTGTGGCCAGTGCCAGCGCTGAGGGAGAAGTCCGGGATGAGGGATGGTTAGAGGCAGCTAAGATGCCCCAGCTGCTGCAGGGAACTTTTGCCATGAGTTATATTTTTCACTCTTGTTTATCCCATTTTCCAGAAGCCTGCAGTGTCACCACAGCCATGCTGGAGGGGAACCGTGGGCAGGGGTGAAGGGCGCTGCAGGAGCTGGAGCTGCAGGAGCTGGAGGGGAACAAAGCCAAACCTGCCAAAGTGGGCTCAGCATATGGAAACCCCCTGATCCTGCCTCAGCTTCTCTCTCTGAATTTCTGCTGGGCCTCAGGGTTTTGTCTTGGGGACAGGGTCCAAGACCCCCCCAGTGATGGGGCTCTGAAAATCGCTGGGACCATGTGCATTCAGAGGGGCCCCAGAAATGATGGGGGCTTTGCCTTTTCACTGGTTTTGGATATTGTAAATCCCCCACCATCCTGTTCTCCTGCAGGATTAGAGGGGCTGGGGTGGGACAGGAATCCTCATGAGCATGGGGGGGCTGGTGGCATCCCTCCTTCCCCTTTTGTCCAGACACAGCCATGCAGAGGGCCACAGGCTGCCCCCTTCAAAGCATGGCCTGAGCCACTGTCCCCATGTATGGCAGGACAGGCACTGCTCCTCACGGGATGGAGCTGGGTTTCTCCAGCCCTCAGAGAGGACGGGAACAGCAGGGGATGTCCTTGGGGACCCTCATGGGGACCAGTCCTGGGATGGTCAGTGGCCCATTTCTGGACGGCACTTGCTGGGAGCAGACACTGTGCTGGCAGGGGCTGGCAGGGCCCCAGGATGGGCAGGAAGGGGCTGGGGGTCGTGGGTGGGAGGGGGCTGTGGGGTTAAAGGGGCTGGGAGGCGGGAGGTGGTGGGTGCTGGCACCGACACCGGCTGTGCACGCAGCAGCGGGGGGGCTCCTGCTGCCTGCCCTCATCACTGTCCCGAGGCACCCGCTAATTAACACTGATTAAAGCACGTGACGTTGTTGGCGCTTCCAGAAGATGCTCATCAGTGGGGAATAATTAAAAAATGGAAAACACAGGGGGCGGCGCTGCCGGTTTTCCTTCTGTCCTGGCTGCCTGCCTGCACCTCCTGCCTGCACAAGGGGCACCCATGGGGAATCTCAGCACAGAGGGTGAGGGTGATGGACATTTCCCCGGCTGTCCGTCCTCTCTGGAAATAACTGATGGGCTCAGCTGCACTCCCCATGAAACCGGAGCCACCGGGAAGCAGCTGCCAGGGAAAGCGATAGGGAGCATGGCGCTGTCCTGCTGTCCCCAGTGGGGACAGGCGATGGGGGGGAGGGCATTCCGGGGGGGAACACGCACATCTGAACACGTCTGTGCCAGGGTTTCATGCTGGCAGTCCCATGGGCAGGGGTCAGATGGAGACTTCTGCCTCAGGAACACGGCTGCTGTCTGTGCATCTGTGTGTGCACATCGAAACACTGCTCACAAACACGTGAGGGCATGGACACACAGACACACACATCCTGCATGCACAGGATCATGCATGCACATATGAGCACCCAGGGCTTTGGATGGCCATGTCAGGTCCCATTCATGCAGGACATGGGACACCAGAGCCACACCAAGGACTGGCAGCACCTCAGGGACATGTGGCTGCTCAGCCACTGCCTGGCTGGGGACTGGTGGGGGCCCTCCCCTTCTCCTTAGCCATAGAAGCAAATTTAGACCAAGCCCTGGGACACACCATGCTGAGGAATCCGGCAGCACAGCCGGTCCCAGCCACGAGCAAGGATCTGGTTCCCTCAGAGATTTCCCCAAGGGCAAAGCCTGTCCCCAAGCGAGTGCCTCGGGTCCCTGTCACCCTCTGGTTTCCTGGGTATTTTCCTTGGGAAGGCACCCAGTGCCCCATGTGCCATCATTAAGGATCCCCTGGGTGTGTGTGTCCTCCCCAGAGCACTTCCTCAGCCTGAGTCACAGCCAGATACCATCCCCATGTCCTGTGACCATGTCCTGTCACCACGTCCTGACACCACATCCTGCCCTCCACATTCCCAGCAGCTGGACCTAACAATACCCCAGCAGAAGTCGGATCCTGCACCCCAGGCAGGGGATCTGGGTGGACACACAACAGCTCAGGAATCAAGCTGGGGTGGTAAATTCTTCTTTATGAGAGCTTTTCTGGGGACCCCAAGTGCTGGATGGAAGCCCTGGTCAAGGGTCCCCTGGTGCTGCCTTGGCCAGCAGCTGCCTAAGGGGGCTGGCACTGAAGGGAGGCAGCGGCAAGCCCAGGGTCCAGGTAGGGTCCCCTGTGTGCATCCGCTTGCTGGTGGCTTTGATGTCACCTTCTCCCGCAGACACGTGCCTGCATGGGACGCATCCGGAGCACGGGGACCACAGGGCACAGGTGGCACCTGAGGTGCAAGGAGGGCTGCGGTGCCATGCGAGGCTGCCCTGGGAGAACACACGGGGCTTTTCATCTTCAAAGCGCTCCCTGCGCCGACTTTGATCCCAGCCCACCTGGGAGGTCTCTGCTATTGCCGCTCCCATCTCCCAGTTCTTGAAGGGCTGGGACCTGGCCAAGCTTTGCCAGAGTGAGGGAAGGAGGCAGGGGAGGGTGCATGGCACAGAGGGAAATCCCAACAGCTGGGGCTCTGCCGGGACCTGCCAGACCCAACCGCCGCCCTGCCATGCCCGCTGGGCCCCGCGCTGGCACACAGCAGCACGGAACCCATGACTCCCTTCCAGCACCCATCGGCTCAGCACCCACAGCCCTGCAGAGCTACGGCACCCCAAGGGTCCCTGTCCCATCCCGACCTCCACCGCCTCAAGAGACAACACACAGCCTCCAAAACACAGGCGTTTAATAAAACCAGTTGCATTATCATTATTATTATTTACAGATCAAACATTAGAAAAAAGAGTAGAAAACAGGAACTGTTGTCTTCATAAATACCGGGCCCAGCATGGTGGGAGCTTTGTGCCCACTGGCAGCTGGGGGGGGGAACGCAGGCACCCGCAGACACTCACACAGACACACAGCCCTGGGCAGCTTGAAGTAGGGGGTCAGGTTTCCCCCTCACCCCTCAAAGCACCAGGCTTTTCTTCAGCAATGAGCTGGGACCACCAGGATGTGACCACCACCCCAGGCAGTGGGACCCTCTCGATGGAGGCTGCAAGGGGGCAGCTCCTTCCTCGGTGCAGTGTCCCTGTTCCATGCAGGGGGAACCAGCCCCTTGCACCCCACCCATGGGTGCTGGTGAGGAGCAGGACAGGCAGGAGCTGCCAGCAGTGCAGGCAGGGCAGCCACACATGAGGCCCTGTGGGTGTTGGGGACCAGCCACACACCCAGGGACACGTGTCCTCTGCCTTCCCACGGGCTTGCAGGGACCTGGCTCTCCAGTGCTGGCACAGGGCTCTGACAATGGATCCCTGGTGACCACATCGGGCCGGTGATGCTGCAGCACAGCAGGGCTGAGTTCAAGGGTCCTGTCACCCCCAAGAGGTCCCTGCTCCTCCCAGGGCACAGCCTGTGCTCTGTCCCCATCCAGCATTGCCCACTTATGAGCAACCCATCCCCGGTGCCCACCGTGGCACTGCTACACATCAGAGACCTGCTGGGGCTCCCTGGCCTGGCGCAGCCCGTAGAGCCACTTGATGACACGGGCGTTGCGCTCGATGATGGAGATGCCGTAGGGCACGCGCTCGGCCGGCCGCCCCTCCGGCGTGGCAGCGCTGGGTGGCGAGTGGCCACCCTCCGAGCTGGCCGTGCTCACGCTGTGGAACTTGAGGGACACGATGTCGGAGCTGGCGCGGGCGAAGCGCTCAGCCCCCATGTCCTGCATCTCCTCGGGGTCAAGGCCACAGTAGTTGAAGAAGCGCTCCAGGTCGGCGGTGGCCCGCGAGAGCCGGTCGCTCAGGTCCGACTTGGAGCGGTGCAGCAGCGGCTGCCGGCGGGCGCTCTCGGGTCGGGCGGGTGAGCTCCGGGACGGGGTCACAGGCAGCCCACCTGGGATGGGGGATGCAGGCACCGGTGTCACTGGGCTCCGCGGAGCTCCACAGGGACGGACGTCCACTCTCCGCACGGCCACACTGCCGGGGGCTTGGTGGTGGCCGGGCTCTCCGGTAGCTTGACAGCCTCCTCCACCGCCGGCGCTTCCGCCCGCCACCTGCACTCCCTGCCCAGCGGGCTCTCCGCCTTAGGGAAGGGGCTGTCACAGAGGTTGATGAGGTTGTTGAGGATCTCCAGGTCAAGGGAGGTCTTCGGGCTGGCAGCATCGGCGCGACGCGGCCCCGGGGGTGCCCTGCGGCTGGGGGTGAGAACAGCCCGGCGCACCCCGGGGGTGAAGAGGGGCTGCTTGAGCAGCAGTGGCTTCACCGGCTCCTGCTTGGTGCTGGCGACCCTCTGGCTCTTCACGTACTTGGCCTTGTCGGCCTCCAGCCTCTCCACTGCGCTGGGCTTCCCGGCCCCCGGCTCGGCGTGCCGACGGAAATACGCGGGCCCTTTGCGGAGGATGCGGACGGGCATGGCCGAGGTGAAAGGCACCGTCACCCCCTTCATGGTGTCACCGGCTTGCAGCGCCTCGACGGGCATCCTCTGTGCCGGCACAGGGACACGGGGTGGGCGGCCGCCACGGGCAGCGAGGGGCTCAGGTGCCGCCGGCTGCGAAGAGGGGCCGGAGTGAGAGCGGGGCCGGAGTGAGAGCGGCGGCGATGCTGCCCCTGCCCGCGCCCCGGCCCCACGGCAGACAAAGACAACCCGGGCTGTGCACTGGCTGCGCCGCCGGCTCCGGGCTGCCTATTTGAAGGCGGTCACCACGCCTCCGCCGCCACCGCCGAGCCTCCCCGACACTCCTCCGGCCAATCCGCGCCGCACGCCTGCTTCAAACCGCACCGGGGCCAATGGCGCCGGCGGGGAGGGCGTCCCGGTCGCGGGCGAGGGGCACCCCGGGGAGCGAGGGGGGCGGAGAGAGCCAAGCACCCCTCACTGATGCTCTGCACAGGTCGCAGGTGCCGGGGGAGCATCGCCCGCATCAAGGGGTGCATTGCATGTGCCCATCGTCCGTGCTCAGGAGTGCACTGCCCACATCCGGGGGTGCATTTCCTTCACTCAGGCGTGCATCACCCACTCCCAGGGAAGCACTGATTTCTCCCAGGGGTGTCTCATCTACATCCTTGCATCACCCGTGCCCAGGGGTGCATTGCCTGCTCCCAGGGGTGCATTCCCCATGCCCAGGGTTCCATCACCCACCACCCTGCCGGGCTGGTGGATTCGGTGCTCCACTCCCTCTGCTGTTCCCTCAGTTCTCAGCCCTCTCGCAAGCTCCGGGGCTGCACCCAGGCTCCCTGCTCCCATCCTGGAGCTCCTTGGAAAGTACGTGGAGTTCACGGGGGTTTGTTTCCACTCGTGATTCCCCAGCCGCGGTGTGCTCGGAGCAGCGTGGGGCCCTGTGCACCCCGTGTCCTTGGGTCCCTGCCAACCCCAACAAGCGCAGCCGCCACAACGGCCACGCAGAGACATCAGCCCGCCCACAGCGAAAAGGGGGGGGAGGGCACCCAAAGCAGCCCTGCACCCTTCTGCAGTCCCCTGACCAGGGGTGGGCACACCCAGAGTGGCCCCAATATCCAGAGGGGCTCGGCAATGGCAGGGCACACAGAGGAATATGTGGGTCAGACCCTTTTCCCCACCCCTTTCCCAAGCTGCTCTGAGATTCCCCCTGAGGGTCCCGATTTGGGGCACTGATGAGCCCTGAGGATGTGACAGCAAGCCCCAGCACTCACCCGGTGCAGTGGTGGGCAGGACGGGGGCTGGTGTGCTGTGGCCTCACTCGCTTCCATGGCAGCCCCGAGCAGGCGGCTGCCACCGTCACCCGCTCACCTGCCTGCACAAACTTCCTGGGAGCAGCCCAGCGCCTGTCCCAGCACTGACCGCCGGCGGCACGAGCCAGCCCTGGCACCCACAGCCCCGCCGAGCCATGGCTGAGCCACAGCTGAACCATGTCTGCACCCCCTGCCAGCCCACGGGTGCCAACGTGTCAGCCCCAGCACCCCCAGAATCCGGACCCCAGCAGGGTCCCTGCACAGCACACGGTGCATCCCCCTGACACGCTGTGACAGACGAGTGGCCCGGGGGAGGCTGGCTGTCCCTGTCCCCGTCCTCGTCCCCTGCCTGGGGCGACATGCTGCCTCCTGACCTGGAAAATGTCTGCAGGGGGGCGGCCAGGCGTGGCGACAGCTGAGAATGGTCCCAGGACCGGCACAAATCCTCCTGCCTCCTCCCCGGGCAGCTCTTTGCACCCCTTTGCCCGACCCCTCGGGTCCAGTGCTGCCCAGCCCCTGTGCCAATGGCCAGCTTCACTGTCCTTGTACCTGTGCCCAGCACAGGGAGGGCTCCCCGACTCAGCACAGGGGTGCAAAAGTGCCCCCCAGGCAAGGCAAAGCGGGAAAATGTCCCCATGTCAGGCACTGGAGCTCAGCCTTGTACCAGATGCTCAGCCAAGCCACGGCTGTCGAAGTGCAGGGACAAGGACATGGGACCCCTGGAACAGCCGCCTGTGGCCAGCTTGGGGTCCCCTCCCCAGCATGGACAGCCCGGCCGGTTACAACCTGCTGCTCCACATTCCTGCGGTGCTGAGCCGCTGCCCTGGCACGGCCACACCGAGCTTGGCTGCATCGAGCCAAGCCGAGCCGAGCGGAGCCGCCCTCCGAACAGCTCCAGAAACACGGCAACATAATCCCATGCCCCAAACCCAGTCGGAGCGCGGGGATCTGAGCTCTGGGCATTGCCCAGTGTGGCCCCAGCTGCTCTCCCTCCTGGAGTGGGCAGTCCAGCCACGTTCACATGGCACACCAGGTCACCTCCTCCCTGGAGAAGTTGCTCCAGAGGTACACGGTTATGACCCCTTCACCGGCTCACCCAGCCCCATTCTGCTGGCACTGGACCAGCAGGGGACCAGCACCACCTCCGCCACCCACCTGGATCAGCCCTGCGGCGTGGGAGCCTCCTCGGCACGGATCAGCTGCCACGCTTCTTCTCCCTGCTCTCTTTCCGAGGGTGTCCCGATGGTGTCCTGATGTCCCCACGCCTCCTGCTCCCCAGCCACGTCCTCCCCGTCTCCCCCCGTGCCGGCGGCTGGAGGGTGCTGGAGCGGTTCTGCATGCGGCGGCTGCCGCTGAGTCAGCGCCGGGCGAGGACGCCCTCCGAGGCAACTCAGCGCTCACATGGGATCGAAACCACGGGGCATTCCTCCATGCCAGGCTGCGTCACACAGCGTGACGGTGCCCGGTGACGTCCCAGGTGCCGGTTCAGCCCGCGGTGCCGGCTGAGCAGCCTGGATGCGTACACGGCCCGAGGTGCTCGCATGGACAAAGCCAAAACGCTTCTGGATGTCACTGCTCGCTGTGGGCAGATGGTCCTGGTGCTGGGTTAGGGCTTCAGGGATGCAGGGGAAATTCCCAGCATTCCTGTGGGCACCCAGATTCCCTTATATCACTGGTGTGGCCAGTCGGCAGGGCCTGCTCTGATTTGGAAATCTCACCTTGTTTCCTCATGCACCCGGCAGCAACAAACTCCAAAATGTAGGGAAATAAATGGGATAGTAGGAAGGGAGGTGACAGACTGGAACAGGGTCACCAAGCCTGCAGCCACCTGAACCTGCTGGCCTGAACCCAGCCCCAGGGTGGCTCCTGCTCCACGCTAAAGGCATCTTCGTTCGGCTCTGCACGGAAGGAATGAGTGTTTGGCTTGTTCCATGGCGCTCAGTTACAGTCCTGCATTTTTCAAACGGCTCCTGGAGCAAGAAAGACAAGGAGCTGGTGGAGGGAGAAGGGCCAAGAGAAGCACACAGTCTGCGAGCCAGAGGGCTGCCCTAAGCCCAGATTCACACAATGGGCTGAGCTGGAAAATCCCAGTTGGTAAGCGAGGGCAGAGCCCGCAGGCTGCGTCCCCCCACAGGTGCCGAGGCCGTGCGGGTGCAGACAGGAGGCTGCAGGAGCTGCTCGGGCACGTCTGGCCCGTTGGAGCAGGGCGTTGGATCCAGGCAGCGCCCCAAGCCTCGCCCTCCCCGGGAGCATCCCAGGACATGCTCTGGGACGGCGCCTTCTGCAGGAATGCTCCCCCAGCACCCGGTGCATCATCTCCACCGCTGCTCCAGGGACACGTGGACGGTGTTTGTGAACAGAGGGACAATCGGGCACTGGCAGTGCCTTTGCTCTCACCTCCTCCAGACACTCCCTCGTGCCAGGGACCTCCTGGTTGCTGATGCATGAAAACTAGGCAAGATAACATAGTATGAGGCCTACAGAGCAGGTATTTGTTTATTCGACACCGGGAGTGAGGGGGATAACTCCACCACAAACTCACTCCATTCTTCGCACACTACTAGCTTTTATACTTTTTTTCCTTAATGTGCACATTATACTTTCCTAACCTTCATATTGCAACATATTTTCTAATCACATGATTATGTCAGCCCTTGTAGCACATGCGCGGTTTCTGCACGAGGTGGTCGTCAGCCTCCTGGTGGTCGTTTCTGATGAAGGCTCATAAGTCTTCCTCGGGCTTGAACTTCTCACCCCTGTTCCCTGTGCATGCTCTCTAAGATTGCCTGCTCAAATAGCCGGTGGTTAGCTTTTGCAGTTAGCCTGTTCTGCTAAATGTGCTGATTTCTAGAAAGGGCTTCATTCACATAGCCTGTTACAAAGGAACTACTTCTTTCTGCATAGCTACAGCTTTTTGCAGAGCTCAAGCATTATCTTGTTGCCTAGGCATCAGGTGCCTGGCAACACCTGCCAAGCCGCGGGGCTGGGGCTCAGCAGTGTGGGCACCCCCACGCAGAGAGGTCCCCAGCCCTTTCATGTTGGGTGTTAATTCCCGGTGTTTTATTCCAGCTCGTTGCCGTCCCCTGACCCAGGACAAGCCACCACCTCCTCCTGCTTCAGTTTCCCCAGCGAGAGCTCTACGGAGCGGCTCTAGAAGGAACATGGGGACGGAACGGGGAGGCACCTGCTGCACCCAGCATCACCCCACTCCCGGTGGGCAGAGGAAATGATGCTGCCTGCACTAGGATCTTCACACTCGGTCTCTGCTCAGGGATCCAGGAGCCAGGGAGGTGACAGATGGGGACAGGCCGGGCACGAGGCCTTTGTCTGGCCGGTGGTGGCGGCAGCACAGACCCACAGATGGCGGCTGCCGTGGGGCCGTGGCCGCAGCCCATGGCCAGGCGAACACTAGGCCCTGGGGATCCAGCCCTTTTGTTGGGGTCTCACCTCCGGCAGCGGCCCCTTCCCGACTGCCCCCCACCAGCCTTTCAACTTTCAACTTGACCTGCTCCTTTCACATGGAAATGGAATGCAAATGGGGCTGGGGCTGCCAGGGTCCAGGCTGAGACCCGCCAGCCGGTCCCCAAGTCTGGGGGTCATAGCCTCTCAAATAAGGTGGCCAGTAGTCCCTGGAGTGAGGGGGTCGCTTTGTCCCCCAGCAATGGAGCAGCAGCCACCCTCTGCCCAGGCAGACCATCCCCACTGCTCACACATAGAAGAAGATATGAGGGGATGGGTCTCGCCAGGGCTGAGTTCAAGGACAGACCCCTGCTCTTCTGAGCTGCCACTCCTTCCATGCCTTCCTGCCACCCTGTCACCCCTACAGCATGGGCAGTGTGCCCACCCTGGGGATCCCTGCTGCACCCCCCGGCCTGCACTGGCTGCAGTTGGGATGGGGCCCCCAGCCCTGGCTGGATGAGGATGGGGCTTCCTGGAGGGATGGTCATCACAGCCCAGCGAAGTCCCGCAGGCAGGGACCACTCGGCTACCAAATGTTGCCATCTGCCTCCGGGGCCTGCGCTTGCATCTGCCGGGGGTGCGGAGGGGCGAGGGGCCGGGGGGCCGGGAGCTCAGCTGGGGGGCAGGCAGGGGGCGGAGAAGGCACAGGCAGGGCAGGCAGCGCGCGTCGGGTGGATTTAGGTGAGTAGCGTGAAGGGGCAGCACGGGGGTCCCACACCCAGCACCCCCTCAAACTGCCTCTGCCCCATAGCCACTCGCCCCCGGGAAGGAAGGGTCTCACTGCCGGCTGAGCTGCCTCTTTGTGCCGACAAATTAAACACAGGACAGTTGCTGTCCCCTCCCTGTCCCCATTGCCATGGACACACAATGACCTCAGCTGCCCCGGGCTCACTCTAAGCCCCCTGCCTCTGGTTTCCCCCCAGCAGCTTGGACCTGTTCCCCACCTTCCAGGTCTCCTGGGGTCCTGTACTGGTTTGATTGGGGCAGAGGTAATTTTGCCCATAGGAGCCAGCGTGGGTCTGTTTTGGAGTTGTGCTGAAAGCAGTGCTAACCCAGGAGTGTTTGATCGTGGCTGAGCCATGCTCACAGAGCCCCAAGGACTTTTCTGCTGCCCCACCAGCGAGTGAGAGTGCTGGGGGTGAATAGAAATTGGGAGGGGACATGGATGGGACAGCTCTGCCCCTCCCCCCCCCCCCCCCCCGCAATATCCTGGACTGTGGGACTTCCTTGCTTTTCCTATTAAACTGACTTTCTCTCAATCCGTCAGTTTTGTCCCTTTTACCACTTTATCTTTTCCCATTTTCTCCCCCATCCCACGGTGCGTGTGAGTGACCAGCTGCGGCGGACTGAGCTGCCTGCTGGGGTTAAATCACAGCAGTACCTCAAACTGTGACCATCCCCCGCCACGGTCACCCAGCGTCCCTGCAGCCCCAGGGACAAGGGACACTCTTGTCCCCACTGCACCCAACGGTCCTGGCTGCCGCGGGTGCTCCCACAGGCGCAGGACAGGGTGGAGGGGCAGGCTGTATCCCCCGAGGGACAGGGACGAGCACTGCAGGCAGGTAGGACAGGGAAGCAGACGGGAGAAGGCAGCCCAGCCCCAGGTTTTGCAGGGCTGCAGCCCGCTCTCCCAGCGACACCCGGTGGGTGCTGGGGGAAGAGCTGCCATGAGGCATCCTGGGGCGGGGGTCCGGGAATTGGGGGGGGGGGGGGGGGGGGGGGCGGGGTTGCTGTTGGGGGTGACCTGGGGTCTGTCTCCTCAGCCGTGTCACCTCCCGACCGGTGCAAGTGGCTCATCCGCTGGCTCACGGCTTGGTCCCCGCAGTGTCCCAAGGTGGGACAGCTGCCACATTCGGAGGTTCCCCAGCGCCCCGTCCTAACCCATTGACCCCGCAGAGATCCTGATGGGGACAGGAACCGCCACCGGGTCACACTTGCACCTGCAAGAAGAGTCTGTGATAGGTGGGACGCAGTTCAGGCGGGGACAAGGACAAAGTCCAGGACACCGCCAAGAATAATAACCCCCCTGAGCTGGGGACTCTGCCAGCTGGGACCAAAGACGAGGAGCAGAGCAGGGCCAGGCTATCACCCGTACGCATCCGGAGGTGGTGACGTGCCCGCCTCACGTCACTGCTGCGGCAGCCAGGAGTGGCTCCCGCCCGCGTGGTGCTGCCTGTCCCCAAAGCGCAGTGAGTTCCCCTTGGGAGATTGCCGAGGGACCGGTCAGACCGGAGCCCGTTTCCTTCCTGGTTCCTGTTCCAGCCCCGATGCCTCCCCGCGGGGCCGGGGCCGGGACCATCAGCGGGTTGTTGCGCCCGCCAGGCTCAGCCCCGTGAGACGTGAGTTTCCTCTGGCGGCCTCAACGCCCCGGGAGAGGACTGGAGACGGCTCCGCGGGGTTGCGGGGACACGGAACGTAGGGACGTCAGAGTTCTTCCCAGGGGCGGGATGAGAGTGGGCAAGGGAGGTGTCCGGATCCCAGCTGACTCAGCTGACTGGTACGAGCCGAGGCTGGGCTGCAGGATGGGCTGCTGGGGCCTGTCTCCCGCGGCCACCGGGGCGTGTCGGGATCGCGCGGGTCCTGGCTGGGAGGAGACGGGCGCTGCGTCGTCCTGCCCTGCGGATGCAGTGGGAGGTACGAGGCGTCCATTCCCAGCAGAGCAGCTGCCCAGGACACTCAGCCCCCAGGTGAGAGCCCTCTTCCCCCTGCACCCGGCTGTGCCGAGCCCTTCCAGGCTGCACCGAGCTGCAACGTGAGTTGGCACAGGTTCAATGCCCTCCTGGGTACCGCACTTGCTGCTCCCAAGCCCCAGCCCTCCGGGATGAGACCAGGTGGAGCTCATCAGGATCCACACCCAGGGCAGGAGGGCACCCTGTCATCACTTGAAGGGGGCAGAGGGGTCCGCAGGGGTTGCAGAGGGCAAAGTGGGGCTGGGCTGGGCTGTGGGCCCCACACCCCCACAGAACGTAGGAGGGAAGCTGTTCTACCAATGCAGGCAGTGGTCATGGGAGGACAGGGCCAGGATCTGGAAGGGTCAGATCTCACCTCACCACTCATCAAAGTCTCTCCCCACAGCACAGCAGCGTCACTCCCAGGCCCAGGCACCCAGCCCTGAGCCATGGCACTTCTCACCCACCTTCTGGCCTGTGCCTTTGGCATGGGCTCCTGGGTGGCCATCAATGGGCTGTGGGTGGAGTTGCCACTGCTGGTGACAGTGCTGCCAGAGCAGTGGTACCTGCCCTCGTACATCACCATCATCATCCAGATGGCCAACGTGGGACCACTCTTCGTCACCCTCATGAATCGCTTTCGGCCTGGCTTGCTGAAGGAGGTGGCTGTTATCTATGCAATTGTGTCCGTGGGTGTCATGGCCTGCTTGCTCCTGGCTTTCCTCTGGAACCACACGTCCCTCATTTCCGGGACGTCCCACAGCATCCCCTTCCTAGTCCTTACCTTCTTCCTGGCCCTGGTGGACTGCACCTCCTCTGTCACCTTCCTGCCCTTCATGATGCAGCTGCAGCCCCAGTACACATCCACCTTCTTCATAGGCGAAGGGCTCAGTGGGCTGATCCCTGCTCTCATTGCCCTGGGCCAGGGCTCTGGTATCTCCAGCTGCACCAATGTCAGCTACGAGGTCAACATCACCACCGGCAATGAGACCGTGGAGAGCACCATTTTCCATCTGGAGTCACGCTACCTCCCACCCAAGTTCTCCACCCTCATCTTTTTCCTGCTCATGACTGCAATGATGCTGACCTGCTTGCTGGCCTTCTTCTTCCTCACCCGGCAGCCCAAGGTGTGGGAGCTCTCTAAGCAGCACCTCTTTTCCAGCAACATCGTGCTGAACTCATTTGACCAGGTCCTTCACGAGGGACCTGACTTGCAGCTGAGCAGAGGCTGCTCATGCTCAAAGGATCTCAAGGGACCTGGGGACATCCTGCCGCAGAAGTTCTCCTACTCCTTAACCAAGCTCACCTTCATCTACCTCCTCATCGCCTGGGTGAGTGCCCTGACGAATGGGGTCCTGCCATCTGTGCAGTCCTACTCCTGCCTGCCCTATGGACACACCACCTATCACCTGGCAGCCACGCTCAGCTCCATGGCCAACCCCCTCGCCTGCATCGTGGCCATGCTCCTGCCCAGCAGGTGGGTTGTAGGGTCCTGGGGGTTGCAGCAGGGTGCACACCAGGGGCTTCTGCCGTTAAGAGTGGCCCCTACTTTGCAAGAGTTGGGGGTGGGAGGGGGTCTGTGGGGTGCCCGTGCCCTAGCAGCACAGACACCCCAGGAAAGGAGGATGGAGACAGCAAGGAGCCGGAATGTGCTGCGTGCCTGTGCTGTTCACCAGGGACAGGTAGTGTTCTCCAGTGACACTTGCATGTCTCTTGCAGGTCCCTGACCCTGATGGGCATCCTCACCATGGCAGGGACAGGCTTTGGTGCCTACAACATGGCCATCGCGGTGATGAGTCCCTGCCCACTCCTCCAGCAGTCCCAGTGGGGCGATGCCATCATCGTAAGTTATGGTGTCCCTCTCACTCAGGGAGGTCTTTGACACCACACCTGGACCTGACCTCACCTGTCCCCTCAGTGGAGATCCCCCAGCCCTGACCTCTCTCTCATCTGTGCCACCAGATCCTCTCCTGGGTGCTGTTCACTGGGACGCTCTCCTACGTGAAGGCGATGGCCGGGGTGATCCTGCGGAGCCGCAGCCACAGTGCGCTGGTGTGGTACGGGGTGCTGGAGCAGCTGGGCTCCCTCCTTGGGGCGCTGCTCATGTTCCCCCTTGTCAATGTCTACAGCCTTTTCAAATCTGCTGACTACTGCAGCCTGCAGTGCCCAGAATGAGTGGGGTGGGCACCCCAAGACCGCTGCTCTTGCCAGCATGAACTCCCAAAATCAGCGAGGCTGGCTGGCCTGGAAGCAGCAGTGGGACCAGGATGGTCTGGGACCAGCTCCCTGATGGGCTCTGCCAGGGAGCAGCATCTTCAGGGATTTGTCCCACAGGGTGTTCCCATCATGTGAAAGCAATAGAAGGTGTTTTACTCAGCTCTCTGCCTCCCTGCTGCCCGCACCCTCCATGCGCCAGTGCCCCCCACCTGGGTACCTCTCAACTGGGGCCATGTCCTATCCCTTCCCCTGGGGGATCTGGCACCGTTTGGCATCGTGCCCTAAAGCCCCCCTGGGCTCTGTGGGTGGGCACAGCCCCAGCTGCACCCGGCAGCACTGGTGGTGTTCCCGGCCCTGTGCTGTGGCAGCTGCCCCCAGACAGGGGGTTTGCAGCCAGCTGGGGGGAGTGGGGACAAAGGCGGCCGTGGGGAGGGGGATGGTGGGCGACACGGGACATTCACAAGGCCCCCAATAGCAGCTGGGGAAACTGAGGCACAGTGGGACTGGAGGGACATGCGTGATATTTGCCACCCTCTGCTGTGGTCCCATCTGTGCTTTCTGCTCCCTCCCCACAGCCGTGTGCCCCCTGCACCCCATCTCAGCCCTGCTGCACCCTGAGACGGGCAGAGCTGGGGAGGGACCACAGCAGAGCCCCGCACCAGAGCAGCGTGGGCACAATGCCCACAGCAGGGGTACCACAGCACCGGTGCCAGGGCTGGGCCACCTGGTACCCAACTGTGCCCTAGCCATGCCAGCCAGGGCGGGGGCCAAGTGGGCACTGGGGCATGGCAAGCACGGGAGGTCGGGACAGCGGCAGCCCCGGGGTGGGACAGCACCCGTGCCCTGCACGTGCCTGCGCCCCTTCCCTGGGGCACAAGGCAGCCGGGCCTTTGTCCCCGGCCCTTTGTCTGTCATCTGCTCTCTGCGCCGGCGGCAGCACCAGACCACGGATTGGAGCCACTTCGGGGCTCCGGCTGCGACCCGGGCGCCTCTGGGAAGGACGCAGTTGGAATACCTAATGGCCAGCAGCCCCCCAAGCCGGCAGTGGTGGGGGTCCTGCAGCTGAGGCAGCAGGGAGGGCAGGAGTGAAGGCTCTGCCCCCTGGCACTAGTGGGCATCCTCTGGCAGATCCTGGCTGACCCCACAGCCTGTGTCCAGGGTCCGTGGAGGATGGGGGAGCTGAGGACCAGTGAGAGATGGGGGGCACGGCGGGGCAGCTTGTCTCATTCCAGTAGCACGATGTGTCCCTTGTGGGTAGACTGGGAGCTGAAGTAGGGACCTGACCTCTCTCCCCCTGCCCCCCAAGAGGATGATCCTGCCTTTGAGAGCCCCCAAAACCCCGCCTTTGAGAGCCCCCAAAACCCCGCCTTTGAGAGCCCCCAAAACCCCTCACCCACGTTACCCCCCAGCCCCCTCCCTCTTGTCAGAGAAACAATTGCCTCCGATGGGAATTATTTCCATACAGCTGCTCAGGAAGGCACAAACCCGGTGGAGGAAGGCTGAGCCTTTCTTCTGGCACTGCTCCCCCTCCCCACAGTGGTGGGGGCAGGTTTGGGGGGGCCCAGGCGCTGCCGTCAGCGCTATCAGCTCGGCAGGGCTGGCTGCGGTTATTACCATACATTATCGCAGTCCCCTGCCTCCAAAAGGAGCCGGGGCTGCTCCCCCCTCCCAGCCCTCCCTCCTCCTGCCTTTTACACTTAATTACCTCCCTTATTACACCGCAGCCTGGAGAGAGACAAAATCCCAGGGCAGCGGGCGGGCAGGCAGCAGGCAGTGGGCAGGCAGCGGGCAGGCAGCGGGCAGCGGGCAGGCAGGCCCAACTAGGGCGTAAGTAATCGCCCGTTCTGCAAACGTGCCTTCCAGGAGAGAACAGGCACACGCACGGATAAATAAATCAGGGAGCGGAGGCCGGGAGCCCAGTGTGTGTGTGGGATGCCGAGAGCAGCCCGGCAGGCAATGTCCCCTCGGGGCCGCAGCCCTCCGGGAAAGGTGACCTTGAACTTGGCAGAGCCTTGACGTCAGGGAAGTGCTGCAGGGACAGATGGGGCTCGTGGTGCTGCCGGCAATCCCTGGCCGAGCGCTGCAGGAGCAAGTGGAGAGACCCCAGACTACAGGGGGGAGCAGCCCTGGGATCCTGTAGGATATGGAATGCTGTGGATATGGGATGCTCTGGGATGGGGGATGCTGTGAGCTGTGGGATACACTGAGCTGTGTGATCCTGTGAGATGCTGTGGGATACTGTGGGATATCGGACACTGTGGGATGCTGTGGGATGCCGTGGCCTGTGGGATGCTCTAGGCTGTGGAATGCCCTGGGCTACAGGATACTGCTGGATGCTGTGGGATGCTCTGGGCTGTGGGATACCACACAAAGCAGTGAGCAGGGGCACTGCGATGCAGGGCTGGCTCCAGACGTGGCTCTGGGCACGACTGAAGGAGCAGACACAGCTGGGAGCAGGCAGACCCGTGGTGCTGCCTGTGGGGGTGCTGCTTTTGGTCCCCAGACTAAGTGCCACATCCCCGGCCAAAGGGGCCAGTGTGCCCAGGGCTGCCCTGTGCCAGCTGTGCTCTGCCTGCAGTGACAGCTGAGGGACCATCCTTATTAAGTGCTGCAACACTCTCGGCATTGCACAAGGTTCAGGGAGAGCAGGGCCAGCTGCCAGCCAGGTCCCCGTGTCACCCACTGGCCCTCAGATGGCACAACTCCGGCCTTCAGATGGCACAACTGCAGGGAAAAGCAGTCCCGGACCACCGGCTGCCTGCAGCGGAGCGCAGAGAGGAGGGGGGGGAGTGGGAGTGGGAGGGGGGGCTCCAGTGAGACGAGGGGGGAGTGAGAGTGGGGGCTCTGGCAGGGAACAATGAACTGCCACGAGTCTGGCTATTGTTGTGGCTCCAAAGGTCACTGTGTTTCCTGGGGACTGGGAGTGGGACAGGGACATGGGAAAGGCAGAGAAGGTGGGAAAAGAGGGATGGGAACAGTGAGCAGGGATGGGGACAAGACAGAGGTGGGACAGAGATGAGGGCAGGGAAGAGGGAAAAGGGTTGAGGACAGAGAAAAAGGTACAGGAGAAGGGAGAAGGGAAAGAGAAAGGGGACAGTGGAAAGGGACTGTGGACAGAGATGAGAACAGGGAAGATGGGTGGGAATGGGAACAGGGAACAGGGATGGGAACACGGAGCAAGGACAAGGAGAGGAGAAAGGGACAAGAAGCAGGAACAGGGACGGAGACAAGGGACAGAGGACAGGAATGGGGACGGGGGACAGGGATGGGGATGGGGACAGGGATGGGGATGAAGACTCCCGCCCGGCAGACCCATCCTTCCCTGGCCCCGGGGACTGGCGGCAGGGAGACAAAGGCGGTGGGAGGCAGAGGCATGTGCCCCCCCCTCCCCCCCCGTCCTCCCCCCGTCCCCCTGTGTCCCCATTGTCCGTGGCCGGGGTGGGGGGAGGAACCAGGGGGAGGGACCAGGGACCCCACAGTGTCGTGATGCCCGGGGCACCCCGCGCTGCCGGCGGCTCGGGGGGCTCTGGGGGGGCTCCGGGCGCGGCTGGGCGAAGCGGCCCCCTCCCCCCCCCGACCGCCTGCCTTCCTCCTCCTCCCCCTCTTCCCCTCCTCCTTCTCTTCCTCCTCCTCCTCCTCCTCCTCCTCCTCCTCCTCCTCCTCCTCCTCGCCGCCCTGCCGCCTCCCCGCCCCTCGCACTCGCCTCCCCGCGCCTCTCCGTGCGCACCGCCGGGGCCGAGCGCCGGGGCCGGGGCGGGGGGGCCGGGGCCGGTGCGGGGGCCGGGGCCGGTGGCGGTGCCGGTACCGGAGGTGTCCAGCGCTGCCCGGCCCCGCCATGCCCCGCTCCTTCCTGGTGAAGAAGCTGAAAGCGGAGGCGTTCCCGGCCGCCGGGGCCCCCGCGCCCCCCTACGCCCCGCTGGAGCCCCCCTACACGCTGCCCGGCCCCGCCGCCGGCGATGGTGAGTGCGGGGCCGGGGGTCCGGAGGGGCCCCCCCGCCGCTATTGTCTCTGCGCCCGGCGGGGCACCGGGGGAACGCGGGGCAGGACGGGGCGGGGGTCCCCGCGTTGTGTCCCGCGGCGGGCGAGGGGTGCGGGGTGGGGTATGTCATCCCTCGTCGTCGTCTTGTCCCCCTCTCCGGGGCCACCGGCCGCTGCCGAAGTTGGTCCTTGGGGAAACATCTCCTGCGTGACAGCGTCAGCCCCGTGGGCAGCCCCGAGTGTCCCCCGCCCATGGGGCACCGAGGTGGGCTGCTTCCCACGACAGCTTGGGGGGTACGAAGCAACCGGTCTGGGGGGCGGCGGGGGGCGGCAGCCTCGCCGTGCCGGCGGGTTTCATTGTTCGCAGCGGTGCCCCGAGCCCCCCTGGGAGCGCGGGGGAGGCCGGCGCCCTCCGGGGCACGGGGAGCGGGGCAGAGGGGAGAATAGGGGGTACCCCCAGCAGCGGGAGATGTGCAAAGGGCTGGACTGGGGGTGGACGTGGTCCTTGGAATCCCGTCCTGCGGGGGAACACTGGGGTGGGCTCGGAGTTCCCGGAGCTTGGCACAGCCCCCCAACGGGGCAGCCCAGGCACCTGCTCAGAAAGAGGGGCTGGCCATGGATTGGGGGGGTCTGTTGCATAGGCTGGGGACTCCTGGCTGCTCGTGGATTGGGAGACGGAGATGGATGCGGGAATGGGCCTGATCCAGCTATGCACAAGCTAACATCGTCCAGCCGCTGCGGTGCTTGTCCCCGCTTTTCTAGTGCTCCCCAGCCCTTGGTAGGCTTTCCCTGCCAGGGGCCGGGGTGCAAAGCCCGTCTGGCCTGGGGGTCCTCTGCTCCCCCCCCATCAACCAAGAGCCGGTGGGGGAGGGATGTGCTGCAGCTGGGCAGAAGCTGCCGACGCTGCTCTCCTGGAAATAACCTTGCTGCATGCTCGGAGGCAGCGTGAGAAATTGCTGAGCAGAGCGCTTTCTGCACAGCCCGCGCTGTCAGCACGGCGCGGGGGACGGGGGGGCCCGGCTCTGCCCCCGCCATGCAACCCCCTCCCCACCGTGGGCATCCCTGGCCGCCACGGGACAAACGGCAGCAGTTGCTTGCCAAGGGGTCCTGTGGGTGCTGCCGCGGGGTGTGGATTTAGGGGATGCTCGGCCGCAGCTGCAGTGGGGTGGGACACTGACCCCAGGCGGGGGCCAGCCCCTCTGTCACCATCAGTGGGGATGAGGCCTCTGAAGCAGCTTGCAAGGACCAGTGTTCACAAGGCAGGGGATTGCTGGGACCAGTTTGGGGGTCTTGGGTGCCAGCATGTCCCCAGGATTGCTGGCCCGGTGGGAAGGGGGCTGCACTGCTGCTTCTGCAGTGACCTTTGTGTGACAGCACAGAGGGACCATGATGCCAACGCAGTGCCCACTCTGACACAGGATGGGAGTCCCGCATACGAAGCAGGGTCATGAGCGGACTTGCACCAATGTCACGTGTGTGACACCAGAGGAGTGGTACCCGAGCCTGGCTCCCCTTCTGGGGGGCTGTAGGTACTCACTTTGGCAGGAGGCCAGCGACCTGGTGCTGTTGCCCTCCTGCCACTGTCCCATTTCCAGGAATAGCCCCTGTGGGGACAGCAGAGAGGTGGGGGGCTTTCCCAGCCCCTTTGCTGAGGAAGGGGAACCTGGGGCAGCCTCATCCCGCTCATCCCGGCTGCCCACGGAGCATAGCTCATTACCGGTATGGCCCCGGTGAACAATGAGCTCCCGGCACCGACAGCTGTCTGGCGGCTAATGGCCCCCAGGGGCTGCCTGAAGCCGGGGCAAGCGCAGCTGGACGTTCTGCAGCTCCAGCCCCAGTTCCCATCCCGGGCAGCCCTGCGGGATGGGATCCATCCTGCTGACAGATGCAGACAGGAGCTAGAGCAGGGCAAGGCAGCTCTGGTGCTCAGTGGCTCAGTGGGGACAGGAACCAGTTTGAGGGGGACAACCCTGGTTCTGCACCTCCTATGAGCAATTTTGGCTCGTGGCTTTTCCTGTCCCTGGTAAAGTTGCTCTGAAGGGACAATGACCCCACTGTGCTGTCCCCACAGGGTACCTCCAGCACTGCCTGGCGCCAGCCGGCTATGACACTGACAAGAAGCAAGGTCTGCCACCACCGCCACCAGACCCAGCCTACGCACCTGGCCACGAGGAGTACAGTGATCCCGAGAGCCCCCAGTCCAGCTTTTCCGCCCGCTACTTCAATGGGGAGGCGGCAGTGACAGACAGCTACTCCATGGATGCCTTCTTCATCACGGGACGGGCGGTCGCGCCGGCGCAGCGAGAGCCAGCGCCGTGGCAGCCACCGCCACTCCTGCCCCGAGTGCGGTAAGACCTACGCCACCTCCTCCAACCTCAGCCGGCACAAGCAGACCCACCGCAGCCTGGACAGCAAGATGGCGAGGAAATGCCCCACCTGCGGGAAGGCGTACGTCTCCATGCCCGCCCTGGCCATGCACATCCTCACCCACAACCTCAAGCACAAGTGCGACGTGTGCGGCAAAGCCTTCAGCCGGCCCTGGCTGCTGCAGGGCCACATGCGGTCCCACACCGGGGAGAAGCCGTTCGGCTGCTCCCACTGCGGGAAAGCCTTCGCCGACCGCTCCAACCTGCGCGCCCACATGCAGACCCACTCCGCCTTCAAGCACTACAAGTGCAAGCAGTGCGAGAAGACCTTCGCCCTCAAGTCGTACCTCAACAAGCACTACGAGTCCGCCTGCTTCAAGGGCTCCGAACACAGCTGTGCAATAGGGAACTAGCCCCCCAACCCCTGTGGCACATCCCCATTCCCAACCTCATCCTTCTATCCAATCCCCATCCCCGTCCCCATCTCATCCCATGCCCATGCCCATTCCCATTCCCCTACACATCCCACCCTGTCCCCACCCCCATCCCTATCCCATCCTGGTCCTAGTCCCTGTGCTAGCGCTCCTGCAGCTGCAGCCAGCTGGTTTGTTGCTGTGCTGAGGCCGGAGGACACATCCCCACAGACTCACTCCCCACCTGCTCCCTGGGAAGGGGGTCCCCCACAGTGGGACCCAGTTCCTTTCCCCTGGTCCCAGAGACACCCCGCAGCCAGGCAGGTCTCTCTGCGGGGGACTCACCTGGGGACCTCTTCCAAACCCAGGAGAGACTTTCCTCCCCTAGCTCGTGACTTTCACCTCTATTTATTTAATTTATTACTATTATTTATTTAGAGCTGCTGCTTCTCTTCCCGGGGGATCCCGGGGGAGAAAAGACACTTTTCTGCTCCCCACTAGGAGCAAACCCTCCCCTTGACCCTAATCCTGATGGGACCATGGGCTGGTGCTACTGCTGGTTCGGCAGGACTGACGGCTACTGAGGCTGACGGAGGGCAGGGCTGCCAGTCACCCTTGGAGCCTGGGGTCCCTGCATGCCACCACCCAGGGCCCCCTGCTGCCCCTCTGCCCCGTGGCACAGTGTTCACCCTGGCCCTGCAGATATGCAGCTCTGGAGTCAGGGGAAGAGCCAAGGGAAAAGCGAGGGGCTTCCAGCAGAGATCCACAGGACACATCCTCCATCAGCTCCCAGCTCCCGGCTTGGCCAGGCACAACTGGCCCCTGCCACGGTGATGGGGAATAGCCCCCCAGGCAGGTGCAGCCCCCCTCCCCATGTGAATGGCTGGGCTGGCAGCTGGGCTGGAGACCCAACCCTGGGGCAGGCAGCACCTGAACCCCCCAACCACCCCCCGTGTATCCCCAGCCCCTTCTCCAGCCGGCTCCCGGCTCCCTCGCCATTGCCCCCCACCTGCACTCAGGAGGAGGGGGTCAGAGTAGCTGTAAAGTTTGGGTGAGTCTATTTAAATGTTCTTATTTATATTATTTATTACTTACGCTTTTCACTATTTATTTGTCAAGACTGGCCGGGCCATGCCAGCGCTGGCTCGCAGGAGGTGGCAGAGCTGCAGCAGAGCTGCCGTGCCCAGGACACAGCCACGGTGACACGGACGGGGACGGGACCCCGAGAGCGGACTGTGTGGCGGGCACGGAGGCAGGAGGGCACGAGCTGGCCCGGCAGCCCAGGCTCCATGTCCTGCAAGCCTCCCCCAAAGGCAAAGCCCTTCTTCTTTGTCTTCCTTGCTGCCACGGGCTCCTGCTTTGCTCCGTGCCCCGCGCCAGCCCAGTGCGGACAAACCAGCCACTCTATGCAACCTCCCGGCGGAGCGCCCCCGCACCGGCCCCGGAGCAAGCGCCGCGCACGGCATTCCGGAGCGGGGCCCGACCCATGCCTCCGCTTCCTACCTCGGGCCGCGAGCTGCCACAGCCCCGTCACCCTGTGCCGGTCCCCAACACTTCGGGACTCAGCCCGGCACCCCCGGGGCCGCACTCGCGCGCACCCCCACACCGTCTTCCTGCGCCGTCTTCCTCCCTGCACCGTCTTCCTCCCGCTGCCTCGGTGCCTGTGTTGGTCACGGGTTTAGTGGGGATGTCCCTGTCATGGTCCTCGCTGCCATGGCACGGTGACCACACGTCCGCACCCCACAGAGGGGATGAGCATCGCCCTGGCCACGCGGGCACCCTACCGGGTTTTCTCCACGATGCCGGCGCCGTTCCGCGGAGCACGGTGTCCTGAGGCCGGCAGGCTTGGAGCACTGCGCCGCTGCCCCTCTCTCCTGTAAATAGCAGATACTACAGCAATAATTTTCCGTGCATGATAGATTTTTTCTGCCAGGTTTTTTACTCGCCAGCCCCAGTATGACAAGTCTACTGAGATCCGGCCACCCGCAGTATTACTTGTAACGCAATTCAGGGATATAAAAGGGATTTCTGCCACTAACCATGTGTCTTGAGGGATTTGTGTCGGCAAGGTGGCGGGTGGTGGCACGCGAGCTGCCAGCCTGCCCATCCCACGGTGCCCTGTGCCCACGCCCACTCCTGGGCTGGAGCATCGTGGAGAGAACTGCCCCAAACAGAGGGGCAATGTCCTGGCAGCCCTCTGGGAGCGGGTGGCTGAGGCGGCCGGAGCATCCATTCCACGCTGCCCACGTGGCCCTGCCAGCCCCGCAGCCAGTGGGCAGCAGCCAGACCAACCCCTGCTGTGACAAGGAGGGGTTACGATGCCACCCTGCTCGTGAGAGCGCCGGGGCTGTGAGCACGGCAGAGCGCTGACCTGGAAGTAAAGCGGCGTGTGAAATCCCGGCAGCGGGCGCAGAGCCCGGCGGGCAGCCCGGGGAGAGCGCCGGCAATGCTCACATACCCCTGGGGCGCCGCTGCGCTGGATGGCGAGCAAATTTTATTTCAACTCGCCGGTGGCAACAGCCCAGCAGAGCCCCTGCTCCCAGGGGCAGACAGGCATTGCCACTCCCCACCCCTCTCTCCTCATCGTTTCCCACATGTGGGTGCCAATGAGGGAAGGCAAATTATTTTTAGCATCCAGCTTGTCAGCAAAGACCTAGCTGAGCCCTGAGCTCCCAGTGACATCAGTGCAATCTTTCACCCGCAAAGTCATCACCAGATTCACCTAGCAAAAAACTAATTCCAGAGCCTCACCAACCCATCTCTGACCATCACTGGCACACTTCTGAGTCAGCTCTGGGGCTGGGGACCCTCCATGACACCAGGGAGCCAGGGTGAGGGCACTGGGAGCAGCCATCCACTGTCATCATGTTCCTGCTGCGGATCCAGGGTGCCCCGGTTGCAGCAGCCAGAGGGGTGGGAAACCCGGTTCTTTTGGGGAGCCTCTCCCCACTTGGAACACTGGTCTGAAGAAATGACCTAGAAAGGCTCAGGGCTGAAGTTCTTCGGTGCCTGTCCAGCTGCCGAGCATCCTGGCATCACTGCTCAGCTCTGGAGTTGTTTCATGCCTCATCTTCCTTGCCGTGGACCCCATAGGTGTCAGCGCAGCAGGGTTCTGGGTTGGGGACGAGTTCCTGGTACAGCCAGGCAGGTGGTGGGCGTATCCCAACAGTCAGCTGCAGGATGATCCTTAGTGCCCAGGCACGGCCAGGTGGGACCAGAGACTCCCGGGGACAGGATGGGGATCCCCAGCACACAGGGTGGGGGGCTCAGCTGCCGCGTGCCCGTGGGTGTCCCAAGGGAAAGAGGAGCTGAGGGCAGCCCTGACCGCAGGCTCTCCGGAGCGGGCAGCGGGCCAGCCGGCTCTGGCACCCGGGCCGGAAGTCTGTCCTGCCCCTTCACTGTGACTCTGCAAAACCGTGGGGCGGCGGCAGTGACGATGACGATGTCTGGGCCAGGAGGAAGCAGAGGGGCCCGGCTGGGCGCTGCACTGCTCGGGGCAGAGCGGAGGGCTCGGCTGAGCAGGACAGAGGAAGGCCAAGGCCGGCCGGCAGCCACAGCCATGGCTGAGGCCGAAGGCAGAAGCATCCATACACAGCACATCTCGGCCGTGCACAACGTGCCCATGCGTGTCCTCATCCGGCCCATCCCGGCAGAGCTGGAGCCCGGAAAGGTGCAGAGCCTGATGGAGACCCTGCAGGTGAGCGCAGCCCCCGGGATGCAGAGGCAGCCCCTCCTGCACCCACTCAGAAGGCACTGCCGGGGAAGTTGACAGTACCCAAGCCCTGGCACAGTCAGGTCGGGGGGTGTCAGGACAGGTTGGGAGTGCCGGGGTGTGTTGCTCTTGGATGTCTCTCCTCCTTCCCAGGAGGATCCCGAGCGGGTGCCCCCCATCGACGTGCTCTGGATCAAAGGCAGTGAGGGTGGCGATTACTTCTACTCCTTCGGGGGCTGCCACCGCTTCGCTGCCCACCAGGCACTCCGCCGGGAGACCATCCCCGCCAAGATCATCCCCTCCACCCTCAGCGACCTCCGTACCTACCTCGGCTCCTCCACGCCCCACCTGCGCTAGCCCAGCACCCCGAGGATGCCCAGCAGCCCGCTCTGTCTCTGTTGGTTCTGACCCGTGAGCGCCTGGTGAAGATGTGGTCGGGGTCCCCAGCCCTGGGGAGTCCCCAGGGTCCCTCCAGCCGGGATGGGTCAGGGTCCCCCAGCCTTGGAGAGTCCCCAGGATCCCTCCAGCCGGGATGGGTCAGGGTCCCCCAGCCTTGGAGAGTCCCCAGGGTCCCTCCAGCCGGGATGGGTCAGGGTCCCCCAGCCTTGGAGAGTCCCCAGGGTCCCTCCAGCCGGGATGGGTCAGGGTCCCCCAGCCCTGGGGAGTCCCCAGGGTCCCTCCAGCCGGGATGGGTCAGGCTCTCGCCGGTACCGGGAAGCGCCCGGCTGGGCCGGCAGGTGGCGCTATTGTGCCGCGCTGCGCCGCCCGGCGCGGCCGCGGGGTCCGGGACGGGACGGGATGAACCGGGACGGGATGAACCGGTTGGGGTGAGAAGAACCGGGGCACGGCTCCATCGAGAATACCTGAACCGTGGTGGAACAGGCTGAACCGGGGCACGGCTCAACCGGGAATAGCTGAACCGGGATGGAACGGGCTTAACCGGGGCATGGCTCAAGCGGGAATGGCTGAACCGGAGCACACTGGAACTGGGACAAGTCACAGCTCATTCGGGGCATAGCTGAACCGGGAAGGGGTACAGAAGAACCGGGACACAACAGAAGCAGCACACAGCCGTACCGGGAAGAGGCACAGCCGACCCGGCATGGCCAGTCCCCAGCCCTCCCTCAGCGACTCTGGACCTCCAAAATCCTGTGGGGGGGGACACCCGCTGCTGCACCTGGAATAAAGGTGTTCAAAACTCCTGCAGCTCCATAGCCTGGTGCTAGGGGATGCTGAGCTTGGGAGCAGGGATGCAGTGGTCCAGCATGGCACAGCACGCCACAGCGTGGTGGCCTGGCATCAGCAAGAGCAGTGGCTGCGGGCACACAGGACAGCGACAGATGCTTTGCAGGGGGATGGATGTTCTGTGAGGGAGTGGATGTTGTGCTGAGGGATGGATGCTGTGACGGGACAATGCTCTGCCAGCCCACTCTGTCATGCAGAAGAATTCAGGGTCAGCTCTGGCCCAGCTGTGGGGGTGCTTGCGGTCCTGCCATGCTGGGATGCTGCCATTTCTGCAAGCACCACGTCATCACCCCACGTGCAGCCTAGAAAAAACGCCTCGAGCATCCCCTGGGCATCCCAGCATCCCTCTAAGTCGAGAGCCTCCATCCAGGGAGGGGAAAGGCCACTGACTCACTCACTACGCCGTGAGTCAGCAGCAGGACTGGGACAGGAACCTCGGCCGGACACTTCTGCCTCATCAGCCATACTCCTCCCAGGACGGATCCTGTCCCCCCCAAGGCAGAAACGGGCTGGGAGAGGAGGGCACGGCTAGGTCGTTTGCATGGCAGGAGCTGGCAGTGCTGGCATCAGACAGGGCACAATTTACCGCTGCCTCCACGTTTCCGCAGGATCCACTGGGGAGGAAGAGCAGGGTGGGCTGGGGGTGCTGGATGAGGGAAGGGACCGGAGAGAGACTCCAGCGCGGCAGAGCTGCATGTGCCGCATCAAAGCAGCTGTGTGCCGGGAGGAAGCCCTGCAAGCGCTCACAGAGAGCAGCCCCAGCCTGTGGCTCCCTGATGGGCCATAAATTTCTCCTAAGAATTGTGGCGTGCTAAAAAGTTTCCTCTTGTTAGAGAGCGGGGGGTGGAGGGAGGAGGTAGCAGCTCCTGCGGCAGCTCCTGCGGCAGCTCCTGTGGCAATGGGGACATCTCCAGAGTGCCCCCAAACGGGTGTCCCATGGTAGGTACAGATGTCTGCCCATATCCTGTGTGCCCCCACTGCTGGGCATCTCACATGGACTCTGTCTGCCCTACTCTCATGGGCTTGTGCCCCTCATCCCTTGGACAAAAGGCAGCTCAGCAAAACTGGGACTCCATAAAGTGGGAACGAAATGAGGCTGCCCAGATCCCACAACTCCTTTCCCTGCAAGCTATGGAGGCTTCTTCCACCTGGGAGGCCTGCTGCAGGATCTGCTTTTCCAGTTTAGCATCCCCTGCAAACAGTGCCAGGGGTCCGTGCCAGCCCCAGGGTGTCCTGACATCACTCCCAGGGCTCCCTGGCACCAGCTGGGAGCCAGGACCCAGCGCTGTGCCCAAGGTGCTGTGTGAGCATCTCCAGGGCTGACCGGTGCATCCATGGGGCTGGCATGGTGTGGGCAGTGGGAGCAGGTTCGCAGCTGGAGCTGCTGGTGCCACAACCCCCTGGCTGGCACAGGAGTGGGTCTCTCCAGAGCCCTGCACTGCCTCCATCCATCCATCCTCCACCTGTCCCCCTTCCCTCTGCCTGACCCGCAGGGTCTCTGGTGTCGCCGGCTGACAGCCGATCCGGCTGCCTCCAATCCATTCGTTCCAGGGCAGGAACAAAGGCGCTTTGTGGGCTCCCCCCAGCCCGGGCCGGGTGGGGGGTGGGTCCCAGCTCCGGAACTGGGACAGACTTCCCTGCGCGACAGGCGTGTAATGCCTTCCAGACCAGCAGCCCCAGCCCTCAGGTACAGCCCGGGGGGTGGAGGAGGCCTGGTGCTTCCCACACTGCCTGGGGACCCACCAGGTCACCCTAAAACAGCCCCGATCTGGGAAATGGGGAAACTCCTGTTCCCCCAAATGTTCCACAATGCCCAGTCCCCATGGGACTCATGTCCCTCCCCACCAGGGGGCTCCAGTGGCCCCGGGGGCTCCCAAGTTTGCCATCTCTGGTCTCACAGCATTGGGGAACAGGGATAGACTCCCCTGGGATGAGACTCCTGCCTTGCTGGGCTCAGCGTCGGGCAGGAGGCAGCTGGACTCAGAGGCTGTGTGTGCCCAGCTGGACAGGACTGTGGTTTTGGGATAGGGCAGCTCCCAGGCCTGCAGCCTCACTGGCCTGAGCACCCTGAAATTGGGGATCTACAGGCAGAGGAGCCAGTCCTGGACATCCCCTGGTGCCAAGGTCTGGTCAGGGCTGTGGACTTGGGGCACTCAGTGGGGTGGGATGCAGTGGGATGGCATGGATGGGTTGTGATGGGATAGGATGGGATATGATAGGACAGAGTGGGATGGAATGGGATGGATGGGATATAGTGGGATGGGATGGGGTGCGGTTGAATGGATCAGTCCAGCACTGCTTCACCAGGGCTCAACAGGGTCAGGCCCAGTGTCCTGGTGACCACATGTTCCAGCATTGCCGTGGGTCTGGAATCCATTTGCCTCGCCGGCCGTGGTGTTTTCCCAGCAGGGCTGGAGCAATCCCACGGGGCTGGGGGCAGCCCTGGCCCCTGGCCCATCTGCTCCCTGTTTATTTTCTTACACTTAAGTATCACCTCGAAGATAAACACTCCCTGGTGTGGGGGGCAGGGGGCATTTCCCTGGCAGCAGAGGCAGGACCTGGCCCTCAGGGTGCCCAGCACCCCAATCCCACAATGCTCCCCCAAGCAGGGGATGCCTGGTTGAGCTTGAGTCAGGGCTGCAACCTCATGCTCAGGCCATGTCCCCTCCATGCTGTATGTCCCATGCAGGGTCCCGTGAATGCCTGACCCACTGCCTGGTGCTGCCCTCTGCCCGGGGGTCAGCTAGTTTGGCTGGATCACCCAGGAGAGCTGTGATGCCAAACCCCACCATGTCCTGGCACCCGCTCAAGCCCACAGAAGGTTTGTAATGCCACAGCCTTGGCTGTGCCTCGTGCTGCCCGGCTGAGTCAGAGCCCAGGCCACAGAGCTGGGGGAGCTGGGGGGGCCCAGGCACAGGGGCTCACATCTGTACCACACACCTGCCAGGCAGCACAGGAAAACTCGGCTGCTGCCACGCGTCCTCCTGCCCCGCAGCCACAGCATCCACAGGCAGCCGGACAGGCAGGGAGCCGGCAGCGTTCCCTCCTTCCCATGGCTCCTGCTGTTCTCCCAGTCAGGGATGACAGCTCCTGTCCGTCCATCCTGTGTGCAGCACCTGGCGAGGCAGTGGTAACACATACACGTCTATGCCATTGTGGGGATGTCACTGCAGCAGGAGGTGGTGGCATTCAGGGTCTACATGGCACCCACAGGCACACGTGCACATGCACACATCCACATCCACGTCTACGTGCAACTGCACAAACCCGTGCACACACCCTCATACTCACACATAGCCCTGTGCACACACACATGGATGTACACATCCATGCATGCCTGGATGTACAGATGTGTGCAGCTGCACGCCCACGCACAGACACTCACATGTACGCACTCATGTGTGCCGTCCCCGTCCCACACTGAGCCATCTCCTGTCTGCTGCTCCTTCCCTGTCTGTGCCCCGCCATGTTCCAGACCCCACAGGCCACCAGCACCCCACACGTGGCCATGCCCTCCAGAAAAGCCCGTGGGCAGCTCGGCTGGGCATGGGGACTGGGTGACCCCCCCAGCCTGTCCCCGTCAGCTGGTAGCCATGTGTGGGATGTGCAGCTGAGTACACAGCCCCTGCCATCCGTCTTGCTGCCTGTCAGGGCCAGGGGCTGCTGTGAACCCCCAGCCCAGCAAGACTCAGGGGCGAGAGGAGGGCAGAGTGGGGGTTCCCCTCTCTGTGCAGGCACCTGCCTTCTCCCTGCCTGCTCCCTGCCTGTCATGCCAAGGGCCTGCCCATCCCCAGCTTTGCTCCTGGCACTGCCTGCACATGCCCTTTTGTGGGGGTCTGCACCTGGGCAGGGGCTACAGAACGTTGGGGTCCCTCATGGGGACAGATGCATGGTGAGAGGTGTCAGTGTGGACACAGTGCAGAACCCTGCGCACCTTTATTTCTAGGGGATCCCTGTCCTCTTGCTCAGCCCTGCATTTCCCCTCCCCCAGTGGGACCCCTGGCCCTTGGTGCAGCCCTACATGTCCTCAGCCCCAGCAGGACCGCCAGCCCCCAGTCCATCTCTCTGCCCCCCACCGCGTGATTTACAGGCTCTGCACAGGCAGACAAATGGTGAAGGAAAACAGGGCAGGGGGGTCCCTCCGGCTGGGGGCTGCCTGTGCCCCGCAGGGAGCAGAGGGGCCGTTTGCTCACAGCCAGCAGCATTGGGGCAGTGGAGTGGTGCCGGTGCCAGGCAGCACAGCTGCCCCTGTCGTGGTCCAGCAGCCACAAGCCCTGGCAGCACCAGGAGAGCCCCTGGGGGGACCCAGACCCCAGGAGCCCTATCATAAACTCCAGTCCTGCAGCCATAGGCTTTTGGCCGTGGGGCACTGAGGAACATGATGCCACCCCATTCCATAGCCCCCAGGGCACCCCACTGACCACCTCACTGGGGTGTTCGTGATATGCCGGCTGTATTCCATGGCCACTGTCCCGGCCCTGGAAAGCCTCCAAGATTTCTCCTGGCTGTGGAGCTGCTGGACAGTGGGGACTGCAGCTGGCACTGCCAAATCCCCCAGCAGCATCTCCGGCAGCCCTGGCGCCATCTGCCAGGAGCCAGGTCCTGCCCTCCACATGTTTTTGCCACTTGACCTGAATCATGCCCGGAGCATCGCGGAGGAGGAGGAAGGGAGGAAGGCAGGCAGGAAGCCTCCTGACTGCTTGGTTTAGCTGGCTGCCCCCCTGCCTGCTCCTGGGAGCGTTGGGCTCAGGGCGGGGGGGTTGAAGGCAGAGTGGGACCCACATAGACCTCCCTGGTGAGGAGGAGCAGGGCCATGGTCTGTGGTACTGAGCACCAAGGAATGACAAGGAGCAACCGTCAGGCTGGGGGACACCCCCAGCCCTTCCCAGGACACTGGTGATTCCCGCTGCTGCTGGCTCATCTCTCCCTTCTCAGGAAAAGACTCTGTGTTTCCACTGCCGGCACACACCTTCCTCCTGGGCGGGAGGAAATGCTCCTGGCAGTGCTGCCGGCAGTGCTGCCCGTGTCTCTGCATGTCCCCCTGCCCCCTCCCACTGTGGGCAGGCAGGGTGCCAGGCCCTGGGAACAGAGGAGCAAGGAGTGCATTCCTATGGGGCTGCCTGCCCTTGCTGCTCCTTGCCTGCCCCAGGCATCCTCCTGGGCACAGACCCTGCCCCAGTGGGGCATGGCAGGGTGTGGGCAGCAGTGTGTCTCCCACTGGCATCCCTCTAATAAAAACCCCAGGCACCACACCAGTGCCACCCACTCCTGGTTGCCTTCCCCATCCCAGCTCCTGTGCCCTGTGTTCATCCCATGCCACCCTGTGTGGGAGCCAGGGCTGGCAAGGGACAGCCAGGCAGGGGCTGGGGACACGTTGCCTGTGGGCTGACTATCTGTGACATTGCTCTGCAGGCGCCAGAGGCCATGGCACAGGGAGCACTTGCCGGACAGTGGCCCTGGCGCTGCCACGGTTCAGAACCACCGCGGGCATGACCTGGGGTCAAGGTGCCCACAGCCAGGCCAGCGTGCTGGAGTGGGGCCAGGCCAGTGGCCAGAGCCAGCACTGGCTCTCAGGACTGGGGTGAGGACGCTGGCCGCTGGCCGCTGGCCGCTGGCCGGAGCTCGGGGGGCCGGCTGGGGGTGGGCTCCGGAGCCAGCCCCTCCCCGGCCGTATAAATCCCGATTCCCCCTGCAGACAGTCGTCCCAGCCCTGCTCAGCTGCCGCAGCGGAGCAGCAGCGGGAAGGCGTCCGGAGCCGCCGTCGCAGCTGTGCCGGCGGGGGAAGGCTCCCCGCAGCCCGGGGGGTCCCCCCAGCAGGGCCGGGGGTGCGGGCGGGCACCCCGCCATGGCCTTCACCATGCTGCGCCCCGTGGCCGCCCGCGTGCTCTACCCCGACCTCAGCATGCTCTCGGAGGACGAGGAGAACCGGAGCGAGAGCGACACGTCGGACCAGTCGTTCGGCTGCTGCGAGGGCGCCGAGGCTCGCCGCAAGCTGCCGCGGAAGCCGGGGCCGATGGTGATGGTGAAGCAGAGGCAGGCAGCGAACGCACGGGAGCGGGACCGGACCCAGAGCGTCAACACGGCCTTCACCGCCCTGCGGACCCTCATCCCCACCGAGCCGGTGGATCGGAAGCTGTCCAAGATCGAGACCCTCCGCCTGGCCTCCAGCTACATCTCCCACCTGGCCAACGTGCTGCTGCTGGGCGAGGGCTGCGAGGACGGGCAGCCCTGCTTCAGTGCCATCTATGGCGCCAAGGGCGACCTGGACAGCAAACAGCCCCGCAGCATCTGCACCTTCTGCCTCAGCAACCAGCGGAAAGGGGTGAGCGGGATTCTGGGATGGGTTAGGGATCCTCGTGCCCCTCCTGGCCTGAGTGGGGCAGGAGGCTCAGCATGTCCCAAAGGGATGGGGGGCAGCAGCAGACCCTGCCTGGGCTGAGCGGGGCAGGAGACTCATGGCTCAGTGAGAACCACAGCTTCTGGCTCCAGCTCCCACTGGAGGTTTCGGCTGCTCCTGGCCAAATCCTGCTTGTAGCCACACGCCTACAGCTCCTGCTCACGTCAGAGGGCTGGGCTGCTCCCCCACGTCCATCCGGGCTGGGAGGTCTCAGGGGTTAAACAGTCACCCCAGAGCTGGCGGCATTGGCTGTCCCAGGGGGAGCTCAGAGCTCGCTGGCTGACCCCTTCCCCATCCTCATCCCCATCTGCATACCCAACCCTGCCAGCCCACCAGCACTGTGGCAGGGCTACTCCAGCAGCTCTCTGATGTGATGAGGACAGGCAGAGCCCAGCAGACACCCCCCGAGGGGGGTCAGACAGAGTTTCCCGTCCAGTGTTCCCATGCAGGGTCTGCTGGCAGCACTGGCACATCTCCCACAGGGCTGAGATGGCCATGGCAGAGCACCCCTGCCCTGCCCTGCCCTGCCCTGCCCTGCCCTGCCCACCCAGCTGATCCCCCCCAGCATCCTGAAGGTCGTGGGACACCTTTCTTATGGTGAGCCCGCCCTGCTGCCCATGCCAGGGTCCTGGGTGCCCCTGACTGAGGAACAGCTGTGCAGGATATGGGATGCAGGGCTGGAAGTTGCCTGACCTCTTTGACATCCCTTGGCAGGGCTGTGAGCAGGGGCTGCTGTACCCACCACTGTCCCCACACACCCTCAAGGTGTCCCACGTGTGACCCCAAGCAGTACAGCCACGGGTCACACTCCAGCCCTCAGAGCTTTTTCAAGTTTTGCTGCTCCATTTTTAATTAACTCCCCTGCTCCTGCCACCCGCTCAGCAGCCTCTCCAGCCCTCTTGGGGTCCTCCAGCCTTGGTCCCTGGCAGAGCTGCCCCAGCTGGGATCCTCTGGCTCCTTCCTGGGGCTGGAGCCAGGAGTCTGGCGCAGTGCTGGACCCCCCAGGGGACCCTGTGGAGGCACTGGGGCTGCGAAGCTCCTGCTGGAGGGCAATGGTGGGAGCTGGGTTGGGATCCGACTGTGCATCCCAGCCTTGAGGCTGAGCTGGAAAGGGGCTGTACTGGGCTGGAAATGGGCAGGGCTGGAAATGGGTTGTACTGCACTGCAAATGGTCTGGAAATGGGCTGTACTGGGCGATGCTGGGCTGTGCAAGGCTGGAAATAGGCTGGGCTGGAACTGGGCTGTGTTGGGCTCTGCTGATCCATGCTGGGTTTTACTGGAATGTTCTGGGCTAAATCTGGACTATGCTGGTCTGTGTGGGTTATACTGATACAGGAACTGATAGCTCCCTGCTGGGAGGTGGGGCTGAGCTGTGGGGCCGGACTATGTGAGTCTCTCCAGGGCTGTGGATCTGTCTGGGGCCATGTGTTTGTCCTGGGGTGCTACTGGCCCTGGCCACAGGTGCTGAGTAGCCATGGGGGTTGTGTCCTGCAGCATGACAAGGCCAAGGGGGACCCACCTTGGAGGGCTCCACCACAGCACCCATCTCCCAGCCACCCACCCAACCACTCGTCAGGCATGGCCCCCTCTGTCTGTCTGTCCACTCCAGGCAGCATGGAGCTGCCCCAGGACTGAGCCACTGGCCATCTCACAGCGGGTCCCCATGGAGGAGTCGGTGTGGTGGGATGGAATGGGGTGGGCAGGAATGGGGTGCCCCCCATCCGGACACCCCATGGTACCTGCAGCTCTCCCTCCTCTCTCTGCAGGGCAGTCGGAGGGACCTCGGGGGCAACTGCCTGAAAATGCGAGGGGTCACCCCCCTGCGAGTGTCGCGGAGATGAGCCGGGGTCCAGCAGCACCCACCTGAGACAGCGGCAGAGGCAGATGGAGCCCGCACATGCCAGCCCAGAGACCGCAGCGGGGAGGGAGGGAGCTGCTCACCCGAGGTGGCAGCAGCCGAGCCCAGGCTGGCACCACACCGACACTGGCCCTGGAGCCGGCAGTGGGGCGGGAGGACGCTCCCGTGGCCAAGGCTGCCCACGTGGGGCAGGGCCGGGGAGGGGGGTCCCCGCGCTCCGGGGCTGGACTGGAAGGGGCCTGTGTGTGGCCGGCGTTGAGGTGCTCCGGGGGGACGGTGTCGTGGCCCTGGGGACGCTGGTTGTGCACGTGCAGCCGCTTGGAAAATAAAACCCTATTTTTCTGATGGGCCAGTGCCTGCCTGTCACCCCAGTGTGGGGTGAGGTGGGGGTCCCCAAGATAGCCCTGGACCCCCCTGCCCTGCACAGCTGCTCTGCTACTGGAACCAGTGTGACCATCTCAGCTCTACCCACTCCTGTGCCACAGTGGGATTCACATGGGGTGAAACCGCTGGGTGTCCCTGTGTCCCCAGGCCCTGATGACAGCTTTGGCCTCGCAAAGGCTGCAGAAGTCCCAAGGGGGTCAGTGCCACGCCATGGGATGGGGATGGCACCTCCAGCCCTGTGCTGCAGCCACAGGTGCCCAGCTGGTGGGTCGGGGTTGGTGTAACTGCTTTTGTGCCTTCCCCTCCACCTGATACATCATGACTGGCGCGATGTCACTGCCACCACAACTGCCACCATCGCCACCACTGCCACCAGTACTATGACTGCCGCCAGCACAATGACTGTCCCCACTGTGACTGCCACTGCCACCATGCAGATCTGTGCATGACCATGCAGAGCCGTGCATGGTGAGGCAGCAGGCAGCAGCACCTGCCTGGGGTCAGGTGAGGACATGGGGGGTTCCCAGGCCAGATCCCCACATGGGATTCTGCTTGAGGGGGCTGGAATGGCTGGGCGGTGCAGAGAGCTGAGCCTGGGAATGGTGCTGTGCCAGAGCTGGCGGCTCCCAGGGGCCGGTGTGTCCCACGGAGCAGAGGCAGCTGTGGATGGGGCGGCTGGGGGCTCCCCACAAGGGTTGAAGAACTGTAGCTGCTCTATCTCCCTTGGGTCCTGGAGCCTGCATGGAGCAGGGGGAGCACACTGGGGGTCCCGCTGGAGCCTGCCCCAGGCAGGGGCTCTGTTGGGAGCCCACAGCACCTCTCGGCCCCCTGCTCACCGAGGTGAGCCTGCCCCGGGCTCCCTCCCCCGGGTTTGATTTATGGAGCTGACAGCGCGGTGCAGCTGTGAGAGCTGGTCCCAAGCAGGGACCGGGGTGGGTGGGAGAGGTTTGTTCTCAGCGTGGCTAATGTGTCCCAGACCCCAATAAACAGCCGTGAGATTCTCCAAACAGCCCAGGACACAGAATCCCTGCCCCCGGGTTTATCGGGGGGCAGGGGCCGTGGGGGATGCTGTGCTCTGCAAACAGCCCGACCCGCACATGAAAGGGGACCGTCCCCATGAAGTAGCGGCTCTGGAGCCCCCCAGGGGGCCAGCAAGGGCTGGTGGTCCCAGTGCCGGGGGCACAGCAGGTCCCAGCACTGAGTGTATAGGTCGCAGTATGTCCCAGGGCTGAGCACCAGTGTCCCAAGATGTCCCAGTGCGAGCAAGTGGAGCCTCAACAAGCTCCAATACAAAGACCATGAGCCCCAGTGAATCCCAGCACAGGAGCTGTGCATCCAGTATGTCCCAGTGCCAGAGACTAGGGCCCTAGAAAGCTCCAGTATCAAGACTATGCACCCCAGTATGTCCCAGTGCTGAGGCTGTGGGATCCAGCATATCCCAGTGCTAGGGCCATGGATCTCAGCACACCCCAGTGCCAAGGATAGCACAAGGACCCCAGAGCAAGCCCCAGTGTAACAGCCCTGGGTCCCAGCACATCCCAGTGGAGAAGCTGGGCACCCAGTAACATCCAGTGCTGGGGTTATGGATCCCAGCACATCCCAGTGCTGGGGCTATGGATCCCAGCATGTCCCAGTGACAAGCCTGTGGGTCCCAGTACATTCCAGCCCCTCCCAGCACCATGAGAGGGAAACGGTGACTCAGAGCTGCCCGGCTGGTGGGAGCCGGGTGCCCCTTTGCCCCGTGTGGGGTGAGCGCCGTGGCCACTGATCGCCCACGGCCACCGCCAGCTCCCCGGCAGCCGCAGCCCTGCACTGAGCCCAGTCACGCTCCCCTCCCATCCTCTCCCCTTCCTGCGTGCGGACACCCTTGGAAAGGCTCTTGGCCGCTTTCTCTGAGACAGGAAGGTGTCCCCGAGTCTCAGGAAGGAAAAACACTCAGTGCTGAACCCACAAAGACCGTCTCTGAGGGGCCAGGGCTGGAGAGGCTCCAGGCCTGACATCACCTGGGAACTGGAACCAGAACCGCAGCTGCACTCTGCGCCTGGTATTTTTTTTCTTTAACTTGTGTTTTTAAACTTTCTTTTTATAGATTTTTATTTTATTATTTTTTTTCCCCTTTCCCTTCTCCATTCCCCTCCCAAATATTTCAGCCTCCCCACAGGCTGGCCAGCCAGGCTGGAATGCAGCAGGGCTGCACCCGCGGGTGCCGGGAGCTGCCTTGCTGATAGGATGGATGAGGCTGGGTCTGGCCAGGCAGGAGCTGCTGGAGTTGTGGGCAGGGGGCCAGCCTGGGGCTCACCTCCAGTGATGGGGGGCCAGGAACTGATAGCCCCTGATACTGCTGTGCACCAGGGCTGCTGGCCAGAAAGGGACACAGAAGGGTCCGTCTGGTCATGGGGTGTGGGAGGACAAAGGGCACAGGGGTCAGGCAGAGCCTGCAGTCTGTGGGCAGCACTGCTGTCCTGACCCACCGCCCCCAGGATGGGGCTGCAGGGTCAAACCATGTCTGAGCCTAAGTCAGAGAAGCAGGAGGAGCCAAACAGGGATAGAGGACACAAAGGCAGATTTTGGGCCCAGGATCCAGCCCTCCTCATTCCTTGTCCTTTGGCAACACCTTTGGGTGCTGCCTGACCCTCCCTGGGCTTCCCCCAGAGTGGAGGCTCATGCTTAAGACCCCAGTGTATCCTGGAGCAAAGCTCAGTTGCTTGTTGCCTGGGAAATCCTCCCTGTGACAGTGACAGCCTTTAACTGAGTGTCACAGGTCACTCCCAGCCCTGTTGGACCTGGGGGCGAAAGACTGGGAAGGGATCCCCAAGGTCTAGATGGCAGTGAGTGGGGACAGGATGACACCGCTCTGCTGCCCAGGGCAGGGTGGAGAAAAGGATCAGGGAGGGATGGGCAGTCAGGGATGGGATGGGGGGAATAGGATGGGATAGGTTAGGATAGGATGGGATGGCATGGGCAGACCAGGGGGCAGCATGATGGTCCTCTAGGTTGGGATGCTGGGCAGTCCCTTGCCTCCCCGTGCCAGCAGACTCAGACTGTACTGACCCTCCAGCATCCTGCCAGGGTCCCTGGGGAAGAAACCTGGCAAAGGGTCTGCCTGAGACCCTCAAGACACCTGCCAGATCCTCACCATCACAAGGGATGCACAGCAAGAATGCCCCAAGGTGCCACCCATCCCAGGGGTTCCGTGGACACTGCTGTGGGGCTGCCACCACCCTGCCATGTCCCCCCCACGCACTGGACCCCTCAAAGCCGTTCGCCCTGCTGGGACCTCGTGCTGGCTGCGGTCCCTGGGGACACAGGCCCCGCAGCAGGGACAGGGTGTGAGGCCGTGCGTGGGGTGAACGCCAGGTTAATCTCCCGCTGGAGCTTCCCTCTGCAAACAATAAGACAATGCCCGGTTGGGGCCGCCTGCGTAACCAGCGGCGTGGAAGGGAAGTTGTAATATTTGGATTTAGCACTCAGTAAATTAAGGAAGAAAAAGGAAAAAGCGCTGGGGGTAATCAGAGCAGGGCTGGCCCTGTGCCCTGCCCCATGGCTGGCGGCCCTGGGGGCTCAGCTCGGCCTGGGGACAGCAGCTGAGCAGGGTCAGCAGCTCCAAGTCAGTGAGGCCAGGCATGGCTGGGAGCGGGATACATCCCTGAGGGCCAGGCAGAGGATGGGCATGTCCCCACCATGGGGACAGCAGCCTGGAGGGTCAAGGCTCGGATACCCAGCAGGGCTGTGGGCAAACATCTCCTGCCACATCAGAAAAGGGATCTGGGCCAGGAGGTTATTTTAATCCAGACCTCTTCATGGGAAATAAAATCCTATTTCTGCAGCTGGGGTGGCTGGACAGGAGAGGGCCTGGGGGGGCCGTCACCTTTAGCTGGCAGTGGGTGGCAGGGGGTGACAAGGGAGGGGCTGTCCCAGGCTGTCTCCCCTGCACAGCCCCTTTCCCAGCACGAGCCCTGCAGTGGTGCTGGCTCCCCGGGATCCCACAGCAGGGCCCACACTCAATCCAACAGGCATTGTGGTTGGAGATGGGGCTCTGAGTGGGGATGGGTCTCACTGCAGGGGCCCCCTGCAGATGCTAGGGGCAGGGACAGTGCTGCAGGGATGGCCTTAACCCTTCTGAAATTCGGCCTTCCCACACATCAGCAGCCCCACTGCCCCAGGGCTGCCCCTGCTTGCCCTGGACCCAATGGGGCGAACAGGGCAGGGACACCCCAGGGAGCTGGTTTGGGGGGGCAGGATCTGAACTGGAGTCTTGGGAGGGCTCCGTCCCCCCCCGTGCCCTGGGAAGACGCTTTCCCCACTTGGTGACCCCAGAGTGGGGTGCAGTGCACGGCTGGCAGGAGGGCAGGGGCAGGTGGGGGAGAGGTGACCAGCGGGCAGCAGCGGCACGGGAAGGCCTTCGGCACTGTGCCGCGCGCCGGGAGACCATTTCCCCACAACAGGGGCCGTTATCAGCGGCAAATCCTCGGAGTGGTCCCAGGGGGGACCTCCAGCCCTTCCCCTCCACCTACCCCACCGCTCTCCCGCTCCGGCCCACGTCAATGCTGCCGCGAAGGTGTCGGAACAATCGCCTGACAAAGAGCTATTTTTAGGGGCCGGGGCTTGGAGCGAGGATACAGCCCGGCCGCTGACAATGGGGGGAAGGGGGCCGGGCTTCCCCCATGACCACTCGGCAGCAGAAGGACCTGTAAGATTTCCTCGATGACCCAGGCCCGTACAATACAAGGAAAGCGCGAGAGGGAGATACCCCCGCCAGGACGAGCTGCTCCTTTACCTAATGGGAGTGACCCGGGGTGAGGGGCTGCGAGGTTTGGGCCAGTGGCCTCCCCTGGGGGAGACTCCCACACCGGGAGGGAAGTGGGGTGAAGCCTGGCTGTGCTCAGCTTTCCATGAGGTTGGGGCGGGGTGGGCCAGGCTGGCTCCCTTCTGAAGGGCATGGGGAGATCTGGGGGGGTCAGAGGGGTGCAGACACAGCTCAGCATGACCCACTCCCCTCCAGGCTGGCTCACAGCTCAAGCCAGAGCCTGAACAGGGTGGAAGGACGGTGACCAGCCCAGAGCTGCATGTCCCCAGCTAGCCCTGCTCTGAGTGTGCCATAAGCCCAGGCTCCTGCTCGAGTTCAGGCTGAACCTGGATGCCTTTCCTCCCCCCTCGGGGTCTCCCACAGCTCAGCCTGCACCAAATGTGTTGGTGGACCATCTTCTCTGGCCAATCCTTGGGGAGAAAAGTGATGTCCTGGGTTGCACGGCAAGAAATTGTGCTAAAAAGATGAAAAGCAGGGAAAGAAGGTCATGGGGAGCAGGAATAGGTCAAGGCTTGGCCTGGTTGCTGGCCTGGCTGCAGGCTCAGCAGAGGGATAAGCCCTTCCATTAACTGCGCCAGAGCCCCCACACCCTGGCGGGACCCCACCGCTCTGCGGCGGCCGCTGGCTCTGGGAGGACCGGGGCAGGGCCGGTGGAAGGGCCGGGAAAGGGCTGCTAGAAGGGCCAGAGAAGGGCCGGAGAACGGCTGGGACAGGGCTGTGGAAGGGCCAGGACAGGACCGTGGGAAGGCCGTGAGTAAGAGCGGGGGAAGGACCGGTACCGGGGCCGATGGAAGCGCCGGTACAGGGGCAGCTCCGCAGGCCGCAGTCGCCCCCTGGCGGCACGTTCCGCGCACAGCCCCACAGAGGGTCTGGGCCCAAGCGGCCGCCGCTCACGGTCAGGCCTCCCGCCGGGGCCGCGGAGGCCGACACGGACCCCGCCACCTCCCCGCAGTTCACGGGGACACAGCTGGACACGGAGCGGGAACAAATCCGCGTCCACTCCACGCCGTCGTCACCATTATGGACTACAACTCCCATAACCCCCCGCGGCGAGCTCCACCCTTCCCTGCGCACGCCTCCGCGGCGCGTGGCGGGGCTCGCGCGGTTTCCGTTTCCGGCGCGCCTCGCTCTGGTCCCTGCGGCGGCGGCCGAGCCTTGTGCCTCCGCCATATTGTCTGTGTGCGGCGGCGGCGGCGGCGGCGGCGGCCGCGCCAGGTACCGGCGGCTCCGGCGCCCACGCGGGGCCCCGCGGCGGTGGCGGGCGGAGCGGGCGGCGGGGGGAAGGCGCCGCTGCGCCTCCTGAGCCCCTCTGCCCCCCCCACCGCGGGCGCGGTGTGGGCCGGGGGGCCGCGGCCGCCCCTCAGGAGAGCGGGGCCGCGGCGGCGCTGAGGGGGAACGGGCAGAGCGGGCGGGTCCGGTGCGGCGGGAAGGGCAGGGCCCGCCGCCTGCTGCCCACGGAGGGGCTCCAAGTCCCCGGGGGAAGCGGGCAGGGGCTGTGTAGGGGCCGCCCCGCTGCCCCCAGCCCGGTGCGGGGCCGCCCTCGGCCGCGCAGGAAGGGCAGGGCCCCGCGGAACGGCAGCCGTCCCCTCCCCCAGCCCTCCCAGCTCGCACGTTCGGGCCGTGTAGGTGTTATTTACCTAAATTGCTCGGTCGTGCCTTTTCCTCGCCCTGCCCGGAGAAGCGGGGGGATGCGTAGGGGTATGAAAAGGCCTGTTTGTGCTCGCTTCCACTCCCGGCTGCGCAGGGACTCCGTTCTGGGCCTTTCTGGGTGGAGGGGAAGGTCGTTCTCACAACTTCCCGTACCAGCCTGTGGAAGCAGTGGTGGTCAGTCTTGCCCCCGCTGTAATTTAGTTAATTGTGCCTTGGGACCGAGAGCTGTGTGGCTGTTGGTAAAATGTGGTTTGTAAGAGGAGGGGGTCAGATAATATTATGGAACCCCGTGTGTGTCAGGTCACTTTATTCTTTCTTATTAAGGGCTTGGGGTAAAACTAATAAAGTTTGGATTGTGAATGCTCAAGGGAAGCAGAGGGGCAGGCACTGATCTATGGGCTCTGGTGATCAGTTGCAGGACCTGGGAGAATGGCATGGAGCTTCATGCAGGGTGATTTAGAGTGGATTTTAGGGAAAGGTTTGTTCACCCAGTGGGCGGACAGAAACTGGAACAGGCCCTCCAGGGCAGTGGTAATGACCCCAAGCCTGACAGAGTTCAAGGAGCATTTGGACAGTGTTCTCAGGCACAGGGTGGGATTGTTGGGGTGTCCTGTGCAGGGCCAGGAGTTGGATTTGATGATCCTTGTGGGTCGCTTCCAACCCTGGTACCCTTGAGCGGAGTCTGTGATGGTTTGGGGTTTGTGTTGCTCAAACCTGACTCTGGGCCAGGGCTTTGGGGAGCTGCTCTTGCACTGACCCTCGGTGCCGGGCTTTGAAACTGGGCACGTGTCTCTGGAGAGGGCTGTGCCATGTGCTCACCTGGCTCCTCATGGAAGCTCAATCCTAGGTGCACTCCACAGATGGGTTGTGAAGAGTCCCTGCCAGAGGGGACTGGGCACAGTGGCAGCTGTTCAGAGGAAAGCAAGTGGACACCCAGCATTTCTGCTCGGGGCTGGGAGTGATTTCTTTGTTCTTTGAACACCCTCTGTTTTCTGAAACAGAATTGCTCAAATTATTCAAACTCAGAGTTGGGGCTTGTGCCATCCTGCCAGCAGACCTGGGTGTTGGATGTGAATCCAGCGTGGATTCTGGGTGCATTGTCAGCTGGGGCAGAGGAATCGCTCATCCTGTAGTTGCTGGTTTTGGTGTGATGTAGAAAAGGGTGAAGTTTCTGCTAGGAGAGGAGAAAGTGAGGTGGGGAAGACTCAAGGCAGGATTTGGGGAAAGCATGAAGCTTCATCAGTTCCTTAATTAGCCCTAAAACTAGGATTAGGATAATGTTCCAGTCCCTACATCACATCCTCTGGGGAGACACGCACTGTGTCTGTAACTGGAAAACAAAAACTGGAATTGGGATGTCTGATCCCAGGTACAGGGCAGGCAGTACTCTGCACTCAGGAGATCTACCTGTGCCTTGTGGCTGGAATCCCTGGATGACTGCAGGCAGGGAAGGACATATTGTAAAGGTCCAGACCTTTCCCTGAGCGTGAAGGATGTCTGTGTGTGGTGGTAGGTAGTGATCCTTCCCTTTCATCTTGCCAGTGGAGAGAAGTTCCCTTTATTTCACCTTTCTCTGGTGATTTATGGCAATACCTGGTAAAATAATTTCTACTGTTAGTGAAACCTGCTGTCTTCTTGTTCCCAGTGTGTGGGGGGGTAGAGTTGGGTGTACATATCCTGCACTCAGATCAGAGAGCTTGACCAGTCAGCTGCTGCCCACGGGGAGTTGAAACAGGGTTGAAGAAGGGAACACCAGCCCTGGAGTGAGGGAGGGAGCATAGTCTTGGCTTTGACTGCAGCAAAGGAGCAAAAACTCATGCAGCTGAATATCTGGCTGATGTGCCTGGGTGAGGGGACGAGGCACAGAGCATGGACAAAGGTGGTGAGAGGTAGATGTTGGAGGAGAAAGCAGTGACTTCCAAGTGAGAGGTTCAGAACAGGTTTTCTGGGTTTGGCAGGGCTCATGGGTTCATAGATTGAGGGAAAGTGAGGCTTGTTGGATGTTGGGAATATGGCTCTTTGGAAAAGTGATGGTAAAATTGGCAGTAGGTTCTAGCAAATGTGGAGGAAATTGGATCATGGAATGTTGCTTGGTCTGTGGGCTCTGGTGATCAGTTGCAGGACCTGGGGGAATGGCATGGAGCTTCATGCAGGGTGGTTTCGAGTGGATTGTTGAGGTTTGGTGGTTGTTGAGGTTTGTGCAGGGGCAGCTAGTGGAACTTGTTTGTTTGAAAAAAGCTGGTGAGATGGGAGAACGAAGATGCAGTCCTGAGATTGGGAATTGACTTGGTAAAATACCATTTCCTGAAGGTGAGATGTGGAAAGACTTTAGTGTTTGATATTCGGGGCATTTTTGAGTAATGCAGATTAGGTTTATCAGCATGGAATGGGTTGGAAGTAGGAATCTCAGGGTATATAGGATGCTGAAAGGTGGTTATAGATTTGTGGAGTTGTAGAGAAAGAAACTTTCTGCTCTGATAAAAGGGACATCTACCCAACTTTTCCCAATTTTATTAAGTGGTGGATGTCCTTATACTTCCGTTTCAGTTCTCCATTTTCTCCTTGCAGAACTAATTTTCTCATTTTGCCTTTCCCATGTCCTCTGAGGAATAAGGGAAAGGGAGACAGGAGAAACAAATGGGTGACATTGTGGTGGTGTGATTAATTTCATGTCACATTTCTGAAGAGGCAGAGATTTATTTCTGGGTTACCAGACCTCTCACCTCCACCTCTCACCGTTTCTCCATTATGGAATTGCTTGCATTAAGATATCTGTTTTAGAAACTATGTGCATGAGATTGATGCCATCTTAGATCTTATTGTCCCATAAGGGTCTTCAGAGAAAAAAAACCCCAAGATTTTAAAATCAGGAAGGACTGCCTTGACTCAGTCTGGCTACAAACATTTGTTGCAAGACAGCTCTTGGATAATTTTTCTAAGCTTGGATATCTCCTTCCAGGGGCTTCCAAGAGCTGACTTCCCTGGAATTTACAGAATGTAATTGGAGAAAGGGAGTTCTCCTTTGAACCTGAAAAAACTGCTTGGAAGAGGAGGCTGCAGCTTTTTGAGCTGGTGTTAGTGCTGTTGCTGTATGTAGAGTGTTTTTCCAAGCTGGTTTTTGGCCCCTTTTGCCATCAAGGTGCCAAACTTACATATTGGTAGGAAAGACTGATGAGAAATGGAATTGTTGATGAGGTCATAGGATCAGTGGTTCATGGATGTTTTCTGGTCAGAGAGTCCAGTAGAGAAGCAGCAACATGAGCCTGGCACAAAGTCTTACCTGCTCCTGTGTTCACACTATTCCAGACAAATGATTTTATTGCCCATTTCATGCTGCTGCTTTGGGAGGATGAAGAGCAGCAGAAGGGAGGCTTGGAGGTCTTTGTGGACTTGGTACCATCACAGACTCACATTTGGAAGGTTACAACTTCAATAATTTTAATTTTCCACAGAGTTTATTTCTGAGATTTAGGTTATGTCCTCCTTACTGAGTTCTGTTTTTTAATTAATATTACTATTTACAGGGAAGTGGTTTCTAAAGGAGGCTGTCCAGCTCCTGTTCATGTAATGGCTGCATCATATTATGGCAATTTATTTCATGTGAGTGGTGAATAAAATGTGTGCTAGATGGAAAACAATTTTGAGTCAAGGCAAGAGTTTGGCTGCACGTTTCCCATTGGATAGCCTTGAGTGTTAACAGCAGACCTAGAAAATTGAAGTTACTCACTCTGTGTTTGCAGAGAAGTAGGCTCTGCCCTTGCACCTTCTGGAACAACCAAAGGCTAAATTAGTCCTCTTTTAATTAAGCTAAGTTCAGGGAGAATCCAGCGTGCTAACACAGAATTACATGCCAGAACTTGCTTTCCATGGCTAGGAAAGGTCTTCCTGTGGTAGGAAGAAGTGGTCCCAAATCCTCCTGTGTGTCCAGAGAGCCAAAAAGGTGCCTCTCCCTGTTGTTACCAAAGCCTTTGGAGAAGGCATTTTCTCAGAGCATATTTGCACATGTGCATGTGAGTTGTCAGAAAGTCTTTATTTTTAGTGTTCAGAAAATGGATGAGCGTGGACGCACACAACACATTAATTTCCAGTCTAGAAAAGCAAGAGCTCCTGCAGTGTTCCTTCTCTTACGGCCTTTGTCACAGGTTTCTGTATCTGTTACCAGAGTGCTCTTGAATTCCAGCCTTTATTCCATGCTTGGTTGTACTCCAGGAGGAAAAAAAGGGCTTTTTGCTCACTCTGCAGCATCTAGGTTAATTTCAACTGAGTTTATAAATTAAGTTTCAAGTTTTGGCACCATGGCGTTACTGGGGGCTTGTAAGGTGTGAAGGAGAGTGCTGATTGCTGGAGTTTAATAGCTGTTTTTTTCCATTTGATTCTTGGAATGGTGGTAGCTAGTTTCATTTTATGTTAATAATGATAAATTTTTAGAGAATTATTCAGAACTTCACTTGCTGGCAGGGGTTTGCACCAAGTGTCTCTCGCTGAGCCTGCTGGATGCTGGCTGAGTGATGGAGATGGTTTGTGGTGCATTGCCTTCTCCATGGAACAGCTGATCACATGGATTTCCCAAAGAAATAGTTACAGGCAGTGTCCTCTGGTTTATCCTTTGGCTCTGGTAACTGTTCCTGCTTCTAAGAATTTCATGATCAGATCAATTAAAACTTTCTAACTTCTACAGATGGTTGGTATAGGTCAGTTTTCTGAGTTCTGCCTAAATCCCTCTCTGTACATGAACCATAGGAGTCAAATCAGCTGAATGATTGTCCTGGCAGTACTCTATGCGTACTAATTAATGAGGAAAACAACTGTGTCGCTTAGCAGCAATTAGGGAGGTAGAACTTTCCAGAGGATGCTGCCAATGGAACCTGATGTCAGCTGTGAAGAGCCTGTGGTGCTGCTGAAACATTCCCCTTTGTGAGCCTCCAGGAAGAGTTCCCTGGTGTTGCTGGGGTCCCAGAAACTGTAGTTTTGGTAACCGGAATACTGTCCAAAGCTCCACCAGTAGAAGATTTAGTTTTGTTAGTGCTCTTGGAAGAAAAAGAACTGCTTCCTGTTGAAGTCTTGCTTTGGCTTCAGGGCAGACCTAAAGCGATACTCCTCCAAAGAAAATCCCCCCCACCTTTCCTGCACTCCCTGCTCAGCCTGAACCGTCGGTTTGGGGAAGAGGTGCAAGCAGAGGAGTTTTGTCATTGGTTTCTGTTTGGTGTGTGTGTGTGTGTGTGTAAGGACAGGTTCGTTTGGCAGTGCCTGGTTATATTGCAGCCATTTTTATCAGACTGTGTCAGGAGTCCTTGGCACTGGCAGTGAGGATATCCGCTGGGTTTATGGGTGGTTGGGTGCGGTGGCAGGAGAAGCTGCAGGCATGGAAAGAGGCAGAGCCTGTGCTCGGGTGGTGGGGATTGGGTGTCTTGCTGATGTTGCTGTCTCCTGCAGCTACATGGCCTCATCCAAGGTCAGCTTTGGGGTCTTTGTGTTTTGGGGTCTTTCCCTTTGCTCCACATGCTGTTGACTAACTTAGCTCTGAAAATGTGAGTGTTCATGATCTTGGGAAGTTGTTTGTTCAGCATAGAATCCCTTAGGAGATGGAGCGAGCAGCATTCCTGTCGCTGCTGCTGGAGGTAACCCCAGTGTTCTGCCCCAGGTCCATGCACTGTTGCCAACACTGTTGTTTGGCAAAGGACAGATGTCCAACCAGGCTGAGATGCTGGAGACCCATAGAGGGTTCATGTGAGCTGTGCTAAAATTCACCTGTTACAGATCTGAACAAAAGGGATGACAAAGCATGTCAGACCTGCTGCCAGGGGAGCGTGTGGCACCAGAGCCACTGCCAGGGCATCCTGGAGGGTGACAGACGTGTTAGACGCTGCTTTCCGGGTTGGGAAAGTGGGACAGTGAAGTTTTCCCCAAGACTGTGAAGAATATCATAAAACATGGAGTTACAGTAAAACCATTCCTGTGACTTCCCTATAGATTGTGATCCTCATTACAGGGGATGACTTCTTCATTGGCAGGAACTGTGAAGAATTCAGAGAGGAATCAGTGGAGCTGATGAAGGAAGAGCCAGTCTAAATTTAGGATGTTTCTAGTGCAGAATTACTCCAATATGTTTCTTCCAGTATAGCTAAACCTGTCAACTGCTTTCCCTACAGACTGGCCGTGTCTTGTTTTGAATTAATCACAACAGTTCATGTTTCTTTTTTAAGAGAATGTTGAGGTCATTACATATCATGATTTGTTATTTCTCCACAGTCGGACACAACCAGCTATTTAAAAGAAATCTGGAAAATAATTTTGGTGGAAAATGCAGTTAAAGCAGACTGTGCTGTTCCAAAACAATACCCAGAGAAAAGTCTGATTCCAAACCTAAGCTTTTTTTTTAACTCAGATTTTAAAATTTCCTTTTCTGTTGATGTGGTCCCTTTAGTAGGTAAATGATCTTCAGGAAAGGATGTGAAATCAATTTTGTTAATCCAGGCTTGTTTCTATTTTGGCTATAAAATCATAGAAAAATATAGGTTGCAAGGGACTTCTGGAGGTCATTTGTTCCATACTTGTACTGCTGAAGTTTCAGCATCATGAGAACACACAAATCAGGTTTCTTTTGTAGATAGAGCATATTATTTTATAAAGTTGATTGCTATTATTTCTTTTAAAGGTAAGCTGGATGTTGATTGATGTTGACTGGCAATAGGCTGTACTGTAATATGTAGGCATGTCTTGATTTTTTAATTTCAGTGGTGTTTCTCAGTATTAGATGTTTTCCAAACTCTGAAGGAGTGGGTGCTCTTCCTTGGGAGGATTACAGGGCTATGTGAGGGAAATCATCAACGATTTTATCTGATAATTGTAATTCTTGCTCACCCTAACAAATCACATTTTGCACTCATGATTTTAGAGGCTGGGTTTAAGCCTTCTGCTATGAAAGGTAACATCTCGCTTGCAGTTGTAGATAAAAGAAGGGGAATAACCTTTTGATTCCAGACTCCACACTGTAATTCTGCTCTTCTCCACTGACAGAGCTTTTCTTCTCTCACAACAAACCCGCTGCTGTCTCAGCCTGTTTACAGTCTTAGGCTGGCACAATCGCCGCTGTAATGAGCTTACATAGGGAAAGTAGAAGTGAGGGGAAAGTCTCTAGACCTGTTTGGCCAATCTGTCCACCTCGCTTTCTCCTCGAGAGGAAGGTGAGCTTATCTGGAATTCATAAAGCAATGGAAATGTTTTCTTGCCTCTTCGAGTCCAGCTTGTTGCAGTTCAGGGCCTGTCTTATTCCTTTGGGACTGCTGTGGGCTCACTGAAGCCAAACTCAGGTGGGTCATCAGGAATAACCAGGTTTATATGGTGTTGAACAAGGTTTTCTGGGTTCACTCCACTCTCTCTGCATGAACTTGGATCTTCCTGGCAATATATTGCTCACACTGAGGGCAAGGCATGCTGTTAGCAGCAATCCACAGGGAAGCCAGTGTCAAGCGGTGCTTGTGTTCTTGGGTACATTATTTCTACTCCAAACCTTATCCACAAAGGTCATCACTTGGATAGCACCTGTGAGTTCCTTGGGACTTGGGAAGCTCTTGGCTTTTAGTTCACTGGGAGCCTGTATATGAGCTGCATCATAGTGGGGCAATTTTGTAGGTTCTAAGTTCTGTGTGAGTAACTGCTTGAGAGAAGTTCTGTGCCAAGAACATTTCCGTTTAAGAGGAGAAAAAAGTCATTCCAGTATCTCAGTTATTGTGGACTTAAAAAAAGGCGAATTTTACTAGAGGCAAAGTAGGTGTGTTTCTCAGAAACTAATCTGCATGGATTTCTTAGCTGTGTTTTGTTGCTACTTGCTCTAAGTGCATGCATCTGGAAGGACAGGGTGTAGGAAATTCCTGTACTAATTGGAGTAGGTCCTGGAAGTATGGATACTTCACAAAATATCAAATTCTCATGGGGGGCATGGTTGCCCTTAGAATTAGAATGCATTGTAAGGATGATAACATCCCTTTTTAAAAATGAGGGTATTTGTAACTGGTTTAGATTAAAATGTTTTAAAAATCAGATTCAAAGTGAACATTGAGAGGTTTTTTACTCTTTTATTGAACTTTAGGCATAAAACATCTAAACCTGCCAAACTATTCAGACAACAGGCTACTGTTAGAAGAATTAAAACTTTTAAGAACAGATCTTTTTTAATTAGTAGGCCTTCCAGTAAAAAAATTCCTGTATGGTAGTAGCACAATTGTTCATCTCTGGGCACTCCTGTGGAGTCTCCGTCAGCAGGACAGGAGCTGTGTCTGGCTCTGTTCTTGTGTGGGATGAGCAGGGTTCCTCTTGATAAGGCTGCTGTGTGAAAAATCAGCTAATTATCAGTTTACTAATACTCCAACGGCATTTTTGAGGACAGGCCTGTGGGGGAAAAGCCAACAGTGAAACTTTGGCGTGGTGCTGCTTTGCTGTAGCTGTCGTGTGAGCCCTTTTGGGTGATAACTGTCCAAGGGGTGTCACCACAGGTGCTGAAAGAGAAGCTGTGCTCTGTGTCCTTGCACAGGCAGGCCTTGGCAGTGAACATCATGTCAGACTGTAGTTGGGAGCTTTGTCCTCTCTCTGTGACCTCTGGTATGTTGCCTAAAAGCTCATGGTTGTTTCCTAGTAAAACACTTCTCTACCAGAGAAATTAAAATCTTAATGTTATTTTTGGAGATGCTCAAGGCTACACTGGACCCTGATCCCACCACATCTACTTTGATTAGATTATATTTAGCAGACTCTCCCAATCTGAATTATTCTATGATTCTGTCATTAATGCAGGAATTAATAAATGACAACATTCTGTTTTGATTCTGCAGAAATAGAACTCATCTTTTAGAACAAGCTCAGGACACTTCTCTAGGTGGAATCACTGCTCATACTGTAAGTTTTTTTGCCTTAAAACTGCAGGCTCAACTGACGCTTGCATGTCAGCTCCTGTCCCCATTATCTGTCCTTATTTGTATCATTCCCTTCTGCCAAAGAGTTTGGATCCACTGCAAAATAATCCCCCTCCAGGGGCACTGAAGGCAAAATCTATACAAATTCCTTGGCAGTTTAGAGCAGAGTGAGTGAGCAGCTTTCAGGCAGGGTAAGTTTGTATATATCTGTTACTCTGTTTGCTTTAAAATTAAGTTATCTGTGCAGACTCTCTCCCCTTCCTGCGTAAGGAACAGTAGACAATAATACCTACCCTCGTAAATAGACATTGTGTGCCATTCTTAGAAGCTACAGTTGATAATTTCCTGAAAAAGCCCTTCCCTGAGCAGCCTGTTACAATGTGCTGCTTGAGCTAGGCTAGAGCTACGTGACAAAAAATAGCCACTGTGAAATTTGATCTATCTTTAGATAATGTGATTGATTTTTCTTTTTCTCTTTTTTTTTTTTTTTTTTTTTTTTTGGTGCTGAAACTGATCTTGCTAAGCTGGGTGAGGGGAGCAGTCGTGTGTGCTTTATTGATACTGGGTTGTGCTTAAAAATTAAAATCGCTAAGTCATCTGAGACATGTATAAGTTCAGTTAATTCCTTCTCAAGGAGTATTGGGCAGAGGAAATGGGCCAAGGCATCTCCTGCCAGAAGCACATGAAACGAGGAGAAACAAAAACACAGTGACTGAACTTTGAAATTAATAAATTTCACTGTACTAAACTGTTCTAGTAAACTTGCATGCTCTAGTAATGCCTGGGGACATCTAATTTCTAAATGTCTGAGTCATGCCACATAAATGCTTTGAGGTCTTAGATGATTGCTGCCTCATCTTCTGAAATTGTATTTTGTGAGAGGACTGGCATTTTGTCCAGGAATAGACTTACTATATTTTTAGGAATACTTCATATTCTTCCATTAGCCGGACACATGGCTGAAGTGCCCCATCCTTCTTTTATTGGTCTAAGGCCTTGGTTACCCTTCATTGTGGACTTTGGGATAGTGCTGTGTCCCTGTTTAACCTTGGGACTGGATTACTGCTACCCTGTCTACCATTTGTGTGTCAGTAGGTCAAAAAATAACCCAGTGCTGGGCTTTGTCCCACCTGAGGAGGCTTCGTCCATGTCAGAGAGCCCTTGCATGCACTTCTGCCTCTGGATGCAGGACCAGCTGCTGGTCAGGTTCTGTGATACGGTGAAGGACATCAGACCTGTGTCCCCCAGGTCCTCCACCATCTTCACAGCCAGTGGTTCTTGTTGGGTCCTCACAGGAGCTGGAGTGCTGCAAACCTCAGATAAACAACGGGACTCTGCCTGTAGAGCAGGATTTTGCTTCTGGAGTTTTCTTCTGGTGTGACATGTCCTAATAGCTTAAGCTAACTGCTTCAAGCAGATTTCTAGGTCTTTCTCATTAATGTGTGATTAATGGGGCTATTACTTCCTCCTGCAGTCTGGCAGTTGCCCATATTCTGTGAAGGGATAAGATTGGCATAGCAAATAAGTATATTAATTTAGATAATAGGCGTTGCCCGCTGTTTGAGCACATACACAGGGCTGTATGGCCCTGCCATGTGCTGCTGCACATCAGACAATGCTCTTCCCTGCTCCAGTACAACTCCCTTTCTTGTAAGTTATTTTGAAAGCTGACAAGGGGATTCTTGTATTAAACATCTAAAAAGGTGTTAACTTCCCCTTGTGAAAGATTTGAGAGATGCAAAGGCACCACATTTATTTTAGATAGGACAATATTGATACAAAGCTGTAGTGAGTTACTTCTGTCTTAAATATTCAGATCTAGATGATAAAATATTCAGACATATAGGATAAAAATACAGTGTTTGTCTCTGACATACAGTAACTTTCTTTTGAGTGATTTTGACTAATCTCAATAGTGATAGAACTTACCAGAAGCTTTGCAAAAATCGCATTGTAAGGAGGAAGGCTTGGAGGCACTTTGAGCAAGCAGAATGCAAAGGAACATCTTCAGACTCCTGCAGCAGTGCATTTCTTTCATGTTTGACTAAAGCATCATAATCCAATACAGATGCTGCTGTCTTTTGGACAGTGAGATTTAATATTTTGACTGTGGGGAGTTGTGACTAAAGCTGGTTCCCATCCCAGCAGAATTGATTTGGTAACATTGGATGGCCCAAGACTTGTGATGAGGGTGAGATGGCAGCCTGTGGCTGTTGCTTTCACTCCGGAGTCAAAAGGAGGTAATCTGTTTGCAGATACAGAGCACATGGCATTCTTTCCTTTTGGAAAGTTACCTCTACAACCAGCAGTTGGAAATAAGGTGCTGAAAGTTGTGAGGTCGGGGGGTTGGTTTGCTAGGGGCCAGTCCTGCGTGAGGGAGAGCAGACAAATGGCTTTCAAGCTCTGACAAGCAATCCCAGGCCTGTGGCTGAGCAGGCTCCAGCCCTTCATTTACAGCAGCTTTTAATGATTAACTTAAATACTTTTGAAGTACCTTGAGAATTTAACCTCTGGTTTATATTCTGTCTGCAGGTGGGGGAATCTGAGGCCTTTCTCTGTCGGCTTTGCAGACCAGGTCGCATCTGATTTCACATCTCATTTCCGCCTGCCAAGCTGTCTGATATGTCGGGACCCGTGCCGAGCAGGGCCAGAGTTTACACGGATGTGAACACACACAGACCCCGGGAGTACTGGGACTATGAGTCGCATGTTGTTGAGTGGGGGTAAGTCTCTGGGCTGCGTGAGGCTTTTTCACACTTCTTGGCAGATGGCAAGTGAAAGGATTACAGCTTCTCTTCAGAAAAATGTTTCTTACCAAACTTTTAAATCCCCAGTTGTGGAGGAACACTTATAGCAGCTTCCTTAAAAGTTTGAAGAATTTTTGCCAGGTAGTCAGGAAACTTCCCCTTTCAGAGGGAAGAAAATCTTTTTCTGAAACAATCCAAACAGTCCTGAGTGCAGGGCTGAAAAGACATGAAAAGACTTTCAAACTGAAGTTGCTGCTGACTTGGATGAGGGAAGACACTCCACAGACTTAAATAGGTACATGCTATTTTATGACTTGTTGTTCAGCTGTGTGCAAGTGCCTGGAAAAGACATGGCTGCTTCTCTTTGGAGGAAGGAGGTGTCTAAATTGAGCTCATGACTAAAGTGTCCCAGAATCAGACAGCAGTGGTGGCAGCTTCATAGCTGGGGTATGGAGGGCCCAGACAGAGTTCTGCCCTCAGCTGTGCAGTTCCCAGTTTCTGGAATGTACACAGTCATCTGAGCATAAGTGCTGCTTTGTGCCCCGACTGTTTTTAAACAGCCTTGCACTTAGATTTTTGCTCTTACTGTCTTTGTTGAATTTTACCAGCATTATACAAAGAAAAATGGAGCTTCCAAATACAGAGAGAAGGGATAGTTCAAGTTTGCTGATGATGAATACATAGTTGGGCTTTCAGTCCATAGTTTTGTCTTGAATCTATTTTGGGCAAATAGAAGCTCCCTGTTTCTCTCCTAATTCTTAAATCATCCTGTTCAGGAGAGGTAATGCACTAGTTAATCCCCTTTGTCTGGGAAGTGAGGCAGTGATTGAGTGTTAAGGAGCAGTTTATAAATTGTGATGGAAATGACTGAGCCCTTTGGAACTCTAACCTTTTCTCTCCACAGAAATCAAGATGACTACCAGCTAGTTCGAAAATTAGGCCGAGGCAAATACAGTGAAGTATTTGAAGCCATCAACATTACAAATAACGAAAAAGTAGTTGTTAAAATTCTCAAGGTGAGCTGGGGATTGGGCAAAAGATAAAATCTGTCTTGAGGTGATCAGGAGGCCAGAAAGGGCTGTTTGATGTTCTAAAACTGAAATCCTTAAAGCCTGGCTTTGGAGTGTCACTCAGTGAAACAGGCCATCATTTTGAGCCTCCTGATATAAGTCCTACACTTGGTTATTAAGTCAGATTTCTGCCTTAAGGAATTAGGCTCTGTCTTAAAGAAGCCCTGATGTGCAACACCTTTTTACGTTGAGCTAAGCAACACTTAACAGCTGAATACAAAATTCTCAGCTTCTCTAAGTGCCAGTGTCCTGGCAGGCTGTCATGGCCCTGGCCTTCATTTAGTGAGCCTCCAATAGCCCATGGACTTCTCATAGTTAAACATTTGCCACATACCAGTTAAGAAGTGTTCAGGTTGGAAAAGCACTCAAAGATAATCAAGTCCAGCCAACACCCCAGCATTCATGTCCCCAAGTGCCACATCTACATCTTTTAAATCCATTCAAGGATGGTGTCTTCACCACTGGAGCAGCCTCTTCCAGGCTTGGCAACCCTTTCTGTGGAGAAATTTTTTCCTGATACCTATACCTCCCCTGGCATGACACGAGGCCATTCCCTCTTGTCCTATCAGATCGTGTTCAGAGAGATTTTTTTAAAAAATGCCTTCTTCCTGCCTCTCCTTCACATGGAGTTATTGTCTGTATCTGTCAGGATTGTATGGTTAGAAAGGAGACAGCAGATATTTGAGCCCTTACTGGTGTGATGCATGCTCAGGTTAAATTGCAAAGGTTCCAATATATTTTGCTGATCTGCAGTCACCTGGGTGTTGTCATCTGGGTGTTGAGCTATTAGCCTCACTTTACTGCAGGGCTTTATCTTACACTTTGGGTTTTTATTCTTCAGCCTGTTAAAAAGAAGAAAATCAAGCGTGAAATCAAGATCTTAGAGAACTTGCGAGGCGGTCCCAATATAATCACCCTTGCAGATATAGTAAAAGATCCTGTGGTGAGTAAGAGAGGAACTCAAGGGGTACACTGGGGTTATGGGTGAAGTTGCTCTGTTTGATTTCGGTTCTGACCTGGCTTTTTGTTTTCCCCTGCTCTTAAAGCCTGCTTTTGAATTGACTAATCAGATCAGCTCTTAATCTGATAAACTTCTTTTAGAGGGCCCTTCCCCCACAGGTCCTCCAGCCCCTCACTCTGTGAGGAGGAGATAACAGTGAGCTGAGACAAGTTAATTCGCTCTGCAAACAGTGCTGCCAGGGGCTGTGGGCTTTGGCTCTGCTCTGTCTGTCTGAGTGGAATCATAAATATGTCCAAGGCAGCGGGGTTTTTTGCAGTTTTAGGAGAAAAAATTATTTAAAGCATTATCCTAAGTGGAAACATAACAGGGCTGAATTTTTTTTTCTGTTTCAGTCTCGAACACCCGCTTTGGTTTTTGAACATGTAAACAACACAGACTTTAAGGTACAGTGCGGGATGTGACTTTGCTTTTTTTTTCGGTTTGAAAACCACTCGTTCTGTTTTTCTGGGGAAGGGCAAGAATGTAGGACAGGCATTTCCTTCCAGCATAGGAAATGCTTTTAATTTTAAAGGTAAATACAGTTGGGACAGAAGTTTGTAAGTAGCCCACCAGTACCATTTTGCCACAAGAGTTACAAGATGAAAATGCAGATTCCAAGAAATATTCAACCTTGGGAGCAAATCAATCTGTTATCTGGTGGCCCATCAGTGCCTCTTTGAGGCATTTTGCTTTTTATGTGTACAGGTATTTATTGGAACCACTTTAAAAGTAGACAGCTGTCTCTGTGGCCTTTCATGGTCCTGGGAATAAGGATTTAAATGTTTCTTTGTTCCATCGTACTGACCTGCCTCAGAAGAAGAAGGGCTGTGCAATGTCATCCACCATGCTTGTGCTGGGTGGGTACAACCAGAGGGAGATAATGACAGGAGCCAGGAAGTGCTGTCTGAGCAGATCTGGAAGTAAACTATGTATGGGATTTGTAAAGGGATACGAACAGACTGATCAGAGTCAGGTGTGGAATCAGAGTAACTTGGGAAACTTGGACTATACCTTCAAATGGGTTTGGAGAATGACAGCAGCCCAGAACAGGGCTGGATGTTCTGGATTGACTGGGATGTGATGGGTTTTTTGGATGTTTAACACTGACATGATGTGTTTGTGTCCCACAGCAATTATACCAGACATTAACAGATTATGATATTCGATTCTACATGTATGAGATTTTGAAGGTACGTTGGTGTTTTGCCATTTCGTTGGTTTATTTCTTGTATTTACTGTCAGCTAATCCTGTAGAGATGGTTCTCATGTCACTGATGATAGTGACATTATATCACTGAGGGAAGGAAAGAGAGAATTGGGCAGAAAAATATCAAGTCAATATCGATTTTTCAGCCTTGTTTCTGCAACAAATTCTAGTTTTTTTTCCTTTGGTGGCTAACAGAGCCTTTTGGTACATTGAGATACCTTAAAATCCTAAATCAGGAGTACACGTAGCTTTCTGAAAACTGGGAGCTGTTACTGGCTGCGTTTGTGCTCTAGTATAATGTGAGTCAAATGTCTTTGTCTATTCTTCTGAACTAAGTAATTTCTCTTTAGGAGTCTGGAGAAGGGGGGCTTGTGTGATCATTAGTGCCTAGTAACTATGCTCTTAGGGACTCTGAAATTCCAATTTTCGTGAGGAAGTGCATGAAGTGAAGTCAAGACACTTGTGTTGCTGGGACCTCCCTTTGAGAGGGGGCTCTAGAAGTATTTTCTGTGATCAGTGAGTCTAGTCCAGGATCTAACACGGGACAATCTTGTCCTATAGTTAGACTTGGTATGTGTGGAAATACTTCTGAATATGGCTGAACTTGAGAGGTTCTTGTAACTCCAGCATCTGTTTCCTTTCACCTGCAGGCTCTAGATTACTGCCATAGCATGGGAATCATGCACAGAGATGTCAAACCTCACAATGTCATGATTGACCATGAGCACAGAAAGGTAGTGTGGGGTGGCTGGGGGGTAGGGAGGGGTCCTGCTTTTCTCTTGGCAAACTGGGATCCCTTTTGGGTACTCCTGTGTTATGGTAGTAGCACACCTCTTTAAGGGGGGCTTCGCTCTCATGGTGTGGGCAAATATAAGATGAGAATGTTGTGCTGCTTTTTGAGGCTTTACTTGGTCACATGTAACACACAGGCAGGGTTGTAACGAGAGGTATTTTATTTAGACTGCTTGGTGATACGGGTTTGGGGAGAATATGTAACCAGATACTGTGATCAAATTAATTCAAAATGGAAGACTTGTAAAATAACTTCAAATTAAGCTCACCAGTGTCATTCAGCCAATGGAAAGCTGGAGCATCCCTTGAGCCTTTTTCTTTGTTTTCTACCATTTCTAGCTTAGACTAATAGACTGGGGTTTGGCTGAATTCTATCACCCCGGCCAAGAGTACAATGTCAGAGTGGCTTCCAGATATTTCAAAGGACCTGAACTTCTTGTAGATTATCAGGTAAGAATTACCAGGGCTTCTTACTGACTTTTATATGGAAAGTCAGTGTCATTTCAAGGTAATAAACCCAAAATTCAGATGTCTAGAGAGTTGAAGCTGAAGACAGTCTGTTCCAAAATGTATGGCAGAAAGCAGTGGCCATAAAGCCCACTGAATGAAAGAAACTAATGAGTAGTCTCAGGACCTGAGGAAGAGCTGCAGAGCTATCATTATGGATCTTGGAATACAAATGTTGAATATTTTTTTAGCAAGGCTGTGTATGCAGTAGGGTACAGGAATGAAACAAAGCCCCTGTGGGAACAGCGAGTACTGCACAAACTTCTAAATTAAACTATAAAAGCATCCTCATATCTGATGGCAGTTTGCATTATGGAAATCACAGTGTTCCTGGTGACTTTCAGACCATGCTGGTTCTGGAAGAAGGCACATCCTCACCTGCCCATGGACCCTGGGGAGTCCACACCTTTTGTTGCTTGTTGCAATGCTTCCTTTCCCAACGCACATTTCTCAGTGGTTTATAACATTTGGAGTCTGCAGTGAAAAGAGAAGAAAGCTCTGATCTTTAATATCCTGGCAGACAGGGATGGAACTAGGATACCTGCTGTCCTGCTAATTGCTGTATCCCAGTTCGAGTAACTGGAACACTGAGCTGAACAGTGTTCAGGGATGAAGATACGTGAAGATAGTTCAGTTTGTTTCCAGCATAACATGGCTGTGTTCATATCACGGGTGGGGGGGGGAGCCCTGTTAGTCTTGGAGGTCTGTTCTGCTTAATTCATTAGAAATTGAATTGTCCTTCTGGTTTTGTACAGATGTATGATTACAGTCTGGATATGTGGAGCTTGGGTTGCATGTTGGCTAGTATGATATTCCGAAAGGAGCCATTTTTCCATGGCCATGACAACTATGATCAGGTGAGAGCTGGTCATGTACAATGTCTGTTCTCTTAGCACCATGAAGGGTTCCTGCTTAGGCTTCTATCGAGTCATCCAGAGAATTTTTAAGCATTTCTCTAATGGCTTCTTTGCTCAGTTTGAAGCCACATTCCTTTTCTCAAGTGTGCAAGATTATGTAACCAATTAAATAGAAATGGATTTATAGAGCTTTGTATTTAGGAGCTCCTCAGTAGGTGTCTGGGAAAAGCTGTAGAAATAGTTATATTAAGGCTGGTGTGTTTTAGTACATAGTTTGACCCTTTCTGAGGTTATGTTATGTAGAAAGCTCCTGCCACTATTCACTCTCCCGCCACTCTGTATAGAAACTGCGCATTTGGTACGTGTTTATACAGATTCTGAAATCTTTGATGTGTTGCCTTTAGGCCAAATTTTTTATATTTAAACCTTTATCACATGCTCAGCATGTGACTGCCATGCAAATATTCCGGAACAGGGACCTTCTATTCTCAAACTTTTATTCTCGAGCTCTCTGGGGTGGTGCTTCACCTTTCACATGGAAGATCAGAGTTTCAGCTTTTTTGACCAGTTATTCTTGCCTTACCCTCTGTTGGTTTTGAATATTTTCTTGCTACTAAGGGAGGTAGTGTTGCAAGGTTTCAGTTTTAGAGATTTTAGGGCCTATGGCTCCCTTCCTGGCTGCCTTGGGGTACTGAGTTCCAGCTGTGAGTGGAGGCATGTTCCTGATGCCTGGGACTCTGTGGCTGGGGAAGCCAGAGCCACAGGCTGAATCCTGTGGCTTCTGATTCACTCTGCTGGGACCAGGTTCAAGCTCCCAAGGGAATGTGCTGCTGTATCTTCATGCAGGCTCTGGTATTACCATAACTTCATAACAGTGACTTGTTTTTGTGTTTGTTCCCAGCTGGTGAGGATAGCCAAGGTGCTGGGGACAGAAGATCTGTATGACTACATCGACAAATACAACATTGAGCTGGATCCACGTTTCAATGACATCTTGGGCAGGTGAGCCAAGGTCTGGAGTCTGTTTGGTAGACCCAGACAGTTACAGCTTTGTCAAGAGACCTTGAAATGACCAAAAATTTGTGGGAGAAATCAGAGCCAGGATTCTGGAGAACTGTCACTTTGTGCCTTTGGTCCCTTTTGCCAGTGCTTCTTGTAGTCCTTTATATGGAAATGGACCTGAGGAAAGACTTTTAAATGTCATTTAGGCAATAAAGGAACTACTGGAGCAGAAAGCATGAAGGGCAAATGCTCTCTTCAGTCTGGGGGGAAAAAAACCAAAATGGTGTTTCTAATTGCATTCTCACTGCATTACGGTGCAGAATGTTGCTAAACAACAGGTGTTGCTAAAGATGGTGTTTATATGTTTTTTCCCCTCATAGTGGTACTAAAATTAAAGGAACTCAAGTGCATCGGAGAAGAGCAGAACATGCAATTTTGGGCCTGTAGTCCATTCTGAACATTAGTCCTGCTGCTGTCTGGGGTCGTGGCAGGGCCATGCAGGGGCTGTGGTGGCAGAGGTGGCTGTGCTGGGGCTGTGACTGCTGTGCCACCGCGTGGAGACACAGTGACACTGCTTTCTGTTCTGGAATGTCTCAGTCCCGCGGCTGCTGCACAGAGCTGCAGCCTCCCTCAGGGCTGGATATCTGTCACAGTTCTTGCTCCTTCAGAAAGTAAGTTTTGGCATCACTGTCCCCTGCCTGGCCTGATTTGGGTCTCTTTTCCTGCAGACACTCCCGTAAGCGATGGGAGCGCTTTGTCCACAGCGAGAACCAACATCTGGTGAGTCCAGAAGCTCTGGATTTCTTAGACAAGCTGTTGCGATATGATCACCAGTCACGACTCACAGCAAGAGAAGCCATGGAACACCCCTACTTCTGTAAGTATCAGCTGCTGTCCTGAGAGTTCTGCCTCTGGGAAATCTCTGTTCCCATGGGTTGTGCAGATGGGAACTGAGAATGGCAACAATGATATAAGCCTGGTCTCTGCAAATAATTGTGCTGGAGCTGACGCTGCTGGTCTCTGTGTGCCACCTCCACCAGCCAAGGAATCAGTGTTGGATGCCCATGTCAGGCCCATGAATCAGCAGGTTATATCAAGGAAAGTCACCTAAATTATGTGATTTGGGGTTGCTTTCTGCAGGTATGCATGGATTCCTGTGTTTGGATAAACCTAGACTTGTTGATAAACAGGCATTTTAACTCCTGTTGCTAAATTGCTTAGCTACTGCTATATTCAGGTCTTGATTTTGCAAGTGAAAATGTTACTTTCACTAGTAAATGCTTTTAAATGGTTGGTGTTTTTCACTGATACTGCTATTTCGGGGTTTGAAGCAGCTGCAATAATGCATAATGTCAATATTTGCTCCGGTGGTTTGGTTGGGTTTTTTTGCTGCTGCTTCTGAAGGGACCCCTGTAATTAACAAACTGTTGATCTGTGCTACGCCTGCTGGAAACATCCCAGGGAAATGTTTTGCAAGTATGAGTACTAGTGAAGCCAAAAGCTTGGAATGTGAGAGTTGGGACAAACAGTTCATTAACTTGTGTCCACAAAAAGATACAGGTTGTGCTGAGCTCAGCATGAGCAAAGGCAGAGTTTGGAATTCCCTTGTCTGACGCAGGAGGCCTGGGAGGCAGGAAGGGGTTGTCCCTGTTCAAGTGAGAGCGTTATTCACATGCAGCTGAAAATAAAGAGTTAGTAAGTTGTGATCATCTCACGGAAGACAAGTTCTAGTGACACTCCTGACAGCTCACAGAGACGTGAGATGTGTATAGAGACATGACACGTGACTGTAATTACTGATAATCTTTCTGCTTGCTGCACCCAAAGCTTCTGGGTTTGGCTTTCTGCAATTACGTAGTTGCTTAGCACAAAGATCAACTTTGCCATAGTATCCCTCAGCTTTTCCTGACAGACAGTCCTGCTGAGCCCCAAATCACATCATTTAGCTGACTTTCCCCGATATTGCATGAGCTTGGTACCTTCTTGAGTGCTTCCCACTGGAGTTGGTGGAAACGTCTGTGTTTCAGTAGATGATGGTTGATGTTACTTGACACAGGCAGAGTGCCAGGACTGGCTGAGCAGAGAGGCCACGGGCAGTCCGTGTGTCTCAGCAGCTCTCTGGCAACACAGCACTTACTGGTAGTGTGCTCTTCCTAGATCCCATTGTGAAAGACCAGGCTCGGATGGGCTCGTCCAACATGCCAGGTGGCAGCACTCCTGTCAGCAGTGCGAGCATGATGTCAGGTCGGTTCTGTCAACTCTTCTTGGTGCTTGGTGTGCTAAAGCATTTGTACATGTGGGATGGGTGGGAGGATCCAGGAGGGAGAGTTCAGCAGGTGGGGCAGCGTTGGGTCATCTCCCAGGACTGAGGACAAAGGCAAGGAGAGCTGCAAAGTGGGTGGGGGAGAGCCTGATAAATAAGGCCTTGGGCAGCCTGACCTGTTTTTCTGGTCTTATTTAAAAAAACAGTAAGTGCTTTGCAGTTGATTTTCTGGCAGCAGTTTGAAGGACAGTCCACTGGCACAGGCTGCCCAGAGAAGTTGTGGCTGTCCGATACCTGGAATTGTTTAAGGGCCTGGTTGGACTGGGCTTGGGGCAACCTGATCTAGTGGGAGGTATCCCTGCCCATGGCAGGGGGGTTGGAACAAGAGGAGCTTTAAGGTCCCTTCCAACCCAAACTGTTCTGTGATCCTGCAACATCTCTGCCCATCAGTGCCACTCAGGTGTGTGCAAAGCTGTGCCTTCCCCAGAGCTGCAGAGAACAGTGACAGATCTTTAGTCTCAGTTATTTTGGCAGTTCTGAAAATGTAACTGACCCACAAAGCTCCCACTTGACTTCAGAAGCTGTCCTGGATAGCAGTGCCCTGTGGTTTCACTCTAATTCCTGCTTACCTGTCTCTCTTCCAGGGATTTCTTCAGTGCCAACACCTTCACCCCTTGGACCTCTAGCAGGCTCACCCGTCATCTCTGCCACCACCACCCTGGGGATGCCGGTTCCAGCTGCTGCGGGCGCCCAGCAGTAGTGACGGGCTCTGTCTCCTGCTGCCTGAGCTGAGTCAGGTGGGGAAGAGGTTTCCCCCTCCACCTCTCCTCAGGACGCAGCTCGTGCCTGGCAGGGGAAGGGAGGGGATGAACGCTTTGGAGACACCGTGTCTGAACTGTTGCTTGTGGATTTATAGTAGTTCAGTCATTATATACAAAATTATTATAGGCTGATTTTTCTTTTTTTACTTGAACTTTTCGTAACTCAGGGGATTCCCTGAAAATACCTACAGATGGAATACTTCTTGGACAGTTTTTCTTCCCCCCCCCCCCCCCACCCCTCCCCCCAAAAAAGACAAAACAAACAACTCTTCATGTAATAACAATGATGAATCAACAGCATTTCCAAGCTCTTGCATCTTGCTGGAAATCTCTTCTCTTCATGTTCCCACCATTATTCCTCCACAAGCGTACACCTTGGGGGATTGTGCTGTTCTCCAGAGACTACCAAACCAAGTCTTCATGAGGCAGGGGAGGGGATTCTTAAGTACCACTCACTTGAACCCCATGTCCTGCATATGTCCCAGCCAGGGTACACTGAGGAGACAATTCCAGTAGGGAGAGGTGGGATAAGCTTAAAAGGAGTAAGTGCAGATAGTGTCCAAAACCCTGATTGGATTGGATAATGTCTCCTTAGGAGTCAACCAGAATGCCAACTCACCCCTTGCATGTAATTTTAGTCTTAAAAATGAAGTTACTGATCCAATTGAGTCCTTGCCGCCTCCTGAGACAGGTGCTCCTGTAGAGTAAGCCCTGCTCTGATCAGCCCCTTTCTCACGGAGGGTTCTTCCAGCCGTTGCTTGGCTTGGATCTCTGGAATTAGTTTGTTATTGGGTATATTGTTTTTAAATTGTTTCTATTGGTTTTGAGCTGGTGGCTACTTAAAGCTGGAAATATTCAGACTGCGCCAAGTCCGATCCCACATCTTCACCCACCATCCCCTCCCTCACGTGCCATGTGGTGAGAATACCAGTTACCTCACAGTCTTGTAAATATGCACTGAGAGGAAGGAGCGAGGAGATGTTAACTTAAACTGAAATGGTAGATCAGTAATTGTGGACAAATATTATCATTGACAACGGAAAAGCACCCTTGTTACAGCCCTGCTACCCCTTGCTGTGTATATATACTTTGTCCTTCATATGTGAAAGATCCAGTGTTGGAATTCTTTGGTGTAAATAAACATTTGGTTTTATTTATCGAGGTTAGATTTAAGTTCCCTGTGTAGAGGCCTCCCTGGGGTGGTCATACGCTGACACAGGAGTGGTGACAGCCACATGTGCCCTGGGAAGGCCATGTCCCTGTCACACCCATGGGGCGCAGTGCAAAGAAGCCTTACACAGATGTCACAAGCCAAAGTATCTCCTGGGAGAAGGATCTTTTGCCATAACAAAAAACCCTCCTCTTCTGTCTCAGCCATGATGGTGGGGAATTGAGATGATGAGCCAGTTGTTAGGTATTTGTGCCTGTTGCCCCGCACTGGATTTCTGTGACTTGTTTTCCATCACCTACTGCTAGGGTGGCTCAGCTGGTGTGGCTGTGCATTGCAGGTACAATGGCACCTGTCCCTGTCAGTGACCTCTCATCCCAAAGCCATTGCAGCAGTTGTTCTCCTGGACATTGAGTGATCTTCATGTTCCTCAGTGGGTGCTGATGCCTTGGCTGCAGCTCCTGCTTGTCCCAGGCACTCATCCCTCATCTGTTCCTTAGAGGAGATAGACATGTGCTTCCACGTTGCTTAGTTAATTTTAGGATGGAATATGTGGGCTGTATTAAACTGATTTGCGGGACATGGAGCACTACCCCTTTCTGTGAGGATTGCTGGCAGGGAGTTGAGGTTTTTCACATATACCAGGGTAGCTTTCTTCTCCATGCCTTCATCCAGTGGAAATCCATTGTACTTAATCTTTTATATCCTAAAGTGATGTGAAAGTTGGACTGTGTTGACTGTTACCTCAATGTGCTGTAACGTAAAAGCACCCAGTATGACAAAATACAGCTTGTTTGCACTGGTTCTGAGCCATGCAGGACATTTAACCCAGTTCTTTCGTTATTCCAAGCAAGGGAGGTTTCACCAGGATAAGACGTGTGGAAGAGGAAACTGGGAGTGGTGGATGGTCCCGGTGCCCGTCAGCCCTTGCACAAGGAAACCACGGAACCCTGTGCACGGAAGGAGCTTTGTGGACTTGACGAGCCCTTACAGAAGCGCCGGGCGCTTGTTCTCGCACTGCCGGTGTCTCAAAGCATTGACGGGGGAGTTTGGAGGGTTTACGGCCATTTTTTATGTGGTGGCAACAGCCACTGCGTGCGACACCGTTGTGGGTGTGCTACCCGCCCCCGACAGCGCTGCGAATAACCCGTGCCGTGGACATCGGGGAGGGTTTGGGGTTTGGTTTTTTGTTTTTGTTTTAAATAACCCCTGAGGCGTACTCGGGCGGATGGGGGCAGGCTGCACGTTCCGGTTTGCGCATGCGCGGTTGCCGCCGCCTGCGTGACCCTCCTGGCAGCGCCGCGCCTGCGCATTGCGGCGCCGTGACGTCCCGCCCGCGCGCCGGCAGGCGGGGGCGGGGGGAGCGGGCGGGGGCGGGACGGGACCGGACGGCGCGGGGAGCGCGGAGCCCCGGCCCGGTCCGGTGTCCGGCCCGGAATGCGCCGCAGCGCCCGGGAACATGGCCCGGCAGAGCCCGCCGCGCAACGGTGTCGGCGGCCACGGTACGGGCTGGGCCGGGCCCGGCGGGCGGGGGACGGTGGTTCCGCTGAGGGGGCGGGGGCTGGAGCGCCCCCTGCGGGCGCGGCGCCGCCCCCTGGCGGCGGGGCGGGGCCGGCGCTGCGCTCGGAGCCGCCCCGGCGGGAGCGGGCGGGAGAACCGGGGGTCCCGGGACCGAGCGGAGGGTTCGGCCCACCCTGCGACTGTGCGGCCGCCGCGGGCTCGGGCGGACAGGAAGCAGCCGGGCGCGGTTGGTGCTGGCGGTCCCGGCAGTGACCGAGGGCTTTGCGGCAGCGCTGGGTCTGGCCCGACCTGGCGAGGCCGTGTGCCGGTGTTCGGTGCCTGCAGCGCTGCAGAACCACCGACGGACCCACCTGGGTTTTAGACCGCCGTCACCTTGGGGTTGTGTCTCTTCTTCCAAGTGTGAACCTGCGAGTTAAGGTCTTGTGGTTGCATAAAACATGCTTTGAAATGCACTGGTTTTGGTAATACTCGCAGCTATTGTCCTTTGTATGTTTGAAAAGTGTAATTATTGGGGTCTTTATCATTAAGTCGGAGAGGAGGAGCCCGCAAGATGTGCTCCTTCCTTCCCACTACTCCTTAAGTTCTTTGTGTGTGAACAGGAGTTTTTTCTCCCGTAGGCTTTGTCTCCTCCTTCCCCAGGCATCGGTATGTGACAGCCCAGTGTGTGCGTGTGGCAGGGGATCAGGAACAGCTGGGGGTAGGGAACTGGCTGGGAATAGGGAACCGGCTGAGCAAAGCTGGCTTCTGTTGTGCAAATAACTCGGCTTACACAAGGGGCGGGAAAGGAAATAAAAGAAACTGTAGTCACTGTATGAGCGATAGGAGATTTAATGTTACCAGGAACTTGGAATTCGGAGGGAGGCGGAGCTCTGTCGTAGGCTGTTACAGCTTGTTTTGATCCAAGAAGTGTTTAAAAAGGGTCTTTGAGAAGGGAGAGCATCCACTGCTCGACCTATTTATCCTCCGAGTGTGTGAGCAGCCTGCCGACCTGCCAGCTCCCTTCAGACCTCGCTGAGAGCTGCACTTCCAGCCGGGAGCTCGCAGGCAGAGGGCCGGGGCAGTGGTTGAGGTGCCACGTGGGCAGAGGAATGAGCTCCCCTATCGCTGCCGGGAGGGTGCGGCCTTGGGAAACAGCTGTTTCTCCATCGAGATCCTTTTAATTCCTCCCACCCCAAATCCTATAGACACGGCCCTTATAGAACGACTCCTGTTTGGATCCCAAGAGTCGTTGCATCTATGGGAAAAGCCTTTAGGGAAAAGCAGCGTTTGTGTCGTCATCCTGCACTCCAGTCCTGCAGCTGCTCAGCAAAGCCTCCTTACTGGGAACTCCTCCAGTGTGGGATATCGAGTGGCTCTCGGCCACTTCTCTCCTTCCTCACATGAGGCAGCGGTGACAAATTCCACCATGTGGTGTGAAGTAGTGTCCCTTCTCCGCTCTCTGGGAAGTGCTCTGGTGTCCTGTAAGTGTGTCTAACCCAAGCACCGTGTGCTTTGTGTATTACCCCCTTTCCTCCCTGCCCCGAGTTCCTGTGCTCCTCAAAACAGTGGGAATTGTTTCCTACTTGCTGAGCTGTGTGTGTGCTGATGCCTGGCAGGTTTGGATTTGTTGTAGGACAAGTCAGTGTGCTTATGATTCTTTAACTCTGGTATAATTATGTCCTTTCTTATGTCTGTTGCTGTCAGTGGAAATGCTCAGGCTTTTTCCTAGGGCGGCTGCACCTGGGAGTTGGTAGGAACACAGCTTTGGGAATACTTTCCTAACTTTTTTAGAATGCTTTGCTAAGTTCTGGTCTTGGGAGACACTTGACATCTGAGCTGGCAGCTGCATCAAAGAGCAAAGAGTTTCGGGATGGCTTTGCAGGGCTGTCTTGGTCCCATAGGGAGCCATGAGCCATTGGGAAGGATGGGAGCCGAGGGATCTGTCTGGACACTGGTGGTGGCTCCTGTTTCAGGAGAAGCAGCATTTGCCTCCCACGGTGGGACCCCCAGGGTTAATAGCAAGCAGTGAGAGTGCCCTTTGAGGTGCCCCCAATGCTGAGCCTGCAGAAATGGGGACACTCAGCTGGAGGAGTCACCACGAGAGTCATCCCTGTCCTGACAGTGTGACGACTGTCCTGTGTCATCTCCCTCATGTGTGTGTGTGACATCGCTGTGAGTGGCTGTTGCTCGCCCCCGCTGTGTGCTGGCACTGCCTGTCAGCTCACATCTCTGTGACCTTTTGCAGACTTTGATGCTAAGAAGAAAAGAAAAGTGGCAGAGATTTACCAGGCTCTGAACAGTGACCCCATCGACGTGGCGGTGCTGAGGCGGATGGCAATCAGCGAGGGCGGGCTCCTGACGGATGAGATCCGGTGCAAAGTGTGGCCAAAGCTGCTCAGTGTTAATACAGACGACCTGCCCCCTCTTCCAGGTATGGAACAGCCTGGACTCAGCTGCTCAGGAAGAACGGCTCAGTGACCTTTGTCACTAGAGGAGGAACGTGCTTTCTGACCTATCTTTTCCCTCTGTGTGTTGCATTTCCCACTAAGCTCATGTACAAAGGGGACTCACTGCAGCACCAATAGTGTGCTGTATGTAAACAATACACCACTTCTGAAAACAACATTTGTTGTTTCCTTTAGTGATAGTCATGGAATCAGTTCATTATGGACACGGTCAGCGTGGCCCTGAGCATTAGCTGACATATGTAAGTTCACCTGCAGCAGAAAGAGTCAGACTTGATTTGTTTTGTTCCCATGAAGAGGTGGCTGTGCTGAGCCCTGGCATGGCCAAAATCCTCCCGAGGTGTCACTTGCAGGAAGTAGTTTGTTGTGTGAAGCATGTGTGGTTTTTGGTCAGAACAGGCACAGGGACAACAACCTTCCTGGTGAAGTACCCACATGGTTTTTAAACCTTAGCAATGCAGGAGCTCTGGGTCCTGTAGCTTTTATAGTCACCTAGGACAGGTTTTGTTGTTGTTCCTGATTCTGTGGTCGTTTGGAAATGTGCACCCCCCCCGCCTCAGTCAAGAGCCGGGTGATATTAGGGGTGATGTGAGGTGACCAGAGCTGCTGGAAGACAATGTTTAACTTTACATGATCGCATAGAAGGAATTTGCTGGCTTGCTGAACTTTTCTTTTTTAACTGTCTTAGCTAATCCTGGGTGAGGTTTTCTTCTGAATTGTTTCTATTTTATAAATGATTCTTTGTGGTCTCCACAGCACTCTTCCGGTTCTGCTGCTGAGTACACTTTGAATTGCACAGCAAAACTGTGGAGCAGAGATGTTTCTAGGAGTGCTGGGAGTGCTGTCAGTTTAAGCACTTTAACATGTGTTGTTTAAAGAAATAATTGCCTCATTTGCTGCTAGCATCAGAGTGCGTGGCAGTAAAAGTGCAGGGACAGGGCTGACATGAAAAAGGGGATATACAGTGGAGTAGGGAGTGTGTGCAGCCTCATGTCCACCTTCAGCAGGGATCTTCCCAGCTCCCTCACCTCATTCTCTTCCCAGTACGGTTGCGCTACTTCATGTGAACCCTGTTCCTCTTTTTCTCAGCAGGGAAGGAGCTACGAGAGGACAGTAAGGATTACCAGCAAGTGTTACTGGATGTGCGGCGATCCTTGCGCCGCTTCCCACCAGGTGAGGGAGAATTCTGCTCTTCCCACTCTGTGGGGGCAAGAGCAATGCCATGGGGCTCCTCCTGGCTCAGACTTCCCTGGGAGGCTGCAGAAGGTGACACTCCATTACTCCAGGGGCCTGACTTGTAGAAAACCTTTTTCTGGTGAGCTCACAGCAGCTGCTTCTTGCAGTGAAGCCCTTCTGCAGTCATCAGTTTCCTTCAGCTGTCTCTGCACAGATGGTTTTTGATGTGGCTCTTTCAACGTTGCACTTCCCCTGCCCCACTGAGCCCCTCTGCCAGCAGGCTGCTACTGCTAGATAGTTGCAGCAGAGAGAGGACAGATCCTGCATGGATCTTGTGCACTATGACCTGTTGAGATTAGGACAGATGGAAAGCTTGAGAAACATGCCATTTGCTTTGGTTTATTTTAGTCCATGGTCTAGCTCAGGGCCAGGGAAGGCGGGTTTGTCTGTGCTTAGAACAACCCCCTGGTATAAAACAGTCTCAAAATCAGGTTCTTGCACCAAATTTAATAGCACTTGGAACATTTAGAAGCAAAATGGTTTTGCAGTTGTTTAGTTCTGATGGGAGACTTGTGCCTTGTGTTATTTATAAAATGCTAAATCCAGCAGCTTTCTGTGCAGAGCAGTCATTATTTTTGGCCAGAACCTGCTTCCCCCTTCTGCCACTTTTATTTTGTGTAAACACTTGATTCGCTCTGATTCTTGCAGGCGTGGATGCTGTGTGCAGGCCTGATTCCTGAAGGCTCTGCTCCTACGGATTTTTTTGCCCTTGAATGGCAGCCTCCTGCCTATTTTTAACCACATTAGTGAAGCAGAGGAAAAGGAGAACTTTGTCATTGCAGGATCTCTGCTGGGACTCTCTGCTTGGCCTTTGGGCGTTTTATCTGTTGACAAGGACTGCCAGAAACTGGCTGCAGCTGTGCAGGGCAGGAACAATGTTTTCCCTGTGACATCCTGTCCCTAAACACGTTGTTAGCAGGGGACTGATACAAAGTTGTTCTGGTGGAGGTCTCGCAGTCTGATGCAGTTGGCACAGTTTCTGTGAAAATGGGTCCCGTTGAATTTTTTTCTAGAACTCCTGGGAAATTAAAAATTACTAAAACATCCTCATCAGTGCTGGATGTGCAGAACAATTCTCTCTTCACAGCAGCACTGTGCAAACATCAGTAAACCCTGCTCTCATCCTCCACAGTGGCTTCCTTGCAGATAAGGGTTCTGCAGATCTAAAGATTAAACCTCTCAGCAACTGGCCAGCTTTCCCTGGGCCTGGAGAGTTTTGGGAGACAGCATTAGGGCTTTGAATAGTTTTTTCTGCCAGTTTTACCTCCCTCCCCTGTGCACCACTTCCCTTGGGATCAGGCAATTTAGTAAATGCACAGGTGCTCCTTGCACACCACAGTCGTCCTTGCTCCCATAGCAGGCACTGGTAGGTGACACAGCTGTGCCACCTCTGCTGTTCCCACAGGGATGCCGGATGACCAGAGGGAAGTATTGCAGGAGGAGCTCATCGACATCATCCTCCACGTCCTCAAGCGCAACCCCCAGCTGCACTACTACCAGGGATACCATGACATCGTGGTCACCTTCCTCCTGGTGGTGGGGGACAGGCTGGCCACGGCACTGGTGGAGAAGCTCTCGACGCATCATCTCAGGTACTCAGTGGGAGGAGAGGAGCCAACTGCGTGTCCTCAGGCTGTGGGGATACCTGCACAGGTGGAGCTGGCCTGGAAAGGGAGCTGGGAAGGCAGAGCCTTGCGTTAAAGCAGCTTCCTGTCGTGCCTGTACCCAGAGGGGTGCTGTGAGAACAGCCTGACCCACAACAGCACATGGCTTTGCAGGGAGCTGTGCCCTGGGGAAGGGATAATTGACGGCTGTCAGTTAATTTGTAGCATCTCTTGGAGCTGGAAAAGCCAACGCACATGCATTATTCATGGTTGTGTGGCTGTCAGAGCCTCTCCAGTCCTGGGGGCTGGTTCAGCACCTGCCTCCCACTTGTCCTTGCATAGCCCTGGGCACTGTGGTCTATATTGCCCGGTGTCCTGTACTTCACATGAAGAGTCTCTCCTGTCTGTGCACTGAAATAAGAGCAGGCTTCCAGCTGGGGAGTGTGGTTTGGAGGGATTATCTCTCCTCTCCCAGGCAGGAGTCAGATCTTGGGTGCTGGAAAGGCTTTGAGGTTCTTGTGTGCACAGCAGCAAAATAAGAAGTGTCAGCTGACAGCAGCATGATGGTCTGGGCCTGGGTTCTGTGTGCAGCTCAGCCCTGTGTGTCCCAGACAAGCAGGAAGGAGGCCGTTCCAAAGAGACAGAATTCTTTGGGGCTGGGGGCCACCCTGCCAGCAAGGCTGTTTCTTGCATGTACTTCACCTTCTGCTGCCTCCCTGGAGGGAGAGCCGGCTGACATTGTTGCTTCACAAAGCTTTTTTAAAATCTTTCCTCAGGGATTTTATGGACCCAACGATGGATAATACCAAGCACATTTTAAATTACCTGATGCCCATCATAGACCGGGTGAACCCTGAGGTGCATGACTTCATGCAGAGGTATGCAAATGTTCCCTTAGAGCCTCTTGGCTCTCCCCTGCTGCTGGTCTCAGGTTACTGTTCATAGGGCCGTTTGCACCAGCACATCCCCAGCACCACAGTGACTTTTTCAGGGAGTCCACAGCTGTCCCACAGCTGATGGTAACACCCCAAAGCCATGTGGCACTCATTTCTGAGCAGGCTCAAACCTGTGCTGCCTCTCTGGAGGGGCTTTACATTCTGCTATCTTCATCCCAGTTGTCTTCAGTCTGTGTTGGAAAGGCTGGGGACTTGGGGACAGTGTTGTACAAAATGCTACAACTGCTTCACGTGACCACTTGTGTGGCTGCTGGCACCTTGCTGTGGTTTGTTGTTAGTTCTGGGGATAATTCCCCGATGTTGCATTAGGGACACACAAGTGTGCCTGGGCAGATGAAGCAGAAGCAGGAAGGTGAATGGGAAGAGTCAGTTCAGAACCCTTTTTGGGGCAGGTGTGTCTTTTGTTTCACAGCCAAGATGTCTTTGGGTACCAACCCTGATTGCAAACTCCCAGAATTAGTAAGCCCTCAGGGTGGGAAGGAACTCAAACATCTGGCTGTGCTGCAGGGCTTCAGTTGCCCTCAGGCCAGCAAGCCAGACAGTGCCATGATACATCACACATTCAGGGTCCCCTGGAAGCAGCGTTTGGCCTCTGCTGTGGCCCCCACTGGATGTGACACAAGTAGTGGCATCACTGTGCCTGGGGTTGTGTCAGAGGTGCAGTTCCTGCTCTGGGGGTGGGTTCAGTGCTCCACTGACAGCCAGCTCTATTTCCCCAGGCACGGCTGGGGTGGCTTTGGGAGCATTTCATCCCTGTTTCCAGGCTGACCTAATGGTTCTTTCTCTCTGTAGTGCGGAGGTGGGAACCATCTTTGCTCTCAGCTGGCTGATCACTTGGTTTGGCCACGTTTTGTCCGACTTCCGGCATGTTGTGCGATTATATGACTTCTTCCTGGCTTGCCACCCACTGATGCCCATTTATTTTGCGGCTGTGGTAGGTATTGATGGAATGGTCGGGGATTAACTGCGCTGTTCTGAGGTGGTGGGAGTTTGGGGCTGCAGAGGGAGGCTGGCAAACCCAGTGCTGGTGCTGTCCCCAGCTGCACCCTGCTCTGCAGAGCCCCCCAAGGTCAGTGATGTCCTTGGTGATGGCAAAGGGCAGGTAGGATCCAGGGGAACTTGGCAGCCTGAGAGTGTCCAAATGTGCAGGCCATACCAGTTCAGTGCTGTGCAGGCAGCATGATACAGTGTTTTTATTTCCTTTCATGTACTGGTCCTGCTTCTGGTCTCATGCTGGGATGCCTGGCTGGCTGGGGACAGCCCTGCACTATGTGTCCCCCTGCCCATCCTCCTATGGCAGAGGGCAAGTCATGGAGTTAAACCCTGCTGAGGTTCTTCCCACACCTCTGACCTGCCAATAGCAAGCTCTGCTCAGCAGACAGACCTAAAGAGGCTTTCCATGGCCTCAGAGTCTCAGAAGGGGTTTGGCATTTCTCTTCCCAGTGAATGCTTCACTGCAGTGTGTCCTCCTGAAGAAGGTCTTTCAGCTGGAAGTAAAGTGTTTTTTTCTTCTGGCTCTGAAGCAAGTGCCAGCATGTACCAAGGAGTTGTCCCCACTTCCTTGTCTGTCCTCCTCTCACTCCTCTGTAGATCGTGCTGCACCGGGAGCAGGAAGTTCTGGACTGCGAGTGTGACATGGCCTCTGTCCACCACCTCCTGTCCCAGATCCCACAGGACCTTCCTTATGAGTCCCTGATCAGCAAAGCTGGGGACCTTTTTGTCCAGTTCCCACCATCCGAACTCACCAAGGAGGCAGCTCAGGCAGCTCAGGCGGAACGGTGAGTGCTGGGCAGCCCATGTGTTCCCTGCATCCCCTTGCCAGGTCTTGCCTCCCTGTGGAGATCTTCGTGACTGGAGGCTGGTCTCCGAGGTGAGCGGAGGACACTCCTTGACCTGTTCCTTCTCTTGCAGAACTGCGGCTTCCACTTTTAAGGACTTTGAGTTGGCATCAGTGCAGCAGAGACCAGACACTGTGTTGAGGCAGCGCTTCAGGGAGCGGCTCCGAGGGGAGGAGCGGCTCCGAGGGGAGGAGCGGACAAAATCCATCTTGACAAAGCCCCGGACCAACCGCTTTGTCAAGCTGGCAGTGATGGGGCTGACGGTGGCACTGGGAGCAGCTGCCCTGGCCGTTGTGAAGAGCGCACTGGAGTGGGCACCCAAGTTTGAACTGCAGATTTTCCCCTGAAGCTGGAGAAAGGGCCTTCCCTGTCACTGCATCCTTCCCGGGTGGGAAGGGCTGATATTTGATGAAGGACGTGTCCAGAAACGACCTGTCTGAAGATTATTTTTTTTTTATTGTTGCGTCCAGTGACGCTTTTGGCCTTTGTGACAGACTGAGGGAACCGGCCCAGCAGGACGGTTTCCCACACCGTGCTCACCTTGTTCCCCTCTCCCTGTGCAAGGGTGAGCAGACAGGCACTGCCGCTGTCCCCTGAGGAAACAGAGGTATGGACAAGTTTGGCTGTTCAGGTGACTGTACAAAAGGAGAGCTGTGTGTGGGCTGTGCCCAAATGATCCTGCGTTCTCCATTGGGGAAAACTAGTGAGAGTGAGAGCAGATCCTTGCCTGGAGGAGAGAGTCCAACAGGGTTTGGTCTGGGTGCTTGCGTGTGTGGGCGTGGAGGGCTGTTGCACTCCTGAGGAACAGGGCAGCCCTTTGGCTCTTCATGGCTCCAGTCTGCCCCACGATCTGCCTTCAGCTTTGCCGGTGCTCCAGCTCTTCCTGTCCTGTAGGCACCCTCTGAGTAGAGCCAAACCTTTCCCACAACCCCGCCAGCACAATGCTGTGAGCTTCTCTTCAGTGTATAACATTCCCTGGCTCTTTTTCCTTCCTCATCTTTGCAGCCTGATCTGTTTGCAGGGGGCAGGAGCAGACCTTAGCTCCCCTCAGCTCTCAGGCACTGCCACTGCTGCACTGGCAGTGCTCTGACCATATCTGGGGTCAGTGAAGTGAGACACAAGTGCAGTCACCCTGCCGAAGGTGCATGCTGTCATGTGCCAGGTTATGCTACCACAAGTCTTAGTGGCACTGTAAACACCCATTGCAGACTTCTTTAATAGCTCTGGAAGTGGACACTAACATGCCCACATGGAGAAAGGCTTTTTCCACCTTGTGAAACACTTTGCACAGGATAGAAGTTGCACTAGGAAATGTGTCAAAAAACCTTCCCCACAAGCTGATCAGGCTTCAGCATCGCCTCTGGAAACAACATGAGGGGTTTCCCAGAAAGGCCACCCTGACCCCTGCATAGCTTCCATCTCCCCACCAGTCCCTTTGGCAGTCCCAGTGCTCCCTGCTCTCCAAGCTAAGCGGCAAATCCTTCTAGACGACTCGGTGTCCCACTGAGACAAAGCCAATAGACACTCTATGCCTCTACCTCTCCCCCAAGCTGCTAAATCTCCCTCAAGTGCCCTTACCTGTCCCTCACAGCTCCCTCCCGCTGCCTCATCATTGCTCTGTTGTGCCCAAAGCCATCTGTGCCATGCCCAGGGGCTGCACACCTGAAAATGAGGTGTTAGTTGAAGGGATTTGGGGATAGAGAAGAAAACTCATCCCCTGCAAAGCTCAGCACCCCCCACTTCCACCCCTCTTGGCCCACTACTGCCCTGGGTATGTTCTGGTTTGCTCCGTGGGCCCTTGCTCATGGAAGGGCTGTGCCTTTCTGGACAGAGGGCAGGTGGGCAGTTGTCATTCCTGACTTGTGTTCCCATGAAGTTCTGAGCAGGAGTTCCCTTTGCCTCTGCAGGTGAAATGTGGAGTGTGTGAAACTGCCCTTGTCCAGGCAGGCACCAAGACCTGTTCCCTCCTCGATGGTGCCAGTGCCCTTGGAGAGACCTGGGGCTGCTCAGGGGGCTCCTCCCCGTGTGGCTGAAGGCAGAGCCAATTCCTGTTCCCTTGGAACTCCCAGAGCAGCAGAGCAGGACTGGGAGCTGGGTCACTTAGCACTTTAGAAACCACTGGTTGCAGGAGAGTGTGGTGACCTGGGGATGCTGCTGGAGGGCCCAGGACCGCTCTGTACACCACCCTGAGGGAGGATGGCTGAAGCCCCCCAGGAGGAGCCCCTGCAGCCCCTCCATTCCCTGGCCATGATGCACTTTAATTCTTGTGTTGTCCCTGGCAGGGGGAAGGGCCTGGGAGGAGACCATGGCTGTGGGTGCTTCAGTTACTCTGTACAAAGACTTACACACCCCCTGTAAATGCAGATTTCTACAAACCCTAAAACTGTAAAATAAACAGTTACTAAACACACTTCCTGCCCTTCCCAGGCCGGGGCTGCCAGATCCGCTCTTGTGGCACCCTGTGGCCCAGAACTGGCACCTTCCCTGCAGTGGCCAGGCCAGCTCAGCATGGCCTCACACCCAGCAAGCCCGTGGGAAGAGGAGCAGGAGCAGAGCCAAAGGGTGCGTGCATGCCCCGGTCACTGCTCTCCATCCATCTGCCTTCCTCTGGGCCAATGCCAGGCCTTGTGTGTGCCGCTGGCTCTCCGGGGTGTCCCCCCCATCAGTAGTGTGGGGCTGGAAATAGCCTGACCTCCCGGCCTGCCCTGTACCCCAGGCCGGGTGCCTGGCTGCAGGAGGAGATCCCGGGCATGATGCCCAATTCCCAGGGCATGGTCCACTGAGCTGGGATGATACAGTTGCCTTCACCAGACTGGAAGAAGTTTTGGCTGGATGGCTCAAGGCTGGCAGCCTTGTTAGCTCTTTTTAATTCCCTGTGGCTTCTACAGGAGCCATTTTCTCAATAGCGCTTGGAGCCCTGTGGGAGGGAGAGCCTTTGGGCGGCAGGGGGGAAGGAGGAGTGGTGGTGGGAGGTATGTGGCACCTTTGGGGCAGCCAAGAGGCCACTGCCATGTGTGACTCATACCCAGGCCAGTGGCAACGTGCCTGTGCAGGCCATGTTGGAGGCTGCACACCAGCTCCGTGTGGCCCTGACCTTTGGCAAGGTCAGGAGGGCCAGTGAGCTGTGACCGTAGCTGCCCCATGGTCCCCCCTGCTCTCGGCAGTGTCCCTGTGCAGAGACGAATCCCACGGCCGGGGGCTGCGGTGACGCCACACTGGAACATTGCTGCCCCTGTGGCACCGCCCAGGCTGCGGGCGGTGCTGGGGGCTCTCCCGTGGGTGCAGCCTGCAGACTTGGGGGTCACTGTGGCATGGGCAACCCCTGCACTTCTCCCTCCCTCGGGGACAGCCCGGTCCCCAGCAGCGCCGGGGCAGCAGGAGGGGCTGGCAGTACCCGGGGATGCTCTGGGCTCCTCTTGTTGCCGTGGCAACAGCTGCGGCGAGACTGGGGGCGGGGGTCTGGGTGTGATGCAAGTGGCGCGTGACCTCGTGGCCCCCCCTGGGCCCTCCTGTGGGTCTGGATTAGTACCCCCGGTCCCCTCCCCCTCCGCTTATTACCCTCGGTCCCCTCCCCCTGGCTGAACGGAGTCGGGGGCGGTGCCGGGATTGCCCACACACACACACACGGGTGGGGCCAGGGGCTGCATATGCACAGGCACATACGTGCACATACGTGCACATGCTCACACTGCTCCCAGGGACGCCCAGTCCACACCGACTGATGAGGGAGAACCTCCCCAGTGTGGGAGAGCCCATAGGAACTGGGGTTCAGGGTGGGAAGTGACATGTTAGGGATGCTGGCCATTGGGAATCCCACATCTCCCTGGGGACCTCACATAGCCCTGGGAACCCCAAATTCCCCTGAGAGGAGTGAGGCAGCACAGAAAGAGCCGGAGCCGTGGGGAGCAGACCAACACACTTTATTCCATAATCACAACAGTCAGGATAATTGTTCGCCGAGGTTCCACAGAGCAAGGGCCAGCAGTGTCACACCCCCGAGACGGGCCCAGATGGGGTCGTCACTGCCCCTCGGCTAAAATCCTGTTTCTCCACGGTAACAGACACAGGGACCCTTCACTAACACAACACTACAAAGGTGACCCCGAGCGCTGGCACCCGTCTGCAGGCTGCGCCGGGGCCCCGCCAGCTCCGGGGACCCCCGGCCCGCTCGGCCGCCACCAGGGCAGCTGCTTCCTGAGAGAGGTTTGGTTTATTTTTATTATTTATTATTACTATTATTATTATTATTCGCTTTGTCTGGAGTGATGACGGGATGTCGCACGCGCACGCACACACGCTCGCACACGCATGCCAGCCAGCACCAGGCAGCGGGGGCGCAGCGGGAGGGGGCCGCACGCTCGGGGGGTCTCTAAGCACTACAACCACACGGCACAGAAAATCCACCACTGTCCACGACGGTTCTCCCTGACAAACACACCCGGCGAGACTCGAGGAGGGGGACAGGGGTGGGGACAGGGACAAAGCGGATGATGTTGTGCTTGCGGCCAGGGCAGGGGACCCCGGCGCTGGCTCCAGTTCTGGCACTGACCCAGAACCTGCTCCTGAGGAAATATTTCGCCTGACAGTCTGTGGAGGGATCACCCTGGCTCAAGGGTGATGCACAGCACATAGGGGACCACTGGGACCCATGTCCTCCCTAGGAATGGAAGCTGAGCCCTGAGCTCCAGGGTCAGCAAAGCACACATGTGATGCGAGACCCTCAGTGTGGCTTCAGGCCTTGCTGGTACCTGGGGGCTTTGGCTTCCCCATGGACAGGGATGGAGGGCAGGTGACCGTCAGCCTCGTTGCCCTCCCTGAAAACCCCTGGCCACAGCACGGGGTGGCTGTGCACCCCAAGAAGGCACCGAGGTGCTGGGTGAGATCTATGTGTGTCAGAGAGCTCTGGGGCCGCTGGATCCCACGGGAACCCCAAACCCGGCTCACACATGGGAGGGGGCTTCAGATGCTCCTGGCGCGGGGCTGCCCAGGGGGTGGGAAGGCAGAGTCCCCCCGAGGCGGCGGTGAGGCGGGAGCAGGCTGCCAGAACCACGGCTGTCCCGGCGTTTATTTGGCTTTTCCACCTTTTGGGGGCGGGACTGGATCCGGTGGGGGATGGCCGGGGAGGGAGGGGACGCAGAGAAGAGGACGCGCTCTATCCAGGGAACACGTGTCTGATGCGTGATGCCCGCCTGGCTCCGCAGGCTGGCACCCGCACGGGGGTACCGAAACACCGTGGCTAATGCCAACACACACGCACAGCTACCGCTACACACCGACACATCTACACTGCTGATGGTTGACCATCGCGGGGGGCCTCGAGAGGCCCCCAGGGACTGGGCTGGGGGACATCAAGCATCCCTGCAAAGGGCCTGGGGACACACCTCTCCCTGTACTGCAGTGCCTATCCCCATGGCTGAGCCAGGGCCACCAGCAGCAGGGCCAGACACCTACTCGGAGGCAACCTCAGGGGATGCCAGGACATGAGAGAGGGATGTCCTTCCCCTGGTCATGGCTCAGTCCAGCCTGACAGCAAGGGGCAGGCACGGGGTAGCCTGTGACTGGGGGAACTGTCAGCCCCAAAACAGGGAGGCAGAGTCCCAGGCAGCAGGTGCTCCGCTGCCGCCAGCACCCCACTGGCCGGGAAGGTTCTGAGGGGCCCCCACAAACACAGAGCCCCTGGGGAATCGGGGTCATGGGGGACTGCAAGGGCTGCTTCAAGCAGCAATTGCCACCGAGCCCAGTACAGCTCCTACAGACGCTGCCAGCCCCAGCCATGACCACGTCCCCAGGGACGTGTGGGGTCCCCACCCAGCACAGCTGTACCAGAGCGCAGCCCCTGCCCCCCAACCACAGCCTGCGGCAGCTGCCGAGCCAGCACTGCAGCCACGTGCTCCCGGCAGTGGGAGGAGGCGGCTGTTGCAGGCAGGAGCCATTAGGAAAAGCAAAGAAAATCCCAGCTGGAGGAGCCGCTGCAGCAGCATCTTCCCTGCCAGCATGTTCCTGCTCTTGGCGGGGCCGGCAGCAGAGCCCAGAGTGGTGCTGTGTGGAGGAGCTCTGCGTCAGAGCATCACCCACACCCCACACGCCCACCAGCACTGGCTGCAGCTGCTCTTGGACCAGTTTGTGTGGTTGCTTAAGGCAGATTTTCCACAGCTGGCCTTCCCTGCCACCCTGCCCTTCCATGCTGCTCCCTGCCATCCCGGCAGCACGACACGCCACGGCCGGGCACAGTGAGACCTGGCTCCACTGGCCAAGGTCAGCCAACGCAGAGCAGGTCCTGCACAGGCACAGGCTCCTAGGTTAAAATGAGGGCTGGCTGCTCAGGGAAGGGCTCGTCCCCATACAATTTTGGGGTGACTCCGGACACGGGCTCCCTCCGTGGCACAGCTTTCCCTGCACAACTGCCTGGCAAAAGAAACAACACAGCCTCCCGCGCCCACGTGCTCGTCACGTGTGTGCAACTTCACTCTTCCCAAAGCGAGTGGCGGGGAGCACATGCCACAGGGAAGGAGACACTGCTGTGGGACTCTGAACCCCCCAAGCCAGGGACCCCTCACAAAATAGGGAGTTGGGAAGGGACAGTTTGGCATGGCTCGGCATCCCTCCCCAAGGGTTGCAGAGAGGAAGAGGAGAAAATTGAAGCCATGCGTTCAATGCAGTCAAAAACCAAACGGAATCAGCCATTCTCCAAGGGATGGGGAAGGTGGGGTGAGCACCAAGAGCTGGGGTGGCATGGATGCTCCTGCTTCCTGGAGAGCGGGAGGGCACACGGTGCTGGCAGAGATGGGAGCGGCCAGGAGCAGCCATGGCTGTCAGCGCCGGGGCCATGGGGGGAAGCGGCCGGGTGTGACAATGAAAACCCGATGAGATGCATTTCATGGGCAAATAACCGCGGCGGGCAGCCATGCGTCCTGCGGGCACGAGGCGACAGTCGGACAGACAGATGGATGAAGAATGGGTGCGTGCCAGGGGCGGGGGAGCAGGGGCTCTGCCTTCCAGCAGCTTCAAGGCAAAATACCTGATTCCTGCATGTAAACAGCTGGTTTCGGTTTGTTTGTTTTTTTCCTGGGTTGTTTTTTGATATGACCTGATTGTGGGTGAAAATAAAATTGAGCGTTACCTGCAGAGCGTGGGACTCAGTAGGTAAAGACCAAGTCCGAGATGCTGGACATGAGCCAGTCCCCTGCTATCATCTCCGTCACCTCGGGCGTGCAATAGTCCGGGAACTCGAAGTGCGAGGAGCCTCCCCGCGGGAAGAGGTCGTGGTCCTTGTCGAAGACGGACCAGTCCAGGGCACCACAGGTGGCGCTGGCAGACGCCCGCCCGGGCATGATCCCCAGCAGCTCTTCCTCCAGCTCCTCGTCGGAGGAGCTGAAGGAAGAGGGAGGGGACCCAGCCGACATGGGAGAGGGGGACCCGCTCTCTGGGGACCTCCCTGGCTCCGGGCAGGGTGTGGTAGGGCTCAGGGGTGCAGGGGGCTCCTGGGGGCTGTGCTCCCCGTCGGGTGCCGGGTGCCAGGCAGCCGTGCCAGGCACCACAGGGCTGTCCTCAGCGGGCACCTCTGGTGCGGGCTCCTGCGGGGGTGTCGGGGCCGGTGGGCAGCTTGGCGGGCTGCCTGCGGCTGGCTGAGACACGGCCCAACACGGAGGGTTTGATCTTCACTGGGAGCCGCGGACGGGCTGCTCCGGTGCCCACCTTGCCCTTTTTCCGAGGCCGGTACTTGTAGTCGGGGTAGTCAGCCATGTGCTTGAGGCGCAGGCGCTCGGCCTCCCTGACAAAGGGGATCTTCTCGGAGTCGTGGAGGAGCTGCCAGCGTCGGCCCAGGCGCTTGGAGATCTCGGCGTTGTGCATGTCGGGCCACTGGTCCATGATCTTGCGGCGCTCGTGCTGGGACCACACCATGAAGGCGTTCATAGGCCGCTTGATGTGCCCGCTCGGCGTCTTGCACCAGGCGGGCTCGGTGTCACGGGCGGGCAGTGGAGCGCAGGACTCCCGCCGAGCCTCCGCGCCCCGGCCCCGCGGGCCGCGCTGCACCATCCCGGAGCCGGGTACCCCGCCGCCGCCTCCGCCTCTTCCTCCTCCCCTCCCGCCGCCGCCTCCCTGCCCGCCGCTACGCGCCGCGCCGCGCCGCCCCCATTGTGCGGAGCGGGCGGCGGCGGGGCGGGGCGCAGGCGGCCGCGACGGGGCCCGGGGGCGCACGGCGGGGCCGGCTCCGCCGGGGCGGCGGCCGCGGCAGTGCTCCGGAGGGGCCCCGGGACGGCCCGGTGGTCTCCGGCTCGGAGACGCTCTGCAGCGGTCCTGTCCCGGAATGCTCTGCACCGGTCCGAGGATGCTTCGGAATGCTCTGTAGCACCTCGAGGGTGCTCGGTACCGGTCTGAGGATGCTCCGGGATGCTCTGTACCGTCTCGGAGATGCTCCGCACCAACCCGGGGATGTTCGGCGCTGACTCGAGGATGTTCCGGGATGTTCTGTACCGGCTCGGGGATGCTCCGCACTGCCCGGGGATGCTGCACGCCGCGAGGGCTCCGCCCCGGGGTTGCTCCGCTCCCCGCCGCCCCGGTGATGCCTCCCCGGTCAAATCGGCAGATGCTTCGGTCGGGAACGGCGTGGGGTGGCTGCGGCGGGTCCGGGTGCGGGCCGGGGGTGCGCGGGGGCGGTGCGGGCAGCCCGGGAGCCGCACGCCCCCCGGCGCCGCTCTTATAGCCGCGGCCGCCCCGCCCCCGCCGCCCCGGTAAACACCGCCGCGCCGGGTCTGTCAATGGGGCCCCGCCCCCCGCCGCCCATTGGCCGCGGCGCGGGGGGGCAGATCCCGCTCAGCCAATGGGCGCCCGCCGAGAGGGGTTGCTGGAGAGAATGGCAGGGTGGCACACCCCGGTACCCCCGGTACCCCCGGTACCCCCGGTACCCGGCACGCCCCGCTACCCCTGCTCTCCCCGGTACTCCCACTACCCCCCCAGTAGACACGGCACGCCCCGCTACCCCGGCACGCCGATGCCCCCCATACCGATGCAACTCGGCAGCCCCCAGTACCCCCACCTGGACAGCACAGAACCCCCGGTGACACCCGGTACCTTCAGACAAGCATCCCGGTACGCCGGTACCTCTCTGTGCCCTCAGGTACCGAGGATGCTCCAGCTCCTGCCAGTAATCCGCTGCTCCCCCGGTCTAGGCACCCCGATGCCCCCGGTGACCCTGACACCCGCACCCTCGGGAGCACCTACACCCCTCGCGGGAGCCTTTGCACGGGTGTGACCGGCCGGGACACCGAGTATTACCCCGGAATGCTGCGCTTGACCCCTGCCCTGCAGGCCCGCCGGGCTCCCGGGACACCCACTGTTCCCGGTCGCCTCGCCAGAGCCGTGGCCCGAACAGTCCCCGGGCCGCCCACTAGGGCCTGCACCGCTCGGCGACACGCCATGTGGGAACACCGACGCCTTCGTGGACGTGTCCCCGCCACCCATGTCAGCGGCGTCTCCCTGGGATCGGCCCCCGGCGGAGACGGGAGCGCGGGGCGGGGGACGCGCTGCCCACGAGGCGGACACGCGGCTCCCCGGTGCCACGAGTGGGGCCACGCCCCCCGGCCGGGTCCCGCCCCCTCCGCAGGGCGGCACCAATGGGGCGGCGGCGGCGGCGCTGTTGCCCTGGAGACCGCGGGCTGCCCGCCGGGGGCCGCGCCCATTGGCTGTCGCCGCCGCGCGCGGGCCCGCCGGGGGCCGCGCCCATTGGCTGCGCCGCCGCCGCCAGTTGCTGTGGTGACAGGGGAGCGCGCGGAGCCGCGCCCGACCCGACCGGGCACCACGGGCTGTCGCCGTCCTGCGCTCTAAGCGGGAACTGCGGCCTGTCCCGCCCCTGCCGGCTGCCCCGACATTGCGGCCAGCCGGGACACCGGGGTCTGCCCCGCTGCCCGCCCTCCCCCCGGCCCGGCCCACAGCCCCGGGCGCTCCCCACGCCGTCCCGAAGCCCCGCCGCGCGGGTAACACCACACAGTCCTCCAGCGCGGCTTTGCACCGGGCCCGCGAGCGGCGCCTCCCCGAGCCGTTCCCGCTCGGTATAGCCGGAGGTCATGGCCGGCACCGGTCACCCGCATGGCCCTGGCACGGGGCAGCTGCTCGGCCTCTCCCACACACCTCCGGTCTTCGCTGCCACTCCGCCGGCAGGACCGGGTGGGTGTGCATTAGCACGGAACGCCCGTGGCGTCGAGCAGCTCTGCGGGGCCGGAGGCGGCTGCCCATCCCCGTTGATCCCGTGCACCGGGGGCGCCTCTTCCCAGGCTCCCCGGGACGGCCGTTCCTCTGCTCCCTCCCGGCCCCGGCCGCCCCGCAAGCAGCCGAGTCCCAGCCCCACGGGGCCAGTCCCGCCGGGCTGCTCGGGCTGCCGCAGCTTCTTCCAGTCCCGGGAACCCAGACCCCGCCCGGTGGATCCGGTGCCGGGGCGGAGCCGGCAGGGGGCGTCCCTTCCGCCCGTTCCCGTGAGCGTGGGCCCCGCCCGGTCCCCGAGCCCGCCCGCTGTCGCCGTGGGGACCGGCTCAGGTTTCGGGGGGTACGGGGCATCCCCAGGAGCCTTAGCGAAGAGGGGTTCCCGAGGGGCCATGGGGTCTGGGGGTCCCCGGGGGGCAGAGGATGATGAGGATCAATGGGATGTAGGGCTGTCCCAGGAGGCACAGTGGCTGCCAAAGGGACAAAAGAGCCAGCTGGGAGGGGTTCTCCATAGATCGGCAGCAGTATCACCCCTGCAACAGCCCACTAAATCCATTCCTTCATACTGTCCCTGGCTCCAGCTGGCTGCTGGAGCACCGCTCTGCTTCCCAGAGCCAGTCCTGTGTGGAGTGGCACCAGGCACGGTGACAGATTCCTCCGTGCTGCCAGTGCAAGCAGCAGTGCCTGAGGGTAAGGTCAGGGTTGGTGCAAGGGGACATTTCCCAGCTCTGAGGAATGAGCAGTAACTGGATTTCTCCCTGTGCAGAGGATGAAGGCAGTGGTGCAGATCTGCTGTCAGAACTGGCTGGACACAGTGAGGGCAGAACTCCAGGACATAGAAAAAACAATGGAAAATAATCTGGGAAGCTAGTTGCTCACATCACTGTGAAATGAGTCTGTACAGTCATGTTACCTTTGCTTTCCATCCTCGGTTAAAGACACTGTGTTGATCTTACAAATGTCAAACAATTCCATTCCTGAGAATCAATCCCATTTGCTCTGTGGGGATGATCTTCCCATCAGCCTGCCGGGGGGGGAGAGCCCTGTAACACACAGCAACCTGTGCTCAGGGGGGCCTGCTCATGGGGTCATTCCTTCCTGGCATGTCCCAGCTCCTGCCCCCCGGGTGCACACAGGGATTATTTTTTCATGAAAATATCACCCTGTTGGGCAGCCGCTCACCCAGCAGAGCAGCAGTGGTGTGGGTGTCAAGGGGGACTGGATCTCCTGCACCCGGGTCTGGGTTTTAGCTGGAAGACAGGTATGGCTGTAGCTATGGAGGCACGAGCTGAAGGAGGAGGAAAGCCTGGAACATGTCAGGAGGGAGGAGGCGAGTGGCTGTGTGATAGATTAGTGGAACTTATTTTTTTTCTGTTTAAAAAAATTATGAAAAAGGGGAATTAATTAGCCTCAGCAGCTGGTGGGGCTGGGGTTACTGAGGGTGGATGGGAGGAGAGTTAAAAATAGCAGGAAGGCCCAAGTGGAAAGTTTCTGTAACATCACAAGTCAGGCATTTGGTGCTTACCCGCCCTGACAAGCGGGAGCCTGTGCCAGAGCCCTCTCCACCATCCTCAGCCCTTTCCCACTGACCTCCCTGCAACTTTTCACACGACATCACCAGCCCTTCATTTTGCTAATTAACTCTTTGCTTCCAGACACTGGATTTGCATCTTGAAAGAGCAAAATCAGCCACAAATTGCTCAGCCTGGGAACGTGAGGGTGCAGAGGAGCACAGTGCTCATGCTGGCCCTCCCTGGGTCCCTGCATGTCGCTGGCAGCGTGTGGAGCCCAGAGGGGCTGTAACCCCCCCTGTATCCATTCCCATCTGCATTTCAGCTTCCCCTCCTTAAAAATCCTCCTGCTCCCAGGGGCTCTGGGTGGATTTCACCAGTAGGTCTGAGCCCTATGCTGGGACACTCTGGATACACAGTTTGTCCTTGGCAGAGACGGAGATGGATGAGGCAGCTCTGAGCAAGCCCAGCTTGCCGCGCTTGTCCCCACTGCGAGAAAGCAGATGTACCTCGCTGCTCCAACAGGCTTTCTCTGCTTCTGTTTGTCTTTCAGGACTGACAATGAGAGTGGCTGAATTCATTCCTTTTCCCTCTCAGAGCCCCAGGAGTTGTGTCTGGCTCTGCTGCTCTGGGAAGGCTGGCAAGAGCTGAGCCTGCCATACAGAGGGTGGTCTGAGGGTGGTGGAGGAGGGCTTGGGCTGGAACCGATTTTGATGGTTGGCAGAGCGGTCAGTGACTGTAGCAGACCACAAGGCGTGAGAAAATACTGCTGGGTTGCCTGGGGGTCAGGTTTGGCTCTTTTTTACACTAAACAGGAGCTGGGCACTACCCTCACCTGGTTTTAAAGTGTTTCCCTGCTCCTCCAGCTGCTTGCATGGTCCTGGGTCCCAGAACAAGCATCTGGGCTGTCCCCACTGAGAGCCAGTGCAGGACCCTGGGGACATAGAGAGGGTGGCAAGGCTGACACAAGGCAGGCTTCCCTCCACCCACCTTGTGCCCCCTGAGGACAGGACTGCCAGGCAGGGAACGGGACACCTCTGAGCGCAATCTGAGCAGTCACCCTGCTCCTGCTTCTGCTCCTCCTCATACCGAAACAGCCAAAGCACAGCAGCTTATTCCCACTCTGTGCTTTGCCCCTCCTAACTCTCTCCTCTCTCAGGTGCATGCTGGGTACTGAGGTGGTCCTCAGCATTCCCACCAAGGAGGTGTCCCTCGTCTCATGCCAGCCCCTTGCCCAGAGCCTGGAGCAGCCAGGCTTGAATGAGGTGCCGAGCTGACTCCATTGCCTTCAGCCCTTCTTCCCCCTAGTCCTGCTCAGCACCTTGGGCATTTGCTGATGTGGTTTCATGGCACAATAAAAGTGTTGCTGTCATTCCTGCCCTCCCCATCGCTGTGCTCTGATCATGAAGGATGTCCTGGGACCAGACCTGGTGCCATGAGGCTCTGCAGTATATCCCAGTGTGGGCTGAACTGGTGACCCAGTGTAGGGTCAGATCAGTGCCTGCACTGGGACAGTTTGGGACCGTTTGGGACAGTGCTGCCAGTGCCTGGGATAAACAGACAGGTTCAAATAAAACCAGCTCCTGCTACTGCCGGTGCCAGGAGAGCCGCAGCCTTGTGTTCCACCACTGCATCTTGGAGACGGAGCTGCACAGCCGGGCTCCGGGCTTCTAGGTCCTGAAAAAGTGCATCCTCTCCTGGGCAGGGCAGGACCAGACCAGGCTCGGCTCGCTCCTTACTTGGTGGAACCGGGCCTGGGGTGGCGAGACCACGGCCAGGAACGGGGGTAATCCTGCTCCACACAGGACCGCAGAGTGGTGGAGCCCCCACCCGCGGCAGCGCATCCCGCAGCATCCCGATGTAACCGCTGCTCCCCATGACCGAGGGTACGCGTCCCGGGGGAATCCGCCGTTCCCCGGCACCTCGGGGACCTCGGGGACCGGGACAGGGCGGCTGGGCCGGGCCGAGGCCGGTGCGGGCGGGGGTGTGTCCGGCGGGGGAGGGATCGGAGCGGCGAGGGGCTCCACCTCCCGGGGCTTAAAGCCCGGGGCAGACGGCGGTGCGGGTGTCTCGGAAAAGTTGTGCCCGAGTTGCTGTCGACTCAGAGCGGGAGCGGCCACAGGAGCGGCAGCGGCGCGGTCGGGGGCTGCCGGGTGCGGGTGCCCTTCGGGGCGACACCCACTGCCACCCCACAGGCCCCCTGCCATTGGAGCCGGTGATGACCCTGAACACGCAGCCCGGGAGCAGGAGCCCGCTGCGGCGGAGGGCCAGCACCCCGCTGTCGCGGCCGGGTGGCTCTGGGGCCGCTTCGCGAGGTGAACCCTGTCACCCCCAGCTCGGCCACACGGCCTCCGAGCCGGGCGGCAGGGCCCCCCGCGGCAGCTGGTCCCCGACTCCTCGGGCTCCCCAAGCCTCAGGGAGCCTCGGTATCGAGTGGTGCTGCTGGGTGACCCCGGCGTGGGGAAGACCAGCCTGGTCAATCTCTTCGCCGGCGTCCAAGAGAGGGACCTGCTGGACCAGCACGGAGGTGGGTTTCTGATGGGGGGGATCTGCTGCAGGGTGGCCCCATGATGGGACAAACCCACGGGCGAGACGGAGAGAAGCCCGGGACCCGGCTGTCTGGGAAGTGCGGCATTGACCGGGCTTTCCTGATGTCCCGCAGGGGCCGCATACGAGCGCAGGCTGACCGTGGATGGCGAGGAGACCACACTGCTGGTGCTGGACACCTGGGAGCCAGAGCAGCGGGTACGGCGGGGCTGGGTGTTAGAGGGAGCTGGGTGAGCCAGGATGTGCCATGGGGACATTGTATGAGCACAGACGCTGTCTTGGGGCCTCTGAGCACTTTGAAGGGCAACCTGGGGCTCCCCTCTCCACTGTGGAGCAGGGGATACACACTGGACAGGACAGGCTGGGGTCACATCTCTGCCCAGCTCTGTGCCCACCCTCCCCGGGCATGGGAGGCTGCTTGCCTTGTCCTCGCTGGTGTGGGTGCTGATATGATAACCCATTTCAAAATGCATGGAAATGGTTTGGGATGGGGCTGAAGGATCTAACTGGGTAAATTCACGAGTCGGTATCGCCAGCCAGAACACATGCTTTAACAGACCAAACGGTGCCCCCAAGAGCCTGGCATGAGGCATTCCTCATGCCCAGCACATGAGGTGTCTCCTGGACAGAAATAACAGTGCTGCTGTTACTGGCTCCCTCCAAGTGCCTCCCTCCTTCCCTTCATGCCAGGGCCCTGCATTCCTGTAGGTGCCACCAGGCAGTGAGTCCCCGGGAGTGGGGATGGAGTCAATGCTGTGGACAGGGGTGCAGCACCCACATGGACTGAGGGTGTGTTTGGCACGTACCTGCACTGCCCAGAGATGCCCCAGCATTGTAATACCCCGACAATGCCCCCTTTTTTTCTGCTATGGCTTATTCCCACCCTGCCCAGCAGTGCTGGATCACGCGGGGTGCAGCACCCACCACACTGTCCCAGGGCATTCCCAGGGGATTCAGCTCCACCTACCCACATCAAGCTGAACTCACAGCCCCAGTTTGTTGTTGATAGAGAGGAAAACTCCCAAACACTCCCCTCAAAATCCAAAACTTTTAATCTGCATTTAATTAATAGGGTCATGCATCTGTTCCCCACAATGTGGGGGCTGGTGGGGTGCGCTGACAGTGCCAGGGTGCTCTGCTGTCCCCTGGAAGTGGTCACGGCCACAGATTGGTGACATCTCGTTCCCCATGTGGTGACAGGGTGAGAAGAGCCAGCGCTGCAGCCACTGCCTGCAGGTGGGGAATGCCTACATCATCGTTTACTCTGTCACTGACCGGGACAGCTTTGAGAGCGCCTCAGAGCTGCGCATCCAACTGCGCCGCGCACGCCAGGCCGAGGACATCCCCATCATCCTGGTGGGGAACAAAACCGACCTGGTGCGGTGCCGTGAGGTGTCCGAAGAAGGTGAGTAGGGGGTGAAGGTTCTGGCTAGTGGAGACCTCCTGAGGGGGCTCGTGCCCAGCTGCTTCCCCCACATCTCTCCCCTCGTCCCTGGATGTGCAGCTGCTGTCATGCACGTGGCAGTGCCTGTCCCACAGTACTCGGGGTTGCCGGCAGGGCCCTGCCAACTCCCTGCCCTTCCCTTGCAGAGGGCCAGGCCTGCGCTGCTGTCTTTGACTGCAAGTTCATCGAGACGTCGGCAGCTCTGCAGCACAACGTGGCTGAGCTCTTCGACGGGGTGGTGCGGCAGATCCGCCTGCGCCAAGGGGGCAAAAAGTCCCATCCACACCCCACGCCTGGCCAGAAGCACAAGGAGAGCCTCACCAGCAGAGCCCGGCATTTCCTCGACAGGCTGGTGGCCAGGAACAGCAGCAAAGTGGCCCTCAAAGTCCGATCCAAATCCTGCCATGACCTGTCTGTGCTCTGAGAGCCGCAGTCCCGTCCCTCCACACAGGCTGGCTGGGACTCTGCTCTCTGCCAGCAGCATGGCCGGGGGCTCTGCAGAGAGCTCAGCCAGGGCCGCAGTGATGCTGAGGATGTGGAGCTGTTTTCACCAGTGCTGAGGGATGCGAAGGTGCTCTGGATCCAGCCACTCCCCTCCAGGAGAGGGGATAAGTGGGACCAGGTCTATGGAGTGGAGGATGGGACAGGTACCTGCACTTGGGGTGGTGAGATTTTGGATAACTGCTGCTCCTGCGGAGCTGGAGGTGAGGGGTGGCTGTGCCCCAGAGCAGGGCTGGAGGTTACCAGGAGTGTGGCAGGTCCTGCTCGCAGTGCCATCCTTTGCAGGGCAGCAGGGACTGGCAAGGGCGTTGTGGCAGTGTCCACCTTGGACAGCCTGGACCCTGGCTGGGGAGAGGGGGCAGGGGAGCACCAGAGGCATCACCTGGCACCCGGACCCTGCTGTGCCAGAGCTTTGTCTCCCTGGCACCAGTGTTTCTGTGCTCTCTCTGTATTGGTGTGATGGGGAAACCCTTGATCTGCAGAATAAACCGCATCAGGGAGCTGCTGTTCTCTGCTGGGTCCCTGCCCTGGGGAGCCACATCCCAGAGCCACATGGTCAGATTGAAGCCCCATTCCTTGCCTGTGGCCAGGGCTGAGGATCTGCTTCCTGCTCTAGCCAGGCCTTGGCTGGGTCCTTCTCCATGAGATGGAATATCTTGGGGCAGGGAGAGCCTCTGCCCAGGGCTTCCTTTGGCCACCCTTTGACCACCAGTTCCTCACCCAGGGGTCCAGCATCATCCCCTGTGAAGACCCCTGCACCTCCCAGCTCTGGAAAAGCCTCTGGGAAGGGCTGAGCTCTGCTGACCTGCAGGTTTCAAGCTCCTGAGCACCGTGGGAGCTGCAGTCTGGGCAGGGAGCCGGGCGCTTGGTGGCTCCTGGTGCCCCGGGAAGGGGCAGGGAGCAGGAGCCGAGCGGAATGGCACAGCCAGGAAGGGACGTGCTTGGCTGCAGCAAGCAGGGAGTGACCCTGGGCACCCAGGGAGGCAATGCTGGAGCCGTGTGGGCTTTGCCTGTTGTTTTTAGGCTGTGCTGCCATCCAGCAGCTGGGATTCCATGAGGGAACCTGCTCAGGACCCCGGGCTCAATGCCAGGGAGGATCAGGGGTGCCCTCCTACGCAGGTCGGGAGTTTCCGCTCGCTCTGTGGTCAGACCGTGGGGAACCACGGGCTGTGGCTGGCACAAATGGGACACTGGGATGGGGCAGCACCCTGTCCCTATGGGAAAACAGTCTCTCCAGAGAGAGACTCTCTGAGTCTCTCCTCTCAGAGTCTCAGTCTCACCTCTCCAGAGGTGCAAATCCCTAGCTTTGTCCTCAGAAATGGGGAGATGGGTGCTCAGGTTTTTTTTCTGTGCTGCTTAGTGCCCATGGCATTGCTGTTCCATCCTTGCTGCTGCTCTGCTCCTACTGCTCTGCCCTGGAGCTCCTGGCACAGCGATTCCTGGTGCTGCTGGAGGCGATGCCGTGGTTCACACAGCGTCAGCCACGCCGGGGTTGGGGGCTGCACCTGAGGGACAGGGGCTCCTTGCTGCTGCCGGTCCCTCCCGCAGCTGCAGCTGGTGTTTCCCTGTGGCAGGAGACGGGGGAGGGGGGGCCATGGGATGGAAAGTTGGCAGTCAGCAGAGAGGGGAGTGGAAAGAATGAGCTCAAACCCAGAAAAATGCGGCCGTGCTGGAGGATGGGAGGAGTGGGAGGAGAGGCCAAGGGGGGCGATGGTGAGGTGCTGGGAAATGGAGGGAGGGTGGAAGGAAGAGGTGCTGGCAGGGGACCAGGGATCGCCTGGGCCCAGCCCTGGGGAAGGTGGTGCCGGGTCTCGATGGTACCGGCTGCTCCAGCGAGTGCTCTCGGAGCCATCCCAGTGCCATCGGCCCCTGGGTGGCCATCGGTCCCAATGCCATCCATCCCTGCGTGGCCACCAGCCGTAGTACAATCTCCCCCAGTCCCCAGTGCTACCAGCCCCGGTGCCCACCACCCTGCTCCCACCCCCATGGGACCCCGCTGGCTCCTCGCTGGCACACGGCCACCCTGGGACAGCAGCCCCAGACTCTCCCCTCTCACTCTGCACAGCAACCCCACCCACCCTTTGTGAGGATTCCCAAGCCAGGCTGGGATTTAGAAGGCAGATGGACCCTCGGAAGGGGTAGTGACAGGGTCAGGAGCTGTGCTGTGCCAGGCTGGGCCACGGCAGGCAGCAGGGTGGGATGCAGTGGGGTGCAGGGCACACTGCCTGCTGCTGCCCATCCTTCTCCGCTGTGGGAGTAGCAGTCAGAGGGAGAGGGCAGCATCCCGGGCAGGAGGCCAACCCCGCAGAGAGGGGCTCCCAGGAGGCCTTCCCATCTGGCCTCCGCCTGAAACATGGAACTATGAATCACCCCGGTCCTGAAATAGATTCCTTCTATTTAAAATATAAAATTTAAAAGACATATAAAAAAAAAAATCAAAGACTTGTGTTTTAATCCCTGCTGTGCTCCCATCTCCTGCCCATGGCTCAGATCTAAACTGGGGGCAGCAGCATTTCACTGTGCTCAGATCTTTACCAGTTTTTGCTCCTCAGCAGACTTTCATCCCAGCGAGGAGGAGGAGGAGGAAAAGGTGGCACAGCCGAGCTGCCAGTGGCTTGGAGTATTTGTGAGAAAAACACACATTTCGGCCAATTTTCCACCAGAACCCTGGTCCCAGTCCAGTGCACGGGGAGAATTTGCTGCCATTTATAAGGCATTTTACAAAGGGACTGTTGGCTCTGACCACGGGCGGGCTGGGAACAGTCAAGAGGATTCCCAAAAACGGGGGGGGGAGGTCCTTGGAAAACGGTGAAGGGCAGGAAAACCCAGAGCATCCCAGCAGCCCCCAACCCAACTCCCTCGGGTCTATGGCACAGAGAGCTGCCACCGAGCTCGTGCTCGGGGAGGGGCTGCGGGAAACCACGAGGCGCCTCCTCGGGCTCTCCCCTGCCCTTCACACAGCGGGGGCTGGGCAGGGAGGGCCCGAGCGCTGCGCGGCCCCGAGCGCTGCCCGGCTCCAGAGCGCGGCGCGGCCCCGAGCGCGGCCCGGCCCCGAGCGCTGCCCGGCTCCAGAGCGCGGCGCGGCCCCGAGCGCGGCCCGGCCCCGAGCGCTGCCCGGCTCCTGGCAGCGGGGCCGCGGGGCGGGGCCGGCCTCAGCGCCGCTACGCGTGACGCACTTCCGGCCGGTAAGGGGACGTGTCGGTGCGGACCGCGGTGGGAGCAGCCGCCATGGAGGAGCCCGCGGCGCACAACGGCAGCGCCGCCGGGGCCGCGCCCGGGGCCGGGACCCCCGCCCGCCCGCCCGCCACCCCCGAGGGCATGGCGCTGGCCTACGGCAGCCTCGTCCTCATGGCGCTGCTGCCCATCTTCTTCGGGGCGCTGCGCTCCGTCAGCTGCGCCAAGAGCAAGGTACCCCCGCGGCTCGGGGCAGCCGGGCCTGTAGGCCTCGCCTCTCCCTAAGGGTTTCCTTCGGGCGCCCCGTTCCACGGGAGGACCGGCAGCTGCATGTCCCCAGCCCTGGGCCTGGAGATGCAGGGGACGCCGGGGAGAGAGTTGGCTTTCCCCGGGGCTTCTTTAGCCACGTCCTCACCGCCTCGATAAATTCAAGTGCTGCAAAACACAACCGTCCCTTGTCCCTCCTCAAGAGGAGCTGTGTTGGTGGGACTCGTGTGTGGCTTTGCCCCGCGGCACTGGGGCTGGTTCGGGGGTGCTCTCCTGTGGCACAGCCTGCCCTGTCCCGGTATCCCTCCCGCTGTTCTCTGCATCTCACAGCAGGGACTTAAATCCCAACACTTGGGCTGCTGTAGCTCAGGAGGGAAGACTGTTTTACACAGTCTGATCTATTACTATTTTTAAAATCTCCTTGTGTGCCCTTAAGCCTCATATTAGGGGCTTCAGCTGATCTTGAGGGGCTTCTGGCAGCCCAGGCGGTGGGGAGTTGTGAGCAGAGCCCAGCCGTGGTTCAAGGCGGGGGGTTCTCATCTCTCACTCTGCAGTGAGCAGCAGGAATTTGGGTGCCTCTGCACTGCTGGGCACAGCACGGGACAACTGCTGTGCCTGGGATAAGCTGCACAAGGGCTTCTGAGGTGTCCTCGATCTGTGCTGGCCGCAGGTGTTTGCCTGAGTGAGATTAGATCTCTGAGCAGCAGCCAGCTGGGTCTGGAGCAGGCAGGGAACAGGCAGAAGACAGGCAGCCCTCTGCCTCCTTGGAAAGCTGAAGGTCTCCTGTGGGAAATGGTTTGAAAGGGGCTGTTTGAGCTGGTGCAAAGATGTCTTGGAAGGGGTTTATAAATCTGGGGCTTTTGTGCACGAGAAGTGTCCCAAGAGCAAGGTGAGGGATGAGAAGGTGGCTGGAGAGACGTGTCGTGCGCAGGGTGATCACAGATGGTGGCACAGATGGGGCTGGCTGGGCGTGAGCGGTGAGGGAGCCCAGCTCCCCTCTGGGTAGGGGAGAAAGGAACAACGCCAGCACAGGGATTTTTTCCTTCTCCAAGAGAAGAAAAGCAGTAAATTGTGGCTGCCCTGGGAAGGACAAGTGCAAGGTTTGTGTTTTCCATCTCAGGCTCTGCCTCTGACACAGGCTCACCTCCAGATACAGCAGGGGCCAGTGGGTGTTTTGTCCCTCTCGAACCCACTGTGGAGCCCTGCGTGTTGTGTCTGTTCACCCCCCCTGCTCAGGTGTGAAGCCAGAGCAGGGGCTGATCCATTCCTGTCCTCTCCTTCCCTCCCCAGAACTCCTCGGAGATGCCAGAGACCATTACCAGCCGAGACGCTGCTCGCTTTCCCATTGTTGCCAGTTGCACCCTCCTGGGGCTCTACCTCTTCTTTAAAGTAAGTGAGTGGCACTGGAGCTGGGGCAGGACGTCCTCCTGCCTGGTAGGAGCTCCCATAATGGGTTGACTCTGGGTTTGGCCCTTAGTGTTGGGGCAGAAGGTGTGTAAGGCTGCACAGATCGAGCTCTTTGGTGTCACCGCGCAGGAGGACGTCAGTTCTTGCCTGAATTGTCACAGCTTGGGGGAAATCAGAGCCTGTTTGTGCACAGGTTGGTTCTGGAGAGCTGCCGAGAAGCAAATAGCCCTGAGCTCTTCCTGCCTTCGTGGGCCAACGTGACAGGGCACAGGCTGCAGCCAGAGGGTGCCAGGGACTCTGAGGGGTAAATGCTGCTGCCTCTGTGTTGTGCTCCGTGCTGTGCTCCTGGAGCCACGTTGGCTGCAAGTCTGGGGGAGCCCCTGTGTGATCAGGTGAAGTCTTTCAGACGTTCAGAGCCCACAGGCAGAGTCAGATGACCTGAGTAGTGGATGGGAGCTCTTAGCAGCATGTGCTTTTGTTGATGTGGAGAAGGTGTCTTGGCCTCAAGCACCTTGGGCTACCTATGCAGGTCTGGCACGTGGCTGAGGTCCCAGAGGGGTCTGGAGAGCTGTAGGGCTGTAGCGCAGAGTAGTCCATGGGCATGGCAGGTTCCAGCTGTGCTGTTTTGGGAGAGCTGCAAGGTGCCAGGGTGCTCCTGGTTGTCCAGGAGGTGAGGGTTAAGGTGCAGAGTTGGGAATGGTGCAGATCAGTCCCTTCTCTGCCAATGGCTGTGTGCCATGTGCTCTCCTATTCCAGCATCCCCCTTCCAGGAGAGCAGGGAGGGCCCCAGGATCCCTCCACGCTGGTTTGTAGGTGTATGATTCAGTAAGGGAGCGTGTGTCTTGGAGGGCAGGAGTTTTAATAATGCCCTGTTTAATTAGGGCAGGGGATGCTGCTGCTGCCCTGGGCCTGGGCAGCCCCTGGTAGCGGTGCCTCACTCCCTGCTCTGCAGGGGAAGCTCTGGCCTCCTTTCTGCAGCTCACAGATGCACAACAGCTCACGGGCCCATTGTGCTTGTTCTTTGAGCACATGGCTATTTCCAACATATTCTCCCTCAGCATGCAGGAATTTGGGTTATTCCAGTTATTCTTCTCATCTCCCTGGAGCACTGACACAGCTGCTGCCAACAGGAGCATGAGGATGGGGAGGATGCTGTGTTAACTAACCCCTGTGTGGTTTTGTCTTGCAGATATTCTCTCAAGAGTACATCAATCTTCTGCTTTCCATGTATTTCTTTGTGCTGGGGATCCTGGCCCTGTCCCACACTATCAGGTACAGCACAAGGATAGGTGTGACTGGCACAGGGCTACCCAAGGCTTCAGTTCATTTTATTGGGAGGGTTTTAGAGCACCATTACCCTGCAGCAGAGCCAGGTCTTTAGGGTATTTGCCCAGCCTCTTAGGGTGTTGTCCCTTGGTGGTGGGAACCAAGGCCCTGGGGGTCCTGGGAAGCCAGCACCCCATACAGCATCACTGGGAGAGCTTGTGGAAGTGTGAGTGGATGCTATGATGGGACAAGGCCAACTCACCCTGAGGAGTTTCAGTGGCTCAGCATCACAGAATCAGAATATCCTGAGTTGGAAGGGACCCACAAGGATCGAGTCCAACTTCCGACCCTTCACAGGACAACTCCAAAAATCCCACCGTTTTCCTAAGAGTGTTTTCCAAACAGTTCTTGAAATCTGGCAGGCTCGGGGCCATGACCATATCCCTGGGGAGTCTGTAACAGAGCCCAGCCACCCTCTGGGTGAAGAACCTTTTCCTGATATCCAACTTAAACCCCTCTTGCTGCCCTGCAGAGGAAAGAGCTCTTCAGCACCCTTATTGGGATGGGTGACAGAGGCAGCTGGAGCTCATGGTAACGTCCCTGGCCTCTCGTGGCAGTGCATGGCATGAGGTGTTGAAAGCTCAGGCTGTTTCAGTAACCGAAAAAGTCGAACTGGTTTCCTGTTTCCTGAGCTCTGGGGCACTGGGGACCAGATGCTTTCCCTAGACTGGTGCTGGGCAAGGGCTTTGCTCTGCTTCTGGCTCTGCAGCAGACCCAGTCACTGATGGCCCAGCCAGTGCTGGGTACCCAGAGGACTGCTGGGGGGCATTTGCTGGGGTCTGGGGTGGGTCCTTCTTTCTTGTGGGTGATGCTCCATTTTCTTGCCCTGGAGTATGTGGGGGACTGTCACATACAGCCAGATCAGATCTCTGTGCAGGATGAGTTGCTGTGGCTCCTGCCAGTCCCTGGTGGAGCAGAACCTGGTGTTTCCCCATCTTGGGAGGGGGCATGGGGCCCCCTCAAATGCAGAGGTGCTGGGCAGCACCTCTTGCGGGGTTTCTGTCAAACTGCCCTTCTCTGCACCTCTCGTTTCAGCCCCATGATGAACAGATTCTTCCCTGCAAATTTCCCCAACAAACAGTACCAGCTCCTCTTCACCCAGGGCTCCGGGGAGAGCAAGGAGGGTACGTTGGCTCGCCGGTCTTTCAGGGGAGCCTGAATGTTTTCTGCCTTTACTGTTCTTTTTTTTTTTTTCTTTATTTTTTGGTCTTATGACTCTCAGCCCATTGAAACAACCTTCTCAAAGACTCGCCTCTTGCTCCCCGCTGAGCTTCCATAGCCAGTGTGAGCCCCGTGTATCCCTGCAGAGCTGGGCTGGCACTCTGCCTCTGTGCTGCCTCTGGCTGGCAGGGAGACCCCAGAAACACCTCCCAGAGTGCTGTAGGGGGGATGGAGCTATAGCTGTTGTTAAAAGCACAGCCTTTATTTAAGCCCCTTGGAAAGCACAGGTCTGACTGGTTTGTGCTGCCTTATCTGGGCCAGATCTTTGCACTGGCAGAAGATGCTTTTGATAAGTATCCTGCCCCGTAGTAGCTTTACTGGTAAAGGAGTATTTCTGGTGATACCACCACGAGTTAACTGGCACAGGAAGAGGGAGAAGATTTGTCTCTCCCTGCCTTAGGCAGTGCCTGAATCCGATTTCCTTATTGACAGCAGGACCGCGGGTGCTGTCCATGTGCAGCGTCTGGCTGAAGGAGAAGGTCTGAGCTTTCCAGGGCCCACTGCTTGTTCCCAGGCGGTTTGCACGTGTGTACCACGGATACAGTCCCCTCGTTAGGGACATGAGCACTGAGCTCTGGGCTCCCCAGCTGTGGAATCACTCATCTCAGCCCTGCACGGGAAGGGGAGCTGCCCGGCCTGCCCCAAGTCTGACTTCTCTGTTTTCTTGCAGAAATAGTGAATTACGAGTTTGACACCAAGGATCTTGTGTGCCTGGCCTTGAGCAGTGTTGTGGGAGTCTGGTACCTGCTGAGAAAGGTAAATGAGGCACAGCTGGGGACTGGGCTGGATCAGACACGGACCCATTTCCATGCAAGATGGGGATTCCATGTGCAGCAGGACCTAGATCTCTTTTTCCTGTCCTTCTCAGCACTGGATTGCCAACAATCTCTTCGGGCTGGCATTCTCCCTCAACGGGGTGGAGCTGCTGCACCTGAACAACGTCAGCACTGGCTGTATCTTGCTTGGGGGCCTCTTCATCTACGACGTGTTCTGGGTAAGCGGGAGCATTCCACAGGCCATTGGTGGAAGCATGTATCTGGCATTCTGCCTTTCTGGAGGCACCATGCTGGCTGGACACACACTTGCAGTCAGAATTTTCACTTTCTCAGCCCAGAGGGGTGTGGCAGGGTTGATGACAGAATCCACAGTGGCAGAATGTGGCTCATCAAATATGTTTTCTTTTATTCTCTCACTCAGAGAGTCCAGGGCTGGCAGGGACCTCATCAGGGCTATTGAGGGGTACTTGGTGTGTGTCATATCTGGTCCTATATTCCCCACTATGGTCTTCCCAATCCCTGACAGCTGTTGGGTGGGCTGGAGGCTGCTCTGGGGCACACTGAGCCTGCTTGTGTGAGCTGTGCCTTGGCTCTCTCATCTGCTGGTTTCGTTAGTGTCCTTCTGTTCTCTTGCACAGAGGACCAGACCTTGGAATGCCTCCAGTCCCTTTTCCTCAGCCAATGCTGCACCCTGACTTTTTCCTTTTGAGGTTTTCCTTATTTGTTGCAGTGTATTTGAGCTGCTTTTTTAGAGGAAAGGGGAGGGGAAGGCAGGAACACAGTCGTGTGCTCTGCTCCATGCATGGAGAATGTGACTCCTTGTAACGTCTGTATTCCCCAGTCCTTCCTGCTGCCTCCACCTTCTGAATCACCATGTTTCCAAATGTCTGAGAGCCTTGTATACACTGAGGTCTGTCCAGCAGCTCTGCAGCTGCCTGTGTAATCCCTCCATATTTACACCTGGCTACTGTGGGTTGTTTTGTACTTGGCCAGTGCTGCCCCTGTTTCCCAGGCTCGTTAACATTCTGGGCTCTGTGGTTTTTTAGCCTGTGGGCCACTTCCTCCACAGCTCTCAGCTGGAGAGGACTCAGCCTTCTGCCTTAGCACACCTGGTGCCCCAGGCCCTGCTTAGTGTGTGAGCATCTTCCCGGTGCTTTGGAGGCAGTGAGTGCACCCCTCTGCTCTCCATTTGCTGGCTGTCTCCCACCTCGGCTTCCCCAAGGATTATCGTATTGCCCTTACGGAAGGGCTGCCTTGAAGTGGAGGCCCTCTTACTGTGCTCCTCTGCAGGAACTGGTCACTTGGATCTTGGCACGGATTTAATCACAGTGAGATCCCAGGAGGGTTTCAAGGAGGAAGGAGATCTCAGTGGGTTGATGCTGTTGCCCGCACGTAGTCTTGGGGGTGAATTTGCATGTGGTGGTTTTTTTTCCCTGATCCCAGTGTGGAGTCCTGTCACTCTGTGACAATGCTCAGAACTTGCTGCACCTTATGGGAGTCAATCTGATGCTTTAAGATTTCCCTTTAATCCAAGGCTCCAGGATCTTGCTCACCCAGTGCTAACTAGCACCTGTTTTTTGTGCCTGCTGGACTGGAGGCTTGGAGATGGAAAGGAGCAGAGGTCAGGGTGGCTGCCCTCAGTGTTTACAGTCCACCCCCCAAACACTGCCAGTATTTACAGCTGATAGGGGCGTGCAAGTAAATGACCTCAGAGCACACTGCAGCTGATCTGACACTTGCCCCGTCCCTTCTGGAAGCTCCCAGGCTGGGACGCTCCACTGGGAGCTCCTGCCCTCCAACTGGACTTTCCATGGAGCTGACTGATTAAAGCTGAAGCGAGGTGCAGGGCTGGGTGGTGGGTAGCAGCTCTGCCATGTGAGTGCTGTCCCCATGCTGCTCTGAGAGCAGGACAGCCATGAAGCGGCCACCTCCTCCAGTGCCGTCATGTGTCTCCTCCCCCGGACAGTGGGCCGGCTTGCAGGGCTCCTGCACCCACATTTTGGCAGGTCTTTGACTGTTTTCTGCCCCTGAGGCCACTCCTGGCCCTGGGGTGAGGCTGTAGCTGAGCATGTGTGTGTTCCTGTGCAGCTGTGGTCACCTTGGGCTCCTCTGTTGTAGGTCTTTGGCACCAATGTGATGGTGACAGTTGCCAAATCATTCGAGGCGCCAATAAAACGTGAGTAGATCTTCCCTGTGTGTTGGGGTCTGTTCTGCTGCAGGCCCTGCCCCATCCACCCTCCACCTCTGGAGATGGCTCGGGCTGGGATGTGTGCAGGAACATTTCCTGCTAGAGACCCCTCCTCCCTGTCATTGGTCAGCCTCAAGTCAAGGCAGGTCTCTGGAGAGGGATGGTTTGCAGAGCCCTGGTCTGTCTGGGTCACTCTGCACCTTTGGAGTGCACAATTTCACCTTTACAAAAAAAGAGTCCAAACCAAATAAACACCACAAAAAAAAAAAAAAACCAAAACCAAAAACAAAACAAAAAAAAAACCCACAAAAAAAAAACAACCAAAAAACCACAGAGCCCCAAAGCAGCAGGAGGGGTGAACTGGTGCTGCTGTGGAGCATGCAGTAGTTTGGGTCCTGGGACCCCTTGGTTTCTTGTCCTGGAATTGTCAGAGAAAGAACAAGGGGAGCTACAGGGAAGGAGGGGGCTGAGGGCAGGAACAGGTCCCTTGCCCTGCTCTTGTCCCTGTTTGCCAGGCCCAGCGGGGCTGGGGTCTACTCGGTGGGGACACTCCCCCTCACTGTGCTTCGCTCTGCCCCTCGCAGTGGTTTTCCCTCAGGACCTGCTGGAGAAGGGGCTGGATGCTGACAACTTCGCCATGCTGGGACTGGGAGACATCGTCATTCCGGGTGAGGACAGAAGAGCGGGGACGGCACTGGGATCTCCTTCGAGGGGGCTGCGGGGAGCTGAGCAGGTGCCTCGCTCTGCCCTTGGCCAGGCGCAGCCCCGCGCGGGTCTCCGGTGGGTTGGGAGTCTCCCCGCAGGTCCGGGTGCTGTCCCGGTGCCGCGTGCCACGAGAGGGCACTGTCACCCCGGGCACGGCACCGGCCCCGGAGCGCCGCGGCTCCTGCCCTGCCTTCCTCAGCCTGCCCTGCCGCTCCAGGCCCTCGCTGTCCCTTCCCTGCTCCTCTGGCCCCTTGCTGTCCCTTCTCTGCCGCTTCCAGCCCCTCATTGTTTCCTTCTCCCTACAGGGATCTTCATTGCCTTGCTGCTGCGGTTTGATATCAGGTGAGCAGGCGGCAGGGAAGGGTCTCTGGCAGGTTGGATCTTGCAGCATATTTGAGCTGCTTTTGTAGGGGAAAGAAGAGATGGGGGAGCCAGGAGCGCAGTCATGTGCTCCCTTCTGGAGCTGGGCATAGGGACTTGGGAGCAGGGCAGGGGAAAGGAAAAGCTCTTGGAAGAGGGGGCTGACTCAGGGTATGCCCTGAGCACTGGGGATGAGTGGTTTGAGTTCAGGCATAGGTAGGGCAGGCAGCATAGGAATGGGAATCGGGGCAGCAGCATGTAACAGCCCCAGAGAGCCTCACCAGCTCCCTGAAACCAAGGAGTGGAGGGCAGTGAGAGAAAGCAGTGACAGCGTGGGAAAGAGCTGGGAGTGCTGGCACCTGGGAAGTGCTCGCGTGGATGCAAATCAGTGCCTGGCAGTGCTGGCTGCCTCCAGGTTACCACTGACGTTGGAGGAAGCAGCTCCAGGGAAGCTGCGCCTACAGCCAGGCTGCAGCAGTTGCCCCACACCGAAAGGCTCTGGGAAGCAGGGTGCTCTGTGACTGCAGTGGTGTGGCCCCCCTCCCACTGCTCTTGCAAAGACCCTCTGGTCTGTGCCAGCTCTTCCAGGTGTTGCCACCCACATCCTGCCTGCACCTGCTGGGAATCCCAGTTCTCACAGCCTGCCCTGTGATAAAACAGCAACTGCTTAGAGCCAGGGACAGGCCAGTCTCCACCAAGACAACAGGGTCTTCTCCCTGGGTTCCAGCCCCAGCCCTTCCCAGTTGCCATCCAGCAGCAGGATCGCTTGCGTCCTTCCCTTCTCCAGCCCCTCACCTGGGTATTACTGCCTCCAGTCCCACACTGCTCGCACAACACGGGGGCTGCACAGGCAGAACATTGCTCTCCACACTCCAGCATGGTGGGAGATGGCTGAGAGTACCAGGCCAATTCCATTTCGGCCACTGGCATTCCAGACCTGAGGTCACTGAGCTCTTCCCTTTCCCTACAGCCTGAAGAAGAACACGCACACGTATTTCTACACCAGCTTTGTGGCCTACATCTTTGGGCTGGGCCTCACCATATTCATCATGCACATCTTCAAGCACGCCCAGGTGAGCTCCACCCTGCTGCCTCCTGTGGATGCACATCCAAGTGGGTCAGGCCAGCTTGGCCACGAAGTTCTGCATCCTGCCAGGAAAAAGATTTATTCCTCTTCTCTTGGCTTTTATTTTCCAGTGCCTGCCTGTACCTTTCCCTGTCCAAAGCTCCTGTGCCCAGCTGGAGCAGAGGCCTGTTTGGGGCAAGGCTCCCTGTTGCCAACAGCCCCTCAGCCAGGGGCCCTGTGTTTTTTGGCTCTTTGCAGCCAAGCTGCCCTGAGCACCCACTGGCTGTGCTGCAGGGGGCCTTGGGAGCCCATACACTGTGGTCTGCACAGGGGCTTCAGTGTGTTCATGGCCCACTGGAACCTCACAGTGAGGACTTTCACTGAATCCCAGAAAGGTTTGGGAAGGGACCTTGGAGACCATCTTGTCCCAGCTCCCCAGCCACAGGCAGAGACACCTTCCACTAGACCAGGCTGCTCCAAGCCCTGTCCAACCTGGCCTTGAACACTTCCCAGGATTGAACATCCACAGCTTCTCTGGGCTGCCTGTGCCAGGATCTCACCCCGCTCACAGGGAAGAATTTCCTCCTAATACCAATCTGGCTTCATGCTGCTGCAGCTCTGACTTAGCTCTTGAAGCTGCTTTTTGGGGTGTTAACCATCTGTGCAGCCGTGTGACAGACACTATGGGTGCAGAGGAGACAAGGCCATGAGCTCACCTTGCACTCCTCCCAAGGGGTGATTTGTGGTTTGGTTTAACAGTTGTTTTTCTTCCCCACAGCCTGCGCTGCTGTACCTGGTCCCCGCCTGCATTGGATTCCCACTTCTCGTGGCCTTGGCAAAGGGAGAAGTAACTGAAATGTTCAGGTGAGCCTCAGCTGGGGATGGAGCTGTTTTGCCGGCGGCGCTGGAGCACATGAAGCGTGCAGATGTTCCCACGCCTGGGCACAGCTGGAGGGACGGGTTCATCTGGGCATGCTCTGGGTGTGCGCCGGCACGTGCGTGGGTGGAGGGAGCGGGTCTGTGTTTGTACACGCCGGGCCTGGCTCCAGCCGCCTCCTGGGAGCTGTGGTGTGGTACCAGCAGGCAGCACCTGGTATTGCTTTACACCCCAGTGACAGGCTCTTCCCATGCGCTGGCAGGCAGGGGAGGGTGGGACTGCACACCTGGTGTGGAGATACTTGGTCATTGTGTCCCAGGGCCTGTGGGTGGGGAAAAAGTGGAGCCAGAGCTGGCTGTGAGAGCAGCCAAGGCTGGTTCGAGCACATCCCAACCTCCCTGCTTGGGCAAAGTCTCCTGGTTTGCAGCAGTTTCCCTGCCCCACAGACTGTGGATACAGAGGAAGGGGGACCGGGCTGTTGTGCTCCAGCTGTTCCCTCAGCCTGTCCATGCTGTGGGCAGCTCTGGCCTCCTGCCTGGGAGCTGTTTCTCTGTCATGCTCGAGACTTGGTGGTGGCTCAGTACAGTAATGATGGTTGATGCAGAGGAGGGGAGGGAACATCCTAAAGCAGAGCTGTGCGCCATCCAGCCTCCCCAGTGCCCTTTCCCCAGGGAGCCTCCCTGAGCTCCCAGCCTGCTCAGAGGGCTCAACGGGAAGCCAGCTGTCCTCCCTCCTCCCTCCCCTGGGAGATGCAGGTATGTGTGTTCCCAGCGGCTCTCAGCTGGGCCATCCCCAGCCCTGCCGCACCTGCCCCTCCTTTGATGTTTGCTTCTGACGATCACTGCTGCAGGCGCTGAGTGTCCTGGGATCGTCCTTCCTGTGCACCTGGGATCGTGCAGCCGCTCTCCCCAGTGCTGTGACTCACCAGCTGACAGCAGCAGCACCTCCTGCCAGGAAACTGGGGAGAGATGAGCTGTGAGGCTGGGCCCACTGGGCAGCAAGGAGCACAGGGAGCCTGATAGCCAGGGGCTAGTGCACCTCTTCCCCCCACCCCCCAGGGCAGTAGCACAAGCTGTTCCAGCAGCAAAATGTTGCCAGGGCAAGGGCAGGATGCTGGAGAGTTGCAAACTTGACAACCCGTGGGGCCAGACCTCCCTTGAAGTGGCTCCAGTTGCAGGCAGAGGAAGTGGGATTCAGAGGGACCGATGCCTGGAGGACAGTGGCTCCCACCACAGGAATCCCACCAGGTGTAGCTCTGCTGTGCTGCTTCACTGCACCCTGATCCTCCCTGGAGCTGGCAGTTCCTGTGGTCTCTGCCTGCACGTGGTGTCTCACAGCAGTGAGGGTCTGCAGGCAGGGTGGGAGTGAGCAGATCCATGCTGCCAGCCCAGGGAAGGGGTGCTGGTGGAGCAGAGGTGGGTGACACTGGGATCAGCTTTATGGCTCTCAGCCTTTCCAAACCTCCCTAGGCTAGGTGGGAAGCTCTGCTCTGCCTCCCTCAGCAGTGGGAACCCATCCTGCCCCTCACACCTGCTGTGGGCACGCTGTCCTTGAGTGGCAGGACAGGGTCTGCTGCATCTCCCTGTGACCTGCCCAGCCCCTGGGCTGCTCCACTGCCACCTCCCCACTGCTCAGGCTTGCTCTCCTTTGGTTCTGGCTGCCTGGCTCTGCTCATGCCAGTGGGAGCTGCCTCATCCCTGAGTTTCAGTGCTCACTTTTCCATGCTGCAGCCCTGTCCTGGAGTCTGCAGGCAAGGAGAGGTCAGCGGGTGCCAGCAGGTGAAGGGGGGTGCCAGGCTTCCTGCACAGGGTGGTGCATTCTCAGTGCTCTCACTCCAAAACTCTTCTGCTTTTTCTCTCTCCCCCCTCTCCTTTCTGTCCTTGTCTTTCCCTTCCTGCTTCCTCTCTCTCCTGCAGCTATGAATCCTCTGCTGAAATCTTGCCACACACACCAAGACTTACCCACTTCCCCACGGTGTCTGGCTCGCCGGCCAGCCTGGCTGATTCCATGCAGCAGAAACTGTCCTGTCCCCGCCGACGTCGGCAGCAGAGCCCTAGTGCCATGTAGCCACTGCTGCTGGGGCCTCTTGTCTGTCGCTCTGGCCAGGTAGGGGCAGGTCCTGGCTCTCCCTGGTCCAAGCTCTCCGTATTTCCAGCTCTCCTTGCTCCATGGGCAGAGGCTGGAGCTGTTGCTGCGCTGCTGTGGGCCAGCTTCTCTCCCGTTCTGAGAGAGGAGACTGGGAAGGGCAAGAGGATTTGACATCCCAGCTCTTGTCCTTTCTGCTTGGAGCAACATTGCTGTTTCCTTAGCTAGAGCCCTGGGGCTGCTGGTGGAGGGGGTTTGCAGCCGGAGGAGTGCGACCCCAGGAGGGAACACTGCTGTTGGTCTTGCTGCAGTTCCCCTGTTAACCGGCCCCACTGGCACCAGTGCTCAGCCAGGGAAAGCATGTGCTATCCAGGATATCCAGTAGTGCTCTTGGGAACAAGGACAGACCCTCGGGCACAGTCTGGCCCCTGGCTGGGTCCACCCTATCCTTGGAGATGTCTGAGGGGGATGCATCCCTCATCTCCCTGCCTGGGCTCTGCCCCATGGGGTTTCCTGTGCTGGGGGCTGATGGCTGGAGCCCACCTTGTCCTCAGCAGCAGCAGGGCAGACCCCAAGGCCACAGGCTGGGCTGTCCCCACGTGGCAGAGGGCTCTGTCCCCAGGAAGGAGCTGGCCCCACTCATGTCCCTCTTGTCCCCAGCTACGAGGAGAGCTCAACCCCCAAGGAGGTGCCAGGGGCTTCCAAAGAAGAGCCAACAGAAGCCTCCAAGAAGGAGAAGTGACCTTGCCCGTGGGCCATACCCAGTGCTGCTGGGGTGGGGCCCTTCAAGACCCTCTGCAAGTGACAGACGATGAAACAATTGTGCAAGAGCATCGTGTTGTGTGTGTCGGAGCAGCCACCCAGGTGGGGTATCGATGTATGCCGGTTTTTAAATTTTGTATTGTGCATTTGCTTTCTCTCATATTAAACCATGTTGAAGGAAGGAGTGCTGGTGTGGCCGTGCCCCTGCTCAGCTGCCCAGCCGGCACCGGGATTGGTGTCCAGCTCACCCACCTTCTCCCAGTGGGGCCAGTGGCCATTGTCTGGCTGTTTCCAAGTGACCAAGTGACCGTCCCCTTCCCCCTCCCACTCCTCTGGCACTGGGCCTTCCCCCAGCCTGGCCCCTGCTTTGCGATACCCAGATTTAGGGCTGCAGTCACTGACCTCTGTGTGGGTTTGAGCTGGGATTTGGCCCCAGAGCAGCGTGGCTGAGCAGGGATCGGGATGCAGGAGCCCCACAGGGTGGGGACGTGCTCTGCCTCAGCTGCTGGGGTGCTCGTCGAGCTGAGGCTAACCCTCCATGGCCTGGGGGAGAGGGAATGGGAGGGGTAGGGGTGGGTGACTCCAAACCCAGCCCTGGAGCAGGGTGAGGACAGCATGGATTGTCCCCCTTCCTTGCAGGGAGCCAGGCACCATGCTGCACCCCTTGGGGCTGGGATGGGCAGAGGATGCTGGTGCAGGCATGGGGGCTGGAGGGGCTGCAGGCAGGGGCAGCTCCAGCATCAACCTCGGCTTCCACTGGGACCAGCTGCCCTGTGTCCTGCAGCACTGGCAGTGTCCTCCCTACCCCTCCTGGGGGCCCACATGTGGAGGATCCTGCATCCCTCTGGCCATGCCCACTGCCAGAATAAATAGAAAGTGTTTGCTGGCTTGGCAGCTCCTCCACAAAAGCCGTATTGAACCATTATTCCCTGCGCCGGCTGCGAGCACTAAAAGTGGCGCCTCGCGTTCTGCCATCTAATGACCCTTCGCAGGCTCCTACAGATGTTTTCTATGACTTACAGCTCCTTTTCCAACAGCCCTGTCCGCAAAAACAAGAGGGGCCACTTTAATTCCAATTAAATACCTCCAGCTAAGCAAACAGTGTGCAGCAGGGTCTGGGTACAGCACGGCCGCCAGGCCCAGCCCACCGAGTCGCTGAGTCTAGACTCCAGATGTGATTTCACCAGCCTCCAGTGTTCCGTGGAAAAGGACTCTGGCTCTGCCGTGGGGTGCAGGACCCTACCCTGAGTCAGGACCCCACTCCCCACCCTGGTGTGTCCCTTGGTGTGGGGCTGGCACCACATCTTGGGAGGCTCTGCATCCTCCCTGGCTTCGGGTGGTGGGAGCTGCATCCCTACGCAGCCTCCAGAGGCCCCAAAAGTGCAGGAGCAGGCTGGGGGGTGCACAGGGTACCCCCCGTGCCAGTATCACCCTCCTGTCTCCCTGCTGCCCCGCAGAGCTCAGCGCAGCTCATGCCTGCTGTAGGTGTGGTGGAAGCGTGGCGGGGAGCTTTCCCAGGGCTGCAGGGAGCGGAAGGCCTGGGAAGGGGAGAGCAGGGTCACCCCTCACCCTGCCTGGCTGATAAGCCAGGGCTGGCCAGGAGGAAGGAAGTGTGTTGGGCCCTGCAAGGAGCCGCCAGTGGAGCCAGCACTTCAGCGCTCCCCGGTTTGCTCGCCTGCTGCACCTGGGCCTGTGGCACCTCCGGTCCCGCCAGGGCCGAGGCCACACGGCTCCACTGTGTCTGGACCGCTGCTGGGCCACCTTCCCCTCTCCACAGGGTCCCTCCGGCTCCGTGGGGGCTGCGGAAACATGGATGTGCCGACTCCGGCAGGAAACCTCCGTCCACTTAACTGCGCCCAGCTAGGGCAGGGGCCAGAGCTGCCTGTTCTGCTGCCAGCAAACGTGGGGTTTGGGATGATCCTCACTCACCCATGGCACCTCAGGGCAGTGGTGTAGATGCCCGTTGGCCAGGGGAGCTCCTGGGCATACGCCCCTTGTGCCAAACTCTCAGCAGGAATTTTAGTGGGGTGGGATGAGCTGAACTGGGGGTGCCCAGGGTACAAACGCCAGGCAAGGGGAGGGTGGTTTCATGTTTGGGGAGTGCTGGTGCCTGGAGTGAGGTGGGACACACCACACACCAGGGCTGCTTGTCTCTAGAGCCCTGTGGAGCCTCCTCACTGCAGCAGGGGTGCAGCTAGGTGATGATGGGTGATGGGTGCTGCAGTTGCACTTCATGCTCCACCACGCAGGGCAGGGCATGCTTTGCTGTGATGGTGGGTGCTGGTGCTGAGAGCCGGGGTCCCGTGTGATGATGGGTACTGGCAGTGGCGCCCGGCCGGCGGCTGCGAGCAGGGAAAGGAAGCAGCCCAAGGCAGCCCCAGCCCCGGCCGGCCGGCGAGGAGGGGCAGGAAGCTGGAATAAATCCCAGGAAGGGCTGCCTGGCTCCAGCTGGTCTGGGCTGCAGCGGATGGAGCTGGGAACGGGAAGGGAGAAGGCGGGAGGGGAATGCGCAGGGGCTTTCTCAGGCCTCGGCCCCGCTCCAGCTGTGCCGGCGGCCCCGGCACATCTGCAACCCTGGCTCAGCACTGTCATGCGGACATGGGGGGGTGGAGGCTCTGTGCAGCCTCAGGGCTGACCTGCGGATGGCACCGGGAGAGGGGATCTGGATGGAGCCCAACCCCAGCTAGGGCAGGAGCAGCCCAAGTTTGGGGGTCCTGATCACTGGTGGGGGCCCAGCCTGACCTGCGGCGTCTTGTGCCGCCTTCCAGCCCTGCATGCCGGAGTGCGGGGGCTGGGTGCTGCCGGTTCTGGAGTGCCGGCCGTACCCCGTCCCCCCATCACAGCAGCACAGGCAGCCCCGCGGCCCCTCGGCGGCCTGGCGCGGCCGTGCCCTGTGTGGTCCCGGCGGGGCGGGGGCGGCCGGGGGCTTTGATGTGCTCGGCTGCCGGGCAACCCCTGCTCAGCGCAAAGCAGCCGCCCCCCGGCTGCCCCCCCGGCCGGGCTGAGCCCCGCCAGCACCATATGGCCGAGGCTGCTGTTACCGCGCAGCGCGCCCCGTTCCCAGAATTGAGATGGAAATGAAGCTCTGTGTTCTGCCGGACAACACTGCTGCGCCGGCCGGCACGCCGTGCCAGGCCAGGACCCCGAGGCCAGCTGTGGCCAAGGCAGTGTCCCGGTGCCACACTGGCAGCCCTGACCCCAGCACCCCATCCCCAGCGCTCCAACGTGCAGAGGGATGGGGTGAGAGTGTCCTGCTCTCGGGGGCATCCCATGGGCTGGGGCAACCGGAGTGGCTGTGCCAGGGCGGCTGTGCCACGTGTGCCATGACACCCACCACGGCCACGCAATCCGTCCCCGTCCCCACGCCGCCCGGGGTGGCCGGTGGCAGGGGCGCGGGGTCCGGATCGTCCTGGCATTGTTGGCGGCGCAGCTGGCGGTGGCGGCGGCCGGCCGGCGGCCCTGAAAGACATTCCTGTGCACAATGTCCCCGGCCTCCCGCCGCGGCCCGGCCACTGCCGCCAGATGGGGGCTAATTAGCAGCTTTGAGAGCCGCGGTGGGAACCGGGCAGCACCGGGCCCTCCGCCGAGCCCTGAATGGAGGGGGCGACCCCAGCGCCGTGCCCACCCTGGGAACCACCACCGCACCGGGCTGGGGGACACAGGGAGGAGGGACAGAGGGAGGGACGGGGGGGACAGAGGGATCCAGTTCCCCCCGGCCAGGCTGGCAGGGTTGGAGTTCATCCATGCTCTCCAGGATTGCTGCCCCCCCTCAGAAGAGGAAGAAGAGGGGAGGCCTTTGGCTCCCTGCATGCTTGGGGACGTGCAGCAGGGTCTGGCCCCCCAGCCCAATCCCATAAAGGGCGGGGAGAGCTGCGCTGGCACTTGGGCACACGTGTTGGTGTGCAAGGCAGGATGTATGTGTGCATGAGAATGTACGTGTGTGTGTGTATACCTGTGTGTGCATCCATCCACGTGTGCCTCTGTTGTGTGCGCGTACTTGTGGCTGCGTTTGTGCTCCACAGGTTTGTGTACGTGCGTGAATTCTCCTATGCACACGTTTGGGTGTGTCCCACACGCATCTGCGTGTGCAAGCACGTCCATGTCCCTGCCTTTGTGTGCACACTCACACCCACCCTGCGTGTCTGTCGGTACGCACACCGCGTGTCAGTGTACACACACCCGGGAGTGTCTGAGGCTGCAGCTTTGCCTGCTCCCTCCCTTTCCTCACCATTTCGTGCTGCTCGGGGTATGCCGGGGTCTCGCTCGGGGGCCCTCCCGGGGCGCTGCCTGCCCTCCCCGCAGGTGCGGGGTAATTAGCAGTAACGCTAATTACAGCCCGGACCAGAAACCCTTCGGGGCAAGGATCGGCTGTCTCGCACGGCGGCGGGACCTCCGCCGGTTTCCCCCGCGGCGGGACCGTGCTCGCAGCCCACTCTCCGCGCCGCCCCACGCACCCAGCACTCGACCCTTCTGCCCACCCTCGAGTGGACCCGAACCTGGCGACCCCGGCCCCGGCAGCCGCCACCGAGCAGCTCTGCGGAGGTTTGAGCTCCGGGGAACGGGGAACACGGAACTTGGGGCGGGGGGCGCGGCGCACGGGCTGCTCCCTGTGGGGATGCCCGTGTGCCTGTGCCCCTGTGGTGCCCCGGTGCCCCCGTGAGGGTGCAGATGTCCCCCTGGGGGTCCCTGTGCCTCCTGTAAGGTCCCGGTGGCCCCCGTGTCCACGTGAGGATGCCGGTGTCCCCGTGGGAGTGCCGGTGTCCCCGCGGGGGTCGCGCTGTCTCTGTGGGGGTCCCGGTGCCCCCCGTAGGGGCTGCAGGTGTGTGTCCCCCGCCCCGCCCCCGTCGCCATGGGCACCGCCCGCCCGGCGCCGCGCTGACAGCGCGCGGCGTTTTATGAATGGGTGACGTCACGGCCCTGGCGTCTCACGGTCTGAGCCGTGGCGGAGGCGGGAGGGGCGCGGGGAGTGCGGGGGGGCCCGAGCGCCCGGAGAGGCACCGGGGGCCTGAGGGGGCAAGGGGCGAGCGGGGCTGCGGGGAGCCCGACACCGGGAGCCCGAGGGGCGAGCACCCGCGTTAATGGCGGGGCAGGGTGGGTGCTCCGCACCCCTGTAGCCTGCGCCGCGCCGGTGTCCCCGCATCGCAGCCCAGGCCCGTCACGGCTCTCTCCTCGCCATTGCCCCTTTAAGACGCTGCCCTTCGCGGCGCATGAATGGAGCGGGCGGGGCCGTGCCCGCCCCTCCCGCGCTGCCGTTGGCCGGGGCTGCCCCGCGGCCCCGCCCGTCCGTGGCCGCCGCTCTATAAGTGGCGCGGCGGGGAGCGCGCTCCTTGTCTGCCCGCAGCGTGCCTGTCTTGTCCGTCGCGCTCGCAGCCCCTCGCCATGAAGGTCGCCGCTGTCGCCTCTTCGCCGCTGCCCGCGGGCGCCGGCGGCCCGCTGAAGGCGGTGCGGCCAGGGGAGGCCGCCCGCTGCGGGCCGGGCCCTGGGGTGTCCCCGGGGGCGGCCGAGCAGGCAGCCGCCGCGTTGCTGTACGATATGAAGGGCTGCTACTCGCGGCTACGGGCACTGGTGCCGACGCTGCCGCGGCATCGGCGAGTCTCCAAGGTGGAGCTGCTGCAGCACGTTATCGACTACATCTGGGACCTGCAGCTGGAGCTGCAGTGCGGCTCCCCCCGCCCCGCTGCCGCTGGGGACTCCCCCGAGGTGAGTGCGGACCCCACGGCACCGGCTCAGACCCGCGCTCCTGACGGGCAGCACCGGCGTTCCCTGGAATCTCCTTCCCCCGATCTGCACTGCGCCCTCTCCTTCCCGGGGATGTCCCTTCCTCTTGCCCCCTTTCCGTCCCCGTCCTCTCCGGCACCCTCCTGGCAAGTCTTGACCGGCCGTTTCGTGTCCCTTTCCCGCAGGCTCCGTGCATTCCCGCTGCCGATCGGATCCTCTGCCGCTGAGACCTCTCTGGACCCTCCACGGACGTCATTCCCGGGATTCCGGTCCCATCACGGACATCGTCCCCAGGACCCCGGCCCTGAGTACCGCGGCTCACCTGCATCCCTGGCTCCCCGGCGGGGCTGCCCTGGGGGTCCCCCGCAGCCTGGGCAGGGGGTGCTGTGGGCCATATCCTTCCTTCTCAGATTGCTGAGAGCATTCCCCGTATTGTATATTACAATGATGCTGGAGAATATTGTTCTACAATAGCTGGAGTTTTGTTATTAAACAAGCCCTTTTCTTTCTGCCCCACGTGCCTTTTCTTCCTGCCCCTCACACCCCTTCCCCCGGGTTTTGGGCGTGTTTAGCCCCGGGGATATGTGTCCCGTCAAACGGGGGGGAGCTTGTGCAGACCACTGTGGGCTGGGTGGGTGTGCGGGGGGAAACAGGGTCTGGGACCCTGTGGTGGTGCTGGGGAGGGGGTCTCTCACAGCCTGGTCCTAATTCCCCCTGTGTCCCAGCATTGCCCCTGCAGAGCCTCTCCCAGTGGTTCCCTGGGGTCCATATCTCACTCCCTCCTTCACTCCGTGGGCTCACATGTGGGGGTGTTGAGGGGCAGACACAGGAGGAAAGATTGTTTGCACCCCGTGGCGTGTGGTGGGATAATGCAGCAGCACTGGGATGTATCTTCCCTTGATCAGCACCTTGATGGGCTGATGGCACAGAGGGGACAGTGCTATGAGCCGGGTGTGGGGCTCTGTGCCCAGATGGGAGCGTGGTTTCCCCATCTCCCTGGACAGTGGTGTGTTTGCAGCCTGGGATTGCCTTCACTCCCCTTCCCAGCTGGGCCACTTGCACCCAGCAGCCTTCCCGAGGCTCCCACAGTTGTTGCTGTGTCAGGACTGGGGAATTGCAGGGGTGATGCTGCAGGGATCGGTCCCTTTACAGGGGAGAGCAGATTCAAGTCCTGAGGTGCTTCTCTCTGTGGCCCCGCCCCTGTGGTTCCTGCTCTTCCTGGTGCAACCCCTGCCTGTGGGGACAGAGAACCTCTTGGGACAAGGAAATTGCATCAGAGGTTGTGCAACCCCGAGGGCTGGGGGTGCCCCGGGCAGCTGACCTGAGCTTCCCTGTGACTCACAAACACCCCAAGGACCACACAGCCTCCTGTTCCAGACCTGTTCAGACCTTCCTACGGGCCTGGCAGGGGAAAACTTGGGTGTCTGGAGGGGCTCTTGTTGCTCTAGTGGGACCCTTTAGACCCTGCAGCCAAGGGCTTTGGGGCTGGAAGGTGTTGACCAGCCCTGGGCACAGGTGTGTGCATGTGCGAGCCTCCACACACCATTGTGTGCGTTTGCACGGTCACAGCTGCGAGTGTGTCCATGTGTGTCCGGGCCTGTCTGTGCCCACTCGTGCTTTCCCAGCCCAGCAGATCCCCTGGCAGGGCCTGTGTAGGGGACAGGTGACTTGGGGCATCAAGACACTGCCTCGCCTGTCCACCCTTGTCCTGCCTGTGACATAACAGCAGGGGCCACGTGGCGGGGCCGGGGGCTCTGGGTCTCTGTGGCTGAACTTTTCCCTCATTGATGGGTCTCCTCCATCACTCCCCAGGTCCTCTATCACCCCCACCCGTGTCCCCTCCATCGCCCGCCTCCCTCCCAGTCCCGTAGCGCGGCGCGGACGGGGCTGTGGGTCCCTCTCCCGGTGCCCGCTCGCACTGCACGGCCCGGGCCGGCCTCCTGGAGTAGCCCGGAAGGTCCCGGGACTGGGGGCTCTGCTGGGGCCGGCGCAGGAGGCGCTGGGGCTCTTCCCGTGCCGCGTTCCCAGGTGCCGTCCTTACCTGTTCATTGCCGCTTGATGTGGAAGCTCCAGCTGGAGCTGTGGGGAGAGGGGCTCCGTGTGTGACCATGTGTGTCCCCACGTCTCTGCCTGACCCCTGTCCAAGCCCTGTGTGCCCCGCGACCGAGCCCTCGCGATGCAGCCCTGGCCGTCACCGCCTCCTCAGAGGACGCGGGGTGGCCACGACCGGGTTCCTGGCACAGGAGAGCTGGGGAAGGGGCTGACGGAGCCAGTCCAGGCTTGCAGCGGGGCTGGCAGGGCTGAGCCGCCTGCACGTGTCGGGATGCCGGATGCGGCAGCACCAGGATGCACCGGAGAGCCCCAGGGAGCGCCCAGCCCGCGGGCACCTGCGCCCCAACCGGTCCCTCGGTGTTTTCATGGGACCTGATTCATCCCGGAAGGGATTAGGGACGGGGGAAATAGGTGACGTTGTGGTCTGACCAAGACCCGGGATGGACACTGGCGTCAGAGCTGGTCCCTGGTGTTCGCTGCCACGTACGGTCCCAGGGACACGGAGGAGCTGGAACCCATGGCAGGACCTGCGGCCCCCGCGGTGTGGGGCACCGCACCCGCCTGTCACGGTGAGTGCTGGTGCAGGGCGGAGGCACCCTGGGATAGCGGGGCTGGGGGTCAGGGTCAGTGCTGGCCTTTGGGTCACTGCTGGGGGCTCTGGCCACCACTGCAGTCATGGTTGGTGGCACTGGGGGTCCCAGGCCAGTGGGCAGCTGCTCTCAAGGGCTCCGTAAGTTACATTATGTGGGGCTGTGGTCCCTCTGGTGAGGTTGCCCGTGGGCTCTATTTGCCTCCGTGGTGCTGGGATGAGGCCCTGCCTATCCTAAAGGTACCTCTGGGTCTGCCAGGCTGGATCCAGGAGGGCAGCTGGACCCCTGTCCCATAGCCCATGGCACTGGAGGGGCTCACCCTGGCTGGGGGATAGTCCCACCGATGGCGGGTTTGGCAGTGCAAATCCCGACAGCCGGGATTTTTTGGCGGGGGTTGCACAATTCTGCTCTCACTCTGACTGTCCCAATATTTTCACCACTTCCCTGGGAGCTGCCTCCGCACCCCAGACACCCTGACCCCACTGAAATTTAGATAACCCTACACAGGGTTCCCAGAGCCCTTCCCAAAGTGGGAACAGCTGCCGTTCCCTGTCGCAAATGGGTTGAGCCCTGTTAACCCTGGCGGAGTCCCTCTACCCCAGGACCAGCTCATTGTGTCCCCCACTGCTCCACTGCTCCCAGGCAGGGCACAGCTGAAGCTCTTTGTGACCTTGGCCTGGCCGGGTCTCTGTGTGTCCCCACATGCTGGTCCTGTGCCCCTGTGGGGAGCCCTGGCTGGTATCCCTGGCTCGCGTGCATCCCCACGGTGGGGGGCTGGCAGGGGGTGGCGTGGGACCCTGCATTCCCCCGCTCCCACGAGTGCGGAACAATGGGGGACCCGGCTTCCCCTTTGAGTCATGTGTTGGGCAAGGCTGGGCTTTCAGTGGCCAGAGCACTGTGGTGTCCCCATGTGTGCTGATGTCACCCGGGGCTCCCTGTCCCCAGTATAAGTCCTGGCTGTGCTGGTGCACAGGGAGGGGGTCTCTACACCAGCTGCGCGTCTCCCAGACATGTCCTCTGCTCCAGCCTCCAGGTACCAGGACCAGCCTCGAGGTACTGTGTGGCTCTGCCTCCTGCTCCTGCTGCCCGTCTGTGTCTCTGCCGCCATCACCAGCCCCAGCACCAATCCTGGCATCAAGGCCTGGCTGACCCAGAGGACACTGGAGTTCGGTGAATCTATGCTCCTGACTAGGCAGGGGTGGGGGGGACCAGTGGGGGATGATGCCCAGACTGCTAAGGATGGGGAGTGGAGGGGACCAGTGGGCACCCCCAGGAATGATGCCAAGTCTGCCAGGAATGGGGGATGGAAGGACCATCCTGGACCTGGCTGCTCACTCCCCTAACGCCCCAGGTACCCTATTCCCTTCCTTGGTGTCACCTCAAATTCCCACTTTGCCCCAGGCCGGCGCTTTGGGCTGGAGCTGCTCCAGTCAATGCTGCAGAAGGAGCACGAACTGAACCTGACGGGTTCCTACAACACCCCGCTCCTGGGGACTCTCACCTATGCTGTGCCACGGTAAGAGCCACCTGTGGGGTCCCTGTCCCTGTCCCCATCCCTGTCCCAGCCACAGCCGCGAGTACAACTTGCCTGTGTTGTGCAGGATTCACATCCATGAACTGCAGATGAATGAATCCTCACTGGACTTTGCCGAGGATGTGGGGGTGAGGCTGACGGTGCAGCGCGCCCGGATCCAGCTCAGCGCCGACTGGGCAGCCCAGATGGGCGCTGTGTGAGTCCTCATGGGGACAGGGACAGGGACTCAGGGCGGCTCAATGTCACCGCTGTCCCTGTGCTCATCCACTCTGTCCCCAGCCAGGACAGCGGCTCTGTGGAGCTCCGCATGCAGGACCTGGCCATGGCAGCGGTGTTGGGCGTGAGTGAGGATGGCAGCGGCCATCCCACGGTTTGGACCAGTGGCTGTTACACCCAGGGCACCGACCTGCACATGGAGTTTCACCGCGGATACAGGTGATGCCAAGCCCCCTGCTTGGTCCTGTCCCTGGCATGCAAGGATTACTGGTGCCCCAGCCAGAGTGGTGGGCTGGGGGAGGCTGGGTGGGTGCTGTGAGGTGATCTGAACACCCCACTCTGCCCCACAGCTGGCTCTACAACCTGCTGGCACCACTGCTCCAAAGAACCCTGCGGCAGCAGCTCAACAAGCAGGTGGGTGCTTGGCCCCTGTGCCCTGGGGTGTCCCTGTCCCCCCCCACAGCCCAGTGAGGCTTGGAGACCCTCATCCCTTGGCTTGCTGACACCCTGCTCTGCTTCCAGCTCTGCCTTGTGCTCCACAGAGGTGTTGACAGGCTGGATGCTGTCCTGAAGCACATGAAAGGTGGGTGAGGGGGCCCCAGGACTGGGGAAGGGCAGGGTGGTCCTGGGGGGCTGTGGACAGGACTGGTGCCCAGCAGGGTCTGCAAGACCCCACTGTGGGGCCGGATCCTGACAGAGCCCAGCTGTGGGAGGGGCTGGAGAAGCAAGGACAGGACAGTGATGCTGCAGGGAAGCTCCACCCCATCGGGGAGCCTGCCTCTGCCTGGTGGTCTGACTCCTCCTGACCACCCCTGTGTCCCTGCAGTGTCCACCCAGCTGGACACCTTTGCCGCCATCGACCACTCCCTGCTGGGACCGCCCACCATCACAGAGGAGTATGGGGACATTGCCCTCAAGGTAATGTCATCCTGGGCACCCCTGGGCCAGATTTGGGAACAGGGGAGCCTGGCTGATCCTCATGTCCATCCATGCATCTGTGCAGGGAGAGATCTTCAGGGTGGGCACGTACCAGCAGAGACCCCCAGCACTGCCTGTAGCGCTGCCTGTGGCATTACCCATGGCACTGCCCGTGGCTTTGCCCACTCCCCTGCCCAAGACACTGCCCATGGCACACGAGCCCATGCTGCTGTTGGCCGTCACCGAGTTCGTTGCCAACTCGGCCGCCTTCACGTACTTCACAGCCGGGGCCCTGCGCAGGAACATCTCCAGTGACAGGGTAGGGATGCTGGAGGGCAGAGCTGTCCCCACTGGGGTCCCACTGGGGTGTCCCCGTGCTCACCCCTGCTCAGCCCCAGCACCCTGATCCCTCCCTCCCCTCCAGGTCCCGCGGCAGTTCCCGCTCCAGCTGAAGACCAAGAACATGGAGGTCTTCTCCCCCCAGGTGAGTGGGATGGGACACAGGGAGTAGGACAGGATGCAGGTGGGATGGGACACAAGATGGGATTGCAGGAGGAACAGAAGATGTAATGGGATGCTGGAGGGTGGGACGCAGATATAAAATGATGCAGGAGGGATGGGATGGGGGATGGGGCACAGGAGGGATGGAATGCAGGAGAGAAAGGTCGCAGGTGGGATGGGACATGGGATAACACTGAGGTCAAATGGGATGCATGAGGGACAGGACAGGGAATGGGGTGCAGTGGAAATGGGATGTGTTGAGGGCAGTATGGGATGCAGACAGAATAGGATACAGGCAGGACAAGGACACGGGCAGGGCAGTGATGGGCACATGGGACCTGGGCAATGGTGGGGATCAGATGGTGGCAGTGCCAGCATGGCTCTGTGCCATCCCTGCCCTGTCCCTCCCAGCTGCAGGAGCGCTATCCAGACCAGCCCATGGAGCTGCACCTCTGGGCCCGCCGGCAGCCCCTGCTCTCCTTCCGTCCTGATGCCCTGCACGGGACCCTCTTCAGCTCTGCCGAGGCCTTCGTGGTGCTGCCCAATGCCACCCGTGTCCCTGCCTTTCTGCTGAACATCGTGAGTGGCTGCTGCTGCCACAGCTCAGGGAGACAGGGGACCCCAAAAGGCTTGACTGGGGCTGGTGTGCCTGTCCTCCTGGCTGGGGCCATGCTGGGTGATACTGGGGGATACTGGGACCAGCTGGGTTGATGTGGGGTTGCAGGCACTGCCCTGGTCTCTCCAACATCTCTTCTTGCTGCAGGATGCCAACGTGACAGGGAAGCCGACAATCAGCAGGAACAGGCTCGCGGGCACTGTGAAACTGACAGGGTTAGTGCCCGACCCTGAGCTGGGTCTGAGCTCCCCTGGGACATACCTGCAGAGCTCCCCATTCCCCACCTCTGTCCATTTGCCTCTCTGAGTCCTGTATTGCTTGCTCAGACCCCATTCTGCCCCCGGTTCATATTGTGTCAGCTGCCCTAGCAGTAGGTCCTCACCTGGATCGGCTCTGCTGGGGTCCTGGTCCCACCATGGAGCTCCTCCTGTCCCTACCCTGGGACGGGACAATTCCCATCCCTGTGCCTGGCTCTGACCTTGATCTTGTCCTCCAGGCTCCATGTGACACAGGTGGCATCGAACGTGGGCCCAGTGGAGGTGAGTGGCTGTGCCAGGGAAGCCAAGGGGAGCCTTGGATTCCACATCACCTTGGGAGCAGGGGCTGGGGGGAATCTGGGATGGTGTGGAGCCCATGCATGGCACGTCTGGCAGGGAGCTGAGCCCTGCCTGCACCATGGACCCCTCTGCCTGCTCTGTGCTGGGCTCAGACCCTACCTGTCCCACAGGTGAAACGTCTGGAGACCCTGCTGAAGTTTGGGCTGTGGCTTTTTGGGGTGCCCAAGGCAAACAGTAAGTGCTGTCCCCATCCTGTCCTCATCCCTTCACAGCTGCACCAGGGCCACCCCCTGCTATGACTTTTGTCTCCCCACAGAGTGGCTCAAGGCTGGCATCCCCCTGCCCCTCCCACATGGCCTCAGCCTGCTCAGACCTCAGCTCTCGCTGCAGCAGGTGGGTGCCACCACTGTCCCCTTACCCCAGGGTCCCCCACGTGCCCCATATCCCCCCTCTCACTCTGACTCCCTACAGGGCTTCGTGCTCATCACCACGGATCTGCAGTACGAGCCATGAGACCACCGGCCTCGTGGGAACCCAGCAGCCCCCCGCCAGCCGTGTCCCTGTCACCATCCCAATGCCATCGTGTCCCCGCGGCCGGCAGAGCCGCCCACTCCTGGGACCCGCAGACCCCCCACCCTCGGCAGGGATTAAAGCGGGAACGTAGCTCAGCCCAGTCTGTTGTGAGGTGTCTTGGGGAGCCCCCTCAGCCGCGTCTCCCAGGAAGGGTCCCATTCTCTTCTCCTCGACGAGGCATCGCTGTGTCCCCGGCTGCGAGGGGCTCTGGCTGTGCCGTGGGGTCCGTCCCGTGGGGGGGGCTCAGGGCGGCTGGGGACGGGGCTAGTGGCCCTCGGGGACTGGGGTTCCCCCGAGTCCTCGCGGCTCTGTTGGTCATGAGGGTCCCTCTGCTCCCGCTCCCCGCAGCTCCGCGGCCGCTTCTCGCGCTGCCCACGGGATGGTGCTCGTGTCCACGGGCTCCCGCCGCGTCCCGCCGGCCCATGGACCCGCCCGGGCCCGGCCGCTGTCCCCACGCCTCGGGGATCCCCCGGAAAGACAGGGGAGGGGCGTCTGGGGAAGGCTGAGCTGGGCGCGTCCTGCCGTGAGAGGGATGTGGGGTGTCTCGGTGTTCCCCATGCTTGTGGCATCCCAAAAAAGCTCGAGTGTTTGTGTGGTCCAAACCGTGCTAGAATGAGCCCTGCACAAAGAGAAGGTGCTCTTTTGAGGGGTAGTCCCGGGAATGCGGGGGGCTGTGGGTCCCGGTGAGGCTGTGAGTCCCCTGCCCTCCTCCTCCCAACGTGACTATGGGTGTTGAGCCCATGTCCCCAAAACCAGCACCCCCAGCCCAGCTAAGAGCCTGCCCTGGACTCTCCTGTCCCCATCACCCCTTAGTGCCACCCCACCCTACCACCATCCCTCAGGACCACAGCAAACTGCCCTTGGAGCACCCCAACCCTTCCTTGGGCAAGGAGAGGACGTCATTCCCATCCATCCATCCATCCATCCATCCATCCCACTGAAGCCAACTCCTCTGAGCCCACAGTTGCTCAAATTCCCGACAATTGCAAAGACCACAGCACCACCAGCAGCTCGAATGACAAATTTATTTGTGGATTCACCTCCACCTGCAAACCGAAGCGTTCAATGGGCTAATGCTAATCCTCGTGCTCCCCGTGCGGGATCTGAGTGGGTCCGACATGGGGAGCGCGAGTCCGTGCTCAGTGGCCAAGTGAACCCCTCCGGAACCTCCGGTTCTCCCCCCACCTCCATCCCAGCTTGGCCCCTGCAGGGAGCACGGCCCCACACATAAATACGGACAGACAAGATAACAAAAATAGCATTAATAGTATTCACAAATGAATTAAAAACTACTCATATATGTACAGCAGAGCACGGGCAGTATGTACATGGACAAGCTGTGGACAGCTGTGTCTGCCCGCGGTGGGCTCCGAAGGATGAGGGCGTTTATTCTGGAAGCTAATTTCAGCTCAAAGGCCAGAGGTTCCCTGCTCCGGCAGCAGCGGGAGCAGCGTGGGGATGAGGGGGGAGGGAAGCCAGACACCTCAGTCACTGCATGCACCCGTCACAGCCACGCATGGGGACTGCCTGCGCTATGGGACTGGAAACATGTGGGACAGCACCAGAGAGGCTAACAGCTCCTGCTGCCCCCAAAGAGGCTCTCCAGAGGTGGAGATGGCTCTCAGCCACTGCCAGCCCTCACTCCCATCTCCCCTGGGCTTGGTGCCCAGCTCATCCCATGAATCGGCTGCTCCCTGGGCTTTGCCATCCCTGTGAAGGTGCTTCCTCTGACCCTTCCAATCCCCAGCTCTGGACTCCTGGACACCACAGCCCCAGCTCTCTGCAAAGCCCCTTGTGCCAGGGACAAGCACTCTCCCCCTCTCCTGCCTCCTTCCTTTGCCACCCAGAGAAGCAGGCTGGGAAGGGATGAGCACTGTCCCACAGCCATCTACATTTGGAGAGAGGAGGAGGAAGAGGACAAAGAACCCTTCAAACCACGCACAGCCCTGGGCCTGGCACACCATCCTCATCTGGGATGGGCCGCAGCTCCCACCAGCTCATTATCTGTGGAGAAGGGAATTCATGTGAGGCTGACCAAGGGCAGAGCTCCTCATCCCTGGCCTCTGCCTCTTCCTCCTGCTCCCCCTGCCGCAGGGACGAACTCTGACTGGAGAAAGCAAGGACAGGATAGTGATGTTGCAGGGAAGCTCCATCCCATCGGGCAGCCTGCCTCTTCCTGGTGCCTGAGCATGCCAGAGACGGGGGCACGGAGCCTGGCCCTTGCTCTGGCTGGGGAACTTTATATTAGTGACACATCTACACACACGCACGCACTCACACATGCAAAAATAAGTCTGTTTATTCTCTTCCAAATCATTTGGAGAACCCTGCAGGGCTGGAACACCTTCTAGCCTGTGCCCTCCCCAGCTGCCTGGATCTCCCCAGCGCTGGGAGCTGGTGGCTGAAGTGCTGCATTGGCCTCAGCGCCTTTAAAACACAACGGAACAGTAAATAAGACGGGCTACAATAAAAGGAGCTGGCGGCACGAGGGAGAAAACTCCATGGAGCAGGGTGCTCGGCCGGGATGGAGGGGCTGCCCCCCTGCGCCGGTGATGGTGCTCGGGAGCGGAGTGTAGTGGATGTGGCGGTGAAGGCGCAGCCGTCCTGGCTGCGGGGGGCTCGACGGCGGCTCACTTGCGGCTCAGCAGGGATCCCAGCAGAAGCACTCCGGCCACCGTCGCCCCGGTCAGGAGCCATTTGTTGAAGGTCTCCTGGCCTTTTCTCACCTCGGCAGCAGCATCGTTGCCATAGAGGACCACAAAGTGCTCCTGTGGAAAGAGGAGAGTGGTGAGCAGAGGGGTGGGAGCGGAGCATGGAGGGAAAGGGCTGGCAGGAAAGCGGTGGTGGGGACCGGGCAGGTGACGGATGCCTTGTGCTTCCTCGCTCTGAATCATGCACAGAGGGCAAGTGGGGAAGCACAGTCATGAGAGAAGAGGATGCCAGAAAGGATTTGTGAGGAGAACACCATGAGGGCAGGGCAGGGGATGCATCACGTGCTCTTGGCTCTCTAAAATTAGCATCCAAGTGTGATAGAAATCATTGCAGTGGGAACCCGCCGGGCTCCATTCCCTGGCCGAGGCCTGTGGAAGCAGCAGCAGGGCTGGTGCCCACGGCTGCAGGAGCCCACACCGTGCATCCCCCCAGTGATTTTGTGTCCACAGCGGAGCCTCCCATGTCCCACTCCCACGTCCTGGCCCTCACAGGCTACTTCACAACACGAGCTGGATTTCACGAATCCCTGTGGTGAATGCAGACACTGGGTTGTCAAGCTCAAGCCTTCCCAGGGATTCAGGAGAGCAGGCCAAGCACGAGGCTTGGCCAGGAATGCAGTCACTCCGGCTCAGCTCGTCCGAGCCGGCTGCTTCCAGCCCTTCATCTCCAGCAGCAGCAGGAGCTGGGAAGACCTCAGCCCATTGTAAGGAGAGCTGTTGGGGTCCCTAAGCCGCACACAGCAGGGCAGGAGGGCTCCCTGGGCAGGCAGCAGGGAAACACATGGCCCAGGATCTCTCAGGTTTATCAGGGCTGAGCAGGAGCTGCAGGGCTGGACAGAGAGGAAGCTGCGAGCTCCAGGATCAGGGATCACCAGCAGCTCGGCGTCAGCAGGGCCTTGATGCTGTCGCACCTTGAGCCCATCTTCCAAGTAAGATCCCCTGTTCCCTGATAAGTGAATGCAGTTCCAGTAACCCAGCTGCTCTGGGAAAGGAGAGATAAGCCCGGCTGACGCTGTGCTCGTGTCATGCCTCACCGCAGCCTTTGCGCAGGAAGGGGGAGCATCCCTGCCTGCCTGCTCTGCCTGCACGCTGCCTCCCACACCTGCCCACAGCCTGCAGCCGCACGACTACGGCGCTTTGGTGCCCAGGTCATGGCTGGCATCCAGGTGCCTCTCATTCATGGAACATGGTGCCAAGTCTCCCAGCTCCCACCAAACAGCTCCAGCATGGTCACAGCTTGTGGGGCATCCCCTCACCTTGCCACACACCTGTGCCCAAGCTCACAAACAGCTTTTCACAGCAGGGTGTGCAGCAGACCTGCATGCTTACTCCCAGGGAGCTGGGCTGTGTCCCTCTCCATGGCCACAGGCCTCCCCACCACAGGGGATCTGGTCCTTGATGAACTGTGCACCTCAGCACCCACTTCTGCCAGCAAAGCTCTTCTCCATCTCCCACCAGCCACCTCCCCAGCTGCCTTCCACACCCCGTGACCATGAGGAGGAGGTACTCACAGACTCAAGGGCAGAGTGTTGGGACACAGGGACTTTGCTAACTCACCCTGGGGCACGCCACTACTTCCTCCTCACTTAGAGTCCTCTTCAGGGATATGACAGTCATCCCCGTGGCTCCCACTACCTACACAGAGTGGCAGAAGGCAGCTCGCTTCCCATCATGCTTGCCAGCTGGCATGGGATCTGTGGAGGTGTTGTACTGTGTCCTGGTCCTGCAGGAATGGGCAGGAAGGAGCTCACATGTCCAGGGAGGAAAGTGAAGGCTGCTGCCTGCTGCTAGCCTACTCACGCAGGAACAGCCAGTGATGTGCTGCAGGAGAGGGACAGGAGGAGAGCCCAAACCCAAGAAGGGGATATTTTAAATTCTACAGGTACAGGAAATCCCTCTGTGGTAGCTGGTGATGAGAATGGAGCTGTGACAGGGCATGGCAGTGGCAGCAAACTGATAGCAGGCTGGCAGGGATGGAGGGCAGAGGGAACTGGGGCAGAAGGCACAGCCTTGTCCAAAAAACACCACCCCTACAACATCTGTGTATGGGAAGACTTAGGCTGGATGTTAGAAGAAGGTTCTTCACCCAGAGGCTGGTTGGGCATTGGAACCAGCTCCCCAGGGCAGTGGTCATGGCACCAAGCCTGAACCAGAGTTCAGGGAGTGTTTGGACCATGCTCTCAGGCACATGGTGGAATTGCTGGGCTGTCCTGTGCAGGGCCATGAGTTGGATTTGATTAACCTTGTGTGTCCCTTCCAACTCTGCATATGTTTTGATCTCTCAGTGCCAGGGCCCTTGCTCCAGGGATGGTCCTTCTCTTGGACAACGTGTCCCAGCCACTCGTTCACAGCACCTGATGCTGCAGAGCGCTCACCTGAAGGAAGGCGACTGCACCCTCGTGATGTATTCCCCAGAAAATCTGCTTTCCTCACGGATTCAGTAGGACCTGCCCCACTGAGAGTCCCACACATCTCCACAGGCTCCTCCTGAATCAGGGCAGGGACGTCCCCACTGTGCCCAGGAAGGCTGCAGTGGTGGACAGGGCTACACACATACCCTGCCTCTCCATGGGGCAGGCACCAGGAGAGGGCCCCGCAGGCAGGGCAGGGAGCCAAGGAGGGCTGGCAGCTGGTTCTCCACGCTGCTTTTTCCATGGCATGTGCTGATGAGCTTGGGGAAAGGCAGTTCCAGGAAGCCCTTGCTTCCAAGAAAAGGAAGTGTTTGCTGAAGGAGATAAATGGTGCACGGTGAACGCAGAGCTATCGGGTGCTACAGGCGGAGAGGAGCACAGCCAGAGCCCAGCACAGGCAGGGAGGGGACATCAGCCCTTCTCCTTTCCTTTGGAAGGGAGCAGCAGCTGCTGGAGCCACAGCTGGGGGCTGTAGGGGACTCAAGGAGAGCGCCTTGCCCTTCGCCGGGAAAATCACCCTAAGAGCTGTGATAGCTCAGCCCCTGCACAACTTCAATCCCAGATGTGTCTCCTGGGAACCAGATCCCAGACCAGAGGGAGTGGGAAAACAGGCAGGAGCGTCCTCCCTGCCCATGCTGGGGGTGGGTTGAAGGTTAGGGAAAGGCAGCTTGCTCTGTTCCCACACCATCCCAGGCCTCGGCTGCTCTGCACCTGAAGCCCAGCACTTCCAGGACTGATCCTGACCTCTCTGGCCTGGTGTTTGGATATCAGGCTTGCCCAGACACGTCCAGATATTTCTGGCCTCCCCCAGTCACCTTTATCTGAGAGGAAATATTTGGAATTCCTGAGTTGATCACAAGGACTGTGGTAGCAACAGCACGTCAGTGTCTCAACCCTCAACCCGTGGGCCTCTTCCACCAGAGAGGACAGGCTGTTCCATCAGAACACTCGTCACATCCCCTTCCCCACGCCGGGTGACTGACACGTCCGAGAGGAGGATGCTCTGGAGCAGGACATGAGGAAGCAGAGATCTTATTCCTATGCAAGAGGCAATCCCCTGCCTTTGCTTCTCCTCCCCAGAGCTGGGGAAGGAATCCACATTTTCTTGCTGGAGCCTAAATGACCACTTGCTGGAGGAGATGGGGCAGGGGGGTTCTTCCCTCCTGCTGCACATGCTACTTGCAGGAGGCAGAAGGACCTGCAGAGTCAGGCTCCACCACCCCACAGAGCTGGGGCAGGGAGGCTCTGCAGTTCCAAAAGTTCTCTGGACACTCACAGAGCCTCCAACTGCAACCCAGCACTGTGGGGGATGCAGCAACCATTCAAACACTGCCCAGTGCCCACACACAAACCCATGGCAAAAAGGCAAGAGGAACGGGTCTGACCTAAAGTGTTTTGTCCCAGGTGGGAGAGCAGACTAAAGAAGCACGACACCTGGCTGAGATGCTACTCATATCCTGGCATGGGAAAGTGAACACCTAAAATTTGAGGCTCTCATTTGTTTGGTTCGTTTCATTCACCAGTGCTGCCTGCACGGGAAGGAGAACAGTTGCTGGATCCCATTCAGGGTCAGCAGAGCAGGTTCCTCTTTCAAGATAAGCCCCAGCACTTGGGGAAAGAGGATTCGGTGACACTGAGCCATGGGGGCAGGTGAAGGAAGCAGATGTGGGCAATAAACTTCCATCTGGCCTCTGGTGAGGCAGGAGAGTGGAGAGGGGAGGGCTCTGGCAGTTTGGGGCTCAAAGCCTGCCCTGCACAAGGGGGTAAAGGGTATGGAGGTCACCGAGATACCAGGACAAAGCTTTGAAAACCAGCAAAGAAAAGCCAGGCTCTACTGGGAATATTCAGGTGAACTGGTGGCACTTGGTCAAACTTCAACACAGAGACTGGGACGCCAGAAGGAGCTTCGGAGCTTCCCCACGGCTCCGATACCCAGGGAGCCCAGTGAGACAGACACCCCCAGCACCCACCTCAGCATACACAACAGCCTTTCCAACCCAAGGATCCTCATGTATTTTATCAAAAATTAGCTGGTTCCCCAAAACCTCCCGTGGGATAAGTCAGCATTGTTCCCAGATGGATCAACAGTGGTACGGGGAGGTTAAGTGCCTTTCCTAGAGCTGTGTGCGAGCCAGCAGCATGAGCCACAGCATCTGACTTCCAACCCAGGCATTCTCATCACGAGGCAATGTTTCCCTTGAAAACAAGGCTGTTTCTGTTTTACCTTCACCGTAAGTACAGCTGTGTTCCTGCTCAGAGGTCTAACAGCAACCGCCGGCCAGGAGCAGAGTCATCTGGATGACCAGACATTTGTTAATGAGATGCTGGGAACAGTTTTGTGCTGAGCAGCAAGACAAGGAGGGGAAAAAGAAAGGCAGCAGCTCAGCACAGACCACAACAAAGCCCTGCATCGACAGCAACCTGCTCCCAGAGCCCCTTTGGGCTGCCAGCTCACCACATGGGGCTGGCATATGTGAACCTGGAGGTGAAGCACAGGGGGGAAAACGCAGCTGAGAGCTTTAAGAATTAAAGAAAACATAAGTATTCCCAAAGGCTGCCACTGGCAACCTGTAAACACAGCTCTGTGGGTCCCTTTGTGATATGAATGGAAGAGACATCCTGGATGTTCTCCCTCTGTCCTGCTCCCCCTGATGCTGTATCCATGTGTGGCCCCCACCACTCCCAGCTCTGAAAGGAGGGCAGCAGGGACAGAGCGTGACTGCACAGGTCACAGGACTGCCTGCAGTGCTGGGCAGTGGAGGTCAAGGTGAGCACCTGACTCAGGAGCATGGCAAGGGAACCTGCCATCCAAGGTAGGTCTGACCTTCCCCGTAGAAACACAGATCCTACAATGGTTAGAGGGGACCTTAAAGATCATCTAGTTCCAATCCCCCTTCCATGGGCAGAGAAGATCTGCAGCTTCACCCCACTGGTCCCTACCAGCAATCCCAAGCAGGCTCAGAATGGGGTGGGGAAGGGGTTCTGGGACACAGAGAGAGGAAGGGGCTCTGGGGACAGCAGCTGCAGGTGCAAATACTCCAGAGACTCAGCTCTAACTGTTATGCAAATGGTGACCTCCAGGGAAGCAGCTGCTGATCTCCATGACAATGGCAGGGAATGCCACCCACCCACTGCCTCTCCTGCCTTTCCTGCCCTTGGAGCTGGTGCTGCGGTGTTGTGGGCCCTGGGGTGCTGTCCCTGCCCAAGTCCCGGGGCATTCATTGAAACCTGCGTCTTGGAAGGAGGCACCCAAAAATTCAAAAGGGTCAATTAAACAAGAACGTCCCCTCTTCTTCCTCTTCTCACTCGAGCTTTGCTGTGGGGCTCCAGCCTAGCCCAGGCCAGAGCTAGCTCTTTTCTAACCAGAAACAAACCCTCACTAGCACATTCCAGCCCTAATCCTTGCCGAGGCAGCCTCCTGTCAAACTGGTTTCATCACCGGCTCCAGGGAACCTGCAATAACCCCACACCATTCAGCACAATTTCAGCGTTTTCCAAATACATGAAAGAGGCTATGGTGACAGCTGTAACCCCCGTCCCTGCCCCGGGAGACTGCTGTGCACAGCACGAGATGGAGAGCAGGGAATTGCGCTCTCCGTTCCAGAAATCTGCTGAAACATTCATGTGTATTAAAGCCGGAGACGATGTGAATGACTAATCCACTTGCATCCATCTTTCATCAGTGTTCCTCCCAGAGCTAACTGGGGTGAGGGCTCCCGAAGGTGCCGCAGCTCCGGCCGGCACCAGGCCCGCTCAGCAGGGCAGGAGAGGCTGGCAGGAGACATGACTCTGGTACAAAGGCACAGCGAAGAACACATTGGCTGAGCCGGATCCACTCAAGAGATTAGCACCTGCTGGGAATGGGATTGTTTTCCAAAGGGCATTAAGTGGAATAGTCCGAGGAAAGACGGTCTCTCTGATGCTTCTCCCCACCGGACAGATGGTGTCTGAGCCCCGCAGCAGAGCAGCCTTTGTGCGAGGGGCACGCTCGGGGGGCAGGGAAGGCTCCTGCTTTCATGTCCTGGTTATCTGCCGCCTGTGGGGCTGGGGAGCAGAGGGCCGTGGCCAGCTCGCTGTGCCGGACAGAGCACCTCAGCAGGGCCACCCGCACCCAGAGAACAGAGCTCAATTTTCACCTTGTCATTGCTCTTCCTGGACGTCAGAGCTCCTGTGCAATCGTGCCCTTGTGTAACCGTGGGGAAACCTGTGCCGGAGAGATGTGCCATGCTCACGTGTGCCCGGCTGCTGAGCCACGTTCCCTCCTGCCAGGGGGTGAGTGGGCGATGCTGACAGCTCTTCCCGGTCCTCACCCGCACCCCAAGCCTCACCAAACACACCCCACAGGGAATGTTGGCGTTACCAGGACTCAAGGGAGCCAGGCTGGGTGCAGGGATGGTCCTCAGAGGAGACAGATCCTGGAGAAGAACTGCTCGTTCTCCTGCCTCAGCCACTTGTCCACCAGCATCCTGGAGGAGCGACGGCCAAGCTTTACCACTTCCCACTTCAGCCCCGGCACCTCACGAGGCTGCTGTAATTCTTACATGCCACTTGAATGAAAAAGGGGAAAGGGTGGAGGTGCAGGAAGAGGAGGAAGATGTGCTCATTCTGTTTTCACTTCCTGTTAGTTCCATGAAATTTCAAATGATTCAAGCCACAAAGTCCCTTTTAGCAAAATCCTTGCTGACTTGAGGGCAGGAAGCACAGTAGGCAGCTGATGCAGCAAACACAAGAGAGAGCGATGCAGCATGAGAAGGAGACTTTGTGCTCTGCCCTGGGCTCCTCCATGCATGTTGTTGCATGAAATAATCACTGGCTGGTGCAGTGGAAGCTTCTAAATGAGGTCAGTTGCTCTATTAAAAGACATTAGCTCTCCAGCAAGTTTAATACACTGGTGAGCCATACAAGTACAGGATGGAGGCACTTGCAACGCTCCATGATGGCTGATTTACAGGTAGCAACACCTCATTTTCTCCATATGTAAGTCATATGTCACCCAGGCACTACCCAGGGCCACATACACGCCCAGCACCCACATCCCAGCCCAAACCCTGAGCCAGCTCACCACGAGTCACACACACAGGCAGTAATGCCACGTACTGCCACCAGACATGCTCCCTGCACAACACTGGTAGTGTTCAGCCTCAATGGTGGCACAAACCAGAGAGATGGGCAAATTGGACTGGTATCGTTCAGAGAAGCAACGCAGACAGCTGTCCTGCTCCACCTGATCATGGTACTAGCTCCATGCAAACCAAACCAGCTCCATGCCAGCCAGCCTAGACCTCTTCTCTGAGCTTCCCAAAGAGCCCTTCATCCTCCAGCAGAGAAGAAAACCCTTCCATGCTCCTTCAGGAAGCAGACAGTTCCAGCAGCTCCCTTTCAAATCCTACCCCAAGAGCCAGGTCACTGCACAGCTCTTGCCCACAGGTTCCTTGCACACTCCAGCTCCAGCTCCTGCTCCAAGCCCTGCCTGGTGCCAGCTTGTCAGGTTTTGGAGTATTTGATTTCAGTCTTAAGAGCACCTGTCTGGCAGCGGTACAGGCAGGGAGAACCTGCCTGTTCTTTGTTCTTGGCCAGGCAGAGCACAGAGCAGGACACCTGCCTCAGTTTCCCTCTGAGCTCAGGTGCAGGGCTGTGAGCCGGGGAGCTCTGGGTCCATCCTAGATCAGGAACGGGGGCTGAAAGGCTGAGCCTAGCCCTACTCCCACCGGAGGCTCCTCATCTCCAGGGCTCATCTCCCCAAGCAGGATACTACTGCCAGGAGCTAGCTACTAATTGGATCTACTTAAATCAGCAGCTACGTCTGCAGACACAGCTGAAACACAAGCTTGAGCAGGAAGGAGGATAATGCAATAAATTCAAACAGCTCTCCCCAAGGGAATCGCACAACCCCCTGAAACTTCCCTCTTTGCAGATACAGCCCATTACCCTTCCCTGGGCACACTGTGCCAGTGCAGAGGCAAGCAGCGGTCGAAAAAGTAACCAGCCCAAAGCCCCCTGAAACACCAAGCTCCCCCAGCTTCCTGCTCCCAGCAGCAGAGGAAAGGCAGACCAGTTACAGCACAACATTCAAACAGTCCCTGTAGCCACGGGAGCCTCTCTGGTTAACGCTCTGAATCCCGCTCCTCCCTCCCTCCCTCGCTACCCCGGAGGCAGGCAGCAGCGCTGAGTGCACTGGGTTTCCCATTAAAGAGATCCTGAGAGACAGCACTGGGCTGGTACACGTGAGCACGTGTCCGAGAGAAGACACGGGCGGCTGGAGAGATGCTGGCTGCACGAAGCTGCAGCGGGCGTTCCCGCCTGCAGGCAGTCCTTCCCAGCACTGCTCAGTCCTCCGATTCTTTTTTTGCTAACTAAATTAAACATGAGGATAAAATAAGCAAAATACCTAAAAATAAAAAATAAACCGAGCATTTCTACAGCACAACTAGGTCACAGCTCCCCAACATGCGAGTCGTGGCAGCCACGGCTCAGCCCCTTGAGCCTCCCGGGTTCAAAACTGACATCTCTCTTAAAAGGCTGCTCCCGAAACCCACACCTGCTCCCCGGTAAGCCCAGCTGGAGCCATCTGCTAACGGCTCTGCCTCCCGGCAGCCCTCGGCACCCTCGTTCCGCTGGGCTGTTCTGCTGTGGCAGAGTAACCCTTCTCCCCACCTGACCATGACGGGTGCCAGCCCGTGCCCTGAGCCTGCCCCACTGCCCCCCTCCATGGGTGCACTGTGGGGGAAGCTCTCCCACCCCTCTGGAATGCATGTTCCCTAACTTGAGCTCTTGGCATCTCAAGGATGATTAGGAGCAGGACTTCAGAGAGATCTTGCACCAAGAACCCCTCTGCACATCCTTCCAGGTGAGGAGCAGGGAGGAGGAAGTTTCGCTGTCCAAGGTCAGGGCAGTAAAGCAAGGAGTGCCCTGGCACTGAGGGACTCCGCTTCCCTTTCATGCCTCCACTCTGTTCGTTAATCTTTAGTGGCTCAGAACAATAGTGTTTAAGGGCAACATCCCTCCCTTGTGGGAGGGTGGAGGAGGAGAGCAGAGGGTGGAAGAGAGTGGCTGCTCCCCTGCCACTGCAAGGCAGAGCCACCCGCAGTGAATACCTACGCTCTGAATCAGCAGGTAGGTCAACATCCCAGCTGCTCTTGGGGTCCCGAGAGGAAACAGAGCAGCTGCCCCCAGCCCCCTATCTGCTCCCACGGCAGAAGCCACCATTAATCCCTCGCCTCTCGGTTCACCAGGTCCGCAACACTTCTGCAACTGATATCCATCCCTTCCCTTCCCCCAGCTCCTCCTGGGAATACTCCGGCTTTACAGCTAGTGGGGAAAGAGCTGCTAGAGAAATACTCCTTGTAACATCAAGATGGGACTGTGCTTACAGCCATCAGCTGCTTGGTAAAAACCAAAGGAAACCAAACCTTCTCAGCTTCAGCAAAGATCTTAGAGCACCACACCACCATTCAGCTGCACCCGGTGTGTGCCGCAGGCGTGTCACTGCTCCCGGGGGTAAACCACGTACACAAACCATACCGGAGCTCCACGGAAATCAGGCACAGCAGCCCAGACACGTACAGAAAGCTGCAGCTTCCACTGGGGAAAAGAGAGCTCCCACCCACCCCTTCTGTTGCGCTGGGACACCCCACTGCTGCTGAAACAGGGAGAGACCTTGGGCAGCACTCCAGGGACCGGGCTCCAGTGTTAGAGAGGAGCAGGATGAGCAGGCGGAATGACATTACTGAGAGCAGCTGTGAACACAGAGCAGCAAGAAACAGTTTGTTAATTATTTCACAGGTCTTTTTTTAAATGACACTCAGCTCTTCGGATTAAAGAGCCTCAGAGTGCTTTACGAATCAGAGTTGCCAGTGGCTCCCCTGGGAGCGAAGGAAACGCTATCCCTTTCGCTCAAAGACCCCGGGGTTAAGTGGGCTGCTCTGAGCCACAGCCAGCCACGGGCAGGAGCTTGGCTTTCCAGGCGCCTGCTGTAATCACAGATCTAAGGAACATAATCAAACTGCACCACACACCGAGAGGCAGCAAGGAAAACAGGCAGGGCCCCAAAGAAGGAGAATGAGTAAAGGGGGTAAAGAGCAAAACTCTGAAATCAGCCTCTGCATCGCTCTTGGTCTAGCGGCAGGAATGCTGCTGCGGGCCGGGCAGGAAGCTGCAGTGGAAGTCATTCCAATGGCATTTCCTGGAGAGCACTGCAGAAAAGCCTCCCAGGTCGAAGGCTGGATGAGGAGCTGCCAGGGATCTGCACACCGAGCCCAGATCTCCGGCCATCAGCGAGGATACAGCTACCTGGGCTAGTTGCTCCAGGTACGACAGCCTGAGCCAGGACACTGCTGCCAGCTCCCACAGCCAGGGAGGAACACTCAGGACTGTGAAGGGACACTGGGGACCCCACTGGCCAGAGGACAGTAATTTTTTCACCCCAAGCAGTTGATGATAGTGGGGCCATCGTCTCAACTGCAAGGGATCAAGGCTGTAAAATAATTACAGAGGACAAAGTGCAAAGCAATAGTCCAGCTGAGCTCCACAGACCAGGTTGCTCAAAGCCCCATCCAACCTGACCATGAGCACTTCCAGGGATGGGGCAGCCATAGCTTCTCTGGGCAACCTGTGCCAGTATCTCACAAACCTCATAGGGCAAAGAATCTTCCTAATATCCACTATAACTCTGCCCTCTGTCAGTGGGGAGGACTTCCCCCTTGTTCTGTCACTCCATGCCCTTGTCCAAAGTCCCCTTCCAGCTCTGCTGGAGCCTCTTTAGGCACTGGCAGTCTCCAGACTGAACAACCCCAACTCTCTCAGCCATAGGATGAGATGGAGCCTCATAGATGAAGCCATAGGACTCATCTTCAAGAGTGCAAAGCGTGGCCTTGGCTATGCTCAGACTCTTCCACTGAGTCAGTTCTTCTGCACACTGGCCACCACGTGGAACAGATGGCTGTGATCTCAAACAGGATCAGAAGTGCCGGGGCAACCCCAAAACCCAACCTGCAACACTCAGAAGGGCAGAACTCTGGCAAACAACACTCCCAGGAAATGTGGTAGTGGCAGGGACAGTTTGTGCAGGATACCTGGGACACAAGGCGCAAGGCCAAAATGCATTTCCAAAGAGCTGAGAATCAAAGTCTAGCTCCCAATCTGAAAGCATTGAGGAGCCTGGAGCCAGAGCACAGGACGAAATCCCAGCTGTGTGCTGTCATATGACACAGGCTGAGTCATTTCCTACCATTCAGAAAAAAAATCAGAAAGATAAAAATGAGCTTGCTATATTGACATCTTCAAAGGGTTTTCCCCAAAGAGAATCATAAGCTTCCAGTCCACTGCAGGGTGACACAACACATGTCCCAGCACACCAAGTCCTGTGTGGCCAGGGTCAGCTGAGAACCCAGGAAGCACTGAGCCATCGCAGGAAATCGTTCATTCTCCACCAGCCTAGCCCAGTTTGTTGGGATTCACATGTGACAGACTGGTGCTAAAGATGCCATTTGCTTTCAGTCCTAGCCTGACACAGTCCCTTCATGTTCGTCCCCACCATATGCCCCACAAATCTCTTGACTCTACATCCACAGATCTAACTCCAAGCCGATCCAGAAAACCTTCCTTAAATCCCACTCTGAATGTAGATTTAGCCTTGAAGGAAAAGCTGTCATGCACTGGAGGGTCACAGCCAGGCAGGATCTACTGCTCACTTTCCTTTCTCAAACAGATTAAGCACGGTCAGTACATCTCTGCCTGCCAGGCTCTCTCCCGTTCACCCTGCGCTTCCCCCTCCTTCCTTCCCATTCACCAGATTTCTCTCTCCATGACTCCCAATTCCCACTGGCATCACCATTTGAACTTCACAGCTAGTGGGACGTGGTCTTGGTCAAAGCAACTGCCCCAGGAAAGCCTCCTTTTTGGATGTGACGGTTTGCCAAGACTCTCTTCTGGCTGATTATTAAATGTTCCCCTTGGGTTGTTCTTGTTTGTTTGTTTTCCCAGTGCCAGATTGCAGAGAGGAGGGCAAACCAAGGCAGAGCCAGTAAATGTGACAAAACACTCCTATGTTAACGTTATGGAGCAAGATTTACCATTTCCCCTTGCCTCAAAACATGATTTCTCAAGAGAACTGCTACAGCCCAGCACACAGCAGCCTCCAAAGGCACCTGCAGCTCATGGCCCTCCGATGCTGCCTTTGTTCCACTGGTGGGGAATGAAACAGAGCTTCCTACACAACTGGGCTATGCAGCACTTGTGATGGGGCCATGCTCCTTCCCTCTTTCAGAGGGGCTTTCCAGGAAGAGAAGTGCTGCAGTGCTCCAAAACACAAACCACCTGGGCCTTGCCAGGCAGACCTGCCGGAACTTGCATCCCTCTCACCAGGACCTGCCTGCTGCACCTCTCGGGAGTGCTTTGTTTGAATGGGACAGGCTCTAACAGCTCCAGTGCACCAGACTCCATGTGCAAACACGGCGGCAGGAGAGGGATGGCTCCATCACAGCCAGGGCAGGGTGGCACTCCTCTTGCAGGGAGAGCTGGCAGCAGGCCAGCACCTTTCTCCCTGCAGCTGGAATTGCTCGAGAGAGATGGAAAGTGAAGCATCCCCATGCATGCCCCACACGCGAGGCACTCCCGAGCTCTTATGGCCTCTGTCCCTTGGCGTGGAGTGGCATGGCTGCCTCCAAGAAGGGACATGATGAAAGCTGAGAGTGGAGGAAAGCTACAGCCAAGATGTCAAATGAGCACTCAGGGTTTGCAACAGGCTGGCAGTAGCAACACTGCCCAGTGCTGGATTTTTGGTGGTTGGTGGTGTGGATTCCCCACACTCCAGCCTTCGCCACTCTGCCTGGCTCCCATTCAGCTCCCAGCATAGCCCAGGCAGCAGCACAGCCTGGGCAGGGAAGTTAAAAGCCTGGTTCAAGGTTAGAACAAGAGAGCAAGGCGGTCCCCTGAGTGGGAAACGGCGATTTTCAAAGCAAGAGCTGGTGGGCGGGTCAGATAGAGAGGAGTCCTGACCCTTCCGCAATCTGTTGAACAAATATTTGTTCCAAACAATTAATTTAGAGACAGACACAAAAAAATTGAAGAGTCTGGATCATGATGGTTGGGGGTGGGGAACAGAGGGAGGAGGTATTTCATTCCCCACAAGCAGGGACCAGTGATTTTCCACCAGTGATTTAATCTAAATCCCCCAGAGAGTTCATTTACAAAAAATCAGATTGCATTATCGCCTAGGTCTCCAGGATACAGCCCAATCCGTCACTAACAGCAACAGCCACACTAGCTTGAAAACCTCAGTTTGATCACTCAATTCCAAGACTAATCTGTGGCTCTAAAAGCCAAAGGCAGAGGGAGGGGAAAGGAACTCTGCATTTGGCCAGGGTTATCTGCAGGACGAGAGAGCTAATGGGCCACAATGCAGCCAGATGAAATGGCCAGCGGATCCCGGGTTATTAATTGAAACCAAGCTCCTCTCCTTGCCTGAGCAGCCCCACCCAGGCAGTGCCCCAGGGCGGCCACATTCCTGGAATTCCTGCACCGTTCCTGAAATCAGCTCCCTCCCCCCGGGTGCACCAGCTCCCCTTCTTCTCCGGGGTCCCCAGCATTGCTGGTCAGGCACAGGGAGCTGGGGAGAGCCTCTCCTCTGCCAGGAGAGTGCAGAGCACAATGCTGGGCTCAAAGGCTCCTGTCCCCTTCCCAAAATGCTGGGCTCTGCCGATGGACTGTGAGCTGAAGGGAGCTGAGAGGCCTCAGCTCCCAGGAAGGAGGCAATTCCCCACTGCTTAGATGTCAATGCCTGACAGCATGAACTCTTTCCAGTGGGAATCGGTAAAGGTTACACCAGCAGGGAATCACTAAGATGCAGAAGCCAAATGAAAACTCAGACATCTGTAGGTCATATACCTCCCGCCGGCAGTCCCAGGCTGCACTGCACAGCCGGACCCGGCATTTCAAGAATGCTTCCTGAAGAAATGCTTATTCATGTTAATACCTCACCACTGAGAGCTCCCAGGGTTTGCTGCTGGGGCAGCTGGGAGCACTGCTCCCTGCCAAAGGAAAAGCAGCTGCAGGCTGAGCAGCTCCCCAGCACAGAGGTTGCCTCCACCTCGGCCCTGGCTTCCACCACACCAGCTCAGACAGCCCCAGAAGCCCACCCAACCACCGGGATCTGCTGTGGGATTCACTTCACCATAAGCAAGGCAAGTGCTGTTTCCAGAATGAAGAAGGAGCTGTTACCTCTGCAAACCACCAGCCAGCCCACAACACCACCACCTTGGGAGAGGAGGAAGCTCCACTCCCTGCTGTTAATGACACGGGGAACATGCCCCACAGACAGGGCTCTGCTTGAAGAACAAGCTTGGATGACATTAGATTTCCAAAGGCTCTTGGAAAAGCAGGTCTTTTACATAACATCCAGGGAGAGGGAGAAAAAGCAGGGATGGAGAAAGACATATCTGAGCACAAACTGTTTGTGTCAACACGGTGGGCTGACACTCTTGGGACAGAGTGTTAAGAACGCAGAAGGCAAGACCGCACACCCCTTTATCCTCCCTGCAAGGTGTAGGACAAGCTCTAGCACAAACATTGCAGGGAGCTGTGCTCCGGTTTGACCGGCCCCACTGCCAGCCTGGAGCGAGGGAGGGCATGGGCAGCCACCCCCACCACAGAGAGGTGTTCTTACCCATCCGCCATTCTCCTGGATCCAGGGATCTAAGTGGTCGGTCAAGTACGTGGTCATCCAAGACACAATGCGTTTCACCAATACCCGCATCTCCTTGACAACGCTCTCCACGCACAAGGCTCCTCCGAAGGAGAAGAAAGCCACAATACGGCCCCAGTTCACTCCATCGCGGAACAGTTCGTTCACTACCTGCTCAAAGCTCTGATACGCTGTGCTGGGAGTGATGTGGAGCTGGGAAGTGAGGTCGCTGAACGCCCGCCGATACCTCAGCTCAAACTCATCCCCCGCCTCTCTCAGCGCCTGCCTCACATCGGGTGCTCGACGGATCTCACGGACTTCGAGGCTGCTCTGGTGCACGGTGGCACCATTCACTATGTGGCTGGTGGGTGCATGCCAGGAAGGGCTCCCATTGAGGACGCCGTCCATCTCGTCCTCCTCCCCTGCAAAGTCAGTCTTGTTCTCATCTTCCTCCTCCAGCTGACTCCAGCTGTATCCTTTCTGTGAGAGCTTGTAGGAAACAAAGTCAATCACTAACTCCCGGTTACTGCTGTACATTTTCACACCTGGGAGACCCTCAATGAGTCCATGGTCCGGAGCACAAGCAGATCAGCACTTAGCAGGTCCCGACTCCACTCCTCTTCCTCACGACCGATGGAAGCATCTGACCTTAGCACAGAGGAGGAGAGAGGCACCGAAACGGTTAATGCCACAGCTCTTAGATGCACCCGCGCCATTACCACCGATAGCTTATCGTTATACTGAGATCACCCCGCAGCTCTACGCCGAGGCTCAGGGCCACCAGATTGAAGCCGCACGGAGGACCGACCACAACACCCCCTTCCCCGGAAACCAGCCTCGAGCCCCGAGGACCCCCAGGCTCGCTCCGAGCAGACCCCAGGTCTCACCGGGTGCGGGCTGCGCCTGGCAGGCCGGCTGCGGGCCGGGGCGGAGGCGGTTCTCGTTCTGCTGGAGCTGCGGGTCGGCCCGGTCCGAGACAGCACCGCCCCCGCCTCGCCCCGCCCGTTAAAGGGCCCGGCGCCCCCGCCCCCCTCCGCCGGCGTTACCCAACCGCTGCAGCGACGGCAGCGGGCGGGCAGGGCTACCCAAGGATTACGGCAGCCCCAGGGGCGCCCGGCTTGACGGTAATCGCAGCCCCCGCCGCCCCAAAGCCCCTCGCTCCCTGCAGGCGGAGAGGATAAACCGCTGAAAACCGGCGAGCGCTCGCCATCGGGGCTGCCGCCGCACGGCCTTGCGTCCTTACGGGAGCGATTCCAGTCACGGTTAGCGGCGCACTGCCATTGGGACCGGGACGGTGACACGCCGGTCAGTGGCAGGCGGGAGCGCCGCAGGGGGCAGCCGGTCCTTCCGGCCACCGGACTGGCCGCCCCTACCACCGGACCGCTTCCCCCAGATCCCCGAACCGCCCCCCCCCCAGTCACCGGATCGCCCCCCCAGGTGCCCGGACGGCCCCACCGGTCGCCGTACCTGGGGGGCGGGGCCGCGCACGAGGGCCGGCACGGCGCCCGCGCGGCCGACACGTCAGCCAATCAGCGGGCAGGAGAGCGCCGAGGGGCTGGGGCCCGGCAGCGGCCTCGCTGTTTGGCTACGCCGCGCGTCACTCAAGGTTTACCCCACCCCGCCCCTCACCTCAGCCGCCGACGGAGGGTCCGCGTCCTTCCCGGCTCTGACGCGCGGGCCCGGCTGGCAGTGACGCCAGGGGTCGCCGGGAGCCCCGCCGGGCCTCGGCCCGCTCAGCAGTGCCGGGGCTCCTTCCACATCGCCCGCCGAGCGGCCGGGGGGTGCGGTAGGGTGGGAGGGGGCGGCAAAGGGGCGGTGCGCATGCGCACGGTGCCTCAAGGCTGGGCGAGGAGCGTCGGTTGGACGGCGCGGGGGCGCGGTGCGCCTGCGCAGTGCGGGCTGGACCGGTGCGCCGGCGCGAAGGTGCCGGGCGGAGGGCGGAGCTCTGGCGCCCCCTGCCGGCCGCGGCGGGATCCGCTCCCGCCGCGCCCTGCTGGCCCGGCCGCTGACACGGTCGCCGTCCCCTCACAGCAGTCCGGGACTTATGTGAGGGGTTTTGAGTCTCCACAGTGCTCAAGGAGCCCGTGATGGGGCTGTGAGGGGACGTTTATGCGGGCAGTGCTGGTGCAGTGAAAGCCACTGTGAGAGCCGGGGCCTAACCCATCCCTCTCCAAGGCCACGGGGAAGATTATGTAGCACTTGGGGTCGGTAACACCACTGTGCAAAGAGCACTTTCTCCTAACGGCATCGAGAAACCTGGCTGGGCTTACCAGGCGGTGGAAGCCGCCTCCCCCGAGCCCAGCAGTCAGAAGGGCTGATCTGGTGAGGAGCAGCGGGTGGAAGCCGGGCAGCGGACACGGATACTGCCGCAGCACCAAGGCCCAGCTCCGGTGGGTTCCTGCCCGGCCCCGCGGCCGCCTCAGCTGACACTGGCCCTGGGGGCCCGCCCGCCGGCCGCTGATAGGCCGTCCAGAACGACACTCAGAGTATCGCCTTTCCCGATTGGCCCAGTGTGTCCCGTAGTGCGTCATGTGAGTTGTGGTTCGGTTCTCGCCCGGTCATTGTGGCGCTGTCCGAGCACACAATTACTACATTTCCCATCAGGCTTTGCAGGGAGAGTGCAACTGCGTTGCGCGGGGTCTGCTTATCCGGGTCCCCAGGCGGCCCGGCCAATCAGCGCGCGCTAAGGGCGTGAGCCGGGCGTTGATTGGTGGGTTCGGACGGCCGAGCCCTGTTTGAAATCCGTTAACGGCGGCAGCAGAGCGGCCGCGCGGGGTGGCGGCGGCGCTGCCGAGGTGAGTCTGGGGGCTTCGGCCGGGCACTCCTGGCCTCGCCCTCCTTCCCCGACCCTCAGCCCTTCCCCACATCTGGTCGTTCGCTCCGGCCGTGGCTACGCGGCTGTTCTCTGAGCCCAGGTATTGGTAACGGAGCCGAGGTCTCGGCTGGGAGGCGGAAGGCGGCTCCGGCCGCTCAGCCCGTGGCCAGAGCCGTTGTCGCGGTGCTTGGCGGGCGGGCTCGTAACGGAGCCCTGGGGGCTGATTGCGAACCCGTCGTTCCTCGGGGGAGCTGAGCCCGGGGCCCCCGGCCGGCAGCTGGAGGAGCCGTGGCGGGGGGTTCCCGCTCTCCGGGTGGGATCGCGGTACTGGAACGCGAGGCGTGTGCCTTACGGTGGGGTGGGTGCCTCGGGCGTGAAATAAAGTTTTAAGTCTTTAAACAATCGCGAAATGCGATAAAACTCTGTATTTCACGATGTAAATATCTGTTAATTCTCCTCAGGCCAAATCCTGCTTCCCGAGAAAAGGAGGGAAGCAAACCAGCGAAAACCTGGCCCAAGTAACAGAAAAAGCATTAGGGGAGCTATTTTTATTAGGATATTTTTTTTTAAAACTAAAGGACCTTCAACTTAATCTAACAGTTAGTTGAGGTTATACTAGCTAAAAATAATTTACTTTTCCTTGAACGTCTATTCTTAGAGTGTCCCATCTTCATGTCTTCTGAAACTTGTGGGATCTTTTTTAGGGAGCACGCGATGTCGGGGCTGTTTATTTTTGGGAATGGGGGCGGGTCTGGGCCGTTAGCAGAGCAAAGGCTGTGCTAGCACTTCACCCCTCCGTTGGCTGCCGCTGGTGGGGGGGGTCTGCGGAGCTCTCTGCGGGCTTATTTCTCACCTGGGGCGAGTTAAAGGCTTTTTCTCCCAGACTGAACATTAAATGATGGAACAGCAGTGTTCTGGGGGATGACGAATCCAGTGTTGATTTTGTACTGCAGAAAAGCTCTGCTGAACTTTGAGTAAGGGGCATGAGAAGAGGGAGAAGCTGTAGATGCAGAGTGTGTTGTAAGTGTTCACTTAACCCTGCTCAGGGAAAAGTAAGGGTGAAGGATGAGTTTCTGAAGCTGTTGGCATCATGCAGAGGGAGTTCCGGTGATGGCTTTGTGGTGGGATGGTTCTAACCAGGCTGTGGTGACAGGACTGTAGCTTCAGAGAGGGAGTTACAGCCCTTTCTAATGCTCCAACTTACATGTTAACCCCTGAAAAACATTCAGGAACTTTGTCTGGGTTATTATCCCAATAAAAGGAATGGAAAACTCTGGTTTGCAGGACAATAAAGAAGCTGCCAGGCTGAATTAAAGCTGCCTGGTTAGTGCAGCATCCTGTGTTTAAGTGGCAGCTGGTGCTGAAGCCCAGCAGAAAGCCCTGGAATTGCTGGAGCACATTCCCATGCAGCTGCCTCAGCCTTGGGGAAGCTCTTCTTGCTTATTCCTGGTTGCACGTCTTGGTTTTTGAGGCATGTGGATCAGATTGCTTTGTGTTTATCTGCTGATGTAGCTTAGAATAGCCTTCTTGTGTGTCTGCTGTTGTTTTTTCTGCTTTCTGATCCTGTTAGGATTTGCCACAAGTAACACCTGTAACTTGTGAAGCTCCAGTGCTGTGTCGTGATAAGGCATCATCTCCAGTTCACCAGGGCCTTATCTACATTGCAAGGTGGCAAGAAAGAGCATATCTCTCTGCCCTCCTTGGGATCCAGACTGGTTTGTGTTGGAAGGGACCTTGAAGCTCATCTTGTTCCAACCCCCCCATCATGGGCAGAGACACCTTCCACTGGACCAGCCCTATCCAACCTGGCCTTCAACACTTCCAGGGATGGGGCAGCCACAGCTTCTCTGGGCAACCCTTGCCAGAGCCTTACTGCCCTCACAGGGAAGGCTTTCTCCCTAATATCCAATCTAAATCTCTCATATTTTAGTTTGAAGCTATTCCCACTTGTCATGTCACAACCTGTCTGTGTCCCTATCACTATCATTCTGTCCTTGCTACTCTTCCAAACTCAAACTCCTCCATTCTCTCTCCCTCTGACCTTGAGTTCTCATCTTGGAATGCTGCATCCTATCTCCCAACACCATGGCCTGTATGGCTGGGAGGCTCCTTTGTCTAGACAGTGGGTGCTGTTGGCACAAAATTCACAACTACATCGAGAAAAAGATGCTGAACACATCCGTGATGGAATTGTGTCGGTATCTTAAAGCTAATTTGGATTAGAGTGAGGTGTGAAGTTATTCCAAAATACCTATTGCACTTGCTGTTGGATCAGTCTTATTCTGGGATAGGAATGCTTGTTCCAATTTAGTGTAATCCTTTTTCAAAGCTAACTAATCTAAACCATGCCAAGGCACTCTTCTGGAACGTGCCAAAGTGTAGTTACTCAAAAGAAACCTGATGTCCAGAGGAACCCACTGCCTATTCCTCCAGGTGGATGTGGCTGTGCTGCTCTGGAGGCATATTTAGGTCAGTGAGAGAGCAGACCTAGAAAGAAAACTAAGGTTTTAATTAAGTAGTTCCTTTATAAAAGGAATTTGGGGTGTTTTTGCAAGCGAGAAGATCAGACCCTCCTTTCCTGCCCCAGCAGCTCTGCAAACCAGGTGAAAGCTGATCCTGCAGAACAGGGGTGAGGGTTCCCTGGCTGGCCTGCTCCAGACACCCGTGTCGACACAGGAGGTGATGAATGTGGGGGAGAGCAGGGTCATGCTTTAAATCCATGTAGGATTACAGCATGCCTGTAATCACGCTTGGGGAAATGCACGCAGTGCCTGCTAATTAGGGAACGTCCCTATTAATGAGGAAAAATTTCCACGCCTCCCTCCTGGTGGATGAATGCCGCGGTGGAGAGAAAGAATTTTGTATTGAGATAAATGTGGTTGTGCTGTCAAAATCACCACCGGGTGTTTTAAAATGCGTGCAGGGAGCGGGCAGCGGGTGTCGGGCTGTGCTTGGCAGAGCCTGTTGGGATTGCAGATGCCTTGTGGTGGGCACAGGAGCGATAAATCACCGCAGCATTCCTGGCTGATCCCTGTCCTAGCTGAGTTGGTGGGCGGAGGAGCGGGATGCCTTTCAGTGAACTGCAGCTTCACCGTCAATCCTGTTCTGGGCAGGACCTGGAGGATATGTAGGGATTTGAGAAGTGGATGCCATGAGTTCATCTGACTGAAATGGACTCTCTGGAGTTCAGTCATAATAACTTTTACCTCCCTGTTGTCTCTTTCAAGAAACAGAGTGTGAAACTGAGGCAATGATACAATCCTTTTGTTTTCCTGAGTATTCTCTTCTGTCTGGGATAGAGGGGAGAGAGAAGGGGTCAGCAATGACCTCAATGATGAGGGTGGTGACACTATGGAAGAATATGGACTCCACACAGTAAAAAGCTGGAAACTGCAGCAGTGTAGCAGTGGGCACAAGTAGCTGTGAAACATGATGCCCAGAGCTCTGCCTCTGACTGGAGAGGGTGAGGGGAGAATGCAGATGACGCATTTGATTTTTAAAAAAAGTCTAAAGTGTTGACAGAAATTCTATCTTGATTAAGGGCAGTAGGAAAGCATTTGATTCCAGCCGTGTCTCAAGCTCAGTTACAGTTGGTTTTGGCTCCAATTCTTCTGTTTGCCTTCTTTGGGCCCTACCTTGACATCTTCCCAGCTGTGTAGCTGGCGCTTCTCTGATGACATTTTTTCCTTTAACTATCACAGTTCTGCTCTGGGGAGCTAGAGGCTTCTTGGTGCACCCATCCTTGGGAGCCAGTGGTTGTGACCAGTGTGGTACCCCCTAAACCCTGTTTTGCTTTACTCTTGACCATTCTGTTATTTATTGGGAAACACCATCTGGGTTTTGAACCATGTGTGGTCTGCCTAGACAGGTGGTTTAGGGCTGAGGCTCTGTGGATTAGGAATATGCTGCTTTGGAATTGCTTGGGTTCATAAAAGCAAAGTTCAGGTGATTTCCTTGGGGAGTGTTTTATAACATCCTTGCGAGCTTTGCCTCACAGCTGTTCAAGGCATCACAAAAGCACCTTTGCAAAAAAGGTTTTCTGGTAATTTCAGGGTTTATAACTTTGTCACTGGCTTTATTCCTGTTCCTGTTGAGTTTAATATCACCTGTTGACACAGGGACTCCTCTTGCTGTCAGTGCTTCATTAATTAGCTGCAGGGACTGTTTGACATGGGTCACAGTGCTCAGTTTGTTTATAGCCTGGCCAGCCTCAGGCTAGTGTTATGGAATGCAAGAGGCCTGACATTGCCCTCCTTCTGACTGTTTGCCCGGTAACAATGCTCTACAGAGCCCTCTTCCTGCTTTGAAAATCAATTTATTCGATAGAAGAGCAGCTTTGTGTCATTAGTTCTTGTTTATAGCCCTTCAGAGAGGGAGAGAGGCTGTGCATTGCGGTGCTCTAGAGTGAATCTCATCAGCTTTGTAAATCCTGTAAGGGTGAGGCCTCTTCTTTGTGTGTGGTGAGGGAACAAAGTGCAAATCAATGGCTCTCTGGAAAAGCTTTATAATTTACTTCCTCTTAAAAAATACAATTCTATTTGTCTATATTTCTAATCCCTGTCAAAACTTGATCTTTCTGACAGTTTTGAACCTGCAAATCTCAACAGTGGTAAAGTCTCCTTAGCTTTGCAGATCAGCAGTAGAATAAAACTCTGCATGGCTCATGAGTTCTACCCTAAGGTGTGAAGTGCAAGAAGGGGGGATGTACCAAAGGCTGTCCCAATGCCTGTCCCTAGAAACCCTGCAGAGGAAAAGAGGTGGGGGATGATTCCACTAATACCCTGTTGTCTCAATGTCTCTAGTGGTGCAGGCAGAGGATTCCTGGGGACAGTGTGGCTGTGAAGATGTCTAAGCCAGAATCCCGTTATTCTTTTGATGTCCCAAACATCTGCATCAACTTTGCAACTCTGAGTGAGGATGATGTATACAATGCAGACTCCTGGTTTGGTAAGTTGCTTCCAACTCCTTGAGTGGTTTCCTCATTGGATGACACCTTGGTGTGACCCTTGTTTTGGGCCTGGCTTCTGTGCCAATTAATCACACTGTTAACTGCATCATTAATCATGCATGGGGTTTCTTTTGTTCTGTTTTTTTTTTTTGCGTTTAAATTTTGTCATCTGTAACTTGACTTTGTTAACCTCATAATGATATTCTGGGGTATTGTTAACAGTTCCTAACAGTATGTATAGTGAAAGTCTTTCTCTCCTTACAGACCGAGAAGCCAATCTGGAGAATGTCCCTCCTGCAGAAAATCTGGCAAAGGCCTCACACAGCAGCCCTGCTTTTTCAAAGCCTGATGTTATTCTGTCTTCTGTCCCATCACAAGAAGTAGCAATGAGTAAGCTGGTGTGGTGTGGCAGGGAGGGGATAAATTTTACCGGCTTTTCGCTGGCCAAATGGAAAGGCCTCTTGTCTGGCTTTTGTGGGGCCATCTTCATAAACTCTTTTCTGCAAGGTCTCATGTGGTTTTACTTGGTGTTGTTCTGTGTATGTAGATGAGCTGACACTTGCCCCTTTCTCAGGTGAAAGCAATGGTGAAGCAGAATGTGCCCAGGCCAAAGCAGTCTCTCAGAATATTGTTGGGTCCCTGGCAACCTGGACAGCTGCTGCCCCTGCAGAGGCCCCTCAGAGGTGAAATACTTGTGTTCAGTTTGTACAATGATTGATGATGGTGTAACTAAGCAGGTCCTTGCTCTCAGGATCTGCAGTTCTAGCTGTTCTTGGGGCATCCTGTGGGGCTGGAGTTCTCCAGTATGGAGATCGTGTATGGAGACACCTGATCTGCTGGCTAAGCTGGAGGGACAGTCTCCAGGGTGGAAATGTAATGCAGTGTCTCACATACTTGTCAAATGAGACTCGGCAGCACCAGGACCTTCTGGTATGTGAGGATATCTGAAACTGAGGTGGCTTATAAAGTTTCTTTGTTTATATCTGCCTGACTTGGGCAGAACTCACTCTGGATATGAATGCAAGGGGCTCTGCATGCTCATATATAGCAAAAAATATTTAGTTTATGGGTTGTTAAACTTTAATAAATCGTGCTGCATTTGGATTGTTGTGTTAAACATAATTTGTATGGTGGAGTTAGGGGATACACTGACATAAAAAGTGTTATCCAGGTCAGGTGTCTCCTCAGATCTGTGGGAAAACTGACCTCTGCTTTCTGTTCTACTCTAGAGCGGGCAGGAGACTGGCTACAAAGCAGGGGAAAACCCAGCAGCGCAAGCAGCCGGGCAGAATCAAAGCAGAGAGAATTGCTAATGCCTCAGATAATAAGGAAGAGGTTCCACCCTTGAAGAAAATGAGAATGTATGTCATCCAAGTCCTTCTGTTTAGAGCTGGGAAAAGGAATACAACTGTTCCTTTGGAAAGGGTTTCCACCTGGCTGAGAAGGTTCCTACAGGAAGGTTAGGGGGTGGTGGCTGGAACTGGTTGCTGATACTGGTTTTGTAAACAAGAAATGGCTGTAAATGCTGAAGGAATTGCTCTGTTTGGAGGTAGAGATATGAATGAAACAAGCATGGGCTTCTTCACCTTCTTACTCCTTACTCAGTGTCTGTCAGTTAGCTTTAAATTTGTCTGAACTTATCCATCAGGAAGTCATCAGGCAGTCATTAGCTATGAAAGAGTCACAGCTAAAATATTTCTCAAATTAACTTAACCGCTGAAGTATCATATGGTGATAAGCTTGAGGTCAGGAAATTGAAGTGTGATCTTTGAAACACCACTGTACCTCAATGATCTACAGTATACCTCCCTTCTCCAAAAACTCAGTAATTAATCTTCCCTTCTGCAACCTTGGAGTACCAGGGAAAGCTGGATGGTCTATACCTGGGCCTGGGGTGAGATAAGGCCAGCCTGGCATACCTTAGACCTCACCAGGTGTTGGGATGGTTATGCATGGTGGTGAGAACTGCAGGTGGTCATTTACTTAGAACACAGTTAATTCCAGGGGTTTGCCCTAACAACTTGTTTTCTTAGTTCTGGCAGCAGAGAAAAGGTGACAGAAGCATCCACAAAGACAGAGCCCCTGCAGGATTCTGACCTCTCCCCAGGGAGAGGGAAAAGCAAACTGACCATGCCCTCCACGCCAACAATGTTGAAGTACGTGGCTTTCTTGTGACTTGTCTGCTAATCACAGTTGATTTAGGTGACAGTCCTGGCTGTGTGTTTTCAGCTTCAACTTAGCATGTGATGGTATCACATTTAGTAAACACCATGTCAAGGCAACAGTATTAGGATGAAATGCATTTCACCAGCTGAAGCTGTGCACAGGAAAGCTTTTGCTTTTCTTTTGAGGAAAAAGTTGTTCTTCCTAACGGATTGAGAATGAACACAGCAAATGGGTCTGCAGAATAGCAGCTAGCTGTGAGATTCCTTGAAAAAACAAAACCCAAGCAGATCTGTTCTAAAGAGGATGTTTTTACAACCTGTGATGCTCCTGCAGTGATGTTGGAGATAAGCATGTTCCTTGCACTAACATCATGCTAATAATCAGGGAAGCAGGAAGGCATATCTTAGTTTCTAATGTGCTTCTGCAGGAGGACCAAACGTTCTAGCAAGCAGAAGAGTACAGAGGAGCAGGAGCTGGAAAAGATGCAGCAGTTGCAGCAGGAGGTTATGGAGCTGCGGAAGAAGAATGAGGAGTATCTGAAAGCAGCTATTGCTGGAGCAGGTGGGCTGTGCCTGAATTGCAGAATGAAGCTGTGTTGGGTTCAGCTGGAGAGTGCTGCACAGAGCTGTGCAAGTACCTTTGAAAACAAGCATTCCAGACTTTGCAATAAATATTAGGAGCTCTTTACTGTAGATCAGCCCCTAAACTGCCTGGAAACAGGTGTGTTTGGGTTATGTCATGTTTTGAAAAGTTAAAGATGAGTTCTTTAAAACCTTACCTAGTTGTTAGAAATTAAATGCTATTTTTATTTCCATGAATCCTACCCCACACCAAGAGGCTTCCAGTCCTTACATGTGCTTTTCTTCTAGGACAACCCATGAAGAGACCTGCTGGTCAAGTAACGAAGCCAATTGATTTCCACTTCTGCACGGAGAATAGAATTAAACAGAATGTGGAAAGCCAGCCTGGGAATGAGTACAAGGAGCTGGATTTTGCAGCAGTACTGAGGAAGCATCCCCCTTCTCCGGTGAGAGCCAGAGTGTTGCCAGCACTCAGCTCACTGATTCTTGCCATCACCTCCCTGCTGCTTGTGCGATGCTTGGGCTGATGACCCACAGAGAGGTTACCGCAGGAGAGGCAGGTGTTGTGCAAACCTGACTGCAAACTTCCTGTGTGTCTGTGTTGCCACAAGACTCCAAAGAAACCTTGTGGAAAAAGGAGCCCTTTAGTGTCAGATCTTCCAGTCATTCCACTTCATGCCTTAATCTGCTCGATACAGTTTCCCAATATAACTTGTGCATGTTCAGACTGTTAACACTTGTGCTTAATGTGAAGTGTTAACTTCTTTGCAGTGAGAGGAAGGGACAAATACTGTGCATCCATGGGGATAGGAAATGTCATCAAAGCCTCCTGGCCAATACTGACTGTGGTGTTCTGTCTCCAGGTGCGAATGCCAAAGGGGCCCACTGTCCCCAAACCTTTCAATCTGTCCCAGGGAAACAAAAGAAAACTTGAAGAAGCCACAACAGAGTATGTGTCCTTTGCTGAGCAGGTAGAAGCATTCCAAAAACGCACACCCCCTCGTTACCATTTGAGGAGCAGGAAATCTGAGGAAGGTGAGTGGTCCTGGCTGTGTCCACAGATGTGGTGGTAGAGCAAGAGATGCTTTGACTCCTCTGAGCAAATGGCCTGTGTTTGTTGCAGGCCTTGCCATTAACTGCTAGTCTCTGTGACTTGAATTTGTAGGCTCAGTTTCAGGAAAGCCGGTGAAGGCTCGGATCACACACCCCAAAACACCAGTGCTCCGAACAAAGCACCGCTTGAGACCTGTCACCTGCAAAACTGCCGCAGAGTTAGAAGAGGAGGAGATAGAGAAAATTCAGCAGTAAGTAAAGGCTTACTCTAGTCCTCCAGGGGATGACTGTATCACACTGGAAATATTTTACAGATACCAAAATATCACTTCTCTGGAATACCCTTTTGTGTAAAAGAATGAGCATACACCATTGATATTCCTTTACGGTGTTCATAATTCTTTAGCTCTGATTGTAGGGAAGTGAAATATAAACAATTAATTTTGAAGGAAGTGCTTTTAGGAGACCTGATCTTGGATTGAATACAGCTTCTGATGAGTAAAGTAAACCCAATATAGCAATGCAGCCTGCATGCACTTCAAAATTTGCCTGTAGGCAAAGGTTTGGATTTCTAGGAAAACAATCTGCAAGATTTTACTTATTAATCTTGCTGTTTTAAAGGCAAAGGAGGAATTGCTAACTACAGCTGTGCACTAATGTACAATTGGTGACTGTCTCTATTATTCCTGCATAGGTACAAATTCAAAGCACGAGAAGTCAATCACAAAATCTTCGAGAGTGGGCCGCTCCTGCCCAAGAAACCTGCTGTGAAGGAGCTCACCCAACCCATCGGCTTTCAGCTGGAAATAGAAAAAAGGATTCAGGAGCGTGAGAGTAAGAAGCAGCAGGAGGAAGAGCGCTTCGAATTCCATTCCAGGCCATGTCCCACAAAAATCCTGGAGGATGTTGTGGTAAGAAGTTTAATAACACCCAGGCTTGGAACTGGAGTGGCAATGAGCTTCAAAATGCTTGTAGCTATGTGGCATTATGTGTTTAATGATCTTAGTAAACAGTGTCTGTCATTAGGTAAGAACTGCAATGGCTATGTCCTGTGCTGTCACGTTGTTTCTCCTGTCCTGTGTTCTTGGCACTTGGCCTTGGGTAACTCCTTGCTGGCTCTTCTGAACAGGGTGTTCCAGAAAAGAAAGCACTTCCTGTTACAGTCCCCAAGTCTCCAGCCTTCACCTTGAAAAGCAGAACCCGTGTGTCTGGCAGAGAGGAAGAAAAGGTAACAATTGTGATGAGGCTGGAGCCAGGCCCAGGTCCCACTGTGGTGCCTGCCATGCTTCTGGATGTGGGTGGGATGCTCTGGGGCTGGATGCCCCTTCCCTCTTGTGAGCAGTTCCTCCAGGGTTACCTTTGCCTGTGCCATTCACTTCAAGCAATCTGGTTATTGCTGCTCATTTTACAGAAACTGAATTATTTTTAAAAATAAAATAATTTAAATGCTAGGGTGCTGATAAGGGTTTCTGAGGTGTTGCTGCTATGAATGAGGGAAGTGGACTGCTTAGATTTCTCATCCTTCCCTATTCTGTTACTGAAGGCAGATATTGCACATGACCTTTCTTCTCTCTGAGGTGGGGAGCAGGATTTTGAAAGCTTCACACCTTTCTTCCTTTCCTTCTTGTCAAGAGGATATTAAATAATTACAGTCTAATTTGGATGAGTACTAGAATTGAGAGTGGCTTCAAAAAAGGAAAAACTGGGCCTGTGGTTCAGGCTGCCAGTAAATTGGTCCTTTTAGGATTCCTAATTTTTGCAGTGTCCACTGTTTGTGTGCCCCTTATTAAAGGAGTGCATTCAAAGCTCTTTGTGGCTTTGCTTGGCAGGAATTGCAGCCTATACAAAAGTAAAACATCAGATCCTAATGCTAATATCCCTGTAGGAAAAAGAGGAGGTGGCTGTGATCAAAGCTAATCCTATGCCACATTATGGAGTGCCCTTCAAACCCAAAATGCCAGAGCAGAGGCACGTGGAAGTTTGCCCCTTCTCTTTCGACGCCCGGGACAGAGAGCGACAAATACAAAAAGAGAAAAAAATAGAAGAACTACAAAAGGAAGAGGTAAGAATTAAAAGCTACCTTGGATTCCACTCCTTCAGTAAAAACAGTGTGGCAGGATTTGCTGTTGTCTATTAAACTTCCAAGGAAAGGACAAGAAATATTTTGAGTTGTTTATTTCAGGTGCCAAAGTTCAAAGCACTGCCTCTGCCTTACTTTGACCAAGTTAAACTGCCAGAAAAGAAGGTCAAAACCCCAACTCAGCCTGAGCCATTCCATCTGCAGGTGGATGAACGGGGAGCTGCCAAGCTCCAGAGCTGGAAACAGCAGGTAGGATGAAAAGGATAATAGGAATGACCAGACTTAAAGCAGCTGATGGGGTTGTGGTTGACTACAGAAAGTGTCCTGCTTGAACTGAATCAGTAGCTGAGTTTGAGCAACAATTTTTTTCTGTACTTGGCATGAGACTTGGGCTGTGGGTTAAGGATTGGTCAATGGGGTTTTTTTTATTTTTCTCACTTTGTGGTAAATGATGGGATTTACCACAACTGTACGAGCAGCTGTGGGTGTTTTCTAAGCAGCAGCTCTGTGCAGCTGAATCCCTTTGCTGACTATCTCCAGGAGTATATTGACACATAAATAATATACTGCTTTTCTCACAAGAAGTCTACAGTGGACACCTGAAACTTTCTTCAGGCTATTTTTGGCAAAGAAACTGTTGGGCAACAAGTGACACCACTTTTTGGCTTTAATAAATTTTCTATGGAAATGATTTGACTAAGTCAACATGGCTTTTCCAGTGTAGGGAGTGCTGGAGTCTGGGTCACGGGGAGATGGTCTCTTTCTGCCTGGCACTTGATGTGCTCTCTTCCTCTTGCAGCTTAAAGAAGACTTGAAAAGGCAGAAAGAGGCAGCCTGTTTTAAAGCTCGTCCCAACACAGTGATGTACCAGGAGCCTTTTGTGCCCAAAAAGGAGCATAAGATGTTATCAGGTAGAGTTATGAGTACTTGCTACACGGGCTTGGCTGATAGCTCAGAAATGATGCAATTAAGCGATGTTTTTTCTGGCTGTTGCCTCTTCTTCATCAGCACAGCCAATAGTGCCTTGCATTTAATCAACTAATTGCCTAACAGCTTGTGTCCCTTGGGAGCAGGGGGATTTCCTCTCCACCCCCCTGTCCTGCTCTAGCATGGCAGCTGTATTTAGCAGCTCTGCTGCAATTGGCAGATGATTGATGTCTGCCAGCTCAGGATAAGGGTACTGAGAATGTGAGGAGCTCCCTGCAGAGACAGCTGGCATTTCTGCAGCACTGTCACTCTTTCCCTCCCGTTTCTAATGAGATGAAGGCATCTACTGCTTGGGTAGGCTGAGATTTGTAGGGCATAAAACCAGCCAAAACCTTGTTTGTACTAACAATTGTGTGCTTGCTCCCTCCCATGAGAACACCCGTGACGGGGTGACGTCTGCATTAACACTGCTCACGTCTGGGAGTAAAGTTTTCTCTTTTCCTGAAGCCTGGAGGTATCTCCTAACGACCCTTGCCAAGGGGAAGCTCTCCAAAGGGAGGCTTCCATTGACACTAGTACTGCTCTGCTTTACCTGACTGTCTTTGAACCAATGTTATCTCCTCTATTTCTAAACTTAGAGAGCCTTTCTGGTTCTGTAGTTCCTGAAAGCTTTGAGCTGGCAACAGAAAGAAGAGCAAAAGAAAGGCAAGAATTTGAAAAGCGATTGGCAGATGCAGAAGCCTTAAGGGAGAGGTATGAGGAGCAGATCAGGCAGCAACAAGAGGAGCGTGAAAAGGAAGAAATTGCTAAGCTAAGACAAGAAATGGTAAGTGAGCTGTTTCTGAGCAAGGGTTGTAAAGCAACCCAGAGGAATGTGGGAATTATCCTTAAGGAGCTAGTGTCACTGTTGAGCTGTGCTCAAACTGCCTTTCCACGGTTCCCTTTTGCAAAACTGACGACTCACCAACTTCACAACTGGTTTAAAAAAACCAAACCTACAAAACTATGTAAACAAAGAAGGCAGCTGTTCTGAGATGGCTGAGTTTCGGAGCTGCATATGTGTAGTTATCAAAGCAGAATGATCTCAGTAAAACCTACAACCCCAACATGTGCTGTGCATTTTCCCAGTCCCTCACTCCAGTGCCCAGGGTGGTGTGGTGGTCTCAGGCAGATGCCTGCCTTCACCTCCTCCACAGCTCACCTGCAAATTTCAGCTTCATCATAACTGCAACCATTGGCTTTGTTTTGCCCTTGCTTATATTTATTTTTTCACAGGTTCACAAGGCAAACCCAATACGCAAATACCGCAGCCTGGAAGTGAAGCCCAGCAATCAGCCACTGACTATGCCAAAGTCTCCCAACTTCTCAGACAGATTCCGGTGCTGATGATGTGATAACAGGAGGGAGCATCCCTCTCCATTCCCTAGGTAGGAGAGAGGGAGCAGTTGTTTTTCCATGGCTGCTCAGTCTGAACTCTTATGTTTGGTTCTGTTGTTGTACTGAGTAGTTGAACTCCACCTGAGCCCATGACATCCCAGCAGTGCCTCCTGGCCTTGCTGCATATACAGACTCTGTGTTCTCTAGAGACTAAACTAAGTTTTGATATTGCATATGGATATTGTGTACCTAACTAAATAAAAACTCCTAATCTGCTCGCTGTCTCTGGCTAGTGGGCTGAAGCCCTTTCCTGCAGAAAAGTTTTCATTAAAGGCTGACCGCACAGATGTGTGCATCTGGCAGAGCTGCCTTGTGTTTGTACACTAAGGACTATTTTCAAGTGTCTGTTTTTTAGCCTTTTAGTCTGCATTAAGCTTGAATTGTGTTAAGTGATGTGAGGTTCCTTCAAGCCAGCGTAGCGCGGGTCTGGCCTTTCTTGTTAATGTTTAGATGACCACAAATAGAAATCTTGCCCACGCTTTAAAGTAGTTCTCTGTGTCTATTAGAGCATTAAACCATCTTGCTGTTTTATAGCTGAAGTTATTCTATTTGGGGAACCATTTATCTGGCAAGTGACCTGCTGTAAGCTGCTGCCCCAGCTCCTGCCAGTGCAGGTCTTTTGGCTACAGAGCCATCAGCATCTCTGGCCAGTTTGGGCAGTGAGCAGAGCTAAATATAGCCCAAGTGCTCAAATGTGTTAGAGGACAAAACTGCTGGCATTGTGAAGAGTGGACACATCTAGATTAAAGTTTTAATAATTATTTCTTACTTAGTATTGTGCTCTGATTTTTTTACCTTTATATCTTGCTGAAACACATGTAAGCAGGGGTGCTTGCTACTGTACTGCTGTTTAGAAGAGAAGGGGGAAAAGGGCAACTGAGAATTAATTTGTCCTAACTGGATAAACTTTCTTGTTTGGTGGTTATGAAAAACATTTGATTTCATTTCTTCTGAATTTGTATACTGTTGAAGTACTCCCAGAGTGTGTAGCTTTTTGTTCAGATTTTTGGGTGAAAAAGAGAGTTCAAACTTGGTGTTAGACTCCAGCTAAGGGGATGGTTAGAGGTGCTGTCTCATTCTTGCCAAAGTACATCAAGCAATTGCTATTTTACCCTTAGATTGAGAGACGTAACAGTGAAAGAAAGTCCTTAGAGACCTAAATTCCAAGAAGAACATTTATTGTAGCCAAGGGATGATGTTTCTGCAGGAATTCTCCTAAAAAGTGTGATGCTCAAGAGATGTCATTGCAGAACAGCTGGGGTCTCTATGGGAGTGTTTCAAAGAGCATCAACCTAAAACTTTAGTGCTGGGATTAAAAGAGGAAAAGCCACCCCCACTTTGTGCAGTTAGTAACTGAGGAACTGGAGAATGAGAGGCTTGGGGGGAAGTATGTTGGCACTAAAGGATGAATGACCCTGTGGCAGTGTGGATTCTTGGAAATGGTGAGCTTGGATATGGCTCCTTTTTGCTCAAATTTCAGCTTTTCCTTCCCTTCTCTTGAGGATCTTTGTGTAGTTGTGGCAGAGCTTGGCCCAAAAGCTTGACCCAGTCTGTCTTCAGCCACGTTTTTCTGGCTTTGCTGATAGCCCTGTGTCACTGAGCTGAGAGTTACGGGACAGCCAGAAAAACTGCTGTCACTGCTGCTGTGAAAATTTGCAGGAGTGGCTGGAGCACAAGCGACATGTCAGCATCCTCTTCTTGAAAACTAAATCCATGTGACCTGTCTGCCTTAACCCCATTTCTGTCACAGTGGAGCTGTTCCCTGTGATCTGGTCCCTACCCAGTACATTACAGAACCTCAGACCTGCTGTCAGGGAGCCCTTCCTTTTTCCTCGAGTGCCAGCTCTGGAGAAGGCAGCGTGTGGGCAGCAGGAGCAGCAAATATTTATGATGAGTCAGGGGGAAGCTGGAATGATGATGAGCTGCTGAAGAATGTGAAGGCAAGCAGGATCATGAGGCCATGGAACTGGAGCAGCCACTGATCCCTGAAGGATGAAGCAGCTGGATTTCCCTGATGGCCCTACATGGCCTCTTCTGCCTTGAGGAAGAGGTTGTGTGCCTGACAGCTTGGCAGTATTTTTTCCCCAATGGTATCATTTGGGTCTAATAAAAGACATTACATCTTCCCCCAAACATGCCCTCTTGTATTCCCCATGCACTGCAAACAGGGGCAGGAACCTCAGGCAGCTGGGCCTCCAAGGGCCTGGGGTGTTTGTATGAGCTTGGAGTCACCCACCAGGTTCTCACGGGCTGGGGTGTGGGACCTGTCCTCTTAATTAGGAGGGAAGTGGTGTCAGGGTGGGAAAGCTGTTCTTGTGTACAAAGTGTATAAAAATCATGTCCTGAAGGAGCTGGATGTTGGAGAGGATGGGATTTGGCCAAGGCTTCAGCAGGGAACTGGTGGTCAGTGATTTTTCCAGTGCTGGGGAGAATAAATTTACAGGACCGGGAGCAAGAGACTGGGATTTAACTGAGTGCTGTTCCAGCACCTGCCTTTAGAGTCAGGGTAGGTTGAGAAACTGATGTAAAATCTATATTCTCCTTGTGTGGCTTTTGCAGAAACATTTTCATCTTCCAGTACTCAAAGCCCATCACCAGTATGTGCATGCCTTGAGAGCAAGGAGTGGGAGGAGGTGAGGGGAGAAGATCTGGGTACAAAATCTTCCTCTGCTCCCTTTCTAGTTGAGCTGTACTCAATCTGTTATCAAAATAATTTGATCTGAACACAGACTAGAGTTGGAACTAAAAAGCAGACAATGTTTTCCTGGACTTTCATGTTGAATTGCAAGATCAAATTATCTGGTGAATAAATTCTTATGAAAAGGCTTGACGCTGCCCTCAGATCACAGCTTTGTTTCTCCCTTCTGTCTCCGCTGGGAAACATTGGTGGCTGCTTGTGTGACCTGGCCTGAATCTGGCAAGGACCCCTGGACCTGGGCAGGTCCTGGTACTCCCTGGTGGTGCTGCTGCTGGTGTTCACCTTGCTCTGGATGCTCTTTTGATGATGTTGGGATTTTTCCGTGTCTTTCCCCATTACCTTGCTGACACCTGTCATGACACGATGGCAGCTCGCGGTGGAAGCCCTGGCACTGATGGAAGCAGTTAAGCCAGACGGCCTGGCTGGTTTGTGTTTCAGCAGCATGGCTGGGATTCAGGTGGGGATGTTGTTCAGCCTGCCCTGCTGCTCGATTTAGCCGGGGTGTAGGGTTTCCCGGGAATGGGCCGGCTTTGGCCCCGCAGAGCCTCCCTTCCCAGGGTAAACGTAAAGGTTAAAGTGTGCTGCCGCAGTTGTGACAACGGCGTCGCCAGGGAACAGCGTGCTTGAGGAGCTGCCAGATAGTGCCAGGACAGGCTGTTTCCCAGCTGCAGCCAATGTAGGCTCTGGCTTAAGTTCCTGAATGGGAAGGGGAAAAAAAAAACCCAAGCCCAGGCTGAGAAACCGGGGTGGTGGCTGGTTTGCAGAGCCCCAGAGCACTGTGCTTCTCCTTGGGGTGTGTGGTTTTGGACCAAGTGCAACAGATACTGCCCTTCAATTCTACACTTCCTTCCTCCCAAAGGTCTCATTTCAGCTTATTTCTCTCTGCCCACAAATGAATTTTATCTGTGATAATGCCAAACCATGGTCACCCACTGCCTTTGGAGAACCATAGCTCCCCAGTACCCACGCTCAGGGCTTTGCTTCCTCACCTTGTCTCAAGGATTTGTGTGCAGACCAGCCTTGCTCCCAGGGAGTGTGGAAGATTGCAGGCATCCCAGGAAGGCTGGCTAGTGTCCAGGTGCTTGCTCCTGCTCTCCTTGGAGAATTTTATCCCAGTGTCCACCACACCAACAGCACCAAGGGGGCTGTGGGGCATGGCTCCTGCCTCATGCCTGGGCATGGATATGCTGCTTCCACCTGGGGTTTGCCAGGACGGTGCAGATCTGAAAGCTCGTGGAGTGGTGGCAGATTGTGCCTGAAGTGACATTGGTGGCCTCCAGGTGCCTGGCAGCCCTTGGCTGGAGGAAGGGAGAGGCAATTCCAAAAGTGTATGTTGGCGATGACAGTCGATGGGCAGAGTCCCTGCTGGCCAGGCACAGCTTCTGACCAGTTATTCCTGACTGTGGCCCTCCCAGAGGCCAAGGTGGGGGACTCCCACTCATCACAGGAGCCGTGGCTGTGCCAGGACTGGGCCACATGGGTGTCATTGTCACCAAGAGCTGTGGATGCTGGTGATGCTCCAACCTCTGCTTCTACTCAACTGCATCAGCACATCAGAGAGTTGGAGCTGTGTGCCTGCTCCTGCATTATCCCTGCTGGTCCTCACCACATTCCAAGTCCTGCCATGGATTTTAGAAAAGGAGCTGGCCTTGCTGAAGCCACAAATCCGAGCTGTGAAGGCTGGAGCAAGAGAGCTCCGTGTCTGCTCAGGATTCCCCAGCTGTGTCCTGCTGAGCAAGTGTTGCTCTTGCATCGAGGTGTTGTTGATGGTGGGTGCCTGAGGCCAGGGCAGGGACAGGTGGGACAGCAGTACCTCAAGGACAGGGGAACAGCTGTGCTCCCATCCTGGCTTGTCTCGCTTTCGATGTCACATGTGAACCACTGGCAAAGTCTGACCCAGGCCATGGCACACATGCTGGTGCTTCACTGGGAGCTGGGATTTGGCAATGCAGAGCAGCAGCACTGCCTGGGCAGTGTTGGTCCCCCTGAGAGGTGCTGCAGGCAAAGTGAGCACTGCACTTGGGGGGCTGCTGCTGCTTGTGCTGGTGGCATTGACTCAGCTCCATCAGGGAAGGCACTGGCCAGGGCAGCCTCCCCACCACCTTTGCTGCTGTAGCCTCCAGCCCTGCCACAGGTGAGGTTTAAACTGAGGAGAAAGCAAAGCAAGGTTTAAGCAGCCAGGTTTGGTGTCTGGCAGGACCTGAGCTTTGTGAGGCTGTGGGATGTGGAGCTGGGAGGCAGGACCAGGCTGGCAGCTGGCAGGGGTTGAGGCTGGAGGAGCCCAGGGTAACCTCAGCCTCCCTGGGGGCACCCGGCCAGCCCAGCCCTGGGGAGAGCCCTGCTCCTCCAGCACACACCAGGATCCAGCCCTGCGCAGTGCCTGAAGTGTGTCCTGGGGTGCAGCACCCACACACAGAAGGAGCTGGCAATGTCTGTGCAGCACCCATACACACAGCCCAACCCCTCTGGAGCCTCCAGCTCCTCTGTTTCTTACCCTGATTCCCAAAACACTTGATTTTGCAGAAAATAAGTTTTTCAACTGGTTCCTAGGGGCGGCTGCAGCCATTGGCCAGTGCCCACTTCCCAGCTGCTGTCACCTTCATCAAGGCCCAGTGGCAGTGCCCAGTGGTGCCACATCGTACCCACAGAGCGCAGGGTCCCTTGGAGCTGCTCTCCCAAAGGGCCAGCGCCAGTGGGCAGAGCTGGCCACAGCTCAGCAGCACGGGGGACCAGCACCATCACCAGCTACTCCCAGCCACCATCCCCGTGGGCTGGCCAGTGGCCACCTTGTGTCACTTGTGGGCACCTTGGAGGGCCTTAGTTACCTGGACCCTGTCCAGCTGACCCAGGCCACCCCAGTGGGATGGTTTTGGGGTGCCACTGTGTCCAGTGCCAGCGCTCCCTGTGGTGCTGTGCTGGAGCAGGAGGCAAGTCCGTCCCTGTCCCCTGCCTCTTTTCTGAGTGTCCCCAGCCCACGGGGGACAGGCGAGAGTGGCGTGTCCTTTGAACGGGCTCCAGCAGTAACAGGTGCTGGGAAAGGCGAAGCGGGCCGGCTCCCGCTGCTGTAAAGGATCCTCCTCTGCCCCACTAATCCGGCTCCGTTACACCCGGGATAGAAGAGGCTGCTCCCTCCAGCGCTGCCACAGTGCAGATGCTGCCCCCCTGACCACCCACTGCACCAGGACCCAGGTAAAGGGGCCGGGGGGGTCTCCATGGCTTCTGACTTGGGGCATGGTGGTGGGGGATCCTGTGGATAGTGGAGCCCCCAGCCCTGGGAAGAACACGTCCATCCCCATGGGCTTCCTGTGCTGAGCTGTGGGATGTGGGAATGCTCTCCCAGGCACTGCTCTGCTGCACCTCCTGCTCCAGTAGACCAGCAAGCAACTTCCCTGTTACTGGGATGGTTGCTGTTAGGTTTATTCTGGGGCTGGGCTGTCCTGCGCTCTGGACGGCTGCACAGTGGAGTGTTTTGGGACAGGGTGAGGAAAGATGACCAGGCACAGGAGGGCAGTGGAGCCCAGGGCAGAACGGGGATTTGGGGATCAGGTGCTGGGCTGAAGTCCAAGGCAGGTACAGGGCACCAACAGGTCCCCTTGGCAGAGCCGGTTACCCCTGGGCAGGGGGACGAGCAGCGCAGGCGGCTGCTGGGTGCGGGGTCTGTGTGGCCCCTGAGCAGATGGGGTTTGCCTGCATGGCTGGACCTCCTGTGTGGTTCAGGGGGAGCAGTAGTGGGGCTGTGCTGGGAGCGCTCACCTCTTCTGATCCCCACTGCCAGCCCGGGGCCAGAGCCTGTGTCTCCTGCTCTGCCATGGTGGGATGTGGCCTTAAATTGTCACCCTGGCCGCGCCGCGCTGGCTGCTTGCACGTCGGAGGCCCCAGGCACCCGGTGACAGGTGCCGGGGTCAGGCCATCGATCAGTCACCGCGGGGCAGATATCGGGGCACAATGGGACGGTGCCGGGACTGGTGGCCACGTGGGGGCCCTGGCTCGGTGCCACCAGCCGGGGAGCCGCCGGCTGGGCGGCGGGGGCACAGTTCCCGGCTGGATGGCAGCAGCTCATCCCTGCAGGAGCAGAGCCACTGCCCGAGTCCTGCCGTTCCCTCTGCAGGGCGTCGGCTCCGGCGAGCCCTCAGCTGCTACTTTCTCTCCCGCAGGAGCGTCGCCGAACCGGGAGCACCGCAGGGCAGCCGCCTCCTGCCTGGAGCGTCCCATGGAGCAGGGCGGAGCGGCGGATGGTGCCGACACTGGGGGGACAGTGCCAGCTGCCACCGTGGCACATGACGGAAGGACAGATGAGCCTGGGCAGGAGAAGGCTGCAGGAGAGGCTGGAGGAGGGAAGACAGAGCCGGAGCAGGAGACAGCTCTGGCTGCTCCAGAGCCCCAGGATGGACGGGAAGCAGTCCGGGGAGAGCAGGCTTTGGCTGTGCAGCGTGATGGAGGACAGGCAGTATCTGATGAAGGGCAGGCAGCATCCATCGGGGAGAAGGTGCCAGCTGCCACTGGGGCCCAGGGTGTAGGGAAGGATGAGAAAGATAAGCCTGGGAAGAAGAAAGCTCTGGCTGCAGAAGAGCTCAAAGGAGGAAAGGCTTCAGCTGCTGCAAAGGCTAAGGATGGAGGGAAGGATGAGCCCAGGGAGGAGAAGGCTCCAGCTGTGGGAGAACATGAGAAAGGGAAGGAGGAGCCCATGGAGGGGAAGGGCCTGGCTGTAACTGAGGCGCAGGATGAAGGAAAGGACAAGCCCAAGAATGAGCAAGCCCCTGGTGGGTCAGGGGCTGAGAGTGGTGGAAAGGCAGAGCCCACCAAGGAGAAGGCTCTGGCTGCAGCAAACTCTGAAGGAGGGAAGGCAAAACCTATTGAGGAGACAGCCTTGGCTGAAGCTCAGGCTCAGGATGGAGGCAAAGGAGAGCCGGCAAAGGAGAAAGGCACAGTGGTTGCAAAACAGGTGGTCCCAGCCACTGCTAAAGCTCTGGATGAAAGGAAGCAAGATGCAAAGGCAGAACAAGCCCCAGCTGATACCAAGCCTGCAAAGGAGAAAACCACGGCTGCTGCAAAGGAGAAGGCCCCAGGTGCTGCAAAGGAGAAGGCCCCAGGTGCTGCAAAGGCTCAGAGTGGGGAGAATAAAGTAGTAAAGGCAGAAAAAAACCCAGCAGTTAAAAAGGCTCCAGATGGAGGCAAAAAGGAGCCCACGAAGGAGAAGTCTCCAGCTCCAGTGAAGGAAAAAGCTCCAGTTTCAGTGAAGGAGAAAGCCATAATTCCTGCAAAGGAGAAAGCTCCAGATGCTGCCAAGGCTCAGGATGGAGAGAAGGCAGCAGCAAAGGCAGAGAAAACACCAGCTGCAAAAATGGCTCAAGGTGGAGGCAAAAAAGAGCCTGCAAAGGAGAAGTCCCCAGCAGCTGCAAAGGTACAGGATGGAGGGAAGAAAACTGCAAAGGTGGAAAAATCCACAGTTGCATCAAAGGCTGGAGCTGGAGGGAAAGATCCTACAAAGGAGAAGGTCTCAGTGGCTGCAAAGGCTCGGGATGGAGGGGAAAAAGCTGCAGAGGTGGAGCCTCCCACAGCTGGAGCAGAGGCTGGGGATGGGGCTGCAGAGCCCACGGAGGCAGCAGCCATGGCTGCTGTGAAGGGTCAGGGTGAAGGGGAGAGAGAGTCCAAGGAGACAGAGGGACAGCCACCAACGATCCCCGAGCCCCCACGCCCAGTCCTGCTGCAGAGCCTGAGCTGCCCGGCTGCCTGCCACAGGTACCCACACCCTCCTGGGATGGGGGGGATCCCCCTCGCTGCTCCAGGGAGCCCTGGGTCCCTGGGTGCTCGGCTTGGGAGCTGCTGGCTGGGCTCTGCTCACCTCCCACTCCTGCTTCCAGGGAGGAGCAGCCCTGGGCAGAGGTGGCAGCGATGGAGACAATAGCAGAGGAGATCACGATGGTGGAGCCAAAAGAGGGTCCGACAGAGCCTGGCTCTGGCCCACCAGCCCTGGGGGACCTGCAGCCTCTGGAGCCACCTGGCACCCCACAGGAGAGGACATTGCCCAGTGCCACAGGGCAGCCCCCAGATCCTGCTGGGGTTGCAGAGCAGCCTGGACCTGGGGTGCAACCATCTTTGATGGAGGCAAAGCCACCCCCCAGCCCCTACCTCACCCCCGACTTTGGGAAGGAAGACTCTTTTGGGATATTGGGTAAGGCCATGAGTTACCTGCCTTTTCCTTACCCCCCTGGACCCTCTGTGGAGTGACAGCCTGGGAATCCCATGGCCCTGCCTGCTGCCCATACTGCCCTCCATGCTGCCAGCTCCTGTCCTTGGCTTGTCACCTGCCTGGTGGCCTTCGAGCTCCCCTTTCACTGTAAACAGGGCTAAATATGTCGTGTCCCTTCCTGGCCTGCTCTGGCCACACTGACTGTGAGGAAGAGGAGCCTGGGGAGTGACAGTGACTGTCTGGCTGGTGGCAGGGCACAGCACGTCCTCATATCCTGCACCACTGTCCTTGTGGGGATGGCAGGGCTTGGGGGCAGTGGGTGCTTGTGGGGATCCCTGTGAGGCCAGCTCCTGCTCTCACCTGGGAAAGGGTGGTGCAGGAATGGGTGCATGGGGTGCCCTGTGAGTGGGATCTATCCTGGAAGGGTGAGCAGGAGGTGGTGGCATGGAGGGGGGTTGGCCTGGAGAGGGTGATGGACAATGACATGGCCTGGAAAGGATAAATGCGATGTGGGATGGTGGGAGTGGCTGTCATGAAGTAAGGTGGGTGCCATGCATTAGGATGGGTGCCATGGAGCGGGGTGAGTGCCATGGAACAGGGCTGGTGCCGTGCAGCAGGACAATGCTGTGGGCAGTAGCAAGGGACCCTTCAGGGGTTGCTGCATCCTCCAGTGCAGCCCCAGCCAGGAGCCCCTGGGTCACAGCCCAGCACTCAATACCTGGCCATATCCTGTACCCACAGGCTTAGCTGGGTGCCTGTCTTCACCCCACACCAGGGCAGCCCGGGGTACCCACAAGTGGGGTCCCCTGGACAGCAGATTCCCTTCTCACCTCAGCCTTTCTCTCTGGGCAGACGATGTCCCTCCGCCACCAGCGCCCTTCGCACATCGCACCGTCACCCTGCGCTCCGCCAGTGTCAGCTCCCAGTTCAGCCTCAGCTCCAAAGACATCCTGGGGGGGTAAGGAGGGGCCCTAGTGCTTCCCCTGGCCTGTCCTGAGCTGCCCTCCAGCCTTGGGCAGTGGCTTTGTGTCAGTGGGACTCCTTTGGTCATGATGGGTGGGTGCCTTGGGCAGGATGGGTGCCTCAGCCAGTGCAGAGCAGCACCCCAGTGCAGCGTGAGGGTCCCCAGCAGCCTGGGTGGCTGATGGCATGGGCACCTCTCCCTGCCTCCCTCGCCAGGGGCAAGTTTGGTGAAGTTCACACGTGCACGGAGAAGGAGACGGGGCTCAAGCTGGCAGCCAAAGTGATCCGGAAGCAGGGAGCAAAGGACAAGGTCTGAATGGCACTGGGCAGGGGGGGCAGTGTGATGCTCTGTGTGCCCCCCTGGTGTGGGGACACAGCCTGTCCCAATGGTACAGCCAGGGCTGACACCCCACACCATCCTGGGGCTCCTTCTGCAGGAGATGGTGCTGCTGGAGATCGACGTGATGAACCAGCTGAACCACCACAACCTCATCCAGCTCTACGACGCCATCGAAACGCCCCGGGAGATCATTCTCTTCATGGAATTGTGAGTGCCTGTGCCTACCTTGGGGCTGTCCAACCCCAACATGCTGCATCCCACCCTGGCTCTGCTCAGCATCTCCATGGTGGAGCTGGGCCAGGGTCCCCAGGAGGGCAGGGAACTCTGCAGGAGGATGGCTTGGGGCAGGGAGCCCCCCCCAAAGTGACCCCATGGTCCATCCCCATGCAGTGTGGAGGGTGGTGAGCTCTTTGAGCGGATCATCGACGATGACTACCACCTGACGGAGGTGGACTGCATGGTGTTCGTCCGGCAGATCTGCGAGGGCATCCGCTTCATGCACCACATGCGCGTCCTCCACCTCGACCTCAAGGTGCGGGGCTGGGGCGGACAATGACAGGGCCAAGGGTGACAGCAGGACACTGGCTAGCGGTGGGAGGGGTGCCTGTGGGTCAGCACTGCTCTGGTGCGGGTCAGCTGCAGGACCCTCTCTCAGTGGTGGGGCAATGGTCACCCTGTCCCCACAGCCTGAGAACATCCTCTGCGTCGCTGCCACTGGGCACATGGTGAAGATCATCGACTTTGGGCTGGCTCGAAGGTGAGGTTTTCTTCCTCAGCTCTGTCCCTCGTCCCTGTTCCCCTTCCACCCTTCATCTCTGTGTGCCTTTGGGTACCAGGAGCCCCAGGACCTGCTCTAGGCCATTGCTTTGGCCACGGCTCTCCCTGACTAGCTGGGGAGGGCAGCATCTGCTGAAAGAGGGGCAGTGGTTTGGGGGAGCAGCCTGTCCCCCTTCTGCTGACTTGCACCCCCCTCGGCTGCAGGTACAATCCCAACGAGAAGCTGAAAGTGAACTTTGGAACTCCTGAATTCCTCTCCCCTGAGGTGGTCAACTACGAGCAAGTCTCCTACTCCACGGACATGTGGAGCATGGGCGTCATCACCTACATGCTGTACGTCAGGGCTGGGCAGGGGCTGCCAGTGCCATGCTGGGGAGCTGTGGTGCTGGGACAGAGCTCTCCTGGGTGCAGGGCTGTCCCCAAGCACCTGCCTGCTTGGTGGCAGGTGGGGGGTCCTGGATGGGGAGATGGCCATGTAAGGTTAGGGGCTGGGGGGCAGGAAGAGGCTCAGGCTGGCTGCAGGCAGGAGCACAGGACAGTGCCAACACATCCCTGGAGCAGCCCTGGCCAGACTGGCTCTCTTCCAGGGGGTCTGGGAGGTGCCGCAGCCTGAGAGCACCTGACTCCTCACCTCCCTGCACCCCCCAGGCTCAGCGGCCTCTCCCCCTTCTTGGGTGATGACGACACCGAGACACTCAACAACGTCCTGGCTGCCAACTGGTACTTCGATGAGGAGACCTTTGAGAGCGTCTCCGATGAGGCCAAGGACTTTGTCTCAAACCTCATCATCAAGGATAAGAGGTGTGAGGCTGGCAGTGGCCATGGGGTCCTGGGGTGGGCATCCCCAGAGCGGCCCTGGGTATCATGTGCTGCCTCTTCACCAAGACATGCAGCATCCCCTGGGTCCTGCACTGAATGAAACCCAGGGGCTCTGCCCCACTCTGATTGTCCCCAACAGAGCCCTGCATCCCTCCAGGGACACCTGTCCCAAGCAGGATGTGTTGGACCCCTTGGGTCCTGCCCAGCCCCACCAGTGCCTGAGCACATGCTTCCCTCTGGTTCCTCCCTGCAGGATTATGGGGTTTTGGGGCTCTGGAGTGGCTGGAGAAGGGGGTGGTTGGGGGTGAGGGGCTCAAGCAGGGTCGACACAGGCTCCTCTCACCCCCAGTGCTCGGATGAGTGCTAACCAGTGCCTGCAGCATCCCTGGCTCAATAATCTGGCAGAAAAGGCCAAACGTTGCAACCGGCGGCTCAAGTCCCAAGTGCTGCTCAAGAAATACGTCATGAGACGGCGCTGGAAGGTGCGGGAAGCTGGCATGGGCATGAGGGTCAGCAGCTTCTGAGGGGGCTGGGAGGGGGCTGCCAGACTCTGCCTGTCCTGGTGGATGGCATCTGGAGCATGGAGAATGTTCTGTCTCTCTGTGCTGCTGCAGCTGGGACACAGGGCTGGGGACTCTTGAGCATGGATGCCCCTGAGGTAAGACCCCCATCAAGCATGTGGTGGTTACTCCTGAGCCGATCCCAAGAACAGCTTTTGGGGGCAGGAGTAGTGTCAGGCCCCAGAGCAGGGTCTGGCTCAACCTCCAGTGCCACAGCCCTTGCCAGAGGATGAGCACCTTTCCTCTTCCCCTTCACAGAAAAATTTCATCGGGGTGTGTGCTGCCAACCGCTTCAGGAAGATCACCAGCTCGGGGTCCCTGACAGCGCTGGGCATCTGAGCTGGGCTCCCAGGGGAGCCGAGGCCAGAAAGGAACTACTTGAGAGGGACCCCCACCAGTCTGGAGCAGCTCTGCCGAGCTGGTCCCGTGCCGGGCGGCATCACTGCGCTCAGGACCACATCACCGCTGGGGATGCTCGCAGTGTTCTTGGGGCTCTTGAGGCTCCAACCCTCCTCACTCCCACGGAGCCGACGCTCCCGTCGGGATTTCCTCAGACTGTGAGGCTGCTCCGGAGTGGAGGTTTCTGATCTCATCTCTGGCCCTGGCCCGGCTGCGTCATGCCCGACCTGCAGCGTCTCTGCTCTGCTCACGCTTCCTTCCCGTGCCCTCGGGGAGGAGGAAGGCCATTCCGGTGTGATCCCGCTGCCTCGGCCACCTGGTGCTTGCTGCTTTTGGATTCGAAATGTGCCCTCTCTGCCTGTAAATGCCGCAGCCCTGCCCTGCCTTCGCTGCCGCTGGCCCCTGCACTGCCCAACCTCCCTTCCCAGCTCTGTGGCTCGGCGATGATGCTGGAGGGCACCGCGGACCCCCACCCTGGTACCTTGGCACCGGAGCCGGGGCTGAAGCACCTCCTCCTGGCCAGCTGGGCATGTGGGAGCGGAGCTGGCCCCGAGCTGCTGTTCGCACAGGAAGGGAGGAAGCAGCAAGCACGCTTCCAGCGGCGTCCCCAGCTGGGAGCCAACGAGGAAAGAAGGAGGCTTTGTGTTCCTCCTGCCCTCCCTGCCCTTCGGTTCTGCCAGCGGGGGAAAAACACAACCTCTGCTTCACCCGTCCCCGGCAGAGCGCGATGAGCGAGGCGGGCTAATGCAGAGCAGCTGGCCCGCGCTCCCCGCTCCGGCCGGCACCGCTCACCCGACCACCAACACACCGGAACTGCTCCGCCGCTCCGGCCGCGGCCGCCAGCTCCCCGCCCTGTGCGGGGGCTCCGCGGGACCTGCTGGGACTGGGGAGGGGGTGCTGCTCCTGCTCTCGCGCCTTGTCCCGTCCCCGGCCTCTCTGCCTGCATCCCTTGGGCCTCCCCGGTGCTGCCGGAGGATGGGCATCCCCTGGGATTTGTAGCATCCAGCCTTGCCCACTGCAGGAGGGGATGGGGGGTTGGCAAGAGGTCCTCCAGCTTTGGCTTTTGCCATGGCTGAGCCCCGCCAAGCCAAGGCTGTGTGTTTGCTCTGGAGCTGTCTGTGCCCTCTGTGCCTGCTGGAAAAACACTGAGGAGAGACACAGGGAGACATTGCCCCTCACCCCTGCTGGCTGCAGCAGGGGAAGGGGCTTTAGGCTTGTCCCCACCAGACAGCAGCCACGGCTGGTGGGACCCTGCCCCATAATGGAGCCTTCCACAGCGCTCGCCTTCTTGTAAATAAATGTACAGGTCTGCCACAGCCCACACCTGCCACTACGGGGGGCTGGGGAGGCCCTACCGCCACCTGTGGGGCCTGACAGTCACAGGATAAGTGAGATGAGGATGGGAAGCAGCGTCTTATCTCTGTGGTAGAGGGAATGGGTCCAGCCTGTGCTGTGGACAGGGACCACCTGGTACGTCCTGGGCAGGGCTGTGCAGGCATGGTGCCAAGGGTTTCTGGTCTCCACACCCAACAGCTCTGAGCACCCCAGGGGAATGGGGGAAGGGGAGGTGACTGGATGGATGGGTGGATGGATCAGCAGTCAGAGGTGTCCTCACATCTTCAGCATCTGCCCATATGGGGTGGGATGCCCAGGCAAGGGCTGGGGGGTACTGGTACCCCTTTGCCCAGGGGAGCTGTGGCTGGCCCTGAAGTGGTTAAGGCTGCCAGAGCCTGGACTCCGGCTCCCACCGCAGGCGTCCCTCCCAGCCGCTTCCTGCCGGCAGCCTTTGACCGGTTCCTGTCGGTGACCACCCCGCAGGCCTGGACGCCAGCGCAGCCCCATCTGGTTTGAGTTACGCTCCATGGCAGTGACGTCTCTTTCCTGTCTGGCCCCAGGAGCCGCGCGTTGCTCTGGTCCCGGCCCTGGCCCCGGCCGGCCACAGGGGCTGCAGGGCCTTGCTGCGGGGTGGCCATGGGGCTTCCAGATGGACCATCAGCCCCGGACATTCCTGGCACCCTGAGCTGCTGTAGGGGATGTGTTCCTGAGCACAGCCCTGTGTGTGCACATCTGAGGCAGAGGGATGGACAGACACCAGCACATAACAGGGTGGGGGACCCCTACCCCACAGCCTGGTTTGGTTTCTCCAGCCTCCTCCTTCCTACCCTGGGACCCTACAGAGACACACACTGGGGCTGAATGAGTGGGGCCACATGGCTGACACCCATGGAAGTAGCCATGATCCCATCCTATGTTCCCAGCCAACAGGGCTCATGAGCCCCTGAAGCTGCTTGGAGTGGACAGGTCCCACTGGGGCCAATGGACAGGGCTGCTCCTGGTCCAGCACAGGCCACAGCAGCCAGTCCCATGCCTTATGTGCGGGGTCCTCATCACCCCCACGGATGAACAGGGCAGTCTGGGTGTGCACACATGTGTCCTCAGCATCCATCCCCGGAGCCTGGAGCAGCACACACTCCCCCATGCACCCTGTTCCTGTGGCACCCACCCTGCCTGCAGAAACAAGGAGCCCCTCAGGCAGTGCAGGGAGGGAAGGGGAGTGGGCAGACCTCCAGCACTGGCACCTGGCAGCACCACCGACAGCAGCAGCAGGTTCACCCCATGACTGGGTGCAGCACAGCCCCGGCCACGGCACAGCCCAGGATGGGAGCGGGCGAGCGGGCAGGGGGCCAGGCCACCCACAGCGAGCCGGGAGTGAGCCAGGAAGGAGGCAGAGCTGGGAGAACAGCGGGTCCATGACCGGCAGTCGGGGTGAGGGCGGGAAAGGGGAGCGCTGGGAGAGCACATGGCTCTGATCTGCACCCCCGGGCAGTGCAGGCTGTGCAGGACAGGAGTCCCCATCCCCAGCAGCTGCTGCAGTTTGGGGGACAGTGGGATGCGCCACACTGCTCCCAGCACAGGGATCCCATATCGGGCACAGCATGGGGCTGGGGCCGTGTGTTCCCAGCCGGGGCCGTGTGTTCCCAGCCGGGGCGGGCGAAGGGCCTGGCCACGCTGCGTGGGAACCAGACGGCCCCTGGGCATGGCTGCGGCGTTTGCTTCCTCCCGCGCCCCCGGGGACCGTGCGAAGGAGGGGGTTGAGGTCAGTCACTCTCGCCGCCGGCCGCTCCGGAGACGCCAGCATGATGTAGGCGCTCAAATATTGTTTTCCACTGGGTAGGGAAAAAAAAGGGAGAAAAGAGAGGCCCGGGGCTGAGTGGCGGCCCCCGATGATGAAGGGCGGCCCCCCCTACCCTGCCCGGGGCTGGGACACAGCCATGGCCCAGCAGCAGCCGTCTGGGGGCTGGTAACAGAGCTGACGCGGCCGCGGTGCTCCCGGTCCCCGAGTGACGGCAGTGTCCCTCCGTGCCAGCACGGCCCCCGCAGAGACCCCCGACCCTGGCCAAACTGGAGTCCTGCTAGCCTTGGGGAGATGGGGGGACTTTGACACAAATTTGGTCCCCACATCAGCATGGAGAGCCCCAGCGAGCCCTGTGTCTATCCTAGGGCTGGCTGTGCCATGGGGCCTGGGTATTGCTGCTCCTGGGGAGATCCCTCTCCCATCCTGGGGTTGGCAGGATGGGGGGCACAAGCACAGCCCCCCACTTTGCCAGCATCACTCTGGCCCCACTTCAGTGCTCAGAGGTGCTGACTCGGGTGTCCCAGTGCTGTGTAGGAAGGGGATGGTGGCCAGGTCCCATCCTAGGACTGTGTGAGGACCCTGACCACTCCAGTGTCCCCCAGCCTGGCCAGTTGGGACATGTCCCTGTGCCCAGCCCAGTGTCAACACTGGTGACTCAGCTGGTGCCTCTTCACTGGCAGCCACCCTGCATGATTCAGGTCGGAGGAATCCACTTTCCTGGCTGTTCCCATCAGAGCTGCAGCCCCTGGCACAGCCCATCTTTGGGGCTGCCCTGGTCTTGGAGTCTGCAGGGACTTGTTGGAATCCCAGCCAGGCACTGGCACAGCCACAAGCAAGGACAGAGAGGGGAGGGAGCCCTGTCCCCTGTCTGTCCCCCCCTCCACCCCCCACCCCCCCCCCCCCGCCCCATAGCAGAGCCTCCACACGGTGCCACAACCCCTGATGCCTCCAGGGTCCATTTGCAGGGCCACACACTGAGGCTGGTGCCACTTGTGCCACGTGTGACACCCTGTGCAAAGCCAGGAACTTGGAGGGGTCCCAGGCACAGGGAGGTGACAGTGGGGCTCCATTGCGGGATAACTTCTGCTGCAGCACATTCCCCTGACCCCCAGGGACAAAGTTCCCTCGCACTACCATGGGATGGCGCTTCAGAGGCTCCTGGCCCACATTGTGGCAGGACCTTGTCCCCAGCATCTCCCAGGGACACAAGACCTGGGTTGGGTGTAGGTGCCCTGACCCAGGCCATGCCCCGTCCCCGCATGGCCTCACCATCCAGTCAGTGATCACTGACAGAGGGACTGGTGGGGATGTGGGCTGTGCCAGGCCACCCTGGGGACACGTGTCCCCCAGCCAGCACCTGAGCTGGGGCTGAGGGTCCCCAGCTTGCCCCTGCCCACTGCCCACTTCGAATGGGGCACAGAGACCACAGAGGCAGCGTTGGGGAATGTGTTTTATTGGGTGCTGGGTGGTCCCAGGGTGGGTAGTCCCTCACTCGAAGAAGAACATGCCGGGTGTCCGATAGAGGCAGGGGGGGAGCCCCAGGGGGTAGCCATTGCCCCCTGCAGCGGGATCGCGGTCCCCGGCCCCCATGGCTCCTTCTGTTCACCTGCCCGTGGCCCCATGGCCCCGAAGGGTGGCTGGCGGGGGGCGGCAGGGGCCGGGGGCGCCGCAGCCAGGAGATGCTCCAGCGCTGTGCTGCAGGGCCGCTCCTTCATGCAGAAGCTCAGCGCCTGCACCCGGCACTGGTAGCTGCTGCCCAGCGCCTCGGGGCCCGGCCGGCTGAAGGAGCCGAACACGGGCAGGTGGGGCTGCGTGTAGCCCTCTTCCGCCAGGAAGCAGGATGAGGGGGGCTTGCCCGTGCTGAGGAGGTTGCCAGGAAATGCAGGTGGCACCTGCCCGAATGGCTGACATGGCCCCAACCCAGGGGCAGCCAGCTCCTTGCCCTCCAGCTGCCCCGGGGGGGTGTCTGGGGTAGCCGGCGAGTCCTGCGGGGGGTCCCTGTGCTGGGTGGGCAGCAGAGCGGGCAGCAGGGCAGGGTGCTGGTGCTGGGCCGGGCGCTCGCTGGGCAATGGGTACTGACCTGGCCGGGGCAGCTGCAGCGCCGCCGGGAGCCCCCCGAAGACAGTCTCCTTGGGCGGGCGGCTCTCGGGGGGTGTGAAGAACGGCCCCTTGGGCTGTGGCATGTCCGGCAGGTACAGGCAGGGCTGCCTGGCCTTGGGCGGCTGACGCCGGGCACAGGGCTCAGCACACCCCGGCACCCCGGCACCCTCAGACAGAGAGGCAGGGCTCGGCAGGCGTCCTGCGGCCGACGGCGAGGTGTAGCCCCCCTCTGCCTTCCCCTCCTCAGGCAGCGGGGCAGCGGGCAGCCCTCGCGCCTGCTGTCTGGGGGTCTTCCCGCGCCCCTCGTCTCCCTCAGTGCCCGGTGCCTCCCGGAGGCCCCTCTTCCTGGTGAAGCGCCGGCGGCGCCGCAAGAAGCTGCCGTTCTCAAACATGTTGTAGCAGTCGGGGTCGAGGGTCCAGTAGTTGCCCTTTCCCGGCTTCTTGTCATCACGGGGCACTTTGACGAAGCACTCGTTGAGGGAGAGGTTGTGGCGGATGCTGTTCTGCCAACCCTGCTTGTTCTCACGGTAGAAGGTGAAGCGGCCCATGATGTAGCGGTAGATGCCGCTGAGGGTGATGCGCTGCTCGGGCGCGCTCTGGATGGCCATGGTGATGAGGGCGATGTAGCTGTAAGGTGGCTTGGTGGCCTCGGCGCTGGGGAAGGCGCCGCCGGCCGGCTCAGGGGCCGGCGGGCTGCGCAGCGCCGCGTCGCCGACGGGGAGATCCGGCTGCATCCTCCCGGCCGGCCCCCGCCGTTCCAGCGCTGCCGCTGATCCCGCTCTGCCGCACGGCCCCAGCACGGCCCGTTAAAACCCGCCGGCCGGAGAGGGGGCGGCGGGCCCCTCCTCTGAGGGGCCGCCCAGGGCGGAGCGGGGCTCTGCCGTCCAGCACTGGTCCCTGTGGACAGACGGACGGATGCGCCGCCAAGGCCTGCGGCCAGCGGCCAGTGGCCTCGGGGTTGGCACGGCCGCGGCAGCCCCAGGGCAGAGGCGGGCACAGCCCCAGGCTCCCCCAGCCCCTTTTCCCACGGAAGGTTCCCACGACCTGGTTCTCATCCTGTCCTGCTCACGGCGTGCAGCCGGGCTCCGGCTGGGCTGCAGCGGGGCTGAGTGAGGGATGTTGGCAGGACTGAGGGTGCTGCCTGCCCTCAGATGCCCACCTGCCCCCTGCTCACCGTAGTGCCTCAGCCCCTGCTCCCAGCCTGGGCCTGTGCTCTGTCCTGTGCCAGGTCTCTGCATTGTTCCCAAAACTCTGGGCGCAGCACGGGCCCCAGGAGCCCCATCACACCACTCATGAGGGGAAACTGAGGCACAGGTAGTGAGTGCCTTTAGGACAGGCTTCTGTGTTGCTGGGTCAGCAGAGCAGCTAACGGGCACCTCACTGCTGCCTTCATCCCTGCCAAGGGGCTGGGACAAGGGGCAGGACAGGTCTGGAGCCAGCGCTGGGGCAGGGGGTTGTCTCACGCTGTTTCCCTGTGGCTGGGGCTGAGCTGGCTTTGCCCACATGAGGCTCTGTCTGGCCCTCAGCTTCCCCAGCCACCCGTGCTCTGCTTGGACCAGCACCAGCCCCCCAAAACCAGAGCCAGCCCCCAATACCGATACAAAAACACAACCTTTATTTCTAAGGTTTGCTAATGGCGAGTCCTGGCAGCACAAGGTGCAAGGACAGAGCCAGGTCTGCTCCAGCTTGCTGAACAGGCATGCAAACAAATCCCACCTGGGGGACTCCTGGGGAATAAATACAGCAATCACAGGGGCAGCAGCATCTGCCCACCCCAGCTAACATCAATCCTTGTCTGGTCCCACACGCTGAGCACCCTGCACACTCTGCCTCGGGACATGCAGTTGGAGTGGTGCCGTGGGGATCAGAGCCTCCCACTCTGAGACTTTATGGCAACTGGGCTCTCTTCTCCCACCCAGCTCAGGGCTGGCAGAGCTGTTTGAGGACATGGAGAACGTGGCTGGAGGTGCCAGGGACGCAGGGCTGGGGGGAGTTGCAGAGCAGCGTCGGCCTCAAGCGCTGGGCGTGATGGAAGAGCTCCCGTGCAAACACCGGCTCCACCTGTGGAGGCACAGAATGATGGAGGATGGGCACAGGTCCGTGTCCCCACATCGCAATGGTCCCCATGCCTGGCTTGGGGGTACTTGGGGGTGCCAGCCCCAGTGGGTACTCACGTGAGCCATGATGAGCTTCTGGAAGGGGTGCCCAGCTCTGGTGGGGTATTCCTCCCCGAAGCACAAGTAGATCTGGTACTGGGGCATGAGCTGCCCATTGCTCAGGTACTCCCGCACCTCTGCAAGACACCAACCCTGTCAGGGGACACGGGGTCCCCACAGCCCCCATCAGCCACACCAGGGCAGGACCTGCCCCTCTTCCTGAGAGCAGCAGGGACTCCCAGGACTTACGCTGTATGTACTGCTGTGTGTCCAGCAGCTTGTAGGTCTTCTCCCTCTCCAGCTTGTTGGGCCAGTTCTTGTGTGGGGCCAGTGGCCCATTCCAGTACACCCTGCCCTGGCACTGGCGCTTCATGAAGACCCCCTCAGGTGCTACCCACAGCAGCACCCCGCGCTCCAGGTGAGGCAGGAGTCGCTCCAGCACGTCGGTCATGCAGGCCACGTGGCCATGGCCGCTGAGCACCTGCGGTGGAGGGAACTTTATCTGCTCCATGCAGGAGGGGCCGTAGAGGTGCTCGCTGTCGGCCGGCACAGCGCTGGTGGTGATGCGGCAGCCCTCGGCCGTGCGGGTGGTCACCTCCTTCACCAGCACGTCACAGTAGTACAGGCGGATGTGGAGCCAGCAGTCTGGGGCAAGGGGGAGGTCAGTTCATGGGCAGTCTGGCTTGGTGCAGCCACCCAAGGCACTGCCCGCCAGCGTGGCTCCTACCTGAATTGTTGACATCCTCCACAGGGAGGTAGGACTGGGGTCCAGGAAGAAGCTGGCCATGGGTTGGGTTCCAGCCATAGAAGACTCCCCTCACAAGGCACCCTGGACCAGGGCAGAGATGAGGTGGCGAAAGGACATGGGCAGTTACCCCAATGGCTCCCAGGCACTCTCCTGGCCCAAGGCCCTGGGCCCACACTTCCCACTGTGTTTGCTCATTATTGGGCCTCATTATATCCCCTAAGGGCATGGCTTTGCTGGGGTAGGGTGGGAGTCGTCAGCCCCTACCTCAATCCCTGCAGGATCCTGGCAGAAGTGTGTGCTCCCTGCCCCCAGCCTTATCCCACTGAGAGGGACCCTCCTCACCTCGCTCAGTCAGATGGGCAGAGAGCCGGGGCTGTGGAGACACGTGGGCAGTCTCCAGCACGTCCTTCTGGCTTTCCTCCTTCTTTGGACTCCCCACGATGCTGCCCTGGGGGGAGGAGCAGCTTTGGTGAGGGCTGAGCTGGCAGTGGGGGATCCTGAGCCAGCTCCTGCCTCTACCATGAACCAGCAGGTCCCCTGCCTGGGTCTGGCAGCTGCGTAGCACAGGGGACCCTCACCAATGCCCCGTGGGGCAGATGCAGGCAGTGTGCAAGCAGGGGAGCAGCTGATGGGTGAGGGGGGGATTTGAGGGTCCCACCTTCTCCCCTGCCTGGATGGCACAGGGCAGGCTCACCTGCTGGTCCTCACTGCGTGGGGACTGTGTGTCACTGTCCTCTGCAGAGAGCAAGAAAGAATGGATGAACCCCTGGCAAACGGCAGGAACAGCCCCAGGGAAGACAGCCGGCTTTCTGGGACACCCGGAGAGGAAGAGGAGCAGGGAGGAAGGGTAATGTCTGTGGGGCATGGGGCTTGTACGGGCACGGTTCAGGTATCAACCCCACATCTGGCACAGGAGGAGGGACGGCAGGGACATACCTGCATCACAGGTTCTGTCAGTCACGATCTGGTACACCTTGTAAGGCTCGGAGATGTCCAGCTGGCTCCGCTCGGGCACCTCCTGGAAGTCGGTGCTCTTGTTTAGGGCGCAGCGCAGCCGCGTCTTCCAGGTGGAGGGGTCAGCCTTGTCCGTCCCTTCGTGGTACTTCCCCTTGTAGACGGCCCAAGCCTGAGGGACACAGGGTACCCTGTGCTGTGGGGGCTGCCACAACCTGGCCCCCGGCTCGGCTGTCCAAGGGGGTCCACCGGAGCAAGAGTTCACCAGGGCTGAGGGGGCAGTGGGGAACGGGGGCTGTGTGTCCTGGGGGGCTGCGGGAAAGTGGCTGGCGCGGGGTCCAGGGGAGCACACGGATCTGGGCAGCCGGGAGCCCCGGGAGTGTGCACGGAGCTGGGCGCTGTGTCTCAGGGGTGCGCATGGAGCCAAGTCCTAGCGCCGCGCACAGAGTGCCCTGTAAGGTGCACATGGAGCTCGGCTGCACGGAGCTGGGTGAGGAATTCCGGGGTGCACATGGAGCTCGGCTGCACGGAGCTGGGTGAGGAATTCCGGGGTGCGCACGGAGCTGGGCAGTGGGGAGCCCAGGGCAGTGGGGAGCCCCGGGAGTGCACACGGAGCCCGGGGGTCAGTCCCACGGGCGCTCCAGGGCCGGGTGGGGGCTGTGGGGAGCCCAGGGTACCTTGAAGAGCGCAGCATCCTCCTGCTGCCGGTAATCCTGCTTGGCTGCGTGCTTCCAGGGGATGCGGAAGAGCGTGCGGTGCCGGTTCTCCCAGCGCAGCCCCGGGTACCGGCCGCTGTCGATCTGCGCGATCAGCCACTCCTTCAGCCGCATGGGCGCCCCCGGCTCCGCCATCGCGGCCCGGCGGCGAAACCGAAAGCGGCTCCGGCTTTCACTTTCCCTTTCCTGGCCCATGCCGCCGGCTCTGGCTGCCCCACGGCGGAGGGGACGGTCTTAAAGGTTTTTTTCTGCTCCACTTTTCCCCGCGCAGCAGCGTCAGACATCCGTGTTCAGGAAAAAGTGATGTCGTAATTGAAGGTTACAGCACTGGCAACAGCCGGAGCTGGTGCCTCCGGGAGGGACCCCCAGCAAAGGCATCCCCGAGGTTTCAGAACCTCACAATGTGCGCACCCATGTACACCAATGGTGATTTTAGGCTCTTCCCTTTGTTCATTGGATCCTGCGGAGCCTCTGGGTGATCGACCCGCACCCCGGGACGTGCCCTTTGTTAGGCAAAGGGGGGGCGCCCATTCCCGGCTCTTGCCTGGGGCTCCAGCCTTTTCCTGCCGTGCAGAACACAATGTGCAGCTCGCACTGATAATTTACATACCGAGAGACCTGCACGAAGTGTATTTCTTAACACAGGAAGCCTGCACTCGCGGGACAGGGGCAGGCACATTGCATCAACGGGAGAGGGGACAAGGTACCAGAAGGCACGCGGAACTCTCCTGCACCCCTCCCAAGAGCTTCCCCTAAAACTGTCAGGACTCCCACACGCTCCCCAAAGGCAACAAGGGACCCTACTCCCTTGTCTTCCTGATTTGGGGACCCGGACATGTCCCAGCCCCAGGGGCTTTGTCCTCCCGTGGGACCAGCTGCTCACTCCATGGGTGTGGGGAGCTGCGGGGAGCTGCGGGAACAGCACGGGGTTTCCAGGGTGGTGTGTACAGTCACATGTCCCCATACCTCATATCTCAAATCTCTCCTCTGCTCTAATGCTCACATCTGCCTCGTGGGGCTCTGGTGCTGAGTCGAACGGGAAACGGGTGGGAAGGGTGGATGAGCTGTGCCAAGGGCTGCCGGGACCGGGATGAGAGCCTGACACATCCTGCACCAGCTCCCTACTGGCCCCCAGCAGGGCAGGGGCTGGGTCACTGGGCCACCCTGAGGTGACACTGGTGTTGGTTCCTCCATCACTGCTGCAGAGCCCCATGTCGCTGTGCAGGGAAACCCAGCTCCTCTGCCTGGCTGCTGCCCCCCAAGTCTCCTTTTGCAGTCCCCCAGGTCTCCTTTTCTGCTCTGAGTCAGAGAAAGTCACCTCTCGCCGAGAGGAGAAGTGAAGTGCCTGAGAGCTGCTGGGGCTGCAAAGTCTCCAAATGAATAATCAGTGGCAGAGAGCCAAGTCCTGGGCTTTCCCAGAGGATGTGAGGACAGGGAACAGCCACGTGGCACAGAGGGCACATGGGGCCACACGGGGTGTACGAACGAGCCCAGCTGGCAGGGGTTTTCTCTCCTTACTGAGCCTGTCCGGGACCCCTCTGTTGCAAAGTGAAGCCCAGGCACCCCCTGTGCCCCCCATCTGGGCGAGCTGTGGGGCCACGTTCTGGGAAAAGGGCCTGGGACTGACCAACAGAGGATCCACATCAGCCCTTTCTGCCTTGGGAAGCAGAGAGATGGCAAGGAGTCACTGCACAGCCTCCCAGCGGCTTGCACTGATTACATCCAAGGCCGGGAGATAATCGCAGCCGCCGGCTCCTTTGTCAGCCCCAGCCTGGCAGGATAAGTTTTATCGGCCAGCCGGGGATTTCATGTGGCGTGGCAGCCGCCTGATGACGCAGGACCCAGGGGATCTGATTACCCGGGCATCAGTGAGGATACTCAGGAGCCAGATTCCCCACTGGATTCCTCACCGCGCTTCTCCCTGCACAGGGAAGCTGAAGCTGCCTAACCCTTAAACTTTTCATGCCAAAACGAGCTTCAAAAGGAGTCAAACATTAACTCATAGCTAACCCTGCCCTTGCCCGGGTTTTTCCAAGCTGCGCCAACCAGATCTGCCAAAATAAATACATTTTGCTGTGCTGTGAAGCTGAGCTGGAGGGGCCAGGGCCCCGTGCGATTTATGGTGGGAACAGGGGAGTGAATCCCTGGGTGTAAACACCTTGGTATAGGGTGTCCCAGTGTGAGGGGGTGCAGCTGTGCATGGGGCACGTGTCCATCCTGGGTGCATGGTCCTGGGCCGCGGGGCTACCACCCTGCTGGGTGCTGGGGGGCCAAAGGGTGCTGGAGAGCCTGGCGTGGGGGCGAGGGCGTGGGGAGAGCACCCTGGAAGGAACTGGGAGGAGAGTGGGATCCCACAGTGGATGGTGCAGGAGCAGTGAAGGATGACGCACCCCTGGTTGTTCAGTTTGCTCAGTATCTACCCAGAGAGGCTGGAGCTCCCAGCCTGCCTGGGTCACCCCAAGACAGCACCCAGCCCAGCAGGCAGATGTTGGCAGCAGGAAGGAACCCTGGTCTTGAAGCTTTGTCTCCTGGGGGATCCCTTCCCCCTAGGAGAGTGGTGGCAGGGATGAGGGGGACCCTAGAAACATGCTCTGAGTCCCAACAGGGACAATGCTGATGACCCAGCTGGGTATCCTCAGAATCTTTCCCACCTGGAACTCTGCTCCAGGAAAAGGTGCAAATGGGACAGGTCTGGGACTTGTGATACTCGGCTGGTGCCAGGCTCCCAGTACTCCCAGCAGCTGGAGCCAGCAGTCTCCTGGACCTGGTGCTCCTGGATCCAGTGATTGGAGAGGCTACAGTGAAACAGGTTCCAGGTGAGCTCCCATCTGCTGCTCCCAACCTCTCCTGGAGCAGAGCTTGTCCCCAGAAAGCCCTGCCCTGCCACTCACATTTCCAGCCTCCCTTGTCACCTTCCCACAAGGCAGGAGGGTGAGCCCTGTCCAGGCATGCCAGTGTCCCCAGCCCACTCCAGAGAGTGGCCAGCAGCAGCTCCAGACCTGTCCCGTGCTGGCACCTTCCCCCTTGGCACCCCCGTTTCAACCTGGCCATCACAGGGGAGTCAGACCACAGAGAAGGGTGTTTATTACTGGGGGACATAGAAAGTCTTTAAGCAAAATGGCTTAAGGCTCTGCTCTAGTGAGGTCTGGCCAGGTTAAATGCTTGGTTCCCACCTGTTACAGATTGTGCCCTGGGATGGGTGGGAATGGGTTGCAATGGATTCCTAAAGCTACAGTGCTTGCTCAGGGCTTGTGCTTGGCCAGTCTGGAGCTGGACCCTTGCCTGGGAGCCTGTGGCATTACCTGCTGGTACACTGCTGTGTCGCTGCTCCCCAGCCACCTGGATGCTGGGAGCTTGTGCTGCTGGTGGGAAAACCGCTCTGAGGGGAGCACTGGTTCTCCCGTGCACCCTGAGGCCCATGCAGTGGGTACCCAAGTGCTACACCTGGCAACACCTGGGTACTGGCTTGTGGCAGAAGAGACTCCGTGTTCTGCCCCAAAAAGGAGCCCGCAGTGACCCAGGGGCAGAGACCCACATCCCCAGCACACCAGATGTGAAGAGGATGAGCCCAGCATGTGCTGCAAAGCCCAACAGTGTCCATGAAACCTGCCCAGAGAGAGGGTGGCACATTCCCACCCCAGAAGAGAAGAAGGAGCTGGGCTTTGTGCAGGTTTCTGCCCACTGCTCCCTGTCCCACTGTGTTGCATCTCCTTCCTCTCTCCCAGGCTGTTGGGTGATTCTCACTGCTCTCCCTTGACTTGGGTCACTTCAGACAAGCCGGGATGCAGGAGAAAGTCCTCTTCACCCGCAGCAGGAAGGGACTTGTGCTCCTCATGTCTCTGGCTCTTGGGACCAGTCCTTGCACAGCTCCCTCTGTCCTGGATGTTCCTTCTCTCCCTGCTGGCAGCAAGGCCTTTATTTCTTCCTCGTCATTGAAAGGGGACATCCCATACCTCTGCTTCAGGTGCCTGCGGACCTGGGGAAGGAGCAAGAAGTAAAATAAGGAGCTGGTTTACAAGGGCAGGTCCAAGCCTGCCAGCAAGGGGAGCAGGGAAGAAACTGAGTCCCCTCAGGACTTGTCCTTGCTCTGAGACCCATGGCAGGCTCAGCCACGGAGCAGAGCACAGGTGGCAGAGGCTTGTCCCACCTTGCGGGCTGCACTGCCACCGAACTCAGACAGCTGCTGCCTGAAGCCGGGGTTGGGGTTGGCGACGGGCCGGATGGTTCGGATGGCATCCAGCACCTCCTGGCAGCTCAGCTCCGTGACAACCATGACATAGGCAACGACCACGGTGGTACTGCGGGAGATGCCAGCAAGGCTGGCAAGGGAAAGTGCAGAAGGGCTGGGGTTAGTGGCACACCCTGACCCCATGCTTGCCTCTTCCTCCACCCCTTTCCCTCAGATATTTCAGTTCTTCTTTTCCAAGGACTTGCTCTCCCAGAGGCCTGAGCCCTTCCAAGGTCCTGGCCATCAGTGCCTATAAATACCCACTCCTCTCCAGGGAATGGGAACAGCAGCCACTGCCTGGCTGCCTGCCCCAAACTCCCGCTCATCCCGCGCACTCAGCTGCAGCAAAAAGCTGCCCCGGCTCCAGGACTGCCTGAATCCCACTGGATTTGAGTCACAAGCCGCAGCCAAGGGTGGATCCTGGGTGGATCTATTGGCACAGAGCCCTCTGGCACAGGCTGGCTCTGATCAGGGGTTGCAGCTAAAGTGAGGGGCTGGGGGCTGTATCTGCTGAGCTGGGGGGACACAGCAATGGGGACAGGGGAAGAAGCATTACCAGTGGACAAGGCAGTTCCCTCCATGCAGGCGACACTGGTGGATAAAACTGATGCATTCCTTGAAGTGCCTCTTGCTAGCAGGAAAAATAAACCAGACAGAATAAGAACTTCAGGGGTGGAACAGCATTTTTAGCTACAGGCAGAGCAGCCCTGCATGTTTGAGTTGTTTTAGGGGATCTGCCAGCCACTGCTGAGACCTGAGAAGCTCAGTGCTGTTTGCTCCCAAGGAAAGGTGGACTTGCCAGCTCATTCTGTGCTGGGGACACAGAGGGGGACACTGTGCTGGGGATGCACAGGGCTGCCCTGTGACTTGTGTGACTCATGCTGGGGCAGTGGGACGACGGCTGCTCGTGCCTCCAGCCATGCCTGTGCCCTCAGCTGGCTCCACAACCTTTATGTGTTCTCCCCTCTCCAGACACTTCCCAGGGGGATGCTTGCTGCTCTTCTCCATGGGTGCTGCAGAGTGGCTGCCCCTCGCCTCACCCCAGGGCTCATAGCCTCACAGCAGTCACTGAACAGGGATGCTGTTGGGGTCCAGAGGTGGTCCCCTGCACTGTGGCATCACATCTCCAGCCTGTAGGTTGCTGTGCTTGAGGAGCTGGAGGCAGCACATTGAGGGCTTGAGAAGCTGTGAGCCCTCACCTCTGGTCGCCCTCCTGCCTCCCCGCACATCCCCAGCAACCCCAGGGTACTCACATGTTGGCTTCAGGGGTGTCAGGCAGGGGGATGCGGAGGTAGGTAATGTCCTGGAAGACAGAATAGGAAGAGGGAGAAGCTCAGGCACTGCAGCCAGGGTGTCATACATGGTCAGAGTGGAGCTGGCAGTGCCTTTGCTCCTCGCCCACAGCTGCCTGCAGGGTTTTGCTCCCCCCACACAGCACCCCCCTGCATGGGGATGGGGCCACCCTCTCCCTGGAGTGAAGGGCAGGGCAAGGGGAGACCAGCAACTCGTGGGAGGGGATGGGAAACAAGAGGAGTCTGGAGAGCTGGAAATTGTTTCCTGTCAGCGTTCAAGGACGGGTTATAGCCACAAGACAGCCAGTTTCCCATGCCGGGGGCCACCCAGCTCCTCTGGGATCTGTGACCAAGGAGAGGTGTACATGCCATGGGATGCTCAGAGGGGGAAGGAAGATGCAGCATGGAAGGAGCTGCAGGAATCTACACGGTGACTTCTGATGCAGGACCCTACCTTCAGCAAGGGCTGGGGGGATTCATGGATCGAAACAATGTGGGTGATCTTGTTCCGGCTTAGCTGCTCCAGGTCTTTGGCATCTGAAGGATAAAACTAGATATCAACGTGTATTCATTTCCTACCCTTCTCTTCCCACAGTGCTCCCACCCTGCTTCTACAGCCAGCCAGCACAGAGAGCCTTGCTCCAGCAGATCAACTGCATCCCACCCCCACATGCAGCAGTGCAGACATGGGCAAACATGGAAACCTGGAATGCCAATCCCATGATCCCAAACCAGAGGCCTCTCCCTGATCCCTCGTCCTTGCTGCTCATGCTGATTGAACACACAGAAACGCTCTGAATCAGCAGGCAGTGTCCCTCCTGCCTGTACTTGTCCCCACTTGGGAGGAGACCTGTGCCCTGCCCACACCTCCTTGAGCAGACACATACGTAGCACCCGGACTTGCTGCAGCCTGAGAGATCTGCTTTATCTTGTGAACTATTGAAGTGGAGTTGCAGCAATTTATATCAACTCTAATTTTCTGTAGAAAACACCTGGGCAGTGACTTGCAGTCTTCTCTGCAGCTGTGTGGACAGAAACGGGGTGTCCTTGGCTGTTTGGGGCAATGCCCTGCCTCTCACCAATTCTTCAGCATTCTGGCTGTGATCCTGGCCTCCGGTCTAGCACAGCAGTTGTTGCACAGGGAGGGGAGTGTGCTTGTCTTGCTGAGCAGCTTCCGAGTGTCTCCCTTTCATGCCACAACCAGCAGATGCTGCAAACGCAGCCAGAGAGGAGGGGAAACATTTCCCCATCTCATTCTTTTGCGTTTCTAAACTTTCACGCGGTGTAAAACCTTGGCTCAGGAATCCAGCCCGTGATGTGCTAATGGCATGATGTGAATTTTAATAGGAGTGAGTCTCAAGGGAAATGCCCTGCAGGGGAGCTGCGCTCTGTGTGGGGAGGGAGATGGGGACTCTTGGGGGACTCACAAAGCACCCGCTACTTTCCCATTTGCCTTGGAAGGCAGTGACAGCAAGGGGTGACACTGGAATCAAGGCTTACCAGGGCTGAAAAAGGTTCCAGTTGGAGAAAATGTCTCTGTGAGCTTAATGTTGCAGGCCTAGAATCTTGTTGTCACCCTGGATTGCCTGGCAGAGTGATAAGGGATGTTTGGATGGCATCAGGCCTAGGCCCCACAGCAGAGGCTGGTCACAGGAACCCCCCTGATGAACCTGGCAGCTGGGTGCCCTTGTCCCTCCGTTCCCAGCAAGCCACAGCCCACCCAGCCCAACCCAAAGTGCTCCATGGGGCACTGGGAGGACAGGGCTGCCACTCCAGTGACATTTCCTTAACAATTCACGCCAGTGGTTTTAAATTTCCACAGCACTTACAGAAGGAACCAAGCTCACAAAGGAGCCATCAAGGAGGCAGGAGTACTCATAAATGCTGGTTTGTCATGGCAGATGCCAACACTTGGTCATTAACTATCCCCTGACAATGAAAACCCCTTAAAATAGTGACTTGGTGTAAGAAGGGGTGACTGCCTCTGGGAAATTCCCTCCTGAGGGTGGGCAGCCCCCTCTGGCATCTTCTACAGCTGCAAAACTGGGGAGCATCACCCTGAAGTGCCCCAGTCCTGCTCCCTTGCATCCGTGTGGCACCACCAGCTCCTCTGCTCCTGGCACAGGATCCATATTCCTTCCTTGGTTCCTTTCCCCCACGTATCTCAAGAGCTCAGGGCAGCTGTTAAATAAGGAAACCATGCAAAGGCAGGGGGTCTCTGCCTTGCTTTTCCCGCAGTGCCTTCACTCCCACTACTGCCAACCCAAACTGGGTGAGAGAGCAGAGCAGGCCATGGGTGCAGGCAGAGCAGTAGGCGCAGGCAGGGTGGTGGGTGCAGGCAGGATGTCAGGCAGCGTTTGCAGGCAGGGAGACACCAACTCAAGCAAACCCCACTTCCCAGCTGGAGAACATCTCTGCAGCAGCTGGGTTCCACTTACCAACAAAGTTCCCAAGGTAGAGGCCGGGAAGGATCTGTGGGACACAAGGGAAAGTGGCAGTGTGAGCAGTGACCTTGTGCTGTGGTACCACTGTGGGACCCACGCTGGGAAGCAGTGACCTTGGTTGGAGGGGCCAAAGTCCTGGCATTGACATGACCATCACCAGCCCCAGGGCAGGAATGGTGCCAGTGCAGCTGGACCTGTGCATTCCCAGGGCTGCTGCTGCACTGGCACCCAGGATGTGGGGCTGGATGTAGCCCCGGCACCTGCAACAACCTGGCACTGCACTCTCAGGGGTGCTGGGAGCCAGACACAGCTTTATTATGCTCCTCTTGTTTATCATCAATAAATCTTTCGTTGGGGTTTATTACCTGAGCTCAGCAAGTTGCACATACACCTTTGTACAGCCTTGGACTACACCCGTGACCCGTGGAAGCCCTGCTGCCTGAGGGACGGGAAAGCAACAGGCACAGAGAAGCTTGCAGGGGATGTGGTTATCCCCCTCCCAGCCCCAAGCTCTGCTCCCCTCACTCTGCACTGCAGGAAGCCCATTTCTCACAGTCCAGGCACAGACTGCTCTGGACACCGTGCTTTCAGCTCATTTCTCCTGGGAAATTCCACTTCTCATGATGAAAAGATAATTACTTGACAAGGCCCCTGTTAACAGCACTGCAGATGCAGAAGCAGGACACCTTGCAAACCTTCTCAGCCAGAGCTATTTTATATTCTCCCTCACTCACTGCCTGGGCAGTGAGTTCAATCCTGTATCCAGCCAGTTCTCCACCAGCTTCTCCCTGCAGCAATATTTGGTGCCCTGGGCAGGTGGAGGTGATTTTCACCAGCACAGCTGGACTCACACTTGTCTCACTGCTCACATTTGGAAACGCTTCCCTCGATTGAACAGCTTAAAGAAGGGGTTTTTTTTTGTGATTCCTGCGATTTTAGATCAATTTCCTATCGACGGGGGGCCTTTAACTCACAGCTGCGGCACTGAGAGGAGCGGGTGGGAGAGCGCTAGTTAGCAAGGGCAGCTCCCAAGGGCAGGACACTGAACCATGAATAAACAGCATGTGCCTGTCCCCAGCACCCTGCTGACCCGATCCTCAGAGGAAAAAACGGGGCAGCATATAAATAAAATAGTGCCCATCCCCTCTGCCCCGTGATGCTGAGCCCCATGCCCAGCTCAGGCCCGCTGAGCACGGGATATGAGACCAGCAGACTCGGGGTCATACAGGGCTCCCAGCGTGTGCTTGGCGCTAGTTCCTTGGGATTAAAGGTGTTGGGAAAGGTTCCCCCCTTCCTTGAAGGAACTCGCTGTGACCCCTGCCCTCCACACCCCCCTAGCAGCTGTCGGGACGAGTCCCAGCGCAGCGTCCCTGCCTGTTTCACCTCCGGTTTGCTCTGCCGGCAGATAAACAAACTGCCTGAGAGCCGAGCCCTGTGCCGGATCCAGTGCCGGCAGGTGAAACGCCGCTTGGCACGGCAGAGGCAGCTGCCAGGTAAGGGTCTCCCACCTCCGGCACCGGACGAGCCGCCCGGGCATGGCCGAACTGCAGAGCAGCCGCCCCAGCGCTCCCCGTTACCTGGCTCATGCCGTTCCCCATGGCCGACGGCGGGCGCCGGGGGTGGGGACGGGGCGCGAGTGTCCTTGTCCCCAATGCTGCCGTCTTCCCCGTCCCCGGCCGCAGCTGCCGTCCCCGCTGCCTGGTCGGGTTCCCGTCATGAAGTGCTTGGCTCCCCCGGGATCGCTGCTCGTTCCCAGAGCGGCGAGGCCGAGCCGGTGGCTGTGCCGGGCCAGAGGGGATCGCTGCCGCCGTCCTCCGCAGCTCCTGCCGAGGCCCTTCCCCTGCTGCTCCGGCGCTGCCGCGCACCGGCTGCTGCCTGGCCGGGAGCAGACAAAGGAGGAGAAACTCCCCCCCTGCGCCGTGGCGTGGGAGCACGGGGCCGCGCTGGCTGCTGCCTGTCGCCGCTGCCCGCGGCCGCACAAGGCTGCACTGTTGGGAGAAGAACAAAACCTTTGTCCTGCTCCATCAAGGAAGGTCTGTGCGCCCACGCGGCGAAGCGCCCCGGCAGCACGCCCACCCCTGCATGCACCATACCTATCCCTGCCCTGCCCGCAGCGTGTCCACCCCTGCTCGCACCGCGCCCACCCTGCCCGCTCCGTGCGCATCCCTGCCTCCATCACACCTCCCCATGCCCTACCCGCTCCAAGCCCACCCCTTCCCGTGCCCACCTGCAGCCAGGTGCCACTGGATCCCTGCCCTGCCCGGTGGGCTGCGGGAGCGTCCTGAGGACTCCGCAGAGCCGCAGGATGGGCAGCGCCAGCGAGGACCAGGGCTGAGGGGTTCCGCACCAGTGCCTGTCCCCGCCAGCCCGCAGGAAGGGTGAGGGCGGGGGGTCCCGGGGAGTCGGGACAGGGCGGGGGGATCGGCCCGGGGGCTGTGGGGAGCCGTGTGGGGGTGCGGGTGCCGAGAGCGCCCCCTGGCGCGCAGCCGCGCCGTTGCCATGGGGACGGGCGCGTGCTCCGGCCGCCCTCACAGGCGGGCGGGGGTCGCGGCCCGGCTCGGCCCGGCTCCGAGCGCGGCCCGGAGGGTTCCCGGTGGGCTCCCGGCGGGCTCCTGGTTCTGTATCCCAACTCCTGCACATCCCCGGCGCAGCATGTTAAGCCCCATACACTCCATGTGCAGGGCAAGGACCTCCCACCCCCCAAGCCCTCCCACCGTGTATGGGGAGTATGGTTGGTATTTATGGGCAGGTTCAGATGCTGCAGGTATAATAGAATTAATTCGGTTGGAAAAGACTTCTGAGATCGTGGAGTCCAACCTATGACTGAACACCACCTTGTCGACCAGGACACTGGGTGCCACTCCAGTCTTTCCTTAAGCACCTCCAGGGAGGGCGGTTGCACCAGCTGCCTGGGCAGCCCATTCCAATGTATAAACACCTACAGCCCTTTCCCCTCCTGGGCCATATCTCCTGCAGCACAGCAGCTAAGTGGGATGTGATCCCACTGGGGAGCCTTAGCCCTCACCAGGTGTGACATTTGAGCAGCCTGGTCTAGTGGAAGCTGTCCCTGCCCATGGCAAGGGGGTGGAATGGGATGAGCTTTTAAGGTTCCTCCCAACTCAAACTAGTCTGTGACTCTATGAAGGGAGGTTGAAGGTGGATCATAACACTGGGTTGACCAGTGGTGGTTGAGGAGTGCTGTGGCTGAGCTGCTGCAAGGGTCACTGTGAGCAGTTGTCTGCCCCTGGAGAGGGGGGTGCTGGCTGCATAGGAAAGCTACAGTAAGAATGGTAGAACATGGATTGTAAGATTTGCTCTGTTCGAGCTCCCAGTGCTCATGCAGAGAGACAGAAAATTGAAACTGATCCTCTTCGTCCACAAAGAAAAAGTAGGTCTCAGTGGTATCCATATTTATTTATTTTTCCTCTCAGAATATGTGGTGCAGTTGATCCCCAGAAGCTTCTCAAGGGCAATTAAAACAAGTCATACTGTGGGAGCATTTGTTGTGCTGAATCTTGTATTTCTCTTTCTACCCAGCTGAGTCAGAACAGCTGCTTAGCAAAGGATCTGAAGAGGTTTCGGAAGCAGTTAGAAAGGGAAGCGGGAAAGCCTGAGGCAAGAAAATGTGCCTTTATTCTGAAGACCCTCAAAATGCCTTCAGAGTACTATTTGTTTGTGGAAGAATTTTGCAAGAATCCTGGCATCACTTGGGTTATGAAACTGGTAAGTGTGTGCTCTCCCAAAGAAAGTGAGAGATGAATGAATGCCTTCATTCTTCAGAGGGAGAGGAAAATATGCAGGAAACCCACGGGAAGAATTGGGCAGAGGAAGGTGACATGGAGCAGCAGCGCTCCTGGCCAGGTTCCTGATCAACATGTACCATTGAAACGCTGCTTCTTGTGTAAGAGTTTATTTCAGCGGCTGAAAGTCAGCTCAGTTTATTTGCAGAGCCAAAGTTAACTCGGTGGTGAAGGTATAAAGTGCAGAGCTCTGTGTGGAGGAACAGACTGTTCTCCCAGGGGTTCTGGCTGTGGGGTTATGGTTGAGTTCATGCTCTGAAAACTTTCAGTTCAGCTGCAGGTGTGCAAGAAGGTGTGTGTGTGTGTGTGCGCAGGGCAGGTGGCTAATTGGGCTTCTGGTTAATGAGCATTAGGGCAGCCCCCAAAGACGGAGCTGTGAAAACATCTGCTTGGATTTAGGGCAATCCCATTCTGTTAGATGTCAGCTGGTGCAAGTCTGGTGTAAACTTTCTGGGTGGAATTCCATCCTGAGAATTTGAAGAGATTATGGGAGAATCCATTATCACAGAATCCTGAAATGGTTTGGGTTGGAAGGGATCTTAAAGTTTATCTCATTCCACCCCCCTGCCATGGGCCAGGACACCTTCCACTAGACCAGGTTGCTCAAAGCCCAGTCCAGTTTGGCCTTGAACGCTTCCAGGAAGGGATATCCATTACCATTCTGGAGTTCAAGTTGAGGTGGATTTGGTTGGTATGAACTTCTCTCTGCCCTGCAGGTAGAGAAGAGCAGCCTTATGCTCTGAGTCAGGTTTGTTCCGCCAAACCTGCTGCCTGTTTGTTCAGCTGCCTGGAGCTGCGCTGAACACCAAAGCTTCCACTTCAGCCAGTGATCTGGGCATTAAGGAAAAACTGTGTTTCCTTTAGAAATCCTGACAATACCATGTGACACTGAGAAAGGCCTTGCCAGTGCCAGAGGATTCAAGCCATTTAACATCCTAAGTGTTGTGCTGTGGTGCATAATTAAAAACACACCCCTGCAAGTGAGCAGTCCCTCTATTTTGTGCAGCAGGTCTGGTGAGGAGGCTGGGGACAGGAGGATTTGTCTTACCCTTGTGAGAAGCGACTGGGAGGTAATTACGCAAACTAACTCGTGAATTACAACCAGGAGGATAGCAGCTAGTGATTATCTAACTCTACAAATGGGAACGTGTTAATTGGCAACAAACCCCTTATATTAAGCTGATTTTATGCCCCACAACCTCAATTAACATGGTAAATAGCCAGAACACAGTAAATAAGGATATATGAAAAGCCTGTGATTACTGAAATTGTACCAACAACTTAAATAGATTGTGGCTGACCTCAAAACTTGCAGGCAAGTAAAAATAAACTCCACGTTAGTCTTTCTGTTGGTCTGTGTTCTGGAGCAGCCCTGTGTTGTGATGTCCCGGGTTGCCCCCTCCCACACTCAGAGGCAATAGTAGGTCAGGATGTGCCCAGTGCCACAGCCTGGGGCTGGAGGAAGCTGTGCCTGGGGAGCAGTGTCCTGGGGAGCTGTGCTCCTTGGGTGCCTTATCTGGGCCACTCCTCACCCCCTCTTATGCAATGTGCAGCCTAGGCTGTCTTCAGGATTTTTCTGCTCATTTGCCGTAATTCCCCAACATCTTTTTTGACTTTCCTGTTTAATTAAGTTCTTCTGTAACATACACAAATTTAAAATGGGACTTAAAATTCCCAAGAACATATGTTGCGTTACGTATATTTCTGGAAGCATGTGACAGAGTTTGTTTTTTGGTGCTGTGGGAGTTCCCCATAGGCTGCCTGCTCTGCCTTTCCTCCAGGAATCCTCCAAACACAAATATGAGGGGGTTTTTGTTGGATCTCCCTGCCCCCATAACCTTAAATAAACATGCTTGCACACGAACAGCTGATGAATCTGGTTATGCAGGTCTTCTGCACTGAAATTCTGGAAAACTGCAGGAAATGCAAATGTTAAAGCCACTAAATCTGTTGTTCCATCTGTAGGTTGGCAAGTCACAAGGTGGGGGAATGTTCTGAAAACTGAAATATATAATTGTTGGAAGAAGGTGAGAATGACAGTCTTTTCTTTGGGAATATCCAACAGGAATTTTATTCTTTTGCTCGTTTTTCATCCTCTCCTTCTGCCAGTGGCTTGGTCTGTTTTCCTATGCCCTCCTTCTGCAACATTCCTTCACCATTCTCCAGGGCAACAATAATGGTTTTTACAATGGATTTTCCCAAATGGCTGGATACTTTCTCTGGGATTTGATTTTTTACACTTCATGTACATATTTATATATAAACTTCCAATCTCATGTGCATCTAACACTAGGCAGCAACTGAGTTATATTATCATATATATATATAATATATATGCATGTTTTATAATATATTTATACTATACATTCTTTGGGTGGTCCTGCACAGGGCCAGGAGTTGGACTTTGATCCTTGTAGGTCCCTTTCAGCTCAGGATTTTCTATGATTCCAGCAGGGTAATAAAAGGGCTGTGCAGTTCTACTGCTTGGTATTAGATGCATCAGATGAACCTTGTCACTTCCAACTCCTGCAAACACCTACAGGACTCGGCTGGCCCATCTCTGCTGCTGTCACCCTGTCTCTCTCCAGTCCTTTTTCATTGGAAAACTGGTGTTACCAGATCACTGGAAATGTCACTTTGACAAATCAGCTCAGCAAAAAGCTGAAATGTCACTCCCAGTTTTACTGTTAGCGGTTGAATTTTGGCAGCCTTTCTTCTTCCTTAGGTTCACAGAATGTAAGGACAGGGTGATTCATGGGAGAGAACTATTTGATTTTCAACGTGTCACACTTGCTGCTGGATTGAGTTTGATAGCTTTCATTAGATTAACACATCTTCCCAAAAGGTATGCCACCTCAATTTGATGGTTTAGGAGACAGGAAAATCCATCAGTTCTCTCTGTGAAAGTTCAGCAGAGTTCATGCTCGCTCTGAATGATCAAAAGCCTTTCCAGAGTGCAGGTGCAGCAGGCTGCCTTGGGGGAGGGTGCGCCGAGGTTTGGAGACATGGTGACATGAAGATCTTGTTCCAAGCCCCCTGCCATGGGCAGGGACACCTTCCACTAGACCACGTGCTCCAAACTCCATCCAACCTGGCCTTGAGCACTTCCAGGGATGGGTGTTAAAACTCACATTTGAGTGGTGAATGAGGTTCTTGTTAATAGATCCCTTGGGGTGAATTAGAGTGAAATGACACTGAGTGACTAATGTACATATATGAGGCAGGTTTGTTTTAATTTAAAAGAAAAGGAGGCATACAGCTGTTTGGCTTGTTTTCTATTAAAATATAAAAATAACACGAAGTGAAAAAGTATGGGAAAGGAAGAAAGAAAGAAAGGTATCACCCCCCACGGATCCAGTGATGAGATTTGATCATTGCAATTTCAGTGTCTGTGGTCTGCATGACGGTCATGATGGTTCATCATTAGGAGCCCACACAACTAAGACTTCCAGGCGTTATACGTATTCAGTCTTAGGGGAAATGCCTCAATCCCTCCCTTGGGGGGTTTTACACTGTCAGATGCAGCTGTGCCTTATAGAGAGGGAGGAAACGGGCATGATAAAAAACATTACCCCGCCTCTGCAGGATCTGCTTCTTATCAGCCTTTTCCCTTATCTGATGCAGTAACACTTTGTCTATGTGGGTTATCTGGGAAACAATAGATCGAAGGGCCCAGCTGATTTATCTAAGCAAACTTAGGTTTATCATAACGGGGAATTCACAGCTTCTCTGGGCAACCTGTGCCATTGCCTCACCTTGACCTACAGCACTAGCTCAGGGCAGTTGTTCTTTCCTTTTCCATTACTTGTTGATTACTTCTGATTTTTACTATTTTTGGTCAGACAGCATCATGCAGTGTTGGACTTCAGCTCAGGTGGCTGAAGAATGGGTTAATAGTTAGGGACGGACAGGGAAAATAATTGTCGCTGGGGCACAGAGGACTGTCAGAGTGAGAATAGCATATTTGCTTGTTCAGTGTCTGTTTGTCTTGGATCTTTATTTCATCCCAGATGTTCCTCTCACAAATGTGGCAGCACAAAAGCCTGCACCTGACTGATCCTGGCCCGGGAAGGGGGACACGCTGCCTGCAGGCTATTCCAGGCTGCTTGCTGTGGGATCTCTGGCAGGTGCAGGTGAGCTGACCTCACCCTGCCAGCTGCCACGTGTGCTACAGCCACTTAACTGTGCTGCCTCCTCTCCTGACACACAGCCAGGTGACTTCTTCCTTGGTGGCAGCTTTGGGCATAAGGCTGGGCCAGCCTTCTGTTTTAATGTTGCTTTGTGCATCTCTAAGGTGGATCTTTTTTGCTTTAAACTCAATAATGTTCTGGTTAGTGCACTCCTGAGAGGTAGATGTAGCTTAGCCCTTCACTTCTGAGACCTCAGAGGGACAGCAAGGTTGGCATTGCTGCACACAGCTGTCACTGTTAAGCTGCCTCGAGGTGGAAGATCAGAGAAAGAAGGAGAGAGAGAGGGAGGAAGGAAAAAAAATTAAATAAGTTGTCAGATTCCTCATGAATCTGAGAATGGTGTTTGAGCATAATGGAGGATGGTGTTGAACTTCCCATTTTATGGGCTGCTCCCTTCTATAAATCTCTCTTGTCAGTAGGGAAAGGAGAGTCTTTGCAGCACCCTGATAGCAGGGAGGATGTCGATTGCTGCTGGGGAACTTCTGATGGAGACCTGGGGACTGTTTTCTCCTGTAGCTGTAGAGCAGTTAAGCTTGGAGAATTTAACTGCTGAGTGCAGTTGGTGGCCCCAACCTTCTGGTCTCTGGTCTTTTACTCAGAATTCTTGATGGGCTGTGGAGATTATGATTGAAAACAAATCACACGGACTAAATGCGGGGTCATCCTTTGGGAATGACTTTCTGTAATTGTTTGGATGTCTCAGGGCTGCAGGTGGGTGATCAAGCAGCCTGGACAGCGCCCAACTCCCAAGTGTGGGACAGGGCCAGTGGAGGTTCTCATGGATATGGACAAGCACTTTCATCCAGTGTTCAGAAAGGGATTAGCAGTGACAAACGCTACTTTGAGCTCCTGGGCTGTGACATCGCAACCCATCAGGATCTGAAGCCCTCAATGTGTTATTAAGTAGACAACGGGTTACAGTGTCAAGTCAGCTGCTGGCCCTGGGACAGGGGTGTCTCATGATGCTTCTGCACCTTGCAGGTAGGGGCTTGCAGGCTGAGAGTGAGCTGGTGTGGTGCTGCAGGTGAGGTGTACTGTGAACTGGTTACATGAAGGAAGCTGCCACCTGGAAGGACACAGCTGCTTTTACTCAGAGTATCAAGTTTTTCAGCTGGGTGCAGCAGCACCATATAACTCTGTCAGATCTCTAGCTCTGTGTTGTGAAACCCTGCCAACTTGGCTATTTCTGGAAGATGTTCCCCTCCAAGTACCAGCAAATCACAAGCATCAGAGCACTTGCCAGAGATGGAGGGTTATGATCATCTCTCCTGCTTAAGTATCCCACAGCAGTGCCCCATCAGCACTGATAAACCTCCCCCTAGAGTGGTTTGGCTGCCAGAAATGAACATCACCAGGTCCATGGTGCACTGACTGAGATGCAGGCCTGGAACTGAGGGTATTTAAAACAACAACAACAAAAAGCCCCTTTAAAACAGAATTTGACTCCGTTGTTTTAGTTTGTCTGTTTTTTAACACAGGTTTTCTCCCTGGTTAAGTGAAAAATACTTATCAGGAAATTCAGCTGAAAGTCTCAGAAATTTATCTGCTACATTTGCAATGCAAGTATTGCAACAGCAGGAACCCGAGAACACAACTGATTTGTCATTACAAGAGTTGAGAGAAACAGAAACAGCAAACTACTACAAAAATGACAAGCAAAAATACAATTATTATTCTTTCAGCCTTAGTCATTAAAGTGCAAGCAGAACCATAGGTAAGGCAGTTCCCTTAGATGTGACTTAAGTTGATGGTGCTCTAACTGGTCACTGGTATTACTTGTTACAGCACTGTGTCCTGTCAGCTTCAGCCCAATATTTCACGTGGTGCCACTGGGAACAGTTTTATTTCAAATGAGCAAATAAATTCAGCTCAATTCTGGTCTGGGATAGCTCTAATGTGCACAGTCTACTCCATTCACAGCCTCAAACAAAACTACTGCTAAGGCAGGCTGCAGGGAAAGAGCTGGAGTAACTTCAGTTAGCCAGGAAAGAAATGAATTGGAATGAAAGTCCTCGATGTCTTCACAGTACTGCTGGGCTCTCAGAGAGATATCTGAATGCTCTGCTGGAAACCTGTTCTCTGCAGACACCCACATCTGCAATTAAAAAGGGTTAATGCTCATCCTGTGAATCTTACTGCTTCAGCATGACTTTATTTTTCACTTTTCTTTCTGGAAGCCAAAGGGATTTTTTTTTTTCTTTAGTCTCATCAAGAACAGGAATAGAAACTTTGCAACAAGCTCAGAATGTTCTTTGGCTCAGCACATGGGAAAGAGATTTAGGGTTGGATTTCCTATTGCTTCACACTCACTCCTGCCTGCTAGCAGGGTAATGATTTTGTGGGCAGGCATTTTTCTTAATGAGCCATTGGCAAAACTGCCTGTTTCTCCCTAATTTAGTGTTATATCTCCTCAGCTGGGTTCTGGAGGTAAACACTTCACCTTCCGCACCGCCAGCTGCCAGGGAGACTCTGAACTCAAGTTCATGTTCTGAAAGACCCACTTTGCATTGTGAACAGGGAGAGCAGGGGGGTGAAGATGTTTATCACTGTCTGAAGGGTTTTATTAGAGTGTTTGGGATGGATGGTCTGGTTTCATGATTTTATTGGTAACTGATCATAATCCTCTAACCTTCATAGTGATTAAATGATGAATATCCAGCAGCAGAGCAAAGTAAGGAAGCATGTTGCCCCTCCAGAGTGGGAAAACAAGGCAGCATGGGGCTGCCAAAGGACTGGAGCCTGTGTTGGAGCCAGGACTTGCACAAGAGCTCTCTGTCAGAGGTCCTTGTGCACTGTGCCTCCCACTCGTGCTGCTGCTGGAGTGCTGTGTTCCCAGTAGCTGGTTTTGCAGCATTTTGTCATTGACTTTACAACTGCTAACCCCAGATATTAATAGCAGAGAGATGTCCCCTGCTCTCAGCAGTTCAGCTGCGTCCCTGGTTGTCTGGGAGTTGATTCCTGCATGCAGCTGGGGAATTGTCATTGCTCAGGTACTTCAGTCCGTGGGTTTGATGCCGTAGGCTGACAGGGAAAGAACAGCATGTTGGAGGGTTTGGCCTGGTCTGGAATGACAGGCCTGTCAGCAGAGGGGGAGATCTGGGTGTTCTGGTGAATGAGAACATCATAGAAAACACACATTTAGGTGTAGAACTCATCCAGTGCTGGCAGGTGCCCTGCTCAGTCCTGAAGCTGTCGGCACGTCCGCAGGAGGGGAGCACACATCCTCACCAGAGTGTGCAAGCAATTAGGGGATTAGGAGACCAAAAGGACCAAATGTTTTCCGAAAATGACTCTCTGCAGTCGCTGTGGTGACTGCTTATTGGGCACTTTCCTGAAGCTAGTTGTGTATTTTACTGATAGGAAGCAGTGCTTGGATTCTCCACGCTTGGAGAAGCTGACACACATTGTACTTTTTGCCATGCACACCTCAGTGTGTCTACAATCACCTCTGGCTGTGGATTCTAACTAGCAACACACGAGCACAGCATCACCTGAAAGTGAAACATCACCTCGCCTCTACAGGCAGGAAGAGGAAGGTGATGTGTAACTTGCCTGCTCATGTTTTCATTGTGGCTGCTGTGAAGAAACAACTGAAGCAGCTTTTCAGGAATCTCTCTGCATAGCAGAAACTGTGGTGCTGATCCCAAGCTTGGAGGGAGAGACCCTCATGGATGAAGTTCACTCTCCCCTCGTGTTGGGCAGCAGCAGCTCCCACTTCTCTCTGGATACCACAGGCTCAGTACAAGGCACTGGCTCCCTTGCTTCTGAGAGTTTCCCAGTTTGGAAGCTGCAGTGGGCTGGAATGAGGTATTTCAGCTGACACAGGGATGCTTGGCTGCTCAGCTGGCCCTCTGCACTGCAGAGCTTAGTTCTGTTCCGTGTGAGAAAACAAAGGGGCTAAACACATTCTGCACAGCAAAACAAAGCTTTCAGGGCAGGCAGGCACCTGATCCTCCTCCTGCTACTACTATGGAAACATGTCAGAGCAGAAAACCTGTTGCCATGAGACTGTAAAAATAACCCTGCCATCACATTATGGAGACATGGACTGGCTGCACCACACGGGTTATGTAAGAGCAGCTCCAGCACTGAGATGTGGCACTGTGAGCTGCCTCTTGCTCCCACGAGACAAGCAAGCTTCTGAAAAAGCTCCAGGCAAGACAGTTTAGGTAGTAAGTCAGTTATTTTTAGTCTGTGTATCTGAAATGTAAGCCTGAAGTGGACAGAGACACATTTAGAGTATGTAGTGTCAGCAGCAGAATTTTAAAAGTTAGACCAAGCAATGGCAGTTGGGCTTTTTGGTTTAAAGAAATCACACCTCAGAACTAAAGGGTCTGATACAGGGTATTTTTTGGAACTCTGTGTAATTTGAAGCGTGTTTAGAACTGGCCAGGGCAGGAGAAGGCCTTGCTAAGTTGGAAGGTGGTCAGGGAGCCAGGGAAATGGTGGTGCTGTGTTTGAAGTTCTCATGGCTGGGGAAAAGGAAAGAGAGCAAGGGACCAAGCCCAGGGACCAGGCCCAGATCTGTTACTCTTGCAAGATTTGGCAGAACAGGTGAGCAACCTCAGGGCTGGAGAAAGGACAACAGTCATGTTTACAATTCTTAAACTCTATCCAGAAATATCTCTAGAGAAGTTCAAAAAATTAAGGGCTTGGCTAGACCCAGACACTTCCCTGTACGGAGAAAAAAATCAAACTCACTGTAGTCCTGCCTGTACTAATTATCACTATTTTTTAAAATCTTATGCTCTTGACTAAGTTAAGCAATTGGGGGAGCACATTCAAAGGGGGGAGTGCAGAAAACATCAAATTTTAAAACCTTTGCAGAAACTACTGCTGGTTACATCAATTGTCCTTTTACTACAAGACAAACTCAGTGACTATTCCTGCTCAGCTCTCCTCAGGCTGTTTAAAATATACCCAAGTTTTATCCCTTCATCTAGTCCTGAAAGCCTCATTTCTGTCATCTCTTGCCTTCCAACAGTGGAACATGTTTTCCCATCGAGACTAAAAAGATGCTGCCTCCTGCCCCTCCCTACACATCCTAAGAGATTCCTGACATGCCTCAGATGTACAGCTTTGCTTTGTTTGAATGCAACGGGTGTGCACAACTCCTCTTCTGTGCTTCAGGCATGTGGAGGATTCCCAATCCCTCCTACTCCTGTTCCCAACGTGACAAAGGACCAGCTCTGAAGCCAAACCCCAGAAGAGCTCATATAAACCCCCAACAAGGAACATACACATGGAGTCAGGAATGTCCCACTGCTCCGATTTTAATGATCCCACTTGCACCCCAGCCATCGGCCTTTGCCCAGCGCTGTATCCAGCATGGTTCTGCCACCTGAGTTCCAGCACAGAGCAGGAAACGGTTTGTGATCCAAAGAAACTGCAGTGTTGTAACTAAGGAGCAAAACGATTCCCAGGGCCCTCACCTGGGTGGGCTCTGGACACACCAATGTCCTGTAAATCCCAAGGACTGTGGCTACTGAAGCATGAGCCCACAGTGACAGCCAAACACGCTGTGACAATGGCATGGCCACCTCAGCCCTCCAGGATGCGGTTGATGAGCTTCATTTCCTCGGCAGACATGGGATTCAGGTTAAACCCCTTCAGCTCAGGTTTACCTGAGAGAAGACATTGGAAAAAATCAGGATTTTGCCACAAAAGAAGTGAAGCACTTCATGCTAAACTTGAGAGGGGCTGTGGGGAGGGCAGGGACAGCCCTGGAAGCCAAAGTGGGGTCACCCTAGCACAATGTCAGAGGGGGTTTAGGGGTGGGGGATAGCTCCACACAGAGACAGACAATGCTGCTGGGACACACAAAACTGGTGGAAAAGAGGCTGCGGAAGCACACGGAACTAAGGAATTTCTGGAGCCTTCTGATGCACGAGTGGGCTCCCAGGCACTGAGCAAGGTCCAGAGTGGGAGCGTTTACCTTGAGCTTCATAGAGCCGGTTGACCTTCACACGCAGCTCTTTCCGGAGGTTGTTTATCTCTTCATCCAGCTCTTCCTGGTCTGGAAGAGAGGCGGGAGTGAGGAGGACTGTGGTGGGCTCTGGGATGAAGGCTCAATTTCCCGAGAGGGTCCCACCCTGCCCTCCACCACCCGTGGGGCCAAGCAGCTTCCACATGTGCTTCCCAGGGCACAGCATGGGCCAGAATCAGCCTCTCGAGAGGTATTGGGCACCTCAAAGCCCATCCCTGGGCAGAACTCCTTTAATTTAGCCAACATCTTGTTAATTACGGTGCTTATTAAAACGCTTATAGCTACACGGAATCCTCGGGGTGACCTCACCCTGCAGCAGCATCTCCCGGGTCTTCGCCTTCGGCAGCTCGATGAACATGCTCCCGAAGCAAACCATGGCCTTTTCTGGGGGAGAGGAGGAAGGGAAGGGAAGGGAAGGAAGGGAAGGGAAGGGAAGGGAAGGGAAGGGAAGGGGAAGGAAGGAAGGGAAGGAGGAAGGGAAGGAAGGGAAGGGAGGGAAGGGGCTGTCAGCGGAGCCGCTCCCCGACCCGCGGCCACGAGGTCACGGTGGGCGCAGCCAGCCCGGCCTCACCGTCGGGCTCCGGGTCCTTTTGCAGCGCCCGCAGGGCCTCGCGGTTCCGGTTCCGCTTCACGTCCAGGTCCACGATCTGCAACGGGAGCGAGAGAGGCAGGAGCGGCCGCGGCTCGGGGGCTACCGGCAGCGGGACAGAGCGGGGCGGGGGAGGCCCGCCGGGGAGGGGTCGTACCTGCTGCCGTGCCGCCAGCACGTCCTCGGCCAGCTCCTCCACCTCGGCCAGGTAGCGCAGCACGAAAGGCCGGGTCCCGGGCCATGGCGGGGCCGAGCGGGGCCGGCAGCGGGGCCCTCCACCGGGTCCGGTCCGGGTCCGCTGCCGTTCGGCTCCGGGCCACAGCCGCCAGCCGCGCAGGAGGGTTCCGCGGCGGGAGGGCCCGGGGCAGCGCGCCCTCTCGCGGCCACTGCCGGGAGCGCTCCCCGGTTCGGGGACCGCGGGGTCGCGGCGGCCCCGGTGAGGGCGGAGCGGCGGGGACCGACCGGGGCTGCGAACACGCGTGGCCGGGGTCGCGAGAGGGGCCATGAGTGGCCGTGGGCTGGGAGGGAGGTGCCCGCCGGCCCGGCGCCAGCCTAGGATCTCGTCCCTGGTGCGGACTAGCGATCCCGGGATTTGCTCCGGGATGCCTCTATCCCCACGGGACTCTCCGGCCGGCAAAAGGATGGAGGGTTCGGTGTGGCCATGAGCCGCTGAGCCCCAGAGTAGGGGTCCTGACCCCTCAGCCGGGGCCCAACCCACCCCGCTCGTCACAGCCCGGAGGGACAGGGGGCTGAGAGTCCCTGTCTTGCCTGGTCCCCTTGTGTGTGAATTATTTATAATTTGTCACAGCCCTTCCCCTCGCCCCCAGCACCACCGTCTGTCTGCTCTTCCTCGCTGCTTCCCATCACGGTACCGCTGTTGGCAGCTGGGTCCTTGGAGCATCAGGTGGCCTCTCTGTCCTTTTTTCATCCCAGAAGGCAATAAAGGGCACTCAAAGTGCGGGGCAACGAGCTCAGGTTTCCTTTTGTGCAGCTGGTGGCTCATCTGTAGCTCAGCGTCCAGAACCTGCCATCCCCAGGGAGTGGAGCCAATTGTGGTCCCGGCAGCTTGACTCACCCTCAACCAGCCCCGGTGCCCCCCAGTCTGTGTCAGGCAGGGGCTGGTCCCGGGAATACTCTGGCAGGGCACCACATCCATCTGCTGCCCTGAACGACCCCGCCTGCAGGAAGGGAAATATATTACACCTCAAAATGCTTTTAATCCCTTTCTCTCTGCCCCACCCAGCCATGAGCAAGAAGAGCTGGAAAGATGGGGTGTGGGAGATGCAGGGAGAGCCAGCACTGATGATGAGGACTGGCAGATCCTCACCGTGTGCGCTCTGCAGTGGGAAAGGGGCCCCTGTAGCCCACCGAGGGAATCCACACACGGATTTTCATGTCCCATGTCCCTACTCTGGACAGAGCCCTGAAAGAGCATCTCAGGTTTCCAAATACAGCCCTGTCCCCAGCTGGCAATCTCTGCCACCCTGGCTGTGCCACTCAGCTGCTGATTCCCTGATGCTGGAGGGACCTCTGGTCTGTCTTGGATCAGTGCTTTGAAGAGAGGGAGCCCCAATGACCTGCCTGAGGCAGCAAACAGGGGCCAGGGGAGAGGAGGAGCCCCAGCACTTGGGGGCCCTGGCACATGCACTTCATGAGACTCATTAGACAAGGAGCTCCCCAAAGGTGGTGACCCCAGTGCTGTGGCCCCTCTGGGCTGCTGGAGATGGGGACCTCAGGGGACAGGGATGGAGGGAGCAAGGCAGTGGCCGGCTGGTGGTCACCACACCTCCATGGGCAAATAATCCCTTAAGGGAGATTACCCAGATTGGAAGATTACTGGCCCTAATCCCATAAGGTCATTTGTTTCAGTTAACAGAGATCTCTGTCTGCAGCAGCACTGAATGAAGTACAGTGGCTTCAGGGGGGCAGTGGGAGCAAGGGCTGGGAATGATCTGCACTCGGGTTAGATTCCTTCCTGACATCAACCAGAAAATGTACTGGGATTGGGGCTGGATGCCAATTCTGGGAAATGCTCATTTGTCAGTGGGAGCAGCTGGCTGGAGATCTGAAAAAGCAGGATGCAGAGAGGGCTTTCAGAGTCTGGGCAGGAGGGATGGGGATGGGGCTGGGAATGGGGCTGGGGCTGGGGATGGGAATAGGGATGGTGATGGGGATGGGATGAGATGGGAATGGGGATGGGAACAGGGATGGGAGCAGGCTGACTGTGTCCTGGCATCAGTGGAAGGAAGCAGTGACTCTGGGGTTGCCAATGACAGTGCAATGAAGGCAGGGTTTTGCCCGGAATGTTGGGCTGTATGGAAGGGCGGGGGCTGCTCTCCCTGGAAGGTGGGGCCCAGCTCAGCACAGGCATGGGGGAAGCTGCAGCTGAGGGATCACAAAGCCATGGGCATCTGGAAAACATTCTCAGGGCAGTGAGAAGTGGCTGGTGCTGCACTCTGTGGCCTCTCCCCAGCCAAGCTCTGAGCCAGCCACAAATCATCGTGGATTTCTCCTCCTGGAGCCAGCGCCAAGGGCAGACATTCTGCTTGGAAGCTGGATTCAGACTGGAACCAGAGGTCCATTTGGACCAGTTCCCCTGGGAACTGCGCAGTCAGAGGGAGCAGCCACCCGTCCGCTGCCGGGAGCTGCTTTGCTTTGCTGTGTGTTTTGTGCAAAGAGCAGGTTTGGTTTCATCATGCTCCTTTTTCTTCCTTGCAGCCCTTTTCTGTATGCAGCCAGAAACCCTCCCTGCCTGCTGGCAGCTGCACAGGAAGCTTCGGGATGTTTATAAGGTTTTTTTCTCTCTTCTCCTTTCATGTGGCTGCTGGGGCCTGTTGTTAAGATAAATCAGACTTCAAACCACGGTCTCCATGTTCTCAGGCTGTGGATCTTTAACTGCTGCTTCAGAGGGGATGTTTCAGGGTCAGGGGAGAAAGGTGGGTCTGTCTCCCTGATTTCCAAGTCCCCTCTCCCTGGCGGTGTGCCCACCGTCATGGCAACGTGGTCTCTGCTCCATCACCCAGCCAAGACAGAGACTGACCAGGGACCAAGCCCAAAGAGGTCTGGATGGCCAGGTGTTGAGACGGGCTCTGGCCAGTGGATCCCATCCTTGGAAGGGGCACTGCCCTGCCTGGTTGTTGATGAAAGGCTGCTTTCTTCGGGCTTTGGGATGCTGGGAGCATCCCCTCTCCCAGGCAGGCATTTGTGGAGGGGATCTGTCAGGAGCATCTCAAGGTGAGGCGTTTCATTACTGATGCTAATACATGCAGCACGGGGAGAGCCTCGCCGAGGGCCCGGCGACTCCCTTGTGCTGAGTAACACCTTCACCCCCTGGATTGTGTCCCAGGAATCCAGGTTTACCCCACCCCCAGTTTGTGCTGATCCCTCTGGCCGCCCTGCAAGGCAGAATTTGGAAGTTGGCCGTGTTTCCCGGGATCAAACACGCTCCCCCTTTCTGTGTGCCACAGTGTGCTGACCACGGGCCAGGCTCCTCCGCAGGCAGATGCACCAGGCCGAGCCCCGGGGCTGAGCCGCAGAGCCAGAGCCCGGCCCCGTGGGCTGGGGGCTGGGGCTGCTTTCAGGAGGCAGCTGCCTGTATGCAGTCACCCTCCCTGGAGACCCACCACAAAGGAGAGAAAGCCCTTTCCCTCGCAGCCCTTTCCCTCCCAGCAGTGCCAGGGATGCCGGCACAGAGCTGCTCCCCGTGCGAGCACACGTCCCGGGGGTACAGCCCCTCGCTCTGCCAGACACATTGTGTCCAAATTCGCACGGGCAACAAGCGGAGGAGAGGTGTTGTGGCACAGCTGAGGAGTAGCTCAGCATCAGGGCTCCTGTGCAGCCAGACTCCAGTGGCCTTGGTACTTCACTTTCAGGGACGTTCCCAAGGCTGATAAATAACGTGTAACTTATTTTCACAAGCAACATGTAACTCTTTCACGAGTTTCATTTCAGGAACAACAAAAGCCTGCTACAAAACCCCATCTTTGGTCTTTTTAAAGAGGATACACCTTCTTCGAGCAACCTGGTCTATTGGGAGATGTCCCTGCCTGTGGGAAGGGGTTGGCACAAATTGATTTTTGAGGTGCCTTCTAACCCAAAACATTCTACGGTGATTCTAGGACTCTCCCTCCAAAGCAGGGCTCACGTCCAGCCCAGCCAGTCCCGGCTGGGACCCTCTCTGGCTGCGGCGGGCAGGATTCTGGTGGTCTGTGGTCCTGTCTCAGCCCAAGGGGAGAACAGGCACCCACACCTCCACCCACCCGAACCTTGGGGGGCTCACATCTCCTTGGCCCAGCCCAAGCCTAGACCCACTGGCAGGGTCTTGCTTGGGCTGAGCCTCGGGGCTGGGGGGCCGCGGGGCCGCCCAGGAGCTTCTCGGGAAGCTCCGGTCCTCGGTGGGCTGGGAAGGGGTGGTCGGACAGCACGGACAACGTGGTTCCGCCGGGACCGGGGTGGGGTGCAGGGTGGTCCCCACTGGCACCGTGCGGTGCTCGGCGGGTCCGGGCGGTCCTTGCCGGCGGGGACCCGGGGGGTGGGGGCCGGTCGGGGGAGGGGCCGGTTGCCCTTCCCGGCGCGGGGCGGCGCCCAGCGGCACCGAGCGCTCCTCCGGGACCCCGCGGCGCCGGCGGGGGGGGCGGCTGCCCCTTCCGGGGGGGGACCGGCGGAACCCGCCGGGGGCTCCCGGCGCCGGCCGGGGGGGAACCGGTGTCGGCGGGCGCGGGGCGAGGCCGGCGGGGGCGGGCGCTGCGGGGCGGGCTCCATCCCTCCGGAAGTCTCTCCCGCTCCCTCCTTTCTCCTCCTTTCCCCCGCACAACATGGCCGCGAAGTCGGACGGCGGCGGCGGCGGCCCCGGCCGTGCTGCTGGAGAGCCCCGAGGGCAGTGGCGGGCGGCGGGAGGCGGGCGCGGAGCCCCCGGCGCGGCGGTACCGGGCTGCGGGACGGGTGCTGGGTGTTCTGCGCGCTCCTCGTCTGCTTCGCGGACGGTGCCTCGGACCTGTGGCTGGCGGCCCATTACTTACGTGCGGGGGCAGCGGTGGTGGTTCGGGCTGACGCTGCTGTTCGTGCTGCTGCCCTCGCTCGTGGTGCAGATGCTCAGCCTCAGGTGGTTCGTCTACGACTTCGCCGCCAGCACCAAGGACAGCGGCGGCGGCACCAAGGACAGCGGCCCCCGCGGCTGCTGCCGCCTCTGCGTCTGGCTGCTGCAGGGCCTGATCCACCTGCTGCAGCTGGGGCAGGTCTGGAGGTACGGGGGTACCTGGGGCGTGGGGGTGCCTGAGGGGTGGGGGTGCAAGGGGGATGGGGCGGCTGCAGGGCCTGATTCACCTGCTGCAGCTGGGGCAGGTCTGACTGTATGGGAAGGTATGGGAGTACAGGGGGTGTGTGGGTAGAGGGCATGGAGGTATCGGGGTGATAGGGGTGCTGGGGGATGGGGATGGGGATGCTTCTGGGATTGACACACCTGCTGAAGCTGGGGCAGGTCTGGAGGTACGAGGGTACCTGGGGGTTAGGGTCCAGGGGGCTTGGATGGGGCTGCTGCAGGGCCTGATCCACCTGCTGCAGCTCGGGCAGGTCTGGAGGTACGGGGGGAGGGGGGACATGGGGTCATGGAGCCAGGCGGGGCCTGGAGGGAGCGGCACAGTGCAGCAGGGACATGGGTGGGGATAACACCACGGAGACCTCAGGAGGGGTTGGCAGGGCATGAGGGAAGTGGGTGGGGATGGAGAGGTGAAGCAGGGGCCCAGGCAGCTGTGGAAAGCACAAGGATCAATCTCTCTGCAGCCCCAGCAGGATGGGTGGTGGGGAAGAGCCCCCAGCTGTGGGTAGGAGCTGTGGGTGTGGGTGAGGAGCTGCAGCCCAGCTCGGTGCCACAGCCCTGCCATCCGTGCTGCCAGGTGGTGCTGGGCCTGCTGGGGACCTGCCTGGCCATGGCAGTGTCGTCCTGGGGGTGTGAAGTGTTTATGCTGGGCCCTGAACACCTCGAGGCTCTTGTCCTGATCTTGCTGTATTTGTGGGGTGGTGGGCAAGGAGGCGCTGGTGGTCCCCAGCCTGTTCAGGCTCTGCCGCTGCCCCATCCCAGTCCTGGGGACAGGCTGGTGGTGTGGGCAGGGCAAGCAGCAGACAGACCGGCTGGGGCAGCTCAAGGCCCTTCATCTGCCTCTCTGCAGACTCCCCAGATGCCCAAGGTGATGCTTTCGTGGCACCTTCCTCCTCTGTGCCGTGCACCCAGCCCCATGCCCTCCCAGCTCCAACCCCAGGCGCTGGGGAAGAGCCGGGCGCTGGCACCGAGCGGCTCTCGAGGAGCTGGTGCCGGGAGGGCAGACAATGGCAAATTCCCGGAACAATGCGTGGAGCCGGCAGCACTCCCGGCTCGGGTTTCCATCCTGTTTCCCCTCCTGAGTGCTGTAGTAGAGGCTCTCCGGTCGATCCCTGTTGGTGTCTGCTTGTTCATTCCTCTGCTACTCCTTCTGGGATGCTCCGGGGTGTTTAACTTTGTTTGACAGTGCAGTGTCTGCCGTGCCCAGCACACCTGCCAACACACCTGCCCTCCCCCATCCCCCTGACAACGAGGCCACTCTCGGGGTACTCTGGCTGCAGGGTGGGTGTAAAACGTGCTTCAGTGTGCGAGGGGAGCTGGTGAGGGAGAGGACAGGAGCTCTCTGGCCCTGCCTGCAGCTTGCGTGAGCCGGACACACCTGATCCCGGCCCAAGCTGGAGCTGAGCCGCAGCCGGGGGCTTTGCTCCTGGGAGTGTCAGTCCCGCTCTCGGATCGGCTGCGCCGTGGAGACTCCTAAGCCAATTAAAGCGGTAACTCTCAGCACTCACCCTCCAGGACATGTTGGTCTCAAGCAGCAGCTGAGGCTCTTTCTAATCTCTGGATTTGGGATTAGTCCGGGTGACCAGTTAAATGCAGTTTGTTAAACCCATTAGTGGGGTTGGATCCGGTACAGGAGGATGTGGCAGTTAGAGAAGTGTTGGATAAATGCTGCAGGTGAAAGAAAGGATTTTCCCTGGTCAGAGCACTGTGCCCCTTGCCAAACATCTCGCCCTTCCTGATTTACCTGCCTCCTTCCTCACCTCTGCAGATCTCACCTCTACCAACCTCACTGCACAGCCCTGAGCCCCACCTGTGATAAAGACCCCCAATCCTAAAAAAAGAGCTGCTTCCCACCTGCAAAAGCAGCTCTGAGCACTGGCTCTGTGGTTATCCCTAATTAAAGCTGTTGAAGTTAGTTGTAATTGGTATGTTCATGGTGCACATGCACAGACTCCATCATGGGTGGTCTCTGGAGATGCTGCTGGTGCCATGACCAATGTGCCTGTGTAAGCAGCAGCAGCATGGGCCTGTCCCCAGCTGGTCCCACACCACCACTGTGCTTGTGGGCCATGCTTGGATGGTTTTGCAGCTCAGGAATTGTTATCCACTCACAAAGTCCCCAGATTCTTCACCAAAGCAGCTCTGCAGGGCAGGGGTGCTGCGCATGCCAGTGTGCCTCCTGCCCAGAAGCATGTCAGGGTCCCCTGCCACCTCTGTGGGCTGGCAGCTGGCCAGGGTGTGCTGCAGGTCCCATTGGGCTGGGGACAGCCCTGTCTGTGCCTGTGTTAGCCCAGGTTCACAGGTGGTTTGGCTGCCTGGGATCACTGGGGCCAAACCTCTGGTTCCCTCTCTTCCTGAAAGCCCCCATCAGCTTGTGTACCCCCATCATCTGCTGGACTGGGGACCCAGTGCCACCCCTCAGTCCTGGTGCCAGTCTGCTGGCAGACCAGGAGGGCAAGGACATCCTGGGTGGGCTCATGAGGGATGGCAGAGCTGGGACCTGCAGGTTTGCCCACCACTCTGCTCCCTGGAGCTTTGCTCTGTCTGTGTGGGAGAGGATCCCTCCCAGCCCTGGGAGCACCCAGCTTTGGGGTATCAGCTTGTCCTGCTGCAGGACCCGGTTCTGGGGGTCCCCACCTGGCCCTGGTGCACAGGACAAGGGGTTTTTAGGGCCAGACCAAGCCTTTCCCTGAGCACAAGTGCCCTCAGGTACTTCCATCCACCCCAAGTACCCAGGACACCTTGGGGAGTGGGACACAGTGAGTGAGGTGACATGGGCACATGTGCAGCTCTCCCTGATGACCTGGCTTGGTAGGATGTGTGAGGGATTAAAATGGCTGTAACAGAGAAGCAATTTTCTCCTTGTTTAAATATAGGATTAAGGGATGAGATCCCAAATTATCTTGTAGGAAAATCACACTTCCTATTGCTCACTCTGGGACCAGAGGGTCCCTTGTCCTTTTCCATCTGAGGATGATGATTAACAGATTTGCTTGTAACCAGTGTTGGGCTTTTCTCCTCGTTCATTTTTTCCAACACCTGAAAACTGGGCTCAGTATTTGGGAGTTGGGGGCAAATGGTGACACTGGTGATAAATCTGGCTGTAGTGGGGATCTGACAAAAGCAATGCCCACCCAAGCCACCAAGTTCCTGCTGCAGGGTTTTTGTTGGATCACTCTTTGCAATACAAAGGAGGGAGCAATTAGCCCTGAGAGCTCTCGCTGTCGGTTTCTGCCTCATCATCAGTTTTTTTGAAAATTAAATGATTTTTTTTCAAGTGATTGATTCTGTGTTTCCCGTGCAGCTGCCACGGCGCAGGGCTGGGGAGCGCCCGCTGCGCCGTGGCAGTGCCAGGATCGCTCACTGGGCTGAAACACCACGGGATGATCAAATGCAGAACAAATAAGAATCAACATTTCATTCGGGCGAGTTGATGGGAGATGAAATCTCATTTTAATGAGACCTATGGAGTTGGTGGAGAGACAGAGGGATCATTGTGCCCTTGCTGAAAGCTGGGGAGGCCACGGGTCACTTGTTGAACGGTGCAGGACCCAGGGCTGGGGGCTCTGTAGTGTGTGTGCAGGGGCTGCTCTGCGACATGGACAGTGGGATCACAGTGCTGATGAGCCCAATTATCAAGACTAATTACAAGGACAGGATGAGGTCACCGGCTCCCAAGCTTGGTTCAGGCATGGGCACCCTGGGACAGCAGTGACGCCCTACAGCAGCCAGGGCTCTACATCACTTCCCCAAATGTTTCCCCCTATGCTGTACCTTCTATCCCTGGGCTGCTCACTGGTTTGCTCCCCACCAGCGAGGAAAGTCCTACACTGGGCCCTTCTGAGGGGCAGTGGCTGTGGTGGTGCCACAATGGCAGTGCTGACCTGGTTGCCGTGAGCAGGTGGCACTGGGATGCAGAACTGGGTGGCCACAGCCTCTCCTCACCCCGAGCAGTGAGGGACAGGCTGCAGCAAAGGCTAAAATTAGGTGCTGCCCCCGAGGTGGAGGTTAACACGTCACTTTGACACCAGCACAGAGAAGACAGTGAGGGCTGGGAGTGGGGCTGGCAGGGTAGAGCAGATGGCTGCAGGGTGTCCTGAGGGCTCGGTGGCCCCAGCTGATGGCCCTCACTGTGCTCTCCAGGCTGTGCAGCCCTGGGGTGGGAGCACTTGGCTGTCCCTGCAGTGGGAGCAGGGCTGGCTCCTGCCTCCTCCTGCTGACGGATGAGCTGAAAGTGCTGCGATCAGGCTTTCTCCCATGCTCTGGGCTGATGGAGTTGTCTGGCAGCACATTCTGGAGCTGATGGAGAAGCCGTTGCTCTGCCAGAGGATTTTATTCACTGGGAGGAATCTATGGCCTGACGTCCTCCTGCTGCACCTGTTTTCTTCCTCATCCGGCTCCCTTCTCCTCCTTGCCAGCAGAGCCCTGGCCGTGGTGCAGGCAGGGCTGCCCGGGGATGCCCTGCCTGGCCAGGCCTGCGTCCCCTCCTGCGGTGCCGGATCTGGCCCGATGCCGTGGGGAGGGTCCCTGGTGGCGGTGACTCAGCCAGGCGTGCGTCGGTGCCACACACACCTCCGCTGACCCCCGGCCGATGACCAGATGGCCGGGGCCAGCATGTGGCTGCGCCCGCAGCCCTGCCAAGAGCCCAGGCAACACCGGCATGAGTGCCGGGAGCTTCCCGCGGGCAGCATGGCACAACCAGCTGGTGCCTCCATCCTGGCTGGGGCAGGAAGAAGCAGGGTGGGCTCTGTGCCAACTGGGACCAAAATATCCCTTTTGAGAAGTAGCTGGATGTGGTGCTGGGTTGGGGCACCCTGAATCCTTGGGTGGCTGGAGAGTGGAGCTGTGGATCCTCAGCTGGGGGAAGCCAGACCCTGCATGAGGGGTTAAGGATTGAGGTGATGGGTGGGTAGGTACTGTAGGGCTGGGTGGGCAGCGGGGTGATGGCCTGGGGCTCTGGGGTGCTGAGCTGGCTTTGCACAAGCTGCCCCTTCCCAAATTGGAGCCCTAGCATGGAACAGGGCTGTGTTCACCATTGCTGCTGCCCTGTATCCCCGGGCACCCTAGCCTAGGCAGCTTTCCACGGTCCCAAATCAGCAGGAACAGGTTGGCAGCAGTCACAGGGCATTCCTGGTGTGGGTATAGCGGGCTGAGCTCACCTGGCAGCGTGGGCTCATCTCACCCTTCCCCTGCCTCGCACAGGTACCTCCGCACGCTGTACCTGGGGCTGCAGAGCCGGTGGCAGGCTGAGCACCGCCGCCGCCACTTCTACTGGCGGATGATGTTTGAGAGCGCAGACATCAGCATGCTGCGGCTGCTGGAGGCCTTCCTCAAGAGCGCGCCCCAGCTCGTGCTGCAGCTCAGCATCATGGTGCAGCAGAACAGCATCGAGCCTCTGCAGGGTAAGGGACAGCCCTCACAGGGGACAGGGTGGTGGGAGGGGGGTCCCTGGCTTCCATGGGCTCTCATGGCCACTCCCTGCAGGACTCTCGGCCTCGGCCTCGCTGGTCTCACTGGCCTGGATGATCGCGTCCTACCAGAAGGTGCTGCGGGACTCGCGGGAGGACAAGATGCCCATGTCCTACAAGGGCGCCGTGGTGCAGATCCTCTGGCACCTCTTCACCATCGCTGCTCGTGCCATCGCCTTTGCCCTCTTCGCCTCCGTGTTCCAGCTCTACTTCGGCATCTTCATCGTCACCCACTGGTGCATCATGACCTTCTGGATCATCCAGGGCGAGACGGATTTCTGCATGTCCAAGTGGGAGGAGATCATCTACAACATGGTGGTGGGCATCATCTACATCTTCTGCTGGTTCAACGTCAAGGAGGGCCGGAGCCGCTACCGCATGTGCATCTACTACATCATCACGCTGTCGGAGAACGCCGCCCTCACCATCCTCTGGTTCCTGTACTACGACCGCAGGACCACCTCCGACTTCGACGCCTTAATCCTCGTCTGCGTGGTTAGCTCCAGCTTCGCCCTCGGCATCTTCTTCATGTTCATCTACTACTGCCTCTTGCACCCCAATGGCCCCATCTTCAGCCACCGCTCTGTGGGCTGCATCTTCCGGCAGGAGCCTCCCCCAGTGCCGGGGTCCCCCGTGGAAGCCGTCACCAGCCCCCCCCGCTCGCTGCCGCGGACTACAGGGGGGGAGCGGGAGGGGGCGCCGGGGGAGCGGGACAGCTGCGTGCCCGTCTTCCAGGTGAGACCCTGTGCCCCGCCGGCGCCGGCCGCCCGCGCCCCGCGGACAGAGGGGCCCGTCATCCGCATTGACCTGCCCAGGAAGAAGTACCCGGCCTGGGATGCCCACTTCATCGACCGGCGCCTGCGGAAGACCATCCTGGCGCTGGAGTACGCGTCGCCCACCACCCCACGCCTGCAGTACCGCACCCCGGCGCCCCGCAGGAGGTGCTGGAGTATGAGACCACCGTGTAGGTTGGGGAGCGTGAGGCTGCGGCGGGAGCCCCGGTGCCGCCCAGGCCACCCTGCGTCTCTGCAGCTGTTTGCCTTCCGTCGGGTTTGCCGGCGCTGCCGTGTCGCCATGCCAAGCGCCCCGCGGGCGGTGGCCGGGGAGGTCTCTTGGTGCTATCCCCTCCCCGCGCTGCCTTCTCGCAGCCCACACCCGTCCCACCCGACGGCGGCCGCCCCCACGCCCTCCAGGGCTCGTCCTTGCGAAAATACCTCACCGGTGCCTGAGCCCAGGCGGTGGGTGCTGTGGCCCTTAACAGTGGTGCAGGATGGGCACCGGGGGCACCCTGGGATGGGGGCTGGCAGCTGCCAGGGGCACGGTGGGGCACGGTGGGGCACAGTGGGCAGCACATGGGAACACAGGTTCCTGTGCCACGGCAGAGCCGTGAGGATGGAACATGGCTGCACTGGGGTGTGCATGGGGCTTGTCACCCCCAGGGAGCTGGGGCAGGGACAGCCGGGGTCCATCCAGTCCCCCCCAATGTGTCTGACTTCCCCCACACTCTGCCACACCAACCCTAAGTGAGCCCCTTCATATCCATCCTCAGTCCCCCCGGCTCAGGGTTGAGCCATGTCTCCAACTCCATGGGGTCTCCACTATCCTGTGGGGAGTAGACCCTGGCCTGGGGGGGCCCTCGTGGGTGGGCTCAAACCCTGCACCCCTGGTTCTGAGCTGGGTCCCCAGCTGTGGCCAGGATGGCTGCGCCCCATCCTCCCCCCCATCCCCAGAGGAACTGCTTCATCTCATTGGGTTTGTTTTCACCTGAATGGTGACATTTTGTGTGACATTTTCTACCTCCGCTGGGGCCGGGGGTGGCAGGGCCTGGCTGGCACCACTGAAGGGTGTGTGTGGGGCCGCCAGCATTCCCCGGATTCCCCAAAGTGGGATTCACCCCCAGCCGTTCTCCTCTCCTGGGTTGGCATCACTTCCCATCCAGGAGCATTTCCATTCACTCCTTCATCAGCATCAGCCCCCTCCAGCTCCCCAGTATAAACCTGAGCTGGGACTATGCCTCCCCTGACCTCACCCTGTGTCCCCCCTGCCTCTCCCGTGCCTGTCCCTGTCCTGCCCCGCCTGCCCCCGCCTGCTCCTGCCTCCCCAGAGGAGTGGGGCTGCTTGGGCTCCGGGTTTGAATGTGTCCCTGGTCCTGCCCGGATCCGTTGGCCCCCTAGGAGGGGCTGTGCTGAATGTACCCTGTGCCCCCAAGCCGGGGGGGTTGTGTGCATGTGTGTGTGTGTGTGTGTCAGTGTGCAGGGGCTGGCAGGGGTTTGCAGGGCAGGGGAGCTGTTGGACCCCCCAGCCTTGTGCTGCTCCAGCCCCTTGCCCCTGCACCCGCGGCCCCTGTGCCTTCCCCGCATCCCCTGTGCCCCCACCTTGGCTCCACAGGGTCCCGGCCTCTGGCTGCCCCGAGCCACAGTGCCAAGCCCTGCCCGGGCTGGGGAGCGTGGGCAGCACTGAGAGCCCCTCTGTGCCATGAGGCACCGTGTGAGGCACTAGAGGATGGGAGGGGTGGGAATGGGTGAGCTGCACCTGGGAATGGTTGGGATGTGGGGTCCCTGAGGGCCAGTGTGGGTGCCCGGCCCTGCGACACGGCCGGGGTGGGTGGGTGTGTGGTGGCGGTGGCATCACGTTGCTTTTGTTTCTCATTTCTTGGTAGCTGGGGTGACAGCAGGCTGGGCTGGCCATCGCTGGGGTCACTGGTGCTAACTGGTGCTAACTGGAAGCTTTGGAAACCCGTTAGGAGGAGGGTGCAGAGCGTGGCAGGGGCTGGGCAGAGGGCTGGGCCCCCGCCACCCGCGCCCTTCCCTCACCGCCGTCACGGGCAGCCCCCGGCGGTGTGTGCTGGTCGTGCTGGGGCAGCCCCGGGCGTGGGGCGGCTCTGGGCCGAGGTCTCTTTTCCTCAGGGAAGGGGGGGGGCAGCAGCCAGGGGTGCCAGGCTGGTCCGGGGCTCACCGCTGCAGGCGTCGAGCAGTGTCACCGCAGCCCCTGTACAGTGCCCAGGTGGTGGCAGCTCCTCACTGGTCCGGCTCACGGAGGATCTGGGGATGGGCCACATGGGGACTGTGCCAGCACGGGGCAGCCCCTCTGGGCTCCCCCTGCCCCAGCCCCTCTCCCTGTTCATCCCAGGGCACAGACGCCATTTGGGGTGACCTGCACCCGCCATGCTCTTCATGCCGGGGTTTGTGTGGGGACGCCAGGGCCACACGGGTGGGTCAGAGGGACACTTTTCTATGCACTCAAGCCACGGTACCCTCATCCCTGGGTTGCTCTGGGAAGAGGAGTCTGGCCACGTGTGGGGTTTGGGGGGGAGCCCTCAGTCTCGCTCCTGCCCCGGGCCACCCCCCCTGCCCTCCACCCAGCCTGTGCCACAGGGGCAGCCAAACCCAGCGCCCTGCTGCCAGCGGCAGCACCGGGACGGCAGCGCCTGCTCCCTGGGACGACAAGGGGGCATGACCGGGGGCCAGGATGGGCACAGCTCCAGGGGTGCTCGAGCTCCCACTGGGGATGGGGGGGTGGGGTTCTGGTCCCTGGGGTTGTCACCCAGGGCTGCAGCAGGGCTGCTCCAGCTTCAGGGAGTGAGGGAAGTTCGTTCTGGCAGGGGCTGCCGCGGGGTCTCAGCCACATCCCTGGATCCCCCAGCGCTGGGACCCGGCGGCTGCTGTCACGTACTGTAAATACTCTGTGTGCCACCTTCTTCTCTGGGACCCTCGGCGTGGGCGGGGGCGAGCGGAGAGGCCGGGGTCCGTCCCGAGACTTTTTTGTATACCACAAACTTTTTGTATATTTTTAATTTTGCTGCAACATGAGATATTAAATTCATTTCAATAAGCCCTGCCTGTGGGATTCTGTCTTTGTCGGCACCTCCAGCTCACGGCTGGGGCTCCGAAGCAGGGCAGGATGATTCCTCTCTGTCCCGGGGTGCTCGGGGATGTCATTAACAGAGCAGGATGGCTGTAGCAGCGCTGCCTGCCTGGTGTTGGTGGTCCTGGCTGGTGCCAGTGGCCCTGGTGTGGTGGCCGGCAGGGAAGGGGTGCACAGGCAGGATGCAGCATCCCGGGGAGGAAGCTGCCGGACATGGCCACTGCCGGGCCAATCTCCTCCCTGCTGGGGGCCGCGATCCCTGGCCGACCCCCAGACCCACAGTGGGTTTTGGCCCCATGGGCAGCTGTGCGGACGGGGTGCTGGGTGCAGATGTGTGGGGTCCTGCCAGTGCTCTTCCCAGTGCCAGGGCCGTTCCCAGTGCCAGGATCCCCTGTGAGCAGGACAGGATGTGGGCAGTGAAGGCTGGGAGCCCCCAGAGATGTCCCCTGAGGATGGGGCTGATGTGGGGTCACAGGGAAGCAGAACCAGCCCCAGCCCCAGGAAAGAGCCCTGCAGTGAGGGGCAGGGGCTGCTCCGAAGTGGAGCCCTGCAGGGACCACCAGCACCTGCTCTGGTCCCAGCACCTGCTCCAGTCCCATCTCAGCCCACTTCAAAACCAGTCTGCCCAAATCCCAGCCCCAATCTTGGTCCAAGTGTCAACCCCAGCCCCAGTTCCAGCACCAGCACCAGTCCAAGTCCCTGCTCCAGTCCCACCCCAGCCAACTTCAGCCCCTCGTTCTGCCCAAGTAACAGCTCAGCCCTTATCCCAGTCCCAGTCCCGACCCAGTCCCAGTCCCAGTGCCAGCCCAGCCCAGCCCAGCCCAGCCCAGCCCGGCCCGGCCCAGTCCCAGCACCCCCCAGGAGAGGCAGGAACTCACATCCCAGCTATCCTGGTGGAGTTTCCGACACAGGAAAGCGCCGCGGCGCCGAGCGAGGCAGTGGGGGCGGCCGCAGCACCGCGTCCTGCCATGGACAGCGAGGCCAAGAAGGGCAAGAAGGTGCGCGGGGCTGGGGGCGGCGTCCGGAGGGCTGGCAGGAGGGTGGGAGCGCGTGAGATGCACAAGTTTGGGAGGCCCTGCACTCCCCCCACAGCGCAGTGGGGCCACCCAAATAGTGGAAAGAGCCAGCAGAGAGGTGCTCAGCTGTCCCCCCCCCCGCTCCCCCAGGTGCTGGGTGCCACGGACCCCGCGTGTGGGGGCCAGGGTTGGGTGCGCGGTGCTGACCCCTCCCCGTGCCCGTTCCCTTGCCAGGGCTTCGTGTCTCCCATCAAGCGTCTGGTTTTCCCGAAGGCTGCGCGGAGGGCAGCACTCCGCAGCAGTGTCTATCGGCGCCCGCTGCACTCCGTGCCCCTCTACCCCCCCGACTACCTGATCGACCCCCAGATCCTGCTGCACGACTATGTGGAAAAGGAGGTGAAGGTAAAGGGATCCCCAAAGGTGCCCGAGGTCACTTCCTGCTTGGGGTGGGGATATGAGGCCACCACACCATGCTGAGAGCTACACACAGTGACCAGAAGGGTCCGGGTCTCCTCCCTGCCCAGGCAAACACCCAGGGAGGAGGAGGGTGTGCTGGCAGTGCAGGAGGACCCCCTAACTGCAGGGCTCCTTGAACCCCAGGGAGATGTGTCCTGACCTTGGGGCCATGGAGAAGGGCGGGGAGAGGGTGCATGCCCCAGCCTTCCCAAGCTGCACTGGATTTTTCCCCCCACAGTTTTTAGGTCATCTAACATGGGTGACATCCTCCCTGAACCCCTCCAGCCGGGATGAGGTGCTGCAGCTGCTGGACACGGCCAGGGTAAGAGGGGTCCCCACTCCCCAGAGGGTGGGCACTGGGTACCCCACACTGCCGGGTGCCCCACGACCCCCCCGCCCTGCACTCTGTCCATGCAGCAGCTGAAGGAGCTGCCGCTGCAGACGACGCCAGAGCAGGACAGCATCCTCAGCCTCTCGGCGCGCTGCCTCCTGCTCACCTGGCGCGACAACGAGGAGCTGATCCTGCGAATCCCTACACACGAGATCGCAGCGGCCTCCTACCTGCGCGACGATGCCCTGCACCTCCTCATCCTCAAAACGGGTGCGGGGGTCCGGCCGGGGGCCACCAGCCGAGTGGTCGGCGTCCCCTGGGCACGGGGGGCTGGAGCACGGCGGGTGATGGGTGTCAGAGCCTATCAGTGCGGCAGCACGGTCTGAGCACAAAATCCCGCGTTGCCCTTGTCTTGGCGTGTCCCATCCTCTCCCACATACTGAGTCCCGGAGGGGTGCCCCCAAACCACGGAGGCTCCCACATCCTCACCCCACACCGCCATCCCTCTGCATCCCGCTGGGCTGGTGGGACAGGGAGGCCAGGACAGAGGCTGGGGGCCAGGCAGGGTGGGCAGCGCAGCCCCCCGCCCTGACGCCCTGCCTGTCCCCGCCCCCCTCAGGCCTGGGAGTGGACCCGGTCCCCGCCGGAGCGCACCCCGAGGCGGCCCCGGCCGGCGTGCCGGAGGCGTTTCCCGCAGAGAAACGTGCGGGGGCTCGTGGCCGGAGGGCCGGCTCGGGGGCCCGATGGAGCGGCGGCACACGATCTGCAGCCTGGACTGGCGGGCGGCGCGGGGCGGGCAGGAGGGCCGGCAGGGCGGCAGCCTGGAGCGGCGGCGGGGCGGCAGCTGGGAGCGGCGGCAGCGCGGGCGGCCCTCGGGCAGCTGGGAGCGGCGGCAGCCGTGCGGCGGCAGCTGGGAGCGGCGGCGGGCCGGCACCGCCGGCGGCAGCTGGGAGCGCGGCACCGGCTTCGGCAGCTGGGAGCGGCGGCACGCCGGCAGCAACCCCCTGGACCCCCAGGAGCCCTGCCCCGACGCTTACTCCAACCTCATTATCCTCGCCGTGCCCAACAGGGTGAGCGGTCCCGGTGTGTGCCACCCACTGCCCGCTTGCCCACCCGCCGGCACTCACTGTCCTCCTTCCTTCCCGCTGCAGGATGCTGGCGAGGAGTCCTGTGCGCTCATCTGCCAGGTGTTCCAGATCATCTACGGCGACCAGAGCATCGAGTGTGTGGACCGCGCCGGGTACCACTACACCTCCACGCCCACACGGCCCTGGCTCTCCAGCAGGAGTGAGTGGCTGGGGACAGGAGCAGGAACACCAAGCGGGGTGGCATGGGGCTGATGGGTGGGGGTGCATGGGCACAGCATGGGGCTGAGAGGTGGGGGTACGTGGACACATCGTGGGGAGTTTGCTAAGAGATCTCAGCTCTCCCTCCCCAGGTGAGAGCTGCCGCACAGATGGGACATACGGCTACGATGCTGACTACAGCTGCTGCAGCTCCTTGTGAGTCTGCCTCCCCCAGGGTGCCCTGGACTGGCATGGGTGCCACTGGACCCGTGTGGGATACCCCTGCCCCTGGGTGGGTGCCCCTGCCTTTGGGTGGGTGCCAGTCCCAGCTGCAGTGGTGCCCCAGCCCTACCTGATGGTGGATGCTGTGCAGTGGGTGGGGGCAGCTGGGCCCACGAGGGGTACAGGGACCCACTGACCCGTGTCCTCCCACAGCAATGGCTCCCACGAGACCTTTGAAGCGTATTACAGCGGCACCTCCTCACCCTCCTTCCACCGCTCCCACCACAGCCTGGCCACCGCTTGCAGCGGCAGCGACCAGAGTGGTGCGGGCCTGGAGCAACTGCAGGACTACATGGTGACGGTGAGGGCACAGGGACAGGCACGGGGACAAGCAGCAGGCCAGCAATGCCAGCAGCTGGGGCAGGGGGCAGCAGGCAGGTCTAGGCCCCCTGCACCAGAGAACAGCAGTGGGACACAGGGTGGTGGGCTGTGAGCTGTGTGCTGCCAGTGTCCCCTAGACCAACCTGTCCCCGTGTCACCACAGCTGCGCAACAAGCTGTCACCGCAGGAGATCCAGCAGTTTGCCATCCTGCTCCGCGAGTACCGGCTGGGGACGCCGGTGCAGGAATACTGCACCGAGCTCCTGCGCCTCTACGGGGACCGCAGGAAGTTCCTCCTCCTGGGTGAGTGTCTGCAGCCAACCCGTGTCACCCTGGTGATGTCTGTGTGTCCCTTGGGGACACGGTGCTGGTGCTGGGTGTGCTTCAGGGGATGTCAGGACCCCGTTGCTTAGTGGGGACAGGATGGGACAAACCTCCTGCCAGCAGCCAGTGGGGCTGGCACTGCACCCCAATGCTTCCGAGGTTTACTGTGCCTATGACAGGAATGAGGCCCTTCATCCCTGACCAAGACATCGGCTACTTTGAGACCTTCCTGGAGAGCATCGGGATCCGGGAGGGCGGGATCCTCACTGACAGCTTTGGCCGCATCAAGCGCAGCATGAGCAACACGTCGGCCTCGGCCGTGCGCAGCTACGACAGCTGGTCCCTGCGCTCCGAGTCCGAGTCCTTCAATCGCATGATCACCGACATCACCCACGACATTGAGGCACTGGCACGGGATGAGGAGGAGGAGGAGGAGGAGGAGGAAGAGGACAACTACCTGTGAGCCAGTGCCAAAACCCAGCTGTCCCCTCCCTGCTCACTGATGTGGTGCTGCTCCTCCAGGACCAGATTCAGCAGGTGCCCAGCTCTGCCCCAGCACTAGGGAGGGTGCATTTGTCACCGTGGGAGGGGACAGGCCTCTGCACTGCCCTGTCAGCTCTTGTCAAGGCTGTTGGAATTACAGGGCAGCCATGGCTGTGGGGGAGACACATGTGCTGTAATTTCTGCAGATTTCAATTAAATGCTGGGGCTGGGAGCAGAGCAGGTTCTTCCCTGGGAAAGGCCCTGTCATGGTGCAGGGGCTGCTGCGGTGTGGGGGTGAGCTGGGGTGGGGGCTGCTGGGCTGGGCTGGGCTGGGCTGGACACCTCCCGTTCCAGTGTCACATGGAGGTCACTACCAGTGTCAGGGTGCTGCCGGCTGTTCCTGGCTGGCTCCAGGAGATGCTCAGAGCAATGGAAGGGGTCAGCAAGAGCGTGCTGGGAGAGGAAAGGGCTGGTGGCCGCAGCTGGGCTGCTGCTGCCTGCGACGCCTGTGCGACACTCGTCCGGCCGCGGGCTGCGGGTGTTTCACAAAAGGAAGTTCCTGCCCGGGACCCGGCTTCCTGCAGTCCCGCCCTGCAGCCCCTCCGCCGCCGAGGGACAGGGCCGTGCTCCCCGCTGCCCGATGGACCTCAGCTGATGTCCCCTGGCCACTGTACCCCAGCCAATATCCCGCAGCTGATGGCCCTTGGCTGATGGCCCCGAGCCAACATCCCCTGGCCAATGTCCCTTGGTGGGGACTGCGGGACGGCGCTTCAGCCCCAGGGTGGTGTGTGATCAGCAGACGCTGGGGCTACCAGAGCAGCTTATTTTTTCTCCTAAAAAATTTACATATGCAAACCCTCATGAGGAGCAGCTCTGGCTGCTTCCTCTGACACCCTGAGCCCAAGCAGTCCATGGTCAGGATCACACAGAGCTGTCGGTCCCCTTGCTCATGCTGCCTCCATCCCGAATTCAGGGGTTGTCTGGGCAATCCAGAAGAAAGGCTGGAACACCGTGGGGCTGGGTAGGGCGCCGAGAGAAGCTTTGGCACGGGAATACCAGCGCCAGCAGGGACACAAAAAAGCCCAGGGATAGCCGGACCTCTCTGAGCTGTGCTTCACAAAGCCAGCCCCATGCACCCACTGTGTCCTGCACCCCCCTCCATGTCCTGCACCCCACCACGGGATGCTCAGGGCTTTCTTTTCTCCTTCCTGGGGACAGAGACCCAGGCTGACGCCGTGTGCCCCCCACCCTCCGTGGCCCTGCACCGGGCGAGGAAACATCCTGGGGGCTGCCCGGGGTGCGGGACCCAGACCTGTCCTGTGTCCCGGGGGCAGCGGATGGACAGACGGGCTCTGGCACCCGTCGGGGGGTCCCTAAGGGCAGTGGTGTCACTCAGGGCTGGGGTTTCCCTGCGGGTGCGGCTCGTGGGTGGTGGTCTCCGCTCCCAGCCCGGCACAGAAGGCACCGTCAGAGTCGGGGGCGGGGCCGTACCGGGCAGGCGGCGGAGAGCAGCCGGGCAGAGCGGAGCGGCGGCGGCAGCCCGGGTTCCGCGACGGGGACTGGGAGAGGGCACCCGCGACGGGGACGTGCCCAGGACGGCAGCGAAGGTGGGAGCTCCGGGAGCGGAGCCGTGCGCGGAGCCCCGAGGGCGGCGGGGGAGCGCCGCAGCCGGTCCCGGGCAGCCCGGTGGGTCCGACCCCGCGCCGGTCGCGCTCAGAGCGGCGGACCCGGGGTGACCGGGATGGGACGATGGCCGGAAGTCCCACGGGTCCCGGTGCAGCCCCGGTTGGGCACGGTGTAGCCCCGACGAGGGGGTCCCTGCGGGTGGCTTTGCAGGGTCTGTCGGGGACCGAGGGCACGGGGCAGCAAGGGCAGAGGGCTGCAGGCAGCCGTGCTCCGGGAGCGATGTGCACCCTCATCCAACCTGGTCCTCCTGACTGGGGATACCGCATGAGCCCTGGGACCTGGCTCTCCGGGGTGGGACACGTCAGGAATGCCAGCTATGCCGCAGGAGCCAGTGGGAATGACCCTTGGACCGCCCGTGGTGTTTGTGTTTTGTAGGGCTGGATGCCCTGAGCCAGTGTGGGACGGGCACAGCAAACACCTGAAGTGGTGATGGTGTGAGCCACATCTGAGTTTAAGCAGGGCACCGTGTGGGTTCGCCAGGATGGATCTGGCACAGTCCCGAGCCTGTGCCCAGGGTGTCCCCAGTGAGGGGGATGAGCTGTCGTGGCTGCCACGGCTGCTCCTGCTCTGCCCTTGGGAGCAAGGCTGAGCCAGGCTTTGGCACGCAGGGAAAGAAAAGGAGTGATCATGGGGTGTTGTGGAGGTGACAGCAATGTCCCTCAAGAGCTGTGCTGTGCATATCGAGGGCTCAGCCCTGAGCTTCCTCCTTCACTGTCACCACCAGCACCTTCTCCTTTCTCTGCACCCAGGTCTCCCTGGCCAAAGGAAGTGCATTTGCAAGGGGTTTCCCACTCTTGCTTCTTGCAGCCTTTTTTTCCCACTGGGTTTCTTGGGGAGCTGGAGAAAGTTGAGCATTCGTCTTTGCCCTGGACTGGCTGTTTGGGGCAGCTCCCACCCAGCAGAGAGCAGGGGAGCACAGTGGGGAGTGGTGACCTGTGGTGATGGGGGCCACAGGCACGGGGGTGCTATGGGGGGACCCCTGAGCTGCAGCAGAGCTCACCATGATGAGGGCCCGTCTTTGCAGAAGATGCTGAGTGTGGCTCTCTGCTGCCATGGTGCCCAGTGCCTGCACCCTGTCCTGGATCCCAGAAGGGCTGGGAAGCTGCTCCATGGCAGCTGCTCATCTGCCCAAAATTCTGCTCCTGTGACATCTCCAGGAGATCCCTTTTCCTCTGGCATGTCACTGGGCACCCCAGTACCCTGAAGCTGTGGAGGGAGAAAAGTTTTCTCTGTCACAGCAGAGCAGCCGGGTGGGCATGGGGGCCCTATGCTGGGTGGGAGCTGATGGGAACAGGGCTGGACTGGGGTTGAAGCGGGGCTTTCACCTCTGTCGCAATGGCCTCACTTCCCCTTCCTTGGTTGCAGCATGGGTTGCGTGAGGTCAAAGGAAGCTGGTGTCCAGGAGAAGATGATAAAAACTGACCCTGCCCCTGATCCTGGCCCCACCATCCAGCAGGGCCACTATGTGAGGGACCCCACAGCCACCAACAGGCGGGTGAGTGATGAGGGGTTTCAGGGCTGAGCCGTCACGGGGGGCTCAGCCCCTCTCCTCAGCAGTGCTACCAGCACTGAGAGTGGAGCCAGCTGAGGGCACCAGTAGTGCCCATGCACCAGGGCAGGGACTTGGCTATGGAGTGGGAACCCAGGCCACACTGAGATAAAGCACAGAGTGGACTTGATGGGAATCCAGGAATTATGGAGAAAGGGAGAGAAAAAGGAAGGTGTTGGGAGGGGGTGAAGATGCTGGTGCTGGGTGGGTTGTTGTGTCAGGTGGTGCTGGTGCTGCTCCTCAGGTGCCCTTGTGCCCCCTGCCACTGCTGTCGGGGCCAAGACCCCTGGTGGGAAACGGGTCTGTGCCACCTGTGACATCACTCTGTGGTTCTGTTGCACTTTCCAGAATAATGTCCCCAGCATGGCTGTGACCCTGCCTGAGGATGGTAGGTACAAGGGGGCTGCAAGTGGGTGCAGGGGGTGGAATTGTGTGGGGGCAGCATGGCTGGATCCTCTCTGACCGAGGGTGGAACACTGCCAGTCCTGGTGGGATGGGAGCTCTGGGCTCCCCTGAAGGGCCAGATGTGACACGATGAAGATAGAGGTGCTGGGTACTGTGGGGGTCCTGGCCAGTGTTCATGGCAGGAGTGGCTGGGCACCCCATCCCAGCATGGGGAGGGGTGCCCAGGGAGCTCCCTCCTGCAGGCCTGGGGGACAGCGTGGTGCTGGCACTCTACGACTACGAGGCGATGAATGCTGGGGACCTCAGCTTCCAGAAGGGGGAGCGGATGAAGGTCCTGGAGAAGTAAGTGCTGCTGGCAGACCCCCATCCAGGGTCTCCTGATGGCTTGTGTGGCCCTGTTGGGAATTTCTTCTGGAATTTGCCCAGGGGGAGCTGCTGGTGCCCAGGTCCAGGTGCCATGAGCCAACCCAATGCCATTTCTGTCACAGCTCAGGGGAGTGGTGGCAAGCACGGTCACTGGTGACAGGATGTGAAGGCTTCATCCCCAGCAACTATGTTGCTCGAGCCAACTCGCTGGAGACAGAGGAGTGAGTCCATCTCTCTGTGTCAGATCCTGGCCCCATGCCGTCCCACACTTCCCCACCAGTGCTGTCCCTGCTCCTGCCTCACATCCTGCCCCCAGCCCTGCCCCACACCAGCATTCCTTGGTTCATTTGGTTCTGCTGCAGGTGGTTTTTCAAGGACATCAGCCGGAAGGATGCAGAGCGGCATCTCCTCGGCCCTGGGAACATGATTGGGTCCTTCATGATAAGGGACAGTGAGACGACGAAAGGTGTGGAGGGGTGTCCGCAGCGCCGTGATGGGGAACAGCTGCCCAAGGGGCTTCCCTCATCCACCTTTGCCTGGAAGAGGAGCTCCCTACCCAGCTCCCCAGCCCTGGGGATCTGCTGTGCTGCAGGGAGGGACTGACTGGGGGGCCCATGCTCTCGCTGGAAGTGCCCCTGCAATAGCCTTTGGTGCTGCCACATGTCCAAACCCCATGGCAGGGATAGGGGAATGTGTTCCTTTCAGGCTGCTTTTGGGTGTTTGGGGTGCAGGCGTAGCTGACGTGGAACTGAAGGGGTGGTGGCAGCACAGTGGGATGGGTGCAGCTGGCTCTGCTGGGTGATGGCTCTGTGTGTGCCAGGAGCACCAGGATGGCCAGGTGCAGCAGGAATGTGCTCCCATGGGAGCTGCCAGCTCACCCTTCCCTGCCCAGGGTCTTACTCGCTGTCAGTGCGGGACGGGGACGAGCTGCGGGGCGGGGCAGTGAAGCATTACAAGATCCGGACTCTGGACAGTGGTGGCTTCTACATCTCCCCACGAAACAACTTCAACACGCTGCAGGAGCTGGTCCAGTACTACAAAGGTGAGCCCTGGGGTGCCCAGCTCCCCTTCCCAAATGTCCTGAGCCAAGCAGCCATCGGGCAGCTGAGGGTGTAGAGGCTGAGGGGCTCCTGCCCATCACCCTTGGGCTCCTGCTGTGGCTCTGACTGCAACATGCAGTGACTTTTCCCGTTGCCATGGCTGGCCCACTGGCTGTCACAGCTGTGGTGTTGGTGTCCCTGAACACTCACAGTGCCCAGAACTTCCCTTGAAGCACAGTGTGGCCAGTGAGACAGGCTGGCTGATGGCCCTGGATGCTCTCCTCAGGTCAGAGTGACGGGCTGTGCCAGAAGCTCACCCACCCCTGCCGTGTACCCAAACCACAGAAGCCCTGGGAGAAGGATGCCTGGGAGATCCCTCGAGAGTCACTGAGCCTGGAGAGGAAGCTGGGAGCCGGGCAGTTTGGAGAAGTGTGGATGGGTGAGAGTGAGGGGGAGATGGTTGGGAGGATGATGAAGGTGATGGTGAAGGAGTAAGGGTGAGGGATGGGAGAGAAGGTGAAGGGATGGTGGAATGGAAAAGGCAAGGAGGGAGAGAAGTGTGGGAGAGAAGCAGAGAAACATGGAGGTGGCCCTGCCTTAATGCAGGGGCTGGTTGGGGCTGCGCATGTGGGGACAGCCTGGGGCTATGTGTGGTCTCCAAACTTCCCACAGCAGTTCTGTCTGCAGGACTGAGACTTTGTCTCCAAAGCCCAGTGTTCTCAGGGCAGCCTGGTGATGGTCTGTTGTGCCATCCCCAGCTACCTACAACAAGCACACCAAGGTGGCGGTGAAGACTATGAAGCCGGGCAGCATGTCCGTGGAAGCCTTCCTGGAGGAGGCAAACCTGATGAAGACGCTGCAGCACGACAAGCTGGTAAAGCTGCATGCAGTGGTCACCAGGGAGGAGCCCATCTTCATCATCACTGAATTCATGGAGAAAGGTGCCATCCACATCCCTGAGTGATGTCTGTGGGCCAGGCCAAGTGGCAGCACCCAGGTGCCCTGGGGTGATGCAGGATCAACCCCTTCCACATCCCCAGGCTTGGCTGTGGGCTCTGCACCAGCTCCCAGGACTCTGGGAGCAGTTCTGTCTCCTTGCCACAGCGTGTCAGTGCTCTGGGGCAGGGTGCTGGGAGAGGGGATGTGGTGACAGCACTGGGAGAGGAGGGACCTCCAAGAGGGGACAGATGAGTACAAGCACTCCACAGGGCAGGAGGGAGCCTGCAGAGGTGCTCTCCCCTCGGCCTGATCCGTGGGAGCAGGATGGGGGATTAAGAGAGTTTCCAGAGTCCCCTTGTCCTGCTTGGCTCCTTGGGACCCTGTGCCACCCTAAGGGTGGGTGCAGGCTCCAGTTAAACCATCAGCCCTGGCACCTTGCCCTGTCTGCAGGGAGCTTGCTGGATTTCCTGAAGAGTGATGAGGGGAACAAGCTGCCGCTCCCGAAGCTGATTGACTTCTCTGCCCAGGTGAGGAAGGAGCAGATCTTCCCTGGCTCCGAGTCCCCTTGTGCCCCTGAAAAGGGTGAGTGAGGACCCTGGAAACTTACCTGGGGCTTGTGCAGGGCCAGTCAGAAGTCTGGTCTGAACAGTGCTGGGGGTGCAGTGAGGTTTTCCTGCAGGCAGCCACTGCGTGCTCACCATCCCCATCTTGCTGACCTTGCAGGAGCAGGGGTGTGGGAAAGGAGAAGTGGCAGCTTCCCCCTCACCACGCTGGTATCTGCAGCACTCAGCCAGCCCACCTGCACCTGAGCAGCGTGCAGCAGAGCTGCACAGAGTCTAGGAGAGGACTGGCCAGGCTGCTCCTTCTGAGGGGCTGGAAAATCTATGATTTCTATGTCTGCCATGGTTCCTGCAGCCCTTGCAGCCCACAGGGCCACTGCGCTTTGTGGAGAAAGCAGGGATGAGGATGGGGCTTGTTTACACAGTTCACATTTGCACAGTCTTTTCTCTGGGATGTGCTGGTGCTGGTTGGTGTGGTCCAACCAAACCCAGGGCAAAGTTATCAATTTCTATAATTGATAACTATTGATATTGATAACTATCATTTCTAATTTGCTGGTGCTGTGACAGTTACCTGCAAACCTTACCCGTAAACTTGGCCAAAGCTCCACAAAGCCAGCACAGCCACACACCCACCCCATCCCACCCCATCCCCAGCTTTGGGGCAGTGCCACGGTGGTGTGAAGCCCTGTGGGTTTAACAGGAATCCTGCAGCATGATCCTGTGTGCTCCCAAGGCCTGAGAGGCTGAGCTAGGCACGGTTCCCAGTCCCCTGGAGGGAGCATAGCAGACTCTGTTTCCCCAGGGGAATGCCTACAGGAGGGCTGTGGTTCAATAAAGTCACCAGAGGGCTGTCACGGGCAGGGGAAGGTGGCTGGAGAGGCAGGAGGACTCAGTGATAATTATTTTGGGGATATTTTCAGGAGCTGATTTTGAGTACAGTGGAACGGGCTGTTAAACATCTCACTCCATGTGCAAGCATTTGCACAACCACTGAGTCCCTGCTGCTTCTCCAGTGCCCTTGGGTGAGGGCTGAACCCAGGGACCCTTTGAGCTGAGCTCAAATATTTCACAGAGGCACCTGAGCAACAGGAAAGTCAGGATGGGAGCCCAGACCCCGTGGGCTTAGACCAGGTCACTGGCTGCTGGAGCTGGCTGTGCTGGGGTCTGTGGATCTGTGGAGCTGTGCACTCCTGCACACCATCTGTTCTCAGTAAGCTGGCTCGTGCCAAAGCTGGCTCGGCCCACATCTCTGAGGGGCTGCTCAGAGAAGCACTGGGGAGCAAAGGCTGAAGGGCTGTCACGGGCAGGCAGCAGCCTGACATTTGTACTGGGGCTGAGTCACTGTGGGCAGAAATGCACCTGTGGTCATGGAAATGATCCTTCCACTCTTGCGCTGCCTGGCTACTTCTGTATTTAGTGGGGAAAGCTCTCTGAGAGCTGCACCTCACCCCGGCCAGCTTGTGTGGGGGCGATGGGGATGGGGGGGGTCTCCCCTCTGGCTGCTCCAGCCCCTTTGCATTCTGGATTCTGGTCACATCCAGGCATGGGGTAACAGCACAACTTTGGGGTTTGGTTGTGCACGCACCAGGTCACCTCTGCCTGATCAGGGCTGAGAGCTGCACACACAGCACTGAGTGCAGAGACTTCAGAAGACAGAGTGGTGAGGGGGGATTGTCAGGGGCCATCACAGCCATCCTGTCTGCAGGCAGAGGCGATTCTTCAGAAACTAGTCTGGAAGAACCCAGGCATCCTCCCTTATGCTTTTCTGCTCTGGCTGAGGAAGCTCTGGAATGCTGACCCTCGCTGCAGCAATTACAGTGAGCCATTTTGGGAGTATTTGGAGACTCGTCTCACATCTTCCCTGAGCAGAGAATGATTTGCTTCTCTCCACATCCTCATGGCTGTGGATGAAACCTTGCGCTGAAAACACTCACAGACATTCTCTGGTGATCACATGAGCTCCTCAGCTGTCAGTTCTCATGGCCTTTCTCACACAGCAGCTTAAAGGTGTCATGTTGGACTGGTCACCCAAACCCTGACCTTCTGCAAGGGATTCCTTGCTCAGAGAGCAGTTTCCATGCAGGAAAGTCACAGAATGGTTTGGGTTAGGAGGAACCTTAAAGCTCCTCTTATTCCAACCCCCCTGCCATGGGCAGGGACACTTTTCACTAGACCAGGTTGCTCCAAGCCCTGTCCAACCTGATCTTGAACACTTGCAGGGATGGGACATCCATCTCCTGCTGTGGCTCAGCCTCCTTTCACCCTTTTCAGAAGCAGTTGACTTCTTTGGTGCTGAGGGGGTGTGTGTTATTTCAAGCAGCCTCTTTGCATGTGCCTTGTTCCCCTGTGGCAGATTGCAGAGGGAATGGCTTTTATTGAGAAGAGGAACTACATCCACAGAGACCTGAGAGCCGCCAACATCCTGGTGTCAGCAGTGCTGGTGTGCAAGATTGCAGACTTCGGGCTGGCCAGGGTCATCGAGGACACTGAGTACACGGCCCGGGAAGGTGCTGGGGGTGAAGGGTTGGGGGGTTCCCTTAGAGCCACTTGCCACCATGGTGGTCCCGTCCCCAGGAGGGACGTACTGGGTACAGAGGCAGAGGCAAGCTCCTCTCATTTGCATCACTTCACTTGTTCCTCTTCTGTTTGTTTCTTGTTCCCCATATTTCACCACCCATTTCTAAGCAGTTGGGGTTAAGATCACATTTCCCATTGGATCTCTTTGTCCAGGTGCCAAGTTTCCCATTAAATGGACTGCACCAGAAGCCATCAACTATGGATCTTTCACCATAAAATCTGATGTCTGGTCCTTTGGGATCCTCCTGACTGAGATCATTACCTACGGACGCATCCCCTACCCAGGTAAGGAGCTGAAATGCCTCCTCTAGTCTGGTTCCAAAAGACACATTCTACCCTCTGGGCCACATCCGTGTGACCTGGGTTCCTCCAGCTCCATGGGAAAACCCTGTAAATCCTTATCATTAGGGAGCATCCTGTATTTTATACTAAGGATTACTTTGATACATTTTTTAATGGGAAATTACTCTGTAAATGCTACCACAAATGGACCATGAAGGATCTGGGGTGGCACAAAGGGCTGTTCTGAGGAGCAGCTCTGCCCCCACACTGACCTGTTTTCATTGGAAGCAATGGTTTGTCACTCAGCATATGGAAACTTTAATTTATACAAAGTGATTATAAACCCCACCTGATGTGGGACACAAAACTCCACCCTACAGTAACCCAGCATCTCCTTTGTCCACGTTTCCCTGACCAGGAAGAGCAGTTCCCCTTCCCAGCCTCTCTAACCACTTTTTCCTTCCGGGAGACATTGCCCAAAGGGTGAGAAGTTTCGGGTTTGAGGTTTTTATGACTTTTAAAGAAATCAGTGATAAACCAGGTGATATTCACCTGTCTCACCCCATTTTCCCAGGGATGTCAAGTGTGGAGGTGATCAGGGCGCTGGAGCATGGATACCGGATGCCCCGCACAGATAACTGTCCCGAGGAGCTGTACGACGTCATGATGAGGTGCTGGAAGATCAAACCCGAGGATCGTCCCACTTTTGAGTACCTACAAAGCATTTTGGATGATTTCTTTACTGCGACAGAGAGCCAGTACCAGCAGCAGCCGTAGCACAGGACGCTCGGGACAGACACTGCCAGCTCCTCCCTGTCCCACATGTGCCCTGCTTCCCCTGCCAGCCTGGCCCAGGAACCACAGCCTTCCCGGAGTGGCTGGGCTGGAGGAAGCGCAGGAGAAAGCGCATGATGGAGGGAGAAGAGACGTGTGGCCATACCTTGTGCCCTTCTCAGGAGCCTGAGTGCCCGCAGGGCAGCGGCTCTGGGAAGTGTTGGCTGGACAATGGAGGCCCAGGCCCCAGGAGGAGGGACAGGGATGGGGCTGGGCCTGCTTTTGCTGCAAAGGAAAAACCCAGATCAGTATTTTTTTAATCCTTCTGAGATCTTACCGCGATGTTCTGCAGAAGTAGGTGCTTTAGCATGCTGGCCTTGGCGAAATGCCGTGCAGTGCCTGTGCTCCCTGTGTGATTGATCCCAGAGGATTCCCATGGGGCACGCTGCAATGCAGCCCATTGGCTCATCATCAGCACAGGATCCTGGGGTTTGGATGTGGAGTGTCAGAGACACGTGTCCTCCTCTCTCCCTCCTGGGTTTCCTTCCCCAGTATTTTCATGGCACCCCCTGTGCAGAGCGCAGGTTTCGTGAGGCTGTGCTGCAGGGGCAGATGGACACGGTGCTGTTCCAGGCCATCCCTGCAGGGATCCCCCTCCACGAGCCTTGGGAGGAACCTCTGGAGCCCAAAGCCATGGCAAAAGGAGCCGTCTCCCCCATTAGCAAAGCTCACGGACAGGATTTGTTGTCTGCTCAGCATTTGCAGTGTCAGCAAGGGCCAGGTGCTCCCTGCACACTCACTTTATTTTTAGTATTTCCTGACAGGTTATCTGGGGAAAAGGAGTAAAGAGTTACTTTTTAAAGACAGCCCTGTACTTCTTACAGCAGGGAGACTGGGGCCTGGCATTATATTTTCGATACCAAGAGGTAAACGCCGTCGCTTCTGCTTTGGGACCTTTTTTTTGGAACGAATAAAGTATTTATCAACCTTTCCTCTCCTGGCCGTTCCTGCTGCTCCGCAGCCCGGGTGGGGGAGACGCAAATGGGGCAGGCTGGGCCTGCAGCGCCCCTCGGAACGGGGGCTCCAGAGCCGGGCGGGCCCGCACCGCCATCGGAGCAGCCGCCGGGCCGCGGACCGCCGGGGTGGGGTCGCAGGGACCGGAGGAACCGGGAGGTTCGGAACGGCCCGGGAGCCTCCCGGCCCCACCGCCTCGGCGCCCTCACCAAACATGGCGGCCGCGGCGTCGTGCCCGCCCTCCATGCCAAGGCCGCTGCCCTCAGCAAAGATGGCGGCGCGGACCGCCCCTTCCCCGGCCGGCTTCGCGGGGCCGCTGGGGATCGGAGCGGAGACCCCCGCCTCACCGCGCCCGGCAGAAGGGCTGGGCTGATCCTGGGCTAAGCTGGGCCCGGCCCCGGCAGCGCGGAGCGCGGCCGCCCGGCGGGGTCCTGCCCGGCCGCCGCTGTCGCCATGGCGATCGGCCCCGCAGCCAACCGCGCGCCGCTTCCGGCAACGTCAGCGCCGACACGTGGATCCAAGATGGCGGCGTCGGCGGCGATGGTGAGTGCGGCGGGGCCCGGCCCGGCCCCGCGTCCCGCCCGCTGCCCCTCGGCCCGGCCCGGTGGCGGCCCCGGCGCGGGGCTCAGTGCGGGGGCTCCGGTCGCGCTGGGAGGGATGCGGGCCCGGCCCCTGGCCGGGGGAGGCTCCCCGGTCCCGCGTCTGCCGGCGGTGTCACCAGTGGAGGGCAGAGGTCGGGCCGCCGCTCGGTGCCCAGGGGCCAAACGGAGCCGAGTGGGTTCCTGTCCCGCCTGCCCTGCGCTCCGTCGGCAGCAAAATTGGCTCCGTTTCTGCGGCTCACGGCGTTGGCTGGGCAGGAGGGGCCGGGCGGGGGGCTCGGAGCGGTGTGGGCTGTAGGGAGCACAGCACCGCCTTTTGCCTTCCCTTCCGAGATGTCAGCCGGGGAGCGGTGCTGGCGCCTCGCACAGAGGCTGTTGCTCTGTGTGTGGTTTTCACAAATGTTTGGTGGTGATTGTCGGGTCCGGGTTTGAGCAGCTGCTTCACCTTCCCGCGTCCCAGCATCCCTGTTATTCCTATTCAATTATTCCTTGAATCGTCGGAGAACTGAAGGTGTTCCTGATGGGAATTTGCTAAGGTAGGCGAGCATCAGTGCTACCTCACAGAGGAGAAAACGAGTTGCTGAGACATTTGTTATCTGCCTTGAAGTCTTGTAGGAGTAAAACGGATTTCCTCCTTGCTTTCTTAGGAGGATATTTCTGTGACAATGCATTGCAGGAGTAGCGGTATGGATAAAGGATGTGTGCTGATACAAAGGTCGCTGGCTGGGCTGTAAGGTCACTCACTGAGAGGCTGGGAGGGGATTGGGAGAGCCGAGACTTTCCTTTAATTTGCTTTAAGCATCTTCATACCCTGCTGGCTTTCCCCCAGGCAGGGAGGAGGGAACTCTCAGCTGGCTTTGAGAGCTGGGGATGGTCCTACTGGGAATTTCCTCGTGGCTCTCTGTTGTGTGAAGGGCAGAGAAGGCTGCCAGCAGCTCTCCTGGTGTCAGAGAAGCTCTGAAGTCAATGTGAATGCAGCACTTGTCTCCTTCCGAAGGGCTCTCGGCTGCTCCTCCAGTGCAGGGTGAGCAGAGCAGGGATGTAATAAAGATGAGTTTATCCAAACAGTTGTCAGGATCTCCAAGGAGGCAGCCCTTGGAAAAGGGGAAAAGTATCAGGGTGCCATTAGCACTGTTCTTGTCCTGTTACGGTGCCTGAGGGCAGAATGAAGGTTGCATGTATGAGAGAGCTTTGTTGGTTTTTTTCCCCTCCCACAGAGTAGTGGGTTATGTCTTTCCTCCATTTCTGTCACCGTATTAAAAAGTTTCAGTAAGTGGAATGGAGTAGGAGAGCTGTGTGAATCCATTTGGACAAATGGCTCTGCACAGGTCGTTCTCCCTGTTTTTCTTCAAAGCTGTCTTTGAAAGTTAACAGCTCTTGATTATGGCCGTTTGATGTCCCTGTTGGCCTTCTCTGCCATAAAGAGATGGGACAATTCATGATATCCATCACTGTCACTTCCTGATTCCTTTTCCTCTCTTTGAACAAATACTGTGTTCTGTTCTTCAGTTCCTGTGTGGATTGTGAAACTCCTAAGACCTAAAGCAGCTCTGGTACAGCAACATCCCAATTCAGATGCTTGAAATTGCTGCTGAGGGTTTCTTCAAGTTGTTGGCAGTAACTTGGGCAGGGATGTCCTGGGTGCACATGGCCAGGCCATGGAGCCTCTGGAGCACATTGGAGCTGTTGTGGAGTGCCCCAGGGAACAGCTGCTGTTTCCCCTTTCCCTTAAATTTTGGAGTTCAGACTCTGGCAGTGGTAGCTGGAGGGACCACGAGCTGTAGGGAAGGACAAGTGTGGTAATAACTGGATGTTTTAGGGCCTCTTCATGCTGGGTCAGACTGGGGCTTAGTGAACAAGTCCTCTGTTTCGTCAGTGTGGTTTGTGCACCTTCTGTGAATTCACAGAAAGGGGCAATGTTGCTGTAAGTGTTTCTGAATGGGATAAACCTGGGGTTGTCTGCAAATCCCAAGACTGGTGATAATTATCCAGAAGTGCCTTCTTGGAGAGAGTTTGGGTGTGAACTTTCGATCTGAGGGACAGGAATAGATGATTGTGCTCCTGCAGTTACTTCTTTTATTTAGATCATATTCTCCTAAGAAGGGGTCTCTCTGCATGTCTGCATATAGGAAAAGAATCAGGCTTAGACAATCTGAACTATTTTTGCCTATTTGAAGCTGGGTTTTTCTCAGTCTGGGGTTGTGCATGTTTGTTGTGTTACTTGTTGCACCATTACACGATTTCCTGGCACCTCAGATGCAAGATTGTCATCTGAGCGGGTTTTGTGCATGTATTTTGAAATATAAATAATTGGAAAAGGCTGTGAAGGTGTGTGCCCTGTTTGCTGGAAGTCTGGGCCTTGCCAGGGCTCTGTGACTGAACCAAAACAGAGCTCCCTTATAGAAGTTCTGACCTGGCACAGAAGAGAACTCAGCTTGCAGGCATCCCCCAGGTGAGATTATCACCTGGCCAGGCCCATGAGTTACACAGATGTTTTGGGTGGTGTCCATGTTGCCATTGCTAAGCTGCTGCCTTTGTTTGGAGAAGATGAAGCACATTTGTCAGTACAAGAGCAAAGATCCTGATGAGAAAAGCCCCTGGCTTCAACTTCCCTGTGCTCTGCCAGCTCAAAAACCTGCACTGAGCATTTCCTTCATACTTCACTTCCAGAGCTCCCCCACCTGTTGCATAGCAGCTTCCCCATTTCTTGCTACCAACTGTTCTTTCCTGGCAAGGCTTTACAGAGTCGCCCTCTTGTCTTTCCTGTTGCCTGGTGCCGTCTGAGTCATCATCATCTGTATGCAAAGACAGCCTAATTTCTGCCAAAATTGTCATCAAAAATTTCATCTTCTGCATGTTCATGTGTCTCCTGAGTGTCTGCCAAAGTTCTGTCCTGGTCTTATCACCTCCCAGCCCGCTGGGGCAAGGGTGGCACTGGTGTGGTTTTGGTTTTTGAGTAACATTGTGTAGGTCTGTCACTTCAGTGACAAATGAGATAAGGGCTACAGGTTGCTGGCTGCTCTGGGGTGCAGTGTGGGACAAGAATGCAGATTCCTTCCAATACTTCACCTGTCAGGAAGACCTTTTCCTACTCAGTGGAGGGTCACTGAGCACTCCCTTTAAAAATTGGGAAGGCAAAATTTAGTGTAGCGCAGAAAATAAGCTCCATGTTGTCTCAGGGCAGATCAGTATTGAAGGTCAGGCAGTTTTAACATGAGTGTTTCCAAGCTGGAGCTTTATGCATGCTCCAAGTGTATTTGGCTGTGCCTAGAATAGATCTGAAAATCCCCTTTGTAAGCAAAAAAAGATCACAGAATGGTTTGGGTTGGCAGGGTCCTTGGAGCTCATCTTGTTCCACCCCACTGCCATAGGCAGGGACACCTTCCACTATCCCAGGTTGTTCCAAGCTCCATCCAACCTGGCCTGCAACACTTCCAGGGATGGGGCAGCCACAGCTTCTCTGGGCACCCTGTGCCATGGCCTCACCACCCTCATAGGGAACAACTCCTTCCTAATATCCAATCTAACCCTACTCTCTGTCAGTTTAAAGCCATTCCTCCTTGTTCTGTACCCCATGGTCTTGTAAATAGTCTCTCTCAATTTTTCTTGTAGGCCCCCTTCAGGTACTGGAAGCCACATGTATCTGATGACTCAGTACTAACATTTTCTGTAGGTGCCTAGCATTTGCATCTTAAGTACATTTTAGACTTTCAACCCCGTGATATTTCTGCCTTTTTTTTTTTTCATCCTGCTCAATTCCACTAATTCTGGATGCTCTGGTTGGCCCTCACTGGTGTCTGGGCCAAACATACCTTCCTTGCCTTAGAGTAAGATGGAAGGAAGGTGATGAAGAGGAAGGGGTGTGGGGGCAATAAACACAGATTTAAATTTTTTTTTTACCCCAACCTGAGGAAGGATCCCCATGATAGAGCTGCTGTTTGTCCACACCTGGCCTGTGGAGTGTTCCCCCTGGTGCTGTATCAGACTGACTGACTGTGCTGAGGACGCACAGGGGCAGTGGGGATTTGGTTTCTTATGTCTGCAGCATTAGCTCAAGAGTTGTCCCAAACAAAGCTCCAGGTTTTGTGTGGTTTTCCAGTGGTGCCATACGTGCTGGGAGTTTAGGAGTTAGTAATGCTGTGAGATTATACCAGAGCTGATGTCCTAATGCAGGCAAGCTGCTGCTGGCTAATGCTCTTTAAAGCTCGATTTTCATTTCACAGCCTTCCTGCCCATGCTCGAGCTGGGTTACCTGAGGTAACAGGGAGGGGCTGAGGAAGCAGCAAGGTGTGTTAAATGAAGGATTTGCTGCTGCTTTGTGGGATCTGGGTTCTCCTAGAGCCCTCATGGAGTTGACTGAACCTTCCAGCTTGACTTGTCACCGTGCTCACTAAAAAAGGGGTGAGAAAGTTTTTGCCATGTTACTGAGCTGTGTTGTGGCCTGGAGGGGTGAGGAAAGCAGAGTGGAGCAGGAGGGAGTGGTGATGTGACTGTCCCTTTGGGTGCAGTCGCTGGTGTCACACCTGACCCCACAATAACTGCTCTTCTGCAGGTAGTGGCCTGTGAGCATCCATCTGTAATCAGCTCCGGGGTAACTGCTGCCGTGCAGAGCTGGCACACATCCAGTGCCAGGGCTACAGCCCTCTTCTCTACTAACCCCTGGAGTTTGCTAACACAGGGAGCTCACATCAGGGGGAGCAGAAAAGTAAAGTGATGGCCTGCTCAATGCCCCATGCTCAATGCCCCATGGTGCAAATAAAAATTGCATTTTTCTTGTGGTTGGGCAAAGCCAAAGTTTTCCTAATTGCAGATGAAGAGGCAGAGATGCCCAGAGTGGAAAGTGACTTGATGAGGGTGATGCCTTAGGTTTTAACCTTTATATTTTTCAAATTCTGTACTGCTTGGTGTGTGACTCTGAAGTTTCTTGTAGTCTGTTAATTTCTGCTCTCTCATGCTAGGTACACGTAACAGAGCCTCTCTGGTCCTGCTTTCCAAGGACGCCAAGACTGTCCTAGGCCAAAAGTATAAACCAAAGAGCTGCTAAGGGGGGGGGGGTAAGCTGTGCAGAAAACTGAAGCTTTAACTGGAGAATTAACCCTGCTATGCAAATGAACCAAACCTATAAAAGGGTGAAGAACTCGTGACCTGTTGTCCATCTTGGGGTCCATCTTGGCAATAGCCCCTGGCCCCAGGGGGTACCTTTGAAGGCCTTTCAAAGAAATACCTACTTTTATTCCCTTACTCCCGTCTAGTCTCTGTTTCTAGGAGGCCTCTCAAGGCATCAAGGGTCACAAAACAAAGCTAAGAACAGCTTTTGTGAATTTAATTTCTGTTTAATCACCTGACTGCCTAGCCTTTCTAATGTCTGGGATGAACGTTTCCCGTGTTGTTGCCCATCTCTAATGTTGTTCCAGTGTTTCTGTTGTGTTTTACTGTTTCTTCTCCTTTTTGCAGGAAAGGCTGAGATATGTGCTGGGCTTGCTGTTGTTGCTACACAGCACAAACTCGTTCTATGTACCTGGGGTGGCTCCTATCAACTTCCACCGCAATGATCCTGTAGAAATAAAGGTAGGATGAACTCAGTGCTGTTAGTCTGTCTGGTTTGGGGGTTTTTCGTCTTTTGGGTTTTTTTCTTTTTTATACCATAGCAGCTAAGAGGGGCTGGAAAGTTAAATTTGGGGATCCTGTTGCTGAAATTTTGTGTTCAGATAGTTCCTCCGTTTCACAACATTTGGGTCCCAGTGTGATTCCTTTTCTTGCCCCTGATCTCTTCTACCAAATTCCTTCAGCAGTTGCACCAAAGTCCTCAAGATGTTGCTCTGTTTGGGGAAAAGGTCCCTTTCTCACTGTGGCTTTGAAGTGAATTTAATTTCTCCAGCATTATACTGACTCTAAAAGTGCTTACACAGAGTGTGCCTTTGGGTGGAAAGAGAATGGTGGAATAAGGTCTGAGTCAGACCTTCTCAATACCCAGTTTGCTCAAGCTGTGTCTCCAGGGAAATCCACAAGAAGCTCTTCCCGAGTGGAGGTGTTTGTCCTCGAGCCTTGCAGATCTTTCAGCCCGGCCTTGCTGGGAGCTGTTCCTGTGCAGCATTACTCAATGACGAGCTGCTGCACCTATCCATGAGGAAGCCAGGCTTTGCTTTCAGACATCAGTGATTTATAGCCCATTTCATTTATTTTTCTAAAGCTGTGACCTCTGTCTCAGCAAATCCAGCACCCTCGGGGCTGCTGAGGTTGGCTGCTCCCAAGTGAAACACAGCACAGTTTTCTCTTTGGCCACAGGCTGCCAGACGTAGGCTATTTTTAAGCAGATGAGACTTGCCTGTGGCTACAGTAAGCTTCCCAGAAGAAGACAGTTTTGGAATGGCTGTTCTCAAAGGGATTTCAGGAGCCAAATGCTTCCTCAAGTGCTTAGGCAAGTCAGTGTATTTGCCAGCACTCTTCCAATAAACAAGCTTGGCTGTGTTACAAAACACTTCTGTTTTTCAGAGCAACTGAAAAACTGTGGCCTTGGCTGTTGTGGTGTGTCTCTGCACTTCCCTTGTACCCTGTGATTTGTGGAAACTCTCCAGGAATGTTTGTGGTTGGTCACCTTGTCTTCCCAGACTGATGGCTCTCTGGCTTTCCTTGCAGAGATTAAAATTGCTGAACTCTTCATGGCACTGGAGGCCAGACCTCTAGGTCCAGTGGGATATGAATTTTTGTTTGAGGAAATCTTGTATGAAATGTGACTCCTGAATCTCTTTTGAGCTCTTTGTTGTTTCTTAGGACTCCACTGAGACATAAATTTGTGAAACCACCATGCTTTGTTCTCTGAGTGTTTCTCTGTGAATGAATTGCTACTGGAAGTCTCTCAGGAACATCTGTCTCTGTTACTATTTTTAATAGTAGTAGTAGTAGTATCTTCTGGAAGTGAGCTTTATGAAAGGTGTCTTGAAGTAAGCATCAACTTCTGGATGGTGCTGAGAGGACAGGAAATTATCTGGGGTTCTTTCCTGGGGATAATCCTTCTGTTCTTCCTGCAGGCTGTGAAGCTGACGAGCTCCCGGACCCAGCTGCCATACGAGTACTACTCACTGCCCTTCTGCCAGCCCAGCAAGATCACATACAAGGCTGAGAACCTCGGTGTGTACCTGTCGGACAGTATGGGGGGGTGTTTACAGGGGCAAAAGCAATTTCAAGTGTCACTTCTGCTGAGCTGTGAGAACCTGCTTCCTCTGATTCACTGCGTGCTGGCTGTCTGCAAACGGCAGCGTCTGTGTGTTGGACAGAGGAAGTGCTTGTTCTGAAGGAGAGCGTGTAACCTGCTTCATAAGCAATGCTTGATACTTCCAGCAAAGAAGCTAAACTGTCCTGCAGTCTTATCCTTGCACCTGGGGTAGCAAAGGAGACCTGCTGTGGTCCCTCCAGCTGCACAGTGCCTGGCAGCAGGATCAGCAGCAGGAAGCCTGGCAGTCTCCAACCCTGCCCGTATTTTCCTGTTTTCCAGGTGAGGTTCTTCGAGGGGACCGAATTGTAAATACACCTTTCCAGGTTTCCATGAATGTGGAGAAGAAATGTGAAGTTCTGTGCAACTTTCCCAACAAGCCAGTCACCCTGACAGTGGAGCAGAGCAAGCTCATTGCCGAGCGCATCAGGGAGGATTACTACGTCCACCTGTGAGTCACCTTGAGCATGGGTTTGTGTCGGGGGAATTTGGTGCTGTGGACAAATTTGATCTGAAATCTGTGTTTTCAGCATTGCTGATAACCTCCCTGTGGCAACACGGCTGGAGTTTTATTCCAATCGTGAGGAAGAGGAGAAGAAGAAGGAGAAGGATGTGCAGTTCGAGCACGGATATAGGCTTGGGTTTATGGACGGTAACAAGGTAGAGAATTGAGCTGCTGTGTGAGGGTGCCTGGAGGAGATCTGGGTGTCTGTTAGAGGTCTGCCAGAAAGTATCAGAACTGGGAATGCAACCAAAAGGTTTTATAAGCAGTGGAAATATGAGAGAGGGGTCTCTAGTGGGAAGAAGAGGGTGGGTGCTGGACTGCTGGTACAATAACCAGGAGTCCTTGCTTTTATTCACTGTGTAACTTTGGACAGGCTCATGCAGTGGTTTCCCCTCAGCAGAGCAAAGGCACTGTGCCCCCCAAGGCTGGCTGATCTCTGGTGTTGGAGTCTTTAGTTTTCCCTCACTGAAGCTGTTTTCTGCAGTTGTTGCTTCTCAGCTTTGCCACTGTGTCCCATGGGGTGCTGATGTTTTATTTTATGTCACTGTTTCAGTTCTACCTGCACAACCACCTCTCCTTCATCCTTTACTACCACAGAGAGGATGTGGAAGAGAGCCAGGAGCACACCTACAGGGTGGTGCGCTTTGAGGTGATTCCCCAAAGCATTAAACTAGAAGGTAAGAGACTCCTGAGGAGGGGGGAAGAATCTCCTGTAGGGACAAAAGTCAGATGCCACTGATGTATCAGGGGGCCAGTTGTTGCTTCACAGGGCACAGAAATGAGTCTAAATTATAAGAATAATAAACCACTTTGTTATTAAGGAAGTACCAACAGTAGAGACATATCCATGAATTGCAATCCATGGAAAATCAATTCCTGTAAAAAGATCTGACTTTGAGGTTTTGGGGTTGGATTTTTTTTGCACTGTGTCATCTGGTATGAGGCATGTCTGGCATTCTAGCTGTTGTTGTGGTGCAGATCTCCCTGACTGGGACATTGTGTGCTAGTCCAGGGACACACAGGATGTTTGGAACTGTTCTGGGGGATTGAAATTTAAAAATAATGGTATGGGGAAAGCACTCCTACCTCAGTGAGCCCAGTGGAAAAGGGTGTCTAGAAGGGCAGTTGCTCATGGTGTGCATCACCCCATGCAGTTCTCCTCTGGCAGAGCAGGCACTGCTGCAGAGATCTTGTTTCTCACCATATAATGTGGAATGGAGGATTTGTTCATGGTCTAGATCCTTGGCTTCAGAACCTCTGGCTTTTATCCTTCCCATTTAGGAGAGCCCTGTGCATAGCTTTCCTGAAAGTTTGTTAATGGTGCTCCACCGCTGGTCAGGAGAATAGTTTTGCAAACTGCAGAGCGGGTGAGCGAGTGCTTTCCCACCTGGAATTACTGCAGCCTGATGCCCTCAGGGTGATGCTCCGTGGGAGAGGTGGTGCCTGAGGGAAGGGCTGACCCTGTGCCATGCTTTCTCTTACAGACTTGAAGGCTGATGAGAAGAGCATGTGCACCCTGCCCGAAGCCACGGGCTCTGCCCCTCAGGAAATAGATCCTACTAAAGAGAACCAGTTGCTCTTCACCTACTCTGTGCACTGGGAGGTGAGGCAGTACTGGGGAGCTGGCTGGCAGTGATGCTCCGAGTGTCTGTCACTGGAGTTGTGGAAGACATTGGGAATGTGCTGGTGTGAGAAGAACTCTCCTGTTCTTTTAGGAAAGTGACATTAAGTGGGCTTCCCGCTGGGACACGTACCTGACCATGAGTGACGTGCAGATCCACTGGTTTTCTATCATTAACTCAGTTGTGGTCGTCTTTTTCCTTTCAGGTGAGTGGATGTGTGGGAAGAGGAAGGCTTTACCATTATCTGCAGGGAATTTTCTTTAAGCCTTAGCTGCAGGTGACTTGAGAAGGATGTGGCCCCATCTGAACCTGGTCAGAAGGGGCAGGAAAACAGTTTAAAGCCTCCCAGTTCAAGCAGTGTCCCGTAGGGTCAGGCAGCTACCAGCCTTTTTCCTGCTGGGGTCATTGAGGGAGTAAAAAAACCCACAAGAAAGCCACAATGCCCCATTTCTGCTGGAATAGTGCCTTCCCTACCCTTGGGGTTTTGTTTCTGTCTTTGCTGATGACTCAAGACCTCTTCTCCCAGCCAGAGCAGTGTGTTGGTGGGAGCCATGTAGTTGTACAGCCTGAGAGCAGCACAGCCGTGTAGCAGCCTCTGAGCTGAACCCAGTTTGTGCTTGTTTTCAGGGATTCTCAGCATGATCATCATCCGGACTCTGCGCAAGGACATTGCCAACTACAACAAGGAAGATGACATTGTATGTGTTTGTCCCAGGGGCTGGGATTAGAGGGAGGGAAGCACAGACCAGGAGGGATCTAGTGTGCAGACTTGGGTGTATTGTCTCTTCCCTTGCCCCTGTTTTGCTTTGAGCCCTGGCCATGGGAGGGGCAGTTCTGTTGTGCTGTCACACACCTTCTTCTGTCTGTGCAATCACATACCTGTTCAGATGTCTTCAGACTTAAGCAGTGACTGCAGACAGCTCTGTCAATGTGCACCCTGGCACTGACAATTCAGGTCTCAGCTGTTTTTAGCCCAAGGGAAAAAAGTTTGTTGGCTAGAGTGGTGTAAAATTCAGTAGAAAACCTCTTAGGCTGGCTGTGGTAAGACCTTAATTTCTACTGGCATATCACATCTAAATAACCTCCTTTTTCTGTTGTTGCTGTAGGAAGATACCATGGAGGAATCTGGTTGGAAACTTGTGCATGGAGATGTCTTCAGGCCTCCACAGTACCCTATGATCCTCAGCTCTCTCCTGGGTTCTGGAATTCAGCTGTTCTGTATGATCCTGATTGTCATCTGTAAGTGGCACATGTTATACAGGGTGGCTGTAACACAAATGATGCTCAAGGAAGTTTGACTTCACCCTGTGCTCACCTTAGCTGGAGTGAGGCCCATGAAGCTGCTTCCTGTTGCCATCGGCCTGGGCTCGGCATTGCAGAGCTGCTGGATGACATTGCCCAGCTGAAGGCAGCTTTGCGTGATTATATATCCTTTGCCAAGCTGTGAGCCCTGGCTGATAGTGGGCTGGGAGATTTTTGCCCAGGTGTGCCTTGCCTGCTGAGCTGCACCTACCTGCTTCCATCCCTGGGGAAGCTGAGGCTGAAGCATGGTCTGTAGCTGGGATCAAAGCTGTGCCTTCCTCTCTGGCCGGTGCTGGAGGCTGTGGATGCGTTATGCTGTGAAGGAAATCAGGCCTGTGCAGAGATTTCAGGCAGCTGTGGGCTGCAGATGGGACAGGCCCCTGTCCTTCAGCTGCTGCAGCACACGTTTCTCAGAGCTGCTGTTCCTTGTCCTGTTTCCCTCTGCAGTTGTTGCTATGCTGGGGATGCTGTCGCCTTCGAGCCGGGGCGCGCTGATGACAACTGCCTGCTTCCTCTTCATGTTCATGGGGTAGGTGCCTCCACGGCTTCTCCCCCGGGCTGTCCAGCCTCTCCCCAGCAACAACAGCTCATTTTCGTTGTCTTGGCTTGTTTCTGTCCAGGGTTTTTGGTGGATTCTTTGCTGGCCGCTTATACCGGACTCTGAAAGGCCATCGATGGAAGAAGGGAGCTTTTTGTGTGAGTCTTGGATGTTCTGTGCTGCTTATCCAGGTTTGCTGATGGCAAGATCTGTGGATAAGCTCCAGGTGTTTGTGGTAGCTGGACATAGTCTGGCTGTGCTGCACATTTGCTGTGGGTTGAGTCCTTGTAGCTGTACAGAAAAGGCACCATCTGAGCACATACTAGAGCAAAGAGGATTGTCCAAGATCCTCTCCACCTCTGTGTCCTTGTTCTGTAGCAGAAGGGACACTTCCTCCACATGTGTCTTGTCCCAGAGATGGACTCCTTCCAGAGGAACATCTGGCTGATGAGTCAGGTGCTTTCTCTTATGCAGTGGTTCCTCTTGCAGACAGCAACCCTGTACCCGGGCGTCGTCTTCGGCATCTGCTTTGTCCTCAACTGCTTCATCTGGGGGAAACACTCCTCTGGTGCGGTAGGTGCCACCTTCAGTCTGGGGCCTTCTGGGTGGGAGGGGGTCACTGGGCTGATAGGGACTCACTTGGCTTCCCAGACCTTTCCAAGTGGGTGACTGGCTTAGCCGATGTCATCAGTCCCCAGGGCAGGTGAGCTGTCAGCCTCACTTCTGTGGCTCTTGATGTGATTCCAGGTGCCTTTCCCTACCATGGTGGCCTTGCTCTGCATGTGGTTTGGGATCTCCTTGCCCTTGGTCTACCTGGGTTACTACTTTGGATTTCGCAAGCAGCCGTATGACAATCCTGTACGGACAAATCAGATTCCCAGGCAGATCCCGGAGCAGAGGTGGTATATGAACAAATTTGTGGGGTGAGTGATGAGTGTCTGGGAAATATGGTGAGTTAAACCCCCTCCCCTCAGTCCCCTTGGGTTGCTGAATGTCACCTGCTGCTCCCTGAACATGAACAGATGGCAGATGGGGTTCCTTGAGACAACACTGATAATTTGGATGTGGTATGAGGGGTACTTGTAGCTGTGGTATGTGCTCAGCAGTGGGAGGAGCTGTGTCATTGCCTGTGAATTTAGTAATCTGGAAATGCAGAGCCTTTGCTTGGAATGTTCTGTGTGGTTTTAATTCCTTTAACAAGGAATGTTTAATGTCCAGACAGTTATATTGTGCTGCTTATGGTTTTTCTTTCTGCTCTGTAGGATCCTCATGGCTGGTATCCTGCCTTTCGGAGCCATGTTCATCGAACTGTTCTTCATTTTCAGTGTAAGCATTTAATCCACTTTCCTCCTCAATAGGATTCCTTTCATGCCAAAGCTTTTGAAAGGGAGGGGGCTGCCACTGGAGCAGTCTCCTATTCCTGTACTCTCTAAAAGGGGATAGCTGGTTTCTTCCAGGCCATTTGATAGTTTCCAGAGAGAGCTATGGGACTCTCCTGGTGGTTTGAAGGATTGTGGTAAAGATGAAATTTACTGTAACGTGACATCCAGGAGGGATCTTGGTCTTGAGACAGTCACTGTTCCAGCTGCTGCCCGTTTTTCACTTTGTATGGATGGGGAAGAATTTGCTGTTCCATTGCTTGGGAGATGCAGGGGAATGAACAAGCTACCTGAGAGCTGTCCTTGTGCACCTTTTTGCAGCCTGAATCCTCTGAAGTGACACTGTGAAATGCATTAGATTGGTGGTTTCATCTACATGGGGCTGAGGGGCTCATTATTTTCCCCTGGCTGGCTGCCAGAAGTTAGTCCCACGTTCAGTGATTGATCACAGTAGCACAGAAACAAATTCCTGCTGTGTGTTTGTTTCAGGCAATCTGGGAGAACCAGTTCTATTACCTTTTTGGCTTCCTCTTCCTGGTGTTTATAATTCTGGTGGTATCCTGCTCCCAGATCAGCATTGTCATGGTGTATTTCCAGCTCTGTGCTGAGGTGAGACTTCCATGTTTGTAGTTTGGGTAGCTCAGGGTACTTGCTCCTGGGAAAGCACAGGTCACGTTATTGCTGCTGCTCAGTGAAGATTAGTGTGGCCCAGCTTCATGGGTGTGATTGTCCCCAGCGTCTCTTCGCTCGAAAGGGAATTAAAGCTCTTTGATTATCTATCGGGCTGGGAACTGTGGTTTCATACCAGGAATTCTCCTGGGCACAGGGTGTTTTGAGCTGTTCCCAAACTGTTCCATTTCATCCACATACAAAAGAAAATGCAGGGCCAGAGGTGAGCCATGTCTGTCGGCAGTGTGCTTTGAGCCTGACCTGCCTTTGCTTCACTGTCAGCTTTGCATCTCTTGGTTTGGAAACACTTCTGTGACAAAAAAGTCCCCCCGCCCCAATTTGTGGATTTCATTTGAAGGAAGATGGTGGGTGGTGTTCTCCCTGTCCTGGAATGGTCACAGCTTCCCTGAGGCAGTGCCCCAGGGGATAATGAGGCTCTTTATCTTGTCAGGATTACCGCTGGTGGTGGAGGACCTTCCTGGTGTCCGGAGGATCTGCCTTCTACGTGCTGATCTACGCTGTCTTCTACTTTGTGAACAAGGTATTCCTCCTGGGTGAAAGTGCCATGTTTTTGGGGGTGACTGTGGGATTTGGGAAAGGAAATGGTGGGCTTGCTGAGTCCCAGTCTGCCCGTGCCAGCCCACAGCAGTGCTGACAGCCCTTCCAGACAGGAGAGGAGGGTGTAGGACTTGTGCAGAGCAGAATTCCCTGACCCCACCTCAAACAGGATCTCCCTTCAGCTGGACAAAAATGAAAGTTTTCCTCCCTTTGCCAGAGCTCCCCTTGCAGAGGGCGCTGGTTGGTTTGTTGTCTCTGTGCATTATTTTGCTGATTTTTTTTCCTCCTCTTCTGTTTCAGCTGGATATTGTTGAGTTCATTCCCTCCTTATTGTACTTTGGCTACACTGCCCTCATGGTACTGTCCTTCTGGCTCCTGACGGGCACCATCGGCTTCTACGCAGCCTACATGTTCGTGCGGAAGATCTACGCCGCCGTGAAAATCGACTGAAGCTGGAATCCCCCCCAGCAGGAATCAGACACCTCTGAACATGTGTCCTCCCGGGAGGGACAGGGACATCTTCTCCCAGCTCTTTTTAAAGGAAACAAAAATCCAGTGGGAGAGTCACAAGAGAAATAATTAACTCCTCGATTTGGAATGTAACTTTGGCACAGTGTACATGGATTCTGGGCTACTTCTGCGGGGAAAAGGGGTCTGTAGATACCTTACATTTTATTATCCTGTTCCATATTTGAGGGAGTTTTTTAGCAGAGAAATATCCCTCTGTATAAGTAAACCCCCTTTTTGCTAATCCATCCTTTTTTTTATGTTGATGATGAACGGATTTGAGACAGCAGTGGAAACACTTGTGAAAACGTTTTCTTCCAGCCCCTGGGGTGCTCTAGGATTCAGGGAGACTCTTCAGACAAGTATCAGACTGGGTTTTCCTCCTGCCTTCATGTCTGCACAGAAGAGGGAGCTTGACTATGGCAGAATAACCGGAGCCTAAAGGCTCACCCAGCGGGAGTCCGGCGCACTCTGATCACCGAAGTCCCGGCTTCGGCTTGTTTACAATTTGCTGGAGGTGCCATTCAGAGCCTGGGAAGTGCAATTTCACCCTGAGAGAGCTTGAGAACTGCAACCTTTGGCATTGCTTCTCCCTCCCTCCAGCCTCGGACAGCACAGGCCACTGCAGGAGGGTGGGATTGCCTCTCCTTCAGAAGGCAGGACACGATGTGCTGGTGGAAGTGACATGGTTGTGCTGCAGTGCAGGACTGGAAGGATGCGCGAGGTAACTACAAGGGTTTGTTCTGTCAATAGCTCTGCTCTGGATGAGTGAGGAAACGGGACAGGCTCCTTCCTGGGAATGCCACTGGGATCCTGCAGAGCCTGTGGGAGACGGCTGCGGTGCCGTGGCCTTAGTGCCAAGTAATCTGAGGCAGTGTTGGGCCCGAGCTGCCCAAGGGCTGTGCAGGCCAAGCTGAAGGGGCTGGCACAGGCAGGTGGCCCCGTGAGCTGTCCCATGGCTGGGAGCGGGGCTCTCTCGCCGCTGGCCCTGTGCTCTGGCTGCCCTTGCTGCTCTCTGCTCCTCTGAAATTCTCTACCTCCAGGGAACAGGAAAAGTGTACACCCCCAAGCTGTATTTTGTTCTTCACAAAAAACAGTCCAAGCTCTCCAGGATAGCTGACACAGGCTCTTCTTTTCCCATGGCTTGATGCCTGATTCTGCCCGTGGGAAACTCTTTTTAAAAGAGGTTGAAGTTGGGTTGTGGTGGGTTTTTTTATTTGGGTCACTTCAGTGATGTTTATTAGTAAAAAGGTTCTGCATTGCAGTGAAGGCTCCCTCCATCCGCAGGCTCACTGGATTCAGCCAGGACTACAAAGAAGAGGTTTTTTTAGTGAGATTTATGAAATTTTTTCTTGGAGTAAGGTCTTCCAATGGCCAGCTGCCACAGGTCACATCATTCCAACCCAAAACTGTCCAAAGCCCTCCCTGCTCCCAGGAAGGGCTTTGGGGCCTTTTTTAACCCTAATTGCCGTAAGTTTCCACCAGGTCCATGCAAGGGCCTGTGTCCCTTTCTGTCGGCCCTGCCCATCATGCCAAATTTTAATCAGCCAGGAATCATGGATGGAAAAAGGGAGCAGGGGATGTCTGAGCCAACTGTGCTGTGGAGTCCTGTGTCAGTTCTGATTTGAGGTCCCTCTCTGAGATTTTCGTTGATTTTTTTTTCTTCTGTTTTCCTTCTGCCCCTACCCCAGTGGAGAGGCTCAGCCAGCACTGATTTCTCTCCCTTCCCTGAAGTGTTTTCTCTGTATTCTTTGTAATTTTTAATTAATGTATGTATTCTTTGTGTCCTATTGTAAATAAATCTGCCATTGTCCTGTCATTCTGCTCTCTTGGGTTCTCCTAAGCCACTTCTGGAGAATTTCTTTTTGTAACACTTGGCCTGTGTGACACCTATGTGGTCTGTGATGTGTGGCTTCAGCCAGAAGCAGAGCTTGGAATACTCTGGTTTTCTTTGTAGTGTTTTTCTCCTGATAAACGTAAGTTTCTCCCAGTGTGCCATGCCCTGAATGCTGCCATATATTATAATTATGCCAGCAGTTGAGGCATTTGGATCTGCTGATGCTGTGCTGCTGGGTAAGATCACTTGAGCAACTTGTCTCTTGTGTGATACGTTGTTTGACGTGTGGCACTGATGGGCAGAGCAGCAGAACAGTTGGATGGCAGTGTTGGGCAGATACACGGTGCTATAGAGCAGCAGAGGGGAGAAGACACCTCCGAAGGGAGCTGCCATTCCTTCCTCCGAGCGAGAGTTGGAGCAGCGCTGCTGCTGCGGAAGCTGAGCCCTCAGCGTTGGCTTCCAGCTCCATGGCTTCCCAGAGCTTGTGTTTCTGCTGGCGGGTGAGTGGCAGGAGATCAGTGAGCATCTGCTGGAATGCTGCCTGAGGGAGGGAAAGTGAATTCCCCTTTCCTGAGAGGGTTTGCCCAGCAGAGCAATGGATGTGATTCCCCCAGGCAACGGGGTCCAGTGTTGGGGGCTGCTGAGTGTCTGTGAGTGAGACCAGAGCTGGCAAATGCTTGAATCAAAACTCAGAAATCATCAGAATAATCCCTTCTCTGTTTAAAAAGGCAAAGGAAGCTTCAGCTCCACCACCAGGACAATCCATGCTGAATTTATTTCTCGTTTTTGGCAGATAAGTGTATTCATGTCCTGCCACAGCCCTCAGCTCCAGGGGAAAGCTGCTGAGGAAAGGGCACGTTTTAATGGTGGCTGAATTAGGAATGAAAACTAGAACTGAAAACTAGATCATTCTTAGACAAGCACCTAACACTGATCATGGCTGTCAGCTTTTAATCCATGTTGTGAAGGAGAATCCCAAGAGGGCACCGTGTGCTTTGCCCTGTTTTATCTTCAAATCCTGCTGGTGCCTGCAGCCAGTTGTAGCTTAAAGCTGAGGTTTGGTCCTTGTTCTCCTGCCTGTGGGGAGCAGAGGATGTTGGGGTTATTTGGGAGGGGGGAGTGGGCTGGACTTGTCGGAAATGCTGCCACATGAGCTGGAAATTTTAGCGAAACCAAGTGACCAGAACTTTCTGTCTAACAAACATTATTCTCCTTGACAGGGGATAATGGTGTCTGCTGTGGCTGCCTCCCCTGTGGGGTGCTGGGTCTTTTTCTTGTGGGTCTAATTCTTTGCTTGGAAGAAATTTAAAAACCTCAGTGACTTCATGTAGGGAACTGTGTCTTTGACCTGCCTTATGATTCTATCTTGTCTTAATCCAACCAAAACTCCCAACTCCCCCCCATGAAGACACCCGGGGTAGATCATCCAAATGCTTTTAATAAACAACTTCATTATAAAAGATGCTTTCAATTTGAACTTCATTTTGCAAGAGCTAATTTTAGTGATGAACCATACATTTCCTAATGGCACTTAATTACAATTTAAAAACCTTGTTTACAGCCCTCAAAATACTCCATTAAAAGAGGTTATTCACTCTGTATAAAAGTGCTAGAAAGTTTGTTTTTAGAAAACCAGTTGAGCTTTAACAATGGAAAGTTTCTGGCTTTGGCAGCTGTAGCTGCAGGCAGGGAGGTCAGGCACAGGGCCTGTCCAGAACCAGCTCAAGAAGGGACAGCGTGAATGGCAGCCCCAGGGAGGGACACTGTGGCTTTCCCACCCCCTCCCATGGCTAATCCCAAACCCTTCACCTTCCAATGGAATGTTTACTGGCTCCTGTGGGAGATGGCAGAGCTTGTGCTGGGAGAGGGTTCTGGGAGAGGCATGACTTGTGCCTGCAAAGGCCACTCGCTAGCTTTTCTTCCAACAGCAGTTTCAGAGTTTGGCTGCTTCCAGGGGTTCCACAGGTTCCTTTTTGTCCTTCTTGTACCCACCCAGGTCTCAAGAGTACATCAGCAGACAGCTCTGTGTTCTTCAATATCCTTGTTTAAGGAAAACACTGGTTCAAATGTTACAAAACAATCTTTCTAAAAATTGCTCCTAGATATCAGGAATCACTAAAGTAGGAAAGCTCCACAACGTATCAAGGCTGAGGCACTCAGTAGGGTGAGGAGAACTCAAACTCCAGAGAGGTTTCTAGCAGAAATTCGGGGATGTGCTGGAGTGTGCAGGCTCCTGCACCCGTGTGTGGCACCCTGAAGTGGCTTGTGCTGCTGAGGGCTGTGAGCACAGCTCATGTGTTGTTACCTTCAGGTGCAAGACACTGACTACAGAGGGAGAAGGGCTGCAGGCAGGTCCCTGGCCTGTTCACCTGGACACTCAGCTGGCCTGGCCTGTGCCAGGTGCTGGAGGCTGTCCCTGTCCTGCAGGCCTTGGAGCTGTCCCCAGTCCACTCAGTACATTCCATGCTAGAGCTGGTTATCCCCTTGCACAGTAGTTTGAAACACGGACACAGTTTGTGAACAGAGGGTGAGACTGAAGGTGAAGAGAGCTGTGGAAGTGAGGGATGGTTGCTTTGTAACGAGACACTTCCATGTTGAGGATTCTTCCCCCGACTGAAGAGCTGACCTATTTATAGTAATAAAATTAATTCCAAATTCCCTGGTTATCTTTTGCAATGCTTTTAACTTTCCTTGTCACTGTGATCTGATACAGAGAAGCTCCCTCTGTGTCATGTATGCTCTTATTTCCATGCTGGTATTTAGGCATTGGTGGAAAGGACCACACAGACCTGGCTTCAACCACAGGAGCAAGGAAGGTGCTTCAGGCTCCTCCTGCAGCCCACCTGTGCACATGGAAATAAAATGTACTTTGAACAGGAAAGCCAAGCTCATCTCCTGGTGTGGATTTGTGAGAAGCAGAATGTGATCTGTTTTCTGGTCTCATTTCTGATCACCAGTTCTATTTTTGCTCCACCTGTTTGCATGCCAGTCTGAAGCATTTAGTGGTGTTTGGCCTGTGGGAAGATGAGAGCTGGCTCCAGGCAGAGATTGCAGACTGGGAGAAAACTCCTTACCTGCAGCCACAAGAATAGCTGAAACGTCTAGGATTCCTAGAGGATCCCAGTTAGTCACTAGAAGGAAGTAAGTCTATCACTGGGAATAGCTAGAGGTGAGCCTAATGTGAGTGTGCCTGGATTGTGCAGCAGGGATAACAGAACCTGAGAGGTGGTGGGGAATAGGAACAGTGGTCCTGTAAGGCAGCTGGATCAGTGGGAATGGCATCTCCCTGGCAGCTTCCACCTGCTTTCCAAGAGAGGCTCAGTATGGCTGTGGCACTACAGGTAAACAGGCATGGAAAGGGTGAGAGGTGCCAGAGCTGGGGATTGGGGTGAAAAGAACCTGGGCTTCCCAGATCCAGCAGACCAGGCTAAACCAAACCACCTTCTCCTACCACACAGGGGTCGGCCAGGATGGGAATCAGAGCTTCAGATGGCAACTCCCATCTCTGGGAACTGGGAAAAAGACAAGAAATAAGTTATGGAAAAGAGACAAATTTTGGGTGAGGATGGAAACTTGAAGTGGTTCTGTTTGAGCCATTCATCCACTTCACTGTTCAGTGGCAGAATAGCTCCAGGGCTTGGGCAGGCAATTAACTAAAAATAGGCACCTGAGGGAGAATTCAGTCAGCCTGACTAACTGGGATTAGAGGATAAGCAAGAAGGTAGGGTGATGGGAAGCACATCTTTGAAGATTTATTTGTGGAAATTTTAATTGCAGGCAGCAGAAAATGCCTCTGTGGTGTTGTTCTGTCCAGAGAGCAAAGGTGGTGCAATGGTAGAGAACGGAAAAGGGGATTTTTTTCAGTGAACTGCAGGAAATCTTCCCAGCAGCTGCTATTCACCTGTCAGCAAGGAAGGAATTAAAGAACAAAGAGCTGAGCTCAACAAAAGTACTGAAATCATCAATCTACCGGAGGCGAAAAAAGGATTCCAGTTGAAGTGACACCGTTTTTTAACACTGAGGCTAAAGAGCAGCAACGCTGTGAGACAGAGGATGGGACCTGTCACAACATGGTGTGTGGGTATTCTGTCATGAAATTCATTGGAAGCAAATGCAAGGTAACATGTTGTTCCTTCCTACAAATGGATTTGGAGTGAGCTGTAATCCCAGGGGAAAAAAGATCTTCAGCCTTTCACAGGGTTCTGGCAATCTAAGACTGGAAGGATGGGCAAGAGTTAACCCTCTGCTGCCAGGGAGTGGCTTGGCTTGGCTATTTGTTAGTTCGTATTTCTAGGGGGACATTAAGTCCCTGGCTTTCTGAGTCCAGGGTCTGATTTATAAGGGCTGGCAAGATCATGTCCTGTCCTTTTGCTGACTGGAGGTCTCTGGGTTTATATCTTAGTTGACTGCACTGTTCCTATTGCTTTGGACACCCCCCCAAGCCAGCCAATTTAAAATATTCCTTTATTTAACTAAATCCTCCTGACCAATTATGTGCTGTAGTTGCTGCCCTCGGGCTTGATCTGGTGCCATCTTCCTGATACAGGTGTGCCAGGAACAGAGGGATCACAGTGGGATGGTTTGCTGGGCTCTGCCTAGCTGACTCACAGCTGTGTCCTGGACCTGCAGCCTCAAACTTGTGGTCCAAAACAAAAATCAAAACCAAACTCTTTCTGGGATGATTTTTTTTTATATCACATAAGCAGCACAGTGGCTGCCACAGCCCTGCATACACCACAGAACAGACTGTAGGCTGGGCTGCAGCAATCCCCCTCAGCATGCCAAGGTTACCCTTGTCCCTTACCTCCAGCTGCATGAGCAGGAGCTTGGCTGACTTCCACTGACTTGCCTAACACCTTGGTGCACATGTCCTAATGGACTGGAATTCCCAAGTGCTGTAAGCTTGGATGCTCAAAGTTTTTTCTTATGAACAGGTAAAAGTTGTTCACCATAATTTGTTCTGTGAATTGCACACTTGCTATTTCAAATGGAATTAGTCTCATTAGTTTTAGACTGACTGATAAAATACTTTCAGATTAAAAACCGTTGTGGTAGAGGAACTTTGAATCCATTTTCCTGTGCAAACACCTGGAATCAGCTCCAATGCTGTCTCTGACCCAGCTGCCTTTGCTGGGTTAGATTTTCCTTGTACTGACAAAGGTTATTGCAGTTCTGCTTGCTAAAGTAGCTGTGGAAAGCAAATCACACGTGCAAATCATAGCAAAATGAATTCCATTTATTCTTTGACAGACTACTGGTAGGAAAAAGATGTCTGGCTCTAAGTTTAGCTACCACTGCTAAAGGAATTCCAGTGATGACATCTGTTCAGAATACAATGCAGGCAGGAAGCAAGAAAGCTGAATGTTCCGCAGTGGGAGAAGGTGTGCGATGGCATTGCATAAATCTGATAATCCTCACTGGCAGTGAGTCATCAGTTCTGACCATTTATTTCTCAAAAAATAATAATCCTCTCAACTGAAGACAGGGATAAGGCTTGCATATAATTGATAACAGTATGAAACTCTTTAATTTGCAAAGAGCAAAGCAATAGGAGACAGGCCTGAGGTATTCAATGCTGGTAAACAGACTGGCTGCAATGCCCTGTTTACCTTTGCTAGGTTAGAGAACAAGAAGGCACTCGTTGGACTTGGAAAGGCAACATTTTCCAGTGGAGAAAAGGAAAAAGTACTGCATTCAACTCAGGGAGATCATTGCCACAGGATATTGCTGAGGTAAATAAATCTTATATTACATTTTGATACAAAAGTCTTATTTGCAGCATTGCTGGCTAACCTAAAACAACCGATCTATGTTCTGGAGAATCAATGGATTGCTAAAGAGTCATTCTGGGAAGAATTACTAAGCTAAATTAAAAATAAAATTCTGGAGTAAAATGGAAGGGGGACAAGCCTGTGACCAAAAGAGGGACAGCTGATGTCACACGGTGGGATCATGGCTCAGCAGGAAGGAATCTGCATCAACTGAGGTGGATGTGCTCTGGGGAGATGAGGGAGGACAGTATCTGGCTTTGCCCAAGGAGCTGAGATAACAGAGTAGAGGTAGGTTTTGCATTTCCTAGAATTATGGAGAACAATATTGACAGATTTCCTGGTTTATATTGGCCTACAATGGTTCCTCTATGCTGAGGTATGAAGATCTGCCTGTCCATAGTCATAAACATGCACCAATGCAGAGTGAGTGACACCCATATGTCCTCATCTGCAGTGTAAGTGCCCAGGAACACAGGAGCAGGAGACAATACAGGTGCTAAATGACACCAGCAGCTGGCTGCCACTTCCCAGTATAACCCTTCTGCCCTGGTAGGTAGACAGCCCATGGAAGAGTTTAAGAGGTAGGGCAGGGAGCAAGGGAAGCAGGACTTTAACTTCAGGAGGCAAGGCTTGAGGAGGAGAGAACAAAAAAGGCCAGTGGAACCAAAAAGTGAAAAGTTGACTGCAGGCCCCAAACCTCAGCATCTGTTAGAACTATTGGTGTTGGGGGAATGCTTCTAATACACTGACAGAGTGTATATGAAGCTGGGACCAATTTTTCCTTGATTCTCGGATGTTACCACCATTGAGGTTAAAATACACCTTTGAGACTGCTTCCTGGATAAGCCAAAAAGGGTGCTGACCTCAATGAATGGCTGTGGTTAAAAAACCCCAAGACCCAGAAACTCATACTCTGTTCCACAACCCAAGGGAACCTATGGAGCAGGGCCTGCAGCCTGTTCTCACCCACACCTGGTACACCAGTGCTCGATGTCCCGAGCTCCTTACCCAGTTCTCTCACGTGCTTTGGTTTCCAGATCTGTTTGCATGGGGGAGATATTGAAAAGGGCTCTGTCCATACACCGCACACCAAGCTAAGCTGTGAGAGCTGCTCCATCCCCTTCACTCGGGATAGCCAGCAGGAAAAGGCAGGAAGCTGCTGCCTACAGGGGCAGAGGCTGAAGTGGTCCAAAAGCAATGTATTTCCCCATGGGGGAAGAACATGATAAGTGAAGAGAAATCAGTGCAACCTGACTTCGTTGTGTAAACAGTGTTCTAGCTACACCAGAGATGAACCCAGTGTATTCTGGTGCCTCCTATTTTTGCAATGGCAGAAACAGATTTGTGTTGTGTAAACAATGTTCACCATAATGAGTTTATCCTAATGGCTCCGAAGAGGTGATGCTGAATTCACTATGTAAACGGGCTTGTTGCTTAACACTGATGTGGAGTAAGCTGTGTTGGGTGATGGGATGAGAGGTAGCAGGGAAGGACAGCCTCTTCCCCATTGGCTTCATACAGAGCGGTATCCTGACTTCTTCTCCATGTGGAAGTGCTGGCTGGTTTGCCAGAATTGCAGTGTGGTAACATGAAATGGAAGCTGGACTCTTCAAAAGTTTAGCCCAGGATGAAAGAGTCTCAACTCCTTCTGAGGGACAGTCCTTTCCCAGAGAGGAACATAGCTCCAGCATTCTCAGGGAAGGTCAGTGCTAAGCGCGGCTCCTGATTCACAGATCAAAAATTAGATAAAATATATCCAGTCTATCAGCTGAAATCTTTCCACTGTACAGGACTGGGACTTGCATGGGGTATCAGCTGTTCCAGTCTACAAGTGCTCCCTCTGAGATCAGAAACCTCCCGTCTGACCCAGCTCTGCCAGAGCTTTCACACCCCCAAGGAAGGAAGAGTTGTGCGTTTTTAAGGCTCTCCACAAAAGGGTGACCGAAAGATCTGTTCTCCAGTGCTATTTCCAGCTTATTGGAATGCCTGGTGGAACCGTGGCAGCGTGGTTGTGCTCAAGCTGGAGGTGAAGACGGGGGGCAACGAATGAAGGGGCCCAAAGTTCAGCGAGGCCCCGGCTCCGGGAGACTCTTGAGGTTGATGTTGCAAAGTGGTGAGCAGTGGCTGCGCCTCCCCCTGCGAGTAGCCCATGACTAATCCCCCTGATGAGACAGGTGGATTGCAAGGAGGAAGATTTAGGGGGAGGAAGCCAAGAAGATGAGAGAAGTCCATGTTAGCAGCACAGAGAGCCTCTGAGAGGTTAGCAGGGCTCTTGGAAAGCAAAGCCTCATCCAGGGCAGGTGGCTGAGGTGAAGAGGACTGAGGATCACCAGATGAGAGAGACAGGCTGCCAGGGAAGTCTGACAAAAAGCTGTCCACCTCTACTTTGGGTAGTTTCTCAGGTAAATATGAGGTAGATCCAAGCTGATACTTTGGAGGAGGTTGCGGTGGGGAGGAGATGGGAGAAGAAGACTCCAGAGGATAGCTCATTCCCATTGGAAGAGAATTAGGAACCAAAGAATGGGGCATCCCTGAGCTCGGCATGGTTTGGAGATGTGTGCTGTACATGCCCACAGGCAGCATGCCAGGGAAGCTCTTACCGCCCATCATGTCTCTGGATGCCATACACAGGACAGGACTCAGCTCTTCCTTCACTGCCACAGAGGAGCTGCAGCTGAGCAGACCCAACATATCCACTGGCTCCGTCTTAATCTTCAGCAGTTCCTGGGAGTGGCTTTTCTTCATGTGCCTGGTCAGGTGGTCTTTCCTCCCAAACCTCTGAGCACAGTACTGGCACAAGAAGTCCTTCCGCCCCGTGTGCACTACCAAGTGTCTCCGCACGTCTTTCCGGGTGTAGAAGCGCCGATCGCAGTGGTCACACGGATGCTTCTTTTCCTTCGCCCCACCGGAAGCCCGCCTGGAGTGAGCTTTGAGGTGCTCCAGCAGGACCTGGGTGCTCTCAAAGGTCTGGAGGCACACCTTGCAGCTGAGGTCACCGCTGGCAGCCGCATGCATGGCCAGGTGTCGCCTGAAGCCCAGTTTGGTGTTGTAGTTCTTGCCGCACTCGGGACAGTGCAGGGCCTCCTTGTTGGGATCATGGGTCTGCAGGTGATTCCGAAGGTGATCCTTCCGGTGAAACATCTTCTCACAGTACATGCACTGGTGAGGCTTCTGAGCAGAGTGCGTGGCCATATGCCTTAGGGGAGAAAAGCAGGAAAGGTCAGACAAACATCCAGCCCCTGAGGGAACACATGCTAGTTTTCCAAAATTCTCCTTGTGTCCTACACTTTATGGCACAAAAATCTCAGGTGGCATTTTACCTCCACTAAACAAGGTGCAGAGGAACACAATGCTTCAGGCAAAACCTACAGTCTGTCCCAGCAGCTGTCTCTCTCTCCTCAGCTCCTGCTCTCTGCTGAGGCTGCCAAAGGGAAGTTAGCAAAGAAAACCTCCCTAGTTTGTGACACTAGGTGAGAAAACTTCAGTTCATCAGGAGGGTCAGGCTGTGGCCAAGTCTGCTGACAGCCACTGTGCTCTGATTTCACCTTGGTATCTCACACTCTCCTACGATGTGGTTCATCTGATTTCAAGTTCTCAGTCATCACTGTTTAATTAGTTTGTGTTGTACTTCACTACATAAATGGGAACTCTACTTCTCCATACTGGAGCAACAGCTGCCATGGAATTACCCCTGTGGTTAGAGGCAGGACTTAGGAATGTAAATGCTATTCTTGCTTTTCATTCTGTTTTTTAATCTGTGAACTTCAATTTCTGTTTCTATTTCCTCCTCAGTGAAACAAAAAACAGCCTGAGCTCAGGATAAAGCATTAGCTGAAGTTCTCTGGAAGGTGCCTTAAGAGATGCCAAGTATGGTAATGTCTGGGACTCAACTGCTTCGCAAGGTAAAAGGGCATTTCCCCTCCTCCAGCTTCTCAGAAACTCAACCAAAGACACACAAGGGAGGGGGTTTCCTCTCTCTCCTGGCACTGCTGGGCAGAGGCACTTGCAGATACCTACCTATAGAGCTTGTACTTGGAAGCAAAGGCCTTGCCACAGTGCAGCTGGGGGCAGTTGTAGGGCCTCTGCTCCGAATGGGAAAGTGTGTGAGTTCTCAGCTTGTCCACGTGAGGGAAGGAGGGCTCCGATAGTTCACACTGGCATTTTCCCTGACTTTCAGTCTCTTCACCTCTTGGTCTGGGGACTAATTTCCAGCCTGTCTCTTCCTCCTCCTGCTTTGCATCTTGAATCCAGTTGGGAACACTGGGAAAAAATGCCGTCATGGCAGGTCTAGTAGAACATGGCCATGTCAAGCAGAACTCGACCCTGTGGGCGTCTCGCTGTGATGTTGTCCCAGTGCAGTTTTCTGTTGGAGCCCCCTGTGACCAAACTGCTTTAATAGCAAAACTTCTTCATCTGAAATCACAGAAGGCTGGCGTTAAGACACTGCATCCTTCACCCGTGCACCCAATGACCATTTGAAGATGCGTGTTCCCAGACATGGGGAACTCCAATCTCCACAACATTTTTTTGTCTTTATCCCCTTAACCGTTACCTGAATAAAATTATGTTAAACTTTTTCTGAATTACATTTTTTGCAACTATTAAGAGCCAGTGTTACCTGTTGGATGTACTTTCTCCTGAAAGATCATCGAAAGGTGTCTATTTAAAAGCTCTCAATTCCTTTCACTGTGTGTTTTGTGGATCACTTCTCATCCCATTTTTTCATATTCTCACTTGCTTTTGGTCTCTGCTTACATGGAATTCCCTCCTAGAGATTCTCAGAGAAACCAAGGTTCTCTTGTACTTTCTTTTCCCATCTTTTCTGCTACCAATCTGGTACACTGGGCAAGACCATCTCCAAAGCAAACCGACCTGAACCCCCACATGTGGCTGAACAGGGCTGAGGAAGAAAACTCACAATTATCGTCAATATCACACCTTTTTCTGGAAGGCAACGAATGCTGCTGCTCTTCAGAGTGGGATTACTCATTGTATTTTCACTTTTCGATTGTGAGGCAGAGTCTGCCTCTCTGGATTAGCAAGTTTTCTACTGTAATGAGCAATTTTTAACTCTTTTTTTTTTTCTTTGACACTCTCATCCATTAATAATGGAAGCTCAAACTGTTTCCTGTTCAACAAAATACACCTCCTGTAAGCTCTTCTGGCTTTCATGTTGACGAGGTTCAACATTAATCTCTCTTAGCAGGTTGTTCTTGAGTTGTGTGTTGGTGAAGTACAACATTTTTATAGGTTCTAGCGCCAGCTCGACTGGTAAACGGTCAGCTGAAATAAAACCGATCTCTTTCACTCAATTTGGCTGCCTGAGAAACTCTTCTTAAAATAGCATCAAACCCTCAAGCTCTTTCTCACTCCATGATTGCTTCAGAGGAGGAACTTCCTGCTGCACATCAACATGAGCGTGAGTTGTGGGCAGGATGTGCAACTGTGAGGGAACAAACCAACCCCCGGCAAGTGCTGAAGGAACGTTATGAAGAGCTGAAATAACAATTACTATGACTACACCATCACCCCCAATATCATGGATGGCTCCCTCAGGGTGGAAAACACTGGGAAATGGGATCACTCCAAGAAAACATGTCACTGTGAGGTTTGGGAATGCCTGTCAAGAACAAAACTTGGTTTTGTGCAGGCTGAATCTCTGTGGTCAGAGCAGAACAATAAAGGACCAGAACTGCTGAGGTGCCACTTTGGGACAAATCAGCGTGATGTGACAGCTGCTCTGACCCCTCAGGGTGCAGGAGGCCTGTGGTTCAGAGCAGTCTGTCTTTCTGGGTGCTAAAACCATGAGTATTTCACCTCTCCATGAAATATGTCCCAGAAAATATGAGTGGTCTCTACCTCTTGCTCCAGAGCTGTGCCGGTGTCCCGGGAGTCTCCGCCACTTTCATCAGGGAACTGCTCCTTTCCCTCCAAAAAAGCCCGGCCATCTGGGCCAGTTTCAAAGCTACCTGGAAGAAGACAAGAGTTTGGATTTTGATGTCTTTAACAGTAAGGTGGATAAACGATCACACTGGAATTTTAGGGAATTCAGAGGTGCTGTTGCAACCGCCTTGCGAACGGCGGAGGTGCCGGGGGGTGGCCGCGAACTGCCCTCCGGGTAACTCGCTCCCCCACTCCGGCACCTCCACTGTTTGCCTCGGAAGCCAACCGGGAGATCCCCACCCCCGGGAGCGCTCCGTGGATAATGCAACCCCGGTGGAGCGGGACCACACATCCCACCCCCGCCCCACAGCCCGGAGGGGAGGGAGGCGGGCCCGGCCTACGCCCCCCCCCTCCGCCCCGCATCCTCCTCCTCCTCCTCACACGCCCCCCTGTCCCCTGAGGGAACCCCGCCACCGAGGGGAGGGTACGGCCGTGCCACCGCCCCTCCCTGCGGTGCCGCCCCCCTCCCTCGCCCCCCGCGCTCACCCCGTTCCCCCGGGCCGCGCCAAGCGCGGCTCCGGTCCCGGCCCCGGCGGCGCCATTGCGCGGGGCCTTGTGGGAGTGACGTCACACCTCGGTGGTGGCCGCCAGAGCGGCGCGCCGCGGGGCATGACGGGATGGTGGCGTCGGGCTTTGGCCGCCGCCGAGTCGCCATGGCGGTGCCACCGGTCCCGGTGCTCCTCGTACTCCTCCTGCTCCTCCCGGTGATGGCGGCGGGAGGCGGCGTGGCGCCCGCCTGGGACGAGGCCGGTTACCTGCTCTACTGTCCCTGCATGGGTGAGGCTCTCCCGGTGCGGGTCCCCTGTGCATCTCCCGGTTGCATCCCCCGGTGCGACCCCCGGCGCGTGCCCCGGTGTGGTTCCCGTTGCAGACCCTGGTGCAGACCCCGTTTCATCCCCCGGCGAGGTCCGCGGTCCGTCCCCCGCTGCAGTCCCCGGTCCGTGTCCCGGCGCATCCCCCGGTCCGTGCCCGGTCCATCCCCGGCGCGGTCCCCGCCTGAGCCCCGTCTCTCGCAGGCCGCTTCGGTAACCAAGCCGAGCACTTCCTGGGAGCCCTGGCCTTCGCCCGCGCCCTCAACCGGACCCTGGCCGTGCCGCCCTGGATCGAGTACCGGCACCACCGCCCGCCCTACACCAACGTGAGCCCCCGGCGGGCGCGGGGAGGGAGCGGGGGCGCGGCGGGCAGGGCTCGGACCTCTCCGGGGATGAGCTGCGGGCCCCGGGTGAGGGTACCCCCGGCTCAGGGGCTCTGTTTCCCCACAGCTGCACGTCCCCTACTCGGAGCACTTCAGGCTGGAGCCGCTCCGGCGGTACCACCGCGTGATCAGCCTGGAGGAATTCATGGAGCATCTGGCGCCCCGGCACTGGCCGCCCGGCAGGAGAGTGGCTTATTGCTTCGAGGCTGCTGCCCAGAGAAGCGCGGACAAAAGCACATGTCCCATGAAGGTGAGTTCCTCCCCAGCCCCGCGGGCACGGCTTAATTCCAAAGGCTACGACTGACTCATTCAGGTCGCCATTGATTTGCAAATTTAGGAGTTGCCCACCGCAAATCGGTCTGTGTGGCATTGCTTTCACCACTTGTGGAGTGGCTGCTGCGCCTTCATCAGCTGCCTTTGTCCACAAGTGCTTGGGGATTGGGAATACAGTCTGCGCAAGTAGATATTGTCACTTCAGATTTGATGGTGACTGTAGTTTATCTCCTGCTCTTTGTTTCCCAGCTGTGGTAGTTTTCCAGCTGGTGTTAAAGCAACCTCTCTAACTACAAGTTTGGAAGCTGTGGTGTCCTTGTTCTTTAAGACAACCTTTGCAACCTTCTCAGTGAACTTCCCTTAATGTATTTCACTGTCTCCTTCCTGTGGAGCTGGTGTGTCAAACAGGCTTGTATTCCAACTGCTTCCCTCCTGGAACAGACTCCTGCTTTGCACCCCAGGATCTTGCTAGATCGTCTTTCAGGCTCCGTGTATGCACTGAATGAATACTTGTCTTTTCTTTGCAGGATGGAAATCCGTTTGGTCCCTTCTGGGATCAGTTCCAAGTGGATTTTGATAAGTCTGAGCTCTTCAAGGGAATTTCCTTCAGTCCTGCATACAAGGACCACTGGATCCAAAGGTAGGAAGAAGATGGAAAAGTGCTGGCAGGTCACTGTGGGCATTTAGAGTCAGTTGTGAAAGCAGCTGTGACAGTGTATTGTGAGTTTACATTTTGGGGGAGAAATTGAAGTGGTTAGTTAGTAATATAATTAAAAATATGAATGCTTTTTCCATTAAGTATTCGCTGAGCCCTTCCTGTGGGCATTACTTTAGGTATGAACTATGTCAGGCTGATTGACTTCTGAGCCAGGAATATTTAACTAAAGTATTTATTGATTAAATATGTAATTAATCGTCAGAAAGAATTTGGTTGGTCAGTTGGTGATTATGAACTGTATTTTGCTGGTTACCTCGTGTTTTCAGTGCTACAAGTGACTTTAGTGGTTTTCAGTAAGTTTGGGTGACAGAATTGCTCTAGTCTGGGGTGAAAATGTAACATCTCACTGGTTGGTAGCTCCTTACTGCGTGTATGAGGTTCTTCTCTTTTCGTCTGTCAGATAAAAGGTCTGAGGTAAAATACAGTCCCTGACATTTCTTCAGTTCAGATGGCAAAACAGCTAAAATTATCTAAATTTGGAGCGATAAATGCTGCATATTTGAGGGTGTTACTGGTTTCCACTCCAACCTTCACAGCAGTCTTTTTGCAGGTTTGGTCATGTTTCAGACTGCTGGGGTTTGGTTTTCCATAGGTTTCCACCCTCTGAGCACCCTGTCCTTGCCTTACCTGGAGCTCCAGCCCAGTTTCCTGTCCTGGAGGAGCACCGGCCCCTGCAGAAGTACATGGAGTGGTCTGATGCAATGGTGAAGAAGGGAGAAGCCTATATCCAGTCTCTGCTTGTCCGGCCCTACGTCGGCATTCACCTGAGGATCGGCTCGGACTGGGTACGGCAGCGGCTGTAGGCTGGTGACAGTGGGATGTGGACAAAGCTGCACAGAAAGGAGCTGTTCTGGGAGAGCCACCTGATCCCTGCTGGCACTCAGGAGCTCCCTGTGTGTTAGCAGTGCTGCTGGGATTCTTTCAGACAGGCAGAGGTGGGGGGATGTGGTGGTGTTTTCTCACTCGAATGTGGTACTTTGAAAATGAAAAAAGGTTGTGGCGAGGTGGGGTTCAGCCTCTTCTCCCAGTGACAGGACAAGGGGAAATGGCCTCAGGTTGCAGCAGGGGAGGTTCAGGTTGGATATTAGGGAAAAATTCTTCACTGAAAGAGTGATTGAGCACTGGCTCAGCCTGCCCAGGGCTGTGGTGGAATTGCCATTCCTGGAAGTGCCCAGAACACAAGTAGATGTGGTGCTTTCTGATAAGGTTTAGTGGGCATGGGGTATCTGTTCAAAGTTTGGACTTGATGATCTTAGAGGTCTTCAACATTGATGATTCTGTGATTCTCTTTCCCTCTTCCAATAGAAAAATGCCTGCAACATGTTAAAGGACGGGACGGCTGGGCCGCACTTCATGGCTTCACCACAGTGTGTGGGCTACGACCGGAGTGCTGCAGTGCCTCTCACCATGGACATGTGCCTGCCAGACCTCAGAGAGATCAAACGGGCTCTCAAGCTCTGGGTGGCAAAGACTGAAGCTAAATCTGTTTATATTGCTACCGATTCTGAGCCCTACACAACGGAAATACAACAGTTCTTCCAGAAAAAGGTGAGTCTTCCAGAAACCTTTCTGGCAGGAGTGCTTTGATAAAAACCTCCCTTGGATTCTGGCCTGAGGCTGTCACAGACAGGAGGCAGGCAGTTGTGGAATAGGTTATTCACAGCCAAATATTGGCATCTCAAAGTGAATTTGGCTAAAATTCACTTTGAGCAATAAAAATTATCCTGTAAAACTTTTTTTTTTTTTTCCGGGAGGTTGAAGAGCATTATCTGACATGGTAGTAAATATTTCCATAAAAAGGACTTAAATTAAATAAACCTAAGTGATTTTCAGAAATGCTCTGACATTGATCTAATAATAAATGAGTTATAGGGCAGATAAAGACTAAATTCACTCTCTTTCTGTTGTGTATTCCATTTCTAATATTATGCCAAGACACTGGATTCTGATAATAGCTGACTGGATTCATCTGCTCTCCTCGTTTCTCTGCAGTTCAAGGTTGTCAGCTTGCAGCCAGAAGTGCCTCAGATTGATCTGTACATTCTTGGCCAGTCCGACCACTTCATCGGGAACTGTGTCTCTTCCTTCACTGCCTTTGTGAAAAGAGAGCGGGATGTCCATGGGAAACCCTCCTCGTTTTTTGGCATGGACCACCCACCGAGGCTGCGGGACGAGTTCTGACCAAAGGAGGAAGAGGCTTCGTGGTTCCAGGGCTCTGAGCTGGGTCCTTGGTGCTGCAGCATTCCCTGTGGGCAGTCATTGCTGGGCTGTGGGAGAGCTCCTGCCCTCCAATGCTCCTCACAGTCCCTTCCAGACTGTTCTGTCTGATGTCTCCTGTGTTTCCAATGTGAGCTCAGATAGAAATTTTAAATAATGTAGTTTATAGGAAACTATAAACTATATATAGTTCTTTAAGATGTAGCTTTTACAGCTCTCCATTCTCACTACTTGGGATTCACCAGCAATCATGATGAAGCAGCTGCTCAGATTTCCTCCTCTTTTCTTTCTCTGTTAATTCTTAACTCTCACCTGGAGAAGTTTTGAAGCTTCGTGTCCAAAACTGACCATAATTGCTTCTTTTTAAGTGCAACAGTTTTGTCAGGCATATCAGGTTCCCTGGAAATGGTGTGCAAGGTGAAGCTCAGGACTGAAAAAGCTCTGGGTTTTATCAAGGACCACTGTTGTCTTACCAGACCTGTGTCACCACAGTGCCTCAGTGTCCCTTCTCCTGTCCAAAGAGATTCCATACTCAGTGCTATGGGGCCCTGGATCTCTGTGGTGGTGCTGGAGGAGTGCAGTGGGACACAGTGTGACATGGCAGCTGCCTGTTCAGCCTCTCTGCATCAACCTGGGGCAACGGGTGTGCAGGGACATGGGAGGACATCTGTCACAGCCAGTCCAGAGCTGGAGATTGAGGGCTCATAGCTTTGTAGCTGTTGATGTCAGTGAGGTTTTTGTTAGGAGAGAAACTTTGAGCCAAGATTATTACAGTAGCTGTAGTGGGGTTGGGTATGTCATACCTGTGTCTATGGTAGTGGGTTTTGTTTGGTTTTGTACTTTATAAAAGAACCCCTGTGAGAGCATTACCCTTGGCTGGGGCAGCTCCCAGTGTAGGTAACTCTGGAAAATTACTCATTGATGGGGAAGCAGCAGCCCGAACCCCTCTGTTTGGCCTGGTACGGTTTGATGCTGGTAACACTGATGATCCCAATGTGGTGAGACTCAACTCGACCAATGCCTTTTGGTGCTTCTGTGACTTCATTTTCTGGTCCAAAGACTGAGTACAGAACTGTTCATTTTTCAAAAATGCCGCTTGGGTAAGTCTATGGTATCAGAGCTGCTGCCTCCAGTGCACTGCTGCAGTCCAGGCAAGGCTGTTATGAGTGGTTAACTCCAAATGTCTCTTTTTATGGTGGTCTTTTCCTCCTTGAAACGTTTCTGAGCTCTGAAGGAGTTTGAAGGCTTAGGGGAGTGAGTAAAGAGAGCTAAATGAGAAGGTCCCCCAGGTGTCAGGGTGGCAAAAACTCATGTCTTGTTTCCTCAGTGCTGCAAAAATCATGGGATTTGGGGGAAAATACATCAGATTTGGTGCCTTTGGGACTCAGGCTTTTGAGGACTTTGAACCTCCTTGTGTCATACAGTTTACTGATCTTGGGTGATGCCCTTGGGGCTGCCTTGCCTTTGCTGGGGAAGCTGTTCCCCCACCTGTTGGGAAGACCAAGTATTAAAACAAAATATTCGGGTGGGGTGTTTGTTTTTGTTTTTTGTTTTTTTTTTTTTAAAAGGTATTTTTTGTACTAATAAAAACTTGATTTTGTATTCACTCATAGTGCACCGACATTCCTTCCTCCACTGCAGGAGTCTCTGGTACCAGAGCTGGACTGCACTGCTTCACTCCAGACAGCTCTAGTTAAGGGGATTTAACTCTTTAAATGTCTTTTCTTTATGGTGGTCTTTTTCTCCTTGGAAACATTCCCGAGCTTTGGAGCCTGGGAAATATTCCCAGCCTGGGTGCGCCAGAGCGGCGGGACGCGCCCGCCTGGCGCAAAACCCGGCACTTTCGGCGTTGGCGGAGTGCGGGGCGCCCGGTGCGGGGCGCGGCGGGGCCCCTTTGTCCCGGCTCCATCCGGGAGCGGCGGCGCGGGGCGGGCGCGCCCGTTGCCAGGGAAGCGCGTCACGGGCGGGCGGAGCGGCCGCGCCGCTTCCGGGGCCGCGGGAGGAGCGCCCGAGCGGCTCCATGGTGACGGCGCAGGTGAGTCCGGCCCGGCCCCGCGTCGCGCCCGCACCCCGCCCCGAGCATCCCTAAGCCCCCGGGCCGACGCGCCGCGGGCCGGTGACAGCTCGCTGCCCCCCGGCCGCCCCCGGTGCCTCGCGTGGGCACGGCCCGGACCGCGGTGGGGCGGCCGGGACAGCGAGCGCGGGAGGCGGCGGGACCCGCCCGCGGCCGGGCTGCGGGGGCGATGCCGCGGCCGGGTGGCCTCGTTCGCGTGGGTGTCCCCCGCTCCCGGTCCTTCTCCCTCGCGGTCCTTCCCCCTCTCCACGAGCGCGCTCCGCTGTCCCGGGCCCCCTTCCCTGCAGCACCCGGTGTCGCAGCCGCGAGGGCGGCGGGGGATGCTCGGGTGAATCCGGGAACGAGCCCGCGGTCCCGGCTCCCCGGGGGAAGGAACACCCGTGGGATGCCGCGCTGAGGCGATAGCGGTGACCACAAGTGACCCCAGACGCTGAGTGAAATCAGGGCACACCGTGGCACAGGTGGCACGGGGATGTCCTGCCCGGCCTGCGGAGCGTTTGGCAGGGAGGCGAGAGGAGAACAGCAGCACAAAGGGTGGTTTGGCTTGGGAAGGACGGAAAGACACAATTCAACCGTGACATTACGAAACCACAAATATTTGAAAGATTTGAATGGCAAGAAGCAATGGAATGTTTCGAGTGGTACCTCGGGATGTGCAGAGACGCAAGGGAAGGGTTTGGGCAGTTCTGAGAAAATCTTTCAGAGATGTTTAAGCTTAAGGCAGGAAGCAGAGTGTCCTCAGGACATCACCTGTCAGGGCAGGTGGCGGGGGTGAGCACAATTCCTGGGACACTGCTGTCCAAGACAGCCCCTCCCAACCCTGGAAGTTTCTGAGGAAAAGTGGTTGCCTCAGTTTGCATTCAGGTTGTGGCATTGGTCATTTTTTCAGGCGCAACCTTGTGTTGACTGAAATAAATGAAAATGCTTCAGTTTCTGCCCGTCCTTCCCTCTTGGTCACCAGGGGCACATTTGCAAGTGCCTCCATCTCAACCTTGACTTGTAGGGACCTGGCCCAGGTCACTTCAGGCTGAAGTAATTTCATAAAAAAATTCCCATCTTTGATGGAGAAGAGTGGATGGCACGGCAGCATTCCCAGCTTTCCTGCCATTCATGTCCAGCCACTCTGGCAGCTCAAACATTGCCCTGGAGTTTCTGGGGAATACAAACACTGCTAACTAATTGGTTTTATTTTCCAGTTACACACTTGGATAAATCTGAGAAGAACCATAATTTGTTATGCTTCCAGTAAACTTCACCGCAGTAGCTAAAATAATTGGAGATGATTCGTGATGGATTGTTATGAAAATAGCCCAAATCAGGGGTAAAATCAGTTGTTTGTGACTATAAAAAGAGACTTGCAAGTGAAGTGGGGAAAGGTTTTAAAAGCTGATGGTGAGGAGGTACACCCAGATGAGCAGCAAATGTGCAACATAATTTTTGTTCAAGGTGTACCTCTGGCAAGACTAAGTGAACTCTGATCATTTAATATTTGTCATAGTTGCTTACAAAAGTGACACTTCTCATCAGAATGGTATTTTAGATATTCAATATATAAAATAAATCCATGCTCTCCTTGTCAGAACTTGTGCCTAATTCGAGTATTTGCCAGTGTGAACATGCAGATACGTGACACAGTGGTTGTCATGTGACCTTGTCAGAAAATTGTCTCTTGTGAACTTGAATTACAGGAATGTCTCTGGGAGCTGTGGAAGGACATGCGTGTATTAATGTATACAAGTCCTCAGGATGAGAAGAGGGAGGGTTGTTTTTTGTGATTCTGCCAAGATTTGTCCTCGTTTCACTTAGTCTTTCTGTGTTCATGCTCCAGAATTCGTGTTTGCTGTGGGTCAGACAGGAAGGTCACCTTTATCTGGAGCTGTCAGTTAGGAGGGAAGTGGTTTCATTCAGTAGCTACCCAAAATTCCTGTAGCAGTTTAAACTCACTGTGCAGGGTGTAGAGTGAATTCTGAATGACTGTCCAGTTCAATGCTTTTATGGAAAGAATGAGAAGCAAAGAGTTTCCCCCTGCAGACCCAAGGAAATTCCCAAGGCCGTACTGAGCTTTTTGTACAATTTTTAACCATATTTATCCGCTACTTCTGTTTTACTTTTTCCAGTCTGACTGTCTGTATGTTGGGCTAGAATTGTGCTTCCTTTCCCATCCACTAGGTCTGGTCCTGAAGTTCTCTGCCACCTTGTTGGAGAAGCTCTCCTGATCCATGCAATTATCGAGTAAAAAACAATTAGACAAAAATCCCTGTTTCCTGCTGATCCAGCTGGGAACAGTGAACACATCCCAAGGAGGCCACACCTGAACATGTGCCAGCACTACCTTGGACTCCCTGTGTGTATTAGTTTTACACTTAGTTCCAGCTGGCAGAAGGACCTCAGGGCTCTTCTTGGAAGATATTTTGGAAATAAAAAGCGTTATTAGAAGCCACATGGCATTCCCCAAGCTGTGCCATTGAGATCTGCTGTGTAGGCTTTAGCAGTGACTGCTTTAGCAGGAACACAGGCTTTTTGCTCCATTTTCAGTGGCAGCTCATCTTGCTGATGACTGGAGGATGCACCAGTGTGTTCTTCTGTCTACCCAGAGTCATGAACGGCTTGGATCTGTGATCTGGGTTTATGCAATATGAGTTTAGGTTGATGGTGAGTCCTGTAAACCTGATGCAGTTGGAACACCAGAGCAGGAGTGATGTCAGTAGGTCAGTGTAGTTGAGCAGGGCTGGCTTTTGTGGGGAATCCTGATAAAAGTGTATTGCCAAAAGAAATGATAATAGCAGACTTGTGCTCCAGAGAGAGCAAGGCTGTATTAGATTTTCAAACTGGGAGATTTAAAACAAAAGGCCTGACTGCAAAAAAAAAAAAAAAAAAGCAAAGTATTCTTTTTATAAATAGTTTAAAAAGGCTTATTATTATTTTTGAGGGTCAAGAAAAGGATCTTTACCAACTGTAAAGATGTGATTCAATGATGAATTTTTGCAGCAGAGCTTGTAAAAATGATACCATTTGATGCATAGCCTTTGGTAAAATAATTCTGTCTCAGTTCTTCTGTCTCAGTTCAGGCCTTTACAGGGGTTTCATGTTGTACGTTATTTTAGTTCTTCAAAATCCCTTGCAGCTTAATGAATGCAAAATGCTGCTCAAATCAATGAAGCAAGTCTTTGGCTTTGTGAAAAGTTGTCCTTGCAGTAAACTGCCTTCAGACATTCCTGCTTTGTTTTTGTTCCAGGTTTCTAGCACGGGATCATCCATCAGTCGGATCGCACCAGCCGCAGCCCTGCTGTCATGTCTAAGTCAAAGAGCTCCGAGTCCGTGCGGGTGGTCGTGCGCTGCCGGCCCATGAACAGCAAAGAGAAAACCGCTTCCTATGAAAAAGTTGTCAATGTGGATGTCAAGTTAGGGCAGGTCTCAGTGAAGAATCCACGGGGATCATCTCATGAACTGCCTAAAACTTTCACCTTTGATGCTGTGTATGACTGGAATTCCAAACAGGTCGAACTCTACGATGAGACCTTCAGACCTCTCGTGGACTCTGTTCTGCAAGGGTTTAATGGGACAATCTTTGCCTATGGGCAGACTGGGACAGGGAAAACGTATACGATGGAAGGGGTGCGTGGTGATCCTGAAAAGAGAGGGGTCATCCCCAATTCATTCGACCACATCTTCACCCACATCTCTAGATCTCAAAATCAGCAATACTTAGTTAGAGCGTCTTATTTGGAAATTTACCAAGAAGAAATCAGAGACTTGTTATCAAAGGATCAGTCCAAGCGGCTGGAGTTGAAGGAGAGACCAGACACGGGGGTTTTTGTTAAGGATTTGACCACCATTGTTACGAAAAGTGTCAAAGAGATAGAGCACATCATGAATTTGGGAAACCAGAACCGCTCCGTTGGTGCCACCAACATGAACGAGCACAGCTCTCGATCTCACGCCATTTTCCAGATCACTATCGAGTGCAGCGAGTTGGGACTGGATGGAGAGAACCACATCCGTGTTGGGAAGCTCAACCTGGTCGACCTGGCAGGCAGCGAGCGGCAAGCAAAGACCGGGGCACAGGGGGAAAGGCTGAAGGAGGCCACTAAAATCAATCTCTCCCTCTCAGCTTTGGGCAACGTTATCTCTGCACTGGTAGATGGCAAAAGCACGCACATTCCATACCGGGACTCCAAGCTGACCAGGCTACTTCAGGACTCATTAGGTGGCAACGCCAAAACTGTGATGGTGGCCAATATAGGCCCTGCCTCTTACAATGTAGAGGAGACACTGACCACACTGAGATATGCCAACCGTGCCAAAAACATCAAGAATAAGCCACAAGTGAACGAGGATCCTAAGGAGGCTCTGCTGCGGGAATTCCAGGAAGAGATTGCTCGGCTCAAGGCACAATTGGAAAAACGGTCTATTGGCAAAAGAAAGAGGAGAGAAAGGAGAAGGGAGGGTGGGGAAGAGGAGGAGGACACTGAAGAGGGTGAGGATGAAGGAGATGACAAAGACGATTATTGGAGGGAGCAACAAGAAAAGCTGGAGATTGAGAAGAAAGCTATAGTCGAGGATCACAGCTTGGTAGCAGAAGAAAAGATGAGGCTGCTGAAAGAGAAGGAAAAGAAAATGGAGGACCTGAAGCGAGAGAAGGAAGCAACAGAGATGCTGAGTGCAAAAATCAAGGTAGAATTCTTCCTTGTCATACTCTTTGAAAGCAGTTTGTTTAAGCTGTGGGGAAAATAAAGGGTTTCCCAATTTGGAAAGATATTTCACAGGAAGTTTCCAGGACAGTGATTTGTGTTTCGTTTGGAAGATTTTAAAATAAACTATTTCTAGCCAGAAGCTGAAATGTCCACTATTAATTACATGTTTCAATGTTCATGAGTTGTTTCATTGTTCTTATGTGCTGATCTTAAGCAATTGGCACGATAAAAGACAATGCATCTTTTCACAAGCTGTGGCACAGGAAAAGTTTCGTTCTGTCACAGATCATTAACAAGTTCTTTACAGGGGAGCACACATTTTGGTTCTCCAGCTTTGCCACACATTGCAGTGGGGACTTTATTCTAAACAAGTTACTGTTGCATTAATCCCACAGTTTTATAGGAATTTTAAGAAATGGGGATTCTTGTAGCAGCTGCCTTGAAAGAGAAGGTTAAATGAGGGAGCTGCCCTGAAGAAGTTGTATCCATAGGAGAGAAAGTTACCTTCTGTGGTCACTGAGAGAAACTTCTGACCCTGGTTTTTCCTTTCAGACAATGGAAAGCAAGCTGCTGGTGGGAGGGAAAAATATTGTGGATCACACAAATGAACAGCAGAAAATCCTGGAACAGAAACGACAGGAAATTGCAGAACAGGTACAAGGAAGGAGATTTGTTATTTTGTATAAAAGGCCTTGCTGCGGAACTTTTGTAAAACATTGTGTTGGGGAAATTACCAGAAAAATTTTCCAGGGTTAACCCTAAAATTGGTTTAATGGCAATCATTTATTGAAAAGAAGGGGGAAGGGCTTGTGTCAGATTAGTCATTATTTGAAATATGTAAAGAAGGTTTATCACAGTTTTATTCTAGCTCTTCATGGTAAAGATTTGCTTCCTATCTTGATTGAAGCTGTTTGTAAGTGAAGAAATATTTCTAAGACATCTCAGAGTACCAGTTTGGCCTTTAGCTCAAGAGAGGGGTCTTTACTCTGCGCTAAAAGTTCATTTTCTGCTATGCAAATTCTGTTGGTGATTCTTAAATACAGTAACCAGTACGAACTGATAAAAAGGAAAGAAAAAAATAACCTAAAAATGGCATTTTGTTCCTTTAGTTGAAGCTTGAGTCTTGTTCACACTGTCTGATTTTAATTGCAAAATAAGGACAAATAAGAGTTAATGCTTCTGGTATTTCTATGGCAAGAGATAGGAAGAACTGGAAGGCAGGGAAGGAAACCCATCCTGAGCATTGGTATCATGTGTGTCAACTGGAGGTGACAAGGTAATTGTGGTCTTTAATGCCATCTTGTCACATTCTTCAGAAACGTCGGGAGCGAGAAATCCAGCAACAGATGGAAAGTCGGGACGAGGAAACACTAGAGCTGAAGGAGACCTATAGTTCTCTGCAGCAAGAGGTGGACATAAAGACCAAAAAACTCAAAAAGGTAAAAAGAAAATGATTCCCTGTCTACCAGGCTGGGAATAAAATCAACTTGTGTGTGAAAGTGAGAGGAGCATTGGCAAGTGACAGATTTTGGCTCTTGTTGTGTGCTCCAGTTATTTTCCAAGCTGCAAGCTGTGAAGGCAGAGATCCATGATCTCCAAGAAGAGCACATCAAGGGGCGCCAGGAAATGGAGCAGACCCAGAATGAACTCACCAGGGAACTAAAGCTAAAGTAAGTCCCATCACTTCATTGCCTGCTATTAACTGTAACAGAGAGGGTGTCTCGGGGTGGGGAGTGGAGGGACTGCCTTGCACGTACTTGTGGAATAAGATTTAAACACGAGAAAACTAAACCATTCCTCCTTTTCCAGGGTTGTATTACATCAGTGGGAGAGGAGCAGTGAGGAAAGTCATGTACTAATTATGTCTCTTGTATATCTCTCATTTCTGTGGTTGCATGTAGGCACCTGATTATTGAAAACTTTATTCCCTTGGAAGAAAAGAATAAGATCATGAACAGATCATTCCTTGATGAAGAGGAAGACAACTGGAAACTACATCCCATAACCCGTCTGGAGTGAGTGTACTTCTGCTCTTTTCTCGGGATGGAATTACAGGTCACAGGAAACCCTCTAGCTGTCAAGAACAAAAGAGGGATTGAATTGGGGATTTAAACTGGCCCTTTAGAGTTCACAGCTTCTTGATGCATAATAAAATAAACCAAAACAATTTGTTCCTCTTAATAGGTGCTGTAAAACAGAAATGTACAGTTAGGAGAATTCTTGGAAGATTATGATTTTTCTAATAAACAAACCCAATAATTATATGTAAAATATATGTAATAGTGCATTCACCATTAAAATAGCAGTGCATTCCTATCATATTTCTTTCCTGCTCCTACAAATGCAGCTTGGGTGGTTTCTGCTGTGTTGAAACAGATTTCTGCATGGAATTTGCAGATGTTGTAGCTCATAAACTCCAAGAGGAGCCTTTGGTTTTAGGGTATAACAGACTGAGTCTCTGTTTTCGTCTAGTAACCAGCAGATGATGAAAAGACCAGTATCTGCTGTGGGGTACAAAAGGCCCCTGAGCCAACACGCCAGGACGTCCATGATGAGTCATACAGAGGCTCGGTACAGGGTAAGCCCACATGTGGTTGAACCTTTGTCTCTTCAACCTCCTGATCAGGGGAATGTGAATTCCAGAGGGGATTGTGTGTTCTTCTTTGAGATGTAAATTTGTAGTGTCCTGCATACATTTATAAAGTACTTGAGATTAAGTTTCTGGAGGGAAAAGTAGCAGTTAGTATGAAAACATGGAGACTTTGATTGTGCTTTTCCTATCTCAGGCAGAGAACATCGTGTTACTGGAACTGGACGGGCCCAGTCGAACAACAAGGAACTATGAAGGCCCAGCCATCGCTCCCAAGGTTCAGGCAGCTCTGGAAGCAGCTCTGCAGGAAGAAGATGAGATTCAAGTGGACGCCTCAACCTTTGAGAGCACTTCAAATAAAAAATCAAAACCCAGGTGAGTTAGACCTTCCCTGAGCAGACTGGCCCACAGGAGAGGTGCAAGTGCAGTTGCTGTTGGTCAGCACTTCTCATCAGTGAAGTGAAGCTGAGCTTTGTAGATAAGCAAAGAAAGAACGGAACATAGAATCATAGAGTCATTAAGGTTGGAAAAGACCTTTAAGATTTGAGCCCAGCCTTCAACCAAATCCCACCATGCCACTAAACCTTATCACAACTTCTCATTTTTTGATCACTTCCAGGGATGGAGATTCCACCACTGCCCTGACCAACCTGTGCCAGGGCTCAACCACTCTTGCAGTGAGGAAATTTTTCCTAATTTTGAGCCTAAACCTCCCCTTGTAGGATTTGAGGCTGTTTTACCTTGGTCTGTCAACTTGTTACTTATAGAAGAGGCCAACCCCCACCTCCCCACAACCTTCTTTCAGGGTGTAGGACATAGGACAGAAAAAAAGCTGAAACTGTTTATTAGAGAAAAACTCCAGTAAAAAAATCAGCTTTTTGAAGATTAATTGTGGAAAGTAACAGGTGACATTGTCAGAGCTTTTCTTGTTTATATTTTAATTTTTGCTTCCTCAGACCAAAAACTGGAAGGAAATCGGCGGCATCCTCATCAGGATCAGGCACCCCCAGTTCTCAGCTCTACCCACAGTCACGAGGGCTGGTTCCAAAATAAAACCAGCAACTCCTCTCCAGGGAGGGAACAGCCTTTACCTTCTGGGAGCAGAGACAAGGACAAACCTGCAGAGAGAGCTCCTGGCCAGCCTCCAGCCCCTTTCCCTGGAGATGGCCTTGTTGCTGTTTAACTGACTCGGGCCAGTCCAGGGGCACTGAGCCATGGGAAGATCTGTGCTTGCAACTCAGCATTTGGCCTCTGTGGGAAATGGATTTTAGTTAGGAAATCAAAAATGCATGAGGTACGTTACAGTGTGTTAGGAGCAATGGGAAGCATGGGGATCACCTCACAGCATCACCGTCCTCCTCCTGCACCAGTCCTTCTGCTGCACGAGGCTTTTTGGCTGTTGGGCACTAAGAAGACAGAGTTGGAAGTAATCTCAGCAGAACCACCAATCTCCAGGTCCACAGTGAGAACCAAAAGAGGCTAAAAAGCAGAGGATCTGTTCAAACTTGACAAGGTGCATGGTTCTTCCTCTTCCTGCTTGAGAGACTGGCATCATCACCTGGGGTACAGGCACTGGTCTGAACAGGCAGGATGGCAGTGGCCAGCGTGTCCTCACCACCACACAGCTGTGCCTCCCCATAGGGCTGTAGGACAGAAAAGGGTCTTGAAAACAACTCTGTGGTCTCCAGAAAGGAAGCAGTAGAATCTGAAGTCCTTTCTTTGTTTACAGGCATAAGTGAGAGCTCCTCTAAGCTGACCTACAGACCTCACCCCTACCAACAGGAACCACCTTGTCAAAGAACACCTCTGCACGCCAGTGTCAGCTCCACAGCTTTCCTCCTCTCTCTTGCCTCCATCTTTACCCCTGGCATTTAAAACCAGTCTCCATATGACATCTTTAATGGCATATGGCCATTTTCTCATGCCTCCTACTGTTGATGGAAGACATAGCATTAGCTCAGAGCTCTCCCTGCCAGGCTCAGACTCTCACCTGGGCAGAGAACTGGAACTTGGAGCTGCCTTTGAGTGTACTCCTGGGAGTTTGTTCCCTTCTCTTGGTGTCTAAGGAGGTTCAGCATTCAGTGCCTCTTGTGCCTCACCTGTTCCATGTTAAGCAGCTTTCTCTCTGCACCTCCCAGTCCACTCAGAGCCACCTAACCAAGGCTGGTGGTGGAAGCTGGTGTTAATTCCAGGGGTTTTACTTCGAAAACAAGGGAGGAAGAGGTCCTGCTTTTGACAGTCTCCTTGCAAAGCTGCCCTATGACTAAAGCAGGCTCGTGTAGCAGGGTCGAGGGAGGTGAACTCCATGCTAAGGACAGAGTAAGGTGTCCCTGTCTAGTGTCCCACAGCTCATTCATAAGTTTTAGTTCACTGTATATTGAGACTTGGGATGTTACTTTTCCTGGTTGCTCTTGGCTGTCATCCTGTGAACGTTTTTACCTGTTTCCCTCACTGATGACTTCCTCCAGACTGACACATGTGAGTGTGTGAGGACTTGCCTGGTTGTAGAAATGCTCTGATGTGTGGACTCTGCCTTGTGCTCGTTAATTGTCCACAGAGTGACTTCACCCAGGCTGGAGAACTCCTTTCTACTGACCCCCTGAGCAGGAGGAACTGAGTACTCAGCACAGCTCACTTGTGCATCCTGCAGGCACGGTGCCCAGGTGAGCCAGGTGGGCCCCTTGAACACCAACTGGGCTGCTGCAATCCATGGGCTGCTTTCCTGGGCCACAGGGTTAATGTATGTATACACATATATGCACACATATATATATTAGTTTTGGTGGAGGAAGGAAGGATTTGCTTTTAATTGAGAGAGCAGGCATATGACCAATTTCTTTCAACCTGAACGTGGAAACCCAGCGTAATCTTCATTTTTACAAAGCACTGTTTATGTCCAGAGAGCCTTTTAACTGGCTCTTGTTGCATAATATAACATCAACTTCTCTTCCCTCTCCTCCCTCTTTCTCTCCAGCACATAATCTTCTGTACTAGGACATTTTAAAAGATGATTGTATGGTTTAAGTGCTCAGAGACTTGAAATTAAACAAGGGGGGTGGGGTGGGGGGAAATGTTTAAAACCCTGCAATAGCAGCACAGTAGATAACCACGTCTATGTACATACCTAAGTACACATGTTTTTTGTGAATAATGCATACACAGACACATCCATGTCTGCACATGTGCACACTCTTCCTCAGTTGCTACTATTCCATAGGGAATTCTAGTCTATATTAAACTCATATGCTGGAAACTGCCCTCGTGGCAGGGCTGGTACCGTGGAACTCTGCAGTGCAAACCTGTTTTCATGTTGATGAGCCAGCTGGTGTCAGAAAGGCTCTGCTTTTAACTCTGTAGAAATTCATTAGCAAGGTGAAAGAAACTCAGTAGAGTGGAAAAGAAAAAATCTGCATATTTAGTCATTGTATGTAAATTGGGGCTTTGGGTGGAGATTTGGTCAGTGTGTTCATGGGCAATCTCGGCCTGTTACAGAAGCTTTTGGATTCTCATTCCAATGGACTTAACCCTCACCAGATGCTCAGTAGCACTGATATTAAGATACATTGTCTTAAGCTGTACAAAACATACTGAGCTCTGGTTTGAAGCTTTTAAGAAACATTCCTGCCGAGTTTGCCCTTTTCTGGTGTTATCTGAACCATCTGGGCTTCCTGCTGGTTAACCAAAGGCAGGAAATCCAGCTGGAGTCCTGGAAGAGGCCCTGGGACAGCCATGCGCCGTCACCTTTTCTTCTTAGGAATGTTTAACATTCAACATAATTGTCTTTGCTCTGATCTGTATAATGGGATCTTTTTTTTGAAAAAGTGGCATGGAGCAGGAGTCGGCCAGTGGGAGCAAGCGCCCCAAGACACTGAAGCATAGGAATTAAAGCACTTTGTTAAATCCTTAACTTAGGTCTAGCGCCTTTTAAAAAATATTTGCATGCTGCTTGAATCTTCTAAAACACATACCTCTGCCAGAGCACCTGGGGCTGCGCCGGTGCCTTATACAGATCAGAGCAGGCAGTGTTCAGTCAGTTTTAGGTGTGTGAGTCTGCCCTCGCTGAACACGCAGCGCTGGAGTTTCAATGAGGCACCTGTGTACCTGGACCTGTCCTCTCTCCTGTCTGTGCTGGGCAATGTGCACCAGTCTTTAAACAGTTCAGTGTAATTCCTGGGGGTCTGTTCCTGCTGTGTTCAAAGACAGATTGGAAAAGAGAACCTGCAAAAGCCATAATTAGCTACGGAGATGGAACTGAAATGAGAACACTGGTCCTGCCTGCTGCACTGTGCAGCGGGGGGTTGACTCTCTGGGGTCCAGGTGCTTACTGCCTTCTCCAGCCCCCTTTCTTTTTGAAGAGGTGACCCAGGATCCTTCTATGGGCACAGCTGTCGATGACAACTCTCAGCTCCTTGGAGATACACCCACCTGCGCCTTCTCTTAGGTGATCTGTAGAAAAAGAACCTGTCCATAGTTCTGTCCATAGTTTTACAGCTTATATTTATTTGTATCATCTCTTTTGTCTAGGAATGTAAAGTGATCCTAAAATACAACGTGTAATAAAGTCAATAAGATTTATTGCATCTATCAAAATGTGTGGTTTTCATTGTTACTTTGGGGCAGGGCTCGGTGACTTCATGTTTTATAAAGCTTCGTCTTATTTTTCTTCAATTAAAAAAAAGAAGTGTCTGTGCAAAGTAAGTGGAAAAATGTAAATATGAGTAGAACTGCGATGAGTATTGTAAAGTGTGTGTATATAAATATATATATATAAAAAATACGAGTAGAAGGTGCTGATGCTTGGCATGTGGCACCTTGGGAACCAGAAATGGTGGTGAAACCCCGCCTGGATCCCAGTCCAGGGTGGGCCCCCGGCCTCGGTGCTTCATTGCTTGCTACGGCAACGGGTGGTGCCGATTTAAACCAGTCTTTTTCCGGCACCGTGGGGAGAAAGAACCTCGGGGCATAACGGAGGAGTATGTCCAGAGAAGGGAAACGAAGGTGGGGAAGTGTCTGTAGCACATGTCCTGTGAGGAGCGGCCGGAGGAGCTGGGAGTGTTTACCCTGGAGAAAAGGAGGCTCCAGGGTGACCTTATTACCCTCTACAACTCTGTGAAAGGAGGTTGGAGCTAGATGGGGGTCGAGCTCTTCTGCCGACCGGCGACAAGAGGGCACAGTGTTAAACTGTGTCAGGGGAGATTCAGTTTGGACATCGGGAAGAATTTCTTAACATAAAGGGTCTTTAGATACTGGCATGCACTGCGGAGGTGTTTAAGGAAAGACCGGACGTGGCGCTCAGTGCCCTGGTCTGGTGGACATTGTGGTGTTGGGTCATAGGTTGGAGTCGCTGATCTCAAAGGTCTTTTCCAGCCTAAATGATTCTGTGATAACCGGGATGTTGGAACACGAACAGCCGCAGCGGCTCAGCCTCGAGCGCTCTGCTCCAGCTCGGTCCCGCAGCCGCCCCCGGCCCGGGCGGTGCCGCTTCCCCGCCGCGGCCATGCGGCGCCAGCGGCCTCTCCCGCCATGCGGCGCGGCGCCCGCCGGGACTTGTAGTCCCCGAGTCGGAGCGCGGCTGCGTTGGGGTTGCGCATGGGGACTACAACTCCCGGCGGTCTTTGCGGTTTGTTTTCCTTCAAACCAGCCCTAGGCCCGCCCCTCCGGCCCCTCCCCTCCGGTCCCTCCGTGTCCCGCCGCGGCCACCGTCGCCGGGCCCCGCCGCCCCGCCCCGCTCCCGGCCCTTTGACCCCGTTGTTATGCCGGGCCCGAGCCGCCGCCGCCGCCGCCGCCTCCCGTAGCGCCCGGAGCCGCCCCCGCCTCGCGCCCCGCCCGCCGCGCCCGCCGCGTCCACCCCGCCCCGGTCGCCGCCGCCCGCCTGCCGCCCGCGCGCCCAACGGTCCGCGCCCGCCGCGCCCGCCGCGCGGGAGGAGGAGGAGGAGGAGGAGGAGGAGGAGGATGAAGGAGATGAAGCAGAGGAGGAAGAAGGAGCGCACGTGGGCCGAGGCCGCCCGCCTGGTGAGGCCGGGGGGGCGTCCAGGGAGGGGGCGCGGGGACTCCGCCGTGCCCCAGGGCCTCCCCGCCGCGTCCGGCCCCTCCCCGAGTAACGGGGCCGGCGGCGCCGCCATCGCTTTTGAGGGGGTAAAAGCGGGGGCCGGGTCCGCCTGGAGGGCGCGGGCGATGTTGCCCGTTCCCCGCCCGGTCCCGCGGCTTCCCGCGGTTCCCCCACCGGCCGCTGTGGTCGGGGTCTCCTGCACGGTTGTTTTTCTTCCTCAGCCCGGTGGGAACGAGATGCGCTCCGGGACGGTGCGAGCGCGGCCCCCGGCCCTCGGTGGCGAGCTGCCCGCCCGCCGGGGATCCCAGCGGCCTCGGCCGCCTCCCGCCGGGCGGGGCTGCAGCGGGTCCCGGGATGGGAACACGGGAGGTGCCGTCCCGCAGCGGTTCAGTGCGTGCCGGGCAGGGCTGCGGGAACGGTCCCGCTCATTCTCTTCCTTTCAAATGATTTAAAGCTCCATGGGAGGAACCGGAGCCTCCGGAGAGGGCACGGCCGCTGTCAAAAGTTTCCGGTTTAATTACCGAGGGTACGGATTCCTTCTGTGCGCCGGCAGCGCCCGAGGGCCGGTGGCGTGTGTCGGGCTGCCGGAGCAGCAGCTAGACTGAACAACCCTGAATCAGCCCGTATTTGGTCACTTTTGGGTTTAGGAGATATGGCCATGGAGATGTCTTAGTCCTTTTGTCTTAAAAAATCTCCTTGTTGATGGCTTCAACTTCCAAGCCTGGCTCTGCTCTGGTGGTGTCTGTGGGAATGCCATTGTCATTGGACCGTTGCAGTGGGAGGAAGGTGACTTCCCTCTGTGAAGCTGGATCTGTCTTGAACCCCAGTTATGAAGTAGGAAATCTAAAAAGAAGAATAACTTCAGTGTCTGTCAGTGAGCTAGTCAGAGGTTTGGTTTAAGGGCTGCGTGCCGAGGTGTCTAGGCTGGCTGTTTGGCATTTGGGTAGAAGGAGCTGGTTCTCTCCTGGTGACCCAGTGACACAGGTACAGCAGTGCAGGGATGAAGTAAGGGATGATCCAGCTGCCTGGATGTGAACGGATCCTGCGTTTTCTCCCTGTAGCTGTGTCAGTGGTGTACAACTCGTGAGGATACATGTGTTCCTCCTGTGTAGCCCATGGACTTCTGTAGAAATGGATTTACAGGGCTTGAGTGTGGCTTGTTTCCTTGTTTTGTCTGTTGTGTGTGTTTGTTTTGGTTTTGCCAGCCCAGGTTATGCACTGAAGCATGTAAACATTCAGAAGGAGCAGTGTGGGTGAGTCCAGTGAAGCTCATGTCTCTTACTGAGGATGTTCAGGATAAGTCTTGGTGCTTCTGAGTAAGATTTTTTTTGGCTATTGGAGTGTTTTCTTACTGCTTGCCAGGAAGAAACCTAATCAGACAAGCATCTGACTTCCAGCAACTTGCATCATCTTTTGTGTGTAAATGATAATATTTTAGACCCATGTGGCTTTGCTTGAAAAACTGGAGAAGGGCATAAGGCAGCCACTGTGGAACTTCACTGCAGGAGTCTGCTGGTCTCCTTCTCCATCCTGCATTTCTCCTTGGGATCCATGTTCTGTGAACCAGGTGTGTCACTGCAGGTGGCAGGGATGCTTTCCTGGTAGGTGACCCTGGGGGCAGAGGCTGTGCTATGTGACCTTGCACAAAGTCAGCTCATTCAAACATCCTGGGCTCTGACAGGTGAAAAAAATCAGTATTTATAGGCTGCCCAAAGCAGCCCATGTGACTGTGACTCTAAAGCAGTCACCTAATACACCTCATCATCCTCGTGTGATGGGGAAGGCATCTCTTCACACAGTTCTTCTCACCTGTCTTTTGGCCAGGACCTCAGGCACAGTGGTGCATGAGATGCCTAAGCCTCAACAGCATCTTAGAGCCATTGATGAACCAGAAATAGAACCATCTCATACTAGATTATCCACTTAGAGAGACCTAGAGTTGCGTAGCTGCACTTCCAGCTTGCAGGACTGATTGTAAATCCACTAAAAATAGATCTTTATTTCACACTAGTCTTACACATGCTCTCTGTCAAAATGCTTTTAATTTCCCTCTCTGACGTGTGCTGTGTATTTTGTATTCCTCTCAATGTTTCTGAGAGTCACAGGCAAAAGTGTTCTTCAGTGTTGCTCCTCCTACAGAGCCAAAACTCTGCATGTTCCATAAAACAAACCTTTAAAGATTCATCTGGATGCCCAAAGCCATGGCAGGATCCCACAAGTGCTGTCAGAGCTAGTTGACCAGTAAATTGAGGAAGTGATGTAAACTTCCATGATTAGGGGCACAGGAACCCTCAGCTATCAGTGCTATAAATAGTGGAGGAGGGAAAATTCTGTTTTGGGGGTAAGGAATAGCCAGTGTTGAAGTTGTAGCTGTAAGGCTGATGTGGTGCTGGGAGTGTCAGGTTGGAGAGGGATAGAAGGGGCAGTGCTGGAGACTGGGGTTTGGTGTCTAAAGCTTGCAGGATCTTCTTTCCCCCAGTTCTTCCATTAAGTGCTCTGTACACTTAATACAGCTCTTGATTGGAAATTGTTCCCCTGAGCGTAGATTCTTTTATCTGTATGTAAATGCTCCTTTGTGCTCAGTTTTAGGCCACATACTTCACTTGCTGTGTCTGTCACTGGAGAGAGGTTTGAATAATTCCCTGATTTTTTGGAACAGACGTGTTGTATTTTGCGGATCTCACTGGGCTCAGGGGCAATGAGTTTCCCTGTGTCAGCTGTCTGCAGCCTTTGAGTGATGGGGTGACAGCTCAGGAGGGAGGCATGGAGACCTCATAACCTATGGAGAGAGGAAAAAGTGTGATGGGGCTGTATGGAATTTAATTAGTTTACTCTCTCTGAATATGGCTCATCACTTGCTTTGATTTTTCTCTACACTCTTCATGTTTTCATTGGGTTTTAACTCTAGTTAGTTCTTGAATTCCCTTCCCCATGAGGTTCTTATCTTATTCGCAGAAGCTTGTGAGCTTCAAGCATCTGCAAAATACCTGTTGGGTGGATATGATTTAAGAAATTCCATTTGTAGAATCAAGATTTAGATTGGAAGGACCTTAAAGATCATCTCGTTCCAGCCCCCTGCCACATGCAGGGACAGCTTCCACTAGTCCAGGCTGCTCCAAGCCCCATCCAACCTGGCCTTATCACAACATACAGTTGAAGTGCAGAATTGCAGTTGGGTTTTTCATTACTTGTGGAGGGTGGAGATGGTTTGAGGTGCAAATGTTGCCCTGCACAGCTTTGGGATGATTTTGCACATGTCCGTTTGGCGTGGCTGCTGCAGTGACTCACTTCTAGATTTTGCTGATGGAAACGGGGCATCTGGGTCCTTCCTCTGGCTTCCCACACAAGTCAGACTGAGAGACAGCACCGTGTTGCTGACTTTAAAGTGTGGGGACAAATGACACCAGGGCTGTGCATTGTGTGGCCACAATGCTGGGGCAGTTTAGACCACGGTTATGATCAAAAAGTTCCTGAGTGAATTCCTGTTGCTGCTTTCCATGCCTGTTCCAGGCCATGGCCTGTGCCTGTCTCACCCTCTTTTTGCTCGTGGCCCCAGGTCTGTGGAGCTGGGTGCCTTTGCATTCCAAGAGCAGCACTGTCTGCTGCCGGGGAAGGCGCAGGAGCTGGCGCATGGTCGGCAGCTGTAGGGTAATCTGCTCCCAAAGAAACTGCGTGGTTTACATCTACTGCTGCTTATTTTTGCTCATTGTTTCCTGTTTATGTGGATAATCTTCTTATCCACAGAAATGTCCGGTCCTCTCTTTGAATCCTTGAGTTCTTGCTTCCAGCCATTTTGGAGCAGTAAGTTCCACAGGCTTTGAAAAAAATAAAGTAATAACCTCTTTACTTCTTCATTTATAAGTGACAATTCTATTATTGATATAATATATGAAAGGATGCATTGTTATTTTTTGTATTGCCTTTTAATATCTGATTTTCTTCATTTTATGTCAAAGGCAAGCACTCTTAAGTTTCTAGCCAGATTTTTTTTCCAAATCCTTTACTGTTATTTTGTCCTTTTCTGAATTCTGTCCTTCTCTGACATGAATTATGACTCTTAACTTGTGATTCCCTTCCTGGGATGGAGTGAAGATAAAATGAATGCAGTAATCTGAAGAAGGTACACTATTGGATTGTATGGCTGCACAGTAATACTTTTAGTGACAAAAAAATACTGGATGCTTTGTGGAGAGGTAGGAGAAGGTTTTACATCGTTAGAGGTCACTAACCACTGTTCAGTTTGGAAGGTTGATATGGCAGCAGCTCCATCTAATGTATAGTGAAGTCTGGTAAAGCTTCCACTGGGGTCAAGGCCAAATTCTGATGCTTTTTCTCCTCCATGTTTGTATTTTGGTTAATTAGGGAAGAGATGAAGGTAAAGCCTTTGTGGCTTTGATCCATGTTCACCAGGATCTTGAGGTAGCCTGAAATTTTACTGTGTGTCTTTGCAGGTGAAGCAAGTTCGAAGAGGCACATTACTGGGTCTGGGCCACAGCTGATGCAGGAGTTTTGGGAATGCAGAAGCCAATGCTGTAATGTCTTTCTGTCTTTTCAGGTGCTGGAAAATTACTCAGATGCTCCTATGACCCCAAAACAGATTCTGCAGGTCATAGAGGCTGAAGGTCTAAAGGAAATGAGGTTAGTATTGATGATTTTGTCTAAACCAGTGTGGAGCATGGGGGAGGCAGTGTATGAAGGCTGGTGTTGCTTCATACAGTTCTGCCTCATCCCCAGCCCACTTTGCTTCCCTTTTTCTCTTCTCAGCCTAGTAATTTGAGATGACAGTACAGACATTTATATACAGATTGTGAGGGGTTTTTTTCTCTGATAATAACTGGAAGATGTTCTTGGATTTTTTGATAATTTACAGAGTCCCTTCATCCATCTATTGTGAAATAAATGCTTCTTGCAGATCAGGCCCCTGCATTGTGCTGTACTTACCAGTCACTCACACAGTTCTCACATAAGTAGCTCCTAGCAGTTTCTGCTGTTGTGACCTGAGTTTGAGAACAGTTTAAATTTTATCTCCTCTGATGCTTCATTTCTAGAGCAGACATTATGTTTTAGAAGAGACAGGCTTTTTCATGTCACTGGCTTATGCTCAGTTTCTTGAGCACCAGGAGGGCACGGCTCACATCACATGGTTGTGGCTCTTGACATTATAGGGAGGAGATGCCCAACATGCCCATTGCAGAGTGGGTTTCATGTGGAAAAGAACCTGATGCAGAGCCTTGGAAAGGGCAGAAGTGGGAGACTGCTTTCCTTGGTTAAGTTCCTGTGAGCTTCCCTCTGTTTCCATGACAGTAGTAGAAATACAGAGTGTCTTGCAGCTCAAAGAAAGTGGGTAACTGTGATAGTCAAATGCCTCAGTTACTGCTACCTGGCAAAAAATAAAAAGGAAGTTTGACTACCAGAGACATGAAAAGCTGCTGTCCAGGGATGGACTTTGGGAAATCCAGATGCAAGGACTGTTTCTAGTCTTGCTTCTCCCTCCCTTTGTTTCTGTGGACGGTTTTTCACTGTGGTGTGTGCATTTCCTGAACCTGTACTTTACCTAACTACGGAAGGCAAACTGATTTCTTCTGGGACCTAAATGTTAGCTCGTTTTTGCACCTTGTTTGTGTGAAATCAGGAAACAGCTGGGGTGTTTTGAATAGTCAAAATCTGTGACATGTACGAAGGTGTTGGGTGTGGTACCTGCTGTTGTTTGGAGAGGCATGAGGCTGGTGTGTGCTGCTGCATCGGATTTGGAACTGTTGGAACACCCACCTTCCATGGGCTTACAAGAAGGCTGGAGAGGGACTTCTCACAGGGGCATGTAGTGATAGGACAAGGGACAATGGCCTTAAGGTGAAGGAGGATAGATTTAGATTGGATATAAGAAAGAAATTCTTCCCTGTGCGGGTGGTGAGATAATGGCACAGGGTGTCCAGAGAAGCTGTGGCTACTCCATCCTTGGAAGTTTCCAGGGCCAGGCTGGACATTGCTTAGTTCAACCTGGTCTGGTGGAAGGTGTCCCTGCCCATGGCAGGGGGTTTGGAACAAGATGATCTTTAAGGTCCCTTCCAACCCAAACTATTTCATGATTTGGTGATGCTTGCTGAGATCTTCTCTGGTTTGGATGTGGGCAGTAGGGTCACAGCTCTGAGTAGAATTCAGACAGATTTTAATGAGGACCTTCATAGAGCTTTGCTTTAATCACTCTTCTACAACTCTCTCACATAAGTCCTGTTACCTAAGCAGGCAGTTGAAGATTTCTGTGCACAGGCTGTCCCCTGCCAGAGATAATATCAGGGCCCTTCACACACATAAATTATCCTGTGCTTTCCCAGTTTTTACAAGTGACCTGTCACAGCGTTTAAGTAAAGACCAGACTTTGGAACATGTGTCATGTTAAATCCCACAAAGCCAACTCATTCCTTTAAAGGTCGGTGGTTTCCCTTGGGATATCTGCTTTTCCTTCCCATGTCATTAATTCTCTGCTTTAAGAAAAGATTGTTTTCTTCAGAGCGTGATTGTTCGCAGAATAAAGGCAGTGAGCCTGCCTGGCCAAACGTGCAGCAGGCTTTGCTGGTGCTTGTATAGAAGCTCTTCCTGAAACTCCATTTCCTGAAGGAAATAGCTCAGTGCCTTGAGATGTTTTTCCTTCTGAATCAATCCTGAGGTGGGGCTCCCTGGTTTGGGGGTCACACTGCTCTCCTGGGAGGGCTGTGTTCCATACGGGGCACTGACATTCCCAGGAGCCAGCACCATGCTGAGTTTAGCTCCTGGCAGAGTTTTAACTGCTTGGTTTTTTTCTTGTTTCGGGGAAAATTACTTACTTTGCCATTTTAAGAGAGCTCTGTGGCTGGTGAGTGTGCTTGGAGTGTCTGGTAAACACAGAGGGGAAAGCACTGTCTAACAGGACAGAAGGCTGGAAATTTTGTTCACATGATCTAGAAGTGATACAGGGTAACTTTTCCTGTCACTGTGGCATGTGAAGAAATGTCCAAAACCCAAACACATACAGGGTGGAAACTGAAATTGTGCTATGTTTTTGATTTCAGAATGATTTTCTTTGAAATATTTTATCTCAGTCCAGTTTTCAGTTTCACTTTTACTAAGAATGCAGTCGATAGTGCTGTAATGTGTCTTCCAGACAACTTTCTTACTGTACATGTGGGACTTACTGGAAAACACCATATTACGTGGCACAGCAGTTCCATCAGTGTGAGCGTAGGATGGGGCTTTAACCAGGGAGTTATGTAGGACTTAACAAATGAGAACATCAGAGCCTTTGTATTGAGCTTTGCTCAAGCAGTTTGGTCTGTGACATATCAGGGAGACATTGCAGTAACACATGTGTGTACAGTTTGCTTACGTCTTTTTACTGCTGAATAAATCTGGGGGTTTTGTAAAATCAATCCAACACTGAAGGTTTCCAGGACAGAAGGGGAGGAAACAGGTAATAAAAGTTAGAAATGTCTGAAAACAGACGAGGGTAGCTTTAAAATTGGTCTCATGTTTCCTGTTCGCTGTGATGTGCAAGGCGGATGTACAGGTCAAAATGAAATCAGTGACACTGTTCCGACTGAAGTGCCTGTCCCATAAAGTTAATGGCATCACCTCTGTTCCCCTGATCAGCTAAAGGATGCCCATTTAACCAGATCTTTCAGGCTGTATTTTTGATAATCCATTTCTTAAGCTATCTCCTTTCTTCCTTTCTCTGTTGCAGTGGCACGTCTCCCCTGGCCTGCCTCAATGCCATGCTCCACTCCAATTCCCGGGGAGGGGATGGGCTCTTTTACAAACTGCCTGGACGCATCAGCCTTTTCACACTGAAGGTAAATGCTGAGCTCTGCTCCCAGCTGAGGGCTTAGGGGTGAGTTCTGCTCCTTGTTCAGGACTGAGTGTTACTCTATCACTGAGCATCACGAGCAGTGAGATCATCATGTGAGAGAGGGTCTGGAATTCGTTATTTCCGTGGAGCTTGTACCTTTCAGCTCTATTCAGCCATCTATGATAAATTCCTTAAAAAAACCCTAACTGTTATTTCTTGAATTGCACAAGCAAGATGAATCCTCTTACTGCAGTGCCTGGTGTCCAGCTCAGGTGGCTGCTCATCAGAACAGACCCATGCACTCTCTTGCTGCCAGCCACCAGGGAAAAGAGCCAACCAAGGAATTGGTCCAAGAGCTTGTAGCGACAAGTAAAATCTTGATAGGAAAATGTATATTCATTCTTCTTGCTGCTTGATCTGTGTTCCACTACATTCCATGTTATTTAGCATCAGTATTTTCCTCAGATCTTGAAATCTCTCTGGAATACTTTTTTTTTATTTTATTGTTCCAGTAATGTTAAGTATTGAAAATGTTTCTGGTCTTGGGCTTTTCTTTTGCATTGTTTTGTGCTGTTGGATTCCCTGATAAATATCAACTTGATAGATCCCAGCTATTTAATTTCCATCATTTGTCTGCTGTTAGAAAATCTTGTTGAATTGACACATTTTGCTGAAAATAGATGGCATTGAAATGGCTTATATTGTACAAGTAGGAAATACATCTCCTAAGCTTGCTATCTTAGTGTTTGGCCACTCTGATGCTACTTATTCTTTCATAGTGAGATGCTTCTCTTTAATAGGAACTCATTGCTTGCAGAAAATTGTGACGTATTATGAACCTTCTTATTAAATTATTTATTATTAACCTGGTATTTTGGAGATGTATTACTTGTCTAGGAGGGGGATATTAAGTGTTCTTCGTTTAGGTGACTTCTGTTCCACTATGAGCTCAAATATACTTTAAAACGCCTTTCTGCATCAAGGATTAAAATAGGGAAAAAAATTTAGGTTCAAGTGTGTATAGGTTAAAGTTAACTGTCTGCTCCCATTGGTGTAGGTTTGGGAGGGAGGGCTGTAGCCACCCCAGTTCTGTTTCCCCTCTAGAAAGATGCCTTGCAGTGGTCCCGGAACCTGTCAGTGCCAGAAGGGGAGGAGCTGGAGGACACAGCAGATGCAGAAAGCTGTGGGTCCAACGAAGCCAGCACTGTGAGTGGTGACAATGATGGTAAGTGTCTGGTGACATTAACCTTAAACTCCAGGACCTACTTCTGTGTCTGACTGAGAGCCCATCTCTTTCAGTGTCTCTTGATGAAACTTCTTCTAATGCCTCGTGTTCCACTGAATCTCAGAGCAAGGGACCTGCTACCAGGGAGAGTTACAGAACCGCTTCCCAGGTAGGAAAAAGTGGGACTAATGGGAAGGGTGAAGCCTCTCAAGGGGCGCTTTCATTACTGTTGGAGTGGTATGACAGGGATTATTTGTGCACAAGTGCCTCAGAGAGAGTTACGAGGCTGTCTCCTTGGGCAAGAAGTGGCAGACTGGGGAGGGATCATGTATGGGAAGGCAATTTTGAATTCTCTGCTAGTCCTAAATGTAGTGTTGCCTGAAGATTCACCTAGGAGGAGCCAGGTAGCTCTTTAACTGAGGAACATGCTGCTTAGAATATTATTATACCCTTCCATAATGCCTTCATTCCTTTGTTTTGTTTTTGGTTTCTCTCTGGTCTGCAGACATCCAAACAGAAGAAAAAGACAGGTGTGATGCTGCCACGGGTGGTGTTAACCCCACTGAAAGTAAATGGGGCACACATGGAGTCTGCCTCGGGTGAGCATGGCTTTGGGGGGATCCTAGTGACATCACAGATCTCTCTCAGTCAGTCCCCAGTCATCTGTGTTTGCCTGAGGATTTCTGTAACACCTGCTGAGACTGAGTGATGCTGCACTGTGTGTATGCTTAACTCACTCAACATAGTTGGTACCTGGGCAATACCCTATAATAGCAGATTTGTTACTAACGGAGAATTCCTGTATGTTAAACCACTCTCCCAGTTGGGCTTTGACTGTTCTTTGCATATTTTTATGAACTTGTTTTGCTTTTAGGCTTCACAGGAAGGCACGCTGATGGGGAGAGCAGCAGCACATCCAGCAGCAGCAGCAGCTCCTTGGCCCTGTGCAAAACCAGCCTGCGCAGTAGGACAGAGATAAACAGGGATCCTCCACAGCTGCTGAGGGGCATCCGAAAGCCCACGGCAGGTACGTGCTCCTGGTTAAAGGCAGAAGGATAACTGGTGATGGTGAAGTCCAGGTGTATCTGAGAAGAGCACCAGGAGGCATTTGATGACCTGGGGTCACAAGCCAGGCTTTCCATCTTGAGTGTTAGTGATACAATTGTTTAAAAGTTTGCCTGGTCTGAAGAGCAGCATTGTGAATTGTACCTGAATATGGCTGAACTGTGACCTCTTGTCAGAATTCCAGATGTGTGTCTGTTAATTACTGTGTTGGAGAGTCCTGCAGTCTTTCTCATCTCCCTAGCTCCTTTTGCTGTTGTAGTTTGACATAAATTTCAGCCCATAATGCTGAAATACTTCTATACAACAATGTTAATTTTATTTGCCTGTCCTTAAACTCCAGGGCAGATGAAACGGAACAGGGGTGAGGATATTGACTTTGAAACCCCAGGCTCCATCCTTGTCAACACAAACCTGCGAGCGCTGATCAACTCCAGGACCTTTAATGCGCTTCCATCACACTTCCAGCAGCAGCTGCTTTACCTCCTGCCTGAAGTTGATAGACAGGTACAAGCACTCGGGTGTTTTCCCTTCCCTGATTACCTCTTCAGTGTGGAACAGCTGGAGCAGGTGAGTTCTGTTTGTCCTGGGTCTGTCCTGCTAGGTGGGGGCTGACGGGCTGATGCGCCTCAGCAGCAGCGCTCTGAACAACGAGTTCTTCACCCACGCTGCACAGAGCTGGAGGGAGCGGCTCGCTGACGGTGAGTGGCTTTGCTTTCCTGAGTGCCTGGGAAATAGGTGCTCATTTTGTAGGATTTTTGGGTTTGCTTTTACAGTTAATGAGCAGGAACTTAGTCCAGCTTTGTTGCATATCTATCTGTGTTGCACCCAACTTTTTTTTCTTTTTTTTCCCTTTAAAATCAAAGATATGATTTCTTCTGGTGCCATGGGACCTTCAGAATTAAGTGGTGAAGGTGTAAAGTAGTCCCAGACTTATTTTTCCTTAAATGGTGGCCTGTCTGTGAAAACACCATTTTTTCTGGAGCCACAGGTAGCACCTGGATCCAGAGGCAGGATGGGGAGCAGGGTGTTAACAGCAGGTCTGTCTTTCAAATATGCAGCTGCTGTACTGCTCAAACACTAGAGGTTGCATTTGCAGAATGAGTTTTGTTTGGAACTGAATTCCAGTCTCTTGCTTCCATGTAGGTGAATTCACCCATGAGATGCAAGTTCGAATCCGGCAGGAGATGGAAAAGGAAAAGAGAGTGGAGCAATGGAAAGAGAAGTTCTTTGAGGACTACTATGGACAAAAGTGAGAAATTTTACCATGTCTATACTGTTTTAGCCATGTTTATGCAGTTGGCAGAGTGTGTTTCTGTTTGTGGATACCTGAGCAGATGCAGCGTAAGCTCCTTGAAAAACACAGGTTGTGGGGTGAATTGTTCCAGGTGCTGGTCTGGGAAAATCCTTAGTGGAATTGGCTGGGTTCAGCAGAATTTTGTAGCCCATCTCTTTTGCTTCCAAGAAAAGTTGATAGTGTTTTGCATCACAAATCTTTAGGGATTTTTTCTCATTCCATGTGATAGCAATGTGGGATGTGTGGGTTCTCCCCTTGCAGGGTGAGTTAATGAGGCTTTGATGACTCTCTGCCCGTGTTGGTGCTATTCAGTAACACTGAGATTGGGGTGAGCTTTAGCTTTTAGCTGGCTTTTGTGTTTGCCTTAAAGGTTGGGCTTGACCCAGGAAGAATCCCAGGCGCAGAATTCGGTGCAGGAGGATGCTGAGAACAGGACAGAGCTGTCTGTTAAAGGAGAAGCGAGGCTGCCGCGCGGGCCGACCACGCGCCAGAGGGACGGGCGCTTCCGGAAACGCTCCCGGGCTGACCTGCGGTGCCGGGCCAGGAGGAGCCTGTACAGACTGCGGGAACCCGAGCACACGGAGGCTCCCAAAGAGCCTGCTCCCGTGGGGCCAGATCCCTCTCTTCATAAAGAGCCAAAGCCTGAGACAGACCTGAAGAAAGACGATCTGAGCAGCCCCTCGGCTGCAGGATTGAAGGCAGAGAGTAGCGAGCTGCACCTCTCTCCAGAGACTTCCAAATCAAACAGCAAATCAGAAGATCCATCATTGGCAGCTGCCAGCAGAATTCCCAGTTTGCCCCAGGAGAACTCTGCTCAGGAGTCCAAGGAGCAGAAGAGGAAAAGCTTTGAGGAGGCTGCCTCTGCATCCTTCCCCGAAAAGAAGCCCCGGCTTGAAGATCGTCAGTCCTTTCGTAACACAATTGAAAGTGTTCACCCAGAAAAGCCACAGCCTACTAAAGAGGAGCCCAAAGTCCCACCCATCCGGGTAAGAAAGAGCTTTAGATCTGCTGTGTCTCAGGGCTGCCGTGCTCAGTAGTATCAAAACATTATTAAAATGTCAGGTGTTGCCATCTTAAGTGAAGGAGTCAAAGGGTTTCATTGGTAGAGCTGGTGAAGTGCCTGTGACTGCCACAGTTTGCTGTCGTGTTTAGACAGGCAGAGAATGGGAAATCATCCCAAGGTCTTTGCACAAGAGCACAGGGTAACCTTGACTTACTCCCTTCATTTGCATTTCTGTGGATACAGAAAACACTGCCTGAAATGAGCTGACTTACTGCAAAAGACCTTGAAATTGTGTTCTTTGTCCTGTGTAGTTTCTCAGTTCCTTTCCTTGCAGACAGAATCTCAGTGTTCCTCCTGACTTTTCCCATTTTGACCAGGATACCCATTTTGGTAGCTTCAGGGCAGTCATCCTGATGTAGAGGAGACCAGTTTGATCTCTGAAGACATGAATATAAACAATTTATTTCATATTTGCCTGCAGGCTCTGGTAAAACAATATTAGTGTGAACTGAGCTTTACAGATCACAGAGCAGAGGTTGTGGGACCATGCTGCTTCTCTGCCCAAATTAGTTTCTAAGTTGGAATTTTTGTTGAATTTTTGTGCTAAGAATTGTGACGAGCACTTGCCAGTAAAACGCATTTCGCTGGACATGGTCAGTGTTAGAACTTACCGCATTTCCCTTTCTTTCAGATTCAACTTTCACGTATTAAACCACCCTGGGTGGTTAAAGGTCAGCCCACTTACCAGATCTGCCCCCGGATCATCCCCAGCACGGAGTCCTCCGGCCGGGGCCGCCCCGGGGCCCGGACCCTCGCAGACATTAAGGCCCGTGCTCTGCAAGCCCGAGCCCAGCGCGAAGCCGCCACCGCCGCCATTGGAGGAGGGGGCGGCCCCGGTGGGGGGAGAAGCACCGATGAAGGAGGCGGTGGAGGAGAATCCAGCGGCCGTTCCCAGCACAGGAGATCCAAGAGAGCTCATGGAAAACGTGCATCAGATCTACAGCGAGCACAACTACAGCCGTCTGTTCATCTGAGCAGTGGGAAGGCTGGCTCCGAAGAGGCTGCTGAGGAAGCCAACGTGAATTCCTGCCTCTCTTCCAGACAAGATCACTCTTCCTCAAAAAGCGAAAGGAGTGGCATTCCGGGCTGTGCCACAGGGTCAGGGGACACTCAGCCTGCTGATGGGTCACCTAGGAGGCTGTTCTGTGGTGCTCTGACTGCATCATCCTTGGACAATGCGACTCCTGAGAGGCAGGAGGCGAGTCCTGAGCAGCTCCTCCGTGACCAAAGGACCAAACTCCCATCTTGTGCTGCATCACAGGAGAGCACAAAGCTGGGATGTGTGGTTCCTGTGGTGACCAGTCTGCCATGTTCTGGGGGGCAGGGAGCTGGGGTCAGTCCCACGGGAGACAAGGGTGTGGTGGAACTTGGAGATGTTGGTGCTCCCACCATACAGCTGGATTATCCTTCTGATGTAAAGCAAAACTCCTCCAGTTGTTCTTTTCCACCAGAATTGTCATCAGGTGGCACAGAACACCATGATCCAGAGAAGGTGTCTGGTTTTAGATATAACAGCTCCAAAACATTTCTGGAAAAATGTGTTGCTGATAGTAATACCTCCAAAACGGTGACTGCTGGAGTGAAGAAAGTGATCCCTGCGGCGGGTGACACTGCACAGCTGCAGGCAGGGAAAGGCAGCGATGGCAAACTGAGCAATGAGGAACAAAATGCAGAGGCTCTAGTGCAGCCCTCCGTGCATGGTGACTGTATTTCTCAGAATAGGATTGATACCTCTGAAAAACTCCTGCAGCCAAGGCAGAGGTGCCCCAGAACTGAACCAGAAAACGCACATCAGCCCCTGGGAGAGACGCAGGAGTTGAAGAGAAGTGGAGATGAAGAAATACAGAGTACGCACAGTGAAACAACAGACACTGCTTCTGACTGGGAAGGGGACATGGCTGATGAGAATGTGGAGGTGGAGATGTGTTTCAGAAGTGTCAGCTGTAGGGAGGTGGCTGGGAAAGGCTCTTCCTGTCACAGCAGCAGTGAGAAGCGCAATGGGATTAGGTCAAAATTCTCTGTGGAGACAGAGAGTCCAGCCTGTTCTGGGGACTTGGTTGCACCCCCACCTCAGAGGTGGGGACCCCAGAAAGCCGAGCGTCCGGCCGGCTCTGCTCGGCCCATGTCCTCCATTGAGACCAACAACCCTTTGGTGATGCAGCTGCTGAAGGGGAAGCTTCCACTGGAGGAAGTTCTCCCAGTGTCTCACGTCAACATCAAGCTGGAAATTGCACAGCCAGTGCTGGAGAAACAGTCAGAAAGCCTCTCCCTGCAACTGGACAGAGGCAGCAGTCACTATTTTGGCAAAGAATCTTCTCCAGATGTAGGAATAAAGATGAGTGCCCAAAGCAGGAGTGATGATGTTCACTCACTGAGATCTTCCATAGATCCCCAGGAAAAAACGTGTGTACCAGCGGCAGCATTGCCTAGGGCAGAGGGTGCAGAGGATCAGGCTGTCCCAGAAAAACATTCCAAAGTTGGCTCGACTTTAAGTTGCCAAGACCAACTGGCAAATGTGGCAAGTGCCTCTCCAAAGCCTGAAGATGTGGACCCTCAGGAAAGAACATTTTCTTCCTGTAGCTTTGAGGAGCAGAAGGAATTGCCCAAGGTCCACCGGATGCCACAGCACAACCCATTAAAGAGTGTCATGGCAAGTAAAAGCCCAGAGAAGCTGAATGCCTCTGCAGAGCCTCGGTTTTTATCTCCAGCTGTAACTTCTCTTGGACCAAACCAGACAGGAGGTGCATTGGTCAATAAAAACTACGGTGGGGTTCAAGGCAAAAAGCTCTTTGGTTCTGGTTTTCCTTCCAACCCCAGTGTGAGGCTGCATCACTCGAGGGCTTTGGATCACGGTTCAGCCATGGGAACCTTGTCCCCCAGCAAACAGATTCCCTTGGACAAGGGCTGTGCATTGGGAGAAGGAATCCCAGCTGCTAGGGAGGAATGGACTTCAAAGCAGCACAGCAGCACCCCAGGAGGGATCAGAAATGAGAAGGGGCTGGTGTGTGGCAGCCCAGCCAAGAGTAATGCGGAGAACCGGGGGGGTGCAGCCCAGCAGCCCACAGAACTGGCCGGGCACACGCAGAGAGAGCCACTGGTCATGGACTGGCCCTTCTTTAAGTTTTCAAGGGATCCAGGAAAAGGACAGAGTCACCCTTTGGAGCCTTCGTCCATCCCCTCTCAGCTCAATATCAAGCAAGCATTTTATGGGAAGCTTTCAAAGCTGCAGCTTAATTCCACCAGCTTTAATTATTCATCCAACACTCCAGCTTTCCCCCGAGGCCTTGCTGGGAGCGTGGTGCAGCTCACCCACAAAGCGAACTTTGCTGCGAGCCGGAACACGGCCCTGGCTGTGCAGATGTTTGCTGACAGCAGCAGCGTCGACGAGATCTCGTTCCAGTGCTCGTGCAGCCTCAAAGCCATGATCATGTGCAAAGGCTGCGGCGCCTTCTGCCACGACGACTGTATAGGACCCTCTAAGCTCTGTGTATTGTGCCTTGTGGTGAGATAATAAATTATGGCCATGGGACAGGTTGTATATTCAGTGTGTGTATTTTGATAACGACTGATCCTAACGCCTGTACACAAAGTACACAAAGTACTCTCTGTTCATAATAGAAACGCTGTTACACTTTTTTTTGGTGAGGAACGTTGAGCTGCCTTCCCATGGAGATCGACAGTGCAGAGCCTGTTCCTGCTGACGGGGACACCCCGGTCTGGGTGGGCTGTGCCCCACGGGAGCGATCCTGCTGCTTCCTGCTATCGTGGAAATTCCAGCTGTGCTCTGGTACCGCGCTGAGGCCGATGCCGGGGGGAGAGGCGGTTCGCTGTGGCAATCCCTGGACCTTCTGTGGAGGAAATCCTTACATCCAAAGGAACTGGAAGATGGTGTTTGCTATTTCAGGGCTGCACAAGGTGAGGCCCTACAGTCTTCCACTCTCCCCTTTTGCCATCTCCATTCCCAGTTTGTGTGGGAAGTGCTGCTGTGCAGTGAGTGTAAGCAGAGAGCTGCCCTGCAGGGATGGTTCCGTGTGGTCTTTGGATGCTACAACAGGATGTTGGTGCCCAGGGACGTGCTCTCCAGGGTTGTGGAGCCGTGTACAGCCCACCATGTGCCACATGGAGCCCACGTGGAGGATGCAAGAAGAGGAAAAAAAATTCGGGGCAAGTGCCAAGCAAATGCCTTCTGTTGGCCTGGAGGAAGCTGTGTGGCTGGGGAACTGTTCCCGGTTGAACTGGCCCAGTGGCTGTTTCTGCCTCCTTTGGCCAACTTCCACAAACTGCTGTGGAACGCTGGAGGTTCCCTGGAGCTCAGTGGTCGGGGCAGTGAGCTCTGCACTGCAGCTCTGTGGTGAGGACCTGTAACCTCAAAGCAGCTGAGCACCTGCGAGCATCGAGCTGTGCATCTGTGTGACCATCACCTAACATTTAAAGCAGTGTTCTTTCCTTTTTTTTTTTTTTCCTTTTTTTTATACTTTCGTTCTTGGATGTATAAAGTGAATTATTTGGCTCCTGTAAGTATCCTCTCTGCATCTGTTTGATCATATATTTATATGTTGTACACAGTACTGGCCAACTGTAAATGGATGTAATGTACATAGAGCATAAAGGGGTCTCCTTTTTTTTTCCTTGGACTACCAGGCTCTACAGCAGTATTGCATTAAAGTGGTGTTAGTTATTGTCAGAGCCACTGTATTCTGTCTTGCCTGACGTGAGGCTCACCACACTGGGGTCTGAGTTCCGACAGCCTCCCTGTGCCTGTGGTGCCCGGGTGGACTGTGCTATGCAGGCTCAAGGATGTCGAGGTGGGATTTTCTGAGCCAAGCTCACTCCCGGTTGCTCATTTAAGCTCCTGCCAGTTGTTGCTGCACCTGAGCTCCCAGGGCATGGCTGTACCTGCACTGCAGGGAGGTGAATAAACATCCGTGTGCGTCCAGAGAGGGAGAGCAAAACTGCAATTCTCTTTCTCTTTGGAGCAATTCCTAATCAAGAGTTAATTGCTTCAGTGAGGGGGAGAAGCCGCTGGTTTATTCAAGCGGGCAGTAACAAGAATTTTAGGGGGTTTATTTTCATTTTGTTTATTCTCGTCCCTTTTCCAGCTCCATCCTACCTCCCTTCACCATGCACTTTTTTTCAGCCGTGCAAGTTCCTCTTTCAGCCACAATCGTGAGGGGTGCAAGAAATTCAGTCCCTGAGATGGTTTCATCTTCAATGCATCCACCAGCCTCATCCCATGGGAATGAGAGAGCCCGGTGCAGCAGCACCCCGCCCTGGGCAGGGCTGCGGTGCCAGTGGGGGCGAGCGGAGGTGTGGAACCTGCTTACCAAAGATGGGGAGCGGAGCAGGGGGCTGCCTCTGCCTCCTGGGGGGCCACTGCAGTGTTCAGCTCGGACTGGTCTGGGGGCAGAGCCCTCGGGGGGGCCTGCTCGTGTCTGTCCCTTGTGCTATTGGAAAAATAAACACTGTAAAATCTGCTTGTGTGGTTTCAGTCCTTTTTCTGAACTCCTCTTCCTTTCTAAGGCAATGTGGCTTTTCCTTTCCTCTCTTTTAACTGCAGCAGTTCCAGAGTTCTGCTCTGCTCACCAAGGGGAGGGGCTGTGTTGCTGCTTGGCTTTGTTAAATCTGGTTTTATGCACTTGGAGAGCACTGAAGATGGTGCAGCTCCTGCAGAGGTGCCGTGTGGCTCTTGGGGAAGGGACACCCTGAAGACTGAGAGCCACAGGGGGGTAGTGGGACACTGCAGGAGCTCCCCACAGTCACAGGGAATCCCTGCCCTGCTGGGGTGATGCCTGTGAGAGCAGCACTGAGACTCTTCCCAGTCAGGGCAGGTCCTGCTGTTACTGCCCTCATTGTTGGATAAATGGATCTAAAAATGTTTCTCAAGAGCGTAAATGTGATACCAATTACAGTTTATTGAAGCTACTTGAAAACTCACTTTATGGCCAAGTCCTTTCTCTTTTCTAGGCAGTAAGGAAATAAGATGGATTGTGATGTTATGTGCCTGGGTTCTCACTGCGTGGACATTCTGAATGGTGAGCAGGGATCTCCTGCCTGGGGCTGTGGGAGTGCCAAGATCCGTGTGGTGACACAGTCCCCGACTTCCTGGCATTCCACAGCGCAGAACAGCAGCGATGGCCTCATACAGGGAGCCAGGGCTGGGGCAGTGGATGGTCTGGCACCAGCTTTTTGGGGAGAAAAAAGGCTTTTGTGGTTTTTGGTGGTTCATTGATGTTCTGACTCTGGCAGGCTGCACAGAGTGTAGTTAAAGATACCTGGATAATCTAAGTAAACTGAATAAGGGGAATGCAAAAAATGAGTTGTTACTTAGCCAAGCTTTAACATGCAGTAATTAATCCTTCCCTGTTTTATTGGGATGTGGGGTGATGGCATCAGGATTAGCTACCTCTGGAACAAGGGAGCTTGGGGGTCTCAAGAGTAAAACCCATTAACATCAGAATTTCACAAAGAGCAAGTACCCTTTTTTTCTTTTTTTCCCCTCTCTGTGATATTTGTGTGCCAAGTAACAGATTTTCTCTCTCCCAGCCCAGCTGCTGTTTGGCTCTGGCTCTGCCGTGCTCGGCAGGGCCATCTGCAGGCATGGGGACATCCTGAGTCAGTCCGGCCACGGGGCTGTGGAGGCCTTAGCAGGTGATGCCAACTGGTTTGCAGCTGGTGGGGCCCGGCACTGCTTCTCCCCGTGGCTTGCAGCCCCTCTTCCTTGCTCCCTTGGAAATCTGGAACCAAAGCTCAGCCCGAGGCTCGGTCATAGACCCGACGGTGTCAGGGACACAGGGCCACCAGTGCTGTGCTGCCAGACATTAATGAATTCTGCGGATGCTCCATTTGGGATGTGCTGTCCCAGGTGATCGTTTACAAGCACGAACACTCAGGTGGGTCCTCCTGGCCTCGGTCCCAGCTGCAGCCGCAGCAAATCCCAGGAAGGGGCCGCCCATCCGCCTGGCCAGCCGGCACCCCCACACCCCTGGGCAGCTGCGTTTCCATGGGAGCTGCAAACCCTTTGGACCCTCCGGGTCTCCGGACGGTCAAACCAGGAGATGGTATCTATACAGCGCTTGAAGAGGAACATTTATGGATGCAAAGGTTTATTATACTTAGTGAATAAAGCTGATAACGAAAAATCAGTATTTTCCATGAGGGAGAACTTCGCACAAACTTCAATGAAAACTTTTTTTTTTTTCTTTTTTTTTCTCACAAAAACCAGACACTTCACAAAATTAATTTTGTCAAAATATAAGTTAAGCATAAAACTGGTGCCTTGCCCCCTTTGTGAGTGCTGCCACTGCTCTCTCTGGTACCCATGCTGTCTGTTACGGAATGGAAAGCACAGCTTATGTCAACAGGACTGAGAGATGTTTTGGTTTTTTTACTTCCTTTAAACACCTAAATTTAGATCCCGCTCTGGTGACTGATGGCACCGACCTCTCGCACAGGGGCTGGGGCGAGGGGCAGCGCTGGGGCCAGCAGCACCCAGCGGGGCTCGACAGTGGAGGAGAAAGCCCTTTTTGTTATACAGTGTTTATTAAGTAGATTCAGTCTTATATATGATATACAGATTCAAAAGAAAAAAAAAAGGATTCCACATACTTATGAAATCAGTGCATTTAGCAAGTAATACCATGGAGATAACAGCTCGATTAACAGCTCATTGGTCTTTGTTAAGTGAGGGGACAGGGAGTTGGCCTGTGCTAATCATTCCACAAACAGAACAGAATTAAGTTGCATCACATATATAATAGACACACATTCTAAGAATTAAAATATTAAGCCACATTTACTGGAAAAATCCACAGTATATAACACAAATAACTCTTATCAAGCTCGTTGAGGAGGAAGTGCTCATCTGCTTAAGAGCCACATGAAGTTGCATAGGTGCCTATCTGCAAAAATATCATTTCCAAAGGAATCAATTGATTAAGCAATAAAGTGTCACCTTAGAAGCTGGATTAAGTGCCATACACTTTCTATCTGAGCCCTCGGGAAAGCACCAGCTTCCCAAAGAGCCTCTTCTGCCTCGTTGGGAGCCTCCCGCGGGACCGCGCTCCCACCCTCCACCCCAAGCCAGCGGCTGGCTTGGGCGAGCTCACCCCTTCCCTAAAGTATTCCCAATTCTGCTCAGGAGTGTTTTCCCCCTGCTCCCTCCGCTGCTCCCCTACATCAGTTGGATCCTACGGGCAGCACCGCCTTCCCGCCCATGTGGGAGCAGGAGGAGGAGGAGGAGGAGGATGGGGAGGCAGCAGCACTGCCCAGACCTGGTGCTTCAGAGCTCCGGATCAGCTCCCGATTGGAATTGCAGCCGATCCGTGCAACTACCAGGGAAAAAGAATACAACAGCTTGTGCAAAACCCAAAATTGCTTAAAGGGTGTCTGGGTTTGGTGGGGTGTCCCTCGGGGCGGGCGCGTGTCGGTGGGTGGGTGAGGCTGTGGCTGGGTTAAGCAGACGAACTGGGTGAGGGGCAGCTTCCTCTTCAACAGCAGGTCTGGCAGAACACACGGGGTCGGGAGTTCTGTACATGTAAACAGTACACTTTCACTGAGTCCAAAATTAGGAGCAAAAATACAAAGGTTCACATTGGTCTTAGGTAGATACAGGCGAAGAACTGAGCTGTACAGCTCCGAAACAACCGAACAAAAGTTTCTAAAGCACCACTAAATTATATAAAAATCAGACCATGGACGGATTGTAGTTGGTGTCTGGTGAAATACTATGCTACCTTGTAAAAAGTTTTACAAAAAATTACAAATCAAAAGTATATTAACCCTCTGAGTTCAAAGCAGCATTTTTTTTTTCATGAACTGGTACTAAATCCGACGGCCGCTCCGGGAGTGAAGTGGCCCTTGGGATCAGGGAGGTACAAGTTACGTCTGCTCACAACCCCGGGAACGCTCTCCCATAGAGAAACAGCGTCATGGGAACCGCATGTCCAGGGCAGGATGGGTGTGTTGAAATAAAATTAAATTTAAAAAAAAAAATCTCTTTTTTCGACCAGTGATCAGCTTTTCTTAACCAAACCCAAGACCATCCAGACCATTTGCTAACCCAGCATTCTCCTTCCACCTCTCAGATATCTGGAAAGCCAGTGTATTCTGCTCCTGCTTGTTCCTTCTTGTTGAGAACACGGACTAGCAATTCCTGACCCCGTCCTGCCCAGTGAGAGCGCAGGAATGTGGCTGTGAACAGTCCTGGAGCACAGGGAGCCACGGTGGAGCACGGAGCAGCTGCAGAGCACGGAGATGTCTGTGGAGCTCATGCCAAAGGAACCAGAACGCTGTGGCTCACAGAGTAAAAAAAGGAAAAAAAAAAAAAAAAGAAGAAAAAAGATCCCTGACAGAAATTCGGAGTCAATCCCGTTTGTTTCATAACTTGTCCCAGATGTGGCTGTCACCAGGGCTTTGGGAATCTGAGTCTGTACCATTCAGCTGCAGGCTACAAACATCAGGTGCTGGGACAGGGCGGTGGTGGGCACCCTCCTGCACAACGCGGCCTCGGTGTCCTCTACAGCAGTTTGACCACGTGTGAGAGCTCCTGAACTTCCACATGTGCCGAGACAGGTTCAGAGGTGATCGGGAATGACTTGGATAAATAAAACTTAACCCAACTGTGGCTGTTGGTGGTCTGTCCATGTGCCCCCGGGTTACCTCTGTTTCAGTACAAACTGATGGCAAACTTATGGCTAAAGGTTCCGCTGCCTCTGCCGAGGAGAGAGGCACCGGTGTGGGTGGGAGACCACGGAGAGGGAGAATCCCGGGACAGCGATTGTCTCTGCCTCTCCTGCCTGAACGGTAAGACTTTCACAAATGGCTGCAGTTACAGATTTTGTCAAAGGTTTGTTACTTCATGGTATTCACACAAAAATAAATATTTACATAAATTCCAAGTATGGGAGGATGCAGTGGACAAACCAAGCAGGCTTGTGAAGTGCTGGGGAAAATGTTAAGTCTGAGCCCTGGCTGGGGGCTGGCGTCCCCGGGGCCCCCTCCCCGTGCTCCGCTGCTGCGGGCAGGAGGGGATGGGTGTGGCCACGATGCTCCCGGTTCCAGCACCGGCTCAGGTCTAAGAGCCACCACCTCGTCTCTGCGCTGACCCCTCAGCTGCACCCCGCGGCCAGGGGCTGGGTCCCTTTTCTCCAAATGCTACGGAAAGTTTAAGGTTTGGGGAAAACAGTCAATGCAACGCTTGGTCCCTTCTGCTGTGGGGCCAGGCACATCTGGCCTCAGGAGCCAGCAGCTTTTTCTGTTCTAAGACCAGGGTAGTTTTGCTTCTCTTTCCAGTGTGTGGAGCATCATGGGGTACAGAGGGTACAGGGGAACTTCCCGGGCCTGCTCCTGGCCAGACCAAGGCTGCTCAAGCCTGTGCCACCAGCGTTGGCCCCTGGAGCAGCAGCCCCTGGCCGCTGGCTCTGAGTGGCTAAAAAATAAGATAAAAGCTGGCTCCAAACTGAGAAAGTTTCTACCTACAAAACAGCTTTACACTTATCGAATTTCTATCTCATGGTGTGGACTTCAGCCAAGTGGGGGGGCTGCGGGGGGCGGGGAGCAGCGGGACCCTCGCCGGTCTCTGCACAGCTCCAGAGCACGTTGCATTGCTGGGCTGGGCTCAGCACCCCTGGCCGGAGCGAGGTCCCTGGGTTAGCAGCACTGGCAGTAGGTATTGCACTGAGCAAAACGAAGTGCATCGTTGGGGGGGTGGAAACAGGGCAGAATGGTCATCGGACTACGGTTCTTCCACACTTTGGGAACTGTGGGCTTGTTCCAGGACTGTGAGCAGGGAGGGGGAAGGATCCTGGCCCCCGGAGAGGACTTTGTCAGTTCTGCTGCTCAATGCTGCCCGTCTCTCCTGCAGAAACAGGCGGTCACCACTCCAGCTCACCTTCGGGGTGAGCCCTGGGGCCACCCTGCCTCACACACCCGTGGGGCCCGGGCGGTTCCTCTCCGGTGCTACCCCGGGGCTGGCTGCAGACGGAGCAGAGCGCACGGCCGGGCACAGCAGGACTCCAGCCGGAGGTTCCAGCCTCCTCGGCACGATCCCCATGTCTGCAACACTCACCGTCCCCCAGGACTCGCGCGGCCAGTCCTGGAAGAAGCCCACAATGGAGTGTGAGGTAGAGTACGGATGGTGACCACAAGACAGTGTTTCTCAGGTATCTCCTTCCTTTCCTCCTTCCTTCTCTTATCTGCAATGACTTTAATGAGTGCGAGGTGTCCTTCCAGCCGGAGGTCTGCTGAGCTTGCCAAGTCTCTGCGGGAGGTTCAGACCCCACTGCTGCTACGGGACCCCTTAGAACAAAGGCCTAAGCAGGACGCTTGCGCTGCTGTTCAGCTCCCAACTACGCTCACTGGAGGCTGAGCAGCCTCGATGTCAAGGGCTGGATGGCAAACTTGCTCCTTGTGGGACAAGGGTTCACCAGAGAAACAGGCAGAGCTGCCTGGAAATTAGTAGTGTAGTGATATGGAATGTGTTATTTCACAGGAATAAATTCCTTCTGATCAGACAGACAAAAAACTGGCAATCTGTACAAACTCAAAAGAATCCATTTTCAGAAAAATAAATTACTAAGGGGAGAGGAGGGTCCATTTCTCAATAAATATGTGATTCAGCTCACCTAAGACTTGGAAATTATCCGCGGATGGGAATCTAACATTTGGGTCCACAAAGGTTATTCTAAATACATCTGCAGCCCCAAACCTCCCCAGGCTCCCTTCTGCCCTTCAAAGTCCCACATCCTTCCAAGCTGCAGGGTTGGCTTCTGGTCAGCCGGAGGCACTGGTGTTGGTACGGTTCCAAAATGTGTCCTTGTGCCTGAAGTCCCAGGTGCTTGGAGTGTAAAAGAGAACAGGTCTTTTGGATCCCACCTTCTAAAACTACATGTGCCCACCGCGTGGCGGGAGGACGATGGTGGTCCTGAGCAGGACACCGCCAGGAGCCTCTTTCTAGCAGGTATAAATTGTCTTCTCGACCGAGGAGCGATGCAGACACAGGGAGTCAGTTCTGCTGTAAAATGAGGTTTTCCAGTTCGTCTGCAGAGCGGAGCAGGAATGCCGCCGACTCCCGGTATCCGGCGATGAGCTGCCGCACGGCGCTGATCTCTGTGGGGCTGAGCTGGGCCGCCTGCATGCCCCGGCTGGTGCTGTTGGAGGGGGCTGTGCTGGAGGCCCCACCTTTCATGCTGAGATCAGTCGGACCTGCCAAGAAAAAGTGAGAGGGAAGCTCAGGCACGGCAACCTTTGCCATGCTCATCCTGTTGTGATTCCAGACCTCTGCACCACTTGGAAGATCCCCACAGTGCCCAGATAAGGTGAGGAGCTCCCGCTCCCAGACATCAGAGCAGCCACTCAGTGCCTCTGCAACAGGAACACAGGTCCAGAGGAGCCCACAGAGATGCTCCAAAGGCTGGAGCACCTCTCCTAGGGGGACAGGCTGAGGGAATTTGGGTTGTTCAGCCTGGAGAAGAGAAGCCTCTGGGGAGACTTGAGAGCCCCTTCCACCACCTAAAGGGGCTCCAAGAGAGCTGGAGAGGGACTTTGGACATTGGCATGGAGTGACAGAACAAGGGGCAACAGTTTCAACCTCACAAAGGGCAGGCTTAGATTGGATATTGGGATGAAATTCTTCCCTGTGAGGTGGTACGGCCCTGGCACATGTTGCCCAGAGAAGATGTGGCTGCCCCATCCCTGGAAGTGTTCAAGGCCAGGTTGGAGAGGGCTTGGAGCAATCTGCTCTAGTGGAAAGTGTCCCTGCCTGTGGTAGGGGGTTGGAATGAACTCAACTTTACAGTTCCTTCCAACCCAAACAATTCTGCGATTCTATAAAGAGGTCTCAGAGCCATCGTGACAGAAATCCCATCCTGCAGCCAGGCCCACAGCTCTGTGAAGAGAAGGTCTGCTGGGAGCTAAGCCAGCTCCTGAGGGCACCTGCCCCATCAAAATCACCTTCCAGGTTCTGGTTTTCCCTCTGCATATGGGGAGTAACATCCCACATGGGCTGTGCTTCCCTGGTTTATCTTGATGAGTGACCCCAGCAGGTAAAGGTAGGGGAAAAACCAGACCTAGCTTCATGTTGGACTAAGTAAGAGAAGCAAAACAAAGAGCGAGAACCACACAATCAACTGGAAATGAGGAGAGAAGAGCCAAGAGATGTACTAGAGATGTGACAGTAGTCAGGGAGAGAAGGCTGGTGAGGCTGCAGCCTGGAGGGAAGGAGAGAAGACACTGAACTAATCCCTGGGCTGTGAGCTGAAGTGTTGCAGGCGAATGGAGCAGTTGGTGATGCTTTGGGATGGCTGAGCTCCTGCTGGGTGGCCTGACACAGCCGTGGGACACCGAGCAAGGACCGGTGTTGTGGCTGTTTGCAAACCGGGATGGGAGAGTTCAGCTGCCCCCAAGTCCAGGTGGGTGCCACTGGTGATGGTAGCAGGGAGGGGAGCTCATCACCCCGGGAGGAATGGAAAGCATCCAAGGAAAGCAATGCTGGAGCTGCGGGAGGAGCAGCACCAGCAGAAGTGTTCCATGCCAGGAGAACCAGAGCTTCAAAGCGGGGGAGGAGGAGGAAAAGAAGGAGGAGGAGGAGAAGAAGGAGGAGGAGGCTCTCATGCGAAAGCAATTTCACTGGACAGAAAAGGCAGCAGTAAACTGAGCCTGAGCCTGTTTCCCAGCTCACCAAGGGGGAAGGAGCTGGGAGCAGGGATGTGGGCCTGACCAAGAATTGCCTGAGGTGGGGGATGGAGGGTGAAGACACTTCTGGGCAGCAAAACCCTGCGGGCCTCTGCTCAGAGGGAGGAGAAGACGCAGCTCCTTGCAAGAGTGCTCTTCCCTCTAAAGGACTGGGCAAGAGCTTGGGAAAAAGAGACCTGCAAAACAGAGGTTTAAAAATCCCCTAGAAAGAAAGAAGGCGAGGTGCTGCTGGCTGCTGTGCACCCAGGGCCTGATTGCTCCTCCTGGGGCTGCTCAGGGACCTTCCTGCATGTTCACTGTCTCACGTGGAGGGGCCAAAGGAGGGTGCCTGGCAGTGGGGGGCCGGGTGCCTGTGCTGCTCTGGGGAGGAACCATTGCTGTGAGGATTAGGTCTCAGCAGCTGGAGGCTGGGACGGGATCTTTATTCAGGGTTAAGAAGCATTAGGAAGGGATGATAAGAGTTAATCCCAGACAGGCATCTCTCAGGCCTCCGGAAATCACATCCTTCCAAATCCTGGCTCCCGTCGGGGTGGGCTGGGGCTGGAGCCCAGAGAGAGGGCACCAGGACAGGCCACGGCAACCAGGGGATTGTGGAAGGACTGGACAAGGACTGGCAAGGGATCCAGCCCCTCCTGCCACCACTGCTGCAGGACAGAGCCAGAGGAAACACTTGGTCTCATCCTATGCCTCTTGCCCCAGGGGTGGGCAAGTCACCAGGTACCTTGGAGCCTTCCTGTGTGCCCTGCTCAGGCCCAGGACACTCTGCTCTGTTCACTTGCTCCTAACCTCAAGCTCTGCCTATGCTCTCCTTCTGCCCTTCCACCCTGCAGCATCAGTTCTGTTTTCTCAACTGTTCCCAGGCAGTCCCCAGCCCCTCAGAGCCCTCCTGAGCTGTGGCAGGAGCTGGCTGTGCCCCCCACCCTGTCCATATCCCTGAGAGCAGAACGGCTCATACCAGCAGGAGATCAGGGCAGTGATAGGCACCTGCCCCTGTTAATAATTAACAGAGAATCTGGTACATATTCTCCTTTTTTTTTAAGTGACACTCCTTCCCTCCACCAGTACCACCCAAACCGTCCTTCCAAGTGCAGTTCAACAATTAACCACCTGCTGATGATGTGAGCAGAGCCACCAGACAGAAGGGACAAGAGGGGATTTTGGAGCAGCTCTGTGCAGTGGTGGGAGAGATGCTGCCACGACTGGACTCTGTGGGAGCTGTGGGAGCAGCCCCTGCCTCCCCTCCAGCAACCAGCTCAGCTCCACAAGGGGGGATGCCAGAAGCCCCTGGGGCACTGCCCGGGCATGGCAGGGTGGGCTCCCTGTGCCCCTGGCACTGCCACTTACCGTTACTGTGGTTGCCTGTCTGGAGGGAGGCGGGGGGCTGCAGGCTGCCCCCAAGGACCCGTAGCCACGGTAGCTGTAGTTCAGGCTTCCATTGATGTAGACCGGGTCTTGGGAGTAAGATGACGCTGGCAGTGAGTAGGAGGAGTGGGTGATGGCTGTGGAGTCTCTGGAGTGCTGCTTGTCTAGAGCGATCGGTTCGTCCTGCACAGGGGAAACACAGACTTACTCCAGCGAGGAGCCTGGCTCTCCTCTGCAGCCAGCAGGATGGACAGTGCACGGATGCCTGGTGCCCTGTGGCTGCAGTGTGGCCAGTCCAAACCAGCATTCCCATCCCCACTGGCCTGAGTCTCAGGACACACCATGGGGTTCCGTTCTGCAGCCCCTCAGACTTTTAAAAAGACTTTTGACCCCACCATAGGACACTGCCAGTTCTGTCCCTCGCCCACCTGCAACTGCCAGCACCGTACCTGGGAGGTCTGGTAGATCTCCAGCCGCATCCTCTTGGCTGCTTTCCGCGTTTCGCTCTCGCAGGCAGCAGCCAGGATGTTCTCCGCCATGGCCGAGGTCAGGTGAGGCGGCGTGGGCCTGGTCTGCAGGGACACAAGCAGAGAGGATGCTCAGGGATGTGCTGCCCTGGGTGCTGGGACAACAGGCACTGGAACAGCCACTCACCATCTCCATCCCGTTCTTCTTCATACGGCGGCAGGACTTGAGGTAGGTGCGGATGCGCTTGCGCGCCCGCTCCTGGAACTCGGGGAACTGCCGGCTGCAGGACTCGATGATGGCCTGGATCTTCTCCTTGGGCTGCTTGGAGATGGGAACCATCCGGTCCAGGTTCTCGTCCACGAAAAGGCGCACGAACATCTGCAAATGAGAAGACAGGTGGTGGAACCCTGACACGGAAGGCAGTCAGGCTCACCCTCCCCATGGAGCCCTCCTTACATTGAAGGCCTTTAGCCTCTCTGGGTCCATCCCCTCCGAGTCATTAATCTTATCGTTGTCTTCATGGTCATCGTGGTCATCATCATCTTCGTCGGCCGTGGGGGCCCTGCCGACCGTCAGGTCCTCGGGGCAGCCGCTCACCTCTGTCTTGATGGAGTCGTAGCTGCCAGAGCTGTATGGGGGGGACTGAGGGGAGACAGGGATTACCACCAGCAGCTCCTACCTCATGCACCTGCCCTTTCTCCTTGTCTCACTGCATCTGTCCCCTCTCCCAAAGGCCCCCCTGCAACCCAGGGAGATGAACCCATGGTCAGGCTCCCCTGCGTGTCACCTCCTGCCTGCTTTGGGCTGGGGGGAACATGGTGGCCTCAGTGAACCTGTGATAGCCTGATGGCCCAATGGCAGCTTTGGCTGGTTGGGGCCACGGCTCTGCCTGATCCTCTGGGAAACATTGCCTGACCCAGCAGAAATGGGCTCCTCCTCACATGGTGGCCGTGGCATAGCCGGTCAGTGGTGAGGTGAGCCCACTGCAGCGCCCAGCTCTGGGGCAGCTGGGGTGTGGGGATGGCCCTGGCTCACCCAGACCATCCTGGGCCGTACCTCTGCTGTGGTCTTCACCGCGTACTTGACCCTGCTGCGCAGCCCGTCGGCACTGCAGCTGTCAGACTGGTAGGAAGGGGTGACGTGGGCAGGCGTGAGCTTGTCGCACAGGTTGATGGGCTGGTCGTCGGTGGAGGCGGTGAAGTCCATGGGGGCTGCGGTGCCATTGCCGTTCATTTCGGGGAAGGCGCTGTCGCCCTGCGTGCTGCTGGAGGTGGAGGGGTTCAGGGTGGAGGAGCCATTCCCACTGCAGCTCTCTGACGAGGAGTCATCTGCAAAGAAGGATGTGTGGTCACCCCCTTGGCACCCTACGAACCACCTTCCCAAAGCTGCTCTGGGCTCACTTGGTGGCTGAGCTGCCACTGGGAGCCAGGCTGGCACTGCTGTGCTCTGGGCTCTGGGATGAAGCAGATGGAAGTACAGATGCTGGTGTCCACGCCTGCAAGGCATTGTCAGAGGGATCCACTCCCTCATCCCTCAAAGCCCGCCAGGTGCTGCTGTGCCCCATGCCCGAGCCACCCATCCCTCTGCAGGTGACAGTCCCTGTGCCTCCACCCTCGGCCATGGTGCCTGGGCTTGAATAAGAACTTTGGAATTTGGTCCTTTTCGGTTTCTGTTTGCATTGCAGGGAGGAGAAAGGGGCACTGCCTCTCCCTGCCAGGTCCCCTGCCGTCCTCCTGGCCCAGTTTGGGGCTGGGTGCGGTGGGAAGCGACGAGTTCCAGCACTGGTGGTTCAGGGATATGCAGCTGCGCAGAGTGCTGGGCCACGGGGATGACCCATGAAGACAGGCTCACTTGGGTGGGAAAACCCTGAATCCATGGTGCTGGAAGCACCATTAGGAGCTCTGCTCACAGCTGGCACACCACCCAGCAAGGGCCCTCCTTGGCACGCTGCTGCAGGGAGGGGACAGGCTGCACGATGTCCTTCCTGCCTCACTCAAAGCCCAAGTGACCTACACCCTACATGGGCACTGCTGTTCCCGGTTTCCACACGCCCTAGAGCCATCCCTACAGCATATCCGTGGCCCTTCACCACCACACAAACAGGTCAGGGCCCTGGCAGTGGTGGTGCCATGCACACCCAGTGCACAGATCTTTCTTGGTTGCATTCACACCCCAGGCCCTGGCACCATCCCCCTGCCTGTGCCTGCTCCCACCACGGCGGCTCCCAAAGAACAGCCCAGCAGCGGCAGAGAGCCCGGCACTGCCTGCACCCACCCTGCCCGCACCTGGCCAGGGAGCCCAGCCCTGGGGCCAGGCACGACATTTCAAACTGCTCAGCCTGTTCCCTTCCCTCCCCCTCGCCGCAGTAAATCCTTTATTTCATTAGGTGCCTCCGCGAGAGGGAAAGGGCGAAGCACGTGGGAGCCGCTTCCTGCGCCAGCGTGCGCCGGGCGCTGAACAAAGAAGCTGTCGGCAGCGACGAGCAGATGGCTGTCCCCGCGCCCGGCCCGGCCACCGCGGGACAATGGGCCGGGGCTGTGGGGCGGCCGCAGCCCCGCGCCGGTGGCTCCTGGCACATGGGCGCCAGGTCCAAAGGTGTGCGGGTGCAGGGCGGCGGGATAGTGCTGCCATCCACCCTCCTCCTCCTCCTCCTCCTCCCCCTGCCAGCACCTGCGGGAAACTTTCCTGTGAGGCTGGGCGAGTGCTGTGGTGACCCTGCCGCGGCCCAGGACTTTGTATCCCTTAAAATAAACACACTTGAGCACACTCGGGCATCCAAGCTGACTGTGGGGCCGGCTGCCGCAGTGTGTCCCCAGCCGCCCCGCCACGGGCGCCAGCGCTCGCTGCCCAGCCTCGCGCCTGCGCCAAGGCGGCTCCTGGCCCCATGAGCCCCTAAATTAAAAGGTCCCCATTGGAGCTCCCTGCTCAGCAGAGCTCCCTCCCCCTCCTTTCCCTTGCGCTGATCCACTTACTCGTCTGAGTGATGACCAGAGCTGACCTAATCCCCGGGGTGGTGTTTATGTGCCGGGTGCTCCGAGCCCGTGGCAGGCATCACCCGTCCCACCACTGGGCTGGGTCCTGGCAAAAGTCCTTGGTCCCAACCAGCTCTGTGTGCCAGGGAGTGCGGGGCTCCAGAGGGGCTCAGCAGCCAGCACTTATCCAGGGGAACCCTCCAAGCCACCTCCCCAAAATGAGCTCCGGTCTCCTGTCCCAGTGTTGCAATGGTGGGGCTGCAGTGAGTGGCTGCATCCCAGACCATGTCCACAGGCTTCTGCTGCATCTGGAGAGGCAGGATGTTGGGACACTGCCACCTCCTGCCCCCACACCCCTCCTGGCCCGGGGCACTGGTCTGGTGCTGAGCCCCCCAGGGTTCTGCTGTCCCTCGGCACGGGTGCAGGAGCAATGCTGGCTTGGCTGTGGCTCCAGCAGGAGCAGGCAGGTGGCCGGGGGCACACAGGCCTCCCTGCCCAGGATGGCGGCTGTCCCTCCCCCAGCACTGTTCTCTGCGCCAGGGGAGATGGGGCTCCCAGAGGGAGGCTCCAGTCTCATCCAGCGATGCCTCTCGGAAGGATTAAGGAGAATTATTCCCGTGCACAGAGGCACAAGCTGCAGGCCAGGCCCTGCCATCGGCCCGGGCACAGCCACAGCAACAGCACAGGGCCAATCGGCGCTGTGACCAGGATGATGGTGGGGACCTCCTCCCTCAGCTCCTCGGCAGCCCCTGGCATGGCTGCCTGCACCAGCAAGGCTGGGGGCCCACCATGGCACAAAACCTCTGCCAGGCAAGGGCACCAAGAGAGGCGTCACCTGGGAGAAGGATGTGCAAGTGCCCTGAGCATTCCCAACCTGTCCTGCACATCCCCAAACCTGCCCTGGACATCCCCAACCTCCTCTGGGCACCCCTGCAGGGATGAAAGCATCCCCAACCTGCTGCGAGCATCCCCAACCTGCTGTGAGCACCCCCAGCCTATCCCAGACACCCCCAATCTGCCTTAAGTACCCCCACTCCACCCTGGACATCCCACTCTGCCCTTGTCCATCCACCTCCACCCTCCTCACAGCCCCCAACTCTGGCCCCCCATTCCTGTAGGCGGTGACAGTCCTGCACTGGCTGCTGACACCGGACAGGATCCTGGGGGAGACACCTGGACCGCCCCAATTTCTCCATGTCTCAGGTTTTCTTTTGTGTCACACAAAACACACACAGCAGCAGCTGCACATCAGGTTTCCACCGGATGCTGCTGCATTTACGAACCCTGGGTTTGCTACAGGCAAAAGATATTGTGAACAAAGAGGAAGATGTCTCTAGGAACCTGCCAGGTGGGATAAGAAAATGAAATGGGAATCTAGTATCAGCAGCCAGCACCTACTAAAAGAACCATTTAGTTTATACAAGGATGGATGTACATAAATAATGAGGTTTTTAAACCCATGAGCTACAGATATTTTCTTATTTCTGTATTTTTACGTGTTAGGCTCTCTCAGAAGCTCCGCACACAAAGTGGTGGGTTAATCTCAGTATTGTGAGCAGAGAAATGGCCACAAATTCAAATTGGTGAGTGGGAATAGCCTCAGCCAGCTTGAAAATGGTCAGGAGGGAGCTGCAGTCTCCTTTTTGGGATGGATGAGACAGGTATGGGGATGGGGATGGTCAGCTTCACTAGGGTATCTCCAGCCCACAGCCATTCTTGAAAGGAGCTGGGGCACCCCACAGCAAAGTGGGACCTGGGGGAGAGGGAGAAGAAGTGCTCCCACCTTGGGTGCTAGGACCAGATGTAGGCTCCTGTGTTGATTTGGCAGCTGTGTCGGGACTCTGAGCTGTGGTGGGGCTGTGTTGACCACACTCCATTTCGGCAAAACCCACCAAGCTCCGGAGCTTGGAGAGGTTTTCTGCATCTCCCAGCAGGGCCCAAAGCACATGTCAGGAGCAGGGCTCCAGCAGCAGCAGGCGAGCAAGGCCAGGCTGCGCAGCCATGAATATATTCATTATCAACCAGCACGAGCCTGGTGAGCTCCCTGCTCGCGGCTGGAGCTTGGCTGCACGAGGAGCCCCTCTAATGAGGATAATTGGGAGCCCCCCTGCTCCACCCCCGTGCCCTAATTGAAGCAGATGGAACTGCAAAAACAATGTCACTTCTAACCGGTTTGATCTTTCGGTTGGAAAACGGGACTATCTCGTTCTCCCGTTTAATCCCCTCGAGCTGGGGCTCCAGCGGGCTGGATGGAGGTGGAGCAGACCCTGGCACTGTGCGGGAGAGACTGATGAGGCTGGAGAGCCCAACAGAGGCAGCTGGCCCTGAGGTCCATGGAGTGCTGCCCTCTTCGTCCCCTCTGCAGAGGCCAGACCATGACAAGACACGTGGTGAGGCTGGAGAGGTGGCTGTGGGGGACCAGCCTTGTGCCTCTGCTGCAGCCCCAGCATCTCCCCGGCATCAGGCCAGGAGAGCAAGAAGTAAAATGGCTTCTTGGGCCGCGGTGCTGGGGGAGGAGGGGATCAGTCACTTATTAAATGAATTAATCAGGGCTCAGCGTTTTCATTTTGAAGAGGCTGCTGGATTATCCTTGATTTCTGTGGCGCTGGATTTGAGGAGATCAGGAGGGGAAGGGGCGATTTCCAACACCTGCTCCCCAGGAGATTTTACGGCGGGGAAGTGGTTGGGTTTAACGTCTCCGCCGGCACAGGCCACCGCACCACTCTCCAGAGCAGAGTTAAAGATGAATGGGGCAAATTGTTCCTCCTCCTGTCACATCTCCAGAGCGGAGACAAAACCTCTTTTGACTCAGGAAACAATGAGCTTATGTAAGAGCCAGCGGCCCACGGAAACCTCGCCACAGCCCCGCACCACGCAGTGGGCCAGGGTCCACCCGGCTCTGCCCACATCCCACTGCCATGGGACCCTTGGCTGGCCTTGGGGCAGCCCTCCCTCGGCTGCTGCCCACCTGCCTGGGCAGTTGTGGGTGTCACAGCCACGCTGGGTCCCACCAATGACCCTTGGTGCCCCACGGACCGTCATGGATCCACCAGCCATGGCCCTGCCTGCTTTGCCTCCATGGGCAATGGCAGTAGTTCTGCCACACCTGAGTCTCCCTGCGGCTCCTGGGTGGGTCTGTCCCATTTCCAGCCTGCCGTGGCACCGGAAAAGGATGGAGCTGCACACCCAGCCTGGGAGTGGCTGTCAGGAGGGCACAGAGCATCCCACCGCTGCCCGCCTGGAACAACAGCCAGGAAGATGAAAAGTGCCATAAATTATTCACTCACAAAAGAGATGAGAAGGGCGAAGAAGGGGAGGAGGAAAGCCTGCGAGGAAGGGATACTTAATACAAATTAGAGAGACCGAGTGGGAATGGGGGCCCCATGGGGGGGCCGCTGCTGGGTGTTTGTGCCACACTCACCAGGGGCAAGGGAGCAGCACTGCAGGGCTCCCACACCCATGACTGGTGGTGAGTGGCAGGAGAGGCCCTGGCCCCACACCGCTCAGGCAGTCAGAGCATGGAGCCCATTTTCTCCAGGTCCTGCCCAGCATTTTCCTCCAAGATGCATAAGAAAGAAAAAAGCAACGGGGCTGAGGGTCGCAGTGCACTGGGGCTGGCCAGGTTCCAGTTAAGATGCTCTATTTCCTGTCTTCCTTCGCCAACGCAAACCTCGTTATGTCCCAGACAAAGTGTCCACCCTCCACACTCCCTTCCTGGGTCCCTGCCTCGACCAGAGCCCTCGATGAGCCACACATCTGGCACGGCCGGACACAATGCGCGTCTGCAGGGAGAGCTTGGCCGGACAAGGCAGCGCTGTGCCGCCGCCTCCCTGTCCCTTGCCATGAAAGGTGCCCCCCAGTGCCGTCTCCCCCCAGCTCCACTGCCCAGCCCGAGGGAGCAGCTCCCTCCGGCACCGGGATCTCACCGCACCAGCCCCGTGCTGGACATTTTCTCATGCACCAAAGCTCGTCAGGTCCTGCTGCACAGAGCAGCCTTGTCACAAACACTGTCCCTCGGTTTTCCATTCTCCTCCCAACCACCGTCCCTTTCCTCCCACTGCCGCTCCTCCAGCCACCTTGCAGCTCAAGGAATGCTGAGCCAGGAGCTGGCCCTTGCTCTACATTGAGGAAGGAGGTGGCACAGACCAAGCCTCTCCTTGTGCCACTGGCAGCCACCTGGATCCTGCCGCAGGGAGGGGACACGCCGTGGCCCCATGCTGCCTGGGCACTGCCTCTCCCCATGCCAAACAAACGGGTTTGGTGGGTTTGGGCCGGATTCATGCCGAGCTGGTGCCTGCAGCACAGACCTACCACCAAAGAGACACTGCTGTGCACCCCCAATCCTTTAGGGACTGTCCCTGAGCACTGCAGGGCTCACCCTGCTGTCCCCACTCACCCCCCTTTGGTTGGGGGTACTCAGTTTGGGGAGGAAGGGAGGGACAGAGGTGGTGCTGGCTGTCCATAGCCTGGTGATCATCTCTGCTCCAGATCAAGGAATAGACCCCCAAAACTTTGCTCCGTGCACCAGCAGGACAAACTGACTGACTCGGCAGTGCCTGCACCAGCCATGAGAGAGCTGGAGCCGAGCTCAGTGTACCAGGCTGGGAAAGCCACCACAGCGTCCCTGCTGCACTCCTCAGCTTGGCTGCAGGGAAGGGAAACCTTCAAAGGACACCGCAAGGAAGGTGTTTATCACAGACCAGGGCCTTTGCTCGGGAGGAGCAGATGTGCCCCTGGAAGGGATGGGAATGGAGTCACCAGCCCAGACCGCTCAGGCGAGGCAGGGACACGTTTGTTGACTCCTGCTGTGGTGCCAGCATGGTGTGGGGACACCCTGGAGAAAGAGGAAATATATCCCTAAGGAAAACAAGGTTGCGTCCAGCTGTAGTAAGGCCTGGCTGCTGGTCCTAGTCTTGTTTAGAGCTCAGGCTTTAGGGGGCCAAAATTCAACACTGGCGCAAGAAGTCCTGAAAACAGTGAGGATTTTGCAGCCTCGGCTAAGCAAGTGTCTCGGGGCTCACAGGCCACCTCCTGCACTAGCCAGCCATCAGACAGCTGCCCATAGTCTGCTGGGCTCCCCCTGTGGCTTACAAAGGGTGTTTGTGTTCACCTGGCACAGAGCTGGGCTGGCTGAGGAAAGCCCTGGGAGCTGTGTGACACCAATGCTGCAGCCGTGACCCTGTGAGGGCGCAGCGAGATGAGCACCACTGCCCCACGGCTGGGTGCCAGCTGTCAGAGGTGCAGCTGTGGACTTGGGGGGACATCACTTGGGGACAGAGCCTGGCTTTTGGTCAGCCCTTGGAAAGAGGCTGCTCCTCCCCAGAAAGCTCTGCTAGGCTGGTGGTCTAGGGTAGCTGGTGATGTGCAGCACACCGTGGGCATCTCATCAAGTGCCAGCAGTGTGACCCAGAGCTGTGGGACACATGCCATACCAGCAGAGAGACTGCTGTGCTGGGGACAGCCCTATGCCATCCCTGACATCCCAGGGCAAGGTGTCCAGAGGAGTGACATGCCTTACAAGCCCCTGGGACAGAATCTGGAAATAATGCTTGCCCACATGTCCTTGAGGTCCCTCCTTGTAGCACTCCTGAGGAACGTCCCCAACACCCAGAAGCCTCCACAGCCAGCTGCCTCAAGGGGTGCCCCCAAGAAGCGTGTGCCTTCACAGTTAAGTAGGTTAAGAAAGTCCTTTCTCCAAGGTCTGGATTAGCCACTGCTGCTCTGGGCAGAACAGACTCAGCAGGGACACTGCCAGTCAAGCGAGGACGGCACGTGGGGATCTCAGCGGAAGGGGATCAGTCCAACATGGTGCCATGAAGCAAGCCCATGTTCCCCATACAGGGTAAGCAAACCAGGAGTTTTCCTTGCTTTTCAAAGGAGGCTGGGGAGCAGCAAGCCCTGCCCGTGGGCTGAGCACTGCTCCTGGGCAATGGAGCAGGATATACAGCCAGGGACAAGGCAAGGCAAATCCTATTAGTGGGCAAGACAGAGGCTCTTCTATATGAGTTCAAGCACTTTGCCATGTCACACACTGAGGTCTGGGGTCTGACTCCTGCTTTACTTTCAAGGGCACTGCACTCGCCAGCAAGTCACAGCAGGCCTGGGGTGGAATACCCCAGCACCCCTGTGGTGGGATACCCCACTCAACCCCACACACCAGACCAAAGTCGGAGGTTTGCAGTGCAGTGCTCGCTTGTGGAAGTGGACAGGCTCTGAAGACGGACAGAGTCCAGTTCAAACAGCCACAGCAACACAGCGCCAGGGCCTGGGACCTGCACTTAGCTGGACTGGGCATGGGATGCCTTCAGGAATGGAGAGGGGCACAGACAGCGGGACGGTGCAGCATTTGCTCCCGATGTGTGCTGGCTCCCACAGATGTGTCCCTCCAGGATGTCCGGCACAATAGCTTCGCTTCAGCACCAGAGTTTGTGTTGATCTTGCTGTCGCTTTGGGCAGCCGGCGGCTTCCTGCGGGCACGTACGCTGTGAGCAACATCCGACTGGGAAGGGATGTAGCCGGGAGCTTCACGTTTTCCATGCTGGGGCCCGCAGGATGAGTAACAAAGGAAAATGGAAGGAACGAGTGTGTGTGTCCAGTGTCACTGCTCAGGGCTGGCCGGTGTGTCCTATGTCCCACCGTGTCCCCACTGACACTGCAGCAACCCCGGCTCTCCTGACAGTGCCTGCTCTATCCATGACCCACCCAAGTCTTTAGGTGTATTTTGCTCTCCCTGCAGTTCCAAGGCCTGACACTGGTTGTAGCACAGCCCAAGGCCTCTGGGCACCCAGGACAAAGAAGGTGTTGGCTTTTGCCCCAGCTGCTTTTTAGGCCTCTGAAGATTTAGCAGGTACCTGTTTATCAAAGCATGGGATGACAACTCCCTGCTCTCCCGCCTCCCTGGATTTCAAACCACTCTGCTCTATGCCACAGAAGAACACTTGCCACTCCCAGACCTTGAAAAGACCTGGAGCTGGTGCTTTGGTCCTTTAAACAAGACTTTTTTAACAAGCGTGTCAGACGATACTGCTCTCCTACTAGGCAACTCTTCATTAAAACTTTATACTTTAGCAAGCCTTTCAGTGAAGACACACTCCAAGCATCACACCCGTCAAACAGCAGCAGGCAGGACCAATTTAGTAACTCAAAAGGTTTTCCAGAAGGCAGGGAGTATCCAGTCCTGAACAAGCTCCCAAATGAAGGACGTGGTGTGCAACCAGATCCCTCTGCAGCGCCAAAAGGCCCAGAGTTGAGCCCAGCCTGGCTGCAGGGGATGTGTGGGGCTCACTGCAGCACTAGCTGGAGCTCTGCAGGACTTCTGCAGGGCACAGGGGACAACTGAGCACAGGAGATGTGGACAAACTTCCAGCTTGGGAGTACTTGGGCTGCCCCAGTGCAGGCACACTGTGCCAGCAGCTTGGCCAGCTGGGCTCCAAGGAAGCCACACACCTCATGTGGGCTGGTTACTCACATTTTTTGCACAGCCTTACCAAGCTTGTGTGAACCCGGAAAACACATTTGTTTCCAAAAAAAAAAGAGCTTTCATAGGTCAAGAGAAGAGGAAACTGAAGAGTGGTCAACACTTTGATTGTGCACGTTCCCTTCCCCACAGCAGTAATCTGCTTTTCCTCTCATAACATGCTCCTTCTCTGCTCCATGCTCCTTCTCTGCTCCATGCTCCTTCTCTGCTCCGTGTTCCTCTCCTTTAACCACTCACTGCCTTCCTGGGTTGCTCCACTGTCCTTCTTCCCTTCGTGCTCTCGTGTATGCTCCATTCCTGGGTGGGAGCACTGGTTTGGCAGAGGGACTGACATGAGACAGCATTAGTCTGTATTTAAGAGCTCTGATAGAGATCATGGACATTCACCACAGGCAGAAAACCTCAGTCCATAAAATGCTTCTGAAGTGTGACAGCCTGGTGAAAATCGCAATTCCTGGCTTTTTCTGTATGGGTCTCATTTGTCACCCTGGGCTTGGCTTGCTTATTTTTTTGACACCATCACTTCTGATTCACCAAAGTCTACCCAGTTCAGCCGATGCTGACACCAGGGACACTTTCATTCCTATGGGACTATTTCTGCTTTATTTCTCATCACTGAACCTTACAGAAGAAATTAAAGGAGCCAAGAAGAACCCCAAAGAGGACACCTGCTTCTGAAGGAAAACCACAGGGCATGAAAAATTGCAAGCAATTCCTAAGAGGGCGCAGAGAGAAAGAGGATTTAGATTTAGTGAGAACATCTTGATTTGCCTAAATGTGTGAGTCCCTTATTAAATTACTGTCCTGTTGAATAATAGTGTTCAGCGAAGGGATCAAAACTGTGTCATTCTAGATTGTAAATGAGACTTGGGAATTCAGTGGTGAGGGATAAGTCACAAGCCTGAAATGTCCCAATGGGAGAATGGCAAAGTTCAGGGGGTACAAAGAGACCCAGTCAGGCTGCAGGGATGAGAGGTTGGGCTTGTTGGGGTGGAGGCTGCAGCCTAGTCCTGAAGAGCCAAAAGCTTCTATGGGAGCAACTGTGTCATCACCAAAACACTCTTCCTCCTGCTGAGACACAGCCCCCCTGGGGCCCTGGGCAAGCAGAAGTGCCCGTGCCCATCCCACCGCTGGGACGCGGTGCCACGCAGGCAGGTTTCACATCCTCACCAAGGCTGCCTGGCTCTGGGGCTGGGGCTGGCTACGGAAAACCAGCAGTTTCCCAAAACTGCACATCTGCAATGGAAACTGAAGCCCCACATGTCACTGGACTGAAGACAGCTGTGTCCCTGCTGTCCCTGGGTCTGAAGAGAGCAGTGTCCCTCTTGCCCTTGCTATCTCTACCATCCCTGCCACTGGCCACACCACCAGCTAAAAGCCTCCCCAGGGAGATGTGCCAGCACAAAAGCCTTTCCTTTCCTTGGGGGTGGTTTTCCAGTCCCCTTTCTTAAAGCAGGACCAACCCAGCCTGAGTTGTTCGTCAAATTCCTCTGCTCCTTCCTGCACTGCCAGCAGCAGCCAGGCTGGGACAATGAGGGATTCAACCTCTTGAGCAAAAGCCAGTAACAGTCCAACCACCAAATCCTCCCAAGCATCACGGCAACGAACTCTGACCTGAACTCGTACTTCTACCACTTATTTACTTGCTCTTTTATTTTCAACTTGCATGTTTCATAGACGTAACACACCACCTCTCTTCACAAAACTCTTCCTCCCACCCAGCCCATGTGTGCTGCTTTCAGCCCTCCCAACTGCCTGCCCTCGTTCACCCCGCACAACATCGCTGTGGCTGCTGCAGATTATTCACAATTTCTTGCCCAGGGGATGCAAGACCTGTCAAAGGTGCAGCTTTCCAAGCACAGAAAGCTGTGACTGTGCTGCAAAGCCTTGGCATCCTCCCTGTGTTCAGAACTAACAGTGCTCTCCTCATCACCTGGGAAGAAGACTTGGGGAACTAAGTCCCCCCCTTAGAAGTGGATTTAGTGACCTCTTTCTGGAGGAGCTGGGAGACAGCTCCAGGAACAAGGACCATCAGCTCTGAGCTGGACAGGGCCCGGCTGAGCAGGAACCCCAGAGGCTAAACGGGAAGGACTGGAAGCCGGTGCTGAGCTGATATGAAATCCATCCCACAGGTGGGACACCTGATCAGAAAGGACTGGTTAATGTTTAATAAGTCACAAAAACATCCTGTGGCAGAGGCGTGGGGCTCTTCCCACCCGTCGGGGCACTCACCGTCCTCGTGGCCGTGCAGGTTCTGCGGGCTGCGCATGCTCTCGTCCTGGCTGGGGCTCAGGCTGGAGTTCAGGTGCTGGTCAGCTGAGATCCATGTGGAGTCGTTCATATCAAAGTCCTCGCTGCTCACCGACGTCTCATCCTGGAGGCAAGCAGGAAAGGGTTAACTTATGGAGCTATTTCCTTTCCTCCTTTCTCTGGCTTTAACATCTCCTCACCACACTCCTTCCTAAAAACAATTGCGTGGGCAGCTCCTTTCCCCCGCCCTAAGAAGCCTTGCTGGCCCCTTGGGCTTCCCAAGGCCACGGCGAGCAGCCCTTCCCGGTGCAGGGAGAGGTGGCTGCCCCAGTGGGGACCAGGGCTCTGCTTCCTGCCTGAAGACTTGCCTGAGCAATGGCACTGTCTCTAATTGAGGACAATTAGAAAGAGCTCACATCCTGTAGGAGCGGATGGCTGAGCCCTGGAGTTTACCCTTTAATCTCCATCCACCCCAGCGTGCTCCTGGCAAGGCAGCGACATGGGAGAGCTGAGGACAGGCGAGAAACGGCTCCATGTAACAACTTGGACTTTTCTGAAATCAAATCATCTGCTACACGAGGAATCACCAGAGGACTGGCAGCAGCAGGAGCAGCTTCTGGGGCATATCTGAACACAGGTATGAATCCCCAAAGATCTGCACTGCCTGATGCTACAGAGGATCCTCCAGACCTCTCCAGAGGAATATTGCCTCTGTACCCTGATCAAAAATGACAGCACGCACCCTGGGAAGGGGCTGGGGGAGTCAGGTCCCCAGTGAGGCAAGGACACCCCAGCTCAAGCCAGGGACCCCAGCCAGCCGCCTGCTCCCCGACGATGACATAGATGACATTCCTCTCTCCCACTTCTGCAGCTGAAAGGACATTTTCTCTCTCCCTCTCTCCCTTCTCACTAACCTTTACAGTACTTTGAGACACAGCCCTTGGATCGCTTCCAGTGCCGGAAAGGTCAGCCACAGGATTTCAAAACCATCATCATAAAGGCAGCACTGAGATCCTGAATGAGAGGAGGGGCTGCGGGACCTCCCCAGGCTGAACTCTCCCAGCGCAAAGCTTGGGAGGAAGCAGATACGTGTTCCCATATGGACACGGTCCTGCTGGTGATCCCTTTATCTGCCTTCCTCTCTCTGCTCCCCTCCCAAAGCCAGGGGCACCGACAGCCCTGGGGTGCAGGGGAACACCGAAAATGTTTCCAGAACCGCTTTCAACTCTGCTTTCCTTTGATTGAAACATTTCAAAGGCTTGTAAACCTCTCTGCTCTTATTTTTTTTCCCTCCCCCTGGTCCTGAGATAAAATACAATCCCCGCTCCCTTTCCGTGTAAGCAGTAATTGGCAGCACCCCTCCAACCTACGCCTGCGGCTCATAAAAACGGACCTGTCTGGCTGCCGCTGGCTGATAGTTTTTATTGTGAACAAACAAATGTCTTTAAAGACAGGTTTGTGTTTTTCCTCCCAGCTCTTCGTCCCTGCAGACACATCTGCTGGCTCAGGCCTTGCGCCACCCCCAGCCCGCTCCCTCCATGTGCCTCCCAGGGAGTTTCCTGGAATTTACGGCTTGTGAACCCTGCACGCACCAAGGGACGGACTGATGGACAGACGGACAGGGCTCAGCAGCCCCGTGTGTGTCCCCCACGGGGATACCCTGACCCCAGACCTGCCAGGTGCAGCCCCCCTGTGCCCAGGTGGAGTTGAGCAGGAGGGCAGAAGGTAGAACAGGCACAGCATCTCTGGCTCAGCACAGCTCGACTGCCACACCAGCCACAACGCAACCCTGCCTCTCCAGAAACTCCATCTTGTACGTACAGGAACAGAACTGCAAAGGTCTCCCTGTTGCAAACTATAAATAGTCTCTTTATTGTAAGCATTTGCAGGGAGGCAGCCACCCTAATATCTGGCCTTCTTCACAAGGCTTACTCAAGATTACTGTCAGGCTTAAGAGACAAATGCAAATGCCAAGGTCCTTGCTGCCCACAGTCGCTCACCTGTCCGGTGAGGAGGAGGAGCCCTGGGAGCAACCCATGATGTTTTCAGGTTGTTCAGGCTCAGCTGCAGAGGACATCCAGCCTCAGCACCCAAACCACAGCCTGGGAGGCATCGCGTTCTCCGTGCACTCACGCATGGGGGAGAAGCAGTGACACGAAGGATGCCTCACATGCACATGCGATGTAAAGTGCTTTATAAATGTGTACAATTCTCTCGAGGCGCAATAACATTCGCCTATTATTAGAAATACTCTGGCTATCAAACCAGAAACTGATAAGCTATAAATGACTCAAGTTAAACAAGGCTGTCACACATTCACCAGTCCAGGACTCAGCCACCAGCAGAAAGTCACCCCCTGCTTTCCAGCCAGAACTTTCTGCTTTCCAGCACTAACACTGTTGGCCAAAATGCCAACAGGATGAAATTCCTGGCATCTCACAGCTCCCACTGCACAGCCCACCCCAAGGGAATGCAAAGCCAAACATACAGGTGGCAGCAGGAGAACCCTTCCTGGCAAGTGGGAACAGGGGAGAGAGCATCCACTGCCTGCTGGGTCTGGGCGACCACCCGACTCTGCCCACAGCACAGTGCCCCAGGAACTCCTTACATCTTTGTGCCTCTTTATTAAAGAAAGAAAAAAGCCCCAGCCTCAAGTGTGGCTCTGGCCATCCCCATCACTCCAGCTCTGGCATCCTGCACTAGCCCTTGGCTGCATTCCTCACTGCCTGTTGGGACACCAGAGGCCACCAGCAAACTCCCGCCTCAGGACACCCCTCGGAGACCAAAGGCTGAGCATTGTGACCTCCAAGTGCTGCCCGTGAACTGCTGGCACTGCCTCCTCATACCAGGGACAATCCCAGGGACAGGAGGCCCCAGCAGCAGCGTCCAGAGCACCAGCTGCCCAGCCACAGCCCACGGGCAGAGGGACAGCAGCACAGCACAAATCCAGCCTCAAAGCACAGGACACCAGAGCAGGATCAAAATTTCTGGCCGGGTGGGAGCTCTGAATCTCCCTGGAGGCCAGTAACCTGGCTGAAGGCTGAGCCTTGCAGTGGGCTCCCCGTCCAGCCAAACAAGGAAGCATTTCTCAACAGCAGCAACAGCCACGACTCGGAGCAATACGGTAAATCTAATCTACCCTTCCACCCTCTTTTGGCTTGCAAGTCAGGCAGCTCATTCTTTTTCCTCTCTGGGTTCTCAGGAGAATTCTCTCTGCTAATTTCTTCTTTCCTGTAAACAAACTTCAAATGAAACTTTCATTAGAAAACAGAATGCAATCCATTACCAGTGCCTGTCTCAGGACCTGCTGCCTTTTCCCTAGTTCCACACCACTCATGGCACAGATGGAAGTGCCACTGGCACCCCAAGCAGCCAGCCCAGAGCCAAACCCTGAACCTCACCACTGCTGCTGCCGCCCTCCTCCTTCCTGCCTTTCCCAGCTCTCCGGAGAGATCTTCTCACCCCGCAGTAAAGTCCCATCGCTTTGTTTCCACTGTTCAAGGGACTGAGCGATCAAGGGTCAGGCAGCAGAGCTCCTCTCTGCAAGGGGAAGTCGGATCCTGCTGCTGCACTCACAGGGCACACCCAAACATCGGAGCACGGCTCCCGGCACTGCTCAGGGTTTGGAAAACAAAATCCTTGCTTCTCTACTTATCTACAACATTCACAGCTGCTCTACAGACATTTACAGCCAATATTTTCTACACAGCAGAGGCAGACACTCACATGTGCAGGGCTCACACTCCACATTTCTGTCCCACTTTCCATTCACGATCTTCAAGCACTGTGCCTGCAAGCATCCGCTGAGCTTCCCAACTTCGCTCCAAGTTAGAAAACTACTCCTCCTATTATAGAGCTGAAAACCCCGGGTACTGACAGCCACCCTGGCTGGTCCAAGAACACAGCGAGCCTCTGGCAGATCGAGGAACCCAATCAAGCCCTCCGGACTGCAAGGCTGTAATTGCTAGACAACATCTCTTCACCAAAGCTCTTCTTCCTGGAGAACAACCTCCCACACCACGGGCTGGAGCAGGGCGGGGGGGGGAGCTACTCTTATAACCTCGTAAATATATGCAAGACTATCGGTAACCTGCTTATTTTACAGCCAGGCTCAGTTTCTCGGGGACTGCCTTGCAATCTCTCTCCAGTCATTTACATGCTGTACCTCACGTTTAATATTCCAAGCTCCGAGTCTCAGGACGGTTTATTTTCTCTCTTTAAGTCCTTTTATTTTAAAACATGTCCTTTCACGCCACAGCCTACTATCCCGATGGGATTTCCTTCCGCGGAGCAGGAACCGAGGCTGTGTGCCGTGCAATCTCCCCAGCACACAGCCACGCTCAGCTTCCCACCAGAACCAGCCGTGTTTTTAGAATCAACAAAAGGCAACGCGTGACTGCCAGCCCCCAGAGCTGCTCCACTGCCACGCCGGTGCTGTGCATGACCTGCCCGGCACAGGCAGCCCCCAGACCTGCCAAACCTGGCCAGGGCACAGCACCTTGCGCTGTGACCCACGACAGCGGCGCGCAGGGACGAGCTCTCAGGAGGGCAGCCTCATCTCAGCCACTGTTTAAACCCAGCCCTCTGAGCATGCCAAGAAGGTATTGAACCAGATTTGACCCTAACTTAACCAGTTCAGCACAGAGAAAGGCTCACTAATGGAAGATAAAACACTCCGGGTCAAAGATTGGTACTGCAGCCACAAATACTGTGGTGGTCATCGCTTCAAAGACCCGAGAAGCCTCACAGCACACGGGTGTACGCGGGCTGTGGCGGCGGTGAGCTGTGACTGCGCTGCCTACTCGTGTGTACAATTCCCACACCAAAGAGAACATCCCCGGCGCTCTTTGTCACGTCACTTACGTCCTTATTTACCGCGATTTCTGCTGATTTCTACGGGACCCGACAAAACCCGAGAAATTTGTTAGTTCCCGAAAATGGGAAAAACAGTTAATTTAAACGGCAAACGGCAAATGGAAGAGGAAGGGAAGCTCATCCCCTTCTCCCCCTCCCCCTTCTCTAAGAGCTCTTCTTCTGGGAACCCCCCGAGCATTCCCACAGCCCCGAGGCGCGGGGAGCTGCCAGGGCGGGGGGCGGCCCCGCAGCCCCTTCCCGGAGCCGCTGCCCCATTCCTGCTGTTCAGCGGGGAGGTGCTGAACGCGGGGCAGGGGGGACCGGGCTGCACGACTCCCACCACCACCCTGGAGCCCCGCACCTGCCTCCCCCGCACCTGAACTTGCTCGCAGGCGTTTGCTTTTCCATGCGAGGTGGGGACGGTGCCTGATACCGCGCGGTGTGAAAGGGCACTTTGCTCTTCCCCCAGCACCGGGAAGCGAGTGTCGGGGGGGACCGGAGCCGGTTTTGGAGGCGGTGGCCAAGAGGAGCAGCGCTGCGGGCTGAGCGGCCGGGGGTTCCCGTGTCCCCACCCTCCCCGACGGCCACGGGACCCCGGTGGGACGCGGTTCCCACGCGTGTGTCCCCGCAGCAGCGAGGTGCGAGGCGCCGGGCGAGAGTCCCCGTCCCCGTCCTACCCCCGCCCGCAGGTAAATAGATACACCCGCGATGGAGCCCTGCCCGCGCGTGTGCGGGGCTCAGCGTGCGGCGAGGATTGACACGTAAGTAGGGCTTTACCTCCAGGGAGGCGGCTATTTCCAGCACAATCCCCGCCCGGGGCCGGGGCTGGTGGTGATGGCGGCGCGGGGCCGGTGCCCGGGGATGGCTGGGGCCGGTGCCCGGGGATGGCCAGGGACAGAGCACTCCCGCCGCCGCCTCCTCCCACTTTCTTCGGCGCTTTTGTGCTCTTCCGGGCGCGGGGGAGCCGCGCCGGGCACGGGGAAGGACGCGCCGCCCTCCCCCCACCGCCGCCGGGCAGCCGGGCGGGCGACCCGCAACTTCCCGGGGCCGCGGGGCGGCCGCTCCCCCCGGAGTTGGGGCCGGGCCCCGCGGCCACCGCCCCCCCCGCCCCGCCCCGCCCCTCCCGCCGGTGGCCCCCCCCCCTCCTCCCCAGCCCCGCAGCGCCGCGGCCGCGTGGAGCCCCGCGCATCCCCCCCCGCCCGCCGCCCCAGGGCCGGTACCGGAGCCCTCCGCGGGCGGGCGCCTACCTGGAGCGGAGCCCGGGGCCTGCCGGCCTGCGCCAGCCCGGCGGCGCGGCGGGGAGCGCGGGGCGGAGGGACGGAGGGACGGAGGGAGGGGGCCCGGGCTGGCGGCGCTCCGGAGAGGCTGACAGCCAGCTGCTGCCCGGGGAGAGGGGCCGGCGCTGCGGAGCGCGTCACTCCCGGCTCCCGGGGGGGGGCGGGGAGGCGGAGGGGGGCGAGCGGGGCCCGGCCGCGGGCGGAGGGGGCGGGGGCGGCGGGGGAAGGGGAGCGGGGCCGCGGGGGGCGGGCGCACCGGGCCGGGCGCGGCGGGGGGCGCGGAGCTGCGCCTGGAAGAGCACATTGTGGAGGGCCGGGAGGGCCCTTCCCCGGGAGGAGACAATGTCCAGGGCCGGGCGCCTGCTGGAGAACGCGAGAATGCGCGGCCGGGGCACGGTACGGATCGGTTCGGATCGGCCGGGAGGGCCGCTACCCGCCCGGGCATCCTCCGCTCCGCACGGCCCGGGGGGCTGCAGCCGATCCGGGGACCCTCCGCTCAGCACAGCACCGGGGGCTGCCGCCCGTCACGGACCGGGCCCGGGGACCCTCTGTCCGCCCGGCTCGGTACGGCCCCGGGAGCTCTGTCCCTGGGTCCGCCCGTGCGCGGGTGCAAGTGCGGGGCCCGTGCAGCGAGCCCCGGGCGCGGTGGGTCCCGCAGCCCCTTCCCCGCGCGGTGGGTGCCGCGGAGCCGAATCCTTTTGTTCCCGATGATTCTCCCTCGCTCCGTGGGAGCAGAAGGACCCCGCGCTGCCGGCAGCACCATCACCCACCGCCGCAGCCTCGGAACGCTGGAGCAGGGCTGCTAGAAAACCAGCAGCTTGCCCAGCACAGCTCTGGGCAGGGCACCGGCTGCCAGATCCCCGGGAGGATGGGGATGCTGTGCCCCAGCTCTGGCAGGGCAGCGCTGGAGGTCCCGGCATCCCCCAGGCTGGTACCCACTCCCAGGCTGGGCTCCGAGGGCAGTGGGTCAATGACCTCTGTCCTAGTTTGGGATCACCGTGATGGGATAGTGATCCCCATCGCAGTGATGGGCGCCAACATTGCAGCATCCACCTCCCCAGCCCACCTCATGTTTCACTGTTTAATGGTACAAAGGAAGTGGTTTATGAAATAAACCAAGTGTAGCAGTTCGGTGTGGAGCCTGCAGTAGGCTGGTGCCAGAAACGGTGCCAGAGCCAGGATGGGAACTGCCAGGTTTGGGTTTATGGCTTGTTAGTGTGGATGTCCAATTATGATGTTATCTGTTCCAGCGTTAACCAGCTCACTGCCAGGGAAGCGTGCAAGGGAAGAGGGTGGCTCAGGAAGATCTGAGACCAGAGGTGAAAATGGGCATCACTCAGTACTACATTTCCATCTCCTCCAGGCTGATCATGGAGCCAGGGGCGGAAAGGCGAGAGCGGAGCCCTGGGGGCCTTCCGCAGGAAGCGGATGGCTGGGAGGGCAGCAGGCTGTGAGACCCCAGCCACAGGGCCTTCTCCGTGCTCCCTTCCAGCTCCATGACTGCTGCTCCTCCCTGAAGCTAAAATAAAATCCTGACCATTTAAGGTGAACAGGAGCCTTGCCGAGAACCTCAGCAGAGCGGGCTTTAACCCCTTCCCATTGCTGGGCTTTGTTTACTCCTTGCACTTCCTTTGGCTTCAAGCTAGACCGGCTTAAAGCCATTTGGGAAAGCACATCCCCTGGGACTGAAGTGCCTGCCCCTCCGTTTGGTGAGCTTGCAGAGGACACAAACCCATCAGGACGTGAGTTTGAAGCACAGGCACTATTCTGTGCTGCCTCACCATGTGGACACTCTTATTTTATACTAAGTGCCTTTGTGTGGGTTAGCTTAATCCACTTTGGAAATGGATTAACCTAAATTTCACATCGGCAAACTTAGTGTGGAACAGCCGGGTCCACACAGGGAGTGAGGGAGGAAGAGCCATTCAGCAAGAGCTGCTAGGCAGGAGTTGTTCCCTGTGCAGGAGAGGGGTCCTGACCCCAAGGGGGGTCACCGCTGTTACAAGTGGGGTCATGAGCCCGACAGAAATGCAATTGTTTGTGCCAGCGCACGGGGTCACAAGGCTGGCAGAAGTGGGGCTCACCAGCGGAAGAGGGGCTGCCTCCAGAAACAGCCAGGGAAGCTCTGGGAAACTGCCCACCAAGCGCCTTTCTAGTGGGTATTTTTCGGATTCAAATTGTCTAGGGGGAAATAACTGGCAATTAGATATAGAATTGGTAATAATCATTTATCGAGTTGTCAGGAACGGGGGTAAGTGCCTTACATGACTACACATTAAAAAAACGCACACCGTAACGAACCAGTGCTGCTGTTACTATATCATATATATAATATACATCAAATATATTATTTATAAGTCGCTTCCTTCCCTCTCTCCTCACAATGTGTTCATTACCTCTGGTACCTGCCAGCCCTTTCACATGGACACAGATCTGCCCATGCAGAGAGCCTGGGGCTCCCTGTCCGACTGTGTTGGTCCAGCAGGGTCCTGCTGGATGCCACCAGAGCTGGGCTGCAGGTCCTGGGAAGAGCCATGTCCCGGCCGTGACAGCACCCACACCACAGAGCCTGCCCGAGCACCATGCAGTGATGCTTCCAAGGGCATCGCTAACGACGACCTGACCTCATCTGTTGTCATTTCCTAAGGCAAGGCTCCACAAGAATACCAGGGCTGCTGTCAAACCCAGGAATAAACGACATTTAAGGCGCTGCAGGAGCTTAATTGAATGGTTGTGGTGCTGTGGATTGTGGGCACAGGGATCTAGTGGCGGGAGCAGGGACTGCAGGCTCTGGCCATCACGCCAGAGGAGCCACTGACTCATGGACGACCTTGTGCAAGTCACTTGATGTTCTTGTGCCTCTGAAAAGTAGGTTAAATAACAAACGGGACCTCCTGCATTGGATCCTCCGTGACCATCAAACTCTGCTGAGGAATAAGCAGTGAAATGCGAGTCTCTCGGGGGTGAGGGCCGTAAGGAAACCTCAGGCTGGAGGGACCAAAAGAGGGCATGGCATGAGGAGTAGACACAGCTTTTATCAACACTGTACCTTATCTGCCATCCAGAGCAGAGTCAGGGGGAAAAAAGGAGGGTAAAGATTTGGGAAACTTCATTATAGACCAGGTTCCTTGTGGGCTGAGGGCTGTATTCCCACTTCATCCTGGTCACTCCTTCCTTAGAAGCAGCAGTAGTTAGCATCTGGCATGGGTATGAATAAAAGGGTTTTTTTTCTCCCAGGAGCCAAGACCAAGAGAAGGAAAGGAAATACAGCTCTGTACTTCACAGGGTACACCAGTCACTGCCAAATACAGAAGCAGGAAAGGAGTTGTTTCTGTGGATAGAATTATCTTCTTCTGGAGTACAAATGGGTGTTTGAAGGGACAGGTCCCTGACGGTGAAAGATCCCCTAACATTCCTTTCCACAGCCCAAATCAACAGCCCCGGTAGCGATGTCTGCACCGCTCTGTTCAGTGAGGATGACCCTCAGAGCTTATCTCTTGGCCCCCCAAATCAGAATTGAGTAACCACAAACAGAACCCTCACTAAACCCATTTTTGGCCATTCTCAAGCCATTCCACACAATTCAGAATCCATCCTTGTGAGTAAAACTGACTCCTCAGCTCCTTCTGCACACACACGGCTCCTGGTGTAGGTCTGAGGGGGTCTGTGCAAGCAGACAAGGTGCAAACCTGCCCACACAGGTTGAACAGCAGCGGAAACAAAAGCAAGCACACAATTCAAGGTTAAAAAGCTGAACCACACAGCTTCATCTTCTGTAATAACGGAAATCATTAATAACAGTTTGCGCTCTCAAAGTAGTTGCCATCCAAGCTCTTGAAGAGCTTTATTAGTGAGCAAGACCTCAGAAGTCTCTCTAAGGTATTATCCCCTTTTTAAAGGGAGAAGGCAATTAAGAAACAACCATTTGTGTGACTTGATCAAAGTCAATGTACAGCACGTCAGCACCTGAGCTTTGAGATGATGCAGAACAGTCCACCATGCACAGCTTTCCACAGGAACAGGACAGATGCAACTGGATCCATGAGATCCACTCCGCGGATGTTGCAATAGTGTTTTCATCACTTTGAGGTTGACATCTTTACTTTTTCCCCTTTATAGGGGGAAATATCTCCCAGCCCCACTTTACAGGCCCTGAACCAAAGCCTTGTTTCCAGTTCTACTGGGAACAGCTGCCTTTGATGCTGGTTAACACACAAGGGAATGGGCAGCAGCTCTCCTTACCAAACAGGGAGTGTACTGGGAAGAAATGAGGAGTTAAAGAGAGGTAGTGTGGCTTCTGGCCCTACTTATTCAGTGTTCCCAGACACAAGCTCATGCAGCTTGGCTCTAGCAGGCTTCTGAGACCAGATAACGGGCACCAGGATAGGTGTGTGTGGTAGAGAGTGATCAGTCCCAGTTCCCCGTGGGTGGATCTGCATGACAACCACAGCTCCACCAAGAGCCAGAGAAAATTCTAAACATCCCCCAGCCACTCCTTCAGGACCGTAGTTGAGCTGTACAACACCACAGGGAAGTGAAGAGAGAGTGGGGAACGAGAACGGACTGGAGCTGTCACATGCAGCAACTAAATACACCTGAGTAGTTCAGGGGGGTGAATTGTCCCCAGCACCACTGGGAACAGGCAATGCCACCTCCTTTCTTATTAGAAAATAGCATGATTAGCCCCAAAACAGCAAAGAGTCAGAGCCTTGGCACCACTTCTCACTTGAAGACAAGAGCTGCAGTGGCAGGACCGACCCCAGCCAGCCCACGTCATTCCCACACTGTTTGCTCACAGCACACATCACACTGAACAAACACAGAGCTCACCTGGAACACTGGGAAAAGTACTGACAGATCCACACTGGAAATAAAAGCTCCCAAGTTCTTACTAGGTGGGAACGTCAGAGTTAATTCCCAGTAACAAAAATGAGCTGCTCTTCACTGAAAGCAACCCATTCACACCAGGGTGAAACCCGGCTAAATGGATTGGTCATCTGACCTTCTGCATCTCGTGAGCCATTAGGCCAAGGATGAAAGTTTTGCTAAAGCATCTTTGCCAGTAAAGAACGCTGGTGTGACAGCTGGACCTGGCTTTGCCTGGACTAACTCTGTCGTTAAGAGCAGATCCGAAGTTTCTCAGGCAAAGCCGGCTCCCGGCGGCAGAAGCTCTGTCCCCACTAGAGGGCTGTGCTGCCGAGCCCGCCGAGCAGCGAGGAAATCTGTTTCTAACTCGGTGTCTCCCTGTGCCTCGGGCCAGTGGTCCCTTCTGTGCCTAAAGGTGCGTTTAGGCAACTTCTCTAGTGCTCAAAAACGACGTAAAAATTAGCAGCAGGAAACAAAGATCTTCTCAAACCAAGACAAAGCCTCTTGGATGAGAGTTATCTTGTCAAGTTGATCTAGAGGTATTTATTCCCGGAGATGTTTAACACCCTCTTTAATGGACTGGGAAGTACCTTATCATCCTCATGTGATGCAAACACATCATCCCACTTCCTTTCAAGTACTGCCTGCTTCTGCCTTCTTCACCTCTGTCAATACACACGGCTTTTCTTCAGGATGCCTTCATGAAATACTCAGACAGCTAAACCCAGGTCCCAGGGCTCGCCCAGCAGCTGCCAGCTCTGCCTCCTGGTCTCTGGACTATGTGAAATGAGATGTCTGCAGTTCTCACTACTGAACTTACAGACTGAACATAAAAACCCAGTGTGCCCTCCTCTGTGGCTGCAGGCTCCCCTCCCTGCCTTCTGCACCCCCAGGACCGCCTGGAGATGGCTCCAAAACAGAAGGAAGCAAGTGAGCTGCCAGGGGAAGATGCATCTTAGCTGCTCTCAGAGCCTCTGAGACACTGAAGTGAGCAAGCACAGTAATGTAGACCAGGGAAAAAGGAGAGTGGAAGGAGGAGGAATTCACATTGCCAACCAGCCTCTGGTCATGAGGCTCCGTGAGCTCTCGAATCCTGCAGAGGCTTGATCCTCACCAGCACCAGACAAGACCAACCCCATGTACATCAGTGAGATTTAAGCCCCTGAGCCCCCCTTCCAGGATTATCCATCTTTCTGAGCTAAAACACTGCTTGAAATAGAGTTCTGAAAACCATCTCACATCCACGCACCATCACACACTCCAGGCTTACAAGGAAATTACTGGATGGATGAAATGTGTGATGGTGCAGGACAAGGCTCTGTCCCTCTCAAACACTTACAAGTCAGTGCAGCAAAGCCATAGCAACAAGAAGAACACTCTTCTTATTTCCCATCCAAGAGCAGCTCCTGCCATTCACTGATTGCATGACCTTCTGCCAGCAGCCACTGAAGCAATCTTTGAAAATGTTTCTGTATCATTTAAACCTGGTTACTCGGCCCTGGACTGTTTCTGCCAAGGTAGCAGCAACAACTCTGGACCAGAGAGAGAGAGAAGGTGGAATTTCAGTGGTGGGATTTGTCCTCTTAAAGTCTTTCTATTCCTCCTGTCACCAGTGGAAACCCTGCCCAACAGCAGCATAAAAAATAAATCCAAAGCTGAGGTTGAGTAACACAGAAAAGACTGTCTAAAAAATGACCGCAGTAGAATAACCAATCATTTAAAAATGCTAATATTTAGCATTTGATAATGAGGTGGATCATTATAGATAAATATCAAATATCTTCTTTTCATTCCTTTTTGCTGCTAGATTGGGAAGGTCAGCAGTCCAGAGATGCTTTAATGCCTTGGTAGATACCATGAAATGGTATTCAGCACTCTGGAAGGGGTAAGGGGCCTGATTACACATGTGAGAACTGGTAAAAAATGGGGATAAAGGAAGATTCCCACTCCAGAAGAACCTGCATGTCCTACTGAACCCAATATAAACAACACGGGTCTCTGCTGTTTTCTGCTGTGCCAGAACAGATGTTCTGACTCCAATAAAGATACAGAAGTATATTCTGTGGCAACTCTTCATTTCGTGAGCAACCACGTAAAGAGCTTCTCTTCTGACAGTTTTTTGTCCCTAAGCAGAGATAAAATGCTTTCTTTAAGGTTCTTCTGGCTGTGCTTCCTTCTGGAGACACTGGTGCCCTAATACTGATGTGCTTAGCAGCACTAATAGATTACACTTACAAGCACTTTTTTTTTTCCCCCTGAATAATGAAGTTAAAAGGCCACTTTGGCATAAATTCACTCATTGTTACCCCAAGTGAAGCGAGTTTCTCCTGGTGCTGCTGCATACAAATAATTGCTTTTGGCCAAAGCCAAGGGAAACACGAGTCCATTGCTTAATTTATTTCTATTAACACCATCAAATGTTAGTGAGAGGAAGGCAGCAAAGTAGCACGATGGCAGCGCTCAGCAAGAGCAGCCTGGACATGCTGGTAGATAAAAACCTTGCAGGGGGTATCTGTGTAGTGCAAATTTTAAAAGCAGGTTGTATTTTCTGCCTGTTTTGCATTTGCATAAAAGTCAGAATTATTTCTACTGTCTTTAGAGGGCTCCTTCAGTTGGCAAACACCTGGAACTCCAAAAGCTGCAACACCTGAACTGTGCAACCCTAACCCAAAGCCTGGGGAAGGGAGAGCAGCAGCCTGTGTCACACAGCCTATGTTCCATGGGCTATGCTCCACACAGACTGCCAGGTTCCTCCAGGAATAAAGGATGGCACTGTTGCCTTTCCAGTGCAAAGTATGAAGAAGAATAAAATTATCAGGGGAATGCTTGTGGAGGGAACTGACCCCTGTTATTGGCATTATTACACACATTTTCTTCAGGTAGCGTCAGTATTAGCAGCTCCAGGTCCAGCCACAGCTGTCTCAGGAGTGTGACACTTGTTTTCACTCAAGTTGCACCAAAGGAGGTTTAGGTTGGATATTAGGAAAAATTTCTTCACCAAAGGAGTTTTCCAGCCCTGGAACAGGCTGCCCACCTTCCCAGGAGGGATTTAAGCTGTGCAGATGTAGCACTTGGAGACATGGTTTAGTGGTGGGCTTGGCAGTGCTGGGGGAGCGGTTGGACTCAGTGATCTTGAAGATCTTTTCAACCTAAATAATTCTATTGATTCCCCAGGGGAAGCTGGGGAATGTCCCATGTCAGAAGGGACAGCACTCAAATCCAGCAAGCCCAACCATCTGAATCCTCTCCAGACTTTTGTCATGATGGAAAGTTTTAATGCTTCAGAAGTCTGAGCAATAGCACTGATCTTTTGTTATTTTGCTCTCAGGAATCAGTTTCAGTAACACAGCGAACAGCAAATTTTACTTCTTCCAAACAGGTTTTTCCCTTGGCTGCTACGGCTTGAAAAGCTTCGAAAGCTGCGCTGCAATGTAACAGCAGGAGCACGGGAGAAGGAAAACTTTAGAGGCAGGGAATAACATCAAACCATTTGATTTATGATCTAAACCAACAACTGCTGGTTCCCTCAGCTGGTCCCTTTTTGTTCCCGCATGACATACGCTTCTATTCCAATCCCTGCAAGCTTCAGGAGTATTCGTGCTAGCAGCACTTTGTATCGATCTAGTGACAGTTCCAGTGCAAACTGCTGCACCAAAATTCAGGGTATAAACTCTAATTTACCAACCAAAGTTCTCAAAACAAGCATCCCTAAGCAGGCAGCTCCAAAACTCAAGATCCACTACTAAAACCTGCCAGCTTCTGGGTGGTTTGTTTATCCTGGGAATAAGATCAAACTGCAAGGCCAGTTTTCTACCTGTAGAAACTGGGTACAGGAGTTTAATGAAGCTTTGTAGCACACTTCCCTTGAGCAGCTTCAGAGCCAAGAGGAACTGGCTGAAAATGCATAAATGGTGACAAGTCAAACCACTCAGTCCTCTATATGCAGCAAACCTAACTTGAAACAACCACCTCAAATGCTGAAAAGCACAGCCCGCTTTCATGGCCCCTGAGTCCCTGACCTTGGGGAAGAACAGCATTGCAGCATCTGCCACACCATGCCACTCTGCCAGGAGCTGCACCAAGATCCAGCAAACACTGCACAACCCAAAGGTGGTTGGAACATGTTGCCCTGTTTATCCAGAAGTGGTCTCAAAGTAGCCATTAGACGGCACAAAGGGGCACACACTCCATGTCCCCAGCCCAGTTCAGCCTAGTCCAGTTCAGCCCAGCTGCTCCCCAAACTGTCCACAGTTCTACTGCCCGACCCATCATGAGCACAAAACCTGGCACATCAGCCTTTCACCTTTCAAAACCTAAAACAAATCCTGAAACTCACTCAAGTGCCAAACAAGTGCAAAGGAAAAAGCTCTGAGACACAGAAGTGCTTCCCACCAGATGCCATTTTGTCCTCCAGTAAGAAGGTTTCACAATAGAAGTGATGGAGGAGCTCGGTATCCCTCCAGCAAACCCACACTTGGCAGTTTACACCCTGGCAGTGATGCTCTAACCCACATCCCTTTAGGAAGCTGTTGGAGAAAAGTCCCCATCGGGTGCTCAGGCTCTCAGCAATGTTTTCCACCACAGTACCATGCAAATGCTGTCACATCTTGCCACTGGCAGCAATGTGTGAAATCAGGTTCAGGTTTCAGTGTGCTGGAAAGAAAATCCAGCACTGGCTTCCAGTGCAGATTGTGGGGAGCAAGTAAAACATACTTTTCTTTTTATAGACTGTTTCCATGGTGCACAGAGGTTCCCATAGCTAATTCTGCAGCTGCAGAACTTCAGAAAATTGCACAGCCTGGGTATAATCCTGTGGCAGGGTGCCCCATACATCCCCAAAGCAAAATCCAGTGGCTTAACACTGTCACCAAACAACGGTGTCGTGTCCCACTTTGACGTGGGAGCGGAGTGGCTGCAGCTGAACCCCCTCATGTTGCTGAGCAGTTTAAGAGAGCCCCAGAGCAACCAAAGCCAGGTCTGGCCTTCAGACCCCATCTGCTAAAGCTCCCAGACATCAGTGGGAGATAAACAAATTACCACTTGCCATATTTATTTTTAAAACAATTTTTTAGAAGAACCGTATGTCTGAAGACCAAGCGGACTGTTAGAAGCAATAACTTAATCAACCCCCCCTCTGCCTCTCTCTACTGGCACTCCTCTGAAGCAGCCCAGTTTGCTTCCCCTCAGCCAGGAAATCCAGGATGCGCTGCCCCCCAACTTCCATGCCCCAGCACTTGCTGTGCTTGGTCAGAGCCCAACCAGCTTGGACAAACCAGCCATTCCCAAAAATATCCTCCCAGAATCAATGTGCCCGGCACCGTTGCTCTGTTCAGCTCCTCGGCACAGGCAGATCCCGGCGCGTCACTCACCTGCTCCTGTGAATTCATCACCCGCAGCTTCATCTGCTTCAGGTAAGTCGAGGTGAGGGGCATGTTGTAGTCAATGATCCCAGAAACCAAGGAGGAAGGTGGCTCACTCTCTGAAGAACAGAGGAAAAGCTTTACTTAGATGAGGGACCTGCAGTATGTTCTCATAACTGTTACACAGGGGTATTCAGGAGAACTTCAAATCCCTGGAAAGAGCTGCCATCCACTGCGAGAAGGTTCCTCTAAGAACATGACCCCACCAAGAACATAATTACAGGAACAGATGTTGTCTTCGGAAAAAAAAAAAGAAAACAAGCATTGCTGTCACCTGTGAGGAAACCAACACATAATGTATAATTTTTCAGCGTCCCCCAAACTTGAAGAAGAAACTGAGTCTTGCTGAAGCCTCAGAAGCACTTCCATGCACATGGGATTTATGCAGGGGGTGATGAACAAGGATCTGTTCGCAGTTTGCTTCAGCATTGCAAAGTCTTGCCAATTTTGCTGGGATTCCCTCAGGTAGGAGTTAACATTAAGGCAACGTATTAAGTATCTCTATCTGGTGATGAAGATTATTTTTAACATCCTCATTAAAACACAAACTTAATTTTAGAGATCTTTAATTTAAATTGTTCCTGTTGATTCCTCTGGCTACATCACATGAGCTCTAGAGATGGCTCCAGGTTTGGATGCTCCTGCAAATTGCTCTGTCTGGCCAGGCCAAGAGTCCCCACGACGCAAATTCTCAGTGATTACTCTGAATTCTCAAAGATTTGTCAGCTCTGCCACCACCACTGTGGATCCTGCAGGACATAGAACATGAAGGCTGCTGGAATGATCTGTTCTAACACTGAATTTGCAGGGTCATGCAGTGGGTTTGTCCAAGAGGAAAGCTGCCGTTGTTCACAGGGATGGCTGATGGCTACAAGCAAGATTTCTTTGCCGTCAGCACAGGCAGATGCAAGAGAATCTGAGAATTTGGAGAATTAATCCAGCCTTCCAGCACATGCTGAAGGGATGTGTGGTATCCACTAGACAGGGAGCTTAAGCAACAACAGGGGAAGAAGGATTCCCAGGAGCTGAAGGTGAAATGATGCTGGGAGGTTTCCATTCCTGGTTCTGAATCTCCCTGGCTGGCTTGCATTTTATGGGGTCACTGGTTTCACAGGCACGTGTGACAGAGTCCCTTGAAAAAGAGCCTTCACCAAATGTTTTACAGCACCTCAGAAAAGCCATCAACCCAATTCTAATGGGCCTGCTTCTCAGAAATGCTGAGTGTCAAAAAATCCTGTCGAAACTCAGCAGACCTGAAGATGCTCCACACCTCTGGAAACACCACATCTATCATGTCTGATTAAGAAATTACCTTACTCCAAAACTGTCTGTAATTGACTTAAACATCACAAAGATTTTTGCAAACATTCTCTGTCAAGACATTGATAGGGTCCACGGAAATACAGTGCTTTTTTCCCAGGTTCATCTAGTCCATTCCTGGGGAGATGGAGCATTCCTGCCTGTGGGTGCAGGGAAGGGTGGCTAGTGCCATTCAAGCCATCAACTTGCCCAAATATGAAGGTCCAAAGCTTTTAGGAACCTTGTAAACTGATTCCTCCATCTTTTCTCATGGCTGTATGTCAGCAGTCTCTGTCATGCTGTGACCTACAGATTAGGAGCACTTCTGTCTCTATATATTAAACACCCCAAATAAACCCTTATTCTGCTGTGCAAGGATGCTGTGCTGTGATGAAAAGATGCCAAAATCCCAGTGCAAGGGGAGCTTTCCAAAGAAACAAAACCTGCCACCTTCCCCAGCTGGCTGAGTCCCTAAGAGTTGAGGAAAGCATTTGCTAAGAGTAACACAGATAGAGCTGCTCTCTCCTGAAGCACAGGCATGGATGAGGTGAGTGTTTCAGATCTCTGAGGATGATAAGTTGCTCTCCTGCCATTCCCCGCTCCACTGCTCAGCGCTGCAGAGATGAATGAAGCTGAACAGGAGCAGCTCAGCAACTTCAGATGGGAGGAAGAGGGGGGTAAGTGATCTTTTAGTGCTTAGATTCTGCCTGAAACCATCCTGATGTAAATTTGGAACAATCCCATTAGAGGCCACATATTCACTGTGAATTCAGGGAACTGCAACACATAAGGGTTTGAGCCCAAGAAACCAAACCTTTTTTTTTTTTTCTCTAAGTTATCTGGAAAAGAAAGAAAACCTTTGTTTTAAAAGGCCTGGGGGGCTCCACGGGAACAACCCTCACATCCTATGTCACAAGAGGAAGCTCCTGGAATCCTTTAGCTCATTTTTCAGTTATCTCTATCACATGCCCCACATAGTGGACACACAGATGGAATAAGAAGAAGTGGTTTTGATCCCAGCTCCACATTTTTATCACTCCACTGGAATTACTCCTAATTTGATAACACTGTAAAGAGATCCCAGTGAAGTCCAGTGATGTTCAAACTTTCCCACAAGCAAGACAATTTGCTTTTATGAATGATGTGGGTGCCCTGCAGGGTTTGATGTCAGATACGTTTAATTAGGGATTTTTGTGATCACAAATTAAATGTGCTCAGATTTGTTCACATACCAGAGAAGTAGGAAGAGATGGAAATTACTCAAATTTTGTCATCTTACTGAGTTAAACTTTACCTGTATATGCTTGTATGTGTGTATGCATGTGCACACACCTCAGTAATTCTTCTATGACCCCAGTGGTTTCTTTAAGAGATTTGCTCCTGATAAATTCCTGAATATGTGTTAGTGAAATCAGACACCCTTCCCCAGTAAAAGTAACCTTATCTAATCTACTCAATGCATTTTCACATGTACTTAGTCACTATTTAGGTGCAATTCAGGCAAAGAAGCACTTCTGTCCTTTCATTCCTGGAGGGTAAGTAAGACTTTTTACCTGTGGGATCCTTTGTATTCCTGATTGATTTATTTTTAAGAGAACTGATAAGGGGAGAAGCTTTATGAAAATAATCAATAATTGATATTAATTTATAAATTTATTCAGGACAGATGGATGTTAACCCTGATCATGGTTCCCACAGCTAGGACCACACTGCAGGGGATATCCAGAACCGGGTGTTCCCAGAGCTGCCTCTGAACTGGGATGGGTGTGTGTTTCTGGGAGAGGCACGGGAGATGCAGGATGGTGGGTGGGTGGAAGCCCCTGAAGGAAGACCAGTTTGGACAGGGCTTTGAGCAACCTGATCTAATGGAAGGTGTCCCTGCCCACAGCAGGGAGTTGGAATGAGATGGACTTTAAGGTTCCTTCCAAACCAAACCAGTCTGTGAATCTGTGAAGGAACAACAACCCTTTTCATCAGCTGCCTCCTGAAACAGGATTCCAAGCTCTGGAACTGGCAGCTCGGCTACTGCCAGGCATTTAGGAAGGTGTCCTGGTGTGGGTGAAGCCAACAAGTGACATCCCTGTTGGCCTGACTCATCCCATCACCCTTCTCATCCACTGAGCTGGCTGCTGCAGCTGCAGAGCTTGGAACGTCACCCGTGATGGATGCAGTGCAATCAGTGTGAAGGTCAGGTTTGCTCCCAGCAAGGCCAAAGGCCAGAACTTTTCTTGATATAATTGGAAAGAGGGATCAGGCCCTTAGCTGGCAGAGTGGGAAGGGCTGTAGTAATGGAGCTTCAACTAATAGAATTCACATGGAGTTATTTGGGAGAGTTTTTGAGAGTTTTTAAGAAATGTAATGAGTATAAAGCATTTCAGTCACTACCTTTGGATAGATGGCATGTAATCCACTTACACCAAACCTCTGGGATGTCCACAGCTCTGCTCTCAGCAGTAAACAGTTGGCAATCAGTATCTAATACTAGAAATTCTCTATTGTTGGGCCTTTTGTTTCTTAAATTCTGCTTCCCTTCTTGGTAAGAGCTGCCAAATGAGCCAGTTTGCCTTGACACTTTTGAAACAGACCAACTCCCTGCAGTTTGCTTAGGTTTTTTTTTAAGAAGCAATTTTAATGGGGGAAACCAACATCATTTTGATTCTTTGCACTTGATCACGAAAACAAGTTTGTAATTCAGAAAAAAACCAGACAAACATTTAACCTGGAAGAGAACCTGGTCCCATCTTCTTCCCACTCCTGCTCTCTCTTAGACCTAAGGAGCTGCAGATTGGACCTGTCTACAAATGAACTGTAACGAGTCAACCACCTCAGTGGCCACACTAATTGTGTGTGTGTACACAGGCACAGTGTAACTGTGATTGCCAAAACATTTACCATTATCAAACTCAGGATCACATGCTTATCTATTAATTAGTGTAAATTGCTTCTTTATCAGAAACTTCAGCTATTCAGACATATTCTGTGTCTTTCAATACAATATTACTAGTTCCAGGGAAAAACTTTACGGTTTTTTTTTTAGACATTGAAGTTTCCACCCACACATGATCATGGGCTGATTGCAGCCATATCTGTGGTATTTTTGACCCATGTTTTGGATGGCACTGGGGAAGCTCTGAAAGAAGGCCAGGCTGCTTCTGCTCCCTAAGCTGAAAGAAGCAGGTTTAAGCAATTATTTCAGCTCGGCTCTAAGATGAAAAACAGTCCAGGTTAGGAAAACCTTTAGGTTAATATGTATCTCCTGGGCAGGACAGTATCTGGCAGCTGTCAGTGGCACTGTGCTGGTACAAAATGCAGTGTCAGCTCTGCTGGCAGAAGTCACTCGCCTTTACCTTTGGGCTCCAGGCCGTTGGAGTTAAAATGCATCCTCTTCTGGCACTCGGTGCAGCTCATCAGGAACCTGGTCACAGCCTCTCTCGGGAGGAAAGCATAGGTCTCTGCAATCTGGGGAAACAACAGACAGCTGTATGTCCTGGGAGAGGGAGAAAGGGGCAGAGAGCGTGGGGACCACGGGCACAGCTCGTAGCCACATGTTATTCCCTCCAGTCCTAAATCCCTCCCTCCAGAGCAGCTGTTGGTGGGGGAACACTTTGGGAGGGTAACTGGTGTGCCAGAGAGGCACCAAGACACAAATGAACAGACCTTTGGTATCCCTGCATAGCCACACCTTCCCAGAAACGCCCTCCCATTCCCCCTTGGAGTCTGGGAAGAGCAAAGCTATGAACGTGTAAGAATCAAATGCGAAAGTAAGGCCTCGCCAGCTCTGTTTGCATTGTTAATTACCATCACACCAGTAACCTGAAGAATCCATTAATCTTTTGTAAGGGCAGGTCACTTTTTCCCACAATGACAATCAATTACTGTTAATAATACTTTGCACTTCTGTGACATATTTTATCTAGGGAATTGAAAACATTTTTCCAAACAGTAGTGAATTAAGTCTCCTGTACCTTTGTGGGATATGTATTTTACAGACGAGCAAAAGCTAAGGATAAATATTTAAAACTTGGATGCTTCAAGTTAAACACTAGATCCAGACCTAAGCACCCACAGAAGGTGCCTGGCAATCCCAGAGTCCTGTTATTGTAATTAATTCCTGCCAGCGGTAATTTTACGGTATTTCTAAAGATCAAGACTAGGTTATTTGGAGAAGGAATGAGTCAATTTTAACGTAGACTTCTTTAAGGCCATAAAAGACCATCAAATCTTGGAGTCTGACCTGTGTAGCACAAGTCACAAAACTTCACCCAGGTTCTCCTGCAGCCCAGTGGCCTGTGGTTTGCCTAAAACATCATCCAGGAAGACATCTGGTCTTAATTGGAAGGCATTAAAAGGTGGAGAGCCCACCTCTTACTTTGGGCTGGTTCCTATGGTTAATCACCCATCCTGTTTGGTCTAAGTGACTTGTCCGAGCACGGCAGTTCCCAAACCAGGGGCCGTGACCCCCACAGGGGTCACAGCACTTACAAGTGGGGTCATAAAACAGACAGAAATTCAATTGTTTGTGCCAGTCCTCGGGGCTGTGAGCCCGGCAGAAGTGGGGCTCAGGACGGGAAGTGGGGCTGCAATCAGACACCTCGTGGGTGAGGGCTGGTGATGGGGCTGAGCTGGGAGGACAGCCCAGGATGTCCTGAACCCCCTCCTCTGCCCGGTGGGCATCGTCCTCCTACCTTATGTAGTTAACAAATAATACCTAAATTATATAAATCCACGTTAAATACAGAAATACCTAAATTCCAAGCATTTTTCCACCCTGGGGGAGGTGCTGTTCTAGAAGCAGAGCAGCGGGGCAGGGGCAGTGGCTTTGCAGGATCACGGCTGAGGCAGCGCCGTGCCCGGCCGCTGCGGTGGGAGGGAGCCGCATCCATCTCCACTGCGCGGCAGCAGAGCCCGGGCTTTCACACGCACAGAATGCCAGATGGGTGGAAAGTTCAGGCGGGGACCTTGTCCCAGCGCTCAAATGGAGGCTGCAGTGCCTGGTCCTCATGGGATTCTCCTCCTATTTAGCTGCAGCCCCAGCGAGCTCTGTTGTGGCCGAGCGGATGCCAGCTCAGTCTTCGCCTCTGTGGGATATTTATCGATGCACAAGCACAAGGGATTCCCGCAGAAACGCTGGAATGAGGGGCCTGGAAATTGCTGGTGGCAGCCGTGGTGTGGTGGCACAGGCAGGGAACCGTCCCCGCGTGCTGCCCGCCGGGCTCAGCCATCTCCCTGCCTCTTTTGCTCCAGCAAGCCCACAGTCTCTGCTGCAAATGTTCAGCTAATTTTAGTGATACAGTTGTTATTTCTCAGCTGATTTGACGCTCTGCAGAGCAGACTGCTTCCTTGATGAGTTATCTCCCATCCAAACTCCCTTTCTGATTGCCTCCCTCCGGAGGTCATGGACAAGGGCAAACTCTCCAGTGTCTCTAATCAGAAGCGGTGGGGAAAGGGAGCAGGGAGAAGGAGGCAGAGGACCCTGGAGCCTCCCAGCTGGCCACCCAGCAGCGTCCCTTTGTGCACCCGTGCCAGGCGTGGCGCGTGCTCTGCACCATTTCACCTTCCAGCTCAGGCTACAAAGGCGTTCCGGGGAGCAAGGGCAGGAGTGAGGGCAGGAGCGAGGCTGGGCAGCCCAGCCAGCAACGTCCTGCCAGGTCAGGAGGGGATACACGCTGCTAATGTGATGATCTCAGCTCAAGAGGGAGATGAGGGGTGGAGCGTGAAGCTCTCTGACTGCTGTGAGCAGGCCTGGGAAAACAGACGGATCCAGCCTGCTCCCCTGGGGCTGTGCAGGGCACAGATTAGTCCTCCAGAGAGATGAATTGAAGGAATTAGGGGAGGGTCGGAGTGGTCTGCTGGGGAAATGAGCAGAAAGTTTTTGAATTGTGGTCATGCTGGTGGGGCTGCCCCCCCTGGACCATAGAGAGGTCGCTTGCCCCCAGCCAGGGAGGGTCAGTGTGTGCCCTGGCCCCATGCTCTGCCACAGGCAGGACTCGAGTGCTCAGGGCAGGGAGCGATGCCATGAGCTCTGTGTGCACAGCCCTGCTCCCTGGGGACTCCCACCATATGTGGGAGGCTGCAGGGCACTGGGCTGCCTCACCAGCACTGCCAGCACCACAGTGTGGATGGAGCACGGACATAGGCAGGCAGGACAGACTCCAACCCTGTGCTGACTCTGGAAGCACACTGAGCTGTGCAGAACCTCAGGCATCATCACAGAGACAAGGGCAGCCTGCACAGACCTCTCTGAGACATTGTATACACCAGAGAGATGAGCTGCCAGCAAGCCACTCCTGTCTCTAAGCGACCTGGTCCTTAGGGCTGTGGGATTCAAGGGAGTAGCTTGGTTTTGGACAGTGAATTCAGCTCTTCTTGTAAAAGGAGAGCCCAAATGTTTGCATCGAAGGGCTGTGCAGAGTCAAGAGAAACAGCAAGCTCCCTGGAGAAGCGCACTTCAAGCTAAATTATTCCTGACCTAACTAGAGTGGTGTTTCAGGGTGGATAGAGCTGGTTCTTGGCATCCATAGAACCAAGACAAGACTTTGCTTGGTGCCTACCTCCATTTTGTAACTGAGGAAACCCAGGATGGGCTGGAGAGGAGGGGAAGGCCACGGCCATGCCCCAGTCCCCCTTTCTGCTGCTCCTGACCTTCAAGGCCCCACGCGAGACATTTGCCTCTGGCTGAGGGAGATAGGGAGGCAGATGACCTGGAGCATGCAAGGCACCGGACAAACATTCTCTCGTCCATCACTAATACTGAGGATTTCTCTTCCTTTTCCCTTCAGACATGCACAGTGCCTTTGTATGATTCCCTTGCTCTCTCCTCTCCCAGCAGCCGCGCTGTGCTGCCGCTGCAGCCCGGATTCCCCGAGCACAGCTGCTCTGCCTCTAAACCCCTCCTTCCTCACGCCTCTCCGCACAGGCACACTGGGCTCTGCCTCGCCTCTTCCTCCCGTCAGTGGCTCTGCTTCTACCTGCCCTGTCATCCCCATTCCCGAGGGACTCTCCCTCCCGCAGCCCCTCCGCTCCAGTGCCCTCCCTGCCCGGGGCACGGGGGGACTCTCACCGCTCGGTAGGTTTTCTTCTGCCCGGCATGTTTGGGTGCTTTGCCCGGCTCCGACGAGCTTTCCACATGCATCGAGTAGATGATGTCAAAGAAATCTTCCACCACAGCCACGCGTTTCAGAGAGATGCCCTCGGGCTCCGACAGTCCATCTGCCCCCTACAACAGTGCAGGCAAGTTGAGTTAGTGTCAGCGATGGGTGACAGGGGTGACGAGATCGGCCCGGGGCTAATGCGGTTGGAGGGGGCAGAGTGGCGGTGCTCCTGCCTCGGGCTGCCTTGGACACGGGGGATGTGGGGGATAAATTAAACATCGCTTCAGGGAGGATCCTGCTGTAGCCAGGGCACTGGCGGCTGCTGCTGTTGTGCTGCTAAAGCTGGCAGTGAAATTGGGCCAGGAATAAAAACAAGGGAAGAGTCCAGAGTGGAGTCTTAAGTGATCAAGAAATTCAAGTGTGGGGTGGTTTTGCTAGGTGGGGAACAGGCAGGGGAAGCTCTTTGGACCTGCACATGGTGCTAAACCATCCTGGGAAGCCCTGAGATGTAAGGTACTCTCGCTGGCTGCAGTCCCCGTGGACATGGATCAGCCAGCAGGACAAGGTTTCACTGTGATGCCAGGATACAGCCCCTAAAGGAAGGAGCCAGCATCCCCTCCTTCCCTGCGCTGACCTTTCCAAGGCTCCCTCCCTCTCACAGACGCAGAGCAGCTGAGCGCTGGCAGCAGCAGCACAGCTCTTTGTGTGTTCGGATGTGCTGGAGAGCAGGAGGCAGTAATTCTGCCACACGACAGTGGTGACAGACTGATGGGAGTGGGAAGCGTGGGGAGCAGTGCTCCTCCGAGCTGACTGGCACCAACGGTGTCAGCTCACACTGGCAGGGTATGCCGTGGGAAGGGGAGGCAGCCTCTGGGACCCGGCAGCTGCTATCGGCACTCGGCACAAAGCACCAGGGCAGGAAGGGTTAGTGGGAGGTGGTCACTGGCTACTGTAATGGCAAGGGGGACTGAGAAAGGGCCAGGCTTTGGGAGGTCACTTAGCTTGCTCCTTGAAAAAATGCCATTTTTGCACAGACAAAAAAAAAATTTAAAAATATTATATACATATATATATATATATATAAACATCCCTTTAAGGCCTCCTTTCCAAAAGGAATGCATGGATGTTATCCAGTGAGTACCCACCAGGCTGCTAAGCAGCAACCTGCACTTCTAAATGACCTGCAAACTATCTTTTTCACGTGCATTCACACATCCCTGAGGGCAGGCAGAGGCTGGCTGGGAGCTGTGGGCAGGGTCTGGCAGGGGTCTGCACGTAAAGGGAACACCCAGTCTCCTAACCTGCGTTTGTGTTGTCCTTGGTTGGGCTCTGTGTATCTTACACAGTCTATAGATTGAATAAATGCTGTTCTTTAAGCCACCAGTCAAGAGCCTCTCAAAAATCAATCACTTTGTGGGCCCACCTTCTGCTAAAGCTACCCAACATCTCAGAGGAGCAGTCATTTAATGTACGGTGCTGCCTATTAGGGTTGGCTCCTCACCCCAATTTCGGAACAGAGACTGCCTGTCCTGGGCACAGGCTGCAGCGGGACAGTCGCTGAGCTCACCCGGGACACGGGCACGAGGATTTTCCAACACAAACCACCTCTGCCCTCCCCGGGGAGCCCCAAGCCGGGTCTGAAGGTGGCTGTAACAAAGAGAATATTGAGAGCGAACACAAGGGGCAGGGTGGCAGCGCTGCGTGGTGGGGGTCGGGAAACTTCGCCCCAGGGAGTGTCTTTGAGGAATATAGATCTAATTTCTTCTGTCACTGTTCAGAGAGTTTCAGTTTAATCGAGGGCATGGGTATTCCCCTGCCAAGGAGGAGCGGGCATTAGGAGGCTTCCTACTGACCAATAATCCTCAGAGCAGGGTTGAAATGAGGATAATTACAGAAACAGGACAAAGGAAAATGCAGCAGGGGAAAAGCACAGTCAGATCTAACAAGCAGAGCCCTCAAAATTAAGGCTGTAACCAACCGTGTATGCAAATCAGTTTCCAACCGGCTAATATCCTCCTCCCTGCACGGCCAGCAGGTCCCTGTTTCCTCCCCGGTTTCAGAAGGAATGCAGTGAAGGTAACCTCAGGGTCTGGGCATTGCTACAGCCTCCCTGCACACCCAGCAGCGCTTTCCTCTCCACCCCGGCTGGATGCCGGATGCCGGAGCTGCCTCCTCAGCATCCCACTCCCTGCAGCGATCCTCCCCTGACTCCTTGCGTCTCTCCATCCCCTCCTCAGCCTTGTGACTGCTCTCCCCGTGATGATTATTTAGCTTTGGTAAGCAGGTGAGATGCAAGCAGTATCAAAGCCACTGGGCATAAGAAGCTGTATCAAGTCAGTGCCTCCAGGATTAGGGAGGTTTATATCTGGCAATATACTCAAATGTTGACCTAGGATTTAAGAGGACACGTGTGCTGTAGAGTACCTCTCTGAGGGGCCCACGCCCCTCGGGTTCCTCCTTCCACACCCAGCATTGCTCACCAGTATTCAAGGCATGAGTCAGAGCCCATAATATCTCAGAAAGGCTTAAAACCCCTCAGGTTTAAATAGCAATAAAAATTCAGTTGGGAAGGAGAATGGGAAGAAGGGATGCTTTTACCCTGTCCTGGTGCTGGGGCTTTATTAGAAGTCACCTGCCCCACAAGGAGTAAAAGATTTCAGGAGCAAAGCTCAGCCCTGACATAGGTGCTTGGAAATGAGTGGCATTTCAGGCGCTGAGGAGTCCCTTTGCCACATTCCAGTCATCCTCCTTTCCCCTATATTTGCCCAGCACCGGTCTGTCTCTCCCCCTTCCCAGTCTCTCCTTCTCTGTCCCCGTGTACCTTGCCCCACAGTTCTTACCCCCCCTTTCCTCTCGTCCTCCCCACCTTCCCAGAGCTGTGAGCACTCTCTCCTCTCACCTCCTCTTCTCCATCAGGTCTTTTTCCTCCCCAGTGTCCTTTGTCTTCCCCATCTCCTCTAGTTCCACATCTCTCAGCGCCCGTACCCCCGGGACCCTCTGCCCTGGGACCACCCTCTTGGGCCTCGCTGCCCCTGCATCTCCTCTGTCCCTGCTCCATCCCTCCGACCCCGGCCACCTCCAGCACCCGCGAATCAGCGTCGGGAGGTGCCTCTGCGGGCCGAGGTCCCCTCCCGTGCCCGGCCCCGGGCGGCGACAGCCATTTCAGGCAGCGCTGTCCCGGCTGCGGCACGGGCCGGGCAGCGCTTCCCAGGGCCGGGGACCGACCATGGCGCTGCCAGCGCCGAGCCCCGGCACCTTTGTTCTCGGCAGCCGCCCCGGGCACGCTCGGCCTCCGCCCGGCCCGGGACGGGGGCGGTGCGGCGGGAGGGGACGGGGAGCGCCCGGGCAGCCCCGAGTGGCGGCGCGGGGTGACATCTGCCGCGGCGAGGAGGGAGGCAGGGCCGGGCGAGCCCCCCCACCCGGGCCGGGCTGGGGCCCGCCGGCAGGTAGCGGGTAACCACGGCAACCGGCGGTAATCCGCTCCCCCGGGCCCGCCGCCGCCGCCCCGCGCCCGCTGCCCCCGCGCCCGCCGCGCCCCGCCCGGCGCGGACCGGCCCGGGGCAGGCACCGGCGGCGGCGGGGCCCCGCTGTGGCCGGTCCCGCACCTCGCCGAGCCTGGGACGGGCGGGCAGGGGCAGAGTCCGGGGCGGGCTCCTACCACCCCCAGGCACCGCCATCCCGCCGGAGCTCTGCCCACCTCCCGAGCCCCACTGCAGCCCTACCGTGCTCCCACAGCCCCGCCGCAGCCCCACAGGGACCTGCCCTGGCTCCCACAGCCCTGTCAGGCTCCCACACGGACCTGCCACGGTTTCCCCAGGGATCTGCCATGGCTCCCTCACGGACCTGCCAAGCTCCCACAGCCCTGCCATGGCTCCACTGCAGCCCTGCCATGGCTCCACTGCAGCCCTGCCATGGCTCCTGCGGCCCTGCCATGGCTCCCATAGCTCTGCCATGGCTCCCACAGCCCTGCCATGGCTCCCATAGTTCTGCCATGGCTCCCACAGCCCTGCCATGGCTCCCATAGCTCTGACATGGCTCCCACAGCTCTGCCATGGCTCCCATAGCTCTGCCACGCTCCCACAGCCCTGCCATGGCTCCCATAGTTCTGCCATGGCTCCCACAGCTCTGCCATGGCTCCCATAGTTCTGCCATGGCTCCCACAGCCCTGCCATGGCTCCCATAGTTCTGCCATGGCTCCCACAGCTCTGCCATGGCTCCCACAGCCCTGCCATGGCTCCCATAGTTCTGCCATGGCTCCCACAGCCCTGCCATGGCTCCCATAGCTCTGACATGGCTCCCACAGCTCTGCCATGGCTCCCATAGCTCTGCCACGCTCCCACAGCCCTGCCATGGCTCCCATAGTTCTGCCATGGCTCCCACAGCTCTGCCATGGCTCCCATAGTTCTGCCATGGCTCCCACAGCCCTGCCATGGCTCCCATAGTTCTGCCATGGCTCCCACAGCTCTGCCATGGCTCCCACAGCCCTGCCATGGCTCCCATAGTTCTGCCATGGCTCCCATAGCTCTGCCATGGCTCCCACAGCTCTGCCATGGCTTCCACAGCCCTGCCATGGCTCCCATAGTTCTGCCATGGCTCCCATAGTTCTGCCACGCTCCCACAGCTCTGCCATGGCTCCCACAGCCCTGCCATGGCTCCCACAGCCCTGCCATGGCTCCCATAGCTCTGCCACGCTCCCACAGCTCTGCCACGCTCCCACAGCTCTGCCATGGCTCCCACAGCCCTGCCGTGGCTCCCACAGCCCTGCCGTGGCTCCCACAGCTCTGCCGTGGCTCCCACAGCCCTGCCGTGGCTCCCATAGTTCTGCCGTGGCTCCCACAGCTCTGCCATGCTGCCATAGCCCTGCCATGCCTCCCATAGCTCTGCCATGCCCCCATAGCTCTGCCATGGCTCCCACAGCCCTGCCATGCTCCCAAAGCCCTGCCATGCTCCCACACAGCCCTGCCATCGCTCCTACACAGCCCTGTCCTGCCTTGGAGCCTGGCAGCAGCACCCACACATCTCCATGACCAGCCTTCTCCACCCGCCCAGCTCCCTCTGCTCCCAGCAACCTGCTGTGTCTCCACCAGCCCCTGTGGCCATTCCTCAGCAGCCTGGCCTGGGTGTGAAAACTACCATAATGGGAGGTTTTCACAGCCGAAGTGCAGCACTGATGAGCTAACCCTGTTTTCTGTGGGGCAGATCTACGGCCAGCAGCTGCCACCTGATCCAGTCCATGCTGCCCGCGGTGACCTCCACCCCAAGCCCCGGCAAGCTGCCACCACCCCAGCGAAACCAGACTCCCAACCCAGGCAGCTCCAGGGAGGCCAAGGGATGACAGCAGGCTTCATGCACAGGACTTCTTAACCCTGCAAGCCCTTCCCCAACTTGGACTTGGGTTTGCGAGAATCTGGGAGCATTTAACCTGAGCTCTCCAAAGCCTGCATGCTCCCAGCTCCTCTTCAGACTGACTGGGGTAGATGTTGCCAGAGGAACTGCCTGTTCTGGGCTCAGCAGCGTGGAGGGTCTTGGCTCTGCCCTTGCACTGGCTGGCAGGGCGATATCTGCCTTCTCCAGTGGGACTGGCAGCTCTTCTGGAGCCCAGGAAGCTACCCCGCTTCACGGCTCCGCAGGGAAGCATCCCTTTTCCAAGGGGGTTAAGCTGGAGGGCCATCAGACTGGGACTGCTGGAGCAGGAGTGGGATGGGAGGGAGTGCCGACTGCTCCCCCATCTGCTGTGCTCACCAGCAGATAAAACACTGCCCTGGCCCTCGCGCGAGGGGCTGATACCAGCCGAATTCAGCTTCCTGTGAGTCAAAAGCCGCTTCCTGCCAGCAGAGCCTTGCCTGATAATGGCTGCGTTCTGCTCTCTGCCCGGGAGCAGACCCTCTGCCCTCGCCTCTCCTTGCACTTCCCACATGAAAGCGTTCCCTTCTGTATCTCCCAACCACAGCATCTCCCCGCCCCAGTACAGAGTCACACGTTAAACTCTAATTTCCTGCTGCTGTCTGGAAGGGCCACTGTCACCCTCATCCCTGGGACAGCCGAGCTGGAGGTTTGGGGCCAGCCGTATCGAGCTGTCCCTCAAGGTCACCTCCCTTGTACACACAGACAGGCCACGTCGTTCTCTCTGCCTGTGCTTCAGCTGCTGCTGGCTGTGGGACACAGCCACTGTCCCCAGCCAGGTCAGGAGCAGAGTTTTCCTGTCCCACACTGGAATGACGCCATGGTGTGACCATGGGTTCCCCAGCCCACACCAGCAGCAGTGCCATTCCTGTGGCACTCATCCATCCCTCGCCCTTTCTGCCAGCCCTGGGTGGTTCCTATGGCTGCACAAAGGAAGATCCCTTTTTTGAGATGAGCAAAAGGGGGGTTTGGGTTTTGTCTGAGCACTCTGCTGCTCTTTCCTCTCTGAAGTGCCTTTCTAATTTTCTACAAGTTGTATTTTGTTCTAAGGGAAATTTTGGTCTTCTGACAAAAATGCTCAGCTGGACCAGGGAGTGCATGTGCACAGGACAAAGCAATTGGGACCTAGTGGGATCAGAAACTGTGACATACAGGATGGGATGTAATCCTGCCACAATGCTAGAGACATCCCATCAAGTGCTCCAGAGATCACAGAAACATGGAATGGTTTGGATTGGAAGTGATCTTAAAAACCATCTCGTTCCAATCTCTCTGCCACGGGCAGGGACACCTTCCACTAGACCAGATTTCTCCAAGCCCCATCCAATCTGGCCTGGAACGCTTCCAGTGATGGGACAGCCACAGCTTCTCTGGGCAGCCTGTGCCAGTGCCTTGCCACCCTCACAGGCAACTATTTCCTCTGAACACTGTGATTCCTCAAGTCCATCCCCCTGAGCAGCCTGTGGCCTCCCAGTGTCCACCCGTGCCAGTGCTGTGGCCACCACCAGCACACAGCCCACCTCTGCAACTACTTCTCCTGCACAGGCTTCAGCACCAAAACAGACGTTTTATTTCAATATGGACTCTTACAACTTTTGATCAAGAAACTGTTCTTGGTACTTCTCATCTCTGGGAAGTCAGCCCTTGATTGGCTTCTATATTTAGACTTCTCCGGGGCTTTAGGAAGTTCACTCCTCATGGTATTTAGGTGTAGGATGAAAGCAGCTTTTGCGGGGGATATGTTAAACCACAGCAGGCTCCCTCTGCTAATGCTGCGAGGAGAAAGAGAAGCTAGATTCCTCGAACTTCCCTCTTCCTCTTGCCCCTCATGTCATGGGCACAGTGTGTGCCTTAGAAATAGACACCAGGGAGACACTGGGCTGAAAACAGTATCAGCTGTATTGCTCATAATAAAAGAACCCACAAGAAGACGACGGGAAATGCTCTGACTGACAGATTTTGCTCTTTTTTCTCCTGGAAATATTTTGCTCGGAAATTTTTCTGATCATTTCTGGTTGAAAAAAGGGAGAAAAGCAGTTGCTAAAATGCTGATGGTGTTTCCCTGTGCTGAGCATTTTGTGTTGTGCCTTGTTGCACCAAGCAAACACAAAGCCCCATCCTGCACTTAGAGCTCCAGCTCTACTCACTGCAGTGAAAACAGCCCCAGCCCTGCTGAGCAGCTGAGCATCCCTCTAGCCCAGGAGGGTTCATTTCTCCTGGGGAAACTGAGGCACAAGAAGAAATCATTTTCCTGACACTCTGTGCTGACTCAGGCCAGGACTGGGGGCATTCACATTGTTTCTCTACCCAGAACTGTACACAATACTTTTTTTTTTTTTCCCAAAGTAAATACTTCCTCATGAGGGGAGCCGGGTGCTTTATTTTTAGCTGGCAAACACAGCTGAGGTGTGTGTCTTTCACAGGGCACAGGCACCTCTTCAGAGCGAGCTGCTCTTTCAGCCGCCGCAGCTGAGCCATGGGGATGGGTCCAGGCCTTTGCTCTGACCTCGGCTTATTCCTCTCCTGGCTCCCAGGCCTAGGAATGAAAACACAGCGGCCTGGGAGGGGCGGGCCTGGAAATGGCAGCCCTGCCTCCAGCTGTGGAGAGGGCCCAGGTGCAGGGTGCCGAGGGGAGGTTGGTGTGCTCGGGGTCTGGTGGGCAGCTGGGGATGGGGCTGTCATCCATCCCAGGGCTGCCACCCATCCCAGGGCTGCCTGAAGGACAGAGGGGAAGCCCAGCAGGAAGAGATTCTTGCTCGGATGCCTGCTTAGAGGCTCCTTGGATGCCGGCTCTGCCTGGGAGGCAGAGGACATTTTGCACGGCGCAAGAGAGCAGAGCTGCCTCCCTGCCAGCACCGGGCTGTGCGCTGGCGGGGAAGCCACAGGAGCAGCTGGATCTGGCAGGCAGAGGCAAGCGCAGTGATCCCCAATAAATGTGACCCTGCACCTGCTGGCCAGGAGCGAGGGGGAGCCGGCTCTTTCAGGGATGACAAAATACTGGGTGCCGTGGCGCAGCCTGAGCTGCTGTTGGAGCACTGTTTCACTTGGGTTTGGTGAGAATGGTTCCTGCAGCCTCGTGAGTGGAGCACCCGACTGACCTTCCAGGGAAATTGCTCCCTGGGGCTGTGGACTTCCCACTCCCAGTCAGCTGGTGAGCATCACACTCTTCTCTGAGGTGTGCGGGACCTGTGCGGGAGAAGCGCCACGCTGTGGGTGCCAACAGGGAAGAGATCACGAGCATTATTATCTGGGGATTATTATCATGTTGCAGTATTTCTTACTATTTTGAAACAGGCAGGGTTTGCACAGAGAAACTGTGGATGCTCTGTACCTGAAAGTGCTCAAGGTCAGGTTGGACTGGGCTTGGAGCAACCTGGTCTAGAGAAAGGTGTCTAGTGAAAGGTTGGAACAAGATGATCTTTAAGGTCCATTTCCACCCAAACCCTCCTAGGATTCTATGATTCTAAAATAGGAGTTTGGGTATTTTTTAAAATATATCTGCAAAGGTGGGCAGCGATTTCTTAATGTCATTTGAATCTTGGTTTAGGTGATTTGGGGGAGAATGCTACCAGAATGGAAAAAAGGGGGGGAAATGGTAAACTGCCTTTGCAAGCAGAAATGTTTTATATTCCATAGCATCCTGAAAAAAATATAAAACTAGGAATCTAAAGAATATTGAAAACATGTAGCTGTTACACAAACTCAGAACATGTCTAGAGGTGGCTCTTCCTTGAAGTAACTTATCACCATGAGCAATCTGCCCAGCACTGAGCACTAATCTAATAAATATCACCCACAAAGCAAAATGCTTTGAGTCAGAGGGGGCCAAGGCACTGTAACAAGTGATGAGACGACCTGTCACAGCAAGGTGACCCCTCTATGCCTAGGAATAGACCCATCAGGGCAGCCAGGTGACATCATCACACCTACAGTGAGAACACAGTGATGTCAAAATGAAACTGAGGAGGAGGAGATACGGAGCAGCGGCAGAAGTTCAGCTTGTCAGTGGTAAGAAAAATTATGTAAAATCAGTTACAAATGATGCTACAGTGAATCAAGGTCAGGCAGGGCTGAGAGGCTGAGCCCTGGATGTGTGGCATCCGGGTGCCAGCTCCCTGTGCCCTGGCAGTTACCAGTATGTGGGCCACTGTCGGAGACTCCCACAGGAACAGCGAGATGGGCCTCTAGGGAAATGCTGACAGCTCAGCGGATGTTGGAGGGGGGTAAAAAGGCCTGCACGCCCTGCCCTTCCCTTCCCTTTCAAACCAGCCTCCTCTTCAGGTCAGGGCACAGCAGGGATTGAGCTGCACCACACCACAGTGGCTTCAGCACAGCCAGGCCCTGTTGCCAGAGCCTGGAAACACCAATTGCCACAGCCAAGGACCACTGCATCTGCTCCCCGCGAGCCCACGCTGGGTTCAAGAAATGGGGACATTATGGAACCATACGGGTCATGCTGGACTCCATCACACCCTTTCCCGACATGCGAACCCAGGAAAACATATGTCCACTGCCCTCAGTGAGAGCAGGCACTTGTATTTATCCTGGGCTCTGGCTCTGCAAGGCTGGAGGGTCCTATACAGGGAGTCAGGGCAGGGGCCACAGGGGACAGACACAGATGGAAATCTGTTTGTTCTCCCCTTGCATTCAGGTAAACCCCCTCTGTATTCTGATTCATTTCCATCATAACCACTCTAGGTGGACCCCAACCCTTCCAAAAGCCAAACTTGGACTTGTAGATAAGCCCAGGAATGATTTCCCGTTAACCTGGGATGACCAAGTGGAATTTTTTTGAGCTCTTAACTGAGACTACACGTGGGGGAAGCAGAAGTCAAGCATGGTCTTAAACACTCTGTCGTGGTAATCTATCCACAGAGATCCCTCTCCAAGGTGTGACACTTCATCCCATCACATGTGGTTTCAGTGCCACATCACTGCAGGCTGGACACATGGGGCATATGGATTGCCCTCACATCTGGCTCTCTTTGGTCTTTTGTGAGTCTGTGTCTCCAAACAGGGATGCTTTTGGGAGCAGAGGAAAGGGGGGGTGGCAAAGCAAGCGGGGTAGGGAAGGCAGACAATTAATACAACCTGCCCTCTGTGTGAGGAATAAATTGGCAGCTGACAGGTTATAATCTGTGCGAGCAGGATCTTCACAGGAGAGGTGAAGGCTCCATTGGGGGCCAATTGGATGGTTAATTAGGAGGACAAAGCAGAGGATTCGTGAAAATGTTTATGAAACAGTGCTTGGCAAGGGAGCCCCTGAGAAACGCTCAGCAGAGAGGAGCTGCTTTGGGCTGAGAGAGGAAACACGAGGGTGAAGCAGCAGAACAAGCCCTGAGAGGGAAAACAGCCATGCAAATGCCCCTGAGAGGACGGGGATTCCCAGGTGCCCTGCGGAGGAGTTCAGGGGAGGACCCGAGGACGCCGAATTTCTTTAGAAATACACGGTTCTCTCTCTTCCTCCTCCCTCCGCCGTCCCCACCCTAGCGCGGTGGGGAGCAGGCTCTGGGTGCCGGCAGGCACCGCTGCCGCAGCCAATCGGCGCTCGCTGGCCGGGCAGAGAAGGGCACGAGGAAAGCAATTAAACCGGAGCTTTGATTGGGCTCACAGATGACTGCTTGTGCTAGAAATGCCTGAGCTTCTTTAAGCGCCTCGGCGGTGGCTGGAGTCGGTCTGATCCCCCCATCCCCTCCTCGGCGCGTCGCTGCTGCGGCAGCGGGAGCGTGACTGATGCTCTCTGTCCCACACACGGCTCCGAGAGCTCAGAGGTAGGAACCAGTTGCTAAGAGACAGGACTGTACTTTCCAGCCCACATCCAGACCTTTGTCACCAGCTCAAGGGCTTTCTGCCGGATCCAAACGCCCGGCGCAGGTGAGCGGGAGCAGGCAGGCCTCCTCCCAGCTCTGGGAGCCACACGACCAGCGTTCAAACTGAGGATGGGAACGGCAAACCCAAAAGCATGCCCAAGGGACCAGCTTCCCTGGACTGGCTGCTTGTCCCAGTGCTGTGAGACTGCAAACTGGAACACCCTGCAGCACCTGGGAGCCAGTGTGGGTGGTACCTGCAGCACCAACACCCAGAAGGTTTTGGATGTCACCACAGAGTGGATGAGCAGATGACTCGGTATTTGCTTTGAGATCCCTCCTTCAAATGCAAGCCAGGAGAGAAGTCCCAAACTTTAGTCTCCTCTTTTTGGGGGGATGCCTGGTGAGTCTGAATTCTTAGCCCAGAGACATCCATAAAAGCAACCCACTACCAACTGGAAAGCCGAGACTTGAGCCACAGAGACTGAGTGACCCTGTCTTTTCCAGAGCACTCCCTCCCACTTGATGAGGAGCAAATCCATCAGAGCCACCAGCATTGCCTTTGCCCGTCTGTTGGAAGGGAAATACATCCTCTGGGGCTGCCAAGCCAAAGCAGAGCAAGGACAGAGAAACCACTCACACAGCATTGTCTTCCTGGCTGTCACTCCATGAAGGGCCCTGCACCACGCCAGGAAGACACAACCAGCCTCCCCTCCACTTCCAGAGGCTGCTCCCTTGACCTCAGACATGGACACTGTTACCCAAACCTCTGCTCTGCTCTCTGCTCCCACACACTGCACAGACTGTCTGCAATTATTTCTCCTCAAATAAATTGCAATTCTTTGGCACCAGCCATAAAAGTGGAAGTCAGTAGCTTTCCAACAAAGACAATGATTTTGGCCAACAGGTACCTGCCCTTGCTACAATCAGCTAATTAAACCAGACACTTAAGCTCAGGGGTGGCTCTGGCCCATTCTCAATGCGATTCTTTAGAGGTGGGCACAGCTGATATGAGATCAGGGAAAGATAATTAATAATTTGCACTAAAGAAAGAGATATGAATATGCATCCCTCTGTCATGGCAATGCCAGAGCATCCATGCTGGCCAGGCCGGGTGCATGGACACTCCACCAGCGCTCCTCCACAGCCCTGGGCTTTCCCTGCCATTTGCTTGTCCACAGCATAAGTTCACAGACTGCTCATATCAAGCCTAAAATAATGGTAAAACCAAAACTGAACAAGTTGTATCAGCAGGAGATTACTGCTGAGAATGGTCCTGAGAAAGTTCTCACTGAAAGGACTGTGGCTGCCTCTCTGGCCTCTCCTGCAGACTTTAGTCAGTGACCAAATTCCCCCTTCTGTCCGTGGTCAGAGCAAGCCCTTCTGAGCCATGGCCCACGAGGAGAGCTGAGAACAGCCATGTACTGTCCTTACAGCCAGTCCTCTCTGCTCCTCATTAACTCGGCCCTGAGTGCTTGGATCCTCTTCCTGTGCAAAGGTGGGACATAACCTGGAGTGTGGGAACAACGGCCTGGGGTTCTTTCCATTTCAGCCTCATTGACCAAGGCCTGGCAGAGCTGTGCTTTGGTTGTTTGCTTTTGGACCTTCCTCAGAGTGACACCCTCTGAGAACAACAAATACGAAAACAATTGTGGGTCAAAGAGATAACTTTTGGATAATGTTATCCAAACAATACTTCTCCTCTCGGATCAGCAATGCCATGCCTGTTTCTGGAATCGTGTAGGATGTGCGGTGTAGATGGCAGAGTTAGTTTTTCAGAAACTGTTTGGTCAGACATGTATTGGGAACTGGAACCTTTGCTGATGGGGCTCCAGGTCTCACGAGTGCTGGTGACCAAAGCCAGCACCCATGGATGAGGGTGGCTGGGATGGTGGGATCTCTGGAGCTGGGACATGGTACTAATGACCACAGTGGGACTGCCTGTAATCAGGCTTGTAGGCTTGGCAGACATAAAGCAAGGACTGAATGAGATGCTGGTTTCCCCCTTATCCTTAGAAGTGGCTTCAGCGGGCTCTCCTGAAGGGGTGGGAGTGAGCAGGAGCTGCAAGTGGGCTTTGCTGCCAGATCTCCTGAGCTCCCAGCTCAGTGAGGAACTTCATTCTGCCAGTCTGCGTGACTGCGGATCATCAGAGCTCTTTAAATTCACCTTGCCAAGGTTTCAGCTACTGCCTGGTGAGCCTAAGCCAGCTCTTGGGCCCAGAGGATTGGGTGTCACTGCTCTCTTTGACTCTTACCATGAGCAGCTTCAGATGTAAAATCTGTGACTGATGTTGTGCAAACTTGGAGCTGAATCTGGAGGGGATGCTAATGCGGAAGATTTTCTTTAGATGGGGTTGAATGGGACCATGCACCCAGGCCAGAATTGTTCCAGTCTCCTAAGGGCACCTTTAAATGTAAACCTGCCACTGGTTCCACTCGTTGGAAAAGCTGATGCTGCCCCGTGTGCTCAGGGTGGGATCTCTCCGCAGGTGAAAGCTCTGCGTGCTCTAAGTAAGGCTGGTGCAACGGGAGTAATAGACAATTTCTCAGATAATACCCTCAGGCCCATCTGCCTTGTCTAAGACTCTTCTGAACGGTCTTGATTTATTTTTTTTATCACTTGAAGTCCCCAGAAAGTCTGAGTGGTTATTCACGCCGTGAAAACCTTCTGTTGACTGATGTTCTTAGAGGTTATAGATGTGCAGCTTTTTGGGGCACTGAATATGGGCATTGAAGGGTACTTGTATCAGGAAAAATGTAGCCTCTATTAGCTGTTGGAGCAGCATCTTTCTGACATGCCCGGCTCCTCTGCTCCGGCATTCTGCCACTGTGCTGTGCTGTCCCACGGCCTGGCACCGCAGCTTTCACAGCACAACACTCCCTGTCTCTGTAGCTAAAATGAGTTTAGGGATAGGCTGTACTGTGATATTTATCCACTGTCCTGTGGGATAGTTTTCCTGCTGTCAGAGAAAGCCTCCATCCATTTTGCATTTTGGACTCACCAATTATATTTCCAGTGCTCCCCCCACCCCAGCACCGTTCCTTGGGTGAGTTTCACCAGGCACGATCGTGAAATAATTTTGAACATCTGGTTCCGGGGGAGCTGGCACAGGTGAGCTGTACCTGTACAACAGCAGCAACCCACTCGAGCAATGCCCTCATCCTGTTAGCGATGCCTACAGAGCCCCAGAGCCTCGTGTCAGCGCTGCGGGGGACGGGGAGAGAGCAGCAAAGCAGAATCAAACGTGGGCAGTGCTGCAGAGCCTGCCTGGTCCCCTCGGCTCCGCGCAGCCCCTGAAGGGCTGGCTGACGGCAGGCTTCCCCTGCTCATCCCGCAGCCCCCCAGCCTGCATCACGGCCTGCCAGCACGAATCTGTCCTGGCCGCCGCGCCAGAGTTGTGACAAGCTCCCACCACACACGGCCAAGTACAGCATCGATTTAGAGAGCAGCTAACGCCCGAGCCGAAGTCTGAGGAGAACCCTCCCCTGCACACCCGCTGCTCCGGCCACAGCCATCTGCTCCGCCGGTTGTCACCGAGCGCTGTCCATTTCCCTGCACTGTGGCTCCATCTCGCTCCACGTTTGTCTGGAAAGACTGTCTAAATGATGCTAAATGCTTAGGACAAGAGGGACATGAGATTATAATGAACTGCATCTTAGCACCTTGTCATGGACAAATTCTCCCACAGTTCTTAGCAAAGCTGGGGAGAAGGATGAGTGCTGCCCATCCAGTGCCAGGATTCGGTCCAGCCCACGGATAATGAGGGGGTTCACACCTTAGTGTGTGTCAGCCATGGGAAAGAAGGGCAGATCTGGGCACTTTGGGCTGTATCCATTGTCTGTGCTGCAGTAGCACACAAAGATACCCTCCTCCTCCTCCTCTTCACTACAGCCTAAATGTATTTTTTTCCAGCACTCTGACCTAAAAGATGCAGCGTCCAGCCCGTGTGTGAATAGGGCTGTCAGGCAACAATGTCCTACGCCGCTAAACCGCCTGTGTTTATCTGTGTAGGGCTTTTTTAATTGTATGTGTTAAATGTCCAGCATCTTTGGGACGTTCATCTGGGAAAAAGAAATGTGAACAGTCTCTGTGCCAGACATCCGTCCGCACTGCTGTTCCTATTCCCAGTGCATTCTTTGAGAAGACCACCATCTGCTCTGACCACCACCTAAGGCAGATGCCCCCTTCTCAGTGCACAGTCCCCGCTCTCAAGCCACCCAAATCTGATTAGGCCTGTTCTGATGAGAGGCCTGGAGGAGGGCAAGGGAAAGTTACTCAGGAGAGAAAATAATAACCACATGTTAATTAATTTTTCACTACAGATGTGCAGAAAATACACAAACCAGCTCAGGGTGCACAAGCCAAAAGGAACAGCTCTGCTGGCTTGCTGGGGGGGGCGTGATTATTTTGGGGGTTGGGATTATCATTATTATTATTATTTTACAGAGGAGGAGTGGCTCCAGCCCTGTCAGGGAAAGGAAATCTTATCCCCACTGCTGCCCTCTACATGCTCTTTACCACCTCTTTTCCAGTTTTCCCTCCCGGTCCCTCAGATTTCCTGTGGCGACCTGCGGTGAGAGCAGCGCAGGACGCACCCCCCACCACCCCCTCACTGCACCCGGGGTGGGGGCTCCGCCCGTGCCTGCAGCGGGGGACATCCCCAGAACGGTGCTCGCCCGCAGATGTGCTCGGGGAAGGGCGAGCGGACAGGACGAGCCGGATCAGATTGCTGAGGAGCACAGCCAGGGAAAAGCAACCGAAACACTGCTCCAGAAGTATTTGGGAAAAGCAGCTGAACAGACATTAAACCAGAATCCAGGCGTTACTGTCCAGCAAAAGCCTCAGGTCAGATTCATGAATTATTTGACTGTGTGCCTGAGAGCAACGAAATACATCCCAAACCCAACCCAAACCACCAAGGATGAGGAGAGCACCAAATTACAAGGAGCTGAAGAAAATCCCTGACAAGTTATCTCTAAATTTGAGAGCCGGTTCTGGCAAAGCCAAACTCCCAACTGCACCCATCTGAAATGGTCCATGGGATTCCTGCCAGGGAATGGCACAGTGGGGCCAGGGAGACCAGGACCAAAGGAACAGGAGGCAACAACTTCTACAGACCCCACTTTGGAAGGTTTGGGGGACTGTGATGACTGCTCTCCCTACAGCCATTGGCTCTGCAAAGTGCTCCCAGTCCTAACATCTGGCAGGCATCTAAGCACTGGGAAATAAGCTGTATTGCCCCTTGGAAAATTCGGTTGTCCCCCAGGATATATCTGCTTGTGTTTGCTGGTTTAGGGGAGCCTGGGTGTAACGCCTGTCTGTAGCCTGCAGGGACTCTGCCAGGGAAGATGCGGGGGCCTAGGCATGCTCCTCGCTGAAACTTCATCTGTGCAGAGGCCCTTTGGGAATATGCGGGCTTGCACCGGCCTGGTTGAGCTGCTGACCCTCGGGACTTCCTCCCGGACAAAGGGGAGGGGGCGTCTAGCGAGCAGCGGGGTCGAGGGAGTCTGGCTCGGCCTCTCTGGGGTACCATGACTCTGCAGCATTTGGAAGATCTGGGATAGAGTCGCTGACTGGATGGAGAGGACCCGGGAGGGAGTGCTGGGTCTGTGAAAGGGGGTACAGCTCCTAATCCGCCCTCCTCCGGGGCTCCTGGCACAGGGGGAGTGATAGAGGAGGGCTGCTAAGAGGTCTCAAAAAAAAAAAAAAAAAAAAAAAATCGCAAAGAATTTTTTTGGGGCATGGCATGGGGGAGGGGGGCTGAGAGGGGAGAAAGAAAGGAGCCTCTGAGCACCACGAAGTGAGAGGGAGAAATAATGACCCTTCCCCCTCCCCCCAATAATCAGGCGGACCAGATGGGAGGTAAATAGTGCGTTTAGAAGCATTTGCCACAGATGGGCTGCCCTCAATGGAAGCATCCTCCAGCCACATCAATGCTGGAGTCTGTGTGCACAGAAAACACTGCACCCTTCAGAGCAGCGGCAGCAGCAGCAGCAGCAGCGGGAGAGGCGGGGAGGGACAGGGGGAAAAAAATCCCTGCCAGAGCCCTCCGGTGCCCGCGGTCCCGGCGGGGCGGAGAGGGGCGCGGGGGATGGCGGGGGGCGCGGGGCCGGGGTCGGGGCAGCCCCGCCGGGCGCTCCCTGCGCGGGGCCGGGGCCGCCAAAGTTGCGCGTTTCCCCCCGCGCCGGGGAGCGGGACACGCTCGGGACGGGAACAATGGGGCGGCGGGGCAGCCCCGGGCGGCGGCGGGAGGAGGGAGGGAGGCGGCGGCCGGTGCCCCGCTCCCCGGCCCGGCCGGGCGCCGAACAATGAGGCTCCGGCGGGGGAGTTCCCGGGACAGCGGCCCGCGAGCGGGCGGGGGGGCTGCCCTAATCCGGGCTCTGCCGCTGCCCGCACCCCCCGGGGCACCGGCTGCGGCGGCCGCGCCGGGCGGGCAGCGCCGCGGGACGCCGGGGCCGGGCTCAGCGCGGCGGCCGGGCTCGCCCCGCTCCACTCGGCTCGGCAAGACTCGCCCCGCTCCGCTCCGCTCTTCTCCGCTCCGCTCGGCACGGCGCGGCGGCGGGGCGGGCAGGGCGCGGCGGCGGCGCGGGGGGGCGGGGGGTGCCGGCGCCCCCTCCCCGCCGCCCGCTGCCCTTGACTGCAGCCCTGTCCCCGGCCGTGGGGCGGATGGGAAATGCCGGGCGAACGTGATCGGACAGGGCGGGGGGGCGGCGGGGCCCGCACCGGGCGGCGGCGCGGCCCCCCCGCGGGGGCAGGTGCACGGCGGCGGGCGCGGGGCACCGCCGCCCCCCCCACCTCCCCCGCGCCGGCAGCGCCCGGGGAAGGCGGCAGCACCGGATGGGACGGGGACGGGGATGGGGATCGGGGGGGCGGCGGAAGGTGCGAGGCTCCGGGCGGGCGCCTCTCCCCATCCGCATCCCGGGCGGGTCGGGGCGGCGGGGGCGCGGCGGCTGCCCCGGGAGCGGCGGGGGCTGCGGGAGCGGCCGGGCCCCGCGTCGCGCCCCGCATGGGGCATGCGCGCTCCCGGCGGCCGGCGGGGCTGGGCCGCCCGGTGCTGACGGGACAGGGCCGGCGCAGCGGTGGAGGGGACCAGGGCCCCGGGGGTGCCCGCCCCCGCCCCGGGCAATTCCCCCCCCCCTCCCCGCCCGCACCCCCGGGGAGGACAAACAGACACGGACAGGCAGGCAGACAGACAGACACAGAGCCCCCGGGGCACGGAGCGCACTAACCGTTCCCGTTTTCACCGGCACATATACCACCACTTGACCCATCTTCGTCGCCTCCCTGGTGCCGTTTCCCAGGCGGAAGCCCTTGGACCGGACCCAGAACTGGAACTTGCCTTTCTCCCCCCCGCCGGAGCCGCCGCCGGAGCCGGTTCCCCCCTGCAGCACCTCGGCGATGCGCTGGTACTTGCTCCGGGTCACCGTCTTGGTTTTGGCCGAGTCCCCGTAGGTGCGCAGGCACCAGTCCCGGAACTGCCGCCCCAGCTCGCTGTCCCCGGGGCGGCTCCCCCGCAGCAGTAACGGCGGCTTCGGCATCGCCCGACCGGCGGCGGCGGCGGTAACGGCGGCGGTAGCAGCAGCAGCGGCGGCGCCCGGCCCCGCGCCCTGTCCCGGAGCGGGCGGAGGGGCAGCGGCGCTCCCGGGACGGGCTGCGGGGGCGACGGGCGGGATGGAGCGGGGAGCAAGAGGCGCAGGAGGGGTGGCGGCCTCTGTAACGGGGAAGGGGGGGAGCACCGGGGCTCGGACAGCGACCGGAGGGAGGCACCGGCGGCGCCAGCAGCAGCAGCAGCCGCTCCTGTCACAGGATCACAGGCGGCTCCGGCTCGTCCCCCTCCCTCCCTCCCTCCGCCCGCCCGCCCGCCCGCCCGTCCCTGCCTCCTCCGCCCCCCTCCGGCCGCCTCCTCCTCTCAGCGGGATCCCACCTGTTAGAGCGGCCTCGCCGCCACCGACGGGTCCCCCCCCCCCCCCACTTCAACCCCCGGCCCCGGGGCAGCTGCTCCCCCCGCCCCGGCTCCGGTGGGATGCGCTCCCCTGGCTGGGCCGCCCCTTCCCCCCCCGCTTCCCTGCTCCCCGGCCATACGGCCCCGTACGGCCGGGGAGCGGGGTAGCGGAGCGGGGGGGCGAGCGGCCGAGGCGGGGCAGGGGGTGTCGGTGGGCGCGGGTCCCGGTGCCGGTCCCAGACAAAGGGCCGGCGGGGCGCGGGCGCACGTGTGCGGCGGGACGGGCCGGCGGGGGCGGAGGCGGGCACCTGCCGAGCCGCCGCAGAGCCGGGGAGGAGCCGCGGGGGCAGCGGGAGCGGCGGTGGGAAGGTGAAGAGGGGGGGTCCTCCACCCTCCGCGAGGACCGGGATCGCCCCGCAGCGCCCTCGGTTGACCGGAGCGGCTGCGGCTTGTCCCGCCGGACCGGGAGAGCCGCACCCCGCCCCAAGCCCGGCCCCGGGGCAGCGGAGGTCCTGCCGGCCCCTGGAGCGGGAGACAAAGGCCGGACCCCGGCCCCGGTGCCTCGCTCCGCTCCCCCGCCCTCTGCATCCGCCTCGCGCCCCGCAGCCGCGGCTGTCCCGCGGCGGGACCGAGCGCCACCGCTGCGGGGCGAGCGGGGGGGGTCGGGACGCGGTCCCGCTGCTCCGGCCCCGAAGGGGCGGAGGCGAGGGCGGCCACGGCGGGCCCCGGGGGGGTGAGATGGGGCGGCCCGTCCCGGCCGGCGGCTGCGGCTCGGGCTCTGCCCGGCGCTCACACGCATGTGCCGAGATGCTGGTGGTGCCACACGCGTGCTCCCGGTCTGTCCATCGCTGTCACACGTGTGCTCCATGCCCACTCGGCAGTGCCACGCGCGTGCTCCTGGTCTTCCCACCAGTGCCACACATATGCTCCCGGTCTGTTCCTTGGTCCCACGCATGTGCTGCTTGTCCGTCAGTGCCATACGTGTGCTCCTGGTCTGTCCATCAGTGCCACATGCATGTTCCATGCCCACTCAGCAGTGTCACATGTGTGCTCTTCTCCTGTCTGTTGGTGTCATATGTGCTCTCTGACTGTCCATCAATGCCACATATGTGCTCCTGGTCTGTCTGTTAGTGCCACATGTGTGCTCCATGCTCACCCAACAGTGCCATGTTTCTGCTTCTGGTCTGTCTGTTGGTGCCACCAGACGTTCCTTGTCAGTCCATCACTGCCACGCATGTGATCCCAGTCTGTCCATGAGTGCCACATGTGTGGTCCATCTGTCCATCGGTCCCTTACCTGTGCTCCCTGTCAGTGACCTGCATGCTCCCAGTCTGTCCATCAGTGCCATATGTGTGTTTTCTGCCTGTCCAATTAATGCCATGCATGCATGCAGTCTGCCCATTGGGGCCACGTATGTGCTCCATGTCCACTCAACAGTGCCATGCATGTGCTCCTGCTCTGTCCACCAGTGCCACGTGAGCTTCATGCCCACCCAGCGGTGCCACACACTTGCTCCATCCCAAGTTGGGGGCACAGTAGTGGACCATACGAGGGCTGCCTGCATGGTCAGCAGTGGTACGGCTGGCATGAGGATGTAGGTGCAGGAGCCAGGAGACTGTGGGAACCTGGAAGAGGAATTTGATGTGTCAAGGAGTTGTGAGGGCAGTGCTGGAGATGCTGGGTGTGGCATCGGAGCAGCCAGGGCACAGCCAGCAGCAGTGCCTCACGCCAAGGCTGGAGACGGGGGAAGGTGAGGGCGCTTGATGGCTGAAGGGCAGTTTTGTTCACTGTCCCTTGCCCTGTGCCAGTCACATGGTGCCCATCCAAAAGATCTTGAGGTGGGAATGGAATGCTGCAGGAGCTGAGCCATGGGTTAGCCATGCCAGAGGGGGTATGGTGAAACCAGGGGATGTCTGTGACACTGGAGCATTGGCATTGCTTATTGCAACATGCCACTGTAGATCATGTCGACCCTCCCTATCCCACTGGATATGTGGACAGCTCTCAAAACATTCTCAGTGTCACCGTGCCGTTTGCTCTGGGCCCAACATGACGCCATTGGAGAGGGACTTGGGGAACACAGAGGATCTTCCCTGTTGTGGAATTTCACCCCAAGGCATGTTGTACAGGATGCCTACAGGAACTCACTGGCGTGCTGCTGCAGTATTTCTGATGACCGCTATGAACAGGATGGACATCCTCTGAAGCCTCAGCCAGCCATGGAAGCATGGCTTTTTCTGGGGATGGTTGTGAGGAGCAGTGAGTGGATGGAAATGGCAGAAAAGAAAAGGGTGTTCTGCAGAATTTGGGTTCAGTGGGTAACTGTCTTGCAACACCTTGGTGGATAAAGTCAGGCTCAGCTCTCAGCTTGCTCCAGTCCCTGGGCATACACTTGTCGCAAACAAAGCAGTGACAGGCTGAGCTGTTTTTCAGAGCTGGCTGGCACGGAGGACCCTGTGGGGGATCCTATGAGAATTTGGTGAATCAGCATTGTGAGAGAGGTAGAGACCTCTGGATGTCCAGGAGAGCCAGAGTAGATCCCATTTCTGGAGTCCGGCCACTTTGCAGGAGATGTTGAGCAAAGAAGGGAGTAAAAGAACATTTTGCTTCTGCTGAGGAGTTGCTGCACCCAGGAGTGATGCTGCGTTTTTCACCATGATCAGACTCCCTCGCTGAGGTCACCACTGAATTCCCCACCTTGCAGTTGAGCTACTGAGGAGCCAGTGCAAAGGGAATGTCCTCTTGCAGCACCATAGGCAGGGGCAGAAGTCTTCTCCTACCTCAGCCCAACCATTGGAAGGTTTGGGGTCCACCTACAAAGCAACACAGAAGGTCCCTCTCTGGTGAGCATGGACATGAGTTTCCCCAGTTTGTGAATGCAAGGCCAGTCACACCAAGAACTGATGTCCTCTGAGTGAGGATTCTGGGCAGACCCTTCACACTTGGCCTAAAGGTTCAGATCAATATTTTAGGTCCAATCCAGCATGGATTCAATGAGGGTTTAACTTGCACTGCATGAGCAATCTCATGACACTCCAGATTAGAATGCGTGATGTTGAAGCACTCTTGTCCTTAAAGGTAGGGAAAAAGGAAAGTGAAATTGTTTGGTGGCACTGGACCTTCAGCTGTTGGTTCAGGCTGTCATGTACTGGGTGTGTTCAGCACAGGGTGTCTGCTGATGGCTTTTTTATAGACAAATGCGGTGACTCCAGGTCCATTGCTATTTATACTGTATTGAAAAAAAGGTTGGATTTGGGTTTTATCTGATCACTCTGCTGCTCTTTCCTCTTTGAGGTGCCTTTCTAATTTCCTACAAGTTGTGTCTTGTTCTAAAGAAATTTTTGGTCCTCTGACAAAAGTGCTCAGCTGGACCAGGGATTGGACATGCACAGGGCAAAGCAGTTGGGACATACTGAGGTCTGAACACATACAGGATGGGAAGAAATCCTGCCATGCTGCCAGAGACAGCCCATCAAATACTCCAGAGATCATAGAAACGTAGAATGGTTCGGGTTGGAAGGGACCTTAAAGACCATCTTGTACCAACCCCCCTGCCCTGGACAGGGGCACCTTCCTCTAGACCAGGTTGCTCCAAGCTCTGTCCAACTTGGCCTTGAACATCTGGTCTTGTTGGTCAGCATCTGCTGACCATTGCACTCGAGTAGAGCCAAAACTGGAACTATTTACCAACTGCCCCCGAGTGTTGTTGGGTGGGATCAGAGCCAGACAGAGGGGTGGGCACGGGAGCATCCAACCCACCCATAGGCATTGTTTGGTGCTAAGCAACACAAAGTGAACTCAGGAGTTAATAACCATCCCTTCTGCTGGCATCCAGGAGTGCTTCCTTGGGGAGGGACAGAGAATGTTGAGGTACTTATGGGATCACTAGGGATGATGTTTGGCTCTTGTAACTTTACATTCCCAGCCGGACAGCCAGTGGTACCTGTGTGTCTCAACTGTCTCTACAGTCAGCATGAGACAATGAGCACCTACAGAAACCATTCATCCCCATCCTCTGAACACTCCCTAGGGAATGAGATTAATTGCTCGCTGGAACTGCCTTATTCTTCCAATAAAACACAAAGAGAGCCTGTGTGTCTCTCTCAGTCTGCATCTGAGATGTTCACCTGCCCGAGGCTGGGTGGGAGACCTGTGATCCATGGAGAGACCTGTGATCCACCAAGGGGAGACTTGTGATCCACCATCTGGGTAGTTGTGATCCACCAGCAGAATGGAAAAGGGGAATGATTCCAAGTCTTCGGAGATTCATTTCAAGGGATGAATAGAGAAGTATGAGGGCTCTGGCGACGCTTCGGGCTGTTTCTGGTGAGCCACACTGAGAGAATTTAGCCCGAAACTAGTGCAGAGAGAGTTTGCTGAATTGTTCAGGAGAGAGGAGAGTGTCTTACAGAGATGACTCAGCTCCCTGATCTCTGAGAAATGGATGCTGAGAAAAGACATGTTTGTGGACAACTGGAGATAGACACAAGGGAGGGACATGGGCTAAACCCTGGCACCACCTTGGGATAAGATGAGAAAGAATGAACAGATCACGGATAACCCTGTGTCTGACATGAGGAGATGCTGACCAAGCATTGGAGCCACCAGGGTCTACAGGAGTGCCTCAGAGAAGAATTGGGAAGAGAACCTGGTGGCGGCAAAAAAGAGCTTGGTCAGGTTCTGGGTGACATGGCCCAGCGTGGCTGCCTCTCGCAGCAGGCACTGGGCACTGTCAGGGGTCCCATCGGGGTCTCTGTCCCCAAAGTGAGAAATCAGATTTAATTCTCCTGTAGCTTTTGGTAACTCTGAGCCTAAACAATGAGGTTTTCCCAAGTAGAATTACTCTTGACTTTAATCAAAACTCAATTTAGATCCAGGTCAGATAATAAGTCAAAGCAACTCAGGGAAGTCAGCAAGGAGTGTGAATTCCTTCTGGAGCCTCTTGGATTGCTGTCCATATCACAGCACCAAGCATCATTTGGTGAGGCTTCTGCTTGGAAGAGGCCTGGGACTAAGAGAAGCAGAGCAGCCGGAGTCACAAATTAAGAGGGGATTTAATAGACATTTTTCCCACCTTCTTATTCTGTCTCCAGCGTGTCTTCAGTGGGCTGGGAATCAAACCACGTGGCCACTGGATTGATGTGCTTGGGGGAAGAGCCACAGAAGGAGTGGGGTAGCCTGGCGCTGTGGGGAAGAACCAAAATACCCAGCAGCTGCCAGAGCTGTGTGGGAGCCCGGGCAGGAACAGCCAGGGAGCTGCAGAGCAGGGCTGAGCTCCATTCCCAGAGCTGCGTGGGGAAGGCTGATGGCACCTGCCCACATCCTCTGTGACTGCACATGATGCCACGTCTCCCTCAGTTTCAAGACCAGCAAATTCACCCTTCCCTGCTTTTTCTCTTCAGGAGAAAGAAGGGGAAAAAAAACCCAACCGGGAGACCACAGATTTCCAGGCTAGGCTGTGCTAAGGCGGCACAAGCTGTCAGCAGGCACGCCGGGAGCAGCCGGGAGGAGCTGGGGTGCCCTCTGCAAGCTGGAGATCTCATTGTCTGTGTGGCAGAGGACAAGAGGGAAGGAATATGAACCAAAAATAGTCTTACAGTTTAAGAAGAAAGACTATTCCTGTGACCTCTCACAGTTGTGTTGGGTTAACAGTTGGACTCGATGATCTTAGAGGTCTTTTCCATCCTTTGCAGTTCTGTGATTCCATGGTTGTCTGGTTCTGTGCTGGGGGGGTCTGTGTTCCTCCACCAGTCCAGAGAAAGGTCCTCTCCATTTTTCCAGGCATGATCTGTTATTCCAGGCACATCTACTCAGGCTGTCCTACCCAGCCCCTTCGCCCTCCTTTGAAATCCTCACCATGGGTACACTCCAGCAGCACCTGCAGCTGCAAACATCTGGATGGGGCTTTCCAATGAGCCTGCTCTGAGGTCAGGGGATTGCTCTGCTTTCTGAGGAACCCTGCTGCTTCGCAGGACCCCTGGGCACAGTTGGCACAGGAGGGGAGAGCTGGGGTGGGCAGCTCTGATCCTTCCAGAAGGGAACTGTGCAGTCCATGGGGGTCTGGCCTTTAGCTTACAACATTTAAATGCCAATGCTGGAAGGAATTCCTGGCAGGTGGAGAAGACACCTTGTGCCTGGGGAGTGCTGCCTGCTCAGCAGGCCCCAGGAAAAGCTGGGTTTACATTTTTGGTGTGTTGGGGGGCACAAGACCCCCTGTGTCAATATTTCTGGATGAGATTTAATGGACTCAGGCTGAATCCTGGGAACTTGTACAGCAGCAGGATAACGAAATGCCAGCTATTCCTTGGTCTGGCTGCATCCCACTTCCGAATACTTTAAAGGCTTTGACCCAGCTGTTAACTCAGAAGTGGGCACTGGTTCATGTGGCTCATCCATCCCCTCCTGCCTAGCTGGGTGCCCAGCAGGGGCTGTGCTGAGGGCACGATGTGGGTGTTGGTAGCAGAGCTGCTCATGGCCGTCCCTGAGCAAGTTCCTAGTGCCATCCATCCCTCTCCAAAGGCTGGGTACCAGCAGAGCTGAAAAACCTCACCTGCAACATCACCCCTAGGAGATGCTGAGCTTCAGCCAAGCTACTTCCATGTGGGACAGGAGACAGCAGAGCCCTCCCAGAGCCAGACCCCATCCCACGGGATGCTACTGATTCTCATTCAACTTTCTGTGTCAGACAGTGGCCAAGGAAGCACTGGGGCAATTTCTCCTGGATTAATCTGGGGACAGTGTGATTGGGTTTTTGCCTGATTTCCTCAGGGATGTCCAAGTGTGGGCTGGTCCCAGAATAAAGTGGATTCTGTGCCATCCTAGGGCTGAACGGGTTAATTTTTGTGCTTCCCTCCCCAGCTCGATGCGGACTCTGGCTGGGACAGAACATCTGTCTGTTGCTATGGCTGCAGTACACTTGAAGGGGATGACTGGATAATTATTGCAAACATCCATCCTGCCTGGTGTGCTCCCGGACCCTCCCTGCCCCAGCCAGGGCAGCGGCCGGTGCTCGGGCCCAGCTTCACTCGCAGGGACCCTACCGAGAGATGGTGAGTTGGCATCACCTTTTCATTTGCATAATTAATGTGGCCGAGGCTGCAGGGCTCCTGGGAAATCCGACGCAGAGCAGCAGAGATGAAATGGCACGGAGGGCTCCAGCCTTCTCGAGGCTCGTTAGAGCTCGGCTCGTTGCTGACGCCCCACTTTGGAGCTACCGGGGAGTCGTTCTTCCATTGCCGTTAATTTACCACCCACTTCTAGCCGAACAGATTGCTCTGGGCTGATCCTGCCGTGTCTCCTCCAGGCACAGGATCCCACCTGGCTGCTGCTGAGCAGGACCCTGCCAACTCAGCACAAACCAGGCTGCATACCCCCGGGACTGCCACGCCATCAGGGGCTTGGGAAGCAGCAAGGTCCTGGGTCACAGCGTGGACCCAAGGCTTTCCCTGGTTCTCCCCTAGGTAGGCTACTGCTGCTGCCAGCACTGTTGCCTGCATTCCCTTCCCTGCCTGCACACCCTGCCTGTGTTCCCCTGTTGTGCTCCCTGCCTGGGCTTCCTTCCTGCTCTCCCTGCCTGTGCTGTGCTGCCTGCAGCTCGGTGACTTGCTGGGTTCAGCTGTGCCCTCTGCTCACCCTGCAGCAGCCGGGCACTGTCCTGTGTGTGTGGCTGCGGTGCCAGTGCTGGATCCTCAGTCTCCAGCAGAGCCTGCTGCCAGTTGCTGCCTGGTGATCCAGACAGGATCCCGGCCTCTCGTGGGGCCCACTGCCAGTCAGTACCTGGTGATGCACCTAGGATCCCCGGCCTCGCCTTGCAGCTGCATGTGCTGGAACATGGGATGCCCTAACCCCACACCTCCCAGTAACACCTTCCCCTGCTCCTAGCAGTCAGCTTGCCCCAAAATACCCGTATCTCCTTTGTTCCTGGGGTTGCTGCTGTTCTTTTGCCTGCTGGCATTTAACCCTGCCTGAGATCTCACCCCAGGGGTGTTCAAAAATCCAGATCTTTCCCTGTGGATTGTCCCTGTTTCAGCAAGTCCCACCTCTGAATTAACAGAGCAAAAGATAATGCAGAAGTTCCCCCTCTGAGCAGCCACTGCTGTTCTGTTTAACTGGGAACTTCAATGCAGCCATTGTACATTTTTTTCTGTTTATCAACACGTGGTGGGTAAGAAGCCCAAGTGGAGCTGGGACCAGGATGAGGGCAGACCTCCACAGCCACTGGTCAGCAAACAGCACCACAGCTGGGACCCTCTGCCACGTCCACTTTCGCTCCACAGGAATCCAGGTAGGCTGTGCAGGACAAGGCTGCCTCTTGCTTTTCTCATTACCTGTAACACTGTCAATAAAAAATAGTATTTTCACACAGTGCTTTGGATCTGAAGAGCAGCTATCAAGCACTCACTGGTGTGGAGCATTCTCAGAGGCTCTGTAGGTAGGGGAGGGAAGATGAAGCCAGGTCATGGGAGCATAGATAGGGAGGGATGGAGCCAGGTTATGAGACACTCCATCAGGCAGTGCTGCCTCTTTAAAGTAGGAAGGAGGATGGCGCAGAGATGGAGAGATCTGTGGGCTACTCCTGGGTCCTGTCTGATCCTTATCATCCCAACATTTTTGTGTATGATTCAACAAAGTCCTTAGCTTGCACAACTTACTTGATTCTCATCTCTGTGACTCAGGTGCAAATGATCTGCTCACATTTGCAGTGAGAGAGTTGAGCCCTGTGGCTACAAAACCTCCAAGAGATTCTCACTTTGATTCAACCTGGAGGACAGAGCCAGGTGCTTCCGTTTTGGAGGCCCTTGCACAGGGAATGGGGTGAATGGGGGTGGCAGGTGGGTAGGTGCCACATGAGTTCTGTGACGTGGCTCCCAGGCACAGACGAGGCTGGCATCTGCTTGCCACACATGCAGAAGGTCTGTTAGAGTGTGTGGGGCTCTTTCCCCAGGAGCTCATCATATCCTGCCCCCAAGGAAGCTCCGAGATCTGCTGTCCTGAGTCAGGCCTTGGGCAGGCTGGGTTCTCAGAGGGATGTGCTCTGCTCCACAGAGCAGGCTGCAGGGAATTGCAGGCGCTCAGCACCTCTGAAAGCCCTGCCGTAGGGTGCCCAAGTCCCCTGGGAGGCACCTCACTGCTGGGTGCCTGTGCTTGGAGGTGACTCGCCTGAAAACACACAGGGTATCCAGGAGCTGCAGGGCTGTGGGAGGATCCAGGCAGGAGGATTGCTGTGACAGGCAGAAACTGCCACTTTCTTCTTGCAGTGGGGTCCTGTATCCTGTGGTGGCCTGGAGCAGCTGCAAGGCTTCTCCTTCAGCCCCTGAGCTGCAGGGGCTTTAGGGGACAAGCTGTCTGTGGTGCCCACTCCTGTTGTAATTCTGGGGGAGAGGTAGCTGGGTGCCCTGTCCCGTGACAGGGTGCAGGGCATTATCTCCTGACAACGCCCCAGTGTCAGTCCAGCGGGGGACACCTGTGTCCCTGGGCCAGCCCTTAGAGGAAAAAGTGCTGTCGGGGACAGCTTTGGTTTCTGTGCTCCCCCAGGACTGCAGGCAAAGCCACGGCTGAAATGCAAAGCTGTGCCTGGCAGCGGGGCAGTGGCTGCAGGGGAAGGAGGAGGAGCGGGCACAGGGCTCCCCCAAGGACAGCCCTGGCTTGGAGCTGGCGATGGGGACTGGTGTGGGGATGGAGGCTTGCCACCTCCCCTACCTCCTGGGCTTGGCCCCATTTCCAACGTGTCTTGGCACCATATGGCGCTTGCTTTATTTGTTCTGCTGCGACTTGGGAAGGAGGGCAGTGTTTCATTGTCTGGCAGAGGAGGTGGGACGCAGGCACAGGAATATGCCCGTGTCCCGTGGGATCCCTGCCTGAGCCAGGCGCTCCACATCTCGTCCGAGCTGCAGGTCGGTGTCCTCATCCTTCCCAACAGAGGGGTTTCCCCGGAGAGTCGCTGCCGGAGATTCACCCACCCACGTGGCGCCGGAGCTGAAGCAGCACCGCGTGTGCGGGCGCGTCCCGGTGCGGAGCACGACCGACCCGCCACGGGACGCTGCCTGTAGGAGGAAAACGTGGCAGCGCTGCTCCTGACTCATTGCACAGGCAGCAATCCTGCGACAGCGATGCCGGGCTTGCCCAGCACCAAAAAGTGACAGCATGCTCCACCCACCCCGGCTTGCGGGAGCAGGAGCCTTCTCCGCATGCCCGCGGTCTGGAGGAGCCGCTATCCCGCGCACATCTCCCCGTCCTGCTCCGTGACACACCAAATCTCCATCCCACTGCCGCCTGCCGCCCCCGCGCTCCCCCTGCTCTGCCTTTCCCTTCCCTCTGTTGCCCAGGGCTCAGCTCGCCCCACAGAGCTCTGGGATGGGGAGGAAGGGGAGGCAGGGGAGAAAGGCTGCTCGGAGGCTGAGGCCCAGCCCTCCCAGATTTGCATATTTTTTACTGGCTCCCAAACAAGACATTTCTCCGGGGAAGTGAATGCGTCGCCTGCCGTCCCCGAGGGTGCTGTGTGCTGGGACAGCAGCCGCTGTGCGTGGAGGGGCCGCGGTCCCGGCACCCACCGCGATCCTGCTCTACACGCCCGCACTTCTCTGCTGCCGCAGGAAAAGCCTTTTCCTTGGTGATTTCAAAATTCACGGGCTTTAATGCTGCTGCCCTGGGACTAGGTCCGGTCCCTCTTGGCTCGCAGGAGTCCCGGAGGCGGCCGGGCTGCAGCCGCCTGCGCAAATCTGCTCATTTCTATTTTGTCACCAGAATTTCCAGCATGTCCCTCCTCTCGTGTATAATTTAGTCGCATGAAAAGGAACGGCGCGAGGAGGGGAAGAGGATGGGGAAACTTGCAAAGTCAGCCATGGAGAGGGAATCTGTGTCAGGAAGCATCACAAAGGGAGCCGGGGGATTGGCTCCGGTCGCTTCCAGCGGCTGTGTGTGTGCCAGCCCCTCAGGAATCGCCCGGCGGCTCCTTCCCTCCCTGCGTCCCTCTCGCCTTCACTGCGCTGCGGCCGGGCTGGGACAGCCCATCGCCGTTGCCATGGCTGCGGTGTGCGGGAGGGGGGGCTCGGCCGGGTGCCCCCGCCGGAGCATCCCGCGCCTTCCTCCCTCGTCCTCCCCACCGGCCCCATCGGATCCGCTCCGGCCCCGCCACGGCCAAAGCCGCAGCGTGGATTTGACACCCGTGGGATTAGACAGGGCTGTGCCCGCGGGAGGAGGAGAAGTAGGAGAGGAGGAGGGAGCAGGGCAGCTCCGGGCTGGGCGGCCGCCAGCCGCCCCGGGGAGGGCCGGGAGGGCGGCGGGCAGGTAGGGCGGGCAGGGCGGGCGGTGCGGGGGGCCCGGGGCCGCTCCCCAGGGAGCGGGGGGGCCCCGGCGGGGCGGCGCGGGGCACAGCTGATCCCCGGCCGCAGCTGATCCCCGCCGCCCCCCGCCAGCTGCCGCAGCGTGGGCGCAGCCGCGGTCCCGCGTGTCCCCGCCGGCACCGCTCACCCCGGCCCGGCCGAGCGTGGAGCCCCCGCGGCGGGGGAGCAGCAGAGCCCCGCGGCGGGGAGCGGCCAGTCCCGGTGTCCCTGCGCTGTGCGGGACGGGCGAGGCGGCGGCGGGGGGGAAAACCGCTCGGTCCTGTCCGCGGCCGGGACCGAGGAGGAGGGAGCGGGGGCTGCTCCCTCCCCGCAGCCCGGACCGCTCAGCGGGGAGCGGCCGGAGCGGCTCCTGCCCGAGGAAGGGGGGGCCACGGGCAGCGGGGAGGGGGGGGCCCGCGCTGCGGGCAGCTGCCTCCAATCCTGCCAGCTGCGGCCCCGGGACTGGCCCTGCCCGGCTGTGCCCTCCCCGAGCTCTCCTTGGGGCGGCGGCTGCAGCCCGGACACCGGCCTTGCTGCAGGGAGACTCGGGGAGCGGCCGTGGGACCGAGCATCTCCCGAGCCGGGACGCCGAGGACGGCAGCAGCACGGCGGGCCCGGGACCACGGGGGTCAGTTCACCCAGCCCTCGGTGGGAGCCATTCCCCCCGCACGCCCACGGCTGCGGGGACGGGCAGTGGTGTGCCCCAACGGGGCTGCACCGAACCGCGCTGTGTTCCCTGCCACGGGGACCCTGCGCACGCACTCGGGGATAAACGAGCAGCGGTTCCCGCCAGGGCCGGGGGCGGGGAGCTCCCGTTCGCCCGGGGCGCGCTGGGTCGCTGTGCTGTGCGGGGTCGGGGCGCAGCGAGCCCCGGCAGTCCTGCAGTGCAGGAGAGGGTGTCATGGCCTCTGCGGTGCCACCAGGCTCCCGGTGCTCCCCGCTGTGCAGGCAGGATGCAGGCAGGGTGCCTCCGTGCTCCCGATTACCATCTTGTTTGGAGCCGAGGCAGCGGCTGTAATTTGATGCTCTCAAAGTTGGTGTTTACAAGGGACATGGCAGCCATCAGAGGCTCTTCTTGTTCTCCTGGTGAAAGCATATTCCTGTCTCCGCCGCATGTGGCTGCTCCGTGTGCCAAGCACTGCCCGGGTCACACTGAGCATCCTGCAGAAACACCTTAGAGGGTCAGAGCCTCCAGAGCCGCTGTGTTGTCCGGCCGGTGGGGTCAGGGCCCCCACACTAGGGGCTTTGGTGGGACAGTGGGTTCAGACCCTCTGGTGCAATCGGCACTCGGGGGCAGCCTGCTCGGGGTGCCTGCAATGGCCGCATGCCGTCAGGAGCCCACCTGCTCGACAGGGGGTGCTGGGAGGAGGGCGAGCTGCCTGCCCGCGGGACTCATCAGCTCCCCGTTGACAAATCCTTTCATTCCCGAGCAAGCAGAGCGGGACAGAGCCCAGCCCGAGGCTTCCCAGTGTCACTCCAGCCCTGCAACTACTGTGTCCTTGCTGGGAGCACACAAGGCACCCATCTCCCCAGCTGGGGGGTGGTCTGGCGAGATGCCCCCCACCTGAGCCCTGGCACCCCCCCAAGCTGCCCCCACAACCCCAGCACCCGCAGCCCCACCTGACACGGCTCATCTCCAGAGCCGGGAAACGCCGCTGGCATCTGTGCCCTCATCTTTTCACCAGGGCTGCAAATCGCATCGGTCGCGGCACTCAGAGCCCGGTTCCAGCGCGGGTGCTCCAGCAGGGTCCGGGAGCTTTGGCATGGCTCCCACATCACAGCGTGACACGGGACTGTGCCTGACGAACAGATGGCACCAGCGCAGCCACAGCCAGGTTTGGTGGCACAGGAGAACCTGCTGCCCTGTGGCCGGGCTGCCGCGGGAGTGGGGAGCTGCGCCCTGGCCCTGGGGAGGGCCCTGGGGCTGCTGTTTGCAGAACGCTGGCTCCAAGGGCAGGCTCTGCTCCAGGCAGGTCTGGGGGAGCTGCGCAGGATCAGCAGCAATAAAAGCTCCATGAGCTCTTTGTGCTGCACTGCCTGTCACAGGGCAACAGAGCCCCTGTTTGGGGATTTTGTGTCCCCAGTCCATGGGGGTCCTGCTGGGAGGGGAACACAGGTCAAAGCCAAACTAGCTGCGATGAGGGAAGCGCTGATGGGAGCTCGTGAGTGGGTGTGGGGATTGCAGATACCTGGGCCAAGGCAGGAGGTTATAAGGCAGGTTGGAAACCAGGGCACATCATGGCAGGGAACAGCCTTGGGAGGGGATGAGGCTGGAGCTGGAGCACACTGAGCTTGGAGGCCACAGTAAGTGAGCTGTGGTTATTCACGGCGCCATTATTACAGCCACCCATTTCCAACACCCTCAGCAAGGCGGGAGCACAATGTGCTCCAAGGAAATGTGATTGTGGGTCCTGCCCCTTGGCCCGGTGCTCGCTGCACTGTGCAGATGGAGCTGGCAGCGCCTCGGCTCCGCTGCCTGGAGGGAGAGCGAGATGGTGGAGGGGAGGCAGGACTCGTCTCGCAGGCACAGGCAGAGCTCTGCGGAGGGGGACAGAGCTGGCGCCACGGGGATGGAGACAGTGACGGGGGGGGGAGAGGAGAGGCAGCCCCGGGCTGGCTGCGGTGGCCAGTCTCCCTAATGATCCCTGCCCCAGCCAGGAGTGCTTTCTCCTTCTTCCTGGAGTGGAAGGAGTGATGGGCGCGTCACCTGCATGGGCTGGATGTGTCACCTGCCAGCTGCTACGGTCGGCAGTGCTGCACTTGCATCTCTGTGTCCCACAACTGTCCAGAGCTGGCCTGGCTTTCCCCTCCGGTCTCTCTGCTCCTGGCTCAGAGGTTGGTTTCTAGACAGAGCCTTAAAAACCACATGCATACAAGTACTAAAAAAAGCATAATTTTATTCAATAACTGCATTGTGTGCTCAGAATTCGCTATATGTGAGATGGAGCAAGTAGAAAAACTGGTGGAAAGGTGGGTGCTCCCCCTCTCCTTCATCTGCTCTGACGGGGCTCTGTCGAACTGCTCCACGCCCGCAGCCCAGGGAGGGGGGCTCCGGCTCCCCCCAAGTCCCACCCCACGCAGCTGGGCCAGCACGTGGGGCTCTGCCTGGGACCGGGTTTCTCTGCACCCAGGGGGGCTCCATCCTGTGCTCCTGCTGCCTCCCTGGAACCCAGCCCTGCTGAGGCCCCTGCAGTGGGACAGGCACCCTCCGGCATCCCCGGGGGGTGTGTGGGGGGGAAGGGGGGGCTACACATCGATAAATGCATAAATACAGCTAATTCCTCAGTAGTGGAAGCTGAACGTCCCAGCCTGCCTGGCTGGGAGCAGGCGCCATGAGCTGGCCCCTAGAGAGGTGACGGATCTCCTCGTTATTGTTATGATTATTTTTAATCTGCTCTTATCAAAGCCAGCCCGACTGAAGAACTGCCTGACCCTGCACAGCACAGCGTGTGTGGGGTGGGACAGAGGCTCACTCCAGTACCAGCCGTGGGTGACAGAACGGAACAGGGACACTTGGGCTCAGTTTTATTGCTTTTGAATAAATCCAGGGGCTCCTGCCCCCAACCCTGAGCTGAGCCAGCTTGAGGGGCTTTGCCGGCGGCGGTGGGAGCCGGTGCTCGGGGCAGGGGCTGCTGCAGGGGCAGTCCGGGGGGCTGGGGTGGATGGTCTGTCCGGGAGGTATCTGGGGGTGACACCCGGCTTTGGGGTGGGCGAGAAAAAGTGTGGCTCCGGGGCTGCCGGCTGGGAAAGCGCTTGTGGGAACTGCGGGGGAGATGGTGTTGCTGGCGGTGGGAGGCGGGGGGTCGAGGTCGGGGGCTGCCTGCCGGGTGCGGGGAGGGAGGGTCCGTGGGGCCAGGAGGCGGATTGGGGCTGAGGAAGGGATGAGGGAGAGGAATGCGTCGAGGAAAGGGGACGGGGAGGGAGGGAGGGATGCCCGGGGATTGAGGATGCAGGGAGATATCCTGGAGGAGGGCGGGCAGGATGCCCCGGGGAGAGAGGGCGGGGGACGGGAGTGGTGGATGCGGGAACGAAGCCCGGAGAATGGAGGGCGCGGGGCGGGGTGTCCGGAGGGTGGAACGGGGTGGGTGCGGGAGGGATGGGGGTGTCCGGAGGGTGGGATCGGGGTGGGTGCGGGGAGGGATGGGGGGTGGGAGCCGGGTGGGTGCGGGGAGCGGCGGGGGCGCGGGGCCCTGCGCGGTGCTCTGGCGCCCTCTGCTGCCCCGCGCCGCGCACCGCAGCGGGGGCGGGGCGGGGGGGCCCCGCCCGGCACTGCCGTGAGTTCGCCGGGTCTCAGCAGCGGGGGTGGAAACGAAGGGGCCCTGCCTGGGGACCCCACCCCAATCCCCGCCCCGCGGGGCTGCTGAGCCGGGCGGACGGGGCTGCCCGCGTTGGCGGTCCCTGGGGAGCGCGGCCAGCACCCACCCGTGTCCCAGCCAGCCCTGCAGATGGGGGTTGTGGGGTGAGCGTGCGGGGACAGTCCCCAGCCCCCCGGGACGGCGGGTCGGGCCACCCTGGTGTTGGTCTGACGCCGAGTCCCAGCAAGGGAAGGGCCCTTGACCTTGCTTGCAGCCTTCACATTTTCCCGCAGGAATGTGAGCGGTGCTGTGTCCCTGTGGGCAGCAACAGCCTCGGCCACCCAACGTCTGCTGCCTGCGCCCTGGCTGCATCCTGCTCCTTATCCACATCCCAGCTGTCGATATGAAACAAAGCTGAGGGATGCGGACGCCATGGGGATGTGCGCCGTCCTTTCTGTGCTGCTGCCGTGGGCACCGGGTGCAAGGTGTGGCCTCAGGGCTTGGTGCTGCTCTCACGGATATGGGGCTGCTCCAAGAGGAAGCATGCTGTGGTGCAAGGGCTGGCATAGGAATGGCATGGGGATCCTCACCTGGTGTTTCACAGCTGCCCACCACCACTGCAGCTTGTTAAGCGCTCTTGCCCAGTGCTGTGGGATGTGTCAGTGGCACAAGGGTTAACCCTGCTTTCCCTCTCTGTCGGTGCCTGGTCTGGGGTAACCTCGTTAGCGGTGACAGCGATGCCCCTGGGACAGAGCAGCCCTATAAACTCGAGCCGAGTGCTGGGAAATGGGCTGAGCTGCCTCAGCGGGAGGCTGGTGGGTGCTCCCCCCGCCAAGCACCAGCCCGTGGCTGCTCAGGGTGTCGTGGAGAGGAGAAGCTGGATCAGGCTCTTGGGACCAGGATGGATTTGTCACTGCAAGGCCTGGCATCCTTTGTGAAGCTGTGTCTGCAAGGGAGTAAATGCCATCAGCCCTGGATAGGACTCCCCAAAGGCACTGGGTGCTAAGAGGGGCTGGCCAAGCCCCGATCCCACAGCTTGGGGGCTCCTCTCTGATCCCCAAGACTCAGCTCTTCCTCCTCAGCCACCTGCAGTGCAGGATCACACTGGGACCTTGTCACCATGGCTGTGCCAACCGTGCCACATGGGGCCTGGGGATGCCCAGCCACCCCCCTCCCACTTGGTTGTTCCTTGGATGGGCTGAGGAGCACCCTCCCCCCTTCCCGGGGCTGGCAGTGGCGCGGGTGCCCGGGCATTGTTTCTGCCTGTGCTGTTGTGCCACAGGCTGGTTTCTGGTGGGCACCTCCCCTTGCTGTGGGAGAAGATGGGTTCCGTATGCCGGAGCATTCATTCCCTCTGCTGATCGACAGCCTGCGGTCTGGCTGAGCAACCCCAATTGTTCCCAGTGTGCTCGGACAAAGAACTGCCTAGAGAGATGGCAAGGCTTAGGAGCAGACGACATGCTAGGAATATTTCCACTGCCTTGGACACCACCGGTCTTTTTCCCCACCTCCTGCAAGAATGGGAGGCAGCAGCTCGGTTTTGCAGGCAGGGTGGGATGCCCTCCCCCTGTTCCAAGCAGAGTGGGTGCAGAATCCTGTCCCAAGGCAGGCTGAGGGCTTGTCCCTGGGAGTGTATCCTCAGCTCCAGCACGGTGCCACCCTCGCCTGTCTGCTCTGGTGAGGAGACAGCAAGCACCATGGGAACCCCAGGGAGCCTCACACAGCCCCTGTGTGTCCCTCTCCCCAAGGATTCATGTGACACAGCAGGGTGGTGGTGCTGCCCTGGGGCCCTCCAGCGTGCTCAGGGCTGCTGTTCCCAGGCAGACAGAGCAATCTGGGGAGCTGCAGTTCACAGCTGGTGATTTTGCTGGGTGCTGCATCACCCCAAAACCTGGAGGAATTGGGGAAAAGGATGGCGTGTGGGGTGAGGAAGGTCAGGATTGTCTTCAGCACTGGGCTGGGCTCCAGCTGCCTTGGGGCCCTTACCTGCCATTTCTGCTCCCTGGCTTGTCTCACCTGCCATGGCTCCCTCCCAGCTGTTGGCCAGCCCCGAGATTTGTCACCCTATTTTGCAAATGGGACAGGGATGGAGACCAAGCTGAAAGCCCTCGGCATGGAGTGGCTCCTGGTGAGATCTGTGGAAACCAGGATGTCTCAGAGGAGCTCTGTCAGTTCCCACACGACCTGCTCAAGGTCAGGCAGAGCCAGCAGTGAGGAGCCCCAATTCCTTCCTTCCCTGCCTGCCCATGGGCTCGCAGGCACGAGTGGAACCCACATCTGCTCTGCTCCCTCTGAGCAGAGGCTTTTGTTCTCAGGGTTTGGAGGGTTCCTTCACATGTGAAGGGAGCAGCATTGGCATTCCCAGTGCAGAGATGATGCTTCATCTGAGAACATCCCAGTTCCCTTGGTCATTAGCATCTGACATGGTTGAGAATCAAAACAGTGTTGAATCCACGCTGGGAACTGACAGACCCCAGAGTTCAGCCCCTGTTCTCTGCTGCACTGCTGGAGCTGGCGGGGATAAGCGGGGCGATGCCTGGGAGCACAGGGTCCGCACTGCAGCCTGGCTCTTGGGGCCACTCTGCCATCTCCCCTGCACTCAGGAGACACTGCCTGGCAGCCCGGGGTGTGATAAGGCAGCCCCTGAGGCAGCAGAGAGTCCGCAGAGCTGCGAGAGGGGCTGCAGGAGCATCTGAGCATGCAGGGGGGGTGACTGTGTGTGGCTTTGGCATGACCGAGCTGCCCCTGCCCCCGCTGCAGCCGGGAGGGCCCACGTGTCCCCACGCAGCAGGGACACGGATGGGGGGCCGTGGCACAGCCGCCCCAGAGGAAATGTGCCGGGAAAGACCTTGGGGAGGCAAACGGCTGCAGGAGTACGGTTAGCTGCACCCCAGGCTGGTGAGAGGCCCCTGTTTCCCCTGCGCCCGTTGTCCCGCCGAGATTAGCTCTCGGCTGGCTGGGCTTGACGGGCAGGCGGAAGGGGCCGCGCACACGAGCACCGGGGCCGCCCGGAAACCCGGGCAAAACGGGCACCGCGGCCGCTCTTTCCCTCCCACCATGGCTCGGTCCCGGCTCACAGCTGTGCCAGCTGTGCCAGCTGTGCCCGCTGCCTGCCAGGCCCTGGCGCAGGGGTCTGGACATTGGCCATCACCCCCTGTGCCGGCGGCGAGGCCGGGCCGTGCTGTGCATGGCTGCCACGCTGCATCCCAGAGCCGTCCTCGCTCCTGGCCAGCAGCATTGGGAGGGTGACCCGATTCCCTCCTGGTTGGCGTCACCCCGTGCTGGTGCCGCCAGAGCGGGCACCCCCCTCCACCCCTTCCCCAGGGGCTGCCAGCTCGGCTCATGCACAGCCAAGCGCGTGGGATGAAAGGGCGCTGGCGGTCCCCGGGAGCGCTGTGGCAGCAGCAAGGTCACGCCGCGGCGCAAATGCCGCCCATCAGAGCTGCCCGTGGGGACCGCGGAGCAGCATGGAGGTGACCCCTGCACTCGGGGTCAGCGGGCTCGGCGTGCGTCAGCCCCGAGCGGCTTAATCCCAACCGGGCAGGGGGAGGAGCGCGGGGGGACGGCGGATTCCTGACCCACAACCGAGCCTGGCATCTTCTCCGCAGCGCCGTGGCCACCTCCCGACGTAACGGGATAGGGCTGAGTGGTGCCGCCCTGGCACTGGGAGGGTGAGGAGAAATAATGGGGACAGGCAGCAGAAAACGTAAAGCAAAAAAAATTGCTTTTGTCTTGAGAAAGCAGCAGCCTTTTGGACTGCTTCTTCCTCCCTGAAATAGCTTTTCCTGCCACCCGAAAGGAAGCAGAATATTCTGTAGAATATTATTTCAGAGGTTTTGGGGGTTTTTTTCATTTTTACACTAATTATGTGACAAAGCTTGAAATGCTTGTGACTGATCTGATATGTGGGAAACTAAATAAATCCATTCCCGGGTTTGCCAGCAGGATTCCCCATTTCCCAAATATATGGCTCAGCCTGTGCCCGCTGTCATTCCCAGTCACTCCTGCAGCACCACAGAAAATGCAATGCAGGGACACTCAATGCTGGGTTTGCTGCAGCTGGAAACCCACGGGTGGAGCTGTGAGTTGCAGGGAGCTCTGTGATGCTTTTCTCATAGAAACGGTCTGTTTGGGACAGGTTTAACTGGAAGCAGCTGCTGGTGCAGGGAGCCCCACAGCAGAGTGGCAGGATACCCTGGGACAGTGAACCCCTTCAGGTGGAGGCTGGAAAGAGAGTATCTGACTAGGATATTCCCTGTTAATGTGGTTTATTCCCTTCAGTGGAACTGCTGAGTGTGAGAGGGACACAGAGGTGCCTTCCTTGGGACATGCCCTGCAAAAGGAGCTTCCTTCATCCCTGTGCTGTGGGAGAGGCTCCAGCCAGCTCAGGCTGCTGGACAACAGTCTGGACACGAGAGGAACTTCAGTGACTGTAACATCACCCACTGCCCCAGGTGGGTCGGAGCACCCCTCTGCTTCCTGATGAAGCTCATCCTCACCCTCAAAGAGTCGAGCTAATGGAACTTCATGGGGTTTGGACATATGTCCACTGGGAAACAGGCTGGGTCTGACTGTGCCATGTCACACAGGCTGCAGATTAAAGAGCAGCACATCCAAATGAGATTTAGCTTGTCACCCCCCGAGATGTCCTCCCCCTGTGCACAGAGGCAGATGTTTGGTTGTTTAAGATTTAAAATCACCTACCACTGAGATACTTTTCCATAATGAGGCACAATTGGGAAGAAGCTAATCAACATGTTTCTTAATACAAGAGAAGGGAGAGGCTTGAAAGGAGCACTAAGTGATTCCCCAGGTAAGATACTCTCCTTGCTTTCCTCGTCCTCTCTGCTTAATTCTTCCAAGTTTCAAAATTATTCTTTGCTCCTGTTTCTCTTTTTTCTCACAAAATCAAATTCTGATACAAATGGAGTAGGATGGGAATGGGTTTATTTCTTTGCTATTTTAGTAAAGGTATCCACATTACTTCTGACCACAGTTTCTCATAATAGTATAGTAAAAAAAAAAAAAAAGAGAGATGAGTGAACTTGTAGATGCTTTGAAAAAGCTGAAACTTAGCCCAAGTTTCAGGTTCTAAAGGATTGATGGGTCCTGCTGGGCCATGACACCACTGCTCATTGCACAGCTTGTCTCCTCTTATCAGAGTGTGAAGAGTCAGCTGGGAAAGAGCAGATCTGCAGGCCCATGAGGAGGAATTAAACATCCCGGACAGATGTCGGCTCAGGTCTGTGCAGTTTCAGCTGAAGCTTTCCAGGCTGGTTTTGACCCGTTCCATTTCATGCAGAAAACTGTAGAACTGGGGCAAAGTTAACTCTGCAGAAAAAAAAAGAGGCATCAAGTCTTAGATTTCAGGTTACACTTCCAACATTGGCAAAGCTGTTCTGGTGCTACCATGGAGCAACTCATGTTCACCTAAGCTGGGGAGTATTCGCCACTGTGATTCCCAGCAGCTGGTTCCTTAATGCTAGCCAGGCTGGGATCTCCCCTGGGATGGGATCTCCCAAGAGCACTCCATGCTTGGGAATCACTTACTTTCCTCCTCTGCCTTGCTGCTCTGCAATGCTCCGTGGCAGATCTGTGTTTACTGAGGCACAGATGTGAAGATGCCCAAAAGTCAGTGTTCCTAAACATTTCCAGAGTGCCTGTGGCAGGAGCAGCTGCAGCCATGGAGAGGCCGGGGCAGAAGTAGCCACAGTGATGCTTTTGCAGTGACCCCGCCCTGGTTCTGCCCCCACCCCCAGCAACACTTGGAGCTCCAAACTGCAGCTTTCCCGTGCTTCCCTCTTGTCCAGAACTGTTAACTCACCAACATACACGTTTTCCAATTGGCTCCCTTTTTTAATCACCAGCTTCAGCTTGGGGAAAGGAAAAGCAGAGGTATTTTAGTTCAGAGACCTGTATCTAAGCACCAGGAGAGGACAGCAGAGCAGGAGTCCGCTGTGAGTTTGACTGCTGCACAGCACACACATATCTGACAGGCTTTTTAAGAAGTGTCACTGTAGGAACAGATTCCCTGGGCATTGGGAAGATCTCTGGAAGTCCTTGATCCCACTTTCCCTCCCTCCCCAAGATGGCTGACCTTTGCTAACCTGAACTTTTTGAACAGCTTTTCAGAATGGGCCACGTTTCTGTGATACCTCATGTCTTCAGAGGAGAAACAAACAGCAGCGTGTCTGCTCTCTGCTGGCAGCAGCACTTGGAGACTGAAGATGCAGTCACAGAGCCCGTTCCTATGAGACCCAGCTTCCCTCTCCTTCCCCTCACAGCCAGTGCTTCCCACATGCCTGGCTGGAGCTTGTTCCTCAACTGCACTACAAGCTGAACTCTGTGATGTGGGAGATTTACCTGTAAGAAGATACTTCCCACTTTTTCCAGCTCACTGCTCCCAGCAGTCACTGTGAGTCAGAAAGAAGAGAAGGCAGATAATCTGTTAGTTAAGCAGTGAAATAAAACGTTATTTAGCCAAGATCTGCTGCTGGGTTTCCCAACCCCTCCAGTTTATGTTGTAGCTCTATTACCTCCAAACTTCCACTCCATATCTATCAGCTGGTTAATCATCAGTGTCTGACCCACAGCCAGGCGTGTTAGGGTGGGGGAATTCACCTTCCACTACAAGAGCAAAAGACACACCAGCAATTAATTCAGAGAGGCCTCTGTTTGTACCTAAAACTTCAACAAGAGTCAGAACGAAGGCAGAGGATGGCTGAAGCCCAGAGTAAAGACAGAATTAATGTGGTCAGGAGGGCTTTCAGAGGTATTTGAGTCCTGCTAGGATTTCCATCTGCCCTGTCACTTCTGTATATGAAACTCACTGGTTTTGTTTTAGCACTGGTTCAGTGTAACAATATCTGTGCAAAAAGCCATGTGTTCGTGTAACTGCATGACCTCGGGGCTCAAAGCATGGGAAGCACAAAAACATCACATGAAAGCCACACAGCAGTGCAGGAATTGTGACACTGATGGGAAAGAGGCCCTGGCAAACCAGAGGTATCATCAGATAAACTGCTCCTTATTAGTTCTCTGAGGATCTTCAGTTCAAAATCCCACGCTGGTTTTGAAGAAAATAACCCAAAGTGCCGACATAGCTCAGGAGCACAGTGGGGTTTTATGAGTTCCCACTCACAGAACTGACATTTTGTTAGCTTAGAAACAAGCAAAAATATATAAATACCTGTTCTGCAAAATAACTGGCTTTCTCTTCACTGAGGCCTGTGGGGGGAAACCACATGAGATTACTATATGTGATAAATATTAATTATCTTTTATTTAGTGGAAAGCACATGACCTACCTAGAGCAATAAAATCTGCTCTGACTTGTTCTGAAGACAAATTCCTCTTCAGGGCACCTGAACAAACACCACAAAGAAGAAGAAGAAAAAAATCACTTTTTACTCAGTCAAACTAATCTCTACTGAGTCACATAGAGGCAGGGACGGGACCCGGCGATGGAAAGCCTCTGTTTCTGAGCTGTGTTTTGAAGCAAACCACAGCTCCTCGGAGATCGGAAACCCAGTCGTGTCCGCCGGTATCTCTGCAGATGCCCGGTGCTTTAAAAGTCCGGGCTCTGGGAGTGCCTGGGAGAGGGCGAGATCCCATTGCAGGTATCCATGGGAACAGCGGCAGCGGTTATGTTTTGAAGCTGCTGCTTTCTCTCCTGTAGCCGCTTTGCTTGTTAAAGGAGAACTGTTAAGGCTGGCGGGCTGCTAATTTGACCTACCTGCTGTGTTTGGGATGATGGGTGTGAACGTGTGCACATAACACTTTCCCCCGCTGCGCCTTCCCCCTTTGTTCTGGGGCCCAGGCAGCACAGGGACCTTTACAAGGATTCTGATCTCTGAAGCCAAGAGCAGGCATCTCATAAATTCAAGGAGACTGCCAGCCCCACGTGGCTTTCCGGCTGTGTAGCACAGAGGTAAAGTTATCTGCTGTGATCTGTTCGGATATCGTCTGTGGCATCTCAGAGCTGAGGAAAAGTTACAACGGGATTGAATCCAGAGCACAGGAACGACAAGATGAGGGCACCAAGGCCTGAATCAGGATGGGAAAAAATGCAAATTCCTCATTAAATCCTCACAGGAAAGAAAATTATTGTACTCCTGGATAGGAAAAGCGGCTTGAAGCAGTAGAACAACTTTAAAACAAATTCAGAAAACAGCTGTGCTCAGGATCCGGGCTGTGAAGGAAGCTACAGGGAAGCCAGGGCTGAAGGGTAATAGCAAGGGACTATTAATAACAAGAAGGATCAATGGGATGAATGTGCCGTGGAGTGTTTGATACATTACCATGTCAAACGGCAGCCACAACATCACAGTAATCCTATAAAGTGCTGGAGTCTGGGGTATTCCAGTGGAATCCCCCCAAACCTCTTCCTCACTGTTTATGAATGAGAAAGAGCTGGACACATTAAGTGTTTCTCTAGAACCAGACTGCAAGGTCAGCTGTCTCCTTCACATGGCCTAGAACTGCACCGGTCCCCAGCCCACCCCAAACGGGTGTGCACGGTCTTATTTGTCTCCAACAGCGCTTGTCCTTGGAGGAATTCCAGCACTGGGTCACTGGGGTGGAAGTTCCTGCAGAGACTCGGTGCCAACAGGAGGCTGCCCTGGTCTGGCAAAAGGGATTTACAGGCACTGCTTAAACCAAGCACTGTTGTCACACTGCTTGTGCTGCATTTAATGCACAGATATTTAAGGGAGTTTACTTAAGCTTGTGAAATGTGCATGCAGGCAGGGTATAAAGAATACAGAGTCACCAAATAGGGGAAGTTTTGATTCTTAAGTGCTAAGCACTGTATTAGCTACCATTAACACTTATTGTGCAAACCAAGCCCTGCAGGAATGGCTGGGACAGTTTGGCCTCAGGGCAGCATATGCAAATACATCACTTACCGTTGGGTACCAGAAGAATACTTTTGACAATGTTTTTCAGGGGGCCCAAGCTGATTTTATTCATGGTGGCAAAGTCTGAGAGCTGAGTCAGAAACCTTTCTACCTGCTCAAGAGAAAGAGCAGTAACACAATTTTTTCTCAGTTTCTGACCAGAGCTGCACTCACACATCTCTCCAGTTCTGCCTTACCTCCTTGGGCTCTGTCAGAAAGCGGAAAAGCACTTCAGTCAGCGCTGAGAATTGCTGTGAAGAAACAGGACAGTGTTAGACTTGGACATCAGCACCTCACCAGCCCCACGATTAGGTGGTGATGTACCCCCTTGACAAAGCTCCATACGCCTCCAGCACACTGGTCCCAGAGCTGGACCTGTGCTGGTGCCCTGTTCTCGGCAATATGTGATGCCTGTGGAGGGGATTGGCTCAGGATGCTTTTCAGAGCCTCTCAAGGGGTCTGTGCAGCTGGTAGCTGGCACTGCACAGGGCTTTTGTGACTTGTGGCTAATCAGAAGCTGCTGTTCTATCTTGTGCAATCCAAAAACTGCGAGTGGGAAAAGTTGTGAACATCCAGTCTCACGTTTCACAAAACCTATGGGGTAACCAGACCAACTGGGGAAAGGAAGAGAACTGGTTAAGGGTCTAGTTGCTGCTTTCAGCGTTCTGGGTGTGCAGCTGGCAGGCAGGAATGGAGAGGCTGCCCGAGTGGCAGAGCGCTACCAGCACCCTCCTCTGCTGGCACCAGCACCAGCGCTGGCTGTGACCTTCTGGGTATGGCCCAAAGTAGTATTGGCTGCTTTGTGGCTGCAGATCCTGACCTGCCCTCGTCCTCGGCCATGTGACAGAGATGGCACCGGGCTGTTACTGGGCTGATATCCTCAGTCCTGGCAAGCTGGGCTGGAAAAGCCTCAGCATTTCCACCAACTTCAGTCCAAGCTTCACACCCGGTGTGTCAGTGACCGGGAGGCAGATGGTACCAATGACCGGGACCATTCAGCTGGAGGGAGGAAGTGCAGGATGGGAATCTGGGGTGGGAATCACAATCCAAACACTGTCTGGTCCCACCAGAAACCCCAGTGCTTGACAAGACCCCACTGCTCACGAGGCACGACCTGAGCCCTCAACCAGGAACTCCATCAGTGTCCCTACCCTTGGCAGGAGAGTGGAACTAGATGGTGTTTAAGGTCCCTTCCAGCTGAAACAGCTCTGGCATTCCATGATTCTATAAACATCCTTCAAACAGTTCCGGCGTGCGCGGGGCTCTCCCGGCTGGATCGGGGCTGTACCGCCGGGCACGGGTCACGCTACCCGCCCTGCCTCGGGCACCGGGCCCAGCAGGCACCCGGGCACGTGTTCCTGGAGACCCGGTGGGACCAGCACACCCGGGGACTGCTCCGGGGCTGTGCTGCCGGCCGGGTCAGCTCCCGGTGCCGGGCCCGCCCCGCCCGGCCGCCGCTGCCCCGGAGCCGCCGCCCCGCCGGTTCCGTGTTCCCGGGGCCGTCCCCGCCGCCGAACCCGCCCGTCCCTGTCCCTGTCCCGGCGCACCTGGGCGCTGAGCTGGTTGAGGTTGTGCATGTCGCCGCTCACCGCCTCCGGCACCGGGGTCGCGGGTGAAGTTGAGCAGCCCCATGACGGCGGGCGGCGACTCCGCCCGCCCGCCCGGCCCGGCCCGGCCCCGCCGCCGCCTCAGCCTCAGCCTGAGCATTGGCGGCCGCACTTTCCGCACCGCCGCGGCCCCGGATCGCGCTGAGGGCACCCGGGGGCCCGTCCGGCCCAGGGAGCACCCCGGGGGTGGCCCCTTGGCTCCCGCAGCCCGAGCGCCCACAGCGGGGCCGGGGGTCGGTGGGGCCGGGGGCCACCGGGCTGGAGAGCTGCCTGGCAGCTGAGTATTGTGAGATTTTTTTACTGTACAAAAACCTAAAAAAATGGCTTTAAAACATGGTTTGTAAGGTGAGTATTGGGTTTTTTCCTTTTTTTGTTTGGTTGAGGTTTTTTTTTGGTTTTTTTCCTCCCCTGAAAATTCCACTTGGGAACCGAAACTTTGGTGTGCTTTTCTCTCTCTGACTGCTGCTCCCAGCGCTGCTCGCTGCCCAGCTCGGGGTGATGGGTGGCCCAGGGACGAGCAGCCTACATCCCAGGGCTGGGGTCTGTGGAGTGGGCAGATGTTGGGCAAGGAAGCAGCAGCCCTGGGATGAGCCAGCCTATGGACAGAAAGTGCCCAGATGTCCATGGGTCAGGGTTCCATAGGGAGATTTCAGCTCCATTCTCGCCATAATCCATATGCAGGAGGTCTCATAGACTCAAAGATGTGTTGTAGGAAGGCAGAGGAATTGCCTTCTCATGCCCTGTTACACATTCTCCTTTCTGTTTGGTCTTGGGACGAAGGCCTTGGTCCAAGAGTATTGAAACTGGATTTATTCCCTCAGAGGACAATGGAACTGATCCCATCCTGAAAGACTCCCCTGCCTTAAATGGCTATTTCACAGCAGGAGCGGGAGCTCTCCAGGATTCCACTATCAAGTGTGAACGTGTCTGATCCATTTTATCAGGGAAGGTGTTCTCTGTCTGTCGGGCCAGAGGACAGTGTGTAAAAACCTTTGAGGAAGGTAAAACCTCGACAGCCCACAAGTCTCCTGGTTTATTATTGACACGTGTAATTGCAAATGAGAATATAGGACATTTTATAATGCTTTCATTGTGACACTATCCCAGCAGTGGTTTATAAACAAGGAGATAAGCAGCTAAGTACCACTAATGATGGGGAGTTAAGAGATATTTACTGGTGGTCTGGCTGGAAATAGCTTCCAACTTCCTTTTCTTCCCCCTCTACCTCCCTGGGTAGCTGGCAAGGTTTCTGTTTCATAGACCCAAGGCGGGACTGTGCACCTCGATTTTTGGGGTGAAAAAATTGCATGTGAAGGTACTTGCAGGATTTGATCCTAAATATATAGGACACGTTTAAACAAGGTAGAGATTTTTCCTACTGGAACAATGTATCCGTTTCTGTGGTGAACCGGCCAAGTCAGCCATGGGAACCATGGGAAATCCTTGCGTTTAAAAATGAGTTACTCTGAACTCAAACTCCTTCAGGGAGAGGGATGCAGTGGGTACCACTGGATTCCAGTATGTGTGAACACAGAATTCCTCTCTGGCTTTAAAATGCTGCACTCCGCCCTATGCAATTTTTCCTAAATGTAAATTAGTAGTTAGAGTTAATTATCGCACATTTTCACAACCACCACATTTCCCCCTGTACTGTCTGAAAACCTGAAACCAGGCAAGAGTCAGCTTTCGGCCCGGTTTGTAGCCGGGGTCAGCCGTGCAGGAGCAGTCTGTGGCGGATCTTTCCTTCCCTGTGTCTTCCCAGGGTGATGCTTTAGGAGCTAATTAAGGGCGGTCTGTGTGCGCGCGTGTGCGAGCACGCCGGCGGTACGGTAGGACGGTGACGCCAACGCTGTTAAACAATTTCTCAGGCAGCAAACCAAATTCTTGAGGAAAGTTGAGTGGCGGGATCCAAGAAGAAGAGTCTCGGCTGAGATACGTGATCACAACATCCTGTTCAAACAATCACCAGGAAATTCGGTGGTCCTTCCTCCTGGGATATGAGCTGGCGGCGGTGTGGCATGCGAGTGCCACCAACCCCACTATGGCACGGGCGGCTCTGCGCTGCCAGAACTTACCCAGTTCTCAAATCAAGAAGGATTTACTCGAATAAAAGAGAAGGTTGCAGGGTGATGGCCGTAGTTATGGGGGTGCCTGGCGGGGGATGGTGCCCAGCGTCCCGGGCAGAGCCCCAGGGCTGCCGTAGGGGTGCAGGCAGCCATCAGCCCATGGGTGCTCCCGCCAGGCCATTCTCATGCAGAACGCGTCGCTGATGGACTCATCAGAGCTGAGAACGGGCCAAGGGCAGCAGTTTGGAGTTGCAGGTATGCGCCCTTGTTCACCATAAATACCAAAGCAGAAGCAGCGGCAAAAAAGCCATGGGGACGCACAGAAGCACAGAAAAAGTCTGAAAATGGTGCTCTCCAAATTGAGCAGAGGATCCATGTGCCCTACTTGAGATGCATTTTTCAGCTTCATTTCACTGTCAAACTTGAAAATCTTTCTCAGCACTTCGACAGTGTTACCCGGGGAAGAGTGCTTATTATGTATTCCCAAGAGATAAAATCCTGGGGTGTCCCCATCCTGTTCTCTCATGCCATTATCTATGCCAAGCTCTCCCAGGCTTTTGAAGTTGGTCCCAGGTCACCCTTGCAGATGAAGTGGGGAACACTGCCTGCCCTTGCCAGCCTGAGAAATGCCTGGAAAAAGTAAGAGTGTGCAAAGAAGCCAGGGGGGCTTTCACCCAGCTGGTCTGAGCCCTCCTCCTCTCTGGGTGTTCTGCCCACCTGCAGTTTCTGCCTTGGTCTGGAAGCACTCAGAGAACACCTCTGGACACAGTCTGAGGGATGCTGTGACTCCTCCCAGCTGCCCAGCTGAAACTTTGGAGGAGTTAGTTCTGTCCCCCTGGATAAATGAGATCTTTGAGACCAGGATTTCAGTTTCTTCTGCAGTTTAATGCCCCTTCCTCTCCCCATCACACTCCTCAGCCTTTGGTCCCAGGCAGACACTGCTGCAGGAGCAACTGGCTGCCAGCCTTGCGTGCAAAGGTGGAGTGGGGCTGGGAGCTCTACTGCTGGGCTCTGGCACACTCCTGCCTTGCAGCCACAGGCAAAACCCTCCCTCTCTCCAGCGGCTCCTCTGCTCCTGAGCAGGGACCATAATCCCTGACTGGGGTAGGCAGGAGCAGCTCTGGACCTGGCATGGAGGGAGAGGGCTCTGCTGGCAGCCACCCCCTGGGAGCAGCGTTCCTCTCCATAAACGTATATGTGCTTAGGAGGGTGGTTTGGGGAGGCCTCGTCACTTCAGATTAGGCTGTAGCAGGCGTATCCTGTTTTCTAGGAAAAAGAGGATTTTGTGGCCAGCTTTGTTAGAGAGGCATTGAACATTATTCTTTGTGTGCCTTGGCGTTTGAAGTTTGCAGTTGGGTAGCTGCAGACTTTCTAGATGTTCTGGTTACACGGATGACACTTATTTTTAACCTTATTTTTATTAGAGGTTTGTATCATGTGGGCCTGGCCAGCCCACAGGAATGGTTAGAAACTTCTTGTAGGAGGGATAACATTTCCTATCTCTGTGTAAACAGCAATTCCCCCCAGATGGGAAAAGCCAGCCCAGCTGTAAGGCAGGCTGGGGCTGTATTCCCACATGTGGCAGCAGGATGAGGCTCTCCCACAGCGGGAACAGACCTTGCTTCAGCAGCCAGAGCCCTGCTGAGTGGCACAGCTCTCCCCGGACTCAGGAGAGGTGCCAGGGACAGGAGACCTGCTCCAGGAAGCTGTGGTGAGGAGTGGCTGGTTGCTGAGAGCTGTGATGGAGCAGCACTGGTGGAGCTGGTGGAGAGGCAGGCAGCCAGCTCAGGGCTGGGGTGAGGGCTCAGACCATGAAGATACCAATGGAAGAGGAGGAGACATCCTGTGGGACGTGCTCTGATGGGGTCTTGCAGTGAAGAATGCTGTGCAGGGAGAATGATATTACTGTGAGCTGGGAAAGAGCCACTGAGCTGTCTGTACATCGACATGGGGACCCCAAAGCCTGAACACAGCAGGAGCATCTCTGCCGACTTCGGCGAAAGGAGAAGTTCCTCCCAGCCCCAGCTTGCAACTGTCCGAGGTGATTTAATGGTGCTGGTGCTCCTCCCTACCTGCAAGAAGACTAAACAAGTGCTCAGCCGTTACTGGGATGTGGGAATCTGGGACCCACAAGATCCGGAGGTGACGAGGTTACACTGCTGACAGCTGTAGGTAATGACACATATTTGCTCAATCGCTTTATTTGAGGAGCATCTCCAGGAACGCTCCTGCGACACATGGAATAGGTCCCAGCTCAAACCCTTGGGTGCAAAGCAAGAGATGGGAGGTGGTGGCAGCCAGACCAGAGCTCTGGGCAGGGAGTGCCATTGGCTTGCCTGGCCAGGGTGACTAAGGAGAATTGTAGGAAGAAATTTTAAGTGGGAGAACTAGGTGGACAGAGAGGAGCTGGGCCTGGTGCCATACCCCAGGTGCACTTCAGAGAAGGCGCTGTCTGAGCAGCCTTCAGTGAAGAGGAGGATTCAGGCTTGGGAGTGAGGAGTTATGTGTGGAAGATCTGGCATGTTTGCTGGGAAGCATGTGAAAAATTAGTCACTTCTGATGTGAATGGCTGTTGCCAGTCCTGACTGATAGTGACCGGAAATGGCTCCTTCAGCTAGTCGGTCACTGGCTCCATGAATTTGAGATGCCAGCCAGCCAAAGGAGCACAGCCAGATGGCAGAATAGTTCTTGCTGGAATGACTTTTTGCAGAAGCTGGGCAGCCCAGCCTTGCTGCCGATGGGAGTTCCTCCATCATGGGGAGGGATGTGTCTGTGGCATGGCATGCAGAGGACATGCTGACTATGCCCAGGGGTGGCGAGGGACCCCCCACTTCTCCCTTCCTGCTCACATGAGCCCCAGCCATGCTGCCTGCTCCTTGCAGCTGCTCCAGCTATGGAGTGCAGGAGCTTTGCTCACAGAGCCATGTCCCATCACTGGTCTGTGCTGGAAAACCACAGGGCTGGTGGGAAGCAGTGAGGGAGCTGCTTTGGTACTCTTGACAGAGGCTTCTGTTGCCAGCCCAGGCTCAACAGGAGCTGCTGAGAGCCTGGTGCAGGTAACTGGAATGGGTGGCAGGAGCCTGGATATAAAATCCTCTGTAGAGGTACCTTGTTTCCTGTGAAATGACATACAAATTCTCTTGATTGTTAGGTAATAAACTCTTAGCATCTCTCTGTGGTGTGTGTAGCAGAGATAGGAAAATGATCAAGCTTTGGCTCACCGTCTGCCAGAGCTGCTTTGTCTGGCACCAGACCTTTCCCACAAGCAGTTTGCACAGCCTTGCTCTCCTGAATTAAATGATAACTGAGGGGCAGAGAGGGAAAGAGGGCGTTTCGGCTGGCGGGAGATTGATGGCAGGTCAGCGAGGCCAACAGCAGCAGGAAGGTTTCCGTAGAAAGGGAGAGGAACCCGTGGATGCTGGAAGGGCTGATTCCACCCTCACAGTGCCCTGGAAACTCTCATGAGCACAGCTCTCAAAAACATTTCCCTTTCCTAAATCTGGAAAAACAAATAGTAAAATCTATTTGCTTGTTTTAATCTACTCGCCTGAGCTGTGAATTGGCTTTAGGTTTATGTGGTGCATGTTTATTTGAATGGTGATGTCCAGTGTCTCCAAGGCCTTATTCAGAGCAGATATCTCAGCTCCTTTTTTTCACTTGCAGAGTATTTTTTACATTTTCTGCCAAATTTTCCATGCTTGTGTTCTGCAGGGATGGAGGTGTGGTTTGGGGGAACCTGCCATACAGGCCTGGGGCTGGTCCTGCAGATTTCACTCACTTCGGCTAACTAAGTTTTCCTCCTGACCTTGAAAGCTCATTTCTATCACACCAGGACAATCATATTCCTTTTCTTACTGTTACACACTTTCCTGCTGAATCTAGAAGTAATAACAAGTGAGCAGGGAAGATTATACCCCACGTGGACTCCGGATGCTTTGTCTGGGGCAGGAGAGGCGCGGGCTGTGTCCCTGGCCCCGGCGCAGCCCTGCAAGTGTCTCGCCTCTGGACGGGAAAGGGAAAGAACAAACAAAAACTGAGTGTAAAACTTGTGAGGCTTTGTCTGCTCACGCTGCGCTGCGCGGGGTTGTGCTGCATGGGGCTGTGTGGGGCATGGTGCTGCTGGAAGTCGGTGGGCAGAGTGGTGGCTCGGTGGGCGAGGGCTCTGGCCGGCCCCGGGGTTCCCCGGGAGTCTCCTCTGCCTCGGGGATTGAGCTGCGTGGGACTCCGAGGGCCGAGCCCCGGAGAAATGATGAACCCTGGGGGATGCTGGGCAGTGGAGGCGACACCGGGACGCCGGCGGGTACCAGGGGGTGGGGAGCCCCGGGAGGGCGTGAGACATCAGAGGAATGTGGAGCCCCCGGAGAGGGATGCTGAGCCCCGCGGAGGTGATGCAGGGCACCGGAGAGGGTATGCGGGGAACCGAGGCCAGGGGGATGTGGGGCGCTAGGTGGTGGTCCCGGGCGATGTGGGGCAGTGGATGGGGCACACTGGGACACCGGGGGGTGCGGAGTCGCGGCGGGGGAGGATGCGGCGCCCCAGGGGATGCGGACCCTGGGGCAATGCGGGACCCCGAGGGCTGCGCGCCCGATGGTCTTGGGGGGCCTGGCGGGTGCGGTGGCGGTGCAGGCCCCGCGCTCCCCTCCCCCGCCATGGGGCGGCGAAGGAGGAGGAGGAGGAGGAGGGGCTGCCCAGCACGGGCAGGGTTAAAGCGCCATGTAACCGGAGCGCGGGGCTGTCGGGGGCCGGTCGGGGCGCGGGCAGCGGCGAGCGGCGGCGCGGCCCCGCTGGACGGCGCGTCCCGCCGCGGCGCAGGTGAGCGCTGGACCGGGAGGACCGGAGGGTCCGAGCCGGAGCCGTGGCACATCCTCGTGGGCGGCTTTGTTGTCCGCGGCGGCGGCGGGGGACAATGAGGCGGGAGGGGAAGGCGGCACGGGGGCGCACCGGAGCGCGGCGACGGGAGCGCCCCGGCCGGTCTGGCGGCCCCGGTGCCCGGTAACCGGGGACTCGTGGCTTCGCCCCGGGGACTCGGGCAGGGGCCAGGGGCTGGCGGGCCCCGCCGCCACTTGTTGCCGGCGCTCGGCTCTGGGGCGTGTTGGGGGAATCGGTGCTCCCGCAGCCTCGGGCATGGTCCCCTAAGTCCCCCTGGTCCCGCCCCACCCCTCCGGTCCCGTTGCAACTTGCGGAGTTTCCCGGGGGCGCGTCCCGGGACTGTCACGGCGGCGCCGGTGCGGGACCCCCCGCGACCCGCGGGGCCGGGCCGGGGCTGAGCCAGCGACTGCGGCGGGAGGGTCCCCTCGCTGATACGGCGAGTGATGGCTGCGGGGCGGGGGGTGGCTCGGGGGGGCCGGGGTCCCCCTGGCCGGCTCCGTCGTCCCGGGCAGCGCCGCCTCCAGGCCGGGGGCACCGTGGGGAGCTGCCGGGGGTACGGGACACGGTGGCGCTGCTGCCCGGGCCGAACACCTTTGTTTTCTGTTCTCGGTCGGGGATCTGACAGCGCATCTTCCCTCTCTGTTGGCAGGAAAAGAGGCTCCCGGCGGCGCCTCGGGCGCGAAGGCTCCCCGGGGCTGGGCCGGAGGGACGGGGTGTCCGGAGCAGGTATCGACCGGAGGGCTCTGCTGGCATCCGCCTCCTGCCGAGCCCGGGGGGTGCCTCCGGGGAGAGGAGATCATCGGAGAAGGAGGAATGAACTCTTCGGAGTGGCCCCAGTGTGGGGCGCAAGTCCCGGGAAGCCGGGAAAGGAGAGCGGTGGGGGGACCCCTGGGCGGGCGGGTGGTCCTGGGGCGAGCGGTGGTCTTGCACCGACCTCCCTCAGAACGGGACAGGGCAAGGAGGGGGTGGCTGGAGCGTGCTGCCCTGAGCAGGACTCTGCTTTTCTGCCTCAGTTTCCAGTTTCCTAATTTTTAATCAACTGACGAGAACTGAGCCCTGGGTATCCCAGTCCCACCTCTGGGGCTGTACGGGGCTGGGCAGGGGGCCATGGGGGCAGCGAGGTGTCATTGTCATCTTTACGTCCTCTTGTGCAGGGGGAAGATGAAACGGTGAAGACTCCGGGCAGAAGACCCGCCACCGCTGAGCGGGACTCACCTGTGCGCCACAGCCCCCAAAGCCTCCAGCCCTGCTCACAGCCCCCAGCTCCTGCCCGCAGGCAGCCCCTGCCCCACGCCGGAGGGGCTCGGCCCGGCGGGCTCCCACCGGGATGAACATGGTAAAGAGCCCGGAGCAGCTGGAGCAGCGGTTGGCGGGGATGGTGGCTGTCCGGGAGACGTCTCCAGCCTGGTCTGCACTGGGAGAGGAGGGGCCGGTTTGTGTTTTGTTTCTTTTCTTTAACCCAGCTTTGCTGAGAGACAGCGGGGAGAGCCCGGGTGGGCGCCGAGGGCTGCGGGGGGAGCGGAGCGGGGCAGGAGGAAACCGAGGGAAATGGAGGGAAGTGCCGGAGCGGGAGAGCGGAGAGGCCAGGCACAGGAAGCGGGCAGGGGGAGCCTGCCCTTCGCCCCCTGCCCTTCCCAACGAGCACATCTGCGAAATCGGCGCCTTTCTTACGGAACTGCCAACCCAGCAACTCCTTTCTTCCCAGGATTAGAGGGAAATGTTCGGTTTGGGGAGACTTAAAGGCCATTAGTGTGCACCACAGCCCAGAGCCAGCCCGGCCATTAGGGTCCTTTATTTCTTTTTGTTATTCAAACAGGGCTTGGGCGATGGCTCCATCCCAGCCGTGGGTAAAGCTTCTCTCCAGCCTTTTGATATGCATGCCCCTGTCTGGAGGCAAAGTCCGAAACCTCCCCACCTCCTGGGGACATGCACCTGATAACAGGGCGGCCTGTTTTCCCCGCAAGGAAAACTGAAACCAGCCTGGGCCAGGCTGGCGGAGCAGCCCCGGGAGCAGGGGCAGGGGTCCAGTCCAGAGCATGGCCAGGCCAGGTGAGCCCTGCCCACCCTGCCCTCTCTGCCAGGTGAGCCCAGCCATCCTGCCCACTCTGCCTGCTCTGCCCGCTCCAGGGTGGCTGGCAAGCGTGGCCAGGCAGGCACCAGAACTCTCTATAAGCAGTTAATACTATGGCATGGTCTTTAACCAGTTTGGCAAATCTTAAAGAAACTGGTATTGCAAAATGAGGGCGGGCTGTGGAGTCAGCGGGTTCATTGTCTCCTCGGTGGGATTTGGCTGCAGGGCATGTCCTGGTCACCAGGCAGTGCCGGGGCTGCTGGTGGTGCTGGGCTGCTGGGGAGCTTTCGGCAATGGAGCTGGAATTGTGCATTATTTTCCTCCTCATGGGTTCTCGTCTGGAGCGCATGACTGTGGAGCACCCGGTGTGTTTGCAGGGCGCTGGGCAATGCAAACACTGCAGGGCTGGTCTCCCGTGAGCCAGCACGTGTGAGGGCAGTGCTCTGTTTCTTATTATTTTCTTAATGCCCTGAGTGCACATGTTGGTGTGTTTCTGCGAGGGGAGGCAAGGACAAAGAACCGAGCCTTCCTCCCGAGCAGGAGGGGGTGAGCTCGCGAGGATGTGGCTCCTGCACGGACCCTGGGTGGTCAGTGGGCAGCAGGATGGGCTCGTGTGGCTTCAGCACTTGGTGCAAACAGCAGGAGAAGGGATGGGAATCGCAGTCCTGCTGCATAGGTGTGGGATTTTGGGAAAGAGAGACTTTTAACGAGCAGTTTAGGCCGTGGTGTGCTGTTCCCTTTCCCATCAGAGGATGGTGACGGGATGTCCTCGGGAGATCCTGGGTGGTGCAGCTGGAGAAGGGCACGGATCAAGCAGGGAGGTGATGTGCCTGTGCTCACGGCAAGGCATGTGGCCTGTGCCTCGGACCCGCAGAGCTATGACCTGCGGGTCCGTGCTCTGCCAGGGAGCAGTTCTTTCCAAAGGGATAACCCTTTTTTCCCCACTTTATAACTGGAATAAAAGCACGTGGCAAAGCTGAGCTTGGGTGCTCAGTCCTGGCTGTGTCCCTGGGGAGACCTGACTGCTGTGTCACCTTACCCCTGCACCTCCCTGGTGCTGGGCTGGCAGGACACCCTAGCCTGGTGTGCTGGACATGAGGCAGTCCTGGGGCTGAGAAAGGAAAAACGATTTTGAGGTGCAAGTTTGAACTTCCTGGACTCAGGTCCCTGGCAAAGGAACGAATGCAGAGGGCCTCTGAGGGTCCCAGTGGAATTTTGTGGGTGCAGATGTTTGGGAAGGCTGGGAAGTGGCTTTGCCTGCTCCTGTCCTCCCTGAATCTTACCTTCCTCATGCTGCTCCATCTCCTTGTGCCCTCTGGGCCAGATCACCATCATGCTGGGAGAGCAGCATGTCTTACACCTCCCTGTTGGAATTCCCAAGGGAGATTCACTGTTTTTGGTGAGTTTTGCTGGTTTTGGTGGCAGCATTACTGTCAGTCATGGCTGCTGCTGCTCTGCAGCATTGTGGGCTGGGGAGGGGGAGCAGGCCAGGAGGAGCTGACCCTGGCCTGGCTGTGCTGCTCTGTGGTGGATTGCTGCATCCCGGAGCAGCCGGGGCTATGTGGGACCATCCGCCTGGGCCGGGGGCAGGCAGCGAGTCTGGGCAGCTCCCAGGAATTGTTTGCCGGGTCTGGGAGCAGATGTGCTGCAGCAGTGGGATTTCTGCACACACAGCTGTGGGGGGTTATGCAGTGTCTGGTGCCATTCCTCTCCTCCCTTTGTTGAGAGGGGAGGCAGGATGTGCATCAGGGTCTCTGCCTGTGGAGGTGGGTGCTGCACACCTCTTTTCCTTTGTGTTTGAGTGTTACCAGGTTTTTAACTCTGCCCTCTGCATCCAAAACATCAAACTCCAACTGGTCTTTGTTTGCCAGAGGTGCTGACAGATGATTTCAAAGCAGAAATCTCAATTGTTAGGGCAGTGGTTGGAGGCGATGGAGAGCAAGAGTGACACAGAAGGGGCGGTGGGCTGGAGCTGGGGTCTCTCTGGGGCTGAGGGGGGTGTTGCTTTGGCTTCCTAACAGGGCTGTAGGTGGGCAAAGCCCTGCAAGCTCCTCAGCTCTTGAGTTACGTGCTGCTAAAATGACTGTGCTGCCGAAGGGGCAAGTTGCAGCACAGACTCATAGCCCAGCAATGAGGCAGCGTCGTTCATGGTGTCTGGGTGCCTCTGGGAGAGACGGGAGCTTCCAGTTTGGAAAACAGGATCCAGGGAGGGCACCGAAGGGAAGGCAGCAGGCAAGGCAAGCCCCAGCTCTGTGGGGGGGACATGAGGGCAGGGGCTGGGGTGCTGCGGCACAGCCCCCTGCTCTGTCCCTTCACCCTGGGGCGGGGGAGCTGGGGCCAAGAGCGGGGGGCAGGAAGAGTTTTCTCCCTCTGGGACAGTTTAACGCAGCTCCAGGACTTTGCCCCCCCATGGCGGGCTGCCTGCCTGTCCTACTGCTGCAGGAACAGCCCACCCACCTCTGGGCGTGCTGGGCAGCTGGAACACAGGGAGGCTGGTGCCCCAGGCGTGGGCTGTCGCCTGGGGTGAGCTGTCACCTGGTTTCTACAGGGTGGCCGGGAAGTGCAAGTGCCCTCCAGACTGGGTCTGTCAGAGTGAGCTGGGGCTTGGCAGCTCCGAGCCAGGAGCCTTCCACAGCATACAGATGTTGGGGAAAAACCTGGTGTTCCCTAAGGATAAGTGCATCTGGGACCTCTGTTAGATGGAGATGGTTGATCTTTAGGGTGACTACATTTGCGTGGAGGTTATGTGCAAGTGCCCTTTATCTCCTGGGACCTTTAGATGAGTCTCCAGTCAGACCTCTCTGCTAAGGGCATGAAGTTGAGGCTGGCTCGAGGAGCTCACTCTGTCTGCTTTGCCCTCCCTGGGGCTTCTTGCACAGCTGAATTTCCTTTCCATTCTGGCTTCTACAGGCGACCATGAAAAAGGACAAGAGCCACGGGCAGGATGAAGCAGACTGTAGGGCAAAGCTGATCCTCATCAACGGGGACAATGCACCTGGCGTTGTACTGGAGGCGAATGGGAAGCCCAGCACTCCAGGTGAGGGTCACCACGCTGTGCCCAGAGTGCTCCCAGGATGTGCAAGGATGCACAGGGTTGGGGGTCTTACAGCCTCTGTCCCAGGGCCTTGCTGGGGAATGAAGCCCTGTGGCTGTGGCCAGAGTCCTTCCATGACCCCACTGGATTTCTGTGATCCAGTAGCTCATTCAGGCCATGGTATGGTTGTGGAAATGGGTGCCACACTGAGATGCTGGCTCTGCCCCTCAATAGTTTAACCCCCATGGAGTGAGGAAAGCCAGGGGAGACCCACCAGCCTGAGGGGTGCCACTGACCTGAGGGACTGTGTCACTGCTCCTGGGATTCTCCAGTCAGGGTTCCCAAATCCTACCTCTTGGGTTCACAAGGTCCTGCTTTAAATAACCTGGTGACAAGCCCTGAATAGCTGGCAGGTGGCCTCTTTGTGCCTCTGAGCTTTCAGGAACAAAGGAATTGATAAGAAAGTCCCCATGCCTGCCAGTTTTAGGGACAGGTGGGTGATCTGGGGCTGTAGTGCCAGTGGTGCCACAATGGGGTGAAGAGACACCACTTGTCTCTTCTCCCAGCCATGTTTCCCCGAGATGAGGTTTTGGTATCTCCAAATTGTGCTGCTGAGAGCAGTGGGAGGCTGGGGCAAGCAGGGACACAGCAGAGCCTGAGGCTGCTCTGTCTTGTCCCTGCACAGATCCCAGGGGCCTGGAGCTGCTTCCCCTGAAGAAGGACAGCAATGGAGACCTCTCCAAGGAGGAGCTGGCCTGGCCGCTCAGTCTGACGCCGGCGCAGAAGGTAAGTGAACACTGAGGGTGCTTTTTGGGGGCTGTCTGTGAGGGACATCCAGTGCCAGGATCCTCATTTCTTTCCCTCTGGGCTTCTCTTGCGCTCAGTGCCAGAGGAACAGTCCAGTGATGGATGCAATACTCACCAGTGTAATAATTTTAATTTTTAAATTCCTGCTTCTGATGATACCACAGCAGCAGGAGGGGGTGGTGTGGGATGCAGCAATGCCCATTACATGTTGCAGCAGCCTAATAATTATTATGCTGATATTTTCTTTAGAAGTCTTAGCTGTATTGATGGACTGAAGCATCTCCTGCCTCCCACTCGTGGGGTGGGCTGCTTTTAGCTGCTCTGGGGCTGGACCCCAGTTTCACCCACCCTCTTTTGTTGACTAGGTTGACAAACCTCCAGGGTCTGGAGGCATTTTTGCCTTCTGGCTTTACTGTTTTGAGTTAGAAATAAAACCCAAGGTTGGAGATCTGCCTGAGATGAGGCAGCTTCCAAAAGAAAGAGCCATAAATCCAGTGGGTGAAAATTCATCTTTCCCACTATGTTTAGTCTGGGGGCTTTTAACTGCAAAATCTCATTTAATTTTGAACTTCTGTTATGCTGGGTGCAGGAAACAAGTCTGGGCTGGGCTGTAACTGTGACCACCAGGGAAAAGCTGCCCTGGGTGCTGCTGCAGGGCCAGCTGTGGGAAAGAGCACCCATGGGAGTGTGAGAGCATCCAGGGTGTGTAAGTGGGTCCGTACCTGGGACAGGTGCTCTGCCAGGGTCTGTGGTTCTCCTGGCGTCCCAGTCCTCCCAGCTATGGATCCTGCTCTCTCTGTCATGCTGGGTGCAGTGGGCTGCAGCAATGGAGCTCCTGAGACTTGCAGAGATGCTGTGGAGCAGAAAGTTGCTCAAAGGGGCTCAGCACAAGGTGCCTCCAGCATCCGTCTGCCTCCTCTTACCTTCCCCAGGGCACTGCCCGGGGTGCTCAGCCCCATGAGGCACAGCCTGTCCATGTCCCCACGTGAGGAGGGCACCCATGCCATGGCACCCCTCCGTTCTGGTAGCAGGTGCAACCCTGGGGCAGTGTTGGGTGGGAGAGCAGCCTCAGGCAGAAGCCCACCCTCTGCCTCATGTTCCAGGCAGGGCGGACCCGGCACGAGATGAGGATCAAGGAACCACCACGCAGTGTGGAGACTCTCAGGGACCTGCCAACTCCCGTGCGGGTGAGGGTCTGGCAGGGCCAGGGCTTCCTGGGGGCTTCCCTGGGGCTGCAGAGACCTGCACTGCTGCTGTGCCCTGGTCAAGTGTCTTCAGAGATGGCGCAGCCTCCCTGTGCCTCAGTTTCCCCTGTGAAGGGGGTGTGTTTATGTGCTGTTTCTTGCCCCTGCTATGAACTGGGTGCGTTGAGCACCCTGGGGTGGATTTGGGACAGGAAAATGGGATGGGGCAGTGGTGCACCATTTGCTCTGGGTCTGGCAAGTAAAAGCAGAGCAGTTCTGCAGATGCCCCTTTTAAGGGCTCTCCTCTCTATTCATGGCTGCAGTGGTGCCCTCACTCCCTGGCTCCCCCTCTCCGATCCCGACTGCAGGGCTGGGGGATGGCACAGGGCTGGGGGTGATGAGGGGATGGGGGATGATGCGGGGCAGGTCTCTGCTCCCCCTGCCCCTCTCCCTGCTGCACTCACACTCCTCTCCCTCCGCCATGCAGAGCTCCAGGCGTCGCTCAGCCATGTCCACACCGGTGACCATCGACCTGACGGAGGAGGACTCCCAGGACTCATCCCGCAGCAGCAGCACACTCTCTGGTAGCAGCTCCCAGGAGGGGCAGAACGGCTCTGCTGAGCTGGGGGCCGAGGAGTCAGAGAGCAGAGACATGGGCACGGCGCTGGAATACCAGGTACAGAGGGGCTGAACTCTGTTCCTGCACCCAGGATGGTGTGGGGCGAGGATGAATCTCTGTGACTTGTCCCAAAACAACCTCAGTGCTATTTCTCCTGCCCACCCTTCCCTGAATGCTTTGGGGTGTGATGGTGCCAGGCTGTGTTCATTCATCAGGCTTGAATGCTTTGGGACCAGCACCGCCAAGCTGCCACTGGTGCCACACATGAGCCCCTGAGACACGCATGCGTGTGGCGTGTGCCGTGCCCTGCTGAGACAGGCAGTTGCATGTGCAGAAAACATTTCTGTCGGGGATGCTGGAGAGAACTGAAGCTGCTGGGGCTGCAGAGCGGGATTCGGCGCCTGCGGGCCGCAGGGCAGGGCCCCAGACTTGCAGGAATTGGGCAATTGCATCTTGCTGCATAATTAAGTACCTAATTGCAGAACAAAGCTGGGAAGGAGGGCTCTGCAGGCAGAGAGGTGACTTTGCTCTAGTGTGAGGTGCCTTGCTCTGCACAGCACCCAGCATGGCCTGTGACGGGTCACACCAAAATTCTTGGCTCTTCTTTTTTCTTCTGTTTTCGTTCCACCCCATTTCCTGCTCTACCCAGTGGGAACAAGAGGAGGGTGGGTGGGTATCCTCTCCCTGGGGTGCAGCCACACAGGCTGAGGTGTGAGCCCTGTGAAGGGCCTGCCCTGTTCCAAGGAGGAGCCTCGTCTGCTCAGGGCACCCAGCGAACAACCTTGGTGCGAGGCTTCCCGCTGTTTGCAGAGACCCTGGGAGGGCAGGCAGGAGTGGACACGCACGGGGCCCCGTGCCAGGAGGGCTGTGCAGGACAGAGCATGCACCACGCTGTGTGCCAGGCACGGGCTCAGCGTGGGGCTGGCACACACAAGCCTCCCCACCAAGCTTCAGCATGGATCAGGGCTGGGATCCAGTGTTGCCGTAGGGGGGTTGGCCCTGTGTTTGAGGGAGGGCATGCAGCTTTTGTAGATCACTGCACAAAGGTCCACACGTGTGACACACGTGGAGACACACCAGGGCTATCCCCTGTGCTCCAGAGCTTTCCTTCACCACTGCCCAGACAAAATGGGGAGTCGTTTGTACTTTTGGCTGATCTGCTGTCTTTCGTTTTCAGGATGGGAAGGAATTTGGAATTGGGGAGCTCGTCTGGGGAAAGATCAAAGGTTTTTCCTGGTGGCCTGCAATTGTCGTCTCCCACAGAGCCACGGCCAAGCGCCAGGCGGTCTCGGGCATGCGGTGGGTGCAGTGGTTTGGAGACGGGAAGTTCTCCGAGGTAAGGCTGCTGCCCAGCCCAAAACACCCTCCCTTGCACGTTTCTGCCCCACTCCTGAGGCTGGCTGGGGGGTGTGTATGTGCTCCTGCAGCCTCTCAGGCCTTCCCTCCCAGTGCTCAGCATAGCCAGGCCCTGGCAGGTTCTCATGGCTCTGGTGTCTGTAACTAATGACTGGCCTCTGTAGGTTGGTGACAGCATCCAGACATGGGGACATCTGCCTGGCCACTTCACAGGGTTTTGTCCACACTCCAGGGCTTCCCCTGTCACCCCCTGCCTGGGGAGGGATGTCCCCTCAGAGCCCCATCACCCTCACAGAATCAGAGTATCCTGAGCTGGAAGGGACCCACAAGGATCATCGAGTCACACTCCTTCCCTGCACAGGACAACCCTAAAATCCCACCATATGCCCAGGAGTGTCACCCAAACACTCCTTGAGCTCTGGCAGGCTGGTGCCATGACCACTGCCCCGGGGAGCCTGTTCTAGTGCCCAACCATGAACCTTTTCCTAATACCCAACCAGGATATCCAACCCCTCCCATGCTGCAGGCAGGAGGGAGGAAGTGCCGTGTTGGTGTCACGCCAGCAGTGCCGGCAGAGGGTGCAACCCACCCGTCCATGTCACACTGCTGCTCTTGGCAAAGCTGCCACTGGGCCTCCTCACATGGCCACAGTGCTGGGGGGATATGGCTGAGCAGGGCTTTGCCGTCCCACTGGTGAGATCTTGGTGCTCTCTCCCAGGTTTCTGCAGACAAACTGGTGGGACTGATGGCCTTTAGGCAGCATTTCAATTCCTCCACGTTCAACAAGCTGGTGTCCTACCGCCGTGCCATTTACCACGCCCTGGAGGTAACCACCAGGGTGGGTGGGTGGGTGAGGTGCCAGCTGAACCAGCTGGGCTGGAGGGGCCAGTGGGATGGGATACGGGAAAACCCTTCTTTCTCTGCTGTGATTATTTCCAAGTGCAGCCGTGAGGCCAAACTCTGCTTATCCTGAAGCTTTAGGGGTAGCTGCTGCTGCTCCAGGGTCTCACTGCTCCAGAACCCCAAGCCCTGCGAGGGCTTGGATGTGGCAGCATCATGGCAGCAGGGCAGTGCCAGGCTAGCCAGAGGTGTCCTGGGTCACTGCCAGGTGCTCTTTAAAGTCAGGGATGGTGCTGAGCACTTGTGAATCCAATGCCCATCCAAGGGCATATTGGCATATGGAACATGTCAGCATATGGGACATGTCAGCATATGGGGCTACAGACCCACAGGCACCTCTGCTGCCTTTTCTGCCTGCCACTTGCCAGGGAGCAGAATCTGGGCAAGAGCTGGGGCTGGGCTGTCCCTGCTTCTGGCTCCATTAGGGCAGGCTGGTGGAGGACAGATGGACTCGTTGCAGGGATGGAGGCACTGGAGTGCAGCCAAGGGCACACCCAGAGCGGGAATCTGTCAGCTGCCACTGTCCTGGGGCCACCAAGCCCCGCACACCTGTGTGTGTGTGTGTCTTTGTGTGTTGGATGGGGAGGGGGCCTGGGCCTGTGGCCCTGGCAGGCTGTGGCTGCTCCTCTGACAGAGACCACCCTGTCCCCTGCTGTCCATCCTCATCAGGTTGCCCGGAGCCGGTCGGGGAAGACGTTTACAACTGGCCCCAGGGAGTCACTGGAGGAGCAGCTGAAGCCCATGATCGACTGGGCAATCACTGGTTTCAAACCCCTGGGGCTCAAGGGACTGCGGCCACCCAAAGGCTCAGGTGAGGTGGTGGCATCAGCTGGGTGGGGGCTGGTGGGGGGCTGGCGGGGGGCTGGCATGGGCAGTGGCCACTGGGGGCTGGCCCCAGTTGAGCCCGCTCACTCTGTGCAGTGGCCATGCCAGTCCAGTCCCAAGGTGGTCCTGGGGCTTCTCACTGGGACCCCCACAGCGGCGTTGCAAAAAGCTGGAGCAAAACACCCTTCAAGCCCTTAACCCATGGAAATCAGACCTGGCTGAGCCTCGTGCCATGTGTGGGGACACGGGTGGCCAGGAAGGGTCCTGCTGTGGCTGGGGTGAGACCTGGCAGGGCTTGGCAGGAGGTGCCCTGGGGTAGATTTGAGGCTGGAGGCTTGTCCTTAGGGAGCTGCCTTTTCCTTGCAGAGAATGGGGTGCTGAGGAATGGGACAGAGGAGGTGGTGCCCCTTGAACAATATCCCCCCACCAAGAGGCTGAAGACCTACCCCTGCAACAACAGCAAGGAGCAGCGTGTGGAAGAGGACCGGACCCGAGGTAACCAACAGAGAGAGCTGGGGAGGGGCTTGGCCTGGGTCATGCAGCCTGAGAGCACTGGGAAACCATTCTGGGAAAGGTTTGGCTCTTTCCAGGGACTATGAGCCTGGTTTCTGAAGGCAAAAACTCTTGTGGTTTAGTGCCTTACAAGACACCAGCAAACTCAACTGCAAGACATGGGCTGGGCCCCACTAGCAGCTCAGCTTGGAGCATGAACATGTGCTGCTATGCTGAGCTCTAGTATCTCCATCAGTGAAAGGATGTGGGTTTTGCACCAAAATCTCTCAGCAAAGCTGTAGCAGTTCTAGTGCAAGAAATAAGGCAGCTGTAAGAAGAGTGCAGTTTGTTACAAAAGGAATGATAAGTATTTTTCTTTTTTTTTTTTCTTTTCAATTTTATAAAGAGCAAATGGTTTCTGAAGTTACGAACAACAGCGGGAAGCTGGAAGGTAATCACTGGCCCTGTCTCTCCTGGGAAGAGATGTGAGGTGCTGGGGGTGCTCAGCAAGGGTCGTGGGTCCCTTTTCAACTGTACCACGTAGCAGGGGGAAGTGCTGTGAGTGCAGGGTGCTGAGGGGGACAGGGTGCTCTGCGGATCTTCCATGGGGAGCCATAGCCACATCCAGATGCGGTTCCAAGAGCAGGCCCCACTTGGATGCAGTTCTGAGGGCAGGCTTTATCCAGACACAGTTCCAAGGGGAGGTTCCAGCCTCTGCAGCCTGTGGTGGGGTGTAAGGGGTCCCTGCCCTGGGTGAGCGCAGCTCTCTCTGTCCCACAGACAGCTGTTTGTCCTGCGGGAGGAGGAACCCAGCCACCTTCCACCCACTGTTCAAGGGGGGCCTCTGCCAGATGTGCAGGGTAAGTGCTGCTGTGCTGGGGCTGAGCAGGAGCCTGGGGCCAGAGGATGGGGCTGGGGTGCAGCCAGTGCTGCTGGGACAGGGGGTGGCTGTGCCATGGCCATGCTGTGTCCCCCATGGGGCTGTCCCTCAGCATGTCATCACCACCTTGAAACACTAAGGATATGCATCTCCAAGATCTTGGCATCTACTGGGAATGGAGCAAAGCTGTGTTCTCTCTTCACCCTCTGTGCATGGCTCCTGATCCCCTGTCCTTGTTTTCTCCTGAATGTCCTTTTGCTAGGATAGATTCCTGGAGTACTTCTACATGTATGACGAAGATGGGTACCAGTCCTACTGCACCGTCTGCTGTGCAGGCAAGGAGCTGCTGCTTTGCAGCAACACCAGCTGCTGCAGGTGAGCCCCATGTCTCTGCTTCTGGGGCTGAGGGCCTGGCATCACTCCCAGGGAGCTGCAGGAAGCAGGGTCCTCCATAAGCCTGGGCAGGGGCTGTGCTTCTCCCCAGCTGGCTGCCATGCAGCACATCCCAACACAGCCTACCTGTCCTTACCGAGCCAGGTATCACCTGAATAAGCCCTGTGGAGGTTGGCAGGGGATTCACCCATGCCTTGGTCTCCAGCTTGTGTAAGCAGCCCTAAAAACCAGGGTACTGCCTGGAAAAATATCCTGTAAAATGGTGGGGGTTCTGGTGCATGGCAGGGGAAACTCCAGGAGAAGCTGGGGTGACCCAGAGGGGTTGCTGGAGTGATGAGCATGAGCTGTTGTGGTTTGGGCAGGTGCTTCTGTGTGGAGTGTCTGGAGGTGCTGGTGGGGCGAGGGACATCGGCCAAAGTTAAAGAGCAGGAGCCCTGGAACTGCTACATGTGCCAGCCCCAGCAGAGCCACGGCGTGCTGCAGCGCCGGCAGGACTGGAACGCCCGCCTGCAGGACTTCTTTACCAGTGACAAGGGACAGGAATATGTAAGGGCTGTGGGCAGGGAGCCTGATATGCTGGGATGTGGGGGAGAGGGTCACCAAGGGCAGGGCGGATGACCTGGAATTCCTCTTCCCTCTGCCTTGGTCTTGTTCATCCACCCTTTCCAAGGGTGCCAGGCTCTTGGTGCCGCAGATGCTCTCCTGAAGGTGGAGGTGCTGCATTCAGAGCCTTATGGGGCAATGCAGCACTGCCAGGGCTGGGGCTTCATGGCTCTCTCCATTGCAGGCTGCACCCAAAATCTACCCAACAGTTCCTCCAGCGAAGAGGAGACCAATTCGCGTGCTCTCGTTGTTCGATGGGGTGGCAACAGGTGAGGCAGTAGGGAAGCACTGCTGGGCAGCTCCTAGCACTGGGCATTGGGGACGAATCATTCCATGGCCACAAGCCTGTCTCTAAAAGCTTGGTGGGGAGGAGGGGGTGAAAGCAGGGAGATCCCCATCAGAAGGGGGATGAGGGCAGGGTCTCCCTTTCCTGCTGGACAGGGTGGTGGAGGAGGGAAGGATGGAGTGAAGGGTGGAGGGGAGAGCATGGGAGTTTTTGCTGACAGAGGTGTTCCTGCTGTGCCAAGTGTGATCTCGGGTGGCTGGTTCCCCTGAGAAGCCAGAGCTGTGGGGACACCAGTAACCTATACTCTGAAGTGCCTGAGGGCAACTGGTTTGGCTCAGTTCACTCAGCTCTGGCATTCTGCTTTCTGGGAGCAAACCTGCCTGGAGGAATGGGTCAAATAAAAGTTTACTCACCTTGAAGTGCTGTTTGACTACACCCACATAGGACATCCAGGAGCAGCCACATCGAGCGGTGCTGACGAAGGAGACTTGGAGGCTAAAGAGAGCAGTGCGACCTCAGACCTCTGTCCATTGGCAGGGTACACGGTGCTGAAGGACTTGGGCATCCAAGTGGAGAAGTACATTGCCTCAGAGATCTGTGAGAACCCCATGGCCGCAGGCACCGTGCGGCCTGAGGGCAACATCACCTACGTGCACGATGTCAGGAACATAACCAAGAGAAATGTGAGCTCTGCTTCTGTGAGAGCCTGAAGGACATGGCACCATGGGGGCATGGGTCTCATCCCACCAGCTCTGGGACAAGCTTGTCCCCTGCCCCACTGGGGAGGAGAGACCTGCTTCTGTGGCATCTCCTAATGGTCTGGATTTTCTCTTTGTAGATTGAGGAGTGGGGTCCTTTTGACCTAGTGATCGGTGGCAGCCCCTGTGACGATGTCTCCCTTGTCAATCCAGCCAGGAAGGCGCTGTTTGGTAAGGCTGCTTTGCCTCTGCCAGGCTGCATACCTTGGGATGTTCCTGGGTCGTGGGGCCACCTTAGAGCCCCGAGAAGTGGTTCAGCCCCAGGCTGTATTGGTGATGGGCTGTATCCATACCCATCTTGGTGGGGAGGGCAGCCAGGACCCCCAGCCCCACACCCCGTGCCCCAGCTGGTCCCAACCTGCTGCTTGGCTTTTTCCTTGCAGAAGGAACCGGGAGGCTGTTCTTTGAGTTCTACCACCTGCTCAACTACGCTCGTCCCAAGGCGGGCGAGGAGCGGCCCTTCTTCTGGATGTTTGAGAATGTGGTGGCCATGAGGATCAATGACAAGAGGGACATTTCGCGGTTTCTAGAGGTAGGGATTGCTGACAGCTGTGGGAAAGGCGTTAGAGCAGGTGACACTTGCTGGGCTGTGCAGGGTGTGCTGAGTGTGAGGGTCTGGCTATGGTTTCCTGATGCTGGAAAACCCCCTGCCTGGTGCACATGCCAAGGAATCAAGTTTAGTCTTGGCTCTGGATCCTTCCCTCTGGCTTTCATCAGGTCAAACCCAAGCACTAGTCCTCTGGGGGAGGGGTTTTGCTGCCTTGCAGAAAGCATCTGTTCCCAGCAATGCCTGTTATTTCTAGGGAGAGGGGGTCAGGGACTGGGAAGGGGTTTTAACTCTGTGGTAGCCAGGATGGGTTGTGAGTCAGCAGGGACCATTGGTGTAAAATCACCATTGAAGGCTGACAGTCCTGATCCTGGTCCAGGGGAACCAGCGCTGAGCACCCCATGAGGGTTAATAGCTGCTGGTCATGGCCATGACCTGGGAGCTCATGTAGCAGTGCCCTGGTATGAAACAGGGTTTGTGGAGGCTACATTTTTTTGAGGACTTTCTGAAGACTTTAGGTCCCTGCAGGGCAGTGTGAAGGACTGACCATGCAGGAGAGAACCAAGCCAACATTTCCCCTAACTTTTATTTCCCCTCTTTTTGGCCCCCAGTGTAACCCAGTTATGATTGATGCGATCAAGATATCAGCTGCCCACCGAGCTCGTTACTTCTGGGGCAACCTCCCTGGGATGGACAGGTAATCAATCAGTCTGCTGTCCTCGGATCTCTCACGGTAGTTTTGGTTTGTTTTGTAGTGCTTGTTCATGTTTTTTTTTGTCTCCCTGGCTCTAAGCCCAGCTCCTGGGAGTGAGAAGCCGCAGCTCCCGCAAGGGGCAGCTTCCCTGCAGTGATGTGCACATGATAATTAATGCACTTACTAATGAGCAATGATGAGACTGCGGGGGAGAAGTGTAGCAGCATCCCCTGCCCTGGCCCTGAAGTTTTTGGAGGGAGGAGTGATGGGGCTTGCTCAGGATGCTGTGTGGTGGCTCTGGCTGGGGGTGCACATGTGGACTGGCTTTGGGGTAAGGCCCAGGCTGATGTGGGGGTGCCATATGGCAGTGCTGTGCCCTGGTCAGTGCCATGGTTGTGGGTTTCTGGAGGGGAACTGAGGGGACACTGTGGCTGTGCTGGTGTGGGGGAGCTCGCAGTACAGCCAGCAGCTGCTGTTGCAAAGCATGAGTGCACCCTGCTTCAAACTTCACACCCCGTAGCACCCTGAATTCATGGCAAAACACAACATAAGGACTGGGAGTAGATAAATCCAATTACAAGAAGTCCTGCACACCAAGTACGTGTGACAAAACCTGAAGTTTTTGCACCTTCTGGCCAGTAAACACAAGACTGGGGTTAAATAGTTTTGCTTGCTTATATTTAAATTGCCAGTATTTGTTGGAGTTAACACTGAGCTAAAGGCATTTGAAAGTAAAATAACAATTTCAAGCCTTTGTCATGTGAAACGGGCTCTTGGACTTTCATCTGATTGTAAGGGAAGCGCCCAGCCCATGACTCAGAGCTACCCAGAGCTACTCAGTCCTATCTCCATGGAGCAGCCCTGGGCGATGCTTGCAGAGGTGCTGCTGAGCAGAGGCAGGTGGGATGCCCAGGCACAGGGCTCCTTCAGGAGCCTTGCCAGGAAATCCCACTGGGTGGGGGACACTGGGGATGGCGGGCAGGCACAGCCTGGCCCCATCCAGAACAGTGACACTGCTCAGGTTGTGTGGGGCTCCAATCGTGCTGGAGAGCTGAATCCCCTTCCATCTGGGAGTAGGAGACTCCCTATGCTCATTGTCTTTGAGTGGCCTGGGAGCGGTGCTGCCCAGGGAAAGGGGTTCCTGCTCCTGCTCTGCCTCACCCATCCTCTCCTGCCTCTGCTCTGCAGGATCTTTGGCTTCCCTCTCCCCTACACGGATGTGTCCAACATGAGCCGCGGGGCTCGCCAGAAGCTGCTGGGGGGATCGTGGAGCGTCCCTGTCATCCGGCACCTCTTCTCCCCACTCAAGGATTACTTTGCCTGTGAATAGCAAACGGAGCATCCCTCGTCTCTCTGGTAAAGATGCACAGCACCGCTGCTGTGGCGGGAGAGGGACGGGCACGGCCACTGGACTGCCACGGCCCCCTCCCTCCCCGGCCACGTGCCGCGGGACGGCAGCCTGGAATGTCTGTAACCAAAGAACCTGGCAGGGTAACTTCTTTAAAGGGACTAACAGTGATACGTAGGAAATGATGGACAAAGCTTTAATTACAAAACACACGAAGCTCTATGCATCACTGATGAGGCGGGGAGTCTCCTCCAGAGCATTAACTGTTCTGGTTTAGCCTGGAGCTGGGAAGTCACCACTTGCTGAGCAGCCAGTGTGTGGGCAGCTGGAGAGCTGCAGGCAAACCTGAACTACAATGAATTAATGCTTTTCCTAAACAAACAAAATCTCTTGAAGTAACTGCCAAAAACCCCCAAACCGTAGCAGCAGGTGTAAGGGACCCTGCTCAGGTTACACACTGAACACAGGATCATACAGAAACCAAATCTTTTTTGTTTTTTTGGTGGTTTTTTTTTTTTTTGGATAAAATTTAATTTTGTTGTTTTAATGTCTACTGCTGCTTTAAGGCATTACATAAGAATGTGGAGATTCCTAGACCTGAATGTAGCTGAAACTGAACTGTGAGGTGATAGAATTACTTTTCTAGCTAGAACTAAAGAAATATTGTTTTATATGTTTGGTTGTAGTTTACAAATATTCACTACTTTTTAAAGCATCTAAAACCTTTCCTTACATTTTAAAATCCTGCTGAATGGTTTGAAAGCTTACACAGCAACTGGAGCAGGGAGGATTTGGGCTCCAGGGTCTGTAAAGGAAAATGTTCTTGGAGCATCCATTTCCCAAACGAATGTGGTATGGTCAGCAGGAAGGACAGTGTAGTGGTCAATGGCACCCTCAAATCTCAGCCCCCCAAATGTCATGTAGGATGTCCTGAACCCGAGCAGTGGTGGCAGGGCGTTTCTTCCAGGGAAAATCCCACCGGACCCTTGCGGGGTGCAGGAACCAGGAGTGCAGCACTGCTCTTTCCTGTGCCCATCTCATGCTGTGTGCAGGGGGAATGGGACAGTGAGGCAGGAAAGCACTGTCACTGCTGGGGGGTCTTGGGGGTCTGCAGGCAGGGGCTGTACCTCTCCTCTCCTGTGTTCCCATCTCCCTGTGCATCCCTGTGCACAGAGGTGGGATGCTGCTGGTGCTTGTGTGCTCAGCCCCAGCCTGGCAGCTCCCTGGGGTCTCCTGGGGCTGTAATCCCAAACTGGGAGCTCCTTGGCCACCACTGTGCTCACTTTTGATTGCCTTCTTCTACTCCCCAGCTTTGCCAGAGTGATTATCATGCTGTCCATGAAGTCCAGGGCATGTTGAGCCTGTGGCCACTGGGAAGGTGCAGGTGCCTGTGTCCATTTCCACCAGGTTTTCCGTAGCCACTGGGCTACTGTTCCAGCAGGCGTCTCTGGGGATTCTGAATTCCAATGCACATTTCAATGCACTGAAACGACTCCCCCCTTGGTTCCTCTGTCCTCCCCTACCTCTGCTGTTCACCTGTCACCTGGCTCTGGAAGAGCCCTTGGGCGCCTTCTCAAAATTATTTGGGTTCAAACCATGGGCCAACCCTCCACCCCGTCGATGCCAGGCTGCCTTGCTGTCTTGCGAGGTGCTGGACAGCATCACTGGGAAGAGCTTCTCTCCCAGCTCCTTCTACCTCTCTGGCACCCCTGTCCTGGTGGTGGAGGACAGCAGCTCCCATTTTCCACCCTTGTGTGCAGTTTTCCTCTCCAGCTCTGAGGACCATCTTCTCTTGATATCCAGTCCAAGGCTGTGCTTGGAAATGGACTGCAAGGGAAGCCCAGGTAGTTTAAAGGCTTTTTTTCCTGTTTTAACCTGGACATTACTCTTTAGAGAGAAGTCCTTGGGGTTCATTCTCTGTGACTTGTTCAAGCCATGCGCCTTAGTTAAGAAAACTCTGGAGAAAGCCAGTCAGGCTGGTCCATGTCACTGCTGGCACCTCCAATGCTTGACAAGTGCTTGGGGACATGTGGCACCCTCTTGTCACCAGCCCCTGGACTGGGAAGATGGCAGAGTGGGTTCTGTGCGTGCTGGAGGTGTTTAGGAAGCCTTGGCATCACCAGTGCTGCACCAGCTGCTTTTGGACCCCTCACCAATCTGTGATCTTTATCTCCAGCTGGATCCCAGCCACAACACTAATTCCTCATCCCAGGTCCTTGCAGTCCCTGTTTGGAGCCCAGCATGGGGCCTGAGGGTGAACAACCATCCGGTGCAGGGGCTCAGGGTGACAGCCATCCTCCAGTCTGATGGGTTTGATTTTTCCAAACTGGGTGAACACGTGCCCTCCACTCCACCCACGGCATCCCTGATCTTATACTCCAGATCTCACATCCTTTCCTATCTAATCAAAAGGAAAACAAATAGATGAGGGAAAAAAAAGGACTTGGGGAAAGTAAACAAAGATAAAAGAGGAATGAGAATTGTCTTGGCATTAAGCTCACTTGATGAGAATTGTAGTAGACAAGCCTTCCTTGAAATGTTTTTCCCTGTAAGAGCTGCCGTTTATTATGAGTTTATAACATGTTGTTAAGGGAGGGGGATCTCAGAAATTCCTTTGTAATACTTTTAAAAGGTTTCTAACTCTCCCTGGTGCTATTTTTTAGGTTAAGGATTTTTAATGTTGAACATGTTGCGGGTTTTTATATCATCTTTTAAAAATGAGAGAAATGTATGTTTTTTTAACACATTTCACATTTTTTGTATCTGGAATGTGGGAACTCACAACTCTGCCGTGTCCACATGATTTCACTGGTTTTCCATGTGGGAAAAAATATGTCGACAGTTTACCATTTATCATGACTGATTAAAAATGAGTATTTCTGTATGGCTGGACAGTCTTATTAGGTAAATAAAGGGGGTTCACACTGGGAGGAAGGGCACAGCCAGGGAGCTGAGCTGCCCCTTTCCTGCTGCCGCTGAGATGACACCAGTGCCACCAAAGGGGCCGGTGCTGGTGTGCCAGCAGAGGTGGAGCCGTGCAGGGTCGGGTTGTGCCGGGGGTCTGTTTCCGGCCGTCCCGGGGGCTCAGGGCCGGGCTGTGCCGGGGGTCGGGGCCGGGGCCGGGGCCGGGGCCGGGGCCGGGGCCGGGCTGTCGCGGTGGCCGCGGCCGGAGCGCTCCCGTCGCACGCCCGGGCCCGAGCCCAGCGCGAGCCCCCGGGCACGCGGGACCCCCGGTGTGGGCGGGGCCAGCGGCTCGGCCAATGGCGGGCGAGCCCGCGGGCGGGGTGGGCGTGGCATCCCCATAGCAACGCAGCGGCTCGCCCCGCCCCCCTGGCAACCGGCCCCCGCCCCGTGCCGGCGCGCGGCGCTCCGCGCGCGGGCCGTGACGTGCGCGTGACGCAGGCGCGCAGCGAGCGCGTGACGCGGTCCCGGTCAGGGCGGGCGGGGTCGGTTTGAACGCGGGGCCGACGGGGCGAGCGCGGCGCAGGTACCGGGCCGAGGCCGCGGCGGGGCCGCCGGGCGGGAGCGGGGAGGGCCCCGGGCTCGGGGAGCGGCCCGGCGGGGCGCCGCCGCCGTGAGGGGACCGACGCGAGGCCTGCAGGGCCGGGCCGCGCCCCTCGGCGGGCGGAGGTGCGGCGGGGACCGGGGGTGGCGGGGTGAAGGGGCCGGCGGAGGGTGGTGAGGAGTAGGGGGGGGGGGGAGAGCGGGCCGAGCCCCGCCCGCGGTGCGGACGGCCCTGCCCGGCAGCAGCTGCACCGGCGGCTCCGCTTTGTGCTGGCGGGGCTGGGCGGGGACCGGGCGCTCGGTATTGATCCCCGGAGATACCGTGGCCGGGCAGGAAGTGTTTCAGCCGTTCCCGGTGGCGCGGGGGAGAGGGATGGGTAACTTGCCGCAGCCGTGATTCCTTTCAGCGGCTCCCACGTGAGCGCCTCGGTGCTAATTTTTCGTCAGAAGTCCCCAAGCCGAGCCCTTTGCAGTCGTGGTGCGGGAGGGTCCTCCCAGCTGTTGGCAGCCCGCAGTTGCGTCGCGATTCATTTGCTGATGGGTCGGGAAGGCTCAAAAGGAAGCGGCTCCACCGCAGCCCGGCGTCTGTGGCACTCACACCTCTGGTTCTGTCTTTCAGAAAATGGCAGTGAATGTGTATTCTACTTCAGTGACCAGCGATAACTTGAGCCGACATGACATGCTGGCGTGGATCAATGAGTCTCTGCAGCTGACGCTGACCAAGATTGAACAGCTGTGCTCAGGTAAGGGGGTTCACCCCGAGGGCAGTTCCACGTGGGGTGTGCACCCTGGTTCTCTAGAGGTGCAGCTGCACCCTCTGTGCTGCCCTGCTGTAGCTGTGTTCCTGGCTTAGTTCCTGGTGTGAACAGATTCGTGGTCAGTGTTATGATCCAGTTATGGTCACAGTGTTATTGAAGTGGTTGTTAATAATGTCGGTGTAATGAAAAGGCACGTTCTCATGACTCACTACAGCATAGATGCTATAAGGAATGGGTGTTAATGTGAAAAAAAGCCTCTGAGAAAGAGGGTGTTTTCCCATGAGGAATTAAGCGTTTAGTCTGCATGGATAGGTAAGTGTTATAAGTGTAACTAGCAAAAACAATTGTGATTTGTTCTGGAAGAGTATTGGAGTGTGAGGAAGGCAAAGCAGTGACTCGTGGGGTCATCTGCAGGACTTTACAACTCCTCTTGGTCCTGGAGCACGTCCAGTCTATGTCAGCCCAGCTTACCTGGGCTTAAACCGACTTCAGCACAGATGAGTCTCATGTACAGTCGTAGTCAGGAAAAGGGAAGTGACTGTGGTACAGAAATGGAGTCAAGTGTCATCATAGGGAGGAGTGTGTGGGAGGAGGAGGCTTGTAAGAACGGATAAAAGATAATAGTCTGTGGAATAAGAGCTGAAAAAAAACCAAGGCTAAGAATGCAGCCTGGGTACAAGATAATTTGGATAACTACAACAGGCGCTCGGTAAAAAGTGGAAGTGTGGTTCATACAGTGACTTTAAGATAAAGTGTTGGTCATGGAAGGAGAGATGGGGAAATTGGAGGTGGAATAAAAGGAGGAATAAATTAAAAGTGAGTCTTAGACTGTCAACACAGGCTGTGGCTGAGTCTATAGAAGAAACAATCCCAGAGATGACAGAGAAGCAAGGGACTCGCAATAGACATTTGAGAGGTATTTGTAGTGGCTTTTGTCTAGTGAAATGATGGACAAAAACTGTAAGGGTGAGGGAACTAAAGACCTAGGACCACAGGAGGAAGTGACATGATAAGCACTGTCTGCTCTCAGGCAGGTTAAACCCTTTCGTATGCAGGATTGATTTGCATGGGATTGGTGTGAGTCTTGAATGCTGTGAGAGCTCTGTGTTGAAGTGAGGATATTTAGTACTGGCTCTGCAGAATTTCAGCTCATGTGTTTTTGGGAAAAGACTGAGAGCTGTTGATGTGGTATGTCCTGAGTAACATTCCTTTTCTGCATCTGCAATAATGCTTTGTGCCTCAGCAGGGATGAAGTGGCTTTTGCTGTCATAGTCCTGTGGAAGCAGGAGTTCCCAAGCTTGTTTTGCTGTCTTTGGCAAGGGCAGCAGTGACAGCAGCAGTTTGAGGTTGCATAAATGCACAAAAGCTGCCCTTTGACTTCGCTGTGATCCCTCTGTTTTTATCACGCTTATCGCTCCGACTGCCAGTAGTGAGCAAACCCTGGTTTCTGGCAAGTCCTCTGTGTTTGAGTTGGGATTGGAGGTCTGCAGCAAGTGAACTGAGACACAGTGGAGAGCAACAGCAAGAGTTGGTTTGTTGTTTTTATTTTTAATTTGCACCAGTGCATGACATCAGTCTTCTGGTAGCAGGTGAAAGTGGGAGCGCCTGCAAAGTGTCTTAATAGAGAGTGAGCAGTTATAGGATGTGGTTGAGATGAACAGAGTCGTTTAGGGCAATGCTCTTCTATATTCCTTCTTGGCCTTCAGATAGCTCCCAAAAGTTTGTTGTGTAGCTGTTAGATGGTTTAGGTTAGGGTTCCCATTACTCCTTAATTCATTCGTGTTGGTGTGGGAATAATGCTCTGAATGTTGTGCTTGTGCTTTCAGTGGCACATGGTTGTGTATCAGCACTGCAGAGTGAGGATCTAGTTTAAAAAATAGGGGTTTTTTTTACTGTGTATGTATAGTCTACAAATATGGAGGTGGTTTTCCTCTGTGGCAGAACTGAATCTCTATTTTCCTCTTACTACAGCAAGTGCTGAATTGGAGGACATGAAGGATTTAAAATTAATAGGAAGAAACACTTATCTTTTTTTGGTTATTTGATTAAGGCCTGCTTTAAATATAATTCAGCTTAATTGGCCTCTTATCTTGGAGAGCACCTTGAATTGTGTATAGGTCCTGTTTGTAGGAGGTAAATGTATTACTATTTCAGTAATGGTTAAATATGATTTTTAAAACAATGCTTTTTCTGATTTAGTTCTATTAGTATTGTTAAGAGATTATGTGCCTGTTAGACACATGTAACATCTCAGATCTGTACTGATATCCATGAAGAAAAGAAAGTCAGGTTTTTCATTAGGTTTTTTTTTTCCTCTTGGAATTATGGAGGCAGGTTTGTTCTTATTCATAAGAGTTCAAGTCATGAGCCCAGAAGTTTGGTTCTCCAGCTCCTTTAAGCTTATTTATGGCCATGCTGCACTGAAAAGGAGCCTGAAGATTCCCGTTTTCTTGCCTTTGTTGCCTTTAAAGGGCTTGTGTGACGAAGGAGTGAGTCAGGTCAGTTTGCTGACCTGACTGGAAAGAAACTCATGAAGGTTAGTGAGCTGAGCTGACTTAATTCATCCCAGGATTTGTGTTCTTTTCATTTTGGCAGGTGCTGCATACTGCCAGTTCATGGACATGCTCTTCCCAGGTTCTGTAGCACTCAAGAAAGTGAAGTTTCAAGCAAAATTGGAACATGAGTACATTCAAAACTTCAAGGTTCTACAAGCAGGTTTTAAACGAATGGGTGTTGACAAAGTAAGCTGGGCAATAACTGACTCTCTGCTTTTAATGTTAATGTAGATGGGATGAGCTTTCGGATTTAGAATGGAATAAATCTGGGAACAGAGTTTGATTTTGGTTTGTAAATCTCAAAACTTTTTGTTTTGGTTTGCCTTGGGATCCTCAGATCAGTTAGGACACATTTTGCTTTACTCCAGCCAAGGTCAGGTTTCCAATTCTTAATGATGAGATGAATGTTACCCTTTTAATTCTCTGCAACTTATGTGGCACAAAATAATATTGAAATTTCTGTGAGATCAGGTTTTCTTGAGCTTCCTCTTTGGACCATCTTTGTAGGAGGTATGTTCCCGTAACCTCCTGCTCTGATAGTTCTAAGGATTCTAAATTCCTCTTTACAAGTGTATAGAATTATGTAATTGTTAAGGTTGGAAAACCTTTCTGAGACCATCAACTCCAACTGTTTCCTCAGCACTGCCAAGCCCACCACTAAATCATGTCCCCAAGTGCCACATCTACATGGCTTTTAAATGCCTCCAGATATTAAAATATGTGATTTTTAGCTAGTGAAAATGAAATTGTGAAAAAGCTTGTTTAGATGGAATGACAGTTCTGCTGATGGAAGGGGGATTTATTCAGGTAATAGTTACAGATAGCATGTTTGGTAGGATGCAGAACATTCAGTGTTGAAGCTTTTTTCCTTCTTTAAGAAGACGTCTCATTCCATGGCTGGCAGCTCCAGCAGAGTCAATCTCTTCTTGGGGACAGTGGCTTGTGCAGTCTGTCCACACAGCCCATCTGGACAACCAGCCTGGCTTCCAAATGCCAAGTGGTCATTTGGAATATGGTCCTTATGAAAAAAAATTTTCTTACAAACAAAACTTCACTATTTTCTGCATCTTTTTAATAATCTCTAGTTATACACCTCATCCCAGAGAAGCTGGGGTCTGGTATAACAGTTATGTGTAGCTCTTGTAGCAGTTCTGGTGTTGGCAGGCTGTGGAGTTGGTCATCAGTTCGGATTCATCACAGCCAGCTTCACATGAACAGGAAGAAGTTTTGTCTGTAAGCTTGGCCTAGCAGATACTTTGCTGCAGAATTATTTAAAATTATTTGGACCCTTAAAGGCAAAGCATGATTTGTTTTTCATTCCAATAATTACAAAAATCCTGTTATTTGACACAGCTGTGGTCAAGGGGGATTTTCCCTAGATTGGACAAGAATTAAATTTCCATATCTTCTGAGTGCATTAACTTTAAAACTTTATATAAAAACCCATAGAGGTTCTTTACCCTTAATATGAGTCTGACTATTTTTTTTTTTCTTTTTCCCTCCGCTTCAGATAATTCCCGTGGACAAACTAGTGAAAGGAAAATTTCAAGACAACTTTGAATTTGTTCAGTGGTTCAAAAAATTTTTTGATGCAAACTATGACGGGAAGGAGTATGATCCTGTTGCTGCTCGACAAGGCCAAGACACAATAGCACCAAACCTTGTTACCCCAGTTGTGAACAAAACCAGGAAATCTCTCGGTACTGGCAGTGCAGGTAGAGAAAATAGTTAAAAGATTATCTAGATCATGAGAAACTCTGGGGAAATGGAGACTAGGTTGCTATTTAAAATCAGTGTATGGGATTATAGTATTTTGCATCTTGTTTCAGAGATGCCAGGTTCAAACACTGAGGCTGCTCTAGTACCCAGGTGTCTGAAGGCTACAGAAAGAATAGTGTTCTCTAAAAGAGAAAATGGCAAGGATTGGTGCCAAGCGTGCCAAAAAGAAAGGACATGTTACATGGAGTCAAGGAAGGGACACATCTTCAAACTCTTTCATGCCTAAGCATGTTTGGAGGGGGGATAGTACCTTTATAGGAGGGAGAATTAATTTGAATTAATTGGTGAATTGATCTTGCAGCCCCACAGAGGCCCATCGTTGCACAGAGGACCCCAGCAGGTCCCAAAGCTGGGCCTGGGATGGGCAAAAAGGGTGGAGGAGACGATGAATCGGCAGGATTGATTGAGCAGGTGTGTACAGGACAGCCCTGTGACTGACCTCTGCTTGATAAGAGTTATGTGCAGGTTTGTTTTTCCAATACCACAGAATGTCTGGGTCAGGCAGACGGAAGAAAACTACCTGAATCAGCTCATTTAAAATCACTTAATTGGAACCCTTCGTTATAATGGTCTTGCTCTCCTGATGGAAGCAAAACCCCTCCTGTAGCGCACAAGTGCCCAGACATTTCACCCCAGCGTGGGCTGTGTCACACATAGCAGGGTTTGTAAGTATTCCCACAGCTGTGTTGCAGCTCTCACAGCATTCCAATGGAACTATGAGCAGCTGCTCCTTCACTGAAATCCGGAGTGCAACACAACTGAACCTGCTGTCAGCAGGAGAGTTGTCGTGAAAGAATGTGTGAGCAGAGAGAGCTGCAGGCAGTCAGTGCTTTACCTACTTCATGGAATCAGCCTTTAGTCTTTCCAAGTGGATTTGTGTGGGTTGGACTGGATGTTTCTCGTGGCAGTAATATTAAAATTTGAGAGATGGCCCTTTGCCTCCTCTCACAGTCCCCCCTCCCCCCATATCTTGGTTACTGCTGAAGTGCTTTGCATATCAACACCCTTCTGAGAACTTTTGGGATGCCCCTTTTGCATAGATCCTACTGAATTCTGTCTCTGGTGGATAAATTATTATTGATGCCCCTTGGCAGATCAATGTATTGAAACTTACTGTTGAAGATCTGGAGAAGGAGAGAGACTTCTACTTTGGCAAATTGAGGAACATTGAATTGATCTGCCAGGAGAATGAAGGGGAGAATGATCCAGTGTTGCAGAGGATTGTGGAAATTCTTTATGCCACAGATGTAAGTAATCTGTTATAAATTGGGTTGCACAGTTCTTCCCTGCCCTTGAAATTGGAAGCTGGTTTGTTTTCCAGGGCTCCCTCTAGCTCTACTTTTTTTTTTTCTCCATGAGGTTTATAGCCTGGCTTTTTCCTGTAATAAAGGAGCAGATAACTTAATTATAGTCAGGCAGCAAACAAGGTAGACCTTTCATGAGTAGTATGTAACAAATAGATCAAAGATGAGGAAAATACTTCTGGTAATGCATCTTGACACTGTAAACAGTGACTTAAGGGTGTCTTACCTGAAGTAAGAGGGGGAAAAAAAAAGCCTACAGAGGTAAAAAAAAGAGAGCCAGGAACTGGTTTGACATCAGATTTTCATTAAAGCACTTGTTTTCTTCCCCTTCAGGAAGGCTTTGTGATACCTGACGAAGGAGCACCGCAGGAGGAACAAGAAGAGTATTAACAGACCACATACTGTACCAGCAGAGCAGCAACATCAGAATTCTTTGCCCCAGATCATGTGCTTAACTGTAAAATACTCCACTTTATTCTTAGAGGACTCACTGGTTTCTTTTCATAAGCAAAAAGTACCTCTTCTTAAAGTGCACTTTGCGGAAGTTTCACTTTTACAGTGGGTTTGAGTTAGGAGCTCTTTCTCACGCTGTAGCAGAGCAGTATTCACATCGAGGTGGTATATTTAGGGAGCAAGAGGCTGAATATTTGGAACTCGTTGCAGAATGGTTTGCTGGTAAAACACTGGTTTGTGGGAAGACTCTTTTTGTATCTAAGGCGGTGTGCAGTAGAGAAATTAAAGACTCTGACTCACAGAAAGATTGAGTTAATGTGAAATCGCAGAACAGAAATTATAATAAATGCCTTAAGAGTATTTAAAATATGCTTCCATATGCCAAATTGAAGTAATGTGATGGGAGATTTTATGTGCTTCATATTGGGGTAGACGTTTGTTTAACTCCATTCACTGCTGTCCGAGAGGCCTTGCGTGGCAGTCTCACTGTGTCAGCAAGTGCTCAAAAGGGGCTATTAAAACAAAACTCCATTCCTATGTAAAGCTGCTTACTAAGTGATTAGTTCTCGATGAAATGGGCCTTAACGTTGCCTGTCACAAGATTAGAGGGAGTATGAACAGCTGAGACACATAAATTACCTTGAAGAGTACTGAAGCCTTTTTCTGTGGCATTGTGGCTTTGCCAAAACGTACTGTGTTTTCTGTAAGAAAAGCAAAACAAAGCAAAGGGCACACAGTCTTACTGCCTAAAACGTCCTTCAGAAGTGATTTTCCTTCCTGGCTCTTGTTTTTATTTGTTCTGTTTATTTTCATTCCTGTTGGAATCCCTTCTGTTCTCTCACTTTTCCCTTTTCCCATCCCAAGGAATGCTGATCACGCCCAATAGTTGTAGCAGGACTTGCACTGTGCAACTGGCTTGGAATGAAAGTGAATTGAGCATATGAGGATGATATTTTTCTGTCTGCCTTCCTCCCTCCCCCCTCCCTTTGAACCAGGGCATATTAGTAATAACACTTGCCAGTTCAGTATTCTTCTGGGGTAAAAACTAAAAGATGCTGGCTAACAGAGCTAATGTTATTGCAGAAAATACAGTACTGAGACTAACTTAAATATTAATATTTAAAATACTTTCCTTAACTGTCCTTTTTTGCTATCATGCCCCTCATTACTGTTGTGTTTGGCAAGATCCTGCAAGACTTCTGACCCCCCTTCACTACTGAGATTGATCAGTCCTGTTGTGCTTGTATTCATTTGTTTCTGGTGGTAGCTTGTCCTAAAATGTGTGTAGGAGAGCATTTTATGGTAATTGTGTAGTGCATGAATCTTTGTGAAGTTCAGAGAAAAACCCAAATTCAGTGAATGCCAAAAATGCAAGTATCTAGCCATTGTTTAAAATTGCAGTGGTGCTATTTCTCTTGTGGCCTTTTAGACTTTTGTTGCCCTAAAACTCCATATTCCTGAGAAATCATATTTGACTTGGATTTTTCTTGACAGGGTTTTTCTATTTTAAGCAGTTTCTAAATAAAGTTCTGTATTTCAAGAGTGTCATGTCTGCTGGAGTCTCTCATGCTTTCAGATACGATTAGGCAGAGCTGCAGCCCGTGGTAGTTTCATGGTGAAGCTTGCAGGACCTGGAATTTCAGCTTCCATTCCCCAGCCCCAGGCATTGCTAACCTCAGTAGCAGTAGTCTTGGAACTTTGGAGTGTGCTGGCGCAAACAGTTTTATTGTTTTGGGTTTTTTTATTTTATTTTCCCTCCCACAAGTCAATGGGATGTGAGTGTGGTGTTGACTTCCTCCTCCTCCTCTTGGTGTGGGAACAGGGATGTGTTACAGGAATGCTGTCACATGACTTTACGTGTGTTTAACGTGTTTTGAAACTTCTAAAACACTGGTTATGAGTTACAAGCAAGCGAGATGTAAATTGTTTCTGTCAGCAGGCTCTGTGAGCAGACTGACTGTAAACTGAGTTGTTGTGTTTGATTTGAACTGCGTTTCTTAGGTGAGCTCAAATGTTCCTGTCACAGCTGTGTGCACAGACCAGCATCTGCAGAGAAGTGCTCATGGGATGTATCTGAGCTTGGAATGGGAAGTGATCCCTGCAGGGCTGCTCCCGTGCTGGGGAACACCCTCCCTGCCCCTGAGGGCTCTGTGGGTGCCTTACTGTGGAGAACAGGCACTGCTGGCACTGCCTGCTGGTGTGGCACAGCTGGGGCTGGACTGCAGAAGCATGGACGTAGACCCGGGGTTTGATGCACATAAAATCTTCTTTCCCATTACTTCCTTGCTTTGAAGTCGGAAGCATATTTTTTTCGACTCTAAATATTCCATTTTTCCAGCAACTCAAAGCAAAAGGTGGCAGCAGGATGTGTGCAGGAAGGTGCAGATGACTTTTGGGAAGTCGGAAGTTGTGCACTGGGACCTGGTTGCTTCAAGTCTCTTTCCAAGAGGATTGCATGTGTGGAACTGGGAAGCAACAGGTCATCAGATGGGTTGATTTTGGTCAAAGCAAGTAAATGGCCTTTCCTGCTAAGAGAAGGCTGGGTCAGAATTCCTGCTGGTGTGCCTTGGGAGGCCGATGGATGTGTGGTCATAGTGGACGTGCATTGTAAAGCTGAATTGCTGTGGCAATCTGGTCAGTCACACACTGCTCAGATTTCCAGGTGCTTACATCACTTCTTTGCTACCAAGATGAGTTATAGATAGAATGGGGACAAACTCGTGTAGCCAACTTACGGCTCCATTATATCATCTTGGCATAATCTGGTTTTTAATGTCCTTTTTGGGAAGCAAATTACAATAAGCTCAACTCAAACCCATAGACTTAACATAGCTACTCTGTTACCCTGGTACAGTATCTGCTGTTAAATGCTCACCTGTTGGAATGATTCTGATAGCATCCAACCTTTCCTAGTATCTTAGTTCTGTCAGTTCTTTGAAAAACAAACAGAATGGAAGAAGCAAAAGCTCATGTCTCCTTTGTGTACCAACATGTCTTACTTGCAGGTGGACTCGTGGATGTTTTTTTTAACTTTTATTATTCATTTTTTTAAAAATTCCTGGTTTGCAATGACAATTCTTACTGTAACTGGTAAAAGCCTTCAAATAAAGGCCAGAAACTTTCTTCTTGTCATATCATATCATGGTTTTATGTGGCTGCTTGAGCACTCAGTCATCTCGTAGGCTGCCCGGTGGAATGTCCTTTCACAGGAACAGGCTCAGGGGTGGGAGTTGAGGGCATCTTGTCAAGGATAAGGCTGCAATCTGCTGCTCACAAGGGAAAGGTATTTTTTTAAATTGTTGTGTAAACTCAAAGGGTTGTACCATAGATTTCAGGCCAGTCTGATGGTGCACACCCTGTGCCTCTAATCCGGTACTAGTACAAGAAAAAGGGAATAATAATGTGGGCTGTTATTGCAGGTTACTGGCAGAGGAGAGGGAATTTGTGTCAGGATAGCTGAGGAATTACTGATCTTGTAATACAGAGAGAGTGAGGCGAGATGGAGCCATTACAGATTCATAATAACCACTTTGGTTAATTGGGATGTGAAATGGCAGTGGGTGGAGGGAGCGCAGCACTGCTCTGGTGGTGCTCGGAATGCAGGGAGCAAATCCAAAGCATGATCTGCAGGAAGGAGACCTGGATGACCTGGTAGATGAGATCGCTTGGGGTGAGATGTGGCTGTGGCTGTTGGTTCCTCACAGAAATCCCGTTTGGAGAGTTAGTGGGCCTGGAGTGAGTGGAAGGAAGGACGTGAAATGTATGACCAGAGAACGTGGTGGGAGAGTGTGGGAGTAGCAATTTGAGAAGGTTGCAGTGATAGAGGAAGGGGATAAATGCGTAAGAGCAAAATCACGCTGTGAAGTGGTACAGGGAAAACTGCAAAGGCGTCTGGTGTGGGGAACCAGCCCTGAGGAAGGGAAGGAGGAGTGCACTGTTGTGTGGCTGAAGAGAAGGGATGGGTGCACAGGCACTGGGCAGCTCGGTGGGCTCCTGCTGTGCTGCAGGAAGGGAGCTGGGTTTGATACGGGCAAAGTCCAGCGAAAGAAAGGGAAAACAAATGGGGTTTCTCTTTTGAGTAACACCTGTTAAGCTGAAGAATCAGGCTCTCTGGAAGAAAATGGTCTTTTTGAGGCTGTGCAGACTTGAACTGTCAATAAGACAGTCTTTATCTTCCAAAAAAATGTTTGTTTCCCTTTTCTTTTTGATAGAGAAGGAACAAATTAAAACTAAACCAAAACTTGTAAGACCAAAAAGGAAGTTTTCAGAAGGCAACCTCAGCTTTGAGGAGGCAAAGGCCACTCTCTGTAAAAATGACTCTTCTCTTTTTCAACACAGCTGGCTGGCTTTGTGAACTGTGGCCTTTAAATAATATATATTTAACTTTGATATATATTATTATATGTATAAGTATTTAAACAATATGTAAATATTGAAACAGCATGACAACATACAATAATATTAAATATATATAGCTATGTTATATACATTTATATTATTTATATATAAATGTATATATACATTTATATATAAAAAATGTTTTTGTCTGACCTGTCAGAGCTGTAGGACACAGAAACTGGTGTAATTTTTGTTTTCAAGTCCAACAGATGTTTTGCGGACATTTTCCTCTTGAAAATGTTTCATAAAATGGTTGCCTGTCAATCTTCTCTGACTCTGATTTTGTCCCCAGGGGATGCATAAGGATGAATGGACATTCAGGAGGCATTAAATCTCAGGGGACAGCATGGATATAAATCTCAACATGTCCAAAGCTCTGCAGGTTGATATTTATGGAGTGATGAGCAGATGAGATTAAAATGAGGGATGGTGGAGGTGGGTCCGTTTCCAAGACCTGAATATAAACCTGTGTTTAATCTTGGCTTTTCTCTCAAGGAAGGGCTTTCTGGGAGAGTGGGGAGGGAAATGGCCAGAGAGGTTTGTGGCAGTGGCTGTCAGGGTGAGGATGAAGCCCCAGAGCAGGGTGGGAGGTGGGGCAACCACCCTGGAGCTGTCTCCCTGTGAGCTGCGGATGCGCAGGGAGATGGGAACAGATGGAATGTGCTGCTGCAAGGGTGAGTGGCACCACAGCAAGTGACAACCATCTCCCTCTGACACTGCTGCAAGGTAGGACACGAAGAGCTGGTGGTAACTGGTTTCCTTATGCTTCAGGTAAGGCTGATCTGTGTAGAGCATCTTCACGCTGGCAGGAGCTGTGAGGGGTTGCCAGGGGTGGTAAAGCTTTGCAAGCAGAGGCCGTTCCTCAGAGAGAGTGTCAGAAAGAGTTGACCTTGTAAAAATCACTGAATCGTTCGGGTTGGAAAAGCCCTCCAGGATCTTTGAGTCCGATTGTCCCTCCAGCACTGCCAAGGCCACCACTAAACTATGTCCCTAAGTGCCACATCCACATGGTTTTTAAGTCCCTCCAGGGATGGGGACTCCACCACTGCCCTGAGCCACCTGTGCCAGTGCCCGACCACCCTGTCAGGGAAGAAATTCCCCCTAATATCCAACCTAAACCTCCCCTGGCACAACTAGAAGCTGTTTTCAGTACATTTACTGTACTGCCCCTGTTCCTCCCTTTCTGCAGGATATAGTGATGAGATTCCATGTGCTGTCAAAGCTCCATGTGATCCATTCAGGAATCAGAGTGGTTTTTAGTCAAGGAAACTCTCAGAGGTCAGTGACTGCCTTTCACAGATACCTCTCATGCTCAACAAGAGGAAGATACTATTTCTGATCACTTACAGTAAACAACCAACTGGCTGGGAAACATCTCTGGAAATACTTGATGAAACAAATTTCCTCTCCTCCTAATTTATGATATGCTTCTTATGAAAAATGTTCCTTCGCTTCCTCCTTCAAACATTCAATATTTAAAGGCAATAGCATTCATGCTCGAGGCTTCCAGCAGGTAAGGCAAGATAACAGCTGCAACCTGTGATTCCCTTTTGACCAATTTAGGAAAGTTTTGATTAGTAAGTGGTAATCACAATGCAAGTTTAATACTTCAGAGTTACATAGTGGTTTGTTCTCTGTGCAAAATCACTGCAGATATGTCTGCAAACTGGAAAGCAGCATGTCCAAATAGCCAATTTAAAAATAACTGTTTGTCATACCTGTCTAGGTGTGTAATGGCCACGAACTGCACCATTCAGGCTTCTAATAAATGGTTTGGGAATTCTGGAAGTGTGCTGCAGGGTTCTTTTGGGGTTCTCTTTTGATACATCTATTACAGTCTGCCATGTTTATGATCTTTTTTCCTCAGTTATGAATTATGTGGTTAAGTCTAGGTCTGAATTTGCAATGCTTGTTTTCACAGGTTTGAATGGGTTCTGCAGGCAATGAAAGAAATTATAGATAATATTAACAATAGAGACGTTGATGAGGCTGACATTGACTGTGATGCTTCACAGCCTGGGTAATGACACAGTCCTCTGGGATGAAAGATGAAGCTGAAGGAGTAGCAGTTGCAAAAGTAATTTCCTGATGTATTAAAAGAAAAAAGAAAGTAAGAAAAGGAGCACCATTTGTTACCAGGGGTAGGCAGTGTTTATTTTCATAGCCATCTTCTGTAGTTCCTCCTGTCAGCACTACAGAACCTCAGTAATTAATTCTGCTCCCTTTGGTGCTGTGCACAGGACATCACTGTCTGTCCTGCAGGAAGGGTCTGGACTATGTGCAACCCAAATTCAGAAGCAGGGATCCCAAGTTGGAAAGCCAAGTTGACTCTAGGGAATTTCTGGCCCTGCACCCAGAGCTGCTGGGATTTGTCTTCCACTTTAACTGGTTCTCTGTGCTGCCTGGAAAAGTATTTGCTCCTTAAGCATTCATTTCTCCATCAAATAGAAAACAGGAGCATCCTCCCTGATGGAATTGGCTTAATAAAACACTTCCTCATGTAGGAATGTCTCTTATAAAGTAATAGATTTGGTGATAAATGACTCCTTCAAATGACTTCTCTTTTGGGTTTAACTAGTCTGGTTTGGCTATTGTATATAAGACTGTGAATGTAGAAGATTGTGCCTGTTACAAAGGCAAATCAGGATATAAGTTATGACAGCTATTCTCCTTCATGGGGCCTGGATTTAGAGGTAAAATGGCCTATTCAGGGAGATTGAAAGAACTGAGGTTAATCCAACCTGGAGAGAGACTGCACCGAGGCTGGAGGAGCAGACTAAAGTTGTAAGAGCCTCTTGCAAAAAAAAGTCTGGTTCTGTCCATAACATAAGTCTTGGAATTAAATTCCACATTAAACACTTGCCCCCCTTTCTAATATAAAGGCAGGGCAGGAGTAGAGCATGAATTTCTAAGGAAAGTGCAAAAGTTTGATAGACATTTAGCAGAAGGATAAAGATTCCAACTCTACCACAGGCAGGTGTGGGATTGCATCCCCCCTCTGCTGCAAGGTTCCTCCACTTCCATTCTTGATTCTGTGCTTCAAAAACCAAACATTTCTGATTCTTTAGGGATTATAGAGGTCTTCAGTGAGGTTAAATATGATGATATGAGATATCCCCTCTCCTACTTCATCCCACTCCCAGCTTTTTCCTTGGTCTTGCACCTCTCTCTTCTCCATCCAGAGTGGAACCCTTCGAGGAGATTTCAGGGTTTGCACACCTGGGTGCTGAGACAGCAGGGACAAGGCAGTGTCACAAGGTGGTGGGAGTGTGTAATGGATTGATGGTTGAAAATGTCTGAGAGAAATATTTTTCCTTTGTATCACTGCCTTTTAGGAACTGAGATGGAGAGCAAACAAATTTTTATTAATTTCCTAGGAGGGTCTTTTTAAACAGGACCATCTCATCCTCACTCAGGTTCCTGCTGGCTGAGTGACACGCTCTAGGCTGAGCACAAGATCACAAGGTTGGATTCTGGAGAGGTGTGATTGGACCCTTGATTCCTGTTTCCTTTTTGGCATTAGTGAGCTTCAAGCTAACAATGTTTGTGGAGTTTTTCTTGAACTTCTAGTTTGTCTCTAAAGGTTACTGTGACTGAAAAACGTTTGACTTGCAGCTCTTTTGGGACAGAGCTCAGCCAAGAGCAGAGGCATGAGGAAGCCTGTTTGTCACTTCAGGTGACTGTGACATCTAGAGAGGCAGATGGTGGCAGCCTTTGCCTGAATTCTGAAAACAACCTGTTTCTTCTCTGCAGCCTGGGGACATTAATCAAGGAATGCACAAAAAAATGTGGGTCTGAGCAATGTCAGTTTGCTGGGTGGAGCTATTGCCTAGAGAAGCTGTCGCTGCTGCATTCCTGGAAGTGCTCAAGGCCAGGTTGGATGGGGTTTGGAGCAACCTGGGATAGTGGAAGGTGTCCCTGCCCATGGCAGGGGGGTTGAAACTAGGTGAGGTTTAAGGTCCCTTCCAACCCAAACCAGTCTGTGATTCTGTGATATTTACAAAAATTTCTGCCTATTCTGGGGCTGTGCACAGTGTCCTTTTCTTGGAAGTCAAAGGAATGTTGCCTTTGTCAGTTGGATTGTGATTTGGAGATGTTACCAGCACATCCAGTACCCTGCATGCTGTGGAAATGGCTGTGGGTGCCTGAGGTGTGCAAAGCCACCGTGGTGTTACTCCTGTGTCATGGGATCTCCCTCTGCAGACCTGGCACCAAATTCTTTGATATCGGTGACAACAAATGTGTCAGGATCTCCTCCTTTGCTGGAGGGACAGCTGTGTCACGGCCTTGGATTATGGGTGGGATGCTGCTCCAAAGGCATAAATGCTTCCTTTACACTGGGAATTTTGGGAGTCTGTGCCTCCCTTCTGGGAAAAGGGTCCCTGAGGGGGGGTAACCAGTGCCCTGAGCATTGCCTGGTGTAAAGCGATGCTGGCAGCTCCTGGGAAGTCAGCAAATTTCTTACTCATGGAGTATTTCAGGTCACCACTCGTTTCTCATCTGTGCTTTACAGGTTATAAGTTTATTTATTTTTTTACTATTTGCTGCTAAATGATATGTGGAGACAATTAAATATATCTAAAATGGCAGAAATTATGTTTATCAGCCATTTGTAGCTTTCTTCCGGGCTTCCAGCTATGCATTTATCTCTGGTCAGGAGACAATCTTTCAGAGATTCTCTCCAGGAGCGCTGGACTTTGAAGGCCTCTTGTAAGACAGGGTAGCAAACTGTTATTGTGGCTGTGTCTCAAATGGGCTGTGAATCTGGTCTGTAAAAGTGTCCTTGGATATTTTTATTGCTCATAAGATACTGGCATAATGTAAATATGGGTAACAGTGGATCTGTGGCACTCCTACCACTCTCCTGGCCCTGTACCTTCCCATATCAAAATGGGAATTGTACTTTGCTGCTGATGTTCCTGCACGTTCTGTGTCCCTGGGAGGTGGTGGCTGCACCCTTGGCAAGCTCTCTGGAGAGCAGGGACTTGGTTGTGATCCTTCTGTGGCTCTGGGCTCTGCCCAGTCCTGGCACTGCCCCAGGAATCTCATGGATCCTCACACAACCTCTGCTCCTGGGGTGTAGTGGGGAATCCTGGGGTAATGTTGCTGCTCTCATGGCCTTTCTTCAGTGCCAGGGATGCACCTTCAGCTTCTATCTGTCCCAAACCTCTGTATGCACAGAAGTGCTGTGGCTCCTCTATTCCCCTTTGGCTTTTAATGCTGTTTTCCCTTTCTCCACCTTCAGTGATCGGTCCCCTCCATTCCCTCCTGTTTTCTGCTTTCCCTCAGACTCAGTCTATGCTGTTTATGTCCCACTGGACTCTCCTGAGGAAGCAGAAGCAGTAGACTCAACCAGATGGCCCCTCCTCCCTGTCCTCCCCTGAAAGCAAGGCGTTCACAGCAACACACACTGAGGCTCCAACCACAACTTCATTCTGTGAGATCCTTCCTCTTTTGCAGGCGTTCCTTGGGAACTGGTGCCACCAGATAAAGTTCATTCCTCAGCTCAGCCTTGTTGTGTCCTGTTCAGCCGCTGATAAGATCCGTGGTGCTTCCTTTGCTCCCATTAAAATCACACAGGCAGGCTCCTGCAGGACAGGTCTCTGCCTCGGGTCTGGGGTTTCTCCACTGCACAATGGAATCAGGCCATGCTGCTGGGATTTTAACATTATCTCCCCTCCAATTAGAATGTTCTCATACCAAACTTTCCCACCGTTTGAATTTCCCTTTTCCTTTTCTTCCCACCTCTTTCTTTTTTTAGTTCACATTCCTTGATTGTGTCTCTTTATTTGCATCTCATTCCCGTTTCTCTCTTTTTCCCGCTCTGGCTCTGCGTTCTCCCATCCCCCTTCTGTGCTGTTTTCGGCCATCCACCAGCTCCCAAACACTGATGAGATCCAGCAAAGAGCCCCATAGTTGCTGTTCAGGATGCTGGAAACTGCCCAAACAGGGTTCTGTATCTGGGCTGCCATAAAATTGAGAGATACCTGACCTTTTTTATCTACAGCTGTATTGTTTGTGCTGTTTTCCTTGCTGCTTCCTCCCTGTTTTCCCTCTTTGGGCTGTGCTCTGCTGTTCAGCAATGCAGGCTGAACAATGTGTGCCCGGGAATTGGGGGTCACTGCAACAGGGGGTTTGCCTGTCCAAACAATTTTGCAATACCAAAAGATGTGAATGTTGAATCACTGCTTCCAAGAGTCCCAAATCCTGATTGCTGGCACCTCAGCTCCTAAATGGATGGGCTTGTTGCTGGTGGATAAGGTAATGTTGAGCTTTCTGTGGCTGTCATGCTTTATCTATCTGTAAATTTTGCCTTATCTTACGAAAAAGTCCTTCTTGTGCATCTTCTCTGGCATCTGTACAGATGGACTCGAGGGAAGTGACGTGGGCATGTGGAGGCTGCTTTGCATGTGGCTCGTTGCCTTTCTCTCTGAAAAAGTCGTTTTTCTGTGCTGCCAAACTCGTCCTTTTTAAACCCACAGCCCCTGGGGGACCCTTGGTGTGCAGGACTGAGCTCAGCATTGGTGTAACACTGCCACTGTCCAAACCCGGCTTCTTTTACTCTGCTAAATGAATTTAATGATTTTTCTGCTTGTGGCTGTAGCAGAAGAGGATTTCCACCAGGTGGTAATGTTGGGCTTTGGTTTGTGCTCCGACCAGCCTGGGATTTGTGCAAGGCTTTCAGGGAAGGAGCTGGGAAATGGGATTATATGGTGGGATTAACCTGGGTCATCTCTGCGGAATTTTTTGTGTTTGTTTTGTTATTTGCACATAAGCTTCGCATATGGGGGAGTTTCAGCCCATGAGTGGCTTGCAAATTCTTGGCTACTCACAAATATTCAGAATTTGGCTGTTTAAATTGTTTCTTTGGGCCCCCGTTGCTGCTGTTAATCTGTACTCCTGGATCCTTTCAAACCATGGTTGGTTTTGGGATTTTTTAGGAACTGAGCAAGCCTGGGAGGGTGCTGCAGGGCCAGAGCTGCTCCTCAGCCACTCCTCCTTTGTGCTCCATGGCAAGAGAATGGAGAAAAGGTCAAAAGAGGCTCTTTTTAGAAATGTGTTTTTTGTTTGCAAAGCAGTTTTCTCTAGTACAGGGAGATACTAATTTCCAGGCATTTTGGTACATGGGTAAGGTGTGAGCTCCTTGCCTGGCCCCTTTTCAAAGGCAAAATTCGATCTTGGTTTTTAATCAGTTGTCCCTGTGCTTCCTTCTCCACCTGTGCTTAGAGTATTCACCTCATTTTTCACTGATATTCTTGTTTTTAGCAGAAACTGTGTTTCTTCCATTGGAGTACCAGGTGCTGCTGATCTCGAGAGCACTGCTGGGGGTGTCTCAGCATCCTGCCCAGGGCGTTGTCCAGGACCTGTAAACCAGAGAAATCCCCATCCCTCCTGGCAGAACAGCCTGTTTTCTGCTGGTCATTCCCATTCCTTGGCAGGTCGTGGTGAGCAGCTGCTCCAGGGGGCTGGCAGGTTTCTGCAAGCACCATCACTTACACTGACAGGCTGTTATTTTTCTATTAGGACTCTGATTTTAGGTTGTAAATCACTGAATTACCAGAGCCCAGGCCTGGCTGCTGTGCTGTCCAAGGGACTGTATGAAGAGCAGCTGCATTTGACTTCTGCTTCCCAGTTTTTCCTGCTTGCAGGAAGAGCACGTGGTGCATCCTTCTCCTGAGCCACCCTTTCCAAATCTTGTTTCTCTGCTGCCTTTTCTCTATGGATTATGAGATCATGCATCTTCGTCTTTCCTTCTCCTTGCAGTTTTTAACAGCTTCCAAAATTCTACCGCCTCACACTGCAAAAGGAGATTTCCTCTTCCTCCCATATTCCTCAGAAAGGAGCGAAGGGACCAGCTCTGTGCTGGGTTTCTCTGGTTTTCCTTCTGGAAGCAGAGTGAAGGATTTGCACAGCACTTCCATGTAGCACTGACTTTGCATGGAAAGAAGGCCAGGAATGGCCCTTGATTTTCTGAAATCTTGTTTTACCTGGATGTGGATCTAATTGATTGAGCTTCACTGTCTAAACCTGCTTAGGTCAGGAATTTGTCTGTGACCACTGCAGAGGTTCAATGTTTGGATATTTTTATAATTTCCTCTCATCTGTTCCTTTCTTTGCCTTGCCTTCTTTTTATCCATCCTCTCCTCTTTAATATTCTCTGGTATTCTTTAACTTTCCCTATTGTGCCCTCTTTATTTTTCCTGGAATTCCTCTCCTCCATGCAGCCTGTCAGACACAGGGGCCTGTCCCACACAGGCTCTGCTGATGATCTGCTCTGTGGCTCCTGCCCTGCTGTCATTGTCATGCAGAGCTGGATATTTTCTCTGCTCATAGGCCATCAGTGATTGCTTTACAGAAAGGCATCCACTGTTTTGATGGTTCCCCAGAGATGAATTTATTGGCAAGACACCATAAAAGTTCTTTTTTCTCCATTCTGCAGCTGAAACTGAACATGCTCATAGTGCCTATTATTTCTGGCACTTGCTGTTTTATTACTAATACAGAGATTTGTGTCTTAATCAGCCAGTTGATGCTGGTCAGCATTCATAGCTGTACTGCTCTAGTAGGAGGGCAGAATTGTGATAAGATTGATAGAAATTTCTGCTATGTCTGCTCTATTGAGCCTATATTCTGTCAGGCTTCTCTTGAAACCTTAAAAATAATTAAGCAGGCTTCATGCAATTAGTTTTTCTACCTCCTGATTCCTTGTCTTTTTGGCCTCACGATGTTTGTTGCATGGTAATATGTTTTTTCCTGGGCTGTACTTGATGGATCACTTTTGTCTGCAAATAATTCCTGGCAGGATTTTGTTGGATCACTGTCCTGTTGTTGATGCTCGTTCCAGTACAGTGAGCAAATTCACTTGCCCAACCTTCCCGGTGGGAGAGGGACATGGGTGAGAGGAGAAATCCTTCTCGGTGTGCCTGCAAGGAGATAATGATTTAGACTCTGCCTGACCAGGATTTCAGTATGTGCTGAGCTTTGAAGGCCTTTCCCTCCTCACAGGCACTACGGATGGCCTTGAGGCATTGTTTCCTTTCTCCTTTAAAATTGTTACAGAGCTTCCAATCCCAACAAGCGGCATTTATGGGTCTCCTAATCCAGTTATCGTGCTCCTGCACCTGTCTGATGGCTATCACAGCCTGTCTCCAGCAAGAGCCAGTAATGGGTTTGCTCTTTTTGCACATTTGTGGATTTGTCTAATGAATAGCTCTGAAGTCCTTATAAAGAATTGGTGTGCAGCTGATGGGATCTGGATATGCTCCCTCCTCCTGGGGATAGCTCACCTGAGCCCCAGCCACATGATCTGTCAGGGATGCCAAGGCATCCTTTGTTAACACTGAATGAGCTGTGCAAGGTGCAGGTTTTCCAGCATTGGAAGCATGAGCTGATCTCCTGCTGGGATCAGGTCTGTGGTGACACCACTCCAGCTGTGATGGCACAGGTACCTGCTCCTTCCTCACTGGGCTGTGGCATCACCAGCTCTGATGGAAGCTTTGGTTGATTCAGACACTCCAGTTACACATTGTCCAGCTCATCCAGTTACACTTAAGAGATTTGAAAAATGTTAAATTTGTTTTTCATCAGTGCTAATTAACGCATGGAGATGATCTTTGCCACGTTATGCTTTATCACTGTTTTGCAGTCCAAGCTGTCTCTGGCCTTCTCTGGGCTGGGACCACAAAAAATGTTTGTAGAGGTATTACAGAATCACAGAATATTTGGACCTGCAAGGATCATTGAGCCCAACTCTTAAGTGAATTGCCTGTGTGGAGGATTATGGTTTTGGAGAGGTGCCCACTAGAAATTAGTTGAAGAGTGATAGGAAGGTATCCAAATAAAAGCAGCATGCATATTAATAGTGTTCCAGCAGCAAAGAACAAGCAGAATTAAATGGGCCGTGTTTCTAAGAAATATTTTGACTTCTAGAAGACTGAAACATGAACTAAATCTATTCACTTGCACATCAAAACGTAGGCAGCTTGGTGTGGAACAGATCTGCCACATCAATTGAACAAATTTAGATTAAAGCTGTGATCATGACTCAATGCTCTGATGTACATGTTCAGAATCTCTTCCAGCTTCCAGAGGCACTGCCAGCACCTGAGTGGGGCTGTAGTTTGCAAATGCTTCATGCTGTTTGCCATACATTTCCCCAAACATTTGATTTTGTGGGAAGTAGGGGGGGAGTTCATCTTCTTGGCATTTTAATGAATATTGCTTGGATGTGGAGCTTACTCTGTGCTGAGCTGATGGCTCTGTTCTGTTCCCTGTGGAGCTGCTAGAAGCTGACTCCAATGGACATGCTGCAGCCATCCTGCCACACATGTCCCTAAACAAGTGATTCGACTTCTCTGAGTGCTTCTAGTAGTGGATGCTGCTTCTCTTAGTGCTCTTGGAGCCAATGGGTGCTATTAAATGCAGCATGCTGAAAAATAGTAGAAAAAAAACAATAGAGGCTTTCATGATGAATCATGACTTATTTCCAGTGCTCAGACAGTTACTGAGAATCCAGAGGAATCCATGAGAAGTATTCAAAAGAAACAGAAAGTTTTTGTGTGAGCTGCAAGTGCTCAGGGACAAACATGTCCTGGGTGGGCTCTCACAACCAGACTCCCATTTCCTGTTTTCCTTCTGCAGAGACTTGGCTTTCCTTGCCATGAAAAGCACAAAGGAGAAGACACTGCCCAGGCCAAAATGCATAGCCCGGTGTGGTTCTGGGCTTTGGGTAAGAGCTGGAGCCAAGTCAGGCTCAATCCAAACTCTGCTCACTGTCTCAGCACTATTACTGCTTCTCCATGAATCCTATTCCAGAGCAACAAACTCTTTCAGATGTGAGGAAGCATCACCTCCTGGTGTCCTTGCTTCTCTCTCTGCCTTGGCTTGGACAGCAGTATAACTTTCTAATTCTGGTTATTTTATATCTCAGTAAAGTTGCTGCAGAATCTGTCTTTGCATGACATTCTCTTATGCTTAATCTTGAAAAGAAGTAATGCCCCTCAAGAAGTGCTGTCAGACTTCAAACATGTTGAATGTACTTCAGATAAAAGCAGGACTGTGATGGTCCATGGGGTGTGATTCGAAGCGTAGGAGCTTTAGGAATGTGATGATGCTTCTGACATTTGCAGACAACCTCACCAGCAGAAGGTGAAAATGTCAAGGTAAGAGCGGATTCTCTCAAGACCCAGAGAGCTGCTGCTAAAATTTTAAGTTGTAACAAAAACAAAATGAGCAAAACTGGCAGAAAAGTCTGAGGAGTGAAGCAGCAGCTGTACAAAAGGTGGGAAGTGTTGGTCCTGTGCTTCAGCCCACCCGCTGGGCACAGAGGAAGGAGAGCAGACAGTACATGAGTCACTGTGTCCTCCCTTCCAGGTGATTTTACAAAAGACATGTGAACAAAATCCTGGCATGACCATCCTCATCAGCAGCACTGAGGAAAGCTGTGATTGTGCTCCATCAATGGAGGAGGAAGGAGGAGATCTAATATTTTTGGTCTAATATTTGCTGTGAGCTACAATCATTTGATATTGCTGTCCACTGCTGAAATGATCAAAGTCGTCCTTTTGCTTTTTAAAATTTGTTTTCCCCCCAGCAGATCACTTTCTTGCTGTTTCCTAAAGCTGCAAAGGGTAAACTGACAAGAACCCCCATAAATCGTTGAGCTTGTCCTTAGAGAAAATCTTAATTAATTAATTTAATTTTATCTGTTCAGCAGATTGCCAGTGGTTGGATTTCATCCCTTCAGAGCTCCTGAGGTCCTGGAGGGTCATTTGAAGAACATATCTCACATTTTGTGTATAAAAAGTCTCTGGCTTATCGTTACTCCAGCAGCAGCTGTGATGTCAGGGGGTGGAAGCTCCTGGGAAGAGAGGCAGGTACAACCCCATGGAATGCTCACCTGTTAATAGGAGCTGGCCTTTTGTGGAGTAGGACATTGGTTCTGTGGCAGAATTATCTCACCTGAGCAGGTATTTACCTTCCAGTGTTTTCTTTAGCTGCTATGACCGGGTTTATAATTAACTTGTGATTTGTTTGTACTCAGTATATTCTTATTTGAAAATGTGGGAGGATGCCTGGCTCCTACCAAAATGGTTTAATTCTTAAGCACTCATAGTCTTCGGTCAGTTGTGGGAGTTCAGGAGCAGGACTGGAGCCCAGCTGAGCTGACAGCAGGTCCAGGGCTTGTGCAGACACTGAAAGAGCTGAAGCGAGGCAGGGGCAGAGCAGCCCATGGCTCTTAAGGCTCCCTGACAGACCTTACAGGAGGTTTTAAAAAGAAAATAAATACATAAATATTTATCTCTGCTTAATTTTAATTGCTTTGTTTCCATAGAGTTACTTATTTTGGCCTCTAGGTTTTGATCTCCTAAGATGTTGCAAGATCTGTGCCCATGAGCAAGCAAATCTGTGTTCAGATTGAGTTCACTGCCTCAATTTAGAGGCAGACAGATTTTTGAGCTATAGCAAATAAAAATTAACTTCAGCCTGGCAAAATACAATTAAAATCATTGTGAAAATGCTGCAATTCTTGTCATCTCACACTACCATTTTTGACCAGGAATACTTATAGACAATCTTCACATTTACAATAATTGCAGCTGTTGGTGAATGTACCCTGACCTGGCTGCTGACTCCAGGGTGCAGGTGGGGCAGGTTTCTGGAGCCCCCATCACCAGCAGACCTCTTGCAGGATGCCAGCACCATTGGGCAGGAGCCACTGTAGCCTTGCCCACTCTTGGCAGGTTTTTCAGGTGCCTGGTGTGGGTGTTCCATCCTCCCAGTGGAAGCAGAGACATTTCCCAAAATAGATGATTTAAAAACAAAACTCATTTAGAACTGGCTGAGCAGGTTGCTCAGAGCTGACGAACTGTGCAGACATGTCACTGCCTCTTGTCTGAGAAGGAATTCTGCTGAGGGCAGGTACAGGATTGCTGGAAAGAGCAGGGATCTGAGAGCGAGGAAAGGCTGCACGAGCTCTGTTATTTTTATCAGTGGCTAAAACACCTCCTCTGCAGTCCTCTCTGGCTTCGTGCCCTGCTTCATTTTGGTTCTGTGGCATTGTGGCTGTTGAGGGTGGTTGTCTGCCACAGCTCCATCTCATGGCACTGGCTCTGGAGCAGGATGGGGCCACAGGATCTGAGGGATGAGACCCACAGGTGAAACTCAGGGCAGTGGGGAACAGACCTGGCCAGATGCATTTGTACAGGGGAGCAGCGGGCGTGAAGTGCAAATAAACCATTTGTACAGGCTCATCATCCTTCCTCTGAGCACTTGATCCTTACAATGCTGGCAGTTTGTTATTTTTATGGCCTAAAATCTTGAGCAGCTGCTCTGGTTCAAGGAAGGTGGAGTGTTGGGTGCTGTTCTACCTGTGGGATGCTGAGGTTTTTGGGATGACGTGGCTGGCCAGGGACCTGCAGCAGGAGGTGCTGGGAGGGCTGGTGGCCCTTCTGTGCCGTCACCCTAATTGCCAAGGATGCAGTTGTGTTCCCAGGCATTATTTGGTAATTATACTTAGTAGACCGTAGGGGACAATTAGGAAAGCTTAAACATGTGTCAGCTTCCACTCCATCATTTCTGTGAGCACCAGCAAGGCTTGGATTGCAGCTTAAAAAGGGGCAGTGCAGGGGAAGGGGAAGCAGCTCTCTCAGCAAGGCACAGAGGGGCAGCTTTTGGGGGGCAGGTGTCACCCTGGGAGCCTGAGTTGTCTGTATGGTTGTAAGGAAATAAAGGGATGACTGTAAATGCTTTTGACAAGAAATTCATGTTGCTTTTTCTAATCTAAGCCCAAGCTTTACTTGTGCTCAACACAAAGGTAAACACCAGTGGTGGAACAATGCTGTGTACTGTGCCTTGGTGTTTTTATTAATTCATGTTTATTGGCTCATTCTAGTGGGAGAGGGCAGGACTTTGGCTTGGTGGTGCAGCTGGGGAGGTCTGCAGGTGACCTCTGCCTTTGCCTGGAGGAAGAGGGGCCCAGGATGTGCCTCTGGGAAGGTGCATTAGTTCATGGGCTGTGCATTCTACTTTTTCTGGAATTTTAGGGCATTTTTCTGATCTTTTATGTTCCTCAGCTTTTGTGCTGTGGGGCTGTTTGTATCCAGATCTTATCACTCTTCTTCCCAGCACTAAAGACATTTTTCTCATTGTTAGAGCAAGAGTAAAGCAACAGGATGAAGTCTGTAATATCCTATAATGATAACTATATTATTATGGATGCTTTGTACATAATGATCTTTCCTTCAAGATTTGGGGAGTTGAGAACTGTAACAGCACATGATGAAACACCTGCACAGAGGAGCACGGAGGGTTGGGTTTTATGAAGCACACAAGGAATGTCTGTTGAGTGGCTGCTCTGTGAGCAATTCCTGCCTGCCAGGGCTGGATTTTGGAGTAGGTTTCTCAGGGAAGGACCTCTGGCTTTCTCCCTCCTTAAGGGAGTATTCCTTATAATGACTGGAGTGTGTTGAGTAAAAATAGAGACTCATGTTACTTAAATGTGTACTTCAAATAGCAACTCAGAGCAGCCTTGTAAACTATTTCAGTCCCTGAAATCGTGGATGGGTTATTCTAGAGGAAAGCTGGGATCCAGCTGTGGCACCTTGGGGAACCCACCCTGGCAGCTGGGATCTCCCTGGATCTAGACCCTGGGCTCAGCAGCAGGCTCTGGGCAAGGATTGGAGCAGCCTTTTGGCTGTGACCTTGGCCGGCCAGGAGGGCCCTGAAACAGAGCCTGGTGGGTTTTGTGTGCTCCCTGCTCAGGGCAGAGGAGCAGGGTCCATCTGCTTGCTGAGGCTGCCCTCTCCTGAGGCAGCACTTAAAAACACTGAATTGGCTTCCAGTCGTCTCCTGATGATTAGCTCTCTCATTTCTCTAATTGCTCTTGTCTGCTAATGGTTTGTTTTGTTCCACAGAAGTTTTGTTTTGTCTGCAGCAGTGTTGATGCAAGCGTGGCAGCATGCTAAGCATCAACATCCCGTTTGAGTTCCAAACCAAGGCACAGCTCGTTTCTGATAACATTCCCTGGAGCCATGAGGAGGAGAAGGGCGATTTTTCTCACTCAGCTCCGTGATGCAGCCATGGAGCGTGTGCTCCTGAGACACCTTTTGCAAAGCCTCCACTGAAACAGGGCAGGACCCTGGTTTGTCTCCCTGGCTGTGAGAATGTCACCTGCCCGGGGCTGCATCAGGGGGATCCCTGTGGGAGCTGTAGGTGTGTCACACCCCGAGCCCTCCTGAGCAGCCTGTGTTTGAGCAGCGCGTCACCCTCTGTGCCCCAGCTCTGCAGCAGGAGGAGATCTCCGCTCTGTCTGCGCTGCTAATGAATAACAGCCTCTCTGAAACCATGTGTGACAGCACAGGTGAGACCCTGCCACCTCTAAAAGCAGAACAATTAGGCCTGGTTTTTTCCCCTGACTTAAGCTTAAATCCCCAAGCCTGGAATGCAATAACATTCTCATGTTTTCAGCTGCTTCTCCGTTGGACATAGGAGCTGCTGTACCATAGAAATTGTATATGATGCTTCTTTTCAGGTGTCCTTGTGCCCTGATGATGCTGGTGGGGAGCTGCCCTGGTGTTTTCCTGATCTGTCGGGGTGTTTGTTATGGGCTGCAATGCTGTGGGCACCCCATTTGCAATGTGCCTGTTCCAGCTGCACTCACATCTCTCACCGGCTTCAGGACTGAGCGCACCGCGGTGGGAGTGGTCACTAATTGCTTGGAGAAGTTACTGTGTTCTGAAATGTTGCCCTAAAGCGAAAAACTTATGGAAAAGGAGGAAGGAGGGAATGGAGTAAGTTCTTTATATGTATACATATATATATATGTATCTATATATATACACACCTATATACATAAAATATCTTCCGAAGTGGCTGTCACCATCCAGATATGTGGACAGCTAATTGTGGCAGTACTGAAGCTCAGACATGTAAAGGTCACCTTTCAACCTAGACTGCCTCCTTATTTTCTCTTGAATCAGTTGGCTGATATTTCTGATTTGATTTTGTCTGTAAATTGCTGAATCCCTGTTATCTAAATATAACTTTGAGATGAGCTATAAAATGTCTGTGTCTCATGGTACTTGCGGTCTTTAAAACTTGGTCGGAGGAGCTATGTTGATTGAGAGCCAAACCTGCTTTTTTAAACTGGACTCAGAGGTTTTTTAAAACAAATATCTCTTATATATCAAGTAAACTTGTTTTGACACCTAATTAAGTTAATTTAGGTGGTTTAGTGTAGTTCAGCAGCAGCTCAAAATCATGGTCGTCTTCCACCTGGGCTGATATATTGATTCTTCTGGTGTTCCCTCCATAAATCTCCTGCTTCTCTGCAGCTGTAATTGCATTTCAGAAAGGGGAAAGCATGTGTGTGCCCAAGCCACCCATAATTACTGCTCTGAAATGCCTAGGGAGGTAAGTGCGAGCTCAGTGTCTGTCGTGAGGCTGAAGTTTCCCAACAGTTTCCTCACATTTTCTGCGAGCAGCTGTGTGAGAGCCGCTCCCAGAGGCTGGGGCAGGCGGGCGACAAAGCTGTGACAATGCCAGAACAGCTTTCACACCAGCTCCTGCTAACGTGGCAATGATGTGCAAAGCCTCTCTCGCATAAATCCCCATCCTGCTGGGGTAGGATTGCAGCGATGTGTTCTTGTGACTGGCCTAGAAGGTCATCTTTTGTTTTTCAGATGAACCTCCTTCAAGATCCCATGGGAGCTTTTGTTCTGGAAATCGATTGCAAGTCCACAGGGACGTTTTTTCCCTGATTGCTCCTCATACGAAATTGAAATTATACAAGCCAAGAGGGTTTGGTTGTTTTTTTTGGCTGGTTGGTTTTAGCTGCTTTTTTTTTTTGAATCCCCCTTTTGGAGCAGTGAAGTGTGTGTTCTTCGCTGGAGCAATTGGATTTTGTATTTGTGTTGATTCCTAAAAGTCAAGCTGGGCTTTAGGAACCTCGCACATACACAATCATCAGTTTGGCTCTTAGGCTGTGCTGTTCATGTGCCAAAGCAATGTTTATGTATATTGTATGAAAATGTGGTTGTCTGGGGGAGTGAGCAGTAAAATTCCAAAGCTCTGATGTGTGTTTCTGCCTACACCTGACCCGGGTCTGTTTATCTCCAGATGATGTAGCAAATCCATCTGTTCCTCCACACTGGAACAAGATAATTTTACTAGGAATTGACTAAAAGCAGTATGTTGTCACTGGGGTAGGAATTCTGTGTTGTTACTGCACATCTGCTTTAGCAAATACGGAAGAGTTTCTGCCTCTTCCCTTCACTCTGTGCACTTGTTCTGGTGAAACCTTAATGTAAGACTGGGGAGGCCAAATATGTGGGGTCTTTGTTAATTCACAGAATCTCAAAGGTGGAAAGATCCCATCCCTCAGGATCTAAGGGTATTTGCTGCCCCCCGGGCACAGGTAATCCTCTGGGATAAAGGGTGAATCGCCTCTCATTCTCCATCCCACAGGAAATGGTGTTCTGGGAAAGCTCATTTCCTACAGACTTTAAATCAAGTGGTGGATGATGGAGCTCCAGGATTTAAGTGCTCTCCACCTCTGGAGTGTCTGACAAGCCCAGCTGATGTTCTTCCAGCATCTGTGTGCCCGGCCAGTGCAGGACCAGCCAGACTTGGGAGTGTTTACTTGCATTTATGTGGCCCTTGAAAGGCTTCTTAAATTGTGTGAAGTTAATACAATGGGAGATGGATTTTTCCTGCCCACCTAAGCAAGCCTTTAGTGATTAATGCTGTAAAATAAAAACAACAGCAACAAATTCAGTTTTATAATGCGCTGCGGATTTCAGGTCTGTGAAAAATGCGTTTCATAAATGAAATTTTTCCTCCTCCTAGTACTGTTTCAAAAACACCTTATCTTCAGAAAAACCCCTTGCCTCCACAGCTGCATTTGGATGCTAATGGGATACATGGCTTCATAATTCTTTGTCTCCTTTCTTGCGTTTGTACAAAGCTAAACTCTGTTGCAGCATAGAAACGTTCTGCTGGAGAAGAGCAGAGGAGAGGTTCCGCTCTGTGGTTGTGAAATGAGTTGAGTTTTCTCATCTGTTTTTCTCAGAGAGATGCATTGTGTGCCACAACTACAGCCAGAAAAAGGGAATCCTGAGGTGCAGGGGGAGCTGTCACAACCTGCAAGAGGCAGCTCTGTGCCATTAGCTGTGGGCACAGCAGGATCGAGGGGCTCTCCCACCCCAGGAGCCATCAATGACCTCAGTGCTCGTTAAGTGACAAATGTCCAGCCCAGCCAGGTGGGGCCCTGCCCTGCCCTGCTCAGTCCTGTCCGAGCTGGGGGCTTGGCCCAGCCTTCCAGGGGTTTATCCCTAATCCACTGGGCTGGATGTTAGCCAGGGCTTTGTCTGAGAGGTTTCAGAGGCTCTGCTCCGAGCTGTAGCTGTAGCAAAGCACACTCCTACTCGGAAATAATGGCACGCTGCGAGTTGGGATACTCTCCCTGCTTGTGGAGCGATCCAGGAACGGGAGGCACGGATTATATGACTTGAATGCTGCACTATTTATGATGTGTGTTCAGCCACCTAAATCACATTGGCAGTGTTCGAGCTTCGCCTGGATAATTGATTCAAATGTAAATTGAATGGATAAATCCTGTACAGCTAAAATATGCCCTCTCTTTATCTTGATTCTTTTTCTTCTTTGTGCTGAATGGCATAGAAAATAGGGAGTTAGAATTCATAAATAGGTATTTGACTTCCTTTGTTGGAGGCAGGTATAGTGAAGTTTGTATGGTCTGTTTGGAAATGCTTTACAGTTCTGTTTATTGAATTATGAAGCTGTTTATAACTTGGCTTCTGTACTTCTGGTCAATAATCTGCTTGTGGCAATGTTTGTGCTGCTCTTCAATGGCAAGACCAGGTGGTTATTTATTTCAGTAAGTGCACATTAGTCAAGGGCAAAGTATCAGAGAAATTCTTTTTGTTGTTGTTTTTATAGCCTTGGAGTGAAATATTGTGGGGAATGTGTGCCCAGCTGGCATCAAAGGCTGTTTTGGTTTGGGAATCTGCTGACAGGGACTTGAACTGGCATCAGGACAAGCCTTTGTGAGCTTTTGGTGAAGGTTTTAATCTGTTTTCCCTCAAGGCTTCCCTGTTTCATCAGACTGGGCTGAGGTGCTGACTGACACAAACAAAGCAGCGCTCTGGGGCTTTCCCCCAGCCTGGGGGCGTTTAATCAGAAATTCCACAGATGGGAACTCCTGGGACTGGTGTCTTCCCAGTACGGTCTGGAGGCCCTTCAGTCCCTCATCCCCGGAGACCCCTGCTCCCAGTTCTTCTCCTGGAGCAAACATTCAGCTACTGTGTGGAATGAAGTGCTTGGCATTCCTCAGGCTATAAATATTGGGGCAGTTTTCCTCTCTCAGGGCACGAATCCCAGCAGTGCCCATACCGGGCACTTGCTGCCTGGTCAGGATTTTGCTCTGCCCTCATCAGCTTTCCCCTTTGCTCTGGCTTTAAAAGAATTAAAACACCCCAAATGGATCATCTCCACCCCTCGGGACTGTCACTCCTCGCAGGCAGCTCTTGCTGTCAGGCCCTGCAGAGGTACCAGCACTTTGCAGCACGTGTTAAAGCACCCACCTGCCTCCCCTCGCCGTTCTGGTGTCAGAGTCTCTGGGAGTCAGAGCCCACTGAGGTGTGATATCCATGAAGTGTGATATCCACGACATGTGCTGCTGCTCCTGCAATGCTTCCCTGTGTCCTTGGTGTCCGTGTGAATGTCCAGACCTGTTTTGCATCTCATCAACTTCTTGGCTTAGGAGATGTCCTTTGGCAGAATATCCCACATTTTAATCGTTGATGTGAGCATCCATTTCCCCCTGCCAGTTTTCCAGAAGCCCCAAATCCCACTTCAGCTGTGTCTGCTGCAGTCCTGCTTGCTGGAGGGTGGGTGCCCCTGTGATTTCTTTATTTCCCTTCTCTTCCTGCTCACCTCACTGTGGTGCTGGGGCTGCTGCTCTGGGGTGATGGGTGCAGGGACCCACCATACCCACCATACTCTGTGGAATTGCTGATTAAACACACCCAGGCTGCGGGAAAGCTCCAGAGTGCTGCTTTGTTGGTGTTGGTGCTGGGATGTGTTGCCTGTACCACTCCCAAAGACATTCCAAGTTCCATCTTTCCCTGACCCCTCCACCTTTCCTTTCCCCCATCCCCATCTGCTGGCAGTATTTTGAACACCCAAAACTCCCTGTCTGTGCTGGACTCTGTTACTTCTGTACAGGAAGAACTTTGTCTGTGCCCTGCATCTGCTGCCAGCTGTTGAGCATCAATATTTACAGATTTTTTTTTTTTTAATACAACTTCTTGTTGGTGCATTTTGTTTATGGGGGAAAAATTGCAAATAAAATTGTTCATGTCCAAACTTGTCACTATCCAGAACTTGAACATCCCTCTCCTATCTCTGCTGGGCTGTTAGGAATGGGAGTTTTTGTGGCTGGCTTCAGAGACCAGCTTTGGCTATTTAGACAACATCCATTCAATAAATCATAAGGGGAGCAGCTGCCATTCTCTGCTGAGCCACGGCACATCAGATAAAATATTGCTCATTTACTTGGTTTGGTAGAAATAAAGTTGCTGTAGTGGAACATCATTACAGACTGTTCTTAATTCACCTCAGGGCTAATTCTAATAGCAGCACACAACTCTCCTGTGACAGCCTGAGTGAATGAGATGGGTGTTTTGATGTCAAGCTGAATGTAAGAAAGGTTTTAGGAATCAAAGCTTTGAGAGAGAAATAACTACTGTTTGTGCTGTGATACTGGAAGAGGTCCCTGTTTTATTATTAGCACTATAGCTATTGAAAGCCCTGACACTTGTTCCTGGGGGATTTGAAGCAATTCAAGCCATGAAATACTGTTTCAGCTCAGCTTTTTACAAGTGATGGTGTGTCGGTGAAGCCGAAGGTGGCTTTGATCGCTAGTGGAGGCACCCAGGGCTGGCATTAACTTAATAATATTAGTTTGATTTTCTCAGCTGTGTGGCAGCCAGGAGCCCTGCAACCACCCAGCTGTGGTGCACAGCAGATATCTGGGGCTGGCCAAGCAGGAGGGCTGGGGAGCGGCTGTCCAAAGCCTCTGAATTCAGACCTGCTGCTTTGCACAAATGCAGTCAGTGTCATGCTCAGTAATGGGGCCACAACATCTGTAGGGACGGTGCCTACTGGTCTGAAAAGATGCTGGAGACCGTTACTTTAAAAATTTTTAAAAAATTAGGTCTCAAGGTGTCTTATCTCCTCCTTGCATCAGGGCTTGGCAAAAACAAGTGAGAATCGTGTGGTTCTGAAATTGTCATTGTATTGCAGCGGGACAAATGGCCACTGCCACAGTGTTTGCTGTGTTATTTCCTTAATGCCCACTCACCTGGGTGAGGCAGCAGGTGTTTCACCTTTGTTTGGTGTGGAATGCTGCAGAGGGGAGCCTTGGACCCTGCTCTGCCACAGGGTTTTGCTTTGCCCTTGCTTACCTTACTTATTCTCTAAAAAAATAGAGGCAACTGGTGGAAAACGTGTATTTGCTCCAGCTCCCAGGAAAACAGCTTGTGTTTCTGAGAGTGTTCCAGCTCACTGTGCAGGAGCAGGGCTGGATTCCTGTGTGTGAGCTGTGTTTGGCTGCCAAACCTGTGCCCTTCACTGGCGTGGAGGTGCTGTGCTGCCCTCACTGTCGCTGTCACTTGGTCAAGGCAGCGCCGTCACCCCTCAGTCCTGGGGTCTCCTCACAAGCCTCTTCACCACTAGTTCTGGAGGGCCCTGTGTCAGAGGCACGTGGGGAATTTGGTGTGAATGACAGGATGCTCGTCGTTCCTGGGAAGAAATGAACAGCAGGAGGGAGGGATTTGCAGGGTGCTGGTTGGTGTTACCAGAGTTTCACACGCAGCGTATTTCACGTGCAGCAATGCTCCTGCTGCCCATGAGCGTGCTGAACACACCCCTCCCCTGACAGCCCAGCAAGCCTCTGCTTACAATAACTTCTGCTGGGAGAGAAAAACCAATTGCATCCTGAAATAGCAAGGCTGGAGGAGCAGAGCTCTCCTGCCAGCTGCTGCTGATGACCTTGATTCCGTGCAAAATGTCATAATTCAATGAGAATATTTATACTGAGCTGCACGGCACAAGCTCAAAGATTCTCAGCTCCTCATTTCCATCTGACTAATTTCACATGGCAAAGAGGGGAGTCAGGTTTTTTTATTCAGATTCTCTGCTCTGAGTAAACCTCCGGAGTGCTCATCTCCTGTACATAAAAGTTGCTCAAAATAGTGGTGATAAAGCTGTTTAGTTCAGCCGTATTCCTGTGCTATCGGTGACTTTGTTAACAGCAGGCCTCTGCAGACACTGTCCCTTTGATGCTGGGTGCTGTATGGCACATTAAAAATCCTTAGCTTGGTTCTAAAGCCTCACTAAAAACCCTCCTGGGACTTTGATGTTGAGAAGATTCCACTCAAAGTGCCCAAACCCTGTGAAGCTCCCCAGCCTTATCTCGGAGGCAGGCCAGCAAGTGGCTGCCTTGGGCGAGAAAATATCAGTGGCAGCAAAAACGTGTAGTGATTATTTACGGTCTGAGCATCTGCAGTCAGGAGAGGCTGTTGGAAATTCCCAGATCCTGGTGATGCCGTGAAAAATCCTGTTCTTCATTTTGAAGACAGTTTGGAGGGCTGCACGCTGTGATTCAGTGTTTGGGTATCGGGGTGATGCAGCTGAAAAACCTTGGTGGAGCATGTGGTGATGTCAAGCACAAAGTCCAGTTGTAAGCACCTGTGCCCCCAAATGTTTACCAAGGGTATTTCTTGCTCAGTGATGGGATGCTAAAAGCAACTGTAAAAGCTTATTTTGGTTTTAATTAGTATTGCAGTGAGTTTTTAACCATGACATCTTCCTTGCTGCTGTGCAGGTGGAGGACACGTGGTTCTTTGCCACAGAGTGTGGGGTGGCCGGGACCTTTGGCATGGCTGTGCCAGTGAGTGTCCCTTTGTGCATGTGAGGAGCTCTGCTGTGTTAATGGATGCTGTTAACAGATCAATCTGTGCTATCAAAGTTTTGCTTTTACTGTCTGCGGAAAATCAGCCTTGAGCCACGTTTTTTTTTGTAACTTAGAATCATGGAACGGTTTGGGTTGAAAGGGACCTTCCAAAGTCATCTAGTCCAATGCCCCTGCCATAGGCAGGGACATATTCCACTAGACAAGGTTGCTTCAAGCCCTGTCTATCCTGATCTTGGGCACTTCCAGGGATGGGGCAGCCACAGCTTCTCTCGCCAACCTGTGCCAGTGTCTTACCAACCTCATTGTAAAATTCTTCATCCTTATCTCTAGTCTAAATCTTCCCTTTGTTAGGGAACAGGCCCTGCTAAAAAGTCCATCCCCATCACTCTGAGTGTGTATTTGTGATGCTGTAGTGTGAGGTACCTGGCCCTGCCCCAAGCCCCTGGGCTGCGTCTATGCTCAGGGCTGGCATCTTGCTCCTTACCTGTGTCAGATCGGTATCAAATGTGTCTTCTTAGTGAAAGGGGAATTAAATGGTCTCTCTCTATTTTGTCTGTACTACGTTTGGCGTACAGGAATCGATCTGCCCGCACTGGGAATTGCTTTAAGGAGCTTTATCCCCTTCATGAACCCTTTTTTGCGGAACCTTCAAACCAGTGTATTTTCCGTTCCAGCTCCAAAACCCCAGCGTTTCACCAGCACCCTCCTGTCGCCCTGCCCTGCCCCGTGCGCCCTTTCCCTTGGTCACCGGGGGCGGTCGGGGGTCCCTGCCCGGTTCCTGCCCGGGCCGTGGTCCGGCTCCCCGCCCCGCGGGGCCGCTCGCCGCCAGCAGGGGGCGGTACAGCCCCAGGGAGCCGCCCTGAGCCCCGGGGGCCGCGGGTTCGAGCCCCGCGGGTTCCAGCCCCGCGCTGGGCGTCCGCCGAGTCGCTCTCCCTGCTCCCGGCGTGTTCCCCGCGGCCTCTCCTTGGTGCTCCTCTGCGCTACGCGCTACGTGGGTGTATTTCACCAGCCCGTGAGCAGAACCTCTCCCCAGGTTAGCTCTGGGCCCGTGCACCCCCTGCCCTGCGCGCTGGGGCTGCTCCTCACTCCCGGCCCCGCTTTCCCTCTCCGGGAGCTGAGCTCCTCGCCCATTTTTGCACTGGAATGGCTCTTCGGTGTGGAAGCATGGGGACCCAGGGAGGAAGCGTGGGATATGTGGCGACTCCTCGGTGCATGGGACACGGGATGGGTGCTCACAAATAGCAGCACCAGCTGTAGGTGTGAACTGGGATGCTGAGCCCCGCGGGAGGTGTGACACTGTTCTTTGCCCTCCAGCCTGCTCGGGATTTTAATGTCTCTTTGTCCTTTATTGCCTCTTTGTCTCCTCCTTTCGGAACCACATCGATTGTTTTGATGCTTCTGCCCCGAGACAGGATCGACACACCATCACCAAACTGATGGAAGGGAAATGGCACCTGGGTGAGTTAGACTTCATCTGTGTTCGTCAGGCTAATTAACTCATCAGCAAGGTTTGTTTAACATGAACTCACTCTCTGGTTTCAGCTGCAATTTCTTTAGAGCAGTCCGTGTCTTCCTGGATATAAGCATTTATTTCCATAACGCTGACTCCAAACCCTGCCTGCCTGCAGGGCTGTAATTTATCCCCTGAGGAGCATCTGGACAAAGCAGGGCACTAATTCTGCCACCTGTGCTGATGATGTGTCCGAAGAGACCGTGTCAAGTCTCTATTAAAAGCTGTGAATAAGACAGAAAGCCTGAAATCTTTACTTCCAGAAGATGTATGAATGTAATATAAAGCTGCTGCTAATTCTTCTCAGGAATTAATGGAGACGATCAAGGACAATTTCACTCAATACTGCTTTCCTTTTTGTAAAGTAAAGCTTCCCCAAACCTCAGGCAAGGCAGAAACATGACTTTGAGTCTGTGTCGCTATCCTTCAGTCAAATAGAATTAGCTGTCTTTATTTAAAAAGTCTTTGCTGGCACCACAGTGCCAACACTTTCTGAGACAACAAAATGGACAGAAATCCATTTTCTAGCCTGGGAGGAAGGCAAAAAATAAATTGGAAGAATGAAGAGTGAGGAGGAATTGAGGCGTTCACAGCACTCGCAGTGCGAGTGATTGGAAGTGATGGGAAGAAAGCAGGAGAGGGATTCATTTGCTTAAAACATGGAACTGGAATTGACTTTGAGGTGCACGTTGCATCACTGAGGAACCCAGGCTACCGTGGCTCTGCTGGGGGCATGCTGGGCAGCAGCAGGAAGGGAGGGATGGAGAGATGCTGGTGTAGGTCAGCTACTGCCGAACCCAGGGATGACTCTGACCGTGCACCCCTAACACGGGGCAGACATCTGGTGTGTGCCCCATGGTCCATCACTGGAGGCTCCTGGCAGTCCTTCAGGAAGGTCACAACCTCTTCTGCTCACCAAGTGTGCCTTGTGTGGGGCCACCTGAGAAAGGATGCCCCGGGGAAACCTGGAATGGGCCAAACCTGAAAGTCCAGCTACAAAATACCCACCCAGAAAGGTGCTCAGGGCAGCACTTTGGCTGCACCTTGGTCTTTGCAGTGACAGACACTGACAAAATATTGCCAAACTTGGTGAAGCCAGTGCCTGCCCAAAGCAGTTGAGAAGGGATTTCCAAGGCTGCCCAGGCTTCCCTGGGTGTCCCTGAGAGCCCTCCAGCCTGTGCCGCTGTCAGTGTTGTGTTGGAGCTCTGGGCAAGGGCTGAAGACACGTCTGCAGAACTGCCTCCATTTTTGCACTGCAGAGTGTCCAGTGAGTGACACTTTTCCGTGCATTTCTTTTCTATCTCACTGCACTGCATCTGACTAATGAAGTTTGTCCCTTTTTGGGGGCTGATAGCATTATGCTCCTCCTGCTTCCGTCTGCGTCTCAGAAGAAGAAAATGTCCTGTCTATAAAATTCCTGGAGACATCGATCTGTGCTTATCTCATGGCAGTGATTTTACTCGGCTTTGCTGTTTATGCTTGGCATTGCAGATGCTTCCAGAAATCAATGCTGCTGCTCTCCCTCCTCCTGACAGGCAGCTCCTTGGAGCTGCTGCCCGTGCCTCTGTGTCCTTCTCCCTGTCTTCCCTGCTCAGGTTCTCTTTGTGGCCCTTCCCCAAGATCATGTTCCTGCTTCTCAAGTTCCCCATGTAGGAAACTGCACGGCTGAGTGATCAGACACAGGTACATCTGGAAAGGAGGACTCTGACGTCTGCCCACGCACACCCTGCCATGGGTCTGGGGTTTGTGCACGAAGCAGCAGCCCTGGGTCAGCATGAGCTTGGCAAGGTTGGCTGTGCTGCAGGAGTGACGGGTATTAATTAAGCTGCTCTGCCCTCCTGGGCTGCTGACAATGGGAGCTGCTAAACCAGCTGTAAATCTGGCCCTGGGGATTGTGGGTTTCCATCAATCCTGGGCTCAAGTCGAGGCCCAAAAGTTGAGGAGGGTTTGAATCCTTCAGTTCTTACTAAAACCTTCCATCTCCTTTCTAGGAGACTCTAGTTAATGTTTCGGCAAATCCTGTTGCTAGAAATTGGTTTTGGAGCCTGAGTCTGGGAGGATTCATCCATCCCAAACCAACCAGAACACAGGTGACTCTACAGAGACAGTGCTGCACTAATGCCGTGTTTCTGGTGCTGAATTCAGTGTGTTACACTGCATTGGGGAGCTCAGAGACAGCTCCTTCCTTCCACTTCCCTGAGCAATTTCATTAACAGGAGTGGGAAGAATTCTCCCCTCAGCAAGCCGGCTCGCATTGAGGCAGAGGGAACAGAGCAGTGAGTGGCACTTTTCCATTTGCCTGTTTTCCAGGCTGTGGACTGAGCTGCCCCTGGCTGAGGTGCCCAACCTCCTCCCAGCGCAGATCTAGTGTGTTGCCGTATTCCCCAGTAAAATGCCGGGTGGGGTAAACAATTCATCACCTGAACTTCAGCATTCTGGGGACCAGGCTGGGAGTTCACAGCCCAGCTGCAGTCAGTGCTTAAAACTTATTTTGTTCCTCCCCGCCCGTTTCCCAGTTTCTATTCCAGCACAGCAGTTTGCTGGGTCATTTTCCTCCCCGAGGGCTTTCTCCTTCCCCCTGAGCTGCTGCCTTCTTGTTGGCATCAGGGAGTTACTTTCCATCGATGTTTGAGCTGAGCAGTTCATTAATGTTCACGATATCTGTTTGGACACAGTCACAGGCTCCTAGGAGGTGTCCCTGAGAGGGAAAAGGCTGAACATGTGTACAGAGCAGCTCCATCACAGCCTGCAAGTCCTGCCACCAGACTTAGGCTTTTCACCTCCAGAGAGAGGATTCAGTTTATGTATAGTCTTAATAAGGAGTTACTATTTGCCCATTAAAGAATTTTAAGTATGAGGTTACTCTTTTCATTTTTTAAGTTTTATTTTTTATTTGCCAGGGAAGAGAAGTTGTGCTCCTGTAGCCCGCAAACCTCTCGAATGCCTCAAAACCACCATCTGTCATTAAAATGTAGTGCAAAAATTCTGATTTTATTTCATCTTCAGTGTTGCTCAGCATTTTAATTTGACCTATATGGTGTAATTCTCCTAAGTTTTCCCTAGACTTCCATGGCTCTGAATATTAGAGAAAAAAATCAGTTAATGTAATCATATTTCATAAATTATTATATTTAATTACTTTAATATTACTCCTCTAAAGATCTTGTTGCTGTTTAACCTGCCTTCTTGCAGAACCCCAAGCTTGGGGCAGTGCAGGATGCCAAAGGCTGCTCTGGAGCATTTCTTCTCTGCGGGTGTTGGTCTTTCCTTGAACCCTTCTGCTTTCCAGCAGTTGTGCTGAGACAATCTCGTCTACGATTTCTTGCAATGCTTTATTTTAATATATCTTCCCCTGTCACTGCAGGACTGCATCCAGCCTCCTGGTAAGTGATATCTAAATCACTGCTGCAAGGAGAGGATGAAATATGGGCACATGAGAGGGGAGGCAAGGGATATGACTGAGGAGGAAAAGTCACAGAGCAAGAAGAAATATGGACAGGGTGTGTAAAATGGGCCATGTTCCTCAGAGCTGCTGTCACTGCCGTGGTTCAGGTGTGGTTCAGGACGTGTGTGTATGGACACAGATCTCTGCCTCTTGCTGTGGAATAACGAGAGGATCCCTTGGGAGAGTGCGGTTGTGCTGTGCATGTGCACGTACACAGCGACTCGGGTGCTTATTGCACACACAGTGGCACTCTGAAACCAGCTGGAAATCCACATTTGTTTGTGCTCAGCAACTGGCTTTTGCCAGCAGCGATATTCCTGCAGCCTGTACACAGCTGGAGCAGGCTCGTGAACACTTCACTGTGGGTGTGTTCATGGTGACCGCTCAGCCTGGTGCATTTGGATCTTTGAAAGCAGCAAAAAGGAGCAGCATGGATAGGTTGCCAGTTAGGATCATCTAGTCCAGCCCCTGATTTTGTGACTAGACTGTCACCAGCACATCAACTGCAGTCTAGGTTGAGTGTTAAATAAAACAAGTTTCTGTGACAAGCAGAGGTTTGCTCCATTGAGCCTGAGCCCAGGGCAGCACCCGGTGAGGGACTCGGTGCAAGCACTTCACTGCTGCTGCAAGAGCACTCCTTGTGCTGTACTGAAGAGCATCCTGAGTATATTTTTGTTGCTTTCTGTATTCCCAGGGGACAGCTAACCCTAAACTCACTGTGGTGGTAGCAGCTTTCTCCTAAATTCAGGCTGGGTGTATCTGCTTGTGTTTGTTCCTGTGCCAACCTTGTCCCTGAGCCTCCCTCCCTCCTCTCCTTCTCCTCTCCCATGTTTGCGGAGAATGGTTGTATCTCTGCTGCTCCATGTTCCATGAGGCTGAGCACACCGGCCCCTCTCTGGCTCCCCAGCCCTCTCAGCAGCCCTTTGCTGCCCAGTTTCTGGCCAAGTCCATCCCAGTTGAACATGGGTGACCAGACCTGAACAAAGTGCTCAGATAAGATCTTCCTGGGGCTCTGCACAATGGAAACTTCTGTGAAGCCCAGCCAAGGCATCTGCTGAGGGGTGAGAGTCTCATTCCTGCAGGATGAGACTTTCCTTTGAAATCCATATTGCTGGTACCAATGTTCAGCTACCATAAGAGTTGCTTATTTGAAATTATGTTTATCTTTGGCTTTATGCATTTCAATACAAATTTGTTTTTTACAGTGGATTGGTGACACTTTACAGATCCAACTGAAATCAATGAAGAAACCGACATTTATCAGATCTCTGCAACTTTTCCACATTGCTTTTTGTCAAGGAAATCTTTTCCCAGGACTGCACTTGAAACAGGAATGAGCCTTTTAAGTCTCACACCTCCTCAGGGATTGGCAAAAGTAGTTAGTTTCCTGCTCTAAGTCTCCTTGAACCCATATTCCTGTGCTCTGTGTGCTGCCTCCCTGTACAGGCAGCCCCGTCAGCCTTCCACCAGGTTTAGATGCTTCAGTAACTCTCATGATTTCCTAAAAATGTTGTTTTCCTCAAAGCATAGAGATCCCCACTGGATCCACCATTGCAGGGCATCCTTTTTATGACAGACTGGGGGTGGGGGGAAAGCACCATCTGAGTGATGCAGGCCACAGAGGGGAATGGCAGCGGGTCAAGTCAGTGGTGACGTTGCCTTGTATAAATCAAGAGAGGTGGCAGCTGGGTGTTGCTCACAAGCAGCAGAGGGATGGCTGCTTGTGGGCCAGGGAGGCTGAGTGGAAAAGGTGTGTCTGTTTGGCTGCAGCTTTTATATAAGGGCCACTGCTTTCATCTCAGCTGTGGGGAAAAAAAGGGACATCGCAGAGTCTCAAGGAGTCCAGAGGAGCCTGAGTGGAGCCAAGAGCCCGTCCCAGCTGGCTGCAGCTGAGTCAGGTAACACCCTCTGTGCACTGGTTGTGTGGTGGCAGGGTGACAGATGTGGTGGCAGGGTGACAGGTGCAGTGGCAGGGTCCTCATTCTGGAAGTGCTTGACTGCTTTAGTTGGAGATTGTGCTGGACACCAAGCTCCTGATCACCTCCCCATGTCTGCCATTTCATAATTAAATTTATGTTAGAATTTATTAAGTTATAACTTCTAGCTAGCTCATTTTTATCACTTGTACTTTAGTTTATTGCTTTTGACAGGTAGAAGGAACAAGGATAACCCTCAGACACTTCCCTTGGCAAAGCCCCTCACCAAAACCCCTGTAACTGTGCATTGCAGGGATACAGAAATAACTTAAACGTCAAGTGTGGCTCGTTTTGTGTGAACATTTTGGGCCAGTAACAAGGGATGAGGAAAGGGCTTTTATTGACCCACACATGGAGTCTGTCCATGTGTGTGGACATGAGGAAGGTCCTGTTGCTCTGGCCTTGAGCAGAGTCTCCTTTGATCCGGATAAAGAGTAAAGGAGGGATTCCTTGCTTGACTTCTTTCCCCGTAGAGACACTGGGGTCACTTCTGAGAGTATTTTGCCTCACTGTCCCCTCTGACATCTCCCTTTCCAGCAGGGGAACCTTCTGGAGATGATGGTTTTGAAGCTTTTTGGAATCATCTTTTTCTGCGGCCTCCTCTCGCCCTCGCAGGAAGTCTTGTCTGGCCTGTCCTGTGCTGTCAGCCCGCGGGCAATGCAGAACGGTAACTACAAAAAGGCACAGGTTGTGTTTGCTTTGAAAGCTCTGTGGGACTGTGATGGGGAGTAAAAATGCCTTAGTGTCTTCACCTTTATTTCATAATTCCTCAGGGCTGCAGACTTTGCTCAAAACCCCTGAGAACATCGCCAGATTCATGGGTCAGGGAAATCTCTGCTCCAGAACTGGGGCATGTTTCAGCACCAAGCAGCCACACAGAATTTCAGGGCTAAATCTGGGTTATTTCCTCTTTTTGTCTCAGTTTCTCATTTCCATATTGGAGCAGCTGATATTTGACAAACCACTGCTGTGAAGTAGCAGACATGATAATATTTGCAATGTTCAGGCTTGTTTCAAGTTGCTTCTACTAAAAAAACTCCAAAAACCAAAAGCAAAAATAAACAGGCAGAAATCAACAAACAAAACCCCTTTGACAAGGGGAAAATGAGTTATGAGTGGAAGCCCAGCCTCTGAGTGGGGTCGCTGGTGTTCCTGGCAGTGCACAAGCCAAACTGTGACATTCAAATTGGGAGTCTGGGATGCTTTCCACTGCTGCCCCTCCTGTTTACTTCACCAAGGGCAGCTTTGGTTTAGTGCACCAAAGCTGTAAAATACCATCCCTGTGCGATTTGACTGTGTGGAGACAGCTGACGTCTCCCTGAGGAGTTTTGGGGAGTGGAGGGGTTTTGCTGTGCCAGGATGGATCTGCCTGAGTGGGGAGAGGTCACTGCTGCCCGTGCTGGTCCTCACGCACTGATGTTTTCCAGTTCTCTCAGATGCCATAATTCATAATGGGCTCATCCACCAGCACCTGCAGGGTCTCGTGGTTCCCAACATCATGGGTGAAGGGGGTCAGCTGAACTCTCCCACCAGCATCACGGAGTAAGTGCTTTGCTGTGAGTGCACCTTCAGCATCAATTCTGAACAAGACGAGCTGAGCTGCCCTGGCATGGTTGGCCTGGGCTGTTATCCTTGTTTTATTGTGGTACTGAAATTCTGACCTGAATAATATTGTCTGTGTGGTAGCAGTGTGGGTGGCAAGGGACACTGCAGGTTATGGGTGCAGGTGCAGAATGACAACTCTGGTGGTGCTGTTAATGCCTGACGGCACTGAGGGAGGGAAAAGGGACCACAGAGGGAAAAAGCAGATGGCTCTCCAAAGTCAGCTTCCACCTCAATCTGGTTCTAGGCTGCCTTCTTTTAGTCAGCTGTCTCTTATCGTTTTGCCTTCAGCTGGACATGGCTGGAGTGCTGTGGGTGCTGTAGGCTCCTCCCTGGGTGCAGCTGCTCAGCTGCTGGAAGGTGTTTTTAATTTGTGCCAGCCTTTGCTGTTGTTCACAGCCTGCACCTCATCAAGGTCCAGGTGCCCAAGCTGTCGGTGGTGCTGCTGCCAGGGATCGGAGTCCAGCTGACCATCGGGGCAAAACTGCAGCTCAGAGGCAACTGGTGAGTGGGGGATTCAGGATGGATGTTGAGGGAAACCCCTATCCTGACGTATTTTGCATCTCTTAAGGGTTTTGAGGTGTTTCTCACCTGTAATAAAGTCACAGAGCAAAACAGACACCAAAAGATGGCTTGTAGCATGGGTAGTGGTCTGCAGGAGATGGAGGAGAAGTCTGTTTCTCCTGGCTTTGGTGAGTTTCTCTGGGTAGAGGCTGAGAGATGGAATCATCCTGTTTGCTTTTTTGCAGCTTGGTTGGCCTGCTCTCAGAACTCATTGATATCTTAGTGGAGGTGAACATTACTGCAAACATTAAATGCACGAATTTTGAATCTGGCACGTTCCAGGTTGTCACTGAAGACTGCCTCTGCATTCTTGGAGCTGTGAAGATCAAGGTCCTTTCTGGGTAAGTGCCTGTGGATTTATGTTTCCTGTTAATGTGCAATTCTCTCGTCTTTATCCCACAGTATGGACAGTCGGCCAGGACACAGATGTTGCTCAGCTGATACAGAGCCAGGCCTCAGGGATGGAATTTCTTTCCTGTTGCCAGTGCCAATTGCTTCAGTGGAATGAGGGTTAATTTGCCCTGTTTGCCTGTGGAAATTTTAAGATCTGAAGCATGAGGTTTGGTACATTTCCCAACACACTTTCTCTAGACTTAGCTAGAGAATTGATATTCCAAAGGGTAGGAGTAATAGGGCTGGGAGAATTCCAGGAAAACAGGACCATTACTTTCCCTGGTTGTGTACTCTGCCTTTGGCTGCTGTCCCAGGAGAATGCCAGGCACGTGGAGTTTACCTCTGACTGCTGTGGTTGTGTGTAATTCCATGCAAATGTCCCATCTCTTGCTCAGTCTTATTAAATTCTTGACAGCAAGGATTTGCTGACTTCATGTATTGATGAACACAGCAGTAAAATGATCATGGGAAATATTTTCTTCCATTGCTTTTGAATTACTCACTTTTCAAGTTCATCGAAATTCTCCTAATTAATTTTTGCATTATGCATTACATTTCAATGAGTGCAGCAGCTGCTTTGAAAAACGCTGTGTGAGTGAACAGAGGAACATGACTCACCTGCTCTGGGGGTCATGTTTTAATTTTTAGCAGGTATAAAGTGATGGTTTGCAGGAAGCAAACTCCTGGGGGGGGCAAGGGGAGTGTAGATATACACAATTGCCTTCATGGCAGTTCCTCAGAAACATTTGTAGGCAGAATTTGGGCATAAATAACAGGTGCCCTATGAATTCCTGCTGTCTGTGTCTTGCCAACTCAACAGTCCAGAAATATATTGATTATCGGACAAAACTGCCTCTGTGCTGCTGCAGGCATTGCACGTCCTGAGCGAGTTGTTCAGCAGCAACGTGGAAATGTCACACGGCAGATTTCTCCTCTTGTTATTCCAGATGCAAATTGTTTGTTCCCAGTAACTAACATGAAGATATTTCCTAACAGCTCCCTCTTCCCTTAACTACAGCACTGATTTAAATACTAGAGGGAGACACCAAACACAAGGTTAGACTGCGAGAGGCTCACTCCTTTCATGCAGTGAAAGCTCCCTGAGAGCTGAAGGAAAAATTTCTTCACGAAAAGGGTTGTCAAGCATTGGAGCAAGCTGCCCAGGGGAGTGGTAGAGACACCATCCCTGGCAGTGCTAAAAAAATGCAGCTATGGCACTTGAGGACATGGTTTAGTGGTGAACATGGTGGTGGTGCAGAGTTGATGGTTGGACTTGACAATTTTAGATGTCTTTTCCAACCTTAATGATTCTGTAATTCTCAGCAATGAGCCCAATTCTCCCCTCGGGGTAAGTGGCTCTTTTGTATCTCCAGCCCGTGCCCTGTCGAGCATCAGCTGCAGCATTAGCCCTGAAGGGAAGACTGAGGGTGTAGGAGAATGTAAAATGAAGGCTGGAGATCTTTTTATCTCCTGTCCTGGAGCTTTGTTTGTGCTGATTTGGAGTTTTTTTTCTTTCCTTTCCAGCTTACTCACCCTGTCAGTGAATGAGCTGGTGCTTCGCCAGCTGACAGCGACTCTGCCTGCTTTGGTACAGCTGAGGATTGTCCTCCTTTCACAGCTGAAACACAGAGATTTGGGAAAAACTGGTTATGAGTTCACAGCAAGCTGCACCATCTCTCTGTGCTGCTCTCCCACATCACTGGCATGTGCCATGGGGCTGGCGGGGTCTGTGGGCAGCCTGGCAGCTCCACGGGACTGCTGCCTGTGGGGTGATGCCTCAGACGTTCCCCAGATCAAAACATTCCCCTGCAGTGTGGTCCCACAGCTCCAGGGATGCTCCACTGCCCCAAGTCTTTCACAGCATCCCAGCTGTGCCTAGTACCATGCAACTTTTTCCCTGGAGGGGAAAGGAGGGGGTCTGGACAGGCTGTGGGTGATGGTGATGAGGGGGATTGGACAGTCGCATTTCTGCTTTGTGTTGCAGCTCTGTCCTGTCGTCGATATTGTGATGAACCTGGTGAACATTCATCTCCTGAGCACTCTCAATGGTGCGTTGCTTGTGGAGGGCGAGGCACTGCTTCCCCATGTTTCCCACAGTAGGAGCAAATCCCATTTCCCATGTCGAGTCACTCAGTGCATCAACAGAAGTCCAACACTTCTGCAGGACTGTTGTTGAGCCTGGAATTCACACCCCAGCATTCCAAGAGAACTGCTCCCACCTTGGCCCCCCCTTACCTCCTTATTCCGTTTTTATCACCTTTGGATCTTTTTTACTGTCTTTGATGCTCTTTTTGTGCTGTATCCTAAAGGCAGATCCCACCAAGCTGAATTTGGGGATGTTCTAGCCTTTTGGAGTAGCAGCGAGCACCTCTCAGGCCTGAATGCTTGGACTTGTTTGAGGGTGCGGGGGCTGGTGGCCTTTGGGGACAGGGGAGGTTGTGTTGCTGCTGATTTCCTGGTGCTGTAACCATCCTTTCTCTGTGTGCAGCCGTGATCCCAGTTGGCACAGCAGGAACGATCCACTACCAGCTGGCCAGCATCCCCTACACCTCCGGCAAGTTCCTCGGGCTGGATTTAGATGTAAGTTAATGCTGGGCAGCAGGACCCTGGCAGCGTGGCTGCGTGTTGCCTTTCAGTGTGCTCACCTCATCCTGTGGGAGCTGCAGAATCCCACGAGGAGCTGGGCTAATGACTTGTCCTGGAAATGCAAGCTCCTAAGTGCTTAGATCTTTATCCAAATCACCACTAAGCGACTGTGTGTGCTTTTCTTCTTCTGCTCTGTATGCCAACTTACCCTGAGTCTGCCCTGTGAGTCCGGTGCTTTCCCAAAGCTCTGAGGAGAGGAGGGAGGGCACCGGCTGGCACTCCTGTGAGGATCTGAACATGCCTCGCGGCTTTGAGGACTGATGTCTGTGTTACCTCTCTTTGCAGGGTGTGGTGAAGCAGGTGGGAGGCAGCACCATTCCCCACGACTCATCCCCCTCCGCTTTGCCTCCTCTGATGGACAGGCTCCTGCTCTTGGTGATGCGCCAGAGCTTCCTCAATGCAGTCCTGGCCCTCCTGCTCCAGCTGCCACCACAGACCTTCCCCTGCACGCCAGATGTTGTGAGTGCAGCAGGGCCTGTATTTCGTGCCGGAGCAAGTGACAAGGAACAGGCATCAGCCTGGCCTCGGGTCTGCCCAGGAATGGCTGTTTGTGCGTGTCCCTGGGTGTGTGCATGTGTGTGCTCGCTGGCAGAGGATCGACCCCAGCACTGCCTCCTTCCTGCTCTTCTCAGAAAGCTGTAACAGTGCCTGCACTGCCCAGATGTGCTCTTGTCTGTAAGGACACTGCCAGGGACACCTGCTGGGACCAGCTGGGTACTGGTTGTGCCGTGGACTCCTGCAGGCGCTGCTCCGTTTCAAGGAGTCTGCAAAATGCAACTGAGAAGAGGCGCTGCACGTCTGCAGTGCTGTTCCCTGGGTGTTTGCATCTCCTGTGCCTCTGATCTCTACTTCCAATGGGAAATGTTAGGGGTCCACACACTGGCAGGTGTTGAAATCCTCTGGGGGACATCACCTTCCATGGCTGGGTACTATCACCTTAACAACTACCTGGAATCACCCAGACAGCTGGGAAACAATGGAGAGGGTGGGAGGCTCAGGGTGCTGTGTAATGGGGGGCCTCTGGAAGGATGGGAGTTGTTGAAATCAGCTCAAGGGCTCAGTGGGGCTGCTGGTGCTTCTGTCCCCACAGTTCTCCAGTGCCAGCCGCCTGCAAGAAGCCGTGTGGACCATCGCTCCTGCTGGGGTGAGGAACTTGTTCTGGCACGAGGGTTTGTGTAAACCTCTCCAGAAGACACCTGGATGTGCCATCATGCCCCTGCTAAAGGTCCCCAGTCTTCTGCTCCCCTCCTCTTGCACCAGCATGGCCTGAGCCTGTCCTGCTGCCTGACCAGCTGATGGGAGTGGGTGTAGGGGCTGGGGGTTTGCACAGCCCCTGCCCAGTGCCCACTCTCCTGTGTGCCATTGGCTGTTCCAACCTTCTCCTGCTCCCTGAACAGGGGAAAGTCATCTCCTACAGCTTGTAGCCATTGACATAGAAAGCTGATAAATATCCCCTGTTTCCTTGTCTGGTATCTCCCATTTCTTGGGCACCCTCTGGCACCCACAGCCTCCTCTATGTCCACCTCTCCTTAGGCCCTTATGCCCTCAGCATGGAGAGCTGATCCGTGCTGCTGGACCTGTTTGCTCTGTAAATTTGGCTTGTCCAAGGTGTGTGTGACCTTGGGGAGGCCCTGTGGAGCTATGGGGCTGTGAGAGTGTGCCTGAGGATTGCCAGTCCCCTGCCTGGCTGGTGTGTGGGGTGCCAGCAGCCACCTCCATGTGTCCCCAATTCCCACAGTGCTCCGCCTGCCGTGGGACCAGTCCTCTGAGCATCAAACTGACGTTGAGAGGGAACCCGCTCATCCTCTTGGAAGAAAACAAAGCCAGCGTCAAGCTTTCAGTCCTGATTCAGCTGTTCAGTAACCACTTAGATGGATCCATCCTCAACTTCCTGCTGCTGAAGGCCGTAAGTGTGGATGGAGTTTTCTCCAGGGGAACAGCGTGCAGCCAGCTGGTGAGTGGTGGCTGGGATGGGGATGTTTCTGTGTGCTGAGCCTCTCCCTCTCTGCTTGCAGGACCTTGCTCTGAACGTCCGCGTGTCGATTGTTGGGGGCAGGCTGGTGCTGCAGCTGGCCCTGGGCAGGTGAGCTGTCCCCTCATACAGCTGAGGACATTCTCTGTGCTGCAATGTTGGCTCTGGGACCCCCTGACTTGAAATGTTTTCCATGTCTGTAAACCAGGCATTTCATCTCCTGGGTGTGAGAATTTCATACCTGACTGATGGCATGAGGTGGACGGGGTAGTTCAGGAAGGATTGCAGCAGTTGGAAAGTTTTAAGAGGCTGGGGGAAAAGAGTGTCAGTTTTATAACAAGGAGGAATGAGGTAACCTGAATAATTTTAAGACCGTCAGCTTGACTTTGATCCTGGGCAGTGGTTCGAAATGCCTGATATTGGACATGAATGATAAAGCAGTAAAGGAAAGTGCTGTCATTAATGCCAGTCAAGGTATGATTAAAGATTGGAGAGCATTTCTTATAGCGGGAGGTTTGAGGATTTTGGGCCATTTAGCTTGTCAAAGAGCTGGATTTAGAAGCAAAATTGGCATAGCTTGTATGCAGCAATATAGGGAATAGAAATGCGTCAAAAGGCTTTTAATTCAATAGACAAGGGTATAACAGGATTCAATAGAAGTAGAAAAGAGAAATTGAACGTGGAAATAAAGCATCCATTTCAGATATGGATAGTCGTGTGATTGCAGTGATAGGATGAGGAGCTGTAGCAAATTCACCAGGTCCTTAAATCCAGACTGGGTGCTTTTACATAGAATCACAGAATGGTTTGGGTTGGAAGGGATCTTAAAGATCATCCAGTTCCAGCCCCGCTGCCACAGGGTTCCAGAAGCTCTGCTCTCAGCTGAGGAGAGCTGCCTCCTTCCTGAGAGTGAATAATCTGGGCAGGGAGAGGGAAGGCGCAGCCAGGAGCTCTGTGTGCCCTGCTGCAGTGCTGCATTGTTGACAAGCAAATTAAAATTAGGTTAAGCTAATTCCTGCTCTGTTTTCTCTCTTGCAAGTGTGCCAGTCCCTGGTTTTTGTGTTACAATGCAGGTGTCCCTTTGTGGGTGATGCCTCACAGGGGTCCCTGCCCAGGGGCTTGGAGGTGGCCAGGGTCTGGCTGTGAGCTCTGGCTGGTGCCTTGTGTCTGACCTGTAGTTTGCCCTCCTTTCCCTGCAGCACTTCCCTCTCCTTGGAGTCTTCTGATGTTGGCATCAGTAATGTAAGTCTCTAACACCAGTCTGGGCTTTACTGGGCAGGGAGAGCAGCCAAGCATGATGCCCTGTGGCTCTTGGGGAGGGAGGGATGGAGCCAGGCAGTGGTGTGGGATGCTGTGATGGATTACCCCTGCCGATGGTCAGAGCTGTTACCCGCTCTGTGGTGTAGGTTGTAACAATTCCTCTGTTGCTGGTTTTTTTTTTTTTCCCCTTCTGCCATTTCTAATAAAGCAAATGTAAAGCTGAAATCTGTTTGTTTATTCACCTCTGCTTGGGCAAAGCTCACATTGAGCTGCAGAAAGAACATCACAAGGCAGAAGTTTGTCTAAAGGAAGGACTGAATACAAATTGAAGAAGAAAAGTAGATTCACTTTAAAGAGAAGAGGGACTGTTTGTTCTTTTGCTGTGTCAGTGGGCAGCAATTTTCAGTCCCAAGGGTCCTGCTTGCTGCTGTCATGGGCCAGGCAGCATTGCTCATGTGGTTGTTCCTTCCCTGATTCAGATCTCCGTCCTGAAGCCCCACTGCAGCAGTTTGCTTGTGGAAAAATTCCTGCCTGTGATCAATGGTAAGGTGACCAGGATGGCTGTAATTTTGGGAGCACTTCGAGTTCTGGACAAGGAGGGGAGAGGGGGTCTCATGTGTGTGTTTGGAAGATGTACTAGGAGTGTAGGAGCCATTAAAACCCTGAAATCCCCATTTTGATGATGTAGCTAAAAGTCCAACCTTATATTTGCCCCATCCCACCCCAGCACCAGTTCTGGCAACAGTCAGTGATGGAGAACCCAAGGAAAGCCAAGCACACAGTGATGGCCCCAAGAAGCTCTTCTCCCTGTGTCCTTCCTGGAGCAGCTCTGTCACAGGGTGTGAGCTGGCTCAGCACGTAAGGACCTGTCTGTCCCCTGCAGGTGCCCTGAGCATCGGGATCCCGCTGCCAAAGGTGCTGCGCATTCCCTTAGTGAATGTGGATTTTCGGATAAAAACGGTGAGTGCTCGGGTGGGCTGTTCCCTCCTGTAGGGCACCAGGGCTGTTTACAGGACCCTGCCAGTGGTGGCTGTGTGTGCAAGAGCTGTAGATTTTAATCCCTGAAAGACCAAAAGGGCTGCTCTATCTGACCTCCCTCAGGTCAGGGAATGCTGCCTGAGGATGTGATGCCCACACATGGTGTGGACCCAGGTGCATCATGAGCAGTGCTCAGGCCCTGGGGTAGGTCCCAGCTCCTTGTCCAGGCCCTCTTTTCTTTCTGGAGAACTCAGTGGGAGCATCTCTGATGTGGATCCAGGGATTCAGGCAAGCCCTCTCCAGTGGCACCATTCAAAGTGTCTTGAACTGCCCCAAGTTCCAGCCGTGTTCACCCTGGAGGTGTCCGGAGGAACTGGGATATTCCCCAACACTTCCCAAAGGGTTCTGTGCCTTCCTTATTACAAACTGGACATGAGGACTTTTGCAGGAGAGTTCTCTCTTTGCTGTGTGTTGTGAACCAGCAACCCTCGACAGGAGATAATTGTTTGTGTTTCTCCCTGCTCTCCTTCAGGGCCTGATGGTGTTTCTGGTGTGAGCTGTGGAGCCTGAGGCATGGAAAGGGCTGTGGGGGTAGAGAGAGGAAGAGAGCAGCGAGGATGGAATGCCAGGACCAGCATTATCTGCTTTTTTTCCCCTAAACTTGATTCAAGGTTCTTGATAATATTTAAGACATTTTAAAGTGAATTGGCTTGTGTGAGTATGGTTTGACACTTGTGTAAGCCAAACCTGACCGTCAGCTCTGTGTACAAATATTAATTTAGAGAAGTTGGTGTGATTTTGGGGTCACAGTTACAGCAGTTGCATGTGGTGCTGCAGTGGAATTGGGAAATTTTTTCTGAGGTGAAACTCCTCCTGATAGAATGAAAAAGTGAACTTGTTGCATGTGGCTTTTGAAGTGAATCTCCCCATCCTTGTCCAGAAGGTGTGAGGTGCTGAGCGGGAGCTCAGAATACATTTGCCATGTAACTCTTTTAATAAACGTTCCTACTTTTTTAGTGCTTGGAATGAGCTTCTGGTTTCTGATGCTTCTCAGGGAGAGCTTCTGTCCTGCCTCCACTCTGGGATCTTGTTCCTTTGTGACAATCGATATTTTGGGTTTGGGTTTGAAAACTCTTCCCCATGAACTTCCTGAGAAACAGAATTGAATTTTCAGTGGCTCCTCCTGGCCTGATAACCTGCTGACCAAATGCTAATCCACAAGCAGAAATCAAAATTAAATCGAATTTCCAAAGGTCATGAAGCGTTTCCTAATGGAATCTGGAGGGAAAACTTCCTTCCCAGAGGACTGAGAGGTCTGATAGCTCTGGAGTACACCCATCTGCCTGCCAGAGCCATGTCTGCTTAGGCTGATGTCACAGCCTGTTTGTCTCTGCATGTTACAGTGACAAGAATCCCAGTATTTTGGATTTTAAGAGGCCTGAATTATTCTGGGTTAAAAAAATATGAATCTCAGGTTTTAAATGGCCTCTCCAATATCTGTTTTTCTCAGCACTGGACATTACTATGAGCATGTTTTTTACTCCTTGTGTCCCCAGAGATTGTGGTGGTCTGGCACCGACCAGGTGAGGGATAGGGCAATATTCCACTCTGCATTTCTGCCTGAAGGTAGGAATAGTTCAGCATCTGCAGGGCCCAAACCTGTGGCTGGTGCATGAGCTCCCAGCATCGCTGTGAGATGCTGCAGAGGAATCACTGAACACAGCAGAGAAGGTGCTGGACTCATTGGGGTCCCTCTTTGTGTGAACTGGCCAGAGCTCACCTGAGCTGTGCCAAACACAAACCTGGTGTCACACACTGTCACCACATGGACTGACCCGCCTCGTGTCCAGCAGAAGGGCTTTGGGTCAGTTGAAGTCCGTGGTAACATTGAAGATGAGTGTCCTGGTGAGTATAAACAGCTCCTTTGGTTCCCAGCGTGGTGCAGGCTGATGCTGCCTGTGGGACTGTGTTCCTCGAGACTGTTCAGCTGCTGGTGACATGGGCCTTGCCCTGTCCTTGGGCAGAAGTGATGCTCCTGTGTGGTGACAGGGTGCCACACTGAAGCAGCAGGCTGGGTACAGCCCCATTGCTGGGTGAACCCCTGTGAACTGGGGTGCCAACAAGGGTGAACACTGTGGAGCACTGGAACCTGCTCAGGAGCCAGGAGCAGGGAGCTCAGATCCCACTGCTCATGTTCCCTGACACCAGCATGCCCACGCACCCTCTTACCTGCAGGACAGGATGAGTGGCCCCAGCAACCTGTGCTGGCAGCTGCTTTGTGCCACTTCAGGGCTCCTGCACTGCGGGGACTTGGTGTCTCCATCCATCCTTTTTGCCCACAGGCTGGCAGAACAGGCTGTGTTGATACAAGGTTTTGTTCTGGTTCCTGAGCAAACACCGTCTGGATAGTAAGTAAAGTTTAGGCCCTCTTTTCGTTCCCATTTGGCCATCACTTCTGTGTGTATTCTGCTCTGCTGGGAGGCATTCATTTCTCTGGCACATTATAGAGGGCTCTGTGATCTGGCACTGTCTCAGGCCTCTGCTTGTCTTGAGAAAGAAAACAGTGTGACGAGAGCATGTGATGAGAGTTTGCTGCTGCATGGAGCACTGGCACAATTGCAAGCCCAGGGTCACAGAAGATGGAAAAGCCATCTTGTGCCCCTGGAAAAGGGTTTTCCTCTTGGGGTCTGTCCTCCATCATGCTGCTCATCACATGGGACTGAGGGGGAAGCAGTAGAGGAGCCTTTTCCAAAGGAAAGGGCAGCATCTCAGTGTTACTTGCACCTTCTCCAACATGTACATCTAAATTTCTAGTGGCTTCAGGAGCATATCCAGAGCAGGAAACTGCAATCCAGAACCCATAAGAGCTGGGACAATCCTGTTCAGGAAAGTTTCTTTAACACTGGTACCCTGACAGGCTGGGAAATCTTGAGCTGGGTGAGCAGCAGGAGGGCTTGCCAGGGACTGGCTGTGCTCCTGGCTGCACGTGCGACTTGGAGCTCTCTGGCTCTTGCTCCAGTGGTGACCCTGGCAAAAGCTGCATCCCTCTGCTCTTTCATGGGGGCTGCAGAAGGGGCTTGCTCCCCCTGCTCCAGGATTTGAACAACCTGGCTGGTGCCTGCTGCTCCATGTGCCGGTGGTGAGGGAAGCTGGGTGTCACCAGACAGCTCTTCCTGCAGGACTGCCCAGGAAGGTGCTGGGTTTTGTGCATGTCAAAGGGGCTAATGCAAACACTTTTTTCAGCATTCCTTTTCCCTCGCTGTGCTGGGGGTCTCAGTAAATGGGGTGACTGGAGTGAGAAGCAGAAGACCCTCATTCTCCAGCATGAGCCAGCTCTGCTCTAAGCCTGTGGCTATTCCCAGGTGGGGCTGGCAGCTGAGGATGCAGCTCCTGAGACTCCAGCCCTGTGCTGGAGAGGCAGAGTCATGCAGTGAAGCTTGGAGCCAGAATATTCCCTGTCAAAGAAATGCATCTTCTTACTACGGTAACTTATTCCTTTTGGGAAACTGGTTTAACATATATTAGTCAAAGAATAATGGTTGCAGCTCTACCAGGAAACTTTTATTAGGAGCTGTTCCTGCTATGGCCAACCTCAGGCATTAACATCATTAGTCAGGTCCCCACTCTGGGCACATAAACCTTCAGGGTTCTTTACTCCTTGCAGTAAATCAACCTGGCTTGTTTTGTTTGCTTTCCTGTTTCTGAGCCTTTGAAATACAAGGTTTTGAAGTGTTTTTCAGAAGCTTCAGAGGCCAGAAATGATGGGTGTAGTTGTAGCAAGTGAAAGCAGATGTAATGGATGTAATTAATAAGGTTTCATGGCTGGGGTGTTACGTGAGGCATCACCATGGCAGAGCTGAGGCAGGAGCTGCATGATCAGGGATGAGGATGCCCCTCCCGGGCATCAGCAAAGCCCCGTGTTCACCCTGGCTGGGGTAGATGCAGCAGCACCCAGTGATTGAGTGACTGGGGCAGCTTTTGGAGCTCTGTTACCACCCACCCTTCCCTTTTGGATGCCTGTGTCTGTTGTGGGTGTTTTATCCCCCTTTTACATTCCTGAACAACTGGGAAATGTGTTTGATCAGTAGGAAAGAGCATCCTAATGCCAGTGACCACGGCGCCGGCGCAGTCACCTCTCATTCAGCATTTTCTCTGTGATGAGCTTTCTCAGAAGCAAAGTGTTGAAAATATAACTGCCTTCAGGTCTAAAATTAGAAACCATTCTGCAGACTGATTTCCTTCCCCTCCTCCTCTTTCTGACCCAGGAAACACACCAGCTGTAATGTTCCCATAGTAACACGAGACATGGAGGAAAAGCAGATGAAAGATCTCTCGTTGTAGGGGTTGTGTCGTTCTGCAGAGGCACGAGTCTGTTTTGCATCCTTGTAAATGAGTGGAATTGATTAAATGTAGGGTCTGGACATGATGGGCAAAATTCATCTGTTTCTAGATACAAATTGTTGAGGGGGGAAAAATGTCAATAGTCACACCAGCAAATGCGGAATTAAAGAGAAATGTTTAATTAAAACGTGGAACGTTGTTACAATCCATCCTCTGTACAACAAAACTACCAGGAGCAGGGCTGGAAGAGAAAGGTGCTAGTGCAACACCATTATTATCCAGAATATAAAACCATGATGTTTCAGTAAGGCAAGAGAGAAGATCTTCAACGTTTCAAGCAGTGACAAACCACAGAGCGAGATGTGAGAGTCAGCGGAATGATTTTGCCACTGTTTTACCCCAGACACTGGACTTCACTCCCGGGTGCTCGCCTCTCCAGTCTTTGCCTCTAGCTGGAGGTTACAGGGGATCAAGACATAGTCCTGAGCAAGGAAGGGAGGAAGGAGGACTGAGCATGGTGCCTGTGTGGCTCCATCAGCCCACACGGGGCTTCACCACCCCCCAAGGCCCTTTGGACACAACCACTGCCTGTGTCCATGGGGCTGAAGAGGAGCTGGGCCTATTTAAGGCAACAGAACTTGGTTCTGCAGGTTACCAGGGCTGGATGATCAGGCTCTGATTCATTCTGATGCTGGGAGGTTAGCATTGCTCCCAGGCTTCCTTTAAATCAAGCACAGCAGGGAGCAATTTAAATGTCTTATTTCTTACCTTGTGAATTGTGATGTTGACATTGGTGTAAGTGAAACTGGCGATATGGGGCAGGAAAACACCTTGTCTCAGGACCACTGAGAAAAAGAAAGAGGAGAAGTTGCCAGCTGGGTGCTGTCTGGGTCCATGTTGATCATCCCACATGGCAGCATCCGCAGAGCTCCCATCTCCTCACCGTTTATCTGGGCTGGCACCTCCTCACGGACTGTGGGCAGGAACAACTCCTCCAGCAAGGCAGCCTGTGGGGGAAAGTCAGGGTGAACGCATGGTGTGGGGCTAAAGCATGAGGAGAGGGGTAGAGACCTGTGAGAGCGTCCTGATGCTCACGGCACCTCTTCCCATCCCACAAGGACCCAACTGTCCCTTCCACCGGGTGCAGCAAGCACCCAAAGTCAGTATTTCCATATTTCCCTGCTGGCACCCACTGCCCAGGATGGCTGGGGCAGCTGAGGGGGACCAGGCTCCTAGAGGATGGTACCAGGAGTGGCCACAGCTGGAGGTACCTACCAGCACAGGACCCACGTCAGAGGCAGCCAGGCTGAGCTCGATATCCCTGGAAAACAAAGAGCAGCAGAGGAGCTGCTGGTGCTGAGCTGTAATTAGCAGTTTCTCCTGTTTCCCCAAACTCCCTGTCTGGACTCAGGGCCTTTGTGGGAGTGTGGAAGCTGCAGTTCCCACTTTGCTCCCTAGTTGTGTTTGTGGAATTTCACTGTCTCCCTGGGAAGAAGCTACCTCTGCAATGCCCAAACTCTAAAAGCTAAAAGCCTCCCCAGACCACTTTGCCTGTCCTTTCCCTGCTGTGACTGGGACGTGTCCCCTTCGGGCTCCCGCAGCTGGGCTCATTACTCTACGGCTGCCACAGAGATGATCATCCTCGTGTCGGCGATGCTGAAGTGGAGCCTGGCAGTCACATCCTGTGAGGGGAACAGAGGGCAGGATCAGTGAGGAATTGGCCCCACTTCAGCTTTGAAGAGTGGGGTATGATGAACCCATCCATGTGCTGCCTCCTGCAAAGTGCTCCCTGCATCCTGCACAATGCCACGTGGGCAAACACTGCTGGAGACTGGGAGCACTGTGATGGAAAAAGGCTGAATCAGCCCCTGCAGTGGGGCCAGGGCTCAGAGCAAGGGGCAGTGCCCGTGGGCAGCATGGACACACTCGCAGCACACGCTTCCCAAGCTCGGCGTGCTTCCACACTTACCACGTTCACACTCAGGAAGCTCTGGAAAAGGGATGATCCTGCTCCGATCTGGGCAGTAAGGAAAAGCTTCACGATTGCTTTGTCTTCCTCCAGTGCCACGTGAGGTGAACTCCGGGTCACAGCTTGAAGCACCACTGGTAGGTCCTCTTGGAAGAGGGAGCCCATCTGCCGAGGGAGCAGGGTTGTTTCTGGGCATGGCAGCCATCCCTGCACCCCCAGGGTGGGAGGTGGGCAGGTGGGGAACACTGCCTGAGCTGGGGCTGTGCTTCTTGGGGTCACAGCCACAGCAACACACCTGAGTGATCCTCTCAGCCAAGGTGGCAGTGGTCAGCGAGCTCTGAAACACCAAGCACAGCTCATGATCAGACCAAGGGTTGCCCAGGGCTGCTGCTCCAGGGCTCATGTCCAGCGTGGCCATGCAGCCCCTCTGAAGAGCACCATCCCACCCCTGGGTACGTGCAGAAGCCCTCCTCACACCAGCCCATGCCAGAAACAGTGTGCAGGTGACTCCTCACGGCAAACTCTCCATGCACCATTAGACCAGGAATATTTTTAAGAGCTTGGGGCTGAGGGGCTGTGACTCCTGCAGGTGCTTGGACACACTCTCATTTCTGTGCAGGGCATGTGGCTCCTCCAAGTCATTTCTGGGGCAGGGCTGTCCCTCCAAGTGTGTATCTCCCACTCCTTTCTTCCTGCCTTGTTCCACTTACCAGGAGGCTCACATTGAGGGCTCCAGACTCTTCCAATGCGGAGAATAAGCTGGTGTAGAAGTGCTCGGAGAAAGCCAAGATGAGGTGGGAAGGGCTGGAGCTCACTGGCTCGGGCATGCTGAAAGGCACAGGGCTGACTGGCAGGGGGATCGCCGTCCCTGCCACTTGGAAAGTTGTCTGCAGGGACACAGGCAAGGAGAAAAGGAGTTTCAGGTGTCTCAGTAGCACTGTGAGGAAGCAGCTCTTCCAAGAACTGGAGCTGGGCTGTGAGAGATGAAAAGTAAGGACTTACTTGCAAAGAGATGATGATTCCCTGCTCAGAGTACATGGGGGCAGCCAGGGGCAGGTACTGGACCTGGCAGCTCGGTGTGATGGGGAATGGAGCTGCAAATGGAGCAGAGGGATGCTCAGTAAGAGGAGGGAAGCAGTGACAGGGGATTGGCTCCAGAAAGTGTCTGGGTTTCCTGAGTGAAAAAGACAGGGAAAGAGCTGGGCAGAGGGAGCAAGTCCCCGGGGAGATGATGGCAGCAGAGCCTCTGCTGCTGCAGGGTAGGAATTTATCCCACCTCATTAACCTGCTCCAAAATGATCCTTGAAACCCTCAGTCCATAATGAGACTGAAAGCCAACTGCCCACCTGCCAGAGAGATCAGCCGTTCGTTTGGAAAGAGCAGCAGTTTGGAGACTTCCAGGCAAATCTATGGAATAAAGAACAAAAAGAGAGGTGATAGATGGACATGGGGGTTTGCCGGCATTGAGTTTCCCTGGAATGCCTCTGCGGTGGGTGCTGCCATCTGCTGACAGCAGGAGCCAGGGGATGATGGCAGTGTCCAGTGAGCACAGAGCTGTGGGGGAATAGCACCATAAAGTGCTCTAATTCTTACAGGCCTGTACAACGCTGTCTCATGCCTTTACAAACTTTATCTTACTTTTTCAACGTTGATTTGCTTGTCCACGTCCGATCCTGAGGACTTGCTGGGTGAAAACAACAGAACAGAAGTTAGGAGAGAACTAGATCAGCCAAAGGTAGGTGAGTGTCTTTTATCTGACCCAAAAGGCATCCAGAGACAGAATTACCATTGTTTTCTATCATCTGTTAAGCTATGATTACTCTTCAGAATCCCAAACCACCAGAGAATTGCCACTGGACTTGCATTAAAAGCATTCCAGCTGCACAACTCTAAAAGTACTGCTCCTTTGTGACAGACTGAAACTCTCTTAAAATGGGGAAACCACCCCAAAAGTAGAGGAAAGTTCCTCCCATGAAGGTAAAGTTTTAGTGCTGAGCTTTGAGGGCAGTGAGCAAGTCTCAATCCAATCACCTTCCAGCCTAGAAACACTTGTGCCTCAGTTTCTTCTTTCACCTGTTACCCAAATCCCACAAGGAGGAAAACTGCGGGGCTGACCTGTCCTCAGTGACCCCCTCAGTGCTCTGCACCTCCTCCAGGGTGGGTTTGCAGTCAGAGGTCACCAACTCCAGGTTTCCTTCGGGGTTCATGTCCACATGGAGGTCTGCCAGGATGGACAGTCTCATCTCCTTGGTGGTTGAGCTGTGATGGGGAGGAGAGGAAGAGGCCGGAGCTGGGGGGTGCTCCTGGCCACACTCCCCCCAGGCTGTCCTTGCTCCTGGAGGTGCTTTGTCACTCCAGCCTTGAGCTTGGGCTGGTTCCAGCCCTGCAGCCCCAGCACTCACGGGGCAGATGTGGTGCCAAGGTCCACCTCGATGCTCAGCCGCATCCCGGTGTCAGGGATCAGGGTCAGGGAAAACTTGTCAACTTTGACAGAGATAATTTGGTTCCTGCTGGAGCAGAAAGGAAGGTGTTGGGAGACCAACACAGACTGATACGCAGTCCCTGAGAACCCCCAAAAGTTCACAAGAACTGCACAGATAAAATCCACACCCTGAGGGCAGCATGGGTTCTGCTACTCTTGGACCTCAAAGAAGGAGCCAGGAGCTCATTTCTAAAACTCCTGGTCTCCAGGAGGATCTTTCCCTCACTGGTAAAGTGCCTTTTGTGACAATATTCAAACACCAGTGTGAACCAGGGATATGGCAGCAAGCCTGGGCAAGAGAGGGCAGCTCACCTGCTTGGGGAGATGGGAGACGGGTCTGGGGCTGGCGGGGCCATGAAGTCGTGCCTGAGGACCGACTCTGCATGTGGCTTTGAAACTTCAGCAACTGCAAAACAGGGCAGATGTTTTATGGGAGCCTCTGGGGCTTGTGTCCTGATGGACAGGCTGAAACCCATTTGCATCCCTTACTAACCCCCTGCTGCTAGCCACAGGCAGGGAGTAAAGCAGGTGAGCTGAGTAGTGGCACAGGATTCTGGTGCCAGCATTTGGTGTTTCACCACTGGAGTGGAAGATGTCCCTGCCTCCCCTCCCTGCTGCTGGCATGGGAGATGTGGGTCTGCACTTACGGTATCTCAGTCCAGAGGGGGTGAGGATGCCGCCACAGTCGGGTGACCTGGTGGTGTGAGCTGGGACCAGGAGGCTCAGGAAGATGCTCAGGGTGCAGAGCATTGCCATGCCAGCACCTGGAGGAGGAGGAGGAGAAAGAAGAGGAAGAGGAGGAGGAAGAGGGCATCCACAGCAGCCTGGTCAGAACAGCATGGCCCTTGCCTGGCCACTGAGGCACAGAGCCACAGATCTGCTCCTTGCCTGAGGCTGTGGTGGGGAGCTTGTCAGCTTTGGTGCAGTAACGACCCACAGCTCTCATGTGGTGTCTTAAAAGCACTGACAGAAGGCTCAGCCTTGAAGAGCCTCTGCAATCCTGTGAGCTAGAACAGTGCCTGCAGCAATATCTCACTTGCTGAGGAGCACAGAATGGCCACAACTGGTATAAAAACAGCAAATAAACAGAAGTTAAAATTAATAGAGGAAGGAATGGAAGTTATGGAGGAGTTACAAAATCAAATGAAAAGGTGAAAGTGTTATCTGTCTCCAAAAAACATTTGGGAATTGTTTACAATGTCTTTAATGCTCTTACAACATTACAAAAACAAGTAATTCAGAAAGTTTAACCTGCAGAAAACATACATATTTATCTCAGTCTTTGCAGAAAGCATCACTTCTGGTGAGTGCTGACCCTTATGGAGACACACAACAGTAAGTAGGAGCAATGCCCGTATCAAGCTATTCAGTTTGCAAAGCATCTTTACCTCTCCTGGCTGGTCTTCCCATTCTTCTGACTCAGTCTGTGTCTTGCCGTGGCCACACCAAGAAATTCTGCTGGTTTTATATATCCTCCCAACCAAAGCTGATGGGGCAGGAATTGGCAAAGAGGGCTGGGAACCAGGATACTGGGGGGACGCTTTGTTTTCTGTACCATGTTTATTGTTTCCCTATAGACTTGATTACTTTGGCCGTTGACCTGGCGAGGTGAAGGATTGAACAGCAGGTGCTGGGGCAGCTTGTCTTCACTGTGGTGTTCCTGAGGAGCACAAAGAAAGGCCTCTGGGTGGAGGGTGCCAAGAAATCAAACATTGTTAGAAAGCAAACAGGTGGGTTTCTTTGCTCTGCAGCCACCCTTTCTTCTGAACACCACAGGGACAGCACCTCCAAGTCCACCTCTGCTATGGACACACTGAGAGCTGGGGTTGTTCAGCCTGGAGAAGAGAAGGCTCCAGGGAGACCTTAGAGCCCCTTCGAGTGCCTAAAGGGGCTCCAAGAGAATTGGAGAGGGACTTGTGACAAAGGCATGGAAAGACAGGGCAAGGGGAAATGGCCTTAAACTGACAGAGTGCAGGGTTATGTTAGAGATCAGGAAAAAATTCTTCCCTGTGAGGGTGGTGAGGCCCTGGCACAGGTTGCCCAGAGAAGCTGTGGCTGCTCCATCCCTGGAAGTGTTCAAGATCAGGGTGGATGGGACTTGGAACAACCTGGTCTAGAGGAAGGTGTCCCTGCCCATGGCAGGGGGTTGAAATGAGATGAGCTTTAAGGTCCCCCACAACCCAGACTATTCCAGGATTCTACAAGAGGCTGCTGTGGTTTGTGTCACTCTCCCAGCTGGGCAGCTCAGACCAGAAGGGATGAGATCAGCACATGACCTGAAGGAGATCCTGGCAATTTATTCAGGATGTTCTCCTTTTCCATCAGGCCTGGGTAAGTCTGTTGAAGGTAACGTGTTTCTATTGGGTTCAGCGAGTTTTAGACCAGACAGAAGGTATGAAATAGCCCATGTGCAATAATCCCTTCCTTTCTTTAACCCATTCCCAACAAGAAGCCACTGGCAATATTTATTACAACTGGCTGAAAAACGGTGGGTGACATCCCCTCTCTTTGGCAATGTCTCTACAAGCAGTGAAAGCATTCATGGGAGGGAATAAGAGCTCCCTTCCTTCCTGTGCTTGATGTCCATCGTATTCTCCTGGCTTCCTTTTGGCCTGGAGGACAGAGCATGGACCCCCTGCAAACACCATATACACACACCCTCCCTGGCCACACCAGTTCCCCTCTGCGTTCTGACTTCCCCCCATCCCTCCCCAATACTTGTGACCTCTGCTTTGAGGCATGACCAGTCTCCCAGAGAGGGTTGAGTTGCCCCTTTTGGTCTGGCTGCCTTGGCAGTGGGGTGAGGTGTTCAGGGCTTGTTGAAACACCTGCAGCCTGGGCAGCAGCCATTGTCCTTTGTGTGTCAGTGACGTGAGGTGCCGGGCGCTGGTTCCAGGTGCATCTTGACACATTCAAAGCCCTTGGCTCTCCCCAGCACTGTGTTGCTTTCCTGCTCAGCATGACAGGGAAATGCCAAGAAAAGCAGCATTCCAGCCACGCTGTGCATTTCCATCGAAGGCATCCTGGAAGCAGTGTCAAGAGAAAATATGAAGATCGAGCAGCCTGCCAAGGGAGAGCAGGATTTACGCTTCCACACTGATGTAGGCAGCCCATTGGGAGGCAAGAAATGTGTTCAGAAAAGTAAATCCATTGAGAAGATTGTAACCCTCAGATGAGTCCCCTGCAGCCACGGGAGGTGTTTTGTGGGATCTGACTTTGGTAGGGACAAGGATGCAGCCTAGAAAAGTCTCTAAGAAATGAGTCTTTGCTGTGTTTTAGAGCAGCAGCTGGGAATTTGCCCCTGTGATTCCTTTTTCCAGTGCAGGTGATATTGGCAGCTCTCCCTGAGATTGGGGATTTTCTGGGGAGCGTTATTATCTCTTCCAGAAGTGCAAGGGTTGGGGATAAGCTGCCACCCTGGTGCTTAGAGGTGGATTTTCTCCTCCTGAAGAGCTGTTCTGGACCTGATGATGCCTGTGGAGGCTTAATTAGATGTCAACTCACAGCATAATGACTGATCAAGTTACTAGCACAGAAGTGTCTTTCTGGCATGATGTGCTCCTTGTCGGGAGTTATCCATAAATCTTACACTCCTGTTAGATAAGATGTAAATCTCCTTGTCTGGGCTTAGCAGCGGGCCACTGAGCACAGCTCTGGGAGGGAGGTAATGACGGATTAAACCTCATGACAAGTTTTATACAGAAATGAAGAGAGGAAATAAATTACTTTGTGCTGCATTACCTCACCAGGCTGAGCTCCCAGAGCTGGGTCCTGTTGGGTGGGGCACCCAGGAGGGGACGGGTTGGGACAGTGGTGGCCACAAGTCTAAGGGCCAGCCACAGGGACAGCAGCAGCCTGGAGGAGAGTTCTGTGCAGCCCATTTGCAGTCTGGTGGGATGGATGGATCTCCCATGGTGGAGTTAGGACAGGGTTGGGCTAAGGACCCCATTCTCTTGGCAGCTGAATGTTCTTCTCACCCTCACTCCAACCCTGCCTGAAATCAGTAAGAATATTATTGAGGTTATCACAGTTTTCACTGTGTTATCTCCCAGCTGAGCCCACGTCCTCCCCCAGTGTTTGCACAACCCCATGAGCCTTTGGGGAGTGGGAGCTGCTCATCCAATAGTCACAATGACACATGTGGCTCCAAGAGCAGAACTCACCACTGCCCATCTTAGGTTTCTCCCTGCTCCCACTTCTGTCTGTACCATGTAATTAAGCAGATCAGGTTTTTCCTTCAGACTTGGTGCACAAGTCCCTGTTGGCTGTGAGCTCTCATTTGAATGGAATCCGAGACTGAGAATTTACCCAGACTTTAAGATTTATCAGTGAAATTATTTGTATTGGGGGACATTGGAAACCCTGAGGGTTTAGCTCATGCAAGAGTATCACCCAGCCCTTTAATTCTTTCAGTTCTCCTCTTTCTCAGTCAGGTTTTAGAGCCTGACTGTTCCTTACCTCTCTCCAGAAGATCAGCAGGGCTCCTGGGTGTGTTGGGATGGAATATGTTAATAGAGATGTTTCATACAGTACAGTGGGAGCGCTGCAACCCCTCACCCTCTGGCACAGGCTCCTCTCTGGGGGGTCTGTGCTGAACTCATATTCTGCAAATTCTCCAGCAGGCTCAGCTGCTCTAAGTGGGAGTGGTGTTCTGCAGAAAATGGCAGAGGAAGGCATGAGCAAAAAGCCCAACACCAAACCCATGAAAGGCATCTCAGGGTGAGTGATGAGCCACAGCCTCGCACTGCGAGCCCGGAACCGGGGACGAGCAAATAAAAGTGGGAGGTTGGGAAGTGTCAGCCTGGAGGCAGCCACGAATCACTCCCTGCTAACAAGTGGGATATTAAAGCTGGTGATTTTCTGCTTGGCTGTGTCTACAAACACACAGAGAAACCGTAACTTAAAGGCAACAAAGTGCATCAGCTCCTGCCTCAGCACCGTCCGGGGCAGGTGTCATAGCTCTGCAGTGTGAGGGGGCCCAGCTTTAGTCCATGATGTCTTGATGAAAACCCCAAATTTCTGGGGGATCAGGGCTGGCCCTCCATCCCCCAGATCCATGCTGGATGGGGCTATAGAAATGTCTGGATGCCAAAGCAGTTTTTTCCTGATTTTTTCAAAATTGGACTGTGTGATTTTTCGTTAGGAAGAAACATGTTTCTACATGTAAAAGTAGTTCTAAATAAAAAGTTTGAACAAGAAGAGGAAGAAAAAAGGTAGTGAGAATATCAGTGAGAGGTGACTTTGCTGTAAGCTGCAAATCCCGCACATCTGGATCTGACTGCTCCTCTTTACCCAGCTCTTTGCCTGCGTCTTCCCTTCAGGCTGAAGGTGAAAAGATTCTGTTCCCTGGTGATCTCTCTGGTGCTCTCCCCTGGCTTGGGGTTCTTCATGGCTTAGTCCAAATGAGCATCACTGGGAAAAGGTGAAAGGGAGCCAGTGCCCACAGAGAGTACGGCTGGGGGATCTGGGGGACTCGCTCATCCCTGGGGTTTATCCTGTGCTGACCAAACTTTGCTCTGAGCAGCTTTACAGAAGGAAACATGGAAATTGCTCTGGTTGCAAACCTGATAGTCAGAGGGCAGCTGGGGCAGGACACCACGGGCACCCTCAGGTTCAGCCCCAGGAACTCCCATATCACCTTTGTCAGTGCTAGAACCAACCCCCCATCAGGTAAGTCCCAAAGGACACATGGCTAGTGTGCTGGGATTGACAATTCCTAAGGGACAGGTAAGAGCACTGTTAGGTGTTTCAGTCTTCAGGTTTGGATTTCTGCAGCACACAAATACTTTTTGCAGTTCTTTTTTCTCTTTTTGTTATGTAAACAAGGGTTTTATGGATAAATTCAGGCCAGCTCTAGTTGTGCTATTCCATGCAATGTGCACATTTGTCTGTTTTGTACTCCCAGACCGTCAGAGCTTCTTTTAGGGATGAAAACCTTCAGCTTCCTTTAAAACCAGAAGATGGCATTCTTGAGAAAAGATTTGCAAAGACAGAAAACAGATTTTATTAGACATGAGGCATATTTTGCCCTAATCCGTACCAGATCAGTTTCTTTAGTGCGTGACTTCCCCCCTTTTGATCTTCAATAAATAATTATTGCTGTGTGCACGAGGGCTCTGAGGGTGACGTGTTCTCCCTGCCCAGCGTGCGGTCCAAGTCATGAGCAGGGTCCTTCACAGCACCCTTCACAAAGTGCTGCCAGCTCTGGTAAGTCCCATCCTCCTCCCATCCTTGTTTCCCAGAGATCATCTCCTCCTCCTTTTCCTCCTCCTTTTCCTCCTCCGCCTCCTCCTTTTTCTCAGTGCACCGTAACAGGTTTCACAGTTTTGCCACACAAAGGAGCTTTCAGACTGGCGAAAAGGAGCATTTCCAGCCATTCCTGGGTTTATGCAGCAAATGCACTGGTGCTGCTGGAAGCCTCCTTGTCCCAGCCTGGCGGGTAGGGATGTGATGCACGGACAGAGCTGTCCTTGGGGTTGAGCACCTGGTTCCCAAAGCCTTGTCAAAGGGCAACTTGCAGCCCCCTAACATGTCATAAAGTCAGTCCTTCTTAGTCAGATACCTGTGGGGCTCTGGCCCTGCTCTTTGCTCAGCTTAAGGCATGTTTAATCCAGAATAACCCAATTCAGCCAGGGACAGAGAAACTGAAGCAAGCCCTGATCTGTGTAACCAGCAGTGGAGGCTCCCAGTGTTTGTGGGTGGGTTCTGCACTGGTCTGGCAGCCTCAAAGCTCTGCTCCCACCAGAAGTGTCTGTGCAAGGTTCTCTCACACCTTTCTTCTCACCCTACAGCTGTGTGCAGCTGTGGATGCAGTGCTCGGCCTTGTGAATGCAAAATTCACCACCACGATTTGTAAGTTGGCATCCATCCATCCATCCATCCATCCATCCATCCATCCATCCATCCATCCACCTCCTTCCCTTCCCCTGTCAAAGGGCAAAGTGCAGATCTGGTAACTTCTGGTTAGTTATCCTTCTTTGCTTCCATGCAGCCAAAATCCCTCTGGGGATTTCTGGTTCACCCTTTGCTGAACCCCGCTGCTGATCAGTGCAACTTCCATAGAGCTGGATCTGAAGGTGGGTGCTGCTGGCTGCCACTGGGTCTTGGAGTGGTGACATTCCTGAAATCCGTTTTTTCAGAGGTGTTGATTTCCCCTCAGCTCAGTGTTTCCTGTGGAGTTTGTTGCTCCATTTCATTGCAGAGCAAAGCACCCAGCACCTGATCCAAATGCAAATCCTGGAACATCTAAGAAAAATGGGAGATGTGGGGCAGCAGACAGGGATGTTGGTTAGGAATATGTCTGTGTGCGGTGTCCTATGGGCATGGAGAACTCGGGGGGGACTAGGATCCTGGTGGGGACTCCCTTTTGCTCCTCCTTTCCCTTTGCAGCACAGCAATCTGGAGGCAGAGTTGGATGTTTCGGAAGAAAAGTTGTGGCTCTCCCTCGCTCTGTGACTGTAACGTGGCTGCTGCTCTCCGGTGCCAGCACAGCAGAGGGACAGTCCCTCTGAGTGCGAGAGGGCACACGCTGCCTCTCACTCCTGCACTGTCACACAGAACCTCCTTTGTCTCTGCCCGAGTTTTTTACAGCTTATTCTAACAGTGGGTTAAAAATAGACGAGGGTCACCATGACATAATCCAGCTGACCTAAAACCTGGAGAGATGAAGTTGTCCTGGTTCAAGGCAGAGAAAATTCTCTGTGTGGGAAGCAGCCCCTCTCTGGAAGGTGACTTCCAGAGAGCAAGGGGGGTTCTGGAGGCCAAAACTGGGGTGAGGAGTTTGCTGAGGGTGAGCAGGATGCTGAGTTCTCCTTCCCTGCGTCTATCTCATGTGGCCTTGGCTTCCTCCCCGCTGGGGATGTTTGGTGTGAACCAGGGGTCTGCATCAAGCTGGGATTGCTGCTGGGAATCTCAGTTTGCGTAACACTGTACCAGGAATTTTCCCCTCACAGCCTCTCCAGCTGCTTTCGTTATCAATACCAGATTCATTTAAAAAAACCCACAGAAAAACCGGAGTTAATCCTGAAAATGAAAATGTTATTTCAAGGAATAACATTTCAAGGAATTACATTTCAAGGAATAACAAATGATGAATCAGCCTCCTAAACAATTTTCCCACGGGCACAAATGCTCAGAAGTGATCCCTGCTCCCAATGTACCATGTGCATTCGTGGGGGTGTTTTGGCCACCAGTAACTCTCCCTGGTGTGGCACCTGTGGGGTGGGATACCTGGCACATTCCTCCTGTCCCCAGACTGTCAGGGACTCTTTAGGACAGTCACTTGCTGGCCCCTTCCATTGCAGTGGAGCTGGAGGGGGGAAGTGTTGGGCAGTGCCTCCAGTTGGGTTCTGTCTGCCCAGTCCTTCGGAGGCAGGAGGGATCTGCATGGACAGAGCCACTGCAAAGGATGCAGACAGCTTCTCTGAAGCCTCTTTGAACATTGCTCCTGTCCTCAGAATCAAACCCCCTTGCTATCACAAGCTTTCTGAAGTCTCCAAAAATCAACACATCTCCCTTAACCACACCTAAAACCAGCTGAAATGGCAGTAAAATCCCCCACCTTGCTGCATCCATTTATCTATTTAACTCGTGGGAAGTATGCCAAAAGCAGAGACTAAACTAAAATACACAAACCCGAGAATTCCCACCCTGTTAATTTTCCCTCTGAGTATTCCCAAAATCCTTTGGTAAGCAGGGAAATGCTGGAGATGCTGGCAGTGCTCACCATGGCTGAGATGTCTCTGACAGTGTCTCCTACTCATTTCAGGGGTGCTGTGTGCAGGGATCCTGTCCGACCTGCTGGGCAGCACCCACAGCATCAGTGGGGACAAGGTAGGGACGCTGCCGTGGTGGCTTTGCCATACCCTGGGTCACCCCAAGACTTTGTGCCATCAGTCCATCACACCCAAGCACAGAATCAGCTGTTAAATCCCACCCAGGTGCTTTTTGCTGTTAAATCCACAGATCACACTGGTGCTGGACATACCTGTCACTGAGACCTGAGGATGGGGACTCTGTGGCTGCAATCCCCAATCCCCACTGTGGCCAGGAGTCAGTGGGAATGGGTGGGGGAGGGAGCAGCAGGGTGCTGGGCTTCCTGGGGTGTTTCTTCCTTTCTTTGGCTTTCCAAGAGTTTGATTCCACAAGCTGAGATAAAAAGACCTCATGACCCCACAGCGAGACTGTCCTGCCATGCACTGCCAGAGCCAGCTGGGCATGGCTGGGCAGAGGCCATGTCCTGAAGGAGCTGATCCCTAAATAAATCACATTTGCATCCACACCTCCCACAAGTCAGGGGTCCAAGAAAGTGACCCCCTGCTCCCGGGTGCACGTGCTGTGAGGGGTGGGGACTGTGCCCGGGGTTTAGGACCTCAGAAGGAGTTAGGTTCAGGCTGGTGTTGGGATTTATCAGCTGCTTCACTGATATTGATCCTGAGTGTGTAAGTCACTGACTCCTGGATAATTTCTTGTCATTAGTAAGTCAATAAACAGCTTCGATCCTGACTTCATTGACATGATTTGAACATCTTTCCTGGTGACAGGAAGCTGGCACTGAATGGAGGATATTTTTGGAAAGACTGTTGTGTTTTACCCCCAGGAAAACCTGCTGGGGAGGCGGGCTCCGAGAACCCCGTCTGTTCTCCACAGGGATTTGTTCTGCATCACGTGTAAGGACTCATTCTCCTTGGGAGTTCTCAACAGTGAGGAAGGAGCTGTAAAACCAGCTCCCCATGAAAACTGGGGCTTGTGATGCCTCTCTTCATGTCACTGCAAACACGGGTCAAATTGTCCTTATTGTTCTTTTGTGAGCTAACAAACAAATTAAATGGTTTGAGTTTCAGTCCTCTGATCAGAGCAAAAAAATGAATCCAAATACCTGTCCACTGCTTTCCTAGAGAATTTGAGAGTGGGAATCTCACAGAGCACCTAGTTAATTCTTTGTGAAACAGCCCCTCTGCTGAGCCACACTATCATGTCACTGGTGCTGGTGACCTGGGGTGGACGTGCAGCCTTGTCCAGCGCTGTCCCCTGGAGCCCTACACAGACCCAGCAGCCCTGATCCCTCAGCAGCAGGGATGTACCAGTCTCTCAGTGGTTCCACAAGGATGGCAGGGCAAACCTGGGTTTCCTCAGGCAGACAGGCCACGTCTGAATGTTGCCATCAATGGGAGAGCAGAGCAGATCTACCTCATTTTCCAGCGACGGCTATGACATTTCCCCAGGCTGCACTGACTGGAGCCTGCTGACCTCCTGCTACCATCAAGGCCTCCGATTCTTCTCAGGGATACGTGCCCCTTAGTCTCTGCCTGACAGCTCCATTTCAGGTGATCCAAGAATAGAGAATTGAACCTGTCTGTTCACACCAGTCCTATTCTTCTCCCTTTGACCAAATCCGTTCTGGTTTGCTCCGTGTTTCTGTCCTCGCTCAGTGATTTGGCTTTGTATTCTTGGGGCTTTGAAAGTCACTTTAGCGAGACTTGGACATCACAGCTTCATTCTCTTTATGGGAATCTGCTTTGTTTTTTTCAAAATATCCAATGGTCAGGGACCTCTGCATTCAGCAGCTGCTGGGGAGAGGCCAGGTTGCTGTCATGCCTGAAAGGTCACTGCACAGGAGCTATTCCCAGAGGTGCCACCCTGCCCCTTCCCTGTGCACTGACCAGTATTGGGGCTGTCTTCATGGTAATTCAGGTTTTGGACAGTGGCTCCCATGAGTATGAAGCGATTCACGATGGATGATAACTTAATACCATCTTGTTAACACCCTCGTCCATCTTATCAAAGGTCATGATCTCACCATGACAGCCGGGCTTTGTGCTCTGGAGGTCCTGGCTGATCAGGTTGCAAGGAGAGTGTCAACTCCTTCAGTGCTTTGACATCTTTGCCACCCCTTCCTTGGCCTTTAATTAAGGTATTTTTTCAAAGCTGGAAATAATGTGTGTCCAAAGCTGGCTCATCTGCTGGAAATATTTATTTCCAAGTTTACAGAAAGTATTAACACTGAGCAAGCAATTTTTTGGGATTATTTTTCAGCAGGGCTGGGGAGCAGCCATCACTATTCACTCCTGTTGTCAATGAGGACATCTGGGAGCAAAGAGTTCACCCCAGTCCCAAAGAGTTCACCCCGCACCCAGGCTGGTGCATTCTCCCTCCAGCACAGGCAGCTTTTGCTGTGCTTGTTGGGATGTGCTCCATGCACGGGGACCGTGTTTGGTCCGGGGCCTATGGAAGAAGGTTTCTTTTCCCTGCCCCAAAGAGCTGCTGCTCTTTAGGGCAGGGAAACTGTATTATCTTTGTGTCTCCTGGGCAGCAATCAGGGCAGGGACCTGGACAGAGCTGCAGGGAGGAGGCAGAAGACCCTGGGCAGCTGCAGCACATCTGTTGCATGGGGCGGTATGATAGGAAGGTGTGCCCACAATGGGATCAACAATCCTTCCAGGACTTCAAAAATACCACAAACCAACAAACTCTGGCCTGGGAACTTCCAGGTCAATGGCATCAGCCTCCTAACAGTATCTTCCTGTTAAAGCACATCCCATCTCCAGCCCTCTGGAGCACTCCGAGCAGAGGTGATGGGCTTGGAAGCAATTCCACACCAGTTAGATAAGGGCAGCATTTTCCAGTTGGATGGTGTCTCTCCAAAGAGTCTGTCAGCTCAGGGTATCTGTTAGGCCGTGACATCCGATCAGGCTGTAGGCAAGTTGGATGGGAATGCTGAGCATGTCCTGCTGGCCTGGACAGGGAATAACTGGCTATTTTACTATCTCCACAGTCTGTCTTTACACTGGAAAAGGTGCTGCCTGGCCCTTCATTTATCATAACAGGTGACACATCCCCACACATGGGCTTACTGCTCAGTACTGCAGCCCTGAGAACTGCAGAAGTATGAACAGCCACGGATGGCCAGTGTTTTGATACATTTTTCAGTCAGAACATCAATTTTATTTGGAAAAAAAATAAGAAAAGAAAAGAAAAGAAAAGAAAAGAAAAGAAAAGAAAAGAAAAGAAAAGAAAAGAAAAGAAAAGAAAAGAAAAGAAAAGAAAAGAAAAGAAAAAGAAAGGTATTTTATCAGGGCATGACATCTCAGCCACGTCTGCATCTTGACAGGCTGAAAGGATGATGTTCCAAACCAGGCACCCGGAGCTGGCTGAGTCTGCGCCTACAGGTCGTTGCTCAATGATTTACCTAACTCCTAATATCTCCAAGGAAATATTTGCAGTGGAAGTCACCAGAAATAAGACCTTGTTTGTTTTGCTCCCCACCAATTATTCTGGATGTCCCAAATGACATCACCTGCCTTTTTCCTTCTGTAAAGCTCTATATATGAAGATCCTGGATCCCGGTGATCTTCAGAAGACAGGGACATCGGCTGGAGACAGAGCTTGGTCAGGTAAGAGCAAATTTATTCCTCAGTAAGTGTGTTCCTTGCTTCTGTCTCTGCAAACTCTCAGTGTTGCTTTGGGAGTGGTGGCCTTTTAACAAAAATTGTTATTCTTGCCTGCTGCCTGCCTGAATTATCCTCCAAGAAGTAAATGGTGCCTTTCAGTGTGAGTTTCTCCAGCAGAGATGTGCATGTTCATTGGATTGCAGTCCTTGCCGAAGAAAGGGTATTTCAGGGTTTTCATAAACAATTATCACTTAAATTATCTTTGGTATAGCTCTATTATCTGCAATAGATTTCTAGCTAAGGCAAATTAGACCTCTCACACGTGTTTTGATCCCTTTTTGATGAGTTATTTACATTTAGATAGATTTGGAGCAATGAAGTTCATTTTGGTTCTTTAAAAAACAAAAAGAAGCTACTTCAAGTTGGAGGTCCCACAGAAATATTTCAATGACACTGAAATGTTAAAGTTTACTTTCTCTTTCTTACAATTCTATCAGGTATTTCCACGCAGAGGGAAGCCTCAGATTCTGATGTTTGTGCAGAAATCATGACATTCAAACTGGAGGTGCTCTCCAGTGCATTTGTACTGTGGAGATGTTGCTTTACTTCTAGAGACAATTGTGTTGTCAGAAATGTCATATTTTCCCATAATGCAGGATGCAGGATTTGTTTCTTAGAGAAATTTCCATCCAGAATGGATGTACCCCAGATCACACAGCTAAGTCATACCATTACTCACCAGCACTGAGGGGGTCGCAGCAGGAACATCCCAACAACCACTCACTTTCCCCACAGCTGCTGTGGCCATCGGTCTTTGGAGTAACTGGTGTTGACATTCTGGTTTCTCCTGCAGGAAAGTGCCACCAGGAGGATTACTGTCCATCATCACCAGTGTGATGAGTAGGCAGTAGAGGTGCCAGCAGCCTCCTCCCTGATCTTGTCTTCCCTGACAGCCATTTGTCCTTTTTCCTTCCTCCCTCCTCCTCTTTCCTCCCTCCATGGACCGGTGCTCACTCTCCCAGCACTGCTCTCATGGCAGTCACTTCCCACAGTTATCAGGACTGAAGATGTCGGTGTTTTGGACTGTTGTCCTCCTCAACAGCCTGCTGGTCCCTTCACAAGGACTTGGACTCCTGTCCTTGGTTGACAGAGGAGATATGAATGGTAAGTGTATGTAAGAGACAGGATTTATCCTTCTTTTGAGAGCAGTTTTGCTCTTTTGTCTCTTGACCATGCTCAGAAAATCAGAAGCTGGTCCAGATCTGCCCAGCAGTAGTGGCAATGCTGGTAATTTGCATTTATACAGCACTTTGGAGATGGCACTTCAGATACTTTACAGTGGCTGGTGCCACCACCTCATTTGTATGAAGAGGGACAGGGGAGGGGAAGGAAGAGCCAGGCTGGCTTGTGTGCTGAGTCCACGTAGCTCACAGTGACCTCTCATCCTGTTCTTCAGGTATGAGAGATTCACCAGCCAAAGGTCTTCCCCAGAGATCTCAGGATGGTCTCCTTGGTGGCAATCTGCTTGGTGGTCTCCTTGGAAAAGACGGAGTTGTTGGAGGTCTCCTGGGCAAAGACGGTGCTGTTGGCAGTCTCCTTGGAAAAGACGGTCCTGTAGGCAGTCTCCTTGGAAAAGACGGAGTTGTTGGAGGTCTCCTGGGCAAAGACGGTGCTGTTGGCAGTCTCCTTGGAAAAGACGGTCCTGTAGGCAGTCTCCTTGGAAAAGACGGAGTTGTTGGAAGTCTCCTGGGCAAAGACGGTGCTGTTGGCAGTCTCCTTGGGAAAGATGGAGTTGTTGGAGGCCTTCTTGGCAAAGATGGAGCTGTTGGTGGCCTCCTTGGTGGAGATGGTCTCCTTGGTGGAGATTGTCTCCTAGGTGGTCTCCTTGGCAAAGATGGTGTAGTTGGTGGTCTGCTTGACAAGGATGGTGTCCTCGGTGGTCTCCTTGGCAAAGGTGGTGTCATTGATGGTCTCCTTGGCAAAGATGGTCTTGTTGATACTCTCCTTGACACCGTCCTTGAGCTTCTCATTGGCAAAAATGGTCTCCTTGGCAAAAATGGTCTCGTTGGCAGCCTTCTTGGTAGAAATGGTGAAGATCTCATGGGGTGAGTGAGAGTGGGAGATGGTGTCCCTGAGCAGCCCACTGTGTCTGAGCCATGCCAGGGAAAGGAGATCCTGTTCTGGAGCCTGCACACACAGAGCCCCCTCCCTCCCCTCTTGGGGCAGGCTCATAAACAGGGCTTCATCTGCTGGGATTTTCTGCCTGTGCCTTTTATGTGCCACAAGCTGCTCCTGATGGAGCAGGTGGGGGTCCCTGATGACCCAGGTGGGCAGGACCCCAAGAGCATGGCTGCCGTGCTGGGGGCTGAGGGACAAGGGCTGTGCAAATGTGCTGTTCACTGCCTTTTCCTTATTTCAACCATCCAGACTGAGAATTGTGAACAACACCCTCCCCAAAATCAGTCTGCACTCCCTGCCGGGCTTTGGGCACCAGGTGGACTTCAACACCCAGCTGCTGGTAGAGAGCAGGTAAGGCGTGTCCATCAGGGGCATGGCTTGGGGCAGGCGGTCACCATCTCTTTGGAAAGTAGATGGTCAGCAAATGTCCTGAGCTGCCTGCTGTGCTTCCCCTGGACAGTGTGCCGGGCCAGCCGCTCTGCAAGCAGGTGGAGGTAGATGTGACCATGCTGGTCCAGGACACGTGGACAGCTCACCAGAATGCTCTGAACTGCAAGACTGTTGACATAAACACCTATGTGAGGTATGAATCAGGTGGGACTTGTGGCAGTGGGACACCTTGGTGTTGTTGGTGATCCAGCTGCTGGGCTCAGAGGGGAACAGTTGACCTTTTTTTAAGATTTGGGCTAAGAAAAGAACATTTCTGGGTGTGGGGAACCTAGCACTGGGCAGGATTCAGAGGGCTTGGGAATAGTAATATTTCGGCCCTGAGTATGGACGATGCAAGTGAGGCCTCATGTTTCTCTTGTGTAAAATCCTCTTACTTTCCAGCATTAATCTTTGTCACTTGTTATTTCCTATTTTCTGTTACCAGACCCAGAGTGCCAGTTCTGGATGAGCCTTTGAAACGCCTCCTTAGCAATGTCCTGCAGGATCTGGTGAGTCTGCAGAGCCACCTTCATGCGACCCACCAGTACAGTGCTGGGTGGGCAGGGCAAGCAGCACAGGCAGCAGGCCAGGCTGCCCCATGGATGTGGATATTTGCACAGCTGTGGGCTCAGCGGGGCGGTCAGCCTGTCCTCCTGCCGAAAGGCACCAGCACCATCACCTGTGCCAGGCTCTGGTGGCAAACAGATTTCTGAGCCAACTGCTGGTTTAGCAGCCACTAACCCGGGTGAGACCCACGCTGGCTCCAAGGGGCCGCTCACCCACCCGATGCTGAGTCCTGTGTGATGGGATGTCCCCCCCAGCCCCGCCTGCAGCAGCTCTGCCCACATGTGCAGCCCAGCAGAGCCCACTGTCACTGGCTGTGTGGGTGCCATGTCACCCACTGGTGCAGCGCGTCCCAGGACCCTCTCACTTCCCTCTGCCTCCCCAGGGCTGCAACATCATCAACGCCAAGCTCAAGGTGTTGAGCTCCCTGCTCGGCTCCAGGAACCGTAAGTGTTGACACCTCCTGTTCCCCTCTTCCCAGTGACATCCTGCCCTGAGCATGGCGTGGCTTTTTTCATTAGGTAAATACAAATATTTTACCAATTTTCTAAAACCAGAACTCCCAGCTCAAACCCAACATTCAGTTTCCCTGCCCCAGCAGCAGCAGACAGCTCTTCCTGCAGAAACCCAGCACAGGAATGGTTGCTTTTAGAAACAACATTTTGCTACAAAATATTGTTTTCTAGTGGCTTTTCTAGCTGGGAATGCTGTGAGCGGGAGCTGCTGCTGGTTCCAGTAACTCTTGGGGCCATGGGATTTGGGAGCATCCCCTGCCATTGCAGCTGAAGAGTTTTCTTCCCTGTGTTCACAGAGGTGCTCCCACTCGGGGCTCTGGGGGACCTGCCCTCCTTCTCCATCCTCAGTGCTGACGCCATCCAGATGGATCTGAAAGTAAGTGCCACCATGTTCCCCCGTCCCAAAACCTCTGACTTTGGGTGATTCATTGGAACATGGTGGCTGTTTGTCAGAGCTACTCAGATTTCAGCTGCCTTCAGGCACATGTTCACTGGAAGGTACTGATGAGTCTGCTCTGGCCACAACCCTGCTATTGCCACTGCTGGGTCTCTACCTTATTTTTTGCCTTTTAATCCTTGATGGTGGCATGAGCAAGAGTGGCTTGATGCTACTTAATTAAGCATAATTGTAGCACTCTCATAGTTTTTAATCAGAAAAGTTTAATTTCATACAGGAGCAGCAGTCACTGCTCACAGACATATTCTGTTCATAAGTGGTTTGTCAAAGTAATTGACAGGGACCAGAATCATGCATAAAATATCAGCAATGTGTCTTTCCAATCAGGATACGTGGCAGTGCTCCAACGGGGAAGGGGTAACAGATGCAGCCCTTGCCTGTGCCAGGGCAGCCTGGAGCAGCCCTGTGATCATTTAAGTGCTGACAAACCTCGTGTGAGCCGCTCTGCGAGGTCCACAGGCAGGCAGGGTGCCCAGGGCAATCCTCTGAGCCCCACCAACATCCCTCCCTGCTCTGTCCCCTGTAGCTCCTCTCTGAGAATGCCAGAGGTGGCATGACAACCCCCATGCAGGGGCTGCCACTCACTGCCAGCCTGAAGTTGGCCACCGGCCGCCCGCCACGGCTCAGCCTTTCCCAGGACACCCTCAGCGCCCTGCTGGAGCAGGTCCAGGGGCAGGGAGCCCTCAACCTCAGCATCACCAGCTTGACGGGTAGCAAATTCCCTCTGCAAGGCCAGGTCAGTGTCCTGGTTGCTCTTGGGTGACCCAAGGACACCCAGTGTTGCCTGCTTGTGTTTGTGGGGTCCAGCTGAGGCCAGCGTGGGCTTTGCACGAACCCTCCCGGGCAGCGACGTCACCAGTGCTGTTCCCACAGGTTCCCGAGAGCAGCTCGCTGACCATGGATGCCCTTTTCCCGTTCATCCCCCAGGTCAGTCACCTCCTCCATGTGCATTGATTCCAACCCCACCACTCACCCCACCCTTGCCCTGACCTCCTCTGCCCCTGCAGCTCGCCCGGGTCCTCCCTGGCTCTCTGCCACTGGAGCTGCGTGTCCAAGTGAGCAACGAGCCAGTGGTGACTGTGAGGGACGGAAGAGCCACTGCCACCCTCAAAGCCTCTATCGACGCCATCAGTCCCGCCCTGCAGACCTCCCAGGGGCTCCTGTTCTCCCTCGATGTGGTGAGTGAGCTCCCAGGAGATGAGATCCCTGAACAGGGCGATGGCTGAGGCTGGATGACTGCTGGCATCCCCTTGGCTTGCCCTACCCTTGGCCCTGCAGCATTTGCACTTTTGTATTTACCGCATCATCAAAACAGTGATGCCCAGTCCTTTAAACAAGCTCATAACCAAGCATAAAACGTAAGTGAAATGTTTCAGGAATAACACAAAATAAAGACAGGAAGGTGAACCCTGGGGAGAGAGATACATGATGCCATCTGTCACAAAAATGTGGCTTCTCGGCACAGACAAGTGTTTTTTCTCAGAATGGGTAATTTACAAATACACTTTTCAGTCTTGGGAGCTGTGCAGGGGAATAACCTCATTTCTTTCATTGTTCCATTTCCAGGACATCGTTCTGAACATCACCCCATCAGTCTCTGATGGCAAATTGCAAACCTCCCTGGCTCTTGACAGGTAGAGCCCAGCTCTGCGGGTGGGGGGGCTCTGCCTGGGGACAAATGGAGCTGGTGGCAGAGAGGGGGGACAGTGACGTAGACATAGTAAAGATGTCAAGGGCTGCTGGAGCCTTCCTGTCTCATCCCAGCCCCCACCTCAGACCAAATCTATGGCTGATGTGATGAGACAGTTGTAAAAAAGTTGTTCTGTTTTTAAAATCCTGTATCTTTATGAGGGTGAGGAAAATTCCAGACTGAGAAAGGGCCTGGAGGAGGCTGCACCAACACATCCCAACTCTTCCTTGTTTTCATCTTTTGTAGCATCAACCTGACACGGTTCCCCTCGAGTCTTGACGCTTCCACTGTAAGTGCATGCCCTGGATCGAGGTGCTGCAGTGAGTGATGCAATGGCCAGAGGCTCTGTGTAGGGGAGGAAAACCAAAAGCTAATTCTTCTTCAGTTTTCACCCTTCTACTTCTCTTGGCAGAGGGCAATTGCTCTCTGTCCTGCAGATCCTTCTGTGCTGTACAGCAGTGACACTTGGGTGTCTCTCCTCACTTGTTGGCAGCACAAGTGGGGGTGCTGGGAATGGGGGAGGAATAATTAAAAAGAAATTACCCAAAGAGCATATCCACCCTCAGTCCTGGGAGTGTTTCACTGGAGGAAGAAGCTTCCTAGTGCTTGTGTTTCATAGCACTGAGTAGAACTCAACCGATAACCCTGCCATGGCCCAATAACCACTGCTCTCCTCTGCTACTGACACACCCTCTTCCCTGCAGGCCTCCTCGCTCACAGAATGGCTCAAGAAGGTCCTCACAAATGTATATGTACCTTCTGTTAGAGGTATGGGGGTTAGGGTCCCCTCTCATCTCCAATTCAGCTGGATTCGGGGCTCTCCCCCCCCCTTGCTGCCTTCATTCTGGGTTTCATCCCTGTGACGAGATTCTTACACCTGTTTTTGCAGATGCCTTCCATGTGTCGGTCCCACTGCCCAATGTCCTTAACACCAGCCTCAGGAACGCTGAAGTTGACATCACTGATGTAAGAATTGCATTTTCCCATCGTGCTGTGTCCTGGGGAGTGGGAATGTGCCCACCCAGGGCTGGGACGTGCAGATCCCACACCCCCATCCCACCCTGGCCAGCCTCATTTCCCATGGGCTGCTCCCAGTTTCCCTCTGCTGGTGTGGACCCACAGGAAAACCTCACCTGGGGTATGGGAAAAAGCTGGTGAAAGTCTGAATGAAACAACTGAGTCGTTTTTGTGCTGCTTCTTCCAGGTGGACGAGTTTTCCGGCCAGACCACTCTAGAAAGATTCTGCTCAGGAGGAGCCTCGATGCTGTTCCCTTTCTGAGGCAGCACATGCACCCCAAGCCCTGCTCTGCTCCACTCTCTCCCTCTTCCTTTCTCTCAAGCCCTGCCCCATGCTGTGGCTGTGGCCTGAGCAGGACGGGCAACAGCCTTTGGCCAGCATCAGGGTGGGAAAACTTCTTGGCTGGTGGATGTTTGGGGGTTTCTGTGGCCGCTTCTAACATCCATAGCCAGGAAGCAGAGCTCTTAGGCATAAAGGTTGCTCTTGTATTGCTCTTTCAATAAAATCTTTCACTGTCACAGTATTTCCTTCTCTGGATATTTATTCAGATGTGTTTCCGGCTCCCCACACCTGTTTGCCTGCTCCATGCCCCTCTGCCACATGGATGGGTGGGGAGGCTGTGCCTTCAGAGGATGAACTGGTACCTCAAGAGAGCATTTCTGAAGCACAGCCCGTGGCACCAGCTGTGAAACAGCCTCTCGCAGGGGCACTGGGTTGGGTGCACGTGGGTGCCCTGCTGGAGCCCTCTCTCGTGCCTGACTGACGAGGGGCAGAGGGGAGATTGCAATGCAGTGCTGGCACAGCTCTTGCTGATATCTCCCTCTCCTTTGGAGCTCTTTGGAGCAGCTCCCGCTGGCAGCAGGTCCCACATGGAGCCTGCTGGTGCTGGTTGTGCAAGGCTCTGTCCAGAGCCCGGCACAGATAACCTGAGCTCACATTCCATAGGGATTTATTTAGGTGTGTATTATGCCCTTGTTGTGTAAGACGCACCAGGTTATCAAAAAAAGCACATTTGATCTCACAAAGGTATTAAGTGTTGAGGGCACCAGAACAAAAGCACCCTTATAGCCAGGAGTGGCCATGGGGGTGTCCCAGCACAGGAAGGAAACGCCATCTGCCAGGAAGGAGCTGGCAGCTGCAGGATGGGTGGGACAATCCTCAGGAGCCACTTCTCGAGGTTCCTCGAGCACTACAGGAGACAAAAATCTCCTGGTACTTTTCCAAAGCCTCCCCATGCACTTGCTGGAAATTTAAGAATTTCCCCCTGATGTGGTAAGCTGTGTGTGCCAGCCCACGTGCAAGTGTCAGCAGGCATTTCTGTGGAAGAAGCTGATTTCCCAGCACGGCTCTTTCAGGTCAGTGCAGCCACAGTCTCAGGCAGCAATTTCTTCCCTTTATCCCTGGGTTCTTGGGTAACAGTGCTACCTGATACTGGCTGTCCAGTAACCTGTTGCTCAATGCTTTTCCCTGGTTTACAAGTCTTTATTCATAATGGAATATATGAAACCCACAAATGGTGCTTTACACCCTCAATCCACCAGCTTTGAAAATTTAGGCACCTTTCCACATTTCCTGCAGCACCATCACTGCATAAGGGTCTGCTGTGTGGGTGAAAGCAGAGGTGCCCACAGAGCAGCATAAGGTCTCACCTTGACCAGGAGCTGAGCAAAGCCAGGCTTGAAATTCAGGATGAGGTCAGGTAAAGAAAAGGAGTCCAAATAGTGGCACAAGGTACTGTGAGCTTGGGGGGACAGAACCCCTGTTTTACCCCCAAACCTTATGATACACCCTGGTGAGCCAAGAAAAACCATGGGAATAAACCCAACAATAGTAGGAATGCAGGTGAGTAATTCTAGTTTATATTTAGTGACTAGTCTGAAAAATCAGAAAAGAAGGTTGCTACAGCAAAATGAAAACCCTCTTCTTAAAATCCATTCATTTAACATGAACATTTCAGGAGGTTTTGTGTAGTGGTATCCTTTTGAGGTTCTGGTTAATTTTATCGTTATAAGGTTAAAATGAGCCATTTTAATAAGAAAGGCCAATGTGAGTCACTGATATGATTTCAGCCTTAATTTTCACACTCACCTCAGGGTGAGGGGGGCTCAGGTTGGGCTGTAGGTTACGAGGAATCATTTCACAGTGTATGAATGGTGTCACAGTGCCCAGGGATGGAAAGGATTTAGGGGGTGACCATAAATAGGAATAAGCAAACAGGGGTGGGCAGGAGCTGGCTGGAAACCTCCCTGTGGATGGATGGATGGACTCCCCCTCTCCCCACTGTGTGTTCCCAGATCCATTGGCCCAGCGTGGCTCTAACTCGTGAATGGTTTCCGTTCTCCTAAAGCTCGTGTTTTCTATTCACTGAAAAATTGTCACCCATCTTGAAATACCTGACAGCCCTTGATCTCAGCCCAGCCTATCTCCACTCTCCCTGCTGTTGTTCCCCAGGTCCTGCCAGCACCTACAGCTTTCCCAGTCCAGCAGCAGACACGATGCCACCATTGCACTGCCCTCCTGTGCATCCTGCTGACCCCAGCATGGAGCCAGGCAAGAGATGCCATCCTCAGGCTCAGTAAAGGAGTTTTGAGTGATGGTGAGTCACCAGTGCCACTCTGGAAAACAGGAGCCAAGGGGGTCCTTTGGGATTGACACCCTCATACCAGCACCCATGATCAGGGAAGGAAGAGCAATTGCATGTGGAAAGGGAAGAGCACGATGCTTGTGAGCAAACCTTCCCCCTCCAAACTGATCCTGGAGTAGTTTTGTTTATGTAATTAAAATTTCAACTGGCCAGACTCTTAAAAGAAGAAAGCTCCGTGTGGGATCTGACGGCTGCTGGGAAGTCGTGCAGGTTTGTGGGGCAGAAGAGGCTCCTGAGCCGGCCGGGGAAGGGCCGGGCTGGCGGCAGTGCGGGGGCGTTTGCCCGTAGAGGGTGCGCGAGTTGCGCGCTGGCCGCGGCTGCCGAGCCGCCGCTCCCGGCTGCAGCCCGCCCGCCTGACTCCGCTGCAAGCCCAGCAGAAGCAGAAGGAATAGCAGGGCAAAAGAACCGACCTCCTGATAAAACTGGAAAGCAAATTAAACAGGAAAATAACTGAGAAAACTTGGTGTCTTTTATAATTTCTGGTCTAACTGGCCTCTGACTCTCCCACCTCCTGAGCATGGCTGTGTTAGCTGTGGAGCCCAGTTGGGCGTAGAGCTGCCACCTGTAATGTCCCTCTTGCTGTCCCTGGAGGCTGAGGATCGTGGAGCTGACGCAGGGTGTCCGTGCAGGTCCTGCCCGGCATTGGTGCTTACCTCGACCCCTACACTCGAGTGGCCCTCAATGGCAAGAGATGGCTGGGGCTGGGGCTGGTGCTGCAGCTGTTTGGCGGCATTAAAATCAGACTCCTGAGAGGATGAGTGATGCAGATGTCCTCCCCTGCTGGCATAAGCCACCTCGCCATCAAGCTCTGCCAGCCCCAGCCCACACCCTGTGAACGGCAAATGTGTGAGGGCATGTTACACCGCTCCATCCCACCATCCCTGCAGGTGACAGCCACTCACCAGCCACGCCACAGGGCCGGTGGTGCTGGTGTCTGTGTGCCCCTCACACAGCCACAGTGAGTGATGTGCTGTCCCACAGGTCCCAGGGCACAATTCTGCCCTGTGTGCCATGTTCAGGGGTCATTTTAATGGACATGGTGTGGGGTCTTCTGAGACGTGAGCACGTATTGTAGGAACCACTCAGGCTGAGATTTTCTCTGCTCATTTAAGGAGACTATACACTAGTAGATAAAAGGCAGCAATAAATTTCCCACTGGCTATTTTGGGATGCAAATTACAGTTATCTCATGCAAAATCCAAGCAGAAACGATTCACTCTGCTGCTGCAATTGCCTTGCTCCAGGAGGTCTGTGCTCCACGCTATTCACAGGGAATTGTTTAACAAGACCCATTTACTTTGCAGCAGGTTGTTTTCATGGTGCTCCTTTAGTTTTCCACAGTCTGCTCCCAATTGTGGATAATTTATTGGCAAGTATCCTGAACAGGCTTCTTCCTAATCTGGTAAATCGGAAAAATAAAACGTTCCGGGAAATAGCAATGAGTCTGAAGGGTTGTGGTGCAGCTCCCTGTGGCGTCACCAGTGCCTGGAGCAGGAGCACAGCCACTGTCCCAGGGCTGCTGCATCCACCCACCCAGTGGCTTGGGATTGGTGGGGGACACATTCCATGTCTCCATCAGCTTGGGAGGAGCTTCTCCCTCCTTCCCAATGCAAGGTCTGCCCAAGTGCTGAGAGTTTCTAAGGAGGCCCTGGACTGTGCTACGGACTAATGGAATCTCTCCTCCTCCTGAAAGCCCCAGGGTCTTTCTAGCCATCCCCCACGGGCTCCTGGGTCCCAGCCCCAACCCCAACTCCTCTGAGGAAGGGCCAGGTGCCCAGGGCCAGACCCAGAGCTGGTGGAGTCATCAGCAGGGCTGCCATTCCAGGTGTCCAGTGCTCCCATGCCCAGGGAAAGCCTGGCAGAGCCAAGCAGGGCTGTGTGTCCCTTCTCTGGCCCCGAATGTGGATTATCACTGCCCCTCCCCAACTCCTGCAGCTCTGCCCAGTGCTTGACATTGCCCTGGGATTAGTCAGTGACCAGCTGGGAGCACACGGTGGGTCCCACACCTTGTCCTGCCTTGGGCCATGTGTCACCCACTCCAGCGGAGGGACACCCTTCCCTCCTCTGCTCCACCCTGGCCCCAGATTTGCCCAGTGCCAGGAGCAGGGGTCCCCAGCAGCTCCCTGCCCAGGGCCTACCTGAAACCCAGGGCTCTTCTGGATGAAACAGAGCTCCAGGCAGGGGAGGGGGGGATTTGCAGTCGAGTCCGACAAGGAATCGCTGACTCCCTCCCTCTTTCCCCAGCACTGGTGCCCCTGGATTTGCTGGGCTGCATCCAGTACACCAGGTCCAGCCTTCCCCTGGCAACTGGCCAGTTCCTTGAGGTGGATTTGAACATGAGTCCTGCATCTTCGCCTTCCATCGGTGCACAGGGCTTGGGATATTTCCCTTGGGTACATCAAGGTCTCCTTCAGCCATGTACACCTGGGCAGGGGGCTGTGGAAGCTGGCAGAGGTCCTGGCTCCATGCCTTGCTCTCACCTCTGTCATGGGAGAGCACAGCAAGTTTTAGGTTTCACAAACTTTTGGAGAAGGAAGTGTCACGGGGCTTGACTTGGCGAGGCCGTGCGTGCAGCCATTTCACAGTGAGGGAAGATGAAGTTGACCGTAAAGGCAAATATTGCAAACGTTTTGACTTGTGTTTACTTCTCCTGTGACTCCAGGCTGTCATCGCGTGTGTGGCCAGAGACCTGGTGGACTACCCACTAGGAAAGCCAGAGACTGTCCCCAAAACCCAATGGGACCCCATGCCACCCACCCTTGCCACCCACAGTGGACACCAACTCCTCCCACTGGGCCTCTCGGTGAACTTCCTCAGGTGAGACAGAGCTGTGCTGGGTTGCAGGAATTCAGGATCAGACCTGTCCTGGAGGGCAGCACTGTGCAATTCCTGCATCAATGGGCAACATGCTCTGCAGCTCCTGGTCACTGTTTGTGCTCCCACTGGCAGAAACTTTCCATTTTTGGATGTTGGCAGGTTCTCCAGGCATAGCCTAAGCCACATGAATTGCTGATGGAAATTGCAGTCCCCAAAGCACCTGTGGTGACCCTAAAGAACAATGCAGGTGTGATCCAGCTCACAGCTACAGCAGAGGTGATGGTGATCCAGCCAGGTGATGTCCCTCTGCCTTCTGAACATCGTGTGTATGAAGGCACAACCCATGCAGAAATTCCTTCTGCAGCTTCCTCTCGCCACAGGGCAGTTTCCCCATAGATGGGACCTGTACCCAGCGTGGCATGGCTGGGCTGCAGCCTGGCCAGCGGCTGGAGGAGCCACCCCAGCCCTGACCTCTTTGTTTGACCATGAGACACTTCCTTGAGGAGACAGGGGCTGCACATAGAGGGGATGGAGTTTGGGACTGAGACCCGGGGAGAAGTTCAGCAGTCACCTCCTGCCCCATGACACTGTGCTGGGCTGGCTTGTGTCCCACATGTATGCTAGGAGAGGGGGTTCCCCTCCCCAGGCTGCTGAACATTGACTTCACCTGCCCAAGGGTCCCACTGAGTGTCTCTCCATACCCAACACGGCACAGCAGCAGCTTGGTCTTATCCCTGTAGATGTTGCATCCTGCCTGCATTGCTTGAGCAGATTGAGCACATGTGTTTTTTCCATGGAACAGTGTGTTTTGGACTCTTTTGTGGGTGCTCGGAAGGGTGTGGGTGTACTTTACATTCTTGTGCTCAGGTTCAATGAAGTCCAGCCCTCTCTTCAGCCACAGCAGGTGTTCAAGCCTGTAGGCATGGCCAGCTCTGGTGAAACCCCTGGGCTCAGGACAGACTCCAGGTGGGAAGGCTGCAGTCCCTTTTGTCCACCCCCAGCTCAGGGGGTGCACAGCTCTGCCAGCAAATGCTGTGTCAGACCCAAACATGTCAGACTCTTCAAGGCCGGGACCCAAAGCTGTGGGGTATCTTGTTCGTGTTGAGCACCCATCACACCATCACCTGCCCTGGGATTTACTGGGGCTTTGTCCTTGGAGCACTTAGGGACCCAGGGGGGAAATCACCCAGCAGCGCCACTGAACTCTGCATGAACCACATGAAACTTCTGCTAATTAAGGCTCTAAAGCCACCCGTTGCTCCTGGGGTGAGAGGGAGTAGCTGGGACAGCTGCATCACTGCTTGTGAGTCTGTCTTGCCCTGGTCCAGTCCAGATCCACCCTGAAACACACCTGGAACATCAGCATCAGATTTTTCTGTCATCTTTGATGTTACTTTTCCTTTCCTCTCTGTATTTATTTCCCTGTTTTATCTGTTGTCTCTCAAGTCTCCTTTAAACTGTGGAGATCTTTCTTGGATGCACAACCAGCTCCTGCTTGCCTCTGGGGCACAGGCAGTTTTCTAAGAGCAGACGGTGTGCCACAAACCCACACACTCTTTCATTTGTTTTGCAATTTGTGATGTTTCTGTATGCAATTAACTCGTTGGGAGGTAACTGCTCACCTCTCACTGTCCTTGGACTCATTCTGCTCCATACGATGGTGCCGAGCTGTCCTGAAGCAACCCTGGGACTCTCCCCAGAGCTGGTGGGCACCACAGCCAGAGTGAGGGGTGAGCTGCTGGGCTGGCTGGGTGCTGCTGGCCACAGCCCAGCCCTGCAAGGTGTGGTGGTCAGGGTCAGGCTGGTGCAGGGGTCACACTTCACAGCCCGTGAAAGGGAATTGTCCCTGCTCCATCCTTTCCTTGGCTTTCCTCATTCCTGCAGCTCGGGTATATAAAAGCAGCTGCCAGCAGCCATGACCATGGGAGCTCCACCTCGACATCAAAGGGTCCAGGTAAGTGGCACTGAAGGACCGTGGCCACTGTGCTGGCTCCATCAGGCGACCTACAGCACAGTGTAACCCGGCTTGGAAAGCAGGGATTTTAATGATGCTTTCCTTTGATTTTTGTAGCTGCATTTAATCATTTATGAAAATTAATTTTTAAAGCTAGCAGAGCTCTTGCTTGTTAAATTCCACGTTCATTCCTGTTGTTGTTAAGTTTGTGATAATGACTAAGCTGGCAGAAAGAACTGGGAGTTTTTTCGTGATCTTGGTGACCAGAATTCAGAGCAATTTTCAGCTCTCCAGACCTCATCTCGGTTAGTGTAAAATAAGTGTTTATCTGCAAAGCCAGACATGCTTTTCTGCATGTGCAAGATGCTCGGCTCACTGAAATATGTGTGACCGAGGAGCAGCACCCTGGTAGATATTGTTAATAACTGCAGAGATAGGTGCCTGCTTGGTCACGTATTCTCTCTAAGAGCTCTTCTAAGAGCCCTGACATCCATTTTGGTACCCTTTTGCAATGCTGCACACGTCTTTCAGAGCCCCTCCAACAAATCCCACTGATTTTATTTGACACGATTTTCAATAGAAGCTGCTCGAGCCTCTCTCCTTCTCCCCTGTTCAATAATCGCAGCTACAGGAGCTGTGCATCATTACGTGCTGATCAAAGGGAAAATGTAAAAGACAGTCGAGTGAATTAAAGTCTAATTTAATTGTGCCGAGAACTGTCATAGAGGGATTTTTTAAAAGTATCTGGAAGAGATAAAGAAGTTGTTCAGTCTGACCTAAATAATGTTATTTCTCAGTGCTGAAGCTCTGCAATCTGCACCCTGTACATTATTTTTCTCGGGAGGGACAAGCTGAGCTGTCTGTCCAGGACACGGACTGTCCAGGAAAGTGCTCCTAGAGCTGGAACCCCTAGCAGTGCTGCAGAGAGACCATTTTCTCATTTCTTTGCAAACACCTTTCCATGCATAAACAAACACTCCCCAGCCTGCGTTGTCACCCCTAGAAGCCCAGCTTGGGCAGGAACAGAAGGTCCTTGAAGGTACTTTCTTTTGGCCGGGGGCAGATCAAACAGAGGGAAAACGAACTCTTTTCACAGCTTGAGTGGAACAAGATGAGAAAAACAAACAACCTGCCCACGGGAAAGTGAGTCTGATTCTGGCTGTGCTTTGAGCTTTAATAACACAGGGTGCTCTTCACAGCAGGCAGAAGGACATGACTGTGACACTCATCATTTTTTATTTGGCTGTGCTCCTGTGAGCGTTTCTCTTTCAGGGCCATTTCAGAGTGGTTGGAAGCCATCTGTCTCTCTCAGTACAAGGTCCTCCTGCCTCACCTCCATCCCTCTTCTTCTCTTAAAATGGCATTTTCACTTCCCTGCAGCGTCAGACACCCAGCTCTGCAGTGGGGGAGGCCAGTCAGGCATGGCTCCAGAGCAGTGTGGCGCTGGGCTTCAGCTGCTCCCTCTTCTGCTTCCCAGAAGTGGGAAAAGGGTGCTGCAGGTCTGGGCTGACATCCTGGTACGAGGGGGATGGTGTCTGGAGGCTGCATGTCCAGGAAGAATCTCCCCACACCCCAGGGCCGTGCACATGAAGGATGGAGAGCTGGACCAGTACCCAGGCTGTCGATACCAATGTGGAGCTGGTGCTCAGGCTGATGTGGGTCTTTCCACAGGTGCTGTGTCAGGACATGCCACCCTTCTGGTATGTCATCTTTCTTGGGGGCCTCCTTCCCCCCTCCCAGGGTCTCCTCAACCTGCTGAACCCAGCACAACCTAGTGGTGGTGAGTTCAGATATTTTCTGTGTTTCCAAGGCAGAGTCATGGCACAGTCCTGTGATATTTTGGGCTCATGGCATGTCCCTCTGCTCATGAGGGAGCTGCCTCCTGGGGAGCTGCCTCCTGGCAGGCCCATCTCCATGGGGAACCCAACTTTGTTCAAGGATGCTCAGGGGTCCCTGTGAGAACTCACCAGCAGAGCACCCTAACGTGGCCAAACCAATCTTTCCTGTCAATGAAATCCTTCCAAGAGTGGAATTCCAATCAGTAACTGGGACTCCTTTGGTGCAGGTCTGCTTGGCACTGGTCTTACGGGCGGAAAAAGTGGATTGCCTGGCATAGGTGCTCTTGGTGGAGGTGGGCTGCTTGGCACTGGCCTCCTGGGAAAAGGAAGTCCAAGTGGAGCAGAAAGTGGAGGTCTCCTTGGTGTAGGAAATGAGCCCAGCGGAGGTGGGGTCCTTGGCACAGGCCTCCTAGGTGAGGAAGGTCCGCTTAGCATAGGGGAGGGTTGGAAGAGGAGGGTTGCTGGGTGGTGAAGGACAAGAGAGTAACAGAGTTCTGACTGTTGCAGGAGGACAACCTGGCAGCAACGGGCTGCTCAGCACAGGCATCCTTGGTGGGAAAGGCCTTGGAACAGGCCTCCTTGGTGGAGAAGGACTTGGCACTGGTATCCTTGGTGGGAAAGGCCTTGGAACAGGCCTCCTTGGTGGAGAAGGACTTGGCACTGGTATCCTTGGTGGGAAAGGCCTTGGAACAGGCCTCCTTGGTGGAGAAGGACTTGGCACTGGTATCCTTGGTGGGGAAGGACTTGGCAATGGTCTCCTCAGCAATGGTCTCCTCGGCAATGGTCTCCTTGGCAATAACAGCCTTCTTGGAGAGACAGGTCTGCTTGGCACAGGGCTGCTTGGAAAAGGAGGTCTCCTAGGCAATGGAAGTCTGCTTGGACTCAATGGTCTTCTGAGTGAAGCAGGAGGACTTCTGGGTGCAGGAGGACTGTTGGGTGGTGGAGCCTCCCAGAAGATGACACGCTACGCCTGGTGAGTCAGAAGCTCCGTGGTGGGGCTCACTGCAGGGTGACCCATAATGTCCAGGGGATCAGACCTTCCCTCTCATACAAACCACCAGTCCTGGGCTCGCAGCTCACATAAGGATCTGCAACAGGGGAAATTCCAACGAGAAATGGGAAAAGTCTTGCCTGTGGGAGTGGTGTGACACAGCCATGGGCAACACAGGAGGTGGGGGAATGTCCACCCATGGAGATGGCTGAGACTCAGGAGGACATAGCCTTGAGAAACCTGACCATGCTTTGAGATTGGCTGTTTGTGGAGCGAGAGTTGGTCCTTCCCCACCTTCACTTTTACCTGGGAATACCCACAGGTCAAATGATGAGCAGGAAGAGATGGGGCTGTAGGATCTGCTCCTGCTGATCCTGCCATCTCAAGGTGGGTTTGCCTCGGTGTTAACCCCCAGGTTGAAGGTATTGAACCTTGAGAACGCCCGAGTGTCATGGAAGGTCCTTCGTGGGACTGAGCTTGTGCTGAACCTGTACTCAAAGCTGGTGCTCCGCTTTCCAGGGTGAGCGAGGCTGGGGAGCGGGGCCACGGGGACCTGAGGGCACTGGGGAGGATGGGACACTCCTGGGGGCTCGACAAACACCCCCAAACACTGAGCAAGAGGCTGGTGAGGAAAGCTCTGGGCTGTGCTGCTGACTCTCTCTGGAACCATTTCCAGCTGTCCTCGTTCCACAGACACTCGCCATCTGTGGAAGTGTTCAAAAAACATGTGGATATGGTGCTTGAGGCCGTGGTTTAGTGAACATGGCGGTGGTGCTGGGTTGATGATTGGACTTCTTGATCTTAGAGGTCTTTTCCAACCTGAACAATTCTGTGGTTCTGTGATCTGCTACAGGACCAGGAGCCTGAGAGAAGTCCCAAAACTGAAGCACTGTCCCAGCCGAGGCCACGCTTGCGGTTCCACCACAGGCACCGCTCTCCTGTGCTGCTTTGGCTTCCTCCATAACCCTCCACGCCACTTCCTTTTTTTCAGGATTTTTCAGTTTCTGAGTGGCTCCTCGGTAGAAGCAAACATCACATCACACATTGCCCTGACCCAGGACTCCCCCGGTGACCTCAAGTTGGTGCTTAAGGATTGCAACCACCTCCTTGGTGGTTTCAGCGTCAACCTGCGGAAAGGGTGAGCTCCTGCAAGTTGGCAGCGGGGCAGAACTTCAGTCTCAAATCTGGGCATGGATTGACATCATAAAAAGCAGACTTTGCGATTCAGATAACAAAGTCCTGAGCATCTGCAATTCCTGGTGAAGCCTGGGGGAGCTGTGGGCTTGCGGCATCTCTTAACATCGGAGGAGAAGAGGGGGCTCCTCTACAGAGTAGCTCAGTTTTGAGCCGTGCAGAGGAGCTCAGTTTTGTCTTGATGTCAAGCCCTGGGTTTTGACAACTTCCCTGGTAATTTTTGTCTGTCTTTTTCCTCCTCAGCCTCCTCACCAATCTGGTGAGCAGCTTGCTGAACAAGTCTCTTAAGTCCCTTGTCCCTGCGCTGGTGAGTGTCTGAAGATTCTTTGCTGTGAAGCTGCATTTCAGCTCCAATCAGTGCTCCTGCCAGAACTGCCTGGCAGATTTACACACACACACACACGCACGCGCGCAGAATCACAGAACAGTTTGGATTGGAAAGGACCTCAAAGGTTAGTTAGTTCCAATCCCCCTGTCGTTGGCAGGGACAATATATATTGGGACAACCCATATATATATATATTTGTGCATGCACAGATACATGCCTGCAGCCCATAAGTGAGTTACACAAAATTGCTTGATCTTCCTTACAGTCAGAATTTATTTGTTAGGAGTAATTTCAATTCTATCACATGAGGTTACGGGGTAATTTATACTCAGCTGCTCCCTGTGGGGGTGAGAAAAAGCAACGGCCCCGTTTAGAGCAAAGGGGGCCTTTAGAGGATCTTTTACCTTGTTCGGTAGAACATTTTTAGAAGGGAGCTGAACGAATCATATAGCTCTTTTTCCATGGAAGAACTATCCCCTAGGATGAAATCAGAATGATTGTCCCATCCTGATTTAAATCTGTGAAACTCGAGCGGTGCCGGGGAACGCGCTGCTGCAGCCACGCTGTTCTCACTAAGATTGTGCCACTTGTTGCCATTGCAGCTCTGCCCCTTAGTGAACGTCTGGGTCAGCATCATCAACATTAATCTGCAATTCCTCAACCGTAAGTCGTTAAATTTTCTTTTCCCTATTAAGTTTTAGAGTCACACTTGGGGTTTGTGTTTCTGGCCACCTCCACGGGCAGTGGGTATCCCCAGGAGAGCTGGAGCTGTGGGAGCAGGGGTCTCTCTGCCTGGAGCAGGAGCAGCTTTTCTCCGCTGGCAAAGCTGCTGTGGGTGGCAAGGTCCTGGCTCACCACCACTGCCAGACACCACAGCCCTGCTCTTCTTATGGGTATTTTCCTAACCAGAGCTAGACCCAAGCTGCTGCCAGGAGTTGGCTATGCCAGGACCCCCAGGTGCAGCCCCACAGAGCCAGAGGGTTTCCCCTCCCCAGCTCTGTTCATGTCAAACCTCGCACACAATTGCTGCTTCACTGAAAGCAGAACGGTCCCCCTCAACATTTCCCTTGTGATGGGATCTGCACCTGGGAGCTCCGGGGCAGCAGCTTTCATGGGAACCTTTGAACTCCATGGAGTTTGAGATCTATAGGAAGGACAAAGGGTTTTCCTCCTTGCTGGGCAGTACAATGCTCTCCCGGCCTCTGCCAGATGCTACGGGTGGGCACAGGCTCCAGCAGGCTCAGTGACCCACAGCTAGTGCTGCCCAGCCCTCATGGCCTCTCCCTCTCCCCAGGTGTGATCTCCTTTGGGCTTCTGGGGAAAATCTACTCTGCTCTCTCCAAGCTGCCAGTGACAGCCGGGCACTATGTGGAGCTGGATCTGCAGGTACAGCCATGTCCCATCCTGTGTTCCATCCCATGTCCCCACACTGATGCCTTCCCTCCACATTCACATGCTCTAACATCCTGGTTCTTTGCAGAATTCCCCATTCCCAAGCACCTTCATTGACTGGCTCCTTCAGAGTAAGTTTGGACCCAGTGCTGCTGGGGATCCCCACTGGTGTCTGTGAGCCAGAATGGGGCAGCTGCAATGGGGGACACAGTCCTGGGTCGGGGCCAAGAGTGGGGAGGGTTCTCATGGCTCTGGGATGCAGCCAGAGCTGCCAGGTGCTGTGCCTGGAGCACTTGTACCTCACAGGGCACAGCAGTGCTGGGGGTGGTTGGGGTCCCTGGTCCTCAGAGATGGCCCCCAGCTCAGGTGTGAGTACCTTTGTCCCTGTGCAGTGGCAGGTCTGGAATACAGTAGCAAGTCTGTGCACTCCTACTTACGCCCTGCACAGCCCCGGAAAAGTCACTTCACCTCTTATAAAAGGATTTAATAATATTTGCTTAATAAGAGTGAATAATGGTTCTCAGGATGCTGCGAGGATTAATTAATATTTGCAGAGGTGATTGGAAGAACTTTCAGCTTCATATGCATGGAAAGTTAATATATAAGGAAGGTAAGGAAGAGTTGGAAGTCTTCCCAGCTTCCCCAGAGCTGTATTCCTGAGGGCACTAAATCATCTCTGCCCGTAAAACTGGGGGCTCTCAGGCCACTGCTGCATCAGGAACCACCGAGCCCAGTCCCGTGGTGGGGGATACCAGGGGACTGTCAGGCTCTGGGGACCCGGGAAGGGATTGCACTGACCTGGGTGTCTCTCCCCCAGCCGCAGGTGTCGATCCCGGGATCAATCCATAGGCGCGGGGCTGGCAGCACCCTGGGGTAAGGAGGATTTGCTGGCTGGGGACCTGGCTCAGAGCTCTGCTGCCAATTGTGCCGGTGCCAGTACCTGAGCTGGGTGAGAAGAGTCCTGACCCTGCTACCTGGTAGTGGGAGGTGACACGGGTAGCACAGGGCTGCCTAAAACCTCAACTCTGCTATCCCTCCAGGTCCCCCTGCAGGCGATTCCCAAGGAGGAGGAGGGAAGGGAGGAAAACAACTCAGTAGGTGGAGAATAGACATGAAAATGGAGAAACCCAACCAAGAAAACACTCTTTCTTCTGCTCTACATTTCAACCTTCTCAGATTTTTGTGTCTCTGTCCAGCCTAGAGTTATCTGTGCCAATGGTAATCTGTGCCAATGATAATCTGTGCCAATGGTGAGCTATGTCAATAATTAGCCATGTTGATAATTAGCCATGTCGATGATCAGCCATGTTGATGACACTGTGGAGCCCCAGGTCTTGCCTGTGTCTCTCCTGGCTGTCATGGCCACAAACCACTCGTTATGGCACTCACTGATGAAGGGATGACGTTGACCCCCTGGTTCTTCCTCAGGCCCACCCCAGCTGCGCTTGGACTGGGGTTTAGGCCAGGTAATGGCTCAGCACAGAGGGGACATTCCAGGTGCTGGAAGCAGACAGTCAGGCAGGGGTTTGGTCCCCTCAGGAATTTCATGAGTTTGCACCAACTGCACAAAACCTTCTGAGAAGGGAAGAGAGAAAAGGGACGAATGCAATGAGCTGTAAACACTTTGTCTTTGCTCTCTTTCTGCTTCTTGATTGGCTTACCATTTCAAAAGGGAATTCTGCTGTTTTCAGTGATTTCATACTGTTAAAAAGAGGCAAAAAAGCCCCCAGCCTAATCCAGGTGCACACTCAGCCAATTTGTTCCCAAACAGCGACGCTTTGAACTGATCAGAGTGAACGCTATCCTGCCTTGTAATCTCCAAGTGGATTTGGATGTGCTGCATTGTGGGTGAGGTGGATTTGAGGCAGATTCACACCCTTCTTTTTCTCCTTACAATAAAAATGATTTTTCTTCATCTGCATTCAGCATGTGACTTGGTTCCTTTCCAAACTGCCAAAGGATTTTTGCATTTGCAAGGGTTTTGTTATTTATCACTCCCATCAGCTACAGGAGTAACTCACATGTGAGGAATATTGAATAGGTGAGTCTGCTGGAAAGGTGGGGAACCACGGGGGCTGCAGCCCCAGAGCCGGGCCTGAGTGGAGCCCAAGCCCTGCCCAGGCTGCCAGACCCCCACTCTCACAGCTTAAAGTAGCTACAGAAATGTGGTCAGTGTGGCAAATAAATATTCCCCTCATTTGTATTTATGCAGATTTATTCTGCCCCTGTCCCTGAGCTGCTGGTTCTTTTAGTGTGTGTTCCTGCTCCCAGCTGTTGCCAGTGGGCTGGGAGCTGTTTAACATGAACAAGCACATCCCTGGGGCCCCAGGGAGACAGATCCCCCTCCAGGCTGGGGCTGGGACCCCCAGGACCCCGGGGAGAGCAGTGGCAGTAGCCAGCAAGCTCTTGGGCACAGGAGCTCGCTCCTGGCTGCAGTGGCATCAAACCTCATCCCGGAGCTGGCTGTGACACAGCCCTGGAGCAGAATGGCTGCACGGGGAGAGATGCCAGGGCCAGGGCCAGATTCCCGAGTCCTGCAGCTTCCAGATCCACTGACACAGCACCGTGTGCCACCAGCCACTTCCAAGTGTCCACACTGGCTCTGCTGGGCATTCCTGGTGGGCAGCACCAACACCCTCCTCTGCCTCTGCCCATCATGAGTCCCTCTGGTCCTGCCCAGGGCCCCAGAGCCCCATCCAACAGGCACAGGGGAGTCCTGGTGCTGTTAGCTGAGAGCTTGCAGCCAGCATCCTCCTGGGACACTCCCAGGGCCAGGGCTCCTGCTCACATCTTCTGAGTGGCTAAATGTTCCCCTGAAAACCTTGGAGGTTCTCGCTGCTCTTTTCCCAAGGTAATGGCGTGGCTGATGGCTCACCAGTGCCCCAACACCACAGCCCAGCCTCCTCTGCTGCTCCTCACTCCCTTTATCTCACCACTGTGAGTGAGCCATACCCTGAGCAGCCAATGTCACCCCTGCCCTGCCAATTAATGGCAGAGGTAACAATGCTAATGAGATGTGGGCACTGGGCGCGTCTGTGCTGCACCCAGTGCACCCCGTTCTGGCTGCAGTAACACCCACATGCTGGGTTGTCTGCCTGTGCTCAGAGCACAAAGATGAAGGGCAGATGCCAGGTGACCTTTGATGTCAGTGGCAGAGCTCTGTCAGAGGGGGAGGACGGGATGGGTGGCAGTGCCTTGGCACAAGCTATTGAATCCATAACGCCTCACTGGGCACCTTCAGTTTCCAGTTCCTAAGGAAACAGAAGGAGGAGGATGAAAGAAGGTGCCAAGCCCCATTCTAGGCTCACTTGCTGTGAATGACTGCAAAAAGAGGTGTAAATATTCCCTCGGTAACCATAGAGCCAAGATGCCAAAGCCCAAACCTCTCCAGGTGGCAAGGTGCCATGGGGCTGGGTCCCACCTCCGCTGCCACAGAGGCAGGGGTGGGCAGCCACTGGCCACTGTGAGCCCTGTGGGGACAGCAGCAGCATCTGCACTGGTCTGACCCACCAATATTAATAAAAACGGTACCATGGGGGATGTCCCTGCTGCTGCTGGCACCACCTGGGCACAGTGTGCCTGGACAGGTGACTCTGGAACAGCTCAGATCTTTGCCAGCTCTGGCTGCAAGGGCACTGATGGGGTTTTTCTTGAGGTTTCTCTCACCCTACTGGGTTCTCCTGTGGAGACTGCTCTGAGCCTCTCCCAGGCTTCTGCACCCCATTACACCCATCTGCTGCCTGGAGCATCCCAGGGGCACTGTCAGCACTGCTACTGCTCCTGCCAGGCTCTGCTGTGCTGGCTGCTTGCTGAGCATGGGATGGGGAAAGCTTTCCCATCAACAGTATAAGGGCTTTTCAAAATGTAGTTTGGATAAGAAATTATGGGAAGAATCTTTCTTTTATTGAAATGTCAGAATGTTTCCCTTTTTTAAAGAGAAACTGGTTTTGGAATTGCCTCCTGTTTGGTTCTGATAGCTTCAACCAAAGCTTCCTACTACTCTTTTTTAAACTTCCTGTAATTAAATTACAGAAAGATGACATAAAAAAAAAAAAAAAAAAAAAAAAAGAAAGGAAGAAGAAACAGATTAAAAGACACTAAATAACCCAAAGAGAATGGAGCACCTTGTTTAATCTCAAAACCTCATAATCAGCCTGGCCAAAAGTGAATTTCATTTCTGTTCCACTCGCTGTCCTCATGGATGCAGGAAGGGGAGGAGGACAATCCTTTCTGGCTGTTCATTTTCACAGCAGTGTGCTGAATATTAATCACCCTCAAACCCTCTGCTGGAGGTGCTGCTGCAAATTGCCCATCCTGCAGCCGCTCTGTAATTCCCACATGGGAGCCACAGCTGGGACCAGCGAGGGATCCAGCAGTGACCTGGCTCTGCAAGTGTCAAGCACACCCCCAGCAGTGTCCCTGAGCACCCTGACAGCTCAGTTAGACATGCCACCATGCATCAGGCTGTTGTCATCCTTGGGTTTGCTCCCAAGGAACTGGGCACCTTTCTCCTCCTCCTTAATGCAAGAAGTAAATGTAGGGCAACGAGGCTGAGATTTGGGTGTTTTCAACACTGATGGACTTTGCTTTTGACACCCTTGAAGACATAATGAGAAAGCCCTGCCTGCCCCCAGGCTGGCAGTACTGCCAGCTCCATGTTCCTGGTGGCAGTGGCAGCTGCCCCAGACCGGCTGCCAGGGAAGGTGGCTCAGACCCAGCAGGAACAGGGACCCTGGGCAGGGGCCCCCTTGAAATAATGTGAAATAACTCCCTTTCACATTTCCTAGTGGAAGTTCTGCTGAAGGGGAAGAGCCTTGCCAGGCACACGAAGCACAGAAAGCAGTCCTCTGTTTTTCACAGATACAGCTGTCCAAAGGAATTGCAGCACCTTCACCTCATGGGAGGCATTTTAATTACTCTATTGACTCGTGCTCCTGAGAGCCCCAGGCGTGTCAGAGCTCAGGCTGGGATCAGAGGGATGCAGAGAGACAGGAAGGGAATGTGTGACCATTCCTGACAGCCCCAATGCAGCCCCACCACAGTCCCAGCACCCTGCCCTGCACACCTGGTGCTGGGCCATTCCACGCTCTCTCTGACCAGCATCAGACCTTCTTCACATCTCTGATCTGTGTCTGACTGTTAAATAACTCAGCAGCAGGGGAAAAAAAAACTTGAAAAAATATCTGGAAGATAGAGAGCCATTAATGAAAAACATCAGAAAATAGATATCAAGTAATGACACCGCAAAGAGAGCTTATTAATAGGAAAGGCTAAAGATAAAACTAATTTAAACCTGATGAGACAAGACATCTCATCTTCAGGAGAATGAGAAGTCAATAGTTGTCTGTCAGTAAAGGAAATAAATTGCTCACAAGGGAGGAGGGAAAGCCGCAGGACTCCTGGGCCCCAGAGAGCAGTGGTGCCTGTAACAGACTCTGAATTCACAAACCCCCAGAACTCAGAGCTGCCACTCACCACCGGTACCTCTGTCATTGCCATGCAGGTCACAGCCCAGCAGTGCTCTGGGAAGCACATGGACATGGAGGGAGGCTGGGGACAGACAATGCCAGCCTAGGGGGGCTGCAGAGCAGCTTGGGGCTGGTCTGGGGGTGCACCAAGCAGTGGCAATGGAGAGCTTGTTGCATTTCCAGCACAGCACAGAGTTCACCAGCGGCTGCAGAGGAGCCTGTAGGAGCAGCTGTACTTGCCCTGCCAGAACCCAACCACTTCCAGAAAGAAGTGAACTAAAGATAGAACTGGTTTGAGAAGTGGAAAACAGTTTCGAAAGTTCTTTATGTTGCATTAAATCCCAAAGCTCTGTGCAAAGAGCTCGCTTCAGAAATGGTGATGAAAAGCTACTGAAGGAAAACTCCCTGGACCCACAGCCCACAGCAGTCCCAGAGCAGGGAGGAGGAGGAGGCCTGGGGGAATTGGCTGGCAGGCACATGGAGCCTGTCTGCTGGAGTGAAAAGAGAGAAAGAGGAGGAAAGCATTTCCCTTGGCACCGGCTGGCAGGCTGCTGGCATCACTCAGAGGCAATGCCTTGTCACCTGCCACCACCTCAGCAGAGCGAGGCTGCAGCTGACCTAAAGCAAACTGTGCTTACAGGCTTCCACCAGGGAGAACGTCCATCCTTCCCTCCACCAGCACCATGACATGCAGAGGGAAAACAGACTGCAGAGCTCCAGGGGCTCTGGGGAAGGGCATGATACACCGTGACCAGCTCTGGCACTGGGAAAAGCCTGACTGCTCTGCCCAAGCTGCTTCGAAAGTCTTGGAGAAGGGAGCATGTTTGGGCAGGTGAGCGTAGGCAATGACGGGCATCAATTTTGAGACTGTCCTGAGGCCAATAAAAGCCAGTGCTGAGCAGCGAACAGAGGCTGTGAGCGCCCGCTGCTCTCTGTCCCTCCACTCCCTGAGCACAGCCAAGACCTGAGGACAAACAAGTTTGTTCTTTGATGGGGGTCCGGGGAACAAACGGGCTCTTGTTCTCCCTGACAGCGACCTTTTTGCCAGGTGAAGCTATTTGTGTGTGCGGGTGATGTCCAGCCTCGCCCACACACCCTGCCAGCAGAAAGGAAAGTGCAGGCTGTGTGTTACAAAATTCCGGTGTCAGGAGACACCCTCAGGGCACGGCTGCTGTTGGAAAGTAAATGTCATCCCAGCACTTCAGGTCTGTACTGGGAAACCTGATCTGCCAAACGCCTCCTTAGGTGTTTGCCCATGGGTGTAACTGGGGCACGACTGGCTGGAAGGGCACTACTTGGACCTGCAGAAGGCACAGGTGTACGTCAGAGTGGGAGACGGGAGGTCCGGGAGAGTTCAGGGCTCTCATCCCTGCTCAGGGTGGGAACAGAAACGTGCAAGAAAGAGCACGAAGTACAAGTTCAGCTTTCCCAACAGCTGGATTCAGGCAGCAAACCTGAGAAGTGACACAGAAATTGCATCCCACCTCCAGGCCTCAAAGAAAACAACACATTCCTTCTTCCAGGCAGTGCCAAAGGACTGACTCGGCCTCCAAGGTCACCGTAAGCACTTCCTAATGGATGCTTTGCTGCCTTAAAACCTCAGTCTTCATTCCCGAGGCCTATAAAAACTAAAGAGGCGAAGCAAATGGTGAGTGCTGTGGCTCCCCAGGGAGCCCGTGCAGTGAGCATTATCACCTCCTCATCAAAATGTAAAACCCAGCTCTCCTCCTCATTAGTCTCCCGCTCTTAAAATAATGATTGTAAAACGGCCACAGCTGGCCTCAAAACAGGATGGAGGGGGGAGGGCACACTGTCATCTGCATTTCCCACTTGGAATAGGTGCTCCTGGAGAGGTCAAAACGAGCAGGGGAAGGTGGGTGTCAGCCCTTTCCAGGGTGTTGGTTTGGCCCCTCATCCCAAAATGCCCGGGAATCACGAGCTGAAAGATCTGCCATAGGGCAGTTAAATTAGGCCACTAGCCTGTGGGCTTGATTAGCCGAGCACGTCGGCCTCAGTGCCCAGCACTTCTGAGGGGTGTTGCTTATACATCCTGCTGCTTCCTTTGGGATTTTATCCCAAACTGCTGCCTCCTCCTGAAATCCCCCTGGGCCAAAGGCTCACCCTCACTGGGCAGCAGAGGTTCAGGCCCTGGTTTGTGAACTTGGGCCAAAGACACTTTCCCATGTGGAAGCAGGAGGGCAGACCAGCCCTGTGTGCCTGTCAGCACCTCAGAGCTCACATGGACTGCGCTGACTGTGCAGACTCACTTCTAGGAAAAGGGACTCAGCTCTGAGATAATAAGCAAAATGTATTTGTTTCTTGAAGCCTAATGAATATTCAGTGAACCATGCTATTTTCAAAGAGATACAATTATAGCCCAGAAAGAGCTGAGCGGGAGAGGCGGCTTTCGAGCAAAACCCTTTCATGTTTATTTTAAAATTCTGCAAATTCATGTCATGACTGCCCTGCCACCAGCTGTTCCTTCAAAACTGGTCACTGGACAGAGCCTTTTACATGGATTTATTTTAATGACACGATTATCTATATGAAAAGGGGTGATCCCTTCTCACATGTCCGTTTACTCACAAGTGCAGGTCACAGGTCCTTGTTTGAATTTCACAGAGCAGGCTGGAATGTGACACTGCAGCCAGGGTCAGCTGCAGGCTGATGAAAACAAGGAACTGTCAGATGTACTTGAAGAACTTACTGGCCATTTAAATTAGCACAACCACTTCTATCACTGAGCAAAGGGAAGGACATCCATAGATGTTTGAATCACAAAACTGCACCCCAGGTTTTAAGAGGAGAGAGATGACCCTCAACTAGCAGCTGTCTCTTCCCATGCATCCCCCCAGGACGGGAAACAAGGAAATCTCCAGACAAGACCCAATCCTCCCCAGTACCAGGGCAAGGCTGCATTCCTTCAGCCCCAGACACAACAGATTCACCGGTGCACGTTAAACACCATTTTTCATTCCGCAGTCCAGCGCCACATTCCAACACACGAGCATGGTGTGGGTTCTTGCATCCCCTTTCCAAGCATTTTGCCAATATTTGGAAAGAATTCATCAATCTTCTGTTCTCTCTACCCTTTGACAGTACTCCTGCCATTCTCCAGCAGCTGCTGGAGCTGTGTTTTGTAGGCACTACCAGCTTTTGCAGCTCCTAAATTCAGCTGAGCTCATAGGAAAGACCTGCTCTGCACATCCATCTCTCAGGCTGGGCCATGACAGAGGACGTGATTGCAGTCAGAGGACAGACCAGCAGCACTGCGAGGGTGGGACAAGCCTCGGGGCAAGTCAAAATACACAATCTCACAGTACTTTTGTAAGTTCACACATAGCTTCCATTCCTTTGAACCTGCATGCATCTATGAAGGGTAGGTTGGCACCAAAGCAGAAACATATATATGTATTTTATTATTTCATAAATAAATTTTAATATACATATATATCTCCCTGTTTCTACTGTATCTCCACCTGATCACAACAAGAACCTCCTTGCTTCTTCCTGGAGAAAATATGCTGCTTTCATCCAAGGGCAGCAGAGATCCCTCAGTGAGAAGCAGCAGCACGGGACAGGGTGGTTCGGCAGAGCGGAACTCCCTGCAGGGTCTGTGAGCTGGCAGAGGTTACCTGAAAGAAACAACACAGGTCCTCAGGCACAGAAAGACTGGGGAGGATCCATTCTAATTTTAGGCTCTTCTGGCAGCAGCTGGCCTAGAGAACAGCACTGTGCAAGGAAATGAGCACTGCAGGTAGGTCACCTTCACCATCACGTAGTCCCCTGGTTGGGCTCTGCCTGGAGCCCCACACTCGGCAGCATCCTCCAGCTCAGCGTCGGGGAAGATCACCTTGATGTTGCCGTCATTCCTCCCACACAGCTCCGAGGCAGAGCGTTTGCTGGGCTGGAAAGAGGACAGGGAACATTACCTGCATGGCAATTGCTCTGATTCACTGCTGAGCTTTATTGCCTCGGGAATTAATTGAGCACTATTGATGGTATTAAACCCACATTAACCAAGCCCTGGAACAGAGTCCTGTGGCCAGAGCTGCTGGTTGACACTCACACACCAAAGCACAAATTCTGTGCTTGGCCAGAGATGCATCCCTAACCGATCCCATCCCCTGTGCTCAGCTCAGTGCTCTGGAAAAGTCAGGCTGTCTGCTTACGTGTGAAGAAACAGTCTTGGGAGTCCTGGGATCACATGGGGAAAGCAAGAAGGGAAGGCAGAAGTGGTGACTGCTGTGCACAGTCTCAGAACCAGCAAGAAGGGAGGATAACAATTCCATTCCAGGCACACTCACCCCTTCCACAAGCACCAGCTGGGCCTGTCCCACCAGTGCTGCGTTGGCCCTCGCAGCTTCCTCCCGGAAGGTGGCAATGAGCTGCTCCAGCCGCCGCTTCTTCACGTCCGTGGGGACATCGTCCTGCAGCCGGTGATGCGCCCGGGTCTTCTGCACACACACAGAGCCAGTGCAGCCCCTCAGCACCCAGCCTGAGCTCAGAGCCTTGTCTGACCCCAGCCAGCTCCGCTGCTCTTCCAGCAACAGCTTCCCAGCATTTCAGTTTGTATGACAACAGAACTATTCCAGTGCCAGCCACCTGTCCTCGTGCTACTCACATCTTTATCCTCCACCTTTTGATGCAGGGCACTGAGTATCAGTGGCTGTGAAGCAGTTTAGCAGCTCCTGTGGGGGATGTGCCTGTGCCTGTTTGTCCGTAGACCATTTCTAATCTATCTCTTGAATCTTTGCTTCCTTGTGTTTCCCAACCTTCTGTCCTCTTCCCCAACAGTATCATACACTTTGGAGAACATTCTAATGGACACTAACCAAATACCCACTCTTCTCATGGAAATACTTTCTCAAAAATTCACCACTTCCCTCCAGACTTGATGGACAGTCCTTATACCTGGGCTCCAGCCCACCTCCATCAGCACATTCCTCATCAGCAAATAATGTACCTGCAGCCTCTGCTGACACAGTTGCTTCCCTGCAATGACCCTGCAGTTACAAACCCTGACACTCCTACAGAGGAGCTGGAAGCTTCCCAGGCACAACAATAGCCCTTGCAGAACCACGTACCCTGCAAGTGCTGCCTGGGAGAAAAGAAATCTACCAGTAGACCAAGTCTTTGGGTATGATTTGCAACAGCTTTTTACAAAATGTGTTATTGTGAGAAACAGCACTGACAAGTTTAGGTGACACACCTAGAGCTAACAGCCTTCTCCACCAGGGCCTGCACTCACCTGTCTCATACTATAGGCAAACAGGAAGCCAATGTTGTAGCGGACCTCCCGCAGCAAGGACACCGTCTGCTGGTGATCCTCCTCTGTCTCTCCGCAGAACCCAGCGATGAAATCACTGCTCAAGCTCACTCCTGTAACAGAGACACAGCTGTACACTTCTCTCATGGAAGAGAGGAACACAGCACTCAGCAAAGGACAGTGAGATGCAGTTGTGCTGAGTTCAGATCAAGCCACAGGAAAACACACCTGGAATAGAGTCACGCACATGGTGCACAAGCTCTAAATAGGCTTCTCTTGTGTATCTGCAATGAAAAGCACATGGGTTTGCTAACTGGAAACCCTAGACATCAGTGAGGAGAAACCAGCAGGCCAAATCAGAGGGCAGGACACAGGGCTCCTCGTGGGCTGACCCACCCTCGCCGCATGGCCTCCAGGACTCGTGTGCTCCCACTCTGAGCAGGGAGGTGCAGCTGTTTGCAGATGTTGTGTCGCTCCTGGATGAGCTGCAGGACCTGTGGCAAGTGATCAGGAGATGTCTCAGACAGGTTAACTCTACCAGGATGCCAAGGGAAGAGTCTTCCCTGGGTAAAAGCCAGCAAACTGCAAACCTGCCAGCTTTAGCCCCAACATCCAACTCCCAGGAGCTGCTGTTCCCACTTTGGGAACCCACGTTCTCTTTGGGGAGGCAGCACAGCCCACACTTCACATTTCAGAGCTGCCTCCCTGCCTGCAAGCAGAGGCCAAGGTGCTTATTTTACACGTGCCTCATCAGGAAAATCCTTGGGGTGTGGAGAGGTGAAACGGATCCTCATTTCTGGATCAATCCTAGAGACCTGGTCCAGCAGGTGTGCGAAGCGCAAACCTCCCGATTTGGCTTTGTAGACTGTGCTAAAGCCACGGCTCAGGCCTGGGGCAGCCACTGACTGAAACTGCACCTCAGACAGGTCTCGAAAGCTGTTGACATTCTGACCCAAGAGGGTCACTTCTTTCACTCCCTACAAAATAAACAGGGGAAGAAATGTAACTCAGGCAGGATGGCTGAGCTGCAAGGGCAGCCATGGTTTTACTCAAAGGAGTTTCCAACAGAAGCCCTCCCTTCCCTGTCTGCCATGGAGTATTACAAGGGGAATCAAAGCCACTGGTGGAATCCCACAGTAACCTCATCTCTGCAGATAAAGGCAGTGACACTGGTTACAAGTACCACTGAAGACACTGTCACCAGGAATCACCCTTTCTCCCATGGTGTGGGACAGGTGGGAAGAGGCTCTGCCTCACCTGATCTGAGAGCATCCTCACTTCCTGCAGGATGGAGGCAATGGGGCGGCTCCTTTCCCGGCCCCGGGTGAAGGGCACGATGCAGTAACTGCACATGTTGTCACAGCCCCGCATGATGGACCTGCCCAGAGGTAAAGCACAGGTCACACCATGACTGCTCCAGAACCATCCGTGCTGCATCCTGCCCAGGGTGAACCCAGTAGTGCTGCCTCCAGCCAGCTCCATACACAGAACACCCACACTGGATTCAGCTTGCCCTGAGCTAATACCTCCTGATTCTTCATGCACATTTCCAAGAAAGCTGGAAAGAACTAATGAGGCACAGACTTCCACTGCAGCCTGGCAGTGATGAAAGATCCTTCGACATCCCACTCCTGCAGAGAGTGATACTGTCCTTCCATATGCCAAGCAGAGTCTGATTTCATGTTTGGCAATGTCATCACCAAAATGAAACAATCAAAAGTTATAATGTGTAGAGGATTAGAAGAATAAATAGCAGAACTTGGGGCAGGGCACCACAGAAGGCAGGGGATGAGAGTGGCATGAACTTCAGAAAGGGACAGTGGAACAGAAATCACTCAATGCAGCATCAGGCTGAGAGTCAGCATTCCCAAAGGAGAGGGAGAGAAGTCCACAACAGCCAGAGCTCAGGAAACGCTCTCCAGGGCTCAGTCACACAGCAAAGCAGCAGCAAACACACACACAGACTCTGTAAACTCAGTGCAGCCAGGGCACTGCATCTCCTGGGCAGCTGCTCTCACTGACACATCTGCTCTGCACAGCAGATTTCCAAACCCGAGCCACAGAAACAAGCACTGGGAAAAGGCACTCACACAAACGCTGTCCTGCCACCTGCACTAGTCTGGACAGGCAGGATGTCAGCATACGTCTCATCTAGGGACAGCAGGACGTTGGCAGCTTGCTGGCCAGACTCTGCCACGGCCAGCAGCCGCGGAAGGTCACGGTAGGCATCAGGGCCTGCCACGACATCGACCAGCTTCTCCCTCTGCAGAATCTCCTCCTTAAGCCTCTCGGCCATGCATCCTGCCAACAAAGGAGAAGGGCCCTGGTGAGGCAGTGCCCACCTCCCGTTACTCCCCCGCAGCCCTTCCCAGCTGCTTTCACCCCAGGGAAAGGCGGGTGCTGCCGGTGGGTCCAGGTGACGCAGCGCGGCCGTACCCAGGATCCCGATGCGGAGCGGAGCACGAGCCTGGGGCCGCCGGGCCTTCAGCGACTTGAGGTGCTGCAGACGGTTCCAGATGGCCTGCTCTGCCTTCTCCCTGGGGAGACACGAAAAATGGGTATTCCACCTGCTGCACCCGAGCAGAGCCCCAGCCTTAAGTGGCCCAAGTGCTTTGTGAGGAGAATTCAGCTAAAGGCAGGGAATCATCCACCTGATGGATCGAATGGCACCTGAAAGTGCCCTTTGTGGAGTGGGGATTATGTCTCAACTCTATCTCATCTGCTGTCACTTTGCTTGCTTTAGAGCATCTCCACTGCAGGAACACCTCAGGGGCTAAGCTCTTGGGGAGAAAAAGTGCCTAGGCCACAAGGTACCCTGCAAGTGACAATGAGCATTTGGTATCTTCTGCATTCACAAAAAACAAGCAAAGTTCCCTTTATATCAAGTTGCCCCTAAACATATTTCTTGCATTTTTGAAGTACAGACACTGTACTAGAGAGTCGCTTCAAGAGAAGACAGAATATTTAAAAATAAAACCATTAATTGTGCAGGTCTCTCACTGCCCATGGCATATACACAGAGCTTACACTACCAAAGAACTTCTCACTACATAGAGAAGCGATTCATAGCACAATTAACGTTGCAAATCACAGCACCAGCCAGCCCTACCCTCAGCTAAAGAGCCAGTTTCACCCCTGCACACTGCTTTCCTCATGCAACACATTTATTGCCTGGGTTTTCAAATGTTAATTCCTTAAAAGCTGTCCCAAACCAGCAGTGACAAACATTTCCTTACCTCACGGAACAGGTGACAAGAAGAATCACATCTGCCTAAATAGAAAGCAACAAAAAGAGAAGAATTTATAAAAGCCAAACAATAAGTTCTGATGCCCTGCCCAGGTAACCTGAAGAGCCAGACTATAAAACTCACTTAACTCAGGGAAAAAGACCTGCCTGAGTACACGGCAGGTTTCAACAAACAGAGGTGCAAGAAAGAAACAGAAGACAAGTAGAGTCTTCTACTAAATGGTTAAAGTAAACTCAAAGATGAGATGGGGGGATCCCGCTGTGTCCAATCCCTCTCCAACTGAGAGGAAGCCCAGTAGTTTAAAGAAAAAAGACAACCCACAGCTTTCTACCACACTTGTTAAGTAGCTTCCTTCGCTCCGAAGAACACAGACTGCAAAACTCATAACATCTCACAGGATTGCACTCCAGAGAAAAGCTGGGACTCACAGGCACAGCCAGGATGTGAGGACCCTGCAGCCTTGTGCTCCAGAAAAGCTGCCAAGGTGCTGCCTTACCTCATCCAGCTCCTTTGTCCTGGCATAGCCATTCTTCTGCAGGATGGCCCAGGCAATCTCCGTGTCATTGACGTTCATCTGGCAGCCGTAGGTCTCCAGGTACACTGCAACAAAGGGCGTGTGACGCAGGAGCCTGCTCAACTCCTGTCCACAACCTGTCCTATCAGCTCTATGGGAAGAAGTCTTCAATCCCACCACTAAAGTCAGGGAAGCAGCACCAAAGCTGCCAGCACCTGCAGCCCACAAAGAATAAACCAAAGGACAGACTCTGGGAAAGCTGTGTGTTCTGCAAGAGGACATGGCTAGGCCGTGACTGCAGAGCAGCAGCAGCAGCTGTGCCCTTACTGACATACACACAACACTCAGGGCAATGAAAACCATGCCCTGCCAGGGCACCACAGCAACGCAGCCCCACATGGGGATGCCACAGCCCCACGGATAGCCCAGCACACACTGCAGGCCAGTGCCAGGCAACCAACTCCATGGTGGAAGAATACACACGACTTTGCAGCCAAGGACTAAACTCCTTCTAGCGTCAAAACCCCCTCAGGGCCCCAGAAGCTCCCAAATAACCCATTTCCCCCACTTTGCTCCGGCTGCGAGGCACCACTGTCAGCACGGGCCTTACGGCTGCCCTTTGACAGGGCAGCGAGGCCACAGCCGCAGGGTTCGGCTGACCCCAACAGCTCCGGCCCCGCAGACCCACACACCTTTCGGGGCCCCGGCGGTAGAGCCCGGCTCAGGAGGCAGCTCCAGCGACGGCCCCGGCTGCCCCGCGGCAGCGGCCCTCAGGAAGTGCCGCAGGTCGGGCCCCGCGGGCAGCGCGACGCCGCGCCCCGCCGGCCGCTGTCCCGGCCCGCAGTACGCTCTGCGGGCGGCGGCCCCGGGCGGGCGGAGCAGCCCCGCCGCCCGCAGCGCTCGGGCCCCGGGCAGCATGGCCGCGGCCGGGGGGGCGCTTTGGGGGACGGACCGGCGGGCCAGGGATGGGGCGGCCCCGCCGTGCGCTGACACAGCGGCCCCGCCGCCGCCCCCGCCACTCGGCGCCGCGTTCCGCCCCGCCGCCGTTCCGGGCCCGCCCCGCTGCAGGGCGGCGCCGCCGCGGCAGTCCCAAAATCACAGAATTAATTTGGTTGGAAAAGACCTCCGAGATCATCGATTCAACTTGTGACCCAGAAGCACCATGTCAACTAGACCAGGGCACTGAGCGCCACGTCCAGTCTTTCCTTAAGCACCTCCAGGGACGGTGACTCTGCCATCTCCCTGGGCAGCTCATTCCAAGGTCTAATGACCTTGTGAAGAAATTCTTCCAAATATCCAACCTAAAACTCCCCATGTGCAGCTTCAGATCATGTCTCTTGTCCTGTCCCTTGTTCCCTGGGAGCAGAGCCCGACCCTCACCTGGCTGCACCCTCCTGCTGGGGAGCTGTAGAGAGAGAAGGTCCCTCCTGAGCCTCCTTTCCTCCAGGCTGAGCCCCCACAGCTCCCTCAGCCTTGCCTGGTGCTCCAGCCCCTTCCCCAGCACCACTGCCCATCTCTGGACACGCTCCAGCGCCTCCATGTCCTTCTTGAAGTGAGGGAGCCAGAACTGGCAAAGGACCTCACAAAGGTGTGGGCCTCACTGGTGCCAGGGGGACAATCCCTCCATGGCCTGGCTGCCCCACCAGGCTGATACAGGCCAGGATGTCCTTGACCTTCTTGGCCACCTGGGGCTCATGTTCAGCTGCTGTTCACCAGCACCCCCAGGGCCCTTTCCACTGTGCTCTTTCCAGCCACTCTGCCCCGAGCCTGGAGTGAAGGATGGGACAGCGGGACACAGGTGTTCCATTGTGCCTCGCCAAGGCCATGGAAACAGCCCAATGAAGTGGTCCTGATCCAGCTCCAGCTCCCACCTGGCCCAGTGCAGCCCCAGGCACAGACAGTGACACTGACACGAAGGCCCCAGCACCAGCACCTTTATTGCTGCTCAGAGGGAGGGAGGGGAGGGGGTGGCTCAGGACAGGGCACCCCCAGCTCTTGGTAGCACCAGGTGAGGCCCCAGAAGGAGGATGGAGGGTCCGGGCCAAGGCAGCAATGTGGGACACTGGCAGGAGCGGTGCCCTTTGGCTCTGGCAGGGGCAGGGAAGGGCAAAGTGGTGAATGGAGCATTTGCAGTGCTGGAGGGCTCTCACTGCCTTATCTTCATCCCCGGGGCTGGAAGTGAACATCTGCTCCGAGCAGCAGGAAATTCTGCGAGAAAGAGAGAAAGCGCTGGGCTGCCACTGGCCCTGGCAGCTGCATTGCCCAGCACCCACCACATCCCTGAAGGGAGAATGGATTGGCACATGTGCTCTGGTTTGCTGCTGGGCCATTGGGATCTCGGCTGAGAGCACCCTCCCATCCATCACTTCCCAGCACAGCTGGGGGAACTGGATTTGGAGGCTGTGCTGGTATGCAGGGGCTTGGGGGCAGCGGGATGGGCTCCAGCTGGGACCAGGTGCTCCCCCTCACTCACCTGGTAGAACCTCACAAGGATATTGGAGAGCTGAATCCTGTCCAGAAGCGGCAGAGGGAAACCCTCATCTAACCGGGCTGGAAAAGACAACACGTGTCTGCATTGGGATGGGAATGGGAATCAAGGAAGCACGGAGCACACAGAGAAGGTGGCCACCGCCTTCCCCCAGTCCTTTTCTCTCCTCTGCTGCTCCACAGAAGGGCTGCTTGTTGTGCCATGACACTCCCCTTGGCCCCTCCAGCCACCAGCCCCACTCTGGTCTGAACTGCTGGCAAGGCAGGAGAAGCAGAGATTCGGGGAGAGGGTCTGGAAAGCATTAGGATATGCACAGGGCTCATTTTTTCCATTGCATTTGCTGCTGGGAGCCTGTCAGAGCAGCAAGAGGCTCCCACCACTTCACTGCAGCCTCCTGCACGCACTTTCCCCCCAGATCAGCCTTAGCAATGAGGATTTAATTAGCGAGCTGGCACCACTTGGATGGAGCAACCTGAGTGTAGGGTGCTCCAGCACCCCCATTCTCCCCAGCAGGTTCTCACCATTAAGACGTGGGAGCAGGATCTTTGAAGTCAAGATGTTCATTAAGGACTGTATCGTTCTCACCTGGGGAGAGGGGAGGAGGGAGGAAAAGCTTTAGTCTGTGGGACAGGAGATGTGCAGGCACTGGAGGATAAGTGGGAAATGAAAAAGAGATGAGGAGCTGGGATGGGCACCCACTTTGCCAGAGACCAGCAGCTTTGTCTGGCCACACTGGCAGAGTGGGAAATGTTGGGGTGAGAGCAGCGAGGGATCAGGCTCCGCATCCTTTCCCAGCCTTGCAGGCTGAGGCAGGAGGTGGCTGCAGGGTCAATGTGGGGTCCTGGGTGCATCCTCAGGTCCTCTGTTGGGAGGCAGGGGGAATGAGCCGTCCCCCAGAAGGCTCCCAGCTCCATGCTGGGGGCTCTGGTCATGGTCATAGCTTACCTCGAAAGTGCCGACAGCAGAATCCTTCAGAGAGAGCCTGATCCTGCACAGGGACAGAAGGGGTGCTTTGGAGGATGTCCCAACGGAGGGAACAATTCCACCCACCACCCATCAACAGCCATGCAGATCCTTCTCCCTCCAGCCCCAGCTCATTCCCTCCACACCAAGCCCACATCCCTGGGACCTTCCCACCCCGCCTCTGTTGCTGGGCACCCAGAACAGAAACAACCCCAGAACAGAAGCCACCCCCTGCCCAGTCAGTGGCTGCTCCCCTCTGTACCTGCCCACATCCAGGCTCCCAACTATGCGGTCGGATCTCACGTTGATGACAGCAGACACGTTCCCTGTCTGGGGAGAGAGCACAGAGCTCTGGCAGTGCTCACCCCACCTCACCCCAAACCAGACACCCGGGGGAACGGCTCTGACCAGCTGAAACACAGCAGGACCACTGCCCATCCAGGGGCGTGTTTGCACCCAGCATTAAACCTGGAATTGTTTTCTTGACGCCCCCACTGCACCCGGACAGCACCCGGAACCTCCCCTGGCAGGATCTGGGCAACAGGACTGGGCTCAGCTCAAACTCCCTTCTTTGCCCCACTGCCACAGGCTGTGCCTGAACTCACCAGGCTGAGGAGGAAGAGTGGAGCCAGACTGGAGTTGGGAAGGATGGCATAAGCCTGGGCTTCCACAATGGGATTGAGCGAGATTCCTCCTGGTCCAATAGTCAGGAACGGAGCAGTGGGAGTGGACAGCCTGAACTTCACTGGCATGTTTGGGTACATCTCCTCCAGCTGTGTGGGCATAGGGAGAGGATGGGAACAACGGCACAAACCCCCGCTCCTGGGGGAGAACACCTGGCACAGAGCAAAGCCTGTGTGTGCAAGAGCTCTGGGCAGGCAGGGCCAGACTGCTCACCTGGGGAATGAAGACTGAGAAGAGGGAGGTGTCCAAGCTGAATCTAGAATCCTTTGGGATCTGCAGGGAGACGACTGTCACACTGGGGCAATGTGGCACAGAGGAGCCCATGGTGAGCCCTCTCATCCCCACACACACCTGTGTCTGACAGCCCAGCCCCATCCCACAGCCCCCAGCTCTCTCACTGGGGCTTCTCCAAGACTGCTGGCTGCTCCCGGAGCTCCTCAGCAAATGGAACCTCTTCCAGGGACGCAGGGCCAGCCCTGTCCCACTTGTGCCACTCACCATGTCCTCCGTGATTTCGAAGACCAGTGCCCCGGCCTCGTGGTAGGCGATGCCGGCTGTGTTGAAGAAGTAGCTGGAGGCTCCAAAGTAAACCATGCGGTCGTGATCCGAGGGGAAGGCCAGTGGCAGCGGTGAGAAGGGGACGGTGGAGCGGTGGGCCAGGGAGTAGAACTCACCCTGGGAGGAGGGAGAGAGGTGGAGAAGGGGTGCAAATAGCGGTGGGCTTCACCTGCTGACTCAGGCTGGCAAACAGCTTTTGCAGCGGGTACCAAAGCCTTGGTTCCCATCTGCCTGTGGCAATGGCATTGGCCAAATCAAGTGTCCCCAGGGCAGCCTCTCACCTTCAGGCCTGCATCCAAGAACTGGGCAGTAGCTCTTGGGGCTGCCACCAAGGAGTAATCAATCCCAGTCTTGGCATCTATCCTCGCTGTGACTGTAAACAGAGGGAAGAGGTGAGTGAGAGGGAGATGGTCAGGAAAACTGGGAGCAGATGGCCTCTGCTGGCATCTGGGCAGTGCCATGCCTGGACTTCCTGGTGCATCAGCTCAGTACCACCTGCATGTGTGCTTGCTTCTGCAAGAAGCAAAAACCCCCCATTTTCCTCCTGGCTGTTTCTCCTGTCCAGCTCCTGGACCTGAGGAATGGCCTGGATCCCCCAGCTAAAGCAGCCCGAGCCCCTGCCAGTCCTGGGGCACAGATCCTGGAGGGATCTCCGCAGCCAGACTGGGCACACAGTGATTTGTCTCTGCTGAGAAGGTGCTCCCCAGCTCCCAGCTTGGGTGCCAGAGTACCAGCAGATGGGGAGTGGACACAAGGTAAAACACTGTCCTCGTGGCTGGGAAAAGCTGGAAAGAACTGCTCCTAAACCCACATGCAGCCCCTCAGTACCTGGCAAGGTCTGGACAAACTTCTGGAGCTCGTTTCGTACAGACTTGTCCACAATGCCACAGATCTGTGGGACAGACAGGCCACAGAGCTGAGCGGGGGCAGCCAGGTCACAGCCCCCGCTCGGAGCCTCAGCCACGCTCCCTGCTCTGTGAATAAACCTGCTTAAATAAAAGAGCACACACTGTGATGATTGTCTCCATTCATCAGGCAGTGCATGAAGTGTCTAAGAACCAAGCAGGGCAGGGTTTATACCTACAAGCATCTGCTTGCAGCAATTTCCCCTCGGCACAGTTGAGCTCTGGGGAGGCCCTTGGAAGGAATCTCATGTGGCCCATGCAGGAATGAACTGGGCTGAGCAGCCAGGACTTGGCCGAAGAAGACCAACAGAAAGGATTAACCCACCCCACAGGCATGTGCTGTGGCTATAGTTACATCCCTACATCTGATCCTTCCAGCACTTCACCTACAAGTGAGGGCTAAAGACCACCAGAAAACCCTGGAGCCCTGCCCTCCATTGTTCACATACCTTGCTCTCCAAAGTCTTCCGCAGCCTGGACTCAATAGCCCTGTGGAAGAGGTTGTAAAGCCACCTGCAGAGAAACACAGAGAGAAGCCCTGAATAGCTCAGATCCACACTGCTGAAGTGTGTGCCCAGGAAAGGGAGACCCTAGAGATGCAAGACCCTGGGAACATCATTCCCACACCAATTTGGCATCTGGCTTTGCCCCAGGGTTTACATTTGCAAACAGACTCACTGGTAAACCACAGAAGTCTGGTGTCTGCCCTAACCACACCCACCCCCTGAAATGCGCAGCCACAGCAGGAGAAACTCAGGCCAGATTTAAGACGAGGCAACCTCAGATTTGCCAACAACTTACTCCTCACACCGGGGCCACATTCCAATGGCAGAGCCACATTCCCATGGCAGGTGGGCTAACACACAGTGTTTCCAGACCTTCCAGTGAAGTTACATACCCCAGCCTGCCCGAAAAGCGGACCCGGACTTTGGAGATGTGGGCACTGCACTCCGAGGTGCTCACGGTGGGCTTCCCAGCGGCATCGCTGCCCAGCCTCAGGCTGATTTTGATGTAGACATTTTCCACCTTCAGGTTAAAAGATCCGTGGGCACGGCTGCAGGGAGAGGGGGATGAGAAAGGGATGTTTCTCAATGCCAAGGCCTGGTGAAGGGACCTCAAGTCTGCTTCAGGATGAATCTATCTAGATCAGTCTCCCCCTTGTATGGTGCATCCAGAGGAGACTGGGAAAGTTTTTAAACTCAGGAGAAACAAATTTCACTGGCACATAAACTAGGAGTGGTAACCTTTAAATAGAGGGGACTGAGAGTAAGTAGAGGTGGTGGAAGAGAGACCTGAGATTCCGTGCAGCTCCCCCATCGTGTGCCTCGTTCCTGCCTCCCACCCTGTTTTATATATCACATCTGGGGGAGCAAAGTGACAGCTGCCCAAAACACAAGGGAGAGGGAGAGGAGAAGAAACCTGTCCAGATCCAGAGAGGGAGACATGGAGTGAGTGCCTGAATGGGGAGAGGAAGAGCTGGGCACGTACAGAAAGCGAAACTTCACCCGCCAGTCCCCATTCAGCTCCGCAAAGGCGTTGGAGATGGAGACCTGCAGGCCCACGTTGGAGATGGGGGTAATCCGTGAGTATGGCAAGCGGAAATTGGGAAGGCGTAGTCTAAAAATACATGAATGAAAAGTCATGTTATAGTGGTTCCTCACTCCCAAGCACAAGGCTGGGGAGGAAGGGAGGGAGGGAGGGAGAGAGAGGGAGGAAGGGAGGGCTGGTGTGGAGTCACTGCACAGGCAGCATCCCCAGCTGTAGTTCTGCTGCTGCAAAGCTGTGCCTGGCAGGGACACGCAGAGCAGAGCAGCACCTTTGTGAATGTGGCCCTTGCAGCCACCCACGGCAGCTCCAAATCCTGCACAGCAGGAGCAGAGCGGCATCCAGGGCAGCAGGGAGCTGGTATTTCCACAGAGGCTGGGCTCCTGCTCACATGGGAATGGGTGCCCTGGTCCCAGAGGCAAGGCCATCTCCACCACCCAGGCTTTGACTGTACAAAATCCACCCATACCTGGAGTGCCATCCCCCCAGATCCCCTTTCCCACTGGGCAAGGAGTGAAACGGGAACATATCTGCCTGAACCAAGGACAAAGCCAACATCTCAGGGGGCTGTGGAGGGGACAAGATGGTCCTCACGGCCCTGGGGGCTCCATCCCTACCCCACCTGCCCCTTTCCTGGGTTGGGTGGCAGTGGGTGGCTCCAAAGACTGTCAGGGCTCACCTGGAGAGCTGATAGCGCACCTTCCCCGACTTATCTGAGATGTCTGGCAGCTTCAGCTGGGCCAACTCCTTCTGCAGGATCGCGATCCCCTGCTGATTGGCTGCAGGGACACAGGGAGATCATCACTGCCACCACTGCAGCAGGACCCTCCTGCTGTGCCAGCCCACAACACTGCCTGCCTGCAGCTCCCTGAGACCCCACAGGGCTGGTTCCCCTCTGCAGGGGCTCCATCAGGTTGTGGGGTGGAGGGCAGACAGGGGCAACAGGGGAAGCCCTGGGCGATGGTGCATTTGGCACCTCTGTCCGAGGATGTCCCCATCCTGCCCCAAGACCCTGCACTTCTCACAGGGTACCTGGCTCCACACCTCTGCCACCAGCACATCTGTGAGGAGAGAAATCAGAAGCAGAACCCACCGTAGTCCAAGCCTGCCTGGGTGATCCTCACCACGAAGCCGGGGTTGGTGGCTGTGGTGAGTGCCAGGCACAAGGCCACTGCCCCGCAAGCCACCACCAGGCTCTGCACTCCCATCCTGGCTTCCCGCAATGCTGTGCTGCGCTGGGCTCTCCCTGCCCACACCCCACACCACCTTTATATCCCTGCCAAACCAGGAACCACAAGCGCGGGTGGTGTGCGGACCCACGGGGGGCGTCCCCAGGACTTCCTGCTTGGCCACCGCCCTGCTCCTCTGTGCCGCTGGCACCATGGCACGGCCCAGCACAGAGGCACACCTGGTGCCTCTCACTGAAGGCGGGGAAGGGGCAGTGGAAACTGGGAGGCAACAGCCCAATTTCCAGCCCTCTGTCAGTGCCAGTGGTCCCTGCCTGCAGCAGCAGTGGATGCTCAGTGGAGCAGAGCTGGGTTGGGCACTGCCAGCTGAGCCTGACAGAGCCACATTCCTGCAGCCTGCACCCAGCAAAAGCTGGGAACAGCCCGGGCTGCCCTGGAGCAGTGTCCCAGCCCTGCTGCTCCCCATCCCTCTCCCTGTCCTGTGCATCTCCGGGCTACTCTGTGAGCTGTTGCTGTCACACCACGGACCCGCCAAAGGCACCAGAGCAGCCTTGGGGCGCCAGAGCAGCCTTGGGGCACAGCAATGGCTAAAGAAGGCAGGGCACAGCTTCTCACCTCGTGTGAGCAGACCCCGGGGACTCCCACACCCAGTAGGGCTGGCAAAGCAGCACCTGCCTGGGCTGGGCAGCTGCACCAGGGCAACTCCATCAGTGGGGTGCCCTGCACCTCCAGGCCCTGTCATGGGGCTCCTGCACAGAGCAGCCATGCACAGGAGGAGACATCCATCACCCCAGCATCAAGCCCCAAAGACAACACTTCTGAGGCCTGACATGTCACAGCTCTTGTCACGATGGCTGGAGACAGGGGCAGGAGCCAGGCTGCAGGCAGGTAGGGGTGAAAGAGGAGCACCCCTGTGCCCCCCCAACCAGGAGAGCTGGGCTGGCTGATCTCTTCTTGCAGGACAAAAGTGAGGGAAGAAGAAATGTTTCAGTTACTTTCATTTCCTGTTGGGGTCCAGGCACAGGAAAGCCAAGGCTGCTGATGCAGGCAGATCTCATGCTGTATCCAGGGAAGTCCTGGCTGCCAGAGGCAACATCCCTGAGCCAATCAAGGATGTTGTGAAATGCAGCTATTGCTCAACCACAGCAATCCCTCGGTGCTGCAGCTTCAGCAGACCCCAAGGGATGAGGCCACGGAGTCCTGGGTGCCCGTGCTGGAGGAACTCGGCACGTGGAGATCGAGGATGGAGAGACCAAGGCACTCTGTTCCCCTCTGCCTTTCTTCCCACGAGTTTTCAGCAGGGTCACTTGCAGGCTGCCTGGCAGACACCCAGCAAACGCCCACCGGGCTTGTATGAGCGGCTACGGCTTTGGAAAGTGGCACCGCAGTCACTGTCAGCTCTGAGACCTGGGAAACAGGGACATGGCAAGGACGGCACCTGCAGAGAGGGACAAAGCACCCAGGGCAGGGCTGTGTCCCACAGGCGCCCACCATCACCACCCACGGGCTGTGAGTCTCCATCAGTGCCAGCCCAATCCATCCCTGGGAGCCAGGAGCCCACGGGCAGAGCTCCTTTTGCCCAGAAAGAAGCATCCAAGAGCAGAAGAGAAAGGCAAAAGGCCAAATCCCCACTCACAGCCTCTTTGGCATTGTGACCCTGCCTGTCACCCATCATCAGCTCTTATCTGGGTCTGGCTCCGTTTGGAGCAGGAGCTCCCAAACCTGCCATGGTGACAGCCCATCCCACTGAAGGGCTGCTTCAAAGCAACATTCCAGGTGTTCAGGAGGAGCATTGAGGAACCAGAACTCTTCCATGAGGAGAAATGAAATTTGATAAGGAATAGCACAGAGAGGAACTAAAACCAGGAAGTCTTCCCCCTGGGTTTGAGCAAAGTTTGAACTGAAAGAAAGGCTTCAAAGAGCCGAACCCTGACCAAACACTGCCGTGTTTGGCAAGAAACAGCCAAAGCCACATCTAAAGCTCAACATATGTGCCGGTCCCAGTAGTGCTTCCTGCAAGTGGTGCTAGAGGGGATGGAACATGAAATCCTGCCCTGCCTGACCCAGTCCTTTGGACAGGTAAAGGCTTCTCCCGCCGAGCTGCTCTGCCTGTTCTGGGAGTGTGGGGTCTGCTCCACTGGGGAAAGGCTGGTTCCCCCAGGCTGCTGGAGAAGGAATGGGAATGCTCAGATGGGAACCAGGAGCCCAGGAGGGCAGGGACTTGCAGGAGTCCTGCGCTGCTGCTGCTGTCCTTTGCCCAGGACTGCAGGTCAAGACCCCTCTCTCCACTGTCCATAGGCCACCCCGTGCTCCCCAGGTCAGGAGTCCCTCTGGCCCCACACACTCCTCAGCACGTGTGGCCAGTTCCCCATCCTGCCCCAGCTCTTTTCACATCTCTCTCATGATGCCATGGCTCAAAATATCCTGCAGCCACGTGCTGGGGTTACCCAGGGACTACAGGGACCGGGCTGGGGCAGTTCTGCTCCTTGTGCTGTTAGCAACTCAGGCACATATGCCATCTGCAAGGAAATCCGGACACATTTGTGTTCCCTGGTGACATAACCAGCTCGGGAATTCCCCGGGCAGCTTGTGCCAGTGCCAAAAGCTTCACTGCTGCTGCTCATCAGCCTTCCACTGGCAGCTGTATGTGGGTCGGGGAAACACCAGGGAAAAACCGGGGACTCGGCAAGAAAAGTGAGAGCAGCCTGGCTGGATTTGGAGGGAACTTGGAAAGAGAAGTCGTCAGCCCAAAATAATTGGGCCCTGGCTGGACCCCTGTCCATTTCCAGCCAGGACAAATTCACTGTCACCAGTAGAACTGGGCTGTGGTCAGGACCTGTGGCAGCTGTGGTTGTCCCTACACCAACAGGGACTTCACCAGAGCTTGGAGAAACCCTGTCACCAAGGTGTGGGGAGCTGCGGCTCCTGCCCACTGCACCGCGTGTGGTGTCACAGCCTGACGCTGTCCACTGTCACCTGCACATCTCTGACAGCCTCAGCCCCAGCAGCAACTAAAAATACAGCTGAGGAACATGTGGGGGCTCCTCCACGTTTGTTTTCCCAGCTGCAGGCTCAGCATGACCCAGCCTTGGTTGTTCCAGGAGCTGGGAGGGCTCTGGGCCAGTGCGGGGTCACTGCTGACGCCAGCCCTGACCGCTTCATCCAACACAGGCAAAGGGGACACCCGGGGGGGACCCCAGAGCTCACACAGCCAGAGCCCCAGGGGGCAGAGCCAGCAGCACATGAGGCCCCTGGATGTGGGGATATGGGCAGGAGCCACCAGGGTCCCACTGGGAGCCAGCCCCAGAGACCAACACTAATGCTGGGCTCACCACCCTCACCCTGCCTGCACCCCAATATCCCAGTGACATCCCAGAGGACCCTTAGGACCAGCACAGAAACAGTTTTGCAGCTCCTGTGGGGGATGTGCCTGTGCCTGTTTGTCCGTAGACCATTTCTAATCTATCTCTTGAATCTTTGCTTCCTTGTGTTTCCCAACCTTCTGTCCTCTTCCCCAACAGTATCATACACTTTGGAGAACATTCTAATGGACACTAACCAAATACCCACTCTTCTCATGGAAATACTTTCTCAAAAATTCACCACTTCCCTCCAGACTTGATGGACAGTCCTTATACCTGGGCTCCAGCCCACCTCCATCAGCACATTCCTCATCAGCAAATAATGTACCTGCAGCCTCTGCTGACACAGTTGCTTCCCTGCAATGACCTGCAGTTACAAACCCTGACACTCCTACAGAGATGTGGCACAGAAATCACTCAATGCAGCATCAGGCTGAGAGTCAGCATTCCCAAAGGAGAGGGAGAGAAGTCCACAACAGCCAGAGCTCAGGAAACGCTCTCCAGGGCTCAGTCACACAGCAAAGCAGCAGCAAACACACACACAGGCTCTGTAAACTCAGTGCAGCCAGGGCACTGCATCTCCTGGGCAGCTGCTCTCACTGACACATCTGCTCTGCACAGCAGATTTCCAAACCCGAGCCACAGAAACAAGCACTGGGAAAAGGCACTCACACAAACGCTGTCCTGCCACCTGCACTAGTCTGGACAGGCAGGATGTCAGCATACGTCTCATCTAGGGACAGCAGGACGTTGGCAGCTTGCTGGCCAGACTCTGCCACGGCCAGCAGCCGCGGAAGGTCACGGTAGGCATCAGGGCCTGCCACGACATCGACCAGCTTCTCCCTCTGCAGAATCTCCTCCTTAAGCCTCTCGGCCATGCATCCTGCCAACAAAGGAGAAGGGCCCTGGTGAGGCAGTGCCCACCTCCCGTTACTCCCCCGCAGCCCTTCCCAGCTGCTTTCACCCCAGGGAAAGGCGGGTGCTGCCGGTGGGTCCAGGGGACGCAGCGCGGCCGTACCCAGGATCCCGATGCGGAGCGGAGCACGAGCCTGGGGCCGCCGGGCCTTCAGCGACTTGAGGTGCTGCAGACGGTTCCAGATGGCCTGCTCTGCCTTCTCCCTGGGGAGACATGAAAAATGGGTATTCCACCTGCTGCACCCGAGCAGAGCCCCAGCCTTAAGCGGCCCAAGTGCTTTGTGAGGAGAATTCAGCTAAAGGCAGGGAATCATCCACCTGATGGATCGAATGGCACCTGAAAGTGCCCTTTGTGGAGTGGGGATTATGTCTCGACTCTATCTCATCTGCTGTCACTTTGCTTGCTTTAGAGCATCTCCACTGCAGGAACACCTCAGGGGCTAAGCTCTTGGGGAGAAAAAGTGCCTAGGCCAGAGCACACAGCGGCGCTTTGGGGGACGGACCGGCAGGCCAGGGATGGGGCGGCCCCGCCGTGCGCTGACACAGCGGCCCCACTGCCGCCCCCGCCACTCGGCGCCGCGTTCCGCCCTGCCGCCGTTCCAGGCCCAGAATTCCACCGCGGCAATCCCAAAATCACAGAATTAATTTGGTTGGAAAAGACCTCCGAGATCATCGATTCAACTTGTGACCCAGAAGCACCATGTCAACTAGACCAGGGCACTGAGCGCCACGTCCAGTCTTTCCTTAAGCACCTCCAGGGACGGTGACTCTGCCATCTCCCTGGGCAGCTCATTCCAAGGTCTAATGACCCTTTCTGTGAAGAAATTCTTCCAAATATCCAACCTAAAACTCCCCATGTGCAGCTTCAGATCATGTCCTCTTGTCCTGTCCCTTGTTCCCTGGGAGCAGAGCCCGACCCTCACCTGGCTGCACCCTCCTGCTGGGGAGCTGTAGAGAGAGAAGGTCCCTCCTGAGCCTCCTTTCCTCCAGGCTGAGCCCCCACAGCTCCCTCAGCCTTGCCTGGTGCTCCAGCCCCTTCCCCAGCACCACTGCCCATCTCTGGACACGCTCCAGCGCCTCCATGTCCTTCTTGAAGTGAGGGAGCCAGAACTGGCAAAGGACCTCACAAAGGTGTGGGCCTCACTGGTGCCAGGGGGACAATCCCTCCATGGCCTGGCTGCCCCACCAGGCTGATACAGGCCAGGATGTCCTTGACCTTCTTGGCCACCCGGGGCTCATGTTCAGCTGCTGTTCACCAGCACCCCCGGGGCCCTTTCCACTGTGCTCTTTCCAGCCACTCTGCCCCGAGCCTGGAGTGAAGGATGGGACAGCGGGACACAGGTGTTCCATTGTGCCTCGCCAAGGCCATGGAAACAGCCCAATGAAGTGGTCCTGATCCAGCTCCAGCTCCCACCTGGCCCAGTGCAGCCCCAGGCACAGACAGTGACACTGACACGAAGGCCCCAGCACCAGCACCTTTATTGCTGCTCAGAGGGAGGGAGGGGAGGGGGTGGCTCAGGACAGGGCACCCCCAGCTCTTGGTAGCACCAGGTGAGGCCCCAGAAGGAGGATGGAGGGTCCGGGCCAAGGCAGCAATGTGGGACACTGGCAGGAGCGGTGCCCTTTGGCTCTGGCAGGGGCAGGGAAGGGCAAAGTGGTGAATGGAGCATTTGCAGTGCTGGAGGGCTCTCACTGCCTTATCTTCATCCCCGGGGCTGGAAGTGAACATCTGCTCCGAGCAGCAGGAAATTCTGTGAGAAAGAGAGAAAGCGCTGGGCTGCCACTGGCCCTGGCAGCTGCATTGCCCAGCACCCACCACATCCCTGAAGGGAGAATGGATTGGCACATGTGCTCTGGTTTGCTGCTGGGCCATTGGGATCTCGGCTGAGAGCACCCTCCCATCCATCACTTCCCAGCACAGCTGGGGGAACTGGATTTGGAGGCTGTGCTGGTATGCAGGGGCTTGGGGGCAGCGGGATGGGCTCCAGCTGGGACCAGGTGCTCCCCCTCACTCACCTGGTAGAACCTCACAAGGATATTGGAGAGCTGAATCCTGTCCAGAAGCGGCAGAGGGAAACCCTCATCTAACCGGGCTGGAAAAGACAACACGTGTCTGCATTGGGATGGGAATGGGAATCAAGGAAGCACGGAGCACACAGAGAAGGTGGCCACCGCCTTCCCCCAGTCCTTTTCTCTCCTCTGCTGCTCCACAGAAGGGCTGCTTGTTGTGCCATGACACTCCCCTTGGCCCCTCCAGCCACCAGCCCCACTCTGGTCTGAACTGCTGGCAAGGCAGGAGAAGCAGAGATTCGGGGAGAGGGTCTGGAAAGCATTAGGATATGCACAGGGCTCATTTTTTCCATTGCATTTGCTGCTGGGAGCCTGTCAGAGCAGCAAGAGGCTCCCACCACTTCACTGCAGCCTCCTGCACGCACTTTTCCCCCAGATCAGCCTTAGCAATGAGGATTTAATTAGCGAGCTGGCACCACTTGGATGGAGCAACCTGAGTGTAGGGTGCTCCAGCACCCCCATTCTCCCCAGCAGGTTCTCACCATTAAGACGTGGGAGCAGGATCTTTGAAGTCAAGATGTTCATTAAGGACTGCATCGTTCTCACCTGGGGAGAGGGGAGGAGGGGAGGAAAAGCTTTAGTCTGTGGGACAGGAGATGTGCAGGCACTGGAGGATAAGTGGGAAATGAAAAAGAGATGAGGAGCTGGGATGGGCACCCACTTTGCCAGAGACCAGCAGCTTTGTCTGGCCACACTGGCAGAGTGGGAAATGTTGGGGTGAGAGCAGCGAGGGATCAGGCTCCGCATCCTTTCCCAGCCTTGCAGGCTGAGGCAGGAGGTGGCTGCAGGGTCAATGTGGGGTACTGGGTGCATCCTCAGGTCCTCTGTTGGGAGGCAGGGGGAACGAGCCATCCCCCAGAAGGCTCCCAGCTCCATGCTGGGGGCTCTGGTCATGGTCATAGCTTACCTCGAAAGTGCCGACAGCAGAATCCTTCAGAGAGAGCCTGATCCTGCACAGGGACAGAAGGGGTGCTTTGGAGGATGTCCCAACGGAGGGAACAATTCCACCCACCACCCATCAACAGCCATGCAGATCCTTCTCCCTCCAGCCCCAGCTCATTCCCTCCACACCAAGCCCACATCCCTGGGACCTTCCCACCCCGCCTCTGTTGCTGGGCACCCAGAACAGAAACAACCCCAGAACAGAAGCCACCCCCTGCCCAGTCAGTGGCTGCTCCCCTCTGTACCTGCCCACATCCAGGCTCCCAACTATGCGGCCGGATCTCACGTTGATGACAGCAGACACATTCCCTGTCTGGGGAGAGAGCACAGAGCTCTGGCAGTGCTCACCCCACCTCACCCCAAACCAGACACCCGGGGGAACGGCTCTGACCAGCTGAAACACAGCAGGACCACTGCCCATCCAGGGGCGTGTTTGCACCCAGCATTAAACCTGGAATTGTTCTCTTGATGCCCCCACTGCACCTGGACAGCACCCGGAACCTCCCCTGGCAGGATCTGGGCAACAGGACTGGGCTCAGCTCAAACTCCCTTCTTTGCCCCACTGCCACAGGCTGTGCCTGAACTCACCAGGCTGAGGAGGAAGAGTGGAGCCAGACTGGAGTTGGGAAGGATGGCATAAGCCTGGGCTTCCACAATGGGATTGAGCGAGATTCCTCCTGGTCCAATAGTCAGGAACGGAGCAGTGGGAGTGGACAGCCTGAACTTCACTGGCATGTTTGGGTACATCTCCTCCAGCTGTGTGGGCATAGGGAGAGGATGGGAACAACGGCACAAACCCCCGCTCCTGGGGGAGAACACCTGGCACAGAGCAAAGCCTGTGTGTGCAAGAGCTCTGGGCAGGCAGGGCCAGACTGCTCACCTGGGGAATGAAGGCTGAGAAGGTGGAGGTGTCCAAGCTGAATCCAACATCCTTTGGGATCTGCAGGGAGACGACTGTCACACTGGGGCAATGTGGCACAGAGGAGCCCATGGTGAGCCCTCTCATCCCCACACACACCTGTGTCTGACAGCCCAGCCCCATCCCACAGCCCCCAGCTCTCTCACTGGGGCTTCTCCAAGACTGCTGGCTGCTCCTGGAGCTCCTCAGCAAATGGAACCTCTTCCAGGGACACAGGGCCAGCCCTGTCCCACTTGTGCCACTCACCATGTCCTCCGTGATTTCGAAGACCAGTGCCCCGGCCTCGTGGTAGGCGATGCCGGCTGTGTTGAAGAAGTAGCTGGAGGCTCCAAAGTAAACCATGCGGTCGTGATCCGAGGGGAAGGCCAGTGGCAGCGGTGAGAAGGGGACGGTGGAGCGGTGGGCCAGGGAGTAGAACTCACCCTGGGAGGAGGGAGAGAGGTGGAGAAGGGGTGCAAATAGCGGTGGGCTTCACCTGCTGACTCAGGCTGGCAAACAGCTTTTGCAGCGGGTACCAAAGCCTTGGTTCCCATCTGCCTGTGGCAATGGCATTGGCCAAATCAAGTGTCCCCAGGGCAGCCTCTCACCTTCAGGCCTGCATCCAAGAACTGGGCAGTAGCTCTTGGGGCTGCCACCAAGGAGTAATCAATCCCAGTCTTGGCATCTATCCTCGCTGTGACTGTAAACAGAGGGAAGAGGTGAGTGAGAGGGAGATGGTCAGGAAAACTGGGAGCAGATGGCCTCTGCTGGCATCTGGGCAGTGCCATGCCTGGACTTCCTGGTGCATCAGCTCAGTACCACCTGCATGTGTGCTTGCTTCTGCAAGAAGCAAAAAACCCCCATTTTCCTCCTGGCTGTTTCTCCTGTCCAGCTCCTGGACCTGAGGAATGGCCTGGATCCCCCAGCTAAAGCAGCCCGAGCCCCTGCCAGTCCTGGGGCACAGATCCTGGAGGGATCTCCGCAGCCAGACAGGGCACACAGTGATTTGTCTCTGCTGAGAAGGTGCTCCCCAGCTCCCAGCTTGGGTGCCAGAGTACCAGCAGATGGGGAGTGGACACAAGGTAAAACACTGTCCTCGTGGCTGGGAAAAGCTGGAAAGAACTGCTCCTAAACCCACATGCAGCCCCTCAGTACCTGGCAAGGTCTGGACGTATGTCTGGAGCTCATTTTGTACAGACTTGTCCACAATGTCACAGATCTGTGGGACAGAAAGGCCACAGAGCTGAGCGGGGGCAGCCAGGTCACAGCCCCCGCTCGGAGCCTCAGCCACGCTCCCTGCTCTGTGAATAAACCTGCTTAAATAAAAGAGCACACACTGTGATGATTGTCTCCATTCATCAGGCAGCACATGAAGTGTCTAAGAACCAAGCAGGGCAGGGTTTATACCTACAAGCATCTGCTTGCAGCAATTTCCCCTCGGCACAGTTGAGCTCTGGGGAGGCCCTTGGAAGGAATCTCATGTGGCCCATGCAGGAATGAACCGGGCTGAGCAGCCAGGACTTGGCTGAAGAAGACCAACTGAAAGGATTAACCCACCCTGCAGGGGCAGGAACACTGACTGCACTGAAGATGAGCTCTGCTGAACTCCTACAGTTCTGTGTGCCAGGGTAGAAGAGTGCATCCCTCTGCCTCTGCCATCCACTAGTGAAGCCCCAGCACTAGTGGGGATTTTCTTGCAGGCTCACCACTAGCCTGGGAAATTTACTGCAGGACGCAGTCCTGCAGATGGCTGAGGAAATCTGCACAAGCTCCCTTCAGTGTTTTCCCTGTAATGTCACAGCAGCCACGGGCAGGATCTGTCTGTCATCTGTCTGACTGGGCATGCAGCCCACAGAGCTGATGGTGAGATGCAGCGCTGCGGAGGGGCAGTCACCCCCTCATCTGACAGAGATGAGGACAAAGACAGGACAGAGCCTTGGGCATGGCCTTAGTGACAGCAGGTTGCAGCTCTTCCCTGTGGCCAGTGATTTTTTTTTTGTCTGTGCTGGAAATGCCCCATCGCTGCCTGTGAGGGTGTTGCTGCAGGCAGGCAAATGCAGCCCTGGTCCCAGTGACTGGGATTTCCCCGTGACCCAGATTTCCCTGTTGCCTGGATTTCCCTGTGACTGGGATCTCCCTGTGAATGGAGTCCTGGGACTGGGAGAACAAGGACTGCCCACGCATTGCAGTGAGTGCAGGAGGCAGACACAGGCTGGGCTGGGTTGTGGCCCAGCTGTGCCCAGGGATCCTGGTGCAGCTCACTCCCTGCCCCCGCCCTCTCCTGCCCATTGCCCCTCACACCATCACTCCACAAAGACAATGAGGAACGTGTGTGGGGCAGACAGTGCTTGGAGGAAGAACAGAGGGCAGTGGGGTCCCTTTGCAGTCCCAGAGGTGCCCTCCTTCCAAGGGACAAAACAGCAGAAAAGGCCTCTGAGGCCTGGTGTTGCTCTGCTGCCAGACCATCTGCTGCCATGGGCCCCAGGGGCCTTGGTAAAGGTGTTGCACGGAATTGGGAACAGTGCCTGGGCAGGATGGGATCTTCTGCAAGAGTGGGATTTGCCTGATCTCCCACTGCCTCCTTCCCAAGCAAGGTTCACATCCAGAGAGGCTGTAACTCATGCCAGTTATCCTTGTAGTAATTATTGCTAACAGCTTGTTTCCATGTCTTTTTGCAGGTCTCCTGCATGTCAGTGTCTGTACCAGGCAGCGGTACCAGAGCTCCCTGATCCCCCTCAGTAAAACAAAACACCAAATGTCTGAAATCCAGGAATGAGAGTTTCCCCTCAGTGCTCCCCAAAGCACTCCAGAGCATGGCTGCTTAAAGGACAGCTCTGATCAGGTTACAGTGAGTTTGGCTGAGACATAGCATCTAATTAACTGACCACATGGAAAGAAAAGTTTTTGTTAATTAGGAACCAGTTATGCTGGGCTTTGGTAAAGGGTCCAGGTTTCAAATTCAGCCTAAGTCACACTATGCTATAGAGCCTGCAATGCCCATTCCTTTTGTTTTTACTGAATTGGCAACAGAGTCGTGTGCTGTGGCTATAGTTACATCCCTACATCTGATCCTTCCAGCACTTCACCTACAAGTGAGGGCTAAAGACCACCAGAAAACCCTGGAGCCCTGCCCTCCATTGTTCACATACCTTGTCCTCCAAAATCTTTCGGAACCTGGACTCAATAGCCCCGTGGAAGAGGTTGTAAAGCCACCTGCAGAGAAACACAGAGAGAAGCCCTGAATAGCTCAGATCCACACTGCTGAAGTGTGTGCCCAGGAAAGGGAGACCCTAGAGATGCAAGACCCTGGGAACATCATTCCCACACCAATTTGGCATCTGGCTTTGCCCCAGGGTTTACATTTGCAAACAGACTCACTGGTAAACCACAGAAGTCTGGTGTCTGCCCTAACCACACCCACCCCCTGAAATGCGCAGCCACAGCAGGAGAAACTCAGGCCAGATGTAGGACGAGGCAACCTCAGATTTGCCAACAACTTACCCCTCACATCAGGGCTACATTCCAATGGCAGAGCCACATTCCCATGGCAGGTGGGCTAACACACAGTGTTTCCAGACCTTCCAGTGAAGTTACATACCCCAGCCTGCCCGAAAAGAGCACCCGGACTTTGGAGATGCGGGCACTGCACTCCGAGGTGCTCACGGTGGGCTTCCCAGCGGCATCGCTGCCCAGCCTCAGGCTGATTTTGATGTAGACATTTTCCGCCTTCAGGTCAAATGAGCCATGGTCCCGGCTGCAGGGATGAGAAAGGGATGTTTCTCAATGCCAAGGCCTGGTGAAGGGACCTCAAGTCTGCTTCAGGATGAATCTATCTAGATCAGTCTCCCCCTTGCATGATACATCCAGAGGAGACTGGGAAAGTTTTTAAACTCAGGAGAAACAAATTTCACTGGCACATAAACTAGGAGTGGTAACCTTTAAATAGAGGGGACTGAGAGTAAGTAGAGGTGGTGGAAGAGAGACCTGAGATTCCGTGCAGCTCCCCCATCGTGTGCCTCGTTCCTGCCTCCCACCCTGTTTTATATATCACATCTGGGGGAGCAAAGTGACAGCTGCCCAAAACACAAGGGAGAGGGAGAGGAGAAGAAACCTGTCCAGATCCAGAGAGGGAGACATGGAGTGAGTGCCTGAATGGGGAGAGGAAGAGCTGGGCACGTACACAAAGAGAAACTTCACCCGCCAGTCCCCATCCAGCTCCGCAAAGGCGTTGGAGATGGAGACCTGCAGGCCCACGTTGGAGATGGGGGTAATCCGTGAGTACGGCAAGTGGAAATCACGAAGGCGCAGTCTAAAAACACATGAATAAAAATTCATGTTATAGTGGTTCCTCACTCCCAAGCACAAGGCTGGGGAGGGAGGGGGAGGGAGGGAGGGAGGGCCGGGGTGGAGTCACTGCACAGGCAGCATCCCCAGCTGTAGTTCTGCTGCTGCAAAGCTGTGCCTGCAGGGACACGCAGAGCAGAGCAGCACCTTTGTGAATGTGGCCCTTGCAGCCACCCACGGCAGCTCCAAATCCTGCACAGCAGGAGCAGAGCGGCATCCAGGGCAGCAGGGAGCTGGTATTTCCACAGAGGCTGGGCTCCTGCTCACATGGGAATGGGTGCCCTGGTCCCAGAGGCAAGGCCATCTCCACCACCCAGGCTTTGACTGTACAAAATCCACCCATACCTGGAGTGCCATCCCCCCAGATCCCTTTTCCCACTGGGCAAGGAGTGAAATGGGAACATATCTGCCTGAACCAAGGACAAAGCCAACATCTCAGGGGGCTGTGGAGGGGACAAGATGGTCCTCACTGCCCCAGGAGCTCCCCACCATCTCCATCCCTTCTGCCCCTTTCCTGGGTTGGGTGGCAGTGGGTGGCTCCAAAGACTGTCAGGGCTCACCTGGAGAGCTCATAGCGCACCTTCCCCACACGCCCAACACGAGAGTCACCCGACATGTCTGGCAGCTTCAGCTGGGCCAACTCCTTCTCCAGGATCGTAATCCCATGCTGATGGGCTGCATGGACACAGGGAGATCATCACTGCCATCACTGCTGCAGGAGCTGGAGCACACGCCGGTCACACAACAGAAGAATCAAAGAAAACATCCAGGTGATGCCCTGGCTGCTTTCTACCTCCCAGGCTGGCTTTAAAGTAAACCTCCATTCACAGAGCCCTGTGAGCACACAGGCAATGCTGCCTGGTGCCCTGCTTGCAGCCCCAGGGGAAGGTGGTGGCCACAGAAAGGAGAGAGATGTCCCAGTCCTCACTCTCCAGGCATCAAACCAGGTGAGGTGTGTGGGAGGTCAGAGGCACTGTGCTGCTCCATGTCCATTGCCAGCAGGCAAAGATGGATGGAGTTTATGTCCCAGGGAGCAGCACGGCATCAGTGGATGCTGCACCCCTGCCTCCATCTGGGAAGGGCAGTCACGTTCTCTCTCACATGGCTGGCAGAGCTGCTGGGTAAATGAGCTGTTTCTCACACAGTGTATTTCCATCCATAACTGTGCTCTGCTGGAGCCGGGGCTCTGCCTGCTTCGATAAAACCAGCATGGGGCCCATCCATCTCTGTCACTGCCCCCCCCCAAAGCTCCCCACCTCCTCTCTCTTCTGCAGCTCCCTCCTCCAGGGCTCAAAGCTTGGCTGCCTGGACGTGCTGTGGGACCAGGACCCTCCTGCTGTGCCAGCCCACAACACTGCCTGCCTGCAGCTCCCTGAGACCCCACAGGGCTGGTTCCCCTCTGCAGGGGCTCCATCAGGTTGTGGGGTGGAGGGCAGACAGGGGCAACAGGGGAAGCCCTGGGCGATGGTGCATTTGGCACCTCTGTCCGAGGATGTCCCCATCCTGCCCCAAGACCCTGCACTTCTCACAGGGTACCTGGCTCCACACCTCTGCCACCAGCACATCTGTGAGGAGAGAAATCAGAAGCAGAACCCACCGTAGTCCAAGCCTGCCTGGGTGATCCTCACCACGAAGCCGGGGTTGGTGGCTGTGGTGAGTGCCAGGCACAAGGCCACTGCCCCGCAAGCCACCACCAGGCTCTGCACTCCCATCCTGGCTTCCCGCAATGCTGTGCTGCGCTGGGCTCTCCCTGCCCACACCCCACACCACCTTTATATCCCTGCAAAAACGGGAACCACAAGCGCGGGTGGTGTGCGGACCCACGGGGGGCGTCCCCAGGACTTCCTGCTTGGCCACCGCCCTGCTCCTCTGTGCCGCTGGCACCATGGCACGGCCCAGCACAGAGGCACACCTGGTGCCTCTCACTGAAGGCGGGGAAGGGGCAGTGGAAACTGGGAGGCAACAGCCCAATTTCCAGCCCTCTGTCAGTGCCAGCGGTCCCTGCCTGCAGCAGCAGTGGATGCTCAGTGCAGCAGAGCTGGGTTGGGCACTGCCAGCTGAGCCTGACAGAGCCACATTCCTGCAGCCTGCACCCAGCAAAAGCTGGGAACAGCCCGGGCTGCCCTGGAGCAGTGTCCCAGCCCTGCTGCTCCCCATCCCTCTCCCTGTCCTGTGCATCTCCGGGCTACTCTGTGAGCTGTTGCTGTCACACCACGGACCCGCCAAAGGCACCAGAGCAGCCTTGGGGCACAGCAATGGCTAAAGAAGGCAGGGCACAGCTTCTCACCTCGTGTGAGCAGACCCCGGGGACTCCCACACCCAGTAGGGCTGGCAAAGCAGCACCTGCCTGGGCTGGGCAGCTGCACCAGGGCAACTCCATCAGTGGGGTGCCCTGCACCTCCAGGCCCTGTCATGGGGCTCCTGCACAGAGCAGCCATGCACAGGAGGAGACATCCATCACCCCAGCATCAAGCCCCAAAGACAACACTTCTGAGGCCTGACATGTCACAGCTCTTGTCACGATGGCTGGAGACAGGGGCAGGAGCCAGGCTGCAGGCAGGTAGGGGTGAAAGAGGAGCACCCCTGTGCCCCCCCAACCAGGAGAGCTGGGCTGGCTGATCTCTTCTTGCAGGACAAAAGTGAGGGAAGAAGAAATGTTTCAGTTACTTTCATTTCCTGTTGGGGTCCAGGCACAGGAAAGCCAAGGCTGCTGATGCAGGCAGATCTCATGCTGTATCCAGGGAAGTCCTGGCTGCCAGAGGCAACATCCCTGAGCCAATCAAGGATGTTGTGAAATGCAGCTATTGCTCAACCACAGCAATCCCTCAGTGCTGCAGCTTCAGGAGACCCCAAGGGATGAGGCCATGGAGTCCTGGGTGCCCGTGCTGGAGGAACTCGGCACGTGGAGATCGAGGATGGAGAGACCAAGGCACTCTGTTCCCCTCTGCCTTTCTTCCCACGAGTTTTCAGCAGGGTCACTTGCAGGCTGCCTGGCAGACACCCAGCAAACGCCCACCGGGCTTGTATGAGCGGCTACGGCTTTGGAAAGTGGCACCGCAGTCACTGTCAGCTCTGAGACCTGGGAAACAGGGACATGGCAAGGACGGCACCTGCAGAGAGGGACAAAGCACCCAGGGCAGGGCTGTGTCCCACAGGCGCCCACCATCACCACCCACGGGCTGTGAGTCTCCATCAGTGCCAGCCCAATCCATCCCTGGGAGCCAGGAGCCCATGGGCAGAGCTCCTTTTGCCCAGAAAGAAGCATCCAAGAGCAGAAGAGAAAGGCAAAAGGCCAAATCCCCACTCACAGCCTCTTTGGCATTGTGACCCTGCCTGTCACCCATCATCAGCTCTTATCTGGGTCTGGCTCCGTTTGGAGCAGGAGCCCCCAAACCTGCCATGGTGACAGCCCATCCCACTGAAGGGCTGCTTCAAAGCAACATTCCAGATGTTCAGGAGGAGCATTGAGGAACCAGAATTCTTCCATGAGGAGAAATGAAATTTGATAAGGAATAGCACAGAGAGGAACTAAAACCAGGAAGTCTTCCCCCTGGGTTTGAGCAAAGTTTGAACTGAAAGAAAGGCTTCAAAGAGCCGAACCCTGACCAAACACTGCCGTGTTTGGCAAGAAACAGCCAAAGCCACATCTAAAGCTCAACATATGTGCTGGTCCCAGTAGTGCTTCCTGCAAGTGGTGCTAGAGGGGATGGAACATGAAATCCTGCCCTGCCTGACCCAGTCCTTTGGACAGGTAAAGGCTTCTCCCGCCGAGCTGCTCTGCCTGTTCTGGGAGTGTGGGGTCTGCTCCACTGGGGAAAGGCTGGTTCCCCCAGGCTGCTGGAGAAGGAATGGGAATGCTCAGATGGGAACCAGGAGCCCAGGAGGGCAGGGACTTGCAGGAGTCCTGCGCTGCTGCTGCTGTCCTTTGCCCAGGACTGCAGGTCAAGACCCCTCTCTCCACTGTCCATAGGCCACCCCGTGCTCCCCAGGTCAGGAGTCCCTCTGGCCCCACACACTCCTCAGCACGTGTGGCCAGTTCCCCATCCTGCCCCAGCTCTTTCCACATCTCTCATGATGCCATGGCTCAAAATATCCTGCAGCCACGTGCTGGGGTTACCCAGGGACTACAGGGACCGGGCTGGGGCAGTTCTGCTCCTTGTGCTGTTAGCAATCCAGGCACATATGCCATCTGCAAGGAAATCCGGACACATTTGTGTTCCCTGGTGACATAACCAGCTCGGGAATTCCCCGGGCAGCTTGTGCCAGTGCCAAAAGCTTCACTGCTGCTGCTCATCAGCCTTCCACTGGCAGCTGTATGTGGGTCGGGGAAACACCAGGGAAAAACCGGGGACTCGGCAAGAAAAGTGAGAGCAGCCTGGCTGGATTTGGAGGGAACTTGGAAAGAGAAGTCGTCAGCCCAAAATAAAACCTCCCTTACCCATTTCCAGCCAGGACAAATTCACTGTCACCAGTAGAACTGGGCTGTGGTCAGGACCTGTGGCAGCTGTTGTTGTCCCTACACCAACAGGGACTTCAGCAGAGCTTGGAGAAACCCTGTCACCAAGGTGTGGGGAGCTGCGGCTCCTGCCCACTGCACCGCGTGTGGTGTCACAGCCTGACGCTGTCCACTGTCACCTGCACATCTCTGACAGCCTCAGCCCCAGCAGCAACTAAAAATACAGCTGAGGAACATGTGGGGGCTCCTCCACGTTTGTTTTCCCAGCTGCAGGCTCAGCATGACCCAGCCTTGGTTGTTCCAGGAGCTGGGAGGGCTCTGGGCCAGCGCGGGGTCACTGCTGACGCCAGCCCTGACCGCTTCATCCAACACAGGCAGAGGGGACACCCGGGGGGGACCCCAGAGCTCACACAGCCAGAGCCCCAGGGGGCAGAGCCAGCAGCACATGAGGCCCCTGGATGTGGGGATGTGGGCAGGAGCCACCAGGGTCCCACTGGGAGCCAGCCCCAGAGACCAACACTAATGCTGGGCTCACCACCCTCACCCTGCCTGCACCCCAATATCCCAGTGACATCCCAGAGGACCCTTGGGACCAGCACTGCAGTCAGTGTGTCTCCCTCTGCCAAGGGCTGCATTCCCCCAGACAGGCGGGCTCCTCTCGCAGCACACCAGCTCGTGACACAGTCTGGGAGCCTCATGGGAGACAAAGGGGACACAGAGAGCCAAGGGTGTTGATTTTGCAGAAGAGTAAAAATAAAAATGCAAGAATGGTGACCTCGGGCAGACCTCGGGGGGATCTGAATGGTGGCTCTGTGCCGGAAGAGGGGCAGGGCAAGAGGCTACATGCAGCCTGTCCCTGCAGCTGCTTGGGACAAACAGGACATGGAGAACAGGAGCAGCAGAGAAGGGTGAGCTCATGGGGTGAGGGGCCCCAGGGGCACCCGGGTGGCCCCCAGAAGCTCTGCCTTTTGCTGGACTTGCTCCCCAGCACTCTGACTCCCAGCCTTGCTGTCTGAGGCTGGCTGGAGGGCATGGGGAACTGCTTTGGGGGATGTGGGAATGCGGGGCTGGAGCTGCCAATTACCTTCGCAGGGTGGCCCAGCTGAGCACAGATGGCAAGAGACACCTCGAGGTGCAGGTGGGGAGCTGCTGCTCTGGGTGCAGGGTGGTAGAGTCCTGCTCTACCTGGGGCTCAGATCCACATCTGTCTCTTCCTGCTCACCAGTATCACAGAGGAATAGATCCACTGTGCTGGTGCCAGGACACAGTCGCACTGTCCTCCTCCCCGCTGCCCTCAGCGCCCTCTCCTGGCCCTGGTGTCTGTCCATCACGAGATGCAAGAGCCACAGCTCTTGGGTTCGTTTCAGAGGTGACCATGCAATTAGAAAAGGTCACAGCCTTGAGCTCACCTTCCCCTGCACTCAGGGGAACTATGAAAAACCTGAAGGTGGTGAGTGAACTAACACAATTACAGGAGAAATTGGCCGCTGGTGAGGATGGGGAGCTGCCCAGCTGGTCGCAGTTGGCACTGGGAATGCTGAGCAGGGGCTTGGAGCCAAAGGCCAGTACTGTGGTGGGCTCAGCTGGGTGCCCCAGGCTGATACCCGGGGCCAAGCTTCAGCCCACCCACACGAACACTGGTGCCTGAGCCCCTGCAAGACTCGTGATCCATACGGGCAGTGGGAGGGCTCTTGCCAGCTCCCAAGGAAATGGGAAGCAAACGTGAAGGCCTCGCTGGCGCCGTCCTCCCTCCCACATGCCAGCAGCCCAGCTGCACCTCCTCCCGTCTCTGCTTGTTTTCACAGCATGTCCTTTGGCCGCTCGCTGATCCCTGGACAAATGTTCACTAGTGAGACTGCCCCGGCAGCCTGCAGCCCACGCTGTGGCCGTCCCACCCGCCCTGGTCCTGTCTCCTTTCCCAGCCCCAGTCCCGGCCTTGAGCCCATTCCCACGAATGCAACAGTGGAAATTACTCCAGCCTGAGCAAGGGGCAGAGAGGCTGAGAGCGCTGGACATGCACAGGGCTGGCAGAGCTGGTGATGCTGTGCCCACAGTGCCTGGGGCTGGGAGAGCTGTGCCCAGCATGCCTGGGGTTGGGAGAGGTGTCTGTGCCCAGAACTGGTAGGGCTGTGTGAAGCAGCACTTTGCCTTAGGAGACACCAAATCTGTGGCTTTGGCTCTCATGCTGGTTGTTTTTGTATGGCTCTGGTTGCTGAATCCCATGATCCTGCCCCCTGGTAAGTCCTTCCCATCCCTGGAACAGTGAGAGGCACTCACTGTCCTCCTGCTGTGCTTTTGGGTCAACTCAGAAATGGGACCTGGGAGCCACAGGATCCATCCAGGACACAGACCAGTCCCGGGGGATCACGCTGACGCAGGGTGGATTGGAAAAGAGGGGCACCCCCCACAAAATGCATGTATGAGCACATCTGCACACATTACACACACACGCACATGCAGCTCTGCGTGTTCCCGCTGTATTCCAGGACCTTCCGCCTGGAGCTGCTCGGGGGACGGGGGGCGCTGCAGGAGGACCCCCGGTACAGCCGCCTCCTGCCATCCCCTCGGGGTTTCTTTCTCCCTCCGCTCCGCTCCGATCCCATCCCATCCCGCCGGGAGCCGCCCCCCCGCCCTCGGGGACACACAGGGCGACTGCCCACGGAGGGCTCTCGCCGGCGGGCACAGGAAAGCGGCCCCCCCGCCCCCCCGGCTCTCTCCGGGCCACCCCCGCCAGCCCCTTCCCCCGCCCCGCCCCGCTCCCGCTTTCTTCGCCTTTTCTTTCTTTTCCTTCTTTTTGTTTTTTCTTCTTTTTTTTTTTTTTTCCCTCAGAAGAGGCGCGGCGGGCGGAGGGGCCGGGGGCCCGGGGCTGCCCGCCCCCGCCCGCGGCTCCGGAGGCGCCGGCGCCGGGAAGAGCGCCGGCGGAGCGGGGACCGGCCGGGAGCCCCGGGCCGGGGAGAGCCGGCGAGGAGGAGGAGGAGGAGGAGGAGGGACGGGACGGTCTGTGCCGCGGCCCCCCGGCCCCTCTGCCACTTCCTGGGAACATTGGTAATTCCTGGGGCATCCCTCTCCCTGCCGCTGCCCCTCCCCGTGGCTGCCGTCCCGCGGGCACCGGGTGGGCACGGGGTGGGCAGCGGGAGCGACAGCAGAGGGAGGTCGGGAGCGAAGGTGGAAGGAGGTGCAAAGGCAGAGGTGGGTGTGCGTGTGAGGGCACAGCTGGGTGGGAAGGCAGAGGCAGATGGAAGGTGGAGGTGGGTGTGAAGGTGGAGGTAGGTCAGTGTGGAGGTGGAGGTGGGTGTGAAGGTGAAGGTCAGTGCAAGGTTGGAGATCAGGTGTGGAGGAGGACGTGGCCGTGGCCGCTTGGGCAGGCGTGTGCGGGGCTGCATCCTGCGATGCTTAAACTTCCCTGCAGAGTTTGTCAGGGGGATGGGTGCAGCGAGCGGGAGCTGCCGTGTGGGCCGTGCCGGCACAGGGGGATGCTCGGCAGACCGATGGGATCATTCGTCACCGCAGCCGGCACGTGCCGTTGCCCCGGGCTCTGTGCTGAGCGCGGCCTCCCGCTCCGGGCCGGGCTGAGCGCTTGCATCGTGTCCTGCCAAAGCTGGTGACAGCAAGAGCTGCCGGAGAGGCAGAGGAATTGGTATTCAGGACTTGTCCCAGGCTCAAAACTCGCTCCTTCCTGAGCAGGGGGGGGAGAAAGGAGCTGAAGCTGAGTCACCCTGTGGCTTTGGGCATGGGTTAAACAACTTCACCGCACCAAAACCCCAAACCCCAGCCCGTCTTATTGGTGTAAACCACTTTAAAAATATGGGTATTTGGGGAGAAATATCAATCTCTATTTAACAGCACTTTGGCTTATTAAAATGGAAATAGCTTTGCAAATGTAAATCTCCTTATGCTCCCTAATGCCTTTGTTCCGGCTTCGCTCCCTCGCAGTGGGTGGAGGGACTGGGATAACTGGCTGCTTTTGGATTCCTATGGGCTCCTGGCCGGCCCGGATGTGGCTTCGCCTACAAACTCAGAGCCACTGCACCATGGTTACCCCAAAAGCCTCCCTCAGTGATGAAGTGCTTTGTGACACTCCATGAAAACATTTTTAGTCAGTCATTCCAGGCCAAAATATTCCCCAGCACAACCCAGGCTGTGTCTGGTGCCTCCATCGGTCCCTGGTTCTCTCCTGATACTGGCACACACAGTCCCTGCTGCTGGATGAAGTCCTGGGTGATAGGCAGAGAGGAAACAGCCTCAAGTGGTGCCAGGGGAGGGTTAGACTGGATACTAGAGAAAAATTTCTTCACTGAAATGTTTGTCAAGTCCTGGCACAGGCTGCCCAGGCAATGGCGGAGTCTCCATCCCTGGAAGGATTTAAAAGACTGTTGAAGGCAGGTCAGGCAGTTCCGGCTCATCTCGTGTGGCAGTGTTCGGAGCTGGATGGATCCTCCCGTGCTGTTGGGGCTCCTCACCTCAGTGTTGGGATGGGGAGATAGAGCTTGGCAGTGCTGGGCATGGAGGTGGTAGCTGCACCAGGGCCCCACTGGAGCAACATGGAGTGGGGTGCTGGGCTTTGCCCTTCAGCAGGGATTTTCCACAGTAAGGTCTCCAGTCCATTCTACTTGTCTACTTGTGTAGTACATTCTACTGCGCACAGTAAGACAAAGCTTGAGGAGAAAGGTCCAAGGACAGAAAGCCTGGACAGGAAACACATTGGCAGATCAGGGCCCTGAGAAGGGACTGGCTTGCCTCCTCCTCTGCCTAGCTCTGTGGATTCTCCTGTCAGGTGCAAGGGCAGGAGATTCCTGTGCTGAGACATGGAAAAAAAGTCCTGAAGAATTAACCAGAGCATGACTGCAAAGTGCTTTAGCTAAAGCACATTAAAACTAATTAAGCTGCATTAACCGTGGCCCCTTTGTCTCTGTATGGGCTCCTGGACCAGGGATTAGCTGCCTGAAACTAATGCTCACCTTGAGCTAATCCCACCAGACTTCCTGGGTGCTCTTATGGGAGCAGGTGCCTGGAGGATGTTCCTCTTCCCCACTCACCAATGGGTTCCCCTTGACAGCTATGCCAGAGTCATCCCTGCGCTGCCTGGAGCGCAGCCTGGGCATCACGGGAGCCGTGGGATGGCTTCCCTCCGTGTACCAGCCGTGCCACACAGCCTACAGCTCCTGCAGCACGGAGGGAGTCAACTGGGAACTGCTGGTTCACACGTGGCACAGACCCAGTGTCCTCGCCCCGCTCTGGGGCAGTGCGGGGGGATGCAACGCGGACGAACGCTTCCCAGAAAATGCAGGAATAATTTTGAGTTTGGCGAATTCAGCAATGAGTCTGGACCAAAACACCCTATCCATCTTCAGATGTTTGTCCTTCCTCCCATCTGCTGCATTCCTGCAGCGAGCCTCGGAGCCCGGCACAGCCCCACGATCTGTCTGGTCTGACTCCGCTTAACCCCTCGGCTGCTGCGGCTCCTCCGCCTCCACATGGCTGGCGGCCGAGCAAGGCGGCTGCTGCCTCGGGGCTTATCCCAGGCTCCTTAACCACAGCCCGGCGCTGGGAACCGGACCCGCCGTGCCGCACGCCCCGCCTGCGTCGTGCTTGCTCTGCTCCACTCCCGGTTCCCTCCGTTTCCAGCGCAGGAGGGTTTGGAGCCCCTGAGCTCAGCAGCATTGCCAGTGTGGGTGTCCCAGGGCCCTGACAGTGGCACAGTGCAGCGTGGGATGGTGGGCAGAGGCACCGGGTCAGGGGGAACGGTGTCCCCGCTGCGGGGCCGCTCTCCCACCATCGACACTTTCCTCCCGCAGGATGCCAGGTCGCTGGATGCGGCGGTGCAAAGCGCTCTCCAGGCTCTCTACCCCCCCTTCGAAGCCACTGCTCCCACCGTCCTGGGCCAGGTGTTTCGGCTGCTGGAGACCAGCTACCAGGGGGATGGGCTCTGCTGCCTGCTCCAGTTCCTCATTCCGGCCAAGCGGCTCTTCGAGCGCCTGCGGCAGGCGGCCTGTGTAAGCCCCTGTGCCCCACCATGGTGCCCCCATAAGCCACTCCTGGACACGGGGGGTTTTGCCCTAAGGAGTCCTGCCTGCATGGGCACACTGACCTGTGGGGTCCCTCCCTGCACGTCCACTCCTTGTCCCATCCACTCCCTGCAGAGGGGACCATAGCACACCCAGCTCCCTGGGACTGGTCCAGCACATGTGGTCCCGGCAAGAAGGGCAGGGGGACTCTGGAGTCCTCTTGTCTTGATCCTGGAGAGACTTAAGCAGGGGTTTTCCCTCTGTAAGCACATGGGTAGACTCCACACCATGGGAATAGCCATGGCTCAGGGTGGGCTTGCAGAGCTCTGCTGCAGGGGCTTGGCTCAGGGACATGCATTGGGTCACCAGGCTCTTTCATCCTCATCACGGGAAGCACAGAGCTGGGCAGCAAGAGCGCAGGGTGGGGGTGGCTGGGAGGCACAGAGCTGGCAGGGCTCTCTCATGCGCTGTGTTCTTCCTCCCTCCCAGGCTCCCTACTTTAACCGCATCTTTCTCCATGAAGGCTGGCCCTTGTGTCTGCACGAGAAGGTGGTTGTGCACCTCGCGCCGCTCAACCCCCTCCTGCTGCGCCCTGGGGACTTCTACCTGCAAGCAGAGCCCTGCGAGGAGCACACGGCGCGTGTCACCGTCAAGCACCTCTCCCTGGACCTGCGCTCAGTGGAGGAGACACCAGTCCCCGAGGCCACCCACGCACTGCTCTTCACCAACGCGTGGCTGGAGGAGGTGAACAGCAGCTGGGCCGGAGCTCCCCTGCACACCTGCCTGGTGGCCACTGAGAACGGTGTCACCCCACTGCCGTGGAGCCGGATTGCTACGCCCGAGTTCACTGACAAGCCCAGGGCTGGAGCTGACAGTGTGCCTGCAGATGCCTGGCATGAACCTGCTCCTGAGACTGTACCTGAGCTGGCAGCACCTGGCACACCTGTGCCCCATGGCACAGCCAATGTCCCCACACCCTACAGCAACATTGTGGGCACCATCCCAGGCTGCAAGGCCACCTCTCGGACGTCGAGCCAGGGACGATACCCGGGACTGATCAAGGTGGAGCAGGCAGGGCTGCGGAAGAAGCTGGCCCCACTGGCTGTGCCCAGCCTCAGTGAAATCATCAGCCAGAACCTGGAGGGGGAGTATGTAGACCTGCTGGAGCAATCCCAGGAGGACATGGACCTCCTGACCAGATCCCTGTTGCCCCCCTGCCTTCCAGGGAGAATAAGGGCTGGGGCTGAGGTGAAGCTCCCATGGAATGGGGGAACAGAAGCAGATGCCTGGCCCTGTGGGGGAGCACTGAGCTCAGAGGAGAGTCCCTGCAGCCCGTGCCTGGGGAGGAAGCTGACCCAGGAGCCAGGGCCACATGGCCCAAAGTGCCGCCAACGTGACTCCTACATGGCTGCACTGCAGAACCCGGTGAGCTTCGGCTCTGGGCTAATGGCAGCCATCCTGGAGGAGCCAGACAGCCCCGGCCCTGAGCTGCCCCCTGTCACCCCCCGTGAGACCCCCACACAGCACAGGAAGGGGGCTGGCAGCCCCAAGCTTCTCACCCGCCAGTCCCGCCGAGCAGCTCCTGGGGTGCCGGGGCAAGGGGGGTTGGTGCAGCGGGGCAGCCCCCAGCTCCCCCCAGGTTCCAGCCACAAGTTCTCCTTCCTGAAGGGCACATGGCTAGGGGCAGCCCCCGGGGATGAAAGAGTCACCGGCCAGCACGAGGGGGCCTGGAAGAAGATGTCGGCCATCTACTCTCCCAGGATGGGCAGAGCCAGGGCAGCAGGGAAAGGTGCTGTTCTGTGGGGCTGCGGCGCCTGACCAGGCACTGCTGGGGCTTCGCTATTCCTTTGCTTCGCTGTGTGTCGCCAGCTTCTCTCTCCTCTATCCCCGTGCACAGGTATGAATGCAGCCACTGCTGCTCCCACGGAGGAACGGTGCCCGGAAAGTGCCAGCTGCAAGAATGGTCCCTCTGTGGCCAGCACTGGCACTGCTGGGCAGGAGCCTCCAGCCTGGCAGGACCTGCACGCTGGGCTGCTGCGCTCAGGCATCATCTGCCTGCCAGGTACTGCTGGCATCGCGAGCCCGGGGCATGGGCGGGAGAGGTCTCTGGATGGAAACACAGGCTGCTGGAGAGGGTGTTCTAGAGGAAGTTTTCAGGGCTTTGCTGGAGGCCAGAAATACTCCAAGCGGAAAATTTCCTTTCAGCTGGGCAAAAACGTTAAAAACATAAATGCAGGCAGCCTGTGCAGAGCAGCTGCCCCAGTCCCAGCCGCCCCAAGCCCTCCCACACCATTCCTCTCCAGTGAAGCTGTTCAGCTTTAGCTGCCAAATACTAAACATTTGGCTCCTTCTTTTTCCCAAGAACCAAAAAGCAGTAACAAAACCCATCTTTTTCTCAGGAAAACCATCCCCAGCAGCTCTGGAATTCCAGGCATTCATCTCGAGAGCACCCCCGGGCTGGCTCTCCCCCTCTGGAAGGGCCAGAGGGGCTGCACCTTGGCGGGCCCTGAGCTGAGGCAGAACCGATGGGTACCCCAGCCCATTGTGGGGTGCTCAGGTGTGGCAGGTTGCTGCCACAGGGATCACTCACCTTTTCCCCACAGGGAGCTCGGACAAGCTGGGCAGGGCCCTGCTCCTGGTGACCACCAGTGGCAGTGCCTGGCGGGCTGCGTGGTGCTCAGCTGCGGAGCTGGCGAGGCTCATCCTCTACCTCTGCTCCCTCCCCAGGTAAGGGCCAGCAGGACCAACCGGGGACCCCCTGCTGCTTCCTGGCTCAGGGCTCCCAGGCAGCTCCCAGGCTAAGTCAGGATGGGTGTCCAGCATCCCACACATGCTGGTTTGGGCACATCCCCGAGGACCCTGGACCATGCCCCTGCCAGAAGCACATGCTCTGAGCCCTTGGCAGAGGCATCCCACAGGGATGAGGCACCACCTGTGGCTGTGGGTTCCTGCCTGCCTGGGGGTGCAGAATGTGGGAGGGGGCTTTGAGAGGGTCCTGCCCTAGGGAAGGACCCCCCACTCCTGCTGTGTTTTGCCTCACCAGGAAAGAAGTGAAGAATGGCGAGAGGCGAGAGGCAAAGGACGTTGGGCTGACGGTTGTGGTGGATGCCAGGAAGCAGCCGCCGGCTCCCATCCTGTTCTCGGCCCTCCGCTCCGTCCAGGTACGCCAGGCTCTGTGTGCCTGTGCCACAGACATGCCAGGGGTGTTCCTGTCTGGGAGGGAGTGCTGCCACCCTTTGGGGGTCCCTCGGAGCCTTGCAGGGTGAAGGTGTGCTGGCGCTGCAGCTTCAGCCAACCCAGGAAACCCCGGCACTGCCATGGGTGACCTGAGGGCTGTGTGTGGGGTTTGCCCAGGTGATTCTCCCCTGCCTCCCACAGAGTGTCTCTCCAGGCTGCATCCACAGCATGCTGCTCCTGGCCGAGAAGGAGCTGGTCTCTCACCGTGAGAGGCTGTCCGGGGTGCAGGTGAGCCTGTCCCTGTCCCCTGGGTTGGGGCAGTAGGGGATTATTCCCTGCTCCAGGCAGCCTTACAAGCCCTGTGCCCTGCAGGTGGAGACCCTGACATCGCTGAAGGCGCTGGGCCGCCACGTCGACAGCTCCCAGCTGCCCCCAGAGCTGGACGGTGCCTTCCCCTACTGCCACGGCGAGTGGGTTCAATTCTTCCAGGTGTCTGTTACCACACCAAGAGCCATTGCCTCACCTCCCCTGTGTCCCTCTGTCCCCACTGCCTCTTACATGTCCCACACACATCCCTGGAAAAGTGACAAGAAGGCCTGGGAGAAGGGAATGAAAAGGAGAGCACAGGAGGGTCAAGCTCCTTCCTACCTGCTCCTGCCTGCAGCTGCCCATCCACCACCACGCTCCCTTCCTCATCAGCTTTAACCCAGTGCCTCACAGTATTCCCTGCTCTGTCCCGGCACTGCTCCTCCTCCTCCTTCTCCTCATGGGCCGGCTGCCCCTGCTGACCCGCCGTGTGTGTCCCCCACAGAAGCTGCATCCCTTCACAGCCGGCCTCAGGCGGGCATCGGAGCTGCTGCAGTGCTGCATCCAGGAGCTGCGGAACACCGATGCGCTGGCAGGGACACAGGTAATGAGTGGCAGCACCACAGGTTGGGGACATTCCCAAAGTGCCCATCTGCAGTGAAGCCACAGCAACATTTCACTCCAGTTGCCCAAAACTTGGCATAACCACTCCCAGACTGGCTGCTTCTGAGGTGAGGCCCCAGGTAAGACAACCAACCCTCCCTCCTGCCACAGGATGCAGCCATGGGCATCAGGAGGCACCAGGAGCTGATGCAGAAGGTGCTGAGTGACCCTCAGCTGGTGCGGGTGCAGCGTGAGGGCGGGTTCGTGCTGGCCAGGCTGCGCAGGGAGGCCGCCCGCCTCTGCGCCTCCGACCACGTCAGGTAGGACGGGGCAGTTCCACTGGTCAAGGGGTGCCAGTGCCAGGGACGCCCCCCTGCTTCTGCTGGCTGACAGAGCCACCTCCCCATGGACAGCCGAGTCCCCATGAGCCCAAGCTCATGTTGCCATGCTCTCTCCTGCTCTGGAAGCATGGAGCACGTCTGGGACAGCCCATTGCAGGAGTCCCCTCAGCCTTAGTGGTGCCAGATCCCTGGGAGGGTCTCTTGCCCCAGGCCAGGCCAGATCTGTCACTGCTCTGCAGTGCCGGCAGCAATGCCTTGGGCTGGGCTCGGGAAAAGCCACTAGATGGGGCCAAGTCCCGGCCGTGCCGCGCTCGGCCAGCTGTGCTGTGCTCATCCAGCCATGCCGTGCTCGTCCGGTGATGTCGCGTTTGTCTGGCCACGCCACACTCATCCAGTGGTGCCATAATCCGGCCATGCTGTACTCCTCTGGCCATGCTGTAGTCAGCCAGTGATGTTACCCCCACCTGGACGTGCCATACACATCCAGTGATGCCGTAATCCGGAGTTACTCAGCCAGCCATGGCACACTCACCCAGCCGTGCTGTAATCGGGCCATTCCGTACTCACCCGGTGATGTCGCTCTTGGCCGGTAATGCTGCACCCCTCTGGTGATGCCACACTGGTCCAGCCATGCCACGCTGCTCCGTAGTCCATGCATGCAGGCAGCACTGATTCACTGCTCCCTCCTCCTCCCTTCTCTCGGTGGGGTGAGGCTTTCCCATCCCGTGGTTCCTGCCATCCCTTTGTTCCATGGGATGGGGAGAAGTCCAAGTGCCTGCAGGGTCGGAGTCAGGACCCGACCAAGAGACCTGCTCCCCTCCACCTTGTGCATCAGTGAGCTCACCTGGCAGCAGCTGGCACTGATGGTCCCTCTCCTCCCAACTCCCAGGGCTGGTATGGAGTTGGCTGAGGGGCTGTACAGTCAGCTGGAGGAAGAACTTCACGACCTTGTGTCCCAGTCCAACAGCTGCCTGGAGCGCCTGGAGTTCCTCCGCAAGGTCCGGGAGCTTGAGACCGAGTTTGGCAAGGTGAGCTGGGTGTCCCTGGGGTGCTGCAAGTTGAAGTTGCCCTCTGTGGTGTTCCATGGTTAAGTGTTTTGGTCACGTTTCATATGTTTTTGATGATGACGGAAGCCTGGAGAATGACAGGATTGCCTGAGCTTTGATTTTCATGACGGGCGACTGTGTGTGACTGAGCCTGGGCTGGGATGCCCGGCCGGGGCAGGAAGGGGAGGTGCTGCTGCCATGGCCAGTCCTGCCTGATCCCTGTTCCGCTCTCTCACAGCTGGGGTCGTGGCTGGATGGGGAGGCAGCGGCACGGCTGCAGGAGATGGGCACCGAGGAGTGGAGTCCCGACAGCTGCCAGGGCTCCACTGAGCACTTCAAGGAGTTCCTTGCCCAGGCCACGGTACGTTTGGAGGGACTTTTCTGTAACAGAGATCCCCTTGCTTTGGAAAGAGGCTTCTGGGCAGAACTGGGTGTCCCCGAGATGTTGAGTCACACTGCAGTTGTCAAGCTGCTGTTGTCAAGCTCAGCATTGTGGGGACTCTGGGCAGTCCTGTTCCAGTAAGGGGGTGTCTGCGCTGTTCCTTGATGTGTGCTGGGCTGGTACTGCTGTCCCCAACCCCTGCTGCACTCCATCGATGCAGCTCCTTTTTTTCCTGCAAAGCCTGGGCAGGAATAACATTGTGATGAGGATCTTCCTGTTCCCCTGGATGTGTAGGCCCTTTAGTCACGCACACCGCAGGGCGGGTGAGGCACAGTGACCCCACTTGGGACAGGAGGTGCATTTGGTGCATTTTTAACCAAGCCAGGGCAGAGCAGAGATTTGGAAAATCCCATCCCTTTGTTTCTTCTCACTTGCCCAGAAGTGTTTCCCATCCATCTGTGATGGCGATGCCAAGTGCCACCTGCAGCGCGTCACCCTGCGCACATATCCCAGCTCCGCACCATTCCCAAGCGTGGAGCCTGTTCCTTCCTGTCGTCCCTGCAGGCTCGGTACCAACATGGCCTGACCCTGTGCCAGGAGGCAGCTGAGGTCCGAGACACGGCATTCCCCGAGGCAGATGCCTTCCAAGTGGCTGCAGCCCTTTTCCAGACAAAGCTGATGAGCTTCTCCAAGCAGCTGGAGCGGCGGCAGGCAGAACGGGAGCTGCTGCAGGAGCTCGCCCGGTTCTCCAACAAGGTGAGTGAAGGGGATCTTCCCCTGCAGGACGTGGTGCTCCTGGTGGCCATGAAACCAGCCGCTCTCACCTCTTTTGTAGGTGGCGGGGCTGAAGCTGGACTGCCGGCAGTGCTCAGCCCGGGCGCAGCGCGGGGAGGGCCAGGCACTGCGGTGCCTGCAGAGATCCTTCCAAAAGCTCTCGGTGGAGTTCGCCCTGGAGAAGCTGCAGGAGATGAAGGCTCAGGTGCGCAGGATGCAGAGCAGCCAAGGGTTGGCAGCCTGGACAGAGGCACGGCACAGGTACCAGGAGACCCGGCAGATCCTGGAGGAGATGCTGGCAGAGCTGCAGGAAGCCTGGGGAGCACAAGTTGATGGGCAGGGAGACTCCTCCAGCCCCCCCAGCCCAGGGTCTGCAGCCCCTCACACGGAAGACCCAACGTGCAGAGCAGCCCCCAGCCCTGAGCCAGCGGTGTTGGGGGGCAAAGTGTTGGCAGAGCAGCCAGAGACCAGCACTGAGGGGCCAGGACAGTCCCAGCCCAGCATCTCTCCTGGCTCCACGCTGGGTGTGGAGCAGGGTTCCCTGCAGCCCCACTGCCAGCTGAAGCCTCAGGGTGCCTGCGCCTCTCACCACCACATCTCTGCTGACACCCCCCATCCCAAACCCAAGAGCAAAGCCAGCCTGGGAGCAGCAGGACACCTCACCCAGGAGTGCAGCCAGCCGCCTCGGAGGCGTCCCTTCACCCTGCCTCCCTGGACACGCTTTCCAGGTGCTGACCCACTGTGTCCTACGGCTGTGCCCCATGGGGCTGCCTCAGATCCCAGCACACCTGGTGCACCAGCAGGGCCACGGCCAGAAGCTGCCCAGTACTTCCAGGTTTCCAGCCAGAGCAGTTTCTCCTCTGAAGACTCAGACTCACAGAACTCCACAGAAGAAGCCCCAGCATCAAGCCTGGCTTTGCCTAGGGATCTTCAGAGTCCCAGACCACCCTGCCCCTCCGAAAAGGCCCACCAGATCATTTACCTGGAGAACCACCACACTGAAAGTTCAGCTAAAGGAAATGCCAAGTAACCAGTTCCTCCAGTTGGGACTGTTTCTGTCCAGCTGTTTAAGCCTCAATCACCGACCGGATGAGACTTCGTATGATCAGAGGTGGGATGCTGGAACTTCTTACCCCACCCTCAGGCCCAGAATCTTTGGTTCCCTGTCCTTAGTGCTCTCCCTGCTGTGGATCAGCAGTAATTCCATCACCAGCTCACAGGATTCATTCACAATCTACCAGCTGTGTAGCAATTCTCCCATAAAGTGCCTTTATCCCTACCAGTGCCTTGTCTCAGGCAGTAGGGATGCTTCCCACATCAGAAGCTGTGCCTGAAGCATCCCAGGGGAGTGCAGACCTGTGAGATGTTCCTGCCACTGACCGTGCTCCCTGCTCCACTGGATGGTTTTACCGTCCCCTGTGCTGCTGCTGCAGCCCTGGCTGAGCCCCAGCAATGGGCCCTGGGTTTGTGTGTGCTCATTAACACGGGACTAACTCCATTAACACTAATAAACCTGAAGAGAAACACCTGGATGGTCCTCGTGGAGGAGAATGAGAAGTTGTGTCGCACTGAGGGCCAGGTGCTGGGGTTCTCACCCAGGCTCCAGCTGCTCCCACCACCCCAGCACAGTGCCCACAGGCAGCTGGTGCCACCAAGAAGGCCCCCTATGCCCCCCACATGGGCTGTGCCCGCAGCCTGGCTCTCCTGCTTGCTGCCAGCACCTCGGTCCTACTCAAAGGACCCTTTTGTAAGGGTTAAGCGCCTCAGTCTCCTGTTCTCCCTCCCGGTACATGAGCAGAACCGTGTCATCCTGCCCAGCCTCCCCACTCTGTTTTGGAAACACGCTGTCCTGAAGCCTTTGGGACCCGTTTGGCCTGGGTGCGACCTTGCCGATCCCAGTCCAAAGCAGCCTGAGGTCCCCAGAGACCCTGTCCCCGCAGGCGCGTCCCCGCACCGCCCGTTTGGGCATCCGGGAGCGGGCGACGGCAGGCGGGACCCCGGCTGTCGGGGCTGGGCACTGGCCGGCCGCCCCCCTGGGCAGCCACAGCATGAGCTAATCAAGAGACATCAGAGGAGAAGCAATCTCTGCCCGGGAGGCCGTTCCAGAAAAACACACTCCTCCTCCCAGCCCAGCACGGTCATGGCTAGTACCCTGCGGGATGCAAAGGGCACTCGCCCATCCCAGTCTGACTGAGCGTCACTCATACCCCCCTCAGCCTTGTTTTTGCCAGATCCCGAAGCCAAGCCCCGCTGAGCTCCTCTCGGGAGGTTACGGCCCCAGCTGCCCCCCGTGGGCACCACGCTCCTCCTGTCTGGGTCATTACCGAAGAAGCATTAACGCAACCGACCCCAGCCCTGCCCTGTCACAGGACCTCCCGCCTGTCACCACCCCTAATCTTACCCAATTGTCTGCTCTTTACTTCTCCCTACAATTTTTTTAGACTCCATCTTTCCCAGCTCAACACCGATTTCCCTACTGACAATTCTGTGCCTGCTCCACTGAAATCCTGGTCACTGAGTCCATCCCATTCCTTTTGCTTTAAAAGTCATTGTCCTAGAGACCCCGGACAGGTCTGCACAGCCTGTCCTGTGTGAGCCTAGAGTTCATCCCATTCTCCAATAATGCCACGTCTTAAACGGCACCAAGGCCACCGAGGTGACTTTATGATATGTCCCTTGCTCCCCATCCCCATGCCCTCCAGCTGAGGGTGCCCACTCCCCATCCCATGTGGCCAGTGCCAGTGCAAGCTGGATGGGGCCCAGCTCACTGCAAGAACCAAAAAATCTTTTTTCCCTCCAGCACCATTCCAAGCCAAGCCTGACAGTTCCCTTGCTCAATTTTCCCCTCTGTTGAGAGCTCATCTGCTGTATCCCCCCATTACAGTTTTTAGGTTGGAGAAATAGCACTTTCCAGTTGGAAACAGAGTCATTTTTCAAACCAGATGGAATTACGATTCTTCTGAATAAAGCAAACAATGACTTTCCTGTTGTTTTCTTTTTCCATAAGTAAAATAAAAAAGGATATTTTGCAAATCCTGAGTTTAACTGATAACAGAAAGGGGAATTTCCGGCCCGTGGCTGGAGGGTGAATGGTTTCCCTGGAAGAGTCCTGTGCACTGAAGAGCCATCAGCCCCCACAGCTGGGTGGGCACACCTGGATCCCTCTTTCCCTCCTACCAAAAAGTGTTTTGCAACGTTCTGCAAAAATTTTCTTATCTCTGCTGATCCTTCAGCACATGATTCATGACTCCCAAGTTTGACCAATTAAGCCATAACCTTTCCAGAAAGGCAAGTCCAGGAGTTAATCAATGTCTCCTTTCCCTCATGAAATGGCAAAATCGTATGTCAGGGGCTGACAGGGATCCAGCAGTGTGGGCTGGTGGGTGTCCAGCAGTGTGGGCTGCTCGGGGTCTGGTAGTGCCAGGGTGCAGAGCACTGGAGTCAGCCCAGCCCCAGAGGGAAGCTCCCACAAGACCCCAGGAAATACTTTTTTCCAAAGGAAAAAAGGTCCAAAATGTTGGATGCAGCAGACAACCAAACCAGCCCAGAGAAATGGAGGGCCCGTGGATCAGGCACAGATCCCAGCCCCAGGGAATGACCTTCTCTTCCCCATGGCAGTTCCTGGGGCAGCCATTCCCCCTGTGGTTCCTGAGCCCTGCTCCATCAGAGCAGACAGTGCGTGGGCTGGCGCAGAGCAGGGGGATCTGACCTGAGACAGACACTGCACTCTTCTTCCTCCTCCTCACCACCAGATTCCTATCAAGCTCTGCCCTACAAATTGCGGGGGCTGGAAGGTCACTGGGTTCAATCATGACAAGACAGAGGGAAGAGGACAAAAAGAGGAAGAGCAAGAAGCACTGGGGCTCCCACGCTCCCGGCCACTGCCACAGCTGTGCCCTGTCCCAGTCAAGGAGGAGGTGGGGGAAATGGGTGGCAAGGCAGAGATGTAGTGACAACAGCATGTGGGAAACTGCAAAGCCCCCCAGATTGGGCCCCCCAGCAGCCCTGGTGCCAGCAGAGCCACCACAGGCCCATTCCTGTCCTGGCAGCCCCAGGCACTGAGGTTCAGCCTCAAACAGCCATGGCAGTTCAGAAGCACAGGCTGGGGGTTTGGTCCGTGTCACACTGGGAACGCTGTCATGCCTGGGTTTGTCCTTCTGGGTGACAGCCAGGGCAGTGGGTCTGGCTTCAGCAGGTAAACACAGAGGCAGCTCTGGGTGCAAAAAGAGCTGAGCTGTGGGACAAGGACACCAGCTCTGTCTGGCTTTGGGACATGGCTGCAAGCAGAGGTGTCCCAGAGAAGCTTCGTCATCTCCAAGCGCCTGCTCCGGCAGAGCAAGTGGAGATCTTGCTCATCACTGAGCTGAGGTTACTGGTGCTCTGGGGAGCTGCAGGATAGCCATAAGAAATGGAAAGCCAAAGAAACCGTGATAGCAGAGGAAAACAGGAAGGGTGAAGGGTAACGCCAAAGGGTAGAGCTCCAAGGGCTGGACATAACTCCATCTGAGCTGGCCAGGGAAAGGCCAACCGAGCTGCTTTCCAAAATCCCAGCTGTGCTGCATCCCGAGGGATGGATGGAAAATGCCTTTGCCAGTGCTTGCTCAGGGGCCCTGCAGACACCCACCCTGGGAAGATGATGACAGGACAGTGAGGTGCAGGTGGCCTGCATGGGGGACAGGCATGGCTCATGTGTTAGCGCTCGGAGAATCACCCAGCTTCAGGCATTAAATCTGGACATGTGCACTCATGGAGGAGCATAAACACTCTGTGCACCAACTGGGGAGCATAGGCCCTTCTGGTTTCCCCCTGCAGACCCGTTGGAGCCTGCAAGCTATGAAGGTGGTGAGGGATTACTGGAGAGCGGTGCCCTGGGGGAAGAGGCGCCCTCGGGAGGGAGAGCTGGGGGACTTCCAACAAACTGCTGGGAAATGACAGCCAGAGGCTGGAATTCAGTTTGCACCAGGTACAGCCAGATCAGTTTGCAAAACATTTTGTTTGGCTCGTGACTGTCCTGGCACTGGACATGAGCCCATCCTGCAGCCCACTCTCAAGTGCTCTGGGACACTGCCACAGTGGGACTGGCCTTGTGGCCATCCTGGGACCACCAGGAAGGAGAGGCTTGGCACAGATGAAGAATCCACCTCCCCTGCATGCATTGCTGCTGTCCAACACAGGACCACCTCCCAGGGGCTTGCTTGGGAGCCTTGCCAGGGAAGCCCCCAGCCTTCCTGCCCCCACCGTGCAGACCCAATAAACACGGAGTCTTTCGGGAGGGCTTTTTCTCTCATTTCTTTCAAATAAAAATACAGACTCCGCCCAAAATCAAAGACAGTTACATAATGAATTCCTCCTGACCACCCTCCAGAAGCGGGAGGGGGTGCCTTGCACCAGGACTCCCAAGAGAAGCTGGTTATCAGCTCCTGGCTGCTCCCTCCAGGCCATGCTGGTTCAGGCTCTGCATTTTTTGGGAACAGCCTCTGGCTCAGCCTGTGCCGTGAGCTGGGAGCCAGAGCCCGGGACAGCGTCCGACACCACCGCACATCCCTCCCCCTGCCCTGTGAGCAGCGGACGCCTCAACTCCACGGGCTGCGTCTGCCCTGTGGCTGCGACACCGGAGCACGCCACGCCTGCCTGGGGGACCAGGTGGAAAAACAATCTGCTTTTCCTTAAAAAGCCACTTCTCCTCCCAAAGGAAAGGCTGCCCATTCCCTGCACTGCTTGGCCTGGCAGGCAGCTGCCCACAGCTGGGAACAAGCCCCCCTTTATGCCAGCTCCAAACCCCACCAGCTCGGGAGCCCCGCGCTGCGCTGAGCCCGTCTTGCTCAGCCGCTGGGCCAGTGCCAGAGCTGCCTGTGGCAACGAAAGCCCCAAACCAGAATTGATGCCGTCACCAAGCCAGCAGCTCACCTGGCCCAAACTGTCCGTGCTGCCATCACCAACCCCATCCTCCCTCACCCCAGCCTGTGTGCCCTCATGGACCCTTGTCTACAGCTGTTGCCAAGCCCCTTGGCTCCACAGACCACATATGGAGCAGCTACAGGTCTTTCGTCCCAGCTTTGGGAAGTTCTTTTCCGTGCTCACAGATCAGAGGTGTGAGAGGGGTAGTTGCTGCATCTTGCATGCCACGATGCCCACACACAGCCCCCAAAGCTCCCCGCTGGCCCTGTCGTCATGTGCATAAAACACTTAGTCCTGAAGTCAGATCCCTGCAGGGTCCCCTACAGACCCCCACCCCGGGACGATGCCGGCCTCGCCACCGAGGAGCACACAAGATGCCCCGGCCTCGGGGGGCTGCCGGAGCGGCGGCTCGGCTGAGGGCTGAGTTTGGGGAATACCCGGGGCGGGAAGCACCGCAGGAGATGGGCAGAGCTCCTGAGTCGGTTGACGACTTAACAGGGCGACTCAGAGCAGACACTGCCCCTTTTCACGGGTTGTTTATCTGCCTACACAAGGGACTGAGTCAGGATGTGCGAGCACTGGAGGGGCTGCAGCCGCCCCGGCACACACCCAGCAGCGCAAACAGCGGCTCTGTCTGTGCGGGACGCACGGCAGGGACCGGCACTTCAGGGACCGGCACTGCAGGGACGCTTTGAAGCAGCTCCAGGAGCGGGGCGGGGGCGAGGAACGTCGCAGTCCTGCACTGAACACCTTGAGCAAATGAGGAGTTATTCTGGGCTTCAGCAGCGCAAACACCCTCTTAATGCAACCTTGTCTGAGCAAGGAGAGTAAAAATAACACCAGCGCTGTGGCCGGCCTACCATGGGCAGCATTTTCCAATGCCTGGGCAGACAGATGCCTCCGTGATACAAGGTGGTGAGTGAAGTGGGCACTAAAGCTGGAAACAAGGGAGGTTTCCTCTTGGCGGGGTGCTGGGATCAAGCCCAGGGCTCCCTGGATAGCCCCTGAGGGACAACCCTGAGTGGACAGAGCCAGAGGGATAGCCGTGGGAGACAGCCCCAGGGGGCAGCCAGGCACTTGTCTCCTGCCACTTCTGCCCGAGATGCCAGAGCAGGGACAGGTACTGTGAGTCGTTCTTGCTCTGTGCTTGGCCAGGAAACCAGACAAAAGATAGTCCCAGCAGCCTGCCCAGCACCAGACACCCCAGCTTGCCCAGTCCCACACATCCCACACACCCTGACACCCCCCACGGCAACAAACTGCTCGTGCTTCCAAGCTGAGGGAGAAATGGCCGTTCCCAATTCCTCCACTGCCAGCAGTGCTCCTTTGACTGTTTGTCACACATTAACTCAAGCAAACAACACATACCGAGCATGCACCTCTGCTGCAGAGTGCATCCAGAGTTCACACCGGGTACAGGAGGAAGAGCGGGCTTGTGCAGGCAGAGTCTAACCCAGCACCCTGCAGCACGAGCCCAGACAGACTGGCACCTGCCAACACCAGTGGCAGAGGTTCCTGTGCCCAGGAAGCAGCCTTGGGAGCAAGGCCAGCTCAAGGCAGGTGAAACCAGCTGGGAGCTCCCATGGCCACCAGCCCTCCCCAGGCATCACAGCGGCCTGGCAGTGGACAGAATTCCTGTGGCCCTGATGCTCAGAGAGATGGGCAGCCCATGGGACCCTTGCCCCCACTGACCCCTCCTTGCATCCATGGGAACAACTCGACCCAGTGCTGCCCACAAAGACCAAGTGGTCTGGGAAGAGGAAGACAGTGTCATTTTCATCACACAGGGTGATGGATCCCAACCATCTTACAGGACAGCACCATCCACAAGAAGATCCCATTGCCCACAACAGCCCTGGAGTGATGCACCAGTCACCACACCTGGGAGGGGAAGCGGCTGAGGGGTGTGGGGGAGCAGAAGGGCACCTGTCAGGCTGAGGAGGGTTCCCAGTGCCCAAGCTGCAGCATCCTGCACCCATCCAAGGGCCAAACAAGGAGGGTCAGTTCAGGGCTCCCCCAGGAACACCCCCCATCCTGGGTCCTGGTCCTGGGCAGCTTAACTCACACGAAGAAAAACCAGTAACTGAACAAAGTTATTCCAGAAATGCCTCAAGGCTTTGTTCATAACAAGCCATGCTGCTGCTGAGGTACCAGTGCGCTCCCAAACCCCAAGAGCCCATGGAGGTGTGGGGTTTCAGCCCTCTGTCCCTGATAGGTGCCCTCTAGTGTGTTGGGTGACCCTTAGGACACACGGGGAGGGCCGGGACAGGCCAGGCAGCCCCAGGTAGTACCATTGTCAAGACCCTGAGGCAGGGACCCCCAGGCAGGAGAGGGATGGCCAGCGCGTGGGGCAGGGACTTCCAGGGAATGTGCTGGTCACTGCTTTGTGCACGCTTCCATGTCCCAGAGCAACCAGTGCTGTTTCCAACACATCTGCTGTCCAGCAGCAAAGTTTTCAACACATTTTCCCTCCAGATTCCATCTCTCAGGGATGCAGCTACGGGAAGGGGATGCGATTCCCAACAATCACATCCCACCAGGACTGGCCAGGATGGGGACGCAGCCAGAGGAGGGAGAGAACTTTATAAGGAGAAAACAGTCCCGAGTCCTGGCACTTTGCTGGAAGCCACGCAGCTCCCCTCCGCCCCCTTGTTCACCCCTCCTCTTGATCGGCAGCGCGGTCATCTCCTACCCCGGGGCTGTGGGGTCCCGGGAGACTCGGGTGGGGCCAACCCGGGGGGCGCGGGGGCCTGCTGCTTTTCCTTTTTTTTTCTTTTTCTTTTTTCTTTTTTTTTTTTTTGGTGGTTGTTTTCAATAGGTGGGACCTAAACCCGCCCGTTTCCTCGAAACTGTTTTTCCTTTCTTCCCTGCGCCGGCCCGGCCGCGGGGGGGGTGGGGGGAGAGGGGTGGGTGCGCGGGGGGCGGGCGGGATAAATGGGACGGGCGGTGGGGCCGGACAGCGGGTGGTGAGGGGCAGCTCCCCCGGCATCCGGACCGCGACAAGGACCGGCATCGGCACCGACAGCACTGCCAGCGGAACCGGGACAGGTACCAGGACGTGCACCAGCGGCGGCGCCGGCAGCACCCGCACCGCCCAGCGCCGGCACCATGGCCGAAGGTAGGACCGCGGAGCGAACCCCCGCAGGTGCCGGGTTCGGTCCCGCTCCGCGGGGAGTCCCGACCGGCCGCATCCCCGCCCCAGCCGGCGCTTGGTCCCCCCGCGCCGCTCCCTGCTCGCCTGGGGCTAGAGCCGGTCCCTGAGCCTCAGCCGAAGTCAAGGGCGATGCGGAACGGGAAAGACTAAAGCGGGACGGCGATAAAAAGCCTAGCAGGGTCCGTGCGGGGCATGGCTGTGCCCTTCCCTCCCGACTCTCCCCCGGGCTGGGTGTCGCCAGTACCCGCAGAATGAAGTTTGGTGCTATTTAAAGCTTTCCCGGTAGAGGAGGGTGGACAACTGGGCCGGGAGCGTGTGCCCACGTCCTGGCAGGGTGAGGGGATTTCAGGAGGCTCAGGCAGAAAAAGAGCTTCTGCGCTTCGGGAATCCTGCACGCTTGGCTCGTCAGGGTAGAGACAGCCCTCAGTTCCCACACAGCTGCCCCCGAAGTCCCAGGAAATGGGTCCGTGTGATTCCCACGGGCACGCAGCCTTCTGGGTGAGACGGCATCACTCTGCTCTGCTGTGCCACAGTGCCGCAGGCTGTCCTGGCTCCCAGCACTGCTGTAGCAATACCAGCACAGGTCCCTCGGGTCAGATACTGACCCAGACACAAGCTGAGCCGCTACAGAATCACAGAATTAACTAGGTTGGAAAAGACCTTTGAGAGCATTAAGTCCAACCTATGACCTAACACCACCTTGTCAACTAGACCCTGGCACTAAGTGCCATATCCAGTCTTTTTTTAAATACCTCCAGGGACGGTGGCTCCACCATCTCCCTGGGCAGCCCATTTCAATGCCCAATCACTCTTTCTGTGAAGAATTTTTTCCTAATGTCCAGCCTAAACTTCCCCTGGCACAGCTTAACACTGTGTCCTCTTGTCCCGAACACACTAGGCAGCTCCTGCTCCTGGGTGCCCAGGATCCTGCTACCACTTGCAGCCCCTCAGCGCCCTTCCCACCCATCTCTTGGCACCCATTGGTTTGGGTAGAGGCACTTGTGCTTTGAGAAATCTGCTTTTTGCTAAATCTGCTGAGGATGAACACCCCAGGGTGATTGGGACAAGGAGGAGCTCTGGTCCTGTTCTCTGAACATGCTTATTGTCAGCAAGTTTGGTTCCATGTTAACCATGTGATTCCACTTGTGCAGTCCGTGTTCCATAGCACAGGGCTGTGCTGCTCACAGAGGGAGAGGCAGTGAGGGAGAGGACTTGTCTGTGCTCTGTCCCCACTTCACAGTTCCCATGGACTGGCTGCAGGGACCTTGCCCTTAGTTATGGACAGTTTGAGCAGCTCTTACATCGTGGTGGGGACAGTGACAATCCCACTGCCCTCCACTGGGCCCATACTGCAGAGTCACCTTGCCCAGAGAGCCAGGAGCAGTGTTTTCATTTAGCTTTGGGAATGGTGAGTTCATGGGCTGCTGTTCCCATTTGGCACCAGTCCAAGGAGGGTTTGGTGACTGCCAGAGCTCGTACTGGGAAGGGCATGGCCAGGGAGAGCCGTGGCATGGGGCAGCAAACTGAATATTGCCCACTGATCTACCCAGTCCCTCGCTGGCGCTGAGCTTGCTGTGTGCTCTCCTGCACAGAATGCTTTTTCTTATTCTGGTGATTAATACGTCACCACAGAGCAGTCAGGGGTCAGTGGCCTCAAGTGATGATGAACGACATCTCATTGCTCCAGCACAGCGCCTGGGGCAGTGGGGAAGTGGCTGCTGGTGCTCCAGCACACAGCCCTGCCTGGGCTGTGAGCAGAGCAGAGCAGCCTGCACATGTCCGGGGCATCAGACACCCTCTGTCACCGAATCTACACTTGCTCTCACCAATTTGTCAGCAGCTGCAGCACAGTAAAGCTGCTGGAGGCCTGGCTGAGGCACAGGATCGTCCTGGACATTCCTGGGCTCAGTCAGCAGCGCATGCTTGGGGTGGGGGCACACCGACAGCAAAGTGAAAGTGAAAGCCAGTGAAAGGCCCCCTGAGAGCAGAGCTGAGCGCTGGACTTTGCTCCAGTGCTGGGTGCTGTGAGACACAGGCCCAGCACAGCTCTGGCAGCACATGTGATACCACAGAGGCAGCTCCACGGCACAACACAGCACAGCGCTGGATCAGGAGGGCAAAAAGTCGCTGTGAGCTCGGCTGCCAAAGCTGTGCCCCTCTCACAGCACACGATGGGAGCCCAGCCCTCAGAGCGCTCCTGAGGGATGCTCAGAGTGTGGCACGGTCACAGTGCCCTCCTGGAGAGATGCTCTGCCAGAGACATCTGGAAGCACAGGGCAGTGTGGGTGGGTAGGCTCAGACCCCTCTCCGAGGTCCCAACCCAGGGCTCAGGGTGGGCGACAGCCACCCCTCCTTCCCAAGCGTCGGGGCTGCGTGGCGTGTCCCAGGGTCAGAGCTGTACGTGCCGCTGCCTTTGCAGAGCTGGTGCTGGAGACATGGGACCTGCACTGCGACCGCAACGGGCAGGAGCACCGGACGGCGGACATGGGCTGCAAGGTGCTGGTGGTGCGGCGGGGGCAGCCCTTCACCATCACCCTGCGCTTCTCGGGCCGCGGCTACGAGGAGGGCGTGGACAAACTCGCCTTCAACGTCGCGACAGGTGAGTGCCGCCACGTTCGTGTCGCGAGGGAGGGCTGTGTAGGTGTCACCACCCTCTGCCCCTGCCGCAGGGCTCACCTGTGCTCCCACGGGGGCTGCACCACGGCACCTGCCCCGTGTCACACAGTCCCTGTTTCCTGCCTGGCAGAGGCTGGCGCTGTGCACAGCTTTTATATCAGAACCAGAAAAAGAGGTAGAAACTCATCTCCTTAATGAAAGTGGAAGAGAAGTGATAAAAAAATAAAACAAGAAGCCACCAGCATCATCACTTCCTCCCCATCCTCCTCCCACGGTCGAGCCAGACTCAGGGCATGCCAGAGCTTCCAGCTCACCAGCAAGTACCTTGGCTGCAGCCAGGATCCTGCCCACCCCTCCTGCCCCTCTGAGAAACGTCAGCAAAGTGTATCTTTTCAGGCAGGGGTATCACAGCATTTCTGCTGATGGGCTTTACACCCAGCCCTGCTGCCCCTCAGACATCCCCAGAGCGAGGTTTGCTCAGGAAACACGAACGCTGGAGAAAGGAAATGTTCCCATGGAGCTTCCCCAGCACAGCCCCCTGAGCCAGGCCAGGGCTGGGCTGTGGCTGTCACAGCCAGGGCTGGGTGCAGCCGCCGGGCAGGGGCTTGGGCCCACCAGCACAGAGCAAAGTGAGAGGAAACTATTTCTCAGGCAGGCGCTATTTTGGGGCTGAGGCACCATGCTGAGTCAACCCGGCCAGAATTCAAAGTAAACTGCACCCAAGTTTCCTCGTAGAGTAAAACTCTCCTTTTTCCATCCCAAAAGCTCTGGTAACAAAACAAAACCCAGCACCTCCCAGCTTCACCCTAAACCAGCAGCCCCCTCGGTGCCCTAGCAGCCCCATGGGGGCTGCCCACCCACTCCCACCCCCGGGCTTCTCCAGGCCATGCTACAGCCAGGCAGTCCCGGGCTGGTTTTGCAGGGGGAGTAGCCACAGGCACAGCCTCCCAGGCCAAGGCACAGGCTGGCAGAGGCTCCTCTGGGCTGGAGCCCAGCGCCAGCGCTTGCAGAAAGGGGGCAAAGGTGCTTTGCTGCTCGCAGAGGCACGAGGCAGTGCCACCCCACCGGCCCCAGCACATTCCTCACTGGGGCAGGACCTGGCAAGGCAAGGACTGCCAGACCTGTCCCCCCATCCTGGGACAACAAAGCTACAGAGGTCATGTGCCGCCTCCCACAAGAAAGAGGGGAGGAAGAATAGAGTGAAAACAGAGCTGTGTTTTTGCAGTAGCCGTGTTGGCAGAGCCCCATTCAGGTGCCGGAGTCCAGGGGGATGATGTGGGCTGTGGAGGCAGGAGGAGGAGGAGGAGGAGGAGGGGGACAGGCTCCTACAGCAGCCCCGGGCTGGCTCTTGCCGAAAGGACACCGTGAGCTCATCCCCAGCCTCCCCGGGAGGAGAAACTGTGTCACTTCCATGAGTTCACGAGTATTTTTGGTGACTGGCCTGGCGTCCCGCCCACGCTGTGGGCGCGGGCTGGTGGGGAACCAGCCGGGGCTGTGCTCCGGCCGGGTGAGTGGACAGCAGTGGCACCGCTGCCTCGGCTGCCGGCCAGGCACTGCATGGCCAGGGAGCTGCGCGGCCGGGCTGGGCGTCACCGCTCCGGGGAGCGGGTCTGGAGCTGGCTCGGTGCAGGTGGCTTGGCCATGGCTGCAGCTTGGAGGGGCCAGCGAGGATCACACTGTCCCAGGCTCGGCGCTTTGGCCACTGAGGTCATCCCTAGTCATGGGATGTTTGCAGCAACGCCTGAGGCTGCACACACATCCTGGGGCACCCTGAGGTGGGTGACGGGGGTCTGGGGTTCGTGGCGGGGGTCTGCCAGCCCCCATGCCGTGGGCTGTGGCAGGACCGGGCTATGTGGGTACAGGGACTCAACAGCTCTGCTCAGAGGAGAGGCAGGAGCGGGTGCAGCTGAGAACAGACATCTGGCTCTGGGGTGACCACCAGGGCAAGCACCCCCTGTGCTCTGCTGGCCCAGGGATGCTCATAGGGCGAATCTGTCCCTTCCCAAACAGTGAGAGATGTGTCTGAGCTCCCCTCAGCTGGGCCCTCAGTACCTGACAAACCACAGGGTGAATGTTCCCAGACTGTGACAGCCAAGATCCAGGCAGCTGCCACAGGGGAGGGGGGCTTGGAGCAGGTCCCCTTGGTGCAGCCTCCATGGCAGGGGGCTTCCAGGGGCCCTGGAGCAATGGGAGAACTGACCTACTCCTTCTTGACAGGGCCATGCCCCAATGAGACATCAGGAACCAGCTTCCACTTTGTCATGACTGACTGCCCGGAGGAATCGTGCTGGAGCGCCGTGATCCAGCAGCAGGACGGGGAGTCCCTTTCTGTCTCCCTCTGCTCCCCACCCAACGCCTGCATTGGCCGCTACAGCATGACCCTGGAGACCCGCACTGACTACCAGGGCTCCAGCTTCCAAATTGGGGACTTTGTCCTGCTCTTCAACCCCTGGCACCCAGGTGGGCTTTCACCTCTCTGAGGCCAGGGATCCCAAGGTTCAGACAAACACAAGATGCTCCCCAAGCATCACCCCCACAGGTCTCATCCCACTGCAGATCCCAGGTATCCTAAGCCCTGTTCTGAGCTCAGATCTAAGCAGAAACCCTCCCTTTTCTTCCATCTCCACACAATCCCTGCAATAGGTCAGGGCCAAGAGCACCATCCTCACCCTACAACACACACAGCGCCTTTGCCACCACCCCAAGCACCCAATGCCCTGTCCAGGCTGCCCCCACCACATGGTGCCCACCACTGTGGTGCTGGTGTAAAGCCCTGGGCAGTCCCTGGTGCCAGCTCCTGGGCAGGCAGGAGACAGGGGAAGAGCCTCTAAATGCCCCTACTTGCCCCCAGTTGTCCCTAATTGCCCCCACCTGGCCCATTCCCACCCGTCCTCACCCAGGCACCCAGCTATGGACTCATTGACAGGGGTATCACTGTCCAGGTGAAATTTGGGCAGCCAGACCCAGAGGGAAGTTTGGCTCAGTGCTGTAAGGTTTAACAGCCCTGGGATTTTCCTCTCTCCTTGTCCTTCCCCTGCTCCTGGACTGGCTGGTTTCCTGGATCTGAAACGTCCCATGCTGGATCTGCAGAGATAAGGGGCCATAGGAAGCTCTGCTCAACCAGGGCTGTGCTGAGCACTGGGGGTGGACGTGTGGGGTTTCCTTCTGCAAACATTTCCAGTAAATGTTGATTTCCACAGCAGGAGCTGCTGCGAATGAAATGGCTTTGGCTGTGCTGAGCCAGCACGCTCACTCCCACTGCTCACTGCACCCCCAGGGAGGTCTCCCCTCCTGAGGAAACATCCATCTCCATTAAATAAAAGGGAGGAAAGACAGAGACATGAGAAAGAATGAAAAGCAAGCCACAAACCCGCTGCAGTTTTCCCATCCACTCTAATCAACCTGGGCTGAAATTCCCCAGCAGCTGTTTAAGGCATGAGTAGTTCCAGCCCCTGGTGCCTCATTTCCCACCGGATCCATCCACAGGGAGGGGGTCAGGAAGCTGTATGTGCAGGGCAGAACCCTGTCCTCATCACTTGCTGTTCCCACAGAGGACACCGTTTTCATGCGTGACGAGAACGAGCGACGTGAGTATGTCCTGTCCCAGCACGGGCTTATCTACCAGGGTACCTGTGATTACATCTTCTCCATCCCGTGGAACTTTGGCCAGGTGAGTGGGCAAGGCCTCCCGGGACCCTTGGGACCCCTGGCTGATCCAGGCCGTGCAGCTCTGGTGCTGCAGGACACAGGGACTGGTGCCACGTGTGTGCCCCTCACAGACATGCACCCCAAATGCTGTCAGCACCCTGGAGGCCAGCTCTGGGTCAAAGAAACTGGAATCCCATTTCCGAGAGGGAATGTGCTGAATTAAAGGTGTGGCAAGACAAGGGGAATGTTTCCCCATGGCTCCTGGGGGCCCCATGGCCATGTGTTCCTAATCGGGGTGGCCCTGCTGTGCCAGGAGCCCATTCCTGATAAGGCATTCCCGGGCACTGTGCCAGGGGTGCCGATAAGGCAGCGCCCACACCCCGAGCAGCAGTCCCCGGGGCACAGGGGTTGCTCAGCCGCCCTCCCGAGCAAAGGGCTGAGTGCCTGCAGGAGTGGGGGTGCCCGTGGCCTCCACAGGACCAGCGCCTCAATTCAAGGAAGGGCTGTGACTCAGCTGTGATGGGAAATAGGTTTTCCCGGAGGTCAGGTCCATGCCCTGACCCCCGTGCGGTTACAGGAAGCTACAGTATGTAGGCAGGAGGTCACCCAGGGGCTTCACAGGCTGAGTGGGGACAGTGGGGACGTCACTCAGCGGATGCTGGCGGGGGAGGGGACCCTGAGGAGGTGTGACCCCCATACCCAGCATGTTCTGCTGGCAGGGACATCCCTGAGCCAGAGAGGGAGGACAGAGGTGGCAGAGCCCCTGTGGGGACCTCACACAACCTTTTCTCCCTGCTCTCCACCAGTTCGAGGATGAGATCTTAGACATCTGCCTCAACATGCTGGACATAAACCCCAAACACCTGAGGGACCAGAACCGGGATTGCTCCCGCCGCAATGACCCCGTGTACATTGGCAGGGTGGTGAGCGCCATGGTGAGTCTGGGGTGCACCCGGCAGGGTGGCCCCAGCACCCCACATTCCCTGGGGTGCAAACGCCCCCCAGCTACAGCTGTGACAGACAGCATTTGTCACCCCATCAACCCCCCCCCAATTAACACCATTTTCCTTCTCTGGGGTGTTTCCTGTCCCCTTTACATCCTTTCCCTGTTACTGCTCCTATATGTATAAGAACCTTTCCAGAGGAAACAAATAGCAGGGGTGGGCACAGAGCATTCCAGGAGCGGCTTTGGGTAATCACTCCCAAATTCCCAGGCAGGAGGATGTGTTTCTAAAATTCATCCCTAATTTGCACCATGTCCACCCGCATCCCATCGAGCTCTTGCATGGATACAGGATGCTAATGTGGGTGACAGGGCATGTGAATGGGGCAAAGGCTCTCTCTCTCCTTCCCCCGCCTGTTCCTGCCCCTCCATCCCTCCCCTTTTCTCCTGCCACAGGTAAACTGTAATGACGAGGACCGGGGGGTGCTGTTTGGGCGGTGGGACAACCGCTACGAGGATGGGATGAGCCCCATGGCCTGGATTGGGAGTGTGGATATTCTCAAGAGGTGGAAGAAATTTGGGTGCCAGCCAGTCAAGTATGGCCAGTGCTGGGTCTTTGCTGCTGTGGCGTGCACGGGTGAGAGCAGATGCCTCTGGTCTCCCCTTCCCCACAGGACAGGGTCACCCATCTCCCCCCAATCTCCCACCCCAGCCCCTACCCTCCATCCACTCCTGGTGCTGCATCCAGAGGGAAGAGCTGCAATCAGCCTGCAGTGATTCCTCTGCAATTAGCTCTCTGTTGCTCTAGTTTGTCAGGAAATAGAGGGAAAAAATAATATAAATTTTTTAAACTCAGCACTGCCTCCCTGGCCAGGCAGCAAGGGAGGGACTGGGGCAGGCTGGGGTGAGGGAAGTGGCTTTAAGGCCAAGTTTGCAATAAAGTCATGAATCCACTGAGATCAAAATAATGTCATGGCCACCAGGGCAGTCAGACAGGGGAAAAAGAGGAGAACAATTCCTGACGGGCAGCTGCTGGGAAACATTCACATATGCTCGTGCAGCTTTTTCCCAAGAAAAACTCTGCCTGCGAGAGCGTTGATGTGTCACAGACAGACGAGACCCTCTTTAGAGGAGAGAAATAGCAGAAAACTAAAGTGGATTTCCAGCGACTCGCAGAGTTTATAGCCTTCCTTTGAAGCACTGTAACTGCCTCCCTGCTCCCTGGGGAGCTCCCTGCGCAGTGAAAGACAGCTGGGAGATGAAATCTGGGGTTCAGCACGGCTGCCCACAGTACCTCTAAAGCTCTCACAGACGCTTTTTGTGCCTTTTTTTTTGCTGCAATATCAAACCCGTCAGGCTGTCAGAGCCAGGTGCCACCCAGCTTGCCCGTGCACTGGCTTCTCCTGGGGATCACTCTTCAGGCACCCCTTTGGCAGGCAAAGGGAAGGGCAGGAGCTGTTCAAACGCGGGGCTCTGTGGGATGGGAGTGGTGCAAACCTGGGCCCATCTCACCCTGCCCTGCTCCCCGCAGTCATGCGGTGCCTGGGAGTCCCCAGCCGGGTGGTGACCAACTACAACTCAGCCCATGACACAAATGCCAACCTGACCATTGACCGCTACGTCAACGAGAAGGGGGAGCAGGAGAGATCGTCCTGGGACAAGATCTGGTGAGTGGCATGGCAGGACTCCAGTCTGCCACCCCTGGGCTACTTCTGCCCCTTCTCCAGAGCCTGGCAGGTGCTGGGGGAGGCTGAGACTTCTACCTCCTGGTTTCCCTTGCAGGAACTTCCACTGCTGGGTGGAGTCATGGATGGCCCGTCCAGACCTGGCAGCTGGCTATGATGGGTGGCAGGCGCTGGACCCGACGCCCCAGGAGAAGAGTGAAGGTACAACGTGCTCCACACAGAAGCTCCATCCACCTCACACCCTGACAGCGCTGGGTCTCCTCCCCACCACAGCCACCCCTTGTGGCTGAACCCTGGGGTGGTGACAGTGGCTCTACTCCATGCAGGAGTTTACTGCTGCGGGCCAGCCCCCGTCAAAGCCATCAAAGAGGGTGACATGCAGCTCAAGTACGACATCCCCTTCATCTTTGCGGAGGTGAACGCCGACGTGGTGTACTGGGTGGTGCAGGGCGACGGGATGGAGAAGCAGAGCATCCGATCCTCAGATGTGGGGAAGTACATCAGCACCAAGAGCGTAGGCAGGGACAGCCGGGAGGACATCACCCACAACTACAAATACCCGGAGGGTATGGAGGGTTTCAGGGGCAGAGATGTGCAGGGAGGGATGTTGCTGCTGGGAAACAACCACAGCAGGAGGGCTTCAGGGCTCAGGGCAGAACAGCCCAGACCAGGCCCTCCCCGTACTCCAGGGAATCACAGGGATTTTGTGCACCGCAGGGTCTGAGGAGGAGCGGGCGGTGTTTGAGAAGGCAGAGCATCAGAAGAAGTCCATCGGGGAGGAGGATGAGGGGCTGCACCTCAGGATCAAGGTGTCAGAGGGTGCAAACAAGGGCAGCGACTTCGATGTCTTTGCCGTCGTCAGCAACAACACAGACGAGGAGCGTGTCTGCAGGGTGACGCTGTGCGCCCGTGCCACCAGCCACAACGGCACCGTCGGGCCCCTGTGCGGCCTCACGGACCCAGCTGACATCGACATTGAGCCCAGGGCAGGTAAGAGACCCACTGGTGGTGAAGGGGTTGCTTCACCAGGACCGGGGTCAGGTCAGTCTGTGTTCAGCTGCTCGGTGGGGACATCCTCCTTAGTTAACGACCACTGTGGATTTTTAATCTTTATGAGAGGATGAGGAAATTGCTCAGGAAGAAGCTGGAAATGCATTTGGAGCTGGACAAACCACTACTGCTGGAGCTGTCATGCCAAGGGAGCGAGCTGGGCACACCCAGGCTGCCATCCCCAGGCGCTCCATGGCACTGGTCTGCATCCCTACTGCTTTCCCACAGTCTTTGGGCTAGGCTGGGCTCTCTGGTGGGATCTTCCCACATCAGGGAAAGCAGGACTGGCCCGGCTCAGCCCTGAGTGCATGGTCCCAGGCTGGAGGAAGTGAGAAGCACTGAGTTTGCTGGCCAGCAGTGCTGAAGTTCTTGGTGTCTCCCTGGGTGGGCATTCGACTACAGAGCTGTCCTGGCACGGCCCCCGAACCTCCCTCGCCCCTGCCACACGTGAACGTCACCATCTGGTCGTTAAGCACAAGTTTGGGTCTATGTGAGTTTGCCAGAGACCCTTCAGGGTTTGGAAAGTCCACACATCTGCTGTCCTGGAACAGCCAAATGTTTACCCTACACTGAGCCCTGCTCCTCACTGGTCCTCTAAAACGAAGAGCTTGGCACTCTGCCAGGTGTTGAGCTGCTTCACAGGCATGAGGAATGTGCTGGCTCTTGCCACCACGGAGGGGAGAGGGATGTGCCTCTGCTCATGCTGGCAGAAGCACTAGCAGGTACTTGGCACCTTTTGCAGGGCTGGATGGGGGAGTGGGGACACGTGCTCACCCTGCTAGAGGAGCCCTGTGGCCTTTGGGGTACTTAACATTCCTGTCCAAAAGTTGATCCATCATCATTTTCTCTGAAACATTAATTACGAGTTCCTGAAACTTCTACCCTCAGCTCCTGCCTCAGAATATAGACCTCAGGACTTCCCAGACTGCATCCTTTAGGGCACCCCAGCACTTTGTGCCAGTGCGGGAAGCCAAGCTTCTTCCTCTCCCCACAGCCTCAGCTGATGCTATGGCACTTCAAATCCTGCCTTGGGAATGCCAGGCTCCATTTCTCATGGTCACAGCTACTCTGGGCTCCTTGTTCCAGGCAACTCTGCCACTGGTTGCCTTCAGCCTCCTTCCCTGTCCTTCCCCCTGGACAGCCCCATCCCTGAAGGACTTTCAGATAAACAGCACTGAGGGCTGAGTGAGGGCAGCTGCCAGGGCCCAGGCTGCCTCCCAGTGCCCACAGTGGCTGCCAAGGGCTGACACTCTGGACCCCTGGTGCAGGTGTGACCCTGGAGCCTTGCCGTGGGACATGGCTCCTTCCCATCCCCACACCCTGAACGTCCCTTCTGGCCCTCAGTATTGGAGCCCCAGCCCTGCAGGAACCCCGGTTCCCCTGTCCTTGAAAGGCACATGGAGAAGCTCCTGGGGAGCCCAAACCATGCCAGCAGCAGCCGGGTGTCAGTGCAGGACTGTGGGTTCTGGGCTGGAGCTGCCGTGGGTGTTGACCCCTCTCTGCTTCCCCTTCCAGAGAAGAGGGTGCCCCTGCGCATCCTGTACGAAGAGTACAGGGACAAACTGACCCAGGACAACCTCATCAAGGTGGTGGCTCTCCTGAATGATCACCAGACAGGCGACATCCTCGTGGCTGTCAGGGATATTTATGTTGAGAATCCAAAGATCAAGATCAGGGTAAGGGTCCAATGTCCCATCCCAGGCAGGTCTGAGGGGAATGAGTTGCTGTGATCATCTGGTGGGTTACCCCTGGGGCTTGGGCAGCAGGTCCTGCTTCACTGAGCTTAACTGAGCAGGGCTGCATCCCCTGGGACCTGCATCCTCCTATGGTCCTGCCTCAGCCCCAAGGCAGGAGGAGCACCATGGCTCCCAGGATCAGTGGTGCTTGGGGTCCAACCTTTCCTGCTTGCAGATTTTAGGAGAGCCGATGCAGAATCGGAAGCTGGTGGCAGAGATCAGCCTGGTGAACCCCCTTGCGGTGCCCCTGAATGGCTGCGTGTTCGTGGTGGAGGGCACCGGCCTCACCGACGGGCACTTTGTCAAGGAGCTGTAAGAGCTTTTCCTGCTTCACCTGGCTGGGATGTTGGGAATGGGGTGGATTTTTGTGTCTGGAGCCCCCAGGGAGGGCAGTCATGGGGCACAGCAGGAGCCAGGGCTATGCTGGTCCCTGTTCAGAGCATCCCTAGCCCACACCTCACTGGGGAAGGGGTTGGGCCACCCCACAGGGTCCCTACTTACCAGGGGCCTGTGGCACCGTGGGCCCTGGGAGGGTGACAAGGGGCTCGGACAAGGGCCACAATGACTCCCTGCCCTCCCACAGTGAGGAGCCGCTGGAGCCGCAGGCGGAGGCCAAATTCCGGATGGATCTGATGCCGCGGCTGTCAGGGCTGCAGAAGCTGATGGTGGACTTTGAGAGTGACCAGCTGACGGGGGTGAAAAGCTACCGCAACGTCATCATCGCACCCCAGCCCATGTGAGCAGCTACCGTGGCCCTCCAGCTGCAGAAACCCTGTCTCGCTGGCCCCCCACCCGCTTTAGCCCAAGATGGCCCCAGAAGGATGACGGCCAGAGCCCAGCCTGACCCCGGCACAGTGGCAGTGATGCCACGCTCCTCCCTGAGAGCATGGACACGACAAAGGGGCTGCTGGGGTCTGCAGGCTGCTGTGGCAGTCGCTCACTTCACCACTGTTCTCTCACCCTGTTGGGTGGAACATCCTTGTCCCGCCTGTCCCCCAGCACTGGGCACACCGGGACCCCCGTGCCAGCCCCCTCCTCTGTGCCGTGCTGGCAGCCCTGGCACACAAAGCCCATTTCCATAGAGGCAGCAGCAGAACGACCCCTCCAGCCCCCGCCGTTGCCATCCTCTGACTGCAGCTCTATAGAGAGAGATTTTGTACTGTGAGCACAAAGCTGTCTATGCACCATATACCTATAAACCAAATCTAAATAAATACTGCAAATAACCTGCTTGGGTACAGCCGGGCATTGGCTTCGATAACTGTCCTGGCACTGCAGATGCTGCAGGGAGGGATGGGACATTACCTTGATATGAATCAACCATGCAAACACTGAATAAAAACTCTATTTTTCACTTTAAAAGCCAGACCTGGCTCTTCTTGCACTTCCTCTCTCCACAGCAGGACCCAGCAACTCCTTGCCCAGCATCCATGTGGGTGGGAGGTGAGTTCTCCCAGCCCAGCACGCAGGTGGGGGGTCATTGCCATGGCAGGCACTGCAGCCACACTGGCCTCACATTGGCCAACCCCTGTGCCCCAAATCAGCCTGGTCTGGTGTTCTCAGGGTGGTCTGCACTCAGCCCCCAAGGCACCTTCCCAGGTAACTTCTCCCCTGTCAGGAATGGTTCCATATCGTGCACAAAGAACTGGAGAGAGAACACTACAAGTGATCAAACCAACAGGTCTTGCACACCCAGGCTCTGGGCAGAGCTGTCCACCCAGCCTGGGGCAGGTGAAGGGGCAGCTGGATCCCACACAGGGATGCGGGAGGAGAGTGGGGATTTGTGTCACACCTGGAACCAGGGTCAAAGCTTCACTGAAGGTAAACCACTTTCCATACCAGAAGGGCCCTCCCACACCCTCCCCACAAACAGGGTGGGAACCTCCCTTCTCTTACAAACAAACACCATGAAAACCATCAGAGAGATGGTGGTGTCCGACAGGGTCCCATAGTCACTGCAGCCCCAGGGGACGCACAGGCCCAGGGGGACAGTCTGTGGGACAGGAGGACCCCGCTCACACTGGCTGGTCCCAGTCACCCTGACATTGTGCTGTCTCCCATCCCGGCCATGACTCAGGCTGGATGGGCAGCTGGGAGCGTTTCCCACCAAGGACAGCCCGTTCTCTGACTTCCCTTTCTGTTTATCTTTAGGATGAGATAAAATCTCCATGTGCAGTGCTCCAGACACAGTTGCTGCTTCCCCAAGCATGGCCAGAACTCCCCAAACCCTGGCTCTGCTTTCCCCATGGGAGGCCAAGGACCCATCTCAGCCCCAGCTCCTGCTCCCAGCATGGAACTGGAGTGGGCACAGCAAAGCCCAGGCCTCATGTGCAGCAGCAGATTGTTTGGCCAATAAAGCCTTTCAAGAAAACTCCCCAGGAGAACCACATGATCCATCTCCCCTTACCCTTTGGAACTTTAACCACCACATCTCCCTGTCCTGCTTTTCTCAAACATAACCCAAAAAGGTTCTTCTTGCACTTCCTCTCTCCACAGCAGGACCCAGCAACTCCTTGCCCAGCATCCATGTGGGGTAGGCTGGGACTCTTGTGGGGTAGAGTAGGGATAGAAGTGGGGAGGTGGGGTCTAGCACAGGGTGGGATGAGGAGTTGCCCAAGCAGCTTTCCCAAGGGGCAGAGCACCCACCCTGTGGCATGGGGACAGGGCAAGAGCTCCAGGAGAGAAAGGAATAGGGGTTCTCTCCTCCTGCATTCAGGGCAAGGGGTGGAGGCCATGCCAGGCCCCAAGTCTGGCAGCACCAACCCCCTAAACACCAGTGCCAAGAGCACATGGAGCCCCAAGGAATCCTGAAGGAGTTAACAGCATGAACCAGCGCTGCCTTCCCTGTCAGGAACATTCCTCAGCCCAGCAATGATGCAGGGCCCCTCTTTAGAGCATTTGTTACTGGGCTCTGCTGCGCCAGGCGTCCAGCTGCTCAGCGCCTGGGTTAAAAATAACCAGCAGCTCCACTGCTTCGGAGCTGGGTCCTGATAAAATAAACATTAGCACAGCTATTCCTGAAGGTCACTCCCATCCATCTGAGCCTCAGCAGAGCAAGACTGCTCCAACAAGAAGGGAACAGACTCCAAACCCTGCAGTTACAGTTTAGCAGCACGGGTTGGCTTTCAGGGCTGGTTTTTCCTCCATTATCCACAGAGCTGAGATCGACCTCCCTGCGCCCAATCCAGATCACACAGATGTGGTACCACACTGCATCCATCTCCCTGTGCTCATCCTGGATCACTGGCACGGTCCCAGGCTGCGTCCATCAGACCCTTTGGCACTCTCACCCTGCAAGCAGTAAATTATACATTAAATATTTCCAGCATCCATCACGTGGGAGGGTTTGTAATTCAGTGCTAGTCCAAGTGCCAAAGCCAGGCGGGAGCATTCTCGTGGAGGGGAGGTTATGGATATACCTTGGCTCACTGGAGATGCTGACTTGCCAAGAACTGACTGTAAACTCATTTTAGACTTGATGACCTTTAACTTACCTTCATTGATGGATCGAAACTAGAACAAACTCCCATAAATCAGAGCTTTCACAAGAACAAATCTATGGGATTTCCAAATGCTACTGTCTGTCCAAAGCTCTCTCTCCTCCTCCACAAACATGGGACACATTTTTACTCTCCTTGGTCCAACGAGACAACTGAGGCACCATCAAACAGCAAAAGAGACAATAAAACCCCAATGGCAGGAGGTCCCACTGCACCCTCATGGGAAACCATTCCACAGCCATGGGAGGTGCAGGAGATACTATGGAGAGATGCCTCTTCCAGCATGGCCATCCCATGGATAACTCCAACAGCCTCTCTGTGCCTGCCAGGTCCCTGATGCAGCTTCCCAGGAGAGCACCCCTGTCCATCCCGTGAGGTCCCTGTCCAGCCCCTCCCACACACAAACCAGTAAGGACTGATCAGCTGGGCACTGGCAGCAGAGGGATGTGCTGACCCATCAGCTGCTTGTCCCTTGCCAGAACAAGCCTTGTCCTTTCCCAGAAAGACAGAACAAGACTTGCCTCTTCCAGGAAAGAGGTGACAAGACCCTAAATCTGCTTATGATTTACTATTAGTAGTCACACAGCTTTGCTCTGTCAGCAGCATGCTTGGCCACCATGCATCAGCCAAGCTACAACCCATCACATCTTTGTGCCAAGGGAAAACACTGGGACACGGATTTGCAACCCCTGCCCAGAATCCAACCTCGATGGGCTGTAGAACACTGGTCCCTGAGGCTGCTCTGCACCCAGGAGACATTTCTGTTCCCAAAATGTTCATTTTCCTTATCCATCCTCCTCCCATGCTGGCTGGTCACAGGGTTTCCTGAGTTTTGCCTCAAAACCTGTACATGACCAGCATGACCACGATTCCATCTGCTCCAGCACACAGCCCTTGGCCTTCATTAAACTTCTTCCAAAACATCATTACATGAAGCCACTACTGAAAATACAAAAAAAGAACGTGTTTCCTACCTACTGTTGCCTTCTAGCAGGTGAGACAGAGGCAAAGGATGCCTGTGGCACATCCCTAAAGCCAGCAAAATCAGTGGCAAATACATGTCCTGGCCTCACTCCAACAGACTGGCACCAAGTCTGCTGTGACATTTCATCCAAGTGTTTTACCAGGTCATTTTTTTTTCAGAGCATTAGGGACAGCTTACACTTTTTCCATCTAATCCTAGATAAATACACATAAAGTTTGGAACTGGCCAGGAATGTATCAAAACTTGGCCCAAGTAACCAGACAAAGTCCACAGCAGCCTGCCCTGGGTCAAAACGTTGGCAGCACAACTACCCACCCTCTGCCCACAAGAAGCCTCCAGCACCCCAAGGCTCTGCCAGCCCTTCCTCATCACCATGACAACCTGGGATCTCACAGACTGACCTGTCAGTTAGTCAGGAGCAAGTCCCTCACCTTGTACAGGTGCATAAGCCACCATTCCTTGGTTACACAGTAGGGCGTGCACACCAGTGCACTGAAGTACTGAACTGCAAAGACAGATGCCTAACAGTCAAATATTTTTGGAGGCGTTTGTTCCAGCTCTTAAAAAAACAACAAAAACCTGATTTGCAAAGGCAAGGAAGGACAGCCAGTACCTTGTCACATTTGTCTTTGAAAACCTCACCTTAGTTCCTGCAACACCACACAAAGGTGGTTTTCATGGGGAGGAACCACACCAGCTCCCTCCTGCTCCCACACCACAGCCCAACCTCCGCATGGCTTTGTGAAAGCAGTGCTAAATATAATCTTGCCTTTAAGGGAGGATTTGTAAATCAGTATAAAACATAATCCGCTTTGCAGATACTCTCCAAGGCATATGAAACAATCACTGTTTGCCCACAGAGGCTGTCGCAGACTGGTTAATTGAAGAACTCCGAAGTCCCCCCAAAACCTCCAGAATTAACTCCCAGGGCAACGTGAAGACCCCCAAGCTCAGAGGCTTCAATCACACTGACCCTGCTCGAACAGCAACTCCTGCTGCACATGCAGGGAGGCACCTTCCTCCCACTCCAGGTTTGGCTTTTATTTGTTTTTTTCCCAGAGTAACAACTGACACATCCTACAGAAATCCCACATTTCCACTCTGCATAAAAAACTGACACAAGGATCTCCCCAAGTCACTGCCTGGGCTTCAGAGGGGTAAAAAACCCAAACAAAACCCTCAGGGTGCTGGAGCATTGAGGAAAGAAGCAAGGACACTACTGTTCAATGACACCCTCTTTATTCAAAAATAGATATCTATGAGACATTTCAGAATATACTGCTGTCAAATGGCAGCCTATATGTCTAAATTAATTCCTAAGTCAATTAATATACAGATTTAAGCTTTTGTTAAAAAAGACACACTGTGGGGAAATCTGTTTAACCTTCAGAAAATCTCACCCAGTTCACCAGATGCCCTTTGCCCAAAAAGTAAAACAAATAAAATTAAAAACCACAAGACTTCATTTAAATTAAGCAAAATAAAACACACACATGTATTCGGAAAAAAAAAATCAAAACATTTCAATTAAAAAATAATAATAAAAAAAAAAAGACAGACAACTTTCTCACAGATCTGCCCAAAACACAAACGTGAGATGCCAACACATTTGTCTACATCAGTTTTTGACAGGTTTTGTCCTATAATGGATACACATTCAATCACTGCTCAAAGTAACTTGGTTTAAACAGCCACGGGGTAACTCTGTGAGCTGAATCATGATGGAAAAGAGTCTTTTGGTTTGGGTTCTTGAAGTTTGGTGGGTTTTTTTTGTTTGTTTGTTTTTCATTTTTGGCAAAAGCAGAGAGAATGTACAGTGCTTAATCTAAAGTGTGGACCATAAAAGGCTGCACAGTCAAAGTGACTCAAGGAACGGACAGTTCTGCCACTGGAAAAACTCCTGTAAACTAAAGAGAAAAAAAATATTTGTTGGCTGGGCAGTGAGGGTGCAAGGAGCATTAAAAAAGGACAAAAGGAAGTGTCAGTAGGAAAAGGATGTGAGCTTCTGAACAACTGAATGATCAAAAGATGCTGTGTTGTTGTTTGCTGTAACTGAATGCTGACCGGGCTACGGAACAGCCTGCAAAATAAATTAATGTGGAGCAGAATGAGCTTTGCATTCCTGCATTTTCTTCTCCTGGCTCTGACACCAGCTCAAGACCACAGGGAGGCACAGAGAGAGCATCTCAGCTCACTGCAGCCTCTGTGTTACAAAACCTGTGTTACCAGATCAAGTGTCTCCAGAAACAGAACCTGTTCTATAGTGAGAAGTGCTAAATTTAAACAGAACTGTATCCAGATTGGAATGGTTCAGTGACCAGAGTCCAGCTTGTCACACCTAACACACAAACTGAAATGTAACTACACCCCTGGCAGCTAAAACACTAGCCAGCAACATAATGGAATTAAGAGCTTTTTAAATTTACCTTTTTTGTTTTTTACACTTTTCCTGATTATAAAAATCAACTCACAATCTGTGACACAAAATTAAGTACATCCTTCTAATATCTACATGCATGGACAGGGTACATGTGCATACAGGATATATGCATATATATGGGTCTATTTTCTATATAAATAAATATTTATACCACATTTAACTTCTGTGCATCAGACAACTTCACTAAAGCTATGGAGAGAGTTTACATCATTGTATTTTCAATGTAACCATCCTGAGAGCAGACCTAACAGTGCCTGTCACAGGGACACCAGCAGCTGCCATACACATTTCCAGCCTCTCAGGTCATTAAATCAAAGCTTCCATCACCACCTAGTTTCATATAATGAAGAGGAAAAATGTGGTATAAATCTAAGGTAGCTAGAACAAAATTTACTTCCACTCCCACTTAGGTAACATCCAGTTCTGCTTTGCTCAGCACAGTGTAACTTAAGAGTCTACCTCTAATTCACAAAGAAAAGCTGCTTATTTTTATTGCCTGTGACTTCAATTTACATCCATGCCAAATGTGAACTACCTTCACATCAGTATGAGGAACGGCAGGTTTAGGAAAACCTTTCCCTGTACCATTGCTGAGCAGATGTCTTCCCCTGACGCTGCCGTGGCACAGGACTCGCATGCACACACATCCCTACGAGGCCCACGAGCCACTCCACTGCTCCCAGAGATGGGGCCCAGAAACCCAACTAAAACAGATGAGTCTTATTCAGAAATAATACAATATTTGTACAGAGGGAAGATGCTGCATGGTCAATCTTCCTCTGGAAGCTTCCCAGGTATGTGTGTACATGATTCGTGATCTTTGTGGGGGTAACAAGTGCTAAGAGCAAACAGCAACTAAAGAGTATGGGAAAAGATGAGAGAAGTTTGCCTAAACGGACCACCCCCACTCCCTTTAGAGCTCACAAAACTCACTCCTCTTCCTCCCCTCACGTGAGCCAGTGTACACAGAGAGGGTGAGTACGAGCAGCCAAGAGGTTCAAAGCAGGGTCTGCAAGTTCCTTCCTACTGCAGATCTTGGAAGACTGGACTTCCAGCTAACACCAGAGTCTTCTTACTTCTGCTGGTAATAATGAAAACTGGGGCACAGGGTTTGTTCTAGTCTGTTGAAAACAGGTCCCCAGCAGATGGCAGAGGTGCCAGACCTCCTGTGACATTGGGCAGCAGCGACAGGTCTGGAAGGCTCTGGATGTGGGATTTCAGCTCCTTGCGCACTTGGGTTACCCGAGCAAGCTTCTGTTTATATTCCTGAGGGAAAGAGACAAGAGAACACAGATTAAGCACAGGTTAATTAACAGTGCTGTTAGTTAAGCCAGGAGTATCTTCCAGGTGAGGACTCACAGAAGGTGGCCAGGCCCTGGTGCCCTGAGCAACTGCTGGCACGACTGCAGACCCTGCCATCTGCCCCAAATTCACAGCCTGCCCATAGGCTCTGGCATCCCTAAATTAATAACCCTGCCCTGCCTTACTAATTTTACATGTAACATGTCCCCAAACCAGCCCACACCGGGGGCTGATAGAGCATTTGAGAGAAGTGTCACTGCAGAGTTGCTTTATCCTTGTGTTCTTCCCCAAATACTGACTCCCAGGTGCTGCCAGAGTGTTCCTCTGACACCCCTCCACTGCCAGAAGCCACAGGCTGAGGCACACGACAGGTATTACTATGCTGCCAAAATGCTCATTGCTTTCAAACTTGATCAATTTTGAACACTTAATTAATCCAATTTTCCCTTTCAACTCATTAAATCAAACCCAAGTTTTGGTTGCCAAACAGGGCCTCCTTTATGAGCTCACATTACAATCCCAGCAGCTGTGCCATGAGACTGGCATGGCAGGGACACCATGGAAACACGTGTAGGATCACTGAATGTAAACCAGGGAAAGGCACATCCACACTGGATACAGACACTAAAATCTTCAGGATTTTATTACAGATGGAAAAAAAGAGCAAGTTAAAAATCTCTGAAAAGGAAACTTGCAAGTGGTTTTTCCACTAATGAGGTCTGGATTGAGTAGCAGAAGTGCAGTAAGAAATCCCTAACCATGTGCAGAAATTCCCCCAGGTCTCAAGAGACACCAGTGACTTGTGTTCATAACAAGGAGAGAGAGGAGGAGTTTGGACCCTGAAAATGGAAGAAAGAACTGTACCTTGGTCAATTCTGTTGAGAGGCCACTTAAGAGGAGCCCAACATACATCCAAGTTACCCAATACAGAAGATAATTAAAGACTGTTTCTGTAATTTTCAAAGTTTTGTGATTCTATACATTCACGTAACAGTCACAGAAGACAGCAACAGAAGGAATAAAACTCCAGTAGGACATAATTTCTTTTGGAATGTGCCAGCCTTTACTCAACTACATGTGGCCTACTTTTCATGGCACCTTCAGAATGCAGGAAACAATAAGCTTAAGGAAAACATCATACACAGAACAGACTGCCACACAGCCAGCTAGAATATCAATTTACTTTTCAATTCTTAATTATTTGGCAAAGAGAACAGAAGTTTATATCTCTGAAGATCAAATGAAACTAGGCACATGTTTAATCAAAACATCTTTCTGAAGAGTTTACAACTTTAATCCAGACTTTCTAACCTTCTCAGTGATGGAAATTCTCTTCACCTTCTCCAAACATCAAAGCACAGCAGTTCCTGTGGGGTTACAAGCAAGGAGTTTACACTCTCTGTGTTTCATTATTTTGAATTAGAACAGTGAGAGCAGCTGTCAATTGCAACAACTCCCGATACCCCTGCAACGGCTATGTAAGTGTATCCCATGAATTTCCTGCCAGCACCAAGTAGGAATGTCTTTTAACAGCCTATTTCAAACTTAAATCCTTTATGAGGCCCAGTGAGTAAATATAACCAAATACTTCCGTTAAAATACACAGGATACACAGTGAAATATACAAGTCCAAACAAAGCCCTCCCAGCTCCATGAACTGCAGGGTGCTGTTCTCATGCCTAGAGAACAGTAACAGAAAAAAAAAAAAAAACACACCTCAAGGTGCACACATTAATTTTGTGAGGAGTTGTCTTGTTTTAATGAAAGACAGAGAATCAGGACCAAAATAAGAATGCACCCACATCTCTAGTCACACTCTTTGGGGAATTCTTAAAGAGGGAAACAAGACGAGAAAAAGTCACGAGATGAAGACAGAACAAAAACAAACACCCCAGATTCTTTAGCATTAATAGAGAACAGCAGCAGATAAAGAGGGATGCCATGGAGGCACAGCATTCTGACACCTGGGATTCTTCTCCAAAAGAACATGGGAGCCAACCCTGGGGAAAGGGAGGGGCAGAGTCCAGAGTGCTCAGCTCAGGCCTGGCACATCCCCAGTGCTGGAGGCAGGAGACAGCAGCACACCAGCTCCTGCACACACAGCAGAGACAGCAGGAACATCTATCGTGCTGCTGTACTCCAAATGCTGGCAGAGGGAAGGTGGAAGAGGCTGGACTTGAAGAACCACAGAAGACAATCTTAAAAAATATTTAAAAATCCATAATTCAGGCCATTGTCAGGGAGTGATGGATATCGAGCCAGGAAAGAACAGGCAGTGCTTCCTCCTCAAGAATGCCAAACTGTCAAGAGTGAGTATCAGCAGGTGTTTCTTTTTTCTGTAGTAATTCCTGCTAAAGACAGGAACAAAAAAAAAAAAAAAAAAAAGAAGGGCAAGGCAGCTAGCAAATCCTCCAGATCTGATAAATGGGCAGTGAAGATGAAAAGAAGTTGAAAATTCCAGGCATAAGCCAAGAAAATACCTCAAATATGGCTTGAATTGCCAAGATCCACACAAAACAATTACGGGTTTATGGATCCACATAAAACAATTACGTAAAAACAGGTAAAACCTCCATGGAAAGACTAATGTCCTGCCATTTTCAGGGCAAAACTGACAGGGCTATCAGGATTCACCACTTCTCATGGACAGTCAGGACTGGAATGTGATGGCTTTTGAGCTGAAGATGATTTGCGTGACCATTACACTTACATTAGATGCAAACAACATTCCTTCCTCAAAGGAGCTACTAAGGGGAGGGAGAATCTTGCCAATGCCTTGCCTGACAGTCCAGTTCTCGTAAAACACACTGACAAATGAAGTACCACCAAGATGTGTCCAAACCACACTGCTGTTGGCAAACATACAGACTTAGGAACAATTCCTCTGCATATTAACAGCACCAACCTGCTTCCAGATTCACAATTAACAGCTTCAAGTGTTTAGGAAAATACTGCTCTTAGCATGTCCTTATTTTCAGGGATACTCTACACTGACAGCTACACAGAACACTGAGTTATCAGGAACATCCTCCCAATTTGAAGAGAGACTTTTGTATGCATATGATGACAAAAAATAAAAATCAAGTCACCGTGAGAACCATATTCCTTCCAATTCTAAGTAATTCCACCTTACTAATAAGTAAATGCAAGCATTATCTAGTCAACACCAAAGGCCTAAATCCTACCTGTTAAAAAACAAACTGAAAAAATAAGAGAGAAAAAATTCTCACAAGGAAAAGGCAGCAACAGCCCCCAACCATTAAAAACTGGCTCAGAAAAACATCGCTAAATTCAGGAATGGAAACTAAGGGAGTAACACAGAAACCAAGATTTCCTAGAATAGACGAATACTTGCTGGACAGATTGGATACACACCACAGCATGATAGAAAACTGTCTGCTCCACGCTTAACCCTCTCCATCCCTCTGGGCCTGACATGCTGCGCTGACTCCTGGCAGAGCTGTCAAGGAGTGGAGAGACCATGAGCCAGAGCTGGGACAGGCAATGCTGGCTGCTCCCCTCAAGAAAACACAGCAGCAGAGACATGGAACCCCCTTCCAGCTTGAGGGCTTCGCTTTTTCCACAAGTTCTGGACATATTCTGCAACATGGGACTCTGGAAGCAGGTTTTATGGGAAACCATGTTCTTCATGTAGCCCATGACGTGCTTGGAAACTGCACCTTGCAGATTTTTCCACAAGGTCCTTCCATTCCATAAAACTGAAGAACAAAAAGTGCAGTTAAAAGAAGCTGCTGCTTTCTGAGGCCTTTGTTTGTACTCTGTGTTGAGCTAATTGCCTCACTGCTCAGTAGGCTTATATTAAGATTAATAGTATTTGGATGCTATTTGCTTTTTTTGGACAAAATAACGAGATTTCTGCTGTAAGCAGGAGTTTCAGGATGATACACAAAAAACTGGCACTGTGCCACATGGATGCTCTTGCTAATCAACATTCCCTTTCAGTGCGTGGCGTTCTACATCCTCAGTGGCCAAGAGAATTAGATACTCAGTCCTTGAAACAAATGCAAAATCAGAATTAACCACCACTGAATGAATCTGACAGAGTGTTTCATTCCAAAGCAGCCTTGCTTGAACATTACAGAACTGACTGTAATCAACATGACAGGAAATTCATCCTGAGCACTGCTGCGTGGCCTGGTTCACCTTGTCACGTTCCACAGCACAGATTTCAGCTATTTTGGCTCAGAGTGCGCACTGGACACGTCCTCTCCTGCTCAGGGTCGAGCAGGAACATGCTGTAAGTCATCACAGCAATTGCATCTACTGAAAAAACATCTAGCTAAGCATTAATGAGAATTTGGAAAGTGAATAGGAAGAGCAGCTGGTCAGGCGCAGTTTTGATATGTCGCAGCTTGAGCCAGCTTGTAGGAAAGCAAAAGACCACAAGTCAGGGGGAAAATGCATCAGAGGCTCAGCAGAAATCTGCAGAGTACATTGTGAAATGAAAGGTCTGACAGCCATGTGATTATATGTTCAGGTAAAACCTCTATTTAAAAACATTAGACATACCACAGTACTGCAGCAGGCTGATTACGTATTCCTTAGCTTCTGTTCCTTGCCACTTAACCTATGTAAAGTACTACTAAAACATAGTCACTAGAAAAAGAACAGGAAGAAAAACTTCCGCCATTCCACAAGTTCATTGCATCAGGACCACCTCAAGAGCAAAGTGAGACTAAATGCCAGGGTGAAGCGAGGTTTCCTCATTCTGTGACAGCACTAAACCAGCAAATCTGAGGTTTTTATCAGAAAGATGCAGTCCAGGAATCAGAGCTTGAATGATGCATTTCCTTATAGAGTCTTCAGCTCATTTTCAGACCTTAAATTTGTTCAGTCTTGCTCTTTTAAATTTGACAAGGCTTCTTTCTTTCTTCTGCAGCATCGTTCATCACACTTCAGCAGAGATGGTGTTTCTGCTCTTGGCAGAATTACACACTCTCAAACTGTAACTCATTTCCTTGCTCTCCTCTTTGCTTAGGACAACAGAAAAGGCAGCAGTAGAGACCTCCACAAAGCATTTCTCCAGCAGCTGGGAATGCCTCAACCTTTGCAAAGTTCAAAAGCTCTCAGAAAAAGCCCGGGCTGCTGCCACTGTATGATGGACACAAATCCTCATTTCATTTGCCAAATACCCTTCCAGAAATAAACATTGAGGGGGGTGCATCTGATGTTCACGACAAAAATCAACATCTAGGGCACAAGCCAACAGCTACATATTCACCTCTCCAAATATCTTAATGCTTTTATAGCTAAGCAAGAGCATGGTCATACACTCATTCACTTCAGTAAAATGCATAAAAACATTGTATGTTAACACTGTAAGATTTCTATTTGCTTTTATTGTTTAGTATTATTCTGCTATAATTATAGCACTACTATAGTTATAAATACCTACAAGGACCTACAAAGTGAAGGAACTTTGCATCACACAAAGAAACACAGCTGTTGCCTCGAGCCATACATGGCCCGACAGACCCACATTCCCTGCGGTTGTCAGCTCATCACATCCCTGAACAGCAGCCTGTGCTCTTGTCCCACATCCAGAGGCACCAATGGCTCACACCTGGCAGTCACCAGCTTGGTCCTACAGACCCAGGTCTGGCACTGTGTCCAGGTGCTCCAGTTCAGGATCTCCCTGCCTGGGTCACAGACCTGACCCCACTCTGGTTCCCACAGCTGCTCCTGCTACTTCACGCATGTAAAATACTGACAATTTTGTTTCCTGGCAGGAACCCTAAAACTTCATCTCCTGTTTCACTGTCTAAACCACTGAAATGAATATACCACACAACCCAAGAATTCCTGTCTGAGGGAAGCAGCAGCCACAAAGCCGTGCCAACAGTGACACGCTACAGAGACCCAGGCAGTGGAAGCGGCACAGCAATAAATTGCCTATTAACCCACTGAACTAAATTGTATTTCAAGAAAATGTGTAGTGCTGGGCAGTCCAGAAAATCTCAAGCGAGAATGCACTTCATCCCTCAAAGATGCATTATCAAAGAGGGTTTGCAAATTTGTGTGGGCACGGCATTAACACCTTATTAAAGGTGCCTTGAAGCCATGAATATTAAAACCCACAAACATCTAAAAACCCCCAGAGCTCTCAGCAGGACTCTAAGTGACAATTTTTCAGCTACAGCCAAGAGTCAGAACATTTCCCCTAAACTGGATCTAAAATACAGTATGTTCTTTAGATTTATAGCTGCAGACATGTAAACACACACTTACTTGAGTGCATACACCCCTCCATACACACTGCCCTACATACATGTCCTGCCTATGCTGCAGCATGTTCCTCATGCCACCTTTCACCAACACAGCTACAGAAGGTATGTGGAAGAAATGCCTTCACCAGCTGCAAATCAAACCAAAGATTCTGAATGCACAATCTTTTCTCTATTTTTTCTGCCTCTTCTCCCCATCAGATTAAAATTAACTCTCCCTCCACTCACTCCAGGTTTTCTATGGTCAGTAGTTATTTCAGGTACCCATGAAGCTTCTACACAATTTGCCATTTCCTTGCACTACCTTTCCTTGGTTCTTCCGGTCTCATTTATTTATCTGACTTCATTTTACAGCTGCCTGGTACACCAACACAGGATGTTCTCCCCACTACATTTCAGTTTTACGCTAACTAATTCCCTGGATTTTTTCTCCTTGCCTGCCATGCATTCCAGAAGAGTGCTCTGACTTCAAAAAACAATTCTCCTTGAAGTTCTGCAGGCTCAGGTGCTGGAGGACAAAAAACCTCCCCAGCTGATTGGGCTCTGTAATCGTAACGGGGCAGCAATGGCCAAAAATAACACAAATCAGGAAACTTCCATTGGAAGTTCAATACTAATGTGAGATACAAGGACACCTCATCTCATTCTTACAGAAACAACAGTTCCTGGTTCTACGCCCATTTGAAAGTGGATTTTATTTCCTGTCATCTGCTATTGTGAATGTCCAGGCCACCTCTGATCTATCCCAGCCATGGAAGATCAAACAGCAGCTGCAGTATCAAGCTCACAATTGCTGAGCAAGATGAAGCACCATTTCAAAAGAAATTCAGTGTTCAGATGTTGAATGACAGTATCCCCCATACCTTTCAGGAAGTTAAACTGAGGAATACCTACCTTCGAAAAGATATGCCTTGTTCTAGGCTATTTAGTATCAGTTTGGGGCCAGCTGCTGATTTTACTGACTGATAGAATTAAAGAAAATCTACCTCCTTAAGTGCTCTTAGACTACAATGAAAACACCACAATACCACTCCCAGGATAATGGAATCCTAATTATTACACTTTGATTTTTTTTCCATTGCTACCCTAAAACCAGAGTCTGACCATATGTTATGATCTTCAGGCTCTGTGCCAGCTTTCTCCCTTCAAATCACCAGTGCTTCTTTGCCCCTCACTGTTTCAATCCTCACTCATGCCAGCTGTATGCATGCTGATGTGCAATTCCTTTCCAAAGCCACCTTCCTCAGCAGTGTCCCTCAGTTAAACAGCCTTACTGCAACTGATGACAAGAGCTTTGTCACAGGGGTTTGACATGCAGAGCATTAGCCCACAAGACACAAACACACTGAGTTTATGTATGTTTTGACAATTTGCTGTTTCATGAGGGACAGAATTAACAGGATTAGTAAACAACTGCAGGTCTTTAGACCACAAAAGCTTCTTTTCAAAAAGACATACATTAGCTACTTTCATTGCTATCACAGTGAAAGACTTTGCAAGCAAATAAAATACTAAAAACATCCAGAGTAATTTCCAAATTAGGTATTTCCATCTCTTAAAGTATAGCCCTGACTTATTACTGCCAGAAGCCCCTCTCCCCAACCAACAGCTTTGGCCAGATGAGGATGGTGAGGCAAACAATCCATCTTCTATCCAAACACACCCTCTCATCTAAGTCAGGAAACTTACAGTACAAGAGGAAAAACTCATAATACCAAAGATTCCAGAAAAGATACCTCAAGAGAGCAAAGCCTACAATGAGTAGACATGTAAAATTAGATTGTTTTAACTCATTTTCTCATTTCAGACCTTGCCTGATTGCTACAAGTTTCAGATCCTTCTAGTAAAATGCTTATTAGCACTACAAAGAAAAATCCAGGCTTATCAATACTGTGAGAACATCAAAGACTCACACAAAACTGATAAGCAGATCGGCCCGCCTTATCTGTAACCAGCATCTTCCACTGTTTATTAACCCTCTACAAGGGCAGAACAATGGAACGCTGTAATCAGGCAACATCCCTCACTGAGGTTTGAGAGCTGACACGAATATCAATTGTGCCTCATGTTCACTGTTGGAGTGGCATTTCCTGCAACTCTGTTTAGACTGCTACAGCACTGAGGCCACCTTGTCTGGCAGAATGACAAAGACGCCAACCTAAATAGGTATTTAATAAGATCCTAATATTTAAATAAGATCATTCTTTATTTTCTAATGTAATGAAGAACTGTGTTTATACCTGACAGTGAGCACACAGCCTGTCCCATTGCCATCAGCAGGATTACTACCATTAACAAAGCAGCTCAGCCAGCAAAACACTTAATCTTCAGGATTACATTTCTGCCTCCGCCAGAGTTACAATTTTGAAGTAACATTCCTTATCACAAGGATATTTTCCAAACAAAAACCTCTATGATTGTCACAACATTTCAGCTAATGCATTAAAAATTTTAATTTCATGTTGTCATTATGGATTTCTCAGTTTCACAGTCTCAAACTGACTCAAAAATTATGAATTGTTCTGGGCCTTTTAAAACATTATTGTGCAGCATTTTGCTACCTATTTACTGCCTTTCTTAAAAGCAAACAGCAGTATGTCTGTCATTTATGTATTTTTTGACATACACATAGGTGTCCTTTTTTAAGCAAGAAAAAACCCCAAAACCTGACCCAAGACTTCCACAGAAAATAAATCAGTTGCCAAACAAGATTTGGTTTCATGGCATCATCTGTGTCCATGTCTGAAAATGTTTTTTCTGACTCACTCATAAGACTGATGCTATGTTTGAAGAAATTCAGTCACAAGACACTGAGAAACTCCAACATAAACACACTGCAAAGAAAACACTCAAAATTAATTTATCTGAGAACAATGTTGCCGAGCTGTCAAAGTACGAGGTTTGCCATAAGAGTAAACAGAGACTGCAATTGCTGCAGCACAGTCTCCTTCCAGGAGATTTTGTCCTCCACATCCCCTCCCACCCCACCTCACAGCAGCTGCTCATCACCAGCACCTCGGTGCAGAGAAACCCTTAATGTGCCGCCAAGGGGCAGTTTAGCAGATGGCAGAGTGACATACAACCACAGCCATTAATTAAACTCCTCGCTAGTGCCACAACGTGCTGCCGAAAGAACTTCCAGGGAGAAGGCACATTTCGGATAAACAGCTGTGAACAGCTGGCTGCAAAACCTCGAGCAGGGGGGCTCAGCTCAGGCCCAGGTTGCTTCAGGGTCCTGCCCTCCCTGTTCAAAGGAGCTGCACAGGAAACACAAGTTACTGTCTTTCACTACCAGTCCCATTTACACTCCACCACAGAAACTGTGGCTAAGTGGCTGTTAAAGGATGGAGAGCAGAAGATCTGGCTTAAACTGCTTCCCCTAATCAAGCAGGGGCTCAGGAGGCAGAGGAAGAACACCTAACCATCAGGAAAAGAAACAAAAAACCAAGCAATATAGAAAAACCCAGCTAATTATGGCAAAAGGAAGGTTGATTCTTTGAAAAGGGGGATGTCATACCAAAATAGGCTACGTGTTAGGTAAGACTATTTTTCTTTAAGAAGTATAGAGCTTTGGGCCTTCCAGGTGCATGGAAACATCTAGACTGAACATCAGAATAGATTTGCACTCTTCAGATATGACACCGCTTTCTTACCCGTTTTACTCCAAGTGTAAAGACAAGCAGAACCTAGATAACCTAGAACCAAACGTAAAGGTAACACCTGGAATCATGTAAAGACAACACCTAGAGTCATCTCCCTCAGGAGAAACCCACAGATTAGGAGTCCAGGGGTAGCATTTGGTGAGCCAACTGTTTTGCCAGCCCCGGTAACAGGCACTCACCTCCAGCTTCTTCTCCTTCTCCGTGAGCACATCCTTCTGGTTCTGGGTGTACTCGATGAGCATCCGCGCCAGCTGGCGCCGGTCCTCCAGCTCGGCCGCCAGCCGCCCGTTGTACTCGGCCAGCAGCAGACACGCCTCGTCCACCGTCTTCGACAGGCGCTCCGCAGCCTCTTTGTCTGCGTGCAAAGGGTTGGGTGATTTAGAGGACAAAGTTTAAAACTTCCAGTTGATGACAGAAGGGCTGCAATTCATGAGCCGCAGGCACAGTAACATCTTGTTCGTAAATACACTTCTGGCTTGACAGGAAAATAAGGGCTGTTATCACAGGGATATAGAGGAAATAGGACATACACCCTTTGTGGGCTGTATTTTAGACACTGACATAACTGACTGCATTTAATCCTTGAAGAGATGTCAGTGAAAGGGGGGATATAAATCTATGAATAGTAAGCCTCTATGAACAGGTTGGAAGTATCCTCAGGTAAACAAATCAATTGGTTTCTACATTTAATCACAGTGTGCACTTGTTAATTCCTCTTATATATGAGTAATTTCAAATGCATTGACACAAACCTAGGAATTGCACATAGTCCAGCTGGACACTGTAAGATTATAAAGAACCGAATAAGTGATAGTTCATAATGAGTTCTAAATTAAAACTACCTCCAGGATCAAGAGTCAAATCAGTTCAACTTCTAAATGCTTCTATTCTAAAATTACTTTTCAAATGCAATTGCAAAAGTTAATTCAAACAAAGACTGACAGATTAATGGGGGTAGCAATTTGCTTTTCCTACAGCAATCAAGGAGTATGTGTGTACTCAGCAGTCTGGCAGAACTCAAAAATATAGCAATCAAGAACTCTGTGTGTACTCAGCACAGTCTGATAAAACTTCAAGACATCTTAACAGTTGAGGTGTTCAAAAGCAAACACATCCACTTGAGAACTCTGACCCAATTTCCTTTATATTCTTGCAAAATGCTGCTGATGCTCTCAAAGTACAAAAGCCTCAGTCCAAGCCAAAAAAATGGAAACAGCTATATAAGTTTAATCTTCAGTATTACTTCACAGGACTGCTATCTGTTAATTACCCCGGAACTACAAAGCAAGGACACAAAAGCAGGAATTCACTCCACCATACATTGGGATTATTAAAAAAAAAAAAAACCACACTTTGATTTCTAAGTTATTCTTTGGACCCACATTCATTCATCTTCCAGTCTCATACCTGTAATTTTCTCCAGTAATGAAACATCTTGAACTTCCTGAGGCAGGGAAGCAATTTTTTGCCGCACTGTCGCATCTCCTGACGCTGCGTTTTCCAAGTCTTGTAGGGCTTTGATCAAATCCTCAGTCTACAAGAAGTAAGCCAACAGTAAAACCAGGTAACCTTAACCACATCCATTTCCCAGGGATGTGGCCACTGCAGAGGAGCTCACCCACCTCTGGAAAGGCACCATTTGGGGAATATTTTCCTCAAGTAATTTTTAAACCTAACACAGGGAGCATTCACTGAGTTACACTATCCCAGTGTTTAGTTCCTCCTGCATAATTACAGCAGGGTCATCCTTTGCAAGACTCTGCAGTGGGAAACTTCTCAGTCCAATTAAGAGAAGTGACCACTTGAGACATAGCTGAGAAGGACATGACCACACTAGTCTGAGAGAACTACCAGCCCTGTGTGCTGCCTCCAGCTGGGACTGAATCTTCCACCCAAGCATCCCTGACCGTCTCTTCGCCTCCCTGGAGTGTACAGGCACCTTTTTGTTCTGTTCCAAAGCTGCATTCTGACAGAGCAAAAATACCCAACACCGAATTTCCATCAGTCCAAACAAAACATGATTTCCATCATGACAAGGTTTAGAATTCTGCAATTTGTTACTGACCATAAACTCCAATGATGCTCTTCCTATAAGGCAAACTTTATAATGTCCTGATTTTGCAAAGCCATGGCTGTCATCACCCAGCTCCCTGCAAGCACAAAGCTTTCTGCAACTGGTGTCCCCTCAGCCCATCTCTCAGCTGGCTTTAGAGCACTGAGGAAAGACATGTCAGTTTGAATTAATTCACTCAAAAGGCATCCAAACTTTAAAAGGACATGGATGAGGACGGCTCTAGGAGGACCATCCCTGACATGTTATATTTCCTCCTTGCTCAAAAAAATTTAAACAGAGAAACTCCCTGAACAGGAAGAACAAAGTGTTGCTTTTTTGTTTTAAAAAACAAAACAGTACAGGAGGTTTTTGAAACAGAACATGAAGCCCATAAACACAATCACTGATTTTTAAACCACAGTTCAATAGTTTGAAAACTAATGAAAACATAAACTTTAAATAAATATTTTCTTAATCTGAAAAACAAAGGTCCATTTATATTTACTACTTCCTTGCAAACTGCAAATTATTTCCAACGGTAACAATGTTTATAATCAAGAGAAACCATAAGCTGCAAGGCATCTGGGGGTAAAAAAACCAACAAGATTTTCACTTATTTCCTTGACAACTGTTATTTATTTTTATTTTTTAATGTTTACAGTTTACCAGATGGATAGTGTAATTTTTTATCCTCTTCAAATAGACTCTGGATTAACATATGTTCATTTTGTAGCCTCAAATGGCCACAGTGATTTTCTATTTCACTCCAACTATTTCCACACCAGTAACATGGAGCCTCTAAAGTCTCCAGTACTGGTTTTCCTACCAGCTCCATACAAACATAGCAGATGTTGTGCTTTTTAATAACTTATGGCAAGAGATGGCCTACAAAAGAAAACTGTGTATTAACCGTGTCACAGCTTCTAGAGGTTACACACTGATCTTAAAAAGAATTTAAAATAGGCCTGGTCTTCTAGCAGTCCTTTGAGATTCTTTCCTGGCTGCACTACTCAGACCTTGGATTAGACTACCTTGGAATACCTCTGGAATTGCTCAGAAGTGACACACTATTGCAGCATGAAAAAGGAATCTGTCGCATTTCACATGGACTTCTCAACCCCAAACTGCATCTCACCACTAAACCCATTTCACTTGTTGTCAGCTCCACCTTGTGGCTGTGACACAGGGGAGGCGGCCGTGACACAGAGGAGGTGGCCACGTGGCTTCCAGAGCTCCTCCCACGTTCAACCCATCCAACATACCAGCAGTGGCCCAGCACTGGGGTCTTGGGGTGAGTAGCTCCCAGGGTAATCGTCATCCTCCTCCTCTTGTATTTGCTGGAAAGTTCGCTTAAGAGACTTCTTCTCCTCTGCAACTGGAGATAGAAACAACTCATTTGGATGCCAGATCTGCCCACCTTAACTATCTCTACTTCAAAGAATTACACCAGATGGATACTCTGATGATTAAGCCCTCTAGGGGATGACCACAGCTGGACTTTAATGTTGGCATCATATTCCAAACACTCAAATGCAAAACAGTAACAAAAGGTTGATTTTGTCCCCACATGGCTCTCTGTACATGCCAGCCTGAGGATACACGAGCAGTGTGCACTTCATACATGTTTGTGTCTCCTACAATGAAAGTAGGAAAGGCAAATAAATGTGCTATTTGTCAATAAATGACAGATGTCAACCCTGCTCAGATACTCTGGCTAGCACTGAGCATACAGGTGAGGATTTCTACCAGTAGAAATGAAGCACTGATGTGAAGGTACACAAGGACAGAAGAATTTCAGGTTATCTTTCTGCATCAACTATCTGCTCACTGTGGTCTCACAACCAACAAAGTAATTGCTGCTTATTCAACCTTCCTCTCTTTAACAAAATAAGGGCTTCAGGACAGCTCTGTGAAACTACAACTCCAAGATGTGACAGGAACAACAGCAATGGGCAGAGCATGAAATGATCTCCAGGGAGGTAACCTGCAACACTGCAGAAACAGGGATGTCATAAACCAAGACAGCATTGGTTAAATAAACCTCAGCATGGCAAACATTAGCTTGAAAGGGAAGAGACAGTTTATTTAAATGAGTCAGAAGTCTTAATGAAGCCTTTGATCCAGCCACAGAACCTTCAAAAAAAGGTAGATCATTTTTCAGACTTGCCACCAAAAATAATAAGACCCAGGGTAATTTGTAAGAAATCTTTGGACAGTCTTAAGAACATCTATTCAATGGAATCAAGTCTTGCCAAGATAATCATGGAGTTCAAGAACAGACTCTGTATATACTTTGATTCACAGGAAAATCCAAGATCACTCAATTTAAAACAAAACCAGACTGTCCCATTCAATTTAAAACAAAACCAGATTTTCAAACAGAAAGGTCTGTCCTTAAATGCAGAGTTTTGCCTGCCTTGTCAGGTGGGACATATGAAAAACTTCATTCTAATGGAGAGAAATCAGAGGAGCTGTTACATTCTGCTTGTTGCAGGAAGAGCTGAAAGACCTTCCCAAGGCAGACACAAGTACGTCTGTCAGAGTCACTCAATGGAAGGCAAAGCAGCACAGAAAATTACCCTAAACCAAAGGAATTGTTGATGTTTGCTAGAACAAAGCTACCTAGGCTAGGAAAAGGACAGTTTAATTATTGTATGTATTCAACTGACATATGAGTGCTTGACAATCTCACTGACAAGTCAGTGAGGCACCAGATCAACAAGGAAAAGAGCTGCTGTCCACTGAGGTCTGCAAAAAACATGAGTTCGGCTGAACAGGAGATGAGCAGATGATACAGTGGCCAAGGAGAGCATTTAAAATTACCCAGCCCAACACAACGGGCCATCAGTATTTATCACTTGTATGTACTTATCATAAAGTAATTAACCAACAGAGGATAAACATGAGCCAACCAACAGAAGACTGCATGACCACAGCGATCACACAAGTGAAAATTAAAATGAGAGCTGGGATTCAAATTGCTGAAGAGGTATTCCTGCTGTGTTGCCAACTGGTCTACCACAAGACACAGCATTACACTTGCTCACCACTCTGACACAGAGGATTCAGAATTCATTGAATATTCCATCTGAACAAGGCCAAGTGATTCTGACTGGAACCAGTCTGCAATATGTAGTGCCGAGGACCTGCAAACCTAAGCACCAGTCACTGGAGAATCCTAGAAACACTCTCAATTTCATCAAAATAGAAGAAACCCCTATGCTTCTTTGCAAGCCCAAGAGCATATGGAGCAAAAGGATGCCTGAAAGAGAACAGAAGCACAGCACAGATTATAACACACCTTGCTTGGGTAACTTACAAAATATACCAGCCAGGAGTAATTTAACCATCACAGTCTACACTAGCAGAAAAGTGTGTCAAATCCAGCCAGAGAAGGGGAAAACAAGCACTGAGAGCATCCAGAACTCATCAGAATGTAATGCATAACCAAAAGAATCAAGATATCCTTGTAGAATACAGACAGCTTCTTCCACAAAAATCAAGATCCCACCTCAACATGGACATAAAGAAGACAGAGAAACCCCAGTGAAGTCAGCTCTCCTGCTTTGCTGTGCTCTTCACAGCTCAGAAACTGAACTACTCCCAAAAAGCATCCAAAGGGCAAACCACTCCCCATTTCTCAAAAACGACAGACAACTGCTCTCCTAACAGCCTTGCAGTGACACTCCAGACTGTTGTTACCTTGCTGTTGCAGAGTCCACATAGACCTGCGAAAGTATTTCTGCAGCAACTTTTATGCTTCAAACCATCTCCAGTGGCTTGAGGAACGTGCCAAAGGCCTTGCTGACAGCTATGAGCTTTTCCTGTCAGCTGGCCACCTTGAGGGATCTTCTCATCTCAGGTGCTCACTTTTTTGTTCTCAGATCTTGATACCTGTTTTCAGAGGTAAACAGGCTTCTAATGATCCAGCACCCCCTCCAACCCCTTCTCTCTTTGGGGGTAGATTACTTGTGGTTGCTGAAGTTCTCATTACAATATTACAATAAATAACAATCTCTTTTGTTGGCAGCCTCTCCGAGGGTGAGCATAACTGGAGCTGAGCTGCTCCAAAACTATACCTAGTCCTGCATCCAGGTGTTTTTATTTCAGTTACCCTCAGAAGCCTCCCTGCCTGCTCTCCTCTCTGTTCTTCTCCATATTATAATACAGGTCTGACTTTCTGTGCCAGAATTTGCAACATAAACACAATGAGAGCAGTTGGGAAGCAGCTCAGTTCTGTGTTAAGAGTGACACACTCCTACATCACAGCACACTCAAGGACCTTCTTCAACTGCCTATTACAAAGGCAACAAAAAGAAAACACATCAGCTATATCAGTTGTATTGCCTGAAGGGTTTCACATCAAACCTTTAAGACCTAGTTTTTCCAGTCTTTGAGAGAAATGGGTGGTTTTTCTCTTCCCTATTGCTTGTGAAAAGAAACATTCTACTCAAAATGAGATTAATAAGAAATCAAATGCAAGCTTAACGAATATATTTAGAGATAAAACAATATATCAATATTCAAAAGCTCATTTCCATACATATGCATATCTCCTTAAGGAACTCGGAAGACTAAAATCTGGTAGTCAGCTGCACCACTGAGCAGTCAAAACAGGGAATACAAAGCTTAGTAAGGGCTAGTTCTCTTACCCCTCTGCCTCTCTGAGAGGAAATCAGCTCTGCTCCACAGCAGGAACTCAGCATGTGCAGACAACTGAATTGCTGTGCATTACCCAAGGCCTTGCTACTCACAAAACAAGAAACAAACTGCACCATTGAAGCACTCACTGATGAGCTTTAAAGACATATTTCCTCACTGATACAGGACTCCACTGCATTTTGGCAAGTCTCACAACTCTAAGTGGCGCTCTCAAGACAAGCAGAGCCATCCTGCTCAGAGAGAAGCACCCACCAGCCCGAATTTAAGACACTGCAGTAGGAAGGATAACAGAGAACTACCTGCACTGACCTGTTGCCATACCTTGGGCTGAAGAAAAGAATAGTTGTTTTCACAGCAGCAGGTGTTATCAACAGCACCAGGTGCTCTTAAGGAGCACCAACATTTTAACAGCACAGCTTGCACCAATCTACAGACACCGACATTGCCTATTTCTCAGCTGTGTCTACCGTGGGTACCCTCAAACCCAGAAAGCCAGAACGGGTTTGGAGGAGCACTGGACTACGGTTTTCCACATTTACAACAACTGTTCTATCTGTAAACCAGGACACCTTAATCTCCATCTTGATTATGTTCACCTGTTTGAAAATGGAATACAGTAACCCACCAGAAACTCCAACACCAATTTATCTCAGAAATACATAAAACCCCCAGGTGAAACTAGCCCTTACCATCAAGAAGCTAATTTGCACACACACCAGTCAAAACAAGGAGAAAACTCACAGGATAACTCTGCTGAATTTTTCTATTTTTTTTAACCTTAAAAATCTCAATTTCTTTTTGACCATGAATTGACAAGGCAGCAACATTCACACTCATGAAAAGGCCTGAACTTCCCTTCAAATAAAATATACTACATTAATATCTCTAATTACCCAGACAAAAACTAAGTTTCTTGCCAAGGGAAGCTGTGCACACAGCAGTTCTTGAAGGGTTTGTACTCCTTCACTCTGCTTCCCACAGATCAAGGTCTGTTACTTGTAGGAAGCCTCATTTTGTACAAACGTTTTTAAGTTGAGAAGACAACAGCAGCAGAAGTGGTTGATACCATCAGCCAAAAGGAAAGGACACTAAGCAACAGCTGATTGCCAACTGGCCAGGAAATAACACATGGTATCAACTGCCAATGCCTTTAGATTCAAAGTTAAACACTTGTGAAACACTTAACCCAGGTACATTAAATTAACAGTTTCAAATCCTCAGTTAATTGGGTCAGGATTATCAGGAGTGTAAATTCTGGCCTTTGATGACACACAGGTGCCTCACTCATTGCACCCAGACAAGAGGAACACCAATAGGAGCCAGTTCATGAAGAGACTGTTCACCTTCACCCCTCAAAGCACAGACTCCCCTCTGCCTCCATACAGATGGGACAACCCCTTTGGTCAGGGCAGTTAGTTCACAACATTTGGGGAAAAAAATTGCAAAAGTCACCTTCCAAAAGTTATACCTCAATCAAGGGCAGGTGGAAGGGCTCTGGTGTGAGCTGCTAAAGCACCCATCCAGCAGTTCTGCCCAAAGCACTGTGTGAAAAAACACAAAGCTACAGCCAGAGACGTCTTCACATACAGGTCTCATTTATGCTGACATCTTCATATTAATTCTACATTAAATACCAACTCATTCAGACCTTGTTTTCACCACCTAAGAATGGCACAAGAGCCCTTTACTAATAACCAAACCAACTCTCTCACACCATTGCACCTCTGTGGGGAATAGAAAAAAATATGACCAGAGCAGCAATGTCATTCCAGCTCATTCAAAGACACCAACACTTCATAGAATCATAGAATGGCTTAGCGGAAGGGACCTTGAAGGCCATCTCATTCCAACTCCCCTGCCATGGGCAGGGACACCTGCCACAAGACCAGCTTGCTCAGGGTCCCATACAACCTGGACTTGAACACTTCCAGGAATGGAGAATCTACTCCCTTCAGCTGCAAGGCGGACAAATATTCCCTTAACCAGAACACTCTTGATTTTTAATGACCCTCACCTTCCACAGTTTAGGCATCCCACTGCTCCCCTCTTTTCACTGGAGCACTAAAACACCTGCAAGTGCCATAGAAGAGGCAAGATCTGCCAAAGCAGTAAATCAAAGCACAGTAAATACAAGCTTATGCTCAATTTCTCATGTCTCATGCAGTAATAGGGTTATACCTGTGATGTCCCAGTGATATTAAATGATGCAAAGTTAAGAGCTTTCCCCAAATGACATCAGCTGGTGCAAGAAAAAAAAGAGACCAGACAAGCTTCTGGGCATATATTCCAGGCTTCAATTATTCAAAACTCTTTGCTGCATCATAATAAAATACAGTAACTATGGAAAACAAAACAATTAATATGAGGATGAAAGCACTAACAGTAGTGAATAAGACGTTCTAATAACCCAGATGAGCAGTCTCAGAGACGCAGAGTGGGACACTTGACTAGAGATGGACACAACAGTTGCCTGCATGACTGACTTGCCATCACCCCAAAAGGCAGCCCTGGAGCATTCTGCCTGCATGAGCAGCACCAGACATCATGTCCAGTTAAGCTCACTGCCAGCCACATGGCACAAGACAGCACACCTGCAAACCAGAACCATGGGTTTAACGAAAATCAGACTTCTCAACACAGTCCTGAAGAATCTCCATAAACAGCTCTGGCAACAACTCAACTAAACAAGCCCAGAGCTGAACTCCTCGCAGTATTTCCAGTGAAACATGCACCAATTTAAAAACAAAACACGCATGACCAGCAATATGCATTTACCTTTTGTTTGGGGGCTGTTGGAGTCTTCCATAGACAGTTTGAGCTGCTGTATGAACTCGCTGCCATACACACTCCTCTCCTGCCAGATGTTCAGCAATCGTTCCAAGGGCTTCTTGCAGCCCTCGTCTGCTTCTCTGTTCAAAGATATAGGAAATCATTATCGTTCAGCTGATCAACACTCCTTATGTTTTCAGAGAGCATCTTCCAAACTGGCAGCTGCACTCATTACAATATGTGAACATTTGGAGAGAATCTTGCACATATTGTCTGAGACAAAACACACTTGTAGCCAATTTTCCCCTTTATTTGACCTAAAGATTGCCTGGAAGTGCCTCACATTCCCACCTCAGAGTAAGGGCAGGAAAAGCTGTAAAATAAGAAACTTGCTATCATTCAGAATTTCCAATAAGAGTTTATAAAACACCCTGAAGCTGACAAGTTTACAACTCAGAGTATTAACTTTAAACAGTTGTTTCAGTCAATAACATCCCAATTAAAAGCAGGTTGATTGGATCATTAGGCACTTAAATGCACTCAGAGTGTGCACTGACAGTCAGACAGCCCTCCAGAACAGACAACAAGCACCCAGAGCATTAATGTTGTTTAGCTGAGATAACAGGAATTATTATGCCATTTAGAGACAGCCTTAACTAAACAACAGCACATTTTTGATAAGGTGGTGGCTGCATCACTTCTTCCCTTTTATGTATGAAATTCCTCCTTCCTCCAGCAAGGATATTACTGATAGATCAAGCAACACACAAAGAAACTGCTCAAACCAGGAAGCTGGTGAGAATCCAGTGACCCAAAACATCAGCTCTTTTAAATTCTCTTGATAATGGGGCAGAGCCATTCATTATGTGCCTTTAATAAACGTACCCAACTGTTCAATTCCTGTGCCCATAAACAGATCTGCCAGATCTTTAGGTAACAATTGAAATAAAGTCCACAGGAGCTGCACACAGAGAACAAACACGTGAAGCTGTGAAGGGCTGGTTCTCACATGAAGTTGCCCATTTACACTGAACAGTCCCTAAGCAAAAAGCAGTCAGGATCCAATCCCTACTACAGAGAGGGTACAAGCACCCTCTAGACTTAAAAAACCAACAAAATCCAATTGAATTAAGCTTTGAATAACAAGAATGAAAATTCCTAGAGAGGAAAGCTGAAGAAATACAGTAACATACCTGGCAACGTGAGAAAATGCATCCACAAGAACAGATTCAAATTCCCTGGTAAATTCAGGACCTTTCCTCTTACTGTTCTGGATGACATCGTTTGCTAAATATAGGAAAGTAAGTTTCCTACTCGATTTTGCTGAGAAAGGGGGAAAAAAAAGAAAAGAAGAAAGGGGAAAAAATAAAAAAGCAGCGTTTGCATTTATTTTTCACTTCTTTCACCTGGAACATTAACAGGGCTTTCAAAATTGTTTATAGCTTTGCAGTCTAAAGACAAAGGTCAAAGCATTTCCATGTTACCAAAGCAAATCAGGGGCTTTCAAGTCAAGTAGTTCTCAATGTCCTCACTTCTGCTCTTTTTTAATTAATTCATAAAACAAACATGAGTTTAATGCTTTTTGTGCACAGTGACACCTCAACACTAAAAAAACCAATAAATTTTAAACACTATTAAAACAAGCTGTTCTAACCCACCAGCAAATTACTAAAACAATTGGGGGGGGTATATTAATTAACTTCAGGAAAAATACTTGAATAAAACCATGTAACTCAGAACTGAGTGAAACTGTAGGAGAAAGCTATTGCAGAGACTCAAAAATTTTCCAAACAATGTCCCTAACATCAAATTTCTTCCATACACCTTAACTTTTCCTATTTTGACACCACCAGTTTCTACTTCAATATGGCCAGAATCAGGGGGGTTTTCTGCTCCCCAGAGCAAAACAACCACGAACACACAGAAGGCAGAAAACAAAGGGGCTCATTTCCACAACAGGGCAAACCCAGATCTTCCAAAAACTCATAAATAAACTATAAATGGCAAAAGCTAGCAAACACATAGGAGATATCCCAGCTGCTCCGAGGGGCTCACAGTGCTGGTGCCCGCAGTGGGAATGGTGACACTGGCTGCTTTCAGAGCTGCACCTGGGGACAGAGCATCCACACAGAATCCTGGAATGGTTTGGGCTGGAAGGGACCTTAAAGATCACCTCGTTCGTACCCCCTGCCATCGGCAGGAACACCTTCGACTAGACACTGATAGTCTCCCTTGACTTCAGGATGAAGCCATGTGGGAAATTACCTTTAGTTAATCTGCAAGACAAACAGCACAAACTGTTCCTGGATAAGAGCATCGAGGAGTTTTATAGACTTGTACAACTACTTTTTCTTTGCTTATCGTCTCTCACTAATTCTATAATGGGTGAGTTGTACGAATCCAAACCCAGAATTTAAAAACGGAGCCAAACAACCAGAGCACTTCCAAGTTCCCCTGAGCACACCCAGGGGGACGTAATTCGTACATCTCTTGTTCTACACCCAAACTGCCGCCCAGAGCTGAGCATCCTCCCCCTCTCAAGCCACACTTGGCTGTGCGTCCCTTCTCTGCCTTCCCAAAAACGCCGCCTGTATCACCGGAATACACCTCTCACACGTGGTATCCCCCCCAAAGTTTAGTAAACAACAACAGCAGGGAAACAGCGCTCAGGCTCCCATAAACTCCCGGGGCACCAACTTCTCCCGCTGCTCCACAAGGAGGAACCGGCAGCTCACCGGCAGCTCCGCGGGTGGCCCCGGTACCCTCTCGGGACAGGGGCTGCCAGAGCGGCCCCCGCCGGACAAACCCCCCGCGCACCTTTGCGGAGCTCCCGGTGCCACACGGCGACGATGGGCCCCGCGTGCTTGCGGTGGTGGATGAGCCACAGCGAGAGCGTCTGCACGCTCTGCTGGGAGTTGCTCAGCTCCGACAGCTTCTTCTCCAGCGCCGACTCCGAGAAGGAGGACATGGGGCCGGGGCTGCTCCGCCCGCGGAGGGGGCGCGGCGCGGCCTCACCGACAACAACCCGCCGGGGCCGCCGCCACAAGATGGCCGCCCGCGCCCTGACCCCGCCGCGGGGCGAGGGGCGGCATCGTACGGAGCGCCGGAGGGAGCCAGGGCACACGGCAGGCGGGAACAGCGCATGCGCAACCATCGCCGGCGCCTGCGCACTGCGAGCACTCGCGACTTTTCTCACAGCGCCCGCTCGCGCCCGCGGGAGCTTTGTGGCGCTGACAGCCCCGTTACCTCCGTGTTAGGCCTCCGACGCTTGCGCATTGAGAGCACCCGAGACTTTTCTGACAGTGCCCGCGCCGCTCCGCGGGAACTTTGTGGTGCTGGTTTCGCGGCGTCACTTCCGGCACCCTCAGGGCTGCCCGGCCTGGCCCCAGCGCAGCCCGACCCCGGGCAGGGCCGCGCGGCTCCCGGTTCCCCCGGCATGGCCGTGTTCGACACCCCGCAGGCGGCGTTCGGGGCGCTGCGCCCCGTCTGCGTGCAGCTGACCCGGGTGCAGACGGTGGAGAACGTGCGGCAGCTGCAGGCGCACCTGGCCGGCGTGAGCGGCGCGGCCCTGCAGGAGCTGCAGGAGTACGTGCTGTTCCCGCTGCGCTTCGCCCTGCGGGTGCCGGGGTCCAAGCAGGAGCGGCTGGTGCAGAGCCTGGTGCAGTGCATCTCCTCCGTGCTTGCGGCGACGTGCGTGAAGAAGCAGGAGCTGCTGCAGGAGCTCTTCTCTGAGCTCTGTACCTGCCTCGCTCCCCCTCCCAGCTCGGGCAAAGCCGCCCCGCTGTCCGAGGAGCTGAAGCTGGCTGTGATCCAGGCACTCCACACCCTGATGCATTCGGCTTATGGGGATGTTATCTTGTCTCTGTACCAACCTTCCACCCTTCCACTCTTAGGATTTGCTGTGTCTTTGCTTCTGACACTTGCAGAGCAAGAAAAAGCAAAGCAAATCAAGATCTCTGCTTTGGAGTGCTTGCAGGTCCTGGTTCTGCAGTGTGACTGCCAGGAGCACCGAGACCTGGATGAAGATGAGGCACAGCAATGTGGGGATTTGTTTGCTTCTTTTCTGCCCGGAATTTCTATTACACTGTCTCGAGTTATTGCTGGAGACATCAAACAAGGTCACAAAACCACCGTTTCTGCCATTAGACTCTTTTATCTGATTGTTGGCTTGGTCATGGCTGACAAACAGCTAGCCAGAATCCCAAAGAGTAAGGAAAAGCTGCCAGTGGAACACAGCAGAATATCAGAGCTAATGATCCACAGAGGACCTGACTGGACTAAAAGTACTGCTGAAAAACTCTCTCTTCTCTTGCATAAAGTGGTTGAATCTTCTTCAGTTCACCCCCACTGGAAGGTGAGACTGGAGCTGGTAGAGCTGGTTCACCACTTACTGAGGAACTGCAGTCAGTCGCTGGTGGACTCGTTCAGTCACCTCTTAAAGGCCTTGGTTGGGCTGGTTAATGATGAAAACAGTGAAGTCCAGAGCAGGTGTAACAAAGTTCTGCAAGGGATTGCAGAGCAGAGGATTGTGGCACAGAACAGGGCTCTTGCTGATGTCCTCTCTGAGAACCTCCATTCCCTTGCCACGGCTCTTCCCCGCCTGATGAACTCTCAGGATGACATGGGCAAGGTTTCCACACTGAGCTTATTGCTCGGCTACCTGAAGCTGCTGGGCCCCAAGATTAACATTGTCCTCAACTCTGTGTCCCACCTGCACCGCCTGTCCAAGGCACTGGTGCAGGTTCTGGAGCTGGACGTGACGGATGTGAAGATAGTGGAGGCCCGGCGCTCTGGGCCACCATGCCCCTTGCAGCAGGGTGTGCAGAAGGGCAGGTGCCAGAAGAAATACTTCCGCTTCTTCACGGAGGAGAAGGTTTTCCAGCTCCTTCAGCAAGTGTGTCGTGTTCTTGGCTACTATGGGAACCTCTACTTGCTTGTGGATCACTTCATGGGGCTGTACAATGAGTCTGGCCTGTACCGAAAGCAGGCAGCCATGATCCTCAACGAGCTGGTCACGGGAGCTGCCGGAGTGGGAGTGATTGTCCTGCAGGAGAGGGAAGTTCTGCTGAACGTGGATGATCTCAAAGGGTCCGTAACATCCATTCTGGATGAATACATGGACCAGGCGAACTGGTATTTGGTCACTAGCACTGACACAGAGGAGAGCAGCCCTGAGCAGTCAGTGCAGCACTCAGGACTCACTGTCCGTGCGGGAGGGGCGTCCAGCAGCGTTCTCCTTCTGTCCCCGGAGCCCCCAGTCACAACCCGCACCATGAACAGCAACATCTGGCAGATCTGCATCCAGCTGGAGGGTGTCGGCTGCTTTGCTGCTGTTCTTGGGAAGGAGTTCCGGCTGCTGCTGCTGTCAGCTCTCTACCCTGTGCTGGAAAAGGCTGGTGACAGGACTCTGCTCATCAGTGAGACAGCACTGGGGACACTGGCAGACATATGTGAGGCCTGCGGTTATGACTCGGTGCAGTGTTTGATTAATGAGAATTCTGACTATCTGGTGAATGGGATTTCCCTGAATTTGCGCCAGCTGGCACATCAGCCACGTGCTTCCCAGGTCCTGGACACGATGCTGAGGCATTCGGATGCCAGCTTGCTGCCGCTGGTAGAAGATGTAATCCAAGATGTCCTGTCTGCGCTAGATCAGTCTTACAATAGCCAGGCTTCCACCTTCCTCAGAGTCCTCCACTCAGTCATGACAGCTCTAGGTACCAAAACAATGTTTACTTTGTGTAATTCAGCCTTGCTGTCACTAAGGGTGGTTGTCTTGGACCTTTCCACTTGCCATGGGAGGTTCCAGGTAGCCAAGGTGCTGCAGTGGGATGGCCACTGTGCTTTGCTTGCTGGGGCAGTGCTCGAGCAAAGATCACCAGTAATTTTCCCTCTTCAGTTTGTCTGGCCTGCTGCCTTTCACAGGAACATGGCCTTTAGTGGCTGAGAAAGGATGGATTCACTGCTCCCATGAACATTCTGTAGGAGCACATGGCATGTATTCCTTTTTAACATTCCCATACCATCAGGGAGGTGACTGGGATGTGACAGCAGGTGCCTGGATCAGGTGCAATCCCATGAGTTGTGTGAGCCATCTCTCATGGCATCCATGGCACCTTGCTGACTTGCAGGAGGGGATCATGGTTGCTCAGTGACATGTCAGTTCCTCTTTTGCAGTGCAGTGGTTTGGAATGCCCAGCGCTGAGGAACACCAGCAAAGGCAGACTAAGAAGGGGCAGAGCAGGGCTTGGTCCCAGGGGCAGCAGGAGGTGACAATGACAAGGCAAGAAGTGGAACAATTCTTCCTTGACTATGTCAGCCAGAAGCAGATCGCAGAGGGTGATCTTCCTGACCTGGAGGAGGAGACAGGTCAGTGCTGTGTGTGGCTGGAGAGGAGCATGGTCAGCTTGAAGAGAGACTGTGACCTCTGAGGTGTCCTTTTGTCTCGTGGGGGCCTTGGGACCAGGCTGACAGTCTCAGGTCTTTGGGCTGACCTTGGTTCATGTAAAGTGCTGTTGGGTGTTCTCGCCTTGTTCTGTTTGAGTGGGGGAGCCAAATGTTTGCAGATCAAGATTTCTCTAGCTCTAAGACACAAGCACAGCATGTTTTTCCTTACCTCATAACAGTTCATTTGGGTTCAGGACCTGAAGTTTCCTCTTTCCAGGATCCTATGCATTTTCCTCATGCTCCCTTGGGAATCTATGTACTATTTACTCCTGGCCAGTGATGCCACTGCTCCCCTTATCACTTGGCCTTGGCAGGCACTGCAGACATTCATATAGGGAACCTTTTAGTCTTTACTGGGCTGTGCTGCAATCCTGACCTTTAAATACTTCATCTTTAAATATGTAGGCTTTTCATTTTTAATAAAAATCAATGGGAAATAAGTCCATGGTGAGAAGAGACTGCAAATGTCAGACCAGCTGCATTGTCCACTAAAGAAAGCGAACATTCTGTAGCCCCACACTCTTAACTGAACCTGACACTAGCCCACAGAACTCATAGGCTTAACTATATCTAAGCACATTAAAAAATGCTAAAGCCCTTACTCGGGAATTTGCAGAGTGGTTGTGGGTGGATATTGTGATCTCCCAGAGCTCCCACATCATTTTCATTACTTCAGTAATGGTTTTGTCTTCCAGATGAGGTTCTCCTTGCTAAGCCAGAGCCCAGCTCTGACACAGAAGGAGAAGCTCCAATGCCAAGCCATGCTCAGCTGGCCAGGGATGTGATGGAGAGGTGCATCCACTTGCTGTCTGACGGGAGCCTCCGAGTGCGGCTGAAGGTCGGTAATCGCCAGCTCTGAGGGGACAGATGGTGCCCATGAATGGGCTGGTAGCTCGTCAGTGTGTGTGCCATGCATGTTGGGCTCCCTGCCATCCCCAGGTTTGTACTGCCATATGCTCGAGCAGGACAGAGTCTCCAAGCCTGGCAAGAGAAAGGGAGGTAGCTTTTCGGGAGCACTCTGGATTAGGAATGGCAGCCAGACGGAACAGAATCTTAAGGGTGACTTTGTATTGGGCACTTTCCCTTGATGCTTATGACAGTTAAGTCTTGTGCCTTGTCCTTTAGTGGAGGAAACAGAAGCATCTTTCTCCCATCTGTGCCTCCCATCCCCCTTCCTCAGGCTGCAGTGCACAGGCTGATGAATGTTTTTGAAGTTGCTGGGGTGGTGATAAGCAGGGCTAAAAGCCTGGCTTTTTTCTAATTATGAAAACCCTTTGAAGGTGGCCTCCTTTTAAAGTGCAAAGTGAGACAGAAAAATGAGGCATAACCCAGATTCTCATCCCAGCGGCCCCAGTTCTGCCAGGTGATCCTGCTGCCACAGCCGCAGTGGGGTCCGAGTGTGCAGCTCAGCCTGTGGGATCAGGGCAGGAATCCTGCCTTGTTCCCAGCCCAGCTCTGTACCCAGCACAGGTTGTGTCACCGCGGTGCTTGTCCCTTTCCAAACAGGCCTGATCTCTAAGCACTGTTCACTTGTCCCCGTTCCTGTTGCGGTAAAACTGCGCCCTTTGTTATCCATCCCCTCCTCCTGGCTTCCTGACGTGATGCTGGGATTCACCTGAATGCCTGGCACTGCAGCACTCAGAGCCTGTTCCCTCCCCTCCTGCCCAGGTCCTGGACGTGCTGGAGCTCTGTGTAACTGTGCTGCATCCTCATGGAAACCATCTGCTTCCCATGGCTCACCGTGTCTGGCCAGCTCTCGTCACCCGGCTGATTAGTGATGACCCTCTGGCAGTGCTCAGAGCCTTCAAGGTATGGCCATGACTGCCAGCAGCATTTCCAGCTGGGACTTGGGCAGGAAGGGGCTGAGGCAGTGCTGCAGCCCAGGAGAGAGCACCAAGCTCCTGCAGCGATGTTTAAATGCGGTTTGGAGCATGGGGTCACCGCCCTGCAGTGGGTTTGTACCACTCCTGCTGCACCTTGTCCACAGGTAGACCCTCGATGCTGTTCCTGGGGGAGGCAGCAATGTTGGTTGTTATTGCAGGGATGAGAAAAACAGTTGTACAGCCTGAACAGATGTTAGGGGCACCATACAGTGCAGCTTGGCCTTGCTGGAGCCACAGTCCCAGCATCCTCTTTGGAAGTCTCAGATTAAAGATAGGGGAACATTTCACAATTGAGGCATTGGCAAGGGAGGGGAGAAGTTAAACAAGGACTTGGCCCTATAATGACATTATTAAAGAGTTCCTGACCTTGTCAGCTGGCTCCTTTCTGCTCCTGACTCATGGGCTGGCCAGTAAAGCATCTTTCCAGAGGTTGCCAGCTCCAGCATTGCAGAGGAATTCATCTGCTGGGCAGAGTGAGATTCATTTTAGAATCCTTCAGTGTGAATAAAGAGAGTTTTAATTCCCCAAATTCCAGAAGCCATGCACTAGAATCCCAGAATAGCCATACCTATTATGTGCCCACCCTAAAAGGAGGTAGAGATTGCTATGCAAAAACTAATTAACTCTTGAAAAGTTCAAGTCATCACTACAATTTGCACCCAGCTTGGGTTTTGCTGTATGAATTCCCCCCAAAGTGTCTTCCTGCCTAAATTCCAGGACAAGAAGTGTCATATCAGTGTAAAGCAACATAACCAGCATCTCAGTCCTGCACACTGAGACCATGAGCTCAGTGAAGTTCCAAAAGAGAGATTAGTGTTCTGGCCACGTGGACCCTCCCCCCCCTTTTGTTTTTACACGAATGTAGGACCATTCTCTACCCAGTTTCAGTTTGATCCTGGGCACACACCAGTAGCGCTGGGCGCCCTTTTCTGTGACCAGTTGGCCTTTCTGCTTGCTGATGTGCCTGGAAAGATGAGCTGTCTGCACCAGAAAAGAGATTTAAGGATATAATGATATTTAATGGCATTTTCCATCAGAGACACTTCCACTAATTCTGAGTAAGACTGCACAGCTGCTTTTACCTTTACTGTGCTAATGAGGGAAGGGCAACCCAGGAGGTCAGCTAGGTGACACTGCAGAGCAGGGTGCAGCTCACTCAGCCTCTCAAACATTAACCTTCTGCTCATTATGGGGAAGCTGGGGAAGGTGTGGTTACAATGCTTTCACCTGCAAAAAGAATTCTCCAGGGAGAGGAATGTCTGAATCCCCCAGCATGGTGTGGATCACTGAACTCCTCCCAGGCTGGTGTGTGCATTGTCCCCTGTAACTGATGTCTCTCTTAGGTGCTGTGTACCCTGGCTCAAACATGTGGGGATTTCCTGAGGCAGAGGTTCTCCAAAGATGTCCTGCCCAAGCTGACCAGTTCCCTCCTCAGCCAGGCCCCAGTGAGTGCCAAAGCTGGGCCTGTGTACAGCCACACACTGGCCTTCAAGCTGCAGCTGGCTGTGCTGCAGGGCCTGGGCTCTCTCTGTGAGAGGCTGGACATGGGTGAGTACCAGGGGAAGCACAGGTTGTGTGGATCTCTGCCAGACTTTATTCTCTCATCTCGACTTGCTCTTCTCCTGCTGCCCATGGAATTGATTTCCTGATCTTCTCCAGCCTGAATCTGTCCTCTTTGGGAGCTCTGTAAAGAGGTGCTGGGCACTCTTTACTCCCTGGGGGACAAAAGGGACTGAAGGTTCCCAGCACATGCAAAATCTGACTGCTCATCCTGCTTGTGCATGAGAAGAGGGTATGGAATGGAGTGCCTGCATTGCTCTAGGGCTGTTGGGCCATGCTTTGTTCTTACCGGACAAACTGGAGCCCAGGTAAGACTTCTGGATAGCTTGACTGGTTCCATTGTGGGCTTCTCTCTGGGTGACCCTTTAAGACTAGCACATCACACTCTTCTATTGAATGAAATTCTCTGAAATTCTCCCCAAGTAAAATTTCTGGAGCGGACTTTGATGAGGGAGAAGGTTTGCTGGCTAGTTGCTCTTTTCCTCTCAGTGCCCTTGATTGCTTTCCTGGCTTTGCAGCAAGATGCTTAAAAGGCAGGGTCAGAAGAGCTCCAGGTCAGACAGCTCAAAGGCTCAGAAGCCTCTGCTGCCAATTTGGAGCTGATTCCATTAGGCAGCAGCTGCTGAGGAGGTCACCTCCTACCCTTCTTTCCTGTTCCATTTCTGCAGGCGAGAGTGACCTGAATAAAGTGGCAGATGCCTGCCTGATTTACCTCAGCGCCAAGCAACCTGTGAAACTGCAAGAAGCTGCCCAGAGGTAATGTCTCTTAAATGCAGGTGTGTTGAGTGTACAAATAATAGGGGACAGAGGGAACATGGTGATCCCATTCCTTTTACACCCTTCCTGTAAACACCCTTCCAGCCTCCATCACATTCAAGTCCTGTACAACAGGATCTCTCATGGAAGTTTTCTGTGGTGAAGTATCATTTACTCCCCAAAGTGAGTTAGAGAGGTCAGTTGTCAGCTTGCACAGACATTACAGGTGACCTTGCAGTGCATTTGGGGACAGAAGGAAAGATGTGCTACTTGCTTTTTCCTAACCAAATACTTGAGGTTCTTGGCCCACTGGTGGCATCAAACTGTGGAGGGAAGACAGTTATGGAAGAGGATGTGCCAGGCATTTCCTTGTATTTTATCCCTTAATACCTTCTGCAGGCTGGGGGATTTACTTCTGTTACCCTTCCATTTTCCCTGGGCTCCAGCGCAGGCTCTGCCAGGTGGACCAGAGTTTGTTTGGGAAGCTGTCAGTCTTGGCACCAGTGGTGCTCTGAGAAGGCTGGGAGAGTCTAAAAGAGCAAAACCAGTTTAGGTGAACACTCTCCAGCTCTAGGAAGTGTTGACAGACATACTTTGCTGCTTGGTGTACAAAATCCTGCTCAGCATGTTCTGCTGTCAGGATAAGAAATCACTATTGTCATATGTTGTCACCTGGAACCAAGGCCAGAGCTTTCAGGAGACAAAACAAGTCCAGGTACAGAACATAGGACATAAATCAAAAAGCCCCTCTGCATAAGGATGGGGGTGAAAGCCAGGCCCCCCTTCTTGTGTGGCCAGCCCTGCCCTCCCCCAAGGGGAGGGGAAACCAGCAGGTTCTGCAGGCTCTGCAGCTTCGGATTTCCAGGGCAGGCTGCTGGAAAGGGAAGCAAAAGGAAGTGCAGCCCATCCATTCCCTTTCACAAAGCACAGGCTCCCGGGGGTGCAGGGTGTGAAGGGCTTTGTGTGGCTGGGCAGCAGTTCAGAGCCAGCGCTCTCCGGAGCTGGAGCATTCCTTTGTTTGTATCCCTGCGCGGGTGGGAGCAGGTTTATTTTTACCTTGGAGGCTTTCACGGCAGCACAGCAGGCTCCGGCAGCATTTGTTCTGCAGAGGGGCTCTGTGCTGTGGGCGTGCACCCCCTTAATGCAATAATGCCTCAGTCTGTGCAAGCAATGCTGGATGAAAAGCAGAACACCAGGATTTATCCAGATATTTGGAATCTGAAGCTTTTAAATCATTAACCAAGCAGCTTGAGAAGCTGTGCAATTTCCCCCCAACAGCAGGGGTGGAGGGAATATGAACTGTGCCCCTGTTGGAAGCTGCATGGTGAAGTGAGCTCACTTGTTGGAGCACAAGGGCAGCAAAGTTCAGGGCAAGTAACATTTTCCTCCTGTATGTTGTTTTTATTATATTTTGAGGAAAAAATATCATATGTTTTGCTCCTCCCCCCAGTGCTTTTGATCCACCATACATCATATATGTCAGTGAACCAAGCTGCTCATAGAAGCCCTTGCTGTCTCCTGTTTAACTCCATCGACCAGACACATGTATGCACTGAGGTGTGGCCTGGCCTGTCACCACACAGCAGCATTTGGAGGTTTCTTTTGGGTTTAATTTTTTTTAATTTAGTCCTGTGCAATCCCTGGATTGGATGGATCAGAGTAAATCATATCACGCTCACTTTTAACTGTAGTGTCCTGATACGAGATTTCAGTCTGGAAAAGTCAAAATCAGTTTGCACCGTAGCAATCAGCTCCTGTACCAGGATAGGAATCACTTCTCAGCCACACTTCCCATTTCTATTCTCCAGCTGCTGAGCCACCACATTCCTGTGAGTTCTGGCTCTTCTTGCTCTCCATGTTCCTGAAAGTAATCCTGCAAACTGACACAGGTTGTCACACATTTAGGCCCTTTCCATCTAAGCAAGGGCAACGTTATCAGCCTGATACATGAGAAATTCTGCATTTTAAATGCTTCTAAAAACCGATAGACCAGAACTAATCTTAGCCCCAGCCTGAGCGCCAGCGTACGTCACATAACTCAGCTTTATCACTGCAGAAATCATATGAGGTAAAAGAATGCTTGGAACCAGCTTGCCATAGTGATTTATACTAACTGGCCTTTGCTCAGCTCTCAGGATTCTTATTCAACTGATGGGTTGTGACCTGTCAAGAACAAGGTCAGCACTTGCAAAGTCAGTTGTAGCTCCAAAAATCATACACTGACTATATGAGGATTCTGTAGGCATGCACGGAGCTGAGAAGGAATTTTTGGCCAAGGTGCTTGAGCCACACAAAAAAAGGAAAAAGGGAGTTTGGCTATCATCCAGGGATGTTATCATGCCCCAAGGAGTCTGCTTAATCCCATTTATGGGACCCTGTAGCTTTATTAGATGAAGCAGTGGGAGGAAGTGATTTTTGTAACTGCAGCTTCCTGGAATACTCAACAGGCAAAAATAGATGCTGGGAAAAAAAGAACTCCAGCATATCTGAGGAAGAGAAAATGGGACAATAACAATAGGCTTTACTAGAAGATGACTGCTGGGAGTATTCCAGGAGAGTATTATCCAAAGCTTTTTAAAAAACTAAACAAACAAAAAACCAAATGCAAAATCACCAAAGGGACCAAACTTGCTGAAGAAGAGTTTGGGAATGCCAAAGAGCACTAGAAAAGTCTTTGCCTTCATTGAAGAAGATGAGCCAGCGCAAGGGTGGGGAAGTGCCCAGAAAGCCTTGAGCAAGGGGGTTATGTGGGGCCCCAGCACTGGGAACAAGGTGGGGGGAGATGGTGGAAATTGAAAGTCACAATATGTAAATCTGAGCTTCTCGTCAATTTGTGAAGTTGCATCATCCGTGACAAGCTTTTCACTTCAGGGAATAAAACCTTGAAGGAAAAGAGATTAGGAAATTGTCACTGGCCCCTGTTAAAACTGACAAGTCATTTTCCTGTCTTTCAGTTTCAAGTGACTGTTTTGAAATTTACACTTAATTCCTACTAAATTTTTGCAGCCCATGACCTTTCAGTCAACAGTCTGGATAGGAATGATTTTTTTTCCCCCCTAAGATGCCAAAATAATTTCCTCAGTTCTTACCAAAGCCTGTGGTGAGCTGTATCCAGTTAAACATTCAGCAGGGATGGAAAGCCAGGAAGCCTTTTCCTTCTGCCAGTCTGTGCCATGGCTTTGCTTGGAGTTTGGGAAAAGACAAGGCAACAGAATAGCCAAACTGCTCTGTGCTAGTAGAACAGGTTTAGCACACTTGGGACCCATATGAGCTATTCTGGGACCTTTTTTGATACAAAGCTTGATTATGCAGCTTACCTCTTTTGGTTTGCTTGTGTTCTTTGTTGGATACTCATTGTCAGCTGTCACTCCCAGGCTGGATTGAACCACACCAGAACAGCCACCTGCTCAAGGCAAAATTCAATAAAGTGATATTTAAGGAAAAAAAAAAAAAAAAGAAAAAGGCAACAACAGAAAACAAACTTAGATTAACCCCAGGATTCTTTGCTATGGAAACAGGTTGCTTGGAAACTACCCCAGAGTTAGTTTGAAAATGTAAAAGTCAAGTTGTTCTTTAAGCTGCAGAGCACTCCAGGCTACCAGGGATAATCACAGTCCCGAGCCATTATGGGCACCAGAGGCAGTGAGTTCTCCAGGGTCTGGATAATCTCTGAGGGTCGCTTTCTCTGGAGCAACTGACTGGGAAGAGGTTGGAGAGCAAAGTGTCTGTGCTGTGAGTGTAAGAGCTACAGCTGTGTGTGTGCTGGGGATCGGCAGCCTGCTGCACAATATTCCCCATTCTGACATTCACTTCACAGCAATTCATTGTCCTTGCCTGCTCCTATGCCAGCCATAAGGAGCAAGGATTATCTCTGCAGCTGCCCACCAGTAGCAGCACACTGAAAACTGGGTGGAACCACTGGGAGCTGCTGTTTTCTGGCAGACAGAGCCGTGTGCTCCTGCTGCCACAGCCAAGCTGAGGGCACGGGCAGGGCAGTGTCTGGAGAGCTGGACCCAGGATGGCAGCGGTGAGAGCTCCATACCCTGCCCCTGCCAGCCCCTTGCTTGGGCTGGCACCGAGTTGGCCATCCTCCCCTTCCAGTCAGCAGAGCTGCAGGAACAAAGCCAGGGGAATGAGGAGTCCTTTGAGCTCACCTGCATTTGGGCAATCCACAGAAAAAAGTCATGTTGCTGAGGCAGCTGTTGCCAAGCCCAGCTATCACTGTAGAGCACATTCCCACTGGTTCCTCTGGAGCAGGCAGATAGGCACCACCAGCACCTTTGGCAGAGGACACTGCCAACAGCTTCAGTGGTGACATCTCCCCTCTTCTGTTCAGAGACCTGCACTGAGGGACAGGCAAGGTGTTAATGGCAGAGAGGCAAAAGCAGCAGATTTGGCTGTGCACGGAGTAACGAGTCACATCCACGTTATTGTGAAGAGGAGAGGGAGCTCTCTCCTACCTTCATCTCATTTCTGTGCTCTTTCACATTACTCTTGGCACTGCACTCCTTTTCAGAGGAGAGATTCTCAAAGGGATTTCTCCCTGCTTTGCGTAGGAAGCAGCCTCACTTTAGGGATGAAAGTTCTTCCATGAGAAATTTGGACAGCAATCAGATCTGGATTTTGCATAGCTTTTGTAGCAGGTGATCTTTGCTTTTAGAAAGGGAGTTCAGTCCTGTGCTTCTTGGGGGGAACAGAGACAGACCTACCTGATTTCCCATTACCTCACCTGGCAGTTGTTCTCCTCACAGCTCCATGATTTCAGTGAAAACTAAAGACCTGAAGATGCATGGCCGGGCTTTACTGGGATCTTGGAAAACTGTACCATAGGTGTGGTGAGTGCTGAGTGCCTTTGGTGCTCACAGAGCACTCAGCACTATTCAGGAAAAGGCCTTGCAAATTCCAGTCTTATTTTGTTCATGGCACAGCCAGAGAATTTAATACCAGTTACGCCCCATACACCTTCTGTGCATTAAACCCTGACAAAAACCTAGCCGAGCCCAAATGTTGCTGCAGGGAGAACTGGCAGGAGGGGGTGGGTAAGCGTAGGTCAAACAAATCAGCGTTTGCTCTTTCACTCCTTGAGCTTCCTGCTCTCCAGCAGCAGCTGTGTCCCAGCAGCTCACAGCTGGGCCCCTGTGTGAAGGGCAGGCTGGAAAGGCAAATCCCATCTTACTGAGGTATGGAAATGCAAAGTGAAAACCATCAACACAGCAGTAAATCTGCAGAGGAAGTTGTGATTCCTCTTTTCCTTCATTCTGTTGTTAATGAAGGTTGTGTTTGGTTTTGGTTTAAAATCCTGCTTTGTGAAAGGTACTGTGCAGAAGGACAAAAATTTGGAGGCAGCTAATAAGGACTTGGGAAGGTGGGAGACCTCACTTGAGCAAAAAGCCCTCAAATACAGTGTTGAGCTTCCTTTGGGGCCCAGCCTGGGCAGCTGTCCCCAAATATCCTTGGGTTTGCCACCTCTGGAAAGGCAGAGAAGCCCACATGAGTTAACTGACTCACTCCCCAAAAACCAGAGAGGGCAGTGAGCAACTTCTCCCAAGATCTCCGCAGGAGCTGTTGTCCAAAAGATCCCGGATATGCGTAGCACATGCAGTCACCCACAGTCACCTCCCCAGCATGAACGACAGGCAGATTTAGGCTTACGCCAGCAACAGCTCACAGTGCCAGCACCAAGCCTGGGTCAGTTCTGCACCAGCTGCTTGTTTGATGTCCATAAGTGACTGTGCAGTATCATAAATATTTTTCTCCCATGTGCCAGTGGCTGTGAGGCTCAGAGCTGCTTTCTCGGGCACAGGGGCCACTGCACTGCCCTCTGTAAAGAGTCGAATATGTGCAGCTGCCAGAGGTTGCGGACACCATCAAAGCTTTCCTTAGCTCTTAATAACCCTGTTGGGTGCCAACCAAAAAGCCTTGTTCTTACTCTTCTTTCCTTTCTTCCTGCTGTTTTCCAAAGTGTTTTCCTGCACTTGATGCACGTAGACCCTGACAGCACCTGGCTGCTCCTGAACGAGGTGTGCTGCCCCGAGGGGTACGACCCCCCCCACGCCAGCCTGCGCCCGGTGAAGCTCAGCGGGATGGGGCGGCCACGGAACGAGCTCACGGACAACGTGCTGCTCCTGCTCCAGAGGCTGCAGCAGCAGGAGGGCACGGGGCCTGGGACCGGCACACAGGAGGCATCTCCTCCCTGACAGACCTACACAGCAGCTGGGATGGGAAAGAGGAACCACCAGGGTAGAGCTCACCTGGGAAAACAGCATCGCTGAGGATCCAAATGGTTCAGGGGCGAAGGAAGGGCTGCCCAGTCTGGGGCACTGGCTGAGACACCATCCCCGTGGCAGAAGGTTTATTTTTTGAAGTGGTGTTTGAGGATGAGGTGGGTACATGACCCTGACTTCTCCTGACTTGTGCCTCGCCAGCACCATATGCAGAGAAAATGGCACATCTATTTCAAATTGTTCAGTATGAAGAGTGAGTCATCTTCAAGAAATGATCCTTGGAGGGTGTCCCTGTAGCGCCCCCCACACCTCTCTGACCTCCTCACAGCTGTGATGATCCCTCCCATTCTCCACTGGGCAGTGACTGACAACTGAAAGCAAAAGCTTTTTCTGGCCTTTACCCTTCCCTGAATCTTGTTTGGGGTGCACTATAAACCTGTTCTTTTTAAAACCAGCTAATCTCAGAAGAAGTTAAAGTGCATTTCCAATAAATTCCTCACCTGTGTTACTGGCAAGAACAACATGTCCTCTCAGAAGCATCAGGGCTGCTCCTCACAGCTGCAGTTTGCTGAGACTGGCTGGAGGCAGCCAAACGTGCTCTATTCTCCATCTCACTCTCTGTGAGGTTCTGTAGAGAATCAGCCAGCCCTGATTTATACCTGGGAGTGATTCTCCCATGCCCAGGTCACGGTTCTCTCAGGCCATTCTAACCCCCACCCCAAGGAGAATTAGATGAAGCACCTGCTTATGCCCCAGCACAGCCTCTGTGTCCACGGTCAGATGGTGCTGGCAGTGACAGGGACTGTGAGCACAATGGCATCCCAGCAGTGCCATGGTATGTCAGAGTAGGTATAACATGGTCCAGCGAGCAGAGGATGACTCATCTTTGGGGTCAGCTCACTCCCCCTGCTGAGGGGCCTCTCCCCTGATCGCCAGTTCCCACATCCCCAGGCTCTTTCCGCAGAGATTGTCCACAGGCACTGCTTTGCTCAGCTGCTCCCAGACCTCACCTGCTCCTGGATCTCTCAGTTTCACCCGAGCAGCTCCTGGCAGCAGGCTGCCTCCTGACACTCGGGGAAGTTCTATGCAACTGAAGCAAAAGGGCAGATCTTGACTAAATTTGGAAGCAAGCTCAGAAGTACAAAACCCAAAGCAATAAATGGATTGTTACACAGAGCAGGCTTGTGCATGACTGTTGCAATCCTGGGTGAGCATCCAAAACATGTCTCTGCTGGTGGGCCCAAGGGCACTGCCTCTGCTGCCCACATCCCTCAGCTGAAGTTACTTCCCCTTGTCTCCCTGGTTTTATTCAGGCTTTACTCCTGGTTGCTTCTCTAGGGAAAACACAAGTCAGTGACTTTTTACCCAGTCGGACAGGGCTGCAGGTCAGCTTTACTCTTTTTGTAATATCTGTTCAGTGCTTAACGCTGGTTGGGTTCTATACAAAGGAGCCTTCAGAGCTGCTGTGACAGGGCAGGCAGGGAGGTGAAATACTGCCTTTGGTTTCCGAGCGCCCTTGGGGCTGGTGCAGTTTTCTGGGTTGTTGTAGCACTTGACAAAACTCATCCATTAGGTGCAGATGCTGCATCCAGCCTCGCTCTGCTCAGCTCTGCGGTGGTGGGGACTCCAAGGACCCAGCCTGCCCATGCCAAGGCTTGCCATCGTGCAGGACAGGCATGGGATTCAATGGCAGCACTGTCCCATCACTGCCCAGTGCCCAGGAACCAACCACATCACCCAGCCAGGGCTCTGGCACAGCTGACTGCACAGAGCCCCCCTGCCAGAGCCTGTGATTCACAGTGCTGTCCCAAAGATTCTCCCCACAGCCTCAGCCCCAGCCAGCAGGTGGGTGCTGGTGGTAGGAGAGGCTGTCCTGCCTGTCACAGTCAGCTCCTCTCAGCTTCGTTATCGCCCTTGCTTTATTGGAGGCTGAGTAAATTGCTTTTGTCTGAGGCAGGATAATGGCTGGGAGAGGGACTGCGTGAAAATAGCATTTTCATGAGGCTGTTTCCTCCCCAGCAGTGACTTGCATATTAAGCTCAGCCCCTTCACAAGCCCAGGGCCTTCCCTGCTCAAACCCTCCTCCACCAAGCAGCCCCCAACACACTGGGGTGGGGACCCCCTGGCTGCCCCCACTCCAGCCACCCCCTCTGGGATCAGGGAGCTGAGAAAGCTGTGTCCATCCACCTCCTCCGTGCCCAAACACAGCCAGGACCATGGGGGACCACCACATCTGGGGCTGGGGGCACCATCCCCCACACAGCCCCTGGCACCAGTGCATCCATCCATGCATATGGATCTAGCAGGGTCCTCTCCTCAACTCCTGCTCCCAAGATTTCCTATGAACTCAGCAAAATTAATCTCTTCTAATAAAACCTGTTATTGTTGAAGCTCACCTCTGGGTTTTACAAATCACTATGCTGCACAGCAATTTGTTTACTCCCCGTTTGAGGTGATTTGCAGCCTCCTGCCCTCCCTAGCGTGTCCCTGGTTCTTCCTTTTCCTCTGCCGGGGCCTGTTTTTTGCTGCACAGAAAAGAGCTGGACCCCGGCAGCTCACCCAGCCACCCCTCAGGACCTGGCACCCCAAGGCCACAGCGTGGAGCATCCCTGGCTCACCTGGGACCTTGCTGTATCCTGCACCCCTCAGGGCAGCAGCTCCCGAGCTGGGCAAAGCTCCCCAGCTGCGGCTTTTTAATGCTCTGAGCCCTCAGCTGCAGGTGACAATGCTGATGCCCACCCTCATCCCCATCCTCACCAGCCCCAGTTCTGCCCCTTTTTCCTCAAGGCAGTGCCAAAGCCGTGTCCCCTCGCCATGCCAGGGGCAGAGAACGCAGACCCGCAGAGGCTTTGTTTAAAGAGCTTTATTAGCTGCAGCAGGTCTGATGGTGGCAGGCTGGGGGGCAGCAGGGGAGCAGCGCCCGGCACCCGGGCAGGGGGGCTCGGGACCCCCCTCTCCCTCCCCTCAGCTCCGTCCCCAGTGGCCGTGGTCACCCGTGGGGACAGCAGGGACGGGCTCTGCTGTTTGCACTGGGACACAGGAGCCCGTGGGCCAGACCCTGCCCGGGGCAATGCGGTGCTGTGGCCTGGGAGGGAGCGATGCTTGACTGGGAGGGGGCCGAAAGCCACGCCGGCACGGGCAGCGGGACGGGGCCAGGGTGGACGGGGCTGGCGGATGAGCCCCCCATCCTCTGTGAAATGCGAGGGGCAAGAGGAGTGATGGGTGCAAGGGGCCAGCGATGGCACAGCTTCCCAGCCACACACGGAGCACGGGCAACTGCCTGGCTGAGCGATGCCAGAGCGTGCCGGGAGGATGCCAGGGATGTGCCGTGCCGTCCTTCCTCTGCTGAGCTCAGGCCTTGACGTGTTGGGGGCTGCGGGGCAGGCAGGGACAGGGCAGGGCGAAGGGGATACACACGGGCTGTAGGATGGAGGCTGGAACATAGATACGCACTGTGGGGCTGGAACCGAGCAACTAAACGGGGCAACCTACAGGAAGAGGCGGCTGGGTCTGCGAAGCACAGGGGAGGGCAGGGAGGGTCCCGCGGGCAGGAGGGTCCCCGCTGGGCAGAGAGCTGGGACACAGCACAGCCCGCGGCACCACGGTGGCAGCGGCAGCGGGCGCCCACCCGCACAAGGCCGGGGGATGGGGACCACCACGTGTGGGCACAGGCCCTGGCCCCGGGCACAGCCCCAGCGATGCACCCATGGCACTGACAGGTCCGGCTCCCACAGCGCCCCGAGCCCTGGCACCGCTGTGCCCCCGTGGCTGGGGAGAAACCCGCGGCGCCGCGTGGGAGAGGGAGGTGGGGAGGGGTGCTGGACAAGACGGGATGGTTGGGCCAGTCTCTGGCAGGGGGTGCGGGACCCTTGGTGGCTCCGCTGAGTCCGGGGCGGAGGGGGGCTCCGGCGTCCCCCCACACCGCCCACCTACAGCACACAGGAGGCGTCTGCCGAGCGCTTCTTCAGCTCCTTCCCGGCTTTGTGGTGGTGGTGGTGGTGGTGTGCGTGGGCTGAGCCCGGCGCGGCGAGCTCTGCCAGAGGGGCCTCCCGCAGCTCGGTGTCCTGGGGGTGCCCCGGGCCCCCCGCTGCCTCCACCCGCAGGTACGCCTTCACCTTGTGGTGCCGTGCCTTGCCGTCGCTGGAGTCGATCACCCGGCACTCGTACGTCCCCTCGTCCTCCAGCTTCACCCGCGACAGCCGCAGCTTGTGGGAGATGTTGCTGCCGACCACCTTCACCACCTGCATCGGGGCAGACGGAGGAGGTCAGGGGGCCCCCAGGACTGCCACTGCCCCCCAGACACCCGGGTCAGTGCCACGCCCGACCGTGTGCCGCCACGCCATGCCCCAGCCTTGTGCTGGGGAGGACACGGTAAAGGTTGGTGAAGTTGGTGCGGGGGGACGCAGCCCCAGCCTGAGCCCACAGGATGATGGAAGCCCTGGCTCGCACCCGGCCACGCAGGGCTTGGAGATCGATGCAGAACCACGCTGGCTAATTAGCTTTTCTACCAAATTGATTCGCTCTCAGTATTTATCACCCAATGAAATTTAAGACTTACTCACTAGCCAGAGCCGCGGCTGCTCTGGGCTGGGTCAATAAATCAGATTTATAACCCACCCCGAGGCCCCTGGCTCTGTTCCCTATAATCACACTGGATGGCAAAGGCCATTTTTCTACTTGCCGCTGCATTTGTTAGCTGAGGATTTTATGGTGTTTGGAAACAGGGCTGGAGAGGGGCAAAACCCACCCCAAACAGCACAGGAGGCAGCGTGGAGACCAAGACCCCTCAATGTCCCCTCAGCCCCATACTGTGGGGGCATCCAGTGCTGGCACATGAAGGCACCTGCCCACGCATGCACATACAAACACACGTGAGCACACACAAGCTGCTGTGTTCCACTGCCCTGCGCACCATGGGTTGCTGAGAGGCAGCTGGTGCTGCAGGTCACAGCCAGAGCCACCCCAAACACCGTCTGAGGGCTGCTCAGAGCCCCCATGAAGCCATGAGCCCCAATCCTGCATCACTGGGAGTGGGGGTCTGTGGGGACAGGACAAGGCAGGGGCAGGAGCTGCCAGGCCCCGGTGTGAGTGTGCCCAGATGCTGAGACTGTCATGGGAAAGGAGCTTCAAAAAAACTTCTTAGTCGGGAGAGCCAGAAGTCACTGAAATTAATGGCTGGGAAATCTAGAACTAATAAAATAAAACCCCAATTTGCTGGTGCCACCAGTGGCCACGGAGCCGCTACCCAGCAGGTCACTGAGCCCCAGGAGGGAGGATTTTATGACCAGCCATAACTCCTGTGGCTCTGCCAGCACAGGCAGGGCAGCGATGGCCCTCACTGCCCACAGGAATAGGACAGAGACCCTGGCACGGCCAGGATGGGCAGATTTGCTGTGCCCAGCCCCAGCTCAGCCCTGTGGTGTGCCATTGGATTCAAAGGGGGAAAAAATAAACCCAGACCTATCGTGTTTCACTTCTCCTCATCCCTGCAAAGCATCTCCAGCACCAGGTGTGTTTGGTGGATAACACACAGCCAAAGGGTGCCTGGCACAGTGGCTTCTGCGAGGGATTTATGTCCCCCCTCACTGTTTGACTCTGCTGTTTGTTCCCAGTCACCTGCTGTTGTGGCTGCACCGCAAGTTCCATCAGAACCACCCGTGCTCATTTACCTCCTCCATTCCATAAACACTTAATGATCAAGGACATTTGAAATAACAACAAACAAAAGAGGTTTGAAGCTCCAGCCTCTCCCTGCTGGCTGTATCTGGAGGAGGCAGCAGAGACCTTGAATGATTCAAAATAAATCCTGGTAACACTTGCACACCCATCAATTCCATCCCAGCGTGCAATTAACTGCCTAATTATGCTGAAACATGCAACGGGTAAGCTGAGAGGAAGTGCTGGCCCCAGGATGACTCCATGCACCCACCTTGGCCCTTCCTGCCCCTGAAGCAGGGCTTGGGGTGGGATGCAGGGAGCAGCAGCCCCCCGAGCTCAGCAGATGGGGTCTGGCAGAGCCCAGGCTCTGGCTGATCCAGCAGCAGTCCTGGAATGTTGCTGCTTGTGGGGCAGGGAGCCACAGCACCCTGGTGAGGGACAGATCCTGGAGGAACCTGCTTATGTTTGGATATGGATTGTGGGTGTGAGTTAATCAAAGGGGACATGACCTCTGGAGGGGGATTCGTTACCAGCAAGAGAATCATGTGCTGGTCCTGCAGATGGGCGCTGAAAGTCGAGGCCCTCCCTTGGGAATGGTTCTTGCATTTTACCCCTCATAAAAGACTCTTGATCATTTCCCTTGATCATTTCCCGGGGATGAGGGACAGATCCTGGGTGTGAGGGGCACCCATCTGAGAAGCCACAGGTGCTTGACCGACCCCATCCCCCCTTGCTCACTCAGTGAAGGAAAAATGGAAGTGCCAGGAGAGGCTGCCAGGTGACAGTGGGAAGCTTTCCAGCACTGCTCTGTGTCTGTGGCACCCCCAAATGCAGAGCTCCCCGCGGCAGGGAGAGCCAGGGGGGCATGCACCTGGCAGCAGAAGGCCAAGAGTGTTTTATTTAACTGATTAGTCATTCTGCTCACATGAGTCTAAATGGCTTTGGGATGCTAATCCGCTGAGTCAATTGGATTATTTTATCCCTGGCATTAAAGTGTCGCTCAGAATGCCGGACGAGGCTCAGGGTCCAGGCTGTGCCTCTTGGTGCCAGGGATAGCAGGGCATCCCTCATCCTGGTCACCCCCAGCACTGAGCCAGGGCAGACCCAGCTCTCCCACCCTGGTGTTCCCAGCCTGTGGCACTGGGACCAGCAGAATGTCCCAGTGAGCCCTCAAGCGCAGCCCCCCACAAGAACCATCATTCAAACTCACGCTGATTTTTGTTGCCTCCTTCCCAGGCTCCTCTGGTGGTGATGATATCAGCTGTAGGAAAAACAGGGTAGGGGAGACCAGAGAGGGAAGAGAAATGGTCAGCTCAGCCCACCAGACCCCTTCCCACTCCCAGGATGGCTGCCCTAAGCAAGGAGGAAGAGGGAGAAGGGAGAAGGGAGAAGGGAGAAAGGTCAGTTCAGCCCCAGCAAAACCAGGCACCCAGGGCAGATGAAGCCACACTGGGTACCCAGGGTGGGAGGAACCAGCAACAGCACAGCAGCCAGGGAGTGCGAGGTGCTCACCCACAGGTCCCACTGCATCTCAGCTCCAGGTGCTCCCCGCGATCCAGGAGTGGGGATGGAGCCCTGACCACTGTGGCATCACTGATGCAGCAGTGACCCCTGCCCCAGGAACTCTGTCCCCATCACTTTCAGCACCTGTCCCATTGCCAATAATCTCCTCCTACAGCCGCCACTGGCTGTGCATTCCCAGCGCCTCCAACACCCCTGACTGTCCACCCTTGAGCCCTGGCAGTGCTCCCCCCCCATCCCAGCAGCACTGCCCTGAGGCTTCTCAATTTATGGCAACACCAGCAGCAGCCCTGCCAAAGACACTACAATAAAGGCTCATTAAAATCCCCAGAGCTGTTTCCCATTCTTTGGCCCTTATCTCTGTGTGAACAGAGAGAGAAATAAAGAGAGGCTGTTTGCCGGACCAGTACACAGGGAAACAGGGGACAAGGGAGGGATGAGCTGGTGATGAGGTAGGCGAAGGTGCAAGCACAAGCACAAAAACAAAGCCTCAGCCTGGGACGGGTCATGGTAATGGGCCAGGCAGCCCCTTGGCTGGCAAGGGCAGCCAGGACAGCCCAGCCCCACTGACCCCAGAGCATCCTCAGTGCAGCTGGACATTGAACAGCCCATGTAGGGTCCTGCACCACAGGACCCCCAGGCTCCTCTCTGTCACAGCAGAGAGGGTGAAACCCTGCTCTGCAGGTCTGATCAGCACCGGGGATGCTGCTGCGAGTTGGGGTCCCTCACCAAAACCCAACAGTGGCTGCAAGCAAAGCCCTTCCCCTGGGCAAGTGCAGGGAAGGGCTTTGCATGAAGGGCTCTGCCTTTCCGTGCTGCCGTGGAGGAGGAGGATGAGGGGCATTACCTGACTGGAAGCCCACGTCTGTTTGTCCGTCCAGTCCTTGTGGTTGCGGACGTACCACCACTGGATCTCGAGGGAGTAGGAGGGGGAGCCGCTGCCGCGGAAGGAACATGCCATCTCCACATCCTCACCCGCCTGCGCCGTCATGTCGTGGGGGGTCTCGGTGAAGAGAGCTGCTGGAGACAGAGCGGGGGCTGTGGGTGCCTGCGGGGACACACCACTGTCCCAGGGAAGGACAAAACCTCCGGCCACACAGGCAGGGTCACCAGGGGTGCCTGGATCCTTCCCGGACAAACAGAGCCAGCCCCAACAGCAGAGCAGACAGGTCCCTGTCATACCCAGCTTCTCCTGTCCCACCCAGTGTCCCCTCCCCACCCCCAGCAAAGCTGCCTGGTCCCCCCAGGCACTTTGCAAAGAGCAGGGGGGGGGGAAGGGAGGGAGCAGGAGCCTGTTGGCCCCCCCGCACCCTCAGCATCCCTCAGACCTCTGCCCCAGAGCGAGGGCGGGACCCGCCGCACCTCTGAGGTGTAAGAAATAAACAGAGCATGATCGCATCTCACTCAGACCAGGACACAACTGAAAAACAAATCCGCGCTTAATGCGGCCCCAAACAGGCTCCCACACGCCATATGGTTTGCTTTCCTCGCTCAAAACAAATATTGTTCGGAGATGTAATTAGAATTCTTTTCATCTCCTCTGGAGAGATTGTTGTTCCTCGGTGCAGACGGCCCCAGCGTGCAGGGCACCGGCAAACGCTGCTGCCGCGATTGGTGCGGTGGCTTCTCCGTGGCACGGCACGGGAACAGGCTGCCAGCCCCCGGCACACCCCGGTCACCGCTTTCGGCTGCAGAGGCCTGCCCTGTGCCTCCTGTCTTCACTCACCACCTCATGCTGCCGGCACTGCCGGCTCACAGACACAGTGCAGGTCCCACCGGAGCCACCCGAGCCCTCTGGGACACACAGCCTGTCGGGAGCAACACTCTCTGCAGCCCTGATCCCTCTGAAAACCAATTATTATCAGCCCAGACAAAAAGTTAATACCTCTAATATCTCCCTGTCCCTCTGGACGCATGGAAATCCCATCCACTTATCACTTTCCTTTAATCCATCTCAGCAGGGAACAGAGGAAAATACCCAACACCGGGGTTTACCAAGGCCGGGCGTCCTGGTGGGGTTCCCAGTGCCGCTCCCACATCCCGTTCACCCAGAATGGATTCTGTGGCAGGAGTGGAGGGAGCCCCAGGCAAGGGAACAGCTCTGGTGACTGAGGGCTGTGGGTGGAGCAGGGGGGTCTTCTTGGCACAGGACAAAATGTTCCTCTGTGCTCCAAGCCCCAGTGGTGCTGAGGCTGTTGTGTCCAGCCATTAACCAGCACTCACCCATCCATTCCCTGGCTGCAACCAGGGAATTCCTGGTTGCAGGAATTCTGCCCCACAGAATTCCTGCTGGCAGGAGCAAAGGCCAAAGCCAGTGGGTCGCAGCAGAGCCTGCACCAGCCCCCCAGACACCACAGCTCCAGCAGCGCAGGCGTGGGGTGATGGCCTGAGGGCTCCAGACGGCTCCAAATTACTGTGAACACAATTAAAATCTGCTTCCACAGACGGGAATTTGGCAGATAAGCTGAGAAAACGCTGGATTGAATCAAGCGCCTTCTTTCTTTCAGATTTTAATTGGGAAGCGTATGTAGTAATTAACCCCCGAGCTCGGGGTACCTCCAAGCACATCCAGAGGAGCACAGATCCTTGTGATGGATACCCAGGGTCATCACCTTTGCTGGGGACTGATGTCTTTCAGATGTGTCCTCCAGCAGCACCGTGTGCCCTCCCTGACGGACGCCGTGGACCCCGGCCCTGGCTGGACAGAGGTGACTCACTGCACCCCCAGCCCCGCCCCTCACAGGGACACGAGTGGAGATCAGGATCCCCCAGGCAGCCCCCAGGCTGGGCACGGACCCTACACTGTGTCGGCCAAGCTGCCTGGACACTGCTCCCATGAACACTGGCCAAGTCACCAACCCTGGCCAGTGCCCTGTCCCTCCAGCGCCCCGGTCCCCTGCCCAGCCCGGCCCCGGCCCTCTCCCCCCGCTGACATTGGCGCGGCGTCCCCACTGCGGGAGGGAGGGGGCCGTCGGGGGCCGCCGCTCCGTGTGCTTTATGGCCTGCTACCTGTCATAAACTGAGAACACCAGGATCAATAAATCTTCCAGGAAACAAAAATCAGGGGAAATAAAATGAACTCAATGGGGAAACACAGATAAACGGAATTGAAAACGCCTGCTGGGACAGCTTGGTGCTCTCATAAACTGGAGACAGACGGGCTGCAGGCTCCCTTCCTGCGGTGGGCACCATCCCTCACCTTCGTCTCACTCTGCACGGGGAGGGGGCTGCTGGCAGCAGGGATGGGGCTGTGCTGGGGCAAGGGCAGGTTGTGCACTGCCCCGAGTACCTGGAAACGACCCGCAGACCCCTGCTCCATCCCCCTGACCCGTCCATAGGCCCCATGGAGCACAGAAAGCCATGCAGCCCCCAGGAGCCTCTCCAGGACTCTGCCTGCTGCCTGCCATTCCACAGCTGTGCCAGCTTCCATGGCCCCCCACCACAGCCCCCACAAGGCACCAAGGACAGACACGACCGGAGCAGCGCCACGGGCACGCACTCAGGCTGATGTTTGTGTAAAGGTGTACCGGAGGACAATTAAATATGCATTGGACATTTGCAAAGGACTGTTAATCACCCGGCCAGCGCAGGTTCCTGCTCCGGGAGGGATTTTTTCCCAAAGCCGGGAGTCAGGAGCCTCTTTCTCTGCCCAGCTGAGCTGAGCCCCACACCGGAGCTGCAGCCGGGCTGGTGGGGTGACACGTGGCAAGCAGGCGGCGGGGCAGGGGCTGACTCCGTCCCACGCTGGGCAGGAGCAGGGGCTGGGGGAGATGAAACGTCCCTCTGCCCCTGCTCCTGCCCACTGGCGTGTCCATCCGGACCCTGCCCTGCGTCCCTGGTGTGGGGCCGGCTCTGACCTGCTGGGTTTGTGCTGCACCGCCGCAGGAAAAGCAAACGTGTCCAACAGAATCCCCCACCACCGACACTCTCCCCGGGCACCCACATCCCCTCCGGCACTCTCCCCTCCCCAGACATCCATGACCCCAAACACCCTCCGTTTCCCAGGATCCCACGGCGCCCGTGGCTGATGGAAAGCGACAGCCCCGGCTTCAGGGGCACCGTGTCCTGCCGGCAGCAAAGGCACCCGAGGCACATCCCGGCACACGGACAGGGCAGGGACCCAGAGACAGATGGACCCTCCTGGCTGCCACAGGACCCCCCACCCCTTGGCACAGCCTGCCTGAGCAAGAGCCATCCCGGGGATCGGGAGGCACAGGAGGCATCCTCCGGATGGATCCAGAAGAGGCCTGGGCACTACCCCAGTGCACTGGCTGTGTGACCCACACTGTCCCCACCACGGGGACACCGGATCTGCCAGCGGCTGCTGCTGCACAGGTCGGGCTGCAGCCCCCCTCCCCTCCCCTTCGCACCGCCGCTAACAGCTGTGGATGTGTCTCCTCCTGACAAGCCTGCGAGCGGGGATGCTGACCCCGGGGCGCTGAAAACACATCGCGGTGCAAACCGCTGCATAAACGCGGCGTGACTGCTGAGAGAGGGCAGGTGGCTCCGGCCCTGGCAGCTGAGCGGGCAGAGGGCTTTGGCGGTGAGCGCTGCTCTCCTCCAGCGACCCATCCATCTCCCTTCCCACGAGACGCGTCAGGCTGGAGCGTTGAGGCCGTGGCTGGGGCCGGGAGGCTCCCACCACACGCTGGGGATGGCAGCGCCATTGCTCTGCCCCTCTTTACTGTCATATGAGCAGCAGAAGGAGCTCAAATTTGCAGCTTGTGAATTAAAAACAAAACAAAAATCCAGCTAACTCAGTGACTGTGATCAGGCCAGCACTCACCTCACCAGGGAGCTGGAATTAACCTTGAAAACTGCAGGTATTTCCAACAATGCCCCATCGCGTTGGGCTGTCCCAGCTCCTGCCCCCAGCACTTCCCACTCCCCTAATGTTTAACCCCCACAGCAAGAGAGATGTCAGTGGTGAGTCACTCCAGACTGGCCCTGGCTGCACAAAGCAAGGGGACCCGCTGCTCCCATCTGGTTCCTGAGGAGTTTCAGTTCTCAGACAATTCCTTCCCAAGGGGCTTGAGGAAGAGCTGTTACTTGATAGTACAAGTAGCAAAGCCCTAAAACGGCCTTTTTTTGACAGCTCCTGGTGGGGCTCCAGCAGTGTGTGCAGCCGTCCTGCAGCCACCACTCGCTCTGGTGCTGCTCTCTGCCAGGGGATGGTTCCCAGCAGGCAGGGGAGAATTCTCAGCAGGAATCATTCCACAGGAATGGGACGGGGCACACAGGAGCTTTGCTCTGCTGAAGATCAGCCCCCCTGGTCTCACACCCAGCACCCAAAACACGAGCCACTGGCACTGGCAGCTGCCGCCGAGAGCTGCCCACACCACACACAGGTGCTGGTACCATCCTGCAGAGCTGGCAGTGCCCGGAGCTCATGGACACGGCACCCTCCTGCCCGGCTCTGCCCATCCCACCTCTGCCACCTCATCCCAATCCAGCTTCACACGGAGCATACGATGTAAGGCATCAATGCACCCGTCACAACCGAGCCCAGCCATCATCCCCAGTGCCTAACCGGGCACCCACCGCAGATGGAGCCTTAGGGGGGGGCAGCCAGGCAGGAAAGAGCCCTGCAGGAGGGAGAAAGGCTATGGAACAGAGGAGCTCGGAGAGAGCGAGACCTGTCGAGGATAGGGCCAGGAAGGGCTGTCTGTCCCGAGGTGCACGAGTCCCACTCACACCATGAACCATAATCCCAGAGGAGCCATGAAGGGGAGAGGGCCCAGCAGGTGCCCACCTGGGCATCCATCCAGCCCCCGGAGCAGCCCCTGCTGAAGGAGGCAGCAGTGCAGAGCCTCCAGCTCCCTGGCCCACTCCAGGTCCCCACTCCAGCCCTGCCGTGCTGCCCACGGCTCCAGACCGCGTGCAGCCATGCCAGCTGTTGGTGGATTCCTGCCTCGCTCACAGGGAACGTTATGATTAAAATTAGCTGTCACTGTCCTAACGTAATAATTCCCAGTGTCTGGCCCGTCGTCTGTCAGCTGCTTCAAGGGAAGAGAAAGCCCAGACGTTTGATGAGGAGAGGTGTCAGATGTAATTGCGTTGAATGACTGCACAAACAGCAGCAGGAAAAACACATCGGCATGGAGAATTCCCATCAGGAAGTGTGAAAAAATCCGGCAGAATGCAAAGTGTTTATGAAAGTAATTGATAGAATAATCACCGGGGTGTGCAGGAACGGAGCAGGGCAGCGCCCTGGGGAGCCGGAGCCCCGCTCCCTCCAGCCTCCAGCCACGGCTCTGCTGAGGCGAGGCGATATCGCCTGTACACGATAGTGGGAAGAAGCCGGGCTGCTCCTCCTCACAGCACGGCTCCCCTGCCCCACTCCAGAGACAGCAGGCTGGGAAGACGGCTGGAGCTTCCCAGCCAGCGCATGAGAAAGCCGATGGCAGCAGCCCAGCGTGCACAGGCTGCAATGGGGGGCATGAATAATTGAAGGCGCCAGCCTGAGGAGAGAAGGGGAAGAGGCAGCACTGTGGGTAGGGAAGGGATGGTGGGAAGAATCCTGCGGCTCAGATGCTCTCACGGGGCAGCTGGAGCCCATCCTGGCTCCATCCTTGCCAAAGATGCTGTGGGGGCAGGTAAAGGACTTACTTTGATTGTGACTTTTCCCTCCCCACAGCCCCGGCTGCCCTGCGAGCAGAACCTCGCTGTCCACAGTGGGGTGGCAGGATGGGGGAGCCGCCTGTGCTCCAGGGGTGCTCACGGCCGCTTGCCGATGCCTGCGGAGCACATGCTGCTCCCGGTCAATTCCCTCGCTGCATCTGGCGTGGACAAGTTAAAAGGAAGAGTGAACGCGCTCCGGGGCTGTGCCAGAGCCTCGCGATGCCGTGGAGGCTCCTCCAGGCCTCCAGCCCCGGGCAGAGATGGCGGCGAGCACTGGGCGCTGCCTGCTGCGGGCAGAGCCCGGCAGGACCTGCCCGTGCCCACCAGCCCCAGCCGAATCCGTCCTGCTGGCCACAGCCCTTCTCCCACTCCACGTCTCCAACCCGCTGGACTCTCGAGGTGTGGAGGGAAAGCTGCACCAGCCACTAATGAAATGATCAATCTCCGATCTGCTAAACAGCGATTTATACAGGTTTTCAGCACACACAGCTTTTATCAAATTGGTATTCACCTACTGAACACAAATGGCTTATTATACATGACCCACTTATTCACTGCTTTTCAGTATCCTTAATAAAGGTTTCTGTTGTGATTAAGTGAGTTGCTGCAGAACTGCTCGAGTAGCGAGCTGTAATGTGGCTCCAAAGTGCACTCGCCCTCCCAGAATATTTCTTCTCCTTGGCTCCCTGTTCCCTTGCAGCGACCATTTCACTATTTATTTGCCTATTGCTGAATTTCTGAGGGGAGCAGCGGTGGCTAATGGAGGCTCTTCACCCACCTTTCCGTCTGGCATGCCACCCCGCAGGTCTGGAAACTCTCCCGCTGTGATCCCCCCAATGCAGAGGCTGATCACCCCTTCCCTGGGCAGGCAGCTACCTGCCAGCCCACGCACCGCTGCGGGACACCGCAAACTGCGGGACACCTCACACCTTTCACCCAGGCATGGCCCGAGGCGTCGTGTGCCTGGAGGCTCCTTGGGGCAGAGAGGGGGGTCTCTCCGTACACGAGAGGCCCCGGAGCTGGGCGGGGGGAAGAGCTGGGACCCGGGCACCCAGCATGTCCCCGTGGTCACTCCTCGGGCTCAGACTGAACGTGCCCGTGTCACTCCACAGAGAGCGAGGAGGGTCTCAGCAGCCTCCTCCGAGGGAGCTTGGTCCCCTGTCACCTTCTCGGTACCCACAAGGGAGCTGCCCCCACGCCAGGTTCCTCACTGGAGGGTGTAGGATGCAGGAAGAGGTTCCCCTTCCCCAGCCCCGGTGGATCCCAGCGGGCTCGGCAGCACAGACCCGCCGAGCCACCGTGCACCGGAGGGAGCGGAGGAGCGGGAAGCGGCGGGGGAGCCCCGCTGCCGGGGCGTGGGGCACCACACGGCGGGGCGGGCGGCGGCACCGGGAGGTGCACCGGGAGGTTCACGGACGCGGGGTGCGGGTGGTGGCGGCGGCATCGTGAGACACACGGAGACGGGGTGCAGACGGCGGCGGGCACCGGGAGGTTCACGGACACGGGGTGCGGGTGGCTCCAGGCACCGGGACGCACCGTGCAGAGCCCCCGACTCTGCAGCCCAGCGGCGAAGGCAGAGGCCGCCCCCCGGGCTCCGGAGACGGGAGCGGCGGAGCCCAACCCCAGCTCTCCCCGGCTGCCCCCCGCTCCTCGAGCCGCCGGCGCGACGGACCGCGACGTGGGGCTGCCCTCGGCGGCGGAGCCGGACCGGGACCCCCGAACCCCCGCACCCGTCCCGCTGCCCGGGCAGGAGCCGCCCCGACCCGCCGCCAGCCCCGCGGGGCACCGAGCCCCGGGAGCTCCCGCCGCTCAGCCGCCCCCTTTCCGAGCCCCGGCCGCCGCCTCACCGCTGCCCGCCGCCGGGGCGTCCCACGGGGGGTGCCGGGAGGCGGCGCCGAGCTGCAGGTAGAGCCCCAGGTAGTGGAAAATCCCCAGGGCCAGGGCCAGGGCGCCCATCTTGCCGCGGGCGCGTCCGTCCCGGGGGCGGCGGCGCCGCCGGGCCGAGCCCTGTCCCCGGGGCTGCGCCGCGGTCCCGGCGCCGCCGCGCTGCGGAGCTCTTCCCTCGCGCGGAGGGCGCCGCGCGCCGAGGCGGTGCCGCGGCTCGCCCGGAGCCTCCCCCGCCCGGCGGAGGGATCCCGGCCCGCGCGCACCCCCCAAGTTTTTTTCCCACGGTTCATTCTTAAACTGCGCGGGGCGGGGCCGGACCCGCCGCGCCCCGCGGGACCCCCGGACCCGCCGGGACCCCCCCGTGCTGCCCCGCCGGGACCACCCCCACCCCGTACTGCCCTGCGCCGCTGGGAAGCCCCGGCACCGCCGGGATTCCTCGCACCGCCCCAACCGGACCCCCCTCCGCACTGCCGGGACGTACCGGCACCGCCGCGCCCACTCGGGACCCCTCGGCACCCCCGGGACCCCCCCTCCCGCCAGGACTCCCACGCCTCGCTGGGACCCTCCGCACCGCGCTGCCGGGATCACCCGCACCGCCAGAGCCCCGCGGCATCCCCAGGTCCCACAGAGGGAAAGGTGTCTCCCCGGCATCCCCGCCGGCCCCGCTCCCCGCTCCCCGCAGGGCGAGACCCCCGGGCACCGCCGGTCTCGGCGGGGGAGGTTTCAGCACCCAGGACAGCGCCCGGCGCAGAGCGCGGCTCCGCCCGAGCAGCCCGGTCTGGCACGGCCCGGTCTGGCACGGCCCGGTCTGGCACGGCCCGGTCTGGCACGGCCCGGTACCGCTCAGCCCAGTGTGATCCAGGTCAGCTCAGCACGGCCCCAGCGCCTGCAGATGCAGTGCCGGAGGGGCAGTGCCCGGCAGGTGCGGTGCCCGGAGCTCCGGCTTCACTGACAAGGGCCAGGGCCCATCTGGGGGCAGTTTGAGGGGTTTTAGAAACGTTACGGGAAGAGAAAGGACGCGTGTCCCCACATGTATCCCGATCGCTGTCCTAGACTGTGCAAGATTTGTCTCAAAACGAAAAACCTGGAGCTGGGGTGGGTAGCAAGCTCACATGCATCCTGAGAGCCCGGCTGGAGTGTGGCTGGTAGCACCAGAGAGAGGTGGAACGGGCACCCTGCTCCTGCCACGAGCAGGATTCCAAGGAATGGGTAAGATCCCGATGTCCCTTTGGGTGCACAAATCCTAAGGCCAAACCCACCGACAGCACCAGCACTTGAGCTGCACCTCACAGCGGGTCACAGCATCAGCACCTGTGCAATTCATACACCTCTTCTGAAAAGCCTAAAATTCACCAAGGGGCCTGGGGGTGCCAAATTCCTGTCCTAAACACTGGTCTTAGCACCAGGGGAGGCACAGAGCAGACGTCACTCACACGAGAGTATCTGTATGCAACAGAGCAATCAAAAGGATATTATTTTCTCTCTAGATAAACAGAAAAAATCAGATTATTTCAGGTGTTTTCTGCTATGAGATGACAGATGTTGGCTACAAAGAGATTTTTTAAAATTGGATTTGAAAATACTGTCTTTCCTCACCCTTCCTTTGGCAGGGCTCCAGAAGAAGGAGTGGGGGTATTCTTCCCATTCCTCTCCAGCAAGGCAGGTCCCTGGCCAGGAGCTGTGCTGCCTCGTACCTGCGTTACTAATCAATAACTAAAAAAAAAAAAAAAAAGTTGTACCTGCTGCAGCATTCACTGCATGTCAGAATAAAGCCTGGCTCAGAGCAGAGCATTGATCTCTGCCCAAGTTCATTACTCCCTCTGGAGATAAAAGCTGAGGGAAGGAGGGAGCAGCGGTGACAGACAAATGGGTGTCACGGCCATGCCCGGCTGCATTCAGAAGTTCCCATGGCTGGTTGGAATCAGAGGGTCCTGCTCCGGGGTGGCAACAGCAGCAGTGGCAAAGAGTCCTGAGGTAAAGCTGCCGGGAGCTGCTGAGCAAACACAGCTGTGTCAGGGAGCAGCTCTGGGCTGGATCCTGACAAAGCAAAAGCGTCGGATCTCCCAGAGGCACATGTGGAGGCAGAACCCACCCACTGAAACAGGGAGATTCATGCACCAAAGGATGGGGTTCATGAACCTCCGAAATCGGGGGTTCTTACACTGAAAGACAAAGTTCATGTACTGAAAGACAGGGTTCATGGACAGGGTCAAGTGCAACAGAAGCAGCGAAGGCCAAGCACTCGTGTGCCCCACATTTTGGGTGATTGTGGCTGCTGTCTGGCCCAGGGTCCATCCTCTGCCACTGGCTAGCAAGGAAATAAAAACAAACCCACACTGAAGTGGCAGCTACAGACTGTGGTCTCCCAGACTTGGCACCCCACTTTGAGAGGCACCCACCACAGGCATAGCCAGAGCAGGAGCTGGCAATGTCACCCAGTGGAAACTGCACATCCCAGGCATGGGCAGGGATTCCTGGCTCAAATCCAGCTCCTGCACCCTGACATGAGGGCAGCACAGCCCCCACTGGAGGCCGAGGCCCTGCAGCTGCACCTTGAGGGCTGAAACTTGCCTGTGCACCATCAGAGATATTTAAATCATGCCAGGAGGAAGCAAAGAGCATAAATTCCTCCTGAAGCTGGGAACACCTCCAGAGGCAGAGCCTGAATTAAGCCCCATTTCCAGAAGATTTTCTGCCATCACAGTGGATGAAAAACGGGTACTGGGGCCGTGCAGGGCCTGGAAGAGAGGGAAGTGCCCGTGCCCACGTCTTAAGTGTGCTAGGAAGGTTTGGTTCTCCTCCTCAATTTTAATCCATCAGTGAAGAGGCCTCGGGCAGGTGCTACCTGTGGGTGCAGCCATGTGGCCCCAAAGAACCCCTGTGTGTCTGACAGGGATATGAGGGAGGTCACTCACACACAGAGGCAAGAGCAGAGCCAGCGGCTCCCGGAGCAGAGCCGGCACCTGCCGCCTGATAAGGTCCCTTATCTGCTCATTCGTTACTGCTCTGAACAGCCGGCGCCTCCCTCACAGGGCTTCTCTTTCAGCAGAACGGGCCCAGGGACTCGCTCTCGAGGATGAAACACTCCTTATCTCCAGGTTCCTGCCCACTGCTCAGTTCTGCTCAGGGGGCACTCACCAGATGGAGGAATCCAGCGGGCACTTCCATGCAGTGAAACCACAAAGATCCCAGTGGTACCGCATCCACGGTGATCATGGCTCGTGCTCCCACAAGGTTTGCAGGTGAATTCCCTGGGACACCTGTCCACTGGGCAAAGGCAACCTGCAACGCTGGAGGGTGCAGTGGAGCTCGGAGAGCTAGATGAGGTTGGAAGGGAATGGGAGTCAGCCAGATCAGCAGCACCTCATGAGGCATCAGCCTCAGGGGGACCCCAGAGCCTGAGGGGCACAGAGAACATCCCCAGGGACACAGCTCCAACCTGGAGCTGCCCAAGGACACCCAGAATGAAAGCAAGAGCATTGGTCCTTCCTGCTGGCTCCCGAGTGCTGCTCATGCTCATTCCAATGCCAACACCCCATGTTCCCTTTTGACAGCAAAAGCTGCCCAGCAACTGGAAGAAAAAAAAGCTGAAACCCCAAACCCCAGAGCTGCTGAAGCACTAGGGTCTGCCTCATGCATTGTTTTGAAATTCACCTCTTTAAGGGTTCATGTGGGGGCACCCCGAGGCTCAGCACTGAGCTCTCCTGAGGTCCAGGAGCCAATGCTCGAATCTGCGTCTGCCTGGGAGAGTGAATTGGGTTGTTCATCTCTCTGACGGGCAGAATAAACACCCTCCACATTGATACTGAGCTCATTTCTGATACTTGTTTAGAGACTTGACAATTCCTGTATAAAAGGATTTCCTTCCACAGCTGAAGTTTGACATTCCTGCATTATTAGATTATTTGCAAAGGTCTGTGTGCGCTGCAGGAAAACAATGCTCCCGCCAGGCAACATTAGAGCCTGCTCCTCCACAAATCATCCCGGGCGCAGCCAGCCATGGAGGCAGCGCCTGTCGGGATCCCCCGGTGCAGGGAGCAGCCGGGGAGGCGGCGAGTGGGAGCTCAGGTGAGCAAACACAACCCACCCACCCACACTACGGCAGCCACAACAGCATTGAAAATAACAGACCGAGCAGGAGAAGGGTTTTGGGTAAAGGGAACCCTGCTCCAGACACCACCAGCACCATGGGCTCCTTGTGCCACTGCCAGCACAGCCCTTCCCAGCGGCATAACCCGGGTGGGAGAGCAGTGAGGGCATTTCTGGGCAGGGACACGTGGTGTCTTCGTCCCCCCTGCCTGGTTTGGAATGGTCACAGCCCTGTGTCCCTGGCCCCCTACCCTGGGGAGCCCTGGGAGTCCCAGCACGATGTGGGAAAGGCAGCAGGAACTCCCCCCAGCATGTGGGGCTTTGGGACTCAAAGGCCTCTGCCCAGAGCAGCCCTCGCACAGGGAAGTCTCCAAAGCATAAAATTCAGAAGAAAATTACTTGAGAAGAACTATTTCTTCAGAGAACTCAAGCCTGTTTCCACACCATTAACTCCTTCCTCTGCAGAACCCACTGCCAGGTTCCCGATGGAGAGGAGCAACATCACAGGTGTCTGTCACTATGGAACAGTTCCCTCCTTCCAAACCATTAAGCACCAAAAAAATTAAATGTAAAAAACCAACCAAACAAAAAAATACCACAAACCAACCAGCCCTTCCCCCTCCAAATAATTTCCTGCCCCAGGAGAAAAGCTTTCCCTGAGAGCAAGGCCTTAAAAGAAAAAAAAAGTATTAAAAAGAAAATCAATAGTGTAAGTGACTTATTTTGCAGCTGATGGTTTGTCCCCAGTGCTGACAGCCTCTCACTGTATTTAGCACAGCCTCAGTCCCTCCACTGGGATATCAGGAGATGTTCCTCAGCCATGATTTACACTCATTTCTCCCCGTTTAGGGAGGCTCAGCCGGGAGCAGAGCTGAAGATGAATTTGGACACACAGTGAGGACGGTCGGTGCCTGTCTCCTGTGGCCAGGGTTGAAGTGCCATCAGCTCCCGCCACTCCCAGCAGGAGGAAACCAGTGCTCCCACCCTCCCTGATACTGCCAGCACTGCCACCCCCTGCACGGATGGTGTCACCATCCCTCTCCCTCCCTGTCCCCACACCTGCTTCCCCAGGACTCACCCCAGGATTCCCCCAGCCCCAGCCAAACCCAGCCTGGCCTCAGCCCAACCAAACCCCACTGGGGCAAGCGCCTCCATGGAGCAGAGGAATTTGATGACCCCACAGACTGAGAACAGCATCTGCCTCATCCCTTGCTGCTTTCCTGCTTTAAAACCCTGCACTGGTGCTCAGCAGCCTCATGCAGCTGGTACCAAACCTGGATCGGTGCCCTGGCAAAGTCCAGATGTCTGGGTGATGGGCTCATCCCTGCCTGCAGTGGCCACTGCCCACAGCTCATCTCAGCCTGGGGCAGCCTTGGGCATTCCCAGGGGTCAGACCTCCCACCACTGCATCCCAGGATCCTGCTGCAGAGGGAAGCGTGAAGCACCCCAGGTGCTCTGCTGAAGAACACCCTCCCAGCTCCTTTCTCCTGGAGGGCAAGTTTCCTGCTTCCCATCACCAGAGTGCCTCATCCATCATGTTCCCTCTAATTACCTTCTCATTTACCTCTTTAGTCAAATCTATTTACAGTCAGAGACAAGAAAACACAGCCCAGGGAGGGGTGCGATGGAGAGGGGTCTCTGTCCCTGCATGTTCCACTGCCCTGGGCAGAGGCTGTCCCGGTACCCTGAGAGCAGAGGGGGCACGGGAGTGTGGCTCAACATGCTCAGGGCTCACAGAGGAGCCAATGCCACCAGGCTCCTGTCACCCAGTCCCTGCCATCACTCCCAGCAGCCCAGAGTCCCACAGGTGCTGCATGTGGGCTGTGCCACTCCCACACCCCTTCCCAAAACCCACACTTAGCTCAAAAGCCAACAGTGATGCTGCTGTTCCACGGCCACAGAACCAGCAGGGTTAAACCAGGACACAGTTTCCCCTGTCTGCAGCCTATGGATGCTTCCTCAAGGAAATCTGTTATTAGCTCCACCTTTTAATCCTCCCTCAATTACAATAACATCATTCTCCACAACTGCCAAGACTCGGGGTGCCCATCCTCACATCTCCAAGGCTTTTCTGTGCTGCTCAGTATGACAGCACAGAGCTGGCCAGAAGCAGCACATTAAGCTGAGTAATTACCTTAATTAATAACAGTGGGCCCAGATGGGCCCCCAGCCCATCCCAAGGATCAAGCCAGAGGATCCAGTGTTTCCCAGCAGTGGGACATGGGGCTGGGGTGCGGGTGCATGGCAGGGCCTGGTGTGATCATGAGGATCACAATTGACTGGGCTCCTTTGGAGCAGTGGGGTTCCTCCCTCTGAAAGAGCTCGGAAATTAGAAGAGAATAATTCATCATCCACCTTGTAAAAGCCTGACTTGCAGGAACCATCTCTGGGCAAATTCCTCAGCAACATCTGGAGCACCCTCATCCATCACAGGGACAGTGGCTGGGCTGGGTGGGATGCACACTGCCATTTCCTAATCCCACAAATTCCTCCTTCAGCTGGGGAAGACAAAAATACTCATGGCAAGGTGTTCCTGGCTCCCCAGGTGCAGCACCATGGCCCCGAGAACTGTGAGGGACACTGCAGTGGCAGCACCACGTTCCACGCCCTGCAGAGGGAACACCACCTCACAGGATGTTGCTGAGGCCCAGGCCCCATCACCAGCTGTGCCTGTTCCTTCTCCCGATCCAGGACAGCAGACTGCTGGCAGCTGGAGCAGTGCCAGGACCCTTCCCTGCTCCCCAGGGAGTCCAGGGAACCCACCCACACCACCACGCTTTTGTTTCCTCCAGCCCGTGTCCCTTGCTGCGAGTGCTTCCAATGGAGTTCACTGGCACAACCCACTGGGGCAGTGACCGACGTTTCACTCCCAGCAGATGCTGCAGGAGGTTTTCCCCATCCGAGGAGTCAGCTTGGAGCAGGGATCATGCACTGCACACCCACACCAGCTCACGAGCTGTGCATGGAAACGATCACATGTACACACACACGTGTGGCAAACACAGTGAAATCAGGTTTAAAATGTACACTCAGATTTCTAAACATACCTTGCCCTTAGGCAGTTTATTGCAGTTTTCTCAAGAATTTCCCTACCCTTTTCTCCCCCAGATACATGGCCCCACTTCTCAGCTGAAGCTGTTCCACATTCACTACATCCCCTTTCTGCTCTGTCTCAAACCCCTCCCTTTCTCCTCAGCTCCTCCAACACAAGTGCAGTGAGGGAACAGCCAGTCCCCTTCCAGGGAAAACCAGAGACCAGCTCTGACCACAATTCCTGGTATGGAAAGGGAATGATTCCCAGACTCAAGTAAAAACCTAGCCACACCTAAAAGCTAAAGGAAAAACTACCTTTAAGGAAGCAGCTTGAAAACAGAAGAAAGACATGAGGAATGTAACAAGTTCTGCACAAAACTGCTGCTGAAGCCACGACTTCCATGCTGATCCCCTGAACACCAGCGTTCAATAGCGCCAGGCCAGCAGTGTCTGTGCACTCAGGATTGAAGGAAGCCTTTAAGCTTCCCTGACAATGCATTTTTCTTGGAGATAAAAAATGAATGCTGCCAGCATGCAAATCTCTCTAAATTAGGCACGGCCCAGCTTGCGGGAGCCACGATGGTTTGTGATGACAGTCATTAACTCTAGCAGCATAAAAGAGGACGCAGGAAAATATCCTCTGCTACCTCCTATCCCAGTTGGGAGGCCCGGCTCAGGGAAGTGCCAGAGTCTGGCACAATGACACCCAAAACCACACTGTGGTGCAGAGGGTGATGAGAATGAGCTGTGGACCCTACCCCTGAGGCAGGCAGGGCTCTCCCTCTCCTCTGGGGACTCACTGCTGCTCCAAGAGCTAAGCTCCCTGTCTAGGAACCACAACACTGGTTTTCTACTGAACAACCACAGCCAGACCCAAAGCTGACTACGAAAGGAAGGCGATGAAATTTGGGCATGTCACCGCTTACCTCCCCTCACTCTTAGTTCTGGGTAAAACCCCAACAGACTCATTCCCTCTTTGCCCTCTTCAGCAGGGAACAGTGACCAGCCTGTGCCAGAACCTACTTTCAATTCCCACTCACCTTCGGGAAGATTTACCAGGAATGGCTGATGTGGCCGATTCCTGGATCTCTTCTGCCACTGAAGAAGGGATGAACTGGACACACATCACCACCTCAGCCTCCCAGGTTCCCGTCAGAGCAAGGGTTGTACATTTTCGTTAACTGATCAGGCTGGAGTAACTTGCAAACAGTCTCTCGAGCCATCCAGGCTTCCTCTCTGCCCTCCCTGCCATGCATACATTTGTATTGTTTCACACTGATCCTTGGCAGCTTGATTTAGGGAGAAAAAGGAAAGAAAGAGAGGAACTTCATTCTGGCTTTGTGCTGGGTATGCAGCTGCAGCCCCATTCCCAGAACACTGCTCAAATAACAAACCAGGAACTAAAAAAAAGCAAACTATCTTTAATATCTCCCAAATCCCATTCAGAAGCAGTTTCATAGAAACATCACTTTCATCGTGCAATAGAGGCTGGAGGAGGGGCAGAAGGAGGGAGAAGTGGTGCCACGTCCTTGTGGGCAGACACAGAGGTGTCTCCCAGCTCCTCAGAAATTCTCCAGCAGATCCAGGATCCTCTTCTGCTCGCTCTCCCGAAACTCCTGGTTCTTCCCGTCCCCGATGTTCTCTGCGTACTCTGCAGGGAGGGAGCAGAGGGACACAGGCTTTGAGTGCAACAGGAACAAACCAAGGGCAACAACTGCAGACACCACAGCACAGTCTACACCCACAGCCACAGCACACAGCCAAATGGGAATTAATGCAAGCATTGATGGTTTTCCTGCCCATCCTCAGGGTTAAAGCTTTGCATAACAAACACCTACTGACACTCACTAAAGCTTTTGTGGCAGATGGAGGCAGAGAACTCCCTGCTCTGGTCCAAGCAGACACCAGCACCCAGGAGCATCCATTCCCTGGCATGGGAATCATGGCATTATGTCCAAGAAATGCAAACAGTACCATAAATCACTGCAAATCACTGGCTTCCTAGGTCCCTTTGGACACTGAGTGTCATCAGGGAAGGTCAGGCCGGGTCTGTGACAACTGTTAATCATTCCCAGCCCTGGGTTTAACCTCCTGCTGTCCAAGCATCCTGAATGAGGATTTTTGTCGAGGAGACCCCAATTCCTCCATCTACCACTGCTTTTAACCACACAGAAGAAAAGCCACCAGTTCAGATTTAACTACAAACCAAACTCCTTGTCATCAGGCAGAGGACACCACACCCTGACCATGGTCTTGCCCATCCATGCACATGGCCAAACACCACGGAACTAAACATTCCCTCTGTAGCTCTCCTTCCTGACATTCATTTGGAGCTGGCAGCTCTCATCCCCTACCAGCTCCCTCCTTCCTGTCACCAGAACCTGCATTTTCAAAGACGGTTTAAAAAGAAAAAATGAAAAGCAGGTTCTGAGCTGCGGAAGCAAGAAGCTGAACAAATCTGAGGAAATCAGGAGCGGGCTGATGGCTAAGACAGCGCTTCCCTGCCTCCGCCTGCTTGCATTCTTTTCCTTCTTCCAAACAAACAGAACAGCTTGTATTCAGCACTGAATGGTAAGTTGCTGTAGAAAGTTTGCTTTAATATTTATACGTTTAGCACTGCTACACGCTCTGAGCTCCATCAAAGACTTCGTTACAGGAGCACTGAAAGCACTGAGGACATGCAGAAGTTAGCTGATGTGGGAGTCTTCCCTCCTGTGTGCACTCTCTCTCTCTCTCTCTCCATGTAAAAGCAGTAAGCTCTTTGTCAGGCTTCTGGGAAAAATATTTTTAATATTTATAAACCGCTCCAGTACCTGTAACACGAGCAGGTGGTAACAGTGAGGTTTGCTGCAGGTGAACCTGAGCTGCCCACTGTCCCAGCAAAGGGACCAGCTCAGGGCACCTTCCCTCAATGGAGGAGCTGCTCTCCACAGCTCTTACAGGCAGCAGAAAGCTCCTACAAGGACAGATTCCTTGTAGCTCCCTGTGTATGGGCTGATTGCTGTGGGGCAGCCTGGCCCTGCTGCACTGTGTGTGTGCTTTGGCCAAGGGCTGCACCGGGGATCCTCAGGCAGGAGACAATCCCAGTGCACAGGAATCCTGGTCCCCTTCCCAGCCAAGGCTGGCACTTAGCTCAGGCTCCCTGTCCCCTCAGGCAGTACCAGAGCATCCCTGGGAGCTGGTGGAGGCGCTGGCTCTGTCCCCAGCAGCCTTTTCCGTGCTCCATCAGGGTAAGTGCCTCTGGAACAGCCCCACTGGGTGCGAGTGCTGCAGTTCATTGCAGCCCAAGGGCACCATTTCCCACCGGCAGTGGCCTCTCCCAGCCCAGGTCAGGGACAGCCATAGTCTCCAAGCCTGGCACAGCCAGCAGCTCTGCCCTCAGCTGTAAGGATGGCCAGACTGCTTGGATGAGGGCTCAAGCAGGGAGCTGCTGAGTGCCACTAATGACACTGCCCTTCCTTTGTACCAGGAGATCACCCAAACAAAAACAAGACAAAAATTCTTTTTATCTTGTCCAAATGCTCAGCATTTCTCCTTCTAAACATCTAGGCTTTGTAAGACTAAAGCCCCAGTGACTCCAAGGCAGAATGTTTACTGGGTTATGACAGCTACTAATGCTCATTTGAAGCATTAGCAGCTTGAAGACACCAGATAAAACCCCCAGAACTAGGCTTAAAAAAGTAAATCTCTGACCGAGATTTTATGTATTTACTTTTTTATTTAAAATTCCACTCCTTCACTGAGACTGCTAAAAAAAAATTCAAATGTAAGCTGCCCCTGCCAACAGTTAACCAGAGCTTACACACTGCTGTAGCTACACAAAGGGAAAGGGCCCAAGATTGGTTTCTGCTTCATTAGACAAAATACAATGGTTACAGAACAGTAAAAATCAATTGGGAAATACTGAGGCTTGTAATAGATATTGGAAGCTCCAGAGCCTGCACAGATGGAGGCACCATGAGCCAGACTGAGCTCCATCCTCAGAGCACACTGACCCTTCCTTTGTGCTTACCTGTGCTAACAGGTTCGGGCTGGACTGTGCAGCAGACATTCCACATGCCCAGCTCCCAGCGTGCCCGCTCACCTGGCACCAGATGTGTCCTGGGGAGGGGCCTCAGCAGGAGCAGCTCTGACAGAGCTCCCGAGGCAGCCAGGACCAATGACTAGTCTCTCTGCATCAGTGAAAAACAGGGAGATTTGCCACTCCAGAGCCAAGTATTGCTTCAGAGAGGCCTGTGCCTCACTCTGTTCCCAATGACAGATGGAGACCAGGCACCTCCCCAAGATACAGACACTGCTGCCGTCCCAAACCCAGCCTCCAATCCCAAAACATCTCCCTAGCCAAGGCACACACCACTCAGTTGTTTTCTTCCAAAGCATAAACTAACTGTCCTGTTGCAAGAAATGCTTGATCTTCCAGAAAAAGGAAGTGTGGGAGGACTGGTCAGCCTGCAGAAATGCATTAATGAGCCTCCCGTTATTCCCTGCCCACTCCTCCCCCTTGAAAGCCCTACCATAAGAAAACAGTCTCGCTTCCTTGCTTGCATCGTAAGTAATTCTGAGCCACCCCAAGGGATCCATCAGCTGTCAGGTTGCCAGAGAAACATGGAGAATATGTAGGCCATAAAAATCAAACTAAAAACTGCGCACCTAATTAGTATGCAAAAATAGAAAATAAAAACTGAACAAGAGCAAAACACTGAACAAAAAGTAAAAATAAACCGATCCTCATTTGTCCTGAGAGCAAGTTGGGAAGTAGCCTGGAAACATTCCAGCCAAGGCTCAAGCTCCTGATCTCTCAGTCACTTGCAATAGTCTCGTACAGTTGACTCCAGTGAAGTTTTGGAAGTCCCTTGCTGGCCCCAGCAGCACACTGCAGGGTCCACATCCAAACCCCTTTGCTTTCCTGGGAAGCTGTGTCCAGGGAACTGACTCCTTCAGAGAGGCAGGTGCATGTCCCAGGTGTCACTGCTGTTACAGGCTGGTGAACCTGTGCTGACCACAGATGTGGACATAGGTGTGTAACTACTGAAAAGCTCAAATATCAGAGCCCAGACTGCAGCTGAGCCCAGTGCTGCTCCTGCCTCCCGGGTCCCACTGCAGGTCTTCACAAGGACCCACTAAGAAATTTATCACTGAGGTTTTGACTATTGTCTCTGAAGTCCCTAAAACTGGCAAGTATAGGAGTTGGGGAGAGCTGCAGTCAGAGCCCAAACTCTGTACCCATCCCTGCATTATTAACAAGCCAATGTGCCCCTTCAGGCAGGGAATGTGGTGCTGCTGAGAGCACCCAACCCAGCACGACCCTGAGCTTGCAACACCCGATACAACCACGAAGGAAGTTTCACAATGCAAGTCACTGTCTGGGAAAGAAAGAATCGGATGAAATTTTAATGCAGCTGCCCTCCAATTCAGCTTGGTATGTAAATCAACAACCCAGAGCCGTGACTGTGAGGTGTGCAAATCCAGCGAGGTCTGCAGACATCTCCCTCAGAGACCCATGGCCCAGGGCAAGTGTAGGAATCTGAAGGCGGACGTGTGCCATACTCCACACTGGAAAGGGGTGGTTCAGAGGCAGGAATTTTCAAGTATCATAATTAAAATCAGAAAAGACATCCTATGCAGCCCCCCTGCTCACCAGCAGGCATTAACTTGCACTTCGTGGCCAAGGACAAGGGCCAAAGAGATTGCCTATACCTGCAGGTAATCTTACATTGTCAGAAAATCACTCTTATTTTGTCATGCCAGCCAGCCTTTTGATTCCTTTTTTCCTGCATATGAGAAGGGAGAAAACCAAGAGGTTCTACAGGAAATAAGCTGTGTGTACCTGCCAGTGTTGAAGTGCGGGCAAGAAAAGCCCAGGAGAACATTGCTGCTCCCAAAGAAACATTGAAACACATCCCACAGCCCAGTATCCCAGAAATGCTGCCAACCTTCTTTTCCCTCCAGAAGAAAAACAAACTCCTCGCCCCACACTGAAAACAACACAGCCCCTTTGGACCAGACACACTCCATAAGGAAGCATGTTCTCTGGGCAGCTCTGGTTCCCTGCTGCTCCCACTAAGCCTCTCAGGTCCGAGGGACCATGGGAAGAGGCTGAGTCCTGCCCTCCTCTCCCTCAGTTCCAGTGGCTGCTGCTGCTAAAGGACAGCGGGCTGCAGAGGAGGCCCACAGCTCAAATAGGCATTGCTCTAATTCACCATGAGCATTAAAAATAACAAGCAGTACTTTAAAACTGGGATTGCAAATCACAACAGCTACATTTTAAAGCTATGGAGGATACTTTAATGCTATAATCCATATTAATCTGACACTAAGAACAAGACAAATACACCGTGGATACTAATATGGTGCAGATGGTAAAGTGCAGGGCCATGTTAATGAAAGATGAGACTCCACTATTCTTCCCTCTAGCAGGCGTGTATACTTCCCTTAAATATTTACTCTCATGTTAATGCCAGCAGTGAATTCCAGCCAGGCTGGAGCTGATGGAAGCGTGAAGTGACGTGCTGTTCTCTGACAGCAGCTACAGCAAGTGTCCTAACTCTGAGGCAAAGCAAAGCACGCCACTAATCAGGGTGATTCCAGCCCTGCCAGGATCTTGGAACACTGCTCAGCTGCTGCCTGGAGATGCTCAGGAAGCCAAGGAGAATTACATGAGAAGGCTCATCCTGCGCAGCGATGACCAAGCTGTCCCTGGTAGCAATGAGACACTTGCACAGAGATATCTCTACTCACCCTTCAGGATGTGTCGAACAATTTTAATGGAGCTGCCTCTCATGTTCAGGATCTGGTGGACCCTCTGACGAATCTGATGGGGAGTAGGAAAGAGAAGAAAGAGCTCTTCAGTGCAACACAAGTCCATGCACAGCCCCACTTTTTCCCACTTTGAGGGATAAGCAGAGACCTGAGGACCACAAAACCAACTCAGTCTTGGCAGCCCTCAGCATCTGCTCAGGAACACCCAGGAAGGCACATGGCACAGAAATAAGAAGCCACAGAATGCATTCACAAACCCCAACATATTCACAGAGGAGGCAGAGATGCAGCATTTTGCACAGATGAAGAAAAGCTGTAGCTGTGCTTTTGTGAGACCTCCCAAGAGCAGGCCGCTTTCCCCTGCTCTCTCAGCAATGGCATCAGCAGGGCCTTTCCATTTCAAACCCTGACCTTGCTCATACAGATTATATGAATGTAGTGACATCAGCTTCTGTCTCCGCTAATGCCCTCCTATCTGCTGCAACCTGATGGAGCTGTATGGACACAAGTGCAATAAACAGGAGGTTTCCTCCAAAAAAGGGAATTAGAGACACAATTACTCAACGCAGCAGCATTTGCAAGGATTTAGCGCCTTGTCTGCACCATGAATGGAAACACAGATCATCTGCCAACCTTGTACACAGCTTTACCTGGGGAACGTTGGCATTGCAGATCTCTGCCATGATGTAACAGATGAGCTGCAGCACAAAGAGCCCGGCATCCAGACGACGGAGATAGAATTCATCTTCCATGTCATCGTCTATGATCTCTCCTCGACGCACCATGTCCTGCAAAGCCATGCAAAGGAAAGGTGTGAGGATTCTCTCAGAGCACTTCCTATTAGGAGTGGCAAAATGTTGGTGGAATTTGTGGTTTCTTAAGAACTGTTTTGTTCCCCCAAACGTTATCAGCTATATATTTCTTGCTGAAGGAGTATTTTTAATAATTCATTTAAATTCATAAAACATTTCATTCGGTTTTGAAGAAGTTTTGCCTTTGCTGGTCATGAAGTGTGTCCATCTGCAAGTTAAAATTTTAATTTAAACATACAAATCACATTTCTACATTGAGGGGTGAGAGTGTGTGACTATGGAACAGACCCATGTATCCGTGATTTACAAGTTCTTTGTGAGAATGGAACAAAACCTGCTCTTTTACTGGCCATCTGAGGGTGCTGTTCAGCAGTGCAGAACATGACTCCAGCACACTCAAAGACCTATCTAGCTTCCAGCTTCATAATTGACTGATAGATGAGAAAACACATCTGAAAATCCTGCACAAGGCCAGTTTTTCCATGCCCAGCCAGGCTCTCCCAGCTGTGTTTATAAGGGGTGCTGCCAGGGCAGAGGCAGGCCAGGGTCTTTTAGCCAAAGAGCTCTGACTCCCATGGGAATGATGACCCACCATCCATCCTTCCTCTGTATACATGAGTTTCACCAGTGAGAGCTGCCCAGAGGGAGGCCAGAGGAAGAGAGCAAGAGGCCATTCCATTTCTCCACTCCATTCCATCCCTCATGTCCAGACAGCCCATCTTCTGCAAAACACTGGCAAGAGCTGCCTGGCAGTGAGCTCAGAGCGGCCTCCTCCGAGCTGGCCCCGGGACGTGCCTGCGCTCCATCCTCATGGGGGCTGACGGGCCCAAACAACTGTGCCACGTGTCACCTCCTGCATTTTGGGATTTGTCTTCTGGTTTCGTTCTTAAACAAAGGAAGCAGCTCATCAGCCCAGCGAGCTCACTGCAGCTCTGTGATTTATTCTGCAGCCGTCTGGCAGGTGGGCGCACGCCGGCGGAGCAATATTTCCTCATTAGAGCCATCACCTGCGAGCGCCCCGTACCTGCAACGCTCCACAGGACGCGCCTCCTCAGGCACTCGTGCTCCAGGCACACGCAAGGTCACCGGCACCAAAGCTGACTGAGGCTGCCAAATGTGGCTGTTCTGTCAAGCCAAGCCCTTGCATCTAATGGTGAGCTGAAAGTTTTAGGCACAAGAAGGAAAATGAGCCCTGTGCAACTCTCCCTGGAGGGGGGCAATGGATGCTCCTTGGACAGAAATCTGATGGAGTGACTTAGACAGCTGATGCCCACTTCCTCTCGAAAGGGAGAGGAAAGCTCAGGTAGCGAAATACTTCTCCTTTCCTCCTAGAAATCCAGTCTGTCAGTAAAAGAACAAGTTTTAAAGCCAGTGCCTTCTTAATTGTGTCAGATCAATGGCTTTGGCTACACTCAGATGTAACACTTTAGCATCAGATCCTGAAGACTCCAACATATGCATGATAGTCATTTACTCCATGTTCTCAAAATCATGGGCACAGGCATGACTGGGCAAAGCCTGCATGTGAGCTCTTGCCAGTAAATAGAAAAATCCAATTTTGTGCAGGGAGTGACTTCCCTCACCCTACATCCCTGCCAAATGGCTCAAATCTGGTCTCTAAAGCTAAACAATGATGAGTCTGGCTAGCAGGAGAGCTGAATAGTGACTGAATTATCGAAAAAAACATTCAAGAAAGACAACACACTCACTTCTGAACCAGCGCTCACACTATGCACTGCACACAGGCTCACTGGCTGCTCTGCTCAACAGTGCTAAATTCCTGAGCAGAAAAACAACCACAGGCCAGGACTCTGAATCTCCAGAGCAAGAAACAAAGGCCGGGTCTGCTCTGTATTCTGATCCGAGCACGGTGATCACAGGAGCTGGATCCAGGCAGCTGCGGTCTTGATTACACAGCAGCGGCAGCTCTAACAGCCCCTCTCGGCAGAGAAGATTATTCTGTGCCAGTAAATTAAGCAGATATGAATTAGAAGACAAGTACAGTTTTAAGGTGCCTTTTCACAGTCCTTTTTTTTTTTTTTTCTTAAAACCACAGCCACCCTTTCAGTGCTAATCTGCCTCCAGTACAGTAGCAAGCAGCCCCCTTCCCACTTGGTCTCTCTTTCAAAGCTGTCAGTCGCTAACCTCCAAATGAGCGCTCAGGTGCCATTTCTAATCTGCCAGCAATATGTACTGAGATGCCCCTTGCTGATGGGAGAAGACAGCAGTAAGATGGGCTTCTGTGAAGCTAAAATGAGCTTCTCTCACACTAATGAGGCAGGACTGACAGGCCTCGAGGTGTCAAGTAGAGACTTCAAGCCTAAAGATGCGATGGATGTGCCCGTGCTGTACCAAAGATCACACTGCTCCACACAGGCAGTGGAGGAGATTTCTGCATCCTCCTCCCTCCTCATCTATCACTCACCGCCCAGCATGCACTGCACAGCTGGGCAGAGCACAAGGAATGGGTACTGATCAAGAACAAAGAACACCTCTAGGATCCTGGTTTTACATCCTCACCACGTGGAACAGCGAGGCCAATCCAGGTGGACAGAAATGAGCATGTTCCAAATAGCTGTGCACCAAAACAACCACCACAATGTGTCTCTCACTCTAAGGATGGAGTTTCTCCCCTTACTACTTTCTGTCTGTAACACTGGGGACAGCCGAGGGATGCAAGATATGTTCAGGAGGGGCCTTCAGACCACAGGCTAAAAGCCACGCTCACAGCCATCACGTCCTGCCCTCAGCACAGCTCCAGGCAATTTGGTCTTTCTACACCAAACTGAAAGGATGGGCTGACACAAATCCCCACCTGTGGATACCACGCTCATCCTAGGAGTTCCACCTCTTCCTTTCAAGGAATGGAGTGGCTGAACTGTAGCACAATTAGCATGTAATTTGTAAGTCATTATAGCACAAAGTGTCTGGTGAGAATATTTTATTGAATTAACCTGATGAGCATAATTTTCCGTGGAACTATAAAAATATTAAACTATCTCTTGTCACTTCCTACCATCTTTAGAGATCATCAAGGCTATCGCTGCCACCCATAATTATACCTCATTTTAGAGAGAGGTAAAGGCCACAGGATGTTGCACCATTTCCTACAGAAATAATTAAAGAAATTGAGAGGAGAACAAAGTATTTTCATTAACTAAAAACTCTGAGAAAAGTGCTAAGACAGGCATCAGGTGTTGGAGACAACGCTCTCATGGACTTTGCCCCTGGGTTTCACATGGCAATTAGGATAATCACCAAGTTATCACCTCTGAACCCTTCTGAACAGATTTCACTAAAGCAAACAAGGGGGTAACACTGAGAAGGGGCTCAGTGACTCCATCCCGTTTCACAGTCTAGATTAGGGTGCAGATTATTACAACTGTTCCTCCTCAAAACAGCTGGCTTCAGAAATTCCTCCCCTCCCTTCCACCCTCAGCTATTCCCCCACCATCACTGCCATGGGCTGAAAAGCAGGGCTATAAACCAGATCACTAAAATAAACCAAGCTAAAAGAAATAAAAAGGAGGAGAACTGCAAGAGCAGGAGCTTCTTATGCCAGCTGCACTACTAAAGATAAAGCACTCAGTCATTCCTTGTGTAATCAGCTTTTCACTCCTTGTAATGCAAGACTTACACCAGAATACTCTGTCCATCAGACTTGGATCTCACTCTTGTCAGCATAGGCTGAACCTGTAAAATCTCACCAAGTATCATTTTTCTACGGGGCAGGGAGAAAAGTGAGCATCTGTATATCAGATTTTTGGGGTACTATGTCCTCTACTGCAAGGGGAAAGTCAAAAGCCCCCCAGTGACAGAGCACAGATTCTGAAGTGTTCATACAATCCACCTCAGTGATTCATGTGCCACAACAAGGAACATTAAAGTGCCCCATAAATCCTGTCACAGCTGGAGAGTGCCATGATGTGACAGACAGAATGATGGCTTTTGCCTGCTTCTGTGTGGGGAAAATGCTTGAGCCACTTCGGATCTCAGGAGACCCTGAGATCTCCCACTGACCATCTGATGATGCTACAAAATAAAGCAAACGATAATTCTCCAAGAGTGTTCCAAGATAGGAATGAACTTCAACATCATATTTCATACATGTTGTACCCAGTATGTTGCACCCATGAGATGCTTCTGCCAAATCCTATTATTAGTTCTAATAGGAGGTAAAGAATTGAGGTCCATTTATTCTGGATACAGGAGGAGAATCTGAGGTTCCTTAGTTTTACTTCTCTTGTGCACAAGGGGTTAATATTATTAATTGAAGAGCTTCCATAAAAGCTTCTTCACACTCAAATTCCCTCCACTCCTGCTTTGTGCTGGATGTTTGCTACAGATGTTAATGTTTGCAGGCTGCTCCAGGGTGTTCCTGGATAAAGGGCACATACCCTCACTCTGCATGTGGTATTTTACGGCTCTGTACAGCAGGCCCAACACGCTACAAGGCTTCAACCAAACAAACATATTCTGGTTTTTGAGTTCTAAAACCCCCACACCGACACATAAAGAATAAATAATTTCTTGCCCTGTTTGAGGAGGAAGGACAGAGCATGGAAGGAAAGCAGGAAAGGGTAAATGCTGTTTTCCTCCAGGCCACCGCTCAGTGGTGATGCTGCCACTGTCCATATGGAGCCGGAGTGCTGGCAGCAAAAGCAGCTCCATTCATCACTCACTCCTGTGCCTCTTTGAGCAGCAGCAGCACTCTGCTGCCCTCGGAATGTTTGGCAGTGCCCGGAGAAGCAGCCTTGGCAGTGGGCAGGCAGCTGTTTGTCGGGGCCTGGTGGGGGGCTGCTGCCCGTGGCACGTGGAGCGCGCGGAGCGCGGGACGGCAGCTGCAGCCATTGCTCTCCATCGGTGCTAATCAATCTCACACCCTCCCCAGCACTGATATAGATAATCTTGTGGGAAGCTGGCCAAGCTCACTAACAGCTCTGCAAGCTGCTTCCTGACTCCAGCCGCTCGTTCCCTTTCAAAAGGTCTGTTCCTGCTTCAGTTCCAAGAAAGTGCTGTGCGGTACCAAGGCTCGTGTCACTCACACATTCACTGCTGGTGTGCAGAGAGCACACAGCCCTCGGCTGCACCTCAGCTAACTCATCAACACAGACACTTCCTCGCCGCTGATCACAACTCTACAGACCAGGGTAAGAGGCCTCACACATTATCATGTAATTGTCTCTCTGCATTTCACCTGCTCTCCATCTGCCAAACCAAGCAGGACTGCAGCCAGGTGAAAGTGAAGGCAAATTGAATCACAGACTTAGGTACTTTTAGTAAAACTCACTCTACGAGACAGCCGGAAGCACTTGTAGAGAAATTCTTGGCCCATTTTATCTGAGGTTACCTGGAACTTGGAGAGTGAGGCAATAGGAATTAAGAGGCAACAGCACAGGTATGAGGGCACACCCAAGAATAGTGACTGGCTGAGCCATAAATCCTGTGCAGATGACATGGCTGTGTAGAGGTGTTACAGACATGACCCAGCAAAACTTAAGCAATACATACGTGTTTCTCCCCATCAATCTTCTTATCAGCTGCCTGCATTGCATCCAGGTACTTAAAATACAGTTCCATCAGCCTATCAACCTGCAAGGGCAGAAGAGAGAGATGTAAGCAAGAAAAAAGAACAATGCAATCATCTTTAATCCTTCATGCAATTTTGTTTTCCTCACAGCTTCAGCCTTCACAAAGCAACAGGCAGCTCTGTCCCTCCCAGGAAGCAACGCGTTACAGAAGGAGGGTACAAGTGCTGGTCGGATGAGCATGCTGAGGCTGCAGGCGTCTGGATGTAATCCCATATGGGAACACGGTCCCATCAGTGCCAGATAAAAGGCAGCAAACAGACGTGTGTCCCCAGCTCACTCTCTGTACTGTGGTCCTCCAGGCTCCTGGTTTCCCCAGTGGACTTGTCCTATCTGTGCTGGATGTTCCAGCTCTCCCACTCTCCTCTGAACTGTGTTAGGGCAGCTGAAATCCTATCTAGCAATTATCTACAATTGGTAGAACAGGTTATGAAAAACACCTTTAAAACACACTAATGAGGAATACTAAGGAACCAGTATTTTCCCAGTGGCAGAATTTACAAATCCCTTGGGATCCCTGGTTTGCAAAAGCTGCTATTTCTTTCCTGCAAAGCTTTGATCTATCCACCACCATGTAAATATTTTGGGAAGAATTTCCCAGAGCAAACATCACTAAAGTGAAACATTCTAGGAGAGGAGTGGGGAATGTTAAACGTGTACCACAGCAACTCCTAAACTCTCTGCAAAAGAGCTTCACCACCAGACACACTGGCACATTTCCACGCTGTCCTGATCTCAGAGCCAGCACGATGTAATACTGCATATTGTCTTTTATGGCCAGGTTTCAGCAGAGACACAACCCAGGACAGAATCGCTAGTACCATATGCAAGAGCACCAGAAAACAAGAGCGCAGGGGATGTGGAAGCCATGCACTAAATGTCCAGTTTTGCAGTTTGTAAATACAATGTGAATGAGAGAACAAAGGTCTGTGACAGCACAAGTCTCTGCAGGCAGGTATGAGGATGGCTTTTCATAACTCAGCGAGTGCACCAGGCACCCTGCCCTGAGCAAGAACCCTCCCAACCTGGCAGCCCAGAGACTGAGACACACATTCAGCACTCACCTTCTCACTGTCATTCTCTGTGAATTTATTCAGTAACCGTGTCCTCTGCTGCCCTCTCAGGTTTCGCAGAAGGGAGGCCAGGATGGAACAGACATGTTCTAGAAATACAAAATGAAAATTGCATGCTGAGATCAGGAAGAGGAGCTTATTTCCCTCTGTAACATGCCATTAAATTTACTATTAACACCCCAGCATGTAGCTGTTGATAAGCAGAACCCTGGCTCCTTCCCATCATGGTGAGAGGAGACAGAGCAGTGGTGAGAGCCACAAGCCATGTTTGCAGGGAGCACAGATAGCTCCTCATGCTGGCCCAGCCAGTGAGGTCTCCTCCTCCTCTGCCTCAGGGAACCAAAGCAACTTACACAGAGCACAGGTTCCACTCTGGTTTCCTCCCCAGGACGTGCGCCTGCCTGGTGGCACAAGCTTTGGGACCCTCCATCACAGCCTAAAGGCACCGCATGCTGCCTTTTGGGCCTAAAGGAGCCCTGGCCAAAGCCAGCACTGTCACCCAAATGACCCTCAGGCCACCAAGGCTAGGACAGCTACTGAAACAAGAGAGCTGTAGAAAGAATAACTGTGCTCCTGCAGAGACTCAAGTGGTATGAGCTAGTAGAAAAATTCTCAAACCAACCACTTTCATTTACAGAAAATCCCATCAATGAATATAAATAGGCCACAACAAACCACAAACGACCAAATAAACATGTTTACAGTCTTCTCAATTGCACTTGGGGGTCATATTTTTCAGCACAAACCAAGGAGGCAAGTAAAAAGTCAAGGCTGCAAGCGCACAGGAGACACCTGTGTCAATGTCCCACCACTCTGAGAGGTGACTGAGCCACTCGCCTTGAGCCCAAGCACAGCAGTGCAAAGCAAAGGAGAAGGGCTTGAGTCTCCTTCCCTTTCCAAACCAGTCAGTACTACTTCCCACCTGCAGGTCTGCTTTAAACACAGACCTGGTGTAGACCACCTCGCTTCTCCAAGATGACTTCATTGTAATCTTGCTGATTAAGACTGATGAAGATTAACGGCCAGAAACACTTCCTCACTCATGGTGGTGGGGAGCAATGGGGCCTCAAGATTTGGTATTTTCTGAGGGGGAAACGGCGTGCAGAGGAGCGGGATCACCACCTTATTGCTGTCACACCATGCACTTCCCCAGCGCTGCCTAGCCTGAATCCAGGAGCAGCCTTGATCCATCAGTCCAGCACAAAGAATGAGCAACACCGCTGTGTTTGCTAGGAGCTCCTGCTCCCACTGCCTGGGCCCTGGAAGGTGAAGGCACACAGGCTGCCTGGCCAGGGTGTCTGTGCTCCCTGCTGCACGGATTATCTGCATCCTGCACAAGGGCAGCACGAGGAGAGGCTGCACAGGCGTGCGCACCCCCCCCATTTCATTAGCTGCTTATAAATAGAGCTTCCTTTTCGAAACAGATTTCTGCCTGAGGTGGTGTCAATTTTTCATGTTCCAAGGAGATTGGGAGCGCTGCCGGCAGGAGGAGCAGGCAGATAACAGGTTTATCGGGTGGCCGCACCGTGTGGCTGCTCCGTCATTCCGACAGGCTAACGGGGGTGAAGGATGGCTCCGGGGGTGTCAGCGCACGCTCTCACTGCACAGAAACTGTTACTCCACAAAAAGCGACGCCAAATTAAGTGTTGACATTAAAAGTATTGTTAAAACCTTCCAGTTCTTGCAAGATCCCATTTTCTTAAGGTGAAAGAAATTCAATAAAATGAAGATTTTTTTTTTCCCCCCCATATATGCCAACATATGCTCTGCTGGTTTAGGAAGAAGCCAGCATTCTGTATATGTCACACTATTTTTTTCCCCAACCTTTTTTAGGAAGTGTTGACGCAGCATTTTAGTAGCAGTATTCTCACCAATGATCTATCTTCATTGCTTTTTTCCAATATTCCTTTACTAGGAAATGTATTTTAGCCATCATTTTTGCTTTGGTGGTCATATGCAGATATTTATCCATTTTATCAATAAAATCTTTAAAACTACTGACAAGTCTAAAGGAGCTGACACAGAGGTTTTGAGAACAAGGTTATTCTTTCAACATCACTGCAGAAAATCCAGGAAATATTTAGTTGCCTAGTCAAAATGTTCAAATAAATATTTTACAGAGATATTTCTGAACTATCTAAACTGGTTTCTTATCAGCTTCCTGAAAAATAATGCACTAGTGTGTTTTATGTCACACCTCAAAATCAAGGTTATGCCATAATGCAAGTCCTGGTCCAATAAATACCAACATCCATGGGCAAGGACACTGGCCAAAATGAGGGCAAAGCTTGATGGGATGAGAGGCTGAATCCATGATTCAGTGGATTAAAGTGTTTGCACAGCCATGGGAAGGGAGAAACGCTAACCTTGGGGTGCAGGGTCCCAAGGATGGGGTCTCACCACTTTCCCATGGACTGACCCAATCTCCATCTCACATATGCAACACTTTAAAAGCTGTAATCACAATATTTGCTCAGGGTCAGATCTCCTTTGGGAAATGGTGAGTAGCTGATGCTGCTCTGAGCCCCCAGAATGCAGAACCTGCAGCTGCCTGGCTTTAATCTCAGTGCAGAGGCCACGAGCTGTGCACTGCCCCGGGGTGAAGCCACAGGCAGCTTCTCTGCTACGGAATATTCTGGGACCTTCTCCATAAGGATGTAAGACTCAGCCAAAGTCCACATCACCTGCACAAAGCACATCACTTCCAAGGAGGACACAGACAAGGCCAGAGGCAGAGGTTGCAGCCGAGCCTCCTTTCAAAGAATGACTAAATGTGATTCCTTTGAGAAGCAAACAGCAAACCGAGCCGCGCTCAGCATCACAGAAGTAACAGGTACCAGCTGGCAGCTACTATGCATCAAGAACAACCTTTTTCATGCAAACATCCCAAAATCCTCTAAATTCATGGATGTGGGAAGATTGGAGGCTTCTCTCTCTCTCATCTGCCAGTATCACTGCTGCTGCCCCATGGCCAGCTCCCCACAATCCCAATCCTGCAGGGCACCAGGCCAGACACATCCCTGGCTCTAGGAGGTCGTATCCCGTGTGCTTCCTGCAGCAGCACCAGGGTCGTGCTTAGCTCAGGATCCTCTCAAGCTCTTAGGAGCCTTTCCCTCTCCAGACAGGCACAGAGACTTCAGCATGCAAGCAGTGTTTAAAACACCCTAATTAGATCGATCTTGACTTCAGCTCGGTGTGTTGGAATACAGATTAATCTATTCCATGCCTGGCACTGGCAGCTGCAACAGCAGGAGGTCCTGTCAAATCAAGCTGTAACATTACACTCCTCTGCCTTTATTATCCCCAACCCCACTTTTTTTTTCTTTTTACATCTCATTATAATGGACATCTGCCTGGCAGGGGAGGAAGCTCCACAGTGAGGAAGAGGAGGCAAGCATAATCCTGCAGGAAGGGGACAGCAGGCAGTTCTGGATGCCAGGGACAGCAGCCCATTGGAGGCCAAGCAGGATGAGCTGGTGAACCCAGCAGCACACATTTAAGAGCCTTCTGTCTTGCAAAGAACGCTTAAGACAAATTGTAGTTTCTAATTAGAAGCAGGAAAATACTAGAAAAAAGCAAGCCAGTTCTTTGAGATACTTCTACCCCTCCTACACACACAACTCTGGCTTCATGGATGCTGGGAAACCTGGATGAAGCCACTGGCCCATCCCAGTATTATAGGTGACACTGGGACATGCTATTCCAATGGTGTAGATAACCTGACTTGCTTTCATGTGCATTAATAATCTGCATTTCAGAAAAGTAACCCACTCAAGTATCACTGCATTTTGCCAAGAAAAATTTTATCTTAAAACACTGATACAAGCAAGAAACACCAATTTTATGGATGGGTGAAGGGGGGCCTGGGAGGATTGGAAAAGCTCCACATGCAACAGCCCCGATAAGCTGGATCCAGCCATCAAGCTGAACGTAAAACAAAATTCTTTCTATTGACTGAGAAAGTTTATTTTTCTGATGTTCTTGCAACAGAGCACGCTCACTTTAATTGAGATAAATTTAACTCTGTTCTCAGCATCATGGCTCACTCAAATCACAGGTTCCTGTCGGATGGTGATGGTGAAATAACAAATTGGCATAATAAAGCTCTGTTTGAACAGACTGATGCCTTTGCCGGGTGCTCACTCCTCAAGACCACTGGCTGGCAGAGGGTGCTCAGTTAATACCGATAACTCCTTATCAGGCCATGTTTCTGCTGCTGCCTTTTCACTTCCCCATGCCCAGGGAACCTGGTTCTGCAGCAGACATTCATTCCAAGGGCACTGCTGCCTTTAGTGCACATCACAAAGGAGTAAAAGTGTATTTACTAAGAAATGGGTTTTGTTGTTGTTTCTAAAGGTAAGGTATAGCTGAGGATCTCCAAAAGAGGCTTCATTATTGATAGAGGGCAAACAACCAAAACACCCCAGCAATAGGAATTCTCCTTTGGAAATTGGCTGAACTAATTCTCAGGTTATCAAATTAAGCATTCCTAACTAAAACTGACATCTAAGACAAGAGAAGGCATTTAAATGAAGATGAATTGGACAAACATTCTTTTATAGTTCATTACACTCTCCAAGTGAGCAAAACTCGGCTGCAAATAACCATCCTGAGAAAGAGCAGGAGGATATACAGCCTGTCGAGCCAGCTATGATTGCTTCACTACAGACTCTCTAATTTAGGAGGAATTTGTGTTTTCTCCATTTTTAGCTCACTGAGACTGCTCAAGAATTTCAAGCCAGCATCCAACACTGTGACTCGACTGTGCTGAAAGCCACTGCACCCTCATGGACAGGGATGACACCCTGACCCTCAGCTCTGCAACAGGAAGGTTTTGGGAATGCAGATAATCATACAGTACCCCCCACATTTCAGAAGTCACAACACTGAAGTGTTATTTAAAATCTTACCCTCTATTTATGCCAAGAACCACCCAGAGCCAGATTCCTGTCCATCCCCTGCAATCACAGACACTAAAGGGACGCCGCTGTTCAACCTGCTCACAACACACAACCACGACATGGCACCCCCTACACAGCCAGGCTGGTTCTCCTTCTGTCTGTCCAACCTGCTCACAACACACAACCACGACATAGCACCCCCTACACAGCCAGGCTGGTTCTCCTTCTGGCTGTCCAACGCAGCTGGGCACTCACACGAGTATCGCGACCCCACAGACATAGGAAAACTCTGAGCCATTTCTGTCTTCAGCTGCAAAATATTTCTGGTTTGAGTTGCTTCACTGCCTCAGAAAAAGGGAAATTGCTTCCAACGAGTTTTTTCTCCCAAACCTAATATCCTAATATAATGATCTGTACAAACACAGGCAAAATTCAAGTGTAGATAATGCGCACTCAGTTAGACACCACAGGCCCAATCTTCAGGCTCAGATCATCCATAAAGATGGTTAAGAAATTTTCTCTTTCTTTTTTCCTAATTACATAGTGTACATAAAGCATAAATACGTGCAGTTTGGATTTAAATTGTTCACAGGCTCCCTAGAGTAAAATAATTTTTAAACACTGACAGTGTTTAAAATGTAGCTAACCAGCACTGACACCTTTATGCTAGCATTTAGAAAGGACGAAATACATTACAGAGAAGTTACTTTTATCAAATTTAATTTGGATTATAAATTTCTGCAATAAATAAATGCTCAGCAAGTCACGTTGAGATTTTTTTTCACCAAGGTATTATTTTGTCACATTCAGAACACTGCCTTAGAGACAATAAAACAAACATGGTTTTATAGACTATCTCTTATGTAAATAGCAACACTGCTATAAAATAAAGACAAGGGGATATTTTCCTACAACCATCACATACATACAGAAGATTTGGTGCTCTAGAGATTGAGCACTGGATGTCCTGGGAGAGGTGAAGCACCTGGAGCCACAGCAGGTGCCAGGATCCCGAGCCTGGTGGCACTTCAGCCACTGCAGACAAAGGGACAGAGGGACAGGCAGAGCTGTTTGGTACCTCACCCAGTGCTGGGGCATTTTAGCAAGGCTGGTTTTTAGGCAGCTGTAATTAGGCCCCAGGTTTCAGAGTCCACACAGGATTTCGTGCTTTACAGCACAGTCTGGGGTGCCCACCCCGACAGCAGCACCCCAGCAGCAACGCAGAGAAGGCAAGCACAGCCCAGCTCCTCAGAGCTGCTTTAAATAAACACTGATGCCACTGCTGCAAAGCCATTCCAGAGAATCCTTTAAAGGAATCTCTTCCTCCATTTGGCATACACATGAAAGCTCTCCCAATAGAAGATTGTTCTAATTAATTTTTAAAAAAACAGATTGAACACAGGATAAAGTTTTTATGAGAAAAGATGACAAGACCAGACTGAACAGTAGCGTTCTTTTTGATCAATAAACAAAGATAAGCAACAAGCAGTGTGTTCCTAGGACCAGAACAGCACAGAGGGAACCAGTTCCATCACGCCACACCTGCACCATTTCCCTTAAAGCCAGAGGCACCCAGGAGCTTGTGCCATGTTCCCCCCAAGGAGCAACTACTGCATGGTTGGGGCAACACTCAGCAGAGCAAAAGCACACACAGTGCTGCTTACACTGTGTCAGGACCACGGCGTGACAGGCCCCAGGGAACCCTGCTGAACATCTCTATTACCTCCTGTCATTAGAAATTCAGTAACTCACCTGCCCAGTGATGCAAAACAAAGAAAATTGGACTTACTACCACAGCCTTTTAGGGAGAGTTTATTTTAATAGAACTGATTTCTGGACTCATCTTAACGTTCTCCATTTCTTCTGCATGTTAATGAGACAGAAGTGTGATACAAAGCCAGTTTGCACGGATCACTCCATTTTCCTGAGGGCAGATTGGCTTTTCACACTATCACAGAAATAGGCAGGAACTGACCCTGTCAGGGCTTTCCAGACTAATCCTCACAGCAGCCAGGACTGCACACAGGTATCAACTGCAGACTCCAGAAGAAGCAGATGAGACAGAGATTAGCTCACTTTCCAAAACTGAAAAATTAAGTCAATGGCATGAGCTATGGACTCAGATCTCTACCCAGAATCTCCTATTCCCACTGAAGCTTTCTCTCAGTAAGAAGAATTAAACAAACCTCACTTTCACACTGCAAATGAAAATTTCAAAACATCCCCTAAATCCATCGAAGCACAACTACGTATTTTATTAGATAATTCTGCAATTTTATTACATAACCTACAGAAACCAAACCTGTCCCTGCAAGTCCATTACATAAACCCCAGACCACACGACAGCATTTCCCCCCTCACTATTATCTACCCAAGACAAACAACACAAGGCAGATAAAGCGACCAGAACTGGAAGCTGGTGTGTGAACTGCTCTGGGGCTGGTTGACAGGTGAGCCCCTGCTCTCCACCTGTGCCACAAAAGCAGCCACTGCCACACATATGCCCAGCCCATGCCACTGCCCATTCCTCGTCCTCAGGAGGGAGGACAAACAGGTGCCCAGGGAGTTGTCCCCAGTTCAGCAGCTCTGCCAGAGAAAGGAGCTGCTCAGTCCCAGCTGGTGCCTTAGCCAGCACCCAGAGAGCTCTGAAGGAACAGCACCTCCCTCCTGGGCTTGGGAGAACACCTGAGTCCCACCTAAGCTGCCAGGACAGTCCCAAAGCAGGGGATTTGGGTTTAGAGCTTCCATGTTGTTGCTGTTTCCTTCCACTTTCACTTGGTTTGCTGCAAGAGTTCAGGATAGATCCTAGGCGTGTCTGAGACCCACTCACACCTCTTCAGCTTTGGACAATATTCACCCTCTGTAGAACTGAGCTGAGCAATCAATTGGCACAAAACCTTAAGCATCACTGGCAGTATTTAAAGTTTCTTCCAAGACAGTCAATGACCAATAAAATGGGAAAGGCAATGTTGCCAGGAGCAGGAGGGACTGACCACTCAGCTCAGCATAAGGTCCCACAGTAATCGCAGTTTTATTCCACAGCAGATCTCTGTTAAAGCAGAGTTTTCCAGGGTAGAGAGTTAAAAAATATAAAAAGAAAAAAAGCGCAACTTCAAAAGCAATGCAGTTTATTTCTGCAATGCCTGATGTTCATCCAGTCACACTTCAGTGCTCAGAGCCATGAAAACACTGCTTTTGAGGTGACATTTGTAGTTGCCTCATTACTCTTTTCAAAAGAGTTTTGCATCAGAGTAAGAGCTTCAAACAACAGACTCTACAGGAGTAAAATAACTTATTAACAGCACATGAAATGGGATCGCCAGGAGCTGCTGATACCAAAACAAGCAGGACAAATGTGCCCTCAACAGCCAGCTAGCTGTGACAGGGAGCAGCAGGCTGGACACCCAGACCTGAAAGCTGCAGGAGGAGCCCTAAGAAGATGGGTGCTGTGCCTTTCCCTCCTCCCTGCAGGTACTTTTCAGACATTGGCTGCCCATTCACTCCCTCCATGGCAATAAGAAGGATCTGGAAGCACATCTACCTTCATGCTCTTTTTCAGTTGTTCCAACTTTCTTTATCTTTCTGGGTGATTTCATGAAGAGAGGGAAGATGGTTCTCAGCCCAAGGATGTCCACAAACTTGTGACAGTTGTCTGTGCCCTCTGGTCCGATCATGGCGTGGTCCAGCACCTTCAGGGCACTGCTGCGGGAAATCTTCTTCTCTCTGTGAAAACAAAGAGGCAAATTAAATTGTATAGGGACATGAGGAGCTTTGGAGCACCCTACTTTAAAGAGACAAGGGAAAGGAACACGACAAGGAAAAGATGAAGAGTCCGAGCACAAGCTCTAAGCAAGATTTTTCTTCTAGAAGGCAAAACATTGTATCAATAATAACTCTTTTCAAAACTGTGGCTGAGAATATTGTCTTGGTTATTTCTTTTTTTAATGTCTTCTATCTCTTTTTATTTTCTATTTTTATTTCATTTTATGTATTTTATTGTCATGGTTTTATTTTCTTATTTCTTGGCTACTGAAGAAGGTATTTCTTCACTTCTTTACAAACACTGGCACAAAACAGAAGGGGAGGCTGGGTTGGATACAAAAGGCAAACACTATCACACCAAAAAGATCAGGATTTAGATCTAACAATAGTTTAATTTAATAAAGGAGTAAATTTGGTGAACATAGCTGTGTCAGCTATAATGAAACCCCATCAACAGGAACCACACAATGGAAGGAGGCAGACAGACCCTGGGCTCTTCTGCTTTAATGCCAGTTCAGAATGTTGGTGGCAGTAACTCACACCAATAACACAGGGATGCCCTGAAAATGATCCTCAAAGCTCCCAGAGAGCTGTGGAAAACAACTTCCCTGCAGAGACCCAACTTCATGAGCCCCTAACATCATGCAAACTAAAACACCCACACATGAACACCCCAGCCTGAAAGAAGTGACCCTGCCCAGTGCAGCCACAGGCACTTTCAACCCCAAGGTGGGAAGGCACCGTGTGGAGCTGGACTGAGTTCCCCCAACCAGCCAAGGGCTGTGCAGGAGGGTGGTTTGGCACCCCCACACCCCCACTACAGAGAGCTAAAAATAAAGTACTCCTTAGGCCAGATGACACCAGAAATGTTTTCAGGGGAAGTAATTGCATATTGATCAGCATTTAGGAAGGCTGCGCAGGGCTGAGCTCTGGAATATTCATTGGGTTTAAGTTCAGGCTTTTAGAGATCAATAGCTGCTTGCCTGGACTGTCTGGAGTTGATTTTATTTAAAATATTTATTCTGCCAGAGGGCAAGTAGTTTATCTTAGTCTCATCTGTGCTTATTGAGGGAACTTTTAGCTGAACACTAATTCACATACCAGCAAACGTAAGAATCACCAAATGGGGAGGGGCCTCAGTGTTCATGGGAACTCTGAATTATAACTTTATTCACTGACCATTGTTTTCCTCCTTTTAACACCTTTCCATCTGAGACACTTCTTTTGGTGCACCTATTATTTCAAAAAGAAGAGGTGCTGACATTATTTGGACTTTCCACATTAGCAGAACATAGCCTCTAACTTTCCAAAATACCAGTAAAAGCAGAACACTAGACTTCCTGGGAAAGTGTGCATAAAATGGTTCCGTTTAATTAACCAGAAGATTTAGTAAAGAGACAGTTCGTGTTTCTAGGGGTCATTAGGAACAGCAGGACAAGAAAACATAAAAAGATTTTAAGAATCATAAAAAAATATACCCTGAAATAGCCGCAGAAAAGCTTCAGGGAGCCATATGGAGTTGTCTGTTTTCACCTTGTTTTGCTGTACAGGAAACAAAAGCTTTTCTTGAGGGTCAAGAGAAGTCCCAGCATAGCTGCAGGACAGAACACTGTGCAGCCCAAGTGATGCAGGTCCCCGTGAGCTCCCTGGACTGTTATTTGTCTCTGTGCATACACATGCTCCTCAGTTCATGGCTGGGAAAGCCACACAACATTTTCCCTGAGCAAGAGAGAATCTCCCTGACGCATCCCTCGGGAGCGCCGTGGCTGAATCTCCTCAAACCCAACACAGCTCTACAGCCAAAGCAATAAGCTGCCTGTCAGTGTGCACCAGGCAGCTGACAGGACAAGCCTGTTTTCCTCTATTTTGACTAAACTGCAGTTAGGTTACTAAGGCAAGACTGAGGGATTGAGCACTAAAAAGTACTTCCTGACCTAAAAAGAAAGTTTAGTTTAATTCTACGGGACCCTTCTAAACTTTCCGCTGGTGGCTACTTCCTTGATAAACCATCTTGTTTTTTATAAAGATGCTACATAAATATAATAATTAAATAATTATATATAGCCTTGCTCTCATTCTGCTTCCAAATTTCCTCTTTCACTCCTGCTGTCACTGGCTTCATCCCTCTCAACCTGCTCTTCTCCCAGAACCTCTGCTCATCTCCCATGTACCTGCTTGGTGAAGCCCCAATTCCTTCAGGGCCAACTGCAAGTCCCAGATCACAGCATGAGTCCAGGACCAGTCTGGCCATGGAAATGCACATGAGGCACATCAGGCTCAGTTTCAGGCATTACCACCGGCTCCCTATAAACCAGAAGTTCACACGATACAACATCGCCTTTTGCTGTTGGCCACACATTTTAAGGCTCAGCACAACAGAAACCATCCTGTTCTCATGACTATCTGTAGGAATAGCACGAGCACATGAAATACTCATTGAAAGCTGCTGCAGCTCTCTGCAGGTCTGTGTGCACACAACCATCAATAATGGAACGACTTGGCTGGATGGATCAGGCAGCACCAGACAGAGAATGCCGTGTTCCCTACGACAGTAATGGAGATTCAAGCCTGATATCTTTATTCTCACACAGCTTATCTATCTCACATCATGTCAATACACGTTCAACTTTGCCTATTTGTCCTTTCATCTGCACAGGCTGTGGCACAGTGATTAAACACCTCCAAAGTAAAACCAAAAAATAACAGATCTCTTCCCCCAGCCTTCAGAGGATACCAACAGGAGAGAAAAATATTCTGCCTTGTTTGTGGGCAAGGTGGCAAATCACAACTGAATGGCACGTCTGCTCTCTGCTATTTATCATGAAGGTATCAAGAAGATACAGGTGTGCGGCTCCAAATCACAGCTATCCACATTCACTCCCTATTTACAACAACAGATTGTTGTCACCTAAGTCCCTCTGTCCAAGAAAAACTGAGCACCTGTGAGAGCTTCTAAGCACTCAAACTAGATTAGAAAAGTTAAAAAATATATAAAATAATCAGCTGTCAGTATAGTACATGCCTGAGGACAGTAGTGACAGAAGCTTATAGAACAAATTCTGTGAATTGTTAGTTTTTTTCCCACAATCACTTTACCAATCCCACTCAAACTGTAGAATCCACAGATTGAGGCCTTGGAAACGCTGTCCATCAGGCAGAGTTGCTGCTCACAGATCCATCACACTCTGTCCCTCCCAACCCTTTTGCAACTACTGTGGGGGGCAAAATGCAGCCAAGGAGGAATTTTCCTCTTGTCATAATTTTCCAGCTCAGATCCTGGTGCAGAGAGTGGTAAACAGTAGAGTCAAAAAATGGGTAAAAAGCTCTTAAAAATCCAAACACTGAGACCCACCCACATGGCACAAGAACTCCAACTAATTAGTTCTGCAAGGCTGGTTTAGCAGCTTAGGACTCCAGGCAGAGGGAGGCCTCCCTCCCGTTCTTAGTTTTAGAGCTTTTCCTTAATTAGCCTCAAGAAAACCCAGCGTTCCTATTTGAATAATCCACGTTGGGTTATTTATTCAGTTCCCTGCTGCCGCACATTCCCCAGCCCTGAGCTGCAGGAGCTCAGCATTCCTGGCTGGTGTTTGCTAACCCGTCAGCACACAGCCTGGCACGCTGGGGACAGCCAGACAGAGCCCACTGTGCCCTCCCGCAGCTCTGGGGAGCCAGACAGCCCAGCAGACACAACTCGGTGCCAGGCCAGCAAGGAAAAGTGAAGAGAGAGCAGAGAAGCCCCAGAAGTTCAGGGTGTGACAAAGCACAGCACAAGAAATGCAAACTTATGCCCCATTCACAAAAGTAATTTTTGTATCAGCATCCACAAAAATTCAGCAGCTCAGAGGCTACACAACACAGTGGAGTGTGAACTGGGGAACAAAAGGAAAAACGTTTTCACAAGGGACATCCAAAGGTCCTCTCCTGCCCTCACAGAGGTCATTTAAAACCTTAGAGGGTTAGTGACCTGACCTACAGCATTCTCTCTAGATGAAACATCTGCACTGCCACTTTCCAGCAGCCAACGAAGGAAACGAAGTCAAAGACAAAAAGTGGAGATTCCATGCCTGAGAAGGTCCAAATTACTTACCTGCTGGAAAAAAAATCAAGAGAAGACAGACAGATGTCCTAACACAGAAATTTTAAAATAAAACCATAAATATCTAGCCAGAGTAGGTGTTGGCACATCAAAAGCAGGAGGGGAATCACAATATTAATGGAGTACCTTAGCATCAGGTTCATCAGCTGCAGACCCTCACCCTTCAGGAAGCGATCGCGATTGGAGCTGAGCATTAGGCAGGAGCAAAGGGAGTCAAACAGGTTCTCCATCATTTCCTGTTCCTCTGCTGTACTTGGATTGTGCCGTTTAAACACCTGAATGACAAACAAAGCAAAATTACCCCCAAAGGTTGGGCTGTGCTGTTGCAGAACACATGCAAAGAGTTTGTATCAAAAGCTCCAGCACTGACAGGTGTCAGGCAGTGATCACACAGGTCACTGCTGCATCCTCTCTGTAGCTGCTACCCTTTGCTGCCCTGACTGTGCACCCACAAATGTGCAGCAGCCTGGTGCAGGATTTAAAGGATAATACACAGGCCTCCTAATACACAAGGGGAAAGGCAAATTCACACTCAGGTATGTGGATAAGCTGATTACCAGAGAATTCCTTTACAATTCATACCTGAGGGTGCTGCAGGCAACACTACCTGAAGAAATACAGGTGAGCTATGAACACATTACCTTCAGCCAGCTCAAACATGGGCAGCCCTGTGCTTCGAGTAGAGCACGCTGAAGATGGACCAATTCCAACCTTGCCTATCTCCTACTTGCCATGAAATGATAATGTAATATTTAACTTCCGTGTACCTCAGCATTACCATCTTTACAAAAGGGATTAATCTCAGTGACCATGGATGACACACCCCATGGAAGGTATTTGGGGACTATGCTTCACCAAATATGAAGCACTTTTAGGATAGCACCTGCACCCCAGATATTTTCCACTCCTCCCACCCAGCCCAGCAGTCTCCTGATGGAAGAGAGGGCGTGTGGGAATTACTCACAGATAACTGCTGAAGCAGCACATCGATCCCATCCAGCTCCCCAAGCAATTCTCTGTTGTCTAGACGGAGGTGGGGGGAAAGGGGAAAAGAGAGAGAAAAATGAAGCTAACTGTCAGATTTTACAGCCATCTAACACTGATACATCAGCAAACAAAATCAATACAGCTTGACAGAGCACAAAAGCTGCAGAGAAAGAGGGTGGAGGCGAGGGAGCACATGGGGGAGAGCAAAGCGAGCAAAGGTGAGCTGGAGGCAGAAAAGGGCTGCTGTGATCTGAGAGAAGCCTGGATTCTGCCCTCACTGACAGAGACAAGGCAGGCATGGCTCACCATCATTATTCTGGAGCAGAATCGCCAGCACCTCACTGCAGTACAGCTTGTTGGCATCAAAAGGCATCTTAGCCTGTGGGGGAAGGAACAAGAGACCCATCAGGGCACGGCCCTCAGCATCTCGCTGATTTGAAGAACACATTAATCAAATCACCAAATGTATGAGCAGCACTTAAAATAAAACACAACTGCAGTAATTCTGCAGTTTTCCTCAGTGACAGAACAATAACAATTCTGATTCAGGGGTGATGGGAGGTGCATGTGGGCTCATGCAAACATGCAGAAGCTCCACCGTGACCCTTCACGCGGCCCTACATCTGTAGGTTTGGTCAACTTGGCTCAAAACCCCTAAAACAGTCTCCAGTTGTTTGCCACACAGAATCTCTTTCTTGTGATTATTTTCCACAATGTTACGTGGGTGCATGGCACTTATCCCTGTCTGGAAATCTGTGCCTGTCAGCAAAACCAGAATTTCAGAACATACATCACAGTAACATTGAATAGTAACTGCCAGAGTTTCGTATGAGAATCAGAGTGTCACAGTCAGAAGAATGTGAGATGGGTTTTGCCTGCACAATCACATAACTTCCTTTTCAGATATTCCCTCCATCCTCAAATATGCTAAAGAAGTCACAATGAAACCAAAATGCTGAATTTGAACCCCCCCCCCCAAAAAAAAAAATCCAAAACCCTAGAGTGGATTCTGAACTGGATCCAATGTTTTTGCATGCTGCCAAAGCTGCTTCATCTACAAAAACAGACTGAACATTAACCAGTCAGATAATAACGGAACCTGGTTTACTGAGGGATTCATAAAATAAAACAAATTTAAAAATCATCAGTTACCAGCTATTTATACTCCACTGCTCAAGAAGGGAAAAAGCAGAAGTCCTAGGCTTAAAACATAGCATTTGTCACCCAGTTTTTTCCCCAAACACACAACTCCCTGCAGCATGGTGGACAGTCCTGCCTGTGCGGGGCTGCTGGGCCAATCATCCCACCCTGCTGCCATGGAACAGAGCATGGTGTGCAAGCACCATGCAACACACGGAAACATGAAAAGCAGGAAGACCCCAAATGCCACCAAGTATTGACTTTAAATAAAGCTTTTCAGTCCAAACGATCCCCAACCGCCCTGCAGAGGACAGTATTTACAGCAGCCAGGGGAAACCTCCAAGTAGACCGTGGAGGAGAGGGGAAAGTGCTTGGTGCTGTACAGCCCTGCCAGCTTCTGCCATGGGGTGACCAACTGCTGCCCTGCAAATCTTGGGAAACAGCATTCTGATCCCCCAAGACTGCACACATTGTCAAACCCTGCTTATGTTTGCAGAATAGAGCTATGAGCTCTCCATCTGAGGCAGCTCTGACAGTCACAATACAATTAATTATAAGACCTGAAATGTCGTCAGGAAACAAATTCATCTACTGTGCTGTGTGCCAGATGTCCTCATCGCTGCCCAGACAGAACCCTGATCTTAAAACTTATCCCACAGACATTCCACAGCAGCTCTACCCAGCTGCTGAGATCCTGGGTTAATCCCAAACACCACTGTCAGGGTGAGAGATTCAAGACCAAGTACTGCCAAGAGCCAAAGTACCTGAAGAGGGTTCATTAGCTCCCCACAACCCTGTGCAGGCAAGAGAAAGCCCTGTCTGATCCCACATCCCAAACCCAGGGATAACACAGCCAGGAACACAACAGACACACCCTGCACAAGCTTGGAATGCCATTGAGCATTCATGTTCTGTGGCACCAAGCAGGGGAATCCTAGTTGGAATTATTTTGCTTTCCCGAGTTTCTCAGTCTTTCAGCTGCCACAGCAATTCCAAGGCAGGCAGCAGTACCTACCTGCCAAGACTAAAATTAACTTCACTTTTTCTTTTTAAGCAAAGGACATAATTATGTTACTACCTGGAGTGAGAAATTACATATTACTTCTGCTAACAAGGATGTGAAGTGCACAGAGGGGTACCTGCACTTTCACAGCTGATGGAGAATTTCTGGAACTCGGGGGCTTTCTAATCATGCAGACATTTAAGCATGGAAGTGCTAATGCCTTACTGACAGGTTAGAGAACAGCCAGAATTTCTTTGCTATATTTCCTTTACTATTTCTGTGAGACAGCTGAACTATCCATTCCTTTTCTACAGCATTTTCCAGTGAATGTTTAGGCATCTTTTCACACAAGGCTGACTTAAACTGTGTAACTCACTGCCACAGGATGCAGTGTATGAAAAGCAGCTTTTAATTTAAAAGGCATTTAGTTGAGTTCAAAGCAAAAGCTGCCCCCAGCAGCATTTAAACACAGACATCACTTAAAACCCAAAAAAGTGTTAGAAACATGGGAAGCAAAGGCCATTAAATGGTTAATATTATTGCCCTCTCTCACTGGTCAGCTTTTATAGTCCTACAGATCTCACACATAGAAATACAACATATGGAAATCCAACACACATGAATCATATGAAAAGATTAAAGAGAATTTCTACTGCAAGACATTTATAAAGACAAGACCGAAGTGTGTCTCTTTAAACTAAAACTGCCGAAGACACAGACCCTGAACTATAACTTTTTGCCCTTAACTGGGTTTTTACACCACACACAAGCAAAATTGGCTTTTCTTAGGGTAATTTCTGTGCTAACTGGTCTGTAGAAGCAAAGTGGGAAACCGGCTCACCTTCAGCCTCTTGAGCAGCCACTGCATGAGGCCTTGCTGCGCAGCCTCCGTGCACATCTCTGGCCGGAACTCTGCCATGTTCTCCACAATTCCTGAGAAGAAAGACACAGAAAACAGATGGTTTTCCCCACCAAAAGTTCCTAAGGTCATGTTTCCAGTCTCTCTCGTTCTTACAGTCTTCGGAGATTACAATCCTGAAGGACTGCAAGGAGTGGATGATGGTCTGACTGCCAGCAACAGGAACACCCTGCAATGGTTGTGTGCTGTGCAAAGATCAGGGAGCAGAGAGGCAATTATGTCCTTCCATGAACTGCAAATGTTTTACCACCTGAAAGTTAAATAAATTGTTAAGACAGAAACAAAGTATAGCTCACAGATATGCACACAGTAAATACATGGGCAGTGGAGCACTTTCCTGGAGGTTTTTAAAAGCTGTGTAGATGTGGCACTTTGGGACATGGTTTAGTGGTGGCCTTGGCAGTGCTGGGTTAACAGCTGGACTCGGTGATCTTAGAGAGCTTTACCAGCCTAAACAGTTCTGTGATTGCCTCTGGTGCAGTGCAGTGGTCCACATACCTGCACCTTCCAACACAACTGGGTTGGGAAGAGGCACCTTTCATGCAGCCATGGGACAAATGACAAACTCTGGCTCCAGGGACGAGTGATTCCAAGCTGTGCTTGAATAAAAGCTGCACCAGATCCTGTACTGCAGTGCTGGCACTCCAAGGGGAAAAGAGGAAGGGGGAAAAGGAAGGGGAGGGATAACTCACCACCTTTGGTACAAACCACAGAAAGAAGCGGGGGGCTGTGCAGCAGCCACTTACCCAGGGTGTTGTGGACACCATCAGCCTCCTCTTTCACACTTTCATCCAGGCGCTCTAAATTCTGGACCAACAAGGCCACAACCTGGCCCTCCACCTAAATCCCCGGGGTCATGGGAAAGATAAAAAGATAAGAAATAAGACTGAAAAAAATACGAAGGAGAAAGAATGGGTGGAAGGGTTAATAAATAATAAAAAAATCAGTGAGCCCTACTGAAATACCCTGCCAGACATGATCTGAAGACATGAACAACCCTGCTGTAAAATCTCGAAGGAATCATCACATAAATCTGTCGCTGTGTTTTTCCTAATTAATGAAACAACTTTTGTGTTTCAAATTAAACAGAAAAGCATCAGGAGGTAAACATGCACCTTGTTCACAGTCTTATTTCCTGAACCAGCCCTCAGAATTCTGAAGCACGAGGCTCACAAACCACTGCAGATGGTAGTAGAACTGTCAGCTCTGTGAGCAGCTCCCCTCCCAGCTGGTCACTGCTGCCTGCCTACACTGCTGCTGGACCTTCCACTTAGCAGGTACAAAAAGCTGACAGAACAATGCTCACACCCACAGATCCAAACCCAAGAGCTGAACGATCACCAGCTGAAGTCCTCTATTTAAATCCTGTCAAGACAAATGCACCAAGTTGATTCCAGTGAGTTAAGGAAAACCAGACAGGGCAAGGGGGGAGTCCCTGAATCACAGAGCTCACACCCGAAATATGCCTTTAAAACTGGAATTGGACAGAGTCCAGCTTGACTCTGACAAACTTTCCATTGTGGACATGAGCTTGGACCAGTTTAACAAAATAACATTACCAATTCAAACACTCTTAACCAGCTTTGGGCCCAGTCAATATGTGGAAAAAACACAAATACAGGGTGCTGTGGAATACAGTGCAAGCATCTTCAGATACCCTAGAACCTTTTATCTACTTTCTTTAAAAAAAAAGTAATCTAAAAAGCAGATATGTAAACATTTCTCCCAAGATAGGCCTGACTTGTTTCTTTCAAGGAAGACAATGAAACCTCTAAACATGGCTATTATCAGTGGGCTGGTGACAATGAAAACAGAGAAAGAACTTCACTTGATTTACTACCTCTCCACATATTTTATAGAAAACATCTTCTCTAGCAGCTCCTCTCTCCCATTTCACTCACCCAGAAATCTCCCCACCAAGGCAGAGTAATTAACAACAGCCCAGAGGCCAGCTGGAGAACTGGGCTCTGGGCACCATCATTAACCTTTGGAAAGTAACATTATAGTGACTGGATTGTAGGAGACAACAGGGCAGCCAAACAAAGCAAACAAAAGAAAACCTGTAATTCCCTGTCTTCCAAATTCAACACAATAGTTACAGAACTAGACACAGCCATAGCGACCCTCAAAGGCAGCAATTCACCAGCTCCAAGGTAGGACAAACCTGTAAAACTCATGTTTGGCTGGGCATCACCTCTCTGGAGGGTTTGGTATCCCCGTTCTGCAGCCTGGGAGCAGGAGGCATCCAGCAGAAACACCAGGAAAAAGGGAAATCCATCCTTTTCCAAGAGGTCTGGAGGCACTCAGAGAGTTAACTGTGCAGGGAACACTTAATACCAACCAATGCATCTCCTACCCACCTAGGTAATCTTCTGGGTTGGTTCACTCTCTGTGCCAAAAGGGATTCTTACTTCTGGAGCCTCCTCCACCCTTAAAGTTCATTTGCTCTGCTACAGGGAAACTTTCAAGTTTTTACTTCTTGTTAAGAAAAATATCACACTGTCACCAACAGATGCCCCAGTTCCAGGCCAGATTTTTGGGCTTGAAACAAGAGTTACTGGGTAGAAGACAACCAGTCTCCTGTGCAAGAGGTGAGACTGAAAGATCACAGCAGCATCACTGTCCTTTGGGTAACAGTCCCTGCCACAAACTTCAGTTTTCCATGGGTGAACGCAGGTCACCCTTTTCTGCAAGAGAGAAGGGAAATGCCAAAACAAAGCTCCTGTTTTCAATGGGACACTGTCCAAGTCACAAATATTATTACTTCATTCTCCCTCCCTGCACAAAAAAATCTCCCAGCCCACACAGACTTTGCAATATGACAGTGTTCCTTCCAAAAAAGAAGTGGTGCAACCACCCACTCCCCAAACTCCAGCACTTCACTCAAAACACCCATTGTGGTCTCAGGTTCAGAATAGGCTTCTCCTGGCTATCTCCATCATGATGTTGGCAACACAGACACCCAGAGCTGCAGAAAGCAGGATGGGTCAGTGCTCATTGCTGGGCTGAGGCAGATTTTGAGGCACTGAAATAATCTGGGGTTTCCTACTTACGAGAGCGTCTATGAGGACTTCGGCTCCTTCTTCACTCTCATGGAGAGTATCAATATCAGTCAGCTCTTGCAGCAAGTCAACCACAGCTATGGAAACATGTGCTGGGTATTAAGGACAACCAACAGGGAGGCAGACACATTTAGTACCAATAGCAGATGGCTCTTAGGCCAGCCAGTGTGTTCATGACACGACCCCAAAGCAACTGGCGATACACTACCAGTGAGGTGATACAACGCATTACAACCACAGCAGCAGGGCATGGGATACCAGACGCAAGAGTACACAGACTACTGCAGCAGAGCTTCCCCACAAGCACTAAAATTAGGGAATCCGAACAATTAGGAATGATTAAAAAAAAAGTGATTCTGTGCTTACTGGATCAGGCAATTTTACTTTTTCTTCATGGTAGCTACTTGTTTTTTTCAAATCAAACATGCTGGAGCTGGTCTAACAAGGCAACGTCCTGCATTGTCAAGACTGAACACAAGCAAAAAGAAATGAGTTATAATAATGTGATTTGGGTATTCTGCTCTCAGTGATAGCCCCACTAACCTGCACACACACACCCCTAACGAGGGCACTGCCAGCAGCAGGAGCATCACCCCCCTCTGCCCGGCCCAATTAGGGCAGCATGCTCCGCAAACTGCAGCCCTCACAGGAACCGCAGAGCTTCTGCCAGCCCAATTTTCACTCATTAACTCTGGGCTGCATAACACACAGCTCCCCTGCCTGCTGCACAGCTCCCTTGTACGACAAGACGTATTCCAGCTCATTAGACCTACTTCCCTATTCTCTCAGACACACTGATCAATCCCGCCTGCGTCCCAGGGGCAGAGCAGGAGACGTGGTTTTCTGCATGTCCTAAATAACCACTCTTTGATGGATCTCTCTCAAGTGCCCGGGCTGACAAACTGGCTCCCAGGTCTCCTATTTGTGCATTTGCTCAGACACACAAGCAGCAACAGGAAAAGTATTTTCATCTGTCTTTTCTTAGCAAGGTTCAGCCATGAGCTGGGGCTGGCTGGAGAGGTGAGTTCTGCAAGAGAGAGCCTGGACCCTCTGCTGACAAGCTGCAGGCAAGTCACCAGCGTGTCACCTCAGCTAAGTGTCACCTCAGCAGAGTGTCACTGCAGTGACAAAGGCTAATCACAGACTGCACTGCACCAGCAAGAGCAAAACTAGCAAGTCAACAGAAGGAATTCTTACCTTCTCTCTGGCACTCATGGGGCAACTTGCAGAATATTTTGTTCAGCTGTGGGCTCTCACAATGAAAGAGAGACCCCAAAATACTGGGCTTGGGAGAGCAGAAGACCACTGAGATGGTCTGGGGGTTAGTACATGATGGATGTAGAGGACAAATTGAATGAATGAGGTTTCATCAACTCATGGGAGAAAAAGCTCAAGGAGGAATCATTTGAAGATTTCTGTTTCTCCTGGGTGCTACAAAGACAACTGAACCAGGTTCTTTTGAGAGTGCACAGCAAAGAACTCTGCTGAGTTCATCATGCAGGACATTCCTGTCTGGGAAGCTTCTGTTGAGGCCCGCAGTGAGAGTATCAGCTGTCCTATAAAATTTAGGAGACAGTAGAGCAAAGCCTCGCTTGAAGCTTTCATGTCTTTCATTACTAAAATCTTGTCGGTGATCATCTTTCATTCACATGCTTTGTGTAAAACTGTATGAATCATTCAGCAGATTATTTGCTCCCCCTGGACATTGCTTTTGTCTCCTTGCATTAGTCCCTCAAGACACCACATTTAAATCACATCTGAAGAGCCATTTGTTTAGTTCTCTCCTTGAAGAACTCATTTTAAAAATATCTTCCCATTTGTTTTAACAAAACATCATTAGAAAACTTGAGCTGTATCAATTCAGTTTTATGTCTAGATGCTTCACTTTAATAGTGCTTCTACCCTGTACGTGAGCAGCAGCAGTCTCTGCTTCCAACGGAGCTCAAAACACTTCAGCAGTTTTATAATAAGAAATACAGTTTTCCCAAAATTGCAGTTCTCAGGCCAAATTCCTACCCGTAAACTCACTGACAGGCAAGTTGCAAACTAAATAAAAAGAGTTCACAGTGGAAACCCTGACAAGTCTTTGACAAGGAGCAGTGACCCCAGCACAAAGCTTTCCATGGCTGACAGGACAAAGCAAGCTGTACTCCTGTGCACTTCATCTGGAAAACAGCTCTGCTATCCCAATCAATATTCCCACAATTCCTTTTTTTCCTATGAATGAGAAATTCAGTATAAAAGCGCATAGTACAAAAAAGTCTGCGGTGTTTGGTATAAAATAAATAATTAAACTACAGTAACCACGAAATTGGTTTTGCACGGGAGGAGCCTCCCCCTGTACAACATAAATTGTTAACAGTTATTTGAGAGCCATTTCCTTGCAGATCTTGGATAAGGGAAGCTGTGGGGTTTACTGTTTTGCAGGGACCAGCATTCACCACATCAAGGTTCTACCTGATGCAAGTCAAAATACCCAAACACATAAGCAGTGCTCTCTAATATAAACTGGCATGCAATAAAATATTTATGTTTTGGTTTTAGCTTCTGATCACTGCACCCACTTAGAAAGAATGAATTATGAATTCTCAATAGATGGTGCTGTAAAGAAAAGTGCTAAAAAAGAAAACCAAGATCTGTGCATCAGACCACAACATTCAGATTCAGCACTAACAGGCGTTTTCACATAGTATATTCCAAAACACCTCAGGAAAGCTGGTGTTATCTCCTTCTTTACACATAAAGAAGCAAAGAATAAATTACCTTCCTAAGGCCATGGATCAATAAAAATGGAAAAAGGACTGCTTGAGTCACAGGTCAGCACCCAGTGCCCTTTCCAGGGGGCTTCACTGCTCCCTCCACTCACTGATGTTTTCAGGACACAGACACACAATCTCCCAAGTCATGGAACAATTTTTCAGCTTAATCTGCTATAGAATATTTTACAAGCAAAGCGGGCTAAGCTCTGCTTTTACAGACTGCACAGTGGTGAGCCAGGCATAGTGCCAGCTCCCAGCTGACAGCTAAGCATCAAGGCACCAGGATACTCAAAAAAAGACGCTGTTTTTGATCAACACTACCAAAATGGGAAACTCTTTCTCAGATGCCCTCAGAGCTTCAGAGGCACATGGGCCAGGTGCACAAAGGGATTAGGTTCAGTGACACTAGACCTCACTGAGCATGGAAAGGGATTTGTCTCTGGATATGTACTTAACCAGAGGGGTCACCCATAGCCTTGAGCTCCGCGCACACCAAACTAAAGGTATGGGCACATGAAGACGGCATGTTTACAAACTAAGGCAGGCATGCGGTGAGCTAGTCCAAACAGCTGACAGCCTGACAGCTCAGCTCTCAGCAAGAAGGGGTAAAATAGTTTCATTTTCACTGGGGCTATTCCAGATGAAGTTTGCAGAGTCTGAGATTATTGCTGCTAAGCCCAGGCCTTCACTTCTCCTCTGCTGCTCATCTGTTGACACTCTAACACTGACACTCAAAAACTACATGAAAGGGTCATAAAACAAAAGAGGAGAATAACAGCATTGGAAAAAAATCAGAATCAATATTACTTGAACAAAGAAGGCTTTCACTGGGAAAAAAATCAAAAAAACAACACATAAATTCAGTGTGGTGGAAAGAAGAGGAAAAACATCTACAGGAGCCTGGGAAAGAGGATAAGAGAGATTACAGAAAAGTCTGTAGAAAGCCTCTCCCATGAGAGGGGCTTTAACAACTGAAGGATATCTGTGTTGTCGTGTCCCAGCAGCCCAAGCAGAGACTGCACAGCGTTCAGCTCCACCAGCAGGTGATACAGGCCGGGCATGGTCGCGATCACGTGCATTTCCTGAATGATGTCATTTAAATCCAGTTCCGACTCCATGAACCTGAGGCAAGACAAAAAAGGGTAATAAAAAGGCAAGAAGGGACCACTACCTTCCAGGCGACACCAGGTAGGACTTGTCACCCCAGGTGCACATGGCACTGGCATTTCTATCCTCCCTGTCCGACACCTGCCCCTTGAGGTTTAATCCTGTAGCAGGATAAGCATTTCTACTAGATAACTGACATAGAGTAAATAAGCAGATTTGTTCCAATTCTGTAATTCAGAAAAAAAATTCAAGAAAATATTAAAATCAAGATGCTGTAGCTACACATGAAAAAACCTGCTTATAAAACAAATTCTGCAGAGCGCTGCACCTTTCCTAGGTAGCACATATTGGTATGTGGGTTGCATGAGTCTGAAGTCCATAAAAATAATCTGGGTAATGGAAAGGACAGCAAACTGGACAAAAAATAATGGCATTGAAGTGTAGGAAGAAATCCTTTCATGTGAGTAACAGAACACCTTGAAGGGAGGAAGAGGCTTCTAGAACACAAACACCCCATGTGGCTCTCCGAGCCCATCTAGCCATTCTGCTCATCACAGCACTGGGTGACATGAAATTATTTTCTCCCCACACAGACCTCTGGCAAGCACAACACCTTCACATCAAATGATGGGATGAAACCTTTAATTATTGCTAATCATGGTTTTTGTGCTGCCAGCCATATATTGGCCCCACCACAGACTCAATGAAGCCATTTTTAATTAACAAAGTCAGTTTCAAATAGAATTTAGAAGAACTACAAGGCAATAACTCCTGTTACATAAGCCTTATGTAACTGAAAACATCTCTACATTCCAGTAATTCATTTAGGGCTTACATCTAAAATCAAAGGAAAAAAAGTTAAGCATGGTCTTACTTCTCTGGATTGTCAGGAAACTTGATCCGCAACTCCTGGTTTTTGTAGGATCTCTTCTCAAAGGTTAGAATCATCTTCTTCACTGAACTTTCATCCAAAGGTTCCTCCTGACCAAATCAGAAAAGGCAGAGAGGTGAGCTTTGGATGGCTGGAGAAATACCAGCAATGTGGTGGGACTGTAGCCAGGCCCAGGGCCCTTGGAATTCCAGCCAGCTCTGGAATATCACTGCAGAGAGCTGCCAAACACCTTACACACCATCACTACCCACTCCAGCTTGGACCTTGAGCTATTCTTTTACACCTCTTATTACCTGGCACCACCAGTACATATCGAGGCTTTTTTGTTTCCGACAGAGCAAACCTGCACTCACAGCCTGTGCCCACAGAGAGCTTCTCTGCAGAAGTCCCTTGTGCTATTGCTTTTTGTAAGTCTACATTTAACTGCCCTGAATTTATGGTCTTCCGCATTTTCCTCACTTGGATAAGCTTTCACTGCTATCTTAAAGCGTTTTCCTAAAAAAAAAAAAAAACCAAATCAATATTCTATTCTAGTATTTTCTCCTTATTTTGTAAATGTTCCTAAGGTGTTTCTCAGCTGGAGTTGTATATCTACTGTACAGCAGCAATGTAACCTCAGCTGCCTCCCTGACACCTACAAACATTTTCCTTAGTTTATGATTTTAATGCACTTCTTTTATTAAAAAATTGATGATATAGATTTCCCTTTGTAGCCTCTTCCTTCTCCTCTGCTTGACTGTGTTACAACCACTGTTTAAGACAAGCTCTCAAAACAAAAACCAAACCAGACAACCTCACATCTTAAGCCGAGTTTTGTGTCCATCCCCTGCTCAGGATTAAATCAAGAGTTGCAACTGGTGTTGAAGATTGTTTGGTCAGTGACTCTAAGCAGCAATCTGGTATGAGAGAGAAAACCTCCATTTCTTCAGCAAACTCCATTACAATAACAACACCAGCTGGAGCCTTTAGTTATTATTGGATTTCCTTCATTCCTTTGCCCAACCTGTCTCATTGCCATCCCACTCATGTCACCACCCCATTCAGCTAATCAATACTACAGTGCCCAAAGCACATTCTTCTTGCAATAGGATTTCAACCCACACATGCTGACACTGCTTCCCTCTATTCCCTTTGATTCTTTGCTTCCTCTAACACATATCACTACAATATCTCCATTAGGATCAGCTTTATATCTTGTATTGAATTTGCATTCAGTATTGCAGTGTCCTACAGATTAGCTTCTTGCCATGAAATTTACTGGGACAAAGCACATTTTAATGGCACTTATATTAACTGCTGTCCAAAGTAATAAACAAGAGATTTGAGTTCTAAAGAAAGCCTGGACTTTCAGCCTTTAAAATGTCTGGCTGGGAGGACTCCACTTGACAAAGACGAGGGACTGGCACACTGCAGGAATCCACAAGACTCTACCCAGTCAGAAGGACTCTTGGTTCTGTCGATTCATCCTCCCTGGAGCTCAAATGCTACAGAAATCCTGCATTATCCTTCCTTGCCATCAGCAACAACTGTCATGGCAATAGCTCAACATCAAAAAAAAAGAGGGAGATTCTTAGAGACAGATGCTGGCAGTGCTGTATACAAAGGACAATGATATTTTACAAAGCTACATGATTCTGCAGTGGTGAATATCACTTGTTTTTTTATCGAAGAGGACACGGGCAGCAGGAAGCAAATATCTTCTAGATTTATACCAATCCATGTGTCACATTTATAAAGTGATTTTTTCCCTGGCCCTTGGCAGAAAGGCCAACACAGCATTGGATTTCTGTCTCCAAGGCTTGAAATCATTTACCCTTGACAGCTGCTACCCCCCTCCTCTGACCCAAGACCTTTCTTGTACAGAAGAATGTTTGTTTATTTGCTGCTGCTGCTGCACAGCTACAAAGAGGGGGAGAAGCTGCATGGTTGGGGGCACTGATGAGAACAATAGTTAGGAAATTGGTTAGAACACAGAAACTGTTTCCTAAAAATATACTTTAGAAGATGATTTGGGTATTCTCAGACCAAACAGATTAGACTTGAAAGCCTTCTCCCTTTTCCCCCGCTTTAAATCTTCAGCTGATATATTTGAGAAATTTGAAATTAATGAACACCCCACAGGGCAGGAAAGCAAACCCACAAACTGAAGCTGTACGAGCACAGGAAAATCACGTTAAGTCTCACCACCTACATAGTAAGAAATGGCAATCACAGAGAAAGGGTTTGGTGTTTGGTTATTTCCACTGCCTCTCCTTTCCCAGAGGACTTACTTCCTCATCTTCCTCTTCTCCATCCCTCTCAATTATTTGAAGGAGTTTCTTCTTCTCATCATCAGTTTCTTCCAGGGCAGCAGACTCCTCTTCCCTAGGACGACCATGTTCTCGGGCACTGGCTTGTTTCCGACGTGCTTTGATTTCCTCTTCCTCTTCATCACGGGGTCTTTTTGTCCCTCTGTTAGGCTGAAGTCAGAGAAATAAAAGGTGAATGAATACAAGTGTTTAGTGACCCTTGCAAACCAGAATACCAATATTAAAAGCCATACTGTGGAAATTCTTACAAGTTGTTTAAAAAATTAGCTTTCGTGACGCTTAACAACTCTAAAAACTGGAAAGGAAATTAATTTAGTGAAGTGGAACATCACATGAGTAGATAAATGCCTCTGCCAAGAGCTGTGTCAACATCCTACCTTCTTTGATCTATGAACACAATTCATGGGAAAATATCTTCATAGACAGCAAGGACGAGGAGTGCACAGACAAGGAGTGGCCGAACAGCCCTGCTCAGTGGGGCACGGCTGCCCATCAAGGAACCCCCATCTGCTGACTCAGCTGAGACAACCCCCCATTTCACAGCCAGCAGACTGATATGCTCAGCAGAGAGCAGGGAAAGATAATTTTTTACCCACAACATATACAAGATTACATTGAATTCCGGCATGCATCCCATTTCACCCCCATCCTTCTGTCTGAAGTTTGCTGATGTGTAAAAGCAGAATCACCCAACTCAGTTGCATTCAGTATTCAGTCCTAGGCAGGACAAAGAGGACTCTGCAGCTCTGAAGGGGCTTGGCACTGGACTATACAGCACCCAAACCATCATGGTTTGCTTGGAACAACCTATTATTTTATTCCACTATTTCTAGCTGATTGTCAAAATTAAAGGTAATTTGCCAAGGACAAGAAAAAGTCCATTAATCCTAATCCCATGTTTTCATTCAGGCAGAAAGGGATAAAAGCCTTTGCAACAGAAGGAAAAACTTTCCCCTCAAAAACTACAAGGACATTAAATTTGTTCTCTCATATTTTTGAAGGACAACCCAGCTGGAACAGGAGTACTCCATGCCCTATAACTACAGCAAAACAAAGCTTAATTCTTTACTATTTAAAAATAAAAATACTTTTACTTTACATCACTGCTCAAGTCACCTGGTAGGTGATTTTGTAACCTCATTAGGTCTAACATGCATCCATCTTAATTTATAAAACACCACCTGGCAGGCAGCCCCCCCCTCTTCTGTTCTGTGGGACCCTTTGTCTAAAATGGCAAAACTCACACCAGGCTTCCATGAACACAGGCCCTGCTTTTAACTGACACTGGGATCCTTCTCGCGTTTGATCCAAATAAAGGTGCAGAGGAAATAAGTGACAGTGTCATTCTCCTGCCAGGTCTGGCACGACTGTGAGCATCAAAACAGGGATTTCCAGCTCCCTGGCAGGTTAGGAACTTTTAGGCTGTAGAGGGCAGTAAACCTTCCAGGCTCATAAGGGAATCCCTCTGTGGTTCCAGCTCCGCTGCACCACAGCACAGCCCAGTACCAATGACAAGCTGGTAAATGATCTGCTCTGCAGAACACGCTGCTTTCGGGAGATGTAAAAAAATACAAAGCCTCCCCCACCCAGCCCTAAAAAGCACATGAGGAGTTAATTATAGTTAAGAAGCAGGCCAGACAGCAGCCTGGCTGAGATCACCTTGTTTTCAGGGTTACCACCTTGTCACCACTTTAGGGAAGATGCAGAATCAAGTTTCCCAGACAACACATTAGCACAAATCAAAGCTGTAGCTGCTCGCTCCCAGGCAGACCTGTTCAAGCTCTGTTATCTGTCTCCTTTCTCCCTATATCTTCTGTGCCATTTCCATTACGGATGGTACATTCCTGACTTAAAACTCTCCTAAAGTGCCTCCGTGCACTTTTAAAGCAGTTACTCGGCTCATAATTCAATAGCCATGACATGGAAGCATACCCAGGCATTCTGTGAAATGAAAAATTTATTTGCTTGGAGGGTTTTGTGGATTGAGGTTTTTTTTAAGCAGATTCCTATTACTTATCTTCTAGGTACATTAAAATATAATTTCACATAGATCCATTTGGAAACAAACGTGTCATCGACAAAAACCAATAATTCAAACAACCCTGAGCAACCAGCAACCCACTAAAGGAAAGAACAAGGAAACGCTGCTCTTTTAAATGACATCATTGAAAGAAAAATCTCCAGTAAATCCATACTCCTTATGGCACAAGGGTCCCTGCCCTTCCTATGTCCTTCCATTCACTCCTTGCTAATACCCAACTCATTCTAAACCACCTTTGACAGAATAATGTCACAAACAGATACCGCAATTAGTGACATAAATCCTGAAATTTACATCAAAATCTCAACAAGATTTGCCACTGATGTTCCTAATTTGGAATTGGAATCTCATTCCTCACTCTTATTTCTGAACATTAAAAAGGGCCAAAGTTCCCGGTGAGTCTGTAGTGTAATGAAAGGCTGAAGGAGCTGGGGGGAGGTCTGTCAGATGCAAAGTAATGTGTCATGGGAAGGGACTGCATCCCAGAACAAAACCTAAATTAAAACTGCATCATGAAACCCACCCCATTTCCTCTGAGTACACAATTCTCAAGACCAGAACTTACACCCTTGCTTCCATCTCAATTATTTTACCCTTTTTTGTATTTATGCATTGCTGGGGGAGGCGTCTCTAACACATAGCAGAATCATTATGATAAATCATGGAAGTGCCCCGTGTGTGATCATTAACGCTGCCAGCAGCCTGGCAATAGGCAGTAATTGAATTCCAGGCAAATGCTATTAAGCAGGCATTAAGGCTTTGCCTCTCCTTATTGATGTTATGCAAAACCTCGCTAAGAACGTCGCCGTTCCCAACCAGCACTATTAAAGCTACGAAACCAAGGCCCAAGTGGAACACCTGGGTCCTGCTCATTCCACAAGAGATGCACAGTCATGAACAACTGATTTAAGGCAGGCATTAGTTTCTGTTCATTGATTTTCATCTTGGGCTTGCATTTGTGTTTTCCAAAGGACTGTTACCAACCAGCAAGAATTAAGCCCATAGGTTGCTGCACTGAGCCTGGTGTATTTCGCTCAGCAAACACATAGATTGTGTCCAAACACATTTATTTAACCAATTCCACAGCTTCACACACATCTGCACAAGTTCTGCCTTTCTGGTAGGAAAGAGAAAGTTAATCATTTGATAAACAAAATATGGGTTTTTTTACTTAGTTGTGCTAAGGTGAATCTGGCAAGAAGTTGGGATTCATTAGAAAATGTACAAGAAAAGCATTTTTCAGTTGTTTTGTTAGCTAAGCTTAATTCTGTTCCTGTTGAATGCAGAGCATTCACAGTAATTTATTCAGTATGCATTTTCATTTAAATCTAACACTGATAGCACCACACAAAAACCAATGAATACAAAAGGGTTTAAAAAAAGCTACTGTTTATAAAATATGATAAAGTAAACAGAAGCTGGTAATTGGGAAAGGGAGAATTATCTTTCCCTTTCTCTCGTAGTCCTCCTGTACTGGTTGTGTCTGTTAGCTGACATTCCCTGAGCTGACACTGCTTGGGGCCAAGCCTTTGGGTACAGACTTTCTCCAGACACACCCGACACAGGTCGTGGTCTGTGCACAGCCAGGTAAGGCTGAGCCTGCCCTCGGTGTGGGCGGCAGGAGCAGCACCCGCCGCGTGTGCCACGCAGGACAGGGAAACAACATCCTAAATCAAAGCACAATAATCTGCCAGCACCCCTGGGCTCCCTCCAAGCAGTGATTGCACATTAATATCAGGGTTAAGCACCCCACAAAATTGGAATACACATTTTTCAGAATCCTGATTGCTTCAGCCTTTGCCAAACATCAGGAAGGTTTAGAGAGGTCTCAGTAGTTTCATATTACTCAGGAAATACTCAGGAGTTTCATATTACTGAGGTATCTGTTTTGTAAGTAACCTCGTTACTGTGAAGCTCACAAATTATTTGTTAATGAAATCTGAAATAAATCTTCATAAATGATACAGCTTCTTCTGTGCCCACATCCCAGCCCGCTCCAAAGAGCCACTCAGAAAGCAGCGCAGCAGCTGTCAGTTTGGGATCCTAAAAACAAGCCAAAATCTCCAGAGGAATCTTCAATAACCTCCTAATTTTGTTTCCAGTGTTTGTGATAAACCAGGCTACCATCAATCTCACTCTTCCATGCTTTTTCTTCCTGAGGCGCGACACACAGCACTTCTAAATGGTGCAGGATCCGAGTGCTAAAAACTGGAAGAACTGGTACCCCAGGAAAATCAGAAATCTCAGACACTCAAGAGCTCCAAAATCACACAAACTGAGGCAAATGCAATGACAGGTGCACACTGTACCCACGTGGATACAGATTATTAATTTCAGAGGGAATGAACCCCTGTGCCTTCCAGCCTCCCTTGTGAGGCTCTGAACCACCCTAGGAGCTCATCAGGGAGGTGCAGGACAGGGATCTTTCTTGATACACTATGGTTTGGTGGCCAAATACAACACATTGGAAGTAAACTAGAGATTCAGTCCCACCCTGTGAGAGCACCAAGACAGCTCTGGCAGCATGAGGCCATACTCCCAGGAGCAGAGTATCCCAAGGGATGAGGCAGACAGCTGAGCCGATGTCAGCTCCTTGTTCACCTGCCGGCAGGAGGAGCTTCTGGGGTAATAATGATGTAAGCAGTCAACAACCAGCTCAGCTGAGCTGCCCCTACCATCAGATGCATCCATTACGTTGCAAATTGACAGCAAATTATCCATACCAGCAGTAGAAATGATGATGTGCCTCCATGGATACCTGGAGATCCATCCCTGTACGCACCGCACTCAACCCCGACAGACAACGGGGAGATCGCCCAGCACAAAGAACTCAGATCTCCCCCCATTAGTTACGGCTTCTTCTGCTATTTGATTTTACTAACATTCCATTAAAAAATTAGCAGTTTGTAATGATCACTCACGGTGATGAAATCTGCCTTTAATGAGAATTCAAATAATCTCCCTTATTCCCTCCCAAGACAACTGAAAGAAGAGTCTGAATAGCCCCGGAGTTGGCTTTGTCCTCCTAATTACCCTCTGTAATCAGAGGCGAAACATGGAGGATCTGGGCAAACAGCAGCAATATTTAATCATCACTTTAGACCATCTGCAACTGTTTTGCAGTAACACGTAAAGTTTATGGATTCCTGAGCTTTGTATAAACGGCCAGGTGCTGTTTAATTGTATTTTTTGTTGCAAGAGCTTTCTTTTCCCATTCTGGCAGACACTTGATGCTGAATTGGTGGCATGGTGCCTGCAGTCTTCCACGCCAAGTTTGGCTCTGAGGGAGAACATCTTCTTGTCGAAGCAAGGGCACAGATTACACATTTAGAGGAGAAAATTCAAAACAGTGTAAGAGAAAAGCAATTATTTTAGGTTGTGCTGAGGGAGGCTGAGAAGACCAACTCATTTGCAGCAAGAGATTAAAATCAGAGAGCTGAGGCACCACACCACCTCCCCGACAGCCGGTGCCACCCCTGCAGCGAGGACAACCAAGGAGACCTTGAGCCAGCCCACACCTCAGCCCAGAGGAGGGAGGCTCCCAGATGCAGGGCTGGAGTGGGCCAGGAGCTGCTGGGCGAGCTGCCAAGCCACCCCACCTGAAGGCAGAGCCTGACCCGAAGGATGGGAGGCAGCAAAATCTGCTGTTTCCAACTATTTTCCCCCACCTCTGAGCCAGAAATGCCCTCACAGATGGGAATCTCATTTTCTCAGAATCAGAGCTATTTGCCTGCCTTCTGCTCCTCCACTTCTTTCACCTGTACTCACCACTGTACCCAATTCTGGAGGTCTGAATTCAGCACCACTGAATTCCAATGCTCATTCTGAAGCATCACCTCAGCTAGTGACACAAGAACCCCCTGCATTCAGGTGAAAGCCCAGGAGAGCACAGAGCTAAGAGAAATCCTTCAGAAACTATTTCAGCAGTTGGTTGAAAGCTGCAGAATGTTTTTCCCCACAAATAAGAACAATTCCAGCAACAAGAAGTGAAATTAAAATTTAGATACCCTGCAGCTAACCAGCATTTCTTTATCTCACCAGAATACAGCCCCTGCTGTCACAAGCAATCACTCCCTCGCCATGTGGAAAGCTCATCCAAGGGAAAGCTGTACAAAATCCACGTGAGCAAAGCAAAGTGGATGGACTCCAGAGTGGAAGGAATCCTGTGAGTTCACATTCTCAGAGCAAGAGAAAAACCAACTAACAAACCCCCAAACTTGGTTAAAAAATGACAAAGATCAATCAGGTTTACCTCTCTGTGCCTTAACCTGCATCCCAGACATGTAAGGGATGACACTGCTAATCCCCAGCTGGGGGGGAGAAGGCCAAAGAATCAACGGAATGTAAGAAATGAAAATTCTAATTTGATGTTGAGAAATTGCATTTTAAAAAGGCAGAGAAATACAGAAGTGGAACAGATCTCAGAGCAGCAGGGCTCTGCTGTTGGATGCAGCAGGATGCTTGAGACAGAGCAATCCACAGAAAGAAACATCCTGGAGGTTATCAAGGAGGACTTCAGTGGAGCTCTCAAAGACAGACTCCTCTCACAGCCATGCCTCAGACACTTCAATACCATTGGGAAAATTGCTGAGAAACTTCTCAAACCCAACAGCGACTTTCCCTTTCTCCCTGAGCGTCTCCAAACAACACATTTCCAAAGAACAAACATGGAGTGAACAGCAAGACACTCCCTTCACCTTTGTGCCTCACAGAATGAGGGACACCAGGATGGCACCGAGTTCCATAAGGAATCCCGTGCTCTCAGCTCAGGAGCAGACCTGGCCACACACGGCTGATGATGTCTCGGGGTGTTTTCCTCACCCAGGCAAACCCCACGGCTGCACCTGGGCTGAGAACTGAAGCAAAGCCCAACACTATTCCAGCCAAGGCATCAAAACGTTATGGCAATCCGTACCTTCATTCCCTGATCCACAGGGAACACCCTGAATCTGCTCCTGGGACAATAAATCAACACACCTGGTACCTGCACACAACGAGCAATCAGTGACCATAGGGCAAGAGGAAGAAAACGCTCCGAGTAAACGAAAAAGTTTTCCTTTTACAAGGAAAACTTTTAAAAAATATTTTGATAAAAAATGAAATTAAATAGGTTTTGTCATAAAACAGGGAGAAAAACACATGGTGTAACAGCCATGGAACGAGCTCAGGCTTCGCTCCAGGCACAGGCAGGCACCCATCTGCCCATCTGTGGCCGAAACAACACCGGCAAAGCCACGGTCCCGCGGAGTCCCCGGTAACCGGGTCCCACCGGGCACAGCTGCTCCGAAGAGGGGGAGAGACCCCCAAAACTGAGGGCCACTTTAACCAGGCCCCGTGCGAGCGCACCGAGTGCGGCCGGGCAGGCTCCGCACGGCGGTCGCCCCAGGCCCGCGGCCGCACCGGAGCCGGAGCAGCATCGCTGCCGCCGCAACGGGGCCACGAACGAGGGCACCTCCGCGCTGACAGCCGGAGCGCAGGGGACCGCGACACCCCCAGCAAGGCCCAGCCTCCCGAGCTCACCTGGTAGCTGAGCAGCTCCCCCACGTCCATCGCACCCACCGGGCCCCGCCACCGCGAACCTGTCGCAAACCACCGGGGCCGCGCGACACCCGCCGTAAGGCAGGGAGCGCAGCCCGGGAGGCCACACTGCCGGAAAGCGAGGCGAGGAGGGGGCCGTGCCGGAAAGTGAGCGGTGGGAGGCGCCACACTGCCGGAAAGCAGCGCGGAGCTGTCGCGAACGGGGGCGGGTAGAGGGGAGCGACCCCCGCCCCACGGTGCGAGCGGCGCTGCGGCCGCCCCCGGCCCTCGGGGGTCCCAGGGTAGAGCTCGGGGACCTTCCGCCTGGCCCCCGGGGCCACTCGGTACGGGGTAGGGAGAGGACGAGACCCCCACGACGTACCCCCGGTGACAGGGGGACCGTCCCTACCCCGAGCACCCGGGGCCACGGGCGAAGTGGGGACCGGGGGTCCGGTCCCGCTGTGCCCCGCGAGCCGGGGGCTGCTGGCACCGAGCCGGGGGCTGCTGGCACCCAGCAGAGCCCCCCCGGGCGCTGCCCCCCGGGACGCTGAGGATCAGCTTCTCTCGTGACACTTTTCCCACAACCTTCTGAAAAGCGTCCCGGGCTGAGCCGCGCTCGGGAATGCAGGAGGCTGTTGGCAGCGTTTATTGACAACACAATTCTATTTATACCCGGCGTCATTAACCGCTGTCACCTTGAAAACAGGCCAATAACTGGGCTCTGAGTGCGGCAGCAGCGACGTGACGGCCCCTCTGTTTGCTGAGGTCGTGACAAATCGCTCTGTGATTCCACAAGATGCACAACCCCAGACAGACTGAGGCATTTCTCAATTTAACAAATATGAATAATTAGGGAGAGTCAACTCGGCCAAAATCCTACTGAATTTATTTCGACTATGCTTTAAAAACCAGTTTTGAGCTAAAAGAATTTTTCATACCGATCGCAGCTATTACGCAGTTATCTCAGCAGGAGTCTGGTTTGAGAACAGTCAGAAAATTAAAAAAATATATAATGTTTTTGAAGGAGTCCCTCGCATCCCCCATTGTTTCAAGAAAATATAGGAGATCGGTCATGGCAAAATTAACTCAACAAATCTGCATGTTAAAGATGAGATAAATAAAAGATAATTATTAGCTCATCCGGCTTTGGGGTATTGAGTGTTCAGATAATTCCCCAGCTGTGAAACCACCACATTTGGAGACCCTCGAGGGGTACTGGCACATACTGGGCACAGGATTCAGCTACTGGGAAGCCTGACCCCCATCCAGGGAAAACCACAACGAGCAGGCGCAGCACACACGGAGAGCAGTGGGGACAAGAACTGACCATCCACAGACACACACCGAGCATGACGCCCTGCTCCTGCCCCAAGGCTTCTCCTCCACCTCATTCCCGCTGAGTGGAACAGCTCTGCGAGGAGCTGGGGGAAGGCAAAGGGAAAAATCTCCAATGAAGAGAGGAGCCCCAGCCGGAGCACAGCAAGTGAAGCCAGCGCCTTCGCCTCGAGCTTCTTGTCAAACAAAGAGATAGAAAATGTTCAACTCACCTCCCTGACAGGACTCAAAGGCCAGGGGGAACACTCAAAAAAACAAAAGCAGGAATTTGAGGAACCAAGGCACCGCATTGCTGCCTGGGAAACCCAATTCTCATCCAGTCAGTATTGAATCCGGGCAGGATTCAATAACGGAGTTTTTATCCAATAAGGTGAGTCAGAGCACAGGGACAAAATATTGAATTAAAAAAGCGAAACCAGAAGCAAAATCAAAATACTAGAAAACTTCTCAAGGAAATAAATGAAGGATGGAGACAAGCAGCTGCCCTGGGTGCTGGCACCAGCCTCTCCCAGGTGGAACAAGCAACAAAGCTGGGTGAGGGGGCTGAAGGCTCTGGATAGGGTGGAGCAAACCTTGGGACTTGGCCTGGTCAGGAGGGCAAGGACTCCAGAAATCCTGGCTACCTGTTCCCAGGCACCCACCTTCCACGGGGGATGGGGTGCCACCCTCGGGGCTGACCATGTCCCCAGGCCTTTCCTGACGCTTTTCCCTGGATGGGCACAGAGGAGCCGGGACCCAGCAAGAGCCGCAGATGAGGAGAAGCCCCAGCCACTGCAACGGTGCCCACAAGGAAACACCAGTGCCTCATCCCAGCACAGCAGGGCTGCAGGGGATGCTCAGAACCGCATCTGGGAGCAGCGGTGGGAGGAGGAGGAGAGGAGGAGATTCCTGGCTTAATTTTATTCCGAGTTCAGGTTTCAACCCAGATGCCTCAAGATCTAATTCCGAATAAATAATTGTACTGAGTAACCCAGGTCCCCCGGTGATTAACTAAACACACTGAGGCTCGCTGAAATTGAATTAGTGGTGTGCACTCAGCCGTTATTACCCTCCCCACGTCATGAATATTAATGAGGGGTTATTAAGAAATGTAAATGATGCCTCAGGGGGTTGGGAGCACAGGGGGTGCAGGGCCGTGCGGGCTGATATGACAAACCATTAGGAAAACAGCCTGATTGAAGCCACTTTTTAATTATGTCAGATCTCGCTCTTTGGCGGGTGCAGCCACGTTTCCGGATGCTTTCGTCTTTATTAAAATGAGAAAAAGGGAACAAGTCAGAGCTGGAATGGGAAATGAGCCTTTGCATAGGAGAAGATTCAGCCACCCAACAGCCTGGCACATGGGGGTGACTGGGTCCTGCACCCCACAGGGTGCCCACCTGGCTCAGCTCTGGCCAGGACACCTCTATGCTGCCAGAGGGGGACACTGGCACCCCCACAGTACCTGCACCCTGGCCCTGGACCCCCACAGCCCCCAGGTCCCCCACCACGGCCCAGCTGCCTGCAGCCCCTTCCCTCGGTTCAGCCTCGCTGGGCAGCAGAGCGACTGCCATAGGCTCATGCATTTTAACAGGCTCTCACAGGGCTCCCCGCGCCGGAATGGGAGCTGACAGGGCCAGCTGAGTTAATCAGAGTGGATAATGGAGGGAAAGAGAGAAATCTCAGCCCAAATTGCTGCAGAAATCATGAGCAGGGACTCAAAACCATCGAATTAAGCTGGGACGATGCTTAAAGGGGAAGGCAGCGCTTCTCCCAGCCTGGTGTCCCACTGAAGCAGGAAAGGAAAATGGCCACAGAGCCCCTGTCCTCCCACAGAGGGTAGGGGCCACCAAACATTGAGGAGACCCTGTTCCACAGGAGAAATGTGCCACTGGCACTGGGACAGGCATCTCGGTCCAGCCAGTGCTGCAGCATCAGTGGTTCACACATAAAACAAAGTGGGCCAGGGGCTGTTCCTTGGAGGGCAACATCAGATCAGATGCTTTGTTGTGGTGACAAGTATGGCACAAGCCTGGACCTGCTCCTGGTCCTGCTGTGGTCACCATCCCAATGCTCACTCCCCTCTGTGGTGTGTGTGTTCACCCTCCGTGAGTATCAAAACCGGGTGCCTGGACAGGGCTGAGCTGCCGGCAAGGGAACAATGGGCATCTCTTGGAATCAAAACCCATCCCTGCAACCCGCCGGCACCGCCGCGGTGTCACCGCAGACAGATGGAACAGGCTGGGATGGGCACGCACACGGAGTTCGTTGGGATTCAGGTCTCTCCGCCCTGATAGCTTCATAACACCAGGCTGCCGCTTAATTGCACCCGCAAGTGTTGGAATTACTGAAGGGTAAAATGCAAATGGTGTAACCTTTCCTGAGCTCACCCGGCACTGCTGTGCCGGCTCTGCGCTGAAGGGAGCTGCCTGCATCCCTTCCCGCTTCTTAATTGCTCAAAAGCTGCCGGGAGATGCCTTCCCCAGGCCCCAGGAGGGAGAGGACAGGCTCCTTGTCAGGGTTGTATGCTGGTTCCCCAGAGCTGGAGGCACTGGAGGTGCTGGGGAAGCCCTGGGCGCTGCCCCCACCCCAGAGCATGATACCCACTCCAGCCCCACAGCACCGTAACCAGCTGAGCGGGGGCTGTGAAGGTTGAGTGTGGAGCAAAACACAGCCTATGCCCTCCATCTTCAGTGCCACCTTCCCACCTTGAAAGCCTGCGACAGCTCCTGGCCAGGGTACCTGCTATCTTGGTCCTGGGGTCCCATGGTGCTGGATGCCAGGGCAGAGCACTGGCTGAGCCTGCAGCACAGCAGGAGCTGGAGGGGTGCAGTGCCAGCAGGGGAACCCAGCTGTGGTAATATGGTTAATGAGATTTTCATGAACCCGCGAATCATTTGGTGGGAGGGGTGGGGACAGGCCCGGGTAATTAAAGGTTGCTGACCTGTGAAATTAGGCTGTAAGAAGTCAGGCACGGAGCCGAGGGTAGATGGGGCTGGAGAGGGGAGGGAAGAGGAAGGTGCAACGGGAGAGGGTGGCTGTGGTCAGGCTTTCTCTGCTCCTCACCCATGCCAGTGCCACTCACTGTCCTGGTACAGCTGGAGCCTGGGTGCTGAAGCAGCACCTTATTTATGGCTCTACTTCCCTGAGTTAAACTCCACAAAGTGTGACAATCAAAATTAAAGATTTCTGCAGAAAGGCAGCCTAGGGGAAATCACTGCTGCGGCCAGTGGAGATTTCCCAACGGTGACTTTTAAATTAAAGGAGAAAAAAATTTCTTTAATTTGGCAGCATGCATGGGATGCAGCTCACTGGGCACGTTATTATCCAGCTCAGCAAATACTCCCAGAATTCACTCGTGCTCCAAATTACCAATCTATCTCTGAGGCTGTACATCCCCACCTGTGCCAGCATCAACCTGCACTGGGGGTCTGTGTCCCAGCCAGGACTGGGAGTGCCCGATCACCCCAGAGCTAAGTCCTGGCAGCTGCCCCCTCCCCACACAACCTGGTTTTTCTGCCCGGGCTGGAGCATGTCCCCAGCATAGGAGCTGCCCAAGGCTATGGGGAATGGTTGTGCAGAGGGTGCAGGCAGCTGTGGCCCTGCCTGCCCTGGCACAGCTCTTCCCCTCCCTCTCCCCCCGCCCCTTCAGGATGAAGCAATGAAATTATTTTTCTACTTGAGTAGTTTTCAATTTAGATTAAGAAAAATCTGCGCTCCGTTAACAACGCCACAGTAAATCACACACGGGCAGCACGGCGCGGCTGCAGCCCCATCGCTTATCGCCTGCAAACCTTTTTTCATGTTGACAGGCTCCAAGTGTGACATTGAGCAGGGCAGCAGCAGCCTGGCAGGGACACTGCCCAGGGTGGGGGACCCCCACCTGGCACTCTATCTCAGGCAGTGCGCAGGGCAGGCAGACACCCCGGGAAGGATCAGGCTCGCCACCATTGCATCCAATCCCTGCCAGTCCCAGCGTGGCTTGACAGCACACTGGGGTCACACCAAGTGCCCGCTGCCAGTGCCACTCAGTACTCCAGCAGCTCACCAAACCCTTGCTCTTGCCCGTCACCCAACACAGCTGTGACAGAGCCATTGCTGGCTGCTCTGTGGCCACACCGGGAGCAGGTCCCTCACGCTCATCTCAGCACTGCCACCATCCTTGTGCCAGCACCATCAAAAGGAGCATTTGACAGAAAACAAACCTTTTTTTTCCCTCTGGTTCTTGCAGTCATTTATCGCCGGCGTGGGGCAGGCAGAGCTGTCAGCGCCTGAACCTCACTCATCCGTTTAACCTTGGGGGAAGAAACACATTTGTGCCGGATAACGTGCATCAGATGGTGGCACCAGGAGCGCCTGTAGCTGCTGCGCCTGATGGATGGGCTACAGGGGCCTCACCTGACCTGTGCTTGTATGTTATCTGCATTGCTGCGGGAGGCTTTTCATCATGCCGACAGCTCCGGCAGCACCAGCCTGGCAGGAGCGACTCACCGGGAATGGCTGTGGGCACCACGGCCAGAGGGGCCCGGCCCCATGGCTGTACTGGCATCGTGGCACCTGAGGCAGCGAGCCACTGTGCCAGAGGACACGTGTCAGGCTGTGCCCATGCCAGATGCCTGGCCACGGTGGGGCTAGAGGGACGGGGAGAGCAGAGCTGGTGCCTGCCATGCTGAGGGGACAGAGGACACCCTCACTGCTGGCAGTGCCACCAGGCCAGCTGAAGGGAGAGGCCAAGCTGCTGCACTTGTACTTTGGGTGACATTTTGCCAACAAGGGGTCCTGTGACAGTGACAGAGAGGGCACCGTGCTGGGTAGCCCGGAGCCCCGGTGACGGATGAGCGCTGCCAAGTGCCGGCACAAAAGCCATTTGGTGTAGGGAAATGATAGATGCTAACACTAATTTTAAGCACAGGCAGCCGAATTCCTCTAGACAGTCTTGGCACTCAGGATTTAGGGCACAGCTGCTGGGTTCAGATAAGGTGTGAAATCAGCCCAGCGTGCAGGGTGTTACTTGGTAATGAATGGCCGGTGATGGATGGGGGTGGCTCAGTGCTATAACCTCCACATTTGGAGCCTTTCAAATCTCCTGCCATCAATCCTGGTCACTGCCAGGCACCAGGAGGAGGAGCCAAAAACTGGCAGTGGGCCACACCGTGTTGGGTGGGCACCACAGCTTGGATTCCCCCTGCACCACTGGCAGGAATACTGGAGGGGTCTGGGAACAGATCCTGCCCAAGCTGGAGCAGTTACAGCTGGTTTCTCCAGTACCACCAGCAGCATGGCCACACTCACCACCTCTCCTTCTTCACACCATGGAGCATCACCAGCTGCTTCCATGTGCCAGCAGCAACCGGGTAAGGAAGGGGATGGTGAGGCATCCTGCCCTCCATGGGGACATCCCAGCTCACCCAGCACTGCCATGGTGAGCAGCCTCAGGCCCACGTGGACAGCGCAGGGACAGCGCCAGCCCAAAATATTTATGGTGAAAGTGATGCTGGAAATGGCAAGTGCTGTGCTTGTCTGTAGCATTTAATCTTTCCTCTGACCTTATAAAAAAATCTATTTGTGTTGAGATTTTAAATGCACTTCCTAAATCATTCACTACAGGCTTCACACTGTATTAATTCCTCCTCAAGCAAATGAGTTTGGTATTTGTTCTTTTCCGGTACTGCCAAAGCCAGAGCGCCAGAAGGAAGGGTGCCATGCCCCCCCTCAGACCTGCTGCCTGTGCCCCAGCCTGTGCTCTGTCCCCCCTGCACCTCTGTGGGCAATGTCCTGTGAACACACTCACCCCCATACACAGCACCTTTGAAGGGGTCCCATCTCCTCCAGCTCACAGGAGAGCTCTGAGCAAGATGGTCACTGCTGCCACCTCCCAGGAGAAGGGAGAATCAGAGGTGGAGGTGAAGGCCAGAGTGTCCACAGAGCAGCAGCACCCCAGGTGCCTTCTTGCCTTGCAGGTCAGGGACTGCCTTGTGTCCGAGGGACATGTGGCACTGCTGCAGCTTCCAGAGGAGCATGCCGGCACAGAGCCATCAATCCAGAGGCACTGTCTGCCAGGGTGAGGCACGGGCAGTCCTGGTATTGAGCAAATCACTGGGAATGCAAACCAGGCACACCTGGAGAAATACATCAACGAATTACTGCTGGTGAGGGTCACAGGGTGTTCCCAGCTCACACGCTGCACCTGGGCCCCTCTTCTCCTTGGATCTAAGGGGAGACGTTAATTTTGTGCCATGGGGTTTATCAGTCCCTGTGCAATGAGCATGAGCAGGGTGAGTGGACAACCTGCTGCTGATTTATTGCCCTGGAAATGCTTAATTTAGGCAATGTGTTTAAAGGAACTAATTAGAATTGTATTAATATTTATGGACCGTGTGGAGAAGCTGATAGCTGCTATTGGAGGGTATTAGCTGTTATCTTACACTGGGCAGGACTGTGATGTTTGGAGGCAACTTTAATTGTGGTGAAAGCAGCCGAGGTCTTGCCAGCAGACAGTGACAGCAGCCCACCTGTCACTGCATGGCCAAACCATGCTGGAATTAAAAACTGCTCACATGGTCCCCCTGAACAGCAGAGCATCCCCCTGGCATCCCTCCACAGGGATGGGAGCCCCTGCTCTTCCAACCCCCTGGAGCAGCACCACAGTCTCCATGCTGGACACGATGCTCCCAGTCCTGCTGCTCCCATCCATCCAGGCTGGAGCAGGGGGCCGGGAGGGGCCCGAGGGACAGACAGCCCCAGCAGTCCCTGGCTCATCCATAACCAGCTCCCTGCCCGTGCCTGACCTCTCACTATAGCAAAGTTCACATCAATTTTCCTTCCCCTCATTTGTCTGTAAACCATGAAGAAAAATCACCGCTGTCTGCCCGCATCAGGCCGCTGCTGTGATGTATGGCTGTAATAAAATCCCCATTTTGGGAGGCCGCCTTCTCGTGCCGCCAGCCAGGCGCCACGCGTGGCCGTGCCACCAGCCAGGCGCCACGCGTGGCACAGAGCCGCGAGCAGCCAGCACCAGCCCAGCCCAGCCCCTTGCATCTTGTCTTGGCTTCACTGCATTATGGATAGGAGCTATTAGAGGTGCTATGGAGCAGCAGTCCCTGTGGGTGTTCAGGCAGCCAGTGCTGTTAACCCCAAGAGCCAGACTGTGAAGGACAGCTCAAGGTGGGGCTGAGTGGGGCTGGAGCGGGCAGTACACTGCCTGTGTGGGGCACCCTCCTCACCCGGAGCTGGGGGACAGCTGTGGTCCTGCCTGATCTCCCTCAGCTCCCCAAGCTGTAGGAACAGGGTGCTGGGGATGCCTCCCCCACACAGGAACTTTCATGTCCGCACCCAGCAGCAGCCACGGTGCCAGCTAGGGAGCAAGTGATCCTGGAGCACATGGGCAGGGACACCTTCCACTGGACCACGTTGCTGCAAGCCCCATCCATCTTGGCCTTGAACACTCCCAGGGATGAGGCAGCCACAGCTTCTCTGGACAGCCTGTTCCAGTTCCTCAGTGCCCTCACAGGGAAAAATTCCTTCCTAATCTCTAATCTAACCCTGTCCTCTGTCAATGGGAAGCCATTCCCCCTTGTTCTGTCACTCCACGCCCTTGTTCGAAGTCCCTCTCTAGCTCTCTTGGAGCATTTTTAGGCTCTGGAAGGTGCCATAAGGCCTTCACCGAGTCTTCTCTTCCCCAGGCTGAACACTCCCAGCTCTCCCAACCTGGCTCCAGGGCAGAGGTGTTCCAGCCCTCGGCGCATCTCCGTGGCCTCCCCTGGACCAGCAGCTCCACATTCTTAGGCTGGGTCGCCCCCGAGGACGGGGACGGGGCGGTGCTGCCGGAGCCCGGCGGAGCCCGGCCCCGCTCCCGGTGCGCTCCGGCGGAGCAACAGCCTCCTCTGCCGGCCGCCGCGCGGGATCGGCGCCGGGACCAGGACGGGACCGGCCCCCGAGCCGCGACACACGGCGGGAGAGGACGGGGGGAGCCGCCAGAAGCACCGGCACCGCTGGGAGGAGCTGCGGGAGGGAGGTGGGTGCAGGTGGGAGGGGGCTGCCCACACCAGGGGGTCCATTCCTCACAGCCCAGTGGCGGAGGGCACGCCAGGCTCACACTGCCGTGTGCCGCACGACTGGCACGGGCCATCGCTGATGTCGCTCCACGCCGTGACGCATCGAGCACACGGCAGCCGGGGCAGGAGGAGTGCAAGGTTCCCCGCAGAGCCCGGGGCTGCCAGCACCAGCCAAAGGGCCAGGGCTGCTAGGGAGAGACAGGTGACCCCCACATCGCCACCACGGCACTGCGGCACACGCCACATCGGGCCAAAGGTGTCACCCAAAGGGACCCCATGCATGTGACCAGGCTGCTCTCAAAGCCCCTGGTTCCTGCTCATGTTTCCTTTTCCTTCAGACCCAGAGTTCTGGCAGTAACAAATGCATTCGGCTGCTCGGAACAGGGGTGACGCACACAGGAATTTCCAAGTGGGGAAGTACGATCGTTGAGCTGTAAAACCCTGGATGAGGCCACAGAGGTCACATTGGCCTCAGCACAGATGCCTGCATCCTGGCAGGCTGGCCGTGTCACAACTTACCGGGCAGGGAGTGCCCCTGCTATCCCTTCACACACACTGGGACCCAAGCTGAGGCCATTCTCCAGCTCCAGCTCCAGCATGGGACAAGTCTCTTCCACCAGCCTCTTAAAAATCCTGATCCTGTCCCTCTCCACCCACTGCAGCCCCGGCTGTCCCCTGTGCCTTGCTGCAGCCCTGCTCTGCCCAACTTGTCGGCAGCATTCAGTGAGGCACAGAGAGCTGTGCCTGCATGGCCACGGTTCAACAATGAGAGGAGCCACAGAACAGCCCCCTGGCAGGGCTGCAGTGCCCTGACCATGCCCCTGTCTGCATGGGATGGGATGCAGGAAGCAGAGGTCCTGCTTGGCAGGGTCTCAGACACAGCAGTGGCAGCACCATGGGGTCCCCAAGAGCAAGGAGCACACCTCACCCTTGGCATGGTCACCCTTCACGTGCTCAGCTGGGCTCCCTGTGACCCCCCCACACCTTTGACCTTGGGCATCCCAGGGTCACCTCTCACCAATCTGGGAGTATGGGGAGCTGAGAGGCAGCCCCAGTGCTGACCCTGCCACGGCACCCGTCTGCTGGGACATGTCTGCAGCCAGCGACGTGTCGGCACCGAGCCACCAGCCTGTCCCCACGGAGGAATGGTGCTCAGCAACGGGTGCACCCAGCCTTGTGTCTCATGGAGGCTTCCCACGCTCTACTCCCCCTGAGGCCTTGCTTGCCCGCGAGGACCCAGCTAGCTGACCCCTGAGGCTCCACGGGCAGACGTGGCATGATGCAGGCACCAGGCCAGGACTGGGGCAGGCAGGCGCTGGGTCTCTGGGGTAGGCACAGCCCCATGGACCCACAGCTGCTCTGTCCCAAAACACCCCAGTGACACACTGCCAGGACAGCAGCTCCCAGGGGAACATCCTCCTGAGCAGTCGCCTCTGGGTTCCTATCCCACAAACTCATCTAATTGTCATGGCTGGGCAGTTCTGGGCTCCCCATGGCTGTGGGGTGACCCCAGCCCATGGCCTCATTTCCCTTTCCCCATGAGGGTGCTGAGAGTCATTCCCCCTGCTGCAGCCTGGTTGCCAGGGCTGGACAAGGCCAGGTAAATCATTTCTCAGGCCGTCACTGCCTCGGGCACAACTGTGACACACAGCAGCAGTGAGTGTTTTGGCACACAAAGGTTGTGTGCAGGGCCCCTCCCCGGCCCCATACAGATATAAACCCTGCCGACCCGCACTGCCCGTCCATACCTGTGGCATTCACCAACATGAAGACCACCATCATTTTGCTCCTGGGCATCCTGGCCCTGTGTGCCCAGCTGCAGGCAGTCCCTGTGGCTGCTGGGAGCAAAGGTGAGTGCTGGGGGTCTTGGGGTGGATGCCTTCTGCTAGCCCTTGGAGCACTGCCGGGCTGTTTGCGGCTGGGGTCTCACTGGAACCCAGTGGACGAGCAGATAGGAGCAATCCCACAGCACAGAGCCAGGCACATCCCAGGCTCTGGAGCATCCGTGCACCACTGAAGCTGCGGCCGTGCCACAGAGCAGGGCCACCGAGGTGTGCGCTGCAGGGGCAGTGTGGGCAGGGGGGGCTCGGCAGTGGCAGGACATGGCAGGATGTAGCAGGAGCCCTCGGCAGGTGCACAGCTGGACCTGAGGGGCCATGCACCAATCCATGCCCATGATGTTGGGACCCTGTGCTGCTGACTGCAGGGCCCAGCGTCTCCAGAGGATGGGGTGTCCCTCTCTACCCCTGTACTTGCTGTCCCTGCTCTGTGCCAGCCGTGGGAGGCTGGCTCACTGCTCGGGGGCACCTCAGTGTGCCCCTTTTAATCATTGACCACGTTCCCTCAGCAGTCAGGAGATGTGACTCTAGTACTTTCCCTGCTGCCATGGAGGAGCCACGGTCACCCGTGAGACTTGGGTGCAGCCGCCATGACCAGGCTCAATGGTGGTGGGCACAGCTCCCAAGGGATGCAGCAGAGAAGAGCCTTTGGGGTCAGGCTTGGGGCTGCTGATCCCATGTGCTCAGCCAGGATCCTCCCTGGCCATAGGGACAGCTGGCAGGCCCCTGTACTCCCCACAGCCATCCTCAGCCTCTGCCGAGGAAGCACCTGGCAGAGCCAGGGTGGGGACACCAATATCCCAAATGCCATACACTGTGGACAGGAGCCAAAGCATTCCTGTCTCCCAGAAGGCGATGCCAACTGCGTGGGCTGGAGCTGCTGGCCCAGCTACCAGCTCGCTCAGTCCCTCTCCAGGTGCTCTGGCTGGCTGGAGGCAGCTTCAGCTGGATTGTCCTCAGCAGCCAGCTGGGCACCTTGGAGCTGGGGCACAACTGTGGGCAAACCCACTGGTGCTCACACTGCTCTCCCCAGCTCTCAGCTTCCCCTGTTGTTTCCCCTTTGTGTCCTTCCATGAGCCTTCCATTTCTGGGCTCCCTTCAACTCCCATCCAGATGCTCTTGTGCATCCTGGCTGCTGGCAACCACCCTCACAGCCTCCCAGTGCTGACTGCTCCCTGCCAGCACCAAGGTCACCCCACACTGGGGTCACCCCATGCTGGGGCAGAGCTGTCACAGGGTCAGACCAGGGCAATGACCCTTAAAGACAGCACCAGCACAGGGTCATAGCCCAGACACAGTGGGACACCAGTGACCCTGGGTGGCCAGTGTGGGTCCGGCAGCAGTGCTGCTGCTCTAGAGAAGCTGCTGCTGGGTCCAGGTGGGCTCTGTCCCTGTGCAAGACAGGCAGGTATGGTGGAGGTCTCTCCCCTCCATCCTGGTGGGGAGTGTGCTCACCTCCCAGCTGTTACCACCCCCATCCCACTCTGGCCGACACAGCACTGTGCTCCAGTCCTGGTGCAGGGGCCACTGGGCTGCAACATGGTTGTTTCCATTCCTGGCATCCCGATGTTGGCCCTGGGTTAAATCCCAGTCCAGCCCAGTGGGGGCCACTATGGGAGCATCCCAGCCAGCCTGAGCGTGGCCAGGTCCCGGCAGCTCCCCAGCAGGTCCCCATCCTGGAGGGCACAGGCACAAGGGCTGCCTTGATGATCCCCCTGGCACCCCAGGCCTCTGCCCAATCCCCATGTGTCACTCCCACTGCCCACAGTGGTGACATGAGGTGCGGCAATGGGGCAGGCGGCTGAGCCGTCAGCGCCGGCTCCTGTTCCTGCATAAACACCTGGGCAGGGAGGAGACCACAGGCAAAGGCAAACAGTTACTGATTTACTGCCACGCCACCGTGCCACGTTGTTGACTGTGGGGTTAAATTACCTGGAGACGGACCCCGGCAGAGCCTCGCCAGCTCGTGACTCAGGCAGGGATCATGTCTCGGCCCCATGAACCCTTGGCCCATGCAAATTTGCAGGATGCTCCAGCCCGGAGCTGGGGCTGCTTCTGCCAGCAGCAAGGGCACATTACCAGGAACAGGGCAGGTTTCCTCTTCCTGTAGGAGTCTGTGGAGGAGATGGGCGCTGGCAGACTGGCAAATGCTGATGTGAGCAGGGCAGCCACACCAAGTGGTCGAGCTGGGCCCATTCAAACCATCCCCAGCTTGACATTGCCAGGGGCAGTGGAGTGTCCTGACCCACCAGACGTGCCATGGGAAGGGTATCCCAGACAGGCCAAAGGGATTGGGGTTTTACAGTCCCAATACCACTGTGCCCCGGAGCACTGGGAGTGCATGTCAGTGGCTCACTCCCTGACAGCCACTTGCACAAATGGTGCTTTCGGCTGGTCCATCCGCATCCCCAGTGCTGTGGGAGGCTGTGAGGATGGCAGGGTCTGTGGGACAGGGCTGTGGCCAGGCAGGAGCTCCTGTGGCTGCGAGGAGGTGCAGGGCAGCCCTGGGGGAGGCGCCTGCCCAAGGCACAGGCAGCCTGGAGGACCCTTCAGTTGAGGAGCAAGAGCTGGAGGAGAACAGTGTCTGGAACAGGAGCAGGAGCTGGGTGAGCAGTTGTAGAGCTGAGCCACAGCCCTGTCTGCATTGCTGGTTCCTCCCAGCCTCGGGGCACCAGCGACCCAGGCCAGGGGCTCCATTCAAGCTCATGGCTGTGGCCGTGGCAGTGCAGGGTGAGTCCGAGCAGGGACGGGTCATGCCCTGTCCCTGCTGCACTCACGCCTGCCTCGCTCCGTGCGAGCGGTACCACTTCATTCCCACGGCCGATCCCCACGCAGGGCCGTGGCGACCCAGCGCCCCATTGGGCTCCGCGTGGGGCTGTCTGGGGTCCGGCGTGCGGGGGCCGTGGCCAGGGGTGCTTGGCTGCTGTTCCTGCCGGGCGAGTTCTCAGCATGGCCGCCCAGTCTCCTCGAGGCTCCCCCTCCCTGGTCGGCAGCCCAGCAGCGGTAGATACCTGATACTCGGGTTGTGCAAGCGCGAAGGGGGAGCCTGGCCCTGCCCGGCCCTTGGGAGCCACCCGGAAGGCCGAGCCCGCCGGCCCCACCTGGAGAGGAGCTTAAAGGCCGGCCGGGCGGCCACAGCGCAGCCGCTTCCTGCACCATGCCCACGGCCCGCAGCGTCCTCATCTTGGCGGGGCTCCTGGCTCTCTGGGCAGAGCTGCCGGCAGCATCCGCCCAGAATGACACCAGTGAGTATGAGCGCATGGCCCAGCTCGGCTCGTCACGGCACGCCCGGCGAGCGGCCAACATCCCTCCCTCCCAGCCCCAGGGCAGCCGGCGTGGGAGCCGGGGCGAGCACCAGCCTGTGCCCAGCGCGGCGGGGCTCGGCAGCATCCCTGGAGCCAGCCCTGGGGCCGGGGCAGCATCTCCCGGAAAGGGACGCAGCCCTCGCCCTGCCCGGCGCCGGCCGCCCCGCGCCTGCCCACGCCCCCACCTTTGCCTTGCAGCAAAAGCCGGCGTGTGCCCGAGCCCGGCGATGGATGCGGTGAACTGCACGGTGGGGTGCCAGTCCGATGGCGACTGCGAGAGCACCCTCAAGTGCTGCCCGGCAGCCTGCGGCAAGGCCTGCCAGAAGCCTGACGGTAACACTCCTTCCTGCTCCTGGCCGTGCTGCCCAGAGCCGGTGCCACTGCCACGAGCCAACAGCCCATCCCAGCCGGCAGTACTGGTGCTCCAGGGTGCAGTGGTCGCCACAGGCCTGGGTGCCCAATGTGTGTCCGGCTGCAGCGCGGGGATCGGGGGCTGCATGGGAGCCCAGCATGCTCGGGGTGTGCTCCTGCTGGGCTATGCTCACGCCTTCCTCCTCTCAGCCATGCAGGGACTGAGTGAACACCCCCAAATGATGCTGGGGCTTGGCTAGAGGGTGGGGGTCTGCACCACTCCCCATTGCAGCTTCTCAACCTTGTGGGCGGCTGCCAGCCCAGGATGTGGGCGCTGCTCTCTGCTGAGCACACTCACCACAACAGTCCTTCTGGAGAGTGACCCAAGGAGATGGGTGCAGGAGTTGGAATCCACAGCTGCAGACACATGGATGTGACCTAGAGGCTCCAGTGCCTCCATGGCTGCCTGCGGGACAGCGCTGGCTTGGCTGCACCACAGTGGAGGGCAGAATGGTGCAGAGCCAGAGCTCAGTGCCCATGGCAGGCAGTGGGACAGCGGAGCAGGGGCCCTGCACTGCCAGGCAAAGGCTGTTTGGGGGGCACGTGATCCTGTCTGAGGCCTAGGCTGAGCCCCCATGGTGTGAAGAAACAGCCAGGGCCATCCAGGGCAGTTGTAGAGGACAGCAGGGCCAAGGCCTTCATCATGTCTGCACGTGGCACCTGTGCCAGCCACGTGTCCCTGAGCAGGAACACTGGGCATAGGGGCTGTTGGGGACCACCATGCCATGTGGCCTCCCTGATGTGTCCCCATCAGGTCCAGCTGGCAAGGAATGCCAGCAAGCAGAGCTATGGGATGGGGGAAATGCCGGGTACCGTGGTGGTCCCTCCTCCATGGCAGATAGGGGCCAGGGCCATGCTTGCAGCTTTGGGAGCTGCAGGGTGGGCCCTGCCCCCCATGGCAGGGCCAGCAGGTCTCAGCCATGTTCCTTTGCCTTTCAGAGAAGCCTGGCACCTGCCCACCTGTCAACCCAGGCATCCCCATGCTGGGCGTCTGTACCAACCAGTGCAAGACTGATGCCAACTGCTCTGGAATCCAGAAGTGTTGCAGGAATGGCTGCGGCAAGGTCTCCTGTGTGACGCCCATCCACTGAGGTCAGTTGGGTGCATCCCAGCCCCAGGGATCCCACAGCACCGCAGCACGGCACCCATGCACCCATCCCACTCACAGCTTCTGCTCCTTTGCAGGTGCAGCTGCCTCCTGCCAGCCCAGCCACAGGGAAGCTGCTGCCCGATGCCCATCCCACATGCCCTGGTCCTGGCCCTGCACCATCCCCCCGGCTTGGAGCCTTCAGCCTCAGTTTCCTCCCTGGGGTTCCCTGCTCGGGCTAGCCCCCTGCACTCTCACCAATAAAGCAGCTTCTCCCTGTCACGCCGTGGCTGCCTCTCCATCCTGCACCATGGCTGCCTCTCTTCCATGCTGTGGCCCCCTCTCCATCACAAGCTGTGGCTGCCTCTCCATCCTATGCCAGGGATGCCTGGAAGGGCTCCACACAAGCAGCAGCATTGACTGACTCTGTCATGCCTCCAAGGGTCCCCAGCCTGTGCCCTGCCTGAGGCTGTCCCATAGGTCCATGGCCCCAGCTGTCCCTGCACACTGGCTCCTCCACCTTGGCTCCTCCACCATGCTTGGAGCACAGCTGTCGAAGTGCAGCTGTGTCCGTGTCCCGTCAGAGCAGAGGTGCTCTCTGCTCCCCGCTCTGCAATGGCCAGGGGACAAGCAGGCTACAGTGTGTGCCCGTACACAAGCATCACCCAAACTTGTCCTTGCCTCCGCCTTCCCAGCCTGGCCATGGCACCCTGCCCACAGCAGAAGCCTGAAGGAGCTTTGGGCAGTGCAACCCGCATGCCCTGGTCCCATGCCTGTCTCTGCCACATCCCTTCCCGCCTGCTCAAAGCTGGGCTCCTGCTCCTGTCCTGCTTTCCCCTGGCACTTCCTGATCTCCACTGGTCTCCAGGGGCCCTGTTCCTTCCAAACCTGCCTGCTCCTGCTCCCAGCCCCTGGGATTGGAGCATGTCCCTCCTGCCTGAGAGGGGCTGGCACCCCCAGAGCCTTTGCCCTTGGCAGGGGACAGACCAGAGCCATCCCCCAGGACTGAGTGAGCCCCACACCCTGCCCAGCACTGCCCAGTGTCTGGTGCTGGTTCCCCCTCTCTCTGCGGTGTAGGTGCAGGCTGTGCACCCTGGCACAGCACCACAGTTCCACAGCAGCTCTCCCTGCTCCACATATGCCAGGAGGGATCCAGTGGACACTGAAGACTGGGGCAGAACACTGCTTCTGTGTCCCATCCATGCTCACAATGGTGGGGCTCTGGGAATGCTGCTCGCCCTTGGCCCAGCTGCTCACAGGTCACCAGTGACCTGGAAAAGGAGCTGTGGAGGATGCGTCAGCCATGGGCCACGAGCCCAGCACTCTCCCGGGAGTCTCCCCCAAGCTGAATTGTTCATGCCCAGCACTCCCACAGTCCCGAAACTGCCTCCATGAGAAGGAGCAGCTTGGCTTGGCCAGCCCCCATTCCAGCAGGGTTTAAATCCCAGCCCATCACCCAGAAGCACATCAATCGCAGCGCAAATGCTGGGCCACTGCACCCTTCTTCTGGTGCTCCTGGCACTGCTCGCCCTGGCCCAGCAGCACAGGCCCGGGGACCAGGGCACTGCCCTCACCTTCCCTGCATCCCCACACTGGGCCCTGCAGGGACACTGGACCCCCACCGCCCCTCCCAAAGCAGGAGAGTGCCCAGCGGGGAGGAGCGGAGCCCCTTGGGCCCCCGGACTGTACTGCCTCTCCGACCATGGCTGCCCTGGTGCTGAGAAGTGCTGCCAGATTGGGAAGGTCTGGACCTGCCTCCTGCCCACCACAGGTACCGCTGCTCACTCCAAGGGATGCCAGCGCAAGGATCGGGCAACGGGTGGGACGTGGGCTGGTGCCTGTGTTGGCGCCCCAGAGTGAGCCCTGCTCCCTGGGACACGGCTGCATGGAGCATCTCCCTCTGCAGAGAGCCCGGGCTACTGCCCCCATGCTGGCAGTGCCATCAGGCCAAGCTGTGGGACGAGATGTCACAATGACACCACATGCCACTCGGAGAAGAAGTGCTGCACCCGTGGCTGCTGCACCCGCTGCGTGCTTGCTGAGCCAGGTGAGGTGTCCTGGAGATCCCCATGCCAGGCTGAGGATGCCCTGGGACAGCCCCAGGGGTCCACAGCCCCCATCGCACTGTAGGGGAGCCATGGGCAGTGGGGCCAGGCTGGCTGCATGCCAAACCCTGCACCTTCTCTGCAGCCAAACCCGGGTTCTGCCCACGGAAGCGTGCCCAGAGGAGAGCTGCTGCCTGCCCCAACCACTGCACTGATGACCGGGACTGCCCTGGGGAACTCAAGTGCTGTTTCTCTGGCTGTGGGCTGGCCTGCACCCCTCCAGACACAGGTACAGCCCCACCGGCCCTCTCTGATCCCCATGTTCAGCCCACCAAGGCACTGGTGCTAGCCCAGCTCCCCCCTGGCAGAGCCCAGCATGAGCCCGGCCGTAGCTCTGGACAAGCCACAGCAGCTGTGCCTGGCCAAGTGTGCAGCTGGTGGCATCCATCCAGGCCCCAGGGAGCGTGTGCCGCTGGCTGCGGCTCCTGGTCCCACACGCCTGCCTTGGGCACAGCCCCAGCCCTCATGAGCCCCTTGCCAAGAGCTGGCCCTCAGGGTGCTGTGGGAAGGGATCCCCATGCCCAGCTCCTCTGTGATGGGTGGGAGATGGCCCCGAGTGGGTGAAAGGCTGAACCCCCTCCTGACCCTCCCTCCTGCACCCCCCTCAGACTGTGTGCTGCTGCAACCAGAGCAAGGGTTGTCCTTCACCACTCCAGCTACCAGCTGGCATCCCATATTGAGCTGTGACTGGTCTCACTGGGTGAGACTGGTGTGGGTGTGAAGCTGGTGGCTGAGGCCATCATGGTGCTCTGGGAAGGAAGATGGAGGCACAGGACAGAAACAGGATGGAGACGGAGGCTGTGCCAGGAGCGGGGCTGGGGACAGAATCCTGGCACAGACTCCTCACTGTCACCAGGGAGCCACCGTGCCACAGCAAAGCCTGGCGTGTGCCCCATGGTGCTGCGGGGCTCTTTGGGGCCCTGTCTGGAGCTGTGTGACACCGACAGTGACTGCACTGGGGACAACAAGTGCTGCACCACTGGCTGTGGACACATCTGCAAACCACCCACCAAGGGTAAACCATCAGCACCCTGTGCAGCCAAGACCCCTGTGCCCCCTCCCTACCCTGTCACCATGACCCTCCCAGGGGAAATGGGGCCCGAGCTGCTGTCCAATGGGGCAGGAGCTGGGTGAGGAGCTCATCCCTGCATGCAGGGCAGCTCCACCATCCTGGAGGGGTGACCTGAGCCCCTCACCCCTTCCTCTCTCTGCATATGCCAGCGTGGCCAGGTCTCTGTCCCCCTGCAGCAGAGGGTGATCAGGCAGCCAAGTGCCTCCTCCTGTGCCTGCAGGACAAGGATTGCCCCCTTGGCCAGAAGTGCTGCCTGCAGGGCTGCAGCCGGGTCTGTGTCCGCCCACTGAGAGGTACAGTCCCCACACAGCCTGCTGCCTCCTGGGCCCAGCCTGGAGGGATCAGAGTGGGACCCAGGGTGTGAGCACCACAGGGCCCCCCATCCCTCATCCCCCATCCTCACTAACCCCCTCACTGGCCTCTTCCAGGTACAGTGTAGCCGTGGCCAGGAAGGGCTGCACCAGAAGCTGCCATTTCAGGGTCATCCCACACCCCACTGCCATTGCCCCCATGGGCTGAGCAGAGGTGCTGCTGTCCCCCACACCTATCCCTGCGCTGGACCCTCTGCACTGGCAGGATGGCACCAGCATTGACTCCGCTGCTTCTGGTCAGGGTCCCTGGCACCCCCAGCTATGCCATTAAGGGCTGCATACTGCCTGCATGGCCAAGATTCCTGGCAACCCTGCATGAGGCGAAATCCCACATCCACATGACCCCAGCTGCTCCACAGCCCTGAGACAGAATAAACCATCCCACAGCCACGTGTGCTCTGGGTCACCATCCCTGTTCTGTGCTCTGGCTCCCAGGGGTGCTGGCAGCCTGGGCTGCGTGCAGGCAGGGAGGTGCAGGCAGCCATCCCTGCACGCAGGCACTGCCCCAGGGCAGGGAGAGGGTCCTGGTTCTGTGCAGGTGACTTCCAGCCATCGTTGTTCCACGGTAACCATCCTGCTGGGCCTGGGGGCTGCATGATGTCCCCTCGGCAGGACTGGAGAACCAGTTCCCTCAGATTCCTTGTGCCAAGGAAGGGCTCATTTGCATCCCAGAGTGTGAAAACCTGGTGGGAAAAGCAATCACGGGTCAGGACAGATGGAGCACCCAGACAAGGAAGGGGGCAGGGAGCATCACCCACATGCCAGGGTCCACGGCAGGACCTGCTTACTCATGATGCTGGATCCCAATCAGTCCTGTGCACAGAAGCTACACCTGGCTGAGGGGCACCACCATGGCAGTAGAGCTGCTAGAACCCCTTGCACTGCTCCCACTGCCATGCCAGGACCAAGCCATGGGGTCTACCAGCAGTCCCCTGGATATCAGTCCCCACTCCAGGGAGTAGAGGGGTGAGTGAGGCTGAAAGGGCACCCAAAGAGGGAGTAGCAGCCAGCTGCAGCAGGGATGGAGTGGTGCAACATGGGGTCCAGCAGTGTCTGACCCCATCTGGCCTCCCCAGCCCCGCAGGTCGCCCTGACCCCAAAGCAGGGCTTGGGCAGAGATAAGCGGGATGGCTGGCGGGGCGCCGGCAGGTTCTGGGAACTGCCCCTCCTCCTGCCCCTCCTGCCCACAGCACAACCAGCTGCCACAGCAGCTCAGCTTCAGCTGCCCTGGCACTTCAGGCACCCCTACCACAGACTTTAAACCAAGCCCCAGCTCAGCTCCAGACATGCACATCCCCAGCAGCACCATGAGCCCAGGAGTTTTCCTCCTCCTGGGCCTCCTCATCCTCAGGGCAGAGCCAAGCGTAACACCAGAGAAGGGCGGTGAGTACCAGGAGTCAAACCCAGCAGCTGCCAACCACAGGCAGCCTGGGAGCAGCTCCTTGCATCCCGGCCTCCGTGTCCCTGCCATGTCCCCTCTATCCCTGCCCAGCATATGCTAGCAGGGACCATGTCCCAGCTGGCTGCAGCACCTGCACCACAGCCCTGCTGCCTGGGGGACCCTGCTCCCACCCCAGGGTGCAGGGGCATGTGTGCATGCCCTTACCCCCGTGGGCACCCCCTGCACCCCACGGGCGCAACAACTGTCAGCTCCCAGGGGAATCACATGCAGCAGGGTCCGGGCTGCATCCTGGCACAGACCCCTGCTGCCAGCACCCCGCCGTGGGACGATGCCTGGAGCAGTGGTGCCCAGCTGCGGTGTGGCTCTGCCCTCACCGAGACCACAGCCGGTGCCTCTTTGTTTGAACCAAGCAGCTGCTGTTTGCGGTGAAACTCCGGCAGCGTCTGTTTGCAGCCCAAACACCCGGCCCCGCCGCAGCCGAGCGGGCTCTTGGCACAGGCGGCTCCCGCCGCAGCCCCAGCTGGCAGCAGGAGCCGGGCACAGGCACCAGCTGGAGCTCGCCTGTACCGGAGGCAGGGCTGTCCCAATTTTCCCAGCATGGCCGAGAGGAGCATGGGGTGCCAGGACAAGAGGAGGAGAAGAAGGAAGAGGAAGAGACAGCAGCAGTGAGGAGTGTGCTGCTTGCAGTGAGGAAGCCCGCGGCAGCAGGATGCTCAGGAATAAATCCTAACCTCCAGTTGGTGCTGGCTCGGTGCTGGCTTCACCCTGACAGGGCCAGTGACACTCCACGTGGCACTTGCTGCCCTGCAAGGGCACACATGAGCCTGTGCCATGCCACACCATGCCATGCCATGACACTGTGCCACACTGTGCTGTGCCATGCAGGTCTCGATGTGGGGGTCCAGCAGCCCCAGGCCATGATGCAGAGAAGTCTCCATCCCCTGCGGCTGCAGTCCCTGCTCCAGTTCCCTGTCCCCTGCAGAGAGCCCCACATCCTGCTTCTCCAGGGATGGAGGATGAGGGGCTCTGGCACTGTCCTGACATTGCCATCCCACCGCAGGGGACACCCAGAAACCAGGGAGGTGTCCACGGGACTTCATGCGCTGCTTGCGCCTGGAGTCCCCACTCTGTGCCAACGACTCCAGCTGCCCCGCTGAGCTCAAGTGCTGCCCCTGGGAGTGCCGGCTGCGCTGCATCCCCCCGGCAGAAGGTACGGCACCGCGTACAGCCGCTGACAGCACCTCTGTCCCGGGGCAGCTGGCACCCTTTTCCCTGTCCCATTCCCTGTGAAATCCCCATTGCTATGGTGCAGCTCCCCGCGCGCTGCTAGCAGCCTCCTGACCGCCGCCGGGATGTGCGGAAGGCTCTGGGATGGGACACAGGAATGGGTCCAGCCAGGGGGAGGCAGAGGGGTCTGGCAGGGGCAGGTTTCCCGGTGCTGCCCTAGGACACTGCAGTGCAGCCTCACCTCTCGGCCCCTCGGCGCTGCAGAGAAGCCCGGTGCCTGCCCGGCAGCAGCCCCTGAGCGGCTGATCGCCCCCTGCTCCTTCCCCTGCCTGGAGGACAAGGACTGCCTGGGAGCGCAGAAGTGCTGCCGCTGGGCTGCGGCTCTGCCTGCCTGGAGCCGGCGCAGGGTAAGGACTCGGCGAGGAGGCTGGGAGATCTGGCTCGCCCCAGGGACCCTGTGTGCCATAGTTGTCTCCCTGACGCCCTGGCCACTGGGGCAGCACAGGCAGCTTCCCCTGCTCCGGCAGCTTCTGGCAGCTGCCGGGAAAACCCAACGCTGGGACGTGGCTGCAGGCACCAGGAACTTGTGGGTCATGGCAGGAGCCAGGGACCCCCGGCGCAGGCAGGGCGGCCAGTGGGGAATGCTGAATCGTCACACCCATTCTGCCCTGCCAGACCAGCCCAAGCCCAGCGAGGGCCCCACGGTGCAGCCACGACCGGTCCGGGAGCGGTGCCGAGGCGACGGCGACTGCCCCGACGCGCAGAAATGCTGCAACAGCAGCTGTGGCCACCAGTGCCTGCCGGAAGTGCCGGCCGGTGAGGCAGGATGGGACAGGATGGGCAGTGCGGGCGGGGACATGGCTCAGAGACCGGGAATGATGCCGTGGGGCAGCAGCCACCATGGCACAGAGCTGTGGCACAAACGGGACGCCCCACCCCATGCTTGCCAGGGTGGCTCTGCCGGGCCTGGGGTGGGGACAAACTGCACAGCTCCCAGGTGGGCACCGGAGTGGGGAGGGAAGGGGACAGTGAGACCACCCTCTGGTGAGGCCACCATCCTGCTCTCATCCTGCTCCACGGTGCAGAGGACACCAGCCCTGCCCCGGCCACTCAACGGCCACTGCTGCACCAGTGGGGATGTCTCCAGGACCAGGACTGTCCCCCATCCCACGTCTGCTGTCACCAGCTGTGCAGCCGGCACTGTGTGGCAAACAGTCAAGGTGAGGGGGCCGGGAGCCACCCCAAAGATTCGACAGCCCCATGTGCCCTGGTCCCCACGGCTGCGTCTCCAAGCAGTGGCACTGCAGCCACTCCACACCATGCCTGCAGGGAAGGATGGATTCTGCCCAGTCCGTGCCGGGCTGTTCCCCAGTTATGACTGCAGAGCCCAGTGCTGGCACGACGGCGAGTGTCCCCGCGAGGAGAAGTGCTGCCTGAGTGGCTGCGACTATGTCTGCCTGCCCCCATCCCGAGGTGCCAGATACGGGCAGAGGTGTCCCCCAGCTCCAGGGACTGTGAGACTGGGTGGGGAAGACCCGCTATTGCTGCTTGCACCCCCAGCCCCACTGCCTCCTGCCTCCAGAAAAACCAGGCATTTGCCCGCTGGCTGAGGAGGCTCCGCTGGCCGTGACCCCGTGTGGCACCACCTGCACCAAGGACTGGCAGTGCCCGGGGGCTGAGAAGTGCTGCAGCAGCAGCAGATGTGGCCACGTGTGCTCAGCCCCCGAACCAGGTGAGGAGATGGTCGCCAGAACAGTGATTCCACCAGGAATGCTGTCAAAGTTCCTGGGTGCAGGATGCGGGACGGTGCTACCCCGAGGGTAGTTGTCAGGGCAGCCCGAGGCTGCAGAAAAGGAGGTGCCTGCAACACAGGGTGGTCCCTCCTCCTGCTGTCTCTTCCTGCCCCTCTCAGACAAACCCAGTGAGTGCCCAAAGGTGAGGCCACAACGCACATCGGAGCCGTGCACGGAGATGGACTCCTGCACCCACGACAGGGACTGTTCCCGGCAGGAGAAGTGCTGCTTCTCTGGCTGCGCCATGCGCTGCACCCGCCCTGCCCGAGGTGAGCGTGGCAGCCCGGCCACCAGCCCAGGGAAGTGACGTGAGAGCAGGGCTGGGACCTCCACCCTCACCTGGGTCCCCTCCTCTGGTAGAGCACCCCGGGGAGTGCCCCCGGGCAGAGCCGTGCTGGGACCCGCGGCGCCGGCGCGGGAGCCAGTGCCTGGATGACAGTGTCTGCGGACGAGAGGAGAAGTGCTGTGACACCGGCTGCGGCTGGGAGTGCGTGGCCGTGCCCAGAGGTAATGGGCACAGCCTGTTAGGGGGGAGCTAGCCCCTGCCCCCCAAGGGCAGCGAGGTGACGGCGAGTTGGTTGCTGTGCCCCTGCAGACAGTGGGGACAGAGCTGATGGCCGGTGTGTAGAGGAGTGCCAGGCTGATTCACAGTGTCCCCGGGGACAGCGGTGCACCAGCATCGGCTGTGGCCATGTCTGCATGGACATCCCCGGAGGTGAGAACCAGCCAGGCCCTCCGGGAGCTATGTGGGGCTGCCCTGGGGTGCCCCCTGGTGAGGTGCCCCAGGCCAGATGCCCCCCAGCTGGATGATTACCTTGCAGGCAGAGTGGGAGTGTGCCCCATCCCCAGGGAGGGGGGCACGTGCTTGGACCTGTGCAACTTCGACGAGGAGTGTCCCTGGGGCCACAAGTGCTGCAGTAACGGCTGTGGCCACGTCTGCACGCCAGCCTCGCTGCCAGGTCAGCCCCTCACATCTGCCCAGCCCAGCAGGGACAGAGCCCAGGTCCCCTTGGCACCCACTCCCAGGGCATCCTGACCCTTCCTCCCCAATGAGGACCCCTCACCACGACCACACTGGAACCCTGAGCTGGGTCTGCCAAGGCAGCTGTACCTGTGGGGGTGTCACACGCTCCAGGGATATGATCTGCCCCCATCCTTCTTTCCATGCATCCCCCTCTTTCCGTGCAAGTGATGAGCACACACAGCCTCAGCTCAGAGTCAGCAGGTGACCATCCTCCCCTGCCCACAGAGCACGACACCGTGGCTGTGCCCTGGCACGGTGCTGAGCGGTGCTCGGAGGAGTGCGAGGCCGACTCGCAGTGTCCCTGGGGACAGAGGTGCACCCGCACCTCCTGCGGCCGTGTCTGCGTGGACACTCCTGGAGGTGAGGCACAGGAGACCCAGGTGTTGCCCCAGGAGACATGGGGTGTCCCAGCTGGGTGGCCCGCAGCAGGGGGCTCTGCCCTGCAGGCAGAGGTGGAGCGTGCCCCATGCCTGGGGGCGGTGGGACCTGCCTGGACCGGTGCAGCCTCGATGAGGAGTGTGCCTAGGGCCATAAGTGCTGCAGCAACGGCTGCGGCCACGTCTGCACGCGGATGCCTGGTGATAAGGAGGCCTATGGCCACTGTGATGGGGCAGTACCTGCACTAACACCAGGTCATGCAGGGTGCCAGCTGACCTGTATGAAGGGCACAGCCTTCAGCATGCTCCCAGCTCAGCATCACTGTGAGGCCAGTTCCCGCTGCTACCCCATTGCTCTGCTCCCAGCAGATGCATTTGCAGGGCGAGGGGATCTGAAGTGATGTGGAGCAGGATGGAGCTCTCATGGAGCTGGCCAGCATGGCTGCAATCATGGCCACTGGCCCCTCGCTCCTGCAGTCTCATTGCTCCCTAAAAGCACATCCTCCTTTTCAGATGCTGTGTGATGAGAGAGCAGCTCCTCTGCCGCAGGAAGATGCCTTCATTAGGGGACATGGGACAGTCATGGGCCCCAGCTGGCCTGTCCCTCCCCACCACCTCCAGCAATAAAGCGTGTGCTTGGCTGCCCCCAGCTGCCCCATGTGGTCCTAGAGTGGCCTTAAAATCACCTGAGGCCCCCAGCGTCAGGAGGTTCAGCCAGAGTTGGTGCCAGACACAGACCTGGGTCAGGGCAGGCTGGGGACAGGCACCACCCCAGGCATCCATCGAGGTGGGAGCTGTTCCTCCATTCAGTGGTTTCAGCTCCCAGCCAGGTCATGTCGGCAGCTTGAAGGCAGGGTTGGGCTAGGAGCTCATCCGTGGCAATGGGAGCTGCACGGTGGTGGCCGGGTGAGCCCTGCCATGCCATGCTGCTGGAGGCACCCACTGCCCAGTCCCCATGAGGAAGGAGTGCCCAGAGGGACGGGCACTGACTGCTCCTGCCAGCACAGGCAGGAAGGACCAGACCCAGACGTGCTCATCCAGGGACCTGTCCTTGTATTGTCACAGTCCAAGGGGAGGGACAGGCTCCTCAGGTCAGGCACCATGCATAGGAGGGGGCATCCATGCTGGCATGGGCACATGTCCCTGTCCTTAGGCCAGTGAGCATCCCAGGCAAGCCAGAGCCCCCAGCACGGTCACCCTGGCCCACAGGCCTCATTGCCACCAGCCCCACGAGGAATGTCTCCCTGTGGGGTTGGGGATGCGGCCACCAGCAGCAGCTTCCCCCAGGCAGGGGCTGTGCAGAGGCCACCACTTCCCAGGCCAGCACTACCAGGCACCTGGAACTGAGAGATGGGGCATCAGGAGAGGGGCCAGGAGCAGCCGCCATCTGTGGCCCATGGCCCACAGCACATTGCTAGTTACTGAGGTGGGAACAGGCCTGGAAGCACTCGCCCTTGGTCTCGAAGTTGTTCCTGTTGCCGCCGCAGCCGCCGTAGATGAACTCCTCGCACTGCTGGCTGGAGGCATTGAAGAAGAAGCGGCGGAAGAGCGCCTTGCAGTTCCCACAGACTGAGGGCAGGTAGCAGAAGTCTGCATGATCCAAAGGCGACAGGCTGAGTCAGGGGAGGGTGGGGACACCACCACGATCAGGGTTCTCAGGCCCTCAGAAAGTTCTGCACAGTTCTGGTTCCTTCTTACTGCCATACCCTTTGTACCAGCACACAGCTCTGCACCCACCTGCCCACGGCCCCACACACCAGCAGCTTCCCCATAGCATAGTGTGGTGACCCCCAGGGTCTGCAAGACCCAGCAAGAGCTCAGGAGCAACCCAGGGACCTCCCTTCCCAGTTTGCTATCCCAACTGAGCCAACACCCCTCTTGTCACCCACTCCTGTGTGTGCCACACTGCCACTCCAGAGCCCTACCACCACAGCAGTGAGCCCTCACCTAACACTGGCTCCTGGCATGTGTAGCCACACTTGCTGGGACAGCACTTGGTGACTCCATGGCAGTCGGCATCGCTGGTGCAGTGCGAACAGGAGGCACCCGTGTGGCAGGAGCCACAGTCCTTGTCCAGCAGGTCCTCCACCTCTGGGATGTGGTAGCAATACCCAGGCTTTGCTGCAGGACACAGTGGCCAGGACGCTGGTGAGAGGCACAGGGCAGGGGCCTCAGCAGCCCCCAGCGCCCTGGGGTCAGACCCCAGCCTCCCACAGCCCCACACTTGTGCGCACCTGGCAGCACACAGGGCAGTGGGAAGCACCGGGCAACAGCGGCACCCCGAGCATCCCCATTCCCAGTCCATGACCCAGCTACACTCACTCATCCCCAGCTCCTCTCGTCCAGTTGCGTGCGGGGGCCGGGCTGGACCGCTTAGCAAGGGGGAGCAGGGCAGCCAAGAGGAGAAGACAGCCAGGCGGCAGCTCCATGGTGCCCTGGATGGCCGGGTCTGGCCCCGGGTGTGGTGGGCTGGGATTTAAGGTGCGTGGGTGGGGCGGAGGGAGCAGGGCTGGTGCCGAAAACCAGCTAATTCCTGCCGTGCAGGTAACGAGCCACACCCAGGCAGGTCCTGGTCTCCCTGGTGGCATCCTGGCCACAGCCCTCGATCTGGGGGGACCGGTAGGACGGGACAGCTGTCCTGGCACAGCCCTCGGGGAGCCCAGCTGGGTGGCAGCAGCATGCCCAGGCTGGGCTGGGGACACCACCAGCGACTGCCGCAGCCTCCTGGGGGCAAGCATGTGTTGGGGACAGACATGGGAGGGTTGGTACTTGCCTCTCCATTGCCAGGGATCATGACAGTGCCATGCCAGGGCATGGAAAGCTGCCAGCTCTGGTGCAGCCGTCAGCCAGGGAAGGGCTGGGGCACCGTTCTCCCTGTGCTTTCTGTGGTGCAAGTCCTGGGGAAAGGCTGTGCCAGAGCTGTATCCCTTCCCTTTGTCCCATGCTCCCTCATGTCCGACAGAGAGCATCCCGGGCAGGATGGGCCCACGCACAGGGCTGAGCCTGTGGGTACCACCTCGCCGCCTACCACTGTGGCTGTGCAAGGCAGGTCCCGCTGGACGGCGATTCTCCCGCCCATTCCCATCCTGTAGACACCTCTGTCCCTTTGCCGCTTCCTTCATCACCCTCGCTCGGTTTGGGGCCGTCCCCTTCACCCGCCCCCCCCTCCCGGGAACACCAGTGCGGAGCCGTGTCCTGTGCCCTCCGGCAGCCCCTTGCTCCCGGCAGCAGGTCGGGGTCCAGCGGCTGCATCGTGCCTGGGTGGCCTTTGGGGATGGGACACAGCTCGCAGCCGTCTCAGCTTCCAGACGGGGGCCCGGGCCCACGGCAGCGCAGGGCTCCGGGCGCTGAGCCGGGCGGCACCCGCCGGTACTCGTGGGCGGGCGTGGGGTGAAATCTGCCAAAAGGAGGGAGAAACAGATTAAGATGTTCCCATTCAGCAGGAATAATTGTCTTCCTAATTACTGTCGTAATTACTGTCCCAAGGGGGAAGCGGAGGGCGAGGAAAGCTCCGTGAAGAGGGGCCGGGAAAGCCGGAGTCGGGGTGGGGTTTGGAGGGCGGTGCCACCCCCGCCCGCGCCCCCTGCCCACGCCCCACCGCAGCTTTTCCTGCCTGTCCTCCGAAGCCCCAGGATGAGGTCCTGGCGGCGTCCCCGGCACCGGACACGGTGACGTGGCCAGTCCTGAGCAGGGGTGTAAGCAAAGCCGGAGAGAGGTGCCGGAGGCAGTCGGGGGTGCGGAGTCAGGGTGGGCAATGGGAAAGATACCCTTGCGCAGGGACTTGGCGGCCGCCCTCGATGGCCACAGCGCCAAAATCCACCGGGGCTGAATTTTCCCCGCTATCTCCCCGGGGAATCGCAGCGGCTGGGTGATCACTGGACTGACTGATGGCGTCTTCCAAAGCAGCCCCGACTGCCCCTGCACCGGCAGCAACACCATGGCCAGGCTGGGACACCACCACGGTGGATGCAGGGACGGTCCCAGGGATGATGGGGGGCTGCTCCCAGGTAGATGTTGGGGTTCCACATGACAGAAAACCACTCCCAGAGGAGGACCTGTGTCGTACCCCCTTGTCCTGCCCTGACACTAGGGACCCGCAGGGTGAGCAATGGGTGCAGCCGTGAGGGCAGAACCACCAGCCAGACTTCCTCTATGGGAAAGCAGTGACCGGGGTACCCAGGAACACCCAGGAATGCGGCACGTCCCAGGGCGGGCACCCAGCAGGGACAGGGACAGAGGCGGCGCTCTGACACCGGGATGATGTTCCTGGCCAGGCCAGGGCGCACGGCAGGAGAAGTGCCGAGGGGCAGAGTACGGGGAGCGTGGACTGCACACGCATTCACACGTGTCCACACCTGGCTCCCAGGTATGCACACACACGCTCACACACGTGCAGAGTGCGTGGAGCCCTCCTGCCTCTCCCAGGGACGGGCGCTCCCGGAAGGGGCTGTCAGGGAAAGTCGCGGCAGCTCCGGTGCCGTCCTTGCAACACTTTGCAATGTCCAGTGCGGCCAATCCCATGGAAGGGGCAGAGGCAGCTGGAGCACTGTGTAACGGGAATCTGAGCACCCACTCTGCCTCCGGCGAGCACACGGGACCCGTTGCTCCAGCCCTGCAGTCCTGGCGCCCACACAGAGCCCCCACGCCCCTGTCCCCAGCATCAGGACTCCATGGCCCTGGGCTTTTCCTGGCCGCCAGGTGTTGGGCCAGCTGGGCAGCAGATGCAGGGCTGAGGGGCCGGTGGCAGCGTGGGGCTGTGGACCGTGTCCGGTCACAGGACGTCCCTCAGGAACCAGCGATTGTTCCCAGAGGCAGAACAATGCCCAGAGAGCTGCCAGGGCACCACGGGCTGCTCCACAGCGCCCGGCCCGGGGAGCCTCCTCCACTGATTCACCAGGCCAGCCCCAAGCGGGATCCCCCGGGCCCTTGCTGCTGCCTGTCCCGTACCTGTCTCCTGCAGTGGGAAGTTGCATTGGCTGCTCTTGTCTTGGGCCTGCACAGAGCCCAGCACCAAGCAGCAGCACCTGCCTCCCCTGAGGCTTGTCCGGCAGCAGCTGCCCGCGGGAGGGAGGGGATGGGAGGGTTCATGCTTGGATGGAGCGTGTCAGGTGCTGGGGCATGAGCCAGGTCATGAGCACCAACCTTCTGCCCCAGGAGGATTTAAACCCCTGCCTGTGCCCAGAGAGGCAACCCCCATGCTGCCCATCCATGCCATGCGGCTGCTGTCGCTGCTCCTGCTCCTGGGGCTCTGCTGCCTCTGGGCCCGGCTGGTCTCCCCAGGTGAGTGAGGGTGGGCATGGGTGGGCACGGGTGGAGGATGCAGGAGCCAGTGGAACAGTGCTGCAGGAGGATGTGCAGCCATGGGCACACAGACCACTGTGACCATGGCTGGGAGTGCAGCATCCCACCTGTGCCATCCCCCCTACATCTTTGCATGCTGCAGAAGTGACCAGCAAAACCCCCACAGCTCCCTGGGAGAGCTGTCCAGGGTCTCTGGAGCCCTCACTCCCAGGGCCCTGCTGTGGGGCTGACAGATGTGCCCAGTCATGCTACAGAGTGAGGGCCTGAGCATGGATTACCTGTCTTTCTCAGAATTCACCTAGCCCCCACCTGGACCTGGACCAAGGACCCAGTCTGTGCAGCCAACCTGCACCAGACAGCCAGACAACAGCTGGACAGATGGACAGCCAGCCATGGAGGGCTCCATCAGCTGCTGGATAATCACCCAGCCTCCCGATCCCTCCTCAGCACCCCCAGCTCTGTGCTTCCCATGGTGGTCTCCATGCCGCCCACCCCCCAGTAAACCCAGTCTGTGATGAACAATGTCTGGCTCCTGCTGCATCTGTCTCCTCACAAGCCCCCCCATCTGCTTCTAAGGGACCTTCAGTCCCTGTGGGAGGGATGGGGTCCCTGGCCTTGTGGCTCCTGCACAAGCTTTCAGAGGATGCTGGGGGCCTTAGGCATGGAGCAGCTCGCCCTGGGGAGCCTCAGGGAGCTGGGGCCACAGACCAGGAGGTTTCCCCAGGTCCAGAGCTGCTCTGTGGGTCCTGGGTGGGTGCCTGGCTGGGCCTGTCTTTGGGGGTCTCCCACAGGGAACAGAAACATGCTGCTGTGTAGAGGGCCCTGCTGAGCCCACCTTGGGCAGGAGCAGCACCAGAGCCTTCCTATGCCGGAACAGGGCTCGGGCAACCACAATGACCTGGCTGTGCCAGGCACTGACCAAGGACAGCTTGTCACACCCAGCCAGTGGCCGTTGTGGGGTTTATTAGGAAAGAGAAGGTCCTGCCCAAAACACCACTGGTGCCCAAGACCAGCCCTGGTAGGGAGGCAGAGGAAGAGGCCCCTGCACCCACACACTGTGGGCTCTCCTCATCTCCATGTTCCTTGTACGCCTTGTGGCATCAGTCAACAAGTGTAATCACTGTCACCAGAACCATCACTGTAACCATCATCATCATATCATCATATCATCATTGGCATTTAAGAAATTTTTGACACCACGCTCTCATCTCCATCAGATAAATTTATTGGCACAGATCAATCACAAAGTCTGGTAGCTTGAGCTGGAGCCTCAAAAGGAGGACCCCAAACAAATCTCTGGGCAATTATACCCTTATAACATAAACTCCCCATCCCTCATGTCTAGATCAAGAGTATTGTTAGGCTCTGGGGTCTTCTCACTCTTCATTGCCTCACAGTTGCATTACCAAATGATTGCCACGTGGTCATTTTCACACCCTCTAAGGTCAGTTTTGGTGGGGGTTTCACTCAGTTCTGTGGTCCATGTTATAATATGTTTGTTACAGTTCATACACCATGATCTATGGGCTGTCCACGCCAGTTATTAATTTTTAAGTAATATTGAAGCTACAGTTTTGTCTATTTTATTATTAATGTTCACATTGTCAGCCCTGGGTTTCACTACTCTGTCTTTTACCTACAACGCACCCAGTATGGTTCAGATAAAGTTCAACTTGCACCTAACAAGTCCAGCTTGATGTCAAACAAGCTCCTAGCTATTTTCAAATAATAGAAAAATTTCAACAGTCATGATCACCACAGCCGTCATCACCGTTGTCATCATCATCATCATCATCACTGCCATCATTGTCATTGCCATCATCCACCTCACTGTCACTGTGGTCACATCCAGGATTCTTTCCCTCCTCAGGCTTCTCTGGCTTCCCCCCAGTCTCTGGCTTCTCCCCCAGCACAGGTTTTCCCCAGGTGCCAGCATCCCACCAGCCACTGACTCACCATCAGTCTCTGGCTTCTACCCAGCTGCCAGCATCCCACCAGCCACTGGTCTCTTCCCCAGCTGCCAGCTTCCCACGAGCCACTGGCCTCTTCCCCAGCTGCCAGCATCCCACGAGCCACTGGCCTCTTCCCCAGCTGCCAGCATCCCACCAGCCACTGGCCTCTTCCCCAGCTGCCAGCATCCCACGAGCCACTGGCCTCTTCCCCAGCTGCCAGCTTCCCACCAGCCACTGGCCTTCTCCCCATCTCTGGCTTCTCCCCCTGTCCATGTTTCTCCCCAGATGCTGGCTTCCCACCAGTCTGCAGCTTCTCTCCAGTCTCCAGCTTTGCTACAACCTCTGGCTTTTCCCTAGTCACAGTCTTCCCTCACAGTCTGGGGTCTCCTTCCCTTAACTGGGTGTCTTGCCAGGGGAATTACTGTAAACATTCAGCAAATGTTTACACCCCTGTTGGAGTTTGTTAAAGGTATATTGTCCCTTGCCAAGGAAATGCAAATTTCTGTTTATCCTCCTCTAATAAGGGGGCTAAAAAGGACACATCTTTCATATCCCGTGCTGCCATCCATGGGTGTGTGGCTGCAGAAATCCCATTCTGTGCTGCAGCAGAAGTTGGGTATTGTGGTACATTAGTGATTGTCGAATCAGGAAGTGCAGGTGCTGCGCAGAGCACACACACTGCAGCCTCCTGATTTCAGGGTTAGGGTTGGCATTTGAGCCCAAGGACCATACCCTGCCAAACAGCAGACACCAGGTTTGGCCCTTCAGAACACCAAAACCCAAATGTTTCCATTGTGATCTCTAACTGCAAAGCAAGTGGCTGACATACACTTCATGCCAACACGTGCTTCCTGCCCAGGGGCCATGAATTAACCTGGGTGGTTTGGCATTTGGTACTTGTTCTGTTTATTCTGGTAACTTTAACTCTTTGCTGACCAGGTTGAAAACCCAACAATGTTCTGTTGCATTAAAATTGAATCTCGTGTTCCCATGTCTGTTAAAAATTTCACTGATTTTTTATGAGATCCAATAGCATCAGAATGTCTGGACCATTATCATGTCTGCATTAATAGGATTTCACTTGCCAGATTTCAGTCTGGCCTGGCTTGTAGCCATAGTGCTCTTGCAAATCAGTCATCTAAATCAAATCAAATGGGGTTAGTTTGGAGTATAATTGGACCTATCCCAAGGTCCACTGGTTTCTTCTGTTTCTATAATGAGTCTGGTTTCATATTCAGGGCGATTTGAAGGAAACCAAGAATCTTCTTTGCCAGGTTCACTATGGTCAGGGCTACCCCAAATGTTTCTAATCTCATTCTTCAGGGGATAACAGTTAGTTTTCTAATCTATACAAGGTCAGGGGGACAGGGAGTCCACATAAACATAATCTCCATCTTTTCTTCTGACTTTTATTTTTTCTCCTTTTTTCCTGTAGCTTTCCTTCCTGTTTATGCAGCTTCTCAATTTTCAAAGACAATAATAATACAGCTGCTTTCTAGCCTTATATTTCTCCCTCAGATCTTGTTTCTCTCTACTATGGTTTTCCCTATCCTAATAGGAAGCTTCTATGCAGGTGTGTAATATTTTACTAAAAATTCCTTTGCTTTTTTAATCTTTTATACAGTCCCTGGCCACCTTTAGCTTTTCCTCCACAGGTCTCCAATCATGCCAGTTTTCATCATGTGGAGCACAAATTTAAAAGAAAATCATTGAGCACATTGCTCTGCATCTTCCCTCAGCCCTGGCATGTTAGTGCTCACAGCACTAAATCTCCTGTAATCCAGGGCCAATGGATATAAGTTAAAACAATTGTTGGCTGCCCATTTATAGCAGTACTCACATAATTTGTCCAGATCAGATTGGGGCAGTTGCAGGTGAAGTAGCAGTGAGCATAGAAAGCAAAGTGGCAGGAGCAGGAACAGCAACAGACAGTGGGAGATATTTTTCAGTGGGCACAAAGGGAGGAGCAGGGTCTGGGCTAGAATTTACCTCAGGACGTTATCATGTACCAGCCCCACTCCCGAGATGCTGCTTTTCCCAAGCTCAGTTATCCCATACATATCAATAGTCCATCTGCCCTGTGTATCAGTCCTATAATCTATGTTGTAGGCAAAACAAAAGTCTCTTTGAGAGCCCTCTCTGTGGGCTACACTTCTGCAGGTTTTGCCCCGGCACATCAAGTAATATACGGCCATTCCTCCTGGCATAATATCACTATGGACTTTAGAGATCAGTTAGTCGTGCTGACTGTCTTCTCCCAGTTCTGCAATACCTCAGCTAAGTGCATCCCCTTCTTTATGCCAGGTACATTTCTCATCTTTCCCAAAACCCACAAAACTCAAACTTGTAGAAGGCAGGACTTGAACCTCCTTTAGAGATTTGACACTCACTACTCAGTCCTTCCTTACTCCAGAGCTCCCGGGTGAAACTACCCACTGCTGCAAATTTGGGTATCTGGAGCTTAGAAGAAAATGGGCAAGTGACCGAGTGCCCCATTTGGGTTGCCAAGCTGTTAAGGAAATTTTTGACACTAAGCTCTCATGTCCACCAGATACATTTATTGGCACAGATCAATCACAAAATCTGGTAGCCCGAGTCGGGTGCCACAAAAGAGGGACCCAAAAATCTCTGAAAATCCCTGGGCAATAATACCCTTACAAACTAAAATCTCCACCCCCTGCAATCAGCACTGTTTCATTGTCATTGGAGTGATCATTTCCATTGTCATTGGAGTCACCATCTTCACTGCTATTGGAATTGTCACTGCAGATGTCATCATCACCATCTTCATTGATATTGGAATTTTCATTGTCATTGGAGTCACCATCTTTATTGCTATTGGGATTGTCACCATTGACACCATCATCGCCATCTTCATTGCTATTGGAATTTTCATCATTGACACCATCATTGCCATCATCACTGTCATTGTCTTCATGATCATGGTCATTGGCATCACAAAGCTGATTTTTATTACCATCATCACCATCAGAGTCATCGGCTACGACGGCTATGGCCATTGTTGCCATCATCACCAGTTTCATGGCTGTTGGAGACACCAGTTTCATGGCTGTTGGAGACACCAGTTTCATCACTATTGGAGACACCAGTTTCATCACTGTTGGAGACACCAGTTTCATCGCTGTTGGAGACACCAGTTTCATCACTGTTGGAGACACCAGTTTCATCACTATTGGAGACACCAGTTTCGTCGCTATTGGAGACACCAGTTTCATCACTGTTGGAGACACCAGTTTCGTCGCTATTGGAGACACCAGTTTCATCACTGTTGGAGACACCAGTTTCGTCGCTATTGGAGACACCAGTTTCATCACTATTGGAGACACCAGTTTCGTCGCTATTGGAGACACCAGTTTCATCACTGTTGGAGACACCAGTTTCATCACTGTTGGAGACACCAGTTTCGTCGCTATTGGAGACACCAGTTTCATCGCTGTTGGAGACACCAGTTTCATCACTATTGGAGACACCAGTTTCGTCGCTATTGGAGACACCAGTTTCATCACTGTTGGAGACACCAGCTTCATTGCTATTGGAGACGTTGTTGTCATTGTCATCATCATCGTCAGGCACCATGCTGGGCTCTTTCCCAGGCTCAAGGAGCAGGGCGCTTCCCAGCAGCCCTGGTGGCGGCCACCCAGCTGGAGCTACTGCACGGAACTCTGTAGGAGAGCAGAAAGCAGCAGCATCAGCACAAGCATGCTGCCCTCCCATCCACTGCTCCCACCCAGCAGCCCAGTTTACCACGATGCTGTGCTGTCTTCTCCTCTGCAGCTTTTCCTGGTGGGTTTTCAGGGCTCTGCCTGACCCCTGCTGCCCTCAAGGCTGAGGCAACTCAGCCCAAGGCCACGCTGGTGCCTCCCAGCTCATGGCAGTGTCATGGTGGGGCAGAGGTGCCTGAGGGGCCCTCCTGGGCACCTCTGCCCTGGGGCCAGCAGCCACCCATGGTTCCAGTTGCACTGGGGAGTCAGGGAGAGATGGCACTGTGCCACAGCCCACTGTGGCACTGCGGCGAGCCCCACATTGCCTGGGCTCATCCCACCCTGCTCCTACCACGGCTTCTCTGGCCCTCACAAGGCAGCAACCTGGCACCTGCCAGCACCTGCAAAGCACCTGTGATTCTATGAAAATAAGGAAAAATATTCTTAAATGCTCTTCCCACCCACTCATACTTGCCTGCAACGGGTGCTGCCTGCAGCTGCGCCCAAAGGGCGAGGAGCCCCAGCAGGAGGATGCTTCGTGTCATGCTGATGAATTCTATGTCCAGGGCTGCGCCAACCGGCAATTTAAAGTGCCTCGCAGGCAGCCCAGGTCCAGGAATGGGAGGAGGCAGCTCACAGGTCACTTCAGGAACCTCCCACATTTGGCTCTAATTCTGTTTACCGAAGAACCACTCCTCCACAGCCAAGGCAAGAGCAGGATCCAGAGTTGGCTGCACTCCAAGGAGGACAGCACAAGGACTGCAGGAGGGAAGGGGAAACCAGGACTGCACAGAGGCAGATTCTTCACTGCTGCTCTCAAGAGGAATCCCTACAATGACCTTTATCAACAGCAGTGGCCCCAGCACCGGGCTCTGCCCCAGTGCTGGGCTCTGATGCAGGCAGGAGCCTGTCCTGGCCCTGCCATTCTGGATGGAACAGGAGCAGGGCTAGAGCACCTGGCAGCAGCACCAGGAGCTCCCTCCTTCCACATGCAAAATGCCCTTCATTCAAGGCTGCTGTTTCACACGTGAGACTGTTGGCAGATTTTTGTAGGTCAAATATTCAAGGCTTCATTTGAGCACCTGTCTCTGAACCATCCCATTCCCAAGCAGAGTGCTCCAGCTCTTTCAGTGTTCCTACTGTCAGTTGCCAGATTTAGGCACACAAATGAATGAGCTCAAAGTCTCCAGAGCAAGTTAAAGCTGTCCCCCAGCCCCATGGTCCTCCTGCTTCGTGGCCTCCCCAGGACCCCCCTTGTCACAGGGCAGCCCCACGCAGCTCAGCACACTGGGCAAAGTCAGAGCTCAGTGTGTCCTTCCCCCAGCCCAACTAGACTCCATCAGCATGGCCTCCATGCAGCTTTTGGGAACTCCTGAACATGAATTTCAGGATTTAGTGTCCATGCATGAGAGCTCCACTAATTTACACATGAGCATTCAATAACCACATGAATTCACAATGGGAGTGCACAGTTACTGCATGCACAAACACCTAATTAGTTACTGTCCAAGTGAACATCTGCTCCAATGAAACAGCGCTGCACTAAAATGGACCTCTCTGGAGGAAAAGGTCTTGGGACTTCAAGCACAGGAGCTCACACAAGCTGCAGAGAGCACAGGAACCTGTCTTTCAACTGCCAGCCAAACTGCTGGCCTTCACCAGACACCCACAGTCAGAGTAAATGAAAATTAGATGCCCTGCCACATTGCCTTCCCTTTCCTCTGCATGTGATCTCGGGGTAAAGACTCATTGAATATGTTTGAGACAGCAGATTAAGCTTAATTAAGATCCAATTCTGTCAGTGCTAACCCATTTACACCAAGTTATTCTCCAGTCACCCAGGAGTGCTAGTTGGAATCTAATTTTCCATTTTTTTCCTTCTCTATTTAATTATTTCTTTATGAATTACACACAAACCAATGTGTAATCAATAGGATAGGAGAACTTAAGGACTGGTCTGCCCAGAACACATCAGCAACAGGCACAAATGGGTTGGAGTTTCTGGATAACAGACAAAGTTTAAATCTGCAACTGTGTGTTGAGTGAAATTAATTGGTTTGAGCTTGACATTATTACTACAACTCTAAGCTGGCACTTGACAGGAGCACTGGAAAAGCAAAGTCATGCTCAAAGAGCTTTCCATCAACATCACGTCAAGATGATGCAGGAACAGCGCAAGGGAAGGAGCACAGCTCTGCACAAATCTCCACAAATCTGTGTGGGAAGAGGGCTCATGGGAAGAAAAATGCTTTAAGTACAGGTTTATCCTTCTCCTCCTGCTGTGACTCAAGGTGGACACAATTCTTTCACGAACCACCCATGTCCCCCAGAGCTCTGGTGCTCCATACCTCGCAGCTGCCTGGCAGAACCCGACAGCCTGGTGCTTATCGCACGTTGCTGTGGCTGTTAGTCACCACCAAGCCGGACACCCCAGAGCAGGCAGTGCTGGCCAGCCAGTGTCAGCAGCACCAACTCCCTTCCACGCACCTGGCAAACCATCTGGAACAACCTGAGGGATCACAGGCCTCCTTCCAACCTCAGGAGTGCCACAAGGGAGAGCTCAGCACTGCCGCTGTCCCCGTGCGTGCCTGGTGGTTCCTCCTTTTGAGAACATCATAATTTTTAGCAGGCCATAATCCTGGATAACATTTAGGGAACTAATGGAGGAGAATGTCTGACAAGCAAATTGCTCTGATGAAATAAACACCTGAGGACACTGAGGGTCAGAGGGACTTGTCCAAAGTCTCCCAGAGAATCAAACAGGAACGTGGGTAACCTCAGCTGTGAACCAGCTGGTTTTGCCTGGCAGACATGCACCTACGACACAGATCCATGGAAAAATTACCATTAAAAACCAGGGCCTGGAGGACACCCAAACAAGGCATCACATCAGTTAGATTTAGGTGATCCCTGACAGATGTTGTTCTGACACACTCTTAAAAGATATCCCTCTCCCTGCAAAAGCGATGACTCCTTCATTGAGAATTTGTTCCAGGATTTAAGTCTTCTTGTTAATTGGAAAGCTTTCCAAAGATCTGATCGCAGCCTCACTTGAATCAAATAAACACAAGGGACAACTTGTCCATCAAGGTGGTACAGAACGCAAGCTGGTGTCACAGATTAACAGTATCAGTCTCCTCACCATTCCCTGGGAGTTCCTACAGCTGCAGTTATTCTTCCCCTCCTCTGGGCAATGTCCAATTTTTGTTGCTGACAATTTGGAGCAACCAAAATAAGTGCACAAGCAGCCCAATGCTGCTGATTATGAGGTTATGTTGATGTTGATGGTGACTTGGTTGGCTCCACATCCGCCACTGGGCTTGTCTAACAAACCAAAGCTTACCTTGGGCTGGTGCAGCCCTGGCCAAAGCAGCAGGAAGGGGACAAGGGCAGAAGTCTCTTCCAGCATGTGAGCCCATGAGTCAGCAGCCTCTGCTCCCACAGCCACTCCAGGCTTCCATGGGAGCCCAGTGTGGCTACTGCTAAACCGACAGCTACAGCAGGAGAGTCACACTGAGGGGACACAGCCAAAGTCTGCAGTGACAGGTGCTGAGAGACACCAGCACATCCTCTGGAGGCACCACCACAGCCCCCAGAGCATTGGTACTTGGGATCACAGAACCACAGAATGATTTAGGTTGGAAAAGACCTCTGAGGTCACTGAATCCAACCTTTGACCGATCACCACCTTGTCAATGAGAGCATTGCTCCAAGTGCTGCATCCACTCATTCCTTGAACACAAATGAAACAAGACGAAGCATCTGGCAAAGCAGGTGGGAAAGAGATCCCACTTTCCCTCACAGTGCGGCTCAGGGCTGCCCCACTGGCACAAAGGACAGGGACAGCACATGGAGATGGCTGCTGGAGCACAGCCCTGCTCTGCACAGCGACACCCACCCTGCGCTCTGGCAAATCCCCTTTGCTTGGTTCATCTCACTGAATCATCTTGGAATGAGGAAAAACGTTACCAGCAAAACAGTAAATGGTTCATCAATGCAAATTGTTAGCCAGCTGATTGAACAGAAAAGCTTCTCTTTGGCCAAAACATGGGGTTAGATTATCTAGAAAACGACAGAAAAGTTGTTTTGACTATTCTGCACACATTAGACAAGATGAGGAAATGCTGTTTTGGGGTGTTTGCTCAGAAAAACGATGAGATTCCAGAAAGATGAATGGTGGAAAATTACACGAGGAACACACAGATCATGGAAAGACCGGCATTCACACTCCAGCTGCAGGTACTCGGGTCGCAGGGGCAGAGGCCACGTGTGTCCAGCTCCACCCGCGACAGGTCCTCCTCTGGGTGGGACAGGGTGAGTTTAAGACTGTGGGACTTAGGATGCTCTGCCTCGCCCTCCGGGACTGCTCAGCGCCGGGGGAACGGCGGGGACACCCGGGGGCTGCGGCCCGCGCTCCGGCGGCACCTTCAGGGGCGGGCACCGTGTGAGCCCAGCGCTCCCCGAGCACACACCGGGTGGCCCCCCGGGCCTCCCCCTCCCCGCTGCCGCCGCGGGCTCGGCCCGGCCCTATTGCCCCGAAACCGCGTCACATCCGTCGGGGCCCGATGATGCGGACGCGGGATCCCCGCGCATCCGGCCGCTGGCACCGGAGCCGGGAGCGGGGCCATGGGCGCCGCCCGCGATGCGGAGCAGCAGCCGGGGCTGCCTGGCGAGGAGGGCCCGGGCGACACTGAGGAGCAGCTGGTCAGCACGGTGAGGCGGGGGCCGGGCCGGGCCGGGCCGGGCCGGGCCGGGCGGGCAGCGGGAAGCGGGCGGCGGCGGGGCCGCGGCTGACGCGTGTGTCCCGCAGAGCCCCTGGAACATCATGATCAAGCACCGGCAGGTGCAGCGGCGCGGGCGGCGCTCCCAGATGACCACCAGGTACGGCGGGACCGGGATGGGCGGCCAGGATGGAGGGGGAGGGTGGAACAGCGGGACCGGGATGGGCACCGGGCGGAGGGAGGATCGGGTTAGACCGGGCCGGGGCAGGGGGTCCCACGCACCCCGCCTGACCCCTGCACCCGCAGCTTCACGGACCCGAGCGTGTCCATGGACCTGCTGCGCGCTGTGCTGCAGCCCAGCATCAACGAGGAGATCCGGGGCGTCTTCAACAAGTACATGAAGGTGAGCGCTGGGGACAGGTGGCAGCAGCACAAGGGATGCATGGGGACAGCTCGGCTGCCACTGAGGCCATCCCGCCTCTGTGTGGGAGCTGAGCCGACACTGCCTGGCTGCGCAGGCTGTCACCCTCTCCTGCCTTTTCCTCTCCAGTTTTTCCAGACAGCAGCAATCAATGTGCGTGATAACGTTGGGGAGGAGGTGGACCCGGAGCAGCTCATCCAGGAGACCTGTAGGAGCTGCCTGGAGCAGGTGGGCACTGGCGAGGGGTTTCTTGGGTGCCCCCAAGCAAAGCAGCCTGGCTAGGATGTGTCCCTCTTAAGAGCTTTGCTGGCACTGTGAGGGGACATCTGCAGCCCTTGTGTGGCTGCTGTGCTGGGATTCATTCTCACTGGGAAAAGGGGAGCACTCAGGGCTGGGCAGCTCATGCTGCTGCTTCTCACTGCTGCTTTGGGAACACGGCACACAGCTGTAGCTCCCACAGAAAGTGGCTCCCAGCACCTGTCAGAGGGCCTTGGCAGGGTAGGGCAGGATTTTTTCCTTTCAATTCTTGCTTATCTGCCAGTTCCCCAGAATTTATCATGCTCAGATTGTGCTTTTGCATCTGGCTGTCTGTGGAAACATGGCCTGGTAGCACTCCAAAAGCAGAGCTGTTGCAGGGCTTTTAGGTGGATGTGCTGAGGGGGAGGGGTTGCTGGCGGGACCCTCTCTGAGCCCAGAATCCATGGAACCTTCTTTGTCTTCCTGCAGGCCAAACTGTTGTTCTCTGATGGCAAAAAGGTGGTTCCCAGGTTGCCCCATGAGCAGGCAGTGCCAAAGGTAATTGTTGTGATTGTACACAGAGGTTTAAATGACTTGTGAGAGCTGGGAGAAGAAGAGTTGGAGTCACTTTGTTCTCTGACTCTTCTTGGCCACCAGTGCAGTAGTGCAGAGGCAGAGTGGGGGATGTTGGGCTTGAAGGGAATGCAGGGCAAGGAGAATCCCAGGTGTGGGTGCTGCTTGTTGCAGTTCAGTGCTGCTCACGGAGGTGGGCTGGGGTCAGCGTTCACCTGGCCAGGTAGGGAGAAGAGCCCTGCTCATCCCACTGCCCTTCCTCTTCCAGCGTGCCCGACAGATGGATGAGGAGCTGAGCCGTCGAGGAAGCCCCATTCCGAAAAAGGTAGGATGGTTTTCCCCACAAGAGATTTTACGTTTTGGGAAGCTTGGTCCTCATTGCTGGCCATTCCCAGCACTCCATGAGTGCATGGAGGTGCACAGGCAGCCTTTGTGGGGCACTGGAGGTGCTCACTGTGGTGCCAGGCAGTGTTTCTGCCTGTGACAAAAGGAGCAGCTCCCTGGGAGAGGGAGGTTGCTTGAGAGGGTTCCCTCAGCCAGCACAGCTGAGTCACAGAAGGGTTTCTTCCATGCAGAGAAAGGGGCGGCCTCCAGGACAGAGCCTGTCAAATGACCGCGGAGTTTCAGGCATGGCAGCGTGAGTACAAACCCTGAGCTAGAGCCCCTGTTTTGGGAGGGCAAGAGGAATGAGGCTGCCTGTGGGGAGCACAGAAACCCCACAGACTCCTCTCCTGCAGAGAGATGATGGGAGTTCTGGGTGTGGGCAGAAGCAGAGTTAGGTTCAGCTGTTCCTCCCAGGAGGCAAAGACCTTCAAAGAAGGGGTTTTAAACAGGCCCAAAGGGGTGAAAAGGTCCAGATGTACCACCCAAGGTGAGTGGTGAGACATGGGGAATGGTGGGATCTGGGCAGCCAGGAGAGGAGAATGTGCAGCAAAGCTGAGGGTCCGAAGCTGCGCGCTGTGGGGGAATGGAGGGACGTGAACAAGGGTGGGTCTGGAAGGACTTGGGCTCAGTCCCTGCTGCTGGTGGTAACTGAGCTAGTCCCACTGGGACTCATTCTTGCTGTGTTTTCCTTCCCCTCAGGTGGAAGCTCAAAGTCTCTGAGCCTGTGAAAAGGGATGGACCAAAGGTATTGGCTGTCTGACACTGCTGGGCTTCCCCTCTCCTCCCCTTTGCTCCCACCAGCAGAGCCCTGCAGCTGCAGGAGTGCAGGACAGTGTGGGCTGTGCTCTGACGGGCCCTGGGCAGGGGTGGAGCAAGAAGAGGAAGCGAAGTGCCCGGAGGCCTCGGCTGGTCTCCCCAGGCACTGTAGCCTGTAGCCCTGCAGCATGGTGCTGCTGAGGGAGACCTGAGGAGACCAGGAGTAGCCAGGAGAATCCCACAAGTGTTTCCCACGCGGGAAACTGCTTAGATCAGCCCAGACGGAATGTAATGTTCCTCCCCTGCGGAAGGCTGGAGGTCTGTGGCCAGCTCCCTCCCTCACAGTCTGGAGGCAGCTCCAAGGTTCCCTGTCAGAGAGCCGAGGTCTGTGGAGCATGGCCAGCACCAACTTCCTTTCTAATGTTGCCCCTTTTCCAATTGCTCTGTAGTGGGATCCATCCCGACTGACTGAAACCACAACCTTTGTGCTGGGATCTCGAGCAAACAAGTAAGGAATGGCCCTGTTGATGGAGGGTGGTGTCCCCAGGCAGGAGCCCGTGACACTCCTCCCGTCACTTCGCTTCTCTGCCTCGAAAGCAGTAGGAAGGGCTTGGGGAGGAGAGGGGTTGTCCCTGTGCCACTGCAGCTGCCCTCCCCACAACCCTAACATCCCTCATGTTCCTCTTGCAGAGCTCTCGGGATGGGAGGAACAAGAGGGCGACTCTACATCAAGCATCCCCACCTCTTTAAGGTCAGGTGCCACAGCCGGAGCGTGTGCTTCAGCTCCCTTGTTTACTTCCTCCCTGTGCCCTTGTTTGTTATCTCGGAGCACGTTCCCAAGGTCTGGCTAGCACATGCAACACGAGCCAGTGGTGTCACGTGCCCACCGAAGTGGCTGGTTTGCCAGAGCCAGGGCTGAGGCTGGAGCAGGGCAGGCGGAGCGGGGGGCAGAGCAGAGCGGGGCACAACATCCTGGAGGAGGGGGCTTTTAGGGAAGGTTCTGTCACCCGTGCTCAGCTCGGTCCTTGCTGCTTTATTGCAGTACGCAGCCGACCCGCAGGATAAGCACTGGCTGACAGAGCAGCAGCACATGAGGGCCATTGGGGGCAAGATGGTGAGTACGGCTGGGCGCAGGGCCCACCGCAGGGCCAGCACGGGCGGAGGAGCCGTGGGACAGGCGGCGGTGGCAGGAGGATAGGCAGGGTGCGGGGACACAGCGCTGCCAAGGTCCATCCCCTGCCCACAGGACTGGGGTGCAGGCCAGGGGGCACAGCTGGGGTGCTGGCTGGGGTGTGGCACTGCCCCGGCCACCCCTCGCAGGCACCCTGAGGTGTCCCCCGCCTTGTGCCACAGGCCTACCTCCTCATCGAAGAGGACATTCGGGATTTGGCCGCCAGTGAGGATTACAGGTGAGGACTGAAGCAGACATTCTGAAGGTGCTGCCATGCCTGGGGCCACTTCCCTGGGGACCCCTACCATGTCCCCCCTCACTGCTGCATTTCCCAGTGGTCCTGTGCTGGAGGGACATGACACTTGGGGGGCTCAGTTATGTTTGGGGTTTGGTGCCGGGGACCATGTTGTGCAACTCAGGTTTGGACTTGGTGTTGTTTGGGGGTCCGTGGTAGGTTTGGGCTCAGTGCTGATTGAGATCCATGGTGGGTTTGGTAGGTCTGGGCTTGGTACTGATGGGTGCCAAGGGACATGGTGGGTTTGGGGTCAGCAGTGGGTGCTGGAGTCCCTCCACCTCACCCTCCTTCCTCCCCAGGGACTCTGTTGATCTGCGGCTGGAAGAGCTGAAGCCCTTCATCCCTCCAGCCTGGATGACTGAGAAGATGCAGAAGCACATGGAGACGCTTCGCCGCGGGGGGGACGTGCCGCGCCCCGAGGACCCCCCGAGCCCTGAGGCCCCCCAATAAAGCCGCTTCACTCCAACCTCGCCGCTTCCTGGGCTCTGCGGACGGGCGTGGCTGGCCCTTTAAGGGCCTGCGGGACCCGCGGCTCCGCCCCTCGCGGCGCAGTGGCCAATCACAGCGCGGGATGTCAATGGCTGGCGGTCAATCAGCAGCCGCTGGCCGTTACCGTGGGAGCTGCATCTTCGGCGGGCGCTGATTGGTCGGCTCGAACCGGGCTGCGCGCTGATTGGTGGAGGGGCCGCACGCGGAAATATTCAAACGGGGCGCGGGAGCGGGCGGGGCCGTGCGGGACGAGCGTACCGGAGAGCGCCCGGCATCGGGGCTGCGACCGAGCCGCTCCTGCACCGGAGAGGGGCTGGGACCGAGCCGCTCCTGGGCTGGAGAGCGTTTGAGACGGGGGTTGGGATCGGGCCACCGCCGCTGCACGGGAGAGCCCCTTCGGTACTGGGGAGCCCCGCTAGGGGAGCCCGGACGTTCGCTCGGCACCAGGAAAGCTGCAGCGGGGCCCGAGTCCTGCCCCGAGCGCGACTGCGGGAGGGAGCGAGTGGAGCCCGGTGCGGCGCCACCCGGGAGCGGGAGCCGCGTCCAGCCCGTGACCCGCCGGCAGCGGCGGCCGCAGACCGGTGCGCCGGTCCGTGCTCCCGGAGCCGTCATGGCCTCACAGAACGCCGACCCCGCCGCCGTGTCCAGCGCAGCCGCCCGCAAAGCGGCCGAGACCGGGGCCACGGCGGCCCGCGGCGCGGTGGGGAAAAGGTGAGTGGGGCCGGGGCCGGGGCTGTGGACGGGGGTTGCCCCGATGAGCCGGCCGGTAACGTGCGCTTTCCCCGCAGGCTGCAGCAAGAACTGATGGCGCTGATGGTGAGTGGGGTCCCGAGGCCGAGTGGGGGATTGGGGGATCCTGGGACCAAGCCGGGGGTTGGGGGTCCCGAGGGCTCCTGGGGCTGAACTGGGGCGAGGGGCGGGGGCGGTCTCGGTGTGTCCCGGGCCGCCCTGACGTGCTGCCCCCGCAGATGTCCGGTGACAAAGGCATTTCTGCCTTCCCCGAGTCCGATAACCTCTTCAAGTGGATCGGGACCATTGACGGCGCCGCCGGGACGGTGAGAGGCGAGATCCCGGTCTGGGGTGGGGCCCTGACCCTGCCCCACCTTCCTCCCTTCACACGAGGCTGGTCCCAGCCCTCCACTTCCCCTGTGCCTCCTCTTCCCCGCGGCTTCCCCCACCTCTGGGGCTACGGCCCCCCCCTGACTCCTGTCCCCCTCAACTCCCGCCCCCAGCCCTACGAGGAGCTTCGGTACAAGCTGTCGCTGGAGTTCCCCAGCGGGTACCCCTACACAGCACCCACCGTGCGGTTCCTGACCCCCTGCTACCACCCCAACGTTGACACACAGGGCAACATCTGCCTCGACATCCTCAAGGAAAAATGGTCAGCGCTGTATGATGTTCGCACCATCCTGCTCTCTGTACAGAGCCTGCTGGCAGGTGGGTCTCGTAGACAAACTGCTGCGGAGTGCTGGGGAAAGGGGTGGTGGTGGTGGTGGGGAACCCCAACCCAGATCAAGGCTCAAGGGTGTCCAGGTCACCCCACCAGCTGACCCAGCCCCTGTTTCTAGAGCCAAACATCGAGAGCCCTCTGAACACACATGCTGCCGAGCTCTGGAAGAACCAAGTCGGTGAGTACCTGGAACAGAACCCTCCTGCCCCCTCCCCACTGGAATGGGCAGCAGCACAGCCCCTAGTGTATGTCTGGCCCCACAGCTGCCCTGGCAGCTCCTTTGGGACCCTTGGCACCATGTTCCCCCTCTCTCCTCAGCATACAAGAAGTATGTGCGGGAGACATACAACAAGCAGACCAAGAGCCAGGAGACCTGACTGTCACCACCACCCCCCAACATACCCACTCCCTCCCGGCCATCCCCTGTGTTCTGTATCATAGGCTGTTTTTAAATTAATGTCGCAGTCTGAGCCATGGTTAATGTATAAATAAATGCACGTTTATAAGTTCTGCAGGGGATTCTGTGGCAGCCTGGCACACCTCACGTGCCCAGAGGCCCCTCTGCGAGTGTGGGCAGGGAGGGTGGAAAGCACATTGACCCCTGTGGAATAACAGGGGCTTTATCAATATTTGGGGGCCCGGAGTGGTCCCATTCCCTCCTCAGGGTGGAAGCAGCCCCCCCCATCAACTGCAAAGGCAGGGGTTGAGGACTGTAGGGGTACACAGGGGCTCTGTCCCCCTGCTCTGTGACAGGGGTGCCACCTCTGCTGCTATCTCCTGCCCCCTCTAGCTCACAGCACCCCACAGCAGCCTCCCCAAGCTGCTCTCGCTATGGTGCCATCTGTCCCTGCTGGCTGTGTGGTCTCCGTGGATTCCACTGTCCATGGTGGAACGTTGGCTCCACTCTCCATCTCTGCCAACGTGGTCCTCACCTGCTCAATCTCCTCCTCCAAGCACTGGGCTGTCGGGGACTGTGTGGGACCCCCTCCTCGCCGGCTGGGCAGCACCCAGCCCCCCAGCCCAGTGTGCAGTGGGGCAACACCACCCCCTTGCGTGGAGAAGAGCTGGCAGAGGTGCTGGGCTCTGTACAGGTCCTGCAGGAAGAGCTCCAGGGCAGAGAGGAAGAGCACCCATAGCCGCTCCAGCTCCTGCCGCTCCAGAGGGCTCGCTGGGGCCCGCCGCAGCCCCGCCAGCAGCACCTGCCGCAGCCCTGTGGGGTAGGCATGCTGAGCTGGGGCAGCTCGGGAGCCCCTCCTTGGCCCCAGTGTGGGTGCAGAGGTTCCCCATGGCTGCTGCCCAGTTCCCTCCTTACCCGTGCTGAGCTCACAGGCCTCTGCGCTCCTCCTGCGTCGCTCCTCGCGCAGCCGAGGGCTGTCACTGCTCCCCCCAAGCTGCAGCACCAGCTGCCGGTGTCCGGCCGTGGCCTTGCAGAAGGCAGCCTGGGCTGTGGCACACGTTCCCACTGCCCCCCGCCCACGGCACGCATCCCTTCTGCCTGGTGCCATTACACCCCGTGAAAACAGGGCAGGGTCAGGGTGTCGCTGGCTCTCCAGGGGTCTCGGCCGCCCTGTGGCGCAGTGCTGTGCTGCGGGTATGTGACAGCTCTGAGCTGTGTCTTGGTCCCATGGTCCCACCCACCCTGGCTGGGGCCTGTACCCCGCCTCATCCCCCGTGCTGTGCTCCACCCAGCTGGTCCCCAGGGAGCTGTGATGCCCAGCAGGCTGGCACAGCCTCTTCAGAGAGAGACACAGAGACAAGTGTCATCTTTCCCCTGTAGGGAGGGGGCTGCTCCTGCCCTTCCACCTTGTAGCCAGGTCCTCTGGGTGGGAGATGTGGGTCCCAGTGTGGGGCAAGGCAGTGGTGGCTCTCTAGAACCCCTGTGGTCCCACAGCCTTGCCCTAGAGCAGGACCCTCGGGGCTGGAGCTGTGCTCCCTCACCCTCTGGCATGTGAACAAGCTGCTCTGCATGGAAACTCTGAGCTCAGCGCTGGCTCCTGCCCAAGAGCCCGTGGGAACCACTACTCTGTGCTGCCCCTGCAGCACTGCCCTGTGGCATGAGCCCGCCCACACTCCCTCCCTGGGGAGCAAAGCAGGGGCACACTGCCACAGCCCCCTCCCCGAGTTCCCCCCCCTCCCCCCGAGTCCCCCCGTGAAGTTCTGCACCAGCAGCTCAAGCCTTTCCTCTTTAATTGAGGCTTGAATCAAAGCCACAGGTGAGAGATGGAAGGAAAAGCTCAGCCGCCAGTGGTGAGATGGGACTGGGACCCTGGCACGGAGCAAGGTCCCAGCCAGTGCTGAGGGCCAGGTGCTGTGGAGCTGCTGCTCCCTGGGCAGCTGGGGAGCAGGGCTCGGTGCAGCAGCCAGCCCAAGGAATGTCTGGTCCCTTACTGCACACCCTCCATCATCTTCAGGAACTCTGCAAGAGAGTAGCAGCCTCAGCCCATGGCCCTGCCTGGGTGCACAGCATGGGTGCTTGGCTGGGGCCATGGCTCACCATCAAAGTCGATGCGGCCATCATTGTTCTTGTCTGAGTCCTTCATCATGTCCTCTATGTCCTCATCAGTGACAGGCTCCCCAGTGGCTCTCAGGATCTCACCCAGCTCCTCAATGTCAATGAACCCATCCGCATTCCTGCAGGAGGGTGAGGGAGGGATGGGACCTCACTTGCCCCGCAGACAGGATGGGCCACTTTGCCCCACCCCACCCCCACTCACCGGTCAAAGACTCGGAAGCAGTTGGCCAACTCCTCCTCAGACTTGCCTTTGGCATCCTCTTTCATCTGGCGCACCATCATGACCAGGAACTCCTCGAAGTCGATGGTGCCGCTGCCTGTGGGGATGACGCCAAGCCTGAGTCAGGCTGCCTGCCCAGAGTCCAGTACCCACCCCTGCCAACCACCACCAAGGGCTGCTCACCATCCTCATCCACCTCCTCGATGATGGCATCCAACTCCTCTTTGGTGGGGTTCTGGCCCAGCATCCTCATCACCGTCCCCAGCTCCTTGGTGCTGATGTCTCCACCACCGTCGGCATCAAACATGTCAAAGGCGGCTTTGAACTCTGTGGAGAAGAGAGGTCAGGGCCAGGCAGTGGGGTGGAACCAGGCCCTGCACCATGGCCATGTCTGGACCCTCTCCCTGCTGTCCCCACACTCACCCGCAATCATCTCCTCGCTGAGGAAGGCGCGGGCTTCTGCCTGCTGGTCCGTCTGCAAGGCAAGGGAGAGGCGTCACCATGCCACCCATGTCAGGCCAGAGACCGCTCACACAGCATGGCTCAGCAGTGCCTGGCTGTGGGAAGAGCCTTTGCCCTGCTGCAGGATGATCCTCTGCCGGCACAAGCCACAGACACCAGCAACCCCTACAGTTCCAGTGCCTTCCAGGCATCCATGAGCACGGTGGGCTGCAGGGAGCTGCCTGCCCGAGTCCCCCACTATCTGGGGGGCTCCATTTTGCAGGGGTCATGGTCCCTGTGCGCAGCCTTGGCATCCTAGGCATGCAGCGCTATTTTTGGGATCTCCTCAGCTCCCCTTCTAGGGATTGTTGGGGCTACAGCTGTGGCACCTGTCAATCCTGATCGAGTTTCTCCTGGAGGCGCAGGCCGGCCATGGAGCCGGCAGCAACACTGTGTCGCATGACCCAGCACTCGGCTTTCAGCCACCCCCGGCCACCACTGCCTCTGTGCAGCCCTGAGCTCCAAACAGGCGCCTGCACCCCCCTGGCAGCCACACGGTCACCCTCAGTTCTGTCCTACAGGGACCCTGCACCACCCAGCACTTCCCTGCCCTCATCAGCATGGTCAGCCCACCACTGGGGACCATCTCCCTGCTGCCCTCTGCAGAAGCACCTCCAGATCCCCCTGGTGCCTCCTGCCTGGTCAGGTCTTGTCCCGGCACACAGCACATGGCACACAGCACACAAGAGCTCTTACCATCTTGGGAATTTATGGTGCTTCCCACCCCCGGAGAATCACCAGCTCCTGCAGCAGGAACTCCCAGAAGCTTCGTGGTGCCCCTGGCACCCCAATTTGTAGTGTGTCCTCTGTGGGATGTGCCTCCAGCTACTGCCCCCTGGCCCCCGCAGCCTATCAGCGCCCTGATAGCACCCAGCCCCTCTCACTGGCAACTGGTGCCTTTACCTAATTTAGCCAAAGCTTTATTGACCAAGGGCTAGGATTAACGTGGGGCTGAGGCTGGGATGGAAATTCAAGCCCTTCAGGAGGGACACTGAAGCCGTGGCAGGAGTGCGGCTCTACCCACCCCCAACACCCCCATCCAAGGCAACTCAGCAAATGAGGGGGTTAAAAATAGCCCTGGAGCCGTCAGCATCACCCGGGTAAGAGGGCCAGGGTCCCCCCTGCACAAGGGGCATGGACCATCACCCACTGCCCCCTGAAAACGCAGCCCTTCCTGGGCCAAGCTCCCAACACCAAGCTGGTTTTTCCTGGTGCAGCATCCCCCCTGCACCCCCATTTTCTGCTGCAGGAGGCCCAGCCAGAGCAGTGCTGCAGCCCACTGCCCCAGATAAGGAAGGGGTCCCCAGTGGGACCTGAGGCATGAAGTCCCTGGAGAGATTTGGAGCACGAGCCCCATGGTTTGGGGTCCTCAGTGCTGTTGGCACCTGGGTCCGGAAGTGGCTCCATCTTTTCATGCTTCTGAGGAGCGGGAATGATGCCCGGTGCCTCCTCGAAGGCTCAGTTCTCACACTTGCAGCCCATGCCAGCCACTGCTGCCAGGGCCGGCTGGGGCTGATGGCTCTGGGGATGCACTGGCCAAGTGGCCTGTGCTCTATGGTGCTCAGAGCCTCAGGGCTGCAGTGGGGTCAGGGGGACAGATCCCTGCCCCATAAGGTCCCAGTGCCAGGGACACATAGGGGTTTCCTGGCTCCTGGTTTTGCCAGGACCCCCATTCCCCAGGTGGGAACTGGGAACAACACAAGTCCAGCCCCTAGTGCATCCCACCCTATCCAGGGAAGCTCAGGGGTCCTGTCTGAGCCCGGGTGGGGTGCAAGGTGCTGGAACAGGGTACAGTGAGCAAGCAGGGCAGAGCGATGGCAGCAGCTGGGCTGGTTCTCCGATATTTATAGACATTCCCAAGGAAGAGGTGAGGAGTGAGAAGGCAGGCACTAAAAAAGGCCGGGCAAGTGCTGGGGGTCCAGTCTGGCCATGGGACACATGGCAAGGCCGACTGAGGCCAGGGTGGCAGGGTGCCAAGGTGGCCCAGGGGACATCCCAGTGGGATTGGGAGCCTGAGTCTCGGGTACCAGAATACACGGGTGTTGGGGAACATGGCTGTCAGGGTACAGCGGTGCCGCGGTATTGGGGTATCAAGACCCTGGGACACACAGTGCCGGGCACCGGAGTGTGGGGCTCCCGTGGCCCCAGGGCAGATATCCGGGGCTCGGCCCGACCAGGACATTCCGGACAGGGGACAGAGGAGCAGACACCGGGAAGGGCGGGGTCAGTTCCCGGGCAGAGTCTGTGGACAGCGCCGGGCAGAGCCCTGACCCTGGTCCGAGAGTCCCGAGCGGTGCTGCCGGGACCGATCCCGATCTCGGCCGTGCCGGGCAGTGCCGCTAGAGCCTATCCTGATGGTGCCGGGCAGTGCCGCAGGCGCCGACCCCGATCCCGATCCCAATCCCGGCCGTGCCGGGCGGTGCCGACTCCACCGCCCCGATCCGGGTTCCCGGCGGAGGCGGAGCCGCGCAGGGAGGATCCCGGGACGAGCTGTGGCGGAGCGGCCATCGCTCGGCACCACCCGGCTCGGCTCGGCCCGGCCCGGGGCAGCGTGAACAGACCGGGTCGGGGGCGGCACCGGGAGGGTGTCCCGGGGCCGCGCTGTCCCCGCGCGGGGCCGGGCCGCGGTGGGCAGCCCCCGGCCCCCCCGTGTCGCGGTGCCGGCCCGGACCCCCCGGCAGCGATGGCCGCCCGCATCCTGCACCGGCTGCGGCACGCGCTGGCGGGCGAGGGCGGCCGGGAGGAGCCGGCGGGCGGCGGCGAGGCCGAGGACTGCCCGGAGAGCTCGGAGCTGGAGGACGACACCGAAGGGCTGTCGACGCGCCTCAGCGGCACCCTGAGCTTCACCAGCCACGAGGACGAGGAGGAGGAGGAGGAGGGGGACGGAGCTAGCGAGGAGCTGGAGGAGCCGCCGCAGGCGCCGGGAGCGGCAGCAGGCACGGAGGACGGAGGCAGGTGCTGGGGCGGTGAGCTGGGGGGACTGGGGTGACTCCAGGGACACTCATGCGATGGTGGCGTCCGGCAGCCCGACAGATGTCACAGCCCTATCCCTACGGAGGGCACTGATACCCCTCTCCCGGCACAGAGTGGGTCTCTGCGGCGGAGCGTCCCGGCGGCAGCCTGCTGACCCGGCAGCTGCAGGAGCTGTGGCGGAGGTCGCGGGGCAGCCTGGCACCGCAGCGGCTGCTCTTCGAGGTCACCAGCGCCAGCGTGGTCAGCGAGCGCTCTTCCAAGTACGTGGTGAGTGAGCCCGGCGCGGCTGGGCGGGCACGGGGTGGGTACGAGTCCTGCTCTCCCCGGGGCAGGCAGGGATCCCACGGGGCTGGCGCTTATTTTTTTCTCTTTCCCCGTGCTGCTCGGATGGTGCTGGCGGCTCAGACGAGCCTCAGGTAATTATTGCTGATGGGTGCTGTGGCTGCAGCAGCCCAGTTCACTCCCTTCTGTCCGGGCAAATTCCCCCAGCCCCTTTGTGGCCGCAAAGCCGGCTGTGCCGGTGCTGGGATCAGCGTGTCCACAGCACTGCCTGACACCTGTCTCCTCCGCAGCTCTACACCATCTACCTGATCCGCTCTGGCCAGTTTGACAAGGCCCCTGCCACCATCGCCCGGCGCTACTCAGACTTTGAGCAGCTGAATCGCCGCCTGCGCTGCCGCTTCAGCTGTGATATGGCCAGCGTTGCCTTCCCCAGGAAGAGGCTGCGCCGGAACTTCACTGCTGAGACCATTGCTAAGCGGAGCCGAGCCTTCGAGCAGTTCCTGTCCCATCTGCACTCCATCGATGAGATCCGCCGCTCCCCTGAGTTCCTCGAGTTCTTCTTCCTGCCGGACCTGCAGGCTGCGCAGCGCCTGACCTGCACTGGCATGTACCGCGAGGCCCTGGCCACCTGGGCCAACGCCTACAGGCTGCAGGACCGGCTGGGGGTCTGCAGCTCCGGCCGCTTCCTGCTGACACTGGCTGGGCTGGCCGTCTGCCACCAGGAGCTGGACCAGCTCAGTGAAGCCCATGGCTGCTGCGAGCAGGCGCTGCAGCTGCTGGAGGCTCAGGGCAGCCACCCACTCCTGGGACCCTTCCTGCAGGCCCACATCCACCTGGCCTGGAAGGTGGGCAGGGACAAGCGGCGCTCGGAGGCCCGGCTGCAGGACCTGTGGGAAGCTGGGCTGCCCGTGCAGCAGCAGCCTTCCCTGAAAGAATGCCTGATCAAGGAGCCTCTGGAATGAGCAGCCTGTGCCCACATGGGCAGGAGGGCAGGGGCTGGGGGGGGCTCACACCTGTGGCAGCTGGGAACAGTGAGGGCAATGCCGTGGGTAGGAATGGGGCAAGGGAACAGCACCACAGTCCCACGGGCAGCACAGCCCATGCTTGGAGCTGCCTCCTAAATGCACTTTCTCTGTGGTTAGTCTGTCTTGCGAGGCCAGGGATTCACAGGGGTCCACCACCCACACTGGTGCTGCCAGAAGCTGCTCCCCCTCTGCAGAGGATCCTGGAGTAGCTGAGACTTTAGCTGGGATGTACTGGCACCTTGCAAGGGAACGGGAAGGCTTCTGGCAGGGTCCAGGGCTCTTGCAGGGAACTTCCCATGAAACTTACATAATAGAAAGGACTTTATTAAATAAAGTCTTGGCAGGAAGAAGAGCAAGGTGCCCGCTATGTCTGTTCAGCCCCACTACCCCAGGGCGCCATCAGTGAGAGGCCTCAAGCCTCCACACAGAGGTGGGAGCTGCCTCATCCCCTTCTCCCGGCTCCCAGCTGGGCCCAAGCCCAGTCCTAGGGAGGAGCCCAAGGACAAGGAAAAGCAGCAACTGAGGCGCCAGGGCACAAGCAGTGCAGAAGTGAGAACAGGAAGTAATGCGCACCAAAGCAGCACCTTCCTCTCCTCTGACCCAGCCTGCGGTGAGGGCAGAGCAGATCCACTGTGCCCCTGGCACTGCCCGCCCTCAGGCAAGCATAGTCACGGTCCAAAGGGACAAACTCCAGGGACGGAGTCCAGCTCTTCACCCAATGGCTTTATTTCAAGGTGGGTGAAGGGTAGCTGATGGCAGCGTGTGGTTGTATGCTGTGCAGCTAGCAGCTGGTTGCAGCGATGCTCTGTTGGTCACTGTCTGTCACAGACACTTCTGTCACCGGGACTCCTGCAGTGCTGGATCCCACCTGGTCTCCTTCCTGTTCCTGTTCAGGTCCTGTCTTGATCCCAGGATCCCTCTCTCAGCATGTCTCCAAGCTAGAGCTTGCTCTGGTTTGGTGTCTCTTCCACCCTGATGACACCTTCCTGTGTGCAGGTGACAGCCAGGACCCCATCCCTGCGCCACAGCCGTCCCTGCACCAAGCCCCGGCACCCACCTGCAGAGAGGGACTGTAAGACTACAGCCCACTGCCCCCAGGACAGGCAGGGCTGGCCTTGGCCATGAAGGTCACCCAGAAATGCACTAAGGACTTACCAGCCCAGGGGCTCTCACACTCGTACAGCATCCAGTGGTCAGCTCTGAAGGGTGCGTGGAACCACATGGAATGGTCAAGGGACACCATGAACTTGATGCAGTACTGCCGGTGCGGGAGCAGGGCCGTGCCCAGGAAGGCGTAGTCAGAGATGTAAGCGGCCACACAGCAGTGCACCTTCATGTCAGTCTCCCCTGCAGAGCAACCAGAGCTGCCCATCCCGTGGGGGCCCGTGGGACACGCCTGGGGCGCAGCACAAGGCAGAGCCTCAGAGACTCCGCTCTCCAGGAGCCAGCTGCCAAGCACAGCTGAGATTGTTCCAGACCCACTCCCTTTGCCATGCCATGCCCCAGCATGGCTCGTGGCATCACCTCTGCATCCATACCTGTGTTACAGCCTTGAAGTGCCAAGGCTGGGGCACAGGCAGCCCCTGAATCACAGCCCTCCCAGTCCACTCTGTCGCAACAGTGCTCCACAGTGTGAGCTGGTGCTTAAGCCCTTGGATTGGGAGACACCTGGACCCAGCAGGACCCACCTATGTAGCCTCGTGCTCGCACCCAGAAGAGCAGCTTCGGCTCCTGTGGCTCTGAGCTGAACATATCTGGTGGGTTCACGGGTTTAATGTCAATCGGCACATCTTCGGCTTGGATCTTGGTGAGATGCTTCCTGTATCTCTCGGCCAAGTTAGGATTCCTGCAGCCCAGCATAGAGAAGTGAGGTTAATGCCAACCAGGCAGGTTGCAGCACATCCTACTGGCAGCAGCTCCAGATCAGGGAGACAGAAACACAAAGAAAGACAAGAGGAGCACAGCTCCCGTCGTGTTCTGCTCCTCTGTTGCCCTCCTAGGCATATTTGGGAACTCCTCAGACAGTCCTCTCCTGCACCTGCCTATGCTCCAGTCATAGAGAGGTGTTGCCAGCATGTCCCTTACACCCCACTCACTGCAGAAACTTCTGGATGAGCTCCTCCTGTGTCAGCAGCTCCTCGGGGGGCGGCACGGCCGGCATGGTGAACTGGTGCTGCACTGGGCTTGCCTGGGAGAGCTGGAAGGAGGCCTGACAGGTGAAGATCGGCTTTCCATGCTGGATGGCCTTTACAGAGCGAACGGAGAAGCTCTTCCCTGTACGGGTCCGCTCCACTTCGTACAGCACCGGCACCTTGGGGTCCCCTGGGACAGGAAAGGGACGTTCTGCCGCTGGGCCACGGAGCACCACGCACAGAGGAGACCTGTCCTGCGGAGGCCGAGCCCGGCGGTGCCGCCCACATCCTCCCTGCTTTGCTGGGGCCGGGATGACGGCGCCTGCTCACTCCTGCTCACTCCCCCAGCCCCCCCAGCCACTGCCGGGGCCCTCCCGAACCCCTGCATCCCGTCCCCGCCGCCCGGTTCCCCGGGCGCACCTGCCCGCACGAAGTAGCAGTGCAGCGAGTGCACCTGCTCGTCGCGGCTCACGGCGCGGGCGGCCGCCACCAGCGCCTGCCCCACGATCTGCCCGCCGAAGAGGCGCTGCGTGGCGGGCACCCAGTGGTGCCGGCCCCTGCGGAGAGAAGGCGGCCGCGGTGAGGGTGGCGGCGGAGGGGGAGGCGGCCCGGTCCCGCCGCGCCCGCCCCCGTGCGCACCTGAAGAGGTTGACCTCCAGCCGCTCCAGGTTCAGCACGCTGGTGATCAGCACGCTGCGCAGGTCTCCGGGCGGCGGCGACCCGGATCCCGGCCCCGCTCCTGCCCCGCCGGCGCCGCCCGCAGCCCCCATCACCGCCGCAACCCGGGACCGGCACCGCGACCCGACCCGCACGGCGAACCAGGAAGCACCGCCCACCCGCGAGGCGCGGACCGCCATATGATTGGACGGTAGAGCCGTCAGTCACCCTTGTATTGTCAGAATTCTCTGGGCTGGTTGGTTTCCCTTCTGTCAATAGGAAGAACAGGGCGCTGATTGGCCAAGATCAGGGTGTGGGCGGTGCCCGGGTGGTTTAACGGGGGCGGCGGGATGGGCTTGGGCCGGTCCTGGGGGCGCGGAGGCGGCGGCCGGGCGGAGAGCGGCCGGGCGTCCCCCCGCGTCCATCCCTCGCCATGGAGCTGGGCGCCCGCTTCCTCCCCTACAAGGGCTGCCTCTACGGGCTGTGGAGCTGCGTCCCGGTGCGCAGCCACAACCGGCAGCACGGCACCGCTGTCCGACAGGACGTCAGGTAAGGCCCGCCCGCCGCGTCCGGCTGGAGCTCGCAGCTGTGGCAGGGCCGTGCGCTTGGGGTCCCCTGGTGTAGCACCGCCAGACACCGTGAAGCCGCCTGTTGGGCCCAGCCCAGCGCTGCCCCGGGGCACAGGCCCTGTCCCGTACCTGGCTTTGATAACCGGGCTGATCCCGGTAGTGTGATGCCCCGGTACCGGGATGCCGCCGGCTGTGCCACACACTTGCTGTGTCCACTGTACAGCTCCTGCCCTTTTCAGCTCAAGTATCAAGACTCCAGTCATCGGCATCTGCAGCATTCTCCAGCTGTCCTTACCTCACTGCAGTGGAAAGGTGATATCAGGTTTCCTTCTGGGAGCACTTGATTCCACAGCCTTCACTTCTCCAAGCGGGTGTAGTGACGCCGTTTCCTTTCCATCTTAGCTGGTGGATCTGCTTGTGTGCACAAAAGCTGCAAGGTCACTCACTAGTTACACAACTCCTCCCTTTGCCCTTTTAAAATGTAACTTGCCTTCTTAAAATACAATTTAACCTCCTTCCTTGAAGCTTTTCTTATCGCATTCTAGCCTGCTCCTCCAGAGTTGCAGAACCGTGTGGTTTAGGGGTTGAGGCACAAACACATGGGTATCAAATTATCGTCATTGTCTTTGCTGTTTGTGGAGAACAGAAGTAGAGGTGCAGGGAGCAAGAGGTGGGGTTGCTCTGTTGTGTCTGGTCATGGCTATTGTAACTCTCTGTTCCTTTGTTTCTCCTTTGTTTGAGCTTTCTTATCCCAGACCTGAGCAGTCAGCCTGCGTATCTGAGCGGCAAGTGTGGGTTTGTGTGGCCACTAATTGAACACAGAGTTGCACACAAGAAAAGGCAAAACTAAATGCTGGCAGCCTGCACCACCTTTGCTTCCCCCATGAATGCTTTCTCAACGTTTGCAGGTTCATACAGGTGAAGTTTGGAGGTGCCCAGATCCAAAAATATAGCGAGAAGAGAAAAAATAATCATCCCAGCTTGTGCCCAGCCTATTTTGTGCTGCAGTACAAGGAGGGCATAGACCAACTCGTGATCAGTGAGGTGAACAACCACCATGCCCACACGTGCACAGGGTGTTCCACTAGACAGCACCGTGACAAAGCCACATTGGAAGCGGCAGATCGGGGACACCGAAAGTGGTGCCATGGCGAGCAAGGACTCACACATGGTCATGGGACACCGGTGGATGGTGTGCCCTGCTCCAAGCACGGCTCCCACACTCCCTGAGGCACCAGAGGAGAGCGCCTCAGCCTCAGTGCTCGTCAGGGTGGTCAAGGTGATGAAAACTTCCTTGTGAGTGGACCAGGGCTTGCTGGCCTCCATCAGCACAGAGAGTGCCTGCGGCCAGGACAGGCTCAGCCTCCACACCAGTGTGGTGAAGTGCTTCTTCAAGCAGTTCCTGAGAGTCTCCTCCTGTGCCGGGCAAGCGAGGACACGTCCTTTACGCTCTCCTTGTGGAGAGCAAGGAGTGAGGGGAGAGAGCGGTGCACTTGTTGCTGAAGAGAGAGACATGAGAGACAGTCCAGTCGCTGAGCCTCGAGCTGCTGCAGAGCGATGGGGAGCAGGTGATGGAGGGAGGAGGGGGGGACAGCCAGGCAAGAACCGGTGCCCGCAGGCCCCTCTGGGTAGCGGCCACACCGAGGGGCGCTGCCGGCGTCCCCGGCCCGGTGCGATGCACAGCGGCCGCTGCGGGCGGCGCCCGAGCGCTCCGGTGCCGCCGCGGCGGGCGGTGCCGAGTGCCGTGTGTCGGTGCACATCGGCCGTGGCAGGCGGCGGCGGAGCGCGGCAGGGACCGGGGACGCGCCGCGATGTCCCCGCCGGTAGCGGCAGCCCGGAGCGGGCCCGCACTGCCGGCCCAAGCCGCGCTGGTCCGCGCCTTCCCGGTGGCCGCGGTGCAGCTCTCCGCGTTCCCCGTCTGCCAGTGGCTGCAGCAGCTATGCCTGGAGCTCCACACCGAGTGCCTGGCCGTGACCGCCGCCAGGAAGGCCACGGGTGCAGGCACTGAGAGCCACCGGCAGGAGCTGCTCGCCGTCCTGAGAGACCTCATCACTCCGGACTTGCTGCCTCAGCTCCACCTTCACTGGCTGCTCGAGGATGGGATTTGGGCCACGCACAGGGAGGGGAGCTGCGGGGAGAGCAGTGACTGCTTCATGGAGCTGGAGGTTGTCATCCAGGGGTTTAGCCAGATTTTTAGTGCTGGGCTCTCTCTGGATAGCTGCATCACTACCGTGGCCCAGCACTATAAAGAATGTGTTTCTAAGATCCCTCCTGATGGCTTGACATTCTCTGCTCCCCATCCTGATCACTGTGCTGCTCAGGCAGCTCCCCAAAGTCTGCCTACTTCAGACTTGCCTCTTGCCCCTCTGGTGTGCCAGGGTAACACATCCCGGAGCGCTGGCCAGGCTTCCCCCACTGCGGCAGCAGCTCAGCAGAAGCAGCAGCCTGTGTCAGCCTCTCTTGCAGCTGTTGAGAGTCGTGATCATTCTCCAGAGTCCACCAGCAGCTCTGCAGCTCCCTGAGGCCCTTCAGTGTCAGCCTGAAACACTTCATGCTTTTCTCCAGAGTGAGCCCGCAAGCTCTCAGTCCCTGTTAGATCCTGTCTCGTGGTGAAACTGGAGGCCACAGAAACCTCAGAGAATGATAGCGAGGATGAGATTACCCAGAGGACTGAAGAAGGCATCAGGCAATCTTTGAGTGACATTTGCACGGAGGCTGCTGCCAGGCTGTGCCTGACTGAGCTGGCAGTGGTTCAAAAGTCCATGCAGCTGATTGGCACTGGGTACAGTGTACAGATCCTGGAGGATGCCTGCCCTGTGGGCATCTTCCAGGAAGGCCCAAGCAGCTACACTTGCTACTTCAACCAGACCTTCCAGCTGCCCTGCTGGCACATCTTGGCTGTGCTGCTGAATTCAAACAGGAAGCCCTTGCAGAGGGAGATGCTCAGCAGAGCATGGGAGAGGGGATGTGATCATCAGGCTGGATGAGACAGTGCTCATGCCCTCTTGGAAGTCCCAAAGAGGTCCTGGAGCAAGTCTTTGGATATATCCCTGGTGGTGTCCTTCCTCACGGCAGAAATCAGCCAGCTGCCTGCCACAGTAGTGAGGAGTTTGAGCACAGGACTCTGTGGGAGCTGGCTGACAGCTGGATCTGGCCCTACGTTGAGTTGAAGCTCTAGCACTGAGTGGGAGCTGAGCTAGGTGCTTCCACTGTGTCCTGTGTTGCACCTTCATTCCCCTCAGCCTGTCGTTCCCTTGGTGTGCAAGAGGCAGTTTGGGTCCTTGATCTGCTGAGCAAGCGTCACCTCTTGCACAGGGCAGCAGAGGAACTGGATTGGGAGCTCCTGATCCCACAGGAAGGGTAACAGTCACTGACCTGGCTAACAGCTGTGGCCAGGAGCCAGCGCTGGGTGGTGCGATGTGGGAGGTCCTGGTATCATAGAATCTGCTGAGTTGGAAGGGACCCATCAGGATCGGGTCCAACTCCCAGTCCTGTGCAGGACATCACAAAAATCCCACCATGTGCCTGAGAGCATTGTCCAGACATTTCCTGAACTCAGACAGGTTTGGTGCCATGACCACTGCCCAGGGGAGCCTGTTCTAGTGCTCAAACACCCTTTAGGTGAAAAACTTTCTGATATCTGACCTCAATTTCCCCTGACTCAGCTTTATACCATTTCCTCAGGTCGTGTCACTGGTCATGACAGTGAAGAGATCAGTACCTGCCCCTCTGCTTCCTCTCATGAGGATGCTGAAGATGCCAATGAGGTCTTCCCTGAGTTTCCTCTTCTCCAGGATGAACAAACCAAGTTACTTCAAGTGTGTCTCATAAGCTTCCCCTTCACTCCCACCACCATCCTCACGGGCTCCTTTGAACGCTCTCTAATAGCTCAATGTCTTTTTTATATTGTTGTGCCACAACTTCCCCCAGGACTCAAAATGAGGCTGCACAAGTGCAGGGCAGAGCAGGACAATCCCTTCCCTTGTTGTCGATGCTGTGCCTGATGCATCCCAGAACAGGGTTGGCTTTCCCAGCTGCCAAGGGCACTGTTGACTCATACTCAACTTGCCACTGACCAGAACGCCCAGGTCCCTTTCCACAGTGCTGGTCTCCAGTTTCTTGTTCCCCTGTCTATATATACAACCTGGGTTGCCCTGTACCAGGTGCAGAATCTGTCACTTGTTCTTGTTAAACTTCACACAGTTGGTGATTGCCCATCTCTCCAATTTGTCAAGGTCTCAAGGTCCTCAGCAGGGCCTCTCTGCCATTGATGGAGTTGACAGTTCCTCCCAAATTAGTGTTGTCAGCACTAAATATTAGTATATTACTTAGTATCCCTTAAAGTCCTGTGTCCAAATCATTAATGAAGATGTTGAAGAGAATTGGGCCAAGGATGAAGCCCTACGGAACCCCACTGGTGACTGGACACCAGCCTGATGTCACCCCATTCACTATAACTCTTTGTGCCCAAGCTGTGAGCCAGTTGCTCACCCATTGTGCAACAGGGTTATTCAGCTCCAAGCTGGACACTTTGTCTAAAAGAATACTGGGACAGACAGTATCAAAAGCTTTGCTGAAGTCCAAAAACATTACATCTACTGGCTTTCCTTGGTCAACTAGATGTTGTAGAAGGAAATCACTTTTGACAAGCAGGACTTTCCCCTCATGAAGCCATGGTGGCTGTGACTGGTGACTGTGTTCTCCTCCAGGTGTTTCTCAATACATCCCAGAATGATCTTTTCCATTATTTTACTGGGCACTGAAGTGAGACTGTAGCTTCCAGGGTTCTCCTTCTTGCCCTTCTTTGAAATCAGGACAACATTTCCTAGCTTCCAGTCATGGGGGACCTCTCCAGATTCCCAAGACTGCTCAAAAATCATCGAGAGTCTATGTGATGACATCAGTCAGCTCTTTGAAGTTTCTCGAATGAATCCCATAAGGGCCCAAAGATTTGTAGACATCTAGGTATAATAGCATGTGACAAAACTATTTCATCTGTGGCCAGCATCTGCGGATCCTTGCAGCATCCATTTGTGAGGTGTTGTGCAACAAAGCCAATAAATCACCCTTGTGTTGTTTGGGAGCTGAGTCTGTCCCTGTGCCAGCTGCAGCCACCCCTCCCTACCCAGGCGACAGGGCATGGGGAGTCAGGCAGGGCTTTGGGCAGTGCTCCTTGGTCGTGTCTCCTTGGTCCGTGGTGCCCCAGGTGGCAGGAGGTGGCAGCTCCTGAGGGTGGCAATCCCACTGTGCTGCAGCCCGCTGTAGAGCAGGGGTGTTGTTTATCTGGTTGCAGCAGCTGCTCTCAATTCCTCAAGGAAGAGGAACCCGCCCTCGTGTGCGGGGGTCACTGCCGGGCAGATAACACTGCAGGGAGGTGGGGAGCAAAGGCTTCACGCAAGGGTGGGGGAGGGAAAGCAGGCTGGAGTGTAAACTCCCTGGTCCATGGGCGCTGCTCTGGAGTGGGTGAGTTCCCCAGTCCCATCACAGCCAGATGAGCTCCAGCCCCAGCAGCTCCCAGCTTGTTGTTGGGAATGTCAGAGAAGCAGGGAATGTCAGAGACTTTGATCCATTGCTGTGGTTTGGTCACTGTCCATGTTTTCCCCATTTAGCAATTCCTTCATTAACACTTTGGTGTTGATGGAGTTGGCTGTGGCTGCGGGCTGGGGATTTCCTTTGAGCAAGAGTTTTGTAACATGATCTGATACTATCGAGCCTCTGACTAAATATAGCATCCTGTTTCTTTAAAACACCTTTTTGTAAGCGTAGAGCTGCTTGTTTCCCCTTTGGTGGTGCTGTGGAAGAGGCCTGGAAGGCTTTGCCAGCCCCTTCATCTTTCTGGCTCCCGTGGGCACCCCTCTGATTTTCAGAAACCTCTCCCCCCGAGCCTGTTCCTCTGCACAGCTCCCACCCTGCCTCCCCTCCAGCCTGGCATAGGGACTGGAGGATGCTGGCTGCCATCCCCACCAGCCAGCAGATGAAAGGTCTGGCTGAGGGCACAGAGCCGAGGGCATGGAGCTCCAAGTCAGGATGGCTGGGCCCCGCACCAGGTCACTGTGACTGGCTCTGTGGCCACAGACACGTGCCCAAGCAACGGCTGCTGCCAGCGCTGCTCTCTGGGTGCTCCAGTGTCTGACTCGTCCCCCTCCAAGCTGAACACACAGGAAATAACTCATCATTCTCTGGGTAAACATCTTTCCCAAGAGTGAAACTGCCCAGCCGGGATGAGCGTCCAGCTGTAATTTACCTCCACGTGAGTGCTGTGCTGTGCCCTCCCACGCTCCACTCGCCCCAGCACTTGCTCTGATCCACTGACAGTCCCAGTGTAATTCCAGGGCTGGGGACACATCCTGAGCCCCACAGGGCTGTGGCCTGTGCTCCCTTCCTCACTGGTGGGGGAACTGCTCCCACAAGGGGTTGCTGAAGCACAGGGGGGTCTCAGCCCTGCAAGCCTCCTTTCACAGACTCTTGTCTGGAAGCACTTTATTGCTCTCTCTGACCCACATCATACCCCCCTGCCCACGCTCTGGGCATGCCACACCATCAGTGTGGGGAAAATCCCAACCCCACTTTGCCCTGCTCTCATGTCAGCCCTTCAGCAGCACATGCTGGGGCGAGTGGGCAGGGAGAGGCACAAAGCCTGCTGGGCAGCCATCACTGGGTGGCTGTTGATGTGGGGGGCAGCCCAGCAGCACCCTCGATACCTCACTCATGTTGGCAGAAGCTCTTGAGCAGCGGGGGAAGGTCCAGGCCATCGATGGCCAGGCGGTGCACAATGTGTTTCTGGATAACCAGCCGGCACAGCGTCTGCAGGGAAGGAACTGGAAGAGAACAGAGAAAGTAGCTGAGCCGGGCAAGTTGGCAGTGAGGCTGAGCACAGAGGGGTGGAGGAGCTGGCGGAGCTTCTCGGAGGCACTGTGGTTAAAGGCAGTGGTGGGTGAGTTTGTTCTGTGGCATCGTCCTTGCCCTGGGCTCCAATTGGCTGTGCGGGGGCTGGTGCCAGGCTGTTCTGGCAGGGCTGGAAGCTCAAGGGCTCCAGGCAGCAAAACTCTTCCCATTATTAGGAGGAAGGTTGGGAGACAGTTATGTGCCCAAGCTGTGTGTGACTGTGCCTGGTTTGCATTTCTTTCTCTGGTGGCTGTCAAGCAACTCCAGGGGCTCACACACCCATGCTGTGCTTCCTTTCCATCCCACCCCCTTGGTCTGCCTGCACTGGCCCCAGCACCAGGCTGTTGGGTGGGTGCCTGCAGGCTGGGGCTGCTCTGCCTGCAGAGACAATGCCTGCTGTGCCTTTGGGGCAGACCACCGTGAGAACTGTCCCCTTGGGCACCTGCACAGAATCTGCCTGGTTCCTGCTCCTGTGACACAAACCCCATAGGATTTCACTTCCCAGAGCGTCAGGTGGCTCAGCAGTGTGGGTACTGTCTGCTGCAGCCAGCACTCTCCTCAGGTGTTAAACCAGGGAAAATACCAGGTTCCAGCCTTGGGACAGAAGCAGCTGCTCTTGACACCAGCATGTGAAGCAGTGGTTCCCAGTGCCGGGGGCAGCTGATTTTCTGGCTCTAGCTCTTCTTCTGGCTCTGTCTCACCTGATCCATCTCCTGATTTTTCCAGCGTGGTGCTAATTAGCACTCATTATCCTGGTCCCTCCCAGCAAGCCAAGGGACAAGGGATAATGCCCAGGCTCTGATGGCATCACAGGGTGTCTGCGCAGGGAACTCGTGTCTGGGGCACGTGGCAGGTGCGTGGGCGCAGTGTGCTGAGCCGTGGTGGATGTAGGTGGATGTTTTGGTGCCAGGGCAGGATCTTGGTTCTCTCTGGCTGCCATGTGCTGTAGGCAAGGCTGGGCACGGTGAGGCCTCACAGCCGTGGGGCAGCCCCAAACATCCACCCCCATCACTCTCCTTGGGAAGAGTGGCCGGGGGGCTCTGCCTGACTGCTGCTGCCGCTGGGGATCTCTCCCCTGGCCCGGGCACAGCCCCCATGGCAGAGCTTTTGGCAGACACTTCCCATCAGCAGTACTGTGGATCTCTCCTGTGATCCACAAGGACTAGAGGCTTTCCTGTGCCCTCTTACCCCCTGTATCCCTCTGTCCAGTGGCACACTCCAATATTCTCACTGTTGGCGAATATGGGATGACCCCACTAGAGCTCCCCCACTCCTGGCCCACGCAGCACGTGCCGCAAGAAGGAGCATAGGTACCTACAGCCATAATCCACCGGGATGACCCGGACACTCTTGGTGGAGGCAAAGACATCGATGACGGCGTAGAGCGGGCGGGTGGTGGGCAGGCCCCTGGCGCTCGGCCCCATGTCCTCGCCGTTGATGACGATGTGCATGTCGGCAGTGCCGTCAGGCTGCGGGCATACAGCACCCCGATGCGGCTGCGCCGGGCGGTCGCGGGCAGCACGTTCATCTTGTACAGGTCGTCCAGGATGTGGCTGTAGCGGCCAGGCCGGCTGCGCCCCACCAGCGTGTCACGGGGGATGCGCACCCGTGCGATCAGCAGGAAGGGCTCCCAGGGGCGCCCCCGCGCCTGTGCCTCCTCCCCCTCCAACACCACGCGGTTGTGGCTCCGGGTAATGGCGAACACCCAGGTGTCCCCCATGTTGACCAGGTCCGGCAGCGAGTACTCAGGCACTACCTCCAGGCTCTGGGGGTCGTGGGCCGTCAGCCCCACGCGCAGGTGCCCGCACCAGCCCAGCTCCTTCTCCTCAATCTCCACCAGGAAGATCTGCCCGGGTGCCAGAGGCTCCTGGCTGAAGCAGAGCCCGTTGGCGAAGCTCTCCACCCGGGTGGCTTGCGTGTGTGAGGCATCCAGGCGAATGTTGGTGCCGTGGATGTGGTGGAAGCGTGCAGCAAGCCGGCACCGGGCAGCCATTGCTGCCGGAGCTATTTTTAACTGTCCCTGTCACAGCTGCTGCGAGGTGGTGACAGCCCGCTTGGGAGGGACAACCAGAGGGCTTGGGGGGGTTCTAGCACCATGGGGGAGGTCGGGGGGGCCCTGTGGCTGCTGGGCACAACCAGGCCCAAACCAGCCCCACAGACATTCCACACTGGACTGTCCAGCGCTGCCACCTGGGCCAGGGTGCCTGGCTGTGCCCATGCTGTCCCGCAGTGCCTGGCAGTGCCCGGTGGTGCCCAGTGGTACCAGCTATACCCAGCAGCGGCCAGTGATCATCACACGGTGATGACTGGCAGTGCCTGGTGATGCCCGGCTTTACCCAGCTGTGTCCGGTGGTGCCTGGCAGTGCCCGGTGGTACCCAGCTGTACCGGCTATACCCAGCAGTGCCCGATACCCAGCTGTAACCGCTGGTGCCAGGTAGTGACCACCGGCGCACCGCACCCCCCGCCGGCTTCCCCCGTGGTGCGGGGGCTCCGTGGGTGCTCCTCCCACTGTCCCTGTCCCGGTCCCGGTCCCGGTCCCGGCCCGGGGCCGCTCCCACGTGCGCAGGCGGGGCCGGGGCGGGGCCGGCCTCCCCTGAGCGCTGATTGGCCAGCGCCGGGCCCCGCCCCGCTTACGTCAGCGCCGCAGGTCATATGGGCGCGTGTCATGTGCCCGCCGCCACCGCCGCCTGGGAGCGCCGCGCCGGGAGCGGCCGCGGTCAGCGCCACCGGGGGGCACCGGGACGGGGCCGGGGGGGACGGGATGGAGAGACCGGGACCGGCGCCAGGGGAGCCGATCGGGCCGGGCCGGGGGTCAGCCCCGAGTGGGGGTCCGGGCCGGGGCAGCCGAGCCGGGGCGCTCGCGGGGCGCTGCCGCGGCCGTTCCTGGCCGACAGCGCCCTGACGGTCCCTTCCGCCCACCGCAGATGGGGCCGGTGTTGCCGTCGCTGCTGCTGCTGCTGGGGTTGGGCTGGGCCGCCCCCCCGGACCACGAGGTGACGTACCTGCCCGGGCTGTCCAAGCAGCCCTCCTTCCGCCACTTCTCGGGCTACCTCTGCGCCGGGCCGGGCAAGTACCTGCACTACTGGTACGTGGGACTGCGCCCGGCGATGGGGGGGCATCGGCCGGCGCCAGGCACTCACGGCTGCACGTCCACAGGTTCGTGGAGGCCCAGAGCAATCCCCAGAGCAGCCCCCTGGTGCTGTGGCTGAACGGGGGCCCTGGCTGCAGCTCCATGGAGGGCTTCCTCAAGGAGCATGGCCCCTTCCTGGTTAGTAGTCACTGCTGTCCCGCGGCCCGGGGAGTCAGGGGATGACCGGCTGCGTGGCATGAGCCATCCCGCTGTGCCCTATCCTGCTTTGCCCATCAGTCACCACCTTCTTCCTTAGATCCAGCCCGATGGGGTCACACTGAAGTACAATGAATACGCGTGGAACAAGGTACAGGCACAGGCACTGCTTCCCTTTGTGGCTGCGAGATGGGGTGGCCCTGAGCCAGTTCCTCCTGCCCTCTCCACGGAGCCGACCCTTCCGCTGCTCCCCTCCCACCCGACACACCCTCCTCTCGAGTCTGCTGTTGAGCAGTGCAGGAATGTGGCCACCCCAGTGCAGCCCTGGGGCGGGCCAGGCTCCTGTGGGTGCTGCCCTGGGCGAGGCCAGCAGCCCTTGGCCTCACTGAGCCAGAAGAGGGTCTCCCCTGATCGCCGGCTCCTCTGCTGTCCTCGCAGATTGCCAACATCCTCTACGTGGAGTCTCCTGCTGGTGTTGGCTTCTCATACTCCGATGACAAGAAGTATGGCACAAATGACACGGAGGCGAGTGACTGGGGTGCAGGGAGAGCCCTGCTGCCCTGCCTGCCCCCTCCTGGGTATGGGGTGCAGCCTCACCACCTGACCATGCCACCCTCTCCCTGCAGGTTGCTCACAACAATTACCTGGCACTGAAGGACTTCCTCCGGCTCTTCCCTGAGTACTCCAAGAACGATCTCTTCCTCACAGGGGAGAGCTATGGAGGGGTCTACATCCCCACACTGGCAGAGTGGGTGATGCAGGACCCCAGCCTCAACCTGAAGGTGGGCAGCTTGGCTCTGCCCAGCTGGGGAGCAGAGGGCTTGGCACAGCTTGAGGGGCCCTCAAGCAGTGCTGCGGTGGGGACCAGCCAGGATGTAGGGCAGGCCTGGCCTTGCAGCCTTTCATCTCTTCCTGGGGTTCTGGCAGCAGTTACTGGTGGACGTGTCTGTCCCTGCTGCTGGGGGAGCGTCCTCAGGCACCCCCGACCCTCCCTGTTCCCTCTGCAGTGTAAACAGTTCCACATCTGCTTCCTGCCTGTGGCTGCTGTGCTGTGACTGCCCCGCGGGGAGCTGGAACACAACAGAGTTGTTTTCTTCTTGCCTTGCAGGGAATCGCTGTGGGAAACGGCCTCTCATCTTATGAGATCAATGACAACTCCCTGGTTTACTTTGCCTATTACCACGGGCTGCTGGGGACCGAGTAAGAGCAGAGGGAATGCTGGATGCACTGTCCCTGTGCAAGCAGGATAAGTGCACAGCTGAGGCTGGGGCTGTCTGTGTCGGTAGCATTGGGAAAGGGCAGCACCTGGCCTGCTCTGGGCCAGGAGCTGGGCTGTGGAGGTGGCCCCTTGTCCCAGGCAGCTCCCATGGGTGCATTTGTTTGTGGGGTACAGAGGGCACAGGGCCAAGCTGTGTGCCTTGTGGCCACTGGGCAGAGAGCTGCAGGGCAGCTGTCATTCGGTGTTGCCACCTGCTCCAAGTCATCCTGGTCTCTGCCCACAGGCTGTGGAAAGACCTGCAGGCCTTCTGCTGCTCCCAGGGGAAGTGCAACTTCCATGACAACTCCAACCTGAACTGCACGCTCAAGGTGAGGGGAGCCAGAGCCCCTAGACGTGTGCCAAGCAGCATGTGCCTGGCTCAGGGTGGGCCTACAGTTCCATGAGGGTCCTGCTGAGTCCCAAACCCTTCTTGTGGCTCTTTGCAGATGGGGGAGATGATTCAGATTGTAGAGGAGTCTGGCCTCAATATCTACAACCTCTATGCCCCGTGTGATGGAGGTGTCCCAGGGAGCATGAGGTGAGAGTGGCCCCAGGGAAAATGGTTCCACAGGCAGCAGCTCACTTTGGTCGCACTGGCACAGAGGGACATGGTGGGCTGGGCAGGGGGCCCCTCTGAGACAGATGGATGGTGTCTGGCTGCTGCCAAGGACTCCCCCCAGGAGGGCCCTGAACCGTTGTTCCTCAAGGTCTTCAGTCTGTCCTCGTACTTGCTCTGGCTACAGGTATGAGGGTGATTATCTCATCACGCATGACCTGGGCAACTCCTTCATCCGGATGCCACTGAGGTTCTCTTGGCGGCAGGTGAGCTGAGGTGCCCATGCTACTGAGCAACCTCTGTCCAGCCAGTTGTGCTGCTGTGGGCAGGAGGGGCAGAAAGTAGCTGCTCCATGGGGCAGGTGCTGCTGTGACAGTGACTCTCACAACTCTCCTAGAACCTGTTCCGAATGCCAGTAGCCCGAAAGAAGGTCCGGATGGACCCACCCTGCACCAACTCCACAGCCCCTAGCATGTATCTGAACTCCCCCGAGGTGCGGAAGGCTCTGCACATCTCCCCCGAGGCCCCAGAGTGGCAGGTGTGCAGGTGAGCAAGCTGTGGGTGGGGAGGGACTGCTCTGAGAAGGAGCAGACATGATGCCAGTGCTTCCTCCACAGCTTCGACGTGAACCGCAACTACAAGCGCCTGTACATGCAGATGAATGAGCAGTACCTCAAGCTGCTTGGAGCCACGGTGTGTGCAGGGAAACCTATGGATCCTTGGAGTGTCTCTGCCAGCCCAGCCTCCTACCTGGCTGGGGCTGCTGCCCTGCCAACAGCTCACTCTCTGTCTGCTACACAGAAATACCGGATCCTGGTGTACAATGGGGACGTCGACATGGCTTGCAACTTCCTTGGGGATGAGTGGTTTGTGGATTCCCTGTGCCAGAAGGTAAATGGGCTGGGCTGGGGCCAGGCTGGCCTCTGGCTCCAGGCTAGGTGCTGTGGCAGGAGCATGGGCAGGGCCAGCCCCAGGCACTGAAGGCACTGCTGCTACTCCCAGGTGCAGGTGGCTCGCCGGCCCTGGCTCTACACTGAAAACGGCGAGAACCAGATCGGTGGCTTCGTGAAGGAATTCACCAACATCGCTTTTCTCACTGTCAAGGTAGGGCTGGGAGCCAGGGATAGGACTGTGGGCGGGTGTGCTGGACACCAAGGCTGCAGTCAGGGTGGGGTGGTGCTGGCTGGGCTGTGGCAGCATCCTAGCCCCACTTGACCACCACTGCCCCTTTCCTACAGGGAGCTGGCCACATGGTGCCCACAGACCGGCCGCTTGCTGCCTTCACCATGTTCTGCCGCTTCATTAAGAACCAGCCTTACTAAGAGCTGCAGAGGTAGCTCCAGCTGCTCTCACCACCCCACCTGCCCTCACTGCCGGCACCTTGCACAGCCTGTCCTTGCTGCTGCTCGGCTATACCATGGACCTTTCACACCTGCAGCCTTCCCCCCTGGCTGAACGGGGCTGACTGCCATGGGTGGGGGGCATAGGCTGGGGGCCCATCTTGGGGGCTCTGGCCTTGTGGGAGAGGCGTGCACCTGCTGCAGCCACCCCCTCCCTTGTGACTTCCTGTTTTGCCTCCTCCCTGTCTGCGGTGGCAGCTGCTTCCCTCCCAGGCAGGGAGCAATCCTCAGCACTTCCTCTCAGCCCCACACGCACACGGCCGGAGCAGGCTATGAGAAGCAGCAGTGGGGGGCAGCTGGGGCCTGCTCACCTCTACCTTGCTCCCACCACCTCTGCTCCCACTGAAGGAGACTTACCACCACTACCACAACAATCCCACTGCCAGGGCACGCAGTGCTTCAGGAACTTGCAATAAACTCTGACCAAGGTGGTTCTGCTCCTCCTCACACCTCTGTGCCAGCCCCTGCTTCGATTTCCTCTGCTCTCTGAGGAGCACCAGTGAGTGCCAACACCCTGTGCCAGGGAGCCCTGGGTTCTGTGAGCTGTGCCCTGTTTGCAGGGGTCCCTGCATCCTGGAAACAAGTGACCCGCCTAAGCGACAGCAGCACAGTCACTCTGAGCCCTTTGGCACTGCACTAAGCTGTGTCTGCTCCCAATGACCTGTGCTGGGCAGCAGCATTGGCTGCCTCCTTTCCATCTCCCCAGCATGGACATGTCCTCCAAGCAATGTGGCCATGTGGTTGGAGTCAGGTGGTTTATTAGTGTAATGAGCAGGGGTGCAGCAGGGGTTCCCAGAGCACTCTCTCCACCTTGCTGCGCCGCACCAGGGCCTGGATGCCCTGACAATGTGCTGGTGGTACCAGGGAAGCTGCTTCCTACCTACAGTCTACGGGTCCAGCCCAGGATCTGCCCTTGGTCCAGGGAGGAGAACTAGAGCGAGCTGGGGTCCAGGCTGGGTTCTGCAGGCCAGGAGCTGGCGTAGGCAGCGGCAGTGGGCAGTGGGCGGTATTTCTCAATCACCTCCCGCAGCCCCTTGGAGAAGTGGAGATCAGCTCCCACTGTGAGGAATCCCTGCAGAGGGAAGAGGGTCAGTGCACAGCTGGAGGTGACAATGCCCTTCCCAGCAGGACATGGAGGCACACGCTGTCCCATCCCACCACGTACTGCATGGTTGGTGACCACCTCCCTGGTGAAGTCCATGCCTTCGGGCAGTGGGATCTGCACTCCCTTCTTTGTTCTCTCTGCAGAGAGGGAGAGCTAGGATGAAGCTGAGCCCTGCTGTGCCCCTGCCCACACTCCCAGTTGTGTGGGAGCAGCAGTCCCTACCGTTAATGATGGGCATGATGGTCAGCTGCAGCAGGGTCTTCAGTGGGGCCTGCAGTGAGAACAGCTGTGGGAATGGAGCTGGGGTCAGCGTAGCAGCAGAGCTGGCAGCCAGGGCAGGGAGGGCTGGAAGTGGCGATCCTGAATGGACAGCCTCTCCCCAGCCCACCCCACGCTGTGGCTGCATGTAAGGGGTCCCAGGCCATCACCATGCTCTCACCGCCAGCGACTCCAACGCCGACTGCTTGGAATAGATGCGAAACCTGGACAGAAGGAAGCAATTGTGAGTAGGGTGTGGAGGGGACTCTCCCCATGCCCCCATGGGACCCCAGCCATACCGTCGTAGGTCCAGCTGCACACGCAGCGCCTTCCCTTGCAGAAACACCTTGGCACTCAGCTTGGTTTCCTGGGGAGGGAGAGGGCTGACTCACAGCAGGCAGAGGACAACCAGGCCAGCTGCTCCTCTCATCCCCTAGGCCCAGTGTCCCTCTGCTCAGTGACACCAGTGCCTTTTAACACGGGATGGGGGACACTGCTCCTATATGCACTGGGGTGACTGCACAAGGAACCCCAGCCCCTCCCCTCACCATGGCCATGCTGGAGAGCTGGACAGGTGGGCGGTCTGGGGGCACCAGTGAGATGTTCAGGAAGGCAGAGACAGAGACTGAGGTCCCCGAGGGTTTGATGGTGCAGCGGGGGGGAGCAGAAACCTGCAGCACGAGCCGCAGCGGAGCATCCACGGAGGGGCTCTGGGGAAGGTAGGTGAGCTGGAGGCAGGGAGCAGGGCAGGGCAGGGCCGTGCTCTGCCCTGGGGCTCCACTGTGTCTTCCACCCTCTATGGGGGCTCCTCACCAGCATGAAGATTGTCCCAAAGAATGTGGCTCTCAGCAAAACCTCCAGGTCCTTGGGCACCTGTGGAGAGCACAAACCACTGGAGGGAGAGCGAGCCACTGCTGTGGGTCTCAGCAAAGCTGCCCCCTGGATGGCACCTCTTCTGGGCTCTGACAGAGTCCACCCCTCCCTCCTGCCTGCACACCACAGTCCTTGTGTCTGGTGCTTGTTACCTTCTCCCCCTGGAGCTCTATGGTCAGCACTCCTGCCTGGAAGTACGAGTGCATGGCTGAGTCGAAGAAGTACTCAGAGAAGGCAACATAAACCATGCGTTCAGTCTCCTTGATCACCGGCTCCACCGCGTGGTTCTCCAGCTCCTGGTCCTCTCTCACCCGGGGGAAGAACATGCCCTGGACCAAGAGCAGGAGAGGTTCCCACAGCCACACAGCAGCCCACCCCACCTGCTCCATGGAGCCCAACATGCCTGCTGGCACAGCCTTTCCCACAGGGATGGGGAAGGGCCAGCAAGGCAGGACCCAGTGTTCACCTTGAAGTCGAGGTCAAGGGTCTCAGTGGAGACAGATGGATCCCGTAGGAGGGAGTAGTCAATCCCAATGTGCTCATCCACGTAGTTCCTCACTGCCAGGGAAGATGTGGTGGTGTGACTAAGCCTGGAGCTGCCTGGCAGCCTGATGCCCAGCCCTGTCTGCCCTACAGTGAATGGGATCCAGTCCCTTTCCCAGGGCAACACACACCAGGCACTGTGTCCAGCAAAGAGTTCAGCAGCACCAGGCTGGCATGCTCCAGGGATGGGCAGATCTGCAAGGCAAGGAGCCAGGCTGAGGGGAATCACTCCCAGGACTGGATGAGGAGCTGCAAAGGCAGGACAAGGCTCAGCCCCACAGGCTCCATCGCCTGTCTGCACTCAGCTGTACCTGCTGGCTGAGGAGGAAGCGCATCCCCGTGACGATAAAGGTGCTCAGGAACTCGTAGACCTTCCTGAGGGACACAAGAGTGGCTCTGCACTGTCTGTTCTCTCTGTGGCTCCATGCCCATTTCAGCACATAGCTGGGCAAAGGAAGCACTGAGGGTGTGGGAAGGGGGTCAGGGAGCCAGGCACAGGCAGAGGGGTCAGGTGTACCTGAGTGTGCCAGAGAAGCCAGCATGCATTCTGGCTATGGAGGCGTTGCAGGTCATATTGGAGATCTTGAGGCGCCCAGCCTCATCCTTGGCCAGCTGGAGCACCGTGTAGATATGGACACCATCCGCAGAGGCATTGATGGACCCAATGTCATAGCTGGAAGCCAGGAAAGCAGATGAGAGGAACACACAGCTCCTGCCAGCTGCAGGACAGCAAGGCACCTGTGGCGCACAGCTGTGGGGTGAGCTAGCACCCAGGGCAGCAGGAGGGGGAGGCAGCTCACAAGAACCAGTAGAGCAGCTGCCTGCGGAAGCGTAGGCTAATGGAAGCATTGTTGATATTGAAGACAAGGTGCTGCTGGGGCTGGAAGTTCAGGTCTGAAAAGGCCAGCTGCAGGTCTGTCACCTTGACCCTGCAGGGAAAGGATAGGGCTGGTTAGACAGACAGATGGACATGGGAAGCCATGGGCAGCAGGCAGCACTCACTGGCTGATGTTGTACTGGAACTGCCCCTCATTCCCATGCAGGTCTGACACCGTGATGTTCTGCAGCTCCTGCTCCACAAAGCGCAGCCCCTCTTGCTTCACTGCGGGGAAAAACGAGGCTGGGTTGGGACGTGCCCTCTCGGCAGCATGGCCCCTGACAGCCCCCACTCCTTCCCGGCCGCCCCATGGCGGGCAGTGCAGGCAGAGCCCTACACAAGCACAGACTCGGGAGGGTGTCCAGCCTCCCTCTTTCCCAGAATGTGTGAGATCCTGGCCGGCCCCTTACCCAGGTCCAGCCCCTTGGAAGTAATCCGTATCTTACAGCCAGGAGGGCTGTGCGAGGCTGTGACCAGCGAGGGCAGGAGGAGGAGAAGGAGGCAGCTGCCAGCAGCCATCTCGCACCTGGAGGCAGAGAGCAGGGTTAGCATGGACTGGCTTGGGGACGTGCACGAGTGTCAGCACGGACGGGCCAGGGGGACTCCCGGCTAGCCTGGAAGGGAAGCAGCTGCTGTCCAACCTGCCCGGGGCTGGGGATAGCTCCAAGGAACTCCCCACGGCTCCACTGTTCTCCCTGAAACCCCCCAATGCTGCCCAGGTCCCCTTAGCCCAAAATCCCTGGACCTATGAGGGGCACGGTCCCCACCCCAGGGTGCTGTGCACAAGCCCCAGCACCGGCCCTGCGGAGCCCGAGGGTCCCACATCTGGAAACACCCACTCCAGCCCTCCCCCCGTCCTGAACACACCCCGCTCCCCAAACCGCAGAGACAGGCGCCAGCCCCGTGTGTGCTGCTGCAGCGGGGAGCCCCAGCACTTCGCAGAGGAGCGAGCCCTCGCCCGTGGGACCGTCCCACAACCCTCACAGCCCCCCCCCGAGATGTGCCGCCTACCCCCAGACTGGTTTGAGACGGGAGCTGGAGCCTGTCCATCCCGCAGCAACAGGCAGAGCTGCCTGCGAGGCTGTGAGATGGGACGGGACTCCCTCACAGCTTCCCCCAGTTCTCCGAAGGAAGAGGATGGGGGGACGCCCTCCCCGCGGCTGTGTGACGGGACGGGGCTCCCTCACAGCGTTTTCCTCCACTTCTATGAAGGGGGAGGATGGGGGACCCCCTTCCCCGGGGCCCGAAGCCACCGTCCTGCCCGGAGGCTGGGGGGTTCCCTCACACAATGCCGGCTCAGTTCGGGTACTTACAGCGAGGCTTGTCCTCGGCTCCCGACGTGGGGAAGCTGAATCACGTGAAGGCAGGAGGGAGGGAGAACACCACCAACTCCAAGACTTTCTTTTGAGCTGGCTGAGGTTTCCCTGCCTTTATATAGCCCCCAGCTGCCACTCCTTGCGGGCCCACAGCTGGGAGGAGACAGCGGGACGGACGGACGGGGAGGATGCAGGTCTGTGTCCCGCCGAGCCCGGCTGGCTGCCAGCACCGGCACAGACAGTGGCTCGCTTGGCCACCCCAGCTTCAGGCCGGACACGAAGGCTTCCTCCCCCCAAAAACACCGCTCCCTGCGTCCTGCACACGCAGCCCCGGCCGTGGATCTCTCCGGCACCCCCCGTGCGAGGGGCACATGTGCAAACGGCATCCAGGAGGGCCTGTGGTGTTGGGGACCCCCAATCTGTGTTATGAAGCCTCTGCCAGTGCTGAGCTACCCCAGCTCCAGTGCAGACTCCGCGGCCCCGGGCCGGGGGTGCTGCTGGGGGCTGATTCGTGCCCATCTGTAATATGAACCTGAGCAGAGAAGCTGCCGAGGCTGTGGACCCTCAGGGCTGCCCCCACAGCCTCTGACCCCAAGCCAGGCAGCACTGGCTCCGCAGATGCCTCTGGATGTCCTTGCCCCGTGTGTTACCGGCAGCTTGGCTGGCACCAGGGTTGCAGTGCCGAGATGGACACTGCCAGACTGTCCCCATCAGCACCCACGCCGCCGTCCTGCTCCCATCACGGCAGGGATGGGCAACTCCTCAGCCCGGGACTCCCTCCTGAAATCCTGCCTGGTCGAGCCATGCCGAGGGACTGCCCCTGCCCTCACCACCACCCCCCCCGGCCACTTGAGCTGCCTCGTTCCAAGGCTGGAATTTCACTGTCCCTTCACAGAGTCCTCTCTGCCCTCAGGGGTCGGTCTGAGCCGGCCCTTTGTGCCCCGGACGGTTATCGGTGCTCTGGGCAGCGGAGCCGGGCTGCTGGAAGCCCAAAACGGGAGCCTCAGTGCTTACACAGCACTTATCCCACCAGAACTGCTGCGCCAGCGTTAACTCATTAAACTGACCCCGGTGCTCCCGGAGCAGAGGGCAGGACTCCGGGAGATGGGAAACCCCTTGGAAAGCTGGGCAGCAGGGATATCCCAGAGGAAAAGGGCAGGAGAGGCTTCCGTCCCGTCTTCACCGGGGGCTGTAGGCCAGCACCGGCCATCGGCTACCCAGGGAGGTGGGGCCGAAGCAGGACGGGCGCTCTGCTGGGTGGATGCGCCAGGAGCTCCGCCGGCTGCGAGGGGGTCTTGCAGCCCCCAGGGACTCCCCAGTAACAGCCGTGTCCCCCTTCCCCGTCCCGTGTCATCCTCCAGCACACGCTGTGCAGCAGCAGCCACGGGGCAAGGGAGCGACCCGAGCGACCATCAGGCTGTGCCCAGCGCTGCACCCCGTCCTTCACTGCCAGCGCCCGCCGCCTGGCACCAGGACCCACGGGCCAGGGAACGGCCACGGCAACACTGTGGAGAGGGACGTGTCAGCGCTGTGCCCGAAGGACCGCTGGGACAGGCAGCGGCTGCCAGAGCCGGCCCGGGTTGAAACGCAGCAGGAGCGACCGCTGAGCCCGGCGGGCGGCGGAAGCCCCGCGCCCGTACATCAATGCAGCCCCCCCGGCCTAGCCGCCGCCCCACCCCGGCGCCGCCGCTCTTCAAAGGCCCTTTGGCGGCGACCGCTGTTGCCGCGCCCTGTCAGTGCCGGGAACCGCCCGCGGCGGGTGAGAGGGCGGGGCCGGTCCGCACTAAGCGGCTCCGCGACAGCGCGGGCGGGACGGCGGCCACTCCGCACCCACCGCGGGGCGGTGCCCACCACAAAGATGGCGCCGGGCAGGCGGGGCGACAGCGCAGCCTTTGCGCATGCGTCAGGCGTCTCCCCCGAGCGCGGGCTCTGCTCCGCGCATGCGCTCCACACCCGCGGCCCCGGCGCAAGATGGCGGCGGCGGGGCGGGAGAGGCGGAGGTGGGGCGGCGGCGGTGGCAGACGCAGCGGTGCCCGGTGCCTGCAGCCCCTGGCCTCACGCCCAGGTAAGCGGCGCAACCACGTGGCCGCGGCCTGCCGTGCAGGAGGAGGCGGCGGGGGCGGGCAGCGGCAGCGGGCGGGCGGCGGAGGGGAGGCGGCGCAGGCCCGCGGCCGCCATCTTAGAGCGCGGCCGCCGCTGCCGCCGCGCTCCCGCCGCCGCGCCCCCGCTGTGCCCTCGCCGCGCCTGCGCGTCCCGCGGCCCCTCCCCGCGGCGCCGTAACGGGCTCCTGTCTCCGCAGCCGCCCCCGCGGGCCAGGCGCGGGACGCCCCGCTATGAGGATGCGGCCCCGGCGCGCCAGCGGCGAGCACGGAGCGACGGCCACGCGTCCCGCCAGGCAGCCCGCCACCGTAAGTACCCGCCCGGCCGGCCGCCGCCCCGCTTAGGCCGCGCCCCCGGACCTCTCCCGGCCAGACTGCAGAGTTGTCGCCGCCGCCGCCTCCGCTCCGCACTCGCTGGGCGCCCGTGGCCGCCCGCCGGTCCCGGCCCGCCGCGCCGAGGAGCTCCGTGCCGTCTTCGCCGCCGGCAGGGCAGCCCCAGGAGGTTCCCGGCCGCTTCCCCGCGCAGACACGGTGCCCCGGTCCCCAGTGCCCGTGCTGCCCCGGGAGCGCTACGCTGCTCAGCCCCGGGCTGGGTGACCGAGGGGATGGGTACCGATGGGGGAGGCGGTGGCCTGGCTGCCAACCTCCTGGAGCAGCCGTGGTTCTGGGATGGGGGAGAACCGCGGAGTTGTCCCGGGGGGCTGTCGCTGATCTCCTTTGTCTGCATTTGCTGTTGTCTTGTACAAAATCCTACCTCGGTGAAATGGAAACAAATACCGGTCCTGTTTGCTGTACTTCTTTACTCTGTGTCTCCTTCCCCCTTGTGTGGTCTCTGGTTGTGCTGCTGCTCTAGGTTGTAAGCTCTCTGGGCAGGGACAGCGTTGTACCGTGTTTGTGAAGCACTGTATGCATTGCCATGGTGTATAAAAACATACCGTAATCACCATAAAATGCTTCCTCTGGATCCCTGTCACTGTCTAAGTCCCAGTGTAGTTACATAAAAGTAGAGTGGCTTCTGCCAGGATTCCTGTTAGTTTGGCTGTTTCCTTTTCCCAGGCCTTAAGGGTACTTGGATTTAATACTTGTTAACACTGATCAAGTGATAAAGCTGCTTGGCTACTTCCACCATTCCAGTTTATCCATAAATGGGAGGAGGCAGAGCCAGTGACCCTATCTGACAGCTCTTTTGAGTGATGGGTGATGAAAAACACTGGCAGGTCACTGGAGCTGGCATGTGCCATCCAAGCTGGGCAGGGCTCCGTGCCCAGCGCTGTCTCTGAATCCTGACATACATCACTTTGGGAGCTCTGGTCCCTGCAGTACACACCAGTTCACTCCAGCATGTGCTCTGTGTAATGTGCAGGACGCAGCAGCAGCTGCATGTGCAAGTGTAGCTTTAGTTTCAGGAGGACGGACTAAACATCCTTCAGAGGCTCCCGCGCTCCTACCTTGCAGCCCCTCGGTCTCCAGGGTCACTGTACCCACTGGCTGACACGAGCCTGAGCTGCTGCTGCTGGCCCAGCTTACCTTGGCACCTTTGTGAAGTGACTGTAAGGGCATGGTGGGGTTGGAGTTCAGGAGGGAGTGTGAGATTGCACAACGCTCACCTGCTGAGGCCGTTAAAGGTCCCCAGTTGCATCCTGCGCTCTGCAGCAGGCACAGAACGTTACTTCCCTGCCCTAGAGCAGAGACCCAAACTCCAGGTGTCCACAGTGTTCCACACTTTCCCTTATGTACCCTGCCTGGAAGGATGGGAACATCTTCCAAGGGGCTGAAGGGGTCAAGTTCCTCAGTGCTGATCTCACAGCCGATGCTGTGGGCAGCTGAGCTACTGAGCACTCGCTCTTGACCACTGTTTGCTCCTGCCATTCTGTTCCACTGAAGTAGTCAGTGGGCTTTATGCACAGGAAGGGCAGGAAGGTAACTAAATCCAAGTGACTTAGCCCACAAAAATCCAGAGTTTTTATTGAAGAGCTCCTGTACGTGGCTCCTGCTGCCAGGTACTGTGGTGCTCAGGTGAAGAGCACGCTGTGCGCAGCATTGTGCTGCTGCCGCCCTGACTGTGCTGGTGTGTGCTGTCGGGTGTCTCCAAAGCCTGAATATAGTTAAGTGTCTGAGGTAGCTGGGAATTATGTAAAATGCCTTGTTTCCCCCCAGTTCATTGCCAGTGTGTTTTGGGCTGCCAGAGAAGAGCAATCTGCGGCACTGTTTCAGAAACTTCCCCAGGGGAAGAGTGGTGACTAAGAGAGGAAAAGCCTGGCTGTTTCTCTCCAGCTGGCAACATTAAATTATGATTAAGAGGAGCTTTATTGTTCCAACAGACCTTCTTTTGCATAACTGTTGTTATGCAGATGAAAAAGCAGCAAGGGCTGAAACAGCTGGCTGAGGCCCTGCTTGTGGGACTAGGACTAGGACATGTTGGCCTGGGACATGCAGAGGGTGATAATTCGGGAGCTCCCAACTCCCAGCCTGTGGTTTTCTGAACCACAGAAGTTGTTCCTGAGCCTCCAGGGCTATTTTATATAGCAGATTTTTTTTTTTAATTAAAGCCTTTTGTTGAAATGATGTGCAGTTATGTGTGTGTGAGTTGATTTAAACTGTCTCTGAGGATAACAGATCAGACATGGCCAGTGGTATTGGTGTAGCAGAAGGTGGCACATAATCACAGAGGAGTGTATGTTAATTTTTACAATCTGATGCTCCACTCTTTGGGGAGAGCTAACTGAAGAGGGAATATTTTGAATGCTGGCCTGAAGAACACCCTGGTTAACCCCATTTAACACTGAGCATTCCTCATAGCTAGTCGTGTCCAGGATAACAGGTGTTTTTCAGAACTGAGGTGCTGTTCGTGTGTTCTGGTTCAATTCCTGTTGTCAGAATAAGCTTGTACTGCTACACCTGAGTGCACCAAGCAGATCTGGGACCTTTCCTGCTGTAACACTGGATATTACTCTGTTTTTTCTAGTGTGGTTGCTGAGAAATGGCCAATGAGAATCACAGAAGCCCTGCGGAGGAAGCGTCTCTCATGAGTCACTCACCTGGCACCTCCAACCAGAGCCAGCCCAGCTCCCCCAAACCCATGCGCCTGGTACAGGACCTGCCAGGTACCGACTCTGCCTTTGGGAATTCTTCAGGGCCGTGGCAGCGAGGAGGGGGTGAAGCGAGGCTGGCGGGGAACGATGTGTGTTTCAGAGTGTGCTGTGACAGTGCTGGGCACCTGCAGGCCAGGGCTGTAATGCAGGATGCTCCTCTCCTGACTCTCACTGTCCTCAGATGAGCTGGTGCAGGCTGGCTGGGAGAAGTGCTGGAGCAAGCGGGAGAACCGCCCGTACTACTTCAACCGCTTCACGAACCAGTCTCTGTGGGAAATGCCTGTGCTGGGACAGCACGATGTCATCGTAAGTGCACACTCACTTTGGGGGGCTGTGCCAGGACTGGGGTGTTCATGGTCTGTAGACTTCAGATTACAGGTGTGGGAGAGTCTTCTGTGCCTTCAGAGCTCCTTGCTCAGTCCATTGTCTGGTGTGATTCTGGGGAAGTGTTCCTGTGTCAGGTGCCTGTCAGGTGATGCTGTTCCAGGCGTCATGCACCGCTCAAAGAACACTCAGCGTGGGGGATTTGTGATGAGTTTTTCTCATTAAAGTCTTAAAAAAAGGCATATAGGCACAGATCTAGAAGAGAATCTTTCAGCTTTGTGCAGGTGTCCTTATTTCCATCCACATGGGAGCCGGGAGCAGTGCAATGGGAAGTTAAGAGCTTTCCACTTTCGTTTGGGTCGCTGCAGTGGCAGCGGGGGAGCTGACGTGTGCTGTTGTTGTTTGGACTCTCATAGTCAGACCCTCTGGGACTGAATGCAGCTCCAATGCCACTGGAAGGTGGGGTGGCAGATGCTTCTGTGGAGAGCAAGCAGAGGAAGAGGAGGTTCTCCGAGGAGGTTCCACCAAGTGGCAACAGTGTGAAGAAGCCCAAGGTGGGTGTGGTGTTCTGAAACTAATGTGTGCAGCCTGAAACCAAAGGGGGCTCATGGGAGTCTCCCACGTGTGTTCTGGTGTGGGACTGTTTGGTTCATTGGGCTGCTACTCCTTTACCTGTCTCTCTGGTGTAGTAATTCATGTTTCACGCACACAGGCGGATGTCCCAGGGAACCCAGGTGCTCAGCCAGTCCCCAGCTCTCCCAGTATTCCAGGAACCTCTGTTTTGAAGGCATGGTGTGTTTCACCTGAAGACAAACAGCAGGCAGCTCTTCTACGACCAACTGAGTGAGTTGTATCCATTTGTCTTCTCTTCCTTTCTTAGCAGAGTGTTAGAGACACACAGGTTTCCAGATATCTTTGAGGAACCTGAGGATAAATCACTGCCAGGAGTCTTGATAATTTGGTTTCCTGGCTGGTGAAACAATCCGAAAAACATCTTTAGAATATTTGATAATTAGCCAATGATCTGGTTATCCTGATGACATTTGCTTCTGCCACAGAGTATACTGGGACCTGGATATTCAGACAAACGCCGTGATTAAGCAGAGAGCACCATCGGAAGTGCTTTCTCCACACCCTGAAGTGGAGCTGCTCAGGTCCCAGCTCATTCTCAAGCTGCGGCAGCATTACCGAGAGCTCTGCCAGCAGCGAGAAGGTGAGTTTCTGTTGGACTCCCTTGATTTCCTTCTCAGTCCTGCAGTGCTGTGGTGATCTACCTTTTGTTTTATGCCTGTCTAGTCCTTGTGTTCTCTTTTTGTGATGGTTATACTCTGTGATGTTGTTGGTTAATTGACTAGGCAGAACTTCGTGTGATGATCCTTATGAGAGCTACTGGGCATTTCTGTGTTGTATTGATTAGACCCTTCTTCTGTACGTCTTCAGGGATTGACCCCCCGAGGGAGTCATTCAATCGCTGGATGTTGGAGAGGAAGGTGGTTGATAAAGGGACAGATCCTCTTTTACCGAGTGACTGCGAGCCAGTAGTGTCTCCTTCCATGTTCAGAGAGATCATGAATGACATTCCCATCAGGTACTGTTCACAGACAGGATACCTTGCTGGGATGGTTCTGGGTCAGTCTGGTGCGGTGATTTACCTGCCATGGTTCTGCTGCGGTGCTTCCCTTTGGCTAATGAAGTGATTGGATGCTGGTGAAGGAAAGCTGGGGAGCTGAACCTGGCCTCCACGCCTTTGTGATACTCATGCATATGAATTTAACTTCAGGTTATCCAGAATCAAGTTCCGGGAGGAAGCCAAGAGGCTGCTCTTCAAGTATGCTGAGGCTGCGAAACGACTGATTGAATCCAGGTGGGAGCTCCTCTCGCAGTGCTGTCACGTTCAGAAAAGACAAAAGGGCTATAGGGGCTGCTCATCCTGCCTTATCCAGGACTGGTCATAATGTTATTGAGGAAAAGAAAAGTTAGGAACATACAGAAGAAAAACAGTGGTGCTGGAGCCATCTTTTGATAGTGACATTACTGTAAAATATAATACTGGGAGGCTGAATGTGTGTGGAGACAATGAAGTACTGGGTATGGAATGTCTTCTGTTATCCCTGAGATAAAATCAGGAGTGCTTGGGCACTCACTGTTGTTGCAAAGCAATGAGCTTAGAGTGGTATTTTGTGTACAAGGTAGGGTTTTTCTGACCAGTTCTGGAGACAGAACTGGGGAAGATTGTGGGGTGAACCTTGTGGGGAAAAGGAAAAGCTTGTAAACAGGGTAGTTTTCTCAGAGTCACAAGCCCCTAGCAGTACTTGAAAGTTACAGGCAATATCAAAATGGTCCATTGCCGTGACAGATAAAGGCTTTGTGGGCCTCTCCTGTTGCAGAGAGGACAGCAGCCAGCTACACCAAGTTTTGGAGAGAGCGTGGCAGTCCATAGTCATGCAAACGTCTGGAAGCACTTTCCAGGGAACTGGAGGGGAGTGACAGGGATGGGCCTTGAGGAAGTATCAGTGTCTACATTCCCCACTGACAAAACTTTGGAGGGGGTGGAATATCTTGCTGTGCAGCCGTGAGTTAAATTTTGCCTCTCTGTTTTTGCAGGAGTGCTTCCCCAGACAGCAGAAAGGTGGTGAAGTGGAATGTGGAGGACACCTTCAGCTGGCTGCGACGGGACCATTCTGCCTCCAAGGAGGACTACATGGTCAGTGTCCCGCTGATACGGGGCTGGGCACAGGGAGCTGGGGAGGAGACACGTGGGGACAGGTACAGGTCCTTCTGGAGACGGCTGCCATTGCTTCCTCTCGCTGTGTGCCATGGGAGAGCAGCCTGGAGACACTGAGCACCCCTGGAGAGCCAGTGGTGGCCGTGTGAGAGACTCTGGTTCTCTGTTTCCCCAGGACCGCCTGGAGCACTTACGCAAACAGTGTGGGCCCCATGTGTCTGCTGCAGCCAAGGACTCTGTCGAAGGCATCTGCAGTAAAATTTACTACATATCCCTGGAATATGTCAAGCGCATCCGGGAGAAGCATCTTGCCATACTCAAAGAGAACAATATCTCTGGTACGCAGCCATCTTTGAAGAGCTGTAGAGCTACAGCACTGCAGTTAAAGGCTCCGTGCTCTGGACTGTCCCTGTTCAGAGAGTGTTACCTGTTGGGAGGATAGCTCTGTCTCGAAAAGTCAGAAAGTCTGTGTTTCAAAGTAAGAAGCAGCCGGTCCAGCATAGGCCTCAGCTGTCAGTCACAGTGTCTGTGCAGTGAGAGGCTGTTTTCCATCAGGTGCTGTGCCCAGCTGTAACATCAAATACTATAAATAATGTGATTTGCCAGGATGATGTAGCTTGTTAGGAGCAGGTCACACTGAGCAGGGCATTTGTTAATCTCTCTGAACCCTGCTTTTTTGCTCTGCTGTTTCATGAATTCTTGGGGACAGCTGACACCCCCTTAGTAATGCTGAGTGTTCTCCCTTTATTCTCATTTGCCACATTTCTTGTGTTCTGAGCACCTTTCTGCACCCTTCTGCCTCCCAGTTTCTCACTGTGCACCCTTTCCTGGCAGAGAGTTCACGTTCCTTGATCTTTTTTGTGTTTTTTCTTCCTAGTTCACATCTGTACATCTGCCTCTAGTCACCTTTTCCTTCCTCTGTGGAGTCTGCTTCTTTCATTACCACTGTCTGTAGTCCTTTTCCATTTTGGGTCCTGCCTCTCTTCGGACTCCTTTCAGGTCCCAATGTCTGCCTTTTGCCATTGTATTTGATGCTTGTCTTCCAACCCCACTAAGTCAGGGATTCCTTACAGCTAATCTGTGAGCTCTCCCTGAAGCCGAGGCGATGAATAACCACAAGGTGGAGGGAGATTCCTTTGCCTCCTGCATTTGGCAGCCTGGGAATTTTTATTGTGCTTTGGATGAGTTTGGGGCAAACTGAAATAAGAAACAGTAGCAACAAAAAGAGTGTTTGGAAGATGCCTCAGGATGCTGGGCTGGCTGTGTGCTGTCTGCAGTTCTGCTGGGTTAGAGGTGGAGAAATGCTTTCAAGTGGGTCCTCTCTGTGCTCTGGCAGTTGGAGATGGAATTAATTTGGGGAATCAGCTTTGAACCTAGGTAGCTGCCTACGAAATCTGTGAGGGACCACCATGGTGGTTTTTTGGGTGGACCACCCTGCTCTTCAGCCTTGTTTGGGTCACTGTGTCTTTTGAGGTGGACTGCAGAGTGGTCCTGAATACCCTTGGCTTCTCACAGGCTGCCTTTCTGTTCATTCTCCATAGCTGAGGTAGAAGCTCCTGAGGTCCAGGACAGGCTGGTGTACTGCTACCCTGTGAGACTGGCCATCCCCTCCCCGCCACTCCCCAGCGTGGAGATGCACATGGAGAACAACGTGGCATGTGTGCGGTACAAGGGGGAGATGGTCAAAGTGAGCCGCAACTACTTCAGCAAGCTGGTAAGGGCTGGGCACTGAGGCCACTGCCCCTCAGGGCAGGGTCATCTCCATGTGCTCTGAGGGCAGGGCTGGGCAGAGGATGGCCAACTGACCCTGCAGGGCTGTCAGACGCTGCCATGGGCATGAGGACATGTACTCTCACCTTAGCTGGGATCAGGCTCTGCTGGGAGTATTTCCCAGGTTTTGGGTGTGTGCTCTGAATAAGTGTGCTGCCAGAACATTGTACTCAAACCAAGGCAACCCTTGCTGAGAGACACATGCTGCTGTGCTGGTTCATTCATTTCATGATAGTGACAAGCTGGTGGCTCATGCAGTGACAGCAGATGTGCTGACAACTCCCTGCAGAGCCCACCTGCTCCTCAGCTTCCCTCTCCCTGTCACAATGTGTGTGTATCACCGTGGCTCGGCTGTTCCTGGTGTCTTCCATATCTGGGCTTTCTCTTCCAGTGGCTTCTCTATCGGTACAGCTGCATCGATGACTCGGGCTTTGAAAAGTTCCTGCCCAGGGTTTGGTGCCTTCTCCGTCGATACCAGGTACGGTCTCACCACAGCTGTACCTTAGAAAGCGTTGGCAGCACTGGGAACTTTTCTTTGCTCTGGGAAAGGGCCACGGCCTTGGAGGCCTGGAGCAACACAGGGTTTAGACTGGATCTGTAGTCTGCTTATGCTATGCTGAGGTAGGACTGTGTTCTGGGGAGCAGTTGTGGTCTTGACATGAGACCTCAGTGTGGGTAAAGATTTTTGTGAAGGAAACCTTCAGTAGCTCTTGACTCTGAGGGGCAGCTAAAGGCTCACTTGGGTACAAGAGAAAGCTGATGGTTTTGTGGGGTCAGAGTTGGATAAAATCTCTAAAGAGCATTCTTGGGTACATGCAGGGACCTATATCAATTTGAGAAAGGACAAGGGGGCCCTGCATACCTACAGGAGTGGGTGCATGGACATGTGGCCCTGGGTCTGTGGTCAGTGAAGGGAGCAGCAGGAACAGCAAGAGCAGGCATGGCTCACCAGGGTTTGCTCTCCTCAGATGATGTTCGGTGTGGGGCTGTACGAAGGGACTGGTCTGCAAGGGGCACTTCCCGTGCACATCTTTGAAGCCCTCCACAAGCTCTTTGGAGTGAGTTTTGAATGCTTTGCCTCGCCCCTGAATTGCTATTTTAAACAGTACTGTTCAGCCTTCTTGGACACAGACGGGTATTTTGGATCCAGGGGGTGAGTATTATGTTCCCTTGCTCTGTGTGGGTGTGGGTGCATGCCCGTGAGATGACTCAGGATGAGCTGATGGGGATCTTTGCCTCTTTCTCCAGCCCATGCCTGGATTTCTTCCCTATAAGCGGCTCTTTTGAGGCAAATCCTCCATTCTGTGAGGAGCTGATGGATGCCATGGTCTCTCACTTTGAGGTATGTCTGCTCACCAGTGGGGTTGTTTGGGATGGAGCTCTGCCATCCATCCTCTGCTCCCCACCACTCCTGCGCCCTGAGGGCAGGGGCAGAGGACAGTGACAGCTGGGCACTGCTCTTGAAGCAGCATTTCCTTTCTGTAGGACTCATTAAACACATCATTGCTCAGCCAGTGCTGAGGTTGTTCCTTTTCTTCTTGCACTAGAAACTGCTGGAGAGCTCCAGCGAGCCGCTCTCCTTCATTGTCTTCATCCCCGAGTGGCGGGACCCCCCCACGCCAGCCCTGACCCGCATGGAGCAGAGCAAGTTCAAGCGACACCAGCTCATCCTGCCGGCCTTCGATCATGAGTACCGCAGCGGGTCCCAGCACGTCTGCAAAAAGTAGGCTTTGTTCTCAGATCCTTCTGGGAACACGGCTCTGAAGCTGTGTGACAGAAATATCCTCTCCCAAGCTGAAAACAGTGGGAAGGAGGGAGCAGTCAAGGACAAGCACAGTGCATCATCACCCTGGGTGTTTAGGATGGGCAGACAGCATGGTGAATCCAATGTCTGTTTAATGACTGCTAACTTTAGCTTGTGAGAGGTGTATGCCTTGGGCAGGAGTCCAGCTGGAGCAGGTCACACCTGTGGCGCTGATCCGTGCCTCTGCCAGCCCTCAGGCCTGGTAGCTGCCTGTGCTGCAGCAGCTGGATGTCACGGGGAGAGCAGAGGCAAGGGGCAGCGGGGACTTGATCCCCAGCGGGGCCGGCTGGCCTCTGCTCTGCTGCTGAGGCAACAAGTTAGAGCAACAGCTTGTTTAAGCAACAGGTGCCTGAACACTGAAGTTTTCACCTGCTTAGGACTGATGCCTCCCTGTGCTGAGTCCGCTCTGCAGGGACAGCAAGGTTCCAGCACATGCGTGTACTGGTAGAGGGTGATGGGGCTCTGCAGCATCAGTGCTTCTTCCCTCTGTGAAAGCTCAGGAGCCTCTACTGTACTCAGAACTGCCTGAGGCTGCACTGTGCCTCCCTTCTCAAAATAATGAGAGAAAGGACAGGACAAATGCTTGACCTAGTGATGGCAGGAAGAGGAGGAGCAGGTGTCGATGGCTTTGGGCAGGGGCCCGGGGAGGTGCTGATGCCTGTGCTCTTCCCTTGCAGGGAGGAGATGTACTACAAGGCTGTGCACAACACAGCCGTTCTCTTCCTGCAGAACAGCGCCGGCTTTGCCAAGTGGGAGCCCACGCCGGAGCGGTTGCAGGAGCTCGTTGCAGCCTACAAGCATTCAGGCCGGACCCTCAGCTCCTCGTCTTCCTCCTCCTCATCCTCATCCTCCTCCTCCTCCTCCACAGCGGACAAAGAGAGGGAGCTGGGCCGAGACCAGAGCAGCAGCCGAGAGACTAATCCCAACTAAGGCAGAGGTGCGAGGCAGCAGGGGAAGGTGCCGGTGGCCCCCGGGGGAGGCTGGCCGGGGCAGCAGGAGACTGCTGGGCTGCCACAGCACCGGCCCAGGACTCCTGTGCAGCAGCTCCATGGCACCTGCCTCTCCTCTGCGAACTGCACGCCAGCCCCCAGGAGCCGGGAGCGCCCGGCAAGCCGGTGGGAGAGGAGGCTCAGCCGTGGCCCTCACCAGGGGCAAGGGAGCCCAGTGTGGCGCGGCAGGAGGAGCCGCAGCTCCGCAACGCCGGAGTGCCAAGGGAAGGGGCAGCCAGAGCTGGGACGCGCGCGGGCAGAAGGACGGCGGAACAGATGGAGGGATGGATGGCAAGCGCGAGTGCTGGGCGCTGAGCGCCGCGGCCGGAGGGGCCCCGGCAGGAGAGGGACGGGCAGAGCCCGGGGGCTCCTGCGGCCGGACTGGCCCCAGCACAGCTCCGTGTCCATAGTGTAAATAGTTCTGTCTGTGGCGCCCACGCTCCCGTGGGGCTGCTCCCATCGCATCTGTGTTTTCTTTTCTCACGTGTGAGTCCCGTGTTCGCTGACATTGTGTCCCAGAGAGGGGAGGAGCAGAGGAGAAGAGTTTCTTTGGTGTGTAAAGATGTCTTTGCAGCTGTTTTGTAGTCGTCGTGGTTTTTATGCGGAGCCTCCGGGCTTTATTTAACCTCCTTGGGTTTTGTTTTGTAAGGATTAATTTAACACAGCTAACCATTTTATTACTTTTATCAAGAAGAGCAAAGTCTATTTTTGATTTCTGTTTCCTAGTTCTTAGGAACATTAAAACCAGCATACAGCTCTGCTTGTGTCCATAACTTTCCTTCTTTGGCGTCTGGGGTCTGTGTTCACCCCTGTCTGGTCTCTGCCTGGGTGGAAGGCAGAAAAATGTTGCTGTTTGGTTTTTCAGAATGATCTGGCATCTGCCCCCTTCCAGGCAGTCCTGCCCTCCTGCTGAGTTTTGTTTGAGCCCCTGAAGCAGCCTGACCACCCCCCTGCTCCAGTGAGGTTTTGGTGCTCTCCCATTGGAGAAGTGCAGGGAAGTGCAGTGCCTTTGGACTCCTTGGGGTGCCACAGCACTGCTGGTGCTGGACCATTGTCAGTGCCACAGTAGCACCGGTGCTGCAGCAGTGCTGGTGCCAGTGCCACAGCAGTGACAGTGCCACTCCGAGGCGGGCAGGAATTGCCCAGCCCCAGATGCTGCTGGCTCCCAGAGGTTTCACAGCTCTCCAGAGATGCTTTCAGTGGGGCAAGGAGATCGTTAATGTCCTTTAAGTCAGGGCAATTGGGAATGTCAGCTGTGAAAGTGGCAGTTTGTAAAGCCCTTTTTTGCCCTTTTAATCATTGTTTTTGAGCCAAGACTGCCTGCTCCCGAGGCACAGGTGAGCAGAGATGTGCTGATGCTGGGAGTGTCCCTAACCCATCCTTGGTCAGTCAGTGCACATGAGCCCTTTGCCTGCTCTGCTCCCTCAGGTGAGGGGCAGTTACCTGGTTAAGTATCCAGTGGCCGTGGTCTTACAGGGGACATGTAAACGACATCAGTGGCCAGAAGCCCGGTGACATGGGCTGCTTTTGGAGTCTCCTTTATCCTAACAGAGCAAGAAATGGTGGACAGGGCGTATCAAGTTGACACTGGGGGCATTTCAAGGGCAGATAACCAGGACTAGGTCAAGCTGTGCAAGGGGCTGTGGTGTGAGAGGCAGCTGTGGAAGTAGTGGGTGGTATGGGCAGGACTGGGTGGAAAGAGGCACACCAGGAGCTGGAGCCCTCACATAAAAGCTCCATCAGACTGTACCAAACCTGGACGATTTGAACTAAAGCCTTCACTACCGTTGTCCCTGTGGTGGGCAGTGCTGCTTCTCTCTTGTCTGGGGGGAAGGAGGGGGTCCCTGAGTGCTTTTGTCCCCCTGGGGCTGTTGTAAACGCTCGGTGAGGGCAGCAGCTGGGGGTGGATTTGACCAGCCTTGGGAGGCACAACCTACAGCGTGGGAAGTGCAGGGGGCTTGGCTGTACCCAGCCTGAACCTGTCAAGTGCTGTGTCCCCCAAGTGCCCTCGGCTCGGCTCCCCGGGAATGCTGAACCCCAAGCGCCGCTGCCACAGGCCCCACGCCGGGAAGGAGCATCCTCAGGGCTGACCGTGAGCAGAGAACCCTGGAAGTACCGGGAGCCGCACCAATCCCCCACCAAAACCCGCACCGCCCACCGCATCGACCCCTGCGCCTACCCCTCGCAGCCCGGCGAGGAGGCTCCGCGGGGCCCCAGCACGGCCCGTCCGAGCTCCCCCCCCCCGTTCCCCGTTACCGGGCCAACGCCGCGGCGCTGCCGGCGGCCCCTGCGCCGCGCTCGCCCCCGCAGCGCGGCGGGCAGCGCCCCGCGCCTCCCCCCATGGGGCTGCCGGGCCCTCGTCCGCCGCCGCGGAGCCCACCGGTGCCACCGAGCCCGCCGGGGCCGCGGCTCGACCCGCCGCTGTGTCCCCGCCGGGAGCCGCGGCGCGGAGCGCAGGTACGGGAGAGGATGCGGTGCGGGCCGGGAGCGGGGGCGGGGAGTACGGACCGAGAGCTGCTGGCCCCGAGAGCCGGAGCGGGGTGAGGGGTGGGGGTCCCCGCCGCCGGCACAGCCGGCGTCCGGAGCCGTCTCCGCCCCGGGGCCCCAGAGAACCCGCACGCACCGTGAGGGCCAAAGATGTGTCCGGGAGCTGCCCTCCCGCCGGTGCCGGCCCCTGGGAACGATTTTTCCCCCCGCAAAGCAGGGGCCGGGATGACGGCGAGTCCCAGCGCCGGTGGCACCAGCCGGGGGTTGGAGTCGGGCTCGGGGAGGGGACCGTCGCCACCACTCTGCTCTCCCTGCCCCTCTTTCCCACCGAGCCCCGGGGACTGACCGGGACAATGACCGTGGGGTGGAGCGGAGCTGGGACCCCGCGCGTGGGAGGCAGCGGGCCGGGGATCTGCCCTCAGCCCTGGCTGACAGCGGTGCCCTCTCCCTGCAGCCCGAGCAGCCACCAGCAGCCCTCCAGGAGCATGGCCCAGCCACAGAGCGAACTGGGGTCCCCGCCGGTGGCACCCCGTCCCCGAGCTGGAGTGCCAGATCTGCTACAGCCGCTTCGACGCCCGTGCCCGCAGGCCCAAGCTGCTCCGCTGCGGCCACCGCCTCTGTGCCCGCTGCCTGCGCAGGATTGTTCCCCCGGGGGACGCTTTAACCCCCCAGCTCCGTTGCCCCTTCTGCCGCCAGCACAGCCCAGTGCCGGGCGGGGACGTGCAGCAGCTGCAGGATGACGGTGAGGCACTGGCACTGCTGACAGGCGGTGAACGGGCCAAGAAACGGGGTCCACCCCGATCTCCTGAGGTGCTCCTCTGCCCCAGTGTGCTGGAGCCCGCATCCAGCCCCGACTGCCTGGTTGTCACCATCCTGGAGGTGCCAGAGGATGTGGCCCCACCAGAGAGCCTGGGCAGGCTGGAGGTGGTGCGGCTGTACCGCCCCACCAGCCTGGGTGCACTGCCCTGCCACGGCCCTGGGCAGAAGTGGCGCTCCTGGGGATGGCGAGCCATCCCCCGCTTCATCCTGGGCGTCCTCTGCCTCCTCTACTTCAGCTCCCTGCCCTTCGGCATCTACCTCCTGCTCATCGAGCACCACAGCCTGGGCATCATCCTGGTCAGCCTTGTGCCCTCCACCCTCCTTCTCTGCATTGTCTACAGCCTCTGCCAGTGCCTGTGCCTGGAGGTCTTTGGGTTCCCCCACTCCTGACCCTGCATGGCCAACCCCTGTGCCTGAGCCAGGGAGGATTTGGGTTCCTTGGAGCATTGTCCCTTGAGGTACAGGTGTCCTCTGACCCACAGCATGCTCTGCCTGGACCATGGGGAGAAGCTCAGTGCCTGGTGCCTTCCCATGCAGAACAGCACTGGCTTTTCCGTGTGGGTGCTCACACTGGAGGGGCTGTAGGAGCTCATTGCAGCCTACAAGCATTTGGGCCAGACCCTCAGCTCCTCATCCTCCTCCTCCACAGCAGAAAAAGAGCAGGAGCCGGGACACCAATTCCAACTGAGGAAGCGCGAGTGCTGGGTGCTGAGCGCCGCAGCCGGAGGGGCCCCGGCAGGAGAGGGACGGGCAGAGCCCGGGGGCTCCTGCGGCCGGGACTGCCCCAGCACAGCTCTGTGTCCATAGTGTAAATAGTTCTGTCTGTGGCGCCCACGCTCCCGTGGGGCTGCTCCCATCGCATCTGTGTTTCTTTCTCACGTGTGAGTCCCGTGTTCGCTGACATTGTGTCCCAGAGAGGGGAGGAGCAGAGGAGAAGAGTTTCTTTGGTGTGTAAAGATGTCTTTGCAGCTGTTTTGTAGTCGTCGTGGTTTTTATGCGGAGCCTCCGGGCTCTATTTAACCTCCTTGGGTTTTATTTTGTAAGGATTAATTTAACACCACTAACCATTTTATTACTTTTATCAAGAAGAGCAAAGTCTATTTTTGATCTCTGCCTTGGATCTGCCCTGCTCCCCAGGGACTGCTCTCAGCAGCACTGGCAGTGAAGTTACCCACATCTCTGCCCACCCCTGCATCCCTCCCAGCGTCCCCAGTGATATCAGGCGTCCCTGCTGGCATCCCCCACCAGCATCCCCACCGCAGACAGGCAATACCAGGAGACCCAAGACAGTCATATTTATTACTGTGCTGTGTTCCTCCCCACCCACATCTCCCACTCTCCTTGGCCAGGCAGCTGCTGGGTCCCATGGCTGTCTCTCCTGCCATGCCCTTGGGGACAGGACACGATTGTCCCAGTCCTACACCTGCTCCAGCACCACTGGCACCTTCAGGGGACACCTGTTCTTGCTGGGGGGAGATTCCAGCATCTCTGCCACACTCCATATCTTGGGTTTCTCGGGCTGCTTGCCCTGTCCAGGGCCTGTCCTCACCTCGGGGCTGCCCTCACACCCATCCTGCACGGGGCTGGAACTGGGAATGGGGACAGCAGCCGATGGGACACCCTCGCCCTCGCTGTCCTCGCCATCTGAGGTGCTGCGTGTGGCCCAGCTTGCCTTGTTCTCCTTCTTGAGGCGCCGGCGGGCATTGGCGAACCAGGTGGAGACCTGGGTGAGGCTCATCGGCTGACCACGGCCAGCATCACCTTCTCCCCCTTGCTGGGATAGGGGTTCCTGGGGTGTCGCGCCAGCCAGGCCTTCAGTGCCCCAGTGCTCTCCCGCGCTGCTGCCGCCTTCGCCCGCCCCGGCTCCGTGGGCAGCCCCAGCGGCACCTCATAGGGTGCTGAGACCTGGAGGGGCAGAGAGGTGTCAGGGTGGGACGGGAGGAGAGCATCACGGCCAGAGGAGAGGGGCTGTGTGATGTCAGGGCTCGGCCCTTTGTGTGTGGGAGAGGGCAGAGCTGTCTCCTGCCTACTGTCTTCCTATCCTGTGTGCACCCAAAGTGCCAGGTGCAGGAGGGTGTGTGGGGGGGCAGGGGAATTCTGGGGACGGGCAGGGGGACTCGGGATAGCAGGACTAGGGACCAGCCCCGGTTCCAACCACCCCACACAGTCCCATCCTGGTCCTGGGAGAGCCCCACATCCCGTTCCTCCCCCAGAGCTGCAGTGCGGCACTTACCAGGGGTGTCAGGAGGCTGAGAGGGGGTGGCAGGAGGCTGTACCCGGCCAGAATAGGACAGGGGCAGGAGTAGGAGTAGGGGCAGGGCAGTAAGGCTTGGGGTGGCCCCCGCAGGGTCCCCCAAGGCCCCCCACAGCCCCCCAGCTCTTGTCCTGGACTCTTCTCGCCCCGAGGTGCTGCCATACTGCAGGAGAGGAGCCGGGTAGCTGCTCCCGGGTGTTTTATAGCTGCTGGGGTCCGCAGTGACTGACAGCTGATTAGGGGGTATTAGCACCCACGAGAGCGGCAGCAGGATCTGGGGCACCTGATATCCCCCCCCTTCCCCAGCTACTGTTGGGCAGGGACCGGCAGGGACCGTCCTCCTCGCCTGCCTGCCACCAGCCAGAGCCCTGGTCCCTCCCAGGCCCCCAGCTATGCACAGCCTACACAGCCCCCAGGGATGGGGTACAACAGTACCCCCGGGCTGGTGCATGGGGCCCGGCCCACCGTGAGCCCCACGGCCACCCACAGCCACAAGCACACAGCACACCTGGGGTTTTACTGCAGTTCCAAGAGCTGTGTCCCATCTATGACCCCAGGCCTGACACGGGGCTGTGGTTCCCCCTATGCTGTGGAGGGGTGGGTTGGAGGGCCAGGGGCTGGTGGAAAAACTATAGCCTGGTGGGAGGACAGCAACCCTTGCTGCTCCTCCTTTGGCTTGGCCAGGTCCTCACCCAAGCCCCAGCACTGCCATGCCTGCCACTGGATTCCCGGCAGCAGTGGCGAAGAGGAAGGGTCCTGCAGCCCCATGGACAGTGGGGATCCCTGCAGGCACTGGGGGGTTCCTGTGGCTGGCACAGTGGGGGCAGAGGGTGGGCAAGGCAGTGGCGGGCATCTGTGCAAGGGGCCCCGAGAGCCGCGACCCCCTGAGCCGCCTGGTCCTGCTGCCACGCCTCCCTGCTAAGACTGGGATTATCCCACAGGTTGTATCCGTCGTTAAATACCGACTAATAACGCTCTCAGGATATTAAATATGTAACAAACCCGCTTAGCGCTGGCCAGGACAGGAAGGCGAAGGTCACCGGTGCTAATGAGCCCGGCCACATCCCTGGATCCCTGCAGGCCCTGGGGACAGCAGAAGGTTCCAGGGCTGAGGTGCCAGTGCCCAGAGGTCTCAAGCCCCTGCGCTACCCCGTGGCCAGAGCCCCAGCAGCACCTGGAGCTCCCAACATGCAGCAGCCAGAGCTCTGGTCCCATCCATCCTACCGTGGGCTGGTCTTGTGCTCTGGACAGCCACAGGTGCGAAAGCCTCAAGCCAGCCAGGACACTGGTGCTGCTGTTTGGGACCAGACCTGGCCACGGCCCCGCAGTGGCCCCATAACCTTGTCCCCACGGGACTCCTCCAGCCCCAGCCCTAATCAGCACCGTGGATCTGCTTGATTAGATAATGGGGCTGTAATCTAGGAAAGCGCCTGCGGATTGCGCGAAGCACCCTGACCCTGCACAGCACAGCTGGAGAGGGAGGGCCACGGCCAGCCGCCGGCACAGGGGGCGGACACAGCTGGACACCGCCCGAGCCGCAGCCGGGCAGGCACAGCCGCGCACCAGCACTACCGGGCACGGGCAGGGCTGGTGCGAAGGCAGCGGGACAGAGCTACGGCCAGGACAGAGCACAGCTGGGAGAGCCACGTCAGCCGCAGCCAACCGTGGGGAGGTGCGGGGCCACCCACACCCCACTGCCCTGGTGGTCGGGGGGACGTCCCACAGCAGCCCCGGCGCCAACGCCGTACCCTGCATGAGGGCACGGAGAGCCCAGCAAAGACCACCCCGCCCCGGGCCCGCAGCCGCGGGGCTCAGGCGTCACAGAGGCTCTCACCGAGTCAGGGTGGTTCCCAGCCTTTTTCCCCTCCGCGGATAATCAGTTTAATGCAGGAGCAGAGAACTAAAACTCTGCGATTAGCTGTTATAATCGCATGTAAATAGGCCCAGACAAGCCGCTCAGGAGGGCGCTGTGTGGCTCGGGACAGAGTTACACGGGATTTAGGCTGTTTACCACTCGATTAATTTCATGACTCCAGCCCCAAGCCCACCGCTGTCCCAGCTGCCCGGCTCACTTCCCAGGAGTCAAGGTCACTCGGGCGGGAAGCAGTTGATAGCCCAGGGCATCTGCCAGCAGCGACCGGCCCAGCGCAGTGCTGGGCTCCAGGCCCCCTGTGCCTCAGCCCCAGGCCTGGGCTGAGAAGGCTGGGCTATCCCATCCCTGTCTCCTGCTGTCTGGACCCCCAGGCAGGCACACACACGGGTCTCCATCCCTTTTTATTCGTAAGCATAATCAAAGCTCGAGAATGTCACAGCTGAACCCCTCCCACAACCACCAACGGACCAACACGAGAGTCCATCTCTCTTCAGAAGAAAAATAGAGCATCTTCCACCTCGTCCTCAGGTTCCTCCAGTCCAGAGCCCTGCTGCTGCCTGCCTGCAGGCTGGAGATGCCACAGGAGGGCTGGCTGCTGGCACACTAGGAGCACTGGCCCCATGGCTGCAGGAGCAGTGGCTGTGGCTGCACACACCTCACCTCTGACATTGCATCACACAGTTGTGCCCAGCCCTACGGCCTCCCCAGGATCCTCGTGTGCTGGGCAGATGGTGATCCATGGCTGCCCACACAGACCGTTCAGGAAAAGGGATTTCAGACCATCAAGTGCAACAGGCAAAGAGACAGTCCACACAAGGGCTGCCCCCGTGGCTGCTGAGCAGTCTCTGGGGAATGTGCAGGACCCCCAGGGCGCGGGGCCCAGGGGCAGCGTGTTCGTGGTCGTGTCTGTGCCACCGTGGCTCAGGCGTGTCCTTCGCAGCCCCGGCACAATAAGGCAACTGCTGGCTGGGGCGGCTGCTGCCGGTGCGGCCGCCTGCCCAGCACAGTGCGGCCCTGGCCCGGTGCTAGTCCGACAGCGTGATGACATCGTAGTGGATGCCCGGCTGCAGCTGCTGGATCTGCTCGGCTGCTGCCTCGGTGGTGAAGACGCCCTGTGCCTGGGCCATCGCCGCATCCGCCACTGCTGCAGGGGAGGGGGGTCAGTGCTGCCTCGGACCGAGGGCAGGGGGAGCTGGTGGCTACTCAGGGCTCCCCTCCATGTTCCTCGCCTGTCCCCGGGGAAGGGACAAAAGGCCCCCCTGCCCATGTGGGGCTCCAGTTAACCCTGTTCCAGAACTGACAGGCTGGGACCAGCAAAGGTCTGCCCTTGGACACCATGACTAGCAGCAAAACAGTGATCCAGCCTGGTCTTCCCATCCCTCCCACTAAGGGCTGCTGCATGGCTCCCTGCCAACAGCAACAACAGCGCTGGCAAGACTGGCACCCCCAAACCCTGGGAGGACTGGCCCTTTTGGCACAGGGCCCTGCTACTACCTGAGACGGCTGAGTGTGCTGCTGCTTCCAGCTGTGCCTGGGTGATAAGCTGCTGCTCAGGTGACACTGGCATGTACTGGATCTACAGAGGGGAAAACAGGGAATTCCTGAGGGGAGGGCTCCTCCTGGAGCTGCTCCAGCCACAGTTGCTGCACTCAGGCACCGGCCCACGAGCTCCCTCTATTTCACATATCCCTCTCCAACTGCAGGCTCAGGGCCTACCCTCCAGTTCCCACCACCACACGTGGCTCCTTACCTGCGACTCTGGGAGGAACTGGCCGCCCTGCTCGTACTGGATGTGGGTAATCTGACCGTCCTGTACCTGGTGACAAACAGTGAGGCTGCGGCAGGGTCTGTGGGTGTCCAGGCCCCCAACAATGCTGTGACCCAAACAGACTGAGCAAGAGGGAGCAGGAGGGGGCCCAGCCTCACACATGACAGCCCATGAGCCCCACCCACCATGTGATGGGAGCAGACACTCTGAAGCTCACCTGGATGTGATGTCCCTCTGGGACAACAACATACTCTTGGGGAAGCAAGTGCGGGACGCCTTCCTGGGCAATAATGTACTGAACCTGCAAACATGGGAATTCAGACCCAGAAAAAGGTCACCACCCCAGTGCCTTCGTCTCTCTCTACGGAGCCCTGCTCTCCCCACTAGGCAGTCTCCCATCCATGGGCCATGTCCCCTCACCTGGTTGTCAGCAGTCACTAAGTGCTGTACTGTCTGTCCATCAGCAGTCGTGATCTCCTGGATGTAGGCTGCCTCCTCCTGCAATGTCAGCAAGTGCCCAGTGTGGTCAGGGGGGCTGGGCCTGACCACATTCCCCCCAGGAGGCCCCCACAGTGTGGGGAGTGGCCACACAGGACAGGAGGTTGAGGCCGAGGGACCCAACTCACCTGGCTGGTGACGCTCTGTTCCTGTGCGACAAGGATGTGCTCCTGCCCCAGAGCCTGCTGCAGCCGCTCGGGAGCCAGCACGGCCTGGCCGGCCTGCAGAGCCGCTGCAACACAGAGAGAGAGCCGGTGGGGATGCTGCTGGGGACATGCCAGGGCTGCCAATGGCCCCGCTCCCCAGTGGCCACTGGCTGGCACCTGGCCCAGTGAAAAGCACGGGGTAGTCTCTGGGCTCTGCTCACACAAGGTCAGAACTAAACCACTATGGGCAGAAAACACCCTCCACGTCAGATGCTGAACTCTGCTTCCAGTGTGAGCTGCTCCCACATGCACCGATCTACCAGGATCTGCCTGGAGGGAACACAGGCCCCCTCATTCTACGCAGTTGTCCGTGCCCAGCCCCTTGGTCTCTGTCTCCACCAGAATCCTCTTGGCCCTTCAGCCCCACCTGACCCACAAGCTGGGTGAATCCCACATGGGGCTCCGGATGCAGGACACCCACAGGTCAGCCCTGGTCCCAGGGACATGTCTTACTGTGTAGGGTGGCCAGGGTGTCCTCGTCACTGTTCAGGATGATGGTCTGCTGGGCAGCAGCTGGCCCTGGCCTTTTGCCCTCTGAGCTGTGCAAACGCTGCATATGGAACTTGAGGTGCCCATTACGGTTGAACCTACAGAGAGGCAGAGTGAGGCGGAGTGTGCACAGGACCCTGTGCTCTCTGCAGGCTACAGGCAGCACAGGCACATCCTACAATATGGCCTGTCCCCTCTCCCAGCACGTTCCCATCAGTGCCCAGGGACTGAACCCTCCCATGCAGAGGGTCCTTGGAGACAAAGCTGGGTCCACCTGCAGCAGGAACCATTGCCAAGAGCACTGTCCCCTCTAATGGGCAGATTCTCGGGAAGGTTTGGGGAAGCTCTGCCAAGATTCTATCTCCTCCTGAGCCTTGTAGAGCTCTGTGGGATTTCCCAAAGCAGGAACAGCCCAGCTGCATCACTCACCTCTGCCCACAGACCTGGCAGGCGAAGGGCTTCTCGTTGGTGTGGGTCAGCATGTGCCTGCGCAGGTCCTTCTTGTTCTTGGAGGCGAAGCTGCAGTGGGGGCACTTGTGTGGCCGGAGGTTGGCATGTTGAACCATGTGGCTCTAGGGCAGGAGGACACGTGCTGAGTGAGAAACCCCCGTTTCTCCAAATCCCTTGTTCCCAAGGCTGCTCTGCACCAGGAAACTTACCCGGACCTCTGGCCAGAGGGTGGCAGTGAAGGGACAGTCGGGACACTTGAAGGTGCTGGGCCCAATGTGGGCTCTCTTGTGACTCTCCATCTCTGCTCTCCCTGTGAACATGGCTGTGCAAATCTTGCATGAAAACTTTTTGGCTGTGGAAATCTTGCATGAGAGCTTCTTGGCTGCAGAAACCTTGCATGTGAGCTTCTTGGCCATGCCTTGGAGTGCAGGCCACTTGACCTTTGGGGATGAGACTTCCTGCCCCTCGGAGGCTGGGGATAAAGACGAGTCCTTCTGGAGCTGCCTGGCGACACACTGCACCAGGGGCCACTTGACGCTGGCGGGCTGTGCCTCCTGGCCCTCCGCGGGTGAGGAAAAGGCAGCATCCCCGCTGAGGGGCTGCAAGAGAAACACCAGTCACGCCTGCTCACACTGCTGCTCGGGATGGGGAGAAGGCTCAGATCCTTACCTCCATGGTCTGGAACTGGCTCCCTGGGACACCAGATGACATGATGTAGTGATTGCTATGGTCCTTCAGAGCCTCCTCTGTCATCACAGCTCCACTCACCACGACTGCGTGGGAGGTCTCCACAGGGCTCTCCTCCTCACTGCTGGAGAGCACAGGGTCAGGGAGGATCTGCCTCCTCCTCCTCACCACTAAAGCCTCCTCACTGGAGGCCAGAAGTGCCTCCACCTCCCCACTCCTCCCATACAGCTGACCTGTACAGCGTGGTGGGAGCCTGGATCTCCTCACTGATGGGTGCGATGATGCTGTACTCTGCTGTTCCGCTGAAGGGGATGGTGATCTGCTGCAGCTCTGAGCCACTCAGGCTTGCTTCCCCATAAGCCTCCTGCACAAGTGTCTGCCCGGGCTCTGCCATGTGCAGCATCACCAACTTTTGCTGCTGTTCCTTGGAGTCCACCTTTGCCTCCTCCTCCTGTGTCTGCAGCTCACAGGGGCCTGGTGTCTCTTCTGGGTCATCTGGCTTCACCACTGCCACCTGTGCAATACAGCAGCTCAGCCAAGGGGGCAAAGCTCTGCAAGACACCCCTGCAACAAAACAGGGCTGGGAAGCCTCCCTGTGCCAGCCCCCAGCAGGCCTGGCTTCCCTTGACCCTGCCCACCTGCAGTGAGCCGGTGGCCAGCTCCCGCTGGGCACTCATGTTCAGCAGGAGATCCAGGGCCGTCTGCGTGGCCAGCTCTGCTGATCCAGCCACATCTAGGGGGTTGGATAGGGAGGGTCAGGCAGGAGATCACTAATATCCTCCCCATCCCACCCCCTTCCCAAGAGCTCACTCACCTTGTTCATAGATGATGGTGGCCCCTTCCAGGGAACCCTGCGAGAGAACAGAGGGCTCTGCACCTGCGACAGCCTGGACCGTGTGGCAGGTGATGGGGCCAAGAGGTGCCTGTGTGAGAGAGGGAGCTGACAGCACAGTGGGCAGTGAGCACCAGGAGGAGCTGGGGCCAGGCACGGCACTCACCGGTGGGCTGGCCTCTGGCTCAGCCGGAGCCTGCACCTGGCTGTGCTGCTGCTTCAGCTCCTCGATCTGCTGCAGGGTGAAGAAGGGGCGGCGGCGGCAGGGCGGCTCCTCGGGGTGCCTCTGTGCCCACTCCTCGAAGGAGTCGGCGTGGCGGCACTGCACGTGCAGGCGCAGATTCTTCTTGTGCTTGGTGGTGAAGTGACAGAACTCGCAAGCGAACGGTTTCCCTCCTGCAGGGCCCGGGAGGGGGAGTCAGGCAGAGGGTCCCCAGGGGATGGGAGAGAGAGCAGGCAGACTCTGACTGTCTCTGGGAGAACGGGGGATGCAGGGTATCGGTCAAACAGCTCCTCTCACCTGTGTGCTTGACTGCCATGTGCGAGACCAGGAAGTCCTCCCGGAAGGTGGAATACTTGCAGACGCTGCACTTGTAGGGCTTGTCGTTCATGTGCGACAGCTGATGGTTGAGCAGCACCTTCTTGTCCTCACAGACATAGTCACAGAACTCACACTTGAACCTGCCAGGACAAAGCCTCCTGTCACACCTGCTGAAGGGGAGTGGGACACGGGCTCTGCCTAGGCATGCTGGGCTCCTACCTGCGGTTGGCGATGGCCTGGATGTGCGTCAGCAGGTGCATCTTGAAGGTGTAACGCTTCTTAAAGGACTTCCCGCACTATGGTGAAAGAAAGCAAAGCAGTGCTCGCCTCCTGCCCTGCCTCACCCACTGCCAGCCCTTCCCCAGGCTGTGTCCCCCTCACCTTGTCACACATGTGTGGTTTCTCTGTACTGTGTGTCTTCATGTGCTGCGTAAGCCTCTTCTGCATGGGGTAGACACGGTTGCAGACGGGGCACGGGAAGGAGTTCAGCTTTGGTGGCTGGATGGAGAGCATAAAGATGAGATCACCTGGATGAGGTCACCAGTTTCTTTACCCTCTCCCCACTGCAGGACCTGGGTTGTCTTTCCTCAAGAGATCCAGGAACAATGCCCTCAACGAGGCACCGAGGTTTTGTGGAAGACCCAGATGTGCCTCTTCCCATATAACAGTGCTGAGATTCAAGCCAACAGAGTATTCAAACTCACCGGATCAGCTCTCTTCTTCCTGAAAAATAAGTAAGAAAAGCCCCTTGTGTCAGCTACACCCTAAGTCCAAGCTGCCTTATACCTAGACGCCAAAACTCTCCATTTTGGAAAGGGTCAGGGGACGGGGCAGTCACGGCCACCCTCCCAGGGCAGGAAGAACAGTGTCAGTGCTGTTCAGTCCCCAGGACTGTGCTGCCCTCACCTGTCCCGGCTGTGCACTGTGGAGTGCCGAATGACATCCTTCTTGTACACGCTGGTATAATTGCACTCCTCGCACTTGTAGGGCTTGCTGCCCACATGGTTGAACATGTGCTCCTGTGAGAGGCAGAACAGGGCCATGAAACCAGGGGCTACCAGGCACCTTGTAGGTTCGGGGCAGGGCAGATGAAGCTCACCTTGAGGGAGGACCAGCGCCGGGAGCGGTAGCTGCACTGAAGACACTTGAAGAGCTGCGGGTCATTGGCCTCGTGTGAGTTGACATGGAAGCGCAGGTCATCGTGTGTGAGGAACCGCGAGCCACAGATCCGACACAGGTAGGGCCGCATCAGGGGCTTGGGGGACTTGTAGTAATACCTGCAGAAATGGGAACAGGGCTCAGAGCTGCGGTGGCAAACGGGCTGGACCGGCCCTGGGCACAGGCCAGAGGGCCCAGCACACCCCTCACCTGTGCCCCATGTACTTGCGGTATTTCTTGCCCAGGAAGCGGCGCGAGGGCCGCCCGCGCCGCCGGGGGATGACATCTGCCTCCTCAGCACCAGTGTTGGAGGAAGGGTCCTTGTTCTCTGAGTCGGACTGGCTGATACTGGGCTCTGCCAGGCTCTCACCAGTCCCATTCTCCATGCTGGAGGAACTGGCTGCTTCTGAGTTCTGCAGCTCCTGGTTTGGTGTGCTTTGGGACGTCACCAAGGGCTCCATCTCCCCTCCTGTTCCACAGAACACAGCACAGCTCCGTCAGATTCCCGCTGCGGCTCCAGGAGCTTGTGTGCCACTCCCTGCTCCACCTCTGAACGGGGCTGCTGCCTCCTGCCTCCCTCACCTTCCAGCATGTCCTGAGGCATATCCTCCAGACGAAGCAGCTTGCGGGGTCTCCCTGGGCGTCGACGTGGCCTCTCCTCGCTGGATGTGGGGACAGTGCGGCCGTACTTGGGCTGTCGCCCCCGGGGCTCATCCTCAGCTGGGTTGTAGTCACTGTCCTCTGCAGGCAAGTGACACAAAACATCAGAGACTGGGAAAAGACTAAGCTACGTAAGATGTGGGGATGCCAAGTCCTACCTTCAGGATCATCAATAGCACCAGCATCCATAATATCATCATCTTCTTCTTCTGGGACCTCATCCTCAGTCTTTGGAGCAGCTCCCACCTTTCGTGGTCGTCCTTTCTTCAAAGCCAGAGCTGAACCCACTGCCACAGAGAACAGGGTGAAAGCTCTTTACCAGACTGTGTGCCAGAACAGACCCTTATGCTCCAGCTCCTCTCTTGTTTCTCCCCTGGAGAGAGCAGAGCCTATCTGCAGTGAGATGAATTTCCCTCAGCCCTTGGCACACACCTGGCTGGAAGTGACGCTCTTTCATATGGTTAATCAGTGTTTTCTTAGAGACACTCTTGTACTGACACATCTTGCACTTGAACTGCTGCACCACCACCACTTCCATCATCTCTTCCAGGGTCTCCAAGTCTGGCTGGTCCAGCTCCTCCCCACCATCTGCCTCTTGGGCTCGGTCTGGCTGTGCAGGCAGCTCCAGCACTTCCAACTGCTGAGAAGGCTCTGAAGGGCCGGGCTGGTCAAGGCACGTGGAGGTAGGTCCATCAGCAACAGCTTCTATCGCCAAGCTATTGGCTAGAGCAGAAGTGGCCATCTGGGACACCATGGGGGCACCTGAAACGCCAAAACCCGCTCAGCCAAGCGGCAGACCCTCACCTGCATCCAAGGCTGCATCCGTACAGGGGCACAGGGCTGAACACAAGCTCAGGAACAGGCTCCCAACAGGACTGTGGTACAGGCACCATGGCTGATGCAGCTGGGACACCCACTCCAGGCCACACTCAAGTGGCACAAGGCTCAGAGGCAGAGCTGGCCGCCATGGACAGCCCAGGGAGCTCCCTCACCATCATCGGGGCCTTGTAGAATGAGGTACTGCGTGGTCTCTGCCCTTCCATCCTCTGCACTGGTCACGGCGATGCAGCCTGGCAGGGAGAGGAGAGCAGAGTGGTGACTGCCAGATCCAGGGACTGTACAGTCACTGGGGCTCCCTGGGGCTCTCACAGTTCAGACAGAAGCCGTAAGGTGTGAGGAGGGTCTGGCTCTGGGGATGGAGCCTGCCCTGGCCTGAAGGAGCAGCTGGACAGAAGGAAGGCTGTCCAGCAACACAGGCTCCTCACCAAACCCTCCAGTCACTGCAGCAAGGCATGAAGAGAAAACCCTGCTGACTAGTTGGACTCAATGACCTTAGAGGTTTCTTCCAGCCGTAATGATTCCATGTCCACACTTCCCCCACCTCCTGAGGTCTGGTGCAGTGGCAGCTCCCTCCCCAGCCCACCAAGCCATCTCCACATGGGAGCACACACTCACTCTGGATGATGTCAGGCCCGATTGTGGACTCAATGATTTTGTCAATGGCAGAACCCAGGTCTGAGGAGGTGGATGCAGTGGAGTCTGACACAACTGTGGCTCCATCGGTGACGACACTGGAGTGGACCAGGACTTGTGGGGACTCTGACACCATGACGGACTGGCTCACAGTGGAGACGCTGGAGACCAAGGTGGATTGGGCAATAGAGGATGAGTCTGGCAGGTAAATCCTTGGAATGGCATCTGTGCTGGAGCTGCTTTCTGAGACCTCTTCCTGGCAGATAAAAAGAGTCCAGAAGAGCTCAGGTGAAACATCTTTGCCAGGCCAAGCCCTTGGGGCAACCAGCTTATGCAAATGACCAGGCGTATCACTGCAAAACTCCCAGGAAAGGCATCAGAGCAAGTCTTTTAGTACTGACAAAAACCCGGACCTCCAGGGCTGCTCTTGCTACGAAGGGGAGTTCTGCTCCTCAGACTGACAAGCAGATGCCGGACCAGAGGTATAACAGTGTCTGCCGAGGCCGCAGAGCTCAGATCGTCAGAAATGTCTACAGAAACCCCCAGGAAGCAGAACAACGGCTGCCCTCCCTGCCACCCCATCCTTCCCACCAGCGCCTACCAAGGAGGCCGCGCTGCTGTCGGAGCTCTGCCCCACGCCGGAGTCATCGGCCCGGGAGAGGAGCCCGGACCCCGCGGCGGCATCGCTGCTGTCCGCTGACACGGCCTCCGAGCTCCCGACGCCCAGCCCGCTTTCGGTGGGCTCCTCCCGCGCCGCCTGCGGGGTCGCGTCGCTGCTGCTCTCCACCGCATTTTCCTCCATGCCCGCCCTGCCGGGGCCCGCTACGCTCGACCTGCGGGAAGACCGCCGCCGTCAGGGCCGCCGCCTGCTTCCCGCTGTCCCCCTCCACCGCGGGGGTCCGGGCTGGGCGGGCTCGGGGCCCCGGAGCCGCCGCGGGCCCATTCCCGGGGGTCCCGAGAACCCTCACGGGGGTCCCGGCGCCACCTGGCGCCCCCGGTCCCGTCATGCCCCGCGGCCCCGCCCGCCGCTCGGCCGCCATCTTGCCGCGGGGTCCCCCCCGCCGCCTCCGCGCGCGCGCACACGACGGGGCGGCCCCGGTGCCGCCGGGGCGGGGGAGACGCCGCCACGCCGGGGCAAGGGGGTCTCGCCGCCGCCGCCCGCCCGCCGACCCGCGCCCTCACCCGGCCTGCCGCGGCCCCGCCACGCCCCCGCCGGAGCCGGCACCACGGCGGCCGCCATGCCCCCCCGCCCTCTTGCCGCGCAGCGATACGGCCGCGCTGGCCCCGCGCCGGGACTACTTACCGCCGCCCAGCCCCTGCTCCGCCTGCAGCGCTCGCCGTGGCGGAGACACACTCCTCGCCCCGGCCGCCGCCTCAGGCGCCTTCCGGCCCCGCCCGCCCCCCGCGGGAGGGGAGAGGCCTCGGCGCCCCGCCGGGGACTACTTTCCCCGCGGAAGGGTCGGCGGTGGTGAGACCGTGCGTCATGGCGTCAGGAAGCGGCGCCCGGGCCCTGAGCGTCGGCGTCGCGCCGGGTTGCGCTGGTCACGTGACGGGAAGGCGGAAGTGGCCGCGGGGCTGGGCTGGGAGCGGGGCTGCAGTGGTCGGTGCGGTCGCACCGTTCTCTCCGCTCCCTCCGTTTCCCGCCCGGCCCGGCCGGGGTCGGCTCCACCCGACCCGGTAGCGCGTTCCTCCACCCGAGGTTCGCACCTCGGGTGGGCCGTGCAGCCCCGGCGCTCCGGCTCCCGTTCCTCAGCCCGCGGTGGGCGCTGAAACCGGCATGCCTCTGCTGATGGGGGCTGGGACCGCCCATCCCCTTCCCTTTGAGGCCCGGGGCCTTGCCGCGTTCGGCCCCAGTGGCGGACCAGCCTCAGGCTGCTGAGCACTTTCCCCCTCGGTCTCTGGCGGGCAACGGCACCTACTGTCCGTTTGTTCCTTGAAGCCGAACTTGCCTCTTTGGATGGCAGCTCTGCGTCTGAGCAGTAGCCACCTTCTGATGGGCTCTCGCTCACCAAATTCTGTCCCCCGGGATGGCTTCCCCCCACTGCAGATGGCGACGGGCACCCGATCTGGCTGCTGGCAGCACCTCCGGCTCCCACGCTTGGGGTGCACAGCTCTGGGGGGCTGCTCTGGCCTCACCGGGCGCTCCCAGAGCACTGCAGGCAGTGGGGCATTGCTGGCACCTTCTGATGCCACAGCATTCCCTGCAGGGATACACTCGGACCTTGCTGCTGTCCCAGCTCCCTGTACCACTGCTGATCGCGGTGCTGTTCCACATCCTCCAGCTGAGCTCAGCTGTGCATGGCCTGGGCTTGGCCTCTGTTCCGTGGTGATGGCTTTAACAAACCCTCAGGTGGCTCCTTGTTCCCACTGATATTTTCTCATGTTGCAGTGCTCCATTGAGAACGGCTCTATCCCGTCTCTTTTCTGGAATAAAGGCAGCTGTGTTGCGCCTGTGCGCTGCTGGGGCTGGGCCATGCTGGGCTGACTCTGGTTCTGGGTCCCTGTGGAAGGGACACACGCGGTGAGGGGGACCAGGGCTCTGCATCCCACCCGGATCCGGGGCCACTCAGACCAAGCCAGCCCGCAGTGCAGGTCGGGGCAGGCAGTGCCATCGTGTCACTGCCAGGACGGCCGGTCCGGAGCCGCTGCTGACATGGTGCCAGCTGCAGGAGAACAGACAGTGTCTCGTCTGGCGCAGTCTGCGAGCATGGACGTAGCCTGCCAGAAATCCGAGCCGATGGGTGCTGGGCTGGATCAGCACTCTGGATCAGTACTCTGCAGCGTTTGGCTGTGGTGCCCCTGCTCCTGGACGAGGCAGGCAGTGCCTGGGTCCCGCCCCCACAGCCCGGGGCTCTTCCTTGGGGCTCTGGGGGTCCCTTGTGTCCTGCCCCAGGTGATAGTTCCCGGAGGCACCATGTGCCCGGCAGAGGCAGTAGAGGAGCTGCACCGCCAGCTGCTGCGTGTGCACCTTCCGGCTCTTTTTCAAGCTTAATTAAATGCATCCTTGAAAGGTTTATGCCCTCATCCATCATGGGCAGACAGCAGCGGTGAGAGCCATCCTCGGGCTGGCTGTGTGAGCTCTGCTGCCGCAGCGCTGCTGCCGGTGCCTCAGGGCTGAGTCCCCACGTGTGCCCGGCTGCTGCCGTCGCTGTCACGTCAGAAACCCAGAAAGACCAAGGGCTTGAGCTTTTTTCCTCCCACCACTGCTTTTTAAAGCAGCCCTGTGTAGCTCAGTGGGGGAAGTGGAGCTGGGGAGGATGGGAGGGAGGTGCTCCTATGCCTGATGTCCCCTCTCCATAGTTCTGTAGCTCACACCGGTAGAGCCCAGCACTGCCTGTGACCGGCTCTGTGTAGGTTTGGAATGCCCTTGTGCTCCCTGTTGGGGGAAGCCCCGTGTTTCTGTTGGGGAGGGGGAGTGGTGTCAGAGGAACCCCTGTCACAAGCTGCCTGCCAGGTAGAGGAAGCAGGATGGATTTGTGTCAGACGAGCAGCTTTCCTCTTTTTGCCTTCAGTCAACTGCTGTGTGAGACAAGTGAAGGATTTTCCCAACGGGTGATGGCTGCAGGATAAAACAGCCTGAGCTCCGGGGGCCTCAGGGGCTCATACAAACCCTCCTGGTGCTGGCTCGGCTGATGGAAAGTTGCGTCAAGCTTCCCTCTCACCCTGGAGAGGTGCCCCATGTCCTCTGTCTCGGTGAATTGTCCTAGCAGAGCTTTGCTGTGATGGGTAACCTGCTATTTTTAAAAGTGCTGCGTGCCCCCAAGCGGGGTGAGCGGGGGATTTCCAGAGCAGGCAGAGCACGGCTCCTGTCCTTGGTTCCGGAGGCATAGCTCCTTGCTGGTAATTCTCTACTGTTGTGCCTCCAAGCCTGAAATCACTTCAGAGCCAAAGAAAACACAAAGAAATCTCAGCAAGAGGCTTAAGAGAATCCAAAAATGGCTGCAACACGTGTTGGATGTGTGTCCGAATACCTTAGCGGGGGGAGCAGCAGGTTAAAGGCCTTTTGGGAACGGGCTGAGGAGACAACACAGCGCTTGTGCCTGGAGGACAAAGCTCAGGCTCGGGCAGAGTATGAGGCTGGTTTTATCAGGCTGCTTGATGAGCTGCACCGACAGGCTGTCTCAGGCCGTGGGGTTTCCCAGCTCCGTACTCTTCAGCCTGGATGCAGCGCTGGGAAGGGGCTACAGCCTGACAAGCTGCCGTTCAGGCGGGGTGAGCGCACGGTGGTGGGTGACCCTGGTCAGGGACCTTGCTGGTGCCCCGTGGCCACACCGGGCTGCCCCCTCCCCGGTACAATTTGCTGAGCTGCCGATGGGGCTTGTCCCGCCCCCACAATGGGTTCTGCATGAGCTCATGGCCCCCGTCACTGTCCCAAAATAGGAGATGGTTGCGCTGAGCACAGTGCCCAAGGCAGAGCCTCAGCCTCCCCCCGCTGCAACCCAAACCCTGGACTTCCACTGCCAGTGATTTTGTCATCCGCGCTGTTTGTTCCTCCTTGTTTTCTTTTTCCTTTTCAAAGAAAACATTGTTGCGATGTTTGTGTAGCTGCAGGGCACGAATCCACATCAAGGCTTGTATTTATATCCCACCTGGGAAGGGCAGTTGCATCAGCACATTTTGTAAAACGTTGAGCAAAGCAGCCCTTGCTGCAGGAAATGGTTTTTCTTCACACCAGATTGCCTCACCACTCTGTGCCTTCCCAGCAATGCCGGCTCCTGGAGAAGGCTCCTGGGGCACTCCTGGGGGATCGCTCCATGCCAGGGTGGCCGTGAGAGCTGGGATAGCTTCCTGCTAGGCACTGCCTCGGCCCCTCTGCCCTGTGCCGGGGTGGTGCTTCTGTGGCGAGCAGCCTCCCCCGGTGCTGGCTGTTCCTGCTGGGATCCCCATTTCCCAGAGCGCTGGCGTGAGTGGGAGTGCCATAGGATAATGCCTGTGTTTTGTGGCCACCAAAGCTGCGGCTGAAGCCGTGACCTCAGCCATAATGCCACCCTTGGGCTCAGGCAGGGCACTCCCGGGACAGGCAGGAGCCACTCCCCGCAGAGGAGCTCGTGGAAGTTGATGATGAGACCATTCAAAACCTCACACCGTCCCCTTGGCAGGAGGCAGCTCACTGGCCCTGGAGGTGCTGCTGGTGGCTGTGCCTTGGGCATGGAGGGGCTTTCCTGGTGTGGTCCTGGTGCCTCTTGTCTTGTCAGTGCCTGCCTTGACTGCAAGACAGAGCAACAGCAGCACCGAGCTGTGCGTTCCCTCTCCCATACGTCTTGTCCCACACCCAGGTCAGCGCCATGGCTGCCATTCCTGAAAGTTTTTGGGGAATAACAACAGCCTTTCCAGGATGTGCTTGGATGTAAACAGCTGGCTCCTTTGTGCCTGCCAGAACTGCTGCTGCTGCTGCTGAGTGTTTTTTTTCCCCTTCTGGAGGGATCCTGTGGCTTCCTTCCCAGACCCTGAGACCTTGGAGCCACGGTCCAAGGCCACCAGCTTCCACCCTCTCCTGTGCTGCTGATTCATCACTGCTGGTTAGTTAAAAAATGGTAATCAGCAAATTACTGAAATATAAGTAAAATAAACAAGGTGTGTGTGTAGCAGGGCCCCAAAGGCCTCGGGTGTGCGGTGTGCTGGGCTCTTTCTGTCCCCTGCACTCATCCCCTGCACAAACTGTGCCTGGACAAGTGCTCCTGGGGCAGGGGGTCAGTACCTCGCGCTGCAGGGGGTCAGAACTGGCTGGGTCCTGACCCTGCCAGTCCTGCATCCCTGCCCCTGGCTGGTCCTGCGAGGCTGCTCTGCTCAGTCCCCCTCGCTCCAGCCCCTTGATGGGAGGGGATCACTACACCCCAGCACAGAGCAGGCAGGCTCTGGGGCTGCTCCCCACTCTGTGGGGGCATGGCAGCTCCCACAGGTCTGCTGGTTCTTGCCTGGGTGCTCTCCAGCTCTTCTCGTCCCTGGGCAACACGGCAGCTCTGTCCATCCCGGTGTTCATTCAGCCCAGGGTCTGCCTTCCTCCGCTCACACGATGCCCAGTTTTGAAAGGTCTCAGGTCGTGTGGCCGGGGCAGCTCCTGGCGGACAGCCAGGCTGTGTGCCATTCCTGGGCTGCCTGGGCTTTGTCCATATGCCTGTGTTGACAACTGAGCTGCTCTGAGTTAATTTGGCAGCAAGTGCTGGAACAGTTGTCAAATGTTTTACTGAAATCCGAACGTGTTGCATCCACCGCCCTTCCTTCTGCTTTGCGCAGTTTACAATTAAATACCACCAGTTTTGCCCATATTCCACCTTCCACAAACCCCCGCTCCTTATTCCCAAGCCGCTCCATTGCTGACAGCCATGGATTCCTGGTAGTGCACTGTCCCCTTGCACCCAGTCAGGCTCCCCATCATTGTCACAATTGCTGCTCTTCCTGTTTTAGCAGGCAGCTGCTGTGCCCGTGTCACCGCCGGGAACAAAGTACTGCCCACCTGTCCTGTGCCATGGTGCTGATGGTTCACCGTGGCAGCTGTGCCCCCCGGAGCTGGCAGCCACCCAGCTCTGTCCTGCCCCGCTCCCCTCCCAGCTCCTCCCTCACTCCCGTGGTGCACAGGAGATGCTTCCATGGAGCTGATCCAGCAGGTCACCCTAGAGCGGATGCTGAGGGGACGATGGCCATGAGGCTGCCCATGGATATCCCTTCCCAAATGCTCCCCAGGTGACCTGGACCCTGTGCCCCTCTCACCTGTCTGAATGCCCCGTGGTCCTGCTCCCAGCAGGTGGGAAAGTTTGGTAGAACAGAGGTTGGTCAAAGCTGGAGGCAGAAGCTGAGGCAGGAGAAGGGTCAAGGGGTGGGATGGAGTTTACAGCAAAGGAAGTCCTGAAGCACAAGAGCCCTGCGATGTTTGGAGCAGGCTGCTGGTGGCCTCGGTGTGAGGTGTGCCACAGTGCCAGCTGTCAGCCTCAGAGCCTGGTGAATGGAGCTCTGGGTGGGATTCCTGCTCCAGCATCCCAGTGGGACCCCAACAGATGTGGGGGGTTCCCAGGATGGGCATGGAGGGGGATGTCCCAGCCCAATACAAGGAGGTGACTGTGCCGCCCACCTGGATACCGGGAGTCGGTGTGGCAGGCCAGGGATCCGTCATGTGTGGTTTGCAGCTGGGGTGGGTGGTGACACAGCAGCACTGGTTTCAGCGCCTGCAGGGAGGAGTGAGCCGCCGGTGACAGCGGCCACGTCATCCTCACCCAGACAAGAGGTGTGGGAGCCACAGCATCAGCCTGGGGGCAGCGGGGCTGGGTGGCAGTGGGACTAAGGGGTAAGGGGCTGGGGGAGGCAGGACACCAGACAAGCAGGGGTGAAGGGTTGGCAAGAAGCTGATGCCGAGGGGTGGGGAGTTCCCCAGGTGGGGCAAGGGGCAGGCAAGGAGCTGAGCAGGTGTATCCACAGAGCTTGGGGCAGGCAGGGAAGTGATGCAGGGCCAGGGACTGGTGGTGCTGGAGAGCTGTAGGTCCGCAGCACGTGGGGTGGTTTGCCAGGAAGGGTCCTGGGCCCAGCTGGAGACTGCAGTCCCAGCCCACGCAGGCCCCAGTGCTGGGGAGCAGATACGGGAAGTGTGTGCAGGAATGTTGTTTCTGTCTGGAGCCCTTGAGCAGGAGTGATGGGGCTCCAAGCCTCTGACGCAGAGCTGCTCCCTGTGCCCCGTCCTGCTCCCACGCCAAGTGTCCCTACTGCACACCACGGACCGGTGCTGGCCAGGGCAGCCGGTGCTGGGGTGTCAGCTCTGCTCCCTGGGCATGGGGTGTTGCAGAGCCCATGGGACAGGAGCAGGGATGGGTTCGGGGCACTGTAGCTCAGGGCAGTGGGGCCGTTGGCTGCCTGGCTCAGTTAGAGGCACACAGTAATGCTCTGCCCACTGCTCAGGGTGTCTGGCTGTGCCATGGTGGCCATGGCACTGGCTCTCCCTATGGCTTCTGCTGAGTCCAAGTGCTCCCTTCCCTCTGCCCAGGTCGTGTTCCCAGTGCAACCAGCACTTGCTCTCCCCGATCCAGTGCTGTCTCACCCGCACAAGACGCTGACTCTTGCACCCCACTTCCCCCTGCCACCACACTCCTGCTTGTGCTGGTAGGGCACCTGATGCCATCCACATGCCTGTGCCTGTCCTTTGCTCCTGTGTCCCCCTGCTTACCTCTATGGAGGGAATAGAAGTAGGGGGTGTCTAGGGGCCCTGGCTCCATTCAATCCCCCCAAACCTTACTACTGGCCCAGCCAGCGCCTCCCAGCAGACCTGCAGCCTCTCAGTGGTGCCACTGTATCCTGTCAGCCTCTGTCCTGCGCAGGGATCTAGGCAGGCACCAGTCCCCTTTGAGGTCCTGAACCAATTTCTCACAGAGGGTCTACATGAGAGTGGCTGTGAGTAAGGGTGTATGAAGGGGCTGCGGTGGCTCTTCCTTCCCCTTTCAGCAGCGACGGTGGTGACCGGCAGCCTCGTGGCTTGGGCAGTGTCTGGGATGGAGGATGTCTGCGTGGGTTTTTCCATCTCACTCTTTTCAGGGGCTCTGGGAGTGAAAAAGGCCATGGGCAGCCTGGGCTGGGCACAGCTTCTGGGGTCTCTGCCATCCACAGCCCTCTTCTGCCTATGGCACTGCCCCTGTCACCACTGCCCTCCTCTCTTTCCTGCCAGCTGCAGTGGCTGCCCCAAGCCTCCCTCCACACGTGCACTTTCTGAGGAACCTGTGCCTTGACCCATCTCCCGTAGATGAGCTGATTGAGGCTGCCTTGCACAGGACTCATGCCAGCAGCGACGAGCCCATCCCACACAATTCCCTGCCTGGCAGAGAGGCTGCCGGCACTGCCAGACACGGGGGTTTCCCTGCTGCCCTGGCCCTGCTCCCTGACGAGCCTCCAGAGAGTCACCAGAAAATCCCCCGGGATAGTTCCAGGAGGAAGCTGGTGAGCGGGGCCATGAGTCAGTGGGAGCGGCCAGGCCAGGGGCAGAGCTGCGGCTGGCAACCCCCGCTGGGGCTCCCACTGCCCAGCTCGAGGGCTTGCTAGGACTGATGCACAGTGGGGCATTGGCCCTCATCTCCTTCTGCCAACACTTGCTCCGAGGCCCCACTCCCCTCCCAGCCCCATCTCTGCCAGCGCTACTCTGTTCTGCTGGGCCATGGCTCTGCCCACAGGGTGCCACAGGCAGCATGATGCCATGGTGTGCCATGGCAGAGTGCCCAGGCTGTTGGAGCTGCAGCTCCTGCATGTGGTGGAAATGAGGGATGGGAATAGCATGGGGAAGGCTAAGGGATCTGCCACAGTTTCAGGGAGACCGGAGCTGGATCTGACTCTCTGACTACATCCCTGGGCTGGAGTCAGACGTCTCCTTGCTGAGGCTTCCCTGCAAGTGCATCCTGCCAGCGGTTATTTAGCACCCAGCTCCCACAACAGCTCTGTGCTGTGGGCTGAGGTCCTGGCAGCCTGGACAGCGGAGCAGCGCCTGCTGCCTAAATGCCTCAGGAGCCACCAGCTTCAACGGGCTCTTGGGGTACCTCTTGGGGTTCTTCTTGCCTTGGCTGCCAGCCAGACAGGGAGCACAGAGAGCCACTGCCTCCTGCCTGGCAAAGAGCTGGGCCATAACAGGTACGAGGGGGGCAGGCTGGACCCCGTGGGAGGGGGCTGTAGGGTCACCTGGCTGCAGGGTCCCTGGGCTGTGTCCCACCATTAAGGGATGTTTGTCACACAGGGCACAGGATGGCGGCTGCTTGTGAAACAATTTCCTGTACCAGGGGGCTGCTCTTGCAGGGCTGTGGTGGGGGAATGAGGCAACCCCCTGATTTCTCACCATTGCTTCCTCCCAGCTTAGTTCACGCTGCCGGTGAGTTTCCTGTGCCCACCCAGCTGTGGCCCTGGGATGCATCCCACCAGCACAGGGCACCTGGCAGGTGGTACTGCCCCAGGGATGAGCCTTCCCTTGGGCATGGGGTTTCCTCTTCAAGAGCAGAGGGAGCACAGCCCCAACCTCTCACTGTCCCCAGCTGTGCTGGGTACTACCATAACCTGCTTGTCCTTTGGCTGTGCCAGGAGCTGCTGGCTTGGCTCCGCCAGAGCTGGGATGATATTGGGAGGAGGTGGCTGCTGACACAGTCTGGTGCAGTTGGGAGTCAGGAGGACAGGCACAAACAGCACTGGGTGAACAGGAGGATCCTCCTGATGAAGCCAGCTGAGGACCCCTTGGGCTCATGGGGTTTGTGAGGGCTGGGGCCAGGGATCTCTTCTGGGACCTGTGTCTCAGGCAGCCTCGCTGGGCTGCACCAGCCCTCCCTCCCCCCCGCTGACGCTGCGCCTTGTTCTCTGCCATCTGTTTTCCCCTCGCTCCTCATCCTTGTTTGCTTTCCCCTTCATTGCTATCGTTCCCACAAGCGTCGGCACTTTGGGAGAAGCAGGAAAACACCATCCCATGGCAAGATCTGTGCTGTGCTGGGTGGGAACCTGAGTCAGCAGCACCCTGCGGAGCAGGGCAGCAAGGATAGGGCACCCCTAATGTCCCAGGGCCCCAGGTGGAGCATTCCCATGCCCAGAGCTGCTCCTGGGCAGGCACTGCCCCTGGTCCCAGGGGTCTCCGCCATTCGACTGCTGGCATGTGGGCTTAGAGGTACTGTGGGGTGAGGAGCCATGGGCATCTCCAGTACTGGAAACACTCTGACGCACTGGGGTGATGCAGCTGTGGTGGGGAAGGATGCAGAGTCCTGGTGAGGGTCCAAGCTCCCAAATCCCAGGAGGTTCCATGTGCTGGGGCTCAGGTGGACGTTCTACTGCTATCTGCCCCCATGCCCACCTACGCCCTTGTGGGTCTGGGTCCAGCACCCTCAACCCTTGGCCAGCAAAGCTCAGTGTTAGCCGGCGTGATGACACAGTCCTGAGTGCTCGGCTGGCCTACAGTGATGCCCTGCTGTCCCCACAGCTACCATGGTCCTGGGGCCAGCAGGGCAGTGCCTGTGCAGGGCAGCCCCAGCGTGGCCATGCAATGCTGTGGCCCAGTGCAGCTGCCCAGCCACTCTCCTTCCTGTCCTCTCGTGGCTGCGGCATGCAGCGTGTTTAGTAAACAAGGTGATGAAACAGTTAAGGCAGAGATGGAGTGTTCGTTTCGTCACCGTGGGAAGGGAGAAGGGAGCGTGAGTCGGCGCTGAGGGGTCTGAGGGTGACTCACTGCCTTCCCACCCCATAAATAGGATCGGGTAGCCCGGCGGCACCCAGAGCAGAGAGCGGGGACCAGCACAGCCACATCCCTCCTGTCACCGCCGAACCATGGCACTCCTCCTGGCCCCGCTTGTCGTGGGGCTGCTGGCCGTCTCCTGCTGTGCGGCCCCTCTCCAGAGCAAGCCGCAGGCGGTTGTCACCTTCCCGGGGGACCTGATCAGCACCCTGCCGGATCTACAGCTGGCAGAGGTGAGGGGAGCATGGCCCCGTGGTGCCCTTCTGGCACCCAGGACCCCAAGGCGCTCCCAGGCTGGCAGTGAGGGGCTGCAGGCAGAGCTTGAGAGCTGTCTGTCTCCTTGAGCTCAGGGAGGTACCCAGGCTGAAATGGGCTCCCGGGGCTGCCAGAGCCCCCTCCCGCCTCACTCATCCCCCCATCTGCCTTCCCTCCACAGCGCTACCTGCAGAGGTTCGGCTATACCACGGAGGCAGAGGCTAAGATTGGTGGCAGGCACGTGTCCCTGGGCAAGGCACTGCTCAAGATGCAGAAGCAGCTGGGCCTGGAGGAGACGGGGGAGCTGGATGCTGCCACGCTGGAGGCCATGCGAGCCCCCCGCTGCGGCGTCCCTGATGTGGGAACCTTCCTTACCTTTGACGGGGACCTCAAGTGGGACCACATGGACCTGACTTACCGGTGAGTCTGCTCCGGAGATGAACCCTTGTGTCCCCAGGGTGATGGTCCCAGGAGAATGGAGAGCCTGAGGGACCAGGAGGGTAGCAGCTCTGCTCAGCCCTTGTCCGGGCTTGGTGCTGCCTGTACAGCTGGGTCCCAGTGCTGCCAGGGCCAAGCTGACACAGCAGCAGCATCTGCTCCCCAATGCCCAGAAGAGCATCTGAGCCCTGGGTGAGCTCAAGGGGGATGGTGGTTGCTATCCCATCTGGGGGTGGGGGTCTGTTCCTCCCCAAAACAGGGTCACTCCTGCATGAAGAGGGAACCTAGCAGCACTGACCCCCTGTCTCCCTGGTAGGGTGATAAACTACTCCCCCGACCTGGACCGTGCCGTGATCGATGATGCCTTCAGACGGGCGTTCCAAGTGTGGAGCGATGTGACCCCTCTCACCTTCACCCAGATATACAGTGGCGAGGCAGACATCATGATCATGTTTGGCAGCCAAGGTGATGTCCTATGGGCAGGCAGGGAATGAGGAGGGGGCTGGTGACACACCCTGCCTATGGGATCCTCATCCCATGTCTCCTTGGGCCGTGCCCAGGGTCCTCCTGCCCCCACAAGTGCAGGAAGTGTGCAGGGCTTGGCCATCTGTGTGCATGCTGGGGATGTGAGGGCTCCTCTGACAGGGCCAGCTGAGGGTGCTTGTTCCTGCAGAGCATGGGGACGGGTACCCCTTCGACGGCAAGGACGGCCTCCTGGCCCACGCCTTTCCCCCAGGCCAGGGCATCCAGGGCGATGCCCACTTTGACGACGATGAGTTCTGGACACTGGGAACCGGCTTAGGTAAGGGCAGGGTGTGGCAGACTGGGGGGGGTCTGATGGTGCCAACCCCAGCCCAAGCACTGAGCCACCCCTCTCTGAGCAGTGGTGAAGACCCGCCACGGGAATGCCAATGGAGCCGAATGCCACTTCCCCTTCATCTTTGAGGGCCGCTCCTACTCCCGGTGCACCACGGAGGGGCGCAAGGATGGGCTGCCCTGGTGTGCCACCACCCCCAACTATGACCAGGACAAGAAATATGGCTTCTGCCCCAGCGAGCGTGAGTAGTGGTGACCGTGACCCCTGCCCAGCCCTGCAGTGCCTGGGGCCCTCCTCACTCTCTGTCACCCCACAGTCCTCTACACCAATGGTGGCAACAGCGATGGAGCCCCCTGCGTCTTCCCCTTCGTCTTTGATGGCACCTCCTATGATACCTGTACCACAGATGGGCGCTCCGATGGCTACCGCTGGTGTGCCACCACCTCCAGCTTCGACCAGGACAAGAAATACGGCTTCTGCCCCAACCGAGGTGCCAGCAGGGAGGGGGGCATGCAGGGGAGGGGGCACACAGGGTGGGCACGTGAGGGATCTCAGGGTTGTCCCAGGTTCTGGCCGGTGCAGCCAGGGGCCAGGGACAGCCTCACTGACACTTCGCTGCAGACACGGCGGTGATCGGCGGCAACTCCCAGGGGGACCCGTGCGTCTTTCCCTTCACCTTCCTGGGGCAGTCCTACAGCACCTGCACCAGCGAGGGCCGGCAGGACGGCAAGCTCTGGTGTGCCACCACTAGCAACTATGACACTGACAAGAAGTGGGGCTTCTGCCCTGACAGAGGTACTGGCCCCTCTGCCTGCGCTCCCCTTTGTGCCTCCCAGACCCATGCCATATCATCATACTTCTTGCAGGGGTCACAGTCTCTGGACAGCGTGTGCTGTCCTGTTGTGCCCCAACAGGCACTTAGGCCAGTGCTTTCCTCCAGGTTACAGCATCTTCCTGGTGGCTGCCCATGAGTTTGGACACTCACTGGGGCTGGACCACTCCAGTGTGCGTGAGGCCCTGATGTACCCCATGTACAGTTACATCCAGGACTTCCAGCTGCACCCCGATGATGTCCAGGGCATCCAGTACCTCTACGGTGAGCAGCTGCAGTGCAGCTGGGCACATTGGGTGTCCTGCAGCACCAGGCTGGCTCCAGCCTCACACCCTCCCTTGTATTCACTCAGGTCGTGGCTCTGGCCCTAAGCCCACTGCACCTGCACCTGCTCCCACTGAGGAGCCCCAGCCCGTGCCCACAGAGGAGACCCAACCCATGCCCACAGAGGCTGGCAGCACCTCCACCACTGAGGAGGAGGAGGAGGAGATGCCAGAGCCCACAGCTGGACCCATTCCTGTGGACCCAAGCCGGGATGCCTGCATGGAGAAGAACTTTGATGCTGTCACAGAGATCAATGGGGAGCTGTACTTCTTCAAGGATGGGTGAGTGGCAGCATCCAGCACCTCCTGCCCTGGTGAGGTGGGGTGTCGGGGAGCACAGGGATGTGAGAGACATGGGCTTTGTCAGACTGAGGTGATCAGGACAGCTGATCTTCCCCACCAGGAAATACTGGACCTACTCATCCTTCTGGAAATCGGGCATCCAGGGTGCCTTCTCTGTTGCTGATACCTGGCCTGGCCTCCCAGACACTATCGATGCTGTTTTCCAGGACTTGCTCACCAAGAGGGTCTTCTTCTTTGCCGGTGAGCTCTGTCCCCTCTGCCCTCAGCCCGGTCCCACGGGCAGTGGGAGGAGCCTGGTGAAGCCTGGGAGCCCTCAGGGCTGTCTGACAGCCCCGTTATCTCCCACCGCAGGTCGGCAGTTCTGGGTGTTTTCTGGGAAGAGTGTGCTGGGCCCCCGGGGGATTGAGAAGTTGGGTATAGGGAAGGAAGCCGGCCGCATCTCGGGGGCCCTGCAGCGGGGCCGCGGCAAAGTGCTGCTCTTCAGCGGGGAGAGCTACTGGAGGTGAGCAGGACTGGAGAGCAGCAGCGCCTGCCCGAGCCCCTGGCAAGGGACTGGGAGGGGGGTTCCCAGCAGCCCTGAGCACGGCTCTGTTCTCCCACAGGCTGGATGTGAAGGTCCAGAGGGTGGACAAGGGCTACCCCCGTGCCACCGACGATGTCTTCACCGGCGTCCCCCTTGATGCACGCAACGTGTTCCTCTACCAAGGTGAGTGGACCCTGGCGGGTGGGTGCTGTGTGTTCAGGCCTAGGCTACCTGAGCCTCTCGTGGCATTGCTCCGGTTCCTGGCCTGGGATGCTCGGGTGTGTGGGGAATGGCCCCGGGACAGGACATGCCATCAGCCCCAGTGGGTGCTTGTGGTGGAGCTGGCAGGGCACCAGCAGGGTGCAGGGTGCCATGTGCCTGTGCTGCTTGAGCAGCCACCGGGATGGGTCTTTGGCCAAACTCCTGATGACCCTCCATTCCCTCTGCCCCTCTCCTTGCCCAGGCAAGTATCACTTCTGCCGGGGCAGCTTCTACTGGAGGATGACACCGCGCTACCAGGTGGACCGAGTGGGCTACGTCAAGTATGACATCCTGCAGTGTCCCCAGCACTGAAGGCCTGACCAGCCACCGTCTTTGCCAGTGCTGCTCCCTGCCCACTGCTCCCAACCTGCGGGCTCCTGTCTCATAGGCTGACCCCTGGGAGCCTTGTGGCTGTGGGTAGCCCCAGATGAGGTCACCATCTTCCTGGAAGAAAGGGGTAGGGGGTCCTGGGGTCACCCCCTGGGAGCTGCCCAGCCTGGGGAGCCCCAGCTGGGGAGAAGGACTCTTGCCACTGCTGGCATTTTGCCACCCCTGCCAGCGCCAGCTCCACTGCACAGAGGTGTTTGCCTGGTGCAAACCGCACATGGATTTGGGACAAATTTGTCTTTTTCCTGAGCCAACGATGCCAGGTCAGGCTGAGCCCCACTGGGAGCTGGCGCCTGGGGACACGCCAGGGCGGGATGTGGGGCTCTGCCTACCCCTGCCCACTGCCCACTCTGCCAACCACCCCCTCTGCCAATTGCCTGCCCATTTGTAATAAAGACAATTCTTTGGACATAGCCTCGAGTGCTCTATCAGCTATTGGGACCATGGTTTGGAGAACTTCCATATGCTGGGGACATCATCCTCCCCCGGTCCAGGGTTGCCAGCACCAGTTGGGAAGGGGGCACTGGATGAGGGGCTGTCACCAAGTCCCCCTTTGCTAAGGACTCTGGACCCTGCAGGGACACAGTCCAACGGGGGAGGATGTCCCTTGGTCCCAACGTTGTCCACCACCAGCCCTATGCCAGGCGCAGCACCACCCCTTCCCGATCCCCCGATCTCCCCAGCCCTGGCTTCACATAATCCTCCACCCACTGCCCTCTCCTGCCCTCCGACTTTGCACCGCGATGAGGAGCGGGCAGTTGTCACCGCGTGTGACCGGGACACAGCGTGTGACCGGACTCCCCACTGCAGCCGAGACCTCGCCGCGGGCTGGCCCCGCATTTTCTCCCGGCCCCGGCCTGTCCCTGCGTGGCCACAGAGCCCGGCGGCAGGACCAGGGCAGGGATCGTGCCCGGGGATGCCCGGGTCTGTGGCAGGGTGGGGCGGCCGCAGCTCCGGGGCTGTAATTAGCTGTAATTAGCGGCCACGGCTCCGGACAGGGCGGGGGCAAAACGCGGCCCCAACCCCTCCCGTCCCGTTGAGGCACGGTCCCAGCCCCCCCAGTTCGGCGGCGGCTGCGGGACCGACCGGGCGCGGCGGAGCGGTCCCGTCCCGTCGAGTCGAGCCGGGCCGGGCCGGGCCGAACGGAGCCGACCGGAGCGGGGCCGAGCCGATCCACTCGGACTGGAGCCAGCCCTGCGGCCGCGGGGGCGGCGCGGCGGGCGGTGCCGCGGGCACTAGGACCCCGGTCAGCGCCCGGCGGGGCCGCGCTCAGCGACCGCCGGGGCCGGAGCCACTTGTGGCGACGACGGGGCCATGAGCGGGCGGTTCACCGTCACCGGCGGCGGGGGTGAGCGCCGGGGGCAAGGGGGGCCCGGGGGGGCTCCGGAGGCGGGATACGGGCCGCGACGAAGATCCGCGGGGCAGGACAGGGTCCGCAGGGAGGGTCCGCAGGGAGGGTCCGTGGGGAGGGTCCGCGGGGAGGGCCGGGCCGTCGGAGCACCGCGGGGGGTGCGGAGCCACGGTCGGTCTGGCCCCTCGGAGGCGATGCAGACCCCCGGAGTAGGGATGGCACGGAGCTGCGGGATCCGGGAGATGAGAGGTGCAGATCAGGGAGTGGGGCTCAGCTGCCCGGGCAGGACCCCTTGTCCCAGACTCTTCCCTGGGGCCACCTCCGCTCCTCAGGGAGCTCCAGTGTTCCGTCCCCATCCCGGGGGCTGTTGGAGCGAGGCCCTGCTGCTGCCGTACCGGCAGCGGGATGGAGCGGGGTTACGGCTGTGGGTCGGCTGTGGGTGCGAGGTCCCATACTGCTACCCAGGGAGCCGTGGTGGAGGGTGGCTGCTGCCGGGCCGGGGCAAGGGTGTGGGGAGGGCAGGCTGTGGCCAGCCTGCGGAGGCAGCAGTGCCCACTGGGCTGCCATGGGCACAGGCGCTGGAGCCGGCAGCCATCGCCTCGTGGTGCCCAGGGGACGTGGCGGTGGAGCTTTGCTGTCACCAGAGCCATATCGATCCCAGAAAACCGGCCGACGGCGGCACCGTGCTGCTGGAGCTGTGACCTTGCACCCTCGGCGAAGGGCGCGGGTAGGAGGCGCGAGCAGCCGGACGGACACCACGACACCCAGGCTGGGCTGTGCCTCCCTCAGTGGGCTCTGGCCTTTGGGGCCCTGTCGAGGATCACGCTGTCGTGGGTGATGTAGGGCTGGATCTGGTGGCGAGGGGATGCAGGGCCACTTGTCACTCTGTGGCAGCTGGGCCAACTGGGCCTGGCCTGTGGGCTGTGTTGGGGCAGAGTGGACAGTGATGAGCCAGGGCTGTGGCTGAATTCTGGGGCCCTCCAGGAACAGCTTCTCAGTTTGGCAGCCAGTCTGCTGGTGGGAGTCTGCGGGGAACTGGGGTGGGCATGCCGAGAGGCCATGGTGGTAGCAAGGGACACATCCTTCCGTCTGAGCTGTGACCTTGTGCCCTCCCAGAGGACAGCCAGTGGCTGGTCCTGATGGAGGTGCCCTGTCTCATGGGGTGGTCACGGCCATGGCAGGGTCTGTACTTAGGGCTTGGCAGCGTTCAGGGATTCCTTACAACCCACATTGCTCCACAGCACGGGGACTGTGGATGCTGCCTCGCGGGGAGATGGATGGGAGGGGGGCTGGCAGCTGCAGGACTGTCAGGGGCTGCACATGGCAGGCGGGAGCTCTGGACAGCGGTGGCTCCGGGAAGGACTCGGCCCTGGGCGAGCGCTCGGTGCTGCTGGCCGCATGTCAGTGTCGCGCGTGGGGCACAGAGTGACGGAGATCCTGGGGACCTGGGAGCGAGAGCCGCAGCCGTGTCGGAACCCCGGGCCAGCTGGAAGGCCCCTGCTCGTCTGTGAGCTGGTGCCGTGCTCAGGCCACCTTGTGGCTCCCGGGGCCGCCCTTTAGGAAGGCCCTGCCCGGGAGCGGCCCCAGGCGGGCGGTGCTGAGGAGGGATCTCAGCCCCTGGGCGGGGGCGGCGGAGGCAAGGGACCGCCCGGTGCCGGGCAGGGCAGGGTACGGATAGCACGCCGCCTCGGGGGCCTCGGGGCCGGGCGGAGGTCACTGCTGGAGTACGGCCGGATCCGGGGCTTGGCCGGGAAATGGAGCCCGTGCGGGCGGCGGCGGGGGCGGACAGGGCTGCGCGGGGTCTTGGCGAGGTCTGTGCGGGGTCCGTGCGGGCGGCGGCGGGGGCGGACAGGGCTGCGCGGGGCCCGGGCGCCGCCAGGGGGCGATAACGGGCCGGGCCGGCTCCGGTGGGGGTGGGCCCCGCCCGGCCCCGCCCGGCCCCGCCCCCGGGACTCGCCGGTGCCGCTGTCCCGCGGGGACCGGGTCCCGCCGCGAGCGCAACGCGGGCCGGACCCCGCGGGACCGGGGATCGATGTGCTCCATCTGGGACCCACCGTGGGGCCGGGTCCCCCCCGGGGAGGTGCACGTGGGACTGCTCCCCCCGTGCCCGGTGTGCTGCCCGTGGGGCAGCCGCCGCTGCCCGAGAGGGCACCGGGTCATCCCCGCGGCGGAACCCTTCTGTGTCCCGAGCGGTCGGGCTCGGCAGCAGTAGCCATGGCAACCAACCAGTTAAAGAGCCTCGCTCGTTGCCGTGGAAACCGGTCCCGGTGTCACCCTTGCCACGACTCCCGGTGCTGAGGGGGTTCAGCTGCTCTCTCGGCCCCCCTGGGGGCTGTGGGGTCATGGGTCTGTGGCCATAAGCCATGGACATGGCTCTGTGGGGCAGTTGTGTGAGGCTGACCCCGGGTGTGAGGTGAGACCCTGAAGGGGGCTAGGGTAGAGTAGGGACCCCACCAGCCCCGGCTGCACCCCCATGCAGGGGCCCTGCCCAGAGGGGCCACGATACAAGGGTGGGGGCAGGGCCCCCACTTGAAGCACCGTGCACAGAGGGGTACATGTGAGGGACAGGGGCTGCTAAGGAGGCTCCCCCAGACCCCCATCTCCCCCAGCCCCCTCACAGGCACCCAGGTTTGTGGTAGACTGGGTGCCCTTGGGGTATTATTACAAGTGCCAAGGGTCTGCACCATGTAGAGGCCGATGATAAGGGGGTTGGGATGCTACCACAGGGCTGGAGCAGCCGAAACCCCATCTGCTGCCTGCAGCAGCTTCCCAAGGAGTCTCCATGCCACTGAACCCACCACAGGTGCTTTGGTGGGGTGCCAGAGTGGACATCCTTGCACAGGCTGTGGGGTTGAGTGAGGAGTGCCATGTGGGGCACAGGACACTCCACTGCCTCCTCAGCTGATCCTGAACCCAAACCCTCCTGGCAGCAGCTGGCAAGTGGCCATGCAGCTGCTCCATGGCCGTCACTGGGCCCTCTGGCCCTGGCTCAGCAGCGGCTGCCTGGTGTCCCCGGGGTACTGAGACTGGCACAGGGCTGCTTGGGGGGTGTCGCCAGGAGCGGGGCCTGGTGGAAGGAGGCTGCTTCTGCCGCTGATCCCTGTGCCAGGCTGCCCAGCCGCCCACTGCTGTGGCCCTGCTGCTGGCAAGACATCTGGGCAAGGGCAGCTGGGGACGCCGCGCCAGCTGCATGCTGTGCTGGGTTTGTGTGACGCAGGAGCTCACAGCCTTGCCCCATGGCCTCTGCCAGCCCTGCCCCACTGCTGCCCTTCTGCTCTCGGCCTCAGGCAGCTTCAGTGGCTCCTGTGCTCCCCTCCCAGCCCTATGGGACACTGTACCTCCCTCCATGTCCTGTCCCACTGCTGGAGCTGGTGTCAAGTGCCAGCTGGTGCCCATATCAGCTCTGGGCTCTGCTTTTGTCCCATGCTGGAGGCAGGGCCCTGACCTGTCTGGATGGGGAAGAACAAGACCACTCCATCCTGCCAAGGTGCTACAGGATGTGTTGCCCCTGGGTTCATGGGGCTGTCAGGGCAGATTGGTGAGGGTACACTGTGATGGACCCTCCCCCCCCCCCCACAACATTTATCTGGCATCACTGCCCTTCTGCCCTGCTGCACCTCCATCCTCTTGGGGTCTCTCCCACCCCAGCTCTTCTCCCTGGGAGCTGCTTGTCCTCATGCCCTCAAGCCCTGAGCGCAGGGTGTCCCATCCTGGCAGGATGCAGATGGACAGGCTGCTGACAGTGCCCAGGGATCACAGCAGGGAGTGCAGTGTGCTGACCGGCATCTCCACAGCACAGCCGCCCTCACTGCCTGAGTGGCACGATGCCAGGCTGCCCGCTCCCTGTCCTCAGGAGGTTTCCCAGTGACTCCAGCACGTGTCTCACTCCTGGGAGGTTTGACCGCTGCTGGTAATAGGACAGGCAAGAGCTGTGTGGCCAGCAGCCAGGATTCTGGCCCTGGGAATGTCTGTGAGAATGGCTCCCCACACCCAGGCTCTACGCAGAGGGGTCTGGGGCATTCTCGGGAGCCTCTGCAGGGGTACAGGACACTTTGCAGGGATGCTTCTTGGCTTGGCTGCTCTCCGTCGTCATTCCTGGGCAGCCTCTTGCAGTTAAGTGGGGCACTGATGCTCTGCCTGGCCTAGTGCCAGGACCCTGCCTGCTACTCGGACTCAGGGGCCACTTGCAGTTGATCCCCCACTCCACGGCCAGGGAAAAGCATCTCTCTTCCTCTTTCCCCATGCCCTTGTGCTGCCTGCAGCAGGACTGCAAGCAATGCAAGGGCATGGATGATGCCCATACCATGCCAGACCTCTCTCCTTTCGACACACTACACCAGATACCTCACTCCTGGGCATTTGGGCCAGGGTTAAGGTCGGTGTTCTGCTGGGAGATCAAGTCCCCTCAGTCTCCTCTGCCTCAGAGACACCCTCAGTTTGTCCCCCCATGCTGGTGGGACCCTGCGCAGAGGCTAAGCCAATGCAGTCTTGATAGCGTAGCCCCCTGTGCTGCCGTCAAATCCCAACCCCTGAAATGGAGCCATAATCCAGGGATTAGGGGATTAGTGGTCTTTCACGTGCTCCCTCCCCCGCATCTGTTTTAGTAGGAAAATCCCTCTTGTGCCGAGCCCATGCTCTGTGGCCTCCTGCAAAAAAACACCCTCTGGTGCTTGGCACTCCCCATGGCTGGCTGGACCCCAGCCCACTGCCCTTCTGCCCAGCCACAGCCTCCTTAGGGGGGTCGGGGAGGTCCTCTGCTAACCCCCCAGACCCACATGGGATGGTGGGGTTTTGTCCAGCACATCCTGTCTGCAGCCCCTTCCTTCCAGTTGCAACCCTTGGGAGTGGGCCAGCCCCTTGCTCCAGCACTGGCTCCTGCTCAGGGCTGAGGGATGCAGGTGTGAGGGGTTGGTGCTGCTGCAGCTGGACAGGGGCAGCCCCATGTGGTGACTGCCACACAGCGTCCTGGGTGGGGAGCTGCCCACCCTGAACTGCCCACCCTGAACTGCCCATCCTCCCTGCAGCCATCCTGTGCCACTTGCCACGGAGCTGGGGCTGTGCTGCTGCAGCTCCCCAGGGATGCCAGGTCCCGGGGTCCTGGCTGCAGCCATAGGGCAGGGATCAGTGCTGCCTGCTGGGCTGGGGTGAGGGGTCTGAGCCTCTCTCCTGGCAGCGGGGTCAGGCCGGGGAGCATCCGCGCTGCGGAGCAGCTGGCTCCGCACCAGGAGAAAGTAAACAATTAATTACAGCCGTCAAGAAGTAACGGAGGCCAGCGGGCTGTCATGATCTCAGCCTGTGCCGGAGGAGATGCCGGGAGCTGCAGCCAGCTCTGGCTGGGGGATCCTCCCGGATTAAGTGCATGAGAGAACAGGGGGCTGCAAGCAGCCCTGCAGGGTCCTTCAACAACCCCAGTTGGAGAATGGCATGTGCCCCTGGCCCTGTGGGTGATAGCTGCAAGAGCTGGGGCCTCCATAGGCGGCACAGGGCCTGGGGGTTTTGGCCCCATTGCAACCCTTCTCCAGGTCTGAGAAGGTTGTTACGGGTGTGATCCTGGTCCCCTGGGCACCAGGGGAGGTTACATCAAGCCTACTCCCCTCTGCAGGCAGCATTCTCTGTGCTGCAGGTCAGCTAGGCAGAGCAGGGTCAATCAGCTCTGCCGTCCCCCCAGCCCCACTGTGGGGTGGTCTGGACGTCCACCCCTCCACGGGTGCCCTGGATAGTCCTGGTGCTGGGGCAGGGGTCTCCACCCACGGCCGGGACCCCGACACCCGCAGAGGGGTCCCCTGCATGACGTGGTGCTGCGCACCCGGGAGCCGCCCCCACCCGGGAGCCGCCCGTCGCGGGGCAGGGGCCACCTGGACAGGGGCTGCCTTGATCCCGGGCCTCAGCCACCTCTGGGGATGCGTCGGTCCCGCAGGCACAGGTTCTGCCCCACTGTACACCCCGAGTGTGTTCCCGGTCCCGAGGCTACGCCGGGGTCCGGTGCGGGAGCCGGTGTGAGGTGCGGGGGCTGGCGACGGATGCGGGGCCGGTGCGGAGTGCGGGGGCTGGAGGCGGGGTTCGGGGCCGGGGCGGGTGCGGGGTCGGTGCGGTTGCGGGGCCGTCCCGTCCCGTCCCGCCCGCGCCAGCCGGGCCCGCAGCGCTGCCCTAGTTCCCCCCCACGCCTGGCGCAGCCGGGAGGCGGCCCCGCTCTGCTCGCTCGTCTTTGTGCCCCCCGCGCCGCCGCGTCCCCCCTCCCTGCCGCGGCGGGGGCAATGCCTCCCGCATACGTGATGAAGCGGGCGGCCGGGCTGGGCTCCGCCGGCAGCAGCCGTGAGCCGTGAGCCCGGGCGCCTCCGCACTGCAGCCCCCTCCCACCGGCGCGGGGGGCGGCGCGGGGACGCGGCTGCTGCGGAGCGAGAGCTCCAGCTCCGGCGGCAGCGAGCGGGCCGCGGCACCGGCGCCATGCTGAACAACCTGACCGACTGCGAGGACGGCGACGGCGGCGCCAGCCAAGGTGAGGCACCGGCATCGGCACCGACGAGCGGGACAGCGGGACAGCCCGGGGCGGCCGCCCCCGCCGGGCTGGGGATCGGCGGCGGCGCGGGGCAGAAGCGGCGCGGAGCCGGGGGCCACGAGGGATGGGGGTGTCCTGCCGCGGGGCAGGCGGGCGGCACCGGCACCGGCCGCGACGGCGGCTCTCGGCCCGCGGCCCCGCGGGGCTGCGGCGGGCGGTGCGGGGATGCTCCCGCTCCCGGCGCCTCCGCGCAGCCCCGGCCGCACTCCCGCCGCTGCGGCAGCCTCGGGAAGCGGCGGTGCGGTCGAGCCGTGCGGGGCTCACCGAGGAGCCTCCTCCCGGGCGGGGGCTGCTTGCTGTGCTCCGAGCGACCCTGTGGGGCCGGCCCCGCCGCTTCCCGGACAGCCCCCGCCAGTCTCCGCACCAGTCCCTCTCCCGCCCGCCCAGGACCCCCGCAAGGGTCCCCGCGCCCAGCTGCCGGCCCCCCACCCCTGCCTCCCGCATCTCCGCTGCAGCCCCCCCAGCCCTCCCTGCTGCCGCCCCCCATCTCCGGCTGCCGCCCCCCCATCTCTCCATATCGCCTCTCTCACCCCCGCTGCCCTCCCCCCCATTCCCCTCCTCTGCCGCCCCCCCATCTCCGGCAGCCGCCCCCCCATCCAGGGCAGCCGCCCCCCGCTCCCTTCTCCCCTCCCGCCCCCCCGTCCCTGCCCCCCGCCCCCGGGGCCGCCGCCGCTGTCCACCGTGCTGAAGTGGCCGCCCGGGCCCTGCTCCGGGGCCGCAGGAGCGGTTCGTCCCGGGGCCGAGCCCAGCCGACCCGAAGCGAGCCCAGCTGAGCCAAAGCGAACCCTGTCGTGCCGAGTCGAGCCGGTCCGGTCCGGCCCAGTCCGTGCCGCGCCGCGCCGTGCCCCGTCCCGCTGCAGCCCTGGCGCAGCCCCGGCGCAGGGCCGCTGTCCGCCGCGGGCGAGGGGCCGCTCGGCCCCGCAGCAGCCCTGTCACTGCTGGCGCTTCGGCCTCAGCCCCTCCCGGCACCCGGCACTGCCAAGCTGTGTGAGGGTCCCCGTTCCCCCCGGGGCCACGTCCAGCACCAGGCAACCAGGTAGCACAGGCCCCGTTCTTGTGGGTGTTCCTGTCGGGTATAGGGATGGGCTGCAGCCAGGGCGATGCAATGTGTGCCCAGAAGGACTTGCTCTGCCCCTCTGACCCTCCCAGACCCCGCGAAGTCCCTTCTCCAGGTCCCCTTGTGGGGTCTTCCAAAGCCCCAGCCGGGAGCACATGGCTGGCTATGGCAGCGATTGTCCCGACTGCCCACAGTGGGGCTCTGGGTACAGCCAGAGACAGGCTCTGTGTATTCCTCTGCTCTTCCGACCCCAGGCTGTTTATTTTCTTGTTTATTTGCGGCTCTGCTCAAGGTCAGGGCTGGCAGGAGACTTTTGGGGGCACCTTGCTGGGCTGGGGTTGTCGCACTGGCCCCCGGCCGTGCCCTTCCCTCGGCACTTGCCCTCCTCTTGCCCTCTGCAGCACCAGGATCTCTCCCACTCACCGATTTCCATCGCAGCAGTGCCGGCGGCGTGGCAGCAGGCGGTTCTGCCATGCTGGGGTCTGGCAGGAGGGCTGGACACAGTGCTACTACAGATGGACCAGGCAGACTGTCCCTGGAGCTGAGCCTGGCGAGATGGTGCCCTGTGGGACAGCGGGTGAAGGGCTGGAGGAACCAGGGGCCTGGGTGGCTTGGGGGAGCAGGGATTGTCTGTAGGAGGGGGCTCATTAGAACTCCCCACACCCGTGACAAGGGTGGTTGCGGTGAGGGGGATGGGTTGTCCCCCCATGCCGAGGGTCAGCTGAACTCCCATCACGAGGTCTGTCTTCAGGCACCACGGAAAATCCAGTGGGTGGCAAAGCTGTTGCATGCCAGTGGGCCCCCTCCGCATGTCCTGGCTGCTCCAGTGCTGGCTGTCCAGCAACTTGCCGAGCCCAGCACAACCACTGAAGCCCTGGGTGCCACTTAGGCCTTATTTGTCAGAAAGGTCAGCAGTGTCCCCACTCAAGTCGTGCTCTGGACAGTATGCACGAGCCTCATGACAACGGCTGGAAGGGCTCCAGCCCCAGCAACCCAGCGGGGGCTGGACCAGCACAGACCCTCTGGGGAGATGCTGGGAGCGGGGTGCAGGCAGGGCTGCTGCCTGCAGTGTCCGGGCTGGCAGCTTGCACTGCTCTGGTTGGGGTGTTGGGATGTCAGCCGCAGCCCCACTGCAGGGTGCCATGCCGACACCCAGCCCGGGGTGGAACATACAGATACAGGGTGGCAGATACAGGGCCAGGAGCTTTGCTGGAACTTGTGTCCACGGCCATTTCCAAGACAGGGCTTGGACTGTCGGAGAATCTGGGAAGCTGTTTAAATGCAGCCAGCCAAAACGCCTGTGCTGGAAATCCTCCGCTGCAGGGCCGGCTGATCAAAGGGAGGATAATCCCGGGTTTAGGAAGGAAGAGGATAGGTCTGAAGTAGCAGTTGGTCCAATTTGGGTCAGGCAGTGAAGGAATCCAGCCCAAAAGGCCACTGAGTGTGCTTGCTGGCTGGAGGGGGAAAGCGCAGCCCTGGGATGGGGGGAGCATCCCACTCCACCATCCCACCCCTGACCCCCACTCCCGACCCCCACCCCCTGCTCCCCTGCCACACTGCAGCTGGAGCCGGCTCTGCATGACACTGCCAGCACGAGCCAGCACTGCTCTGATGATCAGTGGTCTCTGCCTCAGTGAGGCTGCAAGGGCTGTGTGGCCCCTCCAAAGGTCGCCCTCCCCAGGGCAGCTGTCAGACACCCTTGCGCAGGGTAGAAGGAAGCCGGGTGGGCGCAGAGATGTCACTGCCATAAGAATACCTTGGCCGTCCCCATCTGCCTTAGGCGCCCCAGGCCAACAGCCCAGGGCCAGGCAGTGGGTGTACAGCCAAGTCCCCTTGATAGCCGGAGGTGACAGAACAGCAGCGTGGCCTCCTTGGCCAGCAGCTCCTGCAAAACGGCAGCAGCTGGGGACATCAGCCAGGGCCACGTGCTCGCCCATGTGCTCGCTGGGTTGCTGGGGTCACCCTGGGGTGCCCCTTGCCGCAGGCAGAGCCCCGAGAGTCCAGGTGTCCTGTGGCAAAAGTCAAGGTGTCCTGTGTACCTCCAGGGGAGCCCCAGGCACCCCTAGTGCCATGAGCAGCCATCGAATCGCTGCTGCTCCAGGGCTGCGGGGACCGGAGTCGGGGGTGGCACAGGGGATTCCGGAGCTGCCAGCAGCCCTGTGCAGGAGCACAGACGGAGGCACGGAGAGCTGTGAGGTTGGGGCTACCCCCGCCACGGCCCCCCTCACCCACTGCACCTCCTGGCCAGTGCCGCAGCCCTAGTGCCCGATGTTCCTGGCTGGGGCTCACTGTGCTCTGGATGCTGCGGAGGGGACGGGCCGGCCGTGGTCGGGCAGGACCGGCTAGCGACCCCGGCAGCAGTTCTGGTTAATTAGCCCGTGGGGGGTGGCTGCTGGGGCTCCCCTAGCCAGTGCTCAGTGCCCTGTGCCGTGTAAAGCGATTAGGGAGGATTTGGGATAAGGGACATGACGCTTCCCAACCCAATTTAGGGCTAAGTAAAAGGCCATTAGAAGATCAAATTGTGGATGGCGCTTCTGTCTGAGCGCTGCCCTGGGGGGGCTCCGAGGGTGCAGTGACAGTCCTTTGGCGCTGCCGAGTTGGCTCTGGGCTGCCCCGGGCAGGCAGGTTGGTGGAAGCCCTGCTGAGAGGGGGGCTGCGCGATGCCCGCGGCGGGGCTGCGGGTTCCTGCCAGCGATCCCGCCGCCAGCCCTTCCAGCCGCCGCAGCAAATTAAAAGGCCGATTCATGTTGAGCGATCCCTGGGGAGGGGGGCGGCCGAGCGCCGGGATCGAAGCCTGGCACGGCTCGGCTCTGCTCCGCTCACAACTGTCTCTCCCGGCTGGGCCGCTGGCCTTGGTGCTGCTAGCCCCGTCCAGCGCTCCGGCCCCGCTCTGCTCTGTCCTGGCTGCGCTGGGGGAGCGGGTCAGGGGCATGTGGCAGGGCAGGGGGAGGCCCATGGGCGTTGGTGGGACTGGCAATGTCCCACGTGTCCCCAGGGCCAGGAGGCAGCACCCCCTTTGTGCCGCCGGGCAGGACTGGCCGTGGCGGTGGCAGGTGAGGGACGGGTGCATTGCTCCTGCCCGCCCTGCTTGCCCTCCCTGCCCCTGCCTGCCCTGCCTGCCCTGCCTGCCCCTTCCTTCAGACCACGGGTCTGAGGCTGCTACCGAGGAGAGGCTGCACCAGCCCCGCTGCGGCAAAATGGTCTCCGTCAGGAGCAGGAGCAGAAGCGGGAGCGCTTTGTCACCTGGGACCCTGCGCCCTCGTGATTAACTCCTTCCAGTCTGTGGGCTGGAGCGACGTGGGAGGCTGAGGGTCTCCCCAAGCCGTGCTGCATCCTCACGTTCACCAGCCCGGGGCCTCTCCCAGTGCTGTTCCTCGCAGCAGCATCACCAGGCGAGGGGCTCCTGCGCCACGGGCCAGCCCCAGCAGCCTGGGTGATGTCAGAACGGGCCGCGGCCCCCGGCGTGAGGAGCGCTGGCCAGAGGTGGGGGTGGAGGGACTGCGAGCTGTGGGTGCTGTTGTGGTGCCATGGGTTGGAGCGTGGCACCCCAGGGTGCTGCTGGCGCCTGTCATATGGAGCCGAGCAGGGCCAGTCCCGTGGGGTTGTGGTGGGCTGGGGCCGGGGGTCCGGCCGCGCCATCCATCAGGCTCCGTGGGGCGTGAGTGCCATGTGGGGCCAGCGTCCGGCTGCCTCCGCCGTTACATAAGAGCGGGAGCTGAGGCGGCCGTGGCTCGCCGTTGCCATGGAAACCTGCACGGTGATGTCGTCGGCTGGGTACCAGGCGGTGAGACGAGGCCCCCGCGGGCTCCGTTCTCCCGGAGGGGTCCCAGAGCCTTGCCACGTTTTGAGCACGTCTCCCTGCCAAACTGCCCGTGTCCCCCGATGCCACCCAGCCCTAAGGGGGTGGTGGGCTCCAGCCACCCCTGCTCCTGCTCCCTTGTGTCGCCACACTGGGGATGGCCACAGCATCAGCCTGGAGGGTGTCCTGTCAGTGTGGTGGACATTTCACATCAATGTGGTCCCCAGAGCTGGTGCAGGTGGGCAGGAGCTGTGGCAAATGGGTGGGTGCCAGCCCACACCACTGCTGTTACCTAATGAGAGCAGGATTCTTTGGGGCTTTAGATCAAACACAGAGCAAGGAGCACATGAGGTCCGTGTTGAGACCTGTTGTGGGAGATACAGGGCAGGGCACATGCCGGTGGTGTAACCTGGGGTCCAAGGGGACTTTGGAGTGAAGCTCCTGGGACGTGTGGGCTAGGGTGTCCCAGTGCCACTGCCATGGCCATTCCTGCACAGGGGGAACCTGTGAACTGTGCCTTGGTGTTTGGCTGTGCCCTTAGGGACAGTGCTGCCCTGCTGCCCCATGCTGGAGGAGCCATGGGATGGTGGGAGTTGGGGGGCAGCCTGCAGGTCAGTGTCACCTGTAGCACTTGAGACTTCACCTCCTGGTCAGCCAGGAGTACCATGTCTGCCAGGGAATTGCAGATGGTGAATCACCACTGCACGCAGGCTTCCAGGATCCCAAATATGAGTCAACTGCCGGGAGAATGGTGGCCTTCAAAGGACCAGGATGCTCCAAATGGTCGCAGGGTCTGTCATGAGTGGGTGACTACACTGCTAGGGCACCATCCCTCTGCCCCGGGGCACTCATCGGCTCCATGCTGAAGGATGGTGGAGGGGGCAGTTCTCTCCCTGCCCCCAAAGTGTGGAGCTGGTCTGTGACCCTGCCCATGTGGGCAGCCTGCCCAGCGGTGCAGTGGCTAATGGCAGTGTGACTGCTCTGGCTGCAGGGCCGTGGTGGTGGGATGGGTGTGTGGCAGGGAGCCTCTCTCCGCCCACTGAGGGCTGGGGACTAGCCCAGGTTTCCCTGTGCCATGGGTGCCATTGCCCCCTCAGCTGCTCTGCCCAGCACTGTGTCCTTTGGCTCCTGGCCCCCATGCTCTGGTCCCCCTCTGCTCTGGGCCCTCTCTTGGAGCTGTGCTGCTCCGGCAGCACCATCCTCACTGCTGCTCCATTTCCAGCTTGATTTATTTCTGCTGCTCTGCAGCTCAGCTGTTTTCATCGCTATTAAGCATCTCCAGGTTTCTTCTGCACTAGGTCATTAATGCAGTGAGTGGCTGTGGTCCCTGTCCTGGTAGTTCTGTGGGCCCTGCACTGCTGTGGGTGGCTCCACTGCCCCAGGCATCACCTGCCCTCAGTGGTGTCACCTCCGGATGCCTTCCCACCCTGTGGCCCCCACTCCTGTGGTTTGTGTCTGGGAGCAGAACCAGACACCTGGCCACTTGCCCCACTCCCCGGCATTGTGCCGGGACCATCCCCTCTGCGCTGGTGCTGAGCAGCCATCCAGATCCTGCCCCTGCAGATGCAGCGCTGAGGGCAGTCCCAGTGCGCTCACCCGTGGGCACCCCGTGCCGTGAGTTATTGCTGCCAGCCATCCCGCTGGAGGGTTCCCCTGGATCCACTCCGCTCGCCTCACTGTGTGGATGTGCTCTGGCGGGTCCGCACGTCAGCACAGCTGGGCAGGACAGCGTGTGGCTCCTGGGGACGGCAGCCCCTGCAGGTGTGAGGTGTGGGAGGTGATGCTGGTGGCTGGGATGCCGGCCTGCCATTGCCTGTGCTGGGACTGGGCATGAACATGGTGCCCACAGCTCCGGCAGCTCTCCTGCAGGAGCCACGGGCAGCCATGACCCCTCACAGTGGTGACCCTGTGGGATGGGCAGGGCAGGGCTGCCTGACTGACTCAGTGGTGTCTCCACAGGTGATGGCAATCCCAAGGAGAGCAGCCCCTTCATCAACAGCACGGACCTGGAGAAGGGCAAGGAATATGATGGCAAGAACATGGCCCTCTTTGAGGTAGGGCAGGCAGGCAGTGGGGCAGGGGGAGGGGGTTGAGCTGGGCAGCTGTCCCATACAGCCGACCTGCACCCTGGGCACTGGGACATGCCAGAGCCCCAGGCCAGGGTTGCCACACTGCCAAAGCCATTCCTGGAGGGGCAGGCAGTGGGGTAGCATCTGGTGAGGTCTCCTGGGGTTGGCTAGGGTCCCAAGGGACTGTCCTCATGACTCGGGCTCTGCTCTCCACAGGAGGAGATGGACACAAGCCCTATGGTCTCGTCTCTGCTGAGTGGACTGGCCAATTACACCAACCTGCCACAGGGCAGCCGGGAGCATGAGGAGGCTGAGAACAATGATGGAGGCAAGAAAAAGCCCGTGCAGGTGAGGACTTAGGAGGGAGCTAACCCTCCCTCTCCAGCCCTTGCCTGCGTAGTGCCAGGCCACAGACTACCCTGGGAACAGGGGACTCCTTGGCCTCAGCCAGGGGCAGTTTCACCCTGGGTTCCTGGCTGCTTTGCAGGAGGAGTGGGACCTGTTGCTCCCCTGCCAGCCAGACCCCTGAGCCCTGGTAACTGCTGTTCCCTCAACAGGCCCCACGGATGGGCACCTTCATGGGTGTCTACCTGCCCTGCCTCCAGAACATCTTTGGGGTCATCCTCTTCCTGCGTCTCACCTGGGTGGTGGGGATTGCTGGCATCATGGAGTCATTCTGCATGGTCTTCCTCTGCTGCTCCTGTGTGAGTTTTGGAGCCAGATGAGCCTTCACCAGCCTTGCCCATGGCCTGGGGGTTACCAGTCTGGCTGGCTGGACTATGGAGAGGTGCACTAGCTGCCAGCCCACCATGCCCTGCCCCAGCTTCTGCCCCTGCCCTAGCTCCTGCCCCACTTAGAGCAAGGAGAAGCCTTCAGCTTCCCAAAGGAATCAGCACTGGAATGGGGCTCAAATGGTGACCCAGATTATAGCTGCCATGTAGGGGGATGTGCTGGGGGTCCCCTGCTCTGGCACCACACTGTGCTGCAGAGAGCCACCTCACCAGGACAGTCACCCCAGGGCAGAGGTTGGGAAGGCTGGTCTTGCCCAGTGTCCTGGGCAGCCTGAGCCCCCTGCCCCCCCCCGCCCCCCCCCGCAGTACTGCCAGCCTCTCCAAGGGGCTCAGCCCCTCTCAGCTGTGCTGCCAGCCAACAGCCCTGCCTGCCCACCCACCCACCCATACATCTATCCATCCGTCCTCCCTGGGCATCCCTGCCCCGTGGCACATCTCAGTGTGGCCCCAGGGAGCCCCATGTCCTAGCATGGCCCCAGCTCTCCCTTCCACTCCCCTGTCCCTCTGCCCAGCTCCGCCGGGTGCCCACACTGTGTTTCTTCCTGCAGACGATGCTGACGGCCATTTCCATGAGTGCAATCGCTACCAACGGTGTGGTGCCAGGTAGAGCCAAGCTCGCGTCGATGCGTGTGCCACGTGTGCGGGCAGCTGGTCCCTGCCGGGTGGGGTGCCTGCAGGGGCTTTTCCCAGGCTTTTCCCCGGGGCCGCCAGCCGCTCCCCAGCCTTCTGCCACCAGCCCGCGCGGGATCCCCACGGCCCGGGGGAGCGAGTGCTGGAGCCGCCACCCGTCCCCAAAGCCGCGAGGTGCAGATGGCAGCGAGAGCCGCCAGCCGCGGCTCCTCCCTCCGCCAGACTGGAGAGGCCGCGGGGAGCCGGGAGACGCACGGAAGGAGGATGGGAGCGGGGCACGCTGGGTGCCACGGGCTGGGTGGCGGGGTGGGCTCTGCCACCGCCGGACACAGGGATGCTGCTGTGTGTGGGCTCTGCCCCCCGGGAGGCACCACGGGCTCTGGCCGGTGGGTGCCCCGGCTGCCTCCCCCAGAACACGCCAGCCCTGCAGAGCCCTGGGGAGCCGTGAGCTGCGCCAGGCTGGGCACGGCACTGACAGCTCAACACGGGGTGTAATTAAAGCTATTTATCATCCTGCTGCCGCAGCGGGACCATCGATCCTGGCAGCCCTGCTCTAAGGGCTCCTCTGGGAGGATGGAGCAGGGCATGGTCCCTGGGGCTACAGCTCCTGTCTGGTGTCCAGAGAACACCTGTGCCATTGGCCATTGCACCTGGCTGCAGGGCTCCTGGGGAATGACTCTGCCAGTGTGGTCACTCCTGCTGCTCTGCATCTTGCTCAATGCTGGAGCAGGGCCTATGGCTATCCTGGCTCCAGTCTGCCCTATGGGATACCTGGCAGGGCTGAGGGTGTCACTGGGGTCTGGCTGGGACCCACTTTTGCTCTCTCTGACAGCGGGTGGCTCCTACTACATGATCTCACGCTCCCTGGGACCTGAGTTTGGTGGGGCTGTGGGGCTCTGCTTCTACCTGGGCACCACCTTTGCTGGTGCCATGTACATCCTGGGCACCATCGAAATCCTGCTGGTAGGTACCTAGTCCTTGCCTTGTGCAGTGCCAAGGGCTCAGGTCCTGGCAGGGCAGGGGGTCTGAGGACCCTTCCTTGGGGTCCCCTCTGCAGGCTGTTAGCCAGGCAGTGATGCTACAACTCTTTCCCAGGCCTACATCTTCCCGGCCATGGCCATCTTCAAGGCAGAGGACGCCAGCGGGGAGGCGGCTGCGATGCTCAACAACATGCGTGTGTACGGCACCTGTGTGCTCACCTGCATGGCCACCGTTGTGTTCGTGGGTGTCAAATATGTCAACAAATTTGCCCTGGTCTTCCTGGGCTGTGTCATCCTCTCCATCCTCGCCATCTATGCTGGTGTCATCAAATCGGCCTTCGACCCGCCAAGCTTCCCGTGAGTACGGGGTCCTGCAGGGATGCAGCAGGGCCGGGGCATGCAGATGCGCAGCTGAGTGCCTGTGTCCCCCCAGGATCTGCCTCCTGGGCAACAGAACCCTCTCACGCCATGGCTTTGACCTCTGCACCAAGATGGTGATGGAGGGGAACGAGACAGTTGGCTCCAAGCTCTGGGAGCTTTTCTGCACCTCCCGCTTCCTCAATGCCACCTGCGACGAGTACTTCAGCATGAACAACGTCACTGAGATCGAGGGCATCCCCGGCGCTGCCAGCGGCCTCATCCAAGGTGAGCACAGGCAGACAGAGGCATGAGAACATGGGCATGGGCATGAAGGCACGGGACTGGAAGCATGGAGAAGGAAGTGCAGGGGAGCTGTGGTGGGGCAGTGGCCCTGCCTGCTGGGCAGCTCTGCCAGCAGGGCTGGTGGAGGTGTGCTGTGGGAGGCTGCCCTGAGCAGGATTCCTCAGCCATGCCAGGTGTTGTGGGGGCAAACAGTGCTGGGTCCAGGTGAGAGGGCATGTGGGTGATCCTTGCTGGGGGCTGCTCTGCCCCTGAGGCAGAGTGAGCTGTGCTCATGCTGTGCCAGGCAGTGGGACCAACTCCTGCACTGGGTGACAGAGCAGGGCACTGCAGCCACCCGCACGCAGCCTGTGTCAGCCAACGGGGTGGCTCAGAATGATGCCCAAAGGCTGGGGATGAATAAATCCTCCCTCTGCTTCCTCTTGGCCTTTGGAAAGGCTGGTATTGATCTGAGGTTTTGAGAGAAGCGATCACCCCTCGGGGCCACTTAGCTGCTGTGGCTACAGCCCTGCTGGGAGAATGGCCAGGACCGCAGAAAGATGCGTGAATTTGCTGGGAGGAGCCACTTGTGACCCGTTTTTCCGGAGATGCTGGTACATCTGCCAGGTGCACACGCTCAGCAGTGGGTGACAGAGGCTGATGCTGTGTGCCACATTCAGAGGGTGTTTGCAGACCCCCATGCCAGAGTGATTGTCGGGACTCAGGAGAGCAGCAGAGCCACAAGCAGGATCAGTCCTTCCTGGTGGCTGTGAGGCTGCCCCAGCCATCCTGCCCTGGTGTCTGCATGGACACAGGCATGGGAGCTCAGACTTGGCTAAGCACGTGGTGCTCAGGGCTGCAGCTGTGACTGTGGTTAGTGGAGTGCAGTTGTAGGGGATTTGGGAACCTCCCGATGGTATCCCATGCTGAGGTCTTTTGGGCCAGATAATGAGTTCCTGGCTGCTGGGTGGAACCTGCTCCTGCTGGCAATGGTACTGCTGGGGACGGGGTGCAGACCCCCACCCATCCAGCTGGTCTCTCTCAGGGCAACAGGCAGCAAACACTCCTGCATTGGGGGCATTGGGACAGAGCCAGGACCCCACTCTGGGCTGGCTAGTGGTGAGGGTGACTGGGCCAGCAGCATCTTGAGGTCGGTGGCACAGTTTAGCCCTGACAGAGATGACTGGACCTTGCTGTGCCCCAGGTGAGGGATCTCCCTGTGGGGACAAACACAGCTTTCTGGGAGGATGAGACAGGCAAGGCCAGTAGGGTTGCCAGCCTCATCTGTCACCTGTGAGTAGCCATGAAGGGGGCTCAGTGCCAGGGGCTGAGGGCTGGTGCCTGCAGGCCCCTTTGCCCCTCTCAGCAGCCCCCTGGCAGTGACATGCCAAGGGCAGTTGCCTCTGCCCGCCCTGCCCGGTGCTGGCTGCTCTCCACTGCTCCAGTTTCTGCTCGTGATCTGCAGCCAAGGCAGCACACGGAGGGACACTAAACCTGTTACATCAGCCCCGCACTCATAATCCCATCAAAAACATTATCAAGTTACTTTGACACGATCTACCTCCCTTAAACCTGTGTTGATCAGCATTAATTATATTACCCTCTTAATTATTTGCTACTGCAATCCCATGTCAGCTGCTGCAGTATGTTGTGGGGACACTGCCAGCAGCAGCACGGACCTGCTCTGGTTGCCCACCTGCACTGCCATCCTCACCCTCTGGATGCCCATGGTCCTCTCTGCTGGCTGAGCCGGCTGCTCAGTGAGGCCAGGGAAGGGGAGGGAGAGCCAGACCCGCCCCCCCGGCTCCATCCCTGTGGGATGGGGATGCTGTGCTGGGTATGGGGGCTTGTGGGCATCTCATGCCGGTGGCACTGCCCGCCCTTCTCCCTCCTCACAGAGAACCTCTGGAGCTCATACCTGACCAAGGGCGTGATCGTGGAGAAGCGAGGGCTGCCCTCAGTGAGCTCCCCCGACACCCCAGTGGACATGGACCAGCCCTACGTCTTCAGCGACATGACGTCCTACTTCACCCTGCTCGTCGGCATCTACTTCCCCTCAGTCACAGGTGGGAGTCGCCGCCGGCCCCGCTCCGTGCCGCGGGCACACCGGGCACGTGCCGCCGGGCGTGCTCGGCGGAGCCCCACGTGTGCCACCCCCGCGGTGGGTGCGGCGGTGACAGCGGCGTCGCGGGGGCGGCTGGTCGCCATCGCCTCCCACGCAGCCGCCCGCGCTCCAGATCTGACGGTGCCGCCCGGTGCGCGCTGACGTCCCGCCGCTTGGGTATTTTTAGCTCTCCGGGGGCAGAGGAGCCCCCCCGCCCCAGTCCCGCTGCGGAACCGAGCGGGGCGTAGCCTCCGGGGCTCCCCTGCAGCTCCGCCGGGGCCAAGGCCGGCGGGATCGCCCCCCGGCCTGCCCCGGGCATGGCGAGCTCTGGAGGGTCCCGCGCTGCGGGGTCCCCGGCAGCCGCTCAGCCTCCGCTGCGCTCCCTCCCGCTGCCCATTCAGCAGCAGGTCCCGGTTTCTGCAGGACGCCTGTCCCCCGCTGCCGGGGGCGGTGGGGTCCTGCCTCGGCTGCTGCTGCGGCCGGAGCACGGGTCATCCCTCGGGCTGTGTTGAACCCGCCGGTGCAGCCGTGTCCCTGCGTGACCTCCTGCCCTCCCAGAGCAGCGTCGGGGCTGGACCCTGTCCCTACCCCTGCGGCAGCCACCGTCCCTGCTTGAGCTAATTAAGGGCTAATGAGACACGGCACTTGAGAGCTTTTGAGCCTAATCCTTGAGTGGCCTCAGACTGCGGTTTGGGGTAGGCGGGGCAGTGCTGGGGGGATGAAAAGAGCAGGCTGGGGGCCCCACGCCGCAGCAGCACCTTCTCCACTACCCATCATGTCTGCTTCCTATCCTGGCGCACACCGAGCCGCGCCCTGCTGTGCCCAGGGCTCATACGGTGCCTGGCATGAGGTTTATCTGGGACGGGGATGAGCTGTAGCTCTGCTCCCCCTGACACCATCCCCTCTTTCCCCAGGCATCATGGCTGGCTCCAACCGCTCTGGAGACCTGCGGGATGCCCAGAAGTCCATCCCCACGGGCACCATCCTGGCCATTGCCACCACCTCTGCGGTCTGTATCCTTCAGGGCTTGCCTGAGCCTGGGCTGTGGGGCTGAGGGCGGGTGGGCTCGCTCTGCAGGGCTGATCTGCTTGGGTGCTTCACTGGGCTGGGACAGGGTCCCAGCACCCCACTGGCTGGGCAGGCAGGACGCTGCATCCTCCTGGCTCTCCTTGACCACCTGGCAGATATCAGCTCTGTTGTCCTCTTTGGAGCATGCATCGAGGGGGTTGTCCTGCGTGACAAGTGAGTGTCCCAAGGATATGTGGGGCATGGGGAGAGTCTGGCAGCCCCCTGGAACAGGCTGGGGCAGGGCAGCCCCAGGGGCAGGCAGAGGTCTGGGGAAGGCTGCAACCAGGACACACTGGGCAGACAGGGTGGCATTGGAGGGTTCATGGGTGTCACTGGGCAGGGGGGCCTGGAGCTTGTAACAGGCACTGAGGGCTTGTGTGCACCCCGACCGTCCACGTTTTGCTGCATTCCTCCTGCTCCGACACTGCAGGCAGCCACTTGTTTGTCAACAGGCAGGGCTGCCTGTGCTCCTGCCTATCTGGGGCAGCCCTGCTCACCGCACGTGGCAGGTGACACTTCTGGGTCGCCAGCACCAACACAAACAGGATCCAACTGCATGCATCATCACTGCCCTCCTGGCACATGGACGAGGAGTCCTGTCCCACACCTGTCCTTGTCCATGCTTACGGGTACAGGGATGAGGACAGACCCCTGGCAACCTCTGACTCTGCTCCCTTGCTCACCCCCAGGGGGGCGGGCCCTTCCCCGGTTGTGTCACATCCCCCCAAAGTGGTGTCGTTTTGGGGGGCTGGGTTGTGCCACTGTGGTGCTGGTGCTTTCGGGGCTCAGTCATGGGACGGAACCGCAGGTGATGCTGATGCCCTGCAGGTTTGGTGAGGCCGTCAACGGGAACCTGGTGGTTGGCACCCTGGCATGGCCATCCCCGTGGGTCATTGTCATCGGCTCGTTCTTCTCCACCTGTGGGGCTGGGTTGCAGAGTCTCACCGGAGCCCCCCGCCTCCTGCAAGCCATCTCCAGGGACGGGATCGTACCCTTCCTCAGGGTAGGTGTACCCCGAGTCCGGTGCTGCCGCACCCTGAGAGCCCACTGTGGCTGCAGATGCCACCAGCACGAGTGACCGGTGGGAACCCACGCTGCCTCCTCCCGGCACCGATGCTGCCGGAGCAGCCTCGCTTCCCTGCCCTCATCCCGCCGGCACCGGCGCGGCGGTGGGCGGCCGTGGTGGCTCTGGCTGCGGTATCGGTGGGAGGAGAGTGTCGGGAAAGGTCAGGATCCCCTCCCCCCCCGCTGCCGTGCCGCTTCATATTTTATCTGCTCTCTGAAGACGCGTTCCCACAACCTCATCTCTCCAAATCCAACCCGACAGCTCCCCCCAGGGAAGAGCGGGCTAATTTTATCCTCCCTCTTTCTCCTTGCCAGCCCCAGCCCGAGCTCTCACTCGCTCCGCCCGCACCCTCTAATGCGTCCGGACACGCGCCCCCGGCCCCCTCTCCGGACCCCCCCCGCGTCCCCACAGCCGCAGGAGGGGCCACTCTCCCCCGGCAGCCTGTCCGTCCCAGGCACAGGGTGCCCGACTCTGCGCTGGCTGTGGCCAGGCTGTGAGCTGGGGCTGGTCCCTGGTGGGGGTACAGGGGCTGCTGCACTGGGTGTGGGGACAGCGACGGGATCTGCCGGGAATGGGACTGTACTGTCAGCAGGAGCCAGTCCTGCTAGCCCTGGGACTGCTGCCCTGGCAGGATCCAGCATGGGACATGTGCCAGCTCATGGCACCCGGTGTTCCCAGTCCCTGTTCCCGCCAGGGCTGGGTATACGGGAGGGTCCAGTCTCATCGGGCTGCACTAGGTACCCTTGCCCAGGGCTACAGGGCACTGCGGAGCCTGACACGCCCTTCTCCCCCCATTTCCAGGTCTTCGGCCACGGCAAAGCCAACGGGGAGCCGACATGGGCCCTGCTGCTCACAGCCTGCATCTGCGAGATCGGGATCCTGATCGCCTCCCTGGACGAGGTGGCTCCCATCCTCTCCATGTAGGCAGCGTGCTGTCAACCCGCACCTTCACAAGCAGCGGGTGGCGTGTGTGGGTTTCTGCTCCTCAGGGTGGGGGGACACACCTGCTGCCCTGGGCCCTGCCTGGGAAGAGGGGGGCCCTGCGGGGACTCTGGGGTCCCGTCCTGGCCAGCACTGAGACTTGGTTACTCTGTGACACTGCTTCTCTGTCCATCAGCAGGGCCCACTCCAGCACTGGCCACCCCAGGGCCAGGAGGTGTGGGGACCTCAGTTCCTCACGGTGCACCCACTCAGCCTCCTATTCTCTTCTGCAGGTTCTTCCTCATGTGCTACATGTTTGTCAACCTGGCGTGTGCGGTGCAAACGCTGCTGCGGACGCCCAACTGGCGGCCCCGCTTCCGTTACTACCACTGGTGAGCTGGCTGGGATGGGGCAGGAGAGGGACGCCCCAGGACACCCTGGTGTGGGGACCCCAGGGCACGCTGACAGCTCTGTGCTCTCTGCAGGACCCTGTCCTTCCTGGGCATGAGCCTGTGCCTGGCGCTGATGTTCATCTGCTCCTGGTACTACGCACTGGTGGCCATGCTGATTGCTGGCCTCATCTACAAATACATCGAGTACCGCGGGTAAGGGAGGCTGTGGCACCGCAGGTCCTGGCCAGCCCCCCATGGCCACATGGCCTCTCAGTGTGGCTTCTCAGCTCCCCGAGGCTGCTTGTCCCAGGATGCTCCAGGGTGCCAGTGTGGTGCTCTAGGGCCAGAGCCATGGGCATCCCTTATGTGCTGCTGGTTCCTGCAGGGCAGAGAAGGAGTGGGGTGATGGGATCCGGGGCCTGTCCCTGAGTGCAGCCCGCTATGCCCTGCTGCGGTTGGAGGAAGGGCCCCCGCACACCAAGAACTGGAGGTGAGGCTGGGCAGGGAGATGGGGATCTGAGGGTGCTGGGGCAGGGACCAGCTGGATGTGGGCACTGACTGCAGGACCCTCCTTCTAGGCCGCAGCTGCTGGTCCTGGTCCGCGGGGATCAGGAGCAGAATGTGGTGCACCCGCAGCTCCTGTCCTTCACATCACAGCTCAAGGCTGGGAAGGGCCTCACTATCGTGGCCTCTGTGTTAGAAGGGACCTTCCTGGACAACCACCCTCAGGCGCAGAGGGCGGAGGAGGTGAGACCTGCCTGCACCGAGATGGGCTGTGCCAGCAGCAGGTGCTCCTGGTCCCCAGGTGCCCAGGGTTGTGTCTGCCCCATGGCCAGGGCTGGTGGCCCCAAACGGCCCAGAGAGCTTCCGAGTGGCATCAGGCAGAGCCTGAGGACTCCATGCTTCACTGGTGCTCAGAGCACTGCAGGGACCTCTGGACCCCTCCTCCTCTCCAAGATACCAGAGATCCTGGCACCAGCCAAGCAGTGGTCCCAGTCCTGGCCAGCTGTTGCAGGACTTGGCACAGCATGGCACATCACAGCACAGCATGGTGCCCACCCAGGGGCTGCTGTGCTGCTGGGCTGAGCGGACTCCACAGCCCCGACCCTCCCCATGGTCTCTGTGGCCCTGGTGCCAGGCAGGGTGGGAGAGGAGCCTTTCCCTGCCAGAGTGAGAGCACTCCCCACCCCCCGCACCCGCGGGGCGGCACATTAATGAGATTAAACCCTCGGAAGCAAACAGTTTCTCTCCCATGCAGACATGTTATAATTTCTCTGAGTAAATAACTCTAATTGCTGCTCCACCGCCCGTCAGAGCCCTGGCACAAGAACACCCTCCACTCTTCACGGTGCAGAGCCGTGTGCCAGCTCTGTGCACCACTGGGTATCACCCCCCTGGCCCAGAGCCACCAGCCTGCCACGGGGCATGGAGACCCAGGCACCCTGCCAGGACCTGCACCCCACAGCCTGCACTTCACAGCCCTGTACCCCATACTCTGCCCCCCGCATTCTGCACCCTGTACCCTACACCCTGCACCCTGCACCTCATCTGGCCTGGGCTGGGCCACTGCTGGGCCTGACAGCTGCTGTGCCCATGATCCATGCCCGTCCCCGAGGCCCTGGGATCTCTGACTTCCCTCTCCCTTACAGTCCATCCGACGCCTGATGGAAGCGGAGAAGGTGAAGGGCTTTTGTCAGGTGGTGATCTCCTCTAACCTGCGGGATGGCATGTCCCACCTCATCCAGTCCAGCGGGCTGGGGGGGCTGCAGCACAACACAGTGCTGGTGGGCTGGCCCCGCAGCTGGCGCCAGAAGGAGGACCACCAGACCTGGAGGAACTTCATTGGTAGGCACCATGGAGGGCGGGTGCTGCTGGGCTTGGAGGGCTGCAAGCTGCCCTGGCTGACGTGGCCCTTCCCCTCCCAGAGTTGGTGCGAGAGACCACAGCTGGGCACCTGGCCTTGCTGGTGGCCAAGAATGTTGCCATGTTTCCGGGCAACCAGGAGCGGTTTTCGGAGGGCCACATCGATGTCTGGTGGATTGTCCATGATGGGGGGATGCTGATGCTGCTGCCCTTCCTCCTGCGGCAGCACAAGGTAGGCTGGGCCCTGCAGTGCGGGGCTGGGGCTTGGGCTGCGGCCGTCCCTGTCGAGCCATGCCCAAACTACCCCCTCCCTTGCAGGTGTGGCGTAAATGCAAGATGCGCATCTTCACGGTGGCACAGATGGATGACAACAGCATCCAGATGAAGAAGGACCTGACCACGTTCCTGTACCACCTGCGCATCACCGCAGAGGTGGAGGTGGTGGAGATGGTGAGTATTGGGACGGGGCACATGCAGCAGTCAGGGATGCTGTGCATGGGAGAGCCAGACAGACCTTGACATGGGGGACACAGCACCACGGAGGGACACAGCACCACGGGGATATGCTGGGATGTGCTGGGCCATGCTGGGAGCAGTCAGTACAGTTTACCCTGCCCCAAATTTCTCCTGTTTCCCCCACAGCATGAGAGTGACATCTCTGCCTACACCTATGAGAAGACACTGGTGATGGAGCAGCGTTCCCAGATCCTCAAACAAATGCACCTCACCAAGAATGAGCGGGAGCGGGAGGTGAGCCTGCAGGACAGGCTGGGTGGGCTCTGACCCCTGTGGTGGCTCTGATGTGAACTGAGCTGCCCTGCAGCTCTGTGTGCTTGTCCTGCTGGAGAGCTGGGCTTCAGGCTAGGCTCTGCCCAGCCAAGCCCTCTTGTGCCCCACTCCCTTGGCTGACCCCTCCCACACAGATCCAGAGCATCACGGATGAGTCCCGTGGCTCCATCCGGCGCAAGAACCCGGCCAACACGCGCCTGCGCCTGAACGTCCCCGAGGAACAGGCTGCTGATGGCGAGGAGAAGCCGGAGGAGGAGGTGAGGAGTTGTACCAAGACAGGGTCAGGGAGGTAACTGGCCCCAGGCCCTGCCCACCATTCCCCTCTTCTGCCTGCAGGTCCAACTAATCCACGACAAGAATGCCACCACCTTCTCCAGCAGCTCCCAGTCCCCTGGTGATGAGGTGGAGGCAGCCCCTGAGAAGGTGCATCTCACCTGGACCAAGGAGAAGTCTGTTGCTGAGAAGAACAAGAGCAAGAGCCCTGTCAGCCCTGAGGGCATCAAGGACTTCTTCAACATGAAGCCGTACGGCCCCCTATGCTGCCACGTTCTCCCACCCATGCCCTGTGTCCCTGGCTACCCCTGCCTGCCCCAGCCAGGAGGGTGCAGGCAGGGCCTTGGCAGCACCAGCTTGATCCTTGCCCTGAGGAGTGGTCAGGCAGCCTGGGCACTCTGAGTGTGCCCTTGCAGAGGGGCTGGGGGCAACTGGGGAGGGCTTCCTGTGCAGAACTGTGCTGGCAAGGGATGGGTGCCCACGCTGGGTGTGCTGCAGGGAGTGGGGGTGCACACCTGGTGTTCACCACCTTTCTCTCTCTCTCTCTCTCTCTCTTTCTCTCTCCGACCCCATCATGCTCCTGGCAGGGAGTGGGAGAACCTGTAAGTCTGGGTTTGGCTGGGTGCCGGGGCTGGAGTGGAGGGAGCTGGGTTGTGCTCATGGGGCAGTGTGATGGGAGCCGTCGGGGTTGCCCCCATGCAGGAGGGCGGCTCAGTGAGCTGTGACAGCTGCAGTGCCAGACAGTTCACCCGAGCAGGCTGTGGTTGCCAGCTCCATGCACTGCCCGCACCACACGCTCCTCGTCTGCCCTGTTATGCTGCCAGCAGCTCCCTGTGAGCCTGGGCTCAGGCACCCACAGTGACACTAATGCCAACTGCTCCTGCTCGCTCCCACGTGGCCTGGCCCTGAGCAGACGTAGTTGCTACTGCCTGTGGGCACTCTGTGTGGCCCTGCATCTCATGGCCACTGGTGCAGGCTCAGAGTCACCAGCGCTGTGCCTGGCAAAGTTTGCTGCACCCCAAGTTTGTGCTGCAGCCCAGAGTGGACTGCTCTAGGGCAGGAGGCCAGGGTGCCCTGTTGCCCCTTGGGCCTGGTGTGGGGCTGGAGGCCAACTGTGCCCATCCCGTGCCCACACGTGCTGTCACCCACAGGAACCAGTCCAACGTGCGAAGGATGCACACAGCTGTGAAGCTCAATGAGGTGATTGTGAAGAAGTCCCAGGATGCCAAGCTGGTCCTGCTGAACATGCCAGGGCCTCCCCGTAACCGGAAAGGGGATGAGAACTGTATCCTTCCTATGGGGCTGTTCGTCAAAACCCCTCTATGCCGGGGGGACCAGGGTCCACATCTTCCCCAAAACCGGTGGGTCTTTTAGGTGAATGCCAAGAGGCACAGGTCTAGTTCCTGAGGTTGGACCCCCCCACACCTCCTGCTCCTGGCCGGGTCCAGCAGTTGTCATTCACACCAGCCTGCCCCTCTGGCACCTGGTGGGGCCACATGACATTGCACCTACACCCATGAGTGCAATGGCACATGACGGGGGCCCGGGCAGAGGTCTGTGGGGCTCAGCCACCTGCTGGCTCAGCCACCATCCCCATCGCACAGCATCAGCATGGGTGGGGTCCCCTGGCCCCTTGGCTTCGGACTGCCCCACCAGCTCCTGGCTCTGGTGTGGAGGTGTCAGTGCTGCAGGCTCAGCTGGGGCTGCGAAGGTATGGCACAGGGCTGTCCCCATGTTCCAGTGTGGAGTTTGTCCTCCTTGACAGCTGTGCAGACATGGAGTTCCTGGAGGTGCTGACGGAGCATCTGGACCGAGTGCTCCTGGTGCGTGGTGGGGGCCGGGAGGTCATCACCATCTACTCCTGAAAGATGGCGCGAGAGAGGTTTGTCTGCACACTGAGAGCCCCGCCACCCCTTTGCATCGTGCTCCCGGAGGGGAGGAGGGAAGGCCGGATGGCAGCCGGTGCGCAGAACCTTCACCTGGCTTTGGCCGTGCCCCTGATCTCTCCATTCGAACTGCAGCACCAGATCTTCCGGGAGCATCCAGCACCAGAGCAGCTGTTCCTCATTGCAACACCACAGCACTGCTGTCCTTGTTTATATATAAATATATACAGTGAACCGCGGACTGAGCACCAGAGCTCGGCGCTGCCGCCACCGGCCCGCCCTGGCAGGGCCAGCCCCGCCGCCAGCCCCAGCACTGCCGCTGCAACGCCTGGCCGGGCAGGAGGGCGGCTGTGCCGAGACGGACCTTGGCCCCACCGTGCTGCTACTCCTGCACAGACTCGGCTGGATGCGCCTGTGCCCCGTGCCCGCCGCCTGCGCCGTGCCTCCCTGCGAGGCGCTGGGAGAAGAGAGAGGCCCCCCCGTCACGCTCCCCTCGCCGGACGCTCCTCTCCCCACATCCAGCAGCGCCCGAGGCTGCCTCCCACGGCGCTGCACCCCTGCTGCCCCTCACCGCCATGGACCCGGACAGCCCCACCTCGCCGCTGCCTCGGCACCGTCGTCTCTGGAGGCTGCTGAGCTTGTGGAGATGCAGCACGATGGTTTGGAGGAGGCAGAGGGTGGAGGGCGGCTGTGAGGGGTCAGGTGCTGGAGCACAGCAAGGCCGTGAGAGCAAGAGCCCTGACCTAGGGTGGTTGCGGGTGTTCCCTGTCCTCCCTGCCTGACTCCAGGCTCTCTCTTCCCTCACGCTCTCCAGGTGCACCAGTCGCGGTGCGGAGCTGCGGTGTCGGGAGCCGCGCAGCGGCCCTGCCATGCGCAGCGTGAGCCGGGGCTTCTTTCGGCGGCTGGAGCCGCATGGGTGCTGGGGACCCCCGAGGCACCAGTGCCTGCTCCTGCCTGGCACAGGGGTGTCCCGGACCCCCACCCTGCTCCCCCGCCGCACTAAACTGGGGGCTCTCAGGGCCCGGCACCAGCCAGCCCGGCTGGCCCCAGCGCCTGCACATATGTCTGGGTCCCCCCCCGTGCCCCGCTGCGCTCCCTGCTGCTCTCCAGGGCTTCGCTGCTAACCCAGCCCTGGCCCCGGCTCCAGGCAGTCGCAGATGCTGCCGGGGGCTGTAGGACAGTCTGGATCTGTGTGTATTTTTAACATATGCAAAGGCTGTTTGCTAATCTGACCAGCAAGACCTCACAGTGAGGTGGGGGCTGTAGGGGTCCTACCGCCCCCCGGCATCATGACACTCTCTGACCCGGCTGGCCAGGGCAGCCCAGGCACCAGCCACACCACAGCCGTCAGCCCCCGCGCGGGCAGCAGAGCCCCCGGGGCAGATCAAACACCTCTTATCTTTGGCAGCAGCTGCAGGGTCGCCCCCGCCGCCGTTTCCCAGCCCCTCCCACCCCCCCCCCCCCAAGCATCTCTCATAGAAGAGAAACTGAGGCGCTTTTAACAAATGTGAACGGTTCCAGGAACCACGCAGGAAGCGGTGCGAGGGCAGCAGGGTGCCGCTGGCGCCCGCCCCAGCCCCATGTACATAGTGTACATAATACAGTACGTGTATTTTTAAAGTGATCATATTTATGTTAATAGAACCAGATGAAGTCTATATATAGAGATCTATATCTATTCTGAGAGATGCAGGGCTCTGCTAGCACCAGGCCGCAGGGACGGGGAGCTGAGCCGGGCTGCTCCTGCACAAACCAGGAGCCCATCCGTTGCACCAAGTGCTCCAGAGTGGTGGTGGAGGCTGCAGCCTTCCCCGGCCACCAGCAGCCCCTGGGAAAGGGCCAGGTCGCAGGTTCATTCTCTTCTCAATTTAGCTTATTAAGAGTTTTCAGGGAAAAGAAGTCACAGACTTTTCTGAACTTGTTTCACAGCAGATTTGAGCTTCCACTCAAAGTGCAGCCTGCTAAGAGTTGCCCTCTCCCGGCAGCGCTGGCAGCTTTGTGCCAGCCTGGGCCCTGGGGCAGCACTTTGTTCCCGGCCAGAGCTGAGCCCTTGTGCTGAAGCACTCGCCCCCTCCGCCCCTCCAGACGCTCCCCAGTGCTGCTCTGCACTGCAGGAGGCGCAGAGGGAGCTGGTGCTGCTACAGCATCCCCGCGGGTGTCCATCCAGGCAGCAGCTGCCTCCTGCCTGGCATGGGCAGCCCTGACTGGTCCCAGCTCCTTGCCCACCTGACTCCCTGCCAACCTTGACTCCTGCCTCCCTGAGAACAGGAAACCCCTCCCCGGCACCAGCCACTCCAGCCCGTGCTCCCTTTCAGAGCACCTCTACTCCAGGTCCAGGCCAAAGCTATTTGGGGATGCTTGGATAAAAAGCAGTGGGTTTTTTGATGTTGGATTTTTTTTGCTATAAGATACTACTTGGACACACTCCTAGACCAAAACCAAGCCCCAGCTGCACGTCTGTGCCTGCTCATACCTTGCTCCTACATTTCCATCACTCCCGAAGTGCCTCCCTTCTCTCCAGAGCAGTCCCAGTCACAGCCAGACTTTCTGCCAGGGTAGCTGCCTGTGTGGCTGCTGGTCTGTGTCACAGATGCTGCTGTGGAAGCTGGTCCCACAGGCATGGGGAGCTCAGCATTTACATGGGGACTGTCAGGCTGAGCTGAGATCTGGCTTCAGCACAGGAGCTCAGGGCTGATGAATTGTGCAGATGCACAGGGCAGCACTCTCCAGTCCTGCTGCTGCCTCAGCAGCCTGGGAGCTGTGGGAAGAGCAGGTAGGGGTCTGCAAGTGAAAAGTTCCTTTAGTTTTGGGAAGGGCAGCCCATGGGAACCAGGATTTGCCAATGTCTAGCTGCTCTGCCCCTTGGAGCTGGCCCTATACCACCACACACAAGCTGACGGGCTGTTTCCAGCCTCCCAAAATTATTTGAGGCACTTCAGCAGCAGCGGGGGAGGCACAGCAGCCTGCCCACACAGCTCATGTGTTAGCACCATGTTGTTGGGCCTCAAGCACTTGCCAACTGCTCTGCCTCTTCACAAGATGCCACTTGCTCCCTGCAGTCGCCCTCTAATTGCAGCTTGGCTGCTGCCCCCTGTGCTGCTGGGCCTGAGGCAGAGAGCATGGTCCCCTCCTGCCCTGGGACATGGCGCAGGGCAGAGGGCAGAGGGCAGAGGCAGGTTATACACAGCCTCTGCCGAGGCTGCAGACAGCAGCCACCCTCGCAGCATCAGGGAGAGGCTCCTCCGTTGGCCGCAGGTACAGGGCAGCCAGGAATGACGTTTGCAGAGCAGTGGTGAGAGCAGCCAGGGCACACTTCTGACAGGTTTGCTTCATCCCCCCAGCATCACCAGTGGATCCCGTTCCCCTCAGCACCACTTCCACCCTGACGGCAAAGGCATGGTCCCGGCTCTCCCAGGGAGCAGGAAGGCCATTCCTTTTCATCACTACTGCTGAAAAAAGGCGTTCCCCTTTCCCATCCTTCAGCAAGAGCAGGGGCACAGCTCTGGACAGTCAGGGCTGCTCCACACCCCTGCCAGGCAGTTTGGCTGTGGCAAGACAGGAGCTGGTTTCCACAGCGTGTCCCCTCGCCGTCGGCGGGAGAGGGCCAGTTTTAGCAGACAGCACTGCATGTTAGTTTACAAACCCAGCCCTGCACGTTTGGCCTCTGTGAGTGTTCAGTTTCCCCATGGAGCACCCTTCTGCCGCTCCACCGTGGTGAAGACAGTGTCCTCCTCTGGTAGACATGCAAGTTCCTCCTTGGCACATGTGCAGACACGGTCCGGTTTTTGTTCCAGACAGGAAGGTCTTGACCCCCCCAGTTTGTTTTACAGGCAGGCTGCTGCTGGAGCAGCACTGAGCAGCACAACCCATGGGAGGGTGGGCTGGAGTGTGGCCACAGCAGGCAGGGAAAGTTCGGCCAGCACACAGCGCTGGTGGCCTGTGCTCCAGTCCCTGCTGCAGGAGGGCCAAGCAGCCCTGGCCCCTGTGAGTGGCAGTGGGCAGCTCAGGTCACTGTGGAGGGCAGCTCAGGTCACTGTGGCCACCACGCAGCACAGACAGCAAGCCACAGGGCAGCAGAGACAGGAGGCACAGGCAGTGTCCAGCCTGGATGGGTGCTGGTCTGTGGCTGGACGAGAGGAAGGACAAGAGACTGCACAAGGGCAAGAGTTGCACTAGAAGAGTCAAGACCCTCCTCTGTGTAGCAGGACTAAAAACTAGCAGAAAGACCGAAAGGTCTGAGATTTGCTGGTTACAACACTTTCTGTGCTACATGTGCAATATATTTGTTATGAATGTTATCACGAAGTCGGTTCATTCAATACTCTTTTAATCACTGTAGCTAGATGTTCTCTGTCCATTCAAGTGACTTTTATTCGAGTGCAATATTTCAATAGACATGTAGTGACCTAGAATGCTTTGTGTTTTAGAGAATCTGTGTGCAGAGCAATGCAATTAAGTTTAAAACCTTGTAAATAAAACAGGTTGCAAACCAAAAAAAAAAAACCCTATTAGGCTTGCATTTAATTTCTGTGTGTGTTTCAGTGTTGTGCATTAGGCCGCCTCGGTGCAGACCCCGTGTTCTCTGTGCAGGTGTTCATGGAGGAGTGGCTCCTCGGCTGTTGAATGCTCCCTGTTACTGCTTTACTGCTTTACCTGTATTCATTTTTCTAGACTCCTGTCTGCACAAAATGCAATAAATGATTTTATTACACCCTTCACTACTTGCACGGGGACTTTTCACTTGCTTCCAGGTCTTCACAGCTACTTTGCACCATTTCCATTACACGTCCTAACTCTGACAGGGTACAGATTGCAGAGGAAGCAAAGCACAAGGAGAGGAACAGCCTCTCCGAAGGGATGCAGTTCCCACATTTCACCTCACAAAGATTTCCGGTCACCCCAGCAAAAGTGTTCTACCTGGCTGCAGGATTGTAGAGGTGGAGAAAGGGATCTAACAGGAGGAGAGACAGCAGACAGACACTGCTGTCCAGACTCTGGCTGTGGGATGATGGCAGCATGGAGCCATGGGATGCCAGTGCTGAAGGCACAGGGACTTGCAGCCCTGACCTCACGCTGGCTGTGGCACTGATCCGGACCTGTCCCTCCCACCACCTGTCACCAGAGAGGTTCTGGACCCCTCACATTGGCCATGCCACACCACAACTCCTGGCCTGAGACTACCCCAGTGCTGTACAAGAGTCAGGACCTGTGAGGTCCACACACATTCTGCTCAGCATCCAGTGTGGAGCTTCCAGCACAGCTTATCCAGGAGAGGAGAGTAACAGCAAACACAGTGGAATGATGTATTCTGGAAGTACTAAAGTGTCAAAAAATGCAACAAGTAATTTTTCTGGCCTTTTATTAGAAAGTAATGTCCTCTTGTTAACAGCACAGAGATAAAAGAAATGCTACAACACAAACAACCTGGGACAAACAATGTCCTCTGCTTCAATCCACTGCTTTCTTAGTGTCTCTTGGTTCCCTGCAGGAAGCCCACAGACTCCAAGAAGGCCATGACAGGGAGGACCACACAGTTAAGTGGTGTTTTGTGTTCTGGTATCAAAGTATGTTCCCAGTTAAAAACACGGGGAGGAATCACTGCCTGATTTACACTCCACTGTCTGCTGCAGCTACTAAAGTGTTGAAAAAACATTTAAAATTATGGTATCAAATCTTGGCACTGCCTCTCCTCCTCAGATGGACCGAACATCCATCAACAGCAATGAGATGTCTGATAGAGCAGCACTGCCCCCAAGACCTGGTGACAGGTATTCCCAGAGAGAGCCAGCAGCACATCAGCATGGCTGCAACTAAGCTACACTAACAACCGTGCCAAAGATTGTAAGAAAAGGAAATTTACACGCCAAATTTACCAGCTTGATCTTAACACTGATTACTCAGGGTAGGAAAATTGACAGACCATTTGAAAACTCTGCCTTGGCTGGCAGTTCTTGCGTTGCAGATGTGTGCTCAGCCCACAGCTGCCAGTCTCTGTGAGTGGGCTGAGGTGAGGAACACCAGCCTCCCTGCCTGGACAGGGCAGGCCAGCTGCGGATGGACCGCACAGTCCTGGTTACTGAGGAGTGGTCAGGCATGTGCTTCATGATTTTGGCCGCCAGCACTATCACTGGACTTCCCAAATGGTTTATATGCCATTAAAAGAAGGGGCAAAAAAAAAAAAAAAGGAATCCAAAGAAAAATAGTGCCCATTCCACAGTGGTGGGTGTCTAAGGCCCATCAGTATGCTGCTCTGTTCAGTCCCCTAATTCCTCAAAACCGACAATCCAAAACTACACTGAGACCAATCATTGAGCCCAGACTGCACCTCAATGGGAAGGTGCACCAGGTGCTGGGAGTAAGGAAAATGCAGCAGGATCAATAACTGTGGCAGCTTCTGGGATGGGACAAGACAACCAATGATCCAACACAGTTCAGCACATCGTGCTGTGGAGAAAACTGAGCATTCTGCTCCAAACATTGCTAACCAGACGAAGGAGAGGGAGGGCAGCGCCAGCAACCGTTGGCAGCAATGCTGCAGGGGGTACGCTCTCGCCAGAGTGGAGAGGACATGCATATCCAGGGCATCTGTCCCGGGTCAAGGATGGGAGACTCCTTAAACAGCTATAAGTATGGAATGGCAAAGGGAAGGGGAATGGGCCCAACAGCTCAGCTCTAATAGTGTCGCTGGTAGGCACCCATCGGTTGCTGGGCTGAGGACCCCGTTCGCCCCTGGGCCACAGTTTGGCTCACAAGGTGGGAGAGTGCAGGACCACTCTGGATAAGGGTGTCCAAGGCTTTCTGTACACTGGGGTTGTCAAAGTTGATACCAGAAGACACCGGCCTTTGGGCAGGCACATTGCCAGGCGCAGGGAGGCGGGTTTGGTGCTGACCAAAGAGCGGCTGAGGTTGTGGAGGAGCCCCAGGTCTCGGACCTGCGTTTCTTGAAGGGCCCGGGAGAGCAGGAATCTGCGTGTTTGGAGTCTGCAATCTCTGCTGAGGCTGGTTTAAATTTCCAGCATTCATCTGTGCTGGCCGGGGCTGCCCGCCGGCCAGGTTACCAAAGTTCTGGTTGGGAGTGCTGCCCGAAGAGCCTGCGGAGGCTGTGGGACCACTGTTTGCCACGGCAGCTGCTGCCACCGCTGCTGCCCCACTGTTGAAGAGACTGAGGATTTTTGCTTGAAGCTCCTGTTGAGGAGTAGAAGAGGACACTGGAACAGAGGGAGTAGAGACCAGAGGCTGTGAACTCTGATGAGCCTGAGAACTTGGAAGGTTGGACTGACTACCCAGTGATGATCCTGAAGGTGCCCCCAAAGGCTGTCTTGACATGGGTGCTGGGAAAGAAAGGAAAGAAGGTTAAAGCCCTGCAAATGCCCTTGAAGGGACATCTGAAGAAAACTAATGAAACAGCTCCCAAAGACACAACGTAAGTGAATATCCACCCTCAGATTGGAGCTGCACCGCTCTGGGAACCCAAACCACTCTGCAGAACTGCGTGTAGCAGCCCAACCAGTTATGGCAGTCCTGCTGTTGCCCTGAGAGAATCCAGTATAAAAGGTCTTCCACATGAAAACTCTTCCACATGAAATTGTCTCATGACATGCAAGGACATGTCCATCTCAGTAAAATGAGGTGCTGCATGAGGATATTATGCTCCCAAACTCCTCTGCAGTCCCAGGACTCTTTTCCTGTCCCAGTCCTGAGGGCCACAAACCACATGATAAACCCTGTCTGCGACTGAGGCACTCACCCTGCAGAGGTTCAGTGCTGCCCCGCAGCAACCGTTCCTTCCGGTCTCTCAGGTAATTAATGACTTTATCCATCTCTTCAGCAGTCACATAGCGATTGTCTGCCAGCAGGTTCAAGAGAGTTTGGATCCCGGGAGGGTGACCTCCTCTGACACCCTCCTCCATGGGGGGTGGGCGCTCCCGCTCCTGCAGAACAGCTTCGTCTGCCATCTTGGCAGCCTGCCGGGCGATCTCCTCCCGCTCCTTCTCCCGGGACTCTGTCTTGTAGCGCTCGTAATTTCTTGCCACCAGCACCATGGCATCAGCCTGGGGCATGTTGCGGTGTTCTGCATGAAGGAAGAAACGTTCTGAGTGACCCAAAGTGACCCTGACAGAGGTGCTGTTCCTCCCACCTGCCAGCACAGCCCAGTTAGCAGCAGGAACTGCTCGGGGAGTGTGTGTGCAGGCACATGGGAACAGTTACATTTCCAAAGCCAACAGAAGGCCCACGGCTATCACCCAGCAAGGCCAGCCATTCCTTCCACAGCTGAGGGCTCTAAGCAGTCATCCCATCAGCCCAGAAATGTCTTTCTTGTCTCTCACCAGTTAAAAGGAAAGCAGCTCCCTCTACCTCTCACATAAATCCTCGGTGCTCCGAGATGAGACGGTCCCAGTCATTCTACTGCTAAACACTTGGACAGATCCAAAACTTGCCCTCTGAAGGCTGTATGCTTCCCAGAAAAGGACAGCCATGGGAATACTTTTGTTTCTGTACTGCCAGTGCCTTAACATCTCATGTGCACATGTAGCTGTGGAGGGAGCAGCACTGGCTCAGTGTCACATGGTGCTCACATTCACCACTCTGAGGCAATAAGCAGCAATCAAATTCTTCTGTGATACAATGAGTAATGAGCAATTCCAGTGGTGAGTTCTGAGGTCCTTATTTCCACCTCCCAAAGCACACACATAAACATTCACCTGAACATAGATTTAAACTGGGAAATCAAAAGAGCCTTTACCTTCCCAAAAGTGCCCAAAGCTCTGGGCAGGGTCTTTTTTACAGATGCAGAACAACAAATCCTGCAAGCCTTTTCCTCCTAACAGGAAACTTGGGTTCATTTTAACATTAGGCTTTGTACAAGTTGTGAAGCACTTCCCTGAAACAAACATGCAGGCAAAGGTGGCCACGAGCGGTTGAAGTGAGCATATTTAATCTCTGGAATGAGCTGTGGATGAGCTAATGACTGGGGTTCCCATCAGGTCTGATACACTGGCAGATCCAGTGATGAAAAGAAGCTTTGGCCTCACGCCAAAGGTTTAACAGGTGTTAAAGCAAAAGAGTTAAGAGTTAAAACTAAAGGCAGTGGGAAGCCTGGTGACAGTGTGTGTGAGCTGTGTGTCTGCAGGAAATGAGGGAACTCTCCTATCACATCTGCATCTGATGTTAAAAAGCCCGGCTTCTCCAGTCAGTGAGCACACACCAAACACTGACTGTGCACTCAGACATTTCCTCTTCCAGATGAACTCACAGAACATTACTTGGGAACACAGCAAGGGAGAAACAACCTTTGAAAGCTCAGCTGTCATCAAACCAGTCACCTGTGTTGACAGATTACATGAACAGGCCTATGACGAGAGCAACAGCTGCTTTCCGCAATCACATTCTGAAAAGGCATTTTTAGTACCTACACCCACCCTCATGCAACAACTAAGTCACACCCTGAGGCGATGCAGAGTGATGTGACAAGTGTAAAGGTGCTAAGAAGGTGGAGCCTGTATACCCAAACACTCTGTAGGTTCTATTTTTTCATAACTCTTCCCAGTTTCATTATCAAATCTCCACCTTTACCAAATCCTTATCAAATCACATTGGATTTTAAAACCTGTCCTTTCATTTGTCACATTCCCAACAGGCTCCTTCTGAGAGCAACAAGTGGTAGAGTGACTTGGGCTGGTATTACTGAGATCTCCCAGAGCAGCGCAGCCCTGGGGTCCATGACTTGCCCTGAGATGCAAAGGCTGGCAGTTTTAGGAACCAAGAACACAGCCGAGATTCCCTCTTGGCAGGAATTAGACATTCCTTTTGACAAGAGGCAAATAGAGTATTACGGAAGCTTGTAAATAATGATATTCACATTTATGACATGGTGTCAAGTCATTAATAACTGCTTATGTGACAGCAAGGATGAACTTTGTCCTGTGTGGTTCTGCCGGAAAGAAAGGTTCAGAATGACCACACAGTTCCCAGCCTACTGAGACCTCAGTACCTTGTGGGGTGCCAAACATGATGTTAACAGTGCAAGAACGGTGAACTTGATGCTGCTGGGTGATGACAATGGCAAAAGGAGACCCTCCTCTGCTCACATCGTCCAGGGCTTGCGTCAGTGACATCTCTGTGTTGAGGAAGATCAGGTCCACTACCATGCCCAGATCCCGCACCTTCCGCCCCACTGACTCCGCGTACTCCCTACCACAAAGCAAAGCCAGCAGTTTAACAAGTCAGTCACATACAGAAACAGAAACCTTGGCACTTGCATCCTTTCCACTGTCTCAGATTTGCTTTTCTGATTACTTGCCCAGCTTCATGGTGTTTACCAGGACAGTACTAAAGCAATCCCATTATAGCAATATAAAAGCCCTTATTCTGATCTGAATCAGTCATTTCAGTTCAGCTGAAATAAATTACAAATCAAGCCTTAGCTTAGCTGAGAAACACTGTTTGCAAAGAGATTTACACTATTACAAATTTGTTTACACATAAATGTGCTTCAACTGAATTCATCAGGGGAAGAAATTTACGCCAGAAGAGGTCCAAGGGGTACAGAGCAGAGGAGCCCACCTAGGGAACTCATTTACTCCTGCTTTGTTCAGTATCACACGTGCCTCATTCCTTATTGGCCTGCTCTTTTCTACTAGCTGCTTTCTGCTCTAACCCACTGCCAACACAGCATCTCTGGATCCACTGCTCCTGTACACCCTGCTACAGACTTCCCCTTCCAAGCACAAACCACAGCTCACAAGGCTGAGTTTAAATTACCAAGGGGTTTTTTTAAGCTTACTGTACTTAGAACCAAACCTGCAATACTGACTGCACAAAAAGCCTGAGGAATTCAGTCTGTGTGCACCCACACCTCAAGAAAGAGGGTAATTTTATTGTCTTTGGAGGCAAAGTCTGTAAGTCTGTAAGAGACCAAAACTGTCCCCTCTTCAACCATCTTTTTAAGAGCTTCCAAGTAAAATGATTGTATCTAAGGCATTCAGGAGTCATCTTTCAACAGGTGTATAGCAGGTGATATCAGTCAATACCCAAGATTTATGAGCAGGCTCCAACTCTTAAGGCTTGTAGCTGTTACAACCAAATGATTCTTGGGACATTAAGCTGATCCTCTGACACAAAAAAATTCTTCTTGTGTCAAGCACAATAACTTGAGGTCTATTAGAATATTTTCCAAAGACTTTTAGCCACCAGGGGATAAAGGATCTAAAATTTCCTCTCAAGATTTGTTCCAATAGGTAATCAACTCCATCAGAAGTTTATTTCTAGTTTCACTGCTTCTGCTGTTCCCATTTCCTGCTCCGTTTTCTACCAGCAGATGAGGCAAGCGCCAGCTGTCTCTTTCTGCCCCACATGTACAGCAAAGTAAAGAAAAGCAACTCCTGATATTTTCCCTGAAGGGTGAAGGAGACAGCTTTAACATCCCCCCTGACAAACATTTTCCCCAGATTACAAGCCATATCTGTGATTTATTGATATTACTTCCTTTCTTTAGCATATTTAATTGTAAAGATACAGACATCAGACTGGTGACATTGTTACAGCCCTCTACTACTGTGCCAGGTGTACCTCCTGTTCCCAAAAGAGTGCCTGCCCCGTTAACTCATTAAGTGCTCAGACAGCCATGTGAGATCACCCTGGTTACTACTTATACCTACTTTCGATTCCATCCACAACTGCCTTCAGCAGTGATTTTGTATTTCTTGCACATTGGACTAATGACAATGACTGGTGTCTGGCCTAGGAAACAATCTGGCAGGAACTCTGAACGAACACCCCCCAATCCACCCTGACCCCTGCTCTGTACTGTCAACTGGTTGGCCCATATTCCTAAGTTCTGTATCATGCTATCCAGGAAAAGTAAGTACAGGCCCCTACAACCAGTTGAAATCGTAGGCTTATATGGAGAGTACATATAAAAGTATCGGAGAAGGTATAGCAGTAGATTACAAGGCAGAAATACAAGCAAAGCACAAGATACATTTCCTCATCTCATCAACATATGTACCCAGAAGAAAAACGGGAGAGGTAGCTTTCTGGGGACTCTAAAGCCACTCTCTTCAAGAGCAACCTCTAAGACAAAGAGCCTCAAGGCAGGACTAAGTTTAAATCCATTCTCTTCTACCATGCAATAATAAAACTGATTATAACTATTTTCTTACTTTGTCTGTTTATTCACCACTATCACAGAACAATCCACGGGTCTCTCTGCATCAAAACGTCTCTTGATTTCCTCATAGTACTGACGGTACAGCTCCTCCCGGCGCCGCTCCTCGCGCTTCAGGCGGTCTGAAATGAGCCGCAGGGACAGAAGGAGTGACACCCTTCAGACCTGCTCAGAGCACCAGAGCACCACAACCGTAGCACTCCTGCACCCTCCCTTTGAAGCAGTACAGGTACTCACCCTCTGGCTCCTTGTAGCGGTCGTAGTAGGAGTCGTCCTTGCGCCGATAGTAGTCCTCGAGGCGCAGGTAACGGTCGTAAGATTCGTCTCGTCTGCAACATTCAGAAGCAGCACAGGGTTTCCTCCAGCACCATCTCAGGCAGCGACTTTGGCCAACGCATCACACACAGACCTCCCCCAAGTTTAATTTCTGAGGTACCCATCCGCTCCCCACAGGACACGAAGCAGCACCCAACTGTCCCCAGCCAGGGTGATTTGCTTAAACACCTGACACCTCAAACAACTGTGGCAGAAATGCCATAAAAACATCATTTTGGCAAATAGGATCCTGCAGAGTTTACCTGTACAGAGGGTCCCGAGAATCTCTCATATCCCGTGGATCCCTCACATCTCGTGCATTTCTCATATCCCGCGGATCCCTGTATCGATCATACAGTGGCTCCCGTGGGTCGCGAAGATCTCTAACATCACGTGGGTCCCTCAAGTCCCTTGGATCCCTGATATCCCGTGGGTCTCGCAGGTCCCGTGGGTCCCTGTGGTCTCTGGTATCACGCATGTCTCTAGCTCGAATGTCTCGAGCATCTCTGGCATCTCGCCCGTTCCTGCCATCCCTGCCATCTCTGGGGTCTCTCCGTGGGCTCCCCCGAAGAGGGGAGCGGTCGCGCCTGGCATCTCGGCCATCCCCGTAGGCATATTGCTCTCTGAGGAAAACACCAGGGAAATTCCATTAGCCTGCTAACAACACGAGTACAGTTACCCCTAGATCTCTTACCTGAGGTGCCAAAGCGACCTTTCACAGCAGCTGTATCCTCCCTCCTATCCCACAACAACAAAAATTGATCAAAAGTCATATTTTTGAAGCAGTCTGGAGAAGGTTCTTAATTCTAATATTCAGCACAGCCAAACAAGACCCAGAAAGCTCCTTAATGGAGCATCACTAAGTGTAGAGCACCTGTGGATGAAGTGAACGGGCACTTCAGAAACCATCATTTCAAGGCCTCTGACCTCCAACATCAGCCATAGCTCATCTATCAATCATGTCTGGCAAATTCTTTGAGAGAATTTAAGGTGATGTAGGCTAATACCCACAAATATGTGATAGCCAGGAGTGTTCAAGGGATCCATTAAATTCACTCATCAATGACAGCAGAACACTTGAAGTAACATTATTGGCACAGGATTAAAAAAGGAGTAGCTTATGAGCAAAGCCATTGCAGGTTCCATGTTGTGGTTGGGTTTGTGCTGCTGACAGAAAGTAAAGACAGGTATAGCCTTGTCCTGGACTTGAGGGATAATTTCTGTAAAAAGCCAGTCTTGTGTTTATAATGGCCCATGTTAAGAAGATACTAAACCCAACCAGCACCACATCCTCAGTGGCCACAAAAGGCTTCTCTGTTGGTTCTGAATGATCCATCTCATTCAGACTTTGTATTGCAGTCTTGAGAGGGAAGGAAGAATAATGCTCCAGTCTTCATCTTTTCCCAAAGTAGTAGGGTTTTTTCCAGGTTGCATTCTGTTTTCCAGAGAAGACCATAACTTCACTGTAGTCAAAACCAAACATTAAAAAAAATCTTGCAGAGAAACTACAGAGCTCCATGTGTTTGGACTGGTTTTGCCCCAATATATTGACAACCATCAGGAAAAAAACTCCAGCTTTTAAAATCTTTTTATTTCCCATACTTGACATGACTTTTACAGTCCTCAAACAGCCTAATCTAATTTATGAAAGATAAGCAGAACCTGAGTCTGCATCCACTGCAGTGCAGTCACATAGTGATCACGTGGAGAGAATGAGGTGGATGAGCCCAAGTTTGGTGTCAGGCAGAGCAACAGGAATGAGACGGAAGAGCAGAGTCTGTGCAAGGATTCTGGTGTCAGACACCCAGCTGTGCTAGGAACACCTAAGAGTGCTGGCATCCTCTGTTGGCATGTCAGGTACAAAGCAGGTTTTGGGAGAAATTAAGAGATGCCACCAAGAGCACACACAGGCTCCTCCTCAAAGTGACATACTGAATTTGCAGACAACCAGGTGTAAACTCCTTCAGCCTCCTGGACATATAAATCCCCTTGTTTGTGACCTGCATCGAAACCACATCCTGTGAGAGACACATCATAGCCCCCTTCCCCCAAAACCTACAATGAACAATGGCAGAAGCTCAGGGGAAACTTCTGACTTGCTCTAATGGATATTGAATCACTGAACTTTCCATAGCTGTGAGACCATTTAGCAAAACAACCAGATGCAGGGGAATTGTTTGGCATATGACATTTATTCCAGCTGGAGCGGGGGTGACCAGAACAGGCCACATTCATTATCCGCAGAGACAAATAGATCCAGAATGAACAACGCACAACTGCGACAGAAGTAGAGATGTGGCACAGGTACCCTCGGCTCTTGTGCCTGCATGGCTTCCCTGCTCAAGGGAGACGGCAGCACAAAGGAAAAGCTTCCACCTTCTTCTTCCACACCTCAGTCACCATGGTCCGACTCCTGCAGCATCAGCACCACCACCTGCATCTGCTGGGGACTCAGCCCTGCTGGCCCAGCACTGCTGCATGCGGTGCAGCGTGGGGCTCTGCAGCACTGGCACTGGCAGCTGTTGTTCCCAGGCCACAGTGTGGTCCAGAGTCCATCGTCCACAGCCATGCCCAGGACTTGATGACCGTGACCCCATTGCTGCCTGTGCCCACAGTGCTGCTTGGGACCTGGTGCTAACCACATGGGATGTCCACAGTGTATGCAGTGCCAGCTGAAATCCAGTGCCTATCACAGCAGCACCAAAGCCTTCGGATGCTGTCTGGTCCACAACCTGGGGTTCACAGCACCACGGCTCATGCACCTCCAGTGCTCCTTAGGCCTGTGGCACAGGACCTGCTCTTGCACACAGCCAGGATGGCACAGGTTGCAATGCCCATGGCATCAGTGCCTGCTGTTTGTCCCTCTGCAGTGTGGTCCGAGGACCAACGCTCATTGTACAGACGCCTGCCCCTCACCCCTGCAGTATTGGTGGCACTGAGGCCAAAGATGTGCCATCAGTGCCTACTGCTCACATACTCCCAGGGTACTCTCACCAGCATCGAGCACATCCCAGGCCCAAGACTTGCTACATCTGCCACAGGAATCCCAGCACTTCCTGGGCCTGATGCCCACACACTGGTCTCTGCAAGCACATTTGGCCCTGTGTAGGGTAAGTGCAGCATGTAGAAGTCCTAGATGGTGCCAAGAATTGCAGCTACTCCTTCTCCGGGCTTTTTTTTTTTTTGTGTAGATGTCTTGCTAGTTGCACTTTTTTCTCATTTTTGGTAATTTAACAGGTCAAGTTAGTAAAGCACACCAGACATGTGGGACCTTGATTACCTTCAAGTCCAACAAGCACCATGGCTTTTCATGGAAAGCTTTACAGCAGAGGCACACAGGGTGGATGCCATGTACCAAGCCACACTGGAGCATGTATTTGTGTGCTTCCTAGTGATGCTGTGGAAAGGAAACTGAAGTCATCTTCCTGTGACAGGCCAATCCATACCTTCTCCCCTTGCCTGTGGCTGCCCACACAGAGGAGGTGAAGGAGCTGAACGTGCTGTGCCCACTGAGGGGTGGGAAGCCAGAAGCTGGAGGAGACATCAGTGACTGCACAAAGTGGGCTGGCTCCAGGCACTGATAACACAACCACATGGGCAGACAGGACCGTGCAAGAGGCGTTTGCTCTGTCTTGTGTGTCGCTCAAGTGATCTTTTCCAGTCTCATCGCAGCATTGGAAGCTTTCAACATCAGAAGAGGCAAGACCCCAAAATTCTCTGCAGCAGAGCACTGGAAACGCTGCAGCCCCTTTGCATTCTCTAGATATGCCTCGGCTTCTCTGATCCTTGGAGGCAGGAGCAAACATCAAGTGTATTCTTCCTCCCAAGTCTCTTACAGCCTGTGCTGCAAAACCAAATGCAGGGCTGCAGTAACGGCAGCAGACACAAGAGTTTCCCTCGTGCCTCCCAAGGTGCCAGAGCCAAAAGGGCTCTCAGAAGTGGAGTGGCCACTTTCCTGCTGGAGCATCACCGTTTGACTGGGGAAGTGGCAGTAGGGAAGAGACACAGACATTTAGCACAGGCCGCTGGGCTCATGCCCTGAAGGCCTGAATTCCTAGTATAACTCACTGCTTCCAGGTACTTTACCTTCGTGTCGGACTGGACCTTGATGAAGCCTTATTCATATTTCTTCTTTCCACTGCTTTATTAATATCTGTAAAGAATAATCAACCCATCTGTTCAATGCTATGAAACAAAAAAAAGATCATCAGCACAATTCAAATGAAAGCAACTTAAGCTCAACAACATCCAGATGGTGCAAGGAAATCCATTCAGCAGAGAGACATTGTCACTTTGACAATTTTTTATTAAGTTTAGATAGTACAACATAATGAAAATTTCATGGATTTCTCTGACTTCAAAATAGGGTGGACATCTTGGGTGAAGTTTTAACCCTGCATGTTCAGGCCTACATCCAGACTCTTTCTTCCATAAGAGAATCTCTTTCTTCTGCAGTCTATGAGCAAGCAGAAAGCGACTCATGGACTCTAGGAGAAAAAGCAGAGTCTGAAAACCTCCGAGAAAGGAATGATGGCCAGCACAGTCTTAAGATCACAGCCAGTCCTGTTCAGCGGAGCATGCTGGTACCCTTGTCAGAAATAATCCAAGGGTTCTCAAAGGGACACGTGCAACTGCCTTCCAAGGGACTGCTGCAGTGTTAAGGTGCACAGCCCCCACCACTGACAAACGGATCCGGGAGCCTGGAACACAGGCTCCTTATGAAGTCAACATGGTGCATTCAAAACACCGTTGTTAATGTGATGCAAACTGAGGCAACAGATCAGAAATTTGAAAATTGGTTGGCTTCTGAGCATCTCCGTGAAAAACACCATGAAGGGAAACACCAAGAAGTAAGAGAGCTGAAGAAACAGAATCTTGTCCTCAACCAGCAAAAGTGAAGTTGCCCAGAACTGTCAGGGACCCCCACTGTTCTCAAAGCCTCCCATGACAGCTGACTGGAGATTAAATAATGCACTGGAGGGGGGCAAGAGCAAACAGATAAGTGACTTTGGACATTTTACTGAGAACCTTCTAAGGAAAAGAACCCAAACCTAGGCTGTATCTGCTCCCCCAGAATCTATCAACAATTAACATTTCTGATGACTTATTTGCATTAACCACTTTCAAAGCTCTTGCATGAGAATATAAACATGCCATGATGTCTTTAGGCACACTCAGTCTTAATATCTTCTGTAACATCCCAAACTATCCTTCATTATTTTCAAGATTAAAATTGTAATTAAAGGATCAGGTCTAATTTTTGTTCTTGATGTCAATCAAGCAGCATGTTGCCTCTCTGTGGGGGCAGAGAAGCAAGTACAATCTGAACATTACCTACAACTGCAGCATAACACCACTCACAGGACCCCAGAGCATCTCTCCAGGATCACACACAGCTGCAGGGTCTACTGTTACAAACTACATCTGAAGGACATTTATTCTTGAAATGGTTTTGCTACTAAAGATACGAAAACACTTCTGTGCATTTGTGGAAATACTTGTATAATGCTACACTGGATTTAAACCCTCCCAAAACTTTTTACCTTATTGTGTTATTAACGATTATGTTTACTACTAAGGCAGCATAACTGAAGTAACTGTTCTCTTTGCATTTATTTTTTAGTTGATAATTTTTCCCCTTAAAGTCAAGTGTTATCTTTAAGCAAGACACTAGCTGCTTTCTTTGGTTTAAGATTATTTTTATTTTCTGTTTTAAGATGCCATTGAAGAAACCTATTATGATTTTTACACTTAGTATCATACATTTCTTTCAAATTAAAAATGTATTTAAATCTGCACAAAAATATTTTTCTAGAAGAAAAAAAAATTTGACAGGGATCCTTCTCTTGTGCAAAATAACACATTTAGTAACATTTTATTTAATGCCAACAGCATTTACAAGTTAAGTATTTGAACACTGACAAAACTTCGGGAAAAAAAAGCCCAAATAAAAAGTCTTCTGTCCTGTAGGATTTTGAGATGACAGAGCCACTGTAATCACACAGTTTAACCTTCTGAACAAACACAGGTGACGGGAACTTCTGGAATCACAATCCTATCTCAAGTGCAGCAGTGGCACTGAACTAGTGCTTATCTTTTAGCAAAACATCCAATTCCAATTTAAAAGTCTTCAGAGCACAGAAACCACCACAGATCCAATAAATTACTCCAGAAGCCAATTACTCTGCTGTTAGAGAAAAGACTTTATTCACATTTAAGGCATTGTCGCACCTGTTCCTACTACACTAAAACTCCCTGATCTCCAGGTCTGTCTGTAACACAGAGATCACATCACTCCTTTCTCTTGAGGTTTTTACTAGGGCTCATTCTTTAATTCTAAACCTCTGTCAGGTTTTTCCAAGGCTTTTCCAATTCAGCATTATCCTTTTTGAATCAGGCATACCAAAACTGAGAACTCTTCCAGCAGCAAAATCCCACAGGTACCAAAGCCTCCCTACTTGCACACCTGTGTTTAGCACAGCCAAGGATGACCAAAGCATTCTGGCTGGGTGCAGACCTTCCCTGTCAGCTTCACTTAAAGCTCAGGTCTGTCTGCATCCAGGATAGGATGTCCAGGTCCCTTCACCATCAATGAGTCAATCATCACTATTTCATCCTCTTTTTAAAACATGTTTTTTTCTCCAAGTCACTTATAAAAGCACTGTACGGCCAGGACTCAGTTTTTCTAGACCACCACTCAAAGCACCGAGAAATTCCATCTATCTTACATCTACTCCATTCTAGATTCTAAATCCATTTAACTCTGTTGTTTTCAACTGTTCTTGTTTCTTATCAAATCAAACACCTTACAGCAATCTGTACATCAACACTGCTGCTTCCAGCCCTTGAGCTTGCAGTACTATAACAGTAACTAAGACAGGATTTATTTTGATGGACATTAGTCAATTGCCTTCTCACCAGTGTCAGGTGAAAGAATCCCTTTGTTCCCAGGCACTGATGCCAGGCTCATCCCATTTACCCTGCCTATTGGCTCACCTGCAGCACTCTACTAGCTACCTGGAAACTCCCTAGTTTTCCAAGGCTTGTGGAAAAACACCAGTAACAGACTAGGCAGGTCAGCATTTCACTGAGCCTTACTGATGTTAATTCTTTGAGAGATCTAGTTTTGGTAGCTGCAGTTTTACCCTTTTTGGTTTTGCTAATGAAATGGAAATTATATTAAATACACCTCCTGCCTCTCCAAAAACAGACAGCAGAAACATTAACTGGTCTTCTCCAGTTAGAAATTTTATCATTGCCAGTCAGTTACCCTTAGCTTCTAAAACAGCCAAAGTTGTTCCTATTTAAGCCTCTACACTTGGATAATGCTGGACATCATTTCTTCTTGTATCCTTCTACCCTTCTTGTCTATTTGCCTTCATTTCCATCTTCAGGCTCTTATTTGTTACTGTACATACACCTTCCCACAGGTTACTATTTATTCCTCCTGTCATTCTTTTTAAAGTCAAACTGTTTTTCTTCAAATTATCATAGGCTTACTTTGAAAGTAATTTTTTTCCTTGCATTTAAAATATTACTCGTGGATTTCTAACCATTCATTTCCGTTTAAGTCTGCTCCCAGCACATTTAGCAGAATTATCTTCATCTTTATGAAAATATCCTTTTTAAAGCACCCAGTATTTATAGCACTGCTTAAAGGCTGGCTCCACTTGTGCAAAAATCCCAGCTAAGTTTACTTAGCCAACTAGCTGCTAAGTGCTGTGACCAATTCCTTTGAGTATGTCAAGATGAAGCCCAGTTTTGGTTTACAAACGTTATTAAACTCTGCACTGGAGGTTTCAATGATCCCTTTCCAAGGCTTACTTGTTGCACAGTTTCTTACACAGGCTAACAGAGCTTTCCAAATACTAGCACATAAAAATTCAGGGTAAGACCCAGGCAGCAAGGTGAACCACACTGCAGGTGAAGCACACAGCAGGAACTCAGGAAGCAAATACATACTGAGTAAGGTGATCAAGACTAAGGCCAGACAAGTGTCACATTGTGACCTTTCCAGAGGGCTTTAAAACAACAGCACTCTTTCTCCCGAACGCATGCTGGGGTCAGGAGAGCGCGGAGCAGTTTTCCTTACCTAATCTATACCCTTTATAAAGGCGACCCTTCTCACCGTCCAGAGCGGCCTGGACATCTTCTAGACGGTCATACTGCACGAACCCATAGCCATGGTACATGCTGAGGGCTGCAAGAGTTAACAGCAGGGCAAGACCGGTTACAACCACAGACAGTGCTGACCCACACCCGGCCATCGCTAACCCCACCAGCTGTGCTCTACCCAGAAACCACTATGCAAGCTTCCTGGGAAAATCAAATCCACCAGGATCAAAATGCAGAGCTCAAAGACTCTGATCAAGTTCCTTCTGACAAGGCAGTGACCAAAATACAGCCCAGGAAGTGACCAAGATTTAATTAAGAGGCTATGGAGTCACTTGAAAGAGTACTGTGACATCACACTGAGAGCTAAAAGGTAAAACATAGCTCATATATCTGCATTACGTTTGAGTTGTACTGAAGGAATCACTTTTCCAGAGAAAATGCAGGCAGAGAAAATTATCATTAAAAGGTCACTATTTAGGAACAACATTGGTCACTCCTCTCATCATCATCATATAGCATTTGACAAGCATGAAGCAATATTTCTCACTGAAATCCCTGCCACAAAAAGGCATAAGATAATATACTAACCCCTGATTTTGCCATATTTTGAAAATATCTCTTCCATTTCTTCACGAGTCATGTGGTCTGTGGGCAAATTGCCGACAAAAAGTCTTCTCTCTAAATCCTGAGGATTGGTGCTGTTAGTGAAGTCGCTCTGTTTGATGCTATTGCTCTTGCGTCCTCGAGCCATTTTGCTTTCGTTCCAAATGCAACTCTTCGCAAAAAAAAAAAATGGCCACGCATATAATTTCAATCCATGACATTAAAATTAAACTGGAACAAGATTAAACTTAACAGCTTTGCAGACTAGAAGCCAACTGGGTCTGCTTGACGCAAACTTCACTCCAGAGAAATCTTAATACGAGGGACACAGAGGTCAGGCAAAAACACTCACTGCAGCATTTTGGTCGAGCTTTTCTGTAATACTGAAAGGTAGCAAACCTAAGTCTTTTGCAAATAGGTTTTAATGGTTTAACTCCAAACTAAGATACAAATAAAACTAATTTTCCACTAAAATGCCTTAACTTTAAGCTTTTCAACACACCCATTGTTGTCACATCTAGTTCTTCAATCCACTGATAAGAAGTGTTGAAATTTATGCAATATTTTAATAAGCAGAAAGGAAACACTCATTGCAGCACCCAAATATTCCAGTAGGGCTTGGAATGAGGCATCAGGAAATACTGCTGAAATACTCCCAAGGAACCATACCTGGATCACTTCACTACATGTGAAATCTCAGCTTTCCAATCCCAGAAAGCACAGTTTCTCATCTGCATCTCTATTAGACAGCATATCCTTGTCCCCATGGAGATGTCAGCTCCCACAGCAGGCGGGTCCATAGCTGGGAATTTAACCACCCCCAGGTAAATGCTGCACCCTTCCCCACCTTCCCCATGCAGCAAAAGCACATTCCCTTAGCCCACACCCCTGCACACAGCTGGAGCAGTCAGCCACATTCACTGCACAAACTCACCCAAACAAGTAAAAAAAAAAACCCACCCCAGCAAACAAAAAATAACATAACACTGCCAAAGCTAACAAAAAACACCATCCCCGTGATTCTGACTCTCTGGTTTAAAATTCACCATTAGACAAAGCTTAAAGAAATTAATAACACTGAAACTTTCAAGGTGAACTTAAAAGTTTGAAAACTATTTAATAAAGTTGTTCTGCTTCCTAAACATTCATCTACAGGAATGCGGGATGGGATTTTCTGTTTGTAACATGCAAGAAGCCTGCAAAAAGAAAGATGATGAAATTGAGTGTATCAACAGAAACTTTTCCTTTTAATCATGCAATGCCTACAACCAACACACTCCCTAACAGTACCCGAGAGTACATACAATTTAAAAGCAATCTCTAAATAAATAAATGTCAAAAAAGATAAGACGGCTCTATATAAATACTTTTGCAACACTTAACTGGCATGAAAAATAAATCTACTCCAGATTTGAGACATAAAATGTATTTATTTATCCTTTAAAGATCAATCAACTTCACATTTGTATCACTCTTCCCCCTTTTTAGGAAACCCTGTGGAGATGGGAGGCAGAGAACACTTCCCTATCTAATGAACTTTTTAAAATTAACTGCCAGAACTGGAGTGAGGAAAAAACCCAACACCCAAACCAAAATCCAACAAAATTAATCTCCTTTATCATATTTGCCCCAATCCCCCTGCAAGTTTGTCCGCATACATACACAGAGTTTCATCTTCCCCATGAGAAGTACCAAGAAAACCAAAATTTTTTACATGGAAGCAGTGGACTTCTATTCCACTACTGCAGCTCAAGTTCTCATCAGTCGAGGGTGGAGAAGCTTTCAAAATTCCCTCAAAATGATAAAGTGGCAATAAAACATGGAAGGTGCAATCTAGACCAAGTTCCCATTCGGAGCAGGATGCAGTGGTCATGGCTTTCTCCAGTCTGGCTCCAAGCACCACCAGAGAGAGAGAGGGGAACACAGAGCCCCTGTGCAGGTTGTCTCCAGATGCCACAGACACACATAGCAAACAGGTGTCAAACAGGCCTGTAACTGCTGGTAGGACACCTCACTTTCAGTATAAAAAGATGTAAGAAATTCCCTTTTGTTTTCCTGAGGGGTGGGGATAGCTGGGGGTGTCTGAGAAAGAGGCTGCAAGAACTTGCCACATTAAGAAAAACAGAGCGTTATTTTCCCACTTCTAAACAATCAGTAAATCCCAAACAGAGGAGTTACTCCAGAACTCTCATCTAAGATCATTCACTGACTCTTACCATTTTCCACTAGGCAGATCACATAGTTAAGGGCTATTTAGCGATCATAAGACCAGAACAAATGAATGTTGTCCCACCTCTGGGCACGCTACATCAGGAGAACGCCTAATTCCCACATTAAGTCTTGTTGTATGGATGCAGCCAGAGAGGCACCGGGACAGTTTAAAGGTGCCAATTCCCCGCGCAATTACTGTGGGTCCTACGACAGAACAGCCCAGGGCACCTCATGAGCCAACAAATCCTCTGGAAATTAATTAAAGCCACAACTCTCTAAAAATCTTACATTTAAAACCAGAGCTGTTTATTAATAGCGCTACAGCTTCAGGAATCAAGATTCTGCTGGAGTGCGATATTGAAACTAATTTGCCACAAGCGAAACACAAGTCTCCAAGAAGTTCGGGGGCAAAACAGAAACAGCCGGCACCGAGAGCCGAACAGCCAGCACGGAAGGCAGAAGTGCCAAGGAGTTTCCCCCGGAGCAGACACGCGCCCTCCCGAAAGCCGGGAGGGTCCTCCTGGGGCAGCGCTGGCACCGCTCGTCCGGCCCCCCGTACCTGGGCAGACGCGGTGCCGCCCACACGGTAACCCGGAGAGCGCCTCCGCCTTCCTCCCGCCGGCAGAACGCGCCCCGCGCCGCCCTTGCCCCGGGCCCCCGCTCACCCCGGGCAGCTCCTGGCGCAGCGGGGAGGGACCCCCGGGCGGGAGCTTCGTCGGCGGCCGCCGCTCCCACCCGTGCCTCCCCCACCTCCGCCCGGGCCTGGGCGCTGCCAGCGCCGCTCAACCCGCGCACCGGCTACTCCGGGGTGCGGAGCAGCCCCACCGAGCCCCACCGAATCCCGGTGGTCCCGCGCTGCCCGGACGCGAGGCGGAGGCGCGGCCCGCCCGCAGGCCGCGAGGCACGCCCGGCCCAGCCCTAGCCGAGGGCCGGGAGGGACCGGGCCCTCCGCGGGGCTCGCTGCCGTAAGCCTCTCACGTGGGCGCTCCGCGTACCGGGGCCGCGGACCCGCAGACTCACCGCCGGTCCCGGCCCGGACCCGGTGCCCCGTCAGGCCGCCGCCGCCGCCAGGACAAAGGCGCCACCCGCCGCTACCGCACGGCGCCGTCGCAAAGAGGAGGAGGGGGGAGAACAGTCGCTATGGCGACGTACCGCACTTTACGGTGCGGCAGCGTACCGCCATGCCTGCCGAGGCAAAGGCCACTTGCCCTGGTTCCCGGCACGCCCCACGGTACGGCACCGCAAGGCAGGCCGGGAGTTGTAGTGCCGAAGGGGCCGGGCGGCCGCTCGGTGGCGCTATCGGACCTCACGCGGGGGAGGCGGCGGGATCGGGGACGGGATCGGGAACGGGATCGGGATCGGGATCAGAGTGGGATCCGGACTGGGGTCGGGATCGGCATCAGACTGCTGTTGGGACCGGAGTCGAGGTCGGGATCAGACCGGGACCGGACATGTGTCAGGATCAGGACCGGGGTGGGGATCAGACCGGGACAGGGACCGGAATCGGAGTCGGGGTCAGACTGGGACCCGGGTAGGGGTATGGAGCAGCCCAGACCGGGGCAGCGATTGGGATCAGACCTTGACGGGGACCGGAGTTTGGATCAGTACCGGCATCGGGATCAGACCGGACCCGGGGCCAGGGCCAGGACCGGAGTGCCCCTGCCCCGTTCAAGGGGCGGTGTCCCCGTGCTGCGCCGCCAGCCCCGGGGCCGCCCCGAGCAGCAGCTGTCCCGATACGCTGCCCCGCTCTCCGAGTGGCGGGACCGGGGGCTCTCGTAGGGGCTCCCGCCTGAGCAGCTCCTGCCGACCGGGAGGACCGGGCCCCCGCTGCCTCCCGGGAGCAAGAGGCGCTCACAGCCCGTGGCCACAGGAGACCCTGCTCAGGCAGTGCCCGGCGCCGCGGGGATTTCCCAGGCCGGGCCCAGAAATCCCCTTCCCGCAGCGGCCGCCCCCTCTGCCCTCGAGATTCCCCAGGGACCCTTCGTGCTCCCGAGTGAGTCAGTTCTGGGAAGTGACATTGGGCTGGGGAATCCAGAGCACTGGGTTCCCAATTCTCGCTGCCCGCGGGGAGCACGCTGCCCTTCTCTCCGCGAGCAGCTGTGACCTGGCGATGGCCGATTGTGGCCACCAGCCTCCGGCTGGGGCCGAGGCCGTGGCCGTGACCGTGACCGTGACCATGAGCGGGGAGGCGGCTGCTGCCGTGTGTCCTCTCAGGCATCGCGGCAGTGTGGGCACAATGTGGCCGCGGAGGACGGGGCGGCAGTGCCATAAGTGACCGGGGTACCGAGGGGTGCTGAGGAACCACCGTTCGCTGCCCAGCCACCGCAATGCCAAGGGGAGTCCAGGGAACGTCTCCGGAGCAGGCAGGGATCCTGGAAATTCCCTGGGGGTTACTGGGAACCTCTCTGGGGAACTGAGACGGAGGTACAGCCAGGCCTCAGCACTGTTGCCCCTTCCCCCTTCAGGGCTGACGTGTTTGCGGGGACACTCCGCAGAGGCCAGGGCTCGTGGCGGCTGTGGGGGCTCTCCAGGGTTGCAGCCAGAGGGGCTCTCCAGGGCGACAGCTCAGGGACTCTTAAAGGCTAAATAAAAAAAAAAAAAAAAACCCTCTCTTAGCTGCTGTCGGAAAGAAGAAGTGAAACCTGGAGCTCCTGCTGGGGTCTGCACGGGCGCTCCCCTCCCCGCGGACCGCGGCCAACCCCTCTCCCTGTTCTCCGGGGTCCCGGCTGGGGCAGCGCCTGCCCGCAGGCCGGGCGGGCAGCGCGGGCTCGGGGGGGCCGGCGGGGAGCTGTCCCCAGCCGGGGCCGGCGGGGAAGCCCCGGGGCGGGCGGCCCGACGCCCCTTCCTGGGCGGGAACGGACCGAGGCGTTCTTAGGAGGGCGGCGGCGGCGGCCGGGTCGCAGAGAAATGAACCGGCTGGGGCTTTTGGGACTGCTCTGCGCGGCGCTGCTGGGCGTGAGTGGGGCCGGGATCGGGCCATGGATTGGGAGCGGGACAGGGGCAGAGGCTGAGGGGATCCCTCCATCCCCGTGTCTGTGTGCCGCCGGGCTTTCCGGGAAGGAGCACGGTCCGGCCGCTCCGGCCCGTCCCCTCGGCGCAGCCGTCCCCCTCCGGGGAGCCCCGGGGCTGTGCGCGGGTGGCGTTGACGGGACCCGGCAGCGATGCCCGGTCGGGTCCCTCGGTCCGGTCTCCCGGGACCCCGCCAGGGAGGAGGAGCTATCTGGACTGCCCGGTATCCTCTCCAGGTCTTCTACCCACGCGCTTTCGCTTTCCCACCGATGGCGCGGGCCCGGCAGCCCAGCCGCGCCCTGCGCTGGCCCGGGGGTCCCCACGGGCAGGGACGGGCAGCGGCGAGCCCCGGGGCCCTCGGCCGGGACCCTCAGTCGGGCGGATGTCGGCAGCCGGTTCTAGTGCCTCTTTCACTTCTCTTCGGTTCCATTGGGGCGGGTGTGACGGCTGGACGGCCCCGCGGCCCTCAGCGCTGTCTCCGAGCCGGGGCTGCTCGAGGTGCCCACGGGGCTGGGCAGCGCCCGGCCGTGCTGGCTGGCTCGTCCATAGCACCCTCGGGCCGGGCCTTTCTTCCCCGCTCTCTGCCGGAGCCCCCGTCCCCCTCCCCAGGATGGCCAGGCTCGGGCGATCTGCCAGGAGCTGCCGGGCTACTGTGGGTGGGCGGCGAGGGGCTGGCTCTGTGAGAGGAACGGTGCTCCGGGTGCCCTCCTGCATCCTGTCTGGCCCGAGAGCTCATTCCCTGCCTCCTTTTTACCCTTCCCTGTGCAGCTAGTCCTCTGCCAGGAGGAGCAAGGGCAGGCTCTGGCAAAGCTTGCATAGGTAATGCGCTTGGCTGGGGCTTTCCTGTGCCTCAGGGATGATGTGTCAGCCTTGGGAAGGGGCTGCCAGTGCTCTGGGCGTGAAAGCGTGGTGAACGCTGCTCCCTCTGTGTGAGGCTGCAGTACTGTTGGCAGGGGCACAGGGTGATGTGCAATCACCTTATGGTAGGAAATCTGGGGAAATGTGGAGCAACTCTACCAGAATCACTGCCACCCCACTTCAAAGACAGCAGTGATGGCATCAGGCAGCGTGGGTGGCTGCTGTGGTCTGTGGTTAGTGGAGGTGTGGGAATAGTGGTGTGAGGAAGCCCTCACCTCAGGGTGCAGGCTAGCATGCGTCTGTGGAAGCGTGGTGGTGTGGGACCGTTGGATATGAATTGACAGGTCTTATTTCTTCCAGTGCTGGGAGCCTGGTGATGCCTTAACATGCTTTGATAAGCAGTATATGTACAAGGGCAGATGCTGCAACCGGTGTCAGCCAGGTATGGAAACCCTTTCCTGGGGGCCTCATAGCTGGGCTGTGCCAGGACCTACTGCCTGGCCACAGCGGGGCAAGCTCTGCTCGGTGTGACTGAGCCCCTCCACCCCATTGACAGCAATGCTGACAGCTTCACCTCCCTGTGTCATCTCAGAGCAACTGGGACCTTGTGGGTGCTCTAGGACACCCCCTGGACCTCACCAAATGTGCCACAGCTCTCTTGGGACTGTTTGTGCTCTTGCAGCTGCAGGATCCCATGGCAAAGGCAGCTTTGCAGGGAGAGTGCTGCCACTGGCAGTAGCAAATTGTGATGGTGTTTGCCACCTCCTGCTGTCACTGTCAGGTCATCTCCCAGTCCCTGAAGTGCTGGAGTGGCCCCACAGCCCTCCCTCCCTTGCAATGTTTGTAGTCATCAGGCAAGCTGGCTCCTTCAGCCTTGGATACCATGCAGAATGCTGCAGCAATCCTGGCATCTACAGCTGCCAGCATTCCCCTGTCCTGCTGGCAGAGGTGCTGTCTGGAGAGAGGGAAAGCCCCCTTGCCCCTTCCTCACCAGCCTCTATTGCAGGGAAAAAGCTGGTCTCTGAGTGCAATAAAACAGAAGACTCTGTCTGTGCCCCCTGTGGGAGCGGGCACTATCAGCCGAGCTGGACCAAGGAGAAGCACTGTGCTCCTCATGATACCTGTGAAGGCAGTAAGTGCTCCCTGTGCCCGCTGACCCCAACCTGTGGGGACTGGAGGGGGGACTGGCTTCCCTGCCCAGTGTCTCAGCTCGCCCATGTTCCCTCTGCCCAGATGCTGGCCTCATTGTGAAGATGCAAGGAAATGCAACACACAACACGGTGTGCCAGTGCCGGGCCGGCATGCACTGCTCTGACATCAGCTGCCAGACCTGTGTGGAGAACCAGCCTTGCCAGCTTGGCTCTGGCTTCGTGGCAGGTAAGTCTGACAAGGTGTTCCCACTCAACAGGACTGATGCCCTGTCAGCACCAACCTCAGGGCATGGGGGCTCCCCGTGGCATGGTGCCCCCTGGCAGGGCTTTGGGAGAGCCGTGCTGTTGCCACAGGGTGTGCTGCACACCTTTCCTCTGCAGCCCCTTGCCCCCTCAGGCCCTCATGCCCCACAGCCTCTACTGACCTTCCTGTCACCTCTGCTCCTCTTCAGCCAAGGCCATGAACCGGATGTCATCCCCCTGTGAACCCTGTGCAGAAGGCACCTTCTCCAACGTCTCTTCTAAAACCGAGCCGTGCTATCCCTGGACAAGGTATTGTCTGAGTACGCGTCCTTCCGCCAGCCCCAGTGAGCACATCCTCTGCTGCCAGTTTCCTTGGTGGCCTTGGGGACTGGACAGCCGGGCTGGCCTCTGAGGTATACAGCATCTGGCTGGCGTAGGGCCAGAGTGAGAGAAACAGGGCTAGGAGCATGGTGAGGTCCAGGGCAGCATTGTCTGAGGTCGAGGCAGACATCCAGGCACTTGTGTCTGTCCCTCAGTTTGAGCACAGACTGCTTGTCCCTTCAGGGGTGTCCATGTTGTCATCCATGCTGGAAGCAAGGGATCAGGATCTATGGGGATGCCCCATGCCCTGTTCAGGTTCTCCCTCCCAGTGCTCTCTGTAGCTGTAGTCATCAGCCAAAGCATAAGCCCTCTCCATGGGGAGTTTTGCTTTGAGGATGCCATGAACTGGCAGGTCATCCCTGTCTTTAGAAAGCTGCTTGAGGGTTAATTGCAGTTCCTGGTAGAAACATGAGCCTTATTTCCAAGCTGAATTAGTCTTGCTTCAGCTGCCAGCCATTGGATTTCACTTTGCTTTTATCCGTGCCCAGAAATTACTTCCCCACAGAGCCACTTGTAGCCTATCTGAGCTTTTCTGTCATAGCTACAGTGCTCAAGCCCTGGGGGCTTCCCTGACTGGGCAGGTCTGCTCCCTCCTGTGCCTTGTCCCTAAACTTGTTCCCATCCTCAGCAGTTTCAGCAACTTCAGGCCAAGCTCCTGGGTTGGTACCCTGCTGTGTTCCTGCTGTCTGCATCATTCTGTGTCAGTGGGGGTCCCCCTGCTCACCCTGCTGGAGCTCAGCGGGCTCAGAGCAGGATGTGTTTTGGGGCAGCTTGGGTGCCTGCCCAGCCCCAACTATTCCCTGAACTCGGGTTACTGCTGTGGTTACATGGTCTTGTTCTTCCCTGCAGTTGTGAGGAAAAGGGGCTGGTGGTGAAGGTGAAAGGGACGAACTCCTCGGATGTGATCTGCGGTAAGTGCCTGGTGCCCAGGGCTGATCCGGTGCAAAGCAGAGACCCCCCAGGGCTCCAGCTCCTGCAGCACTCAGAAAAGCTGGCCTGGTCCGTGGTGTCTTTGGGAGAGGAAGGTCTGAGTGCGTGGCCTGTGTGATGCCTTCGTGTCCCTCCGTCTCTATGAGGGATCCCTGTGGGGCTGGAACAGAGCACTCTGTGTTGTGCTGGGTGTCCCGTGGGTGCCTCACTGACCCCATCTTCTCCCACAGAGTCGAGCAGGCGCTCCTCGCTGTCAGTGCTGATCCCCATCACGGCTGCAGTCTTCACGTGCCTCCTGGGTGTCTGCATCTACTGCCTGGTCCACACAGGTGAGGGGCTAAAGCGCAGGAAGTGCTGACTTGGCTGAGGGAGGGAGAACCTTGGCCAGAGGGGCCGTAAAGGCCTGAGGGGCTGAGCCAGGGAGGACAGCAGCAGCTCTGCTGGAAGTGGGGAAGCCCCTCTGGGGACATCACCAGGAAAGGGTTCACTGAGCCCTGCTCTGTCTTTGGGAGCAGGTGTGTTGGCACTGCTGCAAGCCCAAGCTGGGTCAGCTCTTGGGGGAGAGTGCTGGTGCCCCACGAGTCCATTCTAGCTCCCACTGTTAGCCCCAACCTGTCAGCAGCAGCAGGCATAATGTGAGCTGCAGGACCTGTGCAGCAGCACCAGCCCTGGTTCTGACCCCAGGAAGCTCCCTGCAGGGCAGGAGCACTTGCCCCTGAACATTGCCTTCTCTGTCCCTCTTTCCATCCAGATTCCAGGCGACGGGTGCCAAACGAGGTGAGTCTACGAGAGCCCCCTCCAGCAGTGGGTTGGGTGGGTTGGGATCCCTCCAGGGCACAGCTGGGGATGTGCCAGCAGCAGAGCAGGGGCTGTGGCTTTGCAATGCAGGAGGGGTGGGGGCTGAACTAGGCTGCCTGGTTGGGGCAGGACAAGGGCTGGGGCAACCCAAGGGTGCTGCTGGCAAGTGCTGAGCATTTGGGAGGGACCCATACTCTGGCCTACACAGGAGTGTAGCAGGAACCTGTGGAAAGACATGGGTGCTGAGTGGGGGGATGTAGCTGCTTGCCCCTGACCCCTGCCCCTGTGCAGATAGAGGCTGGGGAGCCCGGAGAGAACCCAGATACCCCGCAGCCCACGGAGCAGGATGAGAATGTCTTGCCTGTGCAGGAGACCCTACTCAGGTGCCAGCCTGTGGCCCAGGAAGATGGCAAGGAGAGCCGCATCTCAGAGCAGGAGATGCTGTGAAGGCACAGGGCACTGCCTCCAACAGGAGCACAGACTGAGGACAGCACCATCTCCTCTGTCCCCTCTCCAGCTGGGGAGGAAATCTGGCATCTGGCCTGCCTGCAAATGACGTGATGCTGCAGTGGACCATGGCACAACCACCCCATGGGAATACCACCACAACTCCTGGTCTGGTCACCTGCACAGGGCTGCTCTGGTGGAGCAAGGCTTGGCTGCCCGCATGGGGACATGCAACAGAACCCCATCCTGCTTCCTGCCCAGGTGCTGCAATGGAGCCCAGCTGCTCAGTGGCTGCTCGCCTGCTGAGCCCTGGCAGAACCTGGTGCATCCCCTGGCCACAGCAGTGTCACTGCTGACAGGAAGACTCCAGCACAGAGCCCAGTCTCCCTGAGTGCTGGAGAAGCCAGGGGTGGGAAAGGGAGGGCTGCTGGTGTGAGACCACCACGGCAGAGCTCAGTCACCTGTCTGAGGCGCTGTGGAAGCGCTGCCTGTGCTGGAGCAGGGCCCGGTGCTTGCACCCGGATAGGGCACCCCGTCCCGGCCCCGGCCCCCCATGCCGCCCAGCGCTGCCGGGCTCCGTGGGACGAGCAAAGGCAGGACCGGCGGGCCCACGGCTCTGCTGTGGGGCAGGGGCCGGGGATGCGCGGCGGGGCCGGAGCGCAGGACACCGGCGTGCGGCGCCGGCGAGATGGTGCTGCGGGGACCGGCGCGGGGCTGCGCGGGCGGGACCGGCACCGCCCGCCCCCGCCCCCGCCCCGTCCCGTCCGCGTAGGCTCCGGGTGGGCACGGGGGGCCCTTGCCCAAGGGGTTGCCCAGCGCGGGCCCCCCTCCCGCGGTTCCCCCACACACCCCCCGTACGTGCGTGGGAGCGGCCGCGCTCCTTCACCTCCACCCACGCTGGCGAAACCCTGTGATTAAACGTGATTGATTATCTGGCCCCTGTGCGTGAGCAGCCCCGAGCCCCCGGTGCCCCCGGGACCGCGCTCCCAGCTCTGATGTTCCGGGAAGGATGCTTTGGGAATGGGCGGGTGCTCCCAAGCAGAGCTCCCATCGGAGGAGGAGGGAAGGGCGCTACCAGCTGTGCTGACCCCCACCGTGGCCCCAAGCCCTCCCCGCACACCTCGCTGGGGCCCGTTCCCGTGCATGCGGGCGTCCCCTGTGGCTGCCCTCACTGACCCCCACAGCAGGGAGCTGCCCCCAGCACAGCCGTGCCCTCCCCGTGTCCCACGCCAGAGGAGATGGAAGATGTGGGCAGGGCTGCCTGCAGCACGTAGCTCCATGCCCCGCACCTCTGGGCCTCTGCTCTGGCAGTAAAACGCACAGGTGGGGTCCATCCCACTGCAGGGCAGCGCTGCGGGGTGCTGGGGTGTAGCAGTGGAGTCACCACTCGCTCCAAAGCACTGGTGTGGGGCTGCAGTGGCACTGAGCTCACTGCAGACTTCAGGTACTGGGAGCAGCCTCAGCCTGTGACCCACCACTACCTGAACACAGGCAGCATGGCGTGAGAAAGGCTATAAATCCCAGAGCAGGAGCAGCTGGAGCATGGAGCAACTTTGCCTGTACAGGCAGTGGCACATTATTTAATGCTCCTCTTAAAACCTAATGTTAGGTTTAATAAGGGAGATAAAAACATGGCAGCAGCTTTCCCTCCTCTCAGGGCTTGGTGCTCCCAGCAGTGCTGGTGGGATGGTCCCAGGCTGGGCAGCATTCCCTTGGCACCAGCCCAGAGAACACCCAGTTCTGGGGACAGATGTGATCCCACTCCAGCTGGAGGAGAAGGCTGGTGTTATGTGGGCCACAGATGCAAAGTCTTTGGCCCCAAACATTAAGCCTTTGGCCCCAAACATTAAGCCTTTAGCCCCAGATGGTTTCCAAAGGACTGTCTCCCCAAGATGGCAGGCTGATCTCTCTGGGGCCGTGTCCCCACTTCCCCCAAGGCTGACCCTTCCCTGCTGGCACACAGCATGTGCAGTGCCTGCTCCCGTGTGTCACACATGTACCATCTCATTAGCGCGTCTGTCCCCCAAAGTGAGAAGGGAGAGTGTGTGAGGCCTAATTGAATGTAACTAATTATTCACTCTGCAAATGCTCTGTTTAAATGGGATTGTGAGGGACAGAATTACTCATTCTGAAAAGGGGAGAGAAAGAGAGAAAGACAGAGATAAAACAAATAGAGGCGGATGCTGGAGCTGCAGCTCGCTCTCTCTCCCCAGAATACCAATTACCGGATGAAGTGATTGTATAAATCTTTACCGAGTGAACGGACTGTACTAGTCACTTACTCCTGTCCTCTTATTATGAGGAAGCAGTGAAAAATCATCCCACTCTCCAGTTAAGGGTTCCCAGTCGCTGTCTTGGGCAATATCTCACCAGCTGGAGAGCTCACCCTGGGGCTTTCCCAGGGTGGAGGTCACATTGAGACAGGGCCGAGCACTTGGCAGGAGCCCATACCCCTCCTTCACCCCCAGTGCTGGGGAGGAGCAGTGGCTGTGCATGCGCTGGGAAGGTGCAGGACTTCTGCCCCAGGAGGAGCCAAGCAATGCCATGCAGCACCCTGGAACATGGGGAGACGTGGGCTGGTCAAGGGCCCCAGTGTCACACATGTGACAGGTCACCTAGGGACCCCAATGCCTGGTGCAGTAGCACTCCAGGTCTTGAGCCCTCAGCTTCCTTGTTCTTCCCTTCTGTGGGTCCAGCCCTGCCAGGGCCCTGATCTCCTCCACTGGCTCCTGCAGTGCTCACTGAACAGGGAGAACATGGTGCTTCCCAGCCTCTTCCCACGCTGCAGTCAATGTTTCTCACTCAAGGTGTCTCTGCTCCACTGGTTGCCGAAATGCACTCATTTGCAGTGACCTCCATCACTCTCGCCTGCCACGTCTTTTAATCCCAGATCCCTCCAAACACTCACATTTCTGTTCTCGGTAGTGGTGTGGGATGGGAGAGGAGGTCCTGGCCATGCGGAACAGGGAAAGCTGACAGAGTCTGCCTGCACCCTGCCATCAGTGGGGAGCACCCACACCCTGGGTGAGGACGAGGTGGTGAGGATCCATACTCCCTGCAGGCAACCCTGGACCCCTGTCACCACAAGGGATCCAGCACACCAGGGGCTGGTTTACAGGGACAAAGACCACCTGGTCTCCACATCCTGCAGCCAGAAAGAGAGGCACCCTGGGGCCCTGCAGGTGCTATTCCAGAGAAGCCACTGGAGTTGTGTGGTGGATTCACTGGGGGAAAAGAGGCTGGGCACAAGTCAGTGAGGAGAGGGTAAAACTTCCAGTCTGTCCTGCCTTGTCCTGGTTAGGGATTTGAAACTCGTTGCCAGCAGCGAGTTTCCATGCACTGGAGATGTGCATGTGTGGGTGTGAGGGAGAGATAACATCATCATCGTCATAACAAATGCAGTTGTGCAGCTCCATTCTCTGCTTATTGGCTTTCTTCTCTTTATCTATAAATAATTGCGGGGACACAATAGACTTTTAAGTCTGCCAAAGAGTTTGTCTCCCTCCAGCAACTGTATTGCTACAGTGCTGCCACCTTATCTGCTTGTAGAAAGATGAGGGTGGGAAAAATATTTACTGTCAGGGATATTTGTCATCTGCAAATTACCTCTGCCTACAGTTTGCAGCAGGGATGGGACTGATGGCACCGATCTGTACTGTGGGAGTGTGAGCACAGGGAGTCTCCACACTGCCCCAGACCCACCTGAGCCTCATCCCATTAGCTGGTGGGGCGGGCAGCAGCGAGCCAGGAAATCCACTGTGCGTGCAAATCCATGCCACAGGGATGAGGGATACAGCTGATGATGCTGAACAAGGGGCCCAGCAAGTGGCTTGACACAGAGGATCACCTTGATGGGACTGGGACATTAGGCTCAGAGGTTTGCCAAGTTTCCAGCCCCTCCCCAAGCAGAGGCCTGCACCCACAGGCTGTGCAGCAGCCCCCAGCACAGCAGCCTCAGGCACTGACCACCGTGAGAGCCCCAGGCCTCACTGTTGTCCTGCAAAGGCCAAAAGTGCTGGACACTCCACCACTCTCTGAGTACCCAACATCACTGCCAGCCTCACTCTGCCTGCTGCTGCCAGCCCCACCAGGCTCACTCGCTGCTGGAATTCCTCACATCCTGCAGCCCAGAGGCCTTTGCACAGCACTTATCACTGCAGTATCCAAGAACTGATCTAATTGATGTGACACCAATTATTCCTGTATCACTAAATGCAGAATTAATGCATCTGTGTGTACAAACCTCCTAGACCCTGACCATGAAATTATGACTTTGACATGAAAGGAGATAGAGCCGGGAGCACCATCTCTCATCTGAGCCCTCATTATTGCAGCTCTGGCCAGCCCCGCTGAGACACCTCCCTGATGGCCACATGGACTACGCAGGATCCCTGCATCATCCAGCTGGCTGCATGAAGAGCTGGGGCTTTTGGCTCTTTGCAGACTGGGCTGCAGCCATGGTGGTCCCACACAGCCATGCCAACCCAGGCAGCACCAGCCCAGAAGTGAGTGCTGGCAGAGCTGCCATGGCTATTGTGACAGCCAGCCCAGCAAGCTGCGTGCTCTGCAGGGCAGTGCAAAGCCATTTCTGGGCTGCTCAGCACAGCCTATGCAGACTGAAAAGCTCTTGGCTTGGGCATGGACTGGTACTGGGAAAAGCCATGCATTGCACTTGAAATTTTACTGTGAAATTAGGCTTTGCCTGGACATGCAGGGCTTGGCACAAGCAGAAGTTTGTATTTTGTAAATTGCTTTCTACAATCAATTAAAGAAAAGAGATGGCTGTGGCCAGAGGTGGCACGCGAGATGGCTCCAGGTTGGGGCTGGTTTAGGAGCCCTGCCGTACAGCTCTGGGAGCAGTCCCAGCCCCAAGGGAGCAGCCTCAGAATGGGGAGATAGCGGGGCTGGGCAGAGCTCACCTGTTGGAAAAGGATGTGGGCAGCTGTGAGGGGGAAAGATGGCCCCCATCAGGGGCTGCTGCCCCTGTGCCCACACTGCCCACTGGGGTGAAGGGCTTCTTGCTGTCCCACTGCTGGATGCCTGCTTGCCTTGGCACCCCGCTTGTAGCCATGGTCACTGCCACACACCCCAGCTTGGGATGCACCAGCCACCATCAGAACTGTGTCCCACCACTGCTCCACATGCCCTCCTTGTGCCTCTGGCATGTCCCACAGCAGGGGTTTGTGGGGCATGGCCCCACAGTGTTCAGCACATGGCAGCTGCCCCCAGGCCGCACACCATGGTGCCAGCACTGCTCCAGGACAGCAGAACAGAGCGGTACCATGTGAGCTGGGGGTGGAGTGAGGCACAGCCAACATGGCAAAGCTCTGGTACCCTTCTCCATCACATTTGGGGACAGCATGGTGAGCACAGTGCGTCAGGCTGCTCGGATGGCGAAGGGCTTGCCCTGGTTCTGGTTTGCTCAATGTTTTCATTAAGGACCTGGATGATGGAATAGAGAAAGTGCTTATTAAATTTGCAGATGACACGAAGCTGGGAGGGACTACAAGTATCTTGGAGGACAGGATTAGAATTCAAAATGATCTTGACAAATTGGAGAAATGGGCTGGAAAAAATAGGATGAAATTCAACAGGGACAAGTGCAAGGCAGTACGCCGAGCAGGGGAACAATCAGCTGTGCAAACACAAGCAGGGCCAGTGGCATGGAGCCCAGCCGGGCATGAGGCCACACAGGCACGGGGCAGGCACGGGGCAGGCACGGGGCAGGCACAGGGCAGGCAGGAGGCATGCTGTCTGCTCACTCTGAGCTGGGGGAGTAGGGCCATGAGGAAGCAGGAGGAATGGATGGAGGGAATGACAGAAACCTCTGTTGGCCCCAAGCACAGACTGACCCCTTGGAGCTGTGCCATTGGCTCCCCTGCAGTCCCACACACCCCTCCCACCTGGCCAGGAGCTACAGTGAGATCCAGCAGCATCAGCCCCTGTACACTTCAGGTGTGTGGCTGAGCAGAGGTTCCCTGCTACGCTTCTCCATCCCCTGCCTTTGCCAGCTCAGAGCCCGGGCACACACTGCCCTGTGACGCCCCAGGGAGATGCCCCTATGCCAGCTCCAAAAGATGCTCAGCCTTTCCTACAGAGCACCACTGAGGCAGATCCCCAGGTGCTGGCACAGCTTAGCACCAGGGGCCAAACCACCATCACATGTGCAGGAAGCTTTGCTCCAAAGGCACTTCCCATGCCTGGGGCTCAGCTGGAGGTCTGGCCGCAGCCCCCTGCCCCACAGCACACACCCCTGCAGAGATCCCCTGGAGCCCTCCAGCTGCCTTCCCTTCGCTCCGGCAATTAGAGCTCCAGCCAGCCCCCTCCGAGCCTGTGCAAACACAGAGGCTCATTTAAATAAATTAAGAAGACATAATAAATCAAAGGGAAATGAGGGGCTGTGCCTGGGGGCAGGGGAGTCACTCGAGTTTAATTACATTGGCAAGCCTCTCGCAGCAAAAGCACAGCAAGTCCCAGATGTGTCAAGCACAGATGTGCAGGAATGTGCAGAGCTTGGTGGCAGGGCTGGTGGCACCACCCTGGCGCCTGTGCCCGGCACAGCACCGGCACAGCACCGGTTCCAGTGAGTCAGGAAGTGAGGCACGTGCTGGCAGAGATGGGTCCTGGGCACTCGCCACTCCAGGGCACCTGGGCAGCAGTACCCATGTGGGCAGATGGCATCCTGGCAGTGCAGCACGGGCAGCACCTAGTGCCACATAGGACATGCTGGGGCAGCCTGCAAAGCCCTGTCTGCCCCATTCCCAGCCCCCTGCCCTTTGCTCCATTCCCAGCCCCCTGCCCTGCCCTTTGGCCCCTGTGACCACCCAGAGCCACCAAGTCAGGCTGAGGCTCAGGGAGTAGCACTGGCACCACGACATCCCTCTGCCACACAGGGGATTTACAGCCCTGTTGTTTAAGAACTCTCGCTCATGGCTGCATCAGGGACTCCAAATAGAGCTTTGTGTAGAGGCGGCAAATTTATGACACTGGCTCTGAATCCCCAGTCAGATCAGGGGCCAATTCGTCTTCCCAGGGCTGAGGGTAAAATTAAATTATTGTAAAATAAATCTGTAAAAATGATGAAAAGACCATCACCCGTCGGCAAGGGCGGGGTGCCGAGAACCCACGCGTGGCTGTGACGGATGGGGCTCACCAGGTGATAAAGCGCCCGGGACCTGGGAGCTCAGGGATTTCTGCTGTAATCTCACTAAAGAGATGTTGTTTACAGGAAAAAGGATATTTGGGGGAGGAAATTGCATTTCAAGGTTAAAGGAAAAAAAAATGGAGCAAATCTCCCAGGGAGCCACTTATGTGTGAGATGGCAGCAGACAGAGACAGGTGTGGGTGCGAGGGAGCAGCCGGGGTGGGATGCGGTGGGAGGCCGTGCCAGGCACACACATGTGCCAAGGGCCAGGTCCCCTGCCTGGCCTCACCATCAGTCCAGGCAGCCCAGAACCGGGCAGCGATTGCCCAGGCTCACAACAAGGGAGGCCAACAGGGCTGGTGGGTCCAGGACAGCCTGAGGGGGCCAAGGGTCCCTGTGGATGCTACCAGCCCACCCTGACGGAGAAGCTGCTGCCACGCTGCTCCCCAGCCCTGGTGCCGTCCTGTCCCACCACAGAGGTGCCTCATCAGCCCAATAATGGCAAACCCTCACTGCTTCCTGTGAGGAGCCCTGCAGGGGCCTGAGTGGCCCCCATTTGATGCTTCAGGGCAAGAGGCATGTGCCCTGCACAGGGGCTTGCAGCTTCCACGTTTCATCCTTATCCCACAAGATGGATGCTGGAGAGAGATTTTTTCCCAGCGATGAGTGGAAAAAATAATGACTTCAGCTTACAGTGCACTGGCTGGCCATTTAACAATAGGCCATTAGCATGGCTCAGCATGGGGAAGGGATTTATTTAGGGGACACAGTTGCAAAGACAAACCAGCACCAGGTGCTTAATAGCGTATCAGAGGTATCGGAGTGTTGCAGTGTTCAGAAAATGCAGCTGTGGGAGTTCAGAGACTTTATCCTTCATGTCTGTGAAATCCCACAATACCAGCAGATATTTCTCAACTCTGCCCCAAGTACAAAAGCTGCTCAGGGAAAGTAGTGGGTCTGCAAGGGCAGCAGCTCCTACCACGGCCACCCTGGCTATCCCAGCACTGCCAGGACTGGCTTCTGCTGGCACAGACCATCCTGTGTCCTCACACCCACCCAGGGCCACTTGCAAGGCCTGTTAAACCTCGGGACTTCCTTCTGTCCCTGGCAAAGGCATCCTGAGTATGACACAGGGGAGGGACATGTTCCACAGTCCTGGGAAAGCCCAGTCCTCCCATCCCAGGCTGGGTTGGGCTCTGACATGAACCTCTCTAGCTCATCCCCAATGCTTGTGCCATTGCCCAGAGCAGCTCTGGAGCATCAGCAGGCTTTGCCTGAGCCCTCGCTGTGCCTTGGTGGCCCAGCCAGGCACTGTCATCCACCAGAAACCTCCTCACTCCTGCAAACACCATGAGTCAGCCACAGCTCCAACCCCTGTCCTGCCATCACCACCAGGGCAGCACAATGATCACCAACATGTCCCTGCCCATGGATGGACACAGACTTCCTGACAGCAGGGATGGGTGCCAGGCAAATCCCCTCATGCCTGTGAGTGCTGCCCCAAGAGCGCTCACTGCAATGCCCACCAGTGCACCCCAGTACATCCCAGTGCATCCCACGTCCCAGCCAGGGGTCGCATGGCTGAGACCCCTTGCACTGCTGTAGTGGAGCCAGAGAAAGGGCCTTTGGTGGACCCAGAGCCTGCATGGCGTGTGGGGCCCTGCTGTGTGCCAAGTGTGGCGAGGGGTCCCATGGCAGCAGGAGGGGCCGGGGGCAGGAGCTGGCGGCCGCCCCACGCAGGCGGCACGGCAGCAGTGTGCCGAGGTGGAAGTAAAGAGTTACTGAGCAAGCAGACGTTCAATAATTCATGGTCACTGAACTGTAACAGGAACAACGACAAATAATAATACAGGAAAATGGGGAAAAACCTGAAATCATTAGGCCAATGGTTCAAGCATGAAGAGCGCGTGCTGAGGGAGAGGGGTGCAGTCACGCCATGCCTGGGTGCAGGGGTTGGTGCCAGCTGCACTGTGACACTCTGCCCCCAGCCTGGCACCCCTGCTGTTGCCCCATGGGGGCTGTTCCAGGGATGTGCCCAGCCCAGGGGAGGCTGAGCTGCGCCATGTGCCAGCCCTCAATGCCCTCTGAGCCTGGTCGGCATGCAGGGAGCTTGTTCACGTGTCTAAGAGGCCGGAAAGGCAGATTTGCTCTCCCTAATTATAATTAGTGATGCTTGCCATGGGAGTTTGCAAACATGGTTTAATTAGAGCAGCCGGGCTCCCTCCACATGCTGTACCCTCCCCGGGGTCAAGGACAGAGTGGAGTGAGGGAAGCAGGAGTTGGGGAATGCTTGGCAGAGTTTGGCTGCTGGGCCCACACAAGATTTACCCCTTCTCTTTGCCCACAGCCATGGGCCAGGAGGCTGTCAGTGCTTGGCTTAGTTTAACTCAGCTTGTCTCAGCTGGCAGGGATCACCCTGTGTCCCTGTACGCACCCTCTCCCCAGGTTCTGGCACCACCAGGATTGCCTGCTGCTCCTGGGGACAGGAGGACACCTGTGCACAGTGACTCAGCCAGAGGCCAACAGACTCTGAGCTGGGAAATTTAATCTACAGCTACAAGAAAGGGCTGTGGAGTCTCTGGATGCATGAGGCTGCTGCTTCTGTCAAGAAGAAAAATAGGAAAGGGGCGTAGGGAATTAGACAAAGGCCATGAAGCAGAGAGGGAGGATTGGGTGAATTCAGGGGGAGCAGGCAGGGGCTGCTGCAGCCCCAGAATGGGCTGATGGCCAAATGTCCTTGGTACCCAAAGCCCTGCAGAACTGGGACCAGGATGGTGAGAGACATCAGTGAGTGCCAGGAAGGGATGTGTGTGAGGGAGAACAAGGCCCTGGTAGTCTGAACCTCTGGATGCAGCCAAGACAAGCCCTGCCTAAGTTGCCCTATTGATGCCTTTTCCTGGTCTTAAAATCAAGAGTCATACACGGTTAGAAGGGGAAAAGGGATTTTACTTTGGTATTTATTTTAAGGATCCTTAGGTGTACACGTCCAGGTCATATGCATCGAGATGCACCCTGCCAAGTATGTGTCCCCCCAACCTCGGCTGTAACATTATAGGTTTTACTAATTAGCATATCTATCAAAGATTCCCCAATGAGAGGCTCGAGTGAGCCCCCCTCCCCAAGGAACCTTCCCCTGGATGGTTCTATCTTGGTTTACAGAATGTGTTCTGGAGAGGACCTTGGGGTCTGGGGCACACTGATCCCTAGCTATGAAGCTTCTAAAATGTTGAGTCTCTCGGCTTGACAAACAAGTCCAAGAATGTAGGGAAAAAGCACTAGGAATACAGAAGTTGTAAAAAGGTATAACAGGGGTATAAAAGAAAAGGCAAAAATCTTCATGGCATCACTATGACTGACCAGGTTATCTGGAGGGATGAATTTGAGATGAATGAGAGCATCCTGAGCTCAAGGACAGTCAGCTGTGGTGGCTGTGCAGCAGCAGGCAGTGTATCCATGCAGGCTGAGCCATGGAGACGACACCTGGAGTCGCAGCGTGGAAAGCAGTGACCTGGTCAGAGCTCCCTGCACGGCACTGGGGAACCTGGATGACTAATTGCCATTGTCACCACACCTAATTAGGAGGCTGGCCACAGCCAGCTGGAAACTGTAGGTGTTAATTCTTTCTGGCGGGGGTGGTGCCCCGTCCAGAGGGGCTCCTTCCACCCAGCCTGTCCGGGGCAGCTCCCATCGGCCCTGGCACTGTGTCCCCGTCCTCACCCTGCCCTGAATATTCAACATCCATCGGCGGGGCACAGCCTACCTGGGCACTGGCCGGACACCCCCTCCCCGGAGCCGCACCGAGGGGACACAGCTGGGGCGCTTTGCAGGGAGAGGCTGGGGCGGGTGCCCAGGTCCTGTCGCTCCGGGGGCAGGTGCGATGGTGAGGCCGTGCGACCGCTGTGGCTGGGAGCGGAGCTCGGTGTCTGGGTGACAGGTTTACAAATCACCACTGCTGCGTGCAGAGGGAGCTTGGTTGCCTCGGCATTCATCCCCGCGCTAATTGCTGCCTCCCCGAGGAACCCGATCCATCTCGCTGTAATTGACAAAAGGCAATTAAAAAGCAGTTGTGAATAAAGGGGGACATCTCCGGAGGGCCTGGCAGGAAAGATTTAGGTGCTTTGGAGATGTTGCGGTGGCGTGGCCGGGCAGCGATGCTCGGGGCGATGCTCGGGGCGGCTGTACCCCTCCTGCCCTGTGCCCAGCCCGGGCGCTCTGCCCGGCTCCCAGATCAGCCCTTTGCTCACCCGCGTTTCTCCCTGCCCTGCCAGCTTCATGACCATCTGCTTGCCCCATGGTTGATCACCAGACAGACCTGGAGACCCAGCCGGCTGCAGGCTCTTCGGACACCTTCCTGGGAGCAGGAGCAGCAGGGTCCTGCATCCACGTGGGGCCAAAGCCAGCCCCCTGCAGAGAGCCTATCCCCGGGGCTCCCCTCAAGCCCGTGGAACTGGGAGAGCCCCAGCATCTTCCCCTGCTGGGAACTGTGGGTTCATGGGGGGTGGAGGGCAAAACCACACCACGGGAGTGCCATGGGAGCGCCCTGGCCCTGCTGTCTGCGCTGCCACCGAGCACGGCCTTGCAGGAGACAAAGGGCAATCAGCAGCGATGGCACAGAGAGTGGCACAGCGAGTGGCACGGAGCTGGGCGTGAAGAGCAGCTGATTGAGGAAGAGATGCGTCAGCTGCCTCTTGTGCACAGCAATCTCCTGATTGAGGAGAGCAGCAGGTGCGAGTGCTGCCAGCTCACCTGCAGAGAGGAGCTCTCCCTGCCGAGGTGGGAGGACAGCAGGGAGGGCAGGGGAGATGTGAGATGGTGTGTGTCCTGTGTCCCCCCACAGCAGAGCCCTGTGTCCCCAAATGGCAGTGCCCTGTGTCCCCTGCAGGCATTTCTCTACCAAGGGCTGGGCAGGTTTGCCCCAGCCTGGCAGGGACAGTCCACCTGGGGACAGGGGCCAGGCAGCCCCATGGGCAGCAGCAGGCAGGGGCACTGTGCTGTGGTCTCCAGCTTTGGGGCAGTGCCTGTCAGCAGGGCAAGCTGTGCCCACCTTGAACAGTGCCAGCTGCTGATGCTGCCAGGAGCCAGCCTGTGGCATGGCAGAGCTGCCTTTTTGCCTGCTACTTGCTTGGGTCAGGGCTCGAGAGCTGCCCAGGGAGAAGCAAAAAGAGGCAAAATGCCTGGGGTGTGGCTCAGGCAGTCCCAGCCCCTCCACTTGCCCCAGAACCTGCACCAGCACTGGCTGCATGACTCCTGTTGAAAGAATCCCACCTGCCTGCGGTCCATGGGGGCAAAGGGTCAGAGCTGCCCTGTCCCAGGCGTGGCTGCCATGGGACATGAGACTTTGGTGGGGCTGCCATTTCCAGAGGTGGCAGATGGCAGGATGTGCTGATGCTGGGATGTTTTTCGCCATCTGTTGGGTCTAATTGACTTCCTGCAGAAGTTCTTAAAAAAATTAAACCAGTTGCAAGAAGAAAATTGTTAATTAAAAGGCCTTTTGATTAGATAGACAAATATTTACCAATTATGACTGACCCCCGGCCACTCTATTTTTTGTTTGCAAACTCCACAATCAGCAGTTATCTCAGCAATTACGCCTGTGCCAGCGATTCCCTCGTGTAATGCCTCCCCGGGGGGGGGTCCCTGAGTGGTGGGGAGGCCAGTGAGAGGAGGGGGCCCAGTAGTCACAAGGAAGGGGTGAGCTGCCCACTGTGCCCCGGGCATGGCCACGCACCACCCCACCCACATCCCGCTGGTGTTACAGGTGCCCTGTTCTGGCCATGGTGGTTTTTGGTGGCAGCATCCTCTCCTGTGTCCAGTGCCTGTCCCCAGGCAGGCAATTTAGGCTCATGCCACACCATAACCTGAGGGAACATGACTCCCAACAGAAAAGCTGTTTGTGTTTTTGGGTGAGACTGAGCACACAGCAGGGCTTCTGGCTGACCCCAGTGCCTTGGGACAGGGACACCCTATGCCCAGAGGCTGCAGGACAGGGAACCTGTGCCTGTCCTTGTGTTTGCCCATCTCATGCCAATGGGTCCTGGACAAATCCCATTGCCCACGAAGGGGCCAGGCCAATGTGACCACAGCCTGTGGCACACCAGTTCCCTTCTCTGCAGAGGGCACTGGTGTGGTCACACTGCACCAAGGGATGTGCTGGGAGGGAGTCCGGAGGTGCAGCACCAGCCACACACTCCCAGGGCAGGACGTGGGTTTTAATGTGGTACAAAATTGATGGATGATTCTGAGCAAGTGAATGTTCAGTGTAAATTACCCATGTTAGGCTCCAATCCGTGGCTAATTCATTAGACACACGTTTCTACACAAAAATAAAAAGCCTTCTGCATGCATTGTTCACCAAATGCTCTGAAAAAAAGATGTGGGGAGGCAAGGTAGTCTCTTGACCCACTGTTGAGGTTAAATCCTAATTCTCAGCCTCTCTGCTTCTGCTGCCAGGAGTGGGAACAGCTCCAGCTCAGCCTTTCAGGGAAGTGCTGCCAGCGCCTGCCTGCCCCAGAGCCTGCTCGGCCATGGGGCTCAGAACCCCTCAGAGCACGGAGGCGATGGAGATGAGTGCACAGCATGGCACTGAGAGCACTGGCTGCCAGCTCTTCAGGGAGAACAAACCCTGGGCATCAGACCCGGCAGAGTGCCAGGATAGCTGTGAAGGCACATTCCCATGATGTAGCACCATTTAGAGTCTTATTAATGGAGTGGGAAGGCTAATTGTGATTAAAGTAACAGTGGTGCTAAACAGATAATTCTGCCCTGAATGGCAAGATAGATTTTTTTAAAAAATGAATGAAAAAGGAAAAGATAGAGTAACCAATCTTTAAAAATACAGAGATCAGTAAGTGAGGATTCATTTTTTTTATTAGCACAGGGCTCTCGGGGGAGGCATGTGTCTGCATCCCCAGTGCCCGAGACTGCTCAGCTCATAATAAATGGCACACTGGCGATGCTGGGCCTGCCCGCTGCATTGCCATGGCTACTGCACTCTGCCTCTGCAGAAACTAAATATTGAACAGAGAGCAGGTGTGCCAAGGATCCCAGCCTCCCACACCACTAGCACCATCCCTGTGGGCAGCTGGTCCTCCAGGAGGGAGAGGTTGGCCGGGGACCACAGGTCAGTCTAGGAGGCGACCATCCCTGTCCCAGCCTTCTGGCTGCAGGAGCCTTGACACCTGAGCCAAGGGCAGGCACAGGCCAAGCCTTGGGCAATGGGATCAGCAGGGACCCTTCTCCAGGGAACTTAAAATTACTGCCTGAATGGAGCAGCACTCCTTTCCTCGCCAGCTGCTGCAAGGAGAGCCCACACAGGACCAACACTCTGCAGGCTGTCGGAGCAGGACCCTTCCAGAACCAGGGATCCTCATCCCTGCACTGGCCACAGAGAATATGTGACAGGGACATCCCATGTCCAGCCTCCCTGCAGGGCTTGGCTCCTGATTTCAGCAGATCCCAGGAACCCAGCAGACACCCTGTGGCTCCTTCTCCCCGCAGTGACTGGCGCAGGAGGCAGCAGGAAGGAGTGTACGTATCAGGATGCTGGAGGTTATTGCTTTCATTAATAGCTGTGTGAGAGTGCTTGAGGTGAGCCAGGCAGGAGCAGAGCCCACGTCTCAGAACTGCTCCTGCCTGCTAACAGCCTTCGCCTCCCTTTTGCATTCCAAGGGCTCCCCAGGGCCAGTCTTTGCCCAGCGGCTACCAGACTTCTGCCCCCTGGGTGCCCCTGGGTGTTTTGCACCCCACTGCTCTCCCGCCCCCACTGTACATTTCTGCTCACCCCTCTAAATATTCTAATACTGTAAAAGATCCATCAGAAACCTTCCACTCCAGAGGGATATATATTATCTAAATTTGATAAGACAACTTAATTTCTCTCCGTGTCTGTTACTGGCGATAAAACTGGGAGACTTTTATGACCCGGAGTCCTCTGTAAGATTGTCAGGAACTTATTATACAAGGTATAACTGGATTTCTCTCCACAGATGGCTCGCAGCCATGAGCTGTAACGCAATTCTGCAGCACATTTGGTAGAATAAATGCAAAGAGCTTGTTACAGGGAGTTAGATAAGAGAGACGGGAACACAGCTCTCGCAGGCTAATTCGGCATCTGATCTGCCTTTTTCTCACTGTGAAGGACGACTTGGAAAAGTGCATTTCACACTGAGGAAGGAGCCAAGCCCTTCCCAGAGCCACCTGGGATTGGTGCAGCAGCCAGCACAGTGCACTAAGAGGGACAGGACCCAGCATGTCACGGCAGAGCTGCTGCCCTGGCCCTTTGTGCATGCCACTGCTGTGTCCCCAGTGCCAGCAGGTGCCTTGCCACGTGGCACGAGGGCCAGCAGGTCCCTCTCAGAAGCCCTCATGGCAGGCTCATCCGTTATAGTTATCACACAGCCCATTCAGGCTCTGACCAGATAAAGACTGGTGATTTTTTATTTACTGATTTTTTATTTCAGCATCCTGCAGGCAGGATGCCATGCAGCACACTCATTTATCTCAATTTGCTCCCTCCCACCTCCCATCCCTAATTTTTCAGCAGAGCCTTGGAGGTGAAAGCCTTATCTCTGTGGCTCTCCTGCACATGGAAAGCAATCATGGCCTCTCCTTGTAGGGGCCCTGGTGGGGCTATTTGCTGTTGGGGCAGTAGCTTTGTGGACTGGAAATGAGACAAATCTCTCTGCAGCTGCTCATGGCCCTGGGCTGGGGTAGACCCTGCACTGCTGTGTGGGGCTGCAGTGGGGCTCATGTGTGGGGCTGCAAGAGCTCCCAGTCACGCATTGGCTCTCCAGTGAGCATCCCCAAACAAGAAATGCTTTCCCAAGCTCAGACCATGTTAGAGCAAATGGGAATTGCTGAAACCATCAGGTGGTGACAGCATGTTCCTCTTGTAGCACCCATTCCCCTGCAGTCCCACTGGCTGCAATCCCTGGAGTGGACAAGGCAGACCTGTGCACCCTCCTGCAGGCAGCACCCCGGTGTCACACTGTCCCCAGAGTGGAGGTTTGCCTGTGCCCTGCCCGTCCCTGCACCACTGCCAGAGCCCCTACAACCATTTGATAAAGCAGAGCTGCTCCCTGGCCCTCGGGCCCCAGGGAATGGCAGAGTCAGGAGCCCAGCTTGGGGCAGAGGCTGCAGCCCAGCATGGCCACATTAATGCTGGGCGAAACATGTTGTTATGTGCATCAGGTTTTGTAATGGAACATGTTTAAAATTCAATAGAAAGAAAGATTAAAAAATAAGTTTCTTATCTAGAGGAGCCATAGAGCCAGTGAGGAAATTATGAATGTCTCGTTGTCCAAGGTTAAAGAGTGAGAGCTGAGGCATGAAAAGGCAGGAGATAAGATGAAATGTTTTCTGTTCAAATGAATGGGCTCCACTCTGCTCCCTAATAAACGATCAGTGTCAATATGACAAATTAATTCTGCATTGAGCTCCACTCAGGGCTCAATGTGTGCAGGGTGGGGAGGGTCCCAGCCACAGCCTCCACTGCCAGACCTATGCCGAGCCAGCCCTGCACAATCTACTGCTCCAGGAGGGTGGTGCAGGAGAGGCCCCATGTCCCTGGCTCTGCTGCCCCGCTCCACAAGGAGGGGATGGGATGCCCTGAGCCCCAGCTGTGTGCTGCAGCCACCTGTGGGCTGGGCTCCAACTGGGAATACTTTAGCCATGGGCAGAGAGGGGACCACGCAGGACCCCAAGGACAAGGGGACAGGGATGACGCATCCTGGACTGGCAGCTGCGGTGGCTGCAGCAGAGCTGTGCCAGCACGAGGAGCTGCTGGCAGAGCAGCCAGGTGACCCCACGGAAGAGACTGGACCTTTTAAAAGAGACAGTGACAAATGAAGCTCCGTTCCACTTGAGGCACAGAGGAAGGGGACAGGGAAGTGCTTCCAGGAGCTGCAAGCTGAAGGTCACCCAGGAGCCAGATGAAGCTGCCATGGGGCAAGGGGGGTCCAGGAGGGGACAGTGCAGGACAGGAAGGTGCAAGAAGACTGGGACAGTGGATGTGGCACCTGATGGACAGTGCCAGAGGTGCAGGCAGTGCTGGGAGGAGAGGGCAGGGAAGAGCTGACCCCACTCTGGGAGCAGGGGGCCTGTGGATGATGCTCCTCAGCACTGTGGTACATACCTGGGGCTATGCCAGCCCTGGCCAGGATGGCCCAGCCAGACCCACTGTGGTCCTGGCAAAGTCCCCACACCAGTAAGTGATGCTGCTGATGGGGACTTGTTTTCCACTGCAGAGCAGGAACCCAGGGAGGGGAACACTGTTCCTCAGGGTAGGATCCAGGCTGTCTGGCCAGGCAAAGCCCGATGAACCAGCCACTAGCCCTGACACTTTCAAGGCACAATTCCTGCCAGAGAGCAGCCTCCAGCCAAGCCCTGGAGCTGCACCACACAGGGCAGGAGAAAGCCAGCCGTGCCAGGCCAGCAGGTGCCAGCGGAGGCAGGGCCGTAACCGCAGCTGTTATTACCCACAGGAGATCCTTAGTGCAAGACATACTCCTGCAGAAGACAAATCACAGCCGACACACAACACTGTTAGTCTGTGTTTATCTCCAGCTGCCTGAGGGCAAGAGCAGGTGAAGTTACAGGAAACGTGGGGTGTCTGGAGCTTAGCATTGCTGCAGCCCTGGGTGGATCCACAGCCCTGTCTGCACTGGAATCACTCACAGCCAGCCTCTGTCCAACTGGCCAGGCACAGGCAGGGACCGAGCAGAGCCCTTGAACTGGGGAGGCATCTTCATCACTACTGTGGGGCTGGACTTGCTTCTTTTAGTGCTCCTGCCTTGGAACCCAGCTGTCCAAGGAGGATTCCCGTGCCATTGTGCTGCCCTGGCCCCAGCACCGTGGCTGGCATGGGAACAGGGCACTGCAGCAGCCAGGCTGTAGGACCTGCTCTGGGAAGGGTTAACAGCCTTCCACACTGACACTGGAGCTGGAATGGAAAGAGTATCTCAACAGCTGAGATTAAAACAAGAAAATGAGTATAGAAATTATGTTTGTTAAAGCGAAATAACTAATATAATCCTCAAAGGATTTTTCCTTTTGACTTAAAAAAAATCTAATATCTTCATTTCCATACCTTTTTTAAGCTAATTTGTGGAAAATTAAAATGGTGAACCCACAAAGGCTGCAGTTTAATTGAATCTTGCATCAGCCCTTGGTGAGCAGTCTCTCTTGGATTCCTTGATTAGTTCCCTCCATTAAATCATTTTTGCATCGTTTAGCTGAGATACTGTCTTCTGGCGGGTCTGGGACTCAGGGACCTGGATAACTTAGTCTCCATCTGAGCAGATGTAAAATGACACGCCATGCTCTGGAGAACTGTCTTATTTGACCTCCCGTATCTGTGGGACTCGCTCCTGTGCCTTGCTGCCAGGGCAGACAGCAGGCATGGGCTGCCCTCAGCACCAGGCCTGGCTGGGGCACAGCACATCCCCAGACACCAGGCACAGCTTCAGGGACTGGAGTGAGCTCGGTGGTGGCAGGATGAGGAGCAGAGGGAGCAGTGCTTGGCACTAGACAGCTTAGAGTGGCTGCACTCACCTGGCTGTGGGAGATGTGGGGTGCAGTAGGGACCACAGTGTGACATCCTGGCAGGGGCAGTCCTTCCTCTCTGCCCACCTGGAATGCCCTGAGCACGTGCTGCAGGCACCAGCCCCGGTGGAGCACCAGTCCTCAGCATGGGCAAGCACACAGGATGTGGCCTCAGTGCTGGCAACCACTGAAGTTCTCTCTCTCTCTGCTGAATCCCCTCTTTTTAAGCGTGGATCAATTATACCTATCATGGATGGCTCTTAATTTGGAGCATTTACAGCCTCCCTGTCCCATGGCACAACATGACAGGGGGCCACTCAGTCTCTCTGGAGGCACTGGCAGCAGCTGCACACCAGGACAGCTGGCCTGGCTCTGGGCCCGGTGAGCCGTGTTCCAGCCCTGCCAGTCTCCTGACCCCGTTGCACTCGGACTGGTGGGTGCTGGATGAGCCAGCTCTCCCTTCTACATCCCCTGTGCAACTCTGGCACCTCTCACTGCCCCAGCAGTGGCACAGGAGTGTTCTGATGGCCTTGTCAGGCTATCATGTCCCATAGATTAAAACAGATTTATATAAAGTCCTTTTCACCCCATTAGATTACTCTGGATTAACCTTGATCTCAGTAATAGATGCTATAAATGTAAGTCCCACTCAGGGGGATTTTATCCATATGTTCTTGGAAGGCAGAAGTAGATAAATTCTTAGAGAAGGTCTTACTGAGCGATTAGAAAGATTTAACCTCTTCAGAGCCAGCTGGAGCCGTGTGCCCCTCTGCAGGGCGAGTGCTCAGCCCCACCTCCTCAGGCAGTGCCCCCCAGACCCATCACCCCCAGACCTACGCCGTCTCTCAGGGGTGGGGACACAGCATGTTGTGCTATGTGACCTGACACCCTGCTGCTGCATGGGGCTGCTCTGTAAAGCCTGGACTCTGCACCCACCCGAGAGTTCCCCTGCAGTCATCTGGAGGGGCTAGTGGCCACCAGCACCTGAGCTGTGCTCATGAGCTCTGCATGGCCCCTTCAGAGCCAAGGGCTGCCTGATGCTGCTGCCCCTGATTTATGGCCTGTGCTTTCCTTGAGAGCTTTGTGCTTTTCCATCAACAGAAGGGCCAAGCCTTTGGGCAGAGCCAGCTGCAGCCCTTCAGAGTTTTGTGGCTGAGAAACAGTTAATGCAAGGAGGGATGAAGGCAGGACAAGGAAATTCAAGCAGCTGTTCCAGCAGAGGAGGGAGGGAGCCAGCACATTGCACTACCCAGCACACGTAGGTGTGGCCTGAAGGGGTGGCAGCGACCAAAATTAATTCCCCATCCCCTCCTGCTGCTGATATTAAATTGCTCTAAGCGCAGGCTGGAGCCAGAGCCAAGCTCAGCTCTTCCAGGAGTCTGACCAGCAAGTTGCCTTCTGCTTGCTGATCAGAGAAGCACCTAATGGAGGAAGAAGAATTTGGCACTGGGCTGGGCTGCAGAGAACTGTCCCTGCTGGAAGCTGCTGTGATCATGCAGCCCGTGCAGGAGAGAGGAACAGGCTGTTGACAGCAGACACAGTAATGAAGAGGAGTCAGCTCTGTGGAGCAGGGCGGTGCTGCAGAGCCACGACATTCAGGGTGCTTTGTGAACACTCCCGGGGTTCCCTGGTGGGGGCTGCAGTGCTGCAGCAGATTGGAGCTGGTGGAAGGGTTTGACTTCAGCGTTAATCACTGACTGCCTATCAGGCTCCTGGCAGGGCTGGGCAGTGGCAGGAAGGGGCTGCAGTTTCACCTGTTCACTCCCGACCCAAGGTGCTTTTCCTTGCTGGGGCATGGGGAGACAGCCCTGATGGACACAGCCCTCTCAGTGCTGCCCACCCACCAGGTTGCATGGGCAGCCTGGACTGCAAATCTGTACTGCAAGGGGACCACTCCCTGGGCTGGGGGGAGGCAGGGAGGTTACCCAGACCTGCCTGCACACATGGTGGATGTACAGGAGGACCTACACTGTTAGCAAAGTTTGATGCAAATATGCGTGGTCAGCAGGTCCCTGCGGCCGGGGCTGCACCTGATGAGCTGAGGCATAGGGACAGACAAGCCAATCCAGCTGGCATGAGCAGAGCTCTCTTCAAGGCAGCAGGCACTGCATCCCCTGCCCTCAAGGGCTGGTGTGTTCATTACTGCAGTGACCTTGCTGCCCCCCTCCCACCAGTGGCCATAGCCACACATATCCCCAGGGAGGGGAAGCCCCATGTCCCTTGGATCAGCCAGGACCTTTCCTGTGCTGGCTCTGCAGGGCCATGTCCTTCCCACATACCACAGGGGCCCTGACCAGGATCTCTGAACAATGACTTTTGCCATGGGAAGAAGCACCAGCCAAGTGATTGCTCCTCATACCCATCAGTGGGACCCGGGCTGATGCCAGCAGCTGTGGAAGGCATCACTCTCAGCAGTCTGCCCTGACCTGCTGCACAGCACTGCAGCACTGGCCCTGCCTTAGTGCTGCTGCCATTGTGAATCTGCAGAGCACCTGTGTGCAGCGCAGCAGGCACCTTGTTCCCTGTCCTGAGGCATGACTCTCTCTGCGGGCTGTGCCGAACTCCATCTCTCTTCCCTGCTGACCCAGCTACTTTGCATGCTCAGCTGAGCCTGCCCCTGACTCTGCCCACACCCCTTGTACTGCCAGCCTGCCCAGATCCCTGTTCTTCCTGGCTCAGGAGCCTCCTTCACGCTGCCACTTGCTGGGCCTCTCCTCAGAATGTGGCTGCCATGGCTACAATTTACAAAGGGCTGGGGAGCGCCAGCTCCTGTGTGGAGCTGGTGGAAGCCCCCTGTGCTCTTGAGACACCCCAATCCACTGGTGCTGACAAAGCGGGGTGGCTATGGGCAGCACAGGGGCTACCTGGATCCCAGCTCGCAGGGAGCAGCTGGAGCAGAACAAGCACAGAAGCAGCCTCCTTCCTGCACCACCACTGGGGCACCAGCCACGGGGAGCACAGGGAGCCCCGGCCATGCACACCACGGTCCCAGCCTGTGCTCTCCCCAGCCACTGCCGCGAGGTGCCGGGGTTTGTCCTGCTGTGCCCCCCCTCCCAGGGGGCCAGGAGGTCTTACCGAGACATACAAATTCTGCCTGCTGCCATGAGCTGTCACCTCCGATTCTGCTGAATATTTAAAAACCGCCTGAATCTGAAGTGACAAATCCATCATTGACCATCTGCCACTCTGCACGGTCACCCTGCAGCAGTCCCTGACATTTCCAGCTCTGCCCTGACACGAGCCAGTAACTCGGAGATGGAAGGCATCAGCCTCAGCAGGCTGACAGGCGCTGCCCCCCGCCCTCCCCAGGCCCCTCGGCAGCCCACGCACAGGGACAGCCGGGGTACAGGGCCCCTCCTGCCCTTCCCTGGCACAGACTCGGTGTCCGTCTGCTGCTGCTGCCGAGCACACGGCTCCACGCATGCTGACCCCTCTGCCAGCACAGTCTGGGGGACAGAGCCAACGGGACACCCTGCTGAGGGCACGGCCATCCCCAAAGCTGGCTGTGAGCATCCCCCTGCCATCCCTCAGAGAGGTGCTGTCCCTGGGGACAGGGATTGCTGGCAGCCCCACGGGCAGCACTGAGCCCCCCTGCACCTGTACCAGAGGTTCCCCCAGCAGAGCTGAGCGAGTGGGGCTCCATTGTGGCCCCCCAGAAGCCTGTCCCTTCCTGGGGCTGCACAGGAGTCCTGCCACATCGCCATGGCCAGGCGGGGCAGCCAGGCTGCCTCATCCTCTGCACAAGGGCTAGGGCAGATGACTGCTTGGGCATGAGAGACAGCCCGTTCCTGGGCCCCCTCCTATTCCTTGACTGTGCCTGTCCTATGTACACCAGGCAGGACAGCGTGGGATGGGATGGTGCAGGAAACAGGCTGCTTTGAGGCAGTCATTCCCAAAAGAAGTGCACGTGTTCATTGCCACACATCCCCTTGGCAGCACAACAACTGCACTCCCTGCTTGGCTGTGGCTGGTTCTGCAAGGTGAGTCCACACTCAGCCATCCCTCCCTGCCCCACAGGGACCGGTCTGGGGGTCCCCCTCTGAGAGGTGGTCTCCCCTATGGCTGCTCCCCATACAGGATGCATACAGGATGCAGGAGGAGTGTTACAACTACCCACTTTCCAGCAAGGCTGCTGCACCCTTCACACCTGGTCTGGGGACCCGTGGGTGGCACTGCTCATTTGGACTCTAAGCCAGTGGCAGTTCAGGCTCCAGCATGGAGCAGGGGAGGCCCAGGAGCTCTTCTGGAGACAGGGAAGCTCTGGGAAGGCAGCATGGCTCTTATATCCTGTGACCCCAAGAAGGGCCAACAGCTCCTGTCTGCAGAGCTGCTCCTGGCAGCTCTCCATAGAGGAACTGTACTAGCAAGGCCACAGAGCTCCTCACCAGCTCTCCTGTGTCCACAGCAGCTCAAGGGGAAGGTTGTGGGGCCAGGTGCCAGGAGACCCCACGGGGGATGCTGTGGGCCATGGCCCTACACCTCCCGTTTGGCTCACACCCGAGCAGAGACAGCCGGGCTGCGGGAGAGCTCCCGCCAGCCATTCGCTCCGTACTTGTAGCTGGCACAGAGCTGCAATTTACAATCAACCTGCTGTTTGAGCTAATTGTGCTGTAATTGCTGAGCTGTGCTCCCTCCTGTTCCACCAGTGAGCTGCAGTTCTCACACTTCTCTTGGCAAGCTGGCCCATCCACGGTCAGCCCCGGCGCTCAGCTCGCGTGCTTCCACCCCAGCCATGCCCCAGGCAGAGGCAGCTTTCCTCTCACTCCTCTGCCAGCAAGCACCACCCCGTGCTTGGCAGCTGCTGGTCTCTCTACGAGCCCTCACTGGAAGCAGCTGCCAGAGGGCACAGGATGACCAGGACCACGGTGCCGTGGTACACGTGGATGGGCAGGCATCTTGCCAGTGTTTCCTTTAGATTGGATAAAACGTGGGCAATCAGAGGAGCAGAGCAGGCTGTGCCTGGGTTCGGGGAGCGGCTGGATAGGGCCTGGGGTCCCATTGTCCCGTTTCGAGGCAATGAGCTGATGAGCACTAGGGAAGGGAGGTGCCAGGTTATCAATTGTAATTAAGGGACACTGTCACTGGCGAGGTTGGGCTGGCTCCCAGCAGCTCCTGTCACTCCCCCGTGCTGACACCGCAAAACTTGTACATCCTCTGTGCTATTTAAAAATCCCGTCTTTAATAACTCGGAGACATCAGGAACCTGGACGACAGGCACAGGGGGATGTCAGACACCAAGGGGACAAGCGCAAGGGGAAAGCAATTCCATGGGGAGCAGGGGGTGCTGCAGGCAGTCCCAGCCCCACGTGAACAAGCGGGCCCCAGGCTCAGTGTCCCCTCCAGGCTCAGAGCCCCCGGGCTTGGTGCCCCGGGGCTTGGTGCCCTCCGCTGTGCCCTGGGGTGGCCCCCGGGACTGGTGCAGGGTCGTGGTGGGGCAGAGCTGGGAGAACTGCAGGCAGCACCGCAGGTAGCACCGCAAGCTCTCGCCGCTGCAGGCGGCGTGTGCGCAATCAGCGCTAATCAGGTCGCTCACTAATTGCGGGGCCTCCCGCAGGGTGGAGAGGGCTGGGGGGCGCGGAGGGGGGCGGTCCCGCCCTCCCCATCCCTTCTCCTGTCCGGGGCAGGTGTCACATCTCTTGTCAAAGGCATCTATGGAGAGTGGGTGTTAAACACTCACAAAGGCGTTGGGATTCTTTCAAGTGAGAAGGGTTTGAAAAGGCAATTTTTCTGAGAAAATTTGTCCCTCTTCACATCCCAACAGTTATTCTCCAAGGACACTATACCACTGTGTTTTTCCCACAAAGAGTCACTTGTGGTCCCAGAAGTGGGCAGCCTCATCCTGCTTGCCGGGTGTCCATCCTGGCTGCCTGGTGTCCCCACGGGATTCCCAGCTGGGAGGCAGAGGAGGTCGGATCGGCACTGACCCTCCCGGCAGGGAGTCCTGCCCAGCACACCTGGCTTGGCAGGATGTCTGCAGCTTGTCCTCATCATGGGTTTGTGCCTTCAAACCCATCCCCACCTGACAGGCTGGGGCCTAAGTAAATTCCCACCATAATCATGCTGAGAGCTATCAAACTATCTAATTTAATTTCTTTGTGAAAATAAATAGCTAAAGTGGCCCTAGGTACATGCATAAATACTTCAGCTTTATGTTGGGCCTGTTATTACTTCTCCCAGCTCGTGCAGTTGTAATGCACACTTAATAAGTACATATTTATTGCATGTCTCGTCCTGGTGGAAGAGTAGAGAATTTTTGCTGAATAAGCAGGAAAACAGCTTAGTCTGTAATAAAAAAGGGAGGGAGTTAAACAAAAATATGCTGGGTAATTAATGATTGGGCTTTGAATGGCCATAATTTTTTATTAAGCAAGTATGCAAATACGGCGTAAGTGGCTGTGTTAGTATTCAATGGCTTTTTTTCAAATATTGATGGCTGATCTCTGGTAGCACTGTCTCTCTTTTCTTCCTGCCTGTGTGCACGATGATGAGCTAACGTGAGCATTCCTACATGTCCATGTGGGAATCTGGGAGCACGGACCCAGGGAGGTGTGCTGCTCCTGTGCAGCCCTGGGCAGCTCCGTTGGTCCACACACCCACTCATCTCCCTCCTGCCTGCTGCCAGCCGCTGGCTTGGTCTCCGCTGCTTTCTTTGCCTCCCCGATCCGTTTGTTGCACGCTTCATTAATCCTGATAAATGTGTGGGTTAGTGCTGGGAGAAGCAGCTCCAGGGATGCTGCCTCCATGGAGCTCCCTGCGCTCCGCTCCCGCTCCGAAAGGTCGGTGCTGGCACCCATCAGGCAGCCCCTCCACCAGCCCTGGGACAGTGTCCTGCTGTGCAGCTGGCACCTGTGGCTGCGGAGCAGGGAGAGCAGGAGACAGGCACAGGGAGAGGGATACTGGGCCCCAGTCCTGTGGAGCAGATATGTCCCATGCAGAGCTGCTCTGTCCTCAAGCACCCAGCACTGCAGCCATGCAAGCCAGGATGGGCATGCAGGTGATGTAAAGTTACTGAGCTGTGGTCAAAACATCGCTCCTCTAGGTACCAGCAACTGCTGTGTCCTGTGCAGACCCTGAGTCACAGCGGGGCAGCATGAGGGGTGACACAGGCTCCATGGGTAGCTGGCTGCCCCTTCTCTATGAGGAGGGTTCCAAGGGTACATGTGGCTGTCCCGGGGCTGCCAAGGCAGGAGGGGATATGGCAGCACTATGGGTGTCCCAGCCACAGGGGCCAATCCAGATTTTGGGACTGTTGATGCTGTGACACAAGGGAGCCCTGGAGATCCTGGGGGCTGCCCATGGAGAGCACCCGGAGGTGACTCCCTGAATGAGTTCTGCTGCTCTGTGGTCAGAGAAGTTGGCTTGGTGGAGCGGTTTTTGACATGCCACATGAGCAGACCCTGAGTCCCTCTTCCCATCAGAGCAGCAAGGCAGGGAAAGACACCAGCCAGTGAGGACAGCCAGGCTGCAGGATGTGACAGGGCCATGGCAATGCTGGCAAACAGCAAGCTGATCTTCCCATTAGCCCTCATTAGCACGTGGCTAAAAGACAACACGAGTTTAAATTAAGAAGACATCACAATGGTCCCAACTGTGTTACCGCTGTGCTCGGGAAGAGCCCGACAGCTGCTATTTAATACACCTTCATGATCTGTCAGGGCACACACGCGCTGCACAGCGCAGCGTCTGCCTCAGCACACACATGCTTCTGCATGGCTGCACACCTCCACACGCAGACAGCACCTGCCTCTGCACGTGCCCAGGGCCCTGTGCATGTGTGTGCCGGGGCAGGACAGCCATGCTCAGTCCTGCTGTCCAGGACGTGTCCCTGGGGCAGAAGATGGTTCCTCCATCACCAGAACACCTTGCTGTGTCTCCATGTGTGTCTCTGTGCTGGGCAATGGGTGAGCCCCTGGTTGCCTTCGTGTGTGGCCACGACACACCTCTCTTGCACTGTGCACTCCTGAGCCTAGCTAGGGAGCCAGAAGGAGCCTGGGGAGCTGAAGAGCATCCAGGGTCAGGATGATGGGTGTGAGCTGCCAGGGGAATGGCGTCAATCCGGGGTTGCTGCTCCCAGCATGGCAAAGTGGGATATCAGCACTCCATATTTACACTGCACATTCCCAGCATGATGCCTGCTAATGACTCCCACTGGCACGGGGGAGCTGGTGGCTGTCATGAGAAGGAAGGAAAGAAAATCTTGTTTGTGGGCATGAAGGGAGCCAGACTGTGTGATGGGAGCTGTAGGGGGCTGATGCTGAAGGTGTGAGCTTGCCCCTCTCAACAGGGACAGAGCAACCTGCTGGTGTCCCACATGCATATCCCACACGGGTGAGACTTGCCTGCAAGCTCATCTGCCAGCCCACAGCTCATTCCTGATGGCCTGCAGGAGCCCAGATCAAAGATTGCACCTGCCCTTTGTGCCAGGACTTGCAGAAGGGCTGGAGTGGTCTGACTGGTGAACAGAATGGGTGGCAGGTACTACACCATGGTGGGACTCACACCAGCTCCTACCAGCCCTGCCAGGTGAGTGAGGAAAGCTGTGCTCAGGGACAGATTGTGCTTCCAAGGCCACAGCAGCAACAAGCATTCTCAGCCATGGATTGTGAATTTCCCACACATTTAGTGACAGTATTGGAAATGCATTTGAGTACATTAAGCTATTTCAGATAGCATTAACTGTGCTGGTCATGTGCTGTCACAGTGAGACCTGCAGGTGCTGCCCTGGGCAGCTCTGGAAACTTCAGCAGATTGGGAAGTGGTGGGCACTGACAGCCAGGAACTGCTCCTGAGTCACTGAGATCACTGGGCTCCTCTGCCCATGTGCCAGGTTCTCCCCATACATCCATACGTGGCAGTGCCCCAGGCAGGAGCCAGGCACTGCCCCAGGCAGGAGCCAGGCACTGCTCATGGCCCATAAAGGCAAGGTCTGGAGCCTGATGGTCTGCACTCACCTCGCTGCAGGGAGCAGCCCAGACCCCAGCCCTGGGAGGATGGCCTGCCAATGCAGCAGAGAAATTAGTGCGGGGACAAGGCTCAGGTGCCCCTTCATGTCTAAGATTGTGAGTGGGACAATGAGAGGTCATCTCCCAGGGCCCCCTCACTGGAGGAGCAGAAAGCTGCAGCACAGAGCTCAGGGCAGACCTGCTGCCTCAATTATTTATAGGTACCATGGGTAGAACATGTTTTAATGACATTTGTGCTGGAGCTCAGCAGTGCGGATCCGCACAGAGCCAAAAGGAATATGTCAGAGGCTTTATGGCCGGTAAAAGCAGAGTGTCAATCACAGTGGCATGCTCACCTCAGCCCCTGGATCCGCTCCCCCTGCCCTGCGGAGAGCCTGCTGCCGTGATGGATTGATGGGCAAACCCACAGACACACCGGCATAAGTCACCGGGCTTTTTTTATGGGTAAATCACAAGTAATAGGCTTTCTCAGTAGAATTAGAATGACATCCTGGAAAATTATGCTCTGGTTTTACAGCATATGATGGAAAGGCAACAGACTCTTTGGAAGGGGATGCCTGTCCAACCATCAGGCAGCCATGGCTCGAGGCTGGGCATGGATGAAGCAAGCCTGGCAGGTACAAACTCGAGCAGGAGATGAGAGGGACAGGAGAGACCTGGGAATGTGATCTCTGCTGGACTGCACCAGCTCTGCACATAAGACCCATCCCGGGCGCCAAAGGCCCTGGATGATGGCTGGGTGCTGCTGTGCATGGGCAGTGCTGGCTGTGTGCAGCCCTGGATGGGACAGCCTGGCAAGGAGCACAACTGCCTCTGGATCCCAGCGATGTCTGTGGTGACAGGAAAGGGATGCGTCTCTGCCTAACCTTGTAATCTTGCAGCCAACTTCTCTCTGCAGCTGGTGGGCTAGGGGTCCACAGGTCAGGGCCCTGGCAACCAGACCTGGAAGCAGATCAGATTCCAAATCAAGCCATCTGGACACAACATGCTCCTGCACCTCCAGTGGCTTCCCAGAGAAGAACCTAGGACACAGAGCCGTGATGCTGAAGCACCTCCAGCTCACCAGTGTGTTTGACAGCATGCCTTGTGCTGGGATTTAAAGACAATTGGTCCTTGTGTCTCTTTGCATTTCTGCTCGCAGAGTGTCATTTTCTTCAGAAAATGCTCTTTTGCAATTACTGTGAATTACACATGAAAAGCAAGCAACCACATATTGATTGGAGCCCAAGAAAAGCACCAGAGCCATTTAGAGTAGATTAACTTTTTCTGGAAAACGGTTTCACAGTTATTTAAAAAGATTAATCAGTTCATTTTAGGTCATTTACCATTGTTTCTATGGCCTAGCCTGGAATATCCCTCTCTCCATTGTGGACAGAGCCGATGCCTTCTCCAGAGGAGGAGTGCCAGGAGGAGGAAGGAGGGGTGCAAGAAGACTGTGCTGCTCTCTGGGTCCCTGTGGCACAGCAGGTGCTGCACCATTGCTGCCTCAGGGCAGGGCACAGGGGAACCCTCCTCAGCCAACCCAAATACCCGCCTGCTCCATGCCAGGTGCAGCCAAAGAACAGGAGAGCAGCATTCCTGGGATACATCCTGGGTTATCGCTTGTGCACCCTCACTCTCCTCCTGCTCCCCATGCCAGCACGTTGCAGGCAGAGCAGGCTCCTGCCCTGGAGTATTTCAAAGCATTTTTTTCCTCAGGAAGAAAGCATTGAAGTCAAATGGCTCCTGTGGTGGAATACTTCCCAAATGTCAACACAATCTGTGCTACATTACGGGTAAATGTGATAATCTTAACGCCTGGCTTCTTAATGTCAGTGGCACTGAAGTCTGATGGATTGACAGACAGCCAGAATGACACGCAGTCATAGCTGATAAGGGCTCTCTCCGGGGAAATCACAGCTTTTTAAAGATGTTGGCAGCTACGAGCAAGTACCTTTTTATTTAAAAGGATTACAAGCATTGATTGCACTTCCTGTTTTCTTTTTATCACATTCCTGCACCAAGTGAAGCTTGTGCTGCGAGCTGAGCTTTTCAGACAATTATTCTGGAATAATGAAGGCGTGTCATGTTGCCTGTAATGAGTGTTTTCAATGCCTAATTTGCGTGCAGTGTGAAGGGATTTCAACAGCTGCCTGGCTCCTGGCTAAAGGTGAGTGACTCCTGACCGCGGTGGAGGCGACTGCGGACTGGCTCTGCCGGGGTGGATGGCAACGCGTGCTTCCCCCAGCAGAAGAGGGATTAAAACTCCATGAATTACCGTGGTTCAAACACAAGCTAAGGGGATGTGTTCTGCTTAGAAATGGCTGGTGGCTGTTCCCCCAGTGAACAGCTGGACCAATTCATGCTCACCTGAGCATCTCCTCCACAGCAGCGAGGGAAAGAGATGAAAAATGGATGCCTATAAACCTGCAGTGTAGCTGGACAGGGCAGTTAACAACCCCGAGCCACAAACACTTGCTGTCACTGACTACAGATGAGGGATGTCTAAGAATCACCACTTGGCCTCCCAAGCACGGCCGATGGGCACACGCAGCAGCAGCAGAGGTGGGTGGATGGTGTGACTCACTGCACAGCCCAGAGGAAGCAAACCCCAAGGCACTAGGCTCCTGCTCCTGCTTTTACCCTTTCTTGCTGCCAGATGTCATGATGTTAAATGCCAGATTTGACCCCTCCCAACTGGGTTCCAGTGTTGGGGAGGGCAGGTGGGATGGGATGGGCCATGGGAAAGCCAGGGCTGTGTGATTGCTGTGTGGGGAGCCCTGGTTGTGCTTTGCTGTCTATCCCAGCTACTTCAGATCTGCTGACCCATGCTGGATTCATCTTTGCAAAGTCCAAGGTACTTCCCTAAAAATTTGAAGAACAGTCATTAAATCCACACTCACCTGGAAAGGGATTGTGAGGCTGGAAAAAGCCCAGGCTGGGATGTGTGCGTGACAGATGATGGCCAGCCTGGCTGCTCAGCATGGCACCAGCATCCCAAGAGGACATAGTCCCACTGGCAGCAGGAACACCAGCTCTCCACCACACTGCCCTGGCTGCTCAGCAAGGTGAGGGGTGGTTTCAGCCCTACTGACTGCCCAGAAGCACAATTCCAGGGCCAAGTGAAATTCAATGATTTTGTTTCTTTCCAACTCCTCTGGCTGTGGTGACAGAGCCGTGACAGCTGCCTGGAAACACAGCTCCGTTCCCACCAGTGAGCAGGGAGCAAGAACTGCTGCTGCCAAGCACAAAGCCAGGTCATCTCCAGGTATGAGGAACACTCCTGGGATGGGCTGGGAGGCAGCAGAGCCACAGCAAGTAGAGAGCACAAACAGGAGTTCTGTGGCACAGCAAGAGAGCCCTGACAAGACAGAGCTGCTGCCTGCACCAAGCACAGGGCAGAGATGTGAAACAGATTTTGCTGAGCAGGGAGAGTCGGACACCAACCCTGAAGGAAGCTCAAGGGCTTGGTAAATGAAAGGACATAGGGAGATGGGATATTAGCTGTGGTGGAGGTGGTTAAAGGAGTCAGCTTCCTGGTGATAAAGCAGCTTCCTCAGAGGATATGGGGGGAGAAGGGATCACCTTCCAGAGCAAGACATTGCCAGTGGGAACGGGAGGTAGAGGTTGATACAGCCTTGCTACATTCCATTACCAGAGATGGATTTTCCTCCAGGGGGTGAAGGTATCACTGCCCTTTTTTCACTTCCCATTAACGATCCCAGCAGATCACATCCATCTTCTGCAAATACCTCTCTAGAGGAGGCCTGGACACCTTGCCTTCTGGAGCTTGCCATGGCTCAGTGCAGGCATTGGAGGTGACTGATGCAGCCTCCCTGCGCTAGGGATGGGAAAGGGGCTGCAGCAGCCAGTGGTTGACGGGACACAGTGGCACCAGCCCTGTAGGACCCGTTCAGAATGTGACAGTGGCAAGGGCCACTGTCCTCGGCCAGTACTGCCAGTAGACAGCCACAGGTCACTTCCCATGTGATGAGAACCATCATCTGCAGGCCAGGACTGGCTTCCCCTCCTGCGGAAGGAGGAGGAGAGGGACCTTACCCTGCTCTGCAATGAGGCAGTTGTGCAACTGCTGGAGAGAGAGAAGCTGCTATAGGAAAATTTCCTCAGAAGGGGCTGTGTTGAGGAGGCATGGAGCTATTCAAGCATGTTCACAGATGCTTCTGCAATCAAAGCTCTCAATAATCCTCCTCTTTTGTAGTGAAGGGTCTGGTTCTGACTGGCAATTTGTTGCTTTAAGCTCTCTCCATTTCCCCACAGTACACAAGAAGCAAATCCTCCTGCACAGCACAGGCTCATCACTCAATGCCAGGCACTTGTCACCTCCAGTGCAACGAGCACAGTGACTGCAGACACCTCCTCCTCCTCAATGTGGAGTTCCCAGAATACTCCAGGCCCCAGCCTCTAGAGACCCAAAGTGCCTGAAGTGGGACAGCAGGACTTGGAGAGCTGCTGCTGGATGAAGAGTTCTTGTTGCCAAGGGCCTGGGCTGGAAACCTGGGTGCAAACACTCAGCAATGCTCAGCTCTCTGCAAACAGCAACGGGCTGAGTGTCCAGATCTGCCAGAGCAGGCGGCTGTGAGCACAGTGCTGACAGACTTGCTGTGAGGGGGCAATTAATGGTGATGCTGGCAGAAAAGCTTCCTCAAGGCTGGCAGCTGTAGAGGCATTCATTGTAAGTGTGAGAAGGAAAACCACACGCACATTGAGGTCTGGCAGCACACCTTGTGCCTCTGGAAAACCCTCCGGCCTCAAGACTTCCCCCTTCTGTCACAGCATCCCACTAACTGCTATCATCAAAGGTCACCAGATGCTTCTTCCATAACATTTAGTGAATAGTCAAGGGAGCAGGACGGAGTGGAGGCAGGGGGATGGTGAAGGATAAGGAAACACTCAAATACCTGGGGGAACAATAATCCTGTTTTGGAGCCAGGACTGCAAGATGCTGTTTAAATGACTGTTGCTTTATGGAGCAGTTTAAAGTCTGCCTGTTCTATCTGCTGACCTACACTCAGGCCACCACTGAGTTCAGCCATGTCCCCTCTCTCCGTGCCTGCTCCATCCCTCCATGGTGTGCCATTGTCACACTGATGGGTGCTGGAGCATTTGCAGCCACCTCAGTGAGGCTTCCCAGGCCATCAAGGAAACCACCAGCAACTGATTTCGCTGTGATCAGTCCAGAATGTCATTTATTTACATCATATCAGTATTAAAACTGAGTTTGAAGGAAGGCTTTTCAGCTGCTGCCAGTGGCTGAACGCTGCTGTAACACACCATCACCAAAATGAGAATGGGTCAGCTACCAAAGCTGTTGACAATGCCCAGCTACACTGAAGCAAAGAAGAATTATAAAATCCTGGAATAGTTTGGGCTGCTCAAAGCACAACCCAACTTTCTCCTGAAAGGATAGAGAAAACCAAGGGCATTTTTTTTCAGTTTTCTTCAAATTCAGAGAGAAAAAATGACCCTTCTCTTGAAGAAGCTTTTTCTGATGAGCATTTCAATGAAAAATGGGAAGAAGCAAGAGATCCTGCCAGTGGGAGCATGCTGCGGGCGGGGGTTGGCTGTGCCGCGACTCATCCTGCTTCAGGCAGCCACCCAGCCCCTCGGGGAAGGCACCAACGGGACCACAATGACGGGGCAACGTAAGGAAAGGAAAAAGGACAAAAAAGGCACATAAGACTCAGGCTAGACGACAAGGAAATAATTTATTTCCAGGGCCCAGAAAGACCTTGAAAAAATAACAAGGGTGAGGAAATCAACTTTCTAATTTCATTTGGGTAGAGAAACAGAACCGAAGTGACTCCATCAGACACGGTGGCAGCTGCCGGCTCCTCCTGCGGGGGCGGGCAGGGGGTGCGGGCAGCGCGGCGCGGCCGGACCGCTCGGCACCGCGCTCCTCCCGTATTTACACGTGGGATAGGAACTAAAACGCAAGCGTGCGTGCATGTGCGCCGGGGAGCACGGGCCGGGCAGGGATGGGGGAGAACCCGCTGGGAGGGTTGCTAAACACGTACCCTGTCAGACCCCATCTCCTAGGACAGAGCCCTGCTATTGCACAACACTTGGCTGGAGGAAGGGCCAGTGCCGGAGGGGCCTGGGCACGGCTCTGCAGCCCAGAGGGAAAACACGAACACGTTCCTGAGGAAAGAGAGGGCTTTCTCCGTTCTCCTGCTTGGAGGTGCGGGGTGTCACCTGCTTGAGACGGCGTGGCCAGAGCTGGCACTCGAGGGCCCTGCTGTGTCCCCAGCATCATCACAGTGAACCAGCAGCACGCTGGGCACAGGTGCCAGCCACAGCACCCATCGCCTCCTCGGCAGGACCAGAGAGGCCCTGAGGAGCGAGGAGCTCCTGGTGCCAGTATGAGCCAAGCTGGGGCTCTGCACAGGGGCCGTGGTGGCAGTGGGCAGGAGCAGCCGAGGGCAGGCACTGTGGCAAAGACAGGTCCTGTCCCTCTCTGCTGCCGGGTCTCGTGCTGCAGCCAAAGGACCAACGCCAGCAGCCGGGAAGCAACACACAGTAAAAAAATGGACACGCATGTACATTTACAGTTAAACCGTCTCCGAGGAGAGAAAACAGTGCCTGTGGTTAAACTAAAAGGACAAACCCAATGACAAGCCCAGGATGTGTCAGGCCTTGGGAGACTGTATCAGTTACCTATCAATGATATAATTGATTTTTTCCCAACATGAACAGATAAGGAGCTGCACCAGCCAGGCCGGCCTGAGATGCTGTGTGAGGACATCACGCTACAGGCTGTTCAGTTTTCTCTGTGGTAGTTGGCGGGCTGGGAAGGTACTGGGCACCCAGTGCTTTCCTCCAGCATCATCTGCAGCCTGAGGAGCAATGGCACATCCCACTGGCACCTTCCTGACCTGCCTCCCAAACCCAGGGATTACATGCAAAAGCAGTCCCACAGGGAGCTCATGCTGGTTTGCTGCAGGATACTGTGCCAGGGTGGGGACACCGTGGGTACCCCGAGGTGCCACAGACCTGCTGCCCAGCCTGCAGCCAGCTCAGCCCCAGAGCAGTGCCAGCAGGTTCTGGCCTCACACATGTCTCCTGGGAATGGCTGTTCTGTTGCTAATGCTGATGCTTTGCTGCCAGCTGGGTGCAAGCAGGAATTATTCCTCCCAGCCAGGGGCTGGGGTTCTCCTGCACCCTGCAGCAAGGTCCTCCATGGGATGCAGCTCTCCCCCATCCACTGTGGACCAGGGAGCACTGATGTCCTTACACCATTTGGTGGCAGCCAGTGCCTGGCTGGGAGCCCTGCAAACCCCAGATCCTGTGTGAGGAGCTGGCAGAGCCCACCTGGGGGTGCTGCTCTGGGCCCCTCCAACAGTGCGCCCCAGCTGCTCTGTGGCTCAGGCCACAGCATCGCACCTCGGTGACAGGTGGGACCATCCCTGTCTGTCACTGGGGCTGTGGGGCACACCAGGACTCCACAGACAATGTCTGCTCTGCAGGGAGTGTTGGGGATCCCCTTCATATCACCAGCACGTCTGTGATCGCAAGACAGGGGTGAAGCAATTGCTGCACTGGAGGGAAGCCTGGTTTGAGGTGAGCGGGCATTCTGTGCAGGATGTGATCCCAGCGTGGCATCCTCCCTCCAACACCATGCCGGCAGCCGAGAGGCCCACGGGGAGCAGCGAGAAGGAAGACTTCAAAAAGCAAGTAAACTTAGGAGGGGAAAATCTGAACAGAAGTTAAAAGCTTGTTTCCCTCTGCAAGGAAAGCTCTTAAAGAAATCAAAGCTCTTTAAATGCTCTGACTCAAGTGACAAAAACAATTTAGACAACAAAAGGCTCCCGGTTTGCTTTTCCTCTCCTGGATGGGGATCACCGAACAGATCTATTTAAATGATAATTTGTGGGGGAGAAACCCTCTCCAAACCCTCTTGAATTAGATTTTCTCCTTCTTAAGTTAATGCGTAGTGCTTTAATGGAGACTGGCTTTGAGGAGCTGAGGACACCCCAGTGGCTCCTCTGGGCTCCTCAGCCTCCCCCTGTGGGTGTAGAGCCCACCCGAGCTGGAGGCAGCTGCAGAGGAGCAGTCGCCCGGTGCCCACGGCGCTGCCTCTTGCCGGCAGCCAGTCTGGCCCAGGGGCACACGATTCCCGAGCGGCAGCTCCCGGCGTGGAGCCCCAGTGCAGGAGGCGCCCAGAGCCCGCGGGGTTGGAGGGGCAGCTAGGACTCCTCGCTGTCCTCCTCGCCCCTGCGCCCCGCGTACAGCGCTGCCAGCTGCCGGAAACGTGGCCCCCAGCCCCCCAGGTAGGAGAAGTCCTGCTCTGAGCCGCTGGACCAGGTGTTGATGGAGCTCAGGGAGGGCACTGGGGAGTCCGAGCCCTCGAAGGCATAGGTCTGGAATGAGTCATAGGGCGGCACAGAGAGGTCCTCATCCGCCTGCTCCACCTTCCTGCAGATATAGTCTCTGAACACAGAGAAGTCCAGGTCTGGGCTCTGCACCCACTGCGGGAGGGCATGGAGCTCGGAGGCTGGGTTTCTGCCCGGGCCCCCCTCTCCTGGCCCCCCACCTCCATCACCAGCTTTGATCTCACTGAAGTCGTAGAGGCTGCGCAGGGCTGACATGTCATAGGCCTCTGTGTCCTGCTCACCACCCCCTTCATCGTTGTATTTGATGACATTGTCCCTCATGTCCTCGTCATCCTCAGAGGTCAGGTGGCTTTTGTGGTGTCGCTTCAGCGTGAGGATCAGAAGGACCAGCACTGGGAAAGGAAGAGACAGTCAGATGGGTGCAGAGTCTCAGGGAAGCTGTGCTCCTGCAGGGTGAGGACAAGCCCTGCTTGGTGGCAGGTGTGGAGGCACAGCACCTCCCGGCACTGGGAGCCCTGCCGGGATGCCAGACGGTTCCCATCAGCCAGGCTCATCAAGCGGCAGCCGTGCCACGTACTGGCTTGGAGGGAGGTTTGCCCGGGCCCCAGGGCAGACTGGGAGCTTCCTTTGCCAGAAGCGTGACCACCAGGAAGCGATGGATAAACACACAGCTGGGCAGACAAACGGATGGGTTCTGCAGAAGATGAGTAGGAAAAGGGGGTGCATGACTCACAGTAGCAGCCAAATGTTGGGTGGGTGAATGTGGAGCAGATGGCACAGAGCCTGAGCAGCGAGCTGCAGCTGTGTCCTGGATCATCATCCATTCAGCCCATCACCTTTAAAGCATCGATGTGCACTTTATTCGTTTGGGCAATTAGGCAGAAATTTGTTTGCACTGCGTTGGAAAATGAAACCAGTGTAAAGTGCACCCTGTGGGAAAGGGTTTTCTGAACAGAGATGCAGCGGTAGCCAGGGAGTGGAGCTGTGCCAAGGAGAGGAGACCTCACCAAACAATGCACTGGCTCCTGCAGGTGTCTGGACAGCCCTTAGAGCCAGCCAGGAGCCAGCCCTGGGGCCAGAGAGGGCGTTCAGCAGCTGCATCCATCAACTGTCCTGCACTAAACCTGAGGGCACTGCAACACCCCTCGCTCAGAGCCCCTTCCCACACAAGCGCACACTCCCCGTGCCCAGTGAAGCTGTGCCAGTGTGGCAGGCAGCAGCATTCCCAGGTACAGGTCCTGACCTGGGCAGCACTCTGCTTTGACTGCAGCCCAGCTCTGCGTCCTGCCCACACACTCACACATGCTCTAACGCTGACCTTTTCAGGTAAGAGCACACCTGTGTGCCCCACACCTGCCACCCCTGCCCACATGCTGGGAGCACACCCCCCCCTCCATCTGCTGTGAGACGCCTGCTGTCAGTACAGCATGGCAGCTGGCAAGCAGCTCTTGGCTCCTGCCCGTCCAGGCAGGGAGCGAGCCAGCAGCTCTCCAGGCTCTGCTGGGCAGCATCACACCTGCCTGGCACGGGGAGCTCTGCTCTGGCTGCCGTGTGGAGCCCAGCATGCAGGAGCTGTGGCAAACATGGGAGCTTCCCCACTGGTTCCCCCCAGCATGGGCTGAGGTTCATGCCCCCATGCTGCAGCTACCAGGGAGGAGACGGAGGCAGAGGAGCCTGCTCTGTGCCCACAGCACTGTGCTCAAGCACCTGCCTGCACACATTCATGTGATGCTGATGGAGTGGAGCTGGGACAGGACAGGAAGGACCTGGGGGACAGGCAGGCACTCACCAACCAGAATGAGGACACAGACCAGCAGCGCGATGAGGGCGCCGGGGCTCAGCGTGGCTGACACGACGTAGGCTGTGCTGTTGCAGGACTGGATGGCCCCATTGCTGTCGCAGCCGCAGACACGGATGGTCAGAGTCCCTGTGCTGCTCAGGGCTGGGGGGCCGCTGTCCACCACCAGAATGGGGAGCAGGTACACATCCTGCTCCTGGCGATTGAAGCCCACTCTCTGTGTGTGCACCGCTGCCGTGTTGTCTGCAGGGAACAAGCAAAACCGCAGCAAAGTCACCCCCACATCAGCCTGCAGGACCTGCCATGAACTCCTCCGTGCTCTGGATGAACAGCAGCTATTCCTGCACCACCTCCAGCAGCTATCCTGAGAGAGCCTAGGGCTTCCCCTTCCTCCATCTCATGGACCCAGCTCATGGCTCCCTGGCACGGCAGCCCCTCTGCAGTCTGAGTGCCTGAACATGGCCAGCTCCACTCCAGCACGTTCCCCTTTGCCAGCAGCACCTCATGGGAGTGGGTCTGGCACAGGAGCAGCAGCACATGATTGTCTGAACCACGCTGACGAACAACGCAGGTGGCACAGAGAGAGGGGAAAAACTTCCAAAAGACCCTCTGAGAGTGGCACAGAGTCAGAATCAGGATAAAAATCAATTGCTGACATGTACACAAGAACAGACAGGGTCTGCAGGTGGCACTGAGACTGCAAGAGCAGACACTGCTTCCAAAGCCAAGAGCCATGGGTGAATGGTCCTGCCTCAGCCAGAGGGCCAGATACCCCAATGATCCTCTGTAACTCCTGAAGGAGCAGGCAGAGCTCCTTCCAAGCCTCCCAGCCAAGTCAGGCATCCTCCTCCCCATCTGCTTACACCCTGCTGCTTCAGGGGCTCAGCTGGCACAGCACAACTCGTTAAGATCCCATTAACACAGCCACTTCACGGGACCCTCCAGGGCCCTGGTGTCAGTGATGAACCCAAGGAGCAGCTGCTGCCGACCAGGAGCAGGGAGGGAGGGCAGGGGCAGGGACTGACACTGGGATTGACTCCCTGCTCAGGGGTGCTGCAGGCTGCCAGCCAGCAGCAGCATGGGCAGGATGGGGCTGAACAGCAGGTGACAATTGCAGCCAGGTGTCACACGCCGCTGCCGACTGTCTGCAGTCTTTATCTAATAAACCATAGATTGGCCCACTCACAGCAAGGTGCTGCTGTCTACGGACTCTCCTCATCAGACCTGATTTCTGCCAGACCATCCCCTTTCTCTAGGAATCAGCTTTTCCACTGGAAAAGACATCTACTGCAACTCTGGCCGTTGGGCTGCTGCCACCACGGAAATTGCTGTATGGATTGGGTGCTGCAGGAGAGCACATGGGGCACAGTGGGGACAGGAGGAGAACCAGGATGCAGGCATGCACTGAGTGCAGGATGGGGAAGATCCACTGGTCAGCCAGGAAGGAGATCCCAGAGGCACTGCATGGCAACTGGGGCACAGCACAGCACAGTCTCCTGTCCTGCAGGACACCTGCCACTGTGGCTGAGACTCCTGGAGCAGCACGTGGCAGCAGCACCGTGGCAACTGGGCAGAGGTGTCAGGAGGAACAGGAGGCTGAACGAAGTGTGGTGGCAGCAACATCTGAGAGCTGCCTGTGGCCTACCAAGGATGAGCTAGGAAAAAAACCTATTGTTATGCTAATCGTTTGCACAAAGGTAATGAGATCTCATTTGGTGCTGCTCCCCCCTCCTTGCTGCAGCATAGCAGGGAGATATAAATAATGTTAATGGCACCATCTCAGCAAGAGGCCAGGACTAACTCCTAGCTAGCCCAGCTAAAAGTAAGCCTCAGATACCTGGATCGAGTGGAGATAAAACCACAGGACAAAAAGGACAGACCAAAGTGCTGTAAGAGAGCAAGGCTCTGGCCACAGCCCAGGAAGGTCACCTTTGCTGTCACTGTCACACCAGTCAGGTCACCAGCCTGTCACTGGGGTCAGATCCTGGCTCAGAGGATCCCCGAGGACACAGCCCTGCACCTCCACTGCAGCTCAGTGCAACCCTCACCCGGGGCTGATGGAACACAGCGCTTGGGAACTCTCCCAGCTGCTCTTCAGCACTGTGTAAAAGCAGGGGTAGCACCAAACCTCTCTGGAAATGCAGCAGGAGGCTGGCAACTCCCTTCTGTTTACAGCCAGCTCCAGCTCCTGTTAGCGACCTGCGACAAGGCATGCTGTATTTTTAGAAACAGTCTCTAGAAATCAAGGGGAACTGCACATACAAGTGGCAGAGCAGCAGGCACCAACCTCAGCTCAACCCAGACAGCTCAGGCAGCCCGGCACCACTGAAAAAGAAATATTGCCACCCACCAAGTCAAAATAAAGAAGCTGGTACTTAAATCTAACAGCAGCATGACAGGCAGGTCTGCTCAGAGAAACCTCGTCTCAGGAAGGGGCTGAGAGTTTGCCCCGTGACCCAAAACTTGATGCAAGGGAGTAACAAAAATCACAACTACAAGCACTATTTTAAACATCATGAAACTATGTTTTCTCTCCTGAACAGGGTGACAGGTGCCCTTCCTCCAGGAGAGAGATCCACAGAAATTTCACATGTACACCAATGAAACTGCTCACCAAGGCTAGACAGCCAGAGCCCAGCCTGGCAGGGACCACCTACCTCCAGCACCTGCCCATTACCCCCTGCTCCCCACCACCATGAGCTCTTCTCTGTTGGGTTGTTACTCACAGACTTCTGTGTTCCCCTCTGAGATACTCCAAAAGAAGCAGTGCTGCTGCCATATGATTGTAGTCCTTTTTATCACAGATCTGGGAAAATTTTGCCCTGATTGTGGAACATGTATGCTGGAAAATGCATCCAAAGCAACCTCCTATAAAACAACTGTCGTTCCTCTTGGTGCCGTTGTTTCTTTACATGTAGCTGACCCATGGCAGCTGCTTTGGGATGTGTTTTGGTGCAGATTTGTTTGCATTGGCACAGCCCAGGCAGCCCTGGCCTCGCAGCCCTCGTGTCTCTTCCTCCGCAGCAGCTTCCTGCCAAATCCATTTCTGGGGTGATGAGCTGAGGAGCAGAGCTTCTCAGGAGCAGCACTGGAATGTGAGCAGACGTTAATCCACAGCTTTCCTGAACAGACGAGTCTGGGTCTCCACACTTGGTTTCCTGCCCAGTGCCTGCAAAGCTGCAACTTCTGCTGCAGTCACACCATTCCAAAGGCTGTGCTGAGTGTCCTCTGATGCCCCAACCCAAGCCTTCTATTACCACTGCCTTCTTGCTGCACGAATTGACATTTTCTCCATAGGTTTCCTCTGTCACCCTCTCTCTGATCACGCAGACATTATCCTGTGTTACATCACATCACCTTGTGCGGCAGGGCAGGAGGTGGCCCCTCTGTCCACCTGAGGAGCAGGTAGGTCACCGGACAAGGCAGGAACTGATGTGAGCTGAGCACACAGACACTCATCAATACTGCCCTAAGAGGAAAGTTTAGAAGTGCAATACACTCTGGTGGGTAGCTTAACGTCACTAGGAGTAGTAAAATAATTAAGTCTCCCAGACTCCCTCTCCAAAGAGGCTCTTGGCAGCCTCAAAGACAGAACTAATAAATCCTTCTCATAACTCAATCTCAAACAGCGCTAGAAGAGCAGGAGGGATTTTGATGTCCCTTCCCTCTCCCACACTCACAGGGCCCTGTGAGCATCTGTCTTCCCCTTCTCCAGCAGCTGCTCTGCTGTACCCGAGCCTCGGAGCACCGGCTCTGGGAAGGAGCACCCAGCATCCGGCTGGGCCTGCGGGCACACTGCTGCCGGAGCTGCCTGAAGGGAGCAGACCTCCTCCAGTCCCAGCTGGTGCAGCTGGTAGAAGAAACGTCCTGTTTTTCCTTTTTTTCTCTTCCTTCTCGCGAGTTCTCTGGGTACCAGGCCACAGCACCACTGCTTCTCCTTCGCTGTTTGCTCAGCCCCGAGGAGATCTGATGCTCTTTTACACACACACCCCACCCCCGCCCGGGTCAAATGAGCATCTGCACTGCTTGTGCTGAGAGGGGCATCCCTGTGGGGCTGGAGGAGGCTTCCTCTATCCTCAGGCAATCCTCAAATCCTAACATTGTGTTTTTGATTGTTAGGGTTTTCAGATCTTCTATCACCCATTACACGCTCTTAATGAGACCTGCAGAGAGTTCAGACATCTGCTTGCTGAGCCCTTGAGCCCTGGAGTCGGTAGCTCCATGTGTCACTCCACATTACCTAGCACTCCTTCCAGGTTGCCAGGCTTGAATGCTTTCTACCATCCCTTCCAACGCAATTAGCATTTCTTGGAGAACACGATTTCAGGTTTTAATTGCCTTTGATCCTGCTGTAATCAATTTTCTCAGGCCAGAAAGACCCAGCAAAAGGCGAGTTAGGAAGCAGAGGATGGCGAATGCCTTTGGAATGGCACCAGTTGGATCTTAATGTGGTCAGCTTCTCTAATTCAATATCTTCCTTTAGTCACTCCATATGATGGGCATCGTCTTCCTGGATCATTGCTGTTGTTACCACAGGTGACATTTATTCCTTGTCTGAGGAATCAGGAAGTGTGTGAGTGCTCCCTCAGACAGAGAAAACGCATGGAGAGACACCCATAGGCAGTAGTGCTGTTTCCAAAAGCCCAATTCTTGCAAACCACCTGTAACTCAGCTATGTGGTCACCTGCAGGGACACCCTTGGTTCTTGTGTCTCCAACCTGGAGCACCAGAGCCAGCTTAGCTCTGTGTGCCACACCCAGGAACTCCGGAGGGAGCCTTGAGGCTGCTGGCAGCTCACAGCCCCCCAGGCTCCCCCAAGCAGCCCCACCATGCCAGGTGCTCCTGCCTTGCCCAACTGCAACAGGAGTGCTCCTGAGTGGGTGCTGGTCCCCACCCTGTTGAGAACAAGTCACTTCCCGAGGTGGCTTTCTGGTGCCATGAAGGAGCCAAGTGAGGTAGGTGCAAAGCAAAAGAGAGGATTTAAGCAAGAGCTTAGCGAATCCATCTGTGCTGACATCCATCAGTGTCACTCCTTGGCTGCAAAAGCAATATTTATAAATCACGTTTCAAAACTGGCTACAAATTTGTACAAAGAAACAGATGGGCTGGTGGTAGCAGTTTGTCACCACTGATATTTATACAGGGGAGTAGAGACAAGTGCAAGAGGGGTGAATGCAGGAGAGGCAAGCAATGGGGGAACACAAGGAAGGATTCAGCAAGGACACCTGGGAGAGCAGGGGCAAAGGTGAGTGTACCCAGGGCAGTCAATGGACTGGAGAAGGGGGCAGAAATCAAAGGGAGGGAGATGGCACCAAGGCATCCTGTTAGAAATGAGGGGTGCCTCCATCTGCACAGGCAGCCACCTCCGCTTGCTGGGGAAGACAGCACTGCTCAGCAATTGGGAGGGTCTCCAAACACTCTGGGAATAACCCTGCAGCAACAACATTTGTTTTCCAAGAGCAGGAGGCGGGAGGTGATGCCAGCTTTTACTCATTTTATGCAGTGTTACACCACACAAAAATCTCGAGGGATCGTTTAGCACAAAGAATTACCCTGTGCCACAAGAGCCTCATCCCACTCAAGAGAGCAGCAGCTCCAGAGGAGATGTTGGCACACGTGTCCTGCTTCTACTGCAATGCCAGCTCTTGGGCCACTGCTGGTGGACCCCCACACAGAGCCGAGGAGCCAAGCAGCCCCCGCTAAGCCCCATACACCCCCAGCCACGTGCCCTGCCAGACGAGCAAAACAGTGCTGGTGGCTCTGGGATGGCAACCTGGCCATGGCAGACACGCTGGCCCAGAGCTGGGAGCCTCATGAGGGTCTGGGCAGGGATGGACACCCAGGTGTAGCTCAGCATGTTCAAGCACATTTTTGTAAGGTCCTTCAAAGAAAGTGGGAGAAGTTAATTGCTGAGTGTGGGGCAAAATCTTGCTGAGGATTAAAGCCTGTTTACGTCATAAGAAGCAAAGGTCTTCTGAACAGCTGCCCTGGAGCAGAGGGGGAGGGACTCAGGCCAGGGACAGCTGTACTACTCAGGACACAAAGCAATATCCAGCCTGGCTACCATCACATCTGAAGCTTTTCTATTTTGACTATCCCTAATAATGCTGAACCAAACTGAGCAAGCAGGATCTTACGTCAGCAGAAGACTCCTTTGATAAGCTCAGAACAAACTAAACCAGGCTTTTGATGGATAAAGCTGCAAAAGCAGAGAAAGAAAATGGTTTCAAAAGTAAACCAAAACCAAAGAAGAATTTCAATGTGGTCTGCTGGCCCCTGTGACAAGCATATGCACATGTGGCTGGAGAAGGTCCCAGTACCTGCAGGGGACCCTGCGGTACCTACTGTTACAATGAGCACCTTAATTCACCCTAAACACGAGTCAAAAATAAGAAGCATCCTGGTAACTACTCTTCTGGATTGTTACTATCCATACAAGTGCAGCCTGACCTGACAGCCTGCAAAGCCCAACAGCAGCCAGGCTCAGCCAGCAGAACCTGCATGGCAACCCATCGCTCACAGCAGCATTGAGTCACCCAGGATGAGCCACTGAGCCCAGGGATGCAGAGAACCCCAGCTCTGCTTGACTGCACATCCCAAAGGAGAGGATGAGCCTCAGGAAACACAGGAACTGCACCCCAGAGCCACCACCTCACAGGGAATCAGGCTCTGCAGGCTGTGTCCCAGAGAACCCACCATGGCTGTGGGCTGGCTGCAGCATGGCCCCACTGCCTCCCAGGGCTCTTGAGCTGTTCCCATTTGTCAGGGGCACAGGGCTGGCCATCCACATGGCAGCCCCAAGATGACCCATGCTCCAGGATTTACCTTGGAGAGGGATAAATCATAATGCTCAAAATGGGAGTGTGTTCATCTATAAATCCACATCATCTCCTTGCCTGCAGGCAGGTTGGAGATTTCCCATCAAGAAAGGGACTGAGAGCCCTGAAAATACCAGAGGCTTAACCAGACAGCATAAGAGGAGCTTTGTAGCTGCTTGCAGCAAGGAATAAAGCTGGCAGAGCCTCCTTGAGGAAGTCCCACCATTTCAGGTTGACAAGAAGCTCTGCGACATACCCGAAGCACCCAGAGCTGGCACAGAGACACCATAACCCATCTCCCTCTCCATGGCCAGAGGTGCTGCTCAGCCTGAGGGATGCTGCGCCAAGGGTACAGCAGGACTTACCCTGGATATCCAGCAAAGAGAAATGGTGGTTGTTGGTGGCCTCAGGCGCCAGCGTGAAGTAGAAACGGTGGCCGCTCTGAGGCTCATCCCGGTCCACAACACTGATTGTCTGGATCAGCTGTGGGGAGAAGGCAGAGGTGAGCACCAGTGCTGCCTCCACAGCCTCTCCCAGGGTCCCACGTGCAGGGTCCAGCCAGTGGCATCGCCGGCTGCAGCCACAGAGAGGGACGAGCCTTCGACCCTGCAGACGGGCTCAGTGGGACCAGCAGTGACTCCCAGTGTGACAGGGGCTGCACAGGAAGACTCGGGCAGAAGGGGACAGATGGGCAGGCTGGCACTGGTCCAGAGCACTGCCTGCAGCCCAAGACCACGGCTGGGGGACACTCGCTACCTGGCCTGGCTTGGCATCCTCACACACAGCAGCTTCATAGGGTGTGGCGAGTTCAGGTGGATTGTCATTGACGTCCAGGATACGGATACGGAGAGAGGCCCTGGACACCTGGGAGTGATTATCTGAAACAGAAAGAGAAGCAGAGCTTCAGGACAAAGCACCAACTGCTGCTATCAGGGAGCAAACCCCCTCATCCCCATCTGTCCAGAGGCCATTGTGGCTGCTGCCAGCTCCAAGGGTCACACAGCACTGCGCCACTGCCTGCCTGTGGCACAGACTGTCTACAGGACAGCAGCACCTGCAGAGCATGGTTCAGCCTCACTACACCCTGTAAAAGAAGCCCAACTACTGGGCTGTGTGCCAAGGACTCCTGAAACACCACCTGATCTACCCCTGGAAAACTGGAGCAGCCCAAAGCTAGTGCCAGCCACAAGGGTCAGCCATCCACTGGTGAGGATCTGTGCTGCAGCAAAACAGCATCAAGATGGGACAGAAAACTTGGATGTGAAATCACCCCCTGACCTGGATCCTGATCCATAGGTGCTCGAGACTGGCAGCAACATCTGAGGTCTGAGAAACAGAGCTGGGGATATTAAACAGCTGTGATGAACTAAGGGCACAGGTTGGTGGTGAGATCTGTCCTTCCACCTCTGCTGTGCCCAGGTGACCCAGGATCAAATGTGCCCCATTGAGGCATGAGGCTCTTGCCCAGGGTTTTTATTGCCATCAGCAACTTGAACTTAAACACAGCACCATCCGCCAGCTGGCATGAGGGGGTCACACAGTAAGATTGAGGGCAGCCCTCTCACCCTAGCTCTCACCAGCCCAGCTTCCCACAGGCAGTGGTCCTGGGGACCCCCCCCTCCCTTGGGGTTCCCTCTGCTCGTGGGATAGGGCAGCATTTATACCTCCACTCACTGCAGCATCACTGAGCTGCACACACACTGCTGAGGGAGACGGAGCCCGTGCCATAGGATTATAAATCACTCTGGAGGGCCTGATGTTTGCTGAAGCACCTCATATATCTCCAGAAATGAGAACTCTCTCTTACTCCATCTCCTTTGTTTTACCCAGAGGCGGCACCTGTGACAGAACTAATGCTTCTCTCCACGCTCAGGCAGGAGTTCTGCTGCCTGTTTGTCTATAACATTAATACTGGCCCCAACAGATCAGGTGGGGGAGGGCCCAGGGGAGAGGAGATTTAGCGCTGCTCCATAATTAGCCAGGAATCTAAGCCCCCTCCCCAGAGCTGCCTTCACCCGGTTCTCACGTTATCACTCCCTCTCACCCAGACCAGCTGCTCTGGTGATTAGATAGTTGTTTTTGGGGGAGGGAGGCAGAAGTCGTGACTAAAAGCCTGGAACTATGTGTTATTTTAAAAGGCATATTGGTGCAGTGAAATAAACTGCAACTGCTTGCAGGAAGAGAGAAAGCGGGAGGCAGCGGGGTGAGAAGGGAGCCCGGGGAGGCGGCGGGGTGTGCGCTTGATGCCCACAAAGGAGAGGAAAGAAAAAGGGTTCAGTTCCTGCTAGAAGGAGGATGACAACATTTCATCACCCCCTCCTCAGCCCACAGGAAGATGGATAACCATCCCCGCTGCTCAGCTCTGGAGCAAGCTGGGACTGCTAAGAGAAAGACAAGGAAAGGCAGAAAGAGAGGAGAGGAAGTAGAGCCTGCAGAGAGGAAGAACCCAGGACCCCAGTGCTTCCCCTTCTTAACTGTAACCCAGAGGACGAGTTCCTCCCTTAGTGCCCCACAGTGTGGGAGTCAGCTGTGAGCAGGAGCCAACCCCAGTGCTGCCGAACCCTCCCCAGGACCTGTTGGGATCATGCGTGCCAGGTCTGGACATCCAGGTGACCCTGAGCAAAGCAGCTTCTCTTCGAGACCACCTCCCACAGCCCCCTGAGGAGGGACATGATCAGTGTGTTCAGAGCCGGGCAGAAGCACGGGGCTGTGCTCTCCCCCAGCTCCAGCTGCGGCTGCCGGGAGCGCTTTGAGCCACGCATGCGAGCGGGGTCACGCACCCGCCTCGGCACAGAGCTGGGGACCCGCACCGACCCCCTCCCGAGCCAGGGCTCACGTCCTGCATCCCTGGGCACAGCTCAGAGACAGTGACCTTTCTAAATGCACCCTGTCATACAAAAGCTCTCCTCTTGCCCCTTCAAAAACTGCTGAAGCCTGAGGCTCATGCTCACTCCTGCCTCAGTGACGGGGTCAAAATTTGACGTGTCCAGGAACATCAAGGTTAGAAAGGCAACTGCTGCACTCTTGTCTACCTTTCCAGTGAGGCACACATCAGCTTCTTTTTAATTTGGCTGTACAATGTATATTTGAAGGTTTCTCAATACTTTATCAACTTCCCTCTTCCTCTGAGCCAGTACCTGGATTTACCAGTGGAAAAAATGAAAAACGGTTGGATGTATTTGAAAAAAGTTATCTTCAAAATATCTGAAATATATTTTCTGTAACAGTGCCATAAAAACTGATATTATGATGGTCAGAAGTGCGATTAAGATTGTTGGAGCACATCTGCGATGTAAGGCACAAAGCACTCAACTAACACAGGATTGACATCTGCGAGGTCAGAAACTCTGGCCTGTGCTTTCTCTACCTGTGGGCACGCACCCAAAATTCTCCAGCACAGGAACAAAGGCTCAGCAGGCAGATCCCAGAGCCAGAAGGAGAAGCAGAGAGGGTGGATGAGGCTGTGGCGTAGGTGCTGCAGGCACCTGCCCTCTCAGGGCTCTGTGAGCAGCACCTGGCTTGTGGTTGGGGTGAGGGCAGCACGTGCTGGCTGAGGGCAACAGGAAGGGAAAAAAGCCATCTTCCATTGCAGCGTCTCTCCTCGGTATTCCAGCTCAGCTGACTGACATGCAAATTAGTTTAATTATTTCTTCTTCTAAAATAAATTATATTTTGCAGTGGCTGCAATATGTTGTGTCAGGCAAAATTACATTCAATATTTTTAAACTAATTGATGTCAGCCTTGAGAAAACCTGATTGACAGCAGCGAGAAAGCTAGGCTGCTACCTAAACGCTTTCCTAAATTAAAATTAAACATGCCGTTTTTCTGCATTTCCTTCAGGAGTTGGAAGGCTATTAATCTGAAAAGACTGAGGAAAGAGACATGGAAAATACACAGAACAAGAGGGAGATGCTGGAAGCACAGCCGTGCAGTATGGGAGCTCCAGGCTGGTGACTGGCAGCTGCCTTTGCCAACAGGGGAGGAATTATTTCAGAGCCACTGGAGCTGCCGTGTGTGGGGGACGGAGCTCTGCCCAGTGCTTCCATACTGCTGCATCTGTGGCTGCCTCAACACAGCCACCAGCGTGGCTCAGGGCATGCCAGCCAGACACCCCTGCCCCGGTGCCACGTGGCAGAACAGGCAGGGCTGGGACAGGACTGGCAGGGATGGGACAGGCAGTGCCAGGATTCTGGAGCATGAGATGGTCACAGTCCTGCTGCACGGTGACACTCAGGCCAAGAGTCAAATGCTCCAGGGGAATCTTTATCCACATCCCAGAGTATTTCCTTATTTAATTAATCATGTAAGTAAGCAATCTGAACAGGACGATATTCTCCTCTTAAATATTCAGATGCAAAACACCAACTTGCCCTCTCCCTGAGTCGCAGACAGCTGAGTGCTCACAGGACTGACACCGAGCAGCCCTTGGCAACTGCTCAGCAATGCTGTAGCTCTGCAGCAGCAGCTCCCAGGGATGGATGACAGTGCTTGGTCACCCCTGCTGTGGCAGGAAAGGAGGGGACTTGTGGTTTCTGTTGTGCCAGGAACCAGCCCTTATTCCTCCAGACCCTCACACAATCTCACAATAAAGCACTTTGCATATTTACACCCAAACCTCTCCTGTGGAGCTCCAAATCCAGCACATGCCATTTGCCTTCCTCCCCAAACACCCAAAAGTGCTCAGCAGCTTCTCTGGGTCTGAAGAGAGCCCAGGAGACCATGGGCTGCCACATGCAGCTGGAGCACCTGGAGCAGCCCAGCTCAGGGACACTGCTGGGCACAGCATCCAACCCGCTCTTCTGTGTCAAGACCAAATTGGTACAATACTGAATTCAAAATTTTTACATTAGTAAGGAAGTCAGAAGATGCAGGAGTGGAATTTATTCCTCACTATCTCAGCAAATTGGGAGAACAAAATGCAGAACAGAAGACTGGGATGTGCCACTCTGCTCTCCAGCCCTGATGCCACAGCTCTGGGGCACAGGGTGTGTTTGTAGCTGTTGGTGCAGCTCCTGCCTGCAAACCAGATTGCTGTGCCAAGGACAGAGCAGGGGCATGCCAGGGGTATGACTCGTCTGACAGGTGGCTGTATCAGAGGCTGGAGCTGAAAACGTGGCTCCCAGCTGAGGGGAAGCAAAGTGGAAGCAGCAGTTAAGCCAAGTAACATATAAATGGCTCTCACCTCTCCTGAGTCCTGCCCAAACTCAGCAGCATGAGAGTCATTAAACTGCATCCAAACACAATGCTCTGATTAAAGCCAGTCTCCAGCAGGAAGATTTATCATCTCAATTACCAGCAGTGGACACAGCAGTCAAGGCCTCATCATTTTACATGAGCAAAGAGGAAAACAGGAAGAGAATCACTAATATTAGCCCAAGGAAGGTAAACAGCTTGCGAGGGAGATGAAGATTTATCTGTGGGAATGCTTGGCCTGGTCCCAGGCTAGATTAGCTGAACAGCCCCCATGCTTCCTGCTGGCTGCCACGCTGCGAGGCCAAACACTCTGCTAGTCCCCGGCCAGCCAAGGCAGCTCCTGGCTGGGGTGGCAGAGCTGTCCCTTGCTCCTCATGCCAGCAGTGAGAAGCCCAGACAGCTCATGGGCACAGCTGGGCACCTTCTGCAGCTTTTCTTACTGCTGTCAGGGGCAAAAACACTCTGATACCCGCAGGTGGGACACACCCTGGACACGGTCTGTGCTGCAGCAGCAGCGGGTGCCAGACAGGGCTCTGCAGGGTCGGGGCACAGCTCCTGTTTGGAGCTGCTCGAGCCCCACAGGCTGTCTGTGGGAACAAGTGCTGCCAGTGGGGCTGGCTGTCCTTCAGTGGTCAAATCCTGCCCAGGACAGGCCCGCCAGCAGACCAGGAGGGCAGCTTGAGGAGGCCACAGGGATGCCACATCTTGTTGTGACACACTCCAGGCCAAGTGACTGGTGCCATGGGAATCAAGCGGGCCCTGGCACCATAGGAATACAGTAGGTACAGTTTCCCACCAGTCCCAATGAGCTGAGGCACCAGGCACAATCCTGGGCAGCAGGACTCCCACTTCTTGGGTTTGTTCCATTCCTCCTGCCAAATTTGCATCTCACTGAGGAAAGAGAATATATGACCACTTGCCTCTGGTGGAGTTGGTGATATCCAACTGTGGCATCCAGCTGCACCCCATATGCCCATGGTGAGCATCACAAAGCCCTGCCAGCACCCCTGGCCCAGACACTTGTGTGCCAGGAACTGCACTGCTGGATGTGCTGATGCCAGCGTGGAGGCTCCCAGCCGCCCTGCATTCCACGCTCCCACTGCCATGGCTGATCCCACTGCACCAGGCACATCCCAACAGCTGCTGCACAGCCCCGCTCTGAAACCCCTCCATCACTCAGAAGGCTGTACCTTTACAACTGCCCTTTCTGCCAGAGGATTCAGACATAAATTGTACTTTAAATTCAATATCAGTCATTAATATTTCATGATTACAAAACGTTAAGGATAATGTCACTGGGAAGAATGTCTGGGCAGTTAAAACGGATGAGTCAGAGCTCACCATGGGAGAAGTCAGAGCACTGAAGAGTCTCCCTGGCTTTTGAAGCGATCCAGCCTGACAGGCTTCCCTGCCAGAGGGGAGCTGCAGCATTTACTGACTTGTTCTAAAATCCTAGCTATAGCGTGTAAATATTGTCCTTCTGATTCTTGTCACCTCACGTTTCCTGTGGATGCTGAGTTGTGCTGCAATGCCGCCATCCCCTCCTCCCTGCAGAGCCTCCCCATGGAGCCCCCGGTACAGGCCACAGCTCGGCTATGGGCTGCCCTCCCTGTGATGTGATCAGGCAGGGCTCACAACAGTGCCACAGCCAGACAGTGCAGGGGTCACTCCCGTCATCCAGCACAGAGCGAGACTGGGATGCACCACGGAGCCAGAGATATCCCCTCAGGGCAGTGGGGGTCTGGCCAGGGCCACTGACCTCTCCTCTCCTGGGCCATGGGGCCTATACCCTTGCCTGGCCAGAGTGGGTGGCAGGATCTGACCTCTGGGACCCAAGTTAGGCCTTGACCTGTCTCCTTGAACATGAACAGCAGCTTCAACACTCAAGAATGAGCAAAGAAACACTCACAGCAAAGCCCGGGGAAGACTCCTGCCCACAGACAGACAGGCCTTGGCACATGTCAGCAGGGGTAAGGAGGTGCTCTGCAGCCACAACAGCTCCCTGGTACCCACTTGCAGGGCAGAGGCAGAGCACAGCAGGGCCCAGGCTACCCTGGTGACTTGCACATCCAAAATACGGAAAATTCTGAAGAATATGGCAATGCCTTTCTGTTTCCCAGCATCGTGCCTGGGACATTCTGCTTCCACAGTCCCTTCCCCCTGCTGCAGTGCCAGGACCTCCCATCCATTCCTTCTGTACCAAGCCTGCACCTCCCCAAGCACACAGAAGGCATCCAGAGCTACAAACCCAGGTGCAGGTACAATCTATGAGTCCCAAACACTGAGAGCTCTGGCAGAAGTGAGTGCTGACAGTCCCCCAGTGCCACAGGGCTCCAGCTGACAGGACACCCACGCAGGGCCCATGACTGATCTGGGGAAGGCAGGTGATGTGAGCACAGCCCCCCGGGAGCCCCCGGTGCTGCTCAGCAGGTGTGAGTGCAGGCAGTGAGCTGCGCAGGGATGACTGGCAGAGACGGTGCAGAGATAACACAAATTTGATTAGTGTTCATCAAATATACTATTCGACCATGCTCCCTTATTAATGCTCGACTCAGGAAGAGTATTTTTAGGTTGTCTAGGGAGATGTCAGACTCAGTGCTGCTGCATTTATTTTTCTTTTTTACTTCAGCGTTGATTAACGCTTGTGTCTTGGCCACCCCCTGCGATAACAGCACCCATATTCCTCCTCCTGCCCCACTCCAGTTCTGCACAGACCCTGCTCCACACAGCATTCCTCCATCTCACCTGCTTCCATCGCCAGGACAGTGATGTTGTGCCACCCTGCTGTCTCCCGGTCCAGGACCTTTCCTGTCACAATAGCACCTGTTTTGGCATCAATGTCAAAGATCCTCTCAGCATCTGTGCTGCGGTCGATGGCGTACCTGTGACCAAGCAAAAGGGGGAAACCATGAGCAGCTGGATGTGCCAAGCCCACCCTTACCACCAGCCCCAGGAGTACTGGAATCTAACACCACAGGCCCTGGATCACTGCTCTCCTTGTCCTGTGCTGCAGCATGGTACAGGAAGGCCTGGTTTCTACCAGGCTGCAAGCCCAGAGCCTTCCACTAAAATTAAAGCGTGGCTTTTGGTGCATAAAGTGGAACTGTGCACAGACTTTGGATGAGGGGAACAACCTGCTCTGATGGGAAGCTTATGCTCTGGATAAAGAGTGCAATACAGAAATCGTGGGCTGTAACTTCACTTGTGACTCTGGGAAGCTTCAGTGCTGTAGGTTCAGGAAAAGCATGAACCAAGCTGAAGGTGGGCACCCCTGCTCGAGGAGCCCATCTCGCCTACTACCCTCTCTCCTGCTCCTGCCCCTGCATCCACTCAAGTGAGAGACCCAGAAGGCAGCACACAGTAGGCTGTAAGCCAGATGTGCAGACACCTCAATTGCTAGAGCTGGCACAAAGCACAGGATCTGGACTGAACCTGTGCAACTGGTGCAGCAATCCTGGCAGCAGAGGAGGGGGCAGCAGCCAGCATCCCCCATCAACACAGCACATCATGCCAGCAGCCCCAAGATTTGCCCTATTTTGAACTTCCCAGTCCCACAAGGAACAGGCTGATGAGCTCCTCCAGCTCAGACTGTGTCCAGCTGCTCAGCAGACACCCATCACAGGCAGTTCCATTGTGCTCCTTCAGCTGCTCCAGTGCTGCCCCAAACAGCCCCTCCTGAGGGTGGAACCCATGTACTCGCTGGGCCACCTCCAGAGGACATGATTCCCACTTCTCCCCAAGGGCAACCCCACAGCTCATGAGGAGTCAGACACCAGGTTTAGTCCTGAGCCTTCACCAGGACACCACAAATCCATGTGGCATGTCCTGCATTTCCAACCATTACACATGGAATGAAGCAAGCCAACATTAAATCAGGGCACAATGAGATGTGAGCTCCTGGGGGAAAGGGCTGGAAGGAAAATCTGATCCAGCTGAGGCCCTCGAGCACAGCCGTAGCACAAATAACACAAACCACCACTGCAATCAGAATTAGAAATCCAGAAGGCCTGCAAATCACAAACAATACAGCATAATGTTATTGTGTACAGCATCTTTCACACACACTGAATCCCAGAGTGCTTCACAGAATTAAATAATACAAGACAGCAAAGAGTACAAAGGATAAATTACCAAAAGGAGGGCTGTGAATAAATTAAAGCCTTCAGTCACATGTCCAACCACAGAAGGAAGATAAATGTAGGGACAAAGCACACTGGAAAGCTGGGGAGGTAGGACTGAGAGGCCACATTGGACAGGAGCAGAGCAGGACAGGCTCCAGGCTAGCAGGAGGTTCAGGACAGGGGAAGTGCTCCACGTGCTGCAGAGCAGTTTTCCAGCTGTGGGTCCATCATCCCCATAGCTCACAGCTAAGGAACATCAGCTCACCTTCTCCATGCAAGGATGACCATAGATGGCCCTGTGCTGTTCTGCCCCATGCCCTGGGACAGCACCAGCTGCAGATGGGAGTGCCTCTGGCAGAGCCCCTGTCCATCCACACAGCTCCATCGCTGATGGAGGCACACACAAAGGCATTCCCACACTGTTTAACATGTTATACAGTACCAGATTACATTCCCTAGCTCTCTCCCTTTCACAGATGGGGAGATGAGAGAGTAAATACAACAGCACTTACTTGTAGCCAAATAAAAACATTCAAAAGTCGCTATCTAAATTTCACTGGCACCCAGCCACCATCTAGCACCTATGTAGCTGACTTCCTCTTCCCCCCCTTGCATCTAGAGGTGATGGACATCTCTCACAAAAAGCCAGGTACAAGCTCATGTATCTCAAAACCAACTACTAGAGACTGCCTGCATTTTCTGCTCCAACTCCCAGCTGGCAGCAGAGCTTTTACAGGAACACAGCCAACTCCAAAAGGGACAGTGACACTGTCTCGGCATGTACTGCAGCCTCTCATCCACTCTCTGTTCACCCACTGCAAAGGAAAAGGAGAGGTCTGGCCACTCTGAATTGTAGAAATCAGTCTGATGCTCTGCTGGAAAGAGGAACAGAAACTGGGATGACAACACCTAATACCTTTCCAATAGCATAACTGATTTTACATAACTGCTTCCATTGTTCTCCCATATGACCCGACCTCAAACACGTCCTGCATTCCACTCCACTTTTCATACTGTTCAGTTCAAGATGGTACTTCACTCTCCCCACAGCTTCTCTGCCTTTCAAATAAGCACATGCCTGTTTTGATCACACTTCTGTCATTGCTGCATAAACAGAGACATCTGCAAAAAATATCCACACAGAAAAACCCAGTTAGTGATGGGAGACACCCCCAAGCCTGGATACATCTGACAGGGCTGCCTGCCCAACCAGAGGACAGGAGGATGGCAGGGAGTGTTCAGTGTAATGCCACTGGGAACCTGTTCTTATGCTTCTCATTGCTTTGCTGCTGAGGTTGTCTTCTGTCCCTTCTGAATGGTCTGCTACAGACACGCTGCCTGTACCCCATGGCCAGGCACAAACCAAACCACAACTCTGATGCCTTTGTCATGCCTGCTACAGAGAACTGTCATCTTCTCCCTGCCACAGGGAAGGAGACAGAGCTCAGCACACTGCCTTGGCCACATCAGCAGGGCTGACCCTGCTGCCACTCACTGTGACTGTGGAGGTGGCCAATCCAGGTGGGTCTGCAGCTCTCTGGAGATATCAAAGGCCATGGAGGCTCTGGAGCACTAGGCTGGCATGGGAGCTGGGGACTGGGGGGGTGGCGCAGGGATGTCCACCCACCCCCCCAAAGCCACAGCCATAACCTGCTCAGAGCTGCAACAACAGACTTCACCTTCCAACAGCTTCCATCTCATCCCACGCTGGAGCAAGCAGCGCTTTGCTGTGCTCACTCACATCATTTTGTGCAACACAACCTTCACCACCAGTTTCTCCACTTCTACTCCAGCTTCATATTCACCCATCCCACTGAAGTCAAACGGTGCTTCTCACCTGGGAAGAGGCAGCATTTAATCCCTCGTCCTCCAGGTACTCAGGGACAGGACCTATGCTCATCTCTCCTGCAGCTGGCTGGTGCTCTGTATCTGGAACCGCAGTCCCCAGCTCTGATTGGGATGCGGACCTTGTACTCCATTTCCCTCTCTTCCTGCTGGCACTGCCTGTTGATGTGGATGTTACAAGTGACTGTTTAATTTCGACAGCTTTCTCAGTGCTCATCTTTCCCATGAATGCATTTCTCAAGCAGTTTGTTTCACTTCTCCCTCGAACACAACAAGAAGAACATTTTATGCCATGTGTTTTGTTAATAGCGAGCTTTTCAAACACTGTATGAAAAGCTTTTTGTTGTGTTTGTTTTTTCCTCCTCTCCCTTTTGTATTGAAGCAGGTTGTAGTTCTTGCTGTGCTGTTGGAGTCTACAAAATGCCCATGTCCAACACGTGTCTCCGGATTTGGTGAATGCCAAACAAGAATATCTCTAAGAACCTTAAATCCCAAGCAACATCTTCCCAGTGCTGATAAAGCCTGGAATGCACACAATCAGAGCACAGGCTCCTACTGCAGAGAGAAAAACAAAAGCCTCCCAATACAGCCTCACACACACAGACAGTCTATCACTGTATTACTTCATACAATGGCTCAGCTGAGAAAAACTGCACTATGCCCAGAAAACACACAGCTAAAGCCAAAAAGCCAACTGGAAACTAAA